>NC_088180.1:3142500-8142500 GCF_028769735.1 Zonotrichia leucophrys gambelii | reverse complement strand
CCCTCATCAGTTGGCCTAAATTTCCTCCATGAGTTCTACTTTAATGGAAAATACCTGCTTTACCCAACATTGCATCCATGCAGGAAGTTTCCACAAAGAGTTATTTTTAGGTAGCATATGGGACTTCAAAACAGGTAAGAATTACACCACCTCCGTTTCTTCCTTCTGCTGCTCATACACTCCTTACTCCCAAATTACTAACACTCGTGCAAGAAAAACTCAAAGCTCTTACAAAACTACTCCTTCAGAGAAAAGCTTGTCAGCTTTACACCATAGGAAGAGAAAAAAATGTCTGCTGTGAACTGTACAGGAAAGTAAAACCCTGACTATCAGCCAGCTGTCCTTTAAAAAGCATGACTAACTTGCATTTCTTCAGACAACCCCCAGAACACACAGTTAACCACTTCTGCACTGGTATTTAGATTTTTCTAAGGCTTGCCTATTTTTCTTTTCCCATACAGGCTGATCACTACATGTAGGAACTGTTTTATTCTGATGGGTTGTTCATCAGACTGTGGAAGGGGGAAACAGGAACGGCATACTGTAAAAATCCACTTTCATGCAAAGCCAAATTTTTAAAATTCTGTATTTCTATTCACAAAACAATGACATTTTTTTCTAGAAGTGATATGAGATCAATGTTGCAGTTGACATGGCCTGTAGTGGTTTCTAGTTCCCATATCTGTAATATGAGCAACATGTTCTGCCCTGTGGTAGCTCCTGCTGCCAAAACCCACCCACCAAAACAGCTGTCCCTCCAGTTAATCATTATTCATACGATCAAACAGCAAATCTAGAGTAAAATGTCTGGATAACCATGATGTAGCCCAAACGAGGTTAAGTTAGATACTATTAATGACAGTCAACTGAAAAGATCTGATTTCCATGCTTCAGGTGCCCTTCAGGAGCAAAGGATTTTTTTTCAACAGGTCTTTGGACAATATCTCAGTGAAGCCAGAAAAATATATGCAGAGACAGACATCCACATCAGAGCAGGAAAACACCCTGAAATGAGAGCTAAAGAGCAAAGACATGAAATGATTTTTATCAAAAGTACTGAAGTAAACCTCATTTAGTTTTATTATTGATGCACATTTAGTTGAACTAGAACTTTGAAGAGCACTATGGTTCTTAAAAAGAACAGGTCCTGCTCCCAAGGGGATTGACCTTCTCAATCACACAGGCCTGGTTTTTCCACTGCACTTAAGTACCTGGAGAAGGATTTATTAAAAGCTTCCTGAGCAGACCTGAACATGTTACCTATGCTTCACCTTCAGAGTCTCAAACCCACATTTTCATTGGAACAACAGTGAGGAAGAACTATCACCTATCTATTTTCTGGATGTTTTTTCCTAAATACAGAGGCCTACTGAACAAATCAATTCCCTTTGGAGAATTGCATGGGAAAGAAATTATTCAAATGTTTCCTATCAGCATCACCTATGTCCAGCTTATTCGCCTGGCTTGAATAATGCACTGCTGCCCAGAAGCTGTTTTTCCCAAGGAAAAAGGACAGAAATAAGTGTTTTTGAGAGGGAGGGGGCTTGACAGTATGTTAATATACCCCTCAAGAAGGTGAATACACTGCCAGGTATCCCACAAATTAATTCTGATTCTTCCAGCTCTGTTCTATAAACTCAGATTTGGAAAAGCAACCCTTTCTGTGGTGAGAAGGTAATTAAAGCTCCACTCCTTCAACCCTGCCATCTCCTGAAAGCTAAGGAAACAAAGAGCAGGGAGTGGCTGTGTGATACAAACCCAAACTAAATTCGAGTTACAGCAAATCCATACAAATTAATAGAAATAAAAATCTTCAGCTTTCATATATTATTACACAACCCGCACAGGTGGGGTGCTCCATGGAAAGAAAACACGAACTCATTTGTATTTATGGTTAGCAAGAATAGAGCAAAAGAGTAAGAATAGTGGAAAACTTGTTCTCCTCCAGATACCTAAAATGGATAAAATTTAAATGTAAAATTCACCCTAGGCCTTAGGAGACCTCCTTCTTTCATTAGGAAACTCCATATTCACTGAAGTAAATTACTTCTAAATTAATTCCTTCTATAGCAAAACCCCCGTCCTGTATTTAATAGCAATCAGAGCTTGGAGAGCTCTAAAACAGAGATTTCATTATGAGAATGCTATATAGCAATACAGAAAAATTAAAAAATCTTATTTGCATGAACTATTGCCTTAATTTACAAAGCATTTTGTATAATCTGTCTGTTCCTCTCTTGTCTCTCCCAAAAGAGAGCCACAAATATACAGAGCTGGAGCATTCACTTGAATGCTGCATTTTTCAGCTGTGCATTTCTTTAGGAATGGTATATTTTGTATTATTGTGAAGTGCATCCTCATAGAAACTCCATAGTTTATTGATTCAATTGAATTGTGCAAGACTGAAATTCTAAACTGAGCTTTTTGCATTGATCATTAAATCGTGGCATTAAAACAGAACTCGATGATGTTTTGCATACACTGATCCTCATAATTTTATTGCTTGTGAAGTTTCACTGCAGCACCAGTGACTAACAGTGCCTGAAGAAAAAAATAAAAATCTTCCTCTGAAACACAATTGTGTCTAAACCATTTGAAAGGTACAGAAACCAATTACAGTAAAATTCTGTGTTCTCAATCAGGCTCCATGGAAAACATTCCAGCACGGAGAGATGCTGGGTTATTTATTGTGGGAAGTTACTGGATGCTTAACTATGCAGATGAAATTCTCCTCATTCTTTTATACAAGGCAGCAAAATAAATAACTTAACAGCTCACAGTTCCCAAGGTAGGCTTGTTAATCGGTCCAATATTGTTCTAATTCTCCTCGTTGCTAACTGAATTGGAGCATGTAACTGGATAAAATGTGTCTTTAGATACCATGTACTTATTCCGATTACTATTTGGTTGATTGATGACTTTCTGATTTTTTGAAACAATGCCAGCACAGTGGCCTCTTGGTAGCTGAGCACATGACTGCTGTTTGTTGTGCTTTGGGGGGGACTGCAATGCGAGGTCTGGCTCAGTCATTTTTAAAATCAATACTTGCTCTCTGAGCACGGGATAATTTAGAGAACATAATTCAGAATTCTACCTTTCAGCATGTATCCTCCATCAAAGGAGGATTTTTGTCCAGAGTCAGCACAAAGGCTACATGACCCAAGAATGCACAGATAAGGTTAAAAAAGAGAGGGAAAGTACATATTTTTTCCAAACTAAAGCCTCACTAGCCACATGTGTAGATAAATATGTCTTTTATGTATGTGCACTTATAGCACATGCGTACCTCCATAAATATGAACTGGAATAGGAAGTCTTGAATAAATCTCAGGTTTTGCTTAGTGTGTGTTTTGGTGCTTTTCCTCCTGTGTGTTACCTCACACTTTCTAAAGCAAGGTCATACTTCCCTACAAAGAGTGAAATGGCTGAAAATGGGACCTGCAAAGTGTCTGATCAGTTGGGGTTCAGTCTTCCCAATGCTGGACCTCTGAAAATGCTGAACACTGAATAATTTCCTCCACAGGTATTAGTGCTGTTCTCCTCTCAGCAGCAGTGATTTGATCCGAATCTGCTACATTAAATCAGAGCAGTTCTGCACATGTAAATGAACACTAACAGATCTTAGACCCACTGTTCTTTGGGCACTGAATGAACTCCAGTGTTATAGACTTTGATCCTTTTGGATTAATCTTTACATTTTAGCATTCAGACTCAAGGTTGTATCTCCATTTCACCTTTCATATCCCTTCCATTAATGAACATCTCCAATTGTCCAGCTCTGTTAACCTCAGTAGTATTCTAAATCCTCTCTCTGCCACTGAAATACAAAGTTCTCTTTGCACTTTCCCTTCCTGCTTCCTCCATCCCCCCTGAGCAGAGCACCCACAGTTTCCTATTTCCAGTGGAGGACATATCCAGATATATTCCTACACTCTCTCTCCTCCCATATCACTAAACTTTTACTCCTCTTGTGGTTTGATAGAAGCTGCTGAAGTCAGTAGAGCCTTGTTCACATATGAAATGTGCATAATTTGTTATTGAATCCTGAATATACTTTAACTTCTCAGGACAGAAAATCTCAGGCACAATCCTTTTGCCCACTTTCTCCCCAGCTTAGACGACTGAGAGTCCCTCTATAAATTCTTATTTTCATTTTAATTTTGCTTCTACCTCCTTCAAAAGGGGAAACTTCCAGGTATATCTAAACAAAAATTACAGCTTCTCTTCATTGTCACAGCATCCTGAGCAAAGAAGGATCTGCCATAAAAAGCACAAAGCAGTCTAATTCCTAGCCAATGACAGTATTAGGAGAAATGGTACTCAAAATGTCTGGAGGTCTTGGGGAAAACAGACTGATGCCTCACTTTAAAGTATTATTTTCAAACATCTTGTCCTTATCTAGATTTCTTACTGGAAAATATTTATCTTAATTCTTTGCAACACCCATTTTTAATTCTACTTGAAAATCCATAGATGGCAGCAAATTAGCTTTAGCAAGTTGAGTCTTCTAATAATTCTCCTTTTTTCTATGCTTCTTTTGATAGAAATTGAATTAAATAT
This sequence comes from Zonotrichia leucophrys gambelii, assembly GCF_028769735.1. Classification (NCBI taxonomy): domain Eukaryota; kingdom Metazoa; phylum Chordata; class Aves; order Passeriformes; family Passerellidae; genus Zonotrichia; species Zonotrichia leucophrys. The sequence continues at coordinate 8,137,940 of NC_088180.1, read as the reverse complement.
GACAAGAAACAGTGGAGAATAGTGACAAAAACAGACAAATCATTCCAACCATCTAAAGACTAAAACCTGTAATTTTTCTTCCATATTTATTGTCATTTGATGAGGCCTGAGTTATTTCACTGTGGACCAAGCAAATAAAATCCACTCAGGATAGAAAAGTTTCAAACCCTGCATCCATGATAAATTTTTTATGAGGATTATTGGTGCTATTTCATTCTACACACTTTGCTGGATGCCCATAACAGCAGCTGCAGCAGCAGAGCTCTGCAAAGCAGTTTCCCTTTCAACTTTTTTCACAGATTTCTCAAAAGGTCATCCTTTGGGGCTGAAATTTCTAGTGTCTGTAAATAAATTTTAAAGAGGAGGTTTAAACCTTATTTCTTTTCTGGTTTTTTTTTTTTTTTTTTAATTAGGAGTTAAAATGTATTTCTTCTGGTTTTTTAAGGGAAATCCTTGTTATTCTTTCCCACAGAAGGGTGCTATAGGTAGATCATAAAAATTTGCATTTTCCAAATATGGAAAATTGACTCAAGGTTTGTATTCTAGGGTAAACAACTTCCCAGGCTTGGTTGATATTTTCTGCAACAAGACAGATGCTTAATCCACAGATTCCTAGCCAGCCAAACTCAGAATAAAACATGGTGAAACAGAAGAATAAAAGTACCTGACTGAACCCAGAGAAAAGAGCTTAAAGCATCCATTTCCACGACACTGAGGCTTCCTCCTCATTCCCTTTGCAGCCTTGGTTTCACCTCTCAGGTGGGGTTTGCTCTCTTTCACACAGGAGAGAAGATGAGTGTCTGCACAGCTTGGCTTTTACAAGGTTTGGGAACTTTTACAAATGCAGGCTGGGGGGATGTCCCACGTTTTATTACAATTGACCACCAGGACATCTGTCTTTTAAAATCTAGCTCAGACTGCACTGCATCTGTCCTAGAGAAAAGCAATAGCAATAAGGAAGCCTCCCTCATCATTGCTCATTATCACACAAAAACAATGTTTTAACTGCAACAGCTTGAAAAACTTACTGAAGGTTTGCCTGTGCTAAGTATGAACATCAATAAAAAAAGCAAAGAAAGTACAGAAAAGTGGAGGATCAGAAAGAAGCCCAAGTTCTCAGCTTTGCACCTGAGGTCACCTGGGTGGGAAAACAGGAACATGCACTGGAAATCTGGGATAAAGCTTCCTAGTTTTAGCAGAAAAAAATGAGGAAAAATAATTCCGTGTAGATATACTACAACCATTATTATACTTTTTTCCCTCCAAGTATAATAAAAATAGAACAAAGAACAATTTTCTCAAACAAACAGCAAGCAAGACTAAGAATAATTTGACATGAAAGATTTTGTCAGTAGTACTTGATTATAGTTTGTTTTCTAGTAAATTACTTAAAAAGGGAGAGTGGCTTTTTCCAGACTACTTGCCTTAGATTTTGAGTTCTTGCCCTTAATTTGCAAGTCTAGATACCTTCACACCCAATTTCTCAGCAAAGGAAAAAATACTCAGACATGCACCTGCAGCATAATTTTCTGTTTCAAGCTGTAAGCACAAATTTTAGGACAGAAAGATGGGGAAATGACAAGGGTTTATTTAGAATATATATGATCATGAACATGTAATTTGGAGTCGGAAATTGCCTCATTTGTGAGAAGTAACACCTCTGGCTTCACTGAACATAAAACAAAGGGTTTGCCATGGGGGCTTCACCAAAAGACATCTTTAGGAAAAGCAGTATCTTTAATAGCAGAATTACTGCAAATACTGTAATATTTAATTTTAAGATTTAAAAAAAAAATCTTCACAATTAAAATATCCATACATAACTCTAGAATACAAACACAACTACTTATGAACTGTTTATGTTAGCAAATCAATAATTATGAGAACAAAGACTGTAAAAGCTGGCATTTCTACATCCTCCTTCACTCTGTTTTCTCTCTATTTTTAACCCTGCCATTTACTTCCTGTGGCATGGGCAGCTGATAAGCTGTTTACTCAGCTTATTCAGTGAGCCCAGACAGAATGTTTATTTTTGGTTATTCAATGAGCCTGCAAGCAAACCTTCATTTGCCAAACTGTCCTTATCTTCTCTCTCATGAGATCTCTCCATTTGCAGAGACACCCCACCAAATTTTAGATACCTAATTCTGAAATTTGTGGGACATGACCTTGGGCTGCCACCGTTTTCCTGCACAGAGCTGCTCTCCCACTCCTGTTGGTTGCATCCAGGAGGATCTGGGAGCAGAGTGTGTACTGTGACTTTCTTGACCAAAGAGCTCATATTTTCCAAAATAATCACCAGTACTGGATATGTCAGTCTGATTTTTTATCTTGAGCTAACAACAGAGTAATTACTGTCAGGTTGCTTGGAATTATGGACAGGAGACTGAAGTATTTGCTTTCAGACAGTACTTTTAAAGCTGATTCTGCCAAATGTGAAGAGGGTCTCAAAGTTGCCCAGTGGCCTGCAGCACATGAAAAAGGAGTAGTGATATTGTCCAGCACTAATGCTATCAGCATGGTACTTTCAGCCATACTGCAGGAACAAAAAAATCCCAATTAAGCATAAAATACTGGAGGAAAACATCCTAGCTAGAAATGCTTTGGCAGGAGGAACTCCCCTAGCATGTACAGGACAGGACTCTGTAGATCACTCAGTGAGTGCTCATTGAGTCGGGTACAAGTCATTGCTCTCTAGTGTGAAAATAGGAGTAGGTAGGATAAGTCTCAAGAACGAGAAGAGCAGTTTGTTAATGTGTAAATGGATATTATTTCAAGAGTGTCTATGGACTTGCTGTGCTCCAGATTTTGGGTCTGGAACACAGCAGTCCTCAGGAGAGTATTGGTATCTGCATATCCATGAAATTGGACAATCCAGTCCTAGTCTTTAAAAGAGCCAGTGATAATAAAGCCCTGACATCCCTGAGTCTATCTTCAAAGTCAAGAAATAGAAGAGGATGCACATTTAGTTTATATGGCTTTAATTAGTGCTGTAGATTAAACTGTACCTGTCTCTGGACCAAAATGCTTCTGAGCTCTGATCCTTGTAAATTTGGTTTTGAGCCATGTGTCTTTGGACCTCTCTTAGGAGCAGATTCACAATCTAAATACATGAGTTATTCATGAAAGCATTGCATGTGTTAGAATAATCCCATCACTTTTTCCTAGTCAGAAGAAATACTGTTGTATAATGTTGGTTTCCCTGCCCAATCTCCCGATGAAATTCCTTCACAGAAATAAAATCTGCAGGAATTGTAATACTTTTATAAAAAGTCATGACCCCTTTAAGGAATTGATTTCTATAACACTCTATTTTTCATTAGAATTGTTTTCCTTTAAGTAGTTTCATAATTCTCTGTTAATGAGCAAGTGAAGAGTGTTTTGGAGCAGATAGCATGTGATGTCTAAAGCACCAATCACTTCCCTGGACCTCCTATCTCTCAAACCACCTGCTAGTCATAACAATTGCTAATTTGAGACCTTTTAGCCATTTCTGGTGTCAGTAACAATGCCACGTAGCCTGCAATGGCCATTTGGCCACTCTTCCCACCCACCTCAGTGACTGCTGCTGCCCATTTTGGGCTCTATTGTTCTCCTGCCTCTTCTGACCACAAGCAATTCCTCCTCTCCTAATCTCGGGGGAATCTCTGCCTTCACAATGGGGGCAGGGCCATTCGCTTTGTGTGCAAGATAATCTTTTATAGAATTGTTCTCACACACACCCCATCCTGTTCATGCTCTTTCTGCCTCTGAAAGGCAGATAAACAGCAATGGGGAGGTTTAAAAAGCCAATAGGAAGTGTTAACTATCTCTGGTTACCATTACCCTTGTTGATCTGCACTTAAAAATGCATATAGATATGGCTAAATTGGGACAAAACTGTGATGATTATTATTGCTGCACTCTCTAATATTAAATCCAGAGGTGCCTGGAATACAGAGAGAATTTGCTGACATATAAACAATTCACTGGATTTGGATTTTATCAATACCTATGCGCAAAAACCATACAGCGATGGAGCAAGTGCTTCCCACAGTATTTCAAAAGAGAGGAAAAATCTGAGGCGATCAGTTAAGGGAAGCAGAAGTGACAGCCCCTGTGCTCAGCATGGTATCTCCCTGCTCCTCTGCCCCAGCCCTCTCTGAATAGAAGGCAAAATTTACTTCATTTCCCAGTCTGAATTGCTGAACTATGACTTTGTGCTAGGCTTTATGTTTAAGTCCTCCACTCTGAAGGATTTAAAGCTAGTCATTGTATTACAAAGCAGGTTGCAGAAGAGGGAAAAAAATAAATAAAAAAAGTAGACTGTACCGACCAACTGCTTTAACTGGGGGGGGGGGCGGGGGGAATTTGTAAATATTACTCTACCCCACACAGCAGTGAATAAATGCATAGAAATAAAGCATCCTGTTGCCTGTGACATGGATAACAATTTCAGATATTTCTTTCACCTATCAAAATTGCTTTTCTGATTTATTCCCTATCTTTTTCCTGAGCAGAGTATAAAATTACCTGCAAAACCTGCATCACGCAGGCATTTCTTCTTGACAACGCTCACTACTAACAGAGCAGAGAAAAGGCGCAGGAAAATCTCAGCTCTGTCATTCCGCTCCGTCCTGCCGGAGCCCTCCTCCTCCTCCTGCTGCTGCCGCTCCCAGCCCGCGCCGAGGGCTCCCTCTAGTCCCTGCTCCCAGCACAGCAGGGGCCGGGATCGATACCCGAGCCGGCAGCTGCCCCTGCCCGAACCTCAGCACCGCCCGAGCAGCGCCAGCCACGGGGAGCTCTGTCTCTCCATCCATCCATCCATCCGTCCCCTCCGCTGGAGCCACACAGCACCCCAGGCTCATTGCCCCATGAAACACGGGTGCTGCAAAGATTTTGGAATACCTCCTGGCAGAATTGCTGAGCACAGAGGATGTGAAACCCAAATGTAACACGTCTGTGAGTCCCCTGGGCTGTGGCCACTGCCCCAGTGGGCAGCCAGGGCTGGAGCCACTGAGTGCTTTGTTGTACTGCTGCCTTTCATTACTCTGTGCTTCAGCCAGGTGGTGAGGGCCACGCTCTGAAAAGCTCCCTGGGGTCCATGTTGTCTAATAAGTATGGATGTTGCCTGGGGCACTTGGTGAGGTCCCTGTATCTAAGGCCCAACAAACTCAGCTTTATAATGATTGGCAGATTTGGGGTTGAAGCGTGGCTGCTGACATGACATCGTAATTCATTACACAGTGGTCTTTAACGTGTAAATTACCTGAGATATTACCAGCATTTTGCTTTTAGCCCTCATCTGCTTGTACCTAATTTTGTTCTACAGCTGTGTGGGCTGACTTTGGTGAGGCTTTACTGATGCAAGACAAATGCAGGGGAAGCCCTAAGCTGCATGTTTTGTTACATGTTTTTTCTGTAAAACACAGTGCAGTAAAAAATTTCAACAGTTTCAGTCAAGTTCAACAAAATGTTACAGCTATGACATGAATGTCAGACCTCAAACCTGGTATTTAATCACTTAGTTCAAAAGGAGCATTTTTGCAGTGGTTTCTCTAAAGCAACAAACTGCAAACACCTCACAGTCACAAAAAAGTCCTTTTCAGCACCAATCTATTCCTGCACCTTTGTATGGCTTCCTCTGCCAATGTGTGTTCAGCCATGCAGTTGCAGATATTGCTGTTTTTTATTAATATAGCTCTGCAGACAGAGCAGGACCAACAACCTTAGTCACTTTTTATATGTTTATATATATTTATATCCATATAGCTCTGCACACAGACCACGACCAACAGTGCTACCCCTTGCTCACTGCCACAAATTACACATGGAACCAGCAAGAAAGCAAAATTAAGTCTATCAAAAGGTAGCTGATGTAGAGTGACAGATATGATTAATTCAATGCTGGGAAAACAGATGAGATCTTTTGAATGAATACTTGAGTTTTATTGGAGAATGATATATTCTATATAAATTAACATCCCCAAGCCCATTCGAGCTTTCTCCTCAGCCAGGACAAGTTAATGACAAGTTACAGAGCTTGTCATGAAAACGGAGCACCTGATTTTGACAATAAGCTCTAAAATGGTGTTTCAATGATGATATCAAATGGTGCTGTCTGTGCTGCTTTGGCCACAGCAGCCTCATGTTGCCAAGTGCACACGTGTAGATGGAAAATGAAAGGCTGGCAGTGTGTGTGGGACAGGCTCCTGACCTCTCTCCCTGGCTGAGACCTGCTGGGCCCTGGAGCCTTTGCTCTGTAAGAGCTGTGCTTTCAAAAATTATTACAAAATAGTTGATATTTATAACTTGCAGCTGCAGATAGATTTTTCAAGACACCCAATATTAGCCAGCCTGGCAACCATTTAATTCAATGCTGAGTGCTTTGAAAAAATATATCCTGAGTGTGTTGACTGTCCTTGAGTTTCTCTGATGCCAACAGAAACTAGAAGGATTTATAATCCTGTAGGAGGACGCTAGCAAACTGAAGGATTCAACTCACAGGCCAAAGAAAAATAACTGGGCCTTGTTTCAGCCCTTCTAGAAATCTGCATCACAGCAAACATTTTTTGGCCATCCTTATGATGGTACAGTACCACTGCCAATTTATATCTCAGGCTTCAGCAGGAAGTTTTTGGCCTGGATATGACTGAGTTAGCTCTAAATTTTTCCCTTCCTGCATCATAAATGTTCTCAAACCCTAGTCATATGCACTAGTTTCAGATTCACTTTCACCTATTCTCAGTCCTTATGAAAATTTTCCTTTTGCAATAAAAGCCCAAATGAATGCAAACTGTATTCAGACTTTGCACAAAACCTTTACATGGTCTTAGCTGAGAACAACATGCACAGAGTGAAGTACCAACTTCTTCCTCCCCATAAGTAGTGAACACCTTTGCTCTATAGCAAAGAGATACTTTTGGGATTGTTTCTGTTCATCACAAACTGTTACAAGAGCTCCAGTACTTGTAAGCCTCAGCAGCTCCAAGAATAATAATGTTCTTTAAGACCCAATTTTAATTTGGATGCAGTGAATCATCCTCAAGTTCCAAGTAACTCAGGCATTTCAATGTAATGTGTCAACACATGATAAAAAAAAGAAGTGAAAGCTAGCCCTGAAACCCAAATATTGCTTTTATGTATCTGGCACATTCATTTTGTCTTTTTTTTTAGATTATATAGATTCTTATTATCAATAAGATAATTCTTATTATATAGATTCTTATTGTCAATATTAAATATTTGACCAACCTCATTTATTTTTTATTCATTATACTAAACTGATTGCACCAGCAATTCATTTCGCCACAGTTTGAAAATAACCCACAGCATCTCTTTTTACTGCACTTTGCTCCATATCAAGATAAAGTAGCTTTCCATAATCTCACCCAGGTTAATACAGAAAAGATCTCTCTTGTCCACTTTGAGTGGAAAACCAGCTTTAAGGCTGCTTATGACATGGCAGGCCAGTTGGTACAGAAGCCTATTTCCCCTTCATCCCTGGCCCCTCAAGACAAGTGAAACCTTGCAAGACACTGAGCTCTCTCAGCTCAGACCATGCCAGGTGCTGCAAATATTCAGGAGCCACAGGAAGGATCCCCAGTGTCACACTGGCAGGAGAGTGAGGGGGAATCTTCCTTTGCTCACAGCTGAAATTCCATGACAACTCATTTTTGTGTTTTCTTACATAGAAAACAAATTATTTTTTAGCTACCTAAAGCAGAGTTTTTTCTTTTAACAAGCTATATTCTATATTGCTGTGAGGCTGAGGAAGACACTGGAGCTGCAGCAGCTCAATACTGGGTGGTGAGAAGCAGAGTTAATCACTGCTGAGCCAATATTTCGATATAATGTTAGTGGGCTTGGTGCTATTTTTAGCCCCACTGCCAGCTGTATTCACTGCAGCTCCTGTGACTGTTTTTGACAGAAGAGGAACAGTATCTCTAGTTACCTGGCCAAATTCTTATTCTGGCAGTTTCATTCTCCCTGCTGAAAAAACTTGCATAATGTCTAAAGAATAAACCTCTTTGTGTTCCTCCTTCAGCAGCACACAGCAACACTACATGAGGAGGTGATGCACCTTTCTCCTACAGGTGTGTGCTGCCAAAGGGGGTGTGCGACCCCAGCAGGCACATCCAGCCATCCAGGTGAGGGTACTGCCATGTCCTGCAGCATTTCTGTGCTCCAGAACCCCTGCTGACACATTCCAAGAACCATCCTGCCTAGTGTCCCGTGCATAATTTAAATTATGGGCTGCTTGGGACAGCAATGCCATCTCCTCATGCACTGATCCCACTGCTGGACATATTGCCGGCACCCAGAAAAGGACAACATTTTCTTGCCAGCTCTTTGCCTTCACTGAGTGGCCACTGCCTGAGCAGGACATGGCAATTCTCTCCAGTGTTCTGAGGGCTTTTGTTTTATCACACACAGACCTGGGCCCGCAAAATGAAAAATGCTCCTGATGTCTGAATTAACTATTATATTAAAAGAGAAAATTTCCCATGTTTGTGGGGATGAAGTAAATGTCCCATGGCGTTTTAAGATAAAATTTTGAGCCTGCAATCTTAGACGTTGTTTTAATAAACTGTACTGGATTACATAAGAGTAGATTACAGATTCGAGCATACCCTTGGCTCCAATATAATCTCACTATCAAATGGTTTTAAACACAAGGACCTTCAAATTTTGCTTTTAAATCAGATTCTCCCCCAAAACAGAGAAAACCAATTGACTGTGGAGTGCTACCTTTCCCTTGCTTTCATGACACAATACAGGCACACAACAGAAGATGCTGTACATTCTCTTCCTCCTTCCCTTTTAGTGCTAGAACCACTTATTTTATCTGAAAGATCAGCCACCTAAGGCTCTTTTTCTGCACATAAGTATGTGTGGTTTTTTTCTCTGTACTTTGAATGATACCAGTGAATGCAGTGCTCACAGGTACACTGAGTGTAAAGATATATACTTGAGAGTAAAATGGTCTGTAAATCTGTCAGTCATCTAAAAAAAGGAAAGTATTTAATTGCATTTTAGCTGCAGAGGCATTTCATGTGCCTTAACTGTTAAAATAAGGAGGAAAACTTTCATTATCAGGTTCTGGGATTCAGCTGTGCATTTCTCCTTAACACTAATAGAAGAGACTGCTGCTTCTGCCCACCTAACACTGAAAAATTACTCAATAAAAATTACTTGTCTGGTGCAATTACACCCTCATCTTTTAATTAGCATTCTCTATAGTAGTTAGTGTGGGCTTTAGAAGCCCAGTAAAGAGATATTTCTTGGCTGAACAAAGTCATCTTCTTACCAAGCAGATTGGTTTAGCTTCAGCCTTTCAATGAGCACGGGATCCCAAAAGCATTTCATCCTCATTACTGAATCACAATGCTGCTGCCCAAGTGTGAATGTGGATGCTCGGATCTTCTGGGAAGGGAGGGCTTAATATTGAATAAACAACTATCTGGGGAGAGGGAAAAGAGACTGAAAGGAGCTTCTGGGGCAGAAGAGGGCTGAAGCCAAATATTTTTTTTGGTATCATTTTTCTTTTAAAATGAAACGAGCCACTTAAGCGTTTTCTTTAATTTGTGTTTGGCTGACTGAATTATTGTCCGAGAGAGGGAAATGCCTGCAATGCAATCCTGAGTTGTGAAGTACACAGCACATAAAAAAAGCAGCAGAATCCTCAAAAAGCATTATGAGCACAGAGCAGCGCTTGCATGTGTGGATCCCTCTCTGACATGAAGTTTGAATCACAACAAAATAGAACCACAATTCTATTTATACTGTATTTTTATTCCCCTCGTACTTTCAAAAAATTCAGGCTAAGCAAAATTTTCTTTTGTTTCCTGACATTTTAAAATGAAAAGTACTTTGTAAAAAAGAAGTGTGTCCTGAGCAGCAAGGACAGTGTGATGGCAGCACAGAGGCAGCTCACTGGGGAGCTGGCTGAAGGCAGCACGGCAGGGCTGGAGCCCAGGCACCAGTCCCTGGGGCTGCTCCAGAGCAAGGACAAGCACTTGTCCTCCTCACTTTACACAGGACCTTTTCAGGTGAGATTTCCATGATCACACCTTTCAAAACCTTTTTTTCTCATATAAATAATCACACCTTAAAGCAGGCAGAGGATTTCCTTCCTCTCACCCAACAGAGGGTCCCTACTTATTGAGCTCCAAAAATTATTTTCTCCCCTCCTCTGGCCAGATTTATTTTTACAAAACAGTGTCCAGGATTGCCATCAGAGTTTTGAAACACATGGGAGCACTTCCATCCTTTACAATCTTTTAATTATTGAGGAAAAGTATTTATGAGCTGAAGGACACACAGTATATGTCTCAATTTACAATGCAGTTAGAAACACTTATAAAACATTTAATCGATTAAAGACTAGTTGTTTTTGGTTTTATTCCCCACAATTTTTTAATTAACAGCAATTAGCATGGCAAGAGAGCAGAATATTTCAATAAATCCTGATGTTATGAATAACTTTAAAAGGTCTTTGCTGAAGATTTTCTGATTTTTCATTTACAAACAAAGAAAGATCTCCAAAATCAGATTAAACCAGAGCTGCCATTTTACCATCTAATGTGCCCTTCTAGACCTGGAATCTGCCCCACAGGGCCTTGCTCCAAGTGGGAATCTCTTCCACCAGCTGCCAAAATTAGCTGATGCTGGAGGAGTAAGGGCTGGACCAGCCCCACAGAGGGCAATGGCAGAATTCCACACGAAGCTGGATGGAAGTGGTGACAGCCAAGCCAGGTGACAGCTGGGGACAGCCAAGCCAGGGCTACTGTCAGGGCCAGGCCTCTGTCACAGCCAATACAACATGCTGCCCAACACGAAAAGATCTGTAAACTAAAACTCTCGATATGTGCCAAGCTGGCAGATACACTTGACATGAAAGGTCAGAAGCTGTGGCAGTAGCATAGGGGCCACTTCTTGGGTAAGGAGCACATTCCACCTGTGGCAGTGGTGGAACCACTCTCTCAGTCTCCTGTGCCTGGGAGTATGCCCAGCTTGTGCAGGCCAAGATGAGCTCTGCAGAGCTCACACTGTTTTTACAAGCTGTATGGGTTATAACAAGCATGTGTATGCAGAACAAACATATTTTGATTGCTTTTCATTTTATCTTTGTGTCAGAAGCCTGGGAGCAAGAAGACCAAAAGATTAGAATAGAATATTCTGGAACCATATCAAGATGGAACAAAGAATCTGTGAATTATCAACCAAGACCTATTCCTGGAAGTTCAGTGTGTCAGCTCACCTCCCAAGCATGCTCAGATGAGATTTCTGTGATGAAAAACCAGAGCATCCTGATGCTACAAGAGACTCACTCACATCACCAGTGCATTGTGACCTTGACTCTGCATAAGCATATTAACAGACTGGGCCATTTCACAAATTACCCTGCATTCCTGAATAGTGAAATAAAATGTCAGGAAAGCTCAAAATTCAAAATACATACATTGAAATGCATGATTCTTTGTTCAATTGGATGAAGGTAATTTCAGAGATTTCAGCTTTCCTTTTGTTGTATGTTCCTCTCAAAATCAGTATCTGGGAAAATGTGCATTAACTAGCATCTGTACAGTGGGAGGATGACCACACAGTGATTTCAAAATCATGCTCTCATTACTGCTAAAAATATAGTTTGTTATCCCAAGAAGGGATGTAACACCTCTGTAATTAGGGACTTCTCTGGCCTCGGGGGAATCCTAATAAAGCAAATTTCATACATTGATGTGCTTCCCATTGCTTCATTTCTTTGTTCTATCACCCTGTTGTTAATAACACCCTGCAGCAAAAAATGTTCATGAAGCCAAGAGCTGTCCAGATAAGAGAAAAGGTCATGATCCCCCTAGTGCGCGTTCATCAGTGAATGGACACCAATCTGAAAATAAGAGGATGCCTGTCAATATGGAATGGAAGGCAGCAGCATAACATCAAATTAAAGCCAACGAATGCTCATACAGTTGTACTGGGCTCCAACCTTAACCAAAAATCAATAGTCAACAAAGTATTACAATATGAAGTGACTGAATCACTGGGGAAGGAGGTAGCATAGGGAGGAAGTGCATGAAAGCTTTGCAAACATTATTATATTTATATACACATATGCACATGGATGATGAGGATGATGATGCTCTGCTGCCTCTGAATTTCAGCAGGAAGTGGAGCCTCAGTTACCAGGGGTAGGAAATACAGCAAAAGATTCTAGTCAATGCCAGTATTGTTACTGGGTACAGCTTATACAAACCCACAAAATGTGTTATACACAGCTTTCATACTTGATCACAGCCCCAAATACTAAGGGTTACTGCTGAACATTATTCATGTACATTTGATGGCAATTTCTTTGAATAACCACAGTAGCAGTAAAAATTTCACAGGGCAAGCAATGTCAGGTGGCATTATGGGAAGCAGGGATTTTTGCCAAGGAATGGCTGCAATAAAAATATTGGTTTGCCTTTGAATTTTTTTGATAAGTTATATTTGTGAGGAAAAATGTGTGGAACTACTTACAGATAAGGCATCACCATATTACAAAGAGTTTGCCGCCTTAAAACCTCTCCATTTAATGGTAAATTCATGAACTACAGTTAAATTATAAATTTCTATCTCCAAATATAACTTTTTGCTAAGAAATTCTATGCTTTCCTTTTAGGCCATTGATAGCTTATTTCAAAATCACTCACAAGCAGTTAGGAAACATCCAAAACCTTCAGTGGAATTTGATTCAGCCCCCAGAGACAATGGAGATGACTCCGTCCCTAACTACAGGCAAAACTCAATTTAAAAATTCTTCATTTCTCCCTATCATTTTCAAACAAGAATTCCAAGAAAGAAAAAGGCTAAAGAAATTCCAAACATACAGCAATCCAAACAGCAGACTTGTGTAATAACTATTTTTCTCCCGAGCAGCTGAGAACAAAGAGTGAACCAGGGAATTTTCTATTTGTACATTACTTTGTGGTGAAACAAATAACTTTAGCAGTAAGAAGGCCCTCTGGTTTGGAGCTCCTCATTTTGCCCCACTAAATGTACAAGATTAATTTTGCTGCCTCAAGGCCACCCTGCACATAATTAGGCCTGATGCTGGAAAATGACCTTAATTTTCTCCATCAGTTTTGCACCCAGAGTAAGTACAGGAGCACTTTATAGCCCTTAGACATCTGATAACCAGATTAAACATGCAAATCAGATAGCTGGACATATAAGCATGATTAAGTTAATCATCCCTAACTTGAATTTATAAACCTGCACAAACAATTAATTTTAAAGTTTGTCATAATTTCTAAAGATAAAATGCATCAACAAATGCAGAGAATGCTTCTGGGCTCTTCTAGAATTCCCATAAAAGATTTTTATAGTTTATCAAAGAAACAAGGCAACTTAGATTTCTCTGGGTTTTTCAGGATGAATTGCTGAAATAAACCTTTATTAAAGGCATTAATTGGCATAGGGTCCAGTTGTTCCAGGCACTGCACAAAACATGCAGTGGTCACATTGAGATTATGAACTAAAAAGAAAGACCTTGGCAAATAAATCACAGGAAAAAGGGAAACTGCAAGGGAGACATCCCCAAAAGAGGAGACTGATTGCAAAGAAGTTCAGATCCACTGAATTTTGTTATTACAGTTGTTTCTTTCCCTTCCCTTCAAAAGATGCTTTGTATTATGCATTTTATCAAGGCAACTATTAAGAGTTCATGTTCACTCATTTGTTTAATTGCAAAGTGCAATGAAGGAAATAGAAGTCATTCTTATTTCCAGAAGAGCTTGAATTTGAACTTTGTTATCTGGGCCTCCACATTTGCTCAGTGCATTACGCAAGAAGTGTGTTGTAGCCTTTTCTTATTACTCAAGCTGTAAATTTACAAGACAATTATGGCCTACAAGCTACAATACAGTGTCAGTTCCAATAACCCAGGGACCCTCATCAACCATTTTTTGTTTGGTTTGTTTCTTCTGCAAACCTTGGACTCCTCATTTTCAGGGAAAACTCTCATGGACCTCATGGTGTCTCAACAGCTGCACCACAAGCAAATCTTCAGGTTTATTGCCCTGTTAATTAGGGTCACTGCCCACTAATAATTTACCCAATAATAGGATATTTTTTTAATCAGCCAGTCATTGCATTTATTATTTCCTTTGGCTGAAACCGTAATAAACACTATGAAACACTAATTTATGACACTTCTACCCATCATAAAAACATTTAACCTGGCCTTAAATTTTCTTTAATGGTAGCTTTCATTTCTAACATTTTAGCTCTTTTAAGGCTATAATACATGTTCTGGTAGGTGGAATTCACTGCCATTTGGTGTATCAGCCTTTCTAGCCAAATCCAGTCCATAAATACTTGTTTCATTTGCTTGCTAACAAGGATTATAGCAGAGAGTTATCCTGTCCCCAAGCATCATTATATAGTCTGTGTTATTGTGTTAGGGCGGGATACACATTGCCTACAGAGGATGCTGCAGACCAGACAGATCATTCTGAACTCCTGCAGGTCTCTAGTCCAGAAAAGAGAGCAAGATTACAACCAAGGGAACTGTTCAGAAACCTGGCTCTACTCTGGTGCCCAGTCACCTGGAGATGGCAGCAGCATTTGTGGGGCCGATTGCAGGCCATGGGATCCTCAAGAACCTCTAGGAAAGATCGTGAAATCTTCTCAACTAAGAGCTTCAGGAAACTCTGCCCTGAATAAAACAGATGAGCTCAATGCTGATGCTTTCCCTATTTTCATGCTGCTGTTAGAAGAAATGTCTGTATAAAACTAGTGAAGATGATGAGGGAAAGGAGAGAAGGAGGGGCCGGAGTATTGTGCCACTTTAATGAAAAGTGCTGCAGAAAATGCTTAGCAGTGAGAAGAGGTGGTTGCACTTCTCTCACAAAGAGCCAAACCTCTAAAAGTGGACACATTGGATAAATAAATGCCAAGAGTAACTAAAGGTTTCTTGGAGTGTAGCAAATAATCAGTGGTGTATGCAGAAAACAGGGCCAGCAGCTCCTCCTGGCAAGCAGAGATAGGAAGAAAAGCAGAGCAAGGCTCCTTTCATGAGGGAGGAGTATTAACCATGAAGATGTTTTTCCACACCAGTGGGACTGAATGCATTAGGATTAGGAGCAGAGATGGGCAAAGCAAATCCTGAGAGGTAAGGAGCTTGTCAGCATGATACTGATGTCACAAGTCATGCTGATGCCCAGGTAGTAATAACACTATTTTTTGCAGCTGTTATTTGTATTAAAGTAGCTGAGATTAGGATCTCTTTGTGTTAAGCCTTTAAGCAAGGGAAAGTCTAAACCCCAAAGAGAATGTAGTCATCAATAATAAGACAAGCAAAAGCTGGGAACAAGGCCACTATTACTCCTATTTTATAGCTGGAGAACTGAAACATTGAGATTAAATGATTAGTCACAAAAAACCCCTAACCCAAAACAAAGCAAACCTACAGAAATCAGCACTTTGGCACAGTTGTGACATGGAGCCACATCTGATTCTATGGTTTCTGCTTTGGCCACCAGACCAGTCCTCCTCCCTAGATAAATGGTACTAGGAGGTAAATAACATACTAATAAAAATATACTACTCACAAAAAAAATCTCAAACTACTTAATGCACTAAGTGAGCCTAACAATGATTTTAGAATAAGAGTTAAGTATACTATTCAGTGATCTAAACAGGCAGGCTTTGCCTTCCCTGGTTCCAATATTGCACATCATATCAAGAATTCCAAGTTGTCATCCTGGCACTGAAAGCATCACCCTAAATCACACTCAGGATGTAGGGGAGGATAAAAAGTGCAACTTATAAATGAATGTCTAGAGCCATATTAAGTACACTGTCACTTGCTGGATTAGAAGGCTGCTTGTGAAGTAGAGCCACAATGGATACCTTGACTCAGATTCCGGCTAGCAACACAGGAATACTGCAAGATTGCCTAAAACACAGCAGGAAAAGAATGAGAAAGCACAGGGACCCTTCAGAGCTGAGGGTCCTGTAGCCCTGGGTAGCCCTCAGCAAGCAGCCCCTGCTGTGCCCCCAGCCATGGGGAGAGCTGCAAGGCTGCATCACGAGGGGCTGTAACTCAGCTGTCCAAGGGAGGGGCTGGGATTGCATATTAACAGGATTTCTGCTCCTGAGACTAGGGTAGGTTTCTTGTTATAACTCAAATTGCAGCTGATTTATGGCTTTATTTGTTTGAGCAACACAGGGTTAATGTGTTAGTATTAATTTTCCTGACTGAGGAAAAGTAATATTTCCTTCATTAGAAGTCTTTTCATGTAGAGTGGGATCTGTGGGGTTAACAGCAGGCTCTGGAGGAGCAGAGCACAGTGAACCACGAGAACAGACTTAACAGCAGCCCAGCTCCAGGTGCCCATGTGGTGACCTGATGAGCTACAGCAGTGACACTTTCCATGGGCTGGCACTGGTGGAGCCTGTGAAATCAGAGCTGCAGAAATATTGTTATTCAGCATCTGGGTTGCTGGGTACCACCAGGTTGACACCAATGCAGTGCAGAGCCTCAAGAATAATGGAAACTGCTGTGAACTTAAGGTCCTTCTGCACATATAGGAGAAACACGCAAAGGGTCTATGTATATGTGCTGTAACAGGCCAACAATGCTGAGCACAAGAAAACAGTTAAATAAAACTTAAAATGGAATAGAAGCTTCTGTAATTACACTAGATATTCCACAATTCTGAGAGAAAACTTAATAGTATTAAAGAAGCAGCTGAGAATGTTCTCCAACAAAACTAGTACTTCTATTTCTGCCTAAAAGAGAAAAAATGAATGTTTGTTCAAACAGATTGTTATTTCTGGAGATGTTAAATGGGAAACTTGTTACTATAATAAATTTGTGAGCTTTTAAATAATAATTCTGTTTGACAGGTAGTGCAGTGAGTGATGCACAGCCATAATTAGCCAAATATATGCTTTATGAAGAGTTATGACACTGCCCCCCTACGGGTGTTACTCAGACCTAGACTGTCACCATCTGCGCATTGTGAAGACAGCAAGAACTCATTTCATAATTAGCATTGGTGGGAGTGCTGCACCACACAAGCACAGTGTTCTACATAACTACAACGTGGCTCGATAACAAGCTTAGCATGTTTAAGCATAATTGGTTGGAGAAATCAATCCTCCTCTGTGCTGTAATTGTTGTGCATGCAAGTGAGAAATAGGGCTGGACCAGAGAGCTCTGCCAGGTGGCTCCTTTGGCTGCAGGTTCATCTTTCAGAGCAAGGACTAAGGAATGTGCTCAGAAATCAGTTAAGGAGGGGAAGCCACAACGTTTCTTCCCCTATTCTGGGCAGATCACAAAGAGTAATTGCAGCGAAAGGCGATTTCTCCCATCATGCCTTGTGCTCTATTGAGTTCACTCAAGATGTAATTGGAAAACAAATACAGCAACACCATCATCAGGACAGACACAAGTGTTTGTCTTGGGTACAAGCTGTTGTATAATGTGATAGGTCTTATTTCCACTGACACTCTTTATTCTTACCTAATAAAATACATCGCCACAGCCTTTGTAACCCGGTAGTAATAATTAAACCTCATACATATATAGTTGTGCTCTGTACACATTCAAAAAGATATTTTAATGACTATTAAGCTTTAAGAATTGGCCTATGTCCAGAAAATAGAATCTAGTTATCATCAAATTATTTTGTAAGTATAACATTCTCCTCCTGTCATACACTTACATAAAGCACATAAAGAAGTTTTGAGTAGCAGCTAATAAAAGTGTCTTAGCAAAAAGAAATGTTTTTGCTAAAAATAGTGTATCTCAGAGTTACAGTGATTTTTAATCTTTCTATTTATACACATTTCCAGTGCACTCAGTGTAGTATACAAGTGACTCACAAGATTAAAGATGGACCAATACATTTTTCTATGAAGTCCATAATATATACAAAGAAAATAAAGAAAAAGAAACTACTGGTGAGAAATACCACACTTACTAAAAATACCATCCAAAGCTTAAAAAGGATGAATTTGATGAGATTTCATATTTGATACAGCACATTTGTTTGATGGTTTTAGTCTTTACAGGTACATAGCTAAACCTGAAAATTTAGTTTCAAAATTAATGTGTAGCTATTAGCTGCTGGACATCACAAAAGTCATACCAGAATAGCATGATGAAGTCAAACAAGCTAAAATATTTCCAAAGACACAGTGACACTGCCAGTGACTGCAGCCAAAAAGCTTTTATCTGCCTGGGGTAGACTAAGATTTTTGACTTGAAAGCATTTCTTGGCTTCCTCAAATACATGTAATTTTTTGTAAGACTGCAAGTCTGTAGGCACGATGTGTAACACGCATCTGCGCAGGAATCCATTGCAGTTCAGTGTTATTCACAGCCACCCACCTGCTATGACAGTGCTGTTAATTTATGTCACACCCACGAGCTAACAGGGGACCACAGAGGTGCTTCATGTAGCTGCATTTCAAACTGCACAGTGGCTTTAAGTGATTAACCATATTCTGTCTATATATTGTGAGCAATTCCTTTACAAGAATTCCTGTCACAAAGGCTCCCCCTTCTGCACCCCCACTCCTCTGCTGATAAATACAAATCTTAATATTTACTACAGAAAATGCAAACATACAGAACTTGTGAAGAAGCCTTTAGCCCTGAGTACACTACCATAATTATTTAGTTACCTTCTCCTGTTTGCTTCCTGTCTGCTAAGTGTGATGCTTTTTTTCAGCCTAATATCCTGTGAAGGTGCCAATTACCCTGCTGCTTATCAGCTGAAAACTATGCTTTGTGCAAAGGGAGCATCAATTATTTGTGAGCAGAGAGCAAAGCACGTTTGAATCATAATGATAGGATGCTGGGGCTTCCAGCAAATAGAACATATCAAAAGGTAACATAAATCTAATAAAGTGTAGGTCATAAGGGATCATCTCAGAAGTCCACACTTCAATCTTTAATTGTTAAAATTATGTTAGTTTTGCAGAAGGCAAGTCTGTGAGTGCACAGGGGTTTGCTATAGTTTAATAATAGGAAAAACCCACAGCAGAAAATAAATTTTCTTCAAGCAACATTGTCTTTAAGACACATCATTTCTTCCACTCAATTCATTCGAATTGTTAGGCTTTCTACTTCGGTGCTGTTGTTTATGCTTTGATTCTACCCTGATAACCATTTTGCAGCAAAACCTCCTTGGTCTCAGCCAGACATAAACATGCTGCAAACCTGTAATCCTCTGCAGATTGCAGAGAGAGGCTGTAAATGATTTCGTGAGGACACCGGTCTCTTTATTTGGTATCAACATTGCCTTTACAAGCTTCCCCCACACACACTTTCAATTTCAGGCAAGCTTTTGTACATCGGGGGATATGGGACAGAAAGATTAGGTTATACCCTGAACTACCTCTGTAAGGTCAACTCTTTATATGCTTTTGAAACCCAATTTGAAGGGCTTGTCCCTACTTTTTCCTCAAGGATTGTGATTCACAAGGGTTACTACAAGCGACCATTATCTTATCGCAACACCTGCTCCGAGTGGTGGGACTGCAGGGCAGCTCCTGCAAACCAGCTTCTTTACTATTGCAGAACTGCCTACCTGCTGACTGACAGAGGCTCATTCAAATGATGTACAAGTGTGGCCCAACCATTTACAGGATTATCGTGCTCTCCTTTCACCAGGCTACTGCCCACCCCCACCCCGACTCAGGTCAGAAATCCAGGGATGGTGCTACTGGGGGAGATCCAACTCACAGTGTGAAATGCAGGGAATAAATATCACAGCAGTGGTAGGCATGAGAGTCTTATTTTGGATCATTTCTCTATTACTAGGAGAACAGCCATGCTGCTGAGAGACCTGTTGAAACTCACTAAAACATCCAGTGCAGAACATTACTTTTAGGCCACTGAGCCTTAGGCAAAAAGCTTCCTGATTGTTAAAAAAATTTCCTGCTTCCTAATGCCTGTCCAGAGTATGACTTTGGTATGGTAAGAGAAAAAATAGTGGTATGACTCAAAGGACTCATCTGAAACACTACAGTACTAACAAAATGCAGGAGCACACAGACATTAAAGTGATCCTCTGGTGCTGGTCATCACCTGGCAATAGCTGCCACTCAGTGGTCAGAGGAATCTGAGATGCTTGAAAAACCCAGGGCAGCAGATGTGACACAAAAAGCCTGATGGACACAGAAGCAGAATGAGGCAGCTGAGGAATGGCACATTTTTCTGCCTCATCTCTGCACATCTCAGACCAGCCTACAGTGTTCTGTGATCAATTATTATACCTGCAAGTCTGCTTAGGGATCTCAAGAAATTCAATATTGTGAGCTGCAGCTTTCTTCCCAGCAATTGCAGACCTCTGGCTTCCAGAAAATACACCCCACACACCAGTTTGTAACACTGTGCCCCTTGTAGCTAAGAGCATGCAGGCACTATTTGTGCTAGGAGAAAATTCTGGTGCTAACATCCATTAATCATTGGTGTTCTTCAAAGGAGCTGATGGGTCAGTCTCTTTCCTGTATTAATCATTTCCCTGAGTAACCACCACTTTCTATTTCCAGCAGTAATGAGAGGGGCACCTGTTTCCCTGTCAGAGCACAGCCATCTCCCATCCTTTGCCCAGTGTAGTCAATTATTCCTCTACTCTGGCACAGCACTTGGGGTACAGCCATCACCATTTCTGCCATGCCTTCACTCTCACTCCTCAATTTTGCCTCTGGAGCAATTTACCAGAATGTGGAATTAGCTCCTGCTGAGGTTCTCAAATTCCATCTTGGAAGTTAAAAAAATGGCCCCTAAAGTCAAAGCACAACCTGCACTATATATGTGTTGCTCTGGCTTCCTGTACCTGCTTCTCACAACATATGGCCCTCATGTGGCCTCAGAGACCCTTAGCTCTCTATTTTTTGGGAGGGATTTGAGGGACCTGGGCAGAGCCAGGCTGACAAGCTCACTGATGGGCTGTTATTTCCTAGAAGTGAGCCCATCTCACTTCCGCTACCAAGTGGATTCTTTCTGCTACCAAGTGGATAAAAGATGGGAACAGCTGCATTTCTCTGAGCCACAAATCTCCCTTTGATATCATTGGAGGATAGCTCAGTTCCTTGGTTTGCAGCTTGCCTGGGACAGGGGACTGCAAAACAATAACCTGTGTAACAAGGCATCCCAGCTATAGGACAAGATATCGAAGTCAAGGCATCTACAGTGCTATTCAAGTTATTTTTGAGCAGCACAAAAATAGTCTGTGGAAAACTGATTGCTTTCTCCTGGCATTTACAGAGCTTGGTCCAGCACCAGCAGCTATTGTTGCTGCAAGCAGGGATAGCCAAGAAATCCAGCTAATATGTATAATAAAGATGCAAGTTCATATCCACAGTGAAAAACCACAATCTTATCAGAGAAACAATTCTTCAGCTTACACAGCTTTATTTAATTCACAATTTCTGGGAAAGGATGCAAGATTAGACAGACCTTGTCATGACCATGAAAGTCAGCAAATTTGAGTTAAAGAGGGAGTTTTCAGATGCAGGGCATCATGACGATTAAATCCAAGCAGATATAGATATTAACATAGCTGGACATCCTGGGAGAGGCTGGTACCTCCTGATCCATCCTAAGAACCCTTGTAAACAGAGCATCAGAAATTGGACAGGATCTCTGATCATGGAGTGCACATTCTGCTGCACACCCCAGTGGTGTCCCAGTCTCCAGTCTGGTACTCCTCTTGCTAAAGTTCCATCTAGCTCCACCTTCAGCTAGAAGGCAGAGAGCTGCTCAGGCCCTTCTGCACTGCTGCAGACTGAAACTTGGCTGCTTTGGGGGCTCTAGGGAAGGTGTGGAAGATCTAACAGCAGCCAAACTGATGTGTCAGATCAAGGTATGATGTCATACCTTAGGCATCTAAGACAGGTTCCTGTGGGGGCTTACATGAAAATCTAAATGATTTTTCCTTTGTACATGACCTCTTTCTCTTGTGGCCAATATTTAGTATTCCAAAAGTCAAATTAAAAAAATAACAGGGAAAATACTTATATGAATGCAGCAGCTGCTAGGTTGAAATGTAACATGAAGGAAAGATTTAAACACAACAGTGAACAAGAAGTCAACCCCATGCCCAAGCCAGCAGTGCTCACCCCAAATCCTGGGGCTGCAGGAAACCTTGTGATCCTCAAGGGGGAAGAGAAGTTTTGAGCTCTCCCTACCTGCTGAAGACGTCACAGGTGGCAAAAGGCACTAGTTTTCCTCCTTTCCCTCTGCAACATTTACACTGGAGTAAATCTGGTGTTTGTGAAGAGGGAAGGGCCATCATTTGCTCCCCTCTGCCCAGAGGTTTATTTTTCAGGAGAGACTCAAAGGTATTACTATCAGCTGGCAGGCATATCAATAATGCTTGCTTCCAGCTGGCACTTCAGAATTCCCACACTGTGGTTTGTGGAGTTTATAGGAAATTTGAGATCCCAGATCTTCTGCACATGCAAGATGATCAGTAAGGAAAACTCCCAACTGAAACCATAATGGGTCAACTTCAGGCAGCAAAAGAAATTGCAACAAGCATTATCAGTGCTGAAATGAAAGCTTGGGCATAATTTACCTAACCAGATATATCAAGGTGTGTAGATAGGTTTTTATTTCTTTTGTTATGATTTTTCCATCTCAAGCATTTTGTATGGCTTTTCAAAAGCATAAACGTTGATTACATCATAAATGGAATTCTGGTCAGCTTACCCTGTCCAGCACTTCTGTTATATCTATTTACTCTCTCATGAGTTGACTAAATAGAGCAGATTTAAAAAAAACCAAAAACATAGCAAGCATGGATGCTTCAAAATCAGACAAATTAGTTCATAACTGTCTCATTACTGCTGGTGCAAGTGGTTAATATAGTGATTCATAGTGCTAATACTTACATCTCAATTATTAAACCTTTTAACTAGCCTAAATGTGGTAAGATTTGTTTATGTTTAGGAACTCAAAAGCAGATCAAGATAACACGTCTGGGTTGAAAAAAGTTATTTCCCTCAGGTACTGTTCTGTCTTTCCCATGGATCCTGATGACCCTAAGCTAATCACTACTTATAGTAAGAGCAATATATTTGCCTAACCATTAAAAATTGAAACTTTAAATTTATAGAGTTTGCAGACAGTCCCTGGAGTCTTCCAGGACACTAAGGATGAATGCCAAAGAAGAATTTTTTATCTCTCCTTTATCCCTTCTTCCACTCTGAAACAATCATCAATTACCCTTATCCACTAGCACCATCTCATCTAAGTTCATTTTCAAGATGAAGTTTCCTCGTTGGATGGTGGCTGTCCAATCCTCTTTCTGTCCATCATGGGCTGCTTTAGCGCTGTCCCCAGATTGACAGCCTGAGAGCGAATCAATAATAATTATCAGACTGCAACCACAGCGAGCTGTGTAATTCTGTGATGGGATAGCACTGAACAAACAGCCCCACATCTACTGCCTCAGCTTTAAATATGTGCCTGTCCATTTAACTACTCTGATCACGTGGCTGGTAGTAAGCTCTTGGCCTTTTTTTCATGCCAAACATAAAACCTTTAAAAATTGCCTGCTACTCTAATGGGACAGTGCCATGTCCTGCCTTTCACTATGCAAAAGCATTTGCCAGCAGATGTTAAATGCAACCATGGAAAGGAGTGATACAAGCAAAAAGGAGGAATAGGCCAGTTTTCCTGGATGAGAGCAATGTGTGCCAGAAAAGAATTGAGAGGCATTTTGCACTGTAAGTGACAAAGCTCTGAGGGTTTTTCCATATGGCAATAATGTTCCTGGCTCAGCCAGGATGCTGCAGGCATCTTAGCCTCACTGCATGTACCTACAGCACATGCTGCTCAACTGCCCCGGCAAAGAAGCAGCTGGACTAATGCAAAAAGAGGCTCATACTTTCCTGGGGAAAATATCCTGGGTATCTACAAGGTAAGGGGAGGCATGTACACTCTCTGCCATGTAGTCTAGGAAAAAAGAAATGAACACATATAAAGGTAAATTGGCACTGAAATAGTTTCCAGGTCAGTTTTGAATCTTAAAAGCAAAACTAATATTCTGGAAGGTACATACTTCAAGGTATGAAATTAAGGTGTAGGAGAAGGCACAAAAAGCACTAGTCTTAAAAGAATAATTTTTTACATGATCCAGATGTTTGACAGAAGCAGCACAAAGTAGCACAAGAAGCAACAAAGGCCTTTATGTAGCCATCATGGGGAGTAGAGATTGGTAGGCTTGTAGGATGAAGCCCAGAAACTGAAGACAGAAGAATGAGAAGGGTACAATAAATAAGAGGCACTGACTTTTAACCGACTGGCAGAAATGCGAAATTAAGATTTCTTAGCAGATGACAAGAATATTTTCTTGACACAAGGAATGGAAAACTTAAAAAATACATAAATACATACATAATTACTGTACCATAGTTTTACTAAAATGCTATAAGAGAACCTTTATGCAATACTCTTCATATGATGTTTACAGTAAATCAGCTGCAAGCTGATTTTATGCTGAATTTCAGATGTTTCTTGCAGTGTCAACAACAAACCAAGCCAAAGTTTCATGATGTGACAGACCAGTGTGAGGACATCTAAAAGGGCCAAGTGCCAAGGCCAATCTATAATATTGACCCCACAAATGTTAACATATAGCTGGGGAGAAGTAGAGATCTACTAAAACATTAGGCAGGAAACAAGACATCTTCTAAAATATATGCACTTATAAAAGATATTGAATGCTAAATGGAGAGAATTCATCATGAAAAAAGAAATTCAATAAATCTTAGCCAACAACTTGTCTTCTCCAGAATTAGGAGGACATGTAAAGTGTGTTCAGAATCTGGACACCGGATACTGAGAGAAAGAGTTACAAGTTATCATAGCAAACCAACAACTGTAAGACAAAGAGACCTTTCCAGAGAAACCTTAGAAGCAACCTCAACAGGGCAAGGAAATCTGTATCAACAGCACAAGGCAGATAAAAAGAGGTGGTCTCCATAAATTACAAGATATTTACAGGTTCTACTAGAAAATTGGTTGAGACTTCATTGAGTGTATTGTTGATCTATCAAATATTAAAATGTATGCAAAACTTCCAGTACTTTAATTCTTACAAGATGAAGGGTACATTGACATAAAGTAGAAACAACATTTTACTTTGAGTAAGATGGGGCCAGTGACAAAAAACGAAGTCTGCACTTTTAAGTATTTATGATGGTTTTTTATTAATTTATCAAATGGATTATGAAGAGCTCCAGTACATGGGGGTCAATAAATATTTTAACACAAATAAAGCAATTTGAACTATTGTTCAAATGCCCTCTGTTTGGATTTCTGGCTTTCTGCTTTGGTCAAATTCCCTGATTCTATGACCAAGTGAAAAGGTAGCTGAGTTACTGCCTGGTTAGCAATCAGAATAAAAACAAAAGGCTGAGAAGAAGCTTAGTGCTTCACAAGGACACAAGGACAGTGAAAAAATGGCCCAGTCAGTCATAGAGCTGAAGGTCAGGATGCAGTCTTGAGTGTTATCTACCATTGCTAGATATTGGAAATCCTTATAAAGAGTCAGAAAGGTGTTGCATATTATGTGAGAGGTTTAACAGCAGTAAAGCTATTATTGCAGGAGCAATTTCTAAAAGCCTAACAGAAAACCTAACTCTTCAGTTCCAAACACAAAACAAGCTTATCATGCTTATCATTGAATTCCCACTGGAAGATCCCCAAATTCTACCTTCTCTTGTGGTTTTTTCTCTTTTATTTCCCAGTGCCTATTTTTTTTTCCCAGAGAATTGCTTACTGCTTTCAAACATACAGAGCTGCTTACTTTCTACTGGTAAGGAAGAAATTAAATGAAACAACCCAGAGGCAGGATATTAATGCAGAGTGCATTAAAAGAAAAAAAATTATGATATGAACAGTGTAGTGACTGATTTATAAAATCAATCACATACTTTTTGGCTCGATGTCATGTTATAAAAAGAACAATAATCCTGTTTATAAGAAGGATGTAAATTATGATGATAAATCACTGTTTTCCTATTATTTAAGGCAGGCAATTTTAATTTCCTTTTTTCTTTCATATAAGTAGGCAGTAACATAGTTTTTTTTATAATATCAGTTTAATAATTATATTTGGATGATAGTGAATTTAACTCACTGCTGTAGTTAAAAGGTCTTTCAGCAGAAATCCTGAAACCAACTTTCAGGCATCTCTAAGTAGACATAAAAATACAACATTGAATTAAACTGGAATTTTATCAAGTTTTAGCAAAGAATTAAATATTACAAACTGCAACATAATAGGTGTAGGTCATATTGTATGGCACTAGATACCAAGGCAAGCATTTGAGGCTGAATATGAATATGTTATGTGATAACTGTTTTCCTTCTCATATGCATGAAAACAAGCTGACAAATTTTCAGATAATTTAAAATATGGCTGTTCAAGTTGTGTCTGTTAATTACAAATTTGCCAAAGGTTATTTCTAGTGTAAAAGAGGATTCTTTTATAGCTTGCCTGTTCTGATAATTGCAAGGTAATACCTGTTTCTGATATTTCAAATCAACACTTCAAGCCCTTTTACTTTTTAGAACTCAGATCTGCACAAATAGCCATTACTAATACATTTACTTCCAAACACACCTATTTTGTGGGATACATACAAAAGAGAATACTGAAAGGGAAATAAAGTAGTGGCACTAGAAATTTTAACAAGACCGAGAGATGTTCACACAAAAACTTTCTGATTTTATAGGTCTTGCAATGTTATTGCCACAACTGATAGCCAATAACAGACATAATCTTCACTCTCTGAAAATGCGTCTATCTCTCCTGCACTAGTGTGGGGGTTTAAATATGCAGTACAGTTCCCTTGCATAGAGATTTCTGTCAAAAACTTCACAGGATTATAAACTTCCTCCATTGTTTGAGACAGTAGGAATGCAGAAAAATTCACAAATCCTTGAAAGGAATAATGCCTAAAAAATCTATCAAAACATCAAAATTAGGGACTATAGTGTCGTCTTGGATTTCTTGCTTACTCCTGTACCACAGAACTAAGATAAAACACAATTGTTTCTCACTGTATAACCTTATCACCCTCTGTGTTGCTAAATGCCAGCTGTAAAGCCAGCTCTCAGCATTCCTTCATGGTAGGTTTTGGTCTAAGGCATTCCCTCTTTGAAATGCAGAGAACAGAAATCAGTCAACCAATGCACCCTATTTTGATGGACTTTGAAATTAAAAAAATAAAAAAGGAAGTTACCTGAGGATCCTATAAATACCAGGATCCTATAAATATGAGGACAAGCTTTATGACACTAATTTTCACAAGTGACAAGAACCACTGAAGATCCTTCAACAGTTGGTGCACACAAGAGAGAGACCAGCAGACAGGTTAAGGCTTGACTGAAATAGACCTAGAGACCAGACTGCAGGGAATCATGCCAAGACAAGAGGGGGCCTGAGAAGTCAGCCTCTCCTTTTCCTTCCTGGAATATTCCCAGGTGACAATCAAGAACCAGATGTGGGCATGTGGGAAGAATGGGATTTCAAACCTGGAACTGCAGTGGAGAGCCAGAATGCCCCCCAGCAGATGGTGCCTGGTTTGTAACCCATGAAGCAGGAGCATCAAGGACACAGACAAAGCTCCCAGTGACCCCTGTGCTGCTGAGGATGGACAGTGATGGGGAGGGACAGCCAGTGACACGGGCAGGGAGGTGAGAGCACCCAGCCTGTCTGCACTGCCTCCTCTGGGCCTGGCAGCAAGGGGAAGCTCAGTGTTTAAAAAGGCCCGAGGAACAGCTGTATCATCTTGGTTTAATGTATGCACTATGAAAATATAGCTAGAGAGAAATTGCCTACAACTGATTTCAACTCCTTCCCTGTAATTCCTAGCATTTCTTCACTTCTTATGGTGCAAATTTTCACACTTGCACAGCAATGCTTGATCAAAAGGTAATATTCTCAAATTATTTCACACCATCTGGTAGAGGATGTTGACACAAATGTTGTTAGTAAAAATTATCTCCTATTTCAAAGAAGATTAAATAAGCTCTAACAAAATAATCACATGGTATAATACTCTAAAGAGGAACATTATTTACATGACGTCATCACAGAAATTTTAGCAATCTATAAAGCGCTGTCAATCAACAACTATTATAGAGATGTACTTGAACTTCTTGATGGGG
Organism: Zonotrichia leucophrys gambelii; assembly: GCF_028769735.1. Lineage (NCBI taxonomy): Eukaryota > Metazoa > Chordata > Aves > Passeriformes > Passerellidae > Zonotrichia > Zonotrichia leucophrys. The sequence goes on along the minus strand of NC_088180.1, from coordinate 8,109,772 downwards.
TTTAAATTGGCAGATATCTTGAGACAAAAAGCCCTATCTACGTTCCACTATCATGCACAATTCATTCAGGTGGTACGACAACAATGATTGCTTCTTAGCCATGAAGAATATAAAATGTTAATTAAATTCTTGTCAGTGGTGAAAGCACTCCTTTCAAATTAAACTTCATTGACTACCAGCCTGTACTTACATAGTTAAATTTAGAGTATATTAAAATAATTTATCAAAATAAGCACACAAATACAATCAAAATTAACTGATTAAAAGTCCATTGATTAAGCACATGCAAAATGTTGTTAATGTAATAAAGAAGAAACAGCACCATTTATAGAAAACTTGTATGTTGCCATTTAGGTCACACAGGCTTTTGTTGGCAGAGCATTTATAGTTTTTATTAGCTACTGTTGCCTTTGAAAGCCAGCTTTGATATAGCTGTGCAAGAAACTTATCATCCAGACTTCTTTTTATCCTTCAATTTTAATTTTAAATTCTTGAAGGATATGATTTGACTCCATAACATTGCTTCCCTCCCTACTGCTGATAGAACCATATTATTAAATGAAAATTGTTCTCCATTTCTATAATAAATATTTCAGTTAAACTTTGCTTAAAGTTATCTTTGATACTGTCAATGTAAGAGTTGTCAAAAAGAGAAGGGGATAATACAAAGCAAACACAAAGTCTAATAAAATGATAAATATGTAATTGTGAGCAAAACCCATTTTTGTTTGAGCATTGCATAGTCCTGACAGTTTCAGCTCAAATGGCAGAAATGTAGCTAAGGAAACAAGAATGTCAGTTTTGACTTCCACCTGAGATAAATAAGGTTTGAAGACCTACACAACTCCAAGAGGTTTGTTTTGAATCCTGTGGTCAGCATGAGGTGTTTGAGAAGGTGATTGCAAAAGGTTTTCTTCCTGACTCAGGCAGGTCAAAAGGGGTGTCAGTCCTCAGTTACTTTCAGTGAGAGTCATCAGTCAAATATAAGCTCTGCATTCATCAGTCCATCAACTGTGAAGTTAGAAAGTTTGTGTTCAGTCTTGTTTTTATTCTTCTAATCTGTGAATCTGAAGTCAGATATTGTTGTGGAACCTCACTAAATCCTCATATTGCTTACATGCTGTTTTTCTTTTCTATTTCTGGCAATGTTCTACACCTGGAATAACCTGTGGGGCAAGAACAGCTTTGTCATTTCATGTGATCAAGCATCACCCTGAAAGGCAAATGTACAAGGTGCATCTTTGGTTGATTTTTGCAGATTTCATTTATAAATAAATAGTCTTTATGCAGCTACAGCTTTGCAGTGGCCTTTAACTGAGTTGTGTATGAATAATTTCTCATTATTAGTACAGAATTACTAATAGTAAATACTTGATGATGCTGCATAGAACTCAGCAAAACTACAAGTTACCTGTCTAAAATCCAGGGAGATATCCTAGATTTAACCTAAACTAGTATTTCCTATCAAAAGCAAGTTGGAAAATCCCAAGAATTGCAAAGAAAAAAGCCAGAAGCTGGTTAGCACTTTCAGGCTTAAGCAGCAACACAACATCTGATGCCTACACCATTTTTTCTCTTTCAAAACATGACTTCCTATGTATTGTTTCATTTGTTGACTTGTCTGAATTATTTTATAAACTCATACCAACTGACAAAGAAAAACCACAGAGAAAAACTAGATTAAATTGTTTAGATAGAAAGAATTCCATTTAAGCGTAATTCCCCCGATAACATTAATTTGGTAAAAGCCCTGGTACATGACCCAATCCTAACCTTATATTGAGCAGTCAAAGATAGCAAAAAAATTCATTGTCAATTCCAAGTTGCAATTGCACTTGTTTGCCACCAACAAAGGCACCTTATATCGCGTGTGCAAAGTAACTAATAAGTGCCTGATTGAAGTTTTGACTTCTATTAGTCCAGCCAAGGCCAGAGCAATTTTCTGGGTTTGAATGTCCAGGGTTTAGTTGGATTCCCTTGAGGATGAGCAGGAAATACTGCTAGACAAAAGATGCTCTGTGGCTGAACTGCTTCTTCTGCATTCAGTGCCACTGCACCGCTCCAGCTGCTCTTGCCGAGCTACTAATAATGTTTTTGTATGTCAGCCCTGGCTCCCAATAAAGACAAGGACATTATTCTTAAATGACATGTGAAGGTGTGATAATCAAGACACTGCATTCAGTCCTGGTGGGGATTTTGATAGTGCTACTTCTCCAGGTTATATCACAACCTTTTGTTCAGGTGCCACAGTAATACCTTGAGTGTAATTTGCAAACAGGCAGATGAGAATTAACAGCATCTGTGATGCAATTTTTAATGCGTTCAGGTATTAGTGAAATGATAACCACTCTAATAGGGAATGACTGATGATTCTAGAAATGTTAGGCTGATCAGTGAATGCACAAGCCACTCACCTGATTCAGAGTCTGTGTAACAAGCACTGACTTCAAAGGGATTTGAATCAGACTTCCAAGATTTGCTATGTTAACTGTGAATAGCCCACACTTCACTGCTTCGAAAAGCACAGTCATTTTCAGCCAACCTTCTCCTTTCTTATACCTTGCAGGGTTTACAGTGTATTGGAGGTTATTACTTGTTTTTATTAAATCCACTTTGAAGCCTGGGGCTAAATCTTAAAGTCCTTGCCCTGCTGTTCGCTTTTTCCCCCAGACAAACATCCCCACTGCCTGCACCGGGAGCCTGAAATCAGAGGAAGTAGAAATAATCAAACCTGCTTAAATTTAACATCAGCTTTTTGTTAACTGCTTTATCATGCTGCACCTTTATTCACTGGATAAATGTACTTTATAGTGGTGTTATTCTTTATGAGCACTAATAAGGAAGGAGGGATTATACACAGAACTTTTTTACTTGTTCGCTAAATTCGATCATGAAGGGTTTCCACCAAAGCAGATTTTATTGAAGCTATTACTTATCTTGTGATTCAGCCAGTGCAGACCTATAAGATCCGCAAAGTTTACAAGGTGCTAAATGATACCCAAACCAACCAGATTAGCTGAGATAGATGTCGGGGTAATTATAGGCAGTAATGCCTCTACAGAGTCCTGAGTGTTCAGAATGGAAGACAATGTTTTATATTTAAAGGATCAGATAAAATATCGTATATCCTTCCTGGAACCAAAATTGAATACGAATTGTTTATTAAAGTCTGAAATCCTGAATTAAACAGTAATTCCTCTAAACCTAGTGGAAATCACTATTATCAGGCCATTAACACAGGCAGTACTCCACCAAGAACAGAGCCACAGAGGTAAGGGGTGCTACAGAAGCAGCTGCTGTTTGTCCTGAGCAAGCATTGTTGGAACCAAATGAGCCAGGACCTCCATATTTTCCACAAGAATTATTTTTAAATTATTTCTGTTACTGAACTCCTTTCTATTCTGTAGTACTCTGAACCCCTGTCTCTCATCCACCATCCACCAGCCCACTTCACCAGTAGCTTCAGCATCTGTGAAGTGTCTGAGGACCTGCTTTAAAGAGCAGAATCTGTGCATGCAAAACCTGAGTGCTCTCCCTCTCCTCACCATGAGGGTGGTGCACAGAAATTCCCTCGCTGTCCCAGAGTGCACAGACAGTACCTGTGAGTGCCAAGGGCTGCCTGGGGACCCCCCATTCTCCTTGTCTGGGACCAGAGAAAAGGAGGGACTCGTGCTTTTCACAGAATCTCTTCCACACACACTGCACATGAGACCCCACTGGTGGTCCCAGAGCTGCTGTGTGCCTCTGTGTGGAGTGGAAGGAGAGACAGACCACTCCCCTCAATCAATAATTTCCTTTGCAAATAGGGCGTTGATGACACTGAAGGAGGCTGATTTCCAGCAGGAAAAAGTTCTCTCTTATGCTGAACATTTAACAAGTGACAAATCTAAGATAAGGAAATTGCACAGTTCTGCTTTGGCTGAAATAACACTCAGGTGAAGCACACACTAATAGATTAAAAAAAACCCCAAATTAAAATCCCCATCTTTTCCACATTTGAAAAAATAAATTTTTGGATTTCCTTGAGCCTACAAGAGTCTGTTCATGTTACCTGTTATCAATTTATTTGTGCCTGGGTATAAGGGAAAGAGAAGACCCTTCATTTCCATGCTAAATTGAGGGGACATGAGGGAGATTATTGCACAATCCCCCCTATACCTGCTCCAGTTACACCCAAGCTGAAATAAGAGGATAGACACATATAGGCTCACAATTACCTACACATTTTTTAATTAATACCAACACCTTCAGGGGAAATCAGAATATTTTAATAGATAAAATCATTTCACTTCAGTGTAGTTACTACAGAAGCTCATCACTTGCATGTCTATCATGATGCTGGAAATCTTTTTAAAGAAGCAATGATAAGTGAAACCATGAATAGAATGGTTTAAAATTGAACCTCGTCAATCAGCTGATGGAACAGAAACATGCCAGTTAATTTCCAGAGGCCTTTAGGCATGTATTTATTACTTGATTTCTAATCAAAATTATATACAGAACAGGAAAAAGTGCAATTACAGGTCTGTTGTGATACAAAGCAAGTCCAAAAAACTATGGATAATTACAGCTGCACATTTCTAAACTAATATACTTACATGCTGCCAAGACTAATAAACTTTATTTGATTTCTGGCTGCAAAGACCAATGATATATGTTAACCTGGTATCTGATTTTCAGCAAGGATACCTAAGTACTATTTAACACTGACAGTTATAGATAGCTTAGCATTTAACTGGAGTCTCTCTTGACCTCAATTACCACATTAAAATATTGTTAACAAATTTAGAGTCAAATTGGCATTTATTATACAAGATTAGGTGCACTCTGAGTAATTTACATATTGTCATCAAGTCTGCCAACTGCTTACATCTTCATGTAGTTTGGGGAAAGCAGCCAATGTTTATATCATCAGGGCAGATGTGATGACAAATAATAAAGTTTTGTTCCTATGGCAAAGTGGAATTTTCCCTTTCACAGGGAATTCCACCCACAAAAGCTATTATCCTACTCACTGCCTACATCCTTTGAACCACAATTTAAAGAATTCATACACATAAAGAGGAAAATTTCCATAATTTTTGACCCATATGAACAGTTTTTCCATAGTTAGAAGTGGCACATGTAACACTGTAGCCTGATGGTTTTGTGGCAGTGATTGTTCTGTTTTGTATTTCAGTACTGTGGGTAACATAGTACTAAGCCTCCTTCCCATAATTTCACATGCTTATGTGTTCAAGGTAACACATGAAAGATGAAAATGAAAATGTGCTCACACTTATGTATGAAATACATGAAAAATAAAATACATATGCATGTGTTTCACTTGTGCCTCTTAGATTAACAGGTTTTCCGATATTTAGAATTGATGACTGTCTCCTGTTTCAACCTATTTTTGTGCCCTTTAAATTTTAGTCATAAGGGAATAAGTCACAGAGCATTAGTAATCTAACTTTGATCAGCCTTGGAGGTCCCATGGGGAAAAGCCATGAAGCCTCTGCTCAGTTTAAAGTCGATCCCTAATCAGACAAAATGCCTAATAATTTCAGTAATGATTTTATAAGGACTCAGGGATTTGTTCTACTCTTACTAAGCAATGCAGAAGAGGGATCATAGAGTATTTCCAGTTTGCCCTCAATCTAAAAGGATATTTAGTGCATTAGGGAAGATCTCATAAGAAATGCTTTCTTAAAGGCAGATTCGGCAGTCTGGGAGATTTCCAAGGTATGTAATCCCTTTAGCAGAAACATCAATTTATCTCAGCATGCTGTAAAAACCATAATAGCAAACAAAACTACAAATCCAGAGATCAGTTTCTGCCTGATATTCAGCCTTAAGTGTATTTTTTGAGACCTGCAGACACTGACATTCTTTGGTTGCCTCTAAAAATTATTTCACTTGCTTTCATTGTAAATCTTTGAAATTGCATGCAACTGTATGGCTGGTCTTCTCAAACTGCTCATATCATGGCTGCATATTTGCAAGGCTTTCATTCCAGCTTGCCCAGATTTGTAGATCTGCCATTTCTTAATCTTGCCTGTGTTTTTTTTTCCTCTACTTCTTAAAAGGAAAAAGGGTTTTAGGGTAAACTAAAGGGAGAAACTTTGTATTGAAGTTTGTAGAGGTTCTCAAGAACTTAATCTGCCTGAAGACATTTTCAACATGAATCAGTCAGAATCCACAGGCTTTTTTCAAGAAGAGTTACCACAAAATTCCCTGTAGACCTTTCTACTTGTAAAACCAAAGATGCTCCTACTACTCCTGAACTACAAAAAATCCCCCCAAAATAAGGCATATTTCAATTCCAGTGGAGGTACTGACCCCAAAAGACATTCTGTAGACTTAAAGAGAGTCTTTGGGTTTAGAGTTGGAGTCACATAGGAGTTTTGCTAGAAAGCCTTCACATTAGTCAAATCTGAAATATATCTTGCACATAGAGATAGGTTGGAATAACTGTTACTTTTCTGGGGGATCTTTTGCCTTTTTTTTTTTGCCTTTTTTTCTTTTTAATAAGGAAAACTAAATTATTTTGAAATACTTATTCTTATTACATGCTTAACATTTGCAGGTTTGGAAAGATTACATGAGTGAAATTAGAAAATGATGCAGACATTATAAAAGGTGAGGAAACCCCTTTTTATTTTAACAGCATATTCTGTTTATAAAGAGTCCGAACCCTTCAACAGCCTCATTTCAAGGGGCTGTGTTCTAAGTTTTGTTGAGAAAAAAATCAGACAACTTTCCAAGTAGCGGAAGTTTTTGAGTAACATTTGACTCCCATAAAGGACTGCGGGAATTTCAGAGCCAACAACTAAAAGAATTTCAGATTCAGAATGTGTGAGACTGTCAGTTTGGTCTCAGAACTGTTTTTTTGGCCTTCCCTGAGGACAAGACTGGAAGTCTCTGCAGGTTTTTCACAATCATATTTACAGCCAAGCAGGACATGACAGAGTTAATGGCTTTTTCCAATTAGGAATTCCTGGTCTTCTGGAGCCTGGGAGACTTTGTTAATTTGGATAAAATGCTTTAAGTAGTGGCCTCCGTGGAAATAGTGGCCAAAGGCACTTTGGCATGCTTCTGTTTAACTCCAATGAGATAAACTGAAGTACTTTTCAGAATATAGTTTAAGCAAAGAACATTAAGAATAAACGTCACAGTAACTACTTTCCTGGAAACATTATACACTGACTAATCACTGGTGACTAGACTGACATAGTAAATTTAGTAAAATATATGTCCATACTCAGGAAATGTACTGTGCTACAGAAACCCCCTCAATAGACTCAAACCTCAGGCTCACCTGGACCACTGCTGCATTGCCAAACCTACTGCTGGCCTCAGCACTGAGGCTGTAAATGTGACTTGGCAGAAAAATTGTTTCCTGTGAGCTGCAATAGCTGCTACAGCACATTGCTGGATCCCAAACAGAGTACATGAGACCTCTCTGACATTTTCAAAAAGTACCACCTTCTTTAATGAACAGAGAACTTGAATTCAGCAGCTGAGGCTTTCTCTGCCAGGATCCCATACAAGCAAACTTCCTTCAGTTTGAAATAAGACCCAATTGAAGCCAGTTTACAGCAGGGTTTGCCAGTGGATTAGTATTCAGCTGCATTATTCTAGATTCCCTCTTTCAACTAGGCATTTTTCACAAATCCTTGATCTTTCTAGTCCTTGGGAAAGCTGATGTCCTTATATACATCTTGAGATTTTCAGTGGAATTTAATGTGCTTGCTGAAAATGCTCATAATACAGAGCTTAAGTGCCAAGTCACTACAACAATGGCTGGTGTAGCATTGCAGTAAGATTTATTGCTTGCTATTTGAAATGTGAATGTGTGCCTGCAGAGTCTCTGAGAGACCAGGCAGTTCTTATACAGTTACAGTGCCATCCTATACACCTCAGCCTGAAACCTCCTGTAGATCAACAGCTCTTAGTATAAAATGCCAGTAACATAATGACAGTACCTTAGGCAGTTTATGAAATTTCCCTCACTCTTTAAATACATCTTCCAAAAGGAAAAGGGTCCTAAAGCATACCCTATAACTTGACCATTTCAAGCCAGAAGGAGATGTCATTCCAGGGCCCAAGACTCCCACAGATAAAGCTATAGCAGCAATCTATGGATTGAAAGGACGTCAACTGGTTTTTCTTACCTTTCTATCTAAAAGACTTCAGTGTGCATCACAGAAGCTTTTCAATTTTATTATAAAACCTCATTATTTCTTTTTATTGCAGACTTAGTGGAGCCTTCTTGTAGAAATTAATCATATGATTAACTATGAGATGGTCTTTTAATACTGTATAAACCATATATTGCTAAATGTCCTTCTTGACCCTTTATTTGCAACTTGGGTATTCTCACAGGACAGAAAATAAGAGACAAATCAATGCAATAAGATATTTCATCCAGGGCTTCCTGCCCTACCTTAAACTCACATTATTTTAAATCTTATTATGCAGGGAAGGTATGGGATCAAATTCACAGCTGTCAGAAGCCATTAGAGTCAGTGGAACTCTACCTGCTCATTCTGCCAGGGAATCTGGCCAACATCACATGTCTTATTCTTGATTACCTTAACACCTTAAACAGGGGAAGTTATGCAATACAATGGAGATAAACCATCTCCAAATTAAAGACACTGACCAACACAAGATGCACCAACTTCAGAAGCAATGATTGCTGACAAGACACTGCAGACAAAAGTTATCAAGAGCAGCAGTATTCAGAACAGACAAAACAGGAAAAAAAAATCTCCAACCCAGACATAAGTTCTGCTGTCCCTGGAACTCCTATAGCTAAGTGTGAGCTGCACAGAAATAGTTCTTTTCATCTGCTTTTCCCTTCGAGAGACAGAGCTGCTGTTGCCAGTGCTGCAGGAAATCCAATCTGCAAATTCAAAATGGATTTGAGTGCCTCTCATCCCCACCCCACATTGCAGCAGCTGTCCCAGGACCCTCTTCCAGTCCTGATCATTACCCACAGCTGGAGCATTTGTCAGGCTGTTAAGTGAAGCAAATGTCAGCCAAGACATCTGCAGCACCTGAGAGCTTTTTTCACAGCTTGAAGTCTCAGTACATGAACCTTGCCGTGGAGGCTCTAGAGACTCTTTGGCAAAGGGATTTTGTCATGTATTTACACTGGATCCAGGGGCCCAGGCAGTGATGCTGCAGCCGTGCCACCTTCTTCCCTGTGCTCCAGGCATGCAGCTCTCCCCTGAGCACCTGGGCATGTTGTAGCTGAAATTCCATTTGAATTGGAGTAATGTTTTCAGCCAAGGTGAAACCCTCTCCAATAACCCCCAGAGCCTCTGAGGTTACTTTTTGCTACTTCAGAAATTCTGCAAGACTCTACTTGCTTTAATCAGCAGCTCTGCCTAATGGCCAAAGCAGTCCTCTAAGGGAAAGAAATGAAAGAGTTCTAAGACCTATTGAATATATTTCAGACTTTTCCATTGGGTCAGCACAAGGAATTTTAGGTTTTTAGTGCCTAGGGCTTTAGTTTTTAATTGCAGACATTTCAAATAGAAATATTTCCTGAAATACATGTAAAGTTTATGCTAACATTATTAAAAAAGTTTATATCCAGTGTACTCAATTGAGGATTTATGTTTCAAATATTATTTTTTAGCATATCTCAGTTTAAACATTTGTAGTCAAAGGCACGCAAGTATCTACAAGGCAGATTGGCACAAATGTCTCAGCACACACCTATCTACCATGAATTTTCCCTGACAAAAACTTAAAACACCTACATTGTTTTTTAAGCCTGACCTGGAAAATGGAGCACATCACTGCTCATCACTGATTGTGTCTGAGAAAAGTACTTATAAAAGTCCTTAAGATATTAATTTAGCTATCTGCTGTTGCCGTAATGGTGCAATAGAATCTGTGATATGCAGATATTTAGGAGATTCAAAACAGTGTAGGAAAAATTCAGCAACACTATTTCTTTACTTTAGAACCAAGTAGAATACAAATTGATGACTTAAAATACTGCCTGCTAATCTTCAATCACTTGTGCATTTTCATAGGACTGCAGGATTCACCTGGGCTGAAATGCAGAATTTGAGTGGGCTGAGTACTGCAGTGTGAGCCAAGACATCCCCAGAGGGGTTCAGCACCTGGCAGGAAGAACAATATTGTTCAGCATGTGGGTAACAGGGGAAAAAAATCAGCCTCAGGAGTGGGATTCTCATCTTTCCACAAAGTACAAAACAGGAATATCTCTCCTGAAATCAAGCAAGGTTGATCACAGAGAGAGGAAAATCAGACTTTGATGTCTCTAAATATAAACCAACATGGATTACTTTTGCAAAAACCTAGCTACCTTTACTTTTTACCTAGTGGAGACTATATCCAAACCTACTGCTCACCAAAATGTGTATTCTACAGAGATGTGAAAGCTGATGTGAATGAATATGCATAGTCCTGGCAGTCTTCTCTAGTTTATTTTAGTAGATTGCAAGACAATATTATCCACTTCAGTATAAACTTGTCTTTTTAGATATTTCTACAATGAATGAAGTGGGTGCCTTTTACTGCAGTTTTACTCAAATCCATCTATCATTTTATTGACCTGCTGAGGAAAAAAATGTCCCTTTTCCCAGCTCACAGATACAAGTTCTTCATGACCACAGAACAGATACATTGCTGAAGATATTTACAAAGCTATAGGTGCTTTCTCTTTGTGTAAATACGTGATGCAAAAGAAAATAAAAAGGCACAAGTGTCCTTACAGGAATTGTGTCCTGAAGAAAACAGGGACTTGGTCAAGGATAAAATCTTCAGTATAAATTAAAAAATCCAAAACCATAGAAGAAACCCAGCACTGACAGAGAGCCCAGTATAGGAGTTGAGCAGCACATCAGATTTGCCAATCCTTTGCTCTAGAGCAGCTGAGCCTGGTTTTTCCTTGGCCCAAGGCACACATGAGGACCTGCTCCATTCCATGCGCATGGTTTGTCTGCAGCCACAGATCCCCCAAGCTCAGATTCACCACACCTCATTCTTGGCAGCATCCTCTTTACCCTAAGTCAGCTCAGCCCTACTTTGGAAAGGCTCTGTGGGCAGGGATTCTCCAGGACAATGTGGGATTCTCCTCTTGTGGGAGGAAGAGTCTCCACTGTGGATGGGAAGCCCCAAAATCTCTCTGTAGCAAGCAGTCCCCAATGCACCTGCAGCTTGTGCAGCTCTGCTGGCCAGAAGTGAGTGACTGGGGGCCATTTATGACATTAAGGAGATTTACACATTTTATTAACCCAAGCAATGCCCTTTACTAATGCAATGTAAGGAATATCAGTTGGCCACAGAAGACAAAACGCACCTTTAATGTAGCCAGTTGGCAAGAGATGACATGACGTTGTACTTTGTTAGCAACACAGACTTTGCAGCTGTGCTCTTGCTCCTTGTTCAAAATTTCAGCTACTGAAACATTTTTAAGTTTCCAATGTCACAAATTCTTTTAGTGTCTTCCAAGTCTGGCGATGTTAAGTTAAACCTTTTGAGGTTCCTCCCCAGTTTGGTTTGGTAGATGGGTAAGACAATGTGACAGAAAACACAGAAAAAAGGGCTTTGATGTTACCAGCATTAAACCTATGCCTGTGCTTTACCACTAACAAAATCCCTAGCCCAAAATGATACATCAGCATTTTTCATAGCATGCTGCTGAAGGGAGACAGGGTATTAGTCTGAGTAAGCTGTACAATTTGTCACAATTTTTTTGTGTGACCATGGACACACCATTTCATTTTCCTAACCTTTCCAGACACTCAGTAAGGAAAAATAGCATATCAACACTTTTCAGAGCTAGATATTCATGCTTGCAGGATATTTAAATATTATTAGAATGGGACAGTTTTATTCCTTAGATAGATGAGTATCAAATCAAGAAAAAGCTAGATATCCAAATTGTCTATACTGATTTTGTTCCTTAGATGAATGTAAATTTCTTTATAAAGTCCTGAAGTCCAGTTTCTTCTATGGCATGAAAACACTTCGTCCTTTTTAAAGCAGTGATCTTTTGGCAGCAATCCTTAAATTCTAATTAAAGACCTTTTGTTTGATCTCTTCCCCTTTTTCATTCCCAGTACCTGTCTTTGAGATTTTTCCTAGCAGCATCTCTCATTTCTGACAGAGACAGCATATGGCTGGCTGAGAAATTAATCCCTACCCAGCAGTTCCTTGTACAGTGGGGAAACCCAAGCTGTCTTACCACTGACAGAGAAACCTCAGGTTTGGGTTATGTCCCTATCACTGCCTTTGCTATATTTGTAGTTGAAAGAAAGGTACAACTTGGAGCTTAAAAATCAATGGTAATTTTTTGGTCTTTGTACAAATTATCTTTAAGTGAAAGACTCAATTTCATCTGATATCATACTGATTGGAAATCCATTTTTACTAACAAAAGTATTTTTAGGTGTCTCACAAACTCATCCTTAAAGACCCAGATCCCAATTGTTTTACAGAAGAGCATTTGTCTCCACACACAAAGATTCAGATCTTAAAAATTCAGAAAAATCAGAAGTGATGTGTTGATGGAAATGGTAAATAAGCTTTGAATGACTGGATATCTATTCTGTTGTAGATTTGTGAAAATAGGAGAAAATAGGCACAAATGTAATTGTTTCACAATCTCTCACTGCAGATAATGCACAGTGCAACACAATAAATACATTCTGTAATCTCACTGAGAGGAGCAATGACAACATCACACACACATATATAAAGATATATTCAAGATAACAAGTAGCTGGCTGGCACAAACTCATATCCTCCCCTGCTGCACCAGTCTTTCCAACTGCACTAGAAATTAGGGAGCTGAACATATAAACCCATGACACTCTGCCCTTCTTTCCTTCTCTTTTAGCTGGAGTACAAGCAGGAACAAATGAACTGCTTTGAACTCAGATTCTGAGCCAGCATTATATACTCACAGGTCTTCTCAGCAGCACTCAAGGCCATACTTATTAAATGTACATATTTGGGACCCAACTTCAAGATAATTTCCTATATCCTCTGACCTTCTTTAACACTTTTGCTTTGGCTCCACCTTCTCTGATTAATAAAAAAAACCCTCACCTTTTTTATTTACAAAGCACACCCTGTTTTCTCTACAGCTTCTGACTCTCACTGCCAGAGGGAAGTTCCTGCCTCTCTTCATCTCTCCTCACCACTTTCTTTTTATTTAAGGAATACTTACGTCCACTCCTGTATTGTCCTTCTTAGTTTGGTTGATCTTTCCAGAAACCTCTGGAAAGCTACTGATAGATTTTCACCCAAAAATCAGTTTAAAAGCCCTGTTTTGTATGATGCCAGCCAGGCCCTCAATAGAATGGGTTTAGGCCTATGCTGAGCTGCTGCCTGATGTTCTGGCCCAAGGCACCTCAGCCCCCCAGCCTCTGGCCTGCTCCCTGGCTGGACATAGCACCAAGCACAGGGTCTTGGATCACCAGTCATCCATCTTATCGTAAGACAGTTAATAGTGGTCTAAATAGCCTCAGACATGCCATTGATTTGGTGATGCTATATGATCTATGTGGCACTAGAACATATATCTATCTCCAGATGGCTTCAGTATTTTTTTTGTCCATTCCAGGATTCCTCACTCCTCCAAATCTTTTCCTCTAACTTACAGAACACAGGTCAGTTCAATCCTTCTTTATAAGTCATACTTCCAAAACCTTAAATCATGCATTTGTTTGCCTTCCACTGCACTTTTACAAGCTCAGTCAGCAATGTCCTTCCTATAATACATTGCAGAATTGCAGATACTCCAAATGGAACCTGACTAGCGATTTTCAGAGTGGCAGAGTAACTGTAGTAGTAACAACACACATTTGCTTGCATTTGTACTTCTGCCAAAGTTTTCTGTTCAAGACTGTATTTAAATCTCTGGTTTCCCAGAGCTGCAAAGGAGCTGATGCATCTCTGAATGCAAAAACAAATGGCCGAAGCCATAATGGCAGGGATTCCTTCCCAAATACATTTCTCCAAGTTGGCAAAATCTCTTTCAAAGTAATTCCCATGCCAAATCCCTTACAAGCAAACTTAACATACTGAATATATCCACAGCAGTGACTTTAGGTGTTGTAAGAAGCATCAATATTAAATCAGTAACATTCATACCCAGTTAATCAAATGAATCCAGAGCCAAAACCTCAGAGTGACTCTAAGGGCTTCTACCCTTTTTGATTTCCTATTCTTTGGATGAGATGCACACTACAATCTCTTCAGTAAAAATCCCTTAGAGAACTTTGCAACAACCCTTCAGTACAACACTCTGGCTCAAATCCATCTGCTATAATTATATTTCATTATCAATAGCCTCTCCTTCACAGTCTCACTCTACCATTCTGTAATACAGTCTAATACCCAATGCCTAGGAGCTGCTGCATTATACCTTGCAGAGGGTATCATTTCAATAACAAGGATATTAATCCTAATTTAAACTTTGCTTAAATGGATGTCTAGGGCAAAATATACCACATTGAAGCACTGCTAATGATCATCACCTCTCTCCCAAGATTGTCTCTCTGTGGATGGGTTAACTGTTTAGTTCTGTCAGAGATTACCTCCTCCCCACAACTCCCTAACTTGATACAAGCAGGAGTTCTTCACAGCCTGTGTGTTTACCTGTTGACATGGCATGATGCCTGGCTGCTCACAAGTTGGTCAGACACTTCCCCTAAGACATAAGTTTCCAGGGAATATGAAAGCTTAGACAGGAGGCCTAGATAACATTTAAGTGCCATCACTTTTACAGGAAATCCTTTCCACTGTGACAGCTCTGCCACACTGGTGTCACATCCCTCTTTACACTTCATCACGCCTGTTCACACTTTGGTGCATTGATGAATCAATTAAAGCATTTTCTTGGCTTTTTCTCTCTCCCTTTTGCATCAATATGGGACAGTTGGCTCACAGCATGACAAACTTTCATATCTAGATTTTCAAACTTTTCCTGGAAGCTAACAGGAATACATGCTCCACATGCAAATGAACCAGTACAGCAGGATGACAGTGGAGTATTTCTCTGGCTCTACTCTGTTTTCTTGCAAACTTTACAAAATGGTGGCTCCAATCTCCCAGAACTGGTAAACTGAAAAGGAGTATCTGGTTTACTTTTATGAGTATGGGTCTTGCAACAGCTACTACTATTCAAAACTAGTATGTTTGGATTGTGTGTTAAAAGTCTATATTCCTTGTATCTGTTCCAAAATTTGGAAATCTTAATGAATACACATTAAACTCTGAACCTAATTTGAGTTTCTGATATAATTGACTTGAATTTCAGGAGTGATGCATGCCCAGGAATCCCAGTACAATTAGAGACACTTCAGGTACTTGACAGCTTGGGAAACAGCTTCTTCTACCTAGATGTTGAAGCATGGGATAGAATTTACATTTAGGTAACCATGTTCAAACATGTTTGTATTATTGAGGTTACCATGCACATACCAATGTAAAACATGCATAGCCTTTCAATACCAAGTCTATGGAATGTCCAGTTTTCATAATTACCAAGATGTTTGTCATATCTCTGTGAAAATCAGACTAAAAATATTACCATCTTCTCAAGGTTTTCAAAACTGCTTAAAGGCAGTAGCCCCAGAGAATTCTCTGTCTAGCTGAAAGCTTGTTCCCTTTTGAAGTAGTGAGCTGGAATCTCCCCCAAAGGGAAATAAATGAGGCTCAGATGCGCTGCTTGAGTCCTGGCCAGTCACAGTCATTGCAGAACCAGCTCTAGAACTGGCAGGACACAAACAGGCTGCTCACCTGTTCTTACAGATCATACCTACATTAATACACACACACACGTGCCTTTATATATGTACACACAAATCAAAAAACACTGTGAGAAAATAGAGATATTTTGCACCACAATAATTGAAGGAAATATATGCCCACTGAAGTCTGGTATTATGAGTGTCCACCCTGAATTATATGATCCTTGCCCAAAGATTTACCAGTGCCTCAAAGCTCACAAAAACCATACTGCTGAGATCATGACAGTACCTTTATAAAAGTATGCAAAATAATTCACTAATGACTGTTTGAATGTGAAATCCTTCACTAGGAGGAAAACTAAAATATGCTCTTTGAAAACATCTACATTATCCTTTAAACAAAAGGATTTTAAAGCTACACTTCTCTTCATATGTGAAATATAGGCTCTCCATAAAAGTGTTTAATACTACATTTTTTCTAATAAAAGTTGACCTTTCTACTAACAAGTTTTCTAACAAGTGTTTTTGTCCTGGTTTTTTGTCCATGCATGATGGGTCCAACCCATAACATGCAGCTTTGCAACATGGATTTAAAGATACAGATTTTATTCTAAGCATGAATAAAAAGGTTACATTAAAACATTAAAGTCTTTCTTAACCTGTTGCAGCTGCAAAGAGGCATTCTAAGCCCTTCTCACAACAGTCTTTCAAGAACACAAGGTAAAAGAAATGTGTTAAAGCTTCTGTAACCTCTAATTCAGGAAATTAGGTATTTCCCAATTAGACAAGAAAACACTTCCAGGAAAAGTGACATTTGAGTGTCTACTTTCTGTTTAAAGACTTTTTTGATTAAAAGATATTGAAACAGATAACAACAAAATTAGTTTTTGCTGTGATGGTCAGGTTAAGGTTTATGCTGTTGCTAGGATATACTGCCCTATCACAGCCAATCTTGACGGTGAAAATTGGTGCCTTAATTTCCCAGTGGTCCATGCTACTTCTGACTTAGGCCTCAGTCTGGTTAATCATGCTGTCATTCTCACTGCAGATTGCCTTTTGACATCTTCATCTGCAAAAAGATTCTGTAGTCAAGTCTGACTATGGTGAGTCAATTCAGGGTTTCACTGGTGGTCAAGACTGAACCAGTGGTCAAGTTGCTTGTGAAAGAAGAGATTCACGGAAGGATGAGGAATGCAGTAATTGAAGTTATTTTGCTTGGCAGAGGTGGGCAGGGACTATGCTTGAGCAAAATGTAATGGAAGCAGAGACCACGTTTGGGTGCTGGTACTGCTGTGTCAGGAGCCATTGACACTGCTACAGGAGTCAGGAGACAGTCTACCCCTGCTTGTGCTGGTTTAAATAACAAAGCAAAGTTGCTTCTGATTTACACTTGAGAACAGAAGTGAGCATTGCTCTTGGTATTTTCTTATCTCAAATGAGAGACCCTATTGAAGATGTGTGTTAAAACAGTTTAGACAGTTTAATTCCCTAAAAATACTCTCTCAAGTTTTGCTGTGATTTCTATTATACTGTTCGTAATGTGCGATCCATTGATGTAATGGATCACCTGTATAAATTCCTACACAAAGTTACAATTGACTCCCTCAACTACCTACATTTGCTCCCTGTAAGGGAGTTCCATGGTGTTGTGAGATGAGCCCAATAGAGCATGCCCTGCAAAGACATGCCTGCTGTCAGTGCTGTTCAAAAGCCTTCCTGAGGATGAGTGACAGATGTTTTTGCCTGAAGAGAAATATAAAAAACTCTGCAAGATTCAAACAAGGTGACTTCTGGCAGGCTAAAAAGCAGGCATCTGGCTGAAAAATAAAACTAACCTGTACATTATACAAGGTAAGAAATTAATTCAGTGAGAAAATCAAGAGAGACTGTAATTTACACACAATTATATCCAAACTACATGTTCGTTGGTTTTTTTTCCATAAACATGTTATTGCTTTCACTGCCATGTAAGTTTAATGTGTCCACAAATTACATTAGATCCCCATTTCCACCAGAGAATTAGAGTAGATGTCAAAATTATACCAGTGGAGAAATGCAACAGAACACTGCACTGTTTTGCTATAGGTAGGAATGAACAGGAAGCATTTTAGTATTTTGAATAATTTATTGATGCTTTTGAAAAGCAGATGTGCTCTCATTAACACTGTCTCTCTGCTCTCACCAGCAAGATGTCTTCTGGTGCCAGTATTCTACCATTTTTTCCCACAATTATAAAAGCAGACCACTTACTACAGAAAACTACAAAGAAACAGTACAGTCAGCCTTGCAGAAGATTTCTCAACAAGTACTATTACTTTATTAGACAAGAGCAGAAAGATCATCTGATGCTCTTAGCACCTTCCTAGATACCTGGCATGCATCCTAGCTGTGAAGATATCAATTACTGGTGGGGGAAACAAATTCCTTATTTCTAGTAAATCCAACTAGCCAAACTCCACCACACTTGCTTACAGTGCTAATAATTTCAGTAAAGACAACTAAAATTAAAATTATCTTTCTTTCAGAAAGAGAAATTCCCCTCATAACCTATCTAAGAACTTGAAGTTTTTAGAAGACAGCATAGCCCAAATGAACCTGACTAATGCAGGAGCTAAAGGGAAGTACTCAGAGTCACAGGGCACTAGGACAGGAAAATGAGCAAGGGCTTGATTGGAAGTCTGGCTAATGAAATAATTAAATCTGGAATATATCACCTAAATTCAGAATGAAACCCAAATCTCAGTATAAAGAGTCTGCTTTACAGATACACAAAGTGGCAAATAAAACCATGCATTTTAAACAAAGCACAGGGATCTGCTTGGTCAATGAGTTTCCAGAAAGGAATTCCAGTTAATATCATTACAATCGCTCTGCTAATTCATATCATCTCATTAATAAAGGCACTGCTCCTGTCTGAAGCAAGGCTAACACCAGTATTGTCTCTCACATGTAATATTCACACACAGCAGTGACATACATGTACTAAACTCCCAAACCAAGTGATAAATTGCATTTCTCCAGCACCTCTGATCGCCTCACCTGCACTCTGCCCACTAATCCATCTTTGCCAGGACTACCACTAACCTTCCAAACCTATCAGTTGCTTGCAGACAACCATCATTTTTTTCAGATAATAACCTGCTAAAAAAAATGTTTTCTTCCTTCCTACAAATGAGGAATTTGCCCCCAAAATGTATTGGTCTGAGGTTCAGGGCATTCTTGGAGCACTGACAAGTTTAACGTCCAATATCTCCGAACACTTGAAGGTTAGAGCTGAGTGCTTCATATAAATGGTGAAGAGGCACAAATTCCCTCCCCTAATTGTTCAATGTAGGCTTGACCAGATATAAAAAAGTTTTTATTTTAGCCATGGTTGATGATAAGATGTCAATTTTTCAATTTGCAATGCTGTGAAGTACCGAAAGGCTCTCAGCTCATGTTCAAATGCTCTAAAGTTAATTATTCAAGTTCTCTGCCTTGAAAGGCCTGCAAGATTAAGTTCACAACACTGAAGAAGGTCAGTACAAAGCAAGTGAAGAGAAGGGCATGCACACGTGAGCCTTACAAATTGCAAAATACATCTACTGCTATGTGGCTCTATGCTTTACCAGTCTGAGTTTATTCACATCAGATCAACTTCGGGTACATCTGAAGTCTGTCACATGCTTGGAATTGTTTTTTCTTCTGTGGCATAAAGAAAATACCAGGACACACTGCCAACATTTCTATTAACTGGGTGCATGCACAGAGAACTACTGAAACCAAGGTCTGTGCTCTGCCTCAGTGGAAGGCAGGCATTTTATATTGGGAACTTGGGCTAAGCCGCACATCCCTCCACTGCACGCATAACACTCAACCAAAACACCAATGAAACCACTGCCTCCCTTCCACCTCTGTGTAAGGGATTGCAATGGAGGGATATAAGACACCATAAAACATCAAACTGCCTTTAAGCACCCCACAGCTCTCACACACACTCCTAAGGAAAGCTTTGTCTGTCATCCCCCTGATCTACAGCTGGTGAGTTAGCGAGGTCCAGCCAGGTGTGAGACTGGGGAGAAGCAGAGCTACACATGCAGACCTTCTGGCATATCCTCACACCACTGGGACAACAGTACAAGGCATTTACCTACAATTAACACTATCTAAAGACTAGAACAAAAAAGGACATTCAGTGCCAGAATCAAGTTTTCTCATGACAGTATTTCAGATCATACATGGCCAGCATATTTTACCCATTTCTACAGAACCCTAGTATGAGAGTTACGTGCAGGTCAATACCCACTGGGACAATTCTATGCAGTTCTTTGGTTTTGCATAGAACTGATTAAAACTAATGTAAATCTCAGAAGAACGTGAAGGCCTTGGTTGATATGGTCCCCTTCAGAAGACCTATATGTAGACCTGAATTCCACAGTCCTCGGACTGTTTCATTTTAGTGAGAGTAATATTTTCATAGGACATACATTTCCACAAGATACTGCAAACAGACCTTATTTTATTTATCATGTAGGAGTGAGCAGTTAACAGAGCTGGGATTCACACCTTGGGATCAAAGGAGTATAGATATTTGAAACCTGATGCCTTTACCACTAAAATATCTGCTCTGGGACATTCTCCGTATGTTTGCCCTCTCTCCTCAAACAAGTTATATTCTGTAATAAAACCTTTATATTCTCAAGATTTTGGAATATCATAAATTTACCAGAGAACTCTGCTTTAAAAGAAAAAAGCTAAAACAATGAACTCTGGATGACATTGATTGACTTTTAATAACCTTTCCTGAGCTTCCACATGGTAGCAGCTTTAGGCTTAGTCATAGGGACAAAGACATGTTTACATTCCAAAAAAAAGAGTAGGTACTTGTGGACAGACCTTTAGCCGAACACAAGGAAGGGATAAGAAATCAGTGACAAAATAAACATTTTATTTGCTAATTTTTTAAATAAGATTGCTTGTAATTACCTAAGTTTTTATGGTTTACTAAAGAAAACAAAAATTTTTAGCTGACACTTTGCTTTTTAGAAGTGAAGAGGGTTGTAAATGTAGTGTACTATCCGTGCCTTCCTTCGTATGTTGTGATGATGTGTTCAGTAAATAGCACCCAGCCTAAGAAGACCTTGTTGTGAAATCAAGCAACATTAACTCATTAAGTCAATAATTCATGGATTCTTTTATCTAAAGTGGCAACATCACACCATCAATTCACAAAACAGCCACTTCTCCGAAGTGTATGTGATGATAATAATGGATTTTCTAACAATACACTCTCAGAGCAAGGTCACTGCGCACAGATGCGCTGGACGCCATGATCTGACCTAGGTCAGCAAAACAAGCTTTATTATTGAACCTAATTATGAACTATCAAGATAATGGCCTAGACTAAACTGTTTCCTTAGGGATTATTTAGAAACTAGTCAGCCATTTTAGGTTCAAATCTACTGTACAGCACTACCTCCCAACGCAGAGCAAAGTATGTATAGGACAGTATATATACAGACATCCTACACACCCATTTCTGAATATCCCCACAGTTGCCAAAGACAGCTCAGGTGGACAAAGCGCATATTCAATTCAAACTGAACTCAATTTTTGATGGGGGAAATCTAGTCAAGTGAAAACACAAAGAAAAAAGCATGTGCACAAATCCTCATGGACATCTACAAAGGGGTAACAATCCAAATGTTGCTTTTGATTTTGCTTAAGTCTAGAATTAAAAGTCATTAAATACATTCTGATAATAATGCAGTACTAATAAGCAAAGAGAAACAAAGCAAAAAAACTGTTTGGAATACCATTAGCTGTTTTCAGATGAAGCACAATAATACTCATTATGCTATTAATCTATTTCAAATACATTCCATAAGAAAGCTCATGGAGGAAAAGTATTTTATGCATCATACATTCCCCATAACTTGAAATAACACATGGGATCAGTGCTGCCTTGTGCCAATTTTGCTCAGCTGAGGGTATTTTTACTTTTTCCCCCCCAACCTCAGAAGATAAAACATTTCAGTTGAGTTCACTTCTCCAGCCAGAAAAGTCATTAAAATGTTTCCTTCCCCTGTGTGCCTCACACTGTAATTCTCCCAGGTATATAGAACTGACTCATTATTATTTTATATTTCAGTCCATGTAATTATATCCAAGTTTCAGAAAGGAATAGTTCCTTGAGATCAGAGATCTTTTTGTGTTAGAAGTAAAGCCAACCTCTGAGTATTCCTAGCGGGGGAAGATTGATTCCCTGTATGATTCCCTCAATTATTTAAAATTATCTTGTTTTTATTTAAGGTTTTGATTCATATGATAAGAAGAGACCTAGTTTAGAGGTGTTTGTTTTTCTAAGATCAGAGTTATGTTGCTGTGATAAACTTCTCACCTTTCCAGCTTCCAGTCCCAGTGAACCTGTATGAATTAACATGATGTGATTGACCCTGTACCTTGCCTGTGGGTTTGTAATGAGATCCAACCCATGGGAAAACGTGTAGGGAGAAGGGAGGGGATGGCTCAGCCTGAAACCTTTCCTTTAACTGGTTGGCCTGTGAACCCAAGTGAACTGGATCTCCCACAGAAGTCGTGGTTTGAAAGCAACCCTTTCAAATCACACTTGGAAAGGTTTGCATAGCCCTAGTGCTAATACACGGGGGCAATTTGCAGAAAATTTCATATTCCTTCACTCCACACTGACAAAGACTGAAGGTTCACAAGCTCTAGGCCAAAAGAAGCCATAAGGGAAAAGCAGTTTTTCACAAAAATCAAGATAAAAGAATGACTTTGTCACACATTGATGGAGAGAGTCTTTAGGAATAAATGTAAGATGGAAGGAGGGAAGAAAAAGACTAGTTTTGCAGGGGCACTGGTGAAAAAGTGTATTCTTTTCTAAGAAACAGACCTTTCTCAATTTCATATCCTGAATTAGCTAGGCTATGTTTATTCTGTATTATATAGAGTTCCACAGCAAGGCTTCTGAGTTTTTGTATAATTATTTAATACAGTCTGGAGGAATTTGAGAGTTGGGTTAGCAATAGCTGCTTAGAACATTCCTATCCATGTCACTTAAAGGTTTCTTTAAAAGGCTTTTAAAAGGCTTTTTTAAAGTATCTTTTAAAGGTTTGTGTAATAATTTATATGCTTTTTCGATTAATATGCCAAGAGGAAAGAGCAGAAAGTTCCCAGCTAGAATTAGAGACCCTGTTAGCAGCATTCTCACATGAAGTACAGGTTAGACAGCAGAACTGGACACCAGGTGTATTATGTACCAACTGAGGTACAGAAAAATACCAAGCATTCCTTCCAAGTCCTAAAGGAACCCAAGCCATTATTTTACAAGAAATTCAGAAGGGAAAACAAACATCAGTTCAAAAAAATTAAAATTTACAAATTTTTTACAAATAAAATTACAATTATTCCCAAATAAAAAATTGATTTAAAAAAAGGAATTCTAAGCTGCTGAAGTGTGAAGGAAGAAGTTGGAAACACCTGCAAAATGCTCAACAACTGAGAACATGAAAGAGCAGAGGAAAAAAAATATGGCTGCGCAGGGCTATGGTATTGCAAAGAAAACATGGCAAAGTCAGTTGTTTTAAAAGAGGTTTAAACAAAGCCCCTGATTTTTAAAGAAATATTTTGAACACAATACCTAAATCTCCAGAAGGCCTCCTAAGTATAAGGGCTAATTGCTCCTCAGTTGAAATAAATGCAACTATACCATCTTCCAACAGAAAATTCTGGCTCCGAAATTAAGGCATCTGTCAGTGAAAGCAAGTATTTGATTTTTAATAGTTCAATAAAGAGCCAGTCCTGTTGTGGTACAGTCCTATTTACTCCTTCACAATAGCAGCTCAGACACCTTTTCAATGAGGGTTTGATCAACATCAATAAATTTGGGACTGAAGTCTGTCTAGGCATCCAACCTACAACATTATTTTTGTGCATGCTGTACTTCTACCATTCTCATAGACTTTATGAAAACATGGAGCTACCAGATAATGTCCACATAGATATCAAAATCTAGTTTTAGACATCTAATGGTAGGTAAATGAAATCTGAAAGCAAAGTTTTTCTGCAATTCAATGTTCTGTAGCAATCCTGCTAACTTTCCCACGCCTTATCCTCTTGCTTTTGTCCCTTTGCTCCTCACCTTGCCATGGCTGCACCAGCTGCAGCAAACAGCTGGACATGAAAACAGGTGACAGCTGAGCAGTGGCACAGCAGGGAGACAGAGACAGTGCTTAATAAGGTTTTTGGGCACAACAAGTTCTTTCCTTCTATAGGGAAGAGAATATCTCAGTTTTGCATCCTTCCTCCAGCAAGCCACCTCAATACTTTATTTTTTCAAGACAAGATGATGACACATTCTATTGCAGTGCCCTACTTTCAGGAAGCTGTACATGGCTTCCCTGCTACAGGCTGCAGGAAGCATGGGCTGTGAGCAAAACATCAGAGACATTAACAAGAATCTTCTCATTCATTTAATTAGACTTCATATTTTTTGTGGAGCAAAAAATAGAGAGTGTGGAAGGCACTTCAGTTTCTGGATTGCTAATTAAAATTTCCAGAATCTTTCTACAAAGGTAACATCAAATTGTCATAACTCCAAAGAGACTTTGGTACAGTAAATTTCTAAGAGACAAATGATAAGTGGAAGCACTGAAGTGTTGCATAAATTGTAAACATACTAGTCAGTCTGGTTTTCTGTGTATGCCCTCACCAATCTGGTTTTTGTTATTGTTTTTTGTGCACCCCCACCTTTGGGAAGCAGACCAAGCCTTTTCCATAACCTCACAATACACATGTGCTGAATCAGGCCAATGCATTTCTTCATACATAAGTGCATGCAACAAAATCAATTGTCTGGAGCATTATCTGATGTAGCCAGCCAGTGGAAGGCACTTACATTTTGTTTATGCCTATTCCTGTTCACTGTTTCAAAATAAAGCATCTCTAAATGGCGATAACTTTTCACTATAATTCTGCTACATTTCTCGATTCCAGATAAGGAAGGAAATGCTGAATAGACATGACTACAAAATGTTAAGAGGCAGAACACTTTAAAACATTAAAAACAATGTGTCATTTAAATAAATTTCAAGGAGCATATATATGTTCTCCCTCTTCTACCTTGTCTTGACTACAATATTGAAAATAGAGCGAAGATTGAAAAGCATCAGGCCAATCCTTTAACAGTAAAGAGGAAACTTCTTGACAGACTGGATTATACTTCTAACACTTCTTCCCACCTTCCTACAGCCCTCAGTTATTGCCAGATCCTTGCTGGAATCAACAGTTTTTATCTGATTATGACTGTAGATAAGTATCAGGATAGTAGAGTTACCAGCTACAATAAGAGGATACACAGCTTTTGTGCTAATAAGCTCTTCTGTTTAAATGTTAACAGCAATTAGTCCTTTTGTGCCAGCTATTGATTATGCAGACTGATAGACAAAAATCCCACACAGTCTCATTCTTCTTTCTCCTGTATTTCTAAAGAGCAAAACAGGCTTAAAGCAATTGTAAAGCAGAGTGATATTCCATCTTTGGAATCAAGAGCAGCTTAGCTGTTTGAAAGAGCAGTGGTGATGGGTTTGACTACGAGTGAGAAAAGCAATTTCTGATGTATTTCTTTTCCAGTGCTATTTCATGAAAATACTCTATTTTGATACCAGCTTTCTGGAACAAGTATAAAGAAGGTTATTTCATAAAAAGTTTTAACTAAAAATAAATTTAGTTGTTTCTAATTACAACTTTTTTTTGCAATTGACTTTTTGAACAGTTAGCCTACATGCATTTAACTTAAATGTTGCTTTCTAAAGAATAAACATAGTTAAAAGTTCATGGATTTAGAATCATCATCCGACTTCAGCAAGAGGCACCAGCATGACATTATCTTCAAACATAACTGGCACATTTATTGAGTATGTATGTGTCAAAGTGCTTTACACAAATCATGTAGCATCAATAAAATTATTTAAGAGGGTGTTTCATAAAAAACACTTTAAACAAGTAACAACAAGCACATTGCAGTAGTACAAATGCACATTCTTTATAAAATGTAAAAATGCTCATTATAAAAAGAGGTAAAATAAAATGATAAATCCAAGTTTATAAAATGTGCTATTTCGAAATAGCATTTGGATTTTATTTGCTCAACCATTTCCAGGTTTTAAATACATTTAAGCTAAATATAAAGAAACACTGAAAGAGAAATTGCCCAACATAAGAGCTACAATTTTTATTGTAGCAACAACAGAGTCAACAGATACAGCAGGTGTTACAAGCCTATTACTGTATTAACTAAGTGCTTTCTATTCCTATGATTATTCCTTTAGGCATATTTTCATCAAAACATGGGAATCCTTGAAAAACCCAGAGCACGACAAAGTTGGAATTCAATATCTCCAAATTTTCAGCCATTTGTTGAAGATTCTTTTTCAAGACAGAAATGTAGTGTAGATTAAAAGAAAAGCATAACCTCTCAGAATTTCATGTGAAAAGCAGCACAGCATTTAATTCTGTATGTGACTGCTTTTTCATAGTTTTTATATTGCTGCACTGCTGCTTCACACAGAAGTGACTGTGAAGCTATTTCATGAACTACTCATTGATCTCTATGAATTTATTACAAGCACTCTGGACCTTATTATACCAGCATCCTTGAAAGACAAGCATTTTGAATGTCACAAGGAGATGTTGCTGTAATAAAGGAGAATGTAATAGGCCTTCATGCACAGTATTTGTGAGCCAGAACATTTTCAAAGAGAATAATGTAAGTTAGTGCCTTATAAGGAAGGTGGACCCTATACATATTGCAGTTTGAAGATTTCTTGATATAGTACATTAAATCTATAGAAGGATTCTACTTTCAGACATACACAAGAGCATATCAGCCTGTATCACAGTCACATTTTGAAGAGAATACACAGGAAAATTAATACACTTTTATCACTATTTCCCTGCATGAAGATGAATACAGGGTATGAACATTTGGTGTACATCACCAAAACTGATGGGATTAAATTCCTGAGAATGGAGAAAAGATTTTTACAAATTGATTGTAATTTAAACTTCTGGGGGTAATGTTTTGAATACTTGTAATGCTATATGTCTCTCTAAATAGAATATTAGGTGTCTAAAATCCTCATGTGCTCTGGCCAGAATTTGGGCCCATAACTCAAGTATTCACAAAAAGGAAATACAAATATAAGAGCGAAATTTCTATTCAGGTAGCACATAAGTGTCTTCAGGGTTATTGGTATTTGACACATGCAAAATCATTGCCATGTATTTTGGTAAGTACCTATTAGCACAGTCATTTATGAAGTTTAAGTGTTTAGTATTGGGTTATTCACAGCTGCATTTTAAAATCAAGTAATGTAATTATATGACTGTCATATCTGATTAATGTTTTATTTTGCTAGGATTTCTTCAGCTTAAAAGTACCTTCTCTGTTGTTTTGCTTTCCATGAACACTGTTGATCCCATTATTGAAATCTCTACTCAACCATTAGGTTACTTTTTGTAAGTGCATGCATTGCTTTTGAAAGCTGTTGAACTTCCAGATTTATGACACTGAAAATCTAAGCCATTGATCCACCAGGCAAATACATTACAGAGAGCACTGGCAATGTACAGCAGCTGCTTTACTGAAGAGCAATTTCAACAGGCTTCAGCCTTGACCTGGGGCCTGTGTCTAGAAGGGAATAGAGCTGAGACTTCTTGAGTCACTGAACTTTGCAGTCTGAGCCAGAAAATGTGCAAATACCATGTGTTGCTACAGGGATGGCAAATTAGCAGTGATGTACACAGCTCCTTATTTAGAAACCTGGTTAGGTCTTGGCATTCTCTGTAGCCAGAGTACACAGGACTATATTTGCAAGATATATCCTTTAAAAATAGTGTAAATTTCCTAGAAATGTG
This sequence comes from Zonotrichia leucophrys gambelii, assembly GCF_028769735.1. Lineage (NCBI taxonomy): Eukaryota > Metazoa > Chordata > Aves > Passeriformes > Passerellidae > Zonotrichia > Zonotrichia leucophrys. The sequence continues at coordinate 8,082,128 of NC_088180.1, read as the reverse complement.
GCAGGCCTGTTCTTGAAGACACAACACACAGTCAGAAGCTTGAGCAAGCTTTTAAATGACACACTATTGAGACAGCTCTGAAAACATACTGGGCTTGGAAACTGGTGCTGAAATGGGATTGTCCAGAATGAGTACTAATCCTTCAAGAGCAAAACCCAGATGTGGCTGCCTTCAAAAATCTTTATGTCAATTAATGACAAAATATAGAACAATATAGATAAATCAGTCTTGACCCACTGCCACTTTTCAGTGACATTTTTAGTGCTCAGATGGACACTAACATCTGAAATGCAATAGCTAGCTGAACAGCAAACATTCATTAACTGCAACAGAAAGGGCTCTGAACAGATCCTAAAAAAAAAAACATAGAAAAAGCTAGATACAAGTGAAGTTTTAATACCTCTTCATAGTTTATCTAATGGATAATGGTTCCTGGAAGATATGTGCTATTCAGCTGTAACTCAGTGTTCAGAAAGGTACACATTCATGGCTGAAGGAAAGATTCCCTCCCAAAACCAAGCAAAAGATATTGCAAAGATATTACGTAACAAAAACCAATTATACCTATAGAATATACCTTGGGTGTAGGAATGACAGTTGTAAAGCAACTTGCTTGAAAGCTCACATTGGGCTGTTCTCTTGGCAATATCAACTACATTTGACACAGAGAAACAATTTCTGCTGGTGCAGGATTGTCCTGATGTTCCACAATAGATGTGTTTGCTTGCATAAGCACATCCTTGCATGAAGAGACTAGAGCCAAGAAATTACTCTAAGTCAAAGAGAAAAGCAGAAACTTAACCCCTAAAATTTTCAGCTTCTCCAAACCACTACAATAATGAGAAAAATGCATGTACCTCCATTTTCCTATTTTGGCAAATCAAGTTGGGAAGGGCTTGGACAACGAATGAAACAGAGACATGATGCATAATTCTGATCATCTGGAAAAGGTACAACTTCAAATTTTTTTTCTTTTTTTGGTGTGTGTGGGGAAGAAAAGAAAAAAGCAAATGCCAGAAGCATACTTATGATAAATAAGGAAGCAAGAACATTAATATGGCATTTGACAATTCTGGAAGAGAAACATCATGGGAAATGTATTTCTCAGGACAGTGGTTCTTCAAGAAGTGAATTAAAAATTTCCCCCAAAAATATCCTCCTTATTCCTTATCAAACACTTGAAAAGGTGTTTAACAAAAAAATTATTTGCAGTGAACTTTTGCATTATTTCTATGTTCTGTTTGAAGGTGATCAGAAAGAGGCAAAATTTAAATAAGAGGCAACATTTAAATTTGCCACTTGAAAGAGGTGTATATAAACATTTAAAAAGACATGCACTAACAATTTACTGTAAAATCAGCAATTACAATTAATAATTATTACTGAGGGGCGTGGATAAACATGAGGAGAATTAGACCATTCTTAGATTGGGGACTTTTTCCCCTTGTGAACTTCTTTAAATGCCTGGTTTAGTTTCTTTTTTTCCTTCATTTAATGTAAGTGCTCTCATGTTTAATGCAATTGGTTTGTTAAAGAGAAATAGCAGCTTCTGCATAACGTAATTTAGGACAAATTAGAAGCTTTGAAATATGTTTCTATGTTGTAAAAACAATCTTAATCAAGGTTTAGCAATAATATATTGACAATAACGTCTGAAATGTTTTCCTGGAATCAAAGAGAAAAATTCTCATTTTTATAATGAATCATTTGACCAAAAAAAATAAATTAATTGCACTACCACTTCTGACTATTACAGTTTGTAATGACGACTTCTACATCCATTAGGTGTTTGCAGGTCCCAGTTCCTGATCTCTGTAATGATTAGAGTCCTATTGCTGTGAGAAGGCTGATTAAGGAGCCCACCTGGAAATGTTAGACTCTCTCTCCTGGCCTGCCAGCATGGGAAGATCCACTTTTAAGTTCCAAGGTTATCAGCACAAGCTTTCAGAAAACCTCATTCAACTTTTCAAATTGGTACAATTTATGCAAGTAACTTTCTACTTAAGGGCAGAAGAAACTGTAGCACAACTGAGTAGCTGTCTAGCAAGCAAGATCTAAGCCCAATTTTCAAGAGCAACTTTTTTCATAAAGAATTAATTAAGTTAAAACATAGTTCCTGCAGCCAAAACTTGATACACTGATGCAGAAAGATTAATACAGCTAAGCATCAGAGAGATGAAGAATTTCCTTCTAATTAAAACTTTCTGGCAAGATAACTGAATTGCCCTTGTATTAAAGATTAATGCTTTTGATAGCTTTGATGGCTCAATATCCCCTGTAAATCATAAGAGTAAGATGCTTAAAAAATTGATTCAAGCTTATTAATTGCAAAAATAAAATATCACAGCATCTGCAGCAACTATAAAAAGTTGAGTAGCAATCACTGGCAAGTTAATTTTTATTTCTTTTAACACGCTGCATTAGTGAAGTAACTAAAGCATTGCTGCCTCAGGGCTGCATTTTGCAGCTTCTCCACATGTATTAGACAAACATTCACTGACCCATGTGGTTTTATGGAAACTGCTGCGCTTAAAGAATAAACTTATTTTCCCTTCAGCATGTCTGCAGCTGGGCATTAACCTGTCCTTATCCAGAGAGGGTATATGCCAGCTGGAAAATCAGCTTCCAGCAGGTGGAAACACAGAATCACTCCATGGTTAAGCCCTGAGGATTTTTGTGTTCTCATACTAAACTTTACTCCTTAACCCTATTTAATTTGAATTTATTGAGTTTTCCAATGGTTAGCCAATAAAAGCAAACCCTTTCTTCACATAAAGGTTTCTTCATTTGAATGTGAGCAATAGAACTTATTTCAGCATGAATTCAGACACTGCAGATTATATCCTGCTCTGCAAGAAGCCCTGCATTTGAATTTGTGTTTGTGCTGAGCTCTCAACAATATTGACCTTGGACTATATGGGGCTGTTTGTAGAAAATATTATACATTCTAGAGAGTTGATATTTTAGATTATTATTTAAGAGATTAATGACAAATCAGCTGAAGACCTTCATACATAAAATTCAAGCTAGAACTTGTTTAAAACAGGATATTACTCCATCCTAATTTTCTGTCTTATGACACAAGTGGCTAAAGCAAGAATATAAAGTATAGAGATATCATCAATCTGCACATATTTCCAGTTCACAATAAATTGAGAAACTTCCTGCAACTCAAATTATTTCAATAAAATAAGTGGAGGCTTTGTCCTAAGCAGGTGGTATATAACACTTCCAGGCTTCCTTTTGCAAGTGCCACTGGCTAACAGGTTTCAGAAATTGAAATTTAACAGGAATATTTTTTATATTCCCACATACTGGTCTTATTTATTAACCCAGTACATGGAAAACTTACAGAAGTAATGCCAGGAATACAACAAAAGTGGTCCATTTTTCATCATGCAAATACACCACCTGGAGATAGCACCTTGGTGAAAAAGTTATTTATGTTTATTCTGGTCTGTTTTAGTATTTTTTTTTTCTACTCCAGTGTGTTGTATGTTTATAGTATTTTATATTATTGGCCATTAGAGGTAAATGAGAGCAAAATTTGATTACATATGTTAAAGAACAGTACAGGAGACATTGTAAAGTTAATTGTCTCCTGCAGGATTTGGAGAAGAGAGCAGATAATGTACATTAAGGCATATTCTGATTCCACAACTCTCAAGGAAAATGAAGTTGATTGCACGCACAAGAATGAACCTATAATTTTTATTTATAGAAAATATTACTAGTTTTTGTTATTGCCTCTGCAGTTAAAACAAAAAATATTTATTTGTCTGAAGAACTAGTTGTTGTATTTTGAAAATAACATATATTTTGAAAGAAATATAGACGTTTTCTTGGAGTAAATATTTTGATTTTAAGAGACCTGGAGGCCTGAGATAAAGGAAACCAATGAAAATTTTCCAACCTGAACCCAGTAACAGGCACTGATATTTATCTGTACTCTTGTTTGAGCACTTCATGTTCACAACCATTTCCACATCAGCCATTATAAGGTTGAATTTGAAGGCTGTCTGTATTTAATTGCAGAAGGAACAATAACCTATAGCATGATCCAATACAGGTGACATTTGCCCTGTTCACTAGGGAGCATCGTTTTAGTGTTTGAAGGAACAACTGCCTACTGCACTAATTTAATGGCTGCTTTGGAATGAATCTGCAGATGCAGTTATGTACACCCTGGCCTGGTGCAGGAGAGAAAAAAAATCAAAAAGGATTGACACTAAACATTGAGTACAGGGAATAACACAAGCATCTGAGTCTTTGTGAAGCTGTTGTGAATGGTTCTAGTTCCCTAAAAACTGTGCTATACTGTTGTCTCTGCAAATGGCTCAAGGTCTTAAGTAATTAAGCACAAAGAATTCAAATTTCATTTCTAATTTGAAAAGGTGACTCCAAATAGCTTAGAGTGAATATTCTCTTTTCTTTTGTTGTTGCTGTTGTCTCAAATACAGTGGGCATAGCCCACTTTGACAACTAATACAGTCCAATCTTGTTTTTTCTATTTTTTTTTTTTTAATTTCAATACTTACTTACACATACAGGCATCCCCAGACACTTCAAAGGTACTGGAGCAACAGGCTACATAATTTAACTTAAAGCAAGTTAAAAAGAGTTGAAAGAATCCATAGTACTGCCTTCCGTTTTGAAGTTCAGGAGTACTTTCTTTAGCTTTTTATATTTATACTTGGCCTAATCGCAGCCTTTGGGGATTCAGATTCTGCACTCACTGGATTGATTGAATCAAACTGTTTCCTCAGTGTGGGCCATGTACACTTAAAATTGTGACAAACTCTACCCCAAGAGTCCTCCTTGCAGGACAGATCTCATTAGAATCAGAATTTTATCATCCTATTGCATATTTTTAAAATTAAGGTTTTTTCTATTTCAGGTGTGGTCAGGCCACTATTACAGAGCACACCTGAGAGCACATTAAAAGTCAATGGAGTAACTCCTACTAAATTCACTGGGCTTTGAAATCAATTTCTTCACATTGATTTCAAATGGAGCTGAAAGAGGAGTTGTGTGGGCTTATGAAGTTGGAATGGAGGAAAAAACTACTGCATTTGCCCTTATTATGATAAATAAGGTCAACAAAATGAAAACTGCATCATTTCTACAGCCAATAGCTCAGGCTGGAAAGTGTCAGCAGAGATTTCCTTATTTGAAATTGAGGTCAACAACAAACACACTTAGATGCCTGAAATTCAACGTCCTAGAAAAATACATGCAAAGAAGGAATGGAGATGAACTTAACTGCTCAGCTTTTCCTCAGACCAATATTTGAACGCATTGCAAAAGATGATGAGGAAGAATTTTGCCTGAGAAAACTGGTAGGCCTGTATTGTGAGTGGGGTTATGCTCCTTGTAAAATTCTCTCTTCTGGGAGGTGTGCTGTGGATACAGAGCATCCACTGAGGAGCAGGGAAGTCACTGGGGTCAGTGACACACAAGGATCCAAGTTCTCTCCATGCACCTGGCTAAAATTTTGCTTGCCTTAAACAGTAGCAGCTCTGCAAGATCTCTTATTGAGTGCTCCAAATTTCTTCTTCTTGCTCAGGCACCTCCCTGTTTTCCCAGCATTGCCACCCTTGGCTCACTACAAGCCCTCCCTTTCCAATGGGGTATCACAGCTCAAAACTACCACACAGTAAAAGGGGAAGTGTAACCACTGCATTTCCTGACTGAGAGGAGCTCACCACTGTCAAGAAGAAGTCAATGAAAGAACCATACCCTGGAAAATGAGGACATTAAAATATCTGTTGTACAGTAATGTGATCATTAAAGAGGGAAATACTCCCTGCTTATTGCTTTGAACCATGGAGAAGATATTCCCTGCCAGCCCTCTTCCTACTCATGAAGGAAGATGGGAGACTATGGGCTCAAACCACAAACAATGGGAAAGGAAATATTCCCTATTCTGCTGGCTTTCTAAGGATAGAAAGGTTTTTGGAGAAGTGAGCCAGATCTTTTACTAACAAAGCATGTTTCTCAACTCCTCAGAAAAGACAGAAGAGCATGCTTATTTTAAAAAGGTGAAACAATCAAGGAATCTCACATTTTTATAATTTACAGTTAGGAGATGATAAAGTGAAAAATATTTACAACAAAATATTCTCCATTGGTTACAGAAATAGCTCCAGGCCCTAAGAAATAAAACATCAGTAAATTTAGCATTTCTGTCTATTCTTAAAATGTCATGGAATGGTAAAGATTCAAGTGAAGCTAATACACTGGTCTGACAGTCTGTTTTCTTTTAAAAAATAGCCTGTTCTGTCTGCAAGAATAGTCCCCAAAACTATATTCTTTTGTGACAGAAAGATTATTATTGTTTCATCTTTATTTCTCTCCAGGAACAGGCAATTCATCTACAGCCAAAATTAGAGTAGTGAGGAAAACCAATCTATGTCTAAAGTATTAAGCCAAGAAAAGCAAACAGTGATCCTTAACAATAAAAGTGAACTTTTGCAGAGTGTAGAACTTCAATGTCTTCAATCAGACAGAACCCTAAAGACAAGTGGCTGCAATCCTGTGGGAGAGCTCTGGGGAAGCAACCAGCTTTGCAGACCAACAGGAGAGCTCTCTTTCCTCAAACAAGGAACTGGACCTGGGGGAATCAGCAAGATTCTACAAAGGCAGGAACTTCTGCAGGTAGCTATCAAAATCATTGTGTGTACAATGAGCACACACAAACAAAATTTAACTGGAAAAAAGGACTCACTAAAAAATGGTATTACTCAAAATCCCTGAAATACAACCTTAGATGCTTAAAAATCTTTCCCTGGAATTGTCTTTTTCTCTGTTTTCCTTGGAAGCATGCTTTTCCTTAGAAACAAGTAATTCAAGATGACTTTCTCTAGTTTCTGAAATATGATACCAAAGTTTCCTCAAAATAGAGAGCACAGATTCAGAAAGTACCATGTCATCTAATTATGTTGCCCCCCCACCCCTGCCTTACTATGCTTTGCTAGGATGCAGTTGCACACAAAAATCTGAGGTTAATCTATTAATTTAAAAATTGCCAAGTAATTATGTATGCATAGCAGTCTCCCCAGTGTTGGAGAAAAATTCAGATACATCAGAGTTCAACCCATCTTCCTTGATCTTCTGCCTAAATCTTTCTAGGAGGGTACAGTTCACTTGTTAAAAGAAAACAAAAAACAAAACAAAACCCCAAAAACCATATATTTTGGCAGACTCATTGTAATGATTACAACACAGATTTCACCTGGACTGAACACAGACTAAGAAATTATGATTATTAGCTACACACAGGGTCAAAGCGCAATAAGGCAAATTCATGGAAGGAAAATGCATTGAGAGCTACTGAATAGAAAAGGTACTACAGAAGCCTTTCTAAGCTACAAACCATAGCAGAATGGATCCATTTAGTGAAGTATCACTACATGCTTGCCCTGTTCTGGTTCTTTTTCTTAGGTATCTACTTCAGGTTCCACTCAGAGGCTAGATAATTGGCTCAGAATCATCTCAAGGCCATCCTGGTTTGGCCATTTTTAGATTTCACCATTTCTCAGGTAATCTAAATACACAAGAAAGCTGCATGTTCTTTGGTTGCAAATTGAAAAGAACCACTTCATCAGCACAGAGCTGTGTAAATTAACAGGTTTTGCTGGTAAAGGACTAACAGGCTCTTGGATATTATTCCCAACTACCATCTAAGGTGAATAATTGCGCAATCAGGCCATCTGCCAGCTGAGAAATCCTGTCACTTCTACTTTAACTGAGTATTACTTTGCTTTGCAAGTTGACCTGTAATGAGATTCTGATGGGGATAGATAGAAGCTTTTCAGCCAGCCTAACTCAATGATGAAAAATGATGGGTATGAAATTACACTTTTTTCATATCATTCCCCTGCTTCTTCTACTACAACCCTGTAGCTTAATTTTTTAAGCTATAGATAAGAATTTTATTACAAATACCCTTATTATAAGGGTAATAAGAAAAAAAATACCACTATCTGAACAGTAAGGCTTGCAGCACTCAATGACATGGGAAGATGCCTCTCCAAGGTTTCCCCTAAATGCATTTTCTGAAAGGGAGTTGTATTCCATTACCCAGAGTTTACCACAACTCCCTCGACACACCCCAAGTCTAACACACCATCACTGCCCAAGGCACAGAGTAAAAGCACACACAGCAAAACTCAGGGACTTTTCGCAAAAGATCATTTGTTGGTTGCTGATGTTCTTGATGATCCCAGGATGAGCAATGCCAGCTCAGCCTGACACCATCATGACACTTCCTTTCCTACAGCACAGCTGATTCAAAGGCCAGCTTCATATTTATTGTCAAGGTGGTTTCAAACTGGGGAAGGACAGATTTCATTCCTACCACAATATTAAATAATGTAGAGGAGAAACATGATTACCAGAAAGAGGCTAAATTCCTTTTCTTCTAAGCCTTACTAAGCTACAGAGGAACCTGGCTTTGAGATTAACTGAGGTGAAAATGCTTGATAGGTAATTTATTTTCATTTCTCTTCCAAAACCTAAAATAATTATACATACGAATCAGAATCTTTCATTTCCATATGTCTGAAACACATGAATTCTACAGTTTTTCTCCTCGTATGAGAAGAGACGGTCCACAGACCCTAATGTACAGAAGGAGATGAGCCATCAGTTCTCAAAAAGTTCCTACCACAAATGGGGGTTTTTGTAGCTTTTACAGGAGTAGTGGTCTGGGCACTGTTCCTCCTGGGCACTGTTCCCACTACCAGAAGCTGAATAGCATAAGGAGTTATATACACTTTTCTCCTGAGAAATTAAATTCTAAAAAGCACAATAGAAGCAAGTGCAAGAAATTAGCATACCTGGTAAGAGGAAACAGGCAAGATCCTATGGAAATTATTTTATTCAGATACAATTTTCTGGAACTATAAGTACAGGCAATAGATCCATGAAGGTGTAAATATTTCCATTAATAATTGTGCAAACAGAACTACAAGTGCCTGGGTGTCAACTGGGTCATTATTAGCTTTTTGCTTCTGAGCTAAGAGAGGTCTCCAGAAAGAACAGTGTACAACAAAAGTGTGGACTTTTGTAGGAGAGAAAAAGCAAATTTTTGGAGAAGACCAAGTTTTTTGTTTATTTTAAACACAGATCATCCTGGGTCCCTTGGTTACTTTAGGGTAGTTCTCATATTTCATTCTTTGTTCAAAAGGAATGTTTGGGCTGGCTGCCTTTATGTCTGTTCATCCTCAGCTCTGCCAAAAGTTAGTTTTGAGCTGCAAGCAATTGACCACAGAGGAATAGGCTATCAAATAATTGATTTCTCAGAGCTTGTATGGCCTCAAACAGGTTTAGAGAGTGCTGAAGCAAGACAGAGTTAAAGGCTGTCTCTAATTCTGCAGCTCGTCAAGATGAGAGACAGCTTTATGGGCATTTCCAAAGGAATGGCTCTGCAAGCAGCCAAACATGGGGGACTCAGAGCTGAGCCCTGCCAGACAATGCTCAGAACTGTCATTCTCCACCTTTGCTGGACACAGTTTGAGGCACAGCTTTTGTTGTCTGGGCATTTCCTACTTCCTTTCAAAACTGAATAAGCAGCAGGATTTTCCTACAATCTCATTGCTTTAAAAACAAAAGTCTGGGTTTATTTAAACACTAATACAAAACACATTATCATTATGCCTCCAAGACCAATAACTCCTGTGACCAATTTCCATTGTCTGCAGGAAGACGTGACAAAAAATTTCTCAGTGGAGGGAAAAATGATAGATTTCCTGACCAAGTAACTATTTCAAAAAGTTACCAGTTGATTCAGCAAAGACCTTCAAGTTGCTTAGTTCAAAGGTCCGAGGCTTAGACTTCTCAAAAAAAAAAAATAAAATCACCCTACTAACTAAATGCTGTGTTATGACATTTGCTAGCAACACCATTAGGGGATGCTCTGACAGTTCTGGCATCATGACTGAAAGCTACCTGAGCTCTTAAGACTTTTTTTTTGCAATGTTGAACAGTGAAGAATGCTTCAGATTCACCTAAGGAAGTCTTTCTTTGTCTATTGCTCGGGGTATTTAAGAGTATCTATCTCAGTATCTCTAGGCTCTTTTTCAGCTATTAATGACTTCAGTAAAATGTGAAAAACTCTGAAAAAACTCAAGGCTCCTTTGATAGAAATTTTGTTAATGTATGAATTAACTATACATGTGGTTTTTAAATTCAATTTAAGCCTGAAAATCTAACCTTGGGGGTTTGAAGTAATGGGACATTAACTTCACTGCCTTTTACAAACTACCATGAAACATAAGTAAATGACAAAGATGAATAAAATCAGAATGATAAATGTTTTATAGTTGGTATTTTTTAAAAATAATGTTATTGCCATTGAAAACCTAAGTGAAATGAATTTGGTCATTCCAGCTTAGTCCCTTGTGGACAATAGCCCACATTTCAAAAGCATCACACATAATTTGGCAAAATTGGCAGCTTTGGCTCAGATGTGGCTTAGGGCTGAGTAAGCATGCAATTCCCCTAGTGAGAGTGCCCCTTTCCTTGAGGGTTAAGGTCAATGGCTAGTCACTGTGGGGTAGGAAGGTTGATATTGTCTGCTTGTATTCATGCAGCCCTGGAATTCCAGCTGCTGGTGATGCACAGCCTCCCAGTGCCAGGAAATATATTTTACTCTTCCCTTAAATATACATGCACCTTCCCTCTCTCCCATTCTCCCAGATAAAACACATACTTTCCCTTTCCAGGACAGACAGCCCCTCACTCAGTTTTACAATCCTTGTCTTCCCCCTCCTCCCCTTCCCATCCCACACTAATATTTCACCTTATACTAGATTTAAAAGATTGCCCATTCTTGACCCAGAATACAGCTGGGCAATATACTAGTTTAATGGCAGGAAAACAGGGGCATCAATGGAAATTATAGAAAATCAAATTGAACAGATGTCAGGAAGCACATCAGGCATTGTAAATGTGAGGGATGCCCATCAGACAAGGTTATGGAGGTGAAAAAACAGAACACGTGAAAAAAGCAGAGCAAGAAAAGAAACCCAGCCCCCCCCAGCTGCCAGTGACATTCTTTAACTGATGCATTGGGAAGGTTATTCTGTCCCAGCCTTCAAAGTGACACTGGAATCTACTGGCTTGTGTGATTACAAAATATGAGAAACAAATGTTACAGTAACAACATTACAAAATATAATTTTAAAAAATCCTTAGACTCATTAAAAGTTAGTGGAGATTTAAATCCAGCCATGAAAGTATTGAGATATCTGATTTGTCAGGAATTTTCACTGATTTTAACCTACAGAAGGACAGATTTTTTTTCCCCAAAGGTATTCAGACATTTAACACAGTAAATTGTGTCCACTGGGATTTTAAATGAGCCTAGACATGAAATTCTTATTAAAGTTTTGAAATGCCCACTGTCATCTCATCAGCCTTCTTGGCATTTAAATAACTTTACAGAATTGGTTTAAGACTTTTTGCCTTTATTATGGCACATAAGGAAAACTGTAGTATCAGATTCAAATACTAGTAGTGCACATGAGCTCCTTTCCTCCCAATCAGGTAACTCCACTCTTGAAGTGATGTAACACTAGCACAAGTTTTGCTTTCTTTCCTCTTACTAAGTCAAATTTAACTAGAACACTACTAGCAGTTGGCTCAGGTTTTCAAAAAGAACGAATAGACCTTGCTCCATCTTTTGAGACAATGAATGTCTCCCTGACAGTAGTGTTTAAGTCCCAAGTACCTTTTTTCATAAGTTTGCCAAATCACAAATAAAAACTCTATTGCATAGAATTTTCAGTCAATATCTATCTATACTTTTTAAAAGACTATCCAATCCACATGATAATAATTTGTTCAGTCTCTGTGAAGAACTGTATTAATACACATATATGACAGAAAAATTATTTAATTTGCTTTAACAATATCTTGCCCAAGTAGCTTTCAAAATACCTCCTATTAATTTTGATATTTATTTTAAATAAGTGAAGAAATAATTACCATATTTTTTCCTACTTTGTGCTATTAAATCTTGATGAAATTGTTCCCCCAACAGAAGGTCATTAGGGAATGTCATTCCACTCCCAACCCAAGCCTGTGCCACTCCACACTGAGTGCTCAGCTGGAAGGCTGAGGTAGACACAGGTAAGCACTGAGAACTGATGGCCCAGACAATCTGAGAGCAAACAGGGCCAGGGTGAATCTCTGCCTACACAGGTCAGGGATGTCTAAATAGATCAGAAAAATTTATGTCCATTTTAGACTACAAATTTGCTCCTGGAGGTCCTGGCATACAACTGTGTGTTGCTTGCAATGAAGTTCAGGCACAGGAGTTCATAAAGGTCCTATGGGACCAGGCAGGAATCAAATGATGTTTGAAAGCAGCACTACTTATCTATATGCACTTAAAAATATCTAAATTATATTTCTGTGTGAAAAGCTATCACCAATCACCAGTCAGACATTCTTGTTGAAAAGGCCTTTATTTTCTTCACATATTGAGCAGCACTGTGTCTGTGCTACTCATTTTCACTGCATACAGTCAAGTGCCCTTGACTGTGACTTGGCCAGTCTAAGCTGACAACAGTTCCACAAAATATGCACTTCACTAGTTTTGGGTATTTCAGAGTAATGAGACATAAAAAATAAAAGGAAAAGACAAAATGGCACAAGAAAATTCAGCCAGAAAGTTCCAAAAGCACCAGTTTCAAACTTTTCCTTAAAGCCAAAATGCTTTGAAATTACTAACAAAAGTTTCCCCTAATTGAAGTAATGTGCAACTCAGATCTCAGTAGAAAGTTATGGTATAGAGATTATTAAGGTTTAAGTGCACTAAATCTTCCCAGAGCATTTCCCTTTCCACCTGCTAAATCTACCTCCCTGCTAGAAAAGAGACTTGCTAAAATTGGGATGACAAATGACATCTCTGAGATCAACATGAGGAAGTGTTCTCAAGAACACAACTTTTGTCCCCACCAAGTTCAAAAATCTGCAAAAAAATCTGTTTACTATGCAAAGGTTGCTATCCACTGTGCTCGTCATTTTGCTCATTACTTCCAGTTCTTAATTGTTTGGACCAAGTCAGGCCAGCTCATCTTTAATTGGAATAAAGAGTTAATCTTTTATACAAAGGACCCAGCTGAGTCTTTGTATGTGTTTGAATGTGTAAAGGGCTTTTGGCAGTTTAGAGTGTGTGTGGTGTTAGCAGGATTTAGCTCATTAGCAAACCACAAAGGCTCTGCTGACACTGTACTCTGGGTAAAATACATGAGGCCAACCTACACCCTGTGGACATGTACAGCATAACTACATAATAAACAGGCATTTATTAATAATTTTATCTGTCACACAAGTAGGAGGAGAGGGTGAGAAGTCAAAAGCTGTCATATGTTGCAACTAAAGAGGCATAATTAAAATGATAAGTGTCATGTGATTATAACCCTTGAAGAATTAATCTAGCATGAAACAACAATGGTATAAATACAACAGCATATGTTCCAAAAATTAATTTCACATAAGAGGTAGCTGATGTAAGCATTTAGACCCAATTATGTATCGTCATACAATAGCAGCTGATGCATGGAAAATCCCTTCTATAATATATACTAGAATAATCCCATTATAAATGAATGAATGGAAAGACTCCTTCAGACTCTTTGCACTAGTGTGTACTTACAGAAAAATCAGAAATTACGGAAATATTATGTAGCTTTAACTTTTCCACTAATTTGTTTTCAAGGTTTAATTTTCAAACTAGATATTTTTCCCCAGTATCTCAGACCTCTTGCTGTTAATGCAGAAGGGGGATTTGTGGTGACAGCAGTTAAAACCTACACATCCGTTTAGCCTCAATTTTAAACTTAAGCAAACTAACTTCCTAATTTCTACTTTACACAAATTACACTTCATTCCTACCCAATTCTCCCTCTGAAGCTGAATCAAACAGAATACTGCAAACTGCAGAAGTCAGAACTGAAGAGACTAACAACCACTGAATGTTGTAGGATAAATCTTGAATATGTTGGCTGTACTTATATTAACATGTGCTTTAATGCTATGATTAGGATTTTTCCTCATAGTGAAAGTTGAATGGTTTATACATAAATCAAGCATGTTTGTGTTTCAATTTACACTGGCTGTGTGCACAAGGGCTTTGCTGTTTCTGTTGACCTCAGCTCTGCTTGCGTGCAATGCAATGTCGCATCCCAAGTTTCAGCTTGAGAGCACAATGTGCATCCAAAGTTTTAAACCTGGAAGCACTAATAAGAATTCAGATGCACACATATTACCTTCTGACAATGACAGAAATAAACTTATTCTAGAGAGAAACTGACTTTATCGATTAAGTTTTGGCCCTGAAATCACTTTGGATGCTTGTAAGGTCAATCACAATGACCTACCATATGTTTCAATAGCCTTCTGTTCTCTTTCAAATTACACAACTTTTAGTTATGAAGCTGTGAACATTTCTACTACTACCACTGACCAATGACACTTCATATGTTTCTGCTTAGAAAAGCTAGAAGCAAATTACATTCACTGTCTCTCTAGAGTCATATATTAAACAAGAGAAGAAACAATGGAAGTATTATAGCATCGTGACAAGTAAACAATGTTATCTGCTCCCTGGAATTAATGTTGGACTGTAAAGCAACAGTAGTCTGAGTGCCAGGGTGCCATGCTAGGCAAAAAAAAAATAAAATAAAATCAGAGGTAGAAACAGACATGGAATTATCCATTCAGCTGATCACATAAAAGTGTATCTGACAAATAAAGAAAAAGACAACACTTAGTGAATGAAGTCTTCAATAAAGAGGAAAAAATTTACAACTTGTCTCCAAGAATTCATTTGCAATATATGCTAGTAGTTGTTTTCACTTGGGTATGTATTTTGCTCTTTCAGTGTGCTGAAGAATGAATACATCCAGCCCATTAAGCTGATTATTAACACAGTTCTTAGGGACTAAAAACACATCTGGAATTTAAATAGAAGCAGCAAGAGATAGCCAAGATTAACAGTAAACTATATTTTTTAGTGGACAAACTCAATGACAGAACTGCAAGTTCTTTTTGGGAAAGTAAATAAAGTGTTAAATCTCTAGAAAAAGCAACATTTTGTTGGCATCAGTGAATTTCCAGGTGGAAGCTGAAGCCAGGACCCAGGTGTCCTTTCATCTGTTACCTAAGTAGAGCTAACCCTAAAAGTTTCATAACAAGGAAGTAATAGACTTGCATTCAGGGGGGTGCACTGAACCACGGGGGAGTGACTGACTACTTTGGGGATTCGTGGATTGAAAGAGAGTGAAATGAGCAAGATGAAATAAACCACAGAAGTATCACAGCTTTAAGAAAACCCAAACAAACCAATAAAGTCCACCAAAAATCCCCCACAATACATTTCCTATCAGTCAGAAGAGGAAAAATTAAAAAAACAAGCAAACAACAACAAAAAACCCTAAAAAACAAATTAGGGTGAAATAAAAACACTTGAGAGAAAAACTAAGTCAGAGAAGGCCAGCCACTAATTGTTTACCTGGAATACAAAAGGAAAGCTTCTGTTTAAAGTTAATGCATTTATCCAGATTTTGAAATTTCACTTGACATTTAATTCCAGCCATTTGTAAACTATTGATTAAATTAAGGTTCTAGAAACATTGACAAAGGCAAATGACACAATACTTAAGAGACTACAAGTCACAAAACCAGCCTTGCTTCCTGAAGGCCACTGTTAGCACCCACCTTTCCTTGGGAGGATACCCTAAAAATGACACTTGTCTCCAATATAAAAGTGTTTCAGCACACTGCTTCTGGCAAATTGTGCAAGCTGTGCTGAGGCAAAAAGCCACACACAGGGTCTGTACCTCGAGACAAGTTGCTCACAAGGGCAGATCTTTAAGACATCATCTCTGTGCAGAACAGGTGAGGCAGACCCCACCACACACCCACCAGGCTGCTGGGCTCTGCAACTGCATAAACCACCAGATGAACCAGGCAATTGCTCCAAATACACCAACTGGACTGGCCCTGTGGGGACCCATTCTGCCAGGAAGGGATAACTGGACTTTGCTTGTATCCTTTCTACTCCTGGACATGCCTTTAAAGAGAAAGCCTTCACAAGGGCTCTGTGTACTAATACAGATATGGGTCCTATTCCTGTGTAAAGAGAAGTTCATGGAAGTCCCCATGAATGGGACAAAAATCTCCCCTCAGCCAAGGATCCATTTTAACTCTTCCAATTTTTAGTTAATTATTTTTCAATAGACATAAAAAGGGTCATTATCAAAGACTAAAGGGAGTTTTTCCTATCCTGCCCTGCCCCACTCAGGATTTGATGCATGTGATGGTGCACTGGGGGCTGTGTGTGAATGGTGAGTACAACTGACCTGGCAATGGGGGTGATCATTTAAATGCCTCAGCCCCAAAGTTAAGGGGAGACTGCACATAGGTATTCCTGAATGAAATCTTATCTTTATCAAACAAGGCCACACATTTGGGCCTGGAACTAGTAACAGCTGTACCTAAGCGTGTGTTATTAAGAAAGGAAATAACGAATTGGGAAGTATTTGAAGTTCTGACCTTTCACCCCCAGCACTATGATTCAAGCTAACCCTGAAGACCTGACTATGATCTATCAATGATTTCTGGTTTAGATCCCCAATAGTTAATTTGTTTCATGCTGGGAGGAGTGGCTTGATATGGTTTAAAAACTGGACTATTAGTAACGGCACATTACCTATTTGTGCAAAATCATGCACACGAACTTGCTTTAAGCACTGAATAAAACAGCAATATGTACAAGACTGTGGAAACACTAAATTGAAAAACAGATGTGACTTTTGAGAATATGAGTTATTTTTTTTTTCAGTAGAAAAGTATTCAGTGAGTTGGCAACAAAGTATTACCGGACTTCATGCCATTAAAATTAAAGTAGTATCTAATGAATTTAAAAGTAGTGGACACTTCAAAGGCCACTTTATTACATCTTTCAAAAATATTGCTGCATTAGAGATTGATTTTATCAGTTAGAAGGGTGACATTACTCAGTATTAATGAAATATAGCAGAACACTTAGGATGTACATATTTAATTTTAAATGAAATAATTTTTTATGTTTTCATGGATAATAAAGAACATTCCTTCTGAGTGGGGAAAAATGCTAAGGAGCCAGAGGTTATGGGAGAATCATTTAGTGATGTTGTAAAATCCTGGCAGCACCAAAGTGGTAATAAGTATTACATGCTCCCTTCTTAATAATTGTAGAAAGACTGTACACAAGAGCTTTATTCATGCAGTTCACTTGATCTCTATTTAAACTGAACAGATTTTTTTCCCTGCTTCTCCTCAAGTTTTGATGTTATCAAAATACTCAAATTTTTCTTTGTCTATATCACATAAACTTCACAAATTATCTAAATAAGTAGCCAAGATGAAGGGATAATGTTTTCCCAGCAGCTTTCACCCTCTTAACTGTTGTTTAAGAAGAATTCTGAGATAAAAAGGAAAGGTTATTACACTTGGACAACCTTAATTCTTCAGGGAAAGATGCAGAGTTTAATAACAGCAGTCAACCATCTGCTACTCCCAAGGTTTACATGCAGATGGAGCAGCCTTGCAATTGTGTCAGCTCAGAGACAGCAGATCTCCCTTCTAGGACTGTGAAAAAGCCCTGCCAGGACATAATCCCTTCTCACCAGCAGTCCCGGGTCTCTGGGTGCCACTGCTGAGAACCCCTAATCTTCCCTTCACTAATACAGCAGCATCAAGGCTGTAATGTCACGTTCTATAGGACAGAATAAGTTGGAGTCTCATTTTAATGCTATGAGTTTAAAGAAAAGTTAACAGATAAAAGGTTCTTATTAGCTTCTTAAGTGTAGCAAGTAACTGTCCACATGGTACAGAGCATGATGGTTGGGAATGGGATGTTGTAGGAGACACATGGACCAGTTTTCCTACAATTTTACTGGTTGCTACAAGGAAAGGAGAGGCAGGCTGGAAGCCCAGACACAGATCTTGGCCAAAGGTCTAGGAATTGACAAGTTTTCACTGCAAAGAGATATGGACACATTGGAGATAGTCCAACAAAGGGTCACAAAGGTAACTGAAGGATAGAAGGTGAAGGATAGAAGGCCAGAACCTCTTCTCTAACGAAAGGCTGAGAGATCTGGGGCTGACCTAGAGGAGGGCTGGGGGGATCTTATCGATGGATATAAATACCAGAAGTGCAAGCAGGACTGAGCCAGGCTCCTCCCAGTAACAGGACACAAGGCAATGGACAAAACCAGAAACACAGGAGGTTCTGTATGAACATCAGAAAATAATTTTATAGTGTGAAGGTGACCAAACACTGCTCGGGGGATTATGGGTTCTCCATTCAAGGAGATATTTCAAAGTCACCTGGACACTGTCCTGAAAAGCTGGCTCTAGATGGCCTTGCCTGAGCAGGGGGATTGGACAAGAATATCTCCAGAAGTTTCAACCTGAACCATTCTATGATTCTAAGACTAAAAAAGCTTGCTTAAAATTTTGATATAAATTTATATTCCTTGGGAATTCAGTACTCAGTCCTACTCACTAGATGACCATTTCAGAAAGTGCTTTACCCAAAGAGGCATTGCATGTTTACTCATACAGAGCTTTTTGATACCAATATTTCCAGCAAAGAAATCTCTGTAGACCATGAGTAGAAAGAGGTGGAAATGTTTTTTTCCCTGAAAGTTCTCTGCTGGAGTCAGTACGTATTTTTGAGAACATTAAGCTGAAGGTCACAGTGCTGGTCTATTTCCCTTTACCACAGAAATACTGGAAACATTTTTTTTTCTTCAGTTTTACAGAAAGTGCGAACTCCGACAGAGCATCAGCTAAAATGACCGATGCAGTGTGAGAAACTGGAGCCAAGCCTATGCCTTTTCATATGGAGGTGCCACAGCAGCTGTTTTTGTCATCAGCAGCATCAGGGATACCAAGGGAGCAATAAGAAATTTTCTGGGGTTTTTTATATCTTTGCATCAGTACAAATGACGCTGTGTACTACATCATTCAAAGACAAAGAAACTCAGGAGTGTCAAACTTCCAGGGACAACTCATAGGAAAGAGGAATAAAAAAGCTTTTCCCACCCTTTGATTTTTTTACTAGCTAACATCAAATGAAGATTACCATAACAATGCAGAATTTGAATACGAACTGACCAAGGTAACAATAAGAGCCCATGATATTTGAACTCGAGTTTTTCTAAGGCTTGCTCTAAGTGACACTGGCACTCTATAAAGAGGATTTGGAACATCCTACTGCATTTTCATTTGCTGGTTGAAATAAAAATACATAAGTGAATGTCCCTTTTCAAAGTGTGGATGCCAATGCAAAATCTCACACTTCAACAGATTAAAAACCAATTGCTGTATACAACACTAAACAGATATATTTTTCAATAGTGAGACAGAAATCGTGATCATAGACACTTGGGGAACAGCAAGCACAGGGGTCCAGGAGTAACAGAAGCTAGTGAAAGAGTTGCAATTAAGTATTTCCCCAAACCCTTGACAAAGCACTGAAGTAACATCCTCCTGCAGATTTGGGAAAGGAGTAAATAAAATCTTTATTAATTTTGTGCTGTTGGCCTATGAACTGCAGATGATTACCATTGCCTTCTGTAAGCCAGAGAGATATGAAGTTCATCTGACATTCTGAGGTAGTTTAAGACAATATTATCATTGAATGAGACCCATTGATCAACCAAGTGAAGCAGTAAAAAAATGGATTCCAGCTTTAGGAAAAATTCGCTTGGGAATCTGCAAGCCTGGCTTGACTTGGCAAAACTAAATTTTCTGTGCATTGACTCAGTTATAACTGCAGCCTGCACAGCCAAATGCAGACAACTACAGCCTAGAATTAGAAGCATGCTGCAGTTAAAATAGCTTTCTGACCAAGATTTCACTTAGTGAGGTCAGTAGTTGAAGCCTGACCTGGCTTGAGTGGACTGAGCCAATAATAAGGTTTGATACAGTTATGTGGTCAGACAAAACACTAATTAATTACAGCCCTGCCAGAAGCTTGACTTTCTAATGAGAGGTTGGTTGTAGCATTACTGTTTCCCTAATCTCTCTTGCTTTTTGGTTTATCACACTTTAATACAGAAGAAAAATAGATTAGAAGGAGGGGAAAGCGAATGAAGCAAAGGATGGAACTGAATCCCAGCTGGTCCAGAGAGCTCACAGTGGTAGAAGTACCTTCTAAAACAAGAGCTGCTCTTTGTACTGACTGCCCAGATCTGCCTCACAGACAACACTGTAAAGCTTTTTATAATACCTTTATGGTACACAGATGGCTTATTCCTTGAAGCAGCAGGGAAAAAGGCCTATAATAATAAATCATCACACAGGGCTCCTTTAAGGTATGCGATAAGTATGGTGAGCCAGGACTGAATTCTGGACAATAGCAGTGAGCCAGGAAACAAAAATAATGGTTACACATCTCAAATTAACACATCCCTTTCTGTAACCAAGGGTGTACTATGATAATTCATTAGAAACATGGATACTTATTTCAATTTTTTTCTTGTTGCACCTATGAAGATGACTACTATTTACCAAGGGCTGTCCTCAAGTGAAGCTATTTATTCATGTCCCACTGAAAAATGTTACAAGTCATTTATTACCAGTTAGTCGAATTCTGTAACTTTCATAAACTTCCAGTCATTTTATCCCCACCTAAAATAAGTGTTTTATTTTCAGTTTTCATTTGACTTTGCTGAACAGCAGAGGGAGATTTCAAGCATTATCAGTAGTGTAGGTCCCTATCTGTAACAAATAACTACCACCAAGAAACAACAACTACCACTATTTTTACACAACAGGCACTGGACTAGAGGTGTTTTTTCCATTTGGTACAAGTTATATATTCCCTTCATTACCACGGCATCCAGGCAGGTTTTATTAAAACATTAACTAATACTATGAACTTGCTGCATGCAGTTGGCTCCTCTAAACATCTCCCAGGAGAAAACTGTGTATTCAACATGTGCATGCAACATGAGTTTTTCAACAATGAGTTCATTGTTGACTCTCTTTACCAAGATGGTAACAATAATCTATCAGCCTGCAATCTTAAATATTCATAATCAAGGGTTTTACTACAATTGCATACCATTATAACGTTAACTTTAGAAACACAAAGAAAACTCAATCACATTTTCTAATCATGCCCACTGTTTAAAGAAATTCCCCCAACATTGAACCTGCTCCTCAGAGTCAGCTGACATGTCCTAGACTCATCTTCAGATGTTTCTTGTACTGCAATAATTGCAGCAACAATCTCTACAGAGAGAAGAGCCCATTATTCACATTTACAGGCTCTTTAAACATTGTCAGCATTAGATAAATGACAGCATGTGCTCGCTGCTGTGCATGAGCCCCAATCCCGTGTCGGGGCCCAAGTCTCACTCTCTGACTCTGCTTCAAGTCAAAGCACTGACTTAATCCAGAAAAATATTTAAAACATACATTTCAATTTTGGGCACTTTATTCAAATCTGAAGGCAACTAGTGACAGAAACACCCTAGAAGATTGATATGGTTTGAAGCATGTTATGTATGGCTTTGCTCTTCAACTTGCAAGTAATTTGTAAAGCGGGTCTGTCCTGACTATGAAACATTGTATCAGTGTGATTGGAATCAATAGTTCCTGCACTGTCATTTGTCACATATTTACAAGCCTGAAAAATAGTTCATTTTGTCCTGATCCTATAACTCAAAAGATTGAATCAGAACCCTGGAGGGATCTGGAGTAGGACACATTCATTACTGGTCACTAGTCTTTGGTGACGTTGCGATCAGTGCCGCACCAGAGAAGGAGCACAAAACTACAATAGGGACACGCCTGTAGGCGTTATCTGTTCGAATACACCAAAAACCTGTTGTTAGGTTCTATTTCTACTGTTCCATTGTAGTGAACTTAAAAAAAAAAAACCTTATTTGTACTGTACATTGCTTTTTAACTTTTAATTGCTGCTTTTAAGAGAGATTTCAGAATTTTTGCCTCAGCTTTTTACCATATTTCCGCTCCTGCAATAGTTTTGGGAAGAAACCTGAGCCTGAACTGACTATGATGACTATGTCATCACAGTCAAATTCATTCATGATTTCTCTTTAAGCTTCCTTTGCACTCTTAAAATCAGTTTTTATGGAAGAATTTTTGTTTGAAAGTTTCTCACCACTCACTGTACATCTCCCCCTAATGCTTTTGAAAGCTTGGCCCAGCAGCTGAACTCCCCCTTCAATCTCAAAGGCTAAAAAAATGATTTATAGACCTTAAGACAGTGTGGTGCAAGTTCGCAGTTCACTGCCATGAGGTAACATTCACTTGCCACAGGAACAACCTCAGATTCACTGTCACAGACCACCTCCATGTTCTGAGAACTGCCAGGATCTCTGTGCCATAACTCTGAATAGGAGGCAGAGAGATTCTGTACCAGCCTTATGCTAAAATGCGAACCCTGATACCCTCTGGGATACCCCATCCACCTCCTGCTGCTCAGCCTGGAAGCCACCCTCTGCCCTGTTCTAACCCACAGAACAGAAGGGATCACTAAGGGGTGCTCCTTGCAGATGGGGAAAGCTTCTTATATTTATACAGTTAAACCAGCATCCAGGAGAGCACAATTCCTTTTCCCCAGTCCTCTCCCACTCTGCATATTTGGCAAATTATTGATTATTTGGGAAGAAAAGCCCTTAACACAGTCAAAAAATTGAATATCAAAGTTATCAAAGTGTCAAAGGCAATATTGAGAGCCTGTGCTCAATCACTGGATACACATATGGTCTGCAAATACACATGTGGCATAGGGTGATAACACTTCACTGCTATGTAGCTTTCTGGTAAACCACATTTTCTGATAAAATGGCAATTCTAAAACATTCTATCAGATCTAGTAACTTAAGTGTAATGTAATAAGACAGAGTGTCACCTGTACCTAGAAAAAAAAAAAGCAGAGTACTAGCTCCTGGATCAGATCTAAAAAGAGAGTCCAATTCATTGTATCAAAGAATTACATCACCATTTCAGTAAAAACTTCTCTTGAAGTTATTATCTCTACAAATAAAACCATCAGAGTAATTTTTCAGAATATGCAGCATAAGACTGTGTAAGAACCTCAGTTAAAGTAATTCTGCTTCCCAGTTAATGTATCACAAAGACGTGAGAAGAGGAAGTATTTGGAGAGGTTGGATTAATAGAACCTAAAATACAATTCCAGTAGAAAGAGGAAAGATTTACCAAAAAATAAAGTTTCAGAAATGCATCGCTTCACTCCCGACACATCTGACCATCTTCAAAAGTGAAGCAACCATTCCAATGGTGCCTCAGGAGAAAAACCCTCTAATCAGAACTGTGAGCCAGGATTCCCTGGGCAGACTTTGCTGTAGCCCTTTCAAATTAGGTTATACCAGAAAGAAAAGAGCCATATATATCTCCAGCTCTAACTGTTAAAATATGCTAATAACAGCAGTACTTAACATGGCCTCAAAAATTTTGAGAATTCAGCGATAACAATCACTTCGGATTTCAACTTTTATTTGTTGTAATCAAAGGGTGCATAAGGTTGCAGAACATATTTTTACAGTATTCTATAGCCCTGTAGTAGTATTTTGAGTACAAAAAGAGTAAGCAAAGTTTCCACATGAAAGCTGCAAGAGGACAACACCTTTCATGGCTTACACAAATTTTATTCACTCTGCATTTTCACATATAC
Source organism: Zonotrichia leucophrys gambelii (assembly GCF_028769735.1). Classification (NCBI taxonomy): domain Eukaryota; kingdom Metazoa; phylum Chordata; class Aves; order Passeriformes; family Passerellidae; genus Zonotrichia; species Zonotrichia leucophrys. Next base: position 8,058,397 of record NC_088180.1, on the reverse strand, counting down.
AAAATGACTCTTCAGGGATGTTGGGGGCACTAAGCAAAAACAAAGACGTCAGAATAAACACACTTGTGACTAAGAAAAGAAGAGAAAGGAGCCAATGCAATCTCTAGCCCCTTACCAAGTAAGGCAGACTATGCAGATTTGAAATGAAGTAGAGAAAGAAACCATCATGAAAACCAGGTTTGCATTTTACTCCATTTTCCCTCTCATAAGGATAGGGGAGGGTGGCAACAACCTCTCCTCTTCCCTCAGCATTTCACCTTGCCTTGGTGTTGTTCATTCTTTCACCAAAATAGCATTCAACAACCCAGAATTTACTGCATCCCCAGCCCTGCCATGGGGCTTCACCCTTTCCCTCTTATCAAGATTTCCCAACCTGTGCCAGTTAGCACTACCCTGGCACCAACTCTTTCCCACTTCCTTCACAGTACTTGCCAGCTCCCTGCTTGCAGCTGCCTCTCCTACCTTTACAGTCTCTTAACTCCAGGCTTGGTGAGAAGTAGATGAAATTCCTCTTGCCACATACCTTCTGTTTCTCTCCTCTCCTTTATTTCAGCTTTTTCATGTCCAAGCACATGGGCTAACCCTTCTTCCTCCCCCGAATCTTCCAAAAACCTTTTTCTTTCAGCCCTTATATTTTTGTTGGGTTTCAAACACACTCCTCTTAGCATCCCCCCCCACCCTTGAGGCCATCTGTATGCGTCAGCCTTCTCCTTTTGTTTTTCTCCCAGAAATGACTGAGCAGGTCCCAGAAAAAGACAAGGTGACTTTCACCAAATATTAATTGCAAGACTTCTCTGCTACTAAGATGCTTTTAGCTCAAGAGGTAAAATTACGAGTTTCAAACACAGGAATCTTCATATTACTGCCAATTCTGTAAAACTTCTGCCATAGTTTTATATTTTACACTGACAGTAACCATTTCCTCAAAACCCCATATGTCCACAACAAAGAACCTTTTTCTTGCAGCTGAAGTAATAACAGAGTGCCTGGATAAGGACTATTTGTTATGTATAAACCAAATGTCCCAGGTTTGCCTTTCAAGTCTGACTTGTGCAGTCTTAGTCGAACAGGTAACAACCTGCAAGCCACAGAGTGCTTCTCCATACCATGTAGCCAGTGCCAGATATGTACCAAACAAATTCAGAGCTAATAGGACACATAAAAAAGGGTAAATTAGAGATCTCCAAAGAGCTGGGAGTTTATCAAAGTTAACTTTATCCTTGCAATGATGTTCAGAGAACAAAACCAAACCAAGCCTTGCTCTGTTTCCAGAGGCAGAATTTCACTGTTTCCAAGGTCTTCCTCACCCCTTCAAACCTCATTTATGCATATACTTTTTGCATCCCTCCTCATTTGTCAAAAACATTAACAGGATTTAGAGCCTGTAAGCTTTTCTTAATCATTACTCGTGTTAATCTGCACACTTCCTAATTCTTCATCTGTTAGCCTTAAACATCTGATGCAGTCTAAGTAAATCTCCACCATCTTCATTTGTAAAACCAGATGAAAAACAGTTAATAACTCTGCTGTTTAATATCTTATCCCTTAATCTGTGCTATAGCACCAACCCTTAAGATCAGGTTTTTTTAATATTTGTCTCCTGACTTTACAGCAAACAAGAACTCTAGCAACAGGTAAAATGCCTTCCTTTAATTACACTCCATTGCTTCTGAATTCCCGAGCCTTTACTTTTCATAAGAAACATCCAAGAATATAAAATGAAGAAACCATAGCAGGAGAAGGGTACTGCAGCCAGGGATGTAGCAACACAGTCCTGGTCCCTATATTTCCCCAACATTCTCTGTATTCTTAAATATTTTCTGTCATCAACTGCCTCACTCTTCATCATGGAACTGCACACTCCTTCAGTCCAGGAAGATTCAATTATATGAAAAAAATCAGAGATGAGCACCCACAGCACCCAACAAATCTCTTACCTGTGTCTCAGCCGCTCTCCTCAGCCAGCCCAGCAGGCACCGCACTCCACTCTGCCTTTCAAGTGTCCTTATGCAGTCTGCCATGGAATGGCATATGATGCCTTTTATCCATCCTCCTTTGTCAGTACAGCTCCTTGAAGTATTTCTTTTTCTGTCCCAGAGTCATTATGGCCACTAAGCTCATAAGCTACACAGAGAGAGCTCTGCCTGGGGAATGGAGGAGAAAAGAGGCTGCTGCTCACTTCAGTCATGATGGCCTCAGTCAGATGAAGAGCCTCAGCCATAGTGCAGCCCCATGGCCTTGCAGAAACAGCCAGGAAAAGCTGGGCTTGTGCAGCCCTTCTCAGCAAAACCTTTGTCTTCTTCATGCCAGGGCACAGCAGCCACCGCTCACTCTAGGACCCACCAGCAGCCCTGTCATGTGAGGTGGCTGCATGCTGCACAAACAAACGATTCCTCCAGAGCATAAGTGTGGCAGCAGCTCTCTGGCCACAGAGAGCAACACAGAGCTGTTCCAGGCACTGTCCTGGAGAAAACTGTGAGAAGACCAGAGAAGAGAATGATAAGCAACTCTTATCTTCACTTGCTGCACCTGTTGTTGTAAACAGGTGGAATGTGTTACGGAGATTTGTTTACCAAAGGGTGGTTTCTTAATTGGCCACTGGTGATGGTGTTTAGATTGAAGGACTAATTGGGTCCACCTGAATCCAATTGGATCCACCTGAATCCAATTGGGTCCACCTGAATCCAATTGGGTCCACCTGAATCCAATTGGATCCACCTGAATCCAATTGGTCCTATAATTTAAACATCATCACCAGTGGCCAATTAAGAAACCACCCTTTGGTAAACAAATTTCCGTAACACATTGCACCTGTTCACAACAACAGGTGCAGCAAGTGACGATAAGAATTGTTTATCAATTCTTATTGACTGTCTGTAAGGGTGATGGGTTTCTTAATTAATAAAGTGATTGATCAGCCTTCTGAGAATCATGGAGTCAATGCTAATTAATACCTGGCAGTGGGCCTGCAGTGACACACAAGCTCTAAGCAAGTAGAAAAGAATATTAGCATTGTCTGAAATTGTCAAACAACATGAAGTTTCTTGACACGAGAAGTAGTTTAATAGAGATATACATACATATCCTCACAGAAAAATGAAAACAATTCCTGACAGAGGAAAGGAAATATTAATACCAGATATTAATAGTAGAAAAATAGCTTCTCAGAGTTATTACAGATGTAGAAGTGAACTAGTAACTTTTTTCCCAATTGAAAAGTGTTTTCAGTCTGATCTCATATTTTGGACAGAAGATGCTTGCACTGGGGGAAAAAACCCTAGCAATAATGTCCCATGGCACTGATGTATCTGCATAAAACCTCATTTTATGGAGAAGTAGAGCATTCAATTCATCAAATCACAAACAGCTGACCAGTCTAAATACTGGCAATCATACAGCCAAACTGCCAGAAATTCAACACCCCCAAGCAAGCGAACATGAGTAAGATGTATTACTTATATCAGTGCTTTTTCTCAGTGTGAACTATTTTCTTTTACTAGCTTTAGCCATGATTTCCTGTATTTCACAACTGTGGAAGATTTTATAGAGTATTTAATGAAACCAGAAGCAGTGGAACTGCTGTCCCATGCCCACACTTACTCTGGGTGTGGAGGGAGATTTTGATGAATCTGGAATGATGGGAGGAGGCTGTGACCACTCCTTCACAGCAGTCCTTCCTGACTTTAGATTCTGGTCACAAGCAGTCCCTCAAGGGTGCCAGCAAGGGATATTTTGCTTGCACTTACTGAACCTCCATTATTTTCTTGTGACCACAGTGATAAAGCTGTGATCACTGTCATCACGGTATAATTACAAATGACATGATACTTGCTATGGGATGCCTAGTATTTGCAGAAGTAAAAAAAGGGGTTTTTTTGAGATGACCAGATAGGCTAAAACCAGTCAGGTATTTTTTTTTTCTTTCCTTGCAACTTCAATAAAAACAGAGCCAATGGGATTCAAAACCTAAATTTTTTAATGTGTCCCAAATGAATGAGTAAAGGTCATTTTCAGTAATGAAGGTCAATGTGATTGAGTGGCCTATGGCCACCTGACTAGGTAAGGAGCTGTGGTCAAGGACCACGGCCACAGTGCAAATGTGAGTGTAAACCTTGAGGTTTGGGAAAATGGCTGGGCAGTTTCAAGACCGTGTCCATCCACGGTCAGAAAATGCCATAATCTGCTAAGTTCAGCCAGCCTACAGAGGAGTGGTACCTGCTGAGATATGAGGAGCATCTTCTACAGGTATCTGACTTCCAGACAAAGCCAAGTGTCATGGCAAAGCGTCACACTACATGTTGCACCCAAAAAATTGCCAGTCACAGTTTCCCAATTATGGATTTAGATAGAAAATTTAACAAGTCAATGGAGGGAGAGGCCATTCTCTCTCTCTTTGGTAGCAGGATGGGAGGTGACTGGATATATGAATGTCAGGACTCAGAAAGAAATTTTTTTTCATATGCAGTAAACCAGATAGGAAAACCCTCCAGGGGACAAAGCAAGCAGGAATGTACTCCTCACATTGAGTGCTGAGGAGTCTACAAACCTTGGAAAGCAAAACAGGTGTGCCACCTCCTGAGCATCACTCAGTCTCACAAATACACTGCCTCAGACAGGCAAGAGACTCAAGCCACAGCACAATGGTCACTAGCAGAGAAAGGGAAAGAAGAACTTATCAAAGCGAGGGCACAGCAAAGAACTTGACAGGTTGTGGTTGAAACCAGTGTGTATATAACCCCACCCAGCTTCCATTCAGCTATTTGTGAAACAGATACTTTCTTTGCTTAAACAATGATTTCTCAGAAAGTTTTTAGTAGGGCAAGCTCCCAGTCCTCAGGAGTAAGTTGTGACAGAGCCAGCATTTACATCAAGGCTTGCTTAGCTCCCAGGAAATGGCTTCTTCTCAAGATTGTGTTTCTAGTGCCAGTGAAGGAAGCAAACCTGATACTTATCTTCCTGTCTCCCTCTGCTCTGCAGCCTTTTTGGGAGTTTGCATTTCTCATGTAATCATATCAGTTGCACAGTAGCTTGCATTTTGTACAGGGAGTGATTCAAACTTTTCACAGTGCTGGCCATCTGTTAGTGAAACTACCTCTCTGAGTCAGAACCCTGACTATGGGATGTTTGCTGCTGCTGAGATGCTCTTCTCCTCACAACTAGATCCATGAGGAAGGCGAGAGAGATCCTTGGATTGTATAGTCAGTAATGTGAAAGAAGCCTTAGATGCAGAAGTTCATGGATTAATTATTATGTACAGCTCATACATATGCAATACCAGGGTGTTCAATAACAACATGTTATTATATTTCTCCTGAGTAAATAACATAGGAAAGAGATGAGGTATACTTTCCCCTCCATGAGGTGTATCTTCCACCTACACTCCATTTAACATTTTCCAAACACATTCAAAGGGGCCTGGAACTCCTGTTTATACATGGTTCCCCACTTTAATATTTGTCACTTGACTATTCACAGTGGGGATTTTGATACAAATAGTGATGCTAAACAACACGTGTTTTAAATAGAGATGTGCTCCCAACAGAGCTGCAGCTAGGAAACTGCAGAGAACATGTTAACTGAATTTTTATAAGCACATATCTCAGCTCAACAAAAACACAAGGTCAGTTATCTACTGTTTCTGAATGTCCTCAGTCTTCAAGTTAGCCATTTACTGTTCAGATCACAAATGCAGCGGCAGCATCTGTATGCACCAGAGCTCTCTCTCTCCTCGTGGATCAGTCTTCAGCACACTGTTTCTCAGCCAACTATATTTTTTCACAAGAAAGCAGACTAAACATTCTAATAAAAAAATTCTTCCTGCCAAATATATGAGAAGCATTTAAAGAATTTATAATAATTATGGCAAATGAATTGGAAATAAAATCCTTTTTGTAAAAATGAAAATGCTAAAACCCTTTAAAGCCAATTGCTTCAGTTTAGACCAAAAGAGCAATCTTCACCATGCAGAAAAGTGTCAAAAGCCTCTAAATCTCTTGAATAAAATCTACTTCCTCATTTTGACCAAAAAATGCCATGTCCAAACCAGTATAACTTTTTCATCCCAATCATTGTTTGATGTCTCCAATCTGCAGTGATATAATGCTTCAGTGTACAGCTCAGGCCTGGGCCTCACCTAATAGGAACTGCCAAATATGCCAAATAGTGGCAATTACCTGATGCCTTTGTGATGTGGACCATTGCCCATTAGGGACTCCTCTTTGACAACCAAACTGATTTAATTTAGAATCTGAGGATGGATTATACAGAGCTTCCAAACACAAAGGTCTCTGCTGTTAACACAGTTTGATTGCTGACATAAACATAAATACAGTCTTAAAATTAAATTTTCTTATGCTTGATATACAGGATGCAAAATATCTTCAATATCATGTCTATTGGCTTAAACTCGCAAAAACCCCCAAATGATATTTAATATTAACACTGTTTTATAGTTACTATCTAATGGAAAAATATTAATTGGGTAAGATATTTACTACTTGCCCTCTTTATTCAATGTGTTATTTAGCTAAAGACATATTATCTCCTCACTTGCAGAAGCCCTGAACATTCCAGCACTCAGCCATGGACTGCTAGGATGATGTTCCTCACAGAATGCACCCTGGGTTTTCTAGTTGTCGCATATGTTTAATTTAATTACAATTAATGAGTTACAATTTACCCTGAGGGAAAACTAGCTTTTGTTGACAAAGAGGTGTTTAGTAAATGGCATTCAAATTCTTGACCTAGACCTCAAATTAACAGGCTGTCCATTAAGAATGCATGAGTAGCTTTAAAGACTGCATTTATCTGTCATAGTCCTTTAAGACCTCTGTGATGTCTTAAAAAAAGACAATTGTGCAGTAGTACTAAAAAAGATTCAAACTTCACTTTTGACGGTACTTTTTTCACTGCAGAGCATTATTGAGTTCTACTGGATTACAGTCCATAAGGACAACACAATGAATTAAGTTCTGACTTTTAAATCCTGTTCTGTTTCTATTGCTGCACATCTAAATACTGATGCCACTTTCCTTCATGCAAGAAAGAAAATACAAGGACTCCAGTGAAGCAAATTATCAGCCACACTCTTGCCTATTACCCAAGCAGTGGGGAACAGCCCTGGTGTGTTCTGAAGAGGAAGTGTAGGCTCAAGTGCAATAAAAAGGTGGGTCAAATTTCACAGCTAAGTTAAGCAAAAAATTAAAATTATGTATCCTCAGAGATTCTCATTCTAACTACTGTACCACAAAACTATTTTCAAATCTATTTTTTCAGATGTTAACGCAGTATAAAAGATAAGAATACCAATTCCAAATGAAAGGGGAAAATGGCTTTTTTTCATGGCATTTCAGAAATCTAAGTGGTCAAATAACAATGTTTAGGAGTCCTTATGGGATGCAGCTTACATTTAGCTAAACAATGCTTGTTTAATTCACGTGTTATTTTCTTATTTCAGGGTGAAACAATATGGAGGATCACATTCAGTCTAAGGAAGGCACACATATTTGAAGGTACCCTAAAACTGTATAGATAACTTTGCAAAATCTTCTGGATTACAGTGTAGCAAACACCAGATTAAGGCACTAAAATGTAGATCTGTGAGATTTAACAGTGACTGCAATATCAGTTCAAAATAGCTGCCTCTGGCCCATTGGTGGTTTTGTCTCCCTAGACTGTCTAGGGCTGCCACACAACATTAAGTTTCTCAGAAGCACCTGTTACTGATTTTTTAATAAAATAGTTTATTAGGTCATGCTATTAAGTGGATTCTCAAAGCTGTAACTTCTGACACATTTCGCCTTCATTTTGTCTCTTTCTACTAATTGAAACACACTAAATCATTAACACAACACAAACATGTATGTAGATTCAAGCTGCTAATGTGCTATGGGAAATTAATACTTCAGTATTGCTGAATTTGACAAAATTTGCCTGCATTTCCCTGAAAGAATATTCTGTACCCTGCCAGTGTGGTCTTCTGTTATTTGATTATTGGGAAACTAGAAATTTAAATATTGTCATGAGTAAGGTTTCCAGGGAACAGCCACAAAGCATTATCAGCACAATTGGGCCCCTTTGTTAGAATGCTACTGAACTGCCATGAGAACAGTTCCTACCTGGACAAACTGAGAAAGGCCTTGGATTTTTTTTCAGCTCTCTCAGAGGATTCAGGTCTATCTGATGCTGGTACTTGTATGGGAGCTGGCAAGGACAGGCATGTGCATAGGTGAGGGCAGGAGGAATTATCAGGAGGTGTGTGCTGACCTCATTTCCCTCAGAGTGGGGTTCTGGATGCACACAACTCATCATCTGGACAGAGATTATCACAGAAGTTTGGCAGTCTGGATCACAGGTGCTTCTGCAATTCAGTGGCAGCAGGTGTACACACAACAAAATCAGCTTGATTTTGCCAGATATAAAGTTGATCCTAAATTTTCAGAAAAGAAAAAAAAATGTTTTGGGAAGCAGATGGATCTTTTCATTAGTAGTGAAATTCCTTTCAACCTGAATAATTTCAAAGGTTTTACAATTCAGAAAGTTATCATGCAACTCAGCTATATTCAAGTCAAATTTACCAAAGAATTAAAGCTGAGAAGCTTTTAGAGCAAGTGCTCAGCATACGGTATTTTTGCCCCAATATTAATTCACAAGTATCCATATTTTTCCTTTGTTTTGAAATTACTGTAAGTTAACAGTATTAACTCTAAGTTAGTTTTTGGTGGTAGAAATTGGGCCAATGATGGATGAAAGCAGGAATCCAGACACTTGAAAACGATGGCAAAGTATATATCTTTAACAGTAGAGTACAGACCTTCTACCAATATGTGGATCTTCAAATACTCTGTTAAGGCTGTGTGAATGGAAAGTAATAATAATGCAGGAAATAAACTGAAAAGAGCCAGACAAAAAATGCAGAGTAATTTGTGATGTACAGCATGCAGGACTATATGTTCATCAGACTCCTATATCCATAAGATATGTCACATCTTTCCCACATTTTTTAACTGGAAATTACCTCATTTTTCATTGGCTTTTTAAAATACGGCATCTCATTTGGATATTGCAGAGTATTTGGTAAGAAAGATCTAGGGAACAAAATTCCATCAGCTCATCCCTATTTCCTACACAGTCTTGCTTAGAGCACAACAGATTAAAAAGGAAGTTCAGGAATTGTTTGGTGTGAATTTACCAATCTGTGAGAGTGCATTGTGTTTTAAGCTTACACACATACAAAGCTGCTGTCCATATTGGGGAACCATTCTGAGAAAGCTCAGGTTAACTGCTCTCTCAAGATATCCACTAAGAATCTCTAAGTGTCTGAATGGGAGCCCTTTGCTATTTAGATAGTGAGAGATAAGATTTCTTCTTTAAATATTAGCTGTCAAACTGTGTTATGTCTTATTATGTTTCATCAGATTGGCATTCAGCATGATGAGGTTTAACAGCACATGCTGATAACGCACAAATAGTGTAACATAACTTAGGAATAATATTAAAGGGCAGAAGACTACTTTCAGCTCAGACACCTGCTTATCCATGTTTCAAGAGAGAACACAATTCAACCACAATATGAAATTTAATTCATGTTCACAAAACTGGCAAGTTCTTCTTTCTCACCAGCCAGCTAACTTTGAACAGCACTCATGCAGGGTATATTGGGGTTTGTGAATATTTTCAATCAGCGCAGTACTTGCACAGTATTATTGTCAAGGTGTGTATGTTCTGTAGCTTCCAGAAGAAAATACTGCCACCTGAGATGGATTCTTTAGGTCACATGTTTTGGGTGAGTACATAAGGGATGTGTCCTGTGTCCAGTACAAATAACAACAGCTTGAGACAAGTCAGGAGAAGTTTCTAAACGGTTCAGACAGCCTACACAATCTCTCTTTTATTCTCCATTCTATGCCCCACAGATCATATAGCTATAAACCCTTTTCATCAAGAAGAAAGCTTAGCAGTCCACAGACATAACCATTGGAAGTTAAAGAGACAGACTGCTGATTTTAATAGGTTACTCAAGTCTGTAGTCAAATTCTTCTCTTAAACCTTGTTCCAGAGTTGTAAGAACTCAGTTGGGTAAGAAACTGTAAGAACTCAATTTTTACTACACTACTTCCTTCCATGCTAAATTTTATTTTCTTCTGGTTTTGACTGCTAATTTATTAATGTCAGATATTTGTTATCACCCTCCCTTTCTCCCCTAAACCTCAATTACAGGTTGCATTCCAAAAGATGAATATTTGTGCATGGTTGGGAATTAAAACGCTGACCTTCGGTACACTTTTTTTCTCTCAGTGTTTTTCCGAGTATCTGCTCTGTACCTGACAAATGAGGCAGTGAGGACCCTCCATATTCTGTTTGGGGTCTATTGGCTGAGGAACTCTTGGTCATCCTACCTGCCTGACGTCTAGGATCATGATGAATTGTCTCCAACTCTAGCCTCAGATTGTTTTTTAACATTTAATTTAGTTTCTTCCTGTGCTTGGATGAACATGGCCATGTTATGGATTTCTGCTCTAATGTACACCAGCAGGTTGGAAGAACAAGCCTCAGCAAGCTGTGGAAATAAGAGAGGCTGGATCAATAGTCAAGGTCACGACCCTGGCTCTGATTCTGTACACTGTCCTGAGATTTTCTCCCCTTAAAAGCCTCTGACTGCTTCTAATGTGGATCCAAGTGCATATTGAAAGAGAAATTCTTAAAAATCAACCCCCCAAAAGGGTAGGTGTTGCAGGATCCTCTTGCCTTCTGTATCTTAGACACAGAGCTGACAAGGAGGGTGTCTCTCTGAATTTGGTCTAAAAATAATGCCTCATTTTAAATATCTTCCCATACAATCATTTTGATAAATATTTTCAATTTTTGTAATCTGATGCTGTAAAAACATTCGTTTATTCATTCATTCATGGAGTGATTCTGATCCTACTAGAAAAAAAATCAGATGGATATTAATGATAATATGACATTTCAATGCAGATGCATAAATATTATATAAAATAAAAAGAAAGAATAATAATGTAACAAATATACCTTCACTCATACCAAGTAGAAAATACTGGCATAAAGTGTTCTGATAAAGGACCAAAGATGCTAAGTCATTTGTTGAGCCTGCCTTTGTGCTGCAGATAGAGCTTTGAGTCTTCAAATATACAACCGTAATGCAGCAAGGTACATTTCTGAATGGTAGTAATTTTCCACTGCAGGATATAGTCATGCTGAGATTTAGTGCTTAGAGAAAAAAAGAGAGAGAGAAAGAAAGATAGAAAGAAAAAAAAGATTGCATAGGTATTTAATGTATCACAACAGCACCCCGCCCCCCCATCCTTGATACAGATAAATTGTCATATCTATTAAAACCCAGCCCACAATGATGAGCAGTCAATACAATAAACAATTCAGTCTCCAGTAGAGATGAGCAAGAGAATTTCTCATCTACAGAAGCCACCTTTTTGTTGCTTCTGCAAAAGAGTGAAAAGAATTACATTTCAGTTGGCCCCTGTTGCTGACTTTCAGTTAGAAAAGAAAGCTGTATTTCTCCACGAAGGGGGAAGGCTGAAGGTCAGTCAAGAAATTCAGCTTGTTGCATCACACTCCCTGGTCTGAATCTGATCCGCATGCTCAGCAGCAAGGCGACTGCAGAGAACTGCAACCAGTATTCCAAAAACCACCCCCCCCAAAAAAAACCAAAACAAAACAAAAAAAAAAAGGAAAGCATTGCTTACAAAGACTGCCCATAACAGCTGGAAATTGTTTACATGTAAACTTGGCATCCTAATCAAAGGAACAGGAATTCATAATGATTCACATAGTAAAAATCAGGAGTTTGCTCAATGTGAGGAAAGAGGAAGATAGGTGATTTATGAATTGGCAGAGTAAGGTTGTCCAGAGGTATTTAGGTGTCTCATGGGATTTTCAGTCAATGTAAATTAGATGTGTAATGGTTTTGAAAAATCTCACTCTATGCCTATTGCATGTTGAAGTGCCAAATAACTTCTAATAATAGTCACTGAGGCCTGTTACCCATTAAAAAGGAAAGGTAAAGGACTCTGCTTGAGCTTTGGAATTGTCTCTTTGGTTCCAACCTCCAATTATGAATTTAGGAATTTCTCTTCTAATAGGTTGAAGAGTAAGTAACCTGCCTTGTCTCTTGAATGAGACTTTGTACCTACATCCCTGATGGTGGTACCACCAGTCTGTGCTCCTTAAGCAATAATTTAACATTTTACTTGCCCCAATCACTCCATCTCTATCTGAAGTCTATAGTATAAATATGCAGTAATATTTCACCAAATCTCATGTTACAGGATTATGAGATATATCTTGATGAGGTGACCGAGGAGGAACATGGAGAAATCTATTAAAAATCATGAAAGAAATAAAGTCTTACTTTTATAACAGGTACCAAATTCTGCACTATTTAAAATAGATAAACAAGAAAGAGTGTAGAGTCTGCAACATTCTAGTAGGATACAAAGACAGCTATAACCTTGTTATTGCTATGGAGTTCAAGTGTCTCCTCCACTATGTCTCAGTAACACTGCTCCATCAGCAGACAGGGCTTAGTAACCTCACAGATGTGGTAAGAACTCGTTTACATGGATTTTATATGGATGAGCAATGCAAGTTCTGCGATGGACCTGTGTCACAGATGGAGCACCCTATTGCAGCAAAGGAGACCCCTGGAAGAGATCTGGAATAAACTTTTTTCCAGTCACTCAAATGTTTTCTGAGGTGTCTCCTGATTCTTACCTTGGCTGTGCCAACCACCTCCCCACCACTGTTCAGGGCAGCTCTTGTCTGCCTCTGATTTGTTTCTCATTTGCCAAGGTATCTTGTTTCCCTGATTCACTTGGCTGCTAAGAGAAAGATGTTTTGGCAACATTATCCCATACTGGCAAACTGCCCACTGGGAAATACATCTGGAAGAACTGAGCATCAAATAGGAACAGTTTTGCTCCTTGATTCTGGCTTGGATGATCTATATTTTAGCCAGACTAAAATTTTCATAAGCAACCCTGTTGGGTGGGTCTTAGTTTTGCATATTCTGTGTTTGATTTCCAGGACTTAATTTTTCTACCATTCTTGAGAACCTGAAAATAGCTGCAGATGTTAGTAAGGCAGCATCATCCTCGTCTCCTCATCAGATTCTCAAATGATCACCATGTAGGTGTGGATCTGATCCTTAAGAGATAGCATTTTTGATGATGGAAAAAGTATCTGAGAGAAAGAAGTAGGATCTAACAAATTCTAAATCTGTAGAGATCCAGGGAAATACAAAGGAAAGGAAAAGGAAGGACAAATAACCCTAGTCTAATAGAAACAATCAATGAGTAGAGAATGCAGATTCCCTAAGGAAAATAACAGGCAAATGTTTAGGATGACAATGGCAAATATTTTTACCTTCCTTTACAGACATGGTATAGAATGTACACTCAAGTATAGTAAAGCAGCACTTTCACAAATATTTTTTGCATGAGCATGTATCAAAATGGTTTTTACTTTTCCAGAATGTCAGCTTCTTACCCTTTCAACTCAGACTTTCTTTTCAATGCATTTTGTCCCACTTTGACTATGAATACCAGTTATTTATATCTCAGTTTTATTCAAAGAAACATTGCCTTTTGAAAAACATTTCCTACTTGAAATTTTCCTCCTGTAAGAGCTGTTGGAATTTGGTCAGACAAACCTGGAATCCAGGTGATTTAAGGTTATAAATTTGAGAATTAGGAATATGCAATGGTAGTGTTATTGTTTAATAAGGTACATATTTATCAGGTTTTTTTCTTTAAAATCTGCCTGCTGGGTGAAACCCAGTAGTCTCCAGTGCTCCAAGGAACCCTGGAGAGTTGTACTTTAACAACTGTATTTCCTGTCTTTTTTGCAAAATCTCTAAAAATTGTTTCATGTGGAAATGTTCTGTTAAAGACCCAGACACCAACTGGATCACAAACATGTTTTTTGATCTGCATACCTGAGGTGGGGCAGGTTCCTTTCTCAGTTACTGGTGGGTGAGCTCTCTGAACAGAATTGCTCAGACCCAGCTCCTGGCAGAACCTGCCCTACTCGGTTCTGAGAACAACTGTACAATGCTACATGCTGCCCCAAAATGGTTTTGCATTTACACAGCAACACAAGATGCTGAGGAGCCTCCCTTGGGAAGTTCTGGGAACAGGAGCACAGGGAGTGTGTAGCATGCACAACCACCTACCCTAAGATTTCCAAGCACATCTAGCTCCCACATCTAGCTTGTAATTTCAGCATTCCAGCAGACACAGCTCCTCTTTGCTATCCCATTTCCCATCATCCACTCTCAGCTGTAGTGGTGATGGCTCCCAGTGTTCCATAAACCCCAATTCCCAATTCCAAACACTTAACAAAGGTTTGAAAAACAGAGTGCATGTAAAACATGATTGGCTGTCAGTCTCCAAGACCAAACCAGGTATTGGCTTTCCAGGAATTTCAGAGTGTTTGAGTTCCTCCTTCCACTGAGAGAGGACAGCAAAAGGCACCAATAATGTCACTCCTGGTATCAATGTCACCTCAGAGCAAATATTTTTCATTCTTATACTGTTTTTTGAATTAATATTAAAGACAAGAGCACAAAAGTGTGTCTATTCTAGGAGGAAAAACAAAAGCCCCATTCTAGCATGTGTTTCTGTCTCTCAAGTTCTTTTTATGCTACAGAGCTGGTTCTATCTGATGAGACATAATGTCATAATAAATCTGTCTACCTCTCACTCACTCCACCAGAAAGTAGATATTGCTTTTTATTGTGTAAGTTCTTTTCACTTTTGTGGGTGACTATTTTCCTACACTTCTAAGCAAAGTGCAGAAGTCCTTTTGTTCTCAAGACGTACTTCCCTTGACACTAGTTCTGCTTGTGAATATCATGCACAGGGGAACTTCTGTACTGTGCTGTACCTCAATAAAAAAATCCAAAACTCTGGCAGCAACCTCAGAAAATTTTTCCAATCTATTCTCTATATACCATGCAGAGAACACAAAATGCAAAGTTCCTGTTGTAACTAAGCCCTTCCAACATCAGCTGTGCAAAAAGCATGGCCTTCTTTTTGCTACAGTCTAATCAATGGAGATTAAAATAAATATTAGAATGATGGTTTTATAATTATAGTACTAATAAAAAAATACCTTCCAAGTTAAAAGGGAAGAATTACTTTTCTTGGCTTTGGGAAAATTACTGTCTCAGAAAAAGCTCTTGTGATTTTTTTTCAACATTATCCTTGTTTCATGACTTACTGCAGCCTGTTTACGTCCCTGGTGGAACAATCAGAACCCATGCATCTGAACTGACCTCCATCTCTTTTCTCTCTTGAGTACAGATGAAATAAGCAAAGAGATCACAAGATTAACTCTTCTGTCAAATGCACATCTTCTGGATGTTGTGAACAATATATGCATAACATGCAAGGCACTTCTAAATCACTACTCTCTTTTGCTGTGAACATCATCTCAGCATCTTAATTAAACTTTGCACTCCCATATTCCTTAAGTGCTGAGTTCCTGAAACATTTCCCTATTTTTAAGCAAAGTCAGGAAAAATGCTACATATGAAGAAATGCAGCCAAGGAAAAACCATCAAGCCATCAAACTGAGTAAACTCTGTCTCACTTCTATGAAAGGCAGAGAAAACTTCTTATTTACCTGACACTATATTTCTGTCAAAATAACAGCTATTCTTTATGTCTGTCTTCAGGTACCAGACTTAGATCAGACTCTTAGGGAAAAAACTGTTCATGCTTTGTCTCTAGCTCCTTGTCTCCTTCACTGTAAATTCTGGAAACACAACTTTGATTGGGCACAATTCCCTGGCCACTCCACAAACCAAACTGAGATGAGGCCAATTATGGGAGTCTTTCATCTTGTAGAAGTGAGATATCAAAGAGTGTAGTTTGATAGAGGCAAAAATTTCTAGTGAGATATTATCACATGCATTACACTCACACATGGGACTATGGACATAAAAGATAAATGCAGAAAAGTACCAAAAGGTCAGTTTTCAAGATTTCCTGAATATTCAAGGATTCAGCATAGATTTCTTTCTGACTATTGAACAAAACCAATTTAAATGAAAAACTCTGCTTGTGGATTGCCTGGTCAACTTCCCAGACCTTCCATACTTGCTACTGTAGATAGTCAAAACAAAACAAACATTTTAAAAATGTCTATTATATATTTAAATATATAACTCACTCTTCAAATAGAAGAATAAGTATTAAGTAAATTCTGTCATTAGGCAATAGCTTCTATATTTTCCCTGAAGTGGTAATTTAATAAACATAGCTACAGGATTGTTTAAGGGTAAAAGCGATCCTCTTTTAAAAAAAAACCCCAAAAAACCCACAAAACAACAAAAGAAAACAAAACAAAACAAAAAACAAACCTGGAAACAAAGAAACAAACCCCCTAAAAAACCCCAAAATAACAAAGAAACAAAAAAACCCCAAAACCACAAAAAATCCTACCCAAAAACCCCAAACAATAGGAGAGATCCTTCTTTAAGGGTGAACAAAAAGCTTATTTACTTTTTTTTTGGGTCTACTGTGATTATAGTCTCTTAAGAAATGCAAATTTCTGTAATTTTAATTATATAATTCCCTTTTTTTCCCCCTATTTTTCAAACTCACACAAGAAAATTAGGCAGCCATACATAGAAACAGGTGATTTTGAAGTGTGGTTTTACCTAGAGTAATTTTTGAAAAGGAGAATCCTGACTGAAAGCTAGAGTCTTAAATTTTCACTGAGAAAACAAATAGTTATGTCCAGGAAGAATCTGTAGATTTGCAGAACTTCTTAAAGCAACTTCATTC
Organism: Zonotrichia leucophrys gambelii; assembly: GCF_028769735.1. Lineage (NCBI taxonomy): Eukaryota > Metazoa > Chordata > Aves > Passeriformes > Passerellidae > Zonotrichia > Zonotrichia leucophrys. The sequence goes on along the minus strand of NC_088180.1, from coordinate 8,041,568 downwards.
TTTCCAAAAGCTGCTTTTAGCCTCCTTTCTATTTTTTTTCTCCCCCAGAAACACACATAACACACAGAGCAGACAGGAGATGTTTGTGAAAACTGCAGTTTCCGCAATCAAAAGTACAACATTTACTACGGCTTTTATCAAAGATTTCAATTCCCTCATCTTAAGGAAAATGACCCTTTTATTTTGTTGTGGACATAAAATTATGGCTCAGGGAAAATTGGAAGCATTTCTGTTGAGGGAAATCAATTTTCTCACTGCCATATATGATCAACATGTCACAGCCATCACCTAGATAATAATAGTAAAGTACAAGTAAAATGGCTGGTAATACTGGCTTCAGGGGAAAAAAAAAAAAAGAGCAAGATAACACCTTTTTTTTCCCCAACATGTTTTCAATAAAAAAAAATATAAGAAAGTACTCGAAGGTTTCTCCTGTGATCATAGCCTTTCAGAATGAGAATGGCGGTTTTTTTTGTTTATTGATAGTCTGAAGTGTTGATGAATCTGATGAGAAATTTGGCCTTCCTGGAAAATAGTCAGCGCTTTGTGTAAGCTGTGCTGGGCCCTTTTCAATCAGCTTGTTAATGGGTGGCTAATGGTGAGGAGAACTGACCAGCCTGAGATTACCCAGGAGTATGTTTATGTAGAGGCAACACTCAGAGCAGAGAAGCATCTTCTTAATTTGGATACTACAAACAAAGGAAACATCAAATTTGACCTTGCTGGCGAAATGTTAATGGCTTCTGCTCATCCTCCTTCTGCCACTTAGCATCTCTTGTGCCCCACCTTGGGAAGCTTCCCGGCAGAAGTGTGCATTAGCAGAACTCTACCCTTACAAAACACTGGCCCAGGCAAGGAAAAAAAACATTACAAGTGATTAAATGGTCTTTTGATGTTCACTTCAACAGATGTAACAGGTCACCACAGTTAAGCACATCTTCAGTGATGCCATAATATTATATACAAGGTAAATCAGAACTCTGTAAACAAAAGGAAATAGTTTCATGTTTCAGGTTGAATTTTCAATGTTGCCAAGTAAAAATCAAGAAACTACAGCTGCAAAGGTTAAGGACTGCAACACTGGAAATGAGAATACGTACCAACACTAATTTTAATTCATTGGAGAAAGGTAAATGTGACAGAATCCTTCAAACTCTGGTGGTAACTGAGAGTAAATAATTTCTAGAGTAATAATTTCTAGAGTAATAATCATCTCTGCTCTTCCATCTCTGTTGTACTTTGAACTTCAAAGAATTTAAAGAGAGATGACGTCATTCATATCATTCTTCACAAATGGCAGTGGGCTTACAGAACAAGTTGAAAAATTAGTGTAATAAGGTTTGTCTTAAGACAGAAAGGGAACAAAGAAGAAAATTAGGGCTAATCCATCTCCCATAGTTTTTGTTGATGATATTAAGAACATTCCTATTAACCAGCTGCCTTAATATCTGCAGCTGGACGAAACTGGTTTTTACTTTTGAAAATGGAGTAGGTTATGCATTCCTAGGAACTCATGTGGGATCCATGAGCAAAATCAGTGACATCAGAACATCAAATGAGTTTGGGTCCTTGGAGAAAGGTATCAGCAAGCTGGCCTCTAGGTGTTTAGCATCAGTTAAGCACTGTTTGGTAGAGTGCACAGGTGAATAACAAGAAGTGATTTTCTTTGGTTGTGCTTGACCCATCCCCTCAAATGACTCCCTGCAAATATGTCCAAAGTAGTATGATTTTGTAGGGTGATGTAAACTGGGATGATTATATATAAGGAAATGAAAAAGAAATGACAGCACCAGTTTGTGGTCACTTTAAAGTATAGCTTTTCCGGACATACCTTTGCCAATAGTGTCTTTTAGAGAGGCCCCTGTTTCCACTCAAGTGAAACTGGTGCTTTGGCTCATGGCCTTCTCCCATAAGAATTCTTGTGAGAGGTACTCAGAGGAAGAACCTAATTTACGTTCTTATTAATGGCAAAATGTGAGGAAGAGACTTTCTACTTGGGTTCTCAGGCAACAAAAACATCTAATTTAAACACTCTGGTAGTTACATTCTTCACTAAACTGCATAAAACAAAGCATGTATTTATATTTTCTGAAGGACTTATTGTGAATTGCATGAAAGTCCACTATGTCCTTCATTTGACAAAATGTTTAAGAATAAAACTAGTGTGACTCCTAAATACTTAAAATCAAGCATCTGCTTACTTAGGTGAGGAGCTGTGTGTAATAATTGATGAAGGTTAAACATTAAATCTTCCAAGTCTATCTGATCATTCTAAGAATGTGCAATGTCATGACATGCTTCAAATTTAAATACAGTCTGGAAGTGTGTGTCTAAGGAGTAAAAAGTATAACTGAAATGTGCTAAAAATACGGTGAAGACCTTTCAAATCCTTTTTTAGCCTTTAATCCATTATTTAGCACTTCATTCTTTAAAAGAAACCTGCAGAGCTATATCCTCAGAAGCACAACCTTGAAACAAAGTGTTTTTAGACATGCACAGAAAGCATTAGCAGCTTTCATTGCAAAATGACACCTGTGTGCCTGTATGTCCTGATCCCTGAAGTCAGACTTCACAGTATAGACTTATTCATTCAAAAACACTTCATCTGATTTATATCAAAGTACCTGCTCCTGTCTACACAGACTAAGTAAATGTCCAGCTCAGACAGCAAACATTACTGTCTTGAAATCTTTCATTCTGGTGTATTATCATACATTTATCATTATGGTGTTTCATACCCACATACCCATAAATATTTGGTTTTGGTTGTAGGCAGACCTGAGTGTCATGGAAAGCTGACCTGCAAGTAAGTAAGAGAAAAATCTTATCTGTGGCCTTGGAGAAAGCGAGATAAAAATGAAGGGAAAGTTTGAGTAGTGTGAGCAAAACTTTTTTTAAAGGTAAATTAAGTAAATGTCCTGTAGTCAGTTATTAACTTCACATGGTTAATGCTGCTGTTTGGTCTAGGAAGGTTATCTGCTGTAACATTTCTTAACATTTTCATAATGTTATCAAGAATTAAAAAGGTAACATTTATCAAACATTCACAGTGTCTGTGAGTCAGAACAAAGAGCAGCCACACAGTTGTGATAACGTCCAGCTGTCAGTTAGAAACAAGTCCAAATACCTTGGAGATATTTGCTTTTGGATGATGCATTCTCTGTCATGTAAAAATGTAACTTTTCAAAGTACACATGTTACTGATTAAGTTAAAGTCAGAAAATCTTACTTCCTTCTAATTACTTCTAATTACTAAATCTTACTTCCTTCTAATTACTAAAGCCATATGTAAAAGGCATATGGAGAAGGAGAAGGATAATCAACAGGATGATCCAGATAAAGGAGCCTTAACATGAAGAGAAATCAAAGAGTCCAATCCTCCAAATCCTTCTATGATTAGTCTTTAATCTGCAGTGAGATTGCTCATGTGAAACAGAAGTTACAGGACCAGATCTTAAGTCTCTCAACTGCATCTTCCTAAGAAAAGAAGTGGATTAAAATCCAGACCTAATGTCTCATTGTGTCTGGCAGAATCAGAGAAACAATGGTAGCAGCCATTGAGTCTAAAAAGACTTGTACCATTCCAGCAGTCTTTGATTTGGACAGTTAGGAGTAATCCTCGATGCTGAGAAGGGAAAATTTTGATTACAGCACTTGGTGTTAAAACCCTTGCCAACGAAGCAATTGAACCCATGCAAGTGATCATGCCAAAGGCAGCCAAAAAGCTGGGACTCACAAACCTTTTCACTACAGCAGAGCATAATCTCTGATTGAAAAGCTTACTATCACTTCAAAAGAACTGAAAGAAAAAAAAAGAAGCTAGGTACTCTACCTTCTTTTTCTAACATTTCCATCAGTGGCTATCATTTCTGCCAGAGCGCTGGAAGTGTCTTGGGGCTCAGGCTATGACACTTTGTGCTGATTTACATTTTACATTGACAATTATACATGTGGAGGTTATTCCAAGAGACAGCAACGTACAAATTAGGGAATGGAGAGGCTTGAAAACATGGAACTGAACAGCCTTGACTACAACTCAGATCTCTTTTAGGTTCACCTCCAACCATTCATTCCTCTGTTCAGGTCTGGGCAGATCCTGGCTCTTCTGTATTAACAGCTCTCATCCAGACCTATTTCTGGTCAATAATGAATAACTTGAGAAGAGTAAATAGGTGAACAGAATTGCTAGTTACAATCTCTAACAAATTAAAAGGCATCAAATCAATATAATGTTTCAGCAGAACTCCACACTTTACAATTCACTCGATACTTCCTAAAATTATAATTTCACTAGTTAATCAGGGATTATTTAAATTATGTGTTAACAGTGGCTCTTCTGTCAGTGAATCTCCCAATATATCCAGTAAATCCTGCATCAGGAAGTGGGACTAGAAGAGGCACCTGCTGGTGTTCCTCAGCGTGTAGGTGCACACAAAGGCTGGATTCTTCACATCTCTCCTTGGCTGGCAGCCCCCCTTAAGGAAGGAGCCAGCAAACAGTTTGGCTCTGCTTCCTCCTCGGTAGGACAGGGGACATGGACAAAGGGAGCAGCACAGGACAGCTCCTACAACTTCTAGCTGTGAAGCTCCCTAGGACCCACAAATGCCTTCACTTCTTGGGAAGGACAATTTACCTCTGCTCCACATTTTTCCTATTTCCCAGATTTGCTAATATTTTAATGTAAAACACATCAAAATTATAGATGGCTCAGTGTCTTCTTTCAACATGTTACCAAATGCTTCCTGATGTCCTGTGGAATATAACAGGTCTTAGAATAAACCTATTACTCAGACCTGTAGCTATTACCAATTCTGGTTCCATTCCTGATAGGCATGACACAAAATCCCTGCTCAAAATACATTCTGGATTTTGTAGAAAAATGCAAAAGTAGTAGAACAACCTTGTGAATTTATTGGGTTTTCTAACTATGGAATTGAAAATATTTGCTATTTTATTTAATATTTGGTATTAATTACATCCATCTATATTCTCCTTTGAGAGGTGCTAGTCCAGGATGAACAATCAGTTCCAGGCCAAATTCTGATCCAGGTTATAACCAGCAAGTTATACAGGATGATATTTTGATTTCAGTGAAATTGCTCTAGATTCACTCTAATCTAACCAAGATCATTACCAGCCTTTCTTTAAAGACATTGTTCTCTCAGATGCCTTTCCAGATTAATTGGCACAATTACATCCTTCTTTCTCTCTTCCCCCTCAGGTCGATCTATATGTCAGAAGGCTACAAGCTCTGTTGATTCAGAGCTGAATGAGTCCTGTAGGGAAACGAGTTACAATGATCCTCCTCATCTCTAAAGGCCCAAACTCCTTTGGTTTTGATGCAGCAGTCACAAAAATACAGTAATGTTTCATTCACCCAGACTTCCTTTTCTTCATTTGAAGGGTAAGAGACACTTCCAGGATGTGATAGGCTGTCTCTTCACACGGGAAGCACTTCATGAAACCCTACATGCTCTTACTACTTCAGCTTCCAGAGTAAAAAGACTATTGGCATTTACAGTCAGAAAGTAATTTTTCAACAGGAGAATTGCTAGGCCAGAGGGGATAGCTTAGTGATCTGAACATCGAGGATCAAATTAAGCCTTGGTGCAAGAGAAAGCAACTCATCTGACTTCAATGGAACTGAGCACATTTACATCAGAGGTGAATTTGTCCTGAGAGTCTGCATGGGAGCAGAGACTCAAATCCCAGCAGCCACAGATTTGGGAGGAGTGGATTGTCAACTCAGCAATATGAGAGAAGATTTCTTATGAATGCCAGCTTAGGAATGGCTCCTGTGAATAGAAGTGGAATCTTTTTGTGAAAGATACAGCACACCCAGCAATGAAGAAGGTTTGGCTTGGAAATGTTTACAAATACATGGCATATCATACAGGAAAAAAATCCCTCCCCCTTTCCTTTCAAAATCTCTCATTACTTTATTTTCTTCAAATATTATTTGAAGATATCAAGGTATTTTTCAAAAACGTTTATCAAGACATCTTACCAAAATGTATTCAAACAGGGTTTTCCCCTATATAAAAAGTTATTTTATCTAGCAAAAAGCCTCAACAAGAAAGTTACATAAAATATAAAGAAACATTTACAATTTGCCATGTCTCTACCTAAGTCTAAATAACAGCAACCAGAAAGATACTTCTGTTAACTTTTCCTGAAATTTGTGATAATAGTAGTTTTTCCTCTTCTATTTTATCATTCAAACTCATTGGCTAAATAGTTGACAAATTTTCATCAGAAGAGAATACAGCTAGATGTATTTCAATTGATCATCCCAGGTGGACTGTGAATAAAGTAAATTGAAAATCCATTAATTAAGAATTTCTGAAAATCCTCCACTTCTCTGCACAATTTTTCTGCTATTGTTTCTATTATGTTAAAAAATTAAATAAAATCTTCTTTTATACACAAGGGAGCAATTAATACTCCGTTTTTTTTTCTGCCCTTTGACTATATTCATTATTTCATCAAGGCTAAGTAATCAATATTTTAATTTAAAAATAAAGACAAAAATCTTTTTTATTAAGAACATAAATGCCATCTTCAGACCTGCTGTATCAGGCATTCTTAGGGAAAGCAGGAGAAATCAACAACAGCTCCTATTCTCTCCTCTGCCGTTTAAATTTCCAGGGGAAAAGGCTGCGGGTTAGCAGCATTCAAAGACAATGTTCCAATATTAGAAATCTCCCAACCAGAAAGTTGTATGTTGGGCTTGTGTTTCCCAGACCTCTGCAGCAGCAAAATCCCTCATTGCTCTTGGATGGCAATTACACTTTAAGCAAAAAGATATTGCAGATCATTGATTCCTGCAAATCTCTTCCCCTTTGAAGTAGCAGCACTTGCTTATGAATGAAGATACACACACTTTCACCTTGAAATCACATCAGCCTATTTTCTCCATTTAGTCCTGGAAGCACATGAATTAGATGTGCCAAATTGGATACATCTCATCAGAAGAAAAGAGGTTTGGTCCTGAGAGCCTCCCTTTAAGAAGGTAAGGTACTTGCCTGAGGAGTCTTAGCAGTGTGACCGACACTATTTGTGGGAGTGAGAATTACAAACAGGAAGTTTGTAATTGGACCTGAACACTCACAGCTCCACTCAGGTGAGGAAGATCCGAGTCCTGCTGAAGCTTTGTGTCTGAATGTGCGTGTGTGCAAGGATTCCTTGTGGGAGGAAGGCTTGCACAACTCCACTGTGTGAAACTATGCAGCTGATTGACAGAGAAAAAATAGTTGAATTAAGCTCTTCTTTGATTTTATGGAACATTGACTTCTGCAAATGTGACCTTAAATTCAAATTGATTTGATCTTAAATACAGGAGATTTCATCTACCTTCCAGGCAAATATGCTCCATATGTTAAATACCAGTAAATATAGTTAAGTTCTCCATTGTCTATGAATGGAATACAGAACAGCTTTTCTGTAAAGAACAGATTCTCCCTTAGCAGCAGAAGATTTAAAAGGTCAGAACTGGTAATGATCAGCTGAAAACAAGGGCTTGCCTGAAAGCTGTTAGAGTCTGCATTTCCAGTAGCTCCTAAAGCCCAGTGCTTGACAGTCCTTATAGAAAAAAATCAGGCACCTTGTGGATTTTTTTTGTGAAATGGCACCTTGTGGATTTTTTTTTTTGTCCTGGTGATGATTCTTTCTTTACCTTCTGATGATGAACAAGAAAACTTAAATGCTGTTTTTAGGGCATATCATCAAAATTCAGGTATTTCCTCTCAGAAACTGCCACAGGTTCATTATTTCAACTGACCACTACTGTAAGGGGTAAGAAAACTTTTAATTAGTTGTCTCCTAATTACTTCCTGTAAGGTTTTGTAATTTTTCTTAAAAGTATTGTACTGCTTGACACCTGAAGAAGATTTTTTCAACAGTTTTGCCTACTTATTTGATATGCAGACCTCTGATATTGTTCTGGATAGTCCCTATTTTTAGCTCTTGGATCATACATCCTGGGGAAGGAAAGTGATTCTATTCTCTATCCCAAAGATAGATTGCCCCTGAGTGCCAAAAGCTGGCAATGGAAAAAAAACAAAAACAGCAGCAAAGTGCTCATGGCAGAAGGCTTGATGGAAGCTTTAGGGGACTAATTCTGATATGTTTACTTTATTTTCTTTTTAATGGGTTGTCAGCTGAGGAGAACAAACAGCTCTTGCTGCATCCAGAAGCATAAGCATTTATTGGTCCAGATAAAGCACAGAGAAGAAAAATTGTTCAGGGTGTACTATAAGTCATCACCATGTCTCTTCAGGTAAAAAGCCAAAGTATTTCTGCTGTACAGTTTTCACTGTGCTGCTCTGTGCAGCACAGACTGGAACCAGAATGTGCCATGGCCATTGGAACAATGCAGAGTTGAATGCTGAATAGAACCTCTGAATCTCACCCTGCAAGAGCCACTCAGGTGAAAGCATTGCTGATATCACTAACAGAAAAAGCGGTTCCCTTGGGAATGATATGTGTGTACCTTCAGGAGAAGGGTACACACTCCTATGCACATTCAGGGCCCTCCTGAAGCTGGGAGGGGTTTGGGAAGGTTTGAAGAGTCAAGGACTGCAGTGTCCCAACTCTGACAGACCTGTACTGGGAAGTCCTACTTAATGCTGTTAAACCAGTCCTTCCTGTGCAAAAGGAACTTGTTATATTTTCCTCTTCACAATCCATATCACCAGTAAAGCCTTGATTTTTTACACTGGCACTGGATCAAGCAAATGGTATGCATGGAAATCACTTTCCTAACTTTTCAGGATAAGTACCTTGGTAAAAACATAGGGGATTGTTTTCAAAATGCCTGTGAAAGAAAACCACATTGATACTGTTTAGCTGTGTTTCAGAATATTGCCAGTAAAAGTGCAAAATTACATTTCCCCAAGCCCACACTGGAGGTGTCTGGTAAATGTACTGCTGAGCTGACATTCAGTGTCCATGTAATGAATCAAGTCTATGTCTTTACAGAACCTGGGGTTTACAGCAATGCTCTGAGTTTATAGCTGAGGGTAGTCTTAAAGATCCATGTTTCCTTTATGTATTTCAAATTGATTTGAACCATAAGCCTTTCTTTGCAAAAAATTCTCTAAAAAGTGGCCCTACCTTGTATATTCTGGACTAGCACCTCAGCTCCCACAAAGGTTACATTACAACTGCACCTGTGTTGCTGTGTGAAACTGCCCAGAAGGAGACCAGAATGGCAAATAAATCTCATTTCCCAAATGACTGTTCATCAGGTCAGCTTTGGTGTGGTTCTCTTGAACTGGCCAGTCTAGAAACTTGTGGACACTTGTTCCCTTTATGACCACCAGTATTGTGCATGTCAGTGAGTCAAACACGCTGAGCAGCCTTTAGCTCTCTGATGTGCCTTTGTGGTGACAATGACATTACCCTTAAAGGCAACCCAAGGACATTCCCAGACTGAGCAAACAGGTTTTGATGGTAGCCTAAACACTTGATGGTGCCAGGTTGTCAGAAGAAGCAGTGGAGATGCACAAAGGGAATCCAGGGAATTGCTGGAACCCTGTCAGACACAGGGAGGATATGGCCAACAGGGATCAGCAAAACCAAGAACTAGCTGGGTAGCTCTTGAATTCCAATGTTTTAGGGATATGACAAAGGTATGGTTGCCATTTTATCAACAGCATGTCCAATAATTCCAGTCCCAATTTCTGCTCAGGCATAATCATTCATCTATATCTATTAATGACAATTTAATTGCATATCCTTATCTCATAAACACGGAAATATCTGTGTATAGTAATATGTGCTAAAGAACACATTGAACTTCAGTTTGCCATCAATTTCAGTTTGCTATTTATATACAGCATATGGATTTCAAGTTTTCCCTTGACACTGGCATTGTTGAAACAACCACTTGATCTATTAAATTTTTTGAGTAGCTCTTTAAATTATAAATAGTGCCCAGTTGTTTATTTCAAGTGCTTTCAATACTCCAAATGTGGTTTAATTGTATTTGAAAACTGCCAAATATCAATGGAGATCAATCCCGTCCCATTGATCTGTTTATGCAGTTAAACATGTAGAATATCAGATTCAGGCTCTAACATATTTAAATACTCCTCTATTGATCAGCTGCTGCCATGATCCAGCACAGATGATGGCATAGATGATTACAGGAAACTGCCTGCTCTGGTTTGCTCAACTGATACCTCCCTCTTTCAAAAGGCATCATGGAAAAACTGACCCACAGCTCAAAACCAGAGGGTGAGTCAGATGGACATATGACCTTGATATTAAAAATGTTTAATATCCATTGAAAGACTTTAACATCTGATGTGGGTAAAAACAGTACTGAAAAGCAGAGTACATTAAAGTCCTGCATATTTCTGCCTTAATGGGACAAGAGCTGAGTTAAGGACAACAAATAATCTTTGTTCTTCCCAAAAGCAGACAAATACCCTCCAGGGCTGCTTGTCCAGCTACAGGATAAAGGTCAAAACTTATGATGCAGAAGTGTCTTCTCTAGAATATATGGCAGAAAAACGCAGTAATGCCAGATCTGGCAATGATGGTACTTCAGTGATTTGGATGAGTCTGTGATCTTGATTAGAGAGCTCTAGAAGCAAGGGAAAAAAACTCTGCTTCAACCCAAAACACTTATGAAAAGATTTTCTAGAGCTAAGTAAAGGTCCCTTTTATTTGTTAGCTCTTTTAATTATCCATGAAAAGGCTAACCAGGAAACACTGGTCAGTGTTGTTGAGAACTAACAGGGCACAGAGAGAGTGAATGGGTAAGGACAGTCTTAGTTCCCAATAGTAAGAACTGATCAGGGCCAGGTATCAGAAGAAATTCACTCTCTGGTCAGAGGTGAGGCTTCAATGGAGCAATCACCTCTGTGTTGGTATCTCTCAGTCAGCAGAGGGGAAAGAGCCTCACACATCCCTCAGACATCCAGAGAGCTAAATGAAAGCTGCAAAAGGCAGAGGAACACAAGGGTTTAGATCTTGGGAAAAGAGGAGGAGTGGGATGGATTAAAGAGCAAAATTGCTCTAAGGGATTTACAGAGCCTTTCTAGGTAAGAAGAAGAAAGGAATCTCATTTATAGTTCCATAAAGTGCCCCATGCACGTGACATTATTTGAGAGAGTGGAGTGATGCAAGGAAGTGCCAGGAGTGTGGTCCTCCCATTCCTAAGCACAGGGCCTCAGAAGGAAACCAGCATTGCTGTGGATGAATGAGCAGAGTTCAGGCAGTTCAACAGCTCCTTCTGAGACCCGAATGTGTTATTTCTTGGGCTTCTTTTGAAATTTCAGCTGGCTGTGTAATACTGCAGTGAGAGCAAAAACAAATACATATAAATTGCTCTGTGGTGTTTCAGATGAGTGAAATGCTTGGAATGCAACCACCCATCATTATTCTTATTGAGCTTTGTCTGGGAGTTAAGGTAAGTAAGAAATCGTCCTTGTCAAGTTTTCTTCAAAACTGACCCTTGCTTCAGGCCTTAAGTAAACAGCCTTCTCTGGGAAAACTGCACGTGGTACTGTCGTTATCAGATAGGTACTTTTTCCTGAATTATACACAAGACAGTGTTTGAACAAAGTCTGAATGTTTTTCAACTTCTCTTCATAGCACAAAATAAGACTAAATCTAGTTTAAGGTAACTTACATACCCATCATGACATCCTATTAACTTGTCCTGAAGCAAATTCATACGGTCTCAGATATGAAGTAAAATAGTTTTTCATTATTAAAGAGAATTATTGTTTGTTTACAACAAGTTTTGAGGACACTACTGCATCTGCTTTAGACACAGGACTCCACAGCTGATGACTGTCTTTGGCAGGATTTAAATATTTCACCAGCTGCTGAAAATGAATTTTATCTCAGATACAACACCAAGAGTATTTTGCACGTTAAAATATGAAAAAAGGAAAAGTAAGATTGCATTGAGTTCAGAAGACTTCCTTCTTATCAGGAGTCAAGTATTGCAAACAATACACTACTGGTAGGAACAACTTGAACCAGCACTCATCAATATTTCCAAATTACTAAGAAGAATCTAGTTAATCATTTGTTTCTTTACACCTCCTGGCAACTTGCAGAGATTGCTATGAGTTAATATAAATCCCATAAAGTTCAAAAATGTCCTCTGACTACTGGAACTTTGTGGGAAACACTAATAACCAACCCAGGGGTTACACTGCAGAATGTTTGTTGAAGGTACCTTGGTATCTGCTGTGACTGACAGGGTGATGAATGATGATTGCTGGGCTGGCTTTGAACAAGTGTTCTTCCTCCAGCAAAGTCAAACAGACCTTGCAGAGGAAGTTATGGAATTTGCTTTCTGTTAAGGGAACTCAGAGATTAAAAATCCTTATGCTGAAACTTGCAAACTTGGAACCCAGCTCCAGGAGTGGGTGACTCTTCTCAAAAGAATCTCCCTGGAGCTCTCTTGTCACTGCTATAATAGCCAAAGACCCTGACACCCCTGTGCTCACCAGCAGAGACACTGCCAGCAGATCCCAGCACAGCATTCAGAGGAGAGATGCTGCCCTATCCTGTCTGCCAGGCAAATGCAAAATACCTGCACAGGATTGGTATAAATAATATTTGACTCTGTGCGCTCAGCAGATTCTTTGTTGGGAGCTTCAAAGTGGGCATAGAGAACAGTAATTGTTGCCTTTGTATGTGTGAATTTTAAAGCCCCAGTTAAAATTCACCATTTATCTTTAAAGGCTTAAAATTCACATGATCCCTCTTCTTAACACAGCAAATACAGATCATAGCTTTCATTCATAAATGCAAGCAGACAGTCACAGAAACTGAAAAAAATAAGGATTGAAGAGGGTAAAATATGCAGGAAGCTATCCTATCCCCCTATGGCCTGAAATTTGCTCAGGGTATAATACATGTGATTAGCAACTGTCTGTCAATGAAAGGGAAAAAACTTGGGAAATTTAAGGAGGATATGGCTTTTACTGAAGATGCAGTAGTAAAATAATAATGAAATATAAAAGGCAGCATTGTAAATTTCAGCCGGAAAGGTGAAGTCTTTGAAGACAGAGAAAATAAGGGGTAAGATTATTCTATCTTTTGTTTATTGGCATGTTTGCTATGACTGGCCTCATAATAGGTTAACATTTCAAATGTGAAGCCAAGTCCATCAGTATTGTTGTGGTCTGATTGTCAGGACCAAAATGAGACACATTTATCTTTAAAAAACTTCTAGGAGTACCTCTAAAATACCTCTAAACATATGTGTGTATATAAAAGTATAGAAGAGTTTGATGAGGCAATAGTATTGATTATGAATGGACATGGGCTAATACACATAAAGATTGGTGTGCAACACATAAGTGCAGAGGGAAGAGTTAAGCATTCTCTCTGCAGTCCTAGAGCTGACATTTCCTGACATAACTACCATCTCCACATTCACTATTAAAATAGGTCTAAATACTGAATATACAGCGGTGGATACAAATAAATACCTACACATACAGATGCTGTACATGTACACGAGGCTTGACTAAAAATACTTTGGAATCAGTACATCTGTTTTAGTGGGGCCACAGCAGATAAAGGTGATGTTTTTAATATAAATGTGCAACTTTGAATTTTAACGCATTTTAAAAACCTAGTAAACATTTTAATTTAGCATCTCTAATAGGAGATATTTTACACCTTCACATATAAGTTTCATAAACCAGATATTCATCATAAGCATGGATAATTTTGTCTCTCTGGCCACAGGATTTTCTGGATTTATGGTAAGATAAACTCTTATCGTCTATTTACACCCTGCATTCTTAAGATGCCTCTCAGAATATCTCATAGTGGATTCACAGTTATTGCTGTTTCTTTAAGCTTCACTCCACAGTTTATTTCAAAGGTACAATGAAACTTCTTAGGAGAGGAAAATTACATTTAATCTCTTAATATAATGACCAGGTATATGAATCCGTTTACCTGCATTTGTTCCATTAAAGAAATAGAACAGCTTAATTTGAAAAGGTCAGTGACTTCTGCAACACTCTTGATTCTCTTTCCTGTCTGTAGCCAAGAAAGAGCAGAGACCACTCTATTCTCAGCAGTAAAGTGGTTCTGTCTACTTAGCTAATTTCCCCCCACACTTTGTAGTTCACTGGTGACATATGTCCAATGCTTCCCCAGGTCTTAAAGAAAAGGAACTTACATTTTGCCAAAGAAAAGCCAAGACCACAGAGGAGATGAAATATAAGATAAAGTAGTAACACTGCAGTGGAGTGAACCCAAATGGGACCTTGATTTTTTTAAAGTGACATATTACAGACATAAACCCGAGTTGGAGAGATCAAATCTATATCAACAGCAAGAGCTAAGCTCTCCAAAATTTAGCATGGCTCAGATCTACTGGCTGGGCTTGCTCCCATCCTTCTGTGAGATGAAAATGTAATACGAAACTCCAGCAAGAACATGTATTTTCAGCTCCATGATTTGATTAATATTGGTAGAGCACTTTCAAGATTACTCATATTGCATAGCATGCATTTCTCTTGAAGAGGATCCAATCCACTTTTATCACATTCAGGAATGCACAAATACTATGCTTTACATACATTCCATCATCCTGTGCATACCCTTTGTACATCTGTAATGGCAATGTTCTTCAGTCAGATTTCTGGCAATAAAGCCAACTGCCATTAGAATTGAAAGTAAGTTTGAGTGAGAAATTATTTTATCTCCCAGAAAAGCATGGGCATGTTCAAACACTTCCTATCAGGCACAGTCATCAGGAGTTTTTGTAGGTCAAGAGTATGGATATTGTTCCATCATTTTATAAATTTTTGTAATTTTCCATACCTGAGAATGTTACCTCACTCTAATTTACCAGCACAGATACAGCATCTGTTTCTACAGTCACCTTACAGTGAGTCATACCTGCTCATATAAATACATAGCTATAGTACTAAACCATGGAAAACAATATAAATACCTCATAAGGAAAAACAGATTAGTACTTAATTTCACAGTGTTGGGCTCAATAGACCAACGTTGTCAGAGAAGCACAGTTATGGATTAGTTACGCCCATTTTTGTCCTATAAAATTTTAAGCATTTTATTTTCATTATTACTTACTTTCTAAGGATAACTCTAGACACCCAGGTTTACTAGTGTGACTTCATTAGTAGAATTTCATTCATTGGTAGCATTTCAACTGATAGGTCTGAGACCAGAAAGAAAATAGAAGTGCTCTTGCTGGGAAGGAAGTGTCTGAGGGCAGAGGAGGGTCTGCTGTGTTTTTCTCTGGATACCACTGCAAAGTTTTAGCCATGGACTGCCACAGAGGACCTTATGATAGCTTTCACAAGAACAGTTCAATGCGTTTCACTTAGTTGTCACTTTTTTCAAAAACACCATTGTGCAATGGCAGTGGTGTGGAATAGAAGTTGAATTTCACTGTAGAGATAGCTACATTTCAGTGGTGGGTGAAGTGATCCCAGCAGACTTTGTAAAGCACTTTGGGATTCTTACAGGTGAAAGGTGCTATATAAATGTCAGGTATTGTTATACACCACTTAGGAAAAATGTTCCCATTTATTCCTCTGGATTTACTGTTGAGCATTTAGAGATAATCGTCATTGCTGATAATAACAGTAAGAACAGTATCTTGAATGCTGCAGACGGTGCAGATTGTTCTGTATTCTGCTTGTCTGTAGCGGGAGGTCGCATACTGATACGAAGGAGGAATTTCTGGACAATGTGATTATAGAGAACAAGCTATTTTTTCATATTATATGGTCAAAGTGCAACTGTCAGAGTTATTTACATGGCTGCATCATTTACAGCCCAGGATTATTGAAAAGACTCAGCTGAAAGGTAAGCTGCTTTCATGACGATATTCAAAACAGCATAGTACAACAGCTCCCTGTATAAGGGCCATTTGTTTTACTGTATTGCCTCTCTATACTTGTCTAAGTTCTACTCATTCATTTTATTAATAGAATTTATTTAAATGCATGACAGATGTTTCTAACAATGCTTACCCAAGCACTGATTAGAATGTGTTAGAAGGATTCCAGTGTTTATCCTAACGTGAGCACCTTTGGATTTTGGTGTTTTGTTTATAGTTGGTGGGGAGCACTTCTTTTTAGCATAACAGTTTCAAATGGAGTTCAGTATTGATTTTAACAGGAGTGTAAAAGGCAGACAGCTTTTGCCAGGTAGATGAGTAATTTCAGCAGTGCACTAACAGATCAAATGGTCTTTATAGTACTGCAAAACAATCCTGCCCCAGCAATTCTCTCAAGTGAGTAACACCTGAATATAAAGAAACTCACATTTCCCCTTCCTCTTCTGCTTCCCAGTCTCTCCTCTCAGATTTCTGCCTTCCAGTTGGGGTATCTCATTAACCTGCAGGCTCTATCCCTGCCTCATTATCTTCCTCCTGAACATCTGAGGGAGGCAGAAGTGAGGCTGTATTAACCCACTGATTGCTGCTGACCGAGGGATGCCCCTGAGCCCTTCTGGAAGCAGCTTGGGCTGAATAAAAGCTGCTGGAGGAGGTAGTCCAGGAGTGACTACTGGATAAGTACAGAAGTGATCTACAGTGGGGATTCGTTTTATTAAAACCTTGCCAAAACCGTTGTGTGGAAGGGATCTCAGTCTATCTCTGAGGAAGGTGTGCAAGCTTCCCTGCTATTCCCAGTGTCTTTAAGTACAGAAGCTGTGAAAGCATTAAAATGTACAGAACTACCTCCTCTCCTTCCTGCTAGCAGCAAGGGCACTTTCCCAGCTAATCCAGAAAAATGACCCCCTGGAGAAAGACTAAATGCTAAAGAAAACTTAATGTTGCTGAGATTCCTTTTACAGTCCCATACCCCCCAAAAAGGCCACATGAGAGCTCAGTGTCCCCATCAGCATGGGAACTGAACCTAATACCTGCAGGATTGTAGTTATGGCTCTATGCATCCTATGCAAATTCCCAGAAATTTCCAGTCCTCCTAGAGTACTGACATTTACACCCACCTTCAGAGCACTGTTCAGAATTATCATAAAAGATCAGAGTGCAGCTTGGAGGCCAGTGTAATCATAATTTGACCATGCTGGTATATTTACTCTAGATAATTGAGTTTATTTCCTCTTATTTTTCCTTTTTGCTGCTTTTACCTTGGTCTCTCCCTGTGGAAGTTTAACCATTGACTATCATGGGAGGAAGAAAAAACTCAAAATTCTGGAAAAAGTGTGATAGATTTTTCCCGCACATGAAGGAAAACCAGCCAAATAGCAGGAACAGAGATTAGCTTCTATAGATCAAGGGGGATAACACAGGATGTTACATGTTCCATGGGCTAAGAAAATATTTAACACCAATTATATGTGCTTAAAGGACTTACAAAGAGAAGGCATTTTTAAATAAAAAATCTGGAATGAAATCTGTGAAGTACTTATGCTGTTAGTCAGAAGTGATTCAAGATATGAGGAAAGACATTTCTAAAATCTCGTATTAAAAAAACCCACACAAAGCTTAAGGTTTACTCCAACGGTATCATAAATTCTTCTCACACACAGGGTTAGTACAGCAGAAACCAAAAGGATGGAGTGTCTTTCAAATTTTGACTCTTTTCAAGTGCAAGTGAAAGAATATTCTTAAGTATTTAGTCAAATAAACATGTACACAGACTAGGACACATGCTCATCATATGACAGGTGGTAGATCCATCTAATTCTTCCCAGAAATTTCTTTATGGAAACCACCAAAGAAACTCTGTAATTTAATCACTGGCTTCTGCAATTGGCTGCCTGCCTGTTAATTGCTTGGACAATACCCAAATTGTCAGACCAAAAGACCACCCAGTGATTCATTGGGCTGTCACTTCATATAACCAAAGCAACAAATATAAGAAAGAGTGCCTGAAATGAGTCTTTGCTTGTGATGTTTTCTCTGATACTTTCTCAGTATCCAATCCATTACAATTGTTCATCAGCTTCTTTAAAAAGCTTGAAATGTTATTGCTGCAAATCTCAAGTTCCTAAGGAGCAGTTATACTTCAAAGTGATTCTGCAAAAACATCTCCAAGGAAAGCCTGTTTGGTAGCTCTAAGAGTTTCTATATAGTATTACTTAGGTGATTTTGCTGATTAAGCCTAGTAAGTTTGGGCAGGGATAACAAAAATCTACCAACATTTTTATTATGGAGTTTTGCTTTTGTATTAACTTGCAAAATACCATAACCACCATTTCTATATCCCTACAAAACTGCTCCAATGTGCTTCACAGAGATAAGGCTAATGTGGTGACAGTTATTTCAAGTTCCTAGGAGCTTTTAAAATATATTTTCATTACAGGTCATGAATAATCAGCACTAATAAGAATTCTAAATGTATGCTTGGTTGCAATGCATAGAACTCTCCCATAACTACACTGAGTATATTACCAGTGAGGTAGAGGGAAGGTGAAAAGATACTTTTTATTACTTAAGCAGTGGCATAATTTTGAAAATATAGGAAAAAAAAAGTGGATTTTGGAGATATTGAAGCAGCTTTTTGACAAATATCTGCTCAATGAAATGAAATCTAAGATTGATTTAATGGGTGCTATGAAGTGAGAAGAAAAACCCATCAAATCTTCGAACTATATCCTAAAAGCAGCAAAAATATATTTGCTCTCAGCATGCATTAGTCTGGAAGAGCAGTGCTTTTCCTATTACTGATGTCCAAGGCACTGTACTCCTCAACAAGTGTAGGAGAGACAAAAGCTGCCTATCCCGGTGCTTTGATGCAACATGTGTCCAGTTGCTGCTCTTTTCTCATCACTCATCTACTTTTACTGTTGTCACACATTTTATCAGCCAAGAATTTCTGCTTTCCCTTTGTAAATCCTTTGCCTGAAGCAGTATTGAAGGAGTGCTGTCACTCCAGGATATGTATCACGACATCTGTACCATGTTTTTGGACACAGACATTAGAGGATTGCTTGGTCAGAGCCCATCCGCTGAGTGCAGTGTGAACCTGTGACAGACCCTCCCATGTGGAATCCTGGCCTCTGCAGACTGCCTGACAAACAGCTGGGTGATTCCCTTTGCCAAGGGTTTCTATTTCACACCACACAGTGAGGGCATAGAGGGATATCAGTTCCTATTTCTCTCCCAGCTTCTGCAGAGGGTTTGAACAGACCTGTCCAAATTTGCAGCTGTGGCAATTGGATGAGGATGGCTCAGTGCCACAGTCTGCCCACTTTCCCAGTTACTTTAGCTGATCCCATAGTCAGTGTGGCCTAAACCTCCACCCAATGCATCCTCAGACAGGATCCTGTGGAATGACATATGCTGTCCATTGGATACTTCATCTCCCTCTTCAGCTGCCACTGGTTTAGAACTATTGAGGGAGCTAGTGCTGATCGACTTTGTATGACAGCTCACTGTAACACTACTGTTTGCCCCCAGCATTTAAACAGCATTTTCTAGTTCAAGGCACTGAGATCATTATGCCTTCTTGTGCTGGTTTTCCCTCTGTGCACAGTTACACATATAACACCCGCTTTTATCTCTGAGGGCCTGGAGACGATCCCACAAAGTCTCCCAGAGGTTTCAGCTGACACTGCAGAGACTAAGACTACTAGACAGCTTTGATTCTGGGTCTCAGTTTTGTTGCTTCTCTTTCAAAATCTCTCTACGTAGCCAAAGTAAATGTCAGTGCAGACAGTTCTACACTACACAAAGATAAAGATATTTGGATCTTCAAAATGTTTTTTTTTTCCAGATAATTCATGATACTTTCTATAAAACACTGCAATTAGTAGAACCCGTAGCACAAAATCCTACCCTGTGTATCCCACTACCTTTATCTGTGGTTCCTCTTTGTATCTTTGACAAGGATGTCCACAGTCATCAGCTTTTCTGCCAGGGCTGCTGCTCATTCTGCAAGCAAATAAAATTTTGAACTTTCAAAAACGTCCTGTGTGTCTTGCAACCTAGTGCAGTAGGAAAAACTCTAGAAATTTAATACACAGGGAAAGAAGTCAAAATGTAGAAAAAAGTAACAGTGGCAATCATGTTAATACAGGCAAATACGACTTACTGTCTTTTAAACACTCATATTACGAAGTTAAAAGCTTCTTTAGAGGCACATGTTACTAAATACATCTTTAAAGTAATCAGGCTTTCAGTTCAGTCTCAGCAATAATATTCATAAACGTTTTTTTTCTAACAAACTCAAGAAAAAGCTGGGGTGTATTTCAAGGCTTGAGTGCTGCTGCCATCTACATGGCAGGAAGACTACAAACCAAAACAAACAAAAATCTGTATGTTACATTTACTGGTCAGAGCTGTAAGTTTGCAGATCAGTGTGATGTTAGAAAATACAGTTCTGAAACTGAACAGAATCTTTTACTACCCTGAGTTTCTGTGTGGAAAATTCAGATGATTTAGGGTAGGAATTCCCTACATCTTTACTATTGAAAAGATCATACATTATTTAGATAAAATTTAAGAATAAATAAGGAAAATACCACTATTTTATTAGTTTTGGATATTGTTAATATTTTTCTGATGAGTATTATGTTTTCAAATCCCCCCCAAAAGAGAAAGAAAATCTGCCAGTTGATGTAAAACTGGAGGGACTAATGTACTTAATGAAACAACATGTACTTACATGTACTGCTTACTCCAGAAAGGCTATTTTTCACAAGTGTCTTATTGAGAGTATTGCAGAGGAAGAAAACCAGGTTTTATTGCTATATTTGCACAGCACAATTCAGGCAGCATAACTCTGAATTCTGAAGCTAAACCTTCTTGAAATACACGAAAGAAAAAGTAAAAAGGTAATTAAATTTGTACTCCTAAGAAATTTTGTCAAATGCACAGTCTTCTCTAAAAAAAGCTTTGCAGACATTTGCTAAGTTTAATAATCTTTGACATTGTTTAGCAACTCACACAGCTTCACCTAGGCAGCTCTGTTTGTACTCACCCATCACAACCATCAGAAGACAGGGAAGGTGTTCTTTGGATGCGCCTCTGTCCCATAGCACAGCTCTCAGACACACTTCAGAACTTCCAGCAAGTGTCATTCAAAAAACAAACTTCCCATGGGCCCCAAGAAGACAATCTCAGGTTATTGTATGAATTTTATGCTGCATCTGAGTTCAGAACTACTTCTCCAAAAGTAAAACTGATGAATTTTCAGTTTGGGGATCTATGAATTCAAATTATACCCCAACTCAAATGTTAACAGTAATGCTAAGATCTTTGTCTAGCAGTTCAGACTACATATTCAATGAGGAGGACAAAAGGGGAAGACTGGTCCTTGAAATTCCTCTGCATCCTTTTCTCATCCAAGAAATATGGCCTGCAAAATCCAGCAGAAATCTCCATTACATGAAGGGATCTTTGTCTTCACAGATGCCCCATCACAGATGTGGGTGCAATGCTGTTCAGCACTGGGGCAATGACTCTGGGACTTGTACTGGAGCTCACTGTCCTGTCTGCATTCAGAGAACTTGCTCTTTCAAAAGGAGTAAAATCCTGGGCAAAGGTAATACTGCTCACTGAACCGTCTCCTTCTTTTCTGAATTTTCAACACTTCAGCTCAGTCAGACTTGCAAAACCACTCCTCTTGTTAAAGTGCTGCTGTTTAGAGCTTGTAGCCCCATTGCATAGTGGTGTTGTTAAAGCATCTCTTTATTTCAAACACTTAATCTCATCAAGTCCAATGCCAATGTGCTTTGAAAACATCTTTCATTGGGTTAGGGAAGGGCATTGCACCACAAATACAGCCCCAAAATGGAATCAGTTTATTACAATGATCAAATTCAAAATATGTGAATGGCACAAGAGATTTCAAAATAGAATGTTTGGATTTGGAGACATAAATAAACAGTTCAAACTTTAGGGAGGTTTCCATACAGGAATCTAAGTCAGTGACCATTCAGTATGACCACACCAAGTATGAATTATTTGGAAAACTCAAAATCCCTCAAATAAAAGAGATGCTGAAGAGTTTTGATTTTGTCTTATACTAAAAGCAGTAAGTGTCCTTTAATTTTTTAAAAAGAATATAATGAACTATGCATGTAATGTAAAAAATGCTTATTGGATTTGAAAGCCAAAAATCTATGTTTAAGTAAGACCCCTGCACATAGCACTCTAAACTTCAATTTCATGCTCATCTTTGTGTGAAATGTCCCACATTTCCACTCTGGATTGCTTGTTCCTCCTCTGGTCTTTGCGCTGAGGCCAGTGCTTGCCTTGGCACAGCTTGGGCACACAAGCAGTAACGCAAACATAAGTGAGCAGACACAGAATACTGAGGCTGGAGTGAGGAGAAATCCCCCTGACTGTAAAATCACACCTTGAGCCATACAGGCCATTGGATCCCGTGACTTCTGAATAGAAAAAATCCAAGCCAAATCAAAACACCACATTCCTCAAGCAGTTTAGGTATTCATGAATTTTCCACCCCATATTTAATATTTAAACAACTACTCAAAAATATTAGCATACTATTCCTTTTGACAGGATTCCTTCACAGAGTAACACAATAGAAAAATATATTCATAATTGCCTTGGGACTTTGTTGTAAACTCCATCTCCAAAAGTGCGAATGCAGTGGTACATCAGACCACACTCATAGAAAATGCTTCTTCAGTTTGGCTTACAAGAAACTATTAAATTCATCTGTATTTGTGTATTCAGCTCTGAAAGTGCCACTTTGTTGCAAAAAGATATTTCTGAGTGAGTTCACTGTGAGCACATATTATAAAGTTGGTTGTTTGAAAGACATCCAGAAGACAAGGGGAATATATTTGCTTTACTGGGAAATAACTGCACCTAATAAAAAAGTTCCTGCCTTACCTTACTGATCCTGTAATGATAATTAGCAGGAGGCACGCACAAGCATGTGCCAAACACCGATCATCACTGCACAAACCCTTCCAGAGGGCCGGCTCTATCGGCAGGCTGCTGATGTGCACTGCTTTGCAGAATTAACGACAAGCAATCAAATATCATGTTGCACAAATGTAATTGCTACTACAGCAGTACTGGGCGTTATGGGCAATGCCAATTCCTTGAGCTATGAGACCTCCTTGAACACATCCACTTTTGAAATATCTAGATGAAAGAGTTTTGAAAAGATTTGTTACCCTGGTGAGCAGATGCTGATCAAAAGCAGTGATGCTTGTTGTGAACAGACTTTTTAATGTCCACGGAAGAGACTGCTGCAACAACTCAATGTGGTTGTTCATATGGAAGAGGAGCAAAGAAAGGAGATCGGTCCATCCTTTGTTTGCAATTTGTTCTACTGTCTGCAAGGTTCCTGTTGGGCTACCAAGTTCTGTAGGTATATTTACAATTTTATCTTTACCTCCTTGATGTTTGCCACTCATTCAGCCACAAAAGTTAAGAGAAGGATGTATGTTAGCTAAAGACATGCTCTGCTCTCAGTTGTGTTGTGCAAGTATAAATACATCAATGATGTTATTCCATACATCCAGCACAAGAAATGCAAGAATGAAGCCATAGCACTCAATATTCAGTCATCATAATTCAAATACAACCACATATGAACAAAAGATACATTTTAGAGAGGAAAATGCCTTCTATTGACAAGGAAAGTTGTTCCTCAAAAATACCAAATGTGTTAAAATCCCTGACTTTTCTGCCCAAAGATGCTATTTTTCTGCATGAAAAAATTCACAAAAAGTAACATTAATTATCTTTATCTTCTCTGGATTGCAGCAAATTTGATTTATATATTCTTTAGTTAAATAAAAACTGGGATTCTTCTTCCACAATGCCATTTCACCACCCAGTGTGTCAGAATACCATACACTGCACTGAGGGACATGAACTTACAGGATATAAAAACCAGAGGGAAGAAGCTTTCATGTCTGCTTCATTCAAACTTCATACTGTGGTAACAGAGACCAGGTTTTATCCCGCAGCCGTGACAACTCTCCACAAGGAAAAAACAGATTCATGGCCAGAGAATCTTTCCAGACTGAAGAAATCTCCACTCTTCTAGTTAAGGGATCTTATGGCTAACATGACAATTAGAAGGGATAAATCAGATCAGGATTTCCACCATGAGGTACAGATCCATAAGGCACATCCTCAAGATCCTTTGCCTTCAGTAGCACTCCAGCTATAGGCAACAAAGAAAGTGAGCTTACCGCTCAGAGCAGGCATTATTTGTCAAACCAGCTTAAGTCCCACAGATTATCAGGTGATAAATGGGCCTAATAAGCTGTATTTATTCTACAAATATAAGTGTACCTTTTTAGAAAAAAAAAAGTAAAAAACGTATAGCTGCTTTTCCCAATGAGCACAAATTGATATTCAATTAAGTATATAATTTCAGTAGAGGACCCCAATGGGCTTCTCCAGTTCTGTACTGGTACTACATTTCTACAGATTATGGTAATGGTAAATGGTATTTAGAGAAAAGGAAAATTTACATCCTAAACATGACCAGATTTGTTATCAATTTCCCATTCTCTCAGAATGGGAAATTGATAGCAAATGCACAGAATAATAGCAATTGAAATTGATAACAAGTGCACAGAATACTCTGTTTTTTAGTTAGTTCTACATATTCCATGTTTAATTCAAACTGTGAATTTCTATTTTCAGAAAAAATAAATTTTTTAATTATTTGAAATGTATTTGGTTTTGCTCAGTGTTAAAATGTTATTGATAAGAAAAGTTATAAGGAAAGAGAGAGAAAAATTTAAATTTTATGTATGTAAAACAATACTAAAATTGATATACTTAATGGCAAGCAAATTCTAAAGATCACTACATAAACAAGTGAACGATATCCAAAAATGAAGACTTGATATTTTCTATATCAAAACAACTCAAATTTAGTTGAATATATGTAAATCTACTAGCAATGGAAGTGTGAATTGAAGCCAATAAATCAGCCAAAAGAAGCTAATCTTATGGAAGGTATTTCTTCTGAAAATTAATTTTTAAATACAAAAACCCATTTCATGTGCACCACACCATATAGGTCCTATTTCTTGGCTGTCCTTCTACATCTTCCAATTCTTTCGTCTCAGTGGTTTTTTCTAGCACACCTTACAGGAGCAGACCTTAGATATCCAGGGATGTTGCTTCATGTCATCTGGAAAAGAAATGCATGATTTCATAATGATTTACAATTTGAAGCTTAATGATTTTACAATATACAGGTAATACCTGAGACTTTGTTTCTTTGTTACTAAAGTATATGTTATTTTACAGTCTTTTGACAGAGTAACAAGCTCTATAATTTTTGTAATGGAATAAAAACTTTAAGCGCCCTAATATTAGCATTAAAAGATGCAGAAATCTACTTCCAGAAGACTGTTCACATTATATCTGATACATGACAGAAAGCAATATGGAACCAGAACCAGCTCAAGAGAATGTATGGCATTCCTCAAAACTCTTCTTCTGCACAGACTTCTGCTTCTTCCTTTTGTTTTAAAGGAAAGTGCTCCAGTGGATCAGCAGAAAAACAACTTCTATTTTAAATTAATAGAATTTTGTGTTTTCTCTGCAAAAATAATTGTCAAATTATATATTTTTTTTCTCTTAGCAGAAATAATCCTACAATAGCTGTGAACAGAAGTAATGTTATATTGTAATTTAAACCTGTCAATTAGAATTCCACAGAACATTTTTCAATCACCAATTTTTATCTTCATCATTTCTTTGAATTTGAGGTATGTTGTGACCTGAATTTTAAATATTACTTGCATTAGAAGCACTGCTCAAACAGGTACCACCACACCTCTCATGACTATATGAACACTGAGAAAGCAGCACACGTTACTTTATTCCTATCTAATGAATACCTTGTAAATTTATCATATTATCTATGATCTTTCCGTCTATCTGTATCATAGACACAGAGACATAGGCATTTTCCTGATGACTATTATGCAGTCTTCTGAGTCTACATTTAAATTTGCTATTAAAAAAACAAAACCAAAAGCAAACAAAAAAATCACAAATCAAACCAAAACATATGAGTCATGATTTAGTAACCCAGAACACTGATAGGACATGGCACTACATCTACTGCAGTGAAATGATGATGAATTCATCCATGCCTACACTGGAAATTCCAGAGCTTCTTTCTGGAATAACTCCTGGGCACTGACATTTTATACACAGTCCCTGGGCCAGCAGTGCCTGTGACCAGTGGGCTGCCCCTACATTGCATCTTCCTCCTGCTCCAGCATCCTGAATAGAAACAGCCTCCAGCGCCCCATTCCCAGGCCAGTCCTCATTTACTGCCTCCTGCTTTTCATGAGCATGCAAACACAGAAAATCATGACTTTCTAAGGTGCTTTGTACCTGGAAATTTACTGAATATTTACTTTTACATTCTGTGTTCTGATCAACAGCCATAGAGGTGACACAATGCTTATTTTAAAAACACTCTTCAGTGGATGGGACTTGGGAGCTGGTATGTGAATATCTGATGAAGTAATTTTAACTTGCATGATAAGACAGTCACACTTTTAGTGCTATATTTTCAAGCACAGTGTGCTAATAATACATTTTTATTTCTATTTGCAGCAGTTCTGCCTTTCACACACTATTTCAGGGACAGTCAGAGACCTTTCCCATTTCTGTGCCAAGGTCTCTAAAAAGGACAAGCAATTAAGCAAGACTGTGAAAACTGCTTGGATTTTCCCTATTATCTGTTATGCACCCAGAATTACATTCTGTCCTGAAAAGTGAAAAATTGAAGAGAAAAAATTTACTATGTGCAGTGGTTTTGGAATGAAGGGATGGGAGAGATCATGAGCTGCAGAAGGTATCAGGCAGAGACTGTCTGATACTAAAGGCCATAAGCATACATGGGTTTTACCATTTACATGGTTTCCATCCAAAAGATGGAAAATACTATACTTTCCACCTACAGCTTCCAATTCAATCTTCCATTAGTGAGGCTCATTTTCCCTCTATTACCAAGTGAAGTAATAGTCTATTTCCTACTCTACTGCAATGTGCCTTTTGGGGAAAATAAGAGGGAAGAGGCATCTGTGTCTACATGGTTTCTTGTGACTTCAGCTCAAATCTATTCCTTTTTCCCACAGGAGCTGCACTTGCAGAACTGTCCTTAGTGGGACTGCCCACATATGAAAGCTAAGACATGTCAAACTGTGTTTAGTCCTGCTACATTCCTCTTAAATTTTGACTAACAAAATTCAGGGCATTTTCAATCCCCTCTGGAACCATTTCAAGCAACTTCCTTTGGAAAAGATGATCTGCATCTGGGGTGTAAATTTTCTACCACTGTTTATACAAGAAAATTCAGATGAATAGCTCAGACCTAGAAGTTGAACTAACACATCCATGGACACTCACTTTCAGCTTCTTTTTCAGTTTCCTTAAATGTGGAAAATTTGTCTCATAAAATAGAAAACTGCTGGAAATATTTATTTAAAGAAAGAAGCACTTTAAGGGGTAGTAAATTCTTTAGGGGAGATTGATATGACTAAAAGTCAAGTTCTACAGAAAACTGTTGCAATTCTTATCTGATTATTACTTTCAAGGCCAGAGCAGAGACAAATTTGAAAAGCCAAGGCTTTGCATGTCAAACAGGAGTAGTCCTCAGCATGTGGGGAAAAATGGCAGTGATAAACCTACTATTAGGCACCTGGGAGAGAAGCCCAGCATCTCCTCTGTGTGGGGCCTAAAATAGACAGGAGCCACTATCACAGATAATGGCAGCCTGTAGCCACATGAAGGGAGAAACTAAAATCCATTTCACTTAGACAAGAAACTGCAGTCTGATATTTACCTGTGTCCATCACTTGTGAAAAGTGTTTACTGTAAATTATCCAAGAGAAAAGTGCAGGTTGAGGGGTTTCATTACCTATCTGAGAGTAGTTCAGATCACACATTAAACACAAGAAATCACAGGTAAATCTTGGATTGGTGTCTTGGGTAGTCAAATGGATTCCTGCTATTCATCTGAGTATCTGCCTCCTACAATTGCTGGAGGCCAATGTGCAGTGAAAACATTGTGCAGAAAAAGAAAATGTGAAAGTAAAACAAACAGAACAAGCTTCATGTTTTTTTTTGAAAACAAAGATCACTTTAACAATAAAGCTCATTCTAATGTCAAGGAAAGAGACTGCACCTTTCACCACCAAAAACCACAATGTACAGAGAGATGTGTTAATGGCTGCTCTACAGCCTTCCTGAATCTGGCAGAAGTAGTAATAAAGCAATAGTTGGGATTCCTTCCAGGTATACTGTCATATTTTCACCTTTTCCTCATCAGAAGAGATAATAAAATAAATATATTTCTTAACATCACTTTTGCATCTATGACAACATCTTGTAAGTGAAGCACAAGAGACTCTTTATAGATTTATTAATAAAAATTTATAAGTTTGTAAGTTTGCCAAGACTTTGGATATGTGTGAGAGATTCTTAAGTCACAGGTTTCACCAAACAAAATGCTGACTTCCCAAGCACTCTCAAGTTCCATGATTCAAAGTTAAAGCACCTGAGAAAATCACAGCCAACTGAATGTCATATTATTGTTTCAATGTTTGCTACTAAAAGTAAATGGTAAGCTTTAAGTAAATGTATTGTGTTACCAAATCTTTCCTTTCAAACAAGCACTTCTGTCAGAAGTGTCTTAATTTCTTATCACAGAATTTCATCCGCACAAGGAGCAATAAATAATTCATGTTCCTAGCTCTTTGTTGTGTGTCCCTGAACTGCACAGAGCTGGAAGGCTGACAGCTGTGTCAGGACAAGCACCAAAGATCTGACATGACAAGTGACTAACAAGTTTCTTTCAGTCTATAGTGAAAGAAGACAATGGCATAAAGTGCAAAAACGAAATCCTGAAACAAAATGAAACTGTTTCTTTCTCTTTACCTAAGTGTTTGCTATGAGCTTATTTCCGACCCATAACCTCTGGTCATTTTATAGTACTGCCCAACCCCCTTTACTCCTCACATTCGCCTGGCCATTTACGCCTGTCCACGGATCAATATGAGCAATTCTTGGAGAAATACGATGTCTCCATGACAACCAAGCCACAAATTCTCAGTGGAAAGCAGTGAGACCAGTAGTGAAATCTCCTGAGGTTTTCAGACCTATAAGACAAGATGTCTTAAAATGCAGGAATGGACAGAAACAAAAGCCAGAGTAATTCATTGTTTATTACTAGTTTAATGATGTCAGATGGACCGATTGGAACTCAGTTTTTAAGTTTGGATGCTTTATCAACATGTATTTTTGCCAGTCAATATTCACCTCCTGAAAGGCTTTTATTCTTTCCATTACTTCATATAGATATGCAGAGTGAGGAATTGGTATGTAAGTTCCCATCCAAAAAGGTGTACTTTGCCAGAGAGAATTAATTTAAGGTTAAAATGAGTATTATCTTTAAGGTACATTAATTCTCCCCTGAACACTGTAGTGCCACCTTGCTTTAATCCTTTCTCATTTCAAAACTGATCAAATCTTGGACAATCCATATTTTGGCCCATAATTGGTGTTGAAATGACTACAGATGGTTTCTCAAGGAGATACTAAACACCACAGATTGTGAAACCTGGCTCCTTTCTGAGTAGATTACCAATTTCTTTCTAAATCTCATGCTGAGTTCTGCTGGACAACATTGAGTCTAAGTCTATGTGGTTTTAAAATGAATAGAGATTTACAATTCATTGGTTTCAATTATTGTAACATATACTGGTGTTCATTTCTCTGGAAAAGATGAAAAGGGAATGTAGTTCAAATCAGGTATATGACAGTAGTTGAACTCCCAAGGAATCTTGGAAGAGTGGAGTGTGCTGAAATATAATCCCCCAGACATGGGTCCTATCCGGGTTCTGAGATGACTTAGGGGACCTGACATGGATTTCAGACTGCACCCTTTGACTGAAAATTAAATCTCAGCAGTGTTCCTTGGGGAAGGATCAGGGGACTGTTGGCAGCTGCCCCCTGTCAGCACAGGCTGCAAGATTTGGAAATCTCTTAACTAAGCTGACAGGCCGCAGAGACGATGAATCAAAAATATGATACACGGATCAGCACACAAAGATGCAGGAGGGTACAGAGAAACCAGATAAAACAGGAAGGAAAATACCAAGTGAAGAAAGATGTTTAACTCTTTCACTAATGAGGACTGTGCGCAGGTTATGTTTGTGCTGTATATGGATCAAGCTCACAGTTTGCTTAAAAGATCTTGGTATTTAGTCGCACAGAATGTTTTTAATCAGCTGTGACTCGATACAATTTATATTTAATTGTTTCCTTTTGGGATTCATTTAATAAATTTCGTAGATGTTCCATAACGAGAAAGATAATGAAACTACATGAAGATAAATCTTACGATTACCAAAAAGGATGCACTTTATGGATGTTCCTGTATTTAGCTGAATCAATGTTAAGAGTCATTAAAATGAAATAATGATTGTGAGCTGATTTAAAGGAAAGAATCAAGCTATTTAATGCCACCAATTTGCTTTCCTCCAGAGATATGGTGTTTAAGTGTCCACTGCTGCATTCAGCTGCAGTATATACAGTACTTCTAATTTTTCATAATCTCATGCTACCTTCAAAGGGTCAGACATCGTACATATATTAAGTAAGCAGTGTAGTCCAAAAGTAATTATAATGAACTAGTAGTGTCAGCTTTCTTTTTGGTCATAAAGCCTTTATCCTTTTTCAGACCTGAACTCCTGATGAAAGAGGAAAGGATAACAGCTCCACACTGTGACCCCTGGAGGTGACCATTAATTTGACATTGCAGCTGCTAAAAAGGAAACAGCATTACAATCTGCTTTTCTTACAGACCCAAAAGCTGTGTCAGATTTATCGCTTGATACTTGGTGGTTGTCTTTAAATGCCTCTCACCTGGACTCTCAGACTCTTCCAAGACACATCTGTCAGACGTATCCTCCACATCTTGGAAGTTTGCCGACTTGGAGCTCTTGTCATGCTTCAGCACACTGACTGCTGCAATAAGAATAAAACAGAGGGAGAAATGTAATGTATGCAGAAACCAACACTTCCTGCTTTTCTGCAGAGCCTTCAATGCTGAAGACATAATTTGTAAACACAAATAATAGATTGAAAAAAAAATCCCAGAAACACAAACTACTTATATGCAACCACAGGACAGTTGAAAAATCTAGAGACAAGAATGTGTGCAGTTTGAGGCATCAGCTTAAATGAGGTCTCTTTGAAGTAGTAAACCAGTTTTCTCTTATAGAATCCTAAAATAATAAAATAATTAAGAAGGCATAAAAAATGCTTATCTGTTTCACCAAAGAAGCCAGTAAACAACGTAAAAGATCAATCAGATGGTTTTGTAATTACTGGAGTCATTCAGCAGGGAGAGAAATGGTGTATGTTTTAAAATGAAAATATGTTGTATACAACAAGCTGGAACGTGTAAGAAAATTACTCATAATTCCAAAATGCAGTAAAACCCAGACTGAGTTGCAGTTTAAGGATTACCAAATTTGGTTATATGTTTTACTTAACTGCTAAAAACATTTCCATTTCTGAGCATTCAAATATTTTCAGGGCAACAATTACCAGTCTATATATGACTTTTTAATTCACTTGGCTTTTGAACAAAATCTCATGTTACTTTTCTTGAGGACAAGAGGGGTCCTTCCCTTGTCAAAGTCCATTTCCCTCCCTTCTGCTTAATATAACTACATGGAGCCACAAATACAGCTTGAAGATGAAGTACAATTATAAGTAGTATATTATAGAATACTAGCACAGTAAAGACTAGATCTCCATTTTGCTGTTCTGTTAAAACTCTTACCTGATCCTATTTCCTAAGATAACAGCAGTGGCTAGAAAACACTTCTTTTTTTGTAATATCTAGAAAACCAAGCAAAATTCCAGACTTCTGGGGGATGGAGATACCAATGGCTATGCACAATCCCCATGTTCTTCTGTCTTCTTTTCAAAAGAGAAATTTCTTCCCTTATAAATTTTGATAGATTTTTTTTTTTAGAGCCATTGAATATTTGCTGAAGGATTATGTAATTTGAACACCTATTTAAATTTTCCAGGATTATGAGTGAATCAACAAGGCCTCAGGGCAGTATGCAGACATGAGGAGCTCAAAAGACACATATTCCACTTCAGTGCTCTGTGCTTTCCATGGGTTTGCAGCTATTGATCCCAGGTCACCAAAAGGTTCCATCATTCTTGACTCTTGCAACTACACAGAGTCTGTTTGAAGCAATCAGGGCTTCAATACTATTGTGGAATTAAAACATTGAAAATGTAATATTAAAATATAATATATAAAAAAATCTATGATAGTGATACCATGCATTTCACCTAAAAAAACCAAAAAACCAGTAAATTTTGCTTAAATGGTTTGCCTTAGATAGCAAAAAATCAGTATGTAAAGCCCAGGTAAAGCATGAAGTGTTGACATGATAATCTGCATGGGGTGAGTTGACACTGAAGAACAATTACAGTAACAAATGTTCTTTTTCACACATAAAAAACATCACACGTAAAGGAAGAAATGTCTTTAAAGATATCTGTGCTTTTCTCTCTTTAAAACATTTAAATAATTTTTAAATACACTAAGTGAATATTCCCCCTTCAAAAGAAAAATTAGAATATACAGGTATTCATATTATATTTAAAAACAAAATAATTTTATGCCAAATTTTAGAACACTTTTTTCTAAAACAGTTCTTCATACAGTGGAGTCAGTTGCACTGTGCTAAGTGACAGATTGAGTCATTACAGCTGCATGAATTTAAAAGTCAGAACTACTCTGAAGTAGAACAATAGGAAAATTTCCAACAGAGTACCCTGTGAAGAGAGAGAGAAAATAAAAAGTACAGCTATACCTTTGGAGGGAAAGCAAAAAAATCACAAGATCTGTCTGTTTTGGTCTAATAGTAGTCACCTAAAATTCAGAATCAGCCTTTCAAAATGAGCTGTGTATTTTTACCCAGTCAAGAACTCTCATAGTGAACCAGAGGGAAGACACTTCCAGAGCACCAGAATCAGTCCCAGGCAGGAGCTGGTAGAGACTTCCCTAACTGGAAGTCTGTGCTGCAACTGCCTGCATGGGACTAAAACAAACCTGCTCAAGTGCTCTGCTCCTTCCCAAGCCACGTCAGCACAAGTCAGATAATTTCAACTGACCAGCTGGATTTTACAACACAGTACTGAACAGTGTTCTTAGTGAAGATACCAGATTCAGCTGAGCGATAACTCAGAGCATAACAAATAAAACCCAACTAGAAGCAGGTCCATACACAGATGAGGTACCTCACAAGGAAGGCGTGAAATGAACAAGACAGAAACCAAGACAGGACAGCAAGATGATCGGACAAAGCAGGAGGATTTCCAGTTGGTCTATCTGATTAGATACTGCAGAGATTTGGGGAAATCTGGGAGAGGATGGAGTCATTAAAAGCCAAGAAATACAAAAATAAGAAAAGGAATGACAGGCAGTGCTGATAGAGCTGAAAAATACCAAAAAGCATGAAACACTTGCAGTAATAGCTGGTCATTAGGAATAGTTTAAAGGGAATGGAAAGCAGGGGTGGACAGGGTTTTCGTGGGGGACAGAGAGACAGAACTCTGGACAACTTTTGCAAAAACAGCTGCCAAAGAAGGCAGTTCAGCAAGTGTGAGTGAAAAGGAGGGAAGTGCTTGTTTCAGAAAACCAGGAAACAGGCTGGGATGGGGTCACTGGTGCGACTAAGGAAAGGCTCCCTCAGCCCTGTCACCTGCTCAGAAGGACACACACCTCCTTGGGCAAAACCAGGCAAATAAACTTCACATGACCCTGGTTTATGAAGTTACATAAGTGCACGCAGTGAGCAAGAAAGGGACCAAGGCAAAGACCTTCAGATCTTTCTTTTCTGAAACATCACGTTATATGCCCAACTGGAAAAAAAAGGTTTCTTAAAAATATCGTAGAAGAACAAAGGGAATTGAAAAGTTAAAAATAAGGAAAGTACAGTCTGGCCCAAATAAAGAGTGAAAGTAAAAACGGCATTATATAATAAAGGAAAAATATAAAAAAAAAATCTCAGCACTAACACCTATTTTTCTGCATGTTCTCTTAGGGGAATAGGACTTTATGTACAAATATCAGTCAGAGAAAAAGTGTTCTGAATTGTTTATACTGAGAATGCTGATGGAATTTAAGTTATTTAAACATAAACAGTGTCATGTTTATTCAGAAGACACTCTGTCCTACTTTGGGTTTAAATGGACCTTAAAATTACTTTTGCTTCCCTCTGAAAGGTAATCTCTGCAGTCAAAGTGACATATATAGAGTATAAATGAGCCCCAAATCTACGAGTCCTAAGCAAGTTAAAAACTATATCTGATAACTCCAATAATATTTTCTTTCTATTCAGTGCAGTGTCATTTCCATTGTTACATGGACAGTAGAGATTACCTTTGTTAGCATGGAAATGAGGTAAAAGCACAGATTTCATTGAAGCAAATGACCTTGAAGTTAGCATATAAAGATGACATAAATCTTCATTGCACAGGATCAATCTTAAGAATTGTAGTATTTTTTTCTGATGTTTCTTATTGAGCTCTTAGGATTTGTTTACTGAACTTGATACCCATTTTCTTACATTATTAAAACAGAAGAAGTCATTAATATAGATATGGGATTTAGAATAGTAAAGCAGTGTCACAGATAGTAGCATTTAATGAAACATTTATGTACCTAGTTTCAAAATATTTAAAACAATTCCACACAATAAAAGCAAACAATTTCCAAAAATATACTGGTGATCTGTCATTAAAAAACAGCCTCTGAACAAACTGTTGAAGCTATTCTTTGTGAACATAGCCTAATCACGAAATACAGCAACAACTCACCATGGTCATTTATTTCTACACGTTTGGTTGAAACTCTGAAAAGCCTTGTTCCACTCTGTAAATATCCTACACTAAAGTTTAAAAAACATGCTCTGCATACCAATTTTTTGAGGGCAGACACAATGGAGAAAGAAGTTTGCATAACTCAGGCAAATAAAACATTTAGCATTTTTCTCATAAGATGCCTGTGTTATTGATAAAGTGGATTAGTGACTTAAAGACAGTCTGTCTGCAGGGAAAACAAGAGATTATTTGTCATTCAAAATGACTGGATAGGGCAACAAAAATTATTTTTCATTCGAAGATGTTAGGCAAGAGAGGATTCAGGTGATAAATATATTTAAGGTTCAATATGAAATACAAAGCAACCTGAATCTAAATAAAACTGCATGGAAAAAAAAAAAGCTGTAAAAGGGAAACAAAATGGTGGCATTTTTTTTATTTTTGTAAATGGATAAAAGAATTGTGATGCAATGTGACTTCTGAGCTGTTTGGCTTCTAAAGGCACTTACTGTATTAAACTTAAGAAGCTTGATGGAGCAATAAACGCTTTGAGTACTATTTTAAAAGCACACTTCATAGATATCATAAAAATATAATGAAAAGTTTAAGAACAGCCATATTTGCTGAGACTAAAAATTATCAGTTTAAGAGTCCAACAACCATAAAAAATATTTCATCAGAAATTTCTCCTTAAACCCAATCTGAAACTCAAGGAATTACAAAGAATTTTTGCTCCTCCTGTAATACCTCACAATAGATACCTGTTTCATAAATTTCTTCAGTTTTTCCTTAAATGTGTAATTTTTGCATCCTTTACATCCTACACCCTAACTCACTTTGAAACGGCAAACTCCATAGTTTTCTCACACTGGAAGGCACCTCATTTTGTCTGTCTGCTTATTCCCTGTTGGCTTAATGTGCAACTTCTTGTTTGAGAAAAGGCACAGGTATGAGCTCAGCACACTCTTTCCATAACCCCTGTAGCTAAAATTAATTTTCCCTCTTTTCCAGACTGATGGTTCCTAATCCACTTTGTTTTCTCCACATATTTCCAGACAAACTAAAAGGGTAAGATTATTTCACAAATATTACAAGAAAAGCAGAACACATTGATGAGCTGCCAAGAGAACTACCAGCAGGAGCTCTGCAGTCGCAGAGACACGGGAGAGGCAGACAGGGAAGTGACACGGTGCAGATGGAGCTCCCACCTAGCCCTGTGCATGTGATGCTCCCGCCCAGCAGGCTCCCAGCAGGCAGGAGTCTGCCCGGGTGGGGCTGTGCCCCTGGTGCCACCAGTGCTGAGCACAGCTCAAGGATCACTCACAGTTCTCCAGGTGACACTCCCCGGTGTGGTGCTTGCTTTTGTTACCACGCTAGGAATGCTGTTGACTCATGCTCAGCTTGTGATCCTGAGAAATCCTTGTTTCCTTAGAAATTGTTATCTTACTTTTTCTTCCCCATCCTGTCTCTTTGCAGAAGATTAATCCTACCTCAATTTAGATCACTGTCCTCATCCTTATTGAATTGAACCATATTTTCTTCCTAGGCCATTTCTCAGGCTCTACAAACCAAAAATTCATTTCAGTGACAGAAGACATCAGATGCTGGTCATTTCATAAATTTTAGTGTAATTTGAAAAAAAACTGCACAGATATATGTAGTTGTCATTTAATTGAGAATGGCTAGTTTTTATCTTCTGATGATTAAATATCACATTGGCCAAATTTCCATTACATTTTAATTAAAAAAAGAGAGAAGAATATATTAACCTAAAGAAACATATTATTATTCTGAAGTGAATGCTGCAGTACGTGAAAGCTGAAATAAGCCAGTAGGAAACCAGCCAAACTGGAAGGTCCTGGACTTGAATCCATTACAATGAATGCAGAAGTAGTACCTGATGGCAGAGCTCAGTTTGCAGAACAACCAACCTGGGAAGCCTGAACTGGCTCTTGCACTTCAAAGCCACCTGCAAACCGAGCTCGTGCCACTCGCCAAGTGAATTACAACTAAAGAACATTTTTCCTCCTGTATGTGAGAAAGATTTTAATATATCAAAAAACCCCTCAAAAGTCCATTTTCCCTCTCTCCCTATGTCTGTGAGGGCAGCATTCCTCCAAACAGAAAAATTGAAATTTTCAGCAATTCTTTTCCCAATATACCTTGAAGTTTTATTCACCCAGAGGGACTTCTCTAGTTCTCTCAACTAAAATATAATGGCATGTAACAAATTATGCTCTCAAAGGACATCCCATTTTTGTTTCATTAGTGCAATGAAACATTCACTCAATTTTAAAGCAGTTGTCTTGATCTTAGTTGTGATTTATAGCAGATTCTGTCCATGTATTCTGTGTAGTATATATTATAAAACACCTAACTAGTTAAATTTGTCTCTGTGGGTTCTGCTGCAAGAAATAAAATACTTTCCCATAAAATTCCACACAGCATCTACTGCACAGCTCTGAAGCACAAGCTTCTGTAAAAACTTGGGAGCATTTTAAAAAGGAAACTGCAAGCCCAAACTGCCTCTTATTAATTCTTCTATTGTTTTACACTGTTTCTTTTTCTCAATGTCCTCTCTGGATAGAAGGCCTAAAATTCTCTTTTCCAATTTCTCTAAGTGTGTCATTTAATCAAACATGATGTAAGACTGAATTATTTGATTAAGATTGTTTATCCCTCTCTCATTTTTTTTTCCAACCAGTAATTGGGAGACAATAGGGAAGAAAAATTTGATTACAAAATTAGTAAAGAAAGCCAAAATCTGCTAGTTACTAGATAATCAGTCTCCTTTTTAATTAAAGTACATAGCATTTCCTCACCTATCCAAATTTCTAAAAATATCACAGAATATGCTGAGATGGAAGGGATCCACAAGGGTCATCAAGTCCAACACCTGGCCCTGCATAGCACCATGCCCAAGAATCCCACCCTGTGCCTGAGAGCATTATTCAAACTCTTCTTGAGCTGTTTGGTGCAGTGCCCACTTCCCTGGGGAGTCTGTTCCAGTGCCTGGCCACCAATCACCAAGGATGAAGAACCTTTTTTTACAGAAATACAGCAAAATTCCCCCTGGTTTCTGTACTTTAGATCAAAAGTGCTGCAGAACACACAGAGCAGATGTGAATCCCAGCACTGTGTCAGTAGCACCTACAAAACCAACAAAGAAATACTTCCTATTTTTAAAATGGCATACTTGACAGCATAGATATTATTATTTTCATGATAACAGATTGATTTGGTATTCAAACATAAAATCATAAATCAGGAAGCTTGCTGAGGATTCTGGTTTAGTTCCTTTCTACAGAGAAATTCTTGCTATAGATTGCATCAATTTGCTTTTAAAACCAAAACT
The DNA here is from genome assembly GCF_028769735.1 of Zonotrichia leucophrys gambelii. NCBI lineage: Eukaryota > Metazoa > Chordata > Aves > Passeriformes > Passerellidae > Zonotrichia > Zonotrichia leucophrys. The sequence continues at coordinate 8,003,388 of NC_088180.1, read as the reverse complement.
AAATGAATGTGTGCAGCACGGTTATGACACTGACATATCCCTGTGCATAATATGAGTGTTACAGCTTTTATAGTTTTCCCATCTCTCGATCAAAGCTGTCCAAATAGCTTAATCCATGGAAAAAAAATACACAGAGCCTCTTTATTAACCTCTTCTGGCCAGATTATTGTTATTCTTTTGCATTATGGTCTTGGAGATGTATTACTGATAGGGAGGTAAAGCCAACTGCAGCACAGCATGACTCTGCTGAATGGCTGCTGTAGGAAAGTGGAAGTACTTATTTCCAAGACATTTCTGTGATGCTCCCTACTGTTAAAATGTTATCTGACTTTAAAAGATTTTCAGTTCAATTGTAAGCAATAAGTAAACTCAAGCATTACAGAACCGTATACCGAAGAGTTTCACTAGCTGGTCAAATAGGCATTATTCCAAGACACTAATGTTGTATAGGACTGCTTCCTGGTGGCTGAGACCTCTGATTGGCAAAAGACAGTGGACTTTTCAGTCAGCAAGCTAGTTACCCATGGATGTGGCTCAAGGCTGACACACAGATTGACTGGTTCACACTAATTTACTTCACACAGATTCCATTTATCTCCTAGAAGATCCCCTGGCAGCAGCTTATAATGGCATATCCTAGGATGCCTGCCTGCATGAGTTTTTAAAGCGGCAGAGCTTGATGAATCTAAGTCCAGAAAACAGTTCACAGATTGAGGACTAGGTGCAATCAAAAAACATCAAGTAGCACAGCTGGGACTTGCTAGCTTGCTTGACTGGTTTGAGCAGCTGAGCATTAACTACGCTTGCTTTCCTGCTGGCAGCCCTGTGTCACTAGGACAAATCGGAGCACTAGGACAGAGGAGCAGAAAAGAGAAGAAAAAAAAAAGAGAGGAAAGGAGAAAAAAGAGGAAAAGAAAAGGAAAAGGAAAAGAGCACAGATTATCGCATAGCATGGCTACTATTTATAGATGCAGGAATAACTGCATCTATAGATTTAATTTTTTTCCAGCCCTAGGATTAATGAAGTAAATAATGCACTGTCACAAAATAATGCATATTTTGAGGCTGCAAATTTGGAAAGTTTTCTTTTGGTCATTGTGACAGTTCCTGGGAAAAAGACCTGAATGAAACTAAAGTTGTTCTCATTTCTTTCTTATTGAAAACAAAATATATTCAATGTACAATTCATGTACATTGAAAAACAGTTATCAATATAGTTGATTATTCATTGCAGCAATGTGAGCTACATGTCAATGCATTGCCTTGCCCCGATGGAGAACAACAGACTTCAATACATGCAAGTTTGTAAGCAGTATTTTTAAAAGGACTAAAAATAAAAGGACTGAAAATACAGTCTTACACTCTAGCTCTCCAAACTCAGATAGACAGAGCCTATGCTAAAAGTACTTTTTAGAAAGGAAGCAAAAATTAATATTATCAGAGAATAACATTTGGCAGCAAATGTATTGTGAGAGATCCAAAGCACATTTAGTACTTAGAAGGTTAAAGACTCAGCTGTAGTGCTAGTTGATGAAAAAGTAGGATTAAGGCTTTAGTATGAGTCTTGACATGATCATGTTGTCTGCCTGCTGTCTTAAGCTTTGAAAAACAGCTGGGATCATCTTCTTATAAGCTCCAACTCAAAGATGTTTAAGCAGTTCCAAATCCAATTAAACAGAGGTAAATATAAGGAAGGGCCCTACTGAGCCAAATAATCTTATTTTTTTAATGAAAACCAGCATAATTGCAGGTTACACAACTCCTTAATCTCACTTTAAACCTAACAGACTGCTGCCTTGCAGTGCACATGGCAAGTCCAGTTAACCCAAGCATTCTGTATTGGTGCGCTTAATTTTCGATCATTATCCTTTATTATGTTACTTGTAATCCTAAAAGCCTATGATTGTGTCCAGATATTTGGCAAGGATTGTACCTGGATATACAGGGATTCCTCTTCTAAGAGTAATGGATTAATTGGATAGCACCTTACGACTAGTAGATGGTTTGCAGTGAAACTGCTGTGCAGTTTTTAATTTGTGAACTCCACTTCCTTCTCCTTCTGTGCCCATCCTTTAAACAAATTGCCTTTTTGAACATTAGCAGTGTTGCTGGAGCAGCCTATCTATTCTCACTCCTAAGGTGACAATGGATTAGCAATAACACTGCCTTTTGGAGTGGGCTGCTTACTAAAATCCTCCTCATAAAAATTAATGGAAGATATGGAAATGGTATTTTTCACAGGGAATTGCATATTCAATTTAAAAGTAGCTATCTTATGAACATGACCCAATCAGAGTATGATTACTTAAAGGCTTAGAGCATTAGACCCTTTATTTTCCATAGAGTCAAAAGATTTTTGAAATGATCATACTGTACCAAGGTATGTATTTCTTACATTAATACATTTAATACCCTAAAAGCAAAAAACACACATAGGTAATCCTTCTACTTTGTCCTATAAATATGTACAAGGACATTCTCCAAGGATGAAAAGGCAAAATCTCATCAGGGACTACTTCAAATACAAGCTCATGTCGGTAAGAGCAAGAAGGAAATTTAAATGATCAGGAGCGGACTGTTTGCAGTAGTTGTGTTACATTATGCATGATTCTTGGCAGCACAGGATTTAATTAATGATTTCCAGTTACATGGCTAAGATTTGTAGCGAATTAGTGTTTAGGGCAGCAAACTAACATCATACACCATAATTTTGTGATTTTTCCCAAACACCAGTTACTAGGGGTTGCTGTCTCCTTTGTTATTTTGTAGCTGAAAATCAGTTTTGTATATATGGACAATAATTGTGGGCTCTGGTAGAGAAGCATGAGCTTAGATTAATTTCAATGCAGTTATTCTCCTGATGCAACTTAGAACAAAATCTGGACTTTGCTATTCTCTGAATTAATGAGCAATATCTGTTGCTATGTGTAAATATCAGAAAGGTACTTGTTGAACTGTCAGGTGATACAGAGTTATATTGGTAATGAATGTGGATCATATGCTGCAGTTACCACAAAGCAGACAGGTTTGGGAAACAGGCTGTCCACTTTCAGCATCACTGAATGTATCCCCAGAAAACAAATATGACACTCCCTCAAATGAATAGATAGCAAGAATCTGTGAAGTACTTAATGGGTAAAAGACGACTGCTGCCAAATACTGCACCTTCACCTACACTCAGCCCTATTCTTCAGGCCATCGGCAAGACCTACCTGTAAATGAACAAAAGAGCCTGCAGCCTCCCCTTTGGGACAGGTAATAAATAGGCAAGACAGACACCACAGGCACTTCCAGGAAGCTGGACATCTAAGGAGGTGACTGACAACTGTCTCTGTGCTCCAGAGGCTGTGTGAGACCACATGCGCAAAGAACTAAAAAGCATGGGTCCAAAAAAGGTGACTGATCTGCCTTGCCAGGTAAGACTTTGTACAAGATCACATTCTTATTGGTGTTAGGGGGATAAAGAGCCAAGGAGCAGCACAAGTGTGAGCTTTTTCATGAGCTCTTTGATGCATTCAAGTTTCATGAATATGTGAGGCAAAAATCATCTAGATGGAGAAGTGGCAGGATATTTTAAATATTTTAAAATGTCAAACTTACTGCACTTTGCTTAAATAAGGTTGGTCTAATATAACAGGAAGATGCTGCTCAATGCTGCCAAACTGAAAAGTCTGTAATCAGTTTTGGTATTGCTCATTTTCAGAGCAGGACTCAAGCCTCCAGAGGTATTAGGTTAAAAAAAAAAAAAAAAAAGAAGAAAAGTTTTGTTTAGGTACTGTTTTCACTTGTTTTTTGGGTGTTGAGCCTTTATTCCTCAGGAAGAATGTCTGATCATTAGCTTTTCGTTACTTCTGAAAATAAACATTTCTATTGCTTTTTTATTGCACCTTGTCAAAAGTACCTGGAATACCTTTATTTAGGGGTTCTGGAACTTAAGTTTACTAGGGTGCTGTTTATATATGCACATCTATATTCCAATTCACATATAGAAAAGGTAGGTATACACCGACTATTGGGAAATTATCCAGTCCTCCACAAGAAATTGCAAACGGAAGTGTCCTACCAGTCTGCTGCAGATACTTCAAACTGTATTGCTGGAATTCCTCTCTTTTACTGGTTGATTTGTTTCTGTTTCTATTTCCTTTCAACTACCAACTTGTCTGCACATTCAGAGGTGAATCAAGGGTCAGTCATATATATCCTTGTTCATATGGAAGGAGAAAAACAAATTTAGTGTTTCAGGACACAAAACTGCCAGTTCAGGAGATCACTGAAGGTTGCACTCCAGCTTGTAAGATGAGTGAAGTGGAAATGCCAAAAGGGCTCCTGCACAAAAAAGGTACAAATGTGCAGCAGGACCTTGACTGCAGTTTCAAAAGCACTGTGCAATGGCTGTAGCATAATTAACCGAAAGCACAGCAGTCTTGTAAAATAAATCACAGAATGCTCACTCTCTTCTTCACCTCTGTGTTGACTAGGTGCACTTATATAAAAAGCAATAGAGCTACTCTTGATTTAGCACAATCTGAGTTTGGCCAAGGTGACCGAGATGAAGCAAGCAGTGTAGAAATTCTAATGGATATGTGAAAAGGACAAAAACAGATACTGTAACAGTAGGATGACTTTCCATAAGTATGTTCAGAAGAACAGAAGACAAGTTCACTTATAACTGGCACTCCAGAATCTGCATAATATTTTCCAAAATAACCCAAGTAAAATCTGAGCTTCAAAATAGAGCTTCTTATTCCATTGATTTGAGACTGCACAGCTGTAGCACCACAGCATAACTGCTTTCAATTGTTAATTAAATACAGAACCCACTGAAACTCACAGGCACCCCAGTCTTTGCACATCTTTTATCAGAAATGACAAATGCAGGTGAACCTCTAGCCATAAACTGCTCCCTCAACCCAAAGGTTTTTCCACAGGATAATAGCCTACCTCTGGCAAGAGAGCTCCACACTTTTACACTGCTACAGAATTGCAAGAAGTCTTGCAGCAGTCTGTGAAAAAACACCTACTGCGCATATGGCCTGTTGCACTTCAAGAGGGTGCAAACAGATCCACAGCTGTGTAAGGCATTAGTACCTAGGAGTATTAACTTAGTTAGAGACCCTATTTTTCTTAGAAAATATGAAAGGCTAAAACTAGATTTAAATAAGTGTAACAATGGGAAATGGTAAATTCAGTATTAAAAAATTGGGATTAGCAGTATTTACCATACTGTATTGTTATGAAAAACATTACCTCTATCTACCTGACACTTTTATAGTTGCATACACCTGCTGCCACCTCAGGTTCCATTCCCAGGGAATTACTCATTCAGAGCTACAGGAAAGTGAAAATGTGGTTTAGAAGAACAAATTACTTGATTTGTTTCAGCTCATGAAGACAGCAACAGAGTGTAAATGAATAGGCAGGGCTCACTTTCCTTCTTGTCTTATTTTTTATTCTAATAATGTCACCTCCTAAAAAACGGATTTTTTTTATTGGTTTCTTTTAGACTACACCCTTTTTTGGATACATATGTTCTGCATGATATTAAAGGCTGGAATAGGATCCAGGGTTAACTCACATATGGCAGCACATGGCCATGTTTCTAGAATGCAGAGGGAACACTGAGAACTCTCCACACAGCTCACCTGTACTAAAAATAGGTTACTTGTTTGGGAGCACAGTGCGTATGTAGAAGCAAACAAATATGATACATAAAATTACAGAATACTTGCAAGATACAGACATTACTTATGAACAAGAGAAACGCTGCACTTCAAACACAGGGCAAAATCCTACATTTCATTAACACCAAATGGCTTTAACTTTCAGTTTAAAACAACCCAACCACAAAAACCCTAAACGTGCCATCAAAACTGCAATGAATACAAGACTGTTTTTAAAGCTAAGGAATCTGTTGAAAGGACTTCTGCACCCTGTTACAACTCTCCCCACAACAATCAGACCTTCATCTTACTATAGTTAGAAGAAAACACTTCATTCCAACCAAACGTTATGCACACCTTGACATCTTACTAGTATACACTTTTTCTCTCCTACAAGAAATATCAAAAGAAGAGGGCTAATAACCTTACTGAATACTAAGGAGTGACAGAGCTGCATTTACAAAGGTGATTGACTACAGGTATTTGAAATGCTAGAAATACAATTTGAGTATCTACACAAATACAGATGTTCAGGGGTTTTTTAATATAACCTTATCACTACTTTTTCATAGCAATTTTCTTCATTTATGTGCATATGATTGGTCATATTTAAGATAGGTACAAATACTATTATTTAAAGAATTTATTTTACAGCAACATTTAAGAAACCATAAATTTATGTCAGTATTACTAGAGGAAATCCATTTCTATGAAAGCTGTATATTTGCAATGCATTGTTGAAGTATATATTGCATTAATACTTCACTGTGCTTCTAAGCGTTAATATAGGTTATTTGTTTATTACTACGTCAAGGTTATTCATCATATGCAGTGTCAGAAAGCACAAGCTGACATCTCATATTGTCTGCTTCAAGGGCAAGACCAATGTGACCTTTGGCTCCTTCTTTTAAAAAGGATGAAATCATTCCAGAGGGATAATGTTGAATTGCACGGCTCCCTTCAAGAATCAATCTGCCATTTATGGTTTCCAATTTTCCATACTGTAGTATGGCTTGTTAAGATCTCATGGCTAATTTTCTCTTCAAAGTTTAGTGTTCTAAAATTCCCTAAATATCTTCCTTACTGCAATGTCACTTATGCTTACTATTTTAATCATCACAGAATTAAAATTTCAGATCATCAGTTCTTTTTAATTTTGCTAGGGTGCTTCTGGATTCTGTCTGGACTAAAATCATGCTGACCAGTGACTTCCTAGATCTAGATCACACCTTGAATCAAAAATATTTTAGATTCAATGTTTTTTTTCTTTCTAGATTCTGTTAAAATCTCCAAGAAAAAGTCTTCATATTTATTGACTTTTCTTGCTTTACCATGCTTCTAAGCTCTCCTATATTCAGCTGACACAGGTGTGCAAGTGATGGTAGAAGATACAGTTACCAGTGAAAACCCACCAGAAATAGAAATAGCTAATAGGTAACTGTGCAAAAATATGGGAGTGATAAAAATGAGAAGTGATCTGTCAACTATGGAGCTCTGCCTTCAGCTGCCTCTGTACCACGCCAGGGGAAAGCAGATGCACAATCAAATCATGAGCTAGATGTGAAGCTACGTGTATTATTTCACAAGGATGACAAGGTGCCTCCAGGATCTTGAAACATATTTGAACAGGCAACTCTTCCAACTTCATCAACCTCAAAGTGAGTACATTTTTGGAGAGGGATGAGATTAACATGTATGAGTAATTTTATTATCTGTGCGTGATACTGATTTCACTATAAAATTCAACCAAGGAGAATGCAGCATTCTTTGACCTAGCTGATAAAAGGTCAGAAAGCAATTTTGAATAATAAATGAGACCTGCTGACCTCATGACCCAAGTCTGGCAGGGTCAGCAGCAGCCCTCTCACCAGATGCTGATGGCAGATATACAAACGCAGACAGCTCAACTAATGAGCTTCCCGGATAAAGGTTTTAGATCCAGTGACATTTAAGTGCTATGCAGTATATAAAATAAACTTACAAATAATCTGTGCCATAAAAAATTAAAGTGATATTTACAGTGAGGTGCAATATGACATACTTTGTAATCTTCACTACAATGATTATTTTACTGCTTCTCCTAGGTGGCCATTAACCAGAAAATATAATACCTGACTAACACTTCCTCTAAGGTCTTTTCACGCTTATATGGTTCCCATTCAGTGGATGTACTTCGAAAAGACAGACTTTGATAGTACATTTTCTTGGCACCTCATTCAATAAAAGTCAACAAAAATTACTTTTAAGACAAGTTTGAATTTATTTTATTTAAATTCAAACCAACATATTTCTCCCTAGTGAGTAAAGGCAGGCTTAGGGTATTGTAAGACCAAGAACTATTTTCTTCTCATTGCTTCATGAACACTTCCACACAGAAATGAGTTACACAATACATGGTTTTTGGAGAGGGAAGTGTGCTAAAATTCATTCTCTCCCCTACCTTATATTTCACTCTGCAAATGTCTTATTCCATTCCAGAGCTCAGAAACCCTGAGTTTCAACATCACCCTGGGTGCTGGGTCTGAGTTCCATGAGCTATCATCTCATTCCTCAGGTATATAACCACTGCTTGTTTGAATTTGTAGGAATATAACTATATATTTATGTTCTGCATGAACTAGCAGTCTAAAGCCAAATTTCTAAATATCATTTTTGAGAACTGATTTGTAAGAAAAGATAATTGATTAGGTTCTCTTCATCAGCAAATAATTCACCATGAATACAATTAACTACAGCAACCACAAAAATTAGTTCTTCTGTCTTTTTAAAGTCACTATTATTAATTATATGGAAGATGTCTTTTAGCCACTTACTGAAGTCTAGAGACTACATTAAAAATGCTACAGAAAAATTATTGTGCTCTATTCAATTCTGTGTTCCTTTGCATAACTAATTTTAACTTATACAACTGGTGTTTAAAAGTCAGAAAAATTAAAATACTAGCTGGAGATGGAGGAAAAATACTGTCCCATTTCACTGAAGAGGAATCTGAGACACTAGGTTACATGAAGAAATATTTTCTTTTAAACTTCCTAAAATTTCAGCCTTTCAATTTAATTGCATTCCTGCATGGTCTTGAATTGTGAAAAAGGATAAAGAATGATTAGCTGATATAATTTTGTCAAACAATATGTATACTTCTACAATATTATTTCCCATTTATCTCCTCTTTCAGCTAACCAGCTTTTAAAATTACATTTATATTGTTAATTTTTCTTGCCTGTATCTAAGGTGTCCTCTATTTAGGCCATAGCTTTTCAGAGTCAGTAATAAAGAACATGAGCTCTCCAAAAGGCCTCCCAATCAATGTACACAATAAATTTGTAATATCTGCAGCGTTATGTACATTCTTCTTATATCTTCACTGTACATCAGCTCTTCTGAGTGCCACTGTACAACTTTTGACTGAAATGTTACCCCTGACATTTATAGATGGAATTTACCTACCCAGTGGTGACTGGCATACCACTAGGGAGAGAGCATCTGTATCCTTCTGATCCAGGGGCTGCCAGGAGCCATTCAGATCTTTTTAATCAGTGCTGATTAAGGCAAGTCAGATGACTACCCTGAAATTTATCACCACTTCTAAAGACCTTGTAGCTGCCGGTAGCTTGGGTAGCTCGCGCAAGGGATTGTCTTGGCCACTCGCCTTTCCTCTGCACTTGTGAGGACTTTGCAAGGGGAATTACACACTGTCTCTACATAATCTATCCCAATTTTTCACTGAGTCAAGTGTGTGCTCAGAATACAATTTTGGGACTTCAGTACTTTGTGCAGATACCAATTAAACTCGTTAGTGAACCCAGCTTCCAAATCTTAGTGCATTCATTTAGGGGACCAGTAACAGTAACCAGCTCCTGCACTCTCAGCCTGCATGCAATTGAAATAGAATTTGATTATAAGCATATTAAATTATAAAAGTTGCTCAAAAATCTGCCTGCAGCTTTGCCTCATGTATTTAAATGAGCAGTAGCTTCCACTACCAAAAAAGATTTTCTTACTGCATCTAGTGCATCAGTAAAATGTACTTGATGCTTCGATTTCTGTCTTGCCACTAGACAATTATGTGTATTGTAAGTCTGCTAGATTTCCTTAAAACATTACATTCAATTTGCCTTAAAATGGCTTCTCCATTTCATAACTACAAGAGTACAAGGAATTTTGGAAGTCAAGAGTTGTTCACAGTAGCTTCATACCAATTTTCCCAGAACAAGACACGACAAAGCTGTGCATCAGCAGAACCTTCTGCCTAGCAGAGTAAATCTTTCATTACATAAATCAGCTGGACTTATGTTAATTATTTACTGGTGAAATAGTGCAAAGCAGAACAGTGCAATCTGGAATTAGATTCAGGGTTTGGAGATACATCTCTTAATGAACACCTGAAAATGTAATCAAAGAGAGAGAAGGACTCATGAGATCCATCCAGTGGGATCACCTATGAGCAGAAATTCCATTTAGCTTTGCTCAGCAAGAGAAAACAAATGCAAATTATAGCGTTGATCTCACTGCAGGTTTGCAAGGACATATGTATGGAAAGGAGAATCAGAAAAATTGCTGTACCCAACTGGTACTATAATAACAGGAAACTGTTCTCTTTCAGAAAACCATCCTAGACAGGTAGTACACACTAAAATTGTTAAACAAATCTAGCTGTGTTTTGATGTACCCTTTGCCCCTGCACCATTGTAGTGACAGCTAATGCATGGTGGGCTGCTCTTTTCCACTGCTTGTCCTGCTTTTCATGCAATACAACACCACCATCCCATTTCATTTTTTATTCTGCACATTTATGCTGTGACTACATCCACCAAAGGATCCATTTTACCACTGTACTCTAAATGAGGAATGTGTAAATTAGTTCTGTTCACCAAAAATCAACATGCTTTTCAGAGTGTACAATATTTATTCTTTTTAACCTGGAATAGCTTATTCCCAAAAGCAATTAACATGCCTTATGCTCTTTCCTCTCCTCCTCCTAAAATCACTACAAAGAAAACTAGAAATTAGATTTTCATCTTGGTATGTTTTATCCAAATACAGGCCAAAAATCAAAGCCCTGGCTGCCAGAGTTCTAGCAAAATTATGCTTGAGAGGAGTCCCGTTCACTTAGAGCAGCTTCTGCTGTGGCTTTGATTTTCTTTTAAGTAATTACACATGTCACTTTTCCTTGAAAAGAATGTTTTATTTTGATTCTGAATGGGTACTACAGTTTTGCAACCTGAATGAACTAATCAGTTGTGAATTTTCAAAGTAGAACTTGTACATTATCACAGTAATAAACATACTGTAATAATTTTTCTTTTTTTCATTTCAGAGAAACAGTTTCTCTGCATATAAGTTCCAAGATGTCTAACAACCCAAAATGTAAAGCTTTTACTTGTATTCTGGTTCAGGGACATTAATTACTATGACAGATTTTTATAAACATTTTGTCATAAGTCATCATATTTTCTCAGTTCTTACACTGCGCTTAAAGTCTTCTTTTTTGAATTTCACTTAGGACTGACTCACATACATACTGGTCTTCATACATCTAAAAAAGTATTAGAGATTTATACTTCTTGTTCATACAGATTCCCTTTAATTTTATTTTTTATACTAGGCAGCTTATTCACCGAGTAAAATCTAGTTTTCTAGGAGTCCATTGTATGTAGGGAAGCTTTCAAATTTTACCATGTCCACAGGATAATTGAAAAAAAAAAGATAATCAGAGCCTCTGGAATGAATAATAATGGGTAAAAAAAATGTTTCTGATGAAAACAATTAGTTACAAGCACTACGAGTTGAAATTCAGTTCAGCGTTAAAGAGACAGTTTAGAAGCACATGGTACATTTATCACAGCTCCACAGACAAGTTATTGAGCTGTCTGTGAAAAACAGAGCCAAACAGGAAAGCTTTCAGCAGAAAGCAGTGGTTGAGGTCCTTGATTGATAGAGTTAGATGATGCAAAGCTGTCTGATGGCCTTTCTGCAAAATAAAGTGAAGGAACTCAAGGTCTTTCATGACGATCTCTGACCACAGATGAACAGCTACTTTATTACAGCACAGATTGAGGTTGCACCTTAGTCCATATTCTGCCACTTTTGGATGCACACGGTTAACTTTACCAACAATCCACTGTGTTTAACATAAGTGTCTGCCATCTTTATACCATTTTAAAAGGGCAGCGGATTGCAGTAGTTAGAAGCTTAACCTCTTTTCTGTTTAACTGTGGTGATTGAAAAAATATAATCAGTTTCATCACAGGGTTCTTATTGCAGTGATAGGGCTGATTGTTCAGGGGGAAGTGCTTCATTTAGAGATAAATCCCTGCTATGTGTAAGAGTCAAAATCTACTCGTGCTTCCTCCCTCAGAAAGGAACTAATTTACTTTTTCCAAAATGTAAATCCTATCTTCCTAAAGATTTGGCGGTGATTCCAATCTTCACTGATGTGATGCTACAGGTATCATAGAACACATCTTTGCAAAGCCTGAGAACAATTATAGCACATTTGCTTTCAGCAGAAATTGAATACTTATCTCCATGATTGTGATGTTGAACAAAAAAATTTTTAGATAAAGATACTACACTACCTGACCAATCTAAAGTACTTACAATCACCCAAACAATCCTGACTTGGGGGGCACAGTTCAGACAAGAGCAGTGACTTCTATTCACAGTAGAAATTGAGGATATTTTGTCTGGGGTTCTCACAGCTGCCTGTGATTCACACTGGCTAAGGCTGCACTGCCTGCTTCATTTCGAAGTACAACCTAGAGAAAAATACTATGACCCAGTCACTTCTACACTTACCACACTGACACTTCTGATTTTAGAAAAACAAAAAATTCCACAAAGAACTTTTGAGTACAGGGGTTTAACTGTGGGCTATATTCTAGTTAAAGTTTCTATTAGCCTAATTAGCTAATGGGGTCGCTAAAGCAACTTTGCAGAAGTTACTCTCATTCACTCTCTTCAAATGTCCTTTGAAGAAAAATATGTTTCCAGATATTTAAAGTCCTTTCTCCTTAATTATAGGTCTCTTTCCCTCATTGACAAGGCCAAAGTAGAGTCCTGGACTAAACAATTGCTGTAGGCTTCTTCCAAATGAACTATTCCAGTCTAGTGCAATTTATATTTGAAATGCTTCAATTCATCCTGGCATTCATTTGTAACTTTGTTCTAGGTTTACTCTCTCAGCTCTAGTGCTCCACTGTGAGCATCCTCAGAGCAGAACAAGTTACATTAAAGCAGTAAACATCTCTCCCCAGGAAGTGTCTCAGTAAAGAACCAAAGTGTCATTGATGGCAAAAACCTCAGTTCTAACAAGGACAGGTTCATATATTCAGACACTGTCTACAAGAATTATCCAGTTTTCTAACATTTTCTGTCCTGCAGTCATGAGTCTTGCTAATACCAACACATCTACTCCCCATGTCTTTGACATCCTTGGTTTTAAAGTCAGTGTTAATCACTACTCCCCAAACTCTTTTCCTCAGAATAGCTTTTTCTTTCCATTACCTTAGTTTAATATTTACTTTAGAGGCTGCTGCCTAAATTGTCTGGATATGGAATTCAGTGTGTCATCCATCAAAGGACTGACAAGACGAAGTCTGCCCTGAAATTCTGACTTTTGAATTCACAGAACTGCCTAGCTCCTTTTTCATGGTTGAAGTGGTATACAGATACTATGACCTATGTACTCAGCTTTCAACTCAGTTATTTTACCATTTTTACAATACCATACACCAGTAGTAGTTTTAAATTTTAACATTTTAAACACCTCACTTGATGTTATTTGGTTGGATCTATTCTGAGTGCTGAAACAAATGCTGCAAGTCTTACAGGATTTTTACGCAAAATGAGAGAGCATTATCTAAGCAGCTTTTCCTCCTGTATCATATAAAAGACTCCTGAGCACAGTGCCACCTAAAACTTCCTAAAAAGCAAGACGCTCTCAATTTCCTAGGTTTGATACTGGTCCAACAGAGTTGAGGAAAATAAAAACAGCACTGAGTGCTGTCAGTAGAGACAGGCACTGGGGAATAAAAAAAATATTTCGGTCTTAAACTTTAAACTGATGTTACGTGTTTCTACCCACAAAACTGTAAACAACTTCTAAAGCATTTAAGATGATCTCAGTGTAGTCTTTCTCTCTGATTAACATTAAACACGTTTTGACATACTAGAGGCTGAACTATGAAAAGGATTGCTTTACTACCTGGGTTGCGGAAGTTCAATCTTGAAATAAAAAACCCTTTAAAAACAAAACACCACGTCTGATTCATATAAATAAAGGTGTTTTAAAAACATGTATTGACTTTTCCATGTTATTAAGCTTTTTAGATGAATCCAGTTGTTAAATGGTTGTTCTAGTAACTGGCCTGTCACCTGGAAATGTTCTTAGATTGTTTTTTTGACACAATGTCCCTGCAGAAAGTTGGGCAGTGTGACACAGAGAGCACAGGTTTGCCTATCACACTGATTACTTGATGTAATAGTAAGCAAGCTTAAGTGAACTGTGTGTCTTCAATCTTTCCAATCACTTAGGGATGGGCACCAGAGGATACCATCCATCATCCATGGCCTGAAACATATGGTGCATCAGCAATCTTAGGCTGACCTAAATGATAGTAAAAGCTGCTATGCTGTTCACAATAAGGAATTGTTGTCCACTGAATTACAGGATTGTGATTAGATTGCTAACATGGCCAACTTGATGTATAAGTGAAGTGTCCAGGAAAGATATTCCCTAGGATCCTTTGAAGATTAATTTATACCCTTGAAATGTGCACCAATCACAGAATGAAAAAATATGTCAAGGTATTTTTCTTGTGAACAAAAAAAGCACTGCAGTGGTAACAGCTATTAATTTATTTTTGGCAGTTTTAGCTAACAGAATTCAATAAACAAGGTTCTTGAAGGTTTTTGTTTTGTTGCAAGGTTTTTACTGCTTGACTCCTAAAAAGCATGGAGTTCTACAACAATATCTTTTATAAGGGGTCAGTTCCCCTCACATTCTATTCTAAAATCTCATAAAGAATTGTAAGTATTACACAAAGGCAGCAAGAAAAAGACTGAAAATTCTTCATTTTGTATTATTGCATTACTATGTAATGGGCATGTAAATACACTGCAATATTATGTACCTATTTTCAAGCTAAAAAAATACACACTTGACCACTGATCCCAAAATTATCAATTTTGTCTCTCCATAAATTAGATTATGCCATGTTAGTCATTCATCATTTTAGGAAAAAATAACCCACATCACAGAGCCAAGGCTTCAACTGCATTATCAACTGTGGTGTGACATAGGGCAGGGGGCAACAAGGAAAGGGGGAGTTATTTTTCTAGAGTAGCTCTATCCCTTAAATCCTCTTTAATTAGTAAAACAGAGATAGTGAAAATCACATTTTAGGAAGCACAGGTAAAGAGTGAAAAAGAACATTATCTTATAACAGATATGAGCTGTATTGGAATGTAACTAAAAACCAACATACATTTGTGCTGACCGTCCAAGACCATTCAAAAACCAACTTAGTCCAGGCTGAAGTACATTACTCCCTTATAAGATACTGAACTTCAAAGAAATTGTTTCGCAAATATGTCTACCATATGCAATTATCATGACAAGACTGGAAAAAATGTTCTTTTCTGTCCCATCTTCCAGTCTATTTTTTTTTTTTTGGTGACTTGCTTTGCTTTTCCTGGAACATGTGAGGGAGATGTGCCTGCTGTGCCTGTTAGCTCAGACCTTCTGCTGGTGCATTTACTTTATTTCTAATGTGCTTGTAACCAGTGTAAGCCCTTAACCATGTACAAGTTCTATTTTAAAACATTCCTAACCACGCAACTAAAACATGAAATTTCATTACATAAAAGCACAGGTTTAAAGTCATGGGCTTTTTTTTTTTTTACTATTCCCCAATATAATCTGCTGACAGAAGTGTAATTCATATAATACACTATATATCACACCTTGACAGAGATAACAATGGTCACTAGTGAAAGGAAGCCCTATTGAACCTTTCAAGAGGACATACTAATTAAATAATAAATTTCTTCCTGTGCATTGAGAGTGGCCTTAATCTGCTAAAAATATCTGAGACACACCTATTAGAACAATTTGCATAAAATACCAAAATGCTACTTTTGGTATTTGGACCAGTGACTGCTTAACTTACATTAAAAAAAAAAGATTGTATTTTCAGTCAAGATAAAGACTTATATTCATTGCCAGCATTAAACTTGACAGTTTGGTGAGATGCAAAACCCTGACAGCACTTAATGTCCAAAAGAAACAGAATAATTTTTAGCATTACCATATTATTAGTACATTAAATTGAGCTTACATGCTTTAATTATGTCAGATAGGTTTTGCTTCTCTTTTTTACACTTCTGAAGAGAAAAAGAAAGGAAAAAAGAAATCCAAAACCTATTCAGATAAATGAGTGGTAGAGAGGAAAGAATACACAGACAAGGTACTAATTATTCTACAGGAAATACTTCCTGGATTCAGGTTCCTACTTCACCCTCTTCACTAGGCTATCTGAGCATCTCCTAGTAGTGCAGCAGGTGATGTGACTAACATCCATCATAGGAGAACAATAGTGGCACCTGGTCTTTAGGGAATTAGTGATACATATCTTCAATGTGATATAAGTTGGATTTTTCCAAGAGTAGGGAAAAAAAATTCTTCAGCTGAAATTTCCTCAGATACACCAGAAAGCTTTCTGTATTCTTTAATTCTTACTTCATTTGAATAGTCATCTTTACCAGCAATGCAATTGAAGAACTAAAACATTATGCTGAAGTAAGATAGGATACTTGGTGGACATAACTTTGGTCCTTAAAATAAAGCATATAGGGAAATGTTAAATATGAACCCGCCATGAGAGAATGAGAGAATACTGAACAACTTAAGATTCAAAATCTGGAAGTCATTGTGTGCTGATTGGTTCCACGCACCATGCAAATATGAATTACTATTTCTCTTAATGATGCTCATTTGCTTTGAAACAACACTGAGTTTACTTTTATATAACAAAGAGAAACAGATTCTATTTACGAGACAGGAAATACAAAGAGATGCATTAAACCTTCTAAAAATGTGTACAGGTGCAGAAGTGCACCTAGAGATGAACACATGGTCCATCCTGAAATTTAACAGCTCTGTTGAGAGAGATTCTAGTGGTGATGGATATATGTACCTCCAACTGGTTCAATATTTTCTTGATAAAGAATACTTTTCTTGGTAGGAAAGTAAGGCTTGTTTTGAGCTATTTCCATTTTTTGTTTGCCGAGACAGGTGCCTTGATCTCATTATTAGAGACAAGCACTGTGCAGTTGTGTCACTTTGCTGCATGCTAGCTGGGAATCTCTACTTCCATACTAATAATGACTTGTATAAATAAAGTAGTTTTACCTTTCAGCATGTTTTTCACAAAACATGTATGAAAAATTTCCATCTTACTGAAAACTATTGGGAGCAGCTTGAAGTAATTTCTCTTTCTGCAAGTTTTTTTTAAACAAACAAAACTATTAAAACATTTAACTTGTCTTACTGCCAGATATTAGTAATTCTGTTGGCTCAATATTTGCATGATCAATTTTATAATTTCATCCCAAATAAGGTAGGTGAGTCTGTTAATCTGGAATTCAAGGACAGAAACATTTCAAATATATGTAGTTATAGACCAAGTTCAGGAAGTCATTCTGTATCTCCTAAAAGTTTAAAAAATATAAGATGCAAAATTCAAAGGTACCTTGCTTCATGCATCATTAAAAAGAATCCCTTAAATAAATTGTATTCCAATTACATGACAGAAAACTAACTAAAGCATGACAAAAATTGTTCACTGCACACTGCAGATTGTTCTGCCTTCACTACTGCCCAGTAGAAGCCATAGGTAACTGCAGTCAAAATGTCTCAGAAAGATTTTATTCCCCATGATAAGGAAAATTCAGACAACAGAGCCTGAAGAAAATATTGCCAAACTCTTGCAAACATTTTTCAAGCATGCCAGCAATATAATCATATATTGTTGAGAAGAGAACTTCTGCCTGGGGGTCATCCCTTTATCCATGCTCTTCTGAACCACTCCTCTCTCAGCAAGGCATCCAACTCTACAATCTTTCTAGGGTAGAACCTATTTAAGTCTTTCCTGCCCTATGTTTTCCCATAGTATCCTACATAAATATCGAACAGCAAAGAAATTAATAAAAATAGTATCAGGAGATTACAAAACATCAATACAGCACAGAAAAACTCTAGATGATGTCTTATAAATATGAACAAGGTATTCTAATACTGTGTTACCTATGGCTGTTAGCACAGAGCTCAGTTTCAGTTTTAATTATGGACTATACACAGTTCTACTTTTTCTCCCACCTCAGCCTGCCTCTCATATTAGGCCCATCTAGAAAATCTCCAGCTTTGCAAGAACTATTTGCACAAAAAATTCTAGGGGAAGTGCTAGAATTTAAGTAATCTACTTTTGCTATTTTATTCACAAGATTTTACAGAGGCTGAGTGAGCAAAAAAGCACAGAGAAATAGGGAAACATCACTAAGGCCATCATTCTGTCCTCTTTATTGTCTACACTCCTTAACACTGTGGACAATAAAGAGGACAGAGTCTGAGCAGTTAGAGATTATTACCAAATTAAAACAGCAGGACAAACTTCAAAATATAACCAAACCAAGGTGAAAACATCCAGGTTTTGCTCTTTCTACCTTTGTGAATAAAATTAACTCTGTGCTATACAGACACAAATGGATTAAAAATGAGAGTATGACACACAAGAAATGAAAACATTACTTTGTAACTTATACACTTATTTCTTATGCTATGTTCCGATGTCTTCCAGTTGTAAGGGTTTATTTGACCCATGGCTCTGTGACAAGAAATCCAAGACTCTAACAAGGATTTCAGGTTATATACTCTTAGCAAGTCTGAACACTGTGTTCAACTAAGAACAATGATATAGGCAAGGAGACATTCAGACTAAGGAAACAAGATGTGACAAGGAGTGGCTCCTCAAAAAAAAAACCCAAACCAAAAAAACCCCAAACCCAACAAAAGAAGAAAAACCAAAACCAACCAGTATAAGACAGTCTTAGAGGAGACTAAGTAACAAGGAGTATTTGCAGTTCTTTCACACGTTATATTGAAGCCCCAAGTCAGAACTGTGAAATCTAAGATGAGCATTGCACTTTTCCTCACCAAATGAATTTCTAAATAAACAGAAGAGACTAAAAATGAACCAATGATAATTTTATATGTCTGTATTAACAGCTCCTCCCCTCCCAAAGTATTTATCTTTAAAGATTTAAATAGAGCATTAGAAATTCTTTGCATTCAGTAAACACTGAAAAAGCACATAGAAATCAAAACTGACTAAAGTTTATTCCGCATTTGAATTTAGAATATATGTGATCCTTATGCCTCCTTGACCAGTGAATCCTATCTATCCTAATGTTTTGTAGGAGTCTGAGATGGCGCCTTTTGAATTTGATTTTGTGTAAAAACACACACCAAATCTGATTTCTTCTACATTAAGGAGTCCTCTGGTAAAATATATGATGCATGGAATGAAATAAGCTGTAGTTCTAGAATGAGTCTTTAAGCTTACTTCCTTTAGTACTTGACCACTAATATTAAAGACTACTGGATCAAACTACAGTTTTAATTGGATATACAGGACATGATACAGTGGTATAGTTAAACTGCAAGTTAGATGCTAAAATATGGCATTGATTTGTATTCTTTTACTGGAAATATTTGTAATATGAAACTAGGACACAATATACTCATTTTTAATGCATATTCCGTACAGAGGAAAGCTACTGCTGTCACCAGGTTATGCCCAAAGTATATTCTTCAAATAAATGTTAGATTAATTGGTTTGCTGTTTCTCAGTCTAAAATGAGATTACAGATTAATCTAACTCACATTAATAATGATGAAATGTTGATTATACAATTCCTACACTGCTTATTGCTAATGCACACACACAAAACTGGCCTGCACATAATTTTTCAAAATAGCCTGATGTCTAATAATTTAATGAATTGTTACATATAGGAACTTGCCCAAAAGCACAAAAAACAAGTTCCACCTAAAACCTTTGTTTTATTGGATGAAATGTTTGTGCTAGTAAGAAGACCAGATTGGATAAAGAAATTTCATTTTGGAGATAATTTACTGATTCCTCAGGTTCTGTTGGAGTTTTCTGCACATTTAGTATCTCACCAGAACACAAGCAATATAAATTATATAAAAGTGTTTATAGTTGAACCGTGTCAATGCATTTATCCCCCAAAAAGTTGCTTCCCCAGCAGCCAGGCAACAGAAGTTTTCATTGAAAGCTTGTATAACTTTTGTTGGCATCAGTGATCCAAATGGGTTAATGCTCCAAGTCAGGATTATCTTTTGGGTCTTTGATTGTTCACATACAGAGTCAGAATGCATATGTGCACTAATATGAAAAGGAAGTAGGTTATAACAAGATGACAATGCGAAAGAATATATCAGAGACAGAGCAACCCTCCTCTTTGGCTGCACTTCCTTGACAAAACCTTCAGACAGCAAGCAGGCAAGGAGTTTCATCTGCTATGTAAAAAGACAGACACAGAATTATTTCCTAAGAGCTGACATAAAAAAGTCATCTGCAACTGGACAGGTTTCTGAACGGCTGACAATGGAAGTGTTTAAAGCCCTGTGCCGCAGGTCACTATTCCTCTCTAGCGAGCAGGAGCTGTTATATCCCGCCCTGCATTGATTTACCATTACTGAACGGATTCCTCATTTTAACAAAACATATCGTTAGATTCTAGGTAAGTCTTTGACAATTCTTCACACTGGCCTATGGAATTCAATTGGCACCATTAATTTCACTATGGTATTTATCAGCAGAAGCTTTTTTCCTGCATGAACCAATTTATTTAATTGAATAGTTTAAAGGGCTCCAAAACCACATACAAAAGATGAGGTTATAGCTAACAGCTTTCAAATATACTTAAAAGCTTGAATCATTAGCAGTTGCTTAAACTATGAATTTTTAAGTGCAAGCCAGAATTTATTTCAAACTAGTCTCAGTGTTGTGATTTTTTCACATTTCATTTTTTCACAAATACAGCAGGCAGTTAAAATATTATGCTATATTTAGGAATAAAGCCTATGCTTTGCTGTCCTTCCACTTTTCCAGTTTTTGGCACTCCTGGAATATCACATGCATAATTTCCTCAATTTATTAACTGAGTATTAAGTTCCTAAACACATTTATTCCCCACAATTTTTTTTAAATGGTAAATAAATCCAGTTCCTCAAATTTGACAAAAAACTGAGGCACACAGTTCCAAAAGAAATGGAATGCTGTAATGCTGTTCCAGATAAGAAATTTTTGGCTCCCTATGTATTAGAAGAAACAGGCATCAGAGGATGGCACATGGGAAACTGCTTCAGTGCAGTAGCTATTGGGAAATTGCAGTACTACACACAAAATGCACCTTAACTGTGCAAATATTTTGATATTTCCACAAAAAAAGGAAAAAAATCTGTAGATGACTCATTGCTGAATGCCCTGAGGATAAGCAATGAGTTACCACTGAGAAAGACAGAGGTTCAGATCTACTCCAGGAGGGAATATCCAATTTCTTTGTGTCCAATCAGTGGGCTAGGGAATGACAACAGTGGTATTATCCCCACACTTCCTCTGATCAAAGAAGTTCTGCACGTGACTTGGTATGGATTAGGTATGTATGTCATAAGATCAAACACTACAAATGAAAAATGAATGCCAGCATAGTTCCCCTTAGCTTTATGCTATGTGGATATAAAAGTGGATAAATAAATTTTCAAGACCTGAAAATCACTGCCTGTGATTCACAGGAGAGTAGAAAACAACCATACTGACAACCCGTTAAATGGTACTATTAACCTGAGATTATTGCTGTGTAGAAAAAGGCACAAAGGGATAAAGTCCAATATACTTTTTCAGAATTATGATGAATGTCAAAAAAATTAGGGAAAACCTAAGCTTCTTTGAAGAACTGAAGAAAACCTTGCAGAAATCAATAGTAAGATTGCTATCAATATGTTTGGAATAGGTCCAAAATTATTATCTCTGACATTAACATAAAGAAATTGCAGCTGTTTGCATTTATAATTCCTTTTAGCAACAATGGAAGAATGTACTAGGACAGAATAGAGTTTACCCTTTCTCTGACATGCTCTATATGCACAGTTTGGGTTTTTTAAATTCCTTATGCTGGTTTCTGGAGAAATATGAGTTTGGTGACTTGGGTTTTTTCTTTTGTTGTGGTTTTTGCTTGTTTGGAGTTTTTAATTCAAATAAGCAATTCTGTCTGTACGGACCCACAGAAAGATATGGCGTTTTAAATTATTCATCAAGTGAAACTTGTCTACATTTAATCACCCTTAACCATGAAGTAAGGATGCAGGAGCTTCAAAGGAATAAGTACCTTTCTAAAAAAAAAAAAAAAAAGCCCCAATTATATAATATATTATGAACTTTAAAGATTAAAACTGAATGGCAAATTCTAAAAATCTGTGTTAAAAAAAAAACAAACAACCTTCTATTCACTTCCGTGGAAATTTGTTGAGTTAAATAAGATTAAACATCTCTAGATCTAACTTCTTAATTCCAAGTAAAGAAAAATGCAATGCAATACAATGCAATGATGATGGCAGCCAAGATTCAGATTCTTTTACTTTGGATCAGAGGGCACAGAGCCAGTCTTGAACTACAACTTAAAAACCCAAAACAATATTTAATCTTTACCTTGATATTGCACAAGATGCCAACTACTGTACAGCCCATAAACACAGAATATTTAATAAATTATGACATATCTATTCCACTGGTCATGGACTTACTCCTGCATGGGTTTTTAATAATTTCTGCATTTCATTTCAAGACACAAATAGTTGTACTTTTTCATATATTAGTAACCATAAAATGATTTGTTCAATTCCCTATAAGCTCATCAAGTTTTACAATACATATGACAAAACGCTACAAGCCTAAACAAGAATACTTCTGCTATTACATATTGTGATAAATAATGGAACAAACATAAGTGGAAATGAGAACAAAAAGAAGTCTAATATAATATTAAATATAGTGCAAAATCTCTTTTGCAGTCATTCTGTATGTTTTCTGCCTCTTTCAGACTACACTAAATTCTGAATATGTAAAAACATCCACTCTTCTTTGCAGCATGTATTTACATAGTTCAGATCATGAAGCATGAAAAATTCATAGCTGGTACAAATGTTTATGCCTGTTGTTCTCCTATCAAAGCAACTTTCTAGATGTTTTTTGAATAACCACAAATAATTAGGTTAAGAACAAAATTACAGTAAAAACCATCTGTTACTAGACATACAAAAAAATCCCCCTTTCAGAGAGTGGAAGTAACTCCGCTGAATTCATAACTTGTTTGAGACTTAATTAGAATTAAACATCAATTGACTACTAAAATCATACCAGCACTTTTTATGTAACAGAAATGTTTTTTTCATCTAGTACAGAAAGTTTTGAAATAAACCCAAAGATCTAAACACATTTGGAGTTTGAAGACACCTGTATTTTGAACTTTCAATTAGTTCAATTTTAACTGTAAATCTCTGTCAAAATACTTGATTGAAATATGCCCTGAAAATTCAGGAAATTAGGTCCATACATGAGCTTTACAGCTGGGGCTGCTTTAGTTACAATGCAGGTTGAGCCAAACCACATAAACAAAATGATTTGAAACAATATTAAATGTAAGCAAAGTATAAACTCATATATGACAATCACTGAAAGTGTTTTTCATTTCAAAGTTATAGAGACACCTCTTTGTACTGTGGCCTGAAGCAAGTATCACTGATCATTTTTAGTATGCTGGAACAAGGATATTGGTAACAAATCTTCATGACAGACACATACACTCAATGAGATAATAAATTAGTTTCCCAAGTGAAGGCTCACTAATAAGATTGGATCTAAAATTTAGGTCACTTAATTTTAAGACTCAGCTAATGGGCTAAAAAAAAAAAGTATAACTTCATAACATAAATTCAGGTTCAATCTTTTTTATCATAAACATTAGCACCATTGTAAAGTTGCAAAGAGTAAGCTTCTTGTAAAATGAAATGATCTAATTGTAAAATGCATTTGATATCTCCTTGCATGGAGGTTATTTCTAAAAGAAAAATAAAATATTCTGTATTACATTATGAAGTTATAAAATTTGAGCAATTAATTTTTAGTGCTGTGTAAGGTCTGATGTCACTGGAAAGATAAATTTGTAAAACTTCTTTCCAATATGATTTATTGATTCTATTTCAAATACAGTGCTTATTTTATTTGCAAATACCAGACCTATTATACAATCAAAGAAACTTTACCTTTTCTTCTTTAGTATTCAGAGGTGATGAGAGAGTGTGAAAGTCCTTAAACTCCTTGACAATCATATGAGAAAACTCCTAGCCTGATAAACTCAGAAATAGGCCATTTGGCTTGTCTCACACAGAAATAAAGTATTGTGAGTTCTACTCCCAGCTTGCTCTGCCTTCTAGAGGAAGTTCTTTTAAAATTATATACCAACAAATTTTCCACTTACAAAGAAAAGAAAATTTTCTGAGAGGGATGTTTTACAAGGTTCTATAGTGATAGAACAAGGGGGAGTATTTATAGTGAAAGAGGATAGATTTAGCTTAAACATAAGGAGGAAATTCTTTATTGTAAATCTGGGAGGCACTGAAGCAGGTTGCCTGAAATTGTGGACGGCCTATCCTTGGGAGTGTTCAAAGCCAGACTGAACAAAGCCTTAAGCATCCTGGTCAAGTGGAAGGTGGCCCTGCCCATGTCAGGCAGTTGGAACTAGATGATTTCTAAGGTCCTTTCAAATCCAAACCACTCTATTATTTTTAATGTACTGCAAATCCCTCTCCTCAGTCTTTGAGAGTGTCCAAAACTTACCATTTCCATTTTCTACTATGGCCAATGGCTGTCTGCAAATTGCTGTCTTTCTCAAGGGATTAAGAGTCCTCTGAACTTCTGCCAGCAGCACTGCTTGCATTGCTTCAACAATCTGTCATAAATGCAAATTATGATTGGATGATATCAGTACCTCAATTATTTATCAAAGTATTTGACAATTTTAACCAACTTGCACAAACTCTTGAGATTGTCCTGGTGAATGTCATTAGAAAAATAAGTCTTTCAGACAGTGATAATCATGTGTGTCTACATTGACACTGAGGAAAAAAAAGGTTAACTAGATGGCAATAAAATAGTGTAAGTTGTCAGTCAGGACTGCTTCCCAATATCTATGAAATCTAAGGTTTCAACTTAAATATGAATTTAAATGGAACACAAAAACTTTAAGTTTAATATATGTTATTATAAACATTTTAAGCTTATACACTATTTATATTATAAAAAAGCTATTAAAATTATTTGAGTTTCACATGGCTAAAAGTTGATATGCAGGATCCTTCAAACTGCCTGGAAGAGAGATTGTTTCAACTCACTAATCAAGTACTTGCCCTCAAAAATATCAATAACTGCCCTTGTAAATTCAAATCATTAAGTGGAACAAAGGCTGTGGGTGTCCTTTGTGACAAAATCCTTTATTGTAGACAAATATACCAGAGTCAGGTCCACAAATGTAAAAGTTCACTGCAAGTGAACCCAGCCCTATGTGATTCAATATAGCACAAACCTTCATCTTGTTATAATAGAACTTTATTTTACAGGGGACACCAAAGGCAGTTTCCAGTTCCTCACATCTATACAGCCCTGAGCTTTGGGGATTGCAGATCCTGACTTTGCAGCAGACTCTTACAATATATCTATAATAATTAAGAAAGAGAAAGAAACACGGACACATTTTCATTGTCCTGGGGAATTTTACACAACAAAAACAATTCTTACAGAGGTACACTAAAGAGATCTACAAAGAACCTGTCACTAATCTGGATCAGATGCTCTTTACTTGTATCACTGCTGTGCATGACAGGCAGCATCTTAAATCAAAAAACTGTAACAAATGGCACAACACGATCTTATTGTAGAGGCACCTGTAGATGTCTCAGCATGTTACTTGATTGTGTCTGTCTTTTGTCAAATGCCATCTGCATTTCCACATGGCTTGGTGTGGTTTCATGTTTAGTTATGTCTTCTCATGGAATCTTACTCCAAAATTTATATACCTCCTAAGAGCGTGATATTTGCAGTATTTGCAGTACTTGACAATTTCAGTGTCTTACATTTAAAGTCTTTTCAGGTGAAAAACTGTGGAGCAGCTTATTCCATACCTTATCTTTCAGCACACTAACCTCCTGTGCTAGATAAGACCAGTATCATTGTATATGCTGGTCATTTGCTAAATGCACTCAAAAATATAAATACATAGATCGCACATAATCAGTTATGCTACAAACACAACTTCATAAACATATTAACTACTTTCTGAAGACTTCCAGTGACTGATCAGGTCAGCAAGAGATTTTATGCATTCCACATGACAATTGCAATTATTCAGGTTTGAAAAGGAAAGGAAAAAACTCTTATTGTAAGAGAAAGGGGAGAGAAAAAGAATTCAGAAGTAATATCGAAGATGTGCAGACAGCAGGAATATAATAAACAACTGATAAGCTCAAGATGAAATGCTGGAATCAATTGAATGTGAATATTTGCAGGAACTATTTTTGTCTAACAGAACAGGGGACTATTACTGGAGCACCCCTGCAAAACTCAGCTCTGGAAAATATTCTTTGCATTTGAAGTAGCAGAGAGTTGCTTTCAATTTCAAAAGTAATATCATAAACTAGATTTGTAGCAGGTATTTCCCCTTTCTGGAATAAAATCTATTGTTGTCAGAGTATAACATCTTGAGTTTTGTATCCCTGAATATTAACTCACTCAAACAACAACACAACTTTATTTAAATGCATATTTCTAAAATGAAAAATGCTCTCTAGATTTCACTCCTTAGATTGCTTCACTGCTGCCTGTCAACTCTCAAAAAGTTATTTATCTCTCAAGAGTTCAGATTCTTCACTAATAATAGGGATGAGCATCATCTGACCTGAAGAACTCATAATTACATGACTTGCAAGTTGTTCTTAAAGACTGTTGTAATAATTAAAGACTCAGGATTTTTGCTCTTCACTAAAGCATTTTCAGTCCCTTCTATAATAACACATTAACAAAGGACACTGTTCTTATTCTGGCCTTTTGTTCTCCTGGAGCCAAAAACGGCATTTTTGATCTAAGTTACATGTGGTTGTTAGGGAAAAAACTCATTCCTTAAATAAATGCTATTAATAGGAGCACTTAGATGAAAGATTAGCAGAAGAGTTACTTTGTCACATCTAAACATTTACTTTAAGGCACACTTCATACTGTAATACTAATCTGCTTTCCACAGACCTGAATGGCATGACTTATGTAATCGTTTCCCCATAAATTATAACTATTAGGTCACATTACTGATTCCAAATACTAAATTACAGCAAATGGCACTTAAGGATAACATTGCTACAACTGACACAGGCTATTTCCTACCTTTACAGATTGGTCGTTCCAACAACAAATGAGTTTCAGCAGTGAAATGCTCCCCAAGTCTGGGGAATGATATCTACTTTTACCTGAAAAACACAGATAGCTTATGAACTGACAATATATAGAGAAGCACACAAACAGAAAAATATTTTAACATCTTTAAATTTTCAGCAACATACCTGAAAAGATCTGAAAAAATGTGATTTCTTACAACACACTCTCATCCAAGGTAATAAACACAGTGTTCAGATAATCTATTGCTTTAACATTTATTCTCATTCCAAATTTAATTTGTTTTTGGGTGGGTGTTTTTTTGTTTGTTTTGTTTTTTTGTTTTTTTTTTTTTTTTTTAAGAACTGATATCCCATGGAGTATTCTTTCACCATAACCTTCTAAATATATTAAGAATGCTTTATGTTTTGGACTACTTACCTATGCATTCCCTATTCTGCTGTCCAGTCTGTCCTTGATGCTAAAGAACAAGTTGTTCCTAGAGTCTCTGTTATCTGCAAGTCTCAGATCAGATTTTAATTTGTAAATCTGATCAACTGTATAAACTAGGAGATATGGCATATAAATTAGATTACCTTAGAATTTTTACGTCACTCAGTAAATCTATTTTTATGTTCCTGAACATTTTAGTCACCATTTCCATATGTTTGCCCTACTTATTTTCTCTTGTCATTTGATTTTATGTTCCATCTCTTTTTTCCAATATATATTTCTGCTATCATTGTAAGTTCTACAGTTGAGGTGCATATAAGGCTCAGAGAACAAAAGGTAACTAATTTTTGATTAAGGTATTAAGGTTTACCCACACAGCACAGCATCAAGATTTGTTGTAAAAGAAATTTTCAGTCTAGACATAGCTTATTCTGTAAGAGGAACACTATATTTTCCAGGTAATATGTGCTGAAAAATCTCCATATTCTGTTTAAGTTTTTATTTAAATGTTCTTTGGTTAGTTACATACTGCAAACAAACCAAGGCTGGCTTGCAAAGCCAAGATTGACGAGCGATGGCCTGTGGGACATTAACAGGAACAGATTACTTTATTCTGCCCTGAGCCAGAAGTCTAAAGGCATTATTGAACAGTCAGGATGGCTCTTGTATTACTAAGGCAACAGTTTGCTTGGAGGGCTGTATATATTATTGGGTGGGCACGTAATGGTGATGAGGGAGATGGGGGAAGGGGGTGAGGGCAGTGCTTGTCTTATTACATTGTTCTTTTTCTGATTGCTGGAAAGTGTCTTTAGAAACTCAACTAAACGTCTTGTCATACCAGGAAAAAATAATTGATTCCAGTTAACACTTTGTTTACACATTTTTCATGATATTCACAAAAGAAACAGTAATTCAGTTTCTCTGTTTGCAGATTGGACAGCATACAGAGCAGCATTTTTTATCATTATTGAAATTCAACTCTATATTTTATCAACAAAAAGCATGCAAAACCAGAACACTTAAAAGTTAATACTGCCAATTCACATACTTACTGCTTGGTAATTCTGCATAAAAATTGGGGCATGAAAGTGTTATGGCTTCTACATTTCGCCATTTGTCATGTACAGATTCTGGTTTCTGCGGACTTAAAGAATATGAAACTATTAAACAAAACCAGAACACACATACAAGAAATCCTATGTACTAAGGAAGCATTGGGGTTTTATTACAGTAGGTACTCTGATATCAATTATTATCAACCCCAATTAAGTTTCTCCTTAGAAGTCACTCACATTCTTCTCTCTACAACTTGGTATTGAAACATTCACAAATATGCAACACTGAAAAGTCCCATCCAAATTCAGGATCTTAGGCCTAATAAACTTTGAGCCAAATGTGAAGCTCTATTTTGCAATAAAGAAACAAATTCATATGTAAAGAACTGAATTAAAATACCATTTTCACAAAAGAATTTGTATGGGTTTTTTCCTAATACACAGGACAAAAGTTCAAGGGAAACTAAAAGCCTTTTTTTATAGGTTTCCCTTTTTTCCACAGTGGTAAATAATTTAGAGTATCATTACAATACTTGGGATTTCAGTGGATGGCTACAATTTAGGAGACTAGCACATACATATGCTTGCACTTTCTGAGTCACTAACTCAGCAACCTAACCCTTGAAAATAAAGGATACGGATGGTGGAGAAAGGGAGTAAAAAACCACTCAAAATCCTTGCACAATTTAGAACTTTCTTTCAAATAAATCACTATAGTAACCCACATAAACTACATTTATGTGTAATTTTAAAAATAATACATTTGCCTTTCAAATTCACTACAGTGAACAGTGAGTTGTAACATTTCAAAAGACTTTACAATACCAAACCACTCTGAAAGCTTTCAGCTTGAGAGCTGTAAGTTCGAGACACAAATGTTAAAAAGCAGGAGAAAACAAGTTTGTTGAAGATCTTTTCTTCCCAGCTTCTTCCTGTCTCTGTCCCACTTTTATGATCTGACACATTTTGCTGCAGGTTCCTTTATTTTCACAGGCTGTGTCAAGTTGCAAAAACCAACAGACAGACAAACACCATGCAAGCTGTGAGAGCTGTCCTACTAACTGCTTCTGCAAATACTGTGGTGAATTAGAATTCAGTATGTAGGCTTCTTTTCCCTTGAGCCAACTGTAGTTTTGGATAAAGCAACTGTCCAAAGAGATTTGGCTGCATACTGTACTTTTTGAAGGGCAACTCACCAAAATAACATTTGTTAAAGATGGTAGGGTTTATATCTTCATGTATTCTAGAGAAAACTTTAAAAGTATATAGCATTGTTCTGGGGCGAAAATCAAAAAAACAAACAAAAAAAAGGGGATCTTTTTTTTCCTTACAGCAACTTTAATACTTATAATTTTACAGGATATATGTCCCAAAGCCAGGATGTCCATGTCTGGCAAAAATGCTTGATTTTGTTATGCTAATTAATTTCAATTACACAATGTCCTTCCAAAAGAGTGCTTTCTAAAAGGCAAGCATAAAGTACTTTTTTGCGTGGAAAGGAATTCATGTTCAAGCTGGAATCCCCAAACAAGTATTAATGTAGGTGTTTGTATTGAACACGGACCAATAGGCAACACGATTAGCAGCAAAAGTAAATGAGAAATGTGCTTTTGTCCTGCAGGATGGTGCACATGTCTTGAGAGAGGCTGAGTGCCTGGAGCTTTGTGGGAGATGCAGATATTTGCTGCAAGATCAATATTTTCTGTCCCCCCTTCTTGCCTTGGGGCCATAGCATCACCGACACTGAAGTTAATTGTCCCTAAAAAACTAAATACAGACCAACACTATGTTTGCCAAATAACAAAAAATTCATGGACAATATCCATTGCCTGATTAGCATGCTCTATTTGGCTTGGTGAAATAACGTTGAGCATGTTATTTTTCCTTTAATGCTGAAAAAGCATTTAGTCAATAAATTTGCTTTGAGTAACATAAATGCTATTTGAGATGGTTTTCACAACATAAGGCCTGATGAGGCATTCATTCCCAGGAGCTGCCATCATTACTGGGGGCATTGTACTTCAGATAGTATAACTAGGGCAGACTATTCTTCTCTCTTATGTTTTATTTATCTGTGAAGTCAAGGGTTCCATGGCAAAGGAAGTACATTGCTTATAAGGAGTGGAAGTTTAAACAGCACAAATGTGCCTAATGCACACCTCGCTATGTGCCTAAAGAGACCTCATTATTCTACTTAGTTTGAACTGTAAGGAAAAGAGTGATCTCTGAAAAAACTGGGTGTGAAGCCAGATAATTCAAGTTCTTGCTCTTATGAAAAAAAAAATCTTGCATCAGTTCTCATCTGTTAAACAGAAAAATGTAAAAATTTCATCCTGATCCCCTTTTCTTCAAAGAACATCTGCCAAAGAGCTCTAGAGAAAGAACACAAGCTCCATTAAAGAAGTACATACTTAAGAAAAGTTTGTTTCATTTTTCATCACTACAAAGGAAGAGAAGACTCAGACTATTCTTAGCTGTAAGGGACCCAGAAGGACCACCAAGTCCACCTCTTAAGTGAATGGCCTATAGAGAGATTGGACCCACAAGCTCAGTGATATTAGCTATCAAGAGAGCTAATACCAGAGTCCTACAGTAGTGCAGAAGCTGAAAGTATGGAGACTTAATTGTTGAAGATCCTCTTCACAAAATGTAATTGTGTGTGTTACCTAATAAGCTTTTCAGAGACAAGGTTTGGGGTAGGAATAATACTGATTCAATAATTTGTGCTTAGAGATTACTCTGCTGTGTTTGATTACTCTGTGGTTTTGGGACAGAAAAGTATAACGAGGTGCATTAGTATGATTAGGAGGAATTAGGTTTGGATGTAGAGGCATTAGAAAATATAATCCACTCATAATGAAGAAGTTCTTACCTTTCAATTTCATCTGTAACTGCTGAAGGTGTGTTAATTATCCTGTAGATTAAAGATATTCTGCTAAATAAGAAAAATACTGTTTCCAAGTCCCTTGTTCCATAATCATTATTCTCATGTCCATCCTTCTTTCCAAATTGTCCTTCAGTTGCAGCAAGGTATTTATTTGATAAATCAAGGACTCTTTTTGAAAACAAATTGAAAACTCCATGTTCTCCTAGCACACCACAATCAGTACATTTCCACCCTGGCAACATCAGTGAGAGGTGGCTTTCATCTGACACAAGTCCAAAAGAAACAGGACACTGAAGCCTCAAGATGTTCAGGTGTCCTGCACAGAGATTGTCTATTTCTTTATCTACACCCCATGGTAGGAGACATGACAGAAGCAGTTTGGCTGTATCAGTTGCCATGTTCACATCGATGTTTCCTGATGGCTGCATTCTGATCTTTCTTGAACTCTTCATTTTTTTCCATCTTTTTATGCCACCACCTTCTTCCATAGGCCTAGTTGCATTATTATCCCTGTGAACTTGGTCTGAACAAACAGTCTCTGCCTGCCCATCTACTTGAGGTACAAAGGCAGCAGTTTTATTTCTTTTTAATGTCAGTGCCCTTTTCTCAGTAGTACTTTTAGCTCTTTCTAGAGTGTATTGGTTGTGGAATGATTTTGATGACTTTAATCCATTGAGTTGAGATGAGAGCAGTTCCTCAAGTTTTTCCAGGTCAAATAAGAGAATATGAAAGTTTGCATTGTTCCATTTTGTCTTAGCTGGTAAAATAGTAAAGGGCTGTTGGATGCAGCTGGTATCATTCAACTGAAAGAAAAATATTAAATGTCTAAACAGTTCTTTATAATTTTCAAGCTATCAGCGTAGAATTGCCTCTGGAATAGAGAAAATCTATTAACTCCATTAAGTTCAATTAAATTATACGTATTCAGTTTTGATTAAGTAAAGAAGATTTGCTTCCAAATAGCTTAAGACACCCAGAGACATCTGTGTGTAAATACTATAAAACAGGCTCCTTCAATTACACAGCCATACTGTAGATAGCACATATCTTTGCAAAAACTCTAGGCTGGTATTTCTTCTGCTGAGTCTAATTTCAAGTTCAAAGGATTTTTGGAAAATTTTAAAGCATGAAACTTTTTTTTTCAAAATAAAGTTAGAGGAGCAAATGCTACAATGCTGAAAGTTTCTTGCAAGCCCCGAGTGTCCGTACACCTTTTTATAATTTGCTGCATGGGACATATAGAGGATTTGTATGGGATAAAGACTATGCCTTTTGCTATTTCAAAACATGCAAAGCCACCTCCTGAGATAAGTCACAAAGCAAGAACAATAAGGAACCTAGGTAAATAAATCTCCACACAATTAATTCACCTTAGCACCTTAGCTCAAAATAATTAAGAGAAAAAGTTTACTAAAATGTTTGTGAATATCTGACTTTGTCTTGTGCCACCTTATTTCCTACCTGCATCTTTATTAGAATTTTCCATACCTTTCCCCCAATTTTGAAGCCCATTCACAGCAATGGCAATTTATAAAGCATAACTTCAATTTTACATACTAACATAATAAACACACATGGCTAATTGCTGTTGTTAATAAATGATCAAAGAACATATTTTTGGAAACCAGAAGTTTTGAGAACAGCTACAACTTCTCTCAACTTGAGAACCACACGTTAAACCGTAGAAGTAACTTGATGATGATGAACTGTCAGCTAAACATCAGGAAATGTTCAAAATCATCTTCACCAAAAAAAAAAAATTAAAATGAACTCCATTTTAGCCTTGCAGTTTCATTGTTTAAATGATAAATTGTCATGAAGAAGAAAACTTTACATCTTCTCTTTTACTAGTGCCCTTGGCACAAGGTGGACACTATGCTGTGACAAACTCCAGTGGAAGGGATGTCTCCAGGCACTTTGAAAATGACCTGATGAGTTCACAGAGTGACACGACATCTCATATCATAATCCTGCAGCATCTACCAAAGTATGTTTTACTTTCAAGGAAACACCAGAAGTAAGGGAATATAAACTCCTTGTTGACATTTCTGCCCTTTTCTTTAAGCATTTACGACTGGTATGTTTTTATTGTCCTGCACAAGCTTATGCTCTCAGCACCATGCTCAGCCTATTTCACCTCCACAAGCAGAAAAACACATCAAGAAGCAACTTTTCATGTCAGTAATACTTCTGCAAACCATGATGCCAGCTTCCATACCACAAATGATACAGAATTTTCCAGATCACTCTTAGTTCTAATTTTCTTCTGATAATTTGAAGCATTCCACTAACACAAAGAACTTTCTGTTGAACATAGTTAAATCTCAAAATAAACCACCACTTGTTAGTAAACAGAGCAGCAACCAGCTCTTGCTGGAATGCAACGTTGTTTACCTCATCTTTCTCATGACCACCTTACCCAACTTCTTTTACATTACAAACTATGATTTTATAGGATTAGCTATTTTAAAACTATTAGTGTTTTCCTTGTCTTATTAGTACAAATAACGCAAGGAAAAAATTGACTGCATAAACTCTATGACGTGACTATTTAGTTTTGGGCAATAATATAATTTGGCTTTTTGTTATTTAGGGAATGATTCTCCCAACCAGATGAGAATGTACTCTAAATCCATAATCTCATTTAAAGATCTCCATAGGGAGTCATAAGTAAGAGATTATAAGTGCTTGTTCAGTTTTTTTATCCCTTTCCTTTTAAAAAAAAAATAATACATTGCAGTTAAGTACTAGGATTATTTTAATCTTTAATTATGCTGTTTTCTAATAGATAGAGAGAACCCCATGGAATGCAAATACTGGAATTCACAAGCTAGCTTTGACATTAATTGAAGCTATTATTATTTAGCCTATCCTTTTCTTCTTCTACACACTTATATATGCTTGATTAACACTTAAAAACCTCTAGTGAAATCAGCATCCAAACAAAGGAAAATCCAGTGACAATGGCAATCCATTGAGACATCTGGTGATGCTACTACCTGTGAAGTCACAATAAGTAGTCATGTTTTATTGGCAATATGAAAGCTTCTTGACATTGATCCTAAAACTGTCTGCCAAGTTATCTTAGCTCTCTGCCACAGGCATTTCATTCCAGTGCAAGAAGGTGGGCATCCAAAGCTTTAGACATAAAATGCCATTTAGGACATATAGGCAAGCTATTCTCTGTAATAGAAGATTACAGAGAATTGAAAGACACCCATAAAGCTAAATACAAACCAGAGAGCTGGAAACTGCATTTTCTGAATACTGAAAATCAGATGAACAGATATTTGCATTATATATTGCACCTTTCCTTTTCTAGTTTAACCATTTCTAGTTTTTAAATTTATTTTTGATGTGGACAGCCTACTGTTGGCTTTAAAGAAGCAAAAAGGCTGACTATAGACTAAAATTATATCCTGAAACTTGTGAACCTCTTGTACATCACTGACCCACAACACAAAATGCTTTCTATATCCAGGAAAGAGCAAGATTCAGGGAGGCTTTGAAAAGCCAAGCTATTTTCCATGCATGGCCAGCATCCCCTAACATCTCTTCAGCTTGCCACTAAAGATGTTCGAGCCAGGATCAGACAAGAGCTAGAACAAACTATTTAAGTTGGAAGGGAACTACAAGGAACATTTAAGTCCAACTAGGCTCTCCAAATGCCCCTTAAACACTCACTGGCTTGGGGCATTGTACACATTTCTCAGAAGCCTATTCCAGTTTTTTGGCATGCAATTCATCACTGCTCTACAAGTTACAACCCTGTTCATTCCTCTACATCTTTTCCCCTTTACTCATTCTTAGCACCCAAGGAAAATTTTCCTGTGACTATGGGAAGGGGGCAGCAGGGGCTGTGCTTACTGTGGCCCCCAACTGCATCAAGACATGCCATTATCTTTAACAGATTTAGGACAGACATATCACATAAAAATTTCATGGGAAGTACAATTCAAGTGTTATTTTACCTAGCTGCCTTCTCATCTCTAAAGGTTTTTTTCCACTGGGATCCAACTTGTTCTGGGAATGGTATTCCACTTAAAATACACACTTCCATTAGCTGACAGAAATTCCCATACTTTTTCAGCTCCTAATATGTATGCACTTGCTCCACGTACCTGCTTTCTTTACCAGAAGTGTTCTATTGTGGGTTTTGTGCTAAAAGCAGATTTGACAGGAGTGATCTTGACATTCATTTTACATAAAGGAAACAAAGTGGTAAAAAAATCACAAGGTAGAAATTTTAGAAGGCAAAATACCAGCACCAGCATTCAAAATCTACTCAGAAGCTGCTTGATAACACTGAATAGCAGTTGCTCAGTTCTCACAGCACAAGTAGTACCAACTCCCATGCCAAGCAAGTCCTGAAGTATTAAATGTGACTTTTCTTCTAGACTTAGACTTTATTCATTGCACTCTCACTTATCCCAAAACCTAACAAGACAGAAGTGGCAGAAAATTAGTCCCAAAGTTCCCAGTACCCGCAGAAAGAATCATGATGTACAAACCCTAAGTGGGAGCTATCCTGTTGATAGGTCATATGCTGATTCTAACTAAGTTTTTAAATTATGTAATATTTAAGGTGTTTAATTCTGTTCCTTTGAGCTTTCCCCTTTGAAAGAACATACTTTGATTCATAAACATTGAACAGGTTCAATCCCCTCCTTTATCCATTGCTTGCCACCTGCAAAGGCTCAGGAAAATATTAAACAGAAGTTGAACAACTTTAATAGGAATTTTTAGGTAGATTAGGCAGGGGGAGACTGGAGAGATGTGTGGAGCTTACATGAAATAATGCCGAAGAGACTGGAAGGTTGTTTCATTCACAGAAGGTGCACCACTGTTTTATTTTCCTTTGGGCCAGGGATTTTCTACTTCTGATTTGCCTGAGAGGTCTTTTTTTTAAGATATATACACCTTTATATTTTGACAGCAATTAGGCCATTGGCTTTTAATACAGATACAATACAACAGCTCACTGAAGGACATGATAAAAGAGTAAGTCTTACCCGATGGACTCTTAGAGAGTGTTTCATTATTAAATATATTTACTATCAATAAATTAATGCAAACTTAATCATTAAAACACCAGCACCCAATTGTTTGCTCAGTGGAGCTATTCTGTGAATATCCAATTGTGTGAATGTCAAATTGACATTTTCAAACAAGATTTTTGAAACAAAACCCAACATAGAATCATCAAAACCACCATATCTTATAGGCTCCAGGAAGTTTTTTGACATGATAATTTTGGAAATATCACAATGATGTTTGATAATATCAATATGCTTATTTCAATGAAATTAACAATTGTTTTTGTTATCTGTCTTCACTGTGGTATTTTTATGACACTAAAAAGAAAATAGAAACTATAAAGACATATATGTCTGAATCAGTCTTCATTAACAGTACACATTTTGCTTTTAAGAAACTGAATTGTGGAGAACCTGCTATAGAAATGAAAGAAGAGGGTAGTAGAATTTGTCAAACAAAATTTATTGATGGGTGAGAATTTTTTGTGTCTTGATCAGGCCAGTCACAGGATTGTCAACAGAAGTTCAGAGGTCATAACTTTTCAGAATCACATCTCATCACTGATCTCTCTCTGGGCTCACAAAAAATAAGTACAATCACACCTGCTTGTAAAAGCTATTTAGGTACTCCTAACCTCCTGTTACATTTGCAATTTGTGGAGATTGAAGAACTCTTAACTGAAGCGTGGTTACCACACCTAAAGGTCTTATACATTATATTGTCAATGACAGCTCTATTTTATTCTACATAATGTTTTATCCTTAATAGTGGGAAGGAATATATCTGTTAGTTTTTGTTGGATTTGAATTTGCATTTTTCATCTGTTTTTAACTACTGAATGGGTTAAAAATCATCTTTTCTTGCAAAAATATTTTTCTCTTCAACCTTTTTAATGGAAATAGTAGCATAAGAGTACCTGCAAATGTGTCCCCAAAACATAAATCTATCTCAAGCATAGTTTTGCAAAATAGGAAACTTGTAACTGTTTCTTGAATTGTCACAGAAAACAAATACATAAACAACGTACAAAATGGCTGGCATAGTGTAAATTAAAGCATTAAATTTATTTTTAAATCCTCTGAGCCCTCAGTTGCTAGAGATGGTAGTCGATAGTAGTAAAAAAAAATTGCCTCCTTGAAATGTGCTTGGTGAACAGCAGCTTGATGATTGGCAGCACAAATAGAAGACAAACGAGAAAGCCTTCAATCTGCAGCTGATGCACAGGAAGAACATGGGGAGCTGAGTTTACAATAGAGAAAACATTACCAAGCTAATGGCACAGGCAATCGTTTGACCACCATGCATCTCTGATAGCAGCAGGGCATCCATTTTCAGTTAAGTGTTAGAGTACCTTTTTGCTTTCTCTGACCACTGCAGGGGTAAAACAACCCAGTGCGTGAAACCCACTGACTGGTAATAAATTACTATATTGGATACTTTTTGTTTTCTTTCAGCAATGACTTTACTGTGTATTCTTGCTATCATTACCAATTAAAGTGGAGCCCACGTTAGCAAGCTGTATCTAACTGTATATCAGTCCTACGCTCCAATTGCTTTGGCAAGAACCACGGGGTCAAGAGGCTCCTTTGACCTTTATCAGCTACGTCTCTCTGACCACTCACTATTTGAAGCAATCTCGACTGAACAGATGGACACTTTTGCAGACTCTATAAAGCTTAGAATATAAAGATAAATGAAATTGTGTTTGGGGCTTCAAACTGGTTTATGAGCATAAAATACAGTTAGCAAGTTCCACAAAAACCTCAGATTTCAAATAGCACATCTTAAACCTATGCCATGAATGGAACACCTATTTATCTACTGGGAAATAGTATCTTTTGGATGTGTCTTCTACATATAAAATGAAAAGCTTGATGTAACTTATGTGTTTACTTAGCATTAAGTCCCTTCCAAATTTAGGAAACCTAATTTACTTTGATACTAAAAGACAAGCAAGAAGAAAAGCTACTATAACCTTTTCCCATGACAGCACAGCATACAGCACGTGATCAAACATCATTCAGTGGAACAGTACTAAGAGAGTGAACACCACTCATCTATTTTGTGACTAGAATTTTGATGCAATAATTTAAAAAGCAAGTTCTTTAAGAAATGTAAGATAGAGAAATCTGAAATGGGGGTCCAAGTTTTCCCTAAAAGAAACTTCACATTCTCAAGGTCATGCTTGAAGAACTGTTAACAATTAGATAGAAATATGGTCTTTCAATCATATTTAGGTATTTGTAACTTAAAAACAATCTAAGCATTGAATGTCGTCTTATTTCAGGTAAATCCCATCAGCAGATCTGCTTTCTTGAGTTTATAACCTTTTTGCAAATACACAGCTATCGTACTTTCCTGCTCTGCTGAAAGGACAAGCAATCTAGGATAGGTGCAAAGACGCATTTATTCAAAAATAGTTACAAGCAGCAGGTATATAATTGAAATAGCACTTAAACATACACCATACAACATCTCTAAAATAACCTGCTGAGGAAGAAAGGATGCAAATTATTGGCTACACTTTCATCTCCCCATAAAAACCATATGGACTTCCTAATCCAATATTAGGTCCTATGAGCAGCCCACATATCACAC
This sequence comes from Zonotrichia leucophrys gambelii, assembly GCF_028769735.1. Classification (NCBI taxonomy): domain Eukaryota; kingdom Metazoa; phylum Chordata; class Aves; order Passeriformes; family Passerellidae; genus Zonotrichia; species Zonotrichia leucophrys. The sequence goes on along the minus strand of NC_088180.1, from coordinate 7,964,138 downwards.
CCCTGTCTAACCCTGCCCACATCCTGAGCTTCAAATTTAGGGAGCATGTGATGAGTTTCTGTCACTAAGAGTATCAATGGTCTCCCAAAGGGTACAAAGAGGCCAGCCTACCTGCCAGAAAGCAACGCGGGCTTCTTGCACAGGGTGAGCATCACACAGTTACAGCATCACTATGCCAAAGTCATTCATATTCCTTACCTTAAGACACCTCATCTAGTGATAGGACAGAGGATCCTTTGATGGGAGCATTCAGAATTTTTGCTTAATCATTTACCCTTTTATAACTCAGTACTCACATATAAAGGACTATCTGTAGAAAGCCTGGAGTCAGTAGTAGTGCCCCAGTTTGCTTTCACATGCAATTTATGCTTGACCTGAGGCTTCATCATTTGGACAATGCAGTCTTGAACAAATGTGTCAATTCATGATGAATTTTCCTATATGAACTAGTATAACAAGCTGTTTTGAACTTGCCTTGCATTACTTTTATTATGGTATTCATTACAACTCTGGTCGTATTACTGAGGATATCCAGATCCTCCTAAGAATCCAGCTCCCATGAAGAAAAGGCTACATTATTTTTTGAGTTTGCACCAGTGTTTATCTATCAACTAATTGCAACATAAGCAGAGTCACCCTCTTTCCTCTCAACTCTGTAATCTTTCTTTTTTCTTTTGTTAAGTCCCAGTGGAAGGCTTTACTATCCTCACAGCGCTTTGAACAGTAACTGTAGCATCACTGCTGATGCATCTGTGGCACAATGTAAGTAATTAAGCCAAGGAGTCTTCAGACTCAAGCTGTGTGATGAATAGTCTAAGCAACTGAATAAACCCTCTTTTTATCATGTATGGAAGGCCACTGTCAGGCAGATTGTAGTCCAGATGGATCTGCTGGGCACAAAAATTTCAATTGTTCAGGAAGAATTGCTAACACATCTATTGAATTGCTCAATGTGGAGGTCTGGTATCAAAATTTAGTGTTTCGCATATTCTGTTTTCAAGCTAACACCCTCTCTCTCTGTTACACTCATCTTAGAGTTTTCTATTGGATTTAATTAAAGTGTACATATAAAAGTGATTCTGGAGACAAATCTTTAAAAGATATCAAAGAATAACAGGCAAGTAAAACTAACACCCTGAATATCCTTCACAACTTTATAACACTAGGAAACAAATCTATCCTTTATTTTCAGAAAAATATTTGAAGAAATGTATGACTTTTTTTACAGACAACTTTTGCTTTGCTCTGGAATTCCTATCTCTGGCTGTCTGGGCAAAATATCAGGCAATTCTAAACACAACACTTTTGATAAAATCTTACCTAATAATTTATCATAGAAAGAATATAAAAGTGAACTGTAGATCCACTCATCTCTAACATCCATTTCTGGCATGAACAGTCTTGGCTGTGAAAAGTTGAGATAAAATGAAGGAATAAGATGGTGTGTAAAATTAAGTATTATTTATACACTCAATATTCAAATACTCTGCCTACATCTTAATATATTCATTATTTTGAATGTAAAAGTAAATTTCCTAACCATATCTTTAGAAATATTTACAGCTCAGTGCTGTGTGGTAGAGAAAACCTTCCATCCTCACTCAGCACTTTAGAAAAAAAGATGGAACATCTCCAAAGTTTTCTTGATCATCAACTGGACAAGAAATGCTACAGCAACCCAAAGCCACAGACTGCTGGCTCAGGATTTAGGAATTATCATATTGACCAATTTACTGGATGAATGAACATCCTAATATCTGTGAGATATAATGCTGAACACAGAGATACTGCCAACAGGACCTTAACAAGAGCTTGAGAATATTGATACATGTCTGAGTGCTGACTCCAACCGAAACAACATATTTTCCCTGGGCTGTTCTGAGTGCCTTTCCCATCTTGAATTATAAGAGTCCCACCCAGAAAATTTACCTACATAAAAGTTCTAGATCAACTCATAATCAAGTGACTTTATACTAAAGAAGAAGCAAAACCCAAAAAATCCTGTGTATTCTAGAAAGTGCCATTCTTGAGATTTTAAGAATAGGCAGGCTGGACTTGCCTCTGATCCTATAGCATTCTGAGATGTATGAGGATGGCAGCTAAGTTTCTGTACCCATAGATTTCATACTGTTCTTTCCTTGCAAGCTGTTCAGTCTTACTGCAGAGACTTCCAAAAGAACAGGTTTTGGAAACACTCTCAGGTGTCTGCTTGGATGATTCATCCTTTCCCATAAGTATTGCAAGAACCAAACCTGACTACTGGAACAAATTAAAGTTTGAGTATTAATATACAAAAATAGATATCAAGAGAATGGACGTATAACCACTGCTGTTGCTTTGTTTGTTTGAAATCAAGCCAAAGGTTAGCCAAGGATTTTATTTCTGCTCTATAACTGAGACAAGAGTTTCAATTAGCAATTAGAAGGAAGCTAGCAGATAACAAGTCTTCCTTTTGTGTGTAAGGTTTGTTTGCTGCAATTCCTGTTTCTAAGTTGCATGTAAGATGATGATGTGCTTCTGAAAAAGTCGCTGCTTTTTTTTTTTAATAGATATGTGAGGCAGAAACCTAGGAAAAAGTCTCACACTGAATTCATTCTGAATTCTTATTAATATTTTTCTTCACTAAAATAATACTGATTAAACTATAAGAGGCCAGGGAATTAATGTTTAGAATAGAAAAGGTGATTATCAGAACTGTAAAGATTCCACCATAACACTATAACAGTGAAGAATTTAAAGAAGACTATTGAACAACATGCAACATGAAAATATAAAGGTTAAAACAAAGATCATGTTATTTATTCTAGAATTAGGCAGAGCACTTGGAAGGAAAATCAGTTAGGCTGATCTACAGAAAAATCACACCTTCTAGACTACAAAAGTAGTAAAGGTAAAATCCAAGACAGAAAAACTCAAACTGTGCCCAGCTCCACAAACAGACCTAAGAGAAACAGTCCTAAGTGGCAAATATGATATCATGAACACCACTTCCATAAGAGAGGAACCGTATGTTTTTAACTGTAAGTATAAATCCCTAACCAAAATGCAAACTTTGCAAAAGATTCCAAGAGACAGAAGGGAATTGCAGCATGGCAGAGGGATGGGAAAAGACAAAGACAACAATAGCTAGGTTAGATTCAATAAATCATCCTTCAACATGAAATACTTCACAAGGACTGTTGATATTGACCTTAGATTTATTTCTAGGAGGATACTATAGCAGTCTCTTTAGCTTTATCACACAGTCCAATTAGCTGTCTAGGAAGGGAAAGAAGTTTTAAGTCAATCACCTCCAGTTTAGTCACAGAGTAGAAAAGAATCAGTGTCAGAAGTGCTGAAATAAGTAGTTAAGACTTATTATTAGATTTCTGACACCCTGTGTTAATTGCTACCCATGTGTGTAAGTTTAAAAAGTGCTACAATATCACAATGGCAATGTTTTGGTTTCATTTTGCTTTGAGGCAATCAACGGAGAAAACACAAATCATCAAATTCTTGACTTGGTGTGGCAATTCAAAAACTACACTAACTTCCATAAAAGATGGCATGTGGTCAAAGCTATCAACATCCCTCAGGATCATGGTTCTTTTTAACTGCTCCCAATTTAATCTCATAACTCCCAAGTTATTACTTCACTGTAGTTATGTTGCTACCTTGGTCCCTTGATAAAATACTTAATTGTAAAATTTCCCTGGAAATGTAGTACTAAAATGTTTTGCAACTGAATTACAGAGAAAAAACCTCCTGCATATATTGAGCCTTTTTTCTTCACTCATTTTCCTATTACACTTAATAAACTACTAAATATAGCTGCAGAACACTAGTTCCAGAAAAAAAAAAAAACAAAAAAAACCCTTGCAGCAGCAGTGTGACATTACCAATTTTAAGGAGAAATACTCTACTACTTTCTATTTTGCTTTGTCCTTAATAATCCACTCCACATAAATCACCGAGATCTGTAATTCCCCATAATAATGCTCTAAATATTATAAAAGGAAAGAAATTAAAGGAATCCATGTCTGTGACACCATTGTTTATGGTACCACTCCTGATTTCCTATTTGCTAAGTATTATTTTGTATTTGTGCTTGTATCTTATTTCCATTTTTCTATCAATTTTTCTATCAGTAAGATTTAACTAGCAGTGATTTTCCAGACTTCCAATAACAATTTTATTTTCAAATTGCTTCCCTTGCCATACTAAAACAAATAGCTGCTATTATCCTACAGTCTTCATTTGCCTCTTACTTATTCTGTGCAGCAACATAGATCTTTCTTTTATTATTTACAACTTCTGGACATTCTTCCCTTTACATATTTTTGCTCAGAGCAGAATATGTATACTATTATGTAAGTGTATATCAAGTTCTAAAGGACTCCATTTTAAGAAATTGCTGAGTTAATATATCAAAAAATACAAGTCCACATATAAAATAATGTTTCTCTCCCACATCTTTGTCTTATGTACACAGTAAAAAAAAAATCTGATCTAGATTTTCAGTAGTATAATTTAAGAGTTCAAGCTTCAGCAACGATTGAACAGATTTTATAATCCTCCCTCCAATGTTTTTAACCAGACCATTCTGATTACTGAAATCATGAGAAGCATTAGTGCATGATAAGCACAGGCTTATATCCAAAATATTGAAGCTGAATAGGTAGGAAACTTTCGAACATGAAGGGTTTCTGGAACATCAGGAAAACAATTCCCAGACACATCCAGCTTTTTATGTGCATCAATGAAATCTTCATATGATGCACTGGAGCATTTCAATTCTTTTTTTTTTTAAATCAGTTTTTCAGAGAGCTTCAATTTTCAAACAGAACTATGACTTAAAGCTATAATGAGAGCTCGTTCCATATGAACACCACGAGCACAGTCTAGTGTGTATTCTATTGTAATTAAGAGCAGTGATTCAATACCTATTGCTACTGGCTGGGTATCATAGCAACCTTGTGTCACTGAATACTGCTGGAAAACTGTTCAGCACTAGCAAGACCATGCTTCAGGAAAATCTACAATGGCACTACAGATTGTCAACATCTGTGGGGGTTGTTACAGGGAGAGCAACAAAGAAACCTGCTTTAAAAAAAGCCTATACTTAGAAAATTGACAGGGATTCTACAGTAGCACTACAAAAAGAAAAAACCACAGAGGAAGGAAAGGACATTTTTTGTCATTAGTTACACAACTTATGCACCCACATCCTAACATCTACCCCTATAAATAGAGTTGCAATAATGCTGCATCATCACATTGTTTATGTATGTCCACAAAGCACTGCCTTTTACTTTTTAACTAAACACAAGCACCATTCACCACCAACATTATTCTGGAAATAAAATAGCCTCACTTTCAAAATAATATTTAAACTTTCACAAATGAACTCTAGATAGTCTTGTATAAATCTGCAAAAAAAAAAAAAAAAAAAAAGAGAAAACAGGTTACTATGAACAAGAACCCAATATTGATTTTTCTGCGGTGCAGTAAAGCATCTCCATTCTATTTGGCTGCTGTCAAAGCCACTCTTTAACAGCTGGAGTCAAATTGCACTATTTACAGCAAGAGCCCTTGTCAAGTGGACCATAAGTATTCTAACAATACACTATTCAAATGGCACTTTGCCACACAAATTGCTGACTTGATGAATACCCTATGTCAATGACTAAGGCCAATATAAAAGTTTCATTTTTATGAGAGGTTTTACATTCACATATTAAGTAAAGCTTTCTTGAAGAACTATTAAGCTATATATTTTGGGTCTTTAGACATTAAAAATAATTAAAATCTGTTTAAATATATCAAGGGGATTTGACAACATTAATATGGATCTTGTGTTAACTGCATTTGTCACAGTCATCTGTTATTGGTACTCCCACTGGCACGTGCAGCACAATAAAAGAATTAAAATGGTCAAAACACCATGAAATCAAAACATTCTGCTTTTGTATCCATGATTTACATGATGGCAAAAGTTCTGAAAGAAAGCCTTTGGAGCTGGACTACTATGTGAGGATATTTATCTTTTTTAGGATGGAGGAAAGAGATCATTATTTTGAAAACATTCTTTCATCTTAACTATAAGAGGAAGGGTAAAACAATTTAAATATGGCAAGAACAAATGCTGAATTCTACTTGCAGTCGTCATGTGGATCACTCATTGTACAAAAGGATCACTCTCATTTACAATACCAACAGGACAGAATACCCACTCATTTTTCCTGTCAGATAAATCTTCTGAAATTGAGTTCCTTAATATATACTAAAATTGATGATGGGTTTTTTTGATAGAAAAGTTATGAAAAATTTAGTATGTTGTTAAATTTCTAATACACAATTTGCCAAAGAAGGAATTTGATAGCAAAACACTCAGTCTATAACAAAACTCTCTGATAATCTGAAAGGTTTTTGATATTTTTATGTGTGTGTAATTATATGCTTTAAATTAATAGAGGATGGAATGTTAAAGTCTGATAGCCACAGTCGTCTCACTAATTAAATGGGATCTGAATTTCTAGACTATTTCAATATGCTAAAATACAACAATGTAAGAGTCAATAGAGCACTTTCTGAAAAACCTAATAAAAATTTTTCTACACAAAACTTAAGAGAAAACCAGACTTCATAACAAGCCTTCAATTTAGCAATAACAGACCAGTGCTAAAAAAGCTGCAGAGTTCCACACTCCTTTTGTGTAGCCAGCCCTGGGCTTCTGCAATAGCACTAAGGGGACTTCCATTGTTATGTTTTTCCCTGGTTCAGCTACACTAAATACATTTAGGCTCCAACATCTCCCACACCAATCTACAGAACCCTCTCCAATGCAGATACTAGTGGGAACAATCTCTGAGTGTACGGAATGACCCACGCTTGATGAAAGAAAATTGCTTTCCTAAATACAAAACTTAATTTATTATGAATTTAGACAAACCTAACAGGTCTGTAGTGACAAAAAAGAATGTGAAACAAAAAAAAGAGATTTTGACATAAAAATTCTAAGAGACATCAAGAGTATTCTTAATAAGTTTGCATTTGGACAAGGCAATTAATGAGAAATATTTAAACACAATGATAGAATACTATTTTGCTAAATCAGAGCAGACAAGATGTATATCAAATCAAAAAAGCATTACAAATTACTGCATTTCCACAGTTTCCTGTTGCAGTATTTCTCCCAATTTAAGATCATAATTCCCAAAGCATGTTAAACTCCACATTTTAAAGTCTACAAAAAACTCTTTTCCCATATTCCATAATCAGCATATTTTTATTCCTCCCACCCTGTTAAATCCATGCAATTTTCAATTTAATAGATATACCTAAAACTACTTACCGAAGAACTACCAAAACTTTTTTTCTTTTGTTCCTATTTAAGAAGGCAAGAAGAAACTATTCCTTTTAACAAACTAACAGGGAGATCAGATTCTGTGTCAATGGCCAACTAGTGCACCATCTGCCCCACAACATGCTCAGCAGGATTACGTGCTAATAAGACTTTTCAGAAAATGGGATCAAAAAGAACTTTAGAAATCAGACTAAGGTTAGTAAAAGGTCAAAGAAAAATTTTAAGAGTTAAACTACAATCATTAGAAACTCAATGTTATATGTAAATTTGATACAAGGAAGTAAACTTCAAGTTCCAGAGTGAGGACGTGGATCAAGCTGTACTTTATCAGTTTTGCAATACCTGCTACTTCATTTCCTATAATTAATAAAGCTGCAATAAAGGCTAGAGACCATTCTGAAGGCTGTTCCTATGTGTGATTGAGGGAAAGCATTTTTTTTTCTCAATACTTGTGATAAAATACCTTCTATGTACACTGAGGGTTGAGGAATAGCAGACATGACTCCTCTGTATTGCAAAGAACAGAATTACCAAAACTCATTATTTACAAAGTGGTAAGCAAGAACAAACAACATAAAAGCCCTATTCTTAGGATACACTCCAATCAAGAGTTCAGTGAATATATTACCTCCTGATGCATAAATAGGGTTTAAGAAAAAAGGTTTGTACCATTTTTTCCCCTACAGGAAAAAGGCAATATCCATCTCATTGAATTTGAGATTGTATTAGAGACAGTTATAATAATCAGTTTTATAATTAGCATATTCTACATTAATTTTTAAATATCTACAAATAACTAATAAAAGTATAGATTTATCTAGGCCACAAGAAAATAGAGTGACTAATACATTTTTAATCTTCTCACGATTTGATGTCTCAGTACTCATTTTCTCAGTTTTAACATCACATTAATACTACTTTAAGCATATCATTTCCTTCTATTACTTCTTCAAAACAAAAAAGAGCACATCTTCTCCATCAGTCTCAATTAGTTGGTTTAACGATTTTGGCAGCAAACTATTTCTAGAAAAAGCTAAACACAAGTCTCACCCTGGCCAAATCTTTCCTGAAGATGATCATGTCCATTTGCAGCCCAGTACCTCACACGAGCACTAATTTAATCATACTAATAAAAACGTAAGACACTTGCAGTGTATTCTGTGACGATGCTAAGAGAAAACATACCAAATAAAAACTATCTCTGAATGACAAGAGGGATCTGTGGTCTCATTAGAAGAGCAATAAGAGAAAGTCCATCAGCATGGGATCTCTATGTGCTTGCTCTCAAGACATACACACTTGAATAGGTGCAAGGTGTATTCAGGGTACTACTGACAGGTGCTGTCACTGCCAGAGGCATGAGGAAATAGGATCTAACTACAGGTAGCAAGGTCTGAGAAAATCCTTTTGAGATTAGCTACTAATGACCTTGCATAAGGCCCTCTGCCAATTTTCCTCATTTATCTATGAAATGGGGTTGAAGGCATAAAAACTGAGCCAGCCAGAGGAAGCCTTTATAAACTTAAAACCAAGCCACCACCCCATTTACTCATCAATGAGTGATAGGGTAAAGAATTGGAATCAGCACTAATTGCTCTGAAAAATGCTCTACTCTTCACTCTTACCTTATCTGAAGTTTTCTCTGTATGAGCTGGATAAGGGCCCATGCCATGCTTATATGAGCTGGATTGTTTGTATCCAGAATTCTTGTTGCGTTTTGATTCCTGAGACACAGGAAGTACAGCACCTGCCACTAAGTATTCTGAGTCTTCAATGGCAGCCAGAATTGCTCTTGCTGTGTCACCCGTTTCATGTCGTTCCAGTGTGCCTAGAGAAACACGACTGAAGTTGTAACTTTTTCAATGAGCTATCCCATCACATCTCCGTTTATCACAGTATTAATATAGTACACTACATATAAGCAAATAAATCACAAAATATTTATAGATGAGGCAAATAATGCCACTTTTTAAAACTAAAAATATATTATACACTATTACTACTATAAAAATATAAAGCTCAATTTCTAAAGAAATCATTGCAGCAAATAAATTTGTATCAGACCACAGGCAGCTCCAGATATTTTATACATTTGGAGTGAGATGCAGTTTTCAAAGGGAGCCAAAGATATTCACAAAAATATCACCTGCCCTAACTGTTCAAAACAAATTTGTTTTCTCTTCACAAACCCCTCCCAGAGCATCTATATCATTAACAGTGTAAACAACAACACATTTATGTAATATTTTAGTGCTGTCCTCTAGTGTTGTGGATTACAAATAGCAAGAGATAGCTCAATTTTTTTTCATTCCATTCCTAAAAATTTTCAGACATAAAGAAGGTTTCTACTTAAATATACATGTAGCTTAGTCATCAGGGATATGAATGTGATGTTTCAGAGACTATATCATCACTTGTATGATTCTCTGGAATCTAAATTCTCAAGATGTTACAGCCAGTTATATTACTTTAGTAAAAATTTTATCTAGCAATAATTTTAGTAATGCTATTTTAATTATAACTAACATTAAAAACATGAAAACTGAGCTTAAATGTACTTGAAATGAGCTACTATTACATACTACGCATTTCCTATAGGAATTAAAAGAAATTGCTGAAATAGCATGTTTCCTATAAATATCAGAGATAAAATACATCTGAAGGGTTTTTCAAGTATTAAATATCAGCTATAAAATGAAATGTTTTTCCCTTAAGTTTGAATTCTTTCTACCCTCAAGTAATACAACATGAATTTTCCCTTTCACTGCTACAAGAAAAAAATGTGTAACATTGAAGTTCTATCAGTAACACCTGCTAAAAATATTGGACTGGGATTGAGGGATCTCACACAATAAGTGTTTGTGTGTATATGTGTGTATAAAATCTCTTTATCTGAAATTATTTCTGTGAAACCCATCCATTTCTTTTCACTGCAGTATCACCTCTACTACTCGTACAACAAAGTCTTTGACTTCAGAGCAGAAGAAAACAGGGCACCTCATTTTTTGTCCCCTAGTAAAAATCAGTTGAACACCACAGATGACTGCAATATTACACTGAAAGAAATAAGAATCAGCCCCAATTGTTTTTAGTGTGCTATTTTCTTAATTCCGCCCCAGGACTGCAGCCAGTGCCAGGGACCACTACAGAGCAGGATGGTTATTGAAAGGAAAGTAAGTGGCCCAAAAGGTCTTCATAGTTAGACTGTCTACAAAGCTCCCAAGCACTGACACATTCCAGGAACACAAAGACCATGCTCTACAAGGGATGATTGTACAGTTCATGCTGGACACGAGCAAGCATTCTTAAAAGTACAACAGCATTGGCCAAGTGAAGAAGTTTGGAAATAATACAGTCACTTCACTCAGCTAATATTATTTTGGCTCCTTTATATATGTAAAGTTGCTATTCAAGCTATAAACATGCCACAGAACTATCTGGATTATTCAGAGTTCAATATGAACAAAAATCAAATAAACCATTGTTCTTCTTACTTTTAAGTGTAGGGGCCGAAGCTTTCTCTATCCCCTTCTGTGGCAAGTCCACAACACCGTGAATCTTTGTACACATGTATACACATACATTTATCAAACCTTGTTTTCTATAACACTTTCTTCACTGAAATTCAGTGCTGGAGTCCTCAAGACTATCATAATATCTCTGTGAAATTACCAGGTCTCATGTTCCTTTTAAGAGCAATTACAATAAGTTTTTAATAAATCCAAGACTTCTGGGGGCATAGTATGAAATTTCAGCAACCTGACTATGCATAGTCATTGGTATCATACAGAACTTGCAAACATGTCTTGGTAGCACCACATGCACATGAGTGCTTCAGAAGCAGTCATTGCCCAGAGTCAGACCATTCTGTGGGATAATCTAGTGGATATATAAAAGAATATAATTTAGTTAAGGCTATCATACTACAGACAGACTTGGGTTATTTTCCATATATCAGAGCTTTTCTCTGGCAACAGTTTCAGGGTCAATTTTTCAACTTCTGGTTGAAGAAAAAAATTTTAGTTGACAGAAAAAGATAGACACCAGAAGTAGTAAAAGGTACAGAAAATCTGACAGCAGAAATTAACCTTGGGAGGCAATGGCCCAAAGAGAATATGCAGGTATTCTCAATTAACATTAAAGCAAATTCATGTTTTATATATTTAACAGACATCTTATTCCAAACAGATGACAGATATGCTTCTATGTATTACAGATTTAGTAGATGCAAAGTGAGAAACTCCCAACAGGTTGTTGGGTTACTGAACATTTCTGCTGCTAACAAACTCTTCTCTAAGTGCATAAGAACAATGCCATTGCAAGCATACCATTTTTGAGTAGTTTGGAGAAGAGAAAATTAACATATCAACTGAAAAAAGCTATTCTGAGTTTACACTAAGCAAGAAACAGGGCTTGTCTTTTCCCATAGAGAACTTACAATTGGTTTGTTTTTTAATTTTCCTTTTTTCATGTACATTTATAAAGAGAAACATTGAATAGCACATGCCCTGGACAAGCAGCTTATTTTCGTACTAACAGAACATTATGGCACCCTAAAATCAATTTGAACAACTCCTGTTACATCTTTAAATCATTTCTCTGTCTCTCATAACAGCTATCTGAAATTCCTTTTAAGTAGCATCTTCCAGAAGACGTCTAGCTTCTTTAAAAAACCCCATCCTTTCTTGCACATACTGCCCAATCCTGCTCCCTATTATGAACACCTGTATGTACAGGTTTGTGTGTACAGCTGGGGCTGCAATAAAATGGCACAAAGTACGTAGGAAAATGTGCGATGATGAAAGTGTTATTTATATTATAAATTTAATTTTAATCTTCTGAATAGCCCAAAATATTCATTTACAGAGCAAATAGTTGGCAGAGACAAAATAAAGGAAGATATCTATATTCTGTGATGCCTGAGTACATCTAAGAAACAAACAGGAAGGAGGAGGGGAAAGGATTTAGAAACCTGTATATATGACAAAGATGTTCTGACTACTACAAACAGGCAAAATAATACTGGGACAGGGTGCTTATTGGTCAGAAATGGTTATTTGTTAGGAATATGCTTAAAAGAAAATAAAAATAAAGAGTAAAAACACAAAGGTTGTAGATCAGAGTATAGGAAAGAGGACAAAAACAAAATTCACACTCAAACCTGAAGTATTTAAATACAAATAAGTTGAAACGATTTTGATTGAAGAGCATAAAATAACAATGGATGAACAGAAAGAGACAGGGGTGTCTACACAGCAGCAACACCACTGCTATGACCCCCTACTATACATACAAAATACAGGAAAAGAAAGTCTTTATCTCTCTAAAGCTGTGACCATGGCAACCAAGTCTCAGGAACAGACAAGAGTGGAGTATTTCACTCTCCTGGGCAACTCTGGACCACCAGATGTGACTGGCTAGAGACTGCTACAACATCTTATTCTTTCTGTGGACCAAGTACTACAAATCGTGTCTCTTGGTGTTAGCGCTGTCCACACAGTTCTCTGGGTTCTGCATACTGAAGGATGCATTTTTACTGGAGAGGTCACACAAATCTTCCTGCCTCGAGATGAGGCATTCACTGCTATCACATGACCTGTCATATCATCAGGCTCCAGTGCTCTCTGTGTTTGCTGTCACAGCTAAAGTATCGAAAATCCTCAATATTGCACTGCTGCTGTGACCTAGTAACTCAGATGACTCTTACAGCATAACAGTGCTCTGTGAATGAGAAATTTCAGAATTGATTGTATTTAAAAACAGCATGTGGTTGAGAATAAATCCTTTCCTTTACTAGTAGTCAAAACAGAAAACTCAGCATTCAGAGCAAGTACCATCTGTAACATTAGTTGGTTTATCTTCTGTTAATATATATTCTCTATAAATACCAGTTTCACCTGAAAAAACCTCTCCCAACACACTTTCTTCTATGATGGAAGAGTATGGCATACAGAAACATTATGTTCCGTGCTACTACAAAAAAAGCTTGAATTTTACAATACTACCATCTTACTCCAAGACAGTTGGCAAGCACTTTGAAAAATTTCTCTTTATTGCTAGTGCTACCATTCCAGTATCAATTGGCCCAAAACAGATGGAGCAAACGTTGCATTAAGAATATATATTCTAAACAACACCAAGACAAAAGTAAACGCCATCTAGCAAATAGAAATGGGATAGATTACACAAAATCCAGCCTATTAAAATAGTCTAATAATATTTTAAAAGGTATTTTACTTTAAGGTTGAGATTAAAAATGGAGATGCCCTGTGATGTGTCTCTGCAGACCCTCCTTACTCATTTGTGCATTTGGAAGATTTCTGTCATGTCCAACTCTGCATGTTATTGACTTTCTTCAGAATACACACTTTCAGAAAAGCATTAGCAAACTAGTGTCAATATCCTTTGGCTGAAAAAAAAGCAATGAAAATCAAGATAAAGTAAACCACTGAAATGTAATTTATAACGTTAGTTTATATATGTGGGTAAAAAGAGCAATTCCCCAACACAGCCAGTCCTTACATCAGGATTTCTGATGCAGTCACAAGACCCCAAAAGAAACAACACTCCCCTGTTCTCTCCCTGACTCCATCTAAACTATTCCAAACAGTAAAAGACAATAATACCTTGAATGAATTGTTAAGACATAATAAATGAACTAAACTGGGCTGAATGGAAGAAGTTACCAGCTCTGAACTTGGAAGATAAGCAAGTAGTTTCTATCTCCTCCTTTATCACAAACTGAAAGATGGAATGAGAATCTGTCAGTGTCTGGAATGAAACCCCTCCCTAGGCATGCACTCTTCTGACTGCACTGGATCATAGCAGTTTTCAGTTACACTATATATATATGTACATACAATAACACACATGCAGAAAAAAAAAATCTTATTAAGAATAAAGATCAACTGCCAACTGGAGGGAACAGATACATACAGCTAAATTCCATACATGTTCCCCCAAGTATACATAAAGTACATAAACGTACATGTCTGTATGCACACATAAAGATACACTCTTGTACACTGGCAAGAGTGAGGTATCCTCGGCTTCTGCCAGCTAGAGAGAAGATGACACTCTTTTTTTTTTTACCCTGAGACACACTTTCCCAAGCTCCACTACCTTTTATTATTCTACATCAATAAGTATTTACTGAACAATGACTCAAATTTAGAGAGCTATGAAATATTCAAGTACAAGCTACAGATTGACCTGAGGCTTACACATATAAAATATAAGATGCAATAAAAAAAAGGCAAAACATTAGTGAAGTTTTACCTTAAGACTGACAAATTAAAGCAAATGGGAAAAAGCCCCAAACCCAAATGCTAAGTTCCACAAGGCATATATATTCATTTTTAAGTCTTATTTTGAGATTTGTAGATCTTAAGGCTATGCAGAACTCATTAAAAAAGAAACAAAAAGGTAGTGACTGCTATGACTTTGACCCTACATCATGGCCTCCAGCAGAGGAAACAACTATGGGATTTATCAGTTAGACCACAATCACCACTCAGATCTAATTCTGACCAATGACCTGAAGAGAAAAAGAGAACAATGGAGGGACAGGGAAAATGAAAAAGAAATCAAAAGAGACTGTAAATCACTGAATTTTACAAGGAAAAAAAGTCACAAAAATCATAATTCTTGGTTCTACAATTATCTAGGCATAAGTCTTAAAGTAATGACCAAATTTACTCTGAGTTCAAAGTTTCATTAAAACTATACAACTTATTTTCTCACAGCCTTAACTTTCTAAACAGTTTAATCCCTAATTTCTCTGTGGGATGAGAAAAGTTGTCAGATGCATTAAATAAAGGCCTACTTAGGAAAAAAAAAAGCCAGCCAAACAACCCAAAACCTGCCCCTCACATTCTTCAAACTCATGTGATACTTACTGTTTACTACAGGTTTAGAAGTCTCTGTTGGCACCAATTAAAAAAATATTGGAGAATACATAACTACATAAAAATATCTTTAAACAGTGTTTGAAAACCTTTCAGCATGTTTGACCATTAGTATGATTCATCCATAACATCACTATCTGCAGAGTATTTTCATTTTCTCTATGGTAGGTGCACTTCTGAAACAGCAGAGGTTTTATGCAACATTTAAGTTTATTGATGGGGCATCAAACGCAACAAGAATTACCTTCAGAGTATTTCTGAACTCTCTTCTATTTTTCATAAGGTTTTTTATTATCATACAGATGGATTTGACTAATTTTAGACACTGCATATTTTATTAGGGCTTAAAAACTCATTAAAAGACTGGTTTATTTTATTGATACCTCTGTAGCTTTTAAACACTTGAGGTAAAATTTTCTATGATTGACAGCTATCTTAAGGTGGTATGATTCTTTTTTTTGTTCTCAGCAGAAGTGTCTCAAGCGATTAATCATTCCTGCTGAAGTCATGAAACACAAGTGTTTCAGTAAAACTTCATGCCTTAAAGTATGGACTCAAAGCTGAACATGCACCTTTTGTGAACTGAGCCTCCAAGCTGACACCTTGCTCCCACCACAGTGACAGCACTGCTCGAAGCACTGCAGCTTTTCCTGCTTGCTCAAGCAGAGTTCCATACAGACCTTTACACATGGTGACAAAACATTCCTTACAGTGAACAGACTCACCTCTACCAAAAACCCTGACCAATGATAAATACATCAGCATCGCCCTGATGCTACATTTGCAAAAACAGGTGGAAATAGCAAAGAAAACTTCTGAATTGAGGTAGCAGGTACTTCTATGTACACTCTCTGGTATACTCAATATATAAAAAAAGGGGGGGTTTAAAACTACATACCAGCTAGAGTGTTCTCAGAGTAATTCTGTAAATAACTCTCATTCTTAGGATTTCTGGTATGTTTAGATGCAGACATTAGAAGCCAAGACAACTGTAACATTTCTGCACTTATAAAGAAAATGGCAGAACTATTGTTATTAAGCACTCAGATGCTGTGATAACAAACGTGTCAAAATACAAGGAAAAGTATTCTATTCAGAAAAGGATTTAGGTACAGCACAAATAGGGAAAGTGATACACGAACAGAGCGGATAAAACAAAACACTTTATTTTTAGTTACTGTCTATCATTTATTGATGATTTTTGACCTTTTCTAGCAAGGACAGTAAGCAGGGTTAGTTTTGACTAGTCCGGAGATCAGACCTCAAAAATATTTTTAGGCATATGTTTCACTTTTTTTTTTCATGTTGGAGCTAGTAGCATGGAATATAGCTCTGAAAATTTGCATTCCCTGGGGGAGTATGAAAAAACCACCACATAGTCAGAGTAAAGCTAAATATGTAGTATGAGAACTGAAGAATAAATTGAAGTTTTATTAAGTGATGTTATTCTATCTTTAAACCCAAACTAAACATATTCTTGATAAAACAGAGCAAGGCTTGCAAAGCAAAGTAACAGGAAGTTAGTAAATGACTCATTCGGCAAGTATTATGAACTTCAAGCAATAAATTCACTTTAAACTCATACTAATTGAAAAACAATTTATCACTGAAAAATGAAGATTATTAACTCTGAGCAAGGAAGATTGCTACTTAAAGCCCACCCATTCATTCCTCACTCTTGATATACATTGGATCTAAAGGCAGCTTGGTAGACATGCTGCCATATGCTGCACACAGTAAGCAAAAATCCTTTGATCCTTTTATTACTGTATCTTTTTGTAATCATATTTACTTTTCTAAAAAAGCAAAGATACCAAATGGTTAGGAAAATGTAAAAGCAATACAGATAACAGCTAATTTCCTTATTGAGGCGGTTTTCAAGTGGTGGCTATTGGAAGAAATATTCTGCACTTTAATTAGAATAAAATTTGTTATTGATTTTCATATTTGTCTTCTAGAACACAAGTTTGGAGAATATCCTGTACACATACTACATTAATATTCCAAATGTATTATTAGATCAATATTCATTGTCATGGAAAGATATTCCACTGTAATGGAAAGTTGCCGTATCCATATATTAAAATTTAGGTAAAATGCATTAAACTACACTGATGATATTTCACGGCCTCTGTATTGTTTTCGATATCACTACCCACATGCAGATGCAATATCAACATTTAAACTTCAAATAATTTGACTTTGCTCTTTAAATCAAGGGAATAAAGGATTTAAATGAATGTACCTAATTCTAGCCCTTTAAGAGCAACAGGCAGTTATCTTTTTCTGTTTTATCCCCCACTTTTTTTAGACTTGGTTTGTAGTCAGTGGAGAAGAATTACACTTCAAGTCAACCATACTCCTAGTATTTAACATTTCAGCATAAGCTATGCTGAAAATCCTATTTATTTAGAAAATACGCACACAATTGTTCTCAGAAAACTTTCCAGTGATGACATAAAATAAGGCCATCTTTGTAAATCTCATGGAAAGAGAGTACAAGTTATATATGAAGGAACACTGGTTTAGAGTTTAACCTAGGACAAAAAGTTTCTTGTGCCTCATAAAGTGATAATCATGAGAGTCTGTTGAGACAAACATTTTTAGCTCTTTTGGAATGCTTTCTGTACAAATGTGTCAACCTCTGTCACAGGAAACTGGACAATGACAAAATCTTCCATCTGCTCTAAGGGTTACCCTATTAATTACATGATAGAAGAGCCATTCTAGAGTCAAAGGGGCACTAAGTCCCTAAACTTTAGTAAAGTCTCCTGTCAAATTCAACAGAATTATTGCTGACTCTACAACAGTGTAAATACTGAAATATTCATAGAAATTTCTTAATCCACAGCCTGAAATT
This sequence comes from Zonotrichia leucophrys gambelii, assembly GCF_028769735.1. Classification (NCBI taxonomy): domain Eukaryota; kingdom Metazoa; phylum Chordata; class Aves; order Passeriformes; family Passerellidae; genus Zonotrichia; species Zonotrichia leucophrys. Next base: position 7,946,026 of record NC_088180.1, on the reverse strand, counting down.
CTAAGCAGACTGGCTGTTTTCCCAGCTATCCATTACCTTTTGCACAGGAACACTGTTCAGATCCATTTTTTAACTGCAAACAGTGATATATGAGTCTGCACAATACTGCACTGACTTGAACTTAGAGGCAAAGCCTAAGTCATGAAGCTAACTGCATAGCCAGAAGAAACAAACACTTTTTGACTGCAGAAGCAATAAAAGCTATCTTATGTCCCTTCCCATAACAGAATTCAAGCACAAGGCTACCACTCAGATTTTATCCTATTTAACTGAGTTAGGGAACATGTTCAGAGGAAGCTGTGTAGGCAAGTGGGACTCTGTGTGGTTGCCTATTTATTTGCCAACAGATAAATCCTAGTGAAAGGTGCTGTGCTCCTGCAGAGGTGCCTCAGTGACGCTGTGGCATCTCTGTCACACATCTGAACAATGCTTTGTCTGCCTGAGTGCCACTGAAGTATCTACATAGCTCTTGATCTAGGTCAGGCCAATTTCAAGGATCAACGCCATGACCTCTTGTGTTCTGCTGCAATACAGATGTAATTCAACATTAAAGCAGCTACAGTATATCCTACTAGGCTTTCTCAGGTATTGACCCTAGATGGCACCTTTTAGTCAGCAATGCATAACAGGAGCAACAACAAAAAAGATTTGTTAATTGCTACTGCAGAGCAAATAAAAGCATCTCTTCCTGTGTGAGGTGGTGACTGTGGCACTCATGCTTCCATGACACTCATAAAGGCACACTTTTAGCCATCTCTACCCTGTCTGAATACGTAATATGCATGAGCGGTGGTATCAATTTTACTTCCTCTTTAATCTTGAAACAGGCAATGGTTTTATGAGTAAAGGGGGGACAGTTCAAATATACTTTAATTTTTCCTGTTTTGTCTAAAGCAAACAGTGTAGATAGTGTGTTGTAATAACCTGTAAAATAAATTGTAATCTCAGGGGTCAGTTAGTAAAATTGCATTTTGATACAGTTTTCACACGCTGCGCATTTCAGCGGCTCTGGACTCAATGCACCTCCCTCCTCTCAAGACACACAGCTCTGCATTGCCTGCACACTCGTAGTGCCTAATGCCATTATAACCCCTCATAGTTCTGTCTGTCCAAGCTCAAGTAAGTACATTTATTACCCATATGAATCTGCATTGCATTCTCAAATCACCTGGGAATCTACAGTTTAACCTGAAAACATTTACCTTTAGTTTTGCTGTCTACACAGTTATGAGCTTTGCAATTATGTTCCACTATTCATCATCAATTAAATCAAAAGATCTCACATCATGAATTTTTGGAAGAAAGCATAACTTTGTGCTTCAACATGGGACAGTTTAGACTGAAAAAAATCACACTCTTTAGTAAGTTTAATTTTTATTTATAGCTCTCAGGAGTATTCTACTCAATTCACGTTTAGCCAGGTCAGCTAAAGTTCTGATTATCAGGATGAGACTTAAGCCGTTCTATTTTACTAGTGGCATACCTTGAACGGTAAGAAAATTTTCTTTTTTTCTTGCTTATATAAACATTGAAACTCTCCCATTCATACAATAAATATGTTAGCATTTCTACTAATGTTTTGGCCTTCTATAAATAACACCATGGGACAGAAAAACCTTCAGGAAAGTAACCAAAACATCAAAACAAACAGGATGACCCTTTGTGTTATTACCTGTTTCAATTTCCCAAATATAAACTGAATTGTCTTCACATCCAACAATTAGCACATTCTCAAGAGGGTCAAATTTTATCTTCTTCACAGGAAACAGATGCTTTCTAGCATGTAAGAGACATTGTCTCTTCTGGAGGTGTAGAATTGCCACTGAGTGGTCACTGCACAGACAGCACACTATACTCTGGTCTTTTAACTGCAAAACAGAAAACTCCAGTTTCAACACTGTAACCACTATAATCCATAACCACATCATTTAAAAAGGCCTAGGAAGAGTATTCCAGTGATTTCCTTCCCAGAACATACTAATTTAAAAAAAATTAAGTGTTATGTCAGCCAACATCTTCAACTTGTTTTAGCAGGCTGACTATACAACTAATTTCCTCACAGGAAAACATACCTTCATCTCTTTTTTTCCAGTATTTTAACTATAATAATTTAAATTCCATTTATTCACAATATTTAGCATATCAAAGCAGTGATCACATAACCAACTATACAGTAGCAGTTGTCCTATAAGAGAAAGTAGTAAAAAAATTACCTTAAACCAAACTGGTGTTCATGTGATATAAAATTATGTCAGGTCTAAAAAGCCAAGAGTAATGTATTTCTAAGACATAAAAGAAGTTACAAATTCCTTTCATACTGTATGGATCTGATACTGCAAAACCTTCCCTTCCTGCAAATAATTTTTGGTGACACACAGAGAAATTCCCCCACAGAACAATTCAGCTCTTTAAACAAGACTGAAACACAAGCCAGGCAGGCATTAAATCCTATTCAGTTTTCAGAATAAAGATGAAAAGGCGTTTTACAAATATTAAAAACTTTTTATTGGAAACCATTTTTTGCCTACTTTATCTTGGCATGTAAGTGAACTGTGAGTCATTGATAAGTATCAAATCTGTCTTTGAAGGCTTTGTAAGAGGAAAAACTGAAATTCCAGCCCCACAGAACACATAGTTCAAAAGTTACATAGAACATTCAGTGCAGTACATTTTCAACTAAATTTAACTTCAAAATTTAATTAATTAGAACACAGCTTTAAATTACTCTAAATATCATAAAATGCAAAAACATACACATAAAGGACCAAAAAGATGTGTCAAGAACCAAAATGAAGTGTATATATTTTGAACGAACAGAGAAGATTAAAATACTGTGTTCAAGCTCCTAGCCTCACTGAGTAAGTTTTTAAATTTCAGGAGGAGTTAATCAGATTGACATATAAGTCAATAATCATGACAATAAAAATGGTGAATAGAATGTTAAGAGTTGCAATTTAATATGCTACAAACTCAAAAACTCAACTCCCTGCAATTAAAAGCAACTTTCAAAGACAACAAATAAGTGAAGGTAAATTAAGCATAAAGTAGTGTGGGCTAAAGTACTGCCAGACAGTGTTTTATTTTCTCTTGCATATAAATATACACACACAGATGGGTATACAGAGGGTTTTTTGAGACATCATTTTTTATGCTTTTACTTACTCTGTAGTGTTCTGGGGACCGCAAGAGCTCTGTCACTGCACCAGACTGCAGATTAAACTGCTGTAGGATGCCTCCAGTAAATATATCCCACAATATCACAACAGAATCCTGGCTCCCTGATAACAGCCAGCTGGGATCAAATCTTACTGATTTGTCATGTGGATAAAGTAAGCAAGTGACTCTGCTACTGTGGCCATTCAGAACCTTATAAGGTAGATTATCTGAAACAAGATGACACATTATTTTTGCTCTTTAAGAGTAGGAGTTCCATATTTTACAGCACATTTCCTGAAAGTCAGGATAAATATAACCAGATTTTACATGGTGTCAAAGACTGCCAAAACAGTGACATGCCACATATCTCACTTCTAGGGGCTATCCAATCCCACAGCCATTCCCAGATTCCTACTACTGGAATGCACCTTGGTAGTACTAAGCTGTGATCCAATAGATCAGCTATGGAAGGAGAGAGATCATCATAATCTTCCATTTTCCTCATTCCATTCCTGACTGCCAGCCCTGCTTTTCAGAGAATTTTTACAAGGATCACTGGAAGTGATGCCAGAATTATGAAGTCTCCCGTTTTTGAGATGAATCTGAACAAATTGTTAAAACTTACCTTTAAGAAAAGATATGTTTTCTAAAAGTCTTGCTCTTGCAGTTTCTAAACCTAACGTTACAAAAATTTTTCCATTTTCACATCCACATACAAGCTTATCAAGACCAGGTATGTACACAGAGGAACTGACAACTGCACTTCCAAATCCATCTTCAGATCCACAAAGTTCATCAATAATCCCCTCTGACATGGAATGATGTTTATTAAAATTATCCTGAAGAGTCCACATGGTTGTAATTGGGATTTCTAGAGGGTAGAGCAAGAGAGGATTTTTTTATTTATGCAAAACAAAATATAAAAAGTCAAACTAAACAAAGTACACCTTTTCACCTCTTGATCACTTCCCTTATCCTTTCTGCAGTCTAGGGTTGGAAAGCCAGCAGCTTCTACTCCTCCTAACTTCAAGCAATCACTACACAATGAATGAATGAGCATCACTTTCTAGTGTAAAAAGTGTTTTATGAGAATTTTCATTTTCATGAAAATTGACTAAGACATAATGAAATAGATGGTAGTAAGGAGCCAGAAGTGCCAAACCTTTTGGAGAACCATCAAACGTTGACACAGGAACATCAGGAATGTGCCACAAAGTGATCCGTCCTGAAACTTCACCAGAAAAAAGAACCTTGTAGAAAGGCTCCTTTCTTTCATTCATGAAGCCCATGACAGAAGGAAGACTCTGGCAAAAACAACAGTAACTCAATATTTAGAAAGAAAACAGATAATATAATAATTGTAAATGTGAAGAGGGTTTCTTTCACAAAACCCTATAAAACTACAGAATAAACCACAGCTGATTGCTTATCTGCCACTAAATCCTGCTCAGACCAAGTCTACTCTGCTACAAACCCCTCAAGGATCACCCCTGCTTTGCAAGTATCCTCGGCTAAACCCATATCCTAAATGGAAAAGTAGTCTGGGAGGTCTCTCCAGGTTTGTAGTTCCACCAGCATAAGGACCAAGGGCAGGCTGAAAAAACAATGCACTGAAATATTGATAATCTTTGCATCAAAACAAATTCAGTAAAGCTTCAGTCATCACAGCCTGCACGACTACAAATAATGAAAGGTAAGAATTATGCTTTTACACAGGTAATAGCCTCTAACACCATCATTCAGTCATCAGGTGGTCAAGCGTTTCCAAAGAGCAATGAAGCTGCTGCAGGGTGTGGAGCACAATCCTGATGGGGAGCAGCTGGGGGAGCTGGGCTTGTTTACCCCAGAAAAAAGGCCCAGGAGAAAGCTTATCACTCTCTAAAATTACCTCAAACTTATTTACAGTTTTACAGATTTTTTTAACAGATTTCTGATAATCAGTTCCAAAATAATTAACTGCCCTGTAAAATAGTTTGGTTTATAGTCTCAAAATGGAGTTCAAAACAGATCACACAGATGATTTGGTTGTCTCACAAATCTACTATAAAAACTACCCAGGCAGTAAGGCAAGTATTAAAGCAGAAATATTAAAAAAGAGCCAGTCATTATTTAAAAAAACCCCATATATTTAGGGGAAGCATGTGTGAACTTGGTACCACCACCATGACCCTATTATTTGCTAAGCCATGTGTTTTGGCTGTTTCTTTTCCCTCACCTTTCCTGACCTTTTGGCATCCTTCAGCAGTTATCCTATCTGATTTTTAGATCACAGCATTTGGGGAAAAGCTGAATGGCTTATGCTATTTCCCTTCAACTGAAAATTAAATCTGTCAGGCTTCACAGGATTATGCAACAAGCATGCTTTCTAAAAGCCTACATTTGTCAACAGAAAACACTAGAAAACCTCACACAGGTATATATTTAGCAATGTTTCCAGTCAGCTACAAGTAAAAACCTGTTTCTGTTGAATATTTTCAGAAACTGCTTAACAGCCTGCTTGAACTGTCACACAAACACTCAAACTAAAGCAATTTCAGGCAGGAATTAAATCCACATCTTCCAACAAATGCAACTTCATTAACAGCATTAGGAAAAAAAAACAACAGAACCAAAGCTACACAGAATAATCTGTTCTATTTGCTCTGGTTCATTTTTTGCCCAGATAAGAAGGCCTCCCACATATCTTTCCTTCCCCCCATTCCCAATTACCCAATTATAATGATTTTTCTTCTTTTCAAACCATCAGGGTTTCCTTATTTACGTGTGATCACAAAACACAACAAAAAGTGAGTGAAGATGTAGGTTTTCCAACACAGCTGTGTCCATTTGGGATCCCTGTCTATACAGTAACTTCAAATTTGAAATTGGCATGACATGCTCTACTAAATATAAATTCGCAAACAAAAGTGTAGAGATGATCTACTTATTCAGCTTCCTCTTTTCTTAACATTAGAGACTTCTTCAATCCAAGGCCATCAACATGAAGAGAGTCATATTGTGTCTCATTTTATGCTCTTCAGGTACATCAGTCTGCTCACACTGCAAGAAAGTTCTGCATGTGATTCTGCCTCTGAAGGCTGCAGCCCACAGTATTCTGGATAAAATGCCACAGATTCCGACCATTCAATTTCAGGTGGATACACAACCTATTTATATTGTTACATTGAAACATGCATACATTCCTTAATAAAACAAGAACTAAGTAACTTGCTCACATTTTGCTCATGGGTTACCTTTTTTGATTTTGGTTTTATGGCATAGTTGTATTTGTTGGGAGATTTTATTTATTTTATTTGAAAGCAGAAGCTTCCAAAAATATTTGAGACCACATCTTTGTTAAAAATATTTTTCTTTTTGCTAAAATTCAAGAAGAAAAACAAGAACCAGTCTATATAGTCTCAAAGATAAAGCCATATTTTGACTGTGAAAAAAACCCTAAATATAGCCAAAAATCAGGCAAAATATGTCATGAGCCTCTTCAAGTTTGTAAGCAACAATTTTAAAATGAAGGAATAAATGTTACTACTTGTTTTTATGAAAATTAAATCTGCTGATGAATTCATAAGTTCTTTTGGGATTATTCAGGTTATTGTAAACAGACAATAAATAAACTTTCAAGCCATTACAAATTTACCTTATTTTCCTTCATACCAGTAAAGCTGAGTAAATGAGGATAAACTGTTTCCTTCAGTGCCTTCCCATCAGCAGGGTACATGCTTTTAGAAAGGCCACTGTATAATTAAACAAGAAATTTTAAACATACAAGCTTTAGAAAGTCATTTTTCAGAAAGCAGAACAGTAACATCCAAGATTCACAAGTTCAATTAAAGGTAACCAAATAAGTAATTACAGGAGACTTTTTGAAATCACAGCACCAGCTGCCCAAGTTCTACATGGCTAATCTTATTCCTATGTCCCCTGCTGTGTCAAACAAAGACTGAGGGCTGTCAAACTCAGGGTAAATCTTTGAGTGCCAAAGTGGTTTTGTTCTGGTTTTTGATCATTTGCAACATGCAGAGATTTTCCATAGTAACCCTCCCAAAGTTCATCTTGTACCTGAACTTTTTGTGTGAATTTCCCATCTGAGCCCACCTGTTTAGCAGCTGGTAGATGTAACTGTGGCCATCTTCTGTCCAGATGATAAGTCTGTAAGCTGCCAGCACTTCCCCACCCGCAAAGCACTGACCACTCTTACAGAACTCAGTACAAAGCAAGGAGAAATCACAATAATCATAGACCTAATTCAGAAAAAGAACAAAACATATACAAACATTATTGGCAAATTCATTTTAACCTAAACTGGGTTTGGGCAGTGAATCAGGAAGTAGAACATGAGTTCAACTCTTCATAGTTGAATACCTATTTTTAAAGCCTAACATGTTTTGGTAAACTACTGCAAAGTCAGAGTCAAACTACACAGTTCAAAGTTAAAGAAACTGACAGTTACAAAAAAACCCAAGCAAAAAGTAGCATTAGGGTCTTACAGTCTCATTATAGAAATTAATAGAAATCAATGGATGTTACAGATATTTTTCCATTAAAAGTGAAAAATCCATTCTACACATGAACTCTCTCTATAAATGCTTTTGTATAGAATTTAAGTAGCCCAAGAGACATCTCAAGGATAGTCTACAAGTACATTATCTCAAGTTGACCCAGATATTTGTGAATTTTTTGACCCTCTCCTGTCTCCACAGAGATGTTGGGATCAGGTTACATGTTAAAATAATTCTGAGTGATTAATGTAAGAGAAATTTTAGCCCTGGAAAAGAAAAATACAGATTTTTTTACAATAAGTTTCAGTTGAAATATATTACTTGTTCTCTAAAACTGTTATTTTTTTTTTATTTTAGTTACTTTATTATAGCTTCAAGAAAAAGAAATATAGCCTGGGGTCTTTAGTTTTGCTGCTGCTATCAACAAACAAAGGTCCCAGACTACTGAGGACTTGCCAACTGTGAGTACTTCTGTCATACTTAAACAGGGATTTTTATTCTTTGTCTCCCTTTCAAATGCACTGTGGAGGGGAATATAATGCACTCAGTGGTCTAAAACTGTCCAATACTTAAATCCCCCTTCTATCCAGCCAATTTGGAGTTAAACTTTTACAGCAGAAATATATTCATAAAAAATAAAAGCTTCATCTCTTTCACACAGTTAAGATAAGCCAAGACTTGTTGCAGGCATAATTATATTTGACAATTTGTGAATGCTTTCTTTAACATAAGGAGATAAACAAGTATCTGCATGTAAAAACCATATTAGCTTTTCAAAATTAACAACATTAACAAGAAGTGTAATTCTCAATAATGTACCTGCCAGCACATGGAGGACACAACAAGAAGGAGCCTTTCTGTGTAAGTACAAAATCTTACTGCTTGACAGTTTATGCAGTCCAGAGATTTTGATTCCTTCTCGCACACACATTGTTTCTCCTTTACAGCACAGAGGGGGAAAAAGGCTATAAAATTTGTTTCAGATATCTGAGCTTTTAGTACAGAAACAACCCACTTTCAAATTTCAAAGCAAGCTATAATTCTCAACAATAGAAAGACAACTGGTTCACAACTAACATGTAAACAGAGCAAGCTATAATTCTCAATTAACAATAGAAAGACAACAGGTTCACAACTAACATGTAAACAGAAGAATGTAAACATTCAGTGTGGCTCAAACTGTGATCTCACTTAAAGAAATGATAATGAATGTGGAGAAGGACCAAATGCAGGCCATAAATACAAACTGCTGCAATGAGTATCTGCCAGGCATTCTTCAGTCAAAAAACACCTACAACACCTATAAAACAGAGGATCAGATTCAAAAAAGCTGATGAATATTTTATTTTCCCACTCATTCTTGTTGCAACCAGAACAGTCCAAGATGCTGGTGTTGCCACATGTCCTGTTTGCTCTTAACACCTTTAAAGGCAGTGTAAAAGTAATTCATTTTCTTAGCTTTGTATTGCTACATGTTCTGCTAAAAACAATGTATGTATTTTCACACTTTTTGTAGGAATATCAGAAATATTAAAGTAATCACACTCAAAATTATATTGGAATTACAGTTATTAATTATTGATTAAATCACTTAAAATGGATATTTTCTGTTTTTTAAGATACCAACAGTCTCAAAACCTCTCAGAGAAGGGCTATGTATGCTTGGAATCATGCCTATAAAACTGAAAGCCATTTTCTAACATCTTGAAGCTTCAGTTATTCCAAGTAAATCCAACAATATTTATTAAAATACTGCTCTTTAGAATTTAGCAGATTGTTACCAACTCTGCAGCAGTCCCTCTGCAAAAGGAGCCCCCAGGCAGTAAAAAGACTGCACCACACCATATGTTCCTCTGACATCTGTAATCAGTTGTTAGAATCCTCAGAATTTTTACAACACAGCAATGGGGTTTGCTCTAGGAATGTTGAAAAGATGCACCCCAAAACACCACAGGTAAATCAAAACCACCAGGATGGTATCAAACTGGACAGACTCTCCTCAGGGGCCTGATTTGACCTATAAACAAGTAGTGCTGCCCACACCCTGCAGTTTGTCCAGGCACTGGGTGAGTTACCAACATTCAGAGAAGTCTGTTGATATTTTGCCATTTCTGTCTCACTGTTGAAGCCCCTTTGTGAATCTAGCTTTTAGAGTATAACTAGAACATAAAAATTGCATCCCAATTCTAGCACTTGTTCATAGAAGGTGACAGCTGCTGAGAATATTAACCCAAAAAAGAGTGAGTTTGAAGGTAGAAAAATAGGACACTTGACACAGCAAGAGTCTTTTCCAAGTGAAGACAGCATTGTGAAAAGCAGACCGAGGAAAACAAACTCTAAAGGACCATTTTGAAGAGAGTAACAAGGGTGAAGAGGGAGTACAAAGGCCAATATTGAAGAGCTTTGAGTTTAAAGGACAGAGTGAAGGGGTTCAAAGACATGATCAGGATAGCAGGAAAGCATTGCAACTTAAGCATCCTGGAATATGAAAAGACAAGAAGCCTGGCCAAAAGGCAGTACAGCTGCCAAGGCAAGAGCTGTCCAATGGGCCAATTTTAAATAATGCTATGAAGACGTGTTTTCACAATTTTCTAACAAAAGTAATAAAATCTATTTCATACACATCCAGAAGATGGAAATTTATTCCTATTCTGTCTCAATACAGCCTTTACTTGAGAACATTCATGTTAACACTGACCTGAATGCTATTCAGAGATGAAGACAGGTCCCATACTTTGAGAACTCCAGCTACAGACACTGCAACTAAAGAGTCCTCTGTGAAAAGTTAACGTGAAATAGTCAACTTGAAGCCAAGTTCAAACAGCCCCTATCTGTGCAGCACCAAAACAGGGATTCTGCAGGACGCTGCTTAGATGAAATATCAGTTTTACACACAAAAAAGGAAATTATATACAGAAATACAAAAGATGTAAGCAAGCAGTGAATAATGCATTAACAGAAGGCACAGAACTGTGGTATTGTGCTTTTAATTTATCTGATATTACAAAACTTATTTATAATTAAATCGAAGAACTGAGCCACTTACAGCCCGTATAGGTGTTTTTTCTCTAAAAACATTAAATAAAACAGAAGCCTCAAAAACACCTCTTGTACTATCAATGAAACCTTAACATCATCTCTATAACATCACTGTTAAATTATTTGATATTAAATCAAGCAGGAATATAACATCTATGCATAAATATTTGATCACAATTTAATTAACCTACATAAATATATGTAAAACATATACCTTGAATTCTTGCAGAGTGTACAACACATATACATTTTATCCAATCAGAGGACTGAGATGATAAAGTGTGAAGAACACCCAAAGTTTTAGCATCAATAATAAGAACATCTTGATATTCTCCACAACAAAGAAGCCAGCCTTCACCTGTCATTCGGAATGAGCAATGGTAATACTGTCCAAGTGGAAAGCAGAGAGTCAGCACACAGATACACAAATGGCATGAAGATTTTTCACACTGAACATGTCATAATCAACACTTGTAGCATCACTAAAAAAAACTAAGGCATATGTCAAACCATACCCAATATTACTAGTGACACTAGCAAGGCACACAGCTTAGTGAAAGGTGCTTCAGACTGAAAGCAGCATCTGTCCTTCCTAAATATTAGGATTTCTGTAATTTCTGGAAGAAAGTCAGGTGTTAATTTTCCCTATAAATTGCTAAAGAGTTTGAGATTTTCTCTCTGAGAGGCCCCTCTCCAAATATTTCATAAACCCCCTGTCATCAACGGTTGTATGAAAAGGAAGAATTGGATGCAGAATATTCGTAATTAAATTTTTCATAATTAATTACTGATTACTTTCCAGGAAGGATTTCTACTCCATAGGATCTTCTTCAATCTGACATTAAACACCCTAGTGCTCAGAATCTTCTGAACACTACTCTCCGCAATCACAAAGGGAGAAAAACCAACAGACAAAGCAAAGGGACAGAGTGCAGAGGAGTGACTATGAGGATTTTTTTTTTCTTTGCTAGGTGTTCTATATGTACAAGAACATCTGCATTGTATGTCTAGCTGTAATTTTAAACAATATCTATAAATGCAGACACACCACCTCAAAGCAGATTTACTTTTATTACGAACCTTAAAGGGAACAATCATCTAGTCAGACAAAAATATCAGACAACCCAAAAATCACACCTTATTTACAAATTTTCTGTACAGTTTTGGTTATATAGTAATTCTTGGTTTTTTTCAGTAAATTAACTGAAGTGTGTAGTAAAAAAAAATTGAAATAGGATAAATAGTACTACAGATATTAGGAATAAACAGAGGCAGAAATACTTAGAAATTACAATTACTGTTACCATTAAATTAGCCTTGAAATAGAGGATTTTTATAGTCAGTAATTCCTCTGAGAAAATTCCACACTGGTTAAGAGCCACAAATGTCTAAGTGTTGACCCTGGTGTTGAATTTCATTTCAAATGGCAAATATTCAGTTTGCACTACTTGGCATCTGCCATTCATAGTTAAATCATCTACACTCAACAAAAGGAACCTACTAGAGCAGATAGGTTAGTAGTTCAATTAAAACCAAACATTAACTACAGCACAAGCAACCATTCCCCACGGAACAACAAGGAAAAAATCTACAACAAAACACAACAGAAAAACACAATATATTATAATTATCAGAAGGATGCATTTTAAAACTAGTTTCCCCTCCTGGCAACACCTACTTTTCCCTAAGCTTTCCTGTTAGATGTTCCTGCTTTCTATCTTGCCCAAGTTATTAAACAAATATAATTATTAGCCACAATTAGGTTTAGCACATTTTTAATAGAGAGGAAATACCAATTTTCTGCAAGTATTTGCTACATCTGCTTGAAGGGTAAGTAAAAAAAAATTTAAGAAGTTAATCTTTCATAATTTTTGTCGGCAATATATATCCATGCTTTTTCCTCTCCCCTTTACAATGAACAACTGCATTTGAACTCCTCATATTAACCAAAGCAGTGTCAGGAAAACCATTTTCTTCTGGAAGGGTTAAAAATTTTGGATTACAAATTGGCTGCGCTTTGGAGTTACATGAAGGCTCGGACACCCATCATTTGGAGCCTTAGATCCACCTTAGACTTCCTCACTGAAGAGAATGAGCATTTTAACTAACACGGGAATCCTGAGCATCTCCTCTACTAACACATCCAGAAATAAACCATGTCCCAGAATCCAACCTATAGAAGTTGGGCCCCTCAATCTCACTCACATGTGTATTTCAAACCCTCCCACACTTCAAAACCTAGATACTTATTTTACCTGGATATAGTTTCAACTGGAGATACCTGAATTATCCAAAGCAATATTGAAAGTTTCTGAGAATAAGGGATTTGTCCTAAAGTTCTGCAGTGAATCAAAGTGTATTTCTGAAAACAGGGTGAATTATTTTGGAGGTCAGGAGTTCAGCACCAAAACCATTCAAAAGCTTAAAAATAAGTCTTTCAGCAGATTGTCTCACCATGTTTGGCCAGATTACTTGTACTTTTAAAATGTCATGAAAAAGCCAACATCAAATTTGAAGCTTCCACACAATTTTAACAAGACAAGAGCAAAGACCATTTCACGTGGCTACCTGACGCACAAACAGTAAGTTAATACTGCATTTCAAATATTTGCAGCTTAAAAGTTATCAGCCTGATTTGATTAAGGAATGCAGAGAAATATAAAAGTCTCAATTCTTTTCTTAGAGGAAAAAAACCTGAAAAAGATAAAAAATACTTATTTTGTGACAGGGCCTTTTTTTCCTACATTACAAGCTACACATTTAAAACTGTTTCTGAAAAATATCATATTAATAAAGCAAAACTCTGGTAATGAACAGAGAACCCATGAAAAGCTGCTATACTTACATGGATTGCTGTGTGCCTATAAGGAAGCTTTGCGTTCTCAATGCACTGTCCACTAGTGACATTCCAAACACACATCTCCCTGCAAAGATAACTTCATATTATTCTCTGTCATTTCCACTCAATTGGCTGGAATAATTTTGTGCCACCAAGTTTTTCTTTAGTGCTGTATTTAAGTGTAGTCTGGTCATTTATAAAGCTTTTTGTTACAGATTGCTGGGTAAGAAAATGTAGTCATTAGCAGGGGATGACATACAGTATCTGCTTCTTTTTGTTTTGGTAATTACACCCTGCTGCCTTGCAACCAACCTGACTTTAAGACCAACTCTGGTCTACAACAAATTGTAGGTATACTGCCATTACAGCTCGTCAACATGTCACTGTAACTATCTGTCACTGGAACTACATCCTCCTGAAAATGATTCATTTCACTGAACTTAAACCAGACGTTTCAAAAAGCATCGTGCATCTTCTCCCACATCAGACTTCAGTTCTTGAGAGGAACAACGTTTGTTAAGAAGAAACAGTGCCATCATGAGGCCGTTCCCAAAATCTGCTCTCAATACACTCAGCCACCTGAGTACCTGTGCAACACCACAGCTACACTTGGACACACTTAAGGTTGTTTGAGGAGACTTTGGCACACATTCCTTATCTACACATTATTCAACATGCAGCGGGATTGGATTACAAGACAAAATCAAATTAAATGTTGTAAATGAGGCTGTATGAGATATCATAGCTCAGCAACTGAATGGTAAACTTTGATGCATTTAGATTTTATTAAAAAAACAAACATTACTTCCAGAACTGAAATGCTCTATTTCTCACATTACATTGTAAGAAATTGTGTATCAAGACTTAAAAGAATACACTGGGGACAGCATTTTATTATATAAGAAATACTACTTAGTGATTTACATTTTAACCTACCTACTTTCCCATTTGATGCTAAACTCAAAGCATTATTTCTTAATATTTTTCAGCTGAGCAATAGCAGCAAAGTTGGTAGATCCAAAGTCACAAATTAGGTGAAAGCTTTATACTGTTTGTGAAACCTTTCAGAGCAATGCTTTTCTCCTTGTTTATATGAGAACAAGACAAAGTTACTTAAGAAAGCCCTTAAGGAAGCAAGCAGGTAGCTCTGTTTCCAGCAGATGAAATCCTAACAGGTCTTCAAACCCCAGCTGAAAATGTTATCAAATACTCTGAAGTGTAACTTAGCAGAAATGCAGGAAATAGTTTGACTCAAGGGACAGGCTGTGTCATAACACACACATAGCAGACAAGGTGCAAGATCAGGGCCCTCTGAAAGGATATTCTCCAAAACAGCACATCAGATCTAAATACAGAAAAGGAGTACATATGCCTTTAATTCATGCCCGTTCTGTTTCCATAGGTACTGACTGAGGAACCATAAACGCGATCAGAGTGCATTAGCCTCTTCTACTGCTTCAGTTCTCGAGTCTGAGCTCAGGAAGAAACACAGAAAAACACCATGATACTCAAATGCTGTTGAATTGCTGATGCCCCCCAATAACCCATTAATTTCCCTTTGAATAGGGTTTAGTTCACCCCTTGGAATAATTCCTTTTTTCTGAATACTAAGTGGATATGTGAATCTGCCAAACCTTTCTGTTGTCCATAGGACACACTCTCAGTTGAACCATTGTATATTAACAATGTAGTCACTATCCTAAGTAGCTGCTATCATTTTAATATCATGGAAGTGGATTGAAACATTTCTGCAAATGCAAAATCTGACCTACACTTGACACACATTTCATAATTTAAGAAATGAATAATTGAATATTCAGTTACCTACCCATTTTCAGCAGCACTTACTACATATGGCTGTTTCTCAAACTCTCTTGCTTTTGCCAAACAAGTTACAGAAGCAGTATGGCCAAAGAGCATTTCTTTAGATGAAATCTAGGAGAACAAAATAATGATTTATCTTAAACAATTTCTATATAAACTAAGGATATTTAAAACCAAGAGAACTTGTCAATCTATAATTGCTGATCTGCTTCATGGTCGTACGTTCTTCCATCATGTTTCTGGAATGCAGAAAGATGTGGAAGAATTTTTATGGAGTTTGCATAAAAGCTAAGTTTTTGTATTCACTACATTCATCATCTGAAGAATTTCTGGAACATCAAATGTTATAAAACAGGCAATGTGCAGGACATCTCTGGCCTTCACCCTTCAGCAAGCACTAAAAGTGGCACAGTGAATAAACCAAAGCTTTTAAGCACGTTTCACATTTAAATAACTTTATTATCATCACTGCTTGAAAAGGTCTTAATTGGAAAAGGTAGCCTCATAAAAGGGCAAACTCTCAGACTGTGTTTGAGTCCAAATGGGGCAACTAAATATAAAAAAAATATAAGCATAGTTCTAGAAACACAGAATAAAAAAACCAGGAAGCGTTTTGACTCTGCTCTATTGTGAGGAAAAGAAATAAAGCAATAATTTGCATCTTGGTTACATCAAAAATAAAAGTTTCATCTTGCTGCTTCCATCTCAGTAGATTTAGATTTGGTTTTATGAATATTTTTTCTTTAAATGACAGGTCATGCTTAGCAATTGATTTACAAAAGAAAAAAAACCTTCACAAGAGACAAATCATGATAATTGTATATATTTACTTGCTGTCACTGCTCAGAGCACAAAGTCTCAAATTATAATCCACTGGGAACGCTAATCTGTGAAAAATTCCCCAAAGTCTGCAAATTACAGGTTGCTTATACAGGCATTTCACTTTGTGCTTCATGAGTTTCCTATAACAAATATCACACTATCTTTTAAAATTCATCTAAATAAGCACGAGTCTGCATAATCCTATTGCCAATACTAAAAGATAAAATTCCTGTCTATTTGGCAAATTGTAGCACAGTGGACACAAACCTGTAAGTCTGATGAAAGATCCCAGAGACATATTTGTCCTTCTTGGCTCCCTGTAACTATGGTCTGCTGGTCATCTGTGATCATCACAGCAGTGATGCTGTGAGAGGGAGCTGTTCTGCCCCACACAGCCACAGTTGGTAGGGATGCCTTCATGGTCAACACCTGAAAACAAACAAGTCATGATGATCCTAAGTGGGATTAAACATAAGGAAAAAATCACCTAGAAAAAAGGGGGAATGTAATCAACATTACATTTATTACATGAATTCCCCTGGAAAGGGAAGCTATAAAATATTGCTGTAAGACACTGATAAGGCATTGAAACATTTTCTTGCTGTTGCCAACATCACACTAACAATTTCAGGGACCAGTACTATGAGAACACTGAATCATCAGCAGCAAGAGTTGTGTGCTGCCCCACACAATCTGGCTTAGCTCTGAAAGGCTCACGTTTTTCTCCCCAAATGGGGCTGGTGGAATACACAACATTTTCCTTGGTCCCTCCAACCAGCAGCACTGCTCACTGGCAACAGCAGGAGCCAACTGCTGGAGCAGAGGTGGCACAAGAGCAGGGTGCCAATAAAGACTCTGTGATTTCAAGGAGGGTAAGACAAGAGAAAGATAATATGGTTAAATGAGAGAATGGGTGGTCATGGGTCAGGGAGGAAGAGGAAAATGAGGCCCAAGATGGCAAAGCTATATACCTAACTATATACTCAATCATTCTGTGGCACATCCTAGAGACAAGAACAAAAAGTAGGGTGCCAGCAGAGTTGCAAGCTGAGAAACAGAGAATGAATAGACTTCGTTGCTCAAAACACAAGTCCCTTGCCCACAAAAATTTATCTAATAGATTTGTCCCTACTAAAAAAAAAAAATTGATTTAATGGGGTTGTCCATCTGGCTGAGAGCAGTTTTGACTCCCATCAGCTGGGCAATAGACAGACTGAACAATGTCAATATTGTTTGTATATGTCAACATGTTATTCTCAGGTGTCACTGAACAAGAAGGAACAGATTTTAAGCTGTTTCAAATCCACCATTATCTAAGGTCCCAAATATTTTAATTTTTCTTTTCAAAAGTACTGTATGTCACCTATGTCATCTTTCTTTTAATCCAGATAGCAATAATACGATTGAAGGCATATTTCAGAGCAACCAACCACTTTGTAGCCACTAAGCAAAATTCACCTTTCAGAGAAGGTGTGCTCCAATTTGTCCTGGACAAAGAAGAGACACCAGAGCCCTCTGCACATCCTTAGGAAAGAGGTTCAAAATGAAACAAGATGATACAGTAATGCAACTGGGACAACTCAGTCAAAAAACATGACAGCAAAGCTGAGCTTTTCTGAGGAGAGACAGGAAGTGGGCAAAACAAAATCCATGACAGCCAGTGAGTCAAAGGAAGTAACACAGGGATGATGAGAAGTGACATGAAGAGCAGGTCCTGTGATAATTCAGAAAAGACCACAGGACAGAAATGGAGCACAGAAGCAGCCTTTTAAGTTATGCTTAAGGAAACTGTAACCCAGCACAACAGCAGTTGAAAGCAGGGACACGGACAAGAGGTATCTTCATGACTACTACTAAAAGCCTAAAGTGACACAGAACTAAAGGAATGGTCTTGCTTCCTGACAAGAAAATGAGATAAAGGGCTCAGCTACTGAGAAAAAAAGGCTGAAAAGGCTGGTATGGCAGACTATTGAGGTCCTGCCATATAACCTTGACAGAATGCTGAGGGCAGAGGAAGAAGAATCTAAGAAAAAATTGAGGTCATGAGTTCATTAGGCTAAATCCCACTTAGTTCCATATAAAAGCTCCTCATGGATATATAAAAATACTGAGACATTTTATTGTTCCCAGCATTAGAATCTGACTTTTCCAAAACTTTTCTTTTTTAAATCACCAGTCATATGAAGCTAATGGTGAACACTGAAATCCTTTTATCTTGCAGTTTATGCCCTGAAATAAAAGCTGTTCTGGACAATCTTTAATGGCATGTTTTTAGTTATCAGGTAAGCTAATAAAGGTTGCCCTTTTCAGAGGGCTTATAAAGGGATGGCTGCCAAAAGAGTTTGATGAGCCAAATTCTGCATCTTTAAAATGCATTTGCTTGCATATCACGTAGTCTTTTATACTTGTACCATGGGAGGGTTCAATTAGTGTAAAACAACACAAGGAAGCACAATTCAGATTTGTACTGCATTGAATATTGAGTCATAAATTATATTTTCTTATAAGGGGAGCATAGAATCAAGCTCAATATTCTTAGCCAAAGACCTACTGCTGAGCAAGTGATTTGAGAGAACTCAGATCAACAGATGTTAAACAGAAAACAAGCGGATAGAATTTGCTAATGTGGAGATGATTTATCTGCAGACTGTTTAGTTACACATGAGTAACATGAATAAAAAACCACTGCTACTAACAAAACACTGTAAGAGAACTAATTTAGACTGAATGTTACAGGAATATTTTGTATCTTTCCTTTACATTATGACTGAAGCCCAAGAGAAGGAAAGCAGAAATTATATGAATTTTTGCATTAATACAGTCCTTAACTTTTTTCTCCACTTTCTTCTTGGTTTTTTGGATTATGATATTTTGATGCACAAGCAGTTTGACTGAAACCTTTGCTTCTTAGTGTAGCATGACTTCACTAGAAGTACAGCATATCCACATGGACACATTTTGACAACACTTAGCTTTACAAAATTTTTTAGTGATACTGATGGCACCTAAAGCAAACTTTTTTGAAATAAAATCAACAGATATTTATCAGACTGTTCCTTTTAAAAAGGTAAAAGCTGTTTTCACAAAGTCAAATATTGCCCAAGGCATATCAGAGCTGCATGTAGCTTATCAGCACGTGTCAAATTCCTCCAGCTCTGCCCACTCAAGCATGTCTGATTTGCAGTATTAACCCATAATTCAACTAGAAATCACATTTCTCAGTCCTACTGCCCATTTCTCCCTGCTTACAGCCTAATAAGCTTAGTTGTGCTGCCATTAAAAGCATACTGCCGAACAGTGCTCTCTCATTACTGAAAAGCTCTGGTTTTAGTTAAAACCATACCAGCCCACCTCACCACTAACTTGTTCCATCTCTACTGTTCTGTCTCCAGTTCCTTTCACACTGAAACCACACCACAAACCATTGTTAACTTGCAAAATCATCCAAATTCCCACAGCTTCAAGGACTTCGGTTGTACTACTTTAGTAACTTTGGACCATTTGTGTAGTATTAAATCTTAATTTGGAAAGCTAAATACACAATCTCTTATTCTACAGGACAAGATATTTAAAAGTCTAATCAAATGCTTTAAGAGGCCAGAAAGCTGAAGGTCTGACCTTGAATGCCCTACTAAGCACATATTTATGCAAGGTCTTTTCCTTATCACTCAGCTTTTTTGACTAGGACTGGTCATGAACTGATGAGAATTAAAAAGGTCAGATTATACCACAAAGAATCAGTGCCATCATAACTTAACATATACTTTCCCCATATATACTAAGTGTATCTTGATTTTGACTCCTCTACTGACCTCAAAACAAAATGAAACAATTGTTAGCTTCTCTATTGGGCTCATCTCAGACCTTCCAATCACTGCTACATAATTAGTGCTTAACCTCAGGCACGCATCCCATCCCTGAGCTGCATCTTCTCAAAATAAAAATTCTAACCTTAAAGCCAGTGGCCTGGGAACATAAAGGGTTAGAAGGGCAGAGTGGCCGGGGTCTCAGGAGCGTGCACACCCATGCACTCAGTGGTCTGAAGTGAGAAATCTGGGCTCTGTTTTGTCCAATTGAAGACTGCAGCACACATTCCCTACTGGTTCTTTGCATTTCCAGTGCTTGCTCAAGAGCCTAAAGGAAGGTTTACCAAATGACACATCCTCAAGATGTTAAACTATTAGCTACAGTTGTAAGAATGACACTTCTTGATAAGGAAAATAAATACTCTGATCTTTCAATGAATTCAGAAATAACATTTCTGACAAATATATACATACACCAAGGTCCTTAAAATGAGGAGCTAAACTGCCCCCAGGGACCTAATCTCAAACAGTTCACCTTATAAAATACTGGTTGTGACAAATTCCTTTCTTATCACTATAACCCATAAAACCCGTACCAAATGCAAATTTATAGTTTATTTATAAAAGGAGAAAGGCTTCTTACAACACAATATCACTTTACAGGTAACAGTTAACCTGTCAAAACAATATTTTTGACTTTATAGCCACACTCATTTCATGTTTCCTACACCTTCCAAGCTGTCAATAGAAGGTCACTTTCTTAAAAGCCCAGTTAAATGTCTGGCAATCCACACAGGCACAAAACAAAACGCTGCAAAAATTTGCTTACAGACCTGAAAACATGAAAATAATAGCTGAATTTTGCATTGGATTCAATAAGCTCCCCCCATGCACACACCATTATATTCAGCTTTGTAGTAAAAGAAATCTAAGGAATTAAAATTTAGGTAGAGCCTAAATTTTTTCATGACCAATTCCTATGGTTTTAGTGCCTTTAAGCTCATTCTTCTGTTCCTGTCCTTTGATTTAATCTGACACATTCTTTGTTTCTACACAAGAAAATAAATATTAGTTTTACTCTTAGTAAAAAATGAATATTTTTCCTTAAAAGCAGCTTTGCAGTCTGCTGGTCCATTCTACACTTGCACAACTTCCTATATTTTGTGATGTAAATGTTGCACACCATCTCTGGTAATCCATTTTAGGATATAATGGGACTTTCCTCAAGACCTGTTGGACTCCACCCTAGAGGGCCGGAGGCACTGCTGAGTGACACCCACAGCTCCCTGGGGATGGGCATGTCCTGCTCCTGCAGTCTGAGGGAGCAGGGCACTGGGACCAGCAATCGATACAACCCATTTTAACTAGCAAGAAGCACCTGGTAATACCTTGTTTGTATTTCTTGAACGAGTGACACAAGAAACACTTATTTCATTCCACACAATAATTCACCACAATCAGAAGGAGCACAGTAAGGGCAACACCATCTCCCAGCTGCTGATTACATCAAAGGTTTGCAGCACAAATTCAATTTTATGATGTTAATCTCAACCTGCCACTCAGAAATTTTCTCTGAGGGATATGACTTTTTTTCTCTGGATTTCATTTTAAGAATGATTTTCTTCTTCTACAATCAATAAAGATATGTTTTCATCAAAAGACTCTATCTTGGCAGAATTCAATTGGCCGTCTCAAAACCTTTTGGTGACACAATATTAATTAAGATAGTTTATGTTGCACCTAAGCTGGAAAACGGGGCAGTTGAAAACACAGCAACTCAACATTTGTGCTTTTCACACTGTCATAGGATACAGTAAAACCATCTTCACTTCCTTGAAGTTCTTTTTTTACCTCATAAACAGTTACATTATATTAAGCTCCCCAGAAAAATATCACAGCATGCTTTTTTTGCTAAGTAGATAAATCAAAAGTGTGTCCAAAACTATAAATTTCCACTTTCTTCAATGGTCATTAAAGGCTTCAACAACATAATAGCTGTTTAAACATGTTAAACGAAAATTAATGCATGTGAGCAAGCTTGGTTTTAAATCCCATATATCAAGGATATAAATTAAGTTTAATAAAGTAATAATAATATAATACAAATATGGGTATGAAGCTGTAAAAGAAATCTTCTCTTAAAGAAAAAAACCCACCACATTTACTGTCTGAAATACAGTGACTGAATGTCCTATCAACTACAAGAATGGATATGTCCAATGGAACCTTGCTTAGGCACTAGGCAGAACCACACAGGTGAGTTATCTGTCACTCCTAAAGCATCAAGCATAGAGAAAGCATCACCTTAAGCCATCTCCAGTGCAGTTACATGCAAATGGTGAAATGCTTTGCAGCAGCAGACTTTCCATCAGGTTTTAGGACAATCACACATCCATTCTTACAGGAAAGCACATGTGACAGGAGGGCCATCAGTCTTGCAGAACGTAAGCTTTGATGTCTGTGAAATTGCATCTTATTCAAAGATTTTACTCTCAGTTCTATACACCTTCAGTCATGCCTGGGTTTATTGAAAATAACAGTTTTCCCTGCAAGAAAGTGCTCCATCCTTATGCTAGTAAAGAAACAGCTCCTTACATTTTCTTACTTATAAAGTGTTTTTTGAGCAGAAACACATTTATGCCCTTTAAAGAGTCAATGATGCCAACATAATCCCATGTGAATCCAAGGACCTACTAAGGTAATGCCATCTCCAAGTTTATGGCCTCCAAAACTTCAAAAGAGTAGGGAGTGATAAACCTTTGGTCTGTGTCAAAATATCCCACAGATGTAAGCAAATTCACTTGTAAATGACAAAAGCTTTGATTGACTTGCGTTTTTAATGGACTATTACAAATTATGGCCAGTTCATTACAGAACAAACCATAATGACAAAATTCACCTTTATTTACACTGTTATAACACAAAAAACATACAATCTGGTAAAGCCAAGACACATGAAAGCTAAAACCAAAATTCACAAGGATCTCAAACTGACAGGCAGGGAATATGAATCAAAGTTTTACATTAAAAATTTCATCTCCCTTATGTGACCTTGAATTCATTTAAGACAAAAAACACTGTTGATCAGAGAAAGGTGATGTTTTTGGTTTAGCTACACTGTACCCCAGAATGTTTAAATAACAAACAAAATTGGAATCAGATGGCTAAAATAAAACAACCAGAACATTTCTCCAGCCCTTATTTTTTCAACTGTCATGTAAATAATCATTAATCAGTGGTGTAAGCAATTGCATCACAGTGAGGATTTCTAAACTCTGACAAGTTACTTTTTGGTCAATTTCACTCTTTGGATACTCTCAATTAACAAATAGATCTCTAGTGTTCTTTGCTACAGGTCATGCAGCTGTTTAGTGTAAACAGCTCTGAATGGCTTGTTATAGACACAGTCTAACCTGCTCTAGTAAAAGGACACTTTTTATTAGGAAGCAAGACTGAAGTCCAAAACTTACTCAATGCATTGCAATGCACGGATTGCAGTTTTCTTGACTGTGAACTTCAAACTCTAGCACTGAAAAGTCTTTAAACAACAAAACCCCCTAAATGTCATGTAATCAGTCCTACTGACATAAACCTTTTGAGCAGACCTACCTCAACAGAACAGCCATTTTTTGCCACGAGTAAACCCAAAAAGAGCATAGATCTGTACTGGGGACATCACTGACATTTTAAAATTTCATTATATATTAAGACAATTACTACTATTTCGAGCACCAACTAGAAAAGTAATCGTCACAGAAATGCCCCAAGACTTATACAATGCCCCCTAAGTGAGCCATCCTAATTAATTTTTAATTGAGCAAGTCTCAAAAACATCCCACCCTTCAACCAGAACTATTTGCAAGAGAAAATGAGACTTCTGAAAAAAAATTTGTATGCTAATGCTTTGCATATACCCAGTCAGGAATACTCAATAATGAATCACCAAAATAGCACAAAAGCATTTTCACATTTCAAGGAGCTTGCATTTTGCACTGTATATGTTCTCACAGTACTAGTTTTCTCCAATAAATCCAGTGAACAGATACATGCCGAGGCAACCAATGGAATCTGTGAAATTTACGAAACTACCCTGAAAACAGAAGAAACTGACATCTAACGTGACATACCAAAGCTGAAAGTTACAAAGCCGACGCTACACGTGCAGCAGACCAACAAAACCTCCCAGAGACAGACGAAATTTGCCCAAATAAGAAAGAATAAACACTGCACCGGCTAAAAAGGCTTCTCACCCACTAAAACAGCTTTGGGAAACTCACTATCGCCAAACCTGACCTGAGGAAGCGGAGCCTTACGGCCGCACAGGGCACCCTCAGGGGGATGAGGGGCTGAGGGGCAGCAGTCCCGGCAGGAAAGAGCGGGGATGGAGAGGGGCTGAGGGGGGCAGGAAAGAGGGAGAATGAGGGGCAGCTATCCCGGCAGGAAAGAGAGGGGATGAAGGGGAATGAGGGGCAGCTGCCGGGAGCTGCCCTTACCTCCAGCGGCTCCCAAGCACCGCACACGGGGCAGCGAGGCTGCTGAAGGGACGAGGAAACAGCCGGGACAGGTTTTATCCCGCTCGGGAGCGGCAATACCCGGCACGGGCTGGATCCGGCTGGCCGCTACCCAGTGGCACCGCCGCCCTCAGCCCGGCGAGCTCAGGAGCTGCCCCGGCCGCTCCCTGCCCCGGCTGCTTGAGGCGAAACACGGGCCGGAATAAATGTGCGTAGGGAAAAGCCCAGCTGCAGCCGCCGCGCTCCCCTCACGGGGCCACACCCAGCGGGACGGGCAGAGAGGCCCAGCCTGCCCCCTCAGAGCTGCCCCACACGGCGATGAGGCGCAGGAAACTTCTCCTTTGCCCGCCCTGCCTTAAATACGGTGGAAAGAACATTTCCGCTGGCAGGAGGCGGGTGGGGTGTGATTTCCCGCAGGTGTGGGAGCAGCAGCTGAGGGAGCTTGAGGGCCTCACCCAGCGCGCTGTGTGCGCACCTGGCGGCGTGAGGGCTGCGCATCGGCCACGGTGCGTCTTGTAAGTTTCTCTTTGAAAATAATTCATAAACTGCAGTGAATGAATACCGTAAGAATGTGAAACGTGATGTGTGATCACGTTTCTTTTTCTTTTTTGTTCAGAGGTCACTTTCAGAGAAGCTCAGGTTTGCAGGAGATTTTTGTGAGGAGCGGAGCTGAATGGGCTGTGCTGCGCACAGGTGAGTTCATCTTAACCACAGAATTATTTATTCACAGTCTCATCTAGGGCTGCAAACGACATCATGAGACTCATATTAAAAAAAATTCTGTTCTCTAAAATCATGTCTTCCTACATTTGTTTGCATAGGGAAATGAAAGGATGTCAAAAGATGTAACTATTTTTATTGCCTATGGTTTTCCTATTTTAGTTTAATAAATTTAGTAGCTGAAGTATGCAATATTTTTATTTTAGTATTATTGAATTGATTTACACCAAGACTATTTCCCCAAGATATCTGCTTTGTCCTAAATAGTAATGTTCTCAAATATGCTAATGTGATTATAGTCTGCATCAATAAGGTATGTTTTCTAGGTAAGCGAATGCAATAAATAAAAACAAAAGCATGTAAAGTTTGTAACTTTTTGAAACATATTTCTTGCAAACTTTTTTCCTAGCACTTCTGGAATTTAGATTTCAAAATATTTTTAATACACTAAAATAAAAAAACTTTGAATATGAGACTTCTTAAATCACTTCACCATATGAATAATTTATGTAGACAAGTTATAAGTTATGAAAATAGAGCTTTAATGTAAAGAGTGACATTTGATTAAGCTGTATCAAGCCAAGTATTGAACACTGAAATATGGTAAGACAGTTGAAAACTTACAAAGGGACCTCTTTTTGTGGGCTTGCTTATGGAAATTTTAGTAACAATCATATTGAAAGTAAAATTAGATGATTCAAGTCAACTTGCTTTAAGAACCTTAATACTATTTTCTCAAAAAAGGTGAACACTAGCCCTTTAAAGTCAGTAGTGCAAACTGGAACCTAAGCTAATGTTTTTGTAGCCAAAAAATGCTGTCAAGAAAGTGAAACAATTGTATGAGACTGAGTAACCTAATGGATAAACTAGATATTGCTTGTGCTTTTTGACACCTCATGTGAGTCTGTGAATTCTGCCTGTGAACCTAAATAAATTATTTTGACAGCTTCTCCTTAATCATTGATACATGGAGGTTTCCATAACACAAACTGTCACATATGTTTTAGCACAATTTGACATAAAGGGAAGGTCACACCAAAGACCTTAATTGCATCTTCTGCTCAGACAGGGTCACAAAACTGTGTGATTTCTATTTTATCTTTCAGCATGGCAATTGTTGTCTTGGGAAAACAACTCACTCCATAAGAGTAGTACACATTAATACCTTAGAAACTTATTTCATACAAACCTAGAATGGTTGGGGTTGGAAGGAGCCCTAAAGACCATCTAGTTCCAAGCCCCTGTCATGGGCAAGGATGACTTCTACAGGACCAGGCTGCTCAGAGCTCCTTTCAACTGGGCCTTGAATCCTTCCAGGGATGGGGCATCCACAGCTTCTCTGGGCAGCTTTTTCCAGTGTTTTACCACCCTCATAGAAAAGAATTCTAGTTATTTTCTTAATTTTTAGTCTGCACACCACTTCATCTCATTTTATCCAAACATAATTCTACATAACAGAATGTGTAAAATGAGGTTTTGGCTTGGAAAATTATTTTTCAAATTCTTTTGTTGAAGAAGTTTTATTTTGGCATGATGACCTACTGCTTGATTCAGAAATGCAATGTTGTACTGCAGACTTAAGTGTTCTTATACTTGGCAAACACTGTGTAGCATTTGCACCTTTGCCCATCAGTGGTTTGCTTTTCCCATCTCTAATTTTATAAAACATTATATTTACTTCCTTTGTGTGTAGGGGGATAGAATATAAGGAAATAAAGATAGTGTGGAAAGGAATCTCACCCCTAAGGAGTTGCAGCTGGGCCAATTACCAAAGATTGGGAACAGGCCTGACTCTAACAGGCCACAGCTGTAAGCAATGAGAAGAAGATGCTATAACAGAGTGGGGTGGCTGGGTGGGGAGGGAGCTGGGGTCAGTTGGCTGCTTTGTGAGGAAGAAAGAGTCAGTGCTCTGAGGAGCTGCCCACGAGAAACACCAAGAAGGTATGGAACCCTTGTAATAAGATGACAACACTTGTAGAAAGCTTTACTAGCTATTAATGAAAAGCACTTCAAACTTTTGAGAAAATCTGATACAAATACAAAAAACTGAGCTTGTTTCTAATTATTTGGGGTTGTATAGGTACCTGTGCATTCATACTTCTCACAAAAAATAACACTAATTTATTAATAATTCAGACAATTTATTAATTTCAATTTCTGTTTTTATTGTTATAATCACCCAATAATTAATTTCTCTAGTTTTCTTCTCTTCATCTTCTTTTAAAGATTTTTCTCTTTATCTGACTGGGTAGCAAAGCAGTTTCAATAAACTGAAATATTTATTTGGTCTCAATTAGCAATCAAGGCATGTTTCTGAGATGAATAAGAGCAATTAGTGGTTAACAACATTGTTGACAGATATCACATACTGAAATATGAAACAGCATTAGCTTAGATTGCATTACAGGATAGTTGTCAAGCAGTGCGAATTTATTGTATTATCTTATGTATAATGTGATGAAATATTGATGAAAACATGTCACATTTCATATCAATGGAGGTATTGTTTTGCAAAGGTAAGCTATGGGTGTGTTCACCATTGGCTAGAGTTCTGGAGAATACTGTTGATTAAATCAGCAAACCTTTATGAGAATAAATGTAATTTCACAAATTGCTGTCAGATAAAAGGGTGAGATAAGCCTGTACTTGTTACATTGTGAAAATGAAGCCAGGCAGTATTAGGTAATACAGAATTCAACATCTTAATTTTCTTCTTGTATTTACGAACTGTAGGGGTTTTATTTGAGTTTTTCCCTGAAAATGATAAAACTACAGACACTAGAGTCGTCATAGGGATACGTTCACAACGTTATTAATTTTAAAATATGAGTAATAAACACGAATTTGTTGATTTATTGTGATTACCAGGAGTGTTATACTCAGCTTTAGCCACGAGAGGGAGCCAAGTGCAAACAGGGCGGAAGGTAAAACCCTCATTAATTCTGTTCGCCTGGTGCCTGGTTATTGTTGCAGTTTAACGGCATTCGGAGCTCGCTCCTTGTTTTGTCCTTCTCATAAATATTTTTAAGCGCTTTTTCCTTGCTTTAATTCGTCGCTTCACGCTTTTGCCCTGCGATATTGTATGTACAAAATAGATGTATTATTCATTCTTTGTGCTGTTCTGAGGAAAAGTGTAGAAAGGGGGGAAAATGTAAAGGAGTTTTTGTAACAACCTGTCCACATTTAAAAATGTCTCATTGTAAGGATCATGATCATGCCTTTTCTAGTATTCTTGATCCTGTAAGACCACATATATTTGTTTTTGAGAGTTCCTTGCTTAATACTTTGTGGGACATGAGAATCCAAGAGAAAGATATTATCTATCGTTTTTCTACAGAAATAGTATGGGACATATTTGGATTTCTTGTAAATATGTATTTAAGGTGGCTTTAGGGTGTAAAGTATTTTTTTTTAATAAAAGGCTGAGCTAATATGGGTGCTTTAAAATATTAATTTAAACATTTCCTGTTTATTTATTTAACAGAGGCAGGAAGTAAAGAAGCTTCTTTTTTTTTTTTTTTTTGCTATGGTTTCATGGCTTCTTTTTAACATAAATATTTTAAAGTAAGTTGAAGAAATGATTGTGATCATAAAAACATGGGTACAGAGTTGATGTAGATATAGAGCATTCATTGAGTGTCCCAGGAATTGAGTGTTTTTGTTAGCATTAAGAAAAGGTTTGTTAAATTTTCAGTGAATGTAACTAATAGTAGACAAATAAGGTTAGGTGGGTTAACTGGATTAGAAGAAATTCTGCTAAGTGTCTGAGTAGTCAACCTCAAACTGTTTGTTTGCTTTGGGACTTTTTTTTTTTCATTTAAGATGGGAGAGGAAGGAATTACTGAGCCTTACCTTACTTTTTGGTAGGGGCTTTTTTTTTGCCAACTTTTTTCACATAAAGAGCAATACTGACACCAAGAGAGCTGGTCAGGTTCAAGCACTCCATTGAATCAAAAGTTCAAAGGAATGTATGTGTACAAACATGCATGGAACAAGGAAAAATGACATTTATTTGAGATTATTAAGACAAGATACAGAGGCCAAAGTAATAAATCTAGTGCACAGGATGAATAAATTTGAAGTTTCTGGAGAAAAATAATTAAGGTACATTTTCTATGGTATTAAAAAAAATAGACATGTTTACTCCCTGGGTATGAATTTCAAAAAGAATGAAAAAAGGGATAATTTTTTTGTTGTTGTCTCTAACTTTTAATGTGTACTATGAAATAGAGTTCTGTGTTTTAGTAATTTCTTTTGTGATGTTAACTGTTTACTATGCTATGATTTAATAGATAAATAAGATCTGGAAACCCACAAAGTTGATTTGGAAATATTGCTGCTTTCCAGAGCAAATCAGGCACAAGCCACTAGGTGTCTCTAAATGTAAAATAAAAGCAGTCAAGAAGGTAGGTGAGGCCATGTAAGGGCGGATGGAGCAGCAATAACAGAGACTGGAAAGCATTTCCTTTCATAGGTAACAAACTGACAATCAGTTACTGAGCACAGATGTTTGATTTGGCCTCGGATAAACTAAGATTCTTTTGAAACTTATTCCTTCTTTATTAATACAAGTACAGTTTAATTTTTGTGTGACAGCAAGCAATTGTACATAAATCATACCAATGAGTAGCAACGCTAACGACTCTCAAAAATAAATCTTCAGAAAATCTTGGTTAGCTTAAAATAGGTTGTAAAAAAGAAAACACCTATTTTTACAAGATTTATATTTCCTTGTGTTATTTAAGGTCATTTTTTCTGAGCTGTCTTGCTGCACAAAGGGGTCAATGCTTTCTGGGCCATGTGAGGTCAGTGGTCCCAATGACTGCATCATTGAAGAGACAGAGGTCGCAGGGGGGGCAGAACTGTCCCCAAATTTAAGGACCATAGTCACATACTGTATGAGTAGGTGATCCTCTGCCTGGTTAGTGTAGTGGTACAATGACAGCTTTGTACCTATTCAGTTTCTATTCATGCAAAATATTAAAAATGTCTCTTTCTTTTCAATGCATTCTTGATTAGAAGATCCAAAACCACTTTACAGATAGTAATTCCAACACTATTTGCAAGAGAGATTTTTAGTTTGAATACCACTTTTCTGCAATATAGTAACAAACTTGTGAGATAAGTCTATTTGTAGTCTAACAGCCTATTATCTCCTGTGACTATCACAAATATGACAGATAGAATAGCAATCTATGACAAGTTCTTGTCATTTTGTTTGTTAAAAGTTTAGAATTTTTTATTTTTGTGGCTTGACTTTACTACAGTTTTGGAGATTAATAACAGATACTTCAATAAAATTTATGTTCTCGATGTTTCATAATGCATAACATTTTGAAGGAGGACCCTTCACATGTTTCCTCTTGGAAAAGGGTCAGTGGAGGGCTTTGAACTCATTTATCAAGGTGATTCTTGTGGAGCCCAGAATACATAGTTGTGCCTCTCTTTTAGAGGCAAGGACAAAACTGATCTAATTTGTAGTTCCTATCTTCTATATTGCTCATGGTATTTCAGGGTCAGAAATCAACTGATTGATTTTCTGCTTATCCTGTCACTTTGATGATGTATCTCTTGATAGCATATTTTGTTACAGAGTTCATTATTTCTATCTTTTATCACTTATGAAGTCTACTGAAAATTATAGTATACACCTGGGAATGCAGAATCTATATTTCTGAAGGTAGAAATAAACTGCCTGGGAAAAGTGATTTTTTTTTTTTTTTTTTTTTTTTCCTTTTCTTGCTTTGCTGGTTGAATTCCTGTTCATGGGTTTCAGGTTTCTTTGTCAGAAGGATCACATAATGATAATATAGCTATTTATCTTTGAATTTAAGAGTGTGTCACTTTTTTTTATTCATACTAGACAAAATTCTTCTCCCACTAGTTCTTATTTTAAGCCAGTAACTGGCTTCAAGGGGGATGCAAAAACTACTTCATGACCCACTCTTCTCAGGTGACTGGCATATTTCTTCATGGACAAATGTTAGGGAGGTTCTGATGAATTTTGGTCAGCTGAAAAATTCACTCTCTGAATTAATTCGGTTATTCCTCAACAGAAGAATTTCAGAACAAAGATAGTTAAAATATTGGTGTTCCAAGGCCATAAATTCTTTAAAACCAAACATGGGTCAGCATAAAATTAGCCAAGAAAAGAGAGCTTCGTGATAGTCTCAGACAACAATGTAGGGGATGTAAGGAGACTGTTCCTAATGCTCTGTATTTGTAGTAACAATTGAAATTTGGACTTTTTTTTTCTCAACAGTGTTTTTTAAAATATTCTCTTCTACAACTAAAATATCTTTAAACAACAATAAGCTGTTTTCCTTTTCCTGTGAAAGTTGGGAGGTTGTCTTGCACATTTTTTCGCAATCAGTATTCAAATGTGCTCCATTTTCCTTTTGCGAAAGAGCATATTAGAGTCTGTGAGTTCATGACTTAATTATTGCATTACAAGTATCCTGTAGAGGAGAAGCTTCCTGAAAAGAACAATATGTAGTTTTAATGCCAAATAGGTGAATCATCAGAGTGAAACACCTTAATAAGACGTCTTTAAAAACAGCATTATACTTAACTAGTGTCTTCTATGGAATAATGAACTGAAACTATAAGCAGTTTTGAGGTAATTTAGTTAAAAAATGCAATGTAAACAATTAATTTTGCTTTTTTAATTTTTTTTCCTAAATGCTTAATTCTGCATATAGGTCTGTGATGTTGGGAGATTTTAACTGAAGCCAACATGTGGGACTGAAGTGTTAGATCAGGCATTAAATAATAATTGTAATATTGGAAGGGGAAAACCTTGGGGAAGGCATGGCAGAGGGATAGGGTAAGTACTTCAGGTACTGAAGCATGGATTTTTTCCTGCAGCTTCTACTCTTATGCCCTTTACCAAACACCATCGTGACAGCTTGTTCCAGCACAGTGCTCCTCACTATTCTTTTGTTAAATATAATAAATGCTTTTTCCAAGCTAAAGAGCATTTGTGCATGCCCTGTTCCCAGTCCACAGTGACCTTCTGCCTATGTTTGGGTATTCTCTTATTTCTTACCATAAAATCATAAGATCTTTCTTAATTGCTTATGTAAAAAATAATCATGGCATCACAGTAAAGTAAATGAACAATAATGGCCACAGTTGCAGCTGCAATCCAAGGATTCAAGGATGAAATCATCATTCCATGTGATGGGCCCTGATATCTGAGAATAGGCATGGAAGAAAGAGCCAGGTTTGCACAGTTCCAGATGGATACAGAGATGCACCTGTGTAAGTCTGATTCCTGCAAAGGCTTGCTGTAAACTCTACTTACCTAACCTTACTAAGCAGGGATTAGGTTTTTGTTCCAAGTAAATATTGTTTTTCTTGGGATCCAAATGCAGGCTTGGCATCAGTGCCTCATCCTGTGTGTACCAGACTAGCTTTGGTAACTTCACTAGAGCTCCATTGTTTGTGTAAGGTGGAAACCTGTCTCTAAGACTATCAGTCTGCTGTGGGAGACTTGTTCAGGACAGAACTCAGAAGAGAGATATGCAAATATATTAATCTAAAACACAAGACCAAAATGTAGTAGGTTAATAACTTCATAGTATGGCATAGTAGCATGACCCTGAAACAATATAAATACTTCTTATGACATTTCAATGGAGGGAAAAAGCCTGCACACATTATGTATAGAGACTGTAGGCTTTCATGATCTCCCAAATTAAATTTACTTCAGTGTCACTCTTAACAATTTGACCTTGTGGACTATCACAGAATCACAAGTAAGGAAGCTCTCAATATCACCTGGTCGAACATCCCTGCATAAAACAGGGTCAGCAAGAGCAGGTTTGGGTTCAGTCATGTCTGGGATATTACCAAGGGCAAAAAATCCCCACAGCCTTTCTGGGCAACCTATTTTAGTGTTAAACTACTCTCACAGTGTTCTGTGAGTTTCAGTTTGTGCACCTGGCCCATTCACCCACTATTAGATAATAATCAGAAGAGTCGGGCTTGTTTATACCTCTCATGTTTGTAAAATGTTTATAAAAACCATTGACTAAACTCACCCCACCTCCCCAAGCTTTCTAACAGCCTGGCTAAACAATCTCAGCTCTTACCTGTGTTTTCGGGTGGGCCATCTTCCAGACCCAGTTTCTTCAAACTGCAGACAGCCCCTCCTGAACTCCCCTCTGATCTAAGGACACTCCCCTACTTGAATTCAAGACCTCAGCCTTCAAATATAATATGATGGAGACTCAAAAATTTACAAAGTAAAATATTCTGTCTGTGGAAATATATGTACTGTTACCCACAATTAAAAACAAAACAAAAACCAAACCAAATGAAAACAAACAAACAAAAACCCCAACACAATATAATGTGAACAAGTAGCCATAAACCTCACAGTTTTTGTAATAATTCCAGTGTTGTTGAGTTGAATAATTTAAATATTGTTGTAAAAGGTTTTAGCATTTCATGAGACTTCATTCTCTTATGAGGTGCTGTAACAGAGTGAGAAATTCATTAGATACGATAAAATTCAATTATTTGTGCAATATTTATTTATATTATTTTATAAAATTACTTTTGCTTAGCTATAGCATAAAAAGTGTTCTCTGTGGTTCTACAGTTAAAGAAAAAAAGCCTTTAACTTTCTGTATTCCAAATTGGTTGCTTTGCAAGTAT
This sequence comes from Zonotrichia leucophrys gambelii, assembly GCF_028769735.1. Lineage (NCBI taxonomy): Eukaryota > Metazoa > Chordata > Aves > Passeriformes > Passerellidae > Zonotrichia > Zonotrichia leucophrys. Next base: position 7,912,149 of record NC_088180.1, on the reverse strand, counting down.
CAAAACCATAGCTTAAGACTTCCAAGAGAGTGTTCTTAATAACAGAGTTGCACTGAGTTTTTTACTTCTGGAAAAGGTGGTGTTCGGAAATGTGCTTAGACTAGAGACGGCTGCATACAGCAGATAGAAGCTGAGGAAATGAGGATAAGGAAGCAGTTGTAATGTTTCTCCTTTCCTTTGCCATGTCTGTGTGTAAAGAGGGAGAAGCAATTTGTCATTTCTGCTCCATCAGTTGATTGGCTTCCCTCCATGTGAGCCATGGGAGGAGCATGCTGCAAAAGTGAAACACAGGGAGCAGCAGCAGAAGAGTAACTTAATTCAATCCAAACTATTTCTTTTCCTTTTGTATTAAAAAAAAAAAAACAAACTGAATTTCAATGTGTGGTCTTTAAAGTATTTTTCTGCTGGAATGGAACTTCTCTCTGTAAAAGGTAGGTTTTTCTTATCAAGCTCCTTCATCCATGTGACAAGTATTTAGTACGTAGCTATTATAAGTAACTTCAGAGAGTGGAGTTGTGCATTGCTTATTTATATGAGAATAGTTCTTGCAGTACTTCCTCCAAGGGAAGTGTGTAAATTGTGCTCTCTCATAGAGGAGTTGAATTGCTGCAGTGTTTGGCCTCTGTAGCTCAGCAACTCTTAGGCCTCTCAGCATTTGCGTTGAAAGTTTCCTGAGTGTGAGACGTGATGGAATTATTCAGGCTGACAGACATTCTGCCAAATATGGTGCAGTTCCATAGAGTTCTTAGGGATATTTAGGGAGAGATGAAAGCAAGAATAAGTAATAGGAAAGTACATGTGATTAAGCAAATGAAAAGGATATTGGAAAACAATGGCAATCTCTTAGGAATCTTTACATTGTAAAGTAGAGGACCCATAAGTATATTTTATTGGCAATTACTAGGTCCTAAGTATAGCAATAAAGTATAGGGTGATACATGAATATTAAATTTTTATACCTATGACTACCTGAATCACAATCCTGTTAGATTCAGAGCATTTTTCTTTAGTGGAAGAGAGATCATAATGTGGAACTTTAAAGTGTTGAGCAAAATCAGAATTTGAAATGTTCACATTTTATTTGGTAAGGTGTTTACTCAAGTATGTCCTTTGTAATGGGCAGAATAAATACACTATAATAAAGGATTCATTTTAAAATTATAGAAGTTATTTTAGATTATATATAGTCTTCTGGGACTATTATAGGGAAGAATTAAGAACTTGCATTATGCGGTGATGAATAATAAGTATAATACCCTTCCTGGACACCTGATCTCCGTTCTGCCCTCTGTGTTTATTAAGTTCCTGTAAAGTACAAAGAGTTTTCACATGTCTTCTTTCCCAAAGAATTCCAAGCAGTCATATTATCTTCCCACAGTGATACTTTTTTAAGATTACTTGTTTTCATTTTTGGTTGAGTTTTTTAATACTGCATAAATCCCTTAGATTTTATTATTCATAAACTTGTTGGAAAACAGTGTTAAGGTATTGTCTGAAACTAATAACGTGGTTTGATTTTTTTTTTTTTTTTTTTTTTTTGATACAGTGAAAAAAGGAAGGTTGGATAAAACAGCTGGTAAGTCTGGTTCCCTCTTCAATTTCTGCTTTACATTTTTCTTTCTTAGGCATGGGGCTCTGTGTCACTCTGAAGAATCATTTAAGGTTGGGACTACTTTGACACGTTGGATCAATAGTACAGTACAAAATACATGTGTAAAGAATTATGCATATATTTTAAAGATCAAATTATCAACCAAAGTTGTAAGCTGAGACAATTTTTAATTTTAAATTATGAAATGTTATTGTCTTGTAAGCTAGTGATATTTAAAATATATTTCAACAAGAAAATTTTAACATAATTTAATTACCTAAATTGGTCAATAGAAACTTTTTATAACTAAGGAGAGTACAGTACTTTAGCTTGGCCAGGGTGGGGAGGAGAAGGTGTCTGAATTTTCCAGATGAGGAAACACAGACAGGAGACACTGATGGAATCAAGTATTACCCTAGGCAATAAATATGAGCAAAACCAAGCTTCCCAGGTCAACACAAGTCTGTCTTGGACCTTCCACCAGGACCAAGACAGCCATGATGGAAAAGAAACCCTGTTTTGGGTTGAAAGCTGAAATGTGAGCAGGTGGATATCCTGCCCTAGTTCTTTTCACAAAAATTGCATTATTTGCCTCCAGTTTTTGACAGGTAAATGGTTGGAAGTTGCAATAATGGCTTTGTGAAAACAGCACTTCTTATCATGTAGCAAAATTGACAGCTCCTCTCCAGTGCCAGGGTATTGTAATGATATTCACCCTTGACTGTGCTATTCTTCAAGGGGGTTACATATTCAGTTATTTAAAAGGTAGAATATCTACATTTTCTTTTTTGACATAACTCATGGCATTTAAAGAGGAGGATGAATTAGTCAAAAAGCACTGAAGGGTAAGATTTAGATGCAGAGAATAGCCAAAGAGGCCAAGGAACTCCTGGAGAAGTAGCTATTTTAAAAAGGAGATGACAGGGTTTCAGGCAACAATATAAGGCAGGCAATCCAAGATATTTTTTATTTTTCATGCTAGAAAAGGAGCTGCAAAAGGATACCAGGTGATTAGGTTTGATCATCTGGTGTGGCACATAGCAATGTGAAACTTACAAATGGGAAATTAGAGTTGAATATGAAATAATGCAACAATGAAACAGATTTCCGCTAAAATTGTGGGCTTAAGTTTCTACCTCATAATTTAGGGCTTCATTTAAAGGTGATTAATTTTATTTATGAGGGAAGCTGGTAGTAGTTTTAATTTACATGGATGCTCTAAATAGCTGAAGTTAAACATTGTAGGTTGCTATTTTTCAGCCAAGCACTTTAGAGTTCTTTTGAAAATTTCTCAAACCTTGAGTTGCAAGTTCTCCCAACCACAAAAAAGTTTTGCAACTACAGAAGATTTTGCAAATTTTTTGTTTTGTTTGCCTCAGTTACACAGAATTGGTGGTGTGTGAACCATGCCTTGTTGATGCCGTTTCTCACACATAAGTGACCAGACTCCTAAATTCATATTGACTTTGTCACGTTTTTTCAGTATAAAAACAAAGTCGTGTTTGAGAAGACTTGTCCACTGAGTTAAAGAAAATAAATAGATAACATTGGGCGCTGTTGACTTTTTTTATTAAAACAAAAAATTTCCGTTACATGATATCTTTAGTTCTTTGCTCAAATATTATAATCGGTCCTGATAATAAGATCTACATCCAGGATGTACACAGGGTACGCTTCTCCTTCACACCTTTTGTTAAGTGCAGTGTAATTTGATACAACCTATTCAGTGATCTATTGTAGACACTGACAGCTTCCCTCCAGCTCTGAGTGTTTGATTGACCTCTGGTAATCCAGACAGTTCACAAATTCTGTTCTTGGCTATGTCTTGTATATATGTATTTTGGCAGTGCTTGTATTAAAAAATAAATCTTTTTTTCAGTCATGTGTCCATGTTAATCCTCAGCTAGGATGCTGGAGGGTAGTGAAGGATGTGTTGCATGCATGCAAACTAAAAAGCCATGTTCATTGAGATGATAGAATGTGCCTTCGCAGCCTTAAATTCCTGTGTCAGGCCCTACAGGATAGAGTTTGCCCTCAGTTCTGCTTTTTTCTGTCAGTTATGTTTTCAAGCACTTTGGAATTTTAAAAGTTTTATTCTTTTTGCTCATTAGGTCTGATTTTATGAATACTCACACTGTGCCTTTACAGAGGGGTTTATAAAAATCTGAGTTCATTTGGGACTGCACATGAAACCCATCTTGCTGCTGCTTCTATACACAGAACTCGGTTCATGCACAAAGACTGAATTACATGTTATGAGTCTATGGCCTTGCCTTAATTGGACGTAAAAACCTGTTAGCTGTCCCCAGTATAATTGTATCAATTAAAAGGCAAAAAAAAAAAAAATCCTAATTTGCAGAAAATAAGTGTAAACTGGTTTCTTGTGAGAGCTTCCAGAGGGATTGATGAACAGGAAAAAGCTGTGTCTGGAACCTGATCTTTAAAATAGTCACATTTAGGATTATATTCTGTCCCACCTGTCATGGGCAGAGGTTTTCCTGTTGTAGTCCTACTAAAACTAATAAGAATTTCCTTGTTTACATCCAAGTGTTTGACCCACACCAGTGGAGGGTGTGTATGAGGGATGTGTTAAACCCTTGCTGCCATATGGTTGTGTTTTCATCTTCTGGAAGGAGCTAAAGTGGAGTTTAATGTGCTGGTTATTTGTTTTTCAGACACATCCAAAACATACGTTGTTTTAAAAGTCCAAAATTTGAAAAGCACTACAATAGATCGAAGGGGAAGGGAGCCTTGCTGGGAACAAGACTTCATGTTGTAAGTGAAAAGGAATTCTTATCAATTGATGTTGTATCTTTGATATATTTGTATAGTGTAGAACAATTTAGTGCGTGTGAGGTCATGTACAGAGCACAAAAGCAGGGAAAAAGTATCCAGCTCAGAGAAAAGGTGCCAGACTAATTCTGGGGAGCCCAAGTTAATTTTGCAAGTCACATGGCAGATAAGGGCCAGCAGTCAATAAGGGGAAGAATTTGTCTCCAAATTTAATTCCATATATGAAATTAAATTAAGTATGTTTTAGGAGTACAAGGAATGAGACAATAAAGAACTCAAACCTATCCTCACACGAATTGATTTTTCTTCACTCAGTTTCATTATGAATTATTCTAATTTTATACATTAATTTATCTACTTAACAGCCAGTTTAGGTACTTTATTTATCATTGACTCATACTGATTCTCACTTCTGTCTGCAGATCTTTGCCCACTTTGTTCTCCATCTTGTTATTCTGTTGCTATACTCTTTTCTATAGAGCCTTATAAACACCTCACTGGTCAGGATGGTCCAAACACTTACACTGACTGACATTCTGAGGAAACCTGCCTTCAACTTCCAAAGCACTTAAACCAAATAAATATAATCCCATTAGATTCTGAGTTAGTACATCAGTCTCCAACGTTTTTGTTCCCTCCTTTTTCCCTGCACAAATCTTTGTCTGTTATCACACCGTTGTTATGGAAACATAAATTTTATTCTTGAGGTCTACAGATGGTTAAAATATGTTTACAGAATTAAACATTTAGTTTGCTTTAGTTATTTCTATGAAGAATGTCCTTTTTACATTTTAGTTTTTTCTAGTCCAAATATTTTAATGTTGTTGAAAGAATGAGTTGTTTTGCATACTTTTTCTATACTTTCTGGTTATCAAAATCTATAAATATATTTTGACTGCATGCTGAAACTGAAATTTTGATTGAAATAACTCACTCCTTCCTAATTTCACTTTATTCAGTATTAAAAATGGAATTTCTAAAAGCTTCTTCAGTTTTCCTTCCTAGTTATTTTGCATAATGCACAATGTTCTTAATCTCCTTTTTGAACTGTATCTTCATCACAGTTTTTTTTCTGAAGATAATGGTTGATTTGAGAATATTCTTTTGGTTTCATGCAACTGATTTCTTGACAACTGTAGCAAACTGCTGTCTTGCTTAGCTGGAGACTCTGAGTTGGTGAAGAACATTAGGTCAACATATGTACCTTCTTTACATGCCATTTTCTGCATTTACAGAAGACACATTATAGAAGTTATAAAAATTCTGACTTCTGACCTCATCAAACTAATCTTAATCTGGGGCTGATTCCTCCCCAGCACTCTGGTCAGCAGGCTTCTCCAACACTGTTCAGAGCCACAGCCTCAATTATCCAAAGAGGAAGACCACATCTGGCTTTGAAAAAGTTAAGAAAAGTTTTTATCAATAGCTGACCTTTTAAACACCATTCTTATTCTGCAGCTTTCACTTGTAGAAAAGATAGTCACATTTCAGTGTAGAGGAATCAATCCTCTGTGATAATATTCTGCTGTGATGATTATTTCAGAACTTTGCAGATTTAGACATAATAGTTCTATAAACCATTGGGCATGGATCAGATGACAGTGTAATTGGTCTACTTCCTGAGAAATTTTTAAACTTCAGCACTTGCCCTGTCTGTTACCTTTTGGGCAGGAGGCAATTAAAAAATATTTTAAAGTGAGGGTGTGTAACCTAAGTGAGGGTGTGTAACCTAACATCTAAATTTTCCTGAGAAATGTTTTATTATTATTTAAAACATTTCATTTGGTCTTTTATATGCTTTTGTTCATATTATATGTAAACGAGCGTTCCATGCCATCATTAAAAATGACCAATTTATAAGGATTATTTTCTTAATTTGTAGTATACTAATTACCAAAGAATACTAAACCACCTTTGTAGCAATCGCATTATGAGGTTGCTGTAGCTCCATCTGCTGCCTACTTATCTGTACAACACAGCAGATTTTGAAAAAGGATTATAAACAAGCATTTACAAATATATTTATCTAGATTTTGGTGAGTATACTCTAGTTCATTATCTTAAGGACTCTCACTCCATGTCTGCAGTAAAAACTGTTCCATTGCTTGCAGACATTACCTGCTTGCATTTTAAAAGTTGCTTATTGCCTAACCTTTCAATCTGCAGTTTCACTATTCAGTTGTCAGTTTAAAGGTTGTGATCTAAAAATACTGGAACGTAAAAATGTGCAATTGGTCTTTGGTAACATATTTGTAAGGAAAAAAGCTGAATAAAACAAAAAATTCAATATATCTATTCAATTGCATGAAGCAAGTACATCAGAAAATTAGACCTTGATGCAGGATAGTTTTTGAGAGCAATGTGATGATTTAAGTAGTTGTCTCAGAGGTGGCACCTGCCATTTTCTGATATAATTTGTTCTTTTCCTGATGACTTTAAGTACACAGTAATGCTTTGTGGTACCCCACACAAATAAGTTGAAGATGAGTTTTGCTAATTAAAATTAACAGAGATTACATAAAATAAGTCCAGGAGAGACACCAATATCTACTTTATTATATTGTTCATATTTACAGAAATGCTCTGTAATGGGGAGCATTCCCTGAGGAAATGACCTCTCTCTTAATATTGTCATGAGGGAGTGATATGGCCTCGTAAAATTTGATTTTGACTTCTTGCAAAATAAGGTTGTGATATGGTATTTTTTTTGGTCAAAACTAACTAGTAATAAACTGCATGTATCCTTTAATTACAACTAAAATAGTGTCTGGATCTGCAGCTTGTGAAGTTGAGAGATGTTTTCCCATTGCTCCAGCAGAACTGTCCTCATCACTTCACAAGGGCAATCCTGAACAATAAGACTTGAGATTTGGCTTGTTCAGTCTCACATTTGTGTTCATCCTGCTAGTTTGTATTTTACAAGTATACTGAAAAACCCCACCTCTGTATCTGCTGTAAGAAGATAAGAATAAATTGCTATGATAGATTGCTGAGCAGTTGAGGTTACATTTTCATTTTACTGATCTCTGTTCATTCTTTATAGTGAAATCAGTGCTGATGGAAAGGGCTTCATTATAGAGCTGTGGAAGAAAGGCTTGCTCTGGGATAGCATTTTAGGAGTTTTATGGATTCCTCTTGCCACTGTGGAATATGCAACAGATGTAAGTTGACTTTCTGTGGAAATATAAAGCACTGAGTAAAATCCAATAAATTTCCCATTCTTGGACTCCCTGGATAACAACATTTGTGAGCAGTGTATGCTTCTAACTCCTTTGCTTCAGTTGTAATATTAAGGCATAATGTACACGAGGCTCTCAAAGTGACAACTGGTGTGCATTAGCTGTATGCCCTGGAGAAATGGCTCAGATCCCAGGCCAGGTATAACACAAGGTGAGTTAAGGTTCAGCACAACTTAGGAACAATTAGAGAGGCATGTTTGGTTTATAAGATTAGAGTGAAAGAATTTTAGATCAAGTTCCATGGTCTGGCTCTTCATTTTGTGACCTTGGGTAAATCTCTCTTAAAATGGGCCAAATATTGTTGTTCTCTTTCTCGTGGGAATTGACCATGGTCTCAGAGAGGAAAACAGAAATGTACCCTGTGGTGCTACAGAAGAAATTAATAGTACAGTGAAGACAAAGGGTGAGTGAGGAAACTGGGTCAATACAGGGGTTACACATCCACCATAGTCACTTGGCCACCAGAATGGTTGTACTTGCTTTCAGTATTTTATAAAAAATTTTATAAAATAAAAAAAAGGTTTCTAGGAGTATGGAAATACTGAAGCAATCTGCAATTGCTGCACAATTTTATAAATTTGAAAAAGGTAGAGGTATTCTATTCTAATAATCCACAATTCTCCCAGTCATAAATATGCTTTCACATGTATGGTCCCTGTAGGCTGTTTTTGTAGTAACTGTGAATTAGAGAAGATGAAATTAATCCTTGCAAATAAAAATTGTTTGCCTTCTTTAATACTTACGAAACATAAAGGCAATTGAAGATAGGGTAAAGGTAAGAAAATCAGGGAATAACTTCATGCAGTATCTCTCGTTGGACTCTGTAGCCATTTCTTTACAGGAGCTAATAAATATTAATGTATACATTGAACTGACATTTCAATGATTCTTCTCAGAAAATGGAAGCAGAGGAAGAAAGTAATTCCTGCTTAAATTAGAAGAGACTCTATCACAGCTGCCAAGTGCCATTTCAAGCCCCAGGGCAAGTTGTTCTGCTCTGCTGCCCAAGCTGTTGCTGAGTTACAACTTGCTGACACAGAGGTTGTGGCTTGCTTTTAAGTACTGAAACTTTAAACAAACAAAGATGCAAGATAAGAGATTGTTTTTTAATTTCTTCAGATCCTCTAAACCTTCATTTATAATTAGTCCGCTGTGGAACATTCCTAGTTATTTATCCTTCTGGTCTTAACCCTGCAGGTCTGTTCTGGGCTTTATAACTCAGAAATAGCCTACAAGGGAGTGTTACTTTAGAAGCTCTTTTTTGGCTTGGTTATTAACTTAGATGGATTGTTTCAGTCTTGCTAGAGTGTACTTGTTTGGCACCCGTTGAAAGGGGAACTTGGAAAATCTTTGTTGATAAGAGTAATTTTCAATGTTCATATTTCTTGTGTCTTAATCATCTGACAACCTTAATGTCTATTTGTCATGCAAATGTTATATTTTGAATTTGATGACTGAGAAAATTTGAAGTCCTAGCTAGTACATCAACAAAAGCTGGAAAATACTAAAATGGTGCTATAAAGGAGCTCCTACTGACTTAGGGAAAAGCAAAAAGTGGATAATGCTGTAAATGCTGCCCAGGTAATTTCCATAACCTGTTTTTCCTAGGAAGGCCCAGGTTCCTGGTGGAGATTGCATTCTGAAGTAATAAAAAATGGAAGTGAGATTCAAGGCACAAAAACACCAACTTCTCATGAGATCTTACTAGATATCTACTTTGCATTACCATTTGGTGAGTTACAGATTAAGGTCCAGCGTTCCAGCCATTCTGTTTCTCTCTAAGTTCCTGTCATTTCACGTGAGTTCCTGAAATACACCAATAAATAGCAATTTTTTCTATAGAATCCTAAATGCCTCTTCATCACTAGAGTATTTTCACAATCAGTACTGGTCATTGTCACTGATAAGTAAGGACCACATCCCACAGGGAGCTGGATGAGCAGTTTCAGTAGCTAGTGGGGATCCACATGTGCATTGGAGAGCTAAAGGAGGAAGTACCTCCTTCAAGGTCAGCGCTAGAGCCTGTGTGTTACAGCTCTGCAGCACATCAGCTTTGACCAGTGCACAATGTAAGTTTTAATAAAATCCAGGCCTTCACAGCATTTTTTTACCTTCCTAGCAATGGTTGTCTGCCCTTATTTTTAGTGCATATGAAGATGGAAACTATTTATATTTCTCTGTATATGATTGTGGTGTAAATGAGGGTAGAAATTGAAACTGAACTTCAAATAATACATCACCACACATTGCTTCCAGATAAAATACAAGATTGATTTTACTAAGATTATCAGTCCTTAGACTTGGTCTATCTCCAATTAAGGTCACAAGCATAATTTAGCTTAACAATTTAGCTTAACATTTTACTCTTTAAATAGTTTAATGAGCTGTGTCTGAAAAGATTAATCCTAAAATTTATGTAAGAATAAAGTAAAAAAAAAAAGTGAAGAAGTGTGAATAAGAAACTATATGAAAAGGAAGTCTAGAAGTTATACCAATAATATGCTCTTTGATTGTCTAATTTATTTTTAAAATGCATTGCCTTTGATTAACCTTGATAAATTGTTTTTTGGTCTAGTCTGCATGATTACATTCCTATTAATACATCGGGTGGAATACATATCTTTTCACAAAGTGACTGTGGGCTATTTTTTAGTTTCTTACAAGCTACAACATAGCAACATAGTCTACCTTTTTTTCCCCTTTCTTTTTAATTTTCTTTTTTTTTTTTTTAACAAAATTTACTACTTTGCTAGTTGGCCAAAAAATTTTTGAGCTATAACCTCTTCCCTAGTTGCATTTGGGTTTTTGTTTGCTTTGTTTGTTTGATATGTTGAATTAGCAGAATGTTTTATGTCCTTACATCATTCTCATATCTAGAAACCTATTGTAAATCTGAAATAGGACCTCTAATTGTGTGTTTACAATATGTAAATTCAGACTTTTGCTTATTTCAGGCTGCTTCTTGGAGAGACTGTTGGTTTGTATGTTGAAGTTTGTATTCTGATTTCAAACAAATACTTTTGAAAAAGTTCCCAAGGCAGGCCCTGGGACGGTAGGCACGGAGTGCTGTGAAGATCCTGTAGAGGTCACTCTTACGCTATAGTTGTGTTCATAGAAGCGAGAACTCAAAATCATTGTCTTGGTTATGGAGAAAGCCAGGATTATCATCCACCTGGGGTTTGGCGAGGGCATTTTCATTGCTTGTCCTATTGAATGACTCAGCTCAGTTATGAGCACCTGAAGATCTCTCATTGACTGTGGGAATCAGTGCAGCCTCTTTATTATGACAAATAACACTGGAAAGGTAGAAGACTGCAGTTACTTTTGACAATTCCTGGAAGATGTTCATTTGAGAATGCTAGATAATGGGCAGAAATATAAGAGCCTCCCATTCTCCTTTAATAGTATGACTTCATTTGGACTTGAAATCCTGCATGAAGTACTGTGGAAGTATGTTCTCATCAGTAGTTCAGTGCCTTTTCTAGAGGTATGATTTAATGTCAGTTATGGTAGCTGTAAAGTAGACATTTCACTGTTGCCAGCTAAACTGAGCTGCATTAAAAGGCTTCTAAGTAAAGTGAATACCTACTATATTTAAAATTCTGCAACCAGAGTCACAGTAATAAAATACTGACTTCAGATAAACACCACAGTGAAGTACAAATATTTTTCATGTCTCTAAAAGTCAAAATTTTTAAAGGGTAATCAGGAGTTTATGAAATAAGATAATTTTCCTTCAAATTTTTTAGGTCTTTCTTTGTAGGTACACAGTTTGTGGTAATTGGGAGTGGGGCTGTGGCCAGGCCTCATCCCTAATGAGCTACAGCTGTGAGCAGCAGGTGAGCAGCATTGCCAGCAATGAGCCAGGGAGTGCCCAAGGCACTGACCAACCTCCAAAGGGAGCAGAGGGCACACAGGTGCAATGCATCAACATCAGGGGGATAAAAGGCTGAGCTAAAGAACAAGGGGGCAGAGGCTTGCAGCCTTCTGAAGTGGCAGGATGTTCCTCTGTATGGGCAGACGCCTGGAGCCTTCTGATGGGGTATGGTGTTACTGTGTATGGGTGAAGAGACTTAATGCTTAAAGCTTGCTGAAATTGTATGGTGATATTTTGTGTGTCGTGCTGTCTCAACTGTGACATTTCTTGTAAGAGACAACAGAAGAAAATTTAAAGGACGTGTCTTTTTTTCTCAGTTTCAGCATTAGAAATAGGTAGCTTACTCCTTAACATTTTTATACCTTTATACTCTTTATAAAGAGTTTAATCTAAAGAAATTCAAGGTAATTTTATTGAAGTAATTAGTAATAGCTGTAATTTGCATGATCATTTGTGTGTCTTGGGAGCGAAAATGTCATTTTGCCAAGTAGCCTACTAAAAGTTGACAGAACTTTTACTTCATTAATAATTTTGGAAAATACCATGCCCAACTCACATCTTAGGCTTGCTTTTAATTCAACTCGTTATCACAAATTTCATATGCACTAATTAGCAAGTGAAGTAACAAGAATGAAGTAGCAATGATGAGATTTAATCCCTGTTTCTGCATTAGTCACCGTACTAATGCACTGATATGCCAAGGGATTAGCAAGTGAGAAAATTAATTGTTCTAATACAACTTTGATCAGCAAAAAGCAAAGTCCTGACAAATCATAATATACTGACTGTGAAAACTCATGCATCACTGTATAGAATTCTAAGTACAGACCACTTTAGTTAGTATAATAATTGACATATATTTACAATTTAAAAGTCTGCATTAACATATGCAGGAGGAAAACTGAAAGATTCTGTTTTCCAGAGTGTTGTCTTTATTTTTTGCATGTTTTGCAACAGTGTTGTGTTCACTTTGAGCAAAAGATAGTACATAAATTTCTGGCAGCTTACCTAGTGATGGTAAACAAAACATTGTTTCCAATCTGTAAGTGAAACTTTAAAAATGAAAAAAAGAGGTGGGCACACAAATTTTTATCATCTTTATGGAAGAAAACTTCTTCACAATCAGGGTCAGATCGTGAACCCTTCCCTCTCACTAAAGCTAATAGGATGATTTGTAGTGCAAAATGTTCTGCAGGAGATCAGTTTGTACCTCCAGTTGCAGACTTGTCATGTTTCTCCCAAGAGCCTAGAGTTGGGAGGAAAAAAAGCCCTCAGTTCTAGACCAATAGCATGTGGAGTTAAAGTAGAGCCTGATTCCCTACATAAATACAGAAAAACCCCACAGAACCAAAATCCAATCAAACAAACCTAGATCTCAGAGTGCTGTGCATGGTGCCATAAAAAATACATGGCAAGTTGAACTTGAAAATCTTTTAAAAATCAATTTTCTTCCTAATCCAGCCATAGGTAATTTTTTAAGCTGTAAAATTAACTTTGTATAACAAGAAAGTAATTGGTCTAGGTCTCTCAAAGTTTTTAGAGTGCCAATCAGAAGATTGTCTTGGAACTCTTTCTACTGTCCTTGTAACAAGTGATTTAATCATTACAATGTTTGCAATGGATTTGATAATTCCCTATTACTATTGATTTAATCAGTTAAGATAATGAATTTTATATATTGCTTCCTCTTTTAGAAGTAAAATGGGCTGAAAGATTTCTAGCAGCTTTTTCCTTCTCTACAGATACCCACAGAGATTTAGATTGCAGAGGCTGGCACAGAGAGACACCCCTCCAACATACAAGATATTCAGATCAAGTTACAAATGACAGTCAGCCATCCATGGACAGTGGGCTCAGCATACAAGAAAGCAAACTCAGGTATTTTACCTTGTCACATCAGACCTGTGTGATATCATTTATTGATTTTAATTTTTTTGGAATATCTGAAAGTCAGCATGATACATACAAAACTATTTTAAGCAGGAATATGCAAGTCTCTTAAGCTTGTAAAGAAAATACAGGTATTTATTAGCTTTTCTATGTTCTTTTATGGCAAATACATGTCCACCTCTCCTGTTCTCATCCCTGGGCATGTGTCTACGTAGGGTTCAGCTATTCCATAGTGACTTCTTGAAATATTAAGAAAGGATGGGGAAGCAACTCCTGACATGCTTGGGTATTGTGACTATTCTATTTCCTCTGGAAAGCAGGAAAGACATTTGATTCCATTTTTGAAGCTAATGTATTTACCTAGATAGGCTGCCTGCATTTCTGGAAGTTTTCTAGAAGAGAATTAATATTTCCTATCTATTTCTTCTGAACAAACAAGAACGCAGTGGAAAAAAAGAAAGGCAGGGAAAAGATAATTGCTGTCTTTCTGCTTCTGTGAATGTGCAAAATGATGATCCATAATGGTGGAAGGGGCAAGGAATAAGGTGGCAACAAATGTGTTATTTCTCTGCCATCACCTTTTGCTCAATGGAGTTGAATGCTCAGGAGGGAGCCCAGTCAGCCTCTAAGAACACTCAGCAGTGGTCTCTGAGCAGGGAGAGCTTTCTCTGTGTTGGCATAATTACTTCACTTCTTTTGAAAGGCAAACTGGTGAGAAAAGAAGTTCCCTCTACTGTTCATTTTGGCTTTCATAGCAGCTGTCACAGACTGTATTATATTTCATTCATGGTGTCTTTTATCCTTAGCAGTGCAGGAAAGGCACTGTGAGCAGCTGCCACTCCAAAAGGTGTTCTGCCTTGATGAGGGGTAGAAAAGGCTCTTGGGAAAGGCAGCAAGAATATTTGGTGTGTCAGGCACTTTGCTCCTGTTTAAATAATGTCTAACAGCAGTGGTACTAGAAAATAAGCTCAAACATGAGAGAAAATACAATAAAAACTAATACATTATTAAGTAAAGTATTCTCTGAGGCAAAAATATCTTGATGCCCTTAAACCACCTTTTCATGTACTTTAAAAAAGCAGGGTCCTGGAGCATGTAACTTATACACAAAATTAGGAAATTAGAATCTACAAAAAGCTCAAGCTCAAGGAGGCAGTTAGGGACTGCACGTGGCCAGGGTGCCACAGCATTGCTTGGGTGCCTGTCAGCCTCACCATTTACATTTCCCAGTCAGCCCTTGCAGGGTATTTACAGAGAAGTACAAGTGCTTCCTCAGGGTGAGAGCTGTCAGTAATGGCAGCACTCAAGAGCTGTTTCTCTGTGTTGTTCTAAGCACATGTCCAGTCATTAGCATATCATCTGTGCTGACGTGTCATTTTCAGCAGAGATCTGAGCCTCTGAGCAGGTTAAGCTAAACCAAAAGAAGCTAACCCAGTCTGACTATGGAATTCTTTACCCTCTTTGTACCAAATAATTTTATTGAATTCAATGAGCTTTTATAGTACTAAATTGAGAGTCAGCACTAAACTATTATTTTTAGATGAAAAGTTCTTTTATCTGTATTTATAGCTATATTTATATAGGTATAAGTAGAGATACTTACCAATATTTATAGGTATTTTATCTTATATTTATAGGTATTTTCAAAGATTCTGAACAGAATTGTGATTGTTTTAAAACTTAGAGATGTGTATTTATTCCAAATACATACATTTTAGTATAATACATACATACATTTTTAGTAAAAATACATTTATACTAAAAATCCAGGATGTGGATGAGACTATTTCTTTTGAATAACTGCATTAAGCACTGAAATTAACTGTCCTGTAAATATTTAAGTATTGATATATTCCAAATTTCTTCCTTAAGTGTTTTTTAGACTGATTTCAGTTCATCAGTTCTTTGGTTATGTACATAAATCATGTTTATGGCTACTGACTTTAGGTGTAGACTAATGACTAATTAAGTGTAACTGAGTAACATTTTCCCATAAAGCAAAAGCTCACTAAATCAAAATTTGAAGGATGTGGTAAATTAAGTAACCTCTTATTGGAGCAATATTTTTTTCCTAGAGGCTTAGAAAAAAAGACCAAAAGAGAAGGGGAAAACATTAGTAAAAAATACCCCAAAATCCATAAATCATCTGAGTTTTTCTATAATGTAATTAATGAGTGAATCACTGTGAATTTTTAAAAATCAGCAATCAATTATTTAATGTATACTTCATTGCACCTCTCCATAGTAGCCATAGGATAAATCAATTTGTTCACTCTTTATGCATTATTAGTATCCAGTGCTGAATGCTACTACTTGTAGGAAAAATAATTTCATGGTTAATCTCTGGTACCACTGAGGTAGAAATAATGTTGCTGTATAGCCAGAACAGCCAGAAATGTACAGATATACCTGTTAAGCATAAAATTGATTAGGGGCATTTCCAAAACAAGCAAAGTGGAGCAAATATTTCTTTTAAAAGCAACCAACTAACCCCAAAACCTAGGGAAATACAAAAACAGGGACAAGGATCTTTCTTTTTAAAATATTGATTTGTCCTGTGATACTTGTTTTCTCTGTAGAGCATTGAACAAAGAGAAAAAATATTACATTTTAAAAAGGCAACTAAAATCCATTTTTTAGATATATAATAAACCATATATGTTTATTTCTTTCTGCCTTCATAGAAAGTGAATGGATGTGGTGTATACCTACACAGGAAGGGATATGGTGCCCACAAAACATTACTAGACCTACATAGATTGTATTGACAAATTTGGGGTTGAGTATCTTGTTCTAAAGTGTTTGGCTTTATCAGTGCTTTGTCTTTTCTAATGGCTTGGGTACTGTAACTGCTGTGTTAAAATGAGTTATATTGCTAAAATTTGACTTCGTGATCTGCAGCCACTAGCAAAGTTGGTTTTTATATAATCATTAAACTGATATTAACTAACGTAGTCATTTGTGACAGTAAAATGCATATTTATTTTCAAATGGATGAAACAGAAAAGAAAGCTTCAATGTAATAGTATTAGAAGTTTCTTAGTGCTTGAAACGTCATGGGCATTAAATGGCCTCTTAAAATGTAATTAATCTTTCTTGGCTTTCCATAGAGAGAGAAGCAAACAATTGCTGAGGTCTAAATTAATTTGAGGTGGTCAGTTTACAGCCATTTTTCCAGTGATCTGTGTCATTATTCGTGCCTAGATAACACAAAAAAATGATAGACAAGCATAAAATTATTTCTAAACCATGAAAATTTTCACCTCCACCTCTTGGCTACAGGTTTTGAACTCCTTAAACTAAAGCCATATTTCCATGCATACCCACACTGCAACACCCATCTGTTTAAACAGATAGTTTTTTGAATATATACATTTGTTTTGTGTTGTGATCATTCAGCAAGAGAGTCCTTGAATTTAAATTACAGAATAGGTAAGCATAACTGATTTTCTATAACATGTTATTGCTTCTTATTTACTGCCAAAACAAATAAGGTCCAAAAGAAAAAAAGAGGCATTTAACAAAAGATGTCTATCACATGCAAGGCTTTTGGCTATGAATATCCCCTGGTTCCCAGCTTTCAGAACTGACAGATTATTTTCAAAATATAAAAAGACGTTGACATTATAATTAGTGATTGGTGGTTTTGCATTTAATTATTATTCATAGGCTGTTCTCTAAACACTTGTGTGTTCCAAAGGCAAGGTAAAAAGCTGTTTATATCAAAACCCCTGAACCAAGAGGCTTCCCTGGGTCTGAGCTATTTTCACATATTAAAGATCATTCCTCTGAGCTCTTTGGCCTCCTGGACAGCTTTGTTCTTCTTGAGTTACAGAAAGCAGTGTGGGTAGGAAGGTATTCAGCTTGAGGTGATGTTTACTCTTGTATAATAAATAAGTAATTTAAAACTGTAAATAAATGTTATTAATTTATGTAATTACAGTAATGCAGATCTTTTCAATGAAAGTCTTAAGTAAAATTAAACCCTTTGTGTACCAGCACAGTGCTGCGAGTTCATTCCACTGTACCCCAGGCTTAATTCTCATCTGTCACTCAAACTCGCATGCTCATTGATGATCCTTCCTGCTCTGCTGCCCTTTTCTATTTCAGTTCCACCCTCTTGCCTCTCTCAAATGTGTTTCCTTCTCATCTTCTGTGGCCTAAAACTATTGCCCTTGGTTCCATTAAAAGTAGTACTTTAACAGACAATTTTAAAAAAATGTTTCTAAATAATTTTCAAGACTGTTACAGTAGCTGTGTACAGCAGAGGAAATAGAAACAAAATTTAAAATTGGGGGTGGAGAATGCTAAATCTCATATATACAGTGAATTTCAAGTTCAGTCAATTTTTGTGGGCTTTTTAATGTCTCTATAACTATGACAACTTTACATTTAATTAGTATATTTTAAAATTTTTTGAGTAAAAAAGTGGAAAACAAGATAAGTTAGCAGTTAACAATATATAGAGAAAATATTTTACTTGAAAGAGATTGAGAAAAAGAACACGGAGATAACTGAGAAAAAATTAGGGAATTGAAGGTTGTGTCAGAAAAAAACCCCAATTAAGTGCATATGAAATTGTTAGGAACTGTAGTATGGAAGCAAACAGATTTATTTTGCAAGGCAATTTGCAGTTTAGAACAAGTAAGTGATGGTGAGCTGATGTGACATGTTGATGTACATTCTCTTTCCTAATGTTATCCCAAATAGATTTTGGTAAGTTATTTTTGTTTGACTGGTTTTGAAGTCAAATGCTTTAACTAACATCCTGAAGTTCTTGGTAGAATCTATTTGAAGTTTTTTAGTAATTATGAAGTATGCACCTAAGAATCCAATCTTTGTGGCACATCTGAAAGCTAGACTCTTCATCCCTAGGTGGGTTTGTACAAATGTGCAGGATTGGGGCTGTAGGTAAGTGAGGATGAGCTGCTGCTCCCAAGGGAGGGGCAGTGAGGCAGGATAACCCAGCAGGGCAGGGCCAGGGCAGGCAGTGCCCCAGCCCAGTACCCCAGGCAAGCCTGGGAATGGCAGCAAGGGTCAAACTACAGTGCAGAAGCCTGTGCTGATGGAACAGCTCCGAGGCCAAACTGGCAGTTGCTGGAGCTCGGGGTCAGGGCCAGTGGTGCAGCCAGGGCAGGGCACAGCAGTGAGCACCAGGCAGGTCCATAACAGCACAGCAGGGTCAGACTCGGGTCTGCAGTGAGTCCAGGACTGGAGGTCCTGCTCAGTGGATACATAGGCAGAGCTGTGCTTGAGCCAGCATTCCAATACACGAATGAGACAATCTTGGAAAAACTTCCAATAAAGGAGGAATAGTATCTAGCTCTAGCACAAAATATTCAGCCAAATTTCATGTCCTGCTGTATATATGAAATAACCTACAGAGCCCAATTATAAAATGGATTACACATTAAAATAAAATGCAAATATCTTTGGCACATAGCAGAAATTGCTCTTGGTTTCTTCCAGCATCCATCCCCACCAGTCCATACTGTTTTGCTTGTTCCAGTTATCAGATCTTATGAGGTTCTTTACCTTCAGTCTATTCACAAGTGTCTGTTTTGTTTGTAGTTATTGGGAGTGTTCTGATGATTGTTTTGCATCCTAATATGAGCTGATACTGAGCTTTAATTGGCTCCCTTATTAATATTCATAGTTTTGTGTTGTTTGCTATGGTGACAACTTTTCATAATAAATGAAAAGTCATTATGACGCTCCCTGAGATTCTGTGTAATGTAACATTATTCATTATAAACTCCTTAGGCTTGAAAGGAACAGGAAAGACTTTTGAAGTTTTCTTTTACCTAGACTAGGTTCTATGCCTTCCTAGAGGTTTCTGGTATCATGTAACTGTATTAAGTCTATAACTGTTCTGCAGTTATCTTGGGTTCCCAAAAGGTTTACTTGCTATAAAGGTTGACACATTTTACTTAGACCTTACATAATAGTAAATTTTTAAGGTAACCTTGTTGGCTTCTGGGAGCTAGTTTACCTAATTAATGCTTATAGCTGTGTGTAAAAGATTGAAAAGATTCAACCTCTGTGCAAGTATTCCCTTGAAACTACTAGAAAATTTGTTCATTTATAGAAAAGCTAAAATAGTTGTCAGACATCAGTTCTTCTGCAGAGAAATTCCCTTTCTCTGTATGACTTGAACTCTAAAAACACCAGCCATTTCAGGTGGGAGCATAAGAACACCACATAAAGAGCTACACAAAGAGAGAAAAGAGAGTTGCTGTGGGAAAAGCAGCAAATGTTTATGCAAACTTTGATTGGACTCCTATGGCTGTGTCATATTTCATCTATACACTGCTACCCTGAAAGATACCATTCTATTCAGAAGCAGGGTGAACTTCACTGGAATCAGTTTATTATACTTGCATAGCAATTTATTTTGGTTGTTTATTGCATGCATATTCAATCAAATACTTTTATAATACTGGTTTTAATGGCTTTTTAATAAAATTGAAATATTAGGCATTGGTTATGAATGGAGAGATGCTGTAGGAGAAAATTGAGTTTAGTTGATTGAAGAAATATGCCTTTCCAGTATATATTAGGGGAAAAAATACAGATACTTTTGTTTTTTGAGTTGGGTATATTAGAGGAAAAAAAGAATTAATGATACAGTATTGAAATAAGTAAGAAATTGGAGACTAACAAATAGCTGCATAGTGGCAAATCCAGGCAAAATCTGGAGAAATTCACTGAGTTTCTCTAAGTGTCAGATAGACATTGTTTGCTTTCTGGGAACAATCCAAGATGACACTTTGACAGATTCAAGATTGATTAAAAGCTGCAACTTCAGTGGACAGCAGAACAATGTCTTGATAATGTCTTATTCACATCAACATGTGTTTCCTTGTGCCACCTGTCTCCTGCCATAGCCTTTGGTCTTGTCAATCAGTTTCTGTCCTAATTGCATGTTCCTTTTGTTTCGATAAACATCTTGCAGTTTGGAAATCACTAATGCAGCTACTGAAGAACTGAGGAGATAATATTGTAGGGGTTTGTCAGGTAGCAGCATTGCCTTGTAGTACCTCTAAATCCATCAGAAAAACCTGGAAGTTACTTTGTAAAGTGTTGATTTACTGTCTTGGCAGGCCTTAAAAATAGAATCTTTCTCCAAAGCTGCTGTTCTATGGCAACATAAGGTGAAGTGCAAGCTATTATCTACTGGCACTGTATTAAGTGTACAAGATGAGTATCACAAGCTGTAGTTTTGATAGATCTAAATGACAGTTTACAATCCAGTTCATAGCTCTGAGTGGTAAGAATTGCAGTTTTAAATGTTTAGGTATTGATTACTGTAGTTATCGTGGTCCTTTAGAAGATGGTTTAATAGAATTGAATTAATTCCTCCTATCATAATGAAAACAGGATGTCACCCTATCTTACAAACCCAATCTTTGAAGAAAGGGTTATATTAATGTTTGGGAATAATAGTTAATCAGATAACAAGAAAATCCCACAGTGTTAAATCCAAAATGCCTCTACATATTTTGAAGATGAAACATTTGAAGTGGCCTAAAATAAAATAGTTATTAGTTCATTTTCCCAGTACTCATTCTCAGCTACACAGAAGAGTTTCCTATTTTTCTATCTGTGAGGGAAAATAATTTTTTAAGGTGATATTGTAAGTCAGAACACTAAAATAATATTACTGCAAAGTAACTGTTAAAGCAAGCTGGGAGTTTCTGAATCAGTTTTAGCAGAGACAGCAGCATCCCTTCAACAAGTCATGCTATGGTCAGACTTCAGACCCGTCTAAGGAGTCAAAAGACAAAAGGGAGAGGGAGGCACTTTCCGTGCACCAAATCGTTAATTGTGCACATGGAGGGGAGTGGTGGTCAGGCTGCAGTAATTGTTGGCTTAGCTTCAGCAGCCATGCAGACTTGGCTCAGGGGTATTACTGAAAGCAGGCAGGAACAGATCTTTTTCTTCAGGAAGACAGAAAGATCAATATCAATGTGAATTATGCCTATGAAAATATTGTGAAGAACTGGAGAAAAAATTTGAAATGGGAGAAAGTGAGAGTTCTGTTATGAGGGTTAATGCATACCTTCAGGCTTTTTAATTTGCTCTATAGGTGGGTCAAAAGTTGTAGCTCTTATAAAAGACTTAAATTCTTAATGATTAGGTAAGTAACCTGTAAAAGAGGGCTGGAAGGAAAACTGAACTAAAGGAGATATGCAAGCATATTTTAGTTTCTGTTCATGCATTGCTAAATTTTTTAATCTGAATGGCTAGAAAACAGATGTTATTGCTGTATTATGTGTTTTAGGCACTTAAACAAGGTTATCTCTAAGAAATCCAGAAGTGTTATTTTGTTACTGTAGTAATGTTCTCAAAATTCAGACTTACAAAATTTAGTACCTTGTCCCAAAGTCTAGGGGAACTTTTAATTGTAATTTTAGTTTCAAGAACCACAACAACTCAGAACTGTAAATTGTTTTAAGTGAAAGCAGTAATATAAATGTATGATTGAAGATGATAATATGGTTATGGAAACTTACTATTTTAGACAATAAGAAAGCAAAATAAAAAGAAAAATGTGTGCTCAGATTTAACATAAAATTTTACTGTAGGCGTGAATGACTGGTTGCTGACCTATAGTAAGTTTTGTTATCTGCTCTGTTTGTTTAAAAATAAATTTTCAAGAGCAACTTGAACATCTGTAAAAGGGAACCTGTGTAGCGATGTAGATTCAGTGCTACCAGAAGTAGTATCTTGGAGGAAACTTTGCTTTCTTTTGCCACTAACACACCAAAATAGCTATATGAGGCAGTTGGATGATACTAAATTGTATTAATCTATGCAAGACTTTAAAAAAGTAAGTCTTACTGTCGCCTAGTTAACTGTGGAATGCCTAGA
Source organism: Zonotrichia leucophrys gambelii (assembly GCF_028769735.1). Classification (NCBI taxonomy): domain Eukaryota; kingdom Metazoa; phylum Chordata; class Aves; order Passeriformes; family Passerellidae; genus Zonotrichia; species Zonotrichia leucophrys. The sequence continues at coordinate 7,889,885 of NC_088180.1, read as the reverse complement.
TCACTTAATTTTGCTTTGCAATTTTACCACATCATTAATTTCCTATAAATGTGATTATAGCAAAGATGGACGAGTACTGCCTACAGTTCTTAGTGTTTTACCAGACTGCACAGCTTTTTAATGTTACAATTATTCTTTTTTCTATACTGTATAATTGAGGCCTATAAAATTTTTTAAATTGAATTACAGTTTTATAGTCTAATAACCCTTGACAGGATACCATTTCTATAGTTCCATATCCCAGACATATTTTCCAGTAAGAATAGTGTGCCCTTCTACCAAGTGCATGAATTGAGGTGAAAGCTAGTGTTGTAAACCTCCTTGTTTTCAGCTGGAAACTATTTCAGAAACTATAGCTGAAGCAATCAGCTTCAGCTAATGACCAGTGCTGGAACAAGGACAGGCTTTTGTAGCTCAGGTGTATGGAATATTGCTCACGTGGCTTTAGCCTGGTGTGCAAGACCGCAGTAGCAACTACACCAACAGATGTTCCCAAAGAACTTGTGCTGCTGCAGTCTAAATTAGCAACAAGTGTGTAAATCCTCACAGAAGTGTTTGGGGGCCTGTTACAGACTTACTTCCAATGCATGCTAAGTTGTGCATGTTACAAAAGTTACAGTACTGGAAATGATACTCTTGAAAGTACCATTCTTGTATTCTAAAAATCAGAGGAGCTGATATTCATCATTCTGCTTTCTTTTCTATCCCCCTCCTGAGCTATAAAAGAATGCATAAAACTCAAAATTATCAGCTTTATCACAGATTTGTACAAGAATGACCATTACTAGAATATTCTGGAAAGCACATTTAATGCAAAAAACCCCTGAATTTTTTTGTGGCAGTGTACTATCCAAGTATAACTCTACTTGATATATCCATTGGAGAGTGATTTAAGCACATTATTTTAGTTTCAGCCTCACTGTTGCCAGTGGGGAGTGGAAATTGCCAAATAAAAATGTCATAATAGAATGTAATTATTTCAATTTTTCTTCCACAGTTTGTTTCAGTTATATTCAAAGCTGATAAAATTGACTTCAGTGATGAATACTTGGAAATTAATGCAGATGTTCAGGATTGCCTATTACAAACAAATAAGCATTCAGAAGATGTCGTTTTTTGTCTGTATGTGGCCACACTACATATGCTCTATAATTAACTGCCTTACAATGAAGTCTGTAGTGAGATTAATTTTACAAGAGATAGTATGAAAATGCAAATCATCACTGCCAATGCTAGAGCAATTTTAATGTATTTGGCCAGCAAAATTAAAAGGGAAAACATCTATTAAATAAAAGTGCCAGTGTAACTTTTGTTTTCTATTAAAAATCTTTAGCTTTTGATAAACCAGACTGAAGAGCCCTTGTTTTTATCTAGCCTGTGCATTCCTTTGCTCGTACCTGTCATTGGCTGGTAAACAACTGCGAGATTGGTTATTTTGATCCTTCTGGCTAAGAGATGTGAAAGCCTGCTGAGTTTGATGCAAAGTGCATCAGAACTTTGACCTGGGCTTCTTGCCGAGCTGACCAGATCTGAATATTGCTGTACTGCTCCTGAGGTGTCTCTTGTAGTTTTCCTCATCTTGTTCTTGTGGCCTGCACAGCATCAGAGAGCACAGCTGGTCATTATGTTTTAGGGGTGGTGAATCACTATGATTTTCAGGCACTCTTTAAGGCATTTGTCATTTGTTTTTAAACTTTTTGTTGTTCAGTCACTGGGAATTTTATGCTCTTCTAATTATCAGGTACAATTCCCTTGTTTTCTGTCTTCATGTTTCTGTGAAGTTCCCCAATCCACTGTGTGTGTTGTTTCAAAAAATTATAGTAATGCATTTGCCTGGCACACATGTTCCTTGTGACAGTTCAGTTAGCAGGACAGGCGATTCCCAGCAGTATCTGGTGGGCTTTGTTAGCTGGGATTCCTGTAAAGCACATGTCATCAGAAGCTTTGTTTGGTATTGATAAAGCATTTTTCTGCCAGGTAACTAATTACTTTCACTAAATTTGAATCGAGCATTAACAACCAATTGTCCAAACTGGACTCATCACTGTGTCAGCAGGAAGTGGACAAGTAGAAACAGCTCTTTGCTGTGTCTGTGCTGAGTTTCTAAGTGGCATAAGTAGTGTATTCAACTACCTGATCTGACTGCTCTGCTCAGCAGCCTGATCAGAGATTGGTGACTTCCTAAAAGCACTGCAAACCAGTTAAACCAGTTTTTGTCCCCCTCTCTACATTATGCCTCAAAACTTAAGAATACTCTTTTCCCTACTTACTTTTAGTTAAGGCAGAGAAAGCTGTTTCTCTCTGTTCCCTCTGAATCAGCGCTGACAACCCAATCTCCATCTGACCTTGAGGTTAATTACACCGGTAGTCCCTAACGTTAATTATTACCCTGTATTTCCAGTCTAGTTAACAACTGCAGGGTGGGGCAGACCAATTACTAGTATCACTTGGTTGATTTTTGAAAACAAAAGCCAGTTGTGGAGAGGAAAAAGGCTGGACCAGCAAACATGCGGCTTCAGAGATGAGGGCAGAAGGCGGCAAGCCTCTTCATACTTAGTTTGTATCATGTGCACTCAGCTGTGCATATCAGAGGGAACATTTTTCTCCTCAAATAAAAGAGCACTGTTCCAGAAGTCCAAGATAATTAAACAGTAATGTGTAGACCAAGGGATGGCACTGATGTAAAATATAAATATACTGCAAAAACTTCACTTAGTAAACAGTCTTCTACTGTCCTCTGTAAATTTTATGTGTAGAATTTTACTGTATAATTTTTATTCTGCAACTTTACTGGTATTGTACAAGGTAGTGGCTTTTGAATGACTTTAGAATCTTGCAGGAGTGGTGGAGTCCACACTAATTATTTTAACCTGTGCTTAACAGCCATTAATGGAATTAGTATTTTTCAGTTTGAACCAACATTCTCCACAGGTGTGGTGAAATAGCTGAATAATGAGCCCTAGTTATAATTGGCCTGTGCAAGTGTGCAACTTCTGTGTGAGGGCAGCCAAATATGCAACAGATTGTATTTCAAAGGTTGGTTGGAGTAAAAGTTAGTTTTTGTCTGGTGGTACTTTTTGGGGTGGAGGGAGTATTGTTTTTATGTTATTTGGCTTCTCAATAACTCCTTAAGTGCAGTAGGCAAAGACTTGGTGACAGTGTCTCTGCCTCACAAGGACAGGCGAAAGGCCTTTACTGAGGAAATTCATAGGTTTCCCTTTTTTTCACTGTCTTGGTGGTTTGGATTTTGTAGTTGTTTTCTGCCTCTCCTCTTGCTATTTGATGTTAAAGACTTTGTAATCCTGATTTATGAGCCACTGTAACTGGGAAATATATTCCTTTGCTAATGTTCTTTTACACCTTGTTTATACGAGGAGCAGGGATTGTGTCTTTCCAAGCCAGTAAACTCTTAGCTTTAGTGGAAACCCCTGTAATACAAAGATGTCTTTGTGAGTTAGTGATGGGTCTGACTTTGATCTGCTCATCCATAGGTTTATCAGATTTCTTTTAATTATTTATTTTCTTACTTTTCTGTTCTGAGTACTTTTTTTTCCCTACTTTTCTTCAGGAGAAATACAGACCAAGGTAATGGAGGTAATTTTGCAAGAGCAAGATGGGCCAGGGCTATCCAGAAGGTAAGAATGACTCTTAAAACTACTGATGTATCACTGTAATTTAAAAAAAAAATTCAGTGTCAAGGAGAATTTGAATTCATGTAAGCAGGACGTGAGGATGTGACTGCCAAGTTTCTGGTAGTTGAGACAATTTCTTCCATTGGTTCTTAAATCTGTGCTGTTCCATCACCTCAGGATTTTTTTATTCTGAAGCACAAAAAGGGTGAGAGTTTGAGCCTTTCTTTAGTCTCAGAGGAGTGATTGCAGTTTGGCCATCTTACAGATATTGCATATTAATCCAGATACCATAACATCACACATCTTTGTCTAAATAATTTTTGTTACTTAGGAAGATCAGTACTTCATTGATAATTAATAAAAATTGTTTGAAGAACATTTTCTCCCAGAAAAAAAACTTGTAAATTCTACTGATATCACTGCCTCAACATGGATTTTTTTATTAGTTGTAATTATTAAGGGAAATTAACATGAACACTTGGTGTTGTTATTGACCATATAAAAGGCCAAGTATTTTCTTTCTCACTATTGCTGTTAAACTGCAAACCACTACCTCACATCAGTCATTGGGAATTCACATGTTGTTAGTTTTTGCCCAGTCTTCCTGCATAGACTGTAGTGCAAAACTGTTGTTGATAACTTCTGAGAATCGCAGCAACTGTCTTTGGTGTGTACCTGTGAGAAACTGAAGAGCCACAGACTTCCTGTTTCATTTGTGTGTAGGCCTTTTGGAAACACTGCTTATTCTCAGGTGGTGTGCTGTAAAATATCTCTTCTGTGCTTTAATGGCACAGCCAAACTTGCGTAGTGTAAATGAGTCAAACCCCATCTAAAATACAGCTTCGTCAGTTCATTTTGAGCTGGTTTTTTCCTGCTCTTTGGGGACCAAGTCCTATTTCTTTTTTACTGAGTTCTCTTGTCTTCATGATAATCCATAGACTGTGCCTGTGTGAAAAGAGTGATGGGGGAAATCTGTTTCTGCTGGGATAGTGTGGGAAGAGTACTTACCTGATTCACGTGATCTCAGTTTCTGCATCCAATTCTGTCACTGGTTTGATGTTTCCCTTTTTTCTGCCAGTGGTAGCTCAGGAAGGAGACAGGCAGGAAAAATCCTGGTCTCTAACCAAACATAATGGTCAGACAAGTCAAATAGTCCAGTTTTTTCTTGCAGACAGAGGTTGCAATAGCCTTAAGATAAATTCTTCTGTGAGGAGTTTTCCTTCAGTGTGTGCTTAATTGCCTAGGCAGTAGGATAAAGTTATTTCTGAGTTTAAAACCAAATAACTAATGCTATGCAGTCAGCAACTTTGACTTGATGAATCAGCTGAATTTTGCTCAGATCTTACAAAGTGTTTGAATAAAGCAATAGTAGCAGTAGGAAGAAATACGATTCTGTTCTTCAAAGTAATTTTGAGGTCAGGAATTAGAAGATGGTAAAGTAAGCAAGTTAATATGCATTAGCTGGAATCTTGGGCTGTCACTGTGCCATTAAGTTGTTTTCTGTAGCAAAGTAGTCAAAATATCTTGGTGCACTGAAATAAGAGCAGATTGCTCAGCAGCTCATCTAGCATCAGTATGGGGCTGAAAGGTGTTGGCGAAGTTATTGTGCGACTTTTAAGAATTTGAAGATCAGGTGGATGGGAGATGTAAGCACATTTGAAGAGGGAAATTTCTATAAGTATTTAAAAGGCTAATTCTGGAGTAATTATTTCATTTTATTTCATGACAAATTAATTTAGATAAGGTTTTTCTTCTGATAAAGTTATTGTCCCTGAAATGCAATTGTCTTTAGTTCTTTACGCTTCAGCCTTGTGGGTTGCCTTGGACTTCTTGCTTTGTCTTTTCTCTCTGAAGATAAACTGGTTTTCAGAAACAGTACATTAGTCTTATCTCAGCATTGATTTAGCACAATTGATGTGATATTAAGTGCCATTGTTTGCCCAGAAACTCTGAGAAGGATGAGTCTCTGCCAATGCCTAATCAAAATAAACTTTACACTTGCAAATATTATTGGGGCTTTAAAAGGCCATCAGTAAAAGGAAATCCTATGCAGTACAACAAAATCAGAAGACTAAAAAATCCTGACATAGTTTGAAGAAGATATGTTACTCACATAGGCTCATAATGGAGGCATGCAAACAGATAAATTAAGTAGTATTCCACAAAAAGCAATCTCTTTCTTTAGGTAACTGCTGTAAAATACAACCACATGGACAGAACTGTCTCTAGCCGTAAGGAACTGGGAAAATAAATAACAACCTTTAGTAACTATGAGGGAGATTTTTAGGCATCAAAGCAGGCTTAGATAAGGAACCAGTCCCTGGAAGCTTTTAAGAACAGAGGAATAACATAAAATTTTGGGGGTTTTTTGAACTATTCTTGGAGGTTTAGGGAAGTGGCTTTAGCTTGGAACAGGGGCAGGGGGAGTGTAGTTTGTTCAGGCTGATGGCCTTCAGGTATTTCCTCACAGGTGAAACAAACATGAATTCTTACTGTGATAGAAAATATATTTGTGGCTTGGGTTCCAGTAATAATATTTGCAATGTATGCTTTTAATGATAATCTATGTAAATAGGAAATTGAAATAAGCTATTCTGATCAAATATGAGATGACAGCCCAGTGGTTTACCAGAGGCATTGTAGCTGATGAATATTTACTCAAACATTGACTAGATAGGAAAAGTGCCAAACTATTTTGGAGACTGTTTCTTTTTAGATAATGAATTGCCTTGATGCATATTTGAAATAGTAATAGTTAAGCCTTCTTCAATACATAAGATCTAAAAGTACTAAAATAAAAGCTTTAGGGAAATCCTTCCTCTCTTTGAGAAGGGGGAGAAATTGAGAATTTGAGGTAAAACTTAACATAAATAACACTTAATATAAATATAAAATTTCATAGCTTTTTAAAAGACAGTGCAAAACTAGATAGGACCCTCTAATTGTGCTTCTGCTGATTGATTAAAAAAAATCAAAACCACAGTTCTTTTAGAATAATCCCATCCCAGTGTCTGGTTTTCAGTTTCATGTTCACTGTATTCCAGGAACATTGAGGCTTTTATTATTTGCCTTAGTTTTCTAACAGCTTTGAAATAAGTGCTATGAAGTACTGACAACAATTATGAAAAGATGCACTGGGAGAGGTTTTTCTTGTAACTCAGTGTCAGCCATGAGAACAATCAAATGGGTTTTCCCCTCTCCCCCCTCCTACCCCAGCTGTATGTGTCACTTTGATTATATCTCTAGCTACTAATCCTTAGTGAAGTAGTGACTGTTTTGCTGCTGAAATATATTGGAATAAATAAATGTCACCTCTCTGAGATGGATATGCTTTTTTATCAAATACAAAGCATAGTAATTCATTCCTAAGGCTAACATTAAGCAGGATAGTACTCATGTAAGTTACCCTTTGTATCATTCCACAACTTTATTTATTGACCACGGTGATTGTTGGACACAAAACCAGTGACATAGTGGCACTGTATTGACTGGTTTTATAATCTGGAGATCAGCAGTGAGAGTGGCACAGATCTGCCTTGGTAAATCTTCCTAACATACATTATTCCTGACTGCACAATGAGCACAACATATCCATAGCTCACTAATTATTCAATAAAGTAAATATATTGGTGTGTTCCAAAATTTAAAAAATATTAGGTAGAATTAAATAGTCACTGTGGATTGTTGTAATGCTGTTCTTTGTGATTTGTGGTGAATTACATGATGGATGCGGTGGTGATGCTCAGTATGAGAATGCTCTCTAATAGAGAAGTTATCAGCAGCTTCATTTTTTCAGCTCTATTGATTTACTGTCTTATTCAGAAACAGAACTTGATAAACTAATACTAAAGCAGATATTACACAATGACAGCAGTGGGAATTTAAGGCTGGGAAGGCAGAAATCATTCTTTGTTTAGGAGCCACAGGGCTATGAGATTAATGCCAAACTTCTCTTTAAAAGATATCAATAGACCCAAAGAATTTTTTCTTTTAAAAAGAAATCTTTCAGTTGAAAAATTTTTTGTATTCCAAGTAATGCAAGTGTGTCTTGAAATGGAAACAAACAAGTATTTCCTTTTCATAAAGTATTAGTAATAGATACTTTGCATCCTGATTCAACTAAAAAGTAATTATTATGTTCAAGTGGCAATCAGCATTTTTACTGGGTGAAATGACTGTCAGCAAAGAAGCTGCTTTTTTAGTTTTTTAATTTATTTCAAGGATTAAATATTTAAACAAAAAGTGATAAACTGACAATTGGAAAACAGAAATGAAGTGGGCTTTTCAATTAAATGAGTTCATCATAAGTGCAAATTTGCCAAGCTGCAGCTATTTTGACAATTATTTGAATGTTAATTGGTGCATGAGGAAAATCACAATATACCTGATAAGCTAGAGAAATTTCTGGGATGTTTTTGCTTTATAAATCACATTTTTAATACATATAGTATGTGAAGAAAAATTACTAATGGGTTACATCAAGCAGTCCTACTTCTATAATATAAAGAATTTTGACTGTCTTGTGTCTGAGCTCTGAGTTTACATGAAGAAGGTAGAAAGGTCGGTGTGGGGCAATTAGACCAATAGTCACAAGATCACTTCACAGTTGCCTTTAAGGCTTTCAGAAAGTGGTGCTAAGAAAGTTTACTTTGACAAAAGGATAAAGGCAGAAGTTCAAGATTGTGTTACATATAAATTTTGATTTTTGTTTCTTCTATTTCCTATCATTTTAGGTAAACTTGGTTTTTCCTTTTCCCTCTGAAATGACAGCCTCTGAAAGTTTCTCAGGGAGAAATTACTTCAAAATTTGATATAATTGTGATGAAAAGAAAACAGATGTCTTTTTATCTGACCAGATTTACAGTTAATTTACTCGAAGACTTATTATAACTTAGATCTTCCTACAGTATTGTGAGTTTAGATGTTCTATGTTTTACTCCCTGTCCTTCCTGCCTTAAATCTATGTGAAAGTTGAAAATTGCTTTCTTCAGTTAATTGAAGGCATTAAGTGTTATGGACCCTAGGAGAAACCTTTTTGAGCTGCTGTATCATTGTTTGAGGATTCTGTTAGCCAGGCTCAGAAAAAGAATTATCACTGTTTTTCCCTTTGAAAGGTGATATATAATGACTCACAATAGAGGATTAAAAAAATCTAAGCTTTTGCTTTTGACCATTATTGTAGAAAATCAACAAACAAATGTAATGTGGTCTCTTCCACAATTAAACTTCAGTTCTCTCCTTTGCTTCAGAGTTCAAAAGGGCACCATGGTAACATTTTTTTCTCATCTTGCTGTTTCAAGTAACCATGTTTTAGCATTTTGAAGATTGTGTTTGAGACTGATGTTAAATTATTTATTACTGATTTCATTGGTAACCTGTGGCTAATTCGCTGTGTTATAGTTATACAGCTCCTGGTGCACATTTGTGATTGAATTATTGAGTGTTTTGTGAGCATTTGATGGAATGCTTAAAAAAATACTTCGAAAGACTGAAACTCAACAGGGTTCTCATCAGAGGAAGTGTACAAGTGACAGTGGATGTTTCACATAAAGCAGGAAAAATGAGCCAGTTAGTATGAATCAGCTGGACTGATCTTCATGGGCACCCTTCTGTGGAGGCAAAAGCTGCCTTTTGGAATGTAGTGAAGATAAATAGGATTGTGAAGGCGAGAATGCATTCCATTAGAGAGAATTGGGATTGTTAGTTATGAGGATTGGCAGAGAACCTCTCAGTGCAAAAAAGGGAAGCACGCCCTAGGGTGAGGAGAGAAAAATACTGGGATAACCAGCAGTCATTTCAGTGGGAGATGTAGGATAGGCGAGAGAGCAGCCAAGAATGGAGCACTGATGAACTCTGAATCCTAGCACAAAGAGTGGCAAGTCATACACTGAAAAACTAATGAATTCTATTGATGGAATCCAAGCAGTAGCTGGAGGGAGAAGGCCTAGGGGAAAAAAGATCCAGGAGAATAAATTGCCTTGCTTCCCAATGCATTATAAAAGATGTGACTTCACAGCTGTTGAAATCACTCATTTTCTTAAATCCTTGCAGCATCTGCCTTAGAGTCCGTACTTCATCACTATGGATCTTTCTTGTCATCTACCTCTCTTTACCTATTTTCAAATTTGCAGGGTTGAATGTTTTAATTCACTACGAAATTATTTTTTTCGAGTTTGGAGGTGTGCTCTTTTTCTAAATCCTCCTATGCTGCTGCCACTCTTGACAAGTCTTGAGATGGCTCTTAATTAGCACCTTCAGTAGCACTGTTAAATATATTCTTAAGTATATAACTGAGCACCGTATTGTACGGAGATGCTGTAACTCTTCCACTCTGTCACTTCTGTTTCAATTATTGTGGTTTAACCCCAGCCATCAACTAAACCCCAGAGAGTTGATCATTTATTCTCCCCCAGTGGGATGGGGCAGAGAACCAGAGGGTAAGAGTGAGAAAACTTGAGGCTTGAGATAAAGGCAGCCTAAAATCACTTCCCCACATGAGAAGTGGCAATTGAGTCAGATTCTTGATTTTTAAAAATTTTAGCAAGGATTCTACCTTCTTAGACAAAAAACCTAAAACAGTTTCTAGAGTGAACATATTCCTAGAGAATAATGATGAATAAAAAAGTTATAATGAAAGAACACAATGGGGAATTAAATTTCAGAGTTAAGGTATATTGTTCTTAAGTTAGTACTTCAAATCCATTACACTTCTTTAAGTGCTTGATAAATCTGAATGGGGAGAAAACTCACTTTTCCGTTCTGGGTAAAAAAAAAAATTAAAAAATTATTGGTGTTTCTTGATTTGTTCTTCAGTTATTCTTGGGCTTTTGCCCTGTATTTCCTTTTCAGCTATGATCCCATTTTATGATTCTGTCTGAAATCAGGGCCAAATTTTGATTAAATTGCAGCTGGCAGGAAGACATTTTTACATTGGTTGCCTGTTAATTGGTATTTTAAAAAAATCTTAAATATGATTTATTTCACTTAATAGAATTTAAACTGCATAATTTTATAAACCTAGTATGGTTTTTGAAAAGTCTGGAAAATTTTTCATGTAGAAAAAGTAGCTTTAGCCTACTTAAATTCAGAATCTTCAAAGCATTTTTCACAGTCATCTGAAGTAAAACTTAAAACAGCTCACAGGTGCATTATGAAATACAGGAGCAGTTATTTTCTCTTTCCCATGCTTAGTGCAAAACAAAACCCTTTTTGGGTCCAGAACCCCGTGCGTGCCTCCCGGCGGAGCGGGAGCGGCCGCGCTCGGGCGGGTTCGGGGCAGCGGGGGCGGCGCGGCCGGCAGGGGGCGCGCGGGGAGCGGCCAGCCCGCCTGGGGCTCGGCGGGGCCCGGGCGCGGCCCTGCGGCTGCTCCGCTTCCCTGGGGCCCGGCAGCGCGGTTCGAGAGCTGCCCGCCAGACGGCTTCCGAATTGACGGATGGGATTCCGGAATTGACGGTTATTGCCTTCCTTTGATAAACGGGGAGATATAACCATCCCTTAAGCAAACTGGCGAGGTGATGTGCAGGAGAAAGAGAGATTAGTTGTGAGACAGCTTTTCCAGCTTTCAGGCTGAAATCCATCATGAAATACAAACTACTTAAAAGTCCTTCTCTCAGTTTACATCTGTCACCATTCAATATAAGTATTACACAGTAGAAATAGTCAAATAATATCTAAAATATGCTAGGTAATGTATTACACAAAAATAATGATGGAAATTACTGAAATATTTTCAGTGGACAGACTTGTATTTCTAAGAATTCAAAGAATCATCTCTGAAAGTCATGATCAAGTAATCCTGGAAATAGGCACAAGGAAGAGCTGCTTTCTCCATGCAGGCTTATAGCTGCCCATTGGAGTTTGGGTTTTTTGTTTGGGGTGTGGTTTGAGGTTGGTGGTGAGAGTGTTTTCTTTGTGGGAGTTTTGATTGTTTTCTCCATTAAACTACAGGGTTTGGCTGGAATTGTGTAACAAGTTGCAACAACTCTATGCATATTGTATATGTACATGTAATTACATGTATCTCTTCTCTTCCTTCTATGTTTGGAAGTTACTTCTTTGACACTCTGTTTGGGAAATAGAGTAAATCAGTGTGAACCCTGAGTTCTTCAAGGGCAACTTTATCAACATGTCAGGTTACTGCCCAGTAACCACTTCAATGCATGGGGCCCACACACACAAATTGCTCTTTTGTTTTACTTTTTCAAAAACTGGTGTGGATGTTTTCTGAAGATGCACAGGAGTTTCATTCCAGTCACTGACAACTATCTGGGCTTCCAAACCTGTGAGAACTTCATCTGTAACTCAGAATTAAAACATCTGCTCATAGAATTACTCTAGAAAGTCATCAACCTCTTATCTATGTGAGGAGTGTGTGAACAGAAGTACAACATAACTTTGTTATGAATTTGGGTAGCTTCACTTGTAATTGGTATGTATTTATACATAAAATTTCATTCTTAATTGGTATCATTACAAACAAAGTCACCATATCACTGGCTTGGAGAAGTTCCACACAGAACTTTAACTCCAAAGAAGACAAGCCATGATGGGTTGTGAAGGTCTTTGGATTCATATTTGCTTTTTTATTTCCTTCTGAAATATCAATTGAATAATGCATCTGGTAGAGTAAAATGTCCTACTTATGATGGATTGTCAAATAAGTTGAATAAGTTCACCTTTCAGCTGAAATATTCAGCATGTGGTAACACAATACATAAGCATAAACAGAGCCAACACTTAGGAGCTTCCTTGAAGATGGCAACATTAATCCAAGCATTCTGACTTAATGTTATTGGTAAACACATTTTTTATTAAATGACAAAACTTTATATTTTTGGGGAACAGTTCCAATATTTACTAATTTTACTGTCTGGAGTCTTAAGGCTGTTTGTTTCATCTTGCTGAAACAGATAGTTATTTCTAAGTTTGTGACTACTACAGGTGGGCATGCTTGACTAGGCAGCCTGGTTTTTCCTTTTTTTCATCCTTATATAAGCAGTCTGTTGATGTTGAAAGGATTTATTATTGCATCTTATGTAGTTAGCACTGAGTTTTGATATCAGTGGAATATTTCCTATTGTGCGCTTACAAGAAAGTTTTATTATATATGTTTTTGGCATGTAATATGGCAGTTTTGAAGAATAAGTTTGATTCAGTGTAGACAGTATTGAGTAATGTCTGCAGGCAAATAACTACAGTAGGATTTGAATAATCACACATTCATTAATCTGTTCTTAACTATAAATCTAATTAATGGTTTGTTTATAGGTTGCATTCATGTCAGCAAGACATAATAAATATAATGATCCATAATTTTTATAATGATATGCAGAAAATCAAATTATTAATTTACAACTTTACGTAAGAGATCTGATTCTAGAATTTTTCTGTTTATAAATTGTACATAAAACAGAGTCCCAGGATGACAGTACTAACAGCAGTAGAAGGATTGCAGAAAGTGAAAGCTATTACCTATAAGTTTTAAGTATTACTAGAAATTGTTAAACACTCTTCAGTGCTGCCTTTTACTCAACATATCATTCAAAGAAAGTAACTGAATTGCAAACTTCTGCTATGAATGTCAGTTCTTACAGACTATCCAAAGTTTGAGGGTTTAATTTTTATACAGAAAATATTACATACTTTAATATTCACTATGGCATTCCAGTCATCCCAAGATGAAAGAGCATAATCACATACCTGAGGCTTTATGCCTGTACACATGTTTTGTGAAGCATTTACACTCTGGTTGTGTGTACTAACTGTAGAATGGCTTTATATAGGCTCCTTCTGGCTGCATTTTTTTAGTCCTTCATGTGTCAGTTTTAAATATATTTTCAGCATGTGTAAGGCTACCTGTTAAGATGTGGAAAAACACCTGATGTATTCTGTGCAGGATAATTTACTAACTGCATGCACAGTAGTCATCCATTCTGCTGTTTGAATTGCAGTAAATAAAAGGCTTATTCCTACTGCCTAGGTATTCACTGGGGACATATAAGTGCTCTTCCTGGAAAGTGAGTGATGTATTTCTTGTTATGTGGAGAACCCTTCAATCATCATGGAATGATAGTAGTTATGTAGGGTATTTAGCAGATTCATTACAAATATTATCAGCTGTTGATGAAAGCAGTGCTGTAAGAAACAGCTACACAATCGTTTCAGTGGGCCATGTCAGGCTGATAAATGAAAGGTCAGGGTGGAACACGGCCCTGGCGAGCAGGAGCCGCTGTGTCCCGCGGTTCCCCTGCGGGCACGGATGCGCACCTGGCAGCTCCCCCGACGCACTGCATGTGTTGTTCCTGCGAGCGAGGCTGCTCCGGGAGCCTGAGTGGCTCTGCGAGCAGAGGGGCTGCTGCCACGCAGGAGGGCTGTGCCTATTGCAGCGGGTGCTGCATTCGGGAGCGGCGGCAGGAGAAAACAGCAGCGGGGGAAGTTCCCGGCACATAAAGCCCCAGGATGATTACTGTTCTCTCGTGTTGATGTTGTTTCTGAACCGGAGTAGGACGCTGACTCCTGCTCTGCTATTACAGAGGAGAAACAAGCCTCAGCTGCAGAATGAATTAGTAGCTAACATCACGATTACTCTTAGCGGTTAGCACAAGTTGTAGGAGGGGGAAAAAATGGGAGAGGAAGAAAAAAAATCCCCATTTAATGCTGCCTAGGGAATACCGTGGAATTTAGAACAGATACCGTTGCAGACTAGCAGCATGCCTGACTGCACTTGACTTGAATCACTGGGAAGCAGCCTCATGTTGTATCATTTAAGGCTGAAGGAAGAACGGCAAAATAGTAATGGATTTGTGTACAGTGTTTCTGCATAAATGGAAAATAATATAAAGATGGTGGTATGTAATTTGTGTTTTATTTTTAAGAAGAATTTAATCCAGGTATGTATGCTCTTTGTATTTTTGCCTAGTCTGCATACAGTTTTCTGTTTTCTTTGTTTCCTTTGCTTATTTTCATTCTGAATGTACCTCCTGCTGTTCTTGCTAATGCAATGCATTGATTTGTAACTGATTTGCTTTCTAATGCTATAATGTTGATGAAACTGTCTGGGCTTCTGGAATTAACACTTCATTAAAAACTGGGGGAGGTTATTTTGTAAGGTTGGTAACTTCACAGTATAAGTTGAGTAAGACAGTAAGGTGTTGGTCTTTTCAATGAGTTGGTATGTTTAAATTGATATTAAAATATAAACAAAATAATTATATGAATACACGGTGAAAATACAGTATGTTTTGCTTATTTATGTCAGTACCTTTCTCCTAATTTGTGACAGGATTAGTAATAAATTGAGCTTTACGGATGCTTATGTATTTCTGGGTCTTGATTAATCTCCAAGATGAACACCCTGCAGCTTTCTTTTGAAGAGGCAGCTTGCTTAGACTACGTGTTTGATTCTGTTCCACAGCTAAATCTATGTCTTAGAATGCCCTCTATTACGTACCTTCTCCAAGCCACAACCTAAAAACCACCATAACTATTTCATACATTTTTGTCCATCATTTTAACTTCAAGAAGATAACATTAGTATTTTTCTTCTGCAATTTCAGAGGCCAATAGTAGCTGAAACTAATTTCTTACTATGAGATTGATGGTTCATTTTGCTTTAAGAGGAAGAATTATGCAGATATAAAAATATGACTGCATTCTTTAGGTCTCACCTTTCTTCAGTCACCTGCCTCCTTTGCACTTTCTTATTAATATATTCTTTCAGCTGACACATAATAAGTGAAATAAAACACAAAGCTATGTGCTCTTTAACTAAGGATACTGATAGTTGTCTTACGTCTAGTAAAAATATATTAAAACACTTAATACTTATTTGATTTTTCATTAGTCTTGAAATATCTTAAGACATTCTGTTGCATTTGTAATTTCAATGTAGCCCAGTTAGAAGTAAGATTTTTTTAAATAACATGATGATCCAAAAAGGTTTAATATTAGTTCCAGCATCATAATACTGTTGTTAACCCCTGGCTGGCAGGAACTCTTATGCCTTAAAAACATTCATTGGTGTAACATCAATTGCTTTCTGATGTGAGAATAAACTGTCTGTAAAGTTGTAGCTATTTTTCACTGAGAGAGTGACACTATACTTGTTTCCTGTTGGTGATTATATAAAATAGATGCCTTTCTTTAGCGTAATACACAACTATGATTTGGCAATTGAAAATGTAAGGTTACTTGACACATACAAATGTTCCAAAAGTCAGTGCTTAATCATCTAAATCAACAAACATAGTGAGAAAAGCAGTGAGAGAATGCTGTTAAGTCTAAAAGCACTAAGATGAATGAAAAGTAGAATTTAAGGTTTAAAGCATGTTTCATTCATCACAAATTCCTTTTGTAAGGGATATCATGTTAGGAATTATGATTATGAATTAAGATTAGCTGTCATCTCAAAGAAAAAAGCCATGATGTAAGATAAATGACAGTTCTTTAAGGTGAATATGCACAACTTGGAGAGTTGCATAAAGGTTTTCTGTCACTATACCATTTGCTTGATCCTGCAGTGATGTCAGCACATTACCATTATGACTATATGTTGCTGTGAAAACACTTAGGAAATCTCAGGTGAAGTACTGGGATTTCAGAGTGTTACACAGTAGGAGAATACTCATAGCTCAGAACATCTCCCAATTCACTACAGCATCAATGATGACTGAAAATTCCAAATTTTCATTTAACTGTAGTGTTGTGAAAATCCAGGAAGAATGTAGCATACTAGCTTCTGCCTTGTGAGACCATTACAGCTCTGAAGCCTAAAAATTCTTTGGCACCTAAGAAGGTTGTTACATTGGTTTTGTTTTTCTCATTTTGTCATTCACTTAGGTTGGTAGCAGAGGTTCTTGCTTTCAGGTACAAATCTGAGTATCACACTTGTCTGTATATTGAAGCAGATACAGCAGAGAGGTTTGTTAATAAAGTTTTTACATCAAATTTAGAAACGTGTGTATTGTCTACCATCCTTATCAGTGAATGTCATTTCAGGTGTTAAGCATGGTTTCTATCTGTATCTGCCTACTCATCCTAGTGTATGTTTTTGTCAACAGTACTTGTTGTAGTCATTTGTGCTTGTGGCTTGTGGTATTTTTCAAATCAAATATCACAGACAATTGCTACCATTTTTCAAATTAAAGACCACTTCATCAAAAACTTTGTTTTGGTAACTTTTTATTCTAGAAGTTTGATGTAACTATTGTTTTACTAGATTTTAGAAATGTGTAAAATCTCTGTGTGCGGAGGAATGGAATCCAGAGGGCTTACTTTGCCCATATAAAGTTGTTCTCTTACTTGTAAGTAGTTAAAAAAATGCCATCAAACCCTAAAGAAAGAAAAAAATCAAAGCTGTAGGTGATGTTGTGCACATGTGGTCACTTAGTTAATGGTAAACTGTCCAACAGAAATCTAATTCAGGGCAGTGAATTAGATTCCAAGGGTCAGGCAAGTACAGTTGGAGGATTAAAATTCTTACCTGATAGAAAATGGGATGGGGTTTTTTATTTGTTTGGTTTTTATAATTATCTTTTCTGATGGAATTACTGTCCTAAAAAGTTGCTGAAATTTTTGAAATGTTAGTATTAGAAGAAACTTTGAGTACACTAAGTATACTGTAAATACAGTCTCTGCATATATGCTATGCTTCAGTGTAAATTAAATCAAAATTAAACTTTGGGTTCCCAGGATGTAGTGTTTAAAACACAGCAAAACTAGTGATAGAACTGAGATTAAGTCAAAGTTTATGTTGACACTTTCTGGTTTTTAATAGGCACTAAATAGGTTCTGATTATTATATAGTACCTCTTTTATTTATGGTAAACTGACATAATAGCAAGCTGTTAATAGTCTAACAGAGCTAATATGTCTGGTACTGACTTAGTTACACAGTAATCTCCATATAGTCAGCAAATAACTTTTCCCTCCCCATGTTTTCCATTCCTTTAGTAGCCTGCATTTAAATAAAAATGAACTATTTGGTCAAATTGTCTCAATCTTAGCAGGTTTTGAACTGAATATTGACTAAAAACAAGTTCTTGAATGGGACAGCATGTATCATGTATACAGCTGTAGGAGGAGGAAAAGGCCATTATTACTGCCTGGTTGTACACTACAGTGTAATTTGGGGGTTTTTTTTAGTTGAGAAGGACAAGGAAACAACTAGGAAGATTAAAGAGAAAGAAATCAGTACATTTAGTCAAATAATATTGAAGCTGTTATCCAAATCATGTGGGATAACAGTCACTTATTCTTGTGGGCACATTCAACTGGCCTACATTATCTGTGGGCTCTCCAGATGGGCCACAATTTACCTTTAGAATCTGTTCTATAGCTTTTTACATCTCAGTATTAATCTACTATATTTGGCACATCTCTCCCTGTTTTTAGTCTTGTTAAGGCCATTGACCTTTAAGTACAGTTGCTTCAATTACAAGTCTTCATGTTTGTAATGTAAATACCACACTATAGACTTGTTTCTAAAGAAATAGAATTCTAAATGCTTTCAACAATCTTATAACAAATTATTGAATTGCAATAGCCTCAGTTGCCTTAACAAAACTTTGTAGAGAAAAATGCAAATATTACAAATATGAAGATGTAGAGAATAGTGTAACTAAAAATGTAATTCTGCAAGTTATTATAAAATAGTGGAGTTTTCTTCAATTTGTCTATCTTCAACAGTAATTGCAAAAAAAACCCTCCATTTTTTTACTAAACAAAAAAAAAATCCTCTCTTTTTCCATAGTGGTCATAGTCATAGGGAAGCAGTGAAGATGACTTTTCTCTCCAGAAAAATTACTCATCCAAACTTGCTAGGAATTTACATTTTCTTCTAAGCTAATCTGAAGGCAATGTTCTTCTATACATTACAAAGTAGTTTAATTGCAGCTGGTTAACTACTGAGTTAATCCACTGATGCAGGAAGCTCTCTATATGATTTCTAGGTTAAATGTTCTAAATCACAATGAGCCAGTCAGGTTTAAGCATGTGCTGTTTCCATCTTTTTTCCTTAAAGTCTATTAAGTTTTATGCTGACAGAAGAGATACATAATAGACATGAACGACCAGTCTTGCAGTATGACTGTTAAATTTTTAGATTGGAAGAAACTGTAGTGTGCCCCATGTGCAGCCTCCTCAGGACAGCAGTAGACCTTGTGGGCTGAAAAATAAGCAGATTGTAGGCCCTTAAGACTGGGGTTTGAATCAGCAATTTGATGCTTAGTTTTACTTTTTACATTCTCATAAATAGAGAAGGCAACATATTCTGAGGGTGATGAGATATGCATAAATAGCAGGATCCATAAAGAGATATTATCAGGTAAATAAGCAGATATAGTAAACTTTGCAAGTAATTTTGAAGAACAATAAGAACAGCTTCCTAGCCAAAGGGTGAGAGTGCTGATAGCACTCCATGCTCTTGTGTGAATGTTGGAAGGACTGGAGGGATAGGCAAAAGTCTGCTGCTGTGAAAACCTGAGGAATTCTTGGAACAAAGAGTAATTGCCCAAAAGAGAAAGCAGGTCTCTTCACTGCTCTTGGCCCTGCCTCTGCCAGGGTCTTTGGGCAGATCATTTATATAGCATATGCAGTGTTAAGAAAAATGTCATTTTACCTTGAGACTCACAAATTACACAGATTAAAAATGTCAGTAGTTAAGACTACAAGGAGAATTTAGGAAGAATATAGAGGAGCAGATAAGTGCTCTAAATTAAGTTCTTCTGAATTAGGTCATTTGAGATGATTGTCAGTATAGTGCTCCTGTTATAATAAATTAATGAAGCAATGTGAAGTGTACACTTCAATGCTTGTCAAAAGGAAGGGAGCATAGGTTTCACCCAGCAGACCTGAGCTGAGGGCAAGTACACTTATGTCAAGATAACCTTATGCCCATCCAAGCATAAGACTAGTAACAGACCATAATTAATAAATCTGTATGTCTGAATTCTGTTATTGTTTCCTTATGTACCTGATGGTTAGAGAACCTCTCTTAGCCTCAGTTTCTGCAGATGCAGGGTACACTACACTTTTTTTTTGTTATGTTTAATTAATTAATTTCTGGGGAGTATTTTGCATATCACAAAAATATATTTTTGTCTATAGACTCTATTTTGGCACAAATACAGGTTGGTATTGCTCCAGATAAAGACTTCTTTGTTTTCTTTTGGTTCCCCTACCATCTTGGTGATGGTAGTTCTTGTGAACATGAACTGTCATAGGGTATTTTTATAGAGAGAAAATGCACTTCAATCTCATCTTCCTGCCTGCTCCCTTTGAATACACACAGACCCCTTGTAGTTGATTGATAGTGTGAAGGTTAAGCAAGGCTATGGTGCTGCATGGTTTTTGCTTTATAAGAGGACAGTCTGTATCCATAAAGCTACTTCTTACTGCAGAGAGGTGCTGCTCTGCAGCCTCATTTACTAGGGTCTGAACAGAAGCTGAGCAGTGATCTAGCTATTCTATCTAAATACAGAAATTATATTTTTAAGATGATTCACTTGTCTTTTTTTTTTTTTAAATAAAGGGCTGGATTTGTTAATATAATTTTTTGAAAGGGGGGTCTGGTGTTCAGATATGTAACTAAAACACTCTGTTTGCATTATTTAAAAAGCTGTCATTTTTAACTCTGCCCACTCCTCCCCCTTTCTACCTGACATGTTAGTTTTAGACTTGGAATAAGATCCTTTATAAATGATGCTTCCAACTGACATTTTTTATTTTGACAATGCTTTGTTATCAACAAATCCAGTTGAATATGCTTGAAGCCAGTCTATATTATCTGTTCACCATCAAGTTGATTGACAAAGTTATTTTCAGATTTGCTATTGGTCACAAGTTGATGGATGTGTCAGTTTGTCCTTTCTTTATAGAAGAACCCCATTAAGAATTTATTTTAGTTCTAGTCTCCCAATCCATAATACTTTCCAGTTTCCTGCTCTATTACCATCTAGCATGAAGTCCATACCTCACTGCTGTAACATTTCAACATGAATCCTTAAGCTTAGAATGGGTTAACCCAGTAATGTTGAATTTCATCATAAAAACTGTTTTCATTCAGCAATGAATGAAAAGTGACAATTTTAAAAGTTAGGTCATAATGGTTTATTGGGAGACCTGGATAAAACAAGAAAGTCTCCAAATGACAACTTGCAGCTAATTCAAATAATTGACTTAGTTCTATGTGCTTCTTGAGAGACTTCCTTATCTTACGGAGTTTTTAATTTACGTTGATTTTAAATGTTAAGAACAACCTGTGCAAATCTTTACAGAAAGAAATGGATGAGACCTGTAATGACTCAAACTTGATTCCATGTGTAGATATACTATTGTAGAAAAAGAGTTTTTGACAGAGCAATGGTAGGCTGTAAACTGATTAACAGATCATATGACTAATACAGCTGAGATGGAATAGAACTCGCATGAGAGAACATAAATCTGCTCCATTTAGCAGATCTCCCTGTGTTTGTAGCAGTACAGCTTTTAATTCACTATGGCATTGTCAGAAACTGGGTTTAAATAAATTCAGTTCTGAATGTTCAGCTATTTGTGATACTTTCAGTTACCTCTGATAAAATCATTGGTTAGACACTGGATAAAACACACACACACACATATATATATGTATATGGCTTGCTGTAAAATCAAGATTCTTCTACAGAGAAGCATTAAACCTTACTGAAAGTGAATGGAAATGGTCCAGATTCCAGTGATAACTTCATTATTTCTTGATGCTTTTTAGACTGAGACAGGAAACAAGCCTTCTGGCTTGTTTATACATTCTTGATTTGAAGTCATTTGAAGAATGTCCAAGTCATAGAAGTGAAGTTTATATAAGAAGGCACTTAAAAATCTGTGGCTATGTGGGCAAAGGAGGTAGGCAATCACACTTCAAATCTTGTTCAATAAATGGTTACAAGCATTCAGTGTAAGAGCTGAATGGTTAACAAGTGTTTTTACATCCAGAAACATGCCTTTGACGTTGAAAAGTGTCCCAAGATGGTTCCTTTCTCTACTAATAATATGTGAAAACAAGGCAGCCTTGGCTCTAGTGAAAACTTCTCAATATTCTGAGAGATGTCATTTGCATTCCTTGAAAGTTGCATGCAGTCTCATTGACCATTCTTTTGCTTCCAAATATTGCTTGCTCTTAATTCACTCTTGATGCTTTAGGCATAAGTCTCTAAGAAAAAGTGGCAAGGACTATGCTGAAGCATCTGTGTTAAAAATGTGATTCATGTCCCACAGATATTTCATCTTTTTGTTAAATAATAAATAGCCACTTTGGCAAGAGTGAAGAATGTTTTCTATTCTTCGGCTCACTCTGCATACCAGTTTTGTTATAACTGGAAAGGAAATGAGTCTGTTTGCATTCTCCATTCCAGGATTCCAGAAGCCAACCAGGCTTTTATTGGCTTGGCCTGTGCTCTGTGCAGCACAGTGCATTTTGCTGCTGCAGTATTTATCAGGTGTTAGTGTTTATTATTTACCATTACATATGTGTGTATATATAATGAATAAATATATAGAGTATAATAGTAAGGTCAATGAAGACAAATTATGCAATGCAAAGATCATTTCTTGAGGTATGTCAGTGGACCATGATGTTTTATAGAGGGCCAGGATGTTTGCAGACAAGGACAGTTCATATTCTTAACTCCTCTTAAGACATGACACAGCAATTTTTAACCGTTTATATACCTTTTATCTAAACAGACTTCTTATTCTGCCAAAGAATTTTTAGCTGCTTTAGGTACAAAAATGGCCATTTTCAGAACTTATTCTTTGATGGATTTTTCAGAGCTGCTTTTTATTCCACAGCTTTGAAACTGGGAGGTGAATGGTATGCTGTACAGAAGAATACATCAACATGTTTAAAATGTACTGACTACATTTCTATGGAATGCAAGCTTTCGTAGTATGGAATAGAAAGTTCCAGATACCTCATGGAAGCTTTTTAGACTTCTTTAAGAGCAAATAGCTTTCCTGTTGTAATGGCATCTGTTTATGTCCTGCAACTTGTAAACTATGTTTTGTGTAGGTTTGCAGTGGGGTGAGTGGGGGTGATTTCTTTTAGCAGAAAAATGTCAAATTTAATAACCTGGATGAGAATTTCCATTAGTTGTCATTATTTTCTGTTATGCTCAAAGTATTTTTTTTTACTTCTTAAAGAGGAGATATCAAGAATATAAGCCCACTTTTGAGTCCTGGCTTATCATAGCATATTAAAGTCTGGTGTCAAAGCAACTATTTCACAAACTATAGTCATGTACATAATTCGACCTCAAGACAGAACAGCACTTCATATATACAATACTCACTTGTACCTGAACCTTACCTTGTTCCAAAAGGTGAAGCAAGAGAAAACTTTCTACTTTTGTTTTATTAACTAGTAACCATTTATTACCCTGTCCGTTTTTTTGATCACTGCCGTGTATCCTATGGATCTAAATTGAAATGTCAGTACTCTGAAAGAAGGCAGAGAGCATTTTAAACTGAATATCTCTGTTAAAGTCAGAGAATTAAACTGGATGAAGAAGCCTGGAAATAAGTATAGCTTATTAATTGTTGTTAACAATATTGCCTGTTTTCAGCTTCAATTATTCATGAAAAAATCTATTCAGACAATTATGGGGAATCATCTGTGTTTTCATTGTAACCTAGTTAAAACATCATCAGTATTATTGAATGATAAGTTTGCTTGACAGCCATTGAAATGTCATTCCCTCCTTTTTAGACACTTCAAGAAGCCATGTGCAGCACAGTGAGATTTTGCAAGACATACAAAACCTCTTCAGGATTTTATTTCGAACAAGCAGATGTGTGATTCTTTTTTTAATTTTTCTGTCACATTCTTCCAGAGCATCAGTAGTTTTTATGGCTATAGTGTCCATTGAAACATTTGCCAATGATCCTCTTGGAAATACAAATACTTCTCTGGATCAAAAAATGTGTTTTATGGAAACAGCTTAATGTAAATTGCGCTCCATGGTTTCTGCTCTCTTCAAGGGCCTGATCTCATCTTATATATATAAGATTTGCAAAGGAATGTTTACAAAGAAATCAGGAAATAGTACAAAAAGGAAAGAGAGTTGTCAGAGCAAAAAGGAACAAGACTTAAGTCAGATTGGACAAACAAAAAATCCAAAATTTTCCAATACTTTAAAAAGCACCGTTAAAAAGATTGCCAAGTGCCCATCTGCCCGCAACTTATCAACTGAAGAAGAGGAAAGCAATAGAGAATTTTCACTTTCTCCAACATTCAGTTACAGAGTTGCTATTGCCAATGGACTGCAAAGGCATATTTTTGTAGCAAGCACTACTAATGAAGATATAGTTCAAGACCTGTCTTCAAATGATAGCTCTTGTTCTGAGTCATTAAGTGAAATAAAATCCAATAGCAAGAAAAGCGAATACTTATCCCACACAATGCCTGTGCGACGCAACAGGAAAAGCTTGAGCAGCCTTGCAGCCTCTGATGGAAGTTCGGATGGAGAGCGCACTTTACACACGCTGAAGCTGGGAGCCTTACGAAAACTAAGGAAATGGAAGAAGAGCCAAGAATGTGTCTCATCAGACTCAGAGCTAAGTTCCTGGAGGAAAACATGGGGGTTAAGAAGTAAATCTCTGGACAGAACTGGCCGTCACCAGAAATCAAACACTCTTGAACCTGGCTTTAGTTCAACAGGTTGTATTAGCCAAACCCACGATGTTATGGAAATGATCTTTAAAGAGCTTCAGGGAATAAGTCAAATTGAAACAGAGCTCTCTGAATTAAGAGGGCATGTTAATGCTCTGAAACAATCAATTGATGAAATTTCTAGTAGCGTAGAAGTTGTGCAAAATGAAATTGAACAATTGCGAACTGGATTTGTACAGTCCAGAAGAGAAACTCGGGACATACATGACTACATTAAGCAGATAGGCCACCCAGGAAACAAAGCAAGTCTTAGGTTTCTAAATGTGCCTGAAGAGCGGCTTGAAAAAGCTGAAAGCATAGTTTACAAAATATTAATAGAAAAAATGGGATTCTCAGAGGCACAAAGCACCATTAAAATTGAGTTTGCCCAAAGGCTTGGGCAGCAAAGAGACTGTCCAAATGCAAAGCCAAGACCCATTCTTGTTTACTTTGAGTCCTCACAACAGAGAGATTTGATTTTGAAAAAGTCTTATAAACTTAAGGGAACTGGCATTGGAATTTCTACAGATATATTTTCCCATGAAATAAAAGATAAGAAAGAAAGAGGACTTCCTTCCTCTCAGACATATGAAAGCATGGATATGAAACATTTCACTGTGGAGACAAAATCTAAAATTCATGACTGGGAGTCACCTGACAGTGATAAAGACTTGGAATCAGATATAAATAAGAACAGTTATGCAAAAATATCTAAATCAGCAATTCACATAAAAACAAGCACTACAAAGGGGACTGCTGAGTCCCCAAACACTAAAGACCTTGACAGAGCTGCTGACAATAGCACCTTTTCACACAGAAGTTATGACAATCAGTCACCAGAATTTGACACTATGGAAAAACAATCAAAGGCCTATTATTCAGATGTGACTCCTTTATGGCATTTACAGAATGACTTTGCAACACCAAAGCTTAGCCGTTCAGAATCAGATTTCTCAAAATTGTGTCAGTCTTACTCTGAGGATTTTTCAGAAAATCAGTATTTTAGCAGAACAAATGGCAGTTCATTGTTGTCTTCCTCTGATCGAGAACTTTGGCAGCGAAGGCAAGATGATTCTCTGAACTGGTATGGCAGTTCCCAGGAACAGACTTTTGCCCAAGACATGCAGCAGTATCCAGAGCAAAATGAAACAGGGAACATAGAAACTGTTGATAGTGGAGTAAGCAATGGAATAATCCATGTATCTGGAGATATAAACCATTATGATGATAGTCAGCTTTCTTTACAGGACGATCTTTCCCCATGGCAAAACTGGAATCAGTTGGAGCAAGGGGCAGATTTGGGCCTAGACTCATCCACGCAGGAGGTTTTTGTGTATGATATGAGCAGCCCTTCAGACCAACAGACAGACTTTGGAAAGGGCCAAAGTTCTGACCTCCAGTATGATACTGAAAGCTATGATTTCACTCTGGATGGTACTTCTCCATCTTGTCCAGGCCTTGACAGCGAAACACAGAGTCAGTGGACTGGTCAATATGATGATTATCAGGAAACAAATTCTATCTCCTCTTATCAGAATCAAAACAAATTGCCTATGATGTACCGAAGTCAAAGTGAACTACCAAGTGACGACTCAGAGGAAACTGCCCCTAAATCATGGCACAGCCGATTAAGCATAGATCTTTCTGATAAGACTTTCAGCTTTCCTAAATTTGGATCTACGCTTCAGCGTGCTAAGTCAGCTTTAGAAGTAGTCTGGAATAAAAGTACACAAAGCTTAAGTGGGTATGAAGACAGTGGATCATCTTTTATGGGAAGGTTTAGAACACTGTCTCAGTCTACTGCAAATGAATCAAGTACAACACTCGATTCTGATGTTTATGCTGAGCCTTATTGCTACAAAGCAGAGTATGAGGAAGAATTGATTGAACCATCTGGTGAGAATGAAACGGACTATGTAGAAGTAATGGAACAAGTCCTTGCTAAACTAGAAAATAGAACTAATAGTAGTGAAACTAGTGAGCAGGTCCAAGAGTATGAACTGGACCAGTCTTTGTATGAAACTCCATATGCAATGCTACCAGAGGAGCAATATGACACACAGTTTGACAGTGTGATCAGTGAAGAGATATTAGAAGTTGAAAGTGACGTGGTTGCTGAAGTAGAAATAAGGGAGGATGAAAATCAGAATGTCCCAGAGGTGATTACTGAAGTCACTGAAATTCCAAAGAAAAAAAGAATACGGCCATCATTTAAAGAAGCTGCTTTAAAAGCATATAAGAAACAAATGAATGATTTGGAGGAGAAGATCCTTGCTGGAGGTAACAGTGTTTTATATTGTCTTTTAAGTAAAACATTGTTCTCATTAGAATTGGACATTGATTTTTTTATGGTACCTTTTCATGCTCCCATGGAATTCAGCAGAAAAAAATGTGCTTATGTCTGGTTTTGTTTAGAGGGTAAAATAGTTCCATAGAAATCAAAAGATTAAATTTCCAACATCTTTCTGAATATGTTTAGTCAGACATGCTTGTAAGTAACTATATTTCTTTGAA
Source organism: Zonotrichia leucophrys gambelii (assembly GCF_028769735.1). Taxonomy (NCBI): domain Eukaryota; kingdom Metazoa; phylum Chordata; class Aves; order Passeriformes; family Passerellidae; genus Zonotrichia; species Zonotrichia leucophrys. The sequence goes on along the minus strand of NC_088180.1, from coordinate 7,863,059 downwards.
TTTCACTAACTTTAAAATTAAATTTCACAAGGTTTAAGTCTTAAAAAGAACTAAACAGTACACTGTTCTTGGTTTCCTCATAGTTTTATAAATGTGTTTATAGGAGTAATACAGAGTATTCAGATGCTACACTCTTGCTTTCTTCTATAGTTTTCAAGGCATCGTTGGTTCTGTATTCATCCTGATGGGTAGTGTTCTCTATCCAATATGCAACCCATAACTGGTTACATACTTACAAGAGTAAAAGTTTAAACTGATTCTATGTCTGTTCTTACTTTGATTCTGTCCTTATTTGTACTCCCAACAAGCTCTCAAGAGTAGTCAGTCCCCAAAATGGGGTGAGAAGAGTGTAGAAGAAAGACAAGAGTGTAAATGGTAGCATCCGTGTATGAAGAAGTTACTTTAGGAAGGAACTAAACTCACAGGAGGGTTTCACACTGATTTTTTCATTATTTCTATCTTCCATAGTATCAGACTTCAGAGCAGACAGTCATATATATTACTTTAATAATATACAAAGTAATTACTAGTAATAGACAAAGTAATATACTAATAATATACAAATATGGTGATAAACATTGACTGTAACTCTAATAACATTTCAGTATAATATTGCATGTGCATTTAATTGGGAGCATCATAATGACTGTAGCTAGCCAGATGGTAATTGTCACCTTGACTGAATCTTTCCTTTATCTGCCTGGGAAAAATAATCATCTGATACATTGATTTTAAAGATGAAAAACTGTGCCTTTAGCCAAAGATTGTATTTAGTAGTAATGAGCTTGAGCTACTATGGTGTTTCTTTTTGTACATGAACTACTTTTACAATAAATCTATAGTCAACTTGGAAGTCAATTACAAATGCATGTAAATTCTGATAGTAGTAGAGTTTACTTTAAAGTCTATTTTACATTTAAATAATGACACTCAATTGTATTCTTGTGTTTTGCAGCTGTTTTTCTACAGTACTTTGTTAGATACTAGGTGGTGTGTATATGAATGAACAGCTTTCAATAACTAGGATTTTCATTACTTTTTCCTGATTTTGTGAGGCAGGGAGAAGGCAACAACATTCATTTTACCTAGTCACAGTACTATAGGAATATAATGGTCTCAGGACTTAATTACAGAAACCACACAAGGAAGACCCCAAATTCTGACACTCAGATTGGTTCTACTATTTAAAGTCTGTGTGTTTGTGTGTAGATAATAGTTGTTAAAAAATGAGAACTAACTTTGATACATCCCATGCTATCCTTTCTAGAATTAAATGTATGTTCCTCTTTTAACCCAGCAGGTGAAAGACTTCTTTCAGTCTCTTAATCTATTGACATTTTTTCTTCTGAATAACTAAAACATTTCTTATATTTGCAGAGAATCCATTTGCCACCAAGACCAGTTTATGAAAATGGGTAAAGTCTATGGGACAAAATGTCTGCATGGTTACTAGATGTCATACTAGGACCTTGATTTATATTTCCAAAAATAAAATAATATAGAATATTATAAAAGAGGTGGGAAATAAGGGAGAAAGGGAATAGATCAGGAGCTTAAGGGGAATTTACAAATGAACTGCTACAACACATTACTTCTCAGCTTATTCTGAGAACAGTGTGCATTCGCTCTTGAGCAGCAGCTCTGTTTCCTCTTCACACTGTGTTTCCCATGCCAGTATGGAAGAGGATACATGTTTCAGTCAGGAATTCTGTTGCAGCAGCCACCGAGTGGTTTGTTATCAATGGATCTTCAGGTCCTGTAGCACACCTAGCAATACCTATTAGCAATACCTATCATCTTTCATTTTTTTATATCTAATGATGAATGTGATATTCTTACCTTTATGTCTGTCCAGGGAACATGTAACAGTTCTTCAGAATTTAAAACTTGAAAAATACATTTTCTAGCTGGAGTAGTCTAATGAGAGAATATATTACCTGAAAACTATTTCTGCTGAGTAACAGATAGTATTTTTGCAGCAAAATCTTTCTTTATTTTACTTTCAGCTTACTCTCAGTGAGCTGGATAATGGATATTACAGTCAGTCTATTCACAGATAATGAAATCCACAGGTGGGATGTCTGTCCTTGGAGATAGTCAAAATCCATCTGAACATGGTCCTAGAGAGCCTGCTCTGGGTGGTCTGATTTTAGCAGGGTTCTTAGACAAGACCTCCAGAGTTCCCTCCCAGCCTCAGCTGTTCAGTGATAGGGAAATGCATTTTTGAATACTTTGTGTGCAGCCTTTGAAGAGGGATGTCTTCTTAATGTCAGTTTGGCTGCTAAGACAAAATGCCTTCAATTTCTGTTTATTACTTGAATGGCACAGTCTAGGAAAAAACATTTTATAAATTAGTTCTTAAAGGACTTCTTCAAAACTCCCAAAGCATATTTTTTAACTTCTCATTTTTGACAACCTGCCTTGTCTTCTTTATGTATGTAATTAGGCATGTCCAGAGAATACTTAGTTTGTCATTTAAGCAAATAGTTGTTTGAGGTATTCAATCTTCATTTTAATATTTGCTGGAGCAATAACAACGTTTTTTAAAAGTGACTAATAGCAGTTCTAGGGTTTACATTACTTTTTTGAATGTTTCTTGGGTCTTATTACTCTCTTACCCCTGTAACTGATTCACAGTCAGCTTTAGATTTCTTACTTTTAGATGGAAAAGCACTAGAAAGAGAAAAAATTCCTTGAATTAATCTTCATTATATAACCAAACACAACCTATTCTTCAGTGAATTGTTTCATCCCTCCATGTAAGCAAGAGTTGTTAGACAACAATCTGTCCAAGCAGAGGTAGAACTGTATAATATTGTAGTTTTAGTTCTCCAATTTAATACAAAAGAAAGTTTTAGAATTATATGATTTTCATTCTAGTAATGCATAAGGTAAGGTAAATAAATCTTTGGTACATAAATAATTTGTTAGTGTACAAGAACCCCGTAAGATATTCCTATTCTCTGTCACTGTCTGGAGGAAAAGCACACTCTGGGCTGATTGCTTATGTATTATTTATTTTAAAATGTTTTTGGAAGCATACTGGGATGACTAGGTTATATGAATGAGAAGACACATGAGCAGTACATGAGCAATCCTCAGATTTAAAGTTCTGTAAGAATATAGAGACATTGCTTGGATGGATGTGTATCAGTGGAGGGATTGGTGGCTTGAAAAAATTAAAGAAATGCTATCCAGTTGTTTGTTTCTTTGTACACTGTAATTGAGAATGACTAACACTTTTATTCATTGTTCTAGTCCTCACATTTTATTTTCTAGCTTTCTTTTTCCCTAATGGTTTCTTCCATTCTGTCCCTGTCTTATCTTTTACAGTCCTTTTTAATCAGTTTGCTTTTGTTACAATGAAAGTACAGTTTTTCGTGTTTTGGGAATTCTTTGAAATCTAAGCCCATTCTGTTCTCATTACACCTTATTTCTTCAAGATTTTGTTGCTAAAAATTGAATATAAATTTTATAAATTAAATAAAAATTCAATCTAAACTGTCTTGAACTAGTGCAGCTTTCAGTTGATACTGTATGGACTTACTTTATACCATTGAGGTGTGTGCTGATGTAAACCCAGAATCCCCTGAAGAGGCTTGAAGCTGAGTTGTGGCCACAGTCTAAGTTGCCTGGAAGTTTAGCCTCACCTTGTTCAAAGTAATGAATGAAACACTATTTTATGTGATTTCTTTGAGAAGCTTTTCCTGCACTCAGCCCAATGGCATTTTGCATCTTTCTAATCTCAGGCACAGTCTGAGGGGGGAAAAAAGTGATGGAATGAACGCAATTAATCTTTGCATCATTGGGAAAGAATAGTCCAGACAGAAACACTGAGAGTTAATAAAAAGTAGTAGCAGAGTCAAGCCTCAAGATTTTTTATTTTGCTTCAAAACATTGAAGCCACAGTATTTATTCATACAAGGTTTTGTTTGATTTCCCACATCTTGTTTATTTATGGTTTGTTTGGGTTTTTTTTCATAAGAGTGATAAATTACTTCATTAATATAAGGACTGATTGTGCATTCCATGTGGCTGATATAGTTCATCTGCAATGTTTAAGGAAAATTAATATATATTCACCTAATGTATCATCTATAAAGAGATGGATTTGGGGACAGAATACTTTTCAACAGAAGGTGATTAATCTATTGCTCTTCTCTTAATGTGTAAATAATGTAAAAAGGCAAATTCCTGAGAGTTTTCATCTGTGTAACTTCCCTTCTCTGTTTACATCAGAAGATGGTCACAATAGAACAAATGTATTGTGTAAGCAGGCTGGAGGAGAAATGGTTACTCTTACTGTACATTTTAATAGATGTGTGGAACTGAGGAAACAAGATTACTGCAAGTTAAGGAATCTATTTTGGTGCTGTATTGGGAATGATAATGAACAACAGAAATGTAATAATCCAGTTTTTTCAACTGTTTTGGTTTTCTTTTTCAACACCATGTTTGTGTCTGTCTTTTCGTCAGGTAAACAAAATGATGGATGTCTTTAACCCTTTTCTGGGGAGGATGGGGAGGTGGTGCAATAAGAAGCTGTAGTTGTGCAGGATGGGAGGACACAAAATACATTTTCAGATTATGTGGGTAGAAACTGATAAATACAATATTCCTGCACCCAAACTGGTTAGCCACATTTCCTTTTTCACATGTGTATGTGTGCACTCTGAAAATCCTCTACTAATATTACAGGAGGTAAAATAGTGTTCTAAAGAATTATTAACCACTCCATGAATTCAATCAGGATGGTGCTGATGAACCAAGATACATTGATTTGACTCAGTTTCCTGTGCTTGTTTTGTGCACAGGAGAGTGAATGCATTATTTTCTTGCTACTGGTTTCACTGGAGTCAGGCATAAATCTTTATACGCTTCTCTTCCTATCTCTCTACTGTCCTTTGATGGAGAAGAGAGATATCAGAGACTTAAAACAGAAAACGGCAGTCTGTCCAGCTTGAGATTAATAGATTTGTAGAAAGGTTGCTTTTGAAAAATTATGGCAGGAAATATAATCAGTTAGTCATGAAGATGATACATCCATCTTTTTGTCTGTGAAGAAAAAGCAAGTAGTTACATTCACCAGCAAATCTAAAGTTGGTGCTTCATGAAAGGATGCTCTGTATCAGTTGCTTGCTACACGCTCAGTCTGTAGTGTTTCCCCACTAGTTAAGTGAGTGAAAGGATTAAAAAACCTGTTTAATATCTCTTCCAGGAAACATAATAGTGTTCTTCTGGCTTATTGTGTTTTAATTCTGTGGTTACAGCATTTGTTCTTATCAGGAAAACTCAGATTCTAATACTGGGTCTCTTTGTAAACAGGATAGTAACCAAATAGATTGAAGAGCAACAGTTTAATTTAGCATAGTTACTCCTGCTAAATCAGCGTGCATTACATCAGGGAAATGTATGTCACAACAACGTTTGTGTAACAGTCTCAGATTCAAAAAATTCTACTGTTACCAGATCCCTTTTCCTAGAATAGCTCCACCTATTCTTTAAGCATAAAAAACAAATACACCAACCGGGTAAACAAATGCAGACAACACCCCAAACAAAACCAAAACCCCAACCAAACAACAACAAACCCAAAAAAACCACAACAAACCACAACAAACCACACCTCCTCCCCGCCCCCCACCTCCCCAACATCCTTAAACAGGAATGTTTGGCAGAAATCCGTATTTTAGCTGTTTAATAAAAGCAAGTAGACAAACAAACAAACAAAAAAAAAAAAACAACAACAAAGCAGAGCACCCCAAACCTCTGCTGTTAGAGAATGACTTCTGTTTTTAAGAAAAGTGATTTGTTAAAACTGCTGGTCTCCTCCATAAATGAAGAAAGTCTCTGCTACTCTCCTCCTTATGTAGCTGGAGGCCATTTAACACTATTTTAACTGACTTTGGAATTCATGTCAATTGATAAATATTCATGCAGTTTGTCTGCTCTTTTTCAGCTTAAACAGATTTAAAGCTGCTAGAGCTGAGAGGAAAGCTGACCATGAATGTCAGTTCCAAGGAGTTTTTATACTGGTTTTGCTGGAAAAATGAACACAATATTGCATCATCAAGAATGAAAAATATTTTTATTTCCAAAATATTTAAGCATTTTCTTTAGATTGTTGTGCTTTAGAAGTGGAAATAACACTGCATAATTTTTGAATGCAGCTTTGGGATAAAGGAATCTTGTTAAAGCATCAGGCTGAAAAATATCTAGACATGCATTTAAAAAATGTAATGACTTGGAAAATGTGAATTCGCAAATAGGCTCAAGTCTTCTTCTCATGTATTAGTGAAGCAGAGTATTACAACCGAGTGTATAAGAGATTCTCTGTTTTGCTGTCAAAGGGAAATTCTGATAACTCCCATAGGACAGGTACCAGGTTTTTTTCTTTGTGCACATTTTCTAGGTGATCAGTGGAACACCTACACAGTTGTCTCTCAGGAACTCTAAATAGAAGGAAATATCCAAAACCTCTCCAGTTATTGCTGATGCACAATTCTTGTTGATACTGACAGAATTTTGCTAATCATGAGGATTGTTTCCTTGAAGACCTGGGAGTATTCTTCAGATGGCTTGCAAGATAAGTTTTATTAAATCTGAAAATCAAGACCTATGGTTGTGTTGATGACAGAGCCATTTAAAAATGTCTTGGATGCTATGATAAAGAATATGGTGTGCAAAAGATACAAGGATACAAGTTAGCTAGAAAAAATACCACAGAAAATACTGTAATCTGTTTTTGCTAAATTAGTAGTGGCAAAGAGCAATCTGCTGACTGACACTCAAGTAGCTTCTCTGGAGTAGATTATTGGAGCAGCAGCAAGTGATTTGTCAATGCTGTCACAGGCCCATAAACTATGGATAGCTCTGGATATCACCAGTGCAGCTGCAGCATCACCAAAGGAATTCTTGTTCTTCAGCTGCATATATACTAAGAGGGAATAAGGAAAGTCAGATGTGATGGATGTACTTTATTGAATGTAAAAATGAACTAGGAGAGAGGAATATTTATAAAATGCACTTTTAAATCTTATCCTGTAGCTCTTCCTGTTTCATTTTGTACAAACAGGGTGGAGCTGGTGCTCCTCTGAATCCATAAGGCAAGGAGGGTACTGCAAACATAAAGTAGGGGAATTTTCCTTAGGAACTGTTGAAGGCATGTTGGGTGAAATTTTCTTTTTCTAAAAAACCGTGAAAGTAAAGGACAAGGAAACATGTCTTTTTCTATTAACTATAAAAAGGGATTGAGGATTTCAGAAGGATTTATGCGTGTCCTATCAAGCAAAAAAAGTCCAGAAGTACCAAAAGTCATCCTTTGAATTCCAGTGTACCAGTCTAGAGTTCCTAACATCTGTGTCTCTCTTTGGTGTTTAGGCATAATTATTTCGACTTGTTATTTCAAGCAGACCCAAAACTGTAATTTGATTTTGAGTTTACCTATAACATAGAAGATGACAGTAAATAACAATTTTTAAGGGTTTAATGCTAATCATATTATTTCAAATGTTGTTCTTTTCTTGTATCTGTTAAGCTAATTTCTTATCAACAGAAGAAAATCTGATAACTTTGTCTTATCTCAGTAAGTGTTATTAGCTTGATGTCATCTTTTTATTTTGTATGTGATTATACATTGACTCATTTTTTTTTCATTGCTGTAAGTCTTGAAATTAGTTTAGCTAATCTAAATTTTTTAGTCTTCTACTTTGGGGATTCTGAATATTATAATGTTTAAAGTGTTTGAGATTGTTTTAAATAGTTCCTAAACCTTATCTTGGAAGTGGAAACAACTCCACAGAAGAAACAACTTCATGCCAACAGCAGCTATGAATACTATATCCTGTGAAATATGTGTCTGTTTCTCAGACACTACTATTCTGATCCTAGCTGTACATGTTATTCTTGCTCTTTAAGAGTACTATATTTATATGACTTATGAATATGTCTCCATTAGCATTTTATTTTACAACAGGGATATACTTTTGAAGCAAATCTTTGTCTTCCCAATTCGCCACATTTGCTTTGATCGCTGGAATGGCTGAGTGGGATCTATGTGTTTTACTGATGCAACCAAGCCAGATGTTGCTCTTCAAGATCACATCTGATGTGCTCAGCAGCTCAGCAGCTAATGGGCTTTCAGTCATTAGGGCCAAAAATAGAAGCAGTATGAAGTAAATGCCCCAAAACATTTTTGCTGTGAGCACTTGTGTCTTTGTCACCAACTGCTTTGACCTTCTGATCCGCTCTTATGGCACTCAGCCCTTTGCTACTGCCCTTGTGTTCTCTGTGGCCCAGGGTGGACAGCAGCTCACCCCTCTGTCCCAGGCTGCCATTGAACATCCCAGCCCTGCTGTCACTTCTGTCTGTGCTGTCAGGATAAACTAGATTGCATGTCTCAGTGCAATCCTCGTGTTCAATGCAAGAAGAACCAAGGAACATGGTTTTTGTTTGTTAGAGTCCAGAGGAACTGCTCTCACATTTGTTCTCCAACCAAGGGACTGTTTGCTTGGATTTCTTTGGAAGTATTCCAATTGGACTTCAGCTTGCAACTGAGACCATGATAAAGTGATTCATTTGTGGCATTGTTAACTTTGTGATGCAGAAAGTTTTGCAATAATCAATTATCAATTTGTTTTCACAGCAAATAATTAATTACTTGGTTGCATGTACTGTTACCACATGTATTGAGGGGGATAAAATATGCCTTTTCATCCTTTTTGAATAATCTATGTCTTATCATTTTAATGCTTTCTGGTGTGAGAAGAGAGTGCTTAAAATGCATGCTGACTTTTACTTCCTACCATCACTCTAACAAGCCAGAGATTGTCAAGAGAGCCCTGCCTTAAGAGAATGGTAGGTTTTTGAGCTCACCGCATTCTGTAATAAAACAGTTCTCACAACAGTCTATAACTGTTTTAGAGATAAGTTCTAGAATTTGGTAGAAGTGTCTACTAGCTGTTGAAAAACAATGGAAAACAAAGCCATTAGAAGTCTAATAGGACTCAATTTCTAAACACCAGCGATGTTTTTAAAGCATGTCCTTTTGTTTCAGATTTGCAGACCACTTTATTATTAGAGACACAAATGCAGTTTTCATCTTCACCAAACTGACCTCCTGTTTTGACTCTCCATGTATCCGCTAGTAATTTTTCTACATCACTGCTAGTAAAGTGCTGGCAGCAATTCTTGTATTTCTCCTGTCAACCAAGCTTTATTCAAGTTTGACCTTCTCTTTGTCAGACAAGCATCACTCATCTCTTATGATGTGCTAGCTTTAATATTATCTTTCAAGCGTTATACGCAATCTCCATAGAATAAGCTTCAGCAATACAACATCCTCTGGGCTTACACAGTGTAATGTTCTGTTCTCTAGTGGCAACAATAGCTTCTGGGTGCAGCATTTATTATTTTAGCATGACTTAATTTGTGTCATTGTTTTGGCCAATCTACTTCTTTAATGTCCTGCTTCTATTCAAACCTGGTTTTCATCTTTTATTTCCCTTTCTTGGCAATAGATGCTAATTAAAATTGTCCATCTCAGACTTAAAACTACTTCTGACTGTAGGTACTTTACACATGTTATTTTCATGGAACAGCTGTATTGTTATCTAATTTCAGCAAGTATTTTGTCTGAAGGCTTTGCTTCCAGGAACAATGTAATTATCAGTCAGTTTGACGTTCTTGCAGCCATTTTTCGGAATTAAATATTGAAATTGTACTTTTAGAGAATAATGAACTTTAATTCTTTTTCCTGTTTGGTGTTGTGCAATAATGCACTCTTACAAGAGTGGAAAATCAATGTTTTGATTAATTTTGATCCTAGGATTTCCTAACAGTTTAGATTTTTAGAACCTTGTTACAGTTCTTGTGCTATGACGCGGAGTGGATAACTGAATATTTGCAGTCATTAAAGAAAAGGGAGTGTATTGGGACATTGTTCTGCTGCTCAGAAAAGTGCAGAAGTGAAATAATGGCACAAGACTTCTGAAGGAGGGTTATGACTGGGGAGCAGAATCACCTGAACCTCTTTGATGGAAATACCTCTGCTGACTGATAGAGCCAGTTGTATTTCTGATGGTGTCACAAGCTATGAAAGCAAAGGTCTGTCCTGACTTCCATATCTTCATTACTAATATACCTTTCATGCTCGGAAACTCTGGCTTTTCAACATCCTTTATAGATTTGTTTTTTCCTCAGAAAATTGGGTATAGAAACTGGTTGACTTGCATGATTAATTTCTATTTTGTTTAAGAAGTTACAGGTGACAGCATTGCTAATAGAATGAATAAACTGGACCATGACTGAAAAGTGAAAACAGTTGATAAAAATGTAAAGTTAAACTTTTCTCAGATTTGTTAATTTTAATTCCAAGATTGAATAGCAATTATGCAGTATTAATAAACACTTATTGGAAATTTTACTTAGCCTACATTTAAACTGGTAGGTGGATAGAAAATAACCAGGGGGCTTATTTGAGGGTACTGAAAAATGACAAGCCCCTCTCACTTCATTCCCCAGCCATACCCATGTGCAAACTATTTTCAACAGAAGCCAAGATTTAGTGGCTATGCTGAGAATTATACAGCTTTTTAATAATTGGAACTTATTAAAGGAAACTTAAAGACTAATTTTATCTAATTTCCTGCTTAGTTATCTAATTAAATGTAATTGACTGCCTTAAAAAATAAAAAGGGCTTGTGCGCACTTTCCTTTTGCCTTCAATATTTGACATTAGTAAAAAAAATTTTCAGTAGTATGTAGATAGATGACCACCCTGCACTTCATCATTCTGCTACACAGGTTTGTCAATATCAGTGTGGACTGCACTGAGCTGAAACAGCAACAATTAAGGAGCAAAAGGATTTTTCCTGTAATCCTAGTAAAAAATACCTCTCTCTTATCTACACTGGCCTTTGGTATAAAGGCACAATCTGAAGGCTATTACTGGTATTTCATAATGTAATGAATTTTCAATTAAAATGTAAGGAGAAACAACTAATTAAAGTAAGAAGGGTTAGCTATAAGAACTGGTGTTTCCACTGCTCCTAGGTGCACTCATTACTTTTTTAGGTTAGTATTTTGACTGTGTGGATGATAGAAGTGAGTTACATGAAGATAAGCTCTTTTAAGTAAATCATTGTCATTCAGCAGTATAATCTGAGATGTCTAGCCTTGAATCCCTGATTTGAAAATACATTCAGTGGTCTCTTACATAATCACAGTTCATTTCTTATCTACATCAAGGAATGTTGCTGTCTGTTCTGGTAGCCTAACGACTACTAAAGTGAATTGCTTGGTGACTGTACACTTCCCGATTTGGTGTGTACACCAAAATTCCCGAGAAAAATTCCCAAAAAATTTTTCTCATACATGCAGAAAACACTTCCACAGTTCAGATTATTTCACTCATGGTGAGTTCAGAAGAAGCAGTAAACAATGAAGTTTTCAAACTAATTTTGTCTCTGAAGATGCATTCATTTGTTACAAAGAAGAGATGTTCTTAAGATCTCTTTTTTGGGAAATTTGCGTCACTTGTCCACTTTATGCAATTTCTATTGAGAAAAGAGACCATTAGATGGGTGCATTTTTCTTTGTATGTAGTCACTACCAAGAAAAGCAAGTTAAACCAAAAACATACTTTTCCTCCTTCCTAATTTTGATTGTCACTCTCCTCACTAAATTTAGGTAAAATTAGGTTCCAGTAAAGGAAATGTAGTGAAATTAGATTAAGTTGGCTGAAAGCAAGAGAGGTAAAGAAAATTTTATATATCTATCTATTTCTCATACTCTGAAAAAAAATCCATTTTATGTAGAAGACAAGTCTTAACTATTTTTAATATAAATTTTTTTAAAAGTGAATTAAACATATAATTCGTGTGATTCTTTAGGCATCTGATATGAAAGTATCTGCCAACTATTTAAGAATTGCATTCCACATAAATAATACTGAGATTTGTTCTGTGCCTTTGTATGTCAGTATTACCAATTTTGCTATGACGAGATAGTCTAAAATAAGGTGCAGGTTGCATGAAAATACTGTGGTGAGTCTTCTTAAATTACAAGTAGTGCCTTGCTTAAAACTTCGCCCAGTCCCCAGATTTTTCTTTGCCTTTTGGATCTTCCTTTTTTATAAGTTGGAGAATGGATGTCTCTCCTACCCTAAGTGCTAAGTGCTGTCATGACTTTCCTCTCATTGATGTCCAGATGCTGCTCCAGCCCTCTGGGATTAACTCCTCTCTACGTCTCAGAAAAGCACATCCCACCCTGTTGCCATGGCCAGCCCAGCTTACAGTCACCTATTTCCTCCTGGTTTTGCTTTCACCCTGCTTATGAAGTGCTATAATAATTTTGGAGTGGGGAGGTTAGATCTTATGGTTGTCCAAATATTCTTTATATGCTTGAAAGAGTAGCCAGTACTATCTGATATTGTGAAACAAATCCATTTCACAAATAATTATTTTAAAAAATAGAATATTTAAAGAGTAAGCTCATTTTCATAGATCCAGTCAGTCAAATGCTTTGATCATGTAAGCTGCCTCTAAAATTAGTGGCAGAATAGAGCATTTTGGTTCCCTGATTGTCACTACTGTTCACTATGCAATCTACAGTTGCCAGTATATTTATGTGTTTGAATGTCATTTTTCCTGTATATAAACTGGTTTAAAAATTAAATGTGGCACGTGTTTAAGGTGTAAATTGTTATTCTGTGATGTATGTAACCTGAGATATCTCTGAGCATCTCGAGAATATCCACACAATTTAAAGGGTCCTTGAGCACTCCCTTTGGGGAGGTGGGAAGATCAGTAAGGTGACAATTAAAATAATGCTGTTTCATGTATGCACTGTGCTCTAAAGTACAAATGTGACAAGACAATAAAAGGAGGGTAGTTTTTTCTATCAGCAAATATTTTCTGTCTGATTGTAAATTTTCACAGTGTGCTCTTACATTAAGCAATTTAGAATGAGATATATATATATGAAATAACTTATACTTTCACAATTGTAGTTCTGTTAGTATTTGGGGAGTAATTTCTGTCATTTTATGAGTAGCTGTGATAGAATAGTTACAGTCCAGTAGTTGGGCTGGGGAGTGTGGTCTTTATATCCTTAGAAACACTTGCCTTTTCCTTGGAAATAGAGCTTTATTTGTTTGAACACTGAAAATATATTAAATATATATTAATTATTATTTAAAATACATTTATTAAACATCCCATGGAGATGAGGTATAGTAGGTGAAATGTGTACTGTCCACACTGTCTTTCATAAGTGGCAGGTCTTCTTATCTACCAAGAACATCTTTTTGTTTGTTTAAAATGTAGTGACAGTGATCTCACCCCAATTATATGGCTAAGCACCGGTGTTATTTGGATTCTGGTCTACATTAACAGATTAAAACACTGACAGATTTTATAGCATGAGATTTTTTTCATAGACTGGTTTTTCTAACCTATATTCCCCTTCTTCCCAATTCTCTTTCAGATAGCGGTTCTGTGGATGAAAAGGTTTAAAATCACCTATTTGCTATAGGGATCATGTATTTTGTTGATGTTTGTTTGTGACTTATTTGACCTGTTTTGTTCTGTCATTTTAGTTGTGAAATCTGCATGGTTTTTCCCAGCTTTCCACTCTTTTGTTCTCCTTTGATTGTATTGCAAATGTGTTGCATTTATATACAGGGTAACCCTCACTGTTGTGCTTACCATAACTGCCAACACAGGGGTCTGCTGCTGTCAAACATGATTCTGATTTTTGCCTCTAATTATCACCTACCCTGCATTCCCTATAGGATTTAAAGGGCAAGGGTATTTGGGAAGCAATACCTTACCTTCCCATGGGTTCTTCCACCGTGTGTCACTAAATGCTGAGTGCTATCAAAATGTTTCCCAAAGGAACAGTTAGTCTAGCTTTGGCCTGGAGCTGACCCTGCTAAACATTTTCATATGTCCTACATGTCTGATGCAGTTAAATTGTGTCCAAAACCTACTAAAAGCAACCAAGTAACTGTACTTTTTTTGATCTCTGTTAAAGGCTCGGTTGGTAAGTGCAGGTTCCTTGGATGCTTCCAAGCTTTATGCAGTCCAAGCATTTGCTGGGTAAGTAAAAGTATAATTGATAATTTTTTCATTTGTATCTGCAAATTATTCTTACAGCATTATAGTATTTTTCCTAAGATTTCTGTTTTAAGAAATTGTATTTTAAAAGGAAGGTAGTTTTATTATGTCGTCCCCTTTTAATTTTTTTTAATTCGTTATTTTCTGAGAAATTTATACAGCACTTCCAATGGTGAGGTCAGTTAGGTAACAGATTTTACCTCTTTGCAAATAAAATAAGTATCCTTTAAAGCTGTAGCTCAATTTTGTCTTTGTTCTGGTAAATGTATAGTGCTGCAATTCTAGCAATATAATATCTTTCTAGTACATGAAATTAAAAAGTCAAGGGAAAAGATCTTGCAGTGGCTGAGAGTGTATGTGGAAGAGACCTGTACATTTTGGTTTTTTGTCTCCAAATGAAGTTATTGTGCATCCAGTTCAAGGGATTCTTTCCTATTCTGAATACTTTCTTATTATTTAATCTGGAAAGGTAAAGAAATAAAAGCCTTTGGTAAAATTTATCAGTTTTATTAGTTACCTAATTAAAAGGGGTATTATCCTCTTGCTGGGGCATTCTGTAAGTACTTTTTTTACTGTAATTACAATTTATTACAAAGTGATGAGATTAAATTAATCATTCGTCTTCAGCTTTTATGTCTGAAATGCTATCCAGTTGACACTGTGAAGTTTTTCCTGTTTAGATTCCTATTTTGAGCAGAGGTGGGTGTCACTAAAAGGTAGTTATGGGATTAATTTGCTTAATATTATGCACTACATCAGATGGCTGGCAGTAGCTCAATATTAGCTCATGTTTTTAGATGAAACCTTACTTCTTTTGCTGACAAAGTTTAGACCTGTCCTTGCCTTGCTTTGCTGTTCACAGTGTCTTTATTCAAGCCTCTGTTTTACTAGGCCTCCTTAAAAACAGTTATGCAATCTTCATTTAACTTCTCATTCAGGCAAAGAATGCTATCATTCCAAAGACATTTGTGGCTCTGTTTTAATCACACTTCCCACTCTACTCCTTCGTGCAAAAACTAATGCTAATTTCTAGGATCCCTCAGTCTTTTTACTGCCAGCACAACTGAGTGCAGTTAGCTCTGACTCCTTCTCCCTCTTAGTCTCTCCAAAAGGTGTTGCTATTTGAAGTGAGGGAGGAGATTTCTTCCCTCGCAATCATTGTTACCACGCTTTATCTATGCAAAAATACCCCAGCTGACTCTCTTCTGTCTCACTCTTCCCGCTCTGCCATAGCACAATGCTGGGGCCCCACCTCATGCACCGGCACCCCCAAGTCCATGGCAGGGACTGCAGCTCTCCATTCTCTGCAATGATCTTCACTTGGTTGCATGAAATGAGAGAACAGCCCATGACAAGAAAATAAAGGCAAAGACCAAAGACAGCATTTCTGGGGCTTCTCATGCAACTTCTCTGTTAAAAGGCAGAAATACCACCTTAACTGTTTTTTCCATACCAGTATCACGTAATAACATCTTCATTTTATTTTTCTTCACTTTCTTAAAGATGAGGCACTTTAGAGCTCATTATTTCCATATTTTTATAAAGTGAAAGTAGGTCAGCTGGAGTTCTCATCATGTATATGGATCCTGGGTAGTACTGTTTTACTTTTTCCAGAGACTTGCTCTTGTATTCATTTACTGCTTCCTAATGAGCAGTCAGAGACTGATAATTTTACCACATGGCCTAATCCATTCTGAAATTCACTAACGATACACAGATGGTGCTGCATGCAGATGATTACTCCTTTCCTTCAGTGGCATTGTCTCTATGGTAATCAAATTTATTTTTCTTGAATTCTCTGACAAATTCAAATAGATTACTGTTAGGCAGAATATTTCCAGAAGCACCAAAAAACAGTTAATATGACAGGGTTTTTTTCCATGCCTTTAATGATAACTTTTATCAAATTATTATGATTACACTTCATCATCTTCTATGTCAAGTTATTGTTGAGTTATAATTGGAAGTAGGGAGGAGAGTAGACAATTCAATGTATAACCTACATTAACATGAAAATTTTTCCTTTGCTATGTTATTTCTTAATGATGACTAAAAGGAGTTAATAAGAACCTCTCTTTTAGTCATATTTTTATGTTATAGAGCAGAATAATAGATGGAAATCCTGTTACAGATATTGCCTCCATGTGAGCACAAGAATGCCTTGTACACGATAAGTTTTATTTACTGCTGATGGAACTGCTCCTGAGTAGCAAAAAGCCCTGAGTTTGTTTCTTGGTCTCTGTACATTTACTTTTCACAACCTCAGAAATGTTATTTTATTTTTATCACACTTTTGCTGGGTTTGTAAGTATGTCTGAAAGCTGCAATTTGGGTCTATTTTGATCTTTATGTTATTGAAAAATATTCTAGTATCGCAACCCGGCACGGAAAAATGGTTGTGGGAAAATATAAAGGAATTGCATAAACAGACTCTGAATTCTTTTCCCTTTCTTAGAGAATGATGTGAGTGCATCAGAAGGAACTGAAAAATTCTTCACTGATTTTAGTTGTATCTCTTTTCGCATAATAATTGGAACAGGTGTAAATAAACTTAGGTCTTTCAGATGATAAACTCTTTGTAGTGAACACAGTTTTTATATATACAGAGATAGAAATATAAGAACTGAAAAGGTATCTGAGGCAGTGACAAAAAGGACCTTGCAGAGAAATATGTTAGGTCTTGAAAAATCTGATATCCTAGCTTCTCTGAGAATTTCCAAGTATCTGTAAATTAGAACTGACAAGGTATGTGGAGATCTTCCAAAACCCTCTGTGGAAAAAGTTCAGGAAGATACCTGTGTTAATTGTTTGGAAGAGTCAGAGAGAATGAAGCCAATTTGTTATCCAGATCAATATGTATTCTTTTAAATTCTGTTGGTGTGTCAGCCTTTTATTCTTTGAAGTGACTCCAGGTTGTTCTTTGTTGTTGTTTCCAAGTTCTGTGTGAGATCTAACTGGGGTTTAATTGTGTGCTCAATTAAAATGCTCAGACCAGACAAGAGTAAAGTAATGATGGTCACCATGGAATTATTTTAAAATGTGACAAGTTCTGTTTTCCACAGTTGCATGGAGTTATTTGAGATATGATTATGTATTTAGCTAGATATTTTAAACTTTGTATCAAATTTAATACAACAATATTCATTGACATCAATGATGTTCAATATGTAATGTTGGGCTCCATCTCAGCTGCCAGATTTACAAGAACTTATCATGGAAATCTTCTCTTGTAATTTATAAATCAATGGTAAAAAGTTTTAGAAGGTATTAAGCAAACATTTAGCTACTCTGTTTTGGGTGAATGCCAGAAGAAAAAGCACCAAGAGCACTTGCACGGTGTTTCAATTGGATCCCATGTGCCTTTGGCTCAGAACTGCTAATTTTGATTTTTAACTGTAAATAGAAATACTATAGGCAGTTCTTAAGGATGTAGTCTTATAAGCTCCATGTTTTTATTTTCTTCTTTGCCTTTTTATTTTTCAGTCGTGGACTGTATGGAATTGACAGCATGCCAGACCTACGAAGGAAGAAATCTTTTCCCATTGTTCGAGATGTGGTGAGTAACTTCTGAAACTGTTGATTCATTTGCCAGTTGTGCAGGTCTTTCTTGTAATTACTCTTGTGCATCAGAACGACAGTTTGCAACAATTTTTTTATGGAAAAAAGGAGTCTTGAGAGAATAGATTGAGGGCAGTAAAAGTCAATGAGGCAGTTGTTATAATGTACTAGATAAGTCTCAATATCTCATTGGATATTTAGGTATTACTGGTGTAATCAAATAATGCGCATTTCATGCAATAAAAAGCCACTCATTTTCACAAAGAGATGTTGTTTGGGATATTGTTTCATTTGATATATTTTGATACTGAAAGAGAGAGAAAGTTTCTTTTAAAAAGCAGCCCTTTTCACTATTAATATTTTAAACATTTATACATACTTAAGGTACAAGGTGAGGTAATCAGCATTTCTAACAGTCATTGTAAACAAGAATAATTTAAGAAAAGAAATTTCAGTGGAAAAGAATGGCAGTTCCTTTGAGATTTACTCTGACTTCCAGTCTAAACAAGATTAAGAAGAGTCTCTCTGCCTCAAAGAATTTCAAGTGCTATTCACATTTCTCTTTTTCGGTAGTATAGAATTCATAATTCAATAAAATACATATTTAGTCTCCGATGATGGTGAGCTCCCAAACCAACCTCTCACTACAAAGAAGTGATTGGGTGTTAGGTTAAGTAAATGACTGCTATTATTGTCATTAAAAGATCAGCCTTTGTCTATTATTGCTCAATGTTTTCTCAGTTTCTGTGTTCAGTTACTCTGTGGTGATCTGCCACACTATCTGAGCAGTCAAAAAGAAAAAGCACAGCAACCATTTTAGAGTAGAATTCCTTCTGAAATTGGTGAAAAATTACACTACACAGCATAGTAGAGCCTGCATTCATTTAAACCATCTTTTTGACAGCAGCTTCTTTACTATTAGTTGTATTAAATGTGTATACTCTATTGTCCTGCTATGATTCTTTATGCATGTTAAATGGCACTCTGCTTTGTTCTTAATTGTTGGAAGTGCTTACAGAAAGGTATAGCTCAGAATACATTAAGACATCAAAATAAATGTAAATGATCCTTTCTTATGCTTACTTATGACTGTTTCAGAAAACCAGAAATAATATTGTTAGAAAGGAGTGCTAGACTCTTTTGATGCTTTCTAAAATAAATATAATTTATTTTCTTTTTTGTGCAATGAATCTGACAAATTAATACTCTCTATAATTTCTTTCCTATCTTGTCTGGATTTTTAAGGCTATGGTAAGTACTTCTTTCTATATTTACAAGTGCTCTGAAATGATCCTACTAACTGTTACAGATTCCATTTATGTTGTGTTTTATTATGACCTTCTATTGGAAAGTTAAAATTATTTTACAACCAAGAATTCAATCATAAGGAAAGTGATGCTTTATGTGAATGTGTTCTCCTCTGCAGCATGTATACCAAAATTGATGGAAGAAGTTTATGTTAAAAAGTTGTCAGTATATTCCATCTTTCCTGATGATACAAGCACAAAGTTTAGGTCTCAAGCATGAAGCTTCCCCAGTGGTATTGGAAAGTCTTAGGAACCTAGAGAAAGAGAAGTTCAAAGTGTTCTCTACTTTTAAATTCTCTTGTATTAATCAGTTTTAGTTTTTCTTATTTTCCTAGTCCCTCTGCACTTCCAGTTTCACTTCATTATTTTCATGCTTTCAGCATTGTATCTCAGTACAATGTTTACCAAAATTCTGTATGTTTTCTTAAGATAATATCTCTAACTCCCATTTGTTTTCATGAGTTCACATTTTAAAAAATCCAATTTTCAACGCACTAGCATAGAATATGTTGAGGTGAAAAAGACCCACAAGGATTATCAGGCCCAACTCCTGGCCCTGCACAGGATCATCAGGCTGACACTGTGACCACTGCCCTGGGAACCCAACCACCCTCTGGAGGAAGAACTTTTCCCTGATACCCAACCTAAGCCACCCCTCTGACACAGCTTCAGGCCATTCCCTTGTGTCCTGTCACTGTCACCAGGGATCAGAGATCAGTGCCTGCCCCTCCTCTTCCCCTCACTGTACCTGCAGTGGGATCTCCCCTCAGTCTCCTCCAGGATGAACAGACCCAGTGCCCTCAGCTGCTCCTCACAGGGCTTCATCTCCAGATCCCTCACCACCTTCACTGCCCTCCTTTGGATGCTCTCCGCTTCCTAAACCACTGAAAAGTTTTTGTATGCAATTGCATTGTCAGTCTTTGCTTATTTTAGATTCAGTCATTAGAGAGGATAAGGCAGTGAAAATCCACCTGCAGGAGCAGTTCTGTTTGCTGCAGTCGTGGGTCATTATTAACTTCTGGTAGAGCATATCTGGTACAGGAGAGAAAGAGAGTGCAAGGAGAAGTGATGGTTCAAGTGCAGTAACAATACAGAGAGCATGAACAGATCTGTTTACTGTGGAGCTAGGAAAAAGATCCAGGGCACTTGGTGATGGAATTGCTGTAACTTCTGCTTTTAAAAAAAGATATTATCTTTTAGATCCTTTAGAGCTTGAGTTGAGGTGAGAATCAGGGAGAGAAATAATAATTATAGTGGAGGTTAGAAGTTTATATCTCAGTGGCCAAATAGGTGTGGTGATCTGCCCAGCCACAGCCAAAGGTAGATCTATTTTACTGCCTTTGCTTCTGTTAATGAAGATTCTAGAAAATTCCTGTATTCAATTTAAATGTGATTTTATACTGTATAATCACTGTAATCAGGCCAGTTTCTTCTTTTGATCAATCTAGACTGTATTGCTCCCTAGCTTTATTATTTGATTATAAGAACATAAAAATAATTTGTGAATCTTTGCTGCTGTTGTAAAGCAGTCTGTCAAAGTGAACACACCAGATGAAGCAACTGCTTGTTTCAGCTAAAATGATAATGCACTGAATTTTTTTTCTGTAAATGTCTCCTCAATAAAAACATTTATAGAGGCTGGAATTCAAATATCTTAATTTAAGATTCATATAAAGAAGATATTAATTTAAATTGCATGTGCCATATTCTCTAGTTTTGTATGTTGTCAGCTAAATACCTGGACTATTATGCATTAATTCTGCTATGAGTAGTCCATTAATTCTGCTATCAGTAGTCTTAACTCCCTTAATCATTGATAGGCAAGTTCAGTTACATTCCTAATAAAAATATTCATACATAAAATAGATAAATCATAACATAATAAGTATTTGTATATTTGTGAGGGCTTTTTTAAGTCTACTAAATGGAAATCATAACAATATAATTATCTTTGAGGCTGGACAGATCATGCTTTTTTGTCTGTGCTACAGATATGAAGAAAAAGCAGATGATGACAGTTATGTCCAGTAATGATTGTGTAGTGGAGCTGAATTGTCTTTTTTTCTAAATCTTCTTTCTGGGCTCAATGCTGCAGTTCTGTTAAAGATTTCTGTTGAATATGCTCCTCTGTGCTGTTTCAGCTGTGCAAGACACAGTTTGCCTATTTCATTGTGATAGAAGACCTCTTCTTTTTCCCCTCAACACAATTGATCATTTAACATGTAATTGTAGCTTGAATCCAATTTGCTTTTACTTACAGTTACCATTTTTCAATGTTTTTGCTACAACGACTTCTAATTATATTAATTTATTTATTTAAGCTTCTAAGGCAAATTTGGAGATAATAAATTAGACAGTGTAGATACAAGTTATTAGGTAGTCTAGAAGGCCTTGGGCATAAAGGAGACTAATTTATTTTAAATCCTGTATTAGAGAGTTTAAAAAAATTTAAAATTAAATAGACAATGGTCTGCTTTATAATCTCTTATTGTTTGGGGGTTTTGCTATGATTTTGGTTGTGACAATTTTTTTCATATATTCATAATTCAACAACACTTAAAGTCCTTATGCTCTGCAGGTCAAATTTTTACCTAAGGAAAGACATGAGGTAATATCTGGACATCAGTTTGAGAGGGTACACAAGTATAAACTGCTGACAAGTTCTGTGTCCTGTTAAGGGAGAGGTGTGAAACACTGCAGGATCCTGTTGCTCTCCATATTCTTTTGATGTTCTGATGTTTTGGACTTGCTGGAAGCTCCAGCTGATGAGTTGCACTTCCCTTTCTTTCTTGCTGCTGCTTGAAAATAAAGAGGCAATAGGGGAAGAAGTTTTCTTGTTATGTTCATAACCTGTCACTTTGTTTCCCATAGATAAATCTGGCAGCTTTTTCCCCTTTCTTTTTCCAAATTGCTCACTCCTCCTTGTTCTATTCCATACTTAAGAAGTGACACTGCTGTGTTCCGTGCTTCATGCTGTTGAATTATCACCAACTTCATTGTTTTAAAATAGAAGCATTGTATGGGCTTTCTCTTGTAGATGTAGTTTGTTCTGACAGTGATACATAAATGGAAATAATCCTTGTGGGTTTTTTTTTCACTAAAATTTCTGTAAATTTAATCCATATGACTTTTAAATTTACTGCTTTGTCACAAATCCCTCTAGGTATCACTCTCTTCCAACATGACAAACACTTTATTGAGAACAGCCTAATTATCTGTTTCCTATTAGGTTTTGTTATTTTATATAGGGCACTGTGCTATAATTTTCGACACATTTCTGATTAAGAAGAAAATAGTAAAGCTCCATGATGCCAAGGGCACCCCTTGGGAGAACTGGGCTTGAAGGACACATGACAGGGTCAAAATTGCTTCCCCATTTATTTTCTCTCAGGAAATAGTATCTGTTTATTGACTTACAGGGATAGCATGAAACTGCAGTTCTGCTGGCTCATGTTCTTTGGTATTGCTGGAGGACAGAACACAGCAGCAGTCATTGCCCTATATTTGAGGTTAATGTTCTTATGCCCTTTGTGCTCCTGTCCTGACAAGTTGTTCGCATTGCTCTATTGCTTGGAATGGCCAGGATTGTGCTACTGAGACCTAGAAGGGTCAAATCCCTTCCTAAGTGTAGGGGACATGGAAACTATAAACTAGCATAGTGCAGGCAAGTAAATCTACATGGCTACTTGTCAAGACTTTGAGAAAAACCTGTGCTTCAAGAGGGATCAAAAAGTTGATGCTCTCACAGTACATTGTTTTGAAACCCAGAACTCTACTGATAATGAAAATTGTTTCTTTTCCTCCTAATGATCCAAAAGCATTTTCACTTGCCGTTTTTAACTTTGATATGTGGGTCTTGAAGCGTTGTGTTTTATACAAAAAATGTGAAAAAACAAAGCATGAACACTAATCTTTCCTTGGGCTGTCAATCTCACTGGCACATACCCATGGCATTTCCCACATTCATAGAATTAAAGGACGGTCACAGAGAAGTAAACAGAATTATTTACTTAATAATAACAGAATGTAGAATCTGATAGCAAATTAATGGCATAGAGTTAGTAAATTGCTGAGTTTAAAAGAGAAAAAAAAAGGGAAGGTTCTTTGTAACAGGAAATGAATCGAATACTACTAAGCCAAGGATGATTTCTTACCCTATAATTGGTTTCACAAGATTAATAATTCTGTGTCAGTCTGCAAGTTTAATTATCATCAAGAGAAATGTATTGAAAATTGAATTAGGGAAAGTGAACATTTAAAATTAAAATTGAACAATCTTATAAATAAATAAATAGAAATCCATTTTAAATATACCAGTGTTTAAAATTATATAATTGGAAAAAATTGGAATTGTCTCTTCATCCAGAGACTAATGATGCAGTTCCTTTGCTGATGTAAGCCTAAATTGCTTCTGGCCCAGTATGCATTTCACAAAAATAAGAATGTCACATACAAAGTATCATTGGAACTTTTGCTGTGATAGTTCTGTAATTATGGACTACAGAGACCCACTTCACAGTTAGTTGAAAATCTGTATCCTCACAACAAAGGCAACAACAGACTTGTGGTTAGTGGGTGGTATAATTGATCCACACACTGCTAGACTGTGAGGGCAGCAAAGCATGACAAAGCAGATAGTGGATGACAGAAGAACAGAGATAAGGCACAAGTGTACAAACACACTTGGAATGATTTAGAATAAGAGAAAGGAGGAATGATAACAAAACTCCAGGTGCAGTCCAGTAATATAACAGTGTTATGGTTGATATTGTGCACAGTGAAATAAATCTTATCTGTCAGGTCAAAAGGATTATTGATAGCAGAAGTGATGTTCAGATTTGAAATATTATTTGTAAAACACACAGAACTCATTCCCCCAGGGTCCTTTCTGATCATTACACTCACTAGTTAATTCTCAAGGACCCATTTAAATTTCTGGAGTATTGCAATAAAGAATATAAAATTTCTTTGTTTATTGTATATTAAAATTACTTATTTTTCAGTCCCTTTGTATGTACCATGCTAGCTCAAAGGAGTTCATCTCTACAACCAAGTAAATTGTCTTCAGAAGCAGAAGTTTTCCATATACCAGTAATATCATGTGGCCAAATGAGGACAGATTGACACAGAGTTCTGGTCTCTTTTCCTGTCTCAAATAACCAAAGTATTTCTCTGTATAGCTATCCATAGCACTGAATTAATATTTTCTTTAAGGAAAATAACACTTTAAGATTTCTTGAGGTCTTTTTATTTAAGTAGCATTTTATATACATACACACCATTTAAAAATGCTCAGTGAGTTACAAAAAATTATCCAGACTGACAACTTGAACCATAAGACTACTGTAAAATGATCTCCCATGTTGCTGCAGGCACAGTCAGCTTCCAAATTAGGGCAGGATGCCTATCCTTGTACCACATTAATTTGGTTGGCAAAGCAGAAAAACAGTGACAGCCTGTGGTTTAAAAAAACTGAGTCACAAACCTCTGAATTACAGGTTTTATATTAGAAATGGCAATTCAGCTGGGCACTGCTGAAAGAAACAGTAATGATGATGGGAAGTGTAGTTCCATTATGTACTGAAACCCTAAAGATTGTGAGCTGCAAACATTAAACAAAAGGTTTTGTATCTTCTACAGTTTTGTTTACATCCAGTAGTATAATCAAGTAGTATTTGCCTTCCATTAGATTCAACAGCTGCTGTTACTTGTATAATTGGTGACTCTTTTGCATTTGCCTTAAACAGACCCTTGCAGCTCGCAAATCTGGTATTTCCATGGCCATGCTCATCCGGACCTCGATAAACACTGAAGAAATGGTAAGTGTTTTCAGTGACAGGTTTAAGATATTTAGGTAGCAGAGAAATTTTTGTTCAAAGATCTCTAAAAATTATTTCAGCATTACACACTCCAAACTGGATGAAATGGAATGTATTCCATTTATTGTATAGGAACTTTCAGGGAACTTGAGCAGAATTTGCTGCCTGATCCACAGTAGCAAGACCGGGTTTGCTTCTGCTGACTCACATCCATGATGGTCAGAGGGGACTAACCAAGAAAACCTGTGATTTACAAAACAGCTATCTGGGGAAGCCTTTTGTTTTAAATTGTCCTACTGTACCATGTTTACCTGCAGTCTTTCATCATCTTTCTATCTTCATCACACTGTGAATGCAATTAGAATGACAGGGCTCTGCAAGATGAGTTTTTATGATCATTTTTCCCAGTCCTTGGGATAATACTTGATTTAAAAAAAAAAAATAACTCATGCTAATAATATATGTGATTCTAGAAGAAATATTTAATTCATACAAGAAGTAACCACAAGAGTCTTTCGAAAAAACATGCTGTCATATCTAGTAAAATGCATGAGCTGTGGTTTTCCATTACTGATTTCGCTTAGATTTGACAAAAGACATTTTTTTGAACAAAAACACAACAGGTGCCATTTTCTTCAGGAATACTTAAAGTGTGACACAAGATTTATTATGAACTAAGCAAAAGCAATAATTTGAAGGAATACAGGCCCATTTTGTGTTCCTCAAATTGCTAGTGCATACGTAGCTTTCTAAAATACATCCTATTCTGAAGAAAAATGAAGAGTTGGATTTTTCTTACATTATTGACAAGGTGCATAGCAGAAGAATGGGAGAACAGAAAATACTGACAGGTGTTCTGGGAACTGGAACAAGTAGTACAAATATTGATATCCATCATTCTTACCTGGTTTATTGTGAACTTTCTGTGCTTATATGGTAATAATGAAGTTATGATTTGGTGGTGCTCAGGGATAGATTGCTGAGGTGGAAAACAGATGGTGTTTGAAATGTTCTTCCAGTAGGGGCAGTAGTTATTTTATTTTGCTATCTCAAAATAGCAGCAAAGGTTGATAAAATGGAGAACTATGGGATCTTAACTACTGAATTATGATTCAGGAGAAATGGAAAAGGAAAATTCATTTGAATGTATTTTTATACCTCTGTATTCTTTGTCCTCCATTTGAACCATGCCATTTGAAAAACTGTGTGCCAGAAATAGTTGTTTCTTAAGCAATCTTGAAATAAAAATTTAAGTCTGAAGGCAGACAGCAAATGTAATTTAGACATATGAAAGTTCATTTGATGAGAAAATGTAAAAAGTTCATTCAGAGTAGAGGTGAACAAAAGAAGCCAGTCCTATGCCACCCTCACTACACATACCAAGGGCCAGGGAGTGCTCTTTCCCAGACAAATCTAAGGGTACAGCCAGTAAAACCTCTTGCAAGATATTTAAAACAAGGGAAAGGCATTTCTTTTCTACTTCTCTAAGTAGCCAGCCAAACTTAATAACCTAGGGCATCATTACACTGGGTAGAGCAAGATTTGAAAACAAAAAGGACATTTTCAGTTGTAAAAGAATTCTCCAGATACTCTCCACAAAATGAAGATGTGAAATGCATATCAAGAAATGGAGTCGCCAATGAAATTCAAGGAAAAAAACTTCCCCTTTGGCTAAGTTATTCCTCTGATTAGGGCTTTTCTAGTTTTTACCTTCCCCCAATTTTTTTTCTGGAGGGAATATTAATGATTCTGGTGGGTGTGGGTTATTTGGCTGATTAAATTCAGTATGAAAATTCTTTGAACTAATGCCTTTATTAAAACTCAAGTGCCACCTACTCAAAAAATTACACCCTGAGGTTAAGGCTTTGAGCTTTGCCACCTGTCACTGCTATCCTTTTGGTACAACACACTCATGACACGCTGAGTTTGTGTGTTCTCAAGCACAGAGCCAAAGACATTTTAAACAGTGTAATACTTAGACATATGCTTTCAGTGGAGCACCCATTTAATTGCTTTGTTGAACAAAGACAGAGCTGCACACTTTTGAAAATTATACATCAATGACATCATCAAGTAATTCAGGTAGAATATGACAGAAGTAAATTTCCCTTTAGAGGATCAGCAGATAACTAAATAATCCTCCTATATATTAGTAGTGCTAAATGTTGCCAAACTAGTTATTAGTTATATAGTATATTGGAAGTTATTAGTGCCATGTTGTTATGCTCTATAATTCACATAACAAAAACATTTAAACAGAGAAGAGTAATAGGAATGAAAGCCTCTAGACAGTAAGAGAAATAAAATTCTTCTTTGCAATTTGCTTTATTAACAACAGGGGAAAGAACATGTTCAGCAGCAAAACCAATCTACAAATTGTGTCTTTCAGCTGAAAACTTCATTTACCCTCAAAGGTTTATTTTAAGGCCTGTTGAGGGTATATTTCATTACTTACTGACATTTCAGAAAAATGTAAAAGTTACTGGAAAAATTCTGAAAGTATTTATAATGTGAAAAATACTGAAGCTGAACAGGGTGAAAGGGCAGTATTTGTACTGAGGCTACATGAGCTCAGGAGTGGGAGAGTGTAATCAGTGGTTTCTGAGAAACACTATTCACTCAGCAAGCTGTATAAATTCACTTTAGGTTGTTTTAAAGTTTCCTTTCTGGTCTCTGTAACATGGAAGGCAAAAGTGGAGTAATATACAAAAAATTAGTTCTCCAGAGTTAGGTGGTCATTACTATCACAGTTCTTAGGTTCTGCCAAATCAAACTGGTGCACACCTTTGCTTGCTTTCAGGGAAGTTAGTAGGATAGGCTGAGAATTACTCTGGAGGGCAATTCAGTATTTTTTTTTTTTAGTCTTTTCTGCTTTATCAGGTTTTTTTATTACTTCAGTTCTTCAGGGTTCTCAGTTGTGCTTAGAACAGATATCCATGAAATGTCTCACCATGTATCTTTGGCCAGGCTCCACAGGATGGATATTGTTTTCAGCAGTAACTACTAGCTTCAGTAAGTGCTGTTGCAGCCTAAGCTACCTAATATTTGGTTTTATTATTTTTAGTGCTTGATCCTATTAATCAATGGCTACCCTATGGCTACATGGTACTGGTTTTCCTGTGGTAGCGAAAGTCCTTTGATTGATGACTTTGTGCAACATTGTGCAGATATGCACACAGAAACAATATTTGACTTTTATCAGACAATCTATTATTAGCAGAATATCTCACAGTTTGAGTAGAGATGCAGGTACATGAAACCAAGAATATGTCAGCATATTTTTAGACAGGTTAATATCTTCCATTTGGCATACAATTACCACAGCTGAATATGAAAGATAAGGGAGTGCTAACAAATGTTTAACTGAATAAGTTTGCCTTGCTTCCTATATTTTCAGAGCTGTGGCAGTGATGTTAAAAAAAATAGACAAACCACACAAATTCCAAAATCTTACTCCCTTGCCACAGCTTTATAGCCGGCATTAGAGCTACCTTGCATAACATCCACACCAGAGGAGGGCAAGGTAGGACAGGCAGACTTTCAGAAATATCCCACTGTGATATGTTTTATAATACGGTTTCTTCTTTCTAAAATAAGAATATCATGATATTCTGATGATAGGATTATTATTTTATTCTAGATAATAATATGGTGATATTTTTTGTAATACAGTTTCTTCTTTCTAAATGAAACAATTATTCCTTTATACGGGAATTTAGAACTTCTAATACATTCATGGCAGTCACATGTGCATTTAGTGAACACCCACCCCCTAAAAAAGGCACAAACAACCTAAGCTTGGTGCCAAGTGCTGCATACAAGCTGCTGAGCTCTTCTTATTCCCAATAAATTGCCTGGACCTAGAAGATCAGGGTGCCTGAAAGAAAGCTCAAATAAACAAACCAGAGCATTGTGCCCATATAAGCCAAAGTCTTGTGTGCAAAATTACAGGGATTGCTTTGTTTTCATCTTATTAAGCACTAAGGAGCTGAGACTGAAGTTGTTACAATACTAATCAGTAAATAACCAATAACTGTTCTTGTAGTACAGCTAGTCATGGGTTTTAAGCCAAAACAGTCCAAGAAATGGGTTTGGATTTTTGAGAGTATGGATCATTCTTGTCTATAGTAAAAAGCAAGTTGATGCTTAAAAATGAAACAGTAAGTATGCTATTATAGGAATACAGATAAAATGTAACCCTACAATTGGCTTGCTTTTATTTGATGAGGTTATATAGACACTTGGTATTAGAGAATAGTGTTGTATATAATCAAAAGGCATTTTGTGCAATATGTCTAAGTCCCTATAGGAAGTATTTAAATTTTCAAAATTAATGTTTGGTAGCTACTTAATATGCCCCAATGAATGTAATGCTGCTTTTTTTCTTTTAATTTCTGCCTCAAAATATAAAAATATATTTATATAAGACTTTGTATTAATTGAATAACTTTATTCCAATTTGACACTGCTGTTTGTGTATTCAGACAAAAACAGTCAAGCAGAGTTCTTTTCAAAGTGTAAAGCAAAATGAGTAAATCAGTATTTTACAAATTATTTTATACTTCTATGTATATTCTGATATTTTCTAACATTTTAGGTGTAAATAGCATATAGTGTGAAACAGTTCACTTGTGATACACAATACAGCTGAAATATTTCTTTTCTTACCCAACAGAAAATCCATGTCTTCAAGAAGACCCTGCAAGCTTTGATCTATCCAATATCATCAACTACACCTCATAATTTTGAAATCTGGACAGCTACAACTCCCACATACTGTTATGAATGTGAAGGCCTCCTTTGGGGCATAGCCAGACAAGGCATGAGATGCACAGAATGTGGTGTCAAATGCCATGAGAAGTGCCAAGACCTCCTAAATGCTGACTGTTTGCAGAGTGAGTATTCCATTATAGCTGAAGTGTTGTATTAATTCACACCTTTTGATTTTGTGTCTATGCTCAGTAATACCTTGAAATGAGGGAGCAGATCACCCAAAATCAGTGAAGGTGTGTTGATGCTCCTCAGTTGAGAAGTTAGCCAGAAGCTTTAGAGAAAACCTACTGTTAGAAAAACCTACTGTTAGAAAACCTACTCATTTTGCTTTTGTCCTTGAAATCTGTCAAATGTTGCTGGGCTTTTACAAAATAATGCTTGCTAACATAAGTGAATTATTTACTTTCCACTGTCTATGGCAATATCTGGAGCGATTTATTACTTGACGTAAACCCTCTTTTTTTACTTAACTCAAAACACAAAAAATGTCAAAGGAAATATTTTTAAATTATTCCTGCTACTTACTGTAGTCATATTGATGTGCTAAAAAGTAGTCAAAAATATGAAACAGTAAGTAGGATCTTGTCCCTTCAAAATAGTAAATACTGGATGTGTAAGGGAAAAAAATTTAGTCAGTGAGCCATTTGGCACTAGAATTAAAACAAAGCAAGCAAAAAGCTCCACTTGGTTCCAGCCACCACACATTCTTCTGTGAAAATATATCAGGTGTATTGAAACGATTTTTAAATTACAACACAATTATTATACAAGATTCTAAGCAACAGAAAATTAAGACCTGGAAGTTTTCTGATTTGGAGTGGAATGGGCTTCCATACTCTGGAGTTATTCAACACTGTTTACTGTTGATATGTTCCAGAGCTTCTACATGTAGGAAAACTACAGAGATATTTCATTCAGTTCTTCCTTCTTTTCACTGTATTCTCTGTGTGAAGAGCTGTCATGCAGGATGGATGCTCAAGGTTTGCGCTGCTCAGGAATCAATTAAAATTTCCCAGAGCAACTGACCCCATGGACAATAAATCAGTGATCAATGTCTAAATCAAACTTCCTAACTGTGCTTAATTGTGATTCTGCACTGTGGTTGAAACTGGACTGCTGTCCCTTGGCCCATATCGCCAGCCAAAACAATTGAGTCTTAAAAGAACAAAACCTCTAGAAGGTAAATTGCAGATAAAATATTTAACAAGCCTAAGGGATCCCACTCTTCTCATTAGTATGCAAATGTTTCTGAGCATCCTGTCATATTTTTTGCAACAGATTAATTGTTCAGCGTTCATAGTATACTACTTTGAAAATTTAATGTTCTTTGTTTTCCATTGAAAAAATGAATTGACCAATTGGTTAAATCTCTGTTTCTGAGAAAGCTGATGCTAGCAATGTCATAAAGTGAAATGTAGTTATTTTTATCATAGTCATTCTTTTGCCCACCTTGTAATCTGTAGGATGTATTCACCGTCAAACTTCTGTGATTTATTTTTTTTAATATATAATCATTGCTAATGTAGGTGTAGAAATGAATTCACATCTCAAGATCTTTGAGGTCAATATATAAACTTGTTCTCAATTAGATTTAGAAAAAAGCCAGTAGCACTTTCATTAGCTCTCTCATCTTCAATAAGATATCCTTTCTAGTACTAGGTGCAATATTAAATTAGAATTGATTTCAATCGTGTTGAGTTTGTATCAGTCCCTAGGGTGAAAGGAGCTTGTTAACTTTCTGTACAATGTAAGTTACACTATTGTCTTAATTAGTTTGATCAATACTGCATGAAAAGAGTTGTTGATAGACAGCAGTAGAGGTTGTTAGCAATAGGGGACATAAAACTAGTTGCAATAAATGAAGATAAAGAGAAAGATATTTACTTAAAGGAAGTTGTGTTTTAACACATATTTCAGTATTATCTGTACTGTCTCAAAAATCAACAAGGTTTCTAACAGGAATATGTTGTTGCCATTCAGATTGTGCCCAGGGTTTATCATTCAGTTATGTTGTTGCATTTCTACTTTTTAAGGAAGGGCAGAAAATAAGAGAAAATTTAAAAAGTTCCCTCCTGCATCTTCTAAGAATGACCTGTCATGTTTTCCAGACAGCTCAGCAATCATCTCTTTTATAATAAAATCACTAGATAATTTTTTAACTGGTGTTTTGTTTTATGGTAGCACATAATTCTATTTCTACTAATTCCTAATTTTTCAGTCTGGATAATCTTTAATCGCTAGAATGTTGGTCTTCCATATTCAAAAAGATTAGGTACTCTGACCAGGAGATTTCAAGATTTCTCAAGATTTAGTAGCCACAGAAAACTCCTTGAAGAAGCCATGTAATTCAGCCTTTTGGCAGTCTGAGATCACTTGTATCTGGTATTTCAACCCACACTTTTTCCACAGTAGTGATTGGCACTGAATAGTATTGGTTTAATAAATAATTTTATGTATAACACATAACACTGATGGAAGATGACTATTAACCCCTCATGTTAAAATAAATCAACTGATAATTTTAGATATCACAAAGAATATATATATGAGGTATTATTCAGGTGAAAGGAAGATCTCCTTCAGGTACTGCTGTACCAAGAGTTAACTGGAGACCTTAGAGAGGAAAAAGAACAAAGTTAATTTTCAATAGCAATGGTGACCTTTTCTCTCATTTCAGGAGCAGCTGAGAAAAGTTCCAAACATGGTGCAGAAGACAAAACACAGAATATTATTAGTGCTATGAAGGAAAGAATGAAGATTAGAGAGAAAAATAGACCAGAGGTGTTTGAAGTGATCCAGGAAATGTTTAATATTTCTAAAGAAGATTTTGCACAATATACAAAAGCAGCAAAACAAAGTGTTTTGGATGGAACATCCAAATGGTCAGCAAAAATAACTATCACAGGTAATTTTCTTCTGTTCTGAGAGCTCTTTCTTTCCAACTCTCCTAATTCAGGAGCAAGATTTTTTTATAAGTAGAGCCAGACTGTGTGTTCAATTGCATACTTGGTGCATATAAAAACAGTGGAATTTATAGGATGCCAACTGCAAGAGTTGAGTTTTAAGTTGCCAAAACCACTTTATATTCTATTGCTATAGGAAGGATGACAAGTAAAAATAATGTATCTCCTCCACCTCCTACCAATATCTTCTGTGATAAGGATGAGATTTTTGCCACCAACTGCAAGAGTTTAAGTTCACAAAAAAAAAGGCTTTGAGTGATTAAAAAAACCTTTGAGCTTGCAATTCCAAATCTCATTGGTTTTGAAACTTATTATCCATTCACATTGCTTGACTAAGGGTGTGTTCCATTTTAGAGATGCTGGTGTTGAATAATTCTGCTCACTCCAAACATATTCCAGATGGCTTCCAATTGCATTAGCCTGGCTGCTCATGAAGATTTCCAGGTCCTCTGACTTTGACATTTCAGTTTTTGAACTAAAACCTCAGCATTAATGGAGGCTATTCTGAAGGTTGAGAGGTGGTGCATGAGACTCAAAAGAATAATTGTGGAATTTTGGGACTGTCACCAAGCACTAGGGACATATTTAATTCATATGTTTATTTTTAGTTCTACCTCTAAAGGATACTGAAGGCTGTCTAGCGTTCATGGCGCTATGCACATACAATTTAATCCTTGAAGACTTTTGCTAGGCTGTCCCTTCATTCTACTACATAAATAGAGGAGTGATACTTCCTTGCCTTCTAAAAATTTCCCTCTGGATTTAGAGTGAATGGGGAGGACAAAATATGCTATTTTATTCCGAAGAGTTTTTTCAGAAATTGGATGTGTTAAAGAATAGCAGGATTTTACTTCTTTCACTAAAGTCAGCACATATGACTGAACCCACACCAAGCTCTGATCTGCTGAGCAAGGTGCCATTTTTAGGTAATCATTTTCTGAGCACGCCAAGGGAGCTTCATTATCCAAGATGATTGACATTAGAGAATGTTAACTCAATGTTACCACTGAGATGACTTAAAAAATGTGTGCAAAATAACAAAGCCAACTGCTGCTGAATGGTAAGAGCCAGAGCAAGTGTTTTAGCTGCAGATCTCTGGTTTGGTAGGCTGCTCTTTGAGAGTTCTGCTTTCCCCTGAGATTTCCACTTTTATGAATTATGATGGAAAATCAAATAGTATGTATTTATTTTTGCCACTAAATTCATATCTATTAACTATACACCCACACTAACTGTCAGAAAGGATACCAAATACATAAATAGTTGATGATAATTTATCAGAACTGTCACCCTCTCTGTGATAGCATAGAAAGTATTCTAAAAGTCATGGTTCATCTCTTAAAAGAGCAAATGGTGACCATGTCCCTCATGTTTAGTTCCATAAGCCACAGGGAACTGTGGAATATATATTTTTTATATTATTAGAGGTTTTACTTTGGAAATGTTAGTTTGGCTCGTTGGAGAAATTTTGGAATTTTTTATTTATTTATTTACTGGGGGCAGGGAACTTTGGGGAACTATCAGACTCAAGACAAGTTATGCAACATTATATTCCTTGCCATCTTGACCAAACCAAAGTTTGAGAAAAGTATTTGAATTATGTGTGAAAAGTATTTGTTTGATGCTCAGTAGTGAATCTTTATATTTATTACTCTATTAAACTGTACTTTTAAATATGATACAGTCCAGAAGGGTAATTTAGACAAACCTTGTCAGTCTCCAGAGTTACAGACATTGGGAAAATAATCCAGAAACCTTTTCTTCAGGATCCAGCACAGTGAGGCCTTTGTTTCCTGTTGCTGGTGTCATTCTCATTTACTTCTTGGCAATAAAGGCTATGAGGGCTAAAGCACATTTCTCTCCTTTGTTGCAGTTCTTTGTGCTCAGGGCTTGCAGGCTAAGGACAAAACTGGCTCAAGTGACCCATACGTTACTGTGCAAGTTGGCAAAAACAAGCGAAGAACAAAAACTATTTTTGGGAATTTGAATCCAGTATGGGATGAAAAATTCTACTTGTAAGTAGAGAAGATGCTGTTGATATTGCTTTTTTTTAAATCTATATGTAGATAATATAACTCTACCAAGTGAAATGCTGGCTTAATTTGAAAACATGTTTTGTCTGCACTATACATATTTATAGCATTATGAAATTAGCAAGTTCTGAATGGAGAGAGCATCAAAATTTATTGTGTCTTTATCTTATAGTGATCATGCATCTTATAATTAAGTCTTTTTTGGGATCTGTTGGTGATGTCTAATTATCCTAGTCTTTGAGGGAACTTAAATAAGTTTTCATACTTCAACCTTACATACCAAAGCATTGTCATTAGAAATGCTTTCCTATATGCTAGATACCGACCATGCCAGGTGGATGTGTTTATATTTGACACTGTGATTCTCTGAGGTGTAACTGGGGAATTTGGCAGTAACTGTTGTGCTCCAGGCTCAGGGTTGGTGTGTTTGTAATGTCCATACTTTTAGAGAGTGTTGTCTGAGTCAAATATGGAGAGTACCATATGATGGCATTGTTTAGTTTATTGTAATATTTCTTTCCTCCTATATAGAGGGAAGGAGTTGTCACTATTCCTATCTACATAAACTGTGCAGGCAGTTTCTGTGAGGGTTCAGGCATTTGAAATAGAGCCCTGCTTTCTTTGAGAAGGTGCAATGTCAAAGCATGACAGGTTAACTTCTTACAGTCTGGTACTTCCCTGGTTTTTGGCCAAAATCTGCTACTTTATTGAGGAGGAGGTTATTGTTTCAGTAGAGTGTGAAAGAGTTTTGGCCCAAGATGCTGCTTCTATTTGTCTGGAAAAGTAACTAGAGAATGCCGGCTGAATTAAACAATGTATGCCGTTCCTTTCACAGATTCAAACACTTGTTTAGAAATGAATAGGTACTTCAGAGAAAAGAGACACCTAGAAACTTTTTACAAGCTTCTTCTATCCAGAAAGCATTTTCTTTCTGAGTTAACTGTGTTACTGTGGTAACAG
Organism: Zonotrichia leucophrys gambelii; assembly: GCF_028769735.1. Lineage (NCBI taxonomy): Eukaryota > Metazoa > Chordata > Aves > Passeriformes > Passerellidae > Zonotrichia > Zonotrichia leucophrys. Next base: position 7,827,529 of record NC_088180.1, on the reverse strand, counting down.
TTGAAGTGTCATACCTCACTGAATGGCTTTGAGTGTCCAAAAGCAGGTCATAATTATGTTCTGGCATTTTAATTGTAAGAATTGCATAATGTCAAAACTTGGATGAGCAATTCAGAAAATTTCATGGAAAGTTTGTTGAATGTAGTTTATCAAAGATGTGAGCCAAGCTACAATAAAAGCCCTCGAAACTTTCAAATATTTAATTTTTTTCCCCAGCACTATTATTATCATCTGCTGCCCTAGAAATAATATTTATACCCCCCCGAAACCTTACTATAGCATGTACCTCCTGAGCAACTGCTTTTCACCAAATATATTTTCCAACATTTTTATAGCACATGTGTTTTCTGAAATAATCTCCTTGACTTATTCAATGCTTTAGATTTCAGCTGAAAGTACATGAGAATTTCTAAATTGTATTAAATAAACTATAAACATTTAACCAGAAGATTAAATCTAAAGTAAATCAATATAACTATTTAATTGACTCAGGAAGTGTTATTTAAATTGGCTCTATTAGTGGCAATTGATATTTAAATCCTGTTGAAAATCCAACATTAGCCATCACTATAACTTTTAAATTATAAAATTTAGAAATAAGATGTCTCAAAAATCTTACAATCTAATGCATACTTATCATACCAAAACATGTTTTCAAGTCCTCCCATCTGTTCCAAAATAAAGACTTGGAAACAACATTGGCTCCCCACTGTGCATTTGCTCTGTCATAGCACATGGAGTGAGGGCAGTGTTCCTGTTCTTAGAACCACACGTGACCCAGATATGATTGCATGGTAGCAGTGAGAGAATGTTTCTGACCAAATGCAGTCTGACCCCCTGCTAAATGACCATGGGACACTGGCATAGGTTTGAACAGGAGACCTCATAAAGGATAACTAAAAAAGAGCTTTGTGGTGCACAAGGTAGAGGAGTAAATAGGCCAGCAGATGTTCATTTAATGAATGTAACATAGGTGCTAAGGGCTTTTATCCTTTCTCCTGGCATTATTAGAAATGAGATAACAGAGAAGTTTGGGGGCTTTTTCAACGAGGCATCAGTGATAGGAGAGTTTCTTTCAATGCCAGAGCAGAGTCCTGCAGCTGTCACCTTCTCTTTGTGGTTGAGTGTGGCATCTGATACAGGAAAAGAGACTACATTTTCTTCTTTTTTTTATTAATTACAGGAAGATATATTTGGCTGTATAGTTTTCAGCTTTGTAGAAACCTTTTTATTGATACACTATAATAAAAGTCTACTCTCATTCTTTTCTTGACTATTTTCAACAGTTGGTTACTGACATAGAGAAATCAGGTTTTTTCTGACAGTGTTGTCTAGGATAGCACACATCTCCAAATTGCCCTGCTGACTTTGCAGGTACCACATTTCTTCTGACCATTCATAAATACCTCAGATACAATTGTATAATGAAGACATCTTCCAAATAACTGGATGATTATTTACATTCTTTTTTTTCCCTATTTGGGCTGTCACTAAGACAGCATAAGGGCTCTAATAAATATCTTCATTGGATTTATATTGCTACCTTCAGTGGAGAAAACATTTGTTCAAACTGATTTCAGTCATCCAGCTGTAGATGTTCTTTCTTAGAGTTACTTTAAATCATGGGCCTCACACAATATTTAATCTTAAATAAATTATTAGTGGATATATTTTAAGCAACATTTACTGTCAGTGGCCAAGGGGACTTCACCAAAGTCCCTTTGAACTGTTATTTTGTGCATTCTTGAGCAGCTGGACTGACTTTTAAAAAATACTATCTTCACTGAAGAAAACATGGTTGGTTAACTGCCTAAATGATGCTTCAGGTTCCAGTGCTATTTAAACAGTTTTGCCAGAATTGTTGAAATAGCTCAAAGATTGCCTCCTAGGCAAGAGTGTATAACAAAAGCTTGTATTACATAAAACTAATTGAGTAATAAAACCTACACATTAGTTTACTATACTCATCCATTCCAAAAGTTCTTCAATAATCAGTCTGAGACATTATGCTAATTAAAATAACTGTATCTCACAGCCTCAGCCCAAATCAAGAGAGCAGAACACCTCTAAGAAGCAATTCCAATGATAAATTGTTTGTTCAGTGATGATATTTTTCAGGTTTAGAGTACAGCATGCATGGTCTGAGTCTTTTTTTCAATCTGCTGTCAATCCAGATTAATTATACAACTCTCTTTTTGTTATGACAGAGTAAAATAATGCAAGAAAAAGCATAATTAGTCTCATTCTACTTTATCAGAAAGCATGGCCTGTGACAACACTGCTAAAGAATTGGGACTGTCCAGACTAGAGAAGAGACAAGTAGTGGAGGTAAGGATGTCTCTAAACACATCCTTTCTCCTGCAAAGAGGAAAGGAATAATCTATTTTCCATGCTTACTGTTACAGTAGAACAAGAATAATAGAACAAGTAATAGTATGGTAGAACAAGTAATAGCCACAAATTGCACTTAGAGAGTTTTAAATCAGACTTCAGAAAAATTTTGCCAACAGTTGGGCTAATGAAATTCTGGGAGACATATCCTGAGGGACCATGGAACTGTCTCTGAACACCTAAGAACAAAGTGGACATAGCAATGGTGTGGATCTGGTCCTGGATTGCAGTAATGGCAATAATACTACTAATAAACATGAGGGTAATAATAGCAATAAGTGGCTTCCTGAACTTACTGAGGGTAGCACACTATCACTTGTCATTTTAACACTGGGTGCCGATCTCTCAGGAGATATGTACAACAAGATCGTGCCAGTGCATCTAATATTAAATTTACATTGGGGTACTGTTGTAAAGATACTTTTTTATTCCAGTTTTATTTCTCTAACCATTAGAATAAGCTGGAATTCTATGAGGATTATTTCATGTCTGTGTGGCATTCTGGAAATGCAGAAGTAATGTAGTGTCACCAGATTGTTATTAAATTATTAAAACTGTCTCTTCTGTCTTGCATCTCTGAATAGACTGCAAATTCTCTAGTTTTCAGAAGCATCAGTACCCTCAATTCTCTGTGTGCTAGGGAACAATTCATTTTTCATCTTCCTCTATCACACTTCTGTGAATGCTTTTACTGAGCACATAAAGCAGAGTGGTTAGAAGAGGAACACAGAAACTAGCATATGTTGTCTAGCCTGTAATTCCCTGGGCTGATTTTCCTGGAGTAAACAGAAGTAGGAATTCCATGCAGAGCTTCTGGACAGATGTTAGCAGTGACTACAACAGAACCTGCATGTCATTCCAGAGGGCTGTTTCTGAGTCTGGGCAGGTGAGCAGGATCATTCAGCTCTGGAACTTTAGCAGTCACTCCCTGCAGTCACACTGCCACAGGGCAGGCCAGGAGGAAATATTTGCTCATCTACTCTTCAGTTTTTAAACACAAATCCATGCTATTTTTGTGGTCCTGTACAGGAACATTATGAAGGTAGCAGAGCTGCCTCTGTTCTGAAGCATTGACACAAAGAAGAGCATGAGTTAACACATTGGTTGGGTCTGGTCTCACCACGTTTCACTAACCTAAGATTAAAGGAGAAAAGGATGCTGAGGACAACTGAGGTTATCAGGGAATCCTGACCATCTGAATAAATATTTCTTTATCAACTAAGTGTATATCAGAGGGAAATTTATGTTGTCTCAGAAGAATAGAAATACGATGTTTGTGCTGAAGTACACAATGACTTTTTATATGCAGCATCTGTCAGAGAATCAAAGCAGGAATACATTCTGTGAAAAGCACAGGTATGGTGATGAGGGTCACATAAATACTTCACCAGTGACAGATCTCCCTATGTCACTATAGAAATCCCCTGTCAATTATTTCTGTTGGGTGCACAGCTAAATGCAATGCTGGAACTTTAGCAATGTTAAGTAGTAACTTAGAGCTACATTTTAGGAGAATTAAATAGCCTAGTTTCTTAAAGCAGCAATGCTTATTTGGTTCACCTCTATTTTCCTATATTTTGTATGTTCTTGCCAATAGCCTTTGAATTTTGTGATCAGTCAGAGAAATTCCCCATATTGCCAAATAGTGTGTCTATAATGTTCTATGAAAATATGTGGTTAGAGAGAGATGAGATACTTACTGTCCTCAGTATGACCTCATCTTATAACAGATACTAGGAGTTCACATAAAGGAGTAATTTATGAAAACCCCAGCTATGGGAGAAGATTCAGCAGGTGATTGTAGTTGGTTGGATATCAGGGAAGCCAGTAATAAGACAAAAGGAAACTGCACTCTATTAGTTTTGCTAATCACAGAACAATGTGCATTTTAATTACCAGAATTATTTGCGAAGTTAAAATCTGGAATATAGACAGACACAAGGATTTCTGTGATACTGAATGATGTCACAGTGTGGCAGAGTAAAAGCTGTGCATGCCATTTTTAGTGTCTGATTGGCCTTGACAATAATAATACCATTTACAGCACTTTATACTTCCAAAGCCCATTACCACCACTAATTAATTCTTAGAATACCCCTGAGGGGTTCTGCTTGGAAGATAAGTTGGAGTATTACTGTTTTAACACTGGAAACAGAGACAGATCACTAAGTAATGATAGTGCTTGGAATAGAATTTGAGTACAAACTCTTAATCAACTGTGAAAGTAATGCCCTGCTGAAGATGAAAATTTGCAGCTATGCTTCAAAGTCGTATTTAAAGATAAACAGAGGTATGTAATACAAAATAAAATATTTCTGTAGCACTAGTGAATGAATATTAAAAGCAATACTTCATATGAATGCACAAGTATGGTATGGATTTAACTGATGCCAGCTCTGTACTAGTCAAACTTCAGCAGAAAGTTTTTCACTAACTCAAACCTCTGCAGTCAGTGTTGGGATATTCCAATCAAATCATCAAAAGCCATCACCAACAAATGTAAATAGTCCTCACTGTGCCTTATAGGAATAAGCAGCAATAGAGTTTATTTTACATTTCTGTGCAAATAAATGCAGGGTGCAGCTGGGAGTAAAATTGTTTTTCCACTGTGTACTCTGTAGATTGAAAGTGATGCCACTTCATTCCCTCATACATCCAGCACTTTCTCAAGTCCACTCAACCCAGAAGGGGTTAGTAAGCCACTTAAATTTACAAGAATTTTTTTAGAGCATGGCGTGGTCCCTACTCTTTCTCCTTACCAGGGAATGGGAGGTCTTGAAGAACATTAATATATCTTTTTAAAAAAACAGGTACTTATTTTCCTGGGTTTTTCTGATTGCCTTTCTTTCCTTGATGAGATGTTTGTGCATACTTCTTGGTTTTTAACAAAAGCTACCTGACACACACTGGGAATATTCTTTAATTTTTTTATTGCTTTTTGTATTACTCCAGAGTACTACTATGGTAGTTTACTGTATGTACTACGTGGCATTCCTAAACAAATAAACCTGACCTAACTGTATCTTTCCTAAGATAGTCATTACATAATAGCATAAAAAGTATGAATTTCAAATAAAAATTTTTAATGAGCAGTTATTGACATTCCTAAATACAATCTTTATGTATATATAATTCAATCCATTTATTCTCTTTATATGTAATAATTCTCATATATAGAGAAAATTTTTTGTCTCTGGCAGTCTGGGTTGGCCTTTTTTTCCTCTGGATATTGCAGATTGTTTGTGCTTTGACATTTGGTGCAGTTAAGCAAGAGTGTGGAGATTGATTTTAATGAATTAGACAGCAGTGCAGAGTAATATAGTTTATATACCACTCACATTTTGTGTTTTGTTTTTGTTTTTCCAGTGAATGTCATAACTCTACAGATAGAATAAAAGTGAGAGTATGGGATGAAGATGATGATATCAAATCTAGAGTAAAACAGCATTTCAAAAAGGAATCCGATGATTTCCTTGGGCAAACAATCATTGAAGTAAGAACACTGAGTGGAGAAATGGATGTATGGTATAATTTAGGTATGATTCTTACTGATTTTTTTAAAACAAATTTAGGTAGAGTATTACTGTCTTTAACTTTGTGACTTAAAAATTTGTAGCATTGGTACCAATGCATGACTTCTAAAATATTAAATATAACAGGTTGATTTGAAAATGAGAGATAGAATCCACACTGCCCCATCCCACTGTGCCACTGGCAGGGAGGGGGTTGAGAAAATCAGGAATCAAGTAAACCTGTGAAGAAGGGATAGCTGAAGAGAAGGTGTGTTTTAACATCTGGGTTTATTTTTCATTATCCTCCTCTGATTTCACTGGTAACAAATTGATTTTCCCCCAAGTCAAGTCTGGTTTTGGCCATGGAAGTAGTTGGTGAGGGATCTGTTCCCCATTCCTTCTCTCGACCCATGGGGCTTTCGTTAGATTTTCTATGCCCTGGCCAGCAGAGGAAGGGAGGTGATAGAGCAGCCTTGGTGGGCACCTATCAGAATCAACCCATCACACTCAGAGTAGTCCAGCTTGTTGGTAAAGTCTTCATAATTAAAGGAAAATAATAATAATTGATACAGATGTCAGGTAGAAAAGTACAGTAATTTCAGTTGAGAAGGGGAAAGTAGTAAATAAATAGCTGTGTAGCCTTGCTTGAATGTAGGAGATAAAATAAGAGATTCTTTACTTCATAGTTAGTTATTCCACTTTGTGACTTGAACCATGTGTGAGGTATTAAAAGACATTCTTATTTTCAACAGCAGGACTCCCTAGCTTTCAAAGATTAAACTAGAATGATTTATGAAAGCTTTTCATATGACATACATGTGTTCTTGGTAGTTACTAATGTATTATTTTTCCACTCTTCAGAAAAGCGAACAGATAAATCAGCTGTCTCTGGGGCCATTAGACTGAAAATCAATGTTGAAATTGAAGGAGAGGAGAAAGTTGCTCCTTACCATGTGCAGTACACCTGTCTACATGAGGTATGTTGGAGAGTTTATAGTATACAGTATAGAAATCACTGTTCAGTTGTTGCATGGATAAAGAAATAAGGCTATAGAACATTAGATCACTGAAACAAATTACTGCTGCTGTACTTGAGGGCAAGTTTGTTTTAGATTTCCCATTCTGTATTGCTCAGGAAGTATCAGGTTCAGAGGCAAGGGTAGAAAATGTAAGACCACCAAACAGATCATTCCTGCCAGGAGGTGTTAGAAAAAGAGATTGAGCCAGACAGATAAATTCTACGTGTACTTACTTTTTTATTTAGCCCTTTGATACATGATTGTTATCATCAGGAATACACAAGCATTTCTATATATTACAGAAGTATGCTGTAAAGTATTTCTTTTGTTTTACAGTAACACATATTTTGGAGAGTGAGAAAAAGGAGAAACACAAACTCTATAAAATCTAATTTTCCTTTCATCTAGTTTGCTTTTGTCAACATTGAAAAAAATAATTACTGATAAATAGGTGTGTCTTCTGAAAGATTTTCTTTGTAATTGATTATTCTTCCTTCAAATAGTCATCCATGTAGAAGTTCTATTCTGGAAATACAAGTAGTTTCTGAAAGCTGATAGCTAATGCATGGCTGAAGGTTCACCACTAGCATGTAGCCACAAAATCCCATTGTTCACCATTTGTAAAATCAGATATTTAGGGCATTTGTCCTGATCAATTTTGACCTGAAATTGCAAATGTTGGACTTACGAAGTAAATTACAATATTCAAATGCTTTAAGAGAGTCCAAGAGACAGTTACGGGCTAATTAGCAAAACTGAAAGTATTTCAAAGTTTTAGGGTTTTTTTTTCCAATCACTGAAAATAGGAAAAAAAATCTGTTGGATTTTGTGGATACCTATGAAGTTGTAAAATTTGTGAATGCATATGGAGCTAGGCAATCTGAGAAGAATTCTATGCCATGAATGTCAAATCCTAGCTTTGCTCCCAAGGGTACTAAACCTAAGTTTTGTTGCACACCTTGCACAATGAGAGAGGCACCTGCAGTATTTCTGTTAGCTCCCTGTAACTGAAGGGCTTAAATAATGAATTTGAAATGTATTGGTCACAGATACAATTGAAATTGAAACACTCTGTAGTAAGTATTATAACATCATGATTTCATTTATTAACAAGGGCATATAAAAGAGAAGTTTCTTCACTATTTTATGTTGCATTCTATTCTAGTTAACAGGAATGACTTCCTATCAAGAAGATACAATTGCTGAATCACAAGCTTGCTGACTAGTTTGAGCCAGTCTTTGGAAAAACAATTCAAAAATTGACTAGCAACATATTGAAGACTATATGTAGGATGTATTTCAGAATGCTTCTTAAAAGCCAAACTTTCATTTTTGAAACATTTCTTACCTTTAGAATCTGTTCCATTACCTGACGGAAGTGAAGTCGAATGGTGTGGTGAAAATCCCCGAGGTGAAAGGTGATGAGGCCTGGAAGGTTTACTTTGATGATGCTGCACAGGAAATTGTGGATGAATTTGCAATGCGCTATGGAATTGAATACATTTATCAAGCTATGACGTAAGTATCATCATGGCTGGCTTTCTGCTTTGCTGTGAACAATGTGTTTGAGGGAAGGAACGAGTCTCAAGCCTTTGTGAATTCATTCACTGTTTCTCTTGCATTCCTGACTTTAAATTCTTATCACTTTGTCCATCTGATTCTCATTAAAGTGCTTCTCATCTGCAGTGGCTTTAAGATATAAGCATTTTATAAGCTGTTACTGGTCTTACTGCTAATGCATTCCTTAGTCCTTATGATACTGATATATAGCACAGTTCAGAAAAACTTCCAGTGTTCCAGATGCAGCTGGAACAGGGTTTCAAAAGCTCTGTACTCTTTTCTACTACTATAGAAGCTCACTAGTGGCTACAGTGAGCTTCCAGAATATATGTAAATAATTTGTGCAAACCATTTTTAATAGTACTATTACTGCATCATCCGTTCTAAAGCAGCTGTCCGAAAACCTTAGAACACAGCACCATAGAGCCCAGGCATGTGAGATCCATCATGTGTTCTCAATTTATCCAGCAAAAAGTTTTCTGGTGAAAAGGACTATATTCTGCTAGAGCTGTAGAAAAACAGGAGATTTAAGTGAGTCCTATAAATAAAAATACAGGCTTTTCTCTCACAGAAACCTGGTAATGTGGGATTTTTAATCAGAACATCTCTCATATTTTTGCATCTCTTTACCTCCTAAAAAGAAGAGTCTTATAATAAGTAAGAAGGTATCTAAAAATCTCAAGTTTTCTTTTATTTGCAGAATATATTGACACCACCTACTATTGCAATGAGCTTGTCAGTGAATTCTTGTATTGTTCATCTAATAGAAGTTCAGGGAATATATTTTGTAATATACATGTTTATAATGATCTTCCTTCAAGGAACTTACTCAGCATTGCAAAGAATAATTAATGATTGTATGTTTAATAATAATTAATTCTAACCAAGCCATTTTAAGTTAATTGACCTATTTTGCCTTGTCCTCTTTTTGTTCTTGCTTTCTTCCGTACCTTTTCCCCCAATTTTCCTTGATGTTGTTGATTGCAAACCAGGTGTCTGAGGGCAGATGTAATGAGAAAGTGAATTTAATATTAGATGGTCACAAGAAGTAAAAGCTAAGATTTCATTGTCCCCATACCCACATCCTTTTATATTTTAAAATGTTTCATGTCAATAATGAGCACTGCCTTTTTGAGGGAACAGCCCCAGCCTGTTTAAGTTGGGAATAAAATCAGTGATGCATGTAATCTCATGTAATACTTGGAGAAAAATATATATTCATATACGTTGTTTTGCTGAATCATCTGCAGACACATCTCAGAGCATTCAGACTTCGGGGAGAAGAGTAGTGAAGACACTAAGTCTATTTGTCATGAGGAATTTTCTTTTGGACTATTATCTCCTGGTTTTCTTCTTTTTATGAGATTACCTTTTTCTTCTGGAACAATTTTAGTGGCTGGAAGAAAATGTGCAGCTTCTTGATTTGGAAAATAGAATTATCAGATTGCATTTTGTAACAAAGATCTTCTACTAAAACAAAAGCAATTTTCCAGTATACAACAGAAAGAGAATTTGAATATAATCACTTTGCCCAGAGGAATATTGTGTAAGAATTTTTTGCTTGAGAATCTAGTTGCAGAATACTGCTACTGCATGTCTCATGGTAACATTGGAAATTAAAATGTTTGTGTTTGTAAATGCAAAACTGATTAAGCTTTAATACCCCGGGATCCAGACCCCAGAGAGCATCTGCATTTTATCAGGCTACATGAGTTTTAGAATGTTGTATTCATATCTGTTTTAAAGTTAGCTATTATAAAAAGTTCCAGTGCTACTAAATGATAGTCAGTCTTTACCCTTTTAAGTATAGATAGATGCCACATGCTGGAGTAGGAACATATGCCTTTCTGCATTTCTACACAACATAAACCTGATTAAGTTTCTCTAAAGTACCCCTGTCTAAAGTGATTTGGCATCCTGTTCCACTACAGCAGTAAACAATCCCACTTGTCTATTATTTCTGGTTCATTATAGTGACTTTGTCATCCATGATCTCTTAATAAACCCTGAAGATTTCCTTCTGGCCCTCAACAGTTATTTCTATCTTCTCCTTTAGAGCACAGAGATAATATTTCAAAAATTTAGTCTTGATTTTCTAAACACAGTGAATATATTCATACTGAAATGTGGGATTCAGACCAGGAGGTACCACACAGGTTACCTGTCTGCTCTAATCATTGTACCTACTTAGACCTTTCTCACCAAACTTAGAAAGATACTGAATTCAGGTGTGATTGCAGCTCTTGCTGGGGATAGGAGCATCTCCACATTTTTATGAGATAAATGTAGACACTTTTTCCCTAAAGATGCTGACTTAGAAGGGGAGTTTTACTCTCAAGATACAGATTACCACTGTACAGTTCGTGAGCAAGGAAATCTGCTTTAAGGTACAAATGTGGAATTCATGTGAATAGAAAAACAGCCATTGACCCACAGTAAAATACAGCAAAAATACTGATTCTATTGCAGTAATTGCAGCTCTTTGAAGTCTTGACTGTATAGGTTACATAATCCACTCTTCTTTCTTATGACTATTTTGTACTGCTATTCCTCATGGAGTCTGTACTAGGAAAAGAAAAGCGAGACCATTACAGCCATTCTTACGTGGTTCAGATGAGATTTTTTTTTTGTTTTTTTTTGATGGGTAACAGCCAGACAGACACTGTTAGCCACACAACTGGTATGTGTAACTCCCAGAAGTTCAAGCAGGGATGTGTGAGACAGTAGACAGGAAAATAAGTATCACAAAAAGCAGGAAGAAAAAGTAGAAAAACAGCACAGTGATCCGGCTGCCCTTTATTTTGATGACTGTGGTGAGTGATGGCAGTTTATGCTGTAAATTCAATGTCTAGAAGGAATCAAACTGAAATTTTATTTACCTACATATATTAAGCCACACTCTGCAGTGAAGAAAAAGTAACTTTTTTTCTGTCATTCATCTTTCAATTTAATATACTTCTCTTTAGAAGGCAAAAATCTAGCACGTATTGCAACAGTGTTTGACTAGACGCTGAAATTACACATAATATCAGCAGCCTGAATTTACTGTGTAATAGAGTCAAGTGCAATAAAAGCTGTATTAAGATCTTTACTTCTTACTGGCAAGAGTCACCACAGGTAGAACCTAATGATTCTCAATCAGCAACATAGCTCTCATTCCAGCAGGTTAATGGGCACTAACTATGTCATCTTGTTCTCCTGCTAGTTTTCAATTAATGTGGCAGCATTACAGAAAGCACACAAATCGCCCATTAAACTAATTTTTTATTGATAGCATTTGCTTACTGATGAGTACAGCACATCAATTAGACTCCTTTCTTCGCTAATTCATGCAAACAGAAATACTGGAAGAATCCCAGGCACTGTCTATTGGTCAGAAAATTGCATAGTAAGAAAGTTGGAGCAAGCAGGCCTGGCTTCAGCTTATGCAGTGCAGCCTTGCTCTAAAATGTGTGAGACTTAGAAATGGTTGCTATGACATCATGTGCCCACTAGAAATTGTTAATAACTCATGCAACTGGCTGCTGTTTTCAAAGACCTGCAAAAACAAGGATAGGTGTTTACTTTGATTTATTCATTTTAGCAAGCAGAAGGAATCCAGGTATCTTGAAGGTAGCTGATAACCTGAGTTATCAGCACTCTGAGTCATGACCTATATTCTGTACTTAATAGGTCCTGTGAACATTAGAGATTTTAATTAAATGATGGAGAGAAACAAAAATCTGTCACACATGCTTTATCATAATTTTCACTAAGCACATTACAGGTGAAACAGTGCAGTGATACAATAAGGACATAAATTACAGCAATTGCTTTAAATTTTCCTTGTGAAAATTTGGTACAATTAGGGTCTAGTCTAAATATAAGAATTCAGTACAGGTAGCTCATTGTGAAATGCTTAGAGTAACCTTCAGAAGATGCCTTAAAATGTTGACCCAAATGATATTTCCATGGTCTGTCATGTTCCCTGAAGGCAATTGAGGCAATCTCAGTGATTTCTTTGCTGCTGACAGCTCCTTTTGCCTCCCTTCTCCCTCAGAGGAGCATGTGTTACAGGTATGACTCTAAGGCCAGTGGGGTTATTAGTGCCTTTTTGTCTCCAAACTGATGTTACTCATGCACTAAGGACCTTTAAGTCCACTAAAAGACTTCTGGAAACTAAAGGTCAACAGTATTAAAAGTATTAATTATTTTGTCAATTTTTTGATAATTCGCTCTGATGATCCCTACATATATTTTCCAAACTTACTCAGAGATAAGGAAATATTTCTATTAGCTTTAAAGGTTACCTTTATTGGTGAGAACCACCTGACATCACCATTGTATTTTATTACAAAGGAAAGTATTATTCTTCTACTTGACAGAAAACATGTGACATATGTTTTGAAAGATTTTTCTGAGGGGTAGAAAACTGTGTTTTTCTTTTGTTGAATTCACATTTCAGTCTTCAAAAGCACTTCTTGAAATTACTGGCTATGAATTAAAGTTTTGGTAACACTATTCCATGAGTACATAGCTGGGAATGCTGGGCTCTAGTCCTGGTTGGTTTCTGAGTAGTTTTGAGCCGTTTCTCTCAGTTATGTAAAATGCAGATAATAGCGCTTAATAATTGCCCCCACAGGAAAACAATGTTGAATAATGCCTTAAAAGATGCTTTGGGCAGTCACAACAGTTTAAGGGTATTTGGCTTAAGTTCAGCAGGAAAGTTAATTTTTTTTCTTGGAAGGGCATTAGTGCCCAGGTGGTTCAGGCCCAGCACACTGTTCTGCCTTATGCTCCTGAGGAGGAGCAGGAGAGAGGAGCCGGAGACTCCAGCTAAGAGGAGCATGTGGCCAAATCAGGACCTTCAGTCATACAGAGCCTGATTGGAATTTCCTAATCCTCTTCTGTTTGTACACCCATTTTTTACCACCATCTTTTCCTAATCTCCTTAATTCTCTTTCCTATTTATGTACATTTTTTCTTTATCCCTCTCTCTCTCCCAGTCCTGCCTAGTTATAGATCTTGAAATTAGGAATTTATGTTTAAAATTATAATGTTCACTCTCCTCGTGTGTCAGATCTTTCATTCATTTGTACCTCTCAGGTTTTGTTGTATTATAAGCCCTTTGTATGCTTCCAGCAGGCATCTCTTGTTTCATTAAACAAGTAAACAGTGCTGCTACATCGCACCACTGGTTTTGGCTGCTTTGGGTTTAACAGACTGATTACCTAAATTTTACTGGCCTGGATCAAAGTGGAAGAGTTTCAGTTATGGCCTAATTTAAATCAAGGTGAACCCAGAAGCTGCTTGAAGCACCTTTCATTAATAATGGAGGGTAAAATAAAAGCCACGCTAAAATGCTGGTTTGAGTCTGTTCATTGATAACAATTAAATCTTTTTCTACTATAGATCTCTGTGACTTTCCATGATGATGAGTTAGAGTTTGCTTTTTAGGTTTTCTTTAATAATTAATGTTTTGTTTAATAGCAATTAAAATAGTTAAGTCATGTTTTTGTGTTTAGGATTAACAGAGTAAGAACTGAATGTGAATCTAATGTGGCCAGTTTGAAAATATCAGTGTGCAACAAGTGGCAACTGTGTCAAACATGTCTGGATTTTCCTTATATACATCTGTACAATTTTCCTTGAGGTAGCCTGAAAGTTACATCATTAGAGTTCGAAAGAAATTATAATAGGAGAAGGAGCAGATTCCGTGCCATCTTTAATAACTGTTGGTTTGTTTGAATTTCAGGCACTTTTCCTGTCTCTCTTCTAAATACATGTGCCCTGGTGTTCCAGCAGTTATGAGTACATTGTTGGCCAATATAAATGCTTTCTATGCTCACACAACAGCAGCAACAAATGTCTCTGCCTCAGATCGCTTTGCAGCTACTAACTTTGGGGTAAGTAGATTTTCTTTGATAGAGTTCTGGTCCTTTTCTTTTTTTCCTACTGTATTCCATATTAACTTCTACATTGAATTTGTTTTTAATTGCTCATTTTAAAAAGTGAGGGTTGTTGTTAGCTTTTGAAAATTTTACCCTGACTCTTTAAAATCAATCATAACAAAAGCCAGAGGAGATGCTGCTCAGCTCCTTGTGAGGCGTAGAGGCTAGAAAGCACTGGCACACGATCACAGCACTAAAATCTCCCAGAATTTTTGTTTTATTGCAGTGGGCCTTGCAAACTGCTAACTGCAGTAGACTAAGTATTGGATGCAATTCCTTTCTTGGGCTGTGTCATCAGTGAACTCATGTTAACCTGATGGATGTAGCCATAAATGCTGCTCTTCTCACAAGGATCCATAATAATGGACTCTCTCTGATTTTTGCTGAAATTTTTGCTGGTAAATTGTCCAAGTCCTGGTTTCAGGAATTTTAGGAGGAGTAGTAGCATTTCAGGGATGTAGGAATACTTTTATTATTGCTAAATTTTCTTCTGTGGATAAGTATCTCACAGCATGGACTTCCTAGTCTTTGAACATGATAATAAATAAAGATTATTCACTTCTTATTCTGATTTCTTCACCTACTCTCAGAGGAATTGAGAGCAGTAAGGCAGAGCAATAATTCAAAGAGGTTGCCGTCATAGCTCTGGTATTACGCATGAGACAGAGGGTATAAACACAATCTTATGCTGAAAAATGTATTTATTCTTTCCTCTTTTTTTAGTAAGGTTTTTATTTGCAGGGTTGATATCAAATATATATTTGATGTAACAGCTTTCATACAATACTGTTTATTGACATGAAATAAAATATTAATTGTAATTAAAATTTATTAAATACACATTAAAATTTCAAATTTAAAATTTTATTTGAAGTAGCGTTAGAGGTACTAGAACTCTTCTCCCATATTAGAATAATAGAGGAATTATGAATTTCAGATTTTCAAGATAAAATTATGAAATTATACATTTGGATGTGTAAACCAAGAATTACTTACTTGTTGAAACAAGTCTTCTCTTTCGATATTCAAGCTTTATTAGATCTCTGGCTTTTATGCCATTTTTGAAATTTAGAATGGTTTCACTGGATTTTTATCCTTTTTTCCCATTTTTCTAATGACCAGAACTACTTTTGTCCTCAGACTGGGCAGAGATTAAGTCCTTTCTCTGATGGTAATGCCAGTTTGCCTCTGACGCAATTCCAATCCAATTCATAGTTCAACAGATGGATGGGAGAAGAGTAGTAGGAATCACTAAAAGAGATTTGGAGCTCTTTTTCAAACAATTGACTTATAGGCAAAATATGAGATTATTCTTCTCTCCTGGGTCAAAAGGCATTTGTTAGTGAATAGCAGCACATCATTCATCAAAAAGAACATCTCAAATTCAAGTCCTCAGGCTACAGCTGGGAATGATTTGGCTGACTGAATATTTCAGTAGAGCTTTATAACATGACAAAAAAGTTCTCTTTTGATTGATCCCTTAAGGGAACTGTGCCAAATTAGTGGGGTTTGGTGTAGGTTAGAACTCCACTGATGAGAGACCGTGCACAGACTCTATTTTCAAATTCCTGATCATCACATTTGTATTGTACAGATACAATCAGTGCACTCTGAGAGCTATCAGCTCCTGCTTCTTCCAGAAGTCTGCTGCTTTCACACAGGCTGAGATTTCACAGTTTTGTGCAGTAGACTATGGAATATGTTCTAACATGGTAATTAGAAACTCATTAGTATTACTTGAGAATGGCACAACTCAGCTGGAAATCTTACAGCAAAATAATTTCACTGCTCCTATCATCTATCAAGATAACAAGTTAATTTCCACATTTGAAAGGAAAAAATATAATTTCATTGTATTAGTATTACTTACCTTATTCCTACAAAAGCCACTGTTTCAGAAGTATAATTTTCAATCATATTTTTACACCAAATTCTGTAGTAAATGAGCATCATTTCTTACTTATTAAAGGAAGGGAGAGGTGCTTTCTTCAAGAGTTGAATCAGTTGCAAGGCAAGTATAAGACAGGAAAATGTTGCATTGCAAAAATCTTTGTGACCTCCCTAATGTATTGCACAGCTGCACAGTGTTTAATGCATACCAGGTATACAACATAGAAAGGGAAATAAAGTGAATCACTTGGCCTTGAAACACAGGTGTTTCAAACCATCACTTGTATATGAAATAATGGAAAACAAGTTTCTTTTTAAATAAGTTAAAAGTGGAAAGAAGCTTTCTAAAACCCCAACAATTACAGGAACCTGCAAATTCTAGTGCAACATATTTTTCTTTTCTTTTTACAGAGAGAAAAGTTCATAAAGCTGCTGGATCAATTGCACAATTCTCTGAGGATTGATTTATCTAAATACAGGGTATGTACAACATATTCTATTTGAGTCAACATGAGACCCCCCAAATCCTTTGCAACAAAAATTTAGAGAATTTAAGCTGTTTAACACCAATATTATTCCAATTTGACAAAAAGAAAAAACTTGGTATTTTCTTTCCAAAAGCTAAGAATGGGTCAAGAGGTTGTCACATATTCAAGAAAGAGTAGTATTCAAAAATTTTGATTAAATTGGTCTATAACTAGTCTTAAGTGGATTAAGTTAATTCATCTGGGAATTACCTTCACTGACTCAGGTAGTTCAAAGTGCAGTTACTGCTGTATTTTTTCTGGGAGGGAGCCTGACATCTTTGCTACAACTTGCATGCTAAAATCCTGGAAATGTTGAAAAAGTCTTGTCTCCTTGTTGTTCTATTTGGTAGGAATTAGTTTCATTTCTGCCTCATGGAATCTCCTTCCACTGAGCTGTGCTCCAAAGCCAGCCTTTCAGGAGAGCAGACCCTGGGTACCTGGCAGTTACCATTTGGTTCTGAACTCCCTCTCCTTCTCCAGTCCACTGGATCATGAAACTTTTGGACAATACCTAAGTTAGGGCTTTATCACATGTGGCTCTCCTTTCAGCTTCTAGGAGTGGCAGCCTCCAGGTCAAGGATTTGTCTGTTCTGTGGCCTGCTCTCCAAAACTGGAGGAGAAGAGGAATATTTAAAAGAACCCCAAGGCATTAGAGAGAATGGAAATTGCACATACTTAGTTTTTAAGACTATATCCTTACTGAAGGAGATATGTTCATGCTAAGATCTTTTCATTTTGAAGAATGCTGTGCAGACAGTATTGTAGCATGAGGCTGATATTTCAATAGTAGGAAGTTATTTAAATAATACTGCTTCACATCACTCTGTTAACCTAGAGATCATAGCAAAACTTGAATATATTATTTCTACATTAAGCTTACTACTGCATTTATGCCTACAAATTATATATGTGCCATGTAAAACCCATAAATTATTTTCATTAGCAGCAGTTTCCAGACATCTTATAACATTTTTTATTCCATCCATGTTTTGGAAATATCACAATATTTTGAATTATTCATGTTACAAGTGCAGGAGCATTATCAAAGGTGTTCCTACTCATGTCCAAGGGATGCTCATCATTAACTACCTCACAGGCAGAATTTGGGTAATGTGAACATCTCTAATCCTTCCAAGCAGCACTTTATGTTTTCTTTGAGGGTTTTTAACTAGTTGTTCAAGGATTTTACCTGCAACTCAAATTTTGCATGATTCCTCTTTCCCTGATTCACCAGGATAATTTTCCTGCCAGCAATTCGGAAAGACTCCAAGACCTGAAATCAACTGTGGATCTGCTTACCAGCATTACTTTTTTTCGGATGAAGGTATTGTCCTTTACTTGCACAAATAAATTTCCTGACAGAAACAAAAAAATTACCTTTTTAATTAGTTTAAAGTCAAGTCACATAAAACATTCTTAGATGAACTCATTAGAAGTAATATATAAAAAGGGGTTTGTACTGATATAATAAAATCACAAGTCAAACAGTAAAATAGATCTGATAATTATTTGCCTTAGTCTCTCTTAAGAATGAGATCTAAGTGGTCAAGCATGGAAATATTTTTGGAATGGAATGGTACACATTAATATTATTGAATGAAAAAAGAAAAACACAAAGCAACCTTTAGCATGTGATTCAACTGCATTAGGCAACTACATAAACAGAATTAAAATAATCCATTAAGTTAAAGTTTGAATTAATGTATCCTGAAATGGAGTAAAAATATGAAGTCTTTGCTTTAAATAAATAACTGTTATTTGGCTTGATATTCTAATTCAAAGGAAAGCACATATTATACACTTTAGTTATTTCTTAAATAATAAAAGAAACTGATAAAATGTAAAACCTAAGATTTAAAGATGTAAACTATTGGGCACACATGCCTTTTTCATCATATAAGTACTTAATTTAAATAAAACTTAGTGATAAAATCTAATTGCATGTGTTCTAATGTATCTTTGAGCTAAATCAACCTTAATTCAACACAATTGTAATTGTTTTTATCATTGTTTTATTTGAACACTTTTCATCCTGTATAACAGCTCCTTTCAACACTTGGATATTTGTGTTCAATCTAATTCTGACTTTCTCCCATTTATGAAACATTTAATTAGGTCCTGGAATTGCAGAGCCCCCCTCGAGCCAGTACTGTGGTGAAGGACTGTGTAAAAGCCTGCCTGGATTCAACTTACAAATACATTTTTGACAATTGCTATGATCTCTACTCCCAGTTAGTGGATCAGGTAAGGTCAGAAGGAACTTGTTCTGTGCTATTGCTCAATCATTATTGTTAGTTTGCCTTTAATAAACAGAAAGTCTTCTGGTGTTCTTTCATATCAAAGCACTCAGGTTTTCACTTTATCTATGCATGGAGGAGCAACATACCATAAATACACCCACAGACAGCTATGAACTCTAAAATGTTTAACATGAGTTTCAAAATGGACACATTACCTCATAATGTAGTCATCAAGTTGGACATGACTGTCAAATTGTCCAGGAGTTTTGGGGAAGATGGTATTTGATTGATTACTGTTAATTTAAGATCTGTAACAGGAAAATAGTTATTTAAAATCTAACATTTCACTTCCGTAACTTTTGAAAACAATTTTTAATTTGCTGAAAATGGTATAGTCTTTCCAGCCTTATATTTTAGTACCCATGATGCGTACTTGGATCCAAGCTTTAGTAACTGCTTTAAGAAAGCACAGGATTTCTTAATATTAGTCTGTCAGGTTGAGCTATCAATGCAAAATAATTATAGCACTTGTTGTGTTCCAAATGTCATGCAAAATCCTTGAGAATACTCTTTATTTTTAATATAATATGGCTATTCTATAAGTAATGTTAGAATTAATTACTGTCTTAAAGGAGCATCACTTCTTTATCATATTATCACCTGTACCTTGTATTTGCTTTCTGGATGGTACACTGGAAAAATGGTAGTTCTGTGAGTATTCCAGCCTTGAACAGAATTAACTAAGTTCTTTGGCAAATGCACTTTTTTTTGTGTGTGTATAATTAATAAGAACGCTCATACTAATGATATAAGACTTCAAATGAAAATTATTTGAATTTATTTATTTATTTAAGTGAAAGATATATCTCTTAAATCCAGAATATTAATTCCTGTGTTTTAGGAATGGTGATATTTGCTGTTCAACATTTCTGAAACGAGAATTTATTTTCTCATGTTGGATTCCTTTTCCTGAGAAAACTTAACTGTAGCTTTGAATATAAGAATTTCTCACCAGCACCAAAAGCACTCCACACTTAGTGCTGATGTGTTTATCCTACAACAGATTACATTGTAAGCTGAGTAGGAGTATAAATTAGTGGAAGGAGCAGCTTCAGGCATCACATCTATTTACGTCATAAACTGTTCTGTTTTCTCGCTAACATTTACTCTGCAGCAATTTGATCTTGTCTGGTAAATATAATATGAAGTGCTGCTAGACTGGGTATTACATAAGCCTGCAGTTTATCAGTAGATTCTAGTACTCAGTAAACAGCTAAAAGTGATGAAGTCTTACCTCTGCAAACCATAGTGGCAACTGCAAAAGATCCTCTGTACTCAGAAAATTCACAACTTTTTTATGTGAATCCATACAGTCATTTAGCCTGTCTATTTTAAAATATGGTTTTAAAGTGCAGAGATATTACAGCTTTTCTGCTTGGTAGAGATTGTAAAACTTGCTTAAGTAAGGGTTCTCTCCCTCAAATTATATTTGAGGCAAAACGGGCAATGTTGTTATTGACTACCTGAATTAAGACTACAACTACCTGTTGTTATTAAGACTACCTGAATTCTGCATCAGCTCTTGAGTTGTACAAGGAGACTTTGTTCAACATGGTCCTCTTACAGTTTCCTATCAGTATATCCAAAAGTGCATTTTGTTTTAGGAACACTTGAATATGCAGTTTGTTTGAACCTATAGCTCTTGAGGCTTTCCAGTGAGTCCGGGTGACTGGTTTGTGGTACCACTGTTATAATAATGAAGCAGTAACCAGTATTGTAATTAACATTTCATTAGCTTTGTTTCCAAGCCCCTTAGATTAGACCAGATTCCACCATTAAGCCTTCCTCAGTACCCTTCCCTTATCTCTGCTGTCTCCCCATCAGGTGAGGTCCCCTCCCCTCAGAGGGAGGGAGCTCATCCTAGCCTGGTTCTGCACACAGGAGGTTCATGTTTTAGCTGCACAGCTGAGCTCTGGGCTGTGAGACTGAGAACTGAGACCCAAAGCAACAAGGAATGGTTCTTATGTAGGTCAGCACCTGCTCTCACTCAGGGGAAGGACTGGCAGATGTTGTCCTGCTGAGGCCTCTGCATGCTCAGGGTGTATCTGTGTGTAACTCAGGGTAACACCTTCTGCAATTGCTTTTGGCTGCAACCTATAATTCTCAGAGATGCCTGCCACAGTATTTTGAGAAAATATGCTTCAGGTCTGATTGTGTGGGATTGTTTAATTTTGGGGTGAAAATTGAGCAATGACTGTTAAAATTGAGGGGCTTGAACTGGAGTTTTTGGATATTTGCCACTGTGAACACAAAAATTCAATCACAAAATATGCTCAGCAGTCTCCAATTCCTCTTTTTATTACTCTCTCTACCTTTGTGTCAGACAGGCAATCACCGTTAAAAAGCTAATGTCTTGCAGCAAAATATCACCCCTGAGGATATTTTCTCGGGTGAAGCATTGCAAATGCTAACAGCATGCAAAAATGTCATACTACAGTTCCACACCAGAATACAAAGAACAGCTGATGGCAAAAAACCAATGACTACCAGAGGTAGTAAAACGTGATAGCTTGACAGTCTCACTGCCATGTATATTGCTATCCTCATTATTGGAGACAAAGCCCTCTGATGAAGGACTATCTAGCTCCTTATGCAGCACATGCAATATTTTCTCTTTTTAATTAATAGTTATCTGAGTGAAGTGCTTAGCTACCCTATGTTAAAAAGACATATCCTGGAGAAGTAGTTTAGGAAACACTTTGATAGCTCTCTGACTCAGTTTACAGATATGTCACTCTTTCTGTTTTCTTGAGAAAACAAATTTTGAAATCCTGGCTGGTGCTCACAGAGACTGAAGTCCCTTCAATAATTCTTTTTGCAGTCTTCTCCACTGAGTGACACCAATGAAATGCAGACCATACCCTTTCATGTTATCTGAAGAGCTCTTGATCAGTACAAATAACTTCATGACTGATAGCACCAATATACTGGAATAAAACACTGGAGTACTTTGTATTTGCCAGCAGCTCATCAGAACAGGCCTGGTATTCTACCTGATGTTAGGGACCTTTACTTGGGTCTTATCTCAGCTCTGCATGTTGTCGCAGCACAGCTTGGTGCAGACAGGAGGTAGGAAAGAGCAATTGACTCCTTCAGGAGCCAGGGCTGGTACAGCTGCAGCAGCACACTACTCTGCCCTTGCCATTCATCTTTCACAGGGGTACTGCACCTTGGGCTGGGTTGATAATGAACAAAAAACATCCCAGATCTGGAAACTGGAGCTGTGGATGAGCACCTGGATGGGCCTATGCTATGGGAGCTGGCTCAGTTTTGCTTTACTCAGTTGGGAGTCCCTGGTCTTTGGGATTTGGGAATGCAAGCCTCATAGTTGTTTTTGAGCATGTACTTTTTTCTCTTTAGTATAAATGACAAAAAAAAAAAAATAGGTTAGATTATTAATTTCTTATAGAAATACTGCAAGAACTGAAGCATGACTATGATCTGTGGTTTTCAAACACATTCAGAACTATGAAGTGGGAAATAAAGGGCAGTAGCAAAAGCTGTTTACTACAGAGAGTTCTATTTTTCAGGCGTGCAAATTTCAGTGTCAAGTAATAATTCTTGTGAAGCCCTTTGTTATATTTATGTATTGCTTTAGATTCACTGAAAAGGTTCTGGCATGCAGAGGGTACTTAGAGATCTCTCTTTGTGTTGCAGCATTGTGTTTGATGGGCAGCATGTTAACAACAGTAATAGAAAAACATTTGGTAAATTACCTTAGAACAGAAGGATGCATTTTATGCTATGGCATTTCCAACTCCATTCTGAGAATTCTCTGTCAGAAGAAGACCAGATCTTACAGATATAAATTCTTCTTAGCAGCTTGTCTGAGAACACTGGTTAGGAAGTCAAAGAGCTTGCAATAAGTGAGGGGCTCACTTTGATCTTCCTCCACCTACTCCCTGCAGTAGCAGAACTTTTCTGGGTGGGTGGGTCAGTATCCACAGTATCACTTGGCTGGCCACTGCAGAGAGCTATTCATGTTCACTGCCCTAAACAGATAGACCACTTAAACCAGCTCCTTTCACCTGCCAGTCCTTGAAGGAAAAGGCTGACAATTCTTGATGAGAATTAATCCAAAAGGATTCTGTTCCACTTCAGATGGAATACATAAAGCTGCTTGGAGAAGGTGTGGGTGCCCCATCCCTGGAAGTGTTCAAGGCCAGTTTGAATGGGACTCTGAGCAATGTGGTTTAGTGGAAGGTGTCCCCTGCCCAGAGCAAGAGGAATGAAAAATACAATCTTTGACATCACTTCCAACCCAAACCATTCTGTGATTCTATGGTGATTCTTTAAATAGGGTTTCAGTTTCAAAGAAGTTAACAGTTTAGGAGTTAGTTACAGTGTGACAGCGCTGCGCAGGGAAATCTCTCACAGGTTTTGAATGCATGTCTGCAAGTGGTTTCTGGCTTTAGGCTCTGTTGAGTAAATTCTGTAAGGCCGAATTTTCATTTTTTTAGGTATTAAAAATATCTTTTAAAATTATATAAAATCTTAAAAATTGATAGACGTTATATGTGAGTGTCTACATATGTGTATATTTTATATATAGTGCATATTGTATATTTGCTGGTGGTTCTACATCAACTAATATTATATGTAATGTAAGTAATAAATATGCAGTTTAAAATATGGAAGAATTGTTAAAATTAATATTTCATTGTCCATGACTGATCTGTAAAACTGCCCTCTGCAGCCTTGTGCTGATCAAGGCTACTGTGTTAGTTTCCATTGAATTTCCACTGTATCATTATTTATATAGAAAATTTTGTATTCTGAAACCTAGCTTGGGGCTTGCAGGAGACAGCAATACATAACTTTCTGATATCATAGGATTCAATTTATCAAAGTCACACAGATAATAATGGATATTGATTGCACAGAACATAACAAAATAAAAGCAAAGAAAATTAAACCAGACATTCATCCTACGATCTGGTAAAATCAGTGATGGGAGAAGTTGAAAGCCCTATGTTTCTTAGACTAGGCTTTACAGATTTGTCTCAGGGTAATAGAGATGTAGATTTTAATCTTGCTTCACACTGGGTCTGAGATTGCTTTCTCCAGTCTCAGCCACTTTTCTAGAGTACAAAATGTTTGTTTGTCAACAGTTTAGCCCTTTTTTTTTTTCCATTAAACTCAGAAAACTCCCTCTACATTTTATTTTTCTCTTTAAGAGAGTATCAAAACACCAGTAATGATTTTGGAGGCTCTGTACTGCATAATCCATTGCTTGAATATGAATTTGGTGACTAGGAAATTGACATTAAAAGGGAATTGAGAAAAACATGATTCCATGCAAATAATTTATTTCAATTCATATCCTATGAAAAACTGTTTTTACATAGTTCATCTTTCTGATTTTGATGTCTTCTGTCGCAAAAAACAAAGAGTTATCACCTAGTTTGGATGTTGCATTTAAAACCCCACAGAGAATCTCCAGTACTTAGTGTATTTGTGAATCTTAAGTGAATAATATGACTTTTATTGTAAGTTGTTTGCTGCCACTGTAGGGTGATCATAAAGACAAGAAGCACCCAAGTCAATTAATATGAGAGTATAAAAACCTGTCTTTTCTGCTCTTATTGCTTGTTTGATCTGCCAGCAGAAGTCCCTTAGGAATATCATTGTTGTGCCTTTGGCCAGTCACTCATTGAGCTTTTAAGCAGAGAATATCTTGTGGCATTTCATGATTCTGTGCATGTGGGCAGCATTACCATCCAAAGTGATGCTACAGGAGGTCAAGGTATTTTAAATAACCTTTCCTATGTGAAAAAGCTCATGGAAAAGAAAGTGATTCTGCTAATTGGCAAACTTTCATTCATCTCAGTATTTGGAAAGGTCTCTTGGTTACTGGATGAGCAGTCTGTGATTTGAGCTTATTCAGTGCTGTATCAAACAAAAACAGAAGACAGGAAACTTCAGCAACTCATTTATTTTAAAATTAAGAACCATTAATAGCATCAGTTTAATTAATGATTTTGTCATCTTCCTATTTTAAGAATTTATGTTACTCTTGAAATTTTTAGTTATATTTTTAAAAAATTCTCATTGTTATCATCCTCTACAATAATAAGCAGTATTTAGGATCTCCTGTAACTTTTCACTGTATTTGTTCCAGTGTGGCACTAATTAGGTATATCAGCTATTTAGTTGATGCTTTTACACTGACAGTTTCTTCCAAATGGGTGCAATGAGAGTGAAAAAAAAAATCTAAATTGCAATCAAATTTCCACCACTGTTTTACCTCATTCTAACAGCACTGCACCAAGCCAGAGCAGGGGTAGCACTGTCAAACACACAGTGTGGTTTTGGACATTGCCCTGTGCAGGAATCCAAGGGCTGGACTCTGGTCCTTGTGGGCCCCTTCCAACTCAGAGTATTCCATAATTCTATAATGCTTCTACAAAGGCATCTGCTGAACATAAAGCAAATAATAGTGCTGACAATAATGAGGTAAAAAGAGCTTGAATGATTATGAGCATGTCTAACACACTAAGTAGATTTTAGGATAAAGAATGGAAATAACAACTAGGGATGGGCTGAGTATGCACTTTCTCTTCAGGACATAAAACTACATCTGTAATGTGAAACTATTTTAAAAATACCTTCTCTGGGACTTTTGTAAAGGTCATACAGATTTTAAAGAGAT
The DNA here is from genome assembly GCF_028769735.1 of Zonotrichia leucophrys gambelii. Lineage (NCBI taxonomy): Eukaryota > Metazoa > Chordata > Aves > Passeriformes > Passerellidae > Zonotrichia > Zonotrichia leucophrys. The sequence goes on along the minus strand of NC_088180.1, from coordinate 7,801,748 downwards.
TTCTTTTCCAGAGAATTATGGTAGAAAGGACCTCCTTGTGCAACTATTACATTGTAAATGTAATACTTTTTGTTATCTCTGTTAAAGAACTGAATTTTGCATTCTGTGATTCACATTCGCAGCCATGAAAAGCTGTCTCAGCTACTTCACTTGCTGAGAAATACAGTTCTTGGATAAGATGCTGAGCTACATATGAGGTGGCTTTGTCTTCTCCAGCTGCCTTTCAGTTGGTTTGATTTAACAAGCTTCTGAGAAAAAAAATGGTCTATGAGACCTACATCTTTGATGTAGAAACAAGGCCTTTTTATTAAAAATCTAATGTATACCAGGAAATGCTCTTATGAGTGACATTAATGCTCTAATGTTCATTTCTGTTTTGCAAAGCTCTCTCATTTGCATGCACAGTTGTTAATTGTTGATGACACCAGACCCACCATCCTTTGACCTCCTTCTGAGCTTTATTTCTGTTGCTTTATACACTGAGGTGGTACCCTTTGTAGATCATCTGAGTATGCAGCAGTGTGATTAATGATACATGTCTAAAATATTCCACAGTGGCCACAAAAACAGTTTCAAATAGGTGTTGTTGAAATTCCCTTTCTGCCATTCTAAATGCTGTTCATACATAAAAGTCAATGGGGTTAAATTAACATTTAATTAATTCACTGTGACACATGTATAGTGTTAGGCATATTCAAAAAGATACCAGGTCCATTGAAGTGGTCATAGTTGGACTAGGAATGAGAAGTACAGGGAATATGTGTTTAAACTTGCAGGAGTACAGGCATGTTTATTTTCTGTCTTACTAGCTGAGACCCCTTTCAATCTCACACAGCAGTGTAGAAGAGCACGTGTAGATCGAGCCTGTGCAGACATAGCTCTGTGTGGCAGAAATTATTCATGTATGTGGCCATACAGAATTAAAATATTTCTGTTCATATTTGGGTCCCTACAATGAAGTTATTTATTGGACATTGATGAGGAATCTGATCCCTCTGCCAAGCAAAGGAATGCAAAATACTTGTTTAGTATTTTAGGACTAAAATTTTAGGAAATTTTAGGTTAAGAATTAATAAATAAAAATTGTAGAGACAAAGTCTGTCTGTAAATGCATATTGTAGTAAAATTAAAGAATATAAAATTCTCAATAACATAAAGGGAAATTCAACTGCTTCTTCATTTAGACCATACATCAGAAGCAGCTGCTAGGCTGAATACCTTCAGCATATAATTCAAAACAAAACATTAAATACTCCTCAGCACTGATTTTTTTGAGTCTTTATTGTGTTGGGTATAAAAGTTCTGCCTCAACAGGCAATTCTACCTGTGCTGAGTCTCAGCACAGCAAAGAATTTAATAATGTATCTAATTACAGCGTGAGCATGCAGTAAAAACCAAGTCTCTATTGATCTCCTTTGCTGACATGACAATCTTTGCACTATGGTTCTTAATATTTGTGCACAGCCAAGTACAGTTTTTCATATGTTCTGCTCTGTTAGTTAGCCAGTCTTGGTCCAAAATTTCTGAAGATTCTTAATATGTCACTCTTCACAACCAAGGAATGATCTATAGGTGGGACTCCCATAGTATTTTCTCTAATAAAAATATATTCAATCTTGTTTTAACAGAGTAAGAAGCAAGAAGTTCCTAAAGAAGAACAGGGACCAACAACAAAGAATTTGGATTTCTGGGCACAGCTGATTACTCTGATGGTCACCATTATAGATGAAGATAAAACAGCATATACACCAATCTTAAACCAGTAAGTAATTACTTTCCCAAAAAAATTAAGAATCATGGATTTATTAAAATAAGTATAAGAAATACACCTGAATTAGAAGTTATATTTTAAATGGATTCTAGGTAGAGATTTTTATACAGAATATTGTATTGACATAGATTGATAAAAACTTAGTGCTCTGATAATGGAAAGAAAATCTTTTGGTTTAGGAACATTAAGGACTGGTGATATATGAGTCATCTCAAAACTTTAGGTAGCAAACTATGCTACATGAGATATAAATGGATAGAAGGGAAATGTCAGTGACATTTCAGTGCAAGGCATTTTCAGTGTGATGATATTGATGGTATGGGAGCATCATGGCACACATGGTGTTCAAATCTTGCTGAAACTCATTTAGGTATGGTTTCCAGGCATGTAATTGTAAAAAAAAAAAAATGAACTTCACAAAAAGACCCTATCTGAATTTATAATTGGCTGGCCAGACTGACTTGAAAATGTATGAAGTGGAGAGCAGTATCCCAGAAATGGAATTTCACTTCTCAGAATTGAAGATGTAGCAGATGAGAGAGGTACAATCAATAAGCAAGACAAATGAAATAATTTAAGGTTGATACATGAGTAGAAAACAGAGAAACAATTGATAAACGCAGGAAAAGAAGGCAGTGCTAGGCTTTGAACATGAAATATTTAGAAAGAGTGCAAAGGAACATGTTTCACATATTACAGCTGGAGAAATGGGCCTGGAACCAATTGAAATGTGACGTGATGAAGCCCTGGGGAAATTTTTTAGCTCCTTGGAGCCATTTTACAGAGAGATTGCAGAAAATCTGGGCATAGTCTGGCTGTGATGACTTCTGCAAAAGTTAACATTGAAACCTACATCTGTATTATGACTAAACAATTAATAGAGGTTTCTGCAATTGCATTTAATTGAATGCTCTGAAGGGGAGCAGGAACAATCTGGTTTTTTCAGCCAAAATAGGGTAGATACTAAAAGGCACTCTATACATTGAGATGTGCTTGTCTGTTGATAAAAGGTACTATTCTATTTATGGCCCCACAGGAAAAGTGGCAAAGAAACCTCCTGGTGATAACCAGAAGCTGAAAGACTTTGAAAGTCATTGACTTCTGACTCCTTCCTTTGTTGAAATAAATTAAATATCACTTCAGTACTGTATAATAAACATTTCTTTGTTAATTATTTGTTGCACTGACCCTATTAAGGAATAAGCTCTTACCCTATAGAGGAAAGAAAACACTTCCTGTTTACTCCATTTTTATGTCATAGTGCCAAGTTTCTCCATTAATGAAAGCTCAACCTTTTGTCAGACAGGCTATACAAATAATACAGTAAAATATATAATTGAGACAAAAACATGTATGTGATTCATTTCAGTCTCTTCATTGAAATTAAACAAGTGTAATTGTGGGTTAAGTATCCTAAACATTGTTCTAGCTCTATTTTTATACAAATTTGAGGGAGAAAGTAAAGGCATAAAGAACAGAGTTCCTCTAAGGGGATTAGTAGGTTCCCTGAAGTACAGATGAATGATTGTGTAAGAATGTGAAGAGAGAATCAGGAGTGGACGGAATTGGGACAGATTAAGGGAGAGAGCTTGTGTCTCTGACTTCTCCCTGGTTTTTGCTGTTGTTTTGTAAGTGAAAGAGTGAACATAGGGAATAACATTTCTTTTAGAAGTAGAGACATCAGAAGTAAAAGATGAAGAGGCTCTAGGTGGAAAAAACTTGAAAAACTGTTCAGAGTTGCTTTGGATATATTTTTTTTTAAAGAAAAGCTTCTCCTAACACAAAAGCAGCATGTAAAAACTGTTGAGACAGTAAGGCAGTCTCTTTCCCCCTGTTTACCCCAGAAAAGGAAATGGGTTAAAATAGATGAATGGGAAATATAACTTGAATAAACAAGAATCCTGCAAAAATATTACTCCTTATTAGAAATATATGGCTATGCAGTGTCTCAGTAGAGTATTCAGGCCTGCATCCATTTGAATCCTATTTTAGAAATGAGGTAACTGAAGATCCCCAGGAGAGCATTCTGATAAAAGTTTTCACAATTGTATAATATTGCTCAGAATTCTATTCCTCAGCCAGTTTTGGAAACCCTATTTTTATATCCACCTTAGAGGCAGAAATTACACTGTGATGGAGTAGTTTGAACTGTATCAGGTTATGAATCCAGATGAAACATGACATGATGGCCTCAGCAACACTGCAGCCGCTGACAGAACACACCAGACCAGCCAGTGGGAGTGTGGGGGCAACATGCAGTTCTTACATGACATGAGAAACTTGACAAGTTTGAGGGAAAAACATGGTCTGGTATTTATTTAAGTTATAAAATCTTCATTCTAGTAGTTAAACAATGTAAATTGTGTTAGAAACCTGAATCACAGGCAAATCCAGATCTTCCTGGCACTTCTAGATATCCAGTGAGGCAGGAGAAATTTCTATCAAAATAAAATATCTATTCTAATAAAAGGAACATCAAATCAAGGACAAAACCTTCAAGTTGAATATGCTTCTGTGTTTTGAAAGCAAGATCTAAACTTTGAGCCCCTGCCTTTTTTTTTTTTGCACATATACTCAGAAAAGTCCAGTTGTCACTGTAGTATAAGTTTAAGAAACAAGACAGTTCTAATGGGACTTTTAAATTTGTTCTTTACTGCTCCTCAGATCCTTGCAGTGTTAGGATCTGTTTTCTCTGTGATCACATTGTGTTCCACACGGTATGGAAAGGACTAACACATGAAATCTGCAGGAGCAGATCTCCTCATGCTGCAGGAGCTAGGATGTTTAATACCTCTGAGAAGTTGGGGATAGTAACTTATATTGTAGAAACAGCATAATTGTAACCTGCATGTCAGCGAGTTATGAAATATAGGCCAGTGGAAAAAAATTGTGGAAGTGAAAAAATCAGAGTACATTCTATCACGAATTGGGCTACATCAGGCCAACTTTAGAATGTTTCTTTCATGATAGAAAGTGTATCTGATGTGGTTGTGTCTTGATGCAGTGATATTCCTCATTACGAATTACACTTTATTCTGTGGTAGCATGTGAATGTCACTGATTTAATTGAATTTGTGAATATTATCCTGTGAACAAAGCTGTTCTCATTCTTTCACCATATCCACTGTAGCTTCTCATGTAACAATGTAACACTGACAGACCAGGTTAGTTATATGGACTATATACAGCACCTGTCTTGCCCATTATTTTTTATTCAGGGAAAGGAGTGTTAAAAATAAAGCTTTGGATAGATGGAGGGTAAAGCACAAAAATGTAAGAATAACTGAGCTCTTTGCTCACATTTAAATGGAATATATCTTTTCCAAACTCAAATAAAACTTTTGTCTTAAGAGTTAGTGAAGCAGAGGCCATGGCCAGCCCTCCACAGGTGGTGTGATCTATCTTCCTGCTGCATGCACAGCACAAAACTGAATGTATTCACCTCCTAGGACTGGTGAGATTTAGCACCTGGATGAGACTGTAGCCACCAAGTATGGAATATGAGCTTTTCTGGGAAAGTGCGTCTGAGGTTCAGAGGCCTTGATGTTCTCAAGATGTAGCAGACTGGAGATTTGGCAGCACAAATTATGAAAAAGCATTTTTAATTGTCATGATAGAATTTTCTGGCATTAGGGTTGAACTAGAGACATGCAGTACTGTCTGGGATAAATGCTTTGGGGGTTATATATGTTTCACTTATACATTGATTATTTTCATTTATTTTTTAAGCTGAGTTCATTTTCATTCCATTGATCTGTGGTTTTATATATTGCCCTTCATTAGAACTAGGCAATGAGAACTGTTTTCACTAAATTTTTGCTTAATTAAAATCAATAGAGTGAAGATATATGTGGCTGTCTTGTATATGCAATTTAGTATTTTTGGAAATACATAGATATGGTAATGTACAGGCAACATAACTCTTCTGGATAAACTGAGATTTTATATAGTTCCAAGAATGACATAGAAATTGGGAAAACTATGGCCTGTGGGGCAGTTATAACTGTAGCAAGAGCCAGCTAAATGACTGACACAAGCAGAACTCTGCTGGTTGTCCTTTTGCTTCACTGAAAAATGTGAAAATACATGGTTTTTACAAAGATTAGAAAATGTAATGTGTAGAGATTTGCATGAGAAATTTCTCTGATATTTTGCTCCTTATGGATCAAAATTTGAAGTAGTTTGAAAAAGTTTTCTTAACTAAAAATAAGGTGTTAAAATACAAATAATACAAAATACCATACTTATATAGATGCTTTAGTATTTGACCTTTGATTATCCCTTCCCTTTAATAAGACAGCTGCTTCTGTTACCATCTATCTTTATCATGTGGAATGTCCTGTGTGGTTCTGTTGTGCTTTGGCTTTGTCACTTCTCACATACAGTAAACTGCAAGGACACCCCTGGTAGTTCCCCTGTGCCCATGACTGGCAGCTGTGCAATGCCCACCAGTGAGAGGCATAAAAACTGGCACCAATTTTAGACTTCACCTAACTGAAGCCAGGTGGGATGTGTTGAACTAATTTAATCAACATTGATAATTGCAGTTTGTGTGTGTGTGTGTGTGCTTTCACAAGTTAAAATGCATGGACAAATCTATTTATCACTAATCAAACAAGTGCATTTTTATCAGGCCCAGCCTTGCCTTATGGCCAGCCTTGCAATATGCTCAAAAGACAGCGTCAATATTAAATCAGCTGTTAAATATTTCCTCAGAGCCACACCATCAAAGTTTAAGTCTGATGCTAAGAAAGAACTCAGAGTGGATTGGAGGTAAAGAAGTTAAGACAGTTGAAATGCATTTCAGTTTTTGAACAGAAATTATTTTTGTGGTAATAGAATTAATATGAAGTTCTTTAATTGAGCAGTCATTAGCATAAAGAGGGCTCAGTGAACTGAGCTAGCAACTGCTTCCTATTAGAGTGGCAGAGCTAATGAGCTGTTTAAGTACTTTTTCTTTGCAGATATGATCAGGGTCAAATAGGTCTCTAAAATGAATACATTACTTAGATCCTACTGCTACCACTTTAAAGTTGCACATAATTCTCATTCTTTCTATGTCAACAAGACCTTTAAAATTCTTACATTTTTACAGAAATTATTATGGAATATTTTCTGAATTTGATTAGTGCTTTACAAAAAGGTCAAAATACTTTGTATCCAATTCTCTGCTAGTATATAGTGTAATAACCTCCACACAAAAGCCACACAGCTCTGTGTATTTCCTCATTAACACATTCCCTTATTTTATGTCCTGGTGAACTGTGGGTGATTTGTGTGGCTCTCACTGCACCCCTGTGCCATAAACAACTGCTTTACCCTAGTGGGAGATTCTGTGTTCTACTTTCTGCTCTTCATCTGCCTGACCTGCCTGGCTCTGCCTCTGTGTCCTGAGAATGGCTCTTATTAATATCAGTTCCACACCTGCATTGGACAGCCCTTTTTTTAAGACCAAAAATGTGACAAAAACACAATGTTGATCACTAAAATGCCAGCTTTTGCTAGTTGCTAACAGTGAAAATGGTAACTCAAAGATCAAGGATTTTCTTTTGTGCTGAATAAGAAGCAACTGGGATCTATGAATAATTTGTGTAAAAGTACTTAACTGATAACAGCAGAAAGTATCTAAAAAGGATTTCTCAAAGATGACATGAAGCATGAGACCAAATCTAAAATTTTGAATCTAAATCTGCATTTCACTACTTGTTATAGTCTTTGTTATTTTATCCATACGTCAAGGTGGAAGTCTTGAGTGAATTGGATTCTGTGAGTGTATAAACCAATATAGCTTCACAGACAGCCTCACTCTTTTCCACTGTCAGAAGGGAATTAAGGAAAACCTGTGGCTGCTAAACATCTGAGCCAACTGTTTCATGTTCTTCCTAAGCCATCTGATTTAACTAAATTTGAGGAATCATCTGCAAGATAGATGAATGTTTCTTGATTTAAAAGTCATATGAATGAAGTTTTTATTTGAAGGTTGGATGGTTTATATAATTGTTACAGAACATAAGATACAGTAAGTGCATACTAGGGGAATTATTTTGTGGAAATATTTGCCTTTTTGTTGTGCAGCTGTAACTTCATTCCTAGCAGCAGGTGAACTGATGTCATGTGATTGATTGCAGGTTCCCTCAAGAGCTGAACATGGGAAAAATCAGTGCTGAAATCATGTGGACTCTGTTTGCCCAGGACATGAAATATGCTCTGGAAGGTAATTAGAACAAACTATTAATTTCGCTAGTGAGTTCAGCAAGACTGATTTGCACTGTAAGTGATACCAGGCATGAGATTTCTTTGTGTGATTAGAGCTTTCTGGTGCACTTGTTTAAGATGTTTGTGAGTTAGTGAAAAAGAAGGGTTATAAGGAATCAAATCATTTCACTGTGAATATATGAAGTTATCTGTGAAAGAAGCCCACAAAAGAATTGTGATTTGAAATGCTGCTTCTTAGATCTGATAAAAACCTTCAGTGTCCAAAGAGACCCACATGTGTTTGCTAGAGAGCATTGTAGATATTCCGATTTTTCTCACTAGCTGAAATTTCCTAACTTGCCCATAAGGAACATTTGTGGAATGAAATTATGGAGGAAGCACACACTTACAATTAAATCTTTTTGTGTTCAAAAGGCAGGATGTATTCATTCTAGTTCCAGCAGAATCAAATACAGTTTCATTTTATATCTTAAGATATTGTGGTTAACCATTGTTAAAATATATGGGGTTTTGCTATATAGCAGATTGTCTCCAACTAATAGCTTCAAACACACAATAAAATATAGTTATTGCAGCAAACCAAGTAAAAACACCTGCATGAAACTGGCATTGTCTTTAGTCAAGTCTGCTACTAACTACAGAGTAAGTCTAAAAAGGGTGAGAAAAAACACATGAGGTTGAATTTTAAAAACAATGCAATTCAACAGGCATAAAGGATTAAAAAACCCAAATATTTGAAGATACACTTCTATATTATTCTCTCCAGAATGTCTAATGGGATAATATCAGTGCAGTGGTGCTTTTGATAGCATGGCAGATTTTCATGATGATAATTGAAGTGAAAAGATGAGTGGCTAGAATGACTATTGGTGGAAGAACTGTTTTGTTCCTCTGCTGATGTGTTACTTTATTTTGTTAATTGTGTTATTTGAATGTGGAACTTTCTTACTAAGCAGAGCAAAAAGGAAGGAAGGTAATGAAAATATGTACAAACACAACAGAAGACATGAGACATCTTAGATGTGGGTAGGAGATGAGATGTTCAAACTATTGTTTCAAAGTGCTGTTCTGTAGTCATGTCAGAGTGAATCAGAAATGCGAGTTTGAGAAGGGATGTCAGGCAGATCATCCTTTAAGAGTGATCAGTGAAAGCAAAAGCTTCCAAGAGCTGAGAAATGTGAAGGCCATGTGAAAGCCACTGGTTTCACTTAAAGCATAATCCTGGTGTCATCAGGGAATCTTCTATCTGGAGAGGCTGTCAGTCAGGAGCAGCTATCAGAAAACTGCTGTTCAGTAACTCAGTGTTGTGATTCCCTTACCGATAGCACAGATTACTGAGGATTTCTAATAGTCACCAACTGCCACGACTTCATGACCTTGGGTGTGTAGTTATACTCTGCACATGGACATCCATCCACATGAGCACCCAGGGCTTTAGCCATTGAACTATAAACATTCTGCACTGCAAAGAAATTATCCACAAAACATCACTCACTCTATTTGTTCATTAGAGCACACTGATCACTCAAAAGGCAGCTTCAGAACAAGTCGTGGCTTGTTTATTGGTTGTAAAGAATAGAACAAGAAGCTCATAAGAAAGACTTAATTGTACAATATATAAAATGTTAGGACTGAATCAGGATTTTAAAATAAATTTTAATGTTAATATTAATCCTTATTCTGCAGAGAGAAATGTAGAAGGCATTTGACTTTTATGTTCCAGACCAGCCCCTGAATGTGGTCTCATTTCTGTGTTGCTGTGGATACTGACTTTCTGAGGAGAGTAAATGCCATTGTTGGCATTAGGAATTCTAAACTGCCCCCAAAATCATTAGTGAAACAGTTCCTGCGTATAAATAATAATTAAAGGAAAATGAAATTAGTATAAGTTATTATTTTGAAATTAGTATAAATTATTATAAGTATACAAAATTTCACCTTCTATGATTTCATTCCTAAGCAGGAACCTCGATAAATCTAGTAAAAAAATATAGATCAGTATACTGATCCTCTACCCAGCTTTGCTGGGATTTGAATTGTGAATTCTTTCAATAGATATTCTGCAAATGGGGTTTAACTCAGTTGTTGAGGGCAATAATATTTTTTTCTTTAGATTCTATAAGATTAGAAGCAAGCTCTTAAATATGTTCACAGTTGGTCCTCATGGTTTTAATGGAGTTCATTAAAATGCATTGCATTCTGCTATGCCACTCTCGCCTTCCAAGTTATTAACATAGGCTACCATCTGTTCATACCTAGTGTCCAGGGCTGTGATTGCAATCTTTCCCTACTCTAATTTAGTATTAATCTCCTGAAGCAGCATCTTTTGTGCTACAAAGTTGATTCCTTTCTGCATCCAATCAAGAAGCAATGAACTGGTCCAGCATTGTTTGCAAAAGGATTCCTCATGTGATAAAAAAGATTGGATTAGCTCATCCAAGATCCTGTTTCTGGTTTTACCCTCTTTTTTGTATTCACAAATATATCCAGCCACACCCATCAGTTTAAATTCAGGAACCAGCAAGACAGCAAAAATTGGAGCATCCACTTTCCATTGTTTTTCCCTTTTTCCTGAGCGCGGTTCAAAATGGCTGTTCAGGCTCTCTCCTCTCCCTGTAGAGCTGAATCCCTCCTGGATCTGCTCAGGGGGTGTGTGCACTGCAGGGCTGCTGCTCTCCAGTGCCCTCTGCCCACCTCCTCTTGTAGAACAGCCCAGCAGCCCAGTGAGAGGCACCCGCTGGCACCACACACCCTCTGCCCCTCTGCCTTCTCTCCTCCCTTGGTCCTTGGAGGACACCCCAGCACGGAGGCTGCTGCTGTGGCAGGGAGAGGTGGGGGGAGAGCAGCTGCCATGGCAGAGGCCTTTGGCTAGGGAAGAGCAAAGCCACGTCTCTGAGAGTACCAGGGCACTAAATGGCACTGGCAGAAGTGCTCAGGGCTTTGGTGAGGGAGGAAAGGCCATCCCAAAGCACAGTTCAGTCTGCACAGCTGCCAAGATCAGGGCTACACTGTGCCAAGCTGACATGCCTTGGAAACAAAACTATACTAAAATCTGGTATTGAGTTCATAATTTCATTCTAGATTTTCTTCCAATTGAAGTTAATTAAAATGTTTAGCCTTTGGATAGTGTTAAAAGTTTTATGCAAACTTTAACAAATTGAGTTCACACTAGTTATATTCCTTTTTTCTGGTTTAATGGATTATTTTCATGTGTAGATTTTGCATGAAAAAGGTATCACATGCTTCTGTTTGAGTGTTGTCTTCATTAGATTTTGGTCTCTTTGAAGTTTTTATTCTTCTTTGCAGGCTGTCCATGAAGCATCAGTGGTTTGCATGATACATTACAGGTTGTTGTTTGGCATTTAGTTTACACAAACATCTGATCTTATAGGATGGTAATATTTTTGTACTCTCTGATCCCCCAATTATTTCATATTTATGCTGCAAGAAAATGAGAACAGAGAGAGAGTTTTACCAACAGTGTATATGATTTGTTACTGATTTCATATGGTAAGAAATCTTTTTCTGTACAAGTATGAAGATGCAAAGGTTCAAAGACAATGAGAGAGTATAAGCTGAAATTATACATGCAATTGCAAAGTATCTTTTTTAATTTTTTGTCCTCAGAAATTTCTTTTCTCATATCTTTCAGATCTCTAACTTTTGAATAGGTCAGATCAAATGTCTGAAACTATCCAGTCTTTTAGAAAGAGAACATCCTAATTGCTGTTATTATGATAATCTAATTCTGGTAGTGGCCAGAAGTCAAGACCAGAATTAGGCGAGAAATTAGATGGCTGCTGTGTAAATAACAGCAACAGACAGTCTCCATCCTGCACAGCTAAGATGCTAAAGGCCTTATAAAAATAGGAAAAGGAGATTGTCATTCCACCATTTTATGCATTTAATTTAAGTTTGCTTTTCAAGTTTGCTGTTGTCTTCAGTGCTTAAGGAAATATTATTTTCCTGATTCTCTGACAGATACTTCATCCATGACAGAAACTGATGAAGTGATTTGAAAGAGAAGAGGCAGGTCCAGGAGTTGATGCTGAGCACAGAGACAGCATAGAAAAAATCCAAAAAAGGCTAATGCTGCCCAGAGAAAGGTCACGCCATTTGGTGGCAGATTTCAAGTCTATTTTCACTCTAAATTTACAATTTACAAAGTTCTCCTTAAGATGGAATATAGTGTTGGTTTAGAGGGAGGCTACAGAGGTGAGGGAAGGTGAGACTAAGGTTTTGTAAAGGACAAGAAGGCAGCATCCACAAGAATGCAGGATGTCATCACTATCAAAATATAAAACCTTTTTATTTTGTTCAGTCTCATTTCTGCATGGGCACTTATCTTTTCAGACACCTGAGGAATTAAGAGTCCTCTATGGCGACTCAGAGAGTCTGTGAAGGCAAAGTCAAGGAGATTACAGCTGGAGTTAGACCTTCCTTTGGCAGATAAGATAGCATGTTGCTGTGATTAGAGGAAGAGGGGAGTTAGAAATGTTCTTTACTCACCAAAACAGACAGGGATGTTGTTAACAGCAGGTACACTCTGTACATCCTGAGGGGCTGAGCTTCCTAAGTATGAGAATCCACCTGTCAAGGGCAAAGCAGAGCTCTCCAGGCTTGCCCAGAAAGCACCACAGCCACGCCAAATGACAATATTTTTCTGGCATTTATTAGACCCAGTAATTAAGACAGATGAAATGGACAAAACTGCTCCCAGGGGCTGAGTTAATACTTCTTCATATTATGCTGTAGCACTGTATCATCTTGCTTGGAACTACCTGAGAGATCTCTGATATGGCAAAACCTTGCAGTTGAGACTGTTATATCTATAATTTCCTTGTTCTCTAACCCATTTTCTTGGATTTTACACATTGAACCACCGTCAGAACAATGTACCACAGTACAAGTCTACAGTAATCTTAGTAAGTTCAAGTTTCTCTGTCTCTGTCTGTAGGTGTATTCATGGTGCCAGATTTGCTAGAAAAAATTTATTGCATCAGGGAATGCCTGTCTTCATTGTTCAGTCTTAAATTTGTCGCTCAATACTAGTAGTGTATATTGTCCTATATATTTAATAATGATAGATGTGTCCTTATTTATTCTTTTTCTAACCAATGACTATTACTCTTGTTCTTAAACACTGTTATTAGCTCTTACCCAGGTAATCATTTATTGTAAAAAAAAATGTATATAAACTTTTCCTGAACATTGCCTAATTGTGACAAAGGCAATTTTTTGTTAGTCAGCTTATACTGGTACCATCATGTTGGATAGGTTATGACTGATTAATAATTACAGGTTATTTATAGCTCACATGGCCCTGCCCTTTCCACAAATGAGTGAGCTGCAGGGAAAAGTGTTTTGTTCAGCCGATGGGCTGTGTACGACCTGTAGCAGCAGGGCCAAGCAAGACCTCCTCCAGAGTTTGTAGATATCTCAGACCAGAAGAATATGTTGCTGCTTCTTTCTTCTTGTCTTTGATTGCAATTCATTATCACCAAGATGATACCACTTTATTCCATCTCATGTTTGTACAAAAGCTGGACTTCTATCTTTTGTCTCAACTAATTTTATGGCTGGGGAAGAAAAACAAAAACCCCAAACAAGCAAAACCTCTAAGCAAAAATGTGACTTTTTCCTCTCAGACAGTCCCTTAAAGCATTGTTAAAGCTGCATCTGCTGGTAGGGGAAAGCTTTTATCCTTTTGTTTTCTTGAGGGCTTTCTTCCCCTTATCTCTGTCAGAGTGAAGCTGCATAATTCTCACACTGCAGCGGTGGAATGTAGGTGCTGCACCTCTTCCTGCATTCTGTGAGCTGATCACATAATGAATCCCCTTGTATTTTGGACTTCCTTAATTGAGAAACAGTGACTAATAACAGCTTTTTTGGAAAAGAAATACCTTTCTTTATCAACTAGAATACAATATTTGAGTTAAAGAAAATCAAAAATAACAAGCAACGCTATCTTTAATCATGCTGATTTTTACTAAGACACTGCTTTAAAGTTTTCCTCACACAGCAGCTGTTCTTCTCCTAGTTTCTGTTTTCTTATATTGAAGACTCAGTCTTTTACTTTCAGGACTGTTCCATAGAGTTTTACTTGTGTCTTTTTCTCCTCTAGAATCTGAGGTCAATTTCCTCTTATGGGGAAGTGCATTAGTTCCAAACTAAACATTTGATACTGCTTCACTGCCAGGAGAATAGGATAAATCTGTTAAAACTGCTTGTTTCCACATTATCTTTTAATAAGCCTTAAGTGCAGTTTGCTGGGTGAGAATTAGAAAACACCTCTCTGGTTTCGCCTTTGCAGGCAGAGCCAAATTGAACACAGGTAATTATTTAAGTGCAGCCTGGCATTTATCTTCCTGCTGGATTCTTCCTGGTTTGTACTTCATTTTACTAATTGCTTGTAAAATGCAAGCATGCCTGTTTGATAAGGTTTTATGCTCACTTTGCCTACTAGTGATGAGGCAAAGAGCACAGAATCAGATCTTTGTGGAAAAACACATTGTTTAAAAAATTAAGCAATAAGTAGATGGAAGAAACCTATCACAAAAATTACATTGCAGATGCAAAGCTGAGTATTCAATAGTTAAGTTCCAATGCTATTGAAGTGCTCTTTGTTACCTTTATTCAGTTTTCTATCCCAGATTCAAGCATTATGCTATCAAATCATAAAAACATGGAATGGTTTGGGTTCAAGGGGACCTTAAAGATCATCCACTTCCAACCCCCATGTCATGGGCAGGGATGCCACCCACTACACCAGGTTGCTCAGGGCACAATCCAGCCTGGCTTGAGCACTTCCAAGGATGGGGCATATATTCTCTGTTTTGCAATTTTTATTCATATTAGAGTTTTATGAGAGCTTAATCAATATAAATTGGATTCCTATATTAGTATTGCTTTTCTTCTTTTATTACTTCATTATTTTTGTTACTTTTATTGCTTTCTTTTTTTATTACTTTGAATAGATGTTGAAATATCAGTACAAAGTATTTGAAATTTCAATCATATTCTTCAGAACTAGGACTTTAATTATCATCATATCAGATAGGATGGACTATTTCTTCTGCTTCATTTATAGCTTCCATTTCCTTATGCATTCCATGGTCAATAAATATACAAAGCAAGAATTCCATCAGCTGTAAAAATCACAGTTCCGATTATTCCACTCACTGGAAGTAAGTGCTTATTTCTTTTTGTATTCAATACAGAATTTTGTCTCCAAATGTTTATTCTTTGAATATTGTCTATTTAGTATCATGGTATGTAAATTTCAATCTGATAGAATATTGAAGGGTGAAATTTATACTGAGGTTGATCTTATTCATTTACTTGTATTCCTGGCATTTTTCTTTTCTCTTCAGCAAGCAAAACAGAGAAAGTTTATGCATTATCAAGCTGCACATCTTGCATTACCCGTTTGGTGATAACCCATCCACTTTTCTGGAACTTTTGTGGAAGTATTTGGCTTTGGAAGTAGTAATTAATTGATGAGACTAATAGAAGTAATAAGGACTATAAAGAAGCAGTAAAAAATCAACTGATTAATGTTAATAAAATATCAAAGTTAATTTGCCTAAGTAATCTGAAACACTTAGGCAGTATAACACAGTAGGTTAAAAATGTCAAATGCAACGTTTAGAGTAGAAGATAGGGTAGTTTGTAGCAGGTTCATACATCCCTCGTGATATTACGTGTTGCATCTCTTAAGTAGTGTATGACATTGGTGTTTGATGCCCTTGAAGTTCCCATGAGACATTTATCTCTCCCAAGGAACCATGTACATCTCTGCCTTTTCTGACACCGAGCAGGTGCCCCTGAGCTCTGCTGCACCTGCTGTGAAATGTCAGGCAAAGCAGAGCACTGAGCACACGGCCTCCTGCGTGGAGAGCTTCTCCTTGAATGTAAAGGGCAATGTCACATCAGCTTTTACAGTGCACTGCAGTAACCCAGGGATGGATTAGCAGCTTCCACTGCAGGCAAGAAGATGAAAAAGGAACAGTGAACATTCTTCCTCACCTTTCAGAATATGACAGCCTGTCTTCCTTCCCTGATCTCTGTCACAGAATCACAGAATTTCCAGGGTTGGCCAGCATCTGTGGAGACCATCCAGTCTAACCCCTCTGTCAAGGCAGGGTCACCTGGAGCAGGAATGTTTCCAGGAGGGTTTGGAATGTCTCCAGAGAGGGAGGCTCCATGACCTGCCTGGGAGCTGTTCCAGTGCTCTGCTACCCTTAATGGAAAGTTCTTCCTAACATTGAGATGGAACTTCTTGTGTTTTATGGCCATTGCTTCTTGTCCTGTTGCTGGGCACCACCACAAAGTCTAGCACCCTTCTCTTGGTGCCCTCCTTGAGACATTTATATGCATTAATGAGATCCACCCTGAGTCCTTCCTTCTCCAGACTAAACAGGCCCAGCTCCTGTCCTAAATCTCTCTTCATAAGAGAGATGTTCCAGACCTCTCATTGTCTTTGTGGCCTCCACTGGACCCTCTCCAGTAGCTCCTCTGTCCAGATGGAAATAGGACTCCATAGTAAGGAATCTTTGAAGAAGATCTACAACGCCTTTCTTAATTTATGCATCTTGCCTTAATAAGTGTACTTGGTCTCTTTTTTCTTCATTTTCCCAGTTGCACAGCTTCATCGCCCCCCAGATATGTTCCAGGTACAGTCCATTGTGTTTGTGAACTGTCCAAAGATATTTTGATAAAAATTTTCAAGTAAAAGCAGAGAAAAGATTGTCTGTTGTAAAAGATACAATATATTTTTTAAAGGAGCATTAGAGGGGGGTTAGAGATAAATGTAATCGAAAAAGGAGGGAATGACAGAAGTTTTTCAGGTTTTGGTTTATTATATTCAACTTGACACAAAGAGCCCTTTCAGAAAGGTCAGTAGTATTTCACATTATAAAAATTAATGTAAATTATACATTATTATCAATTAGTAGTGTTCTACTGTGTATTTCAGTTAATACCCAGTGACTTCCATTGCCTTTAGCAAAGTACAAGAATCCTGGGATGAGATTCTAGTGGAATGTAACGTTTTCTTCTAAACCAGTGACAAACTATGAGTTAAATTTTTTCTTCATTTGTGGCCTGTATGCTGTTGCATTCATACAATCAGAGGCTTCAGGTTTCTTTCAGCAGTATAGAGATTAAATCTAGAGCACTATAAGCATAAAAGAGGCTGTGGCATAGCAACTGCTCCTGTATTGTGGGGAAATGGCACTGGGATCAGGTGCATTGAACATTAACTTCTGATTTTATCCAAAACAGAGGTGCATCATTCAGTGTAACATTTCCACAGTGATTCAGAGGGAGGAATACCAATGCATACCCCATCCATATCATTCCTTACTGGAGCTTTGCTTCCTCTAGCTGTACTCAGTTTTGTGTTCCCAATTACCCTTCCCAATTATATGACTGCAAGTTTGGAACTAGGAGGTTTTCTGAAACAGCAGTTCTGGAAGAAATAGATAGCAGCTGGCAGTCTCTAGAAAGATTGGTAGGTAATTATTGCAAATAATATGGAATTATGTCACAATGGTTGAGAATAACAGCTGAGTTTTGATGGGAAAATTTGCAGCTAATCCAAACACAAATCCCATATGCTTAGTCTCAACCATTTCTGTTTAATAAACTGTAGAGCAGTAGAATGCATGTCAATTAAACAAGCTGGTTGTAATGAAATTAATTTACTACACATAGATATTCTTTATAGTAGTTATTAATCCCTGAAACATTATTTATAAAGCCTGAAAATGGTTTGGTTTTTTTAGAAAAATCTATTTATGTGTATGTAGTCAATTTGTTAAATTTTACAGACTAATTTCCTTGAAGTTCTTGTTCATAAAGATTTGAAATATACTTTAAAACCATATTATTAGAATCTTTCAGGCAGCTTAACTATATGTTTTTACAAAAATATTGGCTTAGAAACTGCTGTAGAAAAAAACTTGCTCTGAGTTTTTGTACCCAAATAAGGAAAATCAGAGTTGAACAAAATATCACTTTGATTATCTGAATATTTAACATGTTCATCTTTTATGAAGGTTTTTAGATTACTCTTTTTTCCTTTTTTAGCAACTAATACATATCAAAAATTACGTGGAAACTCAGAGTGATGTTATTACCTCAAGGTTAAAAAGAAAAAAGGATTCTGCAGTGAACAAGATTCTATTCCAGTTTGTTAAATGATAATGTCCTTAATGTCATGTAGATATTTCTGCTTAGTGAGTCATCATTATGACTTTTATTTGTTGTTTTAAGAAAATCTTCCCAGCTTTCTTCAGCAATTGCTGGAAACATGAACAAAAACTCAAGCATGATTCCAAAGTACTGTTGTTTGGTTAGGCCCGTGAGGAAAGTACCTTGGATTATAATCCTTCCTATTATGTTTCTTTATAAATTTTTCTCTAAAAGAACTGCTGCCTGCAATTAAATTACATGCCTGATACAGCATCACCAGGGCTGTGCTGATTGCATCATACACCAAGTTCTTTTCCATATATTAATGCATTCCCTGTAATAGCTTTTAAAAACAATCTCTGTTCATTCTTGAGTATACAAATAACACTGGAGCAGATTTTATCTCTTTTCCTTCAGTGCTGTTGCTTATTGGAGGTCTCCTTAAGGGGGTTCCCATCTCTGTGATTGGTAGCAGTGAGATGGAACAATTCCATTCAGTTTTCAGTGTGGTTGCAATGACAGTTCCTCTTGTGAAAGCACATGTGCATTACAGCATCACCCCTAAGGAGATATTACCCCCCTACCCCAAGTGGCATCAACAATGTAAAAAAGTTACACTTGCTGGATCTGCAATTCCCAAAAGTAGCTGAAGTGCCCCATATAAACAACTAAATTTACAGATGTTACAGTTTACAAGAATCTTACCAGTATTTTCTCATTGCTGCATGACGCAGTGATATGCATATGCCAGCATGGGAACTGAACGTGACCTCTTTATGAAACTTATTAGATGAGTAGATGCTATTAAAAATATGCTGCACTATAAGGAATGTGTCAGAAAAGGAGCAGCACAAAATAAAAAACATTATCAGCATTAGGTTTGCTATACTGGAGATTTCCTTACCTAGAATCAGTTATGAGAATGGTCAGGTATTTCTGCCATCATCTCTCCTGAGAGCACATTTGCACACAACTGGCAGGTTTAGTGCCAGACTGACTCTGTAGGATAATAATTTTGCAAAGCAAGAGTGGAGTTTTTCAAAAAAAGTTATATTGTGCAGCTACTACATCTGTCTTCCAGAAAGCCCAAAATGGATATGTCTGTATAGGGAAAAATGGCACTAGCTTTCTCTGCAGGAAAATAGACAGAGATTTCCAAAATGCATCCAGCTATCCTGTGCTCACATTTATATCAGCTTGTGCAAGATGTTCAGAAATTAAGGAAGCAATCTATTGGTCCTGATCTAAATTCAGAACACCTACAGTGATGTTGCTGCACTTTGCAACCAAAATCCATGGTTGCCATGGATAAACCCATCTATTATCCAGTTAAAACTGTCAGCTGACTCATCTGGGCACCTGTTTGCTCCCTTCTTTGGTTTATATGAACTGAAGAGGTAAAAATGCATGGATACACAGGACCTCATATGTCCTGTGAAGTGTTTGCTGATTATGGAAAATAGATTTGTAGAAAATTTTCAAAACTTGACAGAAGGCTCACATAGTATATATTTGTGTGTAAATTTTGAGATACATCTGTTCTCTTTCAACAATGTCTGACCTATATGGTAGTATTTCTAAGAAATGTTGACTTAGAAATACTACCATATAGGTCAGACATTGTTGAAAGAGAACAGATGATGTTCTCATACATTCATGTCAGGGATTCTGGATGTATTTTTCACTTATATGTATTCTCCAAGTAATATCCTTGGAGACTTCAAATATTCTCTACAAGGCATAAAAGCCTGCAGAAAAAAAATCAGTTATTCCTGCATTACTTTTGTGCTCATTTTTAATGTATTATAAATCTTAACCTTAAAAAGAAAATATTAGTGATTGGTATGTGTAAGTTGCACCCTCCTGGACAAGTTTGCCAATTAGTGGCAGTAGCTCATTTCTAAAATTGAAATAAGCATTTCTTTGGCTTGTGATACTGTAGCAAACATTCTCAAGTTACATTGTATAATCTAGCAACCCATTTATTGAAAGCTTGAATGAAAAAAAAGTGCTATTCATTTCAGAAATTCCATTCTTTTGGGATGCAGTCTAGGACAGATTTATAACAATGACTTAAGCAGCAGATGTGCAGTGGATTTCATAGAAATAATATCATTTTTGTCAGTGAAAGGCTGGTCTACCTTGTAAGAATACCTTTTATAGAGCAAATGTCTAGCTTTCTGTACTAGTTTATGAAAAACCTGCTATCTAAAAAAAATGATTCCTCAGAACCATGATAGAAGGCAACATCTTTCTCTCTGTGGTCCTGTTTAATGCTAGTAACAGTGATACTGTTCTGCGGAGAGTTTGTAGTACTCTCAAGTAGCATGAACATGAATAAATGCAATATTTAGACAGAAACTGATTTAGTGATTTTTCTTGAGTGTGATGGAAAGGCAGTGAAGGTGAAAATGCTACTGCAATGCTAAAAAGGCAATAAAAGCCCTCAGGGGCACTTTATAAGTCAATTTGCACAAAACTTAGTAACTCACTGCATAATAAAATACATCTGAAACACTTGTTGGATGGCATGGTGTGCTACTGGAGTGCTGATTTGGCATAATAATAAAACTAAACATTTCCTTCTAATGTAACTGGCTAGATCTGAAAACACAGAATGTGTCATTCACAGTGCATTTTCACTGACAGACAATCCAATGCTACATTCAAGTGTATGACAGAGGATGAGATGCTCCTGCTGTTACAGAAAATTAGGTTCCTATCCAAATATATGAGATTTATACAATGCTGTGTTGCAAAGCAAGCAGAAGTAAGGAGCAAAAAGGAGGTTTGAAACTGGTAACTTCTTAATACCTAATATTTACACAAGAGCATAATTCCTGCTGAGTGCCTGTATTAGGCCATTTTTTAAGGGAGCTGGGAAAAGAAATTACTCTTTTCCTTAGAGAAGGAAGAATGTGCAAGTGACATCTCAGACAGATGAGATCTGTGGAGATTTTAGGAAGCTGTGAGCAGTAAACAAAGGTATGATTATTCTGCCCAAAACTTGTGGATCCCTGGTTTCATGCTGAGGGAGAAGGAAATGAAAGATTTGAGTAAGGATAAAGAGAGAAGGAATGGAGCTGTCCAGGTCTGCGGTGGCTGGGTGAAGAATGCAGAGCATAGGGTACAAGCTAAAACAAGATCAAAATCCTGGAAGAAAGATGGACATTTGTTCCAAAAAAATTAAATCAGACTTTAAAAATGCAGAAAGTGGTTACAGGTGGCTGCATGATTTCTGCCACCCACCTCCATCTGCATATTCAGTATGTGGAAAACACAAGGACACCGAGAAGGTGAAGTCCATTTGACAAATTTCAAAAACGCTGTTAAACCATCTTCTCAACTTGTGCCATAAATCAGATGCCTGTAGAGCTGTGGAGTTTTCTCCTCGTTCTTTCTCTTAACTCTGATAAATGCAGCTTTCACAGATTCCTGTAGGACTGGCATTTATAGCTGTTACTTCCTCTGGCTACTACACAGCTATGGTTGTCTTTTCTAGCTTGACACACAAAAGCTTCCTAACCATTTTGTAACAGCCTAAGAAGGATCTAAAGAAGGGGAAGTCATCAAATTTGTGCGGTTTTTCTCACTGCAGTGAAGAGATGGAAGAAGCTTCATTTGTGGACTGGTCTTTAGTTTGTTTTGTTTTTCCTAAGGGTACTCAGATCCTGAAAATTGAAATGCTGGGTATTACTACATTGACAAAAATCAAACCAATTATGCTTTAAAATGCGAGTCCTGTGTTATTATGTCAGCAGTGCACTGAGGCTCAAGAATGTTATTTACTGTTAGAACGCTATTAAGTGCTTTTATTTCCACTCCTTCTATTACAGAACATGAAAAGCAGCGATTATGCAAAAGCACAGATTATATGAATTTGCACTTCAAAGTGAAATGGTTTTATAATGAATATGTGCGAGAGCTCTCTGCTTTCAAGGATGCAGTGCCTGAATACTCTCTGTAAGTGCTGTTTTGGGGAGGCTTCCATGAGGCTGGGCTTCATGAAGGGTTTATTTTGGTCAAATATTTCTGCTCAGGTTTGTGCAAGATCTCAAGGTGTGTAGCACCAACTACTTTTTGCACTTCCTTCTCTTTAATTCTTGATTCTATCAAGTGAAAGGGTCCAGGTGTTAAATGTGCAATTAGCTATTTCATAGGTTTCTACAGTTGTTGTAACTCCAGGTCTTTAGAGATGACAAAATGACAAAATGCTTTGGTGGGAAAATGTCTGAGGAAAGTGATTTTGCATTTGTTTTATAACCAAATTTGGATAAAGCTGTAATGCTAACAGGATACTCTACTGAAGTAATTCTTACTGGGTCAGGTTATACTCAGCTACTGGTTTTGTTTTCACCTGCCTCCCTGCAATAAATATATTCAGTCCTGTCCTTGTATCCGAGCTATCCTTAATCTTCTGCAAGTCTGCTGTTTACTGAGATGGTTTAAACAGCTGACTTTTACTAAAACAAAGTTATATACAAGTTATTTTATATGCAAATAAAAATAAATGTTACCAAAGAGCCAATATTGATAGAAGGTGCATACCTACCATGCTTCACTGGTAGAGAATTGGCTACTCCTAATTTTATATCACCAGGGTACACCAGTGAGAATATTGTGAAACTTAAGCCTGAAAAGCCTTTTGGTTGCTGCAGCATTTTGGTGACAAAAATTTTTCCAGAGTTGTTGAAGTCTTTAGCAATTACAGCATACCTGAAAACACAGGGTGCTGAACTGCTGGGTATTATAAGATTTCTCCTCTTTATGAAATCTACCTACTTTACTTTACAAAATTGCTTTTAATTTTCAGGTGGTTTGAACCATTTGTCATACAGTGGCTGGATGAAAATGAGGATGTCTCAATGGAATTTCTCCATGGAGCACTGGAAAGAGACAAAAAGGATGGGGTGAGCCCTTACTTTTTAAAGAAAAGAATAAATAAAGTATCAATACATATATTATTACAAAACCAGAAGTACATTTGGTCCCACAACATTTTTCTTAGACTTCAAGAGATAACAACTTTTGGAAGATACCTTACAGAGAAATTCCTGTTCTAATTCCCTCTGCCTGAATCCCCACAGAATTCATTCTATGGTATAATTTCATTAACCTATGATGTGATAATGATGTCATGAAAGAAAATTCTCATTTTATTTTTAAAAGATTCAAAAGTATCAGAAAAGAAAAAAAAAACACATTTCTTAGTATCACCAGGGAGACTTCTTTTTTCCTTTATTACTTTTTATGACTCTAGGATGAATTTCAAGTATAAGAATCAATGAATGCATTTTTGATCTCTGAACAAATATTAACGTTTGAATGTTCCTCTCTAGTTTCAGCAAACATCAGATCATGCCCTTTTCTCCTGCTCTGTGGTTGATGTCTTCACACAGCTCAATCAAAGCTTTGAGATTATTAGGAAATTGGAGTGTCCTAATCCAGAAGCACTATCTCATTTAATGAGAAGATTTGCAAAGGTAAATTAAAGTCAATGCATCTCAACTAAGCTTCAGAGAGAATGACACTGAGTTGCCATGCACCTAAAAGCTAAGGGATTCCAATGCTTTTTAGAATCAGGGATCCTAAGAAAGACATGCTGTCTGTGGCTTAAGGCTGGGTTTTGTCTACTTTGTCAAAATGGTTTACCAGTTTGAGAAGTTCTATCCTCTCTGAGATTTCACATTTATGTATTTTATACACATATGTATGCATTGTTATCTTGCTAAGAACCAATTGCAATTCCATTCAGTGAAATGCAATTAGCTAATTATGCAGTGCAAGTAAAGGAAAAAGTCAAGGTATGGCAATAAAGTATTTTTGTTTGAAATCTTGATGTGGTAGTTATTCACCTGCTGCTTGATAAACTCAACCCTGCCAGCTTTCTATTTGGATAGTTACATTTCCTCACAAGCTCTGAATTTCCATTATAGTCCTGCTGGCTTCAGAAAAGTTCACATTTACATTTAATTCTTTTCTTTCATTGCAACAATTCTCCATTTGCAGGGTTCTTATTTACATGATTATTGTAAGGTAACTCATATTGCCAGGCTCTGAACAGTGCTCCTTTTGTCTTACATTTCCATTATATTTCTAGTCTACGTATTGTCACCCTGGAGGATTTTTTGAGCTTGCTACTGTTCCATTAATTATGTAGTACATTGCAAGGAGAGGAGTTCTCAGTGCTTCTCAAAAACAGTAGTGCTAAAATTAAACTATCTCTGCTATTGAAGATTGCTTTACAATTAGATCTACCCACCATCTGCTGTGCAGGGATTGAAAATGTGCTCACAGGATTGTTTATATTATATCTAAAAAATATAATACACTATGTGTGCAAGCACCTGTAAAACCTATCATTTAAACCTTTTTTTTTGTTATTTTCGGTTTACATTATGAAATTCACCATTTAAAAGACTCTTCTCCTCTTCTAGACTATCAACAAAGTACTTGTTCAGTATGCTGCAATTATTTCAAGTTACTTCAGCTCCTATTGTGATAAAGAAAATGTGGTGAGTAAGAAGCTGTGGCTTTTTTCTGCCTCAGAAATTGCCTTTAAATGACTTACTGTACTTTTTGAAAATGAAGTCACTTCTTTATATGAAAAAACATGAATGGAGGGAGGTCAGCATGTTTTCCTAGCTGCTTACTGTGATGTGTAAAAAGCTGCAATAAGTGAAATTAGTTAAGAATCCTAGTTAATAATTTCAGTATTAAAGTTATAAAACAATTACAACATGGCTACAAACGTGCAGTGGATAACAGCCTAATACTGTGGTGAACATGGTGAATGTATCTTCATCTTGTTTCTCAGACAGAAGTCAAGGTCTTTGTTTAGGGTTTTCACTTGGCATTGCCTCTCTGTATCAGTTTGTGCACTGGAGAGTTTCTAAGCTCCCTATTCCCTGTGTGCAGGGGTGTCTGCTGCTGCTGCTCACTGTACATTAGCCCTGCAGAGAGGAGGAGAAAATTGTGCTGTTTGTTGCCTCACTGCTTACAAGGGAGTCCCTAATGAAGGACCAGATTGCCATGGACTCAGAAATAAATCAGAAATGGACACTAAAGATGTAGTTGAGCAAATGGAAACATTTTCAATACTTTAACAAGACCAAGGAAAAGTATTCTTGGGAACTGGCTTTTCAATGTTATTGATATTCAATCAAAGGTAGTTCTCCCATGGCAGACAGCTTTTAGCAGCATGTCTGTTGTATTTGGTAGTGTTTTGTTCAGCTGTACCAGCCTGCAGTTAGATCAATAACTGCAGCCCCATCCTCACACTGTTCACCTGCAATGGTACAGCCCTCAGCCCGTCTCAGATCTTGTCCTTGTGTCACATCCTGGCCATGACATCTGCCAGTGCTCTGTATAGTTAGGGCCAGTGTCATGGTCTACAGGTCACCAACATACACACAATAATAGGATTTAGAAAGACATCTACTGCAGCTAAATATCAAATATTGAGAGTTCCTATGAATTTAATGGTAATATTAAGTAAAGCTCACTGCTTTCATGAAGAAATGAGTTCGAATAAAGCATTGAATAGTCAAGTCTGTTTGTGCAGTCTTTTGGCCTATCCAGTGGGAGGTTTTAATTATTAGAGTGAATAATTTCTGAAGTCATTCTCAAATACCTATCTTTATTAAGGCTTTAGATGAAATTAATCTCATTATGAATTAAATAGTGTCTTGGGTTGGAAGGGACCTTAAAGATCATCTCCTTCACCCCTCTACTGTGAGCAGAGACACTTTCCATTAGACCAGGTATAAAGTATTGTATCAAATGCCTTTGATGGACATAACTTTTTTTAACAGAATTTGCCTTACATACTTTTATCTTATTAAAAATCTATTTGATCTGTTAATTTCAGCTACAATAAATGTTCCTCTGCAATAAAGTTAATAGAAGAGATTAAAATGAATACATTTTATTATTCAAATTAGATTTGGCATTCTTTTTCAAGTTAATACTTGTAGTAATCTAACCAAACACTATACAAAATGTGCATATAAACTAATCAAATAAAAGCATATCAAAGATGCTTTTCATAAAGGTATTTATCTAATGTATAAACAGCCTCTTATCTTCCACCTTCTGTCAGCATTTACAAACAAATATGGGTTATGCTATTGTACCTGCCATCCTCTTTTTCCTGTTGCATCTGTCTGATTCCTGTAAACTGCTGCACAGGCTATTCTGAAGGGTAGGAGATAATGAAATACAATGAGAATGTTTTTAAGTAATGTTCTTTACCTGACAACAATAGCAAAGTTTTCATTGAGCCAAGGTAGGCTTAGGCTCTGAAAGAGCCACCTGAGCCAGCCTCAAAGCAAACTTTGAAACTGCTTTTCTGTCAAATGCTTCTCTCATAGCTCCAGTGTATTGCCAAAGGTAGTTGCATTTGTTTGGAATAAAAGGAACAAGATGTTACATTCAGCTACTTATACCCCCATCACAAATCATAATTCTCATAATTACTGATTTGTGATATTGCAGATAATTTCCAAAATAATTCCTTTGTTAGAAGTCAGGAGATAGTACAGGAAAGGAGTATACAATCTTAGTGATTGTAAATTAATGGAAGGTAGACAAACAAGTAGAAGGGGCGTTTGTGGATTTTTCAAGAGCTGAGCAAAGAGGTGACATTTCAGCTACACAAAGCCAGCCGCATTCTGTAGGAGGAGAAGCAGCACGCTTCATTGGGAAGGAATAATCTAAGTAGTAAGAAGTTAGACCAAATCTCTTTTTTTCTTTTTCTTCTTCAGTTGAGAAGGACTCTGACACCAAATTCCTAAGAGAGTAATGTATTAATAATTAAAGCTAAATCATGTTATTGAGCCCATCATGCTTCAGCTCTGCATTGGAACATGCTATTAACTAGAAAGGTACAAATGAGTATCAATCATTGTAATAATTCCATCACCATCTTGTTGACTGAAAAAAAGTATACATGTCTTATTGAAATGCATTTCCTCAGTGTCTAAATTAGTCCAGTCACGCACTAGAACACATTGGCCTTGGCCAGCTACAATTCTTTTGGTAAGTATTGTCTGATTACTTCATCTGCACCATAGCAAACCATCATATAAAGTTATCTAAGTACACAAGAGTCTAGTAATAGATTCTTTCTTCCATTATTTTTATAACTAGCTCCTTATTTTTATTAATGTCTTACTTTTAACCTTATATGAACACAGAAATTGCTGTCTTTTGCACAGTGGCCCTCTTGCACAGTGTTCTGCCTTCAAAAATTTAGCTTAAGCAGCAACACTTCTAGACTAAACTAATATGATTACAGAGTTCTATTACCTAGTTTATTCATCAGCTTTTCAAGTAATGCAAAAATGCAGATTTCTAAAATATCATTCTGTTATTAACAGAACTGCCTCTTGATTTATTCAAATACTTAAGCATCCGCCATTAGCTGGGTTACAGTGTTGTCACAGTTTTCTGCAGAGACTGGGGCTAGCAAGCAGTGTGGCAACGCCTTTCCTGCAGCCTGCTGTCCCTGCCAAAGCACTGAGATCATTGTTGCCTCTGCTCTCCATGGGATGATGATGTGCTACTTGCATTAATCCACCAGATGCAACTGTACTAGGTATGACTAGAAATTACCTGGGATTGCACAGGATGTGAAATTCTGGGATCTGGAACCTGTCCAGGTGACGGGGTGATGGAATCCAGTTCCCTGTGGGGCAGCAGTGCCCTTAGTGGGCAGTGACAGGCTGAGCAGGCAAAGAGAAGGGTCAGTTAAAGGGGAAGGAGAGGCAGCAGTGGACTGAAGTTCCTCTGAAAAACACAGCTGTATCAGTGCAAGTGGGCTTAGAAATCTTTTCCAACCTTAATGTTTCCATAATTCTATGAATGTAGGGCTGCTGAAGAATTGGTTGTGCACAGTCTCACATTTGATCTCTTTCTGTAGGCCTGTATCTTGATGAACAACATTCAGCAATTAAGAGTCCAGCTTGAGAAAATGTTTGAGTCCATGGGAGGGAAGGAGGTGAGTCATACCTGTTTCCTGGTTCTTTCAAAGCTCCTAAGAGATCATTAGCACCATGTTTGCAACCTAGTCAAAGCTTTCACTTCTACTTGCAAAGAAAATCAAAATGCTTTAAAAAAGTCTACAAGACCTATTTACTGTCCTGACAATACTGGAATGACATAACTATTTCACAGACACATGCTAATGATCTGTAATGTTTTATCAGCACTGGGTGTTTTGTGTTGCAATCTGTAGTGCCAGCTTTATTTCAATGTTTGTATTGGACTATACTTTGCTTTTTATGTATTGGTACGTTTTGTCTGTAATGTGTCATTGTCTTTGTCTAATGCCTTTGACTTGCAATCCACTGAGCAGAAGAAAGAAGGAGAGAGATTCTCTTATGAGGTTTGTGATAGTAAGCATCTTTTATTATTCCTGACCATATTTTCTAAGGCTAAAAACAGTCACATTTTCTATTTATTTCCATTGATGCATCTGTGTAATTCCCTATGATCTAAAATCAAAAAGAGCTATGCTTGGGCTAATGCATTGGCATTAGTTGACACTAAACTGAAGTTTTACTATGCAGCCACTTTCAGAGTTTTAAAAAATCTATGAAACATTTTAAGTGCACTTTTCAGTATCTGAGGGCCTGCTTGTATTCAAGATACCATTTCACCAAAATCTGTTACTCAGCAGTTCAAAACATCCACAGCTTTACCCCCTTTTTCATTTCAGAAGATTTAAAAAGAGCCTGAAGTCCTTTTCCAACAGCAAAAGGACATAGACAGTGCTTCAGTACCTTCCAGGCTGTAATCTTTCACTGTTCTGAAACATGATGAAGAAATTAACATATCTTCATAGCCATAGAAAAAGTCCTGTGTACTTGTTGAGAAGCATTGTTTAGAACATGAATATCCTACCCATTTTATCAGTAGCTGGCTTTAAAAAATAAGTTATGCATATATCATCCTTTTTCTTCTTGAGGCTGTAGCTTGATCGATTCCCAACACTTTGATCTAATGATGCCACACTATATGGAGAAAACTGGAAAATACAGCATTTCATATTTCCACATCCACAGTGGGACCCTGCAGAGGTGAGATGGGGCCCCTATGCCACACAAGGAACTGAAGTCTCCAGATGCACCCACAGAGTCACTCCAGGGTGTGGAGGCTCTGCTGAGCCAGGAACAGCTCCTTGAAGCTGCTCCAGATAACAGGGAATAAACTTCTGCAGCCTTGTCAGTGCAAATTTCCTACCAAACTTTGAAAAGACATATTCATCATCCAGAAGTGGCTGTTTTTGTGATTCCTATTATACCCTTTTCCCTCTCTGAATATTACAAGTAATCATGTCCTCCAAGCTTTTATATTCTGTGCAAAGTACTTTTGTATTAGGTCTTGGATCCAAACTTAATTTTTAATGTCATGATTCATGAAAACACGTAAATGACTATAAATCAGGATAATGACAAGGGCAAAGGAAAGCTGAGTCACATTTTATATCTACTTCTATAAAATTATTTTCAACCAGAATATTTGCTTGAAATATTCCCATTTTCCCCAAGAAATGTCCCATTTTCCCCAGGAAAATATTAGTTTTTCATTTGCTCCTAATGCCTTATATAATAATATTTTTAAAAATAGGAATTTTTCATAGCAAATTTCTTTCAAAAGTTCTTATGACTTCTCATCCTTTTTAGTTTCCTTTTGATGTTAATGAGGATGAATTATTAAGGTTGTTACAGTATCAAAGCAGAATTTCCTACAAATATGGTGCGACATGCAACCCACGGAGACAATTTGGATATATTTCCTATAATCCTTTCACTAGGTGTCTTAAGTCTATCTCTGATTCACAATCTAAGACAAAAGATCCTAAAAATACATTCAGACTTCTAAGGCAATTTCTTGAAGAAAGCACATTCATATTCTTTTTTTTTTTCACCTATATCAAGATGCCACTAAAATGTTTGTCCTCCACTTTGAATACTTATTCCCCTCACTATTTCAGAGGCACAACTGCTAATGGCCAATTTGGCTTATTGAACTGGTACTTAAAGAAACAAAGCCAGCAGTAAAATCTGTATGCAGTTTCCTTGAAGGGAAAAAACAGTTTAATATTTCACTTGTGGAGGGCATAAAAGTCAGATGATTTTCAGCAAAATAATGAGACCTATTTCAGTAGAAGCAAAACTAATTCTAAGAAAAATTAAATGCTGTTAATCTCCTCAGTGTCACACTGTGAGCAGTATGTCTTTCAAACTGTGCCGTCAAAATAACCACAATCAAGCAGCAGTCCCTCTGTTCAGAGTAGGCTTATTGCACATTGCAGGCAGGGAACTCTATAAATAGAGAAAAAACTGGTTTCTCAGATCCCCCACCATTAAAATAAAATAGTCTGAACAAAATGAGCTTCTTTATTAACTGTCCTTCTCTGCTGCAGCAAAGCAGGGAGAGTACTTACAAATCATATCAATGAGAACAGTCTGCCATAAGAGTAGTAAAGTGCATCCAATCCACTGTTTGTTTGGATTTTTGTAAATCAGGTCCAAAAACATGGGAACAGATCATCATCATAGAATTTTGGTTTAGCTCCTGTTTGTTTCATCCAAAAGAAATGCATATATTTGCACTAAATATTTTTTCATGTCTGACAAGCTGGAAGCTGATAAAAGAGAAAGAAGAGAAGCCAATGCTTGTGTTGCTTTACACCAGATGACAGAACATGGCAGAAATGAGTTATAGTAATTAGGATAAAAAAAAGGTGTAAAGCAAAAGGAGGTTGTTTATGTATGACAGTATTATGTTAACTGTAGATAAATCATATTCCCACTTCAGTAAATTCAGTTCCAGCTTTACATATAAACCTTAGGAATCCCTGTAGGAATCTATATGTGGCCTTAAAGATCTGATGGGGTGGCAGAGGACCAGACTTCAGCAGAATTGTTCTGAAGTGTCCACCTTTACATCTTGTACAGCGGCCCAAGTGCTCTCCAGTGCACTCAGAGCAGTGGCAGCCAAACATCTCACATCTCACTGTCCCTAGGCTGTGGGTGGAGGAGGGGAAATGTCTGTCAGAGACAGAAAGAACCCCTAAAGTGATGGAGCTGTTAAATACCTTTGCTGTATCGTCACCAGATATACAGAAAATATGTAAAACTATTTTCTGAACAGAAGTAACCAGGTGGTCCCATTAGGAAACTATAAGTAATTAGACCTGTGAAATTGCAGATAAATGGGATTCAGATTAGAGAGATTCCATTTAACTCATGCAAAAGTAATTTACATCTCTGTAGTTTGCTGCAGAAACACCACCAAATTTGCAGTTAACAAGATTATGTCCATACTAGCACACATTAAATTACAGCAGGAAATACCTCAATCTAACAGATTTTTAACTCTTTTCCAAGGCTTGTCTGTATAAAAGATTTCACAGTTTTAGACAGGTAGAATTTGGAAATCATGATGTTCAACTATTTCTTCTTTTTTCAGCTGTTCAGCAAATGTGTGTCAGTTTTTGTGTAGCATTCAGAAAAAGTCAAATTTCTAATAATCTCTTGATAATGCATAATCAATAGATGTGCCAACAAAATAATGAGTATATTTCCTTGTGGGTAAAACTTAATTCTGCTATTTAAGAACATGTTAAAATAACAGAAATATGAGCCTCAAAAAGCCAAGAATATTAAGAATTTATTAAAAAGAATGATTTACACATTATTAATTAAATAAGCTTGCTTCTTTAAAAAATCCAATTTTGAAACCTGAGCAACCTACCCCAACGTATTTTAAAGCTACTCCACACATGCTGGGAACTGTAAATGGAATCCAGAATACAATTGTCCAAGGGATAAATGTGTTGTCTTTTCTCTTTTGTTTTTAAATTGGATATGGTACACTAATGATACTCATAGCTGAGATTTACTGTTGGTTTGTTGTTTTTTCTTCCACAAATAATCAGGTTCAAGTAAAGCCTTTTCTTTTTATTTTCCTGAAATATGTTCAGGGAAGTTTGTTAGATTTCATTCCTTCTTCACCAAACTCTATGAAGCAAATGAGACCTGAAGAGAAAAAGAGATGTCCCCAATACCATAAATACTTCATTTTCATGTCTGTATCTCCCTCTCTGACATCATCTCAGGTGCTGATCAGCATTGCCTCTCACATCCATGCTTCCATCTTAGCTCTGCCATATCAGGAAAAAGAAGAGGTCATGCTCTGGCACATTTGGATGATGCCTGAGGACAATCATTAGCACACAGAAGGCACATGATTAAGAAAATGAAAAGTGCACATTTTAGTTCTGGTGAGACACCCAAATCACCCTAGTTTCCAGTACCTAGAGAGAAGCAGCAATTCAAACTCTTGCTGGCATCTTGCCAGTGATGCCAGCATGGCCAGGTGTGGCACACCTGCCCGGGCAGCCCGCATACCTCTTTGTGTCACAGCACTCCTCCCCGTGCCACCTCATCCACGGGCATGAGCATGTGGGCACACAGGCCTGGGGGCCTGCCAGATGCCTCCAGCTGTGCACACACAAACTTGTTCATGCAATTTGTGAGCACAAAGCCTCTAAAATCTTTAACAGTTGCATGCACCCTTCTATAATGTGTGTAATATCCACAATCTGGCGTTAGCATTCAGTCCAATTTTGGCTGGACTATGTTCAATTCCAGGTGAATTTAGCAGATACATTGTGTTTTCTGGTTATAACCACAACCTCTGATAGAAAGTAACTACATTGACCTCTATAGGCCCGGTTATAAGGTGATTCTCTGGTTTGTGCATGATCTGCTAAAAAATTTTTTGAGTCTTCTGCTTGCCTGGTATTTTGTTTTCCTTGACATGTATCATGTTCAATGTGAATGCTTGTATGTTCAGTGTTTGTTAAATGTCTATATTCTAGTGGTCTTAAATTTGGGGTTTGTGTGTATCCCTCCAAAGGAAACAGTATGATTCCCTATTGAAATCCATTTTCTGGAAAAATCATTGCCTTTGATAGCAAAGTCTTAATTTGTTTACTGGTATAGACATTGCAGTAAAATTGGCTTTTTAATTCCTGCTCTTCATATGAAGGAAAGCAATCATTTAAGTGTATGAATTGTCAAAGTGTATCTGCCAGGGACTCTACTAAGATATACAGAAGCTACAGAAGTTTTCTCAATGCAAAGTAATTCAAAACTAAATCAGTAAGTAGTCACAGTAAGTACTTACAGTAATAAGTAAAGTATGAGCTTCTCAGATTAGAAGAGAACTACATGACACCAAGTATCTTCTAAAGGATGTGTGGTAATTCCCCCTTGCCACCTATTTCAGGTTCTTGTCAAAACCTGTAGTGAAAATCTCAGATTTTCTTTT
Source organism: Zonotrichia leucophrys gambelii (assembly GCF_028769735.1). Lineage (NCBI taxonomy): Eukaryota > Metazoa > Chordata > Aves > Passeriformes > Passerellidae > Zonotrichia > Zonotrichia leucophrys. The sequence goes on along the minus strand of NC_088180.1, from coordinate 7,768,219 downwards.
ATTTTAACCCACACATAACCTCTGAGGAGATAAAGGATGGTCTGAGATTAAAATGCCATAGATCATTGGATCTATTTTGGTTTGGTTTGCTGTAGAATTCCTGTGTAGTCTCAAGTAAATTACCCAGTGTGCTGCAACAACTTCCCCTTTTCTCTGAAGTGTGATTGGAAGAACTGACCTGCTGTACCACAGTGCTCTGAAGCACCAGAGGAAAAATTAGCACCAAACACTACTCATGCAGTTGAAAGACAGAAAATAGAATCAGCCCTGATTATGTATTCTAAATGTGCAATGTCCTTTGAAATTGCAAGAAGGTCTGTACCTGACCTTGCTGCAGAACAGAGTCCACAAATTAAGGGATATCATTGGAAATCATTCCTGAACACTGTGATGTATGCAGCTGAAAGACCTGGAACATCAGCAATTAATTCACATTCAGCTGTTGATCCTGATGATCATCTATCATATCCCAGAATGGGCTGTAATTATTTTTTCTGAGTGCTAAAGATCAGGGAGATAAAAAAAAATTATTATTTTTTACTTGAAAAAGAATCCACAGCAAATAAAAAAGTTTGCTGATCAATATGAATAGGGTACCTTTTTGATTAAATATCTATGCATGTTTCCTCATCCCTGTAAATGTAAAAATATATTTCTCCCCTGCATTAACTTCTTCCCTATGTTTAGAAACCCTGTATCAGAGTATCAGAATGTGTTGCTCTGTGCTTGAATTTTGTTTGCCCTAATGGCTTTTAGAAACAGCAGTACTGAAATTTGGTAGAGTCCCTTCCCACATCCTCTGTCAGTAGAATTGGCATGGATATTCTTCAAGCCATCTTTTTCAGTGCTGACTGTTCTAATTTTACACTGCATTATGGAAATATATGAAATATGGAAACAACTTCAATGCAAATCACCAGACAAAATACCAACAATGTACAAAAAAATAATAAAAATATGAAGGCATCTGCATTACTATTAACACAAGCACTGACTTTTCCTGCATCCTTCTCTTGGTTTGCCTTGTTGAATACCACTGGCCAGGTAATGGTAGTTCTCTTCTTTGTGACTGCCAACGCAGTTTCCACAGTCCCACAGAAAGTCATTTTTCAGCGGCACAGTTTTGATTTCTAATATAAATATTCCCTGCTGTAATCAAAGGTTTTTTTCATTTTTTTAATGGCAATTGTATTTCAAAATTATTACGAAAGCAATTCAGTTTCACGACAGATGTTTCCACATTTGGTTTTCTGTAGTGCAGTGTATCTCTGCACTCTGGTGTCTCAGAGTCATGCAGCCAGCTTGCTCTTACAGAAAGCACATAATTGCTAATTCATTGATGGTAATGGAAACCCCAGAAACCTAGTGTATAAATAAAATATAATGTTATTTATCTCTTTGCAGCTGGATCCTGAAGCTAGTGTTGTTCTCAAAGAACTTCAGGTGAAACTTAGCAGTGTATTGGATGAACTCAGTGTAACGTATGCTGCAAGGTAACAAACTCATTTTACTGCAAACCTTAGAGGAATAGTCCTGCTCAAAAATCTCCCTCGTTGATGAAGTCTGGGTGGTTATTTGGATGCCCTGAGGCATGGCTTGCTTCTGCCCTGATGGAGTGGTGTCAGTTTGTGTGTGTATGTGTTTAGACTCTGAAACAAATAAAACAACCTCACTGTAAAGACAACTGAACATCATCTGTGGGCATGAATGTGTTACAGAGGTGAGGCTGAAGGCTTTTGTTCTGCTCTTTGGGAAGCAAAGTCAATTGGGGTTTTTTTGCTTAATGCTATGTTAAACTTTCCTCTTTGACCATGTTTATATTACTTCCTGAGACTGACAGCTTTTTCCAAGTGGCCTGCTTCAACCAGGGATGTCTGCCTGTGTTTAGCCTGCTTCAAGTGGTCATTGTGTATGGCCTTCTTGGGTCATTTTCTTGCCTGTGGCTCTTCAAAACTTGTCTACTGAGCCTTACTCTCAAAACCTTCCATTAATCAGAGTGCACACTGCAGTCCTGAATGTGTATGGTGCTATGCCAGCCGTGCTTGTGGTATAAGAAGTAGCAAGTTACTTTTGCTTCAAATTAGAAAGAAATCTAAGAAAGAGGGATTAGTGCTGTAGTGGTGCTCATTAAGCCAAGTCTGTAGTTGCTTATTCAAGCCATTGATGGGCAGTCTGGGTGGACAGTCTGCTTTTTTCTGTGTGCTTACTTTGCTGTATTGTTTTGCTGTACTTTTGCTCCCAGGCTCTGCTTCTCGGATCATTGACAGTGCATGAATATTATTTCTTTCCAGGGCTTCTTTCTGAACGAGCCAACTAGGTTTCTGCAACAGCAAACCCAGAATAGCTCAGTGTAGGATATGCTCCAGATAGCTAGAACATTCCTCATGGGTCAGTTTACTGCTTGGGTCTGTGAGGTTAACAATGTTGGAAAGATGTCTAACGTCAAGAAAGGCAATGCATTATTTTGGCTTTTGTTGGAGGGACTGGTCCCAAGAATTTCCATGAGCAGTTTCTCTAGCTGCCTGGGGTTGATTTTATCTAGGGCTTTAAAATGTGTAGGTAAGTAGTGTACTTCCAAGTGCATTTTGAAAAGTTTCTGATTTTTCCAGTGATTTCACATGGAGGTTTGTGATCTCTTTTTACAATTAGCCATGTCACTGAACAACAGATTGTTTCTTTTCTCTCACAGTAAATTCTCTTCCACTTTCCTCAAGTTAACCTTTGCCATTTATCTTTTCAGCTCAACAGGCCCCATATATTTTTGCCTCTGTTTTGCATTTCTGTTCATAAACTAATCCTAAACCATTTCAATTCATCACAAATCAACCCATAAACCAAATTACTGTGTGTGCAGAGACTCTTCCTGCCTCTGAGCTGGTGACTGATTAAGTGCTGTTCTGCTTTGTGTCAATATGTTGTCCAAAGATTATCACATCAAGAGCACTTTAAGACTGTCAGACACTCAACCAGATCAGTTAGGAAACAGAACAGTTTTCAGAAAAGCTGAGCAGATACAAACTTGAGGAGGAAGAATGTGTTCACAGTCACCTTGAAGTGAAAAAGATTCCTCCCAGGAGGAAGAGTCTGAGTGCTTCAAAGCAAGGGGGCTCTTTGCAAAAGGATATTTTAAACAGTCCAAGTGTTTTAATGCTGTGTAGTTGCAAAGAAGTAACAATCCTTCTGAAGGCACTGACTGTGTGAAATCTGGAAAAAGTCAAATTGAGCCAAATAGGGCAGAATCAGTAGGAGTTTTTGATTTTACCTCAAGAAGATTATCAAAGCTTGGTTGCTATTAACTATCAAGAGAAAAATTATTTATCATCAACTGTTTGTATCATCCTTTCACACCAAAAATAAAATCTTGAGAAGTTGTTCCTAGCTGGCAGTCAATTACATCTAACCTATAGATTCTGATACATCTGTTGCTTTCAGAAAATAAATATTTGGCACATCTACAAGGCTATGAAAATTGTGGCTGAATTGAAGGCAGGGAAAAGATCAAAACATGGCATGAATTATTTATATGAGCTATGATCCTCAATAGAACTTATTTTCTGATGGTAACACAATAGTATCTTCAATTTTGAACATTGCATCATTGCCGAAAATATTTAAGTCTTGTTGAGGAACCTGATGCTAAATCATCATTATTGTTTTCTTTCCCAGAATTCTTTCATTCTCCTTTTTATTCTCATCCTGTAGTTTCCAATTTGTTATTGAAGATTGTGTAAGACAAATGAGCAATGAACTGAATCAAATGAGAGGAAATGGGAATGCAGCAGCCAATAAGAACAGTGCAGCCATTGATGCTGAGATTGTGCTTCGGCCTCTCATGGATTCCCTGGACACAACGTGAGTGTGGCAGGTTGGGAACTGGATGCTGCAGTCAGGCACATTTGGTTTTACTCTGAAACACTGTTGGTACCTGGAAGCACTCTGTAGTATTTTTAATATTTCTAGTATTCACCGTGTGCAGAATCCCATGCCTAACCTGTTTACTTACACTGAGCAATTTTTACATAAGCTCCAGGCTTGTCTTTCCATGTCTTGTCAGGTTTTGAGTCATTGAAAATGAGCCAGTGCACGGTCTCTCCTCCACAGGCTGTGTTATGAAGACTGTACTGAAAAAAAGAACAAAAGTAATTCTTACACCGAATTGTCTGGCATTTGTTTTAGACTTGTGCCCAGTGTCACACTGCTTATTGATATGCACTTCTGTGTCACCAAAACCAGGTCATCATCTAAACAGCAACTTGATTTTTTTTTCATTTGGTAAAATGCTAAGTTTTGAGAGGAGCCTGCAAACTCATTCTTGCTTCTGTAAGTAAGCATAACTTATGCTGTCATCATTCAGCAATGACACATTCTGAAAGGCCATGTGCAGCACAGGCACATCTGTAAGCACATTGGTGTCCTTGCTGCTTGTCAAACACCAGTGGCCTTTTGATGGAAGTGGCTGTGAGGACAAGCAGCCTGGCACTGACCCTGTACTCGAGGTCTCCAGTCACAAGTTACACACCCCTTTGGTTCCTTAGGCAGGTTTTCCCCAGCCAGAAATTTTCAAAGTAAAGATGCAAAAGGTGCCCTAAAAATTTAATTTTACTGTAAGTAATAGATAGCAAGACTGCTCAGACATGTCAGTATATAGAAATAAATGTTTCCAAACAGTAGCTGCGAATTTGCATTAGCTGTCAGCAACCAGTTCTACATCCCAGTAGAAATGCAAAGTAAGAGAGACAGTTGCTCTTTATTTTTAAGACATAAACAAATTATATACTAAAACTTTAATTTAGGGGCGTGGGAGTGCTAAATTGTATCATCCATCAAACTTTTAACTCATCATGTTTTTGCATTTTCAATAAATACGCATCAGTGATATACTAAGCATTAAATTAGATGGAGAAGATTTATTTAAGTTTGTAATCTGCAAGTGTTTTTGCCAAAAATATTTACTGATGAAATAGCAAAATAATTTAGCTATTAAGAAATTTTTATTACTAGAGAAAAGATAAACCTTAATGGCTATTAATCTTAGCATGATAGAACACCTCTGAAGCCATAATGCTGGTTTTGGTGACTGTTTTGTGGTTCTGTTTTATTCCAGTTTAAGTGTCTCTGCAAAAATCTGTGAGAAGACTGTTCTGAAACGGGTTTTGAAAGAGCTCTGGAAGTTAGTCTTAAACAAAATAGAGAAACAGATTGTGCTTCCACCACTGACAGACCAAACCGTAAGTGTTCTAGAACAATTCTCAGTTGATACAAAGGACTGTAATAATGCGCCTGAGCAGGTGGTGCCAAGGGTCTGACACTGTCCTGTTCTGTACCCTGACCACAGGGAGTAACACCTGCATTGCAGGAAGTGTTCCTCTCAGAGTCATGCAGCCAGCTTGCTCTTAGCTGGTGAGGAAGACTTCACTCCTTCATTTACTGCCTCATCCAAATCAGAGCAGTTTTTATGAATGCAGTCGTGCTCTCATAAAGAGGTTTCATTTAAATCTGATTTCTCTCTCGGCTTCACTGTGCACAGGAACATGAAGAGTGTTCCTTGCCCTTCCTAGTCATATCACAAATTCAATCACTTCCATTTTTGTAGGTTTGGGAAAGCCAGGGATGCCCCATCCCATCCTCCAGCCCTGCCTGCTGTGCCATTTCTCATCTTGAGGCAGCACTTAATTAACATCAGGAAGCTTCAGCCAAATATAGCACTAAAGATTTGGGGGATTTTAATAGCAGCCTTGACAGGAGGTCCTCTTTGGGCAGAGCTGCATTTCCAGCCTGCTGAGAAGAGGAAAGGGAGCTGTCCTCACAGAAAGTGGTGCTGCACACGAGCCTCTTATGGGGCATGGCCTGATGTGAAATCACATCAGGGCAACAGTGAAATCCTCCTGGCAAAGGATCACCACAGAGAGCCTGGCCTGGGGACCCTTTCATAATTGCTTTTTTTTGAGAGAGATTGGGATAACATAACTGTTAATTCTTCTTTTATTCAATCTTGTTTAAAATAAATTGACCATCTTAGGACAAGTTAATTGTGATGTTGCCAGTGTGCGTTTGGCAACTTCGCTGTTGCACATCCTATGGTACCACTTCAGCTGCTAAAAACCTGTTGGTCAGCGTCCATAAGTTAAAGGCATATCATTAAATCTTACTATAATATATTGAAGATGCATGAAACAATATTGCTGGACAGGCAGGAAAAAGCTCTAATAGAAAATGTATAAATGGTGCAGAGATAAAAATGAAATTACCTGAAATATTAAAAATGCTAGAGGAGAGCTGATCATGGCCAGGACTCCAGTCACTGAATTTGTTCACATGTACTGTACTTGTTAACTATACATAATTGAAAACAACCTCTCTTTCAATAAGTTTAAAATTTACATTTGTGACATCTTTCATTTGCTTTTCAGATTTTTTGTTGCAAATATCTGTCAATACATGGATTGCATTTCAGTTGGGTAACTGCATTTTCCATCATGTGTTAGGAGCATTTATTAGCTTTATGCAGGATCAATTATTCATAGCACAATACGTTCAGAGGGGACTTTCCTTAGTGGTACCCTCTATATAGAGTGTTTCTGGTAGGCATTGTGAACTATTCAATTTATTTTGATACTTTTGTTTACTACTGAATACATAATTAAAGAAAATCACTGAAAAGTAGGATACTGTGAGAGATTTTCTAGCTCTGAATATTTCCTTCTGTTTGAGCTTGAGAGGAACAGGCATTCAGAAACAGGGTTTAATTTTTCACAAATGTGTATATATTTGTATATAATTGTGATAAAGGATGTGAGCATGGAATTAAAGTAGGATTCTGTTTCTCTGAGACAAATGTGTAGGCATTGGCCTTTGGTGTCATGCCAGGATTTGGCTATTGTAAAATATTGCTTTAACTTCATAACATTTCAATATCTTTTCTTTAAAAAAGGGCTCTGGCTCACAGTACACCGTGCTGTGGTTTACTCAGCTGAGGATTCCCCCTACACAGGCTTTTGCAGGTTCCTCAGGGCTGCTCACTTCCCAGCATGATTGTTCATGTTAGCCCAGCACCTGAGAGCTGCAGTTATGGACAAATATCTCACTGACACACACTGAGAACAATCACAGCCTTAGCTTTCAGTATTAAACACAAAATGAGACAGCAGAAAGGAGAACACAAAACCACTCTCAGCAGAAAGTGCAATATTTGTATCAGCTATAGAATACTGGAGGGAATCTTGCTGCAGGCAGTCAAGCACTTGGCCTTATGAACTGAATGAAAATGTGTCTCCTGTGCAACTGAAACTTTTATTTAGCTTTGCAAAACGATGACTTTGGCCAATATCCTAGCAGAAAATAAGATTGTGTTGACATAAAAAGCAAACATGCTGTCGTGAGCCTGTTTCCTTAATTTTCAATGTGATTACAGGGGCCCCAGATGATATTCAGTGCAGCCAAAGATCTTGGACAACTGTCAAAACTCAAGGTAATGGAGCCAGATGAAGTTGTGACTGGCTTGCACTAACAGAAAAAGGAGGAAATAATGATGACTGTGAGCCTAAACCTCATGCTCCTACTTGTTCTTATGTAGTATAATGAGATTAAATATGACAGTAACTACTCAGAGGTGAATAATTATTGTACAGTTTCATCAAAACCAAGTTATGATTAGAAGACTCTATGCTTATATGGTAAGTGATCACTGCATGGGTCAAGAAGCCATCAGTCCCTTATTGCACAACCAAGTCTTACAAGCATTGCACATAAAAAAAAAAAAAAAAAAAAAAAAGAGGGGTACCAGAGGGGTACCTTTGTTTCTTTCTGTAATCAGTTCTGGAAAAGCCCTTAAGGTGAGAATACCAGCAATTTTCTTTCTGTGGACTATTTACATGCATTGAAACATAGTATGTACCTCTGCAGTAAAGTCTTCAGCACTGGAGTCCACTTGATGGACAGCAGAGATGTTTGAGAGTGATGTCAGTTGTTTGCCAGTCAATGCTGAATTAGGATTTCAGATTTATACAGAAATGTGGTATTTGGGGCCTCTATGAATGATTGTGTAGTTTGCTAGAGGACTTAAAATATTACCTAAATAAATCACTGACTGCTTATTTAGGCAGATTTAACAGGAGTGTAGTCACTCTACATCTAACATGTTGTAATAGGAATCCTTCTTTTTTTTAAACATAGGGCATTAACAAACATCCATTTGTTAATAAACTGTCATGTTTATTATTAAAATTAATTACTTCTATATCATCCAATTTCATTATTTTAAGTTAAATTTTAACCTTTCCCCTATCCCCCAAAACAGAGAAATAATGCATCCTAGTAAAAGAAGTAATGCTCAGTATTAACCAGTGAATCTGGTTCTCTGCAGTCTATGATTTCAGGAAACAACACAATTGCTCTAGGTTATAATTTGTTGTGAAAGGATTCTGAATTAATCCCTGTTAATCACAGTCCTTGGGGGGCATTTGATGGATGTTTGTTTGTTTTGCAAAGAACAGATACTCACAGTATTGTCTCTGTGAAACCAAGTGCGCTCTTGTCTCACTGCAGGACCACGTGATCCGCGAGGAAGCCAAAAGCCTGACCTTGAGGCAGTGTGCAATAATGGACGTGGCCCTCGTTACCATCAAGGTACAGCTTCAGGTCTTTCCTGCTCTGGGCTGCAATGCCCAGCAATCACTGATTGGTTTTTAGATAAAAGGCTGGAGACTTCCATACAGTCTTCATGGAGTTGGTTTCTGAAGTCAGAAGAAATCATTAGGAATATTTATTATATTATTAGTTAATGTATTATTTAATTTGCTTATCAGTCTTTTTCACATTTGCCTGGATCAGTAGTTGGTGTAAATAACTCTAAAGCAATCAGTTTCTAGAATAAGAGCGTATTTTCCTGTCTGCTGGGAAGGGACAGCACATCAGGAAAGCAAGAACGCAGCTACTGAAGTATAAAATTGAAGATATAAGTAAGAGAAAATACTTATGATCAAGTGTTTTGCAATAAAACAGTCTCTAAGGCAAGCAAAAAGTAACAGAGGGAGCTCCCAATTGCCATTTTTTGTATTTGTAGTGGAGACAATTAATTACAAACGTGATTTGACATTTCTTGCAGAAATAAAAATAATTGGGAATTAATAATGTTGTGGAAGCAAATTGAACAAATTGAAAAATGGAACAAATTGAAGTATGTTACCAAAGTAAGCTGCATGAAGTAAAGTATGTGAATCTAATTATTTTCTAAACTCATAAAAGCTGGGGAAAATGTAAACTCTAACATTGCTTAAATTTCCAGTGCTTAAACTCTTACAGATGGAGAGATAGGTGTTGACCATTTTACTCATAATGTCTAGATTTGGAGGGAAAATATTAAATAGGGAAAATCCCTTTGTTAATTCAGGATCCTTATATCTGTGTGCTAAGTTATAATAGTTAATTCATAGCATTCATTAAGTGAGCTAAAGAAAGCTTCCTGAGAAACCATTTTCAAATTGTAAGGCAATGACTGTGTGCATTATAACTGCCTGATGTATTTACGAGCTGATATGGCAAAATCATTTCCAAAATACTTAACAAATAACCTTGATCATGCAGAAATTTGGCTTATTCTGGTAGAAAGTAAAAAAAGGCAAACTTTATGAGTTAACTCAAGAAAAACGGCTGCTAAGTTTATTTAGGAATGTAGTTGCTATGTTTAATGATCAAAATATTAATTTTTTTTTGTAATGCTTAGTAAATACAGCTTATTTAAAAGCAAAAATACCATGGCTGCCCAGATAAGAATAGGAGAATGGTAAAAATGGCTTGTGGTGTGTGTTCAGAAACTGGGTAGCTGATTAGGTAACGAAGGGTTTTGCAGGGAGGAGTATCTCCACTTATAGACTTTTTTACTTTTCCTTTCATTTAATTCACTGAGAATCAATCATAATTTAATAGTGGATAGTGTTATTAATCCTTTGACAAATATAAATTAAAGTAATATTTATTAATCTAGAATATACATCGCATATCATCAATCTTTGTATTATGTAAAAAGAACCATAGCAATTTATATAACTATTTAATACTTTTCAGCTTAATTTGCAATTTACAGTTAGGAGAAGTGGCTTTCTGGCCTCAGTTAGCTCAGACTGAGTTCTCTGCTACCTCATTATGTCAGCCCAGAGACAATGTCCATTGATAATGCTGTCCCAGTTCTCGGTACACCCAGAGACTCTCTACAAAGAGAAAGCAGCACCCAAAGGGGCTTGGGTGGCATTTGGCAGCTTTGGGCTGACGCTGCAGCGCTTGACATCTGCCCCTTTCATTTGTCAGTGTGACTTGGAAATCTCTTGTGCCACCTACAAACCTACAGCGAGGAGCAAGAGCAGCAGGGGAATTATTTTAAGTTTTCCATCTCTAAGGAACTGGGCAATAACTGATCCAGCTGAATCTGTAAAATCCTGTTTACTCATTATTTTTCTATATTCAGTTCCATACATTAATGATAGGTTCACATTGCTGGCTCGCTTGCAGATTTTACCATTTATGGGAAAAACAAAAACAAAAAAGTTTAAAACTCAGGAAAACAAGGGTCTTCATTTCTTTCTGTGACTATTAGCTTTCATGGAACTTTCAGCCATGTGCAGCTGCTGCTGCAGATAACATTTTACTGGGAGAGACAACTTCAAAAAAAATCACAGTAATTGTCACAATAGCAGGAAATATTAACAAAATTTAACTCTTGCTTATAAATTGATTATGATTCTTAGTGAAATCATGACAAAACTCTTGAGCAATTAAGATGAGAGTTTTTTGGAACATATTGTATAAAATAATTTGCTTGGAAAGACAGATTTATTCAGAACCTTTTAAACTGACCCTAACTGTCCCCATAGTATTAAAACAATATAAAATGTTGCTGCCTGATAACTTCAAATCCCCAGTTTTGCTCCTACCGATATTTTTTTCCCTTTAACAGTCAGTAGACAGCAATACAGAAATGTAAATAATTGTTATGAAAAATTTATGTTTCATCTCCTGCAGAATCTTGAGAACTGGAAGATTAAATGTGTGCACTAAATGCAAAGGGCATATGTGGACTGTAGGTCTGAGCTGTCCAGATAAGCTGGGATACAGCATTTACTGGAGATGTGTGTATGTGAACTGGAATGTAGATATTGCATTTATTCCTTTGGCAACACTGCAAAAAGGCAGGGAGAGTAAATTCTGCTTACAGTCCCCAAGATTCCCTGTACGCAGTGGACCAATGTTGCATCTCATGAAGCAGTCATTCTGTTCCTGAAAAACACTGTTTATTTTTACTAATTAGCCATTAATGGGAGCTTTATTGATCTTGAGACTTAGAACTGTAATGGAGGTTGCAAATGCTTTGCAAGGTGTTTGAACAGAATGAAGGTATTGTAGCACATTTATCTTTTCATTGTGGCTAACATGTATTAATTCATCAAACACTGTCCTGTACAAAACTTGAGGAAAAATTCTTCTTTGTGGGAGGAAAAAGAGAAGAATCTGTCCCCTGATTTTTCTGAACTCAGCTTTGGGATTGAACACATAATATAATACATTTATATAGATTGTTTTTATCTATATAGTTCACATAGTCAGCATGGCATCAAAGTCATAAGCATATTTGTTTTTCCAAATCTAGCTCTGCCCGTAGAACCAGAAGTCCTCTTCTCACACCGCTACTCTAAAACTTCACTCTCTGGAGTATTCTCTCTGAAATTTTTTACGAAGTTCCCATTTCCCTAAAAAGTAATATATCCTGTATATTATACAAGCACTGGCTTGTAAACCATGCCTTCATTTGAGAGGGGTTTGTGATGTTTTCGGGTTTTTTAGCTAAAGAATTAAAATTCATTCTACTCTTTGCAACCTAAAAGAATGCTTCAAATATTTTCCAGTTTTGGCAAATCAATGCTTCAGATCATGAAGACCAAAATCAAAATTTTGCATATTTCTTCCCTTTATGCTTAATTTTTTTACCCTTGGAAAGAAGCTTTGTATTATGACAGTTATCTCAGAAGCTATAATAAATGTAGACATTCCTGTTGCTACTTCCAAACATTCATTTAAGAATTTTACTTGGAGTTGTATGTCTGTAACTGAGGCCTTTTTTTCCCCTGTGAACAACCATATTTGTTTTTCATTTTAGCAATACTTCCATGCTGGAGGAAGTGGGCTGAAAAAGAATTTCCTGGAGAAGAGCCCAGACCTGCAGTCCCTCAAATATGCTCTCAGCCTTTACACACAGACCACTGACGCCCTGATAAAGAAGTTTATAGCCACACAAACTTCCCAGAGTAAGTGATCAGTAAGGGACACAGAAATGCATCCTATTATGTTTTAAATGTTCTAAATTGTTGATTGCAGATTACATTCTCTACCCCCTGTGGTATTTTAGAGTTTATTGACACAAATTTGTCCATGTGATGTTATTGATGTTATCCCTTCTCTAATGCTGATTTTGGGGCTTACCTGAGGGCAGTTCCTTTGGGGACTTGTGACTGCACAGGAGGAAGAACCCCTGAGCTCTAGGGGCGCACTGAGCACCAGGGTTCTTTGTAGGAGCACTGCACACATCATATTCCAAGCTGAATGTTTTCTTCATTCTGAAAACTGAACATTTCTGCACCATAGTAATCTTTACTAGATTTCTTCTGAATGTAATGAGCATTTGTAAAAAATGACCTGCCTGTCACTTCATGTCTTTGGGAAAGAATACAATTTACTGATATAATGAATTACCCTGCTCCAGCTCATAAGAATCAGAAAGTTTTAATTGGACAGTAAAGCTGGAAATAAATTGCTTTTACTTCTCAAGTACTATATGTTACTCGCAGTATAAAAAGTATGAAACATGAGTTTTGCAGCTTGTCCCAAGACTATTTCTGAGGAATGATTTCCTAAGCTGTTTCCATATTAAAACTGAGATCTCTCTTAGTAACTCATATATTAAAAATGCAAAAATAGCTATAAAACTCTTATATGTAGGCAGTAGAGTCCTTTTTTTCCCCCTCTCAAAAAGAAAGAATTAGCAATATGGATCCAAGCAGAAAATTGTTACTTCTAAGATTATTTTGCTTTTCTTTAACACATACCTTCATTGTAGCTTCAGGAGGAAAAAAATAGTTAAGTTGTAGCCATAAGTGATCTTTTACAAATCCTCAGCCACAAAATTACATTTTCTTATTTTCATCATGATTTCAGCCTGAGGTCTGTGCTCATTTCTGTGCACACATTACTATTGCTATATTTGCACACCAGTATTGTTAGAAATGAAGCCACTGGGAATGAAACTTAAGGAAAAGCGACTCAAAACTTTTCATTATCCTTTAATGCCTCATTTAAAATAACTAAATCCTCATCTATTATGATTTCCAGCCTCACAGCTATAACTGTATTATTAGCTTTTAATTAAAATGACTCTGTTTGCAAATCAGAAATTTTCTCTGGAATATAATTAGATATCTGGCCTATCTTTTCCACATTGCCAATCCATTATCAATAGACAGTTGGATATAATTTTAAGCTCAAAGCAACAGAAAAAATAATTTTTTAAATGTAAAGAAAGTATCTATTGTATAATAACTATGACTGTAGATAGAATTGGATGCTTGGTTTGCCTGTAATGACCACAAGAATCAGACAACTACCAGGTTACTTTTACCCCCAGGTTAAGATAATTTGTCACTCACCATGACTAAGCTGAAGTTATTCTAAGAAACTGAAGAGCAAAAATTTTTCTGATTGGCATGAGAAGGGGGAGTTAACTCTACACACAAACAGAAAGGCCAAGGTTGGAATTCATGATCTTGGAGGTCTCTTCCAACTTCAATGATTCTCTGATTCTGTGATAATGGCTCTGTAAAAGTGTGTTATGTTCCTTGATATTCCCTGTGTTCGTGCAGGATCACATTCAGTAGGAATAACCAAATTATCCAGCACTATGTTCCTAAAGAAGGATGTTTTCTTGAACCAGAGTTTTGTTTCTCAGCCTTTGTGCCCACATATTCCTACAGATCTTGGCAACATAGAAATTTTTGTAAGATAATAATAATAAAACCCTTCCTAACATTGAAAATGGTGGCTCAGAGATTCATAGTTTGCCCTGTGGTGGTTTCAATAGTTGAAAGCACAATTCCTACTGCCTTTTTCAAATGCATCATGAGACGGCATTGTTACAGTCATGTGCTCTAAAAGCAAATTATTATACAACAAGAATAATTAAATTAACTTCTGTAATCTTACTCTGATGATTGTTCTTTTCAAAGCACCACTATAGATTCTCAAGAATTTTCAAAACAGACAAGTTTTGGAATAAGTAAATGACAATGAGGAACATAATCTGGCAGTAACCTTTTCAGTAACTGAGGTTTTTTATTTTATTTTTCTCCATATAATGATTTGTCATGGTTGAAGTTCTTTTTCAGCTGTAATGATTCTATGCTGATGAAAGTTGTAAATTTAATGCTCACTCAGTGTTGTGAACACAAATCTCTAACCAACACTATGAAAATTAAGGCTAAAAGAAAAATGTTGTCTGATAAGTAGAGATACAGACATACAGGTACTAGATTAGCTTTATCAGTGACATGGCTTATTAAATACCTGCCTTTGTGCTTGGCAGAGGAGGAGGGAGAGGTTTCTCTTCAGCTGTTATCCCAGATCTGCCACACAATTCCAATGTGTTTGTTTGGAGATTAAATCCTGTGGAAACTCTGATCACTACAGATTTTAACATTGGTATCAATAGGATAGTGAGTGGGATATAATCTCTGACTGCCCCTTTGCATAAATATTTCCAGAAAATTGATAAGCACTTGTCCTGTTCTATTCCCAACCCACCACTGTGTAAAACATGCAGAGCAACATTTTCTTTTGCAAATAAATTATCAGTATTGTTTGTTGGGTAATTTTTTTATAATAACACATAGAATGATTTACAAACTAGTAATGAAATTTAGTTCCACCTATCTGAACTTCACATTTAATATTACCCAGACAGGATTCAGCTGATTCTGCAGTGCCTGTTGTAAGCACATTCATCTGGATGAGTTTTCTTATTCAATCATACACAAGTGCTGCCTCTGCCAAGAACCATTCCATGGAGCAGGTCACTGCTGGAGTCTCTAAAAAGGACATGGATACTGACCTAAAGGATTTTGCAAAATCTGAAGGCAGTTTGGTGAAGAGAACTGCGTTCCAAAGCCTTAGTGACCAGTATTTAACACACTAGGTGGTCACTGATACCTTTGCAAAGAGCACATAAAGCAAAGCCAGATGAGAATCATGTGCCATCAGTGCACCATTAGACCTGAGGTGCAGATCTCAGATTGATTTTATTTACTCTGGACTAAATTGTCACTTTATTTGTGCACTAATAATAATAATAATAGTAAACATTAGCTCATGCTGTAAAAGGGTTTCCTCTCAATTCAGTTACAGGATAACATTCTTGAATACATTCAGATTATTGTATGGATTGCTTTCAAAAGCTTTTGTAACTAAACCATTCTTTGTGTGCTTGAGCCAAGCATGAATCAGTTGTAAAACAGCAGCAAAGGGCCAAGCCTGACCTGCACAACCCAGCTCAGTTGCAGGAATTTTTTGGGGGTTCAGTGCTGTAGGGCTGGGACCCCATGGTTGGTTCACAGCTGAAGGCAGGCAGCAGCCAGCCCAGAATTTCAGAGAACACTCCAAGGCTTCTGCAAAAGACCACATATTTTGTACATTGACAAGAGCTCTAGACAAATTGGACAAATTTCAGGTCAGGCAGGACAAGATCATTTTAACTTGAGCTAAATTCAACCACATTTTCCCAATCAAGACAGACCTCCAAAAGCCAAAGGATAAACTCTCACTGTACTTCTGCTGGCCTATTGCATGAACTGTCCCACTCCATGGTACACTTGACTTACCCTTGGTCTGTGCTGAGACCAGTACTGGTGAAGCTTCTCTTAAGTCACTCCTGAAAACAGGAGAGAAGCAGTCACCTTTTTAAGTTGTACCTTCCCCTTTTAAATGACTTAAAGCAAATCAAAATTAAATGGCTATGGTTTAGTTTAGCAAATGCCATGAATCTTCAGTAATTTCATAAACTATAGCCAGTGCTGTGACTATTTACACTTGTGTAGCATTAACACTAATAACATTTGAACAAATATTATTTTAATTTTAGCAAACTGCATAAAAAGACAGTCTCAAATAGAGTTTCCTGAATTAGCTCTCATTTATTGCCACTAATTTTTCCAAAGTAAACACCACTCTTGCATGTAAAATGGTTATTTATTGGACATAGGGAAATATTTTTTCTTACAAATTTTACAGCAGCTCCAGTTCACAAATGTTGTTAGACAATAATAAATACATAATGGCAGGATTCTGCACTATATTTTTTGTCTTGACTTAAAGTAGTTTGTATCACTTAAGCAGAAAAATCAATACTCATCTCACAACACAGAGCTCATACTGCAAACCCTACCTGTGTTTTTATAAGAAAAGGCTCTGCAGAAAAGGCTTTGCTTCACTGGTCTGATTCAGATTTTTTCATTCTTACGCCAGAGAACTGCAAGCTAAAAAGGCAAGACGTACCTGAAAACAAGAAAATATAATACTCACTTTCATTAGGTAAATATGCTTATCTCTAAAAGTAGCTCCATCCTTTTCTTGTGAAGTCACCAACACAGGGAGGGACGTTACACATTCAAAAATGAAGACAAATTATTTTCAATTGCCAAGCCAAATTCAGTTCTGTCTTCCATTGCAACTTGTAATTGTACAAAGAAAAGCATAACCTCAATATTTCATAAATAAATGGAATTGCATTAAAACAATAATCTGATAGTAACTATAGTTTAAACAAGCAGATAGGTGACATCATACTATAGAAAATAAAAATTGCTTAATCTGTTTAGCAGCTCTTATAAGCAAAAAAGAAAGACCTTTTTTTTTCTTTTGCTTGTCAAAACCATTATATTATTAACTGTCATATTTTGAAAGCTATACCTGTATTCTAACAGGAAATTTAAGTCCTACAGAGCATTTCCAGTTCTCTCATAACCCATACTTCAGACAGAATTTAACTCAAGAAATAATCCCTGCTTCATCCACTGTAGTTTCAAATTGAGGTCAGAACCATGTGTTACACAACCTTATTTCATGCCAAAAAAAAAAAAACCAACTGCATTGGAAGCTAAAGAAATCAGCACACTATTGCAAGCAACAAACAGAAAAGATAAGAACAAACAAAGAAGAAACTTGCTGAATTACATCTAATAAAAGTACTCCAGCATATGCTGATAGCAAAGCAAATGCACTCAGAATAGTGGCAGGAAAATAACTGTTTTTAAAGTACATATAGTTAAAACCAGACCACTGGTAAAGCAAAAGGTCTTTACAAAAATATTCACTTAAGATGCTTTCACATTTGAAAATTTCAGGTTGTTCCTTAAATGAAATAGTAAAGCACCTAAATTAGAAAAAAGTTGTGTATCAGTTTCCTCTAGGTCTTCAAGAAAATAAACACAAACTACAGGTATCCATCAGTTATATGATATCATTCCAGGTGCTGAATAAGGAGGGATAAAAGCCTGACTTCTAGGCCTTTCTAGTCCCTGAGGAGCAAGCATCTTTGAGGAGATATTTTTATTCTTTACATTTGCTGTGAAAGAATGACTGCACTTTAAATGCACGTGATCACTTAACCACCCACCAGTAAGAGGATGCTGTATTTTGAATAGTATAAATATACCAACAAATAAAATGTAAAGCAGATACTAGAGAGCAAGCAGTAATAATTAAACATCCATAAGGTTTTCAAACGAGGCAGAATCATTTATGAGTTTGTTAGCCTTCAAATGAGTTATATTACAGTACTAAAGGAAGAAAAGTGCAATCATCCTCTGCAGTGCATGAAGAGATTTATTGTCAGCTAAATTGGCTTATTAAATGTAGTAGGATAAATGGACCTTTCTATAGTGCAGTCAGAATCACTAATTCCTGCTGTGACTGTTCAAGAAGTGGTAGCATAAAAGAAAACAAAACAGCAGAACTAGACAGATCAGAGGCTTCAGAATTAAGCACCCTAGCTTTGAATGTCAGCAAGAGATGGTATAAGCAAATACTAAATGTCCTGGAATTGTATCTCTAGTTTGTTCAGCAGGTTAGAAAGAGAAAGATGGATGGGGTGATTACTGAAAGAAACCAAGTTTATGTTCTAGACTCCACTAGAAATTGTCTGTGCTCACTGGGATGTTCTGCAAAGGAGGTTTTCTCAGCAATACTGGATGTAGGGTCATTTCAATGTCAACTGCTTTTAGTATAAAACTGGATGATGTTTTGCACAGATTTCTTTATAACCATATCAAGCAGCAGCACTGTACATACAAGACTATTCATATATTTGCAGTACTGCTTGGAGCACTGTTGTCAATTATGGACTACCAGGAGAAGGAAAGAGACACTTATTAGGAGACCTTTGCAAGAATATATTCTGCATAAGTTAATAAAAAAGTCGAAGAAAGAGAACAAGTCTAATCTTACATATTTGTAGATTCTTGTCCTGATGAAATCGTACCTGACATTATTAGAGATTAACACTGCACACTTCACTACTACCACCATCCACAGGCTGCTCTTAAGGCTATCAAATAAAAATGATAATTGTCCTCTTTTAAAACTTTCCTGGGGTTTTGGGTTGGGGTTTTTTTTTAAGCTAGAGGCTAAAATACATAATTTACACCAGCGGATCATTTCAGTGATATTCAGGATCAGCTTAACTCATCCTCCACTGCAATCAGGGGTATATTATTAAATTCTTCAAAAAATTATGTGATATGTATTGTGAGCAAGCCATAGAATGATTCACCAACTCAGAGCTTCCATATAGTACAGTTTTAAGTAATTATCCAAATGCAAGAAATTTAATTACTGCCACTGAAGCTAAACCTCTTGTCATTAAAAAATTGATGTCTAATAAGTTTCTTATTTACATGGTAGTGGTGGTCCAAACCCTCTGACTGATAATGAAATACATCTAACAGCAAAATTTGTACAAGTACCCTGCGATCGCTATGTTTGAAAAATACGTTCACAACAATTCCAAGCCAAACTTACCTGAAAGTTTGGAAATGCACAAGAATGTTTAAATATTCTGAGCCTGTTAAATAATCACTGAATCTCCACATTTTGATAGATCAGGTAACAAAAGGCTTGTTCTCTGAAGCAGTAACACTTGGGGTAAGAGTATTTGACCTTGCAATGCTCATGCCATGTAGAGAACATAATTACAGATCAGGCCAAAGCGGTGAATAAACATCACTGGAGAGCTCATTTCTAGAAAGCCACTGGTGAGGAAATCCAGGAAAGAAAACACTGCATGGTAAGAGAAAAAACTACTCTAGTTATAAACTAATTTAAGGAGGAAAATCACTTTCCCCATTATTATTACACAAGATACCCCTCTCTCTTTTCTGTATCCCTTCCCTAATTCCTATATGAAGGGCTGGAAAAATTCTAAAGGAATGCTTTCTTCTCCTCATGTATAGAGGGATAAGGAACCAATGGGTAAGGAATTTTTGTATAAATAAGAGGAATATAAAATCTTTTCTCTGCTACCCATAGAAATAGCAGCCAGTTTAAAGGGGTAGAAATTTACTTTATTATGTGGTTCACAGGAGATTACACTGGGGAGCAAGTGCAGTTCACAGAATTCAACACTCGCAGTCATCCAATCAAAGAACAAGTAAACATACTCAGTTTTATTTATCTTCTACTGTTACAATCTGATATATTGTGGTACATTTCAAGACAATATTTAAAGTCCTTTTAAAGAATCATTCTGTACAAACTGACTTGCAACCTCCCCTGGTTCTCAAAAGCAAACACTTTAAAAAATAAGCTCCTGGTTCTCCTGCTATCCCCTCAACCTTCTTTCATTTTTAAGCCCCTCTGTCTGTGCTAGTGCAGAACTGCAGTAATTTGTTGAGACAAAACTTTCAGCAAAAGATTCATCAATAGAGACATAGAAGTAACTTTCCAAACCTACATTTAGCAGTAAGATTTGTGGAAGGTACATGAAAAGCTTGACAAACCCACCAACTTTGGCATTTCGAGATGCAAACACATCTAATGACAACCAGAATGGAAAGTTCCAGATGAACACAATTTTTTTATTTCACTGAGGCACTTTCCACAGATATTTGCAATTATCCAGTTTTTTGTGGCAAAATCATTTATGAATCTGTAACTGATTCTCACTGAAATGTGAAACACATCAGAAATTTTGAAGTGTTTCTAAAGGAAAGTACCACTCACCTTTGGGTGTCTATTTCTCTGGATGCATTGAGAAGCCAGCTGTGCTAACCAGTGATCCTTGTTTCAGGTCAAACTGCTAATAATTCAGTGGGTGAGATATCTGTACAGGTGGATATCTCTACTCATCCTGGAACTGGTGAGCATAAAGTCACTGTGAAAGGTAAGTTTCAAACAGCCAACTTTAAAAAGAAAGCAACAACAAAGACCAAACCTCCAAGCCCTACATCCTAAGTCAAACATACCAGTACTAAAATAAAAAATGACAGGTATTACAGTACTTGAGAAACTCTGAGTACACTTCAGGTGATTAGGAGTGCACTTTTTCCTTGCTCAACATCAGCAGAAACCCAGATTATGCAGGCAAGTACTGTCTATGCTTCTCTGTCTAGATAATTTAAAGTTATTATACTAAGTTATAGACTTATAAATTAAAATGTGCCAAATTATACTTCTCAATTGCTTGTACATAATTCAGCTTTTAAAAACTATAGCGAAGCTGAGTGGTGAATGACTACACCAAGTCTTATGAAGCCGCATTTTTTATAAAATGCCTTTATCCTGCGCAACCTGACTTTCAGAAACACAGGATCATTCAGATTAGTATAAGCTGATTTTTTTTTTAATTGCAGTGAAGGTAGCAGGTAAAAAGAAGCTGCAAATGTAAAGGATTTATAAAATACAAGTCTACATTTGATACTTTTGAACCTAAAAGTAGTCAGACATCTTCACTTGGGAGGGAAGGGACAAAGCATCTCCTTACCAGGTATTCATATTCCATAGGAAGGCTCTCAGGTCACCTTTCACTGGCTATACCAAGTCATACAGGGTAATTAATTGGAACACCTCCAGTGGAATTGCATCTAACTTCATTTCTTTATAGTTGTAGCAATCAATAACCTAAACTGGCAAACAACAGCTATGTTCCGGCCGTTCGTGGAAGTTTGCATACTGGGTCCTAAATTAAGTGACAAGAAAAGAAAACATGGAACCAAGACAAAGAGCAACACCTGGTCACCAAAGTACAATGAAACTTTCCAATTGTAAGTATTTTATCTCTAGGAGTTGCATATTTTTTGAAAAATTCCCTAAAATACTTTTTCCTTTAAACCTTTAATAACAAAAAAACATCCTAATATAGATATATAGACACCATTTCAAAATTGTTTACTAATTTGTATCTTTGTTGTATATTAAACTGAATGGCAATCACCAAGATTTCAGTCCCACAAAACCTGGTTAAAAAGTATAATTAATTTCCCTACAGAGGAATAATTATTTCTATCCCTAGGAATCTATTGGCCTATGTATTTTTTTGGACAGACGCATTAGTGATTATTTCTAGATAATGCCTGTAGAGATATCAAAATGTTTATTGGGTTATGCATGTGTTAATAGTATTGTTTAATTTAATCCTTAAATCTGTAAGAAGCTTCCACCTAACCTAGAGTTTTAAATTCAGTACTTCTCTGCCCTTTCCTGAGACCAACTTATTTTCCTCTCCTTACCCTCCAACCCTGACTAAAATGAGTTCATTGTGTCTCACCACAAAGTCCCTTTTGATGCCTGCTACCAGGGATTTTCTGTGCATTTTGAAGCTGATTTAAAGAAATGGTGCTGACAGCTGGGGAACCAGCTGAACATTTTTTGTCCTTTCCAGGGAAAGGTAACTGTCTGTTCCAACTATTGAAGGAATTCTGTTTCTGTTAAGGCTGCTCAGAACAGAGGCTCCATCACCAATCCATCTGAGGGGGTTACCTGTGTAGAAAGTTTAAAAGTAGATAACCCGTTGTAACAAAATGGAACCACAAAACTTAAAATACCACTCTCGCTTTAATTTGCCCAAGATTTCTAGAGCAAATTAATTCCTTGGGGGAAATTAAACTGAAGTCCTTGTTCTAAATTCCTATTGTTAATCCTCCCAGCCTGCTGGGTAACGAAGATAAGCCAGGAGCCTACGAGGTGCACCTGTCAGTGAAGGATTACTGCTTTGCGCGGGAGGACCGCGTCATCGGCATGACCGTCATCCAGCTGCAGGCCATGGCCGACAGGGCCGGCTGCGCCGCCTGGTACCCCCTGCTCAGGAGCATCTCCGTGGATGAGACTGGCCTGACAATCCTTAGAATACTCTCTCAGAGGAACAATGATGAAGTTGCTAAAGAATTTGTAAGACTTAAAACAGAAACGAGATCTCCTGAAGAAACGGCCTAAGATACCCAAGTACTGCAAGATTGTCACCGCCAAGAGCATAAATACAACGCTGTTGTCCGACTAGTGCATGCATGTGCAAATCTGTGGGAATGTTTAACTATGTTTTCAGTGTTTGCCAGTACTTATGTACTATATTTGCAAGGTATGTCAAGGAGCTGTATATCTTTTATACATATTTTGGTCTTTGGTAAAGTAATTGTTCCAATGAAGTGCCAAAACTAAGATTAAGAGTTAATGTTTCATCATATCTTTTTAAATGTTGATTTCACCTCATCACAATTTGATTATTTTTTACCATTTATTAATAAGTAAGTAGCTTTTTTAATTGATAATAGGTTATCGCGGTTAAACTGTGTTGCTTATTCTAAATTAAGTTACATCCCTTACTCTTCTTTTAAAAATGAGGTGTACCTAGTTTTCTTCAAACTCTCATGTTATGCAAGCCTCATTTTAGGTGTCTTACTGATGACTTTTTCTATCATTACTACAGATGCAGTTACTTATAGAAAGTGTTTGTAATTTTATAATTACCAATATAAAGTAATGATTTTTGCATAAAAACTGAAAAGGATGGAAATATTTTATGCTAATCTCTTTTTCCAACCTTTCATAAATATCACTGTGAAGAAATGCTGTTAAAGCAGGTTCTCAAGAAGCTGTGCTTATCAGAGTTTGTTACTGATGTTTGATATCTTGCGATAACTTTGTTCTTCAAAACTGCCACGGTAATATCATATTTGTATTAAAAGAGTAAGTCAGTATCTGTAGAAACAGGTTGCTGTACAGTACAGTATATGTGCTTTCAAAAAGTGATTTTTTAAATGATATGGTACTGTACAAGGGGTAGTAGTTTGGAATATGTAATGCCGGTTTGTGGTTTGTTTCTAGAAACTGTTTATGAGAAGAAAAGATGCTGTTAGCATTTTCACTCAGAGTTATTAACGTTGCTTTACATACTTAGCTGTAACATCAGTTAAGTGCTTTATTTCTTTAATTTTTTTTTAGAAAAGTTCAACAGTTTGTACTTATGCAACATTAATATGTATTGCACTAAAGCAAACTCTGTGTCCTGTAAATATATTTAGTGAGGAATTGTAAAATAAAGTATGCAGAAACTGCTTTCCAGTTTTGTCATTTGATATTATTTATGTAACTCTTGGTTTTATGTGCATGTGAAGCCCATGGAGTGGGCTTACTATATAGCTTTATAATATATTAAAGTATGATTTGCACTGTCTGGAATCTGGCTGTTTTATAAGTGTTAAATTTGATATATCAGTGTCCTAAAAAATATAATTAATTAGGTAGGTGTATATATATATACACACACATATAAAAAAATGGTGTGTAATGCCATACATTTGTCACTGGTTTTGCTCACAAGTGTTTCTCATTACACAGGTTGGAGTTTTCAGCTTTGCTTAGGGAAAAAATTAGCTAAGGGAGGACACATAGTTTGTTTGCTGATGTCAGCCTTCTAAAAACCTAACACATGACTCCATGCACATAAACCAGATCCCTTCCAGGAGATACTGCTTAGATGTTTAGACGAGATTTTAAGGTGTTTAAATACCCTCAAATTTCTTCCCTGAATACTAAAAATTAGATTTATCATAAGTATATTTAGACATTTAGAGAAGTTATGCAGCGTCTTTAGAGAGTTAAGAACACTCCCCTAAGATCATAGATTCCAAATTGTGTTTCTGCCAGGTATAGCCCAAAGTTTCAACAGTAGGCACAGACTCTGTTTACAGTTAAAAAGATTTGATGTAAGAAAACATCAGCAGACTCAGTTTCAAATTCAAAAGGAAAATAATCAAGAGATGACGTTGTTCCTGGTACAGAAAACTGTTGTGGACAAAATGCAAAAAGAATTCCAGAATATGTCATTTTTAGCCCTGTGAATTAAACCAGAAAGGCTAGAGTAAACAGCTTCTGGTTTTTTTACCTGGAGCACTTTCATCATATTTTTCTGTGGTTGTTTATTCTACTGTAAAATGGCACACATTTTAGTGCATAATGTAATCACCACCACTTAACTGTTTATCCCCGAGACTGGGGATGAAGGAATAACAATGAAATCAGTCAAGGCAGGCAATTACTGCTTGTAGTGGTCTCCCTCAGCTGCACACAGCAGAAGCAATCAGGCAAGCTGGTAAAACCATCCCTTATAATCCACAGCTTTACACAGTACTTCAGTGTTTCACTGTTTCTCACAGAGAAATATTTATAGATCAAAAGTTGTCATGTGGAAGATAAGAGGAAAAAGTATTAACTCTACAGCACAGGACTGCTTTAAACCTTGTTCTGAATCAAAATACAAGTACATGCAACAGTGGAGCACAAACATTGGACCTCACACATTTCATGAAGTCAAAATGATTGACATGGAAGAGTTTTCAGTGCTGTTTTAAAAGCTCTTATAATCTATTTTAGGAAAGTAAACATCCCATTTTAAAAAATCAACATATGAGAATTTTCTTAATTCAGCTGAGCTAACCTAAGCAAACTGACAGCTGTTCCTGCAGCTTCACTTCTCAGCAACAACTGATGCAACCAAAATCCTACTTGGAATTCCATTTGCATTGGTTAGTTAAGATAGCAAATATACATACATGCTCTTAGAGAAATAAAGGAGAAAAAAGACAGCAGAGAACAGCAAGATTAATTTGAGAACAAATTTTCCATTCTCCAAGGAACATTTACTACATGGAAACCATTTGATGTGCACCTGAAAAGATACATTGAGTGAAGTCTGTCATGTGACAGCTCTTCAAGTCAACTGACAGTTTTACATAAAACTGTTCAATAAAGACTGAGAAATATTTCCCTTTTTATTTTGTTTGCTAGGATGAAAATTTAAGAGCCAAATATAGCAACTGAATTAAATTTTCCTTAAAGCAATTTTTAAGCTAATATCTGACAAAATAAGAAAGATGTAATGTATTAATTAAAATAATATAAGAAACTAAAACTAGCAGCTATTCTGAATCTCAAACACCTTACTTAAAATAGTTTTTTTTTTTCCTAATGCCAATTGAGATGACACCTGAATTAAGAACCCAGTGCTGGAACTGGCCTTTCCTTTGCATATGGACACTGAACTCAGGAAACATCTGTGAGATGGGACTGGATGTGCATAGTTCTTCATAGCTTTTATGTCTTCTGGAGACTTAAATTTGCATCAAAATAATCAATTCATGGGTGTTGGGCTATCATCAGGAGGCTCAGCCAGTCCCAGCAGCAAAATATGAAACATTTTTTTAAATCATTTTGTCTGTATCCTGAAACAATCAGGATTCTTTCATACAGAATTCCTGGCAAGTGCAAACGCCACCATTTGGCTTAGGTAGACATGACTCTCGTGATTTACTTGAGAAGCTTACAGAAAAGAATAATAATAATAGACCAATCATTTCTATTGTTTTTCTTCCATTTGTTTTACCAGTTTTCATTTATATTCTCATGCTAGTGACTGTAGAAATCAAATTTGTAGATAAATACTGTAAACAGAAGAATAATTTACCATTACTGTATTAGTCTGAATTAAATACACATTTCTCACAAATCCCTTGAAATCTAAAGACCTGAACAAATATGAGGAGAATACTAAGTTATTGTATTAAATTAAATTCAGCTAGCAGACATAAAATCAACATAAATGGATTCAACTTTATTTGTAAAATGCAGCTGGGCAAGTGTTGGAAAGCATTCAGCTGTATACACATGCTTATTTTGACGGTATTCTCATATTATTTTGCATTTTGGCACCAGATTTGTGTGATTGACTTGTACTATGAAAAATTCATAGAAATAAATCTTCAGGAGATAAATTCTAAATTTTTTTAAAGAAATTATAATCAAGACCTGATACAAACACAAGACAGACTAATACGCAGAACTGGGATATTCTAAAACGTGTCACTGTAAGTATTGGCTAAAAGAAAGAAAAATTACAGTTTGTGTCTGGAAAATATCTGTTTCTCCTGGGTGTTCTATGCTGAATGAATGCACACACACACTGCAGAGTATTAATGCATTTCTAAATGATGCATCTATAAAAGCTAAATTGAAGATAAACCCAATAGGCAACCAAGTGAACAAAAGTATCTTTTCAAACAGAGTCTGTAGCTGACAGCTTACCTAAACAAACTTCCTAAGTGACTCAGCCTATGACCATTTCATTGAAAGAATTCAGTTTCATATTTCAAAGACTCCACTGAAAGCCTTCACTATCAGTTTAGCACAATGAATTATTCACTGCAGAAGATGAAATAAGAAGTGGGCATATTGTATACTTTGTAGTGAAAGCCATTAAAACATCATAGATGAATTTTCAACTAAATAAATACAAGATAATCAGAACAGTTAATCCAAGGAAGTGAAGCCTGCTCTTTAATATTTTTCTGTTATTTCTACACACTGCAGTCCCAGGCTCCAACCTGCACTGCCTTGGACTCTCACATAAGTTAACACCCATTTCTCTAGGGGGTTTTCTGAGCAGTAGTAGGAGTTCCAGGCAAAGAGGACAAACCAGGGAGCAGCTCAGGCTACAAGAACATCTTCTTGAGCTGTTCCCAGCTCTGCTCTGTAAACTGCATACACACTGTTGTCTGACCAAATACACCAAGGAAAAAACAAACCTACACTGGGGTAAGCACAATGGAGCTGTAACAGACCACACTGAGGCAAAAATCAGAGATCTCCATCTTTACTTGCCCAAGATACACAAGAGCTGCTAACAGTTACTGAGGCAGCTCTAACTTGCATTCCATTCAGTTCTAAGAGGGCCTACACATTTTGTTCACTCATGTTTACCCATTTTAGCAAGAGGATTTTTCTTGCCAGTGACAGCACGGACTGCAATGTGAGTTAAGCCTGCAGGCCTGAGGTCATGGCAGTGAGAAAACAAATGTCAATTACTGACTAGCAGAAACAAAAACTGAAAAGGAATTGTGAATATGCAGTTTACAGTAGAACACTAATGGAAAACTACAGCAGAGTGAATCCATTACCCTTCTCTAGATAGCAGCCCCTGTATGATGCCTGCTAGATGGACTTGAACTTACAACACGTGGCAGGGCTTTGCCCATAGAAACCACCCAGTGCTTCTGGGCATTACACAGCAGTCAGACATAAAAAACACTTCACAAGCAAATTGGATGCCCAGAATGGCTGGACTGTATGGGAATATATTCAGAGGAAAAGATGGAGAGGAAAAAAAAAGAGGAATGGATGTGGAAAAGGGCTGACAGGGAATGTGGACTCTGACGGCATGCCTTTACTCCTGGCAGAACCAGAAAAGGCTCTGTGATACCAATATGACACAGAAAGGTAGATTTGTCTGTATTTTTGTCATGTTCTAGTCTAGGTCAAGAGTTACTTCTGTTGATTTTAATTTCAGTAGAGGTACAAGACAGAATTTGATCCCTGAGAGGGTCTCCCCCCTCTTTTTGTACTAAGTGGAATCTGAATAAATGTGCTCTGCATGTCACTACCCTCTGTTACAAGAAGATAAACGTATTCCCAGCCCAGAAGCCACCATAAACAAGTTCAAGCTACAGAGCCTGCAGATATTATTTCCCTGAATAATAAATATCCAAGATACAACAACATCAGTGAGGTGGAATATTCTCTTGAGGAGCTTGAGAAACAACAGCAATTTGGATCTAATGATGCATCAGTGTATCAACATGTGAATTTGTACCCAGGAGACAAAAATAAATCAATATGCCCTTAAAACACTATCTGCATTTCCTGTGTAATTTGCAGAGGAACTCCTGTGCCAGACAGATTCCCCAGCACAGTGTCCACTCTGAAATCAGGTCAAGTCCTTCGTTCTCCCCTGCTCAGCAGTAAAGACAAAGCATTGCAGTAACTACTGAAGTGAGCTGGAGTCAGTAGCAGCAGTGAACTTAACTCCTACCAAATATGCTCTGTGATGTCCAACAGTCCATATAAAAACAGCACATCTTCCATTTACTGTAGAGAACTTCATTTCTGATCAGGGAGAAATTTCATAGCAGAAAAAATGGAACCAAAGAATGCTGTTTACACTTCGCAATAACTTACTACACTTATTAGATGGATACAAGGAAGAGTGTAACTCTAAGTACATATCCCCCTCTGTCAGAAGGAAATAAAACTTGCACACAAAATTCATTGCATGAATTGAATCTCTTTAAAAGAATAAAAATAATAAATACATAGAAAAATACTCATAAACAGCTTTCAATTTTGGCAAGTGTTGTTATTTAGACTGGCTGGCTAAATAATCTGCGAGAAGGGGTTAAATCTTTGTCAAACACTCCAAGTGAGCTATTGAGGCTAGTGCCAGCTGAGAGAGTCCTGTCTGGCTGGATGCAATGCCTAGAATCAGCTTCTTGAAACACAGACCAGGTTTGAAATCCAGCATGTCAGACATTGCTAATGGAAACAAACACAGTCAACTGCAGTATTTAGAGAACAGCATCTGCTTTTGTGCAGAGAGCAAAGCGAACACAGAGGAGATGACAATTTTCTCCAGACAGAGGAGAAAAGCCTGGAACAATATCATTACTTCCAGCAGCAGCTTGTGGATGACAGTGTTAAATAAAATATCACTGAAAAAGAGATACCTAAAAACCAAAACAAGAGACATTGCAGTAGGAAGGGCAGAGTTGAAAGAAAGGGGCCCATGTAACAAAAACTGTGCTATTCTAAATCAGACCTGCCACCTAGAGAGTCCTTTGAGTCCTTTAAACTGTAAATTATTGAAACAGACTGATAGAGGATAATTAGCACACATCCATATACCAAGGTGACTGTGAATAACAATAAGAAAGAAACAAAGGAAAAAACCAAAACATCTCTTCAGACCATCCTGGAAAGGAGTTATAGCAGAAGGAATAAAGTTCTAGATTCATTTTGAAATTCCATTATAAGAACACTTTCAGTATATTTTTAGCCAATAAATAATAGGCAAGCAGTGCAAGAGACTTTTCCCATTCTTTCTGCCCATCCTCCAAGCTCATAAAAGGTTTGTTACCAGAACATCTGTAGAAATTAAAAATGGCTTCTGAACTCAGCAGTAACAAACACAGCACAGCAACTTCTGCTACGTAAAACTATAGTCATACAACATTATAATACCAAATCAAAGTACCAAATCAAAACCAAAATCAAATTACAGGGACATACACAGGTCCCCCAAAACCACCCATATGAGTTGACTCTGTCCAGTCAGAGGTAAGAGCAGAGTGAGTGAAGAGGCTGCAGGGGCGCCTGGTCACATCTTCCATGGTGCTTTGAGCTTGTGTGATTTACCCACAACCATAATCTTCTGGAGGCAAGAAATATCCCATCATTCACACACAGAAAGACTGAGGGAATAAGATTAAATTTTTTGTTGAAATTATAAAGGGCAGGCAACAACATCAGAATTTAAACTCAGGCAGCCTTAGATTCCAAATTTATGCTCTAAGCATTGCACCTTGTTTTTCACCCAAGAAAAGAGAAAAAATTCTATTACGCCAAAAGGCTGAATACTCTCCAAAATTCACAGAACTAAATTCACAGAACTATTTAAATTCATTAAGCTAGAAGTGCAAATTGGCATCCAAATTTAAAATTAAAAACTGCCAAGATTTTAATTCAGATTTAACATGCTGTCTGATCTGTGATTATACTGAATTTTAAATTAAGTTGCAATGAGCTGTGTATAATATTTTCCTCCAAAAAAAAAAAAAAAAAACAAGGAAGAAAGAATTATGTGCTTGTGGTTTAGTGGAGGGGGGGTTGTTTATTTATCTTAGCATTTAACATATAGAACAACAAAGAGCACATCTGGTACAGCTATACTTTGCATAGGTCAGCTATGATTTGTAGAAATGCAATCAGAGGTAGATATTTTGTTGAAAAGGGATTCCCAAGGTAGAAAAGGCATCAGCCCTGGCTGCCACCATCAGCTCTGCTGGGTCATTCTCACTGACCAGCCCAGAAACTGAGGGGGCTTCTCCTCACTTCTCATCAATGCAAACCAGAACTAGGATGCTGCTAAAAATTATTTGAGAACATAAAACCCAGAGAACTCAGGGCCACTTGGAAATATCACTGAGCATCTCCACAAGCCCACACACACAATAATAAGGATTTGATAAATCTGTGTCAGTGTTCAAACAGGAATAAGAGAGCCTGCAAGTCTTATTAGTCTGAGCTCTTCCCAAAGCAATTTTCTGTTTCTTAATGTAAGAGAATCAACTGGAAACCAGTCTTCCCTACAACTCTAAAAGCCCCTAAGTCCAACTGAGACAATTTTTATTGTTAATCTTGAATTTTTCCAGTAATTAAATTGTAATGAAATATTAAACATGATATGGTAAAGATGATCTATGAGTTTTGGAGAGCAGGAGGCAAGTCTGCTGGACAGTGAGGACTCAAGGCAATTCTTTTCATTAAAAATATATAATTTTTAGTTATTACCCAGGAGGTGCTCTTATGTTATGAATTAAACTTCACAGAAAATTACTTAGATTAAAAATAAGATTTCTTCAATCATTGCTGAAGCAATGAATTCCCATTGGATGATCCTGGGATAGCAGAATAAATATGTATGAAAAAGAAGCAAAGGCTGCACTCTGGCAAGGTTATTCTGTCAGCTGGCAAGAGTTACACAGCACAAAAAACCTTTTCCAAAATGAGGTTGAAGGCTAGCTTTAACTATCAAAGTAGTCAACTCCTACACTTGAAAAACTGACATCAGTACTATTTAAGTAGTTTGGTTTTTTCCACAAAATATATCTGAAACATATATCTGAAACATAACTTGTATTTACACAAAGTGGGTTAAGTCCATTTGGAGAAGGCTGCATCTATCATGTGGTGTCTGGGTACAGATATTTTAGATTAAAAACTTGGAGAAGAAATAAGCAAATTTCAAGTAGTGGTTAATCCAAGGACTTGAGAAAGAAAAAAGACCAAGGAAGAAAGTTCAGTTTGAAGCTTGTCAGCAAAGTTATATACAAAATATATTCATTAAAGATTATTATTAACATAGGATTACATAGCATTATTTCCAACTGTATTTACTTAGTATAAAGCTAGCTTTAAAGTCTTGACTACCCCTCAATTTCTTTTCTAAATAATAACTCACAGTACTCAGGGATACTGTTCTACTGTTCCAAAATATGCTCAAGGATGACCCTGAAGGAATTCTGCATCTGCCCTTAAAGGAGTATATCTGACCAAAAAAAAAAAACCAAACCTGTTTTGAATGTGTTTGTATTATATTGAATTGTTTGTATTACATTATATCTGTCCTTCATTAATTATGAAGAGTCAGAAACGCACTGAGATGGCTCCTACCAGACACATAAATCTGACAAACCTCATTTGATGGTGATGGAGGTGACAAGTGCCAGACTCCAGCCCTGGATGAGCCTCTCCTGCACTCCCAGCTGCTGGTGCAGTTTGGCCAGCACAGGGGAGCCCCAAGAGCTGAGCCTGCAGCACTGCCACAGATAACCCCAGAGCAACTAAAAGGGGCTCCTGGATACATTACTGAACACCCTTTGCATTTGGAAAATCAAACTCACCATCACCAGGACACAGAAAAATACATTCTGAAAACCAAAGAGAAATTCATACAATGTTCTAGGAAACAAAGAGACAAAACCAACAAAATTATCAGAAACACATTCAAAAAGTTAAAAGGAAAAAACCCAAGCACTCTCATTGCCTCGATTGACATTTAATAATTCTGATTATTTTAATATATTTTAACATAACTTACTTGTTCATTTATAGATATTTGCTAATTTTGCTAGTAGATTCAAAGAATATTAACTCAAAAGGGAAAAAAAACAATTACCAACCTATTATTTTCAAATGGACAACTCTTCTTCAAATTAGATGTGAAATAACACAGGCTCTACATATAGAGCAATTTTTTCCTCAGTAAGTACTATGTTTAATTAATATTATTATAGAAAATCATGTTATAATTTCCCTGACCCTCTCTAAACATGCAGCAGCACAAACACTTTCTTTCTAATTGTTTAGAGAATACCTAATCCACACATCAACCACTATAGCCTCCAGCCACAAGGCACTCCTTTTGTTGGATTTTTAAAAAAACCAGTTCATCATTTCTTCTTCTCAGCTCAGCTGCCATTAAGTCACGCATCAGTTTCCTTTAATCACAACAACACAGCATTCCCATGTCTTCACAAGGGTTTTAAATTCTGGCTCAGCTGTGCTGCAGCGCTTTACATACTCTTAAAAACTATAAATGAGGCAATACAGGCTGTCAGTCTCACAAGTAATTGCAGATGCCAAACTGCTAACAGCTGGAATCAGGAGTTCAGCAGTGCTACCCGAGCCCCTGCCTACACCAGGAAACACATCCAACAATCAGCTCACTACTGCTGACACCATTTCCCCCCAATGAGCCTGAGATCAATGCCTAGGTTTGCATTTCCAAGTATGAAGCAGGCATATATGAAGTGTTATTTTGCAGGCATGCTCTGAATTCCTGCTTCCCAGAACAGATTTCACTGAGAAACATTCATACAAAACACAAATGTAGCAGAACCAAGACACTCATCTTGGAATTTTTGCACCTCTAACAGGCAAATGTGAAAAGAGAGGGATCTTCACATTTATAGGTGAAGTTTACAGGCTACACAACCAAGCTGAAAAAACACCACATGAGGAACTTTTTGGTTTTTTAACACCACCGAGAGGTTGCTCTGAAACTGCATGGCAAATCTCTGAGGAGCACAGAGAAGCTCCTGTGCTCAGATACTCAATGTTCATAGCAATTTCTTAGTGAAGGTTGAGTGGACGCCACTATTTCCATCTGGTAAGGGAAAACATCATACAGATAGAATTTCTTTTTTATATACAAGGCCTGACCTACTGCTAGTGATGCTTAATTGAATCTTTTTTCAATAAGCCTTTTTTCACTTGTCATTTTCACCTGACTTTAAACTCTTCACTCCAAGGAAAACCTTTGCCAAAATAAGCATTTTCAAAACAAAGAAACAAAACATTTAGGAAACATTTCAGGCAATTTTTTCTTAAACCAAAGACACTGATTTGTTCATCAAGTGGAAGACAGAAAGGTGATACTGGAAAGAAAAGGCTGTCACCTTTCCTTTCTTCTGTTTACTGACTGAGGGTACAATGAATGGTGTTCAATTAAAACCACAGAATGAAGGATGCCTTTCTGGAAGTGCTAAAAGCATTGAGGAGAAGTTCTACAAAGTCAAATCCTCCATAGTGGAAGCTTTAGAAAGAACAATAGTTATTTATAGACAAAAATTGATCCAAAAAGGTGGATCAGCATCTGGCACAGAGCTTGGGGTCATGTAAGAAACCAACTCTTTCATTCAGGCTCCCTATAACAAAACTACAACCCTGCCATCACAAACTTCTTTCCTGGTTGCTGGACACACTGACAGGCTATTTCTAGACATCCAACACTTATCAAGACCTGATTCTTCCCTATTCTGAACTCTAAGAGCAGGATAAAAAAAGGTATAAGAGAATCACTTAAATTTCTACACCTCTTTTGTACTCTTCTGTGCTGGCATGGATAACTGTTTTGGTCCAAAGCAGCAGGGAATTATATCCTCCTCACACTGACGGCAAAAGACAAAGGTGACTTTCCAACCTGGACTTCAGCAGCCACCTGTCAGCAAACCTGTCAGAGGCATGTCCTGTTTATTGCATTTTGGACAAGTACTCTTACCCTGCCCTGTGCAAATGGAACTTTATCATTCCACAGACTCAAGGGATGTTGCCTTCTTTTTGAATGTGCCAAAGACACTCACTCCCCATGAGCTGTGAGGCAAATGCCTTCCCCAGGGAGCAGCTCCTCAGGCTGAGCCAGGATGAGCATGTTCACAGTCCTGATGTCAGCAGGTAAAACTTCAGGTGAAAACATGGGGCACGCCAATTGCTGCCAGAGGCCAAGGTCACTCTCTGCCCACAACAATATTGTTTAAAAGACCACAGAAACCTGAGTTCAAATAATTAAAGCACCTGAAGATTAAAGGATCTCCTATAGGTTTCAAAGCAGTGATCTTTGTCTGACTGAACCAAATCCAAGACATTTTTCAGCTGCCTGTCCTTGATTGTCTCACTATGTGTGGCTGAAATTTCCCATCAGAAAACAGAATGAATTTCAGCCCTGAGGTTAAAACACATTTTGAGACGGGGATTTCACATTACAAATGCTTCATTCTGAATGCTGTTGTGGAGTTCCCAGCCGGGAAAAGAAGGGGCTGTGTGTCTGAGGAGAGAAAGTGTGGGCATCTTGTTTTCAAGGAGTCACTCAGATCCACTTTGAGTTCATACAATCCAGTCTTATCTTTTCATAACCAGGCCCATACCACTTCAGAACAGCCCTGAAATGTGGCACAAAGCTTCTAGATTCAATCAACCACCAGAAACTGAATGTGCAGTCACTGCCTTAGCTTCCTATCCTCAAGCAGCCACTATTTCAGGAAAATTAGGATACCCTCCTCTGCAGCACAGTAGAAACACTGTGCAGTTATAAACAAGGTAATAATGCAGAGATGATGGAGTTGGACACCATTGAGGAGATTAGCTCTAGTGCTGGTGACAAAAGTAATATGCAGAAAATATTGCTGCGTTGCAACACAAAATCCCTGCAAAAACAAGTTATATTCTGGCACACCAATGAAAAAGCACTCACAAACAGTGCTTGGGTTTGGGTTTTTATGATGCTGAACAATAACATAATTTGATTTCATTACCATTCATTGCTGTGTAATTGCCCTAATTTCCACAGTAGGTCTGGGGATGAACAGAAGACGTTCTCATATTATCTGACTCAGTTCCCCTTTACTTTCTGATACTTTTCTCCCTTTTAAGCCCTAAAAAACAGCTCCAGTCATTTACTGCACAAACAATTTGTCACTGCTGTGACAATAAACAATTCTTATCCTCCACAGACCCGGTTTGCTGTGGTAACATTCATTTGCAGAAGGAGGATTTCTGAACGGCATCAATCTGAAAATCTCCCAAGAAAAGACACCTGCAAATCTACCAAGGTTTGTGATTCTCCTTGATGAAACAGTGGCTCAGGAACACAGCAGGATGAGCCATCCTGTGCCTTTTGAGATATCTCATTACAATGTTTTAGATCTCAAGGACGAGCAAAGCTTATGCAAGAAGTTTTATTGTGCGTTTTCCAACTCTAAATAAGAGAGATCACACACAGGGGAGGAAAAAGAAAAAAGGAAGAAGAAGAAGAAGATCAAGAACTGAATTGTGGTAGACACAGTTCCAAGGCCCGAACCTCTGAGTCAAGGCAAATAAAAGCTGGATTCAGCTGGATGCAGGAATCTATTATTGAAGATACCATCAACAAATTTGCTGTACAATTAGATCCCAGAGTGAAGTCGAAGACTGGGAGTTTAGGACTGTTTGTGCTTTATATAATTCAATTTATGATGTAACCAATCCTGGCAAATATTTGCCATTAGAGATTATATTAGCTGTTCTAGAAGTCACATAAATAGAATCAGTTCTTAATTAGGCTCAGTACAACTTACGAATTTCACCATCATTTGATATCATTTGATATTCTTGAAGCATGCCCACAAAGAATTTAAGCATCAGGAAATGCCACCTGCTTGGAAAGACCCAGAATACACAGCATCACTTTTTTTTCTCTTCTCCTTTCTTTCAATTTAATTTTACGTGATTAATCAGATGCATGATTCCCAGCTTTCTACAAACTGCAAAGCAAAGGCATTGCTATCATAAAAAGCTACTTTTGCATAATCAGATAAGATTTAGCATGCCATTCATCTTCATTATACAGCTGATAAGCAATTCCCAAGTTGCATGGTTTACTTCTCCAGCATGCTGATTGGCTATTATAAAAATAAACATGTTTTGGAGCATCCCAATATGTCCATATAAATAAACAAGAGCTGAAATATAAAAAGGCTGGTAAATAACTATTTAAGCACAGTATGTACCCTGGAAGGATATATATGTCAGAAGCAGCAGAAGTTTTCCTTTTTTTTCCCAAATATACCTTTATTTGAACTTCCACTCGCTTATACACAGAGCAGTTCATCTGGCTAATGGGCATTTCAGAAGATGAAACGTGCAGACAAACTTCACATACTTCCTGGAAAGATGTGGGGGGAAAAGTGCAAAATTCACCATAAATATCTACAGAAAAAGAAGAGGCAACCTCAATATCCTGAAACCTCTTGACCCCAACCCCTCTCCAAAGTCTGTCTCAGTGTGCAGAGGGAAGAATAAAACTAAATATTTCTGATAAACAGAACCTAACATATTAATGATTATGGAATCTATTCAATTTAATGTTATAACATCTGCTCCAGATACAGCCAACATAAAGCTGGATATTGAAAACTCAAGGAAAACCAGAGCAGTATTCAGCGTAGCAGCACAGCAGAGGCAGAGTTAATCATTGCTGTACATGTAACTTTGGGAAAACTACCACAAAATTATTTTATTTGTTCATACACCAAAACTGTATAACAAGATAATTTATACTCAAACAAACAACAGAAATTCCAAGAGTATAATTTAAAAAAAAAAGGAAAAAAACAATCCAAAGTATCACTAAGAAGCAATTGCCTCTATCAACTTCAGTAAATACTCCTTTATCAGATTGTAAAATATTTACTACTGATGGCTGCCTGTCCTTTGGGCTCTCTCTAATCATCACCAAAAAGGTTGCTTAGGTGAAAGGAACACTGCTATGTTTATTTTTTAAAAAAACACAGTGTATTCATATTGATGAATTAATATTTTTCTCTCAACTGACACAATACTGAATTACAAGATGCTCCTGCTCAAAACTCTTCCCTCACAGCACCTGTGAACATTTCATCTCTCCAGAGACCTGTTACAACCTCCCCAGCTTTCCTTCCTGAGCTTTATTCTTCTGCAAACTTTGGAATTTAGCCTGAGGAGCTAGACAAATTTGGATGCTCTCACTCTTTTCTCAGTGGCTTTGTGCCTGTATGTGCTCCAGATAGAGGTTATTTTTAACCTCAATTAGTTTGCTGTATTAGCACAAACAAGGATGTGACACAAGGCTGGATAAGCAGACAAGTGCAGGGAAAATTCATAAACTAGTATTTCTCAAAATAAATGAAGAAAAAAGAAAAGATGAGGGGGATGGGGTGGTTACACACACACACTTCATCCACTTATCCTGTCATTCTCCTGCCATACCTTTCTTCCTTCCCAGGGTAATTTTCTGATCCCGTCCCTGGCTCAGGGATTAACAAAAGGAACATTAAGGCTGCATAAGGACAGGTGAACACAGAGCAGGATTTCCATGCACTTTAAACATCAGAACGGGTTTTCATCCTTCACTGATACCTCCACCTCTTAACCAAGGGCTGTATTTATCTGTGTTGCCAAGCCGTAGTGTATCTATGGCCAATGAGGAAATTAGATATGCTTGCTAGAGCACACATATATTCAGTTGTTCATTTTTCCTTTGTTTTCTTCCTTAATAGAAGTAGAGCCTGTCAAATTTGCCAGACAGATCATTAGAATGAAATAACATGCATGAGATTACTGCAAAATATTTTTTCCTGTTTTCCCTTTCTTCCCACAGCAGCATTTATTCTAACACTGCTCTTCTGAATGATGGCAGATGTCTGGGGCCATGCAGGTCAGCTTCCTAAAGGAAGAGAAACCAGTGACGTCAAGTCCAGGTATAATTTAAGTGTAACTTGTTCTATTTATGCAGGGTCTCAGTTCCAGATTTGACAAAGAAATTACCAAATTGCCTCTGGGTGATCTCCTCCTCCAATAACAAGGCCAACAGCAGTGGGCTGTGCTCAAAGAGCAGCTCTGCCTCAAGAATTGAATTTAATCAGAACCCTGGGCAGAGAGTGAGCTCTCCTGCTGCTCTCACAGTCCCTCTCCAGCAGCCTTGTCACTCCAGTGAGCCTTGCATAACCAAGGCTCAGTGCAGCTCAGCACGCCCTCCCAGCACTGAACATATGGGCTAAGGAAAAATCCTCCTTCAGGACTGCCTGTATCTCCCATCTGTTGACACCTACACAGCCCTGCTCCTCAGCCCTGACACAGACAGCCCTACAGCTCAAGTCAGAGCCTTTGTTGTGCTAGACTTGCTGCAAACACAACCCACACATGACAGCCAACCTCTCCAAACATTCACCCAGAGCACAGAAGCACCAGCAGTTACTCACCAACTTGCAGAATGAGGGCACTTTCACAGGGTTTGCATGGAGCAGCTCTTCAGATGCATTTTTTTTCAAAGGGGACTTTATGTTTTAGATCTCTAACACACAATATCCATGCTAAAGTTTCTGATTTGTGTGAAGTAACAATTTCCCTCATTTATTATGAGTTTGTCTGAAAAGGGGGAATATATTTATAGCCAAGATTACCAGCCTGTAGCTGAGCTGAAACCTTGGCAGGCATCCACTAAAGATGACAGTGATCCACTGAGCTATGTTAACAAGGACAGGGCACAGGGAAAAGTGACCACAGAGGAAAAAATACAGTTGAGGAACAAAGCTACTGGATTTTGCTAATCTGATTATACAAAACAGCTCATTATAATGGTCTCTATTAAAAAATTTAAAAAGCATAAAGCTATTTCTTCATGATATGCCAATTCTAGTCAACTCTAGATCAAATGCTGGTGGAAAAATCCAAGGTATTTCTATCACTCTACAACTATGAATTGGATTTCAGAATTAAAAGCAATTCTTTTTAGTACCCTAAAATAATCTGTAGACTAAATTGGTCCCTGAAATGTGATCAGTGAATATGTTCATGTTTTTTGACTTTCCACACATGTTAAACAATGTTTAACATTGTGCAGTATTATGGAACTAGCAGAGAAGGAAGACAGCACTGGAAGGTGTAGCAGCCTGCTAACATATACAGCCTTAAAAACCATGAGAGGCAGGGAAAATCATCTTCCCAGACATTCCACCAACAATTAGAACTGTGCACTAAAAACAGTAATGCTACACGGAGTCAAGAAAATTCAGCATCTGAATTTCTAAATTAATTCATTGTCATGTTCACTTCCATAAACATTTTTTATTATTTTATCACTTATTAACTTGAGTGTTACATGAGTCTCCAGTTACCAGTATTTCAGTGGAAATACACAAATAACAAGGTCAAATAAGGAGAAGGGCCAGAATCATGAGCAGAATTCCTCCTGAACAGGTGACCCCAAGGTTTGAAGTTTTTCTAGACACATCTATATTAGAGTTCCCTTCATGGATAAAAATCCCATATCTACAGAAAAAACAGGTTTAAGTAAAACAATTATTACATCTTAAACTGTTATTTGTCATACTTTGCTGTAGAACACATGATCTCCATTATTGCTAAACTTATTAACTGGTATTCCCAGCCGGTTAAGATTCAAAGCATTCAAGCATGTGAAGCATGATCCATTGTCTTTTTACAGATTATTAAATGAAAAATGTTTTAAGAGCCCTGGAAAAAAAATCCAAACTCAAACAATTAAAATCTAGTCTAGTGCTAAAATTCACTAGTGCTAAAATTTGGAACATTAAAATAACAGCAATATGGTTAAACATTTCAGTCAGTTGTGTTCACTCAGTTTCTGTTTGAGACTCTTCCAAAGAAAACAACCATAGGTTTTACTGAACCAACCATATGATAGGAACAGGAACAGATGGAGAACGAGGCTGTGGCAGT
Source organism: Zonotrichia leucophrys gambelii (assembly GCF_028769735.1). NCBI lineage: Eukaryota > Metazoa > Chordata > Aves > Passeriformes > Passerellidae > Zonotrichia > Zonotrichia leucophrys. The sequence goes on along the minus strand of NC_088180.1, from coordinate 7,727,983 downwards.
GCACTCACAGATGGAAGAGGTTGTAGACGATATAATAAAGATATTTTACACCTCTCTGTATTTTCAGTAAACAGTGAAAAAAGATACCAAAAGGCTATCACTGTTGGTGGTGGAAGTGACAGCTCCTATTTGCATGCTAAAATCTATACTTGAACCACTTCCCATTAAAGCAGTTTTGATTTCTGAAACTCCCCCATTCCTGAGAATTCCCCATTTCAAAGAGAAGAGTTTTAATAAATACTGGAAACAGTGGCTTAATCTAAACCAATACTAGATGAATTAGGGACAGATTCCCAGAAATTCTCTAATCTGATTTCTCTCAAAGACAGAAATGTCAAAAGTACTGGCCAAAAAGTTAGACACTCTTAAGATGTTACACAAACAAAGAATTATTTCTTTGAATGAAGAGATCACATGACCCCACATGAGATGAATCAAAATGGTAAACTAGTTTATCTCAGCTATACAACAAAATTAAACATTTGCATTGCACCAGTTTTACATCCTAGTGTAGTATTTTTTTCTATGTCATTTTCTTAACCATACCCAAGATATTACTGGGAAAGGGTATGAACAAGTTCTCACAAAACATAATGGAGAAAAAAAGTGGATGTGGCTCAAATTATGTTTACTGTAATGATTCTTTCCAGAAAAAAAAAAGTAATTATTAATTTATTTTTTCATAAGAGAAAGTAGAGCATTCATACAAATATGAACACTTAACAGTCTGAATACAGTGAAGCATTAACCCAAAAAATCTTCATTAGTATTCATTCTAGGCACCTCAGCAATCTTTAGATTATGCAGTATCTTTGTTTGAAGGAAAAAAAAAATGTATTTGGTTTCCTAATTAAAAATACAAAAATTCTGTAACTTTGAACTAAGATTCACTAAGCTTAATTAAAGAAAGAGTTGTAATTTATACAGATATATTTAATTTTAAATTCATGCTACTCAGGTTAATGACATAAATATATTATACAAATCAATAGTACAAATTCTGTGGTGCTCTAAATTTTTTCTCTAAAAGAACAGAACCTACCACCTGCTTATACATTTACCACAGAACAGTACCTGCTGCAATAGCAGCAGCTTTTATGCTTCACCTTCCTCTAGAAGGGAATTGTTATTTGCTGCAGTCTCTTGGCCAGCTTTTACCTTTACCCAGCTGCATTATTTAGTACTTAGTCTAATCCCTGTCCTTGATTGCATTGTCCTTTATCCATCAGGGATGAATGTCAGGTTTTGAATATTTACAGATGTTTACACCAAGTATCCAACTCTACTCAACAACCAGAGAAAAGTGAATCCTATCAACTCTGAACCACTTTGGATTACAGGAAGGATCTCATATATTGAGCAAAACTCTGTAGACTATAATGCAAGAAAGAAATTATAGCATCTCAGGTGCTTCCAATGGAGCTGCTGAGAGCCACATATGATAGATATGTGCTACATGAAAAGCACAAAGGAGCCCAAAGATTAGTCTTCCTTCTCACAATTGTCAAATACCCTTCTCCTACCTCATAAAATCTCACAACTGTCAATAAGTATCTGCTCCTACTCCTGTGAAATATGTTATCTTAAATATGTTCCTCATTAATACAAGTTCTGCAGCGAGGACTGAAAGCAGCAGATTTGCAGAGCAAACCCAAAGCCACTAAGGTCCCAACATCCCCAAAACACACACTTCCTAGGACTTTACTTTGTATTTGGGCTGGTTTTGACTGGAATATAGTTCACTCTCCTCACAGTGGCTGCTGTGGGGCTGTGTTTGGGTTGGGGCTGAACACAGGGCTGATAACACAGGGATGTTTTTGTTACTGCTCAGCAGGGCTCACTCAGAGCCAAGGCCCTTCCTGCTTTTCCCAGGGCCACAGGAGGCTGTGAGGAGACACAGCCAGGACAGGTGACCCCCACTGAGCACAGGGATGTTCCAGACCAGGTGACATCACCCCCCAGTACATAAAGCGGGGGGGAAGAAGGATGGACGGATGGAGGACAATGGACAGAGGAAGGACGACTGACAGGGTTGACATTTGGAGCAATGCCACTTGTCTTCCCAAGCCACCGCTGCAGATGGCAGAGCCCTGCCCTCCTTGGGAGAGCTGAGCCCCTGCAGTGAATTAATTCCCTGCTTTGCTTTTCTTGTGTGCACAGCTTTGCCACTCCCTACTAAACTTTTCCATTCCCATTCCTTTTTCTGAAGCCATGAATTTTCTAACACTCACTCCAGAGTTCTCTCTCCCAATCCCACTGGTGGGGGAGTGAGTGATCAACCCTCTGGGGCTCAGCTGCTGCTGGGGTTAAGCCACAACAGTAGTTTAGTCCCATGGAACATCATACAAAATTATGAAAGCTTCATGTTCCATTTCACGACGTGCAGCAAAGAACTGCAGTTTGGAATGATCAGGAGATTAATTTCAAAAGTATAACCCATCCAAATTAAAACTCTACCACAGGCATAGCCTTTGAATTCTCATTCAAAAAGATCTAGGTTTCCCATTCTTTACACTCTTAAGATTTGCTTCCTGTAGAACTTGCATAATTAATAAAATTTCAGATTGCCTTTTCTCTTCTCAAAACTTCTTGGCTAGCCAGAGGTGCTCAAGATCTGCTACAATAAATAAAGTGGAATATTTATTTCATTCATTTCAGAAATGTTTTAAATCTCATTTGCTTTGCTTTTTGGAGTGAAATACAAATAAAAGCCACTCATGTTTTAGTGCAATTGAGTAGTGGCAGTTAATTTTTGGCTCATGTATTCAGGTGCTTAAAGTTATCCAAAATCGCCCAGCTTTTCATGAATTGAAATTGCAATTCATTCAATTTTAATTTATTTATGCTGCAGAGTTATACAGAATCACCTTCAGTCAAGATTAGAAATAAAATAAACATTAAACAAATAACTGCAGTGACCCTACCACTCTAACAACTGCTACAATATCAAGGGGGTTTGCTAAATGAGATTAATAACTACCTTATCCCTGTTAGTAGTACAGTAAATCCATCTTTTTGGAAAGATCAATATAACAAACTGAAAAATGTACCACTGTGTGGGGGAGGTGCAGAACATGGAAAGACTTGTTACTTCTTATTAGATATTGAACAATTTATAACATAGAAAGCAATATGAACAAGCAATATGGGTAAATATGTCTTTGTTTTGTCCTTAACTCTAGCCTCAGATAAAGTTGACTCATTTACAGACCTCCTTTCAGTATCATTTGTTCCAGAATTGTCTCCTCTGCCAGGCACTCTCACTACAATAATCTCTTTTGATCAACTAGTGTACCAGGTTGTCCTACAATTGCAAATTATGTCTATGCAATGCAAATTAATTTTTGTTATTCCTTATTCAAAAGACATAATTCCAGGAGACAGACAGATACTCATTGCTTTGATCACCAATAGAAATGGCAAGAATTAAGCTTTTCATTTGTCCTTTAAAAGTATTTATCTTACAAATCTTTAAAAGTCAATATTTATTTTATTATGTAATGTACAATTTGGATCATAAAAAGCAGCGAATAAAAATTCAAAAATATTGATGAACCAAGTGAAATACTGAAACCTTGATCAACTACTCTGCTGAAACCTACACACAGTAATTCTTAAATCTAAACAGGTCATTTTGCCAATAAGTAGTGTTGATGTCTATATGCTTTATAGAGCCTCCACAGCTTTAAAACATTCTGTAATCACATTTTCTGCAACAGAATTTGACTGTTCAGTCCTAGACATCATGAACTATAATTACTCAGCAGCTAATACTATGTAAAATTAAATGTCATTTATTAAAGCTTCACATCAGAGAAGGAACCGATTCTGAAAATCAAAGATAAATGTAATAAACATAATATTAACGTTTATTAGCAATTAGCAAATGAAAGCAATAGACCATTCAAGATCAGAGGTACTCCAAGTTCTCCAGCTGAAGTGATGGAGCTTAAATACAGGTAATAAAGGTTAAAAGTAAAGCCATCCCAATTGACATTTTACCTTTTACACTTGTTTGTATTACTGTGGAATAATCAAATAGCAGTCTCTGAGCAGTCATGTTTCTATGTGACAAGTAAAGAGCTTACTCCCATCTTCATTTTATTCCCCTTGTATAAAACAGCAGCTGTCTCCCAAGACTGAACTCAGAGCAGAAGCATTTGCAAGCACTTGGAAGCTAAAACTAATAACTTCACATCTGTGTAATTGTTTAAGGGAACCAAATGTATTTCTCATGTTGCTACACATCAAATGGATCAATTACCTCACCTCATGTGCCTTGTGAAACTGAAAACTGATCTTGCATCCTTTCAGGTCACACATTTCTTTATTTATGTCATATAATGTTCAGTACTTTGAATTATTTATAGGTAACAAGAGGGAAGCTGCACTGTGTTTTGCCAGACTAAAAGGAGTTCAGAAAGTAGCAGTTCCTAAGCTTTTTCCCATTCCTTTTATTGATGCACAGTAAATAAACTTTATCAAGACTTTAACATAAAACTTCCATATTAAACCAATTATTGAGTTCTACACACTTTGAGTTCCCAAACTGAAAAGTCAAGACAAAATGTCTTCTAAATATTAGCTTTGAGGGCCACATACTGTTGGCAGAAAAACTATTTTTTATAGTACCATTCCCTCCTAGTGTGAGGTGATTAACTGCAGCTCAAATGTATTAACTATGCATCAGGAGTTAGCTACAGCATTCATCTTATAATGCCATTTTGTTGATAGAACAACTTTTCCCATTACACTAAAAATTCCAATACTGCAATTAATGAACCTAGGTAATGTTTAAAGTAAATAAGCCCTTTTACTATAATAGGAGGGAAAGTATTTACATGTGGATGAGGTACAATAAAGCAACCTGTTCATAGGCTTTTGTGCAATTCCTCCATGCAATTACTTCAGCCTGAGAACTACAATGTGAAACCCCCAAATTAAATACAATTAGTTCCGTGGATTAACTTCACACCAAAGACACTTTAATACTACTCCCAGAAGACTACAATCCCCTCTCCTACTAGTGTTCACATATTCTTATAAATCCTTTGAAATAGATCATTCTGTCTTCCTCTCCTGTGCTATACACATTTATTCCTGGCACTTGAATATCTCTATTTCTCTGTGAATTCTGGGAGTCATCTGAGTAGTGCTGTGGCTGTAAATCAGTTACTGTTGGGTGCACGCAGGGAAGGACAAGGAGTAAATCAGTTCAGGGCCAGACACTCAGCGGATGTAAGGAGCTCAGTTCCTGCTAGGATACTCATGTCCCACAGACAGATGAGAACTCCAAGGGTTAACCTTAAGTATTCAAGTCCCTTACTTCATCCAGTGCATAATCTCCTCACCAGTATGGGCACACAAAGAGAGGGATATTATAAAACCACTACCATATGCTTCTGATTCAGGATGTTAAACACTCCAGGGCATGTCTGAAAGCAGATGGACCTCTGCAGAGATCATCTAAAGCCGTGGCACCCTGGGGACACTCAAGGATGGCACTGTACCACAAGACTCTACCTCCTTGAAAATGTATGGAGCAAGAGAAGAGATCCAACAAAGCACACACCATGGCAGATCAGGCTACAATCAAATATCATTCCATCATACAAATAGGATTGGTCACTTATATGTGTGATAAGCTCAGATGGATTTCAGATCTGGGGCTATATATATTTCATGAAGCCATCAGATTACTATGCAATGGCAGTGGAAAAAAAAAAAAAGTACATTGAATCTTAGGCAGTGTTAAGAAAGAAACAAAGACCAAAACACCATTATGCATTTCATGGAAAACATCTTAGACACCATCAACTTTGGGTCTTCCTGCCCTCAAAAAGAATAGAATAGAAAATAGAAAGTACAGAGCAATCTGACAAAAATGAGTAAAGATACCAAATAGTTTTGTATTAGACTCAAAGGCTCCTCAGCCAAGATTAAGAAAGAATTTTGATAGAAGTCTATAAAATTCAAGGGTATAATGGAAAATAAAGCATATTAAATGACAGGCAGATGGCAGATTACAAACAAAAAAAATGTGGTCCTTCACAATATTTAGGAATTACACATAGTATTAAAAAAACAATGGACGCTTTCTTCATTTACAGGAATTCCTTTTTGCCCAACATCTTGAATAAATCTCAGAGAAAACCAAATCAAGCAAAGCATGAGTGAGTTCAACAGGGAATCATAAATCAGTAACATGAGGACTCCTTTAAAAATAGGTCAGGATACATTGCAATATTAATCCTTCTCTAAGTACAGTTTGCTTCATCTACATCCCGTTTTCTTATATTGCAAATGCTTTCAAGCAGCATATTAGTGTCGAAGCAGCTCAAACAGCACAGAGCTCTCAATCAGCACTGGAAGGTTTTCTCATTTTCCTAAACAATGGGGAAGGAGATGTACAAACACACTACATCAGGAGTTACCGATGAAGCAGAATAAATGGGTCACACAGTGTTTTTAAAAGTCTGTTACTGTGAAAATACATGCCCACTAAATGGGATGTAAAACCAGGTTCTCAGTAAGTAGGTCATGCAGCATTTTTATAGACTATTAGAACATACACATGCATACTAATGGAATACAAAACTGGATTCTGTTAAAGTAAGAAGATTAGAGAGACCAAAAAAATCCTGTGACATGGATGGGTCTGAGGAGGTTGCTCTATTAGACAGCTGTATATATTTGTCAGGGATAATCTGTTTCCTGAAATATTTCTGTCTCTTTTCTTACAGTTGTTTGGAACAGCCTCTAGGGGAATTGTGCTTCTCTGTTAGCTCAGAGCAATAAAAATATAGCTCACTTCTAAAAGTGGATGTTAAAAAGTAATTCTGCCTCTAGAGAGCACTACCGTAAGCAGTCCAAAAGGAAGCTAGAAGATGACAGAAACAAAACCAAGCATAGATATGTTTAAAGTCATCATTCATTCGCCTATAATTTTGTTGACAGACTAAACTTACATACAAAAATAAAAAAACACATTCAACTGGCATAATTTATAGCTATAATAAAACTAGAGCAACATAATATAAAGGATGTAGAGCAACGTGACTTAAATATAAACACCTATTTTCTTTTATTTAGGAATACAAAATACTTATACTTAATGCTTATTTATTTGAGACCTACCAGACAAGTTCATAATTTCTATTCCTAAGATCAATTTGTCACAACAAAATCAAGATAGTTGAAGCGAAAGATTTCTGACAAGTGAAAATACAACATAAATTTAAGCAGCACATTATACATATCAAAAGTGAAAATGCATTGATCTGACTAGTTACAACTTTACGTACCAGATAAAGTCTGCACTGGGCTTTAACTACTCCAGAACCCAAACACATTCACAGTTTAAGTGTGGACTCAACTGTTGAGTATCTTGGCCTTGTAGAAGGAATTACTTTTTTGTGAATGTAGGCTGCCCTGAATGAAAGCAAGAATTCATCCTGCATATTCTTCATCCTTCAGCATGCGGGGCTCGCTGAGGCCCCCAGCACTTCCTAATCTGAGAATGCATTTTTTGGAGTTGCCACTTACAAAATATAAAAAGCAACCAAATCAGAGCAGCTAAATTTCCCATCGTTGTTGTTCTGGGGTTTGATTATTTTCCTGGGTTATTCTCTCATCCTGACACTCTTAGATTGCCACTAACCAAACAGCACAGCCAATGCAATCAGAACCTAATGGAGGAATTAGAATTGCTATTCCAGTTACAAATCAGAGTGATGCCAATAAAGGGGACCATCTTAGAAGCAGCAGGAGTAGAAGATAATTAATAGTTTTCAATCCCAGAAGCCACTGTGAATTTCCAGGGGAAAAAATAACTTTTTAAAAATTAAAGATCAGTTAAAAGCTTTGGCACAGAAAGCTGATTTTGTACTAACCTTCATTCTTTCAGTATCCTTTCACTTCTTCCCCTGTCATTTAATTTTTTTCTACCAGCAAATAACCCTTTAACAATCAAAGGCCCAACAGTGTTCAGGGAGCAAAAGGAAATGGAGTAAGAAAATTTATAGACTACATTCAAAATGCAACTGGCATTGCCAGAATTTACAGATCTGCACCCAGGTCTAAGTTAATTTTCAGCTCTTCTCACCACCCATAGGGAAGAACTGTAACGTGCCACCTTGTTAAAAGTAAGAAAAACGCATTCTGTTCTGCATGTGGATGTTCAGGAGTTGGTTTCACTTACTTCTTGTCAGCTTATGAGCCTTAGGTTTTCCCTGCAGGTTTGATTTCAATTGAATTCCCAAAGTAAACCACTTCACAAGGGTTCTTGACTTTCAAGAGCTATAAAAAAATAACTCCTAGTGCTTACAGAAACAGAACATCTTCATTTAAAATGACCTTCTCGTTTCTGATGCTTTCACCCTGAGCAGATTGCCTTAGGAATTAAAGGATACAAATGTCCATTCAAATATCTCTTTTTATTTTATATTTTGGGTTTGGTCTGACACAAAGTTTTTGACATGCCAAGAAACACAAATTTTCATATTATTTCTAGCTTTAAGAAAATCCAGAAATAACAAGAAAAGAAAAGATATTCAAAATTCACTGTAAGCCCTCTGCATGGAACATTTCCATGCCACAGCTAAGGCAACAGTGCACAGCATGTCAAACAAAGTTAACATTGTAGCAGCTGATCACAAATAAAATTAAGGTCGTCTGAAACCACCACCAAAGGTTTTGCACAGTATTCTGCAGTAACACATGGGTTTCCATTCACTCTGCACAACTACCTTCCAGTGTGAGTGGGGCTGGGAAAGAACAGGAAGTGTCCCAGATCCTGGATGTACGAATTCTTTTTCATGCTGAAGAACTGGAGAAAATTTTTCTAAGAAATAATTTTTATTAAAATCCCACTATGTAACCTTTATAGTCATTAGTTTAACATTTAGAATGTTATGGGAACATTCTAGAAGTGTTCCTATAACATCTGAACAATTTAAAGTAGATTTTTATAAGGGGCTTTGTTTTTCTTTCTGAATTGCAGGGTTTCTCTCCTGCCTTACACATGCACTGCCTGAAGGTGACCCTGAGGATCATTGGCAACAGATGAACGGCTCTTAATTCTCATGGGTGCATTTCAGAAACACAGCATGTGTGGAAAACCTCTGTCAGACTCATTAAGCAATTACAATGACTTCTCAGGGGAAAACAGCAACCACTCTTGTAGCAGCACCCTTAAAAAACAAATACTATACTTACAGATGCACTGCACTCCTCTGAAATTCCCCACTTCCTAGGCTGCCTCGTGGGAAGAGTTCACTTTCCACTATGCATTCATTCCTGATCAGGTTCTCAGTGCCAATGAGCATTTCCAAGATCTCACTGGGATTTACCCTCTCTCTCAAAGATTGTTTCATTGAAGACATTTTCATTTTAGTTTTATTTTGCCTTTTTTTTGGTCTGTCCTGAAAATCATATTGTTTGGGCAAATACCCTCAAGTAATCATATATAATGCTAAAAATCTTGCTAAGAGTAAGATACAACGTATAAACACAAAATCAAATTTGGGCCACAAGGAAAAATAAAATACACCATAGAAATGGAAAGAAATGAAAGGAACCCTTCTCACCCCACACATTTTCCAAAATGGCATTCAATGAATAATACTAAGCAAACTTATAAGTAATCCACAGCAGCTTTGGGTACTGAATAGGGGGTTGGGGGGGAAACAGGAACTGGGTTGTACTTGGAAGAAAGGAGTTGGACCATTTGTCTACTTTGTAATCCTCATGTGGTATTCAATAAAAGTCAATTTGCAGGAAATACCTAGTTAATCTGCTAACATAAATTACTGATCTTGAGTTTTTGCAAAAACTGAATTCCAGAAAGTCTCACTTTATCTGCAAAAATATTCATTTCATTCAAAAATATTCATTAAAACTCTGATGTTCTTGGCCAAGAACAATTAGATTGCTCTTCAGTTCAGAATAATTGGTTATAAGAATGTGAAATCATGCAAAGGAGAGTTACTCTTTATGGAAAAATCTCACTGACCTCACTAATTCAACTACCAAGAAATAGTCTCCTAGCCATGTTATTTTAGACAAAGAAATATATTCTACTCTGGTGCCCACCCATCTGGTTCCTCAGCATGAGAACACTTCCAAAGAGCCCAGTTCACCACAGCCACTCTGTCACAGGAAAATTCCACCCACATTTCATGAAATAGAAAGACAACAGGTTTGGAGTATGACAACTCACACTCACTTTAATAAATGCAGGGCACAAAACCATTGTACAAAGCAGATTTCACTCTTTGTGCAGCATCCAGAGAACATTCAGATTTTACACAGACCACTAAGAAACAAATGAAAAGGCAAAGCTATAGACTGACTGCAAAGGAATTTGGTCACAATGGGAATCCTAATGCAGAACTGCATCACTTTTACTCAAATGAAGAATGGAAGTATTTTCAAGCTAACTTGCCTATAATGAAAAAGAATTTTAGGGATAAATTAGTAGGGATAATTGCTCAACACTTCCAGCTCCTTTTAGCTGAAATGTTTACAAGTGTGTGTGATTAATGGCAATCTGTCACTATCATTGCCTCTCAGAAGACAAGGCCAACGTGCAGCACTTCTGCCAGCACATATTAGCTTGCCAGAAGAAAACAGAAAATCTAAAGCCAGCCTTACACCTTACAGAGCCACAAGTGCCAAAGACTTGAGCAACTGTCAGAGAGATCTCAGAAGAAAAGCTGGCTGGCCAAGTGGAAAATATTAGCCAAAAGCAAAACACTTCCAGCAAAATGCATCTAAACAAGAATTTCCCTTGTTTCTCTTATCGAGAATTTTCATAAAAGCTCATTAGAAAGGGGATAAAAGAATTGCAAATAGCTCACTGTAAATAGATTCTCCATAAACTGCAAGGTACACTCTTGTTTTCACCCTTTTTAGCTCAATTCCGTCTCTCACCTTTCACTTAATACAGTCCTTCAGCTGTGCTAACATGATGAGATTCTGCTGGGATGCAGTTAGAAAGTCACAGGGACATCCAATTGACAATAACAAGCATCAGCAGGAGCTGAGAACGTGCTTATTTGTACCACCTGCTGTTTTGTGTTTTCAGATCCCTTAGACATTGGCTCCTCCTCTTTTCTTCCTCATCTTATACACACACACACCTTAAAAATGTGACTTGTCTATATTCCACTTTCTGTCTCACCCTGAAGCATTACAATTAATTTCCAATTCATCTTCACCTTTCCTGTGAAAAGGTGGAATCCGCATGTAAAAGGACACTTTTACATAAAAACAAGATTCAGCTTTAGTTGATACTTTGATTTATTATTTTAGGAGTCAGCAAATTTACTCATCTTTAGCTAAAGATTCCTGCATCTGTCGTTATTATGAATTTGGATGCTTCGTTTCACTTCTCTCCCAGTTCATTTTAATGTAAAAATCTTAACACACCTGCAATGTTGTTCATTACTAGAAGAAATATTTCCACTTCATAATAGAGAGCAATCAAAAAAAAAGAAAGAAATAAAAAAAAAAGGCAAAGCAGAAAGATAAAGAGAAAATGTTATCTAATAGCTGTATTATCAGAAATCCAGCTACATTTCCAGAAGGTAGCCAGCCAGCTTAGCAAACATCACAAATCAACCCCTGTTCTCCATAAGGAGATTTAGGACTACTGACATCTCTGCATTCATTCAAAAAGACAAATATAAGAGTTCAAAGGTGACTTCAGCTCCCTTTTGTGATGTCTTGAAATGAAAATTATTCAGATCCTACTGACTTGAACATTTAGCCCTGAAGTATCCCAAAACACTTGCTTAAATGCTCAAATCAATTTAAATATTTCCTTGTTAGCATCAGTCTTCGTACATACTGAGACATTAAAAATTTTTGCAGAAAAATATATTGGACACTTTCTTCTCTGAGTCAGAGAATTCATGCTTTTTCTGTTTAGCAGTGGAAATATACTTCCTTTCTTTCCTCCCAGTTCTAGCCCTGTTGCCTGTTACCTTGTGTATCCCTTCTTAATAGAAATTCCTAACCAATTTTATCCATACATATCCATTCTATTCCTTTGCATTCATCCTTAACTACACATTTTCTCCCCCATTTTGTATGATTTCTATTTGATCTTCAAGTCATTGACAAGCTCCTGATACAGCCATTATGGTCTGCTTCTATCATTTCTATTTCACATTGTATAGCACGTACAAAAAACTGACTCCCTCAGGAGCTGCAGTCTTTTATGCCTTAGCTGATCTTCCCAAGAAATCCTATTTAGCAATTCCCCGAATTTGTGGAAGTCTGTTTCTCTGAAATGTGTTATTCTGTTTCTCCAATACATTCTTTTCCTTTAAAAAATGAATTCTATCTTTCGGCTTTTTTTTTTTTAAATCTTGTGTTTTCAGTTTTCTTTCTTAGTTCCCCCATTAACCAAAGCCAATCTAAACCATCTACTATAATAACATTTCACAGCTTCTGAAACCAATTGCCCAGCCCATTTCAGAAATTCTTTGTACTGGTAGCTATGGCATAATCTTACTATCATGGCCATTTTTTGCACTTATTATTAATAATTAATATAGAATTATAAAAATCATTGCAATGAAATATAAAATATAATTATTTTAGTTTAATATATAACATGTATAATTTTATTATGTGATTTGTAATATACTTCACATTACTATTCAAAAAATATGATAGCAGTATGAGTGAATTCGTACAAGTGGTTATTAAAGCCCCACAGAAAACATCATTTAGAGTGTCTTCCTAGATTAACCACACACATAGTGCTCTCTCCTCTAGGGCAAAGACCTCAGAAATAGTATATTCAGAATACCAGAACATAATATACTCAGCCAAATTTCTATAAAATCAACCTTTCCTCAGAGAAAGAATGAAAATATTCCATCAAGACTCTAGGATAAAACCATGCCTCTCTAAAAATTGATGAATGGTAAACGTAAGAATTTATACTTCACAACAAAATCTTTGCATCTTTGGAAATGTTTCAAGTACTGTTCTGTATAATAATTTTACCTCTGTAATCTTTTCCTAGAGTTACTACTTGCAGATTATAACCAAAACCTGCTGTAATAAATAATGGAGTTTATATTTTACTTCTTTCCAGACAGGGAATTCTAGGAGACAAATTATTTATGCATTATTTTAGATTCAGAACAACTCTATGGCTTCTCTTTATGCAGCTTCAAATCACCAGCTAGAGATTAACAGAAATGAGATGGATCTTGTGAAGTCAGTACAAGCTCTAATGCCACTGATCATGATGTGAAATATAAGATGTTCTTTATACTTGCTACAGAAAATAAGTTGTGCTGATAATCTAGTAGAAGCTTCCCATAATGCTTGTGGAAAAAAAAAAAATCAAAGTAACTTAATTTTAAAACACTGCATCAGATCTCCTGCCCAGGGAAACCCTTAAAATTCTGCTGATTTGGCATAAAGATGCATCTATTGCTCTTGTCACTCCCAGAAGTAATGAGAACAGAATCCCAAAAAATCCAGAGATTTCAGCAATAACCACTTTCCTAGTGAAAAAAAAAATCTCTGTAATACAAGTAGCACGTCAATTAACAAAAAGCAGTCTGGCAGCAGCCTTAGCAATAGTGCTCAAGATTAATGCTGATATGCAGTTTACAGCGCTTTAACTATTACTCAAAATCGGTGCTGCTCTGTAGGTGGGAGATTGCTTTTCCTAAAAACACTATTTTTCATGACTTGAAACATTGCAGGGGAGTGGAAATTGTGTTCAAAAATCCAGAGCTTTTAAAATTGTAGCAAAAATTGATATTACATATCAATATAGCCTCTAGTGATAGTCATTCTCTGCAGAGGCTCACCTGGAGCCTTTGGAGCCCTGAATTAGGCTAGCAGTGCAGTAAGAATACTTTTCTAGAAAAACTTAATCTCTTTAAAATCCACTACTTTAAAACAAAATATAAAACTTGGAGTTTATCTATTTCTCATTATTTAATAGTACCATGAATTATTTCCTGGTAACTAATTGCAGTTTATGAACCGTTTGAGAAGAGATCACTCTGTGCTTGTGATTTGCTGCTTAGTCATATAAATGGCAAATTTTATTTTCCAATTGAATAGTGTTGGCTTAAAATTAGGAATTCTTGACAGGAAAAATATGAAGTTAATATTTATTTACTATTTCAAAATAATTTTCTCTCTCCTCATATACCTAGCTCTGCACATTGGTTTAATAAATAAGTACTATTATTTTTACTAATAAAAAGGCAATACTTTCATTAAAGGAATTACAACACAAATATGTAGCAAAATATATAGGGTGGCACAGGAAAGGAAGGAGTTCTCAGTGTGGAAGGGTGTGCTTAAAGAGTACTTAATAAACATCCAAATATTGAGTTTTCCTGGAGAAAACTCGAAGGAAGAGAATGTTACAGCTGTTGAATCTGCTCTACCTTGCTGACAATGGAAGTTTTCTCTGCTGCCAATGAGAAAAGTAGAGGACAGTAGAATCAATGGCCCACATACAGCAGAGTCCTCTGGACATGCCTGTTCAGAACCTCAAAACAATAAATCTTCATTCAGATTCAAACCTTCACTCTGCAGTGAAAATGCCCTCAGGAGAGCTGTAAAACATTTGTTGCAGCCATTCCCATCAGCTGAGAAAACACTCCTCAAACCCTCCCACAGAAACACCCTCAGTGAGACAAGTAAAACAAACAAAGAGTGATGATGTTATTTTGGGTGAAAACTCGTACTTGGACAAGATCATTATGACAAAGTATTTGGTTTGTATGTTCAAAAGCAACACAGAACTTTTTCCTCTTTTCTGAGGAGCAGAAACACAAACCCTAGAATCAAATATAATGGAAACCTACCTGGACATCCCTCTTTCTCCAAGTACAGCAATCCCAGCAGAAGTGAGCCAGGCTTGAAGGCAGCCATGGAGGAAACCACAGAGGATCAGAGACAAGTTCAGCAAACAGTGGAGCCAGGTTAGCTGGACTGTCTAAATTAACTCCCTTGAGCAGAGCTTCTGCTTCAGACTTCTACTGAACTGACCCAGCAAAGAAATTCTGCCCTCAGAGCAAAAATTGTTGTTTTCTGGAATGGGCTCATGGTGAACAGCTGCAGAGCCTGTTCTGTTTACAGTGAGTAAATGTTTTTGCAGAGAATACTGCTCTTGGAAAACATTTGGCTCAACATTTCACAGGCAGAATGAGCACAGTCTCACAGGATGAGCCTATATTTTTGGGATATTCAGAAATACAGGAAAACTCTATCACATTGCTGTACTGTTCACAACATTAACTGTAAGCCAAACAATTTAATCCAAATATTGTGGCAACCAATCATCCTCTTTGACCTTTTAAAAAAGTCACACTGAAGTTGACTTTTGACAATTGATCACAAAGTTTATATTTTTCCAACATTAGGAAAAAAATCTACCAAAAATTGTCTGGAGCAGGGATGCAGAGCTTGGAGCTCCCCTAGATGAGCAATAAAAACATTGCAGAGTCAGGTACAATGCCACTGCTATTCATGCACTCCAGAAAAGCCATGTAAAAGAAAAGAATATGCAGAACTTGATAAAAGCAGAATTATTTCAGCAGTTACTAAAACCAGTGACTCTGAGGTGCTCCGGGCTTTGCAGGGCTCCTATAGAGGTTTTCACCTGTAGCAAGCTCCAAAAGAACACTAGTAGGATTTTAAACTCCAAGAAAACAAGTTTCATTGGAATTAAACTAAAAGAGTTGCCAGCTTCAACAGTAAAGGCAAAAAAGAAAATTATAACAGAACACAATAAAAATGAAGTATAAACAATTCTTCCCAGTCTACTGTCCATGCTGGCCTATCTTTAATTCTAGAATTGATTTTCCTAATCTTATGCATTTTCTGAGCTGCAGAGAAGTCTGCCCAGACTCAGCATAGGTCCTTCAGGTGTCTCTAAGGCCAGGGTGGCTGGTCCCAATTTGGGCCTTCTCACTTGGTGCCACTACAACCTTCATAACCTCCTCTCCAGGCAAGCTCAGTTCCACCCTGTTATCTTAGAGAGACTTGATGTCATAGCAAGCAGAAAAAAAAAGAAAACATCAAATGCTGCCCTTAAGAGTGAAACAGAAAAAGGAAAAGATGAAATGGAAGAAACTACTTGGTGAGTTCTTATTTATTTTCACAAATTCAGAATAAACTGCTTTGCCTTCAGAATATTGCATAATTCAAGCACACATTCCCACATGGGAATTGGTAGAGAAAGCAAAAAATTGTGCTTTTCAAAGAGAAGACACATCATCTTAGTTTCTAGAAGAGTTCCATAAAAAAATAAACAACTATTTTTAAGTCCTTATAGAGATTTTTTAAAGAAAAGGTATTTCAAGTATGATTTTTTAGAGAAAATATCTCAACCTCCTCCTTTCTAAAAGGCTCATTTAAATATTAGTAAACCCTAGAACATCTAAATACCAGTAAAGGATAGAAGAAAAAAAACCCTGAAGCAGCCCACCTGATGACATCTCAAAGGAAAACTTATAAGGAAACAGACCATGAAAAAAATCCATTTTCTTTCTTTCAACTCCTTTCTAAAAGGAGGAGAGTAAACAGGGTGGGGAGGGGATACAGGACAAAACTAAAATGGCTTTTGCACCATCTTAAAAGTAAAATAAATGATTACATACACTGGAATAAATGTAAATGTGCAAAGCTGCAGAACCTGGCTCACTAGAGTTTGTGATTTCTGCTACAGCTTTACAAAGCATTAAATATTTCCAGGAAGATACTGAAAAGTTTTTGGATCGAGCTGCAAGTGCATAAAGCAAATCACCAGAAAGTTTCTCATGTACAATCCTGCATTCTGACTCAGAGGCTCACATCACTTGTCCGCCCTACCACGTGAAGTGCCACTGTCCAAGAACTGTAAAATCTCTTCCGACACTGGTTATAACAATTTGAGAGTTGGCGATTTAAATCTGGCACATAATATCTTCTGTCAAAATAATTACACTCTTTTGGGAAAGCTTTTCCTGTACTGTCTGGATTTCTTTGTGCAAGGTTGTCCCCTTGTCATTTGCAACCACATCCATAACATTTTAATGGCAACTGCTGGACCTTCCATGCTGCTACTTAGCTGCCTTGAGTAATTTTGACATATTTTATTCCCGAGACTAAACCTGAGAGCAGTTTGGGCTGATAAACCATACCAAACAGCCATATCTGTAACTACCAAAAGCCAGTCAATCTTAACTATTGAAGCCAGTGAAATGTTTCAAATTCAAAAGCTTATATAATAAGCTTCAGGACTCCCACTATATCTCTGAACAAAAATAACAATTTTTTAAAAAACCACACAACCATAAACAGGTATTCTCTGGCAGTGAATTTTTAAGTACTTTCCAGTTCCTTCCATACTGTTGTTACATCATTCTCTTCCTGTTATATCTTTGAGTTTTAGACTAAAAGTTAATCAATCCCATGAAAACACTGGATTTTTTATTTCTCTGGTCGGTGACCATTTCCAGCTAGCAGATTTCAGTTAAAATGGAAAAGGAGTCTCTCACCAGATTATTTTCTTAGAAACTACTGAAGTGTATCTTCCACAGGTCAAGTTTCAAAGGCCTGAACATTGACCCAAGAGACAGAGAGCAATACAAAGATTAATCTGAACCACACACAGCTCCAGAAGATGTCTTTTTGGTCCAGCATTTCAAAAATTACCAGGAATCAACCACTAGCAAAAAGGCATTTCTAGCAATTAACTGTAACTAGAAAAGGAACAGGTCTTTTGCGTAAGATAAACAGGATACTCCCACAAAATGCATGCCCTCTATGTCTGGGCAGCATCATCTTTATACACTAAACAAAATTAACAGCAAGTCTCTCTGTACATTCCATTCACTTTACCTTATTTGTACATATACTTATATATGAAAGCCAATGGAATATCTGCAGCAAATAATCCCTTATTGGTTTGAGGTCTTATCCACCAGATTAACATCCACTGACAAAAGTTTTACATATGCATTATAAAAATATTTTGAATTCTCAGCTTCCATACATACATCAAAAATAATGACAGCAATTTGCAGTATCTAACACATACAAACACACATCCATTTTATTCTACATTTTATCTGAAATGCATGTTTCAATATAATGCTTTCAACATCTTAATAGACTAACAGTGATAGCCTATAGAAAGCTGGAATAAAGCAATAAACGCTCTACAGACTCTCACCAAAAGGATACAGATCATCAACATTTATGAGACAGGGACACAGGAGGGTAGAGGACTGAAAGTTGAAATATCTGAGGAAATTAAACTGAGATATAGAGGTAGGGTTTGGATAAGGCAATATTCAGGTGAAACAATGACGAGAATTTTTTGAGTGTTCTTTTGTATAACAAAGCCTCTTGGACAATGAGATCATATCACCATCCTTCCCATTTGAACACTGACATGTTGAATACCTCCCACTGCAATGCATTAAAAATGTGTGATTAGGAGCATTTTTGTGCCAGAGGGAGAAGAGATAAGAATTTTCCAGCTTGAATCCATACTTTCAAAATTATGGGCGTGCTCTTAGCTTAATGTTGAAGACCAGAATTACACTAAATTCCTCTTCAATTTTCTATATGTGAAGTATTTAGATGGATCAGCTGAGAAAATACTGTTGTTGCTTTATAAAGCACTGAGCTCTGTATGTACCCTCCCCAGGCAGGATTACAGCGGATTTAACATATGTGCCCAGTGCTTTTTAAAGTTTAAATATTATTTCCCAGTTTAGGGCTTCATTATAGCAGTTATACACATTCACAAAACTTCACACACAATTTTCCTAATAAAACTTGATACCTGTGTCCCTGTCCTACTGAGATGTGCAACATAATTAGGAATCTATCTATTGCCCATGCAATGGATAAAGAAAGATCTAAACTTTTCACAACCATGAGATTAAAAAGAGCTCCACGTCCTTCAATTTTACATTGTGTCATAAAACTCCAGTGCATTTTCTGATATATGAAGTGGATATAAACTAGTCCTGCAGTCTCCCATGACATTCATTATAGAGCTATAAATATCATTCCCTTTCATTTACAGAGCTCGAATGAAAGCATAAAGTTTCTGCAGCTACAGAAAATATATGTATTTTAACATCGCATGCTTAACATTACAGAATTATATATGAGCAGCTACTGAATATTTCAAGTAAATCCTAAAAAAGCCTGAAATGCTTTCCAAAGGAAGAAACATTCAGTAAGTGGATTTTATTAAATCTCAATGTCCTCTTTATTACAGAACAGATTGTAAAATTATTAGAATACAGCTGGCATATTCTCAACTGTGTGCTATCCAGGAGAAAGGTACTTATTGTTATTTTTTTCAGTCACTGACACAGCAAAATATTTTGAGTTATTTAAAAAGAGACGTTTTAAAAGCACTTTAAGCATATTTGAGTCTTTTAATAAAAGAAATATACTTAAATATTTTGAAATAAAATCCAAAGAATATCAGGTAGTATTGGTAGAATTTTGAACAACTGTTTCATCTATCAGCTCATACATACCACTAACATGTGATGTTCAGATTGATTTGTATCTGGTAATTGTTTGTTAGACATAATAAACAATTGCTTCTCCATCTTTTGTATAGATAAAATCTGGTTGGAAAGATGGTGTTTTAAATATCTGACAGCTAGGATATGCTAACATTGAATAAATAGAATAATGACGCAAGAAAAATTATTTTAAACCACACAGCTGTCAGTAATTCTACTGTTACCTTGTCGTGCAACCATCCTCAGAAAATCACATCAAATTCAGTCTTTGGTTAAAGTCACTCACCTGCCATGAGCTATATTGCTCAACTGACACCTGAGTGCAGAAGCTGACCCCAACAGAATATTTGATTCTTTCTGAAAGGACAAGTCTCTGAAACCAAAGGATATAAAACAAGAAAGAAAATAAAGTCATTGGAATGTGACACCATGTGGAGCTACCCAGGTGAAGTTTGAAGCAAGAACAATTCCAAGTATATCTGTGTAGTAAATACAAGATAGTGAGTCTAACCCAGACCTACTTCTCATAGAGGAGAAAGCTACTCTGCATAAAACAGGCTTAATGTATTTATGGATATCACAAAAATTCCTCAATATGAGAAAGAACCTCAGGACATACACCTTAATTTTCCTTTTCAAATAGGTTTTTTTTTCCAAACAAACTGAACATCAATAATATTGGGCTTAAAGGCCATTATTAAATTTTCAGCTCACAATCACTAGAGAAATGCTGAATCTATAATAAAATTCATCCATTTTGATCAGTGTAATTACCAACTATTAAAATAATAATGAGTCAGATTTTAAGATGTAACCTTACACGTCCCATCATATTAGGTTTTAAAGCTGAGTTAAACATCATCACAGTTTCAATTATATTAAATATAAATCACTCATATTATAAAAGCACATTTAATTTATAGTTGGATAAGTAATTAATAAACTATTTCAATTAGTTAAAATACTCTGTAGGCAGATAGCAAATTACTGATTACATTGCAACTCAAAATATTAAAAAGCATTTTTCAAGGAACTAAATGTGAATATTTTGAACATGATCTGTTATTACTGGGCAAAGAAAAATACAATCATCAAGGGGCTTCATTTACAAAATGTTTATCTATTGATAACATTCATATGTTTAAAAATTAAATCACTCAATTACACACCTACTGTATCATCAAATACTACCGTGATTTTTTTTTTCTGGTGAAATTTGGTATTTTGCTACCAAATTTGAGCATGAAAACATTTGCAAAGTGAACACAAAAGAAGTCCCAGCAGAAGTGCAAAGGTGCTGTTCTTACCCTGTTCAGCAGGACTGAGCAGTGCAGAGCAAAGAGCAGCTCCTGTCCCAAACGCTGCCAAAGCCACACTGACACATCCACAGCCCTTCACAATCATTGGGGTTTAACATCACTTAAAACAGATTGTTTCCACCTGTGCCTCCTTGTGTTTGCACCTGCAGGGGAGACAACAGGTGAAACCTATTAACAAAGTGAAAGAGCGAAATCCTGACTGGTCAAAAGGATCTCAATCGCTGGTAAGACACAGGGCAGGAATACACACTCACACCTATCTAACCCCTCCAGTTTTGTTGTATCCTGAATTTTAGTTGCCACATTATTCCTTAACCTGTGACTCTAATACCAGTATTGCTATCATCCTGAATATGACTCTATGAGTAACCTTTCATTGACTACTAGAATACACCTTTATGTAAAGAACCACAGATGTCAGATGAAAGTTCCATATACAGCAACAGTTGATGGAAGTTAATTACTGCTATTTGAAGCAAAAATCCCGCTGTTGCAAGATACCCAAGCAGAGATTTCTAGAAGTAGCCATATTATATGTGACACTCACATCACAAAATCATACTGTTTCCCATTTCAGGTTTTCTGTCACAGGATATAATTTTGGAGGACATATAAAT
Source organism: Zonotrichia leucophrys gambelii (assembly GCF_028769735.1). Classification (NCBI taxonomy): domain Eukaryota; kingdom Metazoa; phylum Chordata; class Aves; order Passeriformes; family Passerellidae; genus Zonotrichia; species Zonotrichia leucophrys. Next base: position 7,706,518 of record NC_088180.1, on the reverse strand, counting down.
TTGGCAAGCTTCAGCTGTAATAAAAATATGCAAATAAAAGACCCAGCATTTTGTCACTGTCTGCAGATTCAGAGTTTTAGCTCAGACAGGTGAACTTCTGTGAAATACAATCTCCCTCTGCCACACTGATGGATTTTCATCAGATTTTATCTCCAAGAGCATCTTTGTCATTTCCAGTTAAGTTTCAATTTCATTTCTCATCTTGATGGACTGTGGAAACAACATTCTGGGGGAAGGGGTGGGGGGTTGGTATCACGAAGACCAAACTACAATTGCTTATTCTTCTGCTTTGTCTGTTAATCTAAATAAACATATAAGTATTCTCAAATATCAAATTGAAATACAAGTTAAATCTCTTCAAAATTTTTATACTAAATCTATTCATACAGACAGTGAAGCCATTTTGTAATAGGAGAGTCAGAGAGACTTATCAATTGATTATCATCTTGTTTAGACAAATACATATAAAATAAAGAGGCTTTAAAGGAAACAGAGTGAATTTACATCCAAAAGGCAACAGAAGCAAAACCTGAAATACTCAGGTACCTCCAGAAGTACCTGAAGTTCATACATGAGTAACTTTTCAACATGGAAATTCTGTATTACACAACTCTGCAGGGCAGAGTGGTGCAGATCTTTGCATGACCCCGTCTCAGGCACCCTGAGTGAGTGGAATTGTGTCTCTCTTACTGTGCCAACCCACAGGCAATCCAGAGGAGCTGGCTATTTCAGGGCCAATAATTAGAAAACATGCTCAGAAAAGTAATGGGCTGGTACCACTGTCAGGACCCTTCTCTCCCAAAAACTAAGTAACTTACCCCAGCCCTGCTGGGTATGGAATTGCCTTATGGATCAGGCAGTCTTTCCTGCACCCTAACAAACATTCCTAAACTCCCTCTCCCGTCACTGCCATCACAGAAGGTTGCTGACATGCTGTTTTACCCTCTGTTCAGCTACAAATGATCTCTCTCCACTTTCAAACCTGAATTCTATAACCCATTGGAACTTGTGGTGCCTGTAATCAGCATTGTGAGCATTCAGGGTTTACGTTAGATAGAAATGATGCTTAATACTGACTCCAGAAAAACACTGATATTCTCCATTCCAAGGGATTTAGGTAATTCTCCATAATCTCTATAATCAGTCTAGTCCCTGAAATTACAGGTTATACACTATAAACTATACACTCAGTAAACTACTCAGAAAACATATTTCCCAATTCTTAAGCTTAATCCTCAGAAGACAAATGTGTTAATGGGCCTGGTAAATAACTAATATGAATGAGCCACAGGAAAGACATTGTAATGGGCCAAATAAATAAAAGGCTAGTTACTCTTTTCTTCAATAAGCCTGAAAAATGCATCCTATATCCTACAGAGCAAATCACAAGGGATTTGGCTTAAAGATTCATAGAGAGAGGTAGGAAGTGAATTAAATGGGTAATATCCATCAGTAATGATAATAATAAAGCCTCATGAATATGTAAGCTATTGAGTTTTTAGACTAGTAAAGTTCATAGTTCATTCTGCTTAATCACAGCCTGCAAGTTCCTAGTTGGGTACACTGTGTCTGTATGGAAATTCAAACTAAATATTAAATAATTGCCATTTTCATTCAAAAAATATTTTTCCAAGTAAAAACCAAACACAATAAGAACTATGAAGTTTCAATTGTTACTCATTAATTGAGTCTGACTCTCCTAAGGTCTCAGTGGAGCACTTGAATTATTTGCATAATTAACTTTTGCTATCCATATTGTTTAAGGATTTTCTATGTAACTTGAGCTCTATTACAAAGTAAAACTTTGTTTCATTAGGAGTGTGGGTAAAATAAAATAACAACCTAAAAAACTTAATAAGACAGTCCTAGAAAATTACATCAGTTGAGGAGTTACAAGTCTGGCACAAAACAAAGTTAAGAAAAATCTCTAATTTGTGAATACAGAAGATGACTCTCAAAACAAGGAAAACTTTCTTCTCCCATTCCAGAGCATGGGCAACATGCATCTATTGCAATTATGCAAAATCCTATAAATCTGCTCACTAACATCAAATTAAGTTACCATTATCCCAATTTACCCACCAGAAAATGCAAAGTTGTGCATTATTAACATCTTGAAACACAAGTGCAAGCTAATGAAGTTTGGTCACTGAGTCAATGGCAGAGCTGCCTGGAGAGCCCAAGCACCACAACACCCAAGGGAAGCCAGCTACCCTGGAGTAGGGAATTCTGTGGGAGATATGCCTTACAAAATCTGTTCTTTAGAGTTCACTTCTCAGAAGAGAAACAAATCGACCAGCTGTACATGAAGCTTTTCCATATTCATAGAGATGTAATTGTCATTTTCTTTTGCTCTTTCCAGAATGCATTTTAACCTGCAGCTCTTCCTTACAGACCCAAACTCACACAAAACAACCTACACAGAGAGCAGCCTCTTTCCAAGAACTATTCCAGCAGTACTTGTAGCTCTGGGACTTCAGGCAAGGGCTTCCATGTGAGTAGTTAATTAATAAGAAACACTGCTTTTAATATGATAGGAACTGGATATGCTGCAGAAACTGAGCCATGTAAGTCATATTCACAAGACCAAGTAACAGATGGTAAAACCAGATTGTCCTCTTCCTTCACATTTCCATCATATCTAATATAGTGAAGCTTTTACTCCAAGAAAAGTATTTAGGATGGAATGGAATACAAATTAAGTAAATGTTTAAACCAACATAAGGTAAATGCTAAATTTCATAAAGGACATACATAACACTTCATAAAAATGAAAAAAAAAAATCTGATGTATTTTTCCATTGTTTTTCATTTTAATAAAAGCCAGTAAATTTCTTGAGCCAAAACAAAATAATAGAACAAGTGAAACCTCTCCTAGTTGTACACACAGATATTAGTAGAGGAAAATACAGCATAATAACTAGATATACCCCTTATGTTATATTAGCCCTACAGGCTTTAAAAACCTGCTACTGAAATCCCAAATGTTTGTACTAAATTAGGTGATTTATGACCCTTGTTTTCAGACATGCTTAAACATTGATCTGCTCAGCACAAGCCTCACGGTGAAAAAAAGAAATCAATTCTGGGTTTCAGTGAATTAAGCAGTTTGGTAAAGATTCATAAGCTTCACATATAATGATCTAAAAATCAAAGTTGTATGAATGAAGATCCACTCCCTTAAGCATCCTTCATACAGTGAATGATGCCATTTGATAGTTATTTAGTGGTTTTAGTAGAAAAGAGCAGTTACTTCAAAAGGATGCACTTGTGGCAGCAGTGCCCCATAAACCAGCACAGGCAGCTGCATTTCCATCCTGGGATGGAATGCACCAAGTTGGAGAGTTTCATTTAAGGTCTCAGTGCCTCTCTGCACCTTCAGAGTGGGAAAGGTGTGTGGGACAGCCAGGGACCTGAGCTGCCTTCCCTGCACCAGGGTTTTTGTGCTGTACAAGATGCAAAACATGCAGTTTCCCAATAGCAGTGAGTGTGAGTGCAATGAGACAGGTGATGCAATTTTGAATGATCTCATTTGTAAGGGCATTGCAGCTCCAGGGCTGGACTAACCCATGAGTTGTCATGTGTAGGGAAACCTCTGCAGAATGTTTTGTAGGTTTGCAACACACTACCCTGCTTTGAAGGACCTTCTTATGTCAAATATTCCCATTTGGAAATGTGAAATTTTTTTTGTGTCCCAATAGCAGAACTTTCATAGTTAAAAGGAAGTTAAAAGAAAAACTTAGAATCCAAAACTATAAATTCAGTGTAACTGCTTTTAGATATGCAGTGATTCCACAGTATTGCTGAAGAGTAGGGTTTTTATTCTTACTGGCTCACAGATCTAGACTGGAAGCCCATTTCTACTCTGCTTGTCACATACAATCAGTGCCCAGGTTGGGTTTCCAGCACCTTTCAGTTATAATTTTCAGGCAAAATCTCAAGGCAATGAGGCTGCACAGATGAAATGCAAACTCTGCATCAAGACAGTGGAGTCAAGGGCCATAGCATGGACTTAAAGAGCATCCAGAGTGATTTAAGCCAGGAAAAAAAAAAAAAAAAAGATTTTAACCATATGAATGGTTTGTCATTTTGAAAAATTACTACTTTTGTCCAAATGACAATAAAATATAGAGTGGGACTCCAGATCTATATAAATTGGGACTCCAGATCTATATAAATTATTCATACAATAACAGATACACCACAGACAGCACACTAATTATAAAAGAAAATCTTTGAGATTCTTCTAGACCTGGATATTCTAGGCAAACAACTCCAGTTAATTCTGTCTGTAAAACAGGACAAGGTTTATCTTCCTATAAAAATTAATCTTCTGTAAACAGGCTTCAGTCTACCTTTCCTCTGACATATAAATGTATCTTTCACATATAGATGTAGAGATTCATTCCAGCCAGGAATGAAGAAAAAAATCTTGAAAATGTCTTTTTTTGACTAAGGTTTTAGATGAGAAAGACGTGTAAAAGAAGAAAATACAACCCTAAAGTATCAAAATAGCCTGCAAGTATTCACTTTTTTGGTTCTTATCACCCTGTTTCAGCTAAAGTAATTGACTACTGCAATTGCTTTGCTGAAGCCTCCTTTAAATTCAGGCCTTTGTTCTCCCATTTTTCCTACCATTAGACAAGGCTGACTGGCAGCCCAAGCAGAAGGTCCTGTTTCATGGATTCTGTCATTTGTAATATTCCCTTAATGAGTACTTGTGTTGCAACTGGTGTCATCTTTTCCCCATCTTACCTGGTAACAGGGATATCTCCTCAGAATAGATTTCTTTCATGAGGCTCTTACTCTGCACTTGCTTTTACCTAGTTTTTTTCTCTAATTATAAAACAAAGCACAGTGGAGAATTCACAGTGCCTGAATTTCCTGCCTAAACTGAGAATGAACCTGCTACACACTGATACTAACGGATGGAATAAAGCAAACACTGATCTACCATAGCCTTTTATATAAATTTAACTTTGAACTACAGTCCTAAATTAAAAATAAAAACTAAAAACTTCTTTTGATCATCCAAATCAGGAGTAATCCTTAAAAAATGGTGCAGTTATTATTCATTCACACCTTAGATAAGGAGAGGAGCAATTCAGAACAGTCTTCCTGTGCTACTCCCCTGTAGCTCTTCCTGTGTTACAAAAATACTGTGTGAATACATCACTATGCTTTGCCTAGAAATGCATTTCCAGAACAACCATGCTTTCCCATGCTTTCTGAAAGTCCACGGGTTATTAAAAAGAGAATTGTATTCATGAGGGAAGCTTTTTGGGAGCATTTTCAACTGCCTATAAAATGCAATATTAAAAAAATCTATCTGCTTTTCCTAACTGGCACTACCATGATGACCTCAGGTCACTTACAGTGCCTCTCTTTTCACATTTTATTGTCCCTGAGATTACTCTGAAATTGTGCAAATATAAAAAATCAGTATTTGCTGTAATATCAGCAGATTTGCTACTGCTCTGGTTATGTATCTAATCAGGCTTTGAAATGGAAATAGATGGTGCTAGATTTTGATCCAAATACGGATCTAAAATTCAGCATTGTTTTCAGAATATGAATTATAACATTCTATTCCCTAATGGACAAATGGCTTTTTTTATGAAATCTGATGCTATAAAATACACTCTTCTTCCCACAAGCAGTTTTCTTACAGAGAGTCCAAAGGCGCAACCACTTAAATGTGTCCCTCTGCTAGAGAGGTTTTCACATCTCCAATTTTCATGTCTCTAATTACCTAGTTTATATCACCAATTATAGTCAGATTGGGAGGGTTCAGCTCCACCACCCACTGGAGCTCATTTACCCCGCCATGCAATAGCAGGGCCAAGCATGTAATCTTTCCTTTTGTACCCCAGTTGCAGCACATCTGTTCTCAACAGAGATAGGTTCATGAAATTTAGTCAGAAATTAATAAACACTGCTTAGGTATTGATTATGAAGAACTATCACAGTCACCTACAAATATATGTGTGTGTGGGGGGGGATTATTTTGTATAAATCCAGGGAATCAATACCCTAAACATAAATGTACTTGTCACTCTACATAAGATGGTAAATGTGTGTAAAGCTGTCCTCGACATTGCCCCATTATTGCTGATTTTCCAGGCAATAACATAATGAGTCAAACAGGTAATATAAAGAAGACAACCGTTTCTACTGCTACTTGTTTTTAATTTCATTGTACTCTGCCTTCAAATAGAAGTGAAATAAATAAATTAGTTAGAAGCTTACTTAGAAGAAAATCAATTGGTTTTAGGTTTGTTTTACCTTCTCTGTCTCTAGTCCTCTCTTAGAACAGGAAATTTTTCTCCATGCAGTTTCCTAGTATAGCTTGTAAAGTTCAGAAATCTGAAATTCAGGCTATTTCAGCCACAAGAAATTCAGAGCTGTCAATCAGAAACTATTAATGACCAAAAACCTATATTATTGTGACTTTGAGCAGATACATTACAAGAATGCAATACTTTTGAGAGACCTGAGACTGATCAATCAAGAGTGTGAAAACCTAATCTTTTGTAAATGGAGTTCCATTTAAATTAGCTCCGTGTCAAATTGGCAAAGAATGGGTCACTGTACCTGGAGCACAGGTGCACAGAAGGAAATGCCTTGGAAGCTGTCCAGCATTGTACAATCTGCCTCTGTCTGCAGTTCCCAGCAAAGCACCGTGAGCTGCCCTGGTGCATGGACAAGGTGCCTTTCACTTGTATCATCAAAATCTCCACAAAACTTCGGCTGCTGAAGAAAGAGAAAGTTTTATTCAAAAACAGGCCTGCACAGCTAAACAAGTTCACCTTTTTTGCAAGCTCACTGCTCCATCAAAACTCACAGAGAAAATTATGTAAAATCCAAAGGCTATTTGAGGTTTAAATTATTTAAATTTCAACACACAAGAAAACAATTTTTAAAATGAGAACTCCCTGCATTTAACAGAGAATGAAGGAATTGGTTCATAGCGCCTAAATACCTGAAGCCTGAAGGACCAACCTCACACAGAGTTAATTAGACACTGCAAAGGTAAATACAGACCCAGGAATTTACTATTCAGTGCCAGATTTCCAATTAGACAAGTTCAATGTATTTGACAGCCAGCCCAGCAAGTTCACAGTGGGACATTTTTGGACACACAGTAGATTCTACGTGACCAACATTGCAACCATTCTGTAGGGGACAAACATAGGCCTGGAAAAGCTCCCCACAGAGAGCCCCAGTTCTGTGTAATTGATAGAGGCCACGGCTATCACGTATTCCTTGCTTTCTGCACACATGCTGATGGATTGGCCTGAAAGGATGGAGATGTGCAGTGGGAGCAGACATCCATCATTTCCACTGGATCCTTTAGTGGACAGCAGAGATCCCTTAAGGTTGTGCTGACAAATATTACAGTCACCAGAGGCACTTAGCTGCCATGGAGATTGAGTTTCTGCACAGCACCCAATATCTGTGAGATTTAGAGGCAAGCCCATTGAAAGGCGACAGAAATTCAGTCTTTCCCTTGACAGGGCAGCAGGAACAGAGCTCCATGGGGAAATGGAATTACCATGGACTTTTATTCTCTGAGTTTTCATAGTGCAATCTGAGAACAGTATTAATGACTTCCTTCCAGTTTATTACTAAGCTGACAAGCCTTCTCAACATCCAGCTGCGATGGCCATTGTACAGATGGGGACATTGAAGTGCAGGAAATTAAAAGTCATATTTCAAAAATGTCTCAAATTTCATTACTTGGTTTCCAGAGGGGTTCTTTTTTGAGACAAATCTAGACTTTATTTTCAGTAGTAATTGGTAGAAAAAGCAGGTGTCCAATTCCCTTGAAACCAGAAAAAGCAAATGGTTACTATTAGATAGCTGTAAAGCACGGGCAACTTAAAAATGAAGGTCACACTTGAAAACTTCGCTCATTTCCCAGAGTCCAGTGTTAAATTAATGAGAACAGTTTTGTTTACTTCCCATATTTCCTGTATATACAGCTGAAATGGCTATCAGGAGGGTAAATAACAGAGAAAGATTCAGTAACACCGTCCCCTGGGCACAGATGCATCACCCAGGTAGGACAAGCAGAATCAGTTTGTTCTCTTTGGTTAAAGTTTGTCATCATTTCAGAGAGAAGCAGACACACATTCACCAGGCTAAGTTAAAAGCCTTGCACTCTAAAATGATAATTATTTTCTAATAATTTCCAAACCATCTGGGCATTCCTTGTTCTCAGCAGAGCAGAAAAGCTTTCCCACAGCTGGAAATGCTCAGTATGGTTATCAGGCTCTGTATCACCTCTCTCAGGTGATGTGACACAAATTCAGTTTGTACAGCTTGTGGTATATGTATTGCTGTCACAGTCAATATTTTGATATCTCCAGAGAAGAATACAGGGTTCTTTAAGTGCCAAGAGAAACCCCAGCTATCTAAGGAACAGATCACTGAAAGTCTGTGGGAGGTTTTACATTTGCACCTGTCAACACAAAATTCCATCACAGGGGAGGCTGGGATGGTAACTCAGCACCAGCTTTGCATTGCTAGGATTTTTACATTAGATGAAGACCAGGAGCCATTAATATAATAGGAGAGTTTTGTTCCTCTCAATGGAAAATTTTCTTGCTCTGAAAACCCTTTGGTTTGCCACCCTGTTTGAAGGGATATCAATGATATTCATTACACTGCTAAAGGTTAGTAGGTTGTTTTCTTTGATACTGTAATCATTTCAATGGCTGATTTCCATAGGCCAGAATGCATTCCTCATGCTCTTATTTCTCAGAAATAATATCTACTCCAAACAAGGAGACCTAGCTCTCCTTATTTCAGCCATCCCATAATATCTTTAATTTTTTTTCTTGTCCTGAGTGTATTGCAAATACATCATTCTATTTCTGAACTGCATGAAGTTATTGAGAGATATTACATTTGGAAAAATTCTAGAAAATTGAATAGTTTTCCTTTGCGTGTTTCTAAAAGTACTTTGAAATGGAAACTTTCAGCACTGAAACACAAGAACTGCTATTTGCAATAGCAGAGCGAGCAGTGTTTCTGTCACTCTGCAAACCTTTATGCAACTGCTGGTTTGCATGTGATTTGTTTCCAAAATCAAGTGGAAAAAAATAACCAAGCAAAAGAACCAAGTATCCAGCCTTGCACACTTCAAGAGTGAAGACAGACAGTTTTATTAACAGTTGTATTTTTCTTTTTTACAGGACTATTCATAGCATCTCCTAGGGTACAATTCATTATTGGAAGATTGTGCCTGCACGTATTTTATAACTAAATATTTCATTTCCTTTGTATTAATTGATCCTGAGGCTTTTTAAACTATTTAGATGAGGGTCTAGTGGCCTTCTAGACCAAAACTAGATGGATGAACTCCAGGTAGAGAAACTAAGTGCATCATCCATGTTGCTTTTCATTGGAGTGACCTCATGGAGGGTTCCTATAACATATCAATTCTTTGAAAAGGAAGAATGTGAGAAATTGCATCAAAATTAATGCACAGGAACAGGAAAGAAATTGTAAAAAGTAGGAGGGAAATCACTTGGATCAGAAAATTTTCCTATAAAAGATGAAAAAAATGCGAGATGAAACTTATGAGGATTTTAACGTGTTTCCTGTCAGAACAGTAGAAAGGAGAATGCCCTGCATGTTAAAATTCAGAGAACACAATTTCAGTTGTAGAAAGAGGCAACAGAAGGGGAGAATGGGGCAGAAGATGAGGAAAAACACAGGAAGGTTGCAGGGAGTGCCTTGCCAAGGAAAGCCAAGTACCTGTTTTTCCTGGTGCACAGCTCAACTGTAAACAAGTTTAAGTATGGTCAGACATATTTTAGAGACATAACACCAAAAGGAATAATTAAATCAATGTAGAGGATATGGGTCCATTAGTTGCTTTTACACATACCAGTCCCTCTACATCTGTCAGCTCAGGAAGACCAAGTTGTTTTCCAGAAGAGTGGTTTAAAGTTGGGAACAACGTGAGCCTCCAGTGTGAATAATAGATTGCTGGTGTTCCTCACATTGATAAGTGCCTGGCCTTGCCATATGGGCCACATATGCACAATGAAAGATTGCTGATAGCACAGAATGTCACTCTAAATCTGCTTTTTGTAAAACTTCATCTGGTATTTCTGACTAAAGTATTACTAAATATTTCTTTTCAATCTAAGTTAATCTAAGTTAAGATATATAATTAGCAAGTCTTGCTCTCCACAAGACAACAACCCACATAATAAATCAATTCTGGTCAGCTCCCAATCAGGCGACCTTGCCTTAAATGCCTCCAAGCTGAAGCACAACGCCTTAAGAAGAGCAAGTAGTTGTAACATCAGCTAGAACTCTTTCCAGTGCAAGTTCCAAAACTCAAAAATCCTATTTAATAAACTTGAAAGAGAATCTAAATCAAATAGTTCCTTGGATTTTGAAAGAGAGTCTAAATCAAATAGTTCCTTGAATTCCCTCCTGATTCCAAGATGAGACATAATGTTTCACTTTCAAATTATTCAATTGCTTCACCTTTCCCTCATTTGCATGACTTCTGTGCTTAGTTAGGAAGCTGAAACTTAAAACTAAAAATAGAGAAAAATCTTGACTTTACTCTTTTCCCCCTGAATAAAACCTCTCTTGTATAATCAGCCTATTTTTCAGATATTTATTTTAATAGAGAAGTTGCTTCTTTTTGGGTTTGTGTTATTTTTTGTATTATTTTGATTTCATACAATATTTATTTAATTCAATGTACTTTGCAACTTCTTTGTTCTGACATTTAAAAAAAATAAAACTATTAAAAAAAAAAAATCACAAGAATTTTTAAGTAGCCTTCCCCCAAAACGTTTTCCTTCTTTCCCTTCCTATGTATGTATAATAGTAAAAACATCCCTGCCAAGAATACTACATTTCAAATTGAAAACACTGGAAAAAAAATCTTACTGGAAGCCAGCAATGCAACAGATTTGAAAACAAAGGAAACAAAACAGGCAGTTATTAATTATTAATCATCAATAAAATGTACTAGCATTAAAAAAAGGCACAAAGCAAAATTTATATTACATGTTACAATATCTATAATGCCTGTGGCTGATAATAGACATTGAAGGAATCAATCAAATAGGCAATGGGGTCAGACAACAACAACATGCTCTTAAAAACAAATTCTGAAAGCAAGGCATATGCCAGGTGCCTTACACAGGTAGTACAAATACCAATTCATAAAATTAATATCTGCTTCTAAATTTTTTATGCTACATTTAAAAGAGAACAGAATTGCATAGCCTGTAATGAAAGAAGATGCATGGCAACATCTAGTTTCAGGTCAACAGGCACAGAAAATTAGCTGAGAAGCTCTCTGAACTACTATAAATTTCTTTACAAGCCCAAAACTCTAAGGAAACTCCAAGTACAAAATGTTCTCAGTGTTACCACAGTGTTGTAAGCAATAAAAGTTGTGGCTGGGGATTTGGAAACTGGTCAGACTTCTGCAAAGCCTGGAACAGATAACTTGTACTGGGCAATAGAGATTCAAATATCGTTAATGCCAGTCAGCAGTCAAAAATAATCATGGATGTTTTCCGAGCAAGTCAGTCCTGTTAAAAGTCTGCTCTCTTTTCCACAAGTTGCACAGCAGTTTGATAAACACAGATGTGTCAGTGCAGTCCACCTGGACTCCTCCAAGCTACCTGGCTTAAAAGAAAAACCTTGTTTGGAGGATTGAAAATAGAGTATTTATTAATTTTTAAACTTTCTGAAGCAACCTCAGAGATCAAACACAAATGTCAAGCCACAAACATTAGGAGACACTCATTCCAAGAGAAATCATCACACAAAGAGTTTGGAAATACACTGCACAAAATGGAGTAATGGAAAGAAAAGGCAATAGCAGGAGCTGCCTACACACTCAGGAAATTACTTGTTTTTCAGAAAAAAGTGTTGTTTTTCCATTTAACTTTGTCCTGTTTCATTAATAAAGACATTCCTGAATATTCATTTTCATGGGAACAATCTGCCTGCTGTTGAATATGCAACACATCATTCTGCCTTTCTAGCTGGAACTGTCTCTATAAACCTCAACTTTCATCTGTTTTATTGACCTCCTTCTGTTATTCAAACACCAAGAGTAAAGATAGTTTAATACTGCCACATAATTTGTGGTGTCAGTCTGCAAAACCTGTGTTACTATTCTAGAACAGCCAAGGAACACAGCTATAATGGGAAAATAACAACCCACCAGGCTCAAGATACAGACACATACAGCAGATGCTAAGCAATATCATCAGCTTCTAAAAGCCAGCATCTGAACAGAAGCAGCAAAAGATCCATGTCCTCTTTTCAATTCCTCAGAATAATATTTTAGGTGGCAGTGATTTATTTCCTTTCACATATTCGAGCTTTTTGCACTCTCTCATTATATATTAACATTTCAATAAAAACACAATAAAAACTCAGAGGGTCTGAACTTGATGGATGAGGATGCAAAGAAGGGTGAAAACGTGAATGTAAATGTGCTTTGTGCTAAACTGCCCCTGAACAACCAATTTAAAGGGGTATGGTTCAAAATTGTGAAAAGAATTGAATTTCAATAGAACTAAATATCTCTGACACTTTAGAAAATATATTCTTTAATGTCAGTGGGAAAAGTAGCTATTTCCTGTGTAATGTAACTGTCCAGAAAATACCATTCATTAATACCAATAGAATGTGACAATGACAAACTGAATACTTATTCAAATAAGATTTGGACCCTTGTCTTTTTAAAAGTAAATATGTATTTTGGGTGCTCTTACAATCAGAATTTATTCCCAGACCACCAGTATGTTGAAAAATGTATTTTCTTTCAGAAATATCTATCATTATTTTAACAGCTTTCAAAAACACTGAATCCATCCCAGACCTGCAGCCTCTTATTTTGAAGGCATTGAAATTGCAGTAATAATCATGTTATTGCTAAATGAAAAAACAGGGTCACATGATATTAATGCTTTAGTGTTCAGACTTTTTGCACTATTTAACACTACTAACTTTATACTTACAATTATGTAATTTTCATCAAATTACTCCATCACACAAAAGCATAGTAGCACAAAAACTGATACAAATATATTTAGCCTGAATAGGCAGTTATTGCATGACATCAATAAAACTGGTATCTTCAGATTACTGAAAATTATTGTAACATATATACAAAAAGAATAAATACGATTTAAACATAACCCTGTTGTTTTCTTCTGATCTCTCAAGATACAAATAAGCAATTAACCTGCACTTCATTTTTTAAAGAAAGAAGACACCTTCTGTTGGATAAGAGGGCATTTGGGGTCGTGCTGGCAACCAGAAAGTGGAATGCAAGGTCTGGAATTCTGCTGCAGGCACAAAGGTGATGCAGAAGAAATTGTCAATAACTCTGAGTGCTGACTGTGCATATTCAGATTTATATTTATAGTATATACACTGTTAAAGGAAAAAAAATACACCTTGATTCCTAATACACTTTGTTACCCCCCAGATTTGGTCTTTATATATGTCTGTGATTTAAGTCTTTCAAATTCTTTAAATGGGATTTATAGTGATTGAAATCTACCAAACTGAAAGTAGACTGTGCAGAACCCAAAAGAATTCACATAAAGCTTGAGAAACCAAAGAAATCCACAAATGATAGAATTAAGAAACAATGGTTGAACATAGAATGAGATCTGAAACAGCAATAATAAGATTATATCAGTTTACAATGCATTTTATCAAATGCAAGCGATGTTAGAACTAACGTGGTATTTTTCTTCAAATTAGATTTGCTTTGATGATTTCCTCTGGAGCCAGTTAAGTCTGAAGAAAATCAGTTTGCTAAATTTAAGTTTAAAACATTTAAAGCAGCAAATTCTGGGTCTAATACATGTCAGAGTGGATAAATTCAAAGCTAGAGGCTCCCAATCTTCCAGCATGGCTTTAGCTTGACTGATTCTAACAAAACACATTAACAGGGTGAAAGGGATCCAGCCTGAACACACTGGGTCATTTCTACAGTTTGGACATCTATTTTTCAAAGTACAATACGTGTCAAAAGCAAAGTTAATCTTTCAGATAGACAGCTGTTACTTCTTTAAATGTGTAAGTATTTAAAGCTATCAAAAAAGTAAAAGGACAGACAGTAAAACTATATGGTCAAAAAAATAAGTGCCTCATACACCCATGATATTATCTAACTCTCATTAAAATTAAATTAAAGCAAAACTTTTTTTCTTGGTACAAGCAATACTAATAGACCTCAGACTATTTTTACAATACTTTTTCCCAGAAGAAAATTGGTTGGGTTGGGTTTTTTTCTAATGAGAATTACATTATTTCACCTCAAATTAATTTAGAATTGATTGATGGGAAAATTAAACGTTGGACAGAAAGCAATTGTGGAGGGGTTTTTAGCCAATAGGGAAACGCTGTACAAAATTATGGTGTGCGGAGACAGCTGTTGCTATGGAAACTGTTTTGCAACCTTAAATGTAACAGCAAGTACCAGGTGTCTGCTGTAACGAGGCTGTAAGGTAATTACAAATTGTAAATAAAGTTTGCTGCCAAACTGGTGTAGCAATAAGGGCGGATTTAAACCAGGTATGATCTCAAGACCTAAAGGACAAACTGTCTCTGGATGACATGCTGGGAGAAGGTGCAATTTGGTGCTGTCCAACGCAAAGCTCACAAGCACTTGGCACTGCTGGGCAGGTGCTCCCAGCCCCAGAGGAAGGATCCAGGCTGGGCTGTGCAGCAGGAGTTACAGAGCAGAGGGCATGGCCAGCAAAGGACACATCTCTGGGACAAACAAGACACAGCAGAGCCACCAGACTCGCCTTGGGTCACTCCCCAGGCTGGAGAAACCACAGCTCCACAGCAAAGCTAGAGGGAAAGGGAAGTGCCCACACTCGAAGGAGCCTGGCTCCAAGGGCCATTCCCCTGCTACAAACACACATCTTCCTGCACTGACTCAGCTTCTTCACAATGCTCAGAAATAGTAACAGATCATCTCTTCCTCTATCCTGACAGTATTATATATCAAAATTACCACCTGCTTTTCTGGGTCATTTTAGAAGACTATGATACATTTATTCCTGCATTAAAACAATGGACTTCTATTTCCAAAGCAGTTCTTAAAATGCACTTTAGTAACTGGCACTGTGGAAGTTACTCTCATCACCATTGCTGAGTCAGAGCCCAAATATGGCATTGTTGAGAAGTCAATTGAATTTTCTCTAGCTTAGGACATTTTTGGTAGATAAATCTCTACAAACTTTGCATCAAAGAAGATTCTAAAAAGTTTATCTTCTGAAATTTATCTGTGCTTCTTCCACACACTTTTGGATTTCTTAGGTCCTTGGGTTTCTTTCAGTGCTCAGAAATTCTAACCAGGTACATGGTAACAGACCCATCTCAGAGCCACCTCCAGGGGAAGAAAACTGTTGCTTGGGGTTTAGTTGCTGGCCGGGGTTAAACCATGACACTGCAATACTGTCTTTACCTCTGCCAAGGGCATCTCACTCCAGGAAATGAGAATGAAGGGAAGCTCAGTCCCACCTGTCTGCACACACAGCAGCACAACTGCCCCTGGAACCAGACTGGGGATGACCTTGAGGGATGATTCCTCACATGCCAGCACTTACAATCTCCTGGGCTTGCTCAGGCATTTCTAAGCCAATATAAAATTAGTAATTTGACCTGAAAGAGATTCTTTGTAAAAAACAAAACCACTTAAAACTTATGCGAGAGAAAATTGTGTTATTCAATATAGACTGTCCCAGCATTCCCACTTGCTATAGGAAGTCTCTGGTTGCTCCCTGACGAGCTCTGGTTACTTCTCATTATAACCACATGATCTCCAAACCCCTTAAATTTGCATTTATTGCAGTGCACATGACTATTTTTGGTCAGTTAGTGCATGTTGCTAAGAGAAGCCCTGGAAGTCATGCCTTGTATTCCAGACATGACATCAATGAATTTGACTAGAGTTTTACAACACAGTTTCAGAAAGTCAAGTAATGGTAACCTTGACAAAGAGCCAGCTCTAAAAAAAACAAAAGCACATTCATATGTCCCTGTAGTGCTAGGGGGTTGGAAGGAAGGAAGGAAGAGGTGCAGTGGAGCATAGTCATTTATCTCAATTATTGTCTGCTTTTCCTAAATCAGTTTTGACAAGAATTACATTTCATAATATCCATTATTCTCTCACCCTTGTTGGGTTTGGCTCTCTCTCTCCATGTTAACAAGTTCATTGATGTCTCCCTAAACCACATCTCCTGCTACCACTGCTGAAGAGCAAACCCTGGGCTGGGTGGACCATCAACACCTACACACCGTGTTCTCCCAAAGAGCCATAAGTGATGCCTTTGCCCTTAAACGTGGAGCACCCCTGAGGGAAGGTGCTTGTTCCTCTGGGTCCCAGGCCCAGCCAGAGGACCTTATCTGCAAATTATTCATATGATTTTAACAGTGCATAAACATCCAGCAACTGAAAAAAAAAAAAAACCAGGAACAGAACAGAGGTGACTTCTTCCTAGGGAATTTTCTTGAAAGAAGAAAAAATGGTTTTCAAATTGTGCTGTAAGTTGTTAAAAATTGTATCTTACTTAAATACATGATGACCCTTTATTGCTATCTCTGCTCTTAGTGGAGTTATGAGATTGATAAACTAATGCATATCTGATTTCTTTCACACATGAAAAAAATAAAACATTTTAGGTTTTCAATATTGGTAATTGACACAAGTCTAACCTAAAGAGAATTACATTAATAAGGCTACTTTGCTAAATGACACAACATACCTTTCTACTGTAATGCTATCAGGAACACAGCAGCAGAGAAACTCTGATCTCACAATGGGGAAAATAGCATTTAAAAAAAGGCTTTGGTTACCTTTTTTTCTTTTGCAAAAAAAAGATTTCCCAGCACAGTGCATATTACAGTACCACCATGAATATTAAACCTTGGTTCAATGCAGCTATTACATTTGTTATCTTTCGGTGTCTTTCAATCTCTTACCTTGTGGAGGTCCATCCTGAAATAAAAATACTAACAACCATTCCACAAATTGCTTTGCCTTTAACCTGATAGTTTTGAAGAGAGAAAAGCTATATCCTTGTCCTAACCTTGCTATACTTTAAGTATTCAAGCATTACCATGATCAGAACATCTTTGATGACAAATCATTTCTTTATTTATTTAACCTCTACAGGGAAGAGCCTTTTTCCTGCCATTTGGTTTTTCATATTGAGAGGCTAGAACAGGAGAATATGCATATTTTATGTCCAGCTGGTAGGAACAACAATTTTTCCTTTTAACTACATCAGGTATCATGCTCCAATGAATGAGAGTGAAAAGACTTTTCATTTATTGGACAGTTTTCCATTTGTTTTGTTATCTATTGACATTTCAATAGGTCTCCAATGTTTTACTTCCAAAATATTGTCACTAAAGAAAACAAATTATGGCTGGTCCTGTCTTTGTTTCAGTGCCTTTCAGAGGGAGAAAGATTTTTAAATGTTATTCAGTGCATCAAGAGTTTTGGGACAGAATGATATTGATCAAAATTATTTATATGGAATAATTAAGTTCAGCAATTTATCAAGGATGCAGATGCTCTAGAATAACTGTAATAAAAAGTGAGAAGGCCACCTGAGAGACCAAAACTGATAGCAAGTAACATATTGGAAGCACCAAACATCATGATGTTCAAATACATCAGGAAGATTAAAAGGGACTTACAGAAGGAAGACCTAATTTCTTTTCCTCTTCACTAGTGAAGTGGTAAATATAACAATGAACTGCAACAGAGAAGTACCAGAACCTCTGGAAAGAATCTGATGCTGCTGTATGCAAAAAAAAAAAAAAAAAAAAAAGTCACTTACAAGGACAGAGGTCATCAGCCAGAAAAAGAAACTTGGAGGAGCATTAAGGACAGGGATTTTCCTGGAGCAGAAAACAAACAAAACCACGAACTGTATCTGTGTTGAACATGGCTAATGTGACACCAAAAACATTTTCCTTTATACATGTATAAACAACAGTACCAAGTAGTTCTGCAAAAGAAACAGCTTTGTTATTTAGAAGATATGTTCTGTATAGTTCATAGGCCAGGTTTCAACATTTTTGTAGTGCAAATTATAGATTCAAAATGATCAAGATTATTATGAATGGAGAGGACAAATTTCTCAGCTGCTTGCAATCATGTTTTCCTGTGTCCTCATTAGCTCTTGTGAGCCTATGCAAGATACTTTTGGAAAGATCACGATTCAATATCTGGTCTTTCCTTTGGGACATTTCTGTCACTTAGTTATGAGGCAATTCTCATAATTCACCAGAAGACATTCAGATTTGTGTGTCTCAACCCATATATATATGTTCCTCTGTTCCTCCTATTCTGTACTTCAGAGTTCTCTGCTACTTCTAAAGGCTCCCACATGGATATCAGTTTTCCTCCTAAACAATCCAGCACCAACATGTCCTAGATATTCACTGGTTCATCAGCTGCAGCTTGATTTATATTTCATCTTAGTACTATAATTTTAAAAACTATTTCCTCAATGGGAACAATTTTTTTCCTATCGTTTCCAACAGAGAATGAAAAGTCAGTTCAAGGGAAAACTTGCAAAATACAGTAAGCAAAATGTTTTCAAAGTCAGAGCATCAGAAGGAAGATTATGGTTTTTGTAGACAACATGACAATAAAACTCTAAAATGTGAACCTAAATAAATCTACTTCTCTAGTACTGCACCCTCAAGAAGAAACTATAAAGCAGCACATTTTACAGCCTTGACCTTGCCGAATTTCCTACCTTATTATGTCACACTACTTAGACTTGATGAGTTGTATTACAGAAGAAAAACATCCAAAAAGCATATGCATACAGAGCCATGGATTTCCCTCTCATGAATGATGGTTCTCATGATTGTTATTCATGATTCCAGGCAGTTGAACACCAAGATGTGTCTAAAAATCCATATCCATATTCACCAATCACAGCAAAAAGACCTCAGAAATTACCCTGAAATGATTTTGATGAGTCAATGAGTTCATAGCATTTCATGCAGCAGAAAATTCTGGTTCACTGGTTATTGGCACAAGGTTCCTGAACTATGAAGCTGGAAAGAGAATTAAGGGTAATCTGAAACTCCAGATAAACCAGACGAATACTTTCAGTTATATGTCTGACTTCTAGTGTGCTTACTGTATGCAGAACTGGAAGTTAATGGCAATGGCATAGACAAAAAAAAATAGTGCTCTGTATTATTTTACCTGCTAATCTAAACTCCATTGAAACCAATTAGTTTAAATAATATTACTTTGCTCCAAGGCTTTTATCACTTCACCCTTGTCTTTCCTAATAAATCAAACATTATTAAAAAGAGAATTCAATAAAGTTACAGTTATATTTGGGGGAAATTAAAAATAAATTAATGTGATACCAACAGATAAGTTGGTTTTTTCACTTATAAAATGCCTAACACCATCACAACCAATGGAATGAAGCAAAATAAAATTCAAGGAACGACATTTGAATTTATAAATTAGGCAAGTCTACAAAAGATATTTCATGTACATAATGGTACACAGACTGAAAATTCTTGCACTACTTAAATTAATTAACACAAAAAATGTATAAGATTATGACTGAAAAACTGTAAAGTATAACTGAAACACTATTAGCAAATTTTTTGTTTGGTGATTATAAAGGTACAAACTAAGATATTATTCTCCCATGAAATAGAGAGAAAAAAATGTTCATCTGGAAAAAAAAATCATTAAAAAGACACAGACATTCAGAGAATGCTGCAATTATAACTATCTCAGACCGTTGGCTGCTGGGCAGAGGTGGCTCCCCTGCAATTACTAATGGTCATGAAAAGATTAAATGCCTTCAACTGCTATTTCTCAGTTTTAGTGATACTTTCCAGTTCAGCTCTTTTTACCATTCTTAAACTCTAGGAGATCAATGGAAAAGGGAAAACTCAAACATTAGGTCTTTGACCCAACCTGCTGGCAGGCAGTCAGGATATCAGAAGCCTGCCGTGGTGGGTACAGTACTATTCCTTTCAAAGAGTAGCTGACAATGAAAGTTTGATGGCATTCAGAGCTCTCACAAGAAAGTTCTGCGTGAGGAGTTCAGCTGTGCTGTTGGAAGTGCCACAGTCAGCACTGCCCCGGGGCAGGCGGGGAGGGAGAGCTGCAGGAGGCTTTGTGCTGCGATGAACAGTGAGGAGTGTGGTACCTCCCCCAGCTCATCCGTCAGACAGTCAGCAAAGCAGAGCTGTATTAAAGTTCAGTGAGTCTGAGCAATGGCCAAAACAGTGTGGAATCATCACAATGAGAACAAAAGATGACCTGATTCAACCATGCCCAGCCAACCTGTCCAGGTTCAGAGCCCCAGTGCCTCAGCCCCTGGACAAGGGGCTCTGCCAAGGGGCTGAACAGCAGCCAGGGGCTGCAGCCTTTCCTGCACAGGGGCTCACTGCATCTCTGCAGCTCTGAGCAGCTTCACCCAAGCTCTCCTGACAGCTGTCAACTGCCTTTCTTACCTTTTGGGAAGAACTCAAAGCTGGATTTGCTTTGCTCTTTTAATATGTAACTTCTAGCAATGCTTTCATTTAAGATCTTTCAATAATAATCATTGTAGGTTTCATTCCCTTAGCCCAGAGCATAAACTTGAGATTTCTTCAGTCATTTTCGTCTCTGTATTTTCATTAACAACCTCCACTGGGAACATGAGGTTTTCAGTAATTCTGCTCTGCAAAAAGGGTATGGACCTGCAACACTTTCCTCCTACATATCCAAAACATTTTCATGCAAGACACAAAAAAATATTACTAGAAGTATAGTAATGTATTTATCTGAATATTTTCTATATTTCCTACAGCTATTTTTTTACACTTACAAAATGTTTTTTCCACTCCAACAATTCTACAAAGATCCAATTAACTCCACTTAGCAATTACTACTTCCTACACCTTTCTGACTTGCATTAACTTCTCCTGGTTTAGTTTGCATTTTCATATACTAAAACACCTAGGAGGTATGCAGTAGTGGCTATAAATAGTCATTTCCAGTTATTGTTTCTCTGACCTTTTTGTCTCATACTCTTGCCAGTGTTGCCTCTCAGGGGAGCCAAATGACGATTTTGTCAGTAGTTTTTGGATACACTCTCTTCTCTCCCTTACACTCTTCTGTTTTTCACATACAAAAAACTTCAGTGAGCTTTTCCAGTTAAATTATACATCTTCCTTTTGTTAGGAACAAGTTCTTCCATAGGGCTACCAAATTATAGCTTAAATATATTTTATTGTACACAACCACACAGTTTGCTATTTTCCCCCCTTCTGCTGTCTTTCTAGCCTTTTTTACCCTGTTTTTTATGTCCAGAAAGAAGTCATAGACTCACCTGCATTATTTTAGTTTCTATTTATAAAGACTCTTAGTGTATGCTGGTTTTTTTTAATGTTCCTTCCTTTGTTTTCGAAGAAAAAACAATTCCGATTTTAATATACAAGTGCCTTGTGCCTGAAGTGCACAGAGAAATGAGTGAATATTGCTGTCCCTCCAACTCTTGCAAGATCTTGTGTGGGAAAAAGACATGAAAGCCATACCTTGCAATTGCAAGTTCACTGCTTTAAAAATGTATAATACATCTAAAACCTTGAAATAAACCAGTGTTTTCAGCTGCAAGCACTTCCTATTTTTTCTGACTTCAGCACAATAAAATGTAACAATGCAATATTCTTGAATAAGAGTTTAAAAACAAAGCAGTAACATTATTTGCAACTGTTTATACACAGAGTAATAGAGCGGAACTCCTGCAAACTTAAGCATCAAAACACATCCCTACTATAGAGCTCCACTACACACAGTCATCTGGTTTAGTGGGAAGCTTATTCAACATTTGAGGCATAAAAGAGTCATCAGTTTTAAGTTGTTTGGAGCAGCCTGTGGAAGCAGCAGTCAGAAATAAACACTGTAGGTGGAACTGAGAGAACTGAGGTGAGAATGAGAATGCTTACAGGTTTAGCCTGAAAAAGTTGAGTGAGGATTTACTTACCTATTCCCTTGTTCTTTTAGGACTGCATTAATGCAGGAACACTCACACAAAGAGCTGTAAAACATTTCAGTCCAACCAAGGAGGACATCCACCCAACAGAGGTTTGTGTGTGAACCTGAGGGTTTAATCTGGTGATCTGTGGACCCTTGGCAGGGGCTCTGCAATATTCATAAAAGGTCTGCAATATGTAAATAAGAGCAGAAAACCCATTATCAGTAGGTTTTGAAACTGAACTCGACCTATAGTGGTCCATAAACAAAAAAAAGATTGGAAGTTACATATACAGCAAGCAAGGTTCTGCTGTAGGTTACAATCAATCAAATATAACCGTTTTTCCATTAATATCATGGCTGTAATCTATGAGATGATAGATCAACTTTTGCCTACAAAGTTGTTCTGATTTTTGTCAATATGTACTGAGCAGTTCAAGTGACATCAAGTGTGTTAGCCACATCCTAACCTCTATTCCATTTATTTAAATTTGTAAGAGTCCTGCAGGATGAACACATGATGAAATTGCCATATTTGCCATGCTGCTTAGGGGGAGAAAAAGAGGTTACAGAAATAAGATCTATAATATTTTCTTTTAAAGCTCTGCCACTGACAGTCTAATCTGAAAAAGTCACAACAAATGTTTAAGATGTTCTGCAGTTTTATTTTAAGCCTTCAAACTTCTGATCTAAGTAAAAACCTACACAATTTGGAATTCTTTTAAAATTGCTTCCAGCACTCTTCAGAGAGCAAGTTTTCCCACAGAACCATACAGACTAATGGAAAATGGCCTTTGTTCAGTAAGACAGCACATCAAGTCTAGTGGTAGAAGATACTACAAGAAATTCACATTTGACTTCCCACCTCAGCTGATCAACAAATATAACAGGATGACAGTTCACTGATCCACATTCACTCTAGACAATACCAGAAAGGATTTAAACTTTCTGCAAAATCAGTTTAAGAATACTTTATATGAAGGCAACTTCCATATTTCTTCAATTGTGCAAGGCTTTTTAATTCACATGTTTATTGGTCAATTTTTTTTTTTTTTTACAATTTCTGATCTCAAATCCTATAGTAGTGAAATAATCTGAATGGGAACCTCCCACAAAACCAGAGGTGTTAAATGGGTTTATGCTAGTGATTCATAGCAATGTTCCTTTTATTGAGGGAGCAAATAACCAACAAGATCTCCTGGAATACATCAAGAGATGACATTCTGCCTAAGGAGTAAAGCCTGAATCTTTGACATTTTCTCATCATTAAGATTTCATGGAGCCATTTGTAAAAGTCAGGGATACCAGTCCTTGCATGCTGGCACAACTCCAATTTTTGCAATTACTGCCTGACAGCTAAATTCCCCTATGACTTTGAAATACCTTCCTGTTCCTTGTCTAAAGTCCCTGTCACATTTTTATTTGAGAATAGATCTGGTTTTTGTGGTTCAGACCTGTATACCCTGACTTCTAGATCAAAATTAACTTTGCTGTTCTATACCCATCTCACTACTAGAAAGGCCACAGTGTCCCTCGATGCATAACATGCTCTGATTTCTCTCTAAACTGAGCCCCATGAAGCACCAGCCAAACCAGAAGGTGCTCTCAGTCACACTCAAATAATTTCCATTAAAGAAATGGGTTAAATTTACTCCTAATGGTTCAGTCCAGGGAAGCAGGACTCTAAAGTGCTCGTCAAAGAAACCATAAAGAAAGCAAAGACTCTGAAGTCTGTCAAGTTTAATTCCTAGAATGGGAGGGCATAGAGAAAAGTCCTGGTTATAGGATGTGAACTGCAAGTACAGTTGTTACAGAGCAATTTTTTTTCTTTGGTTTTTTCCTTCAAGCCTTATGAGTTCCTGTTGTTGTTTTGAGATTTGTGTTCCCTCAGTCTATCCTTCCAGTTTCCTTCATACAGTTGCTTTCAAAATCCATGTATAGGGGTAGGCCTTGCTAGTGGTACAGAGAGCTTTGGAATCAAACTCTGAACTCTCCCACCCTACAACAAAAAACCATGCAAACTTGGATATAATTATATTTATCAGACTTGTGGGGTTTTGGGTGTTTTAATACTATATTTAATGAAAATAACACCTGTCACACGGAATTCTGCAAAAGCAAGAATGCCCAGGAAACACCATGAAATTCTACTTTACCCTTTGACCCCAGCACAGACAAGGACTGGATAATCCCCACATGCTTCTGAATTTCACTGTAAGGTTTTAATTTGCACACAGTGAAATTGGACTTGCTTAGATTTGATGCAAAGCACTCTACTGAAACAGTTCTGCTTAGATCTCAAATTCACTTTCTCCACACAGCAATAACCCTGCAAGAGCAAGAGCCCTTTCATTCATGAATGTGAAATGGTCAGCTAATCTCTAGCACCTCTGTGAAGGAAATAAATGATTTGCAGACAAAAGTAAATATATTAAATATTACACTCAACTGCTTTGAATAGTTTCTCAAAGCGTTCTTCTGTGTTTTCTCTGCAGTCAACAGAACTAATCCCAGCACAAGAAAGGGTCTGAGCTTGAGGCGATTCTACACGGCTGGCCAAGGTCATACAGCACATCTGTGACCAAAATGGGCAGACAGCCCAAACCTCCTCTGACTCCTGCCTCCTCTCACAATGACACTCAAAATCTTCAGAGCTCTTTAAAATATTGATACAGTACATTAATTTCTAAAATATTTGGGATAATGGATATTGTCCAGTGGTATGCATACAAAATAGAAGTCACAGCAAGGAGAAAGGGCATTCACATGGGGCACTGGAGTTAGAGCTGTAGCACTGCTTAGCTACAAATGGCTCTGTGTCAGTTATCCTATTACCAGAGAGCTTGGCAAGGCCATTTGAGCAAAAGAAGTGAACTCAGGGTGGATAGCATGTTCATGGCAGGGCCCATGCAGCCCTCCCAGGAGCCAGGGAAACACAGCCACAGACAGAATGGTTGTAGGACACCACTCAGGAGCCTCTCTTCAGCCACACATTAAAGTGTTCTCCTTGACTTACTATTTCCTCAGATGTGTACAGCTACAAAGAGTTATAAAGAAAAATTCTTATATACTTCTTTAAATGCTCCTTCTTGAATGTACACTTTGGAGTTGTCTAATGCTAGAGTCATACTAACTGGTTCACCTTGAAATGTCACTTTGTATCTATTGCAGTCTGATGCTTTGGCTGATGACCAGATGATTCTTGCCAGCTGCATCCACTGTTTGCCTCTTAGTTTTCACCTTTTAACTTGAGCCTTCCTCTGCAACAATAACCTCAAACAGTGTTTTTCTTTGACATCCAGTGCTGAAATAATATTGGGATTTCTTGCAAATTTCTCCCTGGTATAAATATGTCCCACAGCCCTCTGCCTTTGGTGCTTTTAGACAGCAACACCAAGTGAAGAACACTGCAGGCAGAATCACACCAGCCCAGACACCTCCCTCTGCTAACTGCAGGTAAGAGGGAAAGAGCTCATAAACAATGAGTGCCTGCTAAGCCAGAGTTATTGTGAAAAGCTTTTTATTCCCACTGCTGAAAGATAAGCAATTCTGGCATTCTCTCAAGAATATTAACAGCTAAAGAACACCACCAAGAAACCTGTCAAAACTGCTGATTTAAACAATTTCTGCAAAACAAGTCCCCTCTCTCCACAGTTCCTTGTGCTGGTAGCAAGTGCAAAGAAGTTTTCCCATTTTTGACAACTAAAGTTGCTACAAAGTAAAACACAAGGAACATAACATATCTCTAAAGGCTGCCATATGGAAAGGCATTGAGCTGTTATCTTCCATGGACTTTCTAGGATCACCCATCTTTTGGAAGAGATTTGTGGGAGAGGGCATCTCCAGAAAGGATCACTGAGAGAACTCATTACCTTAGCTGCTCTGAGCATGCTGCTCATGGCATTGTGCATCCTGTTCTCCCTGCCAGCTCCACAAGCTGAAGACAGCACCATCCACCCCGTGCCCTCACACCAGCATTTAAGAATTTTTCCTATTCTAAGACAGTCTCACTCAAGAACATTGCTGCCAGAAGATATTTTCTTCTGCAGTTTTACACAGGTGATGAGTTTCCTTCTGAAATTCCCTTATAAGGTACAGTCTGCCTCAGTCATGATTTTGTTTCTGTCTCTAATGTTGTATTCTGACGTATAAACCAGAAAAAAAGACAGTATTTCCATGGCATTAACCAGCAGTACTGACAGAATGATGAGTAACTTAAAGAACATTGGTATAGCCTTGTTAACATGATTTATAAAGGTAATTGCTGCTAATCAATTGTGTAGTGAATTAGATACCCCCACAACCAGGCTCAGTGAAGGCCCCTTTATTATCTCTGGCATTTGCAGCAAACGGCACCAGCACTACGTGTTCCTCATTCCCACCAGTACAACTTTACATCCTCTTGGCTTTCATAAAACTAAAGCTATCATGTCAGCACCTCTGTGAACCTGTGAACAGCAAAGTGAGTGAGCTTGCAGTGCCAGGAGTTAAGAGAATCTTCACAAAGACAATGCAGGAAGAGCTCACAGCAGCCACGCTGCAGCTCACTGGGTGTCTCTCTTGGTTACAATGGTTTATTTCAGAATTTTTCAATGGAGATAATCCAGATAACCCTACCTCATCTGTCAAAAGGAAGGGTATCTAAAAAAAACCCAACATAATATTCTTATCTAAGTATGAAACTAAAATAATTATACCCATCTCTGCATTATTCAGAACACAAAAGAATCAAAGGTTCACAAAGTTAAAATTGACTCTGATTTCATTCTTTCCTACAGAATAACACAACTTAGCTATGATAAGAATTGTAATTCAATACATTAATTATTAATTTTAAAAATTCAGATTAGAAGTTCCAGAGCAGATAAAGGTCAGTAATTTAGCAACTAAATCTGAGCAAAAATTTAGCAAAGCAGTAAAATGCCACAGTTCAGACAAAAACCCAGTGTCACTGAAGTGAGCTGTGCTCCCCAGGCTGTGCCAGGCACTGCACTCTGGAAACGTCATTATGTAACAATGCAGCTCCTCACCTGCCAGGCAAAAATACTCCAGAGGGACCCTTTGGGGAAAATTCCGTCATGATGAATATCCGCTGCCATTAATTACATCTCTCTTCTGTTGCGTATTTCTAGACCTTTGGAACACAGCCACAGACTCTGAACAGTCTGCAGTACACCACAGCATATAGAAGTGTCAGAGGTTGAAACTATTGCTCTCAGAAAATAGGGCTGTTTATATTACTTTCATTTTCTTTTCGAATATTTATAACTATGCCACTAGTGCACTGTAGTGTGGATGAATGGTCTGTATTTCATATTGATCTTAGGCAACTCAGCAAAGGCTTTCTTTAATCTATAATTAAAAATTAAAACCTTTAGGGGAGCTATTCATCTGACAGTCAGTTTTCTTCTTGCTGCCCTCTGCCAGTAATTAAGTTTTGCTGGCACTTTCAATTTTTTTAAGGACTTGGTTTATTACAATATTCTCCATATTTGTAGCCACAAAACACCAGAGGCTGATGTGACATCAACAACTTCCATTTAAAAAAACCCCACAGAGTAATATGAAAAATGTATTTGAAGTACTTGTATTACTGAGCTGTATTCTGTGAAAAACTGCACTGCATATCCCCCTTCATTACACTGTACCTATGACAAGTAGCAGCTATAGTTTGCAGAATTATGAATGTGGATTTCACCATTCAGAATTCTATTTTGTTTGTTTAAAACTGCCTGGTCTTACCTAGGAAATTCAATCCACCTAGTGGATAATCAGAAAGAATTGATACCACAAAACACCACCGAGCTGTCACTTAGCAGTCAGAGACACCTGCTGATCAAGTCTTGGTACATTTTGCACAAGAGTATTCCTTCTTCCATTCAAAGGGAGGAATGCTGACACGTGTATTAACCACAGCACTTCTGCCCCAAAAGCTCAGAGCACTTTCTAGGGCTGAGCACCATTTCCGCTTCCCATATGGGCCAAGCACTCCTATGACTAGCCTGAGACCTGATTCTAAAGAAAGAAACATTCCTGGTGATTTTCACCAAGCCTTTTCACATTAGTCCAGTTAACTAGACCAGTTAACATGCAGAAATGCCATAAGCAAAATGCCTCAGTAGTGTCAAACAAGCAGAGTACTGAACTCCCTTGCTGCCTAAAAAATATTTGACTTTCATCTCTGCTTGTCAAATCAGAAATCATTTGTTTACAATAGAGAAATCTGGCACTTGGCACTTTCCTTATTAGAACTGAGGCTTGGGAGGAAAACATGATAAGAACAGCTCTGCAGCAGCACGCCCCTGTGATTAGCAGAGAGGCATGTGGTGCTTGACACTGCGGGTCTTGCTGGAAGGAAAAACTACAAAGCAGCCACCAGTCTTCCCTAAGCCTGTCTGCAATCGTAACCATAGGACTTAAAAATCCAGTAGTAAAGATAGGATCTGAATAACCTCCTGCTGCGTTCCACAGTTACTCCAAAAGGTTCTCAATCACTACACTGAAAAATGCTATAGGAAAAACAAAAATTAATTTAGTAAAACAGCCAGGGATCATAACTAAAAGCAAGCAAATCACTGTGCTGCTGCAGTTCGGGGAGTATTTAGAATTTCAGCCCACACTACTGGTTTTTTGTCAGTACAGATAAAGAAACATTAAAGAGTCTAGATTTTAACCAGATTTAGAGTGTCAAACCCTGAAGCTAAACTGTTCAATGTCATCAACATTCTTCCCACTTTTATAACATTTATTCAAATGCAAAGCTAAAGCAAAGCTACACAAGAGTAAAATAAAGTAATTTAGAAAAAGTAATTGACATCCTTTTCAAGCCATACCAAGAGGTTAAATATATCTGCATGTGCAATATAATTAGCCAAAACAATTCTGATATGAAGGAGATAAATCTATCTTTGGTATTAATCAGAAGAGCATAGAAAATAAAGTGTATTATCCATGAAATGCTGCAATTTTAGAACAGGAGTGCATAGAGGTAAAATTGAAATATGTGATGAATCTGATGTCAGCCTAATCCCCAACAGCAACTTGGCTTATCAGCTCCAATTTAAAAACACAGAGCTGTGGAAATAACTATTTTGAAAGATATTTTAATTTCTTATGAAATGGAATGAGAACATGAAAACAAAGGAGCCAAGTAATCTCAGCACAAACCCAAATCCTGTGACATAGACAAAGCCCTGAGGATCATGGCCATAGCTCAAAAATAAAGCAGCATATTTTTTGCAGAGACTGTTTCTGTTTCAATTCACACCCTTGCATATTTATGAAGCCCAAGAAGGAAGTGAGGAATCTACTTTGTAGGAGGAGAAACCGGATGCTGGGCCTGCTTGTTTTACCCGGGACAGGAGGATTACAGGAGGATTTCTGTAATCTGACAGTCTGTGCTCACTGACTCTCTCAGTTACAGTGGTTAGATGTATTTAACCTTCAAAATAGAAAAGTACATAAGCCAAAGGTCTGTTTCAGTGACTTTTCCATCTGAGATCTCTTGCATTGTGCTAGCACCTATTTTTCTGAGCTGAAACAATACATTGCCCTAGACCCTTCCACCAGCCTATGCCAGAAAAACAAAATTAGAATGGTATTAAATATTTTGGCTGCTTTGACATTTCACCAAAGGCAGTTCTCTGCCATTTCCTTGCTTTTTCAAGAGTGAGTTTCTAAATTGCTAGACATGTTAGGATACATATTCTTCTCCTCAGACTGCCATATATTACGAGACCTGGCTTGGTCAGTATCTCAGGGCAGAACTGCTTCACCACTTCAAAAGGCATCGAAGATTTCCACTTTACAAAGCCAAATTTCATTAAAATTGAACATATGGAAAACAAGACCAAGGTAACCTTTCAAGGCACAAAGGTGTAGACCTGCTGCAGTGGAGACCAGAATTAAATGACCTGCTTGCCTGACTGCCCTGCTGGAGCACAGCCAGCTCACCCTCAGCACGTGGCCACAAGGGAGCTGGCAGGTTGCCTTCCACCTTCACCCAGCCAAAACCCTCTCCCTGCTCAGATCCAGTAGGAACAGGACTGACTCTCTGGAGCTCTCACAGCAGCAGCCCAAAGGATGGACCAGAGCTGCATGGCCTCATGAAAACATGTCACACTGAAAAAGAAAGAATGCAACACCCATTTCTGTACAGGCCACGTGTTCACAGAGCAATTAACACAAGTTGAATAAAAGGCATTGTTGCATGGAAAGCAGTACAGCACCCAGCCTCAATTGCAACAAGGATCATTCTACTATGCTACTAAGGATAATTCTACTATGCTACTATTTTACATTGTATTTACTCATGAAAAATGCATGTTTCCATAAGCAAAAATATTTTCATAGAACTGCTCTTAATGCTGCTTTGTTTCACTGAACCTGACCAAGCAGTTCTCATGGAGAAATTACACAGAAGCAGGATGTGCAATTCTGAGAATGTCTGTGTTGACCTTGTCAGAGAGGGAAAATAAATCTCTGTGGCTTTATTTTTCTTCTAGAGAACTTCCACATTCTGCTGTTTCAATGCCTCTTTGTATGACTCAACGATTCTTGATCCTAAAGGAATATAAAGTTTGGCAATTTTATTTTCTTTTCCTTCCTTGTTTTCTATTAGCTGTTACTATGAAGATATTGGATTTTTTTCTTTGATCCATCAGAAAAAAAATCAATCTTTCTGCAGAAAAACAAGCAGAGAATTGTCTACTGACAATCACTGTTCATTTGACTTTTCCTATTATTTGAAAGACTGAAAATGCCTCACTCTACTGTAACAGTATCTGTACTAACCCAAATAGTCTCCAAGGTTTTCCATTCTACTATTTAATCTAGAAAATTCCCTTTTCTGTTAGTTCAGGGTCTGTAGCAGTCACACCATATGTTAAAGCAAACACTGCAGATTTCCTGTTCAGTGATTAAGACATGACTAAGTAATAAATCAAACCTCAGGTGGAACAGAGCAGAAAATCTGCACTAGGGGAAAGGCTTTTGAAAAGTATCAATCTCAGAGCTGCCTCACATGACCAAAGCAGCCATTTGCACATTCCCAGAAGGGACCTGCCCCAGGAGCTTGCTGGGTGTGGCACAGGTGACCTGGGCAGGGGCAGAGCAGGGTCACTGGTGCTCACTGTGCCTGCTGGCCCACATGGATGAGCAGCCCCCTCATTTTCAATAAGTTTCCTCACACAAATACACAACAATCTTATTAAATTAAGGAGGGAGAGAAAAAATCAACAAGAAAGTATATGAAGATTGATTATATTCAACCATCATGGTATATATTGTTCTTTTATCCCCCAAGGTCAAACATAAAAACTGATTTTAAAATTCTGTTCATCTGCCTCTATTAAAAGTGATCATCAGAAAATCTTGATCTCCCTCAAATACAATCCCTTTTGGTAGTGTCTCTGAAGAGCAGAAGGGAAGACATTATAACTGACATGTCAACAATACTGTAAATGGCTTTTCATACTTCAGAGAAGACAAGGGTGTAATCAAAATTCAATGCTTAAAAAGCAAAGCAATGGAAGCAAGACAGCTGCTATAAGTAGGTCTGTCAAAAATAAATACACAAATACACAAAGAGACAATTTGTCTGATAAACAGGGTTTAAGTCACCCCCACCCCTTGGAGGGCAAGAGGTGGCTTCATTAATGGGTCAGTGCCACAGAGAGGAACAATAGATACCATTCCTCTTGAGTATCTGCAAAACAAAAGACAAGATGGGTGTTTTTAGGGACCTTTCAGTGTGCAAACTGCGGAAATCTACAGGGCTCTGATAGATTGCAGCATTTCTTTTTTATTCTTTAAAATATGCTCATAATTCCGGCATTTTCAGAGTGAAATTGGAAAATATGAGCTCAACTAGTCTGTCTTTAGTCTAGTCTTGCTAAGAACTGAGTGGGCACACTTGCAGATTTTACAGTCAGGAAATGCTGTGACTACCTCAGTCCTCAGGAGTGGATTCCCAGGGCCCCAGTGGAGGGTACACCAGGTGCCCTTTGCTGAGAAGTTCTTGTCAGACCCCATGGTGCTGCCCCACCTGGAGCCTGTCCTTGCCCTGCAGCCCAATCCAGGAAGAAGAGCAAATGAGGTGACAAATCCAGCCTGGCAGGGAAGGTGCTTGTTGTTTAAAAGCTGTGCAGTTCCTCAACAGACACAGACAAAAAAAATTCCATCCGAAAATGCCAACCTAGCAAACTTTTTCAAGGGCAAGTCAGTTTAGTCAACTCTAATGACCAAACCTTCTTGGCTCCCAGCCCACTTGCCTGCCTCCTTGCCATCCCATCTGTCCCAGCTCTTGATGGCATTTCCTGGTTTCCTGCAATAAACCTGGAGCCAGGATGTGCCACCCTGAGCGGAGATTCCCAGGGCGACGTCCCCGCACAGAGAGCAGACATCTCTCATTATTACTGGTGCTGTTACTATTTTGACAGAAACACACTTTCAGAAGAGCCAATGAAAACATGCTGAGCATCCAGGTGCCTTCAGTAATCCTTTTTATCACATTAAAGCCCAGAGCTCCAATATAAGCACCAAGGGAAGGGCTCCTCTCAAAGGTATCACTCCTTTCCTCACCAGACATGTTAGAAGACATGTTTGTGGCCTAATTAGATGCTGTCAGGACTTCATTACTACTGTCAAAAGCAACCAGACAAAATCAGAAGCACTGATGCTTTGTATGGAGATTTATAAATATTTGTCTCTCATGGAAAAGAGATCTTTTACCAGTAAGATGAGAGGGAGAAAGACAAAGGAAAGAAGAGGGAGGGAAAGGAGAGGTTTTCATTCAAGGAAAGAAATTACAGCTTCCCCCCCATAATAAACATGTTTTATTGTTGTCACAGGACTAAATATATGGTTTACTGCACATACAATGTGTATGTTAACTTCAGTCTACTTTATGTCAGTTTTGACTGACTATAGGGAATCAAGAGCACAGTGCCTGCTAAAGAGCAGGGAATAGGGATGCAATGCAACCAGAAAAGAACATACAGGAAGGCTGTGCCAGTGTACAGAACTCCTAAATCACTTTCAGATGTGTTGGATGATTGAAGAGTATTTTAAATGGGTAACAGAAAAGATTTCTACATGAATTTACTATTAGATGAGGTGCTGGATTGACAGTGAGTCTCTACTTCCCTGTTTTCACTGCTCCCCAGTACCTCACAGGCACAGATATTTGCTTTCATGTTCCCCAGGCTCAGCAGATGCCTTTCTGCACTGATGAGTTAGCTTGAGAGCCAATATTTTGGCACCCAATATATCTTGACAAAAAATCAAAACTGCAGAAGATATTAATACCTCCCTACAAAATGTAAGCCTTAATAATATTTCATTCCTGTTAAATTCCAGCAGAGAAAACCTTTGGGAATCCATGCTTTTTTGTTCTGGAAAAATGTTTTTGGGAAGGAAACTCTGTAGGCCTAGGTCAATTTCTTGCTAGAGCAGGGCTAACATTAATGTTTTTCCTTTTTTCTGAGATACTAACTTCCATTAAATCCAACTGCCACATATAACAAAGTCCTAAAAATGTCAGAAATTCAGAGGAAAATCAAACAAAACCCAGTCCAACATCAGTTATTCCAGCATGAACATCCATACTTTTATGCAAATGAAATTGTCCCAGTCTGCATAACTTGCCCTTTGAATACTAAGTTTGTTCCCCACCCACACAGCTATGAATTGTTGCTTTCCCAAGAAAGATTTTTGCAGGAAAACAGCATCTTACATCAGCATAAAATCTCCATTTTATTAACTGTTCATTTTCCAGTAGGTAGATAATTAGGGAGATTAAAGCATGCCTTCATATCCAACCTAATTAGAGAACGACATTAACTGAGCCACTCATATCTGAAGCTGCTAATGTTTATAGCACTTGAGTGATTGCAGAAAATGACAATAGTGCAACTATTTATTTGCCTTGCTACAGGCTTTCCACAGCTTTGGGATATTGATTTATGCTGCTAGGACTTCTCCCCTTGTAAGAACTGCAAACCCCTTGAGAGCAGCCAGGTTGTGCTCTGTGAATGAGGTGCTGACAGCCTGTCCAAGATCCAACCAAGAGCTCTCTTGGCTCTCTAGGCACAAGAGCAAAGCCCACGTGATTTAATCAAGAACAGTGCTGTTATAATAATGCAATACAAACATTAATTTCACTGATTTATGGAGAACCTATGCTCTCATCTTAGCCCTCATGAAAGAGCCATCAATTACATGATAGCAGTTTCATGAAAATAACTCCTGGCTTAATTGCAAATACAAGTTAAACATTCTCTGAGCCCAGCAACTTCAAGTCTTATGCCATAAATTTTCCCTTAGTTTTCATCTGATATGAAACCTGTTTTTCCAATGCTCCTGTAAGTTGAGTTTCCTGATCAACTAAGATACAAATGCTATAAATTGATAAAAAAATATCAGAAGTAGCAATGGAATACACTGAGATCTAACAGACATCACATGAGTAGACAGCTGTTGGAGCCCTCTGGAGAAGCACAGTCATGTGGGAGGTGGGGGAAGGAGGCAAAGGCCCAAGCAGAAATACAGAAAGAAACAGGAAAGAGCTGCTCAGGGCAAAACTTCCCAGGAACTGCTGGGAACTGAGCAGAGTTTGCTGGTGCCAAAATTTACTGAGTTAGATGATACAAAGCTTTAGTCTGTAGACTCATCTGCAAAGACTAAAGAATTCCATATAAGATCTAATTCAGGCTCCACCTGCACTGGGATTTTTTTTTTTTGTTTTGTTTTGTTTTAAGCATTAAATCTTTGAGTTTAATTCTAATAAAACATTTTAGAAGTGTATGATTTAAAGCCTTTTGGGCATTCTGGGCACCTCACTCAGAAGACTGACCAGACATGTCCACTGCAAAGCTCTGTCTGTCCTGGAGCACCATCACACCTAAAAATAAATCAAGAAGTCATCTTTTTTATCATTTGAATGTGCATCTGTTAGTAGAGGTAAGCAAAGACAGTCAATTTTGTAAATATGTTGATTTTTATTTGTTCCTCCAAACTCCTTTCTTCTTGATCCTCACTTTTCCAAGATACAGCTGTTAGTGCAGCAGTTACACACTGGTGAGAATAGTGTGCAGCCAGAAAAACAGTTTTATAGAAGATAACAGTCAGACCAACAGGGTACATGTGAAGGAATTGGCCTTGGTGCTGTAAGCTGGTATTGATGAAAGTCAAAAAGCAAAGAAAATTATTGAAGGAGAACTCAGTGCTGCTGTAGGTCACGGAAAATATTGGATTTAAGTTAGGCTGGCCCAGAGCCACTCTGCTAATTGTTACCAGCTGTGAGCACCCACCTTTCTCCTATGACTGTTGTTTGGGGATGGAAAGCCAGGGCTGTGTGATTGCAATCACAGCAGCTGCTCTGAGCACACAGAAACGACACTGAAATATTGACCAGGGATCTGTCACAAACACTGACTCTTCCCTAAGTGAGGTTTTATATCAACTTACAATTGTCAGCGCTGAATCTTTATGTTTACACAATAATATTGTCAGGTATATAGTATTTTTTAAATTATGGCTTTCTTGAACCTTTCATTCAAAATTACCCCCTGCCAAACCTGAGTTTCACCTTCCTTATAGCACAAATCATAGCAGGGTACAGAGCATTAATACAGCCTGCACTATTTATAACTGTCACCAGCTATATTTTACCCCTACTGGTGACAGCCATAAGCTTGAAAAATGCTCCACAGCATTGTTTCACAATTTAAATTTGAAGTGTTTGGGGTGGGGAAAGCTCTCTCTTGCCTGTCATTCAATTAATCCAAAACTGAAGCATATATCACCTTCTTTTACTGCATTTACTTTTATCTTCTTCAACAGAGAAATATTTTTAAATTCCTAACTTTTTTTTCTGTTCAGGTTTTGAAGTCCCATGAGATTGCTGAAAGTCACATTATTTGTAACTGCAGTAATTTGGCAAAAGTGCAAACTAATTGGTGCAATTTGTATTGATACTGAGCATTAGAAGCTCCTTGGAGTGCAAATTAAGGGGTTTTTTTTGTGATGCTATGTCACAGTTGAGATAGCCACAATACACAAAGTATTACCATACAGTTTCAGCAGGCTTTAAGCACTCACCCATACACAGTGACACCTCACCTCATCAGAAGGCTTCAGGCCTCTGCCCATACAGAGGAACATCGCTGCAGAAGGCTGCAGATCCCTGCTCTCTGTTGTTCTTTAGCCCAGCCTTTTATCCCCTCCTGTTGATGCCCTGCACCTGAGTGCCCTCTGTGCCCTCTGGTGTTGGTCAGTGCCCCTGGGCACTCCCTGGCTCATTGCTGGCAGTGCTGCTCCCCTGCTGCTCACAGCTGTGCCCACTGGGGATGAGGCTCAGCCCCACTCCCAGTCACCACAGACTGTGTGCCTACAATGCAACACCTTCTACAGAGCAGAAATTTTAACTTCATTGATGCTCACAACAGCTACACAATAAAGGATATCTCACCCAAAAAAAATTCTATTTTTTGAGGGAATACATAAAACTTGCAAGCTTTGTTACATAAAGCTTCCTCTCTTTTACAAAGGGGAGAGGGATGAAGAGGAAGAGATAACAGAAAGAGCTCGAGGTTTAAGACTATAGCATTTAACAAAATGGGAACAAGTGTTTCACACCTATCAAAACTATAGAAAGACCAAAGGAAAAATTTTATAAATTGGTTTGAGTGTCTCTGTCTCCCCTCTTTAGTGGCTCTGCTGTAGAGCCATAGCCATTAACAGAGAAGAGCACAGTGAATACAAGGTTAATAGCTGCTACTATTATAAAACTACACTGTTACCAACATAAAATGAGTGCAAAATTCTTCATCACTGAGGATATTGATCCAAGCAGACTGATCTCACTTTTATGCATACAATGCCAAGTTGGAGAAAAGCACCTAAGAAAAATGAAGCATTAGTCAACCCTGAGTTGCAGTGCCCCAGCAGCAGCCCCTGATGAAGTGGCCGCCTGCCTCCCAGGCAGTATAAAACACGTCTGTCTGCAGCCATTGGAGAGCTCGAGGAGATGCTATAATTACTGCATCACTGCCCAAATCCTCATTTGTCACAGACCAAATAAATTCCAGCACCAGTCTGGGTTCTCTTCAGCCATGACTCAGTACTTCAATCCATTACAGTAACGGTGGAATGAAGGCATTATTTAAGGAGGTAACTAAAGTTTTATGTAGGAGAATGGAATAAAATTGAGAGAAAAAAGGCCATTAAAACCAAACTGCTTAAATAATAATTTTCTGGTATTCTTTGTTGACATATGCAAATGACTAAACCACTTAAAGCTAGAGTATTTTCTTCCTTTAATCCCTGTTTATAACACATTGTTAATATGTAAGTACCACTCCTAGAGGGGCTTGTTTATATATATAGGCCAAGATATTTAATGCATCATTGATCAGGCTTTGTTTCAGTTTAGTTCCTAGAAACAATATACTCACAATGTAAATGGCTTAAAATAGTTTTATTATTTGAGATGATTTGCAATCTTCAAACTGAGGCACTTCAGTGACTCAAAAAATGAAAAGGAGTAATTGAAATGTCAATTATCGCATTTATAACTGAATCTATTCAATTATCTTGATTTCAAGACACATGACTAGAACAAAAGTCCTTGATAAAACGCTTGTATTAAAAGAGTGACTAAAACCTATGGAAAATGAAGTAGGTTCTATTTTTCTCATGGAAAATTGAGTTACAGTTCCTCCTAGTTTTGTTTCAATGGTGATATCAGCACCATCCATGCCAACATCAGGCTACACACAGATTTTTATAAAACACATTTCCAGATCATGGAATCCACAGAGAGCCTGAAAATTAAGCTGTCAGCATATCAACTTGAAACTCTGCAATAAAATATATTGTAATATTTTTGTTGAATTGGCCTAAACTGAACTATATGAAAATACAGTTTGTTTCTATACTGTCCAGGTATGATTATCAAAGTATTTGGAGGGACAGAAAAAGCAAAGGCTAAGAGGGAGTCAGAGTCATGCATTTAAAAATAAAGATTTCTAATGTGTAATTACAGCCTCAGACAAGAATAAATGAGCCATACCCCAGGGAGATAAAACAGTATTTAAAACAACATTGTAACAAGCTCAATATTTTTCCTATTCCTAGAAGAAAATATGCTCCCTAGTTAGACTCAGCTGGTTAAGGGCAATCTGAGGATCCCAACAGAACACAGAAATCTGTCTTAAAGAATTTGGGTTGCTCTGCATTTCTTTGTGTCAGTTAGCAGAAAAGTAGCTGACAGACTACTGCATACACTTCTCATTTGGTGCCACACTATCGATATTCCCAGCAGGTTTCTGTGCAGTTTGCTATTTCAAAGAGTCACATTAGATTGTCACTAAGTGGAATTTACTATATTAAAAACCTTTTCAGTGAAATAATAATCACTGTTTGCTGAGACAGTCTCCCACATGAATCAGAACAGAAGAGACAAACATGTTCACCTTCCTCTAAGCTGCTTTAAATTGCCATGTAGTCAGCTACAGAAATAAATACACCCAAACAGACAATAAGTGATTTTAATTTAAATATGTACGTAACAGTGGATGCACAGCAGCCCCACTCCTACTTAACAGGAGCACTATTTGCAGTTCTACACTTATAAATATGTCAGACAGTTCAGTAGACAAACCCATTTACACAGGTTTACAATTGTCTTCAGGACACAACACAAAAAGTTTCAGATGTATTTTCAAGGGGATTAACAACATAAATGAAGAAGAAGAAGCAGAAAGAATCGTGCTTCATAATTTCCATCTCAGATGCCAAACAAAGACAGCACAGGAAGAGCTCAGAGTATTCTGACTTTACTGAGTCCAGTATCTCTGACAAGATCAGCAATCCAGATTATTTGTGGTCATTAGAGATTCTGTGGCATATTTTATTATAGTTGAAAGGTGTTCATGACAGTGACATGCCCTAGTTCTGATGAAAGAGATTATATCCTGCTCATACAATCTTTCTGGACAGCTACATTTTGGCAGAAAGCTCTTGCTTGCTGTAATCCAATCTATATTGTAGTAAGTATTGTAGACTTTATTAATAAGCCACTGTGGAGTATTCCAGAGACAGGTGCTCATTAGCAAGTTAAATTATTTTTCTATGTGATTATTTTTGGAAAGAACTATAGTAAATGGCTCTATCCTTTTCTGTTTCTGCAGTCAGATAAAACCTGAGGCTGCCCATGCCACACAGGCTGACTGCCTGGTACCTGGGCAACCACATCAGGGAAGGGGTGGGCACACACAGACAGGAGTTCTCAAGTGCTGCTAGATCTGGGCCACTGGTATAGGCTATCTATATCCCTATTTATTTGGTGTAGGAAATTTTAACTGGAAACTTTGTAGGATAAGTTTTCGAAGAAATGCCAGTACTTTCTTTTCAAGTGAGTCTGATGCTCTTAAAACTGCTATCTCCACTTTACAGTTTGTATCCAGAATTCCCAGTTCAAAAATATGCTTAAATCTTTACTTGAGAGATCCATGATCAGTACAGAGTCCAGTTAATTTAATCTTTAATGCCTGTGCTGCCTTTGTCAGCCAGCATAGCAAACCACATCTACTGTCTGATACATATTTTTTCCCACTCACTCCAAAATGAGGGTTGATGTGCCCTCCACACTTCGCACAAAGCAAAACCAAATACACATCACTGCCACTCAGTTCTCACAGAATAATTACTTTCAGTCAGTAGTCAGCAGGGGTTTTCAAGAAAAGGGTACTGAAAGCTCTGGGTCATCTTCTGAACAAATCTACCTTCTCCAAGTGCTTTAGGATTGCTTTCCTTTCTATGGGATGTGAGTTAAATGCGCTCTTTTGCAGAGGAAATACAAAGCTCTGCAGGTCTCAGCCACCACTCTGCAGAGCTGCTGACACCTCTCCCTTTCATGATGACTAGCAGGAACCCAGAGACAAGGCAGGAATCAAGGAGACAGGTTCCACAGCAGGGACAAAGACAGGACATTTTGCATTTTCTTTGCTGTCATACCTGGTACTTCTAAAGTGTCAAAAGGACTTTTGGTACTGTCAAGACTTTTAGCCTTTCCCATGACTTTATAGCTCACCCTGCTCCAACTTAATTCTACAAATCAAGATAAAGAGATAGTTAACATTTTGACTCACAGGCAAAAATTGGTTTTTCATTTTTGAAAACTTGATTTTTGTGACAATTAGCCCCTGTTCTGAGAGGTCTGTCCATGTGGTACTAAGGAAACCATAAAGCCCCCATACAGGCCCCAGCGGGCATGGAATCAGAGAATCAAACTATGGACTTGGTGTTGAGTCTCCTTTCTGTTCAGCAAAAGCATTCCAGTACAGGTGGCTGCCATCTCTCTGCCATACAATGATTAACATGTTTTCTAATACAATTTTCAGGTGTCAGCTTGCAGGTCCAGCCAGAAAGCAAAATCCTCTTCATCAGGACGTGCCAGCCCAATGAACCTTAGAAGACTTGAACAGGAACTATCCTCTGCCAAATAAATTTCCTTGACAGCTGAATAATTCTCCTGGAAGAGAAGGGGAGAGAACAGGAGTCTGTCCACCTGACTTGAGTCCCCTTGACAGAAATGCATAAAGGACAATAGCGTTTTTTAAATGCTGAGTTGCAGGAAGGTCTGATCATGTGCACACCAGGAGGGGTTGTCAGCTTGGGGCTAAGAAGCAAAGGATGAAAGTTTGGCCACAAGTCTGAAGGGTGAAGATCATTCCAAACCCCTTCTAAAGCAAAATCTGATCAATACTTCTTAGCTTTTCGAGTTCTGCTATTCTTTGTTTCCCTTGGGTACTACCTCTGCACAATTTTACAGGAAGAATAAACTCCAACACTGCAGTGGAAGTACGAGGTGACCAGACACAGAGCTCTGAAACATCTGTCATTATCACACAATATCCCCCCGATTAAAGAACTAGAAGAGAGATTGTTCAAAATACAAAAGAACTAGAAGACTCAAGACAAAAATCAAGGTACATTATTCTCTGTATTTTTTAGCTGAGCACTTCACAACCTGTAGAAGTCTTTGTCATTGCTCACTGCTCTCTGTAAAGCATCACTCTGTAACAAGGACAGATCTTGAGGCCTGTTTTGTAAATGTTGCATGAGAAGGAACCACAACTAGATTGAGCATGCAGTAATAACTTAAAGACACAACTGTACTTCAGAGACAAATCTACACTTCAGTGAAAACAGAACTAGAAAGCAAATTCTACTATAATCATCTGCAGAAAAAAATAAGGCAGACTGTAGCAATTCTGGGGCACCAGCTAGGTCAGGGAAACCCTTAGTCTAAACAAAGATGTCAAGAAGACTTGAAGAAATACACAATAACTTGTGGGCTGCATTTTAAAATCCCTAAAGCTTAATTTAAATCCACAGCCAGCACACAGTG
Organism: Zonotrichia leucophrys gambelii; assembly: GCF_028769735.1. NCBI lineage: Eukaryota > Metazoa > Chordata > Aves > Passeriformes > Passerellidae > Zonotrichia > Zonotrichia leucophrys. The sequence goes on along the minus strand of NC_088180.1, from coordinate 7,665,059 downwards.
GAACACAACCTTTTCATCACTTTTCTATGAAACCACGAAAAATGCTTTGTATTTTTCAAATACAAACAAAGCAGAGTCAAGCAAATTTTAATCTCTGGAAGACCACAAACAGAAATTTCCATTTGTGAATCCCTTTCTGCAGAAGAGCTGTATTGTACTCTCCTCCTGATAAGGCTCAGACCTGAAATCTGAGCCCTGCTTTAGATGGATGGCAGTAGATTTTGCACACTTTGTATCAGTGCTTTTCAAATTGCCTGTTCTGACACATGGCAGGTTTAGAATTTACCCTATTAAGTTACGACATTCATTTCCGAGTGCTTGCACAGCTGAAATGTTCAGACAAGCATGAGTGAAGGAAGGAAGGTGAGGACAAGGATTGCATTGAAAACATGGCATGATAGCTCTGGATTATACCTTTTCATCTCAAAGATATAAGAAACAGAGATTGTCAATCTTATGTCCAATCTGTAACTCTGCTTATCGCTATATACATGAAAATAAAATATTTTCTGACTGCAATTTTACGAAAATGCAGAAACCTAAAAAATCTTACATCCTCCTTGATTGTGGAGGATGTGTCTCATCTGAGACAATACAGTGCCCTCTGCGGGTTCTCCTCTCCTATTACAATCACAGAAGTAGATGCCTTGGAGTATCGTGAAATTCTCTCTGCTAATCTTTGTAATTACACTGTAAGTACTGTGACATGAAAGGAAGACATAAACTAAATAGAAATAGTCTTTTTTTGAAAGTAATAATAATGCTGTTAATTTATCCAAAGACCTCGGAATTACAATAGGTGTGCAGTTTATAAAGTCTCCTATGAAGACCGGCTGACAGAGCTGGGGTTGTTCAGCCTGGAGAAGAGAAGCTCCAGGGAGATTTTAGAGCCCCTTCCAGGGCCTAAAGCGGCTCTGAGAGAGCTGGAGAGGGGCTCTTGGTCAGAGTGTAGTGATAGGATGAGGGATAACAAAACTGGAAGAAGGTAGGTTTAGAGATTAGTAAGAAGTTCTTTGCTGAGAGGGTGGCTGGGCACTGGCCCAGGTCACGCAGAGAAGCTGTGGCTGCCCCACCCCTGCAGCTGTGCCAAGCCAGGCTGGATGGGGCTCTGAGCCACCTGTGTCTGGTGAAAGGTGTCCCTGCCCATGGCAGAGAGCTGGAACAGGATGATATTTGTGTCCCTCCTAACCCAAACCATTCTGCCATTCTGTGAAATGATTCACTACTTAGGTGATGGAATTACACAAAAGCATAGAAAACATGTAACTACTACCTAAGCAGTGTTCTCCAGAAGAGTCTGATAACACTTTTTACAGGAATTTCACTTGGTTTAATTATTAACTCTAGCAGGAGCAAGTACCATTGCAAACTTGATTAGCACTTATAAAATCAGAAAGAAGATTAAATCCCATCATACCCAATACTAAGCTGTTGCTTCCCTAGCACCTGGACACACACAAGCTCAACACTTTAAACCATAACTGCTTTGGGCAGAGCACCTCAACACACAGCCATAAACTCGGAGCTGGTAACATGTGAAGCATGACAAAACTTGTTCCTTGGCCTACTTTTTCAACAGAGATATACATTATTTCAAATTAGCTTCATTTTTAAAAAATTAAGTACTCATTATAAACTACCTCAGGATTTTTAAGGGGTTTTCCAAAGTACATGAAATTCTATTCAGGGCATGGTAACACTTACTGAACTTCAGAACTTGTACATAATTGAGCTGTGCTGCATTAACACATCACAGCAAGTTTTGCCAGCAAACAGATTGATGAGGAGTTAGTTTCTTTTTGTATGTGTAAAATCCAGACAGAAAAAAACAATTTTTTTCCTGAGGAAGCAAAGAAAAAGATTCATAATGTTGTCATTTCCTTCCTTTGTATACAAAATGATTCAGTGCTATGAAAACCCCTTTTAAATATATCACTGAGCAAGGGGAAATGTCATAGTAATAAAAGTCAGTTTCAAGACTGCAAAAAGCATTTTTTATTGAGATGGTTCTGTCCTGTTTCAGAAGCATGGCAAATAGATAGATGGATTTTATACATGAGTGCATGCATGTCTAATAAACAAACATGATGGCCAGTTTGCTTTATGGTAACTCTTTCTAAGGTACTGAAAGGAAAGTTCTGGAAAGATCAACAAGACATTTCAGTAGAATTTCACAGCCCAGGAAGAGCACAACAAACGTCTGCTAGTTCATTAGATGTAACCACAAACAAAACAAAGACACTGACAAGTCACAGAGCAAAATGGAGTTAATAACCAAAGTGGCAGGGCTCCAAAAGCAAACCTGGTGAATCTGTTTAGAACCACCCAGGAAAACCAGCAGACTCTGACTTTGCAGACAAGATTAAAGGAAATACTGTCCTTATGAATATGCAGGCTTTCAACAATTTCAACATTAATAGGAGCAATATTCCATTAATATTTTAGCCACCTAGACTTTTTTCCTACTGTGCAACAGTATTTCCTCCCAAGAGAAAATACCTGATTTTGCTGCCTTTACACAAAATGCTTAATGCTTCCAGCAATTCTAGGTTTCTAGCAAACCATTTTTTCTCCACAATGTCTTTGCTAATGTGATGGGAAGAACAAGCCACAAATCTTAAAGGCAAGAGACTGGATACATGGTGTTATCCCAGCAGGTCTCATCACCAGCTGGGCGCTGCAAACTGCTCTGAGCATGGAAGTCAATGCAGATGTCAATGACCCAAGATTCCAGGATACACCAGAAGGTTATTACTAGACCCTAAGGTTCCCTGTTGGGAAGCTGCAATCTGACTATTGGTGGTCTTTTAAGAGACAGACAACCATGCAAAACTGGTTTATGAGACCTGTAACACTGTTCTGATAGCTGTCCTCACACAGTCAGTGTAGGCTAAAGGACTAAAAATTAAATAAGAGAGACAATAGCACTCTGCTGAGCAAAGCTACGGGGAAAAAAGATTTGTTGGGAAAAACCAAAAAAATATTTGTTGGGAAAAAAAAAAATAGAATCAGCCTCATTGTCCCACTGGATAAAATTATTTCAGGAAGTGAGGAATGAGAAGCAAATCGTTAGTTCATGTGAGAGAATACACTGGTCTCGTGGTGTGTCCCCTTGAGAATGGGCTGCAGCACAGAGTGGCTCCTTGACTGCAGCTCTAAGAGGATTTATAAAGAGCAAAATAAACACAGGTTACAGTGCCATGCCTGCAGTGCTGCTGCTGAGGGGCAGCTTGCACACTGCCCTGTGGTAGAAGAGTGAGAGATGTCTCACTCAAACCCCCTGGTATAAAATGGTGCTCTCTGATTTCAGCTGTTGGTTAAGCAGGAGGTCACCCCTTACAGACATGAAACTCTGGCACACCTCAGCCTTCCCTCTGTGCTGCCATTGCTGCTGCCTGGCCTCGGAGCCCTCGCCAGGTTATTGCAGGGTAGTGGCTGTCTTCTGTGATTACAGTTTACTGCAGGGCTGACATCCTCCAGGGGCTCCTGCCCTGTGACAAGGAGTAAGGATTCAAGAATTAAACAACTGCTCTGATGGTCAAGTTGATATTTATAGGGAAGGCAGATTTTCCTGTGTTTCTTCAAAGCAAGCTTTCATTACTTTGCTAGCACAGCATGAATTCATCTGTGTGACCTCAGGCCCCTAGCTTTCACTTCATAATTTAATGTTAAAGAAAACCCAGTATCTTACCCTCTAGCTTTCAAAATCTGGATGCAGCAATCCAGATATACCTCAGGGAATTGTATGATTATGTTCCCACAAGTGTGTGTTTATAATTAGGAGCACAGCCTGTAATTCACCAAGTGAACCGCTCAAAGTCGATTTCTCCATTGCAGCCAACAAATATTCCCAGCCAAGTCCCCTGTCACAGGAGGAATTCCAAAATGGGTGATCAGGCAGCAGCCAAAAAATTGCAATTAGTTGGGTTCCAAGTAAATAAGTTCATCAGGAATTAGCCATGTGTTAGAAAACAGACACAAATCCATATGGAAACTAAATGCATACTTTCACTCTCAATAATCAGTGAAATATCCAGCATTCTGGAATTGCAAGTTTGGATTTCTTCTGTATGCATCTTTGAGGATCTCTGCATTGTTACTTGAGCACAGAGATGCACAACCTCAGTGCAGCTGCTACAGATACAGCAGAGATGTGGCATTGCCTGTGCCCACACTCTCCTCAGCCCCTGGGTGAAGCCAGGTGAGCTGCAGAGCACCGTGGGCTGCTCGGTTTGTCTCAGCACTGACTTTGAGGGCCTCCCCCAGAATGATCCTTCTCCTTTTTCCTCCCACAACAGGCAATTCCCAAAACAAGGAGGCCCTGAGAGAGAGGAACAGAACAGCCAGTGTTCACACAGCAATGTCACACATTTAACAGAAACTCTCATCACAGTAAGGCCAGTTTGCCTGAGGCATCCTGACATGCCCAAAAACAAAACCAAAAATACTTTCATCTCCTTGAGAGCAAGATGAGTGCTTCATTCCCATTTTACCTACAGGTAAAGAGAAGATGACTTCCCACCAGCGCTGAGAGCTCAGTGCAAGGCAGCATACCAGGAAGAGATCCCAAGCCTTGCTCTACAGTTGCTGAAAACCTGCTGGGCAGAGAGACAATGGTCCTGTCCCTAATTCAGTCTGTTCACCACTCACAACACCACAGTTCTGCTCAAAGCCTCCCTAATGCTCTGCTTACTTTTTTCTTTGTTCTATTTTCAAGTTTTGCCTGTTCCTTTTACCTCCCCAATCCCCTCATGACTCTTAGCCAAACACACCAAGTGTAAGCACCCAGATGACATTGATTTCCCAGAATTTAGGATGAAAGAAGTGTTCTTAGAAAAGCCATATGGCCTGTTCCTATGATTTTGCAGTGCCCCTCAGCATTAAGCACATAATAAGTCATGCCAAGGATGGGATTGCAAATTTAAGACCAGTTTTCAGAGATAATATAATGAGCTGATCTCTTGTTCTCTGTGCATATACCTGTAAATTATTTTAAGGAATGTAAATGTAATGTAAATTTTTTTAAGGAAAATTAAGGAGGAAGGTTAAAAAATGCTACAGATACAGCTGTTGTATTCTCCTTACTGTGTTTGTAATTTAAGCCAATTACACACCAGCAAGTTGCTGGAAGTCTTTTGTTTAGGGCACCATCCTTTGACTTTACAGGCACACAGACATGATCCAGCTGTGCACCAAGCAAAACTTGTTGCACCATAAACTACATAAAGACTTTAATGAACATATTATATAGGACTGGAGAAGCCAGTCATTAAATCTTGATGATTATGAGACCTGCATATCTGAATCATAATCAAGTTATTTTTTACTCCAGTTTTGCTGTAACTCAATGAGATGCAACTCATCTCAAAGTGTTAAAAGAAAAAAATTCTCCACATTTTCACTTGGAAGTTTTGAGCAATCACAAGTATTTTTATAAATCTTATTTTATCTTTTCCATGGCATATTTAGTTATTTTCAGAGATACTCTCCCTCATCACTACAAACAAATTTCAAATTTAAAAAAATATATATATTGTAAATTATGAAAGAGTCACAGAACTAGAAAATATGCAAAGTACCTGGAAATAAAAGACAATGCTACATGGAATTTTGTGGCTGGTTTTAAACTATTTCCTGATCCATTAACCATACTCTGTGTACACATAAGGTCTCAGTGAAGTCATCAGGACTCCACTAGAGCTCAGATGTTTGTTCAAATGGCCCTGGGAAGAGTGAAGACAGCAGGCTTTAAACCTCACCTAATCATAATGGCAAGGCTGCTTCAATAAATACACTGAAGCTTTCACAGCTATAAACATATTTTAACTCAGGAAAAAAGCCGATTTCAAACACACACACATATATAGATACACACATATATAGATGCACAAAGCACAGAGATATTGGAAGAATAACTGACATAATTACAAATCCAATTTGAGAGATGCTTCTTGCCTAAGCAATACTGATGACAATCCCATGTACATAAATACCAGCATAGTTTACACTAAAAAGAGAGGGGAGAAGAGGATTCTTGTAGTAGTTCAGTTGATAAGTGAAATCAGTACAATGCTGAAAGGAGCAAATATGGCCAGATAGACTGACGAGAGTGAGGGGCATGCCTGAAATGAGTAGTTACTACAAGGAGATGAAACCAAGAAGGGAAAAGGAAATTATGGCATCAGAGGAAAGGGCAGTATGGACACTCATCTGCAGTTTGTTAGAAATGTAGGTAAGGAGAGGGAGAAGCTTCCTGCAATATGCTTGAGCACAGTGAGCTTTGCTGAGCAGCCTCTCCAAGGAATACCACAGGCATGCACAAACTACACCACAGTTAGTGAAAAAAAGCAAACTAATGAGCACAAAGCCATATAGCAGCAAAGGATGTTCATTGCCTCTGACTCACTAGTGAATATGGACATTATGGAATATTAGTTAAGCTCAATATTTACAGGAATAATGACCCTAAAATCTACACTACTCCAAGGCAGAGCTGGGACTCAATTCTACAATCTCCCAAGTGAATGAAAAGCCACACTGAAGTCTGGAACTTTTGAAATCTTGCTGATATGCAGATCTGCTACCTCACATATGCTTGTGGAATTTGGATGTGGGTAGGGACAGCCATAAGCAGCTGGTCTCTGAAATTACACTTTTGGTAACTGAATCACAGTTTCTTCTCCATATCAGAATGCAACAGGCAGTCAGACAGCAGCTGACATGCAAATACCAAAAGCAAATCACAGCAGCTAAGAAAACTAAGATGAAATAAAAGACAGCTTGCTTGTGTCTATGGCTCTAAGGAGACAGAAAATACCTAACTCTGCCAGAATCCCATCCTGCCATTCTGGGCTCTCATATGCCACAATTATTCACAACACTTCTGTGCCTCAGTACTTGAAATACAGGAATCTCACAAATCCCAGCTCAAAGCAACTGCTGCAATATCCAGCCAAACCAGTGGAATCCCCCTCAGTCTATGTTTATGCTTTCCTTTGGGTCCTCTAAACACCAGATTTTAAAACCTGACTTTTTAGTTGGATGCTGATGGCATCCACTGACTGGAAAGCAAATCCAAGTGCCCTCTTGAGAAGAAGCATTTTTGTAGTTATTGATGAGAATGTGTTTTGCCCTGGCACAGAGTGGTATTTTGCCTGTACTCTTTACCAGAAACTATCTCTGAGCCTAATTATTGAGGTCAATGCCTTGTCCACAAAATGAATCACATTATTCTAAAGAAAGTGTAATTATTTTAAATCAAGCTAATTACTTCTGTATGGAAAGCTACAAGGAGTTGAGTTTAACTCAGATGCAATTTGATTTTAGAAGTCAGTCAGGAATAACCTGATACTAAACTGAAAATGAGACTACTGAACAAAGAAGTTCCCACCAAATGAAATATAGCAAGTTTATATGGAGGTAGGTCTATGAATTCCACACTTTGAGCAATAATTTACTCCAATTATTTTAGTAAATGTAGCAATTTCACACTAACTATAGATTTAGAGATGCTTTAGAGGATCAAGAAGGGTTTATCTTCAAATCTTATCCTACCTGAGGATATAAGGTCCACAGAGTGACTCATGAGAAGCTTATTTAAATATCTTTTCTTCAGAAACCCATAATATTTTTTTCTCACATAAAAACCTTCATTTGATCTGAAAAACCAGATTTCTTTCTACAGCTTTAATTGCAAATGAAACCCAAGCTGTAAGTAAAGGCAATTCTATTTCTAAGGCTGAGATCAATAGCACGTAGAAGAGCCACTCACTTTTCTTCCCCAGGCAGTTGAACATAATTCATATTCTGATTGCAAACAGTTATTTCAGAAACCCTCAATTTTTGGTGTAATGTGTATCAATTAGCATAGAATCCTGTTTTAATGAGAACAGCATTTAGAAATTAAATAAATCACTCTTCAGAGTATCATGGACAAAACTCTGCTGCAACACAAAAGAGAAAAAAACCAACAGAACCAGACCTCAGCCAGTGGGCAGACTCCCAGGTCTTTGAATGAGAAGACAGACCCCAAATCCAATACCTAGGTCTAGATCAAGACTTTACATCTACGTAAAGGAATTTTAATTTTTTCATTTAATTTTAATGCCACTGCCTATCCTCAAGAATTTACAACAGATTAATAAGTTGGTATCTCACCAGTCAGTGGAAAAGGGCTAACAAAAATCACACATTCCTCTTCCAAAATAAAAGAAAAAAAAAAAAAGAAAGAAAAAGAGAGAGAGCAAGGTATTTTATTCAGGCAAATAATTTCCTCTGCAGAGTTCTAGTGTACTGCCCAGCAAGAAGGGATAGACATATATTAATTGCTATGGCTTCCATACAACAATAACCTCGGCATTTCCATTTCACAAAATAGGAGATCTTAAATCTTGAAAAGCCTAAGTCTTGCATCATAATATTGACTCTTGTGGTGACAAGTCAGAATCTGATAGGCCTTTTACATATTTTATTCAGCATTCTGTTGGAAAAGGCTGTCGTTCCTGTGTTTTCCCTGTCACTTTAGTGGTTTCATATGTAAGCATTTTCACAAGTTATTAAAAATTACCAGAAATTAAAGGACACTTAAGTTTCTGAATGCCAGCCTAAAGTAGGCAGCTTGATCTCTCAATTCAGCACTCAAATAAAAAATATATGGCATGCAATTCTATATCTCACACATTTTCATTAAAAATTCTTAAAATTCCTCATTTTCTTACTTGTTTTAATGGAATAAGTCTCTGTTAATTGGTGTCAGAATACTCTGGAAATTTATGAGGGAGATTAAAACCCTTGGCTGAAATCAGATTGGTATGACCTGTGTTTTAGAAACTTTATTTGCCTGAGCCATTGCAGCATGAAAGAAACTAGTATCTTTCTTGAAAACTTGATGATGAGATCCCAGATAATCAGTAACCTGGGGCATACTCCTACAGATGGAGGAAGTGCAGTCAGAAAAGCTTTCCTTGGATGATAAAAACTTGAAATGAGTCTCAACATCCAGTCATTAGCATTCAGAGCCCTATCCAGTCACAGAAATGTCTTTTTGCTCTTTCCCCCTCAGAGCTATATTTACTAGGAGGTAAGAATGGGATAGAGAAGCCAGAACCTGAAGGTGTAAAGTGTGCTGTGATTCAGCTGCCTGGCAAAAGGTCTCACTTTGGCAGTCCCCAGACTGGTCTTGTGAATTATTCCTCAGGGAGGGAGATTTCTTTCCAGAACTGTCCTCCTTTGGTGTGACCATCTGCCTCTATATAGTCATTTGGGCAAAAATAGATATTACAAACAGAAAATTGCTCTGCTGCCAGATTAGCTGCAGAATACACACTGATGCTTTACTCACTCAGGGATTTAGTGCCTGGGCTCTTTGCTGGGGATAAAACACTGTATCATATTTTCCCTTCCTGTCGGTGTTGGATTAAAAACTAAATCCTGCTCATTTTACTTTCAGAAGTAGTCCCAAAGGATTTTGGTAGGATTAATTGCATATGAAAAGCAAGTAGGATTTGGCATTCTGTGTACATTGAAAATTAAACAGAGGTAAACATTATCAAAAGTTTTTACTTACTGATGTTATTTCAGCTTGTTTTATGATCTGAATATTTTCTGCTGAATACTTCAAGATGCTTATGGAACTTCAGAAAAGTCACATCTCTGAAAGGAAGAGGGAAGAAATCTCATTGAAGACTTGAAATGGCTACTCAAGTCCTTCTCCCTCCCTGAAGTTAGGCACGTATGTAGGTTGTTGAACTTGGGACTTAACAAGATCTACTCTTTTTTTTCAAACACATGGACTTTTATTTTTTTTCTGTAGCTTTTTCTCTATAATATTCTAAGGCTCCTGCTGGGGAGAGGATGCAAAACACCTTTATGATACATTGGGAATAATGCCCTGACAAATCCTTTTGTTTTATGGATTTAGAGTTTGCAGCACAAATTTTAGTTCTGTGAGTAGTGTGGGTAGATGTAGGGATGAAGAGCTCCAGAAAGTAAAAGTCAATTCCTGATAAACTTGGAAAGTTACAGCATCAACTGTTCCACATTTTTTTTGTGGTTAGGGAGTGGAAGAAGTTCTATCAAAACAGACCTAAACAATTTTTTAACCCTCTAATCTTTTGTAATCTGTTCTGTCTGGGTTTTCTGTGAGATTGTTTCCCCTGCCCCAGTCTTTGACCATTTTGATGTTACTCCAATTTGTAGTTAAGGGTTGATTTTTAAATGTTGTGTGGAATCTGTCTCAATTACTTGCTCTCATGCAGTTTAACTGAGTTTACAGTACTCTAGAAGGATCTTTTGGGGAAGATTGTCTTTCCTAGGGAGCGAATGGAGGGAGTCTGGGTGTCCAGGTGCCCTGGGAGCACACGTGGGCAGGGAGATCATTTAAAAGACAATGTAATTTACCCAAATCCTGCCAAGTGCATGGCCCTAAATAGGGATGCCATCAGTTTTCAGAAACGAATTTCAAGCTCCAGAACATCAGCAGTAATCTTGGATGGAGCCAGTGGGCCTGTGTGAAGGAGTGGGGAGGAAATGCTGTTTGGTACCTTTAGCTGTAGGGTTTCTGTGTAATGTTCTGGTTCCTTGTTGCTGTTATTCTTCTGTTTTAAAATTAAGGCTAAATGTTTCACAGGGGTAACATCCAGTCTGTCTTGAATGAGTTGTGCCTTGGTCTAGAAAGAAGCAAACTACATCTGAGGCATCTCATTCAAGGGAGACTGTCTGCAACAGCTTTTGTGCAAGTTGTGTAACAGCTTGAGCAACAGCTTTCAATAAATGAGAAGTTTCCCTTGGACATTCTGCTGCCCTGCAGCTCTTTGCTCCATCCATCACCACTGTCCTCCACAGTTTCTCCAGCAGGTCCCTCCATCCCTGCCCTCTGTCTCTCTGCATGCTGGAGTGTGATCCTTGCCTAGTCTGTAGGTGGTGTTGTGATAAACTCTTGGGAAGGAGTAACACGGGATCAATGCTTCAGCTGCATTTTAAAGGTCCCTATAAAATGAGTTGAAGTGAAATTCAAGTCCATGGTTCTTGGCCTGAATCTTTTGTTCTAAGGAAACATACTGAGTTCCTGAATAAACTAAAGTGACCTAAAATGACATAATGTGGCTTTCCCTTGGTACAAGGGTACAGTCCTCTACTTGTCTGTCTCTACATTTGCCATCTTTTTCAGTTACCTCATGTATAGCCCAGAAGGTTTTATGGGAGCATAGGTAATAAATCCTATGTGATAACTTACTTGTTGTTGCTGTTGCATCATCTGGGGTGATTCAGTGTCACTCTCAGATGGTGACAGACAGCAGAGCAAGCACCAGAGCTGGATGTGAAATAATCACTGTGGTACTCTTTGTCTCCAATTCCAGGCAGAGAAACAGGTTTAGATGCTGAAATACATAATGCATTTTTAGTGTTTTCTATGGGAATCCCTCACATTGTGTTCAGGTACTTGTCCATCATGTGGTATATCAGTTGGTTATCAAAAAGTTCAAGAACCAAAGGCATAATTTCATGTAGGTTGAGATGAAGGAGGCACAGTGTTTGTGATATGCTGGTAATTTAAACACTTTTGAGCTAACAAACTCCTAAAAGGGGAAGAAATCTTGATATAGTTTCTCAAATTATTTTTTGAGCTTTTCTTTTGAGTTATCCTGATTTGATCTCAGAAATTCCCTAGTCTTTTGTTTCAGCCTGTCTTCTCTGGATATGGACAGTGATAGATGATTCAATTACTTAATCCTTTCATGCATGCTTTCACTTTCAGCAAAGCAGCAAGGTGCAAAATCAGAGTGTGTTTAAGACAGTTTTAGTCCTCATTTTTAGCTATGCTACATTACTTCTACAAGAAACAGCTGATTGTATGTGAAGCATAACTACTTGAATGAAATATATCTACTACATCTTCTAATTCTCAGTGCTTGGTGTGTTGTAGGCAGAGCTATTTAGTGATTAATATTGCTTTGCAATTAGCAGGGAAATGGGAAACGTGAAGAAGTCCTACAGGAACTGCAACATTCTGGAGAAGTAAGCCTGTTATTTCATCCTTCAACAAAGGACATCCACTCCCCAATGTATAAGGGTACATTTAATTTATTTTTTCAGCTATGCCTTATTGAATGTGGTGAGTACCTTTGTGTCCCTCTGGCAACACCCACCTGGTGTGACATTTGCTTTCTGTACATTTCAGTCCAGGAGAAAAGTCATCTTCTCAGTCCCATGGCGTCCCATAAAACACAGGAGCCAAAAGGAAGCAGCTGAGACCAGCTACATGCCACATGTAGTTCCTGACCTTAACTGGAGTCACAAATAGAGTCAGCTTCACTCCAGGGACAGGTCAATAAACTGTCCTGGATATAGGAGGAGACAGCACTCCAGTGATGCAGGAAAGAACAGGATAAATAGGAGAAGAATGCAGAAAGGAAACAGGAGAAATGGGACTCATTACAGACAAATACAATGGGGGAAAATGAGGGGGAGCAAAGGAATAAAAGCATAGGGAAATACAAAACAACACAGAAAGCAAGGATGGGGACCATTGCCATTCTGCCTGCCACTCACCCTATCCCAGTCTCCCTCTCCTGGTCTTTTGGGACAGCGATCAACAAAAGTCATGTTGTGAAACAGGTCTAGAACAGAAACTTGCCCTCAAAAACCAAGACTTCTGTAAAAAAATGGACATGTACTTCTGAACTCACTTCAAAGCTAAAAATTACCGAGGACAATTTTTTAAAGGGTTGCTATGAAAATTGAGAATTTATTCCTTGATGCAGTGAGCAAAATGGCCTCATGACCAAAACACAACTCAGTTCCCAGTTCTGCCAGTGAATCCTCTGCAGCCTTGCCACTTGCCTCTGTGTCTCATTTCACCATCTGCACAGATTTGCAAGTATCCATCCAAGATTGTTTGAGACATCTGCACTCTAATCACGGTAGCCAGAAACAAACACACCAAGATTTCAAATAGAAGAAGGAAAAATTCTACGAACAGAAAAATCCAACTGCCAAGCACACAGAAGAGAAATTTTTAATTTTATTAGGGAGGAAGACTGTGCTGAGGAAAGAGAGGAAAGAGAAGACAGAAGACTAAAAAAAGCAGAAGTGCTGAGTGTTCAATCATAATAGGGAACACCCTAAAGAGGAATGAGAGCTGCATACCCTGCAAAAGTAGTGCACACATTTGGAAACAAGATTTTCCAGATCAGGACCCTTGCTCTCTTATTGCATTGCTGGCTGAGAAGAATTTGCTGGTTTCAGCTGAGATACCAGACATGCAAGTTGGACCAAGATATAATACCAAGGTGCAATAACAGAATGCTTGCCAGTGGGGTGGATAACATGGGAACATGGGAAACACTAGAAGTCATTTTCAAACAGAGGCAGCTATTTTCACTCACTTGAAAAACAAGTTATTTTTGGTCCAAATTACCATCTGCTAATAGCATATATTATGAACCAATTAGCAGATAGCAGAGACAGTGAGATATATCTTTTCTAGTGGAAATTCCTATATTTCCCTCTGTTTCAGGTGCAGTTTACATCAATTAACTCTTGCAAGTGACACCGCCAAACATGTGCTAACAACACCAGGCATGTGATCCATCAGAGGGTTGGTGACAGACCCACTAACCCATAAGCCACTTGTTCTGATAACTGTTGAGAACCTGAAAAATAGAGAGATAGAGGGAACATGCAGCTTGTAGCAATCTACATGAGACCCATGCCATGGTATGAGTCTATAAGTATAGACTGCAGACAGTGGAATTAAGTCTAGTGCATTTTTTCCCTCCTCTTGGGGTGTCTGTGTGGGACTAGAGTGCAAATCCTCTGGGGATATCCGGGAATTGATTTGTGAAGTGAGATGTAAGTGCTTCACTGGAGGTTCTACCTGTCTGACTTTTCTGTCACAAACAAGTTGAGTGCAGACAAGAGGCTGTCTCTAGGTATAAAGGCCAATCTTTTCATTCTTTCCTACTGCTGACATTTATCCCCTTGCTCTAACAAGATTTGCAAATCACAAAAGGAATTCTACTGTGAAGTATCTTAACTTGAACCAAGGGGCATTCAAAACAAAATCATGTGATAAAGTATATATTTGCCTCAGCACAGCTGCCTCGCTGCACAAAAGATGCAAACATCTTCCTGAATATATCACAACACTAAGTTGTGATGTACGATTGCTCTGCAATTATATTCCCTTTAAAACTCTATTTTAGCTATACATGAGAATAAGACCATATGTGAAAACCCCCAGAGAACTGCAGCTTCCACCACTTTCAACCTCCTCTCCATGGAAATCCTCATTCCTCTCCTTTTGTATTCTTCTGCTCACACTTTTAATGTTACTGTTCCCTTCAACACGATTATCAGCATCTTTTTCTAAGGCAAGATAAATAAGTATGATTGCTCTGTCCTAGACAAGGTCCACCAGCAATCACACTATCTTTTTAATCAAAACCACCAGTCAACCAAATTGTGTTTCCAATGGAATTTCACCTTTCTTTGATAAACCACTCTCTATTAGTTTTATCAAGGTTTTCCCTGCTGCTGATTTTGGCTGATATGTTTGTAATTGACAACTTGACACAAGTCAGGACCTTTTCTGAATACTAATGATACAGTCTACTCCCTAACCCTTAGAAATGTAATGCTAAAAGCTAAAAGTGTTCTTTTTCCTCCTCTCAGAACTCAGAGAAATGGTGTCAAGACTTTTAGACCTGACTTGCAGCTGCAGCAATATTAAAAGTAAAGGAGCTTTGCTAAGCCTTACCTGAAGGCAGGCAAATCACACACCAGTATAGTCAGGAGCGGATAACACTGGACAGTTCTGGCCAACAGGATGAAGCTTCCAAAGATTACCAACTCACATTTTCCATATTTACCATCAGGTTACATCAATATTCTCTTTGAAGACTCAGGAGAAATCTTTTTTCTCTACCTCCTAGCCTCCTGGCAGGCAGGATCACTCCTTACTTGTGCAGAATTCCTGGGATCAATGGAAAATTTTACAGAGCATGTGAAACCAGGCAACACTAGAGACAAAACATCAATATGAGTGGTACTTCTCAATTACCCATTCCCAGTTCCATTTATCAGAGGACTGGTTATCTCTCCTCCTGCCCTCACTGCAATATACTTTCAGCTGTGTATTGTAAACAAGCAGCCAGGGCTTTTTTCAGCTGTGTAATTAGAAGCCCTTGTTTCTCTGTTTAATTTCTCTGTCTGTAACAAAGCTCCCAGTCATTACCTGACAGCAGTTGTGCTCTTATTACTGACCCTGCTGTCTAGATACTACTCACACTTATCATCCACTCTCACTTTTCCAAATAAGGACCTTAATGAGGACAAGAATAGCCATTATCCCTACAACTGTGTATTAAAATACTTTAAATTTAAAATTTAAATTGTAAGCAGTAAGAGAGCATATAGGTTCAGAATCTTTTTTAAAATACCTCCTTTATGACCCTGTGAAATAATTCAATAGTAATGATATTTTTGCAGTCACTAGAATGCTGATGCTTTGTAACCTCTGACTTACCTATTGCAGAAGGTTTATCTCCTTCATTTACCTCCAAAATGGCTTTTGGCTGCTCAACAAATTAAAAATTTAAAAAAAAATTAATCCTGGACTAGTACTAGAAATGTGTTCACAAATTTTTTTAAAGGTTGTTAATCTTCCTAACTAAATATCATTACAATTTATATAAAAACTGTACGTTTTTTCTCCTGGAAGAATTTCTTAATGATAAAGATGTCATGATCTTCTTTCTGTCACTATCATGGAGATATAGACAGTCCCAAACAAACAGAAAAAATCCCCTCACAACTTTGAGTGTTGATGACTTCCATCCCAGTTGTCCCTGCTGTGTCAGCCAGAAGAAATGCATCGCTTCTCTCCATCCACCAGCACCATCCATCAATGCCCTCTTTCACTCGCTTTGGTCGCCTGTCCTTTAGCAAACGCTGCACTTCAGCATTTGACCTTCTGGAGGAGGCTGTAGTGAGCCAGCCTACCAGGCACCACAGCAGGAGAAACAGCCCCACACTGGGATGTCCTGGGAGGTGAGACCAGCCCAGCAGCCACACACACTTGATGCACAGAGGCTCTGATCTTCCAGGGAAAGCCACTTTATTTACTGTGTTCATAGTCTGGATGAGTATGCTGAGCCAGCAATATTAACACTGGATAAATCTAGAGATGGGATTGAAATTTTTCTTCAGTTTTTAAATCAGATATTTCTGGCAAAGAAACCCTTCACATATGCTAATCATGTATATAGATGGGACTGTAAGAGTAATATGTTAAAATAACCCAGTTATATTTGTTACAGGTTCTAGCAAATAATAACAAGTACCCTTTTCTGCTTTGCACACAGGCCTTCAGTAGTGGCCTGGGGATCTGAAGAGATAATTGGATTTATTGTCCACCAGAGCCCACACTGAGAAGGTTATAATTAGTTATGAAGACACAAATGTCCAAGCCAAATATCATCTTGCACAGGCCACTGTACAAGAGAGTGAAATCTCCTGAATACAGCTCATTTAAAACTTATTCACATTAGCAACACAGATGAAAGTACAGACAAAACTGTCCCTGATATCTGGCATATTTTCCCCTAAAATGTGCCTCCTCATTCGTAAAACTGCACCATTTGTTTTGGCTACAAGTCACAATTAATTGGAATTACCATTTCAAGACACCATTAAATTCTCTTTCCTGCCCTTATTTCACCTAAATTGCTCAAATTCTCCTCTATTTTTTCTCCAACAGCAAAGGTTTTTGCTAGTCAAACCAGGACATGGCATGAACACTTATGAAAACATTTATTAGCCTTAACAGGTACATTTATAGATTCATTTGTTTTTGTCAAAACAATTTGTACCATTCATTCCAGTTCCTAACCTAGACAGGTCTTTGCTGACTCAGAAGCTTGCATTTGCAATGTCTTTTCAACTGATCCCATGCTGAAAATATATCCTGTATCAAAAACAAACAAAACAAGCTGCAAAACAATCAATCCCCCTAATTTTATTGAAATTTCTCCAGTAAGCTACCCTTGCATCAGCCAGGAACAGTTCTTTCTCTGAGAATTAGAAAATAAATTCCAGTCTCTGTAACACTGTGAAAATGCCCTCAGCTCCACACTAACCAAGTCAGTAACAAGCCAGGAATTTAAAGCACATTAAGCCTGGATGTGACAACAAGGCTATAATCAAGCAAGATGAGATATCTCATGACTCAGCAAATTAAATTTCCATAAGGATTTTATTTCATTGACTATATTTACATCAACAGATGAGAAAATCTCAGAAGTCATAACATGGATTAGTGCAGTCTAATGAGGCACACAACAGA
Organism: Zonotrichia leucophrys gambelii; assembly: GCF_028769735.1. Taxonomy (NCBI): domain Eukaryota; kingdom Metazoa; phylum Chordata; class Aves; order Passeriformes; family Passerellidae; genus Zonotrichia; species Zonotrichia leucophrys. The sequence continues at coordinate 7,647,715 of NC_088180.1, read as the reverse complement.
GGGGAACTCAAGTCAACAACTTACCTTCTATTTCCCTTATTTTACCCAGTTAATGCATTAATCAGCAAGTCAACAGCATTCTTGGCAAAAGCTGCTGGGGCTGAACATTTTGGAGTGGGCGCACAGCAAGTCCCACAGTGCAGAAATGCAGAGCTTTGGGGCCCTCCTATCCCCAGAGCTGCAGCAGCTGGCTCAGTGTGTGAGAAAGCAGGCTCCTCCCTCCTCCCAGGACAGGCAGCACCCACCAGGTAGGCAGAGAGCACCTGCAGCCATCCCACAGCCCAGGCAGGGAAGAAATTAATTTACAGCTTCATTCAGTCCCAAGGTGGCAGAATGGCAGAGATGATAAGAAAACAAAAACTCAGGCTTTCTTGTCATTTCTTTCCATTGTATCTGGTAAAAGGACAAGTTCTTTAGCAAAAGATTAAAAACACTCCAGTAAGGGGAGCCAGTACTGAAATTCAAAACATTAGCCAGGAGAGCTTAGGACTTATGAAAGGCTCCAGCCCATAAATCTAATCTCTTCCTGTAATGTGCCCCAACTGAGTCATAGTCATTCTTCAAAAGGCAGAATCAGAACAATTCCTCTTCCCCAGCCCTCCACACATGCTGGTGGGGATGTATCACATTCCTGCAGTATACAGCCTCTGCTCCTGTCCCAGCCCTCAGGCCCTGCAGTGCTGGCAGCATTCTCAGAGGACCCAGACTCAGTGTGACAGCTTGCAGGCAGCCTTGTTGCCTAGAAATGGCATCCCCTTTTTCTTATCTCCTAAATAAACCCATTCTATGCCCTATCTGCCCACAGTAGTTCTAGGGGGACAATAAACCCTCATAGTCCATCCCCAGACCGGCTTTTAATTACACAGTCACAATCCCTGCAAGGCTCTGCCCTTTAGGGCTGTTACAGAAGTTTCTAATCCCTCTTTCCTTCCAAGTGCTCTCATCAAGGCATGGAAAGAATAAAGCAGAACAAGTTCCAATTAAAGCTTGGGGGATTTTTGACCTGACCTGCTATGAGTTGCTGGGGCTCTTCTCTCCTGTCTCCTTTCATGAAATGGAAATCCACATGTGGAGACTGGCCAAGGGAGTACCCAGCAACCTGCTGGTGCAAAATGGTCTGAAGATGGTGTGCATCTAAGAGGCAGGGGTTGTGTACTCCTAATCTCTTCATCATCAGTTCCTAAGTGGCCTATTCTGAATACAATCAATGGAAAATACAGGAAGGAGTTATTCATATGGGCCTTCTCAGGTATCAAACAAAGAGCTACAGCTTCTGACTTCTGACCCACCAGGCATCCATCAGTCACAGCTTCCCCCGAGGAGCCCACTTCGCTCAGCTCATCCCCAAAGAGCCATTCCCTGTGCACAGCCTGAGCCACCCCTGGTAGGACTGAGGGCTGTTAGCAGGCTGCCTGAGAGATACAACCACTGTCTGAGCAATCACCACTCACTGCTCAGTCCCCCACCACTCCCATCCTGTCTGAAAAATTAAAAATCTGTCACCTTCTCTGACTTGGCCAGCAACTGGCCCTCTCTCAGGATAGTGCTTAGCAGACACAGGGCTTTGACAGATGGCAAGACAATGACGCAGTTCAAAATCTAAATGTGATGCCACAAGATCAGAGCAGTGCAGATTTGGTAACAAACTCAATGGAAAACTGTGGATTCAATAAGGCATAGCTGAAAAAATAAATTAAATGTACCCTTATACATTGGGGAGTGGATGTCCTTTGTTGAAGGATGAAATAACAGGCTTACTTCTCCAGAATGTTGCAGTTCCTGTAGGACTTCTTCACGTTTCATGCAGAGAGACAAGTTTCAAGACCTTGATGAATTTTGGCATTATTGTCCATGGGGACAGCTGCTGAAGGATTTCAAAACCTGGCATGCAGACTGTATACTGTATCATCTGTATTTCTCAAAGAGCAAATGGCAGACAGTGATGTATCAGAACATAACTGAAATAACCATATTAGACTTCCAGGGTCTAGCAGAATTGGATGGCAGTGTTGGTACAAGTACTGTTACACTAGAATGAGGCATTTTCTGTTTTCCAAATAATAGGAAAAATAAATGTATACAGAGATGTTTCAGGAGGGGCAGGCAGTTGACCCTCTCTTATTTGTGGGTGCATAACCTCAGCTGCTGGTAAATGAGGGCCACACCCAGGCATATCTGGTTTGACACTGCATGGCTCCAGCTTGGCTCTGGCAGGATTTACTGGCTGTGGTTCTAGCAGGCTCAGGGAGCCAGTCAGATGTGAGTGATTCACCCTGTGCCTGGTGTCAGCCCTGCTGGGTGCAGGCTGGCTCTGTGCCCAGCTGCTGCTGCTGGAGGGTTTGTGTGGGTGGGATGCTCTGACAGCACCGGGAGCCAGCAGGGCCCTGTTAGTGCTGAGGGGAGCCCTGGGGCTGTGCCCTGCTGGGGGGGCAGAGCTCTGGGCTCCCCGGTGTGGGACACTGTGCTGCCCAGGGCCTGCATCGCTCTGCTGCTGCTCCTCTCACCCTGCCTGAGGGCAAGTGGCTCCAGGGGCCATTGCTGCAGGCCCTGGATAACCCTCAACACTGCAGATATGTACAGCTCTCTGGGCTGGAACAGTGCAGAAGGATTTGCAGGGCTTGTCAGGGAACAGACAATACATATTCTGGGGAAGGTTTCTTTGGCTCAGGAAAGTAAAGCCTGGGAATGGATGTGTTACCTTAGAAATATGCCTAAAGAACTAACTCCAGGGAAAGTTGTGCAAGATAGATGTTGGCACAAGTAATAGGCATGAATTGGCAATGAATAAATTTGGATTGGAAGTCGAGTTTCTAACTGTCAGAAGAATTAAACTTTTGCAGAAGCAAGAGAAAAATTCAAGAGCAATGATTTTAAGAAATTTTCTGAAATGGGCTGGTAGCAAGTGGCTTGAGTCTGTATCAGGAAGCATCTTAGTCCCATGTGCTTCATTTGCAAACTATTCAGCATAATTTATGTGAGCTCAGACTGGAGGAATGCAGTACTAGAGAGAGAAGGAATCAAAAAATAATCATGAAACAATTTTTGTTGTTAGTGCAATGTTTTTTGATGATGTAGTGAACACAGAAGTTTTCTCATGATGGAACAATAGAATCAAGCAGGTGAGGTTACTGCAGATTAGTACCTAATTCTTCACTTGTGTCACTCCTCGCTTTAATCATTTGATGGAGTCTCTGTCTTGCAGATTTGCTTTCTATTCTTGTCAAATCAGGAGTTTATTGTCCTCCACAAATTTCTTGCTGATGTTTACTGAATGCTTGGTGGATAAGCTTGAGGGCCAAGGAAAAAAGTTTTAATTTACATTTTAAAATACCAGATTACGTTTCATCCTACAAATCATAAAATCTGCAAGCTTGGAATCACAACGTATCTGTGCTATATCCTCAGTGAATAGCTTGGGAACATTTCAGCTCTTTTGTCTTCTGTCCCTAGTGATAAAAAATATAAAGTTTCCAGTGCTAAATTTGGTTGCTTGCTAGACTTAAACTGCTCTGTTAGGATTTCCAAATTACATAAGCAGAGAGAGTTTCTGAAACATGGCTTCAGGGAAAAATCACAGCTACAAAGTGTACTAGATTTAAGAACTAAAGAATTACCAGCTATTTAACTTCAGCAGAAGAAGCAGAAATAAGTAAGATGTCCAACACCCTTGGCAATCTCCTGGTAAAACAACAGACAAACTTCTTATTTGCATGGAGCTGCTTTATTCCCAGTCAGGTGTTTGGGGTCAGACCAACCGAGTCAGTCACTACTGAATGGCACCAAGTCAGACTGGTATCACACTGATTCCTACTGGACACACACATGAACAATTCCCTCTGACTGCCAGAGCTGCCAGAAAATTGTTTCATGACTGAACCTGGCCCTACAGGCCTTAGTCAGTGACAAAAACCTATCCAAAAAGGTGATGGAAAGGATGAATGAAAGAAACTCCATTTGAAAGGAACTCTGTTTGTTTCAGAGCTGGGAAAGTAAGATTAAAATTACATTCAAAATGTCCCATAGAAATCGAAGATAACATTAATTGCTGCAGTAAGTCTCACTTCAGTGCCCTACCATGCATGGAAAAGTTGGAAGAGACAGAACATACTCCTCGTGATTCAGGTAGAGCATTTTAGAGGGGACTCAGAAAAGCTGAACAACTTGAGTAGAATTACCAAGGGAAACAGAGCCAGGAATAAAACTCAGCTCTGCTGACTTGTAGCTGTCTACTCACCACTTAGCTATTGCATGTAATGTGTGGGAAGGGAAATGGCACCTTGCATTTAGGATGTCAGGATGTACTCCTACAAAGGTAAATGATTCATAAAGCCCTGTACCAGCACACACTTCCCTGCATCTACAATCAACTGTGTTTAAACATTTAAGACAATGGCACCACTCTCTTCCAAGTCACAGTTCCCAAGAATGAAGAACACTCAAGGTGATTTTCTCTGCTTGCTAAGAGCAGCTGATGCCCATCTGTTGAGATCTGTTTTGACAGAATTTAATTCCTGCAGCTTTATTTGTTTTATTTTGTGCGTTTATCTTTTTTATAATGCTGTCTATCTCACTTCTCTTAAAAGCACAGTCCTAATCATGATGCATTCAGGTAGCCATGGACTTGTCTGCTCACTAAAGATTTTGAAAGAGAAAACACAGAGAATGAACTGGCAAATTCTAAATCTAAACAAATGTGAACAGTGAAGGTTATTTTCTTTCTACAAAGCATGCAGGAAAAAGCTGGGGATATTGAAAACCACAGTTACAAAAAAAGGAACAAAGAACAAAGGAGAAAGAGTGCAGACATAAAGGGTACACCCATCTATATACTGAATACTGCAGGAATGTGTCATCATTTTATCCCACAAACCAGACAAGAACAGACATAAGGAGCAGCAAAGATGCTCAGAGGCCTTCCTACAGAACAGGGTAAGAGATCAGGACTCTTTGGTTTAGAAAAGAGGTAACTAGGGGTTCACAACACTGCAAAGAGGATTAGTAATTCAGCTTCCCACAATACCAGAACAACGCAAAACCCAACAGTGTAAAATGCAAATCACAAAAAAGTTCTTTCTCACAATAATCAGAAGTGTGACATCTTTATCACAGGATCATTGAGAAAGTATAAAGGGGTTCAAATCTAGACTTGATACAGTTGTAAAAGACTGGTTCACCAGAAATTTCCAAAGAAATCCCTAAATTACTGACTGAGTTTAGGAAAATAAACCATGGAAAAGGGCACTCAGATGATGCTTTGTGATCCTCTCTGAAAGCTCTGCTATACTGGCCATCACAGGTACTACAAGTTTAAATGGACTTTAGATACAAACCAGCATTAAAGTTCCTCTGTTTTCAGTCTAAAGGCTTTAAATATTACTAGAACTGGAATTAACAGGATTGTCCTGAAAAATCAAAAACTATTAAAGCTATTGACTTTGGAGAAGCAGATGAAACTCAGGTAATGAAATAGATTTAAATGACTGTGAAAAAATCTACACAGTCTGGCAGAAGTAGTTTAACACAAGTTGGCATTTCCTTAGGAAACTGGGAGAGTACCTGCTCCTCATGTGACCAGGTTCAAGTAGATCATTATATCTGATACAATAAGAAAATAAACTGAACTGTGTGCAGACCATAATGACCACTAGAAAAGCTTGTAATATTGTTAATTCCTTTTTCTATCAACACAGGAAGCAGATAAATTTGTTACTAGAGAACTACAGGTCTTTATCCTGCTAACCATCTTTAGTTTGAAAGCCTCCTGTGTTCACAGCTGGATCTTTTTAAGCAGAACCTGAATTCTGCATATCTGCTGTAGAAATTCTTCAAAAGCTCGTGAAAACAATTTTCAGAAAGCCATCTCCTTCCTCTCCAAAACAATTGAATCTACAGCAGCTGTGAATAGTGAAGAATGCCTCCTGTCACCTTTGTATCACAGCTTCTGGCAGCGTCAGTGACAAAACCTGGCACACAATCTTCTCTCAGATTAATACCATCCATGGAGAAAAGGCAAAAGTTCTTTAAATGCAGCATCCCAGTATTCCCCAGATATCCTGGGGATAATCTATATGAAGCATCCCAAGCAGTAGCAAGGCCATGCCCTAAAGAAATGTGGATTAAAGTATGCTTTGTGCATGGAACATTCTAAATGCATTCCTAGCTCAAGGTTAAATACTGTTTCTTTCTAAATATCACCCACAAATAAAGATCACATTATGATATCTGTATCTTCTAGTTAAAAAAAAATATATTTTCCATAGAGATCCCCAGAAGCTGGGTACAGCTAATCAAATTAACCTTGAATGACTTTCCAGCAGTGCCCAGCACAACTCACTAAACAGAGGAGGCAGGAGCAGCCCGGGGGAACAGCCTGGCTGCTTCTTCCTGACTTCCAAACCCACCAACAGTTTGTTTGGCTTGTTAGAAGAAAAAGCTGTCTGTACAGGCAGGCCTGAAGAATGCTGGGTTCAGGTCTGCCACCTTTATGTTTCAAGCTAAACCTGTATGGCCTGTACCACTGTGTCCCCAGGTTTTGTGTCAGGGAGTACAAAAGCCTGGGAAACACAGGGATTTGAAGTGCAATCTCAATTTGCCCAGCAGTGGGAATGGCAGGAAATGAGAGAAAACCATGTGGTTATTTCACTGCTCTTCCCAAGCAGCTCTGCAGAGTCAATTTCTGCAGCGTCAATTTCTGCAGCGAGCTGAATGAAAACACTTCCTTCTGCAGGAGCTTGTGTAAACAGAGGTACTGTAACCACCCTCACCTCAACACAAGGGAGAATCTCTGGCAGCTTCTCATTTTATTCAAGTAATAAGAAATCTTTCACATTCTCCACTCAGGAATCACTTCAGTCAAGCTGATTACCAAAGTAATTCTCTTAATTTGCAAGTTTAGTGCAGAGCAGAGCCTACAGAAAACAGCTCAAAAACCTGCAAACAAGATTTTTTTTTCCAGTTATGCAGAGACGTCTGCCTTGATTCCCAGAGATAATTTGTGGATGCACAGTATTGTTACCCTATAAATAACACATATATTTCCATTCAGGAGTCTGTTCCTCACACTGAAACAATGTCACTAATAAATCTCACCGTTTGTCGGGCTAGAGCTGACATCCCCCCTTATTCAGAATATACCTTTACTGCCATACATATGTGTAAGACATAATGTTATCCAAGTACTTTTTAAAGGTGAAAAAACTGCTGTTCAAGAAGCAAGAGTGACTTCACCAAACAAAATATAATATGTAAAATATAAGGATAGGAGGAAGAGGGAAGAAAATAACACACAAACAAACCCAAAACCAGCAAACAATGTCTTCCAACACAGCTACCTCCACAAATCCTTATTCCTCCCTGTTCCTAACCAATCTCAAGTAATGCTGCTTGTTCAACATGAATAAAACGAAATAAATTTCTCTCCATATGGTCTCTTTAAATTGAGATCTAAAAATAGACAGACAGCCATCAATAGACAGACAGGCTTAAACAATTTTATCAGTGCCTGATTTATTTCAGCTTTCTGCTCTCTCTGGTCACAATTCAGTGCAACCCATAAATAAGTCAGGCTGGTAAAGGAGATTGAATTTTTGAGGCCAGAACCGTAATTGAGGAATTGAACAGCCTGGAGGTTGAAATATCCCCTGGGATATAAGCCTCTGGACCTATTAGCAGCTGTCTATTGCTTTTCCAGCCATGGACGCCATGGACACCTATGACCACGTCAACACAAGAACTGATTTAAGGTTCTTTGTGGCACACACAGACATGTGCTGGGCTCCACCGTGCTGTTACTCTGGAGCAAGAATATCTCAGGAAAACCTCTAACTAAAAAACCTCAGAACTATGGGAAAGCCCAATTTCCTATGAAGAAAGTCTTCATCGGCTCAGCACAATTTGATTTTACTGTATTTTACTTTTTTTCTCCACTGTATTAGCACTTGGAAAGACTGAAAGTGAAGCCTGAAAGAAAGAATTTGCTTTTTTTGCTTAAAAGCCAAACAGACAAGCAAAGCCAAAGCCCCATCATCACCCGCCATTCTTTTGGTCACTCCCTCAGGATCAAACTTTGCGCAGAAAACCTCCACAGACATCCAAAGTGAGAAGGACGGATTGCAAACCCAAACCCTCACCAAAGGCAAAGAAAAAGTGGCAAAAAACCCAAAAATATCTCCAGGCCTTACTCTGCATGAAGATGTGCAAAAGGCCAGGCTTGCAGGGAGTGAGGCAGCGGGGCTGTTGAGGGGCAGCCGTGAGGGCTTTCGGCTCAGCCGCACCTCGCCTGCCTGCAGGGGCCGGCCTGGGCCGCCCCATGGCGGCTCCTCCGCCATCTGTGGGGCCACGGCCGAACCACAGCTCAAAGGGCAGGAATGGCACCCCTCAGAACCCACGCTCGGAGCGGGCCGCGGCACTGACGGCTCCCCACACACCTGCCCGAGCAGCCGAGCTGGGACAGGGACAGTCGCACACCGAGACCACAGGGGGACTTGGTGAGGGACGTGAGGGGCACTCTGGGGACTCGGGGCAAGGCTGGAACCCCTGCTTAGGCCCTGGCACAAGGAACTGAGGGAGCAGCCCAAACGTGTTAGCACGAGGCTGACTGCCCCCTCAAAGACAAACCAGCGTTTAACTCAAAATCACTAAGAAATTGTGGAAAAGAGGAAATAGGAGAAAAAGACGCTTACTAAATCACTATTAGAATACACATTTCCAACTTGTGTAGTCTGAAAAAAGAAAGAAAACAACTATACATCTGGTTTTGTTTTGTAAGAAAAGATGACAGCAACTGAAACTAAAGCATTGTTAAAAATTGGTTTTGACTATCACATTTGTTCTGATCGAGCCTATCAGCTTGTTTTGAAGAAAGGCTCCTGACTGCATAAGGTACAAACACAGAACAGCAATCGTTTGTTAGACCTGCTAAATGCCAAGAAGACAGACAGTATAATGGAACTTAGCACTACCAGTTATTCATAAATAATTCTTCTGATTAAATATTCATACACCATCATCATCATTTGTCTTGTAAGTCTGTTCTCATAGGCGCCCTGTGCTCTGCTCCTACTGGATCTCTGCACAGACAGAACCAGCGATTTGGATGTATGACACTAAACCAGGATCTCTTCTGAATAACAATGTGCTGCTCATAAAATGCCCTTTCTCTCTCTCCAGCCTGCTCAGGGGGAGCATGGCAGCTCCTGCCTCCCCAGGGACTGGGCACAGCTCAGCCCCACACACAGGAGGCAGATAAGGGCTCTCTGTTTGCCTATCCCCAAGCTCCCCTGGCAAGCCACTGTCTGATCCAGAGCTGCTCAAGTGGAAAGGGGAATGCATTTCCTTCCTCCTGCTTGGCAGGATTTATCCATGACCACCAGGATACTGCTCAGTTGGACATTTTCTCTTTAAGTCATGTAGACAAAATGCAAAATCTAAAGAAATTTTTATCTTAAGCAAGCAAAGAAAGTAGATTTTCATCAAAATGTCTTAAATAATAACAATTTCTCTTAGAAATGTGGTTGGACAGCGAGCTTCCTAAAAGAAAACCACCGTTCCTCTGCAGCTCAGCAGCTCCCCATGAAGGTCTCTGCATGCAGTGGGTTGTGCAGAGATGTGCAGAATGATCACCAGCCCCATGTTGTTCAGCTGCAGCTCTTCCCCCCTCACCTTGTGCTCCAGTTGACAGACAAGAGAACAGGATACCACAGCAACTAAATTTTAAAAAAAAAAAATCACAAGGGCACCCTATCACCAGGTGCTGCAAGCAGGTAAAGTCAGGTAAAAACAGTCTCTAGTGTGACTTATTGAGCATTTCCATCTGCCTGATTAGACATTAGATTTGAATTTTGGTGGGTGAGGATGACAACTCCAGACTAGGTGATATCACCATTACTATTTTTCAAACCTAAGTCCTGCATCAGCATTAGCTTTGCCAGGTGTCAACTGCAATGGAATCCTGGGGTGGCTGACGTAGAAAGGAGATAAAACAAACACTATATTCTTCAAACTGAAAATTTTACCCCAAGACAAGAATGAAAATAATTCTGGACCACACTGGACTGATGAAAATTAATATATCCTCCCCCACATTGTAATCATTAAAACAGACTTTTATCTGCTTTTACAACTATGGAAGAACAACAGACAAAGTTCAAAAAGCTCAGGGCTAGCATCTTTTATTATTTAATTATTTGCATGAACTTGGAAAAGTTACCCAGAAAAAGTGTAACTTTCCAAGGAGCACATGGTATCTCAAACCATAAAGCCTCATTCTCCATCCTGCTGACAAGGTTTTCTCAAATTGCAGAATTTTAAGTACTGCCCAAACTAGTATCCATCCTGTTATTTTTCATTTAAAAAATAATTCAAATTGTAAATGACCAGTATTCACTAAAATGTACTTTTCTTCAACTGTAAGCACATTTCAGAATGATGTCAGGTGAGGCAGTAAGGAACTGTTAAGGTTCCTGAAGAGAATATAAATAGCAAATAAAAGCTCTTTAAGAGTCTTCTTCCATAGGCACATCCTCTTGTAGCTTCTGCACCATTTTGTCCTCCAGCTGTTTTGGTGTACCTTCAAAAAGAACAAATCAAATTCAACATGTTTCTCTAAACCCAAATAACTGTTTTTCTTTGAACAATATACACGTCTATTCCAGGTGAAACAGCCTAAATATATTGCTTGAAGAGATGTTTATGAGCAAATCCATCAAGCTCAAAGGTATTTACTGCTAACCTCCACCATCTCTTAAACTTGTTTCAGCAGAAAAGCTGATGCTGTTGTTGTGCAAAATCTAAAATGCAGTCAAACCTGTGTTTTCATCTGCTATGACAAACTGATACAGCTGCCAATACCTGGCAGAACCTTGCAAAGGACTACAAAAATTCATTACTTATTACAGATCAATGGCCTTCTCCCACTAGTTTTTAAATAAACACTTAAAGCCCTCCTGAATGCTGTGTTGTTCAGCAAGAATGCTAACTCTCAATAAGATGACCAAAAAAAACCAAGGAAAAAGAAAAACCCAAGACTTAAATTTGACTCTGCTCCCTGCCCAGTCAGAATTGCAGAATACCAAGACGGCAGCTGGTGTTGGACCAACAGATGGACCACACAGTGCTGTGCATCACTAATTTAGTAAAAGCAAAGACAAACACAGAGATAATCACTTTAATTTATAATTTTGAATTCAGATCTTTTTCCTTTCCTCAAAAAAAAAAAAAGGCAGGGGTACATGACATGACACATTAAATCTTAAACCAAAGTGTGAATATATCCTGACAAAAATCCAAAAATCTAAGAAAAACCATAGAACAGACTTCTAATTAATATCTCATAATGAAGAAATAAAATCACTGGTAATTCTTATAAAACAAGAGCTAATGGAAATGTTTTTAACTTGTCTTCATTACTGTACTTCATTAAGTGTATTTTTAAAGTAAATAATTTATTTTAAATGTGACTTCACTGAAGGAACAGTATTTTCATGTAAATTCTACACAACTGACTGACAAATTCAAGCGGCAAAGTTGAACTACTGTGTTTAATATCATTCAGTGGTAGAGTCTGTTGAGTTCAACTAACCAGGTCAAAGGGAACACTTAAATAAATGCATTGGATAACAAAGATGCAGTTCATGCAACACCAGATATTGAGTGCAATTTAAAACACTCAAAATAATGAAGAGAAAGGACTAGATGGGATGAATGCAGGACTAGACAAATAAAAAGGTAAATTTGATTTAGAACTAAGACATTACTTACATTTACTGGCAAGAACTATTACTCATATTCAACAGACAAATTAATTGTAAGACAAATATACAGGATTATTGATCTGTAGAATGAGTCACTCATCCTAGAACTGTGTAGGCAAACCAGTAACTCAAGTTCTTACCTGCATGGGGAGCACGAAGAAGGTGGATATTCTGTTTGACTTCTTTGATGTCTTCTGCCTTCTGCAACTCTTTGCTCTTCTTTAATCTGGGAAAGGGGAAAATTAGATTTAATCACCTTCAAAGAGGAGATGCAGGCCTTCATTTTAATGCATGATATCTCTCACTAAAGGTATGTACAGGCTGTAAATAACTATAACTAAATAACTATGAGGAAATAAAGGTAAAAAGTATTTGAAAACCACTTCAAGAAAATACTGGATACAAAGCCACAAAAAATGCAGCACTGTACCAACTCCTATCAGAATTCTGTTAACATTTAAGACTCTGCATACAAACAAGTACTACATTTCAGCTGTTATCCTTGAGTGTCCAAAAGCTGCATTTCTTGGACAGCCAATAACAGAGAGTAGAGCACACCCTGTGTATTTTACCCCATCACTTGGATGACTGTGTACATACAAAGCAGATTACTCTTTAAAACTGGATCATCCCATTTCTGGAAAGGTTGTCTAACACACACAGGGCAAGGGGTTCCCATCACACAGATAATTCTCACCTGTTCATAATAAATCTGGCTTGGCGTTTTTGCTTTATTTCCTCCACTCTCTTCATTGCATCCACTGAAATAAAGCAGAAGTTGTTTTAAATGTGCTTAAATCCCTGCAGCAGAAAATCCATGCTATTTTTGTAAAGCAGCTCCCATAATACCTAAATACCAGAAGTAATTCTTACACTATGTAGAGGAAACTATTCCTTCTCCCAAGAGCAGGATAAGGGAACATTCTGTGTAGCAACTCTGGTAACTTGTAGTTTACAACTTATTTATGCTTCCACTTTTGTGCCTACACATAATGCCTATAGTTAACCATCACTGCAAAAGACTCAGCTTGAAAAAAGATGCCAGTTACCACCTTCTCCTTTGTGGCATTCATTCACATGAATATAAGCAGTTCTCCTATTTTATGACAATTGATTCTATGAAGCAAACTGAAGTGGCATAAGCACAAACACAGAAACAACTGCATCATGTAAAAGGATTACATTGGGAGCCTCTCAAAAAGCTGGAAAATCACTTAGGGGTTTTGAAGACAAAATAAAGGACTTCTGGTCCTCATTTTCAAACCAGTTTCCAGAAAAAAAACATCAAGTGAAACTCCACACCTGTTTACAACTCAAACCTCCTCCACACATTCAGAATTTGGTCATGATCTCAGTAATTTCAAGCACAATCACTACAAGCTGTCAATACTCTAAAAAGTCTTTTGAAAGCACAATCATAAGTAAAAAATGAATTTTTTTGTTTTTTCCCTACAATGACTCACCAGTCTTGTTCCACAACTCTCTCTGGTATTTCACTGGTTCGTTCCTACGTTTTTCAAATTCAAATGAATTATCCTGTATCAAGAAAAAGTAAATACAGACTTATGCAGAAGCTTTTTCAGATCAATACATTCATACTGTAGCAGTCACTCACAGAACTGAATTTGGGATTCTTTTCCCCCTTTCAGAAGCTCAGTTCCTAGACTTGAACAATCATTAGGGAGAAATATGAGAAGGAAATTGAGTCAAATGTTTGACCTCAAAGTGTCAGGAGCCACAGTGATTTGTCTGAAGAGAACTATTTACCACAACATCACCCTCAGCTATTTTCTATTTAGCAAGACTAAAGGAACAGAAAAAACCCATGTGGAATAGGAAATACAGAGCAGATTAGACAGGTGGAAGGCGAAATTGAAAACCGGTAGATTTGAAAGCATTTATTGCAGGACAAATAAGCTCTAGTCAACAGCTTGTAATTTTCAAATGGTTTTTAAAAAATACCCCAACCACCATTTCATTTTAAGAATACTGAAACAGTCTAATTTGAAATTGTGAAATATTTCAGTCGATACCTCTGGCACTTGGGACAGCTGCCATCCCCCTAATCATACCCCCTCATTCCCATGAGCTGAAGATTAAAAACAGTTTCCTGATCTTTTTTTTGCCAGGCACACTTAGCTTTATATCAGTTTTATGTGAGGACTTCTCCCTGCCCAAAGGTTGTTTTTTGTCGTGGTAAAGCTGAGTTACACAGCACTAAGTTAATATATTGGCTTTATTCTTAAAAAAACATTATGTATCTCAAAATTGGAACATATTGTCACCTATTTAGACACGAATAAAGTAATTTTCAATTCAGTTATTTTCAAAAATGTAATTCAACATAGACAGAAACAATTCAAAAGCAAGAAACACAATTACTGAAGATGTTAATTAACCATGGCTTTTCAGAGTCACATTAAAAAATAAAACCACAATTTCCCATGAAAGATCCACAAAAGGCAGGAAATCACTGTATCAAAATGCTTACTAAATTTTTATTATTCTGTAAAAAAATAGGTAATTAAGTCACAATAATTCTTGAATTATTTAAGGACTGTCCCACCAAATATGAATGTTTAACACTTTTACTACTGAAGCAACTTTGTTTTGAAATTGCATTTGAGGTCTCAAGCTGTTTTTCAAACATTCCTTTCTATGCAAAGACTTTTTCTACACATTGTAAGCTTAAAAGAGGCTTCACAGGTAACTATTTTAAGGGTCTGCATAGAGAGACTTCCTCAGGTACCTGGTAACTCAGATTATTTGTGCAGAAACACAACTACCAATTGTATACATACAGACTAGAGGATTTATTGGTGGGAAAAAATGCCTTGGACTCGGGAGCCACCACGTGTTCCCAGAACAGACACCTGATCCACTGGCTTCCATCCCCAAGGTGGAAGATTTTAATCAAGCTGAATGAACAGCTCACTCTCAAGAAACTCTCCCAGTCTCTTCCACAATCCCTCTTGTCCCCAGCTCCTTTCGTTAAATGACAATGCTTTAAGGAACCCAGCCCAGCCCATTTCAGTGTGCTGATGTAAACTGGGAACCAGTTCAGCTTCTTACCACTGTCAGCTCTTTGCCAGCTGCTTTACGGAATGCTTTAGTCCATCTCATCTTTCTGGGATTTCGCTTCTTTTTAAAGTTTCTGTGGCATTTTGATTTGCAGAATCTAAATATCTTTTAAAAAGTGGGTGAAAAAGAAGAAAAATCTTAGTTAAATCATGTTATCCGTGCAGCACTGCAAGTGTGATATCAAACACTGAGGTTACTCTAACCATACTGCTCATCACAAATTATATTCAGGTTCCAAATGCCAGTAATTTTATAGAAAATACAGCAATTAACAAAAACAATTTCAAGCACTTATACTGTTTTTTTCATTATAAAGTCAATTTCACAGCTGCCAGGGTTAAGCACAAGTACTTACAATTAAGCTGATTATACATAAAATACACCTGAGTTTTGAGAATCATCATCTGCAAAAATAACCATAAAGCCAAACCTGTAGTATGAATAAACAATTTTCTACAGCTGCCAGCACTTCTTAGATACAGTACCATCCTGAGAACAACAAAAAATCCTCACACCTCTCATAATGAATGCAACACACATACAAAAACGTCTGTTTTCTGGGATGCAGCCTTAAGCCCCAAAGATTACCCTGCAGGAGTCCTAAGCACATTAGTTAAGTCCTGGACTGAAATTACTGAAAGCTGTTAAAGCATATGACAAAACCTTTTAATGGACCTTTTTCTTTTTTCCCTATTTTTCTACATATTCTACGTAATACCAGACTGTTCACTTAAAAATGGTCAGAATTACATGTTATTCACGAGGTTTTGAAAACCTTATTTTTTTTACAGCCATATCCTCCTTCCCATCTAATAGTCAATTCTAAAAAAAATGTAATAGAAATTCTAAATTCTAAAGTTTATTAGAAATTAAAATTAAATATAAATTAAAAATTAAATTTAAAAATAATAGAAATTCTAAATAAATTTAACAGAAAATATGAAACTTTTAATTACAGCAATCATCTTCGAATAGCTTTTTTTTTTTTTTTTTGCGCTCTTCTGCCACGTTTTTTGACCTCAGCTCCGGCACAGCTGCCACGGTGCTTTGCCTTTTCCCGACGCTCTGTTCCCAAGCGATGTTTTTAGGAGCGCCCCTCGTGGCCGCGGTGCGCACACCGCCCGTGTCAGCGCGCTCCCAGCCCGGCCCGGCGCTGTGACTCAGCCTCGATCCCTCCTGAGCCCGGGCCCGGGAGGGAAGCGATCTGCGCAAGCTTCACCAAGAGATGAATTTCGCAGATTGACAGAACAGTCAGAGTTGGAACGGACCCACAGACAAGAGGATTACTGAGTCCAGTTCTTAAGCAAATGGCCCGTACAGGGATCGAAACCACAGCCAAGGTGTTCTCGGCACCGTGCTCTGACCAGCCGCGCTCACCTCGGGCTCCCGCCCGCCCACACACACGGGCGGTGCGCGCGTACCCCGGCAGGGCCGGTGCCGACCGCCAACAGCGGCCCCGGTACGGGACAGGGCCTCCGGCCGTGAGCGCCCCGCGTGAGGCGCGGCCAGTGACACCGAGCCCCGCCGGGGCCCGCCCGCACGGGCCGGGCCGGCGCAGGGAGCGGCCGCGATCACCGCGGGGAGGGCGGTGCCGGTCGGGCAGTACCTTGCAGTCGTTGCGCACGAACATGACGCCGTGCCCCGGGTAGATGGGCCCCGAGCAGAAGTAGCACTTCTCGATGCGCATGGCGGCGGCGGCGGCGCGGGCGGAAGCGCGGCCCAGCTGACCGGAGGCGGCGGCGAGGGGCGGGCCCGCTCTCGCAGCGCTGCCGCAGCGCCCCCTGCCGGCCCCGCCGCCGGCACACACGGCCCGAGGCCCTGGCTTCTGTTTATAAAGGAAAAGCTGTGTACCAAGGGCGAGAAATTAACGAACCGATACGGACATAAGGATACACAGAGCCACCCAAGGAAAAGAAAGGGAGTTAAACGTAGATTTTTAAATCTAGAGTTAATTTACTGTAAAATTCAGACAACAATTTCTGTGCTGTCTTCTTATCTGTAAAATCCAAAATCTAAGCAAAATTTGAAGTCCTAAAACCAATGGTTCTGCATACCATATAGATAGGTACCTGTTACTCCTGTTCCCTCTCCTAGAGTTACCTGTTTATTGTGAAAGGACCTAAATACTAGGCCCTGTACCATCCAAATTGGTTGGAATTGGAGGTCTTCTGTCTATTCTTCAGTTGTAGGATGCTGTCCCAGCTCTGAGTCTGAAATCCTCCTCAGACCACATAAGTCTTTACCACCACAATTCCTGCCTCTCCATTTAAAAGAAATTAACTCGCAAAGTATCTGGTGAAAAATCCATGTATTGAATTGCATGTGCTTCTAAAGCAGTTTTTGCTTTCTAGAACAACAAAAGAAAGGCAGTCAGCTTGGTGCTGTATTAAGAAATATCAGAGGAAGAAAGAAAACTTGCTTTAGCACAGTGGAGTCACCTTATCAGCACAGAGGCTGTCTCCAGTCTTTCAGCCCCGTCTGCTGCAGGGAGCAGGGCTGGAGCACAGCAGTGGCCAGGCTGTCAATGGCTGGGAGGGCTCTGAGGTGGGACTGAGGATGGCAGCCCGGGCGAGGAGATGCTAAAGACACACACACAATCCAGTTTTATCAGGGAAGCTATGAAGACAAGTTTACAGCTACAGGAAACAAACAAATAGTAAACAAGTTTGCTTAGGTCCCAGGCTGTTCTCCTTTTTCAGTTTGATTACTTTGAGTTTCCTGCCTATGCCATTTTTTTCCCTGTGGGCTGTATTTATTTCACTTTTCCTGGCACAGTATTGCGTGGGTGAAGTGTTTGGTGGCTTCTACAGTTTAAACACTTTGAATTACAGACTGTCACCAATACATCCAGCAGACAGGATGTGAGTGCACAGTGATAATACAAGCATTTACCATTAAATTATCACTCCCAGCTCTTTTTTTCACATCAAAGCACTAATCTCCTCTACAAGCCATTATGCTGTAGATTTGAAGTGCTTGTCCCTGACTAAAAGGCAATATAGTTTGAAGGTTGCTGGTGACAGAATCCAGATTAATTATAGAAAACAAATATGTACTTCTACTGCATTAATAGTTATTCACAGACAGAATTGGGTATCCAGGTGAAAAACAGCCTCACTGGAAGAAGAGATTTTGCAGCAAGCCAAGTGGCTCGTTTGTTTTTGACACAGATTACTACAGCAAGAACTGTTTCACCAAACATCTCAAATCACTACCTTAAAGTCACAGCAAAGCTCTGATCTGCAAGTATTTACATACTTGTAGAAGTTTCCTAATTGAAGTAAAAGAACTGTCATACAGTCATGTGAAAGAATAAACAACTGTCAGGCAAATGCACTGGTAGGATCGGTTTCAGAGACATATGATCATGTTGGGTAGAAGACACTTCTGGGGGTCATCTAGAGCAAAGCCCTGCTCAAAGCAGAACAAATTAATACCAGGCTCAAGGCCACATCCAGTTTAGTTTTTAGTGTCTTCAAGGACAGACTCCATAATCTTCCTGAGCTCCTGTTCCAATTTCTGACCACTTGTATGGTGGCAATCTTTTCCTACTATTTAATCTTAATTTTCTAGAGAACATTTCTCTCTTGCCTCTTTCCTATCCCTGTGCCCTCTGAGAGGGGTCTGGCTCCACCCATTAGAGTTCAAGATAGCAGAAAGGTTTCCCTTAGCTTAAAGCTAAGCAAACTCTGTTCTGTCTCTTCCTACCCCTTGTGCTCCAGCCTTCTGATCTTCATAGCATCTGCTGGACCCACTCCATGTGTCAATGCCTTTCTTCTACTGAGGTGTCCCAAAGAGGGCACAGAACTCCAGTCAATCTTACAATTACTGAAGACAAGGAAAGACTGATTTTCCCAACCTGCCACCTTCATTTTACCAGTGCAGCCCTGGATGCAGCTGGCCTTATCTGCCACAGCAGCACACTTTTGTTTTGGTCAGCCTGCTTTGGACCAGGATGCTCATCCCCTTATCTGAAAAATGTTTTTTCCAGCTAGCACTACTACATAGGGTTATTGAGCCCAGGGGGAATACCCAGTGACATTTGACACTTGCCCTTTTTAAAATGAATGAGGTTTAGTTCAGCTCATTCTCTTGCCTGTCAAGGAACCTCTGAATAGCAGCAGCACATTATAACCTACCTGGTAATAGACACTGCTCTTGATGGAAGCAGTTACTCTGAAAAATCAGGCTCCTTACCTTTGTAGAAGCAATGAAGTTGACAAAACATATTGCTTGATTCCCTTTGCTCCGAGCACGCGACACGCTCAGATGAGCAGCATTCTGAACGTCTCATGAGCACAGAACTGATGTCTCCATTGTCCTCTCTGGGTCTGAGCTCCTCCTGGCATCACCCAGCATTCACCAGGCTCCTGTCTGACTGGTTTGCTCAAGGGAAGAGAGGGTCACCAAGTACCTCAACCACAGCACAGACCTTGGAGACATCTGAACAAAGAATCCTCACAACGCACAGGGACAGCGCAGGACACGGACTGACACTGAACTGAGACAACAGGAAATGTTACAGTTCAGTTCAACAGTGCTGGCAAAGTTCATGTCAGGAATGTTTAACTATTTTATATTATTATAAGAAATCCTGGGACAATCCATCTTAATGGAAACACTTTCCAAAATTTTGTTCAATTACAGATCCATCTGACACTGAATGGAAACAACTTTTCTTGAAATAAGAGTTTCACATCACCTAAGAATTCTTGTTTCTTTAAACCAGTACTAGTCCAGTAAGAGCAATGTAATTTACTGTCAAGAAACATTTACTGTGATTTCTCATGAGAGTTTAAAAGGGAACAAAAGTTTTGTCACACAATAACTCAAACAGATAAATCTTATGGCACATTTCAAAGGCTGACATCAAAGCAATTTTATGTAGATCCTCTTTGCAAATAGTTACAAATAATAGGCATGACACAAATATGACAGTTTCAGTATTTAATATTTAATATCCAATTTAAACATAAGTATTCAAAAGGAAATATTTTTACACTATTTCAGTAGTCACTTAGCTCAATAGCTGGTTGCAGTAATCCTTAAAGTTTTCAGGAACTGGATGGAGCTATAAGCACAAAAACTCCCATTTTAAGTTAATGCATGACAAAGTTCCACTGCAACCCTCTGAAAACCAAAGAGTTACATTAAAAGAAATTCAGACACTGAAGTACATTGAAATGTATTGTGTCTTACACTAGAGTTTCTTACTCTACTGGTCAGAAACATGATGGTAACTTCAAAAGGCACTCTGAATTAAACTACAGTAACTCCGGTCTACAAGCATTTTAGAAGTGGAGTAGAAAAAACCAAAACCCTATACTCATATAAATTTCTTTTACCTCTGTCCTAGCCCCAGAGCAGTCAAATTATATTGCACTTTTAAAATATTCTGTGTAGGCTGTGATAAAAATCTAATATTTACACATTGTGTTTGTTAAAGAACAATGCATTACTGTGTAAAATATTTTAAGACCCTAGTTTAAACACTCTTGTATTAATTAATATAACCAGAAGCTACATCAAATATTTTTCCTTAGAGCCTATTCTAGAAACATTTTTGGTCCTTCCTTCAAAAATTTTGTAATGCTGCAATTCATGTTCGTAACTGATATCAATACTTGTCTGAAATTGCAGTAGTTAGAATATTTAAATAAATAAATACATAATTTCTAAAGAAGCAATAGCTTTGGAGTTCTGTAAACAAGTTGCTCTGGAAGGTCTGTAACAAGACTCAATTTGGCATGTTATGACTTTAATTGGCAATACCTTACAATTATACAACCTCTGCCAGGGTAGAAAACAGTTTGGTAGGCACATCTTATAAATCAGTCTGGGCAAAAACCCAAAAAATACTGATTGTTTCCTAGGTCACGTGAATAAATAAAAATAGTTAGAGTAACATGATCCACTGAAACCAAAAATTACATTTATGTGATCCATAGCTGGGGAGAGAGAAAAACAACTATATTCTTTTTAAAATACAATATAAAGGAAATGAACAAGCCATAAATTACTATAAGATAACCAAGATGTTCAGGACACGAAGGTTGGCAGAATAAAATGAGCATTATAAATTCATAGAAATACTGATCTACAGGACTAGTATCTTAGCTGCATCTCACCAGAAGACAATAATCATTCGTTTCTCAATCTAAATTTGAAGAAACATTCTCAATCTGTGTTTGGTAAAACAAATTCAGTGCAAAGCACCAACTCTGATGAAATTTTCCTGACATCTAGGCTGCCCTACATTCCTGTTAAAACATGAGTAGCAATATGAAAGAAACGTAACAGATGCACAGTTATGCCATTTACTTGTAAATTTACATACATGCATGTTCTAGAAATTCAAATGATGTCAGGAGATCTCATAGGCTGCACTGGATGTATTTCATATAGTACAGTTGTAGTTTACATGTTCAATTACATGACATGCCCCAAGCACACCCCTGTGCTTCTCTGGAGCTTTTTATTCTGTACTGAAGTGCTTCCCTTTGGTTTTCATCACTGAAAACTGATGGATTAGGAGAGCAAGGATAATCTACTCTCAGACTTTTGTGGAAAACACAGGATGTGCTCTTTAAGATTGTTATTAAATGGTGAAATGATTAAATGTTTCTGTTTAAAACCAAGAAGCAAGTTGCTTATCGTGTTGTTAGGAGACACCAAGAGCTGTCACAATATCTAATCTAAATGCCTACTCTGTGTAGTTAATGGAGACTGCCAAGGGCAATTGCAACCCTTCAACTCAAGCCTACCCTTTCTGGCTGCCCACAGAGATATGTTTCTGAATTTGGTAATGAAAATTCCTTTCTTCCCCTTTCCTCCCAAGCAGAGAATTGGAGGAACATCCAGTGCTAAACCAAATTAAACCTCTGTCCCAAAGCTAATAAACTGCATACCTTACAAGTGGAGACCAACATTGTTTGAGAGAAAGCAAACAAAAATTCTTACCAAGAATTAATAGAGCTGATTAAATAACTACACAAAGCAATTTGTCCCAAAGTTAAACAGGTAAGCTGCAACTGTACTGTATCATACACATGAAAGTTAATTGTAACTGGGCTAACAGCCACATCTGCCTTTTTCTTGCTCCTCATTCAGTTGTTCTGTAGAGCTGTGCCCATTGGAGCGCACCACCCCTTCAGGGATCCAGGATTTATCCACACATCGTTCCATGCGCTTCATTATGAGGTCAAGCAGAGTTTCAATGGCTTTGCTTACATTATTCCCATTTGCTGCACTGGTTTCAAAATACGGGATTCTGCAGGAGACAAATAATAAACTTTCTTACATAAAAGAAGAAATCTCAGTGCTCAGAACACCTATGTCTTTGTTAAGAAAAGTTCTTCACCTTGGTTTCTAAAGTACATTGCTTGTTTCTTCACTGTTGTGGTCAGGATGTTCCACTGTGGATCTGTAGCTATTGCTTTCTGTACATAGTGCTCCCCACAGCACGGTGCTACAGTGGCTGCATCTGTGTTACTGCCCAGCAAACTGATACCATCACTTCAGAATTTTAAGTATTTCTTTCTTAACATGCAAGACCCAATGAGTGGCCAAGAGTCTCTTGCTGTGTCTGTGCAGGTCTCTTGCAATCTGTTTCAAATATATCACATATCTATACAAGGCCCTTCCACAAAAGGGGTCATTCACTACCTCACACCTTACTTATCAGAAGATTGTTCACTGCAGCAGGATTTATCTTGCCTCCCCTCACAAGAAAGTGACTCCTAGAGCCATCCTGTCTCACCTCTACAGGGCAGAGAACTTTGTAACTGCCTACAGATTGGATGTGACCCATAACCTTGACTTTCAGATCACTATTCCTAAATTAAGTTGCATTTTCAGCCACAAAGATAAATACTGCATAAATCATTTTCAGAAGTCACATGCAAAGAGATTTAAGATCTGGTCACATGCTATCTGCTGCTGTTTAAAACTTCTTGCTCCTTCACTAACAGCTGGTTAAAGTACCACATGCACTTGCTGTTGTCTGTGTGACACGGACTTGACTTCAAACAAGCATTTTCCCAGAAGGAAAAAGTAAGAAGGTATAACTGCACTAAACCATTTCTCTCTCATAGACAGTCTGCTTCTGATTTTTCTCTAATGATTCTTTAAGGCCAAAGCAAACTAACTTTGCCTAGTAAACATCATGACACAGCAGAAGACCTGCAGAACAAGGCAGCTTGCACTGAGGAGCCAGTGTTCCCACTACTGCCTGTCCTGTGGGCTTTACTTTGGAGCAGTTCTACTCTATCCCTCCACACAAAGGTGGATTAGTGGTTGGAGCACATCATTCAACTTAGCTTTCCTTTGAGAAGTCCAGTTCATGTGCTAGAAAATTGCTCCACTATGTGAATTAAAACACAACAAATGCATCAGGTGATTTCCCTCAGAAATGTGTTTTTGATTCTCAGTGAAAAGCAAAGGTAATCCAAAGATAAGCCCCATTAAAGAGTTAAGGGAGTATAAAAGTACAAATTAATATCTGATAGTAACAAAGATTTCACACACTTCCTTCAGAGGCACAGACCCGTGCCTGGGAGGAAGGGGAAGGGCAAGGCTGCCCTGCCTTCCTGCTGGTCTGACTCCGTTTTCAGACTCCAAGAGCCTGTGGGAGTGCAGATGCCTCAGCACAGGTAAGAGCAAAGAAGTGACTCCATTATTCACCTGCCTCTCTAAATTCTCTCTCTTTTCCAGAAAGTTTGTGAAAATTTACACTGTTTACTGCCAAGCAAAGATTACCCAATCTCCTGTGCAAGATTACTGCAATACTAAGTACTTATTTTTAAGCAATGAAGAAAATATTCATCTCAAACAGAAAAAAAAGATATCATACCAAGCAGTTAAGCATTCTAAAATGCTTATTCTCACAATAACCTTTCAGTATACAGAAAAAAGCATTACAGAAAATATCTCATTCTGCTCTAAACACAGCAATAATTGGAAGAAAGTTACATACCCATATTTTTCTGCAAGTTCCTTAGCATCTTCTTCCTTCACCATTCTTTGGTCCTCCAGGTCACTCTTGTTTCCACATAACACAATGTCTGGGTTTTCACAGTAGGCATGCATTTGTAGCTGACCTGGCAATGCAACATGAAGAGGGTCACAAGTCACTGTCACACACCCTCCCTAGGAACAGCACCACAAACCAAGGCTGCTCTGCTGGCCCACAGCCCTTCTCCACTGGCCCTGAGGGCTTCCACTGTCACATCCCCAGGGAAAAATCCAGGGAAACAGAACCCGGGCAGAGTTAGCACAGAAACTTATGCATTTGCAGCTGAAGGAGTTACAGTCACTAAGCACCTACAGGGAGTGCCAGGAAAGGATCTGCTTCCCTCTCCAGATGGATGATGCAGTTTGGGAACTCCTTTGCCTGGATATACCAGCCAAGTAAGATTTGCCTTCCTTTATGTTTTGCTGACAAAGCTTCAGGTGAGCCAAAATACTTTAGCATAGGATTCCCACACACTTAAATTACTGAACAGCACCAGAGCCAGGGATAGGATATGGTCTCAGCTTTCTTTTATATATGTTAAAATCCAAGTTCAATAGGCAAAGCTGAATTTCAGGTGAGCCCTAGAAGCCATCACTAGCAGCTATTACAATTATAATACAACATTTACATTATTTTACTGGAAAAGCCATAAAAAACCAGTATTTTAACCTCTAATTCTCAGTGACACTTTATATTTACAAACATAACCCCCACACCCCATTTCACCCATGCAAAGAAAGTAAAAATAAAAAAAAAGCCATACTTATCCAGTTCCTGACATTTAGAAAGCTTTGCTCATTTGTCAGATCAAAGAGCAGAAGAAACCCCATGGCATCTCTGAAGAAAGCTGTAGTCAAGCTACGAAACCTAGACCAGCAAAGAGAAATTAATTTGCTCATCTGACTTTGAAAACATAATTGCTTACAATCACAGAAGAACTGAGGTAACTTAAGACTGAATGAACCAGAAGGAAATATTCATAGTTGTTTTGCTGAGGCAGGGACTGTGTAAGAAAAATTGCTAACATGACTGTGGCCTAATCAAGGCCTAAGGCATCAAGGAGACTTGAGTGTGAGAGCTTTAAACAGTCTTCACTATAAAGCATGCCTTGATCAAGACTCAAAAATGCAAACAATAATGAAATTCTAACTTTGAACAAAAATTTATCCCCTATATACATCAGTCCTTGAATTTAAGATTAACAACCACAAGAATGCTAGTCTTTTGATAGGTCAATAGAAAAGAATCCTTTGAGATGCTTTTGCCTGTCTGACTTTCCCAAGACATCAACATATTTACAGAAACTTAAGAGAACTTTAAAAAGACAAGCTTTAAAAGTGTCTATATGTGCTGGCTATGAACAAAAAAGACTAAAAAGCAATAATCACAGGGTTTGTGTTCTACAGTTGTAAATTACAGTTAGAATTTAATGGGTGCTCATAGGAAGCTTTCCATTGCTGTTACAGTGAGCTCCCATTGCAATCTTGGGCCATACCTTTCCTGCCCTGCAGTGTCCCAGAGCTGAAGATGGATCCTCTGTCCTCTGCCACCAACACCATCTGGCCCATTGGGTCTATACACCTGGAAGAGGTAAATTTGCAGGACTGTTACCAGTCCAGCTGCTACAGAACACAAAAGAACTGACATTTAAAGTCATTAAATGCAGCAAAATTAGCACTGCTGATGCACAGATGCCAACTACAACTCAATCCTCTGCTTTGTAAGGCAAAAGTAGTATGAGATACATTTTAATATTGCATCCAATTAAATATTTAAAAATAAGGGTAAAAGGGAAACTGCAAAACCAGGGCCCAATAGACTAGGGACTCCAGATAGATACTTAGAGCCACAAGACAAAATGAATTTTCATATTTTGATTTTCTGGGTTTTTTACTACCTTACATCATGTTCAAAATAAAATCTAAGAAAGCAACAATGACATCTGGCAATGTATTTGTAGTAGTAGCAGAACCTCATTAGCAAACAGGATATACTCAAGAGATAATGACATCTCTACTTAGCTGCCAAAATGCTGCTGAAAAATTGCTGAGGGTAGATCTTATCAGATCACAGCTTATAAAGCAGAAATTGGATGATAAAAATAAAAGCTGAAGAGTTTGCTCGGCATGAAAAAATAAATAAGGGCACTTATTAGTCTTGGAAGGATCAGATAAAAATAGATTCATTTCTTGTTTAGAATGCTTCAAGTTAAGTCATCTTCGTTACCTTCAAATGTCATTGTATCTAAGCTTACAAGAGCTACAAACAGATCTTTAGAATTCCACAAATTCAGCAAGTTTATCTATTATAGGATTCAAGCTCTGAAGCCTAAACCTTGTCCTGAGTTATCAAATATGCTGATCATGTAAACCACCATGTTTACAATCCCACTAAAGGGACAATGACTTATTCAAGGGACCAGTTTGGCATTTTACTAAGATATCTAGTTCTTGAACTACTGTGGTGCATGCCATGCACCAAAAACCAGTCTGCACAATGCCCATTACCCCATCCAGATTTCTGGGCACAGGAAGTCACCGGGCTACAATGAGAGACATTTAATACCTGTATGTAAAAACAAAAAGCTTGTGCCAACTCCATTTCTCAGAACAGAAAGGACCAGCATCCAATTGGTTATGGCATTCTAATGCTCAGCTTCATATGAGAAGTACATTTGCTTAGAATTTTATAACAATTCAGGGGTTGAAAAAAGCAACCTTATATTTCATAATTTTCCTCTGCTAGCAGTGACTGCTTAGGAAGCCAGATCAGCTGCATGTACCGTTTCATTTACATGTTTAAAAAACTGCACCGTTGTTCAGTAGCCATTTCAGTTCATACCCAGCAAAAACATTTTACTACAGTTCAGTTCTTCCTTGTGAAGAGAGTTCAACAGTACAAGTGCTACTCCAGGTCTTGTGTGCACTAGTCACAGAGGTGACACACTCATCAACACTTGCTGAGCAGAAAGAAATGCTTTCTTAAAGTCAGCTCTTTAACTTCTGGGGAAATGAGTCTGTACACAGCAATGACAAAAACAGCCAGGTCAGATGAGGCCTTTCCTGTCCCAGAATGAAGCACACAATAACACTGATTGCAGGCCTACACACAGACAGACACCATTTCCGAGTAGCACATTTCATACAAACTCACCACTCTCTTTTCCCGAAAGTCAATGCCCACCGTTGTGATGAATTTGGAATTAAATTTGCCATCTGTATATTGGTAAAGAAGGCTGGTCTTTCCTACTCCAGAATCACCAAGTGCTAGGAATTTTATGAGGTAATCGTAGTCCCCATCAGACATAGTGAGAATTCAGGCGGCACCTTAGAAGCAAAGCACAAAGGAACAGTTAGTGCAGAGCTCTGCCAGGACTTCTGACAAATGTTTAAAACACAAATCACTCCCTGAACTACAAAGCAGCAAGTGGTGGGGCCAGTTCTGTGCTCCTTTACACCAACTTCACTTTAAACTCTCAATTGCACAAATTACCAATATCAAATGCAGCTGTGACTGAAAAAAGTGCATTTTTAGTTTTATTACGTTCCTCTTACTGGAAAGGGAAGGCAGCGCAATTCTGACTTCCTCAGGCAAGACTGAAAATCAAGGTCCAACTATTCAAGGTATCTGGAACAGAAACTGCAGAACTGTTTCTAATCCTCCTGGAAGCAGGCAAAAGCTACTTAATTGTACTAGCAATGCAATTCTCATACTCACTATGGCATTAGTAACATATGAAAAAAAAAATTCCTGGACTGTCCACTATATTTAAAGTAATTTTCTATTAATAGCTATTTTTTAGTCTTGAATAAGACTCTTCTTGAGATTTTGGTTTTGAAGAAGAATTTTCAATTTTTAAAGTTTGTGTTGTGATCCTAGCTAGCCATTCAAACTAAATCTTGATCCTGAATTGACATTAAACAAACACACACATTTTTTTTCCATGGCTCATTACACATTTAAGAAATTTCTCTCTTTTTTCTGCCTTTTTAAAAATAACCATATTCTCTATAGTCTGATCTAAGTGCAGGAACAACTAAAATGTGTAACAAAAATCACTGGCAAATTTCACGTGTACTAGAAAAGCTGATGTAATTGCACTGGCACTTTCCTGTTGAGTAGCTACTGAGCCTCCCTCCCCCAAAACAAACAGTAGAGAGCTGCCTTGTGCTGTGTTCAAAGACATGAACATGAAAAGATAAGCCTAAAATAACCACTCTAAAAGCAACAGAAAACCGGCATAAAATTGCCTCTTATGAAGGACAGAAAAAGATGCCAAAAATGCAAAAAAATAGATTATTAAATAAAATTTTGAAAGAGTAATATCTGCTGCTTCACTGTAAGTATTTTTGAAACTACTTGTAGCTTGAACTAGATAAAGATATTAATTTCAAGCCAAACACTGCAGTAGTTTACATCAATGGCAAAACACCAATTAATTTCTTGAATATCAACTCACAGCTTGAGGTCTGGAACAAACTGTGTCTCCAGCATGTGGGCGTCAATCACCACCATTCAGCTGAAACCGTAACCATCTTAAAGCTTCACACCTTCATAATGGTGCCGCTCTTGGTTACAAGGCAGAGCTGTGACTGCTTGATGTGGCCATAAGCAGCTTACTAAAAAGCAGACTGGTCAGATTTACCCCAGATATTCTCCAGCTGAAGAGTCAGTGGAAAGGAGCTGACACTTTTTTCCATTTTTGAAAAGCACCGAAGTCTCCCTTTCCCAGCCAACGTGTATTTCACATTATGCCATCAATGCCAGTAAAAGCTTGCAGGAAGGGGGTTTAGGTGACAGAGTTCACACTCACCACTAGGCCACAGCTGGCTAATTCACATCCTACTGCTGTGTTTTAACCAAAGTTTTGCAATAGAGTAGAAGGCTGAAAGGGAGAGCTCTGCAGCAAAAATGATCAGTGAGCTTTTTACATAAATGCACCACAGCTGCAGGACTGCATCCACCACACAGGTCTGAAGGAAAAGCATATTCAAGTAAGCAAATTGAACAGGCAGCCCAAACACTGACAAAAGAACATTTTCAGAAGAAATTAAGAACTCTGATCCATCAGACACACTCACATGTATCAGCAAAAATAATTTTGGGGGGCTTGTTTCATTTTTTAAATCCTCTCCCCTGTTGGCAAAGGAAAAAAAAGTAAAACCAGATCACCTCTCTTGTAGCTCTACTAAAGTCTTTTCGTTGAAATGTATCAGAAGAAAAGGAAAAGTATTTTAAAAAACAGAGATGGATTTTTTTGAAGACTGCATTTTATTTAGACTTCCATCTCACACATGGTGTTTCCTTTGTCCTCATGTTCTCAAAGGGCTAAGAGCTGTGTAAGCTCATCCTCTACTCAAGCACTTGTTCTTTCAGTCTCGAGATCCCTAAATTGATTGTTGCTTTTAAAAACTTAGATGTAAATCTTAGGGCGGTGCATTACACAAAGACAAGCTTGCTTCATGCCTCTTACTGTGCTATGCCACCTGCACAGAGGTTTCTGTTGGGTGGCTGTAGGTGCACAGAATATACTTTTGTTAACCAGTACCAATGACAGTGCAGCTGATCACTGCTGATTTACCCTCAGCAAGACCACACAGAGGAAGGAAGGGCACTGCAGCTCTGCCTCGGAGCTGTAGGGAACTGTTACAGTTCAGCTGCACCTTCCACTGGACAGGGCTGTGTGAAAGCTCTGGCCGAAACAGAAAGGTCAAGATTAGGCAAAAAAAGATATTCCTAGTGTCATATCTGATTTGTAATGTGTCTGTCAGGATAAACACTCATCATTTGGCCCATTCAATTCTCCCTGTACTTGGTAAAAAATACAACTTCCAAAGGACTGACAGAGGGTGAGGAACCCTTCACAAGAAGGGTTCTAAAAATGTCTTCTAAAAGATTTGCTTGAGAAGGAAATTTTCTCCTCTGGTTTTGAAATGCACACACCTCTCACTGCACCCCACAAAGTCAATCTATTATTCAAATATCTCCAGGGAGTGGTTCTTGTGAAACCCTGCAGAGTTAACCTATCCTCGGAGACATGTAAAGAGCTATTTTCATAGCAGTTTCAAGCCTTGTCCTCCTCCCTGTACAAATATTTAAAAAGTGATCTCCACCCTCTACTTCCGAGACCTGCAGTCCTAGTGTCCAGACACATTCCGTTTCACATAACAGAAATAAGAATAGATTCACTGTAAAGTATATTCACAGCAAAAACTGCTGTGAAGCTTTTAAAAATCATGGCCCTCTTACTCAAACCCACCCCATTTTTTCCTTCCAATTTTGCCTTTTTTTAAAATAGGCTTTATTACTTCACACTTTCCAGTCTTTCCTTCCACTTTTCCATACCTCATATAACAGGAGAGTAGGAGGCAGAAAAGGAAGATTCTGAAAAAAACTAATGATACAATTAGAATTCACCAGGTCACCAAAACAAAACTGTTCCCATATCTTGCTTCTAAGAGTATGAACTCCTTGGTTAAAAAAAAAAAAAAAATCACCAATGGACAAAGTTTTAAGCTCTACATCAAGCCCTCCACAGTTTTGCCTGTTGTAAATCCCTCCTGAAATCCCATTCAGCTCTGGCTTTGCCCTTTGCCTGGTATGCAGAGGGACAAGAGCTATGAACAAGTGCTGGAAAAGCTCCACTGGCCTTTTCCATGGCTGGCAGGACCCCCACAGCTGTGCCTGTACAGCTGCTGCCCTGCAGCCTCCACACACACACACACACACACACACATCAGGCCTTATCAAGGAAGGATTCTCTCCAAATCAAGTGCTCTTCTTGTTCCCTGCATTTCCTAGTCTGAGATACTTCACATTACAGACATCAGTGTTAATGGGTTCATCTTTTTGCCTCTGGGACACAGATATGACAGCACTATTGTGTGATAAAATATTCCAGACTATGGCAGATTTGCTGCTGTATAAATTAAGGAAATTGGCTTGGCATGCAGGATTTCCCCCGTGCAGTATGGGAATAGGGAATATGCTTCCTGAACTGGCCTTAAACAAAACATGCAACTCTTGTGCTGCTACTGAGCTGATGGAAAGAAGGAAAAAGGAGGAGGGCAAAAGAGATGAATACATAGAAACAAGCAAATAAAAAAAAAAAACCCCAGAAGCATTAATCTGCAAATAAAAACATGCATACATACACAGTGTAAAATTCAGGAAATCTGAACATGCCCCTAATCAGATAATCCTCAAGCACATCAGTTTAAAGTAAGGCATACCACTTACCCCAAACTCTGCAAAAGGAATAGTTAGGGCACACTGGAGATAGTACTTCCAGCAGGAGTACTTTTCCAGCACCACCTCTTCAGCACACAGCCCAGAGGCTTACGTGTCAGCTGTTTGCATCCACGTTGATGGGTGCTCAGAGATAGAGGTGTGCCCGTGTCTGTGTCTAGGAGGGTGCTGCCTCACTGCATGGCTGGCAAGCAATTACACAGCTCACATGTCCCTTTTATTCCTAGAGGCAAACAGCATTTCAAAAGAGATTTGTGCAAGACCTGCCTTGGAACCGATCTAAAGTTGCTGCAAAATCACCCACACATCTTTAAACAATTACATTGTTCCCAGGAGGGGTTTTCATTCAAAAATGCAATAATGATGGAGTATATGGATCACACCTGCTCAGTTACAGCTTTACATTTTTTACCTCTGGTTTGAGAATACAGCAGTCTTTCATGTAAACTGTTTCCTTTCTGTTGAGGCTTGTGATTAGAGTTGACATGGGCATTGGGGAGAAATTAAACCAAAATCCCCCAAAAACAGAAAGAGAAAACACTACAGGTCTCTCAGTGGGATTTGTACAGATTTGATGAATCTGCAAGTGCACATCAATTCATACACTTTTTTTTTCACCAAGGCACTACACAAAATTACACTTTGAGAGTGTTTCATGTATCACTCCATCTGTTCCAGCAGAAAAACTGAGAAAGTGACGCAGAGAGCAGAGGAGTAAGTCAGTAGTCCCTGCCACCACAGTGCAGCGAGGCCATAACCACATTCCTGCTCAGCCTCACCCTGCTCTGGGCTCCAGCAGCACCTGAGTGCTCAAAGAACTGCTCAGTCAGACACCAAACAGGGGACAGACACTTCAATAATGTTCCTGCTTAGTCAGCACCTGGTTAGATGTGCTTTGTTAAAACCTGCCAGATCCATACAAATGGAATGTAAGCACATCATGACAACAATTGTGCAAAAACTCAAGTACCTGCTGTGCTGGGGGAAGAGAACTAATGAATATGCACTTCACCAAAATGTTCTGAGCTGCACTATTGTTTTTCTTAGGAAAATGTATGACCTGGCTTACTTTAGTTTTGGTCAAAATGACACTTTCCGTGACTTGTGGGGCTTTTCTGTAACAAACAACATGAAAAAAAAATCCTTGGTTACTTTCAATTGCTTTACCTGACATTTTCCTGTTACAATGTTTTTAGTTTCAACTGTAGATGAATTCTAAGGAATTGCAGGATCACTGTCCAAGGAGTGCCTCTTTCTTGGAATGATCTAAATAATTTTAAGGGTGCTCAAAATACATAAGAACCTGCAAAACTAGGTACAAGAACACAGGCTGGGAAGTTTTAGCCTCCAAACACTGATCTCACTTTTACTCAGCTGAAGGTTCTCTAGAACCATTTTTCAGCATTTTGAGAGCATGGACTGACGGGCACACAAAGCACTGTAAGAATGAGTTACTACAGGAGATACAGAAAATTATAATCCCACCCAGAAAAGTGGAGCAGCAGGTTTGATGTGGTGAGAACCTTGCACAACAGGCCAGGCAAGGAAACAGCAGCTTCTTGACTATATTTCCAGAAAACCAGGAGACACCAGGAATGGAGAAGCCAGGAAATGAAACAACAGTTAGTTTTGCAATTGCATTTGCATTTCAGCATCACCACACCGACAATCAGGCAGCTGGATTTCAAAGGTTATCTCAGTTACACAAATGAATGAAAAGCAGCATGGAACTGGAAAAAACACAAAGAATAAAGGCAAGAATGTTGCAGTTGGTTATCCAACACTCCCCATACAGGAGGAACTTTGTGCAGCTTCAACTTCTGTGCAAAAAGCACAGCACCATCTCTGTTCCCTCATCACTTCTTAACAAGTTCATGCTCCATGGTAAGGAAATACTGTAGATAAAGGAAGATTTGCAATGCTATGTGATGAAAAGAGTTGATCTGTCCCCCTCCTGGGAACAAGAGCTTTTGCCTCACAAGTTGCCTCTTTGCACTCTCATCAGAAGCTGCTTTGAAACATCTGTATAAAGCAAATCAACTCCAGAGTAACTGGGGAAAGTAAAGCAAGCATTTTTAATTTCTTTTAAGCAGTTCCACACTACTTACTTCATCTTCAACCATTCCCCTCTTCCTCTAATAAATGCATTAAGCCACACTGGCTTCCAAGTGTGCTTCCATGCTTTTTCACTAGCTTCTAAACAGGAAACTCAGAGCAATGCTCAGCACCTCCCGAATGTGACAATTCTGACCACTTTGGGACCCACCTCCCTCCTCACAGCCCAACCTTAATATCCGGAATACATCACTGCACTGTACCTACTCTTCACGGGATCAAGGAATTATGAAGGACAGTCTAATACAGATACACACATTTTCCAACTGTTTCTGACAAACAGGAGCCACAAGGGTCTCAGCCACAAAGTTGGTCATATTCACAGGTGGGAAATATCCATGACTCTGACCACCCACTGGTTCAGCAGCGCTTTCAAATTCAGAAGGGCAAGAAAAGAGAGCACACTTCTATTTCTGCCCACAGAAATAACCACCAAAGGGTAAAGGAGAAGAGAATAAGAACACACAGGATAGTAAGAATTGCATATTTCTTTAAGGAATGGTTTGGTTTTCCAGGAGATATAGACCTCCAGCAGATAAGCAAACACATGAAAATGCATAATAAGAGGAATAATAATAATTAAAAGAAAAAGTTAAAAATCTAAAAGCTGAAAAAGGAAGCAGTTTATATGTGCAGGTAGAATATAAATGAAATGGCATCTCCAAAAAAACGTGCTAAAGAAAGTGTAAGTTGTGCTCTGCCTATATGGGTGATTCAGTGGACTGCAATACATGTCAGTCAAGCCATGCTCTTTGTTTAATTCCATTAAAGCACACACTGTAAATGGCCAGAGGAAAATATTTGCAGCTTCTTAAAAAAACCCAATATAGACATAGATATATTTCTCTTTTGGAACAGGAAAGTCCTCAGCTACCTTCTACCTTGTCTCATAGGCCAGATAACCTGGAATACAGAAATAATTCTTCAAGAGGTTACACTGCCAAGCTTATGGATACCAGATACATCCTGCATTAGAGAGGAATAATCTGGCAAAATGAATTACCCTGATCAGGACAATTAGAAGTCAATGGAGAAGCTCAGCTACCAGACACCTGAAGATACTTCCTAATCATTGTTAGATAAAAGTGAAGACCACACAAATATGATACAAATGGGACTATAAAATTACATCATTCATCTAATATGATGTGGGAAAGCACACAAAAGGGTGAGGCAGGAAGAACTGCAGTGCAGAATTTAATCTATCTTTTCATCCTTTGGACTGGGAAATACATGGGGTTTTGTTTTTCACAGGAAGTAAACACTTTTCCTTGCTAATCTGGTTGCTAATTGGAAGATTCAACAACCTTATCTTCAGCAGCCACTGCCATTCCTTAGATCTCTATTGAGATCTAAACTAACAGGGGTCACAGTATAGAGAATCTCTAACATGTTGTTCTTCTGGTTATTTCTTAGCAAGTTAAATGCTTTCTCATTATTTAGGTGCCATTGAAATATCCAAAAATTTTAAATCCATCAGAAGTTTTCTAAATCAGCTAATCACAAGGCATCATGGCCTTTTGGAGCAGGACTAATGTCATCATTCATCCAGCAACCAGTGAAAACATCCTGTTCCCCAGAACACTGACTGGTTATCAAAGTTACTGACTGAACAACTAAGCCATATCCATTTCTAGTGAGATGGAAAACTCTATTATCCAAGAATATCAGACACAACATTAGGAATAATAAGTTACTGGTGAAAATATTTAATCAGTGGGATTTCTTAAATTAATTTTAACAAACAGGGCAAAATAAGTTCATAGCTATCTGTGGGAAAGTATGGGAAAGTGTCAGTTAAAACCCTGTCCAGCAGCTAGAAAAGGTGGTTATTCTACTCCTCAAATCCAGCATCACAGGACAGTCAGAGATGCTAAGCAAGGAAGGACAGAGATGGAAGGATAGATCTAGATTGATAAAACTGAGGCTCACAGCTAGCATTCACTTCTCCCAATCTTTTAAAGATCAGAAAATCTTGACAGAATCATCCTTGCAGGTGCAGAGCTCACTGGACCTACCTGAGATCGTGCTGCCATGGAGAGCCAGTGAGAGCAGTGCAGGCTGGCAGCAAGACACTTCAAAGAGTCTGACAGGTGGGTGGCAGCTCCTGAGAGATCTCAAAAAGAAACTGAGCCTTTAATTTCAGAGTCTGTAATAGCTACAGTCTGAGAAAGAGATTTTTCAGCCAGTACTGAGCAGGACTTCTTCAGTAAACATGTTTGGAGATAGTGAGTGTATGTAATGCTTCCATGTCTCATAAATGCTATGAAAAGGCTAGGAATAACTTGCTGTGAATACACTGGCCATAACTCAACATGCCCATTACATAATAAAACACCACTTCTGCCTGAAATAGGCTGTATTCAGTAGGCCACAACCTGTTCTCTTGAGGAAGTCACTAACAGCAAAGCACAAATCTTCACAGAAATCTTCGTGTGACAGCAAGACACAGCCACTTTGGAGCGTGCTTGTGGCTCAAAAGTATCACTCAAACTAAAGCAAAGCTGAAACTACAGTGTTTGAGTGGGCTTTTCTTTCAGGAATTGAAAGCCAAGCCCCTACTTCCACCCTATCCTCCCTTGAACAGCTCTGGAACTGCAGCACAAATTACCACTGCCCAAGCCCTCTCCTGAGGCCCTGCTGTCTGCCAAACTACTCAGACAGTGCTTTGGCAAAATGCTGGCTTCAATTCCTGTCCTAGCACAGCTTTCTAGAGCCTCAGGGAAGGCATAATTCAAAAGAAGCACTGATTAGCAGCCTGATCTGCTCAACACAAAGCTTCCATTCAAAAAGCCTGCTGTTTTTCAACCTGAGTTGCCAACAATATTTATCTCACTGCTCAGATCAGAATCCCATAATACAGCATGAATTAGAGTTAAATCCTGATATACAGCAAAGGTTCCTGAGATAAACAGCACAGCAAACCTGAATTCCTTACACTAATTGGTGTTATAGAGGAATATATGAGCAAAGAAATCAAAAAGCAGCACAAGTCCAATGCCAGAGTTTGCCCATACCTTTCCTTATAGTTATTCCCAGATGGAGGGAGGGGCCCAAGATGGCTGTAGAGTAAAGCCTCACCTGAAACCTGGCAGGTTGCTTTTCATGCTGTAGGTGCCTTCCTAAATAATTCTTTCATAACATTTCAAGCACACAAAGCATCCTCAAGTTTCACTTGAACTGACCTACAGTAACAGGCAATTCCCTACCTCTACCCTTAGAAATCTTCAATTAAAATTCAGAATGGTTCTGTTTATAGCTAATAGATGGCTTAGGCAGCAGTAAGCCTAAAGACTATAACCCAAGTTCCAGAAAAAATATACAAAGCTTTTGTATGAAAATAAATTGCCAGTCAGAATGCTCTAATTGATCCAAGCAGTGCAAGTTTCCTGTCAAAAACTGTGTCAGGGAAATGTGTATGCAGTTATCACACCACAGTGCATACAGACTGTGCTGAAATGTTGTATGCTTGTGAGGAACTCAAAAATCTCACACAAACTGCCAAACCAACTTCACAGAACAATTCTACACCATAACTGAGAAGGGCATCAAACCTCTGAAATGAAGAATGGAATATAAAGGGCAAGTAAGAGGAAAGAATTTATTCAGCCGTGCCCTTCTGAGCACAAGTCACAAGAAAATGGGAGTACTGTCCCACAAGAATTTCTATATGAAAAGTCTCATTAAAGTAGGTGCTAGTGTTTCATCTTCTGCTAAAAGACTGGCTTTGGCTTGCAGCATTTGGTTTGATTTTAAATCACTGCATGTGATTTACTATAGAAGAAACTAAGAATCCAATAATGAGATTTCAGTAAAAATAAATTAAGTTGGTGAAAAAAGAAAATCTCAGCACTAATCAGCACAGCTGCAGTGCCTATGGTGGAGCTGTGCTAACCAACCCACTCACTCCCAGAGAATTGCCTCACCAAGATCCCAGTTTTTCTGTTTATAACAACAGTTGCATCACAATGTATCAAAACAGATTTTTAAAAAGAAATTGTATCCCTATGTCACAGTGTTTAAATAAATGCAGAAGCAGGAACTATAGTGTTTCTTAGTTATGAAGTAAAACATTTTAGAAGACCAAATAAAAGTTACTCCTTTTTCTCCTTCCCATTGTCTAGAGCACATTTTTCTCCTTCTACTAAGATACTTCCAGATCTTTTTCCATTAACTAGTTTTAAGATTTTTTGAGGACATTCTAAGTTTTCTATAGTTTCTGAATTTTTGTTGGTCTTTTTAAACTTTTTTTCTTCAGGAAAAATGTTACTATTTCTCTTTAATGCCATTGTTAGTGACATGCTAAATGAAACCCAGCTGAATTAGATTCCCAGTTTGTCTTTACCAGGCTTAATTACTAAGGCTATTTTGTTTAAGACTGTTATAAATGAAAGACACATTGGAAACATGCAAATACACTGAAATCCAGGAAGACTGTGGTGAAGGAAAGGGTAGCAGCACCAAATGCTAGCATATTGTTTTGCACTGTAAAAAAGAATTCCAGCATCATCAAAATTCAATCCTCAAATAACTCAGGCTATTAGAAATCACTGCACTAAAATGTGCTAGAAATAGTTTCTGTAACACATTCTAAATACACATGTAATGCAATAAATGAAAGTATTATGTAACAGTAAATTACAGTGAAGCAGCTACAACAACCAAGCCATCCAAACAGCACAGGAAAAACAAAAACAGTAAGCCAAGCATCAATGTTTACATAATCCTTTTTCCCATTTATTTTATATCAACTTTTCATACACTGGGGATGACTATAAGGAAACAGTAAGAAAATATGTTTATTGAACTACATTTATTAATTTCTCACTTCTCTGTTATAAACAAAAGTCAGCTGTTGATGATCTGGAGGAGAAAAGTCATCTTAAGACATTCTATGCTAGACATCAAATAAAACCCTGGGAAAGCCTTGTGACCTCCAGAGAAGTGGAGAAGAATACTGTTCTGTTCTCTGAACAACTCCTCCTTGGTTATTTGCAGTCTATAAAAACTGGAGTTTTGGTTCATGACTAGGAAAATGCTGGTAAACACAAGGCTAGAAAGGATGCTTGATTACAAAATCATGCTTGGGGTGGCATGGCATGACTTAGTCAGGTGGGTACATATATTCTGAGTTTCTTCCAAAGGAGATCCAAAACACAGTAATAACAGCCCACCTTCCTATTGCTTTTATCAGAATTAATTTTAAGACTCAAGTCATTACTATACGATTGAACAAGGAATGAACTAGATGAGCTCTCATGGTTCCTTGCTAGTCAATTTATTTTTTTTTTGCAATTAAAAGTAACAGCCTGTGCAACACACCATGTTCATCCCTTTTATCATCCCTTCAGCAAACATGATAACAAACATGTTGGTGCACAATGCAGTTAAAAACCCTGCCATTCTAAAGGACTGTTTTATTCAGTATAATTTAACTTGAAATGCTAATAGGAACACAGGAAGAACAGGGGGGGAAAGTTCAAGCACTGCAACATTTGAAAATACTGTGTTAGTCTGCTCAGTATTTTCAATGTTTTTTGCACAGTACACTTTCCTATCAGGGGTCTAATTGTACCTTCCCTGCAGAACAAGTTTGCCACAGAAGACAATGTAGGCTGATGATTTGGGACCAGCACAGGCATCTCACGGCTCCTGGATCCAGACATTGCTTGCTGCAGTCATTTTATTTATTTTGTTAATAAACTTACCCTAGTTTGTATTTAAGTCTGACTGATTTATTTATGAAAAGCAAAGACTAAATACACACAAAAGAGCTGCAGTTTTGTCATTTAACCCCAAAGCCTGTGTTACGTAAACCAAGTGTACTCCCCAGCTTTACATTTCCCTTTAGAGCAGGAGGATGCAGCAATGCTGAACTCTCAAAGTCAGAATATTCCAGGCAGCTTGTTAAAGTGCAGCAACAGTGTTTCAAAACTCTGAACAGAACAGCTGGCACAGTCAGCTCAAGGAAAACAATGTAATAAATCTTCTGAAAATAAACAGAAAAGAGAAAGTGTTTACATACCTATGTTCAACAGCTGAATGAATCTGTAGTTTTCCAAATGTGCTTCACTGACAAGTTTCCTGACACAGGTCAGATCTCTTGAATACCATAGTCATGCAAAAAGAGCCATTTCTCATCTACAGGAAGCATCAGCAGAGAAAGAAATAAAACCAAAATAGTGTAGTTCAGACTAACAGCTCCAATATTCACAGGGCATGGGAAGCTGCCAGCCCCACACAAACACCCTCCCCACCTAATTACATTCAGCTGCTTGTCATGTGGTCTTGCTGACCGATCAAGTGATCTCTTTTCCCCCTTTTAAAAGTGAACAAAGTAGCAAACTAGATCTCCCTCAACCAGGTAATACACCTCGAACCTTTGCATAAACCACTGACCCTCCTCCTTGTCTTAGGGAGAGGAAGTTGCAATGTGGGAGCACAACTTTTTCTAAGTATACCCAAAAAATAAAATACAGCAAACACAGTAGTTTACTATATTGAAATACAGCAAGCACCAAAGTTCCCCAAACTGGTTTTATTTCTCATCTTTATGGACAGCAGAAAAACCTCCTGATTACAAAACTGGCAAAGACACCACAGAGAGAGACCATGGGAGCAGA
Organism: Zonotrichia leucophrys gambelii; assembly: GCF_028769735.1. NCBI lineage: Eukaryota > Metazoa > Chordata > Aves > Passeriformes > Passerellidae > Zonotrichia > Zonotrichia leucophrys. The sequence goes on along the minus strand of NC_088180.1, from coordinate 7,607,885 downwards.
ATCTGGAAGGATTTGGGAGGACAGTGGCAGCTGTACCACTGGGCTTTGTAGGCATCTGTGTCCAGTCCTTTCTGCTGAACCACTTCTGATGGCAACTATTGGAATATGATCCCGCAACACACTGCAACAGGCAACAAACTCCAAGAAGAGATCAGAGTGAGGATGTTGCCAGAAACTTTCTGAAACACAGACACTAAACCTACAAGTTCCTGTCCCTGCACAGTGCTAAGAGACACATGCAGACATTTTAAACATTCAAATAACTTCAAGGAAATAAAGCTAGTGCTTTAACATGTAAACCAGCTCTTCAGTGAGTCAGTTCGCAAGAGGCAGAATCCTGCACCAGGCACTCACTGCACGGAGAGCCCTGCACTGGGCCCAAGGGATCAGACAGGACCTTCACAGCCCCTGCAGCCCCACAAGGGGGGGTCCCCTCTCAGACACCCCAACATTAGAGATGCTCACAGGAGAGCACTGAAAGCTGTGCACAAAGCAACTTTTGCACCCACCGTGTAAGATTTAGCTGATGTGAGATTTGCAGACAAGTGTCCTTGCACAATCCTTTCTTGTCTCAGTTTCTTTCCTCAAGCTGCTTCAAGAGCAGCAAAGAAAGGAAATTAGGGTGGTGTCTCCAGCTAGTCTGCAATCTTATAATTTAACAAGTGCTGCAGACAGGCTGCTACAAATATTTAACATATGGATTCATCTACCAGTAACAAAGACAACTCCACAAGCTTCTTAGCTCTCACTTGTTTCAGTGCTCAACTATCTTGACTCTTTTCATTTGAATCAAGGCAATTTTTTTTCCTTGCCATGGCGAACATCTAAGTTATATTATACAGAGCTGGAACACTTTTTCCTGCCCTGCCTTAGCATTTTTCCAGCATTAACTAAAATCCATTTCTTTGACATTTACTTACAGGTTGTAATTTTTAAAACTCTATCCATTCTTGGCTCAATCCAATCTTCTGCAAATTTCACCAGTTTTAGAGGGAAAGGCCCTTTTTTGCTCCCATATGCAATTAAAAAACAGAATTGTGCTCAATTTTCAGCAACATGCACATTTTTCATCTTTAACTGCTTGCTTCCCTGATCAATACCAGCACATTTGCTTAACTGTGAAGAAATATTCAGACCACAAGCACACTAGAATGTCTGGTAACTGCTCCAGAGTGCAGAAGGAGGAACAGGATAAGAAGTGTTGACAGACAAAGCAGCAGTTCTCCTGCCATGTTGCAAACAGCCCTGGGGGGTAACTACACACACACTAAGCACAAACTGTCTGGAAGTCTCAACTTCAATCTCTCTCAATGTAAATGGAGAAACTCTTCCATACAGTCAGATATTTGCCATCTTTAATGGGAAAATAAAACACTAAAGTCTGGGGATTATTTATTAATTATTTCAGGATGAAATGAGGCTGTTTAACTTGTCGCTTACCAGCTTGGTGTGAGGAACACCAACTAACCCTTCCTTCCTTCCTTCCTACCAGGCAAGGCTTTTATCCACAACAGTAAGACTTTGCCAGAAAGGTACAGCTGAAATAAAGCTTTCTTTGTGAGGGTGAAGTTATGTTGATCTCAAACTGGAGAGTTATGAACTGGGAGGACATCAGTGTTTGGTTATTTATAGTCTCTGTTTTTAAACAAACACGTTTGCAGCCTCTCAGCAAGTGCTGCACAGGCGCTGAGGCAGCCGTGCTGCGGGGGCAGGAAGCAAACACCAAGCAAGCAGCAACAGCTGGAACAGGAACCACTGCAGGCAGCCCGAGGTGAGCCTTCCTCCCACTGCTACCCCAGCCCTGGGGGCTTGTAGGAGCTTGGGCAATTTCTTACTTTATGTAGGGCATCAAAATTACTGAAACTGTGAAATGTAGTTTTGAAGCTCCAGCTCTACAAAGGAGTACCTATCTAGTCAGTTATTCAATATTCTCAATGTTTTTACAAGTTTTATGAACAAAGATGATCTGAATGATTTACTTGTAAAACTTTTCTATGCTTTACAGGCCTAGGAATTTAGGAGAAAATGTGAGGAGTTAAACACAGTTAACAGTGTGGAGCATTCTTCAGTATAAGCATCAGAATATTTGCCTTCACACACTCCTTGAGGAAAGTTGCAGGTGTCCAAACTGTCCTGTAGCAGATGCTTCTATAAGAAAAATGCTGGGTTGTTACCTGCCTGCAGAAATAAAGACATCTGCCACTGGAGAGAGGACTGGGAGAATTGGATCTAGTAACAACCCATTTCAGATAATGCTACAGAACTGTTTCCAAAGCCAAGAGCTGTGCCTAACATCAGTGTCATCTGCCCCTGCTCTGCAGTAGCATGCCAGTACTTCAGGGCAGAACTGAAAGGACCTGAAAGGAGGAGATAAATTCCATATAAAAGACTTTTTTCTTTTGCTTTCCTCTCCTGCACCAATATCCTTTAAAAAAAAATTTTAAAAAAGACAACCCACACTAACAAAATCAGCTTTCACACCAGAACTGTTATAGCTGAACTTTGCCAGGACCAAATAATGAAATATCCCTTGAGTGATTAAAATAAAAGTTGGGCAGGCCTTCTTGCTACCCAAAGGCACAACTGCTAAATATTTAGCAATATTATAGAGTAAAACTTTAATTATGTTCTTTCAACTGTAAGCCAATCTAAGCAATTTCTAGTAATGGTGACAGAGCTTTCTTTTAGCATTGCATGCGATAAAGCATTGGCATATTTAAGATCTGTAGCGTTGTACATAAAAAGGAGGCTCTTAAAAATAATCCACTACAAGAGAGTCTCCAGATAACTAACTTCCAAGAATTACCATGGTCTCTTCAACAATAAAAAGTTAACAGTAAAAGAATCAACAAATGAAAAGCATCAATTTTGCTTTCATGGAACATCATATGCCTAAAGACAGGAATCCTTTGCAGCACTTCAAAAAACTTTAGACCAAACTCCATCATCAGAAAAAAACATCAAAAGACTGCTTCCCAAATAAGATTTATACATGGTTATATCTGACCTCAGAAAAGATTAGTAAAATTATCCCCAACAAGATAATTGATCTGTCATTTCTGTCAGAACTGCAAGCCTCTGCCTCTACAACACTTTGTATTATGCAGTCTGTCCCAAGGCAAAGTGGAGATGCCTATTCCAGATCTGAATCAAAAGGGGAAGGGAAGAATCCTTTAATATTTGAATCAGATTCTTTCTTATTACAGTTCTGAAATATCAGAAAGAAAATAGTATTAAAAAATACTGTTGTACATGTCCTTGTACAAGATGGTACAACACCAAGAAATGGTCAAACAAGGTTTATTTAAAATAGCAATAAAAAATGTATGAATAAACATGATTATTTGTTTTGAGTGAAATGAGCAAATGTGATGATTTTGTATGCAGGAAATGGTATTTTGGCAACATTCACACTACTCAAATTACATAACCTGTACTCAAAAGAACATTTTACCTAAAGATGGATGAATTATTTGATGTGCTACAGTTCTTCTGTGGGACTGTGTTGGTTCACATTTTGTAAGACCCAGGCAGTGCAGGCCTGAGTGCATGCAGGGAGCACCTGGAGCAGCACTGCAGGAGGCACCAGCAGCCCTGCACTGGGTGAGAAGCTGTAAAAGCACACCAATAATCTGATGTCTCTGTCTTCAGCCTGAAGAGCAACAAACTTCATTTTAGATCAATGATCTTTATCTACTTTAAAGGGTTGATGACTAAGTCAGCTTTTTAATTAAAAAACAGTATCTTTACAGGAAGCTGCTATGCCCATTTAAAGGAACATGTGCACTACAGCTACCTAAGAAAGGATTTTCAATGTTTTACAATCCTATATTAATACAGCTTTGAAAGTTTCTGTCATATTTTTATCCACACTTCAGCTTAATGGATATGTGTTTATTCTTGGCACTACCTGATCCAACATATTGTTTGAAAACCAATCTCAGTGGAGCTGGGTTTTCTTTCCAGCACAAGGATATCCTGTTCACATCTTTTCTGATCTACTTAAGAGGGCAAGTGGTTCATCATTCTCCTCACAAGCTGTCAACAGTGCCTTTTGCACTTTAACTCTGCTCTCAGGAGGAAAAATGGAAAGGTTAATTATGTGAACTATGTGGCAGACAGAGAAGTCTGCTACTTCTGAGCTACAGCAAAGTATTGCTGCTGCAGTGTATTGTTTGATCTTCCATGCAACAAAGCACATGAAACCAAATGAAACACCTGGGATGCCTATTTTCTTCTACCTTTTCTTAAAGCATGAACACCATTAACATGAGAGCTCCTTCATATTGCCATGTATTCAGTGACTCCCCAGGTTAACTAACCTGACTGGTTGATCTGCCTTCCTCCAGGCTGTGCAGGAGGAACGGGTGGGCTTGGAAAGGTGGTGATTCTGCAGTACCTTACCAAAGCAGGTCTGGCAGTTCCACTGGCCCCATTCCACTCCCTGGGTGACTCTCAATTACTAAAAACGTTACTGCTCCCATTCTTCATGCTCCCACAGGATGCTAGGCTGAAGAAAAACTCCCTAAGGCTCAACACACCACACTTGAGATTATGAATGCAATAAGGACTTCTTGGAACAAAGCTCCAAATTTGCAATGCAAAAAACAAAGCTGAAATGAGGACATGCCTCTTAGACTGGTTTCCTAAGGAAACAAAGCTCATTAGAGAGGGGCAGAGATGCTGAATTTCTATTATTTCTGCCTTCTCCCCCAACATTTGAATCTGCTGATCAGCTTTAACACTTTTACAGAGGGGAAGAAACCACAAAGATCTGAACTTCCTGAACACTTTGTGAAAAAATGGTAAAAAAATGGCAGCCTGGATAAAGGGAGGAGTGGGATGTGTGCTTCCCCTGAAAACTGGCACTTAAGAGTTTCCAGTTCTGCAAGGGAAACCCACCAGCTGCCCAGGCTGTACCTGCTGCAGCACATACTGTGACAGCCATTCAATTTTACATTTACTTTCAAGCTGGATTTAAAATACACTATATCTATTTTAAAAGCAAATTAAATTTAAGCACATCTATTATTAAAAAGCGAATGGAATAAATCCAGTGATGTTTCACCACATCAGCAGTTTAGATCTGGGGGAGGAGGAGTTGTCTTCTGTTTCAAAACCTACTGAAAAGCATGATTCCACTTTTGCAGCACGCTCTTTTCACAGGCCTCCCAAAGCCTGCTCTGCAGCTCCTCCTGACACACAGCAGGCTCTCCAGCCCCGTGGGCTACCCAAACTGACAATTCTACAAAATTAGCAAAGAAATATTTATATTCACCTCTTCCATTTCATAGATAAAGAACATTTTAAAGACTATTCCTTTAACAACTCTAGCTTAATTTAATAACTCCAGCTTATATTTATCCAATCTAAAATTACAAGAATTTTGCTACGAAATTCAGAAGAAACACAATCAGACAGTACTATCTTCAAACTTGGTTAACAGCATCTCTGTACAGAGATGTCTATCCTGACACCATTCCAAGAAAAAATATGGAAAAATTAAGTATTAGTCAGACAGTCCATGCCCCGACAGAAAAGACCTGTCAAGCTGAATCAGTGTTAGAGGAGAAAGTCAGTGGAGCATGTGCAGTTATGTGCACAGGATCTGAAAGTGCTGCATGAGAAAATCTGTTGGAAATGGATAATACCAGCAGGGCTAGGACTGCCCTGATACCTGTATTTTGGGTCACATTCAGCCATGCATAAAGTTTGGTTAAAACAAAACTAGTGGGAGTGGGGGAGGAGGAATTATGATTAGCCTTCACAATTAAAAAAAAAAAAAAAGCCACTATAAAAAGACCCCAATTATACAGTTTTTTTCCTATAATCTGCATTCTGAATGTTATCTGGGTTTCCAAGCAGACATGGAAAGCACCAGCCACTGGCAAGACCTGTAGCAGCAAATCATCTCTGCAAACCCTGCATGAAAGCATTGCACAGCACAAGCAGTGCCACAGCTGCGAGCCTTGAGCGCTGCCCTGAAATGCTCAGAACGCACCACGCTCCATGACAGCCACACAATTATCAGCAGGGATCTCCAGGAGAAAGGTCATTTCCCTCAGCAACTACCAACATAAAATACCATACCAGCAAGACTGCTGGAGACGAGAAAACCAGAAAACTTGCATTTTAATTCACAAAAATGAATGAAGTTTTCTTTCCCCCCTACCCACCATACATGTTTTATTACTCCTTATCACCACTAGCAGCCTTCAGTCTAGTTCAAATATTCCCTTTCCCCAAGGATATTACTGGAATTAATTGTTTTCCTCCTTTCAGTTCACAGAGCAACCATTTTCCTTACAGTCTTTGGGTGATAAGGGAACCAAATGAAATATTCCACAGTTATGAAAATGAACCAGGGTTTAAGAGTGAGACTGAGCTGACTTTGGACAACAGCACTTCTCCAGAGAACCTTCACCACCTTCTAATGACATAAGCTTAATAAAAGTATTATAAAAATTGTACATCCACTGTTTTTAATTTTGCTTTACATTCTGCTGTTTCTAATTCAAACCTGAAAGGAGCTTACATACCTGAAAGCCTATCCTTTCCAACTAAAACTGCCCTAATAAAAGGCATTTCTTCTACCCATGGAGCTCTCCTTACCTGAAAGTATTACTGAAGAGTCCGTTTTCATCTACTTTGCTATTTATTCCTTTATCCTTTTATCACCTTTTAAACCAATAGCAGTACACAGCTGCAAAACTGCAGTCACAATCTCCAAACTTAATTTGGGCTCAGCTACCTGATTCGTGTAGTAGTGTCCTTGTACCCATCCAGTGTTCCATTTGCACATAAAATATTTCAGCAAGGTGTGCTCCTTACAGTCCTCTCGTTCACATATCACATTTACACAAAGAATTACTGCAGAAGTGTACAGTTATCCTCAAAATACTTTATGCAAGTGCCCACAAACTTAACTTTTAATTTTAAAACACTGATTACATATTAACCAACTTCTTTTGTCCATTGCAAATCACAGATTTCTGGAGAAGCTCCACTCCTGCTGAGTTTGTATCTTCACTGCTGCTTCCCCTTTGCTACTACCAGTCTTCATGTTGTTTTCCACAAGTGCCTTTTTCTGACATGTCTTATTCTTACCCATTTCTCATCAGTAAAAGTATCAGACACAAAGAAAGAAAACAGCTATGAGAAATGGGTTTGCAAACTCAGCAAAATATCACTGCACTGGTTTACACTTTGATATTATCCTCAGAGCCATAGAAGCAAGGACACTTGCCTGGGTGTTTTTTCCCCTCCTGTAGACTAAAATACTGAAGAACTTGTTAGGTCAGCTCCAGAGTGCTGAAATGTGCCAGTATGTGAAAAGAATTCCACCACCCAGGATATGCAAAACTGTCACACACCCCCCAAAGCATCTCCAGCCCTTTGAAGCCACACCAACACCACAGGAAAAAAGTGTCCTGGTTGTTATATGTCATATTTTAATCTACATGCCATAAGGCTTATTAGATTGGAAAATAAATCACAGGCACTGAGACTACTTATTACTATAAATCAAAAGTACATTCTGATGCTTTATGTATGAAAAGAAAACAATGTAAGGGTGTTCCATAAAAGAAAGTCAGGGCTAGGACTTATTCACAAAGCTCCACTGGAGATAAAAGGATCATTCAATCATTAAGTGATCTCAGCTGATTTAACATGGTTTAAGTTAGTCCTGCCTCCTGACAGGGATGCAGTTCTGACTAAGAGAAAAAAAGAAATGAGGAAAAGAAACCTCATAACCAGATGCTATATCCAGAGAGACTGATTGGGAATATAATTGTATAAATAGGAAAAAAAAGTGTTTCTGCTAAAAAAGCTGTCTTATAGGTTAGAATTTATCTATCCATGCTGTACTTAAACAACTTTTTAGGCATGTTTGAAGCCAGTGCTGTAAACTCAAAGATTGTATCTGCAGCACTGAGTGGTGTCTACAAAGCAAAGGGAGCAAAAGCAAGTTCCAGAGCACTGTGTACACCCAACTCAGGAAAAGTTCACCTATAAGTACCTAAATAACCCTCTGCAGGATCCACCACATGCGCAGAGCACAATAACGCAGCTTTAATGCAGATGGGAATATTTGATTAATTTTATTAATTATTTATAAATGCAACTTAATTACTTGCTGAGATATCAACAGGAGAAAAGGAGTTCTCATTCTTTATATTCCACCTCTAGTGCCAATTTTGCCTGTTTCTTTAGATTAAATTAAATTCTAACCACCTCTATTGACTGTGACAGACTGATCCTAGTAATGGTGTAGATCTGCAAGTGCGGGGTTATGCTGGAAACTAACAGACCTCTCTGGTCATTTACCAGCACGGGAGATCCCGGGCAGGAACAGCAGACCAAGAATTCAAAGGCACAGGGGTTACTGCACGTAATATTTGTTTCTGTAAATGTCAAATGCTACTTAAGAATTCTTTTATCTCACCTTATCTTCTCTTTGAAAGAAAAGGAAATGTGTAATCGAGTGATAAATTAATGTGTTCCCATGTTTAACGAGAGGGATAAAACAAACTTACAGTCTGGTTTTAGACATCTGGGTGCTCATGGGAAATTTTGTTAACTGTGAAATTAAACCAGTGTAAGTTGTAGCACACCCTCTCTCCCAAACTCCTTTGTGCAAGAGATTAAGTAGATGTAAAATCAGAACCCTGAACGAGAAACACAGGAACATGCTGTTCTTTTTTCCATCTTTTTAACCATGCTTTTGAAACATTCATTTAGCATTACAAATGCCATTCCTACATTTACCTATCAACATTTGAAATGCATATTGCAGTATATGCTATTCCCTGGCTGGAAAATACTTGGAACACTCACAAAATTAGTAAAAGTCTGTGACAAGAAAGAAGGGCTGAGAGAAGAGGTCTATGTCAGATTTAAGTTTCCAAGAAAGGGCAGTATAGATTTTGGAGAGTTTCAAAGAAAAACCTGTAAGTGCAGCAACACACCACCTTGCAGAACTAACTCCAAACATGTTTGTGTTATCCTGATGAAAATCTCCTAAGCACCATCTATGAGGGAAGTGTTAGAAGACTCAGAGTCAGAAAGCTCAACAAATTCCTGATACATGTCTAAGACATAAAAATTGAGTGGTTTCAACAGTTCTAAGCATGTCCTTTATACCTTGCTAGCACCATCAAAAATACCACATATATTAACATACTCTAGTTACTTACAGTTAGGAAAATCAATAGGTGTTTCTAATGGACTTAGTTTTCTTTAGATCCAAGATCACCAAAGTGTAAATTCAGCCCAAGCAGTACAAATCAGGCTGAAGGGCCTTCTCAGCACGAAGCCTCCCTTACACAAACACACAGTGCTCAGAAAGGAGCAACAGGTCTGTTGATAGTCACGCATAAGATCTGAGTCCCGGCTAGGCAGATATAACATTATCATAGTGCTCTCACAACGACTGACCATTTTTAAAGCCTTTTTAAAAAATTAAACCAGACATGCAGTGCACTCTCCTCTGTAGAAGAAAGGCAGGTGTAGAGCGGTGGCAGCTCCCGCAGCAGCAGCAGCAGCGCGGGAAGGAAGGCCCGAGCGGGGCTGTGTGCGGCGCTATCGGCAGCCGCCGTGAGAGGAAGCACCTGAGGGGCGGCCCAAGGCCGAGGCTAAGGACAGCTCGCTCTCATCTCCGCAGCGAGGCCCCTTTGTCAAAGCCTGAGTCGCTGTTCCGGAGCCGTGGGGCTCCGGCACGCAGTTCCCCGCCCGAAACACCGTCCCGGGGCTCTGACCAAGCCCTCTGCCAGCCCAGCCCAGCCCAGCCGAGCCGAGCCGTCCCTGCTCGCTGCCCTGCTCGCCTCCCCTGCCGCCCTACCTGCCCGCCTCCCGGCCGCCGGAGCTCCCGCAGCCGCGTCACGCCGCACCTGCCTTTTTTTGGGCTCCGACCGTGTCTTTTCCGTCAAGGCAACATCACTTCCCGTACAGCCCGAGGTGGGGGCGGGCCGGGCGGCACCGCCCCGGCGTGTCCCGGCCCCGCCGCGGCCACCTGGGCGGGCTGAGCGCGGCCCTCGGGCAGCACCGCGCGGCGCTCAGGGGCGTTAGCCGGGCTGGCTCCTCAGCCCTTCCCTCCTCACCTCCCTGAAAGATCTCGCGCGGTTGGTAAGAATTCATGAGAGGCAAAACAGGTTTTGCAGCGAAAATCCGCGGTGCCTGGTTAATGCACACCACTGTGGTTTAATGAGCTCTTCCTGCCGCCTGCTGGCTGCCTGCCTTCCCCCGCGAGGGAAGAACGCTCTTGACTCTCAGCGCTTTAAACCCGGCAGTCTCAAGAATTCAGCAAATCTTAAGCTCAGTTGCATCAATAACCCTTCCACCTGCATCCCTTCAGACACCCTGTTTCTTGAGGCTTTTCAAATTCAACTGCCATCTTTATGGACAATTCCAGTCATTATATTTACAAAGGAAGTGCCTTCTAGACCTGAGCTACACCTCTTCAAAATAACCTTTTCAATACTTAGTGGTACTGTAAAGGAAGCTGCCAGAGTCACTGCAGTAATTCAGTGATGGCACTGAACTTTTGTGGCAATATGTAGCATTTCCTGATAGAATCAGGGAATGGTTTGGGTTGGAAGGGGCCTTAAAGACCATCTGGTTCCAATCCCCGGCAGAGACAACCTTGCATTAGACCAGGCTGCTCAAAGCCCCATCCAGTCAGGCCTTGGACACTTCCAGGGATGGGGCAGCCAGAGCTTCTCTGGGCAACCTGTGCCAGTGAATCACCATTCCCACTGTAAAAAATTTCTTCCCAATATCTAATCTAAACCTGCCCTCTTTCAGTTTAAAGCCACTGCTGTGTAATGTCATGTCCAAACTGCAATTGCTGCACTCAACTGCATTCTCCCAGCCCATCTTCTACTGCTATCCTCCCATCTCAGCTTCTATACCAGTACCTCCACCTACAACATTGTTCCTGGCTTAAAATATAGACACACAAACATTTCTTTCCTCATTCTGTCCAAACAAGATTGTGTTAAAACCAAAACCTGGCATAAGTTTGTCCCAAGATCTCCTGGGTTTGGTTTCTTTTTAGATTTACTGAAGTATTGAAGTATCTACTGATTTTGTTTCCCGAAGTCTCAGATTCTATTCTGTCAGACTAATCCACACCTACTCCAAGGGCCATGCTTCCTTCCTGAGCTACACACTGAGGCTCTTCTTAAGGACAACCCATTTTCCAGGCAGATTTATGTATTCAATATCTACTGTAGCCTCACTCTGTCAGGACTGACATCTGTGTATAAGCACATGTGGTACGTGTGTTTATGTACATATGGCCCGGTCTGATTATAAGCTACCAATGTTGGGTGCAGTTCCCTTCTCAGCATGTGCACAACTGCTTCCCCAACTGAGCTGACGTATTAAGAACTGACACCATGAGAAGCAGAGAAAAATGGTATTTATCACTTGGAGGATCAGATCAGAGGCAATCCAACAAAACCCATGAAGCATAACGACACAGCAGCAGCTTTCTTTTTCAAGTTTCCTGATGTCATTTAAATTTAGAGGAGAAACTGCCCTTCAGACATTTAGCATGTCATCCATGATTCACTGACGTCCCGGAGTCTGGTACGAAAGACGCAGGCATGCAGCTGCAGCGGGCGGGCGGCTCCAGCGCGGGGCCGGGCTGCGGAGGCGGCTCGGGCGGGACGGCCCCGGCAGGTGACGGTCGCGCCGGCTCCCAGCGGCTCCATTGCCCCCGACGGACGGGGCGTGCGAGGGCCGGGCTGCGAGGCGATGCCCGGGAATGGCGCCGCACACCTCCCTCAGGGCCTCTTGTCAGGCGCGGCGTCCGGCGGCGATGCGGCGGGGCCGTGTGGGGCCGCGGGCGGCTGGAAGAGCGGCCCGTAGATGTAGAGCCCGCTGGCCACGCCGAGCGCCACGGCCACGGCCACGTGCTGTAGCGGCAGCCGCCCCCTCATGCCGGCCGGCGCTGCTGCCGCGCTCACGGACACGCGTGGGGCAGGAGGGCGCGCACTGCGGGGCGGCCCCGGCTCGGCGTCGGCCCGCAGCCCCGGCGCCCTCACCTGAACGCGGGACACGGCAGAGCCCGGCTTCCCGCTGGCTGCCGGCACCGGACGGAAGTACCGGCGCTGTCCCGCCTCCCGCGGTCGCGCATGCCCCGGCGGGAAGGCGGCGGGGGAGCTGCGGGCGCGGATGCCGGAGGCGGTGCGGCTCCGCAAGCGGCGGTCGGTGCTGTACAGCTCGGCCGGGGGGGCCGCAGCGCAGCGAGGCGCCGGTAAGCCAGGCCGGGCCGGGCGGTGAGAGGCAGGGGCAGGGCTGGGGGGCGGCTCCCGAGGGGCCCCTGACGGACCAGCCTCGCCCCCGCAGGTGCGGCCGCGCCCGCGTCGCTGCTGGCGCTCGCCCTGGCGCTGCGGACCCTCAATTGCTTCCTCGTCCAGACCAGCTTCGTCCCGGACGAGTACTGGCAGTCGCTGGAGGTGGCCCATCGCATGGTCTTCAAATATCCTTCCCCTGCCGCGGCCCCCGCGCCCTCTCATCGCTCCCCGCGGTGCCCTGGGCGGGTGGGCGCTCGGGCACGGCTTTGCCGGGAATAAGGTGTTGGCTTGACCAGCAACACACACCCCACCCCTCTGGCCCAAGGGACAGAAGGTCTCGATCCTAATGGCTCGGGTAAAGCTTTTCCTTTCAGTTGGTTATGATCTGTCCTTAATATTCATAATTATGGTTACCTGACTTGGGAATGGACAAGTAACTTAAGGGGCTACTCGTACCCACTGATCTTTGCAAGCATATACAAAGCATTACAGCTGCTGGCTAAGGATAATGTTCAGCTGCTGGTAAGTATAATCAAAAAATGTGTATCTGCTACTAAAATTCGATTTTAAAGTATTGTATTTAAACACATTGTCACATTATCATTGTCCAAGTAAAAGGCAAAGCCTTGAGTCTGGCAATTAGAGATGTGTGAACACACAGATCCCACTGATTTCCCATGGGGGCAGAACTTAATCATAAATTTCCAGTCACAACACTGATGCCTGCAAGTGCAGAGGTCTCTGTCAATCTCTTGGATTTTCATACTGATTGTGTTTGCCACTACATCATAATTGCACAGTAGTTCAGTTTTCCAAAGTGTTTAGCAATGTATATTTGCACTCAACCCACAAGAACTAACAACAGCCCCTTTTGATTTCTATTGGAGATGTAAAACAGATAATTCTACTTTCCATCTCTGAACACTTTCAGTTGAACTTCAGACATTCTCTGTTTTGGTAGAAATACTATCCTTACCCAAGGCCCTTACTATTTCATTTTTAAAATCATAAAAAGCTATAGAGAATACTCACCAATTCACTATTTTCATACTTGAACAGTCATTCACTAATTCAGTCCTCTCTTAAAACTTGGAATTTAACTTGGTTTGTTGCAAGTACAGTTTTCTCTCTGCTTACACAGATCTGGGTCCCTAGGCTTGCACAGGCAGTGCTGGCTGCTTTTGCTGATGTGAAGCTTTACTCATTAGTGCAACACCTTGAAAATTCAGAAACAGCAAAGTTCGTGGTGAGTCATAACCTTTAAAAAATTATGCATGTTAATAAACACTCGTTTTGCATTGTAAAATAAGTGAGTGCAAAATAATATGTCACACCTTGAAGAATTACCACCTTCATTTAGGTGAACTTGTTTTAATGTGTTCATAATTATTTTCAGTTCTTCTGCCAACTCTGTTCCTGGTTTACATGGTATTCCTGTACCAGAACTCTAACAAACACCATGGAGACTATTCTCACCATTTTTGCTCTTTCCTACTATCCGATAAAAGGCTCCAAGATGGGGAACAGGTGAGAAACTTTCTCCTAACAGTACTGATGATTTTTGGTTTGGGATGACACCAATCTACAAATATTGTTTAAAATGCTAACTTTTTTCTTAACATCTAAGGCAACCAAAGCCTTAGATGTAGCAAGAGTTCTGTCTCCTGGAAGGAACATTCTAATATTTCCACTAAATATTTTTTGAGATTATGTTATAGCTGCATGTAAAATTAGCTATCCCCCTCTTCCCTTTTGCAAAGCGTGACTTTATGGGAAACTTATTTTAAACTTTAAAACCATGGAATATACAGTAACTTAGGAAAAGAAAACAAAAGCTTTTTGGGGTCAGATATAGGAGAATTGGTGGTCACAATTTTCTTTATCACTCACTATTTTAAAGTAGGTACCTCTAGTTAGCAACTCCATTGTAACAAAGTAATTCTAGAGTTGCAGCCTTCTAAGCAAGAGAGAATATCTGCACTCAGAGTGTCAAAGTTACCTGCAGTATGAAAAACTTTTGGTTAGAGACATGAATGTCACTGTCTGCAAAAGAATTGACCAGACCTTTTGATAAGCTGCTGGGTTTTTTATGTTTCTTCCTTCTAGTTGTAAGTATTTAGCTTTGGTTGCACTTGCAATTATTATTCGTCCCACTGCTGTTATCCCGTGGATGCCTTTGGTCTTCAGCCATTTTTTGCAAGAACAGAGGAAAGCAGACCTTATCCTACACAACTGCATTCCAGTCGGGTAAGTTCTTTTTCAATTTAAACTGGGACTGTGCACAGCTACATCTTAAGATTGGTTTTACCACTGCAAAGGCAGACAAGCCAAAAAACCTGATATCATGTAAATAGAACAAATAGAGTCCTTTTGCAAAAGTTTAAGGAAGGGGCACATTTCCTTCAAACTGTTGTATATGCTGCAAAAAGCAGCAGGAAAGATTTCATGAGGGTGAGACATGAGCAGCATTCCAGCTTAATCTGGGATTGTGCCAAGGATACCAGGTGATGGCAAGTGGCCACTGTAAAATGGCCATGAGTATGGATAACCTCAAAAATACTAGGAATCAGAGTTTTGACAGCTGGAGAAGATACAAAAGCAATTCAGGCAATATCAGTGCAACAAACTTTCCATTTTTGCAGATTGGTCACAGTAGGAACCTCTTTAATAATTGACCGTGTGTTTTTTGGTGAGGTAAGCTGTTTTAAACTTGACTTATAAGAAGAAGGTTGGGTTTTAGTATTTTAGCATTGGTGGATATTTCAGATTTCTCTGACTTCTCCTGTTTCTGTGACAGTATCTGGCCTATGATCTTTAAATATATCCTAAGCCACAAACCCTTGAACACTGATTCTCAGGTATTTCAAGTGATGGACTGCTACGTAAAATCAGTATGCTTAGTCCTCAATAGTTATCAATCAATATTATCTGTGATTAATTGCTCAGTATAGGAAATCCCTGCTGAGTCTTAGTAAAAAACAAACAACCTGAAATAGGAGTAAAAATGTATTATATAGGGCCAGTGATGACTGTGTAGCTGTTGTGTTTGACTTTGGATTTGTGTTTAACTCCCCCTATCTCCCAGTGGGTACTGGTTCAGCTGAACTTCTTGAAATTCAACGTGCTGCAGAATTTGGGAACATTTTATGGCTCTCACCCCTGGCACTGGTACTTCACTCAGGGTCTGCCAGTTGTGCTGGGTCCCCATCTGCCGTTCTTCGTTCACGGCTGCGCGCTGGCACCAAGGAGGTTCCGCATCCTTCTGCTGGCACTGCTCTGGACACTGCTGGTGTACAGGTAATCTCTGCTGAGGGCAACTGCTGCCTCTCACTGCTCGTGTTCTTGGCAAAGCTCCTGTCCTCTCCACAGCAAAGCAGCATAGTACTCAGGTTAAGTGATAGAAAACTTACAGAAACTGTTCAAACACTCCAAGAAATGCAATCAGTTATAAAACTGGTTCTAGAATTTTGTGCAATGCTGCTTCTTGTATTGTCACCAATATGTATCTTTAGAATTGATTAGACCATTAAAGAATAAAATAATTCATCATTAAATGAAATTTAAAAAAATCCCAAAGCCAACACTCAATCACCCAGCAGATGTTTAAACAAAAATAGAACTAGTTAGAAAACTGAGTTCACTAGATGCCTGTTAATGAAAACACCATTTCGTTTGGTTCTTTAATACATCCCCAGTAAGATGAGAGATTCATAGACCTCTAAAACTTACTCCATTCCCAATTTTATACACAGCTCTTAGCTACCATAGGGCTGTATTTCTCACTGTAAGCTCAGAAGTATAAGAAAAGATAAGTTTTCAGAAAGCATCAGAATTAACTGTAGATTAAACAGAAGAGACACTTTCAGACATGAAAAAATACAGCAAGTAAATAAATACTAAGCAATAAATACTTTTATACTATCGTCGTAATAGACTACAGCAAAACAGTAGCAAGGTCAGAAATGCAATTCCTTCTTTCCAGCTTAAAACTGGAAGTAGCTTTATTGGCTTTAGGACTTTTTTACCTCCCTTAGTTTCATAAGAATCCCTTTGATTCCCAAGACATGAGAGTTGCAGTAATCCCCAAAAAAGCCCAAAAAGTTGTCATGGGGAATTGTTTATTTTTGTATTAGCAGGGGTGACTGTTAATTTGCTAGATACAAATGGGCACTTGAATCTTAGCTTTTCATCCACACTATTTATTGTGTCTTATTACAGAAAACAGATTGGTGAAGTACTGGTTAAATTACATCTAGTTATCAAAGAATCAGACCACTCAATTGTAATAGCCAGGAATTTTTAACAGTGCTTGGTTTAAACTGACCAAATAGTCTTAGTTTGAATGTACTTATGTTCTTCAAAAGTGATAATTTGGATTTTTACTCTTAACTGCTTCAATACCAAAAGCTTCTTAATACATGCATGTGCTGTTCTTCCCTGTGCTCTAAAACACTTTTTAATGTTGTCAACAGAACTGAAGCATTTAACTTTCTTGCTGTACTACTGTGTGTTTTATTACAGCACACTGAGCCATAAGGAATTCAGGTTCATCTATCCAGTACTGCCATTCTGCATGATTTTTTGTGGTAAGCATTGGTTTCAAATGTCTTGCAACCCTACCTGGATATAATTTTTACCCCAGGAGAGACTGTTAATGGTCAATGTAGGTATTTGATAAAGGATTCTTAGAATTAGCCTAGCCTTTTCTTACAGCTAGTCAAAAAGAGAAAGAAAAAAGATGAGGGAGAGCAAGTGACTGTTGCACAGATAAAGAATTCTTAGCATGGATAAAAGTATTCTTGCAAAAACATGACAACTGTGTGCCTTTTCCCATTATTAGCTCCTTCAAGCAAAGTGGGGAAAAGGGGCAGTGATTGGAGATGGGGAAAAAAAATGGAGTATGCTTTTCCAAGGCCAGAAGCTCAAAATTTAAAAACAATAAAATAATGCTGTAGTTTTCAGCAGTTTGGAGAAAAAGAATACCACAGCCGTGCACATGTAGTTACCATTTATTCTGGCTCAATGTGGACTTGCATGAATCAGAACACATCAGTAAGTTGCCATATATCATTCATCCAAACTATTGAATGGACTGGTTTTCACTACAAGAAATTAAATTTAAAGAGACAAAGCACTGGTTTTGAAATTGTATTGCCACTGTATTAGGCTACTTTAAAAAATGTATTAATTTTTTATCTCCCAAACTTACTCCAATGTTTCTATAGGATATTCTTTGAGATACCTGAAAGCATGGAAGAAAACTGCAGCAAGTTTCCTGCTGTTATCCAATTTAGTCCCAGCCCTGTACACAGGCTTGGTTCACCAGCGAGGCACTCTGGATGTTATGAGTCACATCCAGCAGCTCTGCAGTCACTCCCAGCAGTCACAAGCTTTTGTCTTCATCCTGATGCCATGCCACTCTACCCCATTTTACAGGTATTAAAAGTGTCAACAGTGCCTTACATTAAAACCCAAACTCTTAATCAGAAATCAAGATTTCTTTTTTCCAAGGCTTAATAAATTGAGATATATAAATGTATACAGGAAGAGTTTTGATTTTTCATACTGTTAATACAGAGTGAATAGGGGAAATAAGCCAAATGTTTATAACACAGAATAAAATTCAGCATCTAAGCTTTACTCATTTTTGTGGAATAGCTTTGTATGAGGATATGCAGTAAGTCTAATGACTTCACTAAGTATGTCACACTTCTTCATTATGATAACATTTTTAGCAAAATTAAACACTAATTGTTACAATAAAAATGTATTAATTTTACTTCTGGTGCTAGGCATTACAACACTGACTTAGGGCACTGCAAAAGGTTTTCAGTAGATCCTGGCAAGTAAACAAAATGTTAAAGCAGATATAACTAGTGAAGCTGATATGGAAAAGTACCTTTTTAAGAAACTGATGTGCAAATGGTATTTTTATTAAGATAAATGTGTTTTCTGTTAACTGCTAACAGCACAGTCCCAGCAGTTGGAGCTGAGTCTGCTTGCTCTACTTTGCTTTCATATGAATTACTGAAGGGAAAAAAATACTACTCTAAAGAAAAAAAAAATTAACTGATATTTCTTTTGGTTGAGGTGTCATTTGAAGTGATGAGTCATTTCAAACCTCTGATTCTGGTCAGTTTATCATGAAATGTGTTTTTGTTTTTCTCCCTAGTCATGTTCACTGTCCTCTAAAAATGAGATTCCTTCAGTGTCCCCCAGACCTAACTGGCAATGCGAGCTACGTTGATGAAGCAGATGTGTTTTACTCTGACCCACTTGGCTGGCTGAACAAGGAGTTTCACAATGACACATTATTACCCAGTCACTTGATCCTCTTCAATGTGCTAGAACAGGTATGGTAACATCACGATGAAACAAAGTGCTTCTGAGGATAAGTTACAAAATAAGTTAGAGAAGAGTTATAGTTAAAATATTTGAAAATTGTGGTTCACAATTTTTAAAATATAGCTTATATTAAAATTGACCCCTATAGCCCATAATAAGATTATTGATATCATTCCACTGCTCTGTATTTAATGTTCATGAATGCTCTCTCCTCTGTGCAAATTCTACAGGCCACAAAGTCATGTTAAAACAAATGTGCCATCTATTCCCAGAAACTGCACTTTTAAGTAAGCAACAATGAAAACTAAAAACACCTGCAGTCACAGTACCTTTTAACCCCTCAAATCTTTAATGAAGTCCATGAATTCAGACAATGGTGGCTGGTGAATATCTGCTCCAGACAGGATCAAACAGGATAAGTGCTTCTTTTTCTAGCAGGCTTTCCTAAAATAAAGGATAAAGCTTCCCAGGGACAGTTGAACTGATGGTTGTCAAGAGACTTTGAAACACTATTCTTATGCTCCCAGATGTGTTTTCTTACTGTGTAAATTAATGTATGTTCATTTGCAGGAAATATCATCATTTCTAGCTTTAAAGGGCTATGAGAAAACAGCCACTATCTTTCACACTCATGTACCTCAAGGACGAGTTGGAAGCCACATCTCCATCTACAGGAGGAAAACTGAAATGAATTATCCCTGAAGATCAGGCTCAGGCTCAGAGCTCAGACCCAATGAGATCAGTTTTGCACAGCAGTAGCTGTGCTTACAGCTCGTACTGCAGAAAGGAGAAAGCACTGAGTCTGAAACCGGGGGAGTGCCATGAGGCAGCCAGTGGCTGCCTGCAAACACATCCACCTCCTCCTGAAGGCAGCTTCAGTAGCACTAGGGCAGGGTGGGGTTCCTGACCTACCTTACAACTCTAGAAATCATTGGGAAGACCAAAATTACCGTATGAATACTTAAGCAATAAAATACAGACAAGACTGGACCGTTTTTATAGAACTGTACAGCTCTGCTGAGTTTCTTTTATAATAAAAGACTTTTACCCACAATGTCTCTTTTATTTTTCTTCTACAATATGCAGATATGCAAGACATTTCAAGTGTTTAAATCAGCACGCTGATTAGAATGCAGCACAGCAAATTCTTCACAATTCAACAGGCTCTTGAACCCCCCCAAAGACAGGAAGCAAATATAAGGTTACAGAACACTAACAAATACATTACCACAATGTTGATCTATTTTTGAAGGATGAGATGAAGTTAGTATATCAAACATTGGAGTTAGTAGTTGGTACATTATGCATGGCTCAAGCTTTAACTACACTAATGGAATGCAATTAAGCATTTTTTATACACAGGTCATGGCATGCCTAGTTTCTGCAACAATACTGCTGGCACCCAAACTATCTTTACTTCCAAAGAACAGTTAAAGCAATGGTACAGAATATGCAAATCAGAAAGCCTGACTTCTGCCTGTTAACAAAAATGTGTAAAAATCAAATTATTCAGAAAAAAAATTTGCATTTTGCTGCTTTGTTGAAAAACAATTAGTTTCCAGAGAGCATGTGAATTTTAATCTTAATTTTTACAATAAATTACTCAATATTTTGGATCAAAGGGTAGTTGCCCCAATTCTATTTCAAGATTTGCCATGTGTCTTCCATTAGTGCGACCATGTTTATGCCATTTACCTTCTCTTTTATTACGGTGTTGGTACTTCTGAGCTTGTTTTTCATGTCTGGAATTTTCAGTTTGTGTAAAAGGTCTTTTAGGTCGACTGCAAGGAGTAAACAAAAGCTTATTACTACTAAAAGCATTTTATAACACAAATACATTTTCAAGTACAGCTTTTAACATGCTGAGGTTCATTGAAAACAAAATTAGTAGTAAGTAGTCCTTTAGCTCCTTGTAAGAAAAGTGGGGGAGGCATTTCTTTGTTTAAATCATCAATAAGATGGTATATACAAAAGAAATGCTTTCTAAAAATAAAAATGCAGCTGGTATTACAAGCTTCTGTATATCAGTATCAGTAAAAGAATTTGGAATTGATTTTCTGCAAACTGAAATTCTCACAAATTAGGTATTTAATAAATTAGGAAGATGGACTATAAAGAAAATCATAAACTTATGTGTTTGCCAAAAGCACATTAACTGGGTAGCTGATAATAGGACTATCACCCTCATGGTTCACCTTTCAATAGGAGCAAGTGCTACATTACATAATACTTAGTAACCCCAAAGTAGTTAATAGTTCAGACTTGAGCTGCAGTAAAGTACATGAAATGATAAATAATACAAGTGTAAATTTGTAAAGCCCTGAGAACACCTTTAGATCCAGGAAAGGAATGTAAAGGAAACAATTGACACAAAGGGCCATTGGGAGCAAGTCTGAACAAAGCTCAGTCAGGGTCTGAACTAAAGCCTGCTGTGTGATGAGCTCTGCTCTGGACATAGACTAACCCAGTATTACACAAATCTGCAGGAGAATAGTGAAATGTATCTGCCAGAACATGACTCAGACACACCTTAAATACACTCAAAAACCTCATTCAGCAAAGGACAACAAGGAAGCCCCAGTAAATGCTCCAAGACAGTTCCTCATTCCATCAGACGGGCAATCAGAGCTGTTTGGTCTAAAGAAATCCTACTGGCAGCTCCAGTTTTCTAAAGAACCCAGCAGAAACATCAGATTGTGCTATGCACACACACAAAATTTATATAAAGGTTCTACAGATCCACTTTATTTAACATAATCTAATATTTCCACCAAGTCCTTCAGAAAGTCTTCTAGCATATGTGTGTGTGTATATGCATACATACACATACACACACATACCTGCTCAAAGACCATCCATTACAGCAAGGACATTGGTTGTCTTTATAAAGAACACTTCTCTGTGTTATCAAGTACAGGAAACATGGAAACAAACCTGGGTCCATACTGGGGTGAATTATCATAATGGAAGTAGTATCTGTAGACATATTTGTCCAAATCCTCAAAAACCTTCTCATTATTACTTTGGTATTCCTTCATATCTTCCAGGTAATCCTTGACATCATTAACAAAATCGGTGAACAGCATCTGGTCATGTATAAACAATCCATTATGAAAAAACTTATTGATGAAATTTTCTAGTTCTCTCCAGTGATGAAAGTTATGCACAACTTGCTGCAAATACTTTCTCATTAGCCGGTTAAATTCATCCACCCTGATGGGATCCGAAACTCTGTTAAAGAGACTAAGGAATTCTTGATGAGCACATTCAAAAATACCAGAGCAGCCCTTTAGGGCAAACTGATGTTTTCTATTACACAAATGATCATTGAGACATTTCTGGGAATCTGAATCTTTTTCATATGTTGTAAAATGATGTTTCCTTCCATTTCTGGATTCTTTGGGCATGTGAGGTCCCCTGTAATGCATGTGCTTCAGATTCTCGTAGGAGTTATGGTCTCGGTAAAAAGTTCGAGCTTTCTTGTTTGCCTCATATCTTTTGTCACTTGATGACTTCTCTTTTTCATCAAAGATGTTTTTTGTGGTATCTTTGAAGTGTCTGAATGTAGACTTTACAGAATCAGAGAATTTTTTCAAGTTTTCTTTCACTGCTTCTTTAGCCTGCTTAATCTTTTCTTTATGGTGTCTTACAAACTCTTTTGTGGAATTTTTCATAGCATCAAAAGTTTCTTTCACTGAACCAAAAAATGTCTCCTTTGATTTCTTTCTACTCTTACTTTGCCCTTTAAAACCTTTCTTCTGTCCACTTTCATAAATTTCTTGTTTTTCAGATTGGTCTTTTGCTTCAACATACAGCTTCTCCCATAAGTCAGAGCGTTGCTGCTCAAAGTTCAGCTTCTTTTCTAGTTCTGCCAGTCTTCCTCGCAGAGTTTCTATTTCTTGATTTTCTCTTAATGTCTCATCATCAGCAGCAGCAGCACTCTCAGGTGTTTGACGAGAACTTAACTGTTCCAGTTCTTTCTTCAGAGCTTCTGTAACATGACGTTCCTTGTCCAGTTCTCGCCTTAGCATCTGTGCCTCTGCAAAGAGTGTTTCCTTTTGCCTGAGAAAATTGCTGTTCCTTTGCTTTTCCTCTTCCAAATGCTCCCTTAGTTTCTGATTTTCTATTACAATAGATTCAGTGCTACTACCTTTATCTTCTAAGTTTCTAATTTGTTGTCTTAGCTTCCTTAATTCTTCCTGAAGTGAGGCCAAAGCTTTTTCTTCTTTCTCTAGAGATTCTCTTAGGTGCTGATTTTCTGCAGCAAGACTTTTTTTTTGAGAATCAAAGGATTTCTTCTCCACCTCAGTAAAGGTCAAACACGTGTCAAGATCTCCCTTGAGTGACTAAAAGAAACAAAAAGAAAACAAGCAGAAATACTACAATGAGAATTGTTACAACTTCAGCTAGAAAGATGAAAAACCAAGGTAGCCCAAACAGAGCTTACTTGTCATTTTGGATGCAATGAAACATGCACAGCCAAGATGCAAAAATAGAGCTGGTTTGTTTATCTCAGCTGGGTTTGTTTATCACACACTTTCTTGGCAACAAAGACCATGTGAGAAACTCTCCCAGCCAGCCAGAGGTCACCACCCCTCACTTGTATTGGTTTAACTAGACAAAGAATAGTCAGCTGGGTGCATGAACTCTTAACTCATAACATCTTCAAAGGAAATCAAAATGTGCATCTTTGCTGTTGATTTACGTTCAGCAAACTGGATTTACAGATTACCAAAAAAAATAGCAGAAGCAAAGGCATTTAGCTGTTGGGGCAGAAATTCAGAAACTGATTTTTAATCAAATCTGAAAATATCTGTTTGTGTAACTATATACTAACACAAAAGGAGCTCCCCAGTCTGTTGGCATCATTGACAAGCTCTAGAACATACTGAATTATGTACAAATGCTGCTAACAGACACATAAAAGAAAATCTAAAAAAAATACCCACTCCCTAATCATCTCTCTGGATGATGCAGCAGCAAAAAAACAGAAGTATGGTTTAAGTATTCAAAAAATTAATACTTATTGATAATTTAGAAAGCACAATCACAAAATCTGTACGTTCAACATGTTTTTACAAGCATTTTCTACTTCAGTTGTCCTCATTGATGACAACCTGGCACTGTGTCACAGGGAAACAGTCTCTGTGTCCAGATAACTCCTAGACCACAGACATAGAACCCAGTATGTTTAACCACATTCCGAGAGCAAATTCAATCAACATAAACATTTGTCAAGAATTCAGGGGAAAGTTCTCTGAAAGAACTTGCTAAAGACAAAAATTAAATGGATTTGTGTGAGAAATTCGTTTCACTTTGTGTAAAACACACACACAATGACAGAATTATGCAATGACTTCCAGCTAAGCTCACACCTACCCCCCCTTTGTGGTGCACTTGATCTCCTTGCTCTTGTTGGCACTGGTAAAGGTCATCTTTCAGATCCTTTAATTCACGTGTCTTTGTCACCAGCTGCTGCCGTTTCTGGATCTGCACTGTACCTACAAAGATAAAAAAGTTTCTTTTGATAGACTGACTTAGAGTAAGCAGTTAGAGTAAACCATTTCTCAGACCCAAAAATCGGCTTCTACACTGGTTTTTCATTTATAACAAATAAAGGAATTTTGGAACACTACATAGAAATAAATTAGATCCAAAACAACAAGTTATGCAGGAAAGAATATTTGTGACTTCTCTGTAAGTTTTTTAGAAACATGCAAGTCAACCAGGATAAAAGGGAGACTATTGGTCCATGCATTATCCACTTCAGAACTCCAACCTTGACTGTTAATTGAATTACATGAATGAGAGGATATTAGCACAGTGTTTAAATTTTCATGCAGAAATACAATTATTACACACTGCTCACAAAGCAGCAAGTATTTCAGGCCCTGTCTTGTCCTTCTTATCCATAAGCAGAGGCTGCAGAGTAAGCACGTGTCCTGTTTTTCAACTGCCAGACAAAGGCTGAGACACCCTGGCTTTCAGAAAAAGTATCTTTGCTGTACCAGCCACCAAATTTTCTTTGTCAAGAACAGCTTCTTGACTGGTACTTCCTCACCTAACATATCTTCTCTAAATCCTAACACTGATGTAGTTTTTATATATTTGCTTTTTAGAGTCTCTTGAATTGACTCTAGAGAAGAAGGCAACAGCAATTTTTAGGTATTTCTTTCAAAACCACTGCACCATAATCAGAGATCTATTTCTGTATTTAAAGGCAGGGGGAGACATACTGTAAACAGAAGAAATACTCTAAGTACACTTACACTGATGAATGTTTTGTGCTCTCTTCTTTTTTATCTATTGTGAAGTGTGACCTTAAAAAAGACTGCTCTATTAAACCAAGCTGAACTGTAATAGTTCAATTCAGCAATGGCAACATTTGCCTTCAAGCAAAGGCAACATTTTTACAGCAATGATTTTAAGTCTGCAGAGTCCTAGTAAACACTTCTTGAGAGCACAGATCCTTTCATAAATGAATTCAAGTATACTGACAGTAAATTTGGTTTTAATATTTATCTTTTATAGATGCATTTGAGGAAGTCCATCAATCCTAACAATCTAAAGCCTGCATCTGAAAAATCATCATTTAGCATAAAGGGTTTATGTTGGGTAGAACTTGAATTACAGAAAACACTTAAAGCTCTCTTTTTCTCCTCATAAAAAAATCCTAATTTAAGTACAGTAAGCAAAAATGACATTTAGCAACACTAAAAATGAACATATTGAAGTGCCATTCCTCAGTAATTGGTTTGTGTTTCCAGCTGGTACTCTGAAGTCACAGTTTCCTTCAGATTCTTTAAGTAACCAATCCAAATCCCTGGCATTATAGCTATAGTCCCCCTTGCAGTTTCTGGTTAAAGAAAAAAATTAATCTGAATGTCCATAAGGAGACATTTTTCTGGCAAGGACCTTCTACCTGATTTAAGCTTCACCTGTTACCTGAAAAGTTTGCCTTCATTCAGTTCTCCTTCCTAGAGCATCATAAAACCAGTTAACTCAGTTTAATACTGCTTAGGATACAGTTGATTAAAATATATAAATTAATCTAATTAATCTAATCTAGTTGCTTTCTGCATCTCTGAAAGTCTTAAGGGGGCCCTAGAGCTCTAGCTAAAAAGAAAATACTATCCTGAAATTGACCCAAAAAAAGGAAAGTAGTTTTAAAAGAAGTTACACTTCCAATCCTCTTACATGACAATTAGCCTAACAGTAGAAGAGTGCTGTGGGAAACATTCATTCCAAGCTGAACCACAAAATTACAAAGTAGTCCTCTAGGGAGATGGATTCTCCCTGCAAGTTTGTGTTGGAAAAGAAAAAAACAACCTAAAAACAGGAAGATGGAAGCAGAACTTCACTTCCTTTCTAGTGGTAGAAAGATAAGTTATCACATAACCATGAAGAACTTTCACTTGAAGAAGCAAAAACTGAAGCCACACAGAGTTGCCTTCCTTCTGCTGAAAAATACAGCCATCACTGTCATCAATGATGGCAATTTTTATTTAGAAGTACAGATTCAATGAATGAACAAGTGAATTCCTTAAAAACTGCATTGCCCTGAGTCCACATTCAAAGTGTATTTTTCATCCACAGATCTCCAAGTTCTTTAAAAAGATAGTATTTATCATTAACACCAAACTAAACACAATGAAGTGATTACCAGCTGAGATCTCATGTTCCCCCACAAGCACTATCACAGACTGCTGTGGTCACTGTGCTCCTCTATGCCTCTAGCATGCCAATGCTCATCAAACAGCTTTCACACCAGTTACTACTACATAAAATGTGTATGATTGGATTAGTTGTTCCTATAACCCCACACACATCTGCAACTCCTGAGACTTGATTTCTTGTTTTATTTTCCCAGTGTAAGTATGCATACATATATGGATATGTGTGTACACACATACACACACACAGTTTAAAAAGTTACTCTGAGTGCAAGCACAGCATCCACAGTACATCACTCAAGGCTCTTACCTTCAGGTTTACCTAAGAATAAAATAAATGGGATTGATGAAAATTAATACAGATCTCAAGAAGTGCCAAAATTGAAATCCCTAACAATCAGTCAACACCGAATCCAAAGTGAATGATATCCCCATCTCCAACTGAATCACGTGCCTTTTTAGAAAGGCATATTTTCATATAAAACTAGAGCTACTCAGAAAAAATCACTATTTACCCCATTACTGTACAAAGTAGTGTATATTGCATACAGTTGCACTGCTGAAGAACCTCCCTGTATTACCGCTACAGCTGCAGCGGCTTAGGTCGTTAGCAGAGAACAAGACAAAACATGGGAGTCACAATAAAACAGCATTTTTGCTGCACAAGGTGTGCACTCTGTGTCCTGCCCTCCCCAACTCACCGTAGAAGTGCCCGAAGCCCATGCTGATGGCGATCACCAGCGCCAGGACGATGCACCTGTTGAGGCCGCTGCCGAACTGCCGCTGCTGCTGCTGCTCGTCCCGGGCCGGCTCCGCCTCGGGCTCGGCCGGTGCCGGTGCCGCCCCCTCGGGCTCGGAGCCCGACACCCCCCGGCGCCGCGGGCGCCGCTTGCGCACGGCCGGGCTGCCCTGGCTGCTGCTCTCGTCGCTGCTCGACTCCTCGGGGCTGGCCTGCGAGGGGAACACTGAAAAGCAGCACACAGCCGTGGTTAAAATGCATTCAGTACTGGGGTAAAGAGCAAACTGAACATCGAGATCCGTAATATTTATGCAGAATAGATCTGCGGTTTATCTTTGAGAACATTAACAAAACAAAATTGATATTGTTTGTGCTGGAAATTATGCAAACAATGTGTGCTCTTCAAAGTTAAAAATTAATTTTTTAAAACTGAATTATAGAGAATCAAGAAATCATCACTAAAAAGCTGTATGGCACTTCCCCATACCTTATCATTCACCCATTACAAAGTGTTTCAGTCAACCCTGCCTCCTAAAGCATCTACATGTACTGCCCCTGCAAATTCTTGTGAAGTAAAAAGACAAAGATTTCAGTTTTCCTTCTCTTGCAGCTATTAAAACGGAAATACTTCAAAATGAAAGAGCAATATAAAGGTTTGCTAAAAGAAGGCCTCCTAGAAGAAAGACATGGTTTTGTTACATCCCCTCAAAAAATTTCATTCTGTGATCTGCATGCAACTGCAGAAAAAATTCCATTACAGTTCTATTAATGTAGCTATTAGAAATATTCAAAATCAATACATAAATTTATTTAAATATGCAATTTTGTTTTCTTTTAATATCTACTATATACTATCTGTTAACATCTTTACCCACCTTTCAAAAAAGCCATTTTCAACCACTACAGCACAGGAAAAAATCCATTTAAGTGCTTTTCTGTTTGTTCTTTCTCAACACTCTTCTATTACAAACTGAAGTTTTGGTAAAATTGGACAAAATTTGCAATAAGAACAAATTCTAACCTTAAAAAATACCTTTTATAGATTTTTTTCAAGATTATATTTATTATACCATTTGTATGTTCATGTTCTAATGGCCCAAAAGGGCCATATTCTAACCAGGAAAATAACAACAGAGCTGTAATTGCTTGTTCCTATTTGTACAAATGTTTGCTGCATATACTGTAAATAGATTTCTATAATGCAGTATATAAGTAATTATTATTTAATCTCCCTCCTTTAAAAGTGTAACTTTCAAGTGCAAGGGGAAGCAGTAGTAGGGTGGAAAATAGCTTTCAAGTATCTACATTCTGTACCTAATTGACATGTCTGGAATAAATTCAATGAGATCAGTGAATTCTCTAGACATGACAAAGTGCTCCTGTTTGGACACTAATTTTGCTGCTCACAGTCACACAATGCTAATGCCCCCCTAAAATATGGTTGTTTATTCTCTTATCAGACACCATTACTCAGAATGTAAAAATACAAATATAGAAAGTCTGTCCTTGAACAGTTCACAACTGAAAAATCATTTGTTTGAGCAAAGCCATGCACACACCACTGAACAGACAAGAATGCCAAGCAGTGCTAGCTATTATCTATAAAATGCATTACCACTTAAGATTCTTCACTTAAAATAAATTACAACTTGATAGAGGTGATTGCATCAAGCCCAGAAAAGATTATCAATTAGTATCTGGAACACTTCTAATTTCTAAGTCCATGGACAAGCAACATGACAGATTATGAAAGACAACTTCCTCCCTTAATAAAAAACTCCATGTTAGTAAATCAGTCAAACCAGACTTAAACAGTGACTTGGACATGCAGACACTTAAATGAATTTCTATAGCTTAGTAGAGAAGGACACCATTTTAGACCCAGTCATTTAAGCAGATGCATACTTCCCAATCCTGGAAAACAAAGGCAAACATTCAGAATGCATTCCTAGAATGCAATTCAGACATTATAGAGAAATATACAGGACAAACTTAGTAAGAGCTGTTTTTCTTGCTCATCTGTGGGGCTTTGTAGGGTTTTTCAACAACCAAAGAAGGTTACACACATGGAGTACAAAAGTAGTTAAGGAACAAGAGCTGCTTCCAGCCAAATGAGAAAATTCTTTGATACACACTGGACAGCAAAGAATAAGAAAAGAGGAAAAAAGAGACAATCAGAAAGAAAAATGCTGTAAGATACTTAAAGCCATTCATAAGCACTTACAGCCAAGCTGTCAACAGCAATTACACTTTCAGGCAAGAATGACACTGCCTTACAGCTGCTGTAAGAATTCAGTACAAAGCTGTGTTCTAATAGTACCAGGATAGAAAGGACTACAAATAAAACCAAGTGTGACCACAATAGCAGCCCAAAATCTTAGTTTCTACTGTGATTTTGAAGTGTCTGATCTATACCAGCAATCAGATTAAGTCAGTTGACATTTCTGCACAGACACAGCACAGATACAGTTCACTGTAGCATATGGGTATTTCTGCTGGCTGAACTTCATTCATGAAGCAATAGTAAAACATTTCTGCTTGCATGATGAAGGCAACCTAAACAGGAACTGGTTTGCAAAAAGAAGTGGCAGAAAATCCTTGTAGAATGCTTTAGTATCTACATTAGGAAGAATCTGAGGCTCATCCTTTTCCAACACAAAAGAACACTCAACAGGAAGTGGATGGCAAAGATCTCTGTTGCCACTTTTTGTCACCTCTAAAACTTCAGCATTTAAAACACTTGCAAAAGTACTCCTGCCATTTTCTGCAATACTTGATCAGCTGAATGCCCAGCACTAAAGGCCATGCTGAAATCAGCTTACGTTAGAAGGAAGAAATTCTTTTTGCCAGTCACAGGTAGGCTTGGAATCCAACAAGAACTATCCACTGAAACAATCAAGCACACACATTGAAATGTATTACAAACCTTACTGATGTCTGCTCCAAACCTACATGCAAGGTTAACATCTTTTTAAAGAAGCACATAAGACACCGAGAGCTTAGCCAAGTTCTTCAGTGAGGATTGGCTTTCAGCATCTGTCTAGAATATGACTATGACAAGACAAGTCAGGTTGCTATCAAAAATTGTAAGAACACTCCATGCAAGCCTTAAGCAATCAGCTTTGCACAAGCTGATCAAATGTAATCACACCACCTTGAAAAGGAAGACTGCGAGATACATGCTCTTTCACCTCATTTCCCCATCCCCTTACACAATCAGGAATCTTCCACAGCTTCTCCAGCCAACTGACTTTTGTGTACAAAAACACAGGGAGGAAAAAAAGACACTTTTAGAACTCATCCCTAAAAGAAAAAACAAAGTCAACTAAATCTTAATTGAAAAATTAAGCCAGATTCCCCAGATGACTTAAAGAAGGTGACAATTTTGTTACAAATCTTCACTGATTATAATTAGACACTAAGCTGTCACTTTCTGTTTCCAGTGGATACTATGCAGATACATGAACATTTAATGATGCTGTATCCTACTCTAAGATAAAACAGTATTTTAGGTAAAATCCTGCTTGTATAATAAACTTAATTTGAAAGATAAAAATCAGCAATACACAGGTGTCATAGAAAACAGAGAACAGAAGAGATTACAAACAAGAAGCCAAAAGGAATTATAGAGGAAGACTAGAGAACAGCAACAAAACAGGAAGTTTTTGGTTTGGATTTGTTGGGGTTTTGTGTTCTTTATTGGATAAATATTCATCCTCTTCCTCCTGATTATAATGCACTGCTTATTTCAGTCAAGCACTGGGAGTACCTTAAATATATAAATATACACTACATAGCTATGAGGGTGGTGCAAAGTTTTTGTAGTCATACTGCCTGATCCTCATGGCACCAAAAATCCTCTCCCACTTCTAGTCATTTATGCCAACTCTTATATAAAGCCCAAAATATTGCCAAGAGAAAACCTACAATTATTCTGTGAACTAAAAGTAATTTTCATTCTCCAAGATGTGCTACAAATTAACTTTCCATTTCAAACAGTGAACAATTAATGAAAAAGATTGCTTTCAATTAAAAAATTGCAGACATACATTTAGACAAAATTGAAGAGGGCACCTAGAGTTTAGAAAAACTCTAATACTTGGATATGTACTCAACAAAACCATTATTTTTTTCCTCTCTCCATAAAAAGAAGGCTCCCTAACCAAAGACTGGATTTGGTTTTTTCCCTGGTGACATTTTTGCACACAATTGCTTAGGACTCTATTGCTCTTACCAGTTTCTACATGGGAAAATGCATACTGACTGCTAGAGGAGGAACCCATGTTAAAATCCTCTGAACTCTGAGCTTCTTCACCATCAGCAGGAGCTTCCTCCTGACTCTGAGTTTCTTCTGCTTTTGGAGCTTCAAGTGTAACAATGTCAGAATCATCACTAATAGTTCCAATGCAGGAGCCATCATCAGGAACTTTTTCTTTATTTTCCTAGGGAAAGGGACAGTGTGAGAATTATTCAGACACAAAAGAAACATGAAGTAATTAAAACAAACAAACAAACATTGTTGGAACTTCAGGAAAGGAAAAATTTGTGTCTCTATTTTAATGCCTTCAAAACATTTCTTGCCATTGACAGATGGGGCTTAGAGAAGCTTCTAAGTGATGTAGTCTGTTAATGTAATTTACCTCTGGAACTGTCTGAGTTTCCTCAAAACCAGACAGTGTGTTATCTACTGCTGGGATCTCTTCATCATTGTTGCACTGAGCTATAAAATAAAAAGAGGAAAGAAACAAGCAAACAAACATGGGATTAAAAGCAGCAACCACACATGATGCCCACACCCATATAATATTAAAATACAATGTCATAAAGTTATTTTTTAGGAGTACAAGCATTGATGGTTCCTTCCAAATTATTCTTATTTGATCTATGACATTACTAGGGAACAATTCTTTTATCAATAACACTTCTATAAATGATCTTACAGCAACACCAGTGCACACTATTCTATAACACATCTAAAGTATGGACAAAATGAAAAACATTCTACTAATTTCACACATTTCAGGAAAAAATACTTTTACAAAGATATGACTGATCATTTTCCATAACACTGGTGAAGCAAATACCCTGACAGATGTCCACAAAGCACATAAAAATCTATTGAAAATACCAATTTTGTGCCAATGCTGCAACAAATATTGATCTATTTTATGTAACTGCTCCTCTTTTAATATCTTACCTTGCACATCAATTGCCTGCTCCTCTTCTTGCAAGGAAACATATTCTTCTGAAACAAACTCAGGGTTGTCATTTGTGCTTCCATTTTCCAAGGTCACTGTCTCTATGTCAGAACCCTGAAGGTGAAGAGTTTAAATGGACATTACAGTTACTGGGGTTTCCAATAGTAAAGTAGGAAGAAAAGGTTACAAAGAAAACAGAATATTAGTAATAAAAACAGAAGCAGAAAAAGTGAGCCTTTAAAACTGAAGACGACTTTGAGCTAAGAAAAGCAGGTGAAATACCAACTAATTAACTAGAGTGAAACAAGTGTTAGTGTGTAACTAACATGACCAAGGTTAAAAAAAGTTAGACAAGGACAATTCTAAAGGGGAAAAATGACAGCAATTTAGGCATTAATTAACAACTACACTGAGTATTTTAAATAACTATTTTTATTGTCTTTATTAGATCTGTTTATTAAATGGAATTTAGAGAAACAGAGGAGGTTTTGAATATGGGATCTAATTCTTGTTCCCATCTACTGTATGCAAATACACACACCCTCCCAAAAATAGAACTTTCAAGCATATCAACATGAGCTGCAATAAATACTACTACCAGGAAAAACTATGTATAACTTCACTCCATCTCAACTCCTGTGAGAAATTTTGAAAGGCTGCTCATATAGTACATCTCTGACACCTCAAAAACAAATATTTATACAAACTCTAGATTGGATTTCTATCTTTAATCCAGAAAGGAGCCTTCGCTACTGGTCAGCTGCCAGGCAGCAACAACACCAGAGCTGCAACAACAGGAACTGCAAATAAACAACGCCAGGAGACTGCAGGGTACTAAAGTCAAGCAATATACTTGACAATTCCAAATGTTTAATCTTTATATTGTAATTTTGGTTTAAAAACACTGATGAGACACCAGTAAGGCTATTAGCAAACTAGAAACATGCAA
Source organism: Zonotrichia leucophrys gambelii (assembly GCF_028769735.1). Lineage (NCBI taxonomy): Eukaryota > Metazoa > Chordata > Aves > Passeriformes > Passerellidae > Zonotrichia > Zonotrichia leucophrys. The sequence continues at coordinate 7,574,679 of NC_088180.1, read as the reverse complement.
AACATAACTGAAAAAATCCTAAGTCACTCTGATCCATAAATAAGTTGAGCTGTTTTTGTAAACAGAGATAGTTATTTTTGCAACAGCAGGTGTGAAATTACAGTAGCAGCAATACTTCCAGATCAGTTTCCCTGGATGTCTCATTTCAGGACTCAAGCAAACATGTATGCTTTTGTTTTTACAGAGCCTGTACTTCAGGAAGATTAGATACCTCAAAAAGAAGTGCATAAGATACATTCTATAATCATGTTACAAAGTTATGTTTCTTTTATAAAGGCTTCAAAAACTAACTCCTTTGGTAAACTGTTAAACACTGTGTGTCTTTTTTCTTTTTTAAACACATTGTATCTTTTTTCCTTTCGACTATGTAAATATCACAACTTTGATTTGATGTGTTTTTCAGAAATTCCTCTCTCATTTACAAGTAATTTACTATAATCTAAGTGAAATCTCAGGAAAGAAAATACAAAGTTATTTGGGGTTTTTGGGTTGGTTAGGTTTTATAGATAGATATACAGGTTTATTATGTGACAATTTTCTCTGGTGTGACAGAACCACTTTCATTTCTTAAATTGTGAAGAAGAAGAACAACATTTCAGTTTGCCCACGCTCCACAAGAAGAAAAACATCAGGAGTATTGCTTAAGACAGATTACAATTTTAGCTAAAAAACCAAGTTAATGGGCTAGCTGAGTGCATGGTTAAACCCACAGGTGGGAATGCATGAGCTCTCTGATCCACTTCATCTGATGCTGGACCTTCCATCTCAGCAACAGCAAAGAGGTCAAGAAAAGGCATTGTCACCTCCCTACCCTCCTACACAAAATTAGCAAGTCCTTTCTCAGGAGCAGCCCAGCAATGCGGAGCACTGTGACTCTGCCCAAAGCCCACCCTCAGTGCAGCAGCCACAGCTGCCAGCTCCCTGCAGCCACAGCCTGGCCAACAGCCACTCCCTAACGCACTGCAAAACGTGTCCACAAACAGATCCCACTGTGCCATCACCAATACAGGTCACAACAGCATGTGAGAAAATCATAACTCAGCACTCCAAATTTGTCTAACCCACAGTTCTACCCCTGTCCCAAACACCCAGCTCCATTCACTGCAGTGTACAGAAGGCCACATCCCCCTCCATGGGCAGTAGCTGTGTGAAGGGTACCTGGCCATCCCATCCATTCTGCTTTCTTTCTGCTCAGATTCAAAGCTGTCTTACCAGAAGAATGCTAATAATGGCAGCTCTCAAACACCAGTGCTGCCTCATTTTTATTTCACTGAATCAGAGATGAATAACTGGGAACACAAAATCTCCATGCCACAGAAATCTGTTCTGCTTTGACTAGACAAATCCCAGCCATCCTACAATCTTGTGTTATGTTAACTTATTTAGACAGCATAATTCATTTGCAGTTACAGTGTAAAATAACCATCCCAAGAATGAAAATAAAGTCTGCACTTCACAGCTGAATAACTCAACTGCTGAACTCAACCTCTAAATCCTTTTACTTTTATCTGAGCTCTGTGAGTCCAGCATCCTGTTACACTCTTGTAGCCCACTTGGCCTTGAGGAATGGAGTGCATGAGTTTTCTGTTTCTTTTGGTGACAAGATTCCCAACCCGTCATCCAGCCCAAAACAAGGAAAAGAAGTTTTAACCATCTCTTAAATACCACTTTGCTGCCAACAGAAATGAAAGCATGGCCCAATATTTATAAGCTTCAAACTGTATCACTTGTGACAAGGAACTGTCAAAACATGAGTGCAATCACAGGTTTGTAATAGCTTGGTTCCAAATTTCCCATTTTCATTACAATTTGCAAAACAGGGGAGTGTGCAATGAAAACCAGATGAACACTATGCACGATTTTCAGTCATTTTTTCCTGCTTTCCTCCTCTGAATGAAACAGCCCAAGCCCTGGTCCTTGAATTCTTTTCTGGAGCAGGCAACAAGTAGATGCAGGCAATGCTAAGTGTCATTCCAGGAAAACTGTCAACCCATCTGTCCTGAGGATTCTGGCTCAATGGCCTCCTCAGTTTACAAGACAATGCTAAATACATAAGAATCAAACCAAACAAGGAAACCAACCCACCCATCCTACACAAGGCAACCCAGGCCTGCCTTGTCCACTGTGGGAAGGGCAGATAAAACTTCTTATCTACACTCGTGTGTCTGCTGTACCTGAGCAGGTGCTGAGGGCCCCGTGTCAACCAGCACAGTCAGGGCAGTCATTTGATCAAACCTAAGGGCTGACCTTGCCATAAGACTCCTGCTCTCCACTGACAGCACTGATTTCATCCACACAATGCAAACTTTGAAACCAACAGCAAATCCAGACACCTGTCCCAAGGTAGTGCTGGAATATTCACTTGTCCCTATCCTAATTTTCTGTAAGGAAGACTATATAAGGACTGAGGGCTGTCTCTGAACAGCCACTGCTGAAATTAGGATCAGATGCCTTAGTGGTAGAAAAAACCTGGGGAAATCATGGAATCGTTCCCTTCTGTACAAGATATTTTTCCAGCCCAGTATTCCCAAATTTCTTTGTTTTGGTGAGGGTACAGATTTATCAGGAGGAGAAGAAATACATTAGCAACAACAGACAAGTTACACAGCATGCTAATATTTTCAGACAGGGTGAAACAGAAGACTGCATGCCACTAAAATTCTACCAGCTCTGCAAAGTAAAACCTTTGCAGAAAAAGAAATTCTTTTAAATATCAAAATTTGTATCAACTATAGTAAAAGTATACATTTTTTAAAATAGTAGTTTCATGATTTCCTTCTAAATTGCTCTTCTGTATTCTCTGTTGATATGCAATATCCACAGAAAACAAGAATTACTAAGCTGAAATAGTATTTTACTGCTTATAGATAGCCTTAAATGACAGAACTGTACCAATGTGAAACTGGGTACCTCGTGATTGATGACAGTCCAGCCGCAAGACGAATCACTGTCACTGGAATTTTCAGACATTTTCAAAGCACACTGCAGGTAAAAGTAGACTCTTTTAATATGCAAGACACAAAATTTCACTGCTCTATTGAAAAATAAATAAACAGAAGAATGGAAATAATGATGTTACAGAAGAATATACCAACACACAAATTGTTATTCTGGAACTGAGGAAAAAAAAAACAGAATAAAAGTTGAGAAAGAAAATATATTCTTTTGTACTTATTTCCTATTATCTTCTTTATACTTGGAGCAAATATAGTTTTGCTAGGCACATACTTATTTCAGCCAACCAAAAAGCCCTCAGACTAGACACACACACACAAAGCTAGTCAATAAATTAATAATTAAAGTTAAACAATGATGCTATAGACAAGTTTTAAGACATACAATAATTTCTGCTTTGTTACATGCACAGAAACTACAGTTTATTCAAGAAAAACAGTGTGAGATTTTTTTGAGAAGAAACAGATTAAGATCTTTTGGAACTAATTTTCTTCAACTACTGGGCAAAATCAATGTTTCCTGTTTCTTTCACTCCTTCACACTGATTCTGAGGAAAATTGAGAGCACCTGGCAACTACAAAAACAGAATGAAAATAACAAAGTTTTTTTTTTAAATAATATTACCAGATGACTGGCAGCCACTTTCAGAAGAGAACTGCCCAGCTGCAGCTGTCTATATATCTTTTCTCCTTTTTAACAGGAATTTACCAGGGATACAGAGTATTCATTAACATCATATTCAATCACTTTTTCAAGTCCTTAATTAGCAAAAAGATTTTATAAAGAAGTTTAAAACAGTTTTTGTTCCTTGAAAAAAAACATATTGAATTTTTATATAAAATTGACTATGGATTCATCTTGATGGGAAAAAATTCCCAAAATTTAACAATTTCCAATTGATTGCCTGTTATATGTATCAACATAATAAAAGCAGCCAATGAAGTCATGGTTCAATACAGCTTTTATCACAGAATTTCAGACACCTGCTTAATTTCCCACTCTGAGTTAATTCCAGTAAGAACACAGAAGAAAGCATCTATGTGTTTAAATTTATTTGCTCTCTACTTTATTATCAATCCTGTCTTCACTCCTGGTTTCTCAACACAGAAATTATATATAAAACTTTGAATGAGAACATTTAAGTACACCAGTGTGGCTGGAAATTGGCACAACAAAATATAAAACCTCCAATTCCATGTAGGTTTCTCTCACAACACAGTAAACGTGTCTCATATCTCTGCATTATGGTAGTTACTGCATGTTTTTCTAAGATAAAACTATTTTCTCATCAACTTCTACTAATATATTTACAGTTCCTCTGTAAAAAAAGAGGCAATAGTGACAATCACAACAACATTTTAAGCAAAAATATTCACTAACAATCAACTTAGATATGAAACTTTGAGAGAAACTGAATTTCTGGTTTTTTATAAATCCCTACTTTGAATATGGTTGTCATTTTCCTGCAGACATTTTTCTTCCTCCATTAGTGCTTTTCCTGGAATCTCAACCAGGCTATGTCAGGTTGGGAGGGGGTGGGAAGAAATCTATTTTGGTTTGAGTTGTTTGGGTTTTTTTAAATCACACTGCATAAAAGGATCTTTTTTTCTTTTTAATTGTGATTTATTTTTAAATCATACTTCTTCAATCATCAAAATAACAAATGCCCAAATGGCTAAGACTAAGTTCTGGAGCTGACATGTGACAACGACATCTGCTTGCTGTCATTAATGACTCTGAATGTGACTGGGCATCCAGCAGCAGCAGCATTCCTTTCACAGGAAGGGAACTCCCAGCACCAGAACTCGTCACCTGGCACAAATATCACTGGCTGCCTTGCAAAATCTGAATTCTTAAAACACAACCTCAGGGCACCAGTACAGTTTGATACCAGTGCATCTACAGATTTTGAAATCCCAAATTGTCACAGCAGACTCTGCGCTGGGCATTGCAACATCTCTCTTCCTCCAGCTAACTCAGCATTTCACCCTGGGCCTGGTGAACACAACAGAGACACCATCCTGCTCTCCCTGTCCTGCCAAAAACACACTGACAGGTAACTGCAGAAACACAAAGGCATCTTCTGCTCTGAACATACAGCCAAGGCTCTGGGCTCCACATAAACACCTGTCCTCCCATCCCACACAAAAGTTTCAGCACCTCCCTGGGTACCAACATCACCAAATATGTTAAATAAACAAACAGAGAAACAAGCAGGCAAACAATCATCATTTCCTATTGCTCACTTGTCTTGATAAATGGCATTGAGTTAGAAGTTATTTGTTTCTATTCAACCAGAAGACTACACTAATAGTGCATATTTACCTGCACACAGGTGACATACTACCAAAATAGAAAATATTTTATATCAGTATTCTAATTAATATTTTAAGTATTAAATATTTTAATATTAAGAAAAATAATGGAATTTTTTTTAAAGAATAATCAGAAGAACACTAAGGTTTATGGCTAGAACTGCTAAATTTAGCCAAATGACAATAGATAGATAGCTTGGCATCAGACTGAAGAGCATCTCTAGGTTAAATGCATTCCTACAGGTATATTCAGCAAACATACACATGTAAAACAGTTACCAAAATTAAAACACTTTATTACTCAGATCTAAAAGATCAAAAAGACCTACAAGCTTTAATAAAAAAATTACCTATAAAAAGTACAGTGTTCCTAAACTTCAACCATCAGCTAAACAGTTTATTTCTGCAACAGATTAATAAAATGCACATAATCATAACTCAATCCAAGGTCAAATTCAATCCCCTAAGTACACTGAAAAACAGAAAACTAACTTGAACACAATGGCTAAACTGACCCACTCACTCACAAACTCTTCTCCAGTTTGATTCTCCAGCAAATGACAAAGACCCACTAAGAACTAATATGCCTCTCCAACCAGCCTAAAGGGGCTGGAAATGCTGCCACTGTCTTCCTGAAAGTAACTTTTTTTAAAAAAAATAGCTTTGAGCAGGAGTTAAAAAGACATCAAGCCTTCAAACTTCCTGATGAATCAAGATGACACTAATGGGTTCTAGCCCAGTAACAGCAGGGATAACTGGAGGATACACTAGGGTGTTACAGGTCTCCTGTATGCCAGGCCAAGCCAGAAGGAAAGACTGGGAAAAACCTAACCAAAGCCAATCCCGTGGTGCCCTGGTTTTGTATGCTCACTAAGCATCTTCATTGTCACTTCTGGCATCATCTTCTTAATTTCTGTGTGGAGAAATTAAATACTCATTATGCTCAGAGTGCAATTTGTATGTATTTGGGGAAGTGGGGCAGGAGAAGCATTAACTATTTTCCTATGCTTAGTGAGATGTAAACCAGAAGCATAAGGTGCAAAAGTTTACAACCATATGTATTGTTGATAACACAATACCAAGTTATCCCAGATATGTACATAAAAATAAATCTGAGATACCACATCCTGTGTATCTACTGTAAAGCCAAATAAATACCAGCCTTCAACAGGACCACTCCAGTCTAAAAAAACCCTTAAGATCAATCATCTAAAAAAAGGATTTCCGAGACTAAAAAATAACCTTCAATAAGCACTGACAAAGATGAGTAATGGGCACCAAAGAAGAATATGAATGTGTTCTACCGAGTTTGCTGTGCTGTCATTCCAAGTAAAAACTCTCAGCTCTCTTCTACAGTCGATTCTTTGTTGCACAACAGAAATAAAAACAGGTTCAGCGCTATTAAACTTCAGCGTTCTCATGGAAGTTTATTATTTCTAAGTGGTTATTTCTTCCCCTAAGTAACATTCTTCTCTAAGAATATATTTAGCAACCCATACTGAATATAGAATATTTCCTTGTTTTGAAGGAAAGCCAGGCTCCCGCAAGGCTGGGCATTCCCGGCTCAGTCCCTACCCCCAGTACGGCGCAGGTGTTCCTGGAGCGCACCTGAAGCGGAGCGCGACCCGGCGCCAGCGCAGTTAAAGCGCCAGCGCAGTGTTTATGAAACAGAGCACCTTGCATCAGCCGCCGAGGCAGCGGCAGGCGATGGCAGAGAAGGAAGTTGGCAAACGCCAGCGCCCGGGGCCGGGGCCGGCACGGCGGTGACCGCTGCCCGGAGCCCGCTCGCCCCCCGAGCAGCGCCGCGGCCCCGCGCGGCCCCGCTCACCCGCTGCCCGCTCCAGGAACGGCCGCCCGGCCCCGGCGCCCCGGGCTCTGACCCGCTCCGGGCGGCCCCTCCCCGCGGCAGCCACCGCGCCCCCCGGAGCTCCCCGCGGCCGGGCCGGTGCAGGGCGGCCGCCCCCGCGGGCCGGTCCCGCCGCCTACCTGAGCGCGGCCCTCACGGGGCCCGGCACGGACGAGGGGCCGCGGCCGCAGCCGCCGGTGACGCCGTCACAAACAACCCGGCCCGCCCGGGCCGGCGCCTGCGCGCGGGGCGGCGCCCACAGCACCCTGGCGAGCGTAGTCCGCGCCCCGCCGCGGCCCGGCGGCCGCAGCGCCCAGAGCGGCCCGGGCACCGCAGCGGCCGGAGCGGCACCGCAGCGGCCGGCCCGCCCCGCGGCCCGCCCCGGGCACCGCCATGGCAACGCCGCGCCGCCGAGCGCGGGCCCCGCGGCCCCGGCGCCGGTTGCGCCGGGCGGGGGCTGCTGGAGGCCCCTTCAGCGCGAGGAGCGTTGTGCCGGTGCGAGCACGGGAGAGCCGGGCTCAGCGACAGCCAGCTCTGAGGAGACGCGCTCCGGTACATGCCAGGAACGCTAGTACTGAGGGAATAAACAAACAACCACCACCCACAGCCTCGCCCCCCAAAAAAACAACCAAACAAACACCCCAGAACATGCCACTCCCCCTCCCCCCCCCAAAAAAAAAACCCTAAAAAACTACAACAACCAAAAAACCCACCAAAACCCAAAGGTGCTGTATATGGACAACAAATCTTTGATTCTTCTAGCCTCAGGTGGAATAACTCTGGTGACTGGGAATTAACTAATTTGGAAAGATTCCTCGAAGCACAGGCCCTGCTGCTTCAGGAGAAACTGTCCCAAGAGCCACTCGGACCGGGGATAAGGCAGCTCTTAACTCCCACCCACGTTCCTAGAGCACTTCTCACCAACAGGCACTGTGCAAACAGAGCAGATCATCCAAAATCCCAGAGGTTTAGACCCCAACAGTGCTCTGATACTGGAACAAAAAATAAATGGGAGATTGACAACAGGCCTCATTAATAAAGGCAATGTCTTAGTCAAGTTCGATCTAAGAAAGCAAATTAAGTGTCAGCTACATGTCTTACATGACTGAGAGACAAAGAAAAAAGCTTTCACTGCACCTCTGAGGAGCAGCAGGTTGTAACTGGCTTGCTCAGCAGCACTAAGGGAGGTACCCCACTCAGAGAAGTTTCGTGGCAGGCTCATCAATACAGCACTACAGCACTTTCCATAAACAGACAAAAAAGTATTTGTCATATAACTCATTCTCTACTGGGAAAAAAATAAAAATATTTAAAATACTTGCATGTAAACATTAGTGAGGAAGTACAATCACTTGTAAATTTCTCCAGGGCTCTATTTTTCATATTCCTGTATGTTAGAAAAAAGGTCAGAACTAAATCATATTACCCAGAGTCTCACTCTATTCTTACTCTCATTTATATTTTTATTATCCATACTAACTATTTCTGCCACACATATTAAGATATTTTCTATGCTCAAGATTATCACTAATGCAGAAATTTACATCAATCTCAAATTTTACTGTCTTCCATAGTCATTATGAGTCAAATTACCACTGTCCACAGTTTACTAAATAAGGTCAAAATGTTAAGTTCCTCACTCTCCACCATGCATGTATTTCAATACACATCTTGAGCAATGTTTGCTCTGACCAAAAACAGTTGACAAATTTGAAATGCTTTGCCCTGTTAGCTGAAGGGCTGACTAAGATGATCTTTCTCCTGTTGTTCTACTGTCTCTGCTCCTTAGCCCTCACTTTCCCTCAGTAATTATTAAAAGAAAACAGCAATATCTGTAAGTATAGCTCAAACAGCAATATCTGTAAGTACAGCACTACAGCCAATAGAGGCGCTCAAACTGCTGCCCTGCCCTCCTTCCAGCTGTTATAAGAAGTGTTCTCAGCCCCTTGCAGGGCAATGCAGCAGTTTTCTGTACCAGACATTTCTGACTCACCTCAGCACTCCTCTCAAGGCTCCAAGTAAAACAGCTGGAAACAATGCCTGCCACCTTCTCCCTGATACAACACTGTAAAATTTGCACACAATAATATATATCTGCATGATAAATACTTTATTATAAAGACAGAAATCAGTCATAAATGGTATTCAGGAAAGAGACTGATGCAGAAAATTCAGAAGTCTGCTAAAACTGCTACTCAAAGAAGTGTAATTGAAATGGCCCCAGTTCAGAATGAACACTTAACAAAAAGGAGCCACTTCAAGTCCAGGGTTTCAGATTGTCAGAGTAACAAAGAATGCTAACAAAAAGCAAAAATACAACAACTTTGTATCAAAATTATAGAAAATATATCTAATCATGCTTAAAATACTGTACTTTCCAATAATATATCCAATCTTTTACCAATTTTGTAAGTGTTCCAAGTGAAGCAGAAAAATGTCTAGGTAACACACACTGAAGAGAAATAAGATTCCTTCTGATGTCCTCAAAGGCATCAAAGTTCCTTTTTTATACTTTTTTAATTAAGAACTTTGCATTGTTCCTTGAATTAGTTGTCGAATCTTCTCAGCATCCTTTTCTATAATTTTATTTTTAGGATCAATCTTGAGAGCTGCTTCATAATCCTGGAGGCCTAATATAGACACATTAATAAGAATATCAATCAATAATGCAAAAGCATCCTCTTTAGCAACTAACTGGAAATAACTACTCCCCAGTCATATACATAAAGTATTGATCCTGAGGTTTGTCCTTAAGTAAGATGGGATCAGAATGACATTAGTTCAGCTTCTATCAGTAAATAAACATATTTTGTTTATCTTATTTTAAAAAACATTGTAGTGGAAACACTCTACCACATAAATATTTTCAGGTTTTGAAAAATGAAAATAGAGCCTCTTCATTCATGTACATACACACCTATATATGTGTGTGTGCATGAAGGGACTGTTCTAAAGTGTTCTGCAAAAGAGAGGAAATAATCCAGTGTGAAAATATGAACAAAAAAGACATGAACTGTGAAAATCAGAGCTTGTGGGGAAAAAAACAAATCTTGAGTATAGAAAGTAAAATCTTGCCTACATTAGTCTTTTTTATAAGGTTTCAAAGTGCAAATGAAACCTTGTAAGGGAATAACCAAGCGAGGCCTGCAGAAAAAGGTAAAAAATGGCCAAAGCTTAGTACTTCAACACTGACATTTTTAATATTTTTCCATTTCTATTATCAGCTTTCACTTGTAAATATGCTTTGCAAAACTGATTTGATACTCTTGAGGAACTGAATAGGGAATTCAGTTATTTTCACACAAATCACACGACTTGATGAATCATTTCACTCATTAATATGGGGTTCCTACCTCATTTTACAAAGATGTTACTAAGCACTTCACAAGTATTTTAGAAATATTTCAGGTTATTTTAATATCTTCAGTGGAAAAACTCCTTAAATTAGGAATGCAATCCATTCACTCAAACTTGGAAAGATTTTTCAAGTACCCAGTACATTTACAAAAAAATAAAAAATGTGGTATAAATATTCCTAACAAAAAGACATAGATTGCATAAACCTCCTTCAAAGTCACTCCTGAAAACATAAAGGTGGAAGCAGCCCCACTGAGCTAAACAGAATTACTTGCATGTCACTATAAATTCCTGTGCATGTTTCCATAAAAGCAAGGCCTCACCTTCTGTGTACAATTCCAGCTGACAAAACGCTGTTCCACGTCGCACGTGGGCTTTCACTCGAGCGTTCTCATTATCAGGAACAGGTGGTGTCAACAGTTCCAGAGCCTTCACAAATGACAACACCCACAGTATTTATAAGTAGGTTTTCCATAATTTGTTTTTTTTTTTTAAATTTATGAACACTTCTCTCACCTAATTACTATTATTATACAGTAACATAACAACTATTCAAACAGTAATAGAAAATAGCTATTCAAATTTAACTATAAATGGCTTGTGACTCTAGTCATTAAGATTTGTATCCATCACCCCCAGTTTGCCAACTACAGTTACATTACCATGGCTAAAAACTGACAAATGCCATGTTAAATGTTTATTGCAGTTAAATAATGTGTTCTGTTTCCATACATGGTATAGCCTATCATGCTATCAAAAGAAAAAGAAAAAAGTAGCACTATAAAAGAACATGTGTTTTAGTAGCAGTTAGTTTTTAGGAAAAAAAAACAGGAAAAAACCCCCAAGTTTCAAGACTCAAGTACTTATTAGTTCAAAAAAATAATAATTCTTGGAAAATTTTCCCACATCATTCAGGTGCCATTTGAGATCATTCCTCTTGTGGCACAAATAACAGCTGCTAAAACATCAGGACAATACAGCCCTTCTTTGAAAATGTTTGGTTAGTTAGAAGTTTTTTAAGGTATCCTGCTCATCACCACCATTTTTTTTTCCTTTCCAACCAAATGAAGCACATCACAACACAATAGAAAATGTATGAGTTTACTTTGGTTTTGTTTTTCTCTGCTCCAAGTCATGGGCTTTTTCAAGTGCACATATTGCTACAATATTTTTATCTGTAATGAAACATACTGGCCAATATATGGCCATTTGTCACAGATGTGTGGAAGCCTGGTTTAGGGTTTATTTTATTGTTGTTTTGTTTTAAATTTCTGAAAGTTCATTCATCACTATCAAATTTTAATATTTCACCATGGCTTTATTATATCAATTTTTAATTCTAAAACTTTGAATTGCACTAACATGTATTTACAGATCTGCTTAAAACAGAACCAGCACAGTAACAAATCACATTAATGCAAGAGAGCCTGAGCTCCTGGATTTTTATACCTTGGAGGAATCTTCAATAGCTTTGTGCAAATTTCTCAGTTTCAGGTGGCAAGCAGCACGGTTCAGGTACAGCAGGGGGAGTTTATTGTTCAGCCTCACTGCAAGGTTATAGGCATTTACAGCCCCAAGGTAGTCTCCCATTGCAAACATTTTGCTAAATATTCAACAAAAAAGTGAAACATGCACTTTAAAGAAGGGGATAAATACAAAAAAACCCCCCTACATATCATTAACTCATTTTCAAATATTTGAGGTGTTAGCATCTTGTCCTTTGAAATGCCCTTTATAGCCTTTTCTGAGAACAACATAGCTGAAGTTCAGTGCACCTGGCTGCTGACAATACAGCTTAGAGGTACACAACAAAAATAGTCACTGCTTGCAAGCAAGGAAGGATTGTAAGAGTGGACACATTTATGTAGACACAGATCTAATTTTGAAAGCTTTGTATATCTGATTATGATTGCCTAATCAAAGCTTTCTCTATAACACAGCTATATAAATACACCAGTATTTATATAAAGTCCCTAGTTTATTTTACACAGATGTTTAAAATCTCTTTAAAAAAGTACAAATGAAATTAAATCCACTTAGGTATAATAGTGCACTGCCTCAACTTTCTTCAAAGAAAAATATACATAATGTGTTTATAATTATTTTGTTCATCATGAGCTTCAACAATTGTATCTCATTCTATCAGATTCTAATCCCTAAGCTGTCAATAAAATCTCTAGTACAACTACCATGACTACTCTAGACATTCACCAACTCTGTCTAGAATAAATAGAATATACTGAAACTGAACAGTAGACAAACACCATAAAACAAATTCATTTTTAATGCATATTCACGTGGAATGTAACTTACTTTCCTTTGTCCTTTAACCAATCAGGATTCTTCTCCTCTTCCTTTAAATCTTCCAGCTCAGATAAATCAGAATTTATTATTCTTCGAGCTTCTGCTTGTTTATGCAGCCACTGTAAATAAAAAATGTGCTAGTATTATTTCTGAAGCAAAAATTCAAATCCAAAAAAGGATTTTATTTTCATCTCTTCACTCATACCTATCAAAAGAATTCTATTGACCACATATTTCAGACACAGGAAAATATTTGATAGTGTCCAATATGAAAAACTTCAAAGTTTCCCCAAATATTTTATCACCATGAGAAGTGAGGTTACCACATCTCTAATACATTTTTTGTTTACTTGTCTGTTTTGATCTTTCAAAATTACTTTGTGTTCATTGAATCGAGCTCAAAAGAGCTGTGAGCTGAAAGAATCCTAAATATAAGAGCTAGAACACTTCAAATTTTCTACTTCAACTAATTAAATTAATATTGCTGCCTTTTCTCCCCTTCCCAAAAAAGGAACATGTTATTTATTAATCTGCACAACAGGGTGAAAAGAATTTTTTTATAAAATTGGCTTTTTTATCTCTTAATTTAAATAAGACTGCCTTCCTTAGAAGATGAGGATATTGCACAGGTAACATTCCTTGGCACAGACACTATTTTTGTATTGACTGAATACACAATAATTAATTCCCCACCTTACCTCCTCCTCCTCTGCAACACGAGATTCTCGCAGAGCTGTGGGAAAAACTCGTGGTGTAAAGTTGACTTTAATTGTAGCAGCAGCTCGGGGAGCTGGTAACTGTTCTTCCCTTAAATCCTGTGAAAATATACTACAGGAACCACGACCTATGAAAAGAGTTAGAGCACTGGAAATGAAAAATGAAGTAAGAGATTTTTCTGGTTTTCTACCAAAGTCCAAAGTACACCTGCCTTAGAAATGTGACACACTAGAATTAAATCTCTAATTGCTTGAGAAAACCTTAGACCTGATCTTCTGAAGGGAAGATTCAAACAATCCTTCTTCTTCCTAATGTAGCAAGTAAAGAAATGGAATTTTACAGCATCTGTCACAACTGAACTTAAACTCCTCTTACACCTCTCTCTCTGTCGCTTGTATGATGCTGGGACAGGGCAACAATAAGAGCTAAAACTAACCTATCAAATCAAGCAAACAACAATTCAATGTCTTCTGCTGGTTTAGCTCCCTGAATTGGCTCTCCATGGATCCAAGGCACAGGACAGAGAGCACCAATGAGATTGAATATTCCATGAAATCCAGTAGTTGGGTAACTTTGGGCAACAGAAACCCCACCCCCAGGAAGTCTGCATTACACTGCCACAAAGGCTCTCTGATTTACTTTTCTAAAGCTTAGAACAAAACCCACCCTTGTATTTCCAAAGACTTCAGCTAGAGCTAAGAACTCATATGCTTTAGCTCAATAAATTGTCTGAAAACAACAATTTTAAAATAACCGTGAGCTAAAAGAACTGGTTCAGTATGGTGGAGACAAAGATAAGTGAAGAATTAGAAACATCTGGGAATAAAGTTATACCCACACTTTAAAGAATTACAAAGTACAGTTCAATTATACAACCTCTTGTGGATCTGAGTCTTGTCTTAGAACTTCCTTCATTAGGAATCCGAGTTTTGTTCAGTTTTTCATTTTTTCTCTCTTTTAATGGCTCTTTTTCTTGATGTAATTCCTCTTTTGCTTGTATGCTCTTGTATTTATCACCATCTTTTTGTTGGTTTTTCCATAACTCCAACTCTTTAGTGACCTTCTGCCGCTCCTTTTCTTTTAAATCTTCAATTCTTTTTCTTTCTGCTTCCTCTAGCTATTTGAACAAAAAGACCCCTAAGAGATACAGAACATCTGAAAATACTGACTTGACTAAGTTAAAGTTACCATTATTTTCCCAGTTCCATATCCCAAGCATAGTGTAACCAATAATGTGACCATACTAGCAGAATTAATTAAGATGCTTGAAAATGCCTGTGAGAGTAAAGATTTCTGATCAGCTTTTAGAGGTCTCATCTTTAAACTATTTTACTAATAACCCTAAGGTACAATCTAGAAACATTCAGAAATAAGTTTTAAACAGTGAAAATCCTAGCCATGTTCCAATGTAGATCTCTGGAAAATACAGAAATGTAAAATATATGTGATGATCTGAACACACTGTTTCTTATTTCTCCTCTTTGAGATTATTACATATCTAGAAGAGGTACAGTATTGTTACTAAGTCACTAACTGTAGTTCTTTTTGGTCAATATTGCATATGCACTCTTAAAATTTCATTGCATGCTCCAAAAACAAAAATCCTTTGAACACTAGTGAAGAGACCAGACTTTTTATATACATAAACATTTTAAGAACATATCTTAAAATATACATAAAAAGTAGAATAACAACAAAGACACAAAACACAAAAAGCAAGTCTGATATAAAATACAACAAAGAGTAAGTGAGAATTTTTTAAATCAGTATTTTATCATAATGCTAAAGGACTAAACACCTGCAAAGGCCACAAAAGACTAGTTCTGCCACATGACTGTAGTCTCCTTTGAACAGACATAAATCTGAGCTTGTCACCAAAAGCTTTCATTAGTATTACTCACAGAAAGTGGCAACTTGTAAGCACTTTGTCAGTAACATTTTCATATTTGGTAATAAATAGGTTTAAATGCAGAGAAATAATAACAAAGTTCACCACCACTACAATAAAAATTGGAACTTTTCATATTCTTTAACATACATTTAACAAAGCATCTGCCAGATTAGTTGGTAGCTGTTCACATGAATGTCTTGCAGAGCTTCTTCTAAACCTACCTTCATTGTGGCCTCCAAAGCATATTTTTTGTTTTCCTGTTTTGTAATTTTTTTTGCTTTTGTCTCCTCTTTTGCCTTTTCTTGGGCTTCTAGAACAGCATTCTCTCTCAGATGTTGTAGTTTCTCCTTGTCACCTTAAAAAAATAAACTATCTTAGTCACTGAGGCCTGATGTTCTATTGGTATATAACATGTTAATGAAAATTATTTCTTCTGCTACTTTGGCAAAATACAACACAATTACAATTCAACAAACCAGGGTCTACCAAGCCCATCTCTAAAAGAGAAAAATTAAGATTTACTTAAACACAAAATGTTTTAAACACAAAAACGTTGCACAAGAAATATTGTTTTATTTCACACACACCAGAACTAGTAGATATTCTTTGTTCTCACATACTTTCTATTTTTAATAATGAACAAGGCCGAACAGAGCAGATATCTACTAGCAGAAATTTCTCAGTATGGTTTCCTTACACAGAATCTAGTTTTCTGAGTAGAAAACTTACCATTTGCTAGAGTTAGGGAATCCCACATGGCCGGTTCTTTTTTATACAAAGTGAAGAAAATGTTTCCATTTCCAATCTTTGCTGTGCTGTTTTTGTCATCAATAGGCGCATATAAAACGGCTTCAAACAAAAAGGGAGGGATGCTTACCTACAAAAACATAATCTGTGCTAATATTTACTATTTTCAATTCACTCTCACATATTCAAAGAAGAGCACAAGCATACAGTAAACCTCAAGAGACAGATACTTTTGACAGAACTAATTTGCTTTGTATTCACTGTGGAGGTTTATAGAAGCCCAGAGAAGGTGCTTCCTTCCCATTAAGGGGGGGCCGTCACAAGGTAATTAATATTTAATTAATGAGATTGAAAAGTCTGCTCTTCAGCACTGCAACAGAAGCCGTAGATTTCAAATTTAGGATTATCCACAGTATAAGCAAGTGTATAAATTCAGCCCATGTATGAGAGTAAAGGCAGCGGCACCTGTTGAATGGGAAGAGCATTAGTAGGGAATGAGCAAGTGCTAAAGCCATGATCTGCCGCAGGACGGGCGTTTAACAGCCCGCAGCAGGCAGAGGGAGATGATAAAAGATAAAGGGCTCTGCATTTGAAGGGTTGCCATGGTGCACGGCACGCTGAGCAGGGTTCCGGAGTCACCCCGCGGCAGGAGGCCCGTGAGGCGAGCGGCTCCCACCTTCAGGTACTGCTCGCTGCAGAAGATGCTGGCGGCGGTGGCCCGGGCGCCGCGCAGGGGCAGCGAGAGGTACACGGCGGTCAGGCTCTGGCGCCAGCTGTGCTCCCGCAGCCACACCGGCATTGCCGCGGCCCGAGCAGCTCCGGGCCGCTCCCGCCCGGCCCCGCGGCGCACGCCGGGAGCTGTAGTCCCCAGGGCCTGAGGGCCGCCGGCACCGCTCCGGCTGCCGGCGCTCGCAGCTCCGCAGGGCAGGCAGGAACCCAGCTCGTGTCATCCACGTACATTTCTAGAAAGAGACAAACTGCTGACAAAAACTATCAAACGTTAGGTTTTTATCAAAAAACCATCTGGTCCAGCCTCCCTGTTCAAGTAGGGTCACCCCAGAGCGCATAGCACAGGATTGTTTCCAGATAGGTCTGGAATATCTCCAGTGAGGAAGACTCCACAGGCTCTCTGGGCAGCCTGTACCCACAGAGAAGTTCTCCCTCAGCTCAGGCAGAACTTCCTGAGCATCAGTTTCTGCCTGTTGTCTCTTGTTGAATTGCTCAGCACCGCTGAGAAGAGCCTGGCTCCATGCCCTGGCACCTCCCTTCAGACATTTACACATTGCTGAGGTCCCTGCCAGCCACCGCTCCTGGAGGCTATACGGGCCCAGCTCCCTCAGCCTGTTCTTGTAAGAGAGATTCTCCAGACCCTCGAAAGAACTCGGTAGCTCTGTGCTGGACCTGCTCCAGGATCTCCATGTCTGCAGTAGCGAGGAGCCAAGAACTGAAATACTCCAAGAGTGGCCTCCCCACGGCTCAGCAGAGGGCAGGATCACCTTCCCTGACCTACCCTGGCAATGCTGGCGCTGAAACCTCCACATGTCCCCTAAAAATAACTGGGTCACATAGCAGCCCCACGCTATTGCTGAGCAATATTGTCTGCTGCACTGTCTCTGCCAAAAACTCAGGAGGTAATTTACACATTACCACTCCATGTTTCTCAAACAAACTGTAACACTGTATTTGCCAAAATAAAGTCTAGTATATTGAAAGTAACTGCTTCTGGAGACAACAGCCTTAAAGATGAGCCAAACACAGCTGGATAAAAATTCAGGTATGTTTAAGTTCCTCAAAAGTACACAATTACCTAGAAATATTAGGAAAAATCCAGAAACAAAAAGTCTAGTTTTCCCTCTTTCTTTTAATATGAGATCAAGGGTAGTGGAGTTTAACATGGCTCACATTAGCTAGTATTTCTAATGTGTATCACTGAAGATTTAATTTTTATGTTAAGATTTAATTTTTATGTTCTATTACATGTAATACACAGCAATATTCAAATAGTAGAGGTTACTTTTAAGTACTGTTTATATATAAAAGTAGGTATTGCAGAGATTTATAACTTTTTTAGAACAAGAAATCCATCGTAACTCATATGACTTCTGGGTTATTCTGCACCCTCACTCACCCACATCAATATCATCTGGAAGAATCCTTGCATGGAGTGGAATCTGATAATTGAATTAAATTCCTCTTTCCAAGAATATTCAAAGTAGATAGCAGCATAGCAGCTAGAATGTGTTGAGATTGCTGGGGTCCCCAGGACGAGCTGAGAGATGAGGAATCTGACTCCATGTTCTCAGAAGGATGATTTATTATTTTATGTATGTATATTATATTATATTAAAAGAATGCTATACTAAAACTATACTAAAGAAAGACAAAGGATACAGACAGAAGGCTTGAGAAATATGATCTGACACAGCTGATGGTGATTGGTCATTAAGTAAAAACAATTCACATGAAACCAATCAAACATGCACCTGTTGGTAAACAATCTCCAGCCACATTCCAAAGCAGTAAAACAGGGAGAAATAAATGAGATAATATTGCTTTTTCTCTGAGGCTTCTCATCTTCCCAGGAGAAGAAATCCTGGTGAAGGGATTTTTCAGAAAATGTGACAGTGACAAGAATAATTGTAATGTAGTAAACTCAAAATCTCCTACCACTCCAGCTGCAGTCATCCAGCAAGTCAGAGGTTTTGAGTGCAGGTCTTCTGCCTTGGTCACCCAGGTGTCATTTTTATTTTAATCACAGAGAATATACTGAAATGAAGCAGCTTATTATTTATTCCTGCTAGAAGAACTGTATTATGCATACATGCTTTACAAGACACAGTTATGGTTACCAGTATTTAGTCTTCTCAAATTACACAAAAAAGAGCTCCCATACATCAACGAAAATGTCTATTTACTTAAAACCTCAATTGGCAAAGCAAGGCTTGTAGGAGTGACAGTAAATATCACCAACATGTTTTTATGTCAAAGTAGCAGATTTAGCTGCTAAAGAACACAAAAGGGATTCAGCAAGGTCTTGGATCAACCTTAAAGGTTTTGAATTGATGTGTATGCGCAGAACCACCACCTCTGTCCCACCCAGCCCACAGCCTTACCTGGACAAGCTGCTGCGCTGTCACTGTGGCACACTTGAAAACTAAACAAGAGATGCTCAGGCAGTGTGGTTCTTCTGCTGGCACTAACTTTCAGTCAAAAGTCTGCAGTGAAAAGTTTGCAGTGAAAGAAGATAGATTTTTCCATTGAAAAGCTGATTCCTAAATTCCCATCTCCTGTGCCATGAAGGATGCAGATTTATGTTCCAGAAAAACCTTAATAATATTATTCATATTCTGCATCTTCCAGCTGCCTATACATACATATATCTTTTCTGGGATTATTTCACTTCTAATGGCTTCATAAGTTTTACTATATGGGAGAAAAAAAAATCCTTTAGATAGTTTACATTTTCTTACCTTTAATTATTAACCTTTTTTTCTCACATCCTTTCTAAATTCTCTCTCATTTCTCTCATCTCTCCATATTTTTAACAAAAAGCAGAAACATTTTATGACACTGTTTATTCCAACAAACTGTTTTGCATGTGTAGCTTGGGACCTATATCAGTTACTTTTAAAAATTATTGGTAAAACAGTGAGTTAGTGTGTGTTAATTCTGGCATTTTAACTAACAGGAAGAGCTTAGTAATAATTTTATAAACTGGAATAAATAATTCTTTGCATAATCACTTTCCAAGTGCAGAAAGTTATTTTAAAAAAAATCTATTTGGACAAATGGTGCTTGAGCCTTCCTTCCCATCCTGTGAAGAAATAGGGCTGAAGGCACAAGATCTTTTCCCATGTGCTTTAAGTCACTGCAGATGAACACCTTTACAGAGCAGAGCAGCTCTCCAAGAGAGGCAGGAGCTGTATTCTGTGATCCATATGACCTCATGCTGCTTCTTGCAAGGTTCCACTTAATCCAAATGCCTTCTCACAGGCAGAATATGAGAAGCATCCATCTAGGCATTACTTCATCTTCAGAAAGTCCACAGGCAACTTCCCCACAAAAATTATCTTTATTTTAAAAGAAATCGAAACTAGACAACAGAAAGCAACAAAGTTACATACAGTGCTGGACAAAGCCTACCATATACATTTTCCAAGAACACTTGAATCAGATTCTGATATATGTTCTTCTAAAAGGTAAAAATATCACATCATTATTAACAACAACAACAAAAAAAATTAAATGTCAACAATCTTAATCAGCTTGTATTTTGCATTGTTTGGATGGCAGTAGATTGGTAACTTGCCTTTTTCTACTCACTTTTAACTCTAAAAGGAGAAGGTGGACAAAAAATTCCAAGTCAGAAGGCCCTAAAGACCACAGTGCCTGCTCTAAAGGCCACAAACAGAAGCTTGGAGGAAAGACTAAGTTTTGAATAAAAATCCCTACAACTTTGTATTATTTCACATTTCAGAAAGAAAATAAACTATCAAGAAAGAAAAACAAAAAGAAAAAAATAATTCATTAAGAGCTTGCCCTCCTTAAGTTATAAGGAAGCTCAGATTTAGACCATTCTGTAGAGGAAAAGATAAGTGCCCAGGAAGAGACAACTCTCTAATTCCAATCCCAAAACGTCTCCAGTACAGCAATTCCTGAAATACAGTGCACAAATCTCCAAGGAAAAAGGTGGGGTTGGATCAAAAAATTATTTTGAAACAGTTTCTTTGAACATGAAAAGGAAAATTATGTATGGTAAACAATGCAGAAATAGTTATTCCCCATGGTGCTGGGATAAGCCATTTCTAAACCAAGAGACAAAGGGTGACACTGAAAACTTTCTGCTAGAGGCAGCACCTCTGAGGGCCTGAACACCACTCAGAACTAATTACCCCAGAACTGATGGCACACAGCACCAAGGCCACCAAAGGGACCTTTCTTTTCTTCTATATAAAGCAGAAGTTATCACTTCCACATAAAGTGAATGTGCATAACTCAAGATGTAGTGTAGGATAGTTATATTGCCATAAAGAGTTCTGCTAAGTACACTTAGTTTCCAATTTTAGGGAAGAGTCTATTCTAATATAGAAAGCTTCTGCCAAAACTTAGCAAGTGCAGAATAACTTTAAAATACATCCAGTTCTACATCCTCCTGCATATATCTAATTACATCCAATAGACAAAAAAATTGTATGCCTTCTAAACAAACAAAAAATTATATGTTTTGTGAAACAAGAGTGTTAGAATAGAATTTTCACACACAAGAGCTGATTACCAAATGTTCACCCATTTATCAGTGGATAATATTAAGAAATTCATATTAAGTAATGGCAACAAGATGATAATGCATATCAGTGCTGTGTGTTCTGAAAGGTACTCAGTTTTAATTAATAACTGCTACCATCTATCATACCTCATTCTATGCAAGACACCTCACCAGCTACCAATCCATAAACAATAATGTTTCACATACTTCATAGAGTAGCTTAAAACACATCATGGTATGAAATCATTTGTATTACATAGTAATTTAATCCCTGGCCACAGGGTTAATGTTGGACAAAGTCTGGAAACTTTTCCAATTTGAATTACATACATGAACTTTGTCACACACCACAGCACTAATGCATGTATTACATCAGACATGCTCTAATTTAAAATCAAAACAAAAAAGTTGTTGCAAAAATACATGTCACCAATGTGGAACACATTCAAGATTGTATAAAAAGTACTGAACTGATATCCCAAAACAGGTATATTTAAGCAGTACATAAGGAAAGATTAGTTTTAATATGAAACAGTCATTTAAGTCACATACAACATGATAAGAAGCATGACTTCCTTTTCTTAAAAATGTTACACCAATACTTTTACTGACAGGCAATGCTTATTTATAAAATGAGAGGGATCTATTTAATGCAGATGTGTTACTGTATTAAGTTGGAATAAAGACAAATGTTAAAAAGGTGCTACATTTTAACACCACTGATTTTGTAAAAATCTCAAACCATATAAGCAGTTCACTTGCAAATATCACAGGCCCCAAACTGCAAACACTTTAAAACATTCTTGACTGTGTGCATGCAGTTTCACCTACTTCATTAATTGTCACATGCTTGAAATTAAGCCTGAAAAATGTGATTACAAAACTGGTTCTTAGATTAAAAACTTCAGAGGTCACAAAGTATAATCTTCTTTGAGCAGCCCCCAAAATTATAGTTTTCTTTTAAGTAGAGCAAACTTCATTACTTTTCTCTAGCTTCTTTCATGTGAAGATCTCAAATAAAAACTAGGCCTCTAAACAACCTTTGGAAGTAAGCATCAGTCCCATCTTCTTTCAGAAGAGACAAGCACAAACCTGCTAGTTTCAAGTTGTAGAAGGAATGAGTAAAACAGGAAGAAACAGGATTTTTGCTACCTGCCCTCTAGTCTGTATCCAGCACTGTCACTTACTTGTTCTCTCATTTAAAATTGGTCACTAGCAAAAAAGTATTAAGGACAGAACAATCCAATTTATACCTGTCACTTTCAGCCTGAGGGGAAAAAAAATTTGGGGGCAATATAAGGCTGCATTTCTGATCATGACCAGAAACCATGTAAAAGGACACAGGCATTTCCCACAAAATGTTAAGGTTTGCAAGATTTACAAAATCTTTGCAATATTTTTGGTGTGCAGCACCAGTACAATCTAAATCACCAGTAATGAAAGAAGCACATGAGAGTTCAATACAAATTGTTTCATGTATTACAAAAACCTCACCTATTCTAGCCAACCCTCCCTCCCTCCCTCCCATCATTCTAGAACTAACTTCTACTGCTAATCAGCTGACATTTTCCTAGTACCTCACTAATTAAACATGATTGCTGTTTCTCCTGTGCATACTTGAGCTACTACTTAGTCAACACATGCAGAGAAAACCAAAATATAACTGCTCTCTAGATAAAGAGTTCAAGTATGCCTAGAACATATCAGTAGGGCAAGCATATTGGCTGGATGACTTCTGGAGATCCTTGTCAGTCCTATCTCTAAGATCACTGTCCTAACAAGTGTGGAGTTGGTTGTTCATTTGTTTTTATTTCATATCATTGACATTTGCTAATGCCTTGAACTTACAAGTTAATAAATGAGGAAAATTTACTGGATTACAAACCCAATATAATACCAGTTTAGAAAAAAATCTAAAATAAATTGTTAGAATAAGTTTCATAAATACACAATTCAAGGCCATATAAAATGATATTCCAGATGATTTAAAAGTATTTAAGAACACTATGTTTAAATACTAATGTCCTGATAGCTAATCTAGAAAATAGTTTCCTAACTTCATGTTGGGTTGAGGAAAAGATTAAGAAATACATGGCTATTTTAAATGCAATGTCTGCTCCAAATGTCAAAACATGAATTAGATTTCTGAGAAGAAATGAGCCAAAATCTTCTCACAAGAGGCATGGGGTGTGGGAGTGGGAAAGGTAATAATATCATCACTGGAGCTTTGGCTGAATTTTCACTGAGCAAAATTCTGATTTCACTTACATTACTGTAGGTGTGAACCAGCTCCATTATGTTCACAGTGCTAATTGTTGCAGAGATTAAACTGATTCCTAGAGGAACAAATCTATCTAAACAAGGTTTGGTTTAATTGCTACTTCAGGTAGCAAAAGCAAATTCAAACAGTCTGTCAGTCATTAGGAGAACTACTGAAGAATAAATCTCTTTAACAGAGGTTGTTGCTTGTTTGGTTTTTTCTTGTTGGTTTTAAAATCACACCTCTAACAAAACAAGATTAATTCTAGTTAATGTACTAAATTAAAGCAACTACTGATGAAAACAGCAGCTCTGGATCTATCTTTTATTTCGCATCTCCATACTGGAAAATCTCAAGATATGAAATATGTCACACTCTAGATATTATTTTCTTTTTCCTGATGAGAGGAACACAAAAAAAAAAAGACCAAAAACCAAAACAAAAACCCCACAACCCAACCAAAACAAACAAAC
Organism: Zonotrichia leucophrys gambelii; assembly: GCF_028769735.1. Lineage (NCBI taxonomy): Eukaryota > Metazoa > Chordata > Aves > Passeriformes > Passerellidae > Zonotrichia > Zonotrichia leucophrys. The sequence goes on along the minus strand of NC_088180.1, from coordinate 7,550,548 downwards.
AAAACAAAACAGCCAAACAAACAAAACCACCCCAACAAAACACAAACAAACAAACAAAAAAAACACAGCGGGTTTTTTTTTTGCAGCGGGGTACTGCACTTATACACCAAAACTTTTCACTTTTAAAATAAAACAGATTGCGTAGATCTGCACAGGATCTTCCAGGAATGTACACAGTAGAGCCCATTTAAAATCAAACACAATGGTGAACTATCAAACAGGCCTTACTTTCACTCATTAGCATTGCTTACCATGAAAACTACCTCTTTATTAGATGACTGAATTCTCTATAAACTCCTATATCACTCATCATCACAGACCTGAAAAATTTATCACATTAAGGAACATGACTAGTACCTGTAAGCTTGACACATGATTTAACTACTGTTTAAAGACTGTTTCCAGCACAGTGGTACATATTCCAAGCAGAATCTGTTATCACAGTGCCTCCTTTTATTAATTCCAAACAATATTTCTCTCAAAATAAACTTTTTCAGTTGCACGTGCAACTTCATCACACGGCTAAGGCTGAACTGTTCAAGGCTAGATGCTTCCCAGCATTCAAAAGAGAAGGGGAGTTATTTTTGAGATCAAGAATAAGATCAAATTACCCTTATTAAAATAGGATTTCTTAGCATCACACATTAAGCTGTAGTGCCATTCATACTTGTCAGTAGGATATCAGGTTTAGCAAAGGAGCTAAACTTCTGATTACTTAGTTCTGATGTGAGCTGAACTCACCTGGTATGACAGCTGCATTTTCTTTCTTCACCTTAGATTTCCTACCCCCTCACTGCAAGACTGGCTGAGGCAGTGGTGGGAATTTAGATTTAAGACTTTGCTAGCCAAATTATCGAGCAATTCAGAGAGCACACTCCATTGCCTTGCCCCCTCCTTCATGCCAAGTGGGCTGTGTAAGCTCAGGGTGACTGAGCAGGCTGGAGCTGACAGCCCTAGGAGCTGGGCAGGATTTTCTGTGCACTACTTCATCCCCAATCCTCAGGCAGCACTGAGGCAGGAGACAGGGACCATCAGTGAGAAAGAATGAGAGAGAGGTGCATGACTGCACAACCGTGACAGGGCAAAGACTGCATCCCAAGGTATGTCCTCAAGATACATGAATTAAGGTTACATGTGCAACCCTGCTTCTGGCATTCTCTAGATTTAAAGCAGTGGACTTCATAAACTCAATGTGTTCTTCTTCCAATTTAATCTTATTTCACAACAATTTCCAAATAATGCAAGGCCTAGCAAGAGCCTTCAGCATATAATTGCTGAGAAGCCAAGAGATTATTGCCTTTTCAAGGAAACAGAAATGTGTAATAGTTAGCGGGTTTCATTGTGTTACTAAGCATGAATTCATGATTTTTGAATGGCACATTAATGCTTTACTTAAAAATAGGAAAAAGCACATACAAAATTCTCTGTATTTACCCTAAAATAACAACTATTAGTACTGCATATTCCTCCATGTCATCTCTACTATATTCAAAGAAAGGCTAGCAAGAACATCAATAACAGACATTCACGCCAAAAGAAAAAAACAAAGTAATGAGTACTTGCAAATATAGTACCATTAAAACCAAGCACTAAATGCTAGTGTTAGTTAACACATTAATATACACTAGCAAATTAGGGCTATTCATACAGGCACATTTTTCCTTCAATAATGTTGTCAATGCTCATCCTACTTCCGATCAATTGTCAGTTACAGTTTAATCAGAAACAAAAAATATTCCATCCTGTAAAACATTAGCACACATAAAACTAAGAGTACAAAAGCTGAGATGGAAGTTTATGAATGAATACAGATTAGGGGGAAAAAAGATGACAGCAATCCAACACAACTGATTGTCTGCAGAAAGTGAAGTACCCAATTTGTAACCGAATTTTCATAGCAAGTATTTGCTCCACTGGCAGCCACGGAGGCCGTCAGCCCTCTGTGTTCAGTGCAGGCGGCCCTGCAGTGTCTCTGGTGCGCATTAACTGCACATCCTTGTCAGCCATGCAAGTGTCACAGCCCCACACCGCCGATGCCTCCGCCGTGAGGAGCCCATAGGCCGACTCTGTCATGCCTGTACAGACCCGGTGGAACCATTTCTGACAAGAGGCTTCACACAGGATGGCATCCTGGTCATCGTTGACTTCATGTGTGCAAATCCCACACGGGTACACGGGCTCAGAGGACGAGTGTCCGTGACGACTGGGATGGAGGGGTGTCTTGCTGCTCTTTTCAGAGTTGCACCCTTCAGCAGAGCCTCGAGGCTGGCGGGACTTGCTCTGGGTCCCATTTGAGTGGCCAGCACTGGTGTTCTCAGCACTGTTAGAATGGCTGTTATCCTGATTTACCACATTGTTTCGAGTAACGCTTTTCAGGTCACTGTTACCTTGACTCACAACATCCTCTGTCCTGTGATGATGCTGATGAGCAGCAGTGTTCTGGCTGGGTGCTTTGCTTGCACCTTGAGTAAAGTCTTGCTTTTGTGCTGATGATTTTGTCTGGTTGTACGTGTTTGGTGGAGGAACAAAAGAATGGTTTGACTCTAGCTGAGAATTTGGAAAATTTGGATTGTTTCCAGGACCAAAGTTAGTTGGCACATCAGGGTGAGGTATCTGACCAGAATGGCCAAAGTTCTCCCCAGGATTTGGTCTGAAATGCTGAGCAGGCATATTGACATTTTGATTCATCTGACCACTGCCATAAGGTGGTTGATTCCCAAAGCCTGGGTTATCATGAGGACCAAAGCTGAAAGAGTGGGGTCGACTAAAACCCATGCCAACAGGGTTTTGAGGAAGAGGATGTGGCTGGTTTCTGAGGGAGTAAGAACCACCATATGGTGAGGACACTCTAGGCAGCATGTGAGGTGGCATTCTGAAAGTGTTATAGCCTCCAAAGCCAGGATAACCAGGATTACTAAAATATGGATTTCCTGAAGGAAGTGGTTTATAAGACACAGTATTATAGTTGTCATCAAATGGATTTGCAGCTACAAGGTGGTCAGAGCTTGGGTTCGGTGGTGGAGCATATTCAGATGGAGGAGGAAATGACGACCCCTACAAATATTTTAAATACAACACTTGAATTAGTTTTAGTATTTCCCTGCAAGACAAACCAACCACAAAGGCTCTGGATTAGCAATACAACTGCTGAAAGAACTGTTCAGCTGTTGTGTAAAATTCACCCGCTGTACCCTGCCAGGCTGTCTGAAATTTCAGAGGCAGGAGAGGAGCTTGAGCTCCAGATAATGTGGTGATTTATAGTAGTTTCAGAGTTTTAAAAAGTTTGCAGTTGAAAATACTACTTGATATGTGACTTCTATTTCATAATCTTTTACAAAAGACAAGGAACAATACAGAAATCCAACTGTCACAAACATACACAAAGTATTTCCAAATGTTGAAGAGCAGATTTGAAGCATTTCCCTAACTTCATTTTTGGGTTCATGTTACTGAATACACATCTCATAAGACAGCCCACTTCCATTAAGATATACAAACCTAATGGTACTATAACCCTAAAAAAGGCATTTAGAATATAGGAGTCAGCAGGCTGGTATCTTCTATAGTCTGTGGAATATTCTGTGCTGTACATTTCTGTACCAAAGAGCATTCAGTGACTGTGGACAGTCTGCAAAACATAGTCAGTAGGTATGAAACACGAGGATTATGCTCTGGTTACAGAGCATAATCAAGTGTTTAATGGAGCCCAGAGTCTGTTTAAATGTCAGCAGTGCAGTCATACAATTGAAATTCATTCTAGACTAGCCTGTAGGGAACACCTGCTGGGTTCACCCTCACACTAACTGTGCTCACAGAAAGCACTTCCTCCTAAGTACTAATGAACTGAGACTGAAAATTTATTTTAAAAAAATGCTGCATTGCAAATTTTAACCTGGTCAGAAGGAACACAAGCTAATCTGCATGTCCTCTAGAGTTATTACCATTACAGAACATAAGGAAACTCCACTAAAAAAGAGGCGTGAAGCCTTGTAAAGTAACAGAATATTTCTCAGAGCAAGTTTCAGCATGACTACTTTAAAACAAAAGAAAAATGAAGAAAAGATCCACATCTCAATGGACTCTGCATAGGCCTAACAGAAAGGGATTGTTTTACCTACATAAATAAAGGTATTCCCACTGGGCAGTACCAAATTAACAGATACTCTCACTCAAAGCTGAATGAATACACAAAGGAAAATTCAGCACTATAGATACCCAATTGCTGAAGATATTTTGTATTGAGGCTTTCTTTTCTGGAAAGAACAACTGCATAGAAATGTCACATTGCAAGGATTCACTGGAAAGGAGCTCTGCCTGACTTGGCTTTTGCTTGGAAATCACCTGGGGAGTATGCCAAGAGCTTGGTCAAAGCATTAACAAACTGTACTGATTCATTAGCCCACAAACCTACACATACAGAAATGAAAGTAAGGTAAGAAGTAGTCTCATGGCAACTACTCATGCTGTACCATGATTTCTACCAATGGCTACAAAGTCATTAAAAAAAAAGTCTGCCTCAGAATCAGATCCCTATGGGAAAAATCCAAGTTATTGCAGTCTCACTGTGCTCCTCTCTTTATATGTTTTTGGCAACTTACCGGGATTAAAATAACTTCAGCAAAAATACTAGTATTCAGGAAGATTTCAGCTTCAAAGTAAAACTGAAATACTTGCTATGTAGCTGCTATTTGTGACAACAAATTGATATTCTGAACAACGAGAGCTACTCATACCAGCAAACAACATTCGAGTGCACTGTTTATTAAGAATTCAAAAGAAGCAAAGGGAATTTACCTGTGTATTCGCTTTGCGCTTTTTCTTATCAGGGCTCCCAAGCTGAACTCCTGGTCCTCCTAACCCATCCAATCCACTGTCACCACCTACAAGATATCAATCAGGGCAGTACTACATTAATTTAATTGTAAGTTTCTCTTTAACTACCATAGCCTCAGATATCTGGTACAAATACTGAATTTGCATTGACTCTGGTGCCTTGTGCTGCAAGTGCTAAAGGAGCACACATCTGGAGGTGAGGTAACATCCCTCCTACTCCTGTCTGCTACCACTTTCATGTCCCATTCATGCTCATTCTTATTGAAATAGACATTTCCATTTATTTTATTTTTATCTGTCCCTTGATTCTTAATATCTCCACATCACTAGTTAGAAGTATTTCTTGTTTGCATAAACCATAAAACTCTCAAAAGAACTGCAAAAAGCCATGTCTAAGACTCACTTCTTAACTCACATAGACACTGCATCAGTGTAGCAAATATATAACAGATTGTTACAATCCACCATGAAGGAAAAGAAAAGCAAACAGTAGTAGGTCCATGAACAAAAACCACTGAAAACTTGCCATGTTGTTTAGACTAATCTCCAGTTCATCAAATCTAAATGTCACTAAATGCAAGACTTGATCAAACAAAAAGACACCTGCCAATAATCAGTGAACAGCCCACCTCTGCAGAAACCTTATAAAATAACTGAGCAAGTCTATCCTGGCACAAAAAAAAAAAAAAAAGAGAAAGGAATGTTCATTTCACTGGTTGCTCAATCAGATTTCACCCTGAGCAATACAAAGAGATATCTGTACTTCCCCTGGGATTCTCCACCTTTCACAACAGTGGGACAAGCTCTCAAATTTGTATAAATCGTGGCTTCCATTTTAAAACCCTAGTTAGACCATAAGTGAGAAATAAATCTGGCAATCTCATTATTATCCCAGTCTGTCTTCATAGGCTCAAGTGAAATTGCCATAATATGGGAACGCAAAGAAACCCCTGAGCTGAAGTATGAGAAGTATTTTCAGGTGATACCAGAGCAACACATGTTAAAGTACTAACATCATTATATTAAGAAACTATATTAATTCTTTTTTTTCCCAGGCCCACTAGGATAATAGCTTATTTGCTCTTTTATATTAATATATAGTAACAGCACAGAACAGTAAGCAGGCAATCCAACAAAAAAATTTTACTGTTGTTTGTTTAAAATTGATATTCAGAATATGAGACAAACTTTATCAAGATGCAAGCATCCAGCTGAACACACAGGTCCTCATTACCAAAGACAACCTGGAGATAACTGTGAATTATCAAGAGTATTATGCAAAGCAGCACCATGTATGACATTACACTGCTCTGTTAGACAAGTGTTCCCAGCAGACAGGTAAACCAGCTTTAGGAATATTCAGCAACATAACACAACATCTCTTCTCACAGGGAAGCAGCAGTCCTATTGTACACAGACCAAAATATCCAAGTTATTTGAAATACTCCTGATCAAGGAGACCTGACAAATTTTCACTCCCAGCACTTCCTCCAGGCCTCTTTTTTTTTTTTTTTTTTTTTTTTTTTTTTTTTTGAGGTTTCAGGGAATTTATCAGTCCTACTTCAAGTAAGAATCCAATTCTGCCTCAGCTTTAATAAGTTCCTTTTGGATCTAGCTGTCACTGTTAAAATCTGATTTTATTTTTCATTACACATAAGGAAGATGCATGGACATCCCAGATCAACACCTATCAAATTTTAAGTCTGAATTTCAAAGACAAGGGCATGATGTCACAATCAAGGTCTCAAAATAAATTCAAGTTTGCACATAGCATACGTATTGTGGTCTAAGGTACAATCAGAGAAACTAGGGATTTACTCTTTAAAAAGAGACCTTTCTGCCTTGATTTAGAAGATAAAATCCTGCACATACTAAGTGTGCTATGAAGCATTGCCACTACATTACCTGTAGATACTAAATGACTACAGCATAAGGCTTTACATAAAGAATGATGGCAAATTTTCCCTAAATTTCAACTCTATAAATCATCTTTATAATCTATTTTCTCAAAACTGTTCCTGTACTTTCTATCAGCTTCTTCTCCAGCATTCCTATAAGTTTATACTAAATTTAGTGTAACATTGCACTCTGAACACTAATCCTCACAACTGCATAAATTACACTCCTTTTCGTGTCCCTGTACTCTTAAAAAATAATTGACATTAACTACAGATAGCAAAAAATTCCAAATATCCAGATTTCTTTTAATAAATTCAACAATAGTAGCACAGACATCAGTAAATTTGTGATCAAGTAGAATACTTAGGGTCATACACAAGTGCTGGTTTACAGTAGCTGAAGTTAAGACTTTACAAAACTACATATAAATTCCCTCTCTGGGACATCATTCTTCAAAAGCATCAGCATACGAACATGAGAATTCCAGTGACAAGTTCCATCAATTTCTACCTGAATTACTCTCATCAGCAAAGCCATTCACATGCCTTGGTTTACAGAAGGGAGTCCTGTGTCTGGAAAGGCACAAAGCTTTTGTATTGTCACTCCTCACTGTGTGAGGCCAATGATTTAATTCAGCCCTAAGAATTTATATTTTCCCGGTGGGTTCTATAATGATTTAATTTATACATGAAGGAAACAGAATGTTAGTCCTAGCATACCTCCAAAAAAAGAGTGAATAAGGCTCATTTTCATGAAGCCAAAATAAACTTTCCACAAAGTCACTTTTGGTACCTACCACACAGACTTTCATTAAAGGAGTACCAAGCATTTTGGAATGCTGAAATAATGAAAAATTATTCATTGTCCAAGACTAATTTTTTGGGCAAAAGTACAGTCCTTCTGACTGGGACATCACCTATCTCATGGATCTAAAGATACAAATACATATCTGATAACTATTCCCCTATTAAACTACAGATAAAATTAATTTCAGCCATTCACACTTGGGCAAAGGAGAAGAGATAAGCCTCATATTCTCTTTTACTTCATACATACCCAAGATAGGCATTTTCAGTGTTAGTTAGGAGAACTGCAAGTTGTAGTTTGGTTTACACATTATGGGATTTTTACTTTGCATGTAATTTATGCCATACTTAACATACTGCAAATACAGTATGGAATATTTTCATATCCACTGACAAATCTCAGTCTAGGTTTTTACTACTTTATCTCAGTAAGAACATTTTCCCAAGAAACATAAATGGCTAAATAAACTTTTCATTAGAGGCAGAAAACTAAAACTAGTCTAATTTCAACCAAATTTGGTGAGCCTGTTCTGTGGCCCTGAGACTGTAAACAGTTTTGATAATAAGCTGTAATCAGGTGGAACTCGGTGGGTAACTCCAGCATGTGAAACCATATATGCTTAAATATTTGCAGAATCAGGGCTTGAGAGTGGAGGAGACTAATGAATCCCAGTCTCCTTTGTAACACTGCTGTGTGTCTTCATTCTCTCATTTTCAAGCTTGCAATCCAGCTGTTACTATAGCAGTTTTAGAAAAGCAAACTGTAAATCAATGACAATATGCACCGTGGAATCCACACCTTTTCCCACTTATCCAACCAGAGAAAAAGCTTAAAACAGCAAGAACAATAGAATTCCAGGGGTAAAAGGGGAGGCAAGAAAACAAGAAGCACTAAATTGCGAATTCTATAATTTTGCCATGATTTTCACCCAACTCAGTCACCCATCCTGCTGTCTTTTATTATTTCATTCAGAGAGGCATTTCTGTGTCTAAGGACTAAAAGGACACAACAATCACTACACAGGCTGATGTGCCACTGCCATTAAAGTCAGCTGCACTGCCGAAGTCGGAGGAGACCCTGCATTTCTGCCCTTCTCCCTGCTCCTTTGAAAGAAACGCATACCTCAAACCTCACCAGAGCCATACACCAGTGCTATAAGTAAAGAATAATATTTCGATTTTTTTCTTTTTTCATTTCCCGAAAAGGGAAAGAAAAAACCCCCACTAGAGTCAAGCACAGGAGCCAGGACCGGGGGAAGAAGAGCGAACACTCAAGTGTAATTTATGGGCTCTGCATCAGCACGAACTCGGACATGTGGCACTGCCGCCGTATTCCCTTGCACCAGCAGTATGCTTGCTGCATACTAATGCGCTGCTCATCCCCAGACACACAGAGACAGGACCGCACGCCGCCCTCCCCCGCGGGGCACACCTGCGCGCACGGCGAGCCCCGGGGCTGCTTTTCAGGGCCCGCAGGCTGCGGGAGCCCGCGGGGCCCGGCCGGGCCCCACCGACCAAACTTCGAGCGGCCCCCGCACCGCCGGCCCCGCGGCAGCCGCAGGGAGGGACCGCGGCGGGGGCGGCCCGGCCCGCGCTGCGCGGCGCGGGGAGCCCGGCGGGCAGCGGCGGCGCGGGAGGTGCGCGCATCCCGCGGCTCCGTCACCGCTCCGCAAGGGAGCCAGGCCCCAGCGGCGGCCGCCCCCGGGCCCGGCCCAGCCCTCGCCGTACCTCGGGATCTCTTCAGCGCGATGGGGTCCTTCTCCTGTTCCGCTGACATTACAGACAGCAGCGCATGGCTCCCAGGGCGGCAAGAATCGGGGCTCTTTGATGCTGCTGCCGCCGCCGCCGCCGGCCCGCACCCCGCCCCCTCCGCCCCCGCCTCCTCCGCCGCCGCCCCCGCCCGCCGCTGCCCTCGCCGCCGCCGCCCCAGCAGCGGAGCTACGAGACTTTGCAAAGTTTGGGCGCGGGAGGGCTCTGCTACAGCTCGCGGCGGGGGCCAGGCCAGGCGGGGTCCGGCGAGCGGAGCGCCCCTGCCCGGAGGCCGCCCGGGGGTCCGCGGAGCGCCGAGACGCGCCGGCCAGGGCCCCCGCAGGCTGCAGGCGCCCGCCTCGCCCGGCCCCCGCCGCCGGGGCTGCCGGGCCCCGCGCAGCGCCCCCGCCGGACACGGCGCCGCTCAGCGCGCCGAGCCCCCGCTGCCCGCCGGCTCCCGGGCGCGCAGGGGCGGCAGCGCCCGCGGGGCGCTCCGCGGGGCTCCCCCTGCTCCCGCCATGAGCGCGGCGGGACTCCCGGCCCCGGCCGCGCCGCCGCTCGGAACAAAGGCGCCGCGCTGGGGCGGCTCCGCCGGCGCCTCCACCCTCCGCTCGGCCACCGCCGGGACTCGGTCCGGCCGCGGGACAGCCGCGGGGCGGGCAGGGCCGGCAGTGCCCGTGAGCGCGGGGGCCGCGGCAGGAGCGGGCAGGGGCCGCCTCGGCCGCCGTGCGGGGGGAGTCGCTGGCCGGGACCGAGTCCGGGGCCGTCAGGGGTTCCACGGCGCGGCTCCGGTGCGGCACGTGCCTCACGCCTGCTTCCCGCCCCCGGGCTGCGGCTCCCGTTCTCCTGCCCACGCTGGGGGGGGCTGAAGGGCTGGAGCACCGCGCTCCGGCGGCTCCCGGGCAGGCAGGGGGACCTTATACCCGGAGGGGCTCCCCACACCGGGTGCCACCCGCCGGCCGGGTCTCTGGCCTGGGGGTACCGCACAAACCACTGGGCCCAGCCCGTGCCCTCATGCGTCGGTAAACCCTGCCAAACCCTTAAAAACACACGGGACAGAAAAATCGCTGCCGGTGTCGGTGTAATCTTGTGCAAACACATTCTACCTCAGTTTCCCATCTTCTGAAGTGGCTGAGTTTTAGAGGTATTCAGCGTGCAGTTCTTGATCTAGATCAAAATTGTTAATCAACTGCATTAAAAGTACCATTTGAATAATGATTTATTCTCCCTATAAGGATAAAAAATGCCCAGCTGTACGGTATTGGGTTTGCTCACGTGCCTGACTTCTAAATACTTGTCAGTGCTACTTCTTTATGTACCTTCTTGTTAGATGGGTAGTTGATACTTTTGGTATGGCTATTACTTAGTTATACAAAATGCAGAAGTAAAGTGGAGAAAGTAGTTCAGTTTATGTTGATTTCTGTCCTTCCCTAGACATCACTTTTATTTGTCCACAGTCTCTTACTTTGCAGCGATCCCAGATGCACGTACCTCAAAGTACAGCACACCGCCAGTATTCTCATGGGATGTGCTGCTTGATTCTGTGTAATCTTACTGAAGAGAATATTAGCAAGGTGGGTGTGAGCTTGTCTATATTTGGAGGAAGATGTGCCTTATCTGTGAAGAGATTTGCATTTTGTGTGACAGAGCTTGCTGCAGGCCCAGCTGATTCTCCCCGGGCTGCAGGAGCTTTGTGCACGGCTGCCGTGTAATGGCATGTAGACTGTAATTATGGATGTGCAGATTGATGTCACCGAGGCTGTGAAGATTCCTACGGGGACATTGTCTGCATCAGAAATGGGAGCTGGGAATTCAGATTTAACCCAGTGCTCTACTTGCAAAAAATTATGTCTGTTTTGCTGTTCATCCAAATTCAGCTTTTAACTGGCTCCAGTCTTTTGTGAGCAATCTGTGGGAATCCTGTTGGACTCACTTCTAAACTCTCGTTGGAAATAGCTGATGTGATATCTGAAAGGAACTAATTCACTGGCTCAGGTGCCTGCTACACCAGCATCCCAAATATTTCCCAAAAATCTACAGTTCTCATTATGACACACAATTCACCACCTTATAAGCCTCACTGGTCATTGGTTGTCCTTAAAATTACCCCAACATTTCTTCCTTTCAAAAGCTGGCATTAATTAAGAAGACTTAGGGGCAGCTAGTTAGCAACCTTCCAACACCTAAGGGGAAGTTACCAAGAAAAGAGAGACAAAGCTCTTCACAGAAGAGTGTGGCTTGAAATGAAGCTTCCAGTGGGGCAAACCCCAGAATTACCTGGTCCAAGTTTAGCATTAGACTTGCTTTATGCAAGATGCTGGACTCAAAGGCAAGACCTCCAAAGTCCTTTGGAACTGTAAAGTTCTGAATTAATTTCTGAAATAATTTTCTTCTGGAAAAAAAGGGATATGTTTAAGGAAATTTGGATTTCAATAGTCTTAGCTTGTAACAGTATTCCAGCATCAGTAGATTCTATCCCCCCACTTGCTATGAGGGAAAAAATACAATAATTCATTTTTCTAAAAGGCCTCTTTTCATGTTAAACAAATATAAGTGCTAATTCTACAACCTTTACATGTTTCACAGCACCAGTGTGATAAACAGGACTGTTTATCAAGGCTGGAGGGAGTTTCTGTCAGGCTTGAGACAATACCAAAAATCTGGGTTTGCTGTTTTGCTGGAGTCACACCCCTGCTCCAGACTCATTTGTTCTCCTCCACACCTCCCTTTGTTGGTAGTAGAACTGAACACGTGCATGTTTATAAGTTACACTGAGATGTGCTTTTCATGCTTTTCTAGCCTGGCTGGCAATGCAGCTGATACTACTCTGGGAAAATGTGTTAAGCAGGACCCTTGTGGCTCTGTGAGAAGCAGAGCATCTCTGCCGACCTGACTGGGCTGGAACTGAAACGCTTGGAGCTTGAGTCACTGAAGCCATTTCAGTGCAAACTGCTCTGCCTGCTGGTGAATGCTGCATCTGTTCTGGTGATGCAAACCAGGCCTCACCAGCACACGTCTGTTTTGTTTCTGCTTTTAATCAGCAAAAATTAGGACTGTCTAAACTTCTGCACTAGCCACTTCGTCACATAATATAAAGTGCAAAATACAAAACAGAATCTAATTAATTGTTTATTCATGTTTTAACTTCAGTCTGAAATGAATACAAAACTGTTTGTAGGAAACAAGGCAAAATATATTGGCTTATGAATTGATCCATGAAAGAATGTAAGTTTTTATCTGTAGCCCATTACATTAGTTTTCTTCCATATGACACAAGTCTGAGAATGATCATGCCTTTGTCTAGTCACATTGCAAATCACTGGCTGATGAAACATATTTTTCTAAGCTTTGCAAGACAAGTTATTAGTGAACTGATCAAAAAATGTCTCAGCTGTACAAAGGCCACTCTAGTGTCATATCTATACTCAAACAAAATTTTTAAAGTTCAAAGCAAGCTCTTAGTTATGAAACCTAGTGAGACTAATTGATTTTTTGGGGTGCGTATTTATTTTTTCAGCTTACATCTGAAACATGTATATGCTGAAGTATCTCAGAAAAAGCAGCTTTCATGCACTCAGATACTCTTGCCAACACAAGACTTATAAAGTTAAAACCTACAATTTTCCATTACTTTGAAACTATAAAGTTTTATATTCAATATATCAAAATTAATTAGTACCTAAATAATTAAAATATAAAGATGATATTGATTATGCAGGAACTTAAGTTTAATTATTGTATTTACAGCTATATATACACCAAAGAACAAAAGTTTTGACAAGTGTGTGTGTGTATATGCATTAAAAAACCTGATTTGATCTTCAAGTCACCAAGACAGATAAAACCTCTCTGATAAGTAAAAGGAAACTTTCAGTTTGCCATGTTAACTGCAATACAATACCTTTTGGAAAGGGACAAATACATGCTTGAGTAACCTTTGTAGGCTTCTCTGCAAAATGGACTTCTGCCTACTCAGAGGTGGTTGCCTCTTGAGCAACGAACAGTGAAATGGGGACACTCTGTGGGGAAAGGAAAGAAATGCAATCTCTCACTCTTTCTGGATCATCATCTTGAATCCTTTGCATTTTCCTGTTCATTGTGGTCTGATGAAAAGAAGGGAAGCATTTAATTCCTGCACTTCACTGCTTACAAAATGGAAAATGAAAAAAAAAAAAGAAAAACCACAAACATTGTTGGCAAATGTAGCAAAAAAACTCCACAATGAAATCTCTTCTGCCATCCTAGGAGAGGAGATAACAAATCTATCTTCATTCCCTCTTTTGTTTATTGTGCCACTAAAGTAGGGAAGAACACAAGAACAGATAACTAAATATGCCTAAGTACACCGTGACCTAGTTACATAGATGCTGCACTCACCCATTGCATCTGAGAGGAGCCTCCCTAATCCCCAGGCTAAAATTCACATGAAATCCAGGATTTCAAGAAAAGAATGTAGAATTATTTAAAAGATATGCACTATCTGTCTGCAAACACCAAACTGGATTAAATTACTTGGCATGTATTATGTTTAGTGGGGACAATTCCAAATCAGAAATGTAGAGGCAGAGGTTTTAGGATGCTATACAGCTGTTCCTCTGGGGATCCTGTCATTTTCTTATCTGCAACTGCAGGGCTGGGCTCCACGTTTTGGCCCAGTTGAGCTACAGAAAAGAAACACCATCATAAACTCTTAAAACCTTGTTGAATGCTAAACCAAGTTGCAGAGCGCTCCCATTAAGAGGCTGTTTCCAGCCATCCCCACTTGGGCTGAGACCTCTGAAGCCCAGGCTGTGGCACAGCCAGCACTGCTGGGTGCCAGGGTCCCACCCCTGGCCTGTGCCAGCAGCCCAGCATGGAGGTGGCCTCTGGGCCTTTCCCAGCTCAGGTGAACTCCAGGGATTGTCAGCTGTGCTACCATGGCTTCTGACACACTGACCTCCCCCACTGATTTTACCCTACCCTGCCCACACCACAGAGATGGAGAGGGAGCTTATAAAAAATGAGAGCGCTTTCCTCTTTAATATAGCCATTTTTCTGTAAAGTGTTTTAAAAGCCAGCATTCTTCCTATTATGAACTAGGGGTTGTCTTGCTTTTGATTTATCAGAAGAATTTTAATTGAAATACTTAGAAACTCAAGCCTGGGGTTTACTTATCCTTTGAAGCTGGGAAATCTCAATCTCAAGGGATTCATTCTGCCTTGACTGTGGGTTTTGTGTAAAGCAAAGCCAGATTGTTTTATTTGGTAGAGCCCAAGCAAGCTGTTACTGACTTTTAAATATTCAGGACCTATTCCAAAGCAGGATGGTTGCTAACATGAATAATTTTAATGGATTTTTTTATTGTTATTATTTTACAGTCTGCGCTGTAAACTATCTTATTTCCAACTTCAGTTGTATAACCTATCACAAGGAAGGCTATGAGCAAGTAGTTCAGTGGGATTGTTTTATGCTATTGTGTCTGTAAACTGCAAAAAGTGAGGAGGCAGCACAGACTGTCTGTCACCCACCTCCTGGTGATAGTTTTCAGCAAATCAGGGGGGTTAATCTCCTAGACCAGCACACCAAACTGCAAATTGTTAAAAGGCTGTAGTGAGCTGCAGTATATGCAGCACTTTTCCTGCTTTCATGTGGTGCAATAGCCTGGCAGCCCAGCCAGAAATCTGCGGCTTTACTCATGAAAATCTTTTTTTCCCAGTGTATTGCTATGCAGATAAAAGGAAATTCAAAACCATTCTATTAACAGAAGCTCTGGGGAGTCCCCATTTTATTTCCAGCTAAAGTAGGATCCAGTGTTTTAGGCAGTGATTCAAAATGTCCCACAGAGTATAATAGGAAACATTATATTCCATTGCCCATAAAAATTTACTTTCACCCTTCAAAACCATGGATAATTACAGTATCCAGCACCCCCTGAACCCACCTGGAGTTTTGGTCAGCTTCCAGTGATGCTGGAGTCATCTCTCCAGAGAAACCCGGAGGAACTTGGGCCACTTGGCAGCACTGCCAGAAAACCATCTCAGTTGGTCCTTGCAGGGGCCCCAGAGCCACCAGGACGGGCAGGAGTCTCTCAGAGGTCAGAGCCCAGGCCTCTGTTGGAAGCCAGGGGGATCCTATGGACCAGGGATATCCAGGAACAACATCTGTGTCACTGAGCACAGCTAGATCCTGAGTTTTTTCTATTTTTTATATGTTTTAAAGGTGCTTTCCTGTGTAAATAGGATTTAAATTATGGGATTTAAATAAAGCTTACACTCCTCTTTCAGCCAGAAATAACTTGATCTCTCCTTGTCAAATATGAATGTGTTTACCTGGGGCTCTAACATGCAAGTATGTGAAGAGAGAGGGGCTCAAATCCCATCTTGTTTGCTGTGTGGGGAGGAAAAGGTGAAGCCTCAATACATCAGTTACAGAAAGTGTAGGACCCTAACATGGACAGCAGCAACATCAGCACCTGCAGCTTCTCTCTTACTGACAGAGGATATGCTTTACTGCCCAGCAAGCAGTGCTGAGCCATGACTGCAGAGGAAGGAAGAAGGGATGCACAGTGCCAACATGTATCAGAAATAAGATAAGGCACAGTTTAATCCTACAGGTAACAAATGTTTATGCATCCCCAAACAGAAAACCCAACTGGATTTACGTGTATATATTCAGAGGAGTAACTTGAATAAATGAAAGGAAAGCAGAGGTATTTTTCATATATAACAAGATGTGAAGTCTGGCTTCAGGTGCAAAGGAGATTCTCAGCCCAGGCCTTCATACCCCAAGCTATTGATCCCTTTATCCAACAACAGACAAGCTTAGACTGTAGCTTGCTGTCCCTGATAAACTAAACAAAGCAATGGCAATGCTGTCACCTGAAGGAATGTGGCCATTCAGTGCAGGAGGCCCACAGCACTCACCTGGCAGTAGCTCAGACATTCAGGTTGGTGGCAGACTGCAGGCAGGGAGCACAGCATCACACCCCAAACCAGGGCTGCTTCTAAGCTTTTCTTTGCAACAGTAACTCCTTGGAAGATGGAGATCTACTGTTTAGTTATTGCTACTGAGAACAAGGATTCTGGACTGTAAAATGAACCTGGAACTGGAAACTGCAGTTGGTTCCTGTTCTTACCTAGAGAAAGAGCAACATCTCAGGTGGATTGCACTGGTAGAGCGTTGGTATCACTGCACAGTCCAAGACTGACTGTTCCCTAGTTATTTGAAATTGTTATCTTTAAAAATGTAATTTATTTACTCAATTTAGGATTTATTCACTTTTTACAAATACTCTCTTAAAATACTTGATCATATTTTCAGCATTGGTCTGATTTTCTCAATTATCTCTCAATAACTATATTTCAGTACTCCTATATTTGAACATAAGGAGTAAAGACTTTTGGATTATACTTGGTTTTATAAATAATCTCCACAGCTGGTGCTCTAAAACTCCCAGGGATAAATGTCATATAAGCTAGGAAGAAGTGGTCTAGAAGCAGACTCTGCAGGTGGGAACAGCTGTGATTCATAAAGAAGCATGATGAGGCTTTTGGGATTTCCTTTGTCTTCTGAGAATTCAAAAGGAAAGAGACTTCATGGTTCTGCTGCAGAATTCAGGCATCTCAAGTGATCAGCAGGAGACACTGACAAAGCAGAGAAGCTCTGACTGCCTGGGGTGTTCAGTGTGCTCTCTCTTGGGGGCACCCAGCAGTGACAGGGCCCATGCTCTTATGGGTCAGAATAAGAAGTAAATGTATTCAAAATGTATTTCCTGGACATGGAAAAAAGTTAGCAGACATTTATTTCAAATCTTCAGTTCCCAATACTGTGATTTTAAAACTTCGAAATACCTGTGGATATCTTCCCTCCTCCATTAAGTATCCAATGCCAGTAAAGAACTCATATCTTTTAAGGAACAACATATACAAAAACTGAAGTCAAACCTACCAAGTATTGCAAGATTCCACTTCCACTGATGTTTTGATTTCAGTCTCCCTAGAGACCCTGTAAATGACAGCAGTAATTTCTGTGGTTTCATTTCCAGTAGTTTGCATGGGCACCACTACTCTAAACCCAGCTGTGAACTGCCCAGCCAAGTTCTCCTTGCTCTCAGGTGCCAATCAGTGACCAGCCTGGCAGAACAGAAAGCACTGAATCCCTCCAGAACACAACTTCCTCACTAACTGAACTTGACTGACTTCCACCTGGCATGCAGTCCTTTGTCAGAGCAGCACTTTGCCTCCTGACCAACAGCAGCTGCATTTGCAGTCTTTCATACACTGGACATGGGGTTCCACAGGTGTAAATGTGCTGGGGAAACTCAGCAGTGCAGCTTTGGCAGCAGCTGGAGAGAACTGCACTGAGAACCACGTGTTTCACACCCCATGAAAATAAAGCAGAACAGAGATTTTTCCATGGGTGTTAGCAGTGGGACAGAGATTTAGGTGGGAAACAATTCCAGGTACATAAGTGATACATGAATACATGGTTGGGCAAGTTCTATGAAATTCAATTATAAGTTCAGTTCAATGTCTACCTCTTTTATGACTTCAAGTGCCAACAATGCCCTATCTGCTCAGCCTGAAATGAGGTGCTGCAGTTTTCATCTTCCTTGTTTTGAGCCACTCCTCAGAGACACTGAAAATAAAATATCAAGTAACACCTTTACTAAGGAAAACTTTTATTTCAACTGTGCAATCAATCAGTATTTAGACAGCAGTTTCATAAACATTTGGCATTTAAACTTCTATTATTTTTTGGCATGACCTTGGGGTAGTATATAAACAACCCTGGAGGGGAAAAATGAACCAACACACTAGGTAACATTTACTAGAATGCTAGAAAAAGAAAAACAAATCCACATTATTAAACAAAATAGTTTTTAAAAGACATTAAAAAGTTACATTCAAATCAGGGCAAACATTAGCTTCCCTCATGCAATGGAATTCATGGAGCTGATCCCCTGAGACAAATATAAAATTAATACAATTCAGCTCCATCCTCCATTAGCCAGTCAGCCATTGCTGCCCTTGGAAGAAAATGGCACACAGAGTGAAAGGATCCAGACCACCACAATGTCAGATACACACCTGGCTCCTACACTGGCAAGTCATTCACAACTTAAAAAAAAAAAAAGAAGCCAAACAATCAAAAAGCAACATTTGTATAAATCAGTTTTTCATATACAGTTAGTCTTCACTGAAAACACACCAGGCAGATGCAATGTGAGTATATGCAACCATGAAAAGCTGAAAACTTCTTTTATTGAAGGAGCCCTATGGAACCAGAGGGCCCAATACAGCAAAGCCTTAAGCTTGTTTTCATATCCCTTTCGAGTCAGTCTGGAGTGGGCTCAGCATAACTCTAGAGGAATTTCAAAGAAATGAACTTACATTTGAGCCAAGCTGAATTTGTGTTCTTTTCTCTCTTAACAGAAAGTGATCTGGACTGGTACAAGAACTGTGGTTTCTGAAACACTTGTTCCAAAATGCTACACAGAGTTATTGCAGGAAGGTGCTCAGTATTTCCTGCAGACAGGAATCCCTCTGCTCTAAGGCTGCCATTAGCAGAGCTGCAGCAACTGGCAAGTGAGACAATTGCCCAAGCTAAGAACTACCACTTCAGCCAATTACTAAGTGTAATTCTGCTTTCAATTTTATGGGAATAATGTCAGTTAATTGATTTCTGTGAAATACCACCAGCATTACACCCGGGCAGCTCTCTCGTTGCCATGAATGGGATTTTGGGCTAAACATGGAGTGCCCTGCAAAACCTACCAATGTTCCCCATGTTAGGAGATGGAATTTTCCCTGCATGAACTTCACTAAATGAGCAAAAATTCATAAAATGAACAAAAGCTCAGAATTTGCTCAGAGGAACATTTTACTGAGGGCCAGCAGTAGCTCTGCTTGTGTACACTCAGGCTGCAGGAAATGAGAAGTCATTCAAGTTGACTTGATTTGCAATGAAAAAGAGGTAAACTGACTTGAAATATTCAGTGTTTACTACAGGCTAATACTGGATTCATGGAGAGTTCTAACACTTCTGTCCTTTTAAAATAATAGTACTGTGAAAATTTAAAAAACAAACAGAAGCTTATTTTGTTTGTCCAGACTATGCAAACTGAAATACAAATTAATTCTCCCATTGGCTTAAAAAGAAACAGGATGAGGACCCTGATTTGAATAAGACAAACAAGATGAAGCACATATAAAAAGTTTAGGACTAAACCCAGAGAAGGAATGAACTATAAGAATAATGAAAAACAGGCAAAACAATCTTTTGACACTATTTTCTGTTAAAAACATCATCAGTTACACAAGCGTAGCTGTGGGCACACTGAGCATTTAGTTTTGACTCCAGGCACTGAAGGGCAGATCCTCTCTGACAAACACTGTCACCATGGGAAGTCAGTTTTGAGGTTCTCTCTGTAAGTTTTGATGCTTTTCAAGTCACATCAACAGTAACATTTTTGCTTTTTTTTTTTAAACACAAGGGTTGCACATACATTCATTGCACCTGCCATGGCCCCTTAGTTCTTACAACACTTAAACAAAATCAATTCACATAGTGTAACACTAAATTCCACATTTATGTTCATCTTCCAGAACATATTTAGCAAAATTCATAATTAAGAAATTATATTTTTTTCTCCAGGACCCAGTTTCTACAGACATAACCTAGAAGAAAAACCTGGAAAACCTGAAACCAGTCTGCCTGCTGTGTTCTGCCAGCTCTTTCTAGGCAAATGGAATGAACAAAGGGAAAAACTCATTCCCTTAGACAGCCATGAGTATAGACTTTGAAAAAAATTATCATCTGTAAGATCATATTTATAATTACATGCATTGCCTTCAAGGCTATGAAGCATTCAAACTTTTTAATTTTGCACTGTTAGAATTATAATTCTGCTATTAAATTCAATAGAGACATTATCAATTTCTACAGTTTTTCTGGCTATTCCTTACCTTACCTTATTGGTGTTTTCAATCATAAGACAAATTTTCTCTCACAAAATCTTGTGACACATTAGTACTAGGCCATGAATTTTGAGGAGAGGATTTTTGTTCTGTAGAAATCATGACTGTGCCAAAGGGAAGCACATGAATGTAGACTGGGTTCTGGAGAAATGTTTTATATTTGGTTAACATAAAAATAAAGAAAAAGACAGAATAATTAATGTCTAACTAAGCTTTCCTATACGCTGAGGTAACCTTAAATATCTTTGGTTTTCTTTATTTGCTGATAAGAAGTACCTTGATAAAGCATTAAGTGATGAATCCAGCTCTGGACGTGCTGCTCTCTAATACACTGAGTGTTTTCAACTCTTTGGCTATTGAACTTTAAGCATCTGTATCAGATTGGCAGATTTTATTTGAAGCCTGTTTCTCTCAGATTATCCATAGGTTAAACTACAGAATGAGTCTTTGGAAGGAAGAGTTTAGGATTCATAGTATTTACCTGTAACTAGGATCATTAAATTATACCCCAGTGCCAGTACTTACAGCAAACAAGTCTTTGGAGAAGCAGTTACCATCTGCATATCAGCTCTTTCTGAATGCAACTAACACAAGAGGCTACTCTGAAAGATGAAGTGTGAAACTTCATGCTACAGTTACACATTCTTACTCTAGTTTTGATTAATTCACACTCTACCTAACGAAAAACAGTACTCTGCTGTACACTACACGTTCTGCCTGACAAGACCGAAAATAAATCTTTGGTGAAAAGTTTTCTTTTTCTTCAGCAAGTAGTAAAAAAACTATTTAAAAATATTTTTCTTAATACTGTACTGTTCATCAACTACAAGCTGGAGAAAAAAATTACACTTGGAATTCTTTGGAGATATCTGCTGGCATTTTAATTTTCTTTAAAGGCTCTTGTAACAAGGTAGTTAAAATTGTTGAATACAACTCACCTATGCAATCGGCTAGTTCAATCAAGAAGTCCTATTGGGTTTTGTTAGTAACTACTTATACAATAAAATGTATTCAGCTCTTCAAACCTATAGCATTTTAACTATTCAATTCCTTTTGGATAATATGTGGCTTCCTTCTCCTCCACAGAAAAGTCTTTGGTACAAGATCATTCTTCATTGGTGAGTGTGTACTGTGTGCTGCAGGACTGGCAACAGCTCCAGGGGAAAGAATTCCAGGAACCAGAGCCCAATCCCTCAGCACAACCCAACCATGAGAGTAGGGCTTACCCACAACTTCTGACCACCTACTGATACTGAGGAGCAACACAGGAGCCAGCCTGGCACACCTGGAGGTGACATCTCAGCCCCAGCACCGTCAGTGGGAGTTCTGACAGACTTAAATAGAGCCAGGAGTCCCTATGGTTGATTTCTCACAACATTATATTTTAAACAATCTTTTAAAGTAAAAACATATGCCTAATTTTTTTTTTTCCTTTCTTACTTTTTTTTAAAGTAGAATAGGGAAAGAGGAGGAGTGAGAAGAGGACTGGATATAGATACAGGTAAGTTTATAACATTGGATGATTCCAGCCTCTTCCCTGTCTCTTGCTCTGTCCTATTAAAACACAAAATGATACCCTGTCAGTTTGCTCCACGTTTCCGTGAGGCAGCTTAAAAGTAACAAACTGTTCCCTGAGTACAGGAAAAAACAACAACAACAAAATCCAAAAAAACACTAGAATCATTTTTAAAGGAGGTAGTATAAAACAGGAATTGCATGGGTTCAAGGCAGTAGCAGTACTCACCTCTTTCAACAGACTCTTCAACTAAAGCTCTGGCTTTTTTATTTCTCATGGTAGCCTAATCAGAGTTTTAGACTGGCATATAGGTAAAGTCACTCCCTGAGCTAAAATTCCTGGCTAACAGCACACTAGGTGAAGGCAAGGAGCAGGTTTGCATCCTAACAGTTCTGAGACGTACTACAATGCTAGCACTGCTTATCAGCACTCAAAGATGGGTAAAAATGAACTATAAACTCATGTTACAGCTTATTTAAAATATCTAAGAAGCATTTAAGGCATCTTTCTGTACTCCAAAGGAACTTTATGAATGCTAAAAAGGAATAAGGCAAATCAGTAATTTCATAATATATAATGCAAGGCACCACTGCTAAGAAGTACTGTGATACTGGAATACTCAGTGTAGTTATCTATTCCATAACTCTCAGGCAAAGCCAAGCTGTCTAAAAATGCTGAGTACTTCTTCATTCTGCTATGATTTTTAGCCTTTACTGTGAATACAGGGGCAATATTTGTCACCCTGGGGAATCCAGCATGTCCCAGAGCCCCAGGGATACAGCATATATGCTGTCAGCAGCTGCTGGCACAAGGTTCTGAGGAAAGGCACTGTCCTAGGTTTACTGAGGGTCTAAGAAATCAAGAGGTACAAAAGATTTCATGTGGCTGTATATGTGGAAGTCTCAGTTCTCCCAGTTTTTAACATACTCTGTGTCAACCACATGAAATCATAACATTTTATACTCTGAGGTTTCCTTCTTTTTAAAGACAGAGCTTCAGCTAAACAATCTTGTCCACCAACCTATACAACTCCCTGATCACTGAGTACACACACACACACACACACACTCTCTCTCTCTCTCTACACACCACTTGGGGCAGGGAAATAAAAACAAAAACCCCCAAAATAAAACAACACTACTAGGAAGTATCATCAGTTCCATAGCTGAGACCAACTAGAACACAAATGAGGTAAAGCAGTCGTCATTAAGAGTTCACCTCTCGGCAAACTGAGGTAGATAGTCAGCAAAAGGGCCAACAGCCTTCCCTTTGCTCCAGTGACACATTTTTAACCTTCGGCAGAAATCTTCACTCCTTTCACATTTTTTGACCGCCGAACATTCAAAATGAGTGAGCTTTAAAAAAACAAACCAAAACATAGAAAAAAAAAAACCAAACCCAACATTCAACAGAGCCATGGATCACCTGCTAGGTCAGCCAGGCTTTCCACAGCGCACCTTTGGCTCCCTGTTCATTGTCCTTCGAACAGACCCAGCTGCGGCCGCAGGGCTCACTCGGGCCCGGCGGGGAGGCCCTGCCCAGGCCGGGGGGCTCTGCCGCCCTGAGGGCTGCCCGCGGCCGAGTCCCGGCTGGCCAGAGGGCTGCTGCCCGGGGGGGTGCCACCGCCCACGGGGGACAGGTGAATCTCATCGTTGGATTCGTGAGAAAACCTGCCGGAGTCGCCGGTCTCGTGGCTGCCCTCGCTGTTGGCCGAGTGCTCCGTGTCGGCCGCCGCGCCGAAGGGCCCCGGGAAGCTCGGCCGAGGGCCCGGGGAGCCGGGGGAGCCGGCCCGGCCCAGCAGCACGGCGGGGCCCGGCTGGTACAGACACACGAACCTCCGCTGCGGCTGCACAAGAGCACAGAGAACAGAGCCTCAGAAAAACTCAGCCATAACTGGGAGTTTTCACTGCATTTCCTGGCTCCTATTCCACCAGAATGCTTCTCTCAGGGCTTTCCTAGAGCAGTTTAAAAATAATCAATCTCAAGTCTTGCTCATACTTTTCTCTTCCACAGTAGATAAAATAATCCTTCCAGATAAGCATGGCTAATAAAAAATTATTTCACTGGAGAGATGTGAAGAGTATTTTAAAAACACACTTCGTAGAGCTCCCTCCCATCCCCTCATGCATATTGTTTAAGCATTCCTCCTTAGGCAATAACAAATATTTTTCATATAGAGGCATCAGAAATAAACAGCTGTTTGTAGAAATATTTTTCAATATGATTTTACAACATGGATATCAAGACTTTCTAATTCTTAAATACACAGGAGCCCAATACAAGTTAAAATGCAATGAAGAATGGTTATATGCTCCATAGGTATGAATTTGCATAGTAATGTTCCAGATTTGGTTTAACACTTCAGTTTTAAACTGCTCTTTTTTCTCGGCCAAATAACAAATATGTCCAGACCAACAATATCAGAAGCCAGACAGTTCTATTCAGGTTCTCAGTTTTCTCAGTACTTTCCCTTCTTTGTTTCTCTTCAGCCAAAAAACAATTTAGCTGCCAGAGTAGGAAAGGATTCTTTCTATTTTAATATTATTTTTGTTTTGTAAATACATATTTAATTTGTGTTTATATTTATACAGAGTCTCTGCAGAAGTAGTTCATGCAATGAAAAGTACACAGAAATCTTACTGTAAAGAGTCACAGTGTCCTGACAACAATATCTGTCAGAAAATGGAATTTCTGTAAGATTGTACTATGGTGAGATAAAACATCATCAACCTTATCCAACTGAAACTGTCCAATTAATACTAAGACCACTAAATATGTTTTTCCATAACCAGAAAACCATGTATGTTCCTTTGCAAAGAGGGTATTACAGTAAAGATTGTGCCTCTCTGCCCATTAGAGCAATTACCTCTTCAGTCTTTGCCTTCTTAGCATCTTGGAAGAACAACCACCTTTTCTTGCCATTAGTCTTTGTGACAGGCCCATAGCTGTTAATAATCAGATCAGACCCTCCCTACAACAGAGGAAAATGCAGACAGTTATTTTAATAAAATAAATTTCTAAGACTTGAAAATATTTTTCTATTCCTACCAACTGGTTCCATACTGAAAATGAAGACAAATGAAGCCTCAGTAGTGAGTCACATTTTTGTGGTCTGGTACACCTCTGCTCAAGACAAGTCAAGAAGAGATCCACTAAATCAGGCAGGCTTTCTGTCCAGACCCAAAGCTGCAGGACTGCAGGCACACAGCAAAATATTCCAGCTCCTGCTCTTGCTCTAGTTCTTAGAATGAGGCCATTCCTAGGCAGTGTCTGTGCCTCTGCTGGCTCCATTTCCATGTCTCAGCTCTCAGACACCTCCTCAGGGAGCAGCTGTACTCACAGTTTGCAGTGTGAACAGAACAGAGCACAGTACATGTACATGTGCACGTGGAGGGAAAGCCACTGTGGTGGTGCCACACTGAACTCCTGGACTGAAGGTTCTGCACATCCACAGGTACATTCTGCCATGCAGACTAATTGATAATGTGACTGAGCATGAGTTTATAAACTGCAACGTTGTCTTACCAGTAAATATAGGGAAAAGTAATACTTTTCTGAACACCTGCTTAGTGCCGTAGTTGACTCCTGTGCACAGGCACTGACTGAGCCAGGTGCTGACAGGACCTCTCACTTTTCTCCTGGGACCAGCAGAGGCCACAGAGCAGTCTGTGGAGCCTTTATCCTTTGATGCTGTGCCAGGGCCAAACTCTGCAATCTGCAGAGTACAGCTGAAGACAAGTGTACTCAACCAGATCTTCAGCTGAACTTGCAGACAAGTCTTGAAAATTTGAGCCTGGATTGCCAACTATGTGCTTGTCCCATTAATAAAACAGCCTCCTGGAGGTTCATAGGATATATATTTTACTTTTGATAAGGACTCTGATATTATAACAATGAATTCTAAAGAAAGATTTCTGACCTGGGAATTAGCAAAACTCACAGTACCTTAGCATCAATGAAGCTGTTTCCCACTATCATTGGCAATAAGGATTCTTCATTCTCTGCAATTCCTTCAATATTCTTCTCCAGCTCATTAGGGCTGGGTAATGAGATGCTGGTATGTGACAGCTGGTCAGTGCTCTGCTGCACAGCCTTAGGAGCAGATGCTTTCCTACACAATGTTAAGGAGGAATAAAATTGACCCACAGGAATACAATACAAAAAAATCAAGGATAAACTTCAAAGCTCTTATTAATCAAGTAATCCTGGTATATTCTTGGCATTTACGTTTTGTTATACGATACTCCTAACTCACATGGAATTTAAATGCTATTGCTTGTGATAAAAATAACATCTGCTTCCAGTTAATCATACACAGTAGGCTACAAGCTTGTGTGCAGACAGGAATTGTCATGATTAGTAATATTACTTGGAGGAAGTAACCACTAATGACATTAAGACCTTTCTACCATACTACACAGAGCTGTGTTCCAATGCATATTTTTTTCCTGCATGTAAGCTAAAAAGCCCTTGTTATTGGAAAACACACTCAGTGAGTTTTTTAATTTATTATTTCAAGTGACTTATATTTGCCCTGATCCCAACTTTTTGGGCAGAGTCATTGGCCAGTTTATACCCTTTAGCAGCTGATGACAGACATAGATGGTGACTTGCACCACTGCAAAGAAACTGCATCATGGATCTGCTTTAAAATCTGCATCATGGAACTCCTTTATGTGAGAGTCCCTCTTGTCCAGCAGCACCAGGGGGGTTAAAGCCTTGCCAGCCAGGTGTGGGCAGGCTGGAGGGCTCAGCAGGAGGAGCAGATGATGAACAAACAGCAGCATGCTCCTCTGACCCAAACTGGGGGCTCAGCTGCAAACATGCCTCATACTGAGCTGTCAAAGCACCAGCACTCTGCCGGCTCTTCCTCCTTTTCAATGGAGAAGGGGCTCAGGCAGAGTAGGAAGAGCCAACAAAATGCTTTGTTTCCAACACTGGTAGAAACAGGTGAAGAGACAGAGTACTTCAGAGAACTCTTGGAGGAGAAGGCATGTCCAAGAGTGAGTGCAATGAAAAAGAGCTCAATCTTTGAACATACCTGGCTTTACTGCGATAAATTAAGATCAGGATGCAGATCAGGATGCAGGTCAAGGCTATGCAAACCCCAACAACAATGCCAGTCATTGATTTCTGGTCCAGATGGTAATAGTCAGAATAAGCTGTATCAAAAAGGAACACAGGCTCAGTAAATAAGAAGAGTTAACCCCTGCTCCCTGTCAGGAAATTAATATGGTTACAGTTACAACCACAGAGATAAATGCTTCCTTCTAATGAGATTTCCAGGCCCTCTCCATCATACATTTTTATACTTGTGAAAATAAAGCTTGTAGACCAGAGGAGTGTCTGGTCAGTGCAGTCCTGGGAGGAGAGGAAGAGGACAGACCCAGAGCTACTGGTACCAATAAAAGACTTAAAGGAAATGCCTTAGAAGACTGGCTGCAAAGTTACTGATGTAATATTCAAACCAGTTATGTATTCTCACTTGAAAGGCAAACTTTCCATTTCTGAGCAAGAGAATTAGACCAGTTCTGAGTTGAACCGAGAGAAAAATTCCAAAATTGTTTCATTTAGAAGAAGAAAATGCTACACTGTTAGGACTGCCTCACACAGAACACTTTTTACCCAGAAAGAGGTCCCAGCTAAACAAACAGAGATCTTTTCTCCCCAGTACTTGTGACAAAGCAATCAAAACATTGCTCCTGACCTGTGGAATCTCCAGAATCCAAACGTTTGGGTCTCTGGTTAGACTCTGGTGTCTCCTTTGGCAGGACAGCAAATTCCACTGCATTAGAGAAGGGTCCCTCTCCCACTTCATTGGAGGCTGCTATTTTAACCAAGTAGATGTTTCCTGCTACAAGATTTTCCAGTAAAGCCATGGTCATTGCTCCTGGGAAAAGATACAATAAACAGTTCCAGTTTGACAAAATTTTAGAGAAAGACTCAGATTTAGACATTGGGACCTACACTTTTTTCCCAACAGCACCTCTAAATCTTGCTTGAGGATTGTGATCACTTTGATATGTTCTACCCTGCATACACAAGATACAGAATGAACACTGGATTTGCCTTCTCATCCCTGGTTTCCTTTCTCTCCATTCTATTTGAACACAGGATACTGTGAAGTGCCAGTATAGTTCAAAAGGCCTGTGGCACACAGCACACCAACCCTAAATCTAGCACAGCCTTTATATTGTGATCCCATCTGCAAGGAGATGCACCCAGCATTAACCAGACTCAGGGAGAGAAACCAGAACATTAAACCTCTCTCATACAGAGCACATGTGCCTCTCCTCCACCTACTGTACCATGAATGTGAATGAAAATTGACATAACAAAAGAATCCAGGTTCAGTTTATCAAATTTCAGGTCTAGTTAAATGAACAGGAAGCTCTGCAAGAGCACCTTATACCATGATTTTAAAATAAAATTAAACCCTATTTAGACCTGTGTAGGCTTCCTTGATTACTGTGCATCTAAGCTGTGCTACTAAGAATATTACAGAAAATGTCTTTTTCGTATGCTAGGGATTCATTTCTTAAAGTCCCTGAAGGCAGGAAAAAAGATTAAGAAACATAAATAGGATTCACTAGCATTGTCCTTAGACAGGCAAAACTCCTATCAAAGTCAATGAGAGCTTTGCCTGCCCAGGGACTGCAACTACTGCTTAGAATTCCAATTCATTTCTAAACTGCCTGTGTTTCTTGCTACCACAGAAATATGCTGCTTTTATTTCCCTGCAGTGGCAGTTACAGCACTAAATCTATCTCTTTGCTTTCACATATTCCATTTACTTTCTCAGACTGAAGTCAAAATTTTAACTTTTTTAATCAGTTTGAGAAGTCAAAATTTATAGTATCATGGGAGCCTATAAAATGCAAGGTTGTTTTGTTGACAGAAAAGATTATACATTTGGCAAAAAGGAAGCTACTTCAAAAGCTGTTTCAGTTCTTCCATAAAAAAAACCCATTAGCTGAAAGCATTTGAAGTAAAATGCGAGGTATCTGTAACCAAAGGAGCTGTAATATTTAGCACCAGCAAGGGTGAGAGGTCACATTTCAATATCAGAGGCTCCTTGCCACCAGCTCCTTTCCAATCTGCTGCTTTGCTAAAGCAAGGGAGCACTTGGTACTGATTTACTGCACACCAAGTGTGCAAGGGCTGTAACTTCTGATCCACTTGAAGAGAGCTAGGGAAGAAGGGGGAGGTGGCTGGAACATAACTCACATCATCAATCAGCACCAAAATGCAGTTATATTTTCTGTTTTGCCAGGCCTAACACAAGCTCAGTCAAATTAGGGGGTGGACTGGGAGAAAATTTCCTGCATAAACTAAAGCCCATGCTAGGAATTTCGTAAGTGGTAGGGTTGGTTTGGTGGGTTTTTTTAATACTTTTTTTATTTGAGGGGATTTCTCTGGAGGAGTGAGAATGGAATGGAGTCAAGATTTCACAAATCTTCTACAGAACAAGTTTAGCATCAGACAAAAGATTTTTACTGCATAGGGTTAACTGATCTAATCAGAATAAATGCATTAAAAAACCCAAACCCTGCTTCTACCTCAAATTACCTATGAAAGGACTGTCACAGGACTGATCAGGGTATGTGCCCAATTTTATCTCTACATACTAATTTCCTTTCACAGACCTTTTCATCTAAACTTTAACTAAGACCATAACAGATTGTCCTAGTGTGACACGATGCCTGAATTCCACACCATGCCTCAAACCCCAATATATCTGTCAAAATGCAAAATTTGTGGCTCCAACATTGATGGACACAGTAATACACTGAGATTTATAGCTCTCCATTTGCTCATTCCCTCCAACACTCTCAGTATGGGAACACATGAAAATGTTTACTGTTATTGCCATGCTGCCATCGAAATCTCTGGTGAAATACTATCAGAGATACTGTTCAGTTTCACAGGCATGACTGGGCTGAACAATGCATCTGAAAGCAATTCAACCACTTTGCTGCATGCAGCAAATACAGTGTATCATCAACAGAATGACAAGATTTAGTCTTCAAATATAAGCCCTCTGTGAATTTAAATCTGCTGGGGTTTTTATTGAGTAAAAAATAACAGTAAATTTGTCCTTTAATATAACAATATCACTGTTTCTTCCAACAATTTAGCTGGAAAACTTTATTTAAATTACTGTTTCACTGAACAATTTTAATAGTGAAAACCCATGAGCTCAATCTTCCCCTGTAGTTAGACCTGATTGATATTTCAGACTAGTTATTTCTCACAAATTCAGTTTAATAGTCCTTTTCCTGTTACTCCTCAGAGCTGCCCATTCTCTTTGAGGCCAGCCTGACAAACTCCATTGTGCTGCAGCACACAAAGTGGCACTGCCATCTTTCAGAGGGGCTGTTGGTCCTTTGCCCTCTCTTCAGGAGCAGCACAAAGAACAACAGCTCTGAACTAGAGCAGCTCACTCTCCATGATGGTGGAATGAATTATCCTCTATGACAGCAAACTCATTAAGGTTTTAGAATTATCTCCATAGAAAATTTACAGCCTCACTCTCTCCTGACAGCTAAGTTTCCAGCCAGGTAACAAAACAGAACAACAAAACAGTAACTAACTCTTCCAGGGCAATCCTCTTAAATAGGCTACCCAAGCACATGACTTTACTCTGTAACACTGAGCTTTCCTCTCTGCTTTAAGACATTATTAGAACATTATCTATTCTGAACTACCTCTGTCTATTTTGACTATCAACAGAACAATAAAAGCCTTTTACTTTTTCTCTGGCTACAGTAGAAATCTGTTCTTGATTCAGCTCTTCAAATCCCAGTATTATTCAGAAAAGTGCCTACAAAAATTTATACTATGTCTACATTTAATCACAGAGATGTGACTGCAGCTCACGTCAGCATACCCAAGGTACTGTGAGATTAGCTGGGTCTCAGCATAGAATAGAGCCAGAGAGTTAAATTGAATTTGCAGAGTGATTTACTGGGAGTAGGAGAAAGTTCATTAAGCAAACTGAGCTAACTGGATTGGCAGTGATCGACAGAAACTATAAACCCACACAGCCACAGTTAAACATCCCAGAGACTTCAGATTTGAAAGAGTGCATTTACAAAATGAAACCATCACAATCATGGTTACAACAAAACTAAGATGGATGTAATTGGATTTACAAGACATTTTGGTTTACATGCACACACTGAGCTCCAAAGCAACACAGAGAGCCCCTTCTCCCCCATCTTCTGAATATGAACTTGTTTTTTATTACATCTTCCTATGGCAATAATTCTAAACTATTTGGAACTTTCATGTGGACATTTATATGAATTTATTTCATAATTCATAGTAGTAGTGGAGTCCAAGGTTGCTGAAAGTAACAAAGCATCTTACAAACAGCATCAGTGTTCATGCAGTTCATAGGTTGATGATTTTATTTTACCTTCTCTGTGCAACACTTGCCATTCCCCAGCAATCCAGGCCTTCCTGGATGCATAGAGGATAGTGTACCGTGTGACAACTGTTTCAGGACCATCAGGTGGCTTCCAGGAAACCAAGGCAGTATTATCCTCTATCAAAGTCACCTTCACTCCTACTGGAGGGCCAGATGGTGCTGTGAGAACAGTAACACAATGCTATTAGGCTAACCCAATTTACATGCAATTAAATTGCTCAGAAAGGAACTGATGTGCAGTCCTAATGGCTACTGCTACATCCCAGACACCACATTGAAACCACCACACACAGCTCCTCACAGACACTCTCCTGTTACCTCTGAGCCACACAATAGCTTAGATTCTGTAAAAGCAAGCTTTGTATTTTTCCCTCATCTCCAGAGCTAAACAGTTACTGACAACCTCCCACTTCATTATCCTGTGAGCAAGTACCTCTCAAACACTGCTTTGGTGAGAACATGGAACTTTGAGTGTGGATATTCCCCTACCAGGCTGACAGTAAATCAAACCAGCAGCTAAGGCAGTAGATTTCATAAATGAATCAGCCATACCTCTTTAATACAGACATATTTTAAGGTTTTTATTCAAGTTATTTCTAGTTAGTTGCTGCTAGTAGTGAAAGCATCACACTTAATACAAAAATCAATGCTGATTTAGGGTGAAATTTGAAAAATAATTTCATAGTTCTAAAGCAGGGATTTCCCTGCTAGCATTTTTCTATGTCTCACCAAGAAGAGCACTATGTGTGTCTCAGAGGAAAGGATTTCCCTCTTCTACACACTGCCTAAAATTAATAAGCACTTTTGCAGGCCATTTGTTTTACAAAATGTTATTTTAGGACCACAGGGGCCCTCTCCTGGCTCCTTACCTTCAGGGAGGGTAGTGTGATAGACTACAGGACTCCAGGGACTGGAGAGCTGGTCCACGTGCAGTCGAACTGCAAACTCATACATGGTTTTTGGCTCAAGACCTTGAACTAACATGTGAGTCTCTGACCTGGAGAGATGAAGGAATGAAATGTATTAAACAGCAGCAGTTGACTTGAAGATCCCCAAATCAGATGTCTCAGTCACATGAGTAGATTTCCACTGTCAGTTCCACACAGGACAAACCAGTCCAAGTCCAGACACGTGGCACATCCTACCTGGAAGGGCAATTGCAGCAGCCCTGGAGCTCTCAGGAGGATGCTGTATCTGCTGTCAATTGATGGGAGCTCAGCTTTTTATAAATGTTGTTTGAACAGCTGATGCACAAAGAGTATTACTGGCTGGATCACCAGCAGGTATCCCAAACTCAGCTCTTTCCACCCTTGTCCATAGGACACTGTGCTTCAGGCTGGAGTTACAAGCTGCAACCAGCCTCACAACTGAAAAGGGACATGGATCTGCTTCCCAGTTCACACACAGAGGCTATACAGGCAACATCCCTTCCACTTATGGCCTCCACATGTCATGTTTAGGGGATGAGCATGAATGCTCCTTACTCACCTGGTAGCAATATTTAGTAATATATTAATTGCAGAATTGATTCTATTAATTATAACATTGCCGTTTACAATTTGATCATAAAGTCATTTGTAGACATTTCACTTTGATTCTGGGGCAGAGGGAAATCCTTCATATATGCCAGGGTTAATTCTGGATGATAATACCCCATCAAGATTAAATCTCAATTTAAAATGGTCTTACTCTACAGATATTGCTTTATTAAATCTCATTTAGTATTTTCATCTTCTGTACTGCAGGGGCAGTAACCAGTACTTGCAATAGCCTCATCCAATCACAAAAGGCAGCACTCATTGCTATGCTCCACATGGCACACTAAGAACTTTACATGGTGATTATACTGTGTCTAATCATTAAGCCGGGAGTTATACAGCAGCAGATGTGTTCTTGGAAGAGAAAACCATGAATATAAGGATGGAAACTATTTATCCTTTAAGACAGCATTTTTCTTATTTAGAGGCTTGAGTAAACTGAAGTTTTGAGGGAGCTACACACATGGATTCATTCCCTCATCAGCCCCACAGCCCCCAGCACGGAGCAGCGTTCTGCTCCCACACCACCTGGGCAGCAAACCAAGGCAGGCTCCCTTCTCTCTTCAGCCATTCTGTGCCCCACACATTGCTCCTCTACAGAGCAAGCAATCCTACTCAGCTTTCCCCTGGCAGGGTGCCACACACTCAGGAAAATGGCATTCCCACAATGAAACGCTCAACCCCTCAAAAATTCTCATTTTTGGTCTTAAAATCAGACACTGGACTAAGTCTCATCTTTGCCCAGACAAGGTATCTATAAAATAGGTATGGTCTTTTGTACAGTTGAAGAAGAGGTTAGAATGAAATTCAACCCAGACAGCTAAAAAGACATTAAACAAAGAGCTAGCCCAATGAGCCAACACAAGGATGGCCAGTAGAGAATGAAGCTGTTCTATGAGTATATCTTAACCCAAGGAACTTAACTAGCAGCCAATGGGCAAAACACAGAGTCCTCTGAGGGAAATAAAAGTTTTGCTAGTGAAAGGAAATGAAAAAAGAGCAGGAAGAGCAGTGAGTGAGTGGGCAGGATGTGGAGCTGGCAATGCAGGAGTCCAGGCTGCACTCACGTCTGCAGGTAGAGGACCAGGGAGGCGTTCTGCAGCCCCACGGGGTTGCAGCGCACGGTGTAGTTGATGAGCTGGGCAGAGGTGAAGGCAGGCTTGCCCCAGTGCAGGAAGATGGAGGAGGAGGTGTTGGCTTTGGCATACAGGTGGTGAGGGGGCGGCGGCGGCGGCACCATGCGGTCACGGACAGCTGGTAAAACAAAACAGGAGCAGGAGTGAACAACTGCACTGGGTACAGATGCTGGTCACAGCAGAGGTCTGAGCCCACAGTTTAGATACAAATCTTCACAACCCAGCACTACCTGGTATTTAGACCCAGGAATCTGGTTAAAGCTATTAGAGATCCCTCCTCACCCAATACATGTCCAGTATTATTTCTGCAATCCCACTAGTTTACTCAAAAATGAAGTCAAAACTATCAGCAGAGACAAGAGAAAGAGATAAATCTCTCATAAGATACAGATACATGATGTTGGATGATGCAGATAGCTCAGCAAGGGAAGGAAATGTGCTTGGGCTGTCTTCTTTCTTCAACTGTGCTTCATGAACACAGGACTGTCTCAGCTGCAGTATTTGTCACTGATATGATCTTTCTTGTTCTCTGTTTTACACAGATTTGCTTAATTGATTGCTTAAAAGTTAAAAACACAGAGCTGCTGGGACTCTGAAACACCTCAACCCTCAATAAATTCTTCATGCATCTACAACACTTACAGACACATCCTGGAGTGCTGACTGTTTGGTCAGCCTGATAACCTTCTTCCATACTGTTGTATGCCAGCAGCCTTACATGATACTTTCTTCTAGGATCTGCAGAAAGAGCAAAGGAAAATTAAACTTGAGAGGGAAAAAAAAATCCCAGAAAAAAAAGAGGATATTTGGACTTGTACAGATAGTGAGACGAACTGATGCTCCTGAAAGTTTGTTTCAAAACCTGTTTGCTACCAGCAGCGGACTGATGGACAGGCTGGATGCCTGTAAGGCTGTCTTTTTCTCCAGCCCTTCAAATTCCCCCAATTCTTTGCTCAGAAACAGCCAGTTATCTCCCAATGTCTCTTGCAACAGCCTAAAGCAAAGGTTTGTAGCAGAATCAATGGGATTAGGACAAATACCACATTTCTATCTGTAACAAAGCCACACCTTCACAGCTACAGAGCTAGATTTAATAGTACAATTTAAAGATTTGTTAAAACAAACAGCAGGAGGTCCACAGAGACCAACATTTGTTTCTGGATACAGAAGCTGCAAGGAAGCAGGGCAGTCAAAGCAATGGCAGGACAGCACCCAGCAAAGAAATGGGAAATGTTTTGGTTCCAGGCTGCGAAGGAGATAAACTGTGAAACAACAGGGATTGTTAATAATGCTTTGACTAGGAAATTCTGCCTCCATATGTTTTCTTGCAAGCTGGTTCTGGCAGTCCTAGAGGGCCACCATTCCAAGCTGGAAGGATCTCCCCATTCCCTTTCTTTGCCCACATTTTTGGGTGGCCACATTTCAGTTTGCTGCTTCTCTGTTCTGTTGATGACATGCTGGCCTTGATCCAAGTGAAAAATTGCTGCAGAGGAATGAGCTGGGAAGGGCCCTGGAGCTCTCTAAGGGGTGATGGCAAGGGGCACCCACAGGAGGCCGAGTGCAGGCTCCAGGGTGGCTGCTCTGCTTCCTGCAGCTGCTCCCTTGCAACTGCATTTGCAACCAACCCCTTGCACACAACAGTGATTTGCAGGGTGGCAGCGTTTGCTACCAACTCATATGAGCTAAACTTCACCCCAGGACTAATGCAGGCACTGGGACATTCTCCTCTCCTGATGACATAAACCTATTGCTTTTAATTAGGATTTTCAGATACTATATATCTGTGCTGATCTTGCTCATGTCTTTTTATTTTGCCCTAAGATACCATAATATTGTCCCTTCTCAAAATAAACAGGAACACAAAGTCCTGACATTCCTTGACCAGGAATAGGACTGTTGTTTCCATCAGATCGTTGGCTCCCTCTGCAGTCACTGCAGCAGCAACACCATCTGAAGGAAATCATTGGATGCTTCTGGAAAGGTGGCAGAGTAAATTCCTAAGAATGCCTTTTATAAAATCTTTTAGTATTTATTTTGAAATAGACACTTTTTGTGCTGTTGCTACCCATATCAGCTGTAAATGAGATATCACTAAATAGAGTTAACATCTCTATGTATTTTATGATTTTTTTGAAAAGTTATTTTACCAAAATCCAAATATAGGTGCAAAAGCAGAAAGGCTCCTGTATTTGGATTATTAGATTTGAAGTATTTCTTTGATGTGTTTGACCTTAATGGTAGAATAGGCAAGAGGAGGCCATTCCCATTTTTTGAAGACTTTCACATCACAAGCAGACAATGTAAATAACAAAATGTAGAAGAAATAAAAGAAAATTAAAAACCATGATTTTTTAAACTAGAGCAAACTTCTGATTTGCTTTGAAGGTTTTTTTCACTTTACAATAGCACTTTTACAACAGAGGACATCAGTTGTTCCTAGGCAACAAATTACAAATCAGAAAAAACGGAGATGGATACAAACACGCGGAATAATCTTAAACATGCAATAAAAGAAAATATGGAATTCTAACATTGAAAATTCAGAAAAACAGTAAGATGCTATATGTAAAGAATTACAATATTTTTTAAAAATTGTAAAAATGCAAGATGAATTTAAGAACACTTGGCCCAACCAAAAGGATAAATGATAAAAATCTTTCAGAGTTTCAAGTGATTTGAATACACCAAAATCTAGGGTGCCTTGTTGAGGAATATTACAGCCTGCATCTCAGAAAAGCAGAAACACCTTCCCAGGCTCTCAGCCTGCAGTAGGAACACACACATTAGTGTGCAACAAGGATTCAAAAACAAATTAAGTTAAATCAGAGCTCACCAGGACACCTTTGAGGCCTCACTGGGACCACGCTCCGGAGGCTGCCATTGCCAAGTGCCCTGTGCCAGCCGAGCTGGGCAGAGCCGGGGCTGGGGCAGGGCCCGGGACAGGCAGGGCTGAGCGCCCCGGAGCCCCCGCTGCCCCCCGGCCGCTGCCCCGCCGCATTTCCGCAGGACGCAGCGTGACAGGCCCGGCCATCCATCCATCATCCTGCCCAGCACCTTCAAAAACTCCCTGCCCTTTGAAAGTGCTCACCCAGAACTGATCATCTTCACTGTGAAATGAGGGATGGCCGAGCTCTAGTGCCCTGCTGAGCTGAATGAGGAGCCTGTGAGGTCTGTTTATCCTCACCGCATTTTTTTAAACTGAATTCTTCATTAACACTTGATTGAAGAGAAAAGGAAGAATAATAGGATGTGGAAGAAAGGCAAAACAATCTAACTCCCACAAAAAAATTCAAATGTCTTTGAGAAAAACATGTTTTTAAAATCTGACTTTAAGTATCCTTAACACTTTACATGTAGAAGAAGCACAATGTTGAGTGCTATTCTTCTTACTCTTGTGTAACACAAGAACTTTCAAGCAGAATTATCTTTATATAGGAAAACCTTTTTAAAAGTAACATCTCCCACCTAGTCTATACCATCTGAAAACCAGGGTTGTTTCCACTTCATGATATCATGATTTAATTGGCAGCAGGACTAGCTCAAGCCAAAAGCAATGCCAGAATATTTTAGCTGTCACAAATTAGGGCATCTATGGTTAAACCCTTCTGCTGGTTTCTAGACCTGAAATAGCAACTGAGGAGGGAGGAGTACCTTATGCTACAGTCACCTAAAAAGGAGAATGGAAAAGAATCAAAGGCAGT
This sequence comes from Zonotrichia leucophrys gambelii, assembly GCF_028769735.1. NCBI lineage: Eukaryota > Metazoa > Chordata > Aves > Passeriformes > Passerellidae > Zonotrichia > Zonotrichia leucophrys. Next base: position 7,512,979 of record NC_088180.1, on the reverse strand, counting down.
GTACTGAGCAGCAGTAGAAACTGCTGTGAAATTTCTTCACAGAGTACACACATAAGGTAAGGAAAGACCAGAACCAAAACACCACCAAGATGCAGATCCACGTTGGTAGTTCTCTTCATCATGTGACAAACACAGCAACCAAAGCTCTGCCAAAGCCCTGCCTCAGTTCCAACATTTATTTGCTCACTATTTGTTTTATGAGGTGGTGGGAAATATTTTTTGTCTGAAGTAGCCTTTGTTTAGAAGATTTTTTACAATTTTACATTTCATTTTCAGGCTGATGATATGATTTACTGCTCAGTGGCAATCCCAACACACACCTGGCACAAACACTTTGATCTCACAGCTCACCAGCTGGATCAAACACTCCAAGCCAGACACATCCGTAGAGAGAAAACAAACTCGAGGAGCTTTATCTTTAAGCAGCACAGGTATCTTGAGTAGTTTACACATAAATCACTGATAAAAGACTGGGGATAGCATGGCCACCTGGGGACCGACAGTCTGAAATCCAGTGTGTACCATCCATGCACAGGAGGCTTGGAGGGAACAGTCCTGCTCATAGCAGACCCAGAGGAACACATCCCTCCACAGAAAATCACAGCTCTTCAGGAACAGAGCAGGTGCAGGGATTTACTCAGCCTGCTCAACATAAATTCAGCTTGAGCAAAAAAATAACACACCAAGATTTCATCTCTGCATTTTCAAAACTTCTCTAAATAACAGGTAACACTGAATTGTTTCAATTAATTCTCTTACAATTGCCAGCATTTGTGTAGAGCTTGAAGGTTTGTTCCCAGTCCTAAGGTGAACAGGAACAATTTTGTGGCCTATTTACCAACTGGCAGAATTTTTTCAAGTTAATTTGTTTCTGTTAAGTATCATTTGGGGGGTTTTGTGCTGTTGATATTAGATTGTGTGAAAATTGTCACAGCACCCAGAGGTCTTTAATAGGTATTTTTATTGTTATTACTTAAATCAGCTGGTAGAAAGGACAAAAAATCTACACTGTACAACTCAGGGGGTTGGCAGTGATGCTGACAGTAACACACTAAAGCTAATTCATATATTTTATCACAGGAGTGCCACTGGAACACACAGAGATTGACTTAAAAGACATCACAGAATGGATGTGATAAGTTGGAGTAGCTTCACACAAGGGATCTGCTGCACACACCTTTTTTGTGTAACCAAAACCTATCAGCATTAAGAACACATGAATAACACTTCCATCAGAGGCACAAATTTTGCTTCTGGCAACATTATTCCTATAAAATAAGAGTAGGAAAAACTATCTTATGTGTACAGTTTATGCCTTATTTTCATTACTTCAAATATCAAAATAAATACTGTCCCAAAAATCACTGGTTTGCAATTTATGTTGGCTCAGCCTCATCTTCCTATAGCAGTTCTTTTAGGTAGGTCACTGCTCCCTGGTGATATTCCTCTGGATATCACTTTTAAACCCCAAATCCTGTCATTCATTCCTCCATAAACATTTGCAGTGAGTCCTGCAGATCCAGCCTGGCAGGTCTTTCAGCACAGGGACACATGGGGGAGCCTTGCCCTCATTTTGTGAGTCTGTGAATGGGTTCTACACCTCAGAGTCAAACCAGAGTAAAGTTAAATACTGCAAGTATGAGCAAAAAAATTAAGTTGAACTATATTTAAAGCATGGATTGCAACTTGGAAAAACTTAAAACATTGCAATAGCTGAATTTCAATAAGAATTCAGATGACAATGATTTATTGGTGTGTTTCACTGTCTTACTCCATCCCTGATATATAATCTTAGAGATTATATTTAGCTTGTCAGAAAGCAGACAGGAAGGTCACAGCAGACACAGATTCTTCAATGAAAATTCTACAGTGCACTCAGATGTTCCAACCTGGTTTGGTGACAACTCATTTCATTTCTCAGCAAGGAGGGAGAACCACAGCTGTTTATCTGTCTGGATGTGAGAAACAGAGAAACTGCAAAAATATCACCAAGAATTGAGACTTATTAGCAGTTCTGTTGCTCTACACTTCATTGGAACATCTACATTTTATTGCACCAGCTTGAAATTATTCAGTATTTTTTACTCCTGCAATCAGCCTTGCTTCTATGTAAATCTTCTATTTCTCTTTCAGGAAGGGGAAAACTTGCAATTGCAAAACAGCTGCCAGTCAGAAATATTCATATTCAGATACTCCCATTTTCTTTTCCAACACTTCAGTACAGATTCAGCATTCAGAGCCTAGTTTTGAAAGCCTGGGATAGTATAAATGCTCTAGTAAATACGGACACAGTGGCAGGCAGAAGCACCTCGAGGTTCTCTGCCCTGAAGCCATTCCCAAGGGATAAAGGTGGCGTGGGGAGGGGAGGGCTCCCTCCATCTGGCAGAGTTATAGCTCACAGCAGCCAGGTGGGGTCCTCGTGCACCTCCGATGGACACAGCTGGAAAAACGGGAGGCACCAAAGACTAAATGTCTGTATTTGCACTTAAGGCACTAAAACCAGAAACGTGCTTCTAATCACTTTGCAGCTGGTGAAGCACTTTATAATGCAGCTTCCTCATTCTTCAACTATCAAGATTGCACAGATCAAAGTCTTAGAAAAAGTTACTGAGAAAAATAGTCACTTCCACATTCACAGGAATAAAAACTCCATTTTCAATATTGTATTACATTATTAAAACTCTCTAAGACTAAAGCAGCACGACACTAACACACAGCCAATGAAAAATCCTAATCAATGTATAGTTCCATCCTCCCTTCTCAAAAGAACACAGAGAAATACAAATGTCCTGATTACATATTAACATTATCTTCAAATCAGTGTATCTCATTCAGATTTTGACAATTTGTTTTCATACAGTTCTCCTGTCCTGGGTAAATTTACAGCATTAAAGATGAGTATAAAACCTGTAACAGCAGGTTTTTATGTATTGTACACACAGGCACACTCTGGGTAACTGCTCATTCAGCTGAAGCTTAAATTGAATACAAAATCAGGAGTCCCAAACCAAATGTGCTAAAAAGTGTTTGCTGATATGAACACAGCCAAAATTTTGGCTTTTTGGCAAATGCTTCAGAGAAAGCATCTGTTTACAGGCTACTTAGCCAAGGTTACAAGAGAGTGTAATATTGCAGCCCCTAAAAGCCCTGTCATTGTTTCTTTCAGCTGCTGCATGTTTGTGAAGCTCTGAAGGCCTTGAAAGGAGCCAGAGCAGAGCCAACAGGTCAGGGCTAGATAAAATTAAGAAAGAATCCGAGGTCAGACCATGAAAGAACTTCTTTTTTTTTCCACCCCTCCAGAACAGTGAGTCCACCTCTAGCAGCCTTTCATTCAGTCCTGATAAGAAGAGACAGCACCCCACAATCTGGATTTCAGACATTTTAAGTCCTCTTTGCAGGGAGGAAAAGATAGGGAAGATGAAAGAAAATGGACATTTTACTATCATTCACTGTTGAAACACACTTTCATGCCTGTTTTGGACATCCTTGTTCTCAACAATTTAAAAGGAAAATATGGATAGAAATTAAACTACTGGGTGCTCTTGTTTATAAAATAACTTGTACAGCACTAAATTTCTAGGGGGAAAAAAAAAAGGTTTGGTGTCTTGACGTTTTAAGCAGAGTTCAGTGACTAAAAACCTAGACACAACTTCTTAAGCTACAGCCAGTATGGCAATTCTAACAGTTAAGGAAGGAGGTAAGAAAATATTTCAACTTCATTCTAGCTTGCATACAAAATTTAAAATAATACTTTTTTCCTTTCAGTTAGAAGTATCAAACCCACAGTAGACTGAAAAAATAGTTGTTCTAAGGACAGAACTTCTGTGTCCAACTGTCCATTTTTAATTTAATCTTTTGTGCTGCTGGATTTTTTGTGTAACCTACAGGTCCATTGTTGGGCAGTGGTCTGGCTGGAGAGCTCATTGGTCTGGTTTGCCAGGGTGACTGTGCAGCCCCCAAGCCCAGCCCTTCAACACAATAAACTCCAGATAATTATTCAAAGGAGAGGCCAGCAGCATGGGCTGCTCTGACACGGGGTCGCGGCCTCTGACACCGAATCTGGGGCTCGCCAAAGTCTGCTCCAAGCAACAGAGGTCCAGGGGAATTATTAAGGGGGAAGGGTGGGAAAGGAAGAGCACTGAGAAATACTATCCTTAAAAATGTACTTTTGAAGCAAAGTAATGTAAATACAGCAGAAACTTATTAGGAAAATAAGCAAATACATTTCAAATGTAGCAGAGGAAAAGGACAGAGAGAAGCACATCAAGCCAAACACAGACACAGAGCTGGGAGGCAGGAGGGTGATACAGACTCAGTCTGTTCTTCTCCAAAGCAGGTATTCCCTCTCAAATTTCCAGTACTGGATTTTATTGCACTTTTCTAAAAAATGCCCTTTTACCTTATTTATACATATCATTAAACAATTAAACACAGTTAAGCAACCATATTCTATCACACTTTTTAAAACTTGTTGAAGCTCTGCATATGCAATTTCTAAGCATTATTACTGGCTTCAAATAATATTTAATTTCTTTTATTTTAAATGAGTTGGAATTGCAATTGGTTGCACAACTGAATTGATCAAATTTTAAATAACAACATTTTAATATCACATTAAGTAGTTTGATAGTTACAAATTTGATAATTTGTAATAGTAATAGGTACCATAGGTAAATGACATATAAAATATTGGTAATTTGTAAGTATCAAATAGGTAATTTAATAGTTACAAATTGCCAATATTTTATGTCATGACTTCTTTTTCAATTTAAAGGTAACTTTAAACATTCACATAGAACAAGGACTGTCTGTGATACTCTTGTTTTCCTTTGCAAACCAAATAACTGAAGCAGAAGCGAAGCAATTTGTTCTTTGTACAAAATTGTTAAAGTTTATTTTGGTAGAAACTGGAACATATGACACATGTGAATTGATCCAGCTAAACAGTCTGGCTTTCCAGGGCTTTGGATGGCTCTGGCTTATTTGTCTAAATCTGAAAAGGGTCTGTATCCCTTTTGTAGCTTTGTGCTGTCCCCTCCGAGGGCCCCAGGACAAACAACACCTCACACCCCCTTGCAGTAAAAACATCACCTCTCCTCCTGCCCACCAGCAGCAACAGCAGCTTCATCACAAACTGCTGGGGGAGGGCTGGCAGGGCAGGATGAGCTCCCAGCACACAGAATTTCAGCCTCTGGGGCCCACAGAAATAAGAACTATCTAAAGTTGTTTAATCTTTTTAAAATAAGTGAAGCAAATCTCAAGGATTTTAAGTCTTCCCGATTTCCTCATGGGTGTAGGACATTCCCACTGTGCCTGCAAGGTCTTGCTATCAGTCCCTGTGTTCCTCCTGCATTTCAGAGAACTGTTCAATTGCAAAAAGCTCTCTTCCAATATTATTCTAACAATGCTCTCTAAACCAGCAGACACCCTTATGTTAACTAGCCTGGCTCACCGTTTTCAAAGTGAGCCCTCAAAAGCTAACTTGAAAGCAATACCAGAGGCCTGGACAAACACCTAATTTTGATCTTTTGTGCTCTTCTTTTCTTCTAAGAGACCTTTTCTTTTGTTGCTGCCCAGTGGAAAGCACATAGCTCATTGGTCCTGCTTTGAAAGATGAGAGCACTGCCCCTGAGTCCACCCCTCGGAGCACAATCACTTTAATGGAATTATGTAGAGAGGCCATCTCTGCAAGAAGAAAGGAGGAGAGGGGGAGGGAGAGTGTCCGAAGGAGCCAGCAGAGCTGTAATTACCCAGTTACTAACACACACATGTCCACTGAGAATTCATGCAGTGATCCAAACAGGATGTGCCACCCCACACAACAGGTTCCCTTACACACAGCAGTGAGCCCTGCACAAGTGACAGAACATTGAATCAAACATTACTGCAGTGGCTCAGGAAAAGGGGAAAGGAACAACCCACACAGAAATGCTGCTACAAAACAGGAGCATGCTATAAAAGGTCTTTTCTGTAAGATACAAGAGGCTGAAAAGATGATCTCCCCAGTAGAGACTGACATTTCTGGGTTGCAGATAAAAAGAATGTTTAGACAATTTGCCTGGCCTTCATGCTAAGAGGAATGCTTCCAGAATATACACCTAAACACAATTCAACAAGCACTTTACCAAAATTGGTTTAACATTTGTTTAAGTACCAAGATCTATCATACATATGCACTGACTGCCTGACATCCAGCATCACCTTACAAACAACACATTTGCACACAATGACAAAGGCAATCTGTTCACAGCGCCCAAACTTCCCCCTGGAGCTATGATATAAATTTCCTTTCAGAACCAACATTTTCTGCTGGTCTGTCATGGACTCCCCGTGCCATTTTGACCCTTTTGTGCAGCAAAATGAAAACACTATCTATCATTACTTGCACCACAGTGACTTTGTAGGAGGTGCACGGTTTCATTGCAAAAACATCTGTGGCCTGGTGACTCAGATCTCAGGCTTTAAGGTCTGTGCTGTTGCAAGCATGACTGCAAGATGCAAAAGTTTCAGGCAGGGCAACTAAAAATCAGTCTGGCTCTTTCCTCCTTCAGAGGGTAACAAGGAACTGCACTAAAACACTTGTTAGGTGCCAAACAAGTCCATCCTGACAGCAAAACAAACAAGATACATGCGAGGGGAAACCACCACTGTATTTTTCTTAAGGCAAATTTTGGCTGCATGGGCTCTATCCAGCTGCATCTACAATCAGGGCCCAGCCTTCAGCAGGATGCTCTGTTATTGCAGGTGTCACTGCTCTGCTCACACAGGGCTCCCTCCCACTGCAGGGACACCAGGCAGCCAAGGGGCACTGCAGGACAGACAGACACCCACCTGCATGTGCCCATGGGCTGGGGGCACGCACAGTTCTGTGGGCACTGAGCTATTATCATACAGACTGTCTGCACACGTAAATATAGCAGCCTCCTAAGGAAGATCAAAATTTGGCACTCACTGGTTGAATACAGGAGAAGGGGAGCAAACTAACCCAGACAGCTGACAAATTTTATAGTGAAATTGTTAAACTGGCCCATTTGTCATGAGCTGCCAGCTAAACTGATAAATTTACTGCTAATATTACAACCCTCATACTTAATTTGCTGAAGTTAAATTAGAGGCATTAAAAAAACCCCACAACTACAAAAGGGGTGGCATTGAGCTTTCTCTATTACAGTACTTTTAATATAAATTATTCATTGAAAATCCATCATATAATGCTAAATATTTTCAAATTACACGTTAGTAAACCAGGAAGCAGGGAAGACAGCTAACAGTACTTGTCAAGAGTTCATCTCAAATGCCTTAGCTCAGCATGCAGTTCCACCTGAAGTGTGATGGCCTGAGGACACAGGGCTCTGTTTCCTCAGCTGTGAAATGCATTGCAGGATCTCTCCCATAAATGAACATGTCTGTTACTTTTTCCTTTCTATCTTCTTAGAGCCCTCATTCCCTTCAGTGCCTCTGACTGGTCGCATATCTTTGACATTTAGGAAGGGTATTCATTTTAATTACATTTAGATTATGCTGAACCACCTCCCTAATAGTCTGGCACAGCAGTGTTATTTCTACCCTTTACATTTTCATACAGCACATCCCAAACTTCTAAAACATGCCCTAAAGAAAATTTCCAGTTGTAATGACAATAGAAATATCCAGGACCCTATTACATCCTTGGCTCTAATATTCACCACTGTTACATCCCATGGCACACTGGCAGAAGCTATTCATAATGAGTTTTGTGCCATGAATTTGCACTGAAACATTTATTAAAAGAACACAGTAAGTGACAGCTTGTCACCAGGCAATGAAGCCTGATATAATACATACTTACACTCATTTTTGAGTGCTTTCAGCATGCTGAAAATACCCATCTAGAAGGCCAGGACAACCTGTTTCTCTGTAAAAATTATAACTTTTCATCTCCACATTGATTCTTCCCAAAACAGTATTTCAATGACATCTTGTGTTCATCTCTTTCCAGGCCAAGACTCTGCTTTCTAAGATAATTTATCAGAAGGATTACTGAGTCTATATTTGTGGCAGCAGCTGTGCAAGTTAATGATGTTGTTGCCTTTAGTTAAATAGATGTTAATGGTTTATTTGAAGACTATTTAATTAACACCAAGTTTCTGAAACACCAACACTTGAAAGCACCAAAGACAAATCTTGCAGGTGGTGTAAAAGAGGTCAACATGTGCAATCTGAATTTGGACCTAATACTCTCAGATGCTCAAATCCTTTAGTCAGTGAACTGTGGCCTGAGTACCCTTCCACTAAGATGTTTAATGTCCACACAAAGAAGAATCTAAACAAGAAGAGTAGCCTGAAAGATTTCAGGCTTCCTCAAACTTTTGAAAATCTTTTGCTCTTCTGGCTGACAACGCAGTTTCTACTATTTATTTTACACTTTGTGGTATTTCATAAAGACAAAAGTAGATCTTTCCCCACATGGAAATGGGTTACAACATTACATGTTTTTAATATGGATAGTATTTACTACAGGTAAAACTATCGTACTTTAAAGGACAACAATAATAACATGGGAAAGAAAGTACACTCTGCAGAAACTGCAGCAGAATTTTAATGATTGTGTCCTTTTCTTCTAGAAAGTTTCTTATATCTGTATTTTCCATAATTATATACATGGGAATTTGTTCTGGTTTAAATTTTAAATTCAAAATGTTTAACTTTTCTTTTTAATACACAAAATTGGTTTTTGTCGGAAGCAATGCTACTGTTGTCCAGATGTTTGACCACAGACAAGTTACAATGTAAATCTTCTGCCTTACCTACTGTATTATTTAATAGCTTTGTGAAGAACAAGCATTTAATACCTGTCAAACATTGTATTAACAAACTGAAAGGTACAGAGGAAACAAGTAGGATACAATTAATAATGAAAGTTATTTTTGTTAACTTTTCTAATGCATTCAAGATTTAAATTCAACCTATATCAATATCTTGATTGAAAAAAGGAGAAGAAAATTATCTTGATGTAATCCCTCTGCATATGAAGTTTATACAACACTTAGGAAGTGGAAAGCAGTCTGACTGATTGATTGCTTAAGTAAAATAAACACACAGCTACTTAACTCTTAGCTAGCTATCTCCCTCTGCACAACTGAAAGGCTTTCCCATCATCAACTCAGCTTTACAAAAGCTCTGTTGAGCCTGCAGCTTGATGAGCATTTTAAAGCAGCATTAGCTGTGCTGCTGCTGAAAGAAGCCAGCCTGCTCCCCTCAGCCTCCAGCACTCCCTGCTCCTTCCTCTGCCACTTCCCACCCATCCTGTGCCCCAACACAAGAGTCACAAGTGTGCAAGCACAGAGAGCAGCAGCACCAATTCCGAGTACACAAGAAATGTGGGGTGATTTCTTCCAAAAGTGCCCCCTTTTGCTACTTTATTGTGCTCTGAGCTGCACTTGGATGAATTCTGAGAGCTGAACAAGGTCCCAAGGCAGCAGAGGGAGCCCTGGCAGCTGCTCAGGACTCAGCACAGCCACTACGAGTCTGCTTTGTTTTATCCAGCCTGGTGAAACTGTGACCCTCAAACCTACCCAAAAAACTCCACTGATCCCAGAGCTATGAGTTTATTAACAAAAGACGTTTCCCTCAAGGGGGAGCTGTTATCTAATAGACTGAATGCAAAGCTGGACACACACAGCTCAGTTCAGACTGCAGGGACAGCATTGTCACACTCAGCTTAAAACATCAGTACCAGAGCAGTCCATGAAAAGGGCCCTTCTCTCCCTTGTGTTCCAGGTACCCCATGTGCACCATGGGACAGTGAACACTCACCCACCTGTGAAACTCATGGGAATGCTGCCAAACTGCTGGAAGGGCACAGCATGTGTTCTCAGCACAGATGAACATCTGTTATTAGCAAAGTGGAAATAAGAATAACTGCCTAAGGTGGATGCTGCAGGCAGAGCTGCCCTGCACAGGGGCACAGGAGACAGCACAGGCTCTCTCAGGTCCCACTGGCAGGCTCCTCTAGGCTCCAGCAAGGGGGTTAGATGACCCTTGAGAGCCAGATCTTCCAGCAGGGAGGCTCAAGGGAAGAGGGAGGTGCAGGCACTGCTGGGTCAGCTGGAGAGCCTGCTCTCATGCCTGCACTCAATCTGCACTCTGAGCAGCTCACTTTGCTGTCCTGGACTGTGCTTGGTGCTCTCCTGCAGGTGCTTGATTGGTTTGGAAGCAAGATCTGGCTGTCAGTTGTGAAGGAGAGGGATGAAGATCCCTGCCTATCTGACAGTGATATCAAACACAGCCCATGCGTGCCTGCCCACTCTGCCTGGATAGCACACAGACTTTATACATCCCAGCCACCTCTGAGAAAAGTTCTCCAGCACAAACAACTCGTAGGGAGGTGCTACAGATGGAGATTTCTAAGGCAAGTGATTGTCACCAGGGCAACAAGGGCTGATGGGAAACTGTGAGAGATTAAATAAAGGCAGGTGAGAAGCTGTAAGAAGGCAGCCAAGATATGAAGAGAGAAAAAAGGCCAAATTAGGCCATTAGAAATTATCATGGAAATAACAATGAATACAAGGTACTAACACAGTGAGAGGTTTGCTTGTGATAGAGAAATCCTGGGCTAGACTAAGACAAAGAAGAGCAAAGATATCCTATTTTTCTCCCAACAGCATATATATACAAATGCAAATATAGACACACTGAGCTGGGCAGCAGGCTGTGAGCACAGCACTCCCTGCACCTTGAACATACAAGGGAGAAAGTTGGTAAATGGACTTAAGGCACAGTAGTGTAACATCTACCCATCTATGTCTCTCTGCTCCCACATACACCATCCTACCTACCATCCCAAACCGTCTCCAGTTCAACTACCTTTTAAAAAATCCACATTTTTAGGGTGTATTTGCATACAGGATTCTGTATACTCCTCCTTTGTTTGAGTACACAAAACTGTCAGTTGTACGAAAACCCCCAGCATGCACAACTGGATGCCATCAGAGACAGGAAACTCAAACCTTTCACAGATCTACCAAAGAGGATCAGAATGACTTCCCTGTCCTGGTTTCTACAAGCACATGCAGCAACAAGTGTTTTTGTTCTGAATGATAACCAGTTTGAACAGGGGTACAATATTCGGCTATGATAAAGGTAAAAAACCACCATGAAAGTGAGTATCAATGTTGAAATACACTCTTTATGCAAATCTTACTTATACTAAACATTTTTTCCTAGATTAGAAACAAAAACCAAAAAATCCAAAACAAAAAACCCCTAAAAAAAAAAAACCCCACTAACCAACCAAAAAAAAAAAACAACAAAAAAAAACCCAAACTCCACCAAAAAACTCAAAAACAAAGAAATAAAAAAAAAAATTCTTAAAGTCCTAGGTTTGGAAGAGACATTTTAGAGCAAGAGGGGCTTCTTCCAACACAAGATTCTTTTTTTCCCTGCTTCCTGCATCTCCCTCTTCATTTGCCACAGAAGTGTGACTGCAGGAAGCCTGAAAAAAACAAACGTGCACTTTTCCACATTGCATCTTTTCCCAAAATTGAAAAAATGCTTCTGTTAGCAATAATGCCTTCATGGCAAATATATAACCAAGGTGTTACTCAAGACAGGGAAGCTACCAGAAGACATTTCAGCTTAGCTTTAGAAGTGTGTTTACTTATCACTAACACAGAAATTACAAAGATCCCCTATTCTTACCTTTCCCATACAACTACATCTAGTAACATGACCCAAAAGAAAAGTTAATGAAGAAAAAGCTTCAGGATTAATTAAATTAACATTTGGATCACAACATCTGGATTGTTGTTTAACAACGGAAGAAAATAATAAATAAAAAAGGAAAAAAAATTAAGAAATGTAACTAGCTCTGTACAGCAAATGTTTTCTTCTGTCCACTCTGAAGTCTCTTTCATGTGCTAATGGTGGCATTTTTTTAAACTCTTCCCCTTTGACTTACTCAGACCTTTAAGGACCTCACACATCTAATGGTTCCTCACATTCACCAAGAACAATCAAGAGAGGTCTGGGGGTTGACATGCAGTATGATTAATGGACAATGTTGATTTAATTTCCTATAACAGGAGTTTTCTCTAAGCTTTCTCTAAGGAGCAGTTTCTTTGCAATCCAGGACTTAAGTATTTTACTAATGAAGTCCAATAAATAGCAAATTAAATAATGCTGTCTCCCAGAGACAAATCCTCTCATTCCAGGAAAAAAAAGGAGGGGAAAAAAACCACCCACCATATTTAAAGTTCTGTTTAAATCTAAAAAGGATTGTACAGCAGGAATGTACATAGTAGTTCACATTTCTGGGGTTCTTTTGTTTGGTTTATTTTGTTGTTTTGTTTAACAAACTTTATCACTTATCTGGCCATTCCTGCCATCATTATCTGCTTGCAAATTTTTAGCTTTAAACGGGGGTTATACATTTAACTTAATTTCCAGTTTCAAGAAATTAAGTCTTTATTTAGTGGTCACTTTTACTTTACAGCTATCAAAATGTACTTATTACATCTTCATTGTAATACCTAAAAACATTTTGGTGGTTCTTAATTTAAAGTTATTTACTACTTTCTTATTGTAAGGAGTGATCAATATGTCCTTTCATTAAGCAAATTTTAACCTTCAGCTCCAGCAAATGAACAATGCAACATTATTTGCATGCATCCTAACTGTTACTCAATCAACATGACACAATCTCCCAGCTGAATTCCCACACAGGTTTAGCTCTAAACGCTGGAATTCCTACCCCAGGACCACAGAGCAGCAGAGAGCATTTCCTGCAAGATTCTAATCACTTTCCCACCGTGGAAAAGTTTACCTTTAAATACCCTGAGGACAACGCATTTTGTTTCACTGCAGGCTGGCAAGTTATTTTGCCAGAGTGCAAAAAATCTTCTCCTCTTACTTTGAAGCACCCTTGATTCCAGTTCTTTGAGTTATTACACAATTAATCTGATCCCCTGGGAAAAATGTGTGCAATTCAGTTATGGGTTGATAAAGAGGCCAAAGTCTCAAAAATAGGCAAAAGCCCTCCATGCTGCTGGAGTGGGCCCATGGAACACGATTGCTCCTGTTGCCTTAGCAAAGCCCTTATCTTTACATTATTACCTTTAACATTGCCACAAGGCATTGTCCCAGGCAGTGACACTTCCCACTCCTGACAGCTCACAGGATCCCTCTAGAGCAGGGCTTAACTTGTCTTAGCACTCCTCATTTTGATTTTAAGGACAGTACGCTCAATGTTTATTCTGCACTGAGGATCTACTCCCTTGCCATGTGCTTCCCCTTCAAAGAGCCACTAACTTGGGAAGCTGCCAAGGCATGTTCAGATGGGGCTATCATGGCTATTTGCCCAGATAACTGAGGTCAAACTGGACCACAGCATGTTCCAGAAGGTTTCATAAAAATATGTTAGACATAAAAATCCTTCCAAAACACAAATCCTTCCTACCTCTTCATGAAAGCTTTTAAATAAGAGAGAAAGAATGCATCTTTCTGACCCAAGATTAGGTGCTTATCATTCTGACAAATTAATACATTTCCACGAGTTTTAGAGTTTTTACTCAACATTCCATGAGTCTGTTGTTGAGTAAAAGAAAGCCAGCCCAGGGATTCCTCTTCATAAGGGTCTGTCATAAATAGCATTTTAATCAACACCAAAACAAGTTATGCTGCTAATGCAGATGTTACAAATGTCAGTATTCCAGTGCAGTTGATTACTGACTAAATTGGTAACCTAGATGTTGATGATGTAATTTAAAATTGGCAAAGACATTAAAAATTAATTAAAGCTTTCCACTAGAAATGAACTGTATGAGAATAACATTTACTTTCAAAAAAACAAAAATATGGGCAGAAGTAACTGTGATGTGGTTTAGAAAAACACATAAATCCAATTTCTTTAATAGAGGTAAATTTAAATTCTGACAGAAAACATAGAGGACAAAGCAATCTTTTTAAGAACAGAAATTAAAGTGAAAATATGCAATAATGATACAAATCTGCAATATTGCACAACGCAAAACAAATAATGGCAGAACTGCACAGGAAGGAAGGCATTACAGTTTTTTACAGATGTGTCACTTGAACTGCACAGAAGGTATGCAGCATTAGCAGCTGACAGTTAACTGGCTACTCCCCAGCAAAGCTACTCAGAACAAGCTGATATTTATCTGGGATTCCCACTCAGTGCTTTAAGTAAGACTTAACTTTGCCCAAGACACAGTTGATGCAATGGAAGCCAGGCTGACAAGCTCCAACAAAGGGCCACAGACTCCAACATCAGCTTCAGTTTTGCCCAGTAAGAATTCAATTTACAACCCTGATGAATCAATGTTTCACCTAAGCAGAGCAGTGCAGTATTTTCCCTCCATAAGGAAGGCACGAAGGCAGTGGGTGAGTCTGGAAGCAGTGTCTGCTCACCCTGTGTCAGTGTGTCTGCTCACCCTGTGTCAGTGTGTCTGCTCACCCTGTGTCAGTGTGTCTGCCCGCCCTGTGTCAGTGTGTCTGCCCACCCTGTGTCAGTGTGTCTGCCCACCCTGTGTCAGTGTGTCTGCCCACCCTGTGTCAGTGTGTCTGCCCATCCTGTGTCAGTGTGTCTGCTCACCCTGTGTCAGTGTGTCTGCCCACCCTGTGTCAGTGTGTCTGCCCACCCTGTGTCAGTGTGTCTGCTCACCCTGTGTCAGTGTGTCTGCCCAGCCTGTGTCAGTGTGTCTGCCCACCCTGTGTCAGTGTGTCTGCCTGTGTCAGTGTGTCTGCCCATCCTGTGTCAGTGTGTCTGCCCACCCTGTGTCAGTGTGCCTGCCCAGCCTGTGTCAGTGTGTCTGCTCAGCCTGTGTCAGTGTGTCTGCCCACCCTGTGTCAGTGTGTCTGCCCACCCTGTGTCAGTGTGTCTGCCCACCCTGTGTCAGTGTGTCTGCCCATCCTGTGTCAGTGTGTCTGCCCATCCTGTGTCAGTGTGTCTGCCCACCCTGTGTCAGTGTGTCTGCCCACCCTGTGTCAGTGTGTCTGCTCACCCTGTGTCAGTGTGTCTGCCCATCCTGTGTCAGTGTGTCTGCCCTGTGCAGCCTCCTGCTGCTCCCCCAGTACAGCCCAGCTGCACACAGACCAACAATGCATGAGCAGAAATGCCACACAGGACAGAGATTTGATGCCTTCCCTGCCTCTGCCACTCAGCCTGGTATTCCACAAGCATGGATGGTACATCTGAGCCTAAAGGGAGCTCTCAGCTACAAACAGGCCTGGAGAAATTACTAGCACTGCCATACACTGGAAACAAAACACGATGCAGCAGTTTGTAAATCACAACAAAACACAAAACCCAGTTTGATCTCTGTGTGCATTTACAGCCTGTAAAATGCAATATGGTTCTTATATAAAAGAGGTAAAAGCTTATCAAAGAAGCATTTGCTTTGATATCTTACAGGTAAAAAAGTCACAGGGTAATAAAGCTCCCTCCATTCTCTCTTCTAATCTATAATCTAACTTTCAAAATTTGAAAGGAAAAAAGAACAGGAAAAAATGATATGCAGATATGCCATGTCTGCATTTGGAAGACAGACTCATTTAGAGTGGTGACAGGTCTGTCTTTCATGACTGGAGCCAGGAATGTGTGTCTCTTGTTTACTGAGGTGCCACAGAAGCACTCTCATAGCAGGACTAGGCAAGAGCTTGGCTTTGTTAACTACAAATATACATTATCTGCCATGGCTGGGGAAGAGAAAGGGGTCAGAGTTAGCTGATTTTAAGCATGCCCAGTTGACTTCCAGGGCTTTTGGTTTTATTCCTGTGCAATTTGACCAATTCCTCCTCCCCTCTCAGCAAATCCCTTATGTTTTAGCTGATAAGTAGTAGTAGCAAGGCTGTTACACACAATCAGGAGAATTGACAGATAAGAGGTTTAGTTTAAGGATGTAATCAGCAGGAGTAAACACTAGACTGACCCAGCTGTAAACAGTGGAAATAAATGATAATATTTGTCCTGCTCACCTACTGAGCTATTACACACTTTCCACTATGTAACAATGTAAATATCATGACCACAGTATATACAGCAGGCAGTGCAATCATCTGGCTTTCCAAGCAGGAAAACTGAGCTTTTAGTTGATATTTTTTAAGAACTAAAGCAATTTCTGATTCTTTTTTTAACAGAGCTGGTTTTTTGTTCAGGTCAGCATTTCACTAACTGTGGATGTCTGATCTGATGTAAAATACCTGAAGCGGAAAAAAGTACATCTGTTATACTAAATTATATTTTCTTTAATGCCATTTGAGAACAGTTAACAATGAAAAAAAAACTATTTCTCAAGAAAAAGCTGTGTTTCTTTCACATCACTTCATGAAACTGTAGGAACACCTGGCTCCTTGAATTTCTATGGGAATTCCAAACTAAATTTCTACAGTAACTTATAAACAAAAAGCAGTATCAACTCCCATATACACAAATTTTCCAGAGCTGTTAAATACAAGCATGTGAAACTACATTTTGACACCAACAAAACATGAGATAAAACTGAAATTACAGCCCCAGCTTTCAGAAATGACTGCATTAACACATGAAATGCACTTAGTATTCCTTCTCAGTACTTCAGCATTTGCAGTTCTTAAGAAAGATAGCATCAACACTGTCAGAGATGCCATTAAGTTTTTAAAACTTACATTTTTCCAGCATATTCATTTGCAATATGGTGCAAATGAAACTGCTGTGTGCTATCTCACCACCCTATCAGCTGCTTTATGAAACTTTAAAGCACTTTAACAGGATCATTACAAGAGAAGCTTGGGTGATGTGCAGCAGGCAGATTAATTGGAGGAATTCTTTGCACTGACTCTTCTTACACATCCTTATTCAATTTCTATGGACTGTTGAATGACCTTGTCATCTTTGCTGCCCTGGACTAAAGCTTAGCTGCAGTCATGGCTGTAACACAATATAAATAGATCCCAGGGAAATGAAACAACTGAAGGCCGAGTCTCTGGGGGAATCCTAAGTGTAGTAGGTAGCTGGCTAATTCTTCAGCAGAAGCTCCCTTTCCAAAGGGGAGTGCCATGCAGGGTCACAAAATGTGCCTTTGTGTCATTCAGACTTTGACAAATTCTTCACTTGGAAATATTGTCCAGGTCAAGGAACACGGGGAAATGCACTTTGCTTTATTTCTCCTCTCTGTAACTGGGAAGAGGCAGAACGTAGAAGAGCTTTGACAGGAAAGCTTTTCTGATTAAGACCAAACTTTTTGGAGTACATCACACACATGAGTATGACAGAATCTAATTTTTTTTCCAAAAGTACTCGATTGGGGCACAAAAAAATGCCAGTGGGTAATGTAAAACCAGAGGGCTCCCCAACAAACTCTTCCACCAGCAAAACTCACTTCAACTTCTAAACACACATCCTGAACCACTACCTCAGACCAGCAGACTTATCAAGCCTCACAATGAAAGACTTTCTGTGAGGGAAAAATCTCTAGACCAGGAGGAAGAAATGGAGGAATTAAAAATAGAGGCAAAAATGCACGGTATGCAGCCAAGGGTCTGCTCCTGTGGCACATTCAAGTAATAATGGAATTTTACACTGGACTAGGAAATGGCCTGCTATTGAAAAATAAATGCAAAGACCTTTAACACAAACAAATGTCTATGTGAAACTGTGGATATTTATTTTGAGAATAAATGATCAGATCATTTAATTCTATTTACATGGTGACTATCATGTAAATAATCCAGTTTAAAAACACACAGAAGTAACTGGGTGGACCTACACTGGAGAAAGAGAGGTCATGTCTCAGGCAACCAATAAGAGACTAAAAATATGCAGCATAATATTCATACTGCTACATTCCATGTTTAAACATCGTCATCTATTTCACACTAATGTGCTGATTCTGCTTTATCTATCATAATTATACTTCCATCAAGAGTCCTCCTGTAGACATTTGCAATCATTTATAGTAGTTATATCAAAGCTACCCACAAACAAGCAATCAACAGTGCTTGTAATAACAATGCTAATGTTCTCTGGTTAGAGACAATCATGAACTCTCATTTTGTGATGCACTCTAATTGCCACAGGGTAAGTGAAATGTCCTCTTTAATACACATACCTTGCACAACTGGCATTTGTACCAACATCTGCAGAAAGTTCCATGGACAGATGTACTGCCATGCTCTAAATGTCACTAGAAGTCTATCTGCAGTTTATTAACTATGCAGAAGAACGGGGAATGCAGGGCAGCTGTAGTCATGACAAAGACATGAAGAGGGAGTGCTTGGAAGCCGTATGCAGATATTATCTGGCGACAGATAATGCACGAGAAACTGCTCCTTCTTTACCACTGGGAAGCCCCTAGGACTGTGAGCATATTCTTTCAAATTAGGAAAAACCCTTCCTTTTGATCATATTATCCAACATATAGTACATCAAAAGTCTTAACACACACCTTTCCCCTTCAAGTTTCACACTTGCAGTATTCTAATTCCTGTAGCTCATAATGAAGACATTTATTTTAAAGACTCTGTCAATAAATCAGGAGTTTAGTGTCCTCAGGAGAGGCAAATGGGTGACAGAACATCAGTGCTCAAAGCCTCTGTCCAGTTCATGAAAAATCAGTTTACCATAGTCACAAACCCCAGTGTGGTGGCTTGCCTTGTCACACCTCAAATTGTACCAGGTAGGACCACTTCCTAATAACTAATAGTTTTAATTTTTAAATGCATAAATAAAGAAATGTACTGGTCCAAATCACTTGGATTATTCACAAGAAATAAAAAGATGAACAAATCACCTTCTTAATGTGTGGATGTGGCTACAGTCTTTGTGGATTTATGTACCGCATATAATTCTACCTGCTATAATCACCAGGTGTGCAGCTGCCAGGGGCAGAAGATTGGCTGTAGACTGCTTTCTAAGAAATAATTTGGCATGCACAAGTATTTCAAGCAGGCAGTTTGGCAAAGGGCAATCAGACAGGCACTATCACTACAAGAAGTCTCTGTGAGCTTTCCAAGCTGCAGTGTAAGTAATCGTCTTAGCACTGGAAAAACATGACCTAATCAATTTTCCTGAGCTGAGTCTTTTGTAGCTGTAGTGATGAATGCTTTTTACTATAAATGCTATAAAGAAAAAAAAAGAAAGAAGCCAGCAAAGAAACTTAGGAAAGTTCATATCCGATATATACTTCAAGTAACTCAATACATCCCATTTAAAAAAAAAAAAACCAAAAACTACTCTTCAGTGAAACCAGCCTCCAGCAGCACAAATTATGTAGATAGGAAAAATATAAATTACAGCAATCAGAGTATATGGAATGTATCATGTTTTGGTCACCATATTTAGATACTGAGAATTATGATAAAGAATAAACACTCAACACATCACATGAATCATGACTGAATGGTTACTCAAGGACATGAATTCTTCCTTCTTGCAATTCAGTCAGCTGTGACCGTGTGAAAGTTGTAATTTCCAAACTCACTTTTCTTTCATTTTCCCATCTGTCTACCTGCTTAATAGAAAGAAAATCTAACAAAAATGACACAGATAATATACATTTTAATATAATTCTGTAAAATAGTATTTTCATCTGAAGACTATTAGTGGGCTGAGAAAATCCATATCATGTAGATCACATTGTTAATAAGTTGGCACATGTTTGAAATTACAGCTTTTTATTGCATAATAAGAAGAAGATTTATGCACTTCTGTCCCAGGACACACAGACACCACATCCTTTCTGGGCTCTCAGAGGTGCTCTTTTGTCTCACAGCTCTGTTAAACAGTCGGACACTGCCAGATGCTCTGGCTGGAAATGGTCACAGATGGTCAGTTGTCCAGTTAACAGACCAGAATACTCCTCTCAAATCTCCCCTAAAATTGTATCTCAACTGTATGCAGCAGATGAGAATATTTGAGCATGGTCAGGAAGGCATTTGACCTAGTTAAGACTGCAGGTCAACTTTGATAACTTAGTCAAGATTAATTCTCCACAATACCTCCAAATAAACTATCTCAACACAGTTCAAACAGCAAGTGTCAAGTCCTATTTTACTTTTGCTGATTATGTGATAGAATGCATCTTTTGATGAAAGAAATTCTCAGTTCTGCATGTAAACAAAGTACCTTCTACCTTGGGATGATCCCAACAGATCTGTACTAACACACATTGCAAGAGCTACAGAGGAAAGGGAGTCAGGTGGAAGGTCTCCAGTGGTACTCAGCAAGCTCTGTGCTCAGTCCTGCAAATATTTACCAGTACTCCTTAAAAATATTAACAGGATTATAACATGCACAAGAGCTACTTGCTTCTATGTTGAACAAGCAGTGCTTGTCATGCAGTATACCTACGACAAAGGCTGCAAGTGAGACAGAAAGAGGCTAAAAATAGCAGAGAAAAAGCTTTGGTGTTTTGTATTAATCTTTCGCTGTTCCTAGATCAGGCATAAACACCAAAAATATTAAAAACCTGCATATTAAAGTGAATATTAAAAAGACATGTCATTTACTAGCAGTATTTACTAACTAAGTTCTTGTAATAAGTATCTTGTGATAAGTGGTTGGGTGTCCTTCCAGCTTATACATGATTTACAAGATCTGGTTATCTAAGTGCAACACATATTTTGTGAGAGGATTATTCCCTCAGCAGCCTAACTCAAGACTGCAAAGCTTATTGCTGGGAAAACAGGTGGCCAACCTAACTCTGCTGCCTTGCAGGTCTAGTGAGTTAAGCTCTCTAAGGTGTCACTGTCTTCCAAAAGAGTTGGGAAGAATTTTGTACACTCACCCAAACCACTGACAGTATATTCCAGGTCACTGGCATCCAGCAGAATGGGTCCATTCTCCTGCTGCCCCTCTTCCTTGTAGTAGAGTTTGTAGCCCTGCACAGCAGCGGGGTCCTCGGCATCCTGCTGCCACTGCACAGCAATGGTCGTGCAGTTCATGGGCTCCAAACGCAGCTCGGGAGACTTCGGGGCTGGGGTTACAGAAACACAGACAGAAAATAGTCTTGTGTTCTAGAAAAAGCATTTTTCATGCAAAAATCTGGATGTCTATCAGTCCAAACTTCACTTTAGACTTTGATTCTATCTCATCTGTGTAAGTCATGTAATTATTTCTTTCTTATGATACCTGACTCCCTATAACCTAAATCTAACAACTTAATTTAGAATACAACAGAAGAGAAAAAGCTTTTAATTCTGCATCTGAATAAACAAGTAAATAAATTTATGAGGTAGTTCTTTTCAAGCAAAAATGAAAACATTCCAAAGATAATTACAAAGTTCCTTCCTGCTTTAAAGCGAGCCAAAGCAAATATGATTAACAATACCATCCCACTTCATCAAGTGTTAATAATTCACTATAGCAGTCAAAACTCAATTAAATCCAAAGCAGAAGGATGTGAACTACAGCTAAGGAATAAAGTTAAAAATTCAAATCTGCATAGTTTTCAAGCTTAAGGAATAAAGTTAAAAACTCAAATCTGAATAGTTTTCAAGCTATTTTGTGAAGATGAATGTTCTTCTGCATGACATTACTAAATGATAATAAAATTCAAAGCTCAATTATAACAAATTAGACTTCATGTATCAAGTCAATTTGCATATTCAAAAGATGCATGCAGTACAAACACACATGAAACAACCGAGATCCTTTATTAGAACATTACAATGCTAATGTGCAGCGTTCCAGTTTGCAGAAATGTATTTTACACTGATCAAAATGGCCCAGGAAACTCTCGTTCATGTTTGTGAGCTGCTCAGATGCATTAGATTCTAGCCTCATTTTCTTCTGCTCTACACAATTTGAATTAAGCAAATTTAGAAATCCACCAAGCCCAAAGCCCGTGCTGCTGAGTGCGCAGCTGCCGAGCCTTACCTCTGACGCTGGTGGCTTTGGGGGTGCGGTGCGAGGTCCAGAGGGACGCCTCTCCCCAGCCCACCCTGGTGGCCGCAGTGATGCGCACCAGGTAGAGGCTGTCGGGCCTCAGCCCCTCCAGCAGGTGCTCGGCAGCGGTGCCCGGCAGCTCCAGCACCTGCACCTTGCTCTCGGTGCTCAGCCTGAAGGACACGCGGTACAGCACCACCTGCCCCCGCCGGTACTTGGCGGGGATTGGCAGCCAAGAGATGAGAATGTCTGTAGGGCTCCTGCTCGTCAGACTGATCTCAGGAGCTCTCAAGGGAACTAAAAAGGCAAAGACAAAGCTTTTGAGCTCAGGGAAAAGACAGAAAATTCTTGTCTGATACCTTAGACTATAATGAGATACCAGGAATGTAAAACTAAATAATCCAGCAAGTTCTGTAGATTCTTAATGATAATTGGACACTTCTCACCTGCTGCATGCAGAACAGCTTAAGCAAACTTTTTTCTGTAAGGCCATCAAACTTTTTTTTCTGTAAGGCCATTTCTTCTCTTATTGCTGCCAGCAGCAATCAAAGGCAATCAGCACCTGACTGGTGTGACACACTGCCTGTCAGGGTTTGATGCAGCAGCTCCAACCCAGGGCCCAGACAACAACCTGCAGCCAAACACTTGGTGCATGTTTTCTTCCCCTTACCATGTAATGAGGGTCCTGATAAAGTGACCTGCAGACAGCTAGAAATGGCACTGTTCCATGCTGCCAAAGCTTAACCCTGTCAGAACTTATTAATCAGATCTAATGATCTACACTAAACAGTGTGTTGTTGCCATGATGTTCAGATTAATTAAATCATTGCGCAGAAATAGTCAGCGGGGTCTTTTACAAAATTCTGATTCTACTACAAAAGGCAGACAGACACAAAAAAACCCAAAACAAAACAACAGGTTAATTAAAAAAAAAATCTTTAAAAAATTTGACAGTAGCCTAAATCCTAGGCTGCTGTCAAATTCTCATCATGAAAGGAGTTCTCAAAGATCTAGAATAGTTATTAACATGATTTAATGAAATGTCTTTCAGCACAGAAAGAGACTGTGTAATACACAGTGCTGCTCTGCCAGAATGTTATTTTATTCTCATTCCTTTTGTGAGCTGCTGCCTTGCACTGTGGTATCCAGAAGTCTCACTGGTACCAAGAGAAATTCAAAACCCTCAAGAACTGCTACCACTGGACTGCACAGTTTGACTCAGTGAAGATAACAACATTCACCAAAATAACTTCTTACCATCTTCAAGGGTGTGCTGAGTGACATGATCTGACATCTGACTGGCTCCCAAAGGCATGTAAGCCACAATATAGAAGGTGTAGTTGCTGGCTGGCTCCAAGTCATCAATGATGTAATGGGTTGTATCATTTCCAATCACCACTTGGTATTCTTCATTATTTAAGCCTGGTATAAAACAAGGGTTAGACAAACAAAAATTGCTGAAAATCCTCGAACATCACAGTATCTTGGCTTTAAGATCTCATGAAGTTACTTTCATGTTCTTCCCCAGCCTGCCTCTATTTTTAAAACCCTGTTCAGCAAAGCTCTTTTATGCACAGAAGTAACTGTGTCTAGCTGCAGTATAGGTTGTGGTGTTTCAGGATTTTCCTCAATAAGGGATGCTGAATGCAACTCTAAACCCTATTTAGCATTAGTCACAACAAACTGTGCTCACTGTACAGTAACACAACAGACAAGCTCTAATAGCCTTATCATTCATACCCAGCTTCTAAATCTATTTGTTTAGAGTCAGGCGTTTTTTTTCAAAACCTATTTACAGAGCCTTTCTATAGCAGACTGTGAGGAATGTGAGGGCTCCACTCCATCAAAAACAAAACAAACACCCTCCTGCCCCCCAAAAGAAACAAACAAAAAGAATTTATTCAGCAAAAGGATCTCATTTTAGCCCTGCAAGTACTATTACATTTGATTGACACGTTTTTTACTTTAATTTGGAGAAAGGCGAATAAGAACAGACCAGAATCTTCAAAAATGTTTGGCTCCTTAGCAAGTTGATAAAAAATAAAAAAAGAAAAAAAGAAAAAAATTGTCAGCAATTCACACTAAAGTATGCATAGCAATGCATGCAGCAGTCCTTGTCTTTGTTGGGCTTTATTCCTATAGAGGAAGGCTATAAAGTGGAGCAAGTGTGGTGAAAGCTGCTGTGTTAAGGAACAATTCACACCAAGTGCACGTCAACTTAATCAAAACTCTGTAAGAGCCAGCTCCTCCTCTTCACAACTGAATTTATAAACAAAACCAAAGGCAAATTCCACCATTAAGTTTTCCCACATTTATGAATTAACTTGATAGCATTTTAATTAGACAAGATTACGAGCATCTCACAACAGACTAGTTAATGACTTGTTAATTAGGAATTGCAAGGCACGATTTCTGACCTGCTAAACAAGATCCTTGAGCTCAAATTAAAAGGACTTGTTCTCTCACTGAATGGATTGCTGGGCCTCATGCAGAGGCCCTAATGAAACAGCCATAATAGAGAACAAGGCTTGCCTTCCACCACAATCAGTGTCCCCTTTGTGCCTTTTCTAAATCACTAACAAGGAATTAACACACTCCAACATGCACGCTCATCAGACCCTTATTCTTCTTGCTACTATGACCCCAATTTGAATGTAAAATATTCTGCTAAAAGAAACAAAAAACAAACACACAAAACCCACACCTGTTAGTTTTCTCAACTAGCTTGATTAAAACACTAACTTTTTTTATACAGGGAAGAGAACCTGAAGTTGTTTCTAAAGTGAAACATCAGAATATGTGAGTTGTGAAATGTAACAATAAGTGATGGCATCTTTTGTATTCAAAGCACCTACCACACTGTGATGTCTACAAAAAACCTCTTTAAAACTGCGTACAATTCATGCATTATCCAGTTTTGCTTTCCATAAAGTTTATGGAATCATAAACATCAGTTTATGCCAACTCAGGAGACTTGGCAAACATTGCTTTCCTTTGGCAATGCTATGTTCTTTCCTCACACTTGCAAAGGAGGTTCCTAACTAAAGGAAGAGAGCAATACATCTGTAACTTTTTTGTTTACACATTTATGTTCATAAGAAGCTTCAAGCAAAGATAAAACCTAGTCAGGTCAGATGTATCTGAGATAATTTTTAACCTTCATTATGGTCAGAAACAGGGTGTGAGGGTGGAACGGGGAAAGACAAGCTGAAAGGAATAACGAAAGCAATACATTAATACATAATATTTACATTAATACATAATTATCTAGAATTCTTAGAGAGTAAATAAGATGTTGACAATGTCAATAGTCTATGTTAGAACCAACCTGGTACAGTGTGAATCTCATAAAAATATTTTGCTTCATATTTAATTTTAATTTATTTAAATGCAGTTGTTTCTAAATTTACATTAGAGAGATGGTTGATGTGATAATTTTTCACAAAGGCATTTTCTAGACTTTCAAAATGCCTCTGATATGAAAGCAAGATCCTCAGAAAGGTTTATAGGCTACCACTCTATCACTTAGAAAGTTATTATTTTTACAGAATTGCAGTCCACTAGCCCGTCAAGTTCAACATTTTTCTATAAAATAAGACAAAAGCAACGTTTAAGTTCTGATGCAAATTTCTGATACTGTGAAATCATGTTACAAAATTACATGCAGATCACCTACATTTGAATCCCACCACTGTAATTACTCCTCTTTACACAGCCTTCTCCACTCTCCTTGTGTGGATTTTTTCACTAATGTGAAAGGATGCACAACAACATTATATTAAATAAAATAAATACCACAAGTCAGTCAGGAAAGATGAAAAAAATGGGTATTTGGGAAAGTATGTTCAAATAATTCAGAGGTTTCTGTTTGACTGCTTGCTTTTGTTTGAAGTTTGTTTTGTTTTTTACACCAAGACAAGCTATAATCTCATTTCACAAAATACAACCTTTGGATAAGCAAGCAAATAAGACAGGGACTGCAAAATCATTTTGCAAAAAACATATTCCAGAAGATACCTCCTTTCCCTACTCTGCAAGATTATCTCCTGCACAAACTTCCCTAAGGACACTTTCCCAGTTTCTTTGAAGTTATCTGGTCTCTGCTCTCCACAATTACCCAGATAAATTATCCAGTGTGACTTTATTCATATTAGCTCTAAGAGGGGATTGTGAGCACAATACCTCAGTGACTGAAAGAGTAGGGGGTAATTTCCCACCCCTCTTGTTCTCATTATCTTTTAAAACTCTTTCCTTCCTTCCTTCCTCCAGACAAAATTCTCCTGTGTCCTGAAATATCCCACTTGCAAAAGCAAATGTGGCTATTCCTGCATCAGCATTAGAGTAATTAAGCTGTCCTTCCTGTCCTCTGCTTAGCAGATGGCAGGCTGGTATTCCACACAGGGCTGAGCATCTGCAGTCCTGTCCTTGAATAAACCACTTACTGAATAGCAGTGGAAACAGAAATCACTCCAAGAAAACAGGGTTGCAATGCACCTCACTGGAAGCCATGCACTAACAATTTTTCAAGTCATTAAGCCATCACCTTCTGCTCTTGAAAAATGGCTGTTTCGTACCACCTTAAATTACCTTAACTCAAAGCAATTACATAATACTAAGGGATTTTAAAATGTCTAGTTACTCATTTTTATTCCAACTACCCATTCCATTCTATACAGGAACTTGTATATCATTTCAGACACTGGGATAAGCCACTCATGGCCATCCAGCATTTGAATAACTTTTCTCATTGCAGGAGACCAAGGGATGAGAGAAGAGTAGATTTTACCATTTGGCCGATATTCATTTTAAGAGAAGGTAGTGAAGACGAAGTATCAACTATTCCACTCCAAAATATATGAAAGCCAGTAAAGTCACAAGAATTTGGGGATCTAGACAGAAGAGCAGTCTGTGGTGAGAAGTTCAGCTCTGTAAGCCTCCAGGACTCTGCTGTATGCTCTGTTCTTTCCTGCCATGCACACACTGAGAGGAAAGGCAGAAATTCCTGCTGAGGACAGAGGGAAATCCAGAGAGCACTACAGAGGGCACAGCTTCCAAGGTTCTGTCCTAACTTCAGGATCTGCTCACTGGAGCCATCAGACACAGGTAAGTTGGAAGAACACAGTCCCAAAATGAGATGATGTGGAAAAAGCACTTTTCCCTCTGTTGACTGCAGTATGCATTGATATGCTCTGATGCAGCCCTGAATAGGAGCCATGCACATCTGACAGTCTTTGCAAGGACATTCAAGCTCTTGTCACATTCAAATCATGAGATGGCATTGAAATCCAACTGCTTACCTTCAGCTTTCATGTAATGCACAGAGTATGCAATCACTTTGTCTGAGTTGTAGAGCGGCCTCTCCCAGGCCAGCAGGATTGCTGAGCTGGACATGGTTTCAGCGTGGACGTTGTAAGGAGCACTGGGCCTGTCCTCTGACATCACCACTGTCAGCCTGGCCCTGGACAGAATGGAGCCCTGGCTGTTCTCAGCCATGCACTGGTAAATGGCATCATCTTCAGGAATGATCTGGTTAATCACCAATTTACTGTGTCCAAAAGGAAGAAAAAGAGGTGGAAAAGAAGCTCACATCTTGGATAAACTTAGCTACACATAAGTGAAACAGTTATGTTTGCCTCTGTTTCCTAAGTTTAGTATAATTGACTTACATGCCACAAATTCCTCTATTACAAATGGATGCTCAGCAGTGAAATTTAGCACCTTGAAGCATTCTGCAAAACCTGCCATGTTTCTGTTTGTGCCTGCAAAGCCAGGCACAGTGAAAACAAAACTTCACTGCAAAAAGCTGACCCTTAAGCTTGTCATGCCTGGTATAATAATAATAATAATAATAATAATAATAATAATAATGCCTGGTATAATAAGCCTTACTGATTTTCAGTGTTGATTAATGTGCATCCATCACTACATTTAATGCCCCATTGCAGGCTGACTTGAGTTCTATCTTGATTGTCTACTGCAATGTCCTCTTTTGGTAGCACATCACTAGCACAGCTCACCTACAGCAATTGCAATCTTACCTGTTGTACATTTTTATTCTACCATTGGAGTGTATTCTCCTTCCATTTTTCAACCATGAAATTTTGGGGGCAGGATTTCCTTCTGCTTGACAAGCAAAACGAGCAGTACCAGCTCTAGGCCTTGTTAAGCTTTCTGGCCATTCCACAAATGAAGGTGGAGCTACAGATAAGTTACAAGAGGAAAAAAATAGTTTAAAAAATCAAGCCTCTACAAATGCAAAGACAGTCATAACAATAATAATAATAATTAGTTTCCCAAATAAAAACCTCTCTCCTCAAGCCACTCATACACACATGTCCACAAGCAGAAAGCACATTCCTTTGAACAAAGCACATATGTTTAAAGACACCCTATCTGCACAGATAGTACTTTTTTTCATGCATTTATGGATACAAACAAATCAAACACCAGAATATGACACACTGTTCTCTCATAAACACATTACATATTTCTGCTTGGTTACAGGGTCTTTTTCTGTGTTGAAAGCCTGTCTTCCCAGAGCAAACACTGCACCTGGCTATCTCCAAGTGCCAGTTCACAACTCAGATCTGGAGTATCTGACACTTCCCATCTAAGTCAACAGCCAGAAGAATGCAGCCACAGTTCTGTGATCCGCTCAATCTCTGCAGCCTCCCTGCAGCCCCTGGCACACGATGTTTGAGATAAACCACCAGCCCAGCACCCAGCAGGGCTCAGGAGGGCAGCCACAGGGTGCTCACACTGCAAGGGAAGGGGCTCACCCAGCACGGTGAGGGTGGCCATGGCCACGGTGAAGTTGCGCGTGCCGGGGATGGTGGCACGGCAGACGTAGACGCCAGAGTGCTGCACCCGCACGTCCGAGATCAGCAGGTTCCCGTTGCCCAGGACCCGCGTGTGGAACACATCAATGGACTTGTGGTCTGTGGGAGAGAGCAGATCAAGGGGGTTACAAGGCTGTTCATCTAAATAACTGACCTAAATTGGGCTGTCTATGCAGTGATGGCTTAGATTAGAGTATATAAAAGTCAAAAAATGCAAAGGAAATCACAACTGAACTTTCAGAGGTTTCCATTTTGCATTTCCTTTGCTCTTCACTAGCTACTTGACCATTCAGATGGCTGGGCCTCACCACTTCTTATGTGGTTTATGTCTGGAATTCACCTCAGTTGAAGTTAGCCTCCCATCTGCCTAGCACAATGATTCAGTTCATCCCTACCAACTACCACATCATCTTTACAAACAGTGATCAACCATGTCCTGAATTACACTGCAGATAAACCTAACTCATTTGAGCACCATGTACTTTCTCCTATTTTCACACCAAATTCTCCACAACTATAACGTGAACTTTTTTCCTACTTGTTTGTCTGTAAAAGCCACTGAATCAACCAGGAAAGATACATTTATTTCTTACACTTTGAGAAATAAAAATGAAGGAAAAATTTTCATGGTTTGCTTCTACACATACAGTCCTGACTTCCACATTTAGGTACATGTTGGAATGAAAACAGAAAGCAGTTTTCATGAAAAAAATGTGATGCACTGCTCAATGTTATTATACTTGCTGCATTCCCTCTTCTCCCCTTCCAAGCTGACTGTCCTGGGTTTATCTATTCATAGTCCAAATGGCCCATTAGCACCAGGTGCAAACCACATTCTCACAGGGCTTCTAAGAGAAGTGAAAGGAACTCTTAACAGGTCTGTTTGATGGAATGGAAACAGCTATCCCAACCTGCCCCCACCCCCAGTTCTACTCCAGCCACCACCCTGCCTGTCCCTGTGCCCGGAGCAGCGCAGACTGACAGCAGAAGCAGGGAGTCCAAAGCTTCAGAAAACCTCGGGGCTTTTTGACAGCAGCACTGAAGCACAGAACTGAAAGTGCTTCACTCATCCTACCTTAACCTGCTAATGGTTACCTACTGCACAAAGCCTCAGTACAGAAACCTAATTGCTCAAATCCTTGCTTTCCAGTTTTACTTCCTCTCCACAGGCTGAAGGTGGCATGCTGTAATTTTAAGACCTACCTAACCGGCTCCAGGAGATGATTGGCTTTGGATTCCCTGTGGCTACACACTCCAGTATGACAGTTTGATGAAGAGATGCTGTAATGTTTTGAGGACCAGCTATTATAGATGGCTTGTGAAAAGGCTTCAAGTCTGAAGCTTTGGAGAGATTAAAAAAAAAAAAAAAAGATAAGAAGTGAGCACAGTTGAACAAAAACTCAAATATTAAATGAAACAGGGTTTTTTTGGGATGTTGATTGGGGAAACTTACATTGAACAATATTTTAGCACAAGATAAAAGCAAGCAAAATTATTTGGACAAGTGGTTCAACTATAGCTTTTTAAGGCTTTTAAGTGTTTTTGCTATACTGTAAGAAAAGGAAGATAGTGCCACTGAAAGGAAATCTCACGTGGTAAATACCTGGAATAACACTCAGCACTGCCTCGGTACTCT
The DNA here is from genome assembly GCF_028769735.1 of Zonotrichia leucophrys gambelii. NCBI lineage: Eukaryota > Metazoa > Chordata > Aves > Passeriformes > Passerellidae > Zonotrichia > Zonotrichia leucophrys. The sequence goes on along the minus strand of NC_088180.1, from coordinate 7,482,645 downwards.
TACGTCTACTGGCTGCAGTTGTGGCAACACATCGGTAATTCCCTGCATCCTTCTGCTCAACACCATAGATCTGAAGCACTCCTGTAGGCAGAGCAGTTATCCTGCCACAGAAACCAAAAATAAAAAATGTAGATAAACATTCAGCCAGTGAACACGGTCAGGGAATTAACTCCTTGATTTACAAACAGTCATTGCTACACTGACCCGGGAACAGCAGGCTGGAGACTCAGAAACATTCCCAATACATGACTCACCTTCCTGCCTTTCTGAACTACAGGCAAAATTCCCCTCAGCACCACAATGAGAGCAGAGGAATTTACTTTCAACAAGCAGATCTTTCTCACCCCCAGAATCAACCATCCCAGCCTTCTTTAACCTGCTACTACATCCATACTGTTCAGGTTGGCTGACTTTTCCCAGCAGTTTCTGATATATGGGCATAACTGGTGTACAGTTCCCAGAAACCCACCCAGGGTTTCAGTTTTTAGTTTCTCTTTTTTTCTTCTTTTACATGAAGGGTATCTTAGACACCTTCAAATGGAGTTACAAGTCAAAAAGCACAGGAGTCAGTTCAATGAACACAAACTGGACATGAAAAAGAATCTAGCAGAGAGCAAACTACATTCTTCAAGTTCATCAGTTCATGAGAAGTCCCCCTTAACATAGAATTTCCCTGGTTTCATGTGTTTTATCTCAATTTTCTGTATATATAATTCTTTATTGTCCCTCTAAAGAAAACAAGTTCAGCATCAATTCTTGAGTGAAAGCAACCCCACTAGTTCAAGCAACCCCCAGAGCCAAAGCTCACCCATTCCATTCCCCACTGCAATGCCTGCTCCTGAGGATGACTTCATACAAAATTCACCAATAAGAACTCAGACCAGTGATTGCTGCGCAGATAACAGAGGGTGACTCTGGCCTGCACTCATAACACCTATTTAAAATTCATTAGCAACATATCTATGACCAGCTATTTCAATAGCTGACATGGAACCTTTTTAATGTATTGGCAATGGAAGTATCCAGATTTTTTTCTTGCAGCAGGACCAAAATGATAGCAAAGAATAAAATACATTCTAAAATGTGTAACCCTACATACCTGTCCATGACTAAGGGTAAGGTTGTTCTATTCACTTCCCATGTCACAGTGGCAGGAGGGTTTGCTGTTATTTTACAGGCAAATCGAGCTACTCCACCTTCTTGGACTTCAGTTGAAAGTGGCTGGATCTCAAATGCAGAAATGGCTAAAAACAAGACAACATCAATTTTAAGCGACTAAAGTGAGAAAAAAATCCTGGTTAAATCAAACTCTAGTTCATAGATCAACTTCTAAAAATACCCAGAAATACTTCACATAGCCCTTTTATTTCTGTATGCAAAGAAAGATGGATCTAACTGCCTTGTCAACTTAGGTCAATAGCCTGTTTTCACTGGTTGAAGTTTTACTTAAAATAACTTTGCTTTAACCTAATTCAGAAAAAAAATGTTTCAATGAAAATAAATATGACACGCTCAAATAGAATTAAGCATACAAATTGACTGGCATGCAGCTGGAAGCCATATCAATTATTGGACTAACAAAGTTCAAGTCAATACAACTAGTTTGGGACAGCCTTAAAAAATTTGACTGCAATAGCAAATTTCCAAACCAACTTTTGCTTCCTGACTCACTTTAATAGAACAAAGCATTTGCAAAGTTGTACAAGTTCATGTGTGGTAAGAAAAAGAAATCAAAATAAAAAAAAAAATCACAAAATAAGTTTAAGCAGGTGAGAACACTTTTATCCCAGCAGTCTGAGCAGTCACAAGCTAATGTCTGATGCACAGAGCACCAATGTTATTTTGAGCATCTACAACTTGAGGAGTTCACAATGTTGAGCCAACTGAAGTGGAAGATCAATAGATACTCAGCAGCTAATAGCTAAGAAATTGATCAGTTGTTGGATTTTCTTGCTCAAAAACAAGGGAAAGTAATACAAAACCTGCTAATTAATTGCTTATTTACTGCTATTTACAGAACAACTAACAGAACAATTCTTCAGAAGCAACTCCTTTTGGCTAAGTCAACACAAATAATGTCACACATTTCCACCCCCTGTAACTGCAGAGGGAACAATCTCTGTAAACCCAATGGTACTTCTTCTGTTTTTTAAAAAATCAGGTTCCAATTAAATTTTTACTCCTGTATAAATGATACAGAAATATGGTTGCAATAGATATTAATATTCAAGATCTTAATATTAAAGTTTTGTGTTTAAACAATTTATCTATTTTACTTGGTTATTAATGGAAAAGGAATCCAAGCTTGTGTTACTTTCTTCTCGTCTTCTTGGTTCTAATTTCTCCCTACACAAATGCGTGTTCACCTGGATTCAGAATAGCATTTCCCTAGTGCCCTTCTCAACAGATTTTCTTTCTTAACAGAAAATAAAATGCTTCATTTATTTACTGAAATTATGATGCAGCAAATTAGCCAAGTCTGGTCACATTTCAAAACAGAATCTCTAGGAATGTAATAAAGGCATAAATTATATGAACAATCCAAACCAATGCAATGTGTGTTTCAAAACCATTCTGTAGCACAGCTGCACCACAGCCAGTGGCATTAAAAAGGATCACTGCAACAAAGCAGAAAGGTAATCATACAGGCTTTACTGAAGCAAAGCTCTTTCACAGCTTTAAAAGTTTCATCTCCACTGGAACAATAAATTACCTAAAATTTTCTTATATTGGTACAGTTACTTAGAAACAGTGAGACAAATGAAACACAATATGTGTTTCATTTGTGTATATACACAATGTCATTTATGTATATAAAAATAATTATTTACTTCCATGCACTCGGTACATTACAGCTGTAGATTAAAGACAGAAGTGACACCCTGCAGAATTACAAAGCAAACTGAGGACAATTAGTATTTCACAGACCACAAAATGCCATCGCAATAGCAGGCAAGAGCAGGTTCTACAGTGTACAGATAAAGTCCAGTGAAAGTTGCTAATTGAAGCTGATATGCAAAGAACATTTTTCCACCTGAGCAGGAACAATGTCTTTCCCCTGAAAATTAATCTTTAAAGACAGCAAAAGTCACAACTATGAAGAACTGCACAAAATCTTTAAAAAACCTTATTAATGCTACTAAATGGAGATTTTAGAAACAAAATCCTCGCTTACCTCTTATCTAAGTTCATACATTGTTTACCAGTTTAGCTCAATACTTGCTCCCTCTGTATCTTGCTTTACGTACATCTCGGGTTTCTTCTTGATTCTGACTTTATTTGTTCCAGTAAAATCTGTTTTTACAAGTCTATTGCTGTCTCGTGAAATCTGACCTCTTTGTAACAGGCTTGTTTTCCTGGCAAACACTGATTCCAGCTCAGAACCCAAGAACAAGTCATTAAAACAGCACTGTTAAGAGGCCAGAGCTCTATAAAATGGATAAGAAACAAAGTCTCAAGAGACATACCCTGCTCCCAAAAACAACCCTGCAATGCAATAAATGTAAGTGCCTTTTTATTTGAGTTTCCCTCCCACTTCTCCAGTCTATTTAATCATTTTGTTCTCAGATTTATAGCCAAAAGAAAATGATTAATGCTACTCTGGGAAGCTGATGCTCTCACTCTTATTAACTTGCAAGATATCAAACAGAAGCAGAAGACAATAACTGAAAACTGTATTTACTTGTATAAATTCCTGAAATTTATGTGATAGGTGCATGTGTTTGCACAGTGACTTCTGAGAATGAAGATCTTTACTGGGCAGAACTGTGTGATTTATGTCACCAATGCTATCTATGCAGAGAGAAATTAGACTCCAGTTCAGGTATGAGTTCCTTCATTTACCATTGAGGCAAATATCCACGGGTTCATAACCCAAATGATGAAGTATTGGAGAACTGCTCCTGATGCACATGGACTGAGGATCCTGGATGGATGCAGGATGGACTATTCTGCATCATGTAAAAACTCTCTATGTACCTAGGCAGGTTTACAGATTTAACTATTAAGGTATGAAGATGTCAAACTTAAGAAGCTCATGCCTCACACCTTTTGTTTGTTTGTATGCAGCAGCAGTCATTCACCGACTTTAATTGTGGAAAGAAAAAGACCAAGCAAACCAGCAAAAAAGAAGCCCAACACACACCCACTTCATTCCCTCCTGAAATGAAGTCCTGAAGCTTGCTGCAACACCAATCCAGGGACCTGTTCCCTCACACACTGCACTTTCTGCTTGCACACTTCATGCCATCATGAACTCATTTTCTGAATGAGCTTTCCTAAGAGGCAAAAGAAATTCCAACAACCAACATGTTGATTATTGTTTCATCACAGCTGACTCTAGCCCAAGACTGGACTGCAACTGTGAAATAAAAAACCTGAAAGAATGAAAGATAAACCCAGAACTGAAACAGTAGCAGTTTTCAAGTAACCAGAATGCATGAAATATTGAGAAACTGTACCTGATGGTGAGGCTTTAGTGTTTCTCAAGAGATAATGGCCACTCACAGAGATGAACTGCTCAGGTGGAAAGGACAAAAGTGCATAATGCCATTTATACAAGGCATCTGTTAATGCTATTGAGAATTTCACAGTAGCTCTAACCCTTGAAGTGAAACCAAGAATCTTCTCATTTTTTTTAACTCTCTGGTGAAGAGATTTCGTTTGAGAAAAATAAACTTGTATGTTAAAGAGAAGCTATGGCTTTTCCCAAAGAAATTGATTTCAGGGAAACACATGATAACCTTTGTCTTCTTGATCCAGTTTTTGTGATGTATTCTCTCTGATACTGTTGAAAAATCCAACAAATACACATGTGTAATGTAACACCAAAGCAAATTTGCACATATTTTCTTGAAGTTTTGCAGTTTCTCTGGAATGAGACTCTCTAGGAATAAGGCTTAGAAGAGATTATGAAAGGCATTCTGCCATGCCTCTTGGCTATATAGACACACATTTCCAATGATTTGCTGCTCAAATGGCACACTTTGGTCTGGATCTAGATTTGGAATAAACTTAATTTGAGTATATACTGACAGATGCAGACACTTGGCAAGACTGCAGACACACAGCCCTTCTCCTCATTTCTGAACAAGCATGTGGAGCACACAGAGCTGGGGCTGTCATCAAGTGATACAATGGGTGAATCTTCCCTGAGTTTCCCAAGAGATGCTAGCAAAAATTAAGTTTTTTGTAGTCCAAGTTCTACTTATTACATACAGTTCAGAGGTGAATGTCACACAAACACAGCAATATGGGTAAAGATTTTCACAACTGTAACTGAAAAGGGATTACTGTGAAAGGGCATCCTGCATGTGCTCCCACAAGCAGAGTGATTTCTTACACTCACCCTCTGAAACTTTAATCAAGTGTTGTTTTACCTAAAATTACTATTTTTAAAATGTGAGGCATAAAAATAAGAGATTTCAGGAGAAAAAGAAGGTGACCTGTAAGGAAAGATTGAAAGATCTGGGATCTGATTAGGTCTGGGAAAGGCATCTCAGGAGAGAAGTGATAGTCTTACTGATTAATGAGAGTCATTGCTCCCTGTTTTCCCTAATACTTCTTTGTATATTTGCAAGACCAGAAAAAGCAAGAAGAGGTTTCAGCTCCAGCATGGGAAGTTCAGGTGAGGCTGCTGAATGGAAATGTACTGGCATGGAACAGGCAAACAAGGGAGGCAAATGCATCTGCAAAGACTTTATCTCACTATTGTCTGCACATCTCCCTCCTCTAATGGCCACTATTTAAGGCAAACAACCGAGCTGAGATGGAACTGAGCTCCATCTGCAAGGGGAAGTGATACCATCCAGAACACATTTGGCCCTTTCAGGCACAAAGGGAAAGTGTCAGTTCATTCTGACTGTTATAAAACACTGTAATTCAAACAACATACTGGTAATGGCATTCTTATAAATTACCAGAGATTTAACTCTTCTGATAAAATGCAAAGTGTGGCTTTTTCACTAAAGTCAGCTGTTATTTTTGATTTCTGCCAGGATGGTTGGAAAAATAAGCTTAACTAAAACACACTTTTTCTACAAACTTGCGTTGCAGAGAGATATTCTGAAATTGCATGGTTTTGTGCTACTATTGGCTAAAATTTTGGGTTAATACACTTAGTTTTAATTAATAACCAAATCATGCTGAAAGCCTAGTACTTAAACTTAATTAGAACAAAATTAGTTGCTTTAAGAAAAATAATTAGAGGTGGCATTAAATAAATAAATAATTAGATAAATCATACAGGCTGCTGACATCACTGCCCACATGTTAAGAACTCAATGAAATTTCTGAAGAATGCTATATCAGGTGCTTAACTTATTACACGAGAATTTTCAATCTGTATTTTTCTTTCTCTGCATTAATAATCCCCAGCAGTAAATGCTATCACACATTGTTATGTTAATGAGTTGTGCTAGTCTAACAAAAAGCAACTGATAGTAATAAAACAACTACACAACTGCTCTCTCCTTCTCCCAAAAATCTAAAACCAGGGAGGGGACCACAGTGTTCACGGGCCTCTTCTCAGCTGTAACTTAAGGCTCTCAGGATGGTTTTCTCTCACTTGCATGCTGAGAAACACCTGTAGAAGGGAAAAGGGGAGGAGAATAATGACCCATCCTGTTCCAAGCCCTGTGCAGCTGCAGGGGAGGAGAGCAGAATACTGTACCTTATCCTTCTCTAAAGCACAGGGAAGTCTTGATTCCAGATGCAATCTCCAACACCAGGACCCACAGATTTTAATGTCCTTAAAGTAACCCAGGCCCCACCACACCTTCAGTGCCTTTTCAACTCCAACTGCCTTTCCTTACCCTTCAAACAAGCTTTTCCAGACAATTTCACTTCCAAAGGCAGCATACATTTTAAAGGATTAGTGAACCAGTTCACCACAGTTTTAAAATCCATACGTGTGTGTGTGTGTGTGTGCAGCATAACTGCAATAGCTGGAAAACCAGAGTCTTTAAGCTATCTCACTTCATCTCCCTGATATCTTGGGAAAAGCTTTGCTAGAATGGCACCTTGTACCCTCTAATCCCAAATTAAACTAAATCCTTTTAATGTGCAACAAGGAGATTGCTGCTATTAATCCCTGGGTTTTAATGAGGTACTAACACTAAACGGTCAGACATGACTTCAGATCAGTATGCACACAAACTGCCTGGAAATGTGGTCATCCTGCTAAAGGGCATTCATTTTACCTTGCTGGTTTGTTTCCCAGCTTCCTATTCTAGCTTTAATTCCTGCCTTTCCTTTGTTCTTTGAAGCTGCTTACTACAAACCCACTCTTAGAAAGAAGGCAGGACAGACAGACCTAAGGCAACATGACAGAAACACATTGGTTTGCCACAATTGTGACATGTAATTTCTCACTATGAAAAAGAAAATAACTTTCCTGTGAAATCTAGAGGTTACACTAAAAGTGTGGGGGAAATGACACCCAAATCAGATATTATGTAACAGAAGAGAAATATTTGAAGGAAGAAAGGAAAATAAGAGAGGGACCAAATCAAGAAACAGATTGATTACCGATACCAAATCTGAGGAAGAAAATCCTTCCCTTTAGTATGAACAATGTAGCAGCAATTTTAAGGATGATGGTTCAGAACTGCATTGAAAAAGGAGTCCAGACTCAAACTATTACCTTACAATTAAATAACAGGGAGGTTAAATGAGACTGAAACTGCCACATTGATTTGACACTATCAATAATTGATATGGGAAACCTAATAATCTCTCTATCCCACAATTGCTTTAACCATTTGCCATTTAAAATCTCCCAGCAGGCATTTTAACATTTTAGGGAAGTTGGATCAGAATACAGCTTGTACAGAACACAATAATATCCTACAGCAATCATTCTGATGCTCTGGAAAACACGGCAGAGTGGGAAATTACAGAATTGCATTTTTATGAGCTGCTAGCTTAGCACTATAACTTGGGTTCCTGAAAACACAAACCTAAACAATAACAATTTTAATTTTTCTTTTAATTTGTTTTTTCCAAATATTGCAAAAAGTTAACAAGATTAGAAACCTCATTTCTACAGCATGAAAGACACAAGCACAGAATATGAGCCAGGTTTGGCCATGAAAACTGACATTCTGAAAATTGACATTCCAAAAATTGACATTCCCTTTAGACAAAACTGATCCTTCACACCATGTGCTACTCACGTTTCAGTTCACAGAACAGTACTGTTGTATCTAAGAATCAAATTTTTCTGAGGCATTAGCCTGAAAAACCCTTTCAAAATCACATTCTGAGTTTTGGAGGGACCACAAAATGCTCTGCACATAGGGGTAATTAAAGAAAGCTTTCACTGATAAATACCAAGAAGATCCCAGGATGAGGTGATGAGTGAGGATTTGGGCCATCTGCCCTTTCTGCTTTTCTCCATTCATTACTTCAGCTCTGGACAAATCTTCTCCAAGGCCCTGACTGCTCAGCTGAAGCCTGAACCCCTTTGCACAGCTTACTGCAGTTTGCCTCCAACATAGTGCCAGACAATTTGGGAAACTGCTCTGCTAAAACTTATGGTCACTTTCTTGTAAAAACACTCCAAGCCTACCACATACTCACTTCCACACTAAACTAAGCAATGAGAGAGAAATGCAATGGAAAAGGTAATAAACCAAGGTATGTTGTCATTTTTCCATTCCTCTCTCATATTCTTGCCAACTTGCACAGATATATCTAAGTGCAGTGTTTAGAGTCAATGAATTCCAAACTGAGATGCAGATCACCAGGAATTACTCTCCAATCTCTGACAAGGGAGAAAAGAAATCATGAGCCCCATACACAAAACTCATACTTATAAAATACAAAGCAAAACTGTTTCTTTGTGCATTAAAGTCTCTGTACAGCAATGTCCAGTGTCTCTGGTTAAAAAAACAAAAATTTTAAAACTGCCCATTCACAAACTACCCACTACTCTTCTGGTACTGAAGAATGCTATAATCTAAAGGCAATGAAATGGAGAAGCAAAGAGGTCAACAGCCTGAGCACCCTCGAACAAAAGTTCCCTTGGAGATGTCAGCTGCAATCTCATTTGTTTCCTCTAACACTTTCAGGTCCCCCTGCTCCTTTCTTTAAAGCTCCTAATTCAGTGGCTGACAAATGATCATTTTAAAAATCCCTGTACAGGAATAACCAAGTCTGAATTTGTCCACTAAAGATCATTCAGCTCTCCATCATTTGGGCTGGGACTAGATTCTATAAATGTGCTTATGGCCACACACAGGCAGTTTTCACCAGCAGCTTCTCAAAGTTAGGACCAGTCTGAAGTTTCATATGTAGAATTTTCTCTTCCTGAAATCCTGGAAGTCAGGCTATTCTGGGCCAAGTTTTTAGGGAAATGTGCTCATTTGTCCTTTCTTTGCTCCACTGTATCCTTATTCCTTCATCCTTACAGTATCCTCAGAAAGTAGGAAAATATATTTTCTTCTCCACTATCCTGGTTTCATGATATCCACATACAGAACAGAAGTTTTGTGAGCAAGTTTCTGATCAATTCCAGGGCAGAAAGTCAAGAGAGAGGTCTCAAGTGGATGCATCTTAAAGATAGTTCACGTGAAAGGAGGAAAACCTTGAAAAGTTGAGAACAAATACCTCAACAGCATCACAATATGTCAGGGATTTTTCTGATACTGATCAATTTTTTCAAGGATAAACACAATAATTTCTATTCAGGATATATTGTACTCTAGGAAAGATACCCTTTTCTTTTGCTAAACAGGCAACACTAAATTTTGGAAAGTGTTAACCTTAGCAACAGAAAGAGTTCATAATTAGCATGTCCACTCTGTATGTTATGGAAAAAAATCTCAGAACAGTTGAAGAAAACTGGCTCCTCAGAAGTGGATAATCACCCATCAAAAAGGTCTCTTCAATGCAGAAACACACATGCAGGAACAGAAAAGTACAATTTGACAAGGTGACTATTAAAATGTATTGTTCCCTCCTCACTTCAAACCACTGGAACAGCCACAGAGCTTGTTATCCATGCCATATTAACATAATTGTGCCAATAAATGGGATCCTGGGCAGCAGCAACGTGCCAGAGGAAATAACAGGAGGCTCCTCACTGACACAGTACCAGCCAGTGAATCCCTTACTTTACAGTTTGCTCTCCTGCCCATCAGCTGATCTAAGAGCCACACTGAGATGAGAATCCAATATTGCAATGCAAGGGCATGCATCACAATTCTCAGCCTGTGAGGGAAGAAAGTGCAGGGTAACACACCCAGGTCCTGCTATTTTACCTTGTTAGAAGCAGCTGCCAATATTGCAAAAATGCCACCACTCTTGCAGCTGCATGCAAGTGTTCTCATGAGTACACACATTGCCTTACTACACCTGAATCACTTAATAGGAAGCAAAAACTGTACCACTACCACCCCTCCCAACAAAAGCAGACAAACATATCACCTCAGGAGTTATCACTAGCACTGTTTTAAAGGAATTAAAAGCTTGAGGCTTTGAAAATGTGGCTCTATATATTCAACAGTTTATTGATGGTGTGACTGACATTCCTTACCAAACCATGTAAACAAGCATGAGAGATTTGATCTTTTCACTTCTGAAGGCATCCCAGCTGGAGTTTTCCCTTCTCAGTCTATCTATCATCCAGGCAACAGTGTGTGGCCCCAGAAGGCACAATAAATGCTAATGCACTTATCAAGGAATTCCCTTCTGCTCTTCTGCAGACAAGAAGCATAGGAAATAGGAGAGAAAAGGCACACAGTAAGCCACATTAACCAGCTTCAAAGCTGTTCTACTTGTGTGGCTGCATGCATTCAGGAGAAAGAACACACCACTTTCTCCCTTGCAAGGACTGATTTCCTTCAGCAGTTTGCCCAGTGATTGCCTTCTAGTATCTATGCTTAATCCCACAGATGCCTTTCTTTGGAGTTGCTGCCATTCTGTGAAGAATTAGTTCTGCTTAATAGCCCAACTGTTGCATGGGGAACATCCAGCACAGTTTTGCACTTTACAACATGAAGACAAGGATCAGAACACAAGCAGGATTTTGCAACAAAAGACATGTCCCTTCACAACTAACCTAATCTGGCATCCAAAAAGAAAGACCAAAAAAACTCCACAAAACCAACAAAACCAAAATAAACCCACACAAATCAGAATAGAACATGAAAGATTTAAAGATCAACTGCTATGATTCTAAAGTTCCTCAAACTAAAATTTAATAATCTCTCAGTGCAACACAGAAAAGACAATTTCAGCACTTTGCACCAAAAGTCTGCAGCACTGGAAGCATAAATCTGCCCCATTCTGACCAATGAATTTCACTGCAGACGCCGCAGAAGGGTAAGACCTCTATTGATTTGTTTTGTATCTCTATAAATAAATAAATGCTATTCCTGGCTAAAACAAAATAGACCCTAAGCAGAATGCAAAAGCCACTCTTCACCTCACTCTGCCTAGCTCATCAATCAGAGGAAGCACCAGAGAGCACATCCCAGGCCAGGAGTGGGGCCCCACACATTCCTGTGCTGCACCACCCACCCTGCGCCCTCGCTCACATCTGGGGAAGGCAGAGGAAGGGGCTCCATTTCATACAGTGGCAAACTGACACCATCCCCATATGAATGAGTGTAAGTTGATCTGCTGGTGCTGTTAAGTCTCCAGACTGTCAGAAATGCTATTCCTGAGAGATAGGAGCACTCTCCATTTTTTGCTTGCAGTGTTTCAGAATCAGCATCCCAGGATGAAAGACCATTTCAATGCAAAACGCTGAGCAGGGGTGTTGGGAATTCAAGCCCTTCAGCCCCCTCTCCAAATGTCAACATTTCCTCATTCCCACGGGGAAAGGAAAGAAGAAATGCCTCCACTCTCAAGGGCCAAATGCCTGCAGCTCATTTCCCTGTCACCAAATGCCCACTACTGCATTACACAGCCCAGAGATCTCACCCAGGAACAGTCTTTCAGCAGAGAGTAGTAGCTAACAGTTAAAATCTGAATATCTTAAACTTTGAGAGCAGCAGGGAGAAAATCAGAAACAAAGGTCACACACACACACACAAAAAAAAGGCAACAAAAGACACTATCAGTACTACCTATTTATTGAAGCTAGTTAAATCTTCAGATTAGATGTTTACCTGAAAAATTCTAGAGGTACGGGAGGGGGAAGTGTTTACAACTCTTGCAATTTTCACATGGAACAAACCAGAAGTGCAGCTTCCAGAAAAAATTATTTTGCCTTCAGTGTCTTTAGAGGAAGTCACCTTGCTATGACTATTGACTGCTTGGGTGGGACACAATTGTTGGACTCTTGGATTTCCAGTTTGCCCACTCATAGCGCAACCAAACAGCCATGTTCTACTAGGTAGGTGATACAACTAGTTATTAGATTACTTATATTTTCCAATACACAATGACAACCCATTTTTCCTTTCCATGATTTTTAACAGCTCATTGCTTGTCTCCAACTCAAGGCTGTGAATCAAAGGCACCAGGGCAGCACTAAGTGTTATCAGGAGCCCAGAGAAGCTGGTATCCCCATCTCAGACATCCCACTCCAGCCTGGAACAAGCAGTCCCAAGCAAGGGGCTGCTCCCTGGAAATGCAGCTGCTGGCAGGAGAGGAATAGCACTAGGCCGCCATGAAAAAAGGCTGCCTATTCAACAGGTGTTTTACTCATCCCAGATTTCTGGCACATATGTAGAGGTGTATAACAGAGAAATGTTAGCAAGGTTAGATTATCTCAGACTTCCACCTTCCCCTGTGATCTTAAGGTAGTTAAGCCGTTCATTTATCTTGACAAATACAAAATTGTTCCTTTTCCCCAAAAAAAGAGGGAGAGAAAAGGAAACAACAGATCAAGCTTCACTATATTTTCTTCTAAATTATGCACTTGTACTTCCATCAGCAGAAGTAAAATACCTTGGCCTGGAGCCAATCAGAAATCCCTCATAATACGTTCAATAAGCCAAATCAAAACAATACATAGCTTATGAGAGGGGGGAAAGAAACTTGAAGGTCGTATTTCATCTGCTGCAGCTCATGGTGCTCATTCAAAGGGAGGCAGGAGGTTAACTGGCAGGATCTGCTCTCTAATGCCTGTTATTTCCAGTGGAAGGAGCCAAGCAACGACGTGCTTTGCTCAGTACTTCACGAAGAGGAGCAGCAAGGAAATCCTAATGCTAAGGAAACACAGCCCAGCTGGAGGGCACATGGAAAGAGGAGCTGGCAACACACACTGAAGCTGAAACACACCTCCCTAGCACAACTCAAAGTTGGTGTTTTGGATGCATTTGTTGTAGAACTGAAAACTGAACACAATTCAAGTCTCATAATGCATGGAAACACCTTCCTAGTTTTACAAAAAAGGGCATTCCAAAACAGCAGAGGGAAACAGCTCTCCTGAAAATTTAGAAAATGCTGAGTTTTTACAACAAATGATTATTTCAGGTGAAAACTGGTACTAGATAGAAAATACAAGGTTCTACCCTCAGCTTTACCATCATCTGTGTTGTCTTGAGGAAAGTAATTTATTAATTTGATCCTGTTGAATTTATTTTGTTCTCATTTTTCTCTTCATCCAAAACAGAGGTAACACACTGACCTTTTACTTACTTGACACTTTTCTGGATTGCTCAAAACCATATATGAGGGACAGTTAGGAACATTAATACTCATATAACACATACATTAAATCTAAGAGTGAGATTATTAGTAATTAATATTCTTAACTCTGTCCTATCAACCAATCACAAAAATCTATGGATTCTTTTGGTAGAAATGCAGTGGTGTGGACAAATCACAAAAAGGACAGGGGGAAACAACAACAAACAAAACAAAACAAAACAACCATATTGCACTGATGGAATTGAAATTATCTGTCCCTCTACACAAGCTCCACACTACACTGATAAACTAAATCTCTCTTAGATTGAAGGCCGAATTAAAACAGAGCAATGCAGGAACTCTTCTGACCCAAAAGTAATCCACTCAATCATATAATGCATCCCCTTCCTTTTAGTAAAATGAATAGCCCTCCATAGAACCTTTTTCTTCCTTGACAAGTCCTTGACAGAAGAATGTGAATCTGGACAGTTAAATGAATCAATCACCAGCTGCTAGGCTAGGGCCAAGATGGTGAGCCGAGGGGCCTGCCAGAGTTCACTGACCACTGGTCAAAGCAGGACAAAGGCTCTGCCTCTATGAATAGTCTGCTCCTGGGATCCAAAGGTCATTTAGCTGCCTTGGAAACGGTCCCCTTTGGTTATTTAAAGTTCTCAGGCTATTCTGCCACAGATATTATTGTTTCAGGTGGTCACCATCTTTCCCCATCACAAGTTTGTGAAAGGCCAGGCAACCATTATTTAGATAAACGGAAGACAATGGTGAACACAGCAGCAACTAAGGAGTGAGGAAAGGAACTATTAAAATAAATAAAAATAATGCTTTAAACTTCCCCATAACTCCAGCATCTGAACAGGCCTGTGAAAAACATCCTCAGAGAAAGAAGGTCCCAGCACCCAAAGAGGATCTAGATGTACAAGTCGCATCAAAGGCAAGAGGTCTGGAATACTCTGCTGCCTTTGAGATTCTTTACATAAATGTATCAGGAGAAGCAACAAAATAAGAAAAAAAAAACCAAAACAAATAAGTATTAGAGCTTTTCTCTAGTCATGACTGCAGGGCTGTATTTCCAAAAAACTGTCCTATGGCTCAACATAGGACCTGTAGCCTAGCAAGCGGGTGGTGGTCTAGGCTATGTGGGGGAGTAAATACTTGAGAGAAGAGACAGAGAAGATGAAAGAGGAGGTAAAACCCACAGAGGCCAACTCCTCCACAGCACTGGAGCCCACAGTCCTGCCTGGCATCTCAGAAAAGCTCTTCTCTGCACAAGCAATATACCTGATTTCATCTCAGTCAGATGACAAAAAGTAAATTTTGTACTGACAAACACCAGAGAGTGCATAGATGAGCATACATATGTATATACATAAATATTACCTGAGGACTAATATTATCAGGTTAAAGTTATTGCTGAACACATGCTCAGATACCAACCCATGTTTTGGTTGGATCAGAAAATTCTGACAAACTTATTTGTTTAAAAAGTTGTCACAAGACACTCTGTTACAAACCTTTTTTCATTACCTCCTGCCCATATAAAGCTCTAATACTTTCAAGCATATTTATTTCCTTTTTTTAAATTACATACATCATTAGATAAATTAAGCTAATCCCTGAACTATCCCACACACACATTCAATATTTCTCTTACATGTGTGTATACACACATGACGAAAATTTTCCAAATGCTCAGAAGTTGGGAAACTGAAAAAAATACTCTGTTTATGTAATTGATTTGCTCTGTTTATGTACGTGCTTTAGGAAACAATACAAGTGCACAATCACACTTCCCCACTATTCACAGCACCAAATGAATGGTGCTCACATACTGAGCATCTATTCAATATTTTGTTTTCTCCTCTCTGTTCAGTGTGTGGCCTCATTCCTTGTTTATTACACTGTGTTAAACACTGCCCTCACCAGAGTCACCAGCTTCCTTCTGGCCTTCCCTGCAGGGCTCTGCACTATGGTTCTTCACAAATGTTACTCCATCCACTTTCACAACATCTTGAGATTGTGTTCTATTATTATTTGAATTTTACTGTTGGGTATGGACAAACATTTAATATTCACTAAATTTAGACATCCAAGACACAACACTGATCCTTCACAGCACTCCATGTGTTGCGGTCATGGACAGCTCCCCCAACTTGCTGCAGCTCCAACTGACCAGATCTCAGAACCTGGTATCAAATATTGAGGCCATAAGAAATATGCAATCAAAAACTTCCCATGGAAAGCTGGGACAAGTGGATTTGTGTGTGTCACATATTGCAGAAGCTTCTGGCTGGAGCAGAAATGCATTTCTAATACTCTAAAGATCCCCAGAGCAGTGATGCCTCAGGCATCACAAGGCATCACTGGGAGATTATTCCTTGTTTTTCTCTGAAGCTCCCAAGGGAAGTCCAGGCCTCCTGGGTCCACATTCGATGTCCTGAAAGATCAGCTGCTCTGATGGGCACACACTCCTGTGTCTGTCTTTGCCAGATCCCTCTTCCACTCTGAGCTCGTACCCACGGCCAGCTGCAGAGGAGCCAGGCCCAGGTCCCCTCTCCACCAGATTCTCCTCAGCGCTGCCTCTTCCCACCGATCCCCTGCCTGACCTCCAGACACATGAGAGCACTCACACCTCCACCTCACCCCCTTCCCCTCCCAAACTTCCTCTCCACGTAATTAGAGCATTGTTTCCAGCTCTCCATGCCAGCTGGTTTCTCCAGGCAGTGTTAGATCACACTTAGCTCCTCATTAATGCAGAACAGGGAAAAAAGCAGGTCTACATCTGTCCAGGACTACTTAGAGGAAAAGCCCAGCTCGGTGTTCACGAGCAACAGGCTCAGCACAAACATCACCTCCTGTCCTGGGCTAGTCAAGCTGAGTAAAGATGTGTGAACGTATGCCAAAATAAAAAAAAAGTTTGAGATTTTTCCTCAGAACGGACAGGACAACCAATTCTAGTCATAGCAACACCAAAAGCTACTTCCAGACACAAAGACCTCAATAAGTTCCATGTCTCTGTTCCCTAAGTAGACATTTCCATGCTGTCCTAGTGAAAAAAAAAAAAAACCACAGAGAAAAGAGTTTCATCTTCTATTTGCTCTAGGGAACAGGATAAACAGTCCTGATGAAATATACTGTATTAGAAAAAGTAAAAAACAGAGATGAATATTGACATGACAAATTTCTATTGAAAAAGTTAACATGTCAGAAAGTTAACAACTGCAGTTCTACAATATAAATATTTGGTAAATTTAAGATCAGAGTTCCAATAGCCCCCTTAGAACAAGATCACCATTTGTACACACACACAAATATTAGAGCAGAAGAAAAGTCTACCACTGATTTTTTTTCTTAAGAAACATGATTATAAGCATCAATAGGTTGCATCTCTGCTATGCAAAAATAAAGTCTGGCAAACAATTCTTTCTGAGGGCAGGCAGTGGGGTGACTTTTTTATGCCTTCTTAGAAAACCATGGGGTATTTTTCCCCACTGATAGAACTCTAGGCTCTGCTGCTCCTTCAGAAACATCCTTGCTAAGAGGACCACAGCCAGACCACACGAACAATTCAAACCTAGCACAAATATTTCAATTATTTCACATCAACACCTTGGTGAGGTTACTTTCACACTACTATTTCTTGAGATGGTCAGAGCTCATCTACTAGCCAGTAGCTGCCAAAAAGAGAAGACAAGTTCTTCCCAGATAGACACTCCTGCCTCCTCACCTCTAACAAACTAGTGCACTCATTAAACTTCACTTTATGTTTCACTGCAGTTTCTTTTTTTCAGTAACTTCATGTTTACATCATGAGTGGACTTTCATATCTAGTGCACACCAACAACCCCACAGGCTACTTACTACTAATGAAGGTCATTAAAGAAAACATCAACATTATAAACATTCACCTAAATACAAAGCACAGATTTTGAACATGCTCATTCTCTCAGCAGGATCTACTTCCAGG
This sequence comes from Zonotrichia leucophrys gambelii, assembly GCF_028769735.1. Lineage (NCBI taxonomy): Eukaryota > Metazoa > Chordata > Aves > Passeriformes > Passerellidae > Zonotrichia > Zonotrichia leucophrys. The sequence continues at coordinate 7,465,079 of NC_088180.1, read as the reverse complement.
ATCTCCTCTAGTGTACAAAGTATACACAACTCTAAAAGGAAAGAAATACTGTTTCTAAACCATAGCTAATAAAATTCTTCATGAAAAATATTTATTCTGTTCTAAAAGGTGATAATTTTCAATAAAATCTCTGACCATAAAGGAGTGTAATCTACTACCATGTGCTCCATATTGATAACTATTTGCAGATTAGATATGTTGCCTTTCATGTACAGAGTTTCCTGCAGCTATTTTATGACAGATAATATAGGTGTTCCTTCAGTATGTACAGGTTTGTTTATTATTATGGTGCATTTATCTTAAATAAATCCAAGCTAAACCAGTAATTATATTGAGGGGGGAAGGGAGGATAAAGCCCTGTTTAGATTTCAGGGATTCACCATCTGAAAGCTTTTATTCTTCCACAGTGAAGGAAAGTTATGACCTTTGACATGTGGCCATGGTGCCAAAGAAACTGCTCATAAATGTGTGTCAGTAAAGAAGCAGAAATCAATAAATTCATTTAATCCAGTGAACTATTATGTAGTGAGACACAATATATTTTCAAGAGCCAACTGCTCTACTCTTTCCCTCAAAAGGCAAAAATTTTATGTAATGGACTTTTTGGATATTCAATTTTTTTATGGTATCTTAGACCCTTTCATAAATGTTTTGGTCCGTTATGGCACAATTTATTAGTGCACTCATGTCTGTTTGAACAATCCCTGATACAGCTGGATTCAGGTAGCACAACAGGAGCACACCAGAAGGGGAGCAGATATCCCATTAAGTACCTCTGCCACTACCAGAGATAGCTATCCCACAGGAATCAAACACTGGCAGGTACTAAAAGTGTGCATTTTTTCCACACTGGGTGCTCAAGAGCAAAAAAAAAAAAAAAAAGAAATATTGTTCATCATTCCAAACAAAGGAATTTCAAAAAACCACACAAAGCACTATTAGAAAGGCTTTCAGCAATGCATTTAGTCAGCAGTAAGCACCACTGAGTAAAGATTATGACCATTAAAAACAAGTACTAACTGCCACGTGCTGGGAATGTCACAAAACTCCCACCAATGCTACCAAGAATTCCAGTTAATTTCTTGTATGCTGTGGGATAAAACTGAGCTGCCTTCCCGGCCCAGACTGGCTGAACTAATAAAAGCAGGATCCACTTTCAACCTCTATTGAAGATCAATGATAAATCTGCTTACAAACTGTGGGCTGCAGGGGTGTTTGCATAAATAAGCATTAAAAGCAAGAGGGGAAAAAAGAGCTGGTCATATGCTCACTTAGGCTTAGGAGAGGAGGAGGGGGAAGGAAGTTTCACCCTTGTAATTTGGGACATGCTAGGTACAAAGTTTCTCCTCAGGCAAAATGACAGAGTCGTGCCAGAACTGCCAGAGAATATTTCCAGTTAACATCAATTTACCGGATGTCACAGACAAGTTTAATGAACAAAATGATAAATGGCTGTCAATGGCTTCATAAAGTCAACGAATTCTCATTACAAAGAACATACATAATGCACAGCTCTGCCTGAGGCACATGGTACAGTTATTAGAGGTTTACTAGAGATCTTGATGTGGATGGTGAAATGGTAATTTAATAATTTACCCTAGTTAATTTGCTGATAAGTCATCTAAGCAATTTATTAATATGTTCAAGATTGTACAAGCAGGAGTAAGCATTTAAAATTCTTCTGCATGTTCAAAGACTTGAATTTCAAAGTTTCTTTGAAAAGATAACGGGTTATTTGAAAACTTCTAGTTGTAACAAGTTGTAAAGCAAAAAACAATACTGTGTAACACTGACCTGGCTTTACTGTACATTATTGCAAGGGCTATTAAAACAGCTTTTTCTTAATCAAAATTATTGTCTGATTTTAAGTGACAGGCAGACCACCTGAGACAAGATATTATACTTCTGTAGAATCATTTTTACCTCATCTAAATTTGGGGTCAAAACTGACCTCAAAGTATCTTATGACACTTCCCTCCTCTGGCACAGCTGTGAAAATAGGCTCCCCTGGAAAACAGCACCTCCTTCCAGGCATCAGACAGGAATAAGGAAGGAGGGCCAGCAGAAGCAGTTTTACAGATCCAAAGCAATGATGTAGCACATACATGGCTATTCATAAGAGAAAAGGAAAAAAGAAAAACTAACTAAATGCAGAAAAATCACCCTGCATGTGACATGAGAAAGAAGAGTGGGAACATGGGAGAGAACACAAATGATGAGAAAATTTTCAGTGGTAGAACAGATCAGCAAATCTGATCTGAAAAGCTTTGCTATTTGATATGTTTTCCTCCCCATTTCAAGACACTTTCAAGACTGAGAAAGCTTTGAAGCTGTCTTGATACAGCTTAAAAGAGCCAACAAATCCACTTTGTAAAATATGGTGATATGGACATCCTGTAACTGTTATGATTTTAGAGGGAGAAGACAGCATTGCTGCTTCATATGCTGCAAAGGCTGAGATGTAACCTGGTTTTCTAAACTTCTTTTAACTTGTTTGGACTTTACCCTGAAATGGCTCAAAGTAGAGCCAAGAAAACCCCAGGAATGATGAAGGTTTTACAAGAAATTCTGGTTTACGGGAATGAGGACAAATAATGTAATCAATCAACGTGATCAGGATTATTACCTGAAGACACTAAAAATCAAATACGAAAATATAAAGATGCTTCTGTTCACAGAATTCTCTCCAGTTTCCAACATTCATTCATCACTATTTACAAGATGCACACCACAAGCTGTAAAGACTTACTTTAACTTTCCCCCCAGCTATGTATTAAAAGAACACCTGACGACACGTTTAATGCTTGTAATAACTTACCTCTTATTGCCACTTGTAATAAAGTACCTCTTATGCCTGGTCATTCAGTAACTGTTTCTTTTAAAACCCCCTCTCATCAGCAAATCTTTTCAAAATTCAAGTACTGCACCTCAGAGCTAAAGAGCATATTTCTAACACACTTCTAAGCCAAGGTAAAATATTGCTATTATTAAAATCTAAATCAGAATTTTAGCATGTTCTGAGGCTAGAGGACTAGGACAAGGGAAGTTTTGCTGTTTTGTCATCAATCCACCATTCAGAGCAGCTTGCAGCTAAGACAGACTTTTCCTCTTTCTAAAACACTCTGTTTGCTCCACCTAAAGCTGCAATTCCAAAAGTCTCACACATAAGTCTTGTTGCCCATGCTACTATCTTCTCCTCAAATGGTTAAATCCTGATAAAAGCTTTCGATTGTAAAGCTTGCTGTCAGTATTCCTATGTCTTTTACAACAAGTTCATTTTCAGTATTTCATTTCTCACATTGCATTCTACTGCTGTGACATCCAGTAAACAAGCAGCTGCTTACTGAATGCTATTGCTACAATGCTCAGGCTAGAACCAAACTTGCTCAAGCTTAGCTACCAAATAATTTACAGTTTTCTCATCAGTCAAAATCAGAAGAGACCCTGACCACCCTGGGAGTTTTAGAAGTTGTTTAGTGCAATACTGGCACAGAAAGACTCAGGAACTCTGAAATTTTTACCCCATGAAGTACAAAGATTACACATTCTGTCATTGTTGGGTTTTGATAATAAGAATCTAACTTCAGGAGCAGACTGTCTGCCTCTGGAAAAATGATACCAAGACTCTATTTCCCTACATTGCAGATGCTCTAATATGTCAGAAGCCTTTACCAGAACTAAGAGATGAGCACTTGAGAAACAAGCACTTTGAACAGGGCCTTGAGATGATAACTGTATTATCCAGATGCAACTTAGTTTATTTAGTCTTTGATGGTGTTTATGTTGTTGAAAACAAAAAAAAAACAACTTCCACTCACGTAAGACCAAATTTGATTTTGTCAAAAAAACCAACAAAACCAATAGAATTATTATTGAGTTATGAAACAAAGTAAAAGCAGCAGAAAAAAAAAAAAACCTGTCTAGTAATGATTATTTATATTTTCCCCTAATAAATTAGGAAGGCCGTTTCCCTCCAAAGTTTTTACATATAGAAAAAAACAGAGGAGTTTGCAATAATTCCATACACTAAGACAAAAGCAAACTGTCCATACTCAGGTGATTTCACAGACATTTCTTCCCTAATTCTGCTGTTTATGTCTTTAAAAAGTAACCATTGAATCCATACAACCAAAAATTGTTTCCACTACAGATGCAGGTTTTGGAAGGCTGCCAGATGGACTTCTAACACAAATGATCTAGAGCGATTTCTTTTCTACCTCTAACTCAATTGCTGAGACAATCAACTTTAAAATGTAGACACTGCTTAAAATGCTGCTGCTTAAAAGCTACCTAAAGGTTGACCTTAGTAACTAATGTTGACCATACAACCCACACTTACTCAACAAAATGTGGAGTCTTGACATTGTTGATTACTTTTTCACTTAGGTGGTGATTACCAGTTATAAAGACTGGAAGTAATCAATCCCAATTTAACAGCTGGGCCTATTGATGAAACAAAAACAAAAAAAATGCAAAACTAAATAAAGATTATGTTCACAATTTTGGAGATAAAGTGTGGAAAAAATACAAAATGCTGAGGAAAACAAACAAATACTAAGCACAAGTTTGTCAAACAATGGGCATGACCATATTTCTGTAGGAAAACGCTTAGTAACTTTTAAATTCTTCCTCCAAGATTCTCTTTTGTCATTGTCTTAAATTGTTCTGCACACCATCAATAGCCACAGCTGTTAAATTGTGAAGACGTGACAACAAGTCTCTAGGCAAACAACTGCTCAGAGTGAGATCCCTTTCTTTAGGATAATCAGAGCTGGCTGACAAAAGGGGGCCTTACTGAATGCCCTTTCAACAATTTCTACACCAAGAAATGCAGAGAAAAAGGGAGGGGGAAGAAAGGGAGCAGTGGGGGGGGAGCAGCACACTGCAGGAACAGAACAGCATCTTTTGCTGCCGCGCATTGCTTTGCAAGCAGGAAAGGAATCTCCCCAGGTTTGTGCACACAGCACACACAGACTCACACCAGGTGAGGAGTGAGTGCTTTGGGCCACAGCTCTCAACTACATCTAGCACAGCACCGTGTTTTCCTTCAACCTTTCTCATCTAGGTGAAGGGTTCAGTAGCTACAGAGTGCACTGCCAAAAAGACTGAGCATTCTTTTTAAAAAGAAGCTAGTAAAAACTTTATACATTGTAAAGTTACTCTGATAAAAACTAGTAAATAAACCCTAACAGCTTTGGTCTGACTAGCTAGGAATAAAAGCAAGGGCATAGAAAGCCTCAGTCTGGCATTAGGCTTGACACAAATTTGAAAGTGAGGTGTTGAGGAAACCCATAAAAAGCTCACCTCTCAAGTGACATGGTAGTGGAAACAAACACTGTTCATGTGCACTAAGCAGAGTTTTATACATTTTTTTTTATCTTGGTAACAATATAAAAGCCCATTCCTCATCCTGTGGAAGAGTTCTTACAAGTGGAGCCAATCATTGCTGAAAAAGGAGGGAATGCCCTGGTACCAACAACAAAAAGTAACTAATGGTTATGTCTTAAAAAGGATGCTGATAATTGTCTTCTGTCAAGGTGCTGCAGGACCTCAGGTCAAAAGACACCTGGGGAGTTGCAGAGGAAAATACTCTAATAAAAAGGGTTAACATGATAGTACTTCCCAGTTTTCTTATTTCTTCGGGATATCTCAGTTAAAGAACAAAAATCTCACTCTTCTTCATTGTTATCAATTGACATTGCTGACTAAGACATTGGAACCTCATCCTCCTGCCTAAAAACACTGGAATTTAAATGCACTAATAATCAGTCATGTGCACTCTCAGATTAGAAACAAATCTTCCTCTCAGGATAGTCAATCAACTAATCAAAGCAAGAGCAGTAGGGCAGCACTTGCCAAAACCCAGATCACCAGGTTCCCTGAGCTGTCTGTAACCACACCAGTTCTGCAGCACTAAGACTTTGCTCTCTTTCAATACAATTCTATTGCCTACAGCTGCCATCTGCCATTTCACTTCCACCTCAGCCCAAAACCACTTCTGCCCCCTAACACCATCTTTCTTTCTCACAATTCGTACCTCTCTCCATTGCTATTTAAAATATTAAACATAACTTTGAGTCCTGTATGCACTTGGAAGACACCTGAAATGACAGATTCCATGGAAAGCAAAAACTATATTGATAGACCACAGCTATTAATCCTGTTATTTTAAGGCAAGATGTAGATTATTTTTAAAAATTTAGTGGCAGAGGGGCAAAAGTTTTGCCTACACATTTCACAAAGGCCACAGTTTGATGAGTGTAAGTTTCATTAACCTTCCCCTGTCCCCACTAACCCTTTCCACCTCCATTCAGTCCTCTCAGTTACACCACTGCAATCACTGAGTGGCTCCAAGAGAAACCATATCAGGGAACTCAGCTGGGTTAAACAGCATCTTTTGTTTTAATTCTATTATTTTAACCCAGAGCAGTTCCCTGTTCAGTCAGCTACACGTGCAGCTGTGCCCACACAAGGAACAGCACAATGCCAAAATGGGAACAAACTGCTGGAACTGCTAAGGAAACGTGATTGCCACAGCACAGCAAGAGGCTCAGCTGGATGCACTCTTCAGTGCAAATATTTAAAAGCAGAGCAAAAGGTGCTATTAGGCTATAAAAACATGAATATGGCCAATTATTGGAGGACCTGAAGTCACATCACTGCCTCAGCAGGTAAGCAAAGTTATGAAGTTCCCACCAATCCCAGGCTGCTGTGTGCAAAGGGCCCAGCACTCCTCAAGCTGCAGTGCACTGGGCTCACACACCTTCCCTCCAGGAGCATCTTCCCAGAAACCTGCTGGCTTCACCTCTCACTCTTGTGAAGTGCAGAAACCTGTACAAGAAGGATTAGGCTTACACTTCTTCTAACTCACAAACATTGAAATCAATTCAGCCAAGTTACAAGAGGAGAAAAGGTTATCCAGGTATGCTGTTTATATGCCATCCAACCATCTCAAGACTTTAATTTCTACTTTTTGTGAAAAGGACATAAACAGTGAGTGACCTATCCAATCACTGCACAATGCCCATGTTACCAGCTTCAGAACATGATCCACCTTCTCCATTTCTCCTGAAAAATATTTTATTGGAAGTCTAGCTTTATTTTGAGACAGAATCTTAGTTAACTGTGGTTGAATAATCAAAATTTTAAAATGCAGGAAAACAAAAATCTCAGCTTGTTTACTTTTGACTGATTCGAAGTTGTACCAAAAGGACTTTCTCTGAAGCCTACACCCCCTTTACATTCGGTTTAAAGAGATCTGTCTCAGTAGCAGTGGCAAAAGTCGAATTTTGAGTTAAGTCATGCTCTTAAGCAGTACCATTTTCCCCTCACAAAGAAGCAGACAGGGCCTCCTCCTCTGCCCCCACATCAATCAGCCAGCTTTGGAAGTAACTACAAGCATGTACTGAAACTAATATTTAGTTTTACCTAAGCACTACCTCAGCACCAGAGCTTCCTTTTAAAAAAGTAGGGGGATCTCACAAAAAAAAAAAAAAAAAGCCCTAAATTAGTCAAATTCTTTTGTGCATGGATGAACAACAGGAAAGCAAAGCCTTGGGGCCTCTGGGGAGGAACCCTGTCCCTGCAGACCTACTCTGATGTGCTCGGGAGATAAGGCTCCATAGTGACACTTAAGGAAAGGCCTGCTCACATTTGAATTTCTGCATTCCTCAAGAACAATTCATGGCAATCACTAACTTTGCAGAGGAGCTACATGAAAGCTTTGGCCAATGAATGAGGGTCATCTGCTCTTTATCACAAGGGTAAACCTCATCCTGGCCAGTTTCTAACCTTTTAACCCTGTGAATTCTTAATTTGCACATGAATAATGGAATTCTTGCCAAGAGTGCAACCTTCAGCTTCCAGTTTCTAACTTTAGAAACCAAGACCTGATCTCCTTGTGTGTTCAGATCTTAAACTCTTGGACAGATTAAAGTTTTTGATTTCCAAATGCAACACTAAACATTACAATTCTGAAGCAAAAGATAAGCTTATTGGCAAAACCTCTGACCAGGCAAAGTAAAAGAACATCCTCACACCCTGCTGCTACCAGTAACTGAAGAGAGCATTTGCTTTTTTCCTCCAAAGAAAGAATGCCCATTTAATGCCTATTCTCCACCTGTTTAATATGTATAGTTCCTTCTGTACCCTGACCACAAGGTAATTTGCCTTTGCAGCAACCCGACAACTTCTTCTAAAAAGAAAAATTGTAAGGCTACAAAATCCCCCACAAGACTTTATTTTATTTCACTTAAAATGTCTGCAAAGCTCAATCAGTTCATGAGAGCAAGCAGAAACACTATGAAAATAAAGAGAGAAAACTAATTCTGCACGTGTTTTATAGGCTCCAAATTATCACAATACAAATTATTGCCCAATTTCACAGCTTTACAGTAAAGATGACATTCTGAAACGGGTGAGATTGGTGCATGACTAAAGAGAAGAGACTGCTACAGAGGATAACTCCATGTTTGGCCACTAGTTAACCACTTAATCACTAAGTCAACAACACCTACTGTGATCATTATGGATCCGCTATCTCTTCCAGTTTTCTCCAACAGCCATAGAAAGCCTTTCAAGTATTCAAACAAGAAAAAGAAACCTTTTGTCACAGTCTTACAGAGTAGGGGAGGGAGGAAAAAAAAGGGCTGCAAAACAAGAATCTCACTCCACAGCACACATTCTATTGGTTCACAAGACTTTCTTGGTGAAAATCAGCATAATTAAACCATCTTTCTGATGAAATAATGTACATGTGAGAAACAAACATTTACAGAAGTCCAGTATTGTCTGAATAAAATCAAATACTATAATTGCATTACCAAGCTATTCCACTCTAGTGCTCTGTACCATTCCAGAAGTTCTCTGATATTAAGCATGGAGCTCATTCTGCAATGTCTCCAATTCAAAGTAGCCCTGATATCCTCTTTAGGAGGGTTTTCTTGTCTAATTTTTATTCATGCTGACACACTGAAACTTAGTGAGGTTAAATGTTAAAAATTGTAATACTTGATTTTTCACCAAACACTTAATTTTTATCAAAAGTATCCACAAATCACTTAGTCTCTCAGTACTGTACATGAGCAAGATAAAAAGTAATATATAGGCAGGTTTTTGAAATTGAGACTTCAGAGTTTCACATTCTTACAGCATGTGAAAACTCAGCAGTCACGTGGAGCCACCTGCTTCCAGGATGGTTTTGAACCACCCAGTGCTCTGGCTCACTGAACAAGGCTGTTCACACCTTCCTGGGGCATCTGGTGGACAGTGTTTAGATTCAGGTCAGTAGCACACAGAAAGAAACGAACAAATGTTAACATTCACACGTTTTTTAATGTAATGTAATATACCAATTTCATTATTTCGTTTCAGTTTGAATTCAGTAAAAGCTGCAACTTACAATCAATGTCAGTTTTTCAGTGAGGTACCAGCACTAGTTTTATTCAACTTGCTACTAAGAACAGGGTCGAAGAGGTCATAGGAAGTCTTTTCCTATTAGATTAAGTTCATCAGTTAAGTCCCATTATAGAGGGAACATGAGAAGTCTACATAAACTGTGTACTCTCTGTGTTATACTTTCTTTGAAATGAAAGTTTTCTTTACTTTGCCAAAATTTACTTTTCTTTGAAAAGCGCATTCCCATGTACTTTTGGGAAGCAAAGGGAGATCATGTTGTAGAAGTAGTCTAGTGGCAAAGCTCTGCTCTGCCATGGAACAAGGCACAGCATTCCGTCCCTCACACACATCTCTTGCTCAATGTTTAAAGATGATAGGAAAATAGAGGGCAACAAACACCCGGGGTCAGTCTGTTAAAGCCATAAAGGCACTTAGACACAACTATTTCCTTCACCATTCACCCAGCAGCAGGGAGCCACTCCAGAAATGCAACTCTCCCTTCCCACTGGAACCACGTACCAGGCCCTTATGGGAGGTTCCAGAGGAACCAGGTGGGACAGCACCCACATCTGCGTGGCTGAACTCAAGTCAGAAAAGCAAGGCCTTACAGTTGCCCAGAAAACTTTTCCCCTCTTTCCTCTCCCAGAGATAAACATCTACATTAATCATTCCACCGTGCCCCAAGATGGCACAACACAACAGTCAAGCTACTGAACAAGGAATTTTTTTTTTTTTTAAATCAGATCTGTAGATAACCCTTGTAAGGCTGCTAGAACAGCACTTGGGAAACCAGACCCAGGACTGGGTCAGCATGACTCTGCATCACCACCTGCCCCAGGCTAGTGACACACATAAGCCACCCACACAAGGCACCACTGCCCAGGAGGTCTCACAAGTGCTTGTGCCACTTCTGCCACATCAGGGACTGAAAAAGGGACCACCATACTTTTTTTCCATAATCTTTATACATTTAAAAAGAAATAAAGGTTCTCTAGAATTACTCTATAATTCTGCATTTTAACTTTTCAGGTATGCAATCAAAATGATAGGTTGTTGTGTGCTGCTCAGAGAATTCCTGCCACAAACTCGGGAACAGGTTAAAAACAAGAGCTGGGACTTACTTGCTAGTGTGAGATGACTTTTTTGACTGAGAATGGCCCCATGTTTGTTGAGAGCTAAGCATTGGTAAAATCCTTCATCAGACAGTTCTCCCTTCTTTCCTTCTACCTCACTGATATACAACGAGCCATTGGATAAAGTGTAGATCCGTTCGTTTTCAGACACTTTGCCTCCATTTTTCAGCCATGTAATAGTTATAGGAGCTTCACCACGGGCTTGGCAGTCTAAAACCACCGGATCCTTCCTTGACACAGTAACGTCCTGAGGCTCTTTCACAAAAAACAGTTCACTAAAGCACCACACTCCTAAGAGAGAAGGAAAAAGAAAAAAAAAAAAAAGGAAAAGATGTTTTTGTCTGTAAGGACAGACATGTAAGCAGAGAGGTGCAAGTTACCCAGCGCACTGTGAGCTGCGAGTCATCCCCACAGCACGAGGTGAAGCCATCGCTATCACACACACTCCGAGCGCTCCCAACTCGGACAACTCCGGGCAAACTTGGTACTGACTCCACGCGGCGCGGAGCCCCCGGGCTGTAAAAAGCCCAGGAGCCGGAGAACCAGCGCCTTCCACAGCGAGCGAACCGGGCACGGCCACGGCACAGGCGGGGGTGCGGTGAGCCCGGGGGCCGCGGGCAGCGCAGCGCCGGGGCGGCCACACAGGTGCGACCGCTCCGCCCGGCCCGCTCGCTAATTTTACAAGCCTGCCAAAGCAGCCGGAGCGGGGCGCGTCGTAAAAAGGCTGATTTTACAAGGAATCGTTAGCGAAAACCTCTCACCAGAGCGCGGAGGGGCCGCGCACCGCCCGCGCCCCTCACGCCCCCCCGCCCCGTCGCGGCGCGAACAAAGCGCGGAGCCGCCGCCGGCTCCCGCTCCCTCCCCGCCGGTCCCGCCGATGCCGGATAAATAAAGCCACGTGCGGCGGCCGCAGCGGGGCCGGACAATGGGGCTCGGGCCGGCCGGACTCACCTGGCAGCGGGAGCAGCAGCAGCAGCAGCGCCCGCGGCAGCGGCCGGCGGCGGAGCGGCGCCATTCAGCGGGACGCGGCTGGCATGCCCCGCCGGCCGCTCCACACACCGGTCAGCGGGCGAGGGGAGGAGACTGGGGACGGACGGAGCGGCCCCGGCGCGCCCGTCCCGGCCCTACTCTCTGCATCTCGTCTCCATTGGCCTTTGGGGAGAAGAGGGGCGAGGGGCAGGGCCGGCCGGAGGAGGGAGGGAGGGACGGCGCTGGACGGGGCGGGCCGCAGGGCGGGGGTCGCGGCGGACAATGCGGCGGGCTCGGCCGGCAGCGCGCACGAGCGGCCGCGGGCTCCGGCGCCATCTGGGCCGAGCGCGGCCCCGGGACCCGACGGCAGCTCCGCCGACCCCCGAGCCGGGCGGGCGCTGCCGGCTGTGGGACTTGGCGGGCGGGCTGAGCCTTCCAGCCGCGGCTGGAGCTGCCGGCCATGCCTTCCCCCGGCACGCCGGGCTCCCCGAACACGCACGGCTCACCGGCGTGGCCAGCATCGGCAACACGTGCGCTGGACCTGGCGCGGCGTTACCCAGGCACTGTGCCAGAGCTCACCGCCCAGAGCACCGAACCAGTGCTGAGCACTGGACCCTCACTGCCCGGCGCAGGTGCTGAACTGTCCAGGTGTGCCAGAGCATCCTCACACCCAGAGAAAACCGGCCTCTCACACATGCAGACAAATTACTTGAGGATGGGCACTGATCAGAAATAAAAAGCCAATTTTGGTAGGAGTTCTCACTGAGCCCATCCTACAGCACCAATAAAACCACTTCCAGCAGGCCACATGGGACGGCACTGTGCTATTGAGGATGAGCTGCCCTTTACTTACATCCTCAGAAAACAGCCTTTAGTTGAGGCAGATGTAAACTTACTTGCAAAAATGCAACCTAAACAGAACACATGGCTTCAGAATTTATGCTATCAGCACCCTCTGGATAATGTGTAGGGGAGATACCATCAGATGCTGCCACTATCATTTAAGCTTTCAGTTCCATCCCTGATTTTACTCCATGCTTGCAGCCAGCAATTTCTAGTCTCTTTTTTTGTCTGTTCAGATTTCTAGTTTCTAAAGTTACTGTGTAGGAAGGCATCTTCTTACTCAGCAGATTTGCTCTATGTTTGCATTCATTGTGAGAGCTGCTGACTTCAGTGACAGGCAAGTTTTTACTGCTTTTTGTTCCTGCCATCGCTGCAAAGCTCACAGAGCTGAGAGCTGGCAGCCAAACCAGCCCCTTCTGCTGCATCATCACCGGGACTGGCTACAGCTGGAGTCAGTGACTCCTCTGAAAGTCTTTGAGAGAAAGTCAGAACTACTAAAATGTGATGTAAGCCATAGGTTGATCTACATCACCTTCCTCACTTGTCAAAAATACATAAGCAGAGTTTTCAGGGAAGATAATTAGGAAATATTTGCTTTACATGCTAAACATTTACCCCAAAAGCATCCAGACAGCTTCACTTTGCAGAGCAGAACTGGACATGCACTGCTTTGGTGTCCAAATAGGACCAAATACAGCAACAGGATCCACTTGGCCAAATAGTTTTCAATTTTGCTCAGTGTTTTAATTTATCTAATCAGAAAACTGTGAAAAAGAATCACAATCAGTTTTGTTTATATTATTTTTTTGAGCATTAAGGACTAAACATTCATTCTTTCTCATGGTAAACACACAACTTTCTTTTGCAGCTCATGCTAAACTCTGGTTCATCAGTGTGACCAGTAAAACTGAGATTTACTAGAGGAGCTCAGCACACCTACATGAGAACCACAGTAGAGAATGCAATATCCAGTAACATTTCTATGCCAGATGCCTCAGTCAGTTGGTGGAGTGGCTGGAGCTGTCCCTGGGAGATGTAAGGTCATTTCCCTGCAGACCTTGGCACTGCCTCCTGCAGGCATGAGTAGGTGCTGAGCTGTACTGCCCAGCACTGGACACCATCCCACCTGTCCCAGGGGAACACATCCTTGTTCATTAGCCCTTTTTGAAGGAAGAGTTGGTCTGAGCTGACCAGGGGACAAAATAAAAGCCAACAAAGAGACAGCAAGTTGTAGTCCCGTCCTATTTGCGGGCTGGTTTGCCTTATTTGTGTCATCTGTGCTCACTGCTGTGTTCTGCTGTGATGAGGAAAGTGCTTTACCATCTCCCCAAACTACACTGTGCCAACAGGAGATTTTGACTCATGAGATCAAATGCAATATTTGTCTTAAATGGCTTAACAAAGCAAGTGCTTCCCTCTGGAATGCTTCTTGTGCCTGTGTCTAGGCAGCTACAAAAACCAGTATTTTCATTTTCACATTTCTATTTAACATAATAAGTAATGCAATTCTTACTAGAACTAAGCAGTTCAATAGCTCGATGAGTATAAACTCTCCCTCTTTAATTTGTCAGGATTCATTATTTTAACACATTTCCCAGTAATTAACTGGGTAAGAGATAGTGCAGACTTGTGATAACATATCTAAATTCATACACAACTGATAAACTCACTGAACCATAGTTTAAAGGCACTGCCAGTTGTAACTTTGTCAAATACACTATTTGTAAATATGCAGCCAATGAACACGATTATCTTCTTGGACAACCATTTCAGAAGCATTATCTTGAGGAAGACAGAAAGGCAGTCCTGGAGCACAAGATCTTGCAGCCAACATAAACAAAGCCATGCCTACTTTGCTGCAAGTTAGCAATTTTTCTTCTGTCACCAACACAGATTTTTTTGCTTGACTCAAGCTGTACTTTTGGTTATCCAAACTTCCCCAGTTTTTGAAACTTTTTTTAAAGTAAGAACTCTCTTTGAAGTGCTATCAACAGCTGGAACAACAGCATGCTGTCAAGGTTGCTGTCTGTAAATAACCTGATTTACCTTATGCTGCATTTCAGCCTCAGCCCTGACCAGACTGATCTATATGCTTCCTGGAAAGTAAGATTTTTTAAATCAGATTTACTTGAACAGAACTGACTTAATGTTTTGCTCCATGGGCAGCAGGCAATACATCCAGGACTGCTAAACTGAGCTAGGGCTACAAAATCCAGAATTTTGGTACTATTATGAACCAAAGTGGGATTTTCCAAACATGAATGAAATCTCATGATTGTGGTGCATATATGCTTGGTCTAAAGTATTCCCAACATGTCTGGAAAGCAAACTGATAGCCAGGAGTCTTCCCTGGGATGGAATGTAGCAGCCTCAGGAAAAGGAAAGAAGCTGGAAATTCACTAACTGGACCTTCCCAGCGTGAACTCTGTATTTATGAGATCACTGCGCCCCAAACCCAGGATGGAGAATGCAGATATTTGCACATCAGAATATAATTTTTCTGACGTTAGAACATTTACACCTCCTTCAACTTAAACCAGAAACAGTCCTGTTTATTCTGTGGTCAGTTTTGCACTGAGCATTTCACCCCTATCTGAGAAAATGAATAGCATCATGTTAGCTCTCATCTCTGTAGTCTGGAAAAAGCAGTCACAGCAGCATGGATGGAGCTGGGTTCCGGCACGCTGCTAGCAAGCTATGATCTAGCAAGCTCAGAAATGGAAAAGCGGTTTTGCCCACATGATCTTTTCTCTTGTTCTGGCTTCATATGGCTGTGTTCTAACACCACCATGTAGTGGAACAGAAAAGGAGAGGAATGAACACCTCTGGGTGGCAAACTAGAAGTGGGGAAACAGTTATTTACAGCAGTTACAAGTGTCCCCAGTGGAATATGTCCAATCACTATCCTCAATTAGCTGGAGCCCATAAGATGTGGGAGTGGGGTCCCGGAGCCCAAATCCATTTCTAAACGGACAAATACTCATTATCCTGGTCCCCCACAGGCTCAGCCCTTCCCAGCTGCCAGTGCCAGGTCCCAGCTCATCCTCCAGCTCTGCTGGTGGGAGCTCTGGTGTCACTGCTGGTGTGGAGGGAGCTGGAGCTGCAGGCAGCACAGGGTACCTGCAGCACAGGCAGCTGATGTGGCTGCAGCCCAGGGCAGGCTGGGAGCAGCGGTAATTGCCAGAAACCCATTAATTGCAGGGGAATTACTGCAATTTGCAGCAGCCAGCTCTGCCCTCAGACAGAGTCCCCACAGCCCAGCTAAGGGGCTGCCACGACGCTGCACTCCTGGCAGGGTGTCATTAACTCTTCTTCTCAGGGTAGCCCCTTTTGTCCTTACAGCTCTTGCTCGTGAGTGTTTTTGATCTGGTGTCCCTGTAAGCATGTTTAGATACTTTCTTGTTTCTCATGCCAAACCCCTGACTCAATTACAACTGTATTCCCAGATTCTAGTATGTTACACTAACTCTATCAAGACCCACCATAAAAATGTTTACTTTTGGCCCATGTGGTCACTTAGTAGATTCTTGTTTCATTCCAAACCTGTGTACAGTTACCATCTCCATTGCCTTCTCAGCAGAGATTCACTCCTTCCATGAGCAGATGGGCAAGGACACTTTGGGCTGAGCCCTTGGGATGCTAATGAACTTTATCTCCAGGCAGCCTTCATGCACAGGAAAAGCCCACCTTGACAAAGGGATTTTAACACAGTTCTCATCTCATCATAAAACAACTACAAAGAGAAAGCAATAAAATTATTTGCTATATTAGCATTTTTCCCCTTCCAGCAACCTTCCAGTGTTTCACTGGGCCAAATCGGCGGTCTACCTTTGCCAGATTGTTTCACAGTGCCCCAGAGGCAGCCTCCTCCTTGAAGGCTCATCACACCAGAATAAAGAGGAACCCTGCCATGAATTTCAGCAGGAGATGGATGACATCCCATCATCATCTCCCCTGCTGCCAGAGGTAACCACAGGCAGTTTGGAAGAGCAACCTCACAGGGATCTGGCAAAGTGCATTCCCTTGTTCTCCCATGCCCATTTGCTGCTACTGGAAGGTGTGAAAAATACCAAAAATAGTAATTTTTGTTCAGTCAGCCTGCTGTTTCCTAGATGCAAGCCACCAGATCTTGTTGGTACTTTTAACAAACCGTACAGCTTCAGAGAAAGGGACATAGCTGATCCCAGATGCACTCTTGCCCTCACATACAGTGTAAAGACTTTATGGTGTGGAGTTTGGATTGCAGCTCCAAGCTCTCTCTTCTGGCCTTGATGCCACAGCTGATGCTCCTCTGCTTCAGTGAATTTCTCTGAAGACATAACCTGCCAGAAAAGCCTTTCTGTTTTTCAGCAGAGCTTGTTTTAATCTGGGTAATCTCCCTAACCTGGCTCTTAGGTGTAGAAACACCAAGGGTTGCAGAATGGAGCAGAAGGTATGGCAATAGCATGGGACAGCGGCTCAGATCAGCCAAACCACCATGAACATTTCCTGCACACCTGTGCAGGGAGCCTGCACACTTCTGCCATGCCACCTTGGGCTTCCAAACAAGGAACTAAGCACCATTTATTTCCTCTGAGCTCAGGGGTGCTCAGCACTCCTGGGAGGAAAGTCCTCAGCACTTGGCTGGCATGGGACCAAAGTGACAGCAGACTGGCAGCAGCAGCAGCTGGAATTTGCACACTGAAACACAGACTATTTTCATAAAGGGCTTATGTATATGTAGAAATTGTGAGGCACAGGAATGGCCAGCAAGTGGAGACTCCCATTTTATGGGAGCTGTCCCATAAAATGCATTTGCAATGTATATATTTTTTAATTGGCTCAGTACAGTCCCCTCTCTCAACCCTTTCCCCAATATGGAAACAAACAAAATCCTGGAAATGCTGCAGTACTGTACTCTGATGTTATCTTCCATAAATCAGTGTTTAGGCACTGGGTCGATACAATAAGTATCAGACCAAGAATAACTCAACAGAAAGAAAGTATCTCCTAGGTTACCCTTTTCTATGTTTCAATCTACAAAGGAATCTGTCAGAGGCAGCTTTTTGTTAGTCTGTCATGCTTATCATGATAACCCACTGTTCTGCAGCTATTTGTTTAGCAACAGGCATGAAATATGGTCTCCTTTCATCCCTATATGTTACCTTCATTTTGCTGTTACAACAGGAAACAGGCAAATAATTTCTTCCTCTTTTCCTCTATAAGTTTACAACGATAAAACAAATATTAAAAATAAAATAAATGAAAAACAAGGCAAGTCAGAAGCTAGCTAGCACTTGGACATACTGCTGAATATACTGTGCTACAGATACCTATTTATTTTTGCTGTGAAAGATTGTCTTTCCTTTGTCTGTGCATTCTCAGCATGTTAACAACGTGGTCTCTCCTCTTATCTACAATTTATCCCAAGGAACTATTAAAAAGAAGGATTGGGGGAGGCTTCCTGCTGCTCTTGTCCCATTTCATCTCCCAGAGACATAAGGAATTGCTGGTCAGGGAGAGGCCACTTGGCCAAAGCAGGCTGTGCCCCACGGGTTTATCTCGGCGCTGCCAGCGCTGCTCCCTCCAGCGCGCGGCCCTGTCACGGGAGAGCGATCGCCTCTCAGGAGTGTGAAGATAAACAGATTTGAAGCCTTCAAGGCATGTTCCCACCACCTCCTCCCCCTCACATGCACACAGAGGCTCGGCCTGCAAATGCCCCTGTGCACAAGGCGGCTTTGGGGATGCAGACCGAGATGTTTTTGAAGGGCCACACGAAGCTGTGACTTGCACCAAAACGGCTCTGCTAAGAATTCGGGCTGACCCGCTAAAGGCAACACCCGGGTGCAAGGAGCGAGCTGAGGGGGGTCAACCCAGGGGAGCCAAAAGCTGGGCATTGCAGGGGTGATTTCTTTTGATGCCCAAATTGCTGCCTCCATCAGCTGCAGTTGCTGGGGTTTTATCTCAGCTGGGCTGCAGGAGTCACTTGGGGGCCTGTGGGGATCTCTCCTGTTTAAAGACTCTGGAAGAACTGTCTGCCCATTGCTGCACGGATATGAAGGCAGGAGACACAGCTGGATCACAGTGCCCTGCGTGGCCCAAGGGACTGGGGGGAAACAAAGCAGCCCACCCCAATTCCTCCTTCCCCTGCATTGTTACTAACCTGGCTTAGGTCTCCAGCTGATCTCTGCCCAGGCACAGCAGAACAGGAGGGGATCAGAAGCTCTGCTGGAAGCACATCCCCGGGTGCCCCCAGTTTAATGCAATTCAGCACTTGCCACCCCAGCATAGGCACTGCCAGCTGCAAAGAGGTTGTGTGGCCAAGTGAGGAATCAAGAGAAATAATGCTGATAGAAATAACTTGGGGGCAAATTACAACTTTTTTTGTTTTGTTTTGCTGGAATTAATTCCCTGATTCAATTTAGGTATGGCTGCATAATGTTTCAGGAGAGCAACCTGAAAGCAGTTAAAGGTGCTTATAGCATAACTGTGCTGCATCCAGCTATCTGTGCTGCTAATCATTAGTCCAGGATTATGCTTGCTAAATGCTAAATAACATTTTGCTGTTATTTGTGTTCGATACCTCTGTAAGACCACAAAGGCCAGACAGTGGCACATTATGGAACTTGTATTGTTTAAATAATACACATAAGGAATACATACCAAAATGTTCATGCTAAGTAACTAGGGGAAAAAAGTATGTGTGCCATGTGTGTGGGGTGATTATGACAAGTTAGGGAGTTAAATTGGCCTAATGTGCTCACTGAGGACCAGGCCACTGCAAGTCACTAAGGGGAAGCTCCATCTGGAGCAGCTGGGGCTGTCCTGCCCAGCCTCAGCAAGCTGCAGCACCCAAAGCACGATGCCTCACCAGAGCAAACCTTCAGCACACACACAGCAGCCCTCCAAATCCTGCTGGCTTCAGCTGGAGCCTGCCCCGTTAACACCCCCAGTCACATCCTGCAGCCCTCTCCCACCATGGCCCAGCTGCAGCCCCGCAACAACTGATCGAGCTGCTTCAATCACATACAGCCTGATCAAGATTAATTTCTTTCTCCAGTGAGAGATCAACTAATCCAGCCTGTTTGCACCTTCAGACTCAATTAAATAGCTGAACCTTTTCCAGTACACAAACGCATTTATGTGACCAAAACGTTGTTTGTTTTTCAAATTCAGGTCTATGTAAGCATGCAAAATTTCAACTTCACTTCTTATCTTTACAAAACTGTAGACATCTATAGAAATGAAAATCTGTTCTTAGAAAGACTTGCAGTCAGACCCCAAATTCTCAGTGTGGAGAAGAGCAAAATTAATTAATTTGCAAAATAATAATTTTTAGCTACATATTACTGGAGCTCAATTATATTATATTGGATGAAGCAGCACCTCACTTTTTGATAGCTAAGCCCTTATTATACTAAGAAAAGCACTTATAACAATCTGACAAAGCACAGAGAATTACATTTTACTAACCTGTGAAATAATTTTTCTGTGAGTCTTCAACACAGGAGTCTCTGACTACTGGGCTGAGACCCAAAATAGGAATGAACAGCATCTCAGTCCCCTGGTTTTGGGCCCATTTCTGTAGGTCTACATAGAAAGGTAGGCATTTATTTAAAACTCTGCATTACAGCAAGCAATAATGCATGAACAACTAATTAGGCATAAATCTATTAAGGATGGACAACTAATTGCTGGGCAGCAATACATAGAATGGAGGGGCTCATAACTCCATCAAACACTTTCTGAAACTGAATTTATTATATAGTTATCATAACTAGAAAATAATGTGTTGTAGCAGTTCATCATAAATAAAATATATTCTCATTAACTACAGCTAGAGAGTAATTTCTAATAACTTCTATAGAGAAATTCCTTTACTTGGGCAAAGGCAGAAAGCAGATTTTCTAGACAAAGGGATGGCATGGCATGGTCTGGTCTGGGTAACTTCTATTAAAGTGGCATAGTTTGTCATATCTGACAACCCACTGAAGAAAGTTATCACTAGTTAAGGGCCTGACCCTGCATTCCTTAAGTAGACAAAAATCCCTTTGAAGTCAATGAAGCATCCTGCTCAGATAACTATGTCAGGATTTGGCAATTAATGAAAACTTCTAATTTCTTAAGCAGATTATAAAAGGTTTTCCCTGAAAAATAACTATTACATGTTACTCACAGCAGCTCCTTCATAGCGTGGGTTTGCTTCCAGCAGCTCTTGCAGCACAGGAACTGTTTTTCACTAACTAGGAATTACCAAAAGTCAAAACCACATTGTTTTCTATTTGCATTGATCTGCCTTAAATGTTCTTCTCTAGCTGATGTCTAGTTGAAGGTTTTGACAGCTTTGCATTCAAAAGGTCAGTAAGCAGTCCTTGGGGCAATTTGATTTAAACCTTTAGCATTTTGCATACTCCCAAGCTGCAGTGCATAGAAGGAGGTGTATTCACAGCCTCTGAAAGGTCATACTTCCCAGCCCTCAAAACAAAACCCCAATCAGAAAAATTTCAGCTTGTAGAAAATATCAGAAAAGTTAACAATTACAAAAACATTTGCCATTGAATTAAACTCAAAATAGGTTAGGAAAAACAAATTGTAATGGGTGTTTTTAGACTTTATTATATTGCAACAGGAAGTTTTACATTCTGTCACAATTGGGAAAGCTGCCTTATCTGTCTTTCCTCAGGAGGCAGGCTCACTTACTTAATGTCTGTTTAGGTTTTCCAAGCCACTTGGCCTCCCCCTCCCCAAAATCCCAAGCCTCTCTCTGGGATGAGAACCTGAAACCTACAATGCAAAATTTGTTTGAAGTCTCATTAAGTAAGAAACCTCAAATTAAGGGCAGCTCAGCAAAACAAAACATTTTTCTACAGAATCACGTGGACAATAAACCAAGCATTACATGGAAGTTCTCCCTCATTATCCCTTTTGTGAGTTGTTTGTATTCTGATTAGCGTGCTAGTGATATATGTTCCACAGAGAAAAAGCAATTAAGTCTCCACTTCAAAGAAAAATGATTTAGTATAAGAGCACCAAAGCTTGTGCTTGCATCTCCTACTGATTCTGTGATGCTGCAGAGCAAAATGGCAGCTGTTAAATGCTCAATTCCCATTTATAACCATGGAAGATGGTACATGTGGGTTGTCTTTCAAATGAATAGACATTTCAAAAACATGCTTCTAGGCCACCAGAGGTATGGCTCCTTGCTGGTGCTCAGACTGCAGATAAATGAGCTCCTCTCAGTTCACATCATAAGAACTACAGAGTGAATCTTTTAATGGTTCATAGAAAGGGGAGATATTAAAATAAACTGCCTGATAAAAAGCAAAATCTCATAGAAAAATAATATAATAAGATCCTGTGTGAAGAAATCAAGCACCACAACAAACTAATTAATGAGAAACAGAAACCACATGTGAACAGACAGCATGAAAAATAACAGATAGAAGAATCTTGCCTCCTAACAAACTGACATTATTTTTGACCCCACAAGAAATTAGCAAAATGAAGACAACATTTAAAAGTACACAAATTCAGTTTTAAGTATTTAATGTTTTAGCAATTCCCACTCTAGGGAATTAATGAGGATCACGTATTTGGTAAGTAATGCTGAAATTGCACTAAAAAAAGTACACAAGGAAAAAAAAAAGGAAATGTGTGCCAATCCAGGACATGTTCCATGTTGACAGTATGCCAGAGGCAGCCGTGTCAAGGATATGTGTGCAGATTTTTGTAAAGATGTCATCAATTAGTGAAATAGCACCAAACTGTGCTATGGATCTACAGAACAAATCAAATGTCAAGGCACTAGATAGCTTACCATCCAAGTGTATGCATGAAATAGTGAGGTTAGAGAAACAGGATAAAGAAAGAAAATTAGTAGTTTACACTCATGTATTTTGCCCAGGTTTTATTCATTCTCTAACAAAAAAAACCCCAAAAAAACCAAAAACAAAACAAAAAAAAAAAAACACCCAACTTGTTTGATATGCTACAGATGTGATATTTTAATAGCAATTTAAAATAATTTCAGTCATGTGTTCTTCAAACTGCCTAAGTGAAGACTCAATGGCACTTTCTATAGAAATTATTGTTTTTCACAAGGGAAATTATTGTTTTCAAGGGAAAAACCAACAACACCCCTTGCCCCAAACATGCGAGTGTTGAATGTGTCTTGTTCATGCCTAAAGTCTCATTTCCCCACCACCAGACTGCAGAGCAGTTACACAGACATTACCTTCAGAGTAAAGGAGAAATTTTCAAGTTTGCACTGCAAGTCTTTGTTGAGGTTAATCTATACACTTACCTTTTTCAGGCTACATAAATTCCCTTCAAAAGCATCATAACCATTTATTCAGAAACACCCTTTACTACATAACTGTAATAATTAACACATAAAAAACCACCACCAGCAGCCTTATTAAACATGCAATAGGAATAGTTTACCTTCCTAGGGAAGTTCAGCCCCTAAAAAATTTCCCAGAGGTTTCACACCATCCTAACACATCTAACGCTGTGCCAGCAGCTCACATCCCTGCTGTGCCAGCAGCTCACATCCCTGCTGTGCCCATCACCCACGGTCCCAGGGGGCCTGGCCCAGCCATCTCCAGTGCCCAGGGAGGCCCTGTGGCCACTCCCAGCCCAGCCAAGAGTCCAAATCCCAGGCAGAGCCTCCACTGGAGTCTCCAGGATCTATGAAAGATTCCTGGAATCAGCACTGAGCTGCAGAAGCCACAACCAACAGGAGGGAACTGTTGTGCTTACAGCTCTCCAGCTGCTGGGGCAGGGTTTCAGGGCCCTGTCCCACTGCCCACCCCGCTGTGCACCTGCCAGGAGGGTTCCCAGAGCAGGGAGGAGCCTGGCCCTGCCTCACCTGCTCACTGGCCTCAGCATCTCTAGGCTGGCCATGCCCTGAAGGCTGACAGTGACCCAGAGCTTCTAGAAAAACACAATGTGTGTTTTTGCAGGGCTGCACATCTCAGGAGCAGAACACCAGCAAACAGCACTGCTGCATCTTCACTGCTCTGCAAAAGCAGCAGCATCTTGTGGTGGAACTACTGCTGTGGCCTACCTAGGAGTACAAAAATGACTCAATTCTTGCTATTTCAAGATTACTGATTTGCACTTCAAAGAACTCAATCACAACTTATTAGAATAAACTTTTATTTACTGCTTTCAGGATCCTTATTTTATACTTTAAAGTATGCAACAAAACCTGCTACATTCAAATCTATACAGATTTACTGATATATCATTCACGTTTTACAAAACTGCATATAGATTTGGGAAATTTGTATAAGTTACCTTTATTTACATGTAATACTCTCAGTCCTAATGACCTAGTCAAAGGATAAAACAAAGTGGGATTTTAAATATCCCTTAAGACCCATTAACATTTGTTACATAATTTACATATCTTCAGAGAGAGATGTGCTACACTTCCTTCTTGCATATTTATAAAGACTGTGACTAAACAGAAATTTGGTGGCCAAAGCTAGGTACTGTCATTTCCTTAGATCATATTGGTAATAAAATGTTAAAATTTGAGCAAGTCAGGTATACAAACCAATTTGTTTTCTTTCAGAACCAACTTTGCTAATAATTTTGACCAGCACTTGCTCAAAAAAAAAGTTAATATTAATACAAAAAAGACCCACATTTACAAAATAAATCAAACTAATATTTATATATGACAAGTTGATCTACAATAAATTGCACATTGTTGGTTATGACTTTGGTTATACTGTATTAACAAATTTGGTTTCTAGACTAACACTGGAGAAAAAAATATAAAAATGCAGCTGTAGAAACTATCAACCTGTAAACATATCACAGAACCAAATTCTGCACCTGATCAATGTGCATAACCTCCATGCAGTTCAGGAGTTTGCACATAACAGACTGCTGAATTTGGCCCAGAAAACCCTGTAAACATGTTCTTTATTGTTATGTAGTGCAATACTGCAAGAATGGATAATAAAGGCCTCTAACTATCAGTAACTAAATACTGAGTGATATCCATACAAATTTCATTTTAAGATTGATTTGTTGCAAAAGGCTGAATTGAAAATATTATCGTTCAACTACAAATTTATCCAAAATAGTGATGAACACTCAATAAACCAACATCAGTATATAAATTTAAACAAAAAATGGATTTCTCATTAAAAGTCAGAATTATGCTGCTTATCTGTTTTGTATAAAAATCTTGGGTTTGTTACACGGTTTTAGCAAAAGCAAGTTAGAAACAGAAGTCTAACAACTGTATCAAGTCAGTGTTCTGCAAACAAATGTTTTCCAATGTTGTATCTAATTTGCTGAATTATAAGGTGCTTTGGGCAGATCTGTTGCAAAAAGCCTGAAGCAGCACAAATAATGATATTGTAATACATGAAGTTTGTTGGGTTTTTTTTTGTTTGGGTGGGTTTTTTTAAAAACAGTTTAACAATTTCATTTGCTTCTCTTAAAGCAGCAAATCAAATTTAAATCCTCTGCAAAGATTTCTTCACAGCTTTACTTCAGTAGTTTACTGCAGGACAGTCTCAAATACTGTACAAGAGGCAACTGCTAAAAACACTTTAGTTTTTCACTTACTTGGCACTGGCTGATCCAATGTGTATATTGCATGTATCAGCAAATACACAAAACTATGGAAATGACAAAATACATTTTCAAAAGTTAGTGATTTTTAATACTTAGTTATTTTACACCCTATGAAGATTCAACAGCCATGTGACTAAATACAATGGTAGTCCCTGGAAAATTCAGATTTGTTTGTAAACCCTTAAAACGAAATTGCAGCACTGGACCAACATAATTTATGTCTGTATCTTAATCAACCCCATCAAAACCCTGAGTGTTTTCAATGGCTAGAAGAAGTTTATCCCATAAATCTTCAAACGAGTCATACGGAGGCAAATCCAAGCGATTAAAGCTGAAAAACAGATGAAAACTCTTAAGTATTTTATCACTTATACTAGAGGTCATAATTCATCTGAATTAAATACTCACCAGGTATGAGCTCTTGGCAGTTTTTCAGGGGTACCCCACTGTTCAACTGTGAACAACTGTGGTCCATTTGAACCTGAAGAAAAGAACACATCAATTTTCACCCTATTATAAAAAATCCTTTTATAATCAGAGATACAAATGATGACCTATTTGGGGGTTTTGTAATCCAGGGCTGACATCTGAAGGAGCTATCTATATGAATAAAATACAGACTATAGAAAGTAAAAGTCAATAATCCCAATTCTCTTGTATTTTTTGCTATACCTCAGTTTCAAGAGACTTCTACACCTTCAGCTCAGAAGTCTAAGACCTAAATGTTTATGCATGGTAGCTGGTATTGAAGTTTTTATACTTTATACTTTTATAAGTATTATAAATTTGTATATTAAATTGCAAAATAAGTTTTATTATTATGAATTTTATACTTTTTTATACTTTTATAAATTTTGCATGTAAAAACTTAGACATGTTTATCACCATGTGCCAAGTTTGATAAGCTGGTAGAAAGTAGTCAATGCACCTATACAGCAACAAAAATAGAGTCACTGAGAACTTTTGGAAACATGGCAATCATATGTGTACTCCCAGGATGTTTTTATGCACCTGAGAGAACATTTTCTGGCTAGCAAAAAAGGCCGCAGCTCCCTCTATCCTTCAAGAACTCTTACAGCATCCTCAATTCTCCCCAGGCAGATGCAAGGAGTATTTTATAACCGTTTCCTTAAGCTGGGAGAAGTCTGCAGTTAAAAAACGAGGAAGACAAAAGCTGCACTATTTCAGAGCGTGTCTGTTCAGGGTGCCGGAGCTCCAGCACGGCTGGGCTCGCTGCCGAGCTGGGAGCCCTTGAGGAGAGGAGCCACAAGAGGGAGATCTCGGCCAGGGAGCGGCTCCAGCGCTGCCGGCGGGCGGGGAAGGGAAGGGAAGGGCCCGGCAGCGGCACAACGCTGAAAAACCACGTACAGCTCTTTCGACACAAGGTACAGGAAATTTGTTACTGGGGTTTGGTAAGGACGGCATGCTGGGCATAGCAAAGCAGAAATAACTGTAGGAGAAACAAACAAAGCACTGTGCAAGACAACTGCTAGTTGAATTTTTCATTAATGGGTGAGTGAATATAACTACAGAAAACTGCTCAAGTATATTCTAATCCCTGGGCAGAAGGAAGCCAAGAACTTCAGCAGTTTCTTCCCCTGTATCAATTCTTAGTTCTGTCTCTAGCAGTGTTCATACACAAATAAGCAGAGCTCCTGGGGCAGCAGAATTCTGCCTGGGTTCCCCTGTGATGAGCAGGTGCTGTAACCCCAGCAATGCCAAGGCTCAGGTGCAGCAGCAGACACATGGCTGAGCCTGCTGAGCACACTGCTCTTCCCACTGCCACTCACAACTCTTTTACTGATGGAACAGAAAAAATAAACCAAGTACCTCAAGCTACATTATGGAAGGTATAGGTTGGATATTAGGAAAAAAAAAATTCACTGAAAGAATAATAAAGTACTGGAATGCTCTTCCTAGGGAGGTGGGAGAATCACCATCTCTGGATGTGTTTAAAAAGAGACTGGACATGGTGCTTGATGCTATAGTCTAGTTGAGGTGTTAGGGCATAGGTTAGACTCAATGATCTTAGAGGTCTCTTCCAACCTCATTATTCTGTGATTCTGTGATTTATAATGAAAATGAAGACATGGAGAAATGGGAACACAAGACGGGTGGTTCTGTTCACAATCCTTTTGTTTTATAAACAAATTAATGTCCTGTTTATAAAAAGGAAATGTTTAATCAAACAGGCAAGTTAGACTATTCAGTCATTTGCACAGCATCCCAAGCACTTTTAGCCTTAATAGAGTAGTCCAGCAGAAAACATAATAGCTGATGGCAGCTGAGAACAGACCTCCCCTAAGCCAAGCATCCCCACCCATTGTGGGCTGCTCTATCTGCCTGCCCACAGTGGCTTTTCTGGCTTTGCTATTGAAATTTGCTCCCTGCTGTCCTCTGCTTGTCTCAGTCTCAGCATTGTAGGTTCAGTACTTTTCTTCTAACTTTATGTTTAACTCGTGACATTTCAGTGGTCCCCTTTGGAGTATATCCTTACAAACAACTGCATCTGTACAACCATGGCTTGTGAGCAGATAAAAGCAGTTGTGGAACTGAAGTTAACTGCTGATGCCAGCATGTCTTTGTAATCAGATCTTGGATAACTGAGAATTTTCTTCAAGCTCAATCATGTGTTAAACAGGGATTTTTGCAGCTCTTGAGAACTTTAAAAATCCACATTCATTTGAGAACTCCTATACATTTAAAAACTTCAAAACCAGAACTAAACCAATATGCTCCCATACAGAACATGGGAAACGTGATGTAAGTGACTCTTCTCTAACTTTGTTTCTTATAACTGCCAGTACATACTACATTTTAAAACAAAATTTGAAAAAAAATTTGACAATGTCTGAAGTCAAACATCAGGAAAATGTTGGTACCGGGTTCATTGTTACTTAATTGTGAAGATAATCTTAAGTACTCACCATAGAGCTCAGCAAACCCATTCATGGGAACACGTGATGTGCCAGTAACAAACTGAAGTAATCTTATTCTCTTTTCAGAGTCCATCATTAAGACTGCCTATGTATGACAATGATTACAATTAAATATTTCTTTTTAAATTAAGGTTTTAAGCTAATAGACTTATGCAAAATAGTATCTACCTCTAAATCATTATCTATGAAATATATATGCATTTTTTTGGTGACACACACAGTCTAATTCACTGCCTATTGCTTAAAGCTATGAAGTCAACAATTTTTTAATGGCACTGTAACAAGAGCATGGTTACTGGCTTAGCAGGCTGTTAAAATGCTTCCCTTGAAGATTTGGCCCCCTACTTTCTTTGAAGTTTCTTATGTTATGAACTAGAAGCCAAATTCCTGTAATTTATTAAACAGAACAGTTTAACACCTCTTTAGTGTAACCATGCCAGGAAAACCTACACAAATATATTTTTAACCCCAGCCAGACAGGGATATTTTTGAAAAAGCAATCATCAGTATTGCATTTACATTCTTACCACGCATCTCACCTTTAGTTTTCTTACTTTCTCAGGAATTTTAATGGTCAGATAATATTTACCTAACCTTTTAATGAATCAAACTATAAACTAGCAGAAAGGCAGCAGCTTTTGAACACATTTTCAAGAAGAAAATATTAGAACTTCACGATACCTTCCAGAACCACTGTATTACTTGATGGTTTATGTTGTAGCCATTTTTGTACTTTGTGTGTAGTTTCCAATCAGCCACGTCCACATCTCCCAATCCACACATTAATAACTACACAGATAAAAAAACCAAACAAACAACACCAAAGTTTAAGTCAGTAAACTAAAGTTTCAACATAATTTGTTCTCTTTTCTATGATACACCTACCTCTAGCTCATTTTCATCAAAAATTTTAATCAGATCCTGTGGTATTAGTTCAAAAAAGCCCTAAAAAAAGATGAGGGAAGTTTGTAAAAATCAAAGCAACATTATTTTAGTTTTTAGTCAAGAAGAAGGATATTGTGAGGCTTTGGTAAACACAGCCAAAGCAATATATCAAAGACAGATGTTTGGACACCAGTAGTCCTCAGTTTCACTACAGTACTTTTAATTGATTTCTCACATCTTAACTGTGCAACACTGAGTGATGAGTATGAAGTCTGAATATCATCTATGTAATACAATTGGTACAGAAAAGGGTAAATTGCCTAGTTTAAATCAAACTAATATAATTAAATTAGGTTCGATTTCTGCAGAGGTCATTAAATAGTTTGCTCTGCAGCTAAAGCTGTCAGTCAGGATTGAGAAATAAGCAATTTTTCAAGATGAATTAAACACTTCAGTAAGAACATACCAAAATATTTTTAACTCTGAAATAATTCACAGCTGACACTACAAACAGTATCGCTGTCTTTTCTAATACTTTAAACAAAATGATTAGTGAGTCTTCAGGGTGTCCAAAAAATATCAGATGCAACAAACCCTTAGAAGAATGCATTTTGTAATTAGAACTGTACCTCTTTAAAGGCTGTCATTTGTTTCTGTACTCGGCTCACAAATCTCCACTGAATTACAAGACTGCAAAAAAATAAAAACCCAAACAAAACGGCATTTAAAATAAAAGTGATTTATATACAAAGCAACAACTTCCTTTTATAATTAAAGCTAACACAGAGCCCTGTGCTAGAGGGCAATCCAGTGAGGTACATTGCACACAGCAGCCACTACTCACTGAATGTAGTCTCTCTTGTTCTTGTTGGTGACAACTATTTCTGATCCACCACTTTTCAGTTCATGTTGATGGGTCTAAATGCAATGCACAGAACGGGTCTTAAACAAGGTGAATATATAACAGAATTCCTATGTTAATATTAGATAATTCATACAACTCTTGAAGACTGCACAATTTGAGAACTATGAGAAACAGATCCAGCCACACAGGTCATCTAATAAATAGAATGTGGTACATTAAAAAAAAAAAGATGTATTATTAAGGGGTGCAATGGAAAACCTCTATTTTGTCTGCTCTGCTCCAGCACACCACCCAAGACTGCACACAGGTTCACAGTAAGGCACACTTCTCTAACCGTATTCCATGACCCAGCCCTCACTCCAAAGCTCAAGGAAAAACAATGACAGAAACCACTTCAGCAATCATCCCAGTAAGTGAATCAATTCACATCTCTGTTACAGAGTGACTTATACTGCTAGAACACAAATATCTCACTTTCAGTTACCACTGATACACATTTTCATTGCTTCTTCTCAGGCTCACTGCTGTTGCACAAGACCATAAAGGTTATTATCCTTAGATCTAGCTGGCAACTGCAGTTTGGAAGTTTTATACAAGACCTGTGGTATTTATATATAATTATCTTAAATAGCTTTGTATGCACTAACAAACTTGTTTATTCTATAGGTTTCTAGTACATCTTAAGAGAAAGGAAACATGTTACATCTCAGCAATTCCTGCATTTTCCAGAGGAACTCATCCTTTCCAGCCAGTCACATAAACCCAACCTCTACTCCAGATCAAATCATGGTCTATGGATATCTTCGTTTTGGTTGCCTTCACAGCAACAGCTACATTTCAATGCAAGTAGTATTCAGCAAAAAAGCAAAAGCAATTTTTTAAAGCTCTGCTCATTTCCAAGTCCTTTATCACAGCAGGCTGAAATGCACTCACCACATGAGTGGAAAGAGCTGAGTGAGTGAAGGAGTTTTCTTAACACCATACACATAAAATCCCCGAATTCCACAGGTCAAGTATTTTCTTCATGTTTTTTCTATTCCACATTACATAAACATACTAACCTGACCAAAAAGTTCTTCATCAACTATAAATCTGAGGTCCAGTTCTGTTGGATCATTTTCAAGAATCCATCTCAGAGAATTGTAATATTCACTATCCTGAGAGAAAATTACAAAAGAGTAAGTGCTAAATAAAGTAGCCACCCTATAAACTGCAAGAGGTTCCATGACAGCCCAGTGAACACTTCTGCCTAGGGTAATCCTATACTGGACACAGAGACACTGCAGTGGTACAAAGCTCTGAAGACCTTTAAAACCTGATGGCTCAGCAATCCTTGTAAATGTCCTTCTATCAGGGAGTGAAGTGAAGGATGAGGAGGGCAGATCTAGCTTAGATATTAAGAAATTCTTCCCTGTGAGTATGGTGAGCCACTGGCACAGGGTGCCCAGAGAAGCTGTGGCTGCCCCATCCCTGGAAGTGTCCAAGGTTGGACAGGGCTTGGTGCCACACCCTTCTAGTGGAAGGTGTCCCTGCCTTGAACCCAAACCATTCCAATCATTCTAGAGCACCAAACAAAACCAAATCAAAACAAAAAAAATCTGGACACATCTATAAATCTATTACTCAGATAGCAACTACATGCTGTAATCTTAAAGGGCAGCTAAACCAGTAACAGATTAAAAAGACAAAATAAAAATGACTTTGCCTATGAGCATTCTAGATAAGAGCCATTATCAGGGAACCAACCAAACAAGAAAATGGACATGTTTCTCCTCTAAAAATGTTACATTGTATCATTCAATTTTCAGTACCTGAAAATTATTAATTTTTATAATCAAAGAAAAAAAATAATTTAAAAAACAGGTTAAGATAGGAATCCTGAAAGTATTTATATTCCATTTTAACAATCTCAGAGTCTAAAACACTTTAAGAAAACATCACAGAAAGTTTAGGTTCCAGTTTCCAATACAGCTTAACTGACTTGAACCTGAGTCTAGGTCTTTGATTTTCATTAGAAGTTTTAATTCCTATACAGCTTACAGACTTTTAAAAGATGTAGCCTAAAATATCTTTTAATTGTACATTTTCAACCTTCAAAATGTAGATTATAGATATGTAGATATTATAAATAGATATATCCATAAAAATTATAAATTAACATTAGATTTGTCAACATGATAAAGCAAATTACATACCACAGACTCCATATCATGTAGAGTTATTGGTTTTTGCAGCATCATCTTGTAAAAAGGACGAATAAAAAAGGCTTTAAAGAAGAAGAAATAAATTTAACAGATGCAACTCAGGACTCAAAACACATTCAATATTAATCTGAACATCACATTACATAAGATAAATACTTACCATCCAAAAGTTTGCCATGGTAAACAGCCATTCCAGCCACACGACCTATAAACTTGAAATAAGAGAGATGATCTTCATTGCAAAGGCCAGAGTTGGGATTGATCTGCAGAGTATAGTTATCTCTGAAGAGTTGAAGGAGGGAACAGGGAAGAGAAAGAAAAATAAAAATGTTGTACTATTGGATCAATCTCACATCTGAAGATCTGAAAGACATCACTTATGAAATCAGTTATTGCTTTTCATGATGTTATCTAATATTAAACAATACACAATAGAAGACTACTAGTGTATCAGAAACAACCACCAGGAACCACCTCAGTAAGATGGAGATAAACCAAAGAGAAGGGATTAACTCCCATTCATTTCAAAGCAGGGTAACATCCTCTGCATTATGGTTACATACTGCCTCTTCTGCATGCAGGAGATGGTTGCAAGCACATGCTTGTCCATGCAAAAATGCCATGGCTTATGTTAGGACTGCTATAAAAAACCCCACAATATTGTCTCCACATTACTCTTCTGGCAAGCAAATAGGTGCAGATTGTTGCAGTTATTATCAACTAAACCCTCTGGTACATTTGCCAGGGCAGCAGGAACCCCATTTTTAAAGAAGGTACAAGAAACACAATTTCTTTTCATAAGTTTTCACATCTTCCAGAGTGGTATTACTTACGTAGCTGAATATTCAAACAATCCATAATAAGGATTAAACATTTCTTTAGAGAGAAGGAAGAACCATTCCCTGGCAACTCCTCCATAGTCTAAACCTTTTTCACCATCAAATTCAATCCAAAGTCTTGCTTTAAGGAAATCTGCTCTCTTTACAGCTATGATTCTTCTGTAAGAATCTTCAAGGATTGTTGTGCGATGAATTTTCATTTCAAACCTATTTGGAATATCACTCTAAAAAAGAGAAACATGAAAACAAAGAATAATGAAACAAAACCCAGCATCTTATCATTTTGCAGAATATGCAAATTCTGAAAACAGACAAAGAGTACAGAAACTGTTTCCTTACTGCACTTGGAAACATAACAGAGTATGATTGAAAAGAGGCTCCATTTATCTACAATTCAACTAGCAAAGAATTTTAGATGCTAACTTCTATTTCATGCTAAGAAAATAAAGTTCTCACTAGTAACAGCATACGGGCAGTTGCTCTGCATGCAGCGAGGCATGGAGTCTCTTCTGACACTGGACATTTATCATATTACACACTTGATTAAAAACAGCTCACAGTTGACACATAAAATTATCTGGAACCATTTTACCTGACTTATTTCACCTTCTAGTTCAATATCCTATGAGCCTAGGCATCCTGTTCTCTCACTTGAGACAAAATCTACAGTTGTATTTAATTCTTACACTACCACAATTGTATTGTGTGGCTGAGCTCTCTATCTCAGATTAAGATAATGACATTTGAATGAATGCCAATCTTGTTTTACTAGGAACACAAAAAACGAGGTGCATGTATAATTGTGTGTAACTTACATGCAGCTCAAAGTGCACAGGCAGACTTGGCAGGTAGGTGAAGCATGGATCTAAACCCAAAGGTTATTATTTATGTAAAATATCTCCCAAGGATGTAAAATTTGATTGAACTTGTGCAGACTCATTGTTATCTGGCTGTCCAGATGCTATTTACAGTCTTTTATGCTACATGTTA
Source organism: Zonotrichia leucophrys gambelii (assembly GCF_028769735.1). Classification (NCBI taxonomy): domain Eukaryota; kingdom Metazoa; phylum Chordata; class Aves; order Passeriformes; family Passerellidae; genus Zonotrichia; species Zonotrichia leucophrys. The sequence continues at coordinate 7,431,437 of NC_088180.1, read as the reverse complement.
TAAATATACCTGGCACTGCCACTTCAAACTAGAGTTTGGAAACAAGATCCATAAACTTCAGATTTTAAGGCTGTAACAACCTATTGCAGTCATCCAACCTGATCATGACAACAGAGATTTCTACATAGACAGACTAAAATCTACTCTGAGAACTTTCCATATTCTGACTTTCAAAAACTATTCCATGCACGATTAGTGATTTCCAAACTTTTCTGTTGGCAGTCTTACTTTCAGGGTCATGACATTTTAACCTTTGAGAATTTTGGCTTTTTAAATTAGACTGCTTACAGTCTTCATCAGTGCATAAAGTCAGAAACCCTGCTGCTAGAGCAAATGCTAATTGTTATGAAGTTGGTGCTTCACAAATGTATTTGTGATCAGACAGTAAATTTACCTTCCCTGTAAGTTTGCTTTCCCTTGTTTAGGGGCCTAAGTTTCATAACCTTCTGCTGGATTGCTACTGATTACTGACCTGTTTCTTCAATTTCTTTCTGAAGAATTCATACTTCCTCTTATAGTCCCTGGAGTAAGGCACAGCCTTAGGGAAAAAAAAGAAAAAAAGTCTTGTGTGTCTTGTGAAACACAGACAAGCCATTTAAATTCTGAGATAACAGGAATACATGTTTTACTGAGTGCCAGGGGAAACTTCCAGTTTGTAAACACCAGGAATGAAAAGCACCTCTCTGTTCAGATCAGATCCACAGAATTCATGCTGTACTTCCCCATTAGCTCAGGAACTGCCCGAGATCCCTGAGTGGCCCAGATCAAAGTGAGCAAAATGCCTTTGGTGACGTCCATTTCCCTGCTGGATCATGAGAGACCTGGCTACAAACACCTCTATTTTCCATGGACAGGGAAGGCTGTTTACAAATGCAGGCTATTAATAAACACAGATATCAGCTGAACACTAAAACCCATCTATAATTATAATGTAAACCATCTTTGCAATTAGTTCTGGTAATTTCACACTACAGATTAAGTATTGAGGCTGGATAATTATTTTCCAGTTGAAAATCAATTTAATTCCTTTTGAAGCCCTTTTTTTTTCTTTTTCTTCTTTTTTCTCAAATTTACTTCATGAATTGAGCTAGTGTGGACAAGAAATAAATAAGACTTCCTCACACACTTCAAAGCCCTCCCCCCAGTCTATAAGGAAACTTTCTTACTACCATGGGAACTGCTTTTTCTTTCTGGCATTTAAAGACCATTTCCCTAGAAAGGTCTCTAAACAGCTTTTAAAAAGAAATAAAAATGCTTTGTTCAGATACCCTGAAAGTTTCACTTTCTAGACTAACTGATAAATGACAAGAGTTTATTTGGATTCTATTAACAGTATTTCTGAAAAATATGAAAATCTACATTAGGAAATCTTACTGGTCCAGTTATTGCCACATTCTGCAGTCGAGGATCCTCCCATTGGGTTCTCTTTGTATCTGCAAGAGATGTTTTAATTAGTTCCATTAATTCAAATAATGGTCACAAATAAAATGATAAGTAGGGAAGAACGCTACATTGTACATACTGTGGTTTATGAAGAATATTCTTCCATCTGTGTGAGTTCTCTCTTCCCACCCTGGCTGTAAAAAGACAACATTTTTATTTCTCTTTTTAATTACATTTATATTATAAACTTCTGATCATATAGTCTGCATAGAACTCAACAAGATCTGCAGATGAGGGCATTCCTCTCCCATCTACAGTCAGCACTGAAATTCAAAACAGTATCTTTTGTAGGAAAGAAGCAGGCTGCATTTTCTCATGTGCAAATTTCAATAATGCTAACTTTAACAGTTAAACTGTTTCATCTGCAAAACAAGTACAAAATGGTTTACTTACTGGTAATGGGCCCAGGTCAACTGGATCTAGGGAAGTCTTTCTCCTTGGATGAGCAGAAATTTTCAGTCTTGGATCTTCCTTTGAAAAGAAAACAAGCAGCATGTTAAAATCCTTTTGCTGTTTTGTTTTGCTTTTAATTTTTGTTTTGTTTTTATCAATAATTTTGTCAAGAATATGCCTAGTACTAATTAGGTAATGGTTACATATTCTGCAGCCAGAGGAATCCTTGTGGATTCTCAGTCCTCCAGTAATTTACAATCATCTTCTAGTAACCTCTCACTTGATTTTATTTACATACATATAAATCCTTCATTCAACTCAATTTTTGTGTAATTGAGTTGAATTACTCTTTCCACACCATTTCTGACACACCTTATACTTTTTGGGTTTGGTGAAGTTTTTTGTTGTTTGGTTGATAGGCTGGGATTTTTTGTGGGAGCTAGTATGAAGGTGGTTGTGTTAAGGGAGTTCTTTTTGTCTGCCTGGAGAAAAGAATACCCACTTTGAATCAACTTCATGCACTTCTCTTTCCCTTCCACCTGCCAGTACCACTGACTGACTCTGGAGATGCTGAAGCCCACCTAGCAGCGCTGCCAGTGGTGTGCAGTGCCCCTCTGTGGAACTGCAGCTGCACAGCTCCCTCATCCATACGGCACTGGCACCTGCTCTGCTCTCCTAAGCATGCACAGAAATTTCTGTTGTGCCCTGTGATAAATTCAAGGTAATGGATTTCCTGTTGAAGGTATATTTACTGAACTCATTTCTGTGAACACCACCTATAAGCTACCATAGTTCTGCAATGACATTTAGGAGGGGCTCACATCTGCAAAGCAGATTCCTGTTTTCCTCCTTCCAAGCTAAACTTTCAAGTACCAATACAATTAGTAAAATTTATAATCTTCTATCCATGACAAGTATTATAACTTGGCATTTTTATTACAGATCACTCAGACTCACACAGAATATTTTGGGTTGGAAGAGACCCAATAAGGATCATGGAGTCCATCTCCATGGCCTGTACAGGGACTGTTTATTAGCACCATGATCTGACCATGCTCCTGAACAGACACAGCTATCTATCACACTAAAGAAACATATGGAAGCTTGCTGAAAGCAGCCAAGTTTGCTTCAAGAGGAACTAGAATTCCAGTTCATGAGAACAGTTTTGCATTACCCATGTTGTAGTTTTGGTATTGTGGTCAATAAAGAATGGTCTCCCATTGGGTGCATGTCGGACTTCCCAGCCTTTAGGGAGAAATCCTTGCTCCATTTCAGGCTGCTGCTGAGAAGACTGTTGTGATGAATCACTTGCTGTTGCTTGTGGCTGTCTTGCTACAGAAACACTTTGTGCAGCTGATGCCTGACTTGTTTCCGCAGCAATCTATGGAAAATGATCAAAAACATCCTATCAAATCAAAGCCCTGTAAAACAATATCTTTTTTCCATTAGCCCATATTTTGAGTGATGAAAGCAGGTTCATAAAGCAAGTCCCTGAGAGATTCCATGATATCAACCACACTGACTAACAATCACTGACTGTGGTGAAGGTTTACAGAAGCTTTCCAGCCTCCTCAGTCAGCTACCTCTCTCGAGAAGGGAGAGTGACTGCCATGAACATTACTGTTGCTAACTCTGTGCAGTCCCTCAGCTATTGTATGTGGTACTTTACAGTCTATGCCTCTTGCACATTCTATTTCAAAGCCATCCCCACTTCTATTACACAAGATGTTTAAAAGGCTCAATGAATAAAAACATCAGCAAATTGAAGACAGGCAGTACCTGTACAACTGGTTTTATCCAGGTAGTGGTTCTAGAATTGTGATCTATATAATATGACCTTCCTTTTTCATCTTGTCGTTCTTCCCAGCCTGGGGGTAATCCAGATGAAGTAGGCAGTAACTAAATATTAGTGATAACAAGACAAAAAACAATTAACAAACTATGAAACTTACTGTGAAAAGGTTTTCCTCTGTCAATTTAAAACAACAAAACTATATTCCAGAAGGTTCATGACTTTTATGAGCTGGATAAAATAGATAAGTAGTATTGAAGTCCTTTCTGAATAGTATGAGGTAACAGATTTTTAGTTTTTTGTTTATACAAAATTCAAACTCCTCATGTTAAAGGATTCATTTATATACCTGGTTTAGCCTGATCCAGCCTAGTACTTCTGGCTATAAGATCACAGTTTGCAGTGTCACCATAAAAGCAAAATGGAACGTGGTATAGCTTTTAATTAGAAGTAAACAATTAGAAGGCAAACCATTTGAAAAATGAAACTCATATCATCAGGGCAAGACTACTTCCTTCTGCAGGCTATGCATCAAGATAATGCTAAACAAAGCTGAAGTGTGGAAGCTTTACAGCTGAACCAGACCCGTAATGGCCATTTTGTCAGGACAGCTGCTGGGCAAGGAAGGCCAAATCTCATTTGAGATGTCAGCAGCTAACACAGCTAAAAGCCTGTGTTTTTTGAAAAATGACTTACCACTGGATGTGCAGGCTGCTCTTCAAGTCTGTATGTCTGCAGACTACCTCTTCTGCTGGAATGGTTCTTGAAGGAGTGGAGAGGAATGACACATTAGCTATTACTGCAGCTTTAAGGATGGCAGCAAACAGCCAGCAATGGTTATCTCACTTCAAGCTAGTACAGCTTCCATCCCGAGCAAAGTGTTGTATCTATTTCAAACATTATTTAATACCATATTTTTCAACCTCTTGTTTTAACAGCTAGAAACATCAAGTTCACAGAGTCTATTATAATCTTAGAATGACAGAAGCTTGTGAAAGGTCAGAATACTCTAGCAATAGATGTTTTGGCATGTAAAACATTAATTACAAATAGTTACAGAACAATTGAATTTACAATATAGAACTTTTTGTGTTGTCAGTAAAGTCTGTGATAGAGCAGAGCTAACACAACTTTCCAGAGAGTAAATTAAGTCAATAATGAAAAAGTATGAGAGTCTGAGATAATCAGTTTGAGAAGAGCAATTAAATCCCTAGACTTTGCCTAAGTGCCCATCTTCCTGCCCACAGCCACATTTAGATCTCACTTGCTACTTCATTAGACACCTGTACTTCATTTTGATCCAGAATTTCCACAGCTACTTGAAGGATTTCTCCCTATCCACATACTACTGAAGTACTTCAAAGAAAAAACATTATTAACTTTTAAAGGTTTTTTGGTGGGGGAGTGGGGTGTAATGCAGGTGAAAAAAGGCAACACTACCATTCTAGCTGACTCTTGCAAATAATTTGAACATCTGCTTCTTTCTTTGCTCAGGCCACCCAAGCAAGCTGAAATAACACTTTCTTTGCTACCCATTGAATGCTGAACAGCAGAGATGAAGTAAAGTCTTGTTACTTTCACTTGACTGTTTCCAGCAACAGTAGTGATACATTTGTACAAACTCAGATAAACATTGTCAATTCCAAACTTACACTTGGAAGGGCATTCTTAACATCACACAAGCTAATGATTATTTCAGTACCAAAATCTAACAGACTAGATGCCCTGGGTCACCTCTAAAGGCTTTCCTCAATGGACAGTGGATTTCTCACGTCACATATCAGGTTACAAGGCTGTTTGTGGAGCTCGGGTTTCACAGGACAGCTGAGCTTATTTAATTGCTTGCTACCACACCACCAAAAAGTCGAGTTTCACCCTGGCTACACGCTCCTGCTGTTTTCCCTCTGCTACTGTAGCATTTGTCAGACAATCTAGCATGCTGTTCCACTTGTTCAAACTGCAAAAAAGCAGCGCTGGGGAAAAGAGAGCAGTTTTCTGCTGGGTTAGCAAGCTGAACAGTCTCATGCAGAGGTCTGGCAAGTTCCACAGCTGGCACAAGGGCTGTGGAACTGTATGAGCAAGCTCCCTGTTTTGCTGCAAAGGAAGCAGCAGGTTTACACAACCCAATCATAAAGCCTTATCCCAATATTCAGAATGAAAAAAGGTAAATCTTTGAACTTTTTCTAATTGGAAAAGTAACTCGCATAGCACAACTCCCTTAGAAATAAGCTTTCAAGAAACAGATTTTTCATTCGTAGTTTTCAGCACTCTACAACACTAGACCAAGAGGTAGATTTACAGACTGAAAAATAGTTCACACACATCTGTTTTAACCTCAGGCAGAATTCCATATAAGCAAAGCAGAGACGAAGAAAATGCTTGCTTAGATGGGATTCTACAGCACAGAAACTATTCTTAAAGTGTGTGCATTTGAGATGAAATTTAAAATATAATTCCTAAATAAAGTATTCATGGATCTAATTCTATCAGAACAAGTAGAAAAATAATTTACAGTGTAGGCTGTTGACTGGCCAGTAGCTGGACTTCCAGAGGTAGTGAGTCTGTTACTCAATTCTTCTGCAAGATGACTCTGGATATCACAGCTACTCTGCGAGAGAGGTATTTGAACATTCTGATTGCTGTACATTGTTGCCTCATCTTCAGTTATAATTTCCCAGCTCTTTAAAACGAAAACAAAGGGAAAACATTTTTAACAAGTAGTTGCAAGTTACAATTATTTAAGACAAGCTTTCTGAGTAGGCTAGATGAAAGCCAGCAGCTGCATTTCAGAAGCACATCAGTTGAGCTGCACTGCTGTACCTCAGGGGAATCCCTGTTGTCGGCGCTCTCGGTATCCTCGGAAATCTGCCGCCGGTGAGTGAACACGTGCTGCGCCTCCAGCTGCACGCTGCCGAGGTCTGACACGGCCACGCTGTCCCTGCAGGGCACCGTGCGACAAGTCAGCTCACAGCAGCCTGAGTCTATCTTTCAACAGTAAGCCAGGCTAACAGCAAAAGCATACATCACAGTCATTCTGGCAGAAGAAAAAGAAACAGTCTGGACGATATAAATTAACGTAAACTGTTTGAGATGAATGAGCATTTATGTCAATGTGAAGTGTAAGCTGAAGAACCAGGTTGCATTCTCGGGCAGGGGCGGAAAACAAAAAAAAAAAAGCAAACAATTTTAAAAGGCCCTGATGGAAGGAAGAAAACAGGCTGAAAACTGAAAAATTATTTAGCTTCCATTCCTATAGTTGTTATCTCTCCAGCTACAATCAGTTTCTATTTGAACACACACTTCCAGAGCACAGTACAGTCACAGTGATCACTAGCCAGTGACCACTGCATGAGGGCTTCCAAGTGAAGTGAGGGAAAGCTCTCTACTAATTTTCAAGCTGTTCACATTTTATTTCTCCTTGCTTTCAATGTGACTAGGGTGAATTACACTAGCTAATAAAAGACTTGAATTTGCAAGCTAAAAGACTTACTGTGCAGTTGGTCTTTTCCACTGTGTTCTTCTGAATTCATGATTGACATAGTAGGTCCTGCCAAGGATGTCTTGTCTCTCTTCCCAGCCTGAAGGCAGTGGAGGAGATTCCTGCTGCTGCTGCTGTGGCTGGCTAGCAGCCTCTGGTTGGTCCAATATAATCCACCCAGGCTGAAAGACACAATAGAACTGTTGAAAAAACATATCTTAATTTTTCAAGCCACTCCCCCTTTTAAGGTGTAGTCCATCTTAAGCCAGTAAATTTGACTCTGGTCTTAGTGTGTTTATTTCTAAAAAATGACAGGGCATATTATGCATGCAGAAATCTTATTTTTAACTCAAGATCCTTAAATACATTAGTACCAGAGGTTGTTAATTCCAGGAAAATAAACAGCAGTCACAGAATACATTAAAAGCTTAAATATTGTCATTTCATAACATGCTGCAAATGTACGAGGCAGGTGAACACACCCTTCTGTAACAAAGCGTAATTACAGCAAAGCTGGCAATGCTAAATAGAGTTAAGTCTGGAAAGGAAATCCATTAATCTACAGTGGATGTGCTTAAAAAGATCATATATACATGGTAGGTAAGATCAAAATGTCCCTCTGGATTGGAGAGAGTTGAAATTCTAAAACCAGAGAGATGTTAGTGTCTGCCTGGAGTCAAAAAAAATTGAACAGTACCTACAACAGAAACTTCAACACCTTCAATTATATGCACAATACAAGCAATCACTTTTAACTGGTTTATTTCTAAAACACTATTTATAGCTTAGTGATTCCTAACATGCGTTTTTCAGCAATAAACACATTTTTTCCCACCTCTAATTCTTCAGCCTGTTCTGTGGTTTCTTCTTCAGACCCATTGTTTTTAGGTAAGTAAGTCATTTTTAATCTAAGGTGACCTTTAACTCTTGATTTATGGCTGCAGAAGAGAAAATAAAATTATCTTATTGTGCACTTGTAAAACAAAACAGCTGAAAAAGCACAGCTAGAGGATTATTCTTAAGTGCTCCAACACAAACTTGACTTTCTATAATTTACATTAATAAAGTTCTATAATAGCATTGAGGCTTCAGACTTCTGAATACAGTAAGTACTTAATGCTGACATTTTAGTAGAACATCAATATCTTAGAAATGGCTACTCAAATTTCTTTGATGAAAACAGAAAAACTTAGAAAATGCATATGTAGTTACAAGTAATTACCTAAGAGCATTGTTTAGATATAAAAACTACAATTTCCATGTGGTATTTACTAACCTTCTCGGATGAAGAACAAAATCCTTAAACGTATATGGTCTCTCCATACTTGGATTTTCTGTCTGGAATATGAATGTTTTTTCAAGAAAAATCTTTATCAAGCATTTGAAATCAAAGAAAACTATCAGAAATTTCCAGTTGATTTCTTTAAAGGCCTTATAACATTTGAAAACTTAAATTACAGGTTCAGGTACAGTAACAGCAACACCAGCTTTAATCTTAGCAGTCATACTCTGGTTCAAGAAAACAACAATTACCTTTCAGTGTCTATGCACATTACAGAATGAAACACCTGCTCTTGGAAAGGGTTTGCCATGGTTGCTACCATGTTTTTAAGACAGTTTCTGATAAATCTGTTAGTATCTGCTAATGTTTTGAGACTTCAGAAGAAAATGGAAAAGCTTATTTATTTCAATGTTCTTAGTGATATTTCTTAAAAGCCAATTATCTGCCTTGCAAAAGGATTACAAGAAACAAAAAAACTGGCCAAAGCAACAGCAGCTCTATTTCCCACTTACCCTCTTTTTTGTATCTGTTTATGTGAATAAGGAACAGTAAAAATAAATTTACAGACATTAAAGAAATATTTTAAGACATGACAATAATTACAATCTCTTCTTATCTTTTAGACTGTAAAACTATGGAAAAGCTAAAAGCACATCAGTATTGAAAAAACAAGGTAACCTACACTGTTTTATAAATATCAGCACTGAAAAATCCCAAACAGATCTACAAAATAAAACAAGGAACCCACAGAGCAGGAGAATTTATTTACTTTATTACCAGTATTGTTGACTTCCTTAGATGACTAATAGAGTGCATATAGAAATATTTTTTCCCTTTCATAGTTTTAAAAACAAACAAAAAATACAAACCGGTAACTGATAAAGAGGAATATCCACTTGTCCAAGAAAATCATCTCGAGTCTACAGAAAACAAAAACAAACACCACAGAAAGTTGGAAGCTGCAAAGTGTTTAAACACCATTGTCCCCCACACCCTGATAGCACACCAATGCTTTCTTAGAACCTGAAGGCACTTTTGAATTATAGGCAATAACTTGTTCTGTACAGAGCAAGCATGGCATTTACATTCTCTGAACAGAGAGAAAGAGAATTCTCTATCACAGGCTTTTTCCCGGAGAAGCACAGAGAGAAGAACAGAAAACAATTCTTATCTCTACTTGCTGCTCCTGTTGTTTCTGCACGTGTGGAATGTGTTAGGAAGATTGTTTACCTGAAGTGATTTGTCAATTAGATTCTGCTGAAGATTGTTTTGTTTCCTCAGCCAAACACTCAAAGCTGTGTCCTGACTGTCTGGAGACAGTCATGAGTTTTTTTACTTTTTCTTTAGTATTCTTTGTAGTATAGCATCTCTTTAATACAGCATAGTATAATGTAATATAATATAGTTTAATAAAGCAATTGCTCAGCGTTGTGACTCAATGGAGTCAGATGCCAATCATTCCCTGCTCAAGGGTCACCTTGTTTACTATTAGCAAGTTCTGATTGACCCAACACTCCGAGCCTTGGACAGTTCTGCCTTCCTCAAAACAAAATTTGAGGGATCTGGAAGTGGAGATTTACTAAATTATACAGGCTAATGTTACCAAAACAGGAGAGTTGGTCAGCATCAGGACCGAGACTGTCAGTATCTCCTGTAGAAACATTGTCCTAAAGGACCCTCCTCCTAGGAGAGCCCAACAATTTCCATAAACCTGGGCAGCTGTTTCAAACAGGCATGTATAAACATTTTTTCTCTTTTCTAAATCATACAGCTACTGTCAAAGCTAACAAGGAGCAAAAGTAAGTGCAATCTGTGGTAAGTGCTTTGGAAGTTCCAGCAATTCCAGTGGTCCCAAGCTTGGCATGAAAATCTGTCAGAACTATGAAAAAATGCCTTCTGTCTACACACTTTGCAGAGTTTAGTTTTAACAATGACCATCCACAAGATTTTACCTGACCTGGATATCTGGACTGTCCAGCTGGGACCAGACTATGAACACAGCAGCTGTCAGGCCAGGGCAGGGACTGACAATACACAGTATCACTGCACACCTGACTTTTCATCATGGATTTTTGCTTGCCAAATAAATTACAATTTCAGTAATCTACACAGGTAATTTCAGTATTCACGAATAATCACCACCAGCAGTAATTTACTTGACTTCTTGCTGGATTACTGGAACACGTGTTAAGTTGCTTCAAATTAATTTGTGATTTGAAAACCTTTGTGAACCTCCACAAAAGCAGGAAAAATATTAGGGTCATTTAACATGAAGACATATCAGTGCCTGTGGAATAAACTCAGGACAGCATGGAATTTTTTGAAGGTGTATATATAAGCTTATGGCTTAAAAAAAAAAAAAAAAAAAAAAAAGCCCTACACTACAATAAGACTACACTTTTTGGCACAGACTGAGTAAGGAGCTGTAGAAGTCTTCAACTCTGTGCCTCGTGCAACCTCTGAAATTCCAGGCTTCCTGATTTTTCTAGCTAACAAAAAATTTGGTGCCCATTCTTTCCTAAATCTGTTGTTGCATTTATTCAAACCAATCACTCCAGAATTTTAATGTTTGTCCATAAAACTTCTCACCACAAGGCTCTGCAGCTTGCTGACATCTATTTCCTTCACCTCAGGGTAAAACCATGTGTTCCAATTTTCTTCTGAAAACTTACTTTAATTTTCAATTCAAATGTTTTACAGCCTTAAAACTCCAGCCCAATCCTATCAGTTTTTTGGTCCCTCTGACATTAAAGCACAGGTATTTCTTGAAGCAGTTCTTTTTGCCTTAGTAATTCTGGTACCTTTTTTCCTTATCTCTGTTGTCCTAAGCTCATCCATTTAACCTTTTAAGTCCTACATGTATTTGGAGAATCAGTGTCTCTCTCACCTGCAAAAAGCACAACTAGATTGTCATAGGTGATAAAATGTAGAAATTTGGAGCTATGTCATTTCAAATTCAGTTTGCAGTGTGGATGCCATGTTCAGATCTGAAGGGGACAAAAATGAAAATATATACAAAACATCCACTGTTTTAGTCCACAAACTTATTTGAGACAGAAAGCTACAACAGGTTTCATACCTGTGGAGGCTTCCCTGAACTAGTGAAGGAACACTTTCTGTGCTATTATAGACCACAAGACTCTGGAAAAAAATAGTTATCATTTTTGCCTATGAGGTTCTTTTTTAAATGGCACAGCACATACCTTAGACATGTTAAAAGGCTTAGTATTTGTAAAGTTCTTGGCAATCCTCAAGTGGAACATGCCTTCCAAATAAATTATTGGAATGTGGGACAAAAGTTTGCTCTATTTTAGAAACCCTCAGAACATTGTGTTTGTTACCAGCACAATTTGAGTGTGGGCTCCTGTTATTCACTTTATTATTCTGCTGTCTCTCCTATTTTTAGCAGAGTTAGCCTCGATACCCAACTTTTGAACAGTACTTTCTCCTCCAGCCAGAAAGCACAACCCTGAGTGGAGATTTTTGTTGACCTCCAAACAACTAAGACATAAATCAGATAGCAGGAATGATCTCCAGCAACGTGTCCCCCATGACAAGCTGACTGACTGCCTGCCAAGAGGTGCCAGAGCAGCAACAGACACTGCACACAGGAACAACGAAATGCCAGCCGGGCTGAAACTGTTTGGATCTCTGTTCCATCAGAGCAGGCAACACACACAAGTGGGTCAGTTGTTCTTGTCAACTTCTAATTTCTTAACAGCCAGAGAACTCAAACATTCTGCTTGGCATAAACCTCAATTAATGATATACTGCACTAACAGAGAGGCCTTGTATTTTACTGATTCACTGGTTTAGTCTATAGAAAGTTATTAAAAACAGGTGAGGACAGACAGCTGCTGTACACAATTCACCTGAAGAACTCCAGTGCAATGCCAAAGCATTCAAAGAAAAGCACCAAAAGACAGTAATTCTGTTCAAAACTGATTTTCATCTGTTTTATGAATATATGCTTACTGAGTTTTAGGTTTTGGACTTTTTTTTCTGCAACTCCCATCAGAAACTGACGTAGATTTTAAACAGACATGCTTATCTGAGTCACACATTTAACAGCAGTACTGAGAACATATCCCAAAATTTAGTATGTTTGAAAATGGATCAATGAATGTAATGCCTTTCTTAATTACTGGATTCACCACACAGCCTTTTGAAACAGCTCTTGTATAAGACCAGGGTGTTGAAATAACAAGTATTTTCTCTACCAGATTTTGTGACAAATGTTTGGTGGTATTAGTGCATTAATTAGAATCCAAGCATATTCCCAGTCTTTTTCTGAATAAACAGGCAGCTAGTTGTGCACAGGTTGGTCTCTGCACAGAAATCCACAGCTGCATGGCAAAACAAGAAAGCATACAGCTTTTATTGGAGGGAACATAAGTATCAATTCAAATTGAAAAAACAAACAGTGATCTGGACTATCGCTGCTTAAGAAAACATGAGCTCAATAGATGCCTTATAAAACCAACATTCTTCTTGCTTAAACACCCAAACATCAACATTAGTTACAAGCTTGATGAGAATGAAAAAAACTCTCCTGAGCTACACTAACAAATTCAAGTATTTTTCTTTTCATGCTGCACTGAGTGTATTATTTGGTTCTGTTAAACTCTAAATTGAAAAAAGTGAGAGCATTTTTTTCTTCCATAAAATACTGCCAGCATATGCTATTCATCATGAAAAAGTTACAGTTTCAAAAAAACAAGATTCAATTATGACATGAAGATTGTACCGGATTCCACGAGTAATGTTTTCTCTATCTCGCAATGCAATAAATACTTGGTTGCATGGAATTCATTACAGTCCCAGTCTCTTGTATTTTTAAGGGGGACCTGTAGATTGTGAGGAGATTTTATTTTTTAGTGACACGTAGGCATTTCTTTAGAGCTGGCATCTATGACAGAGAGATATAAGACCCTATCAGCATTTTCAAAAAAGGGAGAATACATACTGTTGGGTCAAGGGTTATCACACAACATGTGTTTGTGCAGGACCTTCAGCCTGCTGCCTGTTCCAACAGCAAGGTGTCAGCACAACATGCTTCAGCAGTTTTACCATCTGCTTAACAGACAGCATTTAGAAATGACACTGAGGTTATTTTCACTAATTCTCTCTCTCACTTCCAAAGATACTTTCAGACAACTGCTTATCTAAAAGCATCATCTGTTTCTCCATTTATAGCTTACACATTTTATATGGCACCAAAATCTTACCACTTCCTTAAAAGTTTATGTTTAGTTTACAGTACTTTTACAACAATATTCATATATGAGTCCACTCAATGTGTGCTGCCTTGTCCTTAAAAGTTTATTAACAATGAAATTTAAGACAGGTTTTTTTCCCACACAGTTCACAGTAAGGCAAATTGTCTAATATAACCAAAGCATCCTTCAGAACAACATAAACAGAGAATATGTCAAAAGTTATTAATGCATTGATTTTATTCATCAGAACTTTGAGTTCCTTTGGTTTGATGTATGCATGTGTCAAACAAGCTACCATATAAAAAACAGATACATCACATTTTATGAAAAGTCAAAAGCCAATCCAGACTTGCTCTCCTGTGTTAAATCTGCCAATATTCACCACAAAAAAATTAGAAAACAGTACCAAATATTTAATTAGGTACTATTTCAACAAGTCATTTCTGACATCAAATCAGTTATCTTCATAATAGTATGAAAACATAAAACTCTTGCATCTGTTTGTGAAAGCTCTTTTGCCCTATCTTAAGACTTCAAAGAGTGTTTGAAAAACAGTCTTGTAGTAACAATTCCAGGCGCACTTTCACCTTCTCCATTTAACACTATAAAGCTTAAAACACAGAAATGCCAAACTCTATCAAATGTTAAAACTGCATGTGTAATTTGCTCCCAGAAATAACAACATATAAACCAGATATAGCAGATGTTTACTACAGTGGCTAATTAACACAATCAGCTGAAGGACTTCATACAGTCAATCAACTTTTTGCTTCTCAGAGCAGGAGGGAAGAAAGAGAATTAAAAATAAGATAAATTACTTTTCTCCAAAAGGGAGACAATTGGAGCATGTCTGCATCATGGTCTGACTCCTATGAAGTTGATCCAGTTCAGGATCACACAGAGCCACAAAGTCAGGCTGAACCTGGAAGCTGCTTTTCAGCCCTAAATTAAATCACTTTATCAGGAATCTACAGGTACCTGGCCACTTCTTAGAGCATGAGGCCAGAGCAGGGCTGGATGCAGCCTCCATGGCCTCACCCTGCTCCAAAGTCAGTCCAGCAGTTTTTAAAAGCATTCCTAAGTCTTCTGTGGATGCAAATGCAGCATCAACACCAACTCAGGCCTGCCCTTGCCTCTTGCTGCCAGGTTAAGGGCAGACACAGCACCTGGCCAGAGCAGAACTCAGTGGCTGGGTTTGTTTTAAGGTCTGCTGTGCTCAAGCTATAAATCCCACCTGTCCAAAATCAGTCTGCATGAACTGACCTTGGATGCCTCAACCTCTAACAACAAAAGGTGACCACAACACAAATAATCCAACTACAATCACTTTTCCAACAAAACAGTATTACAGTTTATTTCAGACAAGCTCAACAACACTACCAAAGTTATATTACACTTCCCACCTCAGACATTGTTTTATTAGCCTATAATTTGCCAGATGTTAACCACTTTAGATTTCTCATTAATAAGCTAAATATTTGTCCCAAAACAAACTTAGAAACAACGAATAGTAGAATAACTGGCTAATGCAGAAACTCTATTGAAAAAAGAAGTAATAGTCATAATAAATTCTGGAATTCCTTTTCCTTAAAAAGCTCTTGTACTTGGACATTACCAAAGAGGCCATCTCCCTTATGCTAGGAAAATCCCTGATTGCCAGAGAAATCATCCAGGTCTGAAAGAATCCAGTTCTGTGTTCCTTACCACATTCCTCTCACTGAGTAGCTGGAGTGTCTCATTTGCATTTTAATATGTCCTAACTTCAATGACTCCAATTCAAGTTTGTATGTAATTTCAGCCAGGAACTTGCTGATGTCCTTCTTAAATCCTGTTTGCTTATGTTACAGTTGATACAGCTGAAAGCAGCCAAGGTCTCAAACAATAATTGCAGCTATCTGTAGAGGTTTCAGTTTATTGTAAACTATCATGACAGAAAAAAAGAATGATGCACTCTCTTGAAACAGAGATGATTATAGATCCATAAACTAACACTGCAATGAGCTACAAACATTTTGCTGGCTGCATTCCCAAATCAGCATGTTCTGTTTGTCACAGGGAATAAGGAAGAAAATACACTTGAACCAGAGACACTTCACAGAAATGCAGGGCAGTCCCCTTCAGACAAGGGTGAAAGTCAGTCACAAGCAAATGACTGAAAAGGCCACTCAGTTTTGCTTACTTGCTTAATCTGTGAAATTCATCCACTTCTGGAAGATGAGAAAACACGTGTTGGAACACAGAAGAGCACTCTGCCAAGGGTGAGGGTAGAGCATTTCTACCACTTGATCCTCTGTGGCTGCAAGGGCTGAGCAGGCACCAGAGAGCCTGGGGGTCAGATTAACACTCTGCCTACCCTTGTATCCTTTCCATGGAATGGCCAGGAGCAGATGCTTAAGGAATAATAATAACAGTGGCAATTAAGAACAGTACTTCCTTTGATACAACCCCCCAATGAATAAGTGGTCATGGACCTCTTGATCCTGACATTAAAATACATATTGAAAATACCCTTTCTTCAACTTACCTAACTTCTTAAAATCCATTTCTACTTTTGATATGCAGATATTGAGACAATTTGCTCAGTAACATATAAAAGAATATCTTCCTAAAAAAGTGGAATGGAAAAATTCACCTCCTCTAAAGTATAGTTTTATAAATTCCCTCTATACCACCTTATTTTTCCAAAGCTGAAAAACCCCTGGCCTCCTTAGTGTTTCTCCTCACATAAAGCTCACCCCAATCTTGCAACCCTTCTTTTTTTAGTTCTGTTATCCATGCTTCCTGAAAAAGGACCACTAGAAAAATACATGCCATGCCCTTATGATTTGTACAATTCCATAATGGTGGTTTTAATTTTGTTAGTTTATTTCTTCCCTAATAAATCCTAAGCTTTTATTTGCCTGTCAATAAGATCTGAGCTGGCATTTTCAGCAAGTCTTTCCCCATGACACAAACCATTTCCTGACCAGTATTGCAGGCCATCACCAAGGGTACATCATTAGCTGCTTTTCATGTGTGCAATACTTGGCATTTTTCAACACTGATTTCCAGATTGCCTATTTGGAAAAAAAAAATTAAATTAAAGCAATGATCCTGTCTCATATCTAAAAGCCTGCAAGTTCTTCAGGTAATGAGGAGTAAAGGAAAAATGTCTCTAGCTTGCCCTGTGAACATGTTTTACTTTAACACATTCTTGAAGGGATACCACATTTTAAAAAACAGAGTAACTATAGCTTGTGGCAACATTAAAGAAGCCACAGCATCAACGCTACCCACTCTCTCATGGAAGATTAAAAGGACATGAATCACCCTGAAGGCTGGATAATTACATATTTACATAAGCTGTTTCAGGAGGCCTGCTCTGCATGGTTTTGCAGTTTTACTTTCCCCATTTTTTTCTGGCAAGAGAAAGCTGCCCAAATTCAGTTCAGCTGCAGACTATAAACAGAATTAGGCTAATCATAATCTCCACAGAGCACAATCAAATAAAACTTCTTAATATGTACATGTAATGTTTGCTGAGGACTGCAAAGTGCTAGAGCTTTAATATACTGGTATATTCAAGTATCTGCTTCCCTAGAGTATGATGATATTCTGAAAGTTACATATGGCTCAGAGTTGCCAAATGCAACCTGTGAAACCTGAAAAACTTCAGGGATCAAGTTATTACCTAATAATGTTATTTGATCACTTCCTTTCCATCACTTTCCTAATGCATCCACATAGCAGGCTCTAATATCTATCCCATCCTTTGTGTGCCATCTTTTTGTTCCCCTGAAGGAGGACTGCTAATCAAAAGCTGAAGCATGAAGAAAGGCAGAGAAGAAGTTGTAACTAACTCTGCGTTTAAGGAAGACGAAAACCAGAAGAAATTAGTACCAGCTATTAAAGCACCACAGGTGATTAAAGCACAGAAGCAGGAAATTACCTACAACTAATTATAAATTGTTCATTATTGTGATTAACACAGTTTGCACTGTCTTCCCTTCAACGTATTGATGTATATTTCAGCTTCCAAAATTTGTCTGAGACACAGCACATACACTCCTGTGTGACTGAAGTCTAACCTAATCAGCCCCACAACTCCTCAGAAAGACACAACCTTCCCTTCAAGCCCAACTCTCCCTGACTGAACTGACAGACCATGACACAGCAATGCACCACATGCTCCTGTAATGTGATCCTCCCAGATATGCAATACTGAACAATATGAAAGTTGTTAGGTTATGAGGTTACCATAGCACAGTAGCATAAAGTGTTGCCAATTTGTGCTTTGCTTTGTACTGGCTCCATAATCTTCTGCTTTTGCTGCTCCTTTTCCACCTCACCTCCTTGCACAGATTTGGGACACTGATACACATGCAGCCCTTTGCTCCATGTGCAAAGCTGGAGCTGAGCCACAGCTGTCCTTCGCTTCTCCTGGCACTTCTCCCTGGCTGGATAAATGTTTTCTGGGAGGGAGTTATGCCATGACAGAAGCTCTACACCTAAGGAGAATGCAAGAGACAAAACAACCTCAGACTACCCAGCACTAACTTGTGGTGCAGCATTTATCAAGGGAATCACAATCTTCCAGACACAGGTTCTGGTCTCCTCAGCATGTTCAGATCAGCTGGGAAGTTGTTCAAGAGAGAAATCCTCACACACAGCCCCCTCAAATTACTGTTTTACTAAATTTAAATTTAGTACAGCAAGATTCAAATAGCATCTTTTATGAAGGCAAAGTTCCAGAGTTCAGTGAAAAAAGCTCAAGAGTTCCAACTAAAAGGTTTCTCTTACGTGAATCTGACAGTAGAAAAACAATTTGGTTATTTTACACCATCTCTGAAGTTTGGGGGATTTTTCTGCTTCAAAACATGTCATTTCAATAACTAGAGACAAAACTCGAGCAAAATTACTTGTAAGGACTATAACACAATTTATTCCCTCAATTGTATAAGAAATTATTTTAATGACATACAGCTGCTGAAATAGATTTGCAAGTTCATTTACAATATTCACATATCCAATAGAGAGTGATACTGATGGGGAAGGAATAGCTAATGTCAACAGGGATGTCAACATGATCTTATACTTGTAGAAGAGATTAACAGAACTTTTAATTTTTTAGAAGTTTATGTTCTACAAGAACTGGAACTGTATCCACTGTTTCTGCCTTTCTCTGTACCTCCTGGACTTTATGTATGTATGATGGGAAGCAACCTGTTCCCCTACTCACTCCTACCCTCCCAATCCACATCTGTGATGTGAAAATGCTTTAGTTGCAGATTTATTTCTACCCCAAGCAGAGACAGATGCACTAAAAAAAAACCAAACCCAAAACAATAATGAAAAACCCCAAAACATTAAAGTGGAAATACATAGTCAAGGACAACCTTCAATGCTGTAACCATGGACTTCTTTCTTTCTCCTGCTTCCCATAAATGAAATTCCAATATCTATTAGAGAACCTCTTCAATAAGTTCCCAGTAAAGATCAGCAGTCACACACTGGCCACCACCATTCCCCATTTTGTAACTTAATTAAAAAGAATCCAAAGCCAGTTGTCATAGAAATGGTGTTGATTTTTTTTAAGCCAGCCTTTAACAAGCTGTTGATTATGGAAAGCAGGAAATGTGATCTGAGGTGGCTGAAGGCTGGTAGCAAGGCATGGAAGAAAAGAATGCATAGACCTTTTGCTGCTTCAGCCTCTGGAGTCTCTGACCACAGCACTGATTTGATTTCATGGCTGCCCTGTACAGATAGCTGACATTACTAAATGCTACTCCAGTATCAACTTGTTAAATTTGAACCCAGACTCAGCATATCAATATACTAGGCCAGACTAACTGGAGTCAAGAGAAATATTTTTGGAGTTGTTTATTTTTAAATGAGTCACAATACACCATGATAATTAACTGGACTATGTAATTAAATGATTGCCATAGAATCTGTTGTATTGGTCACAAAGACTAATAACAAATACAATGGTATTTATCTATTTTATTCCAGTCAGTTACTGAACTGCTGTGAAGTCAGCTATGGTTTTTGCTTGGTTTGGTGGAGGAAGCTTTTACATTTTTTGATAACATGTTTTATAGAATATTTACCTATTTACTGGTTTTACATAAAAACTGAAAATAGCCATTTGAGAACTGAAAATTTTCTGTACCTGATGTTTATGTCAATCCATTTTAAACACTGCTCCTGGGAACTGAAACAAACTACTGCCTGCCCAGTGTCCTAGGAGGTTTGCTGGAAACGTTAGCTAACAATCCAATCCTGAACTTGGATTAAAATACAGATTATCTTTCATATCAGCTGCCATTAAACACAGAGACCAGCAGTGCAAGTTGATGAGAAATATAATTGAAGTGCATGACTCAACTCTTTTTTCACAATATACTTTCAAAATAACTGACACAATTTAATTAGTCTGGATCTAACGTGTTTGTGCTTATTGTGGATTTTACCCCTCACTTTACAGTGAGATTTTGGGAAAAAGAATCACCAAACAGTATATATAATGATTATCTATTCCACTCTGAGTTTTATAAAGAATTTTAAGCATAAATCACAGTTTCCCAACAAGGAAAGTCAAAGTGTAAAATCATCAAGCACTGCTCTAAGGGCAAAAAAAGACTGAAAATTCCAGGCTAACACCTCCAAGGTGAATTACTAGTTTAGATAGGGATTGTCATAACTGTAAGGTCTTTGGCAAAAAGCCCTTTGCTTAAACAAACACATTAGTTACATGGTAGTAGTGTCAAATCAATGAGAATGAGTTCTTAAAACAATTTTAGTAACCATCAATTGTTGCACTTTTATCAGCATTCATAACTAAAAATATTCAGATAATTTAAGTTCTCACAATGTTATTTAAACTACCTTAAAGGCTTAAAATCTACCTTCCATGTGGCCTATGCTTTACTAACTGCCTCAAGAGCTAGTAAGAGTAGACACCTCTACCAGCAGTTTAGCTGGACATGAATTTCATTACAAAAAAAATATATTTAATATAAGCCTTCTAGACCCAAGTACTGTAATTTGAACAGCAATGTTGTTGGAAGAGGTATTAAGTTACTCAGTACTGCTCAGGCTGAAATAGTAGTTGGAAGGAGGAAAAAAAGAGTGAGAGGAAACTGAAAATTCCTGTGGTTCAGGGTGTATACAGAAACAAATGATATTTACAGTTTCTCTTCTCAAATACGACTTATCTTTAATTCTACATACAACAAACCGTTCTGTAAAACAAAGCCTATCTGAAATAAAACTAAAAGATCACTCATTTTTACCCATTTTATATGCAAACTTCAGTAACTGCTATTAATTTACTGAAAATTTAGGTGTTTATAACTACAAAATTTCATCTGAAGTTCAAATGACTCCCACGTCTCCATAAGTAGACAAGAAAATCCCTCTGAACTCATGTAAACAGCAAACTATTGTTTAAAAATCTATTAAAGACGCTTATTTCACAGCAACACCTATTTACCTACGCCCCATATTCTAAGAAACTAATCTAAAACCCAAATGTTACAGATAATTAAAAAATTAACTTCCTAATGGTGACAATTTGACACTATTAGGAAACTCTGAAATCACTGTGCTTAAGCCTTGGTTGCAAACTTTTACTACTTTCCAGCTAAATTTCAACTCTAAGATAGCATCACATTTTTCTACAAACCACAACACTCACCTTCTGGGGCCTCCACAAAGTGCTAGACGTTTCCCTTTTAGAGGTTCCATATCTTTTCCTAACTCCAGTTGTTTTTCCTTCATTCCCAGCTTTGAACTGTATGTGCAACTGAGACGTCCTTGCACTATGACACTTGTATTTAAGGCTGGATAAGCAGCAAGAAACTTTTTGGCGTGATCCTTCCAAGGAAACACTTCTTTGCAAAATATGGGGAGTTTTGCTCATCTGTGCATTGGGTCCTCCTAGTTCATTTATATTAATCTGATATTCTGAATCTGTTTTTGAGGGCAGACAAGCAGATGTGCTACGCTCCAGTCTTAAATGAGGGTATTTTGTACCAGAGTTCAGATTTAACTCTGGACTGCAAGAGCCATTAACCATTTCACTGCTTGATGCAAATGCTCTTTGTTTAAGATGAACTGAAACACATGGGAAGCCATCAGGTACTTCTTCACAAGTTGCCTGCTGAGGACCACTCAAAATTTGACTTTTGTCCTGTAATGATGCATTCAAATAAAGTGGGCGGATGTCTCTGACCTCGCCAGAAGAGCAAACTGTTTTAGACAGTCTAAGTCCATTGACTGCTGTTGAAAGGAATCCCTTGGAAATGGTCTGATCTTCTTTTTGTGCCAGCTCACTAGGAGAAATAATTAATTTATGAGATGTTTGATAGGTGCCTCTGTGTGGTAGCTGACCTGAGCTTACTGGAGAAGCTGGAGGAGTACTGGAAGGACTCCTAGGAAAAATAACCAGTGATGAACAACGTCGCAATGGAATTTTGGTTTTCTTCCTCACTGACACAGCATCTTGGTCAAAAGTAGTATTACTTCTGTACAGTGTTTCCTGAGATGAGTTGCTCCTGGAGGGATTACATTTGTTTCCAGTGCTTCTATATGAAGAGTCACCATGTGCAACGCTACCACAGAAAGTACTGTCACTTGTCCAAAGAGTGCCACTGCCACTGTCACTGATGACACTGTTAGCATATGAACCTCCATCACTTGTGGTACTTGCACATGATCCGTAGTCACTGCCAGCACTGCTGAACGAGCCACTGTCACTCGCTGCAATGCTGCTGAGGCTGCCTCTGCCCAGAGCAGCACTGCTCAGAAGGCTGTCATTACAGCGATGCTCAGACACGGCTCCAGCACCGCAGCTCCCTTCGCTACCAACGCCAATGAATGAAGTGTCTTCACCAGCAGCCACGGCATCACCAAACCTAGAACATCCACTCTGCTTCCTAGACTGCAAGGAAATGTGCAGTGAACTGCTCTTTTTTATTTGCAGTGAAGAAACAGTCGTGCTTTTCTCTGGATTAA
The DNA here is from genome assembly GCF_028769735.1 of Zonotrichia leucophrys gambelii. Taxonomy (NCBI): domain Eukaryota; kingdom Metazoa; phylum Chordata; class Aves; order Passeriformes; family Passerellidae; genus Zonotrichia; species Zonotrichia leucophrys. The sequence continues at coordinate 7,408,833 of NC_088180.1, read as the reverse complement.
TTACTTGTTGCACTACAGGTGCATAAGCAGCTTGTCTAGGAATTAGTTTCACTTGTGTAAAGCTAGGTGCAGAACTCTGCGATTTTTTGAAGTACATACAATTATTCCTATCCAAAAAATCTTCAGAGGTTTCTGATAATGGGTCTGTGTTGCTTCTTTGGGTAGCAAAATGCAATCTTAACCGTCGTGCCATTTGTTCTCATTTCCACGCATGTTAGCAAATGAAAACCACAAAGATCCTTCAGCAGAAAGGCTACAGGCAGCTGCACAGAACCCAGAGCTGGTACATTGCAACAGTAAAAGCCCATAAAAGTTGCAGTCTTTGTCCTAATTTCTACAAGATACTAGCATTATAAAAGAAAGTACCTCTTGAAATAAGCCAGCCATTCCTTGAACTGTAGTTTCTGGACCGTCGTTGATTGCTTGCAGTCAAAAAGGCTTCATTTAAAAAGCTCTTATGCTCCAAGGATCTCAGCTGCGACACACTGACAAACACTACTGACCTTGTTGCAATTACACCTCCTGGAATTTGCATAAATGAATGCTAGAATAGGCTTCCAGAACTTGCAGGCTGCAAGCAGCAACGCCGGCTGCGGCTGCACGAGCTGAGTCAATGCGTCCGCACTTTCCTCAGCAGCGTATGACTACTAATATTTTTACCCATAGGTTTAGAATTACAGGAAGTTGGTAGGAATGAAGTCCCATATAATTGAGTATCAAGTCCAGGATTGAATTTCCAAATAGTAACCATGCTAGCAAACTGCTGAGGTCTGAATTATGCACAAACTAGTGAAATAAGCCTCCTCTCCCTTAAGAAAATGTTTTTCTGCACTATTTAAATAAAACTTGAAAGCAATCTGGCATTATCTTGCAATCCAAATGCTGCTAAGCAATCACACTTTCTAAAGATCTGCACATAGTAGAAGCCTCTGTGCTTATTAATTCATAATTTTAAATGAGGTGCAACTGAAAAGGGGCCAAAACAAAGTTTTGCTGGTTAATAATCTGGCATTTGTTTTTATTTCTAGTTTGACCTTTTCTAACTACAGCTGTTAAAGGTAGAAAGAAACAAAATTACTCTTACAAACCTAACTACCTCATCTTATTTGCTGGAAGCCCAGAGTAAGGACACATTCATTACAGTTCAATGTGATTTGCAGATATCTGACCAGCTACACAAACTTTAGAACACTGAACTAAGTATGCACAGAGATAAAAAGCATTACCAAACAGAATTACAGAAGAAAGCTATTCTCTGTAAGTACACATAAACTGCCTCATAGATTCATAACTAATTTTTTTCATGTTCATTTTTTAAAGAAAATTATCAGCATGTCAAGAAATTAATATACTGCAAATTCTTCCAAGAGTAAAGGGATTGAGAATTCCTACAAAATGTTTCACTGGCTCATTTAATCGGTAGAGGTCCTTTGCTGGCACCTAGTGGGACTTTTGATAAAAGACAATGTTGACTCCTGCTGTTAAGTGGGATTTTTGTTGTGGGTTTGTTTTGAAAAACACCAACATTTGGCCATGAATGTACTTTTGAATACATAAGCCATCTATGATGCAGTACTGAATGCTACTGCTCTAACATGAAGTTACTTAGTGCTGCTCAAAGAGTACAAACAGAGGAGAACACTAGGCCATTTGTACTTTTATAGGTCATACTACCAGGAGTTTTTTCTGCTTCATATTTATTTAACCTTTACTGTATTTTAAGCTAGAAGGCAGTAAAGTTAACATTTATACCTCCTTCCCAAAAAAGAGCCAAGAATCAAATTCACAGTACCTTGTTTGCAAGAAACAAATTTGTTTTCTAATTATACTCCAGGGCTTACTTAACCTCCATTACCTGAATTCCATTATTAGAATGCAGCAATAAATGAATACTAGCTTATTCATAAAAAGCCAACAAATACAACACTTCATTTATTTCATTATAACCAACAGGACTTCTTCTAAAGTTATATGTTGGTGGGGACTGGGATGGGGAGAGAAGAGGAAAGGAAAATACCATGAAAGGTTCTTTTGGTCAGTTTCAAAAAGTTACATTTGTACTTCAAGCAATACAGTAAAAAATACCCATAAAATCAAACAAACCAAACACAAACCAAAAACATCAGCAAGTGACCCTAAGATATGTGAGCAAAAAGTAAAAAATGCATTTCTTAAGGCTTCTTCTCTCCCCAATAACAAATATATTAGTGGACAGTTTGTAACATGCTGGTGTGATGTGAAGTGCAACCATTGGAGGTGCTGGTTTCTTTCAGTAAAAGCATTACCTTCTCCCACAGTGGATGATCTGAAATCTTTTGTTTAATTTTACTAAAGAAACCCCAAAAAAAACAATAAACTGACATAATTTGGTAACTCAAGACAAGATTCCAGCAAAATTTCTCAACATGTCTCTCTTCCTCAGCTATACCTGATTAGGTGTTGCCAGCCAACTGCAGCTTTCTCAGGTAATGTCAAATGGCTTTTAAAGTGTTAAATTCAATGTTGCTGAATTAGAGTTGGCATAAATATAAACTAAAAGTTAGTATTTTTAAATATACCAATAGTTCCATTCAAAGCTTAATATCATTGATTTCTTCAGTATCAATAACAGATTTAGGCACTTACTTTGCAAGATTATCTATATTGTGGCCAGGTACTGTAAGACAGACAGCAAGAGGTGTGGTCTCTTCACTGATTCACCTTTTAAGTGATCTCAATGCTCTTCTTGACATTTTTCTAGTGTGCTTTTAAAGACAACCTTCATTAAAGACTCCACAAACCACTCAAATCCTCTATTCTACCAAGGGTTTGCAAGCCAGAAGAACAAACTAGATTTAGCACTCTTTTACCAAATCCAAGACAAGTGATTTTTGAAAATTTTAAAGCTATTACAAGAAGATTTCAAAACTCTGACTACTGGCAATATAAATTTCAAGTCTTGCCAATGCAGCAAGATCTGAAATTTAACCTAAACTCTGAAGAAAGGTTTTGAGGCTGGTATTCAAGAACACAACATTTCTTAAAAACAAGCAGGTATTTCTGGCTTCCATTTATCCCTAAAAGTTAAAGGGAATAAAAGCACTTGAGAGAAAATTTTGTCAAGAGGAAATTAACCATTGGTAGGCACAAATATAAGAATATTTTAGTTTTACCAGATTGCTCACATTTAGACTTTAAACACTCATCCAATAGGGAGATGAAAGAACACTGAAAATAACAGAATAAAATACTAAAATAGCAGAAGATGAAACACCTTTTGATCATAGCTACTTAGCAAGGCACCTATTTGTGACATGTGAGGATGAATTAAAAGTGGGGGAGCTTGTCAACACTAAATAACAATCATAGCTAAGGCAACAATTTGTCTTACTTAAAAGAACCCAAGACATTTGGGATAAAAGCAGTTTCTGAGAGCCAGCTGAAGAGGAACAGGGAGATGGACTGTTCCATTCACCAAATGAGATGGAAACAATCAAAATATAGGGATTTAATTACAGAACTATAGAGTGACTGATGAGGTCATGACACTTTGATCTCTAAATATAATCATGCATGGGAAACAAAGCACCGTTTCCCAGTTGATACCAACAAAACGTTTAACTGGTTCCTCTGCATAAGCAAACAGATCAAACAACTCATATATTTAGATACAGAAAGAATGTGAAGGAGTTCTATTGGAAAACACAAAGAAAACACTGGCCTTCTCCCCACAAAAAATCAAGAATCCTACTTTCTGATCATGCCTCGTGGCCTCCAGGTGGTGGCAGCAATGCTCTAACGAGACAGGCAATGGACAGAGAACTTGGCCGTGCTGAGGAATATGCTCCAGCCCATAATACTACGTGCAGATGAAAATCTGAGCATCCTAAAAAACCACATTTAACCTCCCATGTAGGGACAAGTGCTTGTGATTCCCTTTAACACTGCTTTTAAATAAATCAAAGAGACATCATATTTTGAATACTTGGGACAGGTAATATCATCAGTTAAATAGTAAATGGCCTGGGGACTGTGTAACGCCTGTAACCAAGAATCAAGCCTCCTCCTTCTTAAATCTCATTATTCTAGGCAGTTTGTACTTATATTTACACACATTTTCACTCTTCCCAACCTCAGAAGAGCAGCACCTTCATACGGTTTACTGAACACGTGCATTTTAGGAAAGAATGTTTTTCATGGCCAACACACTACTCAAGCACAAAGCACAAAGAGATCCTTTCTTTGGAATGAAACCGTGTTTGGCCTTCAAGAGCTCTCAACCCCTTCCATTAGTTCCAAACTCCTGCAGAAGGGAAAGGTACCTTAGTGACAAGGAACATCGGTGACACAGATGCAAGTGTCATGACTGTACTGCTACAAGCTTACTCACAATGGAACACACAAACAAACACAGGTAATCAGACATCTGGACACAAAATGAGAGCTTGGGTCAGAGGAGGAATTTTGATTTCACCGAGATAAAAGCACAAGCTAGCTCTGTCTCACCAGTGAGCTGCCATTCACAGTGACACCTATCTACGAGATCACAATCCATTGTTCACTTCCTGAGCCTTCCAAAGAAAATCCATGTATGCTTTCTTTGATGCTACTCCTCACACACTGAAGAAGCTTCTCACACCACATCTCAATACTGCTTTGTTTGTAAGGAAAAATAAACATCCAATGCAGAGCTTTCAATATCACCAAAGAATTTGGTCCTGTCATGTGAGCAGCACTAAGAAAGAATGATGCTTTCATGAGTTAAAGCACATTAGAAGTTTACAGTAACAATGTAACTGCTTCAGAGCTTCAGGAGTGTGGCAACTGTCACATAAATAATCAGGTCTGCCTTGAGTTTTAGGTGTCATTATAGAAATTAAAGTTGTTTGGAGTGGGTTTTTTATCCACATTGAATCGTGGTGGACTTGCTTTCTTTCAAGTCTTTAATACACTGCAAAATTAACACAAATAGACCTACCAAACGGTTTTCATCAAATACTTCAAAAAGCAGTCTGTGTTTCTGAGGATTAACCTATGGAAAAGAAGTATAGTGATAATTAACATATGTACTGAATTCCAGCACTTGTCTTCAGCAAAATCTCTGTGTTTTGGAAAGAAATACCAAAGGTCTTTACTAGACAGCAAATTTATACCCTGTTGCCATTCTACTATGCAATGCATTTCTACTAGAACCAATAAGCCATAACTGGTACTATCCCAAACTGTTTCTAAATTCATGCACATGCTTTCAAACATTCACAGAATAAAGAAGGCAACGCCAAGACTGAAAATCTGACATTTGTCCCAGAGTTAACAAAAGTATTTCTAAGGAAAGCAGTTTGTGAGCCCTTTAGAACATTAATTGTGGAGTTCTTTCTGAATTAGGGAAGAGTTCTGAAGTGGGGAGAGTAGTGAGTAGTTTTTCCCAATGTGGAATATATCCAACATGTAATAAAGCTATAAACAAAATCACTTACTCTAAATAAGAGTTCTTCATTCCATTTTGGGTTTAAAGACTATGTGCAGAGAAACAAAAAAAAAAAAATAAGAGAGCATTAGTTATACTGATAATTCTGTACAAGTGTACATAATTTTTGATGTATTACACATTTTATTCCATGTAACAATCCACTTAATACAAAAGTATCTTTAAGCTTGATATTGCTGGTAAAAATCAAAGGAATCTTGTACTGTTTAATGCAGTGCAGAATGTAGACAATTTGTGCAGGTATTGTGAACTATTTTCCATGCCATGGATGCAGAGAAAGTGCACGAGACACTGAAAATAGTTAATTTAGAGTATGTCCCTTCAGTAACAATCCCTGCCTGCCTCTCAGTTCAACACCCACATTACTTACATGCAAGCTCTTAGCAAATGCCAAATCTCTAAGCAACATCAACTACACAGACCAGGAACAGATGGGCCAAACACAGCACAACTCACTCAGCTCAGCTCATCTTTGAACTGGGATTATTTTAAAAAATACTACAGATAGTTTAATGTAACAATTATCAAAATGGAATGAAAAATATGCATGAGTGATCTCATAAGTCAGAGCCACTATCCAAGTACAACAATTTGGAAGGGTGCTTTCCCTCTCATATATACAGTTCTTCATTTTTAGTTACACTGAGTTAGCAGTACTTTTTGCTGCATGAATTCTAGAAAAACAATGATTCAGGTGAATGGTGCAATTTGATGTTTAAACAGAACAAAGTGGGTTTGTGTTTTTAACGTAAAAAGATAAAAAGTTGTAAAACAAGAAAGATTCTTATATCATTAAAGGTCTCAGAAAAATCAGAACAATCCAGTACTTCCATTAATAATGTAGTTTTCAATCAGTACTCACCTTATATTCCTCAGTTTTTCCTCTACCTTTCAATAAATTTTTTGAAGAGAAAATACCACAATAATGGCACAAACAGAGAAACTGAGCAGACCATGGAACGCTCCTTTCCCCACGTCCATTCACTCTAATACACGAATTCTCACATTTCCTCTAGCTTTAACTTTTCCTCTGGAGTCTGTTTTAAAAAAAACCTCAACACAATACCAGAAAGCCCAACCAAAGCCCACCACACCCACACAGATAAGATGACTAACCTTTCTAATAGTTTTTGTCTGAATACTGGTAAGGGCTCCATTCACTGGATCATACAATGTCACTTTCACATATGGGTCACTGGGAGGGAAAAAAACCAAACAAGTAGTATGCTGCTCTTTGGTCACCATTATCAGCAGTCAGGTTTTGAAAGGCTTAAATTAACAGCAGTTATGTAATCAGGGGGTCACAATTACTTTACAAATACCACAGAGATTTGTAATTACAATAATTTCCTGCACAGTTTCAGAGATAAAACTAATATAAACACTAGTAGTGATAATGATCATATTAGCTATGCCATTCTGTGTATCAGTACAATTTCACTCTCTGTCCTCTTTCATAGTTATTTCAAGATAACAGATTGAATAAAACCTCTCATTTCAACAAGACAAGCATGAAAAAAATCAGTTGTGACTGAAAAAATCTCAAAGTAACTTTAGAACATCTGGAATTTGAGGTACTTTCTCGAACATGCAACAATTTTACTAAATGTTCTGTCATTTTGAGAGAGTTTGAGTTTAACCTGAATTCTTCTGTTAATGATGATATATCCCAATTATGCTGCTTAAAATGTCTTACTGCCTTTTCCTTTCCTGTGGTACTAAAACACAACATATTATATGAGTTTCTACTTTTCATGAACAATCAAAGCACTCAATTGCACAGAATAGTAACAAATGGTGACCAAGACTGTCTGCCATATAGTAAAAGAGCATATGGTTTTCACATATTTAAGTAATGATGAGAAAAGCTGATCTATTATTGTTTGAAGTTAAAAAAAAATTGTACATGAACAAAAACTTAAGGGAGACTGTCTAGCTTTAGGAAAAACACAAATTTCACAAGAGAATTTTTTCTATTGCTAAACTGATGTCACACAGCAATTTTGTGCTAAAATAACAACATTCCTGCACATATGCCAAGGCAGCTGACAGCAGAACTTGTACTAAACCCTTCAATACTTTTCTAGACCCTTTGTACAAAGGCCAGAAGCTAAAGTGGCTTTAGCACAAAATGCATTCTGCCACTTGTCAACTCTACAAGATCCTAAAAGCATTTCAATTACCAACTCACAAGTCTGATCATTCCCTTGCTAAATTTTAAGCCACTGCACATAATTTGAGCTGAAACAGCCTCACAGCCACCAGTGTTTAGTACTGTGCTCATTCCAAGTCTTTCAAGCACAGATGAGAACTCTGACCACAATCAAACTCTAGTTATTTTAACTGTAGTTATTTGAGCTGCAGCCTACCTGAAGGGAAACACAGACCTGCATCTATCCTCCATGGCAGAGCTATTCTATTATGCAGAGAATAAAACATTCCTCTACTTTGTTTTGCCAACACTTAAGATCTGTCCAAGTCACTCTTGGACATGAAAGCAGATCTCTTCATGTTTATATAGGCTCTAATAGTTTTATAAAGTTGCCAGTAGAAGGAGTTCAGATTCTTTTTTTTCCACTTGGCACAGAAGAATTTACTGAGAGCTAAAGAGCTGTAGAAGGACAATAAAGAAGCAGCTGTCCCTTAATCCATTAATAACATATTCTTACCTGGCTCCTAAGAGATCCTTCTTGGCCAGGCCGATTCCAGCTATGACCTTCACCCGGACAATTCGTGTGTTCTCCTTCAAAACAAAGGAACATGTTCAAGACGCATTCAGATTTCTTTTTCAGGTCTATTTTCAATTAATAAAGCTAAAAGAAATTATAGGCAGAATTTTGAATTCCCACTGAAAACTACAGACTAAATGATGCAGTTACTTTGTCTGACAGAAACAGCTCTATCAGTAACACTCAAGACAAATCTGCATGGACCACAGAAGTTTTCACCTGATGGTATCTTGGCATGCATCAGAGGGAGGGAAATAGACTCTGACAATATTTATTTCCTGGGAAGAACAAAAAGGATATCAAATTTATCAAAATAGGTTAATAAAACAGTAATAAACTCTGGAAAGAAATGTAGGAACAAAAAATCTTGCATCTATTTTTAGTAAACAGCACAGAGAGGTCATAATTAAAATATCAGGATTACTGATATGACCTGCCAGCAGGGTATGAGTTTTATAAGAAATAAAAAAATATTTTAATTACACATTATACAAATTAGCTTCACAGGAGTGACATAAGTAATTGCACTTCTCCTGTTAATTAATACAGCTGCACAGTCCTATATGGCTCATCTGATAAGAAACTGAATTCAAGAGGGGAAAAAAAAATTCCCAACAGCTGTGACAGTATCAGAGGAGGAATACAAATGATCATTGTTTCTCTGGAAAGCAAAAAGCTTTCCAGATGAAGGGCTGTTTGTAGGAGATGGTGGGCCAGAGAGACACTCGTGAGGAAAGCTGATCCAATCTAGGTTAAGGAGATAGAAGAGCAATGGGGGAAGCAGGAGATGCTCTCCCTGGGGCCTTCCTGAATTCCACACACTACTGAAAGTGCTTTCTAAAGGCCACTCCCAGCAAGCTCTAGGAATGCTCCATCATTAGTCTACCATGTAACTCCCTAACCAACCCCAGCTGGAATGGCTCTTAAAGCCAATGGAGAGAACTGCATCCTAATACTGAGGCAGGAACTACTGGCTAAAAATGTAAAACTGAGAACAGACCCCTAAATAAAAATAAAATAATAAAAAAGTAAATTATTTTCTCCCACCCTCTACAGTCAGAGGTGATTGCCTGGGAACTGAGATGAACATCTACAAGGTCCACTGACAAAACAATCAATTGTCCAAGTCAATTCCAGCCAAGTCACAAGTCTATCTTCAGCCTTCACCTCAAAGGACATTGTCTCCTACCAGAAACTCCAGGAGCTCAGAAAAGGAAGACCAACAGACAACCCCTCCCAGCACTGACCACTTGAAAGTGGCCTAAGCTTTCAAAATTCTTAGTCATGACCAGGCTTCTAAGGTACATAACATTATCACGTGTTTTATGATAACAACACAACCAACCAGATTTAAGAAAACATAAGTAAAAAACTATGTTGGCATCAAATTAGGAGGAGCTATTTGTTAACATTTTTATATATAACAAATATCCTAACATATCCACCCATCTTACATTCTAAAACAACGTCCAATTTATCTTCTACCAATTACTTGGCCTCAGTGACATTCAGCATCAGTGGGTTTCTGTGATGATTCCAGAGTCCCATGTGTGCATTTCCCCTCTCCCTGAGCACCCTGACCCCCCTTCCAACAGGAGGATGGTCCTCAGTCACTGCCCATGGGACCCAAATGACAGAAATCACTTTGGCAATCAACCCCATCTTTTCCTTCTCAGAAAAAGACCAAGAGCTAAGGCTGATGTGGGACACACAGCCCTAAAAGACAAATAGGTTTTCTTGTCTCTGCATTCAGTTGCTTAGACCACGAGGTTTGCTCCATTATTCAAGCATGAGAAAAGCAAAGACAATTAGATGCTTTTGGGCAAAGGCATCCCAGAGTCAGCCTTAATAGTGCATCAATGCAGTCCACACAGGGGGGATCCCAGAATAGGATCCACACTCCTGAGATTTTAAAGTTGGCTTAATCACATGGTTTGTTTACTTGTATCATAATAGAGATATGAAAGCTATTTTACAAAAAGACAAATTGCTTTGCACATAGCCTTAGGAAACTAGAAGCCACAAACCCAATGCTGGCATGCTGAAGGCTGATTGAAACATGCCTTGCTGAAAGAAAGGTTATTATTTATTTGGGGTCAGTGCCAAACTAGGACAGCTACAGCATTTTAGTTAGCTGAGCAGAACAACCAACCAAACCACCATGAAGGAATGAAAAGGTAGAAATACCTTTCTACATTAACAGAAACAGTTAAAAAAAATTCCTGAATTGTTCACAACAACCTTCCCAACAGATCTCCATTTTCACTTTCACTTTTTCAACTAACCACTCTCACTGCCAAAAGCCACCACACCCCTTTTTGGCTTTTTTAAACTGATAGGTGACACTGAAGAGTCCACTTCCTTTCCCAAGCTATGGTGACTAGAAACTCTAGGAAGAAACCCAGGCTAACAGGCAAGGGCAATACACAATCACAGCATACGAGGTTCCCCAGTCTCTGGTCAGGCCAGTGTGCCATGAGCATCAGGGGAAATTCAGCCAGCTTGATGCAAACGCAGGCAGAAGGGCCTGACAGTGGAAGGAGCCACTGTGCTGTGACCCCACACATCCTGGGGAGGCAAAGCTGCTGACAGGATACAGCCCTGTGACCCTACAACCTCTCCTCCTCACTCACTGATGGCAGAATTACTGAGCAACTGCTGCCACAGCTCAGAAAAGCTGCCACAAACACACTGATCCCACAAAGCACTGAACAGCCAAAGAGCTCCAGCACCTTTTGAAGATCCTTTCATGCAGACAAAAATTAGGCCATGCAAGCTCTGCACGGAGACAAAGCATCTGATACTTGATTCTGGCACCCACCAGGAACAGATTCAAAATCAAAATTTCATGGTTTGAAAAGCAATTTTGAACCTCATCCTCTTCATTCACCTTTGCTCTGGAGATCCTTATTTGCTCCTTCATAGCTATATACAAGAAACTGTGGATCAGTAACTCCTGTAGATTCACAGGCAGTTGCAACATGAGTGGGTTTGTAGACCAAAAAATAAACAGGCTGCAGCCTGTACCTTTACCCTTTTATATTGACTACAGACACTCTCAAGTTTGCCTTGCTACTCTTTTACACCACTGCCATGCTTCAAGGGCTTCTGGTGGCAGAGGAGGGGCAGGCACCTAGCCAGTAAACAGGAACACACCAGCAATGCCTAGCAGCACTGCTGTTTATCTAAGACTGCTCTCTCAGCCCTATTTATCTCCTCAAGAGTCTCTTCCTGGATATAAATGTCTACCCAAGCTTCTGACATTAACCTGAATGGGTCAATCTGAATTTATTGTGTCTACAAAGCTAAAGAAACTGAGCATCCTCTGCTGCTTTGCACACACAGGGAGTTGTCCAGGTTTAGAGGCCTTGTACCCAGCTGCTCTGTAACACAGACATGCACACAGCAGCCCTCAAAGGCAGCAGCTCTGGGCACTGCCTTGCACAGGGATTGTTTGTACAGATGGAACAAGGACCTTCAGCTTCTGACAACTTCTGACTGCCAGCCATTCCACAGGCTGGAGGTAAAAAAACAAACAAAAAAAGAATACAATAATGTCAAAACTGAACTGTTAAGCTGTTCCCTCTGAGAATGTAAGTAATCCAATATGAATCAGACAAAAACAGCAAATAGAAGAAATATTGTTTAAACTACTGAATCTGCCAAGGAGTGGTTGCACACGGTCTGTATGAGTTAGGCTGCTCCCAACAAATTCAGGCTTAAATTGTTTTTAGGGGTTATATAGTATTTTAAAGCTATGGGGAGGGGGAATAAGGTTGAGACACATTACAGAGACTAAACTATTCAAAACGTCTTGGTCTGATTAAGTGAGACAAAACATCCTTTTCCGAGCTGAGTCAGCAAGATATTATCTTACTATCAACTTCCAGGTTTTATCATTACTTTATTGTTAATCATATTAGTATATTCTGAAGTACATGTTCATGATGCTAGACAAAATAGCTGGGACTACTAAACCATACCATTTTCACCATCTCTAATAATGACTCTATTTACTAACAGATACTGTGTAACAAGGGATTAAATAAAAGGTTTCTGAGCCACTATGCTGACAATCAGTAACTTAAAGGTTTAAAGGCAATGCCTTCCAGCTTGTGATTCTCTGAACAGATAATAAAACAGAAATCCTTTTTATGTATGCCTTAAAATAGTTGTACAATGTGTTCTCAGAGTAGCAAAGCAAGTGTCAAACTAATCAAGTGGCACTTGTAGAAGAAGACAGTTTAATTCCACAAAAGTCACTATGAAACTATCTATGTTCAATGAATGTACATCAAGATGAGGCATTCTTGAACTGTTCATTTTGGACACAAAACAGCACTTGGAAAGAAATTTCAACTTTATAAGGAGTTCAAAACTTGTTCACAACCTTGGAATGGTCTTGCCTGGCTTACATTGTTTGCAGTCAATAATTACAAAGGACAGCTATTAAGAAACTGTTCATCCTCACCCCATCCTTTCCAAATTCACATGGTAGGAAAATAACACCAAAGACAACTGGGAGAATGAGTCCTGCTTTAGTGATAGAAGTCCAAGAGAGAGCAGAAGCGAGAAGACAAATATAAGCAAGAAGAAAGAGTGAGAAAAAAGCACAGATCGAGAAATGGTGGCATGTTGATAACTATAGCCAAAGCCAGGATGGTTCATTTAATGTAAAACATAAAATGGTAGTATGTCCTGGACTACTAGAGAGCTTTTTTTTGAGGAAGCCAATATAAAAATGACTGAGTGGTCTAACAGGGAACACTTGGTAGTAAACAATTCCTCTAGGCAATAACATCCTGTTATTCTTTTGTTCCTGTTAGATAGGTCAAGAATCAACTACCACTGAAGCCAAGATAAGAGCACCAAAGCTTATTGCAACAATAAAACAGCACAGCAGCATCAGCTTGAAAGATTCTGCCAATATCAGGAACTATATATTAAAGCTTTCTTAAGATTCATATCATGTCTGCATATAGTACTCATTTGAAAGAAAGCATTTCCACAGAATGGGGAGCCTTAGGAGAAAAGAACTTCCTGCAATAATCAGACCTCTCCAGTGAGCCACACGTTAGGTGACATCCAAATGATAGCAAGTCCTTTTAGCATCATCACTTCCCCTCACCAGGAGATGGAAAATGGAAAGGAGACTTTCCCATCTGACCATTGCTTCACAAGCCAGAGAACACTGTCCCCTCTACAGTGACCAACAGAGCTGAACCATTTTTTTAAAAGAAATTATTTCAAAACAAAGTTTTAGATTCACAAAGATTCCTATTACAAAACTACATTAATTGATCTTTTAAACATAATGAAAGTCATTAACTTCCTCTGCCAGTTACAGATCAGTCTTAGTAATTCACTAGAAGAATTTAATTGTACCATGTGAGCATTTTGTGGTCATAAATACAAAAGTCTCATCCATTAAGAAATGCTGGCTGTTACTACAGATTGTATTTAACTACAATCTGCATTTGACTACAAATTAAAGAGATTCAAGACAACAGAAGTCCACTAATGGAGTTCCCAATTTGTCAACAGAATTTTAAAAAATCCAAAATCTCCCAACCCATTCCCAAACACTTTTTCACTATGTGCAACCCAGTATCCATACCAGTGTTTATTAGTTCCGTGTAAAGGAAATGCTTTAAAAAAAACAACACAAAACAAGCAGAGGGACATAAAATAGCTTCTGGGAACCACCAGATCTACACAAATTACACTGCTGTTCAAAAAAATGCAAGCAAACTCCAAACAAAATGAGGAAACCTCTCAAGACTACAGGCCAGCAAGCTTCACTATTACAAGAGTCTCAACTAACCCAGATACTTGGGATTCTAGGCTATGCCTTGCAGTGGTAGTTCCTCACAGCCTAGAAAAAACTGAGAGCCTTTCTACAGCCCAGAGACACCAATGTCTGTTTTTCCTGTCTGAGGGCCTGTATAAGAACAGTCAGACATTGCATACACCTTGTACAGAGGCACTGGGGAGACCACAGGCTTTGAACAGGAATGGAAGCACTGGGCTGCTGAAGCACAAAGAGCCAAACAACATTACTGGTTTGGTCAGAGGCAATCCAAAAAAAGATTAGTCCATGCCAGTGTCTGAAGCCATGTCTGAAATGTTTTAACTCATCAGCATCACCTTCAAAAGACAGCAATATGGGAAGAGTTGTGGGGTACGGTGTGCAGAAGCTGAGAAGACAAACCCTGTATCCTGGACATTCAGCTCACCAACTACAAGCCAAATAACCATAAACAACCTACTCCAGCAGGAGATCCTAAGGGAACATAATATATCTAAAGCTTTCCAGAATGAAATACCCTATGGCTATGAGAAATCTTAGGCAAGCTGCAGTAAACAAGAATGCTTGTTCTACACAGGACAGGTCTCAACTGACTGAGCAAGCTGAAATGGCAAATGCATGCAAGTAGGAAGTGCATTTTTGCCTGTGAGAAGTTCTCATTTCTAGTTTCATCCCTGAAAGCAACTGCACATAATAGATACAAAAGATCTAAAAACCTATCTAACTTAGAATGTTATCTGGGCAACATAAAAAGAGCTAAAAAAATAAGAAGTCTTTGATTCAGGCTGGGAGTATAGGAACTCTGACATACAGACATCTGTACATTAAACTATGAAAGACATGTATATAGACAATCAGTGTTTTATTGAATGCCATTCCAAAGCCCTACCGTGCAAGCAGGTATTATAATAGAAAACAGAAGTAGATACTGGACAACTCTCTAAAAATTACATTTCTAAAAAGAAATTATTCCTTGTGTAACCAAAGAAATAACAGTGCATTGGCTAAGATACCAACAATTCTTCCTTCCATCTTTGAAAGAGCATTCCACAATTACTGTTAGAAAATACTTTATTTGGTACTGCAGTCAATTGTCACAAAAATGCAGTATATGGAAGTGAATACCTCGTTAGAAAATGCTTGATTAAAGTGATTAACCTACAGAAATCCAAGTCTTAACAACTTGAAAGTTTTGAACTTTCAAAGAAACCTGAACCATTGGAGTCATCCTACTCTTGACCCTCATAGCAACTGCCTTTGTAGGACATGTCCTGCCACGAGGTGAAATATCATTCTGAGGGGCTACTGTAACCACAAACCTATTCTCAGCCATCCCCTACATCGGACAAACACGAGTCGAATGAGCCTGAGGTGGGTTCTCTGTCGATAACCCCACACTAACTCGAAAAGCCCCTCTTCCAAAAGCCTGCTGTGACAAAGCAGCAGCAGTGTCAGCCCGCTCCTGTGGGTGCGAACCATCACCGGCCCTGCATCCAGAGGAAGATGTACCCGAGCAGGCAGGGCAGGGCTGGGCAGTCAGGGCTGGGCAGTCAGGGCAGGGCAGGGCTGGGCAGGGCAGGGCAGGGCTGGGCAGGGCAGGGCAGGGCAGGGCTGGGCAGTCAGGGCAGGGCTGGCCCAGCCCAACCCGGGCACGCCTCAGGCCCCAGCCGGGAACGCTCCCCCAGGGCTCCAGCGGCAGAGAGCGCTGCCAGAGGAGCCCGACCTGCTGGGAAGGAGGAAGTACATTTTATCGCATTCCTTTCCCCTCTAAAAAAAGTTACTAGGGTGATAAAAAGCAACATGTTGTTCTTATTTCCATCCCATTGGAGATCTACTTTTCTACTGCTAAGACCTTGCTCTGAATACAGAACTATTGTTTTTTCCACGTTGACCTTACTAGTGCTCATTATTGCAATATTCAACTAAGCCATAAGTCCTGGGGCTGACAGGAGACTTTTACAGAGGAAAAACTGAACCAGAGAAATTAGGGAAAACTGCACCTGCTAGATTCAGGCACTGCAACTCAGACACCTACATACAGCACTGACACAAACCCACTGTATACACAATAACACCTTCTTTATCCCAGCTTCTTTTTGTGTCAGCAACACCATATTAGCAATCCTTTATTGAGTCCAAGTGATTAATACACCTTTAACAAAGAAATCTGTCATAAAGGCCCAACCTGAGTTTGACAGAATCCACAATAATACTGCATTCAACTCCTTCAACAATTACACCAACTTCTCTTCACTTGCCTTCCTAAATGACAATTTATTTATAATTATTATATTTACCATAGGATCATATCCAAAAGCTGCAAACAGAGGTTTTGCAGATAACATTGCTTTCTTTTCTCAGACAATTCTGATTTACACCCAAAGCAAATCCATCTTGCAGAACAGGCCCCAGAGCAGCCCTGGGAAAGCAGCAGCGCGCAGACAAACTATGACAAGACTGCAAAACAACGTGGGGGGACAACAGAAAAGTCCTTGATGATACTTTCAATATGACTTGGGTTTCTGGCTGTGTTTTTCTTGTGCTTCTGTGTACACAATCTTAAACTCTGTGAGGACAAAAGAATTTTCCATTCTTGTATCCTAGGCAAGAGCAGTTAGCAGAGCAGTTTTCTCGTAACCCTAAGATCATTTGTTTTGTTATTTGCGCATGCAGAATCTCACACAAAAACTATGGAGACAACTGAGCAAGTACTTTACACACAAATCAGTATGTACTCACTGAGTATTAAAGTCTCTGAGCATAAACAAACTGCACTTTTCATATATGTCACTTGAAAAAGTTTGGCTAAGCTTTTGAATTACAGAAGAAGTCAGATCTAATGGATTTTGTACATGCTTTTTCCTCCCTTCCCCCAGTTCCAAAGGAACACATTTATGCTCAAAAAGATTGAGGGAAGATCAGAATTGTTAAATTTTAAGCAGTTTTCAAAAAATTTTCACCATAGCAATGAAAGCTACAAAGCAGCTAAACTGAACAAAGCTTAACAATGCAAAAGTAGAGAGCCTAAGGCATGGAATCTTTTGGTAGAGCTACATAGCCTCAGAAAGTTACTAGCAAACGAAAACAGGATCTTGCAATAGGAAGTGTTATGCAACCCTTGCAGTATGGAGTGCTAATTTGGTATTAGAAAACCTAGGTAATTCAAATATAAAGAAAAAAAAGTAATTCAAGAGCTTTTTAAGTTACTTCTCCAGAAATAAAGCACAACCTGAGAAAGAGAGCTATGCTAACAAGAAAAGGAAAAGTATTTTAGAGCTTTAACAAACCGAATTCCTATTATGGATGCAACAAGTACGCATTAACACAGAGCTCATCACTGCCTGAACACAAAAAAGAGCTGATCAAAGACAATCTTGGTAAAATATCCTGTTGGCTCAAAGACAACATTACTGACATTTCACACAGGTCACCAAACAGCTTTCAGAGGTACTGCTTTTAGTCTTCCTGCATCTGCAATTTAAAAAAAAAACCCTGACTCTCCTTCTTCTTGATAAAGTGAACCATTCCATAATAATCCGGCCCACGCACAAGCCTCGGTTACAACGCAACAGCCACCCCCACCTGTCTGCCACTTACACCCAGCGCAGGTACAGCCCCAGCCACCTTCCAAAGATCCACGTGCTCAGGAACTACGACCTGAGGACAGAGGCCGCTGCACGAGTCGCTTTCAGTCACCCACGCGTTTATTGCAAAAAACACCGACACGCAGACAGGTTTGCACACTCCCGCTGATGGCAATGCTGGGATGAGCCCCTTGGCTCAGGCACCGCTCTAATGCACGCACGGCTCCGTCACACCGCTGTGACAAAGCCCGGAACAAAGGCGCGATTCTCCGGTACCGGGAAGGGAGCGGGGGGAGAAGAAATCCCGCTTCACTCCGTCACGAGGAAGTTGCGAGCGCACGCGGATCCCTCCATCCATAGAGGAGGCTCCACAGCCTCCAATGGGAGAAGCCAGGAATGCCGGTGCTAGACGGCGCGGCAGCCGCCACCTTACGGCGGGCCGGGGCTCAGGGCAGCCGGCAGCGGGGCGCCGATCCCGCCGGAACCCCCCTCATCACCTCACCCCGCTCCCCCGCCCCGCGCCACGCCGCGGCAGGTCCGCAGGGAATACCCGCCCCGCAGGGGGTTCAGTCCCGCGGAGAAGCCGCCGCCCGGCTCCGCGGAGAGGGCAACGGGGGGCGGCCAAGGGCCTCGCTCACCTCCTCGCCCGGCAGCCCGAGCACCTCCGCAGGAGACGCCGCCATGGCCGCACGGCGCGCGCCCCCCGCCGCCGTGTTTACCTACGCCCCGCCCCGGGCCCCGCCCTGTGCCCGCCCCGGGCCCCGCCCCTCACCTCTCCCCATCGTCTGATTGGCTCGTGGAGCCTCGGCCCCGCCCACCCGGTTGCCGGCGGCGCCTTCCGATTGGGTCTCGCACCGCGCCCCGCCTGGAGACACGCGCCGCGCGGGCAGCCTGAGGGGGCGCGCGGCCGCCGCCCTCAGCCCGAGCGCCCCTCAGGGAGCCGCGGCGCGCTCCGCCCTGCCCGCTTCGGCAGCCCTACCCAGGGCCGCGGCGGGATAACGCCGCCTTTCTAAAAATTTTCCTGGTGCTTTACGCTGTTGAGGTCTTTCCTTACAGAATCACCGAATCGATTATGTTGAGAAAGACCCCTTAGATCATCGGGTACAACCTACGACCGAACACCATCGTGCCAACTAGACCACGGCACCAAATGACCAGTCTTTCCTTAAACACCTCCAGGGACGGTGACACTACCAACCTCCCTGAGCAGTATCTAATCACCCTTTTTATGATTCTTCAGAATGTCTAACATAAAATCTTCCAAATGTCTAACTTAAACCTCTCCTGCTGCAGTTTGAGATTATTTTTGCACCTCTGAGGGCCAGGCCCAAACTATGGAGCTCTTGCCTAACCCCTCGTATTCAGGGAACCTGAAACAGCAAAAATTTAGGGAAATTTAGGGAAAACTGAGAGGAAAAAAGGACTTTCCCCGCCAGGATGAGGCAGTGCTGCCTTCCAGGGTGCTCTGAGGAGGAAGGAAGTCCCAGCTGTGTGAGGAGATGACCTGACATAACATCCAAGTGAGGAGGATGCCAGAGCACAGAAAAAAATAAACTGTAAAAGCTATATCTGAAATCAAAACAATGAGGTTGTCAAGACTTTTCTCGAGAAAAAAATCTGCTTGCCCCCCATGGAAGCCTGTGACTCAATCTCTCAGGAATCCCTCCCTGACCATCCATATTTCCAGCAGGGAGAGGACAACAGCAAGAGCTGTGCTGAAAAAGCTGTAAATAGAATGGTTTAGTCTGAGCTTTGTAACCATAACCCTTACTACAAGCTTAGGCCAAACTCCTCCAGGCAATACCATCTGGGAGTGCAGAGAACATACCTCCCTCTTAGGATGAACATGCTGAAAATCACTGGTCACTAACAACAAACAAATGTAGCAGCACCTGTACTGGCAAGGAACCAGGGTCTTTCGTCACCTTTCAACTGATCCAACCTGGCCCCTCATGCCCTGGGTGACCTATTTCTGCCATCATCATCTGATGAGAAACTCTTCCCTTTCCAAAACAAACACAGACCCAGGCTCAGCTCTTTGGACTGTGCCCCAAGCAGACCACAGAACATGCAGGTAACACCTCCTCAGAAAGACTCAGGCAAACCTGTGCCCATCAGCACACACACACACACACACACACACACTCATCTTCTCCTTCCAGAGGCTGACCAGATACCCCAAGGAAACACAGTCTCAATATCAACATCAGTTTGTGCATGTCCCAAAATCAGCGTAGGGTGCTAGCTATGAAAATTGAGGTGAATGTCTTACAAACAGAAAAAGTGGCATTGGGCAAGTGGCTTCATGAATTGATAGATTTACTTGGGGAAAAAATGTGTGTTGCAAGACCAACCAAGCTTTGGAAAAGTTTTTGGGTATTTCAAAATAAACAGCCCTCTTCTGTTTCTGAATAGACCCTCTGGACACCCAAAGTTTCCAATTCCTTTGGCTCAGCTTTGCCTACATCAGTCTTTAAGTTTAGAAGTGTGTCCCAATTGAAGTTTCTGGGTAACAGCCAAGGAAGGAAAATCTGCCTAAGTTACAGCAGGCATGACTTCCAGGTCCAGGTTTTTCTGGGATTGAGTATAACAATGATTAGTAAGTTGTTGTTACAGCTTGCTAGAAAAAGCATGTGGGTTTGTGGCTGTCAAACACCAACACTGGGTTTTGCAGTGCTGTCTCATGCTCTGCTAGAGTGTACAAAGCAAGTCAAAGAAACGGCATCAGAGCCCCAAAAGCTTACAGCTGAGGTTTTTTGTATTTTTTTTCATAATTGTAGTCTATTAAAAGATACTCTTTTATTTCTCCCTATAAATATCTTTCTACACATTACTGTCACTATCCGGAACTCTGCCTGCCTTTCTGCAGTCTCAGTCTCAGCTTTTCTGTACAGTAAGTGCTATAAGAAAAGCTTCCCAAAGTCCTGTTTAATAAAGGCTTTATTGTGAATATTTTATTAGTGCATTACTTGTTGGACTTTTTTGTAGGACATCAAATTTTAAGTAATGTGTCATTTCAATAACTTTGAAATTTAAAATAATTCCCTTTTGAAACTTACAACAGGACATTAACATACTCATTTTGTTATATTACATTTTTTAAGTAGCAGAGTAACACAGCACTGACTCTTTTTTTGTGTGGAAAGACCACTGAGTGAGAGTAGGCATTAGTCAGTCAATGCCCAAATCCATAAGCAGATGACCTGCCATGAACAGGTCTGAAACACAGAACTTGTGTTTCTGGCTTTGATACCCAGAGGCATCCATACATTAAGGTAAGGTCTATGTGCATTTTCAGTGGGATCAATAGTTATCTCCAATATTCCAGCAAGATATCTATCACTTCACCCAAATTATCCTTTTACTTAAAAATGGGGGAACATAAACCATGATATGTTTGTTAACAAACATTCAGTTCTTATGTTAGATATATATCTCCAGCATTTAATATTTTATGGTGTTATGCTATTACAAACTATTAGTGGAAGAGAGATATTCTGAAAGCAAATAATTGATTTTCAGTTGCAGAGAATAACCTGAATCTGGATCATCTAAGTGCAATGGAACACTTTGTATATCCATACCATTAAAAATCTGTTAATATTTTATCTTATTAGTCCATCCCAATAGTCAGCTCTTATCTGGTAACAAATTTGACTTCTCTTGCCACCTAAATTAACCTTCAGTCCCATGAAAGATTAAAAATGTACAAAGTTTTTAAAAAATCGCATCTCTAAGCTGAAGGCATTCATCCTGATAGATCCAATTTGTGATTTGAATTTTATATACATTTAATGGTAATATGGTTTGTGTCTTTCTTTATCATAAATGCTTTTCCTAGGCCAAAGAGAATCTCTACACTATAATACTGAATTACTTTGAAAAAAAAAATCAACAAAGCAGTGTTGGCTTTTAAAGGAGGAAATTATGTGGATAAAGGACATTTGTTTCAGAATTCCAAAGGATTATCACAATAGCCTTTGATTTAAGAATATATGTTAGATATAGTGATGGTTAAGTGATAAAAGCTAGGACATCAAGTAGCAGGATACACTTTTGCTACAGCGGATTTTAAATCAAACTGGATACATTATCTTTGCTGCTCTTCCTTTAAACCAAAGGAATAGAAGTCATTTTAACTGCAACAAAACAAAATAAAACAAACCCTAAACAAATAAACAAAAAACCCAACAAACCACTCCCAAAAAAACCCAACAACAAAAAACCCCTAAATCAAAATAAAACAAAAAAAACCCAGATGCAAATGGCAGAAACAGATTTTTGTCCTATTGTCTTTTGTTCTACTGAGTCATACAATAGAAAATGTTATGAACCACTCACAATGTCACAGTGATAGGTAAATGGAAATCTGTACAACAGGGAATTCATAGAAAAACATTATATTGGTCATGAGTCATTGCTATGACTAAGAGAAGTAAACATCTATTGCTATTCTAATAATATCAATTTCTTACTATTAAGGCAATGTGTCAGTAAGGAGACTGATGCAGAGATGAGTTAAGAGCCCAAGACTTAACACTCTTGTTGGCTTTACTGTTAAATGCAGGCCAGATCCTGGCAATTAATACTGATTTCAAACACCATGACAACGAGATGCAAAACTGATCCAAACATGAAGGCCTATATTTATATTTTGTAAGCAAGTTCTTCAGTCTGGTAGTCACTCCAGGCTGGCAGCTGTCTCTGCATTGCATTGCAACTGGGCTGCTTTTAGCTCATTTGCAGGTTTTCATCAGCCCCTTCCTACTCCTTTTCACTCTCAGTTCTCCAAAGTCACAGGTTCTGTTTTCCTTAGCTTTTCTTCTTTCCCTTAAAAGCAAACATCTCCTTGTTTGGATACATGTGCTTTGCCTGAAGCCAAGCCACTGCCTCCAGCAGTCTCAAGCCCTGCAGCTCCTGCAGGATGACAGCGAGGTGTGACCATCACCCAGGGACAGACCAGATGTGAACCAGAAATTCTCTCCTCAAGTAGCTCCTTTCCAGGGCGACCTGCAGACAAAATTTCACACTGCCCTCCAAGCGTGGGCCTGTGTTCCCCAGGCACCAACACCTGCTCTGGGCCAGCTCCCTTCTTCCCTGCCTCCCAGGAAAGATGCTGAGCTCTCCAACTCTCACAGGGTAGAAGAGAAATACATAAAAAATGTTTTTCCTAATTTTTGTGACTTGTATAACAGTTTACGAGCAATTTCTTTTGGAAAGATCTCAGTCTTGATGAGCAAACCTGCATAGTAGGAAGAGCAACTATAGTGGAGGTGGAATGTCACACTCATTTTGTGCATATGCATTTGAATGAAATGGTAAACACTTGTCTGAATCACCACCACTCAGATGTCATCTTCTTCTCTCTATTTTCAGCTTGAGGGGGAGGAGAGCTGCCAGAACAGAAACCCTGAAGTGATGAGCTCCAGCCAACTGCTCCCAGATTAATTATCCACCGGTGATCCCATGTTTAACACACTACTTATGGATATTTTTGCTAACAGCTCAACCCGTCGCAATGTTAGACAAGTAAGAACTTTCCAGGGATTACATATTTGGGCTTTTCTTCTTTAAATACCTTGAGAGTATCCTTCTCCATATGTGTATGAAGTAGTATGTGCTGTATCCTCTTTGCCAGGGCCTAAAACATTGCTAAGACCAGGAGAAGCTGTGTTCTGGTATGGTGTGTGACTGAGCATCACTAACACACTCCCATCTTCCCACATCTCAGTTTCACACAAGAAGCTCCTTCTTAGAGTGTTTCTCTCTTATTTCATTAGGAAAATGGCAATAGTAAATAATTGCTGTTATTAGTTGGTTTGAATTACTTCTGAGGTGTTTTTAATTTCAAATATTTTTGAGTACACAGATTTTCAATGTGTTATCCTTGGTCCACTGATTGGCTTCCAATGATCTTGAAAGTTTTGTCACTGGGAATTAATTACTGATAATAACAAACTACACTTAATAGTACAACATCCAAGAAATGTCCACATATCTTAAGGTCTGGCTGGCATAAAAAGTAATCCCACAAGAAGGTGCTCCTAAAAACCAGGCTGACTGACAAGAATGTAGAGCTTTGTACATGCTGTAAAATGATATTTATTAATGATTAGAGTATTACCTCTGCCAAAAGCAAAGGGAAATGCAAATATCTTCCTATTATCATACAGCTACTGTTTTAGATAAAAGGTTAACCTCAGATAATTCATAACAGCTCTCCAGCAATTCCTTATTAATAAACACTGAGATCTGCTATTTTGGTTTTTCAGAGACAGCCATTTTAGGCCCTTGTGTTAGTTTTGCTGTCCACAATTAATCCTTGTCAGAGCAGATTTTAGTTTATGTTTTTGGTGCAAGAACCAAGAACCTTTGAGCAGGGCCTCTTAGACACAGGCACTTCATCATCATTCTTATCCATACATATGTAGCAGGAAAGATGGTTTTAATTTTTCAAAGCAATTTTAAATAGAATCAAGGAGATTTTTTTTCCAGTCAGAATTAATCATTGCTTATACACAGCTTTTTAAACAACACATTTCAAAATGCCTCTTCTTGTCTCAGAGCAAGGAGGATTTGGGCATGATCCCTCTGGGAAATGATTATCATAGCCCTTGGAACAAGTGTCCTTTTGAAGTACTGATAGAGAGCAGGCAAATAGAACACTCAGGGGTATTCTTGATAGGGGAAGGAGATGACCAAGTCTTTATCAGTTAATTCATAATGTAGGATAAGTTACAGTGCTGTGGTTTCCCATCCATACTAGAAACAAAAGAATGTTTGCAAAAAGAGAGCCCTATAGCTCTCCAAATAAGTATGTTGAAAAGTACTGATTGAAGGCATAGGTAGGCTGGCTACCTGAGGAAGGCTGCAGGGACAGCTTCTCTTGAAGGACAGGTTCTCCCACTAGCTACCTCCTCCACAGAGTGCTTCAAAAACCTGAGGCTACAGATGGACTCAGCTCCAGCAGCAGGCAGGCAATGCCCTGTTCTGTTTAGTCATCACAAAAATGCACTTCAACAAGTTAATAAGTGAACATAAGGCTATCAACTCCTGAAAAAATAGAAATGTATTTCCAGCTTCCCATGTATCTTCTTCTTCCTACCTTCACCACATATGAAGGCTTTAAAAGCACATTTAGCTTATTTGGTATAATATATATGCAACTTTAAAAACAGTTCCATCAAAAAGTGGCCCCTTGTATGCATAGGTAGGTTAAAATGAAGCTCACAAGCTGCTGAGGCTCATTTCAGTCCTTGGGCCAATTTTTCAAGTACAATTTTAACATCTGACTCAAAGCCCCCCTACACAAACAGCAGCCTATGCTTTGGATCAGCAGATACTGCTAACATTGCTTGAACCAGCAGCCTGAGATCCACTGCAATTTTATTCTAATAGGCATCATCTAATTAGGTAGTGTGGATAGGCAAAGTTCCAATGATACATAACTTATCATAATCCATATGAAAGCAGTTTATTTCAAAGGAAGCTGACAGCAGAGAAAAGATGAGCCACAGGGACAAAAATGGAGCCTTTTAATGATTTCAGAACTGAGGTATTACCAGATATAGAAAAAGGGTAGGCAGGCCCAGGAAGAACAGACTCAGGAGGAGGCACGACAAAGCCATTGGAGAATAGATATGCAAATGTTCCAACACATTTCAAGTATTTACATCACTGGTAGGATATTTCCTACGTACCCAAAGCACATGGCAGAAATGTTATAACCTATCACGAATTAGAATAATTCAGTTATGTATTCTGCATATCAGACAGTCTCTTATTTAGGGTATTTAAACACTGTAATCTGCAAGAAACAGCTGTCTTTTTTGCACTAAATGCTTTCTAAACAGTTTTTTCCATATCCTCAGTTCACTTCTGACTTAATTAATCTGGCTTTTCTGAGTTTGTATGTCACCCCCTTCTCTTTTTTTAACAAGTTGGGTAAGAAGAACAAAAGAAACAGAAAGATTTGCAATTTCATCAGGTAATGTTAACCATGCAGTAGAAGATGTTGTTTTGTTATAAAAGCAGTAACAAAGGCACTCAGATCCTGTGAAGTAATGCTTAAAATGCCATTTGCTGGAATGAGCACTACAAAGAGAGGACAGTACAGTCTCACATCCCTTCAGATCCCTCAGCTGTGCAGCACAGAATGGGCTCCAATCCACACACACATCTTGCCTATGGAAGGCCACCTTATTTGAGTTTTTACAGGACTTTCCTACCAGAAAACAACCTCTGCTCACTACTTCAAAGGTCAGTCAGAAAGGATGTTCACATGAGAACTTCCAGCTGCACTTTGAGATAAAAGGCAAGGACACCCAAGTGGCATCACTGCCAGCACTGAGTGGGAGCTGCCTGCAGCTCCTCTGTTATGGCTACCTGGCCAAGGTTTCCTGCAGCCAGAGACAAACACAGCACAAGGACAGCACAGCCCGGGCCTGGGCACGTTCAGGTTAATTGTTAACTATTTCGTGGATCCCAACTCAGAAACATCTTAAACACACAGTCAGCTCCCTGCTCCTTCCTAAGTTTGGAATAACTTCCCAGAGTTGCTCCAATTTGTAAGCCTCACTATATATTTTTCTTCAATCTTGTCTCCTTATCCAAGCTCAACTTGTACCATTTTTAAGAGAGGGAGGAGAGCAGCAAGATCCAAGCATTGGTTAACTCTGACTTCAGATGGAGCTTCTGTCTCTTGAGTCTAGAACAGTTTCCGAAGAGCCATTTATTCTGTGACCACATAATAATGCAGGTCTGCTCTAGAGAAGAGGCATCAGTTGCCAGAGACACTGTATGGACTACGTGAACCACTGCCCCATTTGGCACAGCAATCCCTAACCCCAGAGGTGGAATTCTGTTTACTGGAATACCAGCTGCATCCACACATACAGACTGGTATTTCTGGAGATGTCAAAATATTTCAAAGCAATTGTTTTGGACTTCCTCTGGATGTCTTTATTAAGCACATAAGCATCTAATAATTTGAAATCTACAAAGCTCATGACTTCAGCTCCAAGATTTCTACCTTCTTAAATCTTTCCTGTTAGGACATTTCCATTCAGAGATTTGTTTGTTTAAAAAGGATCTTTCGATCCTTTTTACCAACCATTAAGACAAATTCTTTCAAATTTACAGCTGAGAGGTTCCAATTAAAACCCATTATTACTTCAGGTGAACCAGCAATTTCTAAAGTAAGCTTCTATTATCTTCTACATTATATTCCATTTCATACCTTGGGAGTTTTAATTTGTATTTTTATGACTGTGGAGCATAAAGGGTGTCTGTCAATTGTTCATTGAGAACTCCTTGTAAAGCATGTTTAGAATGCAGTGAGATATATTAATAGTATTTCCTCCCACAATATGTTAAAATTTGTATCTTTCTGATTCTCTTTCATTTATGTTGTCTCATGTCTCTGTGATAATTCTTTTTCTTTGTTGATGAGCCTAAGGGATTTGTGGAAACATCAAATCTTGTCACCTGCCAGCTCATCTCAGCACCTCAATAGTCTGGGATGTAGTCTAAGTCTGAAAAAGTGCCTTCTCTTTGGCATGAAAACCTGAATATTTATCCTCTCTCATTTTTGTGTAGCCAGTTCCTGCTCTGTGGCAATGCCTTTCCATCCTGTTCTCACAGACTGTGCTAGGCACGCTCATGGGTTTACACGCCACTGTGCAATCCAAGTACAGCCCTCCATAGACCAAAGCACACATTTCCCCTTGGTGCCAGCAACTCAAGCCACACTAACACTACCTTGCAAGAGTGCCTTATGAATGTGGAAAGCAGAAGCAGGCAAGCACCAATACAGGGGATGGCAACAGCAGCAATGAATGTTCTATGTCACAACTGCAAGAGCTGGCACCAGGCATGAAACCAACACTTGGGCTGAGTCTGACCAAGGCACCCCAGCCAGGAAGATTCACCTTCACACTCAGCTTTACTGGGCTCAGCAACTGCAGCAAGGGTCAACTGGGCAGCTGTCATCTGTCATTGCACAAACTACAAAGTGCTGTATTTTAGGCCAGCCCTAAAGCACATTTTCCATATAAAGAAAAAACTCCAGAAATAATTTTAATACAAAATGTTTTTATTGTTTTTGAAAACATTTAAAAAACAATTTTTGAGCACTTTCAATAAAAAAAATAACTGAAATGCTACTGCAATATTCAACTACTGTAGTTTCAGCAGTACAACAGACAACAAAACACTGGGGAAGAGGGGAGAAACTGGATTTCCTGCACTAAATGAAAATGTGGAACAGGGATTTTTCTTTCCTTATGGTGCAGTAAATAAAGCACAGTATAGTACAAGACTATTATATGATCCTCAGATGCACTGCACAAGAAACGCTTTCCTTCTTTTCAGTTCGGAAGTCAGTGCTTATTGCAATTATTTGCAAATTATTTACTTCATGAATTCTTATCATGATAAAATGATGCAAAAATGTTTTTCAACACCAGAACAATAAAAAATAATCCAAGAAAGGAACATATTCAACAATAACTAAGCTGAATTAGTTAACATAAAAAAGTAAATAACTTGTGAATAACTATGCTCACCTGGTTAACACTGAACCAGCTTCAATACAGCAAAAGAATAAAAAAAATAAAAGTGGTTACAGGAATATATCTAGTACTGTACAAGATTAAGTCATTAACACTCATGCACGTTTTGTGATCATGTATTAACATGGTGAAGCAAACTAAACTTAATTTTTCCTGCTGCAATATTCTCATGTAAGAGAATCAAAAATAGAAATATCTCATTGAGATCAATGCACATTGCTACATAAGACAATTTCACCTGTCACTTGTAATGACATTTTGCCTTTTAATAATGAAACACATTAAAAAGTTTTTTTTTTTTTCATTTTGCCTTTTTTTTAAATCTGTGGGCCGTATTTGTTGCATTTATCCTAAGGAATGTGCCTGCCACAGGTTCAACAGAATTTTAGTGCAATATATGAACCCAGAAAGTTTGCTGGACTAACCAAGCAATCAAATTTAAAGTGTTTGCTGCAATACTGTACACAGGGTACAAATTCACTAGTTTGTATACTTTAGCAAAAACTGCTATCAAAATAATTTATTTCTTATGTTAGTAGGAAGCCAATAATGTAAACAAGGGGTCAGAACTGTCTCAAATTCAAAGTTTTGGAGTATCTGACAAAGACAGGCTTCCATTTGTTAGGATCACAGAATTTTCCTTTGGGTATTGCATACTTTGGTGTGCAGTAGTGCTCTGTCTCAATGTATCATAAAGAACTAACTAGCACTAAGTAGAGGGACCTAACATTAATTATAACACCAACACACAAACATCTCTAGAATGATACATACCAATGTACAAAGCTGTGCCTGTGCCTTGGATTTTACTTGAAATAATTCTTATCAAATTTAATACTTTTAATTTTAAACATATATTTGCTTTAAACCCACTGATTATAGAATATTTCTGCTAATTAAATCACATGTTAGGCCCAATGTAATGCTTACGTTTAAAAGAGAATTTTAAACGCACTTTTAAAAACCTTTGGTGATGGCTGCATAATTTAGAATGCATCAACTTTAAATCTACTTTTGCTTTTGTGAGAAATCTTAAAAAATCTAGCAGTTAGGCTGAACCTCCCTTGCCCCAGGCAGCCCTCAGTGTCTGAGGCCCGAGGTGAGGCCAGCCCACCGCGGGGCCCGGCTGCTGCAGCTGCCACCGAGTCACAGCATCACACAAGAGCCGAGCTGGAAGGACCCTCCCCTCATCGAAGCAGGTTCCACCTATTGACAATAGTGCTGGCACCTCACACACGCTCAGGAACAGAAACAGAAGGTGCTGAGTGTCTCTCAGACCCATCCTCCTACCAGGGTGAGGGGATGTTCAACACATCCTCTCAAAAGGCCATGGGCAAGTACAGAATTCAAGCCCTGCCTTCAGCAACTTCGGTCTACAAGAAAAATGGTTCAAGTTTTACTGACACACACCTGG
Source organism: Zonotrichia leucophrys gambelii (assembly GCF_028769735.1). Classification (NCBI taxonomy): domain Eukaryota; kingdom Metazoa; phylum Chordata; class Aves; order Passeriformes; family Passerellidae; genus Zonotrichia; species Zonotrichia leucophrys. The sequence goes on along the minus strand of NC_088180.1, from coordinate 7,379,259 downwards.
GAGGACAACAAGCAGAAAGTTACAATGCAGCTTTTACTCTCCTCCCCATCACCTTGGAGGAGTCACTTGGTCTTAAAGCAAATCAACATCCTTGTGCTTCAAGGAGGGATCAGAACTCCCCAGGTTCGCTCCTGATGAAGTGGCAAAACTTCTGATGCAAGCACAGAGAAATCGGGCCCCCACAAGGTGCTATTGCTTGGCACACCTGCTTGTCCTTCCAGAAGCCATAAACTGGTGATGAACTGGGGCAAGGGCAAGAGAAGCCATGATATACCAGCACCTCCAGTGCCAATGCAGCAGCACAAGTTGAATCAGCACTGCCAAAAAAATTGACCAGTACTGGGATCTCAAGTCATTTACAAAAACTGAAGAAATAGAAGACCACCAAGTCACTTAAAGAAAAACACTAATCACATGAAAAATCTGAGCATCTTTCCCTTAGAGAAATCTAGGGGGGTTTTACTGAACCTCCCCCTTTGTAAATTTATGACCACTCATCAAAGAAATGCAAAAGAAGAAAATTTTTCCTGCTCTATTTTCTGCTTTGTGTCAGGTCACAGGAAAAGTAATCCATTTCATACTAGGCTTAAGGGATAGTATTGTAGCATACTCAGTGCACTACTTCTTTTGTAAAAATCTGCCTCTGCAAGTCCTCTTTCTAGTATCAAGGCATAGCTGGGTAAATACCTCTCCCTTTTGACCATTAGAGATCCAGGTATGCCATGCTGATAAAATAAAAGGTCTTTTTGGTTTGAGTGAACCAGTGAGACAGGAGTCTAATTCTCATTTTCCAGAGGGGCAGCATTTTTTTCCTTAAAAAAACCAAAAAACAGATTCATCAACCCTGTCAAATCACTTTTGAAAACTGAATTCAGGCTTCTAAAACAGTAAGTACTTTCAAAAGAAGTTTTACCAGAAGAATGATCAAATGTCTTACTGTTTATCTTTAAAGTGCCTGGCAGTATTATGGCTCTATATGAAATATTTTTAGATTAACCACATTTTCTAATATTTTAATAATCTTTTGTTTGAGAGAAAGAGGGGGAGCAAGAAAGACAGAAAGGCTCAACCTACTGAAATAGAAAAAAATACCATCTTCCTATATCCTCTACTAGGTTGGGAAAGAGCAAACTTAAAAAAAAGGAGCTTTTAGAAACAGTATTTTAATGAGCTCCAGCAGCTCTCTATTAAAAAAAAAAGGAAAAAAGAGGGAAAATATCATGTTCCTTCTCTAGCATTGATACACAGTCCCTATCACTTTAAAATATGGGGGTTATGCCTAGATTAAATCTCAGTGCTCAAAATCTTTTTGCATTAATTTTACCTAATACAAAAACATTGACATGAGAACTAAAATATCAAGTATGTCATGAATATTAATGGATAAAATAACTACATAGATTTATTTCTCTTAAATAATAAAATTTAGTGCATCTTTTTCCTTGATCATTCCTGTTGGCTTTTCCCATCTCTGTGTTTTACTGGAGATGCCAATGGCACCAGTGCGACAGAGATTTCCCCAGGTTCACCATCGAGCAGTGCTCCAGGCAGCTACACAATGATCAGGCATCTGCTGTCACCTGGTCCACTTGCACCCACTCCACACCACATTACCTACCTGCAGGCACCCTGCATTTCACACCTGGATGGCAAAGGTCAGTAAAGATCACCTACTAAGAAGTAACAACCAATATTAAGTATGGAAAGCCTACAAACAAGCTTGAATTAAAACCCTCCCAAAGCATCAACCATAGCTGTCATCACTGGCTGCCATTAACCACTTCTTTATTTGCTAAAACAAGAAATGTTGAATGGGAAACACTCCAAAATTCAAATTTTAATACTGGCTCTTTGATAGCCCATCACCTTCAGAGATTTGTTTAAAATTGGTAAGACTGCCTTTTCCTTACTGAAGAATGAGCAACAGGTACAGCAAACTTTTTTTAAAAATGCCACAATACATAGCAAGTGTTTCTGCTGCGGGAGGCACTTCCATTAAGACAAATACAATACGTCTGTCTTTTAGATACAGTGTGCTACATACATATTATAAAACAAGATTAACCCAACATTTCAACAGCAGGATGATCCTTACTCTCCATCCACTCAAAACCTGATGCAGTCATTGAGTTAATGGATTCATTGCAGATTTGTTGAAACAAGGGGTCATTTTTTAATTCCTCCAGTGTAGCATCATCATCTTGTCCCTGCTGACGACCTGGATCAAACAGTAGATTTGTGTCTAAAGTGTTCAGATCGTTAATGCTGCCTGAGAGCTCGGAAGACAACCTGATGTCGCTGGGAAAGACAGATGCAACGTTATTGAGATCTGATGCCACCTGATTCACCAGCTGCTGGTTTGTTGGCAGACTGTCCTCCCCTAAAAGGTCTTTTACAGTGCTGCTAAAATCTAATTGCTGCTCTCCGATGTCTGATTGTGCTTGGTTATCTCCAGAAGAAAAACTGATCTGATCGGTGCTGCTATTTTTTGTGAGGTAATTTGGTGTTTGGAATTCATAAACTGAAGTGCTGGAATTGATCATACTTTGTGGGTTGGCACTAGGAAAAGCACTGGATGTCTCCAAAATCTGAGTGAGATTCATCCTGGCTGTGTAATTTGAGGGCATGTTGTTCATTCCCAAACCTCTCACTGCATCATCACTATCAGAATCAAGTTTGTTTAACAACACACTGGTTATTTTTTTAGTGTTTGTTTGTTTCTGAAGAGACGGGAAGGCCGTCTGCATCATCACAGTCAACGGGACTGACTGGCTTCTCTGTGCTATGTTATTGGCACTGGTGTCTGCATGGACATTAGCAAATACATTGTGAACTTCGGGAGTCACCGGACTTCCAAAAGGCGTCACATTAGAACGTGGTATATTTGACACAGGGTAAACAGTGCTTCCACTGAGATTACGCTGGCGATGGACAGCGGGGCTCACGCTCCGGCATCTCAGACTGTTGTTGAGAGATGAACCAGTTCCTTTGTTGTCCAAAGGAGCAGGAACAGCAAAGCCCTCCTGCTTGGTAGTGCTACTGACAGGGGCTGCCTGGTGCTGCACAGGTGAAACAGGAGTCACGCGACCGAAGTGAGGGTCGTGGTGGCGTGGCTGAGACTGGTATGACTGGCCAGGAACTGCAAAAGCGTGAGGTTTCCTGAAGCGATCTTCCACCAGCTCCTGGTAGCTTGTGAGGATGCCATGGTTGGCAACCGAGGAATTACCAACCCCACTGTAGCCGTTGTTCATCCACTCCAGCTTGGTTTTGTCAGGATGGGTAGCCATAGGCCGCTGCATTGGCTTCACAGGGCTACTTGATATGATGCTGGCATCGTGGTAAGCCATGCTAGAGCTGATGGGAGTAAATGCAAACGGGTTTCGGCATTCCACAGGACTCGGAGGGACGCTGCTGCTGCAGTTGGAATGGGGTGTGCCAATGGGCGTGTGCCGGCTGCTGCCGAGGGCACTGTCTACGGGCGTCGTCTGAGCCAGCCTTGAACAAGGGCTCTCTCGAGACATGTTCTGAGATCCAGCAATCATTTCAGAGGTGGGTGTTGGAGTCGGGGTGGGAGTGGGAGTTGGGGTGGGAGTGGGGGTGGGAGTGTGAATTGGAGTGCTGTTGTTATGGATCGAATGGTAAAAGTGCGTGCTGCTTGGATGAGATGATACGGGAGCTCCTTGAGCTGCAGCCTGACTCTGAAGCGCCATTCCTAGACAACCACTGTAAGGATGGGAATTATTCATGGACATTTGCTCCTCCATGAGCACCAGCTCCTCCACAATGCTGTCCTGGGTAAGGTCGTCATCAAACGAAAAGAAGTTTTCATTTGACTGAGGGACTGTATGCTCAAACTCTTTCAGCTCAGACTGCAGAGGTAACTGATTTGAAGACTGTGCTTGTATTTGATCCAAGGAGTCCTGGATCTGGCTCTGTAACTGCTGGCTGTACACATCCTGCTGCATACCTTCGCAGTGCACCGGCTCCCACGCCGACTCCTGCAAGTCACTAGAGCCAGAGTGCCCAGCAATACTCATAACACTGATATCTTGCTGCTGATCACAATTCACAGATGCAAAATCAGAGGTTTTGGTGATATGGTGCCATGTATTTGGGTTAAAGCTGCCATCAGATTTTGAATCATTTTCTATGATAAACAAGTTTCCTTCCAATTTTACTTTTATATCTGGAGATGATGCTGATGCAAGCTGCTGTTCTAAAGCAGGATCACAGGTATTTAAATTGGTGCTCAAAGAAAGGTCTGTTGCTAAGTTTGCAGCAGCTGTAGGAGGTACAGGTACTGTCACGGGTACCTTGATGGGAACTTGAGCAAGCGTTGCTGTGTTGTCACTGTTAGCTATTGATCCAACCTTCAGAGCCTTCTTAACATTGTTCGCTTTTTGACCCTCCACGGCATTGCCAGTTGCAAACTGCTCCACTAGTGGTTTCTTTACAGGTGGTAACTGGGAATCCTGAAGTGTGGAAGGTTGTCTCTTTCTCGGACTTTTAGTGCATGTTTTGTCTTTAATCATAGACTCACCAGTAGGAGGTGAATTGATGCTGGTGCTGGACAAGTTTTGACTGGCAACTGTGAGCTTAAGAGTACTTTGATTATTGCCTGCTGAAGAAACTGGTGTGATTTCATCAGACTGTGTCTTGTATTTGGTCCCTGCTTCTTCAGCTTCCTGATCACAGCCCTTACCTGGTTTTAGCTCCATGACATCATCCGTTGAAACCTTCAAGGCTGCAACCTCAAAATTAATTAGCTGTGCAGGAGGCAGGTCAGGGGTTGCCTTTATGGATTTAGACACGTCAGAACTCTCTTGGCCCTGTGCAGAGTTCTCATCCAGCAATGCTTCTGGTTCTGTTTTGATCTTGACCGCAGGTGCAGCTGCAGCAGTGCTAGGCTTGGATCCTGGAGACTGAAGTGAAACAACAGATCCATTTTTAATCTGTGGACCAGTCCTCCCTTCTTCCACTGCTCCTGCACTAGTGCTAACCGAAGGCGTCTGTTTGACGGGCACACTGCTGCTGCTCGGGGCGAGAGATATTGCTGTCATTTTTACCACGTTTAAGGAATTCACGTGTGGAGCTGGCACAACAGTCTTGATTGGGCTACTGGTAAATAGCACCGTGGTGGGAGAGCGGATGGTGAGAGCACTGGTGTTTGCTGGCTTGGGCAAGATCTGCGGGTAGCGATGCCGGGCAGAGCGGTCACCAACGGGGCTAGCGGGAACGTTCTGGGGAGTCTTTGGTGGCTGCTTGACTGATTGCATGTGCTGAGTGACCACCTGAACGTTGAGCGGCAGGACCTTGCTGTCCGACGATCCCATAGGACTTGGAGAAGTCACCAACTGCCTGGTTCTTGGCACCTGTAAAGAGAGAAAAAGTGTGGTAACAAAGCCAGAGGTCCCCAAGCCCACACATGACCTCAGCCCCAAGCACTTCAAAAGTGAAAGACAATATAGCTCAATACACCAAAGCCAGTGAATATCAGTTTGAAACAAAATAAGCTCTTCTACTTGTCCAAGACAATTTCTATTTCTCTGCCTAAGGATTGGTAGACAGACATATGCCTCCTACTTTTAAGGCATGAGGCACTGGTGTATACACTAGTCTGCTCTTCTGCTAATGAAAGGGTCATTCTCATACAATCCCTCACCACCTGGGAAAAAAAGATTGACATACAAAGGCTAAAGAGGAGAGGATGTGTTCAAAATACTGCTCATTGTTAACGTTTCAAAATTGAGTTAAATACAAACTCACTATCAGGCAGAAAAACTGGCTTACCTATCAAAATGAACAGCACAGTGAACATCTTAACACCAAATAACGTTCTTGTACTCCCTAGCCCAATTTTATAAGGCTGAAAGACAAAAATATTCTGTACTACAGACATTCATTTAAAATAAAATTGTACCTGTCACTAAATGCACTGGGCCAATGAAAAGCAATTTAGATTTTATATTAGGGCCTCAGTGACCCACACAACTGGTGTCAGCTCTCTCATGTGGTTAAACTTCATGTCAAGGCTCACTTTAATGACTTCAAAGATGAACTTGGCCTATGTTACAGGATCAGAAATCTGCTGCCTCTGTATCAACCCTGTAACTAACGTGCTATAACACAACACAGACAGAAAAGCATCAAGGCACTCCAGCCTTTGAATGGAAACTGTTCTAATCCACTGACACCCCTGCTTGGTTACTGGCAATGTACAACCTTTCATAGGGTGGATTCTCTAGAGAATTGCTGGAGAGCATTACCGGTATGGGGCTGGGGACAGCAGCCACAACAATGCCAATAGGTGGCGGGGACAGGATGGCAGGACTCCCGTTAGATATACTGGTCACACCGTTGGTGGCAGCGCCTTCTGTTTTCTTTACTGGAGACTCTCCTGGCAAAGGAGACTGCAGTTTCTGTTCCTGCTGCTTCTTCTGGATCTTACGCTGCAGCTGCTGCTTAGCATCAACAGGAGATGGCAGAGTTTTCACTTGGGGTTGAAAAGAATTACTTTCAGCAGTAGGTATAAAAGCTGAGGGCTGGGGGATCCCTTTTATTCCTGAAAACAAAAGAAGAACTAATTACAACCAAACATTACCCTGTCTGCTGTGGTGCCACTTCTACACCTAACAGAGAATATCTGGCAGGCATCTCCAAAACCATTCTGGGAACACCTCCTCCATGAGCTGCTCCCATCCACTTCATGCTTCAATCTATTCAGCTTCAGTTTATTCCCACATTTGTGACAAAATCTCTGTCTTTTAGACAAGCTGGGCATTAGCTGCTAAAATACTCAGTATGGGCCTCTTGTTTCTAATAATGTGAAATGGCACCTTGTGTGTCAGCACAATCTCAGCCCGGCGCTCTTCACTGAACTGGCAGCAGAGGGCGGCGGGCACGCTTCAGATGAGCTTTACAATCCAGCACCTGCCGTGGTTTTGTTACCTGCTCTAAGGCAGCTTGAAATGAAAAATGCTTCCAGAAAGCTGCGGGTCTGTGTCACAGGGGAGCAGTTTGGAGTATGTGACATTATCTAATGGCCAAGGCATTAAATACAGTGCATCTAATATCAGAATGGATCCAAACCTCTGTGTGATCAGGGATAATGGGGGAAAACTGCAAAAGGACAAGTGTTCAGGAAAAAAAAAAAGAAAAAAAGAAGAAAAAATTCAAAAAACAATGGAAATTAGAATGGGAGAGCATTTTTTCCTGGAGAAATTACTTTATTGGTTACAAAGCAGGCAAGTGCCGCTTCCATGGAGAAAACAGACTTGGTGTCCTCTGTGCAGCTAGCACTAATTTCCCTTACAAAATCACATCATATTTATGATCTTCTGTTTATTAACAGTTAAGAAGATTAGCATGCTCTTTAGAGACCAAATAACCTTGCTGAATTACCCCTTCAGAAATGGTTTAACATTGTTCCATTTACACTTTGAGGTTACAGAGTTTTAAAATTACTCCTAATTATAAATTAATCAACACTATCTTACTACATTACTAGTTTTACTGATGCAAATTTTACAATACTAAACCCAAGTATTTGGTTTTGTTGGCCAGCACATGCTTTGGAACTGTGATTCTGCATGCATTCTGCATGTACCACGAGTGGTTGAATGTCACAACATGTCTGCACTTCCACAATGTCTTCTTCACAGAGCAGTGAAATGCCCAAATATATTGCAACTACTGGCACACAATTATTCTATATGGGCAAGTAATATTGATAAGGAAAAAACCCTCAAACTTTTCTTTGAGAGTAAAAGTTGTTTTTCTCTCAGTTAATGCACAGAAACACTGTAGGTCCCTGCAAGAGGAATGGAATTATTTTTGTCATCCTAGGAAGAACCTCTTCCAAAATGACCATCCAAGCCATAGAGGCATGCACTGGAGGTAACTGCCCCTTTTCCTTGAAGGAAGTGAGGAGGGGAAGCTCCATGAGTGGAAGAGCTGTCCATACACTGAGTGTCCCTTCCAGCAGCATGGCAGGCAGGACCAATGCAGCCAAGGTGGTAGGTCACAGTGGAGCACACAAGCAGCAAATGCCACCTGTGAGGTCCAAGCTGGAACAAAGGAAAGAGAGCTGGAAGGAAAAAGAACATGATCCAGAAGGGGATCACTTGAACACTTTCCATTTAAAACTGTCTCAAGAGGTTGGCCTTGATCTGAAGACTATTTAGCTTGATAGGCCTAGTCAGAACTTCTCAGAGGCAAGTCTAGGGGCATGTTGTGCACCTGCATCTCCCTTCTCATCCTTCATTTTTGTAATTTACTTTATTCACAGTCACCAAAACACACTAAATGATTAAGTGACTGATTTTGAGCATGTAGAAGGAAACAAACCACACCAAAAAACCTGCTCTTGACAGAAAACTGTTTCCAAACTAGGGCAAGTTAGCAGACAGAAACACAGCTACACCAGCAGTCTATCTACAAACCAGCACTGTAGCAGCACCAAACTCCTGTTCCAGCCAAGTATGTGAGTTCAGCACAATTACTCACACACCCTGAAGTGCTTCAGAAGACCAGGATCCTCACCAAAGGAATGGGAGGATCACCACCTAAACCTGAGACCAGTGCTGATTTTCAGATCTTTACTCAGACTACTAGCAAGAACAGTAATTTTCAGCAATGTGACTAAAATCACATAAATGAATGCTGAATGCTCAGAGTCAGTGGTAAACTTTGCCCTGAAGAGCAGAGAAGTGCTTTCTCAAACCAAGCTGTCACTACTCTCCGCAGGAAGATCCCCCATTTCACCATTCAGCATTATCTCATTACCTGCTGGTGCCCCTGCCATTACTGTTAAAGCTGCCATGGACTTGGTACCAATATAGTGACTTTTGACAAGGAAACGAGCCAGTTCCAGCACGGTATCAAAGGGCTGGCTCAGCACCTTCTGGGCCCACTCACAAACGAGGCGGCAGGCTGCAGACACCACCTCCTCATCGGCACTCTGCAGCTGCCCCGACGGCTCTGCTCCATCCAACTGCACCAAACAAACACAGGAGGAAAGGTTACTTACATGAACAAGGGTCATTAAGGCATGAAAACAAAAATAGAAAGCAAATTATTGTCCGAATCACACCAGAAGTTGGAGTAGTGTGTTCACAGTTTTACATGAAATTATGAGAATGAGATCACAACATCAGTATCTTTCAAAATTAAATGTCTTAACAATAATCTGTGGGTTGTTCCCAAAGGCATTATATAGAATTGACATTTCTGGAAGAAAACCACAGACAGAATCCTAATATTTGGAGCACCAACAATTAATTTCCCCTGTATTCAGGGTCTTGTCAATTCAGTAGTCACTATTACCCAGGAACTGCTTCTTTCATTGGGGATATCTCTTCCCTAGCACTGACTTAAAAAAATACAGTAAAAGCAAAACAGAATCAGAGTTTAAAATATGTATATGGTGGATAGGAACACTGTAGATGTCTACCTCACCTCCTAAATTAGTTTAAGAGTATTGCAATTCATCATGAACTTTACAGAATAAAAATTAAACAATGATTCAAAAATAATAAGAATCATAAAGAATATAAGAATCATACAGAAAAATCTTAAAAGCTGCATAGACCTTCACTGTTTTGAAAAGTTCTGACAGAAAAACAGCATAATAAATGCTAACTTGCAGAAATATATATGAATAAGCAAATATATAGCATACCCCATCTCCAGTTTTATGAAAGTCAAGGTTGGGCAGTGTTGGCATATGCACAAAAGCCTTCTTCCTCAGTCCACTGTAGCAATATGTGAGCAACAATTAAGGTCTACATTGTCTGCTTGTTAGCTGGGGGATAGGGGAGAAGAGCAGTAATTCCTCTGATAACCCTCAGAAGCTTCAAAAGCAAACTCAACACAGAACTAAGAATTCCTCTCATTAGCATGATCTCACAGCCAGTCAGAATCAGAAGTCCATCAATGGCTGCATTCTTGGCCAGGTCACTGGGTTTCTCAATCCATGCAGAGATGCTGGGTATGATTAATTTCATCTGATGACTTAGAACAGGCACTGAACCATTCCAGGCAGCTTCAGTAAGCTACTCAATATTCAAATCATTAACATAAATTTTGACTAAACTCTCTTTCTAAAATAAGATGGAAGAATTAATTAAAAAAAGAAAAAAAGTTAATCACTATTAAAAAAATGCATTCTCGAACTTAGATTCTGCTTTGTTTCCTTCTCCTGAAGGACTTCCTCAAACTGAAGTTTCCCAGGACAAGATAAAGTGCCCAATGAGTGCATTTCTTCCTAGGATTTCACACTATTTTTGAGGCACTCTCTCCTCATATAAAGACCCAGACTTTTTCTTACACCGATCTCATCAAATCGGTACACAAAAATATGCTCCCTTTATTATCTATACTCACTTGTTTATAGGTCTAAAAATCAAATCAGCGTTTTTTTTTTTCCTCTCCACAGCATCAGTCTGGGAGTTCACACACAGCGTCTTTTCTCCATGACACACAAATCCTTTCCAGGATCACTAGTTTTTCACATTCTGTAAACATGTCTGGATTCTTTCCTAGGCCATGTAGTTTGCAATTGCTTGCATTAACCTGAATGGAGCATAATTACAGTAAAAGAAACCTAAGGAGCCTGGGAATTATGGTAGGTGTGAGACAAGGTCACATTTTAATCATTCTGAATTAGAAACATTGGAAATAGAACTTAAAGAGATCCCCTGGGTCAAGCTACAATTACATGAGCTCTTCCTTAACACTTCTCCAGCTCTATCCAAACATGAGCACTAAGTTTCAGATTTCACTGCTAGATAATCCAACATTGTATTTTATGAAACAGTTTAACTGACACAAAACTTCTCCATTCACTACAGCATGGAAGGTTTTTCCCCCTCAATGGAAGACAAGCAATTCTGGGCTGCCTGCTAGCACTTAATTCTCTAAGTGCATGCTTCAAGTGAGACCTGGCAAAGGCCACTATCACAGCACATCCATATCATTACTGTTACTTCTTTTGAGTGGGTTTTAATTAGGGCCTCAATGCCTTTTAACCTTTTCATGCTCTCCCTCCCCCACTTACTGCAGGGGCTTTGCCCACCCAGCACGTCAGGATGCAGCGAGAGCCAGCCCTGGGAATGCAGCAGGTAGGACATTATTTCACCACGGCTTCTAAGGGCTCTCATGGGAAGATTCAATTCTCAGCACAAAAAAAGAAAAAATTCTGACTGATGAAAAAACTGGTTAGAAAATCACTAACAGTTTTGATTCCTTTATTCCAGTATCTCTCTTTGCACTAAATTATAGAACTTTTTTGATGCCTTGCTGCTGTGACAACTGAGTGTCAGAACCTAAATTTAAATACTTGTTTCCAAAGTTATATCTTGCAACCTAACACTACTGCAACTAATAATTTTTAAAGAACGTTGGAAAAGTGTCGGCATTTTTTATTCAACATTACTTCTACATTTAGCTGGTAGTTAAGCCACAACGACAGATGTTCTCCAGGCAAGAGCAGAACAAGTTACTGAGAAGCGTTCTAGCAAAGGATATTTTGATTTGCCTCTTGTGCCTAGACGACGGGCCTTCATATTTGGAAAGACATTTTTCATGATCTTCCCAAAGTCAGCAGCACTTAATGGGTGGTAGCCAAGATTGTCACAATAGCTCCTGCAACAAAGAGAAAGAAAGCGTGAATGGAATTGTAGTTAATGCAAGAGGCCAGCCTACATGCTAGACTCCGAAGGTTTTCAAAAGAAAACACTTATCCTCGTCCATATTTAGAACCACATTTAACATTAATGAAGCTATCCACAACGAACTGAATGCATTAAAAATGTATAAACAGAGCTATTAATATCATAGTTTTTGCCTTGTTCTCTACTGAGTTCAAAGACAAGTCATGTGGAGACATAACAAGCAGTGGCACTATCTAGAGCACAGCTGAGATTTACTCCACGTCTCAGTCTGAAGCATATGTTTCAATTCACATATTTCAGGACATAATAAAGCAGAGTCCCTGTTCTAGCCAGAAGCACAGCTTGAGTGTGGTAAGACTTGCAGGAATATTTGAAAAGCAGTAGGTAAGAGATATGTCAGTGTCCAGAAAAGATTTTGCATATACAACTTCTATTTAATAGACCTCAACAGAACTAAACTGAAAAGATGCCTTCCCAGGGACCCAGCTTTATAGGTGTAACATAAGCACATACTGAGGACCCAGTCCTCCCATCACTGTGGCTCTACTGAACTATGAGAGCTGCTTGATTATAGACAACCCTATTTAACAGTCCTAAATCAACAGAGATTCAAACTGCTGCAAATGAGGATCATCATGCAGCTCAGTATACAACCTGATGATACAGGGGAATAAAGAAACAAAATGTAATTATTTTGCCATCTTTACTTGTTCTACTAAAATGGGCACTGTTACTGGTCTTCAGTTCTCAAAAACAGCAAGAGGAATTCTGTTTCGGCATATGTGACATTTAAAAAATAAGTTCTTGAGAACAAGAATTGTTGATTTTGCTGCAAAAGATGAATGTTCTGGAAAATCAGAAACATAAAGCAAAGGAGGAAACCAGGACCTGCTCTGGAAGTGAGTAAGGCTGCACGAAGACAGCAACTCCCTGCGCTGTTGCACAAATGTGCTGTGGCCTAAAATGCACCAGTATAAAACCTTCTCAGTGAGATTGCCAACAGCCACAGCATCAACAGGAGATAGCAATGCCCTCCTTTCCCCTGAGAAGTCCTATCAGCAATACACAAAACCAACCTGCCTCCGAAAAGGTGTATATGATCAGCGGGGTTACCAGCAAGAGTGCAGAGAACAATGACTTCCCATCCCACAGTTGCCTCCAATCAGGTACACACACAAACCAACCCCAGAAAGTCAGGCAGATGCAAAGCAAAAGCAGCAGTCTGAAACAGATGCTTCACCCCCAGCATTACCTAGTAACAGTCTGCATCCAGGTGGGCCAGTCAAAATGTCTTCTCTTCAAGTTGTAGCTCTGTAGAAAGCTTTATGTATTTCTTGAGATACTTCCTCTACCTTTACTTTCTCGGTTAAAATATTGGTTACTACAGAGCAAGTATCTGCTGCTTTTACCCTGGCTGTATGTTGGTATCCTCCACTTGGAGAGCACCACCACAGATTTAAAGATTTTCATGAAGATAAACAGCAACATTTACACTCTTAGGTGCTGACACTCCCCTGCAGAGCCTCCCCACCACACTCAAACCAGGAGACAATGCCTACAACTGGTACACAGGCATCAGTCTAGTTTCTGTGTGGAACATCAAGAAACTTTATATCCTATTTATATACCAACACATTTCATTTCAACATATGTCACTCACAGAGGCTGGTTTCTAGATATGTCCCTTTGAAGTTATTACAAAGGAATTCTTTGCTGCCTCACTGTACCCTCACAGGAATCAGACATTGCTCCATGTTTAATAAATAGATCTATGTGTGCTTTTTGTCCTTGGCATCTTGCCAGGCCTCCATGGATTCAAACTTCAGTCTGAAAATTCCTGAATGGAGGATCTTTTTGTTTACTGATGCTGATTACAAGACTTTAAATCTCAAATACCATTCAAAGGAGGGCTCTCCAAATTTCTCTGCCATAGACAGCAGTATCTTTGATTGAAACTCAACAATGTCAGCAAAATCAAGTAAAAAAATCCAAAAAGACAAGCTAGCAAGGATTAGGTAGCAAGCCAGTAGGTCCCTAGGATCGGGGACCTACTATTAACTTCAAAGTTAAAATTATTTCCCCCTTAAGAGAAACTAAATAAATTAAAAGGGAATAAAATTAGCCATTCCTCGTGTCTAGCACATCGGCTGTAAGACAATCACTTCCTAGCAGCAAGAACTATCAGTATTATCATGGAATTTCAGCCCTCAGACAGATCATCCTCCATGGCCCTTCCCCCTCCTGGCTTGGCGGAGAACCCTCCATGTCCATCTGTGGTCTCTCATTGACTTGACAGGACATAGCAGGAGTCTCTCCCCCGAAGCTCTTCTCTCTGCTCCCTGCACTCCTGGCACATGGCTGAGCCCAGGAGCTGTTTTGCTCTTTGAAGGGTGGGTGGGAGACAGAGGGGGGAGGGAAGGTCTGGGCAGACAGGAATGACAACGGACACGCGGTTGCTTTGTTCCTTTGTACAGAACTCCCCTACATGACAAGCAGAAAAGGCTTTTTTTTTGGGTAAAATCTTCAAATCTTGAATTTACTCCAGACATAAAATACACTGAATTAAAACACACAAAAAAATTAACCAAAAAGCTGATGAAGAGAGGCTATGCAGCCCAGCTTACACAGCTTCCAGGGCAGAAAAAAACCAGCATGAACAGCAAATGATAAAGAACCCATCGAATGAAACCAAACAGAGTTCTTGGTTTATCCAACCCCCAAAACAACTGGTCTCCAAAAATGGGTTAGAATCAAGAACCTCAGAAAGAGGTAGGCTCTCATTAGGCTGACAAATAATGCTGGCACATAAATGAGTCCTTATAATCAGGTAGGATGGAAACCAGATGTCTGAAAACCGCTAGAGAAATGGAACTGCAGGTCAGGCTCCCAGGAGCAGCAGCAGAGGTAAGAAACAACTGTTTTAAGCGGAGTTTGATTGGCTTTCAAAGGAATTCTGTGGGTAGTTGCTTATGACAAGGAACTAGACTTTGCAACACAATAGGTCTCATCCTATTCCTATCAGGGAATTTTGTATAAAAACCCTGGCTAAGCACTACCCAAGAAGATTGGTAGGTACCTTGTGTCCTTTATGTGTTCAACAGACATGGCATACCTACACCTACTGCCCTCTTCTGTGTTAGCTTCTGAATCTTCTTCTAACTTGTTGGTTAATATTCTTAACACTTAGTGCATATAATCTATGCATCAGGTGGCAACCAGTGGCCTAGCAGCCAGTAAAGCAAGGATTAATGATTTACAGACTAAAGGAAAGAGATACAGGATGACTCAAAGACCTCCTAATCCATATTAAGTGTATCAAGTGAATCTTCAGGACACCAAACTTGAATATGAGTGACTTTCATCCCTTGCGTCACAGCAGTGGAACTAAGATAAGAGGACTCAAGTGTTTACTGAAGGCTCAACAAATCATTTTGTGGGCAAGTAAGGATTTTTCCTGCATAAGTACTGCAGAACTGCATTTAAATTTGAAATCTTAATTCTCTAAACTCAGCTAAATCTACACATGGCTGTGTGCAGGAGGATGTTTTCTAACAGGGACAAGATACCCAAGTAAAATTGATATACATGAAAACACTGAAAGGATCTAACGGGAAGCAGCATCCATTGACTGCACCCTGGAAAACGTGCTGGGCACCTCCCCTTGAGCTCCCACACTTTCCAACCTGTATTCCCACATAACTCCCAGAGGAAGATGGCACAAGAACTTTGAGCACCCGACAGAAACCCAGCCTCTTACAGCTCAGTGTATTCTGTCAGTACAAGCAGCATCACAGCACCAACAAGAGGTGAACCAGCTTCCATCTACCTCCTTTCTAAAATTCAGCTGCAAGCTCTCAGAGCCTTCCCAAGTGCTACTGCCTTATATTGTGATGCATTTTAAATTTATTTTATCCCTTTCAAAAGAAAGAAGAATCCACTCACTTTTATCCAGATAGAAATATGAATTCACACTTAAATTGAAGAGCAACAAAACAGAAAGAAGAATCATTGTATTGAACAAGCTCAGTGAGAAGGGGCTACTGAAATGTGGAGCTGAAAACATTATCAGCACTTGCCAAATGGTGAACTCTTGTGCAGTGCAAGCTTCTGTCTTTCCCTCTTCATAGAAAAAATATGGAAGGTGATGCAGAAGGCTGGTAGTTTTGCAAGATTTATTTTAACCAAAATTTATGGCAGGAATGAAGATGCTGGTATGATGCAGCAGTCTTCTGAAGCCTGGCACTTTTGATTCACACATGCAGAGTGCATAAGCCTGCTTATGTGAGCTCATGCAAGATCCATCTCTGCACACAGAAGATAGATATGGGAACTGGTTAATATAACAGAACTGAATTTTGTGAGGTCTTAGCACCCTTAGGT
The DNA here is from genome assembly GCF_028769735.1 of Zonotrichia leucophrys gambelii. NCBI lineage: Eukaryota > Metazoa > Chordata > Aves > Passeriformes > Passerellidae > Zonotrichia > Zonotrichia leucophrys. The sequence continues at coordinate 7,363,207 of NC_088180.1, read as the reverse complement.
AAAGAAAAAGAACATATCAAAACTAACTCACATATTTATATGCCTGTTCCCCACATCCCACTCCAAGACTACTTCTCCTTTTGTGGGTAAGAATAGCTCATGAAAATATTCAAAGCAACTGAATGTTTTAAAAACAGAACAGAAGCTTTCAAAGGAGAACAGATTCCAAACATTTGATATTTTCCTGAATATTTGCTTACCACCCTTATTTTGTTAGGGAAAAAAAAATACAATACACAAATACTTGATGCAGCTACATACAAAGCCATCCAAATTTCACACTCCACAATCTGTAGATGATGATATTTCCGGGCATCTGCAGCTTGGCACAGCATGGAAGCCAAGCAGATTTGTTGCTGAAGCAGGCCATAAATTATTAAATAAGAAATATATTTAAGAATAAGGCTGCCATCATCTCGGCGGCGCACAGCAGCTGCCGCTGTTGCCGTGCGCGCGCGGGCGCTGCTGCGCGGGGATTGGCCGCTGCGCCGCGCGCGTGCCATTGGCTGCGCTGCCCGGCTGCGGCACCGCCCCGGCCCCGCGGAGCTCACTAATAGGTGTGCGCTTGTTTATCGGCCCCGCTGCCACCCTGCCTCTGCTCAATCACGGTAAAACACTTCAGCACACACACCTCATTAAAAGGAGGTATTTGCACAAGGCAGCCCTGCAATAACAATTACTATGGGGTGAATCCTGTAGGCACTTAGGAGGTGAAGGGATTCGGCTCCCTGCAAATTACAGTAATCGTTCAGATTATGGAAATATTCATACTAGATCATAAATCTGTTATTCATCTTCAGGCAACTGGGCTGAGGATGATTATTTCTTTCCCCCTCCCCCATGGGGTATGTTCTGTAAATGAATTCAAATCCAACTTTCATCAGACAGCTCCCTCTCCCTTGCTTCTAATCGCTTTCTCATTACACGGTAGCTTTGAGACTTGACAACACAGACTCACAGTGGCCTTGGTTACTGGTTTCATACATATTCAGATATACTGTGCCTCTGTAGAAATCAGGTTTGCTGCAGGAAGGTCCAATATTTATGCATTATTGTGGAAAGAAAGGTGTGGTGGGCAAGATCATATGTGCAAAACAGCTGCGTCTCTGGGGAACAATTCAACCCCTCACCCTTGTTAAGGCAGTCATATAGGTATGTAAACAAGCAGACCAACACACATTGTAAGATAGTAACTGATGCTTTTTACCTATGCCACTGCACAAAACAAACCCAATATTCATTTATTCACCTGATACTGATATTCACTTGTTAAGAAATACTTGTACCTTTCCTTCAGCAACTGTACACGTAATGCACAATTTAAACATCACAGTGTTATCTCCAGGGGCAGTAGTAATGAATGCAGTTTGCCACAGAGCAGCTACTGCACTCTCAGGTACAGCAGCATGGTCCATCATGTGTCCCACACAGCAGTGGGGACACGCAGAGTCTGTCACAGAGCTAGAGCAGCACACAGGCACTCACTTGTACTCATCATACACCTCCTGCTTGGGCAGGGACGTCTCGGGGTGCTCCTCCAGGGTGTTGCGTATCCAGGAGAAGGCGTGCATCTGCTGGGCACGGCTGGACGACATGGACAGCTGATCACTGCAGAGACAACCAGCAGGGCTCATCAGCACGTGGCTCTAGGGAGCACTTCAGAACTGCCTGTCTATGCAGGTGGAGAGACACCTGCACCTCAGGGATTTACCTATTCCGTGAGCCTTGGGCAGCAGTTTCTCCCTCTTTCATCCACAATTTAACTCCACACTCCAGTTCTTGACTGATACACAGCTGTGAGTACACAGTGACTCTTAAATTTATTATTCCTTACTGGCCACCTCTAAGCTTTTGCCCACTGAGTTTGCCAGCTGTCCTTTGGGAGCACCCAGTTTTCCCAGGAGATAGTCAGTGTGCTTCCTATAGGCATCTGCCTGCTATAACCATCCTGCTGGGAAAGGGTTTATTTTGTGACACTCTGATCTGCAGGCTGGTTTTCTAGAACTTCCTTGAGTCAAACGAGTGTTACCAGAAATACCATCAGTTTTTTCTTTCACCCACCATCACATTGGTGTTGCTATTTTATGACTTCATACATAAACAGTGTAGGAACAATTACACAGACTGTGAAACACTTTCTCTGATGACTCTTTCATTTCAGGATATTTATAATCACAAGCTTTTCATGCAATAAAATATTCTGAAGTTTTAAAAAAACCGAACATCTGATCTTCAGGGAAAAAAAGAGTACTTAATGTTTAATAAAGGTTCTTCTGCTACTAACATGATGTGAATGATTCCTCAGCAGTTAAGTGCCACAGGAAGTACATCAAGTTTTCAGTACTGCTCACCTTTACACTCACACACATACCTTTTGTCTCCATTGTTGGGACCCGAAGGCAGCTGAAGGTAGAGGTAGAGTTTCTCTAGGTCTGTAAACTTCTCAACTTCTTGCTAAATAAGGTGTTTTGGTTTGAAAAAAAAAAAAAAAAGCGGAGAGAGGTAGAAGAGGAAAAAGCAAGTAAGAATAGTTGAGCTTGACAGCCAAAAACTTATCTAACAGTATATTCCTAAATAATATAATTTCAAACAAGAATATATTTATGTAAAAGAACATGACTGTAAGCACTATGTGGCTAGAAATGTGATTTCCTATTTTATTTGCACATCCTCACCCACCAGAAAGCACTTGTTACAATTACAAAATTCACACACAATAAAAGCAGAATCTGGAAAAATGTTAACAATGGATTGCTTCTGTAACCAGACATGTAACATGAAAACTTGGTCTTGTCAGAGCACACAAGAAGCACCTCTGAGAAAGCAGAATCATAACCAGCTATGCTGTAACAGCACAGAATGCCAGATGTGACCCTGCAATCCACTCTATTCAGTAAGAATATCTATCCATTCATAGACTTTCATGAAGCCATTTAAAAATCTATGTACTTTTTTGTTTCCTTTGGAAATCACTTACTGAAACTGTTACTGCACACAAGCCCTTCAGTGAGCATCCATCTCAGTTATGCCAGACTCCTCCTCTAGAAATACCAGCTGAGGATCAGACATGAGGAGGAGTTTTACCTGGTGACTGCAGCCAGTGATTGCTACACAGAGATCAGCTTTTGGTCATCTGAAACCAGTGCCTGGACTAGGCAACAGAAGGAAAATCAGCTGTGATAAGCTGCTCAGGGCCTGCTCAGCAGCAATGCAAGGAAAGCCATGCAGCAGGAAGCACAGGAGGTTTCCTTTGGGAAGCTGCTACAGAAGCACTGCCTGAGCTGGTGCAGCACCAGTAGAGTTGGAGACTCACATGATCCTTTTTGAAGTCAGAGCACAGCTTCTGGATTACTGCTAATTCTCCATGCCTTTGCTGGTGTCTTACTGCCAATGTAACATCTTCCAGAAGGAAGAGAAAAGAGGAGGGCCCAGCATGCAGTGAGACCTGGCTCACTTCAGCAGTGAGCAGAATGGGGAGTGGGAAAACCAAAATCCTAAACTTCACTTCAAACTGGGGCTCCCTGCCAGACCCAGCCATGTCCAGACCAACCTTGCGGGCACAAAACTGAGAGCAGCACATGAAAGAGGAGGTTCCACTTCCTGCCCCTGACCCAGCCCCTGCACAAGGACTGGCGGGACAGGGGGAGCACAGGTTCCCAATAATCCCAGCCAGCAAACCCCACCCCAGGAGGGCTGCACACAACGGGGCCACCAGCGATGCCACAGACCTGCCCAGAGCCAAGAGAAACCCTTCCAGCAGCACACAGGTAACAGACACTGCATGTGGGGCTTTTGTAAGCTGCAGCAAACCACAACATTTGGTTGGGTTTTTTTCCTCTGACAAACTCCTGAAATTTGCTGACACAAATTTCTGTGTGGCTCTACAGCAGCTTACACAGCAGTGGTTGGTGCTCAGACCACCAAGTATCCAGAGAGGTATTTCTTAGTAATAGATGCATTTTGTCAAATTCTCTGTTCTGCCTTTCCTGTATGAATCACAGCATTTAAATTGGTGGGTCTTCCTTTAGCAAGCTCATTATTGCAAAGTCAACGTTCTCCAAAGAAAGAATTTACAGAAAATTAATCATTTTTGAGGAGACAGAAATTTAACAAGAAAAATTGTACTTCATTATTAGACATCCTCTTGTCCAAGGAACTTTAGCTCTTTTTGTTTTAAATGGCAAAAGCCCAAGCAGCACACCAAAGGGCACTGTCTGGGTGGGATTACCTTGCATGGCAAGCACTCATCCATGAGACAAAAGCATCCCAGGCAAAATAAATCCCCCCCCTCCTCTCCCCATGAGTCTGACACTGAAGTGAAAGACAAGTTCTCCCTTCCAAATCTATGCCCAAGTGCAACACAGGAGGCAAGGTTTTAGAAGAAATATTAAACCTTTCATCAAAATACGCTGCAGCAGTCTCAGTGCCCATTGCAGCTGAAGCCATTTCTGTGTCATGGTAGGAGGAAGGGGCTGTGTGGAAGGGCCCTGTCTGAGCCACTCTGCTACACAGGTCCCACTGCCAACCCCCCTAATTAAAGGAAAACAAAACAAAAAAACCCAGCAACAAAGGAAAAAATGTAACTGAGACTGTGTTAGCAGAACCTTTTCCAAAGGATGTGAGTGAGCTGGTCACTCTCCCAGGAACAAAACTGCATCCCTACATCTGAGGTGCCTGAGGATTTCAGCTGCCTCCATCCTTGGCAGAGACAGCTGCAGAGTGATGTTATCTCACTGCCTGCACCCAAACCCCACTCCTCTCCAGGCCTGGCCCTGGGCAGCACTTTCTGCACAACTCCTTCAGCTTCCAGCAACAGGAGCAGGGAAGGCCTGGAAGGCAGGACCTCCTCAGAATGGGAGAGTTAAAAGGAGTCCCAGGCAGTTCACAGAGGTAATCCTACCTGGCTGATAATTAGATAAACCTAAGCTTATTAGATGAGACTGAATCTATTTAGAGAAAATCATCTTAAAACTGAAGAAGTGGCAGCAAGGAGATGGAGTGTGACAGTCAGTGCAAGTAGATTTGGGAAAAACTGCATTTTGTTCAATTAAAATTTATTAAACAGTGTTTTGTTTAGGCTGTTTACACATTTCTGAAACCCTCAAAACTTGGTTACAGTCTTGGTAAGTGCAGTCTCTTCTTCAATCTCAGCTGACATCCATCAGTTCCCAATGCTAAAGGTCTGGTGAATCCAGTAATAACTGCAGTTGCTGTTACTGCAATTGTTCAAAGCATCGAGAATTTACAATTTTTTAATGCAGTCGGAATCACAGAATTTGGGAAGCTGGAGGAGCACTTCACCCGCTCTACTAACTGCCCAAGAAGAAAAAGGTTCATTTATTTTGTGTTATTCTTTGTGCTAGGCTGGATGCATATGGAAATAAATAAAAAGAAACAAGAACACAAAATATTCTACAAATTCCCACCCCAATCCCCAAATAGATCAACAGTGTGGAAAAAAATAGGTCATTAGAGTGGAAGAGAAAAGGAATGATGCCATTTGAGTGGCATCAAAAGGAAGAATGTGATGCTGGCACCACCTTGGACAAACTCCCCTTTGTGCAGCCTGTTAAAGCTCATGCTACTGTTGTTCTAAAAACCACAGAGCCTGAGCAATGTCTGGGGAATCCTTTTCTGCTACTTAAAAGGATCTAAGTAAAAATCCTGCTTGAAGTATCCTGACCTTGATTGACTGGTTCTATCACATCAGATGAAGATGGTCTAATTCTCCAAAGGCTATTTATAAGTCATATTTCTTGAACTTGCATTAGAAAAATGCACAAGCATGCTAAAGTGCTTGCAGGACTGAGGTGAGCACAAAGCATTGCCTCTGGTACTCTGCTCTTCACACATCACCTTTATTCCCTGCAACAGGAACCTTATAAAGCAAAGGAAGATTCAAAGAAGATGGGGAGCAGGCAGTGTTCATACTAATTTTTACAACTTGGCTTCAATTTAGTAAAAAATCTATCAAGCACTCAAAATACCTCCGTGATCTTATATTCTGAGACAGAAAAGCTAAGGACAAAGAATTAAACACCTCAAGTCACAGCTAAGCAAGGACTTTCAGTAACACAAAGGAACAGACACCTCTGCTATTTCTGTTCTGACAGTTACCAAATACAGATAGGTAACTACAGAAATGCACAAAATGAGTAGCAAACAAATTAAACCACACAGATCTGCTCCAAATGAATCTGTCCTTTTGCTGCCTAACATAGACCTAGAACAAGATTTTCACTGAAACAGATGCAACTTTCTTTATCATTTTAACAGGCATTTTGATTGAGCAAAATAAACACTTGTGAAATAAACCAGGATGACCAAAATTATGTAGGGTAGGGTTTTTTAAAATGAAAATAGCAGGTTTTGATATCTGTTTCTATTCTGGGAGACACTAACTTGCCACTGCAAGTTTCTTCAGCATAAAGAGACAAAGATTTATTCAGCATAAAATGAGGTTAAGGACTTAATCTGTGCTATAGGAAACAGAGTTTATTCATGTTTCTGCTTGAAACAGAGCACCTAGAGATTTGAACATGAATCCCCAAAATCAAAGAATATCTCTCAGGGTTCCTGACCTTGGTGGGTTGGTTCTCTCCTGGTTTTCTCTGACTGCTGATCTACTGTCAGGTCACAAATATTAGTCAAGCTTCATTTCAAAGTTGTCAAAGGGGATTACCATAGGAAAACTCCAAGCAAAAAAACGTGCTTTTTCTGGATTGTTTACCTAGTCAAGCCAAACTTTAAATAACACAGAAGAAGAACATAGTAAGAACAATCAGAAGAGCTGCTACTTCTGTAATGTACACAGTGTCATTCAAATTTGATCTATTCCGAATTTCCATAAGGAAAGCAGAATTACAGGTTATTTCTGTCCTCAAGTTTGGATAAGGGGAGCTGAAGGCCAGAGGCACTCTGCAAGGTTTATGCAAGATACTGTTTTAGAGAGCATGGACTGCTCTTAATATTTCTTTCCACATTCTGAGTATTTATAGACAACTATACTCTAATCAAAGTGAAAAAGGCTGTGCCAATGGCAATGTAACCTGCACCTACTGGCAGAAAGGCCCTAAAATTTGTCATACTTCAGCCAAACAAATATCTATTATTTAACAACCAGACTAAAAATAGCAAAGTAGTCAAGCAATCATCTCCCCATTCTAAGAATAGAGAAACAAAAAGCAAAGGTGAATTACTCTAGGTCAGTTGGTTTGTTGGAAATATCACCAAGACAGAAAATAACTAATACTAAGAACACCTTTTTAATTCTAGAAAGCAGCTAATAAATACATTTGATATGCTTTATCTGAGCAGAAGCGGGAACATATTTCACAGGCTAAACACTCCAAACAAGCCCTAAAAACACATGGCAGCTTTGTTCTGACAGTGGCCAAGCACAGCTGCCAAGGCTTCCTGGAGCTTCTGCCTGTCTCCTGATGGGCCCAAGAGACAAGTGGCACCTTTGGTGCCACAGGACTGACGGACACTGCCTCAGCACACCCCACAGCAGCTCTGCTTCCCATCAATCCAGCACTGACCTCTTTTCAGAGCACTAAGGAAAGAAATGGCCTTCTTGCTGAGTGATTATATGGAGCAAACAGTTTTAAAAAGAGGGTTCAAAAGTTCACTTCGTATGTGGCTACAAATATAACAAGTGAAATCATAAGAGAATCTACTGCTAGACATGTTTACTACAGTTAAAAAGATGTTATAATGAATTTTTAATGACTGTTTACACCACAATTCTTGCTAATTATCTTTTTTGGATTGCACAGCACACAATGATTTTCTTATGATCTCCCAGCAAGTGACAGTGTGTGGGGCTGTGAGGGGTGCAGTGTAACAAGCTGAAGGCCGGTAACTCTGGACTCCTGTTTGAGCAGCTGCAGTCCCGGTGCTTTGCACAGCCCTCTGCTGTGAGTGACTCCAGCCCAGGCTACTCCATCCCCTCTGCTCCTTCCTAGAGCTCTCCCTGCTGAGCTGTGGGAACCTGCCAGCCCAGAGCGCTTGTGTGCTGCTCTGCACATGGGGCTGTGACTGCTGCTACCAAAGGGGGCATTCAGAGCTCCACAGCCTTTCAGTCCAACGTGCTTTTAGATTCTCTCTTGCAGCTCACAGCTTTCCAAAGCACTTAAAAGCATTGAAACAATTTTGCCAGAATTCAGCTAAATTTTTGATTTCCTCAAGCTATTCTGATCTTGGATTGTTCTTTTTAAAACCTGAACAGCATTAGATCTACCTTTGCTAACCTAGAGTGGCTTTTCCACTGTTGACACAACTCCTCTGAACTCATCAGCAGGACAGACAAGGAGGCATCTGGAACAGAAAATTAGACCATCAGGACACTGCTGCTCCATTCCAGGGCAAACCATGGAGACTGCTTTGTGTCCAAGACTTCTCTGCCAATCCAATGCATGAGACCTACCCAATACCCTCCACACAAACTGATAATCCCTACTTCAGTACACAAGGTCCATAAATCTGCAGAATTTAATGCAAAAATAGTCCTAGAATAATTCAATTTTCTTAAAACAGACTGCCAAAAGTAGATGACTAGTAAGCCTCCTACTTATTTACTCCCTCTCCAATGCTACTTAGAAACACCTACCCCCAATTCCCCCAATTTTTTTCCTACAGAAATACCTGGTGTTAAAAGAGTTTTACAAATGCAGTTTTGCAATCTGTCCTTTTACCTCTGAAGACTCACATACAAAATTAAGATCTTAAGGCACCTGTCTGGTGTTCACAAATGTCTATAAGGAACAAAGGGGACAAAAATTACATTCTGCATCCCTATTTCCACTGGGTACATCCAAGAACTTTTAAACAGAGGTTAAATGGGGTCCAAAGTTTGTTTGGAACACAGTAAAGCTTTAAATCTTATACAACAATAAATTAAAATATTTTATGGCAAGACAATTCAGTAGCACCTGAATTAGCCTTTGATAATGTGACCTGGATGAGTACTCTCTGTTAGCTCAGCCATACTATTTGATAGGATCCAGATGGCTGCCTATGACACTTTTTTGTCTTGTCCACTGGTACCTCTGGATGAAGTGCTGAAGGTAGAAAGTCAGGGTAAGCAATCCCTTCCAGTTCTAAGATTTATGAACTCAAGACTGATTTAAAAAAACTTGAAACCCGCTCACTACTAAAAACAAATAAAACCTCTTTCTGAACTAGTGCTTCCCAAAAATAATCTCTTATCACTGCCTAGATCCTGTTATTTTAATGCACAGATGAAGATTTTGCAATTCAAGGGCCCTTCCCGCTCCAAAAAACGACCTCTCAGCCCTAAGCAGCACAGCAGAGCTAACAGGACCTGCAGTGTTGCACATTTCTGGGAAGGTACCTGAGATGGTAACTAATTTTGGTCACATTTAGTGGTAGTACCTTCAAATACTGCTAAGGAAAGGCTTCGTAATAGCTGTCAGTCTCCAGAGCCATCTATTTTGGTCCTGCAGCTCATTAAATATTGAAAAGCATGCTGGAGTTGTACTTACCAAAATGCAGTCCACTTTAGATTGTACAGTTTTGCTAGATGTGAGGGAAGAGAGAGAAAAAAGAAATACTGAATTAGTCTAAAATCAATGACAAAAACATTACACATTAGAATTTCTATCACTGCACTACAGGCTTTATAACTTACTTGAAATATCCTGCTAGTCTATGGAATTTTTCTGTAGAAAGTCATCCAAATTTAACTGCTTGCTAGAATTCTTGCTGCTTGTTCTTTTACATAAGAACTCCATTTTTTAAAACGAAATGCCATTGCAACTGTTATCCCAAGCAGCAGTGGATGTCACTACTTTTATTGTAGCTCTTACACAATTCAAATGCATTTGACTTGTTTATCTGTAAATACAATTAACATCCCCTTCTCCCCATGCTTCAGTAAATCCCACCACTTCAAGGCATGCATTTCTAGCTTTCCAAAGAGCTGCTACAAGGCACACAGCTGTTATTCCACTGGCAGCTCTGGAGTTTTCCAAGTTAGTCTCTCTACCTCCCAGCTGGCTTATTAAGACTGCACTGGGTGGGGACTGAATAGAAATATGCCAGGAATGACCTCAGTGCATGTGCCAAGGCGGGCAAACAGTATGGAACTTATTATACAGCCTCTAAACACACCCATGGGCAGCTCTTGTGTTTCTAAGGGTGCTGCACTCCACATGCTTCCTCTGACAGCATTAGCTGAAGGCATTGTATCACTGCTCTGGAGAGGAGCAGGAGGTTTCCCATACAGAAAACCCTAGCCTGAGCATGTACTGAACAAGCATCAATTACTTTTTTAGTTCAGAGAGCAATTATTTTCCTAGTAAAATAAAACATAATTCAATCTCCTTAAACAACACAGCATCTCATGGAAGCTATTTTACTTTTGTACAGATGCTAAAAAAGCTAGACTAAGTCAGGCAGCTGATGGACCTCCTAAAACTCTAAGTAAGAAACAAGCAAAACAAATGGCTCTGGTGTCTGGTGGTGACAGGAACCAGCATCTGCTGTTCCATCAGATGCCCAGAGGCAGGAGCTTGGTTGCCCTGCTTGTTACACCACTTCCACTTTGAAACAAGACAGTCTAAAAATCTGTTTGGTAGAGGCTGCTAACACTGATGCCTCTTCCTATACAAGAACCACTCAGGTCACAGTGACAATACAGTAAAAGCTTTCAGCAGGTAAGAACATTTAGCAAGTTCACTGAAACAGATCCATCAGCAGACATCCACTTCAGCTGACTTTGTGTAGGAGAAGCCACCAGGTGGGCAGACAGGCACACCAAGGAGATGGAGCAGAGCTGCTGGGGATTCTGAAGAACAGGGAGTGCTTAGGATGGTAAAATGGAAGCTTTCCCTTGCCTCGGGAAAGATGCTCACATGTACTGCAGCAACTGAAGAAGAGAACCTAAATGTCATCTCACTCATCAAAAATCACCATCTTACCAGGAAGTCAAAGGACACCGAGCATGGAAACCTGCTGCTGCTGCATGTTGCCAGTGCATCTGACCCAAAGCTGAGCAAATTGATGGGGACACAACTGCTCCAGCAGCACTTCTCCACCCTGGGCTCCACCAGTGCTCCAACCCTGAGCAAGGTCTCACAGTCCCTGTGCTGCTACAGACCAACAGCCTCTCCTAGAGAGCAGCAGGCAACAGGAGTCAGGCACCTGTACCCATTCCTGTACCCAAACCTCCTGTATGGCTCCACATGGCAGCTTGTGCAGAAAGGGTGCAGAGAGTGCAAGGCATGCAGGGTACAGACACAGGAAACAGCCCAAACACACCCTCTGCAGACAATACCATGCACTGGGCTCTTCAGGAGAGCACACTCCAGCCAGCACAGCTTCCCTCCTGCCAACCTGAGCATCAGCATGCCCATCTGCATTAACATCTTCTTCTTGCAAAGAGAAAGAGGCAAGTTGCCAGGAGGCAGCTGGGCAGGAGATCCCTAGAGCTGTCCTTTTATCTCCAACTATCAGTCTGAGTGAGGAAATGTAAACTCTCAAATTTAGTTCAGGCTCTTCCAGTTGTGACCTCTGCTCCTACAGCACCGATCAGCAGCGCTGAGAAGCTGCAGCAGAGGAGCAATAACAGGGCCAGGAAATACAGTTCACTGTGTTTCCTTTTTGTAAACTGGTGGCACAAAAAGGACACTCAAGTTCATGTCCTCCAATCTGCAAGCAGATGTTGTGACATTTTAAAAGGCAAAGGTCCCACTGCTTCAGCAGGGGTAAGTGTGATCCCTATTTAATAAACAATTTTTCCATCTCCTGCTCAACGCTCTTGAGTGTACTGGGAGGACATTTTTAAAATGTGTCAGTGGTAAACTGAGGTTTCTTTCTTCCTAACCAGATCACAGGTAAATGCTGCTTCATTTTATAAAGCTTGTGCCTAATGACAAAAATGCTTATTTCCCTTCTAGCAGAGGCAATCCCAGTCCAGCAGTGGCACCCCTGAGGAATGAGCCCTTTTGACTGGGACAGTACTGGGAGTGACCTTCCCATGGTCCTGAGCACTGCACAGACACACTCCATTTGGTGACACTGCAGGATACATCCCCAGCACATCAGGAGATAGAAGGACAAGTGACAAAGGTGGCAAAGGGACAGACATCCCAGTTACACCTGCCACCTTCATTTATTTTGCCCCACTTCTTCTCTAGCAGGATATACATGTTTTGAAAGCTGAAGTTTCATTTACAAGTAAGTCAGTCTGCTTCTGTCCCTGTCAAATGCATCCCTTACCTAATTACTACTGCAATTACAGTGCCTGCAACCAAAAATCTAAACAACCAGGCTGAATCTGGCCCTACACAGAGCCATTTCTAACATCTGGAAGCCATTACCCACATATTTTTGCTACCCATGAGCAGCTGCAGGAGAGCAGCAGGAATGATGTTCTTTCTAATGAAAATAACCATTTGAATCTGTTTGAAACCTAAGCCCATTGGAAACTCAGAAAGTGCACCTAAAGCCCAGAGCCAGCACTGCCCCTCCTGGAGGCTCACTGTGATTCACCCCACCCAGCAGCACAGCTGGTGTTACTCTCTCTTTCACAGCTCTTCATGATGGCAGTCTCCCTCAAGTTAAACTAATTCACTTACTTGATCCAAAAATTAATTCAGGCTACTTCATGCAGTTTTATCCAGGACAAGATTTGTGATTCTGGGGGTAGCTGTCTCTTGTGAGCAACAAGAGTTTGTGTGCTTTTACAGCTGCCTTGGATTTGCCAGCTTGTGCCCAATGACCCAACACAAGAACCACGGAGCATAAAATTTTATATCAAAACCTTGTATGTGCTCCTCTCCAATCAAAAATACAGACTATCCCAACCACCAAGGAGGCATTTATTCAGTGGGTGCCATCCTACTGATTGTTTCAAAGTTAAGGCACACAAGTGACTCAAGAGGGACCCTGTTGTACCGTCTACAGCAATGCTCCTCAAAATGTCAGCTCTGCTCTGAACACCACCAGCGCACATCAACCTGGCCATTTCTGGTCACCTACCCACCAGCCACTCAAAACATGCACCCAGCTTCTACTAATTAATAAAACAGCAGAGAAAAGGAGGTTTCTTAGGCTGTGCTTGGAGAAGCAGCACAGGGCAGCTCCCTGCAAAAGCTGCTGTGGATTCTCTCATGGAGAACCCCAGACCCTACAACTTCCCAGAACCATGTGCTGGCTGTTTTGGGTCTGTAAGGCAAAAAGCCTTACAGGAAGGGCCAAGACCTCTGAAGGATTCTTGAAGGTAAGTTTCAAAGGCTGTAGTGATTGAAGCTTCTAAAGGCTGAAGACAAACTCCTGAAATTATCTTTGGGAGAATGAGATCGGGAGAAATCAGATGAAAGTATTTCCTCAAACTGCTCTTCTATCTTCTGCCAAAGTATGCATTTCTGTTTTCCCTGACCTATTTATGTATTTCTGCTCAGAACAGCCCTGACTTGGCATGGGCAGAACGAGGAGCGTGTTCTCTTTCCAGGTGAGCAACTGAGTTAACTTTGCTCTGAGGGAGAGAGAGGGGAAAAAAGCACAAGAATAAGGCAAGGAGATGCAATTCTTTTCTCTAAGTGGCATAAAACCAGATGCTGCCAACCTTCCTCTAATTAAGCAACACTTTACTTTCAGGAAGAGGCAGCTGAATTGTACTGAGCAATATGGGACTACTGTATTAGCAGAAGTGGCAGAATTCAGTTGCTCTAAGCACGAGTAGCTCCTTAATGTTGCAAATAAGAGAAGCCATATACCCACAAGGGATAAGAGAATCCTTATGTCTGTGAGATCAGAAAAAGGGAGATGGCTGGGAGAAATAAAAGAAAGCCCTTGAATTTATCAGCCACTGCCTGGTTAACCCTGAGCCTTCCCAAAGCCTGCACAGCACTGAACTAACCCTCAGCAGCTTTGCAGCTGAGAGCTTCCAGCCCCCATGGAAGGCAGCAGCAGGACCAACACTGGGGGAGCACAGAGAACACCCCCCTGCAGCACAGCTCCTCTCCTGGGACACATGTCCCGAGCCTGACACTGCCACAGGGGCTCCTGGGCTGGGTCCCTGGCAGAGGGGGGACAGCAGCACCTCCAGGACATCGCTGCTCTGTCCATCAGGGGAGACCTCCCAGCCCCAAAATCACACAGGACATGGCTCTCACCATTCAGGCACTGGCAGAGGACTCATCCCTCAATTGGAGGAGGAAGTCAACAACAGAGCCAGTTCAAACAAACTCAGCAGACAAGTGGAGCTACAATTTGTTGTGCAGAATTTTATAATGGTTTGAGTAGGTGGTGACATGTGGGAAGCCCAGAGTGATTTTTTCATCAAAAGTTTGGTGCATTCTGCATAATTGCCACAGATACTCTGTATACCATTCAGCCCAAGACTGCAAATATTTGCATGAACTGAAACCTCCCAAAAACAGCCTCTGTATAGCTGTGTTCCCTGTGCTTGGCACTTTCTGGACAGCCTAGAGAAAACATTAATTTCTGCCAAACCATAATGCAATTGATGAAAAGAAACCACTTTCCACCACTGCTCATAACTGAACCTTACATCAGGAAGGCAGGGCTGAACTCCTGACCAGACAGCAAGGGCTCCCCTCTGCAGGGTCCCAGTTTCCAGTACTAGAGTATTAAGTTACATTATTACCCAACATGCAGGACTTACAGCAAAAAGTTGCAACTAAAATGGAAAACCCCACTGTACAGTTCCTTACCATGAGCACAGTTACCTAGTTATTCACCTCAGACTGCAAACCACCCTCTCAGCCATCTGAGAGAGAAAATGTTTACAAAGTTATAAAGTAAATGTCCTTTGGAAAAACAGAAAAACCAAAAACGCACCAGGGACTGTTCAGGCCACAGGACAGTTCTGAGTGGCTCACAGGCAGTGCACAGAACCCTGACAGTGCGTGGTGACACTGCTGCCCTGGCATTTTACTCACACCTGAAAACAAACCTTCCACAAGAGAAGAATACCCAAGACAACACTTAGGGCTGTCTGCCGAAGGAGTGTCTTGGCCACACCTCCTTTCAGAAATTACTGTGATCTGAAAAGTCTCCATTTCCCACTGCATCAGCTGTTCCCCCATACCATCTCTGCAGGTTGTTTGTCAAACTGCTTAGCAAAGGGCACAGGGGCTCTCTGCAAGGAACAGGAGCACATGAGCAGCCCTGCCAGGCTTGTGTCTCCCAGGCACAGGAGGCATTTGGGTGTTGACAGCACCCAGAACTCCTCCTCCTGTGCTGTGTCCTGCTGCCCCCTTTCCCTCTTGCAAAAACCCACTTCAGCTCCCAAGGAAAACAAGACAGAGTCCACTACAAAGTACCAACAGCGATAGTTTTGGCAAAGTCATCTTTCTGAAACCTTGTTAAAATAGGGAGGGTCATTATTAAACTGACCACATACCCTTTTGGAAAGATTCAGTCAGAATTCCACTACTCTGATGACATCAGGTGGCATTTAAAAAAAAAAATCTCTATTTACTCTGTGTGCTGTGAGGAACCACTCAATAAAAGGATTACCAAGCCCATTACAGTAAGTGGTACTATCAGAAAGGTACTATTATCACATCCTTACCACGACAAGCACTGTGTCCCAGCAGTGCCTGCAGCAATCAGCCCTTAATTCTTAATCTTACTGAATTAATGCTTCTCTTTCTTAGACTAACAGCTCTAAATATATCTTTATATAACCTTCCACTCAGAAGCACAAAGAAATGTTAAACTGAAGCCAAGGATCATCTAAGGAGAAAATTATGAAACAGCCGCCTATGTGTGCTGCTACTCAATTAACATCTTAACATATGCCATGTTACATTGTCTGGCTTGGCTCACTGTGATAAAGAAGTAAAATGGCTGTAAAAGCATTTCAATTAAATATTTAGAAAGCAGAGCTGCACGAGGTTGGAACTTGTTTGAATTAGCAAAATGACGACTATCCATACTGCTCAGCTAATGCCGTGCGAGCTGCAGCACAGGGCACCGGGAAAGGGAAGCACCCCCGGGCATGGCCCGGCACCCCAGGGCCAGGAACCCCTCCCAGGCTCACCTCGCACCCCCGGGCGGGCAGCAGCCAAAAATCAGGTGGCTTCTGATGCCACCTAGGGGCTCTGTCCCTGCCTGCACTGCTCCCTCCCCCGGGAGATCCCAGGGCCTGCCCCAGACACCAGGCACTCGCTCCAGCCTCCCACAAACACAGGCAAACAGCGGCAAAACACTTAATACAAGACAAATCAGGTCTTTCAGGATTCAAATGCAGATATATTTTTATTCCATATTAAAGCCACAACTGCATACATGTAAAGATACAACTGCATCCTAAAAGCACATGAAGTATCGCTATTTCCCTGAAGTATAAAAATAGAGGAAATGCAGAAAAGTGTCCAACTCTCAGGCCTCAAAAAGTAAACAAAGCCAGAATTCACCAGCTGGTAAATATTGTCTCTTTCGGTCTGAAAGCAGATTCCTCCTCAATCCCAGGCAAAGCACCCTTCTCAGCAAAATCAGGAGGCAGACGCTCAGCAAGCCAATAAAACAGTGCAACAAGAAGGGTGAGCTGCAACTACTTCATCCTCCCTGTAACCTAACCCACCTCCTTCCACTCACCAGAGAGAATAAGCTAAACCAGTTTTCAATCAGGCATAAGGAGCAATGCTATATCACAGTGCTGAAAAACTTAATGGTTCAGCACATCTTAAAGTTAATGCAGGTTAAAGTGTGTCAAACAGGTGACTTCAACACTTGTTACTAAAATAAATGCAGTTAAAATAGTTCATAGAGAATAAAAATTTAATGCCTTCACCATTTCTAACACTATGATCATTTTATGAGTATAAATAAAGCCAACTATACAAACAGCCGAACAAAGAAGGAAGATGAGGCTGCTAATGAAATGTCCAAGTCTCAAATGTAGCCCATTGTAATGAACTGCCAAGAAATAATTAGCCAGCAGACATCAGAATACCTTTGTCTGAAACACAGGTCTATAAACATCTCTTTCAGCTCTCTGAAGAAATCTGGTTGTATTCAATGCTAAAGGCTTGTTCCACTGTTCTTAAAATAACTGGGAAGAACAACCACACACTGCCAGGTGCTCTATTCCAACAAGACAGTCATTTAAGTTCCTGGGGTTGGGGTTTTTTTACATTTATTTAAATTCAGTATATTGCCATAAGTTACTGTAATGAACTCTGAGAAGAGACAAAGAAAATGCTTTTACACAGCTCTCACCCTGGTTCTTTCAGCACTGCTCTGAATTAAAATCAGTGCATATTGTTACATTCAGGCAGGAGATTCTGTTCCAAGGATGCAGTGCCCTCTGTACAGGATGTGGGAAGATAATATGACTTCAGAGGAGATGCTTCCTGTATTTATTACTAACAATCTACAATCTCAAAAAAGCAGAATAAAAAAAGATTATTTCAGTAGAAATCTCACCTCATGAATGTCCCACTGAAAGCATAAAGATGGAAACAGTTACCAGACCTGCAGGTTGTGGCTACAGAGCAAATCATCCATTGCAACAACTCACGTATTCCACAATGAAAACTGCTGGGTTTTGAAACTAATTATGAAAAAACAAATCAACCTTTGGTTGCTTCACAATCCAACCTATAGACAGCTAAGAGATCTGCTGCGCTGTTTTCAGCTGAGGTCATCAGAAGCCCCATCACAACGTTATCACTTAAGGCACTGGAAAGCCAACTATAAGACACTGGGATTTTCCTCCAGCCTTTGTCCCACATGGCTCCAAGAAAGGATGAGGGGTGACACTCCTCAGCAGAACTTAAAAACCAAACAGGAAATTCAGTGCATCTATAAAACACGTGCACAAAATCGTTTCTCTTCCATGCCTGCAGAGCCAGCTAGCTGAGGAGGAGGAAGGCAGCACCCTGCTGTGCATCACAGCCTGCCACAGGTCACAGACCTGGTCCTTTGCTGCCTTTCCCTTGGGAAATGGTGGCTACAGACAGCTGATGGCAAAGTAAAATAATATCCATGTGAGAAAATAGGAAGAGTTCTACACTGCTTCCATGTAACACATATCCAGAATGGACAAATCTGCACAGTGCTGTTTACTGTACGTAGCTCAGAGCTCAGCTGAACCCAGCAGAACAGCTCCAGTGTCAGCAGCTCTGCAGCAAGGCTTTCCCACCACACGTGTTTCCCAGTGCTGGCACAGGTGCCTCAATGGCAGATTTAAGCCTGCTCATAAAAACTGGGTTTCTTCTTCTTTATTTCCTTCAACGTTTTCAAGACCCACAGCTATCCTAGTTACATTCTCTTAACAGATTTGCTGCTACTGGTTGTACCTCTTTATTTCCCTACTCATTTGATACCCAGGCGCTGTCATCTGGTTTGCAGTGCCACAACCCAGTCCCATCCAAGCTCTTCTGTGGCTTTATCCTGAGGGAGCAGATGAGACCCACACAAAAGCCACCCCCAGACAGTGCACACAGCAGCCATCCCCTCCCCAAACCCTGCAGGGCCAACATCTGCAGGTGTCCCACTGCCAGCCTGGAAAGGAGCCCCAGCCTTCCCAAGGGGCTGCCATCTCGCTGCCCCCTGGGCCTGGCACACACTGGGAAGCAGAGGAGCAATCCAAGGGCTGCCCAAGGCCTTGCACAGACACTGCACTGAGGAGGCCCAGCTTATCCTGCAGGGTTCCCTGGCACACTCTTTGTCCCTCCTCCATGCCACAGACATCCTTCTCTCCCCTCCACATTGAACAGCTCCCCCCAAAGGTATCAGCCTGTCTTTTTGCAAACAAATTCAGCTTTTATCCAGCCCCTTCCTCCCAAGGCCGTTACCCTGCTTCTGCCCTGATTTCTGCACACATGCATTCCTCCTTCTCCTTGCTCCTCTCATGGCTGCCCACCACACAGCTCCTCTGCACCCTTTTTTCCACTTGAGGAACCTGTACCCAATTGCTGACTCCCATGGAATGCAATTCTTGCAACCTCTTAGGTTTCCCTGTGCTGAGTAATGCCCTGAGTATCTACATGCACTCTGCAAGCATCTGCCTACTAAAAGGGTCACTCACTTCTCTCCTGCTAGATGGGCATGGCTTCACTGCCATAGGAAAGGCAACTTCTCTCCAACCTGAGCCATGTTGCTCACTGGCACATCCCAGAACCCTCTCCTGTCCTTGACTTTACCATCAGGTGAAAATTTAGAGCTGAACACCTGCAGGATGAACATGGCACTGCTGCCTGATGGTGACCATACAGCCTCCCACCTCAGAGGACTCCCCCTTGTTCAGCTTCCCCAGGTCCTTTCAGGCCACCATCCTTCAGCCTTGCACCTGCACTGAGGCACTTGTCACTCACCTCTGCTCATCAGCTTCCACCCACTCTAGACACAGAAGCTCTCTGCAAATAAAGAGCTGCAAGTAGCCAGAAGACTCTTGCCTATCTCAAAGGTCAGTTCACTGAATGCTAAAGCAGAATAACTCATCAGCTTTCCACACTCTGTTTCTGGGGGTAGAAAAAATAATCTATGTGGCATTTTTTAAAATGGTTTTAAACACTAAACCAGGATCTTTAGTAGGAAGAGTTACAAACACATGCTACTCCAATTCTTAAGGATTTTATGAAAAGCAGTTTAAACACAACTGCACTCACTCCTAGGTGGAAATTAACTCTGTCCAACAGGTGCCTTACATGGCCCTGCAGGGCAGGACTGGCTGCTCCCACCTGGATCAGGTCTGCAGCTCTGGGGCTGCCCCCATCAGGCCAGCCCAGCTCCAGGGCAGCTCTCAGAACCTGCAGTGTGGGGCAGACCAACACCATGCACTCCACCCCACACACTGCCTCCTTCCCTGCCATCTGACCAGCACTGAATACCCCACAACTTTAGGGTTCAGTTCTCTGCCCTCAGAACAGGGAACAATGTGTGTGTGCAGCCAGTTTGTTGCCTCACCATCCTACTTCTACAGGCAATGAGGGGGACAGGACCCAATAACCCAACTTAGCCATCTTCTTCTCAAGTAAAACACCTGCTCTGCAGGCACAGCATCATCCATAAGCATTTGGATACCTATTTCAGAGGTTTTCACATTGTCATGGTTTTCTTTTGCAAATGCAGCAGAGGGCACGTGACCTGTGCTAGTAGAAAGTACTGAAGCCACAGCCACATAGGCCACTGAGTTTAGCACCCTATTCAGACAATTTACAGAACACCTGCATGGATTCATTATTCATAGCATGTATATTCTAAACATCCCAGGGAGCTGCACAGTTACACCACCACTTACTTAGTAAAGAGTCAAAACCAGAAAAGGCTGTGCTTGATTAAAACTAGATCAGATTTCAGAAAAGCTGCACTAAATTTCTGACTTTCCAAAAAATCATGACAGCACAGAATTATATTTCAGACAGTTCTACACAAGTACGCACCAGGGTAACAGTGTTGTCATTCACCTGCAGGCTACCACACATTTGCAGCATCTAACAATCCACTGAATTATGCTTCTGCAAAAGCCTCATGCTAATGGTACCCACAATAACTTGTCTGAGGGGTCCTTCCAGAAGCAGACATTGTTTGAGAGCACTGCAGAATTGATCAGTCTGGATTTTCATTCCTGTGAATCACACCATGCATAAACATTGCAGCGGGAGAGCAGATGTTCACATTACGAGAATGAAAATGTCCTTTCCTGATTAGTAACACAGTTTGATTTCAATTTGCACAGTGAACTGTATGCTGCTTTGCCACTCCTTTGCTCAGGAGCTGAACTAATCAAGGCAAAACTGTAACTCACCTTCCTGATTTTGACAAATTCCAGGAGAATACAACACACTCGAGCTATCTCCAGATCCTACACTGGGCCTCAAAGCCTACACTTAACACAGAGCTGCTGCTACTTAAGGTACTGAGCAATAACTAAAAACTTTACTAAAGTGACAAGAATCACTGTGAAGTGACAAATAACAGTTATTAGTCCTGCACTGCAAACACTCACCCACTGCAATTATTTTCCCCCTATAGAGCTGGAGCTACTCACCAGCAGCATCCTGGGGCATACATGGGTGACTGAGTGTTCACAGAGGGGCCTCCACACACAGAACCATGGCACACAGGAGCTGAACTGGGTTTTTCATTTAAGTTACAAGTGTCACCAACTTGACTGTACAAACCACAGTGATATATGAACCTGCATTCCTCCCCCCTCCAAGAGAAGGAAGCTGCTAGAAAGATGCAGTCCATGCAGATTTGTTCCATGAAAGCCAAGTGGGGACTGCCTAAACTCGCTGGTACTAAACAAAACAAAGTATTTGGTTTCATGTTTATTCTTAGCCTTACAGCTCAAGACTATTACGATTTTTTTAGCTGCTATTAGCCAAAAACTGACTACTCAGAATATATTCAGGCATGGATGTACAGGGTAATCAGACACCTGGCTTCTACTCAGAAGTAACCAACAAGGGAGAGGTGTCTAGATAACTTCACGGATCACACACTTTATTATACAGGTTACCAAATATTAAGGGTCAGCATTTTAGCTTTTTTTTGCACGACAAAATGATGCTCAAGATTAATTTTTAACTGAAGATTCACTATAAACTGCATTTAGACAAACCTTTGTCCAGTGTAATTAAACACACACAAACCACTGGTATTTCCAAACATTTTATTTGATTCAGCAAGCTATCTCCCAACAACTAACAAATTATGCTCAAAATATCCTTATCCAGGGATATCTCATGCATTTTAAAACTGTATCTACCTTTCCTATTTCACTCACTTGTTGAAAGGAATAGGTAAATACTTTTCCATCAGCTGCCATTTAATTTCTCAACTTTTTAGGAGTCAGTGACTTGAACTATACCACTGGAATCAAGCATAATGAAGGTAATGCTGTAGAGCAGGCTCCTGGAGCCAAAAGCAGGCTTAGCTCTTCAGCAAAATGTGGTTCCAGGTGCAGCTTCCAATTACTGCCAGTGAGTAACTTGACTGTCTTTTAAATATCAACTAATTAATTTAGTTTATATGGCCACTAATAGCAACTGTAAGCCCTCAAAAGGCTTAATACAGAAAGGAAATCAAATCATAAAGAAAATTGACCACATTTTTATACACCCCTAATGAAAGGAATTTTGTCACACTTTGTCAGAGCTTGGATAAAAAGTTATGTGGCACGGCCTGACTCCCGCAAAAATAGTTCAAAATTATTTTTAGCCTTTTCTTCAGACAGTCCCATCAGAGCAGAAGGAGCTGCAGCTTTCACCAAGGGCTGGCTGGCCTCACAGGTGCCTCACCCACAGCTCCCAGGTTCCACAGAAGCAGCACAAGGAGCACAGGGCAATCGGGACCTTGCAGAAAGCACCGAACCCAGCTGGGAGCGATGGTGCCAGGCACGACGAGCACAGGGTGCTCTCCTGGGCAGGGCCCCTGTGTGCTCTTCCCAGGAAACTGCTGCCCACACACCCTCAGCACACACAACAAGCTGCTGCTGCCAGGGATGTCCAGCCCTGCAGCAGACACCTGAGTTTCAATTTCAGACTGCTTCCAGACACCACATTCACACAGCATCCAGAATCCACCTGCAGAATTCTCCTCCTGATTTAACAAGCACCCAAGTCTCACAGTGCTTTCCTCCACTGAACTAGCAATAAAACTAACATGGTTCTGAAAGAAGGAGCTATCACATTTTTTCAGAGCAGATTAAAAAACAAGCTAAAATTCCATCCATAAAAAATATTAATAAATGTTAAAGCTTTTCAATTGAGAGGCCTTCCAAGAGTTACCACTTGTGGTACTACGTAACTGCCTTTCCAGTCTGTATTTGAATGTAGCAGTGGTTCTGAAGAGGAAGGGAGAAGGCACCCAGGAATATTTCCACTGAAGTCACAAAGACTACTCCAGGTATTTTCAAGCGATTTCTGAACAAGGGCAAGAAGGAGCCAAGGCAAACACAGGAGAACAAACTGCCCATCCTATTGTCCAGCACATTTTTCTTGCACACTAATTTTTGTTTGTCTAAAGGATGCTTGCGTTGATACTTACAAGGTAACCTTGTTCATACTGAGGAAAAGTTCCAACAGTTTGTACTGCTGACCACTTTAAAAACAGTACAATCCACTGCTCTATATGCAAAGCCACAAACTGTAATTTCTACTGTCCAGTGCAATCTTTTTCACCCACAGGTGTCCCAACAACCTTATAATGGCACTTAGGAATTTCTGACTGAGAAATACAGCTGGCCTGCATGCCTGTGAGGCCATCCATCAGAAAGGACAGCCATCCATCATGGACCTTGACATTTAACCACAAACTTCCTCTCGAGGAAGGTACAAATATGCCTCATTTAATAAACAAGCTCTCCCCAGGAACAAGATTTTCTTCCCAAACTTGAAGTACCTGCCAATGGGTAAGAGATAGCACTCCCAGGCAGCTCCAGGGAAAAGCTGAGCGGGACTCATGGCAGTGGAGGAACACAGGTACCCCCCGGACACACGGACACACAGACCCACGTCCTGGCCTGGCGCAGCAGGTGCTGCCCCTACAGCTGCCCACTCACACAGCCATGAGGACAATGCCACTCACCAGGTGCAGGTGCCACCAGCCAGAGCCACCCCATCCCCATCCCCATCCCTGCAGTAACACCCGGCCTCCCCACCCTCTGACAGGTACAGTGCCACCACAGCAACCACAAACAATTTAAAAGAAGCCACAAGGAAAATATTTGGGAAGTTTTGAATATTTTTTTTCACTGTCTTAATGACTAAATGTTCAACACAAAACACTGGGCAGCTTACTGAAAGCCTGTTGATGGCACAGCAGCTGATAACAAGCATCCTACTTGGTGAGAGATAATCCTTTTTCCATTAAATCAAGAAAGCATTAAAATTGAGATAGTGGCTAACTGCATTTAGAACAAAACAAAACAAACCCTCAAAATTCCCAAAGATCTAATGAAACACCACAAAACATCCCACCATTTCCAGAATTTTTAGATTTAGGGGATTCTTCTCACTGGCTTGAAAGCACCAATTTGTGCTGGCCTTTTGCTCAGGCTCTTTCTGGGTGACAGTGCACTCATTGCTTTTTCACCTATTCAATTTACCTTTTGAATCACCCGCTGACAGCTTGGTAACACACAGTCAGTCCAGCATTCTACCTGGACTGCTTCAGAGGGAGAGGAAGCTACCGCCTTGTCCTCGTCACCACAGTTTAAAAATAAAGAGCTCCTTATTTATATATAAGGTTTTGTAATATTAGATATTAGAAAGGCTTAAACCAAAAATCCAAATTTGGATCCTGATCTGAATTTTGCAGCTCTGGCCCTTCTCCAAATACTTCTGTTTGGCAAGCAGCTGAGTAGAGTAACAAGAGAAGGCAACATACATAACTTATGGGATCTGTATAAAAACATTAAGCTCAACCCCTGCTCTCAAAACTACACAAACACACAGAAAAGACTAACAAACCACCCCAAGCTCCAATTGATTAAAAGACTTATCAGTGCTTCAGTATAAGTCTGATCACCCCAACCTGAACAGTACTTGCCATCTCACTCAATTATATGACTTTTTCTGAATAATTTATACACTATCCAGAAACTTTTAGGGGGAGGTTCCAAGTATTCTTTCCAGGTAGAGATTTGGATTCCTACTTGCCAGTGGCATACAGACACATGTAAATAACACAGAACTCTCCTAAATGGCAAACAACCCAGCTACAGAGGCCTGGGAGGACAACCCTGCAATTCTGTGCTTATTAAGGACTCATTAGAACTGCTGCACTGAACCACAATGTCACACCATCTGACTTGCTTCAGTGAAGAAACTCCTGCAGTGGAAAGTAAAATGTTTATGAAACAAGGAATTGCGTATGTTTGATGCTGTGAAGTCAACAATTGCATGCACTCCAATGAATTCCAAATGAACAACAGTAAAACTTATCCAAATCTTTTATTACTTGAATAGTGCTTTCCTCCCATATAGTGTTTTAGATTCTATTGTTTCAAGAAACAAAGACAAACAAAACCCACAAACAAGAGCAAAAAATCCACTCTTCCTAAAAGCAGGTTTATAAAGACCTTTTTTCTGCAAAGCTATTCCCTCCAACTCAGAGCCAGGATATTCAATAAAACCTCAGCTCTGCTCTCCAAAGGTTACAT
The DNA here is from genome assembly GCF_028769735.1 of Zonotrichia leucophrys gambelii. NCBI lineage: Eukaryota > Metazoa > Chordata > Aves > Passeriformes > Passerellidae > Zonotrichia > Zonotrichia leucophrys. The sequence continues at coordinate 7,338,096 of NC_088180.1, read as the reverse complement.
AAAGGTCACCATTCATTTTACTCAGGTTTATTTTCTAACCTTGTAAAAACGCCTGCAGACCAAACTGGCCTCCACACCTGCTGACCTAGAATGTCCCCACAGTGGTGGCCGTGTCCCGTTTTGGGCAGTGCTCCTCCTGCCACGCCGCTGGCAGCGCTGACCGCCCGCTGCTGGCACTGGGGCTTCCCCTCAGCACAGGGATGCACTGCAGCAGGGACAGCAGAGCTCCTGAACCCTGCCCTGGGGAGCACGAATCCTTCTGGGGGCTCCCCCACATTCCCCACACACAGCAATGTGTAGTGACAGATAAAGGGTGCACCTGGCCCTTGTGCAGAGGAGTGGAAGCTCTCTGAACAACCCACACAGGCCATCTCCAGGAGAAGCCAAGGGACAAACGGTGTACAATTTATTTTGCCTAATTCATGAGTTCTGCACCACACCCTGGACTGAAATTTGTTTGCAGTCAGAGAATTCGGCACATGAAGGGATGGGATGGATTGTTTTATGGAAACATCTTTCCTAGGAGTTAGCCCTCACCTCAGAAATGCCCTTTTTTCCTCCACAATAACTACATGGGAACTTATACAGAACCAGGTGGAGTGAAATGAAACAAATTCCACTTTCTGTTCCTATCCATTTGGGGAAGCAGAGTGTGAAGGAGAATGACAAGCTGCTAAATGCTTTGCCCAAGGAGGGATGACCTTCCCTGAAATCACCAGGAACTACTCTAAAATATGGTCCACAGTTCAATTTTTTCCTATGTATTTGACTGTTTATACACCATGTCAGGAAACACATTCAGGACAGGCAAACCTTACCAACACCTGGAATCACTGGAACCAAGAAGCCACGGAAAACTGAGTCAGTGACAAGAAATCTTTGCAGTTTTACACTCCCATCATCTCTCAGCTAAGGGGCTCAAGGTACTTTTTCAAAGCAGGTAAACACACTTCTGATGTTGCATAGATTAAGTGAAGTAAGTGCAGCCTGTACACCTGTCAATGGCAATTATTTGATTTTCCTCACAGAAGTCAGTAATCTGTAACTGAAGAATGATAACCTGTGTTTCCCACCTCCAACAATGAATTAATTAGGATGAAGGAGGGAATGATGGCCACTGCATTTTGGGCTGGGGGCACAGAATAACCACAAGTACTCTGTAATCAGAGGAAATTTGGAGTTCCCCCAGTTTTGACAGGCTACTTAACAAAATAGGTTATGGTAGGGTTTTTTTCTCTTACTTCCTGTCTCCCTCTCCCAAGCTACAAGAACGAGAGAAAATGCAGATGGATTGGCTTACACATTAATCCAACCTGACTCAAGAAATACTTGTTTTAAAAAAATACATACAGACATTTCAACTGCAAAAGAAAACTACCAAAAAGGTATATCCATCTGCATTTGCTAAAAGCCTGAAACACATACCCCCCAAGTTTCCCTCTTCATTGCCAGGCTTTTTATTAAAAATATCAAGTCAATCATTATTAATTTTTATTAAAAATATCAAGTCAATCAATTTTTCTGTTGACTTAACTATACAAATAAGTAGCAATTCCTATTATGAAAAACCTCAATGGCATTTCCCAAGTTGCAGAGCATTTGCTCTGCCAACAGCTAAGTGACGAGCCACGCTTGCTGACAATGCCTAATGAGGAGTGATGGATGCAACTGCAGGAGGGAGCAGGAATGTTTTAAGTCATAAAAAAGAAAGGAGCCTTCCAAATATTAGAACCCATTGGTGTTAATCTGGTTTTCTAACACAATAACAAGAGTCCAAAAGTAACAAGGGCACAATTCACCTCCTACTCCTTCTTCAGCATGAGACAACTGGGCATTAGGACACAATTTCAGCACTGCCCAGACTCACTCATGTGGTTTTCCAATACAACTTGTAGCTAGAAGAGCTATTGGAGGACAAAAATTATGGGTCTGAAACCCACAGCCACGTCCAGGCTGAAATGGCTGCAAATGCAGTGCCTTGTGTTTGCCACTCCACACTGCCTGGTCCTCAGCTTGCTTTACACATGAGACACTGGGGCAGAGAAGGAGAGAAATTATTCTCTCAAGCAGAATTGCTATATTCAAATCCTAACAGATGCCTTTAGGACAAAAAAAGCTGAGATGCAGGCAAGGTGAAAGAAGCCGGGGCCAACCCATGCACAGATGCAAGCACCAGATTACTATTTACAAGGGTAAACAAGTGCTCATTGCAGAACCATCACCAGTTATTTGCAACAGTGAACAAGAAAACAAACCTGTCTGCTCCTTCAGTGTTCACAGCTACCGGATTTTGGATTGTTACAGTGAGCAAAGGGATTAAATTGCCTAAAACTGTTAGTCTTTTTCTTTTATGCCAGCAATGATAGACCCTCAGCTGACACCATCCTCCCTTGGCCATCTCTGCATCTCAATCCTCATGCCACGCTGCTTTTACATCCTTACTTCACTGGCTGTCTTCAGTAAGATATTCCTTGGCAAGTCAACGTGATACTGAGTAGACTCTGTCTTCACCACCATATGTTTGGGTACAGAAACATCATATACAAACAACACACATTTGGTAATACAGTACCCTCACCCAAAGAAATAAGTGAAATCCCATTAGTCTATATGCTCAGACAGCTGACTAGGGAGGTTTTCCCGCCTCGGGCTCCAACGTCTGGACAAAAAGCTATTAATAAATATGAAAGCTTTAACCAATCTAAAGAGAAATAAAAACAGGCAGATTAAGGCCCAGTGTCCAGCGAAGACCAGGGCAATTTACAAACCCGCCCATGCTGACACTAATCAGCCAGGCTGGGCTCCCAAAGACGAGTTCTCTCTGTCTAGACTTCTAATCCGTCAATGGGAAAAGACATCCAGTGTTATTTCTGCCCGCTTCACCCACACCGTAAGAACACATCCAACCGCCTCAGCACCTCACACACTCAGCAGGGAACAAAACCAGACACCACTCTGCTGCATGTGGGGCAGCCAGGACACAAATACACATAGACAGTGATGAGCTCCAATCACTGTAACCACACAGCACTTAATACCTGTCTACGATGTTGTAATGCAAATGAATACTTCCTGATTTGTTTTTAAGCACAGTTAAGTCACTCTTTTATCTTCCCCTCCTCAGCTCAAACTAGCGGTCACCTTATATGCCAAAAAACACCCCAACAAAAAAAGCCCAAACACCAACAGACTGGACACCTAAAAAAGCATATTTTTAAGTCTTCAGTATCTATACTGACCATGCCTGCAAATGTAACCAGCAGGGCTTAAACTATTGTTTCAATTTAAGGGACTCCACATGTACACAATTATTTAATATGTTTTTGTCAAACTACATTTTAATTTAATAAACAGAATAAAATAAGTGCAAGTTGAGATAATTAATAGTTCATTGTCCCACTCGTGGCCTGCATCAGTCTCTATATTTGTCTGTGAAGTGGAGGGACAAGCACAGACTTGTTTGTGATCCTCAAGTCCAGTATTTACGTAGCCGCTATATTTTGCTATACTATTTTCACTGACAATACAATCTGAAGACGGAAACCTTTTAAAAACCCAACCAACCAAACAAAACCTGTAACAAACACAACCAACTAAAAGCCTCCATCCACTATGTACAAACACGTGTAGGAAAAAAGGAGGTGGGGGGAACACAACAGAGAAGAGCACTGAGCTGGATGTGCTAAACCTGCTGGGAAGCAAAGGGGGAACTGAATGCACCAACCTGCCAGCACATGCAACTGCACGGCAAGGGAGAGGGGAGGAAGAGGAGGGAAGGAGAAAAGAGGAAGAAGCTCTCCTGTGCACATTACACCTCATTCTGCTAACAGCAGTGCACTGCCATTTCCACCCCGGCCTTCCACAACCTCTGCTGCTGTTTATCCATCACCAGCACCCACTGAACAGAGAGCAAGCCCCAGTTTGCTGCCAGTTCAGAAGGAGACTTTCCACTGTTTATTGGGGTGCACAACACCCCTGGCAGTGCTCCTCATCCCTGCTGCACCCAAACAACCACCACAGGTCCAGGAAGATGCAAATCCACATTAAACTCCAATCTCAAAGGAAGACTGCTTGATCACAACAGAGAAATGTAAGATTTAAAAACATCAAAAGAAAAGGTTTTCTTATGAAAAATAACCTTATCTTCAAATACTGCATTTCAACAGCACAACCTGCAGGGAATGGATGCTGCCTGAGAGCAGCAGGGAAGTTGAAGCCCGTGCAGAAGCAGGTAGCCAGGAGGAACACTGTGAAGGTGAGGAGCGCCTGGGAAGTACCAGGGGACAGGGCTGCAAGGTGCTGGGAAACCTCTGCCGGCCACAGGAACTTGGCACCAGGCAAGCCACTGACCCCGGGCAAAACGCTTCATTCCTTTGTACCAAACACGGGCTGTGCTATTCACCAAGTTCACCTGAATCAAACAAGAAGCTTTCATTTCAGAAGCTAACATACGTGCTGTTTTTCCTTGAAAATGAAAAGCCACAATAAAAGCAGAGGTTTTACTTAGTAGCCATTTTGTCTTCAACTTGGACATGATACCTCTTAATCTGAATGCAATGTAAACATGCTCTCCGAGGCTCATTTCCAAACAGCACGTTCATGCAAAGGGAAGCAAACACGAAAAGACCATCACTAAATACCATAATAAATTAGGAGGGTGTGAAGATTTTATGATCCAAAAAGACAGAAAATTCTGCAGATCATATTCCTTCTCTAGGTCACATTGCAGAAGACCAAAACAAAAGGTAGCATGTGTGGATGAAGAGGAATGAACTATTATTTACTGTTTAAATAAATTTAAAAAAAATAACCACCATCCTAATAATAAAAGCTATTTCAGTATACCATACAATAAAAAAATCTGAAGGCAAAATTATATTTAGATGCTCTTTATTTTCTAGAGACATCCATTCAAACCACACAATCTAACTGTAATATGACGTAATATGCAAGCTTGATCAGTATGTGTTTATTGGGATGAGTGTATGTATAAAATACACATGGTGTGTGCGTGTATATAAGGGAAAACATTACATGAGTAACCTGTATTTACAACTCCCAACTTTCAGTACTCTTTACCAGTGTCCTCAGCCAAAAGCAGCTTTTAAAAACGTACATAAAATACAAATGCTGCAGGTGACAGCCTCTTGCAGATACTAAAAAAAAATACAAAAACAAAAAATAAGAACAACAAAGTGTTCTATTTGCACCAACCTAAACTAGGTTCACCTCGTTCCCCCAATAGACATTAAAATAAAATCCTCAAATAAAATGCTGGTTTACTTAGAAATTGAATTTTTAGGGGAAAAAATCAACAAAAAATAACCTGAATTCCTATGCAGAAACTTGAAAATCATCTTAAGCTCCAGCCACAACTACATCTGAGCTGCCTGAGTGGGACCTCAGAAGAGCAGAGGTTTACGGGAGGCTGGACAATCGCACCCTTCGTGCCCAGCTCCGCATCCCCCGCTGCACCAGCGCCGTGCTGGGCGCTCATGTGCGCGCTACGAGCACGGCCGGAGCGCCGCGGGCCGCGCAAGATGCGCGGGGCTGCAGCAGCGCCTGCGGCAGGTGACCCGAGCCCACCGCCCACCGCAGCCGGGCAGCGCCGCCGCCCGCCCGCACACGGGGCTGGTCCTGCCCGTGCGGCACCGGCACCGGCCGCGGGCACGGCCCGCCCGCGACCCCCGCCCGCCAACACGCGTGTGCTCCGCGCTGCCCGCACAAAGGGGCCGCGCCCCCCCCCGCGCCCGCGCAGCCCCCCAGCCCTTCCCCCGCTGCCCCGGCCCGGGGCCCGGCCCTTACCAGATGGAGCTGCGGATCTTGTGCTGCAGCGCGCTGGCCTCGCCGCCCTGCAGCCCCGGCACCAGGGCCGGCAGGGCCCCGCCGGGCGCGGGGGTGCCGGCGAGCCGCCGCGGCGGCTGCCCCCCCTCCGGCTGCTGCTCCTCGGCCATGGGACGCGAGCGGCGCTGGCCGCACTAGGCCTCTGCCGCAGCGCTCGAGTGAGTCGCCTTCCCCCGCTGCCCGGGGGACATCACGGGCGGAACCCGTCCCGCCGCTACGCCGCAGGATGGCGAGCCCGGCCCGCGGCTCGGCGCATGGCGCCCGGCCCCCGCCGCCCCCGCGCAGGGTCGCTCCGCGCTCCCCCGCCCCGCAGCAGCACCTGGCCCAGCCCGGCCCGCCCCGCGCCGCGCCGCTCCTCGCCCCGCGGCCGCCGTGCCCGCCCGGCCGCCGAGTGCGCAGGCTCAGCGTGCCCGACACACGGGCCGCCCCGCGCCGCCGCCGCCGCCGGGGAGGGGGCCGGGGCCGCGACTGGGGCCGGGGGCGGCGAGCGCTGCCCGAGCGGGGGGGCGGCCCCTCCGTCAGCCGCGGGACCCCCGGCGCGGTGGGGCGGGGGCGGGGTGCGCCCGGAGCGGCCCGGCGGCGCCAGTAACACGTGTGTGAGTGCGTGCGTGTGTGTCCCCGTGTGTCACGGCGCACACACCGTGCGGCACACGCTGCTGCCCCGCTGGCCGGGCGCGCCGCAGACACGTGAAGGCGCTGCGGCGGCAGCAGCATTACATCAGCTGCGGCACCGCGGCCGGGTGCGCCCCGCAGCCCCCGCGCCCGGCCCGCCCTCCGCCGCGGCTCGTAACAAAATAACAAGTGCCGCCGTGCTCACATGGCGCTCAGGAAGCCAGACACCGGCACGGGCGGCGCTAGGCCGGGCCACTGCTCGCCCTCAGGCTTCCTGTGCGTGTCCCCCAGACATAAACGGGGCCGGGCTGCCATTAGTCCCAGCGGCCTTTACCCACAACCTTTCTGCGAAAACATTTTCCCAAAATTTAAATTGAGCAGCTACCACAACTGCTTTCTCTGAGCTTCAGGCACAAGCCATATTTCTGCTCCTATGGGTCATGGCTTTTAATGAAAAAAGCCAGAGGAAATGCACAGCCTGGGATAGTGGACAGGTAAATACCTAAATTTAAGGACGATGATACAAGGTGACCATTATTAAAGTCGTTATTAGGAGTTGGACTCGGTGACCCATGTGGGTCCCTTCCAACTCTGGATGTTCCATGGTTATTGTTTCTCTTCCCTCGAGGGTTAAGGTAACAAAGCCTGCTCAAGCTGCCCCCCTGTTACCCCTCTTTTCCCAGCCACTCCAGCTCTGGTCTGTTCCCACTGGAATTCACAACTGGCACACCCAGCCCACTTGGCAGGGGCATGGGCATGCAGGTACCCTCTCTGACACAAGGATGCACTGACTCCCTAGCTTGTGCTGATCACAGAAAATGTGGGCTTAAAGGTGACTAATAATATAAATATACACATGGAGACACAGCATTGCTAAATTTAGGAGATGAGCATTTTGTCATCTACTGAAGCAAAGGCCTTTCAAAAATAAATATTTGCTTACGTCTCCACTGCTCCAAAATCAGAACATTAATGGCTATGACAATGATGGTGATCTTCCCCTTAAAAAACCTTTCATCAGAATCAAAAAACCTAAGCTTTCTTGTTTCTGCCTCTAACTAAAAATGTTTTTAATTATAATTGTACATTTCTGAAGGTCATTTAAAAATAAGGAAAAAAGAGTAAATTTTAAATCAGAAGTAAACAGAAAAGTAATCAGTTTTAAATCCTAACTGCTACGCTTTTTGTAAGACAACTACATCAGTATGCAGGTAAACTGGCACAGGAAGACAAGGGTGATGTCCTTGGTGATATTTTTTAGTTTTGTGGCAATTTCCACTTAATAGCAACTGTATCAATGCATCCAGGGTTGCTTCTGTTGAGATCTTTTGTTGGACTCAGCCACATCTGCCTGATCAGAATTTAACCCACAGGGATCCAAGCCACAAAATCATTCTGGCCAACACCAATATACTGTCCCAGATTGAAAATGATGGCCCTACACCTCAGAATAGGGTACAAAAGATGTGCATCATGTTTGCAGGAGCACAGACCATTACGATAAATTGTAAAAAATACACATCAGTATTAGACAGTGTTGCCTTCAGTCTAAGCCAGCAGCTGAAAGACAACTTTATTATTTACTTCCTCATTCATTTAGGTCCCAGACATGTCCTTTTAATCATGTTTATTTACAGCTGTATGGGCATCATGTGACCCCCCCCCAAAAAAAAAGTCACTTCTCTTATGCAAAATCTGCAATACCATGCCAGGCTGGCACCCAAAGGCAACCAGCAGTGCCACCCTGAAATTACACCAGGTGTTTTAGGGCAGAATGGGATTAAACTGGCACAGAGATTAAACAAGTGAGCCAGACTCCCAGGTTGCATCTTGGTGGTCAAAATGGTCCATGGGCTTCCCATGCTATGTTTATGCTCCCATATCTCACTATCAATCAATTGTTCTAGAGAAAATACTTCCTTTTTTTTCTGTGCCTTTGGTGTGAAGCCTTCCAAGTACTAGCCTGTTATTATTGCTGGGTTTGAGCATCAGGCCCAAAACAAGATTCTACAAAAGCCCAAACTGAGATCCAGGGTCCTGTTTTGTGTAAAGAAGAGATTTCCTTCTCAGGCCTAGCAGTAAATTAAAAATTAACATTTTTTCACAATGGGACTGTGCTGTGTATAAGTACAGAAGAGAAGCTCACTCCCTGCTCTCCACAAGCCTTTTCCTGTCAGGAGTAATTCCCCTGGTGCTGTCCTGGCGTTGGCACAGGTCTGTCACATGCCTGTTTCCACACCGAGCAGGGAAGTCCTGCCCTTTACACACTCACAGGTTCATAAATGGGGGCCATTTCAGCTGCCTCCCACACAACCAGCTGAATTTGCCTCATGTTTCCTACAGGCTCATGCACCTGTGCAAAATGGGCAAAGATGGTGGCGGCTCATACACACTTTATGTGGCCAAGTGTAACTGCAGCAAAGAACAAACAGATCCAGAATTACTGGGTCGCCAAAGAGCTCGTGCTGACATAATTAACTTGAAGATGCTGAAGGAATTATTTAACTGCTAGGAGATGAACAGCTATGAGATGGTCTGACTGGACATCTCCAGGGATTATCCACCAAGGACCACTACAACCATCTGCTGGAGTTCTTGTACCTAATGGTTCTGAGAACCATAATTTGATGCAGACTGGTCAGCACTGTATAAGAAACACACCAAAAGTAATACATATGAGTTAATTTTAAGTCCCCTTACTGTAAAGAAAGATGTGTGAAAGTTTAAGCATGTCAGAAACCAGACTAGTGTTGGCAGGACCTGTTCTTCCCCGTTTTCCAAACATCTGCCCTTGTGGGAGAGCACAGGAGCTGAACTGTGAGTGGGTGAGGGCTTCCTCTCTCCTGCAGGCAGAGTTCACTTGTCTAGAAAACTGATGTTGCTGCTGTACTGGTGCTAAAATTCATGTCTTTTCTAACTCAAGGGCACTGCCAGTCTCCTGTGCTGGACAGACATATTCATCTGAGAATGATCTTCAAAAGAGAAGATCATCTCGGGAGAAAGAGCTGACTGTCTGCTGGAGGATGATCTCCACTGTGCTGTCCTGACACAGGTAGGAGCCAACTCCATTTTGCCAGGTTAATTCCAAAAGCTCTGTTTATTTTCCCTCCATTTCTGGAACTTCAGATTCCCTCTCTGTGGGGAAAAGTTGTGCTTAAGTACTGTCCAACCTATTTTCCAGGATTTTCTCTGCTGTAGTTCAGTGTGGTTTTGTTTTGTTTTTTTTTTTTTTCCATAATGGATTGTGTCTGACAGTTAGGGAATACAGTGTCTCTCACTTCCAGGGAGGAATGCCTCGCTGCCCTTTCTCCAGCTCACAGCCAGCAGCAAGGGGAAGGCGCTTTTCCCGCTCTCCTGTCCGTAGAGAGGGATCTGCCACCTCTTGTCTAGCACAGGGCCAGAGACCTGCACGCTCAGAGGGACTAGCCAGATAAATTATGAAATCTCACTATCTTTATCCTCAAGACAAACATGAAGCACATTCTCTGAGGATAATTGACTTTAAAGGTTTGCTAAAAAAGACACTTCCCAAAAGCTTTAAACGCCAGTTCAGTGAACTCCATTTTGATGCCTTTTTGCAACTCTCCTTCCCCAGGGATGCCTGTGTATCCTGAGCTATGCCCAAGACATTTTGCTCTGGTTCTGTTTATTTTCTTATCTCCATTCATGTGTAGTATCTGTAAAATCAGAGTGCAATAACTAGTAATTCACCTAACAAATTTTAATGAAAATTTCAGCTTTTATTGTTTCAATTATTAAAGGAAAAATACAAGAAAAAAACAAGAAAAAAAAGAAAAAGACAATTTTAAAAAAAGGCAAGAAAAAAAAAAGCTAGTCAGCCCAGCTTCAGATTCACATCATCCCAGCTGACAGAAGAAAATGGTCTGTGTTCAAATCAGGCAGTGAAAAGGGAGCTACTTTAATTACAATGAAAGCCTGCTTGACCAGAAATTTTCTAAGCTTTGCTGGGTCTTGCAGCATCTGTTCAGAGTGGGAGTAAGCTTTGTGTGGTGCACAGTATGGCCACTTGGCAAATAACAGGAAATGTTAAAAACGTGCTGGGGAAGTCTGAGGTAGGTCCCATGATCATGAGTCCTTCTCTAGCAAAGGAAGAGCATTAACCACCCCTCTGCCTAGTGATGGAAACGGGCTTCAGACCTCTGCATGGCACCTTTGGGAGCTAATGAACAGGATGTGAGCCCTTCCTCTGTGTGAATGTGGACAATCATGAGGTGCAAGACAGCAAGGCGCAGGCTCCCAGCCTGGCTATGGCTCACCAGGGCTGCTCAGAGGAGGATGTGGCATTCTGCATCTTGGGTAAGACAAAGATCACTTGCATACCATAAGTGATGATAACCAGATGAAAATCCCAAGGTCTATCCATGTCCTTTGATGATACAGATACTTTGAAACTTCATTTCTGTAGATTGTCTTCTCTGTACAGTGCAATAAATCTTTGTCTCAGTGTAATGTCAAATGGGCTCAGCTGCTGAGCTGTTAAAAATGGAGTGTGGTGTTCCTAGATACTGCATTCTTGACTTCAAATTGGAAGAAGTCAATAAGGTAGAAAAAGTCAGCAACTCCTATAGCCTAAGAAAACTACATAGAAGAGGACAGTGGATCGTGAAAGTGGTGATTCAGACTGTCCTGTACAAGACTGATAAGTAGGAAGGAAGGGCTCTCACTGAAAGAAATACCAAAGTTTGGTACTTGGCTGAATGAGGTTTTAAACCATTTTTGGGATTGTTGATTGTGGATGTTCTGCAGGTAGAAGCTCAGGGAAAATTTGTTTTAGTCAGATCCCTATGCAGATGCCTGATCTTGTCAGTTGTCTCTTATACTGAGACTCAGTTTTGGGGAGATTCTGAGTGAATAATGGCCAAGGAGGGAGAAACATATGCAAGTGACATGTAACAAAGCAATCAACACATGAGTCTTCCTGGGATTTCTTTCCTTTTGAGAAGGAAACTGGAAAGGCACAAGCATTCAAAATCCAACACTGCCTACCTGCAGATTGGCTGGAGTGCAAGGAAGGGATCAGCTGCAGTTCACAGGGGCCTTGCCACCTGCACAAAATCATCACCCAAATTAGCCTGACACAAAATGCAGTGGTTCTAGGTATCTGATAGCAGGGAATGGGAGAGCACCGAATCCCCAAACACAGAGCCATATGGCATGGGAACTGGGAATTTTAGCTACATTGGTTCAAGATCCGAATCCCCAGATAAACTATGGATGTCCTTAATCTTACTGATGCCTGAAGGATTTCTGGAAGATTTCCAAGTCATACAGCCTCCTGAGAAATTTGTTTGCATTTTCTCCTGTACGCAAATTGCCAAGGCAGCAATCCAGTGATACTCAAGTGCTTGCTATTATGGCATTGCCCTTTGATTCCCCATCTTGAGAGCAGGCAGCATCTTGAAAGATCAAACCCAGCCTGAGGACATATTAAGGATATTTGTTCTGAGAGAAGTTGCCCCCCTAGAAATGGGAGAAAGGAAAATGCTCCCTGCACATGGTGACTGTAGAGCGGACAGGTAAACCCTCACCACAGTAAAGCCTCCATTTGGACCTTCTTCTTTCAAGTCTCTTCTTGACAAGGCAGAGGAGTGTCCTGTCAAAGATCAAAGCAATCACATCTCCTCAGTATTGGTTTATGCCCATCTGGTCTTAACACTTCAGTTCCTCTTGGTCAAAACTCCAGCTCTTCCCCTGCTCACGTTCTGTGTGACAGCTCCACCACTTCTGAGTACCATTTCAGGACCCTCTTTTCCACAAAGTCTTTTGCCCCAGGGGCTGCTTCATGGACTCTTCCCAAGCTCTGTGTCAGCAGAGCCTGCTCTCCAGCCTGGGTGGCTGCTGAAGGCAGCAGTGCCTCGCCTGGGAGCGCTGCTATCAGTGCCTCGTCAGGACGCAGCAGGAAGCGTCTGGCCTCCGCTCCACGACCATCTGCTAAAACCAGGCCTCCTCTGGCGGCCGTCCAACACAAAGTAAACAGAGTTTCACAGCCAGATTTCAAACAGCAAAATAACTGAGAAATATGGCTCACTGCTTCTGGTTTTCGAATTCAAAACACTGAAGTTCCTAGAAGCAAAAATCCTTGATGGATCTTAAGATTTCTTGGTTGCCAAATGGATCCATTGCAACTAACACTGGAGAAAGTGCAGTGATGTAGCAATTCTAGTTAGTTACACCTAATTAGTTCAATGTATGCATTTGGTAATTTTTAAGATGGTTTCTTTTTCAAGATCAGTGATGCAGAAAAATAGATTTGTTAAACTGCAGATTTCAGCTTGCAATATTTGTTTGTATGGGTATGGGTAACAGTAGAGAAGAATTCTGAATCTTGCTACTGTACAATATTTTTCATGGTATAGGAGACAGAGAAGGACTCAATGAAGTGTGAAAGATTTTTTAAAAGAACAGATTGCCATGTCTTTTAAAATAGGTCAAGTTTTTGGCCTACTTTCCTTTAAAGTATCCCTTAAAGCAATGGGGTTGGAATATCCATGATAGTGCCATTGCTTTTTTGTTTTTAGCCATGTCTATGTGTGGCTCTAGTTGTAAGGCAGAAATGTTCCAGTGTAAAACTACAAGGGCAGACAAAGACCACGTGTCTCCAGGAGCATTTGTGAATAAGTTACACTGAACAATAAAATTTAGCAGTGGCTGCATTTCATCCTTATGTGTAATGTTATTCTGAAACATGCGACTGAGAAAAAGAAAACTATTAAATAAGGTCACGGCCAATGAAGACAAAACCTGCAGACACAAACCTGTCAAACCTAATTTATTAATTCTCCAAATTTCAGGAGGGTTTGCACTGTTGTTTTTTTTCCATCTTTAAATTAATTAAATCAGTTGATTAACTTGATTTAAGTAGAAAGGAGAACTAGAATAATGACAGGTAGACTGAAGATACACAAGATAGCACTTGTAAGAACAAACCAAGGCCACCTATGTTGAATGGAGAAAAAATACAAGTCAGCTGTCAAAACAAAAAGAATCTGTATGTGTACATTTAAATTTTGAAAACGGATGTTCAAGATATTTAAAGAGGGAGGAAATTCTGCATGCAATATTAATTAATATGGAATAAATACCATCTGTCTTCTTTGTACAGAGCAGTCTGGTGCATATTTTTATGGCTGCATCTTTGCTCTAAGAACATAACAGGTACAATACACATGTATTTATTATGTTACATAGATGTAATTAGTCTGCATAATACACATACCAGGAATTGCAGTTGGCCTTAGTGCAGCTATATGGAGTGAGGCAGGACATGAGGAGGATTTCCTCCACCACAGAGGCCTGGAAAAAGGCCAGGTACAAATCAAGAATGGTCGTGTTGGGAGACTACAAGGACAGGACTTGCTACTTTAACTGCTCTGCCCTGAGGCTGAGGTGGGTGCTCAGCACATCCCTACTGAGATGCAGGTTCTTCTCCCCATGAAGCTGATCCAGAAGGGATAGTGCCCTTCATGCACAGCCTGTACCAGGATGTACCTTGTTGTGGTGAAACTGCATTGACCTATTGCACAGCCAATAATAAACATCAGTTGGCTTACAGTGTTGTACAGTAATAAACACACTGAAGAGCTTGTCAGTGCACACTTTGGGAAAGAAGTACTGTCTGGAACAACAGGGCCTGTGCACACACTTGGAATACAAATTTTTTGCAGGCTGTATACTTCATTATGAAAACTGTTTGTGATTCCAGTTAAGCTGTGAGTGAAGGCAATGCAAAGCCCTGTCTGGTATTCATCTCGTTATAGTGTGGAAAGACAAATCAGCTTTTAACAACAGAGACACTTTTAAGAACATCTTTCTTTTAATAGTTATCATTATTTTGCACTGAGATTTGTAGTTGTAACCACCATCATGAGTGGAACCTTTGTTTTGTACCTGATCCTACTCTACATCCTGTGCTGAGCAACCAGTGTGAGCTGTTACACACATGCCTTTGTGTGCACAGTTTGTGACATAAAAAGGCTCAAGAAGGGGAAGGAGGAACTTTCTTTTAGCAGAACATCACAAAATGCAGGAAGAGTCATCTAGAGAGCTCCTAAGGATTCTGACTTGTGAAGAACTCTTTTTCACATATTACTCCCACTACTTCCTGCAAGACAAGAATATTACACACACAGGTCTGCTTGCTGTGAGTTTTCAAACTGGCAGTTCCTCCCAATGCTGTTCATATATAGAAATTACTTTCACTTTGTAAGAGACCATTAATTCTTCCAATAATAATTCTAAGAAGATTATTTTTGTCTGCTACACTCTAAATGATTGACAAAGATGCTGGGCAAAATTTGTGATGCATTTGATATGGAGCAGGAAAATGTTAGTGGCTCTGCAATGATCATACTTCCAAAAGCTGGCAAAGACTTATCTTGAAAAAAGTCTCACAGAAAAGTTTTCCTCAGCATGAGTATGTGACTGCAGAATTACTCATGAGGAATGATGGACTAAATCTCATTGATTTATAATCTGAATCAAGGTGGTGAAAAGTCATATTATCTGTTTGCATGAATTTATAAGCTTCACACTAAGTTTTATTCACCAGCATAGAGCTCAGTGGAGCACAGACATTATATTCTCTTATCAGGATGAAATATAAGAAATGAAAGATAGTTTATTTAGGATACTGTACAAAGGTCCAGATTCTTAATGCCTTCATCTGCCTTTACAAGGCACTATGGTGTCCTGATGTCAGCAGCACATTCAGATTCCAGGTGCAAAACTGAAGCTGTGAGTGGAATGCCTTCTGTGAAACATGAAAAACAGCTACACTGGGTGCTAAAGGCAACTGGCTCAGCTGTCTGAAGGACAGGACTTTATTCTGTTGGGCTAAAGCAACCTTCTGTGGCGTTGGAGCCAAGAACGTTGAAAAGAAAATGTTGTTCATCATCCATCTGGCTGAAATCTTATCCTATCTAAGCACTAGATGTAGCTCAGAGCCAAAATTGGGCTATTGAGAGAAGTACCAGTGAGATGGGGATGAAGCAGAGAGCTGGTGAGAGAACCTGGGCCCTGGGCAGCCACCAGGCTGTGAATGGGGTGGGAGGAAAGGGCTGGGGAGCAGCTCCTGGGTCAGCGAGCACAGCACTCCATGGGGCAGCAGTGCTGCTGATGCTCTCAGCACCCCTGCTCCTAACTGTGCTCAGCAAGAAACCCAGTACCAAATCAGTCCAGATAAGAGAAGAATGGCATCCTTTATCAAGATACTTTATCAATGTCTTAATTAGCCGAACAGTTCTGTATCACCACTCTCACAAATCAATACCACATAGAGCCAAGAAACAGCTGTTACTACACTATCAGGTTTCTAACATTGCTCTAACAATTCAAAAGAGAAAAGAAAAAAGGTATAAACTTTAATACAAGAGACCACTTCATATCCTCTGCTGTTTTTAAGTGAACCTAAGAGATGACTCATGTATTTAAATACCTTTTAAATAAATATTATGTGTGAAATTATGGAAATTTACCTAAAAGCTACCACTTTATGACTTATATGATCTGGGAATAGGAGGAAGGCATGGGGCTTATAATTAATAAAATGCTGGACTTCACTATTTGGGATGGTGCTCAAAATTTTTCAGCATTTTTCATCTGAACAATTTCTAGTGGAGTGGCTCAGTTTACAAACCAGTACACTTTGCAGCTGGATTTTTTCTACCACCATGCAAAAAGTAAAATAAATAAATTGGCAGATCACCTTCCTAACTTGATTTTCCTGACTCAAATAATTTTCTTTCCTTCATGAAGAAAGGAACAGATCTCTTTCAGCATTAAGAAGAAAGGAAGCAGGGGCAGCTTCTCTCTGCTCATTTGCTTTAACTTTGAGAATTAACTGATCACATTTTGTTCATAATTTTTTTCATGTTGGGGCATTTCTCTGTTTGCTTTTTTCTTAGTTTCTCCCCTTTCAGTTTTTCTAAAGTCCTCTCCTCAAATTCTAGCATAACTCAAACTCAAAAATTCTAACTGTAGTTTAAGAATATTGCTATTTACACAATGTTTTAAGGCCAATTAGCCCAGGAGTAAGGCTTGCCTCAGACACAGGCTGGGTTCTGTCCACACACAGGAGGTAGGAGAAATAATGTTTAGTCCTTTTATTAACTTAGCAGACACCCAACTTAGAGCTGTGCCTGTTCAGGCATCTAAAAACAGTCAGCACTGACCGTGCCCTCTGCTTCCTGGCAGGGCTGCTCCCATACCAGTAACTTGATATATTCACTCATGGTCACCATAACACCAGCCAAGCACACGGAAAGAAGAGCATCTTTAGAAAATACTTCAATGGGTTAAAAAAGCCAGCAGGTCTCAGCCACCAAAGCCATGTCTGGGATTCTTCCCTGTGCAGCACAGAGAGGGGGCTCAGTACCTTCTGGCTGTTTGCTGCTTGAAGAGGAAAAGGATGATTGTGCAGATGGCAAGTTTGTGCACAGAAAATCTGTTTTCAGAATTGCAGCAATTGACTCGTTTGAGTTCCTTTATTCCTCCAGCACCAAGGTAAGAGAGGGGGTAGAAAGGTATCAGCTCTGCTGCTGAACAGTTTGATTACAGAAATGTTACAGGCCCAGATTCTGCCCTCACTGTGCTGGTGCAGCTCAGAGCAGGTGAAGCAGTTGCACAGCCATGCTAGAGGACAAACACTGTCCTGGCACAGTTACAGAGCTTCATTACCAGTAATTTAACTGTCAGAAAGGAAACAATAGACTGCATAAATGCCTGGTAGGTGGTTAGAAAAGATTATGTTTTTAACCTTATCCACAGTGTATTTAATCTCAAATTACAGACACAGATATAGAACACACTGCTGTTACTTTTAAACATGCAGACCTGTCTGTCTGTAAGAGTGGGTTATTTTCTTACTTTTCTTTCATTTTGAGGGATTTCTTGAATAGAAATTTTTAACAATCTGAGCACACAGTTGTCTGCTGCAAAAAATACTATTCTGCTTTTGAGCAATTTCCTCTCTTTCTGAAAGCATAGACAAATTAATGAAGGATAATCATAGCTTACTCATAAAAACAATCTGTCAATATTTACATGGTGCTCTTTCATTTCTTGCTCTTTCTTTGCTGGTCTGATACTTCAGCTAAGCCCAGTACATATCACCAAGCTCTGGATGTAATAACTTTGGAAGATGGTTTTTTTAGATGCACTTGCATCTCAAATTTGGAGGAAATCCAAAGAGGGAGAGGAAAAGTGTCCTCAGCATGATTCAAAATAATTGCTGGATGAGAGGTCAAGCTATAATAGGATGAAAAAAACATGCAAAAGAAAATAAAGCAGGTGGCCAGAACCCAACTGGTGAGTCTGGTGAGTTGAGCTGCTCTCTGCAACAATGAGAAGGCCTGTGGGTGCACTGACAACTTCCTCAGACACTGACTGTAAAACTTGAAACTGATTTATACCTCTTTTCAAATAAGATGCAGCAAATACATAGTTATGTCAGGTCCATTTTAAACTCTTCTGCTCCTCTGGGGTTTTGACATCACTCTTTAGGGGCCTGAAGAAATTCTTCTGAGAAAGAAAAGAATTGGGCCTTGAAAACTCCCAGCTCCAACAGCTGGTGCCAGAGGCACCGTCTGGAAGAGGAGCAGTTTAAGAGCTATCAGATGGCTTTTCCATCTCACTGCCATTGCAGCTTCGTAGTTCTGATTTAATAGGGATCAAACACAGATACTGATAGCTACCTGGGCATAAATAGAACTTCTCAGAGCAGCTTTTAGTGCAAGAGGAGCAGGCCCACTGCTTTAGCAGGGCACTGAAGCAAGGACAGTGAACGCTCAGTCTCGTTTTCATGGCAAGAACGTGAGCCCTGCTGCTGCTGAAACCCAGCTGCTGTAGTGCTGCAAAGAGTAACTCAGAGCAAGCCTGAAACCAAAAGTGCTGCCACACAGACACAGCATATTTCTTTCAGAGGGTTTTTACCCAGAATTATGGTTGATAGCTATAAAAGTCTTTCTCATAATGCTTTTTCATGTTGGTTTTTTGGTTGTTTTTTTTTTTTTTTTCAGCATTCTTGTGAACCTGCTGCTTGGGGACTAAGCAAATAAATTTTATATGTGGAACAATTTTATCACAACTGAATTAATGAACATCATCTTTCTTTTTTCACATTGAAGATACCTCTCAAGATTTTTACAGTTACTGAGGCTGGCAGTAATGCACAGTCAGAGAAGGCACTTGGAATACAGCATGATGGGGATGCTTTAAGGGGCAGCATACCTGAACTCACTTACTGAACTGGTGTCTCAATCCTCCAGTTTGGAGAACTAAAATATGACACACAGCTGCTAAATCCCATAAATAGTTCCAAATAGTTTGTTTTCCAAATATTTCTAAGTGGCTTGCTTATTTTGAATTTCTGGGACACTTCTGGATGACACAATCTTAGCATCAAATTATTGCCAAGTGTGCACAGGCCTCTTCCCAGAAGATCTGGCCTGGGGGTGAATAATGTACTTGCTGCATTTGCAACACAATTACAAGGCAGAGCACAGAGCATGCATTGCCCTGCTCCCTGTCTGCCTGGATTCAGACCCTCTCACTCCAGCTACTCTAGTAGAAGAAGCAGCTTTACAATTTTTCCCACAGTACACTTCCCTCCTAAAAGTCTCCCACACAAGCATTCTTACTCCTGCAGCCCCACCAATGCTAGCACGTGTGGGAGGGCTGGCATTTTTGGTACAAGATCATTTGGACCCTCTTTACAGTGTCTGCTCTGCTCCCTTGAATACATTTGCACTTAATCAGAGCAACATATGACAAAGGGTGGTCTGCTGTGAAAGGTACCCAGTGCACTTGGGCTTAATATCCCCTCATTTCATGGGATAATGATGCTTTTCCTTCCCCCTAGATTCCCTCTTTTCCTCAAAACTGCTGAGTGAGAAAGACTAGAAGTTCCATCTGAGGAAACTGAAAACAGTAAATGCTCTGGTCTACTTAAGAAAGGTGCTGTAGGAGAGCCAGGCTCTGTATTATTATATTGTTGAATATATTGTAATAAAACATGATTAAAATTGAAGCAGTTGAGTTCATTTTCAAGGAGATGATGTGTGGAGATGAACATTCCTCAGATAATTGTTATTAATATTTTCACATATGTTATCCTGGTTTTCATATAAACATTGTATGATCTTATGTGGTATGTAGTCAAATAGCTGGAATCCATTAAAAGCATGATCCAGCTGTGCAATCACTGTCATCACAAAGATACATTTTTATATGTGGTTAATGCCAGAAAGAATCTACAGCTTCAGTTATGAAAACATCAAAATATGTTGTTTATTGTAAAAAAAAAAAAAAAAAGCATTTGCAGCAATTTAAAATATCCAGTCAACACCACATTGCTAAATCTAGATAATAGAAATCCCAGAGAAATTTGAGCTAAATCTGTCTGGATTATAGCCGTGGGATTATCTGAATGCTAAATTACTGTATATGTTTAACTCACAAACATGAGCACAGACAGTACAGGAATATGGATGACTATGCAGATTGCAATAAAACCCATCCCCAAGGGACTTTTTCATACACTAAGTAAACAACCCCTCTCAATTTATCAAGCATTCTGGATTGAATTGATGCTGTCATTTACTTTGCTGTTGCTGTGTAGAGGAATATGGTTTAACATGGACAGATTTAGCACTAAAAAAATAACAAAGGTTTTCTCTGCACACTCTTCACCACACAGAGTGTGCAGGAATATTAATTGGCTGCTGTGTTTGTATAACTGAATTAAAGAAAATACAACTGTTGTTTAGTGTATAATCAGAAAACCAAATTACATGCAATATTGAAAGAAAAGATTAACCCTGATTGTCTTATTAAACCTTCCTTTCCCCTCCCCCCTTGTTTACACACCAGTGTTTCTGGCTTTCTAAGGATAAACAGTGAATGAACCTGGACTGACCTGACACACAGCATCTCTCAAACTTTCCCCTTGGATGATTCACACATCTGTGAGCTGGGACCAAACAAAGCAAAGAGGGAAAATGCAGGATACTGTACAGGCTGAGCAAATTTGGAAGAGCTGAGACTGGCCAAGTGTGCCATGCCCAAGTCCCTGCCCCACTGGAAGTGCACAGCTACTGATTACAAACACACATTCCTTCCCTTGCCAGCTCAGCTCGGTTTGACAACTGCAACTGAAATTAGCTTCAGTCCTGTTTATGTGGGAATTATTGTCATTCTTATTAATCTACCCCCCCAAAGGGGTTTTTCTTGCTCTCTGGTGCTTTGTTTGCTATTTTGTGTGGCCATGCACGGCGCAGCTCCATGGCACAGGAAGCAGTCGGGAGGGCTTTGCCGGGGAAGAAGGCTAGACAGTAATTGCTGCTTCCTGTGAACAGCTACCAGCTCATGTAGATATGGGCACTTTCATTTCCCTCTTTCTCATTCAAATAATATATGTAGCTCTGTGAACAGATTAAATACAATTTTGGATCCTGGGAAACCATCGATGTAATCCTTTGGTCAAAGTACAAACAAACAAACAGATTGATCTTAGCCAGGGAGTTCAGCTGAATCCACATTTTAAGACAGATAGTTTTTGGCAGAAAACAAATTCTGAAAAACCTGGCTTTTTTACTGAGAAAGAGGGATTATTATGAATAACTGCCATGGAAATTTGGGCATGATAGCTGTTATTGTCAGACTGTGCGCATGCGCCAACACATCACAGTGTCAGCACTCTCTGGTGTTTGAGATAATGAAACGCCCGTTCCATTCTTCAGTTTGTCTCCCTCTACCAAAGGAGCAGTTTCTCACTATTTCTGCCACTATTTTGTCTGCTTTAGTGCTGAATGTCTGAACACCAGCTGACCCACAACACAAAAGTTTGGTTGTTACATGTACTGTCTGTGGACGAAAGCTCTCATGAAGCAGAACAAGCAGTGGCAACAATGAGATATTTCAAAAGTAAAAGCTTAAAGTCACCTAGACACACAAATATCACAGCATGAGAGCAAAGCTGAGTTAATGAGCTCAGGTCTACCCTGTGTTGATGGCTGCAATATGCATTGCAAATACTCCAGATCACACAGCACCAGTCCCAAAGTGGGTCTCTGCATCTTAGTCTCTGCCAGAAGAATTATATAGAATAGAAAAACTTGAGAAATAAATAAGGCAAGTGAAGGAGTGCAAGCAGAAAACAGTTACCATGAACACTTTTAAAAATGGAGCTAAACTCAAGTAAAAAAGTAAAGCCTAAAAGAACAAAAAGAGACAGTATGGTTTCATACCATGTTACTAACTCAAAGAATCATTTTACAAACTAAAACATTAAGAACAGATTTAAAGCAAAAGAAGAAATGTTTTTTAATTTCAAAAAGTACAGCACAGCCATAGTTAAAGCAATAAAACAGAGTGCCTCATATTACTTGCTGAACTAGGTATGCTTCTCAAATCTCTTACATATTCATTACAAAGTTTGTTCTACTGTAGCTCAGATGGTTGGTGTGGTTTTTTGTTGGTTTGGTTTCTTTTTTAACAGAAGACTTTCTCCATTAACTATTACCTCATGAAGAACAAATCCTCTGAAAACCTTAGCTGCAATATGGGAAAAAAACCCCAATTTTGAGCACACTACAGAAATCTTTATAAAGTCAGAAGGGCCTAGCCTGGGAATTGAGCTCAGTGTTCAGTCTGGGGTTATTTTTGCCACAGTTAGTTTCTTCATAGGACAGCTGTTTCCCTATGCCTGAACGTCCCACAGTGGTTATGCTGCAATCTTACCTCTGCATTCCATCTCACAGAGCAATTCCATTAGAGAAATCCTTTAGTGCAAGCTAACTTGCACCTTTACTAAGAGAGACTGCTGAGATGGTAACTTCACAAGTTTATGAACACATTCAAAACATGCACCTTCCAAAAGACTCAGCCCAATTTATGTTCATATAGAGAAAACAAAGCCTCTGTGCTTTTCCTGGTGACTGTGCTCACATCAGAGATGTTCCCTAATGCTGCACTTGGATCTTGAGTCTGAGGGACTCCTTAGTGTGCTCTGGGGCATCTGCAGGCTTCAATAGAAATTATGGGGCTCAGCATGCCTAAAAACGAGGCCTTGTATTTTTAAAAGCTATCAAACATTCTGTTGTTAAAATAACATCTCTTTTTAGTGTGGCAGTACAACAAAAAGAAATCCCCTATGAATTTCTGCTGGCTCTGCAAAAACAACAATTGCTGTCGGCATTTGTTTATGAAAACAGGCAAAAGATAACAAACCAGCGTTCTCCCCCAGCTGACAGGGAGCTACACATCGTTTCCTCCAGCTAGTGAAAAAGCTCCCACCTCCCCTAAGCCACAAGAACTTTTCAGTGCAGTTTAATACACAAACAAGCCATGTGTGCTCATATTGGGGCACAGAGCACAGGGGCACAGAGCTTGACTTTTAATTCCTTTTCTTACACTGGCACAAGTTCCTCACAGAGAGCAGGCATTATCAGGGAAGCCACGGGCTGAACTGGCACTACAGACTCAATGAGCATTTCTTTTATCAAGCAACACATTATACACGAAAACATGTGTTATTCTAGTTTAAGGCCAACATTGAATGCTAACTTTAGCACATTGAAAATATTAGAACTTGTTTATACTTGATACACAATATTAATTTGTTTGGCCATAGCCCACTATAGTCACTGAATATTTCAGAATATTTCACTGAATGAAAAATTAATAAAAATATGCAATTTGATAGTAAAGGCCAGATCTGTTTTAGTGTTGACAGCACAGCAAAGTAACTTTGAAAGCCCTCACCTGCATTCACCCTTGATATATGCACTCCAATATACCAAGTGACAAATCCCATGAAAGCAACAGTACAAAATGGTTTTTCCAAATGAATTTTATGCTGTGTAGCAGAACATAATCTTCCAAGTAAAGAGGACTGGATAAAAGTGATGACACACCTATGCAGATAAAATATTCATGATGAGCACAAGAGTATTTGGCTCTTTCAGGCTCTGGTGTTTTGGTTCTAAATACCCAGCTGGATTTCTTACAGACAACGCAGGGACAGGAGCAATAAAGGCAGACCAGCAATGAAGGCTGGAATGAACAGGAATAGCATGGAGAGATTTGAACTTGCTCCTGTTATAACTGCAGGGCCCTCCATCTAGGTGACAAGAGAGTTCCAAATCTGCCCCATTAATTGAAAGCCTCTCTGCTGAAAATGAGTGATTTCTCAAAAGCACCTTGGTAGCTCTCTTTAAGTCAGGTGGGGTTGTCTTCCTTAGACAGAGATCTAACACATAAATTAACAGCCTTTTGGAATCCCAGTGATCAAATATAGTTGGATATATTCAGTTTAATTTTATTGCTAGTTTGCAAGAGGTAAAATGAAATTTGTGGAGGAGGAGTCACTGATTTGTTTCAACTTATGTAGCCTTTGTGTAAAACAGGACAAGGAATTATCTCATTTAAGGAAAAACTTTATGCTTCCAGAGCAGACCAATGAACATCTAACAAAACTATCTGGCAGGAGGGTCTGAGAAGTAGATTTTGGTCCATTCCTTTTTCCTATGTAACTTCCCACATGACAGTACTTCAGGCAGGAAATGGCATAAGATTTCCATTTGCAGTGAAATGAAAGGTCACTCTGCAGCTTTGGTAACAGGCTGGAAAAGCCTTTGTGTGCTGCAGCAGCCCTCTGAGGGTACCCTCCATTAGAAAGGTTGCCTCTTACACAGTAGGAGGAATTTCCATCATCAGTGAAAGATGGAAAGTGTCCTTTACTTTGACATTGCCATGTTCTCAAATCCTCTGAACGTCTATACCAGAGGACCACATACTTTTCAAAAATGTTCAGTGTGGCAGACCATTGCATTGGCAAACTGACTTCTCTGGTTTTTTCCAGCTACCATTACAACAAAAAATTCATACAATTGTCATAACAACCTGGTAATATTACAGTGGCCACTTTGAAGAGTGGTCTAAAGAGTATTTGCCAAACCTTTTGATCCCTAGTAATCAGAACAGAAGTGCCCAAAATCCAGAGATTAAGGGATTAGGCCTCAAGAAAGACTTGTGGTATTTCAAGAAAATGTGACTGATGCTCACCACTTATTTTTTACAGTGCTGATGAGATTTAGTGTTTAAGGTCCTTTCCTGTTCAGACATAAAAGCTGCTGTAATCAGAGTATTACTAGGGAAAACTACTCTGGTTGGGGATTCAATATGTTTAAATTGTTGAGCCAAGGTTATTGTTTGGATTAGGTTAGGAAGGATGACACTGAAATAAGTAAGCCCCAATAGTGCAGTGAAGCAGAGAAGAACAAAGAAAAATGTTTATATTAGTAAACAGGAATCTGGACAGCACAAGTATGCTGGTTATACCTATATAAAAAAATAACACAGGCCAGCCTAAAAACTAGGTATTGTATATGTCTACACAACTACTAGAAACAGGAAGAAAATATTTCCATGGCACTGAAATCTATATGAAAACAAAACTGGAGACACTGGAGATGGAAGAGACTCAATAGGTCAGCTTGCCCATGCCCCAGGTCTGTTGTCCCTCAAAATCTGTGTACCAGGTTCTCACACACCTCCTTGACTTCTGCCACACAAAGCTTGGCACACACCACTGCCATCCATCAGGGTTATCCTGCCAGGAAATAAAAGATACCAGGGTATAGTGGTGCTAAACCAGCTTAGGATGTCTGTCAGAAAGGGCTAAAGGACTTGCACACACTTCACATATTCAAACAGCAGCTTTTCCACAGGACATCCATGGCTGTGAATAATGCTTGGCCCTTTTCATATTTTAGGGAGCCATTAGAGATGCATGAGAAAATATCAGCACAAAAATACATTCCAATATACAATCATGCCATTTCAAACACCATTGGATTATTGTTACTGATTAGGGGGAAATATCCAACAGCTGTCTGGGGAATTCCCTCAATGTCTGGATTATTGATTTAATAGCAACATATTGTCTAGATCCTGCCATTCCACTAATGTCTGAAAATGATGTAAACAAGTTTGGTTTTGCTTTTTTTTCCTATGATTGCACAATAATATTGTATTTTATTGATTTTTAGTTGAATTCAAGATTAGCTATAATACACTCCACACAACAGAAACATGAAATAGCAATTTTTATCTTTTAAAGTAAAAAACAAGATGAAAAGCTAACAACAAACAAACAAACAATCCCCCCCCCCCAAAAAAAACCCAACCAAAACAAAAACAAAAGTACCAACCCATACTGGTTTCCAGAAATCTGCTAAGTATTAAATTCCACTTAAAATTCATTCCAAAATTTTGCTCTTCCCTCTCTCCCCTCCAGGAAATTGGAATTAGAAAAATGAGGGCGAAATTAAAGGTAGGGAAACTATTCAAGTGTGAAATGGCTGTAATGGTTACAGTTGCTTAGGTTACAGTGATATGCCTTGGATTTAAGTTTGACATCCTCTCTGGCACATTCAGAATAAATAAGTAAACAAACAACTGCCTGCTAGCTTGACATTATTTGCCTTCATCAGTGAGTGTTGCACTCAGCCTGTCTCTGGTTCCCTTCCTCGTGGCTGGCTGAGCCTGCCCGGGGTTTGTGCAGCGAGAGGCTCCCCGGGCATGCCCTGCTGGGAGGAGGAGGATGCTGTGAAGAGCAGCTCATGCCGAGCAGAGACGTGGCAGCGATGCAGCGGAGCAGCCCCATGGCAGCGATGCACTGGAGCAGCCCCATGGCAGAGATGCAGTGGAGCAGCCCCGTGGCAGCGATGCATTGGAGCAGCCCATAGCAAGATGCACTGGAGCCCCCGTGGCAGCGATGCAGTGGAGCAGCCCCGTGGCAGAGATGCAGTGGAGCAGCCCCATAGCAGAGATGCACTGGAGCAGCCCCGTGGCAGCGATGCAGTGGAGCAGCCCCGTGGCAGAGATGCAGTGGAGCAGCCCCGTGGCAGCGATGCAGTGGAGCAGCCCCGTGGCAGCGATGCAGTGGAGCAGCCCCATAGCAGAGATGCACTGGAGCAGCCCCATGGCAGCGATGCAGTGGAGCAGCCCCATGGCAGAGATGCACTGGAGCAGCCCCGTGGCAGAGATGCAGTGGAGCAGCCCCATAGCAGAGATGCAGTGGAGCAGCCCCATGGCAGCACACACCCCTGCGAGGCTGCAGTGCTCTGCTGTGTGGCCCCGTGCCTGCAATCAGGGCTGCTCTGAGGGCAGCACCATGGCGGACTGAGAGAGGCCGCCCCTCTGGGGCTGCCAGACCCGCAGCAGGGCAATGGAAGCACTAAAAATGGTCCTGGGCAAACAAAGTTGCTGGCATGGAAGCATGAACATTTTGAGTCATACTGCCTCGGTGAAGCATCCCTCTTTCCTAGGATGGAGGTCCAGCAGACAGCTGCAAGTCCTATGAAAGACCTTTTCTTCTAGAGGTGGAACCAACAGATGTATAAATGGGAGAGGCCTGTAGTGATAGCAGGTTAATCCAATCTAGCTCTACCACATACCAATGACAATATACAACCCTTAACATGACTCTTGATCTAAAAATTGTAAGCATTTGTGGCATCTATATGTGCTGTTTATTTGTTTACAATGGGCCTTACAATAAAAAAATCCCACAAAACCAAAAAGCTTGAGCCAGCATATCAGCTGTTATCTCTTTGGCCTGATACATTTGCAATAATTTTTATGGAAGAAAACACTGTGCCAAACACTGCTGTTCCTCTGGTTCTGACAAGTAATGTGAGATACAGTGAAATCCCGTCCTTTCCTGTTGATAGTTTTCTAGGTCTCTACTAAACATCACAGCTTTTATGAAGAGAGAGGGAAATTCTGTATAATGAATCTGTAAGCAAATAAGAAGATATTATGAACAAAAATTTTGTCTAAAAGCATGAAGATATTAGGCTCATATGAAAATCTCATGCTTTTATATTTTTATTGAAGGAGGAAAGAGAGATCACAAAATTTGTGCCTGCAGAAGGAAGAGGACCATGAGTAACAACTAAATAATGCATGTGCTTTGGTTTAATCAAAAGTAAACACTGTATATCGATCCTCAGCAGTCTTCTGCAGTAAACTGTGCTAACATCCCAGCAGCTACACACACCCTTCTGTCCCAAAGCACTCCTAACAGCTGTAATGATGGAGCTCTTCTGTTCTCTCACCTATCTCCTCCTTTGCTGGAAGAAAACCAAGGGCAACACAGTGAGCAACTTCAATTTGAACTTAACATTTCTGTTGGAGTAATTTAATTTTGCAATCTTATAATGCTCAGAAAACAAAAATTGAAACACTTGCAAAAAACAGAGTGATGATGTACTGTTCTAAACACAGAGGTCCCTAGAAAGAGGTGCCAAGTACAGATCATGATCACAAATATCACTCTGGTTAAAACCTGTCTCTAACCTGCTGTACTCCACCTCAAAACGACAAAAACATTACATTTTACTATGTTTGAGTCAACCCTTAAAAAAGGATTAAATGGAAAATGGGAATTTGCTAAAAAATATTGCTGGCTAAATCTTATACCATATACCAATGTTATGCTTTCAAATGCCTTTTTTCCCCCCAGATAAATACTGAGATAAATTTTCCTATCTCCTTATGTATCTCGCTATTGGTTGGGGTCTCCAATATAAGCCTATTCTCTACCCAGTTACCAACTATGTATTAGAGAATTAACCACAACTGTTAAGGTCACATCAGGTCAACTTCAAAGTGATAAAACCTTAATGGAGTAAGGGATCAAGAATGTAAGAAAATCTCTTATTCTTTCTAATTTTGTTTTCGACATCTCTGGAGAAATACTTTAAAGTTTACTAAGAAATACTTTTCCAAATATACTGATCTTTTCATATTATTTCAAATATAGGTAGCTGCAGTTTAAATCCAATTGATATAATATTTCAAAAAATAAATCATATTAAATAAATCATGCTCTGGATCTTAGAAATATTGTGCAAATTTGCAATCCTAGTATGTATGTATGTTATTAATCCCAGGGGGTTTTAAACAAAAATAACCTTGTGTTGCTGTGTTTGTTAACATATTTAATAATTTATGATATAATAAATTACCCCTCTTTTGTTTATTAAGTCTTAGCTAAAAGCTGGCTAGAAAACCAGTTGCTCTAATCTCTCTAATCTCAACCAGTGATTTTGTTGCCTCAGTATCTAACTAGCAGAGATCTTCTAGCTAATACTTTTGGCATTTTAAGGTGTTACGCTCTTATAGCTATTTTGTGCAAGAACTTTAAAACAAGTAAAAGTATTAATAAGATGGTATTTTAGTTCTGCAAAAAGAAATAGTACTTTTGGGGGAAAAAAGTTCCTGTTTGGAAAGAGCATATTTCTCCTCTTAGCTTCCATCCCACCAACCTTTGTTTCCTTCTCTAGTTCCCCTGTTTCTCTTCAAATCCCCCAGAATGTCCCTAGAGATATTTCTAAAACATGAGTTTGGTTATGATGTGTTAATGTCTCTTAGAATCTGTGATTTATTTCTTAACAAAGTCAGTTTTTTTCCCATGGAGGTTAGATCTCTACTATTGACCTCACCCTTTTAGTTTTTCGAAACCAAAAACATAAATGATGGAGTTAAATTCTGGTTTGGTTTTTTTTGTTTTTGTTTGTTTGTTTTAATGCCACCATTAACCCCTTGCTATTCTTACTAGTAAAAACATAAAAATTATGGAAATGGACTGACTTCTTGATGGATGTTTTTTTCAAAGTCCCCATAACATTTTTCACGGGCTCACTCTTTTCTCTCTGTGTGCCAATACTTTTGAATTAACATTAGTGCTAATCACTCTCATTTTCTATACTGATATTTCTATTTTTTGCCTTTCACTAATCACATTAGTCCTGTCTTTCATTTCACCTCATTTATCCCATTACATTGCCTGTCTCTGCTCAAAATCTCAAGTATTTCTTCTACTTTGCAAGTAATACTTCTGCAGAAATCCTTCAGCACAGACCTTCTACTTCCAGCCAGCAAAGCCCTTCTGATTTCCCTTGTGCAAATCTCTTAATTAAAATCATATACAGCCCACGCAACTCAGTATAGACCCACATTATTCTTGCTCTATAGATACCTGGTGCAGGACAGCTGGGCTACTGTCTCATGCAGAGGCACAATCCACTAGGAAGTCAGAAAAGGAGATGGGAGTGAATGAGCAGGGGAGTGGGCAAGTAATCTGCAACCTACTCGGTGATGCTGAGCAATGGGACTCGAGGCAATGGGCAGAAACTGAGGCACAGGAAGTTCCTGCTGAACTGAGGAAGAACTTCTTTACTGTGAGCGAGCACTGGAACAGGCTGTGAGCACTGGAAAAGGCTGTGAGCACTGGTACAGGCTGCCCAGAGAGGGCGTGGAGTCTCCCTCCCTGGAGATATTCCAGAACCATCTGGATGCAATCCTGTGCCATGTGCTCAGGGATGACCCTGATTAAGCTGAGAGGGCGGACCAGATGACCCTGCTGTGATTCCTTCCAACCTGATCCGTTCTGTGTCTCTCAGATTTTGTGACAGATGAGAGTGGCAACAGGCTCATGGGTGGCTGGAAGGAGAAATGTGGAGGCGAGGGACAAAAATAATGGAGGGATTCAAACAAGTGGTGGAGGACAAGACTTAAACTAGCCAACAATCCCATAAATGTGTGTATAGGAAACGCAGAGGGACAGCAGCCCCAAAGAGCTGTACAGAGCGGGGCACAGTTACTGTCATGCCGCAAACAGGAGTTTACTGCACCGAAATGAGGGGACGCTGGCAGGACAAAGTGTAGCAAGGTCAGAAGGGCTGTAATAAATATTTATTACACTAACAATGGTAATGGCCCCTCAGACGCTTTCACCTGCCCCTCACCTGAACCCGTGGCAGCCCAGTGCCATGCCGGGTGCCAGCTGGTCCCTGCGCACGGGCCTGTCCCCGCGGCGGTCGCTGGGGCCCTGACCTGGACGGAGGGGAGGAGAGAGGGAAGGAGGGAGGGCGGGAGCGAGGGCGGGCGGCCCCCGGTTGCCCGGGCGAAGGCGACGCCACAGCGGCCTCGGCGCGGACAAAATGTCGGCGGTCGGCGCGGCCCGGCGGGGCGGGGATTTGCCCGGGGTAAGGCGGCGGCTCGGGCTGGGCTCGGACTCGGAGCGGCGGGCCGTGCCGAGCCCGCCCCGCTGACTATGGCATCCTCCCCGCAGGTGCAGAGAGCGGCCGGCAGCCCCCAGGCGCTGGCGGGGCCCGGCGCGCTGAGCGGAGCATGGCTGGCCAAGGAGGAGCAGTACAAGTAAGGAGGCCCTGCCCCGTGGGACCAGCGCACAGTTCGTCCCCTGTAGCCGGTGCCGCGGCCCCGTCCCCGCAGAGGGCGGATGGCACTGCCCGGGGCCGCGGGACAGCGCCCACGCCCCGGGACACCGCGCCTCAGGCAGGCTCTAGGCCCGGACACGAGGTTCTTCTGCACTTTGAACATTGACTTTAGTTCTAAATTACGACTGTATAAAAGCTTAAGCCTGTTAAAAACAGCTTAAAATCTGTAAAGGTTTTAAATGGACGGCCTGTCCCTATTACCTGCTAGTGCCCAGCCCCGGTGAACAGAGAGCCGCATCTCACACTCCGGCAGTCACAGCAGCAGGGGCTGTGTGAGAGCACACAGGAACACCCCAGTGCCGTAACCTGCACATCCATCCAGCAACACATCTCAAAATACCTGATGAGCAATGCAGTCCTACACGAGTCCTTCCCCAACCCCTGCTGCTGGGTGTACTGAAAGGAAGGACTCTGTTAGACATGGAAAACTTTTAGGAAATAAAGACAATCTGTATTAAGAAATGGCACGTCCAAAGCTAAAGATATCCTTCACCTCTCACAGTTAATAGTCTAAACTATGCTGTTTAATGGGTGTGTTTTATTACTATTAATTTGGCTGAAACACAGGAAGTTGTTGAAACATAACTTTAATACCTTGAAGTGTTTCAGCATTCCTTTGTAGGAATCATTAAAATTTCACTTAGTTCAGGCAAAAATACTGTCACGCTGACATTTATTCTTTTTAAATTTTTCAAAAACTCAGTGATAAAAAATTCTTACTCTTTTAGGCGACTGAATGCAGAATTAGAAGCCAAAACTGAAATACTGGTGCGTCAGGCTGAAGAACTAATGGTGAGTAGCAGACTGTTATGTAATTTAGTCTGGATTCACATGCACACAGGGTTGAGCTTCAAAAGAAATTTAGACCTTGACTACTAAAAGCATGTTGCTTTCAAATGCAAGGTAAACTTTAATTTATTTCTTTTCGGAGTTGTAAACCTGTATTAAAAATACATTAAAAAATAGTTTCTATGTAATTTCATCAGGTAGGTATTCACACACCTGCCTACAGCATTTGTGCAGATACATACCTAAAACCACATTAAAAACTTGTTTAGTTGTTTAAGAAAAGTATCTGTAGGTGGTTTTATGCCTTAAATACTAAAAATTAGTATTTGAAAACCAGATAATGTTACAGTAACCTCCTAGTGAAATATGATCTACATTGTTCAAGCTGAGAGAGATACAAAGAATAAGCAACAGAAATAGAAAACATGAACTTAGTAAGAAGGAAGTTTTCTCAAAACAGAAAAAGTTGCTGTTCATTATCAGTACTATTGTTTAACCAGATGGAATCAACACTTTATATGAAAGTTGGACAAATGAATAAAAAGAGAACGGGACAGGTATGGTTTATACCCAAAACAGTTTGGAGAAGGTGTTCTGCATATTAGAAATATTCATTATAAGTACACTCATTCAAATAAACAAGGCTTAAAAAGCAAATTACTAAGTATTCTGGAAAGCTGTGCTTGTATGCACTTTTCCTACTGTTGAAACTTAAATTTTATGGGCTGTGAAAACATATTCTTCTCTTGAGCAGTGACAAGCTGAGGCTAAATGCTTGGCATTTGAACAGGAGCAGATGAAACAGCCAAAATAGCATCTAGTCTCTTTCCTTTAGAAAACAGCAACAACAAAACCACTGTTCTTTTCTTCTCTAAATATAGCAGAAGATGAAATATTCTTAGGGTACTTAATATACCACATGGCACGGCCAGATTGCACAGATATACATTTAACAACAAAACAGTAATGGCATTTTCATTTTTAGACATCTTTTCCTGTGTTTCAAAAGTTCTTTTCCACAGTAGACTAGTTTCCATTCTTTTCCGTAGTAGACTGTAGTTACTGTGATTTGTGATTTACCAATAGGTATTCATCTTTAATGGATTACAATCTCCCAAAATCAACTGCTTTTTTTCCTTTTTTTAATGAAGAAAGGCCAACAGAAGATACTATCTCAGCCAGTTTCAGCACAGAATAAGTCACCTGAAGATGACAGACACAGGTATGTGCTTTACAACTGCTGTGTATAATTGGTGGGGAACCTCACACTGATCCTGCATGCCTTGTGTCCTAACCATGCTCCTGTTTATCTATCTTTGCTGCATACTGCATTGGTTGAGTCTAATTTTTTTCCTATTATTAAAAAAAAAAAAAGTGATCCTAAGCAGTGTTATTCCTTGTTATTTCAAGGAAGGCTTAATTTTGCTGGAATGTTCTATCTAAGATATTAAGAAGTGCTGACCTTTGTAAAAGAGCAAAGTAAGGTCACAGGTTTCTTTGCAATACCAAACAGTAGGCACTTGGCAGTGGATGGTTTTTAACAGTTGAGCTGACAAAATGAAGGAATAGACGCTGGTTCACATCTGACTTGGCCTAAATGTTCCTGGGACAGGAAATGCCTGATGAAAACAAACACAAAGCCCTAGACAGGCAAACATTGAGCTGCCACCCTCTGGAATGTGGATCCCATTACAGTGCTGGGGCCTGCATGCCTTTGGCCGGGATGAGCACAGCCCGAGTGTCCAAACCCCACAGCCCCCCGGTGGGGACAGGGCTGAATTCCCTTTGTCACTCAGGGGCATTATTATTGCCTTAGCTGTTCAAGGGTTTGTGTATTGGCAGTGTGGGAAATGGGAGAATTTAACATAGATTAATACACAGTTTATCAAGGATCTCATCTGTAGGTTCCTAAATTTATGATGCTACTAATCTGGCTAAGAAAGATACAGGAACAGACAACAAAATACAAAATGTTAAGCTGCAGTTGGGAATCTTTTCAAATAGAGTATATGAAGGTCTGATAAAGATGATAAAATAGTTACTTTTGTGTAGAAAAGAAGCAAAGACATGGAGTTTTTCTGAAAGTAAAAGGGGTTTTCAGTACACAAAAGTGTGACAGCAAGGCAGCTTCTATGACAGAAGCCTACCTACCAGCAAAACTTTGCTGCTACAATTAAAATGATTCCTGACCTATTTTAAAGCCATAGCTGAGGGACTGAGGGGCAAGAAACTTAATGTGTTATCAGTCAGTATAATCATGCTTTTTAAAGAAATTCTGGATCTCACTTTAGTTGTTTGTTCTGTTAGATGGATTTTGAATATTAGAGAATTTTTAAGAACTTCAAACTGGAGTTGAGTTTTAGGGCTGCTTTATTAAATAATGTGATTGGAAGATTCAGCCCCGCAAAGAGAATTATTAGCTTTGATGGTACACATTAGAATAAATTGAAGTGTTGGAAGAAGAATTTTTAAAAAGGAAACAAAAAGGGCAATTATCATGTCAGAGTATCAGCTGACCTACCAATTACAACCTGAATTGTAAAACACCTTAAAACAACCATAGTCTGGTAAACATAGTGTTCTGGTAAACATTTACATGAGAGAAGACTGGAAATCCCATGCTGCAGTGAAAAAAAATTAGAAATGTGTGCTAGGAATTAGGCACACTGATTATCCATGAGTGAACATTGAGGCCATTCAATTAGATTAGTTCAAAGTATTTAATATTTAATTAAAAATTCTTTTCTTTCGGAATTGTGCAAGCAGATAGACCTTAAGTCTCAAGGAAGCACTTGAGATATTTTTGAACTATCTCGTCGAAATTTCTGTTGATTCCTTTAAGGAGAATGAAAATCAACTGGAAAGGAGAGAGGAACTGAAGCAAAGAAAGGGGAAAATGATAAGTTGAAAGGAAAAAACAAATGAGTAAGCAAAGTAGAAAAAAGACAACAAATATTTAAGTCACTTTCCAAGTCAACGTGTATTTTAAATGAATTTGTTCTGGAGTACTTGCAGCATATTGTCTGCAGGGAAATCTGAATTCCTTAGCAACAAAGCAGCTCGGGTGAGAGCGCGCTGCAATGAGCTGTTGTTTACCCGCTCCCTCTGCAGCCAGGGCCCGGCTGGCGGCGCTGGGCAGGGCCGCGCATGGGCAGCGCCGGTGCCCGCCGGGGCTGCAGCGGCCGCGCCTGTGCCCGGCCCGGGGCTGTGCCCGGCTGCGCCCCCGGGGCTGTGCCCGTGCCTGTGCCCGGTGCCCGGCCCGGGGCTGTGCCCGGCTGCGCCCCCGGGGCTGTGCCCGTGCCTGTGCCCGGTGCCCGGCCCGGGGCTGCCCGTGCGCCGCCTCTCACCGAGCTGCGGTTGCACATGCACAAGGGGCTGGCAAAACGGGGCGGGCAGCAGGGAAGAACCATTAGGAGAATTTGAGAGATACAATGAGGTTGGGTTTTTTGTTTTGTTTTGTTTTTTTTTAAGGCGACCCTAAGACAACAGATACAGTAGGAACAGATTATTGAGAGAAAGAATATATTTGTTTTCTTGAGTATAGATCGTGTTGCGTTTTCATATTTTTCAGAATAACATAGAACTGCTATTTCTGTGGCAGCAAATCCTCACCTTCTGCATGCTCCTAGAGCTAGCCAATAGGGAGAAGGCTTGAGGAAACTGGGGTAAATAGACAAAAACTAATCATCCTATTCTTGAGGTCTGTTGCCAGCCACACACAGATGATTTCTCCAGGTTGTTTTTGGTGGTTTTTTTTTTTTTTTTTTTTTTTTTTTTGGGGTTTTTTTGGATTAATAAAATACGGAGCTTTGTGCAGATAATTCTTGTTGATGAACGTCTATGAAATTTTTAAAGGCAAGAGCTAAACATTTGCTCAAATCAGCCTGACAAAAAAAATTAAGTGACTTAATGAGCCAGAAATTTAAATTTTATTCAAAATCTGTTATAAGCCAGTGTTTTAATTGAAGTAAAAAAATTATAAAGGGTAGTTTAAAAACAGCTTTTCATTGCAATAATATACATTCACTCGTAACTCATTTTGAAAGCAAAATTGTATCTACATATCTGTATATCTATCTGACAAGGAATTTGACCTGAATAGTACACAGCATGCTTAAACTTTCTGCTTAATTTCAATAGACTTGAAAAGTAATCATTTAACCTAAAATTCAGTTACTAAGAAGCACAATTTTCAGCCAAATAAGCAGATAAGAAAGCTGCTCTTTTTTTTTTATTCTTAGTTTTATTCCCTGACTGTAAAATAGATACCATATTTATAATACTTATTTCAGAGAAAATTCTATGAGGCTTAATGTATAAATTGCTCCACTTCATATTTCTCTGACAGTCCCTGTCAATTGACCTGAGAACAGTCAGTCTGATCCTGCTAGGACAGGTGGAGGATGCAGAGGACCCTGGTTCTATCTGCCCTTGGTTTGTGTGAGCTCAGGGGGTTTCTGTCATGTGGGTGTTACCCAGTGAGCTGCTGGCAGTCCTTGGGTCTGGCTTGTCCTGGGGAAGCTGTAACTCTGCTCAGTACTCCCTGCTACAGGGAATCATTCTCTAACTACCAGGAGCCTGAATTCCAAGAGACAAGATCAGGGTTCTGGTACATGAGTACTGCTGTATGAGATACCACAGACTCACCAGGTGATTTGGGTTGCAAATGAGGTAGACTGGACAGAGCATGGATGAGACTGAATTTATGCTTGAACTCAGTATATGTTCCCACCTTAGCTGTATTGTTTATTCTAGACCTATAAAATGTTACTCTCCTGATTCTGACAGGGGGGCTGTATTTTAACTGCAAAGTGTTCACATTTTTATAGATCAGTGAATTTTTACTTTTTTTTTTTTTTAATTGCAGAGATCCTCACTGTCCTGAAGTTTCATCTCTTACAAATTCACTTGCAAAGGTACCAAAACTATCCTGGTTAAATTCTTTTCTAGCATAATTTCAAAAATATAATGGCTCATGGGTTGAGGCTACCCTGCCCTTACATGGGTGCCAAGCCAAAGGGAAGTGATGCCCAGAGCAGTGCTACAGGGACACTGTTAGCAGAGCTCCTCAGTGCCTGTGGTCAGGTGGACTTACTCAATGTTTAATTTTTGTATTCTGTTTTCTTTTCAGCATTGAGAGAAATGTTCAGTGTTTTGAACATCAAATTAAGAATTCCAAGTGAAAAATATTAGAAAATAATTAGCTTCTTGCTCTCTTCCCTCCCTCACCTCTATAATTCTACAGGCAGTACTAGTGTTTTCTAATAATGACTGTCTAGATAAACAAGTAGTCAGAGTAACTGAATTTAGAAGCTATAATGGAAAAATGAGATTAAGAACAATCTCAGTAGTCTCTAACTACAAATATATTGAAACTTTTATGAGGTGAGCTGGAGCTTCTAAAATACCGTCTGCAGTTATTTATCAGAATACAGTAGAAAACCCTCTAATTTTTTAGAATATTTGTTTGAAAGTAAAAGAAGTATTGTTATATCTTCCTTCAATGGGGACTTTATAAGACTAAAATAATGCATAAAATACCATATTTTTGAAGGTATGATGACAGTCCAGTAATTAATAAAAGCTCAGAGCCTTGCTTGTGCATAGATTTATACATGTATGTGTGGAAAAACTCCCACGAGCCAATGACTATTGGGTGTATTACAGTTAGGGTGTAGAGACATAAAAGTTTGCAAGCTAAAGATGAGCGCAAATAAACTTGAGAAGTCATTTGGAAAGTTTGAAAAGCATTCTTTGAAAACTACCTTAAGTATAGATAGATGAAGAAGAAAAAAAAACACGAAAAAAACTAGGAAAAAAAAAGTAATTCAATAATAATAATAATGCCCCACTAATTTTTCAAAAAACTTTTAGGTAGAAAACAAGAAGAAATTTCCTTCTGTGCCCACAGCTCAGAACAGACCATACTCTGCAAGTAAGGGGAAAAGAACAACTTCAAGGTATGTAATGAAATCTTTTAGTTGCTGTTTTTCTCTATCAACTTATTTTATGGATGTATGCTTTTATATTTATACAAATAAATGTATCAAACTTCCTCAGTCAGCTCCCTAGGTGGCTATTTCTGTTTACTTGCACCAAAAACTATCAGTGAATATATGTGATTAATATTGCAGCAATGAAACAGTTGCTTTCTGCTTTAGCACTTCTCAAGGCTCCCAGCTGAATTCTGTAAACTCCTTCAGTGAAAGGAGGCCCAGTGAGCAGGAATGGAGCACCTGAGGCAGCCTGGGCAGCACACCTGGGTGTGCAGCCTGATTTGTGATCAGATGGTGCTGGGGAACGTGAGGCCTTGTAGTCAATGTTGGGCTCACAGGACAAGAGGCTCAGTAAGACAACACAGCCTCCAGGGGCTCCCAGCTGAGAAGCTTCAGCGCTGGAGGTAGCAAATTCAAGGTTGTAGAACCAAGAAAGGGAGATCTGGACAAAGAGAGAAGCATCAAAAAATCCAGAAGAGCCTGGGAGCAAATTAAAACAGCCTTGAATTATGGCATAATACCAAAACAGATGAAAATTGTCTGCAAGGTGGCAGGACATGGAACTGACAGGATGAGGCTGTCTTACAGGAGTTGGAAATCCCTGGGGAGACCCTTCAGACCTCCCTTGGGCATTTCAGGGGAGGTTGTTATGCTGGCACCTCCTCATGAGGTTTGGAAATGGAATTGTGCTGATACAGAGCCTGTGGGACAACCCAAAAGTTGTGGGAGAAAGTGAGGAGCTGGGAGGGGTTTGGAGACTGGAATGAGGATATGTTGGAATAAGAATTTAGGAGCTTCAGATCCTGTGAGAATTGAGATCACCTTTCTATAGGAGAAAGCTGGGTAGGTGATTTGTTACCCTGCATTTTGGTTTCATGAAAATGTTGATATGCAGTTTCTAGGATCAGTGAAGTTTCCTAAGCTGGGCATAATGATGCAGAAATTGTCATAAGGTAGGAGTACAGCCAGGGGCAACAGAGTTCTACAAGGTAACGTGGCAGGGAGAGGAAAGAGCAGAAATCACAACAGAGGATAGAAGATCACACCAGGACAGCAGCCAAAGCCAATAGAACATCCCTCTCTTTCTTTGCTTTACTCTGATTTAGTTATGGATTTTTTGGATGAGAAGACCATGCCAGAATCTTCTCAGTTGAAAATGGTAGTGGTTTCTCTGCCATTTCTACATTATAGTATGTAAAATCTCGTCATTATTTATGTGGAATATGGTAAAGGTATCTTACAGAAAGCAAATGAGAAATTGCCATCGATGCATCTTTCATATGAATGCAGGTAATGAAATTGCATTAAATGCAGGTAAATAACTGTACATTCTTAAAAATAGCAAATACTAAAAATATTTTACAAAAATATGATGTATCATAAATTTAAAATCTAGGGTTTTCATTTTTTTTAGTTCAAAAATAAGAAATGTGGAAGTACAAAGTGCTGATGGTGTTGCAGTACTGGAAGATTGCATAGGTTTTTCTTTAGCAAAAACAATTAGCAAAGTTGAAGAAAGACTAAAGAAAGGAGTCTTACCAGACTGTCAAGATGATGATATTATTCCAAGGGTTGGAAATGAGATGGGAGCAGGTAAGTTTCCTTCCATGGTTTGTACATTTATTCTTGCTTCATGACTGTTAGAAATGGGTTTTCCTGGGGAGAGAAAAAAGGAGTTTCTGTAAAAATTACAGGGAAAATTCTATAGCCCTTAACCTAAAGGGAAAGAAGGTTTCTCCTCTCTACATAGGCCTAGAGGAAGATCAGTTCACATATAACTGATTATGTGCAAAAGTGAATTTTTATCTTCCTTTCCACCTCTGTAGAAAGTATTTGGATGGTTACATATATTGAATAAGTGCATGGCATTTGGTTCATTTCACTGGGAAAACAGAAGTACAGGATGCTCAGCTTGTATTTCCAAAAAGATGAGTTTCAGTCTTTGCAAAGACTCTGTCTTTGGAGGCAAAAGCCTTCCTCAGAGCAGTGCTGTGGATCTCAGCAAGTGGCTGAAACAAGGTAATGTTTCAGCTACAGTGCTTGAATTAGAATCCTCCAGATATTTTCCCACTGCAAATGGTGTGTTTATATCTGTCCTAGAAACAGAACAGGGAAGGGATTGGAGCATTTGCCAGCAAGGCTAAAGGCATGACACACATCTGTCTTTTTGGCTCTGGTGTGATAAAAGTGAGTTTGTGTAGTTCCTTACAATGCTGAAGTGAGCATGAAGTCAGAGATTCACCCCAGTAGCTGGAAGTGCCTGAGCCCTCTCCTTTTAATCTAACAGCTTGATGTCAACAAGCATGCCAACACAGAAATAGCTTGGTTTCTAACCTCATGTAATTCTTTGCACATCTTCTGTTACCAAGTCTCCCATAACAGATCCTCAGATAACTTTTTTATAGTTTTCTTCCTGAACCTAAAAGAAATTGCTTTAGCTTGCATTGGAAACTTCTACCAAATCAATTCAAGGCAACTCAAGAAGAGTTATTACTGGTGCCTTGCATTCAGGGACCAAGGGCATGTATTGGAGTATTGAGGATTGTTTCTGTAACTTTAATGATGAAATAAAAATCCTCTGGATTGATTTTTGCATTTTGAATTTGATGGTGACTGTTTGGAACACTCTGAATGCCTCCTTAATGTGGTAAATAAGTTATTGCAGGGCACCCCAGCAGTGTCAGACTCTCAGTTAGGGTGTTCACAAGGAAGCAGCACAGGTATTGAGCAGGCCCCGTTACAGAGAGGGCTCAGTGGGAATCTCCATAATGGATTCCTTAGGCCTGTGTGCCTGTGCCCAGCTGTTTAGGCCAATGTGCTGATAAAGTTCCATGGTATTGTCCTTTCCTTGAGCCTCTTGCAGCACTCTTCCTGGAATTGGGTTCCCTGTCTTTATTTCAGGATCACAGGTTACCACAGTGCTGCCAACACAGTAGCTTAGACATTATTTTAGTCTGGGACTGTTTTGGGAGAGTTATAATTCAGCTCTGCAGTAACCAGCAATGATAAAGCACACAGAGATGTATCTGTTGGCTGAACGTGAAGCTCTATTTTTATCTAATATACCCTTACACATAGGAATAAAATACTTGAATATATTGTTGCACTTCATGTTAATCTTCATCTTATCTCAAGAATTCAAAAAATCTGTTCTTTCTTGTAGGGTATCAGAGTCTCTCTGATGTCCTTTTCTTGTTTACAGTCCCTAAATCTTTGGTTACTTTATAACCTAAGACCATCCTATGAAGTGATACTCGCCCTTATCATCCTCATCAGGTGATTAAAATTGACCAGTTAGGAAGCTAATTGTTTAATTATCTTTCCCCCTTGTCAGAATTCAGATGATTTGGATCATGGGCACCTCCCAAGACTGATCCAGTTCTAGTTGTGCACTTGAATTTTCCCAGGTTTTACTGCTAAGTGCTCTTAATGACACACAGCTGAATAAATCAGGAGCTGTCTGTGGACTAATGGCTGAGTAAAAGAGGAAACAAAATGGTAAAAAGAACCAGTTTTTACAGGCAGTGGTGTAGCCCTAGAGGAATTTGTCACAGAGCTTACATTGATAGCTGGTAAATTTGTCGATGTAACAATGATTTTAGGGTAGTTAAGACTGATGAAAAAGAATCATGCAAAAGAATCTCATGTACTGAGTGAGGTGGTGAAGCACAAGTTTATATTCTGTGTTAAAGAGTGCAGAGTAACACTGACAGAAAACACAGCTTTCCAGTCCCACCTACTGCACAACTGCAGTCACACCTACTACTGAGCTGGACTTTCCCTAATTAGTGATAACTAAATTTAATGATAACTAAATAAAATAGCTTAATTTAGTGATAACTAAATAATCTCCAAAAGCACAAACTTACTGCCTGTTCACAGTGGAAAAGGCAATGAGTTTTTAGAAATCCTTCAGAAGATAGCAGAAAACAGAATATTGTGCTGTTACCATCACACTATTATATAATTAATGCTACCCCATCTTGAGAATGGCACAGTTCTCAGATCCTCACACATCTCAAATGTAGGATGCAGAACTATCAAAAACACATATTCAGAGTGTACAGTGCAATGAGAAGTGTAGAAGAGCTTGAATTTGAATTTTCAGTTTGAAAATAAAACAATTAAAGGCAATATGAAAGTTCATTAATGAAAACAGTAATGGTAAAGGGAAAGCTGTCTTTCTCTAATGCAAACACTAGTAAATGCCACATTAAATTGGAATTAAAGTAAGCTACACAAAGTATTTCTCTTTCACATAAAGAATAATTAAATTAGCCAGCTTATTGCCACAGGATGTGGTAAATACCAAACTACAGTATGTTTCATGATGAAAATCAAATAACTTAATAGTATAGAAGTACCTGCAAGGGGATTAAACATGAAGTTTTCATTATGGTCTCCATCTTGACAGCCACTAGTTACCAGAAGCTAGCAAGGATATAAAAGGAGGAATTAAAGTCAGCCTGTATCTTATTTTTTCATGGTGTTTTCCTAAACTGTACTTATTATTGACCTCTTCAGAGTTAAAGCTTAAGCTGCAATTGATGAGGGAAGATGGGTGAAATGAAACAAATTCCTGTTACAGCAAATGAAAACGTGTACCCATCCATTCCTCCACTCTTAGCTCTAGGTCCTTCTCCTTCACTTTATTCTTTTCCTCTTGTAACTACTGGGAATAATGGTTATTCCTATGTTAGTCAGCTTGATTTTCAGACTATTTTCATGCTTGATGCTTGTCAAAAGGAAGTCTTTCCAGAGGAAGTTCCTTGTGAATGATCTGGGGAATAGGAAATATGAGAACAGACTGTTCCCACACAGCTTGTTTTGTCATGCCAGTCCATTCCTTAGCTGTCCAAGAGCAAGACAGAATTTCATTTGGAAAAACATCTGATTACATGGATTTAATTTTAAACTATTAGGTGAAGAATGTTAGCAGTGTACTTCTACAAAGCACAGAGTAGTGTGTGGGAGGGATATTTACCTGTTAGGAGGGGTTTGCAGCCTACATCAAATTCCTTGTTGTGCACAGCTTAAAATTACTTTGGCTGTAACTGGAGAAGTTGTAGCTCCAGCTGGATTGCAATGTAGACATGCCCTACAATACAGTTTTGTTGACTTCAAACTCAAGAAGTGCTGCCATGTACAGCATGGTATGATGCAAGTTTTCAGTAAGTTTCAATGTTCAGCATTATGAGTCTTTTACAATTTAAAGATGTCAAGTTCAGTCATTAAAAGGAAAAAATCTATACAAAGCTTTGCCTAAGAATGTGTGAGAAATCTGCAAACACTTTTTCAGAAATCTGGATTTTTGTTTGCCTATTTCTCTTCAATAATTATAAACAATGTCATGTGGTTTTAAATACGAGATGAAAGTGAGTTCTTGCATCAGTTTTGGTTCTTGTCTGCATTGAATAATGAGGACTTGTGTATATTAAATGTAACTCTTTATGTTCACAGAAGCTCAAATCAGATTTCTTAAGGCAAAGTTACGTGTGATGCAGGAAGACCTGGCAAATATAGTGTTTGAATGCAGGAAAAAGGTAAGGGATTAATTTTTTAATCTAGAAATGGAATAGGTTCCTCTTTAACAAAAAATCCCAAAACAGAATTCTCTCAACTTTTCTGTTTCAAGTATTAAGAGTTAATGTTCTATTTCTTTTAAATACTGTACAGATTTAGAGTTAGGGGTGGTAATTTCTGTATAAGTGTGATCTTGGGCTAAAAGCTTTCAAAATGCACTTAATGGAAAATAATTTGGGGCAGGAGAGAACCACTGGGAACAATGACATGCCCCAGCTGTAGGGCCACTGTGGTTCTGCAAAGTCTCAAACCATCTCCTTCCTGCTGGGAAGGAGAGGGAGCCTGAGAAAAAGGAGGAGAAACAGTGGTGGTGAAATGCAGATTGTGGAGTACAGAGAGAAGGGAAGTGTGCCCAGAGCTGGCTGCTGGGATGAGATGGATGTTTAGGGGGAAATGAGAAACAGACTAGCTTGAGAAATAGAAAATCTTGAGAAATAGTCAGGTGCTTTCAGTGTCATCAGTGGATCAAAGTGTGGAAAGAGATTCCATTTTAAGTGGAATATTGTAATCAAAACAGAAATTAGGCTTTCTCTGTTCTCAAGAGTACAACTGATGCAGAGGACAGTATTTGGAATTACATACCTGAGCAGATCAGCCTGAACTTAAGGCATTGTGAGGCTACACTGATACTTCACTGTTAGAATGTACAAGT
This sequence comes from Zonotrichia leucophrys gambelii, assembly GCF_028769735.1. NCBI lineage: Eukaryota > Metazoa > Chordata > Aves > Passeriformes > Passerellidae > Zonotrichia > Zonotrichia leucophrys. The sequence goes on along the minus strand of NC_088180.1, from coordinate 7,294,294 downwards.
GAGTTTTATAATCTGCACTGTCTGGCAGGATATTTTAAAGTGATGCTCAAACAGCTCTTGAACTGTTAAAACTTAAGTAGTTCATATCTGTCTGCCAGACAGATCACTTCTTATTCATGTATTTGTAATCAAGCAAGGTTTTTGAACTAACTCTCTATTTTACATAACTGCACTATTTTTATTTGTGGTCTCTTAACTTCAGAATGCTTTTTTCCACCTATTCCCCAGGCCCAAAAGTGATGATGACATTAAGAGCATATGGCCAAACACCTATGTGTTTTCTTACACGCTTTTAATTTAGCATTAAGGAGCAGGATGATAGTAAATGGGTTTTTTGAAATAAGTACATGAACAAAATCTTTAGAAGTAATTAGATTTTGATATTTTATATCTGTACTTCATTTTTATCAACACAGTTGCTTCTGCATTTCAATACTTCTATGCTGTGATCAGAAGAATGTTGGTACATTAGATTTTAAAGTCATTTTCAAATCAAATATAATTTTGTCAGAAGCTATTGAACTTCATCATTCCATGCCAAAATCATGACAGAATTCAGTTACTGTAGCAGATGACAGAAGACAACCTTGTACTTTTTCTAGTCCTGCTCCCTTAGCACTTTGTATGTAAATTTATCATTTTGGGTTCCAGTTTCTCTGGTGTGAAAATAACTATTACATTCAGAAGGTCACAAAAATTTCATTTTGGCAAAGCCTTGAGATAGATTCTGGGTTTGGTTCCAATTCACAGTCCACTTGTTATAAGGAAGCAGTAAATATGTTTAAATTTAAAGAGGTGGGAGTTTCTGAGGTGCACGAAGTCATGAGAAGCACTTAGGATAAAGCATACAGATTTCTCAGGTGGGAAGCTGGTATTCCAAGGGACTGAGAGAACAGCAGAGAGACTTTTTTTCACAGAAATTCCATTTCTGTACGTGCCTTGGTTTCTTTTGCTTAAAGAAAAGCAGGGCATAATGTGTCTCTGAAACAATCTACATTAGTATTCACTTACAATGTTTGAAAGGTTATAAAAGAAAAATGCCTTGAATTATAATGCTTAATGTGGGATGTAATTGCCAGTAGGTCATGAATCTAAGACAGGACTCACTTCATGTTAAGAGAATCTTAAATTTGAATATTTGATGTATCCTGGATCATTAGCTTGCTTTTAAGTCAAAACCAGATAATCTCCTGAAACATAATGGAGTGGTTTATCAGTAATTACAGTCTCTTCTTTTTTCCCATAATTTTTCCTAATATGTGCATTTAGCTGTTCTCACAAAAATGTCACAAAATATCTATGTACTACTGTTATTCATATAATTCTATAACATTTTGATTATTTTCAAAACCTTTGAGCTATGAGAAATGTTTTACATACTGCTACAAGACAGTTTCAAGTAAAAGACTGCAGAATATTAAATGAGAAAAGCGTTACTGTTTGTTAAAGTATTATCTTGGTGAAATGGTGTTTTGTTTTCTTAGTCTTACTTGTTGCTATTTCCAAATCTACAGCACATATATTCTAACTGCCTGTTATTTACAAGACATTATTACTGCATTACCCTCCTGCTCCCTTGCAATAATTTAGCTGTGTTTTTTTGCTAATTACTGCCACACAGGATGATGAAAATCAGAATTTAGGAACTCGGCTCAAAGATACTGAAGAAGAAAACTCAAGACTGCAACGAACAGTCAGCCTGCAGCAGTCTCAGATTGAGAAGTACAAAATGTTGTCACAAGAAGCAAACAAAAAAACTGAAGGGTTACAACAAGAGGTCACTGCACTAGAAAAGGTATGGCAGATATTAGTCTTGTTTATCTCAAAAAGGGAAAAACCCACATCAAATTACCCTCTGTTCCCTGATGGAGTGATAGAGCCATGTACAAAGATCTCATTAATGTTTCAATGTCTGTTAATTTATAAATTGTATTTTTAAATGGCCTAATTTTTTTTTAAGGAAGAAATAATATATTTTGCTAACCTTTTCTTCTGCTTTTTCAGTCATATATTTCTGTGTTTTAAAATTAAATTCCTATGTAAAAGACCCACAAGAGACAAAACTACCTTTTTAGAAACTGCTGTCAAATTTAAAAACTAATCCTGAAAAGTACAAGGAAATTCCATTTTTCGGGTTTTAATTATATTTTTAATTGCTTCTGTAAATTCTGTTGTAAGCTGTAGAACCTACTGAACTTTTTTTTTAAAAGCACCTGAAGCTTATCTTGTGCAGGTAAGGGAAGGGATGTGCTTGTTGTCCCAAATGGAAAAGCGGGCCCTGCAGTGTGGCTGCTGTCCCCCAGCGGTGCCATGGCCAGATGGCTGCACACACAGCTTGCTTTGTTTGCAGCTTCATCTTAAGGGCAGCATGTGTTTTTCTTTAATTACTCAGAGTTAGAGAGGTTGATTTCAAAACCATGGCATGCATACAGTGTTGGGTAGTACATGTAATACAACCAGGAGAATGTTTCAGTTAAAAAATTGAGGAAAACAGAACACAGCTCAGCCATCAAAGGCTCATACTTCCATTAATCATAGTATGGATTCATGTGGGCATGCTTATATCTTAATGTTTCATAGTTCTGGCATTTTAAAACTAACATGGTCTTTGTGGTTTTTTGTGCAGATACTTGGAGGTTTTAAATTCTCTTAAACTGATTGTGAGGAAAAGTATTCAGTACTACTGTTCATGCTGTTCATCAGCTCACAGTCAATAGGGCCTAGAGATTTACAGTAATTTAGTTCCTTCTCTTAAATTAGCAAGGCAGGACAAATTATATTCAAACCATCTGGGATATAAGTTTGTTTAACCTGTACTTACAGCTTTCTGGAGTGGCAATTTCCAACACTTCTTGCACACAGTCACAGTTAGAAAGTATTTAGGAAATGGGATGAAAGGTTTATTCACTTCCCCTGCACAGGTACCAGAGCCAGAATATGGTCACTTCCCTCACTGGTCTTTGCTTAGGATTTACCATCCTCAGTTGCTTCAATTGTTCCTCATAGATGGTGTTTTCTAAAATTCATCAAGGTTGCCAGTTAGCCCTGGTCATGAAAAGTAGTGGTAGTCCTTTAAAATACTATGACAGCAAAAAAAGCAAGTATGTGTAATGAAAGATTCTCTGCTAATTCAGAAGTTACTTTACACATTTTCTCTGCTATATTAAATTATCTAACTGCAAAAACCATGCATGTAAAAATAATTTTGCAGTAACTGCTTAAATCTCCAGTGGATTTAGAAGACTAAAAACTGCTCTATTTTTTTGATATGAAGTATTATTCAACCCTATTTAATTAATGTACTGTAGATCTATTCCAGACATGTTTAAAAGCAATTTCCTGTGAACACAGGCTTGAAATGGTGCTACTGTGCTGCTGAACTCTCATGACTCTTTCAGTCTGGACAAAGTTTTCTGTATAGCTGAGAGCACAAGTGTAACCTCAGTTTTTGGGGCTTTTTTGCTTTTTCTGTTGTTGCAATGTAGGTGATGGTAGACTTAAGGTGTGATACATGCTTCCCCAAACTCCTTAGATTATCAAGTTTTTTTAATTCATTAATCCCCCAGGAACTTTTTGTATGTGCCTAGGCAAAGATTCTCACCTGCTTTTCACAATTTACCTGAAACATGGTAACTATTTCATTATTTTTACCTTTTCTTCTTGTGGTGTTCAGTCTCTGTAAACATTACGGCTGCAGCACCCACCTAAGGCAGTAACTGAATTCTGATACTCCCAGAAATTTCCATCTTTTTCTTTCCAGCATTCCAATTTTTTTTCTATCTAGTTGATCTCATAAATGCTACCACCTCTCTCATCTCTTTCACCAGTGGTCTACAAGAACATTCCTTTCTTTGTGTTCTCTCCCACTTATTCAGCCAAGCTCTAATGTTCCATAGTGGTCTGGGAAACACCAAAGTTGTACTTTGTGCAGGGGGTTATCACTTGCCTTGAAGAAAGGCTTGATGTCAAAGCTATTTTCTGGGGAGGTGTTGCAGAGCTTCCTAAAGATGGCAGTGCTGCCTGCACTGCTGCTGGGAGGACAGAAGGCCTGGTGAGGGTTACTCGTGGGCCATCACAGCCCCTGCTGACACTCAATGCCTCAGCCATGGCAGAACAGTGGGGAAAATCCAGAAACTGAAATGGGATGCAGTTTTAAACCACAGTAGTTTATCCTCCCACTCTTAGATAAATATTATATGAGAAAACTAATCCAGCTTTGACTTAAAGTATTGAAGAAATGGCAGAAACCTTGCCTAGTTACAAAATAAAACATTTATTTCAGGTATTTTTAAGATTAAAAACTTGGAGTCTAATACATTTAACAATATACCCTGACTAGATGACTTGCAAAAAAGTCCTTGATAAGGTATTATGTGTGACAGCAAATGTCAAAAATCCCTAAAAAAATTCTTAGAATTCTTTCATTAAATGATCTGGTTAGCTGATAAGTAATTTGCATTGCATGTAGACTATTTTTTTGGTGATTAAATGCTTGAAAGACTATTCCAAAGCTTTTCATATTAATGCAGAATCAAATATATAGCACAAAGGATGTAATAGACTTCATTCACAACTCCATCATCTTGATACAAGACAAAGAGGTCAATTAGTATGTATTTCTTGGATAAATGATGTGGAAGTCTTGAGTCACCACCACAGAACAGGTGTAGAACTGAGAAAATAGAACAGTTGCTCAGAAATGAGGCAGTCTGAGGGCCACCTCATTATCAGTAAGACCCCCCCTCTACCTTGATTTTGTTAAAAGAAAATTCCTGTGCCCATTACAAAATATTTGATATTTTAAAGAAAGAGTCTATTTCTTTTTTCATAAAACACAAGATGTGCTCTTTCTGCCAGGGTTGTTTATTACTTTTACTCTGTATGTTATCTATATTCCCTGATCTTTAGTCTCATTATTCTGTTCCTCAAGTTGGTTCCTTTCTCTCATTTCCCCACTTACAGCACTATGAAATCCTGTCAGCAGAGTCAAGAGACGACTGCTTTGATTGGTGCCATAACACTTGATGAACTCTTTTCTGCCAGATGAAATAGTTACTACCCTCAGCCATCTGCAGCAGGCTGCTTTCGCTGCTTGGTGGGAATTGCATGTAGTAATCTCTGGGGCAAAGAGGTGAATGGAGCAGGTGGGAAGAAGGAGCTGGGAACACCAGCCACCATTCCAAAATCTGTCACAGAGTGGACATCCTGATACTTTTTTCTCTTTTTCTGACTGATCATACAAGGTTTTTCAATCTTATATGATCAGCTTCACAATTTACCCCAAGAGAAGCTTAAAAAAATAAAGATGAGAAAGATCCTTTTTCAAGATTTCAAAGGAAAAGGGGTTGTTTTAATGGTAGAATTGTCTTTGAGACAGATTCTGTTACAGGCCAAAGAAGTTCAGACTCTTCAGCTTTCAAGGGTGAGCCTTTTTTGTGTGTTGTTGATACAAGATTCATTAGAACACCATTATCCATGATGTTTTTCTTGGTTTGTCCCTTCCTTTTTCAATAGGAATTGGAGAGTGTAAAGCGTGCCCAAAAGCAGGGTGCAGCCACTCAGAGTGCAACTGAGGTGCGTTTAAACAGGGCCTTGGAAGAAGTGGAGAAGTACAAAGTGGAGCTGAATAAACTGAAGCAAAGCAACAAGGTACTGTGGCTGAGGAAAGCAATTTCCAGTCTGTAATCACTCAGTAATGCCAGAATGAGACAAAAAGCTTGATGAGCTTTGGGAGCATCGTATCTCTTACAGGCAGCCCCAGAATTAACTTGGAGCAAGTCACAAAAGGCCTCAATAAGTTACCTTAGAGGATACTACTGCAAACTCTGGAGGGAGAAGAAATGTACAGAATGAAGTTAAAGCCTTTCTGATTTTCCTCATTTCTGTGAAAATGAGACCTGTTTAGAAAGAGGGAGAAGTTCACATACACACCTAACACATACAAAGGCAAACCACGGCTCTTGTTGCCAAGATTTTCTTTTCTTTTTTAAGCCTTAATGTGGGAGTATTTTGATTAATCCCATTTCTTTTCAGAAGTGTCATGTGTGGCTACTGTTTGTCATTTTCTTATGTAATGCCAGGTTTCATTAGTTAAAGCATCATTTTCATAATTTCTCCTTTTCTTCCCTTGGTAGGATGTAGCTAATCAAGAACTCAAAATGATCGAAGAGTTAAAAGCAGAAAACAAGAAACTGCAGAAACAAAAAGGAGAGCTGATTACAGGTTTTAAAAAGCAGTTAAAGTTAATTGATATTTTGAAGAGACAAAAGGTAAGGAACAGACTATGGGTGTATTTCATCTAACAACCTCTAGCTAAATGCATCTACTGTCCAGCAAAGTAATCCTGAAAACTGTAAGTTTACATGGAAGGAAATTAAAATGAGAAGAATCTATAGTAAGAGATATTTCCCAAATCAAATTATTTTCCACTTACTAGTTCCACTACACTTTTCACTTAAAATACATGGGATGTGTGCAGTAATTTCCATCAGTTCTCCTTCTGAGGCAGCATGAGACATGTAGAGCTATGGGCTGGACAGGACCCTAACAGCACAGAGTGGGTCACCTCCAATTGCTTACTCTGCAGAATCTCCCAGGATTCATTTTGGGATGGAGTCAGTGCACTGCCTGCATTCTCAAACCAAAGCTGTAAGACAGCTAAAGCAAGCAATGTATGGTGGCTTGTTGAGCAGAACCCCCTTTAAGAAGGGCCAGCCCTAGAGATAAGAAAGTGGAACATTTTATTTACCCTTTGAGTACTCAGTGATCACCAGACATTTAGTAAACACTGTTGAAGCTGTTGAGCCCCAAGAGGAAGAATAGTTCTGTATGAAGTGGCAACTTAAGTGTGAGTATTTTGCACCCTGATCCTAAGAACTGGGAATTGCAATATGAAACACACTCTTGAATGTGGAATACCTCCCCAACACAGGGCAAAGGAGGACAGGTAAGTGGAAAAGAGGAAGTGGCGCTGCTTATGTATTTCCAGTGCAAGAGAATTTTTCTGGTAGTAACAGGATGCAGAGGAGATCCTGGGGATTCACCCAACAGCAATAGTGCTAACTTAGCCTTTGGCTGGCCCTTCTAGCTCTGCAGTTTTATTTTGAGAATGAAGACTACACAGCATTCACTCAAAATATGTTTTTCCAGATGAGGTAGCTCATTGTCCTCTGGAACATGAATTCACTGAAATGGGTGTCACAGAGCAGCATTTCTGTTTAATTGGGAACCAAACCCATGGACTCAGACAGATGTCACAAATTGCATTAAATATGTTTTTAAGCAATTACAAATGCTGTATCAGAACTGCAGATAGGAGAGAAAGCCACTTACCTTTTCTTACACAAAGTGTTACTCACAGAGGAAGGATGCTGTGAGTTGTCCTTTCTGAAGGGACTGAGGCTAACCCTGCCCCTTGCAGCTTCTGGCAGAAGGCACTGGGGAAGGGCAGCTGAGGCTCACATGTGCTCAGTGTTCACAGTCAGGGGGAGGATTCAAGTCTGCTTCAAACAGGCCTTTTGTTGAATGAATTAGAAAAACCTGATTTAGGCTGCTGGTGTAATATTTGTGTGGCAGCTTCAGATGCACAGAGCAGACAGAGACTGAAGAATGATAGAGGGAAAATATTCCCCAAAGACATTAAATATCAGTAGTAGGATGAGATTTGCTTTGTAATAACTTTAAATTGTATGTTGATCAGCTTGAAAGAATGTGGACCACGTTTTCTTATGTGTGTTCTTCAGATGTCACAAGAGTTGTCAGATTTTCAGGAATTTCTTTATTAATGAATTAATTATTAAATATTAATTGCTTTATATAAACCCATAAAATATCCCAGTTAGTCAGGATTTTGTATTGCTCATTCACACTATTTTACCTTCTGCTCACTTTTTTTTTTTTAGATGCACATTGAAGCTGCCAAGATGCTTTCTTTTACCGAAGAGGAATTCATGAAAGCTCTTGAGTGGGGAAATTATTGATCCCATTAAATAACTTCTGTTTGAAAGATGAGTCAGATGGTACATTATTTTGAGACTGTATATGAGTCCTTGTTAATAGTTAATAACTGTATATCCCACTGAATTGATTTTGTTGATTTTTCTTATGTTTAAATAGTTAAACCTTTGTCAGCCTGATAGCTTGTGTTGTAATGTCATATGAAACACAAATTTCTACTTCATTGTCAGGCCAAACTGCCCATTCTGTAAGGAGCAGAGAAGCCCAGACCATGCAAGGACTATTCCAACAAGTGAACTTTGATATCAGTTTGCTCTGTTCTAGCATTTAAAACTGTACCTTACCTATGGTCATATTCAGTCCAAGGAAGTCAGGATTTAGTCTCAGAAAATTCCTTGTTGCAACAGAAATAAACTAACCAGTGATCCACTTGAGAAGAAAATGTCATGTCCTTTTTAAAACACGTGGTTGGAAAATTGGCCTGGTCTGTTCTCTGTAACAGATCTCCCCTCAAAGCTAGCTGGTCTGGCATCTAATTTAAGCACCAACAGCTCTTTTATAGAAATGACCATAACTTGTTTTAGCAATAACATCTGAGTGCCCCTGGCTGGCATAACCATACATGAGACTGCCTCTCATCACCCAGACAGACTCCACAGTCCCATGGAGCTGGGTTGTGTAAGTGTTCCTTCAGTCAAGGAATTGTTAAACCCTTCCCTGGCCATCAGCTGCTGCTTTGGGATACAGGCAGGAGCAATGACTCCATATTCCCAGGTGCTCTACAAGCATCACATCCATATAAAAATTTCATTATTCATCATTGTAATCAATAACTAGAAAACAGATTCAGGGTAGAAGAACTGAGCCTTTTGTGTGTACATTTATGAACAGGAGCAATACAAGCCTGTGCTGCTTGCATGAACCTCTGCCACACCTCAGCTATTTCAATGGATTCATCCCTCAGAGTAAGTGAGTAAGAACATGGGACAAAACCAGTCAGTTTATGCATTTAAAGAAAGGTACAAACAGTAGTTCTGACCTCAGAATGACACAACATATCTGCTTAGATCCTACCAGTGAAGTACCTCAGATCTACCTCGTGGAGATGGGACACACTGCATGTGAATGAGGGCTGTAGTAGTGTAGTGCCAGTGCAGCCACAGCTTCCCAGTGCATTAGGAGAATCCTTCAGTCCAGACTGGAATACACATGCTGGGTTAGGGTTCTGCTGCATTGCTGAAGAAAACATTTCTAACATTACTACATGACTAACTGAGAAGAATTGAGAACTCCAGAACAGTTTATTGATGAAAAATGTAAGTGGACTTCTATAAAATGCAAATGGACTTCTAAAAAATGCAAATGCACTTCTAAAAAACTAACTGCTCATCCGTTTAGAACTTCGGTTTTAAAATGAAGGCTGTTAATGCTATTAAAAAGGAATTCCTCACGTTAAAAGCAAATGAAGTTTTCACTGGGAATCCGATGACACCTAGTGGCAAAGCAGGAGCTGAGCTGCGGGAAGGTTCAGCTCTCTTCTGAAAGTTCATTACCTCTTCTCTGCTGGTAGGCCAACCTGAAATCTTCTCCAAGCATGTTAATATCATTTTCATCTTTGAGTATTCCCTGCATTAACAGGAAAGAAATATCATAAGGTAAAAACTATGAATTTCTGAAATTTTCTATGGAGAAAATATGGTATCCATAATGGTATCCATAATCCTATGGTGCCTTTAAAGCAAGCCTGATTGCACAAAACCCAAACAGGTGAGTTACAATCTGTGCCCCCTTTTTTTCTGCCAAAAGACAACATTTAGCTGCATTCTCTTGCTCACAGGAGTGAACAGAGTCAGTACAGCACAGGGGCAGGTATTTAAATACAAGTATTTAAAATACAATTCACTTACTCGAGGAAGATAACCCAGCAATTTCCATGCATGCTCCTTCAAGAGTTTCTGTCTCTCCTCTTCAATAATTGCACGGATCCTTTCTTGCCTTTTCTTCTCTAACTCTCTTTCTTCAAGTTCACGCTCCTACAATAAACAAGTTTTCCTAAGTTCTGTTTCAGCTCTGTGAGCATTTGTTTCCGCCACTCTCCACAACAGCATAAAGAGAAAAAATTTTAGTGGAATAAATTTTGAACTTCCTAATTCCTGGTCACAGGAAATGCTCCTGAAAAGGATGGAAAAGTGTATGGAAAACCTACAAAGCATTGTTTAAATAATATCTGTCTGGCAACTGGAAAACAAAAGACAAAACTGAATGGCAAATCGTGGGGTGAGTCTGCTATCCAAGTGTTTGGTGTCAGAAGCCCTCTGGAAGGCAGGCAATGTTCAGTTCTGGTGGCTTTTTGGCTCTCAGATTAGAGCAGCCCTACTGCTCTAATCCAGGGAAAGGAACAATAGCTATGAATTCTCACACTGATGACTGGAAATTGCAATTCACATTACACAGGTGATTTGTACCCTATACACAGGTCTGGAGACAGCAGTATGGGATTCCATGTCTTGTTTTCAGCTTACACCTTTTCTTCCTCAGAACTCAATAAAAGAGACCTGACCTCAAAGCAAGACTAGGCCATCCCCTCCTCAAGCATCATTACCAGTGCAGCTGACCAGGGATGTGAAACTGGACAGCAGTTGTGTTGCTGATCTCATGGCTCCCAGAGGTATTTGCAGTACACAACTACACGGGAGGGCAGGAATGTTGTTGACCCCAACCTCTTGAGCTACAAAAGAAGCTCAAGTTTTTTTTCTTGTTAGAAACCAAAACAAGGTCCTGGTTCCCCCCACTACTCTCTGCAATTCTCATCCACCTTTCCCTACCAACACCATTGTCCCTTAGGATAGCACAAGTATTCCTATCTTAAACACTGCACAAACAGAAGGTGCATGTGAGACTCTCACCTTCTCTGCAATGCCCTGTTTGCGCCGGTCCTCGAGGATTTTTTCCACGGCCATTTTGTGTTCGAGCTGTTTCATTCTCCGTTTCTGAGCGTTCAGCTGCTTAATGCGATCTTCCTCAGCCTGCTGGGCCGAAATCTGCTGCTGCAGAGCTCTGTCCTCTTCTCTCCTAGCTTCTTCTTCTGCTGCCTTTAGAGCAACCTGCTTTTCATAGGCTTGCCTTAAGTCTAGGCGCTGCCTTATTCTCTTTTCAATTTCTGCCTAGAAAGGAAATGTAGTAAAATGCAGTATTACTGAAAATACTTTGAAAAATGCTCAACAACAGCAGCCAACCTACTCCATTTATCTTGGAATAAATTTACTGTAGCTTTTAGCTCCTAGCATAACTAACTGGAGCAAACATTCCATATCTGACAGTGCTCTCCAGTATTAATCAGCTTGGCAAATGTCACAAGATTCTCAAAATTAAGTCCAAAACCAAAGGGGATTTTTTTTCCCACTATGATGAAGGGAATCAACAGTCAGTCATCCTGAACAACACTCTGAAAACTGCAGTGTTTGGTATCTCAACACTGTTACATTTTGTCTGTCACCCACAGCAAGGTAAGACAGAGTATATCCAGGCCCATAGGAAACAGACATGCAGAAAAAACCCAATTAATTAAACTGCTTAGCTTAAATCCAAACTTGAAAGTTACTGGTGTTTTTCTTCACAAGATAAATAAATGTATAAATGGGGTCACAAGGGTATTCAAAACATTCACTTGCCTTCCTGGTTGAAATTAAATATATTAGGAACAGAAAAGGAAACTCAAAGTACAAAATTTTCCCTCCAAAACCTAAGCTAATCTATAAACTGCCTGACTGAGAACATTTAGAAAATAGAGTTGAAAATAAATACTTTGTGCTAGAACATAACTGGAAACCCCGAGGTCACATACAACACTAACAGACTTAGAAATCCAACGTGTGGAAAAAAAATCTTTCATATACCTGGCAGCACTTACCATCTCCTTCTTCCTTTCCATCGCTTCTTGTTCTTCCATATACAGATCTTGGAGGATTTGTTCCCGTTCTTTACGCCTCTGTTCTTCTCTTTCCATGGTCTTGGCAAGCTAGTACAAGAAGGAAAGGTTTCTAAATGAAACACAAAAACACAGAATAATTTTTTCAACAATTTCAATTTTTGATACCATGTTTTGAACTCTCTGTTTTTTCTCTTCACTGTCTCGAACTTTAGCCATCCAACCATCTTCTCTTTGTCGTTGCATGTTGGCAAACTCCATAATTTTCCTATTTTCTTCTTCCATCTCTTCCTGTTTCCTCTTCCTCCAGATAGCTTGTTCTTTTATAAACTCTTCAATATATGTCTGAGTTTCTCTTATTTTATCTAACTTCCGTTGTTTTTTTCTGTAGAAGATGGAAAAAAACTGTTCAAATAATTATTTAACATAATAAGTAAGTAAGCATTTAACCAGATGCTCACCATTAACATATTTCTGAGACTAAGATTTAAGTGACTCTCCTTAACCATTCAGCTAGAAACTAGATAGCTAAATTGAAACTACTTAGTAATAAACTGCCCCAAGAAGGGAATCTCATGTCTAACACCTTTCTGGAAGGCAGACTGTACACAAAGTACACACTGCTGCTGCATCTTATGTATGCCCCATCAAAGAGAAAGAAAACAAAGCCCAATAGCACCACAACCCCTAAACTTTTTATTTACACTGAACTCTCCCCACACACACACAATACTCTGCCCTCAGAAACCTCCTCTCCTTCCCTGTTCCTAAGACATGCAAACAAAGGGACACAAGGAGAGGTAAAAGTTTCTAATGTGATGTTGTGTCCAATGGAAGCCCTCCTGCAAATAAGCTGGATTTCATATTTGTGGAACAAGGACACAAGAGTGACTGGGATATTCTGAGGTTTCAACAAGAAAATCCATGCAAGTCAGTCTCTTGTTACTAAAATGTGACCAAGGGAAACTAAAATGGGCTTAGTATATATATGGAATAGGTGCATGCAAATTAGCTTTCTGTGCAGAATTATATGAGTTGCTTTGTTTTAAATTAATAAATAATAAAATTCAAAGTAACTAACATTTGTTCTTCTTCATAGATCTTTTTTACAATTTCATCAATCATGTGTTTCTCTCTTAGAAACTCTTCATAAGCCTCTTGCTTCTTCTTCTCCAGTTCCTCAACCTGTTTGTCCAGTTCTTGATGGTAAGTTTTCTTCTCCTGGTTTCTCTTCAGTTCTGCAGACATTTCTTCTTTCAGATACCTGTCATAATCTTCCTTTATTGCTTGGGCTACTTCATCCTCCCATTTCTGTGGGGAAAAAGTCAATGCTAGATTCCTTTTCACTCCCACTACTACAGCTTGTAATGAAAAAATACACAGTATGGAAAGGAATTATGCAGCATTACCAGAAATGAAAATCTTCCACCTCAATCTATAAATATAGAGCCTTAACATGCTTAATAGCTTAATCCAGTCAGTAGAACCCTTGAAGGGCACCCTCAAGATCTGACCAACTGGAGGAGCACTAAAAATACTTAAAGAACAAAGTATTGAGCATTGGAGCACAGGTGGGACTCACTCACAATGACTGGAATGAGGCTGGGCTACAGAGGACACCCTCACTGAACACACTGCTGTACAGCAAGTGCCTGCACTGAGCCCTGTATAAAGCATTAACACCATCAGAATCACCTGCCTGGCCACCAATATCTTTGTACAGATAAATACAAGCTTGCAAGTCTTCTGAAGTTACCCAGATCACTGTTTGGAGAGAGTAACATTGTTTTCAACAACCAGACTCTGAGGTAAGGATTCACCACTGTAAACACTTACTGTACAAAGGGTATCATAGTTTTGACTTGGGTAAATACTACAAAACCAGTAAAATAACAAATATAACTAGTCATACACCTAATTCAATCACTACTCCTTCAACTGCAATGGCAAAGTAAACCTTTTTCTTATAGCTAGTTATTGCTTTAATCCTTCATAACACAAAATATATTTTCAATAACACTGAATGCTTGAACAATATTTTAGATAGAAAAGGTCAAAGGAAAAATCTTCTACACAATCCATAAAAAGAATTATGTGACTCAGGTGCTGGGATATGCTAATTACCATGTTCTCATTGTGTATAGCTTTTTTTTCAGCAATCTGTGCAGCTCGTTCTTTATTCATATAAGCAGATTTCAGCTTGCTTTCTAACTCTCGAAGTTCAAGACTGGAGGGGAAAAAAAAGTTATCCTATTACAAGAGGGTAGGTATCTAGGGGAAGAAATTGTGTTTCCATCACTATTTAAACACAGTACTTTTCATTGGGACAACCCTGATGAAAAATATTGCTCTAGTTAAAGGGCAGAAAAAGAAAAAAATCCATTTGAAAACAAGAGGTACCTATATTTCTACATGTGCTATCAACAGTTCTGCATACTTCACTTCTAACTATATAAGCACAGGTACATGTACATACACATGTATGCTCACAGATATGCCCAAGTATAAATACATACATATAAATATACATATTTATATATTAGCAAATATGTTCAAAATGAAAATTTTGTGGATCAACTTTTTTATTGACAAAATTTGCTTAAAATTAACTTACTATTATACTTCGATCTCAAAGTAACTTTTCCTTCCAGGTCTGAGTCATCTCCACTCCAGCTACAGTTTTCCCAAATCTGATAACAGGAGCAGCCAATTTGATACAGCTGGGAAATTTCTGAATTACCTGTTTGCTCTGACTTGTTGCCTGATCTTCTCATCTCTCGTTTTCTCGAGGTCCCGCCTCGCCAGCTCAGCCGCCAGCTTTTGCTCTCGCTCCAGCTGCAGCGCTCTCTGCTTTCTGCTCTCTTCTGCCTGATGAGAACAAACAATTTCCGTACCACCTCTCGCACACGCACATTTGGGAGAAGGCAAGGAGACTGTGCAGTGAAGCAAGACTTTCCGAGTCAGTAAATGACTGTTAATGGAGAAAGCTTTTGACAGGCAAAGGTAAAGCCAGGCGAACTCTTCTCCTCAGCCTTCCCCCTCCCTGAGGGTGGCCGCCCCCGCTCTTACCGCCCGTAGCTCCTCATCCAGCCGCCGCTCCCGCTCCAGCTCGGCCCGCAGCCGGGCCGCCCGCCTGCCCCACTCCCGCTCCTCGGACGCCTGCGGGCAACAAGGGAGAGGCGGTGGCGCAGGACAGCCGCGGGACCCGCTCCCCATGCTGCCCCCCTCACGGTCCCGCTCCTCCTCGGTCCCTCCCGTCACGGTCCCGCTCTCCACGCCGCGCCCAATATCGCTCCTCACGGTCCCCCAGTCCTCCCTCACGCCCACTCGTACTCGCTCCCCTCAGGTCCCATGCACCCTTCCAAGCTCGCTCCCCTCAGGTCCCACTCGCCATGCCGCCCCAGTCACTCGCCGCCCTCATCTGGTCCCCTCCCCATTGCCCCCCCAATGTCACTCCCCTCAGGGTCCCCCTCGCCATGGTCCCCAATCTCGCTCCCCTCACGGTCCCACTTCCCATGCCCCAATCCCCCCTCACGTCCTCGCATCCCCCTATCCGCTCCCCACGTCCCTCGCCATGCCCCTATCTCGCTCCCCTCACGTCCCACTCGCCATGTCCCCCAATTCACTGCCCTCACGGTCCCACTCGCCATGGCTCCCCAATGTCACTCCCCTCACGGTCCCACTCGCCGTGCTCCCCTAATCTCGCTCCCCTCAGGATCCCACTCGTCATGCGGCACTCAGTCTCGCTGCCCTCACGGTCCCACTCGCCATGCCGCCGCCAGTCTCGCTCCCCTCACGGTCCCACTCCCCATGCCCCCCCAAATGTCACTCCCCTCAGGGTCCCACTCGCCATGGCCCCCAAGCTCGCTCCCCTCACTGGCCCCCCCTTTACCATCCTGCAGGCCGTTGCCGTGGCAACGCGCGGCGCCGCCGGGCTCCAGGACGCGGTTTCACTTCCGGGGAATCTCACTCGCTGATTGGCCAAGATGGCGACCCGACCCCGACGCGTCGTCGCTGAGTGGGCGGGGCCAAGGGAGCGTGACGTCACCGCGAGGGTTACTTGGAAAGATGATATTGAAACGCATTTCTTGAATCGTGACTTTAAATTAATGCACCCGGCATACCTCTAAACACAAACCCCAGGTGGCAGCGTTTAATAAGGAATTTATCTCCTTCACAGCTATGACGAGGGCTCTCCAGCGGGTATGGGAGATAGAGGGACAGGGCAGAACACAACAGCCAGAACATGACCCATGATCACCAAAACTGATTATTCTGATAAGGTTACTTGGTACAGAATATGCGTTATTTAGGAAAACGCAGCCCTCCATATTCCAGAGAGACCTTACACAGAGCACAACTGCTCGCTACATTTTTCCCGGACTGACTCTGCTCGAGGAAGGAAATCAACCTTGTGGCACCCAATTCCCCAAACTCTCCTCACCTTAATGTTCTTTTCCACATAGTTGCATAAAACTAATAACATTTAAGCTTATTTAAAGCAGTGTTTAAAATTAATTAGCGTCACCTACTTTGTAAAATTAATTAAAATTAATAAAGCTTAAGAGAAGAACACCTCTGAGAATTAGGTAACAAGTGTGATTGTTTCTACTGATGCAGTGCTGTCTATAAATGTGTCTATATCTTCTTGGGATGAGAACACATATTATTTTAAATCATTTCCAAATTTTCCCAAATTGGTGGAATTCTTTCTGAAGCTTTGGTTATTCTGTCTTTTTAAGGAGAGAAGTGTTTTCCAACAACACTTGGGGAAGGGAGGAATAAACTACAGGAGACTGTCTTTAAAAGATACAAGCAGGGAGAGGATGATACCAAAAAGATCATTAATGTTCCCTAATTCGTCTTTGCAAGTGGTGTCACCACTGCACTTCTCTTTTCAACATTAGGCAAGGAAACAAGTAAATGTCAACGCCCCCCAGTGATTCCAAGGCACTGACTTGGAAAGGAGGAATCTTTTAACTATTCTGGCACAGCAGTGATTTTAAATGCTCAAGGTTTGCAGGTGGGGGAATAAAGATGCAAAAGATATTTTTGCTGTCCCTTCTCTGTGAACAGCGATGCGCCTCACTGGAAATAAACAGAATTTTCTTTCTTACCAAAGGAAAGAACAAAATAAAGTCCTACCCTTCACTTCAGGAAATAGGAGCAAATAACCTTGAGATGTAAAATATCATCTTTGTTCACGTGACATCCTCCTTTTGGAACAGCAACCCTCTAAAAGAAGAGCACAAACATCCCTTGAGTCAGCCTCCAGGACAGCAGGGCACTGACAGAAAAGTGGGAGTAAAAATGCTTGAGCAAAATATATACCAGAAACCAATGGGTCAGTTCACAAAGTTATTTTTAAAATTAAGAGGTGGCTTGTATTTGCATGTAAAGTATTTGTTAGCAGTGTATCTATCTTTCACAGAAGAGACAGAATATCCTGAAAGATTCTCAATGGAAAAAATATTTTGAGGTTTCCAGACCTTGGAGCCTTTACTGTTCTTTTATTTCCCATACATTTCACATTTGCTGAAGTGTGTTTAAAATATAAAGAAGAAAAAAAAAATGCAACCAGAGAATACTTTTATCCTCATTACCTTACAGCAGTTTGTGCTCAGAATATCTTACCTTTAATGTCCTGATTTTTTTCCCCAACATAAATTAAGAACAGGGACAGCTCAGTAAACTGTGCCTGCAGATTTCCAAAGGAAGGAAAGTAAACTTCCAGCATATAGTCACTCCACATAGACAACAAAGAGAGGAAACTAATCCAGAAACTCCACAGAAGCACTCAATATTGCTCTTGCCTTGTTCTTCCATTAAATGGAATATGTAAGAGATGGAAAACAATTGTTTCCCTCAACTTAGGCACAACTGCTGGTTTCACCTCTTGAGAGCATCCCCCGCACTGCAGGCTGCTGTCCTAAAGCTTGGGCAACTTAATTGTTTTGTTCCCTCTCTTTACATGCAGCCAGAAGCTCCCCATTTCAGTCTGTAACCACGCTGCTCTCTGGCCCGGGCTCTGACCGCACCTCCCTGGTGGTTCTCTCTCACCTGCACCTGGCCAAGCCTTTCTGTGCCCGGGCCCCTTGGCACATCCTGCTCTCCTCCTCCTCAAGGTCATCTCATTGGTCTCCTCTTGTTCCTCTCAAGGTCTCCTGCACCTGGGAGGGAAGCACCTGGTTTTGCTGCTGCTCCTCCCAGCTGTGCAGTCACAGCAGGTCACTGCTCCCTGGAGGGGCCTCCCTCTCACCTTCTTATTTGGGAAGAATTTGAGCCCTGTGCTGAAAACAGACCTACCTTCTCCTCATGTCAAAAAGCACAGCTCCTTGATGGCACGGATTAATTTCTCAGTTAAACACCTAAGAATTTCACACTTGCAGAGCAGAGTTGCTCTGCTCTTCTAAAGAAGGAGAATAAAAATGGTTTAGCAACCAGCTATGTCAGACTTCTTAGAAATCCAGTGTGTTTATATTTAAGTTTTCTTTCCATTACAGAGATTTTAGAGTAACAGATAATGAAATATCTACCTTCCTGTAGTATGGAAAGGAATGAGTCCCAGCTGCATAACTGCTATCAAACTCACAGAGCATTTCTGCTTGCAGCAGCCTGGTTACAGCTACAGGTCAGTGACCTGATTCTCATTTCTTTTTCCTAAGAGCATTAAACTCTCCTAGAGCCTGAAAAGCTTTTAGGTAATCAGCAGCCAACTGTACAAATGTAGAGTTAAACTCAGCAGTCCTTTCTCAGGGTTAAACACAGCATCTTAATGAGTCAATTCTTAAACTCAGTACCAGCACCCACTGATGAACTCCTGACAACAAAGTGAAGACTGCTGAGAAATGCTAATGGTAAAAATGATGAAATGGAGCATTAAAGGGAAAAGGTAAGTTCCCTTTATGTAGCAGTTTCAGTTGAAGGTGATACAGGAACACATAGCAGGAAAGGTCATTAAATGAAAATGGTGAAGCCATTTTGCAGGTTTACCTCTTTTCTAGGGCATTTTACCAGATGATCATAACATGAGACAGTGACAAATGCATTCCAGCTGAGATAAGATATGTGGGTCATGCTGACTTTGCAACATTATAAACCACTATTGGGGAAAACACAGCTTCTCCGTGAGGTAATTTACCTTCTTTGGATGAAAAGATAAATGTGAATTAACAGGGAAGAGACTGAAACATCTGAGCTGTGTTATTGATCTACTAAGGACCCAGATAAGTCACAGAGAAACTAATGCTTGCTTTGCTTGAGATTAGTGATGGATGGGACAGCAGATTTAGCAGCTAAGGGGCTATCACTGTCAACAAAGCCTTAGCACTTTTTTTTTTAATTATCCTGCAGTAGTAGGGAAAACATGCCCCATAGCAGCAGTAGGCAGAAGCAATCTTTTACTCATGACAATATGGACTCTAAACTAAAATACTCAGTGCTTCAAATGTGTTCAACAAAAATACATCTGTTTCTGATGAGACAAATGCGGGTTTAATAAATATTTACTTGTAGGACTCAGTTTACTGAGGGGAGCACACAAGTGCTTTCTGCTGAGAATATCAGGCTTTCTGCTTCATCTCTAAGAATTACCTGCTCTGGGGACAGCAAATACAGTTCTTCTGCAAAGAATGTTGTAAAACATTGCTATAATGACACTTGTGGTTTTTGCAGCAAGACCTTTATCCACTTACCTATCATAACCAATGAAAGAGACCAGGTATCCTAAGTTCAAACAAAAGGACTGAGTCCTTACTTAGGAAACTGAATGGAAATTATTTTTAGAAAATAATCTAAAAGTTTAAGAGTATGAAAGCTCTGTTTGTAAAAGGTTTTGTAAAAAGTATCTGTTTACTGAGATTTTGACATGGGACCTCTTATACAAGTATTTGTCAAAAAGTGCCCTTCAAGATAACAAGCTTCATTTGTAGCTTTTCATTTGAAAGGAAAGATTAGATTTTTTTCTATTCTAGCCCATCCTTGTCTTTTCTGTGAGGGTGTAGAGGAGGCATTTGAGTAACCAGCCTGCAAGCTTGTCTGCCAAAGTGCCCAACTGAATGGGCAGAGGCAAAACTAAAACCAGTCATGGCCTCCACCCAGTGATTATCCCCACAGCTGATTTTGGCGGGAATTAAGCACTGAACATGGTTTCCTTTTCAGTATTTTGCATGCAATGCCACCAGAACATGCACCTCTGGATGGAAGATGTGTAATTTCCAAGGCTGAATGACATATTGTAAATAAGCTATTAAGTGCTAAGCTTTACTACTCTTCCCATAGCAGCACCCACAAAAAGCATCCACTGAGCAAAAGGGTGAGATGGCATATGCTTCCTGCCCACTCCTGGGAAGCACAAAACCAGGTGTTGGCAGGTGTTCTAACTTGAGTGCAGACTTGAAAGCACCAGGAAATGTACTTAGAAGTAAGCAGAACCCCTTCATTCCTGAAACCTGCTACCAAACACAATTAATTCCAAAGAGTTCAGTTCAGCTTTTGTGAATAATTAAAAAGCTGAGGAGCTCCAAAGGGGAGCTTAGCAAAGAGCAGAATACTAAGAAAAAAGATGTCTGCTGCCAACAACAGAGTATTAAACAAATTAATCTGCAGCCATAACCTCAAGCCAACCAACAGAAAGGGCAACTGAAGGGCAATAACAGAAAACAAACATCAGTCCCAGAAAGGCTGAGAGCAAGGTGAAAGTCATTCTGCTGCCTGCATCCATCTCTTATGCTGGCATTTCCTCCTGCCCAGCAGCCTTGGCAGAGCATCATGATGAGCCCCAGGCTGGTGCAGGCTCTGCTTCCCTGCCCCACACAGGGACGTGTCTGGAGGAGTCCTGGGGCCTGTTTAGTAAAATCACTAATGTTTTATTCAAGAGCTTTTAGAGAGAAGAAGAGAACACAGTGGTTACTGATTTTGCTGGGCTAAAATAGCAATTTTGTGCTCCAACAAAAATCCCTCAGTGAAGTGGTGAATTGGCTCTGCATTGCTGTGGGCCACACAAAGCCCACAGATTTGTGTCTGTGAGATGTTCCCACCACAGCATCACCCACAGGCTTTGCTGTGCATCAATCCTCATGTCTCATTCAAACAGTGCTCCTGTAAGCCAAGCTCATTGGTAGTACTGAGATGATCACAGTTGGTACAGAGGCAGCAGCTGATTTTGGTTTCAGAGCTCCTGCAGGAAAGCAGGGCCTTTCTCCATGTCTCCACTGAGATGAGGGAGAAAGTTGTCTTGTTTCATTGAGAAAATTGGAGGTCATCATATAGAACTGTTAAAAATAAGAAAGACAAGATTATAGAAGGATTTCCACCAGTGAGCAATATTTACTTCCCCTTGGTATCTTAAGACAGGTTGCTTTCTTGAGATCAGAAACAGTGTTACACACAGAGTTATACAGTAATGAATAACTGCAGAGGGTGGCTGCCTGCTTATGCCTTGCACAATAAGGAGCCTAGTTTAGTCTCTAGTTATATCTCTAGAATTTAGAAATCAAACCTAATCTAATTTGCTACAGCTGGACACCACCTGCAGAGTACTGTTTAAGTACTCTGAACATTACATACTTATCTTTTAAATATTGATAATGCCATTTTTCATTTATGTGACATGAGGTCCCACAGGGAATAATTATGCTAATAAACCTTAATGATTCTTGCAAATAAATGATCAAACAAAATTGCTACTGTTGATTTATATTAATGGATGCCTTCAGGAGAAGATTTGTCAGGATGTGCTGCTTCTTGAATCCCAATTCATCTTATTTAGCAGAAGAATGTACATAGTTTGTAAAACAGATTAAGTGTTTAAAATATAATGTGTTCATGCAGTTTCTGCAGTTCATAACACTCAAGAACTATTATCTTGCCTTATGGCAAATCTTCATTAAAGGTTTCTTTTTATACAACCTTTGTCAGTCCTTTTTCCCCCTCCTTTTGTCCCCTATTCCCCTATGGCTAATGAAGTCCTCCTTCAGAAGATCTCTAACTTAACCTGTCTGTCACTCATGCAAGAATCAGTGATCACTATGCTGAACTAACAGATAAACACCACTGTTGAACAACTGTGCTTTTACTGTAATTAGTCCAGAAACATGCTTGGTGCTTTAATAAGGGCACACAACCTGAAACTGGGTAACCTACAGAATTTTACAAGATGTGTTAAGATGAGCAGTTTCTACTTTTCCTCTACTGTCAGATATGCTGGAAATTCTCATTCCCAACCACCCATACTTTTGAAATTTTAAAGTTCATTTGGAAAACATTTTACACAGGCTTGTCCTTTAGAAAGTATGTATGTTTAAAAGCAATACCCATGGACTTTTTGCTTTAGCTTATAAATAACCATTTCCTGACTCCATATTTATTCAGATGTTTACTAGAGGAACAACTGCAGTTCAAGGACCTCATTGTAGTATTTTCAGAGGAATTATCTCTACCCTCTCTGATCTCCATTACCTGTTTATTATTTTCTTCCCATCCCACAGGTGTCTGTACTACAAAGCACTCTTTTGGGCACTCCTAATTCCTCAATTTTTCCTCTTGTTGTGAAGCATTTTCCATTTGCCTCACTTCATTTACATGTGAGTACTATTACTCCTCTTCCTTCTCTGTCAGTGGGTTTGGAATGACATCTCTCATCAGGTTTCTCCAGGATCCAAGAGCTCTGTTCAGATCTGATTTCTGCACACAGAAGAAGCAAAAAGTATGACTAACACAGTATCTCAGTTAAATGAGATTTTTCATTGCCCCTCCAACATAGAAACTTTTCTCTTTAACTGCTTCATCTCTTCTTTGCAGGTTCTTTTAATGTGTGGTAGTCAGGTGAATCCCATGGTACATGATTTCTAGTTGCTTGTTATTTATTTGAAATCCAGTCACTTCTTATTCTCACACCATCTGGCCAGACATGTCTGTTTTTATATACTGTAGATATTCTAATTTAAGTTACTTGATCCTTAACACTCAGCTCATACATTTTAGTTAAAATGTATTTACAATTAGATGATGAAACATTCACTTACACCTTCTTCATGTATGTAAACTGAGATTCCAAATGGATGTCACTATCAATTTGCCAGGAACATATACACATTCCTTAGTGTTTATATAGTGGATTAATTCTGGTTTAATACTCATTCATTTTTACCATATCTTCTAAATTTTTATCCTGTCTTCTAAATAATTCATGTAAATAATTTATGTTTATTGACTTTTAAGTTACCTCTGCAGCAAGACTCTTCACTGGCAGCTGCATAAAACAAAATTGCTTTTATCTAGACTGCAAGATTCACTTTCTAAATATTTTCTTTTTAAAACTGACCTGAAAGGAACAATTCATTCTTATCTACTTGTCATGCAATGCATGATAGTTTCCTGAAGGACCATACATTTTTATTTCATTACTGGGTGGGGGGGGCTTTCTTCTTCTGAATTTCAATATTTTGCTATTCAGTATTTGAAAAAAACTTACTGTCTTTGCCTTCCAGGCAGCAAATATCCACCTTGCCTGGCTCAGCAAGTCATGGCAGAGCATCCTGTTGCTCTGCTCTCAGCCTAGGATGGGAAAGGTGCCCAGCCAGGGCAGACCTAAGGTGTAGAAGGGAGTCCCCCTGTGCAAATCCTCCTCTGGACACCTGCAGCTTGAGGACAGAAGCCTGAGTCCCTGCAGCAGTTTGTCCTCAACTGAAAGCAAGAAAACAACCAACCAATAATAATCAGAATGTGCCCTCAAAGTAGGATGTGAAAGTGTAGACTATAAAGTGAGATACATCTTAACTAATAACTATATCTGAACTAGTTTTGGATATAGAAGATCCACCTTCCATGCCCTCAACTGCATCAGATTGAGAATTTGTCCCTTGTTCCTCCAGAAGCCATGAAAAAAAGAGATGATTTTCATTCCAAAATATATGGGAACTCTCCCTAAACAGTAGTTTTCTGGCCAGTCCTGTCAGTGATAAATATTAAGGCTCTACTAAGCAGTATTTTATTTTACCTAAGATTTGAATGGTTTAAATTGATCTGAGCAAAATATGAAAAAACTAGACATTTACTGATATTTATTTTCTAAATAATATTGCTAAAAAATGTATAATTCAGCAATAAAATAGGCAGAGCTTACAAGCAAATTATATAATAATAATTATAATAATAATGCTAAACATAAGCTTAGTCATGTCATACTGTAAGGCAAGGCTCTGTAATGAACTCAAAATGAAATATGGCAGAAACATAACAAATAGACAAGAATAACAATACCAGCACACAACAAATACCAAACCACACATTTTTGTGTCATCTCTACCTCCAAACAAAAGATGTTCACTGTTAATTCTTTTTATGCTCGGCAGATTCCATTTACACAAAATTTTGAACCAGTTCTAGTTGGTAATCTTATAAGTGTAAGGAGATGTGGTAATTAAGATGCTTAAATGTAAAGCCATGAAATAACATGACATTCATGACATACACCCAAGCTATTCTGTAGGTCTCTTTCAGGTACCTTTTTAATTGTTGATACCCTGGAAACAGCCACATTTTTTTAAAATAGGTCAAGTAAGTTTTAACCTTAATAAATTAGAGAATTAACATATTTATAACATTCCATAACGTTGTTCAGGTGGAGGAGCTGTCTCTCATAGCCCTCTTCAGGACTGACAGAGGAAAAGCAGGGTCTCCCCAGGCCACATTTTGGGCCCAGGGAGCAAAATGCACATTGTACAAACAGTGATTCACCAGGGAACAGAAAGGGAAATGAGCTTTGGCACCTGCTTGCATCAGACTGTGTCCAGCCCTGGGAGAGGATCCTGGCCTGGGGAGAGCTTTTCTTCTGGCACAAACCAGAACCTGAAACAGCACAGCAGAACCACATTCCTGGGCACCACCCTCTACACCCTCAATTCTGACTGCAGCTGTGGGCTGTGACCTGGTCTCAGGTCTCACAGTCACCTGCTTTTCTCACAGTAACACCACAGGCACGTGGCCCTCCTGGGTTACAGCTGGCTCAATGCAGTGCTGCCGAGGTCTGCCTGAACATCACCAAAGTGACTGTTTTCCTACACAGTAGATCTTGAAAATTCACTATTACAAGACACTAAAATACACACTCTAGGCCTTGGCTAAATTGAAGAGTTTGCTGTACCCTGCTCTTCCTTTCACAGAAGTGCCTTGTTTCCCTGGACAAGTTTCTGTATGACTCACCATTTCCATAACCTCAGCCTCACATTCATGAATGCACCAAGGCTATTGAATATTTATCAGATTGTGGACTTTTTTTTTTCCCCCTGAAAGATTTGCATTTAAATAAACTACAACAAAAGAGAGAGCTGAAAAGAGTCTTCCAGAACTCCCCCACATTACCTCTTTCAACTTTTGTACCATCATTGCAGTCATTGTCTACCAAATCTTCCCAGGCAGACAGAGAATATATTACTGTTGCAAAAAGCAAGATGCAGTTTAGGAACAATAACTGCAAGCGATTACATGAGTTTACAACATGCATATTGTTATGATACTTGTAGGTTTTTATTGCTATTATTAAAAAGTCTACATATTTGCTTAATCCTTCATTGAAACTAATGGTGAATTTGCCATTTATAACTTCTTTGTTATTTTATTTGATTTCTTTTTCTGGAAGATGCTCTGCTAGAAAATCTGAACTTATCTTCTTTTAATTCATTTAAAATTAACTTCCTCAGCATAATCTTTTTCTATCCTCTCCCTAGGTGATAGCCACTCTTCGCACAAGAGAGTTTTCTGGCAGCATTCCCTCCTCATTTTTGGTGCAAATGCCACCAATGAGGACCTGCCACTCTCTTTGGTGCCAAGAGAACAGAGATGTTTCTGTTGGACTGGCTCCAACAAGAGTGAAAAATCAGAGCTTCTGCATGTTCCTTCAAGCAACAAAAAAGAAGCACCCTGATCTCGCCTGCCTACTCTTTACACAGGATTTTCCTTTCCCACAGGCATCCCTGCAACACCTAACATCCACAGAGCAGTGAGTAAGCTCAAGACCAGAGACATGGAGACTTGGAAAAGGCTGCTTAGGACACAAAGCTGTGTGGAAAAGCTTGGAATCCATTTTCCCTTCACTCTCACCCAGTAATGCAGGGAAAGGAAAGATGAAAGTCAAGAAGAAAAAAATTGTTTAAAAAGTAATTGCATAAAAACAGTTTTGAGAGCGTGAAGCTGCCTCTGAGGATCTCCAAAACAGAGGCAACCTCTGCTAAACATCTGCAAACCTCAGAGCAACAACTGAGCTCATCTTCCCATCCCTACCCAAAGTCCACAGAGAAACAAACAGGAGCAACCTGAGCCTCTTTCTCCCCTCCCCATATCCCACTTGAGGAAACCTGCACCAGGTAAAGGCAGCACCAGAAGATGGACCAGAGGGATCTGGGTGTGTGATGCCATGTACTAAGCCATGCTTGTAAACATGATTTCAAAGGCAGGTTTTGCTTTTGCAAGGGATTTTTTGGCCTTGCTGTTACCATGATGTGTTTAGAGGCCAAGGACAGAGCAGCAATGACTCCCAATGGCACAGCTGGGGGATAGGATGTCTGTAAGAACCAGAAATCCTGTTCCTTTACTGGGCATTTTACAAGTCCTAATGTACCCGCTGCACTGCAAGAATACTGAATTTGTACAGTTCCTTCATGCTGGCAATTGCAGTAGGCATAGAAAGGTATTAGAAAAGGCCAAAGAAAGGCAGGATCTATTCAATTGCCAAGGGGGCACCATGACAAAGTTCAGTAACTTCCAGACCATCACACTGCATGGGTTCTGGTGGTAAATGCTAACATTGGGGGTTTTCACCTTATATATTTCCTAGAACTAATGCATACTTTTGGAAACTCAGAGTAATTTCTCTCCCAAGGAAAAGCATCTTCCATTTGAAATCCGCTTTAATGATCGCGCCTACCCCGTTCCACTGAGACCCTGCAGAGGAAGAGCCTCTAATCTATTTAGCTTCATGAAGGGTTTCTCTCTGACACGTGCTCTCCTAATAGACCATTTATCAGGATGAAGGGTGATCCCCAGAGAGTGCAGACAGCAGGACCAGCCTAGCCTGAGTGACAGTCTGTCCAGCAGAGATTGACTTTAATGAAGCACAGAATAAACAGGAAGATTAAGAGAGTGCAAAAATCAGTGACAAGTTTTGAGTCCACCTGGGCAGCTTACTGTGCAGCACAGATCTGTCACTGAGTTATAAATGTTATGTATCTGTTTGGTTGCTAAGGATCAAACACAGCAATCCCACACACATTACAAGAGTTTTCCCCTTGGTTCTCACGCTTGAGAAAGGGTACCTGCTTTAAATCCAGAAATTTAAAGGGCTGGACTCTGGCAGTTGTCTGGTCTGACCCTCTGCTCAGAGCTGGGCCAGTTTCCAGTAAGTTGCTCAGGGATTTTTCCAAGTAATTCATTTTCAGTGGACAATCTTTTGTAAATATTCATGATGGAGTTTGTTTCTCTGTGACAGAAATTCAGTGTCAGTATGGCTGTATTGTATGGGATCCATCTTAGCAAAACTCAGACCATAGCATCTCCTAAATCTTGTTACTGACAATGGATAGAAGGCAGGTGTGCCTGCCAGTTAAACATCTACCTCAGGGTGAGATCATGTCAGCAGCTCTCTGCACTCCCTCTTAATGGAAAAAGATCAACTCAGACACAGACATCTTTGGACAATGACTTGCATCCACAAACATCAGGCACGTAGCCCTGAGGTGTAGCCAAGGCTCATTTTTCATTGTGACAACTGTGACTCTTAGGCCTGACATCTCTCCAGCATCTTCAAACTTATTTTTTTTTTGCTGGACTTGGATAGAAATTCATAAATGGAGGCTGAAGCTACAAATAGAGAGAAGCTTTTGACCTAGTGATAAGCCTCAAATATGGACAGGATTCTTACTATTAAACAACCTCACAGCTAGGAAAGCCCTATTAGAGTGTATATATCTACTACCAGCAAGAAAGAATCATGTTAAATCTTGTCTCTAGATGATCTGCTGGATGGAAAGACACCACTTGGGTAAAGCAAAGAAACCATTCATCTTTCTGCACAAGCTAGTCTTGAAGAGAATATACATTACTGGCAAGATACTTTACCCCCAAAAACCTGGAGTTTGAGCTTTGCTTTCTAGAGCAGAATTAAGTCACTATTAACTACTTTCAAACAGTTTTGCTCATGCAAATCAAACTCTTTACTGAAACAAAGCAGAAGTTTCCAAACACAAAAATAACTTCAATACATACTATTGCTGCCAAATATCAGGACCATCTATAGTTTTGGACAAAAAGTGGCTATGTAAAATCAGCTTCATAGATGTACTTCTAGAGTTCACACTGTCTAGTTTATTTCCCTGTAAAAAGCCACTTTTGTCTGTGCCAATATTCACCTATGACATCCTGCCCAATAGACAATGGCTGCTCCACTGTATAGATGTCTGTATGTGTTTGTGTTTTTAAAGCAGAATACATAAGGTGTGAGCACAAGGAATGAGGCTGGATGTGAAACAAGCAGTACAAGAAGCATTTCAGGATCCCCTTCTGCCCATGCTGCAATTGTACATGGCCAACAGATGATGGCACCAAAATTCAGTCTGTTAGCAAATGCTACTTGGGAATTGACAAAGTGCTTCGGCAAATACATCAAAATGAATGTACTGTAGCTAATTTAAAGTGCATCAAATAGACACAACTAAGGGGAATGCACCTTTTACACTACATCATCACTTTTCCCTGCTCCCTCTTTGCCCACATCTCAAAGACTTGGTCTTTCAAAGTATGCATAGTCATGGTCTGACTTCTGAGGGACACTATGGACACATATTCATATTAATGGCATCATTACACCTTCAGCCTTTGCTAATGTAGTGTTGTATACAGCAGTAAGAATGCTCTTAAAAGCACAGGCTAACTACAGGATCAAATGCACAAGCAAGAATGCGAAGCTCAAGAATGTACTTCCAAATGCACAAATAATTTGGCTGTTAGAAGTCACAAATGTACCACACAAATACCCCTGTCATAGATATTTCCATGAGTTTATTCAATCTTTCTCAATTGCTCTGGTTTAAACACCATCAGTTTTGGCCAGCATTTGAAAAACCATCTGGTGTATAAATATTCATAAATTAATTTATGAGAAATACAGTCTCCTTTCACTGCTTCTCAGGTAAACATCAGGTGCAGCTTTAAAGAAGCAGCAGCAGTACAGTTTTAAAGCAGCAAGAAGTGTAGATGTGCTTTAAGATTTGACAACCTGATTAGCTGTTTAGTATTTCTAATGCTGATTATACCTTAAAGCAGGAAGGAGGCAGGTGTTAAATAACTAAACAAAGTACAACAAACAAACACTTTGGTGTTGAACAATTTACTGGATTTAGTCATTCCAGAGGTTTAATGTTGTTTTAGAAGTGTTTTCTGTTTGCCATATGTTTGCAGAGCCATCATTAAAACTGTAATTTTATTATTGGAATAAGCCTCAAAAATATTGTGTCCCAGCATTACCTGGAACCAAAGGTCAGATCAGCATTTTTTTCATGGTTTTAAGCTCTGATATACCTCAGGCAAGACAAAGAGGTCCATTAATTCTGGAAGGCCAAAACCCCATCAATTTGTTAGAAGTATAATTAGTAGGTTGAACTCTATAGTGCATAGTAATGCTAGTGGCCACAAAGTTTTAAAGGGTAAAACTCACTGATATTTCACAAGGGGTATTTAAAATTTAAAAAATACCACAAAGTTTAATTATGGAATATAAAGAGTAAAACATTTGACACCTGACACATTCATATGTTCCTATTGCCAAAATGACTGCATTAAAATTTGAAAGCTTTCAACTGCATTTTCTGTGTTTAAAGATCACTGTGAAAGCTATTTCTATAACCTGTCCATTTATCCCTGCTAGCTCATTCATTTACTGATAGGACTGTCATTTGTTGACAGACAGTAATGAAGGTATTAGTAGCTGGTTTATCCTGCTTTGTACATTTTATATACCTTTCCTCATTAAAGAATATTTTGACACATTAGAACAAGACAACATTATTCTTTATGCTTGATGCACAGGTAGCATCTTTTTACGAGTATGTGCCTATGTTAAAAAGAGAAAACATTTTTATTATTAGAAACTGTGCACACTCTGCTTTTAAGTTATGTCAGGAAAAGGCTTTAGATGAGATGTCAAAATCTGGTTATTCAAATATGCAAATATGACTTTTACACCATCAAAAATAATAAGATTCAAAACCTACCTTTGTTACTCAGGCAAAGTATGTTGCAGGGATTTTTTTTTGGCAACTCCGATGCTGTCCGTACTGTTTTAAAGTAAATCTTCTGTTCTACATGACTGATGCTTCTCCCTGTATTTTGAGTATTATACCTTGGTTACTTGCTCAGGAACAGCTTTGTAAATGAAAACTGGAATGGAAATTAGGAAATACTTTGTTTCTACAAGAGACACTATATATTCTCTGCTTAATCTGATGTTCACGTGGGCTAATTTTAGAAAGTTACTTATTCTCTGTATTTCTGATTTAAATCCATTAAAATCCTTCTTTTCTCCAATCTCCCACTGTAAACTTCTTACAGGATTTTTTATTAAAAACGATACCATATTTATATGGTATATTTTTTTTTTACCTAGTTAACAAAAAGTGTACCATGTACGCTGGGTTGGGCTTGTGCAGGCAGCTGTGAAGTGAAAAATGACAACAAGGGGGATTGGGACTGAAAGGCCGAAGTTGCACAGTTAAAATAGCAGTGTTCATTATCAGTTTCCTAAGTAGCTAAAATAAAAAGCCAGGACAGACTAGAAGGGATTTTGTTCAGTATTTTACATCTTTTCCTTGCACTACTGTTTTTTTTCCTCACAAGACCATAGATCAGTTACTAAACTACAGAAGTCCGCCCCTGTCTTTATCAACATTGTTATAAATTATTCTAATTGAAAGTTAAATTATAAAAATGTGAAAAGATTTATTTCTCTTTTTTTGCAATTAAAATACAGTCTTCAAAACTACTGCAGCTAAAGAGAGCGCCGAGCCCGGGATCAGAGGTCCAGGACTGGAATCAGTAATCCTCAAAGCAACACAATACCAGCCCAGTATCTGCCTAAACCCTCCAGGAAAATACAATTCCCAAAGCCGAAATTCCAACTAATATAAATCCAAAGAGAGGAACTGGAGGGTCAGGGGAGGAGCCTGTGACTGGTAGAAAAGCACCAGAAGTATAAACAGAATTAATTTCTCCACTCCTAGAACACAACTCAGTGATGAGGGGATAGGGAGAATGAAAATCTCAGGAGGAGTTTCAAGAAGCTGAACCTTTCTGGCCACATAAGAAACAAAAGTAAAGAAATGTACAAGGATTGTAGTGCTGTATTTATCTTTGTCCATCTTAATCACATCCAAAATATCATGCTCTGTTCTTCTGGGACAAACATATGTGTGTTCATGTATCTGTGTATTTTAGTAAAATATATAGAGCTAATCCAGTGGTCTGATGAGAAATGCACATTACATTTAAATGAGCAAAGGGAATAACAAAGAAAACAGATAAATCCCATTACAGGTGTCTGTGAGGAAGAGAATACTGATGTGAAGCTCCAGTTTGAGAATTTTAACAGCTGTCAACATTAAAATACCCCAGTGGGAATTAGAAGAGTAAAGCCTTTAACAAATCTTGCAGGTTACTGATGTTTGGCCTGTGCATCCACAGAGGGCTGAAATTAATGGAGCAAGGTTTAAACTCAGTGGTTTAAGATAATTTTGTATTCTGGTAAAACTCATCTTCATCATCCAGAATGAATGCCTGTCTTTTACAAAGAGAAATCCAGTAAATGAAGCATTTTCAATCTTTTGAATGCTCAGACCAACATAGGCAACCAGAGGACTAAAAGTACTATCTATCCAGGTAATTTTCAATTAGTAAAATAAATAATTACAAGTTCCAAGAAGACAATCCTTATTAACAGTTTTGCAACCCCTTAGAATACTCACTGTAGAACAAAATGAGCCCCTCCTATGCTCACTTGTCCTTAAATGAAAAATTATGGAAATAAAAAGAATAATAAAAATATTTAAAACAGTTGATGTTAACGTGTTTGTGAGAGAAGGAAAGGGTAGCTTTAGCTTTCTGTGCCAAAGGTGACAAACTGCTCCACTGGTGAAGTCAAGGGTCTTAATTGTTATTTTGAAGGAAATAACCACAACTATTACAAATGAATTCATTTTCAATTACTTGTAATGAAAGGGATATCTACAACACATATCCAGAAACAGATTAAGAACCATCATACAACTGAAAGGTAATTTGCACACACACATAAAATCTCACATTTGAGTCCAGAAAGATCAGTGCTGTAAACCAGTATAGAAAATTCAGCATATTTAAAACATAACAAAACTTTTGCAAAGTAACATGTTTTCCCAATTGTCCACCACCTAAATGAGCAAGGAAAATTGTGTGCAAGAGAGCCTCTCTTCCTAGAGTCCACCTTCTGCAATGAAATCTAAACCATGGTTAAACCCAGTTTTTTAGCTAACTACACTACAACACAATAGTATTTGGCTAAGCCTGAAGATCTCCAGGGATTATTAACCCTTTGCTAGCAAATGTAATCATTAAATTAATTTTTTGCAGACTGAGGAAAGCAGAAAAGAAAACACCAAATTGAAGATCTAAGGTGAGTAGAGCACTAGTCTAATTTCTTAAATGAGCTACACCTATCCAGTGGCTGGAGCACATACTACTCATCCCAGAGCTGTCTGAAGGTGAAGTGAAAACAGGCTACATCCTGCAGCACTAACTCATCAACTGCCATGGAGAAATCTGCTTAAGCACAGAGTGCTGGGGATGGTTTGCAGTGTGTACTCCTCAGAATGTTGCTAGAGAAATGAGGCAGTTACAAGTGTATTGCAAGAGAAAGGACCTGACTGTAATTAAAGGCATTAAAGGCTTTTAAAATTTAATGTGGATACCAAATTACATCTTATTTCTCTTTCCTTAACAAACAACAAAAATCTTATAACCTAAAATAAGCTTTTTTAAAACTTAGAACAGCAGCTATTACTCAGTGGCTGTATTGTACTATCACCCTGAAAATACCACCCAATGAGGTGTACTTGCTGTACTTGCCCCACAAATATATGAACCAATCCCTATCCTAAAGGGTTTGTAGTTTGCATGTTATAAAGTCTAATTATAGTGTGAGCATAAACCACAAAACCTCCTACAAGTGGCAAAAATCCGAAAAATCAAGATAATTACAACCCTTGCTCATCCTGATTTTTGAGGATATTTTTAGAACAGCATAGGCTGATGTGCTCTGAGCTTTTTTATATTTGCATTAAGTCCTCTGTGATTCCTCCTCTGAAATGTGTGCATATGCTGAGTCCATGTGAGATGCTACCACTGGCGCTTGTCATAAGAATTAAATCCCTCTCAAGCTTGTTTACAGCTCAGCACTTGTCATACTGCTCCCCTGAGCTTCATGCCTGGTTGGGTTTTTTCTTTCTCTTTGGCTTTGTGAAAGATTTAATTTCTTTTTTGTTTATGTGTGTACTTACACTTGCAGGTGCAGAAAAGAAAAAAATCACTGTACCCAGATGTTCTGAAGCTGCAGTAGCATACATACAGCTCAAATTAAGGAGAAAAACTGTAGCAGATAAAACCAACTTTCTCATACATTCTAGAACATATTTAATAAACTTATCATGTTTCATTGACAAGAAGACTCTCAAATTCCATTTTAGGAAGACCAAAATATCTTATAGTTGTTTTCTTTGCCCTGTTGCAAATAGATTTTTAACATTAGAACATGGTTCAATTACTCCTATTTTCAGTTTCACTAATATCTTCTTGTAATGGTTACAGACTCCATCACCACTACAGCTACTGCAAACCAAGCTGTCTTAGCTCATTATTGAGTTTGTTGAAACTCCCAGTTTCACCCAAATTTTCACTCATAATTTGAAAATGATATTGTATTGTTAAAAAAAAACCAACAAGAAGCACAAAACAAAACAAAAACCAACAAAAAACCCCTAAACAAGCCTCTTGCTTCTGTAGTAACAGGAGAAGTCATTGTGTGGATTGCCTGTAGGGACTGCAGTTCTGATCTCTCATGTCTGGTTAAGCATGCCTCCATTTCACAACTGTCACTGGTTACCCCTGCAATTCCTTTACCCACCACACACAGCCCATGAAAGGTGACAATGCCACTAAGCTGTGGCTCCACAGGCAGCTGCTGCAGCCATCCCTGCACACACAGAGCCATGGCTTGTCTGCCTCACCTCCCCAGCAGCTGCAGGCAGAGCCCTGCCCAGGCAGCACAAGGGCTGCTCCTGCCTTTGCTCCACCTCAGCACCTGCATGCACAGCCTTTCCACATGCATGGTCCTAGGCAGCCCAGTTTAGTCACACAACTGTGT
Source organism: Zonotrichia leucophrys gambelii (assembly GCF_028769735.1). Lineage (NCBI taxonomy): Eukaryota > Metazoa > Chordata > Aves > Passeriformes > Passerellidae > Zonotrichia > Zonotrichia leucophrys. Next base: position 7,259,969 of record NC_088180.1, on the reverse strand, counting down.
GTGGAACAAAAGAATTCTTCTGTGAACTTTTTTCTGATCAATTTTTACCTTTTGACTTTTCTAGTCATGCACAATTTGCAACACGGAACTTGCTGACAATGGGAATAACAAAAATACAAGCATCTGATGCAGAACCCACTGGAATTTTAAAGGGCACTCTTGTGAAACCTAAACAGATGAATCTGCTTATTTTTTAGCTGTTTTCAGCTTCAGTAACCTCCTCTAGAGCTCCACTGGACACTATGTGCAAGAGCCTGATCAATGCTTCTGTGACATGACCTCTACAATCACAGCATTTTGCCTGCTGGCACAGTGGGGAAGTCAATTTTTTTACTTTTATACCCAAGTATTTGTTGGGTTTTCTCTGGAATTCCAGCAAGCATTAACATTTCCTTCTCTGCATGATCAGCAGGGTAAATGGAAATAAAAAGACCTAGTGGCTAATACAAGTGAGGTGCAGAAAGTGCTTTTCACCTCCCCATAACCAGACACATTGCAATGATATATATTACACTTGAGGGACAGGAACTATGTTTGGACCAAGTGAACTTCGTCAATTATTGATCTTTAACTAATTGGTGTACATTAAACTCAAGAATATCAGTTTAGAGCTAGGTCAAATCTTTGTGCTGTGAAGTGACTGGTTTTTTCTGATGCTGCACAGAATTTCATGTTTCTTAATAGAGATGTCTACTCTCATTAACCAAACTCTTATTAAATAAAAGAACCAAAGTAGAAGCATTTTGCTTGTACATGTTCTATATTCCACTCACAGTAAAATTCCCATTTTCTGCTGCTTCTTATTGATCTTTTATTGCAATGAGGCATCTTGGTAATCCAGTAACACTCTTTGTTTGCTGCTTTGTGTTTTCTCTGGAGATTCTGTTCAGAATTCCTATCACCTTTAGCATCACCTATAAAGAAGAGAATACAGCTATTATGGCAGGGGTCAGTTCAGAGTGGATATATTTTACCCACTCTAATTAAGGATAAGCAAAAGACTGACCTTCTAAACATTTTTTCCATAGCTCCCACTCCTTGTTCCCTGTAGTTTTGCAGGTTAACATACATAGAAAAGAGATGTGACCAAGAAATTCTCGTAACAGTGCAAGCAGATTGTAAGCTCTCTCAAACAATACTTTTTTTGATGGAAAGAACTAACACATTTGTAAGGACTGTGTAAACACATTCAATAAAGAATACATTAATATAAATCACAAATTATGTGAGAGGACAACAGATATTATTATTACTGTCAAAATATGAATAGCAATTAAGAGGCAACAATATGTTAAAAGCTTCCAATATAGCTCAGTAGCTCACCTAGTCAAGAAGTGTGCTTGGATTAGTAAAATGCTCTAATTCAAATATAATGGCAATTTTAGAACAAACTGTTTAGACAACTTTATGCTCAAAACAGCCTAAGGAGTGCTGCTGAACTCTCATTTTGAACATGATGAAAACAAGATCCTCTTTGTGTTTTACTACTCCGTTCAGATACATCAGGGAAAATAAAAATCAAGTAATGTTGTCATTATAGTTGCACATAACTCTGTGTGTGTACACAAAGGAATCAAGGAACAGTCCATAGTAGCTAAGGCTTCACTTTCCTACACTGCCACCATTTCTCTAGCAAGTTCTGTGTTTCTGAAGTTTTCCTTTAAGGCAGAATTGCTCATAATTACTCACAGCACTGGGATTCATTCTGACTGCCTCTAGTCTGTCCCACTTAAATGATATCTAACAAACACACTGGATTTCAGACCTGGAACACTGGAACAGATCTGCAGGTGATTTTCCTTTAATCAAAAGGACTAATTCTTAAATACACTATTTATGAGCAAAACATATGAAGCTTACATTTTCAAGGCTACCACACTGTTAGTATGAGACAACTTCCTTCTTAAAGAAACCAGTTTATTCACAAAAAATTTTGGAGAACACAAATGCCTCTAACACTGAGACATTAGTGAACTAAAGTATGAAATGCAGTTTATTTACATTAGATTCATAGCATAAGCAACCTAGTAATGCTGCTTAAAAATGGAGAATTGCTTGCTAAAAAGCTACTTGTTTTCATCATGGATTTAATCTTATTTTGGCCTGATTACAGCCCACACATGTAATTTGAGGAGTCAATTTCCTTAATATGAAGATAAATTTGTCCAAACATAAATGCAGATACAGATATAACATCACAGTTATCTTTCTGGCTGTCAGAAAAAACTCAGCCTCTCTGATATGATGGTTTCAAGAGGAAACAAACAAACCCAGCACATTTTTATGTCAACAAACTCATTAGCTTTATAGCACCTTGAAGGCACAACTACATTCACCTCCCTCAAAGTATTTCACAGATAAACATTTTCCACTTTTTTGTTTTCTTTAATCTGGTGCAAAATGGAAATACCAACTTTATAAGGTTAATTTGGGTCAATGAAATGACTGAGTACAAAATTTTAATTAGCTGTCTTACAGCTATAATACTGTTCCAAAACTCAAAGGAACTCTGCAGAGTGTCTGTAAACTTGCAAACTAATATGAAATACCAGTCAATATACTTTCCCTTTTAGTACAGAATTAATTGGGAAGATTGGAGTCAAAATCCTGCATAAGAACAATGTTCAAAAGAGATGACATGCCACCCTTCATTGAAGGACTGAGAACTGTCCTTTTTAATTACATTAAAACTGGAATAAATATTTTCTTCAAAGCAAAAATATTCAATGTAATCATAAAACATACTTACCTTTTTCTTTTATTAAGGGCATAAGAAGCATACATCAAAATATACAGGATACAGCTAGACAAAGTAAGTTCACAAGCTGCAAAAACCAACACTAAAGAAAATAAAGTATTATTAAATTAAATTTAAAATTAAGTATAAATTTGCCCACCACAAAAAAATCTGAGCGGTCTGTAACAAAATTCTGCTGTGATAGCTTATGGTCACAGTCTTTAGTGGAATATTTGTGTATCTGACAGTATTATAATAATTACTTTTCTGCATGCCAGCATATAAATAACAATGCTTAATGCCTGCAGAAAAGCTTTAAGATCTTTTATTTAAGGTGCTGCAGAATACAAGCATTACTCAAGATTCTTTACCCTGACATTTAGTTTCTGATTCCTTCTAGAAGGAGCATGACAGAAATGAGATTTAACACGTATCGCCCAAGGTTCTTTTCTCTCACTGCCCAAGGAAAAGTAGACAAAGTTTTGTTATAAAAATTTCCCTTTTTAAATTACATCACACAATATTTAGAATTCAGTGTGTGCTACAATTGGATTTTTTATTTTCTTGCATTTACTCAGCCATTCCATTTAGAAAATCTGAATCCCAGGTGAACCAAAGCTTCTCTCCCAAACTTCACAGGACAAACAGACACAGGTTGCACTAAGGAGCATCCAAGTGACCGAATATTCACTGATCATCATGATGACTGCGGTTTTCTAGGAAATGTCAATAATGTAGAAAGCATACACATGGGACACGAATTCCTTAAAAACAAGTACTATATAAACAAGTTGCAGTGATATTCAAGCAAATATGATAAAGCTCTTGAGAGGAGGGGAAGGGTGATTCTACTATGGACACCAAGAATTAAGTGACTGTTTTTAGGTAAGGCAATGAAAACTGGATGTGAAATGTCTTCTCCAGGACAAAAAGGGAGGTGACACTCTGTAAGAACTACTGATGGCTGGATGGAAAAAACAACTTTTAAATAACTCCGAAACAACAAATTCAATCATGTGCAGTTATGTTCAATTAACTGAAAATGCATTAATGAAACTTGATCCTCTACAGCAGCTTCTGCCAAAAGTACCAAGTCAACTTATCTCCTCCTTGGGAAACCTCCCAAATAACATTATAGAAATTTAGCTTTGTACTTGTGCAGTTTCCTACAGCGTTTATGATCAAATCTATTACTCCATCCAGGAACATTAGTAATGAGTGTTAGTTTTCCTTCTTGACAAAAATACCATGCCAGTGTTTTCATTATTTTCCTTCCCTCCATATAAAAAGCTATCTGATGCTTTTGCTAGAACAATCAAGTTCTTCCACCTCTTCTTTCAGAAGGACCAGAAGATATTTGAGTGGTTTTTACATAACGTTACTTTTTGCATAAGCATTGCCAACATGGTTTGAAACAAATGACCTTTTACATAATAAGCAGCTAACATGGATATAATTCTGCCAAATATGCAGGCTTTTGAGTTCTATTTACCACCTTTTCTCAACACTATGTAGCCAAATCCTTCAAAATTCTTATTAAAATGGTAATGTTTTAAAAGTTTAAATGCATAATAAAAGACACACATGTGGAAATGTCAAGTATCACAACTGGTTCCAGTTGAACTTTTATCTTTTCTAACACCACATATCAGAGCATTATTCAAAATATATAATTTGCATGGAGGATCACCAAGCAGATTAAAAACACTACAGATCTCCCTGGGTTCCAGCACAGATGCATTCAGCACTCCCTTGGTAAAACACATCCAGATTTGTAGTTGATGATCTGCTTTAAACTGCATAAAATAAAGCATCACACTGAGTAACCTTGCATGTGTAAAAGCATGAAGACATCAGACTGGTTAACCAAAGCACTATTTAATGGTTTCACTAAAACTTTTAAAGAACAAAGGAATAATGGAACTTATTCTTCTCAGCTTTTTCACATATTGTGGTTTTGAAGTTCTGCAAGAGGAAAATCTCAGAGCTGTGAGTACATAAACTGGTCCATTTTCTTTTTTAAAAATCTTCTACACGTGCATGGGTGACAACGAAGATGCAGTCTAAAATTTAAATTCTACATCTCTTTAGAGCTTGAAGGAACTTTTGAGGCTGTTGAGATCTGTTTTATTTAGAGGTTCCAATAGTAAGCTGGATGGTCTCTAGATTTTAATACTGTTAGACTCACTCAGCAGCTGAGCTCAGTGACCTTAAGGGGACAGAGGAAACTTCAGTTGCAGGCTGATGGGCCAGAAAAAAATCTGTATAGTCTGGAAAGGTTAGCACACCATATCACAATACACAGGTAAAAAAAAATGTTTATGCATAGGCACTTGCTCATTTAATTCTAAAATAAAACAAACAAACCAACCAAAACCCAACAAAAATCCCCAGTGAAACACAGGTTCTAAAATTCACAATAATGAATTACTTACTTTTTGGGAACTGTCACTAAATCTTTTTAAAAAATAGGAGAAGGCTACGCCCAAAGTTTCAAGTTGACCATAAAATTATACACAAAGACAATTTTTTGTTGCAAATATTTACTCAAAAAGTAATAATTTACAGCAGTACTTTAACAGCTGTTCAAAACATTTAACATTCATTAAAAACAAAAATGTAAGTCAAAAGCACATTCTGAATGTTTCAAATGGAGCAATGAAATCAAAGGAGCAAGCTACTGTTATCATATGCATTCCTAAATCTAGCTAACTAGAAGACAAAAAAAACCTCAAAACCAAAAAACCAAACTAAAACCAGCAGCCATTTTTCAGTACATAACTCAGACTACAAAAAGTCCTGAAATTGAACTGTACAATACTACTTTATATGCCCTTGTGTCCTATTTTTAAGTTAGCCAGTAGCAGCTGCAAAATGGCAAAATGCATGCCAGGTGGTGTTTCCAGTTTGGAGTTTTCCTTATTTTTGCTTAGAACCATTTTTACATCAAACCATACTTTGGTGTGACTTACAGACCATTCCTATGGGTCTATGCCTAAGAGGAATCAACCCAATGGTAAAAGCCTAAGAGCTACAGTACTTTCAGCATTGTGTCCTACTTCCTAGAGCTAGGTTTGGTAGTTCTGCACAGCCTGCACAGTGAAAACTCCACAAATATAGTTTTTTATTGTAATAATTTCACTTTCACTGAAAGTTTATTAAGGTAAGTTTACAGCCTGGCAGGATTACACCTGTACAGAGGTGCACAAATTCATATACTTCTGTTTACATGCTTTTACAGACAGGAATGTGACACCAAGTTCCAAGGTTTATATTTACCTAAACTATCAGCAGACCAATAACCTCCATTATAAGTGTGCTCCATGTCAGCATCAGAAGGAAATTCCTACTCAATCCCCTGTTCAATGATATTCACACTAAAGAATTTAGAAAAATACTTTCTGGGCGAACAAATCACCTTATCCTGGGCTAGTTAACTATTAAAAAATTAGAATTTATACCTCTTATCAAGTATCAATCTAGTAATATATCACATCCAAGAGACAGGAAGATATATTTTAATGTTACCTTTTTGAAGCTTAATGAATTCAGTCATACATACACATACATGCTACCTCCATATGCAAACTTCCCTTTGGTGTCCCTTTCTCTTCTCCTCCCTTGAAAAATTTTTAGTCTTTAGCATCTGTGAGCACACTCATCAGGAATGGTCCATGGTGTTCTTAGCACAGTTTAAAACAAACAATAAAATGAACACAATTTCAGCTTGCTTCATTCTCATCTGTCTTGTCTGCAGTTGTTTCCATTCTGCTGGGATTGCTTTCTCTAGAAGTCTCATCTGTTTGTTCAGTGAGCTGTCCAGCCTTCTTTGCCGAAGGTGCGACGTTACCTTTTTGGAGAATTTCAGTAGCCTCGTGCTCTAGTACTTCTGATGGAGTTAAAGGCTCCAAATGAATACTGCCTTGTTCACTGATGTCTGAACTCACAGATTCAGGCTCATCCCTCTTTCTCAGGAACTGCTCAAAGCTGACATCTTCCCCCAGGCTCAGCTTTAAGTCCCTCACGTTCCTGGCTGAAAGCGCAGTTCCATCCCAGCCACGCGCTTTCGTCTGCTCATTCAGGATGGCAGCTGAACTTTGGCACCTTTTCATCTCACTTTCATCATCAATACATTTTTGTTTCTCATCTACTAACTGTCTGCTATTAGCTGAATCACAGTATGCTCTTTTCTCATGCAAAGAATTCTTTGAGCAGTTGCCAGGGAGTTCCAAACGACGGACATTTTCTGGATGTGACAGTGACGAGTCTTCCCTCTTTTCAACGGATGCAACTTTTTTAGTTTGATTTCTACTGCATTCTTTTGTTTCATCTGAAGAGTCGTGCTCTTGTTTGCTGAATAAAACCAAAACAAGTTATTTTTAGATATGATTTCTATAATTTTAGGTTATAAATGAAAAAAAGCAATGCTTGGCTATTCTCTGCAAAGTGACACTCGGAGGAGTATTAAAGATTTCCTCTTTGGGATTTTCAAGAGGATTCAAAGGAAGAAAGGCAGAATTTAACTAATAGCTGCATTTTTCTCATCTATTTACAAAGTCAGCTTTGTATTTAGCAGTCAATTAATACTCTAGTTCTTGCATTTCAGCTCCAGAAAGGAAGGCTGCCTTTGTGTGACACATGGAATTTCCCAAAATAACACCTGCAGCTCCTCTACCTGCACAGCCTCTTTGATACAGATAAAATTGCTTTATACCTTTATACCACCAACTGACTCTGCAGTACTCATGAGAATCAAGCTAACAGCTGGAAATCTAAATTAATAAATTCAAAATTTATTTGAGCAATCACAACCTGCACTCACTGAAAAAGTAAATCTGTGAAGCAGCATTTTCAGTCACCTTTCAGAGTAAAACTGTGTGTTTATAAAGAGGAAACACAGAGAAGTTCAATTTGTTCTGTAAAGTTTAAATCTGGTAAAAGTGGAATAATTCTTAATCAATCCAAAGTTTTTCAGAATGATAAGCAGATTGTATTACCTTAAATGATGATGGTGACAAACAAAAGAAAATGGTGGGGAGAGGAAAGGAAAAGCTGGAAGAACAGGAATTTGTCTGATTTCAGATATAAATTCTATATACAAAGTGAAATTAAGCTAATTGTCCCAAATGACCTTTTAAAATTTAAATTGAAAGTAACAATCTGAACAGTAACATGCAGAGAAAAGCTGTGAGAAACACAATATCACCACTTAGCTCATTAATCAAAATGCATTTTCATTTTACTTCTTCAAGTGGTTTTAAACATTTTTTGGCTCAAGTCACTCAAATTCTGGAAGCAACACACTGTTCACAACTCTTAAAAAGAATAACCAATTCTTTGCTACTATGTTTTTTCATATATTTTCAAGCTGAAAACCTACACGTGTTCTACTTCTCCTCTGAATTTAATTTAAATGAATTTAAAACAATTGCAGTGATTCAATTACAAGGTAAGTGACATGGAGTTCTACAGAAAATGGCTGTTCTGGAAAAGGAGCTACAACCATTCAGAAATCTGTTTTCAAGTTTTACTTTTATTTAAATAAACTAATCCAAGAATATTCCATTTCCTCCTTCTACTCTAGGTCAGAGGGATAATTTGAGCAGGAGCAAGAGACTGTTGGGAGCCCCTTCAATGGTGAAAGTTTGGTGGTCACTGGGGTACTCACAGGAATCTTTTCATCCTGTTACACTGACTCTGCATTTGTTGTAAGCAATGGACTCAAGAGAGAGGCCAAACTCTTTACCAAATTACATCCTGTATTTGCTACTTCTGTCAAACAGAAATGTTAGGGTTTGGGGGTTTTTCTCATTTAGTGGAGTAGCTAAAGAGTAGATGACTTTCTCAAATACAGAATTTATCTATCCAAGTTCTTCTCTCTCAAACATCTAGAAAGAAAAGGGTAAAAAAAGCAATATCAGAAGGAAAACTCCAGACTCAGTTCCAGTACAAAAATGTCAGCTAACATCAAAGCAGCTTTTGTTGTTCTGTGTTCTGCATCTTTTCCAAATGTAAGGGCTACAGTGTGGGGTTTGGGTTTTGTAATGTTTTTATTTGGGGGTTTAGACAGAGGATGTTGCATTTTTTGTTTTACTTTTTAAATAAAACCCAGTATTATGGAACACAATTATACGGAGAAAAAAAACAAATTTGAGAGCCATCTTCTATAGTGCTGAAAACAATATGAGATAAAAAAGAAAAACTAAGAGAAAACACACCTGAAATGGTAATGGAATCTATGGAAAAGGTGTGTCTGTGTAAGACAATTGCTCTTAACACTTCTGAATGAAAATGAAAGATCTTCTCATTTCTACAAAATCATTGCTTCTGTTAAAGAAAGTCACCAAACTCTTGGTATTTTGGAAAGCTGGCAAGCAGTGCTACAAGACAAATCTTTCCTAGGTTTGAGGACTTCTCTCACTCTCTTACCATCTGGGATCTCTGTAACAAGAGTGCCCTTTCTGAAGGGCAACAAAAAGACAACTTCTGAAAAAAAAATCTGTAAAATCAGAATTCAAAGATGATATTTCTGAAAAAAAACCCACTAAGAATATGTACTGTGAGATCACTTAGATTCTGAGAGGCTCCCAAAAATTACAGTTCAGAGTCAATATTAAGCCCGATCTCACAGTGACCAATTCCCAGGTTCCCTGAATATGAAGATACCTAAGGAAAGCAAAGCTTTCCTTCACTGGAGGCTGGCATTCAAGAGTCAGCCAAAGGGACTGACTGTAAATTACAAACTGACTGTAAATTACAAACTGACCATAAATTACAAACTGCACATCCCTGCTGTGGCTGCCCCACTGAAGCTGTGCCTCTGACACAGCCCAGCTTTCTGCAGTAAAACACACAAAGCTGGATTTTTATATGCAGATCCTCTGAACACCATGACCAGTAATTTATGTATAATTAAAAAACAATTGTCTTGGATCTTCACACTAGTGATAAAGGTCAGAGATACTCTTAGACTATGTGTAGGAAAGAGAAGACATTACTCCCAGCTTAGCTTCTTTCACTCTAATGGAGATTTTGGTGTGGATCATGAATTAAGATTGAATGTTTTAAAACACTGTATGGTTGAAATAGAGATAAGGATGAAGATACAGTAAGAAAGCAATGTGGTAATCTGAAACTGATTTTTAAAGTTAATACTTATGCTGAGCTTAAACATACTTCACTTCAGAATTCTGAAGTGTTTTACTGGGTGTACAGAAATTATAAGATCAACTTGTTTCATGTAAGCCCTTCCAGTTATCTTCCCTCAGGAAAACCAGGAACCAACAGTCTGAAGATAGTGAGCATTACTTTTATTCTAATTCTACCTGAGGAATGATCTCCACACCAGAAAGGTCTTTTAAACCATGACTGAAGTATTTTAAGATCTGAAATGCTAAATTAGGTGCATAAAGCTACCTGACAAAAACATTCCCCAGTATAAGCTCAGTTTTCTTTCATTTGTCTACCATAACCCAAACACCCAGAACAGAGCAGCAGTTGACTTAAGAGAACTGTAAAATGTTGCAGCTGACCTCCAACTACTACATGGAGGGGATGCTTCCTGCAAAATACCTTTACAGGCACAGTCCATACATTAGATGAGCTATAAATTATTTAAATTTATTGACTTTGAAAAGCACATTAATTAAACAGCTTATCACAACATCACCAAAATTGATTTTCTGTGTTTCTGTAAGAAAATGTTATCGCAGAGATAGCAAGAAGTATCTCCTACAAACTTGTTAAGTCATCAGTTCTAACAAAATCTAACCTTTCAAAGGTTCTTACAGAAAAAAAGAAAAAGCAAACAAACCCCTCAAAACTGCTTATGCCTAAATCTTCTTTGTTGATGTTGCATTAAAGGCAAATTTAATCTGCTGAAGTATGGTGCTGCCTCTATTATATTTAGATAATGTTATTAATCATAAATTAAATTATTCACAACCTCAGCGAGTCTTAATGGCTGTCTACAGGGTGCAAAGTATTTGACATAAAAAACAGCTTTACCACTAAAATTTTATGAAAACTGTATACTAATATTAGATTGATCAACCACATGTATTTTCCTAAATCCAAAAAAGCAGCCTAACCCCAGACCTTTTAAAGAATGTAAGCACATAGTATCAGCACACTGTGGATTCTTTCTAACATTAATGTTCCAGCAGCTGACCAGCATCTTAAGCTGTAGCATAAACAATCACAAATGGGAGTATTCTCATTTCTGAAATTCAGTCTCATTGCTTGTCCTGCTCTCACACAATAAATTGGATATATTTGCACACACACACAAAGCTCAAACCATGAGCCACCCTCTTCACAGCAATCTCTCGTTTCCTTACAATCAAAGGCTCACTGGGTAAGTAGAACAAACTCAGCTGGAATCTTTTGCCAAGCATTTCTCTTTTGTCCACACCTGACCAAAAGCAACTTTTTCTGGGATGACTGTAGCTTCAAGAATTTCTAGAAATCAACTGTAAGTGGTAAGCTATCTTCCAGACACTCAACTGAATCATACACAGCATTAAAAAATTTAAATTTATTTACACCCAAAAGAATGGAAAGGTCATTTGGTTTGGAATTTTTAGGCGTTGGCTTTTTTTTTAATTAATCCCACCTTCTTGCAAAAACTCCCTCTTTTGACAGATGTAACTTTAAATGCTGCACAGCTACATTTAACAGAATAACAGAAATGAACATTTACTTTGTATGACTTTTCAAACAAAGATAAAACATAACTGGCTAGTCAAGCAGTGACACTCAATGTCCTAAAAATAAAAAAGATAGGTTAAGCTACATACAAATGAAATCTTAATTCTTTGACCATAAGCTAAACTGGATAGATCATGCATATTCATGCTCTGCCCTGGCAGATATGGTCCAATATGTTGCATTATTCATGTAAATTGTTGAGATCATAAAAGAGATTTAATACTAAGGCAGGTTTCTTTTAATGAATTAGAACTGCTTTTATGAGTTTTCAACATCAGTAACTTTTCTAAGATCCTCACACAAATGGAAACAGGATGTCACAAGGCCAATTGATTCTACATGAACCATTGCCACAAAGCTCTCATATTTCTAAGTACCCTAAGAAGTGTTTAAAATGCAAGTTAGAAACTTAAATTTCTGTAGCAAATCTGCAAAAGAACCGAAGGACAATATTCCAAATAAGCATTTAAAGATGTAGAATTCACATAACTTCAAATCCAAGTGTCTATCTAGTGTCACCTCTGGGAAATTCTTAGAGAATGTTTCTGAAAGCCACAAAACCCTGCAATCACATTCCATTCTTCTTGTTGTCAGAAACCTGAATGAAAGTGAAATACGAATTCAACTTCCTCTGAAATGAACAGCATGCTCACAATGAAAACACAAACTCACTATGCTTTTTTGAATGCTGCTGTGTCAAAACAGAATTAAGTCCTGCAAGAAAAACCCGTAGTTGGTAAGTGATGCTTGAAGCTGAACAGCAGCATTCAAGATGGAACACAGCTTCTGTCAGAAGGAAAAAAGTTGCAAAAAGAGCAAGACTTTAGAGTACTGAATAAGTGTGCAAATGCTCAGCCACAAAATACGTGTAAGAGACCATGGATGACAGGATCCTTGCCATTATTAGCAATACTAAACAGCTGCAGGAGCTCACTATCACCAGACCTGTGATTGAGTACTAAAAGTCAAGAGAACAAAAAAACTGGTCAAAATGAATTAATCTCAAAGAATTTGATTATTCAGGAAAAGGAATTGCTGCAAATCAAGAACAGCTTGCATTCACCAACACCAAACTCTTACAACTAGGAAGCTGTATCAGCGACTGATCCTTAAGTGAGGTCAGCTTTATCTATTATGCTGTTCTCAGGCTAGGAAATGAGATTCAAAACATATCCACTGTAAACAGGAGGCTGAGTTTGGAGGAATATTACAAGTTCACCATTGCAAAAGCAAAGCTCATCGAATATCCTGATGGATAAACTTGCCATAGATAATCTAGAATTGAAGATGAAATCAGAAGCAGTAAAATCAAAAGCAGCAAATGTCCCAGCAGCTTGAGTAGAGCATCCTTGAAAATGAGAGATGATTCCAAAAGAACAAGGTGTGAAATCAACTGGAACTGCAGCTGCTCCACCCTCAGAATCAAGGCTCAATAAATGTATGTACTTCCATTACATGCTTTCCTCCTCTCACAGTATTTTGGAGCAAAAAGAAGCTTAGCTACCAGAGAGCAAAGCAGCTAGTAAATTCCTTTGGCCATGCCTCAGTTTATGTAGTTACATGCAACAGAAGACATGGAAAGCATATTTTGCCACTATATATCACAAAGTTACTGGCTGAAAAAAAATGTAACTTACTTGAATATTAAATTGATCAGGACTTGTATGCTTTAGTGAACACCCAAAAAACAACAAAGGCTTTTAGTTTCAGAAGGTGGGATCAAGTTCAGAACAAAATGGGCTCTGATGTCAGCCCATATGCATCAGCATTTACTCACTACTCTAGCTTGGGATGATAGTGATAGACTGGAGCAGGGAAGAAATGCTGCACATGAGCAGCCAAGGAACACGGCATCATGTAAGTGACACTCCTGGTAAGCCTCTCTTCAACACAGTACAGCCCCCAAAAAGCTGCCAATCAATGCTGTAAAGTAGAGAACATTATCAAAAAGGGCCTTTGACTGCAATATTTGGAGAAAAGACCAGACCCACTGTCTAAAAGATGCAAGAAGAGAATACCACAGCTTCAATGCATGAAGAAAAAGGAAAAGGTCTGGTCAGATCCTTGTTTGCTTACATACCAAAATAATCCCAAGCTGGACTGGGTTCAATTTTCTGGTCCACAATGATGTATCAGTGAGCCAAGGCAGTATAGGATACCTGCTCACTTTCAACTGCCCTGCAACAAAAATGTCTGCTGTCAGTTCATTTAAAAATATGTTAATGGTTGTGCAAAGCAGAGAGTTGAGCAATTAGAAGAGTACTCGCATAGTTATTAAATCTTATTTCCTCAGCACCAGGTGAATCACCAAATAAACAAGAAGATTTATGTAGAGTAAAAACTTAAAAAACAAATTCTGCTGGAACATCCCCAGCTAGGTTATCTGTATTACTAATGGCAGGAGTCTGGTCCAAAGACAGGCTCTGTAACTGCACACAGAGTTCATGGAACACATCTGATCATTAGCAATAAAGATGAGTTTAAAATACATACAGACAGTCCAATATATAATAAAAGACACCCAAAGACACCACGTGAGAGATGCAAGAGAAGATCCAAAAGTGTTCAAGATCGTAATTGAGTCATTGTTTCCAATGATGAAGTGATTCTGAAGAGTCCCATAAACGAGCCATTGAATTACAGATCAAAGAATTAGAAGAAACATTCAGAGATCATTGAGAAACTATACCGCAGAAGTTATGAATGTGGTCTGCAAGTTCCTCCTTCCAAAGCAACCAAAGAATACCAGTAAGAACCAGCCCACAAAAAGATGAATTTTTTTGTACTCTGTACAGCAAATTGTGAATTAAAATATCTGCTACAGAGGTATACTCTTCAGTTCAGCAATGATACATTCTTGTCCTAAGTGTCAGAGGACTAGCATACGGAACAGGACAAGATTCACTGAAAATAATGATGTCTATGAGCCCGGCAGTTTCAAAAAGCACCATCACTGATTTTCTATCACTTCTTGTGGTATCAGTAACTAACTTTATGTTGGCATCAGAACTCTCAATAACAATGGCTATCTGCATCTGTGCTACTTTAACATCTTGCAGAAACAAACCTGCATATATTTTTGACTTTACTTCAAATCTTTTCAGTGCTCATCCATCTGCTTCTGAGCAACAGGTACATATATCCACACAGCCAACATTCTTATATATTTCCATATGTCTCTGTCATGTATCCAGGACAGCAAGGTCCTTTTGCAGTACTGAGGGCAGCCTGCCACAGCTGCATTAGTGTATCAGTGTATCTGTAACCTTTCCTTCCATACACTTCAGCAGGCATTAATTCCCAACACCTAATGCCAGCTCCAAATACAAAAGCTAACATTTCCACAAGTATCACAGCTCAACACTTTATTTTGTCATTCTCTGAGTTTCACTGAAAGCTGAACTACTAGAGGACCTCTTCTTACTAACCACTTTATGGAAACTAAGAAAGAAAATACTTAATAAATATTAAATAATCTATTTGGGAAATCTTGAAAACTCATTGAAAGCTGATTTATGCTTAGAGAGTGAAGAACTTATCACTTTGTTGGAAGAGATCTCACCATGCATGAGACCATCTAAACTCCTGTTAGAATCCTACCACAGGCTAGATGGGTTATCAGGTTATATTTTGTTATATCTTTTAAAATATTTCTTTGCAGTCCAACCGACATTTTTCATTCTGTATTCTGAAAATGGTAAGAACACAAATGTTTGATTTAACTGACACACCTCTAAACCTTGAATTAAGGCATAAACTACACTATAAAGCCTCAGAAGCTGTTCCAGGATGATCAGGGAGAGCTTGGCATGTCTGATTGTTCTAAGGTTTTAAAAACCCCAAACTAACACAGTCTGAAACACAATCTCCACAATACTGCAGGTTCTTCTTCAAATCCTTTAAAAACCCTGATTAATACATATTAATTCCCCTTTGAAAGTCAGAATAAAAAAGCTAATACAAAGCCATATGCCTTTGTCATATGAAGAACATATATTTTTAAATAATTCCTAAGTATTTTTAAATATTAAAACTGAATTTGTCCTACTTCAGTAAAGAAGTATGAAAAATTCCTTATTGTATCCATATTCATATTACATAAAGAACATAAACCACTAATTTGATAAAGCTAGTATTAAGTAGAAGTAACAATCTCATTGTATACAGACAGGCTAGAATTGAGAAGTTCCAACATTGCAACAATTATTTATCTTTCTTCAAACTGATTTTATTTTAGCTGCAATAGGTACTTGCTTTATCTCTTCATTCTTGTAGTTCTGGACATGGTAAGATGAAAAAGCACTAGGTACAGTAAAGGTCTGTGTTCATTCACACATTTCAAATTCAATGGAATTCAAAAGAAACCCAAGTTCAAAGTGTAAATTTTGGCCATCTATCACTAAAGTAATAGAGAAAAAAACCATTAAGCAGTAAAAGAAAACTTACTGAGACACTTGTGCAGCAGTTGCATTATCTGTGGAAACTGAAAACAAAAACAAAGGATTGAATTAAGAATATTTTAAAATGTGGAAATACAGAAGTACTCACTGTTAAATGCACATACAGAAATAATGCAACTCACAACAGGACTGTGATAACACAAGAGACATCCACATGGAAGTATTTACACGCTGCATAAAAGGACACCACCTGTACTCACCTTCCTCTACAATAACTTGACAAGTATGAGTCTGGTTCTCACTCAGATGTGTGGCCATGTCATCCAAGCCAGAAACATCAGCCAGGAAATCACAGTTGAGACACACTACAGTCACACCTCTAGGAAATAAAAATCAAAAAGGAAGCACAATTACAAAATGGTCATAAAAACACTTTTCTTAACTTACAGCAACTGGACAGACTATAAAAAAAAAATCAACTTCAGATGAGATGATTCACAAAAACATAATCTTACTTTTTCTACTGCAACTAGTATCAGGAAATTCCCATCAATGAGCAGGGCATCTCCATGCTGGATATAGTACAAAGAACATGACTTTAGACAGAAATTTATCTGTAGAGCACGAGTTTCTCTGATTGGATGGTTGTTTTTTTCTTTCCCTGACCCCCTCCCCATTTTGCATCTCATGAATCATCAAAAAATAATAATAATTAAAAAATTAAAACTGCTCAGAATTAAGTTCATAAATGTGGACAAATAAGTATTTGTCACTGACCAGATCACTGCTATTGGAAAACCTAATGGTTTCATTTCTCTGCTCTAAATTGTGGAAATTCAAGAGGTTACAATCTGAACCTAAGCTAGCAGTTCAACATCAGCAAGCAAAACCACACTGATCTGTAAGTGAAAAAAGCTGAATTACCGTAGCTGCTCTGAATGCTTCTTAAAGATCCAAAACCTTTTACTTGGGCGAGCACTGTGAAAGCTGAATATATGAAAACATTACCACTCAGACTGGTTTCAGTGAATACATGACTCTGCACAACCCCTTCACTAGCCATGGCACTGCAATTTGCTTAGGACAAAACATGAAAATAGAAGCCTAAGGTACTGAACTGCATTATTCTGAAACATTAAATGTTTAAAGCTTACAAACCTGTGAATCTCAGCTCTAGTTTAAAACATTGGCTCCCTTGGAAAGGAGCTTGGGAGGTGAAAAGCTAAACTTTACTGGCACCATCAACAATTCAGTTTTTGAAGAACCATAGCTATAAAATGCATCACAAAAGAACTAAAACTTGGCTGAACTTGTGCTTCCTGAAGAGATGGCTTTCAATGAGATATGAAATTTTCAGATAACAATAGATTACACACATAAAAGCATGCAAACTATTTCAGCCTAGGACTTTTATGAGCGTTAAAATTGGTATGAATAGGTAAATATAAAGTGTATCTAAAAGCTTGGATCACAGATTCAAGAATCCTAGAGTTTACAAATGCCAAGGCATTTCCTATGTATATGAATTTAAAAAAAAATCACATTCACTATTTTCCACAATACAGTTGGCTTTTCAGGGCACAGGAAAAAAAAGTAGGTTTTTAAAATTTTGTTTTACTGCCACAGCTATGTGATCTATATCTAATTATTGTATAGTATAATTCCATGGCCCTGAAAATGATGCATTTGTGTTCTTAACAGGCTTTTTTACAGCTGTCATCACTAATGCCCAATGCTGCCCCACCACTGCTGACAAAATGAGATGTTATTTCTATGGATGACCAGAAGTGGGGTAAGGAAAAGTATCCAGTTGAGTTTGCTAATTGAGACATCCTTCAAATCTGAGCACAGACTTCACTAGGATAGCTGTGGCCTGTATGCATTCAGCACTTGTAAAATCAAATGAGCCATTCAATCTGAAACCCAGAAAACGTGCCATAATTAATCATTATTTGCCAAAGTCAGGCTGAAGTGATTATGGAAGGTACCATAAAAACTCTGAAGCAAAGGTATAATAGTGCCTGAACCGTTGGATTTTTAAAGCAAAACAAGAATGTGGAGTTTAAGCCTTTGCTAAAAACTTAAAAAACCCAATCTTACACATTTTCCTGCCCATCTGAGGACCCAGTTCAAAATTCACCTAACAAACACTTCCCACCTTACATGAACTTAGGAAGCATTTCCTAAGCCACTAAAAACTTTGAAGAGTTCTTACCTCATCATGTGATTGACATAGGCTTTGCTACAGCTGGTGTTGTATCTGCATAAACTACAGTGGACATATGCAGGAAAGTGGCTTGCAAAATCTTTTATTTCTGAGAAACACTCAATGCATTTGTGAGTTCCCACAAGATACCTGACAGTAACATGAAAAAGTTATCAATTAATAGCAACACTCAGAAGAGACAACTATTTCAAACCTTTTGCTTTAAGTAAGTAGCAAGCTTGCCTATACTAAGGAAAAACGAGGAACTTAATGCATCAGCAAAGGAAGAAAACTTTGCTTTTACTTGAACTATAATTTAAATATTATCCTAATAAAAATGTGAAAGGTAATGTACACATCCATTATTGGCCACTCCTGGAAACAAGAGATAATGCAGTGGATGAGAATCCCCAAATTCAGCTGCTGCTGTTGTCTCCATGTACTTGAGAAGTATTTCCAACAATTATTTCCATCCATCACAATGCACAGAAAAAGCCTTTGGCTTTTCTATCACCCCAATATTACCCATAAGGTTTGAAACATCTACAAAGCAAGAATATAATCCTGCTCTTCCCCACTTTTGCTGACTTTTTGGATCTCTCCCAGAGCTACACACTGAGAAAGTTAGAAAGAGGAGGGGTGGCATCTCCCATCTCTGACAAAAAAAATGCCAACTCATAACTAATGAACTTACACTCCAGTGTAATAAACAGTCCATAAAACACCCATGAAAATTGTAACATAAGGACAGCAAACCCCAATAAATTGTCAAGACAAGCACTTGCTTTTACTTCCTTTATTTTTTTTTAATTAGCTCCCCAAAATACTCTATCTCCTAGGATAGACAGGATTTTATCTTTTAACTAACAGGTTCAAATAAATAAAATAAAAGAAAAAAAAAAAAGAGAAAAAGAAAGGCTCCATGCAGAGAAAATTTCTAAATGTGACACAGAAGTTTCCAGAACACTTGTTCTTCCATCATAAAGTAGTCTGCCATCACCAAAATCAGTGAAGATTCAGAATTACAACCACAGTACCAGCATGTAGAAAGTTTATGCATCTGCTTTCTCAGCAAACCTGAGGTGCCAGATCTTCTATATTACAGCATTAAAGTTGCTGAAAGACCATTAAATGATCATTTATTTATGTTCAAAGTGTACTTTAAGACAATTTCAATGCCAGTATTTTACCTCAGATTATGAAATGCTATATTTGAAGGCTCTTTTTTTCTTCTGCTGTTCGTCCATGCATTTTGTTTCCTCGGTGTAGATTGTTTTGATTTTCCTCTTGATTTACTTGTATTAGATTTGTTATGATTTTTAGTGGTTGCATTTTTATTTTTAGGTGATAACTGAAATGTGGAACTGCTTGTACTAACAGAAGATGTAGCCGATGCTCCTGACTGATGAGATCCCAAAGATGCTCGAATAGTCACCTACAGGGATGAAATTTTAAAATAACTGTTTAGATGTAAGCTCTCTACATTCCTACTTCTATTTGTTTCAAAGTTCAAGCCACTTTATAGCACAAATCATAGCATAAGAAACTCTCCTGATGAAAGATTGCTTTGAAAACCACAAAACACTGAAAATTCTGTTGGACTGGAGTTAACCTCTAACAGCCAATTGGATGCTTAAAAAGTTTGTTTTGGTTGAAATAGTTAGTCATGATAAAACATGTTTTCCTTCCAGAGCTGCAACTGGCTAGATCCTGCTTTCTTAAATGAGAAAAATGAAGCAGAAGTGTCAGGCCAATCAGCCCTACTAAGAACATCAAACCATTCCATCAGCGTCTGGATTTAACAGAAAGTCCTGTGTCTTACTGCCACATGATGAGCCAGTCTACTCCCTTCAGGTATGTTTGTTTCTCATCCTAGAATTCCAAGGAGTAATTCTGGTTTCAGATCTAGCTGCTGTTCTTGAACTTTGTCATGCTCTCAAATGTGGTTTTGACTCACAGAAAGACTTCTAATTCTACTTCTTAGCCATACTCCTAGTATGGAAACACCTTGTCTTCTAAATCTGGTTCCAGGTTTTTCAGTATTATCATTTCATCCTGTCAAGGTCTACTAACAAATTTTAACATAATACAAGCTTTTGTTAGGTCATGAAGACCATGAAATCTTAAAAAAAATTGAGGTATCATCACAGAGTAAAGAATTGGTGCCAAGCAAGACAATAAACAGCAGCTGAAGTAATTTTTCCTTTCCTGATTCTACAGCAAATGAACTGTGAAGAGCTGATCAAAATGTTAACTTCTCTTCTTCCTTGCAACTGAAAGGACATGTATTTTGATACTCTACTGAAAAAATGGTTGGAAAAAGTCCCAAAATCGACAAGAAAATCTCAGTCTAAGTAGCTCCTTCTTGAGAAATGGAAGACTGACTTAAAGACAGCATAAGTGTTCTGAGGGGACCCAAGTGTTTCCTCACATACCTTCAAATGCTGAACCCAAGGAAGACCTGGTGAACCCAGTTTTAAGCATAGATATTCTAAGCAGAAGAAGGAGAAAACCATTTCTTTCTATTCTACTCTTTTCTCTACCAAGACCTTTTTTTTTTTTTCTTTCATTGTCCCCTCAAGCTTTCCTGCAGGAACACTCACCTTTGTTCCAGGAGGCAAGCCTTCTAATTGCTTGGGTTTCCTGAATGTTCGGTGATGCTGAGTCTTGTGATCCATTTTTTCTTTGCATGTTAAAAATTGCAGTCTGCATTTAGTGCAACGGTATATTCCCTTTTTCTTTTAAAGACAAATGACAATCTACAGTAAGCATGGATGGCATGACAAAACTCTAACCCTAGCTTGTCTCAAGCAATGCTCATGCAGTTCCTAAACCATCAACTAAACAAACTCCTAATACTACACAAAGACAAGATACCCTGTAGGAATTAGATACGTGAAAATGCAAGGCAGTACAGTTACTAAAACAAGGAGGAATCAGATTCCCAGTTACAAGACACTTCATTATCTTTCTTTATTTGAACTAGTGGCAGGTTTGCTAGTAACCTCAAAAAAAGCAGAATCAAATCACTAAAATGTAATGAAGAAACCAAACAGCAAGAAGATATTCAGAGATTACTTTAAACAGGAAGCTGCTATCACACAAAAACAAGACAACTCCCTTAAAGATTTCTGAAATTCTTCTAATGTATTCTTATTAACTACTCTTACCTAGTAATAAGCTTACAAACCAGTCCCATTTGTTTCTTCAGAGGGAGATTCCCTACATGTGTTTAGCATTTTTCTAGCACTAAGGATTGAAAAGATCTGCTTACCTGATGCCTCATGTAATGATGCATATACGGTGCTCCAATTTTAATAACTTTGAGGCAAAATGGGCATAGCAAATGTTTTGTGTTTTCATGAACTGTTCTAAAATGTGCTTCTACATCTGAAAAAGCTGAGGATCTGTAGCTGCACACCTAAAATAAGAAGGTTGACTTTTTAGTTACAAGTTTACTGACAGTGAAGACAGGGGAGTGGTGTAATCTAAATACAAAAGTCACTCTGAGATACCTGGCAAACATACGGCATTTCACCGGGCTTATGATTGTCCTTCATATGTTGCAAAAGAACTTGCTCTGTGTCAAATGATAATTCACAGATTTTACAAATCGCTAGAAAAAGTAAAAAACAAGAAAAAGATTAAAAATTTGACAGAAGTCATATGTACATAAATTATAATGCATATATATAAATATATACACATATATGAAATGTATATATCATTAAAGGTAAAGAAATCGAATGACTATTCTACTCTTTAGAAGAAATTCCTTGTACAGTTTCAGAAAGTCAGGAAGGCAAGGGCCTTAAACATGAGGTCTTAAAGTAAAGCTTTCAATTAAAAATATATAATTAAAAAAAACCAAAAAATGCAAGGAAAAAAACCAAAGGCTTTTTAAAATATTTTTTTGCATATGTATATATATATTGCTCTCAAAAGAAAAATAAGTGCTGTGTTTCTGTTTTTTTTTTTTTTTTCATATTAAATCTCAAGATTATTGTACTTGGATAACAATGGATTTATTCTGAAATTCCAATCCAGGCAATCCAAGTTAGGAATTGAACTCACTGGATGACTCGTAAGGCGTGTGCGTGCTCTCGATGTGGCACTGCAGCTGGAACGGCGTGGGGAACTGCCGGTAACAGTGCTGGCACGTCGTGTGGCTTTCCCAGCTTTCATTGCTTTGCTTCTCAAGCTCCAAGTGATGTTTCATGTGGTTCATAAACCTTTAAATTATAGTGAACAGGTGCAAAAAACCACATTTGAACATTCCCTATACATATCATATGCAAGATGTACAGGATTCTTTAGAAATTTTACTATGTAAGGACTTCTCAATTAAGAAAATATATTAAATAATAAGTGTTTGCTAAAAACACAGGCAACAAACTTAAAGCTGATAGAAATCTTAACTTTAAGGAACATTAAATCTAAAACATGTTCTAAGACTAAATCTATTACATTTCTCATGTTTGCTTAGACAAAATTCTTGCCTTGAAATATAGGGAAATAAGTAAAGACAACAAGAACACATCAACTGTTCTCACTTTATTCACCACCAGCAATCTCAAAGCCCCATTCTGAAGCACATGTAACTTTCACTGTGCTGAAAACTATTAAGTAGCAAGAATGTATCTGCAATTTGGACATGACAGCTTTATGTGGCAGGAGTTCCAGGAACGTTCCTTGTCTAAAGCATTCACGCCTGACCTTGAGTTATGAAGGACAGTTATCAAAAGTGCCACTGTGCAGCCAACATTAAAAGAGTGGGAGAAACTGGTATGGTACTATTTAAGTTAGCAGCTTTTCCTCATTAATCTGACCATCTGTCTGAAGCCTACTTTTCTGGCTTCAGAACCTTTTCTGGCTGAGAAGTCCAGGCACCCATGACAGCATCACTGTTACTGGTGGAGCAGCACAAGGACAGGTTACCTCAAACCCACTACAGTCCAACTTCCAAAACTCCTGTTTGGAATGCACTTTATTTCAGTACAGCCAGAAGAATTATTAAACATAAGTCACATTACAGAAGGAATGCAGGCCTTGGAATTGGAAAAAACAAATGAGCAAGGAGCAGTCTCTTGAGCTCAAGCTCATACTATCACGCAGTTGCTTAAAAAACAGCAACAAGAAAACCAGAAAAAGCAGAGACTCTCCAGTTTTCTAAGCAGACAAAAGAAACAGACACTATTACTGCATAATGCCTTAACAGAAAATTATTGCAATGGTGTGTCCAAGCACAAATCTTTTAAAGAAAGCAGGGGATTACCATAATGAATCACTTTCAGCTTTTCTGAACTTAAGTCAAAAAGTTATACTTTAATTAGGATGGTAAGACATATTTATTTTGTCCACTATACATAGAGGTGCAAAATAGACCCTGGAATAAAAATTTTAAAGTTATAGAACTATTGAATAAAGCCACAAGGTTACAGACAAAATTAATACGGTTAAAGTCAATGTTACAGAAATTGAAAAAAACAAAAGCTCGTACATTTTTAATGACTTGCTGTGGAACACATAGGGGCACCACAGCACCAACTGCTTACAATATAATGCTGAGTATAAATAGTGCCTATTTAATGATTAATAGCAAATGTCATTGTTTTAATTACAGAAAACTTGTTTTTTTTCAATAATATGTGTCTAATGTTAGCATAAACCTGCTCACTTTAACTTGCAGACTGTGCCCTTTGAAACAATAGTCCATTTTTCAATTTTACATTCTGCTACTTCAGCTTCCCTTGAAGAGAGCGTGTAAAAAAGTTCAGTGACCTTAACTTCCAAAGGAACGATGACACAAACTTGTCTACCTACTAAAACAGCTTACTGGGGTTTTATCAGCATTTGGAAGTAAAATTACTCCAACAAAATAACAGATGTTACATAAGTGAACTACTGGCTATTAGTCATTGTGCATCCCTAAAGGGAATTAACACTCACATCTACCAATACTGCCATCAATCCAGATGGCAAACTGTAAAATCCTTTGTGTTGCCCTTTCTAACCCCAAAGTCCTACAACTGCTCTTATCAAAACTCTATGTTAAACACCACTAAAATTCATACTCTAATCTGTAAAAAGTTCTAAGTTATGGTCATACATGCAAGGTAAAAATTAATTCAATTTGTTTAGTCACCCAGTATTATCAGTTTTCAGTACGAAAGGAACTCTAATCCAGAAACACAAAACTTTTATACATAAGACTACTATGGACTATAAGTGATTAACAAATAACTAAGGAAACAAATAATTAAAAATACCTTATGTTATTTTTAAGAACTTTGAGACAACTGATGCATTTAAATGTCGTATGAGTCTTCTGCTCCTGTTGTACCTGCTGGAGGTCACCTTCATCCTTCCCATAATAAAAGTCATTAACTAACATAATCAGCTTTCCTTTCTCAGATTCCATGGTCCTGTTTGTGCTCACACATTCTGTTTTGACCACTTCTGAGAAAAAGTTATTTACCATATCTGGACAGCAATACTGGGTGCAAACAGGGAGAGGAGACACAGAAACAAAGGTATCAGTCTCACAAACTGCATCAATAAACAGCATTTTAAAAACTGAAGGCACTAATGAGAGATGCAAAGCTTAATTCTCTGACACACTGAGCTTAGTAATATTCAATTTTGAACAGTGTTTAACTAGTGCTTAAGTAATAAAACACTATATATTATAAAACTGAAGAAAATTCTCAAAGGTTCATGTAAGATAGAATTTTTTGCAAGAAAAAGGCAAAACTAGTATTGTTTTCTTGATTGAATTTATTTCATTTACATTTAATAAAATGAAAGAAAAAAGCAGCTTTCGTGCAAGTATTTTGCTGACAAGCATAAGTTTATTGAGAATTTAATGGGAAGTTTTGTCCTTTATTTCTTAGGGTGAATGTATGTTGAAACCTTCAAAAGTTCTTTCCAGCATTGCTAAAAAATTCAGCATTCTGACTCACATAATAGACATTGTTCAAGCTTCTTTATGTTGAAGTATACTTTAAGAATGCTTAGCCCAGAAGCCATTTCATGAAACTTATCATTTAAAAAGTACAGCACACTTCACAAAGAAGATGCTACCAAGTTTCCAACAAAATGAGGATGTTTCAGAGGACAAATTTTTCTCCTGCTAAATAACGGTTCTTACCATGCAGGACTACTTTCCATAAGCCTACTAGTAAGGAGCAGTGCAACTGTAACTCAGTATCCTAAGTAAACACACTTCTTCAGTGGTTCCTTCATTCAGCTGATGTACTCAGTGCAAAAGCTATTCTGTACAAATAATGATTAGAAAAAGTTAAAACCCTTGGGGTTTTATCCACTGCTATCTGTATTTCTTAATTATGTTTCAGAACCGAAGGAGACAGCAATTACAGTATTGGAACCCTGTAAATCAGAACCATCTGTGAGAACAGTAACTCAGATCCTCACAAATTTGTCTTATACAGTAGCTGATATTCCTTCTTGTTTTGGATATTCATGCTGTATACAGACTGCAAAGCCATCTCTCTGTCCCTAAAATGAAATACATGTGCCTGAGAATTGTGAGGATCTTTGCAAAATGATAAATATTTTCCAGGAAACAATGTTTCCAGAAATAGTAGTAAGTAGTTTCACAATCAAATTAAGTGATGCTCAGTTTCTGACAGTTTTGTTTACTACAGTGCTTGAGTATGAACTACAAATGAAATTCTTCCCCACAGCTTAAAAACTTTTATCTATTAATTATCAAGTATTTTTATCTTGCTGTACCAAGTGATACATCAAGATTAAACAGTAAGTTTGCATTGTCATCTTTTTGTCAGCTGCAATCTTATACAGATGTGGGTTCACCTGGCTGCCTATTCTCATAGGCACCTTTAGAACATTGGAAACATGAGGCAAAAAGTAGCAAGATTTGGAAAAGTGGCAAGCTCCTGTCTTGCTCTCCATGACTGCAAGACTTGGAGCATTTGGCTCTGGTTGATAGCAGGCAGAAGCCAAACTAGCTTCCTATCCAACCATGGCACTCTTCCCTAACCAAAGAGAAGCCCACAAAGTTTGTTCTAATGCTTACCAGCCCCACAAGATTTTACCTTCATGTGATTTTTTAGAGGATCCATAAGATTGAAATGTATATTACACTTTGGACAAGCCCGTGGAAAAGGTCCTCCATTTTTAATGGTGCTGGATGCAGCATTTGTCCCTGTAAAATTTAAAACATATAAAGACTCAGAATTCACAAGCAGAATACTCAATTCAGCAGTAGTGGCAGTATTCTAGTAAAATATGCTATTTCAAATGAAAACTACTACCATCAATGAAGATGTAGTAACCATAAGAAAGGCTTTAAAAGCATCTTTTATTCTTCCTTTTTCCCAAACTGACTTGGAGTTTGCTCTGTTTGACATAGACTGATAAACGGATTTTACAAAATCTTATCAACAAACAAGGAAAAAAACACATGAAGAGATGAATGCAGCACAACAGGGAGAAAGCATTTCATACCAGCCCACCCCATCCTGGATAGGATGGATTTTGGATGAGGTTTTTTCACAAACTTTTCAAATGAACACGTAAAGCCTGTTTGCTGCCACAACCTGATCATCATCTCAGCAGGGTTCAGATAAAACCCTACTGGTTTGGAAAGGAATTTCACCATTTGGTTCTCAGTGATGAGGCTACTTCTCTCTGGAGATTTGTTGGAATCTTGGCTTATTCAAATGCATTATTTCTGTTAAGCAAAGGTGTCTTTGGAGAATCTGGAGAATAAATCCTCTAAATTAATAATTACTCCCAGTAATTAAAGGAAATAATGCTTCTCTAATCAACATAAATGATTAATACCTTTTGAGCAAAAGAGATATTAAAGCTTTGCATTAGTTTAAGCTTTAATGAATAAACTAAGCTTTGAGTTTTCTCCAAACTGTCAAAAAACATCAGAGCAAGAGCTACTTTTCCAGATGAAATTCTCTTGCATTCTCAAGTAATTCACAGATTTGAAGGAGTCCATACTAAATAAGTAGTTTGGAAGCTAAACACAGGAAACAACATCTTAACAGCAGAGTCAACTGTTCCCTGCCAGGACTATGAAAAGATGTAATAAAAACAAAAAAAAAAAATACAAGGGAATAGGTGTATGAATTAAGAAATGAACATGCAATAGTGTTTTACATTTTTACATCACAATAGCCCTGCCTAGACCATAAATAAACAGTAATTTTCCTTAAGATAACAGTTTTGCTAAGAACCATTGCTAAGCAGAAAGTCCTTCACATGAGTGGATGGCCATGTAAAAGATGTACCACAAACAGTGCTGCAAGTCTTCACTCTTACAGTTGGTAAAACATTTTGACACATCACAGCTAAGTGCAAACTGAGCTGAAAAAAGCCAGTTCTGCAGCACAACCTTGTGCTCTGCAGAGCTTCAGTGCTGGATTCTGTGACAGATTAGAAACTGCTATGCCAGCATGGGATGGCTTAGACACAAACTCAGCAAAATAAGGTTCTCAGTGAATATGATCTACTTCTTTTTTTACTGAATTTAGCAAGATCCTTCAGTTATCTTTTTTTATTATAGGCTGCAGCACAATATCTATTTCACCTGAAAGAGGGTGGAGGAAATTTTTTTGCGGAAATGTTCCTGTTATAGCCACGTCCTTCTGGTAGCTGGGAAGAGCAAACAAGCTCTAAATAATAAATGCAAAAAACACAAATCTGAAATTATCCCAAACCATCATTTTAACATAATAGGACAGAGGATGTCTTGGAAATGTCTCAAAAGTCAAGAATAAATCCTGGCCTATTGCAATCACTGGAAAGCACCTTTTGGCTCAGGACAAAAATGCACCTAATAGTTAATACTGTGAAATAGCCAGACCAGCTCTCTTCTTGCAGGGAAGGAAAAATCTTTCCAATAACATTGTTTCTTTGAAATAGACCTTCTCCCCTCCCACTACTACTTCAACCTATATCAGAAACACTGCTGGAAAAAAAATAAAGGGGAAAAACTGCAAAACAGACTTTTCGACAATTAGTCAAAGTACAGAATCACAAAATAATTTAGGTTGGACTTTTGGAGGTGGTTTTCTGCAACTTCCCAGTCAAAGCAAGTGTAATCTTTTGCTCAGAGGATAAGAGTTCAGTCAACTTCTGATTATCTCCAAGGATAGGGATTCCAAAATCTAATTTGTTCCTGCCTTGCTTGGCATTGCTAAAATGATTTTTTCCTTCATCTAATCAGAATTAGTTCATAAATTCAGC
This sequence comes from Zonotrichia leucophrys gambelii, assembly GCF_028769735.1. Classification (NCBI taxonomy): domain Eukaryota; kingdom Metazoa; phylum Chordata; class Aves; order Passeriformes; family Passerellidae; genus Zonotrichia; species Zonotrichia leucophrys. The sequence goes on along the minus strand of NC_088180.1, from coordinate 7,231,672 downwards.
AGTCAAAGAATTAAGTCAAGAATTCTGTCAATCCTGATTTTCTGGTTGGTTGTGTTTTGAAGTTTCAACCCCCTACTCCCTTCTTTGACACAGAAAATCAACTAAGAGAATGAGGTCAGGGGCATTTATTTTTATCACCTGTCTCTGAATGACTAATTACTGCTCTACAGAACTCAAACCTACCTACTAAACAATAAAGGTCTAAAATTTGAATAGGTAATAACCTCAGGTAAATTAATTTGTAAAGGTATATAAACCCTTGCATAGAATAGTTATTTTTATTTTACAGCATAAGAACAGTTACTTACACTGCCTTAAGAGCATTAAAAACACTGACCAACTGAAACACTACAGATGTGTTAGCTTTTTCCATGACACAGAGGCAGAACTGCCAGCTAGATCATTCCAACTTCCTACTGTTTGAAGATGCATTTTGTGCCTGTACAACTGGCTTCAAACTGTTCTTATGCTGTAAAGAAAAAACTGTTGGACAGTTACTGTAGGTGAAATAGCCAAGTTGCTTCTAGCACCGACCTCAATAAGCTTGGCCTGTTTTGGAGTTACACTGTCACCTTCAGAAGCTGCAGGAGGTTTGGATACAAAACCACTCTCATTTAGACTTAGAGTACTTTAAAGAACCTCAGTTTTTTCCCATAGTAATTAGAACACATTAGTGATGACTGCAATTTAGAGCCCACACAAAAAATATTTTCCTAAACTAATATGCCATACTGAAGTTAAGAAAACATCCAACTCAGACTGCAGGCCCAGGCCAGTGAGGCAGGAAAGGGTAAATGCAAGAGATCCAGACCCACCTCTGACCCCAGTAAACCATACTGTGGCCATCTGAATTCATTTGGCCTACTTCTCACATCTTGACCCACTCTAATGTGAGACAAGGTGAGTTCACAGTAATGCAGCCAAGCTAAGCAGCTGCTTTCTGCAATGCCTGCTACCTGGAACAAGCTCTGTGCTTCTGATGGAAAACACTTCTTTCTTCCTGCTTCTGTGTTAACGCTGGTTTAGTTTCTCATAGAACTCTGTAAACCTTAGTTTGCATGCAAAATGGAGATGGTGTTGGAACTTCTAATGACCAACCACAGCACATCTATCTGCTCTCTTCTTCTGAAAGAACATTACACATGTCCTTACGGTTTGCAGTATTTCTTCTGAAGAAAATAAGTAAAAACGAACAAACAAAAAAAATCCCAAAAAACCAACAAAACAGAAAAACCCACAACAAAACAAAACAAAAAACAAACAAAAAAAACCACAAAGAAAAAATAAAACAAAAACCACCACTAACAACAAAACCTAACAAATCCACAAAAAACTAAACCTAAAAGCCCCACCAAAAACAACCCCAAAACACCCCACAACAAAAAAAATCCACCAACAACTTTGAAATTGGGAGGTTCAGTGGCTGATTACCATGCCCATAAACACTCAGCTCCATCTGGTCAGAACCCCATGTTTCTGTCACTGTAAGATTACCCTGGATGACATGATCTCAATCCAGAGATCAGCCCTCAAGTAGACCACAAAGTCACAGCTACAAACCAAGGAGTCTGAAGTGCCAGCACAGGTCTTGGAGACCTCTCACAATGACAGACTGCAAAGAATCTTAAGACTATAATAAAATATGTCAAAGGCTTCAGTTCTGGACCCAATGATCTAAGCTAAGGACATTCTGGGGTATCCCCTCCCTACAATGACAGAGCTGCTCCAATGATTTCTCAGGGTGCAACAAGAAGCTCAACAAGTAGAGATAGATACTTTGGTGTTACAAACAATTACTCACATCTGAGAAGAAACAAAATAGCTCTCTGGCACCCATAGTTCTGTTTACTCAGTGGGAACTATCTAAACTTGGCCAACAGTGTGGAGAATCTCCCCATTCAATGCACATAGGCAGACACCCAGCAGGGAATGCTGATGAACATCTTGGAGCATTTGCCACACTGTGCCTCAAACATGGGAAAACATAATTCACTCGATATACAGACACCTAAATATCCTAACATTCTCCTTTGTAGTACACCTTTCCTTCTCTTTTATATAAATAAACATATTAAGCTCAAATGTCTCGCTCTATGCATTGTTTGCCTAAGGTTCATCCATTCACAAAATGGTCAGGTCATTAATTAGATGCTACTCCTCCCTGGGGGGTTTAATTTACTTACACTCACTGTTTGGTACATGAGCTGCTCATATGGACACAAGCCCTGCTCAGCAAAGGCTTCCACAGAGCTGGTATGGCCTCAGCACTCATCTGTATCACCTGGAGCATCCCACCATCAACCACAGCAGCAACTGCTGCTGCTGGAATTCAACTCTGTGTAACTCTGCAATGAGGGCTAGGGAAATGACACAAGGTCTGACTGAGTTTACAAGGATCTCCAGTGAAGTATTTTATTTTACTGTAGAAAACCCTATTTGGAAACAAGGACTATTTTAATGTTAAAAATACTGTTCAAAATTCCAATTTTAAAAGCTTTACACATCTGTGATAAAAATTTTGAAGACTCTTCTACATACTTATAAAAGGTGAGTAGTCCTGTCTATACAACTCTGACTAGTAAATTCTCTTTCAGAAGAACTATAATAATACACAGGTTTGCATTTTAGTTCTTTTGTTTGTTCATGTAAAAAAACCAGGCCTATTTTGAAAACTAATCACAGCACCTCCAAGTATTATTTAATATCTTGTTGGTATAAATCAGGTTGACACCTCTTATCATGAAAGTGCCTCTCTCAGCTGGAGTGTGGACACCAGAATTCCTTGAATTAACCACATTCCAGGCTAGCTTGTCTGATTCTCTACACAGCAGGTCACAGGGACTCCAAGAACTCAGGACACCAGGGAAAAGCAGTAGCCAAACAATTATTTTTTTGGTCACTTTGTGCTATTAATGAACACTTCAGGAGCCATTACCCAGGAGCTGGCTGTGCTCATACACACAATATTCCTGTGTACCACATCCATGATGGCAAAGAAGGAGCAAAGCACACTGGCTGCAGCACCACCTTGCTGGCAGGTTTCTGGACCCACCACACCACTGAAAACACCTCAGTGCTGCTCTGTGTGTCTGTGCTGGCTGGGCCTGATTTCATAAATGATGGAAAAGACATGCTAGAATAAAAGCACCAAATGTACTGTGATGCCAGAATAGGCACATGAAAGGCAAATTGCTTCAGGCCTCCCAGTGCAGTGTCCTGCACCAACACCTCCCTTAATCTGGAGCTGTGGATTCACAGATGCACTCCAGTCAACTCCACATGACAGATCTTTGGGTCACAGCAGCTTCTTGTTCCTCCAAGTGGGTGGAGTTTTAAAAAAGGGTTTTGTTGTCAAATTACATACTCTCTCCCTTCCCCTCCTTTCCAGGAATCATCCTTTTGATCCCATCTACTCCAACTCTTGCATATAGCAGTCAGAAAACCAAGATCATCATTACAGGGAATCCATCCAGACTCAGTTCTTCAGGTGCTGTTCACAGCCCCTCCTTTGCTAACAGTCTTTTCCTATTCCCATGGGCCAAAGAGTGATGAGTGTACTGAAAACAAACCTTTACCTGTCAATGAAGACAACACTGGATCTGACAATGCTTTTTCCCATCTAAATGAGCACTATAGGAAGACATCAGTTGATTATAGTCAGTCTAACGCACTGAAAAGCAAAGTCTGACAACACAAGACTCCAAAGTTTATTTCATTAAACATTATATAGTGTTATGCACAGGGGGAAGAAAAAAGTAGTTATACTATATTCTAGAAATGCTATTTAAAGTTATAACCCACAGATCTGCACTAGAGTTTAATGACATTAGGTTGGTTGTTTCTCTTATCAACTACTACAGTTTTACTCACCTGTTACAGTCACAGCTGGCCCAGTCTGGTACTGTGGAACTCCCGAGCTCTGTCTCACACCAAACAGAATACCAGATGTGTTATCTGGTGCATCTGGTGCAGAATCCATAATATAATCCTAATAAGATATTTTCAAGAGGGAAAAGAAGTTTGAGGTTTAATATTTTCTTTTACTTGCAGGCTTCAAAGGGTTAATTTTAAAAACATATGTTTGCTTAAAAAAATTACTCAGCTGAAAATCAAGTACATTATAATCTCCCCAAATAGTTTCTTTTGACATTTTAATAAGGCTGCAATTCTCATCAGTGCTTGTGAGTCTTTATAGTTGTGTATGCAGAATAGTAAAAACAATTGTAAGACCTGGGAAAGACCATTTAACGAAACACCACTAATCTGTTTGAATTACTAATTGTAAATGCTTGTGTTCCAAAAAGTCTGATGATGTTTCAAATTATACTTGACTGTTTTTCAAAAAACCCAAATACTTTCTTCCTTCAAGCTAAACTCAGGCATTTGCCTGTTACTCCTGCATAACATCTTGCTGCATTTCAAAAGATCAAAAATCAGAACTCAAAAGTAGTACAAACTTGTAGCAAGTAGAAGCTTCCCAAAGCAACAGTAAGGTAGAAATGGAAAAGAATTATTTCAACTCTGAAATAATTCAAATGGTTACACTTCATCAAGCTGTATTGCAAAACAAAAAACTGACTAAAGTAAAGCAATCTTCCTAAAATAAAAAAACCAACAAATTTTAAAAATCATCCAGTACACATACAGAGACCTTGTCATCAGTGAATTTGAGAAACAAAGGTCAAAATACATTTTGCTGGGGAAAAAAAATAAAAATGTTCATAAAGTGATTCCCATTCACAATTGTGCTACTTATTTGAAAGCATCCCTGTGCAAATTACCACATCATTAACTACCACCATGTTAACCAAACTTAATGGAAAGAAATCTAAAGGAGCACAAGTACATAAACAGGTATCATAATCTGGTTTAGGACTCCTAAATACCAGACCAAAAAGGGAGATGCTGCTCCCCCCCATCCTGCCTTTTTACTGTACATCTCCTTAAATGAAGACCCTTCAGGACCTTAATAAAGGGCCACTCTTTCTTCTGGTGAGTCACCTAATCCACTCTAACCAAATTAAAGACAGATGTTCAGGAGTAGCTGAGGAAATAGTTACTGAATTTCTGTGCTGTATTTGCTAAGAGTAACAGCTACATGAGCTGCAGTCACAATAGGGAAGGTGTCACTGTAGTCACAACAGTTTCAGAAGAGCCAGTAAAGGACAGCAAAGCACCTCAGCCTGCAGGCCACAGCCCAAGGACAACTGATGCTCAGGGAATAAACCTGTGGCAAACTCTTGAGTGCAGAGCCTGTGCACATTATTCACATTTGAAATGTGACCAGTACAACAGCTACATACAAACACTGCATCTCTTACTGGTCTGTTGTTTCTTTGGTTTTATGTCCTGCCAATATTTTAATTTTCAACAAGATCATAGTCTGGGTATTTTGATGGTATGGACACATCTCCCCAGTATATACTAAACATATCCAGCAAGTAAAAAAAATAAAAAAAGACGAACTTCAACAAACAGCAGAAGCTTTAAGAGACCACAGAATCTGCACTGGATATCCCAGATAAGGATACATTACTTTCTAAAGCATATCAGTCTAACCTGGAATAGACAGAACTGATTAATTTATTCAGAAGTAATCATATGAATAAAGATTTACCTGGTTGAGTATTACAGGCTGTGCTGTTGCAGGAGTCTCTGGCCTGGATACAGGCTGAGCCACTACAGGAACTGTAATACTTCTTGATACCGGCTGTGTCGTCACTGGAATGGTTACAGGTCTGCTAACAGGCTGTGCTATTCCAGAACTTGACCCAGGCACCTGCTGTGTTGACAAACACCCAGCAAGTGGTCTCTGCAGTGTTTGTGAAGTTGCTGAAACATTCACTGCTCCAGCCAATGGCTGAAGTGCCACCGAGCTGGCGGCAGCTCTGGGCCCAGCCTGAAACGCTGCCGGGGCAGGCGCGGCGCCGGGGCTGGAGGCAGGCGGCTCGTACTGCTGACTCTCGGACTTGAACGCACTGACCGCACCTGTGGCAAAGGATTCCAAAGTGAGCGTGGTGTAACTCTGCAGTCAAATGTTGCATAAGTGTTGTGGATTTTTTTTGTAATTACCATATTAGGACAATAAAGTACCTCTACTGGGTGCACCATTCTGTATCCCCCTTCGTGGTGAGCTGAGGTTGACTCTGTTCAATATATCTGTCAAAAGTTACATTTATCTTAATTGCAAATAAATTAATAGCTTCATTGCTTTTGAAATTTAAAAGCTGCATTTATATACACTAATTATGCCAATCAGAATTTGGCTTATAAATTAAAATATTATTTCTAAAACAAAACCTGGCAAAACCAAGTGTCATTTGTACAAATTATGATGTGTTCTTCCACTCCTCTTTGGTTAAGCTAGTTCATTTAACAATCTCAATGTTTATTCTCTTGGAGACAGGTTAACACACAGGAAGAATACAAACAACAACAAAAAAAGGACATGGCATTAACATTTCAATTTGCTGATTATAGTGCATTCATCTCCATCTCTTTCTCACATATACCTAATGTTTTCCAAATACAAGGAAGCATTTTCTCTAAACCAGTAATGATATCATTTGCTTCTGTAATAGCAAGTACAGCACTTACAAAGTGGATTTTAGACTTCAGGATATCTGTTTTCCAATGTGAAAGGCAAATCAACAGATGAGCAACTAAAGGAGTTGTATTACAATTGCATTACAAGAGCACTGATTTTCTTACATATCCCACATGGAAGTCTGTGTCCAGAGTTCTAGCTCAGCAAGAGCACATGCAATTTCTTAAATTACATTTACTCCCTAACTAATACCACTCATATTCCCCGACTTTTACGTCTCAGTCTGGGATTTCTGACAATTTCAGAAAGTTACAAAAATATTCATCAAATCAAAATATTCTTCTACTCCCAGATTCTCAGTTCCATTAGTGTTGCTGACAAGTTGCTTGTTCTGACCTGTGAAAATATGCATACGAAATTAGATTGATTCTCTAATGTCTAAACCACAAGGCTTGAAGTAACTTCTGAAACCAGGGTCAAATGACATCAGGTTCACAAACAATAGATCTCAGAGTATCTACATATTGTGTTGAATAACTTTAAGGCTATTTCCACCAACAATGGCTCACTAGTATACACTTCACCAGCTGATAAATATATCTAATAGCAGTAGAGCTCAGAACACCACAGCTTTCAACCTGCTACCTGCATTTAGATCATATTGATAAAAAAGCAGCTGCAACCAACATATTCAAGCAGGCTTGCATTTTAAGATATGACAAAATTTGGTGTTGCAATACTAATACTATTTTTACTTCAACATAACAGTAACTACAAACCAGGATTAAATTATTTTGGTATTTACCTGAATACATACATTTTGCAAGTGTTAACAAATCTATACCTCATACATGAATTCCAGAGTGAAATTAAACTAAAGCATCATCTATCTACAAAAGAAAAACTTTTATAAAAGTTATGTCTTACAAAGCATAGTCAAGACATCTGATGCACACATTCTAAATTACAAAGGTAGATTTTATTGCTTTTAAAAAACAACATTTCAGAAAGCCAGTTAATTGAAATTATAAACTACATTTATGTGACTCAATTGATTCATCACAGACTTGATGTGCACTTTCCCCTCTTCCACCAAAGTGGAACTTGTCCCGTTAAGGTAAAACAGCACTGAAGCACAAGCATGCTGACATGCAGAGTAACATTTTAAAACAGCAACAAATTACAGGTTTGTATCATTGTGAAACACGAAGCAAGAACAACAAGCGGTAACTGTAGGAAAAATGAGCAGTTGCAGAAAAAGGTAAAGGAAACAAAGTGTGAACTACTTTTCATCCCAGCCAAAACAATCCTCCAGTACATCAGAAGGGACACTTGATACTACACAGCTGTCTGACAGCAGGTCAGAGTTGGGGTATTCACTATTTCCTTCAAGCTTTCCACACAGTCTGTACGAAAACTAACTGTACTGTCAGGAAAAGGCTAAGAAAATGCAATGCACTGTAGAAACCACACCTTCCAGAAAAATTAAGACCCATATGTGAGTTTCTATTTGTCATCAATTTTTCATCTGATCAGGTGCAAATTAAACAGTGATAAGCAAAGCTGAGCTCACGGTATCTTGCCTATCACCAATAACAAACTGAAGCCTGACTAGTGCCAGGTAGTACTACTTACAAGCCAGAGAAGAACTGAGGTCATTCTTCCATAGCTGTTTTTGATAGTGAAGTAGAAGATTAAAAAGAGAAAAGTTGAGGAAAAAGAAGGAAAAAAGATAAAGTAACAGGTTATATCATAAGTGATTTTATTTGTGTCAGGACCGAGTATGGACAGCACTAGAATAAGAAGCAACCATTTTAAGTCTCCATCTTTTACCAAAGTTCTTGGAAGTTCACAGAATCATATCAAAATTATAGTTTTCATCTGAATTTCTATCCTTTCACTACAAAAAAACTTGGAGGCTACAACAATCAAACTCGGCACGTTTGTTGTTCCAACACAAGCCAGTGCCTTAATAGCTGCTGTATGCCATGACCTACTGCCAATGACAAACAGCAATCCAGAGCTCTCTAGACCTTCCAGAAAAGAGGGGATTTTTCAGACATTCTATATGTTTGTAACTGCAGAAAACTCAAGAATAATTTTAAAACAGTCTTCAAATTTTTCAGAGTGTCCAGAGTATTTTTAAAATATTCACTGTTCAAAAAATATTTCCTGGTGAGAGTATTTATCAGATTCCGTATTCTTCTCGTATTTAAAATAATTTTTTCACTTTTTTAACCTTGTGTAAGAAGCCTTAAACTTGCTATCCTAGTGAGCAAAAAAGTGATAGATGCAAGATGAAAGTATTGTGAACTAAAATGACTGAACAGCTAGTAACAGCTCTGAAATCCACGCAGCAGAGTGTGACAAACAGCCTCATGGAACATTCTGGCTGGAGATCCTTTACTGCATATTATACACCTTCAGAAAACTACCATGGAACTCTTAGCTACAAGCATGAGTAGAGATAAGGCAGAAACTGTGAGGAGTAAACCTCACCAGGCCAAGTCCTGGGTATGAGACTGCTAGGGAGACCTTGGGTCACAGCTCTCAAAAATTAACTACAAGATGGATACACAAAAAAAAAGTTTCATTACTAAAGTTAATTAAAATACAAGAAAAAATGTTATTCTTTACTTACCTGCCAAACCCCAACCATAGGACAAACACGGAATTCTGAAACATCTCCTGTCATCACAACCACCTAACCTCACTCCCTGCACTGCCTGCATTTAGGAGAAAACTAAGGAACTTGATGAAAAAACTCTATTTCACAAAGGATGGATAAATTTATCAATAAAAATCTTGTACTTCACAGACAGGCTTTCAGTATTTTCATATTAGTCACTTTCCAGATTGTGCTTTTATTATAGACACTGAAGACAGTTATCTTGATTTTGTCAGAATGATGTTCACCAACATATGAAATGAGAGGTGGAGAAAAAAAAAAAGGAGTGTAACAGGAAGACTTAAATTCATGCACATTCTTTAAGGAGGGAGACACTCCCATGTATATAACTGAATTTTGACTATACTATGTAAGCAATTGCATGCATTATCTCAGCACTGTATATAGGGGCTTTTAAACTCTGCCACTAATGCTAAAACCTTCAAATGTCCATATTTTGATCTCAGAGATTTAAGGTTAGAAGTAACCAGAGCTGTGCATAACCTGGGACAGGTTTAATTTCAGACAGAATTTCTCAAGAATTCTGGTTTTCAGTAGGACAGAGACATACAGCTTTAAGGTGTGGAATGTCTTAAGACATTCTATTAAGAATTCTATACTTCGAATCTAAGTTTAACTTTCTATACTTTGAAAGTTCTGTTTTAAGTGATGGAAAAGTGTTGTCTTACATGTAGCAGCTGGCTTTGAGCTGGAGATTTCCCCAACAAAGATTGGCTCATCATCATCGTCTTCATCATCCTCTTCCACTTCTCTCACTCTCTGTTGCCAGGGTTCTAGCTCCTCTTCTTCACATTCCATAAATAATTCTGCCATCTTGAGACTAGACAGTAAAAAAAAAAAACAACAAAAAACACACACACCAAAACATTTAGTACTTTGATGCAACACTTCACTGCTCAATAAGGAATACTGCACTTGTCAATAATTCCCATAGAATGGTCTCCCTCCCTCCATGCTCTTTACAGATTGAACATGATCTGACACAGGAGATCTTCAAAGATTGATGCCACATCACCATTCTGACAATTACTTGGATGCTCATCTTTGCTATTAAAGAGAAAAGACCAAAGATATCCTCCACAGAATTTAAGCTATTTTTGTGTAAAACACCAGTGACTATCAGAGGAAGCCTCTGACACCACAGTGAAATGTATCTTTTAAAAAATTCCAGGTAAGTGATTCACAAGAAATATGAAGTGCCTTCTAAAAGGCACATAACAGAGTTAGTGAAACAGTGATTACAACTTCATTCTCTTTGCATATTAAAAAGCCCAACACAAACAAAATAAAACCCCACCCAAACTCACAGCATCCCAAATTTTCTAAGATTTTGCCAAGGCTTCCCATAAGGTCACATTTTCTTTAAACCCCGACAAAACCTACACAAAATTCCCAAAAATCCACAAAACAACATCAACAAGAACAAGCAAACCACCCATCAAAAACAATTTAAACAAACAAAAACTCCACAACAGCAAAATCCCCAAGTTGTACCTACAATGCTTTGCCTACCACTTCCATTACCAATTAAGACATGATAAAAATTTTCATAGATCTCATTAGATGTGAAGTCCCTCATGCCTGTAGATGTTTTCTTGCATTAAAAAAGTCATGTATAAAACTAGTCATGAAAAATCTGTACTTTTTAGAATTAACCAAATTTACATCAGCACCTCTTATCACAATTGATTTTATTTGTTTTTTAAATAAACAGAGATGGCCAATAAAGTTTTCTTCTTTGAACATAACCTTGAATGTATTTCTGAACAACAATATAAGTACGAAATGTTGCTATTTCTTTATATGGAGTACCAATAATCTAACAAAAGTGCAGAAATAATTAGTCTGTAACAGCTTATCAGGGGAGCAGACAAGCATCCTCTACCTGTATGAGAATGGGGCTGCTGGTGTTAGCACATGTTAAGATGTGAGATGAAATAGAGAAATGCCCTAGGGTGACTTTTTGATCCTTGTATCCCCAAACTGCTCTGTTCATGCTGGATTTACACCTTGGCCAGTGCCAGACCCACTACACAAAGCTCAACTCCTCCTTTGCTTCCTCCATCAGCTGAGAGTGCTGAAGTCAGACATGGTGCTAGGAAAGAAAGAGAACAGGACACTAAACTAAATTATTGTATGGAGGAAAAGGTAGATTCTGAAGTGAATTTCCACTTGACAGAGAGAACACAGGCCACATGCCAGGTCCTGGAAAGAGAATCAAGCCTAACTCTAAAACTTTTTCTTCTCTGCAGGACATTCTTTAGAACATTTTTTTTATAACACTGAGGCAAAGTTTAATAGGCCTTAAGGCAAAATAAATTACTATTTCAGAGGCTTATTTTACAGAACAGACAACATAAATGATCAGTGTTTTTATTTTAAGAATTTAGTATTACTTGACCTCAGGGGAAAAAAGGAATAAATTATAAAATGTGCTCAGAGGATGCAATGCAATTTATACTAAAAACACAAAATAGGCACAAGCAACCTCACATGTTAGCAGAATGCTAACCAGATACATGTAGTAACCTCACCTACACTGTAACACAGCCAATTTTTTCCTTAAATACAGTTATAATAAACTGGATAACACAGCCATGGGCTTTTAGAAAGTGACACCAACTGCTGATACCTCTTATGGATATTTCACTTTTTGCATCAGGATACACACATTAAGATACTCTTAAAGGTGACTCAAAATGCAGAGCATCTTTTAAAAGGCAAGTATCATGATCAATTTCACATCTTTTCACTAATTTTTTTTTATTGCAATGTCATAATTTGAAGCCAAGCTTTCACTGACTTCTCTTTCCTGGGAAGAAAGCTGGCCTAATGAGTTCCTGCCCTGTGTCCTCAGTTGTGCCAGCCCAACTTTGCACAGAACTATGGTGTGAAGCAGAGCAGGTTAAAAATAACCTGGTCTAGTAACAGTTTTATCAGCACAATTGAGAGGTCAAAAATCTGTAGCCTAAACAATCAAAACTGCAGCAAGGGGTAATTAATTGGATTAGAGGAGATGTACAGGAACAGCTCCTGCAAGTGGTCTCCATTGCCAAAGGAAACCTCTACATCCATGTTTAGAGTACAAATAGCTTCCAAAGTTTTAGCTTTTTTAACTACATTAACACACAAAATGTATTCTAGGAATCCTGTTAGCAGTGCTCTCAAAGGCAAAACCAACTGTGAATCCTTCCCCCACTCTGCTTAAATATTTCCCAGTGGTGGTGCAGACACCAGTGTAAAAAACGCAAACCTACTGACAATAGACTTTATCTTCCTCATGTTTGAATGTGCATAAGCATACATTCATGTTTATACACACATTTCCTTAAAGGTGCTCCACGGAACCCAGAGGTGCAAAACTCCAACGCGATGCTGAATGCATAGACACAAGCAAAGTGTTGAAAATGGTATTGTAAGGTAAAGCATCAAAATTGTGAAGAACCTCTTTAAAACACTTTAAAAATAACATTATCAACTATATCAAGATATTGCTTTAAAAAGCAACTGCCCATCTAAAACTAAGCATAGCTATGGAAGTTCATTAAGCAGGCACAAATAACCAATAACCTGCAAAGACACAAGCCCTGGAACACTACTATGGTTACTAGGAAAGTGATGAACTAAAAACCTGATACAGGACAGATTACAAAATGAGAGCTCATTACCCTAAACAGCAATAAGCTTCTGATAAAATAACTGTTTTAAAAGCACTATTTTAGCCATCTTTATCATGGCAGTTAGGTTTAAAAATACCTAACTTTAAAGAAAAAGAGGTTATAAATACAGCTGGCTTTTAATAAAGTTAGGACTTAAAAGCACTCGCATAGAAACAACAAAAAAAATCTAACTTGAGTAAATGCATCAAGAGTGTAACAGCTGTAGTGAAAATAGCAGAATGATGCATAGAAGAGCACCATAAGGATGGACAGAAATTGGCACTATAGAAAATCACAGTAGATATAGCCACAGTAAGACTTAAGAGTTACTGAAAATCCCATTACCACTTCAAATGGGAATTTGTCTGTTCCACTGTTAAGCTCAAGTGAGCCCTTCAATACTCAAAACTTCCTTGGATTAGCCTAAAGTCAAATAATTAAAATGAAATTGGTAGTGAGCTCAAAGAGTGAGGACATTTACACTAATCAGAAATATGTCAGACTAGCCTTGTCACCTTTTCATAATAGAATCATGGAATATTCTGAGTTGGAAGGGTTCCACAAGGACCACAGTGTCCAACTCTTAGTCCTGCACATGACATCCCAAACAATCACACCACGTGTCTGTGAGCATTGACAAAACTCTTCTGGAAGTGGAAGGTTTGGTTCTACAACCACTTCCCTGAGGAGCCTCTTCCAGTACCCAACCACTCTCTGGGTGAAGAATCTTTTCCCAATATCTAACCTAAATCTCCCCTCACACATTTAAACCATTCCCTCGGGTCCTGTCACTGGTCACCACAGAGATCAGTGTCTGTCCCTCCTCTTCCCCTAATGAGGACCGCCATGAGGGCTCCCCTCAGTCTCCTCTAGATCAAGTGACCTCAGCCACTCCTCATACGGCTAAATCATAATTTTCCCCCACTTTAATAGCTGCATTTCAGATGTCCAGAGAAGTTACCTTATTTACAACACAGATCACACAATGGACTACATGATGTATTTCTCAGATAACGTCCCATACAGGCACATAACTTTCCACCACATTAGTTGATGAAGGGTGTACAATCCAGAGCTCCATCAGGACTGGGAACAACTGGATTATAATTGAGGGCTGCATTTGTATAGTAGCAAAGAAACAATGATCAAGCTAAAAGTGCACCTGAAAATTGTAAAAAAACCAAAACATAAACCCACTTCCCTAAAACACAAACCTCAGGAGCCAACGCTGCCCTCTGTGCCATGAGAAGGCACAAGCTCCGCCTAGGGAAGGGCAATATCGGCGGTGCCAGCCCGCCAGCAGCTCACGCCGCCGAGCCGCGGTGGTACCAGGCCGTGGTAGCAGCCGAACAGGAGCCGCTGCAGCCGGACCGCCCCGCGTCCCGCGCCAGTGACCGCCGGCACTCGGCTCGAGCCCGGGGCTCCGGTCTGGGGAGGCCCGCACGGCAGAACCGCGGCCGGCGGGAAGGAGGCCGAGCTGAGCCGCGCCGCCAGCGCCGCTCGTGCTGTTAACGCCCGGGGCCCTTGGAGGGCCCCACGCGGCCGAGCGCGGGCGGAGCGAGCCCTGCCCGGGCCGCCCTCGAGGGCAGAACCGGCCAGTGCCAGCGGGGCCCGCGGGCGGCTCGCGGGGGCCCTCACAGCGCGGGGGCCCCGCTCGGGGACGCCAGGCCACGCTCCGACCTAAGATGGCGCCGGTCTCGCCGGCGACAATCCCCCCGCGTCCGTCCCCTCCGAGCGCCGCTCCCGCCGCCCGGGGAGCGCGGCAGGGCGGGCCGGGGGCATGGAGAGGGCTGACCTTACCGTGCTTCCCGTCCGTAGGGGCCGCGGCGGGACAGCCACTCCCTGCGCCCGGGCCGGCGGGGGATGGGGCAGCGCCGGCTGAAGCGCCTCGCTCACCTCACCGGGGCGCGGCGCCACCTCAGCGCGGCCGCCGCCGAGGGAACGCGGGCAGGAGGCGGGGGCGGCCGCGGCCCCGCGCGCTGCCTGACGGGAACCGCGGGTCGGACACATCGCGGTACCCGCGATCGGGGCGGGGCCGGGCCGAGCTGGGGCGGGGCCTGCGCCATGTGCTGGGCCTCACACCCCGGATGGCACCGCCGCCATGTGTCGGGCCTCCTAGCCTGGTATAACACAACACCGCCGGGAATCACAGCCTGGTATAACACCGCCGCCATGTGCCGCGCCTCACGGTCTCGCTAGCAGGAGCTGCTGCTGGTATTAAGGCCTCATGACCCGGTCCGCACTGCTGTGGTAGGCTATGCCTCATGCCCAGCCGGCCCAGCCCAGCCTCGCACTGCCTGCTCTCTGCTTTGGTGAGGGCACACGGGGCCAGTGCCATGCTCTCGGGGAAACCAGCCAGTATCAACAGAGGCTGGGGACTGAACAGGTCGAGAGCAGCCCTGCCAGGAAGGACTTGGAAATGCGGGTGGACTCAAGGCTTAACATGAGCCATCAATGCTCACTTAAAGCCCAGAAAGCCAAACATGGCCTAGGCCTCATCCAAAGCAGTGTGGGCAGCATTGAGAGGAACAGGATTCTGCCCCTTCACTGTGGTGAGGCTCCACCTCCAGAACTGCCTCTCTTCCTGGGGTCCCAGCACAAGAAGGACATTGACCTGTTTGAGCAAGTACAGAGGAGGCCACCACATTGATCTGAGGTATGGAGACCTCTCTTACAAGGAAAAGTTTTAGAGATTTGGGATTGTTCAGCCCAGAAAAGACAAGATTTTCATAATAATCTAATGCCAACCTTTCAGTATGTGAAGGAAACTTCCAGGAAAGATGAGGCAAACTATTTACCCCGAGCATGAGTGATAGGGTCAAGGGGAATGGGTTCAAATTGAAAGAGAGTAGGTTTGGATTGGATATTAAGGAAAACATTCTTTACTGTGAGGGTGATGAAGCTCTGGAATAGGTTGCCCAGGGAAATTGTGGCTGTCCCATCTCTGGATGTTCAAGGCCAGATAGGATAGGGGTCTGAGCAACTTGGTCTCATTTTACATATCCCTGCTCACAGCAGGAGGTTTGGAACTAGATGATCTTTAAGATCTCTTCCAACCCAAATCATTCTAAGATTATGTGCTCCACTACCTAGGAACCACTCTGGCTGTCACATTCGCACCCCTTGAGCTGGGACCAAAGCCCCTTTGCAGCTGCACCTCCCACACTGACACAGACCATATTTCCTTACCAGCTTAGAGGTTTTACATAGTAGTGCCCTAAAATAATTTAATCGTGGTATAGTAACAAAGTCATAAAATAGCAGCTCGAGCAGGGTGCCTCTTAGGAGGGACTCCTGGGTTTTTATACCCTCACAGTCTAAGGGTTTGAAATTCTGGGCTCATTGGCTCCTGCCCCGCCTGTGTGTGTCCCTCACCTGTGTCCCCGAGCCCTTTGTTGTGCAGAGGGTCAGCAGTTCGCGGCTTCCTGCCGGAGCTCTCCTGCGAGCTGAGCCTGCAGCTCCAACTGCAGCTGCCCCCGGGGCCGCCAGCACTGAACGGGCTCTTCAAAAGCGCGTCCCGGTCCCGGGCGGGCCCAGGGCCCAGCACGGTTCCCCTCAGCGGCACCGCGGGCGCAGTTCCCGCTCGCTGAGCCGCGGGGCAGCCCGGGGCGGCGGGCAGGCCTTTCCCTGCGGGACAGCCAGCAGCGGGAGCCCCCCACAGCCCCGGGGCCGAGCAAAGCCAGGGACAGCTGTGCCCGGAGCTGACATCGAATAGAGGCAGCGGAGAATGCAGCACACAGCGTCCTGCTGCAGTCAGTGGAGCAGCACAGATACTCACTCAGTGCTGTTCAGGCTGAAGGTTCGTTGTGCACCTGTGTTCTCATTTCCCCGCTGGGTTAAATATCAGTCAAATACATGATCAACTCTTCCAAAGCTTTATTGAGTAAAACATTGCCATTACTTTCAGTGGGATGTCGCTGGACACAGCATTACCTGGGCAATGGAGTCACAGTTGCTGGAGAAAGCAGCCCTGAAGCACCTCCAAGAGCTGTGGTTTCACTCGCCTCAGAATTTGCATATGAAAATCTCTGAATCGAAAGGTGACATAGTGTAATGAAAAGTAATGCGGTTTTCTCATGCCTTTTTGTCTATAGTGCAGTCTCACCCTGGCCAATAACTAAGAATGCTCTGGAGTTTGAATTTGGGGTTTTTTTTCAGGTTTTCTGTCTGTTATTCTCTTAATTTAAAAACTCCAAAAACCCCAACCAACCAAGCAACCAAAAGTTAAAAAAACAAAACCCCAACCAAAAACAAACAAACAAACAAACAAAAACCCCCAAAAACAAAGCTCCACCGCCAGTATGATCATTTAGTAAAATATAAAAATATTTCTGGTGATTTTCAAAGATGATATGAAAGTACTTAAACATGTCATTTATATCACCCTTTTCAGGCCATTCTTCTCACAACTTATTGTTGTACTATTTTCCATAACTACTTTCAGAAATACAGTTTATTTTGTGTAAATTCCCTCTCAAATATAGGCATTTTTTTCAGATGAATGAGTGAAGTGGTCCCTCTCCTTGTAAGCTTAAGCTGTGTTTATGCTGGAAAATATTCTCTTCATTTTAACTAATATCTTTAGCCTTGAGATGCTTACAGAGTAGTTTGGAATCTTAGTGAAGAAAAAAACCTCATTAGTAGTTAAATAATTGCTGTTTAGTGATTATGTCATTAAATCATTTGGTTGTTAGAGTTTAGTAGTTAAACAATTACTAAACTGTGCCCTTCAGCCAAAGAAGGATGAAAAAGGAGAGAAAGAAATATTCTTAATATTAGGCAGAAAATATAGCCAGAAAACATGGGAGCCAGAGTTGGAACACACATTTTCAACTGCTAATTTACCTACTGAGAAATCATTGCAGGTGTTTATATTTCTTCTAAATCAAGATAAAGAGAATATGAAGATTGCAAGGTAAAACATTGAAAAATTGCGAAGTAACAAAACCACGATGCCATCTGTACATTTTTGTCATTAAACTTGTGCATTCCAATGGTGCACAATTGCATACTGTCTGTTCTCCAAAGTCCTTGGACAGGGTGGTGTGAATGTCTCACACCATCCCACAAAGGCGTAGGAGCAAACCAGAGTTTATCAAGTGAGAATTAATAATCATTCATAACTCTAAAACACAAATTAATCAAGGATAGGAAATAGTCCCCATAATTGCAAAAGAGTTCCAGGGAAAGCTGCAAACATATGATACACTCTAAAGAAAAACTTAGCAGGAGCTGATTGAACAATTGAATTTCATGCAGTTGGGCAGCATTTGTGCACTGTTGACTGTAGCAGTGCAGCTAAGCTTGAAAGTTAACTAGTCTGAATTACTTCATCTGTTATTGCAGTCTGCTGGCTGGGACTCAGTTGCTAAAGAGACATTCCTTCACCTGTAGAGAGGTATTGACAGCAATCTCTCATCAGTTTCTGGGTTTTGCCTTAAAAAGCACAATCTGTGCCAGAGAAATTGATTGATTGCTATGTCCTTCAGTGATACAAACTGCTTCTATTGCTTGTTGCAGGTTAAAAAACTGGGGGAAGCACTATTGAATTACTGTGACAAATACACCTAATGATGATTTTTTATATTACTGTTTTTATTTTAAACTCTCAAACTCCATGTTGTGTCTAGTCACTATTTGAACATAATCTGGGAGTCAGAGGGCAGTTGTCTAGTCCTGATTTTGTATGTCAGTAAAACACCTGGAGCAGAGTGGGGATGTCTTGCTCATTACACTGAAGTTTGGGTTTGTTTAATATTGTTTGTTATTCTTTGAGGCACTAGACACAGACAGCAAGTACCAACCCGTATGACATTGCAACTGGAGCTGCTGCCAAAGCTTCATTAGAATAGATATGTTCAGATGGGAAGCCTGGAACTATGAATGCACAAACAGATACTAAATGAACATCTGCAACACAAACATTATTCAACACATGTATGCTTTACTCATTTATTCCATAAGGTACACTTGTAAACTTGATTGCATTTAGTCTGCTGTGGTTTGTTCTTACAGTATCATACCTTCAGGAATTTGGCACAAGTATAAACACTGAGGGGTGATCTAATGTGTTTATAACTTTATTTTGTACTGCTTGTTAGGCACATGTAACATGTTTATAGTGTCCTTTTCAAGATAATATGAAAAGTCTCAAGTATGCAACCCTGAAGAAAGCATAAGCTTCCAGTCTTTGAAAGTATGCTTCTGTAAATGAAGAAGAAAACCTCAACCCAAACCATAATTTATCTTTTTAAATACTTCCAACATATCATTATGCAGAATAATAATAAAAAATTAGCATCTAGGAGAGCCAGTGTCTCATCAGCATGAAAACACAGACTAAACTGCTTGAAATTACAAGAAATGTGTGAGTCGGGTGAGCTGTATTAGAGTGAAAATGGCTACAGAGCCATCACTATTAAAAATTGAATTTGTTCATTTGGAAGCAAAAGAAAAAAATTTTTTTTCTTTTTTCCAAGCAGTTTTTCATGGCAGCTTCAGGTTAAAAGAAGTTTAGTAGGCTAACATAAAGAAATAATATTTGAGCTAATTTAGTTTTTATTTAAGAAATTGATCTTGGAAAAATGATGCTATGCCCATCTTCTTACTGCAGCTGCTCACCCAGTTCTCAGAGCAGAGACACAGGGACCTTGTCTATTGGATTTTTATCTTTCCTCTTCAAAGAAATTTAATCCAAAATGTCTACTGCTGTATGTAATCCACATGGTAAAGAAAATCCAAGGAAATGGCTCTTTGGTTTAGCCTCTGCATCCACTTCTTATCAATTAAGTAATTCAGCAGTAAAGAACATTGTTCCACTGAGGTGATTCCAGACTGTCTTATATTGACAGAAATCTCAAAGAGCATGAAAGGTAACATAACATCAACTCAACAAACAACCTGGACATCTTGTTGAAAAATTACACTACTGGGTAAAGTTTACAGTCATATTTACTGCTTTAAAAAAAAAGTGAGTAATATATATTTATTGGAGCAGTTGTCTTATTGACAGCAGTTGTGCAATCCTACAGCCAGATTGTTTTCCTCTCTCACAAGCCTTGTCAGAGAAAGAAAGGGTGTTGTCTGTTATTTTGCCAAGATACTGTAGTTCATTAAAATATGGTGAGCAGATATTCAACAGCATGTGTCCTTGTTAACAGGAAGTGAAAATTTCTTCTGTGATGCTTCCTTTTGTTGTGATTTGTAAAAATTAATTAACTCATGCAAAATATTAACCATTGCTCGTATAGGATTGCAGAAGCAAACCACATTCTTTTGAGCAGAAAAACGTAGGATAATTCCTTAAAAAAGGACAGGGAAGGGGAAGGAGAAGGAGAAAGGAGAAGGAGCAAAGAGAAAAAAGAAAAGAGAGCTCCAAAAAAGTGAGTTATAACTTGTAGAAGTACAATGTTCCAATGCAGCTTTTAAACTATTGCAGATAGTACCAGAAGTGATACATTCTGCTGCTACTTTGAAATCATAAAAATAACTCACATTGTCTCACCATGAGTTGCCATTGGGACGAATTTGAAAATACCTGACAAATAAACATAGAAACACATTATTAAACTTCTAAGCAGAATTTTCTCATCATCCAAAACCCCCAAACTTATAATAAGAAATAAAGACAGAAAATCTGTTACGTGTAATATTCCTTTAGAGCAATACTGTTCAAAATTTCTGCTGAGGTATTACCAGCTCTGGATCCATCACTGTGAGAAGAAAGTGACACACCTTTAGATTGTTAAATTTCTTTATGTTCTTTAAAAGTAACAATGTGTTTGCTTAGGAGTTTCTGTTAAGAAAACTGGAACTGAAGCTAATTTCTTGGCATTATCATCACATCTGTAAAACTTGTCCATGAATTCTGAGAAAGTCTGTGCCAATAACTGATTTTTATTTACGGACTGGCTGCCAAACTGAAAGGAAAGAAAACACTAGGATAACAAAACAGAAAACAACAGGAACTGCTGTCTTATCCAGTAGCCAATCAGTTACAGTCTGTAAGGGGACAGGTCTTATTTTTTGTAGGCTCAACACCTCCCACAGATCTGATCTAACCAGAGTTTCACAGGGTATTTGGGGTACTCTTCTCTGATTTATCTCTTTCACTTCAAGAATGTTAAATGTCTGTCTGAACAGAGATTAAAAATCTGGGATGTCCCATCTCCCCAGTGTGTGGTTTACATATCAGACTTGAGTCATTCTGACTCAGTTTACACTTAGATGAAACAAAACAAGGAGGTTTATTTCAAAACCCTTCTAAAAGTCTCCTCAAACAGGCATGAGTCCTCTCTGCCTAGTGCCTTCTCCCAGGTGAGTGCATCAGTGACTGGACTTTAGGATGAAATGTGGCATCACTTCCACCTTTTCTTGCTTATGAATCTAGCCAGTTGTGTCCTGGGGTTTTGCATTAATGCTGCTTTATGAAGTTTAGGAATCAGTAGAACTATTGCCCTCTTTTTAAAGACTTTATTTCATTTGACTACTCTATCGTTGCCTTTCTTTGAACAGCTGTTTTTTGGCCAGGCTCTACTAAGAACAGTCTCTAGAATATAAACATATTTCAGTTTTAGAAACTTCCTCTGTAGTACGTGAATGATAACTTTAAAATAGTAGAATTATATATTTTTAAAAACCTTAGTAAAATAAAGATTTTGTTTGGGTTTTTTTTGTGATCCAGTGACTTCTATTTATAAAGCTGTCCAACCTCATATCTACACAGTTATTTCCTTTTTGCCTCAGTATTCAGCAGTCAGCTTGTTTATCTTCAGACTCCCTTCTTTGGGCATACAGTGTTTTTAGAAGAACTTTTTGTATTCTTCAAGAAAACCTACAAAACAAAATTGTAAGCAGCAACTCTAAGTCAGAGTTGATATTATCAATGCTCTCCGTCATCTCCAGATTCTTGAATATTTGGTCCTTGACTAAAATTTAGCCAGTTAAGAGTTCCCTTGCCAAAGTACAAAGCAGAATGCATGCATCCTACCTGGGCTGTGTGTGTCTGACAGCCTGGAGTGGTTTGTTCTTCAATCCAAATGCAAAATGCATCGGAATGTCACAGTGATGCATGCCCACTGGTGTCAATATTGACTGGGCTCAGACAAGGCAGTCGTTTGCTGGGGAATATCTCAGGTGTTCTAAACAGCTTCATTGAAAATACTTGTCATGCAGAAGCATAGAGGAAGAGTCAAAAATTCACATAAAGAATATAATTTCTTGTTTATTCCTGCACACTTGATTAGTAGGATTAACATGATAATAAATTTCTTAGGATTGTCTAAAAGAAATTATTTTTTAATGTAATTTCTAAAAGATTAAACTTTCATTTGGCTTCCTAGAGGTATTTGGCCTAGTTTAGTAAGGAAAGGAGATTTGTGCAACCATGGCACACATGCCCTGTTAGTAGGTTTTGAGCACATAGGCTGATTTGAGACAAATTTGATAAAATAGTAGGTACTCCTTTAAAGTAATTAAGAACTTCAAATTTTTGTTAAAGAAAATACCCAGGATGAGACTTAAAATTAAGAGATGCTCATTCTTTCCAGGAGAGGTCTGAGAAATGCTACAAATGTGGCTTCCATCAGTTTGTATGCGAGAGTCAAGTTTCATTTGTTGTGATTCTCACAGACCTGAGGTAAGAAAAGGAAAGCACTGTTCTATCCCAGTAACTCCTGAACTCTGAGAGCATGGATGGCATGGATTACATGAGTAATCCGAGTCTGAGCTGGCTCCCAAATGACAGCTGAAGTCCAAATGACACTCTGTGTGTCATTCTGTCACCTCTAACATTTCTTAGCTGTATTTCACAAACAGAACTATTTTGCTGAATATCTGTATATTACTTTTCTTAGTCCTACAAGTATTCTTAAAATAATAATAGTCTTAAATTTCAAACTAGAAATTCCAGCTCTTTTTCTGAGAAATTCATGACCTCACTTCAAGTTCAGTGTCTTTGCTCTGTTTTCTTTATCTCAACACTCCATAGTTCTCAATTTCCTCTCAATAAGCCCTATTATCATCCCTGTTTTCAAGGTTGCATAAAATTAGTAAAAATATCCTTTTATTTCTGTCTTCAAATTCTGTGTCTGGCTGGCCAATGTAACATTTCAGGCCAGCTACAGTAAAGTTTTGTGTTGTAGACTCACGTAATGGGTAAATAGCAATAGAGGCCAGCATGGCATCAGACCTGCAGCAATAAAATATTGTAGAGCTACATCTTAAACAGTAGAGTTATTGGAGAACAAAATTTGACAGATGCTTGTTTGATCTCTGAGTAAGGATTCACAGAGACAAACTGGAATTTCATATGACATTACAACTGATAGTATTGCATAGGCACTGGCTGAAAATTCTTGTGGCTGAGGACAGCAGAAATGCCATGCTGGTGTTAAAACAGCCATGGATTAACTTTACATTGTATGAAAAAGCAGCATTAAATCACAACAGTTCTAAATGGCTGTAGAATCCATCCTGACAAAAAATACAGGTGAACAGAATCTGCACAGAATTCTTTAAAGGATCTTGATCATAACATTCTGCATGCCACAGATTTCTAACAAATGGTTTTTATGTGCCTGCAGCAGACATTTGCAGGGTGATTTCCTTAATTATGCTACTGTATTAGTACAAATCTGTGTGCAGCAAAAAATTTTTTTTTCTAGACCTGGAATATCTATCGGCACACTGAAGCCCTAAACAATTTGTGGTTTGTGGTTAATTTTGTTGTCACAAACAAAAGATGTCAGACTAGTTGTTTTCTCCAGTGTCCCACTTCTAGTATACAGCTTCCTTGGGAAGCATTAACCATGAATCAGTCAACTGCTCTGCTTGTTTAGACAGGTGGAGTACAGATATTAAACTTCTACAATAAACAAGATACCTATGTGAATATGACAGAATTTTAAAAAGCAGTATTTTGGCATGTTTTCTAAACCCCTGTAAACACTGTGCATATGCTGTACTGTAAGCCAGAATTACTCACCAGGTCTGCCAGTGCCCAGAATCAGTGTTTTAAAAGGCCATGTACAAGTCAGTGAAAAACAGCTCATCACTTTGGTGGTTCAAGATAGGGTAATATTTTGCTTTTCAGGAAAGAGAAGTATGAGTTACCAAGAAGAATATCAAGAAGAAGTGATATATAAGAAGCAATGATACTTAGCCTTCTGTTCAGAGCTATTATTGTAGAGAAGACTTACTGGCATTGACAAAAGGTTAATTTTTAAATAAAATAATCTTTCTGGAAGTTATCCAAGTGTAATTCACTTGCAGATTTAACATCACACCTTGCTTCTATCAGTATATTCTGTGTGGACCAAAGTTGCACCTTTCAGACAAAATGCCAATACCCTGACAAAATACATAAAAAATGCACCTGTGAAAAATTTGGCATTAATTATAAACTGTCTCTAGTGGCTTAAACTACAGGAATGCTCTTGTTCAGTGGCAAAGTGCTCGCATAGGAAACTTGTGTTATTATTTTAGGGCAGTTTCTCAGATGAGTTTTCTATTTCAACAGCTAATTGAAAAAGATTTGCAGGAGCAGCCACATTCATTCATTCACATTGTTAGCTTCCTAATGATCTGTAATAGGGGAGAGATACTGTTCTCCTGCAATCATATAGCCATCTAATTCTTCTAAGGTACTTTCAATTGGGTACTATTTTGGAGAGGAATAAAATGTACCCACATGATAAACTGATCATTTTAAACATCAACCTCCAGATATTTTTTTATCCATTAACACAACATAGCTTCTTCACCATCCAGTACAATATTGTGCTGATTTGCATAACAATCACTTAACTTTACTGATTTCTGCTGTAGCTTTTTAAAATAAAATGTTTTGAAGTTAGAAAGGCTTCTGCAGTGTCTTTCGTCAGATATTTATTGTTTTGGTTCAATTTCTTATGAATTTCAGAGAACACCGAGAAAATGATAACAGATAAATTAAAATCCTGTTGGAAGAGGAGTTAAACAACTAAATTAAGCAACTAGAAATTAGGCAGATGCAGAATAGCAATAATTGTGATGACATCAGTTTTAAGTTATGCTTTTCCTCTGTGATCTATCCCATACAGATAGGACACAGCATCTCCAGTTTTTTCATAGCAAAACCAACCCAAATTTATTTGATACTTTTTGTGCCTAACTACTTTTTTGTCTTTTCATGAGTCATTAAGAAGTCTAATATCCATATGCAACCTAATTCCATTTCCTAATTCCCAGCAGTTGAAGTTGGTGCTAAAACCACCCTGCACATGATTTCCATGTTGTTATGAAAAGTCAGATCTTAGACTTCATGCTCACCATTTGAAAAATACATTAATTCATTCACCATTTTCAGGGAAACCGCCTCTCCAATGCAAATATTATGCTTTATTTCTGATTACTCTTGTTGGACTTTTTTTATAATGTAAAGTGAGAAAGTGGACATTATGAGAATTTTAAGGAATAGTCTGAAGTAAGTTTTCTTTTTAACTAATGGAAGGGTGGGATGCTATCCTGGCCGTCACCTGGGCATGGCCTCAATGTGAGGCTGAAGTGAGGAGGAAGGGCTTCAGTTAATGAGGAAAAAAGCCTTAAATAAAGCCTTTGATTTGCATTAAATTTGCAGTCAGGATCCAGAAGAATGAGAGCTGGCGAGATGGCTGAATAAGTGGATGCTTGGGCACTGGAGAGAGCCTGGTCTGTGACAGTGCCTCACACAAATGAGAAGAGACCCACGAGAGATGAAAATTGGCTTTTGCATCAGCAGACCCAGGTGGGACTGCTGTGACTTAGAGTGCAATGAAAGCAGTAGGAGCCAGTGACTGACCCAGGCCTGAGCGTTGTCTCTGGTGGGCTGAGAACATTTGGCAGCAGAAAAGAAGGTGGGTAGTTTATTGCTGTTTTGGCAGAACTCTTGCTTTTACTACATGAGATGAACCATGTATCTCCCTTCAGTACAGCAACTTAGAAATAATGTCATTTTGTGTTCTTCTTGGCCACTATATAACAAATTTTAGTTATTCTTAATGTAGCCTATGTCTATGGTTGCTGCAATTTTTCTGTTGTAAGAGTAACTCTGCTGGTCTCACCAGGTGTTCTATAAAGGAAATCTGATTTTGTCATGACTTTCCTCTTCCCACAACTGATTTAATATTGGTTGAGCTTGACCTGTAACACAACCCAAAGTACTTTGCAAGCTTGTCTCTGTATATCTTCCTACAAGCAGTGAATGTTTTGGGCTGCTGTTCTATTTTTATGTCTTGCTTATATCAAAATCTGACACCAATTTGCTACATTTTTGAAGAGGCCAGTAAGATTTTCATTTCAACCATTGCAGAAACACTGCAAACCTAGAATTAGTTCTAGGTTGGTGGGAAAAGCTTACCATAGGAGCCATAAACCACTTGTCTTTCTTTTTCCTATATCCCCTTTAAACAAAAATCTGTGTTTTTCTAGCAACATAGGTTTGTCTTACAAAAAGCACCAGTACCAAGTGAATAATCGAGGCTTTCCACCCCCGAGTTTTTGCACTGACTACCAGATATTATAATAATCTTCATTCAGTGGGTTAACACATGAACCAAAGGTCTCACTGCATGATTGTCAGTGTAAAACCATAATGTTTTGTACTATTCCATTTTAAATGACAGTATTTCTCTATAGACCTTTGTGTGAATCTGATCCTTCTCAAAGGATATTAGAAGAATTCATTTAAAGTGTTAAAAAGAACCAAAATAACCAGAGGGTCATTGTAATCTGCAAGAAATACAGTAAAATAAACTTACATCAGTTGCACAACAACCAAAACATCCATTTTAGGGTGTAATCAAACTGATAATTTTGTACCAGTGTATCTTTAAATCATATGTGGACTTACTGTATTAAAAGAAGATGGGCAAAGCATTTTTTAACCAGTGTTCATATATAATAATCTGAAGAATCTGGATGGAGACCTTGAGAATAAAACTTGCAAGCCTATGACTGCTTAAGGAATTCAATTCCATCTGTATGCACAACTAAGGTCTCTTTTCTACAGGTACATCATATATTTTACAATACTAAAGAGGATAACAATGCAGCATGCAACAAGGGCACATTGGTAATAATCCCATTCCCATTAAATATTTAGAATTCTGTCATATTTCATAATTGGAACATAGAAGTAACAAATTACAACAACTCCATGCTGATGAAAATGACTAGTTAAGTATTAAAAGCTGTTAGAGGAAGCCGTTGCTTGAAAACAAAATCCTCAAAGGGCAAAAAAAGATGAAGTTACAATAATTTCTAAATGCTTTCTCCTCTTGATTTTTTGTTTTCCTGTTGCAGTATTAGGGTGAGAACATAAATTTCTGGATATCCTGGACATATCTGTAATATCAAAAGAAATAATTTCATCTCTCTCATCTATAAAATTGAAATATTACAGCTTGTATAGGCTCGGGGCTGTTCTCATGAGACGTGGAAAACCTCAGTTTGCAGTGATGCCCCTGAAGTTTTGCACTGAGCCAGACCTGACACAAATCATAGCAGCTCTAATGCTGTTCCAGCTGAAGCAATGGGTACAAGTCTTTGGCTCTGTAGCAGTTACCACATAATGAGATTGGAACTACTAATGAAAAATTGGAAAGTACAAACAGGGAGAGCTGCAGCCTCAGCAGGTTCAACAAAGTATTTGAGCTTCCCTCAGCTCTCAGACAGTTTTTCAAGGTTCAGGCAGAGACCCTGACAAGCAGTACAGAGCTACAAAGCTCCATGCAGTGGCAGCACCTGGGTGGGAGAAGGGCAGCAGGGCTCAAACTCACACAGCAATGCCAGGGATTTGTGCTTCCTGTAACCCACCCAGATTTGTGTTTGCTCTGTGCAGGCAGATCAGAGCAAAGCAGATGGGCTGAGGCTGCTCCCCACCAGTACTGAGTAATACTGGTTATAGCTTTGGATGACAAAACACTGTCCATTTTTCTTTTAGGGAAAACATAGAGAAGCACCCACACTTTCACATGAATTATGCTTTCTTGTTATCTTCCCATTAAAAATCAGTCTTCAGTAATCATGTTTGAACTATTTCCTTACAAAGTAGTTACACCAAAATCTGTCATAGTTCATCTATGCCTTTGTAGGGGTCTATAAAGTAGAGTAAAACGTCTCCAAGTATAATAGTTGGATATTCTAAAAGTTTAGGAGTATTCTAGCACTTATATTTTAAATCTTATTACAGAAAATGCATATTTCCAAAGGACAACACAATTTTTATTACCAGATATCCAATGGATTTAGCAAGTTGTGGACAATTAACAAGATTATTCTATTCTTTGACTTCAGACTTTAGCCTTCTTCAGTCTGGAATACCAGTGTTTTAAGGTTAGTATTTTGTATCTGAATATTAACAGTAGAACTAAAAACTTAACTTAAAACCAGTTAAGATCCTTTAAATTAAATCACAAATCATACCCAACATTAAGTTGATATGGTGCAAGACAGAGAGGTCTGCAGGGAGTGACTCAGTATATTCATAACACATGGTTTTATCATAAGCTTCCTTAGTCTGCATATGTGGATGGTGTGGGTTTCCTGAAATTTTGATGTACACAATAAGAGTTTGATTAGAGTAACTTTCAAAATGTTTACTTGCTTTGCTTAATATGATGGGAAACATTTTGAATTTAAAATTTTCTGAATAAGGCTCTAAATCGCTTACACTCTCAACCAAAAATGCCAACAGTCTTAGTCACTCATGCCATGTAAAATGCCTATTAGATGATGATCCTCAGGAACAACCCAAGACATCCCCTCCTTAGCAATATGTTCAAGTCCCACCAGTTCCTGAGTAGTGTAGGAATTTCAAATATGGACTCTGAGCATTTGTTCTATTGGTTGATCTGGTTATGGCATACTTAATGATGGAAGATTTATAAATGCTTGTGTAACATAGGAAAGAGGTTTCTGAGAAGCAGGGAATCTCTGGGCCAGCATAGGCAAAGCTCCAATAACATGGCCAAGAAACTGCCAATTAGTTGTGGTTGCTAATCAACTGTATGATATTAGCTGTAGGTGCTAAACTAGAACCTTTGCTAGAAAAATGTAGATAAGAAACAAGGATGCATCATAGAGCCTTTTTTTAAGGTAGGTATTTCAAAATGTCTGCAAGATGTTATATCTTTCTTTATCACCTGCTCAGTGCAAGAAAGAAATGGAGTGTTTCATGCTGGGATTTATAATCTCTGTGGACTGTACCATGGTATCAAAGATTAAGTCAGCTACCATCTGCTTCATTTTATGCAAAATGGATGTGGCCCTTGAACTTCTGGCAGTTTTTTAATTCAATCCTCCATGCAGATCTCTAACACTCCTGCTTTACAGGATATCCTATTATTCATCTCAGACAGTAAATTTTACTAGTCAAGGTCAACTATTTGTTGACCACGAAGACTGTGAGAGAGTGGCAGGGCAGAAAGGCTTCTACTCTTGTTTTCCATAAAAGCCCTAAAAGAATGCTCTGAACCAGTATGTATATGTATATGTATATGTATATGTATATGTATATGTATATGTATATGTATATGTGTATGTATATGTATATGTATATGTATACTTTTCACTGTAATTACCCAGATTCATTCTTTACCACAAGATTTCTGCAAGTGGCACAGAAGTACTTGATTACTGGGTTTTGCTCTTTTAAACTTTATTCTTGAAAACACAAATCCTGTTAAAATTCAAGACTAAAGGTGAAAAAGGTGATAATTCAAGAAGCCTGATGCAAACAAATATTTTGGGGAACTCAGCCATGTCATTGTTGTAAGCATTTTGATTTTAGGAAAACTTGTAGAATTTGAGATCTTTCTCAGGGTATCATTCAACTTTACTAATGTAAAAATATAATTTTTCTGCATAGTCAATACCTTTTAAAAATCTTTGTTCAGTGGTTTGAGTTTTTACATTTATCTTCAAGACAGCATTCTATTACATGAGGCTGAAGTAATACTTTGTAGTTACTATTAGAAAGAAACTTAAAATGTTTCTATCTTCAAGGATTCCAGATTTGGTGGAATACTGTGGCTCTCTGTTCAGAATGCACTGCAAATTAACACTGTGTTTGTTATATTTCATGTGTGAAACATGCTATGACATTTCACTTCTTTTAAAAAATTCACTCTTGCTTCGTTTTTCATTTATTAAAAACAAAGCACGGGCTGTTTTTCCAAAAGTCACACCAGAATCTGCCTGTAAAATATTTTCTTTTTTAATTTTAAGATGTTGAAACAGGAAGTGTAGCTCCAAAAAGCCATAATTGCTTTCAAAGTACGTTTTGAAATTTTACTATTTATTATTAGGAAAGATAGAAATCAAGAATACCAATTGTACAAAGGTGAAATTAATTCACCTTTTGAACTCTCAATGTACTCCTATTTAGGATTTGATCCTCATAGTCCTAAACAGTTTATCAAATCCAGGGACCCATTCATATACTGATAAAGGCTGTGATAGCAGGGATTTCTAATCTTCAAAGAAGGAGAGAATTCAGAATCTCAATAGAAAGAAAACCTCCATACTGCTGATAAGAACTGTAACTGTTTCTTTTGAAAACTGACACTATGAAGGATTCCTGTTCAGAGAAACCCGAGTGATATCTTTAAGTAATAATGTCTGGACTTAGATGTCACACACTGCAAAATGCAAACATTTTGACAAGAGAGCATGCTAGAAGTTGGAGCTTACAGGAACTGCAATGGGTACAGTAGCAGACTGAACTAGAGCAGTAGCATCCTGGAAGTGGCAGTCTAAACAGAGCTCCCATGGTTACCAGCATTTTCCATTTGTTGTCATTTCACTCTCGTCAGAGAGACATTTATGTCACAGCGACTACTGATAAAGGAGTCTGTGGCACGCCTGCAATAGTGACTCCAGGTTTCAAGGACTGATGGTTTTTCAGAGACATTCCTACTTTAGCTCCTTATGATGGATTTTGGCATGGTGCCAAGACTTTAATTTTGCATTGCATTAAATAAAAATCCAACCAAATAAAAAGAGCAAAGTATTAACTATAGTACAGATAAGGCGCCTCTTCTCTATGCAGTATTTTGGCAGGATGTTTATTTTTCAGACTATTATCTTGACCAACAAGAGAAATTCTAAGGCTCAGGTAGGTCCAGGTGCATATTTACTGTCACATCTCTCAAAAGCTATTAGCCTGTTGTCCCTTTGTTAAATGTTAAGTCAAGAAGTCCGTAAATGCCAAGGGGCATGGAATGTGTGTAAACTGTCTTCAGGACAAGAAAGAGATGATGTGCTTCCTATGTGTTACCTGGTAGATTCTGGGACAGAAAAGGATGCAACAGAAAGCATTTGGGAAGATTTGAAGGAGACTGCATAATTTTCCTCAAATGTTATTCTCATGCTATCTCATTCACTTCCAAATTGTGCAGTTTTGACCTTCAAAATTTCCCCCAACTTCCTTCCAAGAAATGTTTGAGCCCACAGGACAATTTTGAAGATGTTTGTCTTCAAAACTTACTAACTGAACTTACTTTGAAGGGGAACAAGGCTGGCAAACACAACAGAGAAGTTATTTTTCCCCTATAATGATTTAGCCTTTGATGCATAGACAGATGGTCATGATCTCGTCCTCCTCCACCCATGGATTTTTCTAAAATGACACCCAAGTTTTTCTTGGCAGCAGTTAGAAAGTCTGGCAAACAGCTCACTTCAGCTCCAATTATATTGACCACATTAATGCAGAAGATCAGCAAATGAAATGTTCCATATTCATTTGGAAAAGATGAACTAGAATTTGCAATGAAATAAAATAAACATGAATTAGAAACAAATGCCAGCTACTTACCTCCACCCTTATATTTAAGGATTTCCTGTGGCATGTTTTTTTACAGAACGAAGGCTTCTTAAGGCAGTAGCATTTAATAGAATTAGTTTTCTGAGAATGTCTTATTGGACAGAATAAAACCACTTGCTCTGAATGTTTTAAGGAATATTAGAGAATAACACTTTCCCTCCATTCTCCAGGGACATCAACTCTTCAGATGAATGTTATCTCTAGATTTAATATCAAAGCTTTTCACACTTCTCTGTGCTTTCATAAACTCTCTGGAGCACGGGAAAAGCAACCAGGAATGTGACTAATTCCCACTCGAAGGTTTCTAGCTGAATATTTTTTTCAAGGCAGTACCTACCATCCAAGATACAATTCTTTAGCAAGGCAAAAATGAGGAAACCGTGCTGGCAATTCTTTTTACGTGCAGTTACAAGTTAACTTCTTGCAGGTACTGTGTGCTGTCACAACTGCACACAGTATAAATTCACATTCTGAATTCTGTCCTTCTTTGAAGATAAGAAATCCCTGCTATCACAGCCTTTATCTGCTTGTAACTGCTGGTCAGGTTGGTACTTCTCTACCAGTGTATGGGCCATCACAAAGAGCTTTACCTGTGGCAGCTAAATAACATGGACAATGTATATCTGGAGTCAGTTATATTGTAATTATTTATTCACCATCTCTTTAGAAGGGACAGTAGGTAGAGCTGTGTAGTATCTGCTATACACATACATATATGTAAATATAAAAAAATCCCATTTATAAAAATCCTGGGTTTTTTTAACAAAACTTTAAATACTAACAAGTTACATCAGTGAAGATATCTTGTGAAGATAATTTGTTATTCCGCCCAGACCACCTCTGAGTCTGATTCATTGGCATGAATAATATAAAAGTAATTGTACTTAAGGTGTTCTCAGTTCCAAGCTATCTAAAATAACTTTCTAGTTCTTTGGTACTAAATTATCAAAATCTTCTGATCATTCTACTTAGCAGGAAAACTCTTGTGCTTGTGTAACTATGGTTATATGAATTGGACCTGGGCAATACTAATTCCCAGCATTGTATTTACACACATTAAAGCAAGTTTATGAATCAAATCTCTTCTTTCTGGTCTCTGAATATTTTAAGGAAATGTCCAGTATAGAATCCCAGATAGCAGGATTTGAAATGCCATCTTAAACCTCAAGCACGTTCAGTCCTAGTTTTTCATCAATTCTTATCTTTGCCATAAATCACACCCTCCTCTGCTGTAAATATTCATTACACAGCTGCAGCTCCTCCTTTAAGCTTGCTAGCACAGCTGGAGCTGGAGCGTGCAGACCAGATGGTCAGTCACACCCCTACTTCCTATTGTCTGCAAAACACAAGAACTGCTGCCAATAATCTCTGCTTCTGGGCCTGTATCTTGTGTGTTTTAACTACCCTTTCTTCCCTCTGTTAAAAAACTGGCCTGTATCACACATTCAACACCATCATACTTCCTTAAGGGCTTCTTCTACTATTTTGTTAGCATCCTCGACTCATTTTTCCCTTTTTTTTTCCATTAGAAAAGTTTACTTCTAAAACACAGGCTTTTTCACCTGGTTTAGCCATATTGATCAATGGAATTCTATTGTGCATTAATTCCAATATTTGTATACTTCAGCAAAAGAGAAATAAAGAAAGCAGGCCTTTTTTTTTTTGCTCCACATTTGACACATCATTTCCACAATAACATATACACAATGAAATGATATATCTATATATGTTAGGAGCAAATTTATGAGGAGTTAGAGAAAGCACCAGACTTACAGTAGGAAACAGGTTTGGCAGTTCCTGTACAGCACTTTGTGGAAGTGTGGCCATCAGCTTGAGTCAACTGTCAAGATTCCTCAAGGAGAACAGTGGCAACAGCAGCTTGTAAAAGAAATGGATGAAAAAGCTGCTCTGCTGGAAAGATAACAAATGAGATCATTATTGTGGTTGTATAGGGAAGCTAGGTCTTGGTATATAAACACCTCAGTGACCTTATACTGAAAGGGCTGGCTAAATATATACACAGTTTTTATTAAGGCTTTAACATTTGAAATAGACAATATTTACCATTAGTTCCAATGATATAGAAACAATATTTTAAATTATTAATTATTTTTTGTTTGTGTAGGTCTTTGGGTTTTGCGCAGTTTTATTTGTTTGGGTTTTTTTTAATTACTATCATCTGAAAAGAGTTTGAAAAGCATAAATAAGATTTTTCCCCATTGAAATAGCAAGATTCCTTTTCCCTTCCCAAAAGGAAATGAAATTTCCTTTCGGAAATGAAATTTCATTTCCTTTTGGGAAAGGAAAAGGAATCTTGTGAACCCAAAAAGAAAAGCTTACAAACACTCTGGAAAGGAGATAGGATCAAATGAAATGCAATTGAAAAAAAACTCAAAAAAACCAGAAAATTGGGAGTTTTAGTGTCTTCAAAAAATAGGCTATGAGGAAATGAGCTGCATTGCAAAGGACCAAAACATGCCAAAACTAAAACTAAGCTCACAGATGTTGCAAAAGCAGGGGAAAAAGTCAAGGAGGAAGACAAGACTTGGAGGGGAAGATATGAGGGACATGGAATGGATACTCAAAAAAAAAAAAAAAAAGAAAAGAAAAAATCTTTCCCAAAGTCAAAGCCATCAAAATGCAGGCAGGCCATGTGCCATCAAGTGCAGGCACATGCAGCAAAGCTTGCCAAAATTGATCCCCACTGAAGGCCAAAACAGAAAAGAAGGACTTACAAACATGCTGGAATGGAGATACCATCCAAGGAATTGCAATTGGAAGAGAAAAAAAAGAAAATTTTGGAAATTTGGGAAATTTAGTGACTAGAAGAAAATGGCCCAGGATTATATCAGGTGCAGTGCAAAGGACCAAAACATGCCAAAACTAACTCACAGATGTTTCTGTTGTTCCATTTTCACAAGTATAAACCCAATCCTCCAGTCATTTTAAATTATCAATCATTTTCAAGAGCAACTGTTGCTAATCCCTGTGCTCAGCAGTTCTTTCTTTTTGAACTGTTCCATTTGAAGGGAAGCCAAGCATTTCTCTTTGGGTAGCTTTTTGAAAAGGGGGGAAATATTCCAACACATTTGAATGGCACTTAATGTCTAACAGTTAGGGGGAGAAAACAGAGTCTGAATTTCAAACTGTTTATTTGCAACGTAGAAAGACAAAGAATGTTTTCAACCAAAATACTCATGATCTTTCTCATTCTTTAAAATTACCTTTTCATAAACCAGTAATGCCTACAGGCTTGGTGCAGTAAACAGCAGATAGTGTTTGTCCTCAGAAGGTTTGAAAGAGTGAACCCACTTCTAATTCCGAAGAGAATCTCCCCAGCAGCATCTCTGTGCTGTGAAATTCCTGCAGCTTTCTAGACTTGCTTGAGTTAGCAACACCTGCCAGTTAAAGATGAGAGAGGAGGATGTGCCAGTGGGGAGATGCTGGCAGGAATCCTGCCAGTGCAAGGCGGCTCCCTCTGTCACCTCTGCTGCTCACTGCAGAATGGAGGGGGGGAAATGCAGTCTGTCACTTAGGGCAAATCCAGGATGGGAACATGTAGTTATGTTCTTTTAAAATTCCTCCTCACACACAGCCCAGTCAGGATAAACATGAAACACTAATGTGATTGGTTTGATTTTTGGTCTCTCATTTGCACTGTTAGGTTTTATCAGTTCTAACAGCTTCATTCTCTCAGTGGTCATGAACCCTTGCCTTGTTCAATCAATTACAGTATTCCAGTTTCAAAGTAAAAGGCATAAATCATGATTGCATTAAGGAAGGTATAGTTGAGTTTACACCAGAATAGTGTCATGAGTTACACTTAAATTCTAGAGTCAAATATCCCTGCTCCAGGGGCAGCAGCTAGAGCAGGTTGTTCAGGGCCATGTCTCCAAGACTGGAGACTCCACAACCACTCTCAAAAACCTATTCCAGCATTCAGTCACCCTCAAAGTGTTTTCTTATGTTTAGATGGAATTTAACATGTTTCAGTTTATGCTTATTGCCTCTTTTCTTGTCATGAACACCACTGAGGAGAGTCTGGTCATGCTCTGCTTGGAAAAAAAAAAGGAAAATATATTCCTAATAATTTTAAAGTGTAATTGTTTAGTAGCACCTGGAAATCCAATCTACCTCCAAAATGACATAAACATAGGTATGAAATGATGTGGTAAGCCTTTAGTCATGATTACAGAAAACATCTTCATTCTCACCATCCTAGGCACTGTTTAGTAGTGTCTATCAACAGCTCCTAAAGAGCAGCGTGAAAGACAGTGTGAGCCCTGAGAGAAACTTCTCATATCCAGGACAGAGGCATTCCTTAGTGCAGGAGCTGCAAGAAATCTTGTTCAATAGGTACATAATTCTTCATTGCAGCAAGTTGCTGCTCAGTGGGGAGGCAAGAGGAACTGGAAGAGTACAAATTATCTATTAGTTGTAGTTATGTTTAGGCTGTAACAGATGTCAGCAGCCTGGGAAATGCTCTAGTCCTTTCTGCTTACCAGCAGGACTGGGGTCACCCTCAGCACTGTTCCCAAGGGTGCTGCAGTTGGTAATTGCAGTCAGTGCAGCTCCAGAGACCACTCATGAAATGCTCTCTGATGCTGAGACAGCTTGGCCTTGTGCTTCTGGAAGCTTCTCACTGCACAGGAGGATACTCTGTAGTGATTATTATAGAAACCTGCATGGTTAGTAGTCGTGTATCAAGTGTAGTGTGCCTTTCTGTACAGGTTACTAGAAAGATGCAAAAGCCACTGGAAATAACATTTCAGAGATAATCATAGTCTTGCTCAGTGTGGGTTAAAATGACGAATTCTTCTGGAACTGGTGCCTCTGGAAGCAATTGACAGACAGGTAACCTTAAATAAAGTGGGCAACAGTGGGAGCCAGTTTGTCAGTTCTTGAAGAACTAACAGATATCATTAAGAAAATTAAATCCTATAATACAGGAAATATGTCTCTGAATGCTTAGCTTCAAAATTGGAAAATATTTTTGCTCAGTGCCTCATCTGTTTCATGTCAAACTTCATTGACTTTGTAAAATGTATTCAGCCTTGTGAATTGTTCCATGATGAAATGTGTGTACAATATTTATTCTGTTATACTGGTAAAAGTTCAGTGAGTGGGATCTTCTGTTCTGCAGAATTAAACTACAACTTTACAGTGATTCTTAATGTAGTATCTCTAAAGAAACAACTCCTTTTAATCTTCACAGAATACATACATCATGCCCATAGGAATAACTCATAAAAATAAATCACATTGACACATTACATGATATTTTGTAAGACCCTGCAGGGTGGCAGTGGCAGCAGCCACTTTTATTTAGCATGTGTCTATTCCCCCAAAAGCTTTTTGTCCTACTTTTAATTTGGCTTTACATCATGCTAAACAGTCTCTCAAATGTAGAAGAAACCTCCAAACAAATTATCTGATATTTCATTGCTAACCTTTCTAAAGGCTGACTGTAGGTCAGAGACATCAGTCCATCCTCTGTGGTGAAGTGCTGTGTACCTATAGAAGTTTTTCATGTGCAGTTTTTCATGCAGAACCGTGAGATAAATGTAACAGTTCTGTTAGTACCCTGTTCCATTGCAGTTGTAGTTCCTTATATCCCAAAGTATCACTCTTTATCATTCACTGGTAGTCTGAAAAGCAATGCCACTGGAAACAGTTCTTGTCTTAAGAAATCTCTTCAGGCTTCTTAAAACTGTTTTCTTATTGATCAAAATTAAGCCTCTCCCATGGGGGAAAAAAAATTGGGGTACCTCTTTTTAGCAAATAAAAGCTGTTTAGGTATTATGTATTCTGTAGTGGAGAGGTGGAAAATATGCTCTGAAAATGTGAAATGTAAATAAGTAATAACTCATGGCAAAGAGCTAAGTTTTGTTTTATTTCTAAGCTACAATTGCCCAAATAGCTGTAAAATGTACTATGAAAAAAATCCTGCTTGTTTAGAGTTTCTCAAGGAATGGCCTTGTCTCACAGACTAAGGAGTAAAACATTTTAATTTTTAGATATATATACCTTATGCTATTTTATCATTTCAGTTTTATCATTTCAGTTTAACCATCATAAATGCAATATGAACTTACATAGCTGCAGCATAAAACCAAAAATACCTAACAAACACCACCTCTTCCCAGCAAGCAGGTCTCACTCAAATGATACTCTAATAGTTTCTCTTTTGTTATTTGATTTAAGGACAGTTTAAAGGCTATATTGATATAGAGTTGCAACCTATTTTACAGTGGTTTTATAATATCAGGTAGAAGGTGGAAACATGGAAACTGTTTCCTGTTGAAATAAATACATATTTTAAAATGTGATGAGTGAAATTGGGTGCGTGGAATTTCACATAGAAAAAAAAGTTAAATTCATGATCTCTGCATTAAAAGAATTTAGAAAATCATTGCTTTCACAGGTAATAGAAACTTAGGTATTCTTTAGCTATTGTACAGGTGTTAGGAAATGCAGGTCATATGTATAAATTTTAATAATACATCTCAAGGCAGTAATTTTTAAATGTATTTCTCATTAAGTTTGAAAATATATGTGTAGGACAGAATCTCTTTAAATATTTGTGTATCAAATAACAATAATGAGGGGGTTTTAGATTAACATTATTAGCTTTTCTAAATGAAGGTAGTATATCCCTAGTGGTAAAATGTATAAATTATCTAAGATTTTGCTTGATGTGCATCTACCCTATAATCCAAAATTAAAATATAGTCTTACAGGTATGTAGAATGTTATCCAGTTCTAGTTTTAAATGTCAATTTACATAAAATCATTTTTATTACGTGTTTCATTTGAAGATCTTATAGTTTAGTTCTTCTTGGCAAGCCTTTAAGGGAGGTTATTGTCTACTCTTATGTTACATATGAGGCAACTGAGATAAAGAAAATGAAACTGACCTGTATGAAATTACTTGATTATTGACTGAGTTGAAAGCCCAGAAAGAAAATCATAGCTCCCCTGAAGAGAAACCTAAAGCTTTGAGATGGTGCAGGAGGGCAAGATTCTACTGGAAGTCCTCTATTTGTGCTGCTAAAATGTTTCCCTTAACATTAAAAATAAGATCAAAGATCATAATATTTAAAATTGTGAAGTGGAAGGCAGTGTTCAAAATTATGTATACAACAGTAGCCTTTCAGAAACCTTAAACTGATTCTGACATTGAAAAAAAATTGCAAACTCTACAATAATTCTTGCCTCCTAGAGATAAAAGTATGTTCTGAACTTGAGCTGGTGCTCAGCAACCCCTCAATTTTCAGTTCTGAGCCAGTACCCTGATAGCAATGCAGCTGCTTAGTTCTCTAATAACCATCACTTCAATCACCATCAGCAATGAATGTAAACTTTGGAATTGCCTTGAGCTATATGATCAATTTAAATTTTTTGGGCAGTTTGAAAAAGAAGGGATTAATACAAAACAATGTTAGAAGAAAAATCTCTTGACTTTGAAATAACCATTTTTCTTAGAGAACATAATGAAAAATTTCCACATGTAATATGAATTATTTTGACAGGCTGTGACATTTCTGCTGGAAATAGTTCTGAAGGGACAGTGGATGGGTTACACTTTGGTCCTCTTTGAAGCCAATTGCTTCATATCCATTGACTTCAATGAGAACAGACTTATGGCAAGTACCTTTTATAACTGCTTTATTCTGGGTTTTGTTTACAGAAGATAAATTTCTGCAGTTGTGTTACCAGTTTATCTGTTTGTCTTTCCAATAACTTTTAAATGTATTTTCCAGTTTTTATTCAATTTAACAGAGGGAACTTGTCTCCAAGATAGTAAATCTCTACAAGTTTAATGAACGTAAGAATTTGGGTAGAAGACCCTGAGCCCTACTGAGCAAATGCAGAGGGACACTGACCTTTAA
This sequence comes from Zonotrichia leucophrys gambelii, assembly GCF_028769735.1. NCBI lineage: Eukaryota > Metazoa > Chordata > Aves > Passeriformes > Passerellidae > Zonotrichia > Zonotrichia leucophrys. Next base: position 7,192,044 of record NC_088180.1, on the reverse strand, counting down.
CCATTTGGCTTGGTCTGCCCAACAACCAAGAAGCAACAGCTTGCATATAGTAGCAAACTAACCACGATACCCTGTGCTAATCACAGTGTGTTCCATATTGTAAAAACTCAACTTTACAACTGAAGATAAGGTGATACAGGGAATGTAAAACAACTGGCTAAAAGCTCATATTTTAACTTGGCACTTACAGCTTTCAATGGCAATATATTGATGCTGTATTTGATGGAGAACAATCACAAGTCTTCACCATCAAGACTTGGATCTCCTTGAATGACTTTCAGAGTCTTCTTCATGGAGCATATTTACCCTATTGACACCATTAAAGAGCTTCATTACTTGATGACCCTTTTGTCATGATTTCTACAAAAATGGCTACTGAGTAGTTAAAACAATTCAACATGAACCAAAGAAATTAATGAAGGATGAGCTCTCAATAGCCTCTAAAAACAATAATCAAATGCAACTTCTTGCTTGAGAAATTATTAATTTTCTTATTGGCAAAAAGGGGAATATGTCAGGTACAGGATTACTCTGCTCGTGCCTGATTCTTACATACTTCCCTGAGTGTCCTGTACTGGCTAATGATTGATCTTTCTCATTAGTCTGGAAATGATGCAATACCAGGAACAGGCACTGGGCCAAACCTATTTCTGTTCTCCAGAATCCCACTGAATAATAATCACTGCATTGAGAACATCTGAGAGACTAAACAGAAAAGAGTGACTCTATACTGGGTTGTTATTTTGGAAATTGGCTACTGGGATAGGTGGACCTCTGGTCTGAGCAGCATGGTTTTCTTATGTTCCCTATTCTTAAAGGCTGTTGAAACTTCATTTAAGGTTGTATTTAATTCAGAAGCCTCTTTGCCATAAGCCAGCTCCCCAGGACCTGCAGCTGTGGTGGAATTATGGCTCTGGAGGTCATAACTACTACTATATAAGCACAGAAGAACAGAAAGCATAAATATGCTGTTTAGAAAGTAAACTGCTCTTCAAAAAATAAAGTAAAATCTCAAAAATTCACTTTCTTTGAAGTGTCCTTTAGCTCTAGACTTGAAACCTGTATACCTGTATAGAACAACCCTCTACATGGTATAACATTTACATTTTCTGTGTTAGTTTCAAGTTTAAGAGCAGACTCATAAAATTTCTGATGGATGTAGTCTTGAATGGGACACTGTACTATTCTGTAGCATCTGGAAACTAGGTAGTTGCAACAAGTATCTGAATGTGACAATATCAGAATCATGTGACTGTCTAAGACAGTTCATCTGCATGTGATAAAAGAGGGGTTCAGATGAAAGGATAACCATGATAATCAAGTATCTGCAGTAACTGAGACTACTCCTCCAGATTTTCCTATGTTAAGAGCCATATGAGGGCGAATTATAGGGAACAAGATATATTTTATGAAGCTTAATCTTAAATGATTCATGTAAAAAGAATATTAAATGTAGTTAATCAATAGTTCTCTGGGCAGAGCACTTGTAATATGGTCTCTTATTTCTAACAGAAACATTTATGTAATTAACAAGGAAATTATAAATACATGTGACAAGGAGACTGCCTACAATTCATTCCCAAATGTAAATTAATCTGATGTATTCTGCAGATATTATAGGAAACAATAATATTGATTATATATGAGGAAGGAAATACTTTAGTATTAACCATTGTCTTCGTACCAGAGTCCACCTATGATGTGGCTGCAACAATATTCAAAATAGAACTTCAATTCAGAGCTTTGTTTTTCTTCCTAAAGCCTTAAAAAACTCCATATTACCACTCTACTGACTTAAGAAATGAAGTTTCTTTCAGTGCAGTTTGAAGTGTAGTTCTATATGTGCATGGTGTAAAGAGTTCCTACCATTCTTCAAAGTTCTGATTTTCCTCTGTACATGTGGTCCTCTCTGTTATCCATTAGTTCCCCAAAGTGCATCATCTGATGGTCTCTGAGCTGTGTGAAGGACAGAAACTCTTCCCATCAATGCCAAGCAGGGAATTAGTTTTGGGTAGCAATCTCATGCATGAGGGACCCATCTGGGACTGGCTGATGAATGGCTGTAGTCAGAGTTCAGTTAAATTCTTCCAAGCAATTTGAGAATGTAAAACATTATCTGTGGGTTATATGGCTTTTGATTACATTAAAGCAATTATTTCCTGGCTCATGTGAAACTTTGGAGATGAGGAAATGTTCAGAAAGTTCTGTGGAAAACAGATGAATGATTCCACTTCCTGTGGCAGACAGAATACCAGAATTTTGTCTGCCAGAAGGGAACTGCCTGAAGTTACCTTTGCATCCCTGGGTTCTTTGGTCACTAACAGGGATTGACCTTAACTACTAATTTCTTCAGTAGATGCATAAGAGTCTCCTGTTTTCCTTTCCTTTAATCCTTGTTTCCATGACATGCATGAATGTGATCTAATTTTCCTTGGTTGAAATTAGCAAGTGAATTTGTGATTTATAAGAAAACTCGTCCATCCCCATGAACACAGTGTGCAAGTGATTTCTCTAGGAAATGAGGCTAAAAGTGGTGATACTCATGTTTTATCCTTTCTGCAAATTAGCTGTATTCTGACTACCTAGCCAGCATCGTTCAGTGTGAGAACTTAGTAGTGGAAGATGCTTTGCCCCAATGGCTTTCACCCGTAATGATCATTCTAGAGGTGTTTCAAAACTGTTCACGTTGAACTGTGTGATGTGATCATCATAAATGATGTGTAGTAAAAGGCATATAGTTCACATCGGAAACTTTAAACATTGTATTATTTCCTCACTGAAAATAAGTCCCCTTTTTAACCTCAGTTACAGGATTCTTTGTTATAATCTGTGTTTTCTGAGTTTATAAATGGGTTTTCTTAAAATGAAGTAGCTCAAAGTGCTGCAGCTGCCCAGCCCCGGTCTGTTTTTGGCAGCAGTCTGTCTGTCCGGTAGCGGGGCCGTGCTGGTCGCACAGCTCGGCGGGACTGGCCGGCTGCGGCAGCCGCTGCTGGCCGCCGTGCCGGTGTCACCTCCCGGGAGCGGGAGGCAGGGCCGTGCTGAGAGCTCCTGAACAGAAAGGTTGAGATACGCTGAAAAAACCCAGCTTTCTCCAGGGATATCAGTCTGCTTTCAATGTAATGAATGCTTTAATTAAACATCTAAACACGTTTCTATTAAGCTTTAGATCATACTGATTTTTAAAGCCACCTTTAAAGACAATGTAATTTAGATTAATTTTATTAAGCTTGTGGAAATCTCTCGTGACTACTTACTTCTCTGTAAGTAGCAAAGTACCGTAAAAGCAAGAAAACATTATATTGCTTTTAGCATAAACTTGTTGATTGTTATAGGTAATTTAGGAAATATTGGCTTAAACTAAACGAGTACTCAAGCCAGCTCCTGTGTGAATTTAATTTAACGTCATTTCTTTATTTAAACTGCTTACTTCTTCTCTGGTGGTGTTCAAGTTCGTTTGTTGAGCTAGGGGAAGATGAGGAGTGTTCCAGGCGCTCATGGCCACGAGCAGCGCCGCGCTCTTACTGGTGTGTACACTCGTGCTGTGTGTAACTCCGGCAGGAAGCGCGGAGTGCAGGGCTTGGAGCGGCAGCAGGGACTGCGGGAAATCAGACTTTTCCCGGCCGAACCGTTCGGAGTTCTCCTGCCCCGCCAGCCTCTCCGCGGCCCCCAGGCCGGCAGGCGCGGGACGGCGCAGAACGGGGCAGAGCGCGGCGCTGCTCCAAACGCGCCTCTTGCACAGGCCCGCGGCCGGCGCAGCGCGCCACGGTCCCAGCCAGCCTGCCCCCGCCCTGGGCGGGACGGGATGGGGCTGGGCTCCCCGGGATTTCGTAACCGGCCCTGGGGAGGGCTCAGCCGGCCCGTCCCGCCCCGGGACCTGCAGCGAGGAGCGGCCCCCGACCCTCCCCCGCGGCCGCCGCTCCCCTCCCCCGGCCGGCGGAAGGACAAATAGTCCTCTCCGGATTGTTCGGCTCCGCACAACTTTGGGCCGCTCTCGGCCGGCGGGTGGAGGGGCGGCCCCGCGGAGGGGCGGCGGCCGGGCGGGCACGGTCACTGTCACCGTCACCGTCACTGTCACTCCGGTCCCCCGGGGCAGCGGGACTGGGGGCGGGCTGCGCTCGGCGCGCCCGGGGCTCCGCCGCGGGGCTCTCGCAGCCCGAGGGGCCGCTGACGGGGCAGCTCCCCCTGGCCTCGGTCCCGCCGCCGCCCCGGGCTCTGCGGTCGCGGTCACGGCGGGCGGGTGGCCCCGCTGTGCCCGGCCCGGTTCTGCTGCGGGGAGTGGGACCAGGAGGAACCATCTCTGATGGGGCCTTCACGCCGTGATTTCTCCTTTCAGGCACCTTTTTTTTTAAACCTCCTTTTCCAGACAACTTTTATAGGAATTCTTCTTGAGAGGAGGTCCCTTACGGCGAGCGAAAGCTTTTACTCACCCCGTGCTCAACCATAAGCATTTGTCAGCGGCAGAAAACAAGTGAAGTGTAGCTGTCAGTGCCCCACAGAAACAGGTTTTGATTTAACAATAGTCACTGCAGATTTTCTCTCTGGTCGCCTCCTAAGTAGTACTCTTTGGCGACAGGTTTCACCATTGTAGCCTCCTGCAAATGTTCTAAATCTTTCTGATTGTAGAATATGTTACATAATATATATGTTATATAATTTTAATTACCGCGAGGTAAATATAGCAGGCAGCAAATTCGGTTATCTGTAAGATGGGCTGTACTGATAACAGCAAGCACTGCGTAATCGTGAGGCTTGGGCATAGGAACACAGCTCTGTGCTCTTTCGTAGGATACTTTTCCAGTCTGTTTTGCAAGATGTCAGAAGAACAAAATGCCTCTCCAAGAACTTCATCCAGAAGTTTCATGCATTACAAAAAAATATTTTAATTTTTTATTGGCTCAAGTCAGCTTCCAGGTGAATGAACACGTCAGTGAGAAAATGGAATTGCTTTGTCCATCCCAGTGCAGGAAACAATGTTGTTATCTCCTTATTGCTGACTCCAAATGGGCATTGCGCTCTGTACAGGGAAGTTTACTTGAAGCAATCGAAAGAATTCAGTAGTTTAGGTGAGGGCAGGAATTTGTTGTAAGAAATCAAACAAGAACAACAACAAGTTGGAGCAGGGAAGAAGATTTGCTGACTTTTCTTCAGGGCTGTGGATTTGCTGAGCAATAGCATTTATCATGAATAAATTGTTGGCTGTGGATGCAAGCTGACCACATACATGTTGATTTACAGGAGCTGTTCCAGTGAAAACTCCATCCTTGGTCAAGTGCTCTGTTGGGGATCACCCTAGGAGTTTGTACAGTTTGAGTGGTGATGGTGAATTAATTCAGCATCTGTAATTTTGAGAATAAATAAGCCAAAAGGAGACATGCAAGCTTAATGATTCTATTCACACAGGCATGATACATTAAATAGTAATACGGAATACATTTTCTCACATCCCTGAATGCACAACAGCTGTCTGCTGTATCAAATATTTTTCCTTTAAGGAGTGGGTGGAAAGCAATTCATGAAGGCTGTGAAAGCTGCATATGAGTGTGATTATTTTCAGGGAGTTGTGCTCAAGTGATTTGGGTTTTATATTCCTCTTAATTTTTTTATTATGTTCTGTATGTAATTCTTCATTTTCATGGTCACGTTGAAGCATGTGGAAGAACGCTGCCACCGCCATCTGGCAAGTAGCAATTCCCTGATAGCTCTGGTTGGTCGCTGACCATATTGATGTTGGTAGCTCAGCTGTCAGGGCAGTTACCATAAAGATTTACAGTTGTATTGTGTGTTCTGTCAGCGTCTGGAGTTCACTGATGACTTTGTGTGCAGAGGTTTACCTTCCTATTACTTGCACTACTCCATGACAGACCAAAGACTTCTCTAAGGGAAGGGTATTTATTTATAACACTGACACTTCTCTTGGTAGGAAATTCATTGATGAAAATATTTTTGGGAAAGTATCTACAGGAATACAGTCCTGATTGCTGGAGTCCTGGCTTGTGAAATCAGTAGTAAAATTATTAGTGCTTATGATTGCTCCTGTATTTTCCTTCTATCCATCTGAATTGTTGCTCCTTACATAGTGAAGACCTTTTCTTTTTAATGAAGTGAAAGAGAAGAGGATGTAACAATAACAAAAGGGGGGTGGCATTTTAGCCTGCTACATAATGTACAGGAAAGGTACAGTCATGTCACAGAACAGTTGGAAGTTTTTGATTTTTGTGTGATTTATATACTATACTTACTGTGGAAAGAACCATATCTAGGAGTTGCAGCAGGAATGAGACTGGAAGTATTTTCTTTCTTGCAAAGGGGAAACCATTGCACCTGTTTGAACCAGGTTTCAGACACTGGTTTCTTCAGATCTTTAAAAATGTTTACAATGTATACTGCCTTGGGTTTTGGATTTTTTTTTTTTTAATGTTGACAGCACTGGGTTTTGTTTCATTTTCTATGTATGGCTATGACAGAATAAGGATATGAAATGCATTTTTAAAAAACTCTTTGCAGTGAACAGGAATAATTTATAGGGAGTGGCAGAGCTGAAAGGATTCTAAGTAACACCTTGAGCATGGGGTTGGAGATCCTGAGAATAGGTGAAAGACGGTGTTTCATATACATAGAACATCATGCCTTAATGTTTTGAGTGTACAAGTTAGTTCTGGGCAGTGTAACATGGTAAGGGGTTAAAAACTGAATACATTAAAGATTCCAAATCTCACAAATGTGGAAGAATAAGTTCAGTACCCAGGAAACATTAGGTTAATTATATTTTAAATTTTACTGTAACAAAGGATGTGATAGTTACAGATCTTCCACAACAGTTTTAGTTGAGCTACCTGCAGAAGTATGTTCTGAAATTTCTTATTTGGCCAGCTCACTACAATTTTGTGTTCCCCAGCAATCTTCTTTAGGTCAGACTCACAGTGTATTTTGGTCAAAGCATACCTTCCTGAGGCCTTGTGTACTTCCTAAATTGTCTGGCATAATTTCTGGAAAGTTCATTTATGTTCTGATAATTTTTCTCTAAGTGACTTGAATTTTTTTGAGAGGACCGCTAAGGCAGGGAGGTGTAATGCAGACTGCTACAATGTGACTTTTGGCAATGAGCATGTTTACTCAGCATCTGCAGGAGAAAGTGACATGTCATTGTGGAGCAAATAAAACATTTTATGGTATTTTCTGTAACTTTAAACTCTATGCCATGGATTATATGGCTATATCATCTTCCACTCAAAGTTTCTAGCTGCAAATAAAAGCCTATAGATGTGAACTTTAAAATCTGATGTCAGAGGGCAAATGCAAAGTATTTGTATTAACAAAGAATATATAATCATCTATATCTTAACAAAAATAAGTTATAATTTTAATCCAATTACACATCAGTGCAAATAATTGTTAGCATTATTACTTCCACTTTCTGTACATTTAGCCAGCTTTGTAATCAATGCTTATCAGGATTGCAGCTGTACTGACTGGTACTGAGTGCCACTACTGGTTAAAAGTAGCGTTTCCAGAGAAACAATATCTTCTCAGTAGGTATATAGGGGATCTTGTAATAAAAATATGTTAAAGAATGTTTCTCATGAAATGTATAATGATCTGTGTCAATGGGCACTTCCCTCTAAAGTGTAGTATTATTTATACTTCAAAGAGAAAAAGTACATACTTATATCCCTCAGGGGCACAGAGAATGGAAGTCATTGTGTTGGTATTTTAATACAAATTGCTTCCTGCATTTCTAAGTGGCAAATATATGAATATTCATAGAATCACGAGGCCAAATGATCATCCAGCACAAGGCACGTAAGGGAGAAAAATGGAGGAGCATCTCCAGAATCTCCAGTTTGTCTCTGCCTGCGGGTGGTAAGTTTGTTACCACATTCCCGTTCCTCCGGAAGATGTCACAGTCAGGACCCGGGTGGGAAGAGCTGATTTGAACGGGAAGGGTGTGTGGCTGGAGAGCCCTCGGTACAGCCTGCTGCTTTCCAGAGCTGGGGGCCTGCCAAGCCTGTGAGGGATGCGAGCTCCTCCACACTGCGTGCCCTTCCTCACTGTGCTTACCGGCTCCCTGTGCCTTTTGGGTTCTCCGGGATTTTAGTATCCTTTCTCATTGTCCTTGTGTTTCGTAAATCCCTTGCTCCAAAAGAACAATCTGCCAGTAGCTGCATAGATTATTGCTTTATAATTCTCACTTTCGGAGGGAATGGTAGCTGGCCCTCGCTAGCTGGGGTCAGAAAAGAGCAGGCCCAGGCCCAGGTGGTGGCAAGTCGGTGCCACCTGGGGGCTCTGCAGGCTCGAGAGACGGGCGTGCGACGGAGCCCCGGCACCGCACCGGCCCCGCTCCGCTCGGTGCCGGGAGAGCCGTGCGCCTGCCTTGGGCCGGTACGCTGCGGTGTGGGCTGGTTCACAGACACGGAACAACTCCCCAGCAGGACAGGCTGGCAGGGCGGTTTTGTGAGAAGGAGAAGGAGCACAAAAGAGTGATTTGTCTGTAGCGGTGGCAGGACCCAAATGAGGGCGCAGGTTCTTTGCAAGCTGCTTCCCATTCCTGCACGGAAGCCGTTGGGCTGGTTCACCTTTAGCATCACCTGTTTCAGAGGGCTGCAGAGTTTATTTGAGTGTGTGTTCTTGAAGTAACAGCCATGTTCTTGTGCTTCGACACGTTACGGTTTTAATGGCACGTATTTAAGAGGAGGCTGCTAATGAATGCTTAAAAATTAATGTAATTTACATGCCATTTTATTTTGAGCAGTAAGACTGTGTATTGATATATTGAAAGTATTTGGGCGTATTTTAGGGTATGTGAATTCAGGGTGAGTGCGATAATGTCTTTTGGGGCACGTGCATTGCCGGCAGTGCTGCATGTCGAGGTTTGCTGTCGGTTTGGCTGAGTTGGGGAGCGCTGGGGAGGGGTCTGTTCCCGCGGGGTGCGTGTTTCCCTGAGCTGCCCGAGGGGACCCGCTTCTCCCCATCTGCTGGGGCGTCCTGGCGCCGCGTCCGGGGGCGAGGCGGGTGCCGGGGCGGCTCCCGTGGGTCTCCGTAGATCCCCGCCCGCCCCGTTCGGGAGCGGCGCGGCGCGACAAGGGTTAAGGCGGCGGCGCTCGGCGCGGAGGGATACGGAGCCGGAGCCGTGAACGTGGTGCTGAGGCTCTGTAAGCAAAAAAATGTCCGCCTGAGGGAACCCACAAGTTCCTTCCAGCGGGGGGGGAGCGCTCGGCTCATCGCCTCCCACCCAGCCCGCGGCCCGCGCGCCGCCGCCGGCCCGGCCCTGGTCACCGGAGCGTACAGGGGCAGCGGGTAAGTGCGGGCGGCCGCGAGAAGTTGGGAGAGAGCGGCGGGGGAGGGAAGCGGCGGCCGGGCGCTCGCAGGGGCAGAGGCGGCGGCGAGGGGACGGGGCCGCGGGCGCGCGGGCGGGAGTGGGGCTGCCCGGGGCGGCGGCGGAGAGACCGCGGGGGAGGCAGAGGCTCTTCTGGGGAACCCGAGGGGCGGCAGCCGGGGCCGGCCGCGCTGGTGGCGGAGCGGGCGTGCGGGGTCTCCGGGCCGCGGACGGCGGGCAGGAGCGAGTCCCCGCGGGCGGCGCTCGGCGTCTACCCGCGCTCATAAAGGACCGGGCGGCTCGGAAACTTGCCGGGGCGCGGGGCCGCGGCGGCTCCCCCGCGGCGCCCGCCGGCACAAGGGAAGGCGCGGGCCCCTCCCGTCCCCGCCGCCGCACGCGCATTCCACCCCCCCCACCCGCCCGCTGGTGGCGCGCGCGCCCGGTCCCGCGTGTGCGCGTGCGGCGCGCGGGGGCGGCTCCCGGCCCGCCGCGGTCCCGAGCGCGGAGCGGCGGCCGCGGCCCCCGGTGGGTGGGTCGGGAGAGAGGGGGAGGGGGAGCCGGCACCGGCGGCGGGCGGTAATGCCGGGGCAGGGATGGCTCTGCTGAGGCTCGTCCGGCCCCGCTCGTCAGCCCCATTGTTGCGCGGACAGTGAGTCACTTAATCTCTCGCTAATTCTCCGGACCTCGCCGGGCCGCGGCTGTTTATTTGCTTTCTCTTGCCTGGGGGGGACTTAATTCCTGGCTGCCGCCCTTCTGCGGCGTGACCGTGCCTTGCTCGAGGTTGGGGGAGAAGTGGAATGAGGGAGAGGAGGGAGCCTGAGGAAACTTGAAGAGAGTTGGTTAGTTCGGGAAGCTGCTGCCGCCGATCCCCTCCGCCCGCCCGGCCGAGCGAGGCTCCCCCGGGAGTCTCCACCCCGCCCCAGGGGCGCAGGTACCGGAGGGAGGCCCCTGCTCGCCGGGGCCCGTTCGCGCCGTGAAGTGCTGCCTGTGCCTCTCTCCCTGTGCCCTAGAAAGGTGATCGGAGGAGCGGAGGAAGATGAATTCCCAGCAGCAGAGGATGGCCGCTATAGGAACTGACAAGGAATTGAGCGACTTGCTGGACTTCAGTGCGGTAGGATATTCTCTGAGGTCTCCTCATGACTTCTCCGTGGTCGTGCGAACTGAGGAGCAGGGGCAGCAGCGTGCAGGGCTTGGCTGGGTCTGCCTCAGCCAAGTTGGACACCTGAACTTTGATGTAATGTCTAGACTTCCAGATTTAATACTGTAATACCAGCTGGGTCAATTGGTTTAACTGGTTAAAATCAGGCTGACCCAGTGGTGGCATAATCTAATAATTAACATTGGTTAAGCTGGCGTGTGGCACTGGTACCTTGGCTCTTGGGTGTTTTTTTTTCTTATTTAAACAAAAGAAAAATTATTTCCCACAAAAAAAAGAAGTTAATAAGTGATGGTCTTGGCTAAGAAAATTGTAGGTATTTTCTGTGTGTTACTTTTACCGTACCAAAAAGGCTCCTGATTTTTAAATATAATAGAAAGCTATTGCATCTTAAATGCTGCCTTTGTGCAGTTACTTTATACTTACAGATCAGTAAGAAATATAATTTGAGTAAAAAAAATGTAAGTGGTGTAGCTATTTAAAATAGTCACAGTAGTAGTAGGTGTCCTTTTAGTTTTAAGTTGTTTGTGTTCACGTAGAAATGAGGTTTTGGTCCTATTAAGGAGTACTTCAGCTTATTGGTTTTTTGTGTCTAAACACGTCTTGCATTGTTTTCAAGCAGAAATAGAAAAAAAAAGACTGTTTCCTTTTAACCTTTTTCTGTTTCCGTTAATAATTCAGCACAGATTTTCAAAACCAATTAAAACATGTCTTTTTTTTCTTGTTTTGCAGATGTTTTCCCCACCTGTAAATAGTGGAAAAACCAGACCAACTACACTAGGAAGCAGCCAGTTCAGTGGATCAGGTAGGATGCATCCGAGACACACAATGTTCATCTCACTGGGTGTTAATGTTTCAGTGTAGTCTCCATGTTCTCAGAGAATTGTAATCTTTCATTTGTGCATATTCTCATAAGATATTCAGATCAGTTAGAGATGTGCTGTTTTGATCTTTATAGTGCATTTTGCTAACTTTAACCATGGTTTTCCTCTCTGTTTTAGACTTTTAACTACAGTACAGTGAAGTATTTAGTGTCTCTGGCCATACTGACATGGAAGTTGTATATTTGTTGTATTAAACATGAACGACTGTGGTGTTTTTGTTTAAGAAAATCAAGCCTAGATGTTCAATTGAGGAATTTCCTAGCCCCCTTGTATGAAGGGAGAAAACTTCTGTAAAATACCAAATAGTTAAATACTCCTGACTCAAGGACATGCTATTTTTAAATTCAGTGCTTAAGGAAAATGTGAGTTTAATACAATTTTCTAGTACTATGTAGCTCTCAAAGATTTGACAACTAGAATTTTCTTGTGTTGAAACTTAATCCATGCATCTGGAAAGCAAGTAACTGTGTATTTACATGTTGCATGTTTTGTGGCTTCAGTGTATTGTCACATTGTCACTGGGTCCACCTCATTGCTGTGTCAGAGACCTTTAAGCTAGGACTGTAGTAGGAAAAAAGTGCAATTTTAAAACAGGTGCTTTGTGTCATTCCCTAAAGGGAATACTTACTACAAAAGAGAAACCAGAGTAAGTTTTTGATAGAACTTTTTATGTAGGTTCAACTTGTTTGAATACAGTGAAATGATATTTTTGATCCTATGGATACATGTTTTGATCCTATGGATAGATGTTTGTGTTTTAGTTAATGGAAATAAATGTTTAGAATGCCAGTAGAGTAGTGAAGTAGTGGCTTGAAGTTCTGCAGTGACATCCCCTATTAGCCTCTTAGGTTGTCAGGGCTGTTACCTTGGGAGTCCAAAAGACACTGCATTTTAGTAACACTTATGGATTTTTGTTTTTAAAAGCATCTTAAAACTTATCCATTGAGTAATTTTAAAATTTTCCAGAGAGTGTCTTTCACATTTAATTTAATGAAACTATGTAGCAAATATAATTGTTACATACTTGAAGGAGTCTTCAAGTTAGGTTTTCTCCTGAAATAAACAACTGGCTTCCTCTTCCTCTTTGAAAGTACATCAGGTGTAAATTAATGGCAATAGTAAGCAGCAAATCTGTCTTACAATGTAGTTAATATTTAAATTTTTAAAAATACAAATATTTAAGAGAGTTGTTTCCCTGAAGCTTGTTTTAAAAGACATTCAGGCACCTAAAGCTTAATTGTGGGGAGCACAGCCTGAACACCTCATCCCGCTTAGTCCTTGCTTTCCCTGAATGAGTAGAATGATTTTCTCTTGAATAATAAAATTTTAATTTTTACATAAGGTCTTAGAGCACTGCTAGGTAATGTGGCATGTCCTGTTTGTAGGTAATGCTTCCCTTTCTTCCCTTGGAGGTTTTAGAAAAAGAGAGAATGCCAGAATAGTTATTTCTTTAAGAGAAACAGTGTGACTCCTTGAATTTCTTTACCAATATGGTGTGTCCTCCTATAAATACCAATTCTCATTACAACACTGCAACTGTCAAACAAGCTACAACCTCAGCTGAGTTCCCCTTGGAATGATAGTAGTATATATTTGTGGATTTTCATTAAAAACATTTCTAGCTGTAGAAATTTAGTCGATAGTGGATTATATGCCCTAATTCTGGTCATGTTATGATCTAAGCCTTGACCTAGGGTGATTACTGTGCAGGAGTGAGAGGTGACAAACTTCTTTATTAGTTGTGTTCTGAGACATTGCTAAGTATTGTAGAAAAACTATGCCAAGATCAGTGATGAAGTACAGGCATTTACTTTCTAAGTACTTTGATTTAATTGTGATCTTGCTATAATTTCAAGTGTTTTGTAACTTGTAAGACAAACAATACTTAAAAGCTTTTTTTTTTTAACTGACCAGAGATCACTTTTTAAAGAGAAACATGAAAAGAGGAGGTATTTATTCCTTTGAGCTATCTAGGATTGAAAATCCCACTGTGCACAGATTCCTAAAAAGTACTTCTTTTTTTCTTTGGGTGTTGCTGCCTCTTACAGAGACTTTCAGTGGTTTTGATGGCAATTAGAGAAGTGAAGCTGGCTTTAATATCTTTCCCATTAAACTCAGTTTTCTTTTTGTAATATTTTTACAAGCATGCTAGAGGAAAGTGCTTTCTTTTTCTTAGTTGAAGTAAGAGTGTGTTCATTGTTTTTTATTTTAGAGGCCTCTCTTTCTCATTTAAACTTAAACATCTGCAAACACCTCCCCTCCCCCTCCAACCTGTCAGTGATTTGAGATTCAGCCTAATGGCCCCCATTAAGTAGGTGAAGATCAGTGCATGTCTCCGTGGCTCTTAAGACTCTGTATTTCTGGGAAATCTGATTTAGAAGGAAGGAGTGCTTCCTTGGTGCTTTTTCCTCATCACTCACTGATCCCTAGTTTGAAGGGACAAATTAGTTGCTGTTAAAGAATGGATAAGTTGTGTTTGTTTTTCAGGTGTGGTTTTGTGAAGTGTTGGAAATACTGGGGTGCATGTTATTAATCCTGATGTAACAAGCTTGATTTGCTGTAACTCTGCCAGACTTCTGCTGATTATATTTTAGAAATATATGTATAGTTGGGTTGCATGAATAAAACAGCTAATACAGCTGATCTATAATTTGTAAGAAATTGTTGTCTTGGATTAACAGATGAACATTGTGTTTTGATTAAGAGATAGCTGGGGCAGGTTTGCTTTCTACAGGTCAATCAGTTATGAATGAAGGCTGCAGATAAAATAAGTTAACTAATCTGATATATTGTAGTATATTGTGACAGTAAGTCGTGTAAGCTGCTGATAAAGCCAAATAACTTGGTCAGACTGCTGGTGAAAATAAACATATTGGAAAAGTAACCTGATATGTAAGCCAGTGAGTTAAGCCACAAAATATTCCTTGTCATACCTGCTGTACTTAATTCTTGTTTGAAACAGAACTTGTCATTCTTTTCTTCTCCAAGGCCAGCTTCTGAAGATGAAGCCATTTCTGTCTTAGAAATTTTACTAGAAGGTTGCAAAAGTCAGAGATTTGTTCCAATGGGCTTTTTAATCAGGAGTTGGTTTTTTTTTTTCTTTAGATTTTAGGTAAAATCTAAATCTTCTGTTGCTGCCATGGGTAAAGGTAGTGTTTGTGATTTACAGTGACATTTTTCTTGTTTTGCCTTTGTCTAAGCTACAGCATGTATACCAGTACAAACTTGGATGGTTATGATTTTGCCCAGCACCCTTTATTTATTACAGTAATTCCATTAGCAACCAGTCACAATATGCATGTGCTACCATAGGCAGTACTAGTGCAGTTTTCTTATAGTTTTTAGTAGATTTGATCACAATCTCAGTTTTTTTGTGAGTTTTTAAATCTCAGGTTTTTATTTTAAATCTAAAATAACTCCCTTTTGTGTGTTTTTTTTTTTTTTTGTCTTTTGCCAAGAAGAGTAACTCTGAGGCAGTATTTTTCTGTGGCCTACCATTTTCAATTTAATACCTTTTTCAATGTACTAATAGCATTATTTATTATTTTTGCACGTGGCTGTGCACATGCATCAGGGAGGTATCAGTCCAAGAGATGAAATGAGATATTGTGGATGTATAGCAGAAAAGAGGGATGAGAGTTTAAAGTAAGAGGAACAGTTGAGCAGCCAAATTGTCAAAATATGGCACCTCTCTTGTCTGTAAGCTTCTTCTGAAGTTCATGGAAACTAAGTATGCAACTTTGGGAGTGACCAGCTTTGGGCACAAACCTGGTGTGTACCCAGACATTCCTGATATATGCAAAAACTTCTGAAGGTATCTGTTTGTGTTGGTTTGGTATCTTTTATACAAATTCAAGAGACTGACTGGCTGCCCTTTCCACTTGTCTCTACTAATGTACTGAGTTTTTAAGGGATGCCCTGGATTGGGATAGGCTGCTCATTAGTGACTCGATGCAAAGACCATTTAAGTTGATGGCCTGCCATTAACCTGAGTGTCCCTAAATTAGGGCCATGTGTCTGGAGAATGGACACAATGGCAATTCTTGAGCAGGTCCCTTAAGTTACCAAACAGTGTTTCCAAAATTAACAAAACCTGACTTTGTCAATCCTGTGAACTCTTACTTCCTTTTCAATTTTCTTGTAAAAGAAACAAACCAAATTTAAAAAAAAAGAATCTGGGAGAGTTGCCTGGAGGAGCAATGGTTTAGATACTCTGTTCATTGATCTGTTCAATTGCTGAAGAGAAAAGGCACTCTTGTTGTGTCTTAAATGCTGGAAATCTGGAGTGGCCTGTTAAGCATTTGTTCATGCAGCAGTATAGCTTTTTTATTTAAAAAAAAATAAAAATCTGGATTGTCCTCTAGCTTCATTAAAGGTGAACCAGAGCTGGAAACCTGGCATTTCATCTTTGGTCTGAGGGGTGCTAAATTCTGTCCTCGTCTGAAGAGCCTTAGGAGAGTTGAAGAAGCCTTGTGCTTGAAAGCAGAAGGGTGTCTGTGGCTTCTTTACCTTCCTTTTTTTGTAGTGGGTGACCCATGGGTTTCTCTTCAAATGGGCCAGATGCAAGTGAGAGCAAGATTCCAGTCGGGATCCCTCACCTGTTGCGTTCAGAAACCTGAGGGTGATGCAGAGGCAGTAAATTCATGACTGCAGCTTGCCTGTGGGCAGCCCCTGTCTCACTGCTGCTGTCACATTTCCTCCTTCCATTCCTTGTCTTTGGAAAGATAAATTACCAGCATGCCATGAAAAGTCCTGAGAAGTATGGTGTATATTCCTGTGAGATACAGCTTCCATATCCTGTTTAGAAAGAGAAGGGGAGGAAATGTTGGATAAGTAGAGAGAACTGACAACCCAGCTTTGAAGCAGTGTATTGCAAGGTGTTTGTGGTCATATGGATATTGAGGCTTTAGGGATTGAGGGAAAAGACTAAAACAGCTCAGTATTCTGAATGTAGCTTAGTGAGCAGAGAAATAAGTGTTAGTCCATTGTTCATTACTGTTGACTTTGATTTTGAAAGATGATGGTATAAACCTCATGACGCCTGGTCAGAAATTGTTTGCTGTTTTCCAAACAGAAGATCTGAGAATTTTAATAGTGCTGGTCTGACTTCTGTTTAGAGATACATTTGACACCATTACTAAGGGAAACTGAATTTTGCTGTGTTGGCATGTAGAAAGCATTCTTTCAAAAAGTTAATCCTGCATTTCCAGCAACTTTTTCCTTAGATGAGAGCAGCAGTGTGATCACTGTGTTACAGGCACAGCATGCAACCTCCAATCCACATATAAATATTACTGATTTGGGATGCAAGGAGGATCTTTGCAATGATTTCTGGATGGCTTCAGAAGATCTGGGATGCAGTACTGCCTTGTCCTTTCCTGATGTGGATCTAAGGATGGGGCACCTTCCACCATCAGCCTCCCCCCAGCCAGTAACTCTGTGTCCTGCCAAATTTTTCTGGTCTACTCTAAGTGATGAAGAGTATTCAGAATCTTTGGACAGTGGTCTTAATGGCATGTGGAAGGAACAGGATTTGAAATTTTGTATTTATCCAGACAGCAGATTTGATAGAAATGGAAATGTGAGGACTAAGGGTTTGAGTAAAGAGGAGGAAGAGCAGTATGAATGGGATTCTTATGTATTTGTATGTCCTTTAATGTCAGCTGAGCTTGTAATCTCCCCCTGTAAAACTTTAGTGTCTGCAGCTTTTGCTGAGTTTTAGCTTTTTTTGGGTGTATTTGTTTATGGTCCCTTTTTGATGTTTAGCAAAGGAATTTCATGTTAAAAGCTTATCATTGATACATGCTTGCCAAAGTTCCCCTTCCCCTCACTTTTTTGCAGCTGTCACACAAAGAGGATTTAACCCCTTAGATGTTTTTCTGTCAAGTTGCTGTGACAGCTGTTTGTCTCAGGTAATTCTACTTTATCCATAGCTGAGCCTGCAGATACCATTATATGAGTTTGTGTTAATCTACCCTATACTCTAGCATTAACTTGGTAAACTGTATTTTCCTGAAATTGCTGAAGGCATAGTGTAATTTTTTCAGGGCTGAACATTGTGTGTATTTATGAAGAGGAGGTTGTTTGGTAATATAATACCATAATACCACTTAGAGTGAAGTTTGTGGGGACTGTTTTTAAAATCAAAGCTGCACATGAACTGAAATAGTTTGCTAGGCTTCTGACCTCTCTTGACCATGGAGATGCAGTTCTGTTTGCTACTCTTGTGGAAGGTTTATGTTTACAGGGAAATAGCATTGAGCATTTTCAGAACCATATCAAATTTATTAAAGTACCCCCAGAGCCAGATGTGATCTATGGGATATAATAAATAAATCTTCTATCTTAAATATACTTCAAAATAAATACTAATTTTCATACTTGAAAATTCAGTTTCAATAAGTGACCTCATGAAATAAAGTATCTTCTCTGAAAACCTTTTTTTGCAGGCATTATCTAATTCAGCGAGTTAGCACTTCTTCAGAAATATGTAGCAAAACTTGATTGGTTTTGTACAATCTTCTGTGAGGAAGTCACTAGATTGGAAATAAAGAAATAAGCAAAAGCGGTGTTTTCTTTTGCATGTGAATTATTTGGAGATTGTTATTGAATATGCATAATTAATTCTAAATAGTGTATTCACCTTTATCACTTTTGGCTATTAAACATTATATCAAAAGGTAGGAAAATTATCATTCCAAGGATAGGAAGTTTTATTTTTTTTTTTTAAATAACTGAGAGGTTTTTTTCTGCATTATATTGTAATGGCCAGTCCTGCAGTTTTTGTGTTTTGTGTTTTGTTTGCTTTTTGTTTATTTTTAATTAATTTGAAAATTTAGCACTCCCCAGTTCTATTGTATACTTCAACCTGATGATTTGGAGGTATTTTGTGGTACTTGATGGACTTTTTAAATACTACAATGCATTATTTACTAGTGGTTGTAGGGGCAAAGTTGTTTGTTTCTTATTTTTTTCTATTATGACTCTAAGATGAGATAATGATAATTTTTTTTAATGTCTTGAATGAATGCCTTGTTTTTTCATCTGTAACACAAAACTGTGTTTGTAAACACAACATTCAAAAACATAAAGGACGTACTTCTTTGGTGAAGATGTTAACTGAATACCAAGAATGATCAGAAAGAGTAGCTTTTGTTATATTTATAATATCTCACTGTTTTCAGAGGATCATCAGGCTAAAAAGTACCCAATCAATCTTCAGGACTTTGTTAGATTCTTGTGTACTAGAGATGTGATTTCTTATTTTTTTTAAGTAAAAGGCTGAAATGGCTTTAAAATGCATAAACTTCATGTTTTACCAGTGTAATGGAGAGAAATCTTGCTTGACCACACCAGAATAATTGTTGCTGGTGTGTTAAGGTAGTATTTGGAATGGGGGGGTGAAAAAGACCTGACTAAAAGTGTTTACTGTGCAGCGCTGACAAATGCTCTCTGTGAATGGTAGTAAAAACTTAGCATAAAACTAAGAAAAGTTTATCTTGGACAGACAAGTTGTACATTTTCATATTAGGGCTATGGAAGTACATTTAAAAGATGGTCCAAAAGTGTACATTTTTATTACAGTAGCAATTTCTTGCTAAGTGGAATATAAGTAGGTTTAATTTTTTTTTTTACATAGAGCTGACAATTCTCATATTTTTTTCCGGAAGTAACTTTTGTTTATTACAGTGGATTTTTTGCTCCTGATCTTCTGCAGAGATTGTCTATATTGTTTTTTGTAAGCACGTGATGTATTTATTTCACCATTCAAGTTAGCTTTGTTTTGGTAGCAGATTCTGTTGGGTTTCATTTTGTGCCAGTTGTAGTTCAGAGCCGGCGGTGTCTCCGTGCCTTGATCAGGTTGTTCATTGTGTGGGCTTTTAGTAAGAACTTGAACCACTTCTACTTTGCTTTTCATGAACACAACTGTAGGACACATTTTGTGTTTAGCTTCTCTCTGGAAGAGATCTTTGCTCTTGCTGAAGCAGTGGTAACAGAACAAGACTCACGTTAGGCTGGGCTGGAGTTTTATCTTGAAGTGTGCTCTGAGCCATTTTTTGTGGAAGTTATATTTTAGATGGTGTATTCTTTTCTTCCTTTTTAGATGTAAAGATGAATGTGCTGAGCTAATTGTTAGAAAAATGTACCTAGTTAATCAAAATCCAAATTTGGCTATTTCTAGTTGTGTACATTTTGCAGGTAAAATGCAGATGAATATCAGACCATAAATGTGCATGTTCTGTGTGTTAAATTAAATTGAGTTTAAAACGTATTTTACCTTTAATTCAGTATAAACAAAAAATCCAGAGGTATTTTTAGTTTTCTGTAGGAGAATGGAATTCACTGTGTATATTTTTATTTTTTGTTTACTGAATGCAAGATACTATTGTCTTGGTTGTTATCCCAAGAGCAATTGTGGCTGCCCCATGAAATGATTCAATCAGACAGCTTTGCTTGTAGGACAAACATTTTTCATATTGTGGTGTTTCGACCATTTCCAATGCGACACCTATCCCGCTCCAGTTCTTTATGCAGCAACTTCATGAGTCATAATCCTTGCAAAAGAACACAGCTTAAAATAATCACTGATTGTTTCTTTGCAATTCTATTCACTGCCCATTGCAGATAAATAAGAGCGGAAGCTACAATATCATTTAATCCTTCAGTGTTTGCTTTTGACGTGCAAAGTATTCTCTTGTAATGGAGAAGTAATCCATAAGGAGGGGAGCTGCTCTTTCATCTTCCTGAATGCTAAATGAAGCCAAGGCTTTTATGAAGAGATGGTGATTTAATGAAGATGACCGAGTTTTTGAGTAATGAAAAGCTTTTGTGTATTTCTAAAAATGATGTCTGGTGCTTACTAGTGCAGAGCTCAAATGGCTGTATTTTGTAGTAGGTCTTTGCAGGATTAGTGCTTGAGATGCATAGATGCAAGGGGATTGAATAGAATGGTAATGCAAAAATTTTTTCCTTAGCTGGATTTTATAAAACAAATGCACATTTCTGCCAATTTGTGTATAAACGCATGTCATGTCTGGCATGTGTTCTCTGCTCTGTGCAATACTTTCATTTTGGTAACCTTGAAAATATCTCTGATATCATATTCCCTTGCCAGAGGACTGTAGTAAGCGCACCAAAAAAAAAATGGAGCATAAACTTTCAATACTACTTATGACAGGAACATCTGAATTAGATACTTGTATTTGTAGGATGTTGAATTTAAAAGCTCCTCAATTAAAAAAGCTCGCCCCAAAAATACCCAAACAAAACCAAAACAACAACACAAAAAAATAAAAACCAAAAAACTTAATACAAAAGCCTGAAAAACTTCCCAAAAGCGCAAACCCCAATAAAACACAAACTAAGTCCCCCATATTTCTTCCTCTTTCAGCTGTTAATTTTATTAAATTATTTGCAATATTTTTTAACAATCTGCAATATTACTACTTGCTAAGCAAGTCAGATAATGCTGATACTTCAGAAGGAAGGAGAGAGCGGCTCTAAAGAATGCAAGACCACATCTTCTCCAGCACATACACCCAACATCCTAGCAGGCCTTCAGGGTGTGAGTGCTGTACAGTACAACCAGAAGGAATCTTAAAAGGGACTAAACTATTTTAGGCATTGTCAGAAACATTGAGAGTGCAGCCATGTTATAGTGTTTATTGTGTATGGGAAAGATAGAGCTGATCATCTGGGGTGAATGAACTTAGGTGAGCAACAGCAGGCAGGGTTTTGTCTGTTTATGCAGATAAAATGTATGTAACTTACATTAAATTTTGAAAAGGAATGTAATAAAATGCAGAAATGGGTAAATAACTTAAATTTCCTTCTGGTGGCTTTAAATGGCTTGAATCAGTGGCTGGTCCCTGTGTAGTAGTATACAAATGCTTACAAGGGTGAGAGTGTTGCATGTGAGGTGTTTAAAACTCAGCATGTTCGGTGATTAAATCTCAGGATGTCAAGGGTGGTTTTGTGAATACATTTCTGGGTAGAAGGTGAAGCATTCTGAGAGATTGTTTGGGGTTTTTTGTAGAGTGATGTAGTAAAACCAGAGTTTCTAGCCACGTGTGTCTGCTATACTCATTAAACTCACTTTATTTCAAGATACTTGTTGAGTACTGATTAATAGTTTCAATAGTTTGCTTCTTTGCTATGTACTAACCTTTCCCTTTTCCTTTATCCTCATCCTGTTAGGGGAACTTGAGACCAGAACAGGGGTAAATGCCTCAATGCAATTTGTATTCTATGCTAATGATAATATACTTTTTGGCCTTTGAATAGTCTAAATTTGTTTAATAAGGTGAAGGGTACTTTTTCTCCCAGAGACAGCAGTTTATAAGCAGGGAAGTGAAGTGAACTCTCATAACCCCCCCTGCTTTGTGCCTTGCATTCCTGCAAGTGCTAACTGGCATGTGTGTGACAGTGCCACTTGTGCTGCAGCGGAGTTTGGCCATCTCTCATGAGTGTGTCACAGGTTGTCTCTGCCTGGGATCCTGCAGAACATGCTGTTGCCATAGCAATGAGAGTCCTTCTGAAGGCAGCATTCCTGGCACAGCTCTTGCATCTCCTGAAGTGCTTGGTGCATTGGTCTGAAGGTACCTTGTCAGTATTAGCACATGGCTGGAGTGAAAAGAGCGGGAAGCAGAGATTTCCTTGAAATACATTATTTGCTTCTTTGGTTGGTTGAACCCAGTGTTCATAAAGCTACAGCTTTTTAAAACCTTTCTCTCTGAACTTTTTGTGTATTTAACATACTGAGCTTGAATGCACTTAGAGATTGAATGGTTCTAGCAGCTAACCAGTATCAGTGTCTGAGTTTCCCACAGTACTTGTTCCTTTTTGTACCTGGAAGAAATATTTTTGAAGATTTCCTCTGTAGTTTTGAATAGGGCAAAACAGTTGGGAAAATACACTGCTTCATTCATCATCCTTTTCTCATTCATGTTTTTGTTTTTTATAAGTAAAATGGTTGTCTTGCTACCATTTTATTTATAAATGTGACACTAATGGGGGAAAATCACTTGCAGAGGTGTAAAGTTTTATATATTTGGAAAATATACCTTACATAAGATGTCTTTTTCAGGAAACTCGGCTATATCTTTGCATATAGATGCTTCTTCCTCAGACTGTAGTTACCAAATGTTAATTGTTTTCAAATTAGGAAAAAGCTATTAATTTCTTGTGTCACATTAGATAATATAGTTATTGGGTTTTTTTTTAATATGTGAAGTTTTTCATCAAGATGAAGTGTGAGAAGTCAGAGACAATTTTTAGAGCACAGACTAGGCAGCCATAATATCCATTTCTACATGAGCTGTCAGGATGGAGTTGATTAATTTTTTGCTTATTTAAGAAGGTAAAAAGATTTTAAATCTGAGGAATTGAAAAAAAAAAGTGGATTTTTTTAAAGTTTGGGGACAATGTGATTAAAACTGTACCACATATTATTTTATGTGGACTGGGACTTCCGTGTCTAAGTATTTCTTTTTTACTGAAAGAGCCTCTAGATGAGATGAGTTCTGAAGTTATCCATTTAGCTTGCTCCATCCTTTACATCTGTTTATGTAACATAGCCATTAACTCTGTCACTTTCTCTGAAATAGATAAAAGTGAGAATTAAGCAAACACTTCATTCTTCTTTTTTTTGCCTTCCAAGTGAAATGAAGGAAGAATGATATAATGAATACTGTATTTGTACTTGAAAATGTTCTGCCTGCTGCAGCAGATGTAGGCATGTGCCGCACTAGAGATCCTTAGCTGGGCCTTGTTTTCCAGTCCTGCCTGGCCTTGCCCGTTTGTCAGCAGGAGAGCGGCTCCAGCGTGGCCTGGCCTGGGGAAGCTGCGGAGCTGCTCTGAGCCCTTCAGGCCGGGCTTGGTACTCCCGGTTTGTACCGGAGCTTGCACCGACAGGCTGTGCTGTGAGGGCAGCAGATACTGCACCGAGGAGAGGTCAGCCCTGCTCACAAGGAGAGTCTGAACCCAGGGAATCGGGCTCTGCAAGGTGGCTGCTTGTCGTTGTTTTCCCCTTTTAAGCAAATGCAGTGCTGCCTCAGCAGAAGTGTGTCCTGAAGCTCTGCAGCTCTCCTTGGGAAGGCACACAGCGCTGACAACCCCAGTGCCCTCTGACTGCTGTGCCAGTTGGTCTCAAGTCACGTTTGGGAATAAAAGATCTTTCACAGCTCCAACAAATGTTCTATTTATGTGTCCTTTTAGCCTTTGAGTCAGTACTGATTGAGTAGGCGCTGTTTTTGGGATTGTGGCAGTAGGGTCACTGACATACATTGAGATAAGCTCATTGTGTTCTGAATGTGTAAGTGTGTATAAATACTGGCCTGATTTTGTCAGGCTTAACAAAGATAGCATTTTAAATGAGGTTAGTATGAGAAGATAGGTATTTATCTTTTAAAATTCTAATTCTGAAATAGTTTTATACTTGTATGACTAATCCTTAAATAAAAGGCACAGATCATTTAATTCATATAACAAGCTTCTATATTGAAATATTAAATGCTTTTCAATATTCTGTAGTTTTATAATCTATGCTATTGTTTTATTTGATCTGTTAAATTATAGGAAGATGAAATACTGAATAATTAACAAAATACGTAATTATTGAAACGTGATTTTTTTTTCGGAATGACTCTTAATGGATATTAAAAAAATCACTAGGAATTGCAAAGTCCTAGGAAATACTATTACTCACTTTCTACTTAGTGCTGTTATTTTTGTAAAATTGTAAAATTTTGTAAAAAGTTAAAGCAGGCTTTTTATCTCCATTAAAAGCTTCTGTTAAGATTGTATCATTGCCTAGTGAAGAGAAAATATTCTTGAGTTTCAAAGGATGTAACAAAGAGGCAAAATTTCTGTTCCTGTTTTGCTACATCGTTGAGGAACTGCCTTTCTTTTTTTCTTTTCTATTTTCTGATTTCCTCAGCTCTAAAATGAGGGCTAGTGTTTACACTGTAGAACAGACAAGAAGTGTTTTTGAACTTGCTCAGTTAATGTAAATGGTGGTGTTGGAATGGGTTAATATCAACAACCTCATATGACCTAAGCAGAGTTAAATTAGCTTGCACTGTTTTCAATGTCAATATTCACTCCCTACTTTTGTATTTAGTTTGATGTCTCTGCTTGTTTAATTTAATCTTTTACTTATGTTGATCAAATTTTTTTTTTTCAATTGAGTTCTTGCTGTGTCTACTATACAGCTTCTTAAATGTAGACGCTGTTATTTAAAAATGTGGAAATGCAAATTTCAGTCTGGGGCTCATATCAGCATTACAGAAACTGTTTCAGCACACCTTCACAGATTACATATATGTCTCACTTCTGTAAATTTTATTTGAATCTTATCCAAATAAGAAAACACAGATACATACATTTGCCTAAATTTCTTCAAGGAAGAAAATTTCTGGTCTAAAAAGGTTTCCTGATACATAAACAGAAAACAGCCCTGTCCATAGCTATCCTTTGTATTTAATGGATTAAATTCACTCTGACAGCTGGATATATGTACCAGTGTCTAGCCTATGGCCATGATCTAATAATCATGGATATGGTAACAAGTCGTCTAAAAAGATTCAGTAATCAAGTGGGTTTTTTGACAAAACCTACTCTGACTGGAACAAGAGATGAGGCTGTGTTAAATGTGGCTGCGTTTGCTGCTGTGTCTGGATTCTGAGTACTTAAAAATTATCCTTTGTCTTGTTGTAGACACAACCTATGCTCTAACAGCAGTGGAAAAGCTGATTGTGCTACAACAGAGTGTGTCTTAAAGTTAGGAAACAAATTTGATTTAACCTAATGATCATGAAGAAGTTTGTTTCTAAACAATAATTTCTATTTCCCCTAAGTGCTTTTTAACTTGTTTGCTTCTTCTGCCATAAAAATGGTTGTGTATCATTAAATGGAGCGTTTTGTGAAACAGATGATTTTTATATCATAATTCTGGTATGTGAGGGTGAGTTTAAGAAGTGCTGACGAAAAAGCACATGCCAAAGGGAAGACTTCAAGCACTACAGATATTTTAAAAACAAATACTTCACATATTAACAGTGTACTTTGGTCTCAGTACCATTTGATTAGTGAAACCTATTTTGTAAATAAATACTATGTAAGAGAAAAACAGTGTGACTTGGCCCTCAAACAGTTCTTTGAAACTCAAAATTCAACTACCATGTTTTGCCAAACTAGTCTGTTGTGACTCTGGTTTTATATTTGGTTCTAGCTTCTGGGGGAAAAAAAAAAGCTGCTTTATATCCTGTAAACCTCATGAAAATCAGCCAGATTGGGATAAAAGCAAGTGATCCAAATATGGTAGCTCTGTTATGCCTTCTTTTTATTGTAAATGGAATTTCTGATATACCTAGTGGGAAAAATATTTTAGAAAACACTGAAACAGGAGAGACTGCAAATGAATTAAATGTTGTTGACCTGAATTTATAGATTACATTTCAGCAGCTTCTGAATGTGATACTTGTACTTATTGTGAGTGCTTGGTGTGGGGCGTTTTTTGTCTTTTTTTTTTTTTTTTTGTTAATTCATGTCTGGTTTCCCATCTCTTTGTAATTCAAGAAATTTGAGGTGCTTATTTTTAAACTTCACAGCAGCTTTTATGAGAAGTAGGATGTTTACACTGAAGTGAGTATTTGGGGAGACAGAAAGCTGGGGAAATCAGGAAGCAGAGGTATTTTCTAGGGAAGGCCATAAGATTATCTGGTTGAAACTGTTAGCATGGGAAGGTTATTTGCTTTGTGCCTGACGTGCAATAAGCTTTGGAGATTCTTATCTTTTCAACTCCTGCTAATGTGCAAATTGTACATTTGATCCCTGGCTGTTATTATTGTAGATAGGTTTTTTTCTCCAACTTGGTTTTGAAGAATATATGTCTTTCAGTGGTAGTGAAACAGAATATGAAGGCAACTTTAATGTTTATTTTGGTATGGTTGTGTTATCTAAAAACTTCAAACAAATCTTAAGAGCGTCAGCATTTGGAAAGAGGAGTGTCCACCTTTGAAGCTGGGAAATAAAGAAGTGCTGTGCTCCTGGGTGCTTCATGCAGATGGCCACGTGCACCCCCATGGGATTACTTTTGTCCACAACCAGATTTTGTAACTGGTTAAGGTAGTTGAGGATGTCTTTCTTCTGGACTTGATGTGAGTACTTCCTAATTTCTGAATTAATTATTTTTAAAACAATTTTACTTTTAAATTCCAAGGCAAAAAATAAAGAGGAGGTGTAAAAGAATTTCTGAGTTTTATAGCAGTTTGGTAGTGGTGCTGCTCCTACTAGTAAGTGTTAATGGCATTGATAAAACTTTGCTAATGTAATTACCATTGGGTAGCAAGGAAAACAGTAAACTTGCTTTACTTGGGGTAGATTTGAATTTGGTTGTTTAGCTGAAGTTTATTATTTTTAAATTTTATTTGGTCATTTTCCTTATCCAGGGCTTGGTTTCATCCCTATGGATAATACAGTTAGCTGCTTCTAGGTGTGTGTGATTCCTCCAGGCATTTGTAGGGGATGAGCCAAAGGAATGCCAGTCCTGAGCCCTGGACTCTGGGTTGTGATTTCCAGTTAGGCTTTCTCACATCTGTTGGTAGACAAATGCCCAGGGACAATTCACTAACTTTCTCTTTCATTACTGTTCCTGGTGGTGTGATTTTAATTTTTTTTTAATGGTGATGTCTTGAAAAAGAAAAGAAAGTAGGCAGAGAAAAAGAAAGTGTACAGACATAAATATTAAGAAAAATGTCTGTGTTCTGGAATACAGTTTAATTCACTTTTACTGTAAGGATATTCTTCAAGAATCCCTCAAGACTGTTGTAATCACCTTTGAGTTTTAAATATTTTTCCTTTTAAAAATCACTTGTCTTAGTTTCTTCTCACACACATGTATTTCTGGAAATGTACAACTGAAAATGTGAGTTGGAGGCACAGCAGTGTCTGCAATCACCCCTGAACCAGTGACAGATTTAGTGTCTTGAGACTTTGCATTCCCAAGGGACTGGGAATTTTTTGAGTTGTTTTTAGCCTGATTTTTTTGCTCTGAAACCTCATGATGGATTAAATTTGAATGCAGACAGATTGAAAGAAAAGAAGATAATTTTTGTTTCCAGCCCTTTTACAAATGATCTTTGAAATATACAATGTATAGTACTAATTGGTGTGCATCTTGAATGATACTATTAAGAATTATATTATTATTTCTTCATAGGAAATTTGTTGAACTTCTGCAGATAAAAATTAGGACTACAGGGAGGGACTTAATTTCTCAGCAGTCTGATAACTTCTTTGGAAATACAGGCCAGCATTATGATGAAATGGTACCTCTTGTGAAGACTGTGCCTTTGTGGGTTCCCTTTATGCGTTTTCTGTTTTCCCTTAACCAAAGCAAAGCTAACAACCAGCTTAATGTAAAAGATTGCTTACACATGTGAAATTCTGTGTGGTGTTCTGTGGCAGCAGTAGTAATGAACATGGTGCAAATAATGCAGGTTTGATCCCCATATGGACCATTCACTTAAGAGTTGGGCTTGATGATCCTTTTGGGTCCCTTCCAACTCAGAATATTCTGTGATTGTCTGAAACAGCACTAGAACTGTCTGAGGTACTTTTGTCAGCACTGAAATATCTGACCATCTTTTTGAATTTTTTATTCTTGATTACTTTTTTTTTGACCTTAAGGAATTCATGGAATATGTTCAGTTAGGACTTTCTTCGTTAGTTTTCCCAGATTTTTGATAATTTGCATTTCTCTCAGTTCAGTTAAAGATAGGGCTTTCAGTCAGTGAACATGTCAGTGATATTGGCTGTGATGTAGTCAAGCACTTGTATACCTGCTTTAGTTGGGGGAGTTAAGTCCTGTATAGACAGCAGAGGAAATATTGGTACTGTGAAGTTCCTGCAAGACTGAGTATTTTATATCTGATATAATAAAGTTGTGTCATTACCTGTATTATGACAGTATTTTGCTACTGAAATGTAGTTTGGATGCTGGCTTAATAATCCTGTGCTATTGAAGTCACTTGCATGCTGGTAGTTTTAACTCTTCACACAGTCTCAGCCATTTTGGGACTATTGTTGGGAATTCTAGTTATCTCTGTGCTTTAACTTTTCCCTTTCAGGATTTCTGTAAAGGGTGTCAGAGGACAGAAGTTATGGCATAATGGGTCCAATTGTGCAAATAAATCTTCTGTTGCTGTCCCACAGCGAACAAGCCTTTGCTGAAGTGGCCTGTCTGGTTTTCTTCCTGCCTGTGAGTGATAGGAGTCAAGCTGGCTGGGAGCCATTTGTGCACACAGCCAGCACTGCACATGTGCTGGGGTTTGGTTGTGGTTTATGTTCTGCAGTGAAATTCATTTGTGCTTACTGCCAGCCTGTGCTGGAGAGCAGAAAGAGGCTCTTAGGATTTGTCTGTTTGGAAGCAAAGAGCTCAGCAAGGATGCTAAGGTCTTCTGGGGTGTGCCAAGTTAGGTTCAGAAACTGTTATCTGCCTGTCCATAACTCTGTTGTAACAGCTTGGGGCAATGCCAGCCATTTGGAAGTTGTCTGTGACCTTTTAGTGTTTGTTAAGTAGTTATTCACTCCTTTACAAGACTATTTGTAGGGAAGTAGAAGTCCAAAACAGGTGTGCTTTCATAGCCTGTAAAATTGCTGCTGGTTTTTGGATGTGAATGTGGCCTGATACTGGAAGTGCCTTGCAGAGCAGAGAGCTGGCTCGGTGCTCAAAGTACTCTTCTCTATATGCCTCTAACTCAGGACTGCAGGCTGGAGCTCTGGTTTAATATGACTGTTCAAGTGTTTCTGTTCTGGATATGACACATTTTGGCCTTTTTGTATTTGGCTTTTCTAATTTTACTTTCTCTTTGGGAATTTTGATGATTTGTCTTAGCACTTTCCTCTTGTTCTCCTTAGTATTAGAGTTAGACTAAGTAGTCCTAAGAAGGGTTGTATGCTCATTTGTTTCAAATAAAATTTGATGTTGCACATCCTTAAAAAAATGTTTCCTGTAATATGTGTCTGGAGCTGAGAATGGAAAACTTTTGAAGTAAATGTTGTGGTAACACAGGGTGCACTGCAGTGAAGGAAGTGCCCTGGTAAGTGTAGATATTGAAGTGGAAGCTGGATGTGCCTGCATCTCTGAACATCAGTTCCCTTTGCTATTGCCAGTGCTGACAGTGGAGGTACTCACAGGTGGTCAGTCACTTCATATTATTGAAAAGCAACAGTAACAACCCCTCCTATTTTCTGACACATTTTCTGATTCAGCTGGGTATGTCTGGATGTCTGTTACTAATCCGTATGCTTTAGGAGTGGCAAATTAAGTTTGTTCTTTGGTTTTATATTGTGGCTTGCAACCAAGTTAGTTTTTAAGGAAAAAATCCTCTCTCAGAAAGGACCTCTACTTAAAACTCTGCTTTTATTATGAGGATTATTAGAAATAGACATGTGGCTGTAAGCTGTTATCTACTCAAAGGCTTGCATGTATTTTGATTCTAATTAAAATAAATTTTTCCCAAAATTGACTTCTCCTTGTAACAAACAAAAAAAAAATCTTTTAGGTGCTTCAGTTAACAGAAGGGATTTTTTAAAAAAAAAATATTTTTAGTAAATGATGGCAAGAATGGGTGACTGGCTTGTGTAAGAGCATCCTTATTTTAGTTCTTCCTCCTCAACACACTCTATGCATTGTGCATGCACAATGAGCTCCTGGTAACTCTTAGAAATAAAATGCAATTTATCTGTGTGTCTATGGTTTGAGATGTCATTTACAGAAATAAAGATGTCATTGACAGAAATAAATTGACTTCACTGAGGTTTTGATTGGACAGACAATGAGGTATGAAGTAAAAGGATGTTGACTTCTATGTTTTATACTTCAATATTTTTTCCCCTGGTCCTAGGAATGGCTCATGGTGACATACTTAGGAACGTGGTTCATTGAATGCTGAAGTACCATTGTACAATTATTTTAATGTAAATTTAGTTACTGAATCTAGTAAGGGTGAAAAGGTAAGTAGGATATTGGTAGAACAGTTTATATGCTGTTTATCATTGCTGTTGACAAATCTGTTTAGGCAAATTTCTGTCATTACCAGTCTAGGACTGTAGGAGTGTTTTCTGGAGGCACGAGAGGATAGAAGAATAGCTGTGCCTGTGTGTGGTGGACATGGCATTAAGCATGCTCAAAACTGCAAAGGTGAAACAAACCCAAGTTTGCCTGATGCTGTTTGATTCACTGTAGTACTTGTTTCTGTGTACTGGTAGAGGGCAGAAGTGATTGGAGTGGTGATGGGTTTTGATTTCTTGACTATTTTTACTTAATGAATTAATGGTTATACTTCTTGATACTTATTCGGTCTGACAGCTTGCTTTTCCCACAGAAGATCATAATATCCCTTTTTCTCTGCATTTGAAAAAGAAACTGTTGTGTACTGAATTAAATGTACATATATTTTTACTGATTTATTTAAGTCTGTTGGGAAAGTGGTTTAAATTTTCCAACCATGTGCCATTACACATATAATGTTATTTTGAGAAGTGAGATTAGAGGAAGGAATAATATACTAGGTAAATTCAGTATTATCTGCCTTACAACTGCTTATGGATCATAGAAACTAGCACACTACCCTAAAACTAGCCACTGTAACATGGCTGCATTATAATCACTGTGAAATTCTCAACCACATCAGAAATGCACCATTCTGTTGGTGTTTCAGATGCTAAGCTTTGTCACAATACCTTCATTATAAGCTTAGGTTGGTCTTCCGGCTCCTATGGAGTCATCAGGCTTTACATTTCATTTATAGAAAATGCTTATGAGCACCTTTTACTGTACTGTAATCTTATTAAGCCAAGTTGCTGATGTTTTGCATTCGGTTTGTGCTTTGTATCCCTTCATGCTGAAGGATACAGTTGATCATAAATGCAGCCTTGACTATTCCTTATTTAGCAAAAAAATATAGCTTTATAAGTCCTGTGAATGTATACTGGTATTACGTTTGTCTGTGTACTAAAAAAAGCAGTAGCTCTGCTTTGTTATTGCAGTTCTTTAGCATTTGGCACTAAATTCTATTTACTTTTGAGTCAAATATTTTGGGGAATGTTCAATTTTCATCTAAAAACATTTTAAATGTAATATCCATGTGTGTTGTTCAGAGGTGCAGACCAAGTAGTTGAGTGATTTCCATTAGAATGCTTCTCACTTAAATCTGAGAGACTTCTCTGTAAATCCTTAACAGTTCTTGACATTGCTACCTCAAGGCTCAGAGCCAGCATGTGCAGACCCAGGGGAGCAGACCCAAGCACCAATCCCAGACTGCTCCCTCCAGGAGGCATTTTGCTCAAATCCTTAGGGAAATGTTGACCTTCTCTTTCTCAAAAAAGTGGCACCTGCTGGCTAAGCAGGACAGGCTTCGAGGGAATTTGGAGGAGGATGGTTTGGACTTGGTAGGCTGTGAGACAAAACTCGGGTCAGGGCTAAAGAAGTACTTGGCTTGAGGAATGGATGGATAGAAAACAAAGAGAAATTGAGATTCTTGTGAGAGAAGCACTGTTTTGATCCATATCTGATACTCTTTATTCAGATCTTTGCACTCACTCATAATATGATTTTCCTTGATTTTCCCACTGTTTCTCAGTTATTTGGATTGTGCTACAAAATGTGCCAAGTAGTGCCTCAAATAGGTAGTCTTAATTAAATTAAAGTAAATTAAAACAAAAATTAAAACAAAATGTTTACTTGGTCATTTCAAAATAAATAATTAGGTTCTTACAGACCAGCCTAATGCTGAGGGATCTCAGCAATCTTCCAGATTCTTAATTTTTAGTTTGGTAGAATGACAACAGACTGAGGAGAAAGTCTGTTTTCTATTTGTGGGGTCAGTACATAAAATGCTATTCACAGCCTTTTAATCTCATTTTGTAGTTTTATGGTCTGTGTATTTAATGAAAAGTAATATATTTGGTAGGGAGCAATGAGATTTCGTGCTGTTATTTCCAGAAGATGGCTAATACAATACAAACTAAATGTTTGTCTTTTTTGTTAGATTTACATAGACTTAATCACAGTAATTGTGCAGTTTTGAGCTGAGAGTTAAATGCACAGAATTGTGTTTAAGCAGAGTTTTTTTTCCCTTCACCCCTTCACAAAAAAAAGAAACCAAACCACCAACAAAAATTTAAATCTTTAGATGCAAGAAACTGGGTGGTGTTGAGAGGAAAAGAAATATAATTTGTATGATCTCTAAGTCCAAATTGACTTTTTTTTTAAAAATTAGCTCTTGAGTTATTGAGTGTTAAATTCTAGACTGCATTTAGTATTTAGTAGGGTAAATTGCTTATAATTCTGGAAGCACTGATCCTGATAGGAAAGGGTGATAATTAGTTTCTAATATGGACAGAATTGCTGTTATTAGCTGTGCTCCACATGTTTGCTTCCCTGTGGCATTCCTTGAGGTGCAGCAGATGGATGAACCAGGGGCAGAGGTAATGTGTGCCATGATCGGCTGCTGCTTTCCCCTGGGGATACTTCTGGAATGCTGATCTCTTCTTTTTCCTTTCTTTTTTCCCCCTTTTCTTTTTCAGCAACTTTGCTGAGATGTATCAGAATTAATTTGTGGTATTACTCCTTTATAATCCATTAATCCAAGCGTTTAATACTGGTATGTTAATGTGTTAGAAAAGGATGGGCTGTTTGTGTGCTGGTATCTTAAATCTTACAAAGTCAATACCATGCTTAAATACTTTTCTCCATTCTGTAGGGTTGTGTCATTAATAGTCTGATGTTGCCTGATACTGTTATCTAATCTTTTGGAACATGGTCATATTGAGAAATGGAGCCTGCTATTGAAACGGATTGTGTTTTTCCTTTAAATCTAGCCAAGTAATATCTGCTCTCATTTTCTTTCTGTTCTTGATTAAAATGTAGGCAAGAGGTTGTGTGTGGGCTTTTGTATTTGAGCTTTTTAAATGTTATTTTATTTATTTTAAATACCAGATCTAGGTATTAAAAATAAATAAATGTTATAATAATAAAATATATAACAATATAATAATATATAACATACATACACACTATAATATAAATTATATATAATATATCTAATAATAACAACAAAAATAATAAAATATTTTATTTGTTTTTAATACCAGATCTAGGTATTGAGGTAGTAATGCAGGTTGCCTTAGCAGGATAGCCTTGCTGGGGTGAGCACAGGGAGCCTGCTGTGGGTGGAAGGAGCCCTGCACTGGAGCTGCAGCTCCTGCTGTGGGTGGAAGGAGCCCTGCACTGGAGCTGCAGCTCCTGCTGTGGGTGGAAGGAGCCCTGCACTGGAGCTGCAGCTCCTGCTGTGGCACAGCTGCAGCTGTGGGGTGCCCAGGGAGCCCAGCACACGTGTTGGTTATTGGGCAATGCTTCCATCGGTGCTTTGCAAGTTGTTTTCAGTTTCTTTGTGTATGTATCTTCTTTTTCCTTGTCCTTTACTTATTTACTCTCCCTCCCAGACTTTTTCACTCCCTATTGGACTTTGCTGCAATCCACAGTATTTTCAGAAAAATTAGTGATTTTAAATGAATTGACTTTGAAGGTGAGGCTCCATGGGGAACTGCAAGTTTGCCACCAGGGACAGAAAATTTGCTGAAACTCTCTGCTCATATTTTTGTGAATTTTTGCTGTGTAAGAGCTATAGAAAAAATACCTTCCTCTGCATTTTAAAGATGACATGTAAATGTCAAAGATTTTTTTTTCTTTTAATTTTATTGCCTTTTGGTTTTAACCTGGAATCTTGATCTGGAATGCCTAAAGAACACTTCTATAAATATATATTTTTTTACATGTTTATATATATATGTATGTATTTGTTTTCTTGGCTGTGGAACCATTTCATTGTTTTTTCTTCTCTGCTTTTGCTACCACAAATTACAGATGTGGGTATGGAATAGAAATCTACTGACAAGGAAGTTGCACCTCCAGTTTGAGGTTTGCAATGTTTCTAGCACAGTAACTGCAAGCATTTTTTGTTTGCAGACTTAGAGAGGACATCCTTTATAATACAGGATTTCAAGTGAATTTTTAAATAAGTGCTAATCCACTTAAGGCTTTCAGAAATGGCTGAGTACTTGAGTGCTTCCTAGAATTAGGTGAAGCTGTAAGGGGACAGTGTCACTGCATGCAGTGGCTCTGGCAGTGGTAGGGGAGGATCATGTTTGCCAGCTGTGGCAGTGTTTTCTCTAAACTGTGATGCATCATTTAGAGTAGTGTGTAAGTGGGGATGGAAATGTGTGGATCCTGCTGTTGTTGGTACTGCTGATGGTGTGCATTCAGCAAAAAAGTTTTGCTCTGAAGTAGTTACTCTTATTTGATAGACTGACTGTGAATTTGGACAGTGTGAGATATTCTGGTTATGATTCCTTCACACTCGGGCTGCTTAAATAGGCTGAAGGGTGCAGAGCTCCTTCATGCAGGGAGTTCTGCTGCTAGGATTTCTCAAAGGTTGTGTTATTCATAGACCTCTGTGCTTGCTTTGTCTGCATCTTGGATAACAAGAGTGTTCTGGATTAGCAGATGGATTGCTTGTTTTTAATGTAAAAAGTTGGGAATAGCCAAGATTATGACTTGTGAGAAGGAGGCTCCTAAAGCAGGAGGCCTTGTCAGATG
Organism: Zonotrichia leucophrys gambelii; assembly: GCF_028769735.1. Classification (NCBI taxonomy): domain Eukaryota; kingdom Metazoa; phylum Chordata; class Aves; order Passeriformes; family Passerellidae; genus Zonotrichia; species Zonotrichia leucophrys. The sequence continues at coordinate 7,157,029 of NC_088180.1, read as the reverse complement.
CAGCTCTTGACCATTGCTGCCAGGCTCTGCCCCGTCAGTGATTGTCTGGAGATGGGATTGTTTGTACAATCCACAAATACTGGAGCTGGAAGTGTTTTAAAGAAGATGGAAACTTGGAGAACCTTGGACAAAAGCTATTTCCCAAAGGGAAGGGTTGGCAGTCAGAAAATGAATCATCATTTGTAGCATGTCCTAAAGACCAAACAAAAGGGTAAGCAAATATAAGAGAATGAGGTTGAAGTATTTAAGAAAACAATAAGTTACTGCTCCACAGTGAAACACAAGTTTGTTTTAATCCTCTCTATTCATAGTGACCTGTTTCAAGCAGCAGAACCTTCTTGTCCTTCATAGTGTTGATATTTGACTGTTTTTTGGAAACTCCTTTGAATTACCTTGGTTTTATTGCTGGAGGCTCATCATATATATATGTATATACAAATTTTAGATTTTTTACCGTGACTAAAAAGACCAACTACTTTTTTTTGTGAACCTTTCCTTTTCTAGTTTTATAACTCAAAATCTAGTTGCTTCTCTCTTCATGGAAGGAGCAACCTCACCTGAAATGCCTGGGACAACACAGAAGAATTACACGTAACCAAAAGAAACAAACCAGAGATTTTCTGTAGCAGTTGTTTTTATGCTGCTTTCCTGCTGAAATCAATAGGAAATTTAGATTAAACCTGGTATCTTGCCACACACTCAGAGAAAAAAATTAAATTATCAGAATTCTTGTGATTCTTTTCTCCCTCTAGCATAATAATAAAACAGGTATTCTTTTGTATCTAAGGGATTTTCATGATCTAGTAAAATACATTTGAGTTGTTACACAATATTTTGAATTTTTGAACTGTTAGAGCAAGTATTTCTCAGTCTTCCAGAAAGACCCTTTATTGTACCATGTTCATTTTATGATATGAGCTGAGCAAAACTCTTTGCTCTAGGAAGGAATTTTGCCATTTGATATACTGTGGAAATCTTTTAATGTAAATTTAAAAGTTGCTTGTGCCATCTATGTATTAATTTTTCTATTTAATTCTCTATAGAAATTCTGGATATTAAAGTCATGAAATATTTAATCACAGTGGTGGCTCTGTTCTGCCTTAGGAAACTGATTTTATTCAAGTGTTACTCTTGTGATGAACCAGTTTAGGAGTTTTGTTTTCATCTTCTTGCACATTTTGCAAAATTATTTCCATGCTATTTGTGTAAAGGATAGAGACACGCACATGCATGTGTGTAGATGCATTGGATTATCATTATTCAGCACACATAGTATCAAGTTCCTCCGAAACAGAGAATTTGACAATTTGTTACATTTTACCGATACACTTTTAGAATGCTGACCTCTACAGGTGGTTCATTCTTACTCAAGCTGTCGGTGGCTTTGAATTACTTCAGTTGCTTTGAAAAGGAAACCAAATAAATCCTACAGAGATAGTTTTCCTTTCCAGTGAGGCTGACAACGTGAAGGGACACAGGAAAAGCTGGTAACAACCTCACTAGAGCAGTTAGCTCTTATTTGCCCTTATCTCTCCCCAATTGCATGTTGTCTTCCACCCCCAGTAACATTTTGGTGCTGTAACCATCTTTGCAGTCACTAACTTCAGATAGTATTCCATCATTTAGAAGTGTTCATGAAGCTGATTTGGGGACTGACTTTATTTTTTTTTGGTTGAAATATATGGTATTTGTGGACACATGCATCATCGAGCTTTAGTTAACTCATGAGCTTCTGCAGGTTATCCATCCTGTTTATGTTAGTGTACAGGAGGCTTTGAGGCTGAGGTACTTTTGCCTGTGTTTTTAGTTGCTTGATGTGATTTAGATTCAGTCTGGGGCTCTCGGCTGCTGTTAGCGAGATGCTGTGATTGAGCTAATCAGCCCTGCTATGAACTGCCTGTGGTCTGGAAGCTTAACAGCCTGAAGATTGCTGCAGGTACAGAGTTCTAATTTTGGATCTGTTTCAAAAATGGCTTTGAGTGGATTTTCTTGTGTAAAAGGTGGCATACACATAATAATGCCACTATTTTAATTCTAGTCAGTATTTTTCTTAGGCCTGATATTAAGACTGATAGATCTTTTTAACATACAGATGTTCCCTTTTATAATGTCTATATTTTCTTTAGCAGAAAATTTCTTGTGATGTAAAAAAAGTTGTAAACTTTGTGTTAGAATGAGAGATGTGGGTGTGGAGGAGATGTAATTGACTCTCAATAGAAAAAGGGTTCAGTACAACACTAGATCAATACAGGCACCATAGCAGATTCTTGTATTACTTCTCTGTAAAGTAGCATTATAGCTGGCATTACTCTGGATTAAATCAAGTACAGCAAGTATAGAATTTTGATTTCAACTGTACTTCATTTCATTCTTAATGGAAAATACAGTGAAGTGGCTTAGCTTCATCTGTGTTTTTGGGCTGTCTTATGAACTGCTAGACTCTGATTTTACAATGAAAGAGTTACGAATCCATATTCGATTGAAAGTCTGTAGGAATAGGGTGTATTAAATTTTAAGACTTCTTGAAAGCCTGATTAGTTCTCAGATGACTTAGAGGCTTCACAGGTCTTAAGAGGTTCCACCATGTGTGAAATTCTTGTTCACTTTGAACCTTTTTTAATAAAAGCAGGTATTGATTGTTTTTCTGTGCTCTTCTTACTCTATTTGTCCTCTTTTTAGTGTAATATTTCATAGGATTTTTTTAGAGCTTTTTTTCTCTTGTTTGTCCCATAATACTCAACATTATTTTAATGATTGCTCTGAGTCCTTAAGGAGAATAAAAAGTAAAGAGATCTTAGGAGCTAAAGTGTTTACCATGTTCTAGTTTCTTGTTAATTGGTTAAGAATATATATCTTACTCAGGGCAAGTTCTGCTCTGGTGTTTAAAAATTCAACAGTAAACTTGAAAGTGTAGAAGGAAGTGGCTTCCTTTATTTGTTTTTTCTTAAACAAGGCAAGAAATGAAATCCAAACAGATATTTTATTCCTGAAAATTATCATTTGATGATGCAGTTTGTAATATAGAAAATTTTTTTAAAGGCCAAATTGCAGATATACACCTGAGTGATGCACATGTTTATTTCCTTTGTGTGGCCTTTAAATAGAAGCTTTACCTGTTAAGTAAACAGAGTAGAACAAAATTGTTACTGGAGCTCTTGTACTTGAATTTTTACATTTGATTCACATGATTCTTGCCAGGTGCCTTATAAGGGTTTGTCTAATTCACTGGGCTTTGATATCACTTGTGGAAATTCAGGCAGGAGCTTGTGTTGGTTTGGCTGCCAGGGAAATGCCGTGTGTGTCTGTGGAACGGGCACAAAAGGACACCAAGGGCATCTTGTGCAGCCTTTCAGTTATGGGAGCACATCACCTTTGAGTTCAGGTGAGAGTGTTAAGGTATGAATTCACTTCAGTTTACAGGAATTCCTTAATTTTCCTGAAAGTATGCAGGCCAGCTTTGTCCAAAGGAATAAGTTCTGCATTTTTAGTGCACGTGAGCATATGTTGTGGAGCTGTATGTGCTGTTTATTCTGAGCTGCCCTGTTGTATGTGTGAATCTTCAGAATGCTCTTGTGCATCTGGGAGGAACCTTCTTCAGTAATCTTTGGCTTATAAACTGGGATATGAATATATTTGATGCCTTACTACCCTTTCACAAAGTGTGATCTGCAAAATACTTAAATTACACTATGTTGAAAAGTAATATTTTTTGTGACTGAAATATAAGAAATTCTTTCCCAAATATCAAGTTGTCTTTCACAAAAAAGCAGAAACTCTTTTTCTCCTTTCTGTTATTTTATATATTTAACAGAACAGGAAGAGTCTGTCTTGTGTTAAAATTATTTGATAACCGTTATAAATGGTAACATTTTTATTTTTAGTGGTTGAGCAAATCTGGGCACTTATACAAATTTCATTGTATTGGAGTGTTGCAATATGAACAAGTAAAGTACAAAATAAAGCAAAGTCTGAAAGCTGTTGTTAGAGATAAAAGCATCTATATAGAGAACTGAACACAAGATCTAAGACAAACAAAGTTGCCACCCAAAGAGGCAATATGGTTAAATTGACTTGTTCTGTCAATGCTGAAGATTCTAAAATGTCTAAGAGAAAATGGAGTATCATAATTTGTAGAGCAACTTATTTGGCACATGGAACCCAAGGCTAGATTTCAAAATGTGCTTTGAAATTTTTAAATAAAATTATTACTTTTTTTCCTTTTTCATTACAGAAGAAACAGAGGGAAGAAAAATTCTTGAGTTTGGTTGCCATTTACTTTGAAGTAGTTTACTCTTCTTCTAACTTTGGGCTAAAATTCTAGTAAGTGAACAATAAAGTATGTGTGGGAGTTTTCCAGCAGTGTTGAACTTCCTGGTAACATGTTTCTACCCTAACATGCAGCAGATTCAATCTTTTAAAGATTTTTTTAAATGAGATTATTGGTGTTTAATGTAATTGAAGCATGCATTTATTCAGTTATTTTTCTCACATACTGGCATGATACCTACCACTGGTTCAATAAAGCCAGTAGTCCCAAAGTAGACTGCAGGATTTTATGCATCACCACATAGTGATGGCTTTTATTATTTTTTTCCCCTGAAAAAAAACTTTTCTTTTTTTTTGTCTTTTAAATACAGAAGTAATAAATGCTTCAGATGAGCTGGCTTCCTTGCCCCATGACACAACCCTGACTTTGGCTTTCTCTGATTGTTGTGCTCTCGCTTTCCTTTCTGCCAGCACTGGTGCTGTCCTGGCCTGGTAGTGAAATACTTTTGTGAGCAGGTCTGGCCAGGAACCAGCGAGGGTTTGTTATTTTGTTGGGTCTGTTTTCTACTGGTTTCTTTGTGAGCAGGTGACTGCAGGTCCCTAGAATGTGGTGCTGGTGTGGGGGGGATGTGAGGCCGGCTGTGGGCAGTGGGGACAGTGACGGGTTAAGGGAAGCAGGATGGCAGCCAGCCCTCAGCTTTGGGAGGACAGGCTGTGTTTGCACACATAAACCTTGACTCAGAAGCTGTTGTTTGGCAGTGATTCCTGCACCAGAATCCCCTGCTGGAGTTGGGAAGGCTCACTCTGCTCAGGAGCTTTGGTGGGGCTGTGCAGCAGGCTGGCTCATGGCATGGGTCTGTGGGGAGCAGCACTGCTGGGGACTTAAAGAATCCTTCCACTTCTTATTCTTGCTCACCTGTAATAGTAAAATTGGACTATTTGTCCTATTTCTAATGTAAAATCATTCACTCCAATATTCTGGTTAAATATCCCTAGAAATTGGTTCCTAAAACAAAGGTGTAATTTTATAGGAATGACATTAGGAGACTATTTAGTGCTTTTGTAAAAGGAGAGACTTCTGAAACATCCTGGGAGGGGGTATTAAAGGGAAATAATTAATTATTGATTGCCACTTGCTTTCTGGCTACTTAGGTAAATATTTTAAAGTCTGTAATACCATATTATTATTATAAGAAGGATAATTACTAGGTAAGGGTGCTTTTGTCCACACAAAGACTGTCTACCATATTTTATTGGCTTTCAGCATTTTCTAGCTGTAACCTACAGAACTGCTGTAACAGCATACTTGGAGAAACAACGACAGCAAATTTATTTTGTATTCAAAGTGCAACTTGTCCTCATTTTAAAAAAAACCAAAGGCATGAGCACACAACAGCAACAGGTATGTCTGTTCTGGCTGGTAGAGTATAAAGGCAATTTAAAATGAGGTTACTTGGCTATAAATTCCAATTCTAACTTTTTTGTCAAAGTTCTGCTTCTGGAGTGTGCATGGTTTCTAAGTGCATTTTATTGAGAGTGTTTTAGCTCATGTAACACTTGTTACCAGAAAAGCATTGAAAACTCAGATTTCTATAAAAAGTGTGATATTTAGGATTTAAGCCAAGGAGAAATGTTATGCAGTTGAACCAGACTATGGACTACTAAATGAAAAGCTAGCAGAAGAAATAAAAGGAAGATCAGTTAAGTCTTCAAACAGGAAAAAAAGTCTTTGGTTGAGAAGTAAAGTTGGAGAAATCTCAACATCTTCATTGCAGATGCAGATATTTCTGGATTCACTTCCACCAGAGCCAGACTCTGTCAGACTTAATAGTTATTTTCTAGAATAGAAAAGTGGTTTTTTTTTTTAGTTAGTGGGATACTACTTTAAATTATTTTTATAATAGTTGCATGTTTCTGCTAAACTAGCAAAGTTAAACTATTTTAATGACTCCTTAGCATTTAAAGGCCACAATGCTGAGCTCAGCATTGGCTACTCTAAAAGTTGTTACTTCTGTGCTGCTGATCCTCTCACAGAGTAATTTTGTTGTTTAAGGGTAGTCTTTCCAGAGTTAAAGCTCTAACAATATGGATATACTACCAGAAGAATGTTAAAATGTGGATTGTTCCTGAAGGGCAGCAGAAATCAGTAGATCAGCTGATACCTTTTGATGAGCAATGCAGAAACCAGTGAATGTGGGTGTCGTACAGCTTAGTCCTGCCATGAGCTCTGGTGACAGGTCTTAGTTCAAGGGGAATCACAGCCTTTCTTTCAAACAAAGAGAGTGGAAAGAAGAAAAACCAATGTTTTTGGGGATGGAAGATGAACCAGGCTCCCTCAGACATCTCAGTTGCTGCAGTGCTGCTGTGTATTAGCACAAGGCCCATTAACATCAGGCCCCAGTCGTTCTTCCACCTCGTTTGTTGATGCAGGAGACTGAACTGGATCATATCAGCTTTCCAGCATTGTGGGCACACCATCATTTACTGCCACTCACGCTAAAGGAGCTGTCAACACAAAGCCTGCCTGCTTGCTTCAGGAGGCAGCTAACAGCCCAGGCAGCAAGGAGCTTGATTCAGCAAATATTTGAGCAGATGTAATGATACCTGGCACATTTAAAAACAGATTTCTCTCCTTTGTCAGAGAACATATTTTTTTCTTAATTTAAGAATGAGAATTAACAATACCAGTAAAAGCTCTGTCTAATAAGCTGTTGGAAGAAATGTCTCAGTGTTGAGAAAAATAAAGGTTTCTTGGGGTGGGTTTTTGGAGTTTTTTTAAGGTATCTCAGGGCCCTGCTAGCAGCACAGGCTGTGCCAGATCTCCATTTGTTCAGGCTGCATTCTGGCTTTGACTTTTGGAAGTAATGGAATTATTGAGAACTGTTGCTTTTGGACCTCTGCAGAAGGAGAACATCTGGCAAGAGCTTTACTACATTCCAACTCGCTTATGGAGGGGGAAGCACTTGTTGGTACAAAATGCATACTGGAAAAAGTAGTTCTTGACACTGCAGGCTGATGCTAACTTCCATCAGCTCAAAATTTCAGTCATATAAATGCAAGTAGAGATGTTTCTAGAAATTTTTTAGTAGTTTACTTTAACCCTTTTTTTCCCCCTCCCTGCCTAAAATAATAGAAGAAAACACATTTTGCTCTAGGCAGCTCTTTTACTGAGGGAAGAAGGTGCAGCCTTTCCCTTGGACAAACTGGAAGGCACTTCATTGTGCTGCAGGGCAAATGGTGGAGCCCTAATCTCACAAAAGCTTCTTTCTTGATTGGAGATGAAGTATGGAGGATTTCTTCTTGATTTTTGTTAAAAGAGGAGAGAAATAAGTGAGCCAGATTCTAGTAAGTCAATATTGGCTATATTTCTTCTATTGTTTTTTCCACATCTAACTTAGAGCTATCCTACCACAGCTCTGGTTTAGGTGAGCAGATGTGCAGTGCTTGCATTTATCCATTAAGCATTCTTTCCTGTTTAAATACTGAGCAGGCAAGCTTTGTTTTCAGCGTTAGAAGAGGGTGTTTAATGCTGAAATTTTCATACAATAAACACTTTCCCCCAGCTGTATTGAAAGAATCAGAATTGTCTCATGACAAACTTAAGTTCACACAACCCTGATGTGTAATTTCTGTTTTGCTTAGTAATGAGAGTTAATTCCTGCAGCTGACTTAGATGTGCTCCTTAGAACAAGACAGTGTAAGAAATCATCTCATTGAGGATGTGCCTGTCTAGAGGCAAACTTAAAACCTTTCAGACTTCTTTGTATTCTACTTGCTTTGTTTAATGAAAAATGTAAGATGTTAGTGCATTGCTTTAATGTGAGATGCTGAGATGCCATGCTACTGGTAATAGAGTTTTGATTTAAGTATTGTAGGATTGCCAAAAATCGGATACAGAGGTACTGTGTACCTTGCCAAAGTCTAGGTTTTCTTGCACATGATTCTATGAAGTGGCTTGATCTACGATGTTTTAAAGTTCAGATTCAGGCTTCTGTGATCTTGACAGTTTATCTGTAAGAGCCTTTGTTTCCAGTCACATTATTGTAAACATGGAGTTACACTGGCATTCTCTTGCCTGTACTGTAAAGTGTATTTGCCTTGATACTGAAGACTCAAAATTCTGCCTCACTAAATTCCAGGGTTTTTGTCTGATACTTGATTTCTCCACTGGTTCACCTTCATGAACTTGGACAGTCAAAATATATGCTGTTTCTCAAAAACTTTCAGTTGTTTTTTTTATGTCCCCCCCTCTCTGCTTGATATGTCAGAGGGTCTCTTTTTCCTTGAAAGATTTTAGTGTTAAGGTATTAATGATCTTCTAAATATCAACAAAGTAATTATAATTTTTTGCAATGGAGTTAACTGTATGTGTATAAAGATACATGACAACCAACACCATGAAAGGATACTGACCTCAGGTTGATCTTAGGATTTGTTTTCAAGAGAGTCAAAATTTGCTGGACACCTTGTGATACAGTAAATGGTTAAAAATACTCTTTCTTAACATTTTAGACATGTTCTTAGGAAAGCTGTCACACTTGCCATGTTTTCTTTGCTCATGAGAGTTAGAACCTCAGTTACACACTGTGTAACTCACATTATTGTGTTCTGGTGCCTGAATTGGCAGTTTTCTGTTCAATTGTGTTGTAATACAGTTGGTAACAGTAGCTGTTGCCTGTGAGGCTGTATTAGAATATTTTTGGCCTGGTGTGTGCAGTCTTGTGACACTGGCCTTGATTTGGTGTGTATATAAAAATATATAAGTGTATATATGTATTTGAAAGTGTGTGGTTATATAAAGCAGTTGAGTCATAACTGAAGTAACCACAGGAACATTTGCCAGTAGAAAGGATTATTATGATAGCTGGTACTGGAGGGCTGAGACTTGCATGTTAGAGCTGCTCAGCACAGACAGGGAATAAGCAGCATGATGCAATTTAATAGCAGTTTAACTGTGTGTTTTGTGTGTGAATCAAAGCTCTGGGTTGTACCCCTGCTAAAGGCTTCATCTCTAAGCTGGTGTACTTTATTCACATTTGTAACCAGGGAGGCTTCAAAATATACTCTGTGGGCACACATGTAAATATTATTTGTGTACAGGATAATTTATGAATATTAGCATTTAAATTTTTTTAAAAAAATTAACCTTAAATTGGATCAAAGAGTAATATTAAAACTTTTATTAATATAGGGAATTTGGAGTGTGTGTGTGTGAAGAATAGCTTTACTGTGTAGTGCTCTGAGCACCTCAGTGGAAAATTCCTTTTTTTATTAGTTTAAATGCTATTTTTTATAGTTTTTGTCATTAACTTATGCTTGAACAGTCTGAATATCTATACACAAGTAACAAATGCTTGTTACATGCAGTATTATAAATATGCTGTCCTCTTTGAACAGTACCTGCTGTACCTTTTCTGGCAAGGTGCACGTAGCAATGTGCAGTTTTCTGGTTTAGTACAGTTTGTGTGGGAAATGCCAGTTCCAATTTTATTTTGAGTGGCTTGTATTGTATTTAAAGTGTCCAGGTCATGCCAGGTCACTTGGTGTGTTTGGGGACGTGATTTAGAGTCTAGGAAGCAGAGAATATGAGCAAAGAGAAGCAGGTAGTTTCTGATATTTCTGTAAGGGCAGTGCTCTTACAGGAATTAATAACCCAGTGTTGTTCTTAGCAAATACATAGGTCTCATTGCAAGAAATGAATAGGATTATTTGTGAAATCAAGTTAAAAGTAGCAATTGCCTTTTTTTTAAAATAGCAAATTATATTTAGCTAATGAGTTGAAACAAATCTAAAACATACTTGATAGTTATACAGGAACTGTATTGCCAGTACTGACTTTTGATGTTAATAGGCACTTTTAAAACAATTTCAAGCTTTTCTTCAGCTTTCCTGAACCAGCAAGGTTTTTTTCCCCGTTTTCTTCTGAATTTATACAATGTTTTTTGTTGTTTTAGAAAGTTTTTTCAGCATACACCCCAAAGTTTTATTCTTCCAGAAGGAATACTGTTCTTGCAAATAAATTTCTGTATGAAAGTATAGGTTTTGCATACAGGGAGAATTAAATTTGCTGATATATTAAGTTGCAACTGATTTTTAATATCTGCCAATGGCAATATTGGTCTGAGTTTTGGTTATTGTCCAGGTAAATTGTGTACTTGCTGTACCTTCCTCTAACTTGAGTAATTTTGTTCCTCTGAAATTTTAATTGTGATTACCTGTTCTATAGATAGGAATTAACTTTGTATATAATATCTTCTTACTATTACTCAAATAATTTCCACAATGACTGGCATAGTGGATATTAATTCTTTGCTGTCAGATAATCATGTTCTGGGAATCTCCACGATAAGCAATGTTTCAAAAATGAAAATGAATTTACTTACCACTATTAATAATCACAGTTGATATTTCAAACAGATCTTACAAACTGATCTTTGCAAAGATTAATATTCAAATGCAAGCCAGTGTTTTATGGGTACTAATTGAGGTAACCAATGTCCCCTCAAGGGATCTTCAGTCTCTGCAGGGCTTCCTTGCACTTTTTAAATCCCTGCCATTAGAGGCTGGTAGTGAAGATCTCAGCTCCCATGGCCATGAACCTGCTGGGCAGGTGGGGAAAGATATGAAACCTGATAGTGGAGCCCAGGAGAAATGTCACTTTTACACTGTCCAGTGGGTTAAGGGCTCAATCTGTGACACCATGGCAGCAGAGTGAGCAGCATTGTGCAATTTAATAAAATTATCTTGGGAAGTTTCCTGAATTGTAAAGTCCAGAGGTGGTACCAATGACAGACTCAAGATGGTGTTTCCATGGCATATCTGTAGCTCTTCCATGGGTTTAGTCTGGAGCAAAGGTACACAAAAGGATGCTCTGCTACTCCCACTGGTGCCTCTGATAAGCAAATCTGTTACTGGGGAGCAACTTTGCTTTTTGATCTGAAGGGATCGGGGGGAACTTTGTATCCATATGCTGGAAGACAATTAGTACATTCTTCAAGAAACAGTCTGAATTGAGAGTAGAATTTTTTTTTTGTCCCCCTCCATGCTTGCACTTCCCCTTTCTTTTCTTTTATTGTGGAAGGTGGATGGAGAGAAAGTTGTTTATTTATGTAGTTTGAAATAAAAGTGGTTTGTCTTTTACCTAATTAAAATGTTGCATCTGAATTTATCCTGATGATACTTAAGTGGTTAGGCTATTGATAGGTCAGCTGCCTTTCATTTCTCTTCTCAATTTGATTAATTTTCTCAGCTTTGGATATTTTAAGCCTACCACGTTGTATCTATTGTCAAAGCTGCTTTTGGTTTTTAGTGTCATTCTGGTCCTCTTGTCATCTGTGTTTTTTCCCACTTCCTGAGAAATAAACATTGAAACTTTGTCTTGTCTTCATTTATTTATTTATCTGACTTGTGAATGTTGAGTTCTTTGTTAGCAAATAAATGGTTTTATTATATTATTGAAAATATTGCATCTAGTATAGAAAGAGAAAGTTTTAATTGAAAACAGCAAGAAGAGAACTAGTCTTAACCTATTGAAAGTTAAAACATTTCAGTATACTCTATCTCCATCACATATTATTACTATTTTCATCCCCTTATGAGAAAATCTAGACCTCAAATATAATTTTGGGTAATAATTGGAATCATACTTCGCAATAGACGTTTGCAATATATGGCTTAATGGTAGATTGAGATGTTTGTGTGTCTGACATGCAAAACACAATCAGTGCTGTTATGGTTTGTGCTGTAGGTTTTTTTGTAATTGATTTCAGATGTTGAATCTTATCTGAAGGAATATCATTACTCTGAAACAAAATTGGATAAAGAAGCTATAAAAGATAGAAACTCATACCTTGAGTACCTAGTATAACAATCTACGATGTGATTTTTTTTTTGTCAAATCATTTATTTGATCAACATCATAGCAGATGGTAACCCTATAAAGTATATTATAGTGTTTACACGAACATTAGAGCCTGTGTCTCTTGAAATAAGTTTTAAATATAGTCTTCTTTGTCTTATGCCAGCAAGAGCAACCTTCATTTCAGTTTGATTGTAAGATCCAATTTTTTTTATTAGATGAATGTTTGGATCTGTTTCTTCAGAATGAACACATATGTTGACATAATGAGGCAACAGGTTTCTTCAGGTTTTCTTCTAGAATACCTTGAAATGCTCACAGCAGCGTCATAAAAGTGAGGTTAAGCAAAGCCTGTTTAAAATGCAATGCATAAAGCCAGAAAGCCAATGCAGAAAGCATCCTCATGGCTTGGCTGGGTCTCCCTGAGGGAGCGAGGCCACGGGGCCTTTCCTTTCCCTGAGGGAGCGAGGCCACGGAGCCTTTCCTTTCCCTGAGGGAGGGAGGCCAGGGAGCCTTTCCTTTCCCTGAGGGAGCGAGGCCAGGGAGCCTTTCCCTTCCCTGAGGGAGGGAGGCCAGGGAGCCTTTCCCTTCCCTGAGGGAGGGAGGCCAGGGAGCCTTTCCCTAAGGGAGGGAGGCAGGAGCCTTCCTAGGAGGAGCCATGGGACCTTTCCCTAAGGGAGGGAGGCCAGGGAGCCTTTCCTTTCCCTGAGGGACGGAGGCCAGGGAGCCTTTCCTTTGCCTGAGGGAGCGAGGCCACGGAGCCTTTCCCTGAGGGAGGACCCGCGGCCTTTCCTTGATGGAGGCTATGGAGTCTTTCCTTGAGCAAGGATACGTGGCCTTTCCCTGAAGGAGGGAGGCTTTGGGCTGTGCTCCACGTGCTCGGCCGGCCGAGGTCAGCAGTGTCCTGACTGGGACACACAGCCAGTGCTGTGGTGCTGCCCTGTGAGCCAGCCCAGCCCCAGGCTGCCAGCTGAACCCGCTCAAACAAACATCACACTTAGAGAGTTACTCCCTAATTAAACTGCAGCATATGTGCTATAGAAGTAGTCAGTTTTGATTGAGAACTATGGAATATGAGTCATTTCAATTACTTTCCGTCCTCAATGCCTACTAAAAAAAGGAAGTGGGGGTAGAACGTTGTTTTACTCCTGTCTGCACGAATGCATGTGTCTGTGTTTTTGAACCTTTATAACAACACAGTTCGATTTCCACATTTTTTCTTTACCCACAGAGACTGATAATGCAGCCTTGTCCTGCACGTTTTTCAATGCTTTGCTGTCACAGCTTTCCTGTGCTCTTTAATGTCTATGATTAATTAATGATGAATTCATCCATGATGAATTAATGGATACTGGAGTTGGTCACTGCATTGCCTTGTGGAAGGGGTTATACAAAGGTGATGGTCCCCCTAGTTCCTCTGTTCTCTTTTGCCTTTTCCAGGAAAACACTGGAACTCTTTTCATGACACTTTTGCCTTGAGACTTTATTGAATTTACTACCATAGATGACTCCCATGTTATTTCTTACTGAGTGTTCCCCCCTTCAGGGGCTTTACATTTAAAAGTGAATCTGATGTTCCTGGCTCAGTCATGTAGTTACTTTTGGCTTGTTAAAGTATGTGTTGTTTGTTTGTGCCCATCCTGCCAGGAATGGTCTGGGTCTTTGTCCCATCCAGCATTTGGGTGGTTTTCATCTGTCACCCATGGGAAACACATCAGTGTACAAAGCAGAACAGATTGCTTGAGCACCATGGTGACACACATGTGATTTCCTGGTTGAGTGTTGCTGGCTACCTGGGGCAGCACTTGTTGGGTGTCTCATGTTGATGGAGACCAAGGGCAGCAGGGGTATCATTCCAAATCAAATCCAGATGTCCAGCAGCAGTAAGTCAGAGTACTGCTGTTCTATGTGCAATACATGATTCCTTTTTTCTTGTAGTCTTCACAGACCATTTAAAATGTGAAAGCATCTTCCTTGTGTGAAAATTTTGTGTAAGAGATAGATCTCCGTGTAAGCCTGTTTGGTGCTTATAAGAATGAAAAATGCTGCATGAAAAGGAGGAAAAAGACACCTGGCAGGAAAAAGGAAGTTAGCTAGAATAGTGAACTGTACTGGACTTTTTTAGAAAAAAAGAATTCTGGGAACTAGTCAGAAATTAGTTTTCTTCCCGATCTGAAGCAGTTACATTTTGGTTTAGAACAGTTTCTTTAAACAATTTATTTGCATAATTCAAATGGTAGAATTAAAATACTTGAATTTTTAGCTGTACATGTGCTGATTAAGCAGAACCATAAGTCCTTATGTCCCACTGACTCAAATTTTCAAATGAGTAGCATGTTTCAGTGATTAGCATCTGAACACTATGCATAACCATTATCTAGTCACATATCTCCTGAAATGGGCTGCTATAACCTACTGTATCCTAAACTTTCCCAAGGACTTGGTCTTGCAGTAAGATATTTTTCTTTTCTCACCCCACATATGTCTCTTTGGAAATGAAGGCAAAGGAAGACTTGTTATGATAATGACTGGATTACTGGCACTGTTGTTTCTGGCAGAAAAGAGCCAATTGTGCCAAAAGATTACTTTTGCCTTTGTCAGTGCCAGCCACGACTCTTTCCTCAGCTCCTGGACCAGTTACAATGAAACAACAACAATACTGTCAGCTGCAAAATGCAGTAAACTTCCCCCAAGTGCTGGCTCAAGATAGTTGTGGTTTTGCATTTTCAAAGAGCCTTCTTCAACCTTGAGGATCTTTCCTGCAGTGCACAAAGTGTCTGTCGTTTTTATTTGAGTGATTTACTTTCAGTTTAACGTTCCTTTTTGCAGGCTTTGTCAAAACATTATTTTATAGCTTCATAAAGCACATTTCTTAAGGAAATAATGATTAGAATAGTAATAATCCATAGGTAGTTATTTACAGTATGGGTTTACATTTTTGATTTTGCAGTGTGGCCATAAGAGAAATATGCATGAAAATTTTATAGTTGCAATATGAAGTTAGGGTTTAGAGATGATTGTATGGAGGAGCTTGCGCTCTGTTCTTATTTATAAATTGAGATACTTAGTTCTTATTTATAAATTATGACATTATAAAACTTCATAAATAGTTTATAGTATATATCACATAAAGAATGTATGCTTTATATCAAAACTCTTTATGAGAAAAGTTTGTGTGACAGCAATGTAATAAGTTGCATTTTGTAGGCCAGAGTGCTTTGAAGCTTGCAGTTTAGGATGGACATGTTCCACATGTGACAAAAATCTCTTGTGAAGCAGATAATCAGGAACCTAATTGTTAGAATAGTAGCAGCCTTATCCTATGTGAAGGAATTTCCTGTAGGAATTCAGGTGCTTTTGCAATTAGCTGTTTGGGAATGTGGTTTATAGGTGGTTAGACTGATTAGATTTGGATAGAAATTGGGTAATACATGGGGTCAATATTCTGATACAGTGTTTAAAGATCTTTTCCTTCCCTTTTCTCTTGTGAGCTGTAACCTGGATTTGCATAAAGGGAACTGATTCTAAAAGAACCGTTACAGAGTGTAAAAAATATTACAGTTTTAGTAGTGCAGAGACCATGATTCTCTGTGGGTTTTTTAAGCCATTGAAATATAACCAGTCTGTCTTGCCTTTCTTCCCCATTATGCTAAAATATCTTCTGTGTCACATAAAGGCCAAGGAGGGGAAATAATTTTGCACATTTTACAATACTTAAGCAAGACACAAGAGCAAAGAGTAGATGACAAGTATGTGTTTCACAGTATGCGCTGCAATATTTCAGTGCTTGCTTGAGATGCAGATAAGTTGGGCTGCTCAAAAAGCCGTGATGCTCACATCGTTGTGCTTGTTTTGTTACTCATGCTAATTTCTTATGGATTGGGTTGGGCAGACTGCAGATTGGCAAATTTCTTGGCTTTTTATGCTCCTGTTTTCAGCAGCTGCAGGTGTCCAAATGAACAGGTTCCTCTGTAGCCAGCTTAATTAATAAGGAAGCTGTTCATCTGAAGTCTTGCTTTTAGAAACACTGCTTTAAGTATATGAAAGCAGATGAATTTACTTAGAGTGTATGGAAGCAGATGAATATTTTTTCAGGTTGCATCAGAAAACATTGTTTTTGCTATGATTTCTTACAGGTTTGTATTTTTCTTTTTATTGCTAGGTATGGATGAGCGAACAGGTGCCACATCCTGGGGAACAAGCGGTCAGCCAAGTCCTTCATATGAATCTTCAAGGGTAAGATACCCACCTAATAATTCATAATGAAAGTTCATGGGAATGTACAGAGTAAATCAGCAGATCATCTGGCAAAGTTTTTGAAGGGAAGCTCCTTTAAATATACAGATTAGCATCTTTTAGAGACTTTATTGGGGAGCTACAGTGTCAATTTATATTTCTAAGACTAAAAAAATATATAGGCTTAGAATTCATGAGAATAAGCCATATGTATGCTTGAATGATGAGCATATATTTTATTGAACATATAGTCAGAAATTGGAAGTGGAAGTCATGTTACTTAGGAGCAGATTTATTGGCAAAGTGTAGGGAATGCTGACCTCTCTGTTAACATTACCCAGCTATAGTGTGTGCTGTGTCATGATGTTGAAGAGAGGAGTTTCTTTTTAAGTACTTTCCTTCTGTTCTTGTTCCAGCCTCATCCATCCCACTTACTGACCTGAAGGTTCTTGCTACTATCTGATATCCTAAAATAACATGACCCTTTTCAAACTAAATGCAATGGTCAGAGCAAGCTTGCCCTTAGTTACTCACCTTCCCTTTCATCTACTCCATTTTCTTTTTATGAATATTTACTCCCTGAAAGGCCAATGAGCTAAATACCTGGACTAGAGATACACAGCATGCCTGATGTTCTGATTTCAGTGCCTGTGAGTCAGAGCTGTGCTAGCACTTGTCCCTTTGCAGCTTTCTTGTGCTGTGGAATGAGATGGGTAGGCTGCAAGACCTTGTTCAGCCCACTGGGTGTTATTATGGCCTCTGCCTTACTCTGGAACACAGAAGTAGGAAGGTTTCTCATGAAGTCTTGATTTTTCCACTGATCATTAGTAAATAAATTATAATAAATATGGAAGTACTTTGTGTGGAAGAAATATTTCTGTGCAACATGGAAATTCCACATTCTTTAGAACTTCCTGTGTAACCTGGGGCATGGAGCTGAACCTTCAAAGGCCTCTTTTACATTTGAAATGCAATCTTACTATGCAGCTTTATGTAACTCAGATTTTTATCATGTGTTTGCTGTTTTGACTCTCATTTTTTATGTTGCTGATCAATTTTAATTGATTATGAGTTAAGCTGACCTAACTGGAATTTGAGTTTGTGATTTATTGGCTGTGTGGCTGCATTAATCACAATTTTTTGTATGGTAGAGGATCAGCCAGCTAATATTTGAATAGTGTAAAGTTAGTGTGTTAGTTGTGGGATTGTTTTGTTTGTTTGTTTTTTTTAATGAGGCAATAAAGAATGGTAATCTGGAATGTCATTTAGGTGACAAGAGTTTTCTTTTAAAGTAAACTCAATTCCTTTTCACAGGCAAGTTTAATTCCTGTGTTCTTCCCAGAAAAGTGAACACTAGAAATACATATTTTCTGTGTATAGAATTGGTAAAGATTAAGAGCCACAAATTAATTAGTCCTGTGGCTGGTATCTTCTGTAAAAAAAAAAGTGGAACACAGGAATTTCATTTCTGAATTCACTGAAAAAGCACTGGACTTTGTTTACCAGTTTAAATCAAGCTTGCATGCATAAATTTTGGCTATGATGTATGGTCTTTAGTTTTTGGTTTTCTTTCAACTAATGAGGCAAATTACTGATTCAGGATTTTGAATAAGGATAACTTCTGTCTACTCCTACATGTGCTGCTAGAGCAGATGTCTCTGAGAAAGAGCAAAAATGAGTGTGTGGCTCTGTATTGTGAGAGTATAGATTGGTTTCTCAGAAGGCAGGGCAAATCATACACAGCCTTTTACATTTCTAGGTTATTCCTTGTGTTGATTAACACAGTTTAAGTAAGATGTAATTGTCTTACATGTTCAGCTCTCTAATCCAGTGCTTTTCTCCATTATTTCAATGTAGAATGTTATTCTTGTCCTAATTGTTCTTACTACTTGTTTGTCTGTTTACAGGAAAATGGCAGCCTTCATGGGAAAAGCTCAGACCTCTCCACAGACATAGAAAAGTTGAAATCTCAAGAGGTACCACTTACTCTTTTTATATTGTGTGTGATTTTCAACTTTTTTTTAAAGTCTATGTGCAGCCTACTACTGGAGTTTTCTGTTAAAGGTCACAATATAGTATTAAAATTATTAAGAATTTAAAGTGTTGGCTCATTATTGACAGGAATTTCTAAAGACACAGAAAGAGAAGCAGTTTTCAAGTGAGTAGAATTGGAATTTGGTGATAGTTTAGTGCATACCTGTTGAAGGCTAATGAAAAAAGATGATGGAATACTGGCTAAAGGATATTTTTCTTTGCCAAATCCTGCTGAAATTCAGTTTAAATGGTCTGACTGTGGCCAGCAATGGTGCATAAGGAAGGAGTGTAAGTACTGGGCAAATATTTTGCCACCTTTACTGTGTACTCTCCTAGTGCAACCCCAGCTCTTTGCTTAGATTTCCTGCAGAGAGCCAACCTTTTGGACATGGTTCTTATAGCTGTTGGTGGGCTTGCTCTCTGCTGTTTGGGAATTTTTCTAGCTTTGGTTACAAATTTGGCAACAATTACAAGGATTTTGTGCTGAAACTTAGGGATTTTTTGTTTTATATGTGCTGCCCAGTGATGCAACTGATTGCCACCCTGTTCCTGCATTCCAAATGGTTACTGATACACTTCATAATTTTTACTCTTTGCCCTGCAAACACCTTGATTTTACAGACCACTCCTATGTTCAGCCAAGCTGAAGGATTGTAATCTATTGGTTTTTGCTTGTATGGTCACTGCTCCTAACCTGTGGTTGGTTCTTGGTGCTGTTCCATGGATCTTTCTGCTTCTTCTGCATAACTTCAGAGTTAGGGTGATTTTGACTGCATGCACTAGTCAAGAGGAGGGTGTACCATGCATTTCTGCCTCACAGAATGATAGATTCATTCTTTGTTCCTTTCTTACTTGTTGCTAAGTTGTGCAATTTTTGATTGCCACTGAGCTGGCATGTGATAATGTTCTAAAAACGGTATAGGAAAGTAATATTTTGTCTTACATTGCACCATAGTTACCTCATTGTTATGACATTAAGTTATTTTTGAGTGTGTTCATTTTGTATTTATTTACACCAGATTTTATCTGTGCTTTTATTACCAATTTCATGGAAAAATTTATTTGCAAATCTACAGAAACTTGTAGTTAGGATTATTTAAACAAAAATTACTATGAGCGAACTTTACTGTATTTGTTTATCCTCTCATCGATTTATTCATGGAATTATTGAGGAGTGTTGGTATGGGTACAGTTTTTTTGGGGAATTGGGGAAAACGTATTGGTAATTTCTTTTTACTGTGAAAACAAGATGTATGTTCCTGTGCTTGGGGTTGGGTTTGTCATGTGTTTTAATCTTTTCATCAATAATTAATTCAGACAAGAACCTTCTCTCATATGTAATAGCAGTTTATCTTATTTTAGAAGTCTCTGGTAATACCTTATTGAAAGCTAAACCATTCTTACTTCAATAATGTCTTGAAGTAACATTAAAGGCGAGGAATCCCAGCAGGCTTGAGAAAACCTCGTATAGGAGCCTTGTCTTTTCATTACCTAATGCTAAGCAGTGTTCTAACACTGAGAGACCAGCAGGTATTTGTCTGAATTTGCTGTGATGGTCTTAGATTTGTGAAAAGGTACAAACTGAGACATTAGTGACTTCTGGGAGCAAAATCTCTTGCTGCATATTCTGTTTTGTTAGAAAAATTAATATGAAAAGATTCTATTGTGGGCAATGAAGACAAAAGCAGGAAAGCTTTATTGTTTATAGGAATAATTCAGGAATGGTAGTTAGCAGTCACTGGAATTGTGTGCTGTGCTGATGGCCTCCCTTACTCTGGAATTGTTGTACTGAAGTCTGTATACAATACTGTGTACAGAGTTTGTCTCTTGCAGGGCTTGTTTTTCTTCCTAGTGTCCAATCTTGTTTTTACCTTTCTGTGGCTGCAGTGGTGGGTTTTCAGGGAGTATCTTTGGTTGATGTATGCAAGTCTCTCCCTTATCTGATGTCTGAGTGATTGAGAGCTGCAGATGTTATTGCCTGTGTTCTTAATGCCTTGCACTAGAAGAGGAGCTCTTGGTGAGTTTTGCAGAGGGTGGTAAAGCTGCTTTTTGCAAGTCTTGCTCTCCTGACCTCTTGGAAGCATATTCTGAGGTACTTGACTGGAGTACTGTGTCTTCTGCACAATAATATATTGTACAATAATATATTGCCCTACAGCACATGAAAGTTTTGTCTTCCTGTAGTGAGATGATCCTGAACTTTGTAGCTTTTCTGTGGATTTGCGAGTTGTAATTTGTAATGTAGCAGCATAGTCGCTGTTTTTTTGAGTAATTAAATTTTTTTTTTTTGTTATAGTGGTTCTTGTGGTGTGGCTAATGATTGCTGTTTCATGAGGAATAATGATCTGTGGGGTTTTCTTCCATTGTTTTGGTTTTATCATAACATAAAAGGAGCAATAAAAGGAGCAAGTCAGTTTTTGATCTGTTCAGATTGCAGTCTCCAAATCAAGCATATCTGAAATGTTTTTCATAAGACATTTCCCTGATGGATTTCCTTTTTATATATACACACATAATAATTGTAACTGTTAAAAATTTAGCATAAATTAGCTGAGGCATTTTTCTTCCAAAATCTGAACTGTGGGTGTTTCAAATAATTTGCACCATGTACATTGCACTAAAAGCTGTGAGTGTACATTTTGACCTGATTTAACATGAATCTAGTTTCAGTGCTGAGGATGCAGTTTATCCTCCTGTTCCTTTACATAACTCTGTGTATTTAATTGAAGCCAGAGTGGAACTGATCAAGATAGCACTGTTAGGTTAGATTGTTTTGTAGCATCAGGCAACAGGTTCTTCCCTCTACTGTCTGTAAAATACTCAGACATGAGTTGGAATCTGAAATACTTTATGCCCAAACTATACTCCCCTCACTCCAAGCAGTACTTTTAATTTGCAAAGAAGTAAAAGGATAGTAATGAGATAGCAGGTTTTGAAATAGTATTTTATACCTCTTAATCTCAGGTACATAACAAGGAGGGAAGCTGTTAAATAGCAAAACCAGACAAGAGGGACACAGAAACACAGTAAGTGTTATCAAGTCTGTTGTATTTGTGTCCTTTTTGTCCTCTGATTTTTAAATTTTTTTTTAATGGGGGAGGGAGGTTGGTTGGTGGTTCTGCTGCTGGTTATTTGGTTTTCCTGATGTATTCTACAAGGTAGATGATGATTCACTGTGGAATTAAAGCCCAAATTAAGTATTCCATATTTAGTCCTCAGGACACTTCCAAATGCAGGCTGCTTTATAATTTGATTTACGAGCAGCATTTTTCAAAGCAAGTTCTGTTTTTTAAATTCTGGCTGCTTTAGTCAGGTTATCAAGTATCTCCTTTAAGCATTTGTTCTTAGTCTGTTGGCTGTACTTGTATCATTTTATCTCCTGGTTTATAGCTTAGATAAGAGCTAGAAAAATCTGGTTTCCATCGTATGAATTTTTCATTTAATCTGTATTGGAAAAGTGGATCTTTTGGTTGTGGTTTTTGTTTTGTTTTTATTGCAACTACCTACCACATTGGAATTAGCATTGGAATCTGTTCACAAATTGGTTTTCCATGTGGCCAGGGAATTGTCCTATTGCATATCATGTTGATATTTGTCTCACAGGAGTTTAGAGAGGTGTAACGGGCTATTGGGTTTAGCTGTTTAAAATCAGATTTGGCACTCAGTAACTTAGCTTCTTGGAAATGGATTTAGAGCTGGAGAAAATGATGTTTATTAAAAAATAAATAACATTCAAAATAAATTTGAAAAAAGAAATAAACTGTGTTTTCAATTGTTTTCCATTCTTGCACGCACAGTTCTCGTGTGTTTCAACTTGATATGGGAAAAGAAGCTAATGAATAGTTTTAGAACTCTGTTACAAAGCATATTACTTGAGATGACATTTGGAGGATACTTCTGAAAGCTCTTTTTGACTTTTCTCAATATTATGTGAAATTTGGGGTAGTGATAGCTGCTTTTGCCCTGCCATGTTGTAGCAGGTGACCAAATAAGACAAAAAGCTGCATTTCTGTATTTAGGATATTGTAGTTGAATGTTAAGACTTGCTAATGGTTACAGAAAGGGAATCATAATTAAAGCTAAAAAGTGGAGCTGGAAAGCTCCTTGTTTCTGGTGTGACTGGGTGGTCTCCATCAGCAAACTGCTTTCATTGCTCTGCTTAAGGAGCATTGTCCGAGCTTCTTGTGCAGCTCAGGGAGACGGGGTTCAGGTGCTGGCTGTTCCCGGGGGGCTGCAGAGGGAGATGTGTGTTTGTTTCCTGGCACATCACACAGCTCTCAGCTTGGTCCCTTGGAGTTTGGGTTGTAGTGTGTAAATGAGAGGAACATGGATGGAGCAGTGGAACGAGTGTGGGGAGACTCCCATCACCACCATCCGTCTGCTCCAGACTTCCTGAGAGGAGTTTGGTCATTGCTTGCAAACAACGTTGTTCCTACTGATAGTGTGATAAGGATTGTTCATGACTTAAATGGAGTTCTGGCCGTGACCTGTGCCAATGTGATGTTTCTTGATGTTCTGTTAAAATCAATGAATATAGTGCAAGTGATCCTCAAGGCAAAAAGGAAGAATACTCTTCTCTGGATTTATTTTCAGCTTACCTTAATTTTTGCATCATTCTTCCTGATCTGTGTGTTCAGTAGACCAAGCCAGGGTTTTGGCTCTCTAGCCTTTTCTCTAAGAGCTGTTGACAGATACATAGATTCAATGACTACAAATACTCTTCTTTTTCTATTTTTTTTTTTAAGGTTGTGTGTTTCTGGAATTATTCAGAATCATCTAATCCATAATCTTTTAAATTCACTAGGACATGATGGTATGGCTGTTGTACAGAGCCTCTTGTCTAACCTTCAGTCAGTGACTCAGCGCCGTGTTCCTGGATGTAGTCAGTCTCTCTGGTCTGTCCGTCTGTCTCTCACCGCCTCTGCATCTTGCTTTCTTTCCTCACTTCCCCCCCCCTTCTTGTGTTTTTTCCCTTCTTATTTGTCTGTAGAACTTTCAGATTAGTTTGGAGAGCCAGATAATCCAAAATAAAGTGGATTTTAGCAGTAGCTTCACTCGTTCATTTACACATTAGTCATTTGGATGACTGTTGCCTGATTCATAAGTTCATTGCCAAATTTAGCTTGCAAGGGACCTCAGTATTCCTGAGCTTTAAACAATTAATATTTGTTATTTAAAGTCAGCCAAACTATAAAACTCAAGGAATTGAAAGCAGCATTCATTAAACTTAATCTTTTGGTCTGCAGCCACGTCAAACTGTGAGCCCAACCATTCATTTTAGTGGAATTTTAATGTCTTAAGTTTAAAGGCAGTAATTGAGCTATATTGTAAATTGCTAAAATGCAAATACGTGCTTAGTGATCTGGCAGCTTGGTTACGAGCTTAGAGTTTGGTCTGTTCCCAGGGACTTGTGTAGGAGAGGGCTTGGGGCTAAGGGAGGAGAAACAAACAAAACCCCTGTTATCTCTAGTCTAGTGGACTTGAGCAAATGAAATGCTGTGGAGCAGTCAATTGTACAGGGAGGACAACTCAATGAGTGGAGTATGAATTTAATAAATGCATAGGAAAATGTGAGCCATGTAGTGCCAGTGTCTTCTCCATTTTTCACATTTTACCCTGAAGTAGAAACAAGATGTTGTGGTTATTTAAAAGCAAAACCAAAAACCCTACAACTTGATTTAGGAGCAGGAGTACAATTTTGCTTATGGTTGGACAAATGCTGATGTGACTTCAGAAAAGAATTGCTAAAGGACAATAGGTTTTTGTTTTTGAGGGGGAAGTTAATGGGAGAGGATTAATCCCACAGAAAACCAGGAACCAGTGCAGTGAAAAAGGATAGGGACAGTGAACTGGGAAAAGTTTTTGACTTGTTCTTAGGTGACTTCTGTAATTAAATTGATCCAAAATGACAGAACTTTAATGGTCATTGAAAGACATTGAATTTTAGGAGGTTAATTACCACTTGGTTTGTAAAATGGGACCTGGACTCATTGTGTCAGGCCTTCTCTCATGATTTGGTGGGGTAAACATGCCTAGTAAGCAATGTGTTTATTCTGGGTGTATGGGTTGGGGATTTTTTCCATTTTGTCTTTCGAGTCTTCTAGAGTAGTTCATTACGTAAGATAATTTTCAGGTGTCCTGTGTGCAAGTATTAATGATTTTGTAAATAGTGTCAGATTTTGAATTGGCTTGGCAGTGTTAGCATTCCTGTGCTTAGAAAGTCCTGGTACAGATAGAGCCTAAATCACTTGGGCAGTTGTGGTACCTTACCCAGAAGAGGTAGGAATGAATGTTACAACTGTGGGATTTTTAAATTGGTGGACTTCATTAATTGGAATGATTAGAGAGCATCACTCTAATCCAGTGAAATCCCTGAAAAACTAAGAAAGTTAGAGCATGCAATGTTGAGAGTGTGTTCACTACTCAGTTAAATTGCAGTATTAATTAGTAGTAGTCTTTAAGCTGCATTTCATCACAGGTATTATGAGTAGACAATACTTTTATTAGTAGATCTATCTGACTTGGTCTTTCTGATCACAAACATTCAGTCAGACTGAGATCCAGGGAGAGGCTTGTGCAAAGTGAACAGTGACAACATTACAAAGCGTTGTAAGGGAACAGGTAACCCCAATTGCACTTTATTTGGGCTGTAGCAGTACAGAAAGAGAAGCTTTGTCTTCCTTTGGCAAACTTACAACTTGCTTTTGTAATAGCTATGTAAGAGGTTGGAACAAGCAAGACAGTTTTGAATTTACAGCTATGTCATCGAATCATATTCAAAATCAGTTTGCTTTCTGCAAGCAGAAAATTGCCCTCAGCTATCTTCAGTCCCTTCAGAACAAAGTGCCTAAAACAGGAAATAAATTTGTCCAGTAACTCCTATTTTGTAGACTTTTTGCCAGTTATTTGCTAAACACCCCAGGTGTGCGCTCTGCTGTATATGAATCCATTGGTAGGTTTGCTGAGGAGGCACAGAGGCAGAAAGGATCACGTGTATTCAGCATGGAATGTTTCTTTGCAGCCTTTCTGTGTTAAATGTGCCCTGCAGGTAACAGGAGGTAGAAATGCTTCAAAGGGCTTTGGAAGCCCACCTGTGGTCCACAGAATGACCTCACCAGCCAGAATAGGTACCATCAAACAGCTCTTCCCAAGAGGGGAGAGGAACTTTTGGCGTGACTCATTAGTTCCTTTTTCTGCTTGCAGTCTGTATCAATCCAGCTATATTTAAGTGAGCTTCACTAGATTAGTCTTCAAAATTGTCAGGAACTGAGATTTCCTGCCTTTCTCAGAAAGGAAGAATGAAATTTGGCAGTATGTATTACTGAGTCCTGCTTAAAACATGGATTTGAAAAGGGGCTCTGATAGAATGTCATGTAAATCCCTCCCTGCCATCTTGTGCTGCTTTTCCATGAGGGATGAGTTCACGTGCCAGCTGATTGTGTCTTCTCTTCATTACTCAGGCACACAAGTGGGGTGTGTCTTAAAAACCACTGTCCTTCCTTGGTGTTCCAGACTTTTTAAGGCTTTCAACTCTGTTCTTCTTAGAGCAATAAGCAGATGTTGTTGATTTGCATTGTATTTGTTAAATACATTGTTTGAGCTTTGATTGTATGACTAGAAGCTTCCAGTAGCTTTTCTGAAGCTATTGGAAGTTTCTAAAGTTTTATCTATGATTGGTTACAACTCCTCCCAGTAGTAGTACTTTGCTGTTTACTCTGTAGGTTAATAATATAGATGCAAGAGCAAGGAATGGTAAGAGGGATGCAATTTTATTTGAAGTACAGCTTAAATGTGAAGAATGCTCTGAAAAAACTCTGTAATTTAAATCACTGTCCTTAGAGCTCTTCTGATTTTTCTTCATTTGCTTTTGTGAATTGCAAAAGTTGTTAAATCAAAACTGCACGTGCTTGTGGTTATTTTGTATTCGTTTAGTGGGGGTGAGTTGTTTGTAGGAATCAGCCCAAGGTTTCTCATCCCAAACAGAGCTCTGTGGCATGAGTTGATAATCCATAACTGAATACTGAGACTGAGTAACTTTTGTCAGGCATGCTGGCCAAGGTAAAACCTCTTTACATTGGTCCACTCTAGCTGAAGGCATAGGTTACAATTTGTACAAGTGTGAATTCTCTAGTGGCAAATAATGAAATGCCTGATATAATTAATTTTAGGAATTGTGTTAAAATCCAAAAAACCCAATTCTGCTTAAGGGGCTTGCATATCCCTTAGTGCATTTTCACCTCTGTATACCAAATGTTTTGTTTTCAGTGGCTTTGGTGTTGTGAAGGATAACCCTGAGTATTTTCCAGGTAGTTGAAGTAGGTGATTTGTCTGGTAGTGTGTAAGTACAACTTGGATGCTATGGTAATTGGTTGCAAGTTCATTCTGGGAAACTGAAAGGGTATGTGAAAAGAACATGATGTCAAGTACTCTTCACAGGAATTTTGATGATAGAAGGAAGAATATTTTGTGTAAACCACCCACCCAGTTCTCCAGTCTCTCTATTTTGTGAGGGGATATTCAGTATTAACATGGGGAGGACCATTAAGAGTCCTGTGCATTAGGTAGGCTGTGTTGCAGTATGTGCAACTGAATATTAAATGAGTCTTACCCATGTTATATTACATTATATATTTCAGTACTTAGTTACTCTGTAAATATAGATGTCTTCAAGATTGCAATTTCTGGGCCTTGTTTGGGCACCACATGCTGAATGTCTGAGATATGGATTTTCTTTTATCACTGATAATATCCTTTATAGTTTCTTTCTTTTAAAAGTAAAGTATTGCTAAACTCTTAGGGAAAAAGTTCTTAAAAAACAACCATGATAAGGAGTAAAAACAGAAATGCAAATACAAAGCTACCTACTTAGGAGGTTTGGTTTTGGTCCTGTATTTGCAAATTTTTGTTCTTTATTCAGCAGATTTAATTTCTTTCTTGTTTCATTTCAGCATAAAAATAAACCACATGTGGTGACCTTAGCTAGGAGCCAGTCCATTTCCTCAGCAGCTGCTGTTCCACGCTGCTTGTCTGACAGACGGGGCTAGGTCACGCTTTCCAGAGGACACCCTTGTGGTCATGAGCAAGTTGTAAATGTCACTAAGATTGTTCCTGGATGCCTATCACAAGTGTACGGGCGATTGTGAGGCAGATGAAGTCAGCCAGAGCTGCAGTGGGGAGCTGGGTGTGGGGAAGGATTGCTGTGCAGCCCAGCAGCAGCAGGAGTGTGCCACGCATCCCTAAGCAGCAGCAGGGCTGTGACAGTCCTTTAGCCCTCACTTAGCAGCCCTTTGGTAGAAGTGACAGCACGCCTGCAAAGATAGGGAGGCCTGTTTCAGCCCCATTAATGCTGGCTCCAATGTGAGCCTGCGGTCTGGAGAAATGATAAATGTTCAGTGATTGATGATTTTATAGTCCCAGGGCACTTGCGATGGTTTCTGGTAGCTGTGAACAATTTTCCCTCCTCTCTTAATTAGGCCTCAGCTTTAGGTTTCTGAACGAGAAGTGACTAAGTGTGAATTGTAAGATAAGGTTTACACAATATTTTTCAAAACTTTGGTCACAAAGGAAGTACAGTTTTGAGTGCCAGGTCTTTCATGTTTTCTAGAGAATAAGTGATTCAGCGTGCATTTGGTAAGTCTGAAGGGCAAATGGCATATTCATACCTTTATATGGAAAAGCTGAGGGGATTTCAAAATGTCTTGAGGAGAGCTTTACGTAACTGGGTTAATTAAAGAATATATACATCCAAGGACTTCTTTGTTTTCCATCTCCTCTGCATTTGGTGTCAGCTTTCAGTAAGCCAGTACTTCCTGACTGTATAAGGGGTGCTCCAAGCCTGGTAAGCTGCCTGTGCTGATGGCAGAAAAATGTAAAAAAGTGTTTCAGTGTTTGCTTGCAAATTGGGTGACAAAGTTGTTAATTTAATCACTATATGGAAGTAAACCTTTTGTCAGTGAGCTATGCTGGTTAGTAATGTGATATTGTCAAAATGCCTATTAATCTGTACCATTGAATGCAGACTGCAAGAAGAAATGGAATTTGTTCTTCTCATCTGCACCAACATTTTCTCTTACATTAGTGACTCCTCCTGAACTTTCTACTGACTTTTATTAATGCAAGCAAGAAAGCTTAAGAAAAAAAAAAGTTGCAAGTTCTTCAGACTAATTTTACTCTCTGTGGTTAGTGACTTTTAGCACTAAGAGGATTCAAATATCAAAATATCTCTGTATTATTCAATTTTTAGAAATCTTGTCCATGAGGACACAGCTTATTAAGAAACTATGTGGTTTCTTTTTGATGGGGAGAAAGTAATATGTGGGCAGAGAGTAATTTCTGTGAGATAGACCTGAAAGCCAACTTTTGTGATTAATGACCAATTGTGACTCTGCACATTTAATTAGGAAAGTGTCATTACACTCAATTAGCAGGGCTGCCAAATAATCTGTTTAATACTCTGGTCTTTTTTTTCTCTAGGGTTTTGCAGACAGTCCTCATTACAGTGATCACTTGAATGACAGTCGATTAGGGCCTCATGAAGGATTGTCCCCGACACCTTTCATGAACTCAAATCTGATGGGTAAGTAGGTAATTCTTTACGAGTATCCCCTCAAAGCCTCTTTGGTCAGAAAGAGACATTTTTCATTCCCTTGTCTAGGCCTGACATGTCAAGCATCTGGAAGTTGCTCTGTTTCTCATAGCAACACTGACTTTCCTATTCAAATCTTTTTATGTTGGGTGAGTTCCTCAGAAAGGCCATTATCCAGGACTTTTTAGAAGAAGGAAATACTAAGATTTTCTTAAGTTGATCTAGAAAGCTGATATATTTTGATTTGATGTAAATTCTAAATTATTTTATTATTTTAAAGGTTTATTTTTCCTTAATTTTGTTTGAGAAGATATTTATACCAATTTTTTATTTGTGCATTTAAAGGTTTTTTTTCTAACATTGAATTACTGAACCACCTACCGATTTACTGTGGGCTTCCCCTCAGGTGATAATGTGAGGGCTTGCTTCTTATTTTTAAATTTCTAATTTCTTTGATATTTGTTGTATTAGAAACTGTCACTTCTAAGAAATAGATGGGAACTCCTGTTTCCAGACTTGTTTAACATTTTCTGTATTTGAAACTAAAAAAAGCAAGCAAATGGTGTATTGAAACTTTTTTTCATTGCCTACACTTACTTGAAATGTGCTAATGTGTTGATGGCAGTGGTTGAAAAATCTCCTTTTGTGTGTCCAGTTCGGAACATAAAACTCCTGATTTCAAAATATTTAATTTGGCGACGCGTGGTCTTGGGACCATTTTTGTTTTGAATCTTAGATTTCAGGATGACTCTGAATATTTGTTCTGAATTTCTACATTTCACATTGTTTCACTTCTATATTCCCCATCTTGTAGACATGACCTATTTTGTGATCTCAGTATTGTCCTTTTAAGACATAGCCATGGTAATCTAAGTGGATTACCTAAATCCAAATCCTGGTGGTCTGCAATTTCTTTTGGAAATCTTTCTACTTTGCTCAGTCTTTGTTTACTACTTTAATTTTCTCTGAAACAGAGACAGACAAAGCTCAGTTATTGCTGAAAACAATTTTTTGTTTAAACAAAGAATTTTGTTTAAACTTCATATATAAAGTTGAAAACAGGCAATTTTAAAATGCCCATTTCTGTAGACTTTGATTAGAGAGAGGGCTTGTCAATTGGTCAATGACACTTCTATCTGAAGACAGCAAAGCTAAAATGTAGCAGTTATCAAGATAAAGCAAAGTAGACTTTCCTTGAATACTCTTTCAAACATGTTGTCTTCTTTCTTTTTTAGCAGAAAGCAAAAAAGACAAGTTACTTCAATTGCTTTTCCAGTATTTTGATCAGTAGCATGTGTGGAATGTCTCTAGGCATTGTAGCTGATACTGATTTTATTTTACAAAAATATATATAGCAAAGCTTGATTTCTTTTTTAATTTGTGTTACCAAAGGCAAATTAATTGTTCATGTTATTAATTTAAGCCATTCAATTTCTAAACAATATGTGCCTTTAAATATATGAAAAAAAAATTGGTGCAACTATATCTTCTTGGCTTTTCATTTTTATTGAACAGATGATTCTGTTAGACATAATAGAATTACATCATTAATACAGGTTTGAGAAGAAGCCTCCATTTAGATGGTTTTGTGGAGAGGATTAACAAATAGCAAGATATGTATGTGTCAGTCACCCAAAGCTGCTGAGAACTGAAATAGTTTTGTAAAGCTTTGTGGCTAAGATTTTAGGGATTTTATTTTCTTGGAGTAAGAGTATTTAATTTCCTTCTGTATGCAGTCAAGAATTATAGAAAGCTTTGTGTATGCATCTCTAAGATATGTTCGCATCAAAATTCTCAAAGTATGCCTTTAAAAGTATTTCACTTGTGGTATTTGGCTTGTCATAACAAAAAATTATGTTACTGTGTTGAGTGCAGCTTTGTTTATTACAACTTCACGTCATTCATTTTTGCATTTTATTTTAATTGATGGTGAAAGTTTGGAGAGAGGAATGATAAAAGTTACATGAAAACATAGAGTACTACTTTTCTGTGTGGTGCTATCTGTGTTTATAGTTTCTTTATCAATTATTGAAAAGAAAAATGATAATTCTTCTGAAGTTTTTTTAGACAAAAAGATGTCATACAGTTTTTTAATATTAAATTGTGGACATGTTCCCATGAACAGAATGAACACATTTATTTTATTAGCTAATGTAGACATATGATATTTAAGGCACTGGTTCATTATTTTGTGATCTTTGCAGTTTAAAAGGAGATGGAGGGAGGCTAAGAAGAGGAACTTGATGAGCTTATAGGAAATATCTCACTAGCTTAGAGCAGTGATTGAGCATCTGGGGTTCCACAACCAAGATCTAAGAAATACCTCCCTTCCCAAAATTTTATCACAACTGAAATACATTTCTGAAATAGTTAAAAACTATTAAAAAGGAAGAAGAGAGAGTGACAACATATTTCACCATTGCTGTCAACACTTAAGAGTACCATTAAAAGAAAGAATTGTGTGTCAAGGGGATGTTGTTGTTTTGTGTATTATGTTCAGCCGTAAGCATATTTGCCTGAAGAGATAGTGGATTATAAAGTGCCACTGTCTTTCATGATGGAGCTCTCAAACATTTTAATGATCTTGTACATTGCAAAAGAGAGAAATTTTGTCTAACAAGAGTTGATAATGATTCAATAATGAACAATTTACCACAGAAAGATGCATTTCCATATTCATTTAGATATTTTTTGAAGTGTTTTGCAGAGGAAGTAAAGCTATTATGCTGGATTGGTTAGTGTTCTTCACTAATGAATTCCAGAATTATCGTGTTGATTTGGTAGTTTAAAAAAAGAAGGGCAGTTACTTGTATTTTGAGTAAAACCACTGAATCCTCTTGGGACCAGCATAGTCTGTTGGTATCCATAGAGATATGTAGAAAATCAGGCAAAGATATATTGGTGGTATTGTAGCTCCATTTAGACTTGATAATCTTTGCTTATTCAACACTTCTCTTTTAATTACATTCTAGAAAACTATTCACAAGGATATGAGATTCTTTTCTCTGTAATTATGCTGCCTTTTAGTACTCTGCACTTGCAAGGAGGGGTCAGTTTTTGCCAGGACCCTTCAAGCATGTGGTATTGTATCGTCTGTTGTACTGTTCCCTGGACTTTATTCTCCTCAGCTTTTTTACTACTACTTACTGGGAAGAAAGAAAGCAGATTATTCTTGAATATAGCTTAAAGGGGTTTTTGTTGGTCTGTCCTGAAAATTTGAAGTGGGTGAATTACTTTCTTTTGTGTGCCTGTCGTTCCACAAGAGCTAGAAAGGATAACAGGCAAACTTTTGTGCTCCACGTTTGTCATCTGTGTACTGCACAGTTCCACAAGGTTGTATATGACATAAAGTCATTAAAAAATTGAGTCAATAGTGAGTGAAAAAACAGTGGTTGAATGTCAGCTTGCCATGTTGAAATCAGTCCCTTGAAGTAGGAATAGAGATTATTCTTCCAAGTGTTCTTTCTAATCTATTTCCTTGTTTTCTCATTATTTCTTTAACAAGTTCCTTTAAAGTTTAATTGGGTTACATTTTAGGTGTTTCTGTTACATCTAGGTGTTTCTAAGCTAACAGCAGGGTTTGAAGAACTGTCAATGAAATCAGAGATTCTGAATGTACAAAATCAGAGGATTTTAGATTGGCTGCCTCATTTACTCACTGACTCCAATAGATTAGCTGCAGGTTGCAGTTAGTAGTTTAGTTCATACCATCTGGTGATTTTGTAACTCTCACCTCTGTTAGCAACCTCGTGCCTTTGCTTCTCTTCTAACAAGTTTCTCCTGGGTAATGCTGTGGTGCATTCTTATGGCCAGCATTAAGAGATGGAAGGACTGACCATGCAGAGAAATCAAGACACAACAAGGTGGGAGTAGAAACTGGTTACAATAATTAGAGCTATAAATTATTTTGATTTTTAATAAAAATATAGCTTCTTTTACTGTTGATAATGTGAATGTAAAGGGTAAGTCTGATTCTTCCCATGTTTAAAATAAATAGGTGAAAGAAGCAAAGGTAGTGCTGGCAAAGGAAAGTAGAGCAATACGTGCTGGGGTTTTTGCAGTGTAACATCTTTCCTGTTGGCTGTACTTGATGCACTTGGGCCACTTGGGTGGTTTGTCATCAGGCATCACAAAACAGCATTTCTGAGTAGATTACATTTACACACACCATGAATTTTACCTTATGTTAGTGTTTACCAGTCCTGTTCCAGAGTAGCAAGGGTAGAAACTATTGGGTGAAGGGTGGCAGGAGCAGAGAGGTGCTTCATAGGTGGAAGCCAAATTTTAAGAATTTGAAAAGCTAGTCTTTGGGTTACTGTGAAACTCACAGTGGATTTTGTGCATTAATAACATGAATGAGAGATCAATATCTGGATTGGGATGCCTCCTGGTTTTAGAGTTACTATTAATTTAATTGACTTGGTTGTGCAGGTTTCTAAGAATGCCAGGGCTTCTGCCAGTGCATCTTTCAAACTGAAATTACTGCCTTAATTTTTATTGTAAAATTTATTATTTTGTTTGTAATTTAAGCCCTCTAGTTGGTTTGTATAGAGTAGTGGGCTTTTTAAACCTTAATTTTTATTGTAAAATTTATTATTTGGTTTGTAATTTAAGCCCTCTAGTTGGTTTGTATAGAGTAGTGGGTTTTTTAAAGTTGAACATTGGAGGGACATTTTGTGAAGCAACATGGTAAATAGCTGAAGCCTCTGTAAACCTTGCAGTACTGATACAGTTCTTGAACAGCTGATGTAAGCCTTTAAAACCATAATTTGTGAAAGGTTATTCTCAGTAAAAGGAGAGGCTTTTGAACTTTAAAATAGAATTAAAAGAAGATGTACATCTGAATTGGTACTCAGTTAAGAATCTAACTAATCTTCAGGGAAATTGCTAGTTCTATCCTCAGTAACCCTTCAATAAAAGAATTTTGAAATTGAAGAGAGACATCTTGTTATCAAATGACTTTATAATGGTGAAGGCAATACTAGCAAACCAGCAAGGGTAAATAGTTATTAAAATGGCACACATTAAGAATGATGCCATTATAATTTTTGCTAGGAATCTTGTCTTAATTACCTTTTAGGAAGGGAGAGGGCAGATGCAAGCAGGGAGTTGGCAGACTCTCTATTTGTCCAAAATAATAGTTAGATTTCCTTGAATTGCTTTCTATAGTCATTAATATTTCAACACAGGGAAAAAAAAATGGGCATTACAGTGGAAATTATCTCCAGAGATATGAGTAATAGCAAGATTGATCTAAAATAATTTATATGCAGTTACATTGTTATTAATTTGGAGAATGGTGGGGACAGAGTATTTTCTATCCTTTGGAGAATTCATTAGGAAGAAAGAGGAAAATGTTAAAAGAAGAAAATGACAAAACAGTGACATAACAAAGATTATGACAAGTCTTTAGTCCATCTCATTTTACAGGGGCAGTAAGTTGAGAGAAAATTGTAAAAGGATACCTGATAAGCTTCACATTCTGCATAGTTATCTGTCAAATATTAGTGAGTTTAGAAAAGCTTTCCCTAGTAAAAAACCCATGAGTATAAGATCATTCACAGTTCCAATAAATACTTAGAGGTGTTGGTACTGAGTCCACCACAAGGCATAGGCTGAGCTTCCCATGCTGAAAAAGTTCCTTAACATTCACTTTACGTGACTGTATTGTGCAGTTGCACAGTATTATGTTTGTGTATTATTGAATCACTTATTGTTTTGGTTATTAAAGCTAAAAATACCAGGATCTGGCTCACCTCACCCAGGATGTAATACATCATGGCTGCTTTTCCCAAAGTAAGGGTTGCTGTTGCTTCACCCCAGTAATGCTTCTTGTCTTCTTGCTTCTGATGGGCTTATGTTCTTTTAATAATTAGCATTTTTCAAATCATTGTACATAATGAATATGACAAATGAAAGATTCCTGTTTAAGCTCCCTCCTAAGATTGTTTCTTTTCCTTTTGGGGTATGTCAGTCTGTTGAATTGATGCTGGTTTTATATGGTATCGATTGGCTGAAAGCCTATTGTGACTTCCCCATAGTATTTTGGGTTTTAGAATGAAATTTCAAACCAAGAGTAACATTTGAAGTTAAACTTCATTTATTTCTTCCTCTCTTCCAGATAATTATTTGAATAATTTACTTCACATATGAATATATAAAACCACCATAAGTAAATGGAGGTTCCTTTTTGTTTGTTTGTTTGTTCCTGTTTTGAATGCAGGCAGTCCTTTTGTTGAGGACTGTTTGTGCTGTGTCTGGCTGTGTCCCAGCTCTGGCACGGTGTGTTGGGCAGAGGCAGCTCTCAGGCCTGGGCTGACACCCTGGTTACTGCCAGCACACAGCCGCTGCTCTGTGGGCTGAAGCTTTCTAGAGTTGCAGTGTTTTCTATCTGTTCATACACTTTCAGATTTATCTCTTTTTTTTCCCCAGGTATTACATTAAATAAATTCCACTCACACCAAAGAATTGCTCTCATCTGCTCTTAATTTTCCTTTTGTGAAAGCTAATGGGTTTCTGGGAAATTAAATTACACAGTCATTTAGTGAAAGTGCTAAGTGCAGGGCATTTTTACCCTTGGGTTTTTGCTCACAAGAGCGTGTGTTAAGCTTAGTTTTCCCTTCTGTTTACAGTAATATTTCAATCAAATCTCTTTCTTAACGTTTCTTTACCTTGGGTAACACACGGAGGCTTCCTCCACCCGCGGCGGGGGCTCGTGTCCTTCGTGCCGTTCCGGGAGCAGGTGTCTGCCTGTGCTCCCTGCCCTGGAGACTTTGATCTCTCTCCTGGACAGCAGCTGTGGCACAGGGGGGGCCCTGGCAGCGCTCCTCAGGTGCTGCTCAGGTGTGGCAGTGCCAGGTAGGTGCGTGGGCACAGCTGCCTGCCCTGGGCAGCTGCGGGCGCAGGGAGGGTGAGCGGGGCTGAGCAGGTGTGTGCTGGGCAGCCTCCCCCCTCCCTGCTGGCTGCAGCAGTGCTCGAGTGTTCAGGCACTTCATCCTTAACCATTCCTGAGCATTGTGCACCTTTAGATGATTTTTGTATCTCTGGATCAGTGTAGGAGTTGTTAGCAGGCTTAGTCTGTAGTGCTGTGGTTCAAGGAAGAACCAGAAAGGTTTGCTTTCTGTCAAGTAAGCAAGCGAATAAATTTGTTCTCGAAAACCCATCAAGCTGTATGATTACACATTGTGCTAGGAAGAGGTGATGATTCCTTTGAAAACCCATCAAGCTGTACGATTACACACTGTGCTAGGAAGAGGTGATGGTTCCTTTTCACTGGGTACTTCCAGTGCCACGGGTGTCTTACAACCCACTTGCAGCTCTGCTGGTCTGTGGGCAGTGGTGGTGCTTGCACTGTGCACTGATGGGAGAAAACAAAGGGACCTGGTGCTAATTGTGTTGGAAGAAGATGAAATGTTGCCTTCTTCAAAATGGTCTCACACTTGAACCCAGATTTTTTGTCATATGAAGTATTTTTGAATTGCCCGTCTGGGAATAAATATGCAAAGTCTGTGGCTTTTACATTTTGAAATATTTTAGTTCTGATAAAATTTGTTCTGCCAAGCTTGGGTTTTAGTTAATGCAGTCTGATACATTTGAGTGTTGATTTATTCACAGTGTACTCTGCCTCTGAAAAGGGGAATAAATAGTAATCTGATGAAATTTTTAAGTCTTGTATTTCCTCTTTGTTATAACATGTCAGTTTAGCTGCTGCAGGGTATGTTTATCTGTTACAAGGCTCATCAGTGCATGAAATGCTGAAAGGGCATATTTCTCTCCTGTGGTTCCTGCCATCCCTGGGCACTTGTAGATGTGTTCCAGTGGATGGGATCAGCTGGGTGAAGCTGTAGGATTTTAAATTTGAGTCTGTCTGAAGGCGCCAAGCTCCCTTCTAGGGAGGAGGGGGTGATTTTTTCCCATACTGGTGATGTAACTTCCCCATGAGGCAGTTGCTTAGGGATCTACATAATACCTATTATCCTGTTCAAATAGGAAGCTGTAGAAAGCTCACTGGTGATTAAAAGATAATTTTGTAATTTTTCATGGCTTGTCTTTGTTTTGTAATAAAGATGTTTGCTTATCGCCAGGTGCATAAAAATCATTTACTTAATCTCTATTTCATTCCATTAATTTTTTTTTCATTCTTGCATGCGTGTAGCTGTAGCCTGTGAGTTGCTAGCAGTCCAGTTTTTAATAAATACAGCAGCCTGTACCCAGTGATTAAATTCTGAACTGATCAACCAAAGTGTTCTAACTAGGCTGCTCGTGCCAAAACAAGTGGCTTTTGTGATTTGGGGCATTATAGTATTTGCATTAATATGATTTGAAGTTCTAATAGTTTTCTTTAGAGATTGGGTTTTAGTGAGTCAAATGTTTGTTGCTGCTGGAAAACTGACTTTGTTTAGATAACAGACATCTTGGAGGGGAAAACAAGCCAGATGAAAACAAAAGATGCAGT
Source organism: Zonotrichia leucophrys gambelii (assembly GCF_028769735.1). Lineage (NCBI taxonomy): Eukaryota > Metazoa > Chordata > Aves > Passeriformes > Passerellidae > Zonotrichia > Zonotrichia leucophrys. Next base: position 7,119,595 of record NC_088180.1, on the reverse strand, counting down.
TTTATTTTTAAGGTGCTTGGGGCTGTTGGACTTGTAATGCTGTGATTTTTATGAGTTGCCCGAGCAGCTGCTGCATTTTCCATAGACCTGTTAGATGCTGTAGGTGTGCAGTGCTGCAGCTACATAATAGATGAATGGAACAAGTACCATCAAAAGAAAAGAAAAATATTAAATTTGATTTTGGCGATAATGTCTGGACACTTTCACTTCAACCTAATATTGCACCAAAGTTTTGTTTCAGAAAAGTGGATGAGAAATTTTCACATAACAGAAATGTGCAAATACCAGAGGAACAGCAACTCATTCTGTTAAGAGATGGTTATAACTTGCTTTATTTGCGAGGCTTTCTTGGTTGCTGGCTTTTAATGTTTTTCCTGGAAGCTGTCAGCGCTGCAGCTTTCACACAGGTGTGCAGCTCCTGGCACTCTGACACGTGTGTGTAAATGCGGTCAGATGAAAATTCTGCAGTTATTTCCTTGGCATCCCCGTGGAGGGACACTTGGAGAAATTGTGTGTGTGGCAGCTTCACCAGGATGGCATTTGGTGGAAGGAAGGTGCTGCTTGGTTGGGGTTTTTTAGAGGGTGCTCACACGGGTCCTCCATCTGAAGATGAAATATGAGGGAGAGTTGATGCATTATTTTATGTGATGATGTGTTACGTACACAATTAAAGAAACTCACACTATTTGGGTTTGCTGTTACTGATTCTTTTAAAGAAAGCAGTAACCATAAATTAAGAGATAAAATAAAAAAGGAAGAAGCACAGTGGATACTGTTGAGATGAGTTGACTGATTTACACGTTTTTTGTAGAACTGGCAAAGACTGGCCGTGATTCCCTACTACGGAACCAAAGGCAATAAAATATGTAATGTGTAAATTCAAATTGGAATTGTACTGACCATGGGCAAAACTAGTGCTATGGTCACAATAACTGCAGTGAAATTTTAATTTCCTTTCCACTGTAACAGGGACCTCTAAAACAATCCTGGCCTTTTGGATCTGTGCAATACAAATGAGGCATCGTGCAATATCTTCCTCTTATACAGTGGGACATAGAAAGCAGAAGTCCTGAGAGTGATGTGTGACTTGTTAACAGTCTTGTAAGCTGCAAGGCTGATCCCTGGGGTTGGTGTTGAATACCTAAGTGCATGAGTGTATCATAAATAACTTCTATCATGTTTAAAAAATGTTCTGCAGTGGTAGGAAGGAGTGTACGTGTGTGCTCTTTATCAGGATACTGCAGTTTTAAGTATGTTTGCTCCCTGGTAGGAACAAAGAGAAGTTTGTTGTACTATTTTGACGTGATAAATAACACTTCTGTTTCTGATGGAATTAATTTCTTTCCTATTACATCATTTATTTATTTCACATATTGCTGGTCCATTACAAACTGTAATCTCAGATTTTATTTATTTATATATTTGTTTGAATCCTTGAGGTACTTCCCAGCTTAAACTGATTGATCTGCTAGAATCAAGATTTACAAAAATAAACTCCTTACAGAACTGTATTTCTTAAATTATGCCTTACCTGTCTTAAAAGTTGCATTGCATTATTAAATACTGTAGGGAATTTTGTGATCATGTAATTCTAACTTCAAAGGAGTTTTCAGAAGCTCCTATGTGAGCTATACTATAGAAAATATTTGCACACCTTAATATTCTACTGATCAGTCAAAAAATGAGAACTTCTCCCCCAGATTTGTAAGTCCTTTTCATTGTAATTTTAGAGGAGATTTCATTTCCGTAAGGATGTGCTTTATTATTATACAGCTTCAAGTTTGAAAGGTACTGGAATCAGTACAGATATGCTAGATCAGAATCTGAGGATATGCTAGATCAGAATCTGAGCTGTTGCTTATTTTCCAGGATGCAGTTTTTGCTTTATATTTAGACAAATATCATCCTTTCACCTGGCATGAATTAGATCTTTTTTCTCAATGATAGGTGAGGTGATTTTTTTTTCAGCAGTGCTGTGTTCTGTGGTGAAAGATTGGCCAATATATTTCACCATCACTGAAAAAAATTTCTTTACATCTTCAGGGATTGATATTTTTAAGATTAATTTCACTAGCATTAGTAGCATTCAAGAATTATTTTAGATATAACAAAGCTGAGAAATCCACATGGCTTTTTGTGTATGTGTGAGTGTGTCTGCTTTGCTGGGGACTTGGCAGGGTGAGCTGTGGGAGCACGGCCTGAAGTCCCTGGTTCATGCAATGCTCTGTTTGCCTTGCACCCCTACGTTGTTCTGCCCAGCATAGTGGGGGCTCGAGGGTTGTTTTGTTTTGTTTGATTACAGAGTGCTGGGAGGAGGAGCGATGATTGCCTTGTCTTTCTGAGGCTTGGCTGCATTTTTAAAATTTTTTTGTTCACTGCTTTTATTCATCAGTGACAATTTATAAACAGTGCATGTTTCACAATGATTTCAGCCTTGAGTGCCAAACAACTGTATGATTTTGTTCCTTTGTTTGACAGCTATCTGGCACTCAGCCCTGGGCACAATTATAACAAATAGTTTTGTCCAGTATACTTGTATGTTCTTTATTTCAATTACATTTTTGCTATTACATTAGAAATGGATCTTCCTGGAAATGTGGTTCAAAAGGCACATGGTAAAAAACCCAATCCAAACCCTTTTAAAATCGGGTAAAGGAATTGAGTATAAATTTGTTCCGTCAGTATTTTGGAATTGAGGGGAGGAGGGGGCAGCAGGGTAAACAAAGAGAGGCCAGTAGAAAAATACTGCTGGGTTTAGTTGGTTCAGTTTCACAGTTACAAACTCTGAAAAAGAATATAGTTTGTTGGCAGGGGGAAAAAGGCCATGTGTTTCTCCAGTTGGTAACCATTTTATCTCGGATAGTTTGTGTATGTATAGACAATTAGCAGTGGGCTTGCAGCTATTTATTTAGAACAGAGTAAAGCTAAATGGTACCTTTAAAATACAGAATATTTTCTGTATTGATTTATCTTATTTTACCTCCATAGAAGAAAATTGAAAATTTAGAGCTCAAATGTCTTGAACTCAAGGTACTGCATTTAGTTGGCTGGGTTGACGTTCTCCAACACGAAGGAGGAACGCTTCCCTGTCACTGTGTGCCTCGAGTTTCTGCTTTGTGTGCCTCCCCCTCTCTCCCCAGCTCTGACACAGCTTGGTCTCATGATAGAGACATAGTGCAAATGCCAGTAAACCAATGTGAAATAAAACACCAAATGGAAAGGCAGTGATTCATCAGGAGAAAATGTTATCCAGACCCCAGTAACTCTTTTTCTTCTTTTAACCTGTACTCTCAAGCATTGTTATTCCCTTGATAATCAGTTTCAGCTCTGTTATTGAACTCAAAGCTGTGTTTTTAAAGTTGCTGTTGCCCTTCTACTGATCTCTCCTACTTCTTTGATGGTACTTTTATGCTGCTTTCTTGTTTGTTAATGCAATGCAATCATGTCATTGGTCCAGTTTATTTTCTTCAAAAATTGCCAAAGCCTCAGAGGTAGGAAATAATGTAAACTTCAGGTTACACTAAAATCATTAATAGAATCATCTGTCCTCAAATCTGTAGAGTGTAATTTTACTGTAGCGTTACTTTGTGGTTAAACTTGTATTTTTGTCCCTGGAATGCACCCATCTGGATCACTACACTGTTCCACCTGAGCACTTTCATAAGGCTCAGCTGCACGTTGGGATTTTTCCTGTCTTTACCTGGCTTGTCTGTCTGCCTTGCTCTGTTGACTTGTTTTGCCTCTCTTAAGAAAAGACCATTTTTATGTGGTTTTGCACAGATGTGCTGCTCTTTGTAAAGATTTATTTTCTTTTTGTTTCCTACATCTTAAACATAAAGAAAAGGTAGATTCTAAAAGGTAGATTCTAATAGCTGCTTATGCCCTGTTACTTGCCCTGTGGTACAAACCTGGCTACAATGCCTGACTGTTCAAATCCAGACCAGATAATTTTTTCACATTCTCTCTGGATTTGTGTGGTTCTTTCTCTGTGCACCTGTTAATGGCCAGTGCTGTTGGTGGGACACCATGGTAGAGGAGTCTTTCTCCAACATGGGTATTTTTGTTTGTTTGCGAGACATCTGTATACTCAAAATTTGCATCTTCTAAGAGGTCTTTAAGTGCAGATATTGAACAGGAGTGCTGTGTAGTAGTGGAAATTTTCCCCTTCACAGGACAGATTATTGGACAATAGATTTGGAAGATGAAAACTTCATATTTCAATGAGGTATAGTAATGGGTATGTATGGTACAGTAATTGCAATGAGGTATATTAGTGAATACTCTGTTAGAAATGCTAACAATACTCTGTTAGAAATGCTAGAAGCTGTGGTGCATGAACATGAGAATAATAAAAACCAATATGGGAAAATACATTTTAAAGTGGAAAAATAATAATTCATTGATGTCCAGCTTCTAAAGAATATTAAAGCAGGACTAAAGCTTAGTTATATTGGAGGAAGGAATATGAGCCAGATGATAAAATTAGACCTGAAATAATTGGAGTGCAAAATTAGTAAAAATTTGCTTATTTCTGTGTTAGGTCAACAGCATGGCTTGAAGGGGAACTTTGCAGTTTTCCACTGCAAAAAGCAAATTCACATACACATTATTGGTGCCCAGTATTTTGTTATTTGAAACATGTCCTTTTTACTGCAGCTTCTGAGATGTGTGTGGATGTTTTTCAGAATGCTTGATCCCTTGTAGCATGTACCATGCTGCTCAAGGCAAGAACCTTTAGATGTCACAGTCGTCTTGCCACACATGATGAATCACTTTGCCTAAAGATTTTCTGCCCACAAAGCCTCTGGGGTGGCTCTGTCTCCCTGAGGATGTTCTGTTCAACTGGCCATCTGAGCTAACTTTTGTAAAGTACTAAATCCAAACCTTTTCACATTTTATTTCTGTCAGCACATTATAAAAGGGGGCATATGCAGAGAAGTAGTTTAGCTTTAAAAATATGGTATTGCCCTGAATGTGTTTGGTTTGAATTTATTTTTTTTAAATTTAATTTGCATGAGAATCATGTCAAGTGATTGTAACTGCAGGATCCAAAATGCATTTTCCTAGATTTGCCTTTTTAATTTCTTTTCTAAAAATATTGCCAAAAATGAATTTCATGGCTTTCCTGATTGTGTCCCTCTTTGGATATGTTCTTTGGTTGTATTGGCCTGTGAGACAGGATTAGTGGTAGCTGGTAATAAAACCTGAAGTTTCAAGATATTGAACAGGTATCTGATTGATTGTTTCCTTTCTGAGGTCCATAAATTTGCTGTGGGGAGCTTGGGGGACCACTCCAAGAAGAACATTTAGAATATATATGTTTTATATGTTTTTGGGATTTAAAGAGCAATTCATGCTTTTTAAATAATTCAAAATTTGTGGTAGGTAAACTTAAATTCATATCTGGTTATTCATTTTTCATATTCAGTGGGCTAAAGCAACATGCAATTAACAGTTTGTTGTGACAAATCTGTAGAAGTAATACATCAAAAATAAGACATAAGAAGTGACAAATTACAGCAAGTAAATTCTATTTTTAGCTTTATTTTTAAAAAACTATTATTAATTATTTTTATTCTTACCCTTCCTGCCTATTTTTATTCTTACTCTTCCTGCCTTTTTTCCTTTGGTGTCTTTATGGTCACATACATTGCTGTGTTCTCTCCTTCCCGTGTGATCAGTCCCTGACTCCTCTGTAGCTGTTCAAGGTCTGCTGTAGTGAGGAGGAGGACGTGGCCCTTCGCCTGCTCTACTCCTCCCCCTGAGAAAATTCATGAGCAGATCTCAGCAGTGATTTTAAAAAGGGGTGGCAATGTAACTACCAGCTATTAGATGCCGTATTTCATCTTCTGCAGTTGTACAAAGAACCACCTTTTCTTACTTAAACCTCCTTTCTCCTTTCTGTCCTGTTGACCCTTTTCAAATATTTGCTTAAATAAGCATTGATGGGAGAACTGCTCATCTGTTTTCTTTTTCGCATGACAAATATAAATTTTAAAAAATTCCACAGACTTCCCTTTTTTCCCTTGTGGATATTGATTTTTTTAATAACTATCCATCTTGCAAAAGATATTTTCACTACCAAGAACATTCTTTAAATACAAAATAGGTCTGAGCAGTGTCTATGTCTCTCTATCATAACTTGGAAATCCTTTCTTTTGAGGATGTACGAGATACCAACTCTTTAAGAACCAGCTCAGTAACTACTGAAAAAGTTTCCAAAATATTCCTCATAGCTTTTTCAAAAAAAGTGAAAACAAACTCACCCTTTTCCATGTTATTCCAACACTTCTTTGCAAGGAGGTTTTTACCTATAGAAGATAAATTCTTGGTTCTTGTCCTGATTCTTTTTTTCTCATTAAGATTTTGGTTTTGTTAGCTTCTTTACATTTGCAGCTCTTCAATAGATGCAGTCTGTGTCACATTGAAAAAAAATTGTATTGGAATGAATGTCTTATTTAATACCTGAAAGTATAGCATGATTAGTTAGAAAAATGCTTATTTGGAAGTCAAAGCCAGCTATGCTTGCCCAAGGTTTAATATTCTGGTTTTTTATGATGAATCCAGCTGTGAAGCCTGAATGGAAATCAGACAGCTTGACGCTAACAGCTGATCATGGGAGTCCAGTTAGGCAAAACACAAAATGAATCATTTTTGTTGACCCTGGATAAAGCTGAGTAACGTCAGTATAGCTGATCAGATAGAAGGGAGCACTTAGGCAGGATCTAAACTTCAGAGCATTCAATGTAGCTGGGTTTGAATGTTTCTGCAGCAGTTAAAGAAAATTCTTAGTAGCACTGAAGATTTTCTTTGGATTTGAATTCTTTTAAGAATTGCTTTCACGGAGGGAAGTAGAGTCTTAATTTGAGCTGTGCTTTCAGTTTCAAGTTTCATTCACTGAATGAATCTTTTAAAGCTTCTTTTAATGTTGGGCAAATGTGTGTCTCTTGTTAGTGTAACATTTGCATTGCCTCCCTGCCATTTAACCATTTCCACTCAAAAAATTGCACAATTCATTCGGTCTGAGCTATTGACTGTCATAAGCTTCCACACATTCTTGCTTATGATTATTGTAAATATTAATTTTGCCCTATTTTTCATGCTGTGAGTACTTTTTAAAGAAATCCATTTCAAGATACTGCACTGATAAGATGAGGTTGATTTTGTGTTTTTTATAACTGTTTTGTTCATTAACTTCTAGCTTCCTCTTTCCAAACACTGGTGCTTGTCTGATTTTTAGTGAATGAATGAATCAAAGCTACTTTTTGCAAGATAAATTTCCTAATTTATACATTATATACTTTTGAATTATATATAATGTTTTATTGATAACTTTGCTTCTGTGTATTTTGGGGATAAGAACTGTAATATAACTAAAGCTTCATCGCAGTCCTTTGCTGTAGAAAATGGTTCAGGAGTTATGTACCATCATCTTTAGGGATTAAAATTTGTTGTCATGATTCCTTCACTGATCTCAATAAACTGATTAAAATCTGTTCATGATCAACCTGAGGTCCTTACAGCCTATATAACTTATATAACAATTAGATCCCTGATACCTATGCCATGCACTTTTTAACAACTCTTCCCAGAAGTTCACTAAAATGTGTGTCTGATGCATTTCATCCTGTCTTTGTGGAAATTCCCTGCTCACAAGCAGCACCACCTTTTGCCATCTTGGAATACCCTTTCTTTTGAAGTGTCTTTGATGAATGTTAATCCTGTTGTGCTGTAGTTCCCGTGTGTTGAGCTGAGCCTTTTAAAGATGCAGTTATGGCACAAGCAAGTGCAAGCCAAGCCCCATTGCTTTCCCATCCTGTTGATGAGAAGCTGGTTTTGTCTGAGCACTAGAAGAGGTTTAGTGGCTGGTTCATGCTGCCCACCAGAGTTCCCTCTGGTTTTGGCTTCACTCAGACAGAAATTTAGCACAGGGAAGGGAAGAGAGGTGCTCAGATGGTCCTGGAGATGTGAGCTGTCCCCTTGTTCTCCATCTCACTTAATGCTCCCAGGTAAGGGTAAGCTTTGCTGAGGCGCTTTGATTTTGGATGACATTCTTTGTCAAACTCCTCCCAGCACTTTCCATTGGGAATGTCACCAGCTGTTAGTTTTTTGGCTCTTAAGAGATGTCAAGTCTGTAGCATAGCCATCAACTTGCCCTGTGCTGCATATGAAGTGTAGTGAATATTAGTACTTAATTCATTATATGACATTTTCATTTCTTTTCAAGAGCTTTCAAAATAAAAGGAGCTGAATTTAATCTAAAAAATGGATCTTATTGAAGGAGAAATTCTGATTTTAACACTATAGGTTCCCCTAACACTGCAGTAATTAGCATTCTGTAAGTGCCCGGAATAGAACCAGTCATCAGGCCCTTAATTTAATAATTTATTGATTAATGATTTTTGTATTCTAATGAGGGAGAACACTTCCTCTGCTTCTGGTCAACATAATTCTGCAAAAGGATGTGAATATTCCTTTGATAATACTCATGTTTGTTCTTTAACCCTTTCATGCTCTTCTAACACCAAGTGTGCAACCTTTTTATTGTGTGTAGGTTTTGGATTGCAGGACTTGGATTTGGCCCTGTGGTTCTGTGAATTATACCCAGACTCTGAGTTGTTATAAATATTTCTGTGCATTTCCTTGAGATCTTTGAAATAGAGAAGGGAGGAAGTCAAGGAAAGATTAGAAGGCCTGCAGCACCACAAATCACCAGAGTACCTGGATGCTAACTATAAAAAAGTGTGCTTTTTGCTTCTGACACTTTTCCTCTCTCCTTGTATTAATGAATTAAATTATGCTGTAGTTCCGTTGTGTAGCCTCCCGGATAGGCCAGGAGGAATTGCCATCGACCTAAAGCAACATGTAGTGCTTTGGAGTGCAACCTAAGAACTGTACTCTTATCATGCCTACATACTTATTTTTTCAAGTTCTCAGGAATTTATGCCCAAAAGCAAAACTGAGTTGGTTCAGTAGATGTTACATTTGCATAATGCAACATTACATTAAAATTTTACATTTTAACTGTAAAATTTAGAGGTGTCTGCTTTTCATATAATCAGTTTAAGAAATACATAAGTAAAACTAAGCTCTTTGCTTTGATACCAAATGGGGGAGTCCTGCCTACCTGGGCATTTAGAGCATTCTGAACATTATACGTGTGTATCAGTAGTTTGTTTAGTCTTTTACATTTCAGTTGCAACTCATTTGACTTTTGGCCCCAAGGTGCAATGTAATTCCCAGAGAAGATGTGCTCCTTATCACGTTTGTTTCCCGAGTATCTTTTTAACGGTGTGAATACTTAACAGTATAGTGTGATATGCTCTGGCAAAAATGTCACCATATCCTTATGTCCGTAATGTTTATTATACTCCTGAGTCATCAATAGCACAAACATAAATTACCATGTGTAATTGACCTTTTTTGTGAACTAGTCAAAAGCAACTAGTTCTCTGATCCAAGTCTTGGTGTGTCGGGATCACAGCGCATTGTGTACTTTATCTGCTTGTTTTAAAACTAATCTGTGATACTTGGCCTAAAAGAAATAAAATTATTTCTTTCCCTGAAAGCATTGGTAAGCATATCAATAATTTTTTAAAATAGTTTTTCTTTTTTTGATGTTGTTACCGGTGTTCCTGTTTGTTTCAGAGTTTAGTCTTGCATATCACCAGGTCCAGCAGCATATTCTTTCATTGATTTTTCATCCTGCTTTGTCCTTTATCTCTGCCTGCTTGCTATTGTTCAAGGGTGGCTTGGTGAAAGGTGCGAGCGTCATGCAGAGTTTATTTTGGCAAAATGAATAATGTTGCCATTGATCTGGTCTGAGCAGACTCCTTCCTCGGGCAGAAGTTCTTAGCTTCAGGTTGTTTCCTTCTTGCAGGCTCTGCTCGAATTGCAGCGTGGAGCCGGTGCTTGAGCTCTACCCAGCACTCTATTAATATGCACAACATGACCGGTTTCGGGGGAAGGTTATTAGAATGCTGGTTTGTATCCTCCAGTGAATGAAATGATGTGTGATTATGAAGTCATCAGGCATGGACCAGTAAGGCTCGAGAGAGCCTCCCCCCCAGGTCCTGGGGGTGCCATTGATTGGTGACCATGTGTTTGTGCCCGATAGACTGTGAAATGGTGTGTTGCTACACGGCTGTGTTGCACCTGCGCCCCACCGAGGTGATTGATTGGTTTGGTCATGTGGAATGTTCCCATCTGGTCTGCAGTAATGTGTTTTTTTTGTTAGGGTTTTTTTTTCCTTCCTTCCTCTTCTCTCCCATTTCCCCTTCATGCACAAGCCGCGAGTGCTGGCTGGGGACTCGGAGCAGGCAGTGGCAAAGGCAGCGCTCGGCTTCGCCTGGTGAACAAAGTGGGGCTGCTGCAAGGCTGCTCTCAGCCCTCTCACAGATCACAGAGGCTCAGGGGGATCATCAGCACTCTCCTAAAAAATACAAACTGGAGGAGGGATGGGATACAACAACCGAACCCCAAAACCTACGTGTCACTGCAGATTTCTTACTGATTTTACAAAAGCGCTCTGCTATTGTAATTAGATTACCCAAGCAGCAGTGCATGTGGAAGATCTTATTTAACCTCAGGAAAGTAGTAGTTTATTTATTGAAAACTACTGATGTTGCACTTTAAATGCCAAGAAATTATTTTAGTTCCTTTAAAAAAAATTCTATGGTTACATTGGGCGGTCTTGTTTGATATTTCTTAATCTCACTCCTTTTTCATAATTGATCTATTCATTCCACTTAATGACTAATTACATATCAGAGCACATCATCAGCAGCATTCATCATTGTAGAATGTAATAATCAATGACATTTCAACAAAGGAAAAAATAAATATGCAAATAAGGACTCATTAACATTTGCATGAGCTGTTTGAATAATCACGTTGCTGACAAGGCTGTAATTAACAGAAATTGATGCTGAGTTCAGTATTTGATAGTGTGTTTTCTCAGCGTTTTATTGTTGTCACTGCGGGGGCTGGAATGAAGTTCTGCTCTACTTGTACCTTGACTTAGGCTTGATGTGATGGGTTGTGCCAGGTAGCAGAGGCTTCTGGGAGTCCTTAATTCATCTGTGACCTACACTTAATGCATAGAAAGATATTTACTTAAATTGCCATATTGCTAATGAAGGATTGTTAAATTCTTGATAATTGTATAACAACTGAAGGTAAACCTTTTTTCCCAAGTCAGGAAAACTAAAAATTATTCACTTTTTTTTTTAATTGATAATCTTTTGCATGAGTCAGGCACTTTGAAACTATAGAATGTATTGTTTACCTTGAAAATTAGGTATTGATGTAGGATTTTTGGGGTTTTTTGTCTCTTCTTAATCTGGCACACCATATCAGTGTCAGGAGTCTTGAGCTTTATTGTAATTGAAAATCACTTGGTAAGGAAAATGTTGTGTAATTATGAAATGTACAGTCTCTGTCTCTTCCCCTCCCTTTTTATTATTGCAACTTTACTGCCTCCTCCCTCTTTTTTTTTTTTTTCTTTTCTTTTCTTTTTCTTTTTTTCCTCCCCCTGAAGCTTCCTCTTTTTGTCATGGATATCAACTGAAATGAACAAAACACAATAAAGCTGTTTATGTCAGTTTTTTTGGATGACTGTAAGTGCTGATTATAACAAGTTTAAGGAATTTCCTTTGTTGAGTGTGTACCCACGCCATATGGCTCAACATGGAACATTAACTTGACAGGGATAATGGATTGTGGTATATGGAGACAATTTTGCCTGCAGCTTCACTATAACTCATTCTGGTTGGGGATCACAAGTTTATAATATAGGATGCAGCAAACATCCAGATGGATTTACTTTACATAAAAGAGTTGCGTTTCTTTTTATTTCCTGCCTGTAATTGGTGGGGGGGGAAGACTTTTAAAAAAAGAATTAAAAAGTGGTAAAGAGTGGGTCTTATTCAGGGAAGAAAAATCTTAGCATGTATGTAGCTGAAGTGTTTTGGATACACTGAAATGTGCATAGGTGAAGTGTTGTTACTTATACACACACGCGCACACAATTGTTGAAATAATATCTCAAGTGCTTTCACTTTTCAGAATATTTCAGTACAGCTCCAGTTCTAGGAATACATAATGTTCTAGGATAGTGTGAAAAAAGCTATTTAAAACATATCTCTGATTTTTACTTCACGGCTGTTTTTATCATAAGCAAAGTGACCACTTAATTAGCATTTCTGGTGCTTTAGTAATGCTCCCATAGTGCCCTGTTTTCTTTTAGGAAAATAATAATCCTTCTAAGCTTTTTGTGATACATGCAAAGAAAATATTGCTGAAATAATTCTACTTCTGTGTTTACCTCATATAATAGGAAGTGTCCAAATATCTTACAAATATAACAAAAGTCAGTATAAATCTAATGTGTCCTACTGATCTACATGCCCAAGGTAAGTCCTAATTTTATGAATACTTCTGCATCTAAGAGACTTTAAGCACACATAATCCCATTAAGCATGTATGTAGCTGTTTGAAGGATCAGGGTCATAAATCCATATTTAGGATTTCAAATAGAGCTACATGACATGGCTTCAGCATTCCTGTGCACTTGTGATTGAGTTGTACTTCAAATAAAATTGGGTGTTTTGCTGTCTGAAAAGCAGCCATCTTTTAGCTATCAGTTTTGGAAATTCTTTTAAAACACTATATTTTTGAGACTGAATTTTGACCTTCTGTATCCAATATAGCTGTTGTAATTTTTTTTTAACCACTTTCTCATGGATAAGAATTTATTTTTTTTTTTCAATTATCTCTTGAAAAAGAGGTAAGCACCTGAGCAGATGGACGAGACATGGTTCATGGTTGGGCAAGAGAGATGCTGGTAGTGATTATAATAGGTGCTGTTTGTCCAGTCTTCCTCCCTTGTCTCTGACTTAATATGTTGATATTACAGTTTAGCATTTTTAGACATATTACCAAAGTTTCAGAAAGTAGATATCTATAAAGAATCTGCATTTGAGAAGGGAGCAATAAAAAGGATCACTAACTATTGACCTATGAAGAACCTATGAAGAATCTGTGGTAGCTTAAGATGTAGGGTTTCTTTTAGGTTTTCATGCTGCAAATTATACTTGAAAAAGCTTCTCTATGTTCATTCATCTTCCCCCTGCATGCCTGGCTGTGTGTGTGATAATCACAAACAGGTGGGATTTTACTATGGACTTAGACATAGTTGCTTGTATTCTTTCTATGAAGTCCCTTATTTGCTACTGCCACTACAGCTACAAAAAGACAGTCTCAGGAAAACACATGGATTTATCTTGAATATTTTCAATAAAACTGGCACTGTATTTGATGTAAAGGAGCAAAAACATAATCTCTAATATACCAGTCAGATGGTGGATCTTCAATTTATTGTCTGCTGTTTGGGAAACACTAGGATAGGGCAATGTACACCAGTGTTGCAATAAACTTGAAGAATTTAAATCTGTAGATAAGAAAATTCTTTCCAGGAACTGTAAGGGGAGTTTGCTATTTCTGCCAGATTCTGGACTTCTTTTCTCCTTTTAAGCTTCAGAAGGAAAAAAAAAGAAGGAAAAAAAGAGTCAAACCCTCAGGAAACGCTTAATAAAATTGAAATTTTGAAGTAGCATTTGTGTCCTGTATCAGCATTTACTGGTCCACCAAAGGACTTCTGCAGGACTCTATTTGCAGAAGAACCTGAATGTTCTGTTCAGGTTACAGTGGTGACTACTGCAGCACAGATTATACTCCAGAACTAGAGTTCTGTCAAGGTGCAATTGCTGTGCTGGCAATAAGAATGTTGCACTCTGAGTGTATTTTTCTTATTCAGGTCCTGGAAAAGCTGCAAAAGCAAGCTTCACTTTTTTTCCTAGTCTTGTAATGCGTAGTGGCCTGTGGGGAGTGCACTTATGATCCAGCCTTGTTAATGGCTTAGTGCAAGGATGTGATAAAAGTCCAGTAAGTTGTCAGTAGAAAGGCCATCAATAGAAATTTATGAAGAGTAATGCGTGCAAGTGAATTCCAGCGGCCTCTGACAGTAAGCTGCCCTAACCCTCTTTGATCCTCAAGGGCCTGCTGAATCTCAAGTTGAAGTCAATGGTTTGGGTATAAAGAGCAATCATTTAATTTTTGTTTCGCTAATGATTTATTACTAAATATTTCTGCAGCCTTTGGACTACTGTTTTTCTTTACTGAGCTGCCCTTTCAAGGGACTCGGTCGTGAGGGGAGTCTCGGCCCGCGCCGGTGCAAGGCCGCGCTGTCGGTGACATTTCCGTGCGCTGCAGGCCCGGCGCCGGGAGGGGGCGCTCTGGGCACGGCAGCGGCCGCGCCGCGGGGAGCGGGAACGCGCCAGGGCCCACGCGCTGCCCGGACGGCATTGCCATCCCCTCCTCCCCGGGACGGCATTGCCATCCCCTCCTCCCCGGGACGGCATTGCCATCCCCTCCTCCCCGGGACGGCATTGCCATCCCCTCCTCCCCGGACGGCATTGCCATCCCCTCCTCCCCGGGACGGCATTGCCATCCCCTCCTCCCCGGACGGCATTGCCATCCCCCTCCCCGACGGCATTGCCATCCCCTCCTCCCCGGGACGGCATTGCCATCCCCTCCTCCCCGGACGGCATTGCCATCCCCTCCCCGGGACGGAATTTCCACCCCTCTCGAACGGCACTGTCACCCCCCGACCGGCATTGTCGCAGCCACACGGCGCTGCTTGCTCCCCTCCGCTCCAACCACGGCGTGCTGCGAGCCATCACTTTGTTTCTGCCTTTAGACAAGGTGGACTGTATTTTATAAAAAAAGCAGAAATTAATGTCTAGGTTAAAACAGCACTTCTGTTAAGTTGCAAACGAGTTAGTGTTAACTTAGTACTTTTTCAATATTTCCAGTAGTTTTGACAGAATTTCTTAAGAACTCCATTAAGAGTTGGCTGAGATGTGTTTTCCTTTGTCAGATTTCTCTGTGATCCGCCTGCAGTCCCCTGTCAGTTTCCTGAGTGTGTAGTTCACATGAGAAGTCCCTGCTGAATTTAGAACATTTGAATACTTGGAAGTAGACGTGGGCTTAGTTGCTTTACAGAATTTGTGCCTAAATCTACTCCTAATAAATGTGGAGTATTGATTAGGTCCTGTTTTCAGTGAGACCTTCAGAATCAAACCCATGTGATTAAGCCTCAGTGTTTGTTTAACAGCGGTGTGCTGACCAGTGTGAAAAGGGGAGTGACCACATACATAAACTGGATCTCAAACAGATGAAAAGTTAGCTAATATGGAGCAGGATTAAATTACTAGTGAGTGGAAGTCTTGTGTCTTGCCCTAAAACAGAAGACTGTCTTTGTTCTAAAGTGACATGCATGCTTTAATGCTTCTTTTTGGGGAGGGAAGCAGTTCTGAAAGCTCAGTGCCATTCCTTGTCTCTGGACTTTCTCCATTTACCAGTTTTAAAATTGCCCCCGTACTTTATTTTCAACAGCTTACTTGAAACAAGTGAGTTGGAATTGTATCAAGGAAGAAAGTTTGAAATTCTGTGGCCAAAAATTTTCTTTTAGACTGTAGGGGCAGATGCTCCTGCCACCGAAGCTGTGTTTCTGGTTATGTACTTTGTTCGGTAATTTGGAAGACTTAGCATTAGTATCATTACTTACAGAATTGAATAACTTTTCATTTCAAGACAGAACAGCAGCAGGATTTGAAATGTTTGAGTTTGGCAAGAAAAGGCTTGTCTGTAAAACAATGAAATTGCGTTGGGGAAATACAGTGCCTCTGTTCAGCTGTGGCGGGCTGAGGTACACTGCGAGCTGTTGTGAGCTGCAGCTGCATTTACCATCAAACACTGAGCTGCTGCCGATGAATGTTTTGTTTTTAGTGTCATGGAAACTGTGAGCCAAAGAATGGATATTCTATTCATCTGGGAAAATAGCAGTTCACTGCATAAAACATCAGTTGCTTCCAAAGCAGTTCTTAAAATAGACTTTGTGAATATAACCCTAGAAGTAAAAGTGCAGCAATTTAAATGACCTCGGTACTGCTTTGGTTTTTTAAAATTAGAATATATGTGTGAATTAAATAAACACAGAGGTAGTGAAAGTTTCAAGATACAGCTGTGGCATTGAACTCCTACAATGATTCCATGTTTTACTTAACTATACAATTTTTAATTTAAAGAAATGCAGAAACCCAGATATTTCAATATCAGTCTTAATCCTTTTTATGACTCTTCTCCAAATGGCTTGCCTAAGGAAGGATAGTTTTGGTCATCATTCAGAATCATTTGCTGTTTTGTACAGCAGAGTGCAAATCATAAACTCATTGCAGAGACCGGATATCCAAGAGAGTGCTCTCATGGGCATAGAAGGAAAGAGATCAGTGTTGTGTGGTTTTTAAATGCATGAGCATTTTTGCAGAACCAGTATGTAATGAATAATTAAGAGACTTAATTCAGTTGAATTGGAAAGCTTAAACTTACTTCACTAAATTTTGGTGTTGAGGGAAAAGTGTATGTAAGAGGTAAAGAGAAACAAATACAGAAAAATAGATATTTGAAGTAATTGCAAAAGTAAGCTGAAGAAATTGGAAGTAATATGACCTGATGGAAGATGGGGGCAGAATTGCCAGTTGCAGGATTTCAGAATCCAGGATTTTGGAATGAATGTGATACTGGTAAATAGAAAGAAACCCTTGCATCCAGTGAAAGCACTGGGATTCTTTCTGTTTATTGCTTTTTGGTTTAGATTTGGTTGGTTGCTGTTTGTGGGCCGGTGGGATTTTGTTTTGTTTTAATTGGGGATTTGGAAATTCGGTGCAATATTTTTGGTCAGGTGTAAGGTGTTCTGGGCAGAGGTGGATGGTCTGTGCCCTGCCCATGCTGTCTCACCTGCAGCTGCCCCTCCCAGACCCCAGCCTGCACTGGTGCAAGGGGCTGCTCCAGGCCAGGTGCAGAGCTTTACATTTGTTCTGGTTGAATTTTATGAGGTTCCTGTTGGCCCAGTCCTCCAGGTTGTTTCTGTTCCTCTGAATGGTGGTCCTGCCTTCAAGTATGCCAGCTGCATCTCCAAAATTACAGTCTGTAAAAACTCTTTCAGGGTTTGCTCGGTGTTTTCCTCCAAGCTGATAAAGACTTTAAGCAAGAAGGGTTCCATATACACTCTATAGTTGGTAATAATAGAATTATAAATGCAGGGAGAGTGAAAAACAAGGTAAATTTAAGTTGAAAAAACTGCATGAGAAGTAAAATAGGTGCTTCAGATGCTGAGACTTAGATGAGTTACTCAGAACAGGATCAAGAAAAGTGTTTTATAAGTATTTATGACTGTTTGATATCAAGTGTAGTTGAAAGCTTACAGCAGAGATAACAGCTAGGTATGAAATGGGAAATGTCTTTGAAATTAATCCTTGTTTGTGTATAAAAGGCTTGCACAATAATATACAGAACCTGTTCTATAGTCCAGGGAGTTGAAGTACAAGCAGGTAAAATAGATAAAAAGATATAAAGCCCATGTGGTTTTACTTTCACTCATTAATGCTGTTTAGGCTTACAAGGAAGATTTTCACTCTGCAATACTTTGAGGGACCATCGCCACATAACACCAGGGTGGACATTTGGCCTTTTCTAGTCAACACCTCAGGAGGTTCCCTGTGGGATTTGCCAAGGCCACAGTGCCTTTTGCAGAGGTGCTGGGGAGGCCAACAGGAAGGGCTGGGATAATGGAGGAATGTGGAAAGTTTCTGTAGCTCCCACCCTCCCCCTGAAGGGGAAATCCACCTCCAGACTGCAGGGCCTTGTCTCAGTCCTGCACGTGGCTGAATAAGAGGCAGTTTGCTTCCCAGAGTGCAGTTCAGAGCACTCCACTGACCTGGCTGCATTGTTTCAATCTGCCAGCTCTGAATTTCCAGTAACGCATTGAGATTGACCAGTTGATGCTTAAAAAAAAAAGGTAAAAACCCCTAAATCTAGGGGTGAGGTTTGAGTCATGTTGGTTTTTCCAGTTGCATTTAAAACATTATCTGATGCCGAACTTTCACTCCCTTAATGCATTCTTATTTTAATAGAGTAATAAGTTCATTCTTTTAAATAATTCTTTTTAAATGTAGCCTTTTTTTGTCAAATGGTTTGTTATCAATGCACATAACTTACAAAGCTCAGGTACATTGATAGTGTACTGTGCCAACTTACAGTGAAAAAACACACCTTTCCCACAAAATCAGATTGAAGAGTATTGCCATTAGCCTACTAATCCTTTATTAATAAAATTCCATTTTGGTGATGTCATTATTTACGAATTGCTATCAGGGGAATAAATCATTTAGGTAATCTCATTTACTTATTTTAAATAGTGTACAAAATGAACCTTCTTACAGACATCTTGCACTTTATGAATATTTTAAGACTTCGTAAAAACCAGCCTTAATATCTGAGATAACCCCTTGCTTTATATATATTTGAAAAAAAAATTTAATCCTTTTGGAGTCAGGATACCTTGACCTGCTGATACAGATGTGCAGAGCATTAGTAATTGCTTTTACATTCTTCTTGCTGTTGTAATAGAAAGTATTTCATCATTCTTATTGATGTCAGCATTTGTATAAAATAATTACCAATATTGCAATGAGCATTCCTTATTCTTAACATGCTGAGGAAAAGTGTTTTCCTTATCTGCTTTAGGTCACTTAAAGCCTCTGTAAAGCATGTGTAGCCAAGCAGAGAGGTAGGATTGATTGATATATGAAGTTTTAGTCTTTAGTGCATTGAGCAGCTCCCCCTGTTCCATGGTGTTTTTAGACCTGAGACTTATGATCACCTTGACTATGTCTGGACTTGGGTCATTGTTCTTAATGTTTCTTCAGTTGTTGTTTCTTCCACACCTGTTATGATCTCTTATAAATAATCTGTTATTTAAAACTCCAGTGTTCATCCTGGAGGTGCTTGGCAGTAAGGTATTGGTGTTTTCATAAATACATGGAGATGTGAGGTGCCTACAGATGAGGGATGGTTTAGAGAGATCTGTGGGTTTGATTGTTTTTTTAGTGGATAGTTAAAAGTTCATTCTCTGTGTAGCTGCAATACCAGTTTGCATTTCTGCAGGCTTGTGCAGTTACCGTCAGTGGTTCAGGGCTTGGGAGGATTGCTTTCAATTTTTGGACATTCCAAAGTCCCATACTGTAAATATTGCTTTTGTATTAAAAGAACACCTCTTCTAAGCTCCTAGCATTTGAAGTGCTTTGCATTACTCTAGCCTATGTAATTATTCTTTCTGGGGTTTTGTTTCACGTTCTTTTGGCTCGATGCACCTTCATGTAATGCATGTGAATAGTCAGGAGTTTCCAGCCCCTAACCAGGACATGGCTCCTCCCAGGCACCATCTCCTCAGGATTCCCCCTCTTGTTTTAACAGGTAACTTGGTTATTCTGTGGTACCTGTGGGAATTGTTTCTAGAAGAAGTAATACTCAGGAAACACTAAACATGTTTTGTCTTCCAAAATGTGTTATAGCATCTAATTTGTGTTTGGGGTTTGGTTTTCTATATTGTTTTCCTGTGTGGTTTGGTTCTTTGGGTGGTTTGGTGGGGTGTTTTATTTCATTGGTTTTTTGTTTGGGGTGCATTTTTTCCCTGTTGCTGGTTTGTTGGGGTTTTTTTGTCATCAGTTTAGCAGCTATTGCTGGTCTGGACCCCCACAGATTGAAAATTCCTGTTTTGCAGACCTCTGTCTCTGCAATTGAGATGGCTGTGAGGGGTGAAGTTAGAAAAGGTTATGCAAGTCATTCAAGTAAGAACTATCAGAAGTTCTGCAGCACAGGTCCATTGTATGCAGTTGCCTTGTGGAAGATGGTTATAAATGTTTGTGGTGTTTGTGCCTGTGTTTATACACACAACGGGCAAGGGGGGAATCTTTCTTTGTTGACAAGCTGACTTTTCATATTAAATGAGAATCAACAGATCTTGGATAGTAAGAGAAGCTGTAGATACTGGCAGAACTTTATATATATATACATGTGAAGTAATCTAGTAATTTGTAGTAAGTAGTGTCACCAAAATAATCTTTTAATTGGAAACAGGTGTAGCATTTTGTTGTAAAGTGTGGATTCTCTATTCATTTCCAATTAAAAAATCCTCTTGACTTTAGACTTAAGAATGTAATTGACGTTCTAAGTAATTTTTGTCCTTAGATCTGGGACAAATTCCACACCAGGAGAGCAAGGGATGCTTTTCAGTTAACTCTAAGTAGCAGCTTTGCTAGTTACTTAAGAATTTCAGCTAAATCCCTTGGGCATGAGGTGGGGAAGATAACAAAAGAAAAAAATACTTTAATTGATAAAGTGAAGACACTTGGATACTCTAGAAAAACAAGGGATGGATAGGTGAGTTAAGTAAATGTATATGACAAATGGTGGCAGTGTGGAATGGCTGCGTGTTCACGTGCAAACTCACTTTGGTTATTGTTTTGTGGATATTCTATATCCCTGATCTCCCTCATTTTTAGTACACTTTTAATCTGTGTCTCACTGGGTGCTCTCTCTATGTGCAGCCCACATCCTGGGTTAACAGAGTGCTACCTTTGATAATGGTGAGGTTAGCCCGGGGTAGACATAGTAGTGGAGGGTTTGCAAGTGCACGGAACAGCTCTTCAGGAATTATTTGGTTTGCAGATACTTGCCCACATATGCTTGGGGGAGGAAGAGAAGAAAGTTCTTTCTTCAGGTTTGTCCTCCCTCTTCCCTCAGTTACTGCTGTGCATTCTTCCTGCCAGCGACTTCAGTGCCTTTTAGCCTTGCAAACATTTGATTTGTTATTCAGCTCAGAGTAAACCTGCTAAGTGGAGGGACAGGAATAGTACTGGGGAAGGAGCCCTCATGGATCAGCCTCTGTTGGAATAGAAATGTTCCTAGTTGACATGAGCATATAAATTACAAGTTCATAGGGTCAATCCAAATATAATGTGGAATTTAGTCCACCCTTACCTCCTGTGTATTTGAAGTACATAAGAACATTAATAAATTGTTTTTATAGCACAAGATCTGTGCAGTGATCTGCAAACTGACAAAATACTCCATCTTTTCTTAGATGTACTTACAAATCAATGGGATGGAAGTGTCAAAGGCATGTCTTTGAGAAGCAGGTTCTTTAGTACCTCTTCACACACTGACATTATTTAAAAAAAAATATTGTGTTAAAGAAGTTGTGAGAAATCCCTTGACTTCTGTGTTTAACATCTTTATAAATATACTCGGAGATTTATTGCCTGGTTGGTTCAATCAGTAGAATTTTCACAGTGAAAGACATCTGCAAATGCCGACACAACTGTAAGTATAAAAGCTTCTGATCTTTTTAGTCTTTGGAAAGCAAATTGATTTTTTTTTTCAGATCATCTTGTGCAAATGTTAACAAAAGCAATAATTCAGTATCCGTTCCTAAATTGCAAAAGTTATAATGGGAAGTTGATTACAGGTAATTCCAGCTTCAGTTTTTTCACATTTTGGATTATTTGGATGTGAAAAGCAGTTCTTGCTCCAAATAAGTAATTGGACTTGATAACAAAAGTATGATGCTGTCTTCTTACAAATGAGAATTTATGGCATGGAGAATCCTAGGAGATCACTGGCAGACCTGAGATTGGACTGTTAAATCCCATAAATCTCATTTAGAATCGCAGCCCTTACTTCTTGATAATCATTAGTTTTCTAGGATCTCAGTCTTGCAAAATTTTGGCCAAAAAAGGAGGAGGGAGCAAATCTGTAGTGTTAAACCCAAGTTTTGCTAAAACATTTACTTCTGCTGTCTGGGAAAATTGGTCTTACAAGATGTCACAGTATGGGGGGAAAAAACCGACATTTATTCACTAGTTGCAGTCTGTACATACCATTTTTATCATGATCATTGTATTTATCATGAGACTGCATTGCTGATCAACATTTGGGCAGGGCATTTCTGGCTTAAATATGTTTGTAGTTTTTCTTCTGTTACTTTGTTAAAATTCTGCCAGTAATAGGATTTTATTGTATATTAATTACTTATTAAACTTCCGGTTAAAAATGTGTCCTACAACTTTGCAGACATTCTGTACTGTGTAGGATTGACTGCTTTATTAAAAGGTGTGAGTGTGGCTGAGTTTGCAGACTTGGAGGGGTATTGACTGGAGAAGCTGCTTGCAGTCAGAGTCTGAACTGAGATGGAGCAGCGATGAGATAAAGGCTGGGTTAGCAAAGTGATTACGGCTGGGGACCTGCTAATCACTGACCTCTGTAGGGATCCTGTAGTTTATCACTAATCTCACTTGCACTTGGCATTTTTCTGTGTTGCTGCTTCATTGTTCATAGCTGAGTGAGTAATTTGGCTTGGAATGAACAGGAGGAGGGTGCTGCAAGTCCAGCAGCTGCACTTGTTGGCACTGGCTTGTTAAACATCCTCAGTGCAGCCAGCAGCATGCTTGGCACACATCGGCCAATAATACTTAAACATTGTCATGAAGAGAATAGGAGGTCATTTGTTTTAAACCATTTCTTCTAATTGTGTTGCTCCAGATCTCTGTTTCGTTTCCAGGAGTTCTGGGGCTCGAGTATCAGAAGGAAAAATGCACGTTGTATTTTTATATGTACTCACAATATATACATGTGTGCATTACAGGTCTTTAAAGTGCTAGACAGAAGATACTAAAACTGGGACAGCCCCTATTAATGAGTAGGCTATATAGCAGTAGAAAAGGAAGAAATTATTCCTCTGCTGCTGTGGGAAATGCATAGATATGTAGTAAAAATTTTTATGGCTGCATGTGTCAGTCTTGCCTCAAAGAAGGCAACACACCAAGTCCTAGGAGCAGAGATGGATTTGTGTTTTAACCAAATGTAATATTTTTTTTTACTGTACTGAATAATTGCTGAATAAGAATTTCTAATGCCAGCAAAATTTAAAGAAATAAAGAGTGAACCTACAAGAATCTTATTCTATAAACCTTGTGTACTTTTTACCTCATGGTAATTTGGAAAGCAATATTGATTAGTAGAAAAATATCTATTTTGTTGAAGGTTTTTCTTGCATCTTTTGTATGTGCCAGTGTAGCTTGTGCAGCTTGCTCCTTGTTACATTAGATCTGCATATGAAAAATTATTTGAATGTATTCATTCTGTGAGTAACAAAGACACATACTTTGCTGGATGTGGAGGAGGAGAAAGCAGTCTGATAATTGATTTCTAACTGAATTGAATTGAAATATTAAACTGAAAACACCACTTTAATAACTTGAAAAGAAAAAGAAATTCTCAAACTTGTCAACAAAGTTAATAAGCTGATTTTTGGGTAGGCTATCTGTGGGGACCAGTGTAAAGTGTTACATTGAAGAAATGATGTTTAGGAACTGTAAAAATACGCTTCAGTGTTCACTTAGAGCAGATTCTCTGTACAAGTAGGGCAGACATACTTCATGTCTGACAAACAGAGCAGCTGCCAGCTGTGGTCACTGTGGCATTCATGCTGGATGATAAACATTGCTCATTAAAAGACGTTGTTGCTTTCCATATTGCCAACCACACAAATTCTTAGCAATGCACAGACAGATCCTCAGTCTGTAAAGGGTTAATTCTGTGGGAATTGAAATAATTTTTTGAGAGTTCTGTCATCTTCTCATAAGCCAAGCATTTTCTAGAAGCAGTGGGAAAAGGCTGTTTGATACTGGCAGGCATTTATAGCACAATCACTGAAGTAGTCCTCAGCTGAGTTCATGCAGCGCTGTTTTCAGCTCACTATCACTTTGCATCTTGCTGTTTCAGTTCCTTCTGTGTTCGGAGTATTTAGGCTGCACAGCTGTTATAGTATAGATGGATTGTGGAAGACAATTCCTCGTGTGGTATTCAAAGGCTGTGTTAAGTTGTGAGCATATCACATTTAGACAAGTGATTGCAAGAGAAAAAAATTATTTACTAAATGCCTATTAATGTTTGAATTGCTAGAGAATGTGTCAGGGTTTTAAATTTATGCAGTTGGGAAATATTTGTGGTTCAGAATTCCTAGTGGGGTTTTCTTGGTTGGGTTTCTGTTAACTCCATAGTCCCTGAACTTTAAGCCTGTTAGGTGGTGACTAGGTCCTTGAAATTTTTCGTGATAAAAACACATGAAACGTCAAAAAAAAACCCCAAGGCCCAACAAGACACATGAATTCCAAGTTATTAAAAGATTCAAATGCCTTGTGAATTGACCTGTGCAAATGTAAAATTTTTGCATATAAGCAGCTCAATTTTTTAAAAATGTCTATTGCTTTATTCCAAATCAGTTTGGCATGCACAACTCTGGAGCCACTAGGATGAAACCTGAAGAAAAGTTTACCATGATGCTACTTTGTAAGCAAGGCATAGATTTTGCTGTTAAAATGGCAGCATCTAGCTTTTTTGTTGTGTGAAAATAAAATCAGATCTGAAGAGGAAATAAACTTCATCTGGGCATCTGCTTTACCTTCCCAGCTGATAAGTCTGCACACTGCCTTACCTCCATCTCTGCACAAACCTGTGCAAATGAAAGTGTTCAATAAGGATTTTGTCATTAATAGTGGTTTTTGCTCTCTTTCTTCTAATTAATGTTCAACAAGGATTTTGTAATTTATAGTGTTTTTTGCTCTCCTTCTTTTAATTAATGTCGGGTGCCACAGTGATAAGTGTCCTTATGTCCCTGAAATGCTGAGCATTGGTGTTTCTGAATTTGCAGCTGCAATGCGAAGGAAGCTATTGCTGTCTGTGTAGGGGCACTGACTGAGACAAGGCCTGAGAGAGGGCATTACAGACTCAGCTGCAAATCTTGTGGGGTAAGCCTGCAAGTCATTTCAGGGTCTGCTTTGGCTCTCACTCTCGTATTTTTAGAGTTTGCATTCTCATAAGCACTGGGACTCCAGTAATTTGGGGTTTTACTGTAACTTCTATGTTTTTATTCTCTTCTGTCAATCTGTAGAGTATGAGTAAATAAGAAATGTATTTCATAAGCTGAAAACCACCAAAGGGATTCTGCTTTGATACATTTGGCCATGTTTGTGAACTTTATTGGATGCTGGAGACTGCCCATGCACTGATCACAGAGTGTGTGGGACCTACCTGTTTGTGAGCCATCCAGGAAGTGTCATCTTCTCACACCTGACATTAGCCACCTTCCAAGTACTTGTGGAGGAGTGCTGAGTGTTTTCTGTTTCTATTGAGAAGTAAACATCACCTGTGGCATTAGCGTACAAAGGTTGAGTAGTGACAGTAGCATTGTGCCCGGGCTGGAGCAGCTGAGGTGTGTTGAGATGACAAGAGCAGTTTGATGTCTGTACTCCATCACCTTTCCATTGTGTTGGAAGTGGAGCTGTCCTGTGATAAGGCCAGGCTGGGAAAGCTTGGTGTTTTCTCCCTGGGGCTTCAGAGGCTTCACTGCTCTCAGATGTGCTCTGATGGTGCCCAGGATCCCCCACCCTCCTCTGTGCCATCCTTGTGCTGTGCCCGTGTGGAGATGAAGCTGCTGACCCTGCTCCAGTCCCACCCCGGGCCCACAGGGTGCAGCTCCATGGTTTGAGGGGGAGCCAGGAGCAGGACTTGGGTGTGGGCTCGGTGGGTGTTGCTGTAGTGTGTGACTGCTCCTTTTGGGTGTTTAAAAAATGTGTACCTTGAATATTATGACACTATGGCAAGTTTGAGAGTGCTTGAAAGGGGAAAGTGTTTGGGAGACTGTCTATGAAAGGCCCTCTCATGGCTGATCCTGGGTTGTTTTCCAAACCCTTCATTGAAAAGCTAGGGCATTTGAACTCAGATTAAATGTTAATTTGCCGAGCTAAGTTTTGATAAATATTTAGGCACTGCAGCATCAGAAGGCTTTGACTCTTCCTGGTCTCTTCTTGGAACCAAATTTACTTTAGGTTGGGCTGTTGGAGTAAGCTTTTCTCCTTTAATATGAATCTGCCATACTTTAAAAATTATAACATTTAAATAACATGATTTTATGCATTCTTATCTAACAATTTCTTGCTTGCTACACAAACTATAATTTAAATCATAATTTTTCTAGCCTCTGTAATTGACTCTTGTACAAATATTTGTTTTAAAGCCTGCCTGGAATACTGCATACTTCAGTCAAAGTTGTTTATCATGTGATATGAGATTCTCATTTTCTGGAAAGAAAGTGCTGAGTCTGGTTTAAAATGAACAGCATGATTCATCCTACTACTTATAATTTTGCATGCTAGGTATTTTATTTGCTTGGTGCTTGATAGATTGTTAGAAGCAAATTGCTTCAGCAGAAAAATGTTAACTTTTTTTCTCCCTTTGTTACAGCAGAGCTGCCATTTTTCAAGCAAACTATTGTTGACCGTACCATTGGTAGCTATCATGATGATAACCTTGCAGAGATGTTGTTCCATGAGATTCAGACTTCCTCTTCCTTCCTGCTTACACAAGATGCACTTTTAAAATGAACAGAAAGCATACTTTAGATTTTCCTCTTATGAAATTGTATTTAGGGACTTCTAGCAGTAAGAGAGAAAAATCAGAAAAAGCAAAGGAAGTCCTATTCTTGAAGTGCAATTGCAATAACATGGAGCTATTTATCACTGAAATGGGAATGTGAAAGAGGCTACTTTTTCTTCTTATTAGGACAGGATAACACACACATCATTTGCAAAGGGAGTGCCTAGTTGGGTGAGATAGCATTCATTTTCAAATGGGTAGATCTGCTTAATTAATGCTTGCCTTTGGATAAGGCTCTGAGTGGTGGTACAGGGTTTTTCTGAGCCCTAACTGTGCTGTAATTAGGGCAGGCACATGCACTTGGTGCTTTTTGTTACACACAAACTTGATGAGTGTCTGATGCTTGGCATTGTTCCGTGGGCTTCTATTAAAGATTTTTTTCAAAGTGTAGCTTGATAAACTTCTGAGCTCTACTGGAGAAGCTGCACACTGAGTTTTCATATACAAACATGCCATTTTGGTGGCATACCTAACAAATACAGCACTAAGTAGATTTTCTGGAGCTGCCAAACCCATTGCTAATGTCTTGTGACTTGAGGCAGCAACATCAGAAGGCAGCCTCTGCACCGTGTTCTCTGTGTGCTGCTTACCCTCAAAAATTGCATTTGCTGTCTTGCCCACTTGTATTGCTTGAGTTTTGTGCCTGCTGATCTGTACATGAAACAAAAAGAGATTTAGGGGTGAGTGCCAAGAGCTGAATAAATCAGCTGTGGTTTAAGGGTGAGTTTTAGTGTTTTAAATCAGATTTTTGTTTGATTTTCATGTGGTGTGATTTTATTGCTCAGTATATTAATTGTCTAATATGGATACCAGCTAAGTGTTACTTTCATGTAGGAAGGAGAAATGTCTGAAAATGTCTCTACCTTTGCTTGTTAATAATGGAAATAAAAATGGACTTTTGCCTTTTTTATTTAAACATACTGAATAGGAATATTTTATAGCATCTCACTGGTTACAAAAGGAATTTAATTAGGTAAATATGTGATCTATTACTGTAGTGTTGTTTGAGCATGTTAAACACAGATATAAAAACCTGATTTTATTCATGCAACTTAACGTTTGTAAATTTATTATGATGCTAATAGATTTTCTGAATTGCATAAAAGGACAACTGATGTGGATGTCTAGGGGATTTTAAAAATAACCAAATTTTAAATTTCTTTCTCTTTTAGGAAAAACCTCTGACAGAGGTCCATTTCCACTGTATGGTAGGGATACAGGCTTGCCTGGCTGTCAAGTAAGTACAGAGTTTCTTCATTTCAGAGTGATGATATTCTTCATGCTATTTTAATGAGCCAGACTAAGAATACTTTGATCATTGTTTAAAAGTTTGTTTTGAATGCACAGGAAGTTTGACTGCTTAAAAAGTATAATTAGCATGTGATTACATTCAGTGTCTGTTGATAAAGATTTAAATAACTAATATGTTTATAATTCTAAGAAATTAATTTATGTTTATTTTCTCAAAGAGGAATAATTTTTTAATTTTACTGTAGGTTGACTATTTCCTTTGAGCTGATATTTTCAGAAGTATCTTTCTAACATTTAGCGCATGAGTTTGACATCTTGGTTTTCAGTCTTTAACTAGTAGCTTGGGAAGTGTGAATGGGCAGCACCATGTGGCAGTGCTTCCCCTATTAAGAAAGGATCATTCTCACAGCCTTTACTACTTCTCTGCAACGCAGATGTGGCAAACAAAGACCCATTTGTAGCTGTATGGGTGAGCTTTCAGCAACATTCTCCCCAAAAGCAGTATAGCTCTTTACCTGAGAGTTATGGGCTTCACATTACTGCCAGTCCAAACAGTAAAACATTGTATTAGTGTAGTTACTATTGTTGAAATAACTCTGTATGTACTCTATTTAAATATAATAACTTAAATTTGGCATTAGTTTGGAATCAAATTAATTTCCACATTACTTTTTCATTAAATTAATGCTTTGTATTGGAAAATGGTTTTATGTGAACTTTGTAAAAAATTCCACTCTGCTTTGCACTAATGAGTGTAATTTCTGTTGTTCGGTTTCTCAGTGAGGAAAATCCTTTTATATCTTTGTATATTTAGGATTGTTTCTATCTAGTACTGTTTAATATACCTACAATCCTACCTTACATATACCTGCAGTCTTATACATGTTTGTTTCTATTAACATGACTTTTTGTTCTGTCCCTTTGATAAGCTTCTGACTATTTAATCTCCCTCTGTTTCTTTTTCCTTAAAATTTTTAGTATGTGGGGAAAATGTTACTATAGGTAAATCTGTATTAGTTCTATATTCAGGAAAATAAAAAATGAACATAGAATTAACTTTCAATTAAATTTTAATTCCATATAAATTCATGTGATAAGTTGCAGTTTGTACTTTATTTTGGTTTTTGTCAGGTAAATCTGACAGTACTTGAATTCATTTAGCTTGGACTGTGCTGGGATTTCTGAATCTTTTTGATTTATTTGCTTGTTTGTTTGAATGCATGGTAATGCTTAAAATACAGCTCTCATTGCAGCCACAGTGTTTGATATCTGTCATAGAGAAGGTGCAAAGTGATCATGAGAGGTGATTACAATCTAAATGAAGAATCAGCTGCAATGGCCCTGACAGAGGCTTCATGGGGTCAGTTCTCAAAAAAGTCCAGAGAGGGAAGAGGCTGCATGACCACCCTGGGTTTTGTTTTCAACTGCTGAAGTGTAATTACTTTAAGCAAGTTTCCCTGGTCCCTTATCTAAACATCACTGTAATTGAAGTAGCTGACTCTTGTCTTACAGCCAGTGGACATGGATCTGCTCTCTTTTGAGCCTGTAGGGGCTGGGAAAACCATTAGATGATGAAGATGATAAGGAGTCCTTAGAGAAGATAAGATATAGCTGGAGTTAATTTTGACCTGGGTGTGTGCAGTGCAGGTATATTTTAACAGTGGCTGTGTAACAGGATCTATCTCAGACTGAAATGTTGGTAGAAAAGCTTATGCTGTGCTCTGAATGCTCTCCAGTAGGTTCACAACTCTAGGGGATTCCAGTGCTTTAAATGAGGTCAGATTTTCACCTAGGGCCTTACCACCATGGCAAAAAGACATTTCCTGGATCTTTCAGACAGTACTGTGAATGTTATGTTGGGTGGTACTTGCCTGTTTTCCTAACAAATATCCAGTTTCTGATACATATTTGAATTATGGTGATCAAAAATTTCCCAATACCTTTTTATGGTAATGGGACATTAGCTTACTATTCCTCACCCTGTGTTTTTCAGTTTATAGGTTCCATGTACAAAAATGTATTTACTTTTGAACACATTGCTTTTACCATCTCTAAATTTGTCAGTGCAATTTTGTATTCCAGGCTTGCATGGCATTTGTAGATCCTTATGGGTTATTTGCTTTGTGAGTTCAGTAAATGCAGTCTTCATTTTTCATCCAAGTCACTAATTAAGAGGTGGAATGATGCCCAAAACAGAGGCCTGCAAAGTCTCAGCTAATACATTCACCCACTGTTGATCATAAACTCTTAGCTGTTTTTAATCAGCTTCTCTCTGTATTCAGCACTTGTTTTAGTTGTCCTTGGTTCCTTAGTTCACCTGTAAATGTGGAAGTGGTAAAAGCCTTATTTAAACATGTATTATGCAATCTGAGAAAGAAATTTATTTTATATAGGGTATTTCAGCTGAATTGGTATCACTTCTTCATTATCTTCTGACATTTGCAGTCTATTTCTGACAGTATTATTAAAAAAAAAAGGAAATTTATGTTTTTGAGGAATTGCAAGCCACTACTTTTCTTCCTCTCTGAAACCAACTAACCCCACTCTTTTCTGGTCTCTGCTCTGAACCATGAGTTCTTCAAAGGCAGTGGCTAAGGTTTCTGAAATGGTAAAATGGCAAGAGCTAGTCAGTCTCCTGAGTTTGTTATTGGGTATAGATAAATTGAAAATATCTAACTTCTCCAAATTCACTTGAACCCATCCTTCTCCTACCTACTTTCCTTATGTTTCTGGTGTAAAAGGTATTAATAACCTAGTATGGAAGTGTGAGGAGTTTTAATTTTTACTTTGAGTTTACAGAAGGCTGCAATGAAAATTTTCAAGACTACTGTAAGCTGCAATATTTCAGAGTCTTAGTATCATTCTCACCTTTTACTGAAAATAATCTAAGCAGTGATTTGTAGGGACTGTTTGCTACCTACAGGCTTTATATTTAGGCTGTAGGAGTGAAGTGTGATTGATTTTCAATGTAGCTTAGGAACCTGAGTGACTTAGGTAATAGAATCTGATTCACTGTAACATTTAGTCACAAGAACATAAATATGGCTAATTTAGAAATATTTTATTAGCAAGAAGTGCAGGTTTTCAGGTTTTCTCTCCATCAGGTGTTTTAAACAAGCCAACAAGCAACATCCAAAAGTATATAGACTCTAAGTGGATGGTTAAGATGACAAATTAAGGCTTATGCAGAGCTGATTTAGATGAATGTAAAAAATGTTTACCTGGAGGAAGAATTGACAGCTTTTAGAAGAAATACTAAAAACTCTGTTTAGCTGTCAGAATGAAATGCAATGCTACATGACTTGACAAAAAGTCTCCTTTTGTGTCTTTGAATTGAAGGGAGGGTGGTGGTTTGTGATTTTTGTGGGGAACTCCACCATTCCTGTCGGCCATGTAATTGCAGTTTTGGGAATGGCAAGTTTTCACAAATTATAAATCAGGTAAAGGTTAAATTTTCAGAAAACTTCTTGTGATAAAAAGGGTTTTCTTGGCATTTGTGTGGTTTTGTACTGGAAACAGTAGCTTATGTGAAAGAAACAAGATTAGACTTCAGATATTGAATTCACTACTCCCATTTCCAATATCATCAAAAAGGTCCCCAGCTGTCACTGCACATTGGTTTGACAGCTCTGAGCTCAAAGAAAGCCAGGGGTCTGCAATATTTTTAAAGTGAAATTGAGATAAATGTGCAGTACATGTGTAGCTGTTAGACTAATTCTTCTAATTGTTGGTGTGGGTCTTCCCAGAGGGTAACTTTATCCCCAGGGGCCTGAGAGTGCCCTGGGGAATTGGGGGGGAGTTTCTTTGGCCTCACGTTGCCTGTTCTCATTGCCTGCCACCGGCGCTCCCCACTGGCATCACTGGGCTCAGCATGGGAAATTGCTGGTGACCATCCCCTTTAATGTTCTATTTTCATTCTAAACAATCATGCATGAAAAATAGACATGTGGAATTTTTTGACATGTGGAGATAACACATTTTTCCTCCCTTCATAATCATTTGAAGTCTGCACTGTATCCTGTGTGTGGGAAAGGAGGAGAATCCAGTGCTGAGTGTAATGGATGCTGGGCAGGAACTAAAGAGGCATTCAGCACTTGTGGTTTAAAGTGTAGCTTTTTATAAAGAGTCCTCTCTTAATTTACTCCATTTTTGTTACTCATTAATCTCTGTGGTCTACATGATGATGGGACACTTCAGAACTTATAAAACCCATTTAGAAAAAGCTGCTGCTGGTAAAACTGTAGAATATATGAGTGCTGGAAGGAGCTATGGATTGAATTTAGTAAATACATTTCACTTAGACTATGTACAATCACATATATATATGTAAAATAATTTATAAAATATACACTGTAGTACATGATGTATATACATATTGCATGAATAGTATAGCACTACACAGAAGGCATATGGATGATCTGTATGACTCTGTGTACTCTACATAGATTTTATTTAGTGGCAGATGGATTTCTAAGTCATTTTTGCTGCTACTATTATATAGGTTTTGTGTATGTTGGTAATGCACAATAAATAAGGCAGCTTTTTCTAGGATGAGAAAAATCCAATAGAAAGCTGCTCCATCAATATTTGCAGTAATATTTCTACCCCATTTTCCCTTCAGTAGCCATCAACTCTGCTGTTGCCATGAAGCTAATGTGGGGTGACTCATTTAGCAGCATATTATTGCATCATTGCAGCATGATGTAAGGCACATCAGGCTTTATTAAATTAGCCTGAGTTTTGCAGTATCTCAGTAACATTTTATGCACATTAGCACCACACTTAGTGCTCCTTATGGGGATACACTCCAAGTAAACAGATTAAGACATGATTTCAGACAACTTTTCAGAATTTACCAATTTCTCCTTTCTTGACAATTTAACATGGAACTTTAAAGGTTTGCATCTTGTTGCCTGCAAATTTAGCTATTTGTTAAAGAATAAAATGGCAGCATGTTAGACTGTATTTGTTAGCTGTTACATCCTTAACAGACTAAAAAGTTTGTTCTATTTTTGTGTAAAAAAATTTGTTTCTGAACAAACACTATAAGAACTTCTGAAATAAACCCAAAAAATGCCTTTAGCATCAATTTCTTGGGCAATTTAACAGATGATCACTTCAGCAAAAGAAATGAATGCAAGTGTATGTTACTTTGTCTTTGCATAGTCAGTAATTTGCCTCTTTAAAATTTAAAGAGACTTTAAAGCAGCTTGAACAGAATTCAAACCTAAAGAGCAATCCTGCAATGTTGGGGCAAGTAGTTATCTCAGAGCTCACTCTCTAACAGCTGAGGAAGAGTAATAAGGGTATAACTCCAGAAATTTGAGCTGTCTAGGGAGAACATAAAAGCTCATTTGTATTGTGCATAAGCAAAAATGGCAACTTTTTTGTATGACTGGCTGGTATTACAAGCAAAAGTTAAAACAAGAGTATAGATACCAGAAAATAGCACCAACCTAAATGTATTTTTAATATGTTCTGAAATATATTATATAATATTAATAAATTATATTTAAAAATAAATCAATACATAATTAATTTTTGCTAAAATAAACATTCATTTATATATTAACAATTATGTAAATTATTATTTATATCATACTTTTAATTTATGCAGTTATATAAATTCTATAACTATGTATATAACTAAGATATGTATTTGGTGTAATGGAGAAGATTGATTTTAGTGTTTTTAATAAAGCATCAAGTAACATTAAGCAGCACTAAGATTAAGCACACAGACAAAAATGTGAGTGTTAGGTTATAAGGATGTGCAAAATGTGTGTGGGAAGCAGAAACAGGATTTACTGACAAAAATGGAAAAGTGGAGAAGAATATGAAAAATGTAATTGGAAATACAAGTTTTGTGAGGACAAAAACCTCAGAAGTGGCAACAGTGAAAGAGATGAGTGATTGTGAGTAGTGGGGTAGAGCAGGATTTTAGTGGCATTTGACAGCTGGGATGTTGCCTAAAATGTAAGAGTTAGACTAGAGAAGGGCTTTGTGCCACAGGGTGTTTTCCCAGGTGCTTGTTGTTCAGATGGGTGCAAAGGCACACAGATAAATCCTGCTCGGGCTGCAGGAGCAGGGTGGCAGCCTGGCAGTTGTTCCTGGGATGCTTTGCCAGGGTTTCTGCCAGCCAGTGTCCATGAAACAGCCAGGAAGCTTTTCCTCCTCACTGCTGGTGTGTGTCTAAAGATGCTTTAGATGGATCTTTCCAATGAGGCAGAAAATTACATCATTTTCTGCACCTTTCTGATGAGTGGGGCTTTACAAAGGCTACAAGCAGTGGCACCAGTTGCTTTTCTTCCTTCCTCACATAGTTTTAGAAGCAGAACAGAGAACATGATGCCTCCTTAAATCCAAGTAATACTGAGTTATGGAAGTATAAAAAAAATTTAAGGCTTGTACATGTGTGGGGATTTTAATACCAATATAACTTTAAAGCTGAAAAACTGGTTTTATTTTGTAAATTCTCTCTTTTTAATCTCCCCTTCTCTGACACTTTTGATATCAGGTGTCTCCCTGAAGCAGATTTTTACAGCTGAGCTATCAATCTCTAAGAAATGCAGCTGCTGAAGGAAAGGCTGACACAATGTTAACTGAAGCAGTGACTCTGGATTCTGCCAGCTGATACCATCCTGAAAGATTGGGATGGGGAGAGGAATATATAGTTTAAGGGCAGATGGAATGCCTGAACTTTAGTTTATTTTGCTTTATTTTACTTCTCAAGTAGAATCAAGCAATATTAACTTTCTTTTCATCATGATTTATTAGAAGTGAATTACTTATCGTGCTATTGGGAAAATATCTCCTGTCACTCAGCAGATAAGGAGTCTGCAAAACCTTTTTAGAAAGTAAAAATGTATGGGGCACGGGCTAGATTTCTTTTTCCAGCGCTGGAGGTGACCACCTGAAGTTAATCAGGGAAGACATTCCCCCTGGAATGAAGCGGGTAGCAGGTGTTAGGAATTTGTTATAGTTGGAGGAGGGATGCTATTTATAAAGGGAGAGCAGCTCTGTAAGGAATAATTTTCAATGCCTTTACCAAGCAAACAGTTTCTTGTCTTTGCCCTTCTCTTTCTCACACTATTTAGGCTTGGCAAATTTCCTTGCCACCTTTATTTTTTCGTTTATTTTTGATTGTATTTAAGGTTATGGGTATTCTGTAAACTAATACGCATATTGCTGCATAAGGAAGGAAAAATATGCTACAGCACAGAGTGCAGGTAAAACTTCTTTGGCGAATTACTATTTGTGTCCAACTGTTCTGACTGCCTCAGAGCTGGGTGCTTCTCAATTACAAATATATATGGTATTAGTGGAGGATGGGGAAAATATTAGCTCAGCTCTGTACTCCCAGCCATGCCTGCTTATCTGAATGAGCTGGATTGCCCTTTGGATTTTCTTGAAGTGTGCATTCCTTTTGTCTGTAATTACTCTAGTATGTTAAGCCCCCATTTACCTTCCTTTTTGAATTAATAGGTAGAGAAGGTCCCTTCCCAGACTTGACAAAAGCACAAATAGCTGGTGGCAAGAAGAACAGATGCCCTGAGCAGGACTGGGGAGGGGGAGTTGGTGCTGTGGGCAGCCTGTTCTGGGCAGGGGGAGTTGGTGCTGTGGGCAGCCTGTTCTGGGCAGGGGGAGCCTGTGGGTGCTGTGGGCAGCCTGTTCTGGGCAGGGGGAGCCTGTGGGTGCTGTGGGCAGCCTGTTCTGGGCTCTGCTTCCTGGGCTGGCTGGGACAGCACAGCCCAGCCACTGAGGCAGGGCTGGGAGGAAGCACAAGATTTGGCATTTACATTCCTCCTCCATGGAACTAAACCATGCAGCTTGTTTTGGTTTCAGCTGTGTTCTGGAGTGCTTTTCCAGACCCCGGTGCTCCTGCTGGCGCAGGTTTCTGAAGAGCAGGGAGAGAAGGATAACATTTATTCAGGAGAGGGGATTGTAGCCTAGGATATCTCCTGGCCATTTCCTAGCACCCTACTACTGAACTGAGTTCTCCCTTGATCATATGTGAAAACATTTGGGTTCTCCATGTTAAGTCCTAACAATTAACTGGTTGCTAATTAACATAACCTCGTCATGTTAATAATTTTCTGACTTGGTTCTTAGAGCAAGATTTTTCTCTTGGTTGTGTGCGGGAGGAGATGTACAGCTTCCATACTATATACATGAAATGATCTATTAATGGTCTGAAATATTTTAAAATAATTTTGCTGAAAATGCAGAGAGTAGTTTGAGAACTAAGGAACAGATGCAAATATAGTTTGTTTTATAATATCCTTTGTAGTCTAACTTCTGTAAATAAGGCTCAGCATAAAATCCTTTAATATTGACTCCTCATGCTAGTATCATGTAATCATAAAGGAAAGCAAGGAGGGTGGTACCATAAAAATTAAAAACTAGATGAATAACCACTCAGCAACTTCTGTTGTAAAATTTTAGAATTTTCCAGAAAGAGACTTTTGTATAATCACAGAAAGGAAGCTGTTCAAATTACTGTTTTCATAATGTAGCAAAAAGATTCAAAGGCAAAGGGAGGGGTGCCTGACCTGTAATCACAATGCTTAGTAATGCCTTCCTAGAATTCAGTCAGCAAGGCAAAAATCCCTTGCCCGGGGGGATGAAGGAAGACAAGCTGAGGCAGCATAACCTCGGGGATTGGACACAACATCAGCAGGGTGCTGCTTTAGAGGCGTAAAACTGAATTTGTAGTCTTGCCAATATGCAGCATCAGTGCAGGGGAGACAATATTGCAAAAGAGAAGGAAGGGACTCTTCACAATATTTGTGTTAATCAGGGCCTTTAAAGACATTTAGATGCAAAAAGAATACAAAATGATTTCTTCCCTTTGCATTTAATCTTTGCTCTCCTCATGGCTAAAAAACTGCCATATATGTAATTCTGAATCAACTCCTTTCTTCTCTCTCCTCTGTCCCTGTGCTCAGTCCCAGTATATTTACACATGAACAGAATTTGCCACAGTAGCAGCCTCTGCTTAGGTGCACACATGAATAAGCAGCTCTTGGTGATCTGGAAAAGCTTTGGCATAAAAAGAGAATATATTGATAATCTGATCTTCACTGGAGTTATCATTAATTGGAAAGACAGTAAAGCTAAATGTAATTTTGTTTATGATGTTGCATCACTTCAGTATTTAGTACCCTAGGTAGCTGGTTTTAAATCCAGCGAGCAAGATTAGCCTGATTACACTGGCAGGATGCAGTTGATGGATGACTGTCATTATCTTCTCAAACCTGCATGATACTTTAGGTATAGGAGATGATAATTAAATTTTCAAGAGACTACACTGAGATTATAAGACCTAAGTATTTTTTTTTAAATGAGGAATATGTTTGCAATTATCAACATGTTGTTAGAGGATCCTCTCCTGAGATGTTTTATTGGCAACCCCTGATTTCCTTTAAATTGATCAAGGAAAAAAAGCTCAAGTTATCATATAACACTTTAGATGTTGTTTTGGTTTTCTAATTCTGGTATTTTCCTCCTCCTGAAACAGACCAAAAATGTATCTGATCAAATCTATTGGTAATGGCTTGAAGATGTACAGGTTAGCACAATATATTTAATGAAATGTTGTTTGAGACAAAACACTAGAGAGGATCATAATTAATGCCTCATTTTCTGCCAGTTGCTATTGATTACTCATTCAGAGTCCCTTTGTTCTCAAAATGGTAACACTGTATTTCACATTACTATTTGATGATATTCTCAGGATGAGATTCTTTAACAACATGCTGATAATTGCAAACATATCTCTAAAATTTAAATTTAAAATGAATTTACATCATATGTCAGTGTTTTTTTCCAAATTCAGCTCCTATTTTGGAGTGCATATTCATTACAGTTTCCAAAGACTGGAGACTTGAGTAAAGTGGAATTCAACCCTTTATATCTTAGTTATATTTTTGGCTTGAACTGCATGACGTGGAACTCAAGTGAATGGTCTTTTTGTAGCCCTAACCTCTCCGCTGGACTAGGATTTCAGAGCAATTATTCATGTTTTAGTGTTTTGCTGGGTTTTCCTTTCGAAACACCATAACAAAATATACAACTTTGCTGGGGGATTTTGCAAGTTTACCAGACTTTGACTTTTCTGTTTTGTTATGTTCTTTTAAGCCAGCTTATGCAAATTATCAGGTTTATCTATAAGGCAAGACATGCAATCCTGAGACACGTTCTATCCATGCTGTAAGTCATCCAAACAGCTCACTGAGTAAAAAGGACATGCACATGAAACTTGTGCTCTACCCAGGGCAACATTTCAAGTTTACAGTAAGGCAAGGAATGCACTTGCCATCTGCTCTGTGTAATTCTGAGGAATAGAGAGATGCCAAGTGAGTTTGTCAGCGACTGAGCGGGATAATGGAGGGATTTGATTGAGATGAATGGTGTTGCATTACATTATTTTGTAAAAGTAAAGTACTCAAGCTCACAATTTTTAACTGAAAACTCAAGTACTTTTTATTTGTTTTTTACTTCTAGACAGTTTTCCTGCTTTAAATAGGTACAGCCCGACTGCTAGGATTGAAAGCAAAAATTTTATGAAAAGGAAGCTACTGCAAAAAAAATAGGAAAATAAAATCTAGTCAAATCTAGTTGACTGTTGGGGAGGTTTTCAAGATCTAAGTTTGCAGTTGGTGAGTTGCAGCTCTCATTTCACTGCCAAAGCAGACTGCCTTATTATGCCAGCATAATAGGCCTGTCATAATCAGTTGCATATAATGGGCTAATGCTTTTATTCTCAACCATATTATTCTTTTGATAGAAAATAATGAATAATGTAAAGGCACACAGTTGTATTTGGATGAAACTATCACATAGTTTGGCTATGGCTATGCTGGGAAAATTTGAATTCTTAAAAGTGTTTGCCAATGTTTGCATTTAAGAAAAGAACATGGACAAGATTTAGACCAGGAAGCACAGGGCTACCTGCCTATGGCAAATACATTTTTGAATAGGTAAAAAAACCCTGTATATAGGTAGTGTATGGAGTGTGTTTGTTCAAACTGTTTGTGTGCTTTCCAGGACAGCTTGGCTTTCCTGTTTGCATAGAGCCTAAACATTCGAGAGCTGCAAGGAATATTATGTAAGGACATCTGTGGCCTTTACTTGTCCACTTTTTTTTTTTTTTTAAATATCAAAGTAAAATCAAAGAAATGTTTACCAATGTATTAGAATTCTGCTGGCTGGTGTCCTAGAAGTTCATTGAAGGCAGAGCAGTGTTTTGGCATCAAATTGTATCTGCAGAGTCAAAGATCTGGGCTGGAGAGAAGAAAACCTAGGAATTAGTCAAACTATTTTTTACTTTTATGCTTAAATTATTTGAAAGAATCAATTAAAAAACAATTTTAAAATAAGTTGACTGAGGACCTTCTTTTTATCTCAGGCATATAATTTTGATATAAGCATATGGCTGATTGGCTTGTTAGTTTGAATGGAAGCAAACTTTGCCTGCACGAAAATGCAGCTGCATTGCAAAGTTACTTGTTTCCTGTGACAAAGGTGCATAAATCCACCCCAATATAGAGATACGATTCTTTTCCCCCACCTCATCCATACAGTGATTGCATTTCATTTTTATGAGAATACTCTTTAGGAAAGTGACCCTTTAAAGCATTTGTTGAGATAGTGGCCCTTGTGAAAGCCTTTCCTATTTGGGTCAGGCCATGCTATTTCCCCTGAGGCTGTCAAAACTGTTCTTGGCTTCTCTGAAAGGGATAAATCTCAAAAGTAAAGCAGTCATGTTCACATCTTCTTCTCTTTTCATTTCTGAATCAGGCTTGCTGTGTTCTTAGTTGATTGTAATAAAAGCAATTTATTCTCTTTTTTTTTTTTTAAAAGTTATTGAACACTTATTGCTTAGGGAAAACATTGCTTTAAATAACTTTTTGTATATCTTGAAACTGGATATATGCATTATAAAATCCAAAGAGGCAAGTTTTTAGGAGTGATGCCTGTTTATTTACAATGGTAATACAGACAAGGACTTGGCCAAGCATTGAGAGAATAACCAGTCATTGATTATTCTTTGGTAATTGGATGCATGCTTGGCAGATGAGGTTCAGAGTGAGGGTGCAGGTTCTCTGTGGAGAATGCCCCTAGCCACGTGTGTAAGTGATCTGCCTCTGCACAGGGACCTCGGGCACTTGGGCAGGAGGAGCTTGATGCTGATAATACAAAGCTGTTCTGCTATCCTCAGTGGTATTTTTGTATTCCTTTCTTTATCAGATGCCCTTAGGAAAGGATCAGTCCTAATCAATATTTTTTCTCAATTGGTTCAAACAGGCAGAAAAATCAATGAGCTGAACTAATGACATCTATTTTTATTTTCTTTTGGAAGACTGAGGAACAATTATAAAATTCTAAACAGATGTTTCATTTGATTGGGCCAATGGTTAAAGAGGGTTGTGGTTTTGTATTGCTTTGGTTTTTAAGAATTTTTTTACAAATAAAAAAAAATGCTTACCCAAACACAGTATAGATCAGAAAACTTCTTCAGACTGTGTTGCACAGCTTGATATTTACTATAGCTTGAGTATCTACTATAGTGCTTACACACTAACTTTATGTTATTGTAGAAGCCAGGCTGCTTTGAAATTCAGGGTCTGGTGAAAATGTCAAACACTGGAATACTTAGGGCAAGAGCAAGAGTGGCAAGTGTCATGAAGTAAAGGTTGGAGGTTAAGGCTGGAAAAGACACAGACTCATGCCTTTTGGAATGACTTTGCAGAAATGAATTTCAGAGTTTTTACTGGTCAATTGTTTTTATTTATTTTTTTTTAAAAATCTTTCCCCATCTCCTAATGAGTAGAGGAACAGAGGAACTAGGAACACTCCCTTTTTTTTTTTTTTTTTTTTTTCTTTAAGCATCAGTATGGATCCCATTGCATTTCCAAAATCCCTGCAGTGGTCAGGGGAGATGCTGGGGTGGCAGGGAGGGCTGGCTCTGATGTGAGCGGGCCGTGGTTCCTGATTGTGTTTGGCAGCTGCTCTGAGCGAGCAGGGCTGCACTGCTGACCCCAGAGCTCCTGCCGGCCCCAGCACTGGTGCTACTCTGGGAGGGGGACCTTGCCCCAGCTCCTTGAAATGACAACTGCCACAGCACTTCCTCCCTTCCCCACAGGCCATGCTAAGCAATTTTCCTGCAGTCCTGGCTATTCTTGGTCAAGAGGGTCAAGTGTTGGCCTAAGTGAGAACTGGTTTCATTTCTTCTTCTAGCTAGTGTTGGTTTGGAGGAGCTGCTTATCACAAAACATTGCCCAGGTTTCCGGCACAGTGTTCACCTCTAAAACTGTAGTAAATGTTTAGAATAGTGTCTTTGCTAAATTCAGATTTCTACTGAGTAAGCCAGATAGTCTCATGTTCATGTTTTCTGCAAAACAATAAAATCTTAATGATTTGTCCAAAGCAAAAATTAGAAGACCTCAGAACAGCCCACCAGCAGATTTCCCCCTGCATGTATTTGCTATATACTTTTGTCACCTTATCAGAGTATCTCATTTTAATATGAGTTTCA
Organism: Zonotrichia leucophrys gambelii; assembly: GCF_028769735.1. NCBI lineage: Eukaryota > Metazoa > Chordata > Aves > Passeriformes > Passerellidae > Zonotrichia > Zonotrichia leucophrys. The sequence goes on along the minus strand of NC_088180.1, from coordinate 7,078,350 downwards.
GATTAAGAATTCTGTTTCAAAGACTGTTGTAAGAATAACAGTGAAGAAGTTAAGCTGAGAGGAAGCTATTTCTATGCAGTAACATTTTTAATAAATTTTGGTTTTCACACTTTTGTATAAAATACTTAACACTTTTGGGCCTTCCTTTAGTTTGTGATGTGGCAATTCTTTCACGTCCCACTCTATTTAATTAAAATATAAGATTTTCATGCTCAAATTAGTCATCAAACAAGAAAAGAGAGACATTTCAATGGTGATACAATGCAAGAAAAAGCTTATTTTATATATATATATATATTCTGTAACTCTGTCTGAAGTCTTCATTTTCTGCTAATCCCAGTGCACTGCAAGGTGGAAGGCATTTAGTACCTTACTGTGAGCTCTGTGAGTGAACCTCACCTTTCACATCTCCTCACACCAGACACATCAGTTTCGATGATCTAGTATAATGCAAAAATACATTTATTTATGAATGAGGTCTTTGGGCCTCAGAAGGAAGGTGAGGAGAGGCAGGAGCAGTGAGTACCTGCTGTAGCCCAGGCAGGCAGCAGCACTGGGGCAGTTCCTGCCATAATCCAGCCCGTGAGCGGGTTTGGTGACACCTCTGGAACCACGCGGGCATGAGGGCTCCTCCTGGAGAGCAGCTGGTGGCACAAGGAATGTTGGCTTGGGAGCAGCCAGGCTGAAGGAGGAATTAGGTGGGGTTTTGGTATAAAACTTACTCCAGTTAGCAGTCCCTGTCTTAGCATCAGCTGGCAATGAAATGTCAGTGCCGGTGAGTGTAAGGAAAAATGCCCGTTGTCCTGCCAGCTGTGCTTTTCCCCCTTGTCTGGGAAGGCTGCACCATGCACTGACCATGGCTGAAGAAATCCAATTGCTCATGAGGCTGCTGCTTCCACATGACCTTAAAATACTGGCAGACATGAACAGCAGTGTGTCTTTAGCTGAGTGCAATGTGGAGTGGATGCTGCTCCATGAGCAAAGCTGTGTGCACCAGCCAGGAGTGAAACACAGTGAATTTTTACCACCTGCTACAAGAACATTTTCTGTACAGACAGTTCTGTGGGTTCCCTCTATGTCAGGACTTGACTTTCAGACTAAAATAAAGCTAAGCATAACATCACCCATGGAAAAAAAATGTTGTTCTAAATCACCAACATTCATTTCTGTTTTACAGAGGAAACCCAAATAATGTGAGGTCAAACAATATACAATGCACTTGTTAAGTGTTTAGAATGTTTTTGTTTTTACTGCATGGGAAGGGAACAAAAAGGGTAGGGTTCAGCCACCTTGTTAGTTTGAAGGGTTTAAAATGTCAATTTTTCATGTTCATTAATCTACTGTGTTGTCTCTTGTCTGCATTTGATTTTTTTTTGACAATTTTATTCCATGTTTTTATGAATGTAATCTAAGTCTTGATTTCTAAGTATGTGCTAAAACTTAATGTCATGCTATAAACTCTTAGCAGTTTTTATCAATTATGTTTATATTGTGTAATAGAAGAAGTGTTATATTGCAAACTAAACAAAGGATTATGGTTTTTGTTTAAAATTTAAATATGAATTAATTCTTTCAGATGTTTTCAGCTGAAATGGTTATGGCTTTCTGGAGGCTCACAGCTAAGCTTGCTCTGCCTTTCTGAGTTATGCAGTAGTGCATACTCTGAACAGTGATTTTAAAAAGTCTACATTTTTTTGAGCTCTAGAACCTTCAGTAAATCCCAGTACATTCCTCTAAATGCCAAGAGCAGTAAGCGTGGTTAATAGTTTGTCAGCCTGGCATATTAACAGCTGCATTGTAGAGTTTAATTTGACTTTTCTCTGTGTACTTTGCAGTCCAGTCTGCTTCGTTCTGACATGGGGCTTGGCAGTGCAGCCCAGCTGGCATCCTCTGGGAAGCCTGGCACCCCCTACTACCCCTTCTCTGCCGCCAACCAGCGCCGCCGGCCGCTGCACGACTCTGCCGCCCTCGGTAAGTCACACACACACTTCAGCTCCGCTCCCCAAGGCTTCTCTGCAGGCTTTGTTTCGGTTTTTGACAGTACATTTAATGCACAGGAGATTGTGCTGAGCAAGTGAAGTTACATCAAACTGCTATATAAGAGAAAAACTGGAATTATTAATGTTTTCTTTGGGGCGCTAGCTTCGATTCAACACTGGTCAGTCTGGCTTACAAAACAAACAAGAAACTCTAATAAAACCCTTAATTGCAAAAGCAATAATGACAGATGGATAGGAGCTGATGACCAGCTGAGTGCCCTTAACCCGTGCCATCATTAACTCCTGGAAATGCCTGACCTTGAGGTCATTACCATTATTTAGTAGGGGAAGGACACAAAGGGGAAACAATTATCCTTTTATATGCTAAAAGTAACTTTATTCAGGGCAATATATAGTTCATTGTAATTGGTTCAACATGCCTTTAAAGATCTTAGCAATTGGAAGCTAGTAGTTTATCCTAAAATCAAACTATCTTGCAAAATATGCAGGAGGAACTTGCCTTAAAATTGTTATAATCCTGTTGACAGTATTAGTATTTTAATCTGGGGATAGCTGGAGGTGAATGGAATTTTCATACTTGGTCACAGACAGTGGTAATATTTTATAGCTTTCTAATTCTGTTGAATCAGAGAATCAAGAATGAGTCAGCTGTTCTGTAGTATCTGCTATAAGACTGTTGTGAATAATTGGGTGTGCAAATAAAAAAAAAATCTTTTTGGTATAAAAAGAGACTGTAACTTTATATTCTAGTTTACCATTATATTCCAGTTATATAACTTGGTTACCATATATTTAGGTATTAGTGTGATAGGTCGTTAGAATTTCTCTAATTATATAGTTGAGCCTTTAATGCCCCTCATTTGTATAGCACTTCTATTCCATAGTAAAAATCTTGTTTGTTGGAACCATGTAACTCCAACCATATTGTACCCAAAATAAAATTTTCAAATGCAAATTGCTTTGTGACGTAACTTTAATATTAACTATAACTGCAAACTTCTTGGGCACTAAAATAGTCCTGAACGTGTTTGAAATTGTTTTTTAAATATTTTTTAAATAAAAAAATATTACTGTAGAACATAATCTTATGTATTACGGGATCATTAAACTGAAAAAGCCTTCTAAACCATCGAGTCCAACTTTTAACTCAGCACTGCCCAGTCCACCACTAACCCATGTCCCAGGTGCCACATGTACACATCTTTAAATCCCTTCAGGGATGGTGCCCACCCCTTCCTGGGCAGTCTGTTCCAGTGCCCAACTCTCCTTTCAATGAAAAAAATTTTCCTGACATCGAACCTAAATCTCCCTTTGTGCAACTTAAGGCCATTTCCTCTTCTGCTAATATATGTGTGTATATATGTATTTTAAATATATATTTGGATGATCTTTTTACTTGTTGTCAAACCAACTGCCATTTATCTTGGGTTTGGCTGCCTTTATGAAGATTGTTGTAAGTATTCCTGTTGCTCAGAATACCAGAACAAACACAGCAGTTCCTCACACCTGTTTCAGAAAAAGAACATTTAAATTGTTTACAGCTTGAGAGGGCGGTTGAACTTCAAGAGAAAAGAACTGTGCTTTAATCTGCTGCTGCTGGTGGTTTAGCCCACACTGAATTGGTTTTGGTGAGGAACTGCTTGCAGTGTAACCTGCTGTGGGTTGGAGGGGCAGGGCTGTGAGCTGGGCACAGGGTGCTCGAGAGGTGCAGGGAGGTCACTGTGCAGCAGGCACTGAGGTGGTCCTGAATGAGATTTTTGTTTCCTGTGCAAACTCTACAGAGCTTGGCAAGTTTCTGATATTATTAAATTAAATAAATGGAAGTGAAGTGTGGAGTTTTCAGAGTATATTTAGCTTTTTCTTTGAAAGAGAAGCTCAGGGGGTATAAATGTGTTTAAACTGGTGATATTCCTCTTTTTGTCATGGTTGAATCCGAGGCTTGTAGCCTGGGATATGGCAGGTGGTGGTTACAAATCCATGGAAATGTTTTTCCAGGAATGTCAGATAGAGGAAGTAATCTTTTATCCCAAGTCTTTTCCAATAGCTTGAGAAAGTATGTCTGAGTTTTAATTTTTTTTTTTAATGGACTTGTTAAGTGCTACAAATCTGCTGCCTGAGAATTTCTAACAAAGTCAAATTATCCCTGAGAAGGAGTTGTCTGACCAGGATTATAACAAGCTCTTGTTAAATTTCATATTAAATTGCATTGATACCAACCAGTGTTCTCTTCCAGGTGACATTTTGAATCCAATATAAATATGTTTTCCAAAAGTTCTTTTCTTTTCTTTCTGAGCATGCCCTATGGGAAACAATGAGAGTAAAGATACCCAGCAGATATTTCACCTTATCTCACCTTTATCTTGTCATATCATCATAAATGTTCTGAATGAAAACAGAAAAATAAGAATTTTGTGTTTTAATTAAAGACTTTATTGGTTACCTGTTGAACTGGTAATCTCACCAGATACTCATCTTCAAAAATCAGCTGTTTTGTAATTTGCATGCAGAGTTTTCAGATTAATTGTATTAGCATCTGAATAAACTGGTTCAGGTTCTTGGTTTAGGTAGTGGAATTGCTGGGTACTTCTGTTATAATACAGCACCTACTGGAAGAAAGAAGCAGGTATAATACCTCCAACTTCATTGTTACATGCAAATTTGAGATGTATTGATTTTATTACTCAAGGAAAGTAATTAGGTCATTAAATTTGCTGTTTATTTACCACCTTGGAAGACTAAAAACTATAAAATGTATATCATGTTAGTATTCTTAGAGTATAAATCATGTCAAATTCCTTTTGACATGTCTTTACTCTGATGCACAGAAAATAAAGCATTTCTCTTGCTAATAAGTCCCATTCTCCTCCTTGTATATATCAAAACCATACTTTGTTTTTTAGCAAGTGTATAAGGTCATAGGTATACCCTTCAGAGTAAGTGTTCTTAGGAATAACTGTTTTCCTTAGGAAAAGAATCAAAAGTAACTATTTAACAAAGCTGTATTTTAGAGGAGAACATGGTTATGTTACATTTTTATATTGATGTGACAGACAAATCTCTTTGCCAGGGAATAAAAAAAAACCGCATGAAATTGGAAAATAAGACATTCATCATGGAAGAAAAAACTGAGCAGTGTAGCTATTTATTCTTTCTCACCTATAATGTAGATACTTGATGAAATGCTATTTTTCTTGTGCAGATCCTCTACAGACAAAGAAAGTAAGAAAGGTGCCCCCTGGTTTGCCTTCTTCTGTAAGTATGACATTTTTTACTTGTAGTGATAAAAATTGGGCTCAAATTGCATTCTCCTTACCTGCCATACATACCAATTACTTACCTTTAGCACTAGGAGGGCTGTCTGCTGGACATGAACAGCTAGGCTAGGTAATTGGGAGTGGTTCTGCAGGACTAAATGCACATTTGATGTGGAATTTTTAGATTTCATAGCAGTGATTTGTAGCTCGCTCATATGCTCCTACCCACTTGTCCCTGTCATTTGAATTCCTCTCTTGGGAAGAGAGCTGGGCCAGGAGCTGTCAAAGAAGATCTCCTGTACAGGTCTTTTGATGTTTAATTAGTCATTATGTTGCTGAACAGGAGGACAGACAGAGATTAATAGCTGAGAATCTTAGAAATTTACATTTGTAATAATCCCAGTGGAGCTGAAGACATTAAGATTCGGAGGACATGTACAGCTCAGCTTGCCTCAGTAGGACTGAGGTTATTAATATGCATAAATCACCGAGTCAGATGTTCATTGTGAAGTCCTGGTGGATTTTAAAGCCTTCATTAAGCCTTTCCTAACTTCAGCCTAGCATCAGGAAAGCTTTCAAGCAACTAGTTTGTTGATCCCTCTTTGCTTGAAAATTTATCCTTCGAGAATAAAGGGCTTTGATAAAAAAGGTTGGAAGGGTTTTGGTGGAAAAATCATTAATGGCTGTGATAATCTAATGCTATAGGGGTGTTTTGTGGTATTAAATATGCTTTATTCTTAAAAGGAAGAAAATTGTTTATAAATGAATCTGCATTTAAAAATCCACGTGAAGTGAAAAATCCCCAGTGAAGTGAAGGACAGAATTATTTTTTCCCTTGCTCAGAACAAACAGGAGGGGAGGGGGAAGCTCCGCTGCCTTGCGGGATACATCTCTTTGTTGTGTAAATGGATGTTGGGCTTTTATTTGGCAGTACTTAACACATGGGCGCAGGTGCACTTGGATGAGTCATAACTCAAAGCCGGATAGGCTGAATAGAACACAGTGCACAGGAACAGCAATACAGCGGCAGCAAAATGGGGCTGAGCTTTTCATTTCCTATTGAGCCTGAACTGCGGATGGTGTCTTCTAGTCCTCGCAGCTCCCCTGTTCTCTCCTCCCCTCTTTCCCTTCTTCCTCCCCCTGCTCACGATGATACAGACAGAACCCGGGATCTGAAATCCTATTTTAACAGTACTTCCAGATGGAGCTGAGATAGTGGGGATAGCCTGGGGCAGCTGTGCTCTGAACCTGCAGCCTACCTGGAAGCCAGGATTGCAGCTGCAGGCACTCTTAAAAGCTTTTGCTTGCATAAGCACTTGGGCCCCACTAGAGGCTGAATAGCTGCTTGATAAACAAAATGAACACAATGCCTCAAATCATTATTCCCGAGGCCAGGAATATTCTTCTTTCCCCCCCTCCCTTTTTTTTTTCCCTTCAGCAGCAGCTAAAAATAGTTTGGCAATTTACATTTTAACAGTTGCGTGTTATGTAGGGTGGCTTTACAGTCTAGCAGATGATTTCTGCTAGATTAACAAAAATATATTTAAAATGTCAGAGAAGCTGAAACACATAGCAGTGCAATTTTCGTGAAATTTATTACAGTAATTCTAGGCAGTAATAAAGCTTACGCTACATGTTTAATATTTAGTAGCATCAGCCAGGTAAAGAGATCGTTTTGGAGAACGAAAGATTTCTCTCATTTGTCTTACCAGGGTTTAATTTTAACAAGCAGTATTTTTCAAATGGTTTTCATTTAATTCTTCTTCTGTAAGATTGGAGACAATGACATGCTGATAGATTTTATTTGTATTAACATTGTACCAATCTGTGCAATTAAGTGCAGTTACTGTGAATAATCAATGATTGTGATGCTGCAGGTTTTAAGCGCTGTTTCTCTGTATTTCAATGCTTTCACTGCTGAATAGAACCTTGAAGTAAAATGACACGTTACAAAAAAAAATGAGATATTGCATATGTGGAAGATGATACAAAACTAAATTTCACTGAGCATCATGAGAAATTTAAATTGACTAGATCATTATGTAAGTGTAGTCTTTATTTTAAATGTACTTTCCTAAGAAGTCAGAATGTATTGTGGGAAAAAGTTGCTTTAGTGCAGAGGAGTTTAATTATAATATGAAAAGTCAGAGGAAAGATGATACTTAATTTTGTTATATAAATCTGTGTTTTTTAATTTTTCAGTTTCTAAAATATTGCTTTCTGCAATGTTTTTGTTAGTATAAGGCTGCCATGTCAACGGATACTCAGCAGTAATTTAATTTCCTAGATAACTGTAATTTAATTACAGTCTTTTAAGTAATAATGATTCAAAAAACCCCAACCAACCCTTCCTCTAGTTTATTTCTTTTCCCCTTGGTTTTATATGATATTTTCTGAAATTATTAGTTTTGAGGTTTATCTTTTTTAATGTTTTCTTATCAGGGCCTAGAGTAAAAACAGTTACAGAGAAAAGTGATGGTGAATTGCTTGGCTTCTTTCTGGAATGCAACTCAATCTGAATTTGTCCTCTTACTGTAAAAATTAAATGTTCCAGGCAAATGCATTTTTGAGTTTTTCTGTTGTTAACTTGTTAGGTGGTGACTCACTGCCCAAAACATTTTGAATGTTGACATGCAAGCATTTATGTTAAACTACAACTACTAAATTTAAAGCACTCTGAGGAGGATAGAAATTAAAAACCATATTTTTTTAAAAGCCAGATTTGAGTGAACAGCAAGATTGCTATGCTATTTATGTTATAAGGGGGAAAATACTGTTCAGTGAGTTATATTGTCTTCATAGATTGAAAGCTGTTGTATTTCTGAGAATTCTTCTGATTGTAGGAGTGAAGTAAGCCAGACACGAATAACATCATGTGACCTAAAAGCAGCCCCTGGCCAGGCACAGCAGCTTCCAGTCAGGGCTTCCAGAGAGCTGCTCCGGCTGCACAGGGAGAGCACAAACAAGGGAGGCTCTCAGAAATGCTCAGGGACATCATCATCCAAAAATGGATGGGCTGCGAGCAGGAACCTCCTATTTACATGTGGAGTCAGGAAATATTTCAAACTAACATTTGTTACTACTGCCATAATCAGTGGCTATCATGGGGTTGTAATTCTAAGTAAAATAGTGTGAATATCTATCATCATTCTTTTGCTATTTAATTAGTGTCATATCAGAGAAATAGCTGGAATACATTGTTATCTGTTGATTTTTGTTACAGAAAACGAGCTGTGACATACAGACATAAATGTCTGCTTGTTTTCTGTGTATTTTCTACTAAGTATTTTGAGTATATTAGGCTTTCCATAGTACCTGAGATGTTCAGTTTAATATTAACCTTTGAATTGCACTTACTTAATAAGAGATTGTCAAATTGGTATTTTCTGATACCAGGGATTTCTTTCTAAATTCAAACTTTTATTTTTCAATACATGTAAGTCAACTTGTAGTTTCATTATAGGAGTTTCTCATATATCACTGTGTATGGTAGGTGTATAGTCCACGAGTGCTAATTCTTGCAAGAACTATTTATGGTGCAAAGATACAGCAAATTGTGTTTGCATGCATAGAACTACCTCCCATTTAAGGCACTTTTCTTTCTGTTTTCCTGCCAGTCTTTTAAGATTGAGCTTGTAGAGATGTTTCAAAACACGTCACATAAAGATACTGATGGTAAAGAAGAGAAATAATAGATGTTACTCTCTTCTATGCTCTCTCCTTCCTCTACTCTTCACAAAAGGGTAAAAGGAGATTATTTGAAATGGTAGAATGGGAAGTATCTTCTGAATGATTATCTGAAACCAATTTTTTGAGAGTTTAAAGTTTAGACTATTAGAAATAATATAATGTTCACCACACTGAGTGGACTTTCTCAGTATTAGCAATTTCCATGTGTATTGAAGTAGCCTGGTGTAAAGCAACACCACTGGAATACTTTATGAACTGTGTGGCTCTGAATCAAAGCTTCAGAGCATCCTGGGCAGATACTTTGTGTGATGTTGAACTGACTCTGATGTGTTTAAGTGACTTTCTAGGGAGACATTTTTTGCTAAGATTTTTTTTCCCACTGCCCACAAACAGTGCCCAAACGTGAAAAGCAGGATTTAGTTTGTTCAGATCTGTTCTGAACTGCCTTGCACAGTCAAGTGATACATTCAACTGTCACTTGTCTTTAATAGTGAGAGCTCTCAAAGCCAGCAGGAACTCTCCTGACCCTCTCCTCTGCTGCACTGCTGTTTAAACTTGCTGTTTAGAAAGCAAGTTTAAATAATGAAACTGAGTAAATAAATCTTTATGGATAATGCCACACAGAACTTAGGATTTCTTCCTCAGTACACAGTCTTCCATCTTCTGCTTGTTCTTTGGTTGCTTGATTTATGGAATAAAGTCTTTCGGGACTTGCTCAGTACTGCTTTTTAAACACTGTGTTCATCTATGTACCTGAACAAAATGCAAATGTGTAAAACATCCAACCTCTAAATTATGTTACAAACCAAGTAAAAATATTTGAGATGTTATGTTTAATAAGAAAAAGGTCTGTTTTTCTGGTTAGATTATTGTAGGGGTTTTTTTCAACATGGCCTTTATTTGAAATCTATCTGAAAACTGCGGTATCCTCAGATTATAGCATCCCACCTGCTCTTTGCTGCATGAGAACATTTAGCTGTCATTAAACAAGCAGGCAGCCCATTGCAAATTCCTGCTGTGAGAGTTCAGCTTGACTTCTCACTGAATTAGGGTGAAGGTACTTGAGCAACCCTCTCTTAAAAGCTTTTATTAAAAATTGCAATCAGATTATTTTTCCAAACTGTCCTGTCATCTGACTGCGGTGAACTAATGTAAGGTTGCTGAATTGAGAGGTCTTCTCTGAAAATCCTGCATATACATACATCCATGATGGATACATAATGATGTCAAATAATTTCTCTGTGTTTGGATTTACTGGAGGTACTTTAATTTTAAAGTTTTCATAACATATCAAAATGAGTGTATTGGATGTTCTTAAATTAGAGTATAGATTTGCATAAAAGAACCTTAAATGTTGTCCACAGTTAGAAAAAAATGTTATTAAAAAATACTGAGTTGCAGCTCATGTTATTTAGGGAGAAGTTACATAGAATTTCTGCAACTCTGCTTTTCCTCAAAGATGAATGCGTCCATTACCACAAATTGGTGTGGTGTTTTGTAACAATAGATAAGGATAGAAGCTTTTCTGAAGACTATTTCTTACTATCTTTTGCTTGATAATACTTGTGGCTTTGGCGGGAAGATGTTTATAATGCTTGAAGTGAGCTGGGAAAGTCGTGAGGAATGTTGTGTTGCTGGACTTCCATGGGCTGTTGAAGTGAGAGGTTTCCCTTTGCTTGCTTGCTCAGCCCCAGAGCGGGGCAGGGGCCAATACAAAACCAAAACAACTGCAAAACCAAAACAAATGCTTTTCGAAAGAATGGTACTGAAAGTAAAGCACTGCATCATTTTAAAGTAAAATTTCAGATGTAGATGTGCCTTTAAACAATGAAGCAAAGAAATTGAATTAAATTACCTCCTTTTTTAGTGCCACAGTTGCTTGTGACATCAGGTTTTATAAAGCAAGCAAGTTGTTCAGCCTTGGAGATGCAGTTGTGGGCTTTCATTCCACTTGCGCTGATAGCTAGGATTAGTTGTTAGTTGTTCCTTTCTGTAAGGCACGGGCGGGTTCCTGATCCTGGATGTCAGAAGGATTGTTTGGCTTGTGATAGCTCTCGCTTCATTCGCAGAGCAGTTTTGCCGAGCAGCGAGCTAGAGCACAGGAGAAGGGGAGGGACGCAGGGCGCTCCATGCCGAGGCACAGCCAGCGCTCAGCGTTCCGCCTCGCCATGTTCGGAGCTCCCTGACAGCCAATTCCTGCCTCAGCCTCGGCGGCGGCTGCGGGCCGGGCCCGGCCGGGCGCAGGTCGTGCCTCTGGAGCCCCCTGCAGGCCGAGGCCGCCGGCGCAGGGCCGGGCCGGGCCTTGGAGGGAGCCCCGGGCGGGCCGGGCTGGGCACAGCCGGGCCTGGAGGGAGCCCCGGGCGGAGCGGGCAGGGCCTGGAGGGAGCCCCGGGTGGGCACAGCCGGGCCTGGAGGGAGCCCCGGGCGGGCCGGGCCGGCAGAGGGACCCGCAGGGACCCCGCAGCTGCTCACGGCCCTGGGCCCGGCCCGCTGCAGTTGGTGCGCAGGGATCTGTGCTGCAGGTAGTCCTGTGCGAGTTTCAGTGACGGCCGTGCTGGTTTATCTCAGGGTTTAAAACTCTTTTAAGGTCTGCCTAGGTTTCTAGATTGGATAGGTTTTTAGCACGTTTTGTGGTGATTATCTGGCTTCTGATAGAAGAGTTTATTGCCTCAGGATAATAAACATGTTTGTTTACTTTGAAATGTAGATATGGGTGGTTAAGGCCTTCGTATAGGGGCTTTCAAACTGTAAGTGCTTTATATTTCCAGAAAAATAATAAAACTTTCTGAACTTGACCAATATCCTATCAAAGTTAAATTTGAATGGTTTTGAAACAAATTTCAAACTTGCTCTAAGAAATTAGTTTGGGATTGATTGTGAAAAATGGGATATGCAACACTTTTTCCCTCATTCTTCCCATTCAAAGAAAATACTTGTTTAATAACTTAAATATCTCATAAAATTCAATAATTTCAACTTAAACATTGAATAAATTCATTATTATTTGGAGAACTACTGAAACAGAAAAGTCCTGGCTGCAGTTTTCTATTAAAAAATTGTTATTTTTACTCATATTTGCTACAGCTAACTGGAGTTTTTGCAGAAAAAAAAAGAGCCCAACTCAACGACAAAATCCCCAACAACTGTCCCTCAACCTTGTAATAATGCAAGGTAAAAGCAGTGGATAGCAATTAATATCCATTTAATTAGTATTTACTGTCTATTCACTATCCCTTCAAACTCTTACCTTGGTTATAGTAACATGAATGTTAAATGTGCAGTTAAAGACAAACCCTTTGAAAAGGAAAACCACCAAACTATTTTAGCTCTTGTGTGGATTAGCAAATTAATTTGCATAAAACATCATCCTTTGGATATTGGCAGGAGGGATTGCCTATAAAATTTAGTCTACTGGGTTATTTTAAATTGCCTTCCATACAGCTCATCTGCTCCATCTCTGCTGAGCAGCATGCTTAGTGGCTGGTTAACACAGAAGGCTATCCTTCCAGGATTTTAAAATAAATTAACATTTACTTAGCTGATGAATTACATGGAGGACAGTATAATAAGCATTGTGTTTTCCCCTGAAAACAGCCAGGTTTCTTTCTTACAGCTTGAAATCTTGTCTATCCTGACAGCTACATTATGCAGCATATTCAGTGCATGGCTTAGCAATGGTTCTAATTCTGGCTTTGCTATAGTTAATCATCATAAATGTTTGGCCTTAAAATAGGTTATATTGGGAATCCTAAGATGTATGGATTTTTTTTCTGAATTTTTGGTGGACAAACAGCTCACAATTACTACGTATATTTTAGATAGCAACAGGTTGTTCTGTATCAGTTCCAGTCTGTCTCTCCTGTTCAGGTTCTCGTTTTCTTAGAACTGATAAGAACTTTATCACTTGTGAAACTTCTGTTCCTCTTTGAACGTGGTTGAAATTGATAAGAAGTTCCAGCCTTGGACAGTGTGGGGTGGAAAGGAGAGAGTTCTAAGACAGTTGCTTTTGCCTTATTTCCAAAGCTAGAAGGTTAACCTAGCCCCTAAGAAAATAATGGATGTTGGTAAGAACAAAAGATCTGGGTTCCCCATGGAAAGCAGGCTTTGGGCTCTCACCATGTTACTGTTTTTTCAACAAGACTGAAGCTAGCTCTCCACAAGGAGGTACTTGATACATGGGTTTGCACATCACAGTTGCTTTTGTTGGTGAAAGAGGAGCTTTAATTTCTAGTAGCACATAATCTAAAAAGATTTGGTGTTTTTTGTGTGGGAGCATCTAAAATAACAAAACTGATCAAAGGCATTAACCTTTTTAAAGCATTTTGATATTTCAGTTTTGTGGAAAATGTTTGACTAGAGAATGGCTCATGTGTTGAGACAGTTATGTAACTAACTTTCATATGGTATAGCATTCAGTAATCTGTGGAAATTGTGTTTATTTTTTATAAATTCAAATGATTAATTACATATGCTTTATGGTGTATTTGCTTTGTGACTCTGACAAATGGAACAAAAATGTATTTCACATAAAAGTTTGTTTTCAGGGAGAATGTGAATGTGGTTCATTCACAAAATCTCTTAGTGTTAAAATCATCTTTGAAAATATTTTCTTACAGGTAGCTTCATTTATTTTTAGGTCAGTATTTCACTCTGCATCAGCTTTCATAATCTCTTTACATACTTTAGGAACAGGCAGTTTATTGTTTTTGACACACACTACAGGGTCATGAGTGGAAACAATTCGGGCTACAAAGTGCATGTCAGTTCAGTGTTCCTCTGCTGACGGCATGTCTGTCTGAAATCAAGTTTAAAAAATTGGCCCTGTCTCCAGCTGACTTGTTTTGTCAGGCTGAGTCATAAGATTAACCCTTGACTTGTCACCAAGGAAAAATGGAGTAAACAACTGTACCCTGTACAGTACCACTTATCCAGCTATGATTCATTTCACTGTAACATGATTCTCTTAAGAAAACAAATTTCAGAGCAGCTGTTGCTTGGCTTAAATGAGGATTAGAAAAATTGCAACCACAAAACAAAAACTTGCTGTGGACTTCAGGAGCTTTTGGAATAGTTACCTGGTAGCAGTTCCTGCAAATGCAGAGTTATTGCTAACAACATAGCATTTTTTTCAGCAGTCTTTCAAATTCTTCCATTTTAGGTTCATATTTTATCCTGGTGAAAGTAAATTTATGTGGTTTCAAGTTTGATATGCTGAGGGAATTATGGCCTGATCCAGTACGGTCAATGAATGTATCAAATGTGAGAAACAATGTTTTCATACAGTAAATGTAGAGCAGATACAGTGATATGTTTCAGGCATTGGGCACTCAAGATTTTATTCCCAATGATGTAAGTGAGTGTAGGACAAATAATTTCCTTTTCAGTAAAATGCAATTGTTATCCTTTTGATTTGTGGGGAAGCAAGCCAGGAGCAAATTCATTTAGTGACTCATTATGGAGGGACCAGTTTGTCTCCAAACAGACGTTTGCAGTGGCGTTCCTCAATTTTATTGATCATATTGTTGCTTTTGTCTTACCCATGTGCTGGTGAACAAGGTTAATGATTTACTTCTACTGATAAATGTTAATAGTGTTAGTAAACATTGCTAGTTAATATTACCTATGTATTTTTTGTTACACTGCTCTTACAAGTGTAGGGCAGCTGAACACAGAGCAACCTCCCACCAATGCTACACAGTCAAGTTAGGTTTCTCTGCTTGATGTTTTTAATATTTTTCCAGTTGCTTATATACAGGTAATGGTTATTATTTGAAGGGGGTTGATCATGCTCTTCATCTCTAATACAACTATTTTGAAAACTGGGCATGTGTGCATGGAGGTGCAGTAGCAATTACAACTGTGTTGGTGATAGTCTTCAAAGAATTGACTGCAGTTACCCTGGAAGTACTTCTAATGTTTCAAAAGTTTGCATGCTAAAATTATTTTTAAAGAATTCTCTTACTACTTCAAGTCTGTGAGCTAAAGGGTCTTTTCCAACTTTTCTAAGTTGTACATTATTCTGAAGTAGTGTTTTTAATCTAGTGCACTATAAGTAGCACATGCAAAGATCTGAAGATCTTTTAGCAAGTCTCATTTGTAGAGTCCTGAACATTAGTGAGAAGCTTTAAGGAACGGCATTGTTAGCTGCAAATCAAAGGTTCCTAGGGACTCTCTGGGGACTGAAATGGGTCTTTGTGGTCCCTAGGGAAGGAGGAAGCCGCCAGTCACTCTGCAGGCCTGGCAATTTAATAGTCTGCAGTATAGTGATGTTCTTTTTTGCAGCTGCTGCTGCTACGCCTTTTGTATTGGAGAGGAGTTTGGTTCAGATATCATTAGCTTTGCTGCATAGTTAAACAGTTCTGGATGCGTAGTTTGACTTGCAGTAAAAATGCAAGTGTTCTTCAGCAGATGGAAACTTCAGGATGTATTTGCCAACATATTCTGAGCACAGTAGTCTAATTGACTGGAAGAGTTCACTGAAAAAAAACATTTGAAGCTTGAGATGGGAATATTTTTTGTCAGCGTGTATATATTCTGTATATTTATAGACACTACAGTAGTTATGTCCTGAGATAATGGACATTACACAGAGATTTTTATCTGATTGTAGTATTCAGCTGCAGTCAGTTTATCACCCTTGTAGATCTTTTTAGTTCAGAGGGTTTCACTGACACACGAGGTGCTTGGCAGAATGAACCAGACTTCTGCAACTTGCTTCTCTCCCTGTAAATGGCTGAATTGAACTTTACCCATTTTTTTCCTTATCCTGAAATATTTTCCTGCTTTTGTCAGGAGGAAGGCAGGGAGAATTCACAGCATTGGCAGTAGACACAACTGGAGGTGGAGAAATGTGGTTGAATGTTAACCTTTTTTTCCCTGGATTGAAGTCGGTATCTGACTTAGCAGAACTCAGTTAATAACCAGCTGTGTTCACTTGGAGAGAATAAAAAAAAAAAGTACGCCCCATTAAGAGTTAATGTTAGTTAATGCCCCTGCTCGGTGAAGAAAGTAAAAAGGCCTAGCAGGCATTGATAGTGTGCAAATATTGAGGGATCTCTGTGCTGGAAGTTGCAGTCTGTTTGCTGTATTGAATAATTCACGATTTTGTGATGTGACAAAGTTGCTGAGGTCCTCTCCCCTTCTCTGCCCTGTCTTGTATGGGCACGTATGTGTGCTTTTTCATACAAAACTGTATTATGCAATATAAAGGGACCCTGGACTAGTGTTTCCAAGAGAATCCTTCCTTATAGGTTGTATACATGGTTTTATGTAGACATGGTTTTATTTTAACCCAACACATTGCGTAGGTGTTGTCTGTGTTAGGATCACTCCCTGCCCCATCCTGCCCTGCTCGGAGGGGCCCGGGAGCGCGGGGTGCTCGGGCTGTCCCCTGGGACTCGCTCCCAGCAGCTCCCCGCGCCTTTGGGAAACGTTTGCCAAAGTTGGAAACAACTTTAGACAGAGCCAGATGGCCGTGTGGCTGGAGCTGCATCGAGCAGCGTCTGCACGGCCACAAGTGCTCTAATTTAATTAAAACAAAAAGCAGACGATTATCTCAGGGCTCAGGACGTGCCCATGTGCGGGTTCCCTGCGGCCCCCGGCGCGTAGGGCTGCGTGTGCCGAGCCCTCAGCGCCCGCGGGCCCGTGCGCGCCTCCTCCCGGGGCCGGGGCCGGGGCGCGGAGCGGGGGCTGGCGCGCCCCCCGCGCCCAACCCCCGCGCCGGCCGGAGATGGTTCAGTCCTGCTTTGCATAAGCCGCCTTTGAGCGCTCCATGTGCGCGGCGGCGGGTGGATGCCGTGGGGAGCGGGAGGCGGCGCGCTGAGCCCGGCCCGCGCCAGCCGCGCCATGTACTGCGCCTACCCCGTGCCCGGCGTGGGCAGCAGCTCCCTCATGTACTACTACAACGGCAAGACGGTGAGGGGCCGCCTTTGTCCGGGGCCGCCAGGCCGGGCTCGCGCAAGTTCGCTCCGGGGCCCCGCCAGCCCGGCCGCGCTGGGGCGGGAGCTCCCCGGGGGCGCACGGCGGGTCGGGCTCTGAGGGGAGCGGGCTGGGGCGGGGGGCTGCTTTGTGCCGCGGGGGACGGGCGGCCGCGCAAGACCCGCCGAAGTTTGTGTTCCTGCGTGCCCGCGCCTTTCCTTTCGGGGTTGCGGGTTTGGCCGGGGTTGTTTCGGGTTTGTTTTTAGGCAGGGCCCTCCCCGAGCGCTGCGGGCTGCCCTGTGCCGCGCTCCCGGCTCCGGCGGCCCCAGCCCCGCGCAGCGGCGCGCACCGGGCCGGCCGCCAGCGCTGCCCTGCCCGCGCCGGGCGCTCGCCGCGGGACTTCGGAATCATCAAATGTTCCTGCAAAGGCGGGAGGGGGGAATGCGGATTCCGGAGGGGGGGAAGAAAAAAAGTCTCTGTGGATTGAACTTAGTGGAAGTTGGACGAGGTATTTCTGTTTCGTGGTAGATAGTTCTGTTTTTTAAATTAGAAGACCAGTTCTGATTTTTGTGTGTAAGAATTAGCATACGATGGTAAATTAGCAACCGTGTGTTTCTTCCAGTCTGTTTATGTTGTATGTGGTTTTGGCTTTCTTCTGTTATAAAAATAGTATTAAGTAGGAAAAGGGGAGATGATGATACTGATCTTTTTTTGTGGCTTTTTTTTTGTTTTGTTTTGTTTCTTTATTGCTGGTCCGCCTCCCGTGGGCCTGTGTGAGTTTTGCTTTCATTAGTAAACTTTTTTTTGCCAAGATTTTTGTTAAATGGTAATTAAAATACGAATCTTTATATTCATAAAAGACGCTGTGTACGAGCTTCTTGAATAACAGCAAAGACGCTGGAGGAGAGGTTGAGGAATCAGTAAAATCGCTTGGTCTCTATTTCATTTCCTTTGGTATAAATGCCAGCTGTCTTTCAAATATGAAATGATTTTTCTTTCATGTCTGCTCCTAGGCTAAAACAATCTGTTTGAAGTTTTATGTGAAGATATATATAAGACTTAAGTAAAATTAACTATACAATACCCCTGAAGCAAAGGGAATATAACTTGCATGGAGTTTTGATTTTATTCTTTCTAGAGCACAGATCACTCTATTACAACATTTCTCTTTGTTCTTGTAGCAGGAAAAAAGGCTTTGATCTTATTAAGTATTTCCAGGCATATAGTAGATGGAAGTGCTGGTACTGTAGGAGGGCATGGCTTGAAAATTGATAGCATGTGCCTGTTATGGGTCAGAGGTGACCTTTATGAGCTTGAAAACTTAGTAAATAGATGACAAATCATATGATCATCCTATATCATGTTGCCCAAGGTTTTATTTAATTTTTTTTTTAAATCTTAGGAACTTTTACCACTGTTTCTCCTAGGAATATTGCAAGTTTGCCTAAATTACTAATTTAAATATACATAAGGAGGTTATGTGGAGTTGTGGGATTGGTTTTTGTGTTAGCTTTTGAAGCACGCCTCTTGGTGTGTATGCCAAATCTTTGTATGAACCTTTCTACAGTGAGAGAACAGTACATACCCTAATTTTGATGTCTTTGTGCTTTTATTTGTATTGTCTGATAAATTAGTGGTTGCTAGCATGAAGCTCATTGTTCAAGTTGGAGATTTTTATTTAGATCATTGTATTAGATTTTGGGTGCTGACATTCCTCAATACCTGCTAATGTATATAAAATTCGATTTATTTACTCACAAAATAAGTGAGAAATCACATGTAGAAAATGTGTAAACTTTAAAATGTGAAAAAAATATTTTCTTTTTTTCAATTTCTTTAATCTGGAAGCCAAAACAAAGCTTAGTATTGTGCTTAAAACCAAACATATGAGCAGCCCAATGGAAGATTCGGTGAGGACTGGCACATATATTAAAGCCTGAAATATAAATCAGAGGCTTTTACTGTTAGAAGAAGTTCAGTTTTTTAAATTTGTTTTAGGAAGGACACATCAAAGTAAAAATAGTGATTTAATACAAATCCCTTGCTGAGGAGTGAAATTTTACTGTTATGTGTGATAGGTGCTATAGGGAAAAAAAAAAGTATTTCAAGAATCCCCTTTAAATCAAAAAGAAAAAACTCCTAATCTGTTTCGTAAAGAAAATAAAGCACTTGCACTGCACTAGACGCAGCCTGGTTTTTTTGTTGTTGTGTTTGGGGGTTTTTTGTTTCTTTTTTTGCCCTTCACCTGTTGACATTTAGAAAATACTCTCAGTTTAATGAAAGCTTACAGCATTTTTGTATAGAGCTTTTAGGAAAAAAATTTAAAACTATACTTAAAGATTGTTTCTATCAATAAGGTTTTATTTTCTCTTTCAGTCAAGAGCCATGCTGCAGACCTCAGCCCCCCAGATGATCCAAATACCTAATTTCCATTAAAAATAAACCTGCAGAAATATTTAGGTAGAGATAATAGCACAAATGTAAATCACGTCTATTTTTTTTTTTTTTTTTTAAACTAATGCACAATTAAGCAAACTTTGTCATTCACTGTGACCATTTCATTTAGATTTTAGGAAGTGCAACAGTACCGAAATGATATTTAATAGAAGTCTGATACCATCTTTGTGTTTAAAAGTAAAATAGACTTGCATGATTCCACTGTTTTCAGTTCACCTACAAGTATAGAAATAAGTTAGTTATTTTCTAAATGTACTGTAGAATTATTTAAATATAGATGAGAATGCAGTAATGTGTCAGTTATCACCAAAATAAATAATTTTTGCAAAAAAGATTATATTTTTTATCACCTATTACTACTATTTAATATGAGAACAGATTTGTGAGTGTACTCACTTTATTGTTTTATTTTGTGCGTTTTATGGGTTGATTTAATATACCAGTCTATGTACAAGTATATTTTATTATTAAATAAATATTTATTTTTTTCATCATATGCTGAGATTGAGCCCTTCTCCAGGGTGGAGAACCTGCATCTTTTCCAGCAGATTTCTACAATGCCTATTTAAAAAGGACACAAAAAGAGTCAGGAGATTTAGGTATTTTGCATATACGCAGTGTGTTGTGATTTGCTTTTTGGTGAGCTAGCTTATGCTGGGATATTTTTTGAGAAAATACTCTTTTCCTTGAGAGTTTTGAGAGCTTTTTATAGACATGTTGCTGATGAGCACATGTCTAGATGAACAAATGTGCATAGATGAACAAATGCAGCGAGTGTGGGGAGAGCTGGCTGTGTTTGGGGTTTTTCCTGCGGCCGGCACCGAGCGCTGGGGCAGAGCAGAGCGCGCGTTGATAATCCCGGTGATGCTCAGCTGGCACGGCAGCGTGCCTGCCTCTGCCTGATCTGCACTCACTAATGCACTAAGGCTTCCAACCGCCATGGAAAATGGTTTTGGTTTGTAAATTTTGGAGCAGCCAGGTGCTAAGATTCAATTTCGCTTTTATTAGTGCTGGGCCAGCTAGTACACAGGGAGGAAGGTACAATTAAGGCTGTTCTGTACCATATGCTGCCCACAGCAACTTACACAAGGTCAAAGCTAACATTTGTGAGTCAGGACAAATATAAGATCATCTGGAAAATCTCTAGGGGTACGTGGCTGTAGACATTGAATAAAGAGAGGTAGTAAACACTGGTCAGCTGGATTTTTATTTCTTTCTGTTTCTCGCTCTTTTCCTTCCCCTCTCCATCCCACTGAAAAACGATGAGTTACAATTCATCAGCCCAACAGAGTTTGCCCTGCTCCGCTCCACTGGGTTGAACTGCCAATCTGCTGAGCAGCGCTCCCCTGCCAGAAGGGTGTCTTGACTGCAACAAGCTTTCTGAATGCTTTAAAGTGAAGGTGCTGTCCATTTCCTTGGGCACACGACAGCAGCCAGGGAAGGGCTCAGGTGCTGGATGGGCAGTTCTGGATTTCTCAGAAGGTGCACACCAAGGAGGAACACGCCCCGTTTGCTCCCTGCCTTGGCTCCCTTTAGCACGTGCACAGCAAGGTCTGCCTGGAGAAGTGCAATAGTCTGTGCTGGAGGTGCAGGACCAGAGAGTGGCTTCAGAGAGCAGAGGGACAAATGGAAAAGATGGCCTGTGTCACTGCTGCGTGTTTGGGGGGCACTGCTGGTGCTGGGGATTGCTCCCGCAGCCCAAGCAGCCTTCTGAAGTACCGGGAACAGGTTAAGGAACAGGCAGAGTAGTTTCAAGTGTTCTGGTTTTCGTTTCCTGAAAATCTGAATTCAATCAGGAGTTTTTGAAGACATAGTTGCATGTGTCCCTTAGTGACAGCATGATTTGAAGAGTGTGGTGAAGAGATTTTGCTTAGGAAATAAAATATAAAAAGAATCTTCAAGCACTATATAAACACATATTTCTTCCTAATGTTGTTTTCGCTGCCTTACCTTCTTTTTCTTTCCCTCTGTAGTTCACACTACAATAAAAATAAAAACTACTACTAATAATAAAAAAACAAACCAGGCCAAGAAGTTTCTCTGTACTGAATTTGAGATTTTTGCTAAGTTTGTCTCTTGCTTTTTAACACGACTTTAAAATTGTCTTTCCCTAGGGAAGAAGCTGGGAAGTGCTTGTGCTATGTATCATTACAGTGGGATTCTGCATTTCAGAAATACCCAAATAGGCATGTATAGCATGCCTAAACTGCATAAACATTTATTTAAGATGGAATTCAGTTTAGCTACTCTAAGAAGTTTGAATTTTATACCATCCTTAAAAAATACAGTTTGATTTGTGGACAGGAGTGTTTTCTTAAAGGAGTCTTGTATTTTCATTTTGGATGGTGAGAAGGGTTTTTTATATACATGAACCTTTACAGCTGGTATTGGAAACAAAAGTATGTTTGAGGATGTGGTGATACTGACTTAGTACACTAGGGCTCTTCATTTTATCATCTTGCTTAAATATTAGTTAGACAAGAATTTAGACGGGATCTTGGGTTTGGTTGGATTTTGGGGGTTTTTTTTGAAGCTTCTGTCTTGCTGTAAAGAGGAACATGGAAAACTGTAGTGAATATTCTACATTCTTGAAGTTTTAGTATATGATTTTGTCAGAAATACAGTAAACATGAAAACAAGTTTCCTTTTCCTAGAACTGCCTTTCAGCAAAATTAGCTTTTGCTGCAAAACCTGCAGATAATAGTCTGTAAAGTTCTGCCACATGTACAAATCATTCATCAGCGCGCACTTGCATGACTGATGCTGATGGAATGCAGATAGGCTACTTAGCAGAGTTTACAAGCTACAGAATAGGTTATTCATCTTTACTGGTTTCAAAAAATTCTGTCTCAAGCAGCTTGACAAATATTTTCCTGAACTTCCAAGAATTGCTAATAACTGTGCTTAAATGAGTAACATAATTCATAATTTCATAAACAGTGTGTGTGATGGGAGCCTTGGTCTTGAGATAGCATGAGCTCATAGGAAGTAAGTTTGGTTGCTTCACTGCTGGTTTTTTAATCTGCTTTTAACATTAATATTAAACGGTGATAAATATTTAAGAATTTGAAACAGGAAAATTGCCTGAGAGGATGGATGCCAACAGGACTCCAAGTGTTATATTTATTAAATGCATTTATAGAACAAGACTTGGAAGTTTTATGTAGCATAAAATTTGGTAAACCCAGATCTTCAAATTATTGTTGAAGTTATTGGCACCTGTATTATTAAAGAGGCAACAGTGAGTAATATTTGAAATGTTTTAGATATATTAGGTCCATATAAGTTTCATGGTAGTGTTCATTACCTGTGGTAATCACCAAGGCAGATTTCAGAACTGGGATGATGTTTCTGTTTTGTTAAATAAATCAAACAAATTTTTAAAAAAACCCAAATCAAAAATCAGATGTCGTACATCTAATGTCTCTCAGCTCTGAAGTCAGGCCCGCCACTACCCCAGATAAAGAAATCTGAATTGTCATCCTTCTTTTCCTTCTGGAGAGATGTAAACCAATTCAAGGGTGCAGGAGAGACTGATGTGGGTCTCTGACTTGACATCCTCTGCAGCCCGTTTGTCCTGCTTGCCTCAGCGGAGGCTTTCAGCCCTTCAGGAGCACTGCAGCATTAGGATTGATGTATATATTAGCACAGCTCCAAAAAAGTCGAGTCCAAGACTTGATAAGTCATGTAAAAAAACTGGTTTTGGCTTGCGTTTATCGGGAGGGAATTTCCCATTCATAATGGGAGAGTGTTTTGCTTGTCAGCATGGAGGCACGCTCGGTGCCTTTGGCCACAGTGCTTTGGAGGGGATTAAAGATGGGCTCCTCTTCTACCTGCTCGAGACAGCCCTCTTCAAGGAGACTGCTAACAGGCTGACCTTTTAACAGTATTCCTTCCTTGTCTTAGCGGGAATGTCAGCCAGGAAAAACTGGTTTGATGCCTCCTGGATGTCAGTGTTATCAGTTTAATAGCTAAAAGAGGCCGTCTTGAGCAGCCACATCATATTTTTAACTGCCTTACTCAGCTGTTGCAGAAGAGAAAGCCCTTAAGTAGGACACCGAGTCCTGCTGGGGAGCCGCTGCACGGCCATGCCAGCAGCCACGGGCACGTTTGGCTGGGGAGGGGTCCCACTGCTTGTGGGCCTTTCAGAGCGAGCTGGCCGCTTGCCCTGATGCATTCCCCACTTAAAAATAAAATTTCATCCCTTTTGTCAGCTTTCTTATTTAAAACCTTTGTATTTTGCATCTCATAGACTTTGGGTTAATTTTAGTAAAATTTCTCTTTTGCTTTTAAATTTTGTTTGTAGTAACGCAGCACAAAAATTATGATTAGGTCATTAACCAGAAAAAACCCGGCGCTCATCTGCAGGTGATCAGATGACATCAGAGGCCTGGTTTTAATTTGTGGGTAGTTCTGATTGTAACTAAAAGAGACTCGCTCCTTTTGTGGAATTGGCTGGCTATTTCCCCACATCTGGAGTTAATGAAGTCTTTGAGACCACATCAGTTGTGTTTTGCCGCAAGAACCCTTTGATCTGAAAAATCTAGACTGGCACAAGTGCAGCTTCATAACATTGCAGCTATGTTTTTGCAAGCTATAGTTAAGATACCAAAACAAGCAGAAAGTATATGAAGTTATGTGTCTGTGCTAAGACTTTCATGTAGCTGTTTGGAAGGGCCTCTTTTACGTTTATATAATTCATAACATTTTTATTATGTTAATGGCTTGTACATACATATTTGTAAATTATACATTTGTAGGAGCTTTTAATTCCCCTTCTGAGATAGTGTTTAATCAGTTTTTATAAATCACCCAGTTATGTAAAATGTTAAAATTTCTGTCTGAAGCTTGTATTTACAAATCTCGTAGATAACGTTGCAGTTTAAAAGAAGTAGAATTCGTCACTGTAGGTGACTTCGCATTAATCAGTGTACATCTCCATGGCAGTGCTAAATGTCATAAAGCTTTGTTTCCACTGCTGTCCTGTGACAGTGATAGATTATCCATCAGCTATAGCATATGCTGTGTTATTCTGCACAACAGAGAACTTGTAAATTAAGCCCAGTTTTACCTAATATGTTTGCAGTCTTATAAGTGCGAGTATTTACAATTTGACAGAGTGACATTTCTGTTAAAATATGTCCCAGGCATGGAATATACATGCATTCATCATATAGAGTAAATACATATGTACTGCGAACATTGCTCAGGATGTATTGTCATTCTGTCACTCAGGTCTGGTAAGCATCTCTATTTTACGTCTATTCCATAAACTGAAAAATTTCGAGTAAAATATTGAGCAGCTTTCCGAAAGGCTTTCCTTCCGAAAAAAATTTCATTTGTTGTCAATAAAAACCAACGGTAAACAAGCACGTAACTTAAAGTTTTGAGTTTTCCACTTGACTCCTCCTAACCAGGTGTCTGTTTACCTGCTGCCCTTTTCATGGCAGGGCTCATCCCGACAGCTGTGCCCTTGTCCCGGTTCCCCCGTTGTGGGATTGCGGGGATTTTGCTGCAGCGGTGCCGCTGGGAGCGAGGCCGAGAGCGCCGTGCCTGGGCGCGGGTGATGTCAGAGGCGCTGGCTCAGGCACATCCCGGCCATTTGTTCCCACAACAGCAGCGCTGCAAAAGCGTTCGGCAGCGGGAGGAGGGGGATTGGGATGCAAATGGAGCGGGACTTGCCCACTTCACTATCCTCAATGTCCCTATCAGAACAGTCCGCCTCTGGGAGGACAATGGTTCTTTTTTTAGGGGAACTTAGGCTTTTTTGTTGGTTGGCTTGGTTTTCCTGGCCCTTCTCTTGCTTGGTAAACAACATCTCAGAAAGACCAGGGAGAGTTGTGAATGCCGTAGAAACATATGTGTGTCTGTACGTGCATAGGAGGGGATCAAAATAATCACTTTTGAATGTTAGGGCACAGTGCATTTTTGAAGCTGCATTATATAAGCCTTAAAGTTGTGAAATTATTCATCATATATGTATTTAGTAAGTCATCTGTATTTAACAAATAAGATAAACAGTTAAAAATACCACAGTTTTTACTTCATAGGAAAAAGATGCTCCAGTTTCAATGTTACATTTTTTATATTTTTTGCTGTTGTATATGTTAATTTGCTTTTTATTTAATTTCTCTTCTAACACACACTAATCATTGCAATATTCAGTATAGAACAACTACTTACGGGTAAAGTCCTCGACTCTGTGAATACTGGGCCTTGTTCATTTTACTGAACTTATTCCTGAATACGCTTTATATTTCTTCTTAGAGTTGCTGCAGTGAAAGACTTTGAGTCATTATGTTTATTTGGCATCTTACGTTTTTAACTTGAAAAGAATATTTGTTGCTCACAAGTTGAGAACGGGCATTCCACTGGTGTGTTAACACTGAAAAAACAATAGTATTGCTTTTCTTTAATGCTAGGCCAGTGTGAAAATTACGTCGTTGGTGTTGCAGTTTTAGGATTATTCCTGAGGACATGCATGCTCTGTTTCTGATGGCTCTCCAAAGGCGTGCAAGTTTCTGAATGGGTGATAAAACGGCTGCATTAAAACCTTTCCATTTGTCACTGGATGTTCTTTTCTTTCTGATTGTTGGGATGCCAGCTAATTAAATATTCAAATAGGCATACAGTTGTTTTAAAATAAAATTTGTTTGGGGCCCAGTTGTTTTATCTTGCTTTTTATCTTGAGCAACAAGTCTGTGCGAGTCATGTACTTAGAAAGCAAAATCAGCATTCAGGCTTTTATCAGGCCACCTGGCTGAGTTGGCACACCAGAAAGTGTGTTGTTAGGATCATTCTACTGTAGTTCCTCTGTACTGTGGCAACTTGCTAAAAAGCAAATAAAACAAGGGCAACAAATGCTGCGGCTTGCTACACTGTTCTTTTTTTATTTGTGCTTTCTCTCTCTATATCTGTATGCTGTTGTGGTTTTTTTTATGCACGACACCCAGTTATTGCTAACCTGCTTTTATTGCCCTCCAATATGTAGGTGTATGCACCATCCCCGAGTTCTGATGATTTCAACAGAGAATCTCCAAGTTACCCATCTCCTAAGCCACCAAGCAGTATGTTTGCTAGCACTTTCTTTATGCAAGGTGGGTAAAATGTCACTTGTCCTTTAGGCAGAAATCTGCAGTCAGACACCGTTTACTGGTGAATGGAGAAGTGTAAAGAGAGCATATTGTGCTAGAGCCTATGGTTAGGTTTTATATACTTTTGAAACAGCTAGATGAAGGGAACTGTCTGTTGATGTAAAGTTTTTCTCATGACATTAATTGCTGACTGAAATTTAAAGGGATTACACACCAGGCCAGATGGACAGAATTCCCATCCTTTGATTTGTAGGGGCTTCAGAGCAGCACACTGGAGTGATAGAGAAAAATGAGGTGGGGGCTTATTGACTCTTCTGGAATTTGACTGTACAATATCAGCTAACAGTCTTATGTTCTCAAATGCTTGTATATCCAGCATGCCAGAAAAAAGGGGGTTGCACTGAACGAAACAAGAGCAGAATCCATTTCCTCAGCCTCACGTCACACAATTAGCTCGTGCTGCAGTCTGGTGAGGGTTTGGAGCACGTTGAGAGCTCAGTGTCTCAGAACAGGAATTCACAGAGCACTTCACTTGTGCTACAGAGGGGAAGGGGAACTGCACTGACACACAGGCTGAGGCTTATGTAATGTAGTCATTTCAGCTACTTAAATCTGCTATTTTGAAATGTTTTTATATTTTTGTGGTGCTAGGGTATCTTAGACTATAAATTGCTTGTTTTAGGTAAATAGGTGTTTTGCAGTATATGTTTATGATGAGTTCTGTTTGGCCAAACTTCTTATCCCTCCACCTCCTTTTTTATTATTTCTTTCAGTCTGGACTTTTTATCAACACTCTTGATTTAAATCTGGCCTTGCTGAAGGTCTGTGTAATTAGCAGAAGTGCGTGGTATTTTCTCAGCTGTGGTTGGATTATATTTCAGCTATAAAGCCTCTGTTGTTTCTTTGGTTTTTTAAAAATAAATATAGCAACAGTGTGGTGGTATGAAAATAGAAGATGCAGTATAAACTGGTCACCATTTCTCCACTGATATTAGTCTTGGTAACTGAATTCTGTATTTGTTTCAAATAATCTTGTAAAGGAACAGAGAAATTAGTATTCTTCATTAAATGCATTTTTCTTATTTTCTCTTCTGCTGAAAAAATACTACAAAAAAAGATGGGACCCACAATTCTTCTGACCTCTGGAGTTCATCCAATGGCATGAGCCAGCCTGGCTATGGTGGGATGCTTGGAGGCTCCTCTTCCCACATGTCCCAGTCCGGCAGTTACGGCGGCCTGCACACACACGACCGTTTGGTAAGACTCAGCACACGTTAGTCTGTTTATAGCTGTGTATGGAGATCTAACTGATGAGAATTAACTTCTCGTTTGCTGCTCATGTATGTCAGGTAAAAACCCAGTTAGAAATCACAAACTTTGTGTATTACTAGATTTATGTCCTTTTAGTTATGTCTGTTGTATAAATAAAAATCTGGCTGTGTAGTGGTCCGTTCAGAGGTTGGATGAATCCCTTTCTTCTGTAATAAAGAGCTGGGTGTTACGTGTTTGGTATCTTAAAATATCAACATTTATTTAAGGACTACTTAATGTCTTATGTCTGCTTCTCTTCTCTGCAGAGCTATCCCCCCCATTCAGTCTCACCTACAGATATAAATGCCAGTCTTCCTCCGATGTCCAGCTTCCATCGTGGCAGTACCAGCAGTTCACCTTATGTAGCTGCCTCACACACTCCACCTGTCAATGGATCAGATAATATTCTGGGTAAAAAGTTCTTCCTGATTTTTTTTTTTTCATTTTACAAGAAAATGAAATTTAGGGCTGCATGACGCACAAAATTAGTAAGATTTAATTTATGACACGCTTGTAGATCAGGAAGAATTCACCACTGTGATATTTCTATCCTCAGTATGGCTGACATAAGGCAAATTGTTTTTCAGTCAGCTTAAGACTTTCCCATTTATTTGCTTTCGCAGTCAAGCCTGTGCTCAGGGACTGGGTGGCTGTGCTTTAGTGGCCACTGTCCCTCCGTAGTTCAGTACATGTGCGGGCCCATGTGGGCAGTTCTGGCACTGAAGTTTGCAGAGCTGCTCTGGAGAAAGGCAGGAAGGCTGCTTCCAAGGGGAGGCTGATAAAGTGCATCGTAAATTCCTCTCTTAACAGTCTGAGAGATTACAGAGTAGCCAGTATGGTGGCTGCTTTAGCCTCCTCTGTGCTCACCTAGGAAGAAAGAAATAGAGGATGATCATCTGTTCCTTGCACATATTTGCTGACCTTGAGATATGGCTGTAGAAGTGAAATGCTTGTAGATGCTCCGTGTTGGTTCGATAGGATTTGCACTTAGCTTCATTTTAAGGAAGTGGAATTTAGTTAGGGTGACTATGTTAGCTTTGATTTGGGAACATGTTTTAGACCAAGATCTTTAAACAGAACCCAGTTAGTGAATCTGCATGGGAAATGTAGGCTGGAAAATCCAAGTTTGTCACAAACTTGGAAACAGTGAGCATTGCATTATTTAGATTTCTGATGTGAATGGCTTACATTCACATTCAATACATTTTTTGGCTTTAGAAGTTGATAATTGGAGAAAGAAGATTTGCTTTTAAAGGGTCTGTCTTCTACAGCAAAGCAGATATTTCTGAGGATTCAGTTCCTCTCTGTGTTTCCAATTGGCAGGGCTTCAGACTTCCTCTTGGCTTAATGGTGTGTGGAGCAAAAGGGCACGCAAAGCTGCTGACATGCAACTGAGAGCAGGGGTGACAGAAAGCTTGGTGCATCAGAGCTTTTCAGGGACTTCTTAAACTAAAGATGAGAGCACAACACAGGGAATTAGAGCAGGGGGAGCAAGGAGACACACAAGGAACTGTTCTGTGAATTTGGCTTTAAGAATTAATTAAACGTGCAGCACTTCATGATAGCAGTTTAAAAATGAGCTGCAATAATGTAATTTTCTGATTTTGATTTTCTTTTTCATATTTCATTAAAATTAGACTATGATCCAAGAAAATAATTTGTCTTTTTCTAGCTGCTTTCACTTGTTGGTCCTTAAGTTATCACAGTGGTACTGTGTTTGACTTTTAAGAGAAGAGCATCTAAATGTAAATCTAATTGTTTTAATTAAATTTTTAAGTCTAATGAGAACTGATTCTATTGACACTGACTTCCTCAGAAAATCAATTTAAAAAGTGGTTGCTCAACTCTATGTGATGAATAAAATAATAAAAGTAAATAAAATTTCAACTTTAAAAATAAGTGTTGGGTTTACTTTCCACATTACAGGAAACAGAGGAAATGGTGCTGGAAGCTCACAGACAGGTGATGCACTTGGAAAGGCGTTGGCATCTGTAAGTAGCAGTTAGAATATTCAGATCTGAAACACATATTTTAATCTATTATTTATGTGTCATTCATTTCATAATATCAAATCAGGAATTTTCACATATGAAGGCAAGACAATATACTATGATGCAATTTCTTTTACTAGAAAAATGTCCTTTTTAAATGCAAGCTAAAATGCTTTTATTTGAAGAAGACTCATTCTGAATTGCTTTTTCTTCAGGTGATCAAAAGATTTAAGGCGGATCTGGTTTATAAAGCGGGTTAGACAGAGTAAAAGATAATCATAAAAAGTTGATTTTAATTTTTTTTCTGTAGTGTTTTAGGTGAAGTCAAATATTTTTAACATTAGTCTTAGAGCAGATCCTGCCTCAAGGTTTTAAACGTTTTCTCAATGGCCTTAGAAAACGGAGAGGTTTTGAATGCTGTATTGTATAGCTATAATCTATGGAAGAGCCTTTAGAATGGTTTATATGCATAAATTTAAACTTTTAACTCCTGTTGGAATAATGTAAAACATGGTAAGTATCTTCAATCTACTGTAAGTTCTGTTTCCATATGCATGCATACAGTAATTATTTTTTCATTACTACAATCAGATGTGCTTTTTATAAAAGAGTAATTGATACACAGCAGCAGAAATTTTCAGAATTAGGAATGGTGGCTGGGGAAGCACTTCGTATTTCTTGTACAGAGCAAACTTTGCAGCCCTGAATGACCGTCCCTGTGTTGGGTTCTGCATCCCTCACCTCATACCAGTGAATGCAAATGTGCATGTTCATGCAGATCCTGTTACCCTCGCATCCCTCACAGGGTCATATGTTAAAAGATTACCAGATCTGATAATGTCTGTAATGTCCATATTGGGGAGGAGAACTCTGACCTACTGGCTTTGAGGAGAAAAATGTCCCTGTTGCTTTCAGGGATTCAGCAAGTAGATAACAATTTGGGAGTCCAGAGGGCAGTTAACGCTCCCTTTTGCTCTGTTTGAGACCTGTCAGAAAAGAGCTGGGATCGTTTTTCCTCCTAGCAATGGCAGTGCTCACATACTGCAGGCTGTTCATTGCTCTGCAGATGTATTTGGGTGTCTGCTGTTCTGCAGCCGGAACAAGATTTCGTTGTTAAGTCTGACACGCTGGCCAGTTAGACCTGCGGGACTTCGTGACATTTTCCACTGCTCTCCTTTTCTAAATGATTTTCTCATCCTTTCAGGTATTTTTGTCCAAGTCACTAGCTGAGAAAGCCAGGCTGATGTTTTGAGGAAAAACTAAATATATTGCGAGTGGAAGTCAGGGCAGAAATGTTTAATCTAACTGGTGGGTGGGCTCTGGTTGTCATAGAAACTTGTTTCTGTCATCCCGTGTTGTTGCTTGGCAGGAGCAGCCAGGTCATTCCATAAATCATTTCTGTCATAGCTGATGGTGATGCATTCCATCTGCTCTATCAGTGCATGCCATAGTCTGCACACTTCAAATCCCTCGCCTCATCCATCTGCTTCCCCCGCACCCCGCAGCACGCGCACCCAGCACACTCCCTGCGCTCCCTCGGCGAGAGCGCGGCTGCCGCGGGCCCAGGAGGGAGCTGGGCTCTCCTGCAGGTGAAGCTGACACACATGAATTTTGACAGCTAGGAAATCAAGAATATTTTTCTGTTTGAACAAAGTTTTATTCAAATACTGTGATTGTCGTGCCGCCTTTTTTTCCCCTAAGATGCCACTGTGTTCCTTTCTGGTTTTGGCTTTAAATGCTGCTGCTGCAACTGTTGAGAGGAATTTCTAGTTCTAAAATTCTGTTGATGTACATCTCACAATAGGCCTTTCATGTGTGAAACATCAGAGGATACGACATTTGTTCTTCAGTTTAGGTATTAAAGACCATACAGAATAGTATGTGATTAAACATGTAAGGCCAGATAATACATTTGCAAAGGTTCTTTTATTTTAGGTTTAAGCCTGGATAATTGTGGTCTTAATCTCAGGGTAGGCAAGAAAGAGAATTGTACATGAAAGTATTTACACAAAGTTCCCAAAGCCCTGTGGATTATGCATTAGTTTGGATAATGAACTAGTATAGATAGAAAGAAAAGAAAATCTGGGTATTCGTGCCATTTCTAATGTGTTTCCCTGAACATTTGCCAAACAATAACCCTTTAAGATTGTGCCCATGGAGGGTTATATGGCAGGAGAAACATCTGGTTTATTTCATTGCCTAATGCCAAATCAAAACACTTGGTCTTTAATTTAGAGGAGATCAAACAGGAGGACTGTTTAACTTTGTTGATTATATCAGACCTCTTTGTGATAACTTATGTTTTGATTCCTACCTCAGCACTGGGGTAAAGGCCTTTGTACCGTCTCGGTAGTTAAATAGCCACTGGTCCCTCCACAAAAGAAAAGAAAATGTAGGGAAGTTGACTTCTAAAAGTAATTCATGAATTAAGTTTCTTTGTTGCTTTAGACTCAATAACATTAACATAACAAAGCCTAACTGAAATGTACACTGTAGTGTTTAAAAAATTGGACTAACAGCTCCGAGGTTTGGCTCTGCAGGCTCTCAATTGTGCAGCTTTTGTCTAAGAGCCTTTTCATTAGACCCTGGCATATTGGCACCCCACTGATTGGAATGGACCATGACTGATAGGAGGAGGAGTCTCATTTGTTGCAGTAAAATGAGTCATGTTACCGTTTAAGCCTGGCAGAAGGTGTCAGGGTTGTTCATCATTGGTCATTTAACAGCACAGCAGCCAGGGACTGCATGCAGAATGAATTCTGACCTCGTATTTTAGTTGAGGCTTTGCTGTACTGTAGATTTTCCCTGTTATAAAATACAGCAAAATAAAATTGGCAGGTACACCCGTGGAAAATGAGCAGTTTCAAAGAAAACTTTGTAGCCTTTGACTTTATTTTAATTTTCTGTATCTTATCTGTCTGAAACTCTCTGCAGTTCTTATACTGACACCCAAGATTTATTTTTGTGCTGATGTACAATGCATGAATTTCCTCCGGTAGTATGAGGTAGTTTGTTCTAAATATATTTCCTTTCTAGCATGTATGAAAAGGAGGAAGCATTTCCATTAGGGAACTGATGGTCTTTTCTAATGGAAAAGTACAATGTACCAGGAAGGAGCATGTGGTCTATCAGGTCCTGGTTTTGTCCGTTCAGAAAATACAATATGGAACTTAATGAAGTTATTGTCAGCTAAATGCTGAAATGTCATATTGTCTGTGTGAAGAGACATCAACCACACTGCCAGTGAAGATTTTTTTAACTGCCATCTGATGACTAACAAATCCTGGTCTCTGCTCAAGTAAAACAGGTTTGAACTGATGACCTATAAAAATATGTTCTGAAGTCCATAGTCAGCCTCTAAATCTATTAAATTCCCTTCATAAAATGAATTTTCCCAGTGTCTTGAGATTTTAGTTTTTAATTAAAGCTTTAAGCATTATGTCTTCTATTTTTACCAGTAGTTTTTAATTTTATTATTAGCAAGAAAAGAATCGTTATAAGTTTAGTATCTCAAGAGGCCAATTGATACTGAAATAAGAGAGAAGCATTTTAT
Organism: Zonotrichia leucophrys gambelii; assembly: GCF_028769735.1. Lineage (NCBI taxonomy): Eukaryota > Metazoa > Chordata > Aves > Passeriformes > Passerellidae > Zonotrichia > Zonotrichia leucophrys. The sequence continues at coordinate 7,045,083 of NC_088180.1, read as the reverse complement.
GTGCTGCAATACATTGCAAGAGGAACAAAATTTCAAGTTTTTTTTATTTGGTAGGTACCAATAATAAGAGAGCCTAAATGCTTTCTTGGTGTTTTTGTGAAGGATTAATTTTTAGCAGATAACATGTGTTGACTGCTAAAATCTCTCTCTAAAATTTGGAAAGTCATCATTCATTGGCATTTTCCTGAAGTTTTGTTTGATATAATTAGCTGTGTACTGTGAACTCTTATGTGAATCGTTCCCCTGCAGAGACAAAAAGGCTGTAATTTCTGCTGCTCTTAAATGAGCAGGAAGGTCAGTTATACTTGTGTCACTATCAAATACAGACTGTGCTTATTTGGACAGCTGCTTGAAAATGAAAGTTCTTTGGACATTTTTAGAGCCTTGAGTGTAATAAAGCAGAGCTATGATTGAAGGATCAAATTGCATTTTTTATCAATCCAGAATCAAGAGTGACAATTAAAACATGAAAAAGAATTCTTATAGTGTTTTTCCTGTGTATTATAACATATATTGATATGTAATCTCTTTGTCTGTCATCAGATTTATTCTCCTGATCATACCAGCAGTAGTTTTCCATCGAATCCATCAACACCAGTTGGGTCACCATCGCCTCTTACAGGTACAGACTGGTCATTTGTCAATACCTTGCTTGTGGTTTTGAAAATGTCCTGTTGGAAATCAGCATTAACTTCCTTGCATAACTGCTCGTGCATTTTGTTTATTTTTCCATTGTAAAAAAGAAAATTTATAAATCCAGATTCATAGACATTTTGTTAGGGGCACTCTCTTGAGTCCTGGCAACTTGCTTGGAAAATTAGCAAATTAAAATAATGTTTGGAAGCATTAACTGACCATACATATGAGGGCTATAAAGATATCTGTACGGATTTGCACTGTTGAGGGAAAGAAGAGTGATTTGATTTGATTTGATTTGGGGTTTTTTTGAGCTATATGTTAAAGCTCTGCGGCAGCTTTCAGTGACAAACACAGCAGATGTGTGTTCCCTCTAATGAAAATACAGTAGGCTATGAGACTATCCAACTTGTACACAAGATAGCTTTTCATTCATATATTTCATGAATGTTTTCATTCTCTGGGAGAAGAATTTCTGGCATTTTTTAAAATAAATGCTGTGTATTGCAGGCACCTCTGTCACCTGTGCTTTGTGCATTTGTAGTGTGAATGTGGGCAGAAGCATTCCAGTGTGGAGATGAACTGTGGGCAGCTGCCTACAGCTATTAGTGCTAGTGCAGCTTTCACAGACACTGTGGCCTCAGCTGTCTAGTAAAAGTTGAACAGCTGTTCTCCATATAGAGAGGACTGTGAAAGCTCCATTGACTTAAATTTGTTGTTTAACAAAGAACTAGAATTACAAGTAAGATGATGTAACTTTAACCCTCTTCTTTCCTATAGTGCAATTTGTTAAATTATTTAACATTTATACAACAGTCTGTTCCCATGTTCTCTGTTGTTTAATATATCCCTGCAGGCTTCTGGCCATTGGTCACTTTTTTGTAATTGTTGTGCTTCTTATAAAACCATAAAATTACCTTAAGGTGAAAAGGGTACAGAATGAGCTTAGCTGAATGCTTTTGTAATCTAGATGAATAAATTAGTAAAGGTATTGCATGCAAAATGCAGTCATAATCATATGGCTGTGAATATGCATATCTTTATATGCAGTGTCACTCAAAGCCTCCATCATTCATGCTTCACTCCTATTTAATGGACACTGCTCTGGTTTTCTGTGGATGTAATGGATTAATGAATATCTGACATGGCTTACCTGAGCAGCTGCTTTGGGCATTTCTTTTCTATTACTGAATAATCCATGTTGAATTGAGTAATGATGGGATTAATGGGATTTTTGATTCAGTGATTACAGTTGACAAAAATGTTTTGTGTATTCTGTTGTACTGAAAAGGCAGATCAGACCAGAAAATTATTATTATTTTCTTTTTAACATCAAAGCAAGTATTGAAAATATTTTGTGGCTGGAAGAAAGAAGTTCTGACATTTCCAAGTATTTAAAATTATAAAGAACCCAAAGAGGTTTTTTTCAAGAGTTGCCTAATGAGATACTGCACCTCGTTTTGTAAGCGTGAAAGCACTAGCTAATTTCTGAGTTTAGAATACAAGTTTGAGGTCACTAAATTTGTGTTTTTGCTGTTATTGTCTTTGCCTGTTGCAACCTGTATGAAATGTACAAAATTTGCGCTTTACGTTCCTTATTCTGGATTCTGATGGTTAAGACAGTAGTAGACATAAACAAATAACAGTGAAGTCCTTTTCAGGCTCAAACTTAGCATCTGCTTCACATTCATGCCTTCCCATCCCCTTTAATTCCAGTGATACAGAATTTATCAAGCCTTTGGTAAATTGCTCCAGTAGTTAATTACCTTCATTTATGAATCTGGACTTTTATCTTTATTCCCAGATGAGTCACTAAGAACACGGTGAAGCACAATGTGAAGTAATTACTACTGCATTTATTGCTATTTATACTCCTGGTAGCCATTTTCTGTCTTGACCCAAAAAGTTATTGCAGATAAAACAAATGTTTTATGTGTACCGAAATAATATATTTTGGAGCATTTTAGCCTTCGTTGTCATTTTCCCCTTTTGCAATTAGGTATTTGTTTAGTTAGCATTCATAGTATTACAGATTGCTTAAGTCATAATTTGCCCATGCTTTAATTGTGAGTTAGGGTAGGAGCACTGACACAGACCAACGTCATGAGACCTTGGGGTTCATAAGCTCATGGCTGACTCCTTGGCTCTTCTGTTGCTGAATGAGGATTAATGACGTTTTTTAATTCAGTTAAGTAAAAGCTTGGAGAACAACTTGATGAAAACCCCCAAGTATTATGAGACAATAGTGCGTGTCTTGCCTGCCTTGCCCTCATTTAATTTCTAATTTTACATAAACATGCCCAGAGCTGAGCATCTTGCATAGTTTTAATGATTGTGTACACGCATGTGAAGTTTATATAGGGATCTGAATGGTGGGAGCCTCGGTATTTTAAGAATCCTTGTGCAGGATCAGAGGCATTCAGGAGGTTTGGTGGGTTCTGAGGATGCAAAGCCAGCCCTCTGCAGCTCTGAGTGTGTTTGAAAGGGGAGCCAGAGGATTAGTGTTGGGGAGACTGGGGGTAGGAACAATACTGCAGTGATTGCTGTCGGTGACCCCTGTAAATCCTAACACTTGCCTGGCTTATTTGTTTTTTAATGCTGCTGTGTTGGTGCTGCCCTAAAAGCTGCAGTTGTTAATTGCAGGGCTTGTGGTGCCAGGATGCTTTTTAACATAATTGGTGGATTTCATGCACAAACTTCTAGGAGGGGGAGTGGAATGAGGCAAGCAGGAAATCGGTGCCATCTGGCAACGTGCAGCCATGGAGGCAGAGTGCCACCGCTCGGGAGGAGCCCCGGCGCTGCCGAGGTGTCACTGAAAGCTGCAGGTCACACTTGGGTTGCTTGTTCCCTCCCTTCTTTTCTTTTTGCCTCCTTCGTGAGATGCCCCACTCACAGTTTTGTTCTGGGCTTACACTGCAGAAATAGGACTTTGTTCAGTTAAAGCCCCCAAACAAACGGAAGAGGTGCGCGGGATTTCAGTCCGCTTGCTGCTCACCTGGCCACCCTCCTGCTTCATCCCTGTGCTGCAGGGAGCAGTGCTCTGAGGTCTGATAGCAGCAGTGCTCCTGACCACAGTCCTGTCTCTAAAAATGGAGTAAGGGCAAGGAAAAATTTGAACATTATGCTAAACCAAAATGCTCCATAGTTTTTTCATTAACGGTTATGCAGAAATAAGTGGGACTCCAAGCTTTATTCCCAAGTTCAGGAATGAGAGCAATGCAGACGGAGACTACAGGTCCAGACCCAGAGTAGCTGTGTGAAGTGAAAATCGGTAATTATAAACTTACTCACTGAATTCTTTGTATTCTAAAAGAGAGTTCCAGCACAATTATGGCAGCTCTGGACTTTCATGAAATAGGAGATTTTTATTATTTTTTAATTAGAAAGGAAATATTTAGGTATTTTAATAATTTTAATAGCTATGCAAGCTGTACTCTTTTTGTTAAATAAAACCTTGTCTTTAAAAGGTAACTACTTGCAGCTCTCTGAACAAAGGAACTGTAATGTTATTAAACCTTTTCCCAGTTTTCCAGACGCACAGCTCTGGCTGTTATTGAAAGAACAAGCCCACAGGCTCTTCCTTTAATGAGCTGCGTTGGATTGTATATCCATAATTTATTAATGTAATTGCTTTATTATTACATTTGTATGGCTGAAAGGAAGCTGTCTCTAATGGCCATAGAATTTCATGTAGTATCTTTATAAAAGATGCATTATTAGTTGGTGAGAAAAATGCATGTTGTACTACTTCAGGCTTTGTGTTAAAAGTACTGCTTTATTAGTTATTACATTTCACATCTAATTATTTAAAAAATTTACATGATAATTAGGTATATTTATGTCAGATTAGAATGGCTATGTTTTTGAATTTGAAGTGTATAGGTAATACGAATTTAATTGTCAATTTGTTGCACAATCAATGAGTTCTTCTGCTATGATTTACCTTAAGTATATCTGAAATACCAAATGGGAATGACTTAGATATATTTTTACTCTTCTAATTTTAAAATGGTATGGTATATTACTAGACTAGATAAAGCTTTGAGATCCAGTTTTAAGTTTTTGCATTTAGTAGAGAGGTGTCATAAAAATGGTTCTCCAGTTCTCCTTAACTTGGTGCCTATTTGATGACTTCAAATATTTTTGTTGTGTATTTATATTAACCATATAAAATACATATACAATATAAAATACATATACCTTCATATACTGAACAGAATCTGAAGAAGAATTCAGCAGGTCTTTTTTGGTGACACATGCAGAAGCAGGTATTTCAAATATGGTGTGTGTGTGTGTGTGTGTACTTAGTCCACTTTTTAATGTTGAAGTACTTGGACGATGTCACCGCTTTTGTCACTGACAGTGATCTAACCCTGCAGATGCCAGGATATGAAAATTATCCCTCAGTAAGGCAGAATGAAGGAATTTGTCCTCCTTTGTATACCCATATGTTAGCTTACCTTTATGCAGAATATGTTGGGTTTAATTATGTTGAGAAATACAGTCTCTGCTTCCCACTTCTGCTGTGTAAATCTGTGCACTAACCTAGACAATTTTGACAGGTGCCAGTCAGTGGTCGAGGAGTGGAGGACAAGCCCCCTCATCTCCCAGCTATGAAAACTCTCTACACTCCTTGGTAAGAATTGCTGAAAGCAACATAGTACTTTTTACTTAGGAGTTGAAGGCTTGGTTTTGTATAAATCCTGCATATCATTAAAGGAAACAGTAGGATAGCATTACAAATGAATTCTTTGCTAACAAATGGCCTGTTCAGTTGAACAATATAAGACGTGCAGGGTGTGTCTTTCACCATCTGTTCCTTGGGCATCAGGCTTCTGTGCTGAGGACAGCTGGTGCTAAAGCGCTGTTATGAGATTCTGGTACCTTTTCACAAATCCATAGCTAATTCTTATCTAAAGTTCAGTCTGGAGAAAGATAAAGACTTCATGCCTCCGCATTTACTTGTGCTTGCCCCTCTCTCCCTCAAATGGCTGTCTCCAGGGCTTGTGTGCATTACACTGCTATTAAAGTATTAATACATTTTATTTGTAATTATTATTTGTTGTTGGGAATGTTCATTTATTAATTAAACATTTTACAGAAAAACACACAGGCAGTAATCTACAGCATTGTAAATTTTCTTCTTTTGAGGATTCAGCAGAGGATTTCACTTACTGACTTCCTTCTTACATTTCCGATACAATATTGGGAAGGAAACAGGGAAAATTTGAGGGAAGGTTTTGATTACTTGCTTAATATTTCTAGTTTCCACAGATATAATTTCTATTTTTTTCTGTCTAACAAGAATAAATTATAAGTTAAATCAGATTTCTTTTCTTCAGTATTTTTGCAATTAAATATAATGGTTATGTACATCTTAGAATCCTAACATAACTGCAGTGTTAAATATTAGCCTTTTCTTATCTTAATATAATCAGATCTCTGTTGCATTAACTTGACTAACAATTTATTGCTGACATGCACATCAGCTGTTTCCTCACCTCTTTTTTGGATTAATCTTAACCTGTGCTTTGCTTCCTGTTCTGTCTTGACTTTGCCAGAAAAATCGAGTTGAACAGCAACTTCACGAGCATTTGCAAGATGCAATGTCCTTCTTAAAGGATGTCTGTGAGGTACTATTTCACTTTAGATGGTGCCTTTTTGTGTTTCAATTAACGCTTCCTTCGGATTCCCCATTAAAAACTTAAATTAGTGTAGTGTGTGACCCATCTTTTGACTCCAACATCCTGCTATTTCAGTTTCTAGAGCTGCAATGTCAGAATTGGTTTTGCTTTGGGTTTTTTTTTGGTATTCCTTTTAATAAAAGAAAGTAATTAAAAGAAAGTAATTTTAAGACAGACTTCGACAGTAACACAACTCGCTTTTATCTCTGAAATACCTAATCTGTTTGAAGGTCCATTTTAAAAAATGGTAACTTGAAGTTTCGTCCAGTTTTTTTTGTAATGCAGATTCTCAAAAAACCACTGCCTCTCTTAATTGTTTCCAGCATGGTGAGGCTGATTTTACGATCATTCTTTCTTGTCCTGCATTAGCTTATTTTGTAGCAATTCCTTTTTTTCTTTTCATGCAATATAATAGCAGCTGAGTAACATTAACCTTATAATAAGCTTCACTTTCAAAGCTGCCACCTATTTGTGGAATGAATGCTATCTTGAACAAAATCTCCAGATAATATTTTCTTTTTCCTGTTTGTTTGTAGTGCTGGTAGGTGCTCTCAAAATCTTTTGATACTATTTTGATACCACATTTCACCTTGTATCTTTAATACCTCCGAGCTAGACTGTGTTGTGTGGGAGAGCCAGGGGATTCATTCAGTAATGGCTGCCGCTGTCCCTGTTGCAGCAGTCCCGCATGGAGGATCGCTTGGACAGGCTGGACGATGCCATCCACGTGCTGCGGAACCACGCCGTGGGGCCTTCCACGAGCCTCTCAGCTGCCCATGGAGACATCCACAGTTTGTTGGGACCATCCCACAATGGGCCAATTGGCAGCCTGAACTCAAACTATGGAGCATCCAGCCTTGTAACAGCCAGCAGACAAGCATCCATGGTAATGATGTTATGAAATATGTGTATGTTTATGCAAAGCAACTCCAGCTTAATGCATTGAAATTATTGTAGAGGCTGCTGAGGCAGAGCTGGGCTGGAAGACTGATATTTATCAGGAAGAAACCACTTGAGATTCTTGTGGAGGGAAAGATGGCAGACAGCTTGCACCTGCTATGGGTTTCCAATTAGAGTGTTGGAGTGGGGGTGGGCAGAAATGAGGGGGAGGAAAAAGATGGGAAAACTTAGACTTTGGCCTGGTCAGTGGCCCATAAAATCCTGCTGTGACCATATGCAGAAAGCTGAAACTTTCTGCTGAGAGCGTTTCAGCTTATACATGCATTTTTTCCAGATGTGTAATAATTGGCAGAACCATTTTCTCCTTGAAATGGTGAATAGGGAGATTGAATGGGAAAAGCAGTCGAGAAGGACTGAATTTCAAGTGTTCTGGTCTGGAAAAGCTGTTTATTGTAAATTGGAAGTAGTCTTCAATAGCAGATGCTGGCAGAGGACTGGGAGGAAGCTGTTGGAATGTGGAACCATAGTGTGCGCAGGCTCAAAATTTCAACTTTTTTTCTAAAGGAAAAGGAGTTTGAGCACAGCTGTAGTGTAAGTAACAATGAAAAGGAAACTACTTTCAGATTAATCCCCAAGAAGGGTGAAATAATTCAATCCATCTCTTTTTGTTTCTTTAAAAATGTGAACTGTTCCGAAAAAATGTAGTTGAGCTTTTTATAGATCAGAAATATGCTAAAAGCATTACACAGTAAACAAATCTATTTGTAGCATTGCTCACTTCCCTTTTTCTTCCTTTTCATTCCACCCTTCTCAAAAATGCTTAAAGGAAAAAGAGCTTTTAAAAACATGCTTGTTTTAGTGGTGCCATGTGTTTGCATGTTTACAGCGTAATTTTAAAGACCAGTTACATGCTGTGAAATTTTCTGTTATAAAACAGATTCACAGCTGGGTACTGTGTGATCAAGGCAAAATTTCACCTATCATCAAAATAATTAGGTACCCCAATTGCTGAAGGGTTTGTATTCTATAAAACAGAATTAGTTCCAGGCTCTCCCATTCGCACGTCACACATCCATTTATATTAATTTCAGGACCACTGCAGTAAACATCAAAAAGAACTGCTTGCTTTCTGTAAGCTGCGTGGGTTTGGGGGCTTTGGGGAGGGGGTACTTTCCAATTGCACATCCAACTTCAGCTTTCTGTACAAGTTCACAGTTACTTTTAGTAATGAAAGAAGTGATGCATAACTGCTTTTGAATTTTTTCATAGTACCTACAGAGATTTAATATTTAAAGAATGTTGTTAAAGTTCTACCGTGTTCTAGGGTAGACTGAAATTTAGTCCTACAAAAGAAAATGTTTTTCCCCTCTGCTCTTGATGTGGTGTAAAGTGAGTGACTGAAACTGCAGTGACAATTTTTTTCTGTGACTTGAGGAACCTTCTGATACTGCTAAGCCAGGCCTAGTCAAATAAATCCAGATAGTACCAAAATGTACCTAAAAATATCAGTTTCTCTTTTAAATCAGTTACGATAAATATTTTATCATCTCAGTTTTTATTAAAATAGGAGACAGTGGAAAATGACTCTCCAAAACGGGCAGAAGTTCCTTGATCTTCTCTAGTTTAATGTAGTTGTGTAACTTAAATGTAATACAGACCTAATTTATCATCTAATTATTTGACTGACAGAAGCTTGTCTGTTAGAAATAAATTTAAATTAAGAAAACAAAAAAAAAATTTGCCTGTACATTTCATCCTCACTTAGTGGAACAAGCTTGCAGATCAGTTTGGCTTGTAAAGTGAGTCAGCTAAAGAATGTCTTGGATTAACCTTAATTTTGTTACATCAGAATAATTGGCTCCAACAGGAGGCATCCAGTTGTGGTGTTGCCCAGTCCCCAAAGGGCGCCCTTTGACATCACTGGCAATTGCAGGAGCTCAGCCTGGCTGGGGATGGAGCCCTGCAGTGGTGCAGGGCAGGGGCTGCACATCTGGCTGTGCTGCAGGCTGAGGGCTCTGTTGGTGATGGCTGCATTGCAGCAATGCCCCCCAGGTACCAGGGGTGATTCTTCTTCAATAACCAGTTCAGTTCATTTCAAACTCTTATTTACTATAGTGTTCTTTTTAAATAGTAAGTAGGAGAGCAGAGCATTTGGCACACGACCTGAACTGTAAGATCCAGCCTTCATTTCGGATTTAAATACTGCTTTACTTGAGATGACATCCAGTAAATTTTAAGAAAATAATGAGAATTGGGCTAACATAGTGAGAAATGTCAACATTGATAACGGTGATTACCTATTTTTGAAGTTTTGTTTGACATAGGGTCAAGAAATGTTCGTTGGAATTCAGCACTAAATGAAACTTCCTTGTTGAAGGAGGGTGGGATCTTTGCACAAAACATTTTTGCTCTTTAAAAAAAAAGTAGAAAAAAAAATAAATTTAATTTCCCTTGAAGATGATGATCTTGGCAGAAGGAGCTAGGAAATGAGTAATTTAACTCCTTTTTATGTAATTAGTGTAACCAGGCATGGTTTTATTTTAACATTTGCTTAATTTTTGAGCCAGATTTATTTTACAACTCTAGTTGACTTCATTTCCTGCTTGCTCTGAATGGTCTTGTTTTCTTTTTAGCTGGGCTGGCCATTAGACTTATTCAAATAGATTTTTAATATCTCAAACTCATCAAATATTTGCTAACTGGCCTTTGAAGTTGATTTGTATTTTATTTCATGTATTATTGAAAAGTTAAGAAGTAATACTTTTTGTTCTTATTCAAGCTGCTTTTTATTTGTCATTGTAATACAATGGAAAAAGAACAGCCTGAACTGATTAAAAATAAATAAATAAAAGGCCTGGAAACTCAGTTAAGGATGAAACTCAATCTTTCAGTCAGAGGGTTTTTTCAGGTATAACAGGAATCTAAGAAAATTGGTGATCTCCCTCTTGGTGCCCTGTGCCTGCTCCAGCAGAAGCATGAAAGGCCAGTTAAGCAGCTTTGCCAACACCAACCTCTGCTCTTGCTCAAGCCCTTCCAGAGCTGCTGTTTCCCTGTGGAGATTGTGCTGCCACTGAACAACTCTGTGCTGTCTGAAGTGTAAAATTCTTGATTACAAAGGCCCTTTTCTTTGCCTTAATTATGCACACCTTGGCTAAAATGGTTCTAATGACCATAGCCAAAATGACCAGCTAGTAGGGCTTGAAAAGTTCAAAGACTCAGACCAAGAGTGGTATTTTTGTTTTCCAGTTCTCAAAAGCTTTCTCTGCTAAGTGCTCAGAATGAATAATCAGACTAAAGTGTGAGATGCAGAACCAATATTAACAGGACAGAGATGTCCTTTCCCCACGTGTCACTCTCGGTTCTCCTACATGCAGTTGTGTGTCATCACTGCCCATGATTTGTCTAGTTTTTATTTAGTTGCCTAAAATACTTAACTGGTTTTCTGGTTTCAGATCCCAAATGTTACCACTTAAATCAACCGAAATATGTTCTGCCCTCAGGTTTGGAGTTTTTTAAGTTTGCAAGTGTCAGTGGGGCTGCAGATTGTCCTGTGTGCAAGTCTTAAAATGCATAGAAATGAATACAGTTGACCTGGTAAATTACAACAATGTACGGTGTTGTGACAGTACTATTGTTTTACTCAACCTGGGGTTACTGAGGGGTAAGTTTTTTGTGATGGCACTGGATACCAGGCCTCTGTTGGGTTGGCATTGTGTGGAGGAAGCAGGCAAAGGGCAGTGATGGGAATGCGTTGGTACCGAGTGGGTGCTGCACAGCAGATCCCTGATCACTGCTCACAGCCATCCCGAGCGCTGTTTGCTCAGAGCAGATCCCTAGCACGGTGTTTGCCCTGGTCACTGCTCACAGCCCATCCCAAGCTCGGTGCCCGCGCCGGTCGCTCCTCACCGCTGTGTTCTCCCGCACTCTGCCTGCCTGCGGTGTGGCAGAGCCCGGCCTTCCGTTTGTCTCCCATTTTGTGTGCCTGGGAAGCTTGGAGCTTTGCTAGGGAGGAGGCGGTGGAAACAAGGCTGGATTAGCGGCGGAGAGAATGAATTCGCTCCGAGGGAGTTCGCTGTGGGGATGAGCTGCCGGGTCCCGCGGCCGGTGCCCGCACAGCCCGCGCTGCCGGCCGGGCCGGGGCAGCTGTATGGAAATGGGGAGCGCTCGGGAGCCGCCGCAGCGCCGCGATCCCCGCACCCGCACCGGGGCACCGCGGGACCGCCGGCAGCTCCTGCCCCCGGAGCCGGCCCTTGGCGCTAGGAAAGCGCCTGACTGGGAATCGCTTACAAATAACAGCGATAAAACACGTCGAGAGCTCGTTTGTTCTGAGCGCCGCGGAGCTGATGGCCCCGGACGCCTTTCAGAAGACTTAAAGGAAGCCCGAGGTTGTGCTCCATTGAAATGCAGATGGGAGAGCCCTTTCTCTGTGCAGTGCGAGTCCAGGGAAAGGAAAGCAAACCAAATTTTCCAGCTCGGCGTTTAAGATACTTGAATGTTGGGTAGCTTGAAGTAGCCACCGATCAGTTGTAAGTGTAGCAAACAGAGCTTTTGGCCTCCGCCTGGGATGCGGTGACTTTCAGCAAGTCACGTTGTTTGGGGTTTTTTGTTTGCCAGATTGGATTTTCTGGTATATCATAGATCACAGATAAAAATCACTGTTATGGTCAGTTTGGTAACATTTTAGCTCTTAAGATTTCTGTGTAAATCCTGTTAATCTAAATTGTATGCTTTTAATTTGTACATCTTGGTTTCAAAGCTTTGGAACATGGTCTTGAATTCAGGTTTTATTTCTCATCTAGTCTCTGCCTTTATCAGAACTGATTTGCTAATCTCTTGCCTTTAGATTAGCTCTAGATTTGAAAGTTGCCAGGGTTCTGACAGCTGCTGTGTTTGTACACAGCTTTAAGAAATTTCTGCCTTTTTTAAGAAGTAGATTTTGGAACAGACCTGGCCCTGAAACAATTAATAGTCTGTAGCTTGAATAAAAGCACCCTCAAGTGTTAGGACTAAGCATGACCAGAAGAAGAAAATAAAACACACAACCTGCAAGGCAGAATTAGAAAAATACTCAGTTTTGAAAAATTCAGAGTGAGAATGAGCTTCATGTCATGTTCCAGTTGTAGAGTGCTGTCTCTGAGGCTGACAGACCCAGGTCAGCTCCTTCCTCCTGCGAGTTCATGACTCCTGCAGGAGCTCGCAGGGCCGACTGTACCCAGAGTAGAACTTCTCCCAAACAAAGCCTATTACACGCAGAGCAAGATAAAATATACTTGAAATAGCAACAGATATTGCCCAGTATACAAGAGGAGATTTTCTGCAGAACAATGGATACAAATAGCAGCCCGGAATGACCTGATATTAGTTGTGGGTTGTTGGGGAGGGGGGGTTCCCCCTTTCTTTTTTTGTTCCTGTGCATTAGCTTACAGGAACAAGTGTATATTAAACAAAGGATAAACTTGCATAAGGGTATTTATCTCTCTCTGGGTAAAACCCATACTAAGACATGAAAGGTAAAAGCTGCATTAATTACTCAAGAGGGATTCAAAGCTCAGCAGTTTACTAGGATTGAAGGATTTATTGAAAAACAGTGGTTCTCATGTGTAACTCCAGGCAATAAACCTATTTAATTAAAGGCTTAATCTTCTAGTTGACATGTTTGCTACTGTTCCAATAAAAAGCTTCATCTGTAGCCAGTTTTTGTAACTATATAAATAATAGTAGAATCCCTCGTCTTTGTTCATTTTTAACTGTTTAATTGTATTATGTTGGTTATATTATAAATGTTTAAGAACTTTTGTGCCTTTAGAAATCAAAAGCTTTAAATGGAAATTATTTAAATACAGGCAGTGTATCCTTACCCCTTTTTTCTGTGCCAAATATTTTTTTAATAGAAGTTGATGACAGTATTCTGTATTGAGCAGCAGTTTTTTAACAAGTTGCCTCTTCAGGTTAGGTATGCACACTCAAAGCTGTCTCACATAAGTATCATTAATTCAAGTTTATGCAAAATTAGGATTTTTCAAGACTCTTCATCTCAATGCTTGCTGCTCAGAAATTAAATCATGATATATTATGAAGGAATAGATGAAAAAATAGGTGGTAAGAGTAGTTAGATACCTGGATTGTTTTATTCCAAACAGGATTGGTCACTGCTTGAGACACAGCCCAGTCCAGTAAGTCTAATCAAGTGTTTCAGTATAACAACATCTACCAACTAAATCTTTCCTTTATTCAGCAAGAATCTAAACTTGGGTCTCTAATCCAGCAAATAATTCCAGTGTTTCAAATACTTCCAGTGTTTTAAACTTCTGTTTTTGGACTATTTCTTTGAATCACATCTTTAATGTGAAATCTTTGCTTTGCCTTGCTTTAGGTTGGGACTCACCGGGAAGAAGGTGTCAGCCTCAACAGCAACCATTCAGTTCTTCCCAGTACAGTTTCTGCTCAGAGCACAGAACTAAATCATAAAACACAAGACAGCTACAGAGGTAACTTTCCAGGCTTAAATGCTGGACAGTCTGCAGTGGTTCAGAGCCAGTGAGGCTGTAGATCTTGGTAAAATGTCATCAGTGCAAGAAATAGGGGCATAGATAATGTTGAAAAATAGAAATTAATAACAGGTCTGATATACCACCACTGTTAGGGACTCCTGCAACAATTTTGAGGGCATCCCTCAACTATCCCAATATAATTTCAAGAGAAGGCTGCATTACAGCCACGTTCCTGCAGCCTAAGGGGCCGTGATGCACTTGCAGAGCTGCAGCCATTTCCCAGTTTGCCAGGAGAGCTGTGGAGTGGGCTGAGAGCAGAGTTCAGCACAGCCAAGGGAAGGAGGTCACTCCACACCCGTGTTTACAGTTCCTTCCATTTTTAGCTGAAGAAGTAAACTGCAGAAAACAGAAGTCAGCTCCTTTTATTGGCATGCTAGCACCATTTAGGGGGTGTTGCACATTCAGCCTAAACCCAAGCCTCGATGTCAGTGCAGCTTTGCCCTTCAGTTTGCAGCCCAGACATCAGGTGCAGATTTCCTTACTTCACTCAATGTCCTTTTGTCTCCAACAGTGTTTTCCTTAGACTAAGCTGTTACCAATCAAGCTGCTCTGTGAGCTGTGATTGCTTTATAACCCATGACACATGTCCAAGTGCAGCAGTGTTAGCAGGATTTCTTGTTTCTGTTAGTTCTTCCTGTTGTCTCGGCCCTGGCCCCTCAGTGCCATTCTCTGTGAGGTCCTGGGCACAGTTTCAGTGCTTGACTCTCTCTCTGCTCTCTGCTTGCAGCACTGTCGGGGGGCTTACAGAGCCAGTCTGTGGCTATAGGTCCAACAGAAATCAAGTCTGAACATAAGGAGAAGGATGAAAACATCCATGAACCTCCCTCATCAGATGACATGAAATCAGATGATGAGTCCTCCCAGAAGGATATCAAGGTCTCCTCCAGAGGCAGAACAAGGTGTGTTGCTGACATAACGTGGAGAATCTGTGCTTTGATAATGCTCAGTAGCACGTTGTCCTTACATTTGATGAATTTATTGCAAGGCTTTTGTGTTACTGCACTGCATGCACCAATGGGCAGCTGAAAGGGAGAAAAAGTGTATAGTATCTGTATATATTTAAATACAAGGTAGAGGATGTGCTGGGAAAATCATCTCTCAAGTGTGCATTCCCTTACGCTAGTGCCATGCCTGATGTCTGCCTGTACATGTAAGCAGCAAAAGATTGAGGGCTCTGCCCAGCACAGAGGATGGGACAATGTCAGAAATTGCTGATACTTTGTACCTGGGCCAGGGCTGCCCTTCCAGGTGTGAGTCTGTGGCGGTGGAGAGCTCCAGCTCCTGACCTGGAGCCTGAGGTGAAACACTGTGGCTAAATATCCTCTTGAAACACTTTGTCCCCTCCCAAGCCACAGACACAAAACTGGAGCTGATACTGGGGAAATGCTTCAGGATCTGCCTGACAGGCCTGATACAAGCATTGAAATTTGAGGTAACAGTAAACAATCAGAATTTCGCTACCACAGGCAGCATAATCTGTATTAAGACGTGTTCAATGGCATTTAGTGTGTTAGTTTTAGTAGAACAGAGGTTTTGCACAGTTTTAGACTAAATTGGATGAACCAGTATTAAAAAAGGTTTGCAACTTGATAGCATTTGAGGCAGTTCAGGAATTCTAAATATAACTGTTTAGCTCTACAGAGTAGTAGAAGAAAAAATAGTTCTAGAATTTGCCAGTGTGGTCTTTAACTAAAGTAAAACTCCTAAATCAGCGCATGAAATGAAAATTCCTTGAGTGTGTTTTTATATAAGCTGATGCATTGGTAAATAGCAAAAACTTCATTGGGAATGATTTTATTCATTATCTATTTGGAGTCAGCACCAGGATGAAGCACCGGTGTTATTTCAATAGCCCGTTACGTTCCCTTTGTTGCAGCAGTACTAACGAGGATGAGGATTTGAACCCCGAGCAGAAGATCGAGCGGGAGAAGGAGCGGAGGATGGCCAACAACGCCCGGGAGCGCCTGCGCGTGCGCGACATCAACGAGGCCTTCAAGGAGCTGGGCCGCATGTGCCAGCTGCACCTGAAGAGCGAGAAGCCGCAGACCAAGCTGCTGATCCTGCACCAGGCCGTGGCCGTGATCCTCAGCCTGGAGCAGCAAGTCAGAGGTCAGTGCCTGTGCGCTGGGCCAGCCCTGTGGCAGCAGCGTGGGGCTCCTGAAACCTGCTCAGCCGAATGCATGAGCTGCTGAAAGGGGGTTTGCTGTTCTGTAGTGATGCTGAAGTTCTTTAGAAAAAGCAAAGAGGGAACAGAGTGAGTATAAGGTTTATAACCTGACCTTTCATTTTCCTGTTCAAGTAGTCTTCACTTAAGTTTTCAAGGTAAATTCTTTTATTCAAATAGTGATGCATCTTGCAACAAGCACTTGTTTTGTAGTAGCAACAATAAGAGATCTGTTTTAGGTTGAACGCTGCATAATTGAAATATTAAAATGCAGTGTGTTTATTTGTGTTTTCATAAGATTTTGCATTAAACATGTACTGGGGAGGGAGGAAGCTTGTACTCTAATTGAATCAGAGCTGGGTTTGCATGAATCTTCTTTCTCTGGTTCCTTCAAATTTTTCCAAGGCAGAAACAATAGATTTGCTGTAGGTGCAGAAGGAAAGCTACTTTTTGTCATTCCTTCTCGTAAGGAGATGTGGTTCTAGGGATTACGTTTGGTTCTTCAACTCTTCTGTTCTCGTGAGTTGGTGAAGCCACAGTGACTTTAAATCTCCATGATTATTTTTACCAAAGACACATTGAAGTTCTGGGGCACCTTGCTCTAACTTTTGGTCAGCCCCAAGTTGGACTGGATGGTGGCTGGGAGTCCCTTCCAACAGAAATAGTCTCGTTCTGTGGAGGAGGCACTTCCCAATGAGTCTGCTCGTGTTTTGCTGTTTGGGACTCGTTAGCAGCCATCTTCCTTGGTGTCTCTCTGATGGAAGTGCGTCAAGTGAAAAGTCTGAGATGTGGAATGTCAGTGGTTGTATTGTTCAGTGCACTACATCTTTGTATAACTGATGTCACCGAGTGATAACATGTTTTATTTTTGCATGCCTCATTTATACTTCCTTCTTGTCATTTGTTACTTGCATTTTGCACAGAAGATCCAAGCAAAACTTAGAAGTTTATTGAAAGAGGCTAAATAACTAAACACAAACTTACGTACTTCATGCAGTAAGGATGAGATGCTGTGTTTTCAGGCACTTTTACTGATCCAGTTGTCAGTAAAGGAACACACTGTCTCCAGCCAGAGCTCTTTCAAGGCATGGAGCAACTGCAGATGAGACAGCAGCTGGGGCCATTGTAAAACCCAGTTTAGCATCTCTGAGAGTTAGAACTCAGGCACTGCTTTGGTCTGAAAATGGTTGCCCTGGTCTAGAAGATAAGGTTGAGCATTATGAAGTCACATTAATCAGGCATGGGTTTTGGTGTCTAAAAAAGCATCTCCCTGCTCTCACACATTCTGGAGTTCACAGGAAGCTCCATGTTAATAAAATCATTCTGCCTCGGTCAGAGGACTTGCAGCCTGGTGTCAGTGCTGCAGCCCAGCTGGCCCCACTGTGCGGGCAGTGTAAATGAGAACTTCCCTTCCTCCGTTCCCGAGCTCCCGGAGAGAGGCCCTGGCTCCCGTTTGTCTTCCCGTCCCCCTCTGCACCTGTTCCTGTGGGTGACTGACCAGAGCTTTGTGTGACACCCACAGGAGCTTGCACAGTGCTTTGTGTAATTGCATAAACAATTTCCTCTCTCTGCTGGTAAAGAAGCTTCTCATTTTGTGATTGGTGCTATTCAAAATGAACCATTTCAGATTTAAGCTTTCAGTGGAGGCCAGGGGTTTTTATCTCCATTTCCTAAATCACTGTAAATTAACTTCCTTTCAAAGTTTCCACGTAATTAAATCTTTAAAACTTCAAGGCAAGCCACATTTAGACAAAGAAAACTGTGATTAAGGAAAGTTAGCAGTTTGGGGTTTTTTTCCGGTAGACTCTTTAGGAGAGCTCATCCTTAAGGAAATGCAGTAGGAGGCTGCTGATAATGACTTTGGTGACAGCAGAACTATCAAGTCCATCCAAAATAGTCTCTGTCAGATGAGCTAAAATGCACAGGGGTCACTAAACTGCAGTTACTAGAGGGGTGCCTGTGCAGTGCAAGAAAAGGGCTTGTGCTGTCTGTTCAGTTTTGGCAGACTTCTTGCAGTTATAATTGTATCTGCCATCTCCAACTGCAAAACAGAATGTACTGACAGCTAGAAAATACCTTAAAATGTTGATTAAATTCCACAGTGGAATATATTACATGTTTTTTGTGTGTCTTTTGGACCCCTGTGATTGACATCTTCTGTATTTGATTCATGAAAAGCCATTTTGAAGAACAGAAACAGTTGACTTTTAGAAACTGTCATTATTTGGAAATGAGATCCAAATCTACATCTATTGAAGCTAAGTGGGGAAGTGGAAACACACTGATGAAAATACCTTGATAGCTGGCCCACAGCTGGTTATTATAAAGCATTGGCTTTAATGTGAGAGGAAATAGGGTTTGGAAAAAAAATAATGCTCCTGCCTTATGTGACTGTCATCACAGTCCTTTGATTGAACCAAGATGGGCACAAGGTGATTGAGGCTGATGAGAAGTGTCCATTCAGGGTGTGCTGCCTCCCCTGCCCTGACAGCTGGCTCATACTGGGAAGGAAGAGGCAGCAACATTACTGAAACTGGTGTGATGTCAGCAAGGTTGGTAAGAATTCAGCCTACCAACAAAATGGATGCATTCCATTTTATTATATTGCAAACTGCAGACAATTTTAATTTAGCACTTAAGTGTCTTATGCTGATAAAGGAGATGCTTTTTAAAAGTTTCTGAAGGCGTATGTAGGCTGCTGAAAAGGTTTGGGCTTGGCTTTTTGTCTCTCTGGGTTTTTCAAATAGCAGTTTAGGAGCTGTCTGGCCGGACTTTGAGTAGTGATTGTCTGCAGCCTTGGACACCTGTGGGTGAGCAGGGGGTGTCAGCAGCTGAAGGGGGAAGCTGCAGAGCTATTTTTGCTCCAGGGTTCTTGTATCGATGCTGCCCGTGGTGTCAGTGGATGGGAGATTAAGAACTCTGATTCTTCTGTTACAGAACGAAACCTAAACCCTAAAGCAGCCTGCCTTAAGAGAAGGGAAGAAGAAAAAGTTTCTGCCGTATCGGCAGAGCCACCAACAGCACACCCAGGAAGCCACCCTGGCCTGAGTGAAACTACCAACCCTATGGGTCATATGTGAACACCAGCCAGGTACGTGGGGACGCCTGGACATGGGGTTCACTTCCTGAGTTGCCAGCAGCACCCAGCTCGTCTGTGCTTTCACATCTCAGCAGAAGGCTGCAGATTTGTTTGGGTTTATAATAAAACCCCAAGAAATTGTCGTCACTCTCTATTTTCTTGCCTTGTTGCCAATGGCTACATCTCTTGGCTCAGGTGGCCTTCTTGGCATGACATCAGAGGAACAGTGAACAGCTTGCTAGATAAGCCAAGCTTATTAGAGATGAATTATACATCTTTAAATGGTCTGAATATCACATTAGTTGATTTAAAAATCCACATATTGTTTCCCAGTGCTGATACAGTCTCAGGGACTCCTCATCCCAGGGAGATTGGCTCTCTGGCTTAAGGCCAGTCATTCTGACTCCTCTCATTTGCCCAACAGAGACTGGCAACTGTCTCAAATCACAATCTGTATTGGTAAAGACAGTTAAAATTTGGAAGTAGTGTTTGCAGCTTTGCAGGGTAGCCCAGTATGTAAGATCTCATTGAAACACACTCATGAGGAGGCCCCACAGGAATATCAGTCTTTGGGGTTTATTCTTGTTGTTGGTTGGTTTTCTAAATAGTTGGGAAACCTTGATTTTAAAAGGGAAAAAAAAGAGTATTCCAGTAGACCTGTTGCCACTTCAAAAAAAAAAAAAAAAAACTGGGTTCAGTGTCCTTGTTTTAATCCAGAACTTTACTGAATTTTATGGTTTGGGAGGTTTCTTGTTGTTGTATATATTCTAATTCTTAATGCTTTGAATTTCTCTAATTTGTTCTATTTCATACAAGAGTAATTGGCTACTTTGGAATTGTCAGATAATTTTTAATTTACAGCCAACCTAATCTGTTCTTTCAATATAAATATAAGGAACCACTTTCAAAAGTTTGGTGTCTTTGCTTTTTTAATAGCAGTAACTTTGTGGGTTGACTGAAGTGCAACATTGACAGAAAGGGCTGTACAGGAACGTGGCAATTGACCTTCAGGAGGGAGTGAACTTGGCACTGCTTGATTTGGAGAGCAAAGTCAGACACAAACTGAAGGTCTGAGATGTGCAGATTATTCTTTCTCCCTTATGCAGAGAGGCCCAGCAGAAGGTTCTTTAATCTCTTCAATATATCACGTTCAAGAAGGATATCTCTGGAACAGGGGATTTCAGGGGCTCTCAATGTGATCTTCTTTTGCACCTAAATGACTGAAAATGCCACCCAATCCAGTTCAAATTAGGTCTCTAGTGTTGATACTAAGCTTTTTAATTATTCTTTTCCTAATAACCTCTTTCTTCTCCTAAACTTCTTTCTAGAATTCCAGAATTATTGGTAGGATACACAGAAGGTGACCTTTCTTCACAAGGACACAGACAACTAACGTTATATGAAGACACAAACCTGACAGGAGAAAACACTTGAAGCAAGAAACCCAAATGCAATCTTATGATCAAAGCTACTGGTCAACACCTGCATCAGGAGTGAAGATACAAGATCTTCAGACAGAATTTCAGCCCATGAGATACTCTGAACATATCATTCTGTTGCAAGCAGTGTGTCGCTTCTGCACAATCAGAGACTGTTGTGATCTCTCCACTCATTGTGGAAGTTGCCTTGTGCCTAAACTGAATTGACAAATGCATTGTAACTACAAATTTTATTTATTGTTATGGAACTGTAAAGGTCTACATATAAAGGGAAAAGTTAACATGTTAAAAGCTGATAAAATTTCAGCTGAATGCCAGCATTTACTAAAGCTGTTCACATTCAGAGAACAAAGCAGTGACAACCGTCGACCCGTAGCATTCCCAGCATACCTATTAGTGTCTTAAAAAAGGAAGGGAAAAGTCTTTTGTTGTCCTTTCCTCTCCTTTTGCCATATGACTAGTGTTTTCCATGCAATAGGAAACTATTCCTTGGTATAGCTTTTTTTATGTTATTTTTGATCTCTGGTAATCTGAACAGTTATGGTCACAGTTCCCCTTCCATACTGGGCTCTGTGCCACAAGCCACGCAGAGGCCTCGTGAAGGCTGCAGGCTGGAGCAATACTGTGACCATAACGTTTCTTGGATTTAAAAAGTGATTTTTATTTTCCCTCAGACTTTCCTCAAACGTTTTTTTTTTCTAATTATAAACAAAACCTTTTTAGGCTTCTAGGCTTCATAGTAAAGCTTGTAACGTGAAGTGTAAATTGGGTGGGGAGAATCTACTTTGTTAGAGTTGCTTTGTTTTCCGAGCAGTAAGTACTACATATAGTACATGTAAAGTGTTAGCTGTATGTAAGCACAAAATGCATTAAAATACAAAGGAGATTTTTTTCAGGCTGTAACTTTGGTGAATAGTAAAATCCTGAATTCACCGTGGCAGGTAGTGTGATGATACAACCACCAGCCGGGTGGGCTTATTACGTAATGGAATCTTAAGAGCAATGGTCACCAGTTTTTCCTTCCTGTACACGTTAACTATCATGTCATGTTGTATGGCTTGTCAGTGGAGAAAAATAGTGTGAATCAAATGCAAATACCCCCGTCCCAAGCCATATTAGCATTAAACCTTTAAATGTTTCTCCACCAGAATAGTGTCCATAAGTATTCCTTTGTCACAGATGTGTTGAAATGGTTAAAATCCCTTTGAACTTCCATGGAAACTGTCTTCCACTGCAATGACCATGGGAGGAAATTTCCTAAGCCAAGGTTGTCTGAGCTATTGTTTATATAGTGCATCTTTCATCACTGGCAATTGGTTCACACACAAAACAGGAACAAAACTATAATTTTTATGAAGTCGTTTAATTTGAAAGAACAAAAGATGGATTGATAAAATAAACTAATGAATTTAAGCTCATGTTCTGGATGGTTCCTAACAAAACAGTTTGTGGAATTAGTGGACTCATTTCTATTACTTTAATTTGCATATATCATCAGATAACACCTGATTATATCTGTGGCCTTGTTCTTCATTTCAGTGTTTATCAGCTAAACGGAATTTGTTGCTTATGACGTGTGAAAGTGATCACGTGCCACTGCCTGGCCTTTTTCCTTCTAAGCTTGTTGTCTTTTTGGCTATATTAGACTTTGCAGTATGCCCAGAAGCTTTCCTTCATAAAATAGAAAGAAAAAAACATTTGGCTTATTTTTCACTGTAGCTAGTCTTTTATACAATAATCTTGTAAGAAAATTTCTTGAATTCTAAATATTACTCTTTCTAGATTTTTGAAATCAAAAAAAGTTTTCAGTAAAAAGTTTCTTACTTTATTTTACTATATTAGGTAGTAAAAATGTAGGGTTATTTACCATAACCTGTTCATTAATATCAGAAATTTACAATAGCATTGTAAGACCATAGTAGGGTTCTAGCATACCGTGTAGTACCTATGGAGTATTGTAAGAGCTAATTGTCCGAGATGAATTGCTTCTCATCTTGTTCTCCAGTTTCCATTGTTGGTTTATTGCAGATTTGTACCCTGTGTCAAATTTCAAGGTATTGCTGATAAACCTTTCAACCAGCAGCAAGAAGTTCAAAAAATTTCTGTCAATGTAACAGAAAACACTATGTATATAACATTTATGTAGCAATAAATGTGCCATCTTTTTTTAACATGGTAAATCAGTGAGTTTTTTAAATTTCTCTCTCCTCATAGGCAATGTGGTGCTTGAAAAACAGTGGCAGAACTCTCTTCTGCCTTTATCAGAACAAAGCCTGACACATCCCCAAGGAGCAGAGCACGCCACAGGCACAAGGTGCTCCTGTGAAGCCAGGCCAGAGGTGCCCCGTGCCTGAGGAGCAGCAGTGCCTGAGCTGTGGGTGCTGCTGCAGAGCAGGGAGGGGATTGCACAGACAGACAGACAGACAGCAAACCAGGAGCAGCTGATCCACAGGCACAGCCTCTTGTCCAGCTCACTCCTGTCTCTGCCTATCCTGAAGAGAGTTTGCCTGGATCTGAGTCCCTTTGTGCAGGGAAGTGCAGTGCCAAGTTCATTCTGACGTGACCGATGGAGCTGTGGAGGTTTTGTGGCTCTGTGGGGAAGCTCTGCCCTTCAGGCACATCAAAGATGCAGCTCCTCTGTCTGTGTGCAGTGCTGACTGTGAGTGTGGGGTGTCAGCACAGCCGCTGTGCTCAGCACCGCTTCTGACTCCCGAGTCTGTCCTTGGTCACCTCAGGGACCCAGAGTGCAGCTGAGCTCGTGTTTGTGACAGAGACAGAGACAGAGACAGACTCTGCCATGGCCTGGCCAAACAGGGGAGCTCAGACCCAGCCGTGTCAGCTGCCTTTTAGCAGGGCTGCAGCAGCAGCAGTGGCAGAGATGCCCAGTGCCTTCCCCAGCACACATTCCCAGTTTGAACTTTACTCCAGTAACAATTCTAAATCCAGCCTTTATCTTTCACCACATGTTGTCCTGTTTGCATATACTTTCTGATCACAAGTCCTTCATCTTTTTTTTTCCATTTGATTTTTTGTGTGTGTGTGTGGAAGAGATGCATGTTGGGATACCTTTGTTAAATACAGTTCTATAATTAGCATTTGGAATATTTTAGGAAAGCTCTCCTGTAAATCTAAAGCATTGGGAGGTATTAAAATGGACTTTACCTTTTTTTCCTCCAGCTACTGTGTAGGTGCTGCTAAAAAGATTCTGGATTCTTCATTAATTAAAATTTCCCCAAGAATTAAACATTTTCCCCCAACATCTGGAAATCGTGGCAGACCAAAAGTAAAACGGAACCATGTGTAAAAGACAACCGAGACAGTGGGTGGTAAACTTTGCTGTTTGTTTGGAACACCAATACCTTCTGCATCCAAAACCCCTCGCCTGTGGATACTGAAATGTCCTGTGAAAGGAAGGAACTTAAAGCACTTTAAAGCCTGGCAGCACACCAGGAGTGGGGCTCCAGCAGGGATGAGGAGCAGGCTGGCACCTCCCTGCCTGGGCACAGGCTGGGGCTCCCTGCTCCCAGTGCCCTGCTCCCAGGGCACCCCCAGCCGGGCTGCAGGGAGGAGTCCCTGGGGCACGGCAGGCCCAGCTCTGCCCTCCTGCTGCTCCTGTGCCCAGGGCAAGGAGGTGGAACTGCCAGGCTGGGGGAGAAGGGTGCTAAGAGGAGACTGCTGCAATCCCTTCTCCTCTCCCCTCAGCTCTGTGCTGTGCAGAGCAGATAAGTCAGGTGCCAACTGGGGGCTGTTTTGTACTGTTTAACCTTAATTTGTTTTACTGAAGTTAATCCCTCTGTCAACCTGGATGCCTTGGCAAAACAGGGAGAGTTTATTTTTTGGTGAAGATAAAAATCCACTGCTAAACACTTACCACAAGCACGGTGTGTGCACGTTCAGAACTTCAGCTGCTCACTGCAGTCAGCTCAGCTTGCTTGTATCAGTCAGAAACCGTCCAGAGCAGGCTCTGAAACTGCAAATTGTCTGGGCTGTAAAGAGAATCCCTTTCAATTCTCCTAATCCTGACTTTTAAAATGTTTTGATGCAATTAATAATATCTGTTAAATAGAACCTGATTAAAAAAAAAAAAAAACTTATACAAAATTATACCAGCTGAGATAAATATCTTTCTCAAAATAGTGACTGTAACTTGTCCTGGAGGGCAGAAAGGAAAAAGAAATACTAGTATTGGTCTAATACAAATAAGGAAGTTTTATGACCTTGAATGTGTGTGTATCAATTATAAAAATAAATTCTCCAAACTTGAAGTTATAATCTCATCTGTAGAATGAAATATCTGAGGATCTATGGCTCCACATTTACTTCCCAGCACCAATAAACGAACAGAGATGATCAGAATCATTAGTTTATCACAGAAGTGGAATTAATCACAGCCCGAGCTGTGTGTTGGCTGGGAAGACAACACGTAGCCAGTTGTTTGCTGCACAGCCAGATCAGGTGCTCCAGACTGCTCCCAAATGACTTTCTCTGAAATAACTGCTTTCACAATCAGGTGAGTTCTTTAGGACATTTGTGGGCTTAATATTTCCTCATGAGCTGTATTTGCTCAGACTAGAACCTGGATGTGCCAGAATGAGGATCCACTTCTCAAGATGCTGAATGGCCATTCTGTGGAAGAGAAATCTTCTGGGTGTAAATATGAAATGACAAGGTAGGGGAAAGTTTTGGATGATTTGAATGTTCAGTTCACACCTGCAAAAGCAAAATAATCAGTATTTCCTTTGCAAGGTGGCAGAGAAAGTCTTGCAGATGCACCTCCCATTCTGTTTGTACAATACATAGCAGAGAGAGCTCCCATCTGAACTCATCTTCTGTGTGCCACAAATGCTAATGCATCTGATTATGAATAGAACAGTTAAAGTTCATTAATCCCTAACACTACCTGACTAATTAAGATAAATGCACACAATATTGGTTTTAAAGTCGATGGACTCTGCTTCCAGTTTACCCGTTTAAATGGGTAACATTTAATTAAATGTACATTTAATTTGTTTATGTGTCTAATTAATAGCTGAAAATGTAATTAAACATAAAGCTTTTAAAATGCTTATTCATTTCCTAGCACACAAGAATAGTAAATGTGAGCACTATAAAATGCAAGTATAACAGAGGGCGAGAATGCTAAAAATTTAAAGGAAAAAAAAGGTAACAGCCTCCAGAATCTGAAGGTAGAAACCCAATATAAATGAGTGCCTGTCATTATCTGTAGCCAGCTGTTCGTCATTATCCTGTTATACAGAAGTAGAACAAATGTGTCAATAAAGCTCTCATTAAAAAGTGTTTTGGATATAAATGCAGATTCTGCATTTACAGGAGCATCAGGGAAAAGAGTGTGAATGACACCAAAATTGACACGTCAGGCTTTGCCGTCTGTTTTTCTGCTGGGGCTCTTTTTCCTATCTGGGATAAGTGATGAAAATTAACTGCAGACAGGTTCACTCCCATGTTTCTGTTCCCCTCCACTTTGCAGCTGGAAGGCTCTGCAAACTGAGCTGGTTGTGTGTCCCTCCTCAGGCCTTGCTGAACTTCCTTCCCTGGCCCTTCCCTGCCCAGCCCATCGCTGTTTCTGTTGCATGGGAGGTGGGTTACAGGCTGTGGGTTCTGAGTGTAAAGCTTCCGTTCCTTCCAGGCCCAGTGCTGGGGCTGCCTCGGCCACCAAGAGAGGAGTGGAGCTGTCTCCAGGGCAGGCAGGCCCAAGCTGGGGATGCTCAGCCTGGAGAAGGCTCTGGGAGGCCCTGCAGCACCTTCAGTGCCCAAAGGGGCCACAGGAGGCTGCACGGGGGTCGTTTCAAGGACATGAGACAAAGGGTAGTGGGTTTGACTGACAGAGGGCAGGTTTAGATCACACATGAGGAAGGAATTCTTCCTTGTGAGGCTGGCTGGGCACGGGCACAGAGAAGCTGAGGCTGCCCCATCCCTGGAAGTGCTCAAGGCCAGCCTGGATGGGGCTCTGAGCCGCCTGGTCTAGTGGAAGGTGTCCTTGTCCATAGGAGGGGGGTTGGAAGTCAGTCCCTTCCAACCCAAACCATTCCATGATCCTATGATTGACAATAACCTGTTCATTGGGGGAAAAAAAACCCAATCTATCCCATATTTGTTTTTAATTTATTTCATATTATTTAGTAATATTTTAAGCTCCATATGGAGTAAGGAGGAAATCTGAAGGAATTTTCATCTGAGATCTGAACTGCTACATTATAACCATACAACTTTTCTGCATATTTGCTAGAGTAATTTTTTCCTCCCTAGCCTATTAAAATTCCCTCTGCCCAAGGGCCTTGATCTCACAAATACATATGCACAGTTTATGCATAAGGTAGCCCTTCTCATTTCAGCGGGCACATTTCTGTACCTCATACTGGGTTTGTATTATTTCTTCACAGGTCATGAGTCTGATGCTTGCAGATCCTTCTGGGTTTTCTACAGCACCCAAGGTAGGAATCTGTGCAGCAAAAGCTTCAATGCTTCTTTTCTGTTGGAGGCCTGAAGACAAAACCATCAATGTAGCTTCTTTCTCTACTTCCCTGCAAGTGAAGCAAACCCAGAGCAGGAGGCTGGGTGTGGAACATAAGTACTTTGTATCTGTGCCTTTATAAAGAGATCTGGAGACGTCCATTTTGCAACAATTGAGAAGAAACTGGGTGGGTGGTGTAGAAGAGGGGAACTGTGAAGACCAAATGTTTAGGAGTATTCAACTGTAAACAGAGAGATAGTCAGTAAACAGTTCCTCTGAAGAGAGTAATTAATAGGCACATGTGAAGAGATGGAAAAGAAGATGTATCCCTCCTCAGCAGACATCAAAGGGCAGGCTGGACAGTGAGGAATTGCGCATTCCCAAGGAGCCCACACAGCTGTATGGACATTCGGCTAGGAAATGGAAGGCAGTGTCAGAGCTGGGGAAAAGAGGAGTGAGGGGTAAGACAGGCAGTGAGAAAGGAGCCCTGCAGCAACAAAGGAAGGAGCAGCACACTCTGTGGGCATGGGAGCAGGAGAGGAGAGGCATGGAGGTCCAAGCAGGTCAGCTCTTTCTGCAGAGGGGTCAAGCAGCAGAGAAGTTTTGCAGGATTAGAAAGAGTGATAAGACAGCGCAGTAGGTAGCCTCAAAATAAGATAAGGAAACAGAGGAGGAGCCACTGAAATGAATGGTTCTTCATTGTGATTCTCCTGCCTCTTGCTACATCTGAAAGCAGAACCCTGTGGCAGTTGGCCAGTTTGACAGGGAAGGCGATAAAAATAAATTACATCCTCTGTTTCCAATACAGCCTGAGATGTTTCCAAAAGAATGGGGGAAGGGAACTTTTCTGCAGGGAGAAAAGGTACTCACAAGATCCAAAAGTCATTGTCTGTTCTCTATAAAGGGGTGTCATGACTGACTCCACAGCGTACGTACTTGGCTCCAAAATGGGAGCTTGGAACACCCCACCTCTGGGACCAGCTGCTTTCACGAATGTTTCACTGCAAGACAAATATTAGTTCAAAATGAAGGAAATGCTCTTTTCTGTCTCAAAGAGCACACATGAAGCTGGGAAGAACAAATCAGAGAAACTGAGGCCAAGAAATTTGAAATTCCCAGTGTCCTGGGTGGTCTTTGTTGTTTAATTCTGCTTGTGTCATCAGTGGAGAATGTTCCTTTCCAAAACCTGACTAACACTTGGACAAGACAGATTTTCCCAATGACTTTGATTCACAGTTGAGCAGAATACATGCACGTCAGCAGTGTGGTTTTGGGTTACTTCTTCAAATCAGGTCTTGTGCCCCAAACAGAGTCTAAGGAAACAGGTTCTCTTCAAATGTCTTGGCACAAGTAGACAGGCATTTTTGCTGTAAAAGCAGCTTTAGCAAGGATAAATAATCTCTCTTGGACACAGCACTACAGGAGTGGTTTTGCACAAAACAAAACCAGAAAACAATGAGAAGACTGGACCCAGTAGATCTAAGCTGAAATGTTTGTAGGACCTGTTGTGACAGGACAAGGGGAATGGCTCTAAACTAAAAGAGGGTACATTCAGATGAGATACAAGCAAGAGTTTTTTTACAGTGAGGGTGGTGAAACACTGGAACAGGTTGCCCAGAGAGGTGAAAGATGTTCCATCCCTGGAAATCTTCAAGGTCAGGTAGGATGGGGTCCTGAGCAACCTTATCCAGATGAAGCTGTCTCTGCCCACAGCCAGGAGGGTGGGACTAGATGGCCCTAAAGGTCCTGTCCAATCCCAACTCTGTGATCCTAACAAACCTCCCCTGTCCTCTGTCTGTACTTTCCTTTTGGGCTGTGCTCTGTGCAAAGGGGGGGCTGCCCTGCCTCCTCTGATGTGTCAGGTGACACTTGGAGGGGAAATGTGTCCTTGTATGTTCCAGGGACAGAACTGTGGGTCACACAAGGCAGGGAATACTTTGCTCTCCACCCTGTGCTTAGGCCCAGGCAATTGCCCTGTCAGTAATCCACCATCACTCTCCCATTAAGAAAACAGTCCACATTTTTGTTTAACCACTTCTTGTGGAATAAGCCATCAGCTCCCAATGAACTGGAAATTAAAAGTAGATCTCTCCTTAAAGATCCAGAACAAATATATTATTCATTTTACCTGGAGATCTGTCCCATACCACTAGTGATTTTCCCAGAGAAAGATGCTGCATATGGCTAAAGGCATTTTTTGAGAGTTAGACATTCCAAAGATGTCTACTCAAGGGAAGAAATTTTGTGTTCCAGCAACTTAGAAACATTGGCTGCAGTTACTGCTAAGAATGGAATTGCAATTAGTCTTCTACAATCTTTATAGGCATGCCTGAAAAACAGAGATGTCAATATTGCAAATCTGAGAGGTCAGTGAGGCAGTGTCCTTTGCTGATAGACAACAGACCATTCCTCAAAACTCCCACTTGCTGGGCTGGTGGAGATAACATTTAGTGTGAGACAGAGCAGCTTTAGTTTTAGGGCAGGGGTGCTGCCTCTGTGGTTCTTTGGAATCCTCTTTGCTGGAAAACAACGTTGTATTATCCTCCAGAGATCAGCCAGGGCTGGTCTCCCATCTGTTCATGGATCTGCACCTGTTTTTCATTTCACCAACAGTGGCCACATGGCCTAAGATTGTGGGGGAATACAGAGAAGAAAATGAATGCGTGGCTCAGGCACTGGGGCTCTATTCAGAAGTTCTGAGTTTAAATCCTGACGGTGTAGCACAATCTTGGAAAGTATTTTCATTTTTGTCTACCTTACCCTCATCTGTAATGGACACAAAGGAGTAAATATTATTTTAGAGCCTTCTCCTTAGCCATTTTTTAACAAGAAATTGGAGAAAATTTTCTTCTTTGCTTCTTTCTCACCCATCACAGAAGACTTCACAGAAGTAAATCTCTATAAAACATGTCACTTATGATTCAACCTTTTCCTGTAGTTGCAGTTCTACTTATGAGTCCACTTGGATCTAACTTTAAAGTTCACCTTGCTCTCAATGGGTTTTTTACAGGATGAACTCCAAAGGTCCCTTTCCATTTCAGTTACTCCATACCTTGAGAGCATTGGTTCCAAATTAGTTTACCTTTTAGCAAATGCATTTATAGCACTTTATGAAAAAAAATATGATATAATTGAAATAACTTAAAGGTAGGCCATAAAAGAAAGCTGAGTCATGAAATAGAGGAAATATCTCAATAGCTGCCTCTTCAACATTAACATCTTCATTGTTAGCACCACATTGGCACTGCCTGCTAGTTTAAGGTCTGGTCTTGTCATTCAAGAAAAACATTCCAAAAAGGATGTTTCCATTGAGTCCAATGTAAATTAAACATCTGAATGTGAAAGAACTGATTTTATAAGTAGGCCTTACAAAACTACTGAGAGAGTGTGAACCACAGGTGTTTCAATGATAATGTTGTAAAATAATATAGTGATTTGGATCACCAGAAGCTGGATAAACTGGTATAATCTGAATTCTGGTAATATATATACTGGAGTTAGGAGTGAATGGAGACCTGAAATATAAACCTGACTCTGGAGATGGTTGAGAAGAAAAAGTAAACAGTTGATTGACTGCACTGCATCAGGGTCTACATGGGACACTACAGAGCTGGAGTCCCACAGCAGGCACAGGTGAAAGCAGAACAACATCCAGAGACATGAAATGAAAGTTAACAGGTTTACATGAGAGATGAGGAACAAATTTTAAAAACTGAGGAAAAGAAACCTTAGATTGCAACAAACTTTCCATGACTGGAGGAAATTAAATCAGCTAGAATTCTAATGACTAGTTAAATTGAGAAGTATGGTCCTTTATAAAAGCTACGAGGCGTTTGTAGTTTGCAGAAAGTCGAGATGAACTATCACAATTGTCTCCTAATTATCTCTTCTGGCCACAGCACCTGCAAATGTGTAGTGTTCAGCACGACATTGTACCCCAGTCCTCTAGAGGTTTTCTGAAGCTGACACAAAACTCCTAATCCACAGGTCCTGCAAAAGACCTTCCCTTTCCATTGTTGCAAAATTCAGACAAAAGCAGGTGGTCTCAAGTGCACTCGAGAGTCTCAAGTGCACACCAACGGGGCAGGTAGCTTTTAATTTGGGGATCAAACACAAAGAACTCAATAGCAACCTTGCTTGGTGCCAATTTCCTTGTGATCTCATGGAAACAATCTGAACCCAACAAGCTCCCAGAGATAACAGTTTGTCAATTTTCCATTTCAAAGGCAGCATGATAACTAAAAGCTTACAGATGTATCACATGGAAATCAGACTTGCAGCAAGCAGCAAACTTTCTGATAAAGGCCTAAGCCTAATTCTGCTGAAGTCAATGACAAAGCCCAGCAGATTTCAATAGAGGCTGAGTGAGGCTCAAGGTGACAAACAACTCTGAGAACAGTTGTGATCAACTCAGTGCCCAGTTAGGACAGAAGAAATGTGAGAGGATTTTTTTGTGAGCAGTGCCCAAGTTGAGAATTCACAGAGTGAGTTGCAAGGATCTGTGACACTGAGAATTTTACGGGACCCTTGCAGAAACTGATAGGATTTGGCAAGGTCAGCATGTCCCCAGTTAGCCTGGTATTGCCGTGCCCGGTGAGCACTTTCATGGAACCTGACAGCAGTTACCCTCTCTATAAACTTTATAAATTTTATGTAGTTACCCTGCATAAAATTAACCATCCATAAAGGATGGGACTTACAAATATTATGACAGATTACTGCACCAGGGATGCTGCTATTGTATTTTGCTAGGCACCTTCTCACTGTGCAGCCTTAACACAAATTATAGAGCAAAACTCTACTAATGACTCTAGAATCAACATAAATCTCATGGAAGTGTACAAATTACTTTGAAGTCTTCTGTCTCATCAGTGGCCCAAGAACTAAAGCTTACTTTAACCCTCTAATGTGCAACAAGTTGACTTAAAAAATTTTCACTATCTATATGCATTTGTATTTCAATTCTACTTCGTAAAAAAAAATTGTCATCCCACTTATGGAATGATCTTAGTAAAAATAGATATTCGACAGAAATCTGTAAAGTGATATTTTTTAAAATATAAAATACTGTTGTAACATTTGTTCTTCTGGTCTTATTCTTTATTTACTACAGTTTTTCGACATCTGTTCCTGTCTCTTTTCATCAAATATTTATCTGCAACAGCTGAAAGAGCCTCATTTGTTTTAATTAAAAATAAGACCACCAAGCTGGGATCACTTCCTTGGCTCTTCCATGGCTTGCACAGACAGACAGTAGATCTTGTGAGGTTTCCTGAGGGTGGCCCAGTGACAGGCTTTCCCCCCCTCCCTATATCCTTTTCTTTTGCACCATGTTTATTTTGGGATAGAGAAATGTAATCAGAGCCACATTCCGACCACAGGAACTTTTTACAGTTACACGCATGAGAAAGGAGGATGATCTTGTTGTGTTTCATTTGCTGTTTCATTGGAAGAAACTCTTTTCTGATTTGTGACTTCTGGGATGGAATTATCACTGCCACAGAAACACAGGAATAGCAATAAGGCCTCTGGTTCAGCAATACTGACAGAGGCAGCAAGTGCTTAAGGAAAAATTGTAGAAATTCAGCTGAAGAATATGCTGCTGTCTGAAAATATTTTTGTGCTTTTTCTCACTAGCTAACATCTATTTCATCTTTTTCCCCCTGTTGACTTAAGAAGAGGAAAAAACAAAGAAGCAACATAAAATAAGTTCTTTGTACAAAGTCAGTATTCTAAGGCAGTGGTACAGGCTCGTGCCTATTGCTACTAGAACTGTTCTGAAGAGCGTTTGGGACGTGCTATTTTCAGTTTTATGTATTCCAGAGAAATACTTCTGGAGTGCACAGACTGCTCATGACTTCTAGAGATGGCGAGATGTCTCCTGGCCTTGGGATCCCAATTAAGTTGCATATATAACTGACCTTTCTCAGCCATCTTAATTATCGTTGTCCTTGATAATAAGAAAGATTTTTAAATTAAGTATTAAGGCTGTAATATCCTCACCTGGCAAAAATTACCTGCAAAATGGGTCCTACTTCAGTCTCCCTGGCAGTACATTACAGCAGAGTCATTAATGCTTACACAGATATTTCTTACAGTTGTTAGTTAGATACAAACCACTGATTACCTTTAAAATGAGAAGATCTCCTTTCTTTGTAGATTTAATCAGTTTAGAACTTTACAATCTGGAAGTTAGAATTTTCTCCATTCTGAAAAAACCCTATCAGACTCAAAGCCTGACAGTAATTTGTGCATTTCTCAGTTTATTTTGCAGGCAAAGTAGAAAGAAAGGTAGGTTGATGTGATCTTATGTATCAAAAATTACCTCATTATAGCTATTTTTTTTTCTCATAATACACATATGCAACAGGCATGTATATGGCACATTTCATTACACTTCTATAGAAGTTGTTGACTAACCAAGAGGTGAAAGGAGATTTTATCTCAGCATCGTTTCCAGTTCACAGTATTGTCTCCTATTCCACAGGACATGGTAACATGGCTGTATAAGGTTCTCGTGTAGATTGGTTCTGCATTTCAGACATATGGGTAAAACTGACACAATTTTAAAGGATAAGTTTTCAGAAGGATATTAAGAGCTTAAAATTAAATAAGCAGTTGTTCCTTATGTTGTCCAATACTAATACTTTTTATTTAAGTAACTTTTACATTGACTCACTATATTATATTTACAGTACTATACTGTAGCTTTCTAAGATCTTGATATTGGCATAAAGGAAAAGAATCAATTGTGCAACTTGGAATCAGAATTTAATCCTTTCCTTGCAAGATACTGAGACAGGAGACAGCGCCATTGCTTAATCAATTGCACAACAGAAGGGCATGCAGGAACCTAGATTTTCCTTCCAGCACTGCCACTGGATTGAGGGTGACCTTCATCAAATACTCTCTGTAAAATCTAACACTAACTTCTCCTTCTGAAGACATTTGAAATGAGAAAGTACTGGTAAGTACCCTAGATTTGATGCCGATTCCTTACAGCGGTAAGTGAAATAAGAGTTAAACTAATTTAAGGGAGACTTTATTAACTAGAAAGATTATGAGCTTGTCAAAGAGATATTAATTAAAGTCTGGGGACTGCTTGCCAGTGTCATTCTAAATTAATTGCTAATAGGTTACTCTTAAAAGTGGAGTGCAGCTGCAAGAACATCAGGCTCAAAGGAAACTCGATTTTGTTTATCATTCATTTTTACTTTGTTTAGCAAAGGATTTCTAAATACCAAAGAAACCTGAAACTGTTTCTGGTAAGGATATTTTTGATTACAAAAGTATTTCTATAAGCCAAACGGCAGGATTCACACACTGACTATAGAATTTTCTACACTTTTCTCTCTTTTTGTAAAAGTTCTGATAATATAAAAACCTTTAGGACTGAAGAGTGCAATCCCTGCCAGCAGGCTGAGGCCATGCTGCAAGAGGCCTGCCCTACACTGAGCTCCCCTCCTTGCCTGACCAGGACTCCTCTGCTTCTCACCTTGGACAAGATTTAGCCAGGCTCCCCTTCCAGTCTGGCCATGCACTGGGCTTCTGCTTTTCCATTCAATGGTACTGAGCTGCCAGCCACGATACAGAAAAAAGGTACCCCACTGAATATCTGTTGAGCCATTTATTTTGTTATTTTATGCCATCTGATAATATAAGCATTTTCATCAGTCCCTGGGTTAAACAAAATCAAAGATCATTATTTTAAAGGAAGTTGGGGAGCTCTGTGCTACCTCATAAAGAAATTTTTGGAAGAGTGAAAGCACTTCTCTTTCATAGAGCTCTATTAAAGCTCTATAAGAGAAAGAAAAGAAGGAAGAAGGAAGTGACAAACTATTACCATTTTTATTCCTACAGTTTCAATTTGAAAATATAAAAGCCATGACTACATATAATTCTGCTTATATTAAATCCTGACAAGACTATCAGACTCAAAAAGCACAGTTGGGGCTTGGTGGAAATCAGTGACAAAAATTACAATTGATCATAAAAGATGTCAAAATTGTGCCAAAGTGTTTTGGGGTTTGACCCCAGAAAATATGAATATGATTTACACCTTGATCCTTCTGTTCAGGCAGTCTTGATCTCCATCATACTGGGACACTTCAGTGCTTTGGCTGCTGTGATTTTAGCAGTGTAAATATGAAGGGATATGGGTATATGGTGCTTTGAAGTGCTGATGACTACTCTGTTTAATGGCTTGAGAATACAGCTAACACAGCTGTCTCCATATTGCTTGTGAACAGAAGTCCTCTTCTGTTTGCTTCACAGAATTATATGACAAAGTACTACTATTAACTTTCAAAATTCTTTAATATCCTAATTGAAAGCTTCCTAACATTTACAAAACCATCTCAGAAAAGAAGGACATAGTACTGTTATATCAATTGTCCCATTTGGAACATCCACTCTGAACCTATAGATTCAAAACCTCCAGCAGAATTTACCAGACAGTTCTGTTCAATACTGGCATGACCAATTTCATAGCATTTTCCTTAAGGAGGATTTGAACCATGGCCTGAAGTTTCCCTTTCTCTCTGGTCATCTATTTCTCCCTGAGCCACTATTTTTCTACTTGTACACACATATACTTGTGGTTTTCATAGCTGGTATGTGCAGAATGTGACATGTGGAACCAAGCAGGGGGAGCACCAGCAGTTGGAGAAATCTTGATGACAGAAACTTGAAGGAGTGAAGTACAAAGTGTTCCCAGGAAATGAGATAAGCTGGAATGGAATAACTTTCTGTGTGCCATGTTTGAAGACTCCACACTTGATATTGCTCTGAGAAGAAGAGCACCTGTAGTGCACCATGTTGTGACTCTTGTTTGTACAACACAGATTGAGTGACAACAGAGTAAGTCCTGTAAGAATGCCATAAAAATACATAGCTGTGCTTAGTGATCATGATGTAATTAAATAATATGCACACACTGCAAGGTGGATGCCATGCAGTGTCTGGTTGGTATTTTAGATCCTATGGACAAGGAAGGGCATGATTCACAGACTGAGCTCAGAGCAGCTCTAGCACCCTGGCTACATGGAAGCTGGCAGCTGATTGTCATGAAGAAAAGTTCCTTAATATTAAAAGTGTGTTTAAAAAGAAGGGTCAGAGAAAACACAGTTAATATGTCCATATTGTCCTACCATGAAAGTATTTTGAACAATTGCTAAAAGAACCTATACAAACTGTGAGGTTTATAGATACATTATAACTCAGATTCATGAGAAGTCTTACTTTAGTGGATGCTCCAATTTAAGATTTCCAGGCATTCCATCTAATCTTCTAATCCAATAATCCTATAATCCAGCAATTAAAGAATGTTTTGACAAAGCAACCTGAGGCTCATTCCTCTAATTATGCCACACAGTTTAGGCTCACTGACTTCAAATAGTCAGGTTTACTTATGTAAAATATGCATTCATTGTGTCTGGATTCACTGGAATCACAGATGCTTCTGCAGAACTCAGCCTACTAACAGTTTCATCCAAACTGAGACTAAATCAAGAAAAAGGAAATTCTGTTTCCTTGTTGAGAGTTAATGCAATTATGCCTCTAACACGAAGTCATAACCAAGACCCAACAATCTTTCAAAGAACCCCAGAACTTAATAAGCAGCTTTTAGAAATCCTTCTTATTCTGCCATGTGTGTTGGGTTTCTCCTTAATATCTGCCATTTTTCTGGTGCTTCCTATCAGAAGGTGCAGGTCTGATGATTCAGTGAGACTGTAGGTGCACAGTTTGTGGTGACTGGGAGTGGGGCTGAGCCTCATCCCCAGTGGGCACAGCTGTGAGCAGCAGGGGAGCAGCACTGCCAGCAATGAGCCAGGGAGTGCCCAGGGGCACTGACCAACACCAGAGGGCACAGAGGGCACTCAGGTGCAGTGCATCAACAGGAGGGGATAAAAGGCTGGGCTAAAGAACAACAGAGAGCAGGGATCTGCAGCCTTCTGTAGCGATGTTCCTCTGTATGGGCAGAGGCCTGAAGCCTTCTGATGAGGTGAGGTGTCACTGTGTATGGGTGAGTGCTTAAAGCCTGCTGAAATTGCATGGGATGCTCTGTGTATCATGGCCATCTCAACCGTGACATGTGCTGTGACAAGAGACATTAAATATACTAAAGTCATGGAGAAATTGGGAACTTCAGTAATGCAGGGAATTCATATTATGTGTTGTTTAAGATAATGGAGTGCATAGGGTTTGCCCCAGAAGCTGGAAGAGAAATTAAATGATACACTGAGGCTGTTGTAGTAGAAACACAGAATATAGAATCATTTACTTAGAAAAGGCCTTTGAGATCATTGGGTCCAACCAAGCTGTCTTTTCTGAATTCTAAACTGGACTCAGGTTAAATATGAAGTCTGCACTAACACTCTGATACAGCATGTCTCTCCAGTAAAGTACTAGCTTGCTAGCAAAACAAATTACAATATTTTCTTTGTGAGTTCTGTTGACCTTCAACCTGGTAAGAGGATAAAAAGTTTAAAAAGTACAGAAATAGACAAGAGTGGTTTATACAAGTGGAACCTTTGTAATATCTGTATCTGTGTGAATGGAAGGCTTGGATTGTTTGTTGTTTGTTTTGGGGATTTAGGAGGGTAATGAACAAAGCAATTACAAGAGACAAAGATATGCAGCTTTTTCCTTCTCCCAACGATCTCCAGGAATTGAATCCACTGGCTGCCTGGAGTTCATTCTTATAATCCCTCCCTTAACCCTTTCACTTAGTGAGCCCTCAATTTTCCCTTAGATGTAACTACAGTTTGCTTCTATCTGTGCCCAGATTCTTGTTTTATTATTACACTGGGCAAGAGTCCTTCTCTGTAGTGTTTGGATCCTTTTACATGCATTAGTCTTTTCTCAGACCACCTCCAGCTCTTCCAGTGTGGGCAGCATTATACCAAAAATACAGAGTACAGTGACATTAGTCAACTGATCATATTGAATCATTCTTATTTTCTGAATGACCTCCCATAACTTCCTGGATTTAGAATTTGTCTATTGCTTTGGTATGTGGTTTTCACAATCCTTGAGCCAGAAGCTAAGGGGTTAAGTGGTTTTTCATCGTATATATTTTGTACAGACTGAGATGAAAGCCATGGCTCAGCAAAGTCTTGCTTAACATGGTTATTAGCATCAAACACTCATTCTAAAGAGGTGTTGCTATGCACCTGCTATTTTAATTCCTATTAGCTTTATTAAAATCAAAACAAAGTGTCAGACTAGAAACAGAGCAGTGCTATGATCTGCTAGAAGACATAAAATATAGACAGATTATGAAGTCTGATATGGCTACTGAGTAATGTCTTCATTTAGACTGTAAAATTTTTAGGTAATATCCTCAGCAGAGATAACTGGCACTGAAGCCACACTGTTTTTATCAGAAAGATCTGGATCCCTTTTATCTTGCATAAAACATTAATTACTAGCTTTTATGCAGTTGTCTTGCCCACTGTGGCTCTCTAAAGAAGAGGTGTGAAGGAAATAGTATTTGTAAGGAAAAGCTGAAAAGTGTTTCCCTCTTGCAAGGCACCCACCCTGAAGCACTCTTCACAACAGGGTACTGAGCTGGATGGGCTTTTGGGCTGCCCCAGCCCTTAACTTCCAATTCCCTCCTGTCACCTGGAACAAAGGCTGGTGTTACTCATTTGCTTCTAGCCCTGGTCAGACAGCACCAGGGAAGGCAGTGACAGCACTGCAGTAACTGCTGAACAGTCTGCTGGGCTCAAACCCTTTGTGTGAGGCACTGAAAGGATCCTGCCTGCCAGATTTGTCACTACCAAGTGAGAAGCTGGTAGACATTGGTATGCTTTGGATTTCTCTGCCAACAGGAGAATCATGCATTTTTTAATTATAGAGTGGGGTACACAGTTTGCCAACTGGACACTTAAAATACTGATCAGGAGGTATTCCAAGAAGTACAGACTGCCTGTTGGAATTGTATCTCGCAATGCTGCTGACATCCTGCTTTGTGTCCTAGAACATGAGATAAGACTATGTATTACCTCAGCTAGGAAAGACGAAAAAGAAAACATTGCTTGTCAATAGACATGGATGAAACTGTTTCTCAGAAATCAGGTGACCTGAAACTCTGCTACAGCAACTCTAATTCTTCAAGACTGCAATGATTTTCATAATTTGAACAGCATGTGAATAAAGAACCTTAAATACTTAAGATGAGTAAAGAAGATATTTAGAAAGTACAGAAGTATCAACCAAGCCTGGTGATCCAAGAGAGGCTTAATTGCAATGAGAAAAGGAATAAAATATAAATGTCAAAGTATACATACAGAATACTCTGGTAGTATCTGTAACTACTTAGTGAAAAAATGGAACAGATCGGATCTTCTTTCCAAGTCGAGAGATTTTTTAGTACACAGATGGCCTAGAACTCAGTGGAAACAAAAGTATCACATCATAAGTCAGTTGTTTAACATATTCTGTGTTTATATAAACTATGAGTAGACACAGCATTACTGTAATACCATGGTTGAGCAATCAGGCACTCAGGGGTCAGAAAACGCAGCACAGGTCAAACCACAATCATAATTCTCCTCTTCTCTTGCTTATGCATGAAAATATGAGTCTGGATGTTCCACTGACTTATATCAGGAGGCCTGAGTGAACCAATAGGGTTTAACAGCCCTGACCAGCCTCCCCTGGGACCTCTACCCACAGCCCTGCCCATGGATGGGCTCATTGAAGCTCAGCCATGGATGTTTAGCCTCTGCCTGAGCTACATCTTAGGTGAGGCTGTGCTTGGCCATGGACCCTGCTGATCAGATGATGAGCTGAGCTGATTTCCCAGCTGCCTTTCAGGTGTAGGGTCCTGCTGATTCCTGGGCTGACCCTCCCCTGGGCTGCCTGCCGCGATGCTGCACCTGCTTTGCCAGGGCAAGCTCCCTGGCTTTTGGACCGTGCTTAACCCCTGCTGCCTGCCCTTCTCTTGCTGTGCTGCTGTGGGATGCAGCTCTGCTTGACAAGGCCTCCACCATGCTGGCTGTAAAATCATGTTTGGCTTCTTTGGTGGGAGACAGCCCCTGCTGGGATCTGATCACTCTATCTTACCATTTCTAGTTCTTAAGAGGGAGAGTGTGACTTTCCTATAAAGTCCTACTTCTCCAGTAAGACTTGAAGGCTAAGTCTGCATTCAGATTTAGCAGCTACAGACTACTGGTTAAAAGATGAAATTCAGTTAATAAAATCTTACAACTACTGCAACAGTATGGTTACATAATACTAATGAATTGTATATTGAAATTTAGGTGTAATTTTCTCAAAACCTTGAAGACTACTTGAGTGACATTTTATAAGAGATTTCACAAAACCTTTTATTTGGCCTATTAAAATTTGTCTCTCTTTTTGAATTTGTTTTCAAAAACTTCTAGATTTCAGTTATGAAAACTAGAATTTCCTTTAACCAAAAAAAAAAAAAAAAATTGGAGGTTGTTTGCAAAGTTGTGTCAAAATACAGGCGTGTTCCACCTCTACTATTAGTTTTTCTAGGATCAACAATTCCATAGAAAATATTGAGAGAAGGCTGGAGCCACCTCAGGCTGGTGAAGTGTTGCATGTTTCTGGACTTCAGTGGTTTTAAAGTGAAGTGAAAACTTCAGGCACCTTAGAATTTGGTGGCTCCTGCTGATTTCAGGGGAAACAACATCTTGCCCAATGGCTAAAACAGTGAGACTATTCTGTTGAATGAAACATTTCCAGAGACAAAATAAAATAAATAATAAGGAAAAAAGTGAGGAGATGGCTCTTGGAAAGATTTACAATGCACAAGAGAAAGCAAACTGACAAAAGAGATACTGCTCAAAGGCATTCTCATGGACAAAATATGTGCTTACTTTTCAAAGCCAAGGAAACTTCAAGTACTTAAGGGTGGGGGTGTGTGCATGTGTGGAGATCTTAACCTGTTGCACGTTAGCAAAGTATGGTGAGAAAACAACAATTAGTGGCTTTGGAACTGGGAAAACTAAGGCCAGTACCTAAGCACTCTCTAGTCTGTTAATTTGCCAGTTTAAAGATGAAATTGCAAGGACTATTTCAGAGTTGGAGAAATTTGAAGTCAGAAGAGACTAGGGGGGAGAGGAGGGGGAGCATTAGATGGGGAAAAAACAGCCTTTTGAAGTTTTGTATGCAAGGCAAGATCTGGATTTGTGCCTTTAAAGCAAACCTTCCTGATGTTACGAATTCAAAAAAAACTCATTGTGGCCAAAAGCCACATGGCATGCACTTATCTTTGGGAGGAAGGGGGAGGGAGAACAGTTCACAAGCAGGAAATGGCTTCCAGGTGTCTCCCTACTCCAGTGCACAACTTGATCACTACAAACCAGCGGTGCCAGGTTTAGTAGTCCCAGCTGTCTCGCTTCTTCTCAGGGATTTGGACTAATCATGCATTATCACAGCCCTTCTGCTGGTGACACAGCATAAGCCTGGCTCTGGAGCTATGCTTGAACAGCTTACAGGCTGTGGGTGATTGAAAAAGTTACAGGTAGTCCTTCTCAATCGAGTGTGAGCATGTGGAAATGAGCAGGGTACGTATCCCTCAGTCTGCGTAGGCACTCAGGCCCATGTGTGCAGAAATTCAAACCACATCTGTTCCTGGAACTGGACAACAAAATCAGTTACCCTGCTGCTTGCTGTGTTGTGGGAGGAAGTAACTGAATGTGGCACTCTCTTTCCATCACTGAGCTCTCTACAGCTGGCAAAGAGGGAGGAAAAGATATATTTAATTTCTTTTACCTCCATGTTGGTTTCAGCTTTTTTCCCTCCCTTCTTTCAACAGCAGAAACACTTCTTTGTTGGTATTATTCTTTCATTGTACAAATGTGGTAGGAGGAGCTTTACAAAGCCTCATCCCACTTGTTAGTTTAGAATATAACAAAAAAATAATTAGCTTATATCTAACAGAAAGGAAAGCTAGTTTTTAAGGAGTACTGTTTAACATTCTTTTGGCCCTTTTCTCACACAGAAGTTTGAAGTTGTAGCATTAAGCTGACAGAAGAGTGCTGCTATCCATTTTACTCTATTATTTACATCAGTAGGAGATCATGGTGAGCAGAGCAGTGTCCTTTTATTTGGCAATGCAGTGTTTTTCCCAGCTGGGTAACTCTGCTGTTTTCTGGTTAACCAGAATAAATTTAATATTCAACAGGGAAAGTGACATCTTGAGGAGGAAAAAGGAATAATAAAGAAAACGAACAGTAATTTTATTTTGATTGAGTATATTGTGTCACAAAATAGTGATAATTTACTTGGCTGTAGAAGCAATGAATGTTTGCATTCTCAGTTCTGGTGAAAGCTTCTCCATTGATTCCCCAAGAGATACTGTTTTCACTGTGCTCTTTGGAGGAGCATTTGGAACAAAACTCTTGAAGTTTGCATTCAAATATAAATTTTTTGTGACTATTTCCCTTTTAAAGATGAGTGAAAATACAGCAAGCACTTCCTTGGTGTGGAAAAGACTGTACATAATTTTTCTCAAGTACAAGAGCACTTTCCCCAAACCAATGGAAGAACAGATTAGTGAAAAGCTTATTGAAGTAAATATTTTTAGCCAAAAGCAGCGTGAAGTGCAGGAATTAGCACTGTATTTTCATGGCAGTGCAAAAGGTGGGATGGATGGCATGGCAGCAGCCAGCAGCAGTCACTCTGTGCCTGTGGCAGTGCCCTGGCAGTTGTTGCAGTCCTGCATTGTGGCTTGTGAACACCCTGGGATGTGACAGGCTGCACTCTATTGGGCACATAAGGAGCCAAGCCACCTCCTTCTCTCCTTCTCTTTGTTTTCTGGCAGTACCAAACACCCTGATGATAAATGCTCCTACACCATGGTGTGCTGGCTCTATCAGCACTCAATATTCAGTTGATGATTTCATGAAGCCCTGAGATCTTTCCACAGAGGTGTAGGGTCATGCTTTTGTTTTTCTTGTCCCACTATTTAATATTGTAAGTTTTAAACTCTATTTCTCAGTGTGTGAGAAACCCTAAAAAGCTTTAAGCTGTAATCCACAAATTCTATTGTCAAAACAGGAAAACCCTGTATATCCAAGGTTTTATTACCCATTTTTTGTCTAACTGCCTAGTTTCTTCCCAGATTAATCTGTTTCAAAATTAAGCAGACTACTCCTGCACCAGATGTCCAGATGCTCCTCGGGAGAGCAGAGTTGTTTTTCAATTGGCTCACTGTCTTTTAATGAGGCAGGGGACTTGTGACCTCGGTGCATTGTGGCTGATAAATGGTAGGATGTACCCACACATACTCACAGAAAACCTGCAAACACAAATGAGTTGTTGGTAATCTCTAGATTTTCCTAGGGAAAGGCAATCTTGTGGGCAAACACTTAAGCAGAAAGCTAATGCTTAATAATATGTGATTTTAAACTGCCAGTGCACAAGCCTGTCAACATTTATTTCCAGGTTCTCTGATCCTTTTTATTAGTTTCCTGTCTTGTTTTCATCTTAACCAAGCCACAGAAAGGAATGATTTTCTTTTGTTAACAAATATTCAATTTTTTTCTTCAAATCTGCTTGCATTTCTCAAAGATCTGAACAGGTTAAAAATGTTGTTTGTGCTGCTTGAAAGTAAAGTATGCTCTTAAACAAAAAGTTATGTAACTTTTACAAAATAATATCACATGCTAGAACATTATGCTAAAATCTGATCAGATAAGTAAGCTTTGCCTTCATTAAGGGCTTTAATCTTGACTATACTCAGGGCAGCTTCTAAACAACAGCTTTGGAGTTTTCCTCCAAAAGATCTTTCATGCTCAAGTCTGGAATATTTTAAGTAACTAACACAATGTTTTTAGAAATCAAAAGCAACACTTTTCCCCCTTTGTTTCTAAAAGTAACAGGGTGATGACAGAAAAACTTCCCTTCGGCTATAAACTGGGTGTTAAAAATACCCAAAAGCTAAATCCTAGTCTGGGTTGTTTTTAAAAGAAAAATTATTTTATTTTAATTTCTTTCTCCAAGACCTCTTTTCTGAGATGCATTTGAGCCTTAGATCTCTGCTTGCATTGCCACAAAACTGATGAAAGTCTGAGATCTCAATCAAAGGCTTAACAAAACAATAATCCTCTATTGCCCTAATTCTTCTCGGAAACATCTCTCTCTGACAAGAACAGTCCCTAAGCTTTTACATCTTTTTTTTCTGCTTAAAATTACTTTCCTAATTAGAAGGAATTGTTTCCTTCCCAAGTCTTTGTGCCTGAAGAACACTGTATTTATGGAAAAGATCTCTCAGACTCTTTAGTTCCCGGTCCTCAAATACTATGATAGTGATTGCACTCTACATCCTCCAAGAATTCCAACTTCTTTTATAAATAAGCAGAAGAATTCAGTAACATTCTTCATAATCTACCCAATTTCATTTGAAGCAAAAAATCAGAAATAATCATGAATCACAGACTTCATGCAGAGTGTACACACTAACTTTCAAGCACAACTTTAAAATTTAAAATAAATTTTCTTTCCCAGATATATCTACTTTTTACACTTCCATGTTAGCCCTGAGTTTTTACACATCATACTAAACAGGAATTTGAA
This sequence comes from Zonotrichia leucophrys gambelii, assembly GCF_028769735.1. NCBI lineage: Eukaryota > Metazoa > Chordata > Aves > Passeriformes > Passerellidae > Zonotrichia > Zonotrichia leucophrys. The sequence goes on along the minus strand of NC_088180.1, from coordinate 7,000,602 downwards.
TCAGAATGTGTGAATGCAGTATAGGTAGAATTAGTTCAGTATTGAAAATTTTGAAAGGAATGTAAAAGAGATTTCCATACCAGAGGGTTTGGGGTTTGTTTTTTTTCCAGTCAGCAGCTACCCATCCTTACAGACATAAAGGCCCCATTTCAAGAAGGTACTTCTGCAGGAATAGTGCCAGCAGTTTCAAGCATCTGAGGAATTCTGTCCACCTAGGCTGGACACACACTCAGGTGTCATCCTGACTAGGTTGGTTGTAATAAATTTACCTGCCAGCAAATTTGAATGTGCTAACTGCTAACATGGGCTATGCCCCTGGAAGTTCTTGACAAGCTGCAACAAGATTTGGAAGGTCATGAACAATCAATTAAAAAGCAGATGAATTTGAGTACAGCTGTATAATAATATAAATAAGGCAAATAATTAATACAAAATGAGATGACTCCAAGTAGTGTGGTTTGGAAGAGCACTGAATGGAACTTGTTGGTGCCTGTTGGAAGTACTCAGTGTGTAGATGTGATGATGGCCATGGCTCCTGCCTCTCAGTGGTTACTTAAGCACCTATCCAGTAGGCATGGCTGCCCCTGATCTGACATTCTTTGGTCAGAAGTGAATGGAAGTGGCTGCTCTAACAAGTGATGCTCTCTTTCTATGCCTGTGAATACCTCTGTTTAAATGTGAGAGGAATGAAGCTGGAGTAATGGTCCATCTTGCACTTAGCAGAAACCCAGCTTACAAAGGCCACTACTGATTCATGGCAAGGTCTCAAATTCATCTGCATTGGATATTGAAATCTGGGAATGGACTGCTTTTCCTCATTTGAATTCACATCTCAGTAAGGATATTGCAGTCACAGAAAAAGTCCAGACACTGAGAATGATTAAAAACAGTCTGAAGAGACTTTTGTAGTGCCAGATTTGTGAAAACTTGTGCTACTGAGCTGAGACAAAAAGTAACAAAGACAATGAGGTTACATAAAGCAATGAGTATCAGTACCAATGTTTCCATTGCTGTCCTACTGAATAAGAAGACAACATACAATAAAAAAGATCAGATATTAAAATATGGTTTTATAAATATTGCTTTCCCTCATCTAGGTAGCTAAATGGAAGAGGATATTAATCTGATGGGATTAAAAATATTACTAAATAATTTAATGAATTACAATATCATCTTCACTAGGTCAAGTAACTTTATTTTTCAGAGAAAGACTTTATTAATTGGGAGTTGGAAGTGCTGTAGGTGCACAGTTTGTGGTGACTGGGAGTGGGGCTGAGCCTCATCCCCAGTGGGCACAGCTGTGAGCAGCAGGGGAGCAGCACTGCCAGCAATGAGCCAGGGAGTGCCCAGGGGCACTGACCAACACCCGAGGGCACAGAGGGCACTCAGGTGCAGTGCATGAATTGCAAGGCACATTATGACTGATGTGAGGTGATGTTACTCTGTATGGGCCAATGCTTCAAGCCTGCTCCTGCTGACATTGCATGGGGATACTCTGTGCATCATGGCCATCTCGACTGTGGCATGTGCGGTGACAAAGTGCTGCATTCTTTGGCTATACATAATCTTCTTAATTTAAAAAAATGTTCTTTTTAAAAAATTATTTTAATGAAGGTAGTCTCCTTAATTAATCCTAATATTGCCTCTGAAAATCCTTGAACACATGTATTTGCAGCCTAGAATTTAAAATTCTGTTTCTGTGGCAGATGCTATTTAAGTTCTTCTTTTGACATCTCAGAGGATGAACATGGAGAGGTTGCTTTTGTTTGCATTGTTACTGCTTACAGCTCCATGAGGGAGTTATACTTCTGAGTGAAGTCTGAGATGTGTCATTAATGATGAACACACATCCATGCTGTAAGGAGATCTTCTAAATGAAGGGTCACCCTACAGCTTGTACAGTTTCACAGGTATGCAGCTGGAATAGAAGAGAAAGTAGAGGAAGGACTTGTCTTTCTCATAGTCTGAGTCTGCTCAGGGCCAAAACCTGGCAGACTGCAAAAAGAAACTTGTGCATCTGGACAAGCCATATCAGAAGAGAGAAGGCTGAACTGTCTTGAAAACAAGAAAAATCTGTGAAACAGATCTGATCTTTTGAAGAGCCAGTGCAGAGCAGCAGAAATGACAGAGCAGAGGGGCCATGCTGAAAACTGACTGCATCATCAGCACTCATGGCAATGGGAAAACTCTCTGGATTGACAACAAATAAGCCGATCAGGCAAAATACACTCAGCTGCCTCCCAGGTCCACATGCAGACTTGGAGGAAGCAGAAGTGCAGCAGAGCCAGCTGGCTGTTCCCGAGGGTGGGCCCACTGCCAGGCAGCTGCGACAGGGGGAGCCAGACTCGGTAGCCACCCCCTGATGACCTGGGCTACCCTGGGACTGACTGAGACTCTTCATTAGGAAGGGGGAAGTTGACTACACTTTGTGAAAATAGCCACAGATTTTGCTAGTTATTATTTAAAGATATCTATACAGCCCATGTCCTACAGTCTGCTGTTTGCATTTCAAAATAATGAAGAGCAGAAGAATATATCAGTAAGAGTACAAGAAAAGGTTAAATTAATTTTTTCCCCAGAGGGGAGTCAGAAATTAAACTCTAAGCAAGAGCATTGAGACATGGCTATCTTGCCAAAAAGAGCTGTAGATATTGAAACTGAACCTCTTTGCTACCAATTTAGAAATTTAGGTTTTGAGCCTCTTCTATGATTTAAAAAAAAATTTCTAATGTGATTCATTGCTTATTTTCTAAACATTCAATGCCTCTGTTAATTCCCTAGTTTCACATATGGAAAAGTGTATGCCTGGATGTGGCTGGGCAAGGGCACATTTCAAAGACAGTGTAACACTGATCACAGAGAGAGGCTGTCAAAGCCACTGCATCAGCACAGGTCAGCACATTTGTAAAAATAAGATCTTTATCTTTCTTAAAGAATGAGGGGTATCCCTTCAGTGAAGTACCAGAAGATGCATAAGTGCAAACACTGCCAGCTGCCCCTGCTAATGCAACAAAATGAAACAAATATTTTCATTGCACCTCAGAAGAGAAACATCACTGACACCCCCTACCACTCTTGTGGTTCGCTATAGAGTATTAAAAACAGGAAAACACAATGTATGTATTAGCATCCCACCCCTTCTTACCTTCATGGATTTCAGAGAGGAAATGATGAGTGTTTCCATATATTGTTTTTTCATTCCAGAAAAAAGAATGAAAATAATTTTCTGTACCCAGTTTCTGCACCTGGGGCCTAAATGAAGGGAAGTAGGTAAATAGTTCCAAGTAATTAATGTAATGACTCAGAGGGGCCACAGAAGGAAAGAGGAGTTTCTCCAGTTTAAATGTTTGCATTCATGCTTTGCCTAAAGCAAAACAAACTATCTGTCTTCTGGTTTGTATTTTCCCAGTGAAAACTTCCATTTGTCTTATTGTCGCTCCAGCATGTGCATCATTTACAGCTTTCACTGCTTGAAACATCCAAGTACTGTACACTGCAAGATTTTTTTTTCCCTGAGCTTTTAAGATTTTCTAGAATTGTAGAATGTGCTGTAGGAAGTGAACCAGTAAAGGCAGACTCAATGTAGAACGTGTTGGGTTTGTAAGTGGCTGCAGCTTAGAGGTACTGTGATGTTTGCTGTGAAGTCTCCAACTCCAAATGAAGTGCATTGGTCTTTTCACACTTCAGGAAAAGAGAATCCACTACAGGAATGACTAAAGTTGATAAGTTACATCTTGACTGGCCATTATAAAAAAAAGATGATGGGTATGGAGTTCCATCTGTTTCTGATATTCTGGTCCTTTAATGTGAGCTGCAGAGGTGTGAAAATCTACAAAATACATTCTTGAACTCTCTCCTAGTTAGAAATTTAAGTCAACCTGTTCTTACAAAATGGGAGGAAAAGTATAATCTGTTTTATCTAATAGCTCAGTCAGGAAAAGATTAATTACCAGAGGAAGTCTGTGTTCAGGTCTTGACTCTGTGGGTATAAGATTTGCATTTCTAACTTTCCATTTTAAGAGCCTCAGTACAAGGGATGTTTAGGGGAAACACTTCTAATTTCTCCTAGGGAAGTGAGAGCACTGCCCACCAGAAATATCATGAATGGAAAGAGAACTAAGTAAGACCTTTTGTCTTAATAGTTTGTGTGCTTAAGGTTGGATGAGGCCTAGGTTTTGTTTGGCCAAATCTCTACTTAATCCTGAGGAGGAAAGCTCTACGAGACAAAATCCTTGTCTCTGGCCAATCATTGTGCTCATGACTTGGAACAGAAATATTTGCCTCAATCAGACCTCAGGCAGCAACATTTCTTCTGTAGAGGAGACTTGCCTGATGAGTGCGATTTTTGCCAGCTCTCACAAAGAATTTCATTTGACTATGGCAAGCCTGCAGTCACTGTGCTAGGTAACACCAGGTCCCCTCTGTATGATCCAGGGACATGCTCTAACCTGCAAGCTGCTAGTGAGGAATTTGATGTGGAAGCTGGAGACTGGAACAGGACAAGTTCATCTCACTGGAAGCCAGCAAACAGCTATTAAGCTTGCTCCATGCTGACAAGGTTTCCTGATGTAGTGGTCTTGGCAAAGTCTCCCTAGAATAGATACTGCTGAATTTAGCCAAAAAATGCTCAGAGGGCTTCTCCAGGCAAAACAAGATACACTGACTTCTGTGCTCTAAACTGGGCCCACAGTAGAGCTGCTGTAAGAGCAAAGAGTCACAGTCTTGGTGACACTGAATCCAATGAGTGATCACTGGTGAAGTCCTAGAAAACAGACTGAGCTCACATCTAACAGTACCATCTCATGGGAAGGATAGAAATCCAGTGTAAGAAGCAGAGTAGCTGCTGCTAGGAAAAGTTTGAATAGGGAAAACTCTGCTTCTGTAGTACCTGTTTCATGTCCTGCCAGGCTCGTGACCTCTGAGGGCAAAGGGCAGCTCTGGAGCTGCAGGGCTGCTCCAGCAGAGGGGTTTTGACAGCCCAGTCAGTCAGGGACCACCTCCCATATCCCTGACTCAGAGCAGGGCTGCCACAGGTCTGGAGCTTCATCTTGGTCTCACTAAAGGTGGTCTCACCTAGGGAATATTAGTCCTCCTTACACCGATTTAAAATGGGCAGTAACAGAGATGATATTCTGCATGTGACTTAAGTCTGTCCTCAGTGCAATTTTAGCTTATTGCTGGGTTTGTATACATTCCTTCAAAAAACAAAAGTCTTATACTTTTGAGGTTTATAGACTCCACTCTCACTTGAAAGAAGCAACATTCCTTAAGCACACAGAATTAACTCAATTGTTTCTTGGCTGTACTGAGGGGAACATAAAATTTTGAATTTTAAAAAAATATTGTGTTGTTGAGGGAAAAGTATAGCACGATGCATTTTGATTTCGTCAATTGCGCCTAGGATTTTTTTCACTTGCTAATTTAATTACAAAAGTACAAGAAAACAGCTTGGGAGTATAGTGAGGCAATCAATAGAACTACAGACAAATGAAAGTAAAATAAAGTTGAATCTTTCCCAACAAAATACCAGATAGCACAATGTAGAAGCATCTTCTTCATGTAACTAAGGATTTTTAAAAATATTTAAATGGCTTGTTTGGAACAATAAGTTCTTATTCAACTCTCAATGGCCTTGAAACTAAAAATAAACTCTATTTCGTATTTCTTTCAACTTGTTTTAGAGCACATCAATAGTTTTCTCAGAAGATACTATCACTGTTTGGTAGAAACATACTTGCAAAAATAAACTAAATCCAGAAAAAGTTTCCAGGGATGTTTTTGGATGCAAATGTGGATAGTGACTGTGCCCACATCAAAAATAAAACACACTAGCTCTACAATGTCCTTTGCTAAATATAAACATCCTAACATTGATAAGCTTTACAGAAAAAGAAACTGATTGCCATATATTATTACCATCTCCAGTATTTGAAGAGCACCCTCTACAGACACAAAACACTAACCAGGAAGAGTTCTTCCTAAAGAAAATAGTATGAACTGAAAACTGGAGTAGCAGTTTAGTTCATTAGCACAGTGCCAGATCTATATAAACACATCTCTCCTGGTAAAAAGGAGCAGACTTCGCACAAATGCCAAAGATAGAATCTATTGCATCACCAAAGCCTCCATCTTTGAGAATTTAAAATACCTTACATATTCTGTGCTGACTCATAATTAGGCTGTAAGCTTCCTCTCTTAAAGCAGTGGATGGCTGTGGGATCTGGAATGGAAACACATAAAATACACTGTTATTTTCAAAAGAGAGTGAGGAAGAAACCATGGTAAAGGCCAGGATGAACTAGTTCTCCTGAGTTCATTTCGTTTGTTTGTTCAACTCTTTAATAAGAGTTGTGAAAATTGTGTACTTAGTTCATAAGTGGAACTTAAAAATTTCAAAAAACTGAAATGCTGAAATGAAATGTCATCAATTTCATTTCCATGAAATGCTTACTATACACATGTACATTCTAGCATTGAAAACTTCACTCTTCTAAAACCTGCCTTTAAATTGTCTTTCTGTGTTTTTCCTAGATTTGCAAACATACAGTTATTTTCTTAAGTCTTCAGTGCTTCAGTAGCTAAATTACTGCAGGTGAATCAGGAGTGATGTTTTTCTTTCAAGGAGAAGGTGTAGGTAGTATCTCTAAGTTGATTCTTAAAGTAATTGGACATCAATAAAATGTTTACATCTCTTGGAAAATATTGCTTCACGAAACTGTTTAAATGGTGCTATCTCACCCAGTTAAGAAAAGTAGCTGGAAATAAAAACAAACGTAAAAACATTCAAGATAATACTTTTTTCCTGGTTTTTATTTTCCAGCTGCTCGGGAGCGTGTCGAAGGAGGGAGCTGTTACAATCACCGAGGCCACCAGGTGGTGCCATTGCCCCGCAGCACAAGAGCCCGCGGCCGCTCCCCCCAAACCCAGCCGGGGCAAGGGCCTGCATCAGGAACTGCTTTAGCCTCCCACAAACATTTCCTTATCTTCGTCCAAAAGTAGGAAAAAACCCACCCCAAACCGTAATTGCTAAGACATCCATGCATGCCTATAAGAAAAAAGAAGTTAATTTTTACTTGGGATAGGGATGCTTAGATTTAGACCCAGGTAATTTAACATTTTGCTTCTCTATTGAAGTAAATAAGAGCTACATGCATGAAGAGCATAGAAGCCATTGCATTTACTACATTACTATTTCTGTTATAAATAAACCAATGCTTACATCTGCAATGATTGAAACAATATATCTTTAAGCTTTCTTCAAATAAATACACTGACAATGCCAACAAATCACTCTGTATTTGTGGAAATGAGAGGCTCAGACTATGCTAATCTTAAAAAATTTTGTTCCTGCAGCCTGGGCTTGGCCAAGGAGGGCTGCACATGCCAAGCAGGTAATGACTACAATGGTTTCTGGAAGTTTAATGCATTTGGTAGTACTTAGGCTTTTTGCAGGCTCCTTCCGGAAAAAAACTTTTTCATTGCTAGGATTACTGAAATGAGTCTAGTGGGAGCAAGGCTGTGTCATTAAAGTGAAGGAAAAAACACAGATTTTGGATTTGGCCAAAGCTGTCCAAGGAGAAGAACAGGAGATCAGAAACCCTCATTGTGGCTAGATGCTGAACAGTGTCCAAAATCTTCAACTTAAATTCATATCAGTACTAATTATTTACTGAATGACTTGACTACATATTTTTTCTTAAATGAATATTGAATATTGAAACTATCATATTACTTATGATCAAACTTTCTGTTGTGTGCATTTTTCCCTCAACAGCTTTTAAAGTCAATGGTAGCTTCTCTTCACCTCACTCTTGATTTCTACGTACATAAGTAAGGTTAATAATTGTACAGTCTTATATTCAACATGAAGAGTACTTGTAAATTTGAGCTAAGATGAAATTAAATTCTACAGAAGACAAGTTACAATTTAAATCTTCACCTCCTAAGTTTTTCCATCCCATGCATTAGCTAATATAAAGTATTTTCCAGTGTTTAAGTGATCTGAAAATATGAATCTCTCGTTTCACAATTTAATCTATCATTTTCTACATTTTATTAAATTAGTCTTATTCTCCTGCAATGTAAATATGTTCTTGAATATATGGCCAGGATTATTCAGGCTCTTTCAGAGCCCATGGAATGCTAGGTTAGAGATAGAGAGAATCCCTGTGCTCTGGGTTCTGTCAGCAGGGCCCTGTGTTTGACAGCTGCATGTGGGAGAAGAGAGAAATGGGAGAAATGTAAAAGATGGGCTACCCCAAACAGGAAAGGGGGACAGGAGGGGAAGAAGGGAGGAAGAGACAGAGGAGAGGATGAGAAGAGAGAGAAAGTCCCCTGTGAAAAGGGGGAGGTGTGGGGAATATAAGAAAGGCAGAAAATGAAAGGCCTCCTTTTTTGTTGTATTTGAGGAGAAACCAGAGATCACACATTAAAAAGCATCTGATAAGAGTGTATCATTACATTTCTTCAAATGCCTCATCTCCTTCTCTGAAAGTAAAGACCTGAATTTTTAAGATTGTGTTTCTTGAAATAAGAAATGGATAAAAATGTCTATTTAGCAGCTCACTGACTATAGTAGTAAGAAGGATAACTCCTATTTCTTAAGCAACAGACATCTAATCTTTGATCATAAAGAAAATTTCCAACATATATTGTAAAGATAAGTCAGAAGCAATGCTTCAATGGAATTATACACCAGACTTTCCCCACCCCACTTTCTACTGTGATTATTGGATTAGATCCTTTCCTGAAAGGCAATGGGGGACTACAATGAAGTGCCAGCACTCAGTGAAGTGTGCAGTGGCACAGCAGAGACAGAGGTGCATCTTGCTGGGAGCCAAGCACAGCACTGACACACCAGGCTTTCAGCACAGATACTGCACAAATGCAGGAGAGCTGCTCAGCTCCTGAGGTGTGCTGGGGCAGGCAGCAGCTGGAATTCATCTACAGCACAGGCTGCTGGGCCATTCCTGTTTGTTTGTGCTTGAGCTGCAAACTCCATTCTGTATTGTGTTTCACAAGTGCCTGATAATACACTGCCTGAACAGAGAGACATCAATCACAGTGTCCAACCAGTTTTGTAAACAAGGACCAAAACCTTTACTTAAAGGCAAGGAAAAGAAAAATAACTGGCTGAGGGGTGGGAAAGGAATGATATTCTGTATGTGACCTAAGCCTGTCCTCAGTGCAATTTTAGCTTATTGCTGGGTTTGTATACATTCCTTCAAAAAATTCTTACCTCACTGGATAACCTTGTACTTTTGCAGTATTACAGCTGGACTGTGGCTCTTACTGAGCAGTTCATGCTTGCAGCATTGCTATAACCAAGTACTTGTAAAACTCGTGTTCAGAGTATGCCAAAGATCGGCAAGAAACTGACAAAATGTTTGACTTAGTATTTCATTAAAACTGTAGTTTTAAGGCTCAAAGGGTCAAAATAAACTTCTCTCAAAGGCTCAAGAAGTGCAGGATAGAGCTTGTGAAAATCCAGTCAAAACTTCGGTTTGGGATGCTCACAGCCAATACAAGTAATTTAGCAATTGTGCTTGTCCCACCTTTTTCTTTTTTTTTTTTATCCCCTCATCTTTGATACAGAAAAATAAAGTTAAATGAAAGAAAGAAATAAAGAAAAATGCCTCAGCCTATTTTTCAGAAACTCAGTACAGAATGATAGAAAGGTTTTCTGAGCAGTTGAATGCTGAGCATGACAGCAACTGAATTGTCTCCTAAGCTGTTACCTGAGAGTTATATAATGAAAAAATTAATTATAGACTATATAGTAATGACTAGTAGTCATCACAGACTGCTTGTTTTAGCCAGAAATTATGGGTTTTTTGCTGCATCTAAATTCAATGGAAATGTATTATTGTACAACATCATTGATTAACAGTCTTCATTAACCTTTAACAACAATGTGAAAATTACAGGTGTATACACCTCTTTAATTAAGCATTTTGTTTTCTATTAAGTGCAATTCCTTCACATCTTACCAAACGACAGTATGAGGCTGAACAAACTGTCAGCATGTTTCTTAACACTCTAATTGTAATAAAATGCAGCCATTGTAAATGTCTGTATAATATCTGTGAGTTCAACTGAAATGTTGTCACACAACTCATGTAACTGAGGAAAAAAAAAGTTTAATTGCTTTCTTTTCTGTTCATTGTTTCCCAGTTTTTCAGGTGGGGTGAGGGTATAAGCTTTGTGTGCTTTCCCAAAAACTACAGGTAAAAGAGCTAAGCAAATTCTATGCCCCTATTACTTACACAGTTCCAAGATTATGGGGTTATGTGGAAAAAAAAGCATATGAAAAGGAAATGTTAAATGGCAAAGCATGTAAAAGATCAGATGGCAGCACAAGTTTGGGCTGTTCTGTCTCATGCACATATTTTTGTTAATACTAAGGGCAGAAAACTCCATACATCTATGACTTTCTTCTCAAGAACCATTTTGAGGGAGAATCAACTCACTGCTTTATGTAGACATGCAACAGAATTCTTTACAGACCCTGTCCCACTGAATACTTCCATCCTCTCAGCAAACACTGTGAGTAGTCTGCAAACACCTCACTAGCTGCCTCCTCAGAGCTGCTTATAATTTGTGCAGTTCCTAGAGTTCACAGCTCTTTCTACTGATTAACTATCAATATAGTACTTTATCACAAGCAGTTGCTGCCAGACACAACTGTCTCATTGTTTTGCTTTTGACTATTTCTTCCAGGACCCTTCCAGGACCCTTATGGAATACTGACTTGTAATACTACCAAAATACATCAAAATACATATTTTTAAAAATTCTTAAAAGGCATTTAATTTTCTGGGGTAGATTTGTGAGAACTTTACCTTTTTTTTTTTTTTTTTTTTTCCAACAGAGAACCCAAAGCTGAATACAGTGTCCCAGCAGTGTTAATACTGATGTTATATTTGGAACACTGCCTTTTCCAGTTGAACCTCTTCTGTTTATACATTCTAATTAAGACAGGGCCATTCTCTACAGAAAAACCATAAAATTATATAAAATTCCATATCTATATACCCAGTGGTCTTTGCTAATTGGGCTTGTTTTCACAGACATGTAACAGATATCTGAGCAGCTCTGACAGAAATTTGAGCAGTGACCTCCAGCACTGCTGGATTTGAGGAGAGGATGTACTCCTATCCATGCTCCTCCTGTTGAACAACTTTGACATGCCTTCCATGACTCATATACTACATTTTTCCTTCTCATGTTCACTGCCCAGCATTTTTCTGTTGTAGGCAAGGATATATCACATCTTGTAGTTTTTTTCTGCCTGTAGATTCAGTAGAACCTTCCTTCTGACTATGCTCCTTGGTTAATGTTGTTCAAACCTTCAGAACGACTTTATAAGCATGGAAAGGAACTGTCTGAGGCCCATTCCTTGTGACATGGTTGCAGACACTGTTTTTTGGACGACAGCTGTGAACACTCACCTACCCTTCCTTCACTGATGGATGAGGGAAAGAGACATACTGCAGTACGGCAGCACTTCAGTTCGCACTCTATGTGTGGAATATTCTGGAATCACCTTGCGGTATTTCCAGTCTAGCTGAAGTCAGTGTGGAAATGACCCAAAGTGCCCGAGGCACCAAGGTGTGCCCGGGGTGCTGTGACGCCGCTCTGGGAGCAGCACGGGCACGCTGCCCCGCTGCAGCCCCGCTCTGCGCTTCCCTCACCTCCTCCTCACGGCGAGGCGCGCCCGCCCTGCCCGGTCCCTGCGCTGCCTCAGCCCTTCCCGCCGGGCGGGCGGCTCGCCAGCCGCCTCCACACGGCCCGGGAAAACAAACCCGACTGTCAGGCGGCCTCCAGCCGACAGTACCCGGGCCCAGGGCTGGGTTTCCTCTTCAGAGGGCTGCTGTGGCCACCCCCGTCCGTCCCGGAGCGGTTCGCCGCGGCCCCGGCTGAGGAGGAGGAGGGCGGCCTCCCCTCAGCTCACCGCTGGAGGTGTCCGTCGGGGGCCCCGTGCGCGCAGCGCGCTCCCTCAGGGAGAGCAAAGGCCGCGGGCGGGCGGGGAAGCGGCGGGAAGCCCGGGGCTCACCTGCGGGACGCCCCCGGCCTGGCTCCTCCCCGGCCCGGCCCGGCCGCTGCGCCCCCTCCCCCGCTGGAGGGGGCGGGCAGTGCGCGCTGATCTCCGGCGGCGAGCGCGGCTGGCGGGGCGGCGGAGAGAGCGGCGCGGAGTTGGCGGGGATCCCCCTGTGGGACAGAGGCGGCTCGGGACAGGTGAGGAGAACGGCAGCGGGCGGTCTGGGAGCTGAGGGGGGCACCGCGTCGCCCGCTTTCCCCTGCCGCGATGGTCGGGGCCGGGTGGGCACAGGACTGTGGCACCGGAGCGTGGCGGGCACGGGAGCCGTCGCCGTGCGGTGCCGCAGGCGCTGCTGCCCGCGGCTGTGGCAGTGGCTCCCGGCGCCGAGGCGCCCTCAGCTCCGTTAAACACGCGCCTTTCCAAAGGCCGAGGGCGTCGGGCCCGCCCGGGCGTGAGGCGAGAACTCGGCGGCTCTTCCCGCACCGCCGGCGGGTGACGCGCGGGGAGCTGGCGGAGCGCCGGCCGTGCCGGGGCAGCGCTTCCTCCGGGCGCTCCTCGGGGCTGCGCTGGCGAGCGGAGCGGGGCCGTCCCGGGGCGGGCGAGCTCAGCGGTTGAGCGGAGAGGGAGCTGCCGCGGGAACAGACTCCCGGAGCCCTTCTTCGTTTGCTCTGTGGCAGTCACGAGCGAGGGTCTTCCCTCCGAGCCGCGGCTGGCCCGGGCTGCGGTGCCGCAGCGGGAGGTGCCGCTGCCGGCCTTGGCTTCCAGGTGGGCGGGCGGGGCCCGGAGCCCCCGCGGGGCGCCCAGACCGCCTGCTCGCACGCATTCCTCCGGGGATTCCTGGCATTCCTGGGCAGAGGGCACTCTTGACTTCTTTATCTCCCTTTTATTCCGCGAATTAGCGTATTTTTTGCGAAAGGGTGTGTCCGCGTTGTGTGTGTTCTTTTTCATGGGAAAAGTTTAGAATGGCAGTTCTGCCATTTGTTCTTCTTCCAATTAACTTTGCATCTGATGTAATTTATATCCTTCCAATTCGATGACAACTTTATGGGGAGATCAGTGCTGCGATAAAACTTCTGCGGTGAGTTTGCATTAGATTAGCAGTTGACAGAACGATTGCTGGGAATTTTATCTTTCCCCTTTTTTTAGCATGCAGATATTTAAAAAAAACCTTTTGCAATACAAGTTGAATGATTATCAGAATAGAAATAGTGGAAACCTCTTGTTGAAATTTGTTCCGTTTTTCTGAGCATCTACCCTGTGTGTATCTTGTGCAGACTCCTAGAAGTGAACCCTGTAGGTGAGTCAGAAATCCCCTAAGTGTATCCTGACTTCTGCTACTCCCATGGGAACTTGATAGACTCAGTGCCTGGCGCCCATGCTGACAACTGTCAGATGTGTTGTAGTTATAAATCTCTTTATAGAGCTTGTTTTAACAGACCTTGAAAACTTATATAAAAATATAATTTAAATGGCAAAACCAAGCTGCTGTTTACTTTTTAAAGGTGCTTTGCAAGAACTTGTTTGACTAGCAATTGTATTTTCTAGAAATGTCATAGTCACTGAATTGTCTTGGGTTTTTTTCTCATGTTAGACCCAGGAGAAATCTGCTTATGCTCACACTGTGTTCTAAGCCAGATGTGGTTACTGATGATTAATGTAAAAGTGTAACAAGTTGCTATAAGTTTTTGTTTGTTTGGTTGGTTTTTTTTTATGATTAGTTTGAACTTGAGTCTTTTCTTTTGGAAGACTCACTTTTGGAATTATAAATGGAAATGAAATCTTTCATACGGTATTGAAGCCTGTGATTAACATGTAGTAAACATTATGTTTTAGAAGTTTGTCATGTTATGGAAGGCAATTAAGCTGCTTTTTATTTTATGTTATTAATTTCGAGACACAGCTACATTTCTAAAACAGAAGGCTCTGTAAAATAGGAAAGCAATGCTTCTAGTTTTTGTTAGAATTCTCTTAGAATATTAAGATAATCATTGACATAAGAGAAGATGGTTGCTTTAAGCAGACAGTTGGTTGTTTAATATTAATGGAGTTTTTAAAAATAATCTAAGATAAATAAAAAATACAGTGCTTCAAATGAAGCATCTATAAAGCGACCAATATTTTTACCTGTGTGCTGACAACTTAGAGGTGTTTCTGAAATATGTTAATCATAGGAAAAGTATTCCTACTTGGTTTGCATACACCTTGAGTTGCAACTGACATGAACTGTTTCTAAATGCCACCTAAATGCAAATACACGCTACAAAGGTAACTAATGTTGTGACAGGCCTAAAAGGCCTTGTATTGCTGACCCCCCTGATTACTGAATTTGTGTTGATATTTCCAAGAGCCTGTCTACTCCATGAGTGCATCACACAACTGTTTGGGTTTTTAAATTTTATTCTCATTATCTGACTTAGTTACATTTTGCTTTTAAACCTAATGAATCAAGACTGCTTAGGCTGCCTGAATTGCCTCCAGCTTATTTTAATTTCTTTTAATTGCATTATTAGATCTCACTGTCATTACTAAAATGTCTGAGAATGCTCTTAGGTTCCCCTGGCAGGGTTTTTATGGGAGATGTGAAATTTAATTTTCTGCAGAAATAGTCTACAGGATGTCCTGTATAAGGAATTTTACCTCAAAAAGACGATGACAAAGTTGCAGAAAAGAATTGGTGACAGTTCCTTCTTCTGGTGTGCATTGTGTAATAGGAAGTTGATTATTCTGGGAGTATTGGTGAAACTGGTTTGGCTGGGTTCTGCAGTGTCATCTGGAGTGTGCAGGTGGAATGACATGACCTCAAATGCGAATTTTTAAGTCTTTTGTCATGGAGTAATAGAAGAACATATGTGCTATGAGTTTATTCAGCCTGGATCATAGTGGGCAGGTTTTTATTTTAAAATAGCTGCTGAAGTATTTTGACACCAAATAATTCTGCAGATGCAAAAATGTAAACAAAAGTAGATCATCACAGCTCCATGCTACAGTCTGCTGTTTTACCATTTCTGCTTTTGAAGTCATACTGATGATGGTGTCATTATTTTTAGAACCTTTTTACCTGTGAAGGTAACCTGAAATCTGTGTATTAATACCAAGCACACAAGCCTGATTGTGCAAAACAACATTCAGCCTGTAGCAGCATCTGCCTAAGTTGATAGAAAGGAATTGCAAAGGATCTGCTGAAGATCACTGGTACCAACAGATTCCTGAGAAATAGCAATGAACACTGAAATAATGGGGCATTTTTTCACTTCTGCACCCTCTCTGCAACTCTGAATGGCATCAGAAATGTTGCAGCAACCTGTTGCCCACGTGTTCAGATAAAGCAGGCTTAAGAAATTTGTGTTCTTCCATCTGTCCCACTTATTTTTTTTAGAGGTAGGAGGAGGTTATCTTCTACCTGATCAGTCCAGTGATACCATTCAGAGGCAGGCTTGGTAAGGAATTACATCCTTACAGTATTGAGATTAACAAATGGTTTGAATGGCCAGGATGAGATGAAGGTGTTGGAATTTCTCTGATTTTGTTGCTAGGTCTCAACAAACTGCACAGAGGATGGTGGTACAGACTTGACACATCCCGAACTTAGGTTTGGTAATTCTGTTTGTTGAATGATGCGTTGGAAGGATGTGCAAAAATACAATAAATAAGTTGGGTTTTGCTATTTCTCTTCTAAATTGGCAGAAGAATGGAGAATCCACTCCCTCACTCACCAGGTTAATGTGTGAGGGAAGGTGTTTCACGTGTCCATGGAGTGTTTGTTCCAGGCATGTTTATCTGGAAACATGGACACATTTCAGAAGCTGCTTTGACCTTGACTTTGAATGGTGTTAAATCAAAATGGTAATACTTTTCAGTGTAGCCAAGTATGAAAATTTAATCTTAAACCCCAAAAAATGGACATGTTAAGAATGCATGTGCTAAAGATTTAGTGGAGTGGTAGTCATGGAGTTGCCACTGTTTGGGATTAGAGCTCACTGTGTTTTTTCTGATCTTTACCATCTCTGCCAACACAGCTGGCAGCCTCCATGGAGGAGTTTATCCAAATGTAGGCTTATAACCTTTCATTTTAGGTGAAATGAAGTGGCTAGCAAGATTCATAGCCAGACATTTTAGGTATATAGTTTCATTTTTCAAAGAATGCCTCTTAATTTTTAGCCAAATGAAATATTTTAATTTCTATTAGTCCATCTTTTGTATTTAAGAGTTTCATTAATCAGGCTGACAGTATGAGATGTAAAGTTAATATTCTGTAATAACTTTTCACATTCTTCTTGATTTTGCTAAAAAAAAGAGAGCAATGAGGAATAAATGTGACTGGAGAAATGTCTCAGAAAGCACTTAGACTGCAAAAAGCCACCAGGGAGCTTGGGAAGACTGGGAGATGCTGCAGTGATTGCCATGGTGGCCCCTTTCTGGGAGGGTCCCCAGGCACTGCAGGGAGTCAGGACCACTCAGATGGGACTCTCAGCAGTCTGAGCGTGACCATGCTTTGACTCCAGGCATTTGCAGCAGTTCATGATACTTTAGTTGCATGTGCATTGCATGCACCATTTAAAAGTAGCTAAAATATGGACACAAAAGCTAAATACAGTGTGAAAAGGAGATGTATTGTCTAGGCTGCCATGCTTACATAGTCATCATACCCACATGTGTTTGTGTTTCTGTGAGTGTATATATAAACTCTCATACACACTTGCAGAAGCCTGGTAAGTGATTACCAGCCTTTAGGAATGTTTTAACCCTCTCATGAATTCTTTTGAAAGATATCTCTAAGAACTGTTGGAGTTATTAGAATGGGAGGTGTATTTAATGTACATAAAGATGTGCAAAAGGGGGTAGTTATTTGCATTCTGCTTCAACATAAGCATAATGCAGAAGTAGGGTAAAATTTAAGCTTTTATATAGATATGTGGGAGTGTTTTCATTGAGTAAGTCAAGCTCAGTATATTTTGTTGGCCTTGTTGAAAATGGCTGGGTTATGCCTTCATACGTTTATTTGCACACCATTAGTTGTTACATGCAGGGAGCAAGTGTTCAGCAGTAGCAGCCTTTATTTACAAGAACAATTGGCATGTAGTGTTGCATTAGAATTCCACAAACACTTCAAGCTTCATAAAGAAGCAGCCCTGCCTCTCTCATTTCCCTGGTAATTATGCTATTCCAGTGTGAAGGTGAGGAGTGTGGCAGCTCAGGGTGGCTGGTTAAACCTGTGCTTGCAGGGCCCACAGCAGGTCACGTTGGCTGCACAGGCTTTGTGAGCCCTGCTGAGTGATTCAGTGCAGCTCACCATCATCTCCTTTCCTCTGTGCAGTTTTTGAACCTCTCTCTTCTATACTCAGCTCATGTCTCTCAGACAGTGTGATGATATCATCTTGTCTGGTGGGGCCTGGGCTCAGGGCCTGCAGTTCTGGCTGCATATTTAAATTTGAAAACGCATGGCTGAGTTAGTTGAAAGAAACTAGATGGGTGTGAAGCCAAGTGTTTAAGGAATACAATGTAATTAAGACAAAGTTTAACAGTAGAAAAATGGAAGGCATAAGTAGCTTGAATACACATGAAGCTGTGGCCTTATGTTGGCTGTGTAAATATGACTCCTACAGCCTATTTTACATGTAGATTCTGTACTTAAATACTTGCATCTCCATAGAGATTAACCCTGCTGTGTGTGTCTTTATATTGGTGAGCCCTTGGTCTTTGCAAGCAGCTGTACTCATAGTTCATTATTAATTTTGTTCAGGAATAAGTTACACATATATAATCATATATAATCAAGGTCATGCAAGTTGCATATGTTGGGTGGTTGTAAAAGTAGTTCCTGTAGACAAGATTATAGTTTTCATGGGAAAAATTAGAAGAATGTCCACTGAAATGTCACATTTAAAGTGAAGGAAAAAATGTTTGAAGTATAGGAACCTTTTTTATTTAATTATGTAAGATGATTTTATAAAATAATGTGTTCCTGAAGCACTTGTAAAACTTCTTAGCAAAGGTTGCCCTAGCTGTGTCCATTCCTTTGAGAAGGGCTTTTTAAGAGACTCTTAACAAACCTGAGATTTTTTGCTCAAGCCACTAAAAGGATACTCTCTTCTATTTAAGCAATAATGATGTCATTGGGATGTTCTAAGATAATTTCCTTTGGAACAAAATACAGTTTCTAACACTGACAATTGGAGGAAAATGTAATGAAACAACACAGAATCTCTTGTGGAGTGAGTGTATTCATGTCAGATGTTTGGATGAAAACCAGCTATTGTATTTGAAATCACAAACCACTTTTAGAATCTGTGAGTATCCTTGTGTCTCTCAGCCACCATTTCTGTCAATACATAAAGATACAAACATCAAGAATTTGATAAAGTAGAAGAGTATATATAATAATATTTCCTCTTAGTGACTTTATTACTTTTTTTCTTGTTTTTAACCTTTTTTGCAAGTTTTTAAGAAAAGAGAGGGAAAATTGATTATTTTGTGTATATAGTCAACTCTGAAATAAGCATAAGATTTTGTTGTTACTTGCTTTTTGTATTTGAAGTTTGTAAATATTAATTGTAGTGCAGTACTGTCAGATGCTCACAAGATAACGCCAGTAACTGGATCCTGTTAGTGGCAAAACCCAACCTGTTCAGGAGCTTTATCTGAGCCCGTGTGGGAGCTGAAGGAGCAGCGTGGCACAAACGCACTCGGGCAGCTGTTTGTGCACAGGAGCCAGGAACAAACAAGGGCAGCTCCCCAGCTGCCTCCAGGGCCTTCAGCACTGTCCCATCTGCAGGGCTGGACTGCTCACTGCCCATCGTGGATTCCTGCTTGGACTGTATTTCATGTACAGGTTCACTTCTGGTTTAGTATACTTGGAATGTCTTTGATTTTGTTTCTGATTCCCTTTTGCTTATGATTTGGGAAAATATGGAAACATTACTTCAGTAAAGAAAAAGAGAGCTCTTAAATAATGATACACAGTATATAATGCAGTGGTAATAGCTTAGAATATTACATGAGAAATTTGGAGGTTTCTTAGCATTTTCATCATCAACAAAATTAAGTCTTTACTTTGCACTCAGTAAGTGAAGTTAGCAGGTCATGTGTTGTTTCCTCTAGGGATAAATCCTGTAAAATTATGACTACATGAATTCATACATAGCAGATAAAGAAAATTGAATATATGTATTATGTCCTTGTTTTCAATAAAACTCTGAAAATTTTTGTGACCTGAGTATCTGCCAAAATATGTTGTTGTTGACTTACAGCCACTGAAGCAGATTTTCAATTGGAAAAAAAAAAACAACCAACCAACAAATAAGCCAACAAAACCTGCTAGTTGTCACACAGCTCAAGCATTTGGCTGATCTGTCACATACTTTCATAGGACTAACAAGATGTTTTACATTTCAAACACTGAGACCTCCTCACACACAACATTTTTCAGCCAGAGGGAGCATGAACCCAGCTGTAGTGAGTGTATGAACCTCACTTCAAGGAAGTGAACAGTATCTTTCGCTCTAACTGCGTCTAATTGTTCCTTCTGCTGACAGTCCTTATTAAATACAGCCTCTTCCTCTCCTTGGAAAGGTGACTGCTAATGTTTTGTTTTGTTGGCTCTCTGAATAAGGTGAACTGAAACTGAAATTCTCCTCTCTAAGGCAGCAAGCCCAAAGGTCATCCAGTTTACTGTACTGCATTTTGGGAGAAATTAATAAAATAATATCTGTAATGCATAGTAACTGAAGCATGGCTGTTGGCTTTCACTAACAGTATGGAAGAAAAGTATTATTTGGGATTTTCATCCTGCAGGAAATTCTGACTTGTCATCTATACACAGCCATCTGAAATCAGAAAAGAGAGATTTCTTTCACGGAATAAAAATGAAAGCAATTAATTGAGAAATGTTGAAATCCTTCCTATAAAAAGGTATTTCTCTGAGTCAGTGTTCCTGGCTGGACTTCATGCTTCATTATCCACCCAAAGCTATATGACTCCCACACTTAATCACAGCTTGGTCAAAGGAGAAAGAAACCAACTCATATTGTGTTCATGGAAGGCACAGAGTTACAGGGCTTCTGGTGTGGGGGCTGCAATTCCTGCTCTCCCAGGGAGGCCTGCATGGGCCCCTGGCAGTGTGCAAGGCTGGGGGCTCCCCAGCAGCTGCTTTTCCCCATGGGCAGTGGTGGCAAGGCTGGGCCTGCTCCCAGCAGCTGCTTTTCCCCATGGCAGGGTGGCAGCTGGGCCTGGCCGTGCTGTCAATGTCCCTGCAGAGCCGTGCAGGGCTGGGTCCACAGCCCTGCAGCCACACTGGGGTGCAGCAGCTCAAAGCTGCTCCTGTCCCTTTGCCCTGCACAGTCACTAATGCACCTGCATGGGGGGTGCAGGGCATGCAGTGCCCAGTGCATTTAGACAGAGTGCTTTTGGAAGAATGTCATTTGCTAGCTTTTTGTGAAATATATAAGGCTAATTCTGCCCACAGTGGTAGGTCAGCCCTGTCTTGGATGCCGAAGAGATGCCTTGATTTGATCTTGTGTCTGTGTGATACCAAGTGTAATCCTTGCAGTCTAACACTGGTACATGGAGCTTTGAAAAATGCATTCTGTGTGGCTTGGGTTCACAGGAACTCCTGATTGTTTTCAAGTATAGAATTTGTCACCATATCTTTCCTTCCAACAAGTAGGAAGAAGAGATGGGACATGAAGTTTTTGGGTTGGTTTAAAAGGGAATGAATATTGAAAAACTCAGTGGTTTGTTTCTTATTGAATTTATAGAAATTTTAGGTAGGTCTTTGATGCTGACATCAGAAACACCAACAGCAATAATAAAATAAATCTGAGTAGTTTATTTTCCTCACTGATACCAGCAGATATAGAATGACACCATATGTAGAAATTCCATTCTTATAAGCCTTTTGAAAGTTTTGAATTTTGACCACTCAATAGGGAGTGGCAGTTTACAGACAGTGCTGGGGAAAAACAAGAGGTGACATTTTCATTGTATACTGTAACTATCATAATTTTCTTTCTAATAACTGGGAGGAGTAACTGCCACATTTGCTATAAATATAATTTTATAATTTAATAGAAAATTAATATAAATTTATAATATAATATAATTTGTAATTAAATTATATTAATTATAAATGTATATTAGTTTTATATAGATAAAAATTAATTTTATATAGATTAAAAAACTCTAGTATGAAAAAATATTAAATGGGAATAAGGAATCTGTTGGAAAAATGGCAGACTGTTTTCAGATGCCATTCTATTGTTGGATATTGTCAGTTTGCTGTTAAATGAGTTTTACTGTCTTTTTTTACAGCCCCATATCTAGAATTTGAAAATTTCACTTTTCTCCCTTCTGCTCTCTGTAAGCAGTAGATCAAATAAATGTATCCTACTGCAGAGGTGTCTCCCCCACGGACTAAAAGGGACAGCAGCCCAGGCCCGTTTTCCTTGGCAGAAGCAAATTGTGGGTAGGATTGAGAGTGATGAAGTTTCCCCTCATACTTGCAAGGCGTGTTTGTGAGAATGTTTTCCATCAAGTGTGAAACCATTACAGTTTTGGTCCTCCCATGAATTATCCTGTCTGTTTCCTTTTCTTTACTCTCACAGTGTGTAAGTTTTCCTTCCTCTTCTCTCGTAAAGTTGTTTCCTGTCCTTTTTCCATAACACTGTCATTTATTATTGACCTAACACCCACTTTGTGTGATGTTGCTGATACTTTCTGAATAGTCAGCTGCACAGCGAATCCATTATTTAGCTTGGAGAGCAAGCTCAGTGTTATGTAAGGCTGGAGAACAAATTTTATAGTTCCTTCCTGACATTTTGCTGTGCATGTGAAATATCTGAAGTAAACATTCATAAATTGTTACATCCTGCTTTTTCAAAAAAGACAACTGCTCAATAATGCGGGCCATGAGGATTTTTTTTTTTATGGTAATAAAAATTTGGAAATAATTTACATGGAACGAAATATCATTTGTAATTTAGCCTGAAATAGTTTAAAATTTTCAGAATTCTTAAAGTTCTCTTCTCCAAAGAGGAGATAATAGGATATGTCCACATCTTCCTTTAATGAAAAATCTTCGGTAATGCAGTCTTAGGAGACTCAGGATTGTGATATTGGATGTGGGGGAGTTCCTGGTTTTCTGACATTAAGGGAGCCAGGGAGGAGTCCTAGAGCCATAAAAAAGTCAGGTCTCTCATTCTCCATATTCCCTCACTGGATGGGTGCAAAAGGAGCAGCTGTGTAATGGGAGGCAATACCTCTGAAGGGTGTGTGGCTCCTTCAGGGGGCCAGGGGACATATCCATTGGTGGGACAGTGTGTCCCCCCATGCTGGTCACCATCTCTGCCTGCACTGTCTGTCTGTCTGTCCCGAGCAGCTCAAGGTGGGCTGTGCTTTGTGGTGAGGGTGTGTGGGCAGGATACAGGAGAGCAAGCTTCCCATGCAGAGTTTGCCATGTAACAGGATTGGGAAAGCAATTTTTCTGAATAAATCTGCCTTGTAGATTTGGCTCAAGAACTGCAATGGGTGGTGGAGACAATTCCGTGCCTTTGTGATGCTGTAATGTTAAGAAGGGGAGAGACATGTCTGGCACAGGAGGATGTTTCTCAAAGGAACTCCTTTCTGTTTGCAGGGAGAGCAGCCAGGGTTCCACATGACAGAGGTTTCCTTCATTGTGAGCAGGTCTCACATAGCTCCTGGTAGCTAGCTATAAAGTAGCTGTGAAAGGAAATGTTTTTAAGGAATTTAAAAAAAGTTTTTGACCTGTTAAACCTTCAGTGTTCATCTCCTGTGGCTCTTTGTTGAGTATCATATCACCACTGTACAACAAAGTGCTACAGAAGAACATGCAGAGTATTGGATTTTCAGGTATGAAAACCTCTGCTGACAAGTTCTCTTTATAAACAAAAAATGTCATAGTTTCTGTTTTTGGCAAAAAGAAGTTGTTCAGAAAAATGGAACCATTTCTGAGGAATGATAAAATGTGGGACTTCCATAGCCACTGAAGTCAGTTTTTAAAATGAGTGTTCAAGCACCTTTATGAAGTCTTACTTTAGGAAGAAATCTCAAAACTGAAAGGCTTGAGGAGCTTTGAGTGCCAGTTTTGTTTATTTGTTCACAGAAGTTTTTAAAGGTTGCTATCCCTGACAATGAAGTTAAAACACAAATTCAGTTTGAAATTTTCTGCTCACCTCAAGCAGTCCAAGGCCATGTTGCTGACAAAATATGTGATCCCATCGTTCTGTAGTACCTTACTTGCTGACCTGACAGCAAGATGCTGATGATTCTGTGTCCTTGGCTGTATTATCTGTTTTAGCAAGTAGAATATTTTCAAAAGAAAATAATTAATTGAACTAGTCTTTTCTTACATCCCAATTAATTTGTATGTGATGTTGTATAGGAGACAGGAACTGGTTTCATAATAGAATGGCAGTCGTTCACCTATTAATAGAGTTATTGCTTCTGTCTTCTGAAAATTGTATTTTTAAACTCTGAGATAGCAATAAAATTACTAGCAAGGCAGTATTGCTTGAAATTTAAAGAATTACTTTGGTGGAAAACCTGGAATTAGAACTTATATCACTCTCTATTTCAAAAAAAAGCTTCTTCATTTTTTTAAGTGACTACAAGTATGTAACAAAGAGCCACACAAACAGGGAAATTGCCTTCCCGGCTGCCATTGAACTATCTAACCTCTTTTCATAAGCTGGAGAGTAAACAGACTGTTTTGTCATAACATTTGAGGGCTTCAGCAGCCTTAGAGGAGATTAAAAGCGGGCAGTTGGAGCTGTCAGGGCCCCCAGCTGTCAGCTCCTGCCCTGGATCCGATGGCAGCATCTCAGTCGGTCACAGCTCGGAGCACAGGCTGATTTCATTTACCCACTGTGCCAAGCTGAGGTTTTCCGGGGCTGAGGTGTGCACTGAGCCAGCAGAGGTTTCAGATGTTCCCATTTGTGGCAGGGTGACATCTGTCAGAGGAGTGGGGCAGATGGGAGAGGAGCAGCTTCAGCCCTCTGCTCCTGCTCTGGTGCTGTAACGCTGCCAGAGCCCGAGGTGTGACTGTGCAATGCGTGTGCAGGAGAGTGACTGTAACTGTCATTAATCCATTAACATCGTTTCAGGATTTCCTCAGAAAGGCTGCGTGTGATGAAAGCCACTAGTGCTTTTTCTTTAATTTAAAAATGCTTACAAAATTGCAAAACCACTTTATTGTGTCTTGTAAAGCAACTGTTTGATATTATGTAGTTCATGTGAGTATTACACAGCTTGACATCCTATAAAATAGAAATTCTATGTAAAACCTTCAAATATCTGAATAGTAAGGTCATCTGTCTTTTCTTGTTGGTGTCATGGGAATTTATAAATGTAATCTTTTTTTTCACAGTTCCAGAAAGATAAAATGTGTTATTGAAAAAATTTTTTGTTTAGCTCTTTTATTTCTAAATGTTTTCTCCTTTTGTACAATAAAATTAAGAGTTTTGTTAGTACAATACATGTGAACAAGACAAATACACATACTTCTTTATGGTTTTAGAGACAAATGAAACACATTAATTTAAGGTAGATTATTAACCTAAATATTGATTCCCCTATATAGTAGGTGAGTTGGTGTTCTGTGGTTACTTTTGAGGAGATGGGGGTTGTTTGGGGTTTTTTTTCTGGTTATTTAATATTTTTAGCAACTTAAACGAGTTTGAAAGGACTGCTTTTGCAGTCACCCCCAAACAGACATATTGTAATTGTATTGCAATGTATTGCTTATTTGTTCCTTGTGCTGATTGATATAAATCCTTTTTATTTTTTGGCTTTTAGGTTTATTTTTATTGACTTCTTTTTATATTTTTTTAGTTGTTGCCATTGTTGAAAAATTCAGATAAACTTTACTCTTTTTTAGATCTGCTAATACAGCTTGAAGGTGTAGTGTGCAGTTCCATATACTCCTTAGTTTGTATTGGGGGCATTTCTAATCTGGCTGGGATTGCTGAGTGGGGAGCTTTTAGCAAAGATGTTCACACACTCCTCCACTGCAGATGAGCTACCAACTGTGTGTAAATCAGGGGTTTCTCTCAAAGGCTCACATGTGAATGGGCCATGTGGGACTTCAATTTATAAGCCTGCTGCTGAGGAGGAGCTGGAGTTGGTTTTTAGAGAGGAAGAGGTTTTTGAGGGGAGCTTTCCTGCTTGGATTGAGTAGAAATTAATGTACTGTGAACATTGAGCCAAACGTTTTCATTTGCTGTCAGGAAAAAATGAGAAGTCTGCCCTTGACTGGAGTATCTGAGGGAGGTGCTTCATGCTGAGATAGACAGGAGAGTGAAACTGCCTGCAGAGGCTTGTTTTTCCATGAGACATCCTGTTGTTTTGCTTTCCTCTTGCTGATACCATCGCTCAGTGATCTGGGGTTTGTCAGGCCGCAGTGATGACTCAACTCCCCAGCTCAGTTCAAAAGTTTATTCCCTCCAGGTTGTGTGTCAGACTCTCAGTCCTGTGTTCCATTCTTCTATAGACACACTCGTACTGTCCCTGCACTGCCTCTGCCCACAGACAGTTGGCTCATAATCTGCAACAGACTAGAGTAAATCTGCCTGCAAACCCAGCTGTTAGAGAAAGAAAGAATGGCATTTAACATTAAAAACACAGGTAGGGGTGAATTTATTGTTTTCTAGATTGAAACAGTTTTGGCACATATAGGCTGGAGTTAGCATTCCTGTTGGATCTGAAAAAGGCACTGTCAGCCTTGGAAATACGAGCAGTGTTTTTCCATTTTTGTTGCTCAGCAAGTATCTTGTTTTAAAATAGCAACTGGAGTTTTGTGAACAAGCTTGCATTTGGGAGATGTAGGAAAGGTTATTCTTAGGGATGACAACGAGATAATAAATGAAAAAGTTTCTTTTAAGATGTCCTTAGAAACAAGTGTTGAAACCCAAGTATGTAAAAAAGACAACTCAAAGGAATGAGGATGTTGACCTTCCTTGCAGTGCTTTAGTTACCTGAAACTCATAAAACCTTAAACTGCTTGGTTGTGTTTTGCTCTCCTGGGCTGATGTTTAAATGTTAAATGGCTGGTACTAAATGCTGGCTTTAAAATGGTTTGTGAAAGGTACAGTCTTCTTACATCCTGATTAATTTGTATGTGATGTTGTAATGACTTCAGGATAGGAGATAGGAACTGGTTTCATAATAGAATGACAGTCGTTCACATATTTAAAACTTTACCAGAGTCATTGCTTCTGTTTTTTGAAAATTGTGTTTTTAAACTCTGAGATGACAAATAATTTCCACTTCTGGGTAGTGGAAATACCCAGAAGTCATGCTTTGGCTCAACAAAATTGTACCAGACTTTTTTATATTTAAAATAATTTGATTCCAAAGCAATGAGCACAAGCTCTGTGAAGGTAACATTCGTAAAATGACATTACATTGATCAGAATGTGTCAGTCTGACATTTGTCTTTGTACCACAGTGTATTCGCTTTGGGCTTGACAGAGCTTGGATATTGATTTCCCTGCGTTATTGCCATTAGTCTTCATTGTCACATTGAATGGTAGAACAAAATAATTAATGAAATAATCTAACTTGCTTAAAACAATGAGAATTTTGTCATTTTTCTCCTGTTCAGATATAATCCTCTGATAGACATGGAGCCATATTTTGCTGGTTTTAAGCACATGCAGCAGGATTATGAAGTCACTCTTGAACTTGCAAGTGAAGAGACTCAGAAAACTAAAAATGCACTAAATTCTAGGACGGGATCTTATGGTGTCAGCATTAGAGTCCAAGGAATCGATGGACATCCTTACATAGTACTGAACAATACAGAAGGATGTTTGCCAGAAAATCCTCCTCCTCCTGGAAAAGAACAGCAGGTCATTCCTCAGACTGTGCACAAGCCAGCCCTGGACTCCAATACTGCTTTGAAGTTGGACGACAAAACCAGTGACCATACAAAGTTTGCTGGAACACAGCACGTGCAACCCTCTATGCCTAAAAAACTGCAGATAACCAATGTCCATGAAAAGGATAGTGGAATGCCAGATTTTAAAGATGAAACTATAAAATCCTCAAATTTGTTGAATTTTCAAAGACATCCTGAACTTTTGCAGCCATATGATCCTGAAAAAAATAACTTGAACATGGATAATTACCAGTCTTCTCTATGCAGTAAATCTAAGTCTTTTGCAGATGAAAAAACTGAAGCAAAGCCTTGGATTTCCTCATCTAAAGTAGTGTCCCTACAGAAAACAAATACATACCTTGCTGAGTCAACCAAAGCAAATTCAAAAAAAATACATCTGAGCAGGTCAGTAGAAGATGCAAATAAGCAGCTGCAGGATTGTCCCAGCAGCACGATCAGCCCCAGTGAGGTGTGTGTTTCAGAGACACTCTCACCTGCAGCAGGGTCCCCCTGTGTTAGTCCCACTGCTTACCCCGAGACAAAGAAGCCCAGACCAGATGTTCTTCCCTTCCGCAGGCAGGATTCCTCTGGGCCGCTGCTGAATGACTCCCGAAGATCCTCGTCCTCATCAGCCACTCCCACCTCTGCCAATTCCTTGTACAGATTTCTGCTGGATGACCAAGAGTACGCCATCTACGCGGACAACGTGAACCGCCACGAAAACAGGAGATACATTCCGTTCTTGCCGGGAACTGGTCGTGATATTGACACTGGCTCACTTCCAGGAGTAGATCAGCTAATTGAGAAGTTTGATAAGAAAGTTGATGCTCACAGAAGAGGCAGGTCAGGGAAAAGGAACAGAATTCATCCAGATGACCGTAAAAGATCAAGAAGCGTTGATAGTGCCTTGTCATTAGGAGCTGATGTAAATTCAGCTTATTTAGGTGAATTCAGTAAGAGCTTGGGTAAGTCAACTGAGCACTTGCTGAGACCATCTAAAGTTTGCCTTCACAAGCAGTTATCCAGAGATCAAAAGTCGCCTTCCAAAGAGACGAAGATTTCTGCTCGAAGTGTTGGAAAACTGCAAATGCCCACTAAAGACACCCAGAGCAGCAGTTTCAGCTCTTTGCAACACCATAAACAGAATGGAGCAGATACAGAAAGCTTGATGGGTAGATCAGCTACACTCCCAGGACACAGTAAGAGGGAGGAAGTTAAAACAGTAACTTCTACTTTGTTGTTGCCAAACCGAGTTGGAATTACACCTGAATCAGGAGCCAAGAAGATTTCTGTAAAAACATGTTCATCCGTCCCTAATATACAGGTAATTTTGAGTTCATTCTTTAAGCTATCCTTTGCACTTTGCACATGAAAGCTGCCCTGTTGTTAATTGTGTATTTTTCTGGTCTTCATTAGAACAAACTCCCATCATACAATAATTCCAAATGGGATTGTTCTGGAGAAATGTAAATATAATTTTTTGTTGTTGTTGTAAGTATAGAAAACCTGATTTGTAAAACAACTGATTTTTGTATGAGTAAAGGAACCTGGTGAGGCCAAACAGATATGAAGATTCTTAAGCATACATGCACAAAAGTAGAATGTGAAAAGATGTATGCAAAATCAGTTTGTTTTTTCTTTTGGTGTGGAGTATGGTTTCTTGTTGCAGTAAGGCAAAACTCCAGTGGATCTTTCAGAACTTCAGGTCCATAGCACATAGAAGTTTTCATTAATAGGATAAAATGGGGAATTCCAATTATACTGTTTGTATTTACAACTCTCACAGGATATTTATCTTTTGACATTTTATCTTTATCTTTTAGGCAACTCCTGATCTCCTGAAGGGCCAGCAAGATCTTGCACAGCAGACAAATGAAGAGACTGCTAAGCAGATTCTTTACAATTACCTTAAGGAAGGGTCAGTATACATATGTAACTTTTGGATAAGAAACTGCATTTTCTCAATATTTTCTTCTATTACATTTGAAATGTGAAACAGTAAAGTGAAACCTATAATTAAATGAAACTTCTCTTTCACAATTCTGTATCCCAGCTGTGTCCTCTAAGGCATTATCTGATCTCAAAATACCCAGGCTACCAGGACTTACATAAGGTGTTGTATAGGATATGATTAAATGCACTTGAAACTTGTGAATCAGAATATGGTTTATCTTTTAAATACATCTGGAATTAAACTTTGAATAATGTAGAGGTTGTTAGAGAACTCAAATAGGGCCTCATGGAACTTTAAGCCTTTGGGTTTTTAAACAACAACAATGAAGTGTTATTTCCTAAGGTTTGGCAGAAACCCTCTGTGCTTTTAATACTTTGTGCACCTGTAACTCTTGGTATTTTCTACTGATAACTTATTGAAATGTAAAGGAAGGTTAAATTGATTCAAAATACACAATGCATTTAAATTTCTTTTAATTCCTGATATAGCAAGTTCTGGGACCTGTTCCAGTGTTATTTTATGTTGCAGTAGTCAGGACTTCTAAAACCTAGAGCTACTTCTTATTTCAATATGTCTGAGTAATAAACATGCTGAATATCTGTCTTTCCCCAGTCACAATCCTACAAAAGAGATTTGCACTTCAAGAGTTCAGTACTCTTTTTTGTTTGGTTGGCTTTTTAGAAAACATTTGGAATACAAATTTTTAACTCCTCTCTTTGAAGATTTAGCAAATCATAGTTAAGATAATTTCTGATTTGTTTGTAGTATTTTGGGGTTTTTGTGGAGATTTTTATTAGATTGGACAGTCTGAATTTGGTTTGATGTTAACCACATGGTAACTTTGATCATATCATTGCTTATTTGTACTGTCTGTTTTAGAAGTCCTGATAATGACGATGCAACAAAGAGGAAAGTGAACTTGGTTTTTGAGAAAATTCAGACTTTAAAGTCAAGAGCTGCTGGAAAGACACAGGTAAAGAATTTTTAATTTGCTTTGGCCTGTTTCAAAGTGGTGCAATATTCAGACAGGGCCTTAAGAATCTGAATCCCCTTAGTGACTTTTACTAGGCTATTCATGTGGTCCCTCAGGAACAGAGCTTAATTTTGATGGGATGAGAAGGATTAAATGATTATTGTCTATTATTTTATCCTGGGGTATAATTAGTAAAAATGAACATTTTTTTTCTTCATATTCTTGGTAATCTAGATATACATGTGCTTCTTCAGAAGATTTTAAGTGTAGTTGCTCACAGCACAGTCAACCTTTTGAAGAAATCTCTTACTATTTGAGAAGGAGTTTGGAGCAATGAAGAAAAATGTTAGCCACACTCACATAAAATTTCTTGGGTAAAGATGAACTTTATTTGCAGAGATAAATGTTAATCTTTTGATTGCAGTGAGACAGACATAGCATGAGAGACTCATGTAGCTTTTGTTATTAATGACAGCATTATTTATTTGCAAAATACATCCTAGAAAATTACCTAAAAAATGTATTTGAAAACCTGTCTCAACATATAAGCATGCTTTCCTTTGATGTCCATTTTTCATAATTAGTGATATCTCAGTAAAATTGGCCCAAAGTACACATGATTTGAGTCATATGTTGCCTAATTTGAATTTTTCTTTACGTTTGTATATTTTGTGTTTTGTTGTCAACATGCCTTGAGCAATTTCCAAGAAGTTTTATGAAAACCAAATCATGGTTCCTTTGAAAATCTTAGCTGGGCCTGACCCATGTGAAAAATCCCTGGTGAGCTCAGGCAGTTGATGCCACGCTTTGTTAGTCTTGCTTGTAGCTTTGCTTTAGATTACAAAAAAGAAATTGTTCTCAAAGAACATCTTGGCTTTGTGGGAATAAATGTCTCTATTTAATTGTAGGTTTCGGATTCTTCAGCTGAAGTAAAAGTATTGGTGGAACAAAAAGCAGAACTTGAAAGGAAAGTGGAAGAGTTGGAGAAAAAACTGGAACTGGAAATTAGGGTACAGCACTTTATTGTTATAAAGCTTCTGAATATTTTAAATGTGCTTTTTAAAATAAGTGACAACTGATCCTCCAGCTGATTCCCTTTTGCTTCATATTCTTCTTAATCCAGATATACCTGTGCTTTTTCAGAAGACTTTTATTTAAGGGGTGGTTGGTCATAGCATTGTTACCCTTTGTAACAAATCTGTTCTTAGTATTTGAGAAGGAGTTTGGAGCAGAGAATAGAAGTGTTAAGCACATGCACAATGCACTTGTTAGGTATCTGCTGAGGTAAATGTTAATCTGTGGATTGCAGTGAGACAGACACAGACTGAGAGACAAACTGTATTAATCATGTAGCTGCTGTCTATTATTTTGCCTAACTTTTGGTGTACAAAATTCAGAATCAGCAAAATTCCAAAGAAGAGAGAGATGCTACACGAGCAAGTCTGAAAGATCTTCAGTTGCAGCTTGATCAAAGTCTATGTGAAAAGGAAGCCTTAAAAAAGCAGCTGGAAGAAAATGAGAAGGAACTCAGGCAAAACCTGGAAGAGTGAGTTAATTCTAGCAAAGTTATCATTGAAATTTTACCTTTTCATAAACCTATTAGATTAAAAAGACCTGTGTCTCTAGAATGTGTTGATGGAACCAGACAAGTGACATTTGTTCCTGTAGGAAATGTTTATACCATTTAAAAGAGTCATGTCTTTAGAATATCTGGAAGGAAGAGAAAGATTATAAATTCAGCAATCTTCCTCTCAGTGCAAGTTGCTTTTAATATTTCATGGTCAAAATATATAGTTGAAGTCTTTGAAGTGTGGAAACAGTTCAATGACTAGAGTGCCAGGTCTGAAATAAAATACAACTCCCCACTTAAATACCTAGTGAGAAGATTTCTCATTTTTACCCCTCTGACATTTATTTTTTCTCCCTCATTTTATCCCATTCTCTTCTGGGTAAGATGGGAATGTGTGGTTTTTTTAGTACTTGAATGAACAAACTAGTATTTCTACAAATTAAAAAACTCCTGTCTGATTTTTACTGATGAGGCTTTTTCAAGTGAAGATGGAGCAGGAAAAACACCAGACTGAGATCAGAGACCTTCAAGACCAGCTCTCTGAGATGCATGATGAACTGGATAGTGCCAAACACACCGATGAAGGGGAGAAAGAGATTCTGATTGAGGTAAGTTAGGAACCATCAGAAGGGGGATCAGAAAAATTGCATGAAAAGTGGAGATTAAGGTACAGAAATACATGCTTTTGCTTTTCCTCTGCTATTAATCCAAATCAATGTAGCATTATTAGGGTCCCAAGAAAGCATGTTAGGGTAGCAACATTAACCCTAAAAGGAATACAGAGTGGAAGTTCCATTGTTTTATGGAGCAGGAGATCAGATGTCTTTATGGCTGACAGACAGGTGAGCTATCCACTATTACCAGATAATAATCTCAGTTTTAGCAATTAGGAGCTGGGGTAAGAGCAGGGAAGGTCAGTTTAAAAAAGATGTATATGTTATCAAAGCCACATGAGATTCAGCTAAAAAATTAAAAGAACTCAAGAAAGCAGTCTCTAAATTATTTACTTGCTATTGCTGGGACCAGGGGGAGAAGGGACGAGCCTGGAGAGGAGCAGAAGAGTTACAGAGTTTCTGTCACCTTGGGATGAAAGAGGAATTGGCTGTAGCCCTGGTTATACTAATATACTGATGATGAAATACAGAACACAGCTTATTAAATTTGTTGATAAGGATGTGTAAGAGTATCAGTGCAGAAATATTAAAGATGTTTGCAGGCAAGATCTGCTGAGTAGAGTAACTACCTTGTTTTGTATGGGTGAGATTTGATTACTCTTAAATGAGTGTCGTAAATCTCAGGCACTGTAATTGAAAGTTGAACACAAGTAGGGGAATATCACAAATGATGATGATGATAGTACTGAAAAACATTATCTTTGAAGGACTTCAATCTGAATGGAGAAGTGAGGAAAGAGTCAAAACCACATCTTACAGAATGTTGCTGTAAAGGTGATAGTGATCAATTTTTCCATGTTGTGTGGAGATGGAGTAAGAAATAAGAAACTTAGCTCCAGAGATTTAAAGAAAATGTTAAAAAGTTTCAGTTAGTACTGATAATTAAACAGAGGAAGATGCTGCCTGGGGTGATGGTAGGATCCCTTCCATTGTAGGCTTTTAATGGCAGAGTGGGTGATGTGTGTCAGGAGTGGTTTAGATGTCCTGATCCTCCTTCAGTGCAGGGGAAGCCTGCATTCTCTTTGAAAGTACAATTATTCACAGCTGGAGAAATACCAAATCAGAGAATTCTTGAAGTGCTACATTTCTGATTGTTTCTGTTATTCTGTGTTTTTGTATGCATCTTCAGTCTTCAGATTCACTGACTCTCCAGTTCCTTCCCAGAGATTTGAAGTGAGGAAATGACTTTTAGGGTTGCCCTGGTGGGAGGAGGAAGGGTGTGAAGACATGGGCTTGATTGGGAAGCACTTGTTTTGTCTTCAGCACTTGAAGAAGCAACTTTATTTATTCTTTCCAGCAGAAAAGAAAGCAAAGAATTATCACTGAGTTTGTTTC
Organism: Zonotrichia leucophrys gambelii; assembly: GCF_028769735.1. Classification (NCBI taxonomy): domain Eukaryota; kingdom Metazoa; phylum Chordata; class Aves; order Passeriformes; family Passerellidae; genus Zonotrichia; species Zonotrichia leucophrys. The sequence continues at coordinate 6,967,166 of NC_088180.1, read as the reverse complement.
TCTTGCAGCTGGGGGAAAATGCTTTTTCTTTGTTCTTATCTGTCTCATTGCTAGTGAAAGCACAATGTAGGAGTGACTCCTACATTATTTGCAGATGGTATAACATACACCATTAAAATATTTTGATAGTTTTTTGCAGCATCAAATATGTTGACCTATTATATAAAATATCAGCTGTGTGTTATACTTCTAATAATATTAGAGTTGAACAGATTTTTAGCTTACTATAAAAGCTGTAAGAAATATATTAGTCATATGGAACAAAGTTGTCCTTGGGGAGCTTAAGTGCTTTCTTTCTGTGAGACATAAACAGAACATCCACAGGGGCTATTTGACACACAGCTGTGTTTAATTTTGGGCTTTAGGAGCTGATGCAAATGAAGCAGGATCTGCAAGAAGTATTGATAGCAAAAGATCAACAAGAAGAGATTTTGAGAAAGAGAGAGAGGGAGCTCACAGCTTTGAAGGGAGCACTTAAAGAAGAGGTATCCAGCCATGACACAGAGATGGACAAACTTAAAGAGCAGCACGATAAAGAATTGCTGGATCTACGGCAGAGCCTGCAGAAAGCAACAGAGGTACGTAAGTGCTAACAGTTACCTCTACAGGGGAAGGTTCTGCCTCTCTCAGATGCTGTAAACCAGATGCTTTCAGATACTCTTATTTTCTTAGCAAAGTAGGCAAAGATTTATTTAGGCCAGGAGGTTCTTGGCTGCTGATACTAAGTTTTATTTCATACACATCTCATGTTTTGCTTGTTTGTCCCAGCTGAAGTTGTGGTCCTTTCTTCAATCACTTACTGCATTTGCTTAATTGCAGACTTTGAGGGAGAATAGATGGGAGTATAGTGCAGAGAACCATTTGCTTGGGTTAAAGAGAGTCACCAAAACCTTGAGGGTGCCCTTGAAGGGCTCCAGTGTGCTTTACCAGTCCTACTGTTGAGAGAATTTCTAGCAGTTCTCTGCAGCCCACTGTTCCTACATTCAGCTTCTTGTGTCATATCCTGTTCCCTGGCTGCATTGTTCCACCTTGCCCATTCAAATTCTCAATTACCAGTACAGGGTTTTGTGTTTCATTTTGTGTCCTTTTCATTTATTGAACTTATGCTTGTTTACTGAACAGTCAAAGGAATGTGAGCACAAGAAAACAGCAGGGATTTGGGTGTTTCAAATCAGACAGGAAGAAAACAGAACTGAAGGAATTGCCTCTTCCAGCACCTGCAGGAAGTCTTTGTGAGAGGGAGAATAGGAACAGTTTCAGATGTGCGTATTTATTATTGTTTTCCAAAAGATGGCCTTTGTGAAATTTTCTTTATAGAGACGGCAGGTAGGAACATATTGAAAGATTTTTTTGGTATGAGGACAATTCTCTTAAAGTTTTGAGCATTCTTTTTACAGCTTTTTGTGTCTTTTCTGTATTCCCTCATTTTATTTCTCAAATGTTTGAGAATATTTCTGCAGGTGAACCGGGCTTCACCAGTATGTCAGAACTGTAGGCCCAGTTTTGTGCCTAGGGATATCCATGCTAATTTATGTCTGTTACCTACACTGGTCTTAGGTGGGTTGTAGTTATCCTGCTGGTTGTAACACAGAGCTGAGGGGAAATTAAGCTTGAAGCTGGAAAGAAATTTCTAAGCTTTATATGCTCTATGAGCAAAGTAGGAGCTCATGTGGAAGATGCTGGATAGGTATGATTGAATTCTGACAGAAGATTTTATCCTCTTAAAGGTTTGTTTTAAATGTGCAATCTTCTTCAGAAGTTAGAAAATTTTATAAATGCTAGTTTGTTTATGCAGCCTAGGATTTGTACTTGAGGTTGTTCAGCTTTGCTTAAATGTGTTGTTTCTGTTTGTTTTACATCATCATGAAGATATTTGACTTGTCTGAGCTGCATGAACTGAATTAGTTTTTTTCTTTGAGAGAAAAGTAGAACATTTAAATTATCATTTTTTATTAGACAGTAATCGTAGTGACAGCTCAACCTCAATGAACCATCTTTTCAAAGTTAGTGCATGGTAATTTACTGTATTTCAATTATGGAGCTGTAATTACGACTGACAAGAAATGAAAGAGGAGTCTGTTTGGCATAACAATAACACAGTCTGGGAAATGGCTCTATGACTGGGTTGCTGTGGCTTAGAGATATTTATAAATAGCATTTATTTACTGGCATGACATAGTCTATCTAATGGTAAATTTAATAAGATGTACAAAAGTGAAATTTACTTGTATAATGTTGGTCTAAGTACCAGTTCTCTTCCCATTTGAGTTGAATTTTTTGCTTTTATTTGAAGTAAAACTTTTAGCATGTTTAATTGGAAGGAGGTGTTTTCTTTCATTTTTGAGGGTTTTTTTAAAATTTTGCTGGTATTTGTACTCAATGATTTCTTGAATCACAGCATTATCTTTATATTTATCTTTAAGCCTGCTGGCTGAGATTTGTTGTCGAGTTTGATGTTTCAATTATCAGGAGAGTGTAACCATTCTCTGCAGGAAGTTTCCTGACTGATCTGCTGTGATCTTATATATATTGTTCATTATTTGGTCACTAATTAATCTGAAATACCCAGGAGACATAAACAATTGAAGCTACTTGGCCTGTTAATTTTTGTTTTAATAGATTACTGCAAGCTGGAAAAATTCTTCCCTGATGGCAGAACACAAGAAACCTACATCAAAGATTAGTGGGAAGGGCCATTCTGTTGTATTTTATCAGCAAACCAGGAGTGTAAATGCTGTAATAGTGGTTTATCATACAAAAAACGTGGATATGGATGTTTGATAGATCAGGTTGTATCAGGACCTCTATGTACAAGAGTGTTTGTTCTTGTGTTGCTTCTAAATCATCCAGATTGGTGCAATGAATAAAGGTGTTCTGTGATGTATGGGCTGTTAAGGAAGTTCAGCATGGGGAAAGGAAGTCGTTTTTATGCCAGTGTTAAATCAACAGAATTTTCATCTGCTGGAGGTGTCAGATAGGTTGGCAAGTAATGTGCAGTGCATTTAGTGTGTGAATGCCACACAGATCTGTTTGCAAATCATGTTAGAAACATACTCGAGGTTATCTGATAGAAGAGCAGAGCAGAGTTGTTTGTCATCATGATTCTGTTCTCATGCTCACTAACATGGTGCTAGTTTGGGTTTTTTTGTTGGGTTTTTATTGTTGTCATTTTCTGGTTTCTTTTTTTAATAGAGAATTTGAAATAAAGTCACAAATATTTAAGATATTATTTTTCTTTGCTACAGTTTACCTTTTTAACTTATTTTTTGTTAAGTCTTTTGCCTGTGGTGGTCTTGAAATGGCTGTCACTATTCTTGACTTCATTGCTTGTTTGTTGAGACAGACCAGACTATTTCCATTTAACAACAGGAAAAGTTTTGTTCTTCCATGACATACCTCTGTGGGATAATAATTACCTTTAATTTAATAATAAATTTAAAAATTAATGTCTTTCTGATTAAGAATAGATTTCTCCATAACTGCAAGTGCTAGAACAGAGATTAATATGAATTCTACTCCAGTTTTAATGTCAGAGAAAAATTTCTGTTATTTTATCTGACTCTCCAACACAACAGGCCAGGATTGTGCTATTTTAACCATGAGTGCTCTGTTACTGTAGATGAAGTGCCACTGTTTCAGTAAAATTAGGAAATAGCTTTTGGAATGTAATGCTGCAGGTAAAAGGTTCTAGCACATTGCAGCTAATGCTGTTCTAATTCCACTGAAATTGTATCAGCTCAGGAGGGCAGTTGCAAACTGCACAGCACTTCAAATTTGCATCTGTATTTAGAGAAGCTAGCTGAACAAATGATGTTGTTCAGAAAAAGCTGTAATCATCACGTTAGGAAGAGGCTTATCTGAACTTGACCTTGACTGATTTATTTGGCATGTCGTATCTCTGACCTTGTTCTCAGAGTGACAATACAGACACTCAGTTCAGAGCTGATTAATTTATCAAGGTATTTAAGAATGCAGTGAAGCTGGTGATCACGTTACCATTAACACATGTGTGTGTTACATATGATTATGTTATAATTAAAGAGAAGAAGGAATTTTACCAGAGCAAATGTAGGAACAGCAAAAGACAGTGGTTGCCTTCTGGACATGTTATGAACTAAAATGGTCCTCCTTTAAAATAAGAAAAAAATATAAATCTCTGGTATTATACATGAGAAGTACCTTTGGGTTTGGGCTTTTCTCATCTTGTTAATTTAGATGAATCTAGCACAAAGTGTAAAGAACTTTGAAATGAAAAGTAACTATTGAATCTTTTTCTACTTAACCTGGTAATATGATGTGTCTTCCTCGAAACTAATAAAAATCTCCTATGTAGAGCAGAAACTTAAAAACTGGCTTCAGCATTCCAAATGAGATATACTCTGTATGCTCTTTTTTTATAGAAATGGTTTGGAATTAGCTGAAATGTAAAATGAAACATAACTAAATTAGTATATTCTGAGAACCTGTTTTGGAATAATACTGTGCAGTGAACAGTGGTTAGCTGAGTTACTCAGGGACAAGTGAAGGTATAAGTGTGAAGCATTGCAAAACCACTTTGGTGCTTTAAATGATTTAATGTATATAACTGTAAAATTATATATATATATCTGAAAAAAACCCTATGCCTTGTTTCAAGCTGAGGTGAAATCTTGGGGCTATAATGAATCATGCTAAAAGCCCATGGTCTTGATAGCAGTGAAAGAAACAAATGATACAATAAGAATGACTTGGGCATGGAAACATCATTATGTGCTCTTATCCATACATCCATAACTCATCTGAATCTGCATCCTGAGTGCTGTGTCTGAGGCTGGTATGTTCACCTCAAGCAAGATACACAACAATTGAAAAAGATTTAGAGAAGGTAATCTAGGATTTGAAACACCAGTGGTGGATGTTTTATTTCCTCTGCCTGCCTGAGGCAGCTTTTGTCATGTTGAAATAACACTTTTTTGTTTCAATTCTAGAAGCTGGTTGGTAACAGGTCTAAACTGTGTACAGAGTCAGATGGTGCAATCAGTGACCCAAGTCAATGTTTCATCTTTCATGACCTAACTTCTCTCCCTCTTTCATTTTCTGCCCTCTTTTGCCAGCCCTCTAAAAGCCTGGTAAGATTCTGATTGATTTTCAGTGTGCTGCAAACACAGATCGGGTGGGGGAAAGAGAGGGAGGGTACACAGATGTGTGATGGTGGAAGGAAAGCTGCAGACACTCCTTAAACAGGTATTGTTATTGGAAACACCTATTTTAGAACTGTATAGGAAAAGTTTGGAAGACAGATTTGATTTGTTTTCCCCAATGTGTCTGTTCTGTGTGTGGAAAGGAAGTTGGTAATAGCATCATGCATGTTTTCAGGACCCATTTAATGAAGTACCAAACAAATTATAGAATACTAGCATTGTCAACAATAATATAAAATGTGCCTCTAAAGCACTCTGAATACCTAAGTTGGTGACTGTGTCTTTAAGTTCCACCTCCTCCAGTCCTTCATTTCCTTGCAGTTTACTCCTCCATTTATTTGGTGGATACCTGTGTGGGTTTGGGTGCAGGCAGTACCATGAAACTACAGCTAGGGGGTTTTATACTGTATGTAGAGTCAAGAAAGCCTCTCAGCAAAATTGTCCTGCACAGTTCTGTTTGAGTTGGATTGGACCACATCTATAGGATAATAAAAAAATAATCCTGTGTATCTGAAATAGTCATTAACTATTGTGGCCCTTCGTCTGCTAGGACTACTTCAGTAAGTCTGGTTGGGAAGGGAGGGGGATGTTTGTGTGATTTTCCATGTTCTTTGTTTCTGAAGCTTTGCAAGAGCTTGTACAGCCAGTTATTTCTTTAATGCCATCAGGAGAATCCCTAATCCCTGTTAGCAGAAGGCAGTTTATGTGTTCAGGTGATTTTTCTCGTGACAGTGTAAGTTTGTTTGTGTATGTATGGGAAGTATTTGACTCTGTCAAACAGAGGGAACAACGTGAGCACAGAGTTAGTTAATATTTTACTCCAGTCTATCCAACAACTTCTGACCTTCAAAAGACTGTTACTATAAGCCAATCTGAGTATGTCATGATACATAGCCAGGGGGATAACATGGCATTGATGCAGGTACTGGCTAAGAGGTTAATGCTTTCCTGGCCCTGGGTTTTATAACTTATATAAACGTTAGGTCATGCCTAAGTTGGAAAATTTTGTTTCATATGCTCTGTGTAAAAGAGGGCTGCATTCTCAGCCTTCAAATGTAGGTATTTAAATCTCTCATTATATCTCATAAATGAAAACCTAAATAGTTTTGGAAGTAATATTTAAGACATGGTACCATTTCAAGCAGTGAAAATGACCTTTTAAGAAAACAAACCTTTTCTCTAAGCTGTCACCAGTGAGTTTTTAAGAAGTTATAGAGTGGCTCTAGCTGAAATGAAATGAGAGACCAGTCTGACTTGCTTGTTAATTTGTGCACTTGCTTACTGAATAATCTCTTGAAGTACAGCAGAGAATTTAAGCTGGTTGCAGTGTACCTTGTGAAGAGAGGGGAAAAAGTCACTGACCCTTTTAATAGGTAATAGTTAACTTCCAAAGGCATAGCCATGTGTTAAAGTTGGCTAGGCCTCACTTTGAGGTTATGGGAAGAATTATTATAATCAGTGTCAGGTAGAAAAAAGTGTCAGCGAAGCCATTGAGACTTCTTTTCAGAAGCTTTGTTGGTTTGGTTGTTACCTTTTTTGGGGAGTAGGTAGGATGGCTTGGGTGAGTTAGTAGCCTAACACTCCATTTGTAAGGAATTTTGGTACTCCTTTTGTAGAGATACGAGATCTAATTATCCATGCTGTCCTGTGGTTACTCTGGTATTCATCCTAAGGCTTCCAACTGCTTTAAGAAATAGTGTCTTGGGTTAGAAGAATTGCCTAAAGGTAAACAGTGGGTAAAAATGCCAGAACTACAAGCAGAGGTACAAGCAGAAATAAAGACCTGTTATTTGCATTCATGAACTTTGAAAACTAGATGACTGTAGCTGCATAATACTGATTTCAGAAGCTCCCTTTACAGAAGAGCTAATAATGATTACAATTAAAGAGTTGTCCCTATGTAGAGACTCCCTGTGTTTGTCTTTTTTACCCTTTCTGTCAGTCTTTGGGTGCAGAAAGGTTTGAGGTTTTTTCCTTTCTTTGGAAATCACCTGCATGTTACCTAAGGAAATCAGTGTCTAGTTTTATTTAAACTGTTTTGTTTACATAAAAAAGAAGAGGAAAAGACAATAGGTATTTGATATCTCCATGACTGCTACCCCCTCTGGATCATCTGAGGGAGCTGGGTAGATATGAATCCCTGAAGCCACGTGAAACTTAACTTATTAAGTTAAGTTAAACTAGTCCAGCATCAGCCTAAAAAAGTGGCCCATGAGTCTTCAGAGCTGATTTCAACAGCCAGTATCTTGATACTTGAACTGTTCTACACCAGGAATAGAATGAAGGGAGCAGCAACACCATCTCCCTTTTTCAGAAGGTTTTGCAACATTATCCTATCATTTACTTAGATTGCACAATTATGAATATGAAAAAAAATATTTGAAAATCTGTTATGTCCATTGAAAAGCTCCAGTTTGTGCTCCAGCTCATTTTGAATAGAGATTTATTCTTCAAGCGTGGCTGTTAAAGAGCAAACAGTTAATTGTTTGAAACAATTTTCACAGAATAACAGAATCAATTAGGTTGGAAAAGGCCTCTGAGATTGAATCCACCCTATGGCTGAACACCACAATGTCAGCGGGACCATGGCACCAAGTGCCACATCCAGTCTTTCCCTAAACACCTTCAGGGACAGTGACTCCACTCCCTGGGCAGCCTGGTCCGGTGTCTGATCACGGGGGCTGAGAAGAAATTCTTTCTGAAGTCAAGCCTAAACCTGCTCCAGCCCCTCAATGTCCTTCCTGGATTGGGGAGCCCAGAACTGGACATGCAATTCCTGATATTCAGCTGAACTGGATTCTGAAGAGAAATATAAAGGTTTTTAGAAGACTCTGCTGACTTTTGCCTGATCAACATTGGATGTAGCCAAAATGTAATGATTCTAATACATGGCAAATGAGATACTTAAAAACCACACACTTTAAGTCTTCCTTTATTTTGTAAAAGGACTCTAAGGATCCCATAATATGTAGTCACTGCCAAAGGGGAGTTTCACCAGCTACAGCACTGAAGTCAGCCAAAACTATTTTTTAATGATCAGTTACACAACCTCTCTCATGTCTTTGCCAATGTTGAGGGTGTGGTAAAAAAAAAAGGTGTGGAGCCGCAGAATATTTTCTGCATTCCTATTCAAAAGTATTTTTCTGTTTTCAGATTGAAACTGAACATTTCATTTGCCTCTCAAGGACCTTATGGGTGTTCTGTCCAGTTTCTTTGGGTTTACACAATAATGAGTGGTGGGAAAGATTTTGATGCCTTTTATACTATCTGTTCATTGCTTGCAACAAAGTTCAGAGTAGAATACTGTATAAATATATTTGCTTTACTGAGGTTTCTGCAACGAAGGAGTTGGAACCATATTTATTGTTTTATTTTAACTTGTAAGTTAAAATGACTAAATTTAATATGTTTAAAAATACTTCTGGACACATATATAACTACATAAAAGGACACAAACCCAAGCTTTATTAGATTAATTTCTTGTTGGGCAAAATGCCTGAAAGGAGCAGGATGAAAGGTGAGGGAAATGTATTTTACTGCTGATGTTCCCTAATGTTCCATAGACCTGGAGCTGAAAACCAAATGCCACATGCATATAAACTCCAGCAGCTGTGACTGTGTGGCTCAGATAAGCAGATCTGTGCTGGGTAAAACTTTATAGATCAGGTGTACATGCCAAATGAAACAATACACACACATATATATGTATGTAAATATATGTATTTACATATGTATGTAAATATATGTGTGCTCACTTTGTTCTCATCTGCCTGGAGTTAAGTGGAACTTGTACAGACTATGAAAAACATCTTCTGGAGAAAGAATTACAGACATTTTTTTCACAGATTTTTTAAATTCCTTTTCTCAACATTCCTTTTCCTGCCATCTTCTAAGTAATGTTATTCTCTGTATTAAATACAGGAACATGAGAGATAGAGAGGTTGGTGTTGAGAGGATCCTTTAGTTGTGCACGTCCAAACTGTAATTACCTAGGGTAACATTGTTCGTCATCATAAATTCCCTCATATATTCAGGGTACAATTGTTGCTCACTTCAGTTGCAACTGTGCACTCAAATCAGTGGAGACCAAACCCCAGTGTCTCAAACACCAGGGAAGTTAAGGAGCATGTGGTTATTGATGCTCTGGAAAAATTTGGCTGAGTGATTTGCCTCAGGAGGTCTTTGGCAGAAACAACAACAGACTCCAGATTCTCTAGGGTTGGTTTTGGGTACCTTAGCTGTGAAACTGTCCTGTCTTTTTATTGCTTCTCTCATTTCTGCTGTAAACTCTGAACTTCTTAAGCTAATTGACTAATCCTTTAAGCTTCAGTATTAAAATGTATGAGAACTATTAAAGAGTCAGTAGTATTGAACACTATGGATTATATTCTGCAATGTATGATCTATTTTTGTGGTCAGAAACAGATTTTTTTCAGTGAATCTTTCCTTTAGGATTTGATAACTTGTTTTATTTGGTTTGTGTCCACTGCTGGACTAATAAGTAAAGTTACTGCATGTGTACTGTGGCACAATGACAACATCAGAATGCAGAAGCTTATCTTCAGTCAGTCACAGAGGACTTTGTATTGTGGGAACTTCTGTACAACTGTGTTTTCATTCTTCTAGATGAGCTTCTTTTTCTTTATTCTTAGCTTTTTCCAGAAATTCACAACCCATTTCCAGCTCCTTTTCCCTAATCTCTTTAGTTTAGTGTTGCTGATAAGGTTTAGATAGTCTTAATCAGGGGTTTAAACATTATGAAATTTGAGAAAGTATAATAAAATATTCAGTGGATTCAAAGGTAATGAATAAGAAGGTGATATGAGTGTGGTTAAGAAGTCTTGGAATTATGTGGTTATTAAGAGAAAAGTGTTGTTCCTTCATAGATTGAGGACATGAATATCTGAACGTAAAACACTACAAATGTAGGCACTAGAAGGCACTGAACGCCCTGGAAGACAGAGCAATGACAGGCAGATTGAAAGGAAAGACAAAACAAATGCAAGTAAATAAGCATAATAAGCAAAATGCTATAGGGTATTTACTTGTCTAAGTATAATTCTGTAATACAATGCTGTAAATAGTAACAGTAAGATGTTAGTTTACTAAAATATGCTGCCACAACTAGTAAGTGGGACTAAAAAGAAAGAAACATTTTCTATATCCTAGGGAAGAAACTGCAAAATTTCAATTCACATATGTTAATTTTAAGATCCAAAAGAGCCCACTTCAATTTTTGATGAAATTGCTCCCCTCTCCTCCTGGTTTTTGAGGGGCTTGAGGTTTTGCAGAGGTGTTTTGGTTTTTGGGTTTTTTTTCCTTTGTATGGCAAATATGTCTGAATATAGAGTATTTCATTCCAGGTTTTGTTGACGAGAATCTTGTTTAACCAGTTTTGTCTGTTCTGTGCTCTGTATGTTTATGTGCATAATCTCCTTTAAACTTTCTGAAGAGACTCATCCACAATTCTTTGAACTATAGTTCTTATATTAACAATGTCTGTTAATGTTTTATATTCAACTTAAATCATTACTTTGTGACCTTCACCTAGTTCTGTTACCATGGGTTAAATTATATAAACTTAGTTAAAATAATTGCCAAAACTTTTCCAACATCCCCAAATAAATAAATGTAAAGGATTTATGAATGGGCACCAACAGGAGTTATTAACTGATGTTATGTCATTAAGCCTTGAGGATCATGAGTTAACTGAAGTGTTTATGTCCAGCACCATTACAAACAAGTCACATGTGGACTGAGGGAAATGGATCCACAGCACAACTTCTCCCTGACTGGCTTTTTCTTCACTTGTGCTTACTACCCCTTCAGTGTCCAGTTTTTCTCCTTTCATCCTCATCACTCTAACCCATTAATTGAATGCTTTTGCAAACAGCTGTCAACTCCTTGTTTTGAGTGTGTAAGCCAGTCCCTGAATTTTCAGTGAAAATATGCATCCCTGCTCATGTAGGCAGCACCCCAGAGATTGCCCCTGGCTGCTGGCAAATACTGTAGGACAGTTCCAGCTGTCCTTGTTGTTGCCACTTTCAGCTTTAACCTATGAAGCACAGCAATTACCATTCAGACTTTATCAACATACACGGTAATTTCACTGTCATTTCAATGCAGTGGTTTTTATATCTTTTACTTCCATGTTTTGGTAGGGAAATGTTTTGCAGAGTATAGTGAGCCATCCCTAATGACAATGTAGAATTGTACCTGTGGTCTGTACATGGTATTTTGCCTGCCAGCTGGGTGGGACTGCAGGAACTCCCTGCCTGTGTGCAGGGCTTCCATGGCGAAGGACACAGCAATCCCTCTGTGCGTCACAGTGCCCTGTATGGCCTGACAGCTGAGCCTTATGTAAGTGCTCAATATATGGACAGGGATCTCTCTCCACCAGGGTCTCCCCTAATGGTGTTGCTACAAGGTCTGTCAGAGCTGCATTTCAGTGCTTGTGTGCTCTGTGTATGCTCTCCAGTGATCCCCAGGCTGTTTGCTGTCATGCTCATGTGTTTTCCCAAGAGCAGGCCTGGAGGGGAGGTAGAGGGCAGTGTGGGGCGCTAAAGAGGACTGACAATGGAGAATACAAGGCAAGAGCTGTGGAGACTTTTGATACTTCACCTTTCTGTGGTAATATGCTATAGGACATGGCATACGTTGCCAAAAGCTCTTATAATCCAGAAACTTCATTTGTGCCAGTGAAGAAGCTCTGCATGAAATTCTCAGTGCTCTAGGGAAAAATGAATATAAGCTTTTTATTGTCTAAACCCAGCTGTGTAATTTGACTCTTGGAGAAATTATACTATGTGTGCTTTTTCTTATACAAGATACATCTAAACTGTATGTGTATGGCTTGACTTTGTTTAAACTTCACTATCAAATTGAAGATACTTTTGGATTGTTTTGTCTAGTATCCTCAGGGTGATCCTCCATGCCTTATGTGTGTAGTACAGCTCTGTTAGGGTAAACTGATAAGGTAGATACTCCTGTGTTTCTTTTCAGTGTTGCCTGAAACAACTTGAAAAGATGTTGAAACAATGTGTACAGTGAAACCACTTTGTGAAGAAAATTCCTTGTAGTCTCCCCAGATTATAAGTAACAGAAGTGTTCACTGTCCAACTCCAATACAGTGCAGCTCTCCATATACACCAAGAGAGTTTTCTACCGTCTTGTAAAAGTATGTGTGTGTGAAAGAAAGGAATTTTGTCCTTAACTTGTTAGAGAATTTGCTTTGGCAGGTGTAACCTTTGTAATGATGCCAAGGTCATTAGAGACCTGTGAATATCTGCTGGCCAAGTGCTGGTCACTCAATCAGCTGGGACTTTAGCAAGGTTTTATTTATATATCCAATTTATTTCCAAGATTTTAAATTAGGTTAATAAAGACAATACTTGCAACTTGCTCCTTATGCTTCTCTACATTTTACATGTAGTCACCTAACTTCTTGCTAACATTCTGAAATATATAGTAAAAAAGGAGAGCAAATAATAGTTGAGTTTAATGTTAAGTGTCTGTATCCTAAGATACATACTACAAAAAGCAGGCTGGAGCACATCTCTGGATATGATGGCATCAGTGTAATCTGAACTTAGTTGGAACTTCTTAGGTTAAATAACATATATAGAGAGATGTTACTTCTGTGTTTATATATGTGTATGGATCTGTGGGGTGGGTTATTGTGTTGTTTGCTTTTGTGCATGTGTGCATCCACGTTTAGGTAAATACTGCTTCCTGTGCTGGGAAAGCAGAGCAAACCATGGTTGATGTAGTGGAATCTCCGGGTCTGATGTGGGTCTGCTGCACTCCTCTCTTACTGTGCAGCCCCGTGTAGGCAGTTGGATGAAAAAGAACAGACAAATCAACATTCCTTTCCCTGAACTCCCCAGCGTGCCTCAGCTGCTTTCACTCAGCTCCAGAAAGGAGAAATGAGACTAAAAGGAGCCACTGGTGGAGTGCTTGCTAATTAGTAAAACTTTGCTGCTTGCAGAAAGCAAAAATTAAAGGAATATATAAATGCTATTGAAATTCCAGTACGTGAAAAAGCATCAACAGAGATTTATTTCAGAGCTTTTAACCAGTCATGTATTTAGAAGAACAAGTTTTTTCAGGATTTTCAAAAGACCAGAACTTGTCAGCCTGCTTATGCTGCCAGTTTTTGTATAATAAGTTCATTGACCCTGTAGACAGTCTGAGTGTTTTCTGAGTTACTGCTTTATCTAATTTGCATGATTTTAAAGCTGCTGCTTGCTAGAAAACAGTCTAGTGAGGGCATTCTTTGTAAACACCCTTTTATATAACTTTACTTATTCCTTTTGGGTAAGGAGAGGGGAAGATCAGGAGCGACAATCAAAAATAGTGTCAATGAAAAGTGATTTTCGTGCTTTCATAAAATACTTCACAAAATAGTTTCTGACTAGTTTGATAGGATTTCTTTTGTTCTTATCCAGATAAATACAATTTCACATGCAAAAAAAAAAAGTTGTGCTTCGGTAATGAATGTGTAATTTCTTATTGTTACCAGATAATGTAGAGGCCAACGGTATAAAAGGATTTGAGAAGGATTAGAGAAATTAATGGATGATACATTCATGGAAGAAAACCAGTGAGAGCTGGGAGTGTATAATGATGAATGGCTTGCCTCATAGTTGTTCTTCCTCTTGTTGCCTGTAAGCATCAGCCATGGCCATGAGAGAGAATCCTGGTCTAGACTGATTCCTGTGTTTGTTCTGATGTTCTTGCTGTTGTTTGAGGTCTTGGTGTAGAAGACAGTGGGGCTGCACTTGGGAACCAGATCTTTGTACAGAATATTGTTTTGTACCAGCTCCTGAATGCCCAGAAACAAGAACCACCCAGTATATCCTGGGTTCTTTTATGTACTTTGGAGGGGGTTCTGAATGAAAAGTCAGTGAAGAGAAAGGGTGAAATCCTTCCCGCTCTTTAATGTTTATGAGTGCATACTTGGTCTGTGTTACAAGAGTACAGGTAGTATAACAATATAGACAGAAAACTTCCACTCATGGCTTCCACAGTAAATGGTAGGGTGTTTTAGAGGGTAAGTGGTAAGGTGATGATTAGCTCTGAAAAGTAACATGCTGCAGCCAGCTGTCCTGCAAAAAAAAGTCAAAAATCCAGTGCCTCAAGTTGTGATGTATTGTTCATTATTATAAATTGTGTTTGTGCTATGTATTGATTTGAGTTTCTGAAAAAAAAAAGTGTATATTTTTGAATACAAGTTGAATTTGGTATTCAATACAAGTGGAACCACCACTGTTTATTTAGTGTAAAGATCTCTGTGTATTATCTGTCATTTACTCTGCAGCCCCACCAGTAGCTGCATGGATGTAGTGTGTTGCATGTTAGTGCTTGAAATCATCAGTGGGGTGATGCTACCTAAATTTTGTGTTGTTGTAGAAGACACTCTTTATAAATATGTTCTTCCTTAAAGATCCATATGGCTTTTTCTATCTGTTAAATGTTTTAGTTTACTTGCAATCACCTAAATGGGAATTGGTAATGAAATATTTTAGTGCAATAAAGAGGAAGATATTAAGGTGACAATATGAGATGACAAGCATGAGACTGTTAAGGTGTCATATGTTACTTTATCTGTTCATATGCCCAAGGAGAAAAAATGCTAAATCTTAAAGTCTCTGTTGATATTTTAATGTTGTATCCTAGCTGTATTTGCTGTGATGCCTTATGGAACTCCTGTTGGAAAACAGCATCAATTTTTTTTTTTCCTAAACATGACATAATTTGTTTTCACTAGAGTGCTGCTGTCCTTGCAAGTGAAAAAAATGCTGCACAAGAGGAACGAAATAGTGTAGAAAATCAAGTCAAAGAGCTGATTGAGGAAAATAAACAATTGAAGAGAACACTTACTGAGCTAGAGAGGAAAATTGAGGAGCTGCACAAACAAATTGATAATATGAAAGGAGAAGAAAATTCAGTGAAGGAAAAATTAAAGACCTATGAGGTAAGTTAAGCAAACAAGCCCCTTAAGTAGTCTTCCTGTTTGCAATGTGTTCATTGTAGAATAAAAACTGACCAAGGGGAGGATGGACAAAGCCATAGGAAAGGGTAGGAAAAGCCCTGACTTATGTAGGAAAGATTTTCCCATCAAAAAGCAGAGTAAAACCAAGTCACACCTTGGGACTGGGGAAATCAGTAACAGGCCAGAGTGAAAGGACTTTACAGCCTTTACTTGTCAGATTAAAGGCCTGGCCACTGTTTCTAATTGTATCAAATTGCATCATTGCAGGAAGAGAAGCAACGATTAGAAGAAGCTTTGAAACATGCTGAAAAGGAGGGAAAAGAATTGTTGGTGCTAAGAGCAGCTTTGGAAAGCCAGCTTGAAGATATGCAGGTAAGAACAAGAAGAATTTGGGTAATTTAAATTTTAAATTTTCTGTTTACCTGAGTCACTATTCCTTTCTGTAGAGTTACATCTCATTCTTTTTGAAGTAGACTTCGTTGTAAAGTTTAGGCCTCACTTCAGTGTTCAAATCTGGAATGAAACCATAGCATTCATCAAATTAAAATGGTTTCCTTGATGAAGTTTTTTTTTTCCATTTCCATGGATCAAGCAAAATTTTGGGGAAATGAATTGCCAAATAAAAAAACTGCCTCAGGTTTCACAAATCTGTTATTTTCAATGATCATGCAACTCATGAAGGTATTTACATGTAAGAGAATAAAAAGCTGTACTTAAATATGAACAAAAATATTGTTAATGGACACATATCAGGACATTTGCTTCTCTATTTTTAGGAGCCTGTCTTATTTGCAAATGTTGTATGGAACTGGAATATTTAATCACAAAACCAGAGATGTTTTACATGTATCAATAGGATTTGCTGCCTCTTAAATTCTGAATGAAATCCTCTTTCCACCCTGCTCCTTAGTCCCCCCAGTGTCCAGGAAAGGTTATGCTTTCCCTCAGATTAGCCCAGAAATTAAACATGTGAGGAATGCATCTACTTCAAAGCAGTGGAGAGAGATGCTGGCAGTGTTGTGTATGAGTCAAGACTGGGTGATTCAGATCACAAGAAAATTCACATCTATTTATTAATGAGAGGAATGTGTATAAATCTTGAAGCTGTTCTTATTTACCTCATATTTGGTGTCTGCAAAAGCTACAAACATAATTTTTTTTCTCTGTGATTCACCTTTTACATAAACCAAAGGATTGATTTCAAGAGTATCAGTTTAGAATTCTTAGTTTTGCTTCTAGAAGCTAAAGTTTCAAGGGATTCTATCAAAGAAGTCAAACTCAAAAGTGAGGTACATGTAAATTGCTAGAGCCACTGTTTAATATTGGATGGATGTTTTCCCCAGTTGTCTTCAATGTAAATTTTACATTTCTATTTTGAAAATCTTAAAATGAAACTTGTCTCTAAGTGGATTAAAAGCCCAGGAAAGACTGTGTTAACTAGCATGTTCTCATGGTTCAGTTAATTATGGTAAAAAATAAAAATAATGACAGAAAGAAAATACTTCTATGTCTTTAAAATTTAATGTGCTTCAAGAATATAAGGTTTGAACAATATGGGTGAGTTTTGTTTTCACAAAATGATGTTTTGAAGCTGTTGTAACTTCATGAATAAGCGTTTCCTCTGAAGCTTTTGGTCAGGCTTGGTGTTTGGTTGTCTTGTTTATACTTTTTTCATTTCAAATCTGTGTACCTGCTCCCCTCACTGTTTCTCCTCGTTTGCTTGTCTGCATCACTGATAATGTGCACAATCACTGTAGGGTGCATTGCTCATCACTGGCTTGCATTTAGCACACTCCCCTCAGAACTCCCTTCTGTCACAGTCTGACTTGACCTTGCTGTGTAACATGGATCAATGCACCATACACACCTCCTGCATCTTGATTAGCTTTGGGGCAAGATGCTTGAAAAGTGTGGATTTTCTCTCTGTTTATGCATCCTTCAGGGCATTGTGCCAAATGAACTGCCTCCAAGCAGGGTCTCCAAATGAAAGAATTCTAGGGAAGGTGACAGGAGAGTCTGTCCTGACGTTTTATTCACAACTTATGTCTAAATTCTGGCACCCTAAATTTAATCCTTTTTCTGGTTCTGCACTCTTGTCCACCGGATATGAGCACTAACAGACCTCAGGATGTAATCAGTGGGCCTTTTGTTTAGAACAATTCAGCCTTTCTGTCTTTAGAGTTGTTCTAATGAATAATGTTGTGCAGTAGGTTGATTTGGCCTTGTGTTGCCATTGACAATTGAGACGACAAACTGGCACTGTAATAATGTGTATCCCAGTGGAAATGTAATTCCTGACTGGCCCATCTTGCTTTTTTACATAACACAAATTACTTGTAATGGTGGTCTAGTATAAGAAAGACAATGACAATACCAATAGAACTGTAACAGTTACTGGAAACAGCCAAGTCTATTCCTCCTCTATTCTGGATTTCTAGTCAGGAAAGTTAAAGCTGGTATGCACTTAATTGTAACAGACAGTTTGCATTAGTGCTTTCATCTAAAATCATCCCCTATATTGAAATTTTGTTTATGGATGCAGAAGTGAGGAGTATTTCTGTAGCATTTTGTGTTGTGTTCTAACCTCTGCTTTAGGGTAGCCACCTCTGTGTAGGGCAGTGTTTCAGGAAATGAAATACATCTCAACATTTTTGTACCACTGAGAAGGGAAATGACCTAATTATTATGCCCTATAACCATAGCATACATGGTAGTGTGATATGTTAAAAACTAATAATTATACCAACATTATGGATGGCAGCATGAAGTAATCTGTGCTTTTTAAATGAAACAACAGAACATGGGATCCTTTCAATGGGTGGAAAACCAGGAAGTTTATCTTTTCATTGTGGTAGATAATGGTAGGCATCTAGAATTAGCATTGCAGAGCATTGTAAGTTGAAATACAGTCTTAATTTTCAGTTTTCAGCTGAGATGAATTATTGATTTTGTAAAGAGAACATTCAACTAGTATTGTTTGGAAAAAATAGAGAAATATCAGAATAATCATTTAGGTTAGTGTGAAAACAAATTACTCCTTTTCATTTCCCCCTTTTGTTCTCTTTTTGTATAATAACACTTTAGCTTCTTCACAAAGTAATTAATTGCCACTAAAGATTGGCTTTAAATTGGCAGCTGACAGGCTGTTTGTCTGACTTGCAGTTACACTGTGACAGGCCAGCCAATTCCACTGAAAAGTGCTCCAGGATTTTTGTACATGAAGGGCACTGAAATTAGAGATTTTACTTAAATTGACCATTGAATTGTCCTATAGGGCATCCAGATTTCAAATACTGAAATTCAGTTTAGTACTGAACAGGCAGACACTGAGGAAACTGCAGCATTTGAATTGTTGATAGCAACATTCCCATGGCATCATGGTTAAGAAAAGAGGTATAAATGGACATTCAGTTGTTTCTAGCATGACATATCAGTGTTTGTCCTGCACTAGCTAGCAAAGTGTAAAACCTGAAAATTGTCTTAATTTTACAGCAGCTGCTGGTGTTACTGTGATAAGTAACATACCTTTAAGGCATTAGAAAAGATGGTCTACATTTCATTACATGTATTTTTTAATCTACTGCAGGAGAACATCCGTTGCATTTCACAGGAACGACAGCAGTTAAGTCAGCAATTAAAAGATGAAACTCAGCAGAAGGAGCAGTTAAAGCAGATAAAGAATGAAATGGAGAATGAAAGATTGCAACTGAACGAGACTGTTGAGAAGTTACAGGAGGAGGTATGAGTTCACGCCCAAGAGGCTGCAGGGATCTGAATATTTAACAGATAGAACTAAATGAACTGACAAATTACAAAGAATTATATATTTTTAAATGTGTAAAAGAAAGTAAAATGAAAAGTTTAGTTTTAGCTTCTTTAACCTAGAGGCTCTTACTAAAAGCTTTCAGGGCTGGAACAATGATTGGAACAGCACTATTACAAAATGGCATTGTAAACCAGTTCTGTACAAACCAGATCCCAGACCTGATACAGTACAGTGATATTTCAGAGTTTTACAGCTGATTCTCAAAATTTCTGCATCAGATTGATTGTGCTATGTGTGTGTAAACTGTGCAGCTCATACTGACATACTGAAGTGTGACTGCAGTTCATTGTGTCACTCAGCTGGAAGAACTGCTGACAGACAAAAAGAGAATAGTCTTGCCACACAAGCTATTAGAAATTAACTTTACTGTTTTGTGTTTTCCCACTTCTACATAGAAATTAATTTATTTGGGAAAGTTTGATAAATTTTCTGTTTGAAAATACTGAGCTGAATACTGAAACTGGAGGAAAAAAAACATTTATTTTATTAAGCATAACAGAACCTTTTGTATATGTACTTTTTGCCCAGATGTCTGAAATGGTGGAGATCTCAAGAACATCAACTCTGGAGCTTCAGAGCCAGCTTGATGAATACAAGGAGAAAAATCGCAGGGAATTTGTAGATCTGCAGAGGCAATTAAAGGAGAAAAACATTGAGGTAGAAAAATCACGCCTGATGAACATAAGAATGCAAGATGAGGTAATGACTCAAATTCAGTGAGAAATTCTCAGCTTTGACCTAGAATTCAGTGCAGATAGTTTTCACAATAATGAATGTTTGCTGTCATGCTTTTGTGTACTCTCATGTACATCATGAGAGGCTGATCTCAGCGTGCTTTTGGGTTTGATTTTCCATGGTGGTGCTCAGCCTGTTGTTTCTGCTGGGGTAATGGGGGTTCCTGTTAGGACAGATAAATGCAGTGTTTGTCAAATGAATGCACCTCAAGTGAAGTGACAAGGATTCCATTGATGATCTGCTGCTCTTTAATGCCCGCTTCTGAAGGCATTGAGAATTTACAAATATTTTTTATTAGGGAAAAAAATCCACCAGTTATTTAGGAAAAACGAACACCCATACAAACATACATTCTCCTCTTCTTTCATATGAGCCAAGGTGGAGCTTTAAATCACAAAGGTTTCTGTGCAACAAAGAATTAACCAGTCTTGAGTGTCTTCCTCATAGTATGTAAATTTTGTCATAAAGACAGTCCAGTCTTTTAAGAATCTGCATATACCTGCTCTCCAGTTGGAAAAATTATGAGAATACATTGGTCACAGATGTTTTCTCTGTATGGAATATTTTTGTAGTAGGATTTTTCCAGTTTAGAACTCTTATTTTGCCTTTGTTTTAAATTAAATTTAAAAGAACAACAGTAGAAGAAAGAGTAGTTCCTGTATATTGTTGTGTCTTCCTTTTATATTTATTCCATTCAGGGATGGAGAGCCTTTGTAAAGGGATGAAGACTCATGATGAAAAATGAAAGTTAAAACAGTGATTTTGAGAACATAGTTCTTGAACTGAATGAAGTTGTATGTAGATATCTACACTAATGTATAAATAAGATATGTAAATGTATGTTTACACAGTGTAAGCACACTGTGTTTACAGTTATGACATTATAGGTCATAATCCAAGTTTATTTTCTTGGTGCCATCTGGTGGATAAAACAAGAATTACTTTAAAAAGCCAGTAACTCAATGGAATTCCTGTCAAGCTTCCAGATCTGTGTGTTTGCAGTGAGTCCCCTTTGCTGCCATCCCTTGTTTAGAGCAAGCCCAGTCTTAGTGAATTCCCCTGATCTCATTGCTGCAGCTGCGTCTGATGGAAGAGAACCTGAGGGACCACCAGAGAGCCCAGGATGAGGCAATAACAAAAACTCACTTACTGGAACAGACTGTGAAAAGCTTGGAGTACGAACTGGAAGCCAAAAACCACTTAAAAGATGATCGGGCAAGACAAATCAAACTAATGGAGGTAAAAGATATTAAGAGTTTGTTTCTTTTTTGAAGAGATAAAAATAATTTTGTTTCACATAGATTTTGCTTGGAAGGAATCTATATAGCTTCATGTTTTTGAAAATCCTTGTAGTATTACTGCAGGAATGAATGTGGTGTATTTTAAAGGTAATTTGTTAGCATATCTGTTGTAACATGATATGTTCTAAATTAAAATTTTCTCTCATACTTTTAATTAACTTCTTTTTAATTAATTTTATCTAGTGCTTATCATACAGATTTGCATGATTTTTATTTCTAGGCCCATCATTCAGAACTTCAAAAGTATTTAAAGGTGTAAATTTTGTTTAGCCTTTGATATCAGTTCATTTCAGGAGTCTGAATAACATTGTGCCTCTAACTTTTTACTTGTTCATAACTGTTCAGTTCAACTAGGCTGTCATTTGACTTTCATAAACAAACATCTCTATGTCATTGTACTCAGATAAAAAGAAATTTGTCTTCCAAATGTATAATGTAATGCAGACACTCAAAAATGTATAATGTAATGCAGACACTCAAAAAAACTCTAGAAACATTACAGAATTTATCTTATATTCTTGAAATTGTTGAGAGTGATTTAAAAAAAGGAAACAAAACACTTATTTTACTTCTGTCAAACAAATTCACTCTAAAGCCTTATCTACCTTTTCTGTGTGTTTTAAGACACATTTCAGTTTTCAAGCTTAGTCTTTCAGACACTTTGGGTCCTTGCAGTTTAAAGAAGAATGCCCTGATAGCAATCTGAAGAGGATGGAAATGTGTGCTGAGGTTGCTTTTCTTTGTTCCACTTAGGACAAGTTGTCTCACCTGGAACTTGAGCTTGATGAAGAAAAGAATAATTCAGATTTGTTGTCTGAGAGGATCAGCAGGTGCAGAGAACAGGTACTTGAACAAGTTTTGCAGCTTTTGCTTAATGATTCTATGAAAAAGTGTTGTTAGGATCACAATCAATATTGATCAACTAAATAATAATTAGCAATATGATTTATATGCTACACTTGAGCAGAGCATGTAAATCCAAAACCACCAAGGTTCACAGAAATGCTGAAATATGCTCCCTCCACATCATCACAAACCATTTTTTCCTGTTATTCTAACTGGAAAACAGACACAGGATATATATAAAGACTGAAGACTAGTAAGCCTGTTGTGGACTCTCTTATATTGAAAGATCACTGTTTTAATCATACTGAAAAGTAATTCAGCATAATAGAATCTTAATTCCAAAGAAGGAAGAGGAGGAGCTTCAGGAAATTGTGGAATTACTTAGTGAAATCAGCTGAATCAAGAATGCTAGCCAGTTTCAACAGAGAGGAAGCTTTATTTTCATTACAAGTGTAAAAGCTGATTTACATATATCAAAGGCAAGACAACTGGAAAGTATTTTCTACATAAAAACATCAGTCTTTTGTTCCAGAAATGTAATATAAATTGATGGCCCAGAAAGAGGGGAAGAAGGATTTATTAATGAAGTTGTTTCTCATGGGGCAGAAAATGTAAAGATAAAGTAATACTTGCCAACCTAAGTGAGACCTATCACAGTAACTCAAAAAGGTTTTTGTCTGTATAAGTGGAAGGAAGACGTTGTGGAGACTGTAGGATGAGGCCTCAGTCAAGATAAAAAGTAATCCAGGTATGCCCTGTCAAATAAAGGAACATTTTACCTCTGTCTTCAGTAAAGCCCATGAACGTGCAGGTGGGGGAAATTGGTGTGAATTCATTGGAAATGAGACCATTGAGTTGCAAATTACCAAGTCTTAGGAGAAGTAGGAGTTCATTGGTTTGATGACAGAGGCCTTAATAATGTTATTCAAGATTTCTGAAAAAACTGAAATAAGAAATTGTAGGTCCTATAACAAAGATTTATAATAAACTAGTAAAGTAGAATATAGGGCCTAATTACTGCAAAAGTAGCCAGACATGCATGGCTGAGTGGTCAGGATCATGCAAATGTTGTAATAGTTCATGGAAAAAAATACAGTGATGTGGCTGTCTTGGAATATCATGGTCCAGATAATGTTCTTTGCCTTATTTTTGCTTTCTGGAAGATGTGAAACTGAGGCATAACTCCTTACAGCACATCTGCTGCTGTAACTCTACATGAAGTACTACAGCTCACAGTAATTCCTAAAAGCTCAGGGGACAATTACCATTGAGGTACCCACAATAATCTGTTCTGTTCTCATTTCTCTTTCTCCAGGAAAAAAAAACCAAAACCAAACAACTACTGACAGTCTTTTGAATAGCTGTAGCTTCAGAGGGAGAACAGAAAGTAAAATCTTAGTTTTGTGTTTTTTCAGTGAAATTGTGTGTTCCACTGAGACAGCTGGAGAGTTTAAAGGGAGGTGGAGCTCAGCTTTCTCTCACACATCCTTGAGGCACCAAGGCACCGTTACTTCTTTGTTTGAACTCGGGCTACTGAGACTCTATTTGATTGTAATAAAAACTTTCTGCTGTTGTTCTGTTGATATTGTTCAGACTCAGAGCCAGTGGGTGAAATAGAATATGAAGGACCTGTAATAATGTGGGGTCATGCTGTTGTTAAATCAGGAAGCCTTTAATACTGCAGTCTGTGCCTGTGTTGTAAACCTGGGATAAAAGTACTTTAGTCATAGCTGCCATGGAAGTTAATTTGCTAACTGAATGGAAACCTAAAATACAGTTTGGTGACTAAAATGTTACATAATGGGTAAAAGACATGTTTATTTTGAGGTCTGGAATTTCTCATTTCACACATGAGTTATAAAGGTTGCTTTGTTTTGATTTTATGCCAGAATGACTAAGTAGTCAAATTACTAAAGAGTATTTCAGGGTCTGCTAAGCATTTGTAATGACATGAGAAATTATAATGGATTTATTTTGGTAATATCTGTATTCCTCTACATTTTAAAAACTATTATTATAAATATATTATTTTAACATACTGATAATGAACTATAATACTGAAATTTCCAGTAAAAACAAATTTAAACAACTGGTTCTATTTTACATAAAGCTGAATGTTTGAATAAACATTGGCAAGAATAATAGTTCACATTTCACTTGCCATGAAATGTTATTCTTTCTTAATTTAAACACCCTTTTGAATCTGAATGGCTGCGTGACACACTGTTCTCATCTCCTTTTGCCTTGTTCTAAGAAGTACCACAACAGTGTGGAAACAGGAAAAAAAATGTTAGGGAAAAGTGGGTCAAATCCTATTAGTTTTTAAATGCTAATGTATTAGTAAATCTAGAAAGACCGAAATGCTCAAACCACACTAACACAGACACAAATAGAAAGCCAGAGCACTCAGCTGCTCTTTGAGTCTAAAAAGGCCTCTGGGCAGGGGCAGGCATGGGGAACAGGGACAACCAAAATTACATTTTAATAAGTGATGTTTTTCTATGAACAAGTGAAATGAAGTATCTCTTGCCATATTGACTTCGCAAATATAATTGAAAAATCCTCATGATACCCTCAATAATTCTTGTGTTCTGTGACAATGCAAGCAAGAGTCTATTGACCTTAGAGTTGTTTCCAGTAAGTGTGCAGAATGGACTTGTTAGTTTTCATGACAATTTTAGAATAAACAGATAGGGATAAAATTACACTGAGCTGTATAATCTGCTTCCTTTTAGTAAAGTGTTCCCTGTGGAGAGCTGCTCTTTAGTTGGCACTGGCTGTGGGTAGCAAAGAAATTAAAATCTGCATATAAAGGTTGTTTTTCAATTTTGAAGCATCAAAGGGATTTTTTTAGCTTTAACTTTCTTCTTGATTAATCATTGGGTTTTTTGGTCACATACTTGGAAATTGTCTAAGGTATCTATTATATACATATATATGTATTACACACACTACTTGGGAATTAATAGGAAACATTGGCTGTAAACCTGTGAGATGATAAACAATACTGATGGCATCTGCATTATTATTAGAAATCAAATTACTTTCACTATCATGAATTCAACAGCTGCTTTTAATCCTAAAGATGGCACAAAATGATAAAGCTCTGTAAAATCTGATACAGTTGCTTTTCTCTTGTTAGCATTCTTCAAATGCAGCTGTGATAAGTGTTGCCTTAAGCTGCAGAAATAGTTTATTCTTTTAACACAGTTATGAGATATTAGCCATAGGAAGGGCAGAATACGGAACATGGAGTCCCACATGGTACATACACAGAGCATGGCCACGAAACTGGTTCATCTCACTGCTGTGAAATAAGTGGAATTCAAGCACATTTTGTCACACAACTCTTTTTCTCCTTTGTGCATGTTAATTACATGTTTTAAAACTGTTTAACTGTTGAAAAACAGAAGAAGATAAAACAGTTTATATCTCCTCCAGCAAAAATTCTATCTGCTGCCCTTTTCTTTTAACAAGCTCCTGTAGATATTTGTATGTAACTTACTGATCCTAATCAGACCTGGATCTTTTTCTCTCCCCCACTACCTTTCTGTGAGGTTGCTTTTACCAAGAGTTGTCCAACAACTGTAGCAGTCATCTTGGAAATATAATAATTGTCCTCTAAATAATTCCTTAGTTTGAATCTTGGGAAGGCTGCACAAATTTGTTACAGCCTCTGAGCACAGTAAGAGCACAGTGGAACCTCAGAGTGGTCCATTAAGCAAGTTCCTACATAAAACAAAACCCCTTTCTTCAGTTAACAGCTACATTTTTAATTAGTCCTTCATTTTACCACAAATTTAGCTGTATTTTTTCCTGTGTCTGTCTTGCTAAAGCAATTACAGCAGAATAAATTCTATGTAATCCCTCACATTATAACTTTTTTCATATATTTCATTAATAAATACAGCTATTATACACATGTGATTCTAATTTGTGTCTATAAAGTAATACTTTACTAGATAATATTTTACTATATAACATATAAAACATTGTTATTATTAGGCTTCCATGTGACAATGAGAGCTTTTAAGAAATCACCCAGCTGTTGAGAACACAGCCACGTGCTGCCATTGGTGTTCTAGGAGCTGTTATGACCTCAGTTTTCAGGAATGCCTTCTACTACTCTGTCCCCATCCTGTGACATAACATATGCAATTGCATGTGCTGATGCCATTATTTGTATTCATATATCAATTTACAAGCTCCAGAAAAAGTGCAAATTACTTCCTTTAACCATGATTAACTAAAAATGTATCTTTTAATATTATGTTGTGGTTAAAAAAATAAGGCCTAGGGCAAATTTTCATCTGCTGTACTTGTTTAACCTTCACATTCTTAACATTGCTTTTGGATTTTTTTATGCAAGAATTCCCAATGACATTTGAAAGTCCTTTACTGAGATAAATCTGTAACTGAGGGTTGCTTAACTGGGATGGTGTGTTCATGCAAGTTCATGTGTAACTGATGCAAAGCAGGGAAGAGTGCTGTGGCCACTGAAATCTTTATCAGTCTTTTTTTTGCAGGGCCAGTAACTGATACAGATATTCACTGTGTTCCCCAGATGATACCTATCATAAAATGCCCTGTACAGTGTAAACCACAAACGCTGTGGTAGCATTTGCTGTGCCTGTAAAAGTATCTTTAGAGGTTTGCAGGGAGTCTCAGAAAGACTGGAAGCAAGATAAGTATTTCCAAAGCCACACAAACTTTGTTCTTCAGCACCAAAGCTTCAGTAGCAGCTCTTAGGTAGTTTGGAGTTTTTCTCTGAGCTCAATTTTTTTTTTCCAATCAAATCCAATAGTGAAGTAAAACAAACTAATTTTGCATTCTTATCCTGAGTCTTTATTGATTAGGTAGCTTTTTAACATCTTTACACATGGAGAATATATCTTCCTTGTGGTTATTGAATATGGAGCAGAAATATTAACAGAAACTGTAGAAAAAGTCGTCTTTCAACAAAACAAGCAAAACCCAACCCCTTTCCAAATCTAGAAGTTGGTGCCCCTCCAGTACAACAGACATGACATTGACTGAAGGAGGGGAGCAATGTTTGTACCCATCATCCAGCAGAGTGTTGAAGAAGAGATTTTACTACTCCCACACATAAAGAAAACTGCAATTCTCTGTGGAGTGTTTCACTGAGTTCTGGGCACTTGTGTGCAGGCACCAGGTTCTGTTTAATAAAGTGAAACTTTACTTAGACAAGTCAGCAGCTTAAATGTAAGGTACCATTTCAGAGGTTCAGACTTAGGTATGAAGAAAACAACTGAAAAGATGTTTGAAGAGGGATGTGATGTTCCAGACCTCAGTCCTGCCAAGTGATGTGTCTTTTATAGAACAGCTTAGAATTGAGTTCCTTGCTAGAGAAGATATATGGTAAACATCAACAATATCCAATGTGGGTGAGAAATGCCTAGAATGAGTACTGGAAATAACATGGACTTCTTGAAGCAGCAAGTTTTGTCCAAGATTGTAGCTGTAAAGCTCATCTGAAATCATGTATATGTCTTGAGTTATGAGAAAGAACACATTGCTTATTGCATAGGTATATGTAGTTTATATATACACATACACATACAGATAAATATAATTTAAGTCTCTTATTAAAAAAATTCTGTCTTCTTTCTCTAATAGATTGAACAAATGAGGACAGAGCTACTTCAGGAGAGAGCTATAAAGCAAGACTTGGAGTGTGACAAAATTTCCTTGGAAAGACAGGTAATTATGTCTGGTTGTAAATAACCACTTTCAGAGGAGCTGTTCTGCCAAGGCTGAACAGCCCTTCAGGAACGCTGCTGAAGATATCATTTAAAGTAATTGGGATTTTAGTTGAGTGTTTTCTTCTGTAGTAGTAAACAATTCTTCTGCAGCTCAGTGGTCTTTGAAAGCCAGGTTACTTATCATAGCCCTTAGGTGAGATCCAGAGGAAAGATATCTCAACAAGCCATAGAATTATTTAAAAACTCAAGGACATAAAACAGATTGTAATGGGAATTTAGAGAGCATGCTAGTACAACACACCTAATTAGGTGCCTTCCATTATGTGACACTGATCTCATCTTAATTGTTTGAGAAAAAAGAATGCCACCTACTGGTATATACTATGTACATTCTTATACTTTAGTTCTGATCTTCCTGTCATAGTCCTTTTTTCTGTGTTTGAGACCTGAGATCATGTTTTGAATTTTTGTAACAAAGAGCTTTATTTTTCTGGTTATCATGTAACTTTTTAATTGTTGTGGGGTTTTTTTTCTGTCAATTCTTTGACTAGGTCCCCATTGAAAACCTATATTACCTAGCCTCAGAAAAATTTAAGTATAAATCTTAGCAAAAAGTCTCCTTTTGAGCTATTTTTGTAGTAGGAATATCATTGGAGAGTTAAGAAAGTCAGGGGGAAGAGAAATATTCCAGGTGCCCTGGCTTTCCACAGAAAGTAGAGGGACACCCCAGTAATAGCTTTGATAAAGTAAAGCGGTATTGGATGTAAATAATTCCCTTGTCTACTTGTTCTAGCCATACACCAGTGATTTATAGGGCAAGAACACAGAATTTTACAAAAGAATTTGGTGTAGCATTAAAAAAAAAAGCATTTGAAAAAAAATTGGCACATTAGAAAGTACTGCTGGAAGGGGCCTGCAACCACCTGAGGTTTAAGTGTCCATTTAATCCTAAAACTTGAACTGAAGCTGCACACTAAATTCTTTTCAATAAGCCAAAGCAGAAAATTTGTTTGTAGTAAACTGGAAAATTTCAATAACTTTCCATGATCACTGAATACCATACTGCTCACTGTACATACTGACACATTTTTCTGGAGACGTGACTTTGGTGTTAAGGTGATATTTGTCAGTCTCAGTAGGAGTGTATTAACCAGGTGTGTTCCAACCCCAGAACAAGGAGCTGAAGAGCCGAATCCTTCACCTGGAGGGCTCTTACCGATCCAGCAAGGAGGGACTCGTGGCTCAGATGGAGGCAAGGATCACAGAGCTGGAAGAACGACTGGCAAATGAGGAGAGGTAAAACCAGTAATGTTAAGATCAAAACATGCATATTTATGCTTGTTATTATGGCCTTTTGCTAATATTAAATCTCTCTTACAATTAACCTGTTTTGGTTTCACCAAATTAAAATGGTTACTGTTTCATAAAAGTATTCCAAATTTTCTTTTTTATTGCAAGCCCAGTAGTTTGTCTTAAAATTTAAAACTGGGCACATGGTTCCATAGCTCCTTATTTTATAAAAGTCTAATATCAGGAGCAGGTTTAGAAATATTAACTGTACTGTAACATCCATTTTCATGTTCACTATGTTTAATCTTGGGGGAGTATACTTTTGTTGCTAAATGTTGCTATGGTGTCAGAAGAAATTCTCCTTAGTCATTTCTGCTTATGAACCAATTTCCCAATATGTTGCATGAAATCAGTAAATCCAAGCAGGGAGCCTAAGTATTTATTTAATTCTTATAAGATTGTTAAAGAATTAAATTATCAGGATCGGGAGCATTTCAGTTCCTTTTTCACAAACCTCTTTTCTTGGTTTTGGTTCTTTACTAGGGATAGAGTCAATTTCCAGCTAAGTAACCGCAGACTTGAGAGAAAAGTGAAGGAGTTAATGTTGCAAGTGGATGATGAACATCTGTCATTGACTGATCAGAAGGACCAGGTAGGAGGAAAGACTAATATGCAAATATCTGATATCAATCCTACTATCCTAAACCATCATGTATAAAAGATACAAGACAAATAGGGGTAGATTCTGATTACTCTGTTTATGAACTCCCATTTAGTGATATTTGCAGCTGCCATTGCATCATGTGCTTTTGTCTAGTACTAAATTGTTACTAATTTTAAAAATTATTAAAAGAAAGTTACAGAAGCAATGCTAATTTAAGAAATAAAGCAAATAACAGACAGTTATTGATCCTATAAATATACCAACAAGTAATCTGTTTTGCCACCATAAAATTTTGTTTAAAGAAAAAAACTGTTTACTGTTAAATATAGGCTGTAAGTCTAAGCACACACTGATGTTCCAACAGCAATGGGCTCTACCATTACTGTGCTCTTTGTGGATTCAAACATGGTTTGTTTCAGCACCTGAGCCAACAGTTAAATATTCTGCCTCAAGAATGAACAGTGTGTTTCAAATTGCAAACATCCATTACAGAAATGATCTTTAACAATCCTCTGGGTTTTTGGAATGTATTTTATAGTATCTGTCTGTTAAAGTTGCTTAACTTAGACACACTTATAACTCTACTCTGTTGTAATTGATAACCAGTTCTTGCTATCACATAATACCGTCTCACTCTACCAAAGCTCTTTGTGCTTGCTGCTGGTTTTTCTCTGTAAAAAAAAAGTATCACAATATTTTTTCTTAAAGTCTAATGCTGACTTTCAAATATTTCTGAAGCAGAGGATTACAGTGTCACTACACTGGCAAAGTTTTGTCTTTATTCTCCCTCTCATAGATGCTGGAAGAATAAAATTCCTTTGTTAAAATAGTCCTCTAATCAGATGACATGTAAATATTGCAGCTGAGTTTGCGTTTGAAAGCAATGAAACGTCAAGTTGAAGAAGCTGAAGAAGAAATAGACAGACTGGAAAATGCTAAAAAGAAACTTCAGAGAGAACTTGAAGAGCAACTAGACATAAATGAACAATTGCAAGGACAGCTTAACACTGCAAAAAAAGAATTAAGGTAGGATGAGTTGTCAGACCTTCCGGTTCTGTATCACACCACTTCTCACACGTTTGACCACTTGCTGCTGTAGTCCATAAACTGAGGGCTTCCTCTGCAAGTTTGGCATCAGCACACAGTTTGACACAGACCTGTGAAACTCTCCAGGTGTCCCAGCCTTCTTTCCAAGATCTCCCTAATGAATACAGTCATTGAGGCAGGGAATGTAAAATGGAAAAAAGTGGTGGGACTTGACACTCTTACCATTTGTAGCCGTAAAAATTTCCCTAATGGCTGAGAGGTACAGTCATCCTGTGTGAGTTTTCCTTGGCCATCTGTGAACATCCCAATGTGCAAAGTTTACAGTTTCCTCTCTCTGCCACTTTACTTAGAGGTGCTTGAAAATGTGATTGCTTGATCTTGTGCACGTTTCCTTCATGTAAGATGTGGCCTATGATAACCCCTGCTGCAGCACTTTGACATCCTTCAAAAATGTAACTCCTGCCTGTCAATGTTGAAAGCTTTCTCTTTAGTGTTCTGTGTGTAGATGTGGTGTTTTAATAGCAAATATGTGTATTTTTGTTTTAGTAGACTGAAGAAGTCACCAAGTAAAGTGTTGGCTGATTCTGATGATGATGACGACGATGATGATGATTTCAGCACGGATGGTGATAGTCTCTGTGAAGTACCTTCAGGAAATAATTTCTCAAAAGATGAGGACACAAAAATCTAAATAAGTATGGATGCAATTCCTTGAAAGTACTGGAAGAATAACATAAATTATCAAGAAACTGGATATTCTAGAAGCCAAATGACGTAAAGGGATTTAAGAGTTGGGAATATAATGTTTCCATTTATATTGTGCCATTTTCTTATTTAGATCTCCACTGTTTATTATAGAAAACAGGATTGCATTATAAAACACCTATAAAACTATATATATCTATAAACTGCTACTGAAAATGTGGGAATAATATTTCACATTGGAAATGGGATTTTGCTAAAATTCTGTTCAAGTTAAAAGCCATCTGATATTAATTCAAAATTAGTTTTTAGTTATTAAAAGCTTTTCCCTAAAATTAAGGAAACTATGGAAGATTATTTAATAATTGTAAGTAATGAGAAATTATGTATAAAATGTAAATATTTTAAATTTAATCTTTTTATTGACTACTTTAGTACTATTTTGTAAAGTTTCAAATATTATATAAATCCGTTTGATATGTAAAATCTTTAAGTTTATATTGAATGCTATGTTTGGGTTTTCACTAAGAGGAAAACAAATGAAAATGAATACATTTCATGCACTACAGAGCAGATTGATAGTTCCTGGGCCAGGAAGGACATTTAAACACCAGTGTAAGTTTTATTGTATGTGTTCTGTATATTAGAGGTCAGATGTTAATCCTGCCTGTTGATTTTAAAAGGACCATCACATCTGCATGATGAGAGAGGCTTGGCTTCAACTTCCATGTCAACCTCATTTGGGAAGCTTTCTGTTCTCAGTAGGGAAGGGTGAGAATGATGCCACTCATTTCTTGGTATCTTCCATTTCCTGAAAGGAATTCAGTTCTGCCAGAGGCAGAATGTTATAGGCCTGCTGATTTGAAGACATTGGAACAGTCTTATCTTGCAAGTTTCTAAAGAGTCCCACTTGTTCCAGTAAAGTTACTTGTGGTCTTTGACTTAAGTACATGCTTAAATCTGTTAATTGATATGAAAATTTTATGCTGCTGGCAAGAAATTGCACCAAGGAAACAGAAAGCATGTAATCTGATTTTTCTTTCTAAGTTCTTGACCATCTACTAGTGATATATTGCAGTGCATGGTCATATCTGCAGAAATATTGGTATTTCATTTTACAGAAGTATCTGTATTTTGGGTTTTCCATCTATTCAACAAATTTTGTGGGAAATTTAAAAGAAAGAGCATTGAAGATTTTATTTTAAAACATTTTCTGTTTTGTTGCTAAAAATATTTTTTGCCATTTGTATTACACCAGACTGGTTTTGCTCCTTTGCAAATCTAGACTTCTAAGGAAAGGGCATTACTACAAAATTTTGTTAATAAACCATAGTTAGGTCCTGTCTATTTATCAGTATTTGTCTGCAGTTACAGGTTAGCGAGCACTTGTTCATTGATTTGATCAAGTAATCATGGAATTGTAAAAAATACTTTGAACTGAAGTTGCTGGGAGCTTCCATTATTCCCACAAAGGAATCTGCTGCAGAGAACAAATTGAACAGCTCTGCCAGTGAGGCTGGCAGATGTGGTTAAAGCAAAAGTCTTGACAATGGCAGTGTCCATTTTCATACAGTTACATGAAATGAAACTCCTGCCTGCGAGGTCAGAAATACATTCCTGCTTAACAGATCGCACCCTCTTTGCCGTGGAATTCCCTTCAACTTGCTTTTGTTCATTTGAGTTGGACAGGAAATAATTGGAATGGCAAAGTTGTCTCTGAATCTCGTATCTTTTCCAGTAGCATGCACATGGAATATTTTGCAGTGTTGGCATTACTGTTTTGACATCACAGGAACAGCCTTTCATCCAAGAAGGTCTGTACTGACAATCATCATAGAAACTGCTGTGATTTATTTGTTGTTTCATTTGCATGGTTATGTAGACTTAACTTCAAGCAACTGATTCCAATCCCCAGTACTCTATCCTATAATTTTCATAGATGACTTATTTCAAACTACTGGAAAAAAATCACTTAATATTGCATCTACCTCCAGTTACACTAAACTGTAAAAGAAAAATTCACTTAAAATAAACAGTCAGTGCTCTCAGTTCTACTTTGTGCATTTACCTTGGTATGATAATTGAATTTCAAATAGAAGGCATGTTTAAAACATAACAAGAAAATAATTATCTGGGAAATATTGATGCTGTAAACAAATTTCTGCATTTTTTCTCTTTGGATAGCTACTTTCTTTGTAACTTGTAAAGCAGGTGGCAGGTGTAGCATCTAGAAGACTCCTCATGTGATCTTAGAAGGAGGAAGACAATATTGTTGCAGCAATTCTTCTTAGTAAACCTCTTCTTTTTCAGGAAAAGAACTTGTCTTTAGTTTCTTCACTTGGACTTGCCAGTGGCTTTTCCTCTTTAGAGTTCTCAAATAATATGACTAAAAGTCTTAAGACACTGAAAAGGATATTTCAATTCATTCACCAAGCAGTTGGTAGCTCTGTTTCTCGATACTTGTTAACTATGGTGATGGTAAAATCATCTTCATTGCCACAAACAAAATTTATAGTAGCTTACAGTCATCTTATTTGTTCACTTCACCTCCTGTTTGCTCTCATCAAAGCCCATGTTCAAAGTTTAGTTTAGAAAAATTTTCCTGGTTTTTTTTTTTCATGTAATCTATTTTTAAAATTCATTTCAGCAGAAGCTCTTGACCCATAAAAGGAAGCAAGAGGGGGGTATGTGTAAAGAAATATGGTTAAAAGACATTTAGTGCCTAGAAGTTTGTATAAACATCAGAGTTGTAGTGTATTACGGAGACATGGCTGGAATTTTGAGCTGTACAGACCTTCAGTTTTCTTCCACAGTACTTCAGTATCTCTTAAACAAACAGACCTGAGCTAAATGATGTTTTCTATGTCGTCTAAACTGATGACATTTATAGTGGATGCTTGTCTCTCAGTGTAAGTAATCTACAGTGAACAGTGAACTTTTGGTCCTTTCTGGGATTAATGGCCTTGGTTTTCTGAGTCTGTTATGGTAGATAGGAGAAGACAAATTACTTCTACAAGAGGTTTTTTTCTGTTTTAAATCAGCAGCATTTGGCAAGTGCTCCAGTCTTTACATGGCAGCTTCTATACAGTGCAAAATATGTAAATGTTAAGCAAGTGAAGAAAATCCTCCTGTCTTCCATAGACTCCTAACTTACTAAGTAAAGAAATTAAAGATACTCATCACAATAATGCATTTTAATGCCATTGAGTTTGGAAGGCATCCCTTTTCATAAAAGCATTAAGATCTTTCAGACATAATATCTCTTGTTAGTGCCTGAAGAAGTAAAAAGGAGAAGTTGTCATCTTGCTGTCCCCTGTACCTGTTTCCCTTCACTGCACTTTATTTAAGGAAACTCCTGTACCATGCAAATACTTTAGTTCATCACTGTGCTTTTTACTGTTCAATCACCAGGCACGTTTCCCCCCACAATTCTGTGTGATGAGACTGTAACTTGTTGATTAATCTGTGTATTTCTCTGATTTATCCTCTTTCTTCTGAACTTAATTCTTCCCTTTTCCTGATTAAATAATCTGTTCTGATTTATAAATTATTTTCTAAACTGTTTCAGAAGCCATGTGTTTTCCTAATTTTTACAGACCAGCTGTGTGCTTTGCTGAGTGAGCTACATAGTGCAATAGCTTCAGCTTTTAAGCCTTTTCTGGATCACACAGCATATTTTAGTAATTAAATGTTGATTCTTTTCGCTTACTGGAGCTTCCTATCCTGTGAGTAGAGCGACACATTTCAGCTGCTTAATTTCTACCAACTGTACTTCTCAAGTAACATTGCAAAATGTTCAAAGACTTTGCTGAAAGAGCAACATTCTTTAGAAATTGCCAGGGTTTCTTACACATTTAATTTCCTTTTTTGCATAAGGTTCTGACTAGGTCACATGTTTAACCCCCTGACCCTACTGTGTTATACTGAGGGAAATTTCATTGGCATCTCAAAATTTACTCAGGAGCACTGGGCTATTAAGAAAAAGGTATAGAATTAATAGATATTTTTGTATTACAGGTTTTTCTTTTAATATGTAAGAAAGGAAAGACTTAAGAAGAAGGGGAGTGAAGTTCAGCAGACAAGGCCAAGTGCTGTAGTCAGTTTGCCTCACCTACCTCAGTAGCAGCATGACAACCCTTTAATGGTTGGTACCAGGGAGTTCAGTAGAGACTGTTTTATGTAAGCTGGAACATTTGATCTTTTTTCCATTTCTAATAACAATTTACTGCTTTATTTAGATCCTGAAGCTTCATGCCATTAGCAGAAGAACAGGCAATAAAAAAACATATTTAAATTCAGAGCACAGGTGGAGGATGAGAGCTTAAGCTCTCCAAGTTGTCAGTAGGAAAGCTGTAGGAACACTTCTGTGTGAGTGCAGAGGAGGAACTCACTGCAGGTAACTCCATTACAGGTAACCTGAGTTTTGCTTTGCCTTCTGTGTACTTCTGTTTTTCAGCAGAATGGGCTTTCTGAACAGTGCTTCATGTGTTAGGTTACCAAGCTATTTTCACTAGTTTCAAGTACTCCTTTCATCTTGGTTGTATGCAGGCTGGCTAGGATGGACCCTACCAAAAGGCATAATGGGAAGTAAGAAAAAAAACCACAGCAGGAAAGATTCAACTCAGGATCCAGTTCTGATTAATTTGATTTTGACCATCCCTTCACTCTTAAGGATCCTGGCACACATCTGAGATTGAATGTCTGGCTCTGCAGTAACCAGCAGGCTCTGTGGAGTATCTTTTTTGCAGAACAACAGCCTTAAGTATAGATTTCCTTGCTTTATGGGGAGTTTCAAATCTGGTTTTCTTCAAACAAGAAAATGGTTTATTGTGAAACAGGTAGAATGGCTATGAAAAGTGGAAAGGAAGAAATAATAAAGTGAGTCCAATTAAACTATGTAAAAGCAGTAAAATCAGCCAACTAAAGAAAGGAAACTTCCTGAATTAGGCTGTGTGTACTTTAAACACAGCCCACTGTGCCTTGCTATTTCAGGACATATTGTGTATGGTATCCAGCTATTTTAGAGATAAGATCAAATTTGTAATTTAGATCAGAATGTCCCTCCCAAGTGTGAACTTGTGAAGCATTACTGAGTCACAGTGGAAAACTATGGTCTGTGAGGATATAACAGACCAACTCAAAATGCTCTCAAACGTGGAAATTCAGTTTTCTAAATGAAACAGGTTCTGTTTGGAGACCCTGCTGGGCCAGCTGCCCACAACACAGCAGCCCCATAAAGGTGCAGGTAAGTGTGTCAGGACTGCCAGACTGTGCTGCTATGCTTTCTAACACAGTACCTGGCTGATGGTCTCTCTTACCCTTCCCAGTTGTGGTTCTTCATCAGTGACAAGTGCAGCCTCTGCTGGAAGACCCAATGTGTGGCTTAGATGCATCAGGCCAGAGAGGATGTGAAGAGAGCTTACCACCAGATGTCTGGGAAAATGAGTTAACCTTTCCTTATTCACAGCAATGAATAAGGTAATGTTCCCAGGTGCTGACAGAAAGGTGTGGCTGTTTGATGGGCGGCTGTTGGGACATTCTGCGTTTTTTGGCAAGTTTAGAGTTTTGGGATATTTTGGTCAGAGGATAGAAAAGGAAAAAACAGCCCAAAATACACCCCTGTCCTGGATGTACTCTCCAGGTGCCTGCT
Source organism: Zonotrichia leucophrys gambelii (assembly GCF_028769735.1). Classification (NCBI taxonomy): domain Eukaryota; kingdom Metazoa; phylum Chordata; class Aves; order Passeriformes; family Passerellidae; genus Zonotrichia; species Zonotrichia leucophrys. The sequence goes on along the minus strand of NC_088180.1, from coordinate 6,930,208 downwards.
GGTTCTTCTCTTCCTTGTGGGTGAAATCTGTATGCCTGGGATTTTGACTTCACTCTTTGCTGACCATGTCCACAAGCACAGTGGGAGGCAGGCAGTGCCTGCAGTCTGCTGTGGTGACATTGCCAGGGTGGTAGCACAGGAAATGTTAGGATGCACTGTGGCCATGACATTAAACACCTGTCCTTCAGCTTTATTTGAGCAAAATAAGGAGCTTTCTTTACTTGTGCAGTAGCTGCTTACCTTGCCTCTTGGTGAGTGTTTGTATTCACCTGGTGGCTCTTACTGTAAAGCCTCACAATGCTTTTCCAGGGAATGCAGGTGCTTATGGCTCAAAGCTGGATTACCCAAGCCTCAGGAGGCTGTGACTAAACTGCAGCACCCATCCATGTCATTAGCAGCTGCAGCTGAAGGCCAGTGCAGGTGGAGGGAGGAAACTGGATACCAGGAAGCTCAGTTGGTTCTGCAGTCAGCTCAGCTCTGTTCTGTGGGGTGTCAGCACCAGTGCACAGGGTAATTCCTGCATTGAATAGGTCTCCACTCTGAGTGACTAAATAGTCCTGCACTTCCTATGCCTGCAGAGTCTGGAGCACTAGATATCATGTAATTGAGCTTTTATTCCACAAACTTTTGTAAAGTCTAGTAATTTTAGCTTTTCTTTTCAAGAATATTAAATTATCAACCAAGCACAGAGGCACTGTGCCTCTTACCACAGTTGTGAGTGTGCCCAGCTGCCAGCTGTGAGCCCTGGGAGGATGCTCTGAGGATGAGCTGAGTGGAGATAGAGTCAGATACAAGCAACACGTTTTAACTTTGACTGGCACTTTATCTTGTCAGTGCAATTTTTCTTACCCCCGTTGCCATTTTTACGAATTAGAAGTAATGTAGAGGAAAAATGGGATATTAACACCCAGTTAACTTTGCTGCTCCTCTGAAACGATTCTGTGCTTAGCAGAGCTTGGAATTTCTGGCTCTTGAGAAAAAAAAATACTGTTTTTCGACGTAAGACGTTTGGAAATCTTAAACTGGGAACTGCAGTGGGGTCTCGGCTGAGCTCCAGCAGGGCGGGGAGAAGGCGCGGGGAGCGCGGCCCGCAGGGGGCAGCAGAGCGGGGCGGCTGCGGCCCCTCGGCCCTGAGCGTCTTCGGTGCCTCCTCCGCGGAAATCAATTCTCTGCTGAAATCCGAGACAGAACTGCCAGGTTTCCCTTCGGGAAGTAGTCTGTTCAGAAAGTGACATGCTGCTCGACAAAAATCCTTTTCAGTGTAGAACCATAGTCAAAGTAGCATTCAAGGTGTTAAGGTAAATGAAGTGACTGATGTGAGAAGGAGGATGGTGCTTTCCTATCAAAATGTTGGTGCTGTAAGTACTCAGATACTATTGCAAAACTCTGTAAGAAGACAGAAAATTGAATGGTTCTGAGTATGAAGAAATTTACCATTAATTTATGAAGCACAGAAAAAGCACAGAGTATCTCATCTTGACTGTTCAGTGACACTGTAACAAGGTGACAACCTCCAGAATAGAGCAAGGATAACAAAAATTGGTACTTTAAAACAAAAATATACAGCATGATTAGACACACCGGTCTTGATGGTGATAATTTATCAAAACACAGAAGTTCACAGCTGGTAAGAACACCCATTATTCATGAAAATGTGATGGCTGGAGTTATGCCAGACAAAGATCAATCTAACCATACCATCTGTACGTGTGCTTGTGTGCCTTTCCTGCACTGCAGACATCCAGCCTAGAGATGAGGAAGTTTATGTCACGTTCCCATCAGGGTCAAAACTTCAGCCAAATATGTTTTTCTAGATGCTTCCTTTGTTGTCAGAAAATCACCTTTAAACTGAAATTATTCCAAATGATGATGAAATCCTGCTTATGGTTACAGCATATTTATGCAGAAAAGGCATCCTATTAAACAGGAAGATTTGTTTGTATGGGTAGGATGCATAAAGTGTTCTAGTCATACTCATCTTCCTTTGCAATTTACGCCCACATTGGGCACTGTCTTTGCATAACCCAAGGAGAGGAAAACAATAATCTATTGAGAAATCTACAGAAATGTTCAGCAGGAATACAATTATGTATTCCAATGTCAAATTCTATAGGATCTTTTTGTCTGTGCTCTCTTCTCTTGTTACTCCATCAAAATACTATATGTGTGTTTTAACAAAGGAAAACCCCAAAATTCATAGAGATTCTGTAACTCCAGTTATATGAGAAGTGGGAAATGTACCAAAATGTCTTAATAAGACCTTGCTAACCTGTCTGCTGTCAGAATATTTTGGTGTACTTTTCATTCCAATTCTTTAGCAAAATACACTGTCATAGGACAGTGGATTAAGGTTTTGAAAGTGTTTGTTTCTCCTCCATATGGTTTACTAAAAACAAGCTAGAAAATGAACAATCATCAGGTGTTTTCAATGTACCCAGTGCATGCTATTAATATATTATAACCTCTGTTCTACAGAAGTAGAAATTGCTGGGAATTTGGCTATGGACTATACAGGGAGGAGGATTGGATCTTGTGTTACTATATTAATCATTGGGTAAATGTTTCTCTAAAAGGTAGGATTATAGAAATTTCCAGAGGCAGACTGATGGTCTAACATCCTGTTTTCAACAGCTCTAATTCCCAGGGCCCCATAGGAAGGCAGATCCCCTCCTTTCCTTCCCCCCATGTCAGCTGTGTCAGAGACTGCTGTCAGTCTCTCTCAGGTAAATCTGGCTGATAACTCAGGCTGATTTCATGGCAACCATTCTGCCTGACCTAAAGCTGAGCCTGTAAACCCACCCACAACCATGTGTGTATCAACCTCTTCCTTCAGGGCTTCTTTACTCTGTGACCTGTGGCAGCATTGGATCTCCAGGTTAATTATAACAGGCAATAAGATATTTCCTTTGTACTACTTTAATTCTATTAACCCACATTAATATCCAGAGCATCTCCGTTTACTTTTCAGTTATTATCAGGTAGATGCTAGTAAAAAATGAGAGCACAAGTAGGGCAATTTTCTTGTCATGATTTTTGGTGTCTTTCTGTTCTTGTTCTGTACCAGGGAGAATTGGTGTTTCAGACAGGTCTGTTCTGAGCACTCATTGCTCTCCATACCCCTCTTGTATCTGTTTTCTATGCTTACATCCAAACTGTCACGCTTGTGACTGTGTATCTGTGAATTTTAAAAAGCTTTGTGAGTTCTTCTTAGAGAAAGCTAATGGGAAAGAATACCCCTTGCAGAAGCTGCATTTTGAAATAAATACAGCAGCCCTATGATATTTGCTTTCCATGGAAAGCTGCAACAGAGAATTTAAGCACACCTCTTGATATGCCATTTCTGTTTACTCCTGCAAGGTGATACAATTCTGCCCCAGCAAGAAATATAGGAAAATGTGCCCTATTAGGCCAACTCAAGGAGGCTTAATAGAATTCCATTAGTTAGTCAGTCCAGCCACTCAGGCAGATTTTTAGTCTTTCAGTAACTCCTCTCAAAGATTTCCTGAGGTGGGAATGGTGCTCTATTATCCTGTAGTAAACTCCTCAAAGAAGTAACTTGGTTAGGCCAGAACTGCAGCAAAATGCCTAAGCAAAGGGAGGTTATGACAAAAAGAACAGCAGCTGATTGTTCAGTGAAATGCAAGTTTCAAGTTAATGCTAACGACAGAAGTTTTATCTCTTTCTGGGCTGCAGCATCCTGAAGGATGACACATGGGAAATCTGGGGAGTGGCCATCCAGATTCACAGATACAGTGTGTGACCAAATATATAAGTGGTGAGGTGTGTAAATCCATTTCCTTTCTAGGACCAATTTAGAGGGAAGTCCCCTAGGTAATATTTAGTCATGCTGGCTCAGCTATTATTAAGTACCTTAACTATTTAGTCCTTCCTACGTTCCCTCCTAATAACTTTAGTCCAGTTAGACCCAACATTATCTTCTGTATTGATTATGACTTTACTTTTTTCTATTATTATGACCTATGCACAGAGGAAATGAGACAGTTCTTGGTAAGAGGATTAGAAAATTTCATCATACTGTAGATACAGAGATGTCTGCGAGAATACTTTTAGAGCTGGAGGGACCCAAGTTTCCTCTTGAAGGTCCCCTGATTTCATGAGTCATATGACCTGCTATTTTATGGTTTAATACCTCCCCTTCCTCCTCTTTTTATATGACTTCTAATAAACTTATTTTTAGTATGTAGAAAGGAAATAAATTATAGAACAAACAGAAGATCTTTCACTTACACTAAACAACTTTTATGGACAGCTTCCTGTCCCAGCTGTGTGTGTGAACAGGCAATGGGCTGTGAGAGTCCATTAAGGACTGATAAATTCCCATGTACATCATTCTGATATGAGAGACCATGGCATCTGTACAGATGTTCTAGACAAATGCCTGGTTTCCATCATCCTCTGCCCTGAAGCAGGGCTGAAGTCAACCACTTGCTATTCTGGTCTTCTATCATAAGATAGAGCTGAAGCAGAATATAGGTTTTGCCCTCTTACTCTTCTGTGTTTCCTTTCCTGTGGAGAAACAAAATGAAATATTTCATCTTCCCCTTTTAAACTAAAAGAAGTCAGTTGTGACTTCTTTTACGCATATAGTGATTTCCTGTCTTCATGCTCCCACTCCCTGAAATATGTCCATTCCTCACACCTGTGGAAGAACTTGCGCTCCACAATTTATTTCTGCCTCTAAAATTTCCTTATTTCCTGCCACAATGACAGTGCTGGAATCAGAAGAGATCTATCATTTGCTATTATCTCTAGGGAGTGGAACATGATTTTAAATGCAGCTGCCTGGCAATTTAACAGTGGGTGTGCCTGTTTTCTACTCTCCTACCTACCTTAACAGGTTCCATTGCATGACCTGGTCAAGCCACACCCCTGTGTGAACAATGCTGCTGCTCCTGTGCTGCATTATTTTTATATGACATCTCTGCTGAACTGTCCTGCTTGCATGACTGACTAAACCAAACCTGCTGCTGGAGAATGAGTGACAGGCTTCCAGCATTTCATGTGCATCTCCAGCCACATTGGGCTGTGACCCACTTGTGACTGAATGGGAGACCTACATGGAAATGGCGAAGATGAATCAGGGGGTGGTACTTTTTCTGCTGAATCAGAACTGCATTGATGCCCTATACACTTCAGCAACATCTGAAGTGATGCTATCTAGATCCCTTAGAATTTGTGACTGAAAAATTAGAGTGCTATCTTTTCATTCAGATACTGACACACATGATAAATTAAACTGTCCTATATTTGTCTCAATCCATTTCATATTTCTAAGTTGATTTTAAATTCCAGTCTTTTTTAAAATTTAATAAATCAAAAGTCATGACTATAGAAGTGTACAATTATGCAACTATGATTTATACACATGCTTAATGAAAAGCCCTCCCAAATAAAGGTAAAAAATACCTTTTTATTGAAAAACCTGCCCTTCTAGGGCTTTCCAGCCTTCTTTAAAATCTTAGTAGTGCTATTTTTTGTTTCTCTATAAAAAACTGCTTTTAACAGTCTGGCTCTAAAAATCACATCAACCAGGTGTAATTTTCATTTTTCCCACTGCTCAGGGTACAAACTGTGTGAAATGCACTGACATGGATGCATAAAGGTACACAGCAGAATCCTGGTACTATTATCATTACCTGATTGGCTTCAGTGGACTTGCTCTGTGGTCATGCCCAGACACAGCTTTTCTGACTAACCCATTCCCTTTTGTCCCTTCTGTCTGTTCCAGGGCAAATTACTGTCCATGTGGCATTGTATTACTTATTGACCTATCTAGCATTTTTTTGCTTTGTTGGTACATAGTTAAAAAGTATTTTGAGAACTCAACAGAAAGATGGACTTTGAGTAGAAAGTAGGACAATTAAAAGTAGAAGACATTAAAAGAAAGATTTTCTACAATTGTAGTCTGTTACTCTACATTATCAGTAAAGATGGAAGCAAGGTATTATTGCAGGTAAGTCCAGGAATTTAATTTTTACTCAATTCAACCATAACTGAAATTATTACATAAAATACATACTGAGGGTTTTGCACAAATAAAATGTGTATTCTGCATTTGAAACTCCTTATGAGGGAATTCCTAATTATAGATTTATGGGTGTGAGATCAGCAGGAACTCTCTGAGTTTTTATATTATAATCTTACATGGCTAATCTTATATTAGCCATGTACCAAGCATGAGAGCAAACAGTTATATCAATTGGTCTGAGAAGTGATTTGATGCTTGTAGCTAAACCAAGCTGAACATTCAGGTAGCTGTATGTGTTACATCAAATCAAAAGGTAACAGTAGGTGCAAATGCAGCCAAGATGTATTTGCCAGTGAAAGACAAAATACTACTTAAGAGAAAAACTGCACACTATTATATATTGGTTTGTATATTGCATATAAGAGCATCTATGGCAACTGACTTTGGGGGCTCAGTTTCTGATATGTGTCAGGCTGTTTTAGCAGGCTAAAATTTTCACATGAACTATAATATCCAAAAAAGAGAGCCTGATAATTACATGGGGCTGAGCTAAATGTGTGTTTGAGAATACAATAGTGAGAGCTGGCAGAAAAAAAGAAATAGATTTCAGGAAACATCATTGATCAAGCCTCCAGTTCTTACTAAGTCTGGTTCTGAAATGTTTTACATGCATCTGTCCATTTGATAATCTCTGCTATAATGGGTTTCATGCCTTAGGGATGATGAAGGCAGAATAGATCTTAATCCCCCTGGAAAGTGAAGGCTATTAGAAGTTAATTATAACCTCATTTTTGTAGCAATGCGAACAGGACTTTATAACCTTAATGACCACAGGTGTGAGTTCTTGTACAATTTGTGACTACAATTATTCCCAAATCTCATAGGATTAATATTCCACTTGATAATGTGTTACAGGAACTTTTCTTTTTCCTCTGGACTATGTCAGCAGTTAGCCTGAAGATGGACAGGAGATTTTGATTTAAAAAAAAATCAGCCTTTTAGCATGTCTACATTTAGGCAATTTGTTTTTGTAGGACCAGGCTACTCACTCCTGCTGTTCTACGAGGGCAGACCTTCCTCCTCCATGTACTGCATGCTCTACGTCCATCTTGTGATCAAGGGCTTTGCATAGAAAAGCCTGTTGATCCTGTGCCATCCCACTTCATTTTTCCTACAGCATAATAGTCTTTGGGCCTCCTGGGAAAAAAATATTTCAGTAATGCTGGTGATAGGAAACAGGGTAGTTACAAAAACCAAAGGTGTCTACACTTTAAATTTCTTGCTGTTTCCATGTAATTATATTAGCTTTTTCACAATAACTATTGCTTCAGATATTCATACTGTAGTGTAATTGTGTAATTAACCTACTGTGCCTTTGGACCATTGTAGTCAGAAAGCACCAGCAGGTTTCAAACTGAAAGCTCAGCATCCTGGTTGGATTATGTTCTGCCACCATATTGTATATTGTCTATGAGCAGTCTGTATGATAATGTATATGTTTTGGGCAGTCTGTCCAGCTGTAAAAATCAGCAGAATGGAGTTATTTCAGTGAAACTAATTCCCAAGGAGTGATTTACTTTTTATTCCTCCATCTTGTTTCTGTAAACTACTGCCATCTCCCAAGCAGAGTATGAAGGGCTCCCAGCACGTACAACGACTCTTGCAGGAAAAAAGAGCTGTAAACTGTGGCAAATCTACTTCAGATTATCAGAACCAAGGAGGTAAGGTCATGGGACCTGTTTCAGGGACAAGCTGAAACCAAGCACAGACTTCTCCCTGAGGTGTCAGGGAGCGAAAGAGGGAGACTGTGGAGAAAGAGGGAGTGACTGTGTTAAACTTCCAAAGGGGGTGAGAGAGACTGGAAAACATGGAGTAATGAGCTGCAGCCATGAATATGTGCAGAGTGTGCCCAAGGCAAGCAAAGCTGGCCATGGGAGCACCTTGGCAGAGCAGAGGAGACCTGTTGCTTGCTAGAAGCTGTCACCTCTAGTACTGTTGGTGGGGAGTCAATCCTGCCCAGGAGGACAAGGGAGTGTCAGAGGTCCTTTGACTGGGGAGGTATCAACAATGCAAACCCACATTCTGGGGACCTTCTGAGTTGTAAGCCTGTCTTCATGTTTCATAGCCCTAATAGCTTGTTTTCCATGAGCTTACCCAGCTACTTTTTGGGAGCATTTAAACTCTTCATGATCAGTGATTCTTCTGACATAATTTTCACACAGAAATGTGGTGCCCGGTTTTCTTCAAATCCACTATTCTCAAAGGTAGGAAATAATGAATAGCTATTCCCTGTTAACTTCTGCATACCAATCATGATCTTCTATGCCTCTGTCACTCATTCCCTGCCACTGTCTTTTGTCCAAGCCGAAGATCACAAATTCGCTTCTCCTTTCTTAATCCAAAAATAATTCTAGAGTTCTTTTTTTCAGCTCTGCTGTGTATGTCCCATATTGCTTCAACAGCTTCTCTTAAACTTTCTTTTTGCCACCTGGGGAGTCCCAGATGTTCACTCCATACCAGTGGTTGGCTACATAATTCCTTTAGTGTAGACAGAGCTTTGGGGATGAAGAAAAAGTTGTTCCAAATGTTGCTTTCATGCAGAAGGGTCACACAGGCTACACAAGGGGTGAAGAGACTGCAAATGGTTGCATGGTCAAGTAGCAAGGCAGCAAACAAATTACTCTCATTACTACACTTGTGCATCTTGTTGGCAGGGGAAGGGAAGGTGTTTCTGAGTGTCCAAAATAGGGAGACTACTCACCATGCATGTAGGTTATTTTTTCTTGGAGGATACTAATTTGAGGATTAAAATGAAGATGCTCCTTTTCAAACTAATATTGGTAAATCAAATAAACATGCATTTCTGCTATTTTCCAAGAAATGGAGAGAGCTGAACTAAAATGGATGCAACTGAGAAAATAATATTTTTATTGTCTGTCTATTATTCATGGACAAGTCTTTTCCTCATCTGCACTTATAAGATTTCCATCAAAATTATCAATATTCTCAAAGTTGGTGCAGACCTTGAAAAATTTCCCAGAGATCTGATTATTGTGCCTTACTCTCTTATGTCAATGATTATTGTGCCATACTTTTATCATATAGGAAGGGAGGTCCTTTTCCCTCATGTACTGCAAGTTTAGTCTCTGACTGTTCTTAGAAAAGCAGTTGTGTTTGTGCCTTGCAGCGACTGGGCAGCCCCACATACACACCTTGTTCCAGAGGGAAATACAGTCCAGAAGATACAACTTGTGACTAACCAGAGCAATCTCACAGGTCTGTGAAATCCTTCTCAGCTGCAGCCACAGAGGTCACCAGGTGTCTGCATACCAGAATTTAAATAGACTCACCAGAATGACCAGGAACACGTGCTAAGGGATAACCCCACGGGTAGACAACATACTTGAGAAAGACCATGTTCCTGTTGATGATCACACACCTATTATCCACCTGCAAACCCACAAAAGCAGCATTACAATCAGGACTTAAGACAGGGGGTGATTCATAGGGAAATGCAATTGTTTGTAGGAACAAGACACTTTGCCACAAAAAGAAATGTGTAACACTCAATCTTGCCTTGAGAGAAATCCAAGTACAAGTGGATGTTCTAATTCATCTGCCTTGGGCTATATTACCTTCCCCAGGAGGAGAAGAGAACAGTAATTGGGAAAACAGCAAAAAAGATGCTGAGTACTAAATGCAGACCCTTCATTCATCCCTCTGTGCTGGGCAATGATTTCTTCCTCTCTTGCTCAGATCCTTGTCATGTTGATAGCTCAATATCCTGCCCTGGGGACAGAAAGCTGAGAGGAGGAAGGGAGCAGAGGCATTGTACACAGAGAGGGTGAGGCACCCATAGTTCAGTGCAGTTTCTATTTTTCCAATGCAGATTTCCTCTCTTCAGCTCTCTGGTCATTACCATCTTAACAGGTAAGGACATTGCAAAGCCATAACTCTGTTTTCTGGTGGTCTTAATTTAATTACATGAAGACAGGAGATAAATTATTTTTAAAATGTTGTTTAAGTTATTTGTTCTGCCATTTATTTCAAACAAAAGCATCTTCTTTGCTTATAACTCCCTTGATTACTGAGGAATGTAGTGCTCCTGACAGATGCCCCAGGGCTGCAGATGAAGACTGTGTGCCTAGGCCGTGTAGGGCGGTATGGGTTATGGCGTTTCCTCAGCCCAGACGCGGAAGAACTGAGCATCGGAAATGCTGAAGTCCACACCTGCACTCTGGCTCGGGGCCAGCCGGCTCGGGCAGACCACGCTCACCTTGTTGGACCTTTGGCACTGAGGCGGATGCTGCCATCCATGCACTGAGCTGCACCGGCTTGGTGCCTGTCAACCCCGAGGCTGGCTGGGATCTGCGTGCTTTCTGATGAGCCTGGTACCCATTCCTGGAGCACGGACAGCAACTGACAGCCTGGGTGGCTCACGAATTGCCGTGGGAAGAAGAGGAGGACAGTGTTCAGCTTTCACAGAACACTTACAGCGCTCAGAGGTGGGTGCCAGAGATCGGGACTGAGTGGCCGCCAATGGCTCCTGCGAGCCCTAACCCCTGTTTTGCGGTGCCAGGGGTGGCTGTGTGACAGATGGACCTTTCTGGGTCTGCCCTCGAAGCTCCTCTCCCCAGGCTGCACCCCGACACCCAATATTCCCGTGAGCAAAGGGAACGCCACCCTGCCCTGGCACCTCAGCGTCCCACAGCGACTTTGCCCAGCGTCACGGCACGGGAGGCAAGCGGGCACTTGGGCGGCCCGAGAGCCGGCGCGGGGCCGCGAGTTCCGCGGGGCGGAGGGGGAAGCGGAGCCCGCGCAGCCCCGGCCCGCCCCCGCCCGGCCCCTGCGGCCGCCCGCGGCCAAGTGCGCGGGGGCGGAGCGGCGGCGCCGGCCCGAGGAGCCGCAGAGAGCGCTGGCCCGGCGGCCCGCGGGGATGCTGCGCTACAGCTCGGGACTCACGGTGACCGCCACCACCCCCCGGAGGCCGCCCGGCGACGGCGGCCGCTCCCGGCGGAAGGTGCGCGGGGCAGCGCGGGGGGGCGGCGGGGAGGTCCCGCGGGCGGGGTCGCGGGGCGAAGCGGAGGTTCGACATCCCCCCTCGTGGAGTTACCTGCGGAGTTAACACCCCCACCCCCCTTTTCCTTATTTTCAGTACTTTCGGGTGAAGCTTGGGGTGTGCGAGAGCATCTTTTTGTGCGTTGTTTTAGGTGTGGGAAAGGAAGAGTTTTTGGGGAGTCCTGCAAGGCTTTTGTAGTTCTAGATCCTGGCCTGTTCTGTAAATCTGCGAGGAAGGTGTACTTGTGTTGAAGACTTTCCCCGCATCATTGCAATGTGCCTGGATATTTACAATGCGAACTCGCCTATCCTATCCTGAGAAAGCTCACTGTAATGATTTAGATGGCAATAGTAATTTAACTGTTTAATCAATTCCTCAAATGCAGATATGTAATTTGCTGATTTAAAAAAATTTCTTAAATGCACTAAATAACAATCATCTCTTAATCTGTTTGGCTTCTAAAAAGTTGTTAAAACAAAGGCAGATATGATAGGAATGTCTCTACAGCCACTCAGCTTTAAATAGCCCTTTTCTTGCTTCTGTAACTACACTGATATCATTGTGAATGAGAAGAAAGAAATAAAAAAAAAGTGATAATCTTATTGTCACAAAAAAATACATCTATGTGACCATGATGGTTCTTGAATTATGCAGTTATTGTTTTGATGCTTCAAAAATATGAGTTCATAATCTAAAAAATGAAGAATGGTTTTACGTGATAGCAAGAAAGTCAGTGTGGTCTTCCTGACAAAAAGATCCCTGGTCTTCATAAAAAATGAAATTACTCATACAGAAGAAAAATTACAGTGACTTGAAAATCATAGGTATGTTCCCTATATGTCTTCTGTGTTCCAATAGAGTTTCCCTGTTCTAGTATTTCTTAAAGAATTTACAGTAAGGGAACTTCTGTTCAGGTGATAAGCTTCTTATTTTAATCCCCTTGATAGATTTATTGGGAATGATGAACTGCATTTGATACATTCTTTTAAGAAAACTGGTAAGAATTTAATTTGTGACTACAACCCACTGGGAAGCTGTTGTTCCTTTTTTTAGTGAAGTGTGGCTCCCTTACCATGAGTTGTCAGAAGAGGGGAAAGAGACAATTGGAATAACTGCTGAATAAAAGGAAGATGTGTGTCACATCCCTGTGTGCCTGTGGTCAGAGGAAAGTGCCCTTTAATTGTGTGTGGAATCTCATGGTAGAGATTTCATAAATGGAGCAGGGTAATCAACTAATAAATGACCAAAGAAAGTACTTTCTTCTTTGCTTTTTAGAACTGAAATTAAACAAGCACTGTTTGTCTGCTTTCACCTTCAAAGGTCTAAAGCCAACACTTAGTCAAAGGGAAGGATTTTTAGCCATTGAGCTGATAAGGTAGTAGGTAGTTATTCTACAAATATGTTGTCCCCATTTCTTTTGTCAGTATCAGCAGTATGAAATTCTGGTGATATAGAACTCCAGGGCTGGTTTGAAGCTTGCTCAATATTGAACCACATCTTTTTTATCTATGGGGGTCCTGTAAAATGCTTAGAGACTGGTTGCTAGTAGAATAGCCTGGTTTTTTCTGTTGCTGTACTAGTAACTTTTGTTATTCTGTAACAGCATTGCATTGATCATTAATTTAACAATTAATTTTAATGAAAAAATCTGTAATTATTTCAGCCTATAGTTAATTCTGATTAATGCCTTTCTGGATGCTTTGTTTTTTGGAAAGGGGGAAGAAGAGGCTGAAGAACATTACTTAAACTGAATCTGTCATCTGTATTTGTTTTAAGTTGCACCCTAGTGATTTGAGTAGGGTGGTAAACATACATGTGGATTGTGGATCTGGGCCATGGATTCTCAACATTTTAAACAAAACTAGATTGGGTTTTTTTCTTAACTGCCATATTGCAGTAGCTCTCCTCTGTGCTGTCCTACCAGCCTCTTAGAAATTTGGTAAAAACCATATTTTCACCTATCACTTTTCATTGCAGTCAGGAAGCTTCCAAGGTCTGGTGTTGTGTTGAGGTGAACCTCTCCAGTCCTTGCTTTCCTGTCTGTGTCTCTGTTTCACAAATGATGTCAGATGAGCTTTGGAAATGCCACTCATGGGTTGTTGGTGTCAAAAAGCCAGGAGTGAGCATAAAATGTTGGCAAAATTAAGATCATTAATAATGTTGATTTGCCAAAGCTGCAGATGCTGCAAATTAAACAAAAGTCAGACAGTCTTGTAGGACTGTTAGAAAGATACCTTGTTCTTCTTCTACCCAGTATTTCTTTTTAAAATTTGTGCTCACAAAGTTACAATGTTAATGACATTAAGGTAAGGTGGAAGTCACGTCTGTCCCTGTTTTCTCTCACTTGTTCTTACTGTCAGTAAGCAGATGAAGGAAATTGAATTGCAGCTCTGTCCCTGTTGGAGTAGTTCTCATTCTCCTCCCCATTTTCGTTCTGCATTGCCCAGTTTGTTTCTGGAAATTACTTTTTCATCCTCAGTCGCACGTTATCCTGCCACTGTTTGGCACTGAGTCGAGGCTCTTCCTGTTAGGATTTCATTTCCATTTTAAGGCATCACTACAGCAGTGTTTGCTGTGGGAGGAGGGCTTGCTGTGATTTCCATGTGAGCCTGCTCATTGATTTGGTAAGGAAAGTCACCGCCAAATGGCACAGTGTGTTGTTCCTTCAGGAAGACCTGCAGAGCAAGAACAGTGCATGTGCAGTGTTCAGAACTGCTTCTGGGGGCTGGAGGAAAAAGCAGTGCCTGTTGGGTTTCCTTTCCATTCTCTGTAGTGTTTCTGAATTTTAGCAGATGGATCTGTAGTCCTGTCCTTAGGTAGAATGCATCATCTGGTGCCCAGAGGAGCAGGACTGCATGGCTACTTTATACATTTGTGCTGTTTCCCCAGGGATGCTGAGGAAGTCCCATTGTTGTAAACAATGGCAGAGTACAGCCAGTGTAAGTTTGTTCTAGCAAGGAACTGGGTGGTTCTGTGCCACAAGCCTTGCTGGGCACAACTTCAAGGCTGGAATCCTTATGATTGCCAATTGGGGTAGGGTGGGGTAAGTCATTTGGGGGTAATAGATAAGGCAAGGTGAAAAGGGCAAGAAGAAACAGCTTAAATGATGACAACCTTGTGTTGTACAGTGGTTTTAGTCTCAACAAATGACTGTTGTTAATTTATATTTCCAGTGTAGTTGTGACGACATGACTACTGTCTGTATTGGACTTCTGTGATTTCCTTCATAGCAGTCCTGTGACACCTGTGATGTGAAGGGCAGTCGTATTCACTCACTGGTGTACAGGTACAGAGATAATTACTTATTTACAATCACTGCAGTGTGCATCTCTGTTAGCTATAATTAGCCTCATACTGATTAATAGGCAAGTTATTTGCTTCAGAGATTCATACACAGCCTCATTCTCCTAACTTTGAGTTGCCAGTCATTATCTACTTCTAGTTATTTCAGGCATTTTTAATGTTTCATCCTAGCAATATGTTAATTCCATTTTGTCCAGTTTTCCTTTGTTCAAAATCACTGTAAGAAAAAGGTGGCCTCATCTATCACCTGCACAGCACAAATTCACTTCTGTTTCCTATTTATGGCTCTGGCCTTTGTTTGCCTACATGGACAAATGCCAGTCTGTGTTTCCCTTCTTGTTGTAAACAGGAATGTTTTAAGAGGAAAGAGCCTTAATAAGCTAATAGGAGGAAAGGGCATGAGGAAATAGATGAGGAAAGGTGAAGTTAATTACCTTATGAATCAATGAGTTCTAAAGATGAGGAATTTATTATTATTATTATCTGGATAACTAATCTGTAAGTAGGAAGTACCACCAGCTTCTGTAGTATATGGAGACAGTCTGGTGTTCTTAGAACAAACCTAGCAGCCAATCAGTATCAAAAGCCAATGTACCAAGTTTCATAATTTTAGAATGCATTTCATTGTTTCAGTGTTCTTTAGCAAATATGAAAGCATAAACTGCTTTTAGGTTTTGAGGGCTTTATTTCACTTTGTGGCTTCTTGTCCTAGATTTTCTAGCATATAGATAAATGATAAATTAACAGGGAGGAGGCCCCTGCACAAAATATTGATTTTACAGATATGCCTACAGAAAAGGTTATATCTCACCTTAATCTTCTTATAGACTTTCCCCCCTTTTTATTCTTTATAATACAGACACATCTCACATATTTTGTAAGAACTTTATCTATCTTAGGACACTGTTTCTTACTGTCCTTGCAGACCTGAAAGACCAAACTGAGAGGAAGATGGAAGGCAGTACCTAATATTTCTAAAATACAGTTGAGAACATACCAGTAGTCTAAATGCTATTGATTTGTCCTCTCAACAGATTCAAAGGAATGCCAGAAAAAAATAGTGAAGTTGCAGATAGTTCTTCCAATTGTTTTTGCTTGGGAAGAAGAAAAAATTAAAGCCTGTTTGAAAAGTTGAAAAAAGTCTTTTGTCTGGCAATGGAAAATAGGGATGTGACGTTGTGATGCTGAATAGTGGTCTCTGAGGAAGTTGTATTGTAAAGAGGTTTGAAAATGCAGTCAAGGCAGCTTAAATGATTTGAAAGGTAGTTGGAAGCAATGAATTGTGAAATGGTAACATTTGGGGTGCATGGGAAGGGCTTTGCTGCAGTGCTCTGAATGCAGTGAGCAGAATTTATTGCCATTTTCAAGGCAAAAGGAGGTGCTGTAATGACCAAGATGTGAGCTGTTAGCTGGGACAAGTGCAGTGGGAAGGTGGGTGTGAAAGAGAGACACATTCAGCATGACTTCAGGAGAAACTGGAGAGATCCAGATCAGTGAGATGCTGGGCTGTAGAACAGTGATGTTGGCCCACAGTAATCATGAAAGAGATACTTACGAGGTTTAGAGGAAGAGCTTTAAGAGCTCTCTTTGTTGCCAGCAGACAGCTGGGATTTTACAGGAAAGTATTGTACAGCTTTGAATTTGGACAGCCAAATTTCTCATTTCATCATTTGCTATGCTCTGCTTAGGACTTAGAGCTTTTTCCACAAAAATGTCTCATGAATAGGACTAAGACTGAAAGTTTTAACCAAGTTTTTTTGTATGCAATGTATTGCTTGGAAAACACCATTAAAGCAAAGATGTCTCGGCCCAAAGCAAGGCAAACTGCAGCTGGGTACAGAACAGTACCATGCCTGCTGGCAAGAGAATGGCTGTTCTAAAATCAGATGGGAAACAACACCTCTTAACTTTTTTTCTGAAGTGTTTTGAAGCTTTACAAACAATTTGTATGTACCAGATTTCAAGAATGCTCCTATTTAGTGCAGTTGCAGTAGTGAGGTATCCTTGAATTAAATACTTGGCTATAGGCTGAGCAGAAAAGAAGCATTTACTGTAAAATACACTCTGTGTTTCTAAATAATCCCTTTTGAAGAATAAAAGTATGCCAAATCAGCAAGCAAAATTCAGAAAGTAGAAAATTATGTTCGTTGTTCTGTTATCTCAGCTCTCAGTGTCATTTATGAGTACCTAAGAACAATTTGTTGATTGAAATGGATTTTTGCTATTTCAGTTATGTAATTATGGGAATGCCCTTGAATTATTTTTTGCCAGCTAAAAACCCCTTTAATGTTTAATAATAATAATAATGATAATAATAATAAGCTGTGTGGTAGAAAACAGAAAATAGAAAGTTCAAAGCTGAATGTCAGTACCGTTCGTTCTGTAAAGCAAATTCTTAAAATCATTTTTGTAACACCTAAATCTTGTTCTTCTTTCAGATGAATGTGTGTAGGCTACGTTTAACAGTGCCACCTGATGAAGTGCCACAGCCTGAACAGGGACCAAAGGAAACCGAGAGAAAGAAAAGTGTAAGTTTTAAAAATCACAGTTAAATTCTCTATAAATAAGAAGTAAACATTGCCCTCCATAGATGTTGATATTTGTTGTTTTAGCAGCACAAAGCCCGGTCATCTTAGAAGATTTAAGAACATGTGGAAGGCCATCAAGTTGGGTGTGAGCTTTGAGTCTAAACTGTGGAATTAGGGATGGCAGAACTGCATGCAAAATAGACCAATGGTAGAGGAACAACAGAGATTGTAGATGATTTGTGACTGAGATACCTTTAAAACTTGATTATTTCATATTTATGTATCAAAGAGGAGGAAACTGCTACTAGGAACATGGTTCTGTCTTAAACAGGATCTTGATCAGGATCCTCTTGATCCTAAAAGAGCACTTTATATTTCATGTGCAAGATTTGAGCATTAATGTAGTTGGTGTGCTGGGGACGGTTGATGTTTGTGTGTGCCAGCTAATTTCAGTAAAGGGTGATGTACAAATAAGAAATTAAAGAATTCAGGATTGTTCTGAAGGAAAGCGATTTTGAAGGTCATGTGCTTAAAAGAGTTCAGAAGGCCATTTGTTTGCAGAAGTGCACACAGAAAAAAAAATTTACAATCTCCTTTGGTGCAGAACTTGTTCTATAAGAACTGTTCACTGCAAGAGATGATGTTTAATTAGTCTTAAGGATGAAGACTAAAAAGGGAAGCTGGAGGGCTCCACAACGTCATCACATTTATACTCTGATAAACCAAAATTAAACAAGTTGATGAAGTTTGCTAGACTCAATGTCTGACAATAGGAAGTATGACAACAGAAAGACAATAATGGGTTTTAGTAGAAATAATTTCTTTCGAGATAATTAAAGGCAAAAATTACTGTGAAAGGCATTCTAAGCAATAAAAATAATTGCAAAGTAAAATTCTCAAGATAAGGATAGGTTATCAGTTGTTTTTTGTCCTGGAATCTTTTGCACACTCAGGTTTTCATACACTGGTCTAGCAGAGTAATTGGTTCTTCAGCATCTAGAAATGTTACTTACAGAATAGTTTAAATAGACCTGAATGCAAACTATATTTGGGCTACCATTAAATAGTAATAATTCATTTTGTACACAGGTGTTTAGGTGTAGCACTTAGAGTAACTTCTCTGTCAGTCTCTTGTCAGCTTTTATGAGATTGCAGCAACCCTCAGACTGGCCTAAGTTTATGGGCCCATTGCCCTAAGAGGAATCCGAGTTTGCTTTTGAGGAGGATAGGTATTTACTCATGCCTTACTCACTTTATGGTTCTGAGTAATGTGATAATGACAAAGAATTGTTAAGGGTTAGGGCTGGACAATTTGTAGTGACTTTCTTATGTAACCAATGTTTTTTTCTGTGGTACCATGTATTTAATGAGCTGCTATTTTCCCCAAAATACAAGTAAAGGCAAGTGGGTTTTATATCAGAGAATGTTAAGGAGAGGATATGAAGATAAAAAATACATTATTTGATTCTATGTGCAAAACAGTGATGTTTAAGTGATGGGTTCTTAAAGCTGTGACCAGAAAAAACCATATGCAATGTAAGTATTGTATGTTCTGAGTAGTTTCTAAAGTTTAGTACTTTGAGACAATTGAAAGACTTAAAAGTCAGGCTTCAGAGCTAGGTGGGATCTACTCAGCCAATTCCATAGCAATTAAAAAACACAGAGGAATTGTGCCAACTACTTGTGTTTTATAATTTCTGTGTAACGAAGAAAAATAGCCATGGTGTATGGAAGCAGCTAGAAAAAAATCACTGCTCATGAAATGGTTTTTCCTCGTGTCTCTAAAGTCAGACAGCAATGTATTACCTGTAGATTTTTATTGTCTATGTAATCAATTGCTTCGTGTATTTGAATTAGTTATGCAGTAACTTACAGTGCACAAATGCCTCACGATTAGTCATGCTGTGATGCTTTTACTACACAGTTTAATTAAAAAAAAAACCTTCTAAAAACAGTAATAATGTATCTGCTGATCACTTGTTTTCAGCTGACTTTATGTTAATAAAATAGCTTAAAGCACTTTGAGAACAAGTTTTACAAATATTAGATAATCCTTACACAGTCCTGTGAGAACTGTGCCCCTTTTTGGAAATAGGGATAATAGTAATTAGGGAACTGCTCTGTTTTCTACCTTTCACTTTACAATTTAAGGTCAAAAAATCCAGCTTCAGCAAGAATCAAATTTAATATCAGATCCCTTGTTGGAATCTAGTGTTCTGTGCTGACTTTAAGTGCTGACTCCTAAGAAAACGGGAACATGAAAAATGCTTTTGGTATTTACAATACATTAATGTGACTTACAGAAATGAACTGCAGGGGTAATCTGTGGGATTGCACAGTTTTTGCTGGAGTTCTCAGCCAAGTCAGGCGGTCAGAGCCTGGCTGCAGGTGCTCTCCTGTTTGGGCAGGACAAGTCTCTGCCCCTGCTGCTGAGGGAGGAGAGAAAAGACCTTGCAGTGTCGGAGGGAATGCCAGAAAACTATAAATACACCATGGTGTGACATTTGGTTGTAATCTCCTCTTTGAAGTCTTTCATTAGAAGGAGGTGATTTTGAGCTGCCCTAATGTGACATGGTGCTGGCTCACTGTGTTTGTTACTTTTCTGCATCTCTCAAGCTCAGTACCATTAAGAGGTGTTTCAGTTCAGAATCAGGAGCTACACAGCAGCCCTTGCTAGTGCTGATCCTCCCAATAACTTGTTTTGCTGCTTGATGTCAGACCAGAAGGAATTCTTTATCAATTCTGTTGGTAGCTCTTGCATTAGCCTTTTTCATTGGAGTCCAAACTTGGCAGGAAATTTATGCTGAATTTCATTCAATCTGTATCAGTGCAGTAAGTTTCTAGATTAACTTTTTTACTGCTATGCATCCATTGAATAAAAATGAACGTGTAAGAGATTAAAAATGAAATTATGGATCTGGGTGGTTTTGTTGCAAGAAAATTGCTGCAGGCAATACTGTACTAGGGTGGCCTCTCCCTGCCTTTTGTGACAGGCTGGCAGATGGTACAGAGCTAGAAACTGATCACAGAAACTGAAGGGGGAGTGAGTTTGTGTCAGGTTGAATTTTTTATACTCATTTTTAGGATATGAGACTCTGAAAGAAGCATATGAGAACTTAACCCACAGGTAGAGGCTGGTTGGTTGGGTTGTTTGAATTTTTAGTACTTTAGGTAGAGAGAATCAAAACTATTCTGATTCTGTTCCATTATTCCTGTCCATGATAGACAATGGGTGACATTAGTGTGAGGCTGTTTACTTCACCATGAAGTACAAAGGAATGTTGTGCTTGGCAGATTGTATGCAAAATCTGCATATCCTGAAGCCTCTCTTGTCTTGCATAATAAAGGGCTACCAGACAATTGTATTGTCCCTCTTTGGGACTGGGCTTGTTTTATCCATCAGTCTCTTTCTTCACTGTCATGGTTAAATTTGGAAGTGTCATTGGAAGCTGCAGCTAAGCTTTTGAGGGCAGAATGTGAAGATATGTATAGACAGACATTTCTTTTTCATTTGGATACATGGACAAGAGAATGAAAATGAGATAACACTCTGGAAATCTGTGTCACTTTACTATCTGTGGCTTTCAGCCAAGTTTGAGCAGTGTTTAGTCTTAAACTCAGGTTGGTACTTTGGCCCCATATATCCTCAAACACTTTAATTTTCTTGGTTTTTTAAACATCACAACTAAAAAGTGGAACTCTTTTTACTTCCTAAGCAAGAATACAGAAGCATGGCAAATTTTCTTTTTCCCAGCAAAAAAAAAAAGTAGGCTGTAAAGAAGCCAGAAGGGGAATTTGCTCCTGTACATCATGGTGAGAATCAAGCAGAAACTTTTGTCAGGCCTGGTTCAAGAATATGAGTGCAGGGAGTGTGGGGCTGTGGTGCACATGGAATCTAGGACAGCTATTTTCTCTGCTGCTGCCAGCCCACTCCTGTCAGCAGAGCAGAACTTGTACCTGAAAAAATGTGGTTCATCTGCTACAGGTGATGTTACTGTTTCTCAGCCTCTCCAGCACTGGTCCCTTGATTTTTGACTCAGACTAATTAAGCAACACCTTTGTTAAAAAGAGCACTACATTAAAAATACAGAAAGAATTCTGCTGACTTCTGAGGTTACTGCTGTATTTGTTGTATCTTAGCTTTCCAATGTGTAAACGCTGGCATTGTGTGTACAGATTTCAGGGGTTAAATAGCACTTTGTATAATGTCTGGCACTTCTCTTTTGAGATGGACACCTAAATTCAGCACCCAAGGAGCTTCAAAGTTGGAAAGTGTTCAGTGACGCTTCTTGCATTCTTCATGAATTTAAGAACACTCATGTCTGTTGTGGCATGTTTTCCCTATTGTAATACGAGTTTAATGTAAAACATTCCTAAACATTCCTAAAACATTCCCATTTTTATGGGCTGTAGAGGAATTTGAAAGGACATAAAAACAGAGCTACCTTTTGTCAGAGCACAGTAACTTTTCTTGGTGAGCTCAATGTTATAAATGTGTCATTTTACTGAATAGAAAATATGTAACCTCAGTAACAACATGAATATTCTTGTTCCTTGTGTAACTAGTGAACAGGTAAAAGATAACTGGATGTTTTAGAAATGCCTGGAATGTGGCTGTTAAGAGAAAGATAAAGCCTTGTTTGACTGATATAATTCTTGTTTACAGTTTTTTGATGGTGTAGGTAAACAGAAGATCATGAGTCAGGAAAATTTTAAGGCCACAGGGATACTTAACACAGACTTGAGTTAAGCAGTACATTAGATGTCCTTTATTCTCAAAAAAGATGTGTCTTCTGTGCTTTTGCTTTCAATTTTGGGCCAGGGAGTACAATATATAAGCCTATCTGACTTTCATTTATAAAACTGGTAGATTAGGAAGCAGACCACCCCTCAGTGTTATTTATGTAATGCAAATTAAACCATGGGCCATTGAAAAAACAGCTAAAAACTTAAATTCAGGGTTTAGGTTTGTAATGTCTTCACCTCTTTCATGCAACTTGTGCTGCCTCCTTGGACAGAGACATAAACAGGATGCATGGCAATTATCAAGACTTTTGCAACCTTGGCGTGTAGGCTTCTGTTTTAAATATTTATTAGTTAGGTGCAGACAGTCTGTGTTTCTTTGGTGCATTCTGTGTGAGCACACCAAGTGCAGCTGTCTGTCACAGACAGGACACGTTCCTGCAGGCTGATCATCCTCAGCACGCGTCCTTGCTGTCTCCTTGGGCTCTCGTACAACTGACTGTAGGTGCAAAGAAATATTCACAAACTGGTTAAGCTAACTCTGCCTTTTCAGATCATTAGCTCACATTAGAAGGGATTTAGCTGATATTTTGACCTTAAACAGCAATGATTGATTAATCTAATGAATCCTTCCATCTTAAAGCACTATTCTGGTTAGCTTTACAGTATTTACTTGCTCCTAAATTCTTGCATGTATTTACTTACACTGTTATCTTCACTGAGATGCCTCACTGCAGGTAAGAGTGGAGACCATTGAGGACCTCCTTGGAAAAATATCTGAGTTCTGGGAGTGGGTATGTATGGGACACAGAGGAAAATAATGGGAAGTATTTGACTTTAATACTGTTATGTAGTTCTTGAGCATGTGGAAAATCCAGGATTTGTGAAAGAGGAAGCATGGCAGAGAGGATGTATCAGAGAAAGAAAAGAGAACAAGGCAAAAATGGAAAAACAGTGAAGGGAGAATGACAGACAAAGGTGGATAAAGTAGCTTGAGAGGAGGCAGACTGGCAGAAGTATACCCAGTGCATTCTTATGCTGCAGCTCTGTGGAGATATTTGAGAACTGAGCTACTCAGCAAGGCCTCCTTTAGAGGCAAAGCTGTGTTGAAAAAGTAGTTAATAAACAAAGCAACCATCTCAGCCCTGATTGCAACCTTTCTCCTAAGAGGAGACTGCATCAGGTGAGCCCTTTTTTGGGCTATTTATACAGAACCCTGAAACTAGCGGTCACTGAGAAGAAATTCAGAGTTACTAAACAGAAAAGGGTGAGTAGAAGATAAGCATGGCTAGAACAGAACAGCAATGAAAAAGGTTAAGGAAACATGAGACCGGTTACTTGTGTAGCTGTTGGCTCACACATCTTTAAAACAAGCAAGAGCTGAAATTTTAACAGGCACTGGGGGGATTGTGATATAAAGGAAGAATAAGGAGAGGGTAAAAACAATATCCTGTATTTTAAGTAGCTCATAGAACTGGAACAGTCAACAGATGATGGAGAGTCCTTTAATCTTCTGAAAGAGAAGAAACAAAGGCATCTTAGGAGGCTTGTGCACATACAGATAACAGGCAAGTTTAGCATTGTTGCAAGAGACATGTAACCAGTCTGCCTTTGTGTGAACCTAATCCTGCATGTACTGTCCATTATAATGGAAATTTAAGTGTCTGTTCATCTCTGAAATACATATGTAAGTGCCATGGGTGATTCTCCAGCTGCAAACCCATTGGTCTGAATTTGTAGGTCTTTCCTGGGGAGTGGGGAGGCTGGGAGAGGGGGCATCCTTCAAAGCATTCCTTAGGAATGTGTTCGTAATCTAAAAATAAGGAACTTGGATAGAATTTTTATGCCAGAGCTCTGCAAACAGCACTTTAGACAATTCTGCTAATGTTTCAGAGGCACAAAGAACCTTGGTATTGCTGGCATTCAGCTGTTCACCTCATTAAAAATGGGTGAGCATGGGCAAAGGGTATGGATTTATGAATTCTGCGTCTGGTGCCTTGGTAACCTCTAAACAATCACAGTGATTATTCATTCTGTTATCAGGAAGATGGAAACTTGTGTGTAATCCCTT
Source organism: Zonotrichia leucophrys gambelii (assembly GCF_028769735.1). Lineage (NCBI taxonomy): Eukaryota > Metazoa > Chordata > Aves > Passeriformes > Passerellidae > Zonotrichia > Zonotrichia leucophrys. The sequence goes on along the minus strand of NC_088180.1, from coordinate 6,906,515 downwards.
TTTCCAGATGCAGGGGAGGAGCTGCAATGAACTATGAAAGAAACTGTACAACCCTGGAAGCAAACAAACACAAAATAATTTTGAGTCATGTCTCCATCTGGTTTCTGTATTTCTCTATTTCTAAGTATGAGGTGTAGAACTTTTGTTTGTGCACATCCAAACAGCAAAACAAAACCCCCAATAATACATAATTATGAAACATCTCATTTTGAGGATATGAAGCTTTTCATATAATGTTTTCAAAGTGCAAAATTACATCATGTATAGGTAGGGCTGGTTGCCCAATGTTTTCTTCATTAAGTGGTTTTAAAGCTTTCTTTTCAAATGAAGGCTTACAGCTTTGTTGGTCTATGCCTGAAATGTTCTTTATTGGGTGTCTGCTCTGTGATTGTTCCCCTCCCAGCCCTGCACACACACACACAGAGCTTCAGCAACATGCTTAAACTATTAATGATGTGGTAAAGAAGAGCGTGTAGGATTTCCAGTGTTGAGGAAAATCAGTCAGTGGCATGTGGGAAGGACACAATAGAAAACAAATGTCTGTCAATTTTTCTTAATACAAGTAAGTTTTTCTGTTAATTTCCCCTCTACCTAAAGAAGTATTTGTTCTTATATTGCCAGCATAGTTGTGTTGATTTTGCTCCTAAAAACTGAGAGTGCTGCTGCTTTAGGCTGCAGATGGTGTCCTCTCTTCACTGTCATGGTAAGGACTGGAGGTCTCTAGGAGGCAGCTGCAGATGGATATAAGATGCTGAGCTTTGTCTCTTTAAGCCTCTGTTTGGTGTCAAAGAGGGTATTTAGACAATGCTTAGAATAAAAAAACCAAACCAAAACATATTCTAAAGTCAATGTAATAAATGTCCTCAAGTGGACCTGTATCTGGTATATCCAGCATAAGAAGTAAGTTCAGTAAAACAATCTATGCCTGATTTTTCTCTAGAACTGACCTTTCAAACACAATGTGCAAAGCTTATCAGTAACAGCTGTGTTTCCAAATCCTGCTTTATCTTCAAGAGAAACAGATATTTTCTCTTTTAAAGAGCACTGCCTAAATGTTTTAATTTCAGTTTCTTAGAACTTTCTATGTTTTTTGAGTAAATTTGTGAATTTTTGTTTCCTGCAGCAGGGAGTTTGGGAAATGAGGGATACTTCTTTGGTTGCAAGAGTTTAGAGGGAACTAGCGACCTGACAGTGTTCTGCAAGAATGCAGAAATGTAGCATCTGGTGGTGAATGAAAATAAGCCAGTTTAACCTTTTCTTACATGCCTTTACCTCTCCTTGTACAAGTCAGCCTGTTGTCTCTAGCTGTGCCTACATGACTTCTATTGAAGGCAGTGGTAATTAGACATCTCTGTATTCTTTATCAATTCTAAGTTGGTCATTGCTCTTTCCTAAAACATGAAGGCTGACTCCAAAATGTTTGGGATTTAGTGTTGGGAGTTATATGTTACTGTGGTTTTATTTTATTTTTTTTTAATTCTAGTACTGATTTTTTTTTTTTAATTTTTAGGAGCTCTACCATGTTCCAAATGGGATGTCTCCAGGGAAGCTCTCTCATGGGATGGTGTATGGTGTTGTGCACCGAACTGACAACAACCATAAGAGAGAAATGGTGGTTTATGGCTGGTCAGCTGATCAGCTGAAAGAGGAGATGAATTACATTAAAGAAGTGAGTTACACTTTGACCTAAAAATTTGTTAAATACCCTTTCCATATATCCATATATTTCCATATATGAAGAGCTGTGAGAATATAATGGGATGACTGATATCTAGCCCAACATCTCAGTTTGAACTGGGAACCTACTCTGAAGCTAGAGGCTGGCCTTGGTAGTATTTGAGTTGGGGAAAAAAGCATACTTTATACCTGGGAACTGTGCTTGCTGTGGAAGAAGCTATGTAAGGAGACACCTGAAAGGATAAAGTCTCTCTCTTCCTCTGCTTCCCCCAACCCCAAAATCCCCAGCTTTGAAAAGGCTTCTAAATTAGGTGACATAGTAAAGTCACTTGGGTATATTTTGGGGCGGCCTCAAAATAGTCAGCCTAATAAGGATCTTTGTACTACTTTCTCTGTGCCTGCTCATTTATCACAGTTGGCAGAAGATCGCCTGAAAAACAAAAAATGCATTTCTGATCCTGCTTGAAATTTTTCCCTTCTTGAAACTCAGCATCTCTTTGCCCATCAGTCTTTGGCTCTCAGGCTGTGGCAGTAACACCCTAATTACCTCAGGGCAAATCATCTGACCTCTTTCCATCCACCTTCACTGCCCAGGAGGCTGTTGGTCAGAGCTTATTGTGTTACACACATTCAAGTGCAAACTGAGCTGATAGAGAAGGGAGGAGCCCTGAGTCAAGGGAGCAGTGCAAAGCACTGTATCATGTGTGCTCCTTGCCTGCCTGCTCTGTGCCTATCAGCACTTGCTTCTCTCCCTGGGTACACCCAGTTTGCCGGCTCTGGTGTTCACCACTCTCGAGCTGAGGTTAGGGACCGGCAGGGTCTGGCAGTGCTGTGGTGCTGCTGAGGCACACAAGCTGCCTTGGCTGCTGTTTTCCTGCCTAGGTATTTTCTGTGCCCTGCTGGGGTGGTGTCAAGGGACAGGTGAATTAGCACACAGCAGGGCCAGCTCCCCAAACTGCAGACTGTGGTACCTGGGGATTGCTTGGGCTGGGACCATCTCCCTGCCCTTGTCTGTCCTTTGTGGAGGGACACATCACACCAGGTGAACTGCATGTCTTGCTTGTGCATTCAGGGTACTGATGGTTTCAGGAAAAATGGGAACGACAGGGGAGGAGACATGCTGGCTTTTGCTCTTCTGTCTTCTGGTGTTCAGCTCTGCTACTTTGTGATCTCTGGTCTGCTAGAGTATGTTGTCCTTAAAAGCAGAGCCTTAAACAAGAGTCCTCAGCTTGTGCCATGTATTTGCTGACTCAGATAGACCAAAAATGATGGGCCATGTCAGAGCTGCTGACAGCTTCCTCTGCCTGAGTCAAATTTGCATCGTGCAGGAGGGTGTGTGCCTGTGCTTGTGCTGGGGAGGCACAGGGTGAGCGGTGCTTCCCTGAGGTGCCGGCAGGAGGCAGCTCCCTCCCCTCTTCCCCATCCCGAAGGGATCCCGCGGGCAGGGAGCACTCCCTGCACAGCTCTGGTGGCCAGTGCCCCTCTTTCTGGAAGGCAGGGGGGGATTCTGTGCAGAGCTGCTAAAAACATCTCCTGCTGAAGCTCTGTCCTCACCCTGCTGTGCAGACACAGTAAACTCACTGACCTAAATGATCTGCAATCAGCCTGTGCTTGGTAGAGGTGAGGAAGGGAAAAAAAGAGGTTGAATTATGTAAGCTGTAGGCAAACATGACTGCAGTGGCACGTAAAGCTAAGCTGGAAGCCAACTTGGGGGTTTTTGGAGTGATTTTTTTTTTTCCCTAGAAAGGCAAAGAATAATTTGCATCCATAGTTCTTGAAATCAAGTGGAGTTCTCCATTCTTCAGTCTAAAAGACTGAAATTAAAAGTGTTTATCTGCAAAGGATACCCAGGGGAAACCAACCACTTTTAAAAGTATGGAGGTACACAAAATCTGTGCTTTTTTTCAGAAATAAAACAATACATTATCAAATGACTTTTAATTCATTTAGTAATCAGGTTAGAATGACTTATGAGTATTTAATTGAAATTAATTTATCTAAATTATTAATTTACAAGTGTTTAAGCATGTACAGAGAGGTTTGGAATTACTCATAGTGACAGTTATTTGTATCATCCCTATGTAGACAAGTCTTGAGACATAAGTTTTTGTCTTTTTCTTGAGAATAAATTGCTGTTATGCAGTGGTAGATTAACAATGGAAATTATGGAAAGTAACAATGAAGAACACAGAGAAAAAAAATCATGTCCTACTGTATGAACAGTATAATCCAAAATTTTGATAAAGGCATTTGATTTTTCTGACACCAGGTGAGAGCAACTCTGGAAAAAGTAAGAAAGAAAATGTATGGTGAATATGATGAAATGAAACGAAAAATACAGCAGCTTACAAATGAACTGAAAGTAAGTACCCATTCATTTGCAGGGAAAGCCTATGGGAAAAACTGTCCCAGTGTTATCTAGAAACTTTTCTTTTGCTTTAACAGAACAGAAGTAATCTCCCGAACCACTCCAATTCACTGATTTGACATCTGTTGTTTTCTTTTGTTATTTATTTTTCCATCCAGGAAGGGAAAGCAGGACAGGAATGCTTTTTCATATGAAATTACTAACTAGCCGGAAATTCTTGGAAATAAAAGAATTATTTTGATACCAGTGCCAGTGTGTATTGGTAATTAATGGAGATGGATGTAAGAGCTTGCAGTGAATAAAATAAAATTGATAATTAGGAGAAACTGATAACTTGGAATTATTTCAACACTTTGCTCTGTTTTACTGACTCTGTTGTTTAAACATTAAGTAAAAGAAGTAGCAATATTCGTTAGTATTAAAGTGCTAAAAATTACTTACCTTTTGGTTTTTAATGGAACATTTCAATGGTCATTCAATGACCTGTCTTTTTTCTGATATGCTGCTTTAGCAATAAAAGCTGTTGCACTCTGTAAATAGCCTTCATATTAAACTGCTGAGTTGTTTGATCCAAAAAATCCCCCTGAAAACTTGCTTTGAATTTATGTTCAGCATTGATTTTCACACCCCTGGTTCCGAGGAAGCTCTGGCAATTAAAAGTATTCTAACTTCAAGAGACTGGGACCTTGACTTGTGCCCTTCTGCCAGCCTCATTTGGAGGCTGTCAGTTCCCTGCGTGCTGTATTAGGTACAAAAATCAGAACTTGCTGTAAACTGGTACTTTCATTCTGTGCAACTGGTCTCAAAAAATAGAAAAAAAAATCACCCTGACTTGGGAGGAAGAGAGAAAAAAACCTCAATTTCTGCAAAGTGTGGTAAATAGTCATAATGCTGCCAACAAGACTCACTCTCCCCCCAGCATGCACGTGGTATTGCTGATTCAGGTGCAGCTTTGTTGTCTTTGCTGCTGATCTTTATTGAATAGCAGTGATGATATCCTGCACTTCCAGAACTTCTGTCAGACCAGTAGAAATCCTGCATGAGTCAGAAATTCTTCTTTAATTAAAGGTTTCTGACCAGCTCTGACAGAATATCTAGTTCTCCAGCAAATTAGCAGTTCATGAAGCTTCCTTCTGATATAAATGGTACATTAGGAGACATCCTTCCCTTTTTTTAGTACTCTAGACTGGCTGAAAGGAAGCACAAATGTTGTTCTTCCTATTAATGTGAGCTTTTTGTTTGGTTGGTTATTTGGGAGCTGATTTTGGTTTTACATGACTGTTGTCTTTTGTGCTATTTCTGAATCCTGTTTAAAATCCTTTCTATACTCTTTGCTTCAGCTTTCAATCACTGTGCTTTTATCTTTCCAATTTCCTGGACAACTTTTTGTGCATAAAGTTTGTTTGAAATTTGCTCTTCCAGTATCCTGTCCTGGGCTTCTTCTCACAAGTTCTTCCCTTGTAACTTAATCCATCCAAAGCATTTCTGCTTTCATTTGTTTTACACGAGCACACCTTTATGGAAGGTTAACAGTGACTACTTGTCCTCTACTCCCTGTGCTGACCTAATCTGTGTGTGGCTTGGTTACTGCACACTTGCCCCCTGTATCAGTCCCTGGTGTTCTTCTCTTTTTATCAAGAAGCAAATCTGGTCCATCTAAGAATGTGAGCTGGCTGGCTTTCATTAGTAACACTCTTTTCCTCTTTATTATTGGATCATTCACAATTATTTACACTGTTTGAGTTTTAGTCTCTTCTTGAATGATGTAATTTTGTGTCTTTCCCCTCCCCCCTCTCAGTTTTTAAGCATGTGTGTGAGCACCTATCAAAAATGTCTAATTTTCACACAACAAAGTCCTCTGGCTTCCCCTTCCTGCTTTGTACTGTTTCATCCTTATGTCTTCTTGATGTTGCTTCTCCATGTACCTGATTAGTCAGTTCCTTCTTAATTAAGGCTCTTCTACAATTCACAGTTCTAGATTTCCTTATTTCTTGCATTCTTCTGCTTTTCACTCTGAATTTTTACAATCTGCCCACAATGTGTATGTAATCTGTCTGAATAGACAGCTGCCTGTTGTCCTCTTGTCCTTTCAAAAAGAACAGCTTCTAGAGTGATTGCAGACTAACAATAAACTTAGATACTCATGCCTTATTTCTGTTAGATTATTTGGATTTTAAGTTTTGTTTCTTTGTTTGTAAGAATATACTCTGAGGCCTAAATATTTTAAGCATCCTAGTACTGTGAAAACGACCTTGGTGTCTTTTTCTTCTGTAGCTCTCTTGGGAAGAATAGGTAAACTTGATCATAAACTATATAAAACTTTTTCTTTTTTTCCCTGCTCAGGTGACAAATGCTCATCAGGAGTCCTTAGAGAATCATGTGCGAGTGCAGGCTGCAGCCTTAGATAGCTTTAGCGAAATGAACAGCTCCTTGACATCAGCATCAATAGACTTGCAGGTACATCCTCACAGCTGCTTCCCAGCTCACAGCTGCCTTTGCTAACATGGATTTCAAAGCATACAGAAAACATGGGTGACAGATACAGATTCTGACACTAAGCAACACCATAAAGTACTGTCTTGGATATCTAAAGCACCTAATTTAGGAAATAAAGAAAAACGTTCCAGAAGTTCTTGTGTTTAAAAAAATTAAAAATAATGTGCAATAATGAGATACTGATATGCAGCAGACTAATAGCACAAGTCATGTCTCTATGAAGGATCTAAGGTGAAAATGTGATTTGGTCTGTATAATACAAAATGGTGCATCTCCTTAGTTCTGCCTTCAGTTGGTAAGAGAAATGAAGTGGCATGTTTGGGTGCCAGATACTTGTGAGATTTTACATACCTGTGAAATGCAGGGGGGGGATGAGGTGGGAATGAATTTTAATTTTTAAAGACTTCCAAATTCCCATGTATCTGAGCTGAACAATGTAATGTCCCTGCTTTCTTGTATGTAACAAGAATGTTATGTTCTTGTACATTACTTTCATGTTTTCAGTCTACTGCATTTTGTATGTATGGCATGGCCCTCAGAGAGAAGGGAAGATTATTCATGCTGAAATGTATCCATGTTCCTTTTTTTTTTTTTAATTGTGTTCCAGGACTCGATTTCACTGAGTATGCTCCTCACAGAAACACCTTCTAGCAAAAACAAAAGCCATAATTTTAAATGTTAAAACTTGCAAAACTGTTCACACTGCATTAATATGTCAGAAAGCTCTTTAAATGTGCTGTTTCACAATATCTTGCCTATATTAATTTATCAAATTGTTTCTGATTTTTAATATGTGCTTTGCCTCTTTCTTCTAGAAAACTCTAGTGGATGTTACATTGGAGAACACAGACATAAGGGAACAAATAAGGAATTTAAAGCATACACATGAGCAATCTATGGAAAAGCTGAGAGAGAAGCAAAAGCAACTGGAAACGGCACAAATTGAAAATCAGTTACTGAAGTTAAAGGTGAGGTATATAAACTCCCCTAAAAATACTGCACAGTAAGGGCATTAGGTGGATTTAAAATAAATTCCTTGGCCTTATTTGTAAAGGGTTCTTCATCCTTCATGCCCTTGTCATGCCCTCGAGCTCCCTTGTTCCTGTGAATCAATATTGGCTTAATAACAAAGAATCTCAGCTGGCGACAGGCAGTCTTCCCATAACTTGGGATGTAACATAAGAGACAGAGATGTTGGCAGGTGAAAATTCAAACCATTAAATGGTTATTAGTGTCCATAATTGTTAAGTGAAAGAATATTACAACTCTGCACATTGCTACCTGAATTTCTTGGTGTTGTTTCTTTAGTATTGCACCATTTTTAATAGGTAGTCTGTTAAGTCTTATGAGCATGTGGTCAGCAGGTAACAGCAAGCATCTTCAAAAGAGAATTAAGCTATTTCTTTCAGAGAAATGCAAGCAAATAAAACACAAACTGCAAGGTTTGATATGACAGAAAGCTCAACCATGTTCTCCCCTCACAGCCAAATGTATTCCTTTAATCTCAAAAAAACCAAGCCCACAAAAACCCCAAAAAAACCAAACAATACCCTCTCCCTGCCGGAAACCTTTGTCTCTCTTAAAATAGCTCAAAGTAGACCAATTGGGATATAATACATCAGAATTCGTCAAAGTTTGAAAAATTTCTTTCCATTTTTGATAAAGTTTCTGAAATTAAGGTGACTGTAGCTACATTCATGTTTGATCTTGTGAGAGAAGATATTTCTTTCTGGCTGTTTTGCTAGTGACTAGCACTCATGCTTAATGATGAATGGTTAAACAAGAAAACATAAGTGCATTTCATGTTCTGCTTTCCTCTCACAGTGAAGCTCTACAGGCTGTAGAAGTAGCTGTATTTTGCACCTGCTGTTGTCAACAGAAAATAAAAAGAGGGAAAAACCAAGTAACAGATGCAAAGATGATGATATTAAGATTTTAAGACAGAAATTTGGGCTTCATTATAATATTAAGGACATGCCCCAGCAAGTCAGGGAAAGGTATGTCTGCTTCTAAGGGCAAGGACCTGCAGCTCAGGTCTCAGTTGAACTGAATTCATAAGGATTTGTTTATCTTCAAGCATGTCAAGCTCTGCAGAATACATGCCCTGCATTTACAAAGCAAAAGCGTAAATTTTGCCCTCACACTTTCAGGTTTAGTACCAAGTTAGTGAAAAATATACCTCATTACTGTCTTTGACAGTTAAATATAAAATTGTGTCTCAAAAAGTGCTACGAGTTCTGGGAATTCATTCCAGGAGTGAATGTAAGGGGATGGTGTGGCATCTGGGAGGTTAGTGTTGAAAAGCAGTAACTACTGTGTACCATGATTACAGTCTGGGTGGAGAACACACCTGTGGGGCTTATTAAAGAGGTTTGGTTTATTAATAAATCTGTAATAACTTAGAGTGGGGATGTTGCTTAAGTGTATTATAACAGATGCCCTGACACAGTCACTTTTTAATGCTTGTTTTTACTGTCCTCATTGCTCAAGGTGTAAGGGAGGGAATGATGGCGATAAAGGGCCAGAGATCCTGTTCCAGTTCAGTGTATCTTAAGGAATCTGGGGTTTGATGATTGGCTTTCTCTAAATGATACAATTCTCTCAGGCTTCCTGAAATGTGGAAGGTTCATTAAACTCCACACCCTCTCATGAAGTGCAGGTCACTAGCAGTGCCCCAGGGTTGGCCTAGGTGAGATGACAGAGGGGACAATTGCAGTACAAGTGGAGTCCTTCAGGGCTCATCCCTTTTCAAAGAATGAAGCACACTGTTGTTTTTCTACAGAGTACTAAACAAGCTTGTTTCTGCCATGCAGGATGGACCCAGGGGTTTACTAAACCTTTTGGTCCTTGAATTAGAAAAAAAATCCAACCCAAAACCTCAATCATCAGAGCTCTATTTTGTAGCTGTGTTTAGTGTGGTGATCAGCAGGGAGCACTTCATTCCTCCTCTTCCTGTCACTTTTGTAGCACCCACAGCATTTCACATGGCTGATTCACAGCATCTCTAGGAGGAGAGCTAAGTTCTGTACTAGCTGTTTTACTTCACTTTTATTGTGGTTTACACAGTAGATGTACCTGAGCTGTGAAGATCCTATCTGGTGTTTAATTACTGAGGGTGTGGTTAAGTCAGTGTTTTCAGCCAACACAGGAAATCCTGTCTCTGAATGACCATTCTGCCCTCTTTCCCAGAGCTCTAGTAAAGTTTCTGGTTCTGTTGTTAAAAATTAACCCTTCCACACACCTGAGAATTGGCAGTTTGATTGTAGGGAAGGTACTGCAATAAAGTATTGCTTTGAGTGTTCATGCTCATTTAGAAAGAGGAGTTGAGTCTAGTCCGTGCTTCAGTAGAGCAGGGGGAGACAGTATCATTTCAATGGGGAAACAAACCAAGTGACTTGGAGGCTGTTATGAAATGGTTCAGCAGAGAGGCATGGCCTGATCTTGGATCAGCAATGACTAAATGAGCTAATTTCAGACAACATGGAACTTCATGGAACAGTAACTTCTACAGATTCAAATTATGTGAATTCTGGCACAAGGCTGTAAATGGTCTTGATGCAAATGGAAGCCTACTTTTGCAATGCCAGATTTATAACAAGGGGGAGCTTAACTTCAAACTCTTATTTTCTCATCATGTGAACTCTCTTTCTCCTGCTGCCAGCAATACTGTACTTACTGATGGGGCAACCTTCCTCTCTCATAGGTGGAATCATCACAGGAAGCCAATGCTGAAGTCATGAGAGAGATGACCAGAAAGCTGTATAGTCAGTACGAGGAAAAAATGCGAGAAGAGGAACAGAAACACAAGGCTGAGAAAGAAATGCTCCTGGTATGTAGAGCCAGTCTGTAAGAGCCGTGCTTAGCTTGGATGTAATTTCTCAATTGCTTCATACTCCAGAGTTGATGTAAATTCCTCCACTCCTGTCTCTGTGATTAGTCGTGCTATAGTTACTAAGTTTTCCAAACATTTGGGGTTGTAGGACTAAGAAAAATATGTATTCAAACATAGTAATATCAATGATAATCTAGATTTCAAAATCTGAAATGGGGTAAGTAGGATTTTTAAACTTTTGATTCTCTAAAAAAGGAAGACATAATGTCCAATTTTAACAAGTGACAGTTTAAGAAGGAGAAAGGGAACAACTTCACTGGATGCTACTGGAGCAAGAACTCTTGTGTCCCCAAATTTCCCTCCACCTCAAGTTAAACCTTTCTATGAGCAGTCAGTTGTTGCATTTTTTAAAATTCTAGAGTCAGATAATGATAGAGATTGAAGATAGATGCTCCTTTTTATTCATATTGCTCTACATGTAAGGAAAGTACAAAGCTGAACATGGCCAGCTATGGTGTTTAGAAAGCTGTCTTTTGCAGAAGCATATTTTTCTCATGGTGTTATTTAACAGCATCCTCCCATTCCCAAGGGAAGGGAAATCAGCTATCTAAGAAATGGGTAAAAGTTTCTCTTGGATTGTCATAATGATGCTTTACTAATTCCTGTGTATTTCAAAGTATCTTTTTGCTGTATAAAATTCTCTCTCAGGGTCATCACTCTTCCAGATTTCTGAGCAGGTGTAGTGAAAAGCTTTGAGCTGTTTAAGAGCTGTTAGCCTGGCCCTAGATCCAAAAAGAAGAAGAAATATTCTTCATTAATATGTTAGATGCTAACATGACTGTAAATGTTCTTGTTTTAGGAGGAAACAAATCGACTTCTGAAGGCTATTGAAGAGGCAAACAAGAAGATGCAGGTTACAGAAACAAGCATACAGGAGAAAGACCAGAGAATTGGTGAGCTGGACCGGCTGATTGAACGCATGGAAGAGGTAGGAGAGCTGACTGCTGCATGACAGGAAATGCACCAAGAGCATGGAGGAAATTCCAGATGTTATTGTTCTGCTCAGCTCCCTGCTCAGTGACATACTGAGCTGTTTGCATCTTAGTATTTATATCAGTAAATGGGCCTGGACTGCCATAGAGACCCTGTGATGAGGAGGTGGTTCTCTCTTCCAGGTGGTCCTTACAGGGCAGCATTTATTTAGGAAATGAACCATTATTTTAAAGAGAGAATTTAAAAACCATTCAGAGTGCAAGGTGTCTTAGGCCTAATCAAGTAATAATCATAAATGACCCAGAGTCTCTTAGAAATGTTGCTGTGGTGGGTCCATAGAGTGCACAGAGCTCTGTCTGGGGATGGGTAAGAAGTTGATGAAGAACCTGCAGGGTTAAAGGGAGGGCAGGGACAGGTGACATCAGAGTGGGGGGCTACTCAGCCAGGAAGACTGAAAGGATGAGGCCCTTTACAGACAATGGGAGCAGCCTCTTGTTCACAAGCCCTGGTCCTCATGGGGATTTTCAACCACCCTGACATCATTTGGAGGGACAACACAGCAGAGCATAAGCAATCCAGGTTCCTGGAATGTGTTGATGATAATTTCCTTCTCCAGCTGATAGAGGAGCCAGTGAGGAGAGGTGCTTTTCTAGACCTTGTTCTCACCAACAAGGAGCAGCTGCTGGGGAATGTGAAGCTCAAGGGCTTCCTTGGCTGCAGTGACTATGAAATGGTCTTGGATGTACTTTGGCATTTCTCATTTCATTCAATAGCAGACATCTTTAAAGATTCGTGCCTCGCTATGTCTAATACAGGAGCAGAGAGTGTTTTAGTCAGAGGAGGGAGTAAAATCTTCTGCTCTTCCCAATTAAGTGTTTTTCTTTCATTTTCTTTCACTAATTTCACTTTATTGTAGTACATATTTAATATCAGTATCTACTGAGAAGTAGATTTTTATAAGCCAGTCTTTTTGGCTTGAGTTGTTAGTCTAATGTGCATTGAGTCCCTTTTGTCTAATGCTTGCAAATCCATTAGTAGAATTAATGATTACACTGAGAAATTACTCAGCCTAATAATAGCCCCTCTAGTGGCTCCATTAACTTCATCTGGGCTTCAGCCTACAGCTTTTAAGTGTTATGCAGTGAATGTAGGATTGCATATAGTTCACAAGTACAGAGGAGTTCCTTCACTTTAGTTCTTTAATCTGTTCTTACCTGGCTCATACTCACCCAGTGAGACTGAATGCCTCTTAAATTGCCCTCAAGGTGGATAAAACACTTACATTTCTCTGTTAACTTGTTTGACTCAGACCCTAAGTCCTCACAGATCTTCATAAGCACTATGATGGTGGGCACTTAAACAGAAATACTCTGGGGGAAGAAAATGCAGCAGTACCTTTTAGCTCAGCCTTGGATTGGGAGATCTTTTTGGAGTGATAATGTGGACAATTTGACTTTATGTAGTTAAAGATTTTGATGACTCATCTTTTTAACGAAAAAAATCAGTTTCAAGTACAGCCATACATCTTCACATAGGAAATTGAAAATTGATCTTGTTTCCATGCATAGCTGGGAAACTGATTTTATTATTATGTATTCTGTCCTCCTTGGCTATAGGAAATGCATGAATTTTGTTTAATCAGTTTCTATTTTAATTTCACAAATGATGTTTTGAATTGCAATGAAATGTGCTTTGTGAAGCCTTTACATTTCGATACATGGAGAACTGAATGATAACTTTTCTTGTTTAGGAACGTCACCAGCTGAAAAAACAACTTGAATTAAATGAACTACAAATATCAGGAGCAAAATCTGAAAACAACTCTGACAGTGAAAGGTGAGATATAACTTGCCTGTGGAACTTCTACTATTGCTAGGAAACATGGGGTTTTTTGTTTTTGTAGACATCTGAATTTTGCCTTTTCTAACTTTAAAACTGCAGTATGGTAGGGGGTAGGGATTGTTCATCTGAATGTAGGTTTACTGACATGTAAAATATCAAGACAATTATTTTTTGCAAGAATGACCACCTTCATACATCTTTTCTGAAAAGTTGTTTGCAAATGTGTGGAGTCCATTGTAGGTGGAATAAGCTCTGACATATCTGTAGCTTGCATTTTTCTCAAATATGCATTCCCAAATTCAGAAGTGTGTGATCCTGACTATGAATACTTTCAGTATCTAAACTCAAAGGTTTATATGACACTGCTCCAGTGGGTAAAGATGAATTACAACCAGAGACTGAATATATATATAACAGTACTTGATTACTACTTATGGTTCTGTGGCACCCAGAAATTAAGTTTTAAGGTTTTGGGCTTCCTGCTGTCCTTTGGGAAGCACAAACATGAAAGAAGGTCCCTGCTGAGAGCTTCTCAGTGCCTTGTATTGATCTGTGACCAGCTTCTCTGGTTTCAGAGTAAGAATGGCTTTTCACAGCAGCCTGTTAAAATAATAATTTCAAGTGAACAGCTGTTGCTCACATACAACATAGAATATGGAGATGAAAGATAATTGGTGTTTTCCTTTACCTCTGAATAACACAGACACTTCTTGCTTCAGTGAATCCTTTTCAGTGTAAAGTTATGCTGCAGTAAAAGGGTACAGGCAATGTCCAGGCAGGAATTTGTGCAAGGCAAGCAAGCTCACAGTTGCAATCTATGCCATGCAAGCAATGACTCTGTGTTCAGATGATGCTGATTTATTCTTAAGTTGTCTTTACCTGCCTGTACCTTATCAGACACTCAAGCTCCACCTTAGGAAGGATGTCTGTTCCATTTCTCCATTGCTATCAGTGCTTAAGATCCTGAGTCTTCCAATGAAATAAAAAATGACAAACAAAATATGTGCTACAATTGCAATTAAAATATAAATTAAAGTTTTATGAGATGTTAATACACACAACTGAAAAACCTGCAGCAATGCTTTGAATTTTTTGAGTCCTTGTCAAAGTGCTGCAGTTACATTTCTGCAGAGTACTTCACTGTTAATAGAGACTCTTTTGGGGGAAACAGGATACAATTCAGTCATTCACTGGAATCACGTCTTACAGTTTGCCATCTGCTGCTTTGTCTTAGAATGGTTTTTCTATTTGCAGCTTTAACAGTTTTTTTTCTGCTGTGCACAGACCAAGATGAAAAAAGCCTTTTTGTTTTTGATTCCCCTCCTCCCATTCTCAAATTCTGTCCAGTCCTGAACCTAGGAGTACAGCAGTTTATTTTGTAAGCAAGAAATTGCTTTCTTTGACAAATTTTAAGAATTGGACATTCAGATAAAAATGGAGACTCCCATGGCCAAAGAGACAAAAATTTATGGAAAAGCTTCACTCCGGTTTCCTTGCATATTCTACAGCTGCTTTTCTGACAAGCTGCCAAACCAGCTTGTGGCAGGAGTTCTGTGGGAGTTCACTTGCTGTATTAAACAGATTTGAAGAAATGCAGAAACTATCTGAAGAGTTGTACGGACAAATTTAAACCATTCATAGCATTCCTGCTGACTGCTGAGGGGTTAATACTATTCCAGGTAGCATTCTGCTGCTGTTGGCAGCTCTGACAAATTCTTGACTCCAGGCTCCCCTGCAGTAAGACAGCTTTGAAAGCAGACCTGCTTCCTGGCTTTTGTTTAGCATACATTTCCGAAATATTTGCAGGTAGTAGTAAGTCAGCCTAAATGTGTCTCTCTGAAGCTAAAGATGTAGTTGTGTCAAAGCCTTTCACTAAAGGGAAACACACCTTGAGATGAGTTTTGTCTCATTGTTTAATTGTCAGCACTTCAGGCTCTGAGTAATCATGTCAGTATGCAAGACAAAGGTGAGATAACTTGGGTGGAGACAGCCACTTGGACTAAGATCACATTAAAATGTACTTTGGACAATTTGACATCTGTCAGTGCAATTTGACTTGCCTGGCCTGATTTATGGTGGACTGTGGGAGTTGTTCTTATTCTGCTTATACTGCAGAGCTCCCCACTTACAGGCTTGATGCTTGCGTGTTTTGCCAGGTCACAGCATTTGGAGCAGGAAGCAGCCAGCCTGAGAGAGAGGATCAAGCATCTGGATGACATGGTCCACTGCCAGCAGAAGAAAGTCAAGCATATGGTTGAGGAGGTGAGATGTAGTAAAACAACTCAGAGTCTTTGGGGAGCACTAATTCTTTTAGTACATAATCCAAAGAGAACTGTTCTTTGTGTAGTTGCCTTCTGCCACCTTTGTTACAGTGGAAGTTGAGTTAAGCATCTGGAGCCAGTGAAGCAGAAAGAGTAGATGAAAGCAGTTTAATGCAGTGGCTCTGGGTTATATACTGTGATCTTTAGGCTGACACTAGTTCTGTACCTCTCCATGGGTGTTCAGGAAATGCAACACAACTTCCAGCTCAGAGGGTACCTCTGATGTGATGCACTCTAGTCATTAATGGTCTCCTTCCTGTACAGAAGTGGAAGGCAAAAGCTGACCTTTAGTGCTTTGTTCTTCTGGTTTTGGGAGATTTTGCTTAGGTTATTTTTTTGTTTGTTTAATATGATTCCTCACAGAAATAGGTGAGCAAGCACAGATTTTCACTGCTCGTCTCTTCTTTCCCTGGTCTGGGGACATTGTCTTAGCTGCTGCCATTTCCTGTAAAATTTTAAGTGGAATTTTGCTGGATAAATGCTTTAGGTTACGGGCTACCTGTGTGTCAGGAAACTGTTCTGTGGTCAGAAGGCTGTAATTGCAAACATTTCTGTTTGTCCAAGTGGAAAGAATGACATGGAAAATAGATAAGTTTAAATTGGAGCTTCACAAAGCTGACAGCTCTATTAGATGAGCCTCCTACTGCACAGACGATGGGCGTTCATGAGACACTTTTGATTTGTATCTGACATCACACACTTAAGATGTCAAATGTTTAGAAACCACTCAAATCTAAGGCATTCTTTCTGCATTTGTATTTATATGTATTTACATATGCTTTGTTTTATAAGATTCTGATGCAGCCCTTCCGTATGATCAGATGAGTGATGCTAGTGTCTTTTACACAGAGAGATTAAAGTTCTTCTGTTGTATCAGACATATCAAGTCCGGAGGTTTTGGTTTTAATTTAGTTCACCATTATCACTGTTTTTAAGCATCCTAGCTGGTCTAAAACAGAATTTACAGTCTTCATACCATGGTATTTTAATAAAGAAAGTTTCTCCAGTCCAATAATCCAGTCCATCTAATTAATGGATTATGGGAACAATTAGATAATTGATTATGGGAACAATTAGATAATCTGCTTTGTATCTCTGTACAGAGTTTTTCCTGAAGGATTTGTGATATATGTGGCACCGTGAATGAATCTAGTAATACATGAGGATGGTGGCCTAAATTTTGCCCTTTATTAATAAATATATTTTAAACTTCTGGTTGTAACTTGACCTCTAGTGGGCTGCATTGGTATAACAAGTCCTTTCAGCTCTATCTTTTGTTTTGGAATAAAACCACATATAAAACTTGAGCCAATGATGATGATTTCATTAATATTAGATTTAATGGGTAAGTTTAGCTAGCTAATTACTTGTACTATATCTCTGCTGGTGCCTTCATATACACAGAAAGCCCTTCTAGACCATCTGGTTGTCCTATTTAATGAGTGTTAGGTGACCAAGTCACTACTAATTGTCAAACATGTCTGCTTCTAACTCCTGTCTGACTGCCTGCTTTTCAGATTCAGTTAAACCTCTATCACTCTTGACTGCCACCTAGCCATAGGGGAGATATTTCTGCTCTTTCCTTTAGTCCCTGTGTGTTTTAATTTTTATTTTAATTCAGCTTCCTTCTGCATGAACACCTGCGTAGCTACGTCTATATTTTCACTAGTGAGCTAGCTAAAGACTCCTGTACCAGAGGTTTCATCAGGTCAGGTGGTACCAAATACATCAGACATTTAATGTTTGGGGCTTGCTTTCTTAATTTTGTGCTATTTGTTGCTCGTGTTTGTACTGTGTTAGAGAAAATATCTAGAATATAGTTGGCATGCCCTGTTTTAAACTAGACTCTTAATTAAAGGCCTAAAAATAGCAGTTTTAATAATGTGGAGAACAGTAGCTGTTCACCATGGGGCAAGAGAAAAAACATTGCAGATATGTATGTCCTCAGCTATCCAAGCATGTGGTGCTTTTCATGATTTTGTGCTTTTCATAATATTAGATAAGTATTTTTTGGCTCATTTTAAGCAAACACTTGCTAACTATGCCATAGAAGCTGAAAAGTTGGCAACAAAAATATTGAAAAGGAATGCTATCTGAAGAGCTGTTCTGAAGTTAGGTTGAAAACTAGTGAGCAGCAGCACTAAAAATATCTGCTAGAGCAAATAGGGAAGATTGCACTACTATTTAAGTCCCGGAAGACATGTTCATCAGGGTATATTTAAACACACATCCTCCCTACACTAAATTTAACTGATTGCAGAATGTAATGGCAAGGAATATCAAGAAAAGTGTAATGAAAACCTGCTCTGTTACTCATTGCAATATTTTCATGGCTGGTATCTGTAAAGTAACATGCCATCTTGGGTTTTATGATGATATTGATAACTTTCATTTAAATAATTGAGAAAGATTAACTAAATAATTCAAAATCTAGAAATCTTGCTTTCTGAAACACTTAGCTTCTCTGTGGCAGTCAGCAGAGTGAGAACAGGCTAGCCTTGGAAACTCAGGAGAGAAGTGGAAGGAAAGTAAGTAGTTAAAATTATCAGCAGAAATTGAAGCTGAAAGAGGGCTACTGTTTGAGCTGCTAGGTGAGAAAGCCTAAACTTGCTTTACTACAGGATGAACTTTGGTTACAATTAATCTTCATATATTGGACACAGATCTGAAGTATAAACAAGGGCTTCACTCTTCCAGTGTAAATCACAACGAGTTTATGCTGTTACCATCTCCAATTCAGAGAAATTGGAGAAATGAACATCACTTCAGAGGGATGCTGAACAAACAAGATATACTGCTTCAAACTCATATGGAGAACTGTCAAAATTGGACAAGTACTGAGATGAATCTCCTGGCTGGAAAAAATCACGGAGTAGATTGCTCTTAAGCCATTTCTGGGAAAGATGATGGATCCTTTGCAAATCACAGATGCAGGGCATTCTGTAAAAGAACAGCAAGCAGCCAGGAGGAAGTGAAAGAGAAGCTTTAGAATGGAATTTTGAGATGCAGCAGGCAACTCAACACCTCTGGTGCTATTTTGATGGCATTTAAAAATATGTTAGGAGCTGGTGGTCAGTCCTAATTCAGGCATGAAAGAGGATGTGCAGAGAAGCATCAGATGTAGGAGGCCATGGAGGTAGAGTATTAACACCTTCCTCTTCACAGATATCATGTTGGTACTGAATGCAATGGTTATGTGATCTAGGGAATTGAGCCCAGGCAGAGGAGGACACTCACAATTCAGTGTGCTTGTACTTCTTAGCAAAAAAAAAAAAAATTGCTTCTATTTTTTTTCCTCTGAAAAGAAATCTTTCCATCTCAGGCGTTAATAGAACCATTTTCAACTTGATCTAGTCAAACCAGTCATAAATTAAATAGAAGCCTAGGAAATAACTTTCAGAAGAAAAAATAAATGGGAGAAATAAAATGGAAATTTTCTGGAGATGGTGACCTTCAACACGTCTGTGTGTTAGCTCTCATGCACACACATTTTTCATCCTCATAGGGATTCTCTTCTGTGAGAGCAAAAATTGCTGCTCATTAGTGCACCAGCTGAGCAGAAAGTTATCCTGCATAGTCTTAAAGCCTCATGTTCTCATTAGAGAGAGATTGCAGATGATTTATGGCTGACAGATTTATCCCTGTGTTGAACTTGTTTGTTAAACAAATCTATTTGTTCACAGCTTAGTGTAGTATGATTTAAATGCAGTGCTGGCAGTTAAAAGTGCAGGACTTGCATTTTGCAGGTGTTTAGAAACCCAGCCCTTTTCTTATACTATTTTTACATCACAGGCTTTCAAAAAACAAGTGAGGAGAGACAGATGGCCAGAGTGGGTCACCCAAGGCTCAGATTTTTTAGCCCTTGCCTTTGTAGCTGTGTTAAAGAATGGCTGGGTAGAGCAAAGGCAATCCAGGAAAAAGACAGTTTGATGAGAGGAAGAATTTGCAGGGAGACTCACAGGTGAAAGGCAGAGGCACATAAACTTCAGGCCCTTCCACTGAGGAGTTTCCCTGCAGAGATGGCACTGGGCAGGCAGATGCAGGCACAGGGGCACCACAGGAGGGCATGGGAAGCTGCTAGCACACTGTTCCCTTCAGGGCTGCAATTGCTCTTGTTCTGTGAGAGGGGTAAAAGCTTCTCTTCTATCTATCCGATGGTCAACCAGTTCCTCCTGTCGGTGCCACTGTAGGGAATGAGACTTTCATGTAAGATAAATGAAATACAAAGCATAGATTTTAAATTAGCAATATAATTATTTTGTGGCTTGATCTCAATTTCAAACCTGGAGAGATTTAAGAGAGGTTTAAATTTGGAGAATTATGCAATTCACTTTGAAATGGATTACAATTTCATTGCACAGTAAGCTTATTTTATATGTAATGTTGTTTCGTTATTGAGAAGCAGAGGAGGGAAGGAAATTAGCATTTACGTTTTATAAGCAAGGCAAGGGGGCTGATGCAGATATAGGAAGCTGTTCTGAAGGGAGCTGAAGAGAGAAGGATATTTGATCTCATGCCAAGAAATTATCTGCAGAACTTAGATTTCACATGAAATTCCCCTAACGACTGAATTGAACTGTCTCTAGGTCATGGCCCATGAGCTGTTCTCCAGCTTTAGTCTCAGATTCCTTGGATAATAAATGGTGACCAGACATCAGGGAGAAGCTGTCTCCTGTCTGTTGGGGAGGATACTTGCATGAAAGGACAAAGTGCTAATGAACAAATGATATCCCAAATACAGAAGAGACTTTGTATTGCACAAATGGGGTATAAAAAGAAGAAATTTTTCCAAAAAAGACTTAAACATCTGAAAACATCTGTATCAAGACACTCCAACTTCAGCTATATAGTGAAATTTCCCTCTTTTAATATGGAAGAACAGTTTCAAGGTCATGTAAGAGAAGCCACAGAGAAGGAGGAGAACATGGAACTACCGACGACAGATGCCAAACTTTTATTAACCAAGATCTGCATTCCATAGTACCTGCCATAAAAATGAAACAACAACAAAAATGCAGA
Organism: Zonotrichia leucophrys gambelii; assembly: GCF_028769735.1. NCBI lineage: Eukaryota > Metazoa > Chordata > Aves > Passeriformes > Passerellidae > Zonotrichia > Zonotrichia leucophrys. The sequence goes on along the minus strand of NC_088180.1, from coordinate 6,885,967 downwards.
ACAAGAAATGTAGAAAGAGAAACACACCTTGGGATCTTGGAGGAAGAAGATAAAGGACAGAACATGAATAACTTCCCACACCCTCCTCCCCCCCTCCCCAGTACAAGTGTTTGGCATTCCTCAGTGGACTTGAGCAAGCAGTACAATGCTTATCTGTTGGCAGAAGTAGAATCACTGCTGGTGTTTGGTGAGAGGGTTTATATATGCACAACATCAGCACTTTCAGCTGGGAATTGCCCGGCCAAGTCATCAATTAGAAACTTGCCCATTACTAAGGTAATGCTTAACGAGGTGGGTTGTGTGCAGACAATGAGCCAATGTCTGTTACTCATTAGGACATGTCAGCCCCTACTTCAGCAATACATGGACATCAACCACTGGATAATGTGTTCATGGAGCTCATTCATTTAGGAAGGTCTCTACATTGGTGCATTAACCTAAATCAGTCAGTTACTTCTTCTGTAAATGCAATGTGAGGTTTAAAATACAAAAGTATAAGTTTAAGTGGATAAGTTGTTCACGTGATTTAAGGAGGATTAAAAGGCAAAGGTGCTCATTCCTATCACTGCATTATGCCCCCTGAAAAAGTTTCAATTCTTGTCTAGCCTCTCATAAATACCAGTTCAGGTCCAGTGAGATACAGGACTGAGGAAAATCCTGTTCTCCTTGTACAGCAGTTACCTCTGCGAGCTCAGGCTGATGTATGTTGCAATGTCTTGTCTGTCTTGTTTTGTGCATGCTGTGTAGCATCTGTTTGTCCTGTGCAGTCATAGTTCTGACTAATTTGTTCATGTCTCTGTATTGGTGTTACTGATGCCCAGTACATTAATGGTGGATGAATAAGGAAAATATAGGTATACTTGAATAAAATGATACTTATATATATTAAAACTATGTGCTGGTAAATATTTTAAACTAATGGATGATGCTGTTAAGTGGTAAATGGTGACTGAGTTTACCCAATAGCTGGATCTGTTCCAATGCAGGAGGTCACTGTATAGTTTAATGTCTCCAAGTCTGTATCTGAGTTACACAGAATAAAATAGTTTCCCATTTCAGGCCTTCATAAAGGCTCTACATTTAAAAACAATTTTACTTTTCTCTCAAGATGCTTTTTCCTTCTGCTTTAATAGCTTTGTAATTCTGTTGACTTTTCATTCTGATACCATTACTCACATATCCAGCATTTCTTTACAGACTCTTCCTTTTAGATCTTGCAGTTCTCCAACTCTTCTCTTCACTGTTCTTCTTAGGTATTCTGTCCATTAGATCAGTTTAATGCTGTTGACTCTTTCATCCCACTTTCCATCTTAGGGAAGCAAAGTTTAGTATGTACACAGTCCATTCAAGTACCTTGACAATTGTTTGGTATTTGGAGAATCTATAAGGAGCAGAAATGAGAAATAAAGAGATCTTCATCAATGGGATGGACAAGAAGAATTGAATTTTCTGGGAGATGCAGCAAGATAAAATGACAATCTGAAGATTGAGGCAGTTTGAGAAATGACCTCAGGTTTTCTGAATGAGGCAAAGGCATAGAGGTGGTGACAGCAGTAGGGCAGAAACAAGGATGAGAGATCTAAAAAAGAAGTCAGTGACCATATTAATCCTGAGTCAGTGGATAAATTCAGGATGATTCACATTCCATGTTGGATCTTGCATGCTGATTCAGTTCACTGGAAATTGCAGTGGTTATGTGAAATGCAAGCTGCACACCCAGCACCACTGGCAGAAACTTCATGGATTGTGCCAGGATGGGGAGACATTTGGTGCCCCTTCTCTGCCCAGCAGGGAAGTGCCAGGGATTGAGATGGGGTGGCTGAAGGGCTGAGTGCATGTCGTGCCCCTCAGTTGCTGGCACACCAGAGAAATTACAAAGTGGAGCTTGGGCCTTGTAGCTTTTCTCTTCCCAGCTTTGGAATAGTCAGATGTCTCCCAGCTGGAGAAGGGAAGGAGAAACAATGGATACAGTGGGTTGGGGAGGTAAGAGAGAATGCAGTGGTAGGAAGAAGGGTGACTGAGTGGCCCAGGGTTGCTAAAGTCACATTAATGCTGTTGGCAGAACTGTTTCAAAAGGAATGAGCGGCTCATTAATGTAACTGATATTTCTGAGTAGGTTGCCAGTTTTGTTTGAGTGCTTTATGTAGACAGGAAGGTTATAGAAATACAGGTAGAAATGGGGAGTCTTAACAATGTCAGGTCAAGAATTAAGGGCTAGGGAAAGTCTGTCTGGACATCTCTGGAGAAGGTTGGCAGAGAGAGCCTGAAGGATGTACCTGAATAGTGCTTGTGGAAAATTATGAAGAAATCTGAGAGGGTAGTTGTGCAAAAGCCAGGATGGGAGCAAGTTGCTGAGTTCTGTGAGCAGAAACTCCTGAAGTCTGCAGGCACAGCAAGGATGAGGTGGATTATAGACTGTGAGCACTGACAAAATAAAACATAGGAACACCTTGATGATAATTTTATCCTGAAGTCAGTCCAGAAATTTCTTGGATACAAGAGTCAGTCCATGGAATCTGGGAGTCTTTGGCTTGCACTGATTTGTTTCTGACCATTCTGAGCAGACTGTTCTGGCCACCACTCAGGCCTGGAGTTGAGTGTTGTGTTTGACCCATCTTGCTTCTCCGCTTCTCCTCCTTATCTTGTATTCAACCCAGAGTCAAAATCTATTGCTCTGACACCTGCTAGATGTTCTCTTGCTTTATGCAGCTTCTAGAAACAAAGAAATTCTCAAGATGTGCATTTGTGGGGTTTTTAAAATTTAATATAATAATATATTAATATATTAATATAATCTCTTAGAGTTATTCCTGTTTTTCCTGGTTCCCTGTGACATACCCTTGTCAAGGATTAATCAAATCAGCTTTTTCGTTGCTGGTGTTAATGGCATAAGATGATGTGTACCCAAGTCCTTGTTCAGTAAATAAACTTATATTTTATAGTAAATTACTGTGCTGGGATGTGTCATCTGTGTCAGGACACTTGTTTCAGCCCTTGGCCTGCAGTGGCTGCTGAGGCAGCTGTTTGGCCATGTGTCTGGGGGTGCAGAATTCCTGCTTTCCTTCTGCAGTGGCCTCACAGGGGCTCTGCTGTGTCCAGGGAGCAGGACTGCAGGACATTTTTCCTGGTCCTGAAACAGCCTCTCATTTTAGCACCTCAAATGCAGCCTCACTGCTGCATTTATTTCTCCTGAAATGTATTTGGGATGTGTGGCTGTGTCTGAGTTCCTAATGTTTAAAGATCCACCCAAAGGTTTTATATACGTTACACAATTCACAGCCTGATCATTCTGTAACCTGCATGGTCTAACCACACCGTTCTGTCTGGCTGCTTGACTGAGACACAGAGCTTGTGATGATACAGTACAATATTCTCTGCAGGAAAAAAAAAAAAAAAAAAAAAAAAGGAAGCTGATTTTAAAAATCTATTGTAATTCTGGGGCAAGGGCATGGTTTCAATGGGTTCTGGCTGGTACTATGTAAACGTGTTACAGAGAGCCTGGAGATGCTGTTGTGTATGCTTCAGTCTGCTGCTCCCTAGAGCATCCTCACCAAAATACAAAATGTCTCTTTGGAGTTCAGTTCTGTGTTTGGGAAGGGGAGGAAGCTGTTTGTCAAAGTCTTCCTTTTTGTATTCTGTGTTAGATTTTAAGGTGTCCATGCTCATCTTTGCCTTCAGACTATTCAAATTAAAATAACTCAAAAACATCCATAGGGAGCTGTCTTTCTGTGGCCAATGTGAAAAATAAGCAGAACTTTAATTTTAACTTGCACAAAATCTATTTGTACATGATACTGGTGAACATAATGGTTACTGTCAGTTTATTTCACATCTTAGGATCTTTCTATCATAGAATGAATATAAGTTAAGGTAAATGTATGTGAAACACAAGAGTTGTCTTGCTTTTGGATGACAGATAGTTTGATCACTTATTTGGAAACAGAAATATTTTGTGTTTGATGTAAAAACCAGCCTAGGCAGCTGATGGAGTTGATTATTTTCAATAACAAGCAAGAATGGCTGTGTGCCAGTGTGATCACACAGCTGTGCTTGGCTTTGGGCTTCTTTGTGTGGCACTGATTATTGGTGTTAGTAATATTTCCTTATATGCATAGCAGGAGAATATTAATAGAGAAGAACCACTTGAAAGTCCTAAGAGAACAGTTTATCTTTTCTAAAGTGGAGTTTATTGGCAGGACTGAAGCTGCTGAACCAGGGAAGACATAACTGACTTAATTCAGTCATACTGTTAAACAAAGTTGTGATTAAATATGAAGATCAAGGTATGTTCTAAGATTTTCTGAAAATGCTACAGGATGAAATAGGTAGTTTTTCTATGGACTTTAAAAGAGGAAAAAAAGGAAAGATCTGATTTTGAGAAAGATGGATAATGACAGGATAATACTCCTGTATTCTGTAACTGTTCAGCTGAAAACACTGTATGGTGTTGATGTTTTAGCTTTTCCAAGTAACAACTGATCATTGTGTCAGTGACATGTGATACCTGAAAGTCATGGAGACTAAATTAAAGTTCACTTGGTGTTACAGCTTTTAATTTTTCAGTTCAATATGTGCATTTGTTTTGCTTTTTTTTTTCACAGTTCTGTATGTTTTTGTTTAAGTATTTTATAATTTCTACCAGTAAATTTTTGGGAGAGTATTGTTTTCATTATTGTGCCTTGAGTATTTTATCCTTCTCCTTTAGCAGGATGGGAATATTTATATTAATCATTGGTTTCCAGATATGCTGAAAAATTTTACACTGGTGAAGAGGATGTTAGTGTTTGTTCACAGTTTTGATTTTAATATACAGAGTTAAAAAGTGACTGGTAAGAATGCATGGAAAATCTGATCAAAGTATTCAGAAATGGTCATTCTTGCAATGACTGCCAGAAAAAAAAGAATGTGTTCTGAGTGTTCCTTGATTTCCCTTTAGCTGTTCTGCAAAATGAATTCACTTTAGTAAAAGTCCACTACATCTGGTAGCTAATCCAGGGATTAAAGCAGTTTGTGAGTACTTACAGGTATTGAGTTGTTTCTGAAAAATAATATTAAATATGTTTTCTTCCTGTGATACCGAGATCCTTTTCTTCCTTTTCCCATCCCCATCAGACTAAATGTCTTTGTTTTTCTTCATAGATTGAAATGCTAAGGAAGAAAGTAAAAGAAAAGGAATTATTTATAATACAGCTTTTAGACAAAATCTCTTTCTTAGAATGTGAGGTAAGGCATTACATTTTAAGTTTACATTATTGTGATTATTTTATGAAACCAAATTTAATTTGAACCAGTGTCATCCAGTGCTATCTGAATGTACAATCACTGTATGTATTTGCTGTTCTTCAAATGGAAATTAAACATATGACACCAGTCATACAGTCAGGAGTGTGTGCAATAAAGTCTCAATATTCACTCTAAGTTTCTTAACTTACAATTTTCTAATGGTTTTATAATGACTTAGACCAGAAGCTTCTGAATAAAACTGTTAGTTTAATTTATATTCTTTCCAGAATTAAGGATTCCTTTATTTTATCAGTACATACTTTTACACTGTTTCTTTTAGGGAAAGGGCAATGTGCAATTTTATTTCCTTGTTTAATTACCATAAATAAAATAAACTTGTGATGAAAATTACTGTTTCCCAGAATAAAGAATTGCAAGATAAACTGGACTACCTAATGGAAAACCAACAAAAGACCAATATAGAGACCAGAGATACTGGTGTAGAATGTGATCTTCCATACAGGTATTTACTTTTTCTGCTTGTTTGTAGGAAAATTCCTCATAATGTCCCTTATCAGTGTTGTATTAGTGAATCATTTTGCTAATGAACTGTTTGGATGTGGAGTTTAAAAGAGCACTTCACTCCTAGGTGCAGTTTACATAAGTGATTTATGGTTCAGGATTTATTTTTTTCTTAAAGATGCAAACATACTGCAAACTCGTGGGGAGCAGTTACTGCCAGTAACGCAATTTCAGTCAAGTCAGAGAGGGGACAGTGAGGTGTGGCAGGTACAGGTGCAGGGGCCGCTGGCAGCGCTGGGGGCACGGGACAGCTCTGCCCTGGCTTGGGGCACACCTCACTCTGTGCCCGAGGTGTGACCGGGAGCACTGGGGAGCAGGGAACACCCTCGGGGGGCTGCGGCATTCTGGAGATTCCGGGCCCGGGGCGGAGGATCGCCGGGTAAACAGCGCCGTGACATCGCCACGGCTGCACCAGAACGCTGCAGCTGCTCCGTGCTGCCAGGGCTCTGAGCCCGGCTTTGGAAAGCTCAGGTGTAGTGACAGTGGCTCTGCAGCCTGGCTTTGCAAAGTCCGGGTGTGGTGCCAGAGGCTCTGAGCCCAGCTTTGGAAAGCCCGGGCTTTCCTTCTCGCCTGCTTTCTCTGCCCTGAGCCTGCAGCAGGGCACTGAGCTCTGGGAGCAGGGCTCTGCACTTGCACTTCAGTTTTCCCCACAAGGCCCCACAGGGAAGAGCAAAACAGGAAACAAACCAGTAAAATAAAGAGGACCACTTCACGTTACTTTTATTACCAATAAGTAAACTTGTTGTTTGTAACTGCTCTGCAAATAGAATTGTTTAGTTTGAAGGAATGTAAATTAGCCTATGAAATCAGCAAGCAAACTAAAATTTACTTCATAATTTAAAAATACACTAATTTTGGAGTTCAGCTTAGAGCACATTTTAATGGCATGTGTTTTGGAACCTTGAATACACTGTTTTTTCACTCAGATTGTCAACAGGAACCTATCTTTGTTGCCCTCTCTCAGGCCCCTCCATATGTAAGCACAGCCCCTACTTATCTGATATTTTTCCTCTTTTTGAGATTTATCTCTTTGAAGGAATGCACCTCTGTGCAGTTTAGATTTCATGGAATTACTCTTAATGATTAATTGTGTTCTTAAATGCAATACCACTATCTTTCTTTGTTGCAGGACTCTTAATCCTAATAACTTTATTCCTGGGCATTCCACTGTGAGCACCAGCAAATGCTGGCCTGTAAATATGTCAGTATCTGCCACAGTTTTTATCAAATACTCTTTGTGGCATTATAGAAAAGAAATATGGAACATACCAAATGCACTGATAAGTTTAATTTTAGCCTGTCAATATCAACACAAGGGCACAAGTTCACTGCCATGGCATTACAGCTGTGTGATATCTGACCTTTACACTGTAAGCTTTCTCTTGTCTCCTGAACAGCACAAGCTCTGAGAACAGAGCTCCTGAGAGCCCGAGGCCGGTGAGGACGTACACGCCGTTCAAGAGAGTGCTGGAATTCAGCACAAGGAGCAGCACATCCTGAGAGCCCAGCTCAGCCAGCTTTCCAAATATGAGCAGATCTTTGCGCCTTGCAGCTTCGTTAGATAAGTTTGTATCAGTTTAGAGGAGAGCAGCAGCATGGAGTCTTGCTAAATTTATCCTGAAAGCAGCTCTGAAGTTACTACTGGTGTTAACTGTGAGGGAATAGGGAAGCAGCAGGCTGAGCGAAGCAGCAGTCAGGTAATATTGCTTCTTTAGAAGCTGTCTAGTGCAATGTGTCATTTCAAATGCCTGTAAGGACTTGTATAGCTGTACAGTTGTTGGGTTTTTTTCTCTTTAATTGTGTTGTAATTCTGTTTGAGTAATGAAGCTCTAATGTATTCTGTTGTCAGTAGTACTGGAGCAGTACCTGAAGCTGTGCTGGCAGAGGGAAATTGTGTGGAAGCTCCGAATCTGCCCAAACTGAGGGTGGCTCACACCTGTCCCAGAGACCTGGGGCAGCTGAGGGCTCTCTTCCCCTGGGAGCAGCTCTTTTGTACCCAGCACTCTGTCTGGGAGGGAGAGATGAACTGGGCTGTTTAAAACAATTCCCTCAACACATGGCAGATGAATATTGTGTTTGCTGCTCAAAACAGTAAGGGATAGAGCAGATTATAATGGAATTTGCTTTGCTGGACTGAGGCACTGGTTTGCACTTCCTCAGTCATGGGACAGAGTGACCATGGGTGACACATTCAGTAGCAATTGTGTAGGAAAAACCCTGACACTTTATTTATTTACTTTTCCATTCGAGGAAGGAGTTTTAATTAAACAAAAGTTTGCCTACTGCAACCTGCAGCAGTCCTTGCAATTCCAACAGCAATAGCAATCCTGAATCAGGATTTGGAGTTTTGAGTATTATTTTTTTTTTGTCCAAACCACTTAAAAATCTTATCTTTGGCTTCAAAGTAGCAGCGGGAGTGACTGTATCTAGTACTGAACTAATTTAAATATATATATAGGGTATTATTTACATCTTGTTTTGATCTTCCACTCTTAGTGAGCTTAAAATGAAGTAGGAATATATTATTTAAATTCTGTTAACATGAATGAAGGACTCTTTTCTTTTTTCTAATTACAGTACCTGCAGCAGAAAACAAACAACTTAGGTTCTGTATGATCAATATTTCATGCAGTGTCAATCCCAGGAGGTGCTCACCTTGCCACAGAGCTTCACAAAGGGATTGCTTTTATCTCCAGCCTAATGCAATTCAGTCCTGTCTATTCAAATCAAGTACACTTACTAAAGCTGTATTTTAAATAATAATGTTGAACACACAAGAAGATGAATAACAACTGATTTCAGGGATAAGCTTTGTACCCATGAAATCTTATCTCCATCTAGTGGCTGATAACAGCAAATATTTGGACAGTATCTGTTTTTGAAGAAAAGGACACTAAAAACTAATCCCAACAGGTATATTAATGTCCATTAGGGATGCAACTTTAGGTCTTACAGAATGTTTTTAGCATTTCTGTGTCCAAACAGTCCCTCTGTAATTAAGGACTTGAATTCTGGACCATGTTTTGTGAGAATTACTTTCAAACTTAAGATGAATGGATGAAGGTGGTAGATAAAACGAAATGCATGTTGCTGTAAAAGACATTAACTGACTAGTTTTAAAAAGTGAAAATCCTGTACTCCTCTGATTTTGGCCAGAAGTCAGGAAACAGATCCTGATGACTATGAGGTGCTCAATGAATGGTAGTAGAGGGCAGGGTAAGTATCAAAATGCTGTTTTGACACAGACTCAGAGGAAGTTCATTCTACATTTAATATACTCCTGAGAATCTCCTGAAAATGCCGCAAGCTATTTTTAACTCTGAGACTTGCAACATTATGGTAATCTGCTCAACACTTTAGGAGGAATGCAGCAAGGCCTTACGTTTTTACTGTAAAGGTGTTCTGTGTAAATTTTGTCTTGACTGTTTGATGAAATACAGTATTTTTTTCTAAACCAAATAAGGACTAAAGTCAAAGCTGTATTTTAAGAGCATTTTGACGTGCAGTGAGCTGGATGACTATCACTTGATTGGACTACTGATGTAGATTTGGTAACTGAAGAACAGGAGAGGAACTGTATTTATATTTATATCATTGTGTTACATGAAAATGTATAGCTTTCCAGTCAAATGAGCAGTAATGTAAACTAGCATAGATAATAACAAACCTGACTGAAAAGACTGTAACACTTCTGGATAAATTTTCTCAATTTGAGACTGAGTTAATTAGTACTATCACATTAGAAACTAGTAAAATTTCTGTAAAAAGCAATAAAAGCCATATAGGAAGGTCCCAGAAAGTACACTAAATGTAAGTCAATTGTATGACTACATTTGTACCATGATAAGTATTCTTTTGTGATTTATTCCAGATACTCTGGAAAGTATTTTGGGATACACTTTTCATATATGCTGTACAAATAATGTATTACATGTATGCTTTTAATACATCCGGTATGTAGGACATGAAAAGGATAAATTGCAATAAACACTGTATTTAAACTTGTTGTTCTGTTGTGTCAACAGTCTTTTGGAAATAAACCTACCTTAAAAGGTTGCAGACTCTTGCTGTTCACAACCTTGTTTGTTCCAAACATGTGGGACTGGAGAGCGGCTCCTGCGGAGCCTCGATGTTCCCGTCGGTGTTTCCTTTGGCACACGGGCTCCTGAGAACAGGAAGGCACTCCCTGGCTAAAGACTCCCAAAGCCAAGTCACAAAAGTAGATGAACTCTTTCATGAAATAAAAAACTATTGACTTGCACAGGATAAACAAAATCTGGGCAGCACAGCTCTTGGAAAAAAGCCCAACAGCTTCAGATCATCCAGATAACATCTGAATCCATCTGGGATGATGCTCTCCAGGCTTCAGCAGGATGAGACTGGGATGGTTCTGGCACATCTTTATTTACAGTTTATATCCACTTACTGATAATAGAGATTTATTTTTAAGACTATAAAAATAAAGCAATCTACATGTCAGCTAAAGAAGAGGTTGTGCAAACACGATAATTGCAGTGTCACAGGTTTGTAATGCTCACAGGAAGAATGTCAAGTTTTTAACTCAAATACTGCTTTCCTATTTATGTGTATTCAGCTCAGATTGCCAACAAGCCCTGATAAAATCTTGTTGAGATGGGCAGTGCTTGGTGCTGAACCTACAGCATGGGATTCTGGGAGCTGGATACAGATGCTTTTCAGAGAGCTTTAAATATTTGACATTGAACATTTCTGCATATGAACAGATGAGAAGTAAGTTCTCTATGCATGAAGTGTGTAATTCTGCACAGGAACCCCCTGCTCCACAGAATGGAGATGGACATGCTGAGAATTTTTTACATTTTACTTCATTCTTGTTCAGCCCCTGGGGCTATCTGCATGTGTAAAAGAAGAAAAGTGCAGAGAGACCTGAGTTAAGGCCCTTCCAGCCCTGCCTCAAGCACAACATGGAAGGAGCGCAAGAAAAGGAGGACACAGGAGCCATTTACAACTCAAGGTATGTGAATATTTTACAAATAAAAAGGAACTTGTTGATTTAAAGAGAAAATACATAGAAGTTACAATATTCTGTAAAGGCATATAGTATGTAGGCAATGCAGTGATCTGATGCTTGCTTCCCAGAAGGTTGATAGGTATAAATACATATATATGTGCTTTTCAAGTGTTTGGGGCTTTTTTTTTTTTTTTTAAGAAATAAGTTTAAGGGAGGAGTTGTTTTTTTAAGGAAAAAAACATGAATTATTATAAAGGTGCATCATGCTGATAAGAAATTATTTTTTCCCTAAATGCAAGAAAAATTATTCCGTTAAATTCCAAATACTCATACCATTTTTCTTGTTATTTTGGGGGTGATTTACATTGTATGTGTACCTTGTTTCCTCTCCTCCTCAAAATTCCTGAGCAGAGAAACAGTAATGGTAGTTCCTGCCCCCCCGCCCAGAAAAATTCCCTACAATCTAAAGGTTTTTTTCGCTCCTTTTCCTAATGAAAAGAAGAACATTTTATAAAGTTGAATAATAATACTAAATTACTAAATCTATATGTCCTTCTTCAGGTTTGTACTGAAGTTGATGCTGTTTCAGTAGCATGGTGTCTAGATACTGCCCACCTGTTCACAACCAAGAATATATTTGTTCCAGCACCTTCCAAATTTCAGCTACTTGTTCATCATTCTGGAACTGTGGGGTACCTGTAAACAGACAATGATATTCCAAAATTTAACACTCCCAAATTGTAAATATGAACAATATTCCTTCTCAGTGAACAGTATTCCAAGTGAGGTACAGAATGATCAGGTGTGACTCCCAGAAGCCATGTTATTAACACTTTATTCTCTTCATTTTTTGCTGTACTTTCCTCTGTGTTTATGCAGTTTAGCACATAAATACTTGTTGCAAATACTGGCGTTGCTTTTCTGTACATGTCACAAAGCAGCTGAACATTTTGTGAGAGCAGTGGTCTAATGAGTTTATTCCTTCTAGATTCTCATTTCCCTGCTGGCAGGAGCAGTTTCTGTGCCGTGTTCTCCACTCTCTCCTACCCGCAGGACCCAGTGTTCTTTCTTGCGGGATGCACAAATGTGACAGAGGTGCGTCACTTAAACCTGTGTAACAGAGACAGCAAATTCAATAAACTTGCGTCCTGTAACTGGGGGGGATCGCCCGCTGAGAAAAACTCAAGAGATTTCCCTGAATCATGGGCAGAACTCCCCCAGGGGATTTTCCACGGATGATCCAGGTAGTGCGTAACAGATAAAAGATGTCGAGAAACTTCGATAGAATACCAGATTGGTATTGTGTGGACTGTGGAGGGGGAAAAGTTAATGTCTGCTGCAGTGCTGACTCAAAAATTGCTAAAAGGTGTCAAATTGCTCTCAAACTCAAACCCAAAGGCTTTCAGCGCTGCTCCGCACGTGTCGTGCGGGGCACACACCGCAGCTTTCCCAGCTGTTGATGCGATTCTCGTAGGATTTAAGGCGGGTCCCCGGCGCGGGGCAGAGCCGCAGCCCCGGCGCTCCCTCAGCGCGGTCCCAGGGCCGCGCCGTCCTTCGCCTTCCGAGCAGGTCGGGCCCCGCCGCCGCGCCGTCACTTCCGGCAAGATGGCGGCCCGCGGGGCTGTCCCGGGTGCCCATGGCGGCGGCTCCGGGGCTGCGCGGGCGGGCGCTGCCCGAGCTCCGCGAGATGCTGAGGCGGCAGGAGCGGCTGCTGGCCGACCGGTGAGGGCAGCGGGAGTGCGGGCGCCGAGGAGCGGGCCGGGCTTCCCGCCGACTTCGCCCGTCCCCTTGCAGGCGGCAGAGGACGAACCGCCCGCTCCCGTTTGGCGCCTGCGGGGCCGGGGAGGGCGCGGGCAGCCCCGGGCTCCAGCGGCTGCGGGCAGCGCTCAGGCTGTACATGGCGTGCGGCTCTGCTGCCCGCGGGCACAGCGATGGACACCTGCCCTATGAGGGGAGGCTGGGAGGATTGGGATTGTTCCGCCTGGAAAAGGGAAAGCTTTGGGGTAACCTAATCTGCGGCCTTGCAGATCCTGAGAGGAGTGTACAGGAACGATGGGGCAAAACTATTTGCGGGAGTATGTCGTGAGGGACGAGGGAAGGAAGGGGTTCAAATGAAAGAGAGTGGGTTTAGATTAGATACAGAAGGAATAAGTTATGCCCTGTGGGTGGGGAGGCACTGGAACAGAAGCTGTGGCTGCCCCGTCCCTGCAGGAGTTCAGGGTTGTGGGGGCTCTGAGCAGCCTGGCCTGCGGGAAGGTGTCCCTGCCTGTGGCACGGGGTGGAACGAGATCATTTCTAAGGTCCCTTCCCACCCAAACCATTTCATGGTTCCTGTGTTTCACTGACAACATGTAGGTAGTGCTGTGCTGCAAATGCTTTGCATCTTGCTGTGTTTCAGAAGTTTAGTATGTAAATAAGCTGATGTTGCAATGTGAAACCTGCTCCATTAGCTATTCTAATAAAACTTGTGTATCTCAGGTTGAAACAGGATTGTTAGTAATATTGTTTGTTTGTTTGTTTGTTTTAGGAAGTTCATTGCTCGGCTTCCAGATAAGGGTAAGAAGATCTCTGATTTTGCTGAAAAGCTGAGGCTTGCCATTTCCCAAGAGGAAGAAGTAGCCAGGACAGCTGAGCTGTTATCTGCTGTCAGGTTGGAGTTTCAAGCAAAACAGGAGGAGATTAACATAAGCAAACAGAAAGTTGTCCTAACTGAGGACACAGTGAACAGTGCAGATTCCTCAGTCGTTAATGAAAACTCTGACATTAAGGACATTTCTGACACTTCTGCTGAAAGGGAGGAGAAGGCAGAAGAAGATGCCACAAATCAAAGGACTCAGAGGAAAAATAATCAAGCAAAGACTGTTACAAAGGATCAGGATAGTTTTTGTGAAGATGTCTCCAAGTCATCCACAAGCAATCACCTGACCAATGATCAGCAAGTGTCCCAGAGCAACACTGAGGATGGGACAGAAAGTACAGCTGCTTTGGACAATAGTAAAGAAGCCTTGGTTGATGCCTTTCAAAGAGTTACAATTGCAGATGGGGAAAACAGTGAAAAAGTATTGGAAAAAGAGCAGGATGTGGCAAAACACAAGGGCAATGTATTTGGAAGCCAGCATCCCAAGACACCACATTATATTGAAGTTCTAGAGGCCAGAGCCAAGAATCCAATCATAAAAAAACCCAAATTTAAAACAAATGCGTGAGTACAGATCTTTTCTATGCGCATAAAATGGGAAATGGTACAGAAAAAGCATAATGGCTGATTAAAGAGATTTAAAGTCTCATGACACACAGGGTTCATATGTTGGCTCTGTAGCTTTAAGTGCCACAGAATCTCAGTGCTGAGCAGTTGTTTCATTCCACCCATCTGAAACAATTGACATGAATCTTCAGAGAATTTCATAGCTTAAGATGCAGAACTACTAAACAATTGGTAAAACTTTTGGATCAGTTCTGGAGCATGTAGAACTTTAATAGCTGGAATTGTTTTGCTTTTTCCGCACTTCTAGGAGAATTGCAGTCTATGTTGTCTGTTGTGGTAGCAGTAACAGTTTGTACCTTGTGTGACTCCCACAGCATTGCTACTTCAGTTTGCTAATAAATCAGCAAACCAGTTTGGTTTATTGTCAGGGGTAGCTTTTGATACTGTCTCTCTGTGGAGAAATAGTTCTGTTTTCTCTGAGTGCTGTTTACTTTTTATTTGTCTGTGTTTTCATAGCACTTCAGATTTATTTTCAACTCTTAGGTGTTAAAAATAAGTTTTGAAACTGGTGTTGTTCAACCTTGTGATGCAACTTTGGATCACAACACAGGTGTTTTGTGTCTTCCAGACTGTCAGGAGAGCAGAGTGGATCATCTCATGGTTCCTCTTCCAGTCGGTCACCCGGGGGTTTGCACTCTCCAGTTCCTCCAGAAGAGAGGAGACTCAGAGATAAGAAACATTTGGATGACATCACAGCAGCTCGACTGCCACCACTGCACCACTCCCCTGCCAAGCTGTTATCCATAGAGGAATCCATAGCAATTCAGATACAGCAAAAAGAAGCTTATGAGGTATGAATTTACAATTTAGTCTGAAAATTACATAACCAGGATCACTCCCAAAACAGAAAAGATAAAGGGATCTTTTCATAAAGGTGAATTGAGATGGAAGGACTTTGAGGAAAGGTACTTAGGCTTGTATTTCGTTCTTTTCATGATATAATTGACAAATGTATTATTGCTCTCTGAAAGTGTTAGTCCTACATTAAACAAAATCTATGTGTGTTAATATGCTGACCTTATTGCACTCACTTCACCTCTGACTAGAAATTTAAATGTACACCTTCCCTATTAGTGATGACAGAGCTTTTGTCCTTGCATAAATGAAGGCCTAGCAGTATTTTTTATTCTTAAAATATTCAGGTATCTACATTTGCTTTTATTTATTCTGTGTCTGAAGAATCCAGGTTCTGAGGTTCTAAATTCTGCTGTAATGGATTTTGACTTTTCAGGTAGTGTCAAGCTAATGCTTAAATTAGTTTCTATTTTAGTATATGAGTTTATTCATGAGAATGACAAATGAACACTTTTTCTAACCTGTGTCCTTTTTTTCCTGACGTAGGAAATGCAAGCCAAGCTTGCAGCACAGAAGCTTGCAGAGAGACTGAATATAAAAATGCTCAGGTTTGAACCAGAGGGGGAGGCCTCAATGCAGTACAGAGAAGTGAGAGATGAAGATTATTTTTCAGAAGACTGAATGCATGGAAGGCTGTCTGTGGATGAGCTGTGTAACTGATCTTTATGCAGTACTTCTTAAAACCCAAACCTGAATATTGAGAATGCTTCATCTTGTCAGCTTTTTCTTAAAATTTTCACATGACAGTTCCAGGAAGGGTTCAGTGTAGACATCATAAATATACATGTCACAATTATTTATCAGTCTTCTTTGGGGACTGTTTTTTTGAGCCCTTGGGGCAAAATTCTTGTGGAATGCCCCACAGTTCTCAGCTTTAGCAAAGAAAGCTCTCTGATACAGCTTTGCAGGATAGGATGGGTCAGCTATAAGAGAAAGTTTCTTCTGTGCAGAAATGTGATAGCAAAGTGCTTTGGCACAAAATATGTCCATAAAAAAAGCTGAGGTGCCTGTGAACTGCTCACGTGTATGAAAGCTCTTGTCTTGTATAAGTGTGAGCTACTTCTTTTACCTATTGAATATTACCTTTCATGGTATGGTGACAATACCTGCCCAGAGAGTCACAATAAATACCTGATCTTTAGGCTGTAAGGTAACTTCTTACCACATGAGAACTTGTTTCTCTGCCTGCACCTTAAAATAACACTTGCTGCCCTTACCTTGTGAATAGCTAAGAATTTAAAGTTATTTTGTTACTCAAATTCTGTTTGGGCTTTAGGGACTCTGCTGTTTGGTTTTTGGTTATTATGGCAAAGCACATCAAGAGATCAAGTTCATCTGAAGACTTTACTATTTTTATTAAAGATTTTTATGGTTTTCTGTATTTTTGTACACTGCTTTCATACTTTGGATGTACTGTTTGTCATAGTCCAATACTGTAAATTAAGGGATCCACCCTCTGGTTTTGTTGGAGGAGGGGTTGTGTGTATTTTTAAGTTTTGGCTGTTATTTGAAGACAAAAAACCAATCTTCCTTACACGACCATGAATAATAATATGAATTTTGAAAGATAAGAAACACACCTGACAAGTATTTCACAATGGTATTTTCACTGTGGACTAGGATTTTCTGAGCCTAGTTTGAGTTTAGTTCCTTAAAGCAAACCTCAGAGATTCCTTGTATAGCCTGGCAACCTGTTTTCCAAGATGTTGCCACAGCTGTGTGTGCAGGGCTGTCCCTGGATGTTCCTGCAGGAATGATGTCTTTGGAAACCAAGGCTGCTCCCGCTGCAAGTCATTGAAAAAGCTGCATGGGATGAAAATGTGGGAGGAAGGTCTCAGCCACTTGTTAGTGCAGGCAGCACTTCCCTAGCAGGCAGGAACTCTCCCAAGTGCTCCAGAAGCCCCCCTGGGCAGTCCCTGTGGCACAGTCCCTACCCTTGCACTGCATTGGACAGGTGCAACTGCTGCTAAGCTACTTGTGATGGTTTTTTACTAGATCATCTCCTGCTCTTTCTTGAACCCTTTCCTCTTGCAGCCTTCTGGTTCTCATTGTTCATTGGCTTCTCATCAGCTGCTCTTCCCTTTTTCTCATTAGGCTTACCTGTTGTCACTAAACCCAATATTCTGCCTCCCTTTCCAAATGACAGGCTGCTGTGTGTGTCTGTGTGTGACTCCTGCCACTGCCATCTTACCTTGCTTTCTGGAACTCCATCTAAGTACCAGCTGTGTGCCTCCTATGTGCCTCAGTCCATTGAGAACCTCACAGAGACCTCAATATCTTTGTAGTTTTGTCATGACTGCTCTCCTGAGGCTTTTCTTATTTCCTGATTTGATGTCAGGTGTTTGTCATTTCCAGGCCTTCTCACCTTTCTACCTTCTTTTCGTACTTGGGTTTTTTCCCCTCCTCTCTTGTCTATGCTCCTTCATCCTCCCAGCTTCTCACCATCACTGGCCTCTGTCAGCACAATTCTTTGGCTTGTTTTCAGCCATTCACATTGATCCCTCAGCATCCCTGTTGATGACCCAGTGGATCTCAGTTGTGTCTATTTCTGTTCAGCACGTGGCTCTGACTCACAGGCCAGAGGAGTGGGTTCATCTCTCAGATCAGTGCTTTCCGTGCTGCCTGTCCACCTGCTTGTCCAGCTGCATCTCATCATCAGCCCTCCCATTACTGCAGTCTCTACTGCTCAAGGACAAGCAGCCTCAGAATTGTATTGGCTTTCCCTCTGCTGTTTCATGAAACATAAATCACCACTTCATGCTGTTTGTATCTCTTGCCCTGGTTGGCATCCTTGCCCTTATCCTGTGCTGTCTGTGCTCTCACACCTCTGTGAGATGCTGTGTGTGTGTTTTCTCTCTGCTGGCTTTTCTGTGCTGAAGGAATTCACACAAAGCTATGCAGTTAGGGACTTGTTTTCTGGAGTACTCAAATTTATCTCTACCTAGGCTTCTGCTGGGCACACACTTCTGCTAACTAAACCAACTCTTTTTTTTGTGTGTGTGCTATTAACACATACTTTTGCTCTCTAAACTTTGTAAATCGGAGGCAGTTTTCTTGACCTTTATTTTGATAGCATTCAACATGTTGGGGTTTTGCCAAAATGATCCCCTGAATGGGCAAACTTCCCCTTTAAGGGGAGGTAGGGTGGGGTGCCAATCACTGTGGTAGCAGGTGAAGTTCATTAAGTGCTCATTAAACAATCAGAAGCTGGTCAGGGCAGTTTTTGGGAGCTCTTGTGGAGGAGAGTCTTCTGTGCATACAAACCAAGCTAAAGGTATGAATTTTAATTTATTATTTTAAAGTTTGCAAAATTTAGAAGCTTTCCTGGGGGTTGTTGCTTCTGAGCAGAAGTGTGCACTTTGAATTAAGATTCTGTGAATGATAAGAAAGCAGTCAAGTTTAAAGAGTCCAGTGTTGAGGACGTGCAATCCTGAAGTCTGTGAAAGGTTCGAGCACAAGAGGATCATGAAAGGATTTGCTGGATAATGAAAGGATGAATCATTAAATGGTTTAGTCACATTGAAAAAAATTTCTGATTGAGTATGGTATTCCTGTTGTGTATTTCATTGTTTCCCAGTTCCAGATCATGTCAAAATGTATCTTGAGAGCTGAGGAGCTTGCTCTCTGTTTTGAGAATGGACTGCCATATTGGAATGGGCTGTTAACACAGTAAAAATAAAAGAATGGATAATATATTTTTGAAGTTGTTCATGTGAATAATGTTTTGTTTTGACCATGTAAGATTTAAAAGAGAATGGGAACTCTTTTGCTTCAGTGCTTTACAAGGAAAACATGGAGATGGAGCTAGGAAACTATTGCTGTATAGGAAAAGAGAGCTAGGGATGCAGATGGATGAGGAAAGACCTGAGAGACCTAAAGCTGGCCAATCTCGCAGGTGTGAGAGATGGCACAGAGACACAGCTTCAGTGTGACCTGTGGGTCAGAGCTGTAGCAGGTGAGGCAGGATCTGCACAGCACCAGCTGTAGGCCCTTGGTTTCTGCTGTGCTGGGGCACCTGATTCCCAGACTGCTCAGAAGAAAAGCCTTCAAACAGATTTTCTGTGCTGCAGCAGCTTTAACATTTCCTGGGGGAGAGAATACGTAGTCTGGTTTGCCTGCTATGGTGATAACATAATTTAGAGAATTTAGCCACCTAAAAATTTATGCTAGTTATTTAGAAAATAACATTTGAAGAAAAGTCTAAATACTGCTGGACTTTATTTTTGGCAGACTTGAGAATCAGGGTAGAAAAGACACAGTGGCTTTTCCTGTTTTTAGAGTTCTGTTGAGAGTGGACTACTAAGGGCCATGTGATCACAAAAAGTCAGTGACAGTGAGCTGTGAGCTCCTGTGTGGAGGAAATGGGGCTGGTAAATTGAGAGAACTTGGAAACTGTGGAATTTCTGAACCTGCCACAGGGACACAGTATCAGGAGTCAGGCAGAACACTACCCAGACACTACTGACTGATGAATCAGAAGCTGAGTGGGAAGCCCCAGCAAGAGCTGATCCCTGAGCAGCCCCGGGCGGCAGTGTGGGGTTTCAGTGCGGATCTGCAGGCACACCACCAGCTGGCAGCCTTCAGCAGCCTCCCTGAGCAGCCCCGGCTGTGGCTGCTGCTCTGCTCCTCTGCAGCTCCACTGCAGCGCCAGCTCGGCATCCAGGAGCCTGCAGCCTCTGCCATTGCCGTGCTGGGTTTTGCCAGTGGAAATGATCTGGAGCAGGACCCAATTCTGGCACAGTTTGAGTGGTGTCTGGCTCCTCCTCTGCCTTTAGCAAGGTAGTGCCTGCAAGGAGTGTACTTGGGCCAGGGGAATTGCAAATGGCCTTTTATTACAAAGGAAAATGAATGGCTTTAGGAGGACAAGCAGAGTACTGTGTTGGAACAAAGCTGTGTCCTATCCTGTGGACTCTGCTGTAGGAAAAGGCAGCTTTTCTCAGCTTTCCCAGCCCTGCTGCTTTTTCAGAGCAGGATAAGAAAGAAGCATAATTTCTCCAAAGTATTTTGTAAGGACAAATTTTTCAGGGTGTAGGTGTTGCATGTTGTTGTCTCATTCCAGGGATGTGTTAACTGACCCTTAGTTTATGGTTTACAGGTTTTCTTGCAAATTCACTGCTTTTAGGTGGTATGTGTGGAGATCACCATTGAGATTTCCCGGTCTCCTAATGTTTGGGTTTAGGTTGTGAACTCCCACGTTCTGGGAGTGAAAGGGAAGTAGAAAAGGCAGCTGTGTGAATACATTTGTTTTGTTGTGGTATTGTTTGTTTTCCAATCAGCTAATGAATGTGTTTTGTTCTCATTCTCTGCAGTGCTATGTCATTGCTACCACTATGGTGGGCAAATGTTAGCTGACTACAGCCCAAACATTTTCCAATCACACTGACTTTTCATGGGATATGGATGCACAACTGCATTTGACTACTTTGTAAATCCACACTGTAATTATTATTATTATTATGTATGCTCTAGAGCTTTAGAGGCATTTAGTAATCTCTTGTTTAAAGCAACTGTTCTGATCGCTTGGTTATTTTTATATTCAGCTTTCACTGAATTGTCCTTTGATTGGGTGAAGCATGAAAGCTTCACTGTAATACTGAATTGAAATCAAAGCTGGATTCCTCTAGGAACATATATGTGCAAGTGCTCTGTTGAACTGGGATATTGGCTCTATGTATTGTTTAATCTCTGTGTGCAAGGCAATTTGTGAATAAGAGTTGTGAACCAGTTACTGGATGTGAGGAGACACAAACGAATCCAGTGAAATGTGTGTGGGAAGCAAATTGATTTTCAACTTGCTAGAATCATTGAACTAAGCATTTCACTTCTAATCACCTAAATATGAGTGAATGTGTCCTGCAGCAGTGAGTTTAAGAGTGGTTTCTTGACAGGAAAATTTGTAGGAATTTGTATTGACACCCTCGCTGCTTTTCTTTCAGGTTTATATTGGAGACTATAATTGTGTCATGCATGAGTTGGCAGATTTCCACTGAAATCTTGAGGGATATAAGTGGAGCCATAATGCTTAATGAACATATTCCTATTTCCTCCCTCTCTCCACACAGCTGGTAT
Organism: Zonotrichia leucophrys gambelii; assembly: GCF_028769735.1. NCBI lineage: Eukaryota > Metazoa > Chordata > Aves > Passeriformes > Passerellidae > Zonotrichia > Zonotrichia leucophrys. Next base: position 6,864,983 of record NC_088180.1, on the reverse strand, counting down.
TAATGTACTTGCTTATTAGATCAAGACAGTGATATAATGTGGCAAGTGGTTGCAGTCCAAGGTTTGCCGAGTCTCTGAAACTGAGTACTTGATAGGAGATATTCTTTACACACTTCTAAATAGAAATTTCAGTTGTAAAATTTCTGTGCACTTTTTCTTTTTTTTTTTCCTGAAAAAAAGTTTTCTCAATTGTTACTTGATGACAGTAACACACACATTAAATTTACTCAGAGAGTAGTCAGACAATGGTGGAAGTACTGCAGCTCTGGCTTAACAGCACAAGATCTCCTGCACCCATTTTTGAATTGAAGCTGTCATCTGCCCTGCCCAACCTGTGCTGCCCTGGGTCCAAAAACTGGGACAAACCTTGTCCTGCAAAATCACAACTGAGTCTGGAGGTGCAGTGACACCATCTGTAGGAGATCTTGGCGAGGGAGACACTGCAGGGCTGAATGCTCAGCTGTGAGGGCTCTGCCTGGTAGGTGGATGTACCTTCCCAGACTGACACTGTAAGGAGAGTAAATTGCACAGTCAATGAGATTTACATTCCCAAGTCGGTTTTCCATTGAAGTTGCCAGGTGCCTGTCTCTTATAGATCAATGAGAACTAAAATTCCTCACCAAGAGAGGAACATGGTATTAGTACCCGGGCACTAACTTGAAAACATGAAATGGCATTGGTTCTCTTTCCTTCAGCCTCTTATAGCTCTAATGCCACTTATATTGAATTAATATTGATTTTATTCTGTTTTCTTACAAATCTTTAAAAATTAATCTTCCAGAATTTTCCTACAAAATGAACCCTCTAATTTTGGGAAACAGATAACAGATATATATATAAAAACATAAGCTGTGCTCTCTGGCCATTATTTGTATTTGAATGTATGAATCCTTCAGGGACTGTGTGATAAGCTCTTTCTGTTTAAGTCACTGTTATGAGTGGTCTGTGTTGTCTCCTGGTTACTATAAAAGTCTTGCTGTAATTCTGGTATCCAGAGTTACAGATCCATCCATTCCATTTGTAATTATGTGTGAAATTATTTTGTCATTGGCTTTTTCCCTGCTTCTTCCTTATGGGGGGAAAAACCAAACCCAAGCCACACAGATTCATAAAGCCTTTCTTATATGTAATAATATTTTCTTTACTGACCCAGGTTATTTTATATTGATTATAATTTCCTGAGCCTTGGTTTCATGTGTCTTTCTCAGAACTGCTTTAAGTTGGCATTGTACTGATTATAGGACTGCTTAAATGATAGCTGATGATAAATATTATCCGTGCACAGACACTGGGCATCACCATGTGTCATGTCTGCAGACCAGTTTTTTTGCCTGCACGGCAGATTTTTGTGGCTGTAAGCCAGGAATTTTAATGAAAGAAAACATCAAAGTTGCAGAAGAAATGAGAATATTAGTCAAGGAAGATACACAGTGATGCTCTCTGATAACCCCTGGTAATTGACATTAGAACTATGTGGGAGCAACTTAAATAAACATCTGGACACTGAGTTTAGACATTTCCAGTGACAAAACCCAGACAGATCTTCTGGACTTGCAATAATAAATATTTCAGCGCAGTCCACATGAATCAACTTAGAATTCTGTTTTCAATTATTCTAGTTTTATAAATATATCATAGTTAATTATTCAGGGATACAGTTTCTTTTGAAGATTAAGGAATTTGATGGTTGCTTCATTCACATAAAGTTCCATTTTTTATTTGTACCAAACTTACTTCTGTTTGTACAAAAACAATAATGCAAGCTTGCCAGAAGCCATTAAAGTAGAATGCAACTGAACTTTGCCTGGGGTGGAAGGGACTTTTCTGAAATTCCTGGCAGTGCACTGTACTTCATTCCAGCTATGGTAACCACTTAAATTGTGCTGAAAAGAAAATTATAAAAAATAATTTTTAAAAGTTATTCTCAATATTTAGAAGATACTTTCTTTATCTTTTTTTTACTTTTGGTAACATGATAGTGCTAAGAATGTGATATCCCTTACAAACAGTGAAGAGATGTTTATATCTACCAAAGTATTTTAAAAAGGTGGTAATGAAGCTACAAGACTGAATGGAATACTGGTTGCAGCCCAGATCTGATCGTGAGGAGTCAATAGCTAGCAAAAATATGCTCAGTTTTTGTATTTTCTTTGTGTTCTTTAGAGAAGCCTCTACTGTGGGCTCTAATTGCAGAACCACTGATTTCAGGAGGAGTGAATCATGTCTCTGAGGTTGAAGTTATTTCCACATTATATTAAAATTATTCATGCTTTTAAAATAATAGTAATAATTATTATTATTATTTTGAGATTATATGTACCTTTGTTGCTGGGCCCCTGGACAAAATGAGGAATTCTTCTGAAATGTACTCAGTATTTAGTAATCTTCAGTTTCCACTTTCAGTTTAATTTATGCTTCCCCACAGCCCAGCCTGTCAACATGAGCAGGTTTCTGCATTCCCTGCCCTGGCTGTCACTAGCAGGAGCACAAGTGTTAGCTGGCTGCCAGCGTTGTTGAGGCACTGGCTGAGTTGTGCCATACCACTGGATTAAGAAAGTTTTAGGGGACTACTGTGTTAGTCTGACCTACAGGTCATCATCCCTTTCAGAGGTGGGAGAGGCAGCCATCAGTGAGTGCAATTCAGAAAATCTCTCTTGTGCTGGCTGGTAAAGTTGTTCCTGCATCAGGCTGGGCTTGTGTGGCAGTTTGGGTTAGAAGGGACCTCAGGAGAGCTCCTGCCTGGGATCCTGCACAAAGCAGTCAGTTCTGAGGGCAGGTGACATTGCTCACAGCTTTAACCCAGACTTCCTCGGAGACCTCCAGGGAAGGAGACCATACAACCTCTCAGGATAACCTGTTCCCAAGTATGGCTGTCCTCCTGCGAGGGCAGGGACAAAGCCTCTCTTGTTTCAGCTTATGCCTGCCTCTTTTGCTGATGTCCTTATTGGTACTGGAGGATGCTGTTCAATCCCCTTGGGTCTCCTCCAAGCTGCACAGGTACGCTGCTGGCTAAAGCAGCTTGCTCTCTACCAAGACCCTCTTTACCAAGACCCTCCACAGCTTTTCATTTCTGGGCAATCCTAGGCAAGCTTGTCAGGAAGTTGTAGGCTGACAAGTGTATTGGATTTGGTTCTGTCACAGCTCTCTCAGATTGATAAAGTATGTTTTCTGCTTTCATATTTTGAAAACAAAAAAGTAACCTAGACTCAGATCAGGGTAGCCATGCTATCCAAAACTTCACTGTTAATTAAAACAAGGCAGTTTGTGCTTTGTAACCCATTCTACATATTTTAAAAGTGATGGATAAGGAGCACACTGAAAGCTATAAATCAGCCTTGAGTTTGATAATCTAATAAGAGCATCTCTTTGGTGGTTTCACCTCTTGCTCATTGATCTATAGCTTAGTAATTAATTTTCCTTAGTTTTATCCTTGTATTTGTTATAATACCTAATTCTTTATTGCTAAAACTATGCACCGGAAATTTGTAGTGTTGTAGTTCAGAGAGTGCAATTTATTCATTGTTATAGGAAAACTGAGGAGGAAGACAAATTATTTAGAAGTTTATTACTCAGAGAGGTGCACTTGAGCAAAGACAGAGAATAAAGCAGAATGGATATATTTAAGGGGAAAATGTAGGCTGTGAATGTTAGCAGCTCTAACAGAGGAATTGCCTGTTGAATGATCCCCCATGGGACAGTGTTCAGTTCTCATCTGCAGGTGCTCCCAGAGCACTGAGTGCAGGGAACAGCTCTGCATTGAAGAGGTGAATGGATAATTGGGATGTGGGGATGTTTTGTGTGTGCTGCCCATGCCATGACTGCAGCATTCCCCTCTGTTACAGGGCAGCCACTCTTTGCCGTTGTTTTTGTGGTTAAAACCTGAGGGTGTGCTTTGGATACCTTAATGCTTTTGGAATTTAGGGGAAATGGCTCATCAGATCTTGAATCTGAAATACATTGATAGTTCTGATTTCCTCCTGCAGTTTTGTTTTCTTATCTTGCTGAAAGGATGGGGCAGTATGGGTAAATGCTTTGTTTATCAGCTCTGCCCATTCCAACATTACTTTTTCCCAAGGAGGAAAAATGCTGATAAAAAACTAATAAAATTAGTTTCAAATCATTTGTAGCAGATGAAAATTCTCTTTATGCATTTTTTTGGTGCTTTTTCTAAAGGCAAAAGAGCTCAAGCTCTGTCTTGACCCTTTGTTTGGCTCAAACTGCCACACAGTAGAGAGGAAATGAAGTTTATATGTTTGTACTTAATGGCTATTGAGACACTTGACATATGTACATTTAAAATGTTAACTCATTTCTCTATTTCAATGTTTTTATTTCTAAATGATTATTAAGTTTTGTAGAGATCCAAAGATAACAAACTTCTAGGTAGTACATACATTACAAACTTACTTTTGTGCTCATGTGCCACATACTTATATGCAGATAAATTTGAAAAATGAAAAGAAAGCAAGATGTAGAAAAAAGTTAAGTAAATATTTCATTAGATGGTGAAGCTCTCACTTTCTTTATAAATCGCACTTTGTTTAAAACAAACAAACAATCAAAAAACCCCAACCAAACCCCACAGCTGAAACCAAAGCAGCAAAGAGCATATATTGTTATTAGGTTATCAGAATCCTCCTGCAGAAAAGAGTACAGGTCAGGTATATTAGACAGATGTTAAGAAGAGCTCTGTTCTCTATCTTGCAAGCAGTTCTCATGGTTATCAATTGTGTTTGGCTTTTAGAATAAAGGTAATTGGCAAAGTGCCATGTCATATTTCATCCATTATGCTTGTCTTATGAAGTATCACACACTTCTTCCTAGAGTAGGTGCTCCCCCTCCTCTCCAGAGATCAGACTCTGCTTTTACTTGTGGAATGGCTCTGTGGGAGAGTCACCTGAACTGCACTCTTCCTATCTTTTAAAAACAGGGAGATGAGAGATAAAGTTTCATAGGTCTGGAGAGAGCAGCAGTTTGTATTTCAGCCTGTGTCACATCTGTCTGGCTTGTGTATGTGGTCCATAACTCTCTGCCACAGCTTTGGAGGGAAGCGCTCCAGAGGACTTGGTGTGCTCTTTTTGTGCTTTGTGTGTAAGAAAGGATAGCTCAAAAATATTTGGAGGCTCTAAGAATCTGTGATGTAGAGATTAGGATGAAAACCCAGTACACCTTTTCCAGATGTGTAAGGAAGCGCAGTATGACACTCATTCTTAAACCTAACCCATACTTAGGTTCCCTGCTAAATTGATGTCTAAGTAAATAGCTTTACTGGTGGAGTAGAGGAGACATGAGAGTCATGTTACACTTTATCACAGAATTTGATATGAAATCCATACTTTGTTCCCTGGACAGTGCAGTGAGATGGATATCTGTGGTAGTAATGTAAGAGGATGTTTGTAGCAGTGCTGTATGTCACAGGGCTGCCCTGGATCAAATAGCATTTAAATACATTGTACATGGGCTTTGATCAAGAACCATGGGGCCACGTTTAGCCCGTGGTGCACGAGGAGACCCACTTACAGCCTGCCACTGCAGCAGGAAATGTTTTCCCAGGTTATGGTTTTACTGTTATTAAAGCTGGAGATATATAGTACAGGATCACCCAACTAGTACTGACTAGTTAAACCAGGCTACTATGTGGATACACACTCCTGTTTTCTATTTAGCTGGAGCAGTCCCAGAGTGATGGCTATGCTGCCTTTATGATTCTTTGCCAGCTGTGTAAGGTCAATACTGGATCTGGCACACAGTCTGCCAGGAGAAATGTGTTTTTCAGAACAGCTGGAACAAGTGAGACTCAGGTGATCAGTCTGAATCAGTATTGCTATTTATTTCACCTGCTTTGTTTGTGGTTGGACTAGGTGCTTAAACCTGGGTGATGTCTGATTGAGCCATGTCCTCAGGAAAGTTCCAATTTGTGCTTCTGTCTGAAGAGTTGATGTCCCCTCTGGAATCACCCTGTTCCCCACTGCAGAGCTGTGCCATACAAGGCATTTAGTGGCTTTTGTTGTTGTGCCAATGTTTCAAGGCTGCCACAGTAATTTTAAAATCTAAGGCAGAGGGAAACCAATTTTTTTTCCTGCCAACAAAAACGGCCTTGTTTGGGATTTGTTTTAGGGTTTGAAAATTGTAACTAGTGTTTTGTGTAATAAATGCACTCCTGATAATGCCATGAGGCACCAGGCAGCACCCCAGAACCCTGACCAGCTTGACGGGGCAATGGAAGCAATGGAATCTCATTAGCACCAAGCTCTGCCTGGGTTAATGAAGCCCTGCTAATGAACAGTCTTGTGCTAGGTAGAGCAACCTCATGTCAGCAGACTAACTATGATAAAGTTTGGATATTAAGAGAGTTTGAAAATATCTTTTGATATTTTTATTGATAACACAGGTATATGCAACCTTGCCTGATCCTATTTCTGTTCCCATTGTTTGAGGAATATAGCTGGTCTGTTTGTAGCTTCTGACTAACGCCTTAACTCCAACTCTAACACAATTTTTTGTAGATTTATGATGTTCAGCCAAGCTGATATAATCATGTAATAAATATCTAGTTTTTCCCTGATAATTTAATTAAATATCAGACATCCTTACAGAGCTTCAGAAGAGGGGAAACCCACGAAGCGGGAGTTACACTTTGTAGGTCACTCCCCAGCCGGACTGGGCTGAGGGGAGCGGCCCGGCTCGGGATCGTGTTTGTGAGGGGCGGCACAGTGACAGTGACAGCGGCTCCGGCCGGGAGGGGACGGCGTGGCCTCCCCCGGCCTGCGAGGAGCTCGCTGAGAGCTGAGGAGAAACTTAAAATGGGCCATAGCCTAGAGGTATTGTGCTCTCCCTGGCTGACAGCCTGGGCTGGAGCGCAGCCAGGGCGGGCGGAATGGGGCCCTGGGGCTCTGCAGATAGAACAGAATCCATAATAACCCCGCGCAGCGGCCCTTGCCGCCCCAGCGGCCGCGCGGAGCCGGCAGCGCCCTCCGCGGCGCGGCCTCCTGAGGGCACCGGGCAGCCGCGTCTGCTTTCTATTATTAAAAGAGGGAAATGGAAAAAAAAAAACCTCACAAAAAAACAACACCCCGCAATGTAAACATTCTTACAATTGCTGCGGAAACTGGATATAACCAGGTTATTTAAAGGGGGGAAAAAAATTAAGCCATCTGTACATGCCAAGTTTGCCTTCACATCTGTTAATTGTAAGGGAGTGATTTTAAAAAAGAAATCGTGTTTTAGAGCCTGGTTCGGCAAAGGCTGTGAATGAGTGCTCTCGAAAAGAAGGTTAGACGTGCCCGTGTGCCATGAAGGCCCCACACATGCCGGTGGCCATGGACAGAGCCTGTGTTTCCCTGGGCTGTGCCGCGGGAGCAGCGCCGGCCCGGCCGCCATGGCCCGCCTGGGGCTCCACAGGCCCGCGCTGAGGGCGCCCTGGGCCGCCAGAGCATCCGTGCTGTGTTGTCAGCGCTGTGTTGCGGTTATCCTGTCAGCAATGCACTGTAAGAAGAAATAAGCCCCGTTTAAAAAAAATTAAAGGACAGAAAATGCCAGTGTTGTTGCTACTATTACGTTTTGGGAGTGTATTGTCTTACTGTAACATCATTACCTTACTCTTCCATCATCCACAACATGACGTTTCTGAGTTCAGTACAGTCATTTAAACATCAAATAGCAAATCTTTTACCTCACAAAATCTTCAGCTGAGTTTAGCATGGAGACATGTTTAAACTTAAAATAAAGACAAGTCTGTTTTGGCTCTGCGTGCTCACATGAGTGCCTATCTCTGGTGGCCTAACTTAGAGAGCCATCATCCACTTCTTACTGAAATTCTGATTTCAGTAGGAAAACCTAAAACAGAATCATTAGTTCAAACAGCATGATTAATTCATCAGAATCATTAGTTCAAACTGCTGTGCTCTGGTTTCTTGGCTGTTACTTGAAAATGTCATCCTGTTAGAAACACATTGTTGTCACTGCCCATTATTTTATTGTGAACTTCAAAATACTCAGTAGGGTTTGAGGGCTGTTTGTTTGTTTTTCTTTAACACTATCACCTGAAACAATCATAGGTGAAAATCTTGGCTTCAGCTGTATAAGGTGAGTTTCCATGCCTGAAATCTGGAACATCAGACCTAAAGGTAAAATATTTTCTTAATTCTGTCAGTTTTGAAGAATCCAATGCTTTCTGTGTTTACAAATAGATAGATAAATCAGCCAATTCCCATGATTTTCTGTTTGGAAATTTGCTGGATTTTTACTGTTTAGAATTTTAATACTGAAAATAAATTCAACAGAGGAAGAAAGCATAAAGCATTTTCTGTGCCTGATCAAATGAACTCTTAACATAATTTGGTTTTCTAAGTGGCCTTTTAGTTTTAAAGAACAAGCTATTCTTATAGAAAGATTCCTTTCATTAAGTTCTTTAGATGCTTTTCTAAAAGGAATCTTTTAATAAACTTTATTTCTCAGTAGAATAATAATTAAAATGTGAATAAGTGAATATTCAATAACTGGAAAGCCTTGCAAACACACATGACAAAATGGTATAAATAACATCCTATAAAAAGTAGTCTTTACTGTATTATTGAACTGTTGAAGCTCAAGCTTTAAGATACAAGGCCATTATCAAATTATGACACAATCCTCCTTTCTAACAGCTTTAAAGGTACATATTGTATAGGTTTACATACACAAGTAAGTTTAAATACATTTATGACACTTGGAAGCATTTGAACAAGATGCATTAATTTAATCTTTCAGTGAGGTTTTGTACATATTGCCTTGCAGAGTACTTGGGGGAGCATGAGTATTTGCAAAGATATCTGTGACATCTGTTCTTAATATTCTAACATCTTTCTTCCGTGTATGTTTGATAGACAACATATTTTTGGCAGTCTTTGTTATTAGAATTGCCAAAATGTTGATATTGAGTGCCTTGGTTTTCAATGAGTGCAAGCCAGAATGAGCCTTTTCAGAGATTCATCTTTGGAACCAAGTTTTTTCTAGAAAGTCATGTGTTTCAACATTCTTTTTAGGTAATCAGAAATAGATTTATAATAGAATAAGGAAATTATATCTGTTCAGGAACAGTTGTTCAAATGCTCCCTCATCTTTATTTCTGATCTGTGTATTTTTAAACATAACAGTGTGTTAGAACTCCATCCAAGTACCAGGCTGTGGGATTTTGCTTCACTAGATCCCTAACCCTCCTAACTGCCCATTGTAAGTGCATTGATGTGAGTGTATAAATGGCATTTCATTGGGGGTTTTCTGAGACTCAGGTGTAACAGTGTTGAGCACTGTGCTGTGCAGTTTTTAGGGTACAGAGTGAAAGGCACAGCCATGAGTTAAGTGCCAGGGCTTCTTGTAAAATATTTGAGAAGTCCTCTCTGAAAGATCTGTGTAAAGTCCAGAAAGCAGAAGGAGAAATTTTAGTATTTTAGTAAGGAAGTACCTCTGGATACTCTGGATTAGCAATCTGAAAAGAAATAAGGTTCCTGGGTATTTCATTTCAGAAGCTAAGTGACTGTCATTTCTCTGAAATCACACCATCAAATGATGAGGTGTCTGTAGAATTCAGCTGGGATTAAATCCTTTTGTTGCAGAGCCTGTGCCCTTCAAGTCTGTTAGTTGAATGTCTTGGAAAGGTTCCTTAGCCAGGGGCCCACAAACTGCCCTGTACTGGTGCAGGCTGACATCCTCAGGGAAAGCTCTTACCCACTCTAGCAAAGCTCAGGGGGAGGGAGAACATGGCTTCAAACCTACCTGACACGTTGAAGACCAAGATCAGGTTCCAGCTGCTCTTCAAAACATTCCTTGGTGGAGAAGCAGCATGAGCCACCTTTTCCAGCCCTAGGAAGGCAGACCAGGCTGCAGCTGCTTGTTCTGGGAGGCCAGTGAGCAACAGGAATGCATGCTGGATCAGACACTGCTGATGACTGCATGGATCCTGCTGCTAGGTGCTGACCTGCACACTGCTCCCCTGTGGCATGTCAGAATGTGGGTAGAAGCCAAGGTTTAGGTATGAAGACAGATTCAAGGTGATAACTGAGGCATAGATCCTTTGGTGAGAGAGCATCAGGAGAGGCTTTCCAACCCTGTGCTGCAGTTTTTAACCCATATGTGATTTTCAGAGCACAACCTGAGAGTGTGTGTCAGATTTATTGATTGGACCTACTCACCTAAAAAAGTTGGAGTTTAGTCCTGAGTGACCAAAAATTAGTGATGGAGATATTTTATACAACAGATACATGAGCCAAAGGTCTCATGTTTATATCTGTTTCAGAATCTGCAGAAAACAACTGTGAAATGTCTTGCAGACACTGAGATCCTGGCCCTGTCAAGGTCACAGGGGCATTTCATAACAACTTAGATCAAATCATGTAATGTGATATTTAATTTTGACTGTGAAGGTTTCTCTTGTAGAAATAAAATTAATTATGCTGCTTTAGCCCTGTATTGCAAATATTTATTTGCCAAATTAGTTTTTATTTATAATCCTGTAATTTCAATATAACATCAGTGATGAGAAAATCGCCCCAGAAGTGGAGAAACACATGCCCTCAATCATTATCACCCTGACTCACTCCAACTTTATTAGAATTTTATGTTGTTTCTTCCCCCACAACCCCCAAACTGAGGTAGACACACCTTTCCTGTTGTAGAAGGAAATCCCTAGACATGAGACCTGTAGTAGTGGTCATTGTTCTGTGGCTCTGTGGATAGCTATGAATTCTTTGTTCAGCATGGAGAAAGAATACACTTTATAATGCACAAGATACCAGCAAAGTTTTTTCTTGAATTGCCTGAATAGTGTCACTGCCATATGTCACTGTGACAACAGACACTCGCATCAGAAAGTATTTCTGACTTGGTTTTTTGAGTACAGTTCTCATACTGGTGATATTTTTATTCCTGCCATAGTTTAGCTAAATGATTCATTTCCTATAGAAAAAAATGATACTATGTTTTCAATATTACTTTTGGAGCACTATTTCTTAGCTCTGGTGTTTTGTGCTATGTGGATTTTGGCTTCAGCTGCCCCAAATGTGAGGGCTTTAGGCGCAGTCAGTGTGAGCTGGAAGTGCATCCTCATCCCTCAGATGTGTGTGTCAGTCTGAGCCTTCAGAGTGGCAGCTCCAACCACGAGTCTGCAGCGTTTGTGCAGGGATCCAGCCCTCTCCTGAAGGCCCCTTTCATTTCCTCCCTGGCATTTCCTTCAGTGTATCTGTTGATTCACTGATCTTAAATGAAGCAAGTGAGTATCGATACAAGATAATTAATAAATATGCAAGAAGGAATGAAATGCATCTGAAAACTAGAAGAGCAAACAACAAATAAGGGCCAAGGGAGGCTCATCCCTTTGCAGAGCTGTGCAATTCGGCTTTCTCTCAGTAGATGTCAGCAGCACTACAAATTTGCCCAGCTCACCGCTTTGGGAGCCCTTCTGTTTACAATTTTTATTAGTTCACGATTTCAGATTCAAAGGAATATCCCATCTAAACCAGTGGAAACTATTGCCCTCTGAAATGGGTTTAGAGACTTCTGTTTAGCATCTTAGAATAATATTGTATTCTCAGTAATGCATTTTTTTCACAGAGAACTTAGAAGGGGCTTATTGCTACATTTTTAGAATTTTCTGAACATTTACCTCACATTTGCCCTCCAGGCAAATGTGAAGAAATATAAGATGTCTAATATTTTGCTTCTTTCTGTGAAGTAAATCAAAACCGTGGGAATGTTTTCATATAATTTGATTTACTCCTGTCTCCTACAATACATCTTCAACTCTGTTCAATTAACTCTCTGCCTGCTATAAGAAAAGGGTGCAACCATATTCTGACTGAAAGCAATGGCAAGTGTTCTGTTGGATCTGCTGGGAGCTGTCAGCCCCAGAGGAGTTGACAACCACAAGGGAAGGATGTGGAAGGAAGTTTTTGTGTGTAGAACTTCGTGTGTGTATGGCAGGGAGAGAAAAGGGTTGTTTATTTCAGTGTGTAAGGAACATGCATTTTGCTGCATATTATAAAATAAACAGAAATATTTCAAAATCACCATGTACATGAAATAGGGACAAGAAGATAAACAATCCAGTGTTTATTTGGTTAGAAATGAAGAAATTGCATTATATTCTGTTTCTCACAGGACGGGGTCTTTTCCTTCATCTGATCTCCAGCAGGAATCTTTAAGTTTTTTTGTGGTATACTGGGGACTTGTCAAGTGTGGCAGAGTTGCACTTTTGGAAGTTCAGATCATACTCTGAGACAGGATCAGCCCAGAAAGCAGCATTGGCCACTTTCCCACATGTCTGTCACCATCTTATTTGCAAGAGCACCAAAATGAGCAGCACTAAGCATTAGAGGCCAGTTCAGCCACAAGCAGTGCTGGGGACATTTTGTGTGGCATTTGCTTGTCTCTAGGAAAATAGGCTGGGACTGTTTTATCTTGACTGCAGGGTGTGCCTACACATGCTGTAGCCAGCTAGAACTGGCCAGCTCCAGAGCCAAACTTCTCTAACCAGGCATGCTTATTTCCACACACCCCTGCAGCCCACCCCCCACCCCAAATTGGGAGGGGAATCAGGTGGAGTGATTTTAACTTAGTGAAGGGAGATAGAGCTGTGCTCCCAACCTGTGTTATTGTCAACAACACTTGCAATTATCACACTCTTAGCAACTTTGTAATTTGTTTTCCATGCCTTCTTCAGACCCTCTTCATTTCCCGTGTCACATGCAACTTTACTGGGTGTTGTCTTCAATCTGCAGGTTGTCATGCTATTCCCTTTCTATTTGTTCCCCACTCTCTGTCCTTTCCCATGATCTGTTCCTTTTGGGGTTCTTTAGTGACCTCTCCCACCTCACAATCCTCTATTCCTGCTCTTATCACGTGGACTTTGATCATTTTCTGCCTGTCAGTTGATCCATTCTGTATCAAACCTTTCCTTAACTGCACTTTTTTCATGACCCCACTGGAGTGGGCTGGGAGATGCTCTGTGGCAGGCCAACAGTGCCAAAGGAATAATTACTAGTTCTAGGGATGGATCCAAAACACAGGGGAGCCAGTGGAGTTTGGGCCCCCCAGATGGGCCCATTGGTGCCTGGATCTCAGCCTGGGTGGATGAAGCACTTTGCCAAACTGAGCCTGGGGTACATGGCTCCAGGGTGATGAGGCAGCAGCAATGCACAGCAATTTTTCCCTCAAGGCATCTGTTAGCAGCAGTTTGGGAACTGAACCAAATGACCCCAGTGTAATGCTGTTTTCTCTCCCCATTGTTCTGGGGCTCTTTCTTACTTGCATAGCCAGCAGGAGGAAGCTGGTGGCTTTGGCTCTGTCTCTGACTCCTTTGGCTCTCCTTGCTGAATGGATCTGTTTCTGCCTCCGTTGTTCAGCTGTTGAGCAAGTCTGTTTCTTAGGTTTTGGCTTGCTCTGCAGGGCATGAAGTAGGGAATGCTGAATCTGCTGCTGCTGCTTTGCAGAACATTAGATTTGGAGGGGCAGTCTTTGCTGTTTCACCTCAGACTGGAACTGGAAGAAAACAGAATAATTGTGTCTAGTGTTTGCGTGAAGGTTGTGCAAAAACGTCTTCCCAGCCCTTGCTGGGGTTACTGTGTTGTTAATTATGTTGTGAATTTGCATCTGAGGATATCAGAGGGTTGTGAGCTAAACACACACCTGTGCAAAGTTAGGCAAGAGGTGTCTCTATGTTACAGGGATTGAAATTAAGGTGCAAAAATAATATGAGTTAGCTCAGAGTTTACACAAAGGCTCAAGCAATTTTGCAGCAGAGTGACAGGAAATCTCCCCATCTTCAGAGTTGTGCATAATGACAGAGCCAGAAGTACTAAATAAAGTGTAGTGCTGAGCACTGGGTTAGTTTTCATTGTCTTCATGTAGGTCTCCTAGGAAACTTCTAAGAAATGAAGTTTTGCAAGTTTTTTGCAAGAAGATTGGGCACACAGCGATACTGCTGGGTATTTTGGGATTGTAAATAATTGGTGTTTCAGTCACAGAGTAAAAATGAATGATCCTAACTTCATGCATGCTGCAGTATGAAAGAAGAGATGCTGACTTAGTTTAACATCATGCTTGTGACAACTTTTTCGTGATTGCTGTGCTGATGGACTGGTTTAGATGAAAAGGGAGGTGGTGGCAGGGCTGAGTTTTCATTTAAATATGACTTGACTGGAACAGCTAGCATAGCTTTTTATTAATACTAAAAATGCTGAACATAACATCAAAGCAAGGTTTAACTATTACACAGTTGCATGCCTAATATGAAAAATAATACATTTCTGCGTATGCACAATTTCCTGACACTGATTTTGTGGCCTTATGTGCATCAACAATTATGGACCAATCCAGCCAAAATTTTCTTCCACAGCTGCTGGTCTTAGGAAGTTCCCTGGGCCTCCTGTGCTCTGCAGCTGTGGAGGCTATTCCCTGCTCTGAATAAAAGAATCTCCCCTCTCCTGTGGCTGCAAATGCTGAATGAGACATCCTGTAACACCCTGTTCAGAGGGGCAGAGCTGACAGCCAAAGGCCATCCTTGGCATTTTAGTCCTTGTAGATAATGGCAGATGGTGCATAACCATGAGCAGGGAACCCCTTAGTCCTAAAACAGGGAAAGAGATTTTGGGGCATAAAAATTCACTGCCCAAAGGTCTCAAGGCTGGTTCAGCTCCAGAAAAAGTAAGGAGGGATTTTACGTAGCGGTTTGAGGAAAAAGTCATCTGGCATGTAAGGATATTGCAACATAGGTGGTGTAAGGGGCCCATTTCTGCACATACCATTAGAGTAAAACCCAAGAACTGCTATGTGGAATGTTTCCTACAGAGCCATGCAAAGCTTGCCTGCTTTCATTCAGCTGTAAAAGTGTCGGCTGCAATTTTCACATGAATTCCTTAATTTGCACCTTTGAAAACTTACAGTTTTGCAAGTGAAGCCTGATGGTTTCAAGTGCGTTTCAATTTGAGCTTTTAACATTCTTGTTTGAACCTGAAACTCAAAGTGAAATGTAGGAGTTGCAAAAGAATGCATAGAATACAGACAAATTGCAGGAAAAATTCACAAGAACCTGAGCAAACCAACTTGCAAAATTTCCCATAGCTCAGGCTCTCTTTGTTTATGAAAATTATCTTGGTCTTTTCTTTGTCACGTGGCTGTGGAGGCTTTGAAGGTGGAGAGGTTGTGATGGTGGGAGCTGTCAGGAACAGCACTGTCAAAGAATTGCAGGGTCAGCTACTGTCCCCAAGGGGACCACAACTCATCCAAATCCGAGTTTGTCTTCAGATTCCACCTATGTATTAGGGAAGAATAGTTTAAGCTGTGTGGGTAACGTGTAACTGAAGCTAGAGAGACAGGGTTTGCAGCCTGTTACCAAGCAAGGAAGTTTTAGTAACTGATCTGCAATAAAGGGGCATTTAAAAAGAGCTAGGTGGTAGAAAACCAGATTAATGATGAAGTTTTTCTAATTTCCATTCCTGCAGCACTTTTGGTTGGAAAACAGAAAATAACCATGCTTTGTTATTGCTTGAAATAAATAAAACAAACCCAGAATGCTGTGGTACTTCTCGATCTCTAAAGCATACAAAGCTGAAACCACCACATGCAAAAACCATCACAAGAAGAGTGAGTGCAAGCTGAAAGGTTGGTGATGCTTGCTCTCTGCAATGCAGTTCTCACCAGTGAGAACTCAGCTGACCTCTAGGGAATTGATAGGAAGTCCTGGCTCTGCTTGAGTCAGTGGGAATTTTGCTGTGCTCTTCAGGGAACTTCACAGAGTAGTCCTTGTTGTGCAATGTATTGTTTCTGACTCTTAAAACCTTGCAAAATCTCATAATTGGGCAAATAGGCATTTTTTAGTGCTCTGCATCTTCTGCCTAGCAAGCATGGGACATTAAAGGCCAGCCACGTTCACTAAGTCTGGCTGGGCTCCTGGTAGTGACATGCTCCCTTGCCCATGGAAATGAAATAAATACAATGTCCAAGTGCTATGGCTGGCAGTGGTCTTGTGCTGCTCATTCTTTTTATTTGTATGTTCTGTCACCTTCCTTCGCCTGTGCCGTCACCTGGGCTGCTTTTGGGGCACACAGGCTTTGGCAGGACATGGAGGGGGGACTCCTGTCTTGTTTGCTTGTTGGGCATTAAGGGCCACATCCTCACTCCCATGGGGGGCCTCAAGGGGTAGTTGTGATAATTGATATTCAATTCTATTAAACAGACAATTTAAAGTCTGTTAAGTAAACTGGTATCTCTGATTGTAACATTAGTAACAGGGAAATGCTGTGCTCAGCAAGCAAATAGGGATTAGTTTTTGGGCCCTGTTCCTGGCTATCCTTAGATGTGTATTATCATCCCTACAGAAGATACAAGCATTTTTCTCTCTTAATAATATCTTTTTGTCAGCTTTGACTGTGGAGGCTGCCAATATTGTTACAAAAGTTTTTATTCTGTTCACTCCATTTGTTGAGTTCTTCCTGCTAAGTCAGCCAAAAATTTATTTTTACTGTATATGGAAGGTCTGGCTGTTGTCAGTAGGTTATTTATAGGGGAAGGTAAAATTTAATTTATTGACCACTTAAAAGCTGTGCTTTCATAACTGAAATGGCCGAGGTTCCTTGTATCTCCTTCCCTTGTGTCTCTATCTCTGCAAGACTTAGCTACAAGGATGAGACCTGCAGTCCTTTGGAGGACTAAAAAATAGAAGAGGAACGTACTTTATCTATTTCATTTAAGGAATCTGCCCAAGTAAATGGACAGATGAAATGACAAAAAGCTGGCAGTAAAATGGCATGGAGCCTGATGTAGGTATTTCTTGTAAAGCATGTTGGTAGGGGCCCTAAAACAGGTCCTTGTGTTCTTTTATAGCCAAAGCTGAAGATAAATGGGGACTTAGGACTAAATCCACAGCATTAGTACCTTCCAGTAATCTGTTCTTGTGGTGGGAAAAACCTTGCTGAGGAAAAAACAACACTTAATTTAACAAGAGTTGGAAAATCACTTCAGCAAAACACAGCATTCTTAGGGAAATGTGCCAGGGTGAATTGACCTTATAAGGTCCATGTAAGGAAATATAATGGTATTATTTCCTAATATTTTGAACTTTAGTTTTTTCTATAGAAGCTCTCAAAAGTTTTTGTATCTGTAGAGGAAGCAGCTGGGATCTTGGATGTAGGGACAGTTTGCTACACCAGTCAATAGATACTCAAATTAAGGTGCCACATCAAGAACCTTTCACTTCAGAAAAAAACAAACAAAATGAAATGTGAGATTTGTTTCTCTGATGCCTCATCTGGAAAAACTCTCTGCTGATTGTATTGTGTTCATAAGTATGACACAAAATCAGCAGAGTGTCACTAGTGGTGTAGGATTTAGAACATTAATTTAAGACAGAAAAGTAAGCAGGAGCAGAATTGATTGCCAGGGGTGTAGGATTTGCTCTGCCAGTGTTGTAGCCAGCCTGTGAGTGCTCTGTGTGAAGCCTGCAAAGTGGGCACATAATATAGCTACCCACAGACTATGGGTTAAATACCAGCTGTGGTTGGTGCTTTTTTTTTCCTCCCCAAGTATAGCTGAATAAGGAAAATTATATTTAAGCTTGTTTTAGTTGGGAATGTGACACATCAGAAAATTGCCAGATTATTTTCCCAGCCTTGCTTTCTGCAGAAGCCCAAATAACTTTAGTTGCCTCATAAATCCACAGTGATTACAATGTATTTATTTGTTATTATCTATGCAGACACAAAATGACCTCAGCAGAGAAGAAGCCAAAACAATTCCTTGATTTTGGGAGAAAAATCATTCAGCCCCCATTTCTGTTCCACCCACTGGCTCCTTCTGAGGGCTGTGACTTTGTCTTATGCTTCAGCAGGAAACATATTTTTGGCTGAGACTGAACTCTCTGGAGCGTGTGGATCTTACAGGTATATTGTCAGGTGGAGTTTGTATTGAACACAGGGTGCTTTGCTCGAGTGTTCCCTGTCAAATTACATTTGTGATTGCCAATATATGACTAGGTAGTTATGTTTTGTTATTACACAATTTCAAATAATATAAAAGTTTAAGGGATGAAATACTTTTTGAGCTGTGTAAGGGGAATGTGGGATGTTCACTTCATGTTCACTTCAGCAGCATCTGTGATTTCTTTCTAGAAAGATTTCAATCAAACAAATTATCTGGAGTTTGAAAGTACCAAACAATCTCTGTATGATACACTGTGCTCCACTCCATTGGCAGAAAAGCTGTGACTGGATATAATGTGCTTTCAAGGCTTAAGAACAAGTGTTCAAGACAAAATATAATTATAGATTGAGATTAAAAAAAGTGACATGTGAGATGTGCTTGCTGAAGTTAGATCACAGCCTAGTAAAGTGATATTTAAAACAATAATGTATCTAGAAAAAGAATTTCTGTTCTAGATATTTTGCAGCAAAACATTTGGTCAGGATCAACAGGGGACTCCCAGTGTTAGGCTGCAGGAGGTGGGGATTTTCACAGACACTGTGGGTAGGAGGTGCCTCTGAGAGGGGAAAGTGGGTGCTCTTGGGAGGGGATTTACTGGGCAGGCAGGTTACAAAGCTCTGTGGGGATCAGTCAGGTGCTGGATATAATTTATACTTTTATTAGCGACTTTAGCATAAAATGTTAAAGGAATGTTGAGGAAATTTATGGATGATATCCAGTTGGTACCTGTTGGTAATGCAGAATGGGCAGGAATTACTTCCAGGCAGAAATGAATGACCTGAAAGTTTGGACTAATAGGAACAGGCTGAAAGTGAATGGAATGCAGTGCAAGATCATGCACTTTGGAATCACTGATAAACACTAATATAAAATGGAGCTCATGGTTTGGAAACAGTTGAAGAAGGGACATAGCTAAGTATTGGGGGTTCACTGGGTAGCTGGTAGCCAGCAATATGTGTGGGTATCCTTTGTACCCAGGCACAAAGGGTAAATGGGATTTGAGGTTGAGATCTTCCAGCTGAAATCAGTATTTTTGCCTGACAAGGCGTGATGAAGCTTTATCTGAATATCATGTGTAACTCCAATTTTCCTTGTTGAAAAGAAGGGAAATCAAATTCAACAAGTCCACAGAAGAGTTACTGGTATCATGGGAATGATAAGCTTTTCTGTAAGAAGAAACTAAATTGGCAATGGTTTATTTAGCCTAGCAAAATGAAATTTGAGCTGTGATTTATATCCATGGGAGAAAATATCAGAAAAGCAATGCTATTTAAAAGACAACAATTAAAGACAAACAAATTGATATGAGCTGTTCTTGAGGAAATATGAGCTTCAGTTTAGGTCTCTAACTAACAGAAGAGCCAGATTCTGGAACACAGTGACATGGGATAACAACTGTCAGGTGTTACTGTGGAGTAACATCCGTTCATTAGAGGAGTAGTTCACTCTCCTGTGGCTGAAGCCAATGGCATGACCCAAAAGTCTTATGGAGAAGCTTCATAATTTTTTGCTTGATCCTAAGTTGTTCTTCTTTGATTAGTGCTTGAATGGCAGTTTTGTAAGGAATGTATAGAAATTTAATCAGATTTTATTTTTGATTGTGATTAAATTGGTGATGCCATAAGGTATTTTCACTGTAGTAGGTCGAATCTTCATGTGGGGAAAACTACCCTTTCTGGAAAGCCACAAAATTTACCAATCCTTATAGTTTTGCAAGTGAAGGCATTAAAGCTGCATTAAAAGTCATCTGTCATTATCCTGCAGAAAGACTGGCAAATCAGTGTGCAGAGCTAGAAGCTGCTTTACAAGCCATCATGTATTTCAAATTTCATGGACATAATTTATCTTTCTAGAACACTCATTTTCGCACCAATTAATAGTACAAATGACATAATTGTTCCACTTAATGCATCTAGATGGACCAGAGGTTTTTGCTTTCCAATAAAGAAAATATTTCACATTCCCAGTTCAACTTGTATTTATAACTTGCTTAAAAATACTTCTGTTAAAGAGACTTCTCTGCTTCCATCTGTGAGAACCCAAGGAGAGAAGATATCATGAAACCAGAATCATTTTCTGTGCATGAAAAAAACTCTCAACTTATTCACAGACAAAATCTTCTTGATAAACTTGTCAACATATTCATGGTCTAATCAGAATGACATAGTATTCAAAGATGAATCTTTCATAAGTATTAACCATTCATAACAATAGAATGCAGCAGTGTATGAAAATAAATGCACTGCATGGAAATTCATGTAGATGTCAATCAGTGTTTTATGTTCTCTGATCAAGTTATACCTTTGAAATCTTCTAAAAGCTGCTGTAATACTTCTATTTCAGAAGAAAAACAATTGTACCCCTGGAAGGATTAAGCCCATGACCGTTCTCTCCTTACCTCTTTTTTCTCTTGATGTGTGTGTCACCATAGGTTTGTATATGTAAGGTTCTTAAAGCCCAGGAATGCCCAAACTTCTCCTTTTTTAGCCAGATGTTTCATTTTAGAAACATCTTTTTCAATGAAAGTAAAGTAGATTCAAACTTTGAAAAGTGGATTGCCATAAAATAGATATCTGAGTAGTTGCAACTGAAATTTAAGTTCTGACTGAAACAAGAGGTTACACCAAAGGGGCTTTGAAATGATTATTTGTGTGCTAATTGGGTAAAATTCTTTTTCATGCACTAACATTTGTGCAGCTGTGTTTGTAATATATCCTGAAAAGTTCAAGATGCAGTACTTTAGGTGCGGTGCTCCTTGTGGTTTTAGGAGAGCCTCTCTTGAAAGAAGGGCTTTTGTACAGGGAACTTGCTAGGCTCATTACTCACTGGAAGGAAGGATGGTCATGGTTTTCTCAATGTTTATGACTGAAAAAAAAAAATATATCATAGAACCCTCAATCTCAAAGTTTTGCATCTTGCTTTGACACAGTAATGCATTTCCACATGAAGCACTTATTTTCTACAGCTTCTGCAGCTGGGACAATTCTTGAATTGTGAAAAACTCTCTGCACATGAACCAATGCACTCTAGTCCAGATAAATGAGTAACACCATTGATCAGATGTTCCAAAGGAAATGCATAAACCCTGGGATTTTTAAAATTTCTGTGCTTCTATTGTAGCTGTAATGCAGGTTGATGCATTCTGACTACCACCTTAATCAGACTGCACATTGCACAAATAATCTGACCTTTGTGCAGCTGTCTTGAAGTTTTTGGCATACAGGTTGTATAACATTTCCTTAGTGAATAGTTACATCAAATGACTGTTCCTTAAGGTCATCTAAGTCAGGAGAAATGCTCTCACAGGAGCTCTGGGGCTCCAGCCCTCGCCACAGGAGACACCCTGAAGTGAGTGCCCAGGAGCCAAGACATTTGCTGGGCTGTGTTCTCCTTGCACTGGCCCACACCTGCAGTTGTTACATTTGGTGTGCAGCCTACCAGTCATTGTTGGCTATTATCCACTTGCAGACCTGCTGTCCATGAGTTTGTATAATCCCTTTCTGAACCTACACTCTGACCTTACCATCTCCTGTGGTGGCAAGGTCAGGAATTGTATTGCCCACCAAGTACTTTATCTGTTTTGTATTATGAGTTCATTTAGTGCCTCCTAATGGCCTGAAAATAGCAGGGATTTTGTGAATAAAATTTCTACATTCATTTCTCACAGTTCTTCCATAATTTTGGGAATCCTGATTGTATTCCCCCTTGATCTTCTGTCCAGATTGATAAATCCTAGATTTTTTTGGTCTCTGCTTGTAAGTCAACTGCTGCAAACTATTAGCTGCTCTCTCTTTACATCCTCTGTTTTTGCTATTTATTTGTCAAGGTGCCAAGACCAGATCTGCATAATTTCTCATGTTGAGTTAAAATCTGATATTGCTGATTTCCCTAAAGCTGTATTTCATCCTCTTTTGGGCTTAGTAGCATCATTTCTTTGGTGCCTAAAGGTAATGGTAAAATCACTGAATTTCAGTTCTCTAGGAAAATGGACAGTGCAGTAGGAGGATTAAAAGTAAGTAGCATAGGTGCTGACAAAATAAAACCACAGAGCTAAATATATAGTTGCTTAGGCTTCTCAGAACTAATCAAGTTTGAGTGGATATGGAACGAAATTATCTGAACCTGACAAAATAGGTGAGTGGAATCTATACATGTGAAGATAGATGGAGGATTTGCTAAAACTGGTTATAACTTTAGAACTTATTTTTAAATTAATACAAGTTGATTGTATCTTAATGAGAAAGCTGCAGCCATCTATATGAAACATGCAAATAACTGGATTATTTGTCATGGCTTGATAAAGCAATTACAGCCTAGCTCATAAAATTGCTTTTCTAGTGCAGTAATCCTATGACATGAAAAGGTGATAAAGAATGTAGCAATTTTGAATGTGACCTCATCATTACCTGTGGCTTCTGTGTTGGTGGTTTAGAACAAAGCAGGCCATGCTGTGTTAGGGCTGATGCATCCTAGTGGTTTCAGCCATGTGGAGTAGTCAGCCCTTCCTTTAATTGACTTCCTGTGCAATTAAAAAAATGAAAACGATCCCAGCTCCTCCTCGTGACTGGTACTGAAGGTTGCAATTACAAATTTCCTGGTTGAATATTTCCCTCTGAGCTAAGAAGCTGACTCTGCTCTTAACTCCAATAAAACTATTTTAATCCAAAAGCTCTAAATCTGATCCATAGCATTCTGAATTACCTGACTAAGCTCAAAAGACAGCCTTACTGAGTCCTTACTTTTTGGGGTGGTGTGGCTTTTTCCCCCCCGTCTTGTTTTTGGTCTTGTCAAATATTGTTGCTAAACTGGTCATCTTTTTCTAGGTTTCAGCTTCTCTCTCTCTCTCATCTGGCCCAAACTCCCAAAGTCTAGAGATTAAACAGTTTGTATTTTTCCACTTTTCCTCAATTTCTCATATGTACTTCTTTCCCTAGCCTCTTCTCTGGACATAGGTGGTTCTTTCTTGTTTTGGAATGGTCTAACAAAACAATATAAGGAAGCAGATTTCTCTTCAGCTTGGCAACTGCTGGTGTTCTTCTCATGCTTAAGAACAGCTGGGTGAAAAATTAGGTACAAATCAAAGGGAACCCACAGTCTGTGATGTATGCTGAGTTACCTGCCTTTGTCACTCCTCAGGCTCTGCCATAAGAGGAACTTCATGGTGCAGCTACAGGTGGAGAAGGGAGGGCCAAGTGAAGCCAGGCAGTTGGTGGTGGGTAGGAGCCTGCAGAAGCGTTTCCCATGGAGTGACAGACGTGTGAGGTGCGTGGCACTGCAGGAGCCATGGTGGTCTGTGAGGATTGCAGGTACCTTCCCGTGTGACTGATGTTGTAGTGCACCTCTGGCTGCCAAACTCATTGCAGCAGTTTAACAGTGCCCTCCCTGGGCAAGCGCTGAGGGACGTGCCCGTGGCTGACACAGGGACATCATCCTGGAAGGGAGATTGAGGCTGGGAGGAAGCAGAGGCACTGAGGGTAGTGGGGAATGCAAAGTGTTCCCGTGGAAGGGAGAAGCAAACCTAGCTGAGATTTTTGGTTTTGCTTAAGGAAAAAGTTACCTTGGGCATAGAGGCAGAATGGAAAAGGCTGCCTGTAGTTGTGACTTGTTTCCTTTCATTATTTTAAAGACAGAGCAGTGTTTGCTCTCAGCTGTGCCTTGCACTGATGAACCTATGCAGGCAGCTTCTCTGCCCTGTCTCCTTCAGGTTTCAGGTGTCACCTGCTCTGCTGACATTTGCTTCATTCCTTCCTTCTCCCATGACTTGTTTGTCTTCAAAGCCATGGGTAAACTGATTATATTTCTCTAGCCAAGCCTAAAAAATGGAAAACAAATAATATTCTGCCTCTTTAGAGAAAAATTAAAGTGAAATAAGGAAGTTGATAACAAATACCGAACAAAAATGTAGGTTTTCCTTTTTCCATATTTTCCTTTTCATACTTTAGTATGTAGGAACAACTCATTTCTCATTTCCACCACTAATAAATGCTGATAGCACTTTGAAGTCAAGACCATATATCCCATGGTTCCCCAGGGCGTTTCCCAGGAGTACAGAGAAAGAGCTCTGAGATTTTGAGAAGGCTGTGTCCCAAGGGAGGTGCTGTGCAGAGGTAGGGCTCTTCAGTCCTGCCTCTTTGTTCTGCAATAAATGTAAGATAATGCCCTTTACTGAGTTGATAAGATTGAGGTGAACTGAGCTAAAACTTAAAAAAAAAATCTTTGCTTTTCACCTTTTTTTTTCTTTCCACCTCTCTTACACCATAGCAATGTATGTGTTTCACTCTAAGCTATGGTTAGTCTTTACTGCACCCCTGTTTTACAGGGTGAGGCTGGAGGGACAACTGATATTTCTGATTCCATGTTCTGTGTACTGAAATACAGAACATAGGGCTGCCCATATATCTGCTGGTTGAAAACCTTGATGCTGTGATTGTAGGCAAGTGCATACAGACACATTTCTGCAGTGCTTTGTTCTGGGGTAAGAGTAGTGCTGGAATTCCAGCAGTGCAGCAGCTGGAATTAAGTTCTCTCTGATTTACTCATGTGGGCTGTGTGATCTGATCAGAGCTATAATCTGCATAAGGACATAGATTATTAATGGTAATATACTTATCTAGTTCTCTTTCTGTTACTGCCAAAACACTATTTATATCAGTAACTCTCACTCACAAGTAATATGAGGAAATGTTTCCTTTTCTTAGTTGTAAACTTAGCTAAATGAAACTGGACTCTAAACATGTGTATATAACTCTTGACCTTGCATTCTGAAAAGTGAAGCAGGTCCTTTTTTTTCTTCAAAAGATCTTCACTTGATTAAGAAGTTTTCAGTGCCTAAGTTCTGCTAGTCACATCACATATAGCAAAAATAAACACACCAGCTGATGAATGAAGGACAGGTTACAAGGCTGGGGGGTGGGGGTGTCACCTACATCTGCACAGGAAAATTAAGATTTATTCTTGCATTGTTTTTGTGTGTAGCATGTTTCTTGCAGCCAAGCTGAACTTCTGCATTTAAACATAAAAGTTGTGTATATGCATAATTTTAAGCACAAGGATAATCCATTATTTACATAATTTTAAGATTTGTAAGGGTTAATTTATAAGACCTTGCTGAGTCAAAGCTATAATCCCATATATTTTTAAAATCATGCAACACTTCAGACAATGATCCAGACACAGGATCTTTGCATTGGCCTCCTAATGTATCAGGAGCAGCATTTGAAAATGTTATTTTGCTTAACAGATTTGAAAATTAATTCAATGAAAAGTAGCTGTGAATTGTTTTCTACAGATGTCTAGCATTTCAAATTAGGGTAAGCCTCATTATTGTTTTTCTTACACCTGAGAAGGAGGAAACATGTAGAAGTGCTTGCAACAGTATTAGAACTAAGGAAATTTAGGGAAGTCTTCTTAGTTCAGAGCCATAACTAGAGGTCCAGACTGCTGTGAAATTCTGGCTAAATATGCTTTCATATTTTTCATAATTCTCACTCCTCAATCAAATTAGATACAAGAATTAGAGCCCCAGTTGTATGTGTCTTGAAGCTTGTGTATGTCTTGTCTTGAGTTTGTGGTGGCTGAAAGTGAGCCTGCAGTTCCCAGAAGTCATCTGTTCCTTACTGTGTGTTCCTTGTGTCAGGTGTTCTGTTTCTATGGACCTATACAAGAGAAATAGTTATGCTATTTAACAGTTTGATTAGTGGGAGGTTAAACTAGGAGGAGGCAATTTATTTAGTACTGCCTCTTTTCAGTCAGTCTTTTTAATTTTTTGGTGATTATCTGGAAGAATTACTGTTTCTTCATTTATCACAAATTTAAATATTTAGAGGGAAATAACAGACTAGCAGTGAAGTTAAAATGTAATTTTCTTAACAACATGGCTAATTTAACAAAAACAGTTTATTAATGGAAACAAAAAATGTTTGTTGGACTTACATGTATTTGAATCATTCAGTTCAAAGGATTTGAAAGCCAGCCTTGTATTCTTGTATTGAGACACAGTCATGACAGAAAATGACTGCACTTCATTTAGGTATTTCTTCAAGTTACCCAAAGGCATAGTATTTGCAACCCCTATTTAAATACCTGATGAAATGAATTTAATTGTAAGGAAGCTATTTTGTATTGTTATAGCACTGTATGTCTTCACATTTGACAAGTAGCAGCATTTAACCTTTAAATTGAAGATTACTTTGGGGACTCTGCCAGAAACTGCAAACCCTGCCCGCCATCCCTGGCTCGTGTAACACAACAGGCACCAAGGCAGAGGTCCCTGATGGGCACACTGGGGCTCTGTGGGTGGGAAGTTCTGTGCCCTTCCAGAATTAACTTCCTTCTGCTCCAAAGGCTGCTTATACAGTTTAAGGATTGTTGCAGTATTTTTCTATGGAGATACTCACAGAAGATAAACAGATATTCCCCCTTGAAAAAGGGCTTTTAGTGGGTATTCTCTAAGGTAGGAGCAGTGCTTCAAGGGGATGAAGAGTGTATTATTTTGTGATGTCTTGATTTTTGAATATGTGGATTTTTATATAAGGCTGTTGCAAGAACTGAGTCAGGGAGGAGAAATATTCCTTTACACTTTTCAAAATAATTGGAGTTGGAAGCTGCAAGAAGAGATGGAATTAGTGAAAATATCCAATAGTGCTGGTGCACAGCTCAGGTCATGCAGCCCCAGTGGTTCCTAGGAGAACATAAGTACAGCTCCAGGCCATGCCACAAGGACTGTGAGATTTTTATTTCAAGGCCTCTCACTCACTGTGACTGTTTTGGGAGCTCTTTCAAGCACAGGTCAATTTATGAGACCACAGGCATGAGTGCTGAAAAGCCTTTGTGTGAGAACATGAGCCATGGTTTGGTCCTGCCAGAATGCTTCCAAACTGATCCCATATAAATTCACTTGAAGAAGTTTGCAATCTCTCTTTTCCAAAAGGGAGACTCAAGAGAAATGGGGAATTGTTCTACAACATTTTGTAGTGGAGCTGCAGCTTTAGGTGACTTGACTTGGTAACTTGTCTTTTCCTGGCCAGGTTTACAGTCCCATAGATGTTGGGTCATTATATATAAAGGTTGGAATTTTAGTTTCTAAATACAGTCAAATCCTGCATAGTATTTAACTGGAAATATAAAACTTAAAAAAAGAAATCTTTTCAAGTAAGGAAGATACTGGTCTGTTAATAAACTGAGCATGTGTAAGTACTCTGAGGATGGGAACTAATGAGTGATATTTTGTAAAAGTAGGGGTTAAACTGTGATTATAGGAGTAAGAAGGACACAAATCCTGGTTCAGTGACTGCAGTACAGAAATACACATGACAAGCTAAAGGAACATAAAGCCTCTGGAAGTAACCAGTACTTATTTAGTTACAGTTATTGTTACTGTTACTTGCAGAGGCCTGTTCAGTACATGTCATGCAGATGAATTTTCTGAAAGGATCTACTTATATGATGATTTTTTCATACAAGTAACTTTTGTTGATGCTACATCCCCAATGAGATTTTTCATGGGAGGAAGCAGAATTAGGCCACAAGCTAGGGCCATTCAGTTTCTCTTATTAAATTTTTGTGTGTTGGTTGGTCTTGTGGCCAAAATGAAAATGCAGTGCTTCCCACCACCCTAGCTTTACTGCAAATTTTGGTTTTGTGAAAGGTCAGCACATGAATGTGTCTTGTAACATTACACATTGCCTTTACTCAAAAATTCACATGCACAGGAAAACTGACAAAACAGTTTATTTTGGAAAATGAGTAAATCCAAGTGATGGATACCATGTGTCAAAATAATCCTTAGTGCACGTGCTTGCATTTTCACATGGACATTTTTGAAAATTATACTGTGGAAACTAGAGAATCAGTCTGCCAGGGAGCAGGTTTAAGCCACTTTTCAGTACTGACTGCAAGATGCAGTCTCTTTGAGTAAACATAGAGGCCAAAGCTCTTCCATCTTTCCTTTAGCCCTTTGCTGCTGGTCTCCAGGGATACCAGACAAGATGTAATGCACTGGTTAGGGCAGTTAGATAGAGAAGGATTAAAACTGAAATTTCAGAACTAAAGATGTGAGAATACCTGAGTAGTCTTTAGGATTCACTTCATATCCCTAGGACTCTTTAAAAACTTGGTCCTTAGTTGAAGCTGGTTCAATTTTAGAGCTAGTGGAGAGAGATGAGCATCTTCAGAAGGAATTTGTTTGATGTTCATCCATTCCAAAAGGGAAGAGGTGATGAAGGACGTTATATATAGCACTGCTTAAAGAAGGGAATAGTCTTTTATCTGCTTACTTTAAAACCTCAGGTAAATCTCATGTGAAGCAATTAACTTTTACTGTGGTCAGATGTGAATGGAGGATGATTTTGGGGATGTTGAGACTGTGCTGCTGTGTTTGATTAAATTTCATAGATGCTTTAAGGACAGACTTGCATTTATACTTCCCCCCCCCACCCCATAGCTCAAATGCAAAAGTGCCTGTAAGCTCTGCTGAACCTGTCCAGGGTGGGCACATAGCAAATCTTCAGCTGGAAGTTGCTGCAGAGTTCTTGAGTTCCAGGACATTGAAGTAACCAGTAAGGTCCTTTCCTGGGAATATAGAGGACATGGGCTTGTTTGGATTACTTTAGGTGTTTTGGTTATAGTTAGTGGAACACTTCTGCAGATGCATTTTCAAGTGCTTTGAAGTAGTAGCAGTTTGCTTCGCCTGCATAATATTCTGTGTGTGAGAATGTATATGGAAGAGAGGTTAAGATCTCTTTGGTAAAAAGGCCTGAGTCTGCTTTTATGTTGGTTCTGGTTAGTATTTGCTCAGTGAGCTGGGAATGGAAAGTTCACTTCATGTTAGTGTCATGCTGACAACCAGCATCTCTTTTGTGGAGACTGAAAGTTGCTCAAACATTTAAAAAGTTGGTAGAGTTGAGTTTTCAGTCCTCTTCCTAAAGTCGAAACGCACTTACTACTGTCAGTCTGCACTGTTGCCATGAGAACAAGGCATTGCCTGCCATTTTCTCTCTTCTATATGTTTTAAAAAATGCTGGGACTGTAAAATAAATTACTATTTTGCAATTTAGCTTTAAGCAAAAGGAATATTTCAATGGTGACAGTTCTGGAAATGCTTTAACTTTTAAATGCTGACACCAAATAATAAGTAAAACCTTGTGATTAATGTTTCCAGAAGGGACTATTAACATTATCCTACATCTGTTCATGATATAATCTCTAAATGAAAAACACTCACTATATGGGGAAAAAAAAAAACAACCCAAGAAAACCAACACAACAAAACCCTAAAGAAGTATATGTTTATGTAGCATTTCAGTGCAGACTTAACTCTAATGTGTGGACATACTTGTAAGACTTAACCAACTAATTTTTCATCTGATCATTATTTATTCAAAACTCTATGGTACTCCTGAGGTAGCTTAAATTTCATTGACAATGTGTCATTTCATTTGCTGAAAAATACGGTCATTTTAAATTATATTACATGAAAGAACTTTTTTACTACTTACAGTAAAATTAGCAATTTTACTTGATGAAAATACATAATAATAGATGAGGAATAAAGTTCTGTGAAGCATCATTCCATAATTAGCTGTTGCTGGTTTAAATAATTGAGATTGTATAGAAAGGCTGTTTTTTTGACTAGGCTGACTTTGCAGTAGTCCATCTATCTTTTAGCAAATGTTTAAAAGTACTGAAGCAGAATTTGTAGAACATACATCAGTAACTCATTCAGAAAATAATTACCTGTATTGGTTGGGCATAATTTGCCCATTTAAGGCAAAACCCTAAACTATGTCACCAAGATAGTTTTATTAATTTCAATCTGTATGCCTCAATCTCAAATTTATTTACTTAATGAATTGACATTTATAGAATTAATGTGCTCTAAGAAAATGTATGCTGAAAAGTTACCCTTTTTATGCCGAGTGCTGGTACTGTTAGTATTATATGACAGTTTGTGCCCTGCCAAATATTTTCTAAAATGTATAAATTGCATTTCTGGTAACTTTTTTTAGATACCTGTTGAGTAGTCATTTTGATCTCTGTGGAGTGCTAGGTGCCATGAACAGCTAACTCTCAGTTTTCCAGTTTCCTTGCTTTAGCTGGCTTGAGAAATCAGTGATAACCTAACAATTACAGGCAGTATCTACACAGGCCACTTTGTGATGCATTTTTTAATTGATGCTCTTTCCTGCTGCAGTTCTGAAGTTCCAGCAAGCAGCTCTGTTGGGTTTGGGTACTGAAGTGAGGTGCAATGTGTGGGCCATGGGATGCAGATTTAACACCTCATGTGGCAGAGCTCACATCCTGACACAGGTGGTGTGAATGCCGTTCCTGAAAGAAATGAAGGTACCTCCCAAATGAGCACTAGGAAGGGCGCAGCAGGTTGATTAGGAATCTCTAAAGCCTGATTCAAGTGTTTGAAGTTAATGCCTTTTTGCTCTGCTTTGGTGATGATTCTTCAGGCTAATCTCTGCTAGAAACAAAGTTTCCTTTAAAATAAATTGAGTTGAAGGTTGTTCCATAATTTATTTTGGAACACCACTGTTCTAATCTCTATAGATAGATCAAGATGTATTCCAAGTTATTTTTAACAAGCAAAATCCAGACAATTTCAAGACTGTCCAAGATACTTAACCTGCCTGAAATGACTTTCGTTACATTAGCTGTATTTTAATTATGAAATCTAAACTTTGAATCAGTAAATAATATGCTTAATCAACTGCTTTTAAGACATGCAAGATTTTAGAATTTATATCTCTTTATACATATAAACACATAACTTGCATATATATAGTATGCATGCAGTTCAATTAGAACTGATCAGATTACTTGTCTTTCAAGGCAAGTGTATGTAATACACTTAATCTATGTCAAAAAGGAAAGTTAAAACACCTTTGGGATTTGCTCATAATTTTCACATCATTTCTATCCTCAGTTACTGGATTAGAAAAAAAACGAGGATATTGCCATTCAGGGAAATATATTTCTTTATATATATGCATGAAACTGTATAGAAGAAAAGCTTCAGATTATTTCACTCTGCTTACAAAGTAGCCCTTCACATACATCACTTGAGCTTTGTGGGAGTGAATGAGCATATATTGTATGGGATCACTGGGGATCACATTCAAAGTGTTTGGTTGGTCAACGTCCCTAGACCTGTTTTCCATATGGTCTGACCCCACCATTTGCCATTCAGTGTGGCTTAGGTTTTCACCTTTTAAGATGTAGCTCTGGTTGTTTGCACTGTTTTCTCTGCTTCATTCACCTGTTCTGTTTAGAAAAAACATAAAGATCTTGGACAAGTTAATACAGACTTTTCTATATTTTTCTATAATGATGAAAATGAGCCAGAGCGAGAGAGAATTTTAGCAAAATAAATCTTTATGACTGCCTCTCCTGGCACAAAGGTGTAATCTGTCATTTTGTGTTCAGCCCTTTAGTATATTTGTTTCTTTGTATTACAGGCCTGTCTACTGTGTCAGATTGTAATGTGTCAGATTTTGCAGTTCCATTTCCTTGTATGGAATTGTATCACACCTTTCCTGCTAGCACAAGTGATTGGGCATAACTGACTCCTTTCCATTGCCTAATTATTCTCTTTCAACTTTTTTTCTGTGAGCTCTGATAATGTGTGTATGACATTTACCTTACAGAAGTGGCCCTTTTCATTGCTCTTGGTATTGTCACGTTAAACCTGTTTGAGAAACCAGTTTGTCACCTCAGTACAGACAAAACATTGTTCAATGCGTGCAAGGCAAAAAACTGCCAAACTTGAGACGTGAATGTTTGTGTGAGCCTCGCTAGGCAGCAGTTCTGGAGCAGCTGTGTGTGCTGGGCTTCTTTAGACCCACGATTGCTGAATGAACTTGGAAACAGGGAAGGGGGAAGGGAGAATCCAGTGAGTATATACAGCAAGTTTTTTGGCTTGGGGTTATAAAAAGGGATTCTAACAATGTTCTCTCAACCTGCTGAGGGCCTCATAAGTTCATTATCAACAGAATTTATTTTGACATCCTTCATGGAAAAGAGGAACATCCCTGATGCATAACGGAAATTGTGGTTATCATGTTTTCCTACAAAATATTTCTACAGCCAAGGTGGAAAGAATATTGCTGAGGTATTTTTAGACTTAATGCTACAAATATTGCTGAAACTTCAGAGGGACTTAAAACGTAATGGTTACTGATGAAATTCAGATTTTCTCTTTTCCCCAATCAGCTTAAGCAAAAGTATTTTGATATTTTTAAAAAACAATCATTCATAGCTCTTTCTGCCAATCTGGAGAAAATGAAGACTTTAATGTCATAAAAAGGGGGTTTTAAAAATAGAGAGTATCTAGAACAGCATTAGTAAAAGCCAGATATAGAGAACAGAACATATTTCAAGCAAGCTCTGAGCAAATATTCTGAAGCTGAAAAAGTCTGCCTTCCAGTCTTGGTAGGGTCTTGTTCTCTCATGTCTTATGCTTAAACCCTCTGCATTCCCTGAATACTGGTACAGGTGTAGGTTTTCACTGATATAAATGGGAACAGAATTTGGCTTTTCACTCCAGTCTAAATTTGTGGAAACCCTGAACTGTGCTGTTATCAGTGTTTAGGAGAATTGCTTGAGGTTGACTTAAGAGTAATAAAAGTAAGTAGAGTTTGATCCAAAGTTTGGTAACTGGTTTGTACTTGTGTGGTGTGGATGAAAGGCCAATAAGGGTTAAGAGGATAGAAGTCCCAAATTCTCTTTCATTTTACCTCAGATAAATCTGAGCCCAGGCCTCCAGAGGTGAAAGGCTAGCACATTAACTAGGACCTTAAATGTGTGCTTCAGCACACAAACCTGCAGTATCTTTTGAAATCTATGCAGGTTTCTCCTGCCTGCTGTGCGTAATTTCAGAATACGCTGTCACCATTAAAGAAAAAAAACAAGTTTGCTCTTTCATCTGTGCACCCCACGGCACCGATTGGGGGAATCAGTCCCCAGGCTCCCCTAAAATTTGTGATCTTTGGCTTCTGCTGTAAATTGATTCCGTGCTGTGCCTCCTGACATGTGAACTGGGTAAAATCCATTCTGAAGTCTTTTAAAAGCTGGCATTAACCCTGTGGCATCCTCTTAAGTGCTGATGTTTTCTCATTATATTATTTACTGGGAAGAACTTGCCTTTAAAACTCTAGCAGCATTTCAAGCTAACTTGTTAAAATCTCAGTATGAAATGCTATAGTGTGCTTTGAATTTCTCCTGAGACCCAATGTTGGGAAAAGTGAGTTCAATTAGTCATGAGTGAGATGAGTGCCTCACTACTGTGCAAATTGCTTTGGGACCATTTGGCCCATGTCTACTCATGATCCTCCCCCACCATAAATGCAGATGTGTAAAGTAGTCAATATTTTGTTTAAGCTTATCTTGGACTGATTATCTGAAACCCTCAAACTTATTTTTTTTTTTGCCTCAGTGTCCTCTAATAAAAAGACTATTAAATATTTCAGATTTTTCCCTCTGTTCTTTTATAGGGAAAGTAATAATGTCTTTCATACACATATGTGTCTCTCTTTACATCTATGCTATATGACTTGGTTCACTGCCCATTGAAAAGAAGTGGCCTTTGGGATTAAAACATAGTAATGTTTTATTCAAGAGTTTGGGACAGGAAGTCAAAGTGAATAAGTATTTGAAAACTTCAGGGATTTTTAAGTAGCCAGAACTTAATTCCAAAGAGAACACAGCATTGGACAAAACAGCAAAAACAATGTAAATTCTTTAATGATAGAAATGAGCTGCAATCCTGGTGTTAGATCTTAAGACAACAGTATTGGTGGTGGAGTACCCGTGCACTATAAAATCATAATGAAAGGGATTTATTTGAACTGATGGTCTTGAATGCTGGCAGATGGTGCTTGCTTTTGTGCAAAGGACTAATGGTGAAAATGGCCTCTCTGTTCTTGAAGCACTCACTCACTCTGGTTCTTTAAATGAAGACCTGAACCTCCCTTCGAGAAAGCCATGCTCAAACCAACTGGGCCCTCACCAGAGGAAGATTTTGAGAACTTGCCTAAGTTACATGTTTTCTTCTCTCATCTCCACACTGATGTTTATGTGGATGTCTGGCATACAGTTTAGTTGGTAGCAACTGATAAAGCAAAATAATGTTTGTTGTTGTATACTAAAAGGGAGGTGAAACTATATTTCACTCTTCCTTTGAGTAAAAGGCTGGTAATACAGGACTTGTCAAGAGCCTTTCCTGTGTTTGATAGCTTTATCACAGCCCCAGCTCGAAAGGTTAAATGTTTTGGATTACACAGAATGTACATTATATGGAGGGCTTACTATAAATCAACAAGGCAGGTATGTTAAACACAGAAAAATATCTACAGCTGTTCTCTTACTCATCCTGCTTGTTATTTAACGCCGTCTCTACCCAAAGGAATATTTTTAGTTGTACTGTCAACAGTTTCAAAACAAAGAAGCAACTACAACTGGCAAATGAGGAACCCAGCTGGTGCTGTGTTTAGGCTCCCAATGAATATACTCTAATCCTGACACCTGCAAGCTATTTAATCAGGA
This sequence comes from Zonotrichia leucophrys gambelii, assembly GCF_028769735.1. NCBI lineage: Eukaryota > Metazoa > Chordata > Aves > Passeriformes > Passerellidae > Zonotrichia > Zonotrichia leucophrys. Next base: position 6,830,489 of record NC_088180.1, on the reverse strand, counting down.
TTTACAATTGAACATGAAGGATGAGAGGTCCAGAGGGCTGTGTTCTTGGTGTTTTGATTGCAAATGATGGAGAAAAACTTTGTTATCGGATGTTGTAGTTATTTGAAGTTTGGTGCCCTCTAACCCATGGGGGACCAAGAATCATTTATCACTTCACAGCAAAAGCCAAAAAAAAAAAATCCACTATGGCTTACACACCAGCATTCTGCTTTAGCTTTTCCTGTATTCCAGTGTAAACACGCCTTGGGTTTACGAACAATGAGAAACAATTTCCAGCAGGCACATGGAAAGGAGGTTATGAAGGAAAGTATGCATTATCCAATCCATGTCAAACTGAAAAGATCACTTTATTTTCCTTAGCAGCCATAATGTACATAATGATGAAATGTAGCATAAAAATGAGCAGAAAGAATGTGAAGGAAATTGAATAAAACAAGTTTTGTGTTTATTTTTTTCAAGAAAAGACACTTTTCCACAGTGGGATTTTGAATCTCAAACTGGCATTGTCAAGGGTGAATGCCTACTTAAAGATCTTCATTACTCCTTCTAAAACCCTCTCTTTGCCTGAAAACATGACATAACATAAAGAAATTCAAAATTTCACTATACCATCTTGTAACAAGTTCAGATATGCCGTTATGTGGCTGTGCCTGTTTATTTTATTTGTTTACTGAAGGTTTCTAAGTACTTGTAGCTGAGTGCATGACAAACATCATTCTGGCAGTAGCATCAGTGTGTGTACATGGGGTGTGTATGTGGGGGGCAGTTTGCTTTTCTCTTTCTGTGTTGTACTGTCAACAGCACAGTTCTGAACAAGCAGGGTGGGTGTAATTGACACCCTACAAAAAGTGGTTAATCAGCTGTCTGAAGCTGTTAGGTAACAATGCTGTTGCCTTTGGGTCTGATCAGATGATGTAATGCCTCTAAGTTATTTTTTGTTGATTGAGGCTATTGTGTAAGTAAATATCCCACAGAGAGTTTGTATGGTTACAGTCACAGAATAAGTCAGAATTTATTTCTAACTTGCATATGCGGTTTTATTTTGTTCTTAATTTAAAAGGGAGGAAAAAGTAATTTAAAAGGGAGGAAAAAGTTACTTTTCAAGGGAAATAACTAATGAGGACAGAAAAAAAAAAAAGGGTGGGGGGCCTCAAAGCAGTCATGATGGATTCTTTAATCAGCTGGAAGCAGACTGGAGCAGCGAGCTTTCCTCCAGAGCATCCTTTATTCTGGACTGCTGCAGGTGGTGCTGGCCAGGATGATCCAATAAAGGTTCTTGTGCTTATGAGCCCTCTCCAGCAGACCTCTCCTGCACTGCCCAGCAGGTCGTATTTCAGGCTTTAGAGTTTTACTTCACAGCATTGACTATGCAGGGGAACTTAATCCAGGGTCTTTTGAAACTCCTAGTTATAACTGCAGAAACAAATACTTTGGCACAATGACAGCACTGCCCCTTTCTAGTCCAGCTGCTGTCATCCCTTGGCATGTGGGTGGATGATATCGCTTGTAGGGTACCAGTGATACAGTATCTTCACTGCTTGAACTGTTGCACTGAAAACTGCTCCCTGAATTCTTCCTCAGCTTTATTTATGTGTTTAGGCTTTGCAGTTTCTTTATTCCCACATTTCTTTGAACAAGAGGATGTTTTATCTACAAGTAGTCTTCCTTCTCTCTCACCATATTCCCTCTAGTCCAGAAATCAGATGTTGGTGGCATCAACCAAATATTTATTGTGGTGAGCCCTCTGATTCCAAGTGCATCTTTCCTGAGGACCTACCATCTTTGTGGACTTGCATTTCCTCTCTTAAGGAATTCCCATCTGTTGCCAGACTCATGCCAGTTCAGTTCTCTCTGGAGAATCTCCATTACAATCCCTCTGGTGCCCTTTGGTGCCCACTACAACTGGACCTTGTCTGTCACATTGACTCTCTTCATTATGTACATTGCATGCAGCCATTGTGCTTTTCTGCTGTTTCCACTATTTAATTGCTACCCCCAACTCTGTCAGATAAATACAATACTGTCAAGCAACTTCTCCAAATAACTTTTTCATGGGGAGTTCTGCATGCCATTGTTTCTATGGATAAAGGAAACAATGCTCAGTTCTGTCTAGGGAACCATAATATGAAGATACAATAAAGTCACACATTGTCTTCGGGTTGCAGCTTTGCAGGGTGAGCAGGTTACTGCCCAGGGGCTCTCTTCTGTTTCTTTTCCCACTCTAGAGATCTGCCACAATAACTGTGTGCTCTGTAGGCTGTCTGAGAAAACAATTACGCACATTTTGTTAAAGAGTTTAATCTAACCTAGTCATTTAATTGGGCTAGATGAGGAAGCAAGTAGTGGTGTGGTGATCTTGGATAAGCTGTGAAGCAGCTGGTACCAGTAACCTCTTCACTTGAATCAGCTGCAGCTAGAACAAGACTGCTGACTTCTGTATCTCTTGGCACTGGAGTAATAGCACTCCTGTTGACTTTTTGCAACCTTGAACTCTCATCCTGTTCATCATGTCTGTGAGATCAGATACAAAATGTCTTTCAAGGCCGTTTGAGTAAAGAATAGCATTCTTATTCCTAAAACTGCATTTCTGCAGTTGCTTTGCCTTGCTGAGAGCAGCAAGCAATATTATTGCCCACAGTTCTGCTTCCTTAAGGGGCTACATGAGGAATTCATGCTAAGAAGTTGCCACACAAGTTGGTAAAGATACGTGGAAAGAAAATGAATGGAGAAGTGAGACAAGAGTGGTCAATCACATAGAAATCATGGGGAAATACCAGAACTGCAGCACATCTAACAGACAAGGAACCTGAATGACACACACCTTACTAAGAAGTTAAAACTTAATCTTTTTTCAAATATTTGCTTTTGACACTACTTTTTTGTAAAATAGAAAATTTCTTCAGCCGTCTTTTCTGTAGCTAAAAGGGGTGTTTAATTCCACTAGCACTCTGAGGAAAAATATCAGTGTGACAGTCAGATAACTGCATCAATAGATTCACCTTCATGCTTGAAATCTTGTCTGTGCTTCCCAGCTGTATCATTCCATCTGATAAAGGGTATCACTTCATTCCAGGAGTGTTGCCTTTTTCACCACACTTAACAGAAACATTTGAAATAATATCTGCTTTGATGGGGTTGTAAGATATTTCTGGCTGCTGTATTCCAGCAGATAGTACCTCAGAAAAGTACTTTGGGAGTAATTTGGGTTAGTTCTTGGACAAACATATCAGAGAAACTGCTTACAAAGGCAGGCCTTTACAAATTATCCTGTTTCCCAGGGGTCTGCTGTTAGGCTGCTGGAAGGTTTGATGCAATGATCATTGCCTCTGGGCTCAGGTTTGGAGATGCAAGGGTGTTGAGCTGTTGGCTTTCTCAAGAGCTAGTAAGGAGGGGAAGTCTTTGCTCCTTGACTTAGTTGTGTGCTACAGTAGCAGATAAAGTGAGAATATCTATTAAAGACTCAGCAAAACTCAGGGTTTATCAGTTGTGTTCTCCATTGTAATAACTTAGCTCTTTGGTGTATAGATAGACCTTTGCTTTTCGAATAATACTTTGGAAAATAGAAATTGTGGTGGGGAAATGTGTTTCACACTTCATCCCACCTAAAGTCATAACATCTGTTTTAATGTGGAGTATCAGATTTAGTATTATGGACCAACACATCAGTTCATATTCTTAGTTGCTCAAATATATTGACAAGTAAATTGACAAGTAAGGAATAAGCCTCATTCTGTTAACTGAGGGTTGTTGGTTTTGCCTGTTTCAGCATATGAAAATGAACTTGGCTTTCTCTTTTGAACTTTGTCTTTAGAAGTTCGGGGTGGGGAAGTACAGTGTTTATTCAAGAAAGCTGTGAATCTATGTACCTCAGCCAGATTATCACTTTGCAACATTGACAGGTAGTTAACAAAACAAATGGCTTAGACAGCAAGGCATGAGCTGGCTTCTGCAGTTTCTTCTTCACAACCAGACCTGTCTAATGATAGGATCTCTTAGTGTTGTGAAAGAGGTGCCTTTGTCCTTCAGATTTTTTTTCAAACACAGATGGTGCTTGAGCTATCAAGTGTTCAGTTGGGTGACTAATAAAAGAGTTGAGGTCTTTAACTCGCAAGTATTCCCTGTTGAGAAGTGTCTCTCTGCACAGAAAGTGTTCTGTTTTGTATATATCTGAGGAATATTTTGAAAGATAAGGGACAAATTACTGATGAGAAAAATAAACCTAAGGAAGCTCTTTTCTTGTGGCACATAAAAAATTGTAATGCAGAGTTATTCCTAGATAGAAAACCTTACGACAGATCAAGTAGTGCTGCTGGGACAACTCAAATGCTTGAAGTGTTACGAAGAGCACTTTTATGAAGCGGTTGTAATATTTAATTATTACTCAATATACAATTTCTTTTGGCAATGACATAGCAATGCTCATGATCATTAGTTGTATAGAGCCACAATTGCCTTTATCTACTTCATAATTCTAACAGGAAGTGAGATATCAGTATAAGTTACTTTGGGAATAAGAATTTCTCAAGCAATATTAAGATTGCATGTGGGTACCACATAGTTTCATGTTTCAGGAGGTGAATTGCATAAGCTGTTGCTTTCACAAAGTCCTTGTTTTCACCTGTCTCTAATTTCATGCTAATGAAATAAAATAAAGGCAGGCAGAATTTCAGTTTATACTAGTTAGGTACACGGTTATGATTCAGTCAACAGACAAACAGATTGACATTCATCACATGGGTAGGTATTTGCATAGCCAATATAAAGTACAAGTGTTTTGGCTAGAGAGTTTCCATTCTCAGATAACTGGATATTTAAGGTAGAGCTGTTAGGACAGATGTGTGCATATACACCTCTCTTGCTCTCTTTTTCAGTGAATTCCATGTAGATATTTCCTCTGCATTAGAACAATACCAGCAAGAAAAAGCATTTTCTACATTTTCTTCTCCCTGCTTTTCTCTTCCAAAGTGAGAAGAGAAAGGAAAGAGGAGTTAAAAACCCAAATGTCAAAATAATTTTTAATACAAATTTTAAATTACTTATTAAAAAGAAATTAACTCTTTTCTTCGACATCAGAATAATTTTGAAAATTTTGAAATTGATTTGAAGTATTTTTTGGTTTTTTTTAATCCATTTTTAACTGGTCTTTATATAGGTCCTTCAAAACCTTTTCAAGCTCCAAGGGACTAGAATGAATGTCAAGTTATTTTATGTTCTCCTACCATTCCACATCAGATGGGATAACTTACAATCAGCCTTTCAGAAATTATTATGGGTTTCTGTGCTTCACATCTGGAGTGATTATTTCGAAGTATCTTGCAGAGTCCTACATTTTAGAAAATGTATAATGCACATTTCCTAAGAATCTGATTTGGTTTTGTGATTTTGGTTGAAAACTTGACCTGAAGATAGGATTTGATAAAAACCTACTGGAGTTTTATTGATGTTCCTTCTCAGTATATTGGAAATGCCTGAAGTTAATCCATACGTTCCACTTACAAACCACATAAATTACAAAGGAAAACAACATTTTGATTTGAAGGCCTTTTCCCTCTTGTAATACTTTTGATGAAGGGTGATTGTGGTTTAGCAGATCTCTGGCAGATCCAAAGACAACACAGTTTCCCCAAGTACTGATAGCTGTAAAACCTGCTTGTAGCACAAATATTCTGATACAGCCTCATTAATAGCATTGAGGTATTTTTGGGGACAGAATGACCTGGATTGGATCATACAGAGAATGCAAAAGAAAAACAAAAAATTCATAAAAAGCACTTAGTATATATGGATAGAATTTATGCAGGTGCAGGTATACAGGCAAAATTGAAATAGAGGGTAGGTAAACACTGCTGTTTTGCCTGTAGCAGGTTGGATTGCAGATGCCAGCTGCAATTTTCATGGGTTTCTTTTTTTTGTTTAAATTGTAATGATAATAGATTTCTTCTGCTACATCATGGAGCTAGTATTTAGATGGACATATGAGGAAGAATCTCTACTCGATTGCATTTCTATACTGCAAAAATACTTGTTATTATGAAATGGCAAAGAGAAAAAATTGTACATGAGTATTTTTGAATGGTGAACATAGATAAAATGGATATGAGGAATCCAGAAGAAGACCAAGTACATTTGCTTTTAGCTTTTAGTAATGCTGGGTTGGATGACATTTTCCTTGTTCCTGTGCTGCTTGACTACATTCAGGACTGTCAAAATGGAGTCAATTTTAAAAAAATTTAGTTATGACATCTGATGTAAAAAGCTGAAGAAGAATGTGAGCTAGGGCTCCCATTGGTATAGGCCCAATCTGCCTGGGCCTATACCTTTTAAGTAACTGTATACTGTTACTTTAAGTAACTTCTCAATACAACTTGTCCTGTTTAGGTATAATGCCTTGAAAATTAGTAGTCTCTGATTCCTGGGATTCAATAGATTTCTTTACATTTGGGGGATTTTTTTAAAATATTTCTCAAGGATTATTTATTACCTGAGCTATTAGGACATGGGAAAAAACCCAGGGTAAATAAGCTATTTGTTAATCATCTCAATAGCATGGGAATTTAAACAAATGTTACGTATGCTTGCAAGCAAATGGTCAGTGTCTGAACCATGTGTTTCACTAGTGAACTTCTGGGTCTCTGGTGCTGTTCTTTCATGTGCCTGCCGAGGACACGACTATGCCAGCATTTCTTCTAAAGATGTTAACTTAAAAGCAGCATGATGCTGAAGAGAAGTTGTCAACGCTGCAATTAAAAGTACTCCTCATTATTCTAAAGCCATTTAAAAAGTAACTTATTTCATGAGAAGAAATGGAAGTGTTAGGCAGTATCGAACGGCATCCCGTATTTCATGGCATCATTCCCACAGAACCTGAGTTTCACCAAAAGTGCTGTTCAGCTGCACCATGGCTTTAAAGAGAATTCTTTGTGTTTCTGGCTTTGCATCATGTTCATGAAACGAACACCGATTTTGAATTGGAGGAGGCAACTAAGATTGGCTTTGTTGTGTTACTTATAATGCAATTAGAACGTGCAGTGCCGTATCTCAGAGTGTCAGGGAAGGGCTGGAGAGCTGGCTTCTGAAACACTTTGCTCCCAGCTGAGAGCAATGGTAGCTGCAGTGCCAGCAGGAGAGCTTTTACAGGGCAGTGAGCAGCAGCAGTTTCTGTAATTCATTCTTTGGTATATCTTCTCCTGTCAATGCAATCTTCCCCCAAGAAGATACAATCTGTCCTAGCCAATAGCATGAACTGAAGCTCTCTGAAAATTGCAGCCCAGTCTGAGAAAGCTTGTGCAATGCTCTGGGCCCCAGCTAGCACAAGCTGCTGGCTGTCTTCTCATGGTTTCCCTGCTGATGTGCCAGACTGGTTTGATGTGAGCTCCTCTTGGCAAGTCCCACACTGCTGTTGTGAGGCAGACATGGCGCGGCTGGGACAGGATGGAGAGGAATCCAGAGGGATCTTGAAGTCCAGCAGGGGCTGTGTGAATACTTGCATGTGCTTTGACCTCACACACAGCTAATGAATGACTCTGCAAAACTGTTGTAAAGATTTATGTGAATAACAGGGTAGAGAGTCTTTCCACAGATAAAAATAATTTTATCAGGTTTTGTGTTAAAAATGCTTGAAAAATATTTTAAGTGCTTGATGCCAAAGAACAGTTACCAGAACTGTAACTGTGGTAAAGACTGGAAAGCAGGGTTGTGTCTATCACCAAAATGAGAAATGAAACTAGAACATGCTATTCATGACTGATAGTTTGAATAATTCTGAATCCTGATTTTCCCATTTCTTTCTGAAGAGCCTTTAGAATAGGGTAGGAGTAAAATTTATGCATTTCTCTAAAAAGGGCTCTTGAAAACCTACGCACATACTTAAGAATGACAAGTCAAGCCTCATTTCTCCTTGTAGGTTTTGTATATTTTTTGGTGGATAGTCTAGGTGGAATATTACTAGTATCAAATTCACAGGGTAGCTGAAGAACAGTGAAGGAATACAGAAAAATTTCCTACTGTGTTGTATAGAACTTCTCCAAGAAGCTCCTTTTTTTCTGATGTTTATCCCACGTCAAGTAAACAGCGTACCTGGAGGGCAGTGCTGGGATGACATGTGCTTGGCTTGCTGGCTACACCAAACACAGCTGTTGCTGTTTGCTGACAACTTGGCCCCACACCTCTGTGCAGCATGTAGGCTGGAGGTGATGAGAAACTGCTGAGATCCCTGCTGAGGAACAGAAGAAAGAAGCATCTTCTCCTTCACAGCTTTTATCTAAAAACAAGTTAATCAATATGCTAAACACTGATAGCAAATACACTCACTCAGACTGATGTTCTGAGGAGGTCTGGAAAGGCACCATTTGTCCACAGCAAAGCTTTGTTAAGGGAAAAATTATCTGTGGAAGGAACAAGAAACTGAAAATATATTTATGTCCTTGCTTGAGTGGTAGGAGATAGAAAATAGTGATGACTGCGGAAAAGAACATCCCAATGACACTTTCAAATATCTCTTCCACAGTTCAGTAAAATAAGCAGACAAAAATGGCTAGAGAAATTGTTCTTCATTTTTGCATTGAAATGGTTATAGGAGTTATCCTGGTTTGGAACTCAGTAGAATGAATAGTTTTACTATTCATTAGTAGTTTTACAGTTTTACTATAAAAATAGTTTTACTATTTTTTTTTTCATAATACTTCTAGCTCTGAGTGGCTTTAGACACTTAGGAGTTTGTGCAGTAGCTCTCATTTGGGGTAAAAGTGTTACTCTGAACTTTGCAGGGACTGTGTTTGCCACAATTTACAGTGTTGTGCCTAAAAGGAGAAAGTGGTAGAGCAGTCAGAGCTGCTATTTTCCCAGCATGGATAATTTCCATTATTAGAGACCAATTATGTCTTTCTCTGTCGTACTCTGTTATATTCATAACAATAAATTAATGCACATTTTTACACTAATCGGTGTAACTAATAATATTTTTTAAAGTTGTCCTCTTTGGCTGCACATGTAATAGTTTCGAGGTATGATTGATTCTTATTTTACTCTCACTTTCATTGCTGATAACCAGTCCAGTCCATTTCTTTTAATTCTTATTGATTTCATATGAACAAGTTTTGAAAAACTGTGACTGAGAGGAAAAACTATTATGGGTGCTATTGATTAACATGTGTAATTAGGGCTGGGTTTAATTCTTCTGTATTGCCTTGCACTTGCTCACATGGAATTTCTCCTATTTTTTTTCCTCATTCATTGTCATGTCACAAATCGTTTTTATAGCTTCTCATAGTTATTTTTCATTTTGTTTAGGTGGAATTCTGCACATTTTTTCCCATCTCTGCATCATTTGGGAACAGGTTGAATGCTACTGGTCACAGCTGTCTGGGACCAACTTCTGATGCAACTTGTCATGCAAAATGACCATTTAATATGTACTTTTTTTCTCCCTTTTAAAAGAAAGGGTCCTTTGTCTTCTTACATGACAGCCAAGAGTCCTGAGGAGGATTTTCTAGAGCCTTGTGAAAAGTTCTTGGTTTGATTTCTATTTACAAGAGTCAGCTTGTTCTCCCTTCTATCATTTTTATCTGTCCATATCATTCTGTTGCCTCTTAGAGTGTCAAATCCCTTGCTCAGTATTAAAAAAGCTTCCTAATCTGTAGCTATTCAGATTCATCTCCTTCCTCTTTAAAACTGACCAACAATACAACTTTACTCCTTGGTGAGATGTCTCTCCATCATGTGTCCTCTTCTGAAGAGAATCTGTGCAAGGGTGATTTCCAGGACAGGTAAACAAGGGCAGAATGGAAATATTTAAATGTGAAGCAGTTTGTCTGATGCTATTGGAAGACGGTCTCTGGGGTTTCCTTTTCCTGTGGGATCCCGTGTGTTCACTTGAGTTCCATTTACTTCAAGCCAGCCTAAATGCATTAATGGTGGTAGTAGCTCTTGAGGAGACTCTGCTCTTAATTTACTACTTGTTCATTGGTTTGACACTGCTTATTTATACTTGAGTTACATCTATGCCCACTGTATTAGATATATTTCTATCATCAAACGAGGATGTTTGAATGGGACTTATTAGAGAAAGAGAAGTGAAGTGACTGTCAGAACTTCATACTTGGGACAAGAAACTGCCATTGCTTTTCTTCTGCTCCTGAGATAACCCTTGTGATTATGAATTGGTAGAAAATGACTTAATTTGCACGACAAAGCTCTCCAACCATCCTTTTTCATGTGGCAGCTTTACAGGGCTGCTTTTCACATAGAAACTTCAATTGTGACCTGTTGGGTTTTTTTAAGGTGGGAAGCTGATTTAAGTTATTTGTCTTGCTAGCTCTGCATTTCCCTGCTGCCTCCTCAGTCAGTCCTGCATGCATTTGTTATGGGTCTGTTAAACAAAAGTTGAAGTTACTGTCTCATGGAGGTGCTCATCATTGTTCCTCAGGAGAAAGAGCTTCTTTCTGCACCTTAGTGAGACTGGTTCCTTTTATAGCAAAGCTTCCACACAGCAGAGGCACTGAAGAGATTATGAAATCTGAGAAAAAAAATACTTTGCATGGGTTCCTGTTCTACAAATCAATTCCAGACTTAATTGAGAGATTTTTAGCATAGGCCCAGCATTGCACTACCGTGGATTTGGAAAACATGGACATGAATCCCGGTTTCATTTCAATATTAAAGCCTTTGGTCTGCTGCTGCTTCTGTGTATTCCTTTATGATCCTCTAAGCAGTTAAAAATTACAAACCCAAGTCTCTTTAAACCTGAAATATTTTTAAACACCCTTGCTGAAAAAAGCAGAATCCTTATTAGAAATTTCAGTCATTGGGATATAAAATGGAAATCAGTGAATGCCAAAATACCCTTCATGTAATGATGCATCAGTGGTTTTGTGGGTTCATGTTCCATCTGTAGGCTATTGCACTGCCCAAAAAATAATTTGCTTTGCACTTGACTGCAGCAGTGTGACAGGAGTCTCTGTTTTCACTTGCATGTTTGTGTTTCAAGTAAAGATGGAATATGAAGCAGTCAAGGTTTGCAGTATGTTTATGTCATAGTGTCAGCATAGAAGAGGAATGTTCCTCCCCAGCTTCTCTATCACAAAAACTCTGCATTTGGTTTGCCTGCTGCATGTTTTAAAATCTTGGGAGTTCCCACCTCTGGGGTGCACATCTCACCCTTCATTTTCAACTCCCTGAGACACCCACCATGTTACTACATTTTCTTGAGCAGGCATTCACACACTCGCAGATCTGGACCAGCTGCTAACTGGGAGAGTCTCCACATCAACTGATCCTGCTCCAGCAGCAGCAGCTGCTCAGGAGTAATGGAATAAAAGAACACACAGTGTAAAAGCACACACTCACTGGCTACTTCACAGAAAAGGAAGGCTTTAAGAAAGGGAAGACTTTAACCAGTAGTATCAGGAAAGTATCAGGGAGAATTATTAAATGGTTGAGTAGTCTCCCTAGCCAGCTGATGAAGCATCTGTTTGATCTGTCTGGATTGCCTGAACAATTAGAAAGCTTGCTACTGCTGGAGGCAAGCATGCAATGACATGCTGGTAGATGCCATGACCAAATAGATCTTCCTCATTTTTTTTTTTTGTTTTTTTTTTTTTTTTGCTTGACCACCAGCTTTTAAAAGGAGCAGTGTCTGTAAATATTTGAATAGAAATTGGGCTGTTCCTCATCTTCAGGAGCAGGTCTTTGTTTGATACCTTCCTTTATTGAATAAGATTATTGCATGCTGAAAAATAGTTGAGAATTCACTGAAGATCTTAAAGTATATTATTTGGCTGGACACTTTAAAGAAGTTCTGTGATAAAATTACTATAGAATGCTTATCAGAGGCTAGAGGAATGCAGCTGAGTGGGTTTAGTTTGCCCTATTACTGTGGATATGCCATCTGCATGACACAGAACCACTTTACTGGTGAATACTTGCTCTTTGCAAGAAAAGAGTACAGAGAAACCCTGATTATGAGACCACCACAATCTAATCTGTCTCCTTTCCCTAAGTTTGTGGTTAAAATCTGTTGGCATATGGCCCAAAATATATTGCCTCTCTTACAGCAGAGCAAAAGTATGCAGAAGTATTTCCTCTAACAATCAAAGCTTCAGTGCAAAAGTAGTGACCCAAATTAACTGTTTGGAAGAAAAAGGTTAAAGGTGTTTTAAAAAAGCATTCCTGACCAAACTGAAATAAATCAGCAAACTTCACCCACACATCCTCCAAACCTGCAATCAGCAATAATTTCATAGAAATAAAACAAATGGATTGCCACATTCCTTCATGTCTATTACACTTCTGTCTTCATTGCAGAAATTACTCAGAAATGAAAAGTTGGAAGGAAACTTGGCTGTTGGTAGTAGTTTTATCACTTGTATTACAGCAAACGTACTCTCTACAGAAATTTCTGGGATGCACTGTTTCTGGTTCTACTAAGCATGATGAAATTCTTCATGTGAAAACTCTCAAGCATTTTCTGTATATACCAGTAATGAATGAGTTGTTTGAATAAGTGTATTACAGCTTCAGTTATGCCTAAAAAGTTTTAGATTCCACTCTAGAAAGAAGCTTGTTGAATGGAAGCACCTTAACACGCATGTAAACTGTGTTATTTAAGGTTAAAGTGCTCTCTGGAATTGGGGTTTACCTTTCAAATAGATTTTTATATGGCCTGTTTCAATGAAAAGATCAGTGTTTAGCTACAAAACAAACAAGAAATGAAAAAACAAACCAACACCAGATTTCGTTCTTAGTGTTGTAAGAGAGCAGATGGGTAGTAAGTGGAGTAAAATTTTAATTATAGCAGAATTAGATATGCCAACTCTCACTTCTATTTACTTCAAGTTTATAGAAAAAGGATGAAGTCAGCAACTTCTAATTAAAATAAAAAAGCAAACAGTACTTTTTTTCACAATTATTAGCTAGGAAGGGAAAGGGACTATTTGAGACCTGTCCAAAAGTAGGGTTGTGAAGCAGAAGTCAGTTGGACCATGCTAGGGTTTGTGTTTTAATACAAGATGTATGTGGAATGGGAGATCATTTATGTAGCGTTTTCTGTGAGATTTTGTTGTACTTTAACTTCTTTTGCAAGGGGGGATTTCTGGCTCTGAGGAGCTGCCTTGGAAGATCTCTAGCCCGTAGCAAGGGCTTGTCAGTTTTGACAGCGGACAGTTGGTAGCTGGTGGAGCATGTGGTAAACACCAGGGAGAAATTAGAAGCTGAGACTTTATAACAGGAAAGGTGACATTTATTAGGAAGAAATCAAGTTGTGTACAATCAGTTCTGTCATAATAAAAGGATTATTATGTAGGAAATGTTGTAGGAAATACTGAAATCCAGAAATAGAGCTTGGAAGGCATTGTTGAAGAGTGTGTTGTGCTCTGAGAACTGGAGAACATGGGAAAGAGCCTTCTCCCATGCAGGACTCTTCAATAAACATTTTTTCCCCCTAACATTGTGATATGAAATGGGAAATGCTTTAAAGTAAACTAGTGAATGGAGTGCACCAATGTTTTTATTGTCAAAGCAAATAAAACATTAATTTGGGAGGGACATTGTAACATACTCCTCTCTCTCATAAAAAGCAGAAACTTCATTATAGTGGTTGAAAACACGGGCAGTGGCAATGTAAATACACTAGAAATGCAACATTTCAGCTTCACACCTTGGAGGCAGTTTGACACTTTGGCTTCTTTGTGTTCTATGCCACTGCTACCTTCCTGTAAATCATTTCTCTGAGCAGCCAATTGTTAACATTGTCTTTTGGCTCCTAATGCAGAAATAATGGCTGGGATTGACCCATAGGGCAATGTAGTGATTCCTGATAGAAGCAGAACCAAAGGAAAATGTTACTTGGTGCTGATTCTGCAGTATTTGTGTTGTGCCCAGCCAGGTGCTGTGTTCTGTGAGGCCCTGGACTGGTGGTACTCAGCAAAGTGAAGCCCCATTTTGTCTCTGCCCGAGAGAGTACAGCTCCATGTTCTGGTAGTTGGGAGAGGGTAGAAGTGGGAAGCAGATTCTGTCCTCTTTTCCCCACTTCTCCTGATCCTGTGCATCCCTCTTTTTTGGAAGGCTTGGGGTGAGATAGGGTGCTGCTCACATGAGGACAACTGACTGCAGGAAATGATAGTCTGCAAATCATGCCCTACAGAGTGTGAGAAGGGGAGATGAGCAGCATCTTGGGGCACTACCAGGAAAAGGCCTCAAGGGAAAGTTCGGTCTCTCAGTAAGGCAAGATTGGCTGGGACAAACATTTCTGACAGAACAGGAATCCTGCTCTGTTTTTCATACGCACTAACATTTCTCTACATTGGTTATTAGCATTGATATTCATGTTAACACCATGATCCTTTCTTTTATGAAAATCATAGCTGCATCAATGGTACAAGCATCAAATAGCATAATGGAGTCTATAAAAAACATTCACTTCCTTAAACTGAAACCCCATGTATATTGCAGTAAAGAAAGTATTTTATTATTAATGATTTTACTTCTTCAGTATCTGGGTTCTCCTGAGAGAAACTTAACTCTCAATTACATTTCAATATGATATAATAACTTGTGAGAAAAAGTTGTTTCAAAATTTGCTATAAGGAGTCATCAGAATTGATGCTAATTTTTTTGGTCAAACATATACCATATCCCTGGTATAAATTTCTTAAATACATACTGAAAAGTGTTGCTTAGTGTGTCAGCCATACTTAGAATATTGAGCAATGTGGTAATGTGGTGCTATTTGACACTGTGACCTTTACTCAGCAATAAATGCACATGGCACAATGGGTATCAGCTTTTACATGCCACAGTTAAGACTATTTAAATTGTTTCCCTAGGTTCTTCTATGTATAAAAACTTAACAGTAAATTAAATGTGGTTTCCCTCTCATTCCCTCATCTCCCAGCCCCATATAATGCAGAACACAGAGTTTTAAAACTCCAGCTGTTTATATTCTGAAAAATGCACATCAGTCAGAAGACAGCAGGGATTTGGCATTTCCCTTTTATTAATATACCTTTTATAGGGAGGAACAGCAGCTGTAACTGAAAAAAGCCCCTGTGAAATATAAATGATAAGGAGAGGGATAGGTGGCAACACTAAAGAGACAGAGGTGGAACAACTGGAGGAAGCACATGCATCCAAACAGCATCCCTTTAGGTATTCTCCAGTTTCACCAGGCTTTTTCTTAGAGTCTTCCCTACATTTCCCCAAGATTTCATCTGTTTTGTTGGCATGAAGCTGACTAAGCATTAAAAACCATCCCTATTCCCCCCAAAATAGAAACAAATTCACAAGAGGTGCAGTGACACAAAGGCACCATTATTGATAGAGGTACCTGAAGCTTTGGCTGTAAAATGTAAATATAACCAAAATAATTCTGGAATGCAAGTGTGAAATGGGGTGATACTCAAGCTCATAAAATTCCTGCAAGACTCATCTCCTTTAGATAATTTTTATCTATCTGGATAAAAAGAACAGAGTCAGTGTGGATGTGCTCTGGTTTTAGTGCTTATTTTAGATAGGCAATGTCAATGCAGTAACAAGGATGAAAAATGTTGCAATAAATTAATTAATGCTGTAAATATCTTGCATTGCAACAGAGATCACATCTAGCCATGATGGAAACACAAGTCCAGTAAAAGGCTGTTTCATATGTATGGTGTGATTATAACATGTAAAATAAGTCTGACTTCTAGCATCCTTGAACCAAACTGTCTCTTGTTTTGCATTGTAAGAATTGTTCCAAGTCAAACTAAGCCCCTGTTGAAACCATTTATATCTTTATTAAGCTATTAAATACTTCTATCCCAAGATTTTCACATAATTCTGCCTTCTTTGGCTACCTTGTAGGTGAGAACACCAAAGCATGACCAGAGTTTTTAGCTGCAGTTTTTCACATGGAGAGAACCTAGGTAGTCGTGCTACTCGAAATTGTTTTTCTGGGCCAGAATTTCAGGAACTTTTCAAGAATTGTAATCAGCTGTAGTTAACAGAATCATTTGAAATTCAGCCACCCTTGATTTTTATGATGCATCAGTGGTGTTTATGTTCTTGCAAAGCAGTGCATTGCTGTGGCTGGTTCAGTCATGTCACAAATCTGCCGCTGTTACACAGAGCTAAGTCACTTCTCGAGTGTCCATTTTCCTTTGTGGCTTTACCATATCCACACTATATCAGCTAAACTTACCTACAAAGATACATGCAGAATGTGTCCTTTTTCAGGGAGTGATTCTTTTGGTAGGGTGAATTTCTTGATGTTTAGAACAGATAAGAATCATTTCCTCTTCTCTCTTCCATCATAATAGTTTTCTACCCACAGATCTCAAAAGAGATCTCAAAGCAGAGAAATGTTTACCTTTTCCTAGTTGTTTGTTCCTTCTTGGATTGTCTCACTTTTCTGAGACTCCAAACTCTTTTTTAATCTGACCTTTCTCTTAGCTTGAAAGTAGGACAGATAAAAAAGCACCTAAGCCTTTACAACTGTCAGTTTTGTCCCATAATGAGATTTAAACTTCCCTTCCAAACTTACACATTGGCATAGACCTTCCTCTTGTGAGCTGACTTCTGCTGGTCATAGGGAAAAGCTGAAATCGGAGGAATAGTTAATGACCAATACCTTTGGACTATGATATTTATTCTTCTCAATAAGCTGAGGTATTATAGACATACAAAAGGTGCTGTGTGCTCATGGTAGAGGTGAGTTCAGTGAAAAATGAAAAAATGGTGGGGTGGTCTTTCAAACTTCAAAATATAACAACTTTTTCTCCTTGTCCCTTGGGTAAGATGTAATGTCAGGATGTATCTTCTTTACAGAATTACTTTGTCCAAACTGCCGAGGGAGTTATTTCTATTTAAGTTTATAATCAGCCTATTTTGTGCAACAGACTGTTTCAAATACATGCAATATTCATCATTAGACCTTCTGTGTGGTGTTGCTGTGCAGTAGTTCCACAATAACTGTGCTTCTGCCCCAGATGGTTCCATTCATCTCTGAATGGGATGAATCTTAATGTATGGCCCAAGTCTGGGAGTCTTAACACAGGCAACTTTTGACCAGTGATTGCTCTTCCTGTTGGCTAATGTAAAGCTAACTTAGATATGGCCACAGTGCACTGCAGCCACTGTAAGGTATCTTGCAGCCATCAAGCTATTAGATCCTATCAATGTCAAAACAATTACACCCCATTCTGGAGGGACACTTGCTATCCTGTGGTTGTCCCCTAAAGTACTTGTTTGGAGGTTGCTTCAGGAGGTATTGTGCTGTCTCACTGTTTTCAGCATACCATCATAAAGCTTCTCATTCATACAGGGAATTATTATCACAATTTGGGTATGTTATATTTTTATCTCTTTGATCCAGACATATCACAGCCATGTTATTTTCTTTATATAGCAGCATTCTTACACTATGTATGTCTGCTGATATCAGGGCAACCACCTTGTATAAGATAAGGAAGGACTGTTACTAAATAAAGAAGAAGGTAGAAGAAATGGGACCAACAATAGAGCTGGTATAGAAATTGTTGCCATAGCAATCTCTTCAGATGAGCTAGAGAATGTTTAATTGCCCAGCCCATCATGGTATGGTTTATAACTTGATTACTCAACTCACAGAGGGGAAGTAGTCATGGGGCATGCCTTAGAAATCTTATTCTCATCTGGGCTCCAAATGTGAATGGCCAGATTCAGCTTGATATGATTAGGAATAGCAGAGATGGTTTTGTCTAGACTGCAAACTCCCTGGGATAGGAACCAGGCTCTTTATTATTTGTCTATAAACCACCTATTTTGGGTGGCGTCCCTGAGCATGGAGCATAAATAATGACATGGAGATAATGAAAACTAACCTAACATAAATCTGTGCATTGGTGACTGAGCAATTGCAGTTTATTGAGAGTGTTTTGTAGGCCAAGGACACTGTACTGGCAAACTGTCCTAACTTACAGTGTGGTGGTTTCTTCCCTCTGTTTCTGCCATCCATAGATGCACTCAGTGCTGCTGCTTCTTTCCTGTCCTTCAGGACACCTATCCATCTCAGATTTCATTTTCACTGCCTTTCTGCATCCAGAGGACTCTGTCTCTGGTATCTAGATCATAATAGCATGACCTGTTGAATATACTCCAGTGCTGCCTTCTACACTTGGCAAGCACACCATAACAAAGCCTCCACAATAATGTCTCATTCCATCTCTTCTACACCCTCTCCAGCAGCTTCCCTTGCTTATATATCTCCAGAGCATGTGGCCATTGCAATCCTATCCAGGTGACATTATGTTCTCAGTTTCCAAGGGCATTTTGTCTCTTCACAGCCAGTGGACTGTCTTTCAGTGTACAGACTTTTGGGGCACAGATTATCCTTGTTTAGACGGGTACAGATTGGTTTGACACCTAGCACAGAGAGGGCCTAAATGGTGCATGTATTTTGGGAGCAGGTGTTATATAATGACAGAGAAGTGCAAATAGCATTCAGCCTTTATGTAAAATTTCAGAAAGTCTGTTCTACATGACAGTGAAGACTTGTTAGATTTATTTAGATGCAGTCTAAAAAGTTAATTGGAATGAGTCTGGTTGGCTGAGCTTGCTGACAAATTCGAATCAGTCTTCCCATATCTACCACAATAGAACAGTAAAGAAGAATTCTGGAGTGCCAGGTGAATAATATGTAGCCAAAACATGGCAGTAGTGATTATTTTTGTGATGGTATGAGGCAGAAACAATCTCTGCAACTGATGCACATTATGAACATCCCACAAGGTGTGAAGTACTACACCCTCCAGGGTTTGTTTATCTGAACTTGCTCCATTGCTGACCACTTTGGATTTTTGTTGTTTCTGTTTAAATAAAATCCCTGCTTGCTCTGCTCGTGAGATTTTCTAAAATCTCAACAAACAAGATGCGCCACTAAAATGGGAAATATTTTTTACGTTTTTAATTCACTTTTTACATTGCATTTCTATATTCTGGACTCTTCTTTTGTTACGTCAGTGAGTGCAAAATTCACTGTAGCACTGGGAGCAAGTCCCACCTGTGCTAAGAGCACATCTGCTCCATACCAGTTTACTGCTTTCACCACCTGCATTCATGTTAAAGAAGAACATCTGGATACTATTACAATTATAGAAGGTGCAGGTTTTATTCTTGGTGCAGGATTGGACTCTGATTTCACAACCTTCTTCGAATAGTGAAACTCATGTAAATACATCCTGTCCCATTTATAATCAACATCACACAATTAACATCAATAAAACATAATGGACCTTTATACTAACTATATCTTCATCATCATCAAACATAATTGAGGTAGTATTAATGATGCTAAAGAGTAAAGGCTGTGAATTCAGCCCTCATCATCTGGGAAAGAATTGTGCTCCTTACATCCTTTCCTCTTTTCAAGTAGCAAATTTGTTGTAGATTTCTTTATCTCACATAAAGAGAAGAGATGGAAAGCTGGTTCTTGCTGACTTGAGATCTGTCACACAGACAGGAGCAGACACTATTTATAATCCTTCAGAATTGTTTATAGAATATATTCCTACTCTTCCCACCCAGCAAACTGTAGGAAAATGCCACTGTCCTTGGTTTGAATATGAGAGTGAGTGTTTGCATGTGCAGTGTGGTATAAATCCCTTCCACAGCCGTGGCCAGATAAGGAAACAGACATCAAGATGAATAACTGAAAGGGGACATAGAATGGAGAAAGGAAAATGCAAAAGTGATTTAACAAATTCCAACTGGGAAAGAATATGAAGCTGTACCTGATGCATGTGCTTCCTGCATCTTTATGGCAGTATTTTAGAAATGTGAGAGACTGTTACTTTGCCCGAATAGACAAGGAAGCATAAATGTAACCACAATGTGTAATCCTTGAGGCATTTTAGGTCGTTTTCAAATGTGTTCACACCATTTTATCAGTCAGGCATTGCTAAACAGGTGTGACCATTTCCTCCTGACACGTTTTCCCTGTTTCCTCCTTGTATGAGGAAACTCAGACTTTTTACTTCTGGATATGGTTATTTTAACACATAGAGGAGACACAAGCAGTTTGTGCACTTGCTGAGTAATGGATTACTAAACCCAGCATATTATGTGTAGGCAGAAGCTAGGTTTTATATTACTTCTTGAAAGACTGTATTTCCAAACTAGTTTATCACAGCAGATGATCAATTCAGCAATATTCTGTCTGTGATGTTGTATCACTGCAGAGAGAGAACATTTTTTGAAATAGCATTTTCTGGATATAAGGATCAAACCTTGAGCTTTCAGAGATGTTTGTACTCAGCTGGGGAAATACATTATAGTTTGGCACAGATCTTCTTTTTATCATCCATAGTTTTCAACGAAGGATTTTGTTGTATGGAAGATAATGGCAGTGCATATATTCTGCTTTCAAATATGTTCACCCCTCTGAACTGTTTCAGCTGTCCTCCTCCTTGCAAGGCTTTATGTACATTATCCAGACAGCTGTCTTCCCTTCCATTCTGCATGTAATGGCAATGCTTTTTGCTAAGGTATGTACCTTTATATAGGCTAGGCCTCTGTCTTTTCCACTGTTTTCTCAGATATCTTAACTTTAGGTATTGCAAAACATGGTTTGTGTTGTATTTGTATGGAATGAGAAGAAGAAATTCTCTGTTTGAAAGAGTTTATTTTTCAATTACATCAATAAAGTCTACATCATTTATATATAATAGAATATGCTATCCTTGCCTATGAGCTGTATCCTACATTGTCATTGTTTTCATTCTTATCGGGTTCAAATGTAAATCTGTTCAAAACCTTCACTAAATATCTTTTTGCTAATTTCTTCAGCTAAATATCTTGCAAAAGCAGAGCAACTTCCTTAACATGACTCCGTATCATCTGCCTCCCTTCTCTGCTCAGATCTTTTGATTATTTCCCCTGCCTTGAAATTTGGCCTTCTGCTGAACACTGTATAATTCCTCCTCACCACATCAATCATGCCTCTAAAGCACCAAACATGTATGTCAGGCTTTGGATTTGCTTTAGCCATAATCCTCTTTGTGGTTGGTTTTGTCTCTCCACCTTTCCTAAAGCAGTTTCTTTCTTTATGGCAATCAACACCTTCCCCCCTCCAGGTTCTAGCTTACACAGGGGTGCTGTGTCTACATTCTTTTATATGCAAGAGACCATAACCAAACCATCCAAGTCCTCAAACAACTCAAATGGTTCCCCACTCAACTCACAGGCTGCTTCAAAAAAAACATTGCTTGATTTTAAAATTGCTTGGGTTCATCTTTGTCTCCTTTCATCTCTTCAACTAATAGAGGCTCGTTACCTGCTCTTACACTCTTCCATATTTGCCTTTTCCTTACTTCAGTTCTCTGGATCATGGATTTCCACCCATCTTAAAAGTCTTTCAGTGCTGATGCAAATAAAGTGATATTTATTTGCACCATTTTTCCCCCATCCTCGCCTCAGACTTTCTCTAGTGGTTTTACATTTCTGAAGCCTCAGTATTTTTACAGTAACACCTATTGTTGTGAAGCACCATCTGGGATACAACTCTAATGAAAAAGGAGATACAAAATAACTTGGGTTTGGAGATATGCTGGTGAGAAACATTTGCTTAACCATATGGAAATCGCATTTCTTTAGAGTGCAGACCTAAAGCTGAAACAGTAGGGATGTCAAGGCAACTCCCAAGAAAATTCTTAAGAACTCACACAATATCTCTTACAGAGTCTGTCACTTTCCTTTTTAAATGAAGAAGTTCATTATCAAGTTAATGAGAAATGACACTTTAAACATGCTCTTTTGTAGCTCTACTATGTTCCCATTTAAGGCCTTAGTAAACTGTCTAACTTTAGGAAGTGTTTTGTTAGTGTTGTTGTTTTTGATAAGTCCACTTTATGAATCCAGGGCAATCATACTTAAATATTTGCTATTCCTTGTGAATTAGATGGATTATGTAAATGGTGTGCATAAATGTTTCTGTGTTGGATCAAGATTTGTGAAATCCTAATTGGAGAAAGTTTGAACTGAGTCAGTTTACTTCAGCAGATTTTTGGGGTAGGAAGGGATGTGAGTTTTGTTTGTAAATAGAATTTAACTTCATGCACTGGAGGTAGAATTATGCAATTAAACTTTTAAAAACGGCTTCTGGCAGAAAGATATTGCAGCACTGTAAAAAGAGAAAGGACATTTCACACCCAGAAGTTATCCATATGGCCACTGACCACATGCTTGGTAGAGATGTGAACAATATGTCATTGGTATTTACAATTCCAGGTAGTTTTCTTGTATGCCATAAAAAGTAAATACTTAAGCAACAGTCTTTGCTGTGTAGATCTTTAATGGGTGTGGGAAATTCTCTTTATTTAGCAAGGAATGCCCATCATTTGCTGTCTTGGGAGATGTGTTGGCAACAGATGGGATCTCAAGAGCATTGTTTCGCTGTTATTCTGATTGTTAAAATGCAGTTCATTTCATTCCTTTCTATTTTTTTTCTTTCTTTCCTGCAGGGGTGAGAGGGACTGTGAAAAATAGAGGGGGAAAGTAAAGAAAGCAAGAGAGTAAAAGAGAAAAGAAAATGAAATTTGAAAGAAACAATGGAATGAGAATCCCAAGAGAAGTGTTGAAAAGCATGGGTGAATTGAGAACACGAAGTTTGGGCGGAGAATCCTGGCAGATATTTAGCACATACACAGTACAGTAATGGCAAAAAAGGAAGAAATAAGAAAACCTTAATTGCTCTGAGTTCTGTGGTGCTTTCTTCTCCTTTGACTAATGTGCTAGGGTACAGTAGACATGGGATTGTGGAAAACATACTGTGGGACCATGTATATGGGACTACATGGCTCTGCCAGAAAATGGCAGCTGACTTGGTTTCCTTGCAAATGTGCAGATACGGCACCATGTGCAGCTTAGCAGAAGAAATTTTGGGTTAAAAAAATTTTATTTCATTCTTCTTTGGGAATTTTATTTAGGCATGTCCTGGGAGGATGCTTGGAGATTCTATTGTTGTTCAGAATATGGCATGCTGCCCACATCTGTGTGAGGTTTTTCAGCAGAACCTTAACACTTCCAAACAGATGTTTCAAAAAAACCCCCAACTTTTCTGAAATACAATATGCACAGGTCTGACTGTATTTTTGTTACAAAAGTCAAACGAACTGATATGTTGAACGAGGAAGATAATGTTTTGAACCTAACACAAGAGGTAATCAAGAACATTAATTTAAAACGTCAACCTCTTTTCCTTGTTTTTGCCCATAAACCTTGTAAGGAGAGCACTTACCCTCTCTTCTCCGCAGGAAAAAAATCAGGCATAATTTTGCATCAGATAGCATGAAAAGAGATAGTACCTGTGCTAATGTGAAGGTGGCCTCAGTATTTGAAAACTGTGTCAGTTGCACAGAAAATTACGGCTGTGATTTCTCAATATGGGAAGTGATTTGAGGATACTCCCAAATGCATTCTGTCCTTCACAGTTGAATTGATTTTCTGTTTTTTCGACTCCAGATTACCATTCAAGACATGCTGATAGCTTCCCTTTTTTTGCCCTGCCAAACCCATTGTCTAACATGAATGTCTGACAACTGGGGTATTTGAATATGAACATTACCAGAAGTCTGGTGACGTTTCCCTGTCCAGAGAAGTGACTTCTATTCCAGGTGACCAATTACAATGGAAAATGTGAAAAGCCATTATGCTGAGCAAACATCCAGTCTCTCTCCTTGCCCCAAGAAGTGATGCAGTCTATGTCTGCATAGTCATTCCAAATAAGTGCTCAGCTATTCTTAAAGGGATCTAGTGATGAAGACACTACAGCTTTTCTGGTGCTCTAATCCAGTATAATATTTAACATTAGAAATGCTTTCCCTAATACTTAACCTGGACTTTGACTGCCACAGTTTAAATGTATGGAGGTCAGACTCTTCCAGTCCTTTTTGTACAGCCTTTTAGAGGCTGTTACTGTTCCAAACCTGCGCACCTCCTGTCACTTTCTAGAGTATTTTCATGAGATTGCATACCTCCAGCTCATTGAATCTTTGAGCAAACATGATATCAGAATCCCTGACCAGCCTCATTATTTTAACTTCATCATCTTCAACTTGCAACTGTACTCTGTCTTCCTGCTTGTCCTGTTTCTGTCCTCTTGTGTTTACATTTTGTTGCAACACCATGACATGGCTGACTCCTATTCAGTTTATGAGGCACAAGAAACTGTAGATAATTTTCTGTAAGTTTTTACTTGTCTGGTGTGGCCACATCTGCTTAACTATGTCATATTTTGAACACCATATGAGGTAGCAGTTCCAGTTTGATGTTTTCAACATTTTTTCAAAAGCTTAGAAAGTAATGATAAAGTATTTTTATGGTCAGACATATTTTGATTAATATCTGAGTCCCTTTCTGACTTTCCCCCTTTATCTTTTGTGTCCTGAGACCACCAGTGCTTAATGATCACAAATGAAGTTAAAGTATTTGGAACAGAATCTCCTTATTAAGTACATTCAATTTGATCATTGTCTTTAAGGGATGTTATGCTAACATGCCTGAGGACTACTGAGAATAAAGGACCACCTCTAAGTGCTTTAAATAGGCCACAGTGTTCAATCTACTCTGTGTTGTCCTAATTGTTTTCCTATCTGATTGCTGCTGAGTATTCTTGGTTTTGGATCTTTGTACACTGGACCCAAACAGTTTTGAAATAAATCCTCAGGAGAATGCTGTTCTGAGAGAGGCACACTTGATGGAAGTACCTCCCCTCACTTGTTTCTCTCAGGATTTTGGAAAACTCTTCTCATCCCCATGTCAGAGTTTTGTAATTTATAGTTTCATTTCTAATTGGCCATCTTAAACCATTCAACAACTTTTGATGAACATGCTGCTTTGGTTTCCACTTTGGAGACAGGAGTCAGATCTTCACTGCAGTAACTGCCAGTCATTGCTAACCAGTTCACAGGATTGCAGGGGAAATCATGAGGACAGGACTAATGTGTTCTCTGCCATAGCCATGGGTCTTCTGCTTGGAGCTTGTGGTGCTTGGAAGATGCTGTGACTGGCACTGGCCAGCTCAGGTCACTGATCAGCTCAGGGGTTCTTCTCTCTGATCTTGAGAGGAAGAAGTGTTTTTAGTAGGGATAGGCATGCCTGCAGATATTAGCTTGCTTACTCTTCTCCATTACTCAGAAGAGAATTTTTCTTTGATAGTAGTGACCCATGCTGAAAGTGTTCTCCACACTTGTGAGTTTAGTGCACAGGCATCTCAGACGTGGTACCTCTGTGTCCTGTTGATCCAGTGTGAACAAACTTTATGGTTCATTATCATTTGAGTGTCTCGCAACGTTAGCAGCCACTCTGCATCCATCCTGAAGTCTTGGGAGTAGCTGCTGTTACAGGACTAGTCCTGGGTTTATTCTACATTGTTTTAAACCCTGAAATTCTGAAAAACATGGATGGTGGTAAGTGGCAGGCAAGAACATCTTTCAAGAGCCCCATCCTGGTATGTCTGCAATTGACATTTAGGGACATCTCTGTGCTGTCTTACATCTATTAGCAAATGTAAGGTTGCAGCAAAATGTTTCTGAAGGTTTTGAAACCATGGTTTTGAGCACTGTGCAGTGCTGCTCCTATTTGTGGCAATGTGTTGTGGAGATGTGGTTTCCTTTTACCAGCTACTAGCTTTAATATTTGGATTTCAGCTGGAGCTGAAATGCAGAGGGGAATGTTTTAGCAAACTCTTTGCAGTAGTATTTGGAGTGTGAACTTGAAGCAGAGATGACCACAGAGTCCAAGGAGCTCTTAAGTCCTGCTGCTGATTGAGGTCCCCTGTTCTGTAGCAGTGTGACAATTCTGGCAGCTCTTGAAACTGTGAAAGCTTAACTAAAGCCAGCACTGAAACTGAAGGGAAGAAGGAAGAGCTGGACAAGACAAAGATACTTTATATTAGCTGAACATATCCTCATCTCATCACCATGCACACGATCTGTCAATGGTAGTGAGTACCACGAATGTTTATCATGGTGAGACATTATGGTGGGCATGTGAAGGACCAGCTGAGCAAACACAAAATGACTTTTATCTCCATATACAGAGAAGGCTTCCATCACTAAGGACAGAGAGCCTGTGAAGTTCTTACATTTCTAAACAATAATCAAAATAGTATACATAATATTCCCAATTTCTTCCTATTCAGCTCCTTGCAACTCTGAAAGATAGGATAGAGCTCTCAGACTGACCTGCTGTGACTCAGTTTGAGTCATTTCACTTCTCATTATCTCTGTTTTTCCTCAACTTGTTCATCTTACCCAGTAAGCTTTAGGTTTTTAAAACAGGAACTTTCTCTTCCTCTGCATATTTATTTTGTGTCTAACTCAACGCCCTTGATCTTGGTTGAGGCCTCTTGGTGATACCAGAATACAAATAACAATAGCGGGTGCAGCAGAAACAATAACAAAGCAGGTTGGTTAACCTTTGATGCTCCTTTCCTGAGGCATCTCTTGGTATTAGAATACAGTTGCTTATTTGTTTATTTATTTTTCTCTCTGTGGTCACTTTGAGTTGGCATATTGTCATATTCCAGTGACAAGTCACCACACTCCATGCACTGGCTAGCTTTTTCAGTCACTGGTCATTTTTTTATTCCATGTAATTGGCTTTTGTTTGCAGTTGTTATTTTAAAGGTGACCCCTGACCCTGCTCAGGGAAAGAAATAATGAGTAGATTGCTGTCTGAGACTTTCTGAGTATTACTACTCAGAGCAAGTGAACATTAGCAAGGGCTGGTACTGCTGCTCATCTGCACCTGCATGAAACAAAAACTTGAAGGCTAGGGTGTGGTGGTGGTGGGTGTATTTTTTTTCCTGCACTTCCCCCCCACCCTTCTCCAGCTGGTCCCTCATCTTGCTTCTCTCTTGTATTTCAGTTTCTCCTGTACTCATTTCTGTTGTGTGGAATTTGAGGTTTCTCAATACATTCCCTGCCCCCAGCCTGCGTGCTCCCCACGGACCCAGCTTCCTCTCGCACATTCCACACTGGATCATACCACTGTGGAGGCAAAGTGGGCTCAGGGAAGAGTCCATCTGAAGCCTCTCTGTCCCAGGCCCACTCCGTCATCATCCTCATTATCTTCACCATGCTGAGAGCACTTTCACCAGTGAAAATGCAAAGATAACGGTTCTCATGGCACTGAGAATTACAAATTCCTGAAATATTTCCAACATCAACCAGCAGAAAAGCAGGGTGATAGAAAACAAATGGTGACAGGAAGGCATCAGGGAAATAGGGAAGAGAAATTTAGGGCTGTATAGGCTAAGGCAAAAAAAAAAAAAAAAAAAAAGAGAGAGAGACAATAAAGCCAGGAGACAAGGGAGGAAAAAAAGCAGAAAAAGATGAAAAGCTGAGAAAATGTGAGGGCAAATCAAAGAATGAACAAATGAACCAGGCAGGCTGTAAAATGAAAGAGAATGAAATTAAGTGCATGAAACAAATATTCGGATTGTGATCAAGGATAGAGAGCAGATGCTGAATATGAGTGAGAGCCAAAACACAACAGGGATTAAAAAAATCTGTCAGAAGATTTGGGTAAATTCTTGTTAAGTTTGTATTTGGTTTGATTTGAGCAACCCATCCCTCATTTTAATTTCAGCTTGTCTGCTAGGAATCTGATATATCCACAGCAGATTATTTTCAAGGGCTGTTGCTGGTGTTTTGCTTTGTACTGGTTTTTTAAGCAGTATTAATTGGGCCTGTCATCTGGGTAGTCCAGGATGTAAGTGCTGTGACCTCTGTGGGAGAAGGTTTCTTCTATCACTTAATGTGTTTATGTTTGAAATACACGCTCAAGCCCACGGCCATCCAAACCTGCCTGCACCCCAGAGCACGCTGTTCCTGGGAGGGCTCGTGCTGCTCAGTGTGGTACTGGCACTCCCCGTATCCACCCTGGAGAGGGGAAGCCCACAGGAAGGAGGATCAGTGTGCTGATGTGTCGCTTCTGCATTAGGAATAGTTGTCATGTAGCAGTTCAGAGCAGAGCAATGAGCTGCAAAAAGAATCCGGCAGAAGGGAATTCAGCCAAATACAAACAGTTCTCCCTCATAAAATATTGAAGACAGGTACCATATAAAGCTTCATTTATGAGCTGCTCCCAGTTACAAACCATCTCTAGACTGGCAGCAGCACCTTTACCATACTGCTTTTAATAGAAGATGTCTTCCTTTGGTACTGTACTTTTCCATACAAGCTTGAGGGGAAAGTAATTTAGTTTAATAGCAGCCACCCTCATTTTGAAGCAGGCCTTGATTTAAAGCCGGAAGTAATTAAATGTAATGAAGCCCTAGGCTTCGGCACCAGGATCAGAGCTGTGTTATTCACAGCATACATACACATCCTTGTTGCTAATGTGTCACTACTCTGGTTTTTTCAATCACTGTGGTCTGGGTTTTTAATTCCTGCTCAGCAGGCCCTGGTACAGTATCTGTGAAGGTTAACAGCTTTACAGTAATGGTCTGAAAACAAAAGGAAGGCTTATCTCAGGTCTGGGGAGATTTCTTCTTTTCTTTATGAGATTTCTGTTTATGATCTAAATATGGCTTTTTCTCCTCGATTTCTTTTATTGCTTTATGCAGCAGTGGTTTGTCAATTCTCTCTAAACAAAAGCCTTTGAGGCAATTATTCCCACATTTCCCTTTTGACAGCAAAATTTGAAGTAAAATTTGCCTTTTAAAGGCACTTGTATACTGCTATTTTTTCTCCTTTCCCTCCTCGATAATTTAATCAGATTTCTCTGGATGTTCCCTGGGTGTTCTTTAGGTGTCCCTTGCTCAGCTTGGTATCTGTATGGCTCCTTCTGTTTGGCTTGTTAGCACTTTGGGACAGGGAGTTTGGAAGCTTCCTGAAGTCATTGGGAATTGTGCCATTGGCTTGAACAGGGACAGACTTTTTAACCTAGTGTTAACTCAGTGGTTACAGAAACCAAACTGACCTCTCAGTGTCTCTTTCAAGTTACCAAGATCCAAATATCAGATGTAATATGTGACAGAATCCCAAAAAGAGGGTCATCAAAACAATCGAATCATACAGGAATGCTGTGGGATCCACCCGCCAGTGTAAATAACTCTGTGACCTCAGTTTCATTATTCTTCCTTTCTGATGTCAATTACTTCCCACCATAAAAGTGCACCATGAAATGGAAGATATTTGAGAAGTCTGCCTACCAGCATGGCTCTCATATTCAGAAGTTAAAGAAAAATATATCTTTCAGTAATATGCATGTATGCATGTGTCTGCATTAATATGCAGAGAGACTCCATACTGGTTTTTAAACCTGTTTTTAATATGTTATAATAATTATTAAAAGCTGGATCATTTAAAGGTTTTTCATACAGAGATTCAGGAGAGCAACCTCAGCTATCTCCCTCTTCTTTCACCCAATGCATTGTGAATACCTAGTCCTGGAAAAGGATTTTTTTTTCCATACTCTAATCATTAATAAGGCTGAAATATACCAGTGCCACAAACACTAATCTCATTGCTCCTCTAAATATACTGTGTTGATTAATTTGCCCTTACCAGATCTTAACAGATCTAATTGTTTCTTCCACTTTATGCAGAGATGCCTTTCCAATTCAGTAGATCTTGAAATGAAAGATCATTCGGAGGAATAACATCAAAGCATACCTTGCATAGCAGTGGAGACCCTTGTCTTTGAGACATACTTTGCATCTCCTAAGAAGCTCTGCCCTCCACAAGAACACAGGTAATCTCCTCCTGTAAACAACGTCACCCCAACAGGCCCTTTCTGCCCTCACCAAGTACAGGAAGGCCCAGGCCACAGCAATGATCCCTGGGCAGATCTGACTGCTGGAGCCGTGTTCTCAGCAAGGCACAGCAGGCAGCTCCGTGTTCACTGCCCACCTGGCAGTGTCTGTGGCTGGAAGCCCCTCCATCTTTGTGATTTCACAGTAGACCCATGCTGTGACTTTGTGAACAGTGTGAATGGGAGTTACACAGCAACAAGTAACTGTCTCTCAGCTGCAGGGTTTAGGAACCTGCCCGAGGTATCAGGGAAAACTCTGGACTCTGGCCCAGCCTGAAGTGCAGCCTGCACACCAGAGGCATATGCCTTCACAGCTTTTAAGTTTGGGGGTAGTGTTGAGCTTTTAACACAGTGTGCAAGCTTTCACTGCTTTTATTAATTACTTCTTCTCAAGTTTCCACATTTTATTTTATTCTGTTAAAATTCCTGTAAGACAGTATGTTTTTTAAGCCCTTGTGGATTTTTACATATTTAAACCCCTGTGGATTACATACAATGCAGTGGTGCAGCATTCATCAGGGTACAGGTCCAGTAGTATATTCCTGAAATCTGCCATGAGATGTTTTCATGAAGTATATGGGTAAACATAACAGCATATTTATTCATATCTTGTCTCACCTGATAAAAACCCCCAGTTTTAAGTAAAAAATGGTGTTTATTCAAAAGTGATGCAATTTTCATGAAACTGCTTTATGCTTTCAAGAGATTAAGATGCAATATGCGTTAAGTTTCACAGCAATATTTGTGATATTATGAACTAGTTGTTATACTCATGACATTATTAGATGCAATTTATTAAACAAAACACTAACAAACTGCAGTTACAATTTAGTCAGATGAAATTAACCTTACCATATATAAAACCACTTCTTAAAAATGCATGTAGTGTCATATTTCACAGTTACCATGACCAACTCTTTTACTCCTCCAAACTGGAAGGCAGACGTGCAATCCAAACTAAGTAAGGAAAGATAAAACCTGTTCTCAAAGTAGCAACACAAAACACCTAAAAATACTGTTCCATATGAGCATATTTTCTCAGTTTGGAAAAAAATCATCTTCCTCTCTCCTCATAACACATGCAGAGGTCTCTGCACTTGTCGCTTGCTGCACAGCTTTCCACCGGCTGCTATAAACCGGGGGAGGTAGTTTTGGCTGCTTTAGCTCAAAAAAGCAATGGATTTCGTTGAAGTCTTTCTCACAGGGGCACCATTCAGCTGCTTGGGCAGAGCTGCTGTGCAGGCTGTGAGAGGAGGGCAGAGCTCCACCAGGAGTTTGTGCTGCCACGCCAGGTGAGGGCACAGGGATGGGTAAGGGCTGAGGTGTGACTGACGGTGAGGGTGTGTGTGCTGAGCCCACAGTGCCAGCCTGCCACATACCCCTGAGGGCTGGGGACAGGGGCAGGCTCCCAGCCTGGGGCTGGGGACACCTCCCAGCCAGCTTGGCTTTGCTGTGCTTCTCTTCATGTGCTGTGTCCAGACGTGGCCCAGGTGAACCTGTCCTGTGTCCTGCCTGTGCTGGAGCAGCATCCCTGCCTGGAATGCCCTGGGGTGTGGGGCTCACACAGGAGGTCTGACAGTGCTGGGGGAACATAGAGAGGGGTCAGCACAGCATTGGCAGTCTGGCCCAACCAGTGTGAAACAGCCACTTTGCAGCTCTCCAGGCCCGTTAGCTGGCCTGGAGAACATGTGGCCTTGGGGATGGTGCTGTGACAGAGATTCTGCCAGGCTGGTGCAGGTGGCTGACATTTGTCTGGCAGCCCCCAAAACCTGGGAGGGGTGTGTGGGTTGGCTACAGAGAGGGAGCTTAAACTGAAATCTGCCTTTAGGTCAGTTTGTCTTCTTCCAAAATAAGTGTGTGGGCTACAACCAGAGTGTTTTTATAGCAGGTGAGAACAGCATGTGTTTGATACCACATTTAAGAGTACAAGAAAAGGGGGTGTGTATAGAGTAACTGGAGAGCAGGACACGAGGGTCGTGTTTGCCTCAGCTGGGGAATTCTTGATTTGGAAGTGCCATGGCTGCAGCAGCATCCCAGGGTGGGCGGGCTGAGCAGGTGCCTGGCACCTGAGCGCTCACAGGGGCTCTAGGAGGCACACGGTGACAGCAGTGGCGATTGTTCCAGCATGTCCAAAAAACCCAGCAGAACATGTGTTCTCTGACTGCATACATTTTCTGAAAGCACAAGAAATCTTCTTATACCTGGGTCTGCTTTAGCTTTTTAAAGGAATGTACTGAGTGATTAAATGCCTTAATGGCAAATATGTGCAACCTGACAGCTGATGTTTTCATGATGATACAAAGCTGTTAGACCTATTAAAAAGTCCAATAATCTAATCCCCTAAATAAGTTATATTAAAATAATGTAAGTACATAATGCAAACATTGTAGTTGTTTTCCCCCTTTACAGCAATCTTACAGCTGTTGCTTTGCTGGGATTAATTTGTCTCTGAGGGGTTTCAACACTATCCTCCCCAGTGCATTATGAGAGCCTGTAATGTCATGTAATCGGTGCCATATTATTTTTGTCGAAATCTCTGGGAGTGATGTAAGAGGAAAAAGGAAACTAGCTAACTCCCATCCATTTGACCAAAGGTTAAATTAGTCTTGGCCTTCTCCCAGCCGGACCTGAAGCTTCTCAGTCAAACATTTGTTCTGCCCTGCTCAGAAAAATGTGATGTCTTTTCTTGTCTCTTCTCCCTCCCATGTTTGTTTTGTTTTGCTTTGTTTTTCTTTACCGATGTCACATGTTATCTTTAGTGTTATGCACATATTTGTTGAGGAACACATCACTGGGACAACAGATGTTACCTACTGGAAGGTCAGACCTTTGGTTCATGATTCTTTTAGATGCTATGGGCATGAAGACTACATTTTAAGTAGGTCATACTACCCTGTGCAAGAAAACTTTTATTTATTGTGTGCAGTAGATGCACAATTTCAGTTCAATCCAGTCCAAGCTGGCCCAAGCATGGCCCTTTGTAAGACTCCAGAAGCTGTTTATCTGCTTGAAGGAAGCTAGAAAATCTCACAGCAGCAGTATTAGATAGGTGCTATGAGAGTGTCCCTGCAGACTGTTCCCCCCATGCACAGTCTGAGAACCTCCTGGCAGTACAGAGTAACAAGCATCTGTTGTGTGTGTGTTTTCATGTCCATTCCCATGTGCAGTGATAGGTTCTGGTTTAGATTTTTTTGCTTCTTAGATATATGTGTGCACATTTAAGGCAAAAGTTGGTAAGATTTTTGATGTTCTTTAGCTTGTTACTTAAGAATATTGATTGAATTGCAAAGAGCTGATATTGAGGTGTTCTGTTCTATGTTGTGGGCTAGTAATGTTTGAAAAGATTGAAAAAATACTGGTCTGGCCTTCAGGAAGTCTGATGGCTAATCACCATTGTTTGGTGTTGAGAATGGGTTGAGCTGCCACAAGAAGAGATTTCTAACCAGAGTCAGCTGAATTAAGACTGTCATGAGAAGAAAAAATTGTCTGGTGCACTGAACAATGAAAAACATTCTGAATGGGAACGAAGCAGGGGAATGAGCAGGACAACAGGTGTACTTGGGTATTAAGCCTTGGTGAGAGATCAGAGATGTTCAATATTTTGCAAAAGTTCAAGCATTTCTTAATGCATCTGAATTTATGTCTTCTTTTATTTGTTTTTCTGCTTGTGTCTAGTTATACATTTGAAACACTGCCAGAAGTCCAAATGCCAGTAGGGGCCAATTCAGAGATATATATTTTGGCTGCTTAAAGAATAAAATTGTAATAAAAATGCTATTTATATTCATCAGAAAAACAAATGTAGATTTTAAGTGATCAAACAATAGTCATTGAAGAAGCATGATTAATAACTAAAAAAATGCTGTTGTACTAATCCCATCAATGCCTTTGTTACACTAAATAATATATTTTCATGTTATTTCCACAGTGCTCTAAACAGCAAACAGTATGAAGATGCAGTCACTTTAGATTGTGTTGTTTTTCTTTTAGTTAAAAACATTTTCTGAATGATAGATTTGTATAAAATCTACACCAGCAACTGTTATAGAAGCATTAAGAATATAATTGAGGCTTGTGCATTTGGAATTTATACCCAGTTAGATGTTTCCATCTCATTTGAGCTTCTGAATAAAGTCACAGGAATTTTTAATAGTCCTGGGCCATTTCAGGTTATTTTGGAGCATCTTTCAATCTTTGCAACTGAAGCTGCAATTAATTAGTGTTTTGTATTGCTGTTTGTCAGTTCATGTACACTGTATATGAGCAAGGATAGTTCAAAGGTTAATTTTCTTTTCCCTTATCTCTGCTGAGTGGACTGTGGCCACCCCATGGGAAGTAAGGGTTCAAAAGTGACCTTGCAAGTTATTCTCCTTGGGAAGAAACAAGTTGAGAGTCTGGTTGGGGAGTGCTCTCCACCCTTGGGAAGAGCACAGCTTGCATTGCATCACTTGTTTGCACTGGCTTGAGCGTATTATTGTAGTTGTGAAGGCAGCTGAATTGTTTGTAGCACTTGGTACCTTCTAGGAGGGTATTGCACTGTAAAAAGAAAATACCAGGAGCTTAGAGCAAGGAGCTACTGTGACTATATGCTGTTTGTTCAGTATTAGACAGCAAAAAAGAGTATAGAGACTAATAATAAAAGAGTAGAGGAAAATACTGTACAGGCCTGCATAAATAACACTGGTGCATAGGTGCATAAGAAGCCAAAATAATGAAGTGGCAAGGGTTTAAGAAAAAGCATATGAACATGAATTATCTGATCAGCTTACCAAACCATTAACATTTAGGATGGTGATTATCTAGGAATTAGAATGAACTTCTACTAGTTTCTGTTTGTGTGTTTTTTCTCTGTATGTGTTTTTCTAAAAGCATAGGGGTTTTTTACTTAAAATCATGCATTTTTATTTTTTTTTTAAATTTTACATTCTCAAGGCATTAATGTACGTGTATTACAATGGAATTGTTTATTGGCACCTTGGTGTTTTCAGTTCTCAGGATTTAACAACAGTTAATAAGAGGCTCTAATCAGGATTCCCTGAGGGTGACCCAGAACATTGCTTACGTGGTTATGTGGCTTTGCCACCAGCCATCAATAGCTGGGAGTTTAAAACATACAGTATCGAATATGATTTGAATAATCTGGGTAAGATTAAAATGAGATTCCCAAATTAGGAACCTGGACAAGATGAATCTTGCTGTGAATTTATATGTCTGTGCTGAGGTGCTGACACCTGCTCTGTGTGTCTGATCTCCACTGCTGTCTTAAAGGATCCAGTGAACAGGGTCACCTCAGGGTAGAGCTCTCCCCTGAAAGCCACTGCCTGTGCTGGCTGGACCTCAGGTAGGAATCTCAGGTAGGGTTCCATCTCTAGACTCAGCTTTTCAAAGATTTTTAGCCAGGCTGCAATTAATTGGTGTTAAGCACAACCAGCCCTGACTAATCCCTGATTGCCTCCTTGAGTTGATGCCTCACAGATACCCGAATACCTGCATGTCCTGGGTTTTTATAGGTGCTGCACACAGTCAGTTCCCAGTGAACTCATCAGGGATGAGCAGTGCTTAGGTCCTCTGCAAACTCCTCTGTTGTGGGGAGCAATTGTAGGAATGGGGAGAGAAAGGGAATGCAGGGGATTGAATTGTGTGCATCTGAACAAAAAACCTGCAGCCTGAACATGTGTGTGTGTGAAAATAAACAAACAAACAAATAAATAAATCACAGGTGTATCCAAGATGGAGATGGCCTCTTGGCTGTGGAGAAACAGGAATCAGCAGACCAGAACTGCAGGAGACTGATACAAGTGCTGAAATGCTCATGTGTCTATGGCTGAACTGTGGTGAAAGCTGATTGTACTATTTATTAGCTGAGAGATCCTCTCTGAGTCTAAATATGTAGAAGTGAGTGGCTGGTGTGGCTGTGTGTCACAAGGAAAATCAGACCCCACAACATAAAGCCTCGAAAGATCATTAGTTCCAAAGAATTTCAAGGGCTTTCCTCAGCTCAGTTTGTCAGAAGTGTAAATCCTACTTTTACAGATCTTTAGACAAACTGAATTCCTCTGCAAGAGTTTCATCATCTCTGTGTGTGTGTTTGCATGTATTCATTTTGCCTTTGCAATAATATAAGTAACAGGCCAGTACCAAGCAGGTCACTGTTGTAGGAGCCAGGAGATCCATGCCTAGTCCTAGCCTTTGCAGCAGATTGTCCTCTCTAATCTTGGTATGAGTTACTCCATTTTTTTCTCAATCACCTTCTTGTCTGTAAAATTATAATAATAATAATAATGTTCTTCATAGATTTTAATTTTACTTTTAAAACTTTCAGGACCTATACCAAATCTAGGATGTTTGTAGAGGACAGTGAGGCTGTGGTTTTGATCCAGCGCATATAAATAGTCAAGTGATTAATTAACAGCTTTTCCTTTTTTTGTGCCATAGAGGAGGATTGACAAAGATGTTGCAAAAGAAGGCAAATATTGTTGTCCCTGCAGGCCATTGCAGCTGAAATAACTTGATTTTATTAGAACAGTTTCAAAATGGATGCTTACCTTGTAACTGGAACTCCCACAGTTCTTGTAACTTTGGTTTGTAGATCATCCAAAGCCTATTCGTGTTGTAAATGTATTCCATAGGAAGTGATGATATCTGCAGTCTCATGAAGAGAGGAGAAGTTTCTTTCCAGGTCTGAACTTCTTGAATATCCCTGACATAAAGAAGCAGCTGAAGCAAATGCATGGGTTTGGATTTTTTATGGATTCTGGAAATTCTGAATATTGTATGAGGTTTATGTAACTAGATGACTTATATGCAGAGGAACCTTTTTATTTAAATTTCTAAATTTAAATTTTTGTTTACATTTTTATTTAAATTTCTAAAATAATACCACTTAAAGGACAGTTGTAGAGGAGGAGCTGTGTAGGAGATGTGATCAAGTGCATGACTGGGAGTGGGGCATGAGGCTGTATAAGGTGTGCTAAGGACTCTGGGGAAAAGAGGAAGTGAAAACCCATTTAAGCCTCCCACTCCTCATTCCCATCTGTAAATTTTGTCCTGGTTTATCAATTTTTCTCTCTGCTCAGCAGCATCTACAGTTGCTCAGATCCTCCAGTCTCAGATGCCTTTGGCTGCAACGGTTTGCAACTCAAGCTAAAGTAATCAAGCATGTCTTCCAGAGTTCTAATAACATTCCAAGCAGGGAAAGATTTAAAAACCCAGCAAGTTTACTTTTATTTTAATGGTTATAAAACATGTTTAAACAATGAGTTCTGAACATACACTATGTTGCTGCTGCTTAGTTGCCCAGTAAAAGTAGATTGGAAAATCATTTGCCGATAACTATATTATTAATTATTTGCTTGATAACTATAATTGAGGAAAAGGTATGTTGGAATGGAGAGGATGGTTAAGATGTGACTGATGACTCAGCAAACGCTGGCTGCAGTGCCTGAGCCAGAAAACTGAGAGATGTTTGCTGCCTTGGTTCTGCAGCCTGAATCACCCAGGAACACAATCTAAGGAGAAGATACTGCCTGGCCTTCCCAGTGTTTCATTGCACACCTGGAAAAGACCAGCAGAGACCACATGCACATTCAGGGCTGAGCCTCAGCCCAAACCTTTAGAGAGGCATCACTTACTCCAAGAGGAATTACGAAGGGAGAAAGAAGTCCAATAGGAAGACTAATAAGGAAGAAAAGTTGCTTGTTCTGAAACTTTGTATGAAGCAAAGGTAAATTGGAAGAAGCCCATCAGTTTGATGGGCAGAATCTGCTGGTGCCTCAACTCAGTCCTCTGTGCAACATGGTTCTTGCTGCTGAACACAACTTCCACAACTAATGCATGAAATTTACCTTTGTTCTTCTGTGCTTTGCCAGCAAAACAGCTGCGAACAGCATTTCCAGTGGCTTTGGTTTGGTGACTGTATTACTACCCCAAAGAGACAAATAGTAAAACTGAGGAAAGTGTGGGATTTTTTCTACTCAGTTTTTCATTCTAAAATTGTTCATTCTATCAGTAAAATTCTAAAAGCATCATGAAATCTCTTGGCCAGCCCATAATGCTAGAGCTTTTAGAAACTTTCAACAAAATACCCTCACCCTGAGAGATTCTGCAGTCTGTAGTATGAATTTTTCCTGAAAAGGAATGGGGCCCCACTCTTTTCATGTTTGAAACTGCATGTTAGAAGGTTAGCTGGTAATTAGTCTTCCCAGAGAGGACATTGCAAAAACAAATCATCAAGTCATTTGTTGCTGTTCTACCTAAGAACACAGTTAAAAGAGCCTCTTTGCCAAACCCCTGAGAAAGAGCTGGGGATGTCTATGTGTTTTTACAATAGAAAGCAACCAGCAGTCCTGTCTTTCAGCAGACCATTGCACCAGCCATTCTACAATGCACATGCAGTCCACCACAGGGAAGAAAGCAGGCTTGGAATTTTCATAGGAAACAGCTACAAGGTGATTTTGAAAACTGAGAAACAGTTACTCCAGTGATTTTGTTATGTCTCTATAATGGAACATGAAATTAACTTCAAACATTTGTCTCAAAGACTTGACTATGAAGTTACTACACATAGAGGAGATATTGTATCTTTCTGTATCTTTTTGAAAGGCATTGGGCAGCTGGAGCCTACTATCATTTTCCTGCTAGAGTGATCTGAAATAGTTCATTAGAAAAGTTCACATAAGGGAATCTAATGGGACTTGTGGAGTGTCAGATGTTCCCTAAGGAAACTCCTGTAAGAGTCTATTTTACCAGTGGTATTTCCTGGGCATTTTCCCCCAGAAATGTGTTTGTCCTTGGGAGGCAAATGCTGCAAGGGGAAGATTGCTGGAGAGGCTGGGCTGCAGCAAAGACAGAGCAGGAATTGCTCTGGGTTTTGCTGCAGTCTCATTATGGGAGTAGGTGATTCTGTGTGTATTGGTCTGTTCAGAGACCTGGCCAATTTAGCAGTTCCCAGGAGCAGTGCAGCAATGGCTCCTGTGGCTTAAGGTGTGCAGTGTGCAATGTGGAGAAACATGGGAGAGATTTTCAAGAAAGGATCTTGGTCCAGTTTAGTTTCATGCCAGGATAGAAGGGATGTGGTTCTCTCAGCAGCCTCCTCCCTCACACCAGATGTGGCAGCCCTGGGGCAATGCAGCATCCTGGGGTGGGAGCTTTCCTGGTCCTGCTCAGGAGCTCCAGGCTACTCAGGAACAGCAGACTTGTAACTCTGTCAATGCCCATTTCTTTGGCAACAGTATATTTTTGTCCTTGATTTCACAGCCAGCTTGTCTTCAAAACAGAGTATGCATGGATGTGATGCTGAAGGAATAAGGTTGATGAATACTTGGTGACTTTTCTGGACTCCTTAGAATACTTGATTTGAATAGAGTCTGGCTACTTAGTCCCCATAGCTGTACAGCCTGGGATAGGCATCTGGCCAGCCAGCTCTGAGCAAGAACCACAATATTCTGTGGTGAATGAAAAGCTGTGAGTTCTAACCCAGTAATGTCAGATGCCCCTAGGCATCCCCTAGTGGGGAGTGCTTTAGCCAAAATCCCTTATCTGCAGTTTCTTGGTGGGAGCAAAGAATGCCTTTCCATTCAGCTTCCTTCCCAGAAATCTGAGTGTTTGTGATGTTCAAAATCAAAAACTAAAAGAAGGCCTCGCTTGGCGGGGCCTGACTGTGCTTTGAGATTAGATGTCAAGTGTCAAAGACTGTGGGAGAGGTTTTGGACAAACAGCAAGCAGAAAACACCAGAAACCTCTCAGGAGATCTTGCTTTATGTCCCATCTTGTGGTATGATGACAGTATGGAGAGAAAAGAGCAGTGGACCATGAGCTGGAGCCCTTTTGCAAGGGCAAGCAGTAGAAACACGTATTCTTTTTGTTTGGTAGCAGGAGCAAGGTGCACAAAAACATCTTGCTAATTATGCTGCTCTAGGAAATGAGACTCTGCCAGACATACATAGAGCAGGGAAAACCCCCAGAATTGAGTTAATATGAGCACCAACCTCACCATGTGGAACCATAAGGGAGAAGGAGAGGGGCTAAGCAAGGTCACAAAAATGATCAAATTCTGTGAGAGCACATATACATGAGAGAATGAAGACTTTGACAAAAGCTAGTGGTGGATCATTGAGAGGCCAAGGCAGTTAAGTTCCTGCTTTGTTACATAGATAAATTGCCAAAGGAAACATTATCCAAACAGTTCTACTTCAAAGGCAGAACGACAAGCTTTGGGGAACTTGCGGTACTTTCAATCTGGCCAATAACCAAGTGTAAAGTGTAAAATATACATGTTTAGGAAGTAGGACACATGCCGTTCAAGACAGGCCTTTCCCATGCTCTCAGACCAGTGCAGCTTCATTTGATGTGCAAATGCATGATGTGTGATCTGTCCTGGCAATGTGCTGCCTGCCAGCAGCACAAACATTTCACAAGCACCCTTTTGGGTTACTCCAGCCTGCTGTGTGCTCAGCCTCCTTGGCAACCTCTGCAGCTGGAGCTTTTCTTACAGTCTGTTGCTGTGGTGGTTGCACAATCCAGGTTTATGTAGTGTGTCTCATCAAGAGACTCCAAGCAGTTAAAAACACCTTGAAAATATCCTGGAATTGCAGGATTTGATGTTATATACTAGGATTAAATGACAATACAAGGAATGGTTACATTGCGGAACATATCAGTAATGTAGACTCTGTTGATCCTTAAGGCAGATTGTCCCAGCCTTCCTGGATATTGGCAACTTCATGGTATTACAGATAATGGCAAAGGCCCTCCATAATGTGTTTATAAATTTCACATGAAATCAGGTGAAAAAAGTGTTCCCTGGAGTGCTTCCTGGCACTGCAGGCACAGCCAGAAATACATGTACTATGCACAGTACAAGCCAGCCTCTGCTATTTGATGAAACTCATCCTAATAACCCATGAAAAGTAACAGTGCAAACGCTCACCATAAAGAAGCAGTGGATTGTAGATGTGGTATCTCTTCAGTGCTGGCTTGAGTGGATTTAAATGTATGATATCAGAAAAAATAGTTGTGGTCTTAATGTGATGTAGCTGAGCTCTGGAATACCTGTGCTAGTGGGATGAGGCTGGCTTTTAGTGAGGGTTCAGGATGTAAACTCAGCTGGCAGAACTGATCAGAGCCAACAATTTTTAGGAACCAGGGGCATGCAGATGTGCTTTTCCTCCCTCTCTAACAGTAAGCTGAGGTACTTAGGTAGGGACGTTATGGAGCAGCTGTGGTGACTTAGCCCAGTTGTACCAAGAGGCAAATCAGCCTTGTGCTTCTCCTCACTGTGTTGGGGCAGATTCCCAGTCCTGTGTGTATGTGCAGCCTAAGGCATAGATAACCAGGCACTTGGTGCTGAGCACTACCCAGGGCAGCAGCTGTGGCTACACAGAAAACTTAACCTGCTCTGCACCACTGAAATGCCTGAACTTGTGCTGCAGCCGGCTGTAATCATCTGTTACTTGTGTTAACCTTGAATTCCAGCATGTCAGTTCCGGTCCTCGGAGAAAAATTAGGGAAGTGCTTATTGAAACCAGCATCCCAGCACTCCACACTGTGCTGGGTGGAAGAGGGAAGTGGGACCCCAAGCCTCAAGAGCCTTAGTAGTAGCATATTCTAGCCACACTTGAGTCATGTGAGATTATACCACTATTCTCACTTTAGATTGGTCTATCCTTATAAATGGCCCGACTTCATGCTTAAGCCCTGTGGTTCCTTCAGGAGTTTCTGAGCTTTCTGGCTGAGCCACACACATTTCCCTGATACCTGTGCACTGTCAGTGGACACAGAAGATACAGTGAAGATACAGAAAGAATTATAGACTGTGTGTTTAATGAGGACAAGGGAGGAAGATGGGTTTTATGCAGCTGTAGTCTAATGTGCTGAGAGAAATCTGTTTGAATGGGTTGGGAATGCTGATGGCATCTAATAGCCACAAAGGCTTTTCCTGCTTCCTGACAGATATAGCACTGTGAATATCAGTCATTGTGGTATGAAGTTGTTAGGAGAAAAATAACTTCCTGTGTTGATGGACTTAGCATGCAGTAAATGGAGACGTATGGATGCAAATGTAAGGTGGTAAATGTAGCTCTCCAGAGCTCTACGTGTAACCATGCAGACTCATAAGTAAAAAGTACAGTGCATTGCTTGTCTTTGACTTCCTCTCTAGCTCAGCTGGTGCCCTGGATTCAGTGTTATTATAGTTCTTTTCTTCCAGGACAGAACTGAGAAATAACAGGGTGCTGTGACACACAGTGCCTCTGCGTATGCAAGGCAAGATTTTTCATCCTGGCCTCTGTGGGGAGAAAGAGCAAGAGCATTCTCTGTAGCAGGGCACAAATAAATCTGTGAATGCTATCCAAATAGTATCAGTATCCACTGCTTTGTCTGAAGGCCACAGAACTGAAACTTTTTTGCCTTTCTTCATATCCTTTTCTAGAAGAAATGCACAATTAGTTCCAAACTCTCCCTTTACTATGCTTGTACACTTATACTGATACATTCACTTTCACTGGCTGGAACTTTGCTCATTTCACTAGAAGATACTCCTTGTTTTCAGTGAGTTCCAGAACAACCTTCCTTTGTTTTGCTTTCAGAAAAGGTCTCTATTGCTTGTGCCTGTGTGACTGCTTGGAGTGCTGAGACAGGTGGCAAGTGGGTCAGAGAGATGGGGAGTATGCAAAGTGCTAATTGTCCACCCAAAGTCCCACAACAGAGTTGTCCATGCCACTTGTTAAATAGAAATGATACTCTGCTTAATGTATACCTGATATTCCAGACTTTCAGGAACAGTGATCCCTCCTATTACTGGGTTTTATTCTCTTTTATCCCATCTATTCTAGTCAAGTTACTTCATTGTGATTGCCCCTCCAGTGTTGATTAAACCAATGGTATTACTCTGTGACACCGAGGTGTGACCATTGCTTGCCACACAATGAAGTAGCTTGGCGCTATTAACTGAGTAGTTACTTTACCTAAATAGGCACCATTTCTAAAAGAACTGCAGCTCCTGGCAATGAAAGTAACCTGGAATAAAGGGATTGCTTGAAGGAGAGCTGTATAGTACCTGGCTATGTGAATTCAGTCTGTCCGTGTCCCATTTTAGCATTTTGAAATTAAAGTTAAGTAGACTATCTCTCCATAAAAGCTCTGAGTGATAATTTAATCATCTCTGCGAAACATCTACTAGAGAAAGAAAAGGCATCATGATTATTAAAACATTATCCAAAAATCAAGCTGGGATGCAGCAATTTGCAAGGATGCCCCCCTGGTTTTGATGACTTCAGACCTGCCCCAATAGCTAAACTTTATGACCATAAGGGTGAGGATGAACTTTGACTATGACCTAGATCTGCAATTCACAAGTGTTTTCATACAGCTGCAATAATATTCCAGAAAATGTAATTGGCCTTTTACTTCATTCACTTTTGCAAATGAAAATAAAGCTACTGTGAGAGCAGATCTTTTGCTAAGAAAATATTTTTTTTAATATTTTTATAGCTCTGTCAACAATAAAGGAGTCTCACAGTCTAAAGTCTTTCTCTAAACCTTTTTAATGGAAAAAACTTCATAGAAAATATCCTTTTACTTTTTTAATAACATATAACTATATACATGATTAAAAACTGTAACAAAAAGCTGCAGGGACTGGAAAAATGTTTTGTTGGATCCATGCAGATGGTACATCTAAAAAAGGATTTCACAAATCCATGTACATCAAATGGAGCTGCAGTGACAGGGTTGAAAAAAATGGCAACTCTATATTATTTACCTGAATGTATTGGGAATAAAGCACAGACATACAAAATACATGAAAAGAATACAAAAGAGTACATGGTGTAAATGCTGTAAGCACAGGAAGTTTCTTTTTTAAGCAAATAGGAGAAAAGAAGTAAAATCTCCTCTTTCACATTTTATATTGCAGTTTAAAAGATAACTAATCTCTTGCTTGCTGTATTTTGTTTTTCTTCACTCTGACATACACTACAGTAGAAGTATATGGCATTTGAATTTAACAGCTCAGGAATACTTTGATTGATCTCCATGTCTGTGAATGTACTATCAGTTCTCAATAACGACATGTAGACATATTGCTTAAAAACACATACACAGTTTGACATGAGT
This sequence comes from Zonotrichia leucophrys gambelii, assembly GCF_028769735.1. Lineage (NCBI taxonomy): Eukaryota > Metazoa > Chordata > Aves > Passeriformes > Passerellidae > Zonotrichia > Zonotrichia leucophrys. Next base: position 6,786,611 of record NC_088180.1, on the reverse strand, counting down.
TACAAAATACTGAGGGCCACCACACTACAAAGTGCTGGAGACTCTTGTCCTGATCCAGCAGTATGTTGAAGGACACATACAACTGCAAATCTAAGAGGGATTCCTCAGAGACTAAAGGAAGTTAAGAACATGCAGAAGTTAGTTTCTGATCAGGGCTGGAGTTTGAACAGTTCATAGCATAGGAAAACTTACACCTGAGGCTGTAATTCTGTCCTTACACCTCAGATCATGTAGCTACACTGTGTGGATTATGTACTTTTAAAATAGATTTTCTTAATTCTAAGTTAAAACATAAATGAAATCTCTTTAAAAGAATCTGGGGAATTGATGAGGTCTGCAGCTGAGAAAAAACAGAGATAGTTTAGTTTGTCAGTGATAGATTTGAAGAGATTCTGTAGGCAGCAGGTAATAATGTGACAGGCTGTAAATACCTCAATTCTGAAAGAATTATTTGTTTATATTTTTGCCCTGGATCCAAAAAACCCAAATAATTGAAAGCTCAGTACCAGCCAGTAGCATCACCTGAGGTGCACAAGCATGGTGAGGATGGCAAGACATCATTTAGTAAAAGCTGTAACAAGTACTTAATGATTCCCAGTGTAATCACAGGCAGTTTAATAGCAGACAAATAAATGGAGCCTGTGAGTGCATATATTTGTTTAAAAAAGAAAAAAGGTGAAAGCAACAACAGTAACAACAACAACAACAACAAAACTAGACAAGCAGTGAAAGCTAAAATATCCTGTGAAGCCTTGGAATCTGTTCCTGTTCTCGTTAACACTCACCCACCCTGTCTGGCCTTGCTCTTTTGGCAGGCAGGTAAATCCCTTCAAGTTCCTGTAAGTGAAGGAGGACTTTTTGCTTATAGCAAGACATAAAGTAATTACGAAAATAAGCTTTGAAATCCAAATTGCTGTGAGCCATGAAAGCCAAATCTCACTGATAAGTTTTTGGCTTTCATTGGCCATGCAGCAGATTGATTCCCTCCCCAGTCTGACCTCTTTCTGTGGGCGTGCTAATTGGAAAGTTGCCACTACACCAGGTTTGAGGCCATTACCATTCAGAGTCTTTTATTTTTTAAGAACATCAATGACACTTGTTTGTGTTGTTCATTGCTAGTGTTCTGGGTAAAATCTGGGTTGTAGAGCCCTGATTGAAACTACAATGTCAGTACAAGGCAGATCTGTTTGAGAAGGCAACCTGAAAGCAGTAAGACTTATTTTGTTTATTTAAGGAAGAGATAAATGTGTGTGTGCATGCATTTGCATTTAACAGTTTTATAGCTGGAACCATTATTAAATGATGCCCAGTAGCAATTTTATCTCATTAAGATCTGTTTTATAAAGATGTAACGATTCTCAGGAGAGTTTTATGAAAACATGCAAAGTTGGTTTGCATTACGTACTCAGTTATGTGCCCAGTATGTATGTTGCAACTTAATTTCTTAAATATATATTGTGTAACACTTTTATTCCTGAGTGCTGGTCTCCATAGGAATAGAGAAGGTGGCATCATGTGCTCTTCTGCACAACACGGTCCTCTGTAGTTTTAGGAGTTCTTCTGAGGGATCTTTATTGTCACAGTTTTAACTTCAGAATATTCTCTCAATCCACATTCGCCCCTGAAGAAGAAATTGCAGCATCAGTTTATACCAGGTATTGTTTAACAAGTAAAAAATCTGTGATGAATTCAAAAGCAAATATTTTTCAAAAGTTGAAAAGCTCCACTTGCTGAATAGGAAGATGGGTTATGCCAGACATGCAGAGCACAAGAGTCAGTGTGTGCTCAGTTAAAGGGCTCAATTGTCCCCACAGCCCAGTACAGGCAGCAAAGCCATCCTGTTCCATGGCCACTCTGGGCCTGCTGGGGTTGCACTTTGGGGGCAGAGTGAGAGCAAAGGTTGGGTCTGTGAAGAGGAAGGAACCCATGGGTCAAATCTGCATGGTGCTGTCCCTTGATTGTGTAGGTGTGAGGGAGGGAACAAAATGCTTTTTAAGAAGAAATATTACATATTCTCTTTCCTCCCTCAGTCCAGGAGAAAAAAAGAGATTTACAACTCCAAGCTGTTCTGCTTGCACTTGTTTTTCAGAATGCAGGTGTGCAGTGCTATGTCTCAGAGCTATCCATACAATAACAATTCCTATGACATTAAAGGAGAATTCTGAAGTAGAATGGCACTTCCTTCCCTTGAAGACATTTGGACAGAGGCCAGAATTTTGGGGATAAATATAAAATAATATAATATGTGATATAAAATGGCTGCATGTGGCTATCTGGGGTGAACCACCCAATTTTTAGTTACAGGATTTAAATTTTACATCTCTCAGGTAAGAAACTTTAAAGAAGCATGAATAAAAAAAACCCCAAACCCCATGTCTTCTGGACCTCTTCAAGGATACAAGAATATTTTAAGTAGTCTTAATGCAACCAGAAATCACCTGTATTGTGTCCTCTACCAGGATACAGACACCCTGCTACCTTTTTAGGAATGTAAAATGAGCATAACAGTTCCCAACTTTGTGTTGATTTTTTGCCTATGTGTGATGATAACCTGTGAATTTAAATGCAGGACCAGAACAAGTCCCAGATAATGCAGTGCTGGTACAGGCAGCACAGTGGCCCAGTTATGATCTGCCTGTAACATGGTGTCACCTTAGCAATGACACGCTTATGTATAGACACTTTTTTCGGTAATTGCCCAACTCAACATTATTTATGCTGTAAAATGTATGCCTTAAAAACAAGAATGTAGGAAACTGGCATTTTAATAAAAAGTATGCAGGTATTAATGCAGGGTGGAGGAGGTGAATTAGAAGGTGATATCTGATCAAAGAGGTTCTGAAAGGAGTGGAATAATTACTCATAGGTAGGTTTTCAGGCATCTTTGTAAGATGGAGATTATTGCCATTCCAAACATTTATTGTTTATGATGAATACTTTCAAGGCTGTAGTGGGAATCAAGTGTGCCATTACCACAGATTTTTCCATGACAGCTGGGGTGCTGCCTGGGTTTCCCCTTTTTCAAGAGCTCTGCAACATTGATATGTGAATATTTTGCTTGCAGTTGAACCTCCCTGGAGTCAGTGGGGTCACCCCTGGGTGTCAGGTTACTCATGTGCTCTATCAAGCTTAGTAGTTTTAGAATATTTTCACAATGATAAGAGTTAGATGACCTGACATATTTATGCCAGTGTGAGATCACCTCATAACTCATGAATGTGAATAGTATGAATGTGTTATTCAAAGTACTCCCTAACGAGGGAAAATACTTCAGACTTCATAAAGCTTATTTTATAGATCAAGTTGTATACTTCAACATATTTAAAGTTTTAAAGAGTTTGACCTTACTTTAGTTTTACTGCTGAGTTTGCCATTAGCCATAAGCTATTTTGAAAACTTAGGTGAGACATATCTGGTACACCTACCTCCTGCACAGAAATTAATTGAATCCCTGGTATGTAATCAATCTGGGGCTGATGCAATTGCTAAACTTCCTTGTGATTGTAACGAGAATGAGAAACTGGTAAGACTTTAAATTAGGTACATGGGACAATATTTGAGTGTGGAGCTCCATTTCAAAATATTTGGCACTTAGTGCTAAATGGAATGACAGAAAGCTTTATAGTGGCAAGTAGATTTTTTCAAAGAGGTGTAAACACATTTGTTTCCTTCTCTTTGCCTGATTTTGTTGTTTAAAAATCTGCAAGCTGATAGCTTTTTTTATAAAATTCAAATGCATCTGTATTAATAAATATAGTGAATACTGAAGAAAGAAAAGGAAAAACTACCAAGAGAGGCACAATACATGTCAAAACAACTCTGAAACAAGTACACCAAACCAGTCAACAAGCACTCAGCAGCAGCAGAGTCTTTCTGAACAGTGATGCTTAATATGGCTAAAAAAACCTTCCAGAAAACACAGGTTACAAGTTCAGAAAAATACTCCGAAATTTTCAGTTTCTTTAGGATGAGAATTCCAATAAATTAGTTTGCAATGTTGATAAAAAAACAACTTAAAAAGGTGGTCTTAGAATGCAAATCAATTGCATTTAGAACCAGTAATGATGATTAAAGGTCACCTTATATTATGCCCTGATTCTCAGGCTGGAATATTACTGGATCTTAATTTGCATGGAAGCATTCACTAATGTTTATTAAGTTGTAGAGTTGGAAACAATTTAGAAAACAGCAGTGGAATACTTACATCTCTCTCCCATTGCCAGACATTTTGAATCCTCCAAAAGGACTCTGGGCATTTAAGGCATTGTAGCAATTTATCCTGTAACAGGAAGAGGCATTAAGTCCAGCTGCACTGCCAGAAAGACCTTTGGATAACTCAGAGAGTGGCTGAAACTTGTGGAGCTAAGGACACTCTATACCTCTCAGTAATAACAAATTGTTTCATGTTGGAAAGAAATGAGGGATTTATGCTACAAAAACAACAATCTGCTTCTCAGTCCTCAGGAGAATTGGATTTGACCTGAGAAGGCAGGAGGAGAGCACCATACCCTTGGACACATCTTCAGTAATGAACTGTTAATCTGCTGCCAAACCTCAGTGCCAGTTTATAACAAAGAGCTGTTAGATTTGACTTTGCTCTTTTTCTCCCTAATTTCTTGCAGATCTTTAGTCAGATTTGACATATTAAATTGCAAGCTACTAAACTCTAGAGTTGGCATGCCCATTCCAAAGATCAGAGAGGAGGTGTCCCCTCAGCTCCTTAAAGTTGTAGAAAGCACAATGCTCTGTGCCTTCAGGAAGCCCTGCCAGGTGTCCTGTGCTCCCCAGGTTCAGGGGATGGTTTACCCTGCTTGTTCTCACAAGGCTGCTCAGCAGTGGCTGCCCTGCTCGGGGAAGCAAGGTGCTCTGCAGCTCCAGCAGCATTCCCCAGCACTGAGCAGCCACAGGACCCCCACTGCTGGCCGTGGCTTGGCCAGAGATCCACCCTAGCATGGGCTGCAGGAATATTCTTAACAAAGGGCGCAAAACTGAAGTGAAATGATGATAGTTATTCAAACTCTTGTATCTTCAAGAGTGGGATAACTTCTGCTTACCAGACTGTCCCAGCCTGCATTGCTGAAGAGACTGTCAGGGCCTTGTTTATGTCACTTGTAAAGACAGCAGCTACCAGCCCAAAATCAGAATTGTTGGCTCTCTCTATAACTTCATCCATGGTTTTGAATCTCAGTATTTCTTGAACAGGCCCAAAAATCTGCAACAAAGATTAATAATTAATAAACTACCCCCCTCAGAGATGTTTTATTCTTATTTTGTTCTGCTTTCTTAATTATCTTCTCTCTCCTATTGTACTCTTTAAAATTTCCCACAGCAAAATTTAGTGATAAATAGTGATAATATCTGTCCGTAAAACTGCATGAATTTTCCAAGGCAGGTGCCTCAGGGAAACTTGTCCATTCTACCCATATCTCCTCTTTGATATCTGAGAACTTACAGTCAGTGACAAAAATGGAGCTTCCTTACCCAGCTGATGTCACTTGCTGTGTGCATAAGGAGTTTTGAAAAGATTTATTTTTTTTAATATGGTCATAATTTTCTGAAGGTTTTGTCTTAGGAATTAAACAAAAGGAGAAAAAGTAATATTTAGGACATTTTAAAAAGATCTTGCCCACACATGTGAATACCTCCTCCTTGGCAATCCGCATGTCATCTGTTACATTGGAAAACACTGTAGGTTCAATGAAGAATCCCTTTCTTCCCAGCCCCTTTCCCCCACATTCAAGTTTTGCTCCTTCAGTGATGCCACTTTGAATCAGTTCCAAGATCTTGTTGTATTGTTTTTTATCAATCTGAAAGAGAAAAAAAGCTGTTTGATGTGCAGACCATGTACTTGACAACCAAGTCCAAATAGGTGTTTTTAGACAAGTCATGTTCCAGTGAATCTGTTCCTGCTTCCATTCACTGCTCTTTGAGCTGCAGACGCCAAAGATCTGCAAGCAGGTGCTGACTGTGACCTCAGATTTCTGAAGATGTGTCACCTTGTGGTTGTGGCTTAACCCATGCTCTTGCTAAACAATCTAGTTTACAAGCACGAAATAAAGCAGATCATTAGGTTTTGCCCCAGGTTAACTTCCTGAAAATGTTATAAGCCCAGCTGATTATCAGTGGCAGTAACATTTTCTAAAGACTTATTTCTGATTATGCCCATCTTCTGCTTAGAATTTCTGGATATCCAAGCACCATTACTGTTGTAGATAGTTCTTGACAGTTAAGTGGTCACAGAGACTTTTAAGAGCTTCTCACAGTTTACAGCTGTATTTTGGGGGCTGAAGATCCAGATCTTGCTCTTAAAACTGGAAGGCAAACATTGATATTTAAACTGAGGTTTTTTTATTTAACAAGAAACACCTCACAGCTGCAAAGCTTATTTACTCCTTTAGAATTTTAATCTTGAAAGCATGTATTGTATCAGCTACCCTGGACTTTGAGTGAGTGTTCACTGACTGAGCTCTGCCTTAGTGGAGTTTAAATACTTCCAGGCACCTCCTGGGCTGTAGAGCCAATGCCCTAATCCTTTACCTGTGGACCTTGTTCTGTAGTTGGGTCAAAAGGACTCCCCACAACTCTCCTCTTTGCACGTTCTACACTTCTTCTGACAAACTCTTCATAGATTGATTCTTCCACATAAATCCGTGAGCCTGCAGTGCAGCATTGACCTTGATTGAAGAAGACTCCTTGGTGAGCTTGTTCCACAGCATAGTCCACTGAAAAACAAGACAGCACATGTTGCACTGGAACACTGGGCAAATCTGCCTTTGCATCAGTGCTGTGTGTGTTACACAGTGCTACATTCCCAAAACCTCACTAGGAGCATTTATTTGGTTAAATAAAACTAAATCAAGATATCCAGTAGTTGTGTCAGGTCAGAAATGAGGATGATTCCCACTGGAAATGCTAAGACAGGGCCTTGGCAGTCAGTAGGAGTAAGGTATGCAAGAACAACTTCACCAATGTCTTATATCCAGCAACATATCATTTACCAAGTAATACCCTTAAGGGAACCTCAGAAGCAGGATGTGCCCCACATAAATACATCTGACTGGGTCACTATATGAGAAGAAAATTTGTCTGTGATCCCAGGTTGGCAATGGGTTATTAATACTTCATGGGGGAGAGTTACAGCAAAACAAAACAAATACATGGGTAAATTTGACTTTGATAATGGCAAGACCCATCCTTCCCAAAAAGCCAGATTCTTTTTCTGCAACATAGAAATTTCCTTTTGGCCCATGCAGATGACTGGGTAAGGCCTTTAAATTACAGGTCTGTTAAAGAACAATCAACCCTTGATTTCTACTCTAGCTTCCTTGGAGGTACAACTGACACATTCTGAGAGGATCTGGTCTTATTTAGACATTAAAGGCCACATTGTTATTTTGGGTGTAATAACTGACTAGACAAGAATAATGAATTAATCCCTAAGCAGTGTTGCCCCACAGCACTGTATTATCTCTGTTACCAGTTGAAGCACTGTGGAACATTGCTTAAAGTATAATCTTTTATGGACTAAACAAAGCAACAGTGCTTTAGTTTCAGCACATTCTAGACAACTCTGTCTAACAGAAATGTCTTTTTATGCCCTCAGTGTGGTCTTAAGAAAAATTAAATGGGGTGTTCCTTGGACCACATTTAAATTTTCCCTGGCGGCTCCATGGAGATTGAAAGCACCAGTGGATAGCTGTGATTAACTAATGTTTCTTCTCTATTGTTAACAGTTTTTCACCATGAGGGGCTCTAACCATTCTTCTCTGGTTTTTTTGGTGCTCTAAACCTTTAACACCTTTATCATGCTTTCTGCTAACTTTTGGCACACAGTGTTCCTCAAGCAGAAAAAACAACTCCTTTGGAACGGTGAGCCAGTTGCTGTTTTTAAATAATCAGAGCTTTGAAGTTTAAATGTTAGGCCAAGTACTGGAGGTTGTAATTGTGGGAAGACCAGAGAGCAGTTGTCCTTCCCCCATGGAAGGTCATAACACAGACCTGTCCCTGGCACTCCACTGGAAATGTTCAGGTGTTCAAGTGTGAGTTAGCAGGTGAGGGATGTTTAGGTGTGGTGATGGCTGGTGGGAGGTGGAGATGAGTAACTGGGGTAGAAGGCTGGAATATCTGTGTCTGGCTCCAGCTGACAAGAGCTTTTTTAGCATACCAGGATGACTGGCTGAAATTTTAATCCTTGACTTGGCAAAGCATTTCTTTGTAGAAAAGCTGATGGAAGTTGTCAAGGTTTCCCTAGTTTTTCAGATATTGATATGTTTTGAAAATGGATACAGGATTGTAAACATCTCTTGTAATTGCTGCTACTCAAAATCATTCTTCACTATTCACTTCCCCCTTTTAAATGAGAAGACCAAATCCTTATGTGTCTATTTACTGGGGTTGCAAAGTTCTCAGAAAGGGCATTGAGTACGGTGTGCCTGCAGCCAGCCTGAAACCAGAGCTCCGAGCAAGGTGTGAACCATCTCATTCATCTTAAGCGGTGTTAACTTCAAAACCTCCTGCTGACAATTTAGATATCAACATTGTAACTATTTCATTGCTGATCATTTAAGCAGAAACTTCCAGTTTGTGTTTATATCCTAAGCTAAACAGCTGTCCTGTGCCTTCTCAGGTGCCAGAAATCTCAGCTGCACAACATCAGACATCTGCCAAAATTTTCAGCTCCCTGCAGACAGTGGCAGTGAGGATATTTCAATACACAATTCTTTAGTAGTAAAAACTTTAAAAATGGAATAATATCCCTTTACACCTACTTAACAAAGGAACACTGCACTGACTAGATTAACAAGTCAAGTGTACATAAAAATTGTCCTTTTTATAATTACTTTGAACCTAAAAAATCACAGAATTTCCAGATTTAAAGCACTAAATCACCTTGCTGCAGAGCATAAGATGGCAAATGTGTGTGGGACTAACTGTGAAAAACACCATGTCTATATGCTTGGTTATAACTCTTTTTCTGCTCTCTTGTTGACTATGAGAATCTGTGGGTCCAAAAGTTGTATTTTATAAAAGATAGCACATCTTAGATTGCTTTTGTAAGATTGAAAGGTGCCATTAGATACAGCTGTACTGCTTCACTTCACTTTATATGAAAGATGTGCCCTAAAAATAGTTCTTGAATAAAGGAAAAAGACATTATGCAAACATGCTTTTAGCAAAAATATGGAAGTGCTGACTTACAATCAGCATCTGCGAAAATAATGTTTGGGCTTTTCCCACCCAGCTCCAGTGTAACTCTCTTCAAATTACTCCTTCCAGCTGCTTCTTGGATCAGCTTCCCAACCTGAAAGGAAATGGAGACACATTTTACAGGGAATGTAGTCATACAGTTCATTTTAACAGCCAGGGTTGGCTATCAGTAGAGCAGAGCTTTAAATAATCCAGCAGGTTCTTCGTTCCAAACATATTCTCATCAGTAGTGGACAGCTTTCCTTTTTTCCTTTTTTTTTTTCCTAGAAATTGAGAGGGGATAAGGCACAGCACTAAGTTTGTGTACGATTCACCCCTATGCAGCTATGCTAAAATGGCTTGGGGCTTTCTTTGAGGGCATTTTAGGAGGACTGAATTAGAAATTTGAAATGGATGTGACTACAATTACTTCTACCCAAACCACTGACATGCTCACAAGGCTTAATACATCAAATTCTGATGAAATCATCTTCCTCCTTTGCAGGATTAACAGCACAGAGCAGAATACCAATTAGGCAAGAAGTTAAAAAAGCACCATCCCAGACCTGACCCACAGCTGCACCACAGATATTCCTAATATGGGTTGAGGAGGTCAAAATCACCCCCAAAATGTCTTTGTAGATTGTGGGGTCAGCGGGAGCAGCCACAAATTGCAGATCTCACCAATGAACATGAGCATAGATTAAATGGAGTAGCAATCTGACAGCTATGCTTCCACATCAGTACAGTTGGAGGGGTAGCTGTGCTCCCTGGAAATTCTCCTCTCCCTGGATCAACAAACCCAAACTAGATCAGCTTTCGTACGGCTGTAGTGTAACTGTGACCACTTTGCAGCTAAGGAAGTAATCACAGTTAGATTTAGGCTCCTACATGGTAAAAATAGGACTAAAAATACCTATTGAATATTGAGGAGCCTAAGAAGCTTGGTAAGTGCTTTATTTCAACTGGGACATGTTTTAATGTCACACAGAAAGGCAGAGGTGAAGTGAGATGGGAGTGAGTCCAGAGCAGGGCTTTTTTCTCCATGGAGTACTCTGGTCTCTCTGTTTTCTATTTCTAAGGTTATATGAGTGAGATTCCCTGCAGCAAGGGGTTAATGGATGAGGAGCTGAACCTCTTAGAGAATTGAAGGCAGTCTGCTAGAGAAAGTTATGTCAGCACTGGAGTAATCAGAAAGCAAATGAAACAGAAACCAGGGCCCCCAAAGGAAAAAAAAAAAACAAAGGAAAAACTTCACAGGATAATGAAGGAATTGTGAACCACTTCATGTACCTTTGTGATTAACTGTTTATCTGGTGATACCACAGTTGAGTGTGACTGAGGTTTTTTCTTTTTTAAAAAAAAAGAAAAAGCTTTTTTTCTTTACCCCTGTATTGATGGAATGGAGTGTTGACATTATCATGAAATTCCTTGCATATCCCCTTAATTGGAGCTGATTTTATTGCTATGTTTGACTGACAGCCAGAAGTGAACCTGAAAAAAAAGGATCCTTTTTGCCTTCCACCCCCACTACATACATGGAGCACATCATCTGGAAATTCCAGCCTCTCAAACTGTGCTGGAAATGTACCCTGGAAACCAGAGTTCTGTGTTTATAGCCCGTGCCAGCCAATGCCTTTCACACCCTCACTGCCTTGAACCTCCCTCTCTCACAGAACAACAGCCAGGTATTTCTCAAAAATTCACAAAGAGCAGGACAGACCAAGAAAGCCAGAGCAATGTGTCCAGCCCTCATCTCCCTGCTTTCTGTTCTACTCTAATGTCAAAATGCTTTTGTACATGTAAAGACTTTGAAAGGATTCCATGCTAACAAGTAACTGACAATTATGCAAGTCCAAGCATAGTATATGGTAAATATTCAAGTCCAAAGGGCTTTGAGACAGTGGTGGTAATTTGGAAAAGTGTTGTCTGAGGTATTTTTAATACCGGAAAGTTGTCAAGATTCCCAGTAAAAACTTAATAGAAGGCTTCAGTGTGTCTTTCCTGTTAGGGATCAGTGTAGACATCAGGATGGTGGGGCTCATGCTGCTCAGCATTTTTGTTCACCGTGCTCCTGTTGTGCCCTGTGCACTCACAAGTTGAGAAAAGTCTCAGGGCAGGCACCAGCACCGTGGTTATTTAGTGACAAAGGCGGCCCTTTGTGAGTGGCCCTCTCTTTATGGAGGAAGACAGCATGAAAGGGATAAGTGATAGTGTTGCAATCTGCTGCCTTTCAGGCCACGCTTCCCGCGGCGTCTCAGCTCCATCCCTCAGCTCCCCATAGGCAGCACAGCCCGGAGAGGGAAGGCTGCAAGAGAGGACTCCCCCACAGATAATGGAGCTGTGCGATTATTCAGCAGGAATGTTGGCAGAGAAAGCCCTGACTCCCCAACCTTGTTTTGAATAGGCTTCAAGATTGATATCAGGAGTATCCCCGGATAGCTTGTGAAGTACCAGAACCTTGTAAGCTGCATGGAGGGTGAGGCAGATGTAATTTGGTCCATCTCAAAGAAAACAATTTGTTATGCAGACCAACAAAAACAAAGATTAAAAAAGCAGTTTGAGACACTCCTGTGCAACAAAGCTATTTGAATGGTAGTCCTGGAAGGGTCTGTTTCTGCACTGTAGATGGTGTGACACTGAGCAGTGAGAATGTATGATGATCTAAAACATTTTATTGTTGTTTATTTATGCCTTCTCTACATGGAAGTTTAATGTCTCTTTCAAGAGGAGGCTTAAGCAGTTGCATTTTAAATACTTTGTCCAGAAATTTAAAAATGTTTGTTGCCTTTCATGTTCTCCTACTTTTCTGTTTTCAGACAGAAATCTGTACTTCTAAAGGGTACAGGTGGGTTTGCCTGTTACTATTAGAGCACTCCAAGTCTCATGAGTCTAAAGCAAACCTCCAAGGTTTGTGGTACTGCCTCTTCAGCTCTGTCATTCAGAATGTCTGGGTTCTCCTTTGCTCTGAACCTTCCTTTTCTTACAGATAAACAGCAAATCATCAGGGAACACCTGAATATAGGGGAGCTGCAGCCTAGCTGAACAGCAGGTCATGTTCCTGACACTGCCACAGACAGGACAGTGAAGGGAAGAACTGCACAGGGAGATGCATGGATTAAAATACTCCATGAACAGTGCAAAACATGGCAGAGGAGATACACGTCATCAGTTAGGCATTTTAAATAATATACTCTATACCTTTCTTGGGACTTTGAGAGAATATCTGTAGGACAGTAAGTGGTTTAAGTTACAAGAGATTACTTAAGTTTTGTGGAGATGATGTGGCCAGACAGAAATTTTCAATGTTTTCTGGAAGTACAGTTTTCTCTCTCCAGCTATTGAGACACTGGATGTCATTGTTTTGGCAAAACACTCAAACCCATACTGCTGCTCACTCAGTTTGTCTTATTTTTTATGAATTCCAGATTATATTCAAATCTTTCTGACAAGCATTTTAGAGCCTCCTGGCATGTTCAGGGTGTGTCTCCTGCAGTGACAAGCAAATTTGGAATACTGGCACAAAGAAGAGCAGCTTTATTTGACTGTACAATGCCCTGTGTGAGGAGCAGCCCTGAAAAGAGCATACTGAATAGTGCAGCACAAGTGAAAAGGCAATCCTAAACACAATTCCTGGAGAGAATCCTAAGCTATAAATGGCTGACTTGTTCCGTCGGTTAAATCCTGGCCCCTTGGAAGTCTGTGGCAAAACTCCTGCTAATGTTGATAGCACTGATACACCATCCTATTTGTACTGATTTAAGAAGGTGATTCCTTTTGATATGCATCTTTTGTAGGCACAGAGGCACAACAGTTGCCCAGGAACAGCTTCCTAAATGCTACCAAAAGGAGAAGGGAAACAACTTCTTCTCATTCAGGAGGTACAAGCTGTCCAAGATAGGATCCAAAAGATTCTGCAGGAGCAGGAATGAATGCTAATGCAGCCTCCCTAAATCCTTACACAGGGTATGTGTGTAGCACCATAAGCTCACAGACTTCTCAGAACAGGTCAGATCACCTTTAGGATTCTTATTGCTAAAGTAGAAAATGCCAGGTTGCAATTCTTCATGAAGCCTAAAAGCAACAAGAGATTGTGTGATCCAGAAGAGCTCACACAACCCACTGCCTGTGCAGTAGGAAGACAGAATGTCTACATCATGCATTGGGACATTCATCTCACTTTGGAAATGAAAGGAGAATCCTGCTGAGTAAATTAGAATCAGTGGTAATACAGCTGTTAGCTACAAACATTTGTTTGGCATGAATCAATCTCAACTCTCCCGTAGTTCGCTTTGATGGTCTCTCTAGTATCTTGTTGACTAATGATGAGATCATGGTTTGTTAATCTAAGTGCATAAAGAAAACATTCTGCCAAGCAAAATGCAGACTCTTTTGCTGGGGTTTATTGCAGTTGTTTATAGACCTTTTGTTTACACAGGCATCCAAACCAATTTGTTGGATATTTATTTGGGTTACTCTGCAGAGCTGCCTGAACACAGACCTGAATCCTATCTTAAATCTGTCTGCATTTTAATGGGTCGTAGTTTGAACAAAGTGGAAACCAGCCACTTAGGATACATTTCTTGTTGGCCAGAACTTCAAATGTTTCCTGTGCTATCTATAATTCTCATCTTGAGAGCATTTAACAACTGGAGGGAGTTGTAAGCCAGTCTGATTTGGAGGTTACACATTTGGTTTTAAACAGAAGTTATTAGAACTCATTAAACTTTTGCAACAATCAAAATACAATTTTTATCCCAGGCAGGGCTTTAAATCTGCATTCTAAAGTATTTATAACTTCTTACTCTCCATAATAATCCCTAACTTTAAACCCAGGACATACTGCCCTCAACTATTCCCTGTGTACCAGGAAGCTCAGGGTACAGCATCCCCACACCAGTTCCAGTTCAGGTGGAGCACACAAGGAGCGACTTGGGCAGACAGCTCTCAGCAGGAAAATGGCTGTATTTGCAAAGCCTTAACTGAGCTCACAGATTTGAATGGAAATAAAGGTAAATTAAGAGTAAACCAGCTTCTGATGGCTGCTTTGCTCTGATATTTGAAGGCCTTTCATCTTTTTTGCACAGCAAAAGTTCTTTCAGAGAATAAGAAAGTAATATGAAGATACTCTTTGCATTTCTGGTATGTGTAAGAATTGTTCCCTTATCAGCATTTGTCTTGGAAATACATAAAACCCACTGTTATTTTACAGGGCAAGAGACTTGTAGAACATCTCCTGTACTTCTGAGCACTGCAGCCTAACAGCAGACACATGGGAATGGCAGGCATCCTGAGCTTGGACCTGTTCTGAAACTCAGAAATTGTAAATTGCTAGTTCTAATTAAATCGTTGCTAATATGTTTTTTAAAGGAATTCAGACAAGAATATGTGGAACAGTGAAGCTGAGGCAGAGAGGGGCAGTGCAAAAGGAAGAGGCATGTACAGTAAACAACAGGGATAGGGGGACACAGCTGAGCTTTACCTCTCCCATGCTCCCAGTGAGTGGGAGCTCCACCCTGCAGCTCAGGACCAGAAGGAGCAAGGAGAAATTCAGTAAGATGTAATGAGATATGTACATTGATTATGGACTTCCAAGGAAAGGTAGGAGCAACTGTTAACATGGTCATATTGGCTGGAAGAAAGTTTGGTTATGGCAGTTTAAATTTCATCTGCTTGTGGAAGATGAGGAAAAAATGTGTCAGTGAAGCCTGAGAGGAGATTGCTGTAATTAAGGAGGATCATGGATTAACCCTGGTTGACTAAAACCAACACAGTAAAAATAAACATTTTGGTTAAAATGCCTTTACCAAACAGGCTGCTGAAGAGTGATCTGAAGCAAGCAGAGAAGCCAAGAAAGATCCTGGAACCTAAGGAGCCACAGTATTTTAAGGTGGGCTTTCATACTCAGTATGATTTTATTTCTTCCAGTGTGACAGTTGTCAGAGTGAAATCCATAGCCTGCCAGGTGTTTGCAGAACCCTTCCCCTTCCAAGTGGGCTGTGGAGGGAAGAGCTTTGGGGGCCATGTACTAGGGGATTGGGAGAGGAAGATGATCCATGGGAGAGTGTTTCATAAGAAGCAGATAGGCTGAGGGATGAAGGAGCTGGCAGCATGTTCTTTTAATGTGTGCAAGCTAACCCATAGAAGGAGGGGCAGCAGGAAAGATGGAGAGAAGTGAAATCAAACAGCAATGGCACCAGAGAAAAAGACCTCTTTGTGCTTTTTCATGCATTATTTTGAGCGGGGGGGGGGGGGGGGCAGGAGGTGGAGTAAATAGCAGTATTTTTAAAAAATTTAGAGAATCTGAGAATCTAAAACCCAGAGAAGAGAGTGTACTCTGGATAGCTCTAAACTAGAAACCAGAAGCAGAAGTGGAAATCTATTTCTGTGTTGTCATTGCAGGGGCACAGGATTGAGGGGTGTTCCAGAGGTACTGGACTAATGCACAGGGGGCAAGGCCATTGGCACATGGAATCCAAGGGTGCCCATGCACCCCTGGGCTCTGGGGGGTGTAATCATGCACGGTCAGAAGCTGTGAGGCTGCAGCAGGGAAAGGATCACTCTCTTCTGTGAGCAGCTGGTACAGCTCCTGGTGCAAGATAAGGTGTGAGGCTGGAGGGCTCTGTGCTGTGCCTGTGTCAGGCTTTATTGAGGGAAGGTTCTGAACTTGGCCTTTTGGCTTGCATTTCTATGGATTGGGTTCTCCAAATATTGGAACATATTAGCATTCCTTTTTTTTTTTTTTTTCTGTAGGAGGAGCAGCCTGTTTACTGGCTTTCAAGAAAACTGCAGAAAAAAGATAATAGCCCTTTTTTGTGATTTTTACAGGCAAATGGAGAGTTTTCATTAGCTATATGTATGCTTCAAAGGTAAAGAACTTATATTAAAAAACCTCATAGTGAAAACTAGAGAAAAAACTGTGCTTCAGAATCTCAATTTGAAGATCTTGGTGTTTGTACTGATAGGTTTTATCATTAACTTGCCCATCATGAACTGCCTTAACTAGCAGATGGATGGAATGGAGGAATGGAGTTAATACCTGGTGTTTATACACCTAATGGCTATTGGAGATCCCCATCACTGGAGTGTGCAGTTGACATGCTTCAGACAAGTACCAGAGAGACAAAATATTTCCATTATTATTTCACTAGAAATTGAAATCTGCTTTGGGGGAGTCAGAGACTCTAGTCCGGCTCATATCAGAATGTGGTGTTTAAAATGTTACAATGTTGACTTGCTGTTACAAAAATTCAGTGTTACAGGAAATCAGAAACAATATGGAATAGTTTACACTAACTCTGCATTAAAACGATCCATCTGTTCTTGCTTTAGGTTCTTAGAGAATTGCTTTTTCATCTCTGTAATGCTTTTCACTTCCTATTAGTAAGGCTTTTAAAGGTAGGCACTGAGTTAGTATAAAACCCACAGCTTTTGAGTTTAAACGCCTATTAAAACTAAAGCTGTCTGGAACTACAATAAAATTTATTTTGGCTACAAGAGACAACTTTGAAACCTAACCCATCTGTATTTTTCCTCTTCCAAACAGTGCAACATCCTGTATAATAGAATATTTATCTTAAACAGAGACCACATATCTTTATAAAAACAATTGTTTCAACTTAATTTATGGGGGGTAATCAGCTCATATTAAAATTTTCAGTATTCCAGGATGCTAATCTTAATTGGATACAGAAGATGTAATGACTAGAGTAATTCCACAGAATAATCTGAAATCTGATGTAGCCATTGACTTAGAATGTAACCTGTGTATATTAGAATCTGAAGTTGTCATTAAAAAAACCATGTGCAGGCATACAGTAATTGCAAAACACCTGTGTGTGCAAATTAGGCATAGCTACATTTTACTGGTAATTTAGGTTTGTGTGTGACTTGCAAACTCAATTACTGAATAATTCCACCAGAATAATTTATTTGAAATAATTGAGCTGATCTCTGCAATCCTTGGGCCCACCAGGGAGATACCCACACATACCTAGCAGGGCTGCATGGTCAGTGAATTTATTGACACAAATCAAAAAGCAAATTGCCTCACTGTGGAGAGCAGGATCCCTGGGATGCACAAAGCCTTCCACTGCCACGAGTGGGAGTCAAACATATCAAAGGGAGACTGGATCCCTGGGGTTTAGCTCCCTCCATACAATAGTTTGTCAGATTCTGAATTGAAAAGGGCTGGGTTTAGCACTCTCTAAATATAACCAGCCCTGAAACTCCCACAGAGATTCCTTTCTGTCTGCCTTCAGACGATGAGATAAGGCCCCTTCTCCTGTGACTTCAGTCTGGAGTACCTCTGTCATCCCCACCCCAACCCTGATAACAGCCAGCTTGGCACATATTTGAGAGCAAGATGTGATGAGAGTTTTGGGGGTTAGTCTTGCTGAAGATTGCAGCCTTCATCTTCAGAGTGAGCCTCCTCTCTAACATCTGCAGCATAGACTCCTAGCAAGGCATTTTGGCATCCAGGAGACAACTGTCTCCCTTCATCCTCTGGCCAGCTTCTTTCCATCATTTTGGGAACTGAAACCTTGGACAATCTCCTTTTCCCCCTGCATTCCTTCCTTTTTAGGCCTCCTCCTCATCCTCAATGTACTTGTATGCAGCATCAAAGTTGAAGTATATTTGCACAATTTGCTCCCTTGCTCTCCCTTTCCCCCAAGTACGGCAGGATACACAAATTATGGATGTTAAAGCAGCACTTCTGTGTGCTGTGATATACACGGGATGTTCTGCCTACTTGCATGTGATTCACATCCTCCTAAGCCCACAGGAAATCCCAGCAATATTTTTCCAGGCATATCTCCTGTGCTGAGGTGCTGAGCACAGCAGGGGCTGGAGGAAAGGAGCTGCTTGTGCTTGGGAAGTCCTGTGGTACATAAGTTTAGCTGGGAAGCACAGACCACTGTTATTTAGATGTAGCTTTTTTACCCAGTGACAGTAAGAAATGCAGCATAAGGACTGAAGTATTTATTCATGTTTTACAGTAATGTGTGAATCCTCTTACCTCAGTGGATCCAGTGAAAGCAATTTTATCAATGCCAACATGAGAGGCTATGGCTGCACCAACAATTGGGCCAAATCCTGGCAAAATATTGACAACTCCTGGTGGAAAGCCAGCCTGTCAAAATAGGAATGAATGAAGGTAAGCATGACTTATGAGAGCTGTTAGAGCATGTTAAAGCAGGGGTGTGCTGGTGGTTCCCTCCCCAAAAGGACAGACAGACATCACTCCCCTCAATTGTTCTTACCTCCTTGATGAGGGCACCCATATAGAGAGCACTGAGGGGTGTTTGTTCTGCTGGTTTAATAACTACTGTATTGCCACAGCACAGAGCTGGAGCAATCTTCCATGCAAACATCAGCAGGGGGAAGTTCCACTGTAGGAAAAAAAAGTTGATAGATGGAAAAATATTGCTGTGGTGTTTTGTTTTCAAGATGTCAAGCTGATACCTCACTTATTTCTCAGGCTGATCCTCAACATAAATCTTTCCCAGCACAAAGCAAGGATTTTTTAAAATAACTGCCATTAAGAAAGCAACAACAGTGACTTCTTAGTTCTTTCTCTCCTGTTCAAAGAAATACAACCCCCACCTGCAATCTCCATAAAAAAGTTATCTGTTAATTTTTTAAGTCACAACTTTTAATTTAATTTACTGTTTTGCTATTGACATTTTTAATTCCCCCATGAAAACAGGTCTTGCTTTTGATACATTTGGAAAGAACTGTTCATGTTTAAGCAGTTTTGGATGTAAATTTCATATCCCATCTTAAGATATAAAATTTATACTCAAAATTATATAATCCTTAATTGATGGAATTACAATAAAAAGTCCATAAATGTCAATGTTCAATCAAAGCATTTAATTTTCCTGAAGACTTTTTACTGAGAAATCTATATGGAAGACATTAAAAGGACAGTAAAAAACAAGTTGAGAAATGCTTTGCTGCTATAAAATTTTGTATTGTCATTCATTATAACTTCATTGAACTGCAGCAGATGATGTAGTGGATTATATTAGTTCAATGCACAAACATGTCTTGGGTAAAGATAAAAGTAACAAGCCTTTTGCACCAAGGCCTGATCCAAGCAAGTGGATAGTCCTGCTGATTTTAGTGAAAATGTCAGAGTAATAAAATAACTGTGTTTTCACAATCACTGTTACAAATGCACACAACAGTCTCTGTTAGAAGGAGAATAGCAAATATCAGTCTCAGAGTCAGCCACTGGCCAGAACGTGTTGCTGCCTGATGCATATCAGCTGCCACTCTCAGACATCTCTCTAGCCCCTGGCTAGCTTGAAAAAATACACAACTGTCTTTCCTTCACAGAACACCCAATTTTTTACTCCCTCTGTTGTTTATAAACTCCGGAGACAAAGTGATGTTTTAATTCCATCTCCAGTACATAAACCTGGGAGGGGAGCTGTCGGGCCAGCAGTGTGCTAACAGCCTGCACTTCTAATGGCATTGCAAGGAGAGCTCACAGCAGTTTTATAGGGCACTATATAGCCCTGTTTATGCTACAGCACTGCCAAAGAGCACGTTTTGATGGAAGCTGGGATGTGAAAGAAGATGAGGAGTTCAGTGTTAGACTTGCTGTTTAATTTTATTTTTGAATAATGTATTTGCTCAGGCAATGGCCAAGCACATGCAGCAGCCTGGGCTGTCCTCTGGGACTGGTAGCGTGGAGGAAATACAGAACAGATCAGCAGTGCTGTTTGAATGGATGGATATGACAGCCATCTTCAGGCTTTGGAGAACAAAACTGAGGGAAGAACAAACATGTATGGTAGATGGCTGGGTGCCCTGAACAAAGGTTTACACGTCTAAACTAAATCAGTCCTGCTTTTGGCATGATCCTCAGCCTGCGGCCAGGTTTCTTCAGCAGGTCTGTCAGTTAAGCTCAGTGAAACAAGCATAAGAGATGTCCAGCAATGCTGGGTTAGATGTTGGGGCTGTCACTTGGTAAATGCTCATCCATGTGCCTGGCAGAGGAACAGGGATGGAGCTGTGGAATCTTTCATTCATAAGGACCAAGTAGGGAGAGTGTGTAGGTGTTTGCAGGACAGCTGTAGCCACAGACTCTGAGTCATTGCACGTTTCTCTGGGCTTCTGCTGAGTGCCAAACACAAAAGCCACCCCTTAACAAAGACATGAAATAGCAACAAATATAAATAGGGGAAAAGGGCTTTGCATTGTTAAAGTAATCTTTTCTGGCTGCTCCTCTTATAATGGAATTGCTCCGTATTTCTGTTTAGTGGCTTGGTGGTAATGTGAACAAAATAAAAAATCAACATCAACAAAAAAATTCAGAGAATGGCCTGATTAGTCCCTCAGTGTTTTGTCAAGTAAAAAAGCTTCCACACAATATTTTAATAGCTGTATGTGAGCCTCCCATTGAAATTTCTGCCAAAGCTGGTTAACTGGCTCTTCTGAAAAAGTTACCCTCTCAGTGCAATTCCCATGCAGTGTTCAGCAAGATTTTATTATGAGGGTGTCTGCTGGGGTGTAGGGGGAGTATTGGATTTGATGAAATGATGTGTTTCTCTCTCCCAGCAAATAAAACAAACATTTCATGTCTTCTGTTAGCTACACAATGTTAATTGTAATGATATGTCTCCTGGAGTTTCCTTTTCTCCTCCAGCCTTGTAAAAGAAATAGCAGGAAAGAATGGAATTAAAATACATCACATTCTCCCAGGAACTGAGGAGCCTGTTAAATCACAGTAAAAACTAAATAAATAAAGAGACTACCACAGCAAAGCATCAATTTTCCATAAGTTGTGTGAACATCCATAACCACTGACAGCATATTAACACTGTGTTTTGCTTTGCTTGTTTTAATCATGTGAATTCTATGACTTGAGAACTTAACTCCTAATAACAGAGCCTAAACCCTATTAGCATGTTCAAATAAGCATTTGCAGGGAGGCTGTTGAAGATATGTCAACAATATGAGCTCAGCTTTTTTCGTAATGGAAAACACACATAGCTGAAGCCCGTGTTTTATGTGTCTTTAAAGAGAGCTGGTTCAAATGAAAATAAATAGAAAGCACTAGTAGAGATACTCACAGGGATGATCTGTCCACACACTCCGATGGGTTCATGTCTTGTAAACGTAAAATAATCTCCATCTGAAACAGATGAGCATGCTTATTCTCAAGTGCAGTTTGACTTGGCAGAACAAAAAAAAAATTAAAATAGAGGGAGGGAAAAAACTCTAAGCATCAGCCTTTGATGGCAGTAAAAGAAATAAAGAAGTCATGGAAGTGTTTTTTTGTGAGCCAGCATGGGAAGCCTAGGTTCAGGAGCAACCTAATTGTTCTTTCTGCAGAACAAAGGAATCAGGCTTCCCATCAGAAAGTAACCTGCTTTGTTCCTTGGCAGAGAGCTGTACTGCACATAAAATTGCAGTAGCATGGAAGCACTTACAGCCTCAGCTGATTTAAGGGTGAGAGAAGTGAAGAGTCACAAAGGCAATTTCCTGAAAGGCATGAGTGGAACAGAGCAATCTAAAGGTGTATCTGCAGCCCAAGTGTGGAGTAAGACAGTAACGTTCAGCTGACTCATCTGCCATTGAGGACACAAGCAGTATGAAGTGATGGAATAATGTACCACAATCTCTAGATGTGTAATGAAGAGGGGAAGTTTGTGACTTGTGTCACTCAGCATCATGTACTTCCTGTGGTCTGGGAGCACATGCTGAGGTTACACATGCAGGTTTCTTCCCAGTTAACAAAGAGCCAGAAAGGGACCTGCTGTTAGTTAAAGGATCAGTTAAGGTACTGCCTAAGCAGTAGCTGTGTTAGTGTGCTCAGCCTGCATCTGTGCAAAGTAGATTTACTGCACCTCTACCTCAATGGAGTCTCATAGCTGTATAAACTAGCCCAGACTCAAACTATCTCTGAATTTAGGTCAGATGTTTTTCAGGGAGGCTACAGCTGAGGGAAAGGCTATGCTAAAGGCATGAGCTGAATGTGCCCCTTGGCCTGTAGTGCTTGGTCATCTAGAAAAACGCAAATCTCTTAACTTGGGAAAATAATTTCAGTTAAGTATGTGAGAATGATGAGGTTACCTAGGCTTAATGGCAGGAGATGATTTACCAGGATAAGAAAAGGTTAGAGAGCGGAAAGGAGTAAGAGGAGGAGGAGGAGAGATTACAGGGCTTTTGCTGCCATTGTTCTGTCTGACACAGGGTATGTGCTCTCCCTCCCAGTCTGGGCTGGGAAGTGGCTGCCCCAGCCTCTCCCCCGTTCAGAGCCGCAGCCACCCTTGTGCAATATTGACTTCACAATGGACAGTGTGTTTTGGGAACCTGCTGCAATATCCTCTAAGATATATCTGGTAACAATAAACAGGTTAATCCTTAAAGTTTCTTGGGTTTAAGGAAAGACTTCAACTTGAATTTGATTAGAAATAACTTATTGTCAGGTCTGCCTATTTCTATCCATCTACTTTACAGGATTTGCTCAGCAGAAACCTGAGCTAGAGTAGCTAATATGTCAGCTGGGGGCCAGATACAGAATAATTATGAGAAAGGTAACAATAGTCTGCAACCAAGACAGAGACAGAACAGAGAAAATAAAGGAGGGAGGGAAAGAGAAAAGAGATTCAGGAAAAGGCAGAAGAAAATAGTTTATCAGTTAGCTTGTGCTGCATTGACAAAACATCATTGTAACATTCTGATCTCCAGATGTTTGACAGCTCCCCAGTGGAGATGAGAATATTTGTGTCACAGACTAAGACCATCAGTTTGGTTTTCCAGGTCATCTTTCACAGATGCTAGCAGTGGTTTACAGACCATAGGAAGATTCATCAGATCCAACAGAAGCAAAGTAGAAGTCAAAATACAGAGAAGTACATACAAGCAAAACTGTCTAAGTGCTCAAGAGAACACAGAGGAGTCAGCTAAAAATACCAGCTTGTACTCGGTAGTACTGTGAGAGGTGGGTTCTCAGCCAGAAGGATGGTGGCAACATAACAGTAACACAGTTACATTAGCACTGTCTGACTTTAGATTGTCACTGCATAATCACTGCCACATGTCTGCGTGCTTCATCACACAGAGTTATAGATAACCTGAGCCTCTTGCCAAGGCAGACAAATGGTGGTTAATTCTGCCCAGCGTGGGCAGAACGTTCTTTCCGCAGAGCGGTGCCTCCCATGCAGAGCTGCTCTCCCTGCTGTCTCCCACTAGACTCTAGACAGCTGCCCTTTTTGACACCTACTTCCAAAGTTCATCATCCACAGATTTTCTGTCAAGATGGCATTTTTGAGGTTGCTTTCTAACAATATCTTTGGGAACATATGTGAGTTGAAATTATTCAGAAGCCTTGGACGTCTCTGGACAGGTCAAAGGTGGATCTAAGAGCCACCCTGTCCACAATGTAGAACAAGCTGTTATCATAATAAAATAACTCAAGAATTCAATGAGCTTAATTCCATTATTCTGAACAGTGAGCATCGAAAGGTCCCTTGTGCTTAGAAATTATACAGGAGACTTTTTAAATGTTTGAGACTTTTAAGTTGTGCTAATGACCCTTGTTCTAAGATACTGTGGCTGATGATTGTTTCTCTTTTCCTTTACTAGCTGGCTGCCAGAAGAACATTGCCTGAAAGGGACCTGACACTGATCCCACATCCAATCTAAAATTTTGTGTTAAAAGGGTATTTTTAATATACGCAGCTGAAGTAAACTGACATTCTTCAGTCCTCACTGATATTAATAGAGCAAGATCAATTTGCAGCTGCTTAGCACCTGGCCTAAAGACTTTCATTTTTTAATCAGAAAGCAAGTCTCATTTATCCAGGGATCTCACTTTGGGACAGCAATATCTTCCACAGATGTGTTTGCTTAGATTTCCATCAGGAGTCTCCAGCACAGATATTTTATTTGCATAACAACTATAATACAGTCCCATGCCTCATATAGCAGGACACAGCAAACAAGTGGGTGAGGAGAGCTGAACTGGTTCTTCAAACTATATCATAGCATATATTGCTTTAAAGATATATTTCTGCTTGCATTCAGTTTATTAGTTTAACAGTTTCTGGTCTAGCCTCATTCTGTTTTAATTTAAATCATCAAGGCTTTACGCTTGGGAGCAAGCAAAGGGCAGTCTGAAGGTTTTGCAGCTCTGGGGCCAAAAGGAATGTGACTGTAAAACACACTTCTACTTGTCTATCAATTGCCTATTTTTATTTTAAAGGAAAAGAAAACTTCAACAAAAACGGCAACAACAAAAGATTGGGAGGTTTCAGATTTATTAGCACACTGAATAGAAAGACAAGATTTAATAGTGGGGTTTTTTTGTTTTGCTTATCTTTGGTGAGCTGATGGTAAATGAACGTAAAGAGCACTGCTGTTTAACAGTAGCTTTGCCCTAAAACAGCTTCATGAGAATGACAAATTTATGGTGCAAAAGCAGAGGGATAAAGAGATGTGTTAAAGGAAGAATAATTGATCCCCTGAAAATCTGTGAATGGACTTACGATTCTACACTTCTGAAAACTGTGTTAGCACAAAGTTTGCACTGAGAAAAGCATGCTGAAAATGTGCCTTCCTTTCACCCAGCATAGTCCACCTTACTGAAAAAAAATCAGGTTTTATCCTATAAGGTACTTGAAACCAAGAATAAGCAGAGAATATTTATTCTCCTTAATCTGGCAGTGCCTTTTGGTGGCTGACCTAATTTCTGTGTACCTGTGGGGCTAAAGAGTGAGAAGGAGGCATTCACTGACCAGGGAGAAAGAGATTAGGGAACAGGAAATTTGCTGAATACATGAATTTATGGTGTGGTCTGCACTTTTGTGTGATTAAATGTGAAGTGCAAGCAGCAAAACTGGGATTTACGAATCTCAGCCTAAATAACTGTGGAAAACTTTGACTCCTTGCAGGAATGTCTACACCTGAAATATTATTATTGTCATTTCTTTGGTGAAAATAGGATAGTGAAGATAAACACCAATCAGTGCATGCTGCAATTTCAATAAGATGAAACATGAAGATGAGGCATATTTTCAATTTATCTGCTTGCCTCACTTGGGTAGTTTGGGGCTTTGCTAGAGAGAGGTGAGTGAGTGCATTGCAGATGCTGTCCCACAGTGGAACACCAGGGAAATAGCTGGGCGACAGCAATGGGCATGTAGCCCTGAGTGTGCCCTGCTGGGTAAAGTGGAATAAACATGCAAGTGCAATGAACACGTGCACCATGAATCCACATAACGAATGTTTGTTTTCTTTAATGTTTTTCCAGAGATTTTCTTTATGCAGGTGAAAGAAAGATGAGTACACTTATCTTAATGACTGCACCTACATAAAATAATTTCTCCTATTTTGCCATGTTGTGTAATTATAGGACTTGGTACATCTAGTCCAGACTGCAAATGGATTTGTTTGCATCAAACAATGCAGCCTGTATTTGTTCAACAGCTGGGAGGGAAGGGCAGGAGGAAGAAACTTCTTAAAGAAAAATAATGGTAAGGATTTTTTTGCATCTCTTTAGCAAAAGAATAAGAACATAATAATTTCCTAGCATGCATTAAAGTTTATCTCATATATACAATATAAAACTCATCCCATTGAATAATTTGAAAAAGCATCTATAACAAAATATATCTCATATGTATGTAGTTCTCTATAGTAACCTTAAGAACACTCTCAAAGTATAAGTTAACTTAGATCCGGTGTTAGTCCAAGGGAAAATTATTTGCATCAGCAGTAAGAAGTCATATACAAACAAGATCCATACTATAATGATACTGTTTCTTAAACAGGCACCAACACTATTTTCATGAGTTCCAAGGTATTTTTCAGGCTTATACCTCATCCATTTTAATACGTGTATCAATAGTTAAAGGTAGGTATTGAGCTGTCTCCTTCTCAGGTGGATGCATGCAAAAGAAACCAAGCCCTCCTCACATGTGGGTGTGGGGCAGACCAAGAGCAGGGCACCCAGTCCTGCCCTTGCTGACTTTCCAACATCTGCTTCAGCAACTCACTGCACACTGTAGGAGCAACCCAGGCTCCTCCTCTGCCTTCCACAAAGCTTTAGTCTGGCCATGAGAAGGTTTAGGTGCATAGTTGTGCTTTAATTCCCCTTACCTACAGGAATGGTCATTCCATGGATTTTGTCTGCCCAACCAGCATAATACCTCAGGGTTTTTATGACTCCCTGGAGATCTACATAGAAAGCTTGCAAAAATGGTTTGCCACTGTTCAGTGATTCCATAGTCTGCAGGACAAGAAAAAGTTAAGAGATGTAAGTATTGTAACATTTTTGGACTATTGTACCTAAGTATTCACCATCTTAACAGCTCTTGAACCATGACAAAGATTTTAATGAAGACAAATCAGTTGCACCTTGGTGTAATTTGAACCCAGAAAGTTCAGAACAATTATCTGATCCCCTTTGTTACTTCTCACAAATGTGAGCAAAAAGTATTTTCCTTGAAAAACCCAAACTGGTTTCTGCTGGCGTATTCTGGAATGGCTATGATTTTAGGAATATTTGTGTACGTTTGTGTGTGTTTGTCTGTCCGTCTGTCTTGTGGATTTATGTGTGTATCCACATGCATGTACATGTGCCTTTGTGTACTTTGAACCTAATAGCCACTGTGTTTGGTCCAGATCTATAAATGCTTTAATCAGGAGCCAAGATAAAAATGCCTGTCAAACTGGGTTCTGTTATGTTAATGATAACAGCTGAGAAGGGGCTCCTTGTAGCCCTGTATTAATGATCTGAATCCATAAAGAGAAGAATGGACACATCCCTCTTTATATAATTGATGTAAATATAAAAATTTCTCTATATGGTTGCCAAGACTCCTGCTGAGGTCTGAGATATCTATACTGTACAGCCAGTTTATTTATTGCCATCAAATAAACAAACTTTCCTCTAGGGAAGCTCATAAATTAACAAGCTATCTTTATTTTTTTAGTTAATATTCCTATTTTTAAAAGTATCTTATAAGCTATCCTCTTAGGGGTTCCTAAGATCATTTAGAAAAAAAAATCCAATAAAATATCCTAAGATGTTGAGTAGCTTAACTAATTCTCAATAGCTGTCCAATAGAAATCATTAAGAACGGGCAAAGGACGCCCCTGTGTCACACACCAACCATCAAATGAGTTTCTATAGAGAAGAATGGAGGCCTAATTCTGCACTGACTTATATCCCCAAGAGCAATTAATGGCACTGCCTGCAGTGCAGCTCAGTAAAGAACTTGGCTCCAGAAATAAAAATTAAATGACAGGCAGAGTAAACTTGATTTGCTGTGCACTTCCTTCTCCCCATGGCGATTTTACAGTATGTGCCGGCGGTAAGATGATTTAAGTGTTGACAAAGCTGGAATTAAGATGTTCACGGGCTTAGTTCAAAGCACTTGACATGCGGAAAACAACATTAACAATGGCACCGTTGCGATGGCTTCATCCCAGAGAGGAACAGAGCCGCACTTGGAACTCGTGTCACCAGCCCAGTGTCCCTGAGCACCCCACTTGTGTCCCTGAGCACCTCACTTGTCCTTCCCTTCCTGCCTGCACAGATCACCCCAGCCTGCCATCTCTTATTCTAGAAGAGTTACAGGCCTGCCTGGCGGGCACACACGTGTGCACACCCCTGCTGTTGTGGGATATCCAATTTAAAGCTGATCTGAGCCCACTGGGAGCCTCTTGTTGGCCTTTATGGGTTTTGCACCACGCTGTAAGTGGACAGAGCCATTTCAGCCAGGAAGCTGCATGTGGTTTTCACATACAATTCATATCAACCCATTCATGAATGAATTGGCTCTCAGAACGTAGAACTGACAACTGATTTGACTTCTGATTTTTATGTTTCACTTACAGCAAGAATTGCCCTGTCCCTTTCCACCAAGTCTGCTAACTTATCCAAAAGATGGCCTCTTTCTGAGGCATCCATTCTCCTCCAAACAGAACCCAGGGAAAAAGCCAGCCGAGCTGCCCTCACTGCCTTGTCTGTATCAACCTGGGAAGAAGGAAGAAGAAAATTGAAGACACAAGGTAAATAACACAAGCAGGCTTATTGGATTTGCTGTTATACAACAGTCACATGTGATGGGTTTTGGAACTATGATTTATAAAAGAACTGTCCAACAGTGCTATTCCGGACTGGTTGCTTTGATCTATTTATATGTTTGTATTATCTGTTATGCATTTAATTTATACATTAAACATATAGCCATTCGTGGGATACATTACCTTGTCAGCCTCCTGAATGTCACAGATTTGTTCTCCTGTTGCTGGATTATATACTGGGAATATTCTTCCACTTTCAGAATTCTGCCACTCATTATTGATGAAAATCTAGAAAAGGAAGAAAAGTCATCAGGTCTCTTGCATGAACGAACAGTAACGTATATAACAACAAACTCATGAGAAAAACTGCAGATTCTAATACAAAAGAACTGAAACTTATTTTTGTGTGAAAATTACAGTTTTCAAGAGTTCAGGCTGAGGTCAGCCCCTGATGCCTTTCTGTATTCTATAGCAGTGTCATTATAGAAGCAACATCAAAGTCTAAACATTGGTTGATGTTCAAATTTGGTTCAAAATCTGTAACAAATAAACTAAAAAAAGAAATAGCTGTACCAGAGAAAAAGCCTTGAAACTGCTGGAGACAAGACAAGGATTTGGAGTAATCACTCAGTTCAGTAAGTAAACATTTAGTCACTGATACATCCCAGTCAAGACTGAATAATCTCAAACATCACAGTTGTTCAATACACAGTCAGTTAATTATGGCTACAGTGACGGCTTGCAGCACAAAACTAACTTGCTTATCTGCTAGGAACAATGGAAATTGTTACATTCTCTCAGTGTTGATATTTTAATTGTCAGGGGCGAAACAAATTTAAATGGTAATGGTGCTGACAACAGCTGTCTTGAGAAAGGTAATGACAAATGAGTTTATTTAAAGTAGATTTTTACTGGTAGCTGCATACATGTCCATTATTTTCTGCTGAATGACTTTTAAGAACAGGATGCAATTATTTATTAGCAAGTATTAAAGAAGTCAATACATGAAAATGAGTGAAAAGTTTTCCAGGTATTCAGACTCCTTCCTTTAAATCTTTCTAAGAATGAAAGTGTTCAAAAAATCAGGCATGATTTGGATTCCTTGGAGTCCAGATATCAATGTATTTTTAGTGGATTCCATGAAATACAACTTGAATGTGTAAGTTGGTGTCCTGGCCTCATTGAAATACACAGGAATTTTCCCCCTGACTCCACTGAAAGCAGGAGTTCACATGTAGAGAGAAGGAATATTCACCACCTGGCTTGTTGGTTTGTTTTTTTTTGCATACAGGGCTGTGTTTATAAAGACAGGGACCTTTGAAAGCTTGAGAAGTTCCAGTCAGAGATACACAGGTGAGAGAAACTGGCCCATCTCTGTACACATGAAGGCAAAACCACATCTGTAGAGTTTTCAGTTACTAGACATGAGCTTGCTCAAACCTACTCTCCAAGGCAAAGGGAAGCGCTGTAGCTGTGTCCTCTCAGCAGGGCTTGTTAGCTCAGGCTGGGTGCCACAGTAGCTGCAGTGTCACAGCTCCTGCTCCACAGCTCACTGTGGCCATGTGGGGGGAACCTGTGCCTGCCTGGAAAAGACCCTGCCAATAGAACTGTACACAGGAACCAGCAATTCCATGTGCTTTTGCTATTATGGATGCATTTCTGTCGTGCTTCCTCATCTTCCCAACACCTCAAACTTCAACCTCTTTGCTGTGTGCCCCTCCATCCATTCCAGAGTCTGTCCTTTCTTTACTCCTCCTTGCTCCTTCTGTTTAGGTTTTCAAAGTTGCTGAACTCAGGACCTACCACACCACTGCCATTGCTTTCCTTGCACGCCCTCTTTATCCTGAACCTGTCTGTGTCCTTGGACTGTGAGTGTCCCAGACTGTGCTGGTGTCTCCCTGCTCAGGGATGACACTGTTCAGCAAACCCAAGTACTGGTCCCTGTTAGGACATTCTGGAGCTAACCCAAATGAGATAGAGAAAGAATCACCAGTATGATCTCTAGTGACCAATGCCATAAGCTGAAACCCTCTGGTGTATCATTGTCACTTTTGGACCTTAAGTGAAGGAAAGAAACCCTGAGATTTGTGACCTGTGTAGAGAAGGAATTTACTTTGTGCTTTCCACTGAGTTTTCTCAGAGTTAACTCTGCACCCAGTGAGTGTGTCAGGGGGTGCTGAGGAGGGAGGGGAAGGGAGAAAACTTCCAGCTTCAGGAGCAGATGGCCAGAGAAGATGTAAGCATGTTTGTTTAAGGTGACAGGATGTACATAAACACATGGGCTTCTTGTGTGAGCTGCACTGAAAGAATAAAGCAGTTTGGTTGAGTACAAGAACCTGAGAAATCGTGGCAGCCACAATTCAGTAAATTTCCCTTAGAGCAGTGGTCTGTTCTTTTTTAAATGGATTAAAAAAATTTAACTCCATTCTGCTGGGATTAACACCTATCATCAGGTTTGCTAGTACACAGGACATATACTTGTTCTTGAAATACATTTCACCATAAGAATGAGAAATAGTGCCGTGGAATTACAAAAGAGTGCTGCAATTCAAGCTGACTGGAAGGAAAAGCTGTATGATTTTATTGAATGCTCCATTTATCCCACTGACTTAGAAAAAGAACAGTAATAGTAAATATTTCAGATAGGACATGGGAAGGATCTATTTGGCATAAAGTTAGAGCTGGAAGCAAGAGAAATTGCTACTGTTAATGGTTAATGTTAGTTTCTTCCTGTTCCACTTTCTATAAACAAGGTATTGCCTATACAAGCTCATTACTGTAAACTGAGCACATTTAAATTGGCAGTAAAATCAGAGTATTTACTCTAGTGCACAAATAAAGTACCTAGTCCCATGTTTTGGAACAGTTTCAAGTCTTGAAATCCAGCAGCTGGCGGCTTTACAAGCAAAGCCTTACACTTAAATAATTCACTTTTGAAAGTTTTAGGTGTTCTGTGTCAGGTAGTACCATTCAGCAGATATTCCTACCACCGAGACGCAGATTCTTTTGCAATAAATTTGCATTCACAGGGGCTTTTATAACTCTTCCAGCACTACTGACTCCAATGGCTGTTGATTAAATGTATATATCCTGTACATTTAATCTGACTTTCATTATGGCCACTTCGTAAAAATGCCATGAAATGGAGAAGCGATGACACATTGCAAGAAAAAGGAATCCCTGCAAAGCCTCAAATTGGGTTTTTTTCTCCCTTATTTATAGTGATCATGCTAAAGGCTAACTCTAAATCAGGGGGAATATTTGACAGCAAATGTTCCTATCTATGGATTATATATAACCCATCCTAAACACCAGATAAAAAGGGGTAACCTTAGAAAAAGAAGGGCTTGCTTCCATGTAAATCATGCTACAAATTGGACAACACCCAGTGAGTTCATTGTTCAACCTCAATTGTGAAGGCTATTCACATTTACTATTCCCCTGGAATCAATGTTAATTAAGGCTGACTGGGGCTATAAATCAGCCTTTGGTTTTTACAACTTAATTCAGCATTAAGCATATATATGTAAATAAAAGGTAACTGATTAACCACTTGAGTTTTCCAGGAGTTACTGAGGTAATTTGTTTTTGTTTGAGTCCTAGTGTTACCTTTTGTGATATGCAGTAGGGAGAAGAAAAAGTCTATAGTGTGTCATGCATTTGCTATGTGGTATTGTGGTAGTTAAATAATCTGGCCTGTTGGGTGCTATCAATAGCATTGTGCCAAAAGGCAAAGGGAAGAAGGGAGCACTTGAAAAATCTTGGAATACACAAATGTTTTGTTTGCCATTTACTCTCAGTAGAGGCAGTAATGGCAGTAATGTCAGAGCAAGAAGATAAAAGGTCAACTTTGCTGCTGGACTGAGGTGTCCCTGTCAGTGCAGCCATTTAGCCAAGAACAAACCCAAGTGGCAAAGCAGCCAAGGGCCCCTGTGAGTGGAGTCTGGCTGAGGCTGGTGTGCAGGGGGTGAAGGAGAAAACCAGATACCTTTTTTTGTTCCCCAGTGATGCCAAAGGGGCTGGCAGAGCAGGGGAGCTGGGGGTGCAGGTGCTGGGGTGTGTGAGCCTGGGGGCTGGGAGGGGCTGTTCCAAACACAGCAGTGTGACAGGCCTGGGTGGGGGCTCCCTGCTGCCCCTGTGAACATGAGGCCCCTTGGAGTGTCATCCTTCTCAGGAGACCTCATCACACAGATCTCTGGGCAATTTCTGTTCTTTCCAAATGAAAGATGGAAAGGGCATGGATTTTCCTAAAGAGAACAGCCACATCCCTCCTGGTACTGACAATAACCTCTTGCTCATACTCTGATGTTCTCACAGATCTTTTACTAGAACTTGGCAAGATAATGGTCCTACCATGTATTCACTAGGTTCAAATCCTGCCTGTGGCTAATTATACATGACCTCTGTTGCCAGAGTTCCACAGGGCTGATCAAGAAATCAATCTGACTCATCCTACAGGTCAAGTGACTGTTCAGAGCCTTGGAGATACCTCATCATACCAAAAAGTGTACAAAGGACAAGTAAACCCCAAAGTTACCATGTAAAAATTCCAAGCTACTTTGAAACTGCTGACATGTAGTTGGAAGAAAATCATACATTGCATTTTGCACAAGACCTGTATTTCACAAGCATTACACACTGAGTTCAATAGCATCTTGGATGCTCATCAGATTTGATATCAAGCCAAGAGTAAATGTTTTTAGCATAACACAAAGCAAATTTAGCTTTGCAAACAAACAACTACAATCTCTTGTTTCAGTAGCCATCCATCCCAGCTGGCTTAGTAATATTTAGCAACTTAATGCTCATTTTAAACCATGCAGGTAATTGGAGTGATAAGTATTCAAAGAGGAAGGGATGTGTACAAACCCACGTTGGACATTCTGATCTGCTGTGCAGCAATATCAAAATTTAGAGCAGGGAGAAAATGTGTTTTCAACATTATTTACCAGCAAGGAAGTACCAAACAACTATCTTTATGAGTATGTGTATAAATACAATTAATTAAAATAAACCACAGAACTGATACCTCCTTTGCAGCTTTTAGTTGAAGGAGCTTTAGTTTCATGACACTTCAAATTGCCTCTGCTGTTGAGCCAGGGGCTAGCCCTGGATTTGGGAAATGGAACTGATTTTTACGTTCACTGGGGATTCCTGCATGCTCACTGCCTCTCTTTTTTGTATTGCCTCTTCTTAAAACATACAGGGAAAAAAAAAGATTTTGGGCTCTCTTAATTCATAAGAGTAATCAACACAGGTGGCAACAATGTAACTTTTCATTTCCTTTCTTGAAAATGTTCTTAAATGATGTGTGAGTGAAATGATGATCTACATTCTTAATTCGATATTGCTTAGTGATGATGTCATGAGACATTTTCTTCAGGCTCCCCAGCTGTTTAACTCAGAACTTCAGGCAGTGCACAGACAGTGGCCCTGCATTCAGCTCTTTGGAGGTGGAATTATTTTCCCATGGATTTAATAAACAAGGTTTTTGTGCTGTTGCAGCTCCTAGAAATGTTTTTTGGTACAGGAAGAGGATTTTAACATCCAAATAATAATGGCTTCCCACAGGAGATTTGGTTCTGGATGAATGGAGGAAGGAATGGGAATTTCCTAACTCAATTGATTTAGTAGCTGGTTATAGTTTCATTCCATCAAAGATCTTTTTTTCATATGTGGCTTTTTCCTCAGAGAGCTTTTGACACTAAATCTGCTGGGATGGGGGAGGGGGCATCAGATGCCAAAGTACTTTATAAGAGAATCACAGCTGCTTGCCCTCAGCATCTTCTCAGAGCTGGAGGCACTAGAAGTACATAATGGCACTTCTTTTTTAGGGGGGACGGACAACAATTTTAGAGGCATGCAAAAAATCCAGCAGCAGCATTTCCCTTGGTAAATACTGCATAACATCCCAGATACCGGGCACCTGTGCCTCAGTCTGGTCAGGAAATTCATATCCTTTCCCATCTCAGCAACTTCATTTCCTCTCCTTGGGAAACATTTCGAGTCCTAATGATTAGTACGATTGTAAGGGAATGAACTAGGTGGGATTGCCAATCAGAGGTGCAGCTTGTTTATTTTCACAGGCCTTGTTTTCTTTCACTTTTATGGCTGTCTTGATACAGCAAATCTCTCACATTCTAGAGTGTGTTGTGAGGCACTCCTGGGAGTGACTGGAAACCAACAGCTGGCTATAGAATCAGCAAAAACCTGCTTTATAAGAAGGCACTAGGAAAGCAAAAGCCAATGCCAGCAGTCTGCTGGCTGAATGACCAGCGACGGATCAGCAGTGCCATTTAATTTTATTTTTAAGAGGGTTGTTCAGGTGACCAGCAAGAGTCACAGCTTCTTGCTGGCAGTTTACAAAAGGTAAGTAATGGGCTTCAAGGCCAACCTACCCAAGGAGGCTGCAGGACTCTGCTCCTGAGCCATGAATGAGCCTGTCTGGGCAGTGCCAGTGGCTGTGCTGCTTTCAGGGGAGAGCCCTGCACGAGCCAAGGCAGCTTGGCTGGCCCAGCACCTCAGCACAGGTGGTTCTCATGTCATTCATTACCCCTGAGCAGAATCATCCTCACAGTTACCCAGATTTGGGTTCTTCAGTGAGATGCCTTTCAGCTGCGGAGGAACTGCAATTGTGTGAGAGTAACAGTGAACTATAGAGGAAGAACATTGCACCAAATCTAATTCAGGCAAGCAAGCTCCCGTGGGCACAGCTGGTTTTCAGCTACAAGAGGTCCAGAGTAGAACAAAAGTAAAAAATCCAGCTGGTTTCAGTGGGAGCTGAATCAGGCCCCAGTTGAGGAAAAGGAATCAGTGGCAACAGCCTCCAGAGGGATGTTTGTACTGGGAAACAAAGCTGTTTCACTGGAAACTTGACACATGCTCTAGAGCCTGTGAGGTCTGAAAGGCCAAACAAAACCAGAACATGTTGATTTTTATTTTTCCTCTTTGGCTGCTGGGTTGTCCTTCTCTCTCCTTACTCTCACACACCCCACACTGTAAAAATAGAAAAAGAAGGAAAAAAAAAAAAAAAAAGGAAAAGGAAAAAGAGTTCTAATGCTCTGTGTGCTATGGGGTGCTTCATCTTTTTTAAAGTCTCATTTGGACCTCAGAGCTTGATTGAATAATGTCATAGTTTTTGGAC
This sequence comes from Zonotrichia leucophrys gambelii, assembly GCF_028769735.1. Lineage (NCBI taxonomy): Eukaryota > Metazoa > Chordata > Aves > Passeriformes > Passerellidae > Zonotrichia > Zonotrichia leucophrys. The sequence continues at coordinate 6,751,231 of NC_088180.1, read as the reverse complement.
TTGGTGTACCATAAATGTGGCTTTCCTTCATAAATTCAAGCTTGAAATTGCACTCAAGAAATCTAGAGGGCAAACTTGTGAGTGCACTGAGAGGGTTGGAGAATTTTAAACTTTACAAACATAGTACAGCAGGAGGATCAAAAAAGGGGAATCAGAAATAAAATGCCCAAGAAGTGAGTGGTTTTGCTGTCCATGCAGCCAGCTCTGGCACAACTCTGTTTGTGCAAGCCCAGTCTTGTGCCAAGGGGAGATGTCTGATGAGAAGACCAGGGTGTTTGCCTTCTCTGGGTGTAAATCCCAAGTAGCAAGGCCTGAGTCAACTCTACCAAAATTAAAGCCAGTGCTTCATACCAGTGTACTTTGGATCAGAAGCCAAGTGTTTGAGAGAGGTGAATACATCAAGGTTTTTCAGCCTGTGTAAATTAAGTCAGGCTTCAGTGTGGCTGACATGAGCTGGGGGAGGATTCCCATGCTCGAGCCCTCATGGTGGCAGGAGCTTGGGATCTTTTCAGTCCCAGAGAGGCAGGAGGAGAGGGCAGAGCAGGACCTGTCTTGCAGGGGCTGCTGCCCTGTTCTGATCACCTGGATTTTCAGGTGCTTCAAGGCAGACAGGGCAAGTCCCCCACTGAGCCAGCCCACAGACAGAAGAGGTTTAGGGAATGGTATGCTAGGAAAGGGGTGTGATGGGAGGAGAAACCAAAACCAGAGGAATTCAGGGTCTCCGAGCAGCAAATGGAATCAGAGAAAGGCTTGAAGCCTCCCGTCAGTCTGCTGTGAAAGTGGAATGTAACATGATTTTTTCTCCCCTATGTCCCTCATCCCTCACACCAAATGTTTGACCTGCCTGTCTTCCTGTCTTAATTAGTCTTCTGTCTTTCTGGGAGTTGGGTCTGTTCTTCTGCAAATGGCAGCACATCAGACAGGGGAAACCTGTCATGTTTGTTTTCTAAGCTGTAGGGGGTACCCATTTGAAAAAACTCCCAGCTTATCTAAACATTTTTGTTTGTATGATTTTGAATTAGGAAGTGTGAGTAATTAGTTAAGAAGATTAAATAAGTCTTAGCAACATGCAGTAGCATGCTTACTTTCCTCCTCCCCCCCCCAAATATTTCCTGCACAAAGCCCAGGCTGCCAAACTGTGATGATACCCTTTTCTATTTTAGTTTCTCACTGTGCCACATGCTGGTACAGCATCCGTTATTTCCATTCAGTCTCATTAAAGGGATTATTTTGTGCCTGGTTGTTCAAGAAAATTAATCTAAAGAGAAGAAACTTCAGATTGTATTGTCTGTTGAACTATACCCACCACAAACATTTTACTCCTTTTGGCTGCCTTATTAAACCAGTGGGAAAAAACTTTTGTTGCAGCACACAAAGGCTTTCCTCAAAGTAATTTTTACTTTTTTCAGTTAATGAAGAATTTGTCTGCTGTTAGTAGAACAATACAGGAGCAATAATATAGCTCAGGTAATAGTTCATGTATTCCTAAGAAACTAAGCTCCCAAGCTTTACTTATCCTTTCATCAGCGTGACTCTTTAATTGCTGGAGAACACTTAGTCTCTTTAACTGCATCAGAAAACATTGCTTGTGAAACCAGGATGACTAAATCATTAACTGTGCTTTCCATTTTCACTAATTACAAAGACAAGCCATCACTGGATGAGCTGGGTAAAAACGGCAGTGGTTTTTATGGAGAATGATCCTTGATGTCACTTATTGCACCTTAAAAAGTGAAATAATGAAAGATTTTTAAAAATCCACTAAATCGAGAGTGGAGAGGAGGAGTGTTTGTTTACATAATCAATTACTGGGCTGTCACTGGGCTTTAATGAAGTTGTGGCTATTAAGAACTTGATCCTGGAAACCCTTCCACAAGTGTTCATTTGAAATGGTGGGAATGAGGAGGGGTTTGTACAAACAAGACTCGTATTTCTCTGTGTAGTTCTCCTGTGTTTTGCATTGTTTGTGCATTGCCAGTCTTGTGTGCTCCTTATGTGTGACAGAAAACAGTGTGAGCTATTAATCTGTACATGGGAAATATGTTCTGCCATTTGGAAGAATTTAATCTCCCTTGTAGGTAACTGCCATTTTAAATGTTCATCACCAGGAACAAGTTCTTACTTAGAAATTAGCTGTGCTGCATAAATAAATATTCCTCCTAAGATTTCAGACATTATAGGCAACACAGAAAAATACAATAAGCAAATTTATTTTGACTTAAAGCTCTGCCTGAGAAAATTACCTTATAACTACACATGAGAAATTGCTGGAATGTCAGCTTCATTTGCAGTGGCCCCTTATGGCCTGATCACCCTCCCTGGCACGATAAATCACTGGCAAGATCCTTACCTTAACACGTTTGATCTCAGCTCAGCAAGACTTGGTTTTGATGTGAAGAACTCCAGATCTGTTAGGTCAGAGACAAATAGCAGAGCCACTGACCTGCAAAGTGCTAAGTCTATATTAGACCCAAGTGAGCAGCCTTAAGCTCCTGAAAAGTTTGCCTTTGCTTCTACTTTGCATCCTGAAGCTTTTCAAATATTACTGGTTAGCATGTTTTGTTAATGATGCCAGAGACATTTCCTTTTGTGCCGTTCTGCATGTACAGAAGCCACAAAAAGCATGTGCTGTGAGAAGCATTATCTTGGATAAACTGTTAGAATTATCTGCACTTTAGAGAGACATGAAATAAACCTCATTATTTATTGGTTTCTTTACTTAATTTACACAAATGGTTTGCACGGCCTTTTTCTTACTAGACCATGCCTACTGACATAATAATAATGATATTCACCAGTACACGTATTAAGATGATGCAAAGAGCCTGTGTGTACATTTGTGTACATACAGAAATTCAAACTACTCCTAAAAACAAAAAACTCAGCTTGTGACACATTCAGAGTCTGAACTTGCACACAGAACAGTTTTGTGGCCACTCAGTTTTGCAGCCTTGGTTTGAAAGTATTACTTATTGTCCTGGTTAAACAGTCACTTATCTCCACGATAGTAAGCAGGAGTGTTAGTCTACCAGAAAATTGGATGTTCTTAATGGGCTTTGGGGGAGAATAGCTTTGCATCATCAGCATTAAGTTAAATCACATTAAGTACCCACTTACAACATAGGGATTACCACTTATGACATCTTTGGTGAAAGCCTTTAAAACAAATTGTTGTGTTTGTTAGAAGAAGCTGTGAGATAACAATTCCCAGAAGTCTGATTTATAAATTCCTTTTGCTCTTCAAGAAGATGCAAAGGAACCCAGCACCTCTCATTCAATGCTGCAATGAAATCTCTCAGGCTGGAAATTCTTTTCAATAAAAAGTCTTGGTAAATACTAATTTATTTACTTTAGAATATTCTTCTGGAGACAAGAAACCGTTAGAGTACCTTTCCTCAGAGTTCAGTTCTAATTTCTCCTCCAGTTCTTTCTTGTTGATTAAGTCATTGCCTTTTACATGTACAAAACTGGAATAGGTCATTCTGCTTTTTATTATTCATAAGGCTGATTGGGGAGAACTGGGTTTAAACTGTCAAAGTATCCTGCTGTGCTTGGATACCTGACAGATTTACACCTCAAAATACACTGTGGTACTAAGACTAAAACTGGATGTGGAGTATTCTTGCAGGAGCTGATTACAGTCTCAATCAAATAGAATACCTGAGGATATAAAAAATAATGCCTATGTTTGATAGAATTTAACATTTTTGTATATGACCAGCAAGTTATTCTGTATAGAGATGAAGGCCTGAATGAAAAATAAGCTCTTATATTTAACTTTAATAGAAACAGACTAATGACTTCGAGTATGTAAATGAAAAACATGACCCTAAACTTTTGCCAAATATGCAGTATTAAAAAAGTGGATTAGGGCAAACCCCAATACTTGGTTATACTGAGCTCTCCTTAAATGAGCAAAGCGTGCTGTAAGTCTTGTCAATAAAGAGCCTTCTTTAAAAAACCTGAATAGTCATATGCAGTCCCGAGATCCACTCTCCCCATCTCCTCTAAAATTCGTGTTTCTTTTCCCCGTTTTAACTAAACTCCATTTTTCTCTGCTGGACTCCCTTGTAATGATGCCAGAATATGGGCAAACCTCATTAGTTTCCCTGCTGTCTACAAGACAGGATTTATGCTTGTAGTAAACACAATGACACATGATCACTAAATGGCTAAAATCACTATCAAGACTTAAATCTGAGAAATTTTTCACCCAGACATTGCAGGTACTAATGGTATGTAAAGGTATGGAGCTCAGTATTAATGACAGCAAACACGTCCCCCAGTGCCCCACCTCTGCAAGGAGCACACCAGTGACAGCTGCTGGGGAAGGTTCATGGCTTGCAGCCTTTGGCAGGTCCCTGGTAGAAGGTAGAAGGTATGCTACCAATCCAATCCAGTGAGTAGTAACTGAATTCCCATGGGACCTGGCTGAAGTCAAATGTTGCTGTTCCTGGTTCATTGCTTTTAGTCTCCCTAAAGACCATTTAGGCAAACAGCTGGAAGAGCTGACTACAAGGGTTCCCAGCCACAGGGAACCAATCCAGGAAAGCAGGTAAAGGCTTCTAACCAGGAAACAAGTTATCAGAGGATTTGTCCTGTTGCTCCCTCAAGGAAAGAAATGAACTGAGAGAGCAAGAGCACGAACACATTGGTGCTGTATGCAGAATCCAGACATTAAAGGGAGGACGAGCTGTGCTGCACCAGTCAGTGGCATGTTCTGCACTGGGCTCCTGCTTGGCATCTAAATAGGAGGGCTTTCCTTCTCCCTCCATGCTGGAGAGCCTTACTAAAGCAAAACCTTTGAGGAGAATAGAAGCAATATCAGAACTGGAGTTCCAGTACTGTGACTGCTTTGTACTAGTGGAATATTCCTCCTCCTAAAGAGAAGTACAGAGGGGAACAACATCACCAGCTTCAGCTCCATCTGAACTCATTATGCAGACTTTGCAGCAAGGAGGGCACTGCCTCCCTGACAACACTCAGAGGAACAGCAACAGAGACAACTCCTGATGAAGGGGCACAGAAAGAGACCAAAGAGCACAAAGAAAGGGGTCTTCTTATCTATACCGTGTGTGTGTGTATAGTGAGTACACAGAGAAGTGTGCAGTTAATAACACAGAGAAATGCAGACATGCATCCACAGGTAAACACCAGCTCCAAAATTCATCTGTATTGCCATTTCCCAGAATACCATGTACAAAAATAGAGGCTTGATCTTCTTGTAGTCTGGCTGGTTTAGCAAGAGATCCTGCCTCTGACACTGACCTACTGTCTGAGTTAGTCATGGTTACACTCCCACAAATTTAAACTCCCCCATCTGTGAAGGAACCTTGTCACAGTTTTACAGTGAGGCTGAATCAATTAATGCCTTCTGAAAGATGTGATGGAGCAGAATATTAACACTTGCAGTTGAGTGATACCAGCTAAAAACATCTTAAGTAACAAATGGATTTAAAAACCACTATCAAAGAGATGCACCACCAAGACTCCTCTAGGCCATCATCAGCATAGTTATAGCACATTTAGTGTTATTCTTAGATCACTGTTTCAAATTAATAGTGAAAAAAGCAGAGCTTGATTTTCACCTCTCAGGAAAACAGATCCAATAAACATCACAAAAGAGAAGAGGCTGTTAAGTGGCCGTGGTAAAGAAAGTGTGATAAGGACAAAAAGAGGAAGACCAACAAAATGTCAGGCACTGATGGAAAAGGGGGTAAAGGCTTAGCCAGATATCCTGAAAAACAACCGTGCTTGTTTCTAAAGGTCTGTGCAGGCCATTCTGGTACAGGACTGCTGCAACAGTGTGTGACAACTGAAGCAACTGGAGAAAAACAAAAAGTTCCTTGATTTGGAAGGTAGTGGTAATTTCTTGCTAGTTTTGACAAACTCAAGAGTAAAGTATTTCTGTTTCAGCTGAAAAAAACCATAAGCAAATGCAAAATGCATATGTTATGGTAAGCTTTGAAAATATCCAGTAGAATCAGGACACTGCTTTTATGTCTGGGTGCAAAGAACGTTTAAAATATACTCCGAATATATTTCAGACAACAAAATGAAGTGGCTCCTTAAAAAAAAAAGAAATCTATGTATCCACCTGTCAGTTACATAAATGCCTTCTCAAATCAATTTGACAATATAAAGAAGTATTAAACCCAGTTTAAAATTAAATTCTATTTTAAGGACATTTTACACGAGCAGAATGGTAAATAAAAGTGAGGTGCAGTGTCACGGGAAGTGCTTTTGCAACTGAGCTGAAAAGACTTTACAAGGTTTTTCAACTAACTAGATCACAATTTTCATCTAGGTCATCTTATAGCTGGGAAATAAAAGCACAAGTGCCTATAAACCAGCCTAAGAAAGCCGAGTGTGAAAACGGGTGATCTGGATTGTATCACTGAGAGGAAAAAGCAGCGGTTTTTGAGCATAAGGGGATGAGAATTATCAGAGGCATACCACACTTTTTACGTGTAAGCTGTGTAGGGAGGACAAGTCAGGCTGCAGAGGGGGGAGAGCTCTGTGTGTGCAACGCTTTGCGTGGGCACTGCTTGGAGGGGAGAAATAACACAAAACACAAAACGCGGACCCACGGGCAGACAAGCAGTGGAGATCTGAAGGATAATACTGGAGTGAGGTACTGACTTCAAAATAAGAGCAGCTGAAGTGACATTGAAGTGGTACTGAAGAGGAAAAAGAGTATGAAGGCAGTAAGGCTGGAGCCAAAATAACTCCCTATTAGTTCAGTGAAAGCTGCACTGAAATAGTGTGTAGGGAACAGAGTTTTCTGTATCCTAATGTAAAACAACATTTGACATAGTCCTGTCAAGGACTAAAAATTGTGTCTGAACCCCTGAGAAATGGTTACCACGTAAATAATTCCAGCTTCATTGCAGGAGAGAAACACATGAAGAAGCCATACTCTCTGGGATACTAAACTTCAAGAAGCAGATTTTTTTTAAAGAGGAAGTAACTTAGAAACTCCCTGCTTGAAGCTCGGAAATTAAAATCCATAGAATCAGCATGGAGGCTTAAGAATGTGAAAGAGTCAAAAAAGATTTGCATTCCCAAGGTTATAAATGGGAAGCACAAGCAAGAAAATAAATGGGGTGGCAAAGAAGGAAGATAGGAGAGGAAAAGCAGGCTGGAAAACACAAAGACTGCAGACACAAAACATAAAAATTGCTACTAAACATACTAAATAATCTGAAGAAAATTACTGGAAAGGTAACAGAACTAAAACAGCCAAGAGAAGCCTAAATTAAATAAATAAGCAGATACGGTCAGTGGAAGGGTCACTGGATCCTGAACACAACCTGGCTATGGAAGGGAGACTGAAGATAATTCCAGAGGTGGCTGCTTATTATTGGGGAGATCCTTATTTGGCTATCCCAAGGTAGATTATATTTCTGTTCAAAAATTAGAAAAGCAGAGTACTAATTGGAAGACTGGAAAATGACAGGTAAAAACACTTGTTCTGGGAAATCATCTTTATTAAATATCTAACAACAGCAGTACACCAAAAATTATTTAAGGGCTGAGTCCAGGACAGGCCCAGTGCTTCACTCCCAATTGTGCTGCAAGGAGCTGAAATAAAGTTCCTGAAATAAAAAGAAATCCTGAATGCTAATGCACCCTGAAATCTACTGCATCAATTCTTCCAGTTTTCAAAATGCATCAGGAATTGCATAAAAGCCACTTAGAGTGCACCAGGGTGATGGTGGGGGTGATGAGGAGGAGGATGATGAAGCATGAGAAAACAATGCCACAGCACAGACCTGGAAGGATCTTCCAATTGGAGAGATCTATTTCAGATGAAGTGTACACCTGACACTGACAAATGACAAATTTAAGTCATACTGACCTACTCACAATATGATAAGATCAGCCTTTATAAGAGAGTCTAAAAATACCAGTATTTACACAGAATGGTAAATAGCTCTGCTTTGGAAAGAAATCAGTCTCATATGGAGATAAGATTTTACCTGTGTAAATACATATCTTTGGAATTTCTGTCTGGAAAGGCACTTTCTGATAGTTTCTGAGTAAAAGCCAAGGGATTTAATGTAATCATTGCCTCAGGACCAGAGCATGGTAAGAAGGCAGTGTCCCCCTGGCATCCTCTTTCCAAGTTCAGCAAAGGGGCTCCAGCCTGTTTCATCATGCAACACTTCCCGTATTTTTGTGACTTTCCAAATGGATTTTTTGTAACTCACTTATTTTAAATTAGGGCATACTATAAATCCACATGGAAATTAGCAAACATATCCTTTCTGTAACCACACCACCTGCTGTGGGCCCCTCACAGCTGTCCTACAGCATCCCCTTAGATTTTGAGTTCAATTCAGAGTCTTCATTACCTACAAACCCCTCACAGATTAGGGTCTATACACTCTAGTGGTCAGTGTGGTCCCAGCGTTTTAGCCTCCAGCTGAAGCCAATTGAGATTGAGCTGACCTTAAACATTTTCACTTGGGTCACAGAACATGATGTGGTTGGTTCTCTGCAGTATTTTCCCCCTTCAGTCCAACAAAGCTGGAATGCATTATGTTTCAAGTCACTGATATAGTTCACCAGGCTCTGCATGAAAGGCACTGACTCCAAGTAATCAAGGATTAGGTTCTTTTTCTTTTTTCATTTGGGAGACTACTGCAGCAGTGCTATTGCAGCAACACTTTGATGTGGCTTCACATATCACACTTTTAGTAATGAAGTGCTCCTAAACCTCAGTTCACCGTGAGACTTAGCATTGATGTGCTGTACTCATGTCACAAAGGTAGATTGCTATTTACAGAAAAGACTCATGAATAGAAATATGGTTTTGGACAAATTCTGAAATAGGGAACTTGTGTTTTAGGGAAAACCAGATAGGAACATGCAGATTGAACAGCAATTCATTTGCTTAACATAACAGTAATGAATGACTGAGCCCTTGGATGGCAATCAATGTTTAGACTTCATCGTTCTCTGCATAGTACTTGGTAGTAAATCTTCACACAGCTATCCATTTACTTTCTGTGCTTTAGGTAGAGATGTCTTCTCCCTTGTCTGAGGATTCCTCACTAGAGAACTGCATAGAACTGCAGCTTTCTGAAGATTTTTTAAACCTCTATATATCTGTGCTTATATTACATTTACATAGCTTCCTTAAATCTTGTCTTTGTTTAATTGCATTTTTTGTCTGTTGCTTCTTTCAGCTGAACTAGATTTGATATATTGGTTACTTGTTTCAAGGAATGAGTTCTACTCCTACAAAAACCCCAAACAGATAAAAAGTTGTGGGGGTTTTTTTAGAATTGGGGAGAATAAAAGAATTTTCAAAAAATAAATAGAGAAATGCCACAGTCCAGTCTTACAAAAGATAGCTGCAAAACTGTAAAAGAAGAAATATGACTTTATGCAAGACCTGACAAAGAATTTATGATATGGACCACTGAACTCATCTTTTGTCATTTATCTCTGTAAATGTGTGAGATTTCTTGGAAGATAGTTAGTCAAATGAGAAGCTGAGATGAATCAGTGGATACAATTTATTTAGACTTTAAAAAGGCTTTTGATGATAAAGTCCTTAGCAAGAGGCTATTAAGGAAAGTTAGTAACCATATGGTGAAAGATAAAGTCCTGCCATGGATTAAAAAGTGGTTAAGAGATAAGATAAAAAGACTGGAAATAAATGGATAATTCTCCCTGGGAAGAGGTTAATAGCAAGGTGCCCCTTCATTACTGTGACTGGCAATCAATATCTTGGCTCACCTGCCTTTGCAGATCATTAATAGTAAGGTACAGAGTTTGTAGATAAAAATGTTCAGGCTAATAAGAGTATTGTAGAAAATATTACTGGGGCTGAAGTTAAATGACATTTGGGCAACTCAAGGGAGATGAAATTTGCCAAAGGCAGGAAATGCTAAGGCTCTTGGAAGGAAGGGTTCAGACAACTTCTGGTTGGGGATCTGTGCCACAATTTGCAATGTCCATGAACAGCTCTCTGAAGGGAAATGTTCACATGCATTGTAAAGAAAAGAGAATAACTGCATCTGGTGGGTTCATGGTGTGGTCCTCCCAGGCAGTTTATGGCACTGAGTAACATCAAACTGGCAGAGCCCATTAAGATCTGCTGGGAACAATTTTGCATCTCCACAGGGAGATGGACAAGCTGCATCAAGAATTTTTGGACAGTGGTATTTATCAGAAAATGCAGATCTACAAGATAGAAATGTAATATGGAAATGCATCAGAACTGGTCAACTTCTGTGGGAAATCTTTCTGAAGGACAAAATGAAACAATTATTGAGGGATTTTTTTCTTTTGTCAGAATGAAAGAGTGTGCGAGTGTGTGTGTTATTCCTTGCTCTTGTCCAACATCATGATTATTCTTGAAGCAAAGACTCAAATTCTACTTTTCCTTCATCAGTGTCCTGCCTACTGGGCTATCAAGCTGATGTCTGAGACCTCATAAGTACTTAGAAGTAAATTATCCAACAGCAGATGACATGAAATTCTTCCCAAATACAGGCAAAGTTGGCAAAATTTGGACCTATTATTCCCCATGAGAAATTAGGGATCCATGTTCAAGTTTCTGCTCTGCTTGCTTCAGAGCTGGGGTATGAATTTATCTGCCTTTCAAGTCAGGCAAGTGCTCTGATTATTACTGGCCTTCTGGTTTTGGTATGCAAATTAATACATGGATCTTTTGCATTTGAATACTTGAAGTGTTAAACATTTTTGCAATGAGAAAATCAATGAGAAAGTCTTTCAGTGCATCATCTGACCCTACCAACCAGACAGAGTCAGCAATACATTACTGTACAGCTTGGTGCATTAAACCAGGGTGCATTTTCCCTGAAGATCCAGCAGATTCAGCACAGTAAGAGGTCGCTGCTGCCATAGTTACCCTCAGTGCCACAGTTCTCTAGCTGGGGCCAGTTCAGCCCCGTGCTTTCTGTGTTTTTAAGGCTCACGGCTGCTGTGGCTGGACTGGAATAAGCAAAGGCAGGGACTGGATACACGTAAGGCTACGCTTGTTTCTTGTGCCCTCATGCAAAACTTGGGTAAACTGGATTTGTGCAGAAGACCATAAAGGTTTGGGAGGAAAGAATAACCTCACATTCAGGCTACTAACTGGAAGGAATTGCATAAATATTCTCTGATCACTATCTGATTTGATGGACTGTAATACTAAAAATAAGGTATGAATACACTGGAAGAGAATTCAAACTAGAGATTTTAACAACAGTAAATCCTCATACAGTATACACACTGAAACATCATTTGTGATGATACAGAGCAGCATCCCTAGTCAGCATCAGAGGCTGAAGTGTTCCACAAAGGGGTAAAGCAGCTGTTCCATTTGTCTACTCTTCATGTAAACATCTCTAATTTACTGTGCCCCATCTTTTGTAAAAGAACTGTGCTCACCTAGGTGACCCAAAAGCCAAGCTGTTTTTTTCAGGCATTGCTCAGTGGATCTGACTTCAAAAGGCACCAAAGTAGCTCATTCAGGGAAAGACAGATGGGAAAGTGCATGTATTCCTCACTTACCTGAGTTTTGCCAAAGCTTGTCTTCTGTTCAAAAAGTAACAAAGATTCTGCATATTAATCTAAATAAAATAGATTTCCTGCCTTCTATTGTAAATGTCAGTCTAGAATTTTATCTAGATAAAATCTGGAAAACATGTGCTGAAATTTAATGGAAAGGGTAATGCCAAGGAAGTGCAATGGGAATGAATATACTGAAACCTAGCAATAAAATACTTCAAATCCAGATGCTTATCATATGACAATTTGAGATGTATTTGTTATCTTTTATCTACCCAGAAGCAGTTTGCCTATACTTCATACAACCCCTGTATACAGCTTTCTCTTGCAGTGCTGGGTAGTTTACCTGGCCTGTGTGCATAAACTGAACAGATTTTAGCCTGTGGTGTAAGGGTAGAGGCAAACCCATTTAGACAGGACAAAGAAGATATGGTTGTCAGCTAAATCACAGGCTGTTAATAGAGAAATGTTTCATGTGCCTCCTCACTGCCACTGCGCTGTAACTTCATCCCTTGAGGGCACCTCTTTCTAAAAAGCTCTCAACACCACAATTCTTCAGCTTTTCCTTATGCTGAAGTTTTTCAGCTCTTGCTCACACTTAAATCAGTTGGCAAGCAAGAAACAAAACATAAACCATCCATCTGGATTAGTGTGCTCAACATGATGCAAACTGAGAACGTTTATTCACTCAGCTACCTGATGTAGTGACAGAGCTGCGACGGGACAGAGCCCTGGGCTCCTCATTCTATACCAGGCTGTCCTTGAAAGAGTCAACTTATTAAAACCACAACGAAAATATTTTGTAAAGCAGATGTGATTATGCCATTATAACATGACTACAACAAAGGAAGGACTGCCACATCCTGCAGAAACACCTTTAGCTTCTCAAATGGAGACAGCAGGAGGGAAATGCTGCAAAGGGCTCAATCCACTGGGCTGATTCCACATCTACTGTCAGGTGCTTGGGAGACAGTCTTGGGAGGGAAAATGGAGTTTCATAAAAGTTTAAAAGAGAGAGGCATCAGTGTAACAGTGCAAACCCACTGACCACCCTCAGAAGCTGTCAGGTTCTCTGGGCTGTGCTCCCCATCCTAAACATGCCAATGACATGTCCTTAGCAGACATCACACCACTGCTTATCTCACACATCTGATATTTCTGGAACAGCCATTCTGGGAAAGTTTCTGACACAAAGCTGACTTTTGTAGAAGCGTGACTTATTCCCAGAGGGAGGACTGGATCCCCTTCCTACCTATGAGCCCCCTACATATGGAGCACAGCACTGCCAGCACGCTCCTGACAAGCCTGAGGAGGGCTTGCTGTGCCACAGGGCTGGGGAACAACCTCATTCCCTGCAATACTCCAAGATGCCCTACTCTGCAGATGCAATCTCTCCCCAAATGCTAATGTTCAAAAGTAAAGAGTTACAGAGTCATCACAGTGAAAAGAGAGATAATCCCAAATGTAGCAGTTCTAGTCCTTGCCAGCCACACAAAACTTAACCCTGTGTGCTTGAACACTCACCTGCATGTCTGGTTCACATCCTGCTCACCAGTTCTTATTACACACATCTACAACACTTTATTTTTCACAGACTGTGCCAAGGTATTAAAAAACTGGGAAAAATATTTCTAATGACTGCTTTTTTTTAAAGGAGCATAGGCTGACTTCCAATACTGAAGTCCCAATAGCTACTGCTGCACATCTTACATAAAACCACAGCACTGGGCAATTTTCATCACTAAATCATGTTTTTCTGACCTATCCAAACATGCATTGCCTCTGGGTGCTCTGTCAGGTGTATGGATCGGAAGGACTTCACATATAGTTTTCTGCTTATTTCAATAAACTTCCTAGAGTAATATTTCACAAGTTTTAATAATTCTGCTAAATAATCGAATAAATGAGAATTACACAGGTGATATTTGTTTCATCTATGTAGCTGGAAGTAGTTTTCATAGCAACCCAAGGGTAATGCAGTTATTAAAAGATTAATTAGTAATTTTCTTTTTCCCAGTACATATTACAAATCTTTAACAAAACTCACTTAGGGAATCCTGGAATTTTAACACGTTCTACCCTAAAGAGCCTGTCTATTAACCAACTTTAGAATTACAGAAATAGAATTTAATTGGCAAAATATATTTAAATTTTTTTCACTAAGTTTAAATATTCATAGATACTTCTATTTTTCATAAAGAATTAACTCCCAAATGGTTATGTTTTTACATTCATAGGCACCTGTAATAAAGAGTTCAAGAATTCTGTGTCCTGGTTGTGTATTTAAAATTCCCAGCTAACAAGCAGGAGAGAGACTGCTAGGAATGCTTACAGATGTCTGATTTTACAAGGTCTGGGGTTGTTTTCTTTTTTTTTTTTCCCTTGCTAAAGTGCTTTAGTCTAATGTTATTTATTGTTTATGGAAGTTGTTTGTCATTTAGGACATGAAGTGACCACTCCCTCAAAATAAAGAATCAAGTTACAGTCCATTATTTCATTTTTTGATTGTTTTTCTTTGTAATAGGTGGGAAAGTGGATCCAGGATAAAAGTCCTGCCCAAGACAAAACTCCAAGCTGAAGACTCCAATTATCTATAAATCACTTGAATTTCCTGCAGAGAAAGAGAAAAAGGAGGAAAGAGCGAGACAGACAGAAAAACAGAGACAGAGGATATGCCAAGTGAAACATTTGATACCTGTCCTAAACCAAAATTTTCTCAAAAGCAACCAGGAGTTACCTGATATCCGAGCTTAGAAGAAACACGTTGCTGTTGGTTTTGGCTTAATATTGAAATGAAATAACTTTCTTTTAATTGTTCCCTTAATATAAAATGTATAACATTTTAGATCTGAGATGATGGAATTATGTATTGATTTATTAAAGGTCACTGTACATTCTCACAGAAAGAAAGCTATGATTGCTGATGACTGCTGTCCTTTTCAAAGGTTTTTAGAAACAATTCTCCAGTTTTAGGACAGAGAAATGCATTACATTTATGATGCAAACTGGCTGTGATACTGCTCCCAAGTATTTCCCACGAAACCCTCCTGAAGCACAGCTCACACTGAAACCAGCAATGAACAAAATTCATGCCAAATACTCTTTGCAGAGTATGATTGCTCCCAAGGTGTAGCACTACACAGCATCCAATAATTGCATTCCGTACTTATTTAACTATATTAAAAGAATTGATGACCAAGAAACCATATGCATTTTTAGATTTGCATACTGCAGTTTGCATTAAAATGCAATGAAATTTAAAACAGTTGACTTTCCTCTGAAACATTCTTCTAGAACAAGGAATTGCTGTAACAAATTAGAAGACAAATTAATTTTGGCACTCACTAAAAAAAAGAGAAAAGATGAAAAGCTTTTGAAGTGATGATATGGAAGAAAAAATTACACTACATCGGCCAGAATGAGTCTCCTATCAGCATTAAAGCTCCTGAAGTTGTATTTCCAGTAGATAAAAATGTTATCACCTTTTTCCAGTGCTGATGTGCTTATTTTCCTATTAAGTTACTTGGTAATTAGAAACAAAGTCTGACACATTGTAATCTGTTTATACAATAGATCTGAAACCTCTCCAACAGAAATTAAAACATTCTTTAAAGATACTGAAGATGCAAAGATTAAAAATATATAAACGAATTTTAAAATGTATAATGCATTCACAAACAAATGACTGTTTTTAAAGCCCATTTTAATCAACAAAACCAATTTAGTCTCATAAGACACAACAAAAACCCAGCAGATTTTTCTAAATTTCTACAGTGGGTTTGTTCTTAACCCTCTCTCTATGAAAATCACTCTTTAAAGGTTTGTAGGAAAACATGCCCTCTCGCAATATTGTTCAAGGGTGTATTCAAGAATCACAGAAGTTCGTGGAGACCTGTTCCAGTGCTGTAAGAACCTGGTAGTATTAAGAGTCCTCCAGGAAATGTAAAAGAGTCCCTTGGGCACACAGGGTAATTCAAGAAAGAAAACAGGGGTTTTTTTCTGATTGAGATACTCAGGTATGTATAGTAATGTCCTCTGAAGTACATCAAAAGCCACCAAAACATACCCGAGAACTACTGATTTTGCACTGAAAATAAACCCCAACGGCTCTGTAGAAAACAGTACATTTTCAGAAAAGCGGCAAAGCCAGATATAATTTGCTTTCTATTATCCTGTGGTTTTTCATATGATTACAGGGCGAAAAATCTTTTTCTTTTATTACAGATCCAAGGCAGTCTTTTAGCAGTTGTTTTTTTAATATCTCTACACTCACATTGGGTAGGGCAGAATGAAACTGATTTTAAGCAAAATCCCTCCTTTGGAGAGAAAACCATGAATTTCTCTGCCAGAACAAACGAACACAACTTACCTTGGTGTATTTGATTTCAAGGTTGAGAGTGGGAGAAGGCAGCAGATGCAGAGATGCCATCAGAGCAGCAGGATCTGCCTTCACCTCCCCTGGCATCTCAATTTTACTTGAAGTCATAGTCTTGGGGGGGTTTTATAACACCACCGAGCCCCCCGCTCTGCCCTGATGCTGTGTTGTGTTTTGGGTTGGTCCCCCCCCTCCAAAGCCCAGCGCTGAAGATGTTGCTCTCCTCCTCTGTATATAGGCAGGTGTCAAGCCGGGTCTCTTCTTATTGGACATGGGGGCAGAGGCAGGGGGGCAGGTCCATCCTACCTAGGGCGAGAGCGGCACAGCCCCGCTCACTGCGGCGCAGCCTCCCCGGCCCCCCGGCCCGTCCCGGCCGGGGGATTCCCGGCGCGGCTCGCTGCCCGCCGCCCGAGGAGCGGAACCGGGGAACGGCCGCGGGGAGCGGAGCACCGGGACCGACGTGTTCCCCCTCGGCTCCGGGGCCAGGCGGGGAGGCGCCGCGGCCGGGAGAGGCCAGTCCCGGCTCCGGCTCCGCCCGAGGCATCCCGCGGGGAGCCGCAGCTCGACACAGGCTGGGGATCCCCGGCCGCGGCGGGGTAGCGGCGGAGGGGGAGACACCGGGCTGCACTGGGGAAGCCCTGCCGGGCCGAGGTGACCGGGACACGGTGCCCCCGCACCGGCGGCTGCGCTCGGGCGCGGAGCCGACGGGGCAGGGCGGGCGACTCCTTGCGGGACCCGGGGAGGCGCGGAGGGGACACGGGCAGGGCTCAGCCTGAGCGGCAGCGTGTCCGTGCCCGCTCCCCGTCCGGCCGCCGCCGCCCGCTGCTGTCCCGGGCTGCCCGCCCTGCCGGCCGGGGGCTCCGCGCCTCACCTGGCAGCCGCGCGCCCACCCTGCCCCGCTCCCGGGCGCTCCCCGAGCTCTGCCCGCAGCCCGGCCGCTACTCCCCGGGCCGACCCTCTTTTCCTTTGGCGGCGGAGCGGCTGCGCCCCGACCCTCGGCGCTGCCGCCCCGCCGTGCCCCGGTGCCGAGCGGCCCCGCGCGGGCCCCACCTGCCGCCGCCACAGCGCCATCGCCGGCCGCGTGCTGCCCCCTGCCGGCCGCCACAGAGCGCGCGGCGAGCGGCGCCTCACGGGCAGGGCAGGCCCGGCGCGGCCGCGCTTTTCCTGAAAGTTCTCTGCGAAAGGAACGGGCTTAAAGGGCAGAGTAATCTGTTCAAGCAACAGGCACCTGATGCCAGCTGTTAGCTTTGGGAGGCCCTCGTAGCGGGAGGCCACGTCGTGCAAGAGAAGAGGCTGAGCAGTGCCGTACAGCCCATCACTGGGAAGGCAGCGGCCAAATGGAGCCACGTCCAAGAGCTGACGGACATCAGAAATTTATTATCAAAGCCCTGCACCCTCCCTGGTCACACCTTGTAGGCAGAAAACATAGAAAGCTCAGGCCATTTTCATAACTTTAGGCAAAATCAGTGAAGTTCTGCTTACTGATGCAAACACTCCCAATGTTTTGAACCTGATCAGATGTCATGTTTTGAAGTTATCACATACCAGACAGATGAACAAAGAAAGGACACCAAAGCTACAGCTGTCTAAAGTTGGCAAAACAAAGCAACAAGAAATACACCACACGACCTTTTCATTGATATAGTAAAAAATAAACAATGGGATCTGGCCATGTTTTGATTTTGTAACACTATTTGTTTGTTGATGCCCTTTATATCCCTCACTCCACGTTTGACAAGTTTGCAGACAACTGAAAAGATTGTCCCAGCATTCTTTTGGTGTTTGTACAGGAACATGGAACGAAGATTGCTTGGGCACAGACAGGCAGCACAAGGTAGAGAGTGCCAGTTAAGTAATTTCAGGGTTAACATGTCTATTTCTGTAAATTTCCATCTCACTAATGAAGAAGACTGCAGATTTTGCTTTCTCTCATTTTCAGTCTTTTTTTTTTTTGACCTGACAGAGGAAATGGATTCATAATATTCTGCTGTAATGTGACATGCAGAGCTGTCAAACTGTGACACTTGGGATGAGTGAGACATTTAAACGTCAGAAATTCAATTTTTAATGGCACACTGGCAACACAGACCTAACACTTCATCACAAGGATGACACCTTCTAAAAGCCATTTTAAAATAAATCAGAGCGGGGATGTGCTCCTTCAAAAAAAAAAAAAAAAAAAAAAAAAAAAAAGAATGCATTTAAACAAGTTTCAGGAATGAGGAAACTGTATGACAGTTTCATTACTAGATCAATAAAATTCAGGAGATTTTGGTGAGAAGGGATTCCAGTGTGTGTGGAGATGCAGCTCAAACCCACATAATCTGGAGCTGCTTCAGTGACCTTCATCCACTTCTTGCTGTACACAAACCACATTCCTCTTACATCTCAAAGCAATTCATTTTGCAAAAGTCCTCAGAGACCTTTAGCCCAAGGGCTTGTTGGCATTCCCAGATGGAGAATGGGACTGCACTTACCATTCCAGAGGATCCTGGTGTGCTGCCACCCCCGGAGGTCTCCCAGGAGATGTGGCACTCGTGCCCTGTTGCTCTTCCAGATGGCGATGGACTGCCTGGAGCTCCTCTTCCACCACCTGGGAAGACACCAATGCCTCAGCCCTTGGTGCTCAGGCCAAGGTGGGCTCTCACCAATGACAAGAGCAGCTCTGCCAAGCAGAGTGAGGAATGAGATCTTAGAGATTTTGGGGACACTGATGGTCCCAGCCTGGGGAGCTGCTTCCAGGCTTCAGCACCACACTGGTTACTTTATGACAGCAAATCAAGGCATGGCTTCAAACATGCAAGCAAATGTTTAACATTTAATAAATAATTTACTCTGGAGAGGATTGCCTTGGAAGTTAGGACAATAACTCAGTAAAAACAATGAATATGGAAGAAAATTAATTAATTTGTGAAAGAAAAAATTAATCCAAAAAAAAGAAAATAAAGAACAGAAACAATACTCAGGATTCAGTCCAATGGTCCCTAAACACCTCCATACAACAGAAAACTACTTATTGCAGTGCTGCAGTTTCTAGTTTGGTTTTTTGGGGGTCTTTGTGGGGGGGGGAGGGGGGGGTTGGTTTGGTTTTTTTTTTTTTTTTTGTAAATTTGCAAAACTAAATCAACTGTCAAGTCAGACTGGCTTATTTTTCTCTCACATTATTGGGTTTTAATTAAAATTTTACTTAGACAGCAAATCAGGAAACAAATATGTTCTCTTTCAGATTGCAATGACAAAGTCTTCACACTTTGTAATGAAATGGTTGTCAATAAAACGAAGAACAATCAAGTGACTCTGTTTCTTGCTTCAGTCTTAGTATTTAAGCTAGTATGCAGCCAACATCAAAATCGTTCCTGGAGGGGTTTTTTTTTCTATTTGGAGCAATCTAAATGAATCTGGACCTGTGGTGGCCAGACAGGGTACAAAAGACAAAGCTGCAATGCTGAAGACAATACAGATGTAATAAAGGCATTCCTGGGTTTCTCAGTCAGAGTACTGGTACTTTTCTGCTCTGTGTTACTGTGTACCTGTTGTCTAAAGGAAATGATAAGACTAGAGGATGAGGTGAAACTCTTTGTATCTCAAAACATCTTTTGGGCAGTTTAGCTGTGCCCAAGCACACAGGAACACACCACTGAAATGGGCAGTGGATGCAGCAACTCCAACAAGGCTCCAAGCAAGAGCTCTTCGTTCTCAGTTCTCCTAATCCATGAACATTTCTTCTGCTCCTGAGTGAGCTCCAGAAAGCACTGACACACACAGGAACTGAGTCACATCACTCTATCAGACACTTCCAATGATTCCTCTCAAGATCAACTGCAAAATCCACCCCAAAATTATTTCAATATGACCCATAAGTTCTTATATATATAACTTTTTCTCTCAGCTGTTCCACTACCATTTAGCAAGGATATTCCTGGTTCCTCATACAAATTCAGTATTGATTGAGAGATCCCACTCCTCTGTACCCTTTGCCCCTTGCTTCAGTAAATCTCTCTTCCTGTTTTTTGTGTGCTTTATAAATTGCTTTTGGAAGAAAAGTAGAGATTGAATAAAAACTTCCCCTAAGTTATTTTTCAGCTCAGCCTTCCACTTAGGAAATCTGAACTTCATTTTCCGAACTATACATTAAAGCTTCAACCTCAGGTGTTCCATTTTAATTGCCTGCTATTTTCATTACCGACCATGAGGGCAGCAAATGCTCTTCAGGAGATACTTGTATTTTAATTTATCTGCAAACATAAATCACACATTATAGCACTTTTTTCCTCTAGGTTAATTGAATCAATTCTCTAAATGTCTCTTTGCCTGACCATTGCAAAAGGCTCACTGGTTGAAATCTCTTTAAGAATTATGGCCAATGAGCTGTGTGCAGGATGGGAGCAGTCCTTGCTCCAGACAAAGGTGTATTATACACAGAAAGTAAAAATGCATTATTATACACCTAAGCAATATGACCTGTGAAGCAACACCCACAATGCTGTGAGGAGCCTCTAAAATATTATTTCAGAATTTTTCATGTATCTCAGTGAATAAATTCTTTTAAAATTATAAATTTATTAATAATTGAGCCTGGATATATCTTAAGCTATAAATAAACAGAATAAAATCCACTTTTACTTTCCTTATTTCTACATTACCTCTAACACCAGAAAAAAATGCTGGTATTAAGAACAACCATTTTATTACTGAATATTCATAAATGTCTAATGAAGAAAATTTGATTTAACACTTTTCTCACTAAAAATTAGTTAAATGGATCATTTTTGGTAAAAAAAGTCAAACAAATCAGCTTTTTTACCTGTCATATTGGCCATTTCATATCCAGTGGAACTGTTAAATGCTGGCAAAATTAACAAATGGCAAATTTACAAAATTTGCAAAAGGAAGAGGCCTAAAGGGCAGAATACTTTCTTCAAGCAACAGAGATCTACATACAGTTGGTAAATTTACCAGTTGTTGGTAAATTTAGTCCAAAACTGAAATGCAAATTTAGGGATTTAAGCAAGCTTCAATAATTCATAATTCAGTGAGAGTGATAAAGCAGAAAATGCTTGAAAAAGTTCAATGTTGGACTTACTTCATAAGTGGGTCAGTTTTAAAAATTAGCATTTTAGTTTAAGCCAGCAGCTGAAATGTCACCTGTCCCTCACTGGCCAGAGTGACCCCAGCAGTGCTGCAAAGAGCATGTGCTGGTAACTGTGAACTTATAAGGAACATGTTCTTGGGTGCAGGGATTTTATTCTGAATTAGAATATATAAAAAAACTTTGTTTTTAATTTCTCTTCAATTTACCTGTTGAAATTTATTATTTGTAAAACACATCGAGCCTCAAATGGATTGACCTTCTGCTAATGTACATCACCTAATGAATGGATGCAATTAACTAATTCATATTGGAATATTGCACTTTCCAGCTCACATTCATCATCACTAAATGTGTGATCTAGTTTGCAAGTTTAAATTTTTTATTATTACCCTTTAAACTAAAGAAATAAGTCTTGTATTTAATTACCTGAACTTACATATTCAATTAATAGCTTCATTACCTTAATGAACATAGATACCATGCAGAAGTAACAAAAGATTGCTGCTGGGTCTGCTCCCAAGTACACCCTATAAAGGGTCAGCTATGAACCTCAGAACACCTTTTTTTTATTAAAAGGTCTTGATTGTGGAATTTCAAAGGAATTGGGCCTGCCAATCTAATATTCTTATACAGGGGCCTGAGATAAATGTATCATCTATGTTCTAAATATTTAATACATAGAAGTAATCCCAGAAGCAAAACTTGTATCTGGAAAGACAGAGGATTTACACAATCAAATGTGGATAATTCTGAATGAAAGGGCATGAAAAGAATGAAAACCAGGCAGACTGACAACTCATCTATTAAAGGATGAGTGGAGTATGGAGTGAAACAAACAAATGCAATCGTTGAGGGAGAGAGGGGACAAAGCCCTGGGAGCAGCAGCTCTAACAGAATATTCATCGCCAGCAGAGGGTCACATTGTGGCTGGATGGCTCCCTTGGAGGCCCAAGCAGAGTGGGAGACAGGTGAAAGAAGCTGGGTTGGTGAGTCAGGTACAGGAAACACTGTCACTTTTCTAGTGAAAATCAGATTTTAGAACCATGAATCAACTCTCCTAGTTAGCTCCCTGTACTTCCCAAATGCACAACTTCACTTTTGTGTGTCAGTAGAGTCAAATCTGTCATTATCTTTGGCTTTCATGCTACATTCCTTTTATCGGTTAGGTAGGCTCAGATCTCCTCCTCTTCACAACCCTACAAGTAGCCTTAATAAGTGTCAGGGCTGCTACAGGGACCCTGTGCCCTGCAGAATGATGAAAGGTTTTGATAACATGTCCTATTCAGGTTAAGAAAACACAGGATTCAGATCCCTGCAATATACTTGGATATATTGGATCCACTGGATGTACTTTTCAGGATGTTTCTTCATGCTGCATTAATGTATTTAGCAAAGATGCCTTTTGTTTTTAATAGCAAAACTATATGAGAAAAGTGAATATGCAGGAAAAAAAGAGCAGGGAATTGGCTTAAACACGGCATTCCTCTGTACTAAATTGATCTATGCTTTAAAAGCAAAATTCTTTTTATACTGCAACAGTCATTCTCTGGATGCATTCAGTAAGGTTTGCCCATACCATCACGTACCAGCTAAGCTCCTCCTAGGGCTCAGAGGGCAGCACACCCAGTGCAGCTGATAACAGTGCAGCACGTAAGCATCTGTCCAGCATTGCCCCGACACTTCCACGGGGTGCCAGCACTGACAGCCCTGTCACGGGGCCCTCTGCAGAGGAATGTTATCTGTGCCCCTCTGTGCCAGCACGGCTGCTGAGAGATTAAACTGGCTCAGAAACTCTCAGGCAGGACCTGAGTTACACATACAACAAGCTTTGAAATTTACTATCATCAGTTATACAACCATACATAACATGGATGTGCAGTACCATCAGTTATGCACTGAGGCCTAATGGTGTGCCCAGCCAGTCAAGAACAAAGCAAAATCCTGGGTCCTGCTTTAGAGAAAGTGGAGTTTAGTTCTCCCTGAAATCAGTGTCAGCAACAGCAGACATATACATGTCAGGCCTTAAAGATTATGAGCAAAAAGCCTGAAGTACACATATGTGGTAAGGGTTTGATCTCATATTCATGATACAGACAGAAATGTTTTATCTGGACACTGAGATCACAGAGAAGAAAGAACAAATTCTCAAGCAGTCCCCTTGTGTGCCATGCCCCTTTTCCAAGGTGGGCTTAGCTAAACCTGAGCTGCCCATTGCAAAGATTTCTCACCTTGAGCACTTTTTCACCAGGGACTACAGCAGAGACAGAGGGATAATCAGGAAATAAAATAAATAAAGAAATAGAAGGTTTATGTACTAAAAAACTAAAACACTTAGAATGCTAAATTACAGTGTGTTCAGATCTTCCTCACCTGAATTTTGTCTTTGACTTCCCCAGCAGGAGAACCAATCTGTAAAACAGAGAAGGCCCCTTGTATACCATGCATCAGTTTCTGTATGAAAATTGAGATATAAATTAGGCAAAGGCATTTGACCAGGGACCTGAATTAGAGGTTCACAGAGTTAGTCTAATTCAACTAAAATCAGCAAACTTTAAAATAATTTGGCCTGTATTATTACAATACAAAAAATATATGGTGTATTTACAACCTTGGTCTCTCCAGCTGTGTTGGTTTAGGTTTTATTACATCAGTAATAACAATTTATGTGATACTCTGAATAATGTGCTATTAAAAATTCAGTACACTATATATTGTTACCCGTGGGATTTAAACTGTGGGAGCTATGTGCATTATTCTCTACTTTGCTATTTCTATAGGAGTGAAGATTACTATAAAAATGGTTAGGTTATATACATCATGTGAATTCCTGCTCTGCTTGAATCCAGGTGAAGAGAAGAAATAGCTCAGTCCAGACTGCCTCAGGGGTAAGAGTCCCCAGAGTTTTAGTCTTGCAATCTAAGGTTACACTGATCCCACATTCAAGCATGAAAATAATATCAATGTGCTTTTTGATGTCTTTAAAGGATGCCAGCAGATTTGTGAGGCATAACCTCCCCTAACAGAATCCATTTGATGCTTCTACAGAGCACCAGCTTTATCTGTGTGTCTATTGATTTTACTTTTCACAGCAGTTTATCTAATTTTCCTGGCACAGAAGTCACACTGACAGTTTTGTAGCTCCTGTGATCACCTTTGAAGAACTCTCCTGAAGCACCAGCAGATCAGTGGTATATTTCCTATGGCCTGTTTTGCTGACATTAGGATCAGGATCAGCAGAAAACCAACCCACTGACACAAGCACTTGAGAAGCTGAGCATTTTAACCCCTTGGTGGAAACACTGCACAGCTCCAGCAATTAGTTACTGGTTAATTTATCAATTTCTCTTGAAGTGTTTCCTGATGACAATTTATTTTAGACAAGTTGCTCACACCCAGCCCACCAAATCTAGCAAGACAAATAATTCTTTTAGCTGTGGACATAGCCATGTTGAATGCTTCTTCTGTGCTTCCATCCTCCACAGCTTTACTTACAGTCTCACACGACTCCTCTGGTAATAGAATTTGAAAACATTTAGAATCTTACTTTCACATTCTTGGCAAAACCTTAAAATCTTTTTGGTGACCTTTCTTGTGGTTCTACATTTAATATGTATGCTCCTTACTTACTTATATAACTTCCATTTTTGGAAGATGTCTTCATTTTCTTCCCTCAGATGACACAGTTTCAATATTTATGGGTGGCACTGCTGGTATCCTTCTCATTCTGACTCTGGGAGCAGGGCCTCGGTGAGGGAACAGTAGAAAACAGTAATCACAGTGCATTTTCTTTCCCTTCTTCAACCAGATGTTCCATTGCATACGACTAAAAGGCAATTAAACAGAGGATTAATCAAATAGATAGCAATTAAAGCCAAAGCTTTCATAGTGTTTATATTTACACTTTACTTGTCTTTCTTAAAACGCTACATACATATTTTTTCAATTTGGTAAATGTCATAGAATCTCTTTCTAAGTATAAGAAAAGGAGAAACTGAATTCAAATGTTCTGAGCTGCCCCCTTTTCTCTTTGGAAAGTGAGGCAGTGCCTTTGAATTGCCACATATCAAAACTGGAAGGATTTACCAAGGGAGCAGTCATCCCCTGTGTACTCTGTTCTCAATACTTTCTTAGAGCACCTGCTTGAATCTCATTATAGAGCTGAGGAGAACCTTTGGTCTAACTTTGCATCCAAGTTCTTATTAATGGAATTAAAAATAGGATTTTTATAAAGTATTGAAGAAGATCTGGTAGGATCAAATGTGAAATAAATGCTTTTGTTGCAGTTCTCCACCCTGCAAAGACAGAAAATTCATTTAAGGAAGTCAACGTGATCTGAACAAATGAGTATAAATTTTTGTCTCTGACATGCTATTGCCCCATTATTAGTTGAAAAGTAGCATTAATGTCTTCATACCTGCTATGAGACAAAACTCAGAGGTACCTACATATATTAGGTGAGCAAGACTTGCATCTGCATAAGAGAAGGAATCGCTATAGACAAACAACTAAAAATTGCTTCCATAAACATGTTTCTTTATTTATTTATCATTTTCCTGAAAGAGAGGAAGTGGTTTATCTCATTCCTGCTGTAATGAATATCCTCCCAAGCATCCTCCCTCAGTTCTAATGTATACATTACCCTGAAAGAATTCTCTCACAGACATAACAAACATACACTCCACCCCGCTGTGATAATTGAGGTCCTGAGTAATATGTTTGTTTCTCGGTGGCGTGGGGTAAATGTTTTCAAGCTGCTATTCACAGGCCATTTTCAGGGGCTCCCCAGAGGCGGGCTCAGCTGTCTGTGCCACAGGCAGGACCTGTGGAGCAGGACTGGAGCTGTCCTGCAGCAGTGTCACCGCCTCTGCACGGGTGTCCCCGGCTCACCAGCACCAGCTCGGATGCTGCCATCTGCTGCTGCATCAGCTCCGTGCTGCTCCACAGGGCAGCGCTTTCAGAACCACCTGAGGACACACTGGAGTTTGGATGCAGAAGTAGAGAAAGGTGAGTAAAAGCACACAGAAAAGCAGTCAAGGATGAAAACTGGGTGGTGGGGAGAACTGGAGGGTTAAGGGGTGAAGCTGGGGGTGGTAAGTGCTGCAGGGAACACTCAGCAGGACCTAGCTGGAGGCTAGGAGGAACACTGATGGGATAACAAGTGGCACATTTCCCTAACCCTGTAAGGCTCTGCCCTCTTTAGGACAGATCCAAACCTCAGCTGCACTGAGCAGCTACAATACATGCCAAAATAATCTACCAGAACTGGGCTGAAGTTCTAGTGTCAAGTCAAACAGCAGAAAATAGTCGGAAATCAACCAGAGAGTATAAAGTCTGTATCACATCTGATAAAAACATTCAAGATGCTGAAGGAATAAAGGTGTTATATTTTTTTCTAGGAGGTGCAGTTCTTTGAGATATTTGGCAACTTCAAGTCTTAAGATCATGGAAAATAATATTATAA
Organism: Zonotrichia leucophrys gambelii; assembly: GCF_028769735.1. Classification (NCBI taxonomy): domain Eukaryota; kingdom Metazoa; phylum Chordata; class Aves; order Passeriformes; family Passerellidae; genus Zonotrichia; species Zonotrichia leucophrys. The sequence goes on along the minus strand of NC_088180.1, from coordinate 6,724,771 downwards.
TACTCTACATTATAGCACCCAATGCGTTTTAAGCCAAACATACAGGAAATATATAGTAACTCAGTGCTTCACTTCCCTGTTCTGCCTTGTAAGGAGCCACTGGACCAAAGCAGATTTCATTAAATGTTCTTCATTTATTCTGCCTCATTGCTCTTTTGTAAACAGGGAAGTTCACTAGAGAGCAAGGCATTTAGTCCAAAAAGAGCATTGTGAGTGAATATGCAAATTCAACACACACCACCAAGGTAAGGCTCCTCATTAGACACTGAAATGTCTCAGAAGTTAAGGGCTTTTGTGTACAGGGTACAGTAGAGCATTCTCCCAAGCATTTGCTCTCTTTACAACTTCCCCTTGAAAAATTCTTTGACAACCAATAGTAGCATGGTTTAAATCTCAATCAAGGTCAGAGAGAAATTTGCAAGTATATATTGGTTCCCTACTTTGTGGTTTATCTTTTTGCCTTTTTTTTTGATCAGGATGATAGAAACAACAATTTATTAATTCTTACAAGGAATTAATTCTTTAAAAAAAAAAAAGTAACATAGGAAAGGTAATGATTAATCTATTCTATAAGAAAAAAAGAAGAAATCTGATTGCGAACTTACTGGTATTATCTAACCAGTATAAATAGAAGTGCACTTAGAGAAGGCATAGAATGACAAACCCATGATGAATTGTTAGGGCATGTTGAGTTGGTTCTGTCAATGCCTGCAGTCAGATGATTTCACTGGCTGTACAAGATGAAATCTCATATTTCAATGTTTAAGTAAAAGTGTCAAAGTTCAGCTGGAGCACGGACAAATACAGAACAAATTTTGTGTGTATTTGTAACTAGGGCACCAGAGCAATAGAGGAAGCCAAAATGAGCCGGAAAAACAACAGGAGTTTAAAGGAGAAATTTTCCTTGAAGAACAGCCTGGTTAAAGAAGCCCTCTCAGAGTTCCTGGGAACTTTTATAATGATAGTAAGTGTCAGCTGCTTTCTTTTCTTCCTACTAATCTAATGTTGGACAGTGCTTGTGAGGGGACATGTACGTTTTCCTTGTACTGTGCCAGCAGCGAGGTTACAGCCTGAGCATGCACAGCCTGAACGAATTGCTCCTCTGACGGTAAGTTTGTAATTCCCTTCTTCACCCCATGTAATTATCATTGCCTATAAAAACCAGATTGTTTTATGTACTACAATTGTCTGATTGGCATTAGATTTCATCTACGAGTGGAATTTCAGTGAAGGAGTAAGCTCTGAACAATCCAGATAAGAACAATGAATGTTGCTAATACTTTCCTGGTTTTTAAAATCTCAGCAGCTCATTTTATGCACAGATTCTGTTTACATTGACAAACATATTGTACTGCATGTTTAGAAAATTTTAGTTGGGTTGTTTTCCTGTGTAATATAGGAATTTAGCTTTCTGATTTGTAGTCAATTTATTGGGAGTTGCATTGCCAAACCTTCAGAGATTTTGTAAGTTTAAAATTTTTTGTTTGTTTTTAACTCTATAACATAAATTATATATATATTGCTTGGTCCTATAGTACTGCTACAACTTAGATAAATAACCTAAATTTCCCATTTTTTTTAACCCCAGATTTTTATTTTTATTTTTATTTTTATTTTTATTTCTTTACCTAATTTCTTGCGCAGTTTTTCTGTGCATTTTGCACTGGGACTGTGACTCACCAGGGGAGAGAGCAGGCTGTGTAGCAGTGCTAGAAGTCAAGCAACTAGACTATTTATGCCAAACTTTCTTTCTTTCCTTCTCCTTTTTGTCTGGACAAAGTCTTGCTTATTGCTAAATATTTCATCATAGTGAAAAAGGAAAAAAAAGTAGCAGGCACAGCACTGTCATATGTTTTATAACTGTAACTATATTAGCTAAATTTCAAGTAAGTCATCTAAAAATTCCAGTAGCTCATAAAATACTGGAAATTATGGTCTTTACTACAGTTCAGCCAACTGAAGTGCACCAGCACTAAAATAACATTATTCTCAAATTTAATACCATCCATAAGACGTTATTACAGTAAGGAGCACATTTAGAAGCAAGGAGCACAGAGCACTTTACAAACATTAATGAATTAAATGTCACAACACCCTGGTAAGGAGGGGAAATGTCATTATCTTAATTTTGTATATTAGCAAACCTGATTACAGGAGCCTGCACAGGAAGCCTGTGGCAGAACTCTGAATATAACCCACATCACCTGACTTCCAGTACTCTGTGCTCGCCACAAGATCCTCCCCCTCCTTCCATTAATAAAATTAGGCAAGAGAAGAAAACATATTAAAGTGCAGATTAGACAGCAAATGATATTATTTAATATTATGCTGCACAAGGCTAGAAAGGAAATGCAAACCCAGATTCTATTTCCTAGTATATTCACCATATGAGTGTAGTAGAAAATGGTAGAAAGTGTAGAAAGCTACAAAATTGTTGTTGACAATCTGAGTTTCTCATTTCTCTTACCCTTTCTAGTTCCAGTCTTGGTTTAAAGAAGAAAGAGCCTCACCTGGATTAAACTGCAGTTATCTCAGTGCTTGTATACCTCAGCTTATGTTTAGACTGCACAAGTTAGCAGCAGTACCAAGTGTTTATTGTGGAGAAACACTGCCTTTTCTGCTGTTGTCTTAAGCTGCACAGGGGGAGTTTAGGTTACATATCAGGAAGAAATTCTTCAATGAAAGAGTGATTGAGCACTAGAATCACCTGCCCAGGGAGGTGGTGGAGTCACCATCCCTGCAGGTGTCTAAAAAAAGACTGCACATGGCACTCAGTGCCATGGTTTAGTTGTTAATAGGTTAGACTTGATGATCTCAAAGGTCTTTTCCAATCTTGTTTGTTCAGTGATTCTATTTATTGCTGTTGCTTTAAAACTGTCAGCTAGTATTCACCTAAAGCACAGATAAATATTAAACCCTTAATTTAAATTGGAGCTAATGAAAGAGGCATCCTGGTGAGTCAGAGGACAGAAATCCTTGGAAAACAGCATGAATGCAAAAGTTCTAGTACTAGGATAGTGTGAGAACTGTGTGTTAAAGCTGTTACAAAGGAGAGGAGAGTTCACAGCCTACAGCACAGTTGAATCATGTCTTTGCTGAAAGCCACCTCAGGTTGCTGTGATGGGGTTTAGAAACTGTGGAGAGCACCTGTGCCAGGGAGCAAGGCTGAGCCAGCATTTCTGTTTGCCACAGGCTCTGTCTGGAAGCCAATGCTAACTGACCACACCCAAATCTGGGACTCACTGCTGGGAGTTAGCCGGGTGAAATTCTGTCCCTCCAAATCAGCTATTTCTAAATTTTCTAGAGAATAACATCAGAGGCCACGTTCTAATAGGAGCCTAAGCTGCCATCTTTGGTAACTCTAAGTCTTGCAACATTGTTTTCCAAACAGGAAATCTAGAAAGTGGAATAACTCACTAGAGAAAAACCCAGCCTTCACCTCAGGGTGTGGCCTGCAATGTCGGACAGATTTCACACAACAAGCCTTGAGAAAGGCACTGGGCACAGAGTTTGGATAAAATCTCCTGGTCAGCCCTACTCAGCATGCTGCACTTTGCCTTGCAGCATGGACTCAGAGCACGTAGACAAAATTCTTTCCAGGTGAAAATTAAGTAGAAGGTGAGCTCCAGAATCACAGGAAATGTGCTGACCATCAATGGATGCTCAGTCCAGTGAATCAGACTGGAGATGCTCCATATAATTCCTCCTGAGCGGTCCACAGGTTCTCAGGTGCTTACATTATACAAATTGATAACACAGCCCATGTGAGCCATGCTCTCTGCTTAGCAAAGCACCCAGTTTTGGTAAGAAACATGAAACTCCAGGAGCCTGGAAGCATCCTGAGCTGGGAGAACACCTGCCTGTTTGCACCATGGTGGCTGAGAGCCCAGCCTCAGTCAGTCTCAGCCTTTTGCAGCTGGGACTGGCTCCAAGGTCTCCCTTGAGGAAGAGCTCTCTGGCGAGCTTTTAGTTCTCAATCATGTTTCCTGGGTCAGTACATTTCCTCTTGGGACTTCGGTGAGTTAATCTGGGGGACAACACCTGTGTGCTAGCACAAAAGAGTCAGGAAGCCATGCTGCAGCAGATAGATGGTTTATGTGGCTTTTAGTGAGTCTGCATGGAACTCACCTATCCAACTGTCTCTCTGCTTTTAATCATGCTCCTCTCCATACTTCCTCTTTGGAACTTGACTGCATTGCTCTCAACCAAAATGGGATTTACTCTGACTTATGCCATTAAGTATATCTGAATTGAAACAGTTCCAAAAGGAGATGCCAAATAGGCCATGTGGCTTCCTTTAGCAGCTACTGCTCACCTAACACAGTTTCTATTTCATTTTCACTCTCAAGAGCATCTTACTGAACAGAGTTTCCCAGAAAGGAGCTGCACAGGAGCCAGGATCTCCAGAGGCCAGAGCAGCATTCACTTCCTTGCTGAGACAAAACACAGGCTTCCATTTAGCATATAAATACAAGAGGGGAGTATACATGCTCCTAATAGATAGTTTTCTATATCTATTCCTATAATCCTGGTATCCAGCTGGAGGTGGGGAGCCTCTTGCAACTCCCATTGAAGCAAATGTTTGTGTGTGCTTAGAGGATTCAAGACACAAGCATGAACTGAATACGTGACAGCCCTGAAATAGCTCAGCTAATGAGGAAGGCTATTTATCATCAAAATGTTTTAGTTTTGTTTTCATATTCTGACCACTTCATTATTCAAGTTATTGCTCCTGCTCTGTTGCAGAGTTGAGTTGCTTCAGAAAAGTCTTCAAGATTGGCATTACACAGATTTGCTCAGTCCATAAGATTAAAATTTAAACCAATTTTCTATATCTACTTTTTGTGGTCCTACATTCCAGTGCACGTTAATTACAATACTGCAGGGTAACATATATCCCCTATTCTAAACATGCATTAGAATTCTCATTACATGATGTTATTACTTGACAGCAAACATAGCTTTTGATCCTTTGCTCCTTAAATAAGTGTTTAACATTTAACACAAAACCACTACTTAGACATTTTAAACAAAGATAAATTCCCAAGTCCTACATTTTTGTGAAATGGAGAATTTTTTTTGTATAAGATGAAATTACAGCAAGTTTTGTCTAAGGTAAAAAATTAAATATCAGCACTTTCTAACAGCTGCCTTGTTTGCCATCAGTAGTGAATTTCCTGGAGTACATAACATTGTATAATTAGCTCTTAGTGAACTTAAGTTTGTCAAAGCTAGATAAGAGGGTATTAAAACTTAGTTATAATTGGTATCTTGATCTGTCACTCAGCTTTTAAAATATTACACAGTGCTACAAATACCATGAGCCCTAGCAGTGTTAGCACTTTGAAGAGCAGCTCTTATGTCAGAGATTCACACATCTGGGTCTCTAGCAGCAAAAATATAGTACAACCAAAAAATAATAAATGCTATCATGAATCTAATGTTATATAGTTGCATATACTTGATGGCATTACATTTTGCTAATGATTCTGGTGAAGACATACAAACTCTATTTAATACAAACTGTATTAAATCAGCATTGCAAACAGAAGACAAAGTGGTAACAAAGACCCTTAGTCGTACTGAGGTTAAGGAGGTGTTCTTGCATACTGTTGTTATTTTCATCATCTTATTATTACCAGTTTTTTTTTTCTAGACAGCCTTTCTATTTTAGAAGTCATTCTTTAATTCAGCTGAATATTAAGCAGTGTGAAAAATTTGAAAGGAAAGTTAGCTAATTATTCTTTTACCCCAAAATATTTATGACAGCAAAACATTCTGAAAAACCATGGGAATCTTTTGTTTTCCATCCAAACTTAGGCTTCCCAGTATATGACATTTCAAACTTTTAGGTGACTCAGATGTTGTGTTACATGAAAGCTTTGAAGAAAATTATCTTCATTTCTGCAATGTCAGCCCCAGCACATAACTCAACACTCACTGTTTAAGGTTTCAGTAAGCTGAACTTAATTTCCCAAAACCTTTTTCTGTGGATACCCTTCTCCCCAGAAAGTTTCATCTGTAGGGCTGAAGCATAGGCACCTCTGCCTGAGACTTAGAGCAGACTTGCATCTTTCCAACATTCAACTGTGAGTGCAAAACTTGAATTTATGTTTTACAGACACAAATTTACAAGGTGTTTTTTCAAAAGTTTCACCAAATAAAAGAAAGGTAATAAAAGTAATAACTTTTTAAAACTGTTATAAACAGTTGGAGAACAGATTAAAAGACAATAAATGTAGTTTGTGCTATGCAGTGAGTTTATATCTTTGTGATCTCAACAGTTCAATAAACCATTCTAGTTGCAAGTGAATTCCAGGGAGCTCTCCAATCCATGGTCCAGTTTAAAGGCAAATGAGAGTCAGTTCCTCTAACCCATTCCTCACACGTTTCTTTACTATTAAAAGCATTCATCTTCCTCTTTTTTTTTTTCCAACAGCAAACAGCTTTGGTTTTAATTACTCCTAAGCATGTACCTCTAACCATGAGGGCCCAGCAGAGATCCACCCCCCTGCTTCTGCAGCCAAAGGAAGGAGTAAAAGAAAAGGAACATGCACCCTTTACACTCCAGGGACAGGATAGAAATCCTCCTTTCTCAGAGTCTGCAATGCCCACTCTTGCACACTTTCTCAATGCTACAGAACACAGAGAGTTGGTGCAGAGACTAAATATATTTTAGGAGTTTAGAAAGATTTAAAGCTTTTCACTTGGGGTAGGAAGCAAAGCATCATAGCTCAAGAACAATTGAATAAGGTGGGAGGGAAGCAGCACCTGAACAGATTCTTTTCCTCTTCAAGGCTGCTAGGTAAGATGTTGTTCCTTTGCCTGGCCTTTTCTTTCTAGCCCTGATACAACAGGCAATGTTTCACTCCTGAAAGTTTGTGTCTGAATATTACATTTCATTTTCTTTTCTGAATTTCTAAAAATTAGTAAGAAAATAAAAACAGTCTTCAGTAAAGAAACTGACTCAAACCAGTTGCCCTCTATAATTCAGGAAAGAAAAGCATTTAGTATTTCAGGATGGAGTGTGCAATATTAATCATAACAAAATATGAGAAAATGCAGACTTTTGCATTCTCTCTAGGTGATTACAAACTTTTATTTGTCTCCTATTTCATATGCAAAAGCAATAATAAAATTTAAAAGCATCAGTTTATATAACACAGCATAGTCTGTCCCTCAATATTTTCACTATTTTTTTCCCCACAAAGCAATTTGAACCTTATATTTATATGTTTTTAAAACTTTATATACACAAATATATAAAGTTTTATTAAATTTACAATCATGTCTCCAAGTAGTAATGTCTCTTTCTGTCACTAGAAAATGGTTTCAAAATGGCAATAATTTTTAGGCTTTTGTCTATACTATTTAATTCACTAAATGTAAGGGCTTGGGGGTTTTTGCACCCCTTATTTATGAGATAGCAAGTCTGAAAAAAAATTAAAATCCATCTGAACCCAAGAGGATATTGGTTGTTTCCCAGAAGAACATCAGCAGAATGGATACAGTGAATTTTTATTGCTCTAAACTTGATTAAATCATAACATACAGAAATCCTCCCCACCTCACCAAAACATTTCATTAATGATAAAATAAGAGCTGTGACTAGTAAGCTTGACTGGTAAGCTGTATTTTTTATCTCACCTTTAAAAGTTTAAATACTCTCTGATTTAACAAAATATAGCAAATATTAAACATTAAATTGGATGAGGACTGGTCTTTCCTGAAAGGGGTTTTCCTGTAACCTGAATTCTTGCAGAGCTAATGCCCTGAATTTTAGAAAATCTAACATGTCTCTGTTTTTGTTGCTTTTAGCATTACTGTCCCTGGTGAAAGAATACTTAGGAACCCTGTCTGAATTAAGATCCTTTGTAATACACAGCAAAAATACATCTCTATGTGGAAAAAGTTTCTAATATTATAAAACATCTTATTATGAAATTCAATAGGTAAATTCTTAAGCAGACTTGCTTTGTAAATGAAGGGATGGAAATGAAAGTGAGTTCTAAAACACACTCCCTTAGGAAGATACCACCAAATTAGCACACCTCAAACTGAAAAGCTTATTTACTACTTTTATAAGTAGCTCATCCTATTTGGAAATATTAATGTTGGGTAGGGGAACTGCACAAGACTACAGTACACCATGAAGAATGCTGTGAAGTTTTCACAGGCACAGATTCCTACCTGCAAATACAGCCACTATTTTTCTAGCATTTCATGATTGAAAGTGAGCAGTTTATGATTAATTTTTTTTTGTACCTGCTGACTGTATTCCTTATAACACATTGAATTCCTGAACTCATGCACAGCATCATCAGCTGTGCAGCCACTGAGGCCACACTGTGCCTGCAGGGACACCTGTGGAAGCCCCTGCAGGTGTCACCACAGCTGGAGCTGGGGATGAACAGAGTCCAGCACAGCTCATTCCCTCCACACTGCTCAAAACTCAGCTGCCTCTTTCATGTGACACTCAGAGGGTCTGCCTATAAATGCACACCACTCCTAGGATTGGGTGATAAGAAGGGGGCTTTTTTATATAAGCATTCTTTAAGATGTCTAAAACTTTACAGGCCATGTAGAAAAATAGATTCCCTAAAATTTTGGGTTCAGATCTTGCAGAAAACCTATTTACACTGAAAAATGCTATTACAAGCATTTGGAAAAATCCTGAAAATAGTAAGATAGAAGCAAAATGATCTTTAGTCTCTCTGATGTGGGATACAGAAAGTCCTGCAAGCTTCCAGACAGTAACAGGACCTTAGACTCATTGAAGGCCAGTTGTTTTCCTTTCCTAACAATAGCCTTGTTATCCAAGACAAAGAGAATGATCTAATGGCCTATGAAGCAAGTTTTTTTTTTTTGGTAGAGAAGGTTCAGACAGCTATTCCACACCCAAGCATGTTCTTCAGGGCAGTAATGCTTTTATGAACAAAAAAAGTCAGTGCTGAAAGCAGTCCAGTAATTTTAAGCGGATCAGGCTATAGACAACTGCTAAGAGGAAAATCTGGCAACATAAGATAGACAAGATAAGATAAAGAGATCTGGCTGTAATCTATGTAAATTAAACTCCCATTTACTCCATGTGCTCCAATCAATGAGTGATGTGGGTGCAACTGATGGCTGAGCTTGGCCTAAAATCTTAGAATATTTAATTACAACTCAGTGATCTAGATGGTCTTAACTCAGCCAAACAAAGACTTCCAAGGTATTACATTGCTGTTTGTGTAATTACATGATTGGGTGATAGTTTCCAGTTGCACCAACCTAACTACAGTAAGTATGAGGCAACTTTTCACTCTCCTTCTTAAAAGGTCAGCAAATGGAGAGAGTATTACAGTGACACAGCTCAGACCTGCAGGCTCAGCTCCAGTTTTCCCATCCCTGGATGGGCACACACTGACTGTGCCTGCAGCAGCATTTAGTCATTGTACATGAGCAGGTCCCCTTAGTGCAGCCGTGTTCCAGCTGGCTCACGTGTTTTCTCTGTAGAAGAGAGACTGCTTAGCACAGAAATGGAGCATCTGTGGTTGTGTATTTCCCTAAGATGTGCAGAGCAGGAGCTACAATGCCAGAGGACTGCACAGCTGTTCTGTGTGGCTCTCCTCAGTTCTGGTGATAAAGGAAGGGAAGCCACAGTCTCCCTCTGTTATTTCCTTCCCTTTTCTTGTGAATTTATAGTTGATATACATAGATGTTGCTATCTCCTCTACCATCTCCTCTACCCCTGTTCTCTTTTTCATCATCCTTACAGAAAGAGGTAACATTTTCAAAAGAATGGCCTTTGAGTCTGCAAAACTTTGTCTGTGCCATTTCAGAACACAAGTGCACACTCTACTTGTAGATTGGGCTGGTTGCCTGTATTCAACTTGCACCCAAACATATGCAGGGGCCTAGAGCAGCCTACTGAGCTTGCTCTTCATCTGAGTCATATCTTCCCCAAAATCTTGCTTGGTGCAGTTTCTGGAATACTCCCTTTAAGAAATCTGGAAAGTGATGACTAGAGGATGTTAATTCCACCTCCCATAGACTCTTATGAATTCCAGCATACCCATTCTTTCCATATTAAACATATAAACACATTAGGAATTGTCTCATATGAAGTTTAAAAAGAGATGCCATTTCAAGTGTGACCAGCCCCACTGTGTTTTATTGGTTTATTTCAGTTTGCTGTCTGTGCATTTGTGCTGATCACGTGCAGTGCAGGTGAGAGCAGGGCTAACGCAAGCGTGCCTCATCTCTTGCACAGCAGCCTGCACTGTGTCCTGGAGCTTTTAATTACAGTCCAATAAACTGTGGCTATCTAACACCACCCTACCCTTACATAACCCGAGCTGCAACACTCTGGCACCAGTGAGTGTTTTGTTTGCTTACATGATTATGACCTCAGGCAAGAGCTGCACCTGGGCATATGACACAGTCTCGGGGCACTGAGAAATGCCGTCTGCATTCAAAAGCTGGTTAAGAGAGTAATTTTATGGAGAGCTTTTCTGCCACATTTTGGCATTAGCTAAAACCCTTGGGGAAATAATGGAAACAAAAGGATGATTTTCCTGTTTAAATTGCATCTATTCGAGCAGGACTTGCTTGTTAAACCTTGATCACCAAATCATTTTGGTACAGTCTATTTCTAAGGCAAGACAGATTTTCCCATTACTTTGCAGTTTCTGAATTCAGTTGCCTTGCAACTGAAAATAAGCAATAAGGTTGCTCAACATATATCTACTCACGTCCCAGAAACTGTATGAGTCACATCACTTAGCGCTGCAGAGAAGCAAAAATTTTCAGACTATAAAAATTATTTGAGAGCTTCCATAGAGTATTGGCTCCTTGTGCAGCAGAGCACATAGGCATATATTTAAAAAGCAGATTTTCAAAGACATAGAAATGGATCAGCTAGTCTATCTCAAACTACAAGGTTTTTGTCCCTTTGAATATCTTTCCTGTCATCTTTAATAGACTCTAAATATATGCTTGAAGGTAAGCAGAGGCTTTTGAACTGAATAAACATCATCTTAAGCAAATATTTAAACCTGTTACTGAACTTTATTCTGAGGAGAACCAACAAAAATCCCAAATTAGTTTAAATCCATTTAGAATTCTTCAATGTGAATTATTTAGATATCTCAACTTCAGTTAATTGTTCAAGCCGCAGAGCCAGTGAAATATTTTGCCAGAGCAATATATGATATAAAGTCAGCATAACAATAACACACAATGTAAATACCAGAAAGTTGTCTCAATCCATTTTCAGCACTAAACATTAAAATATTTTTGAACTGTCTTTCATAACTTTTACAGTAAATTTTTCATCACTTATTACATCAGTCTGGAACTGAGACCTTACCTCAGAGAATTAATTTTACTTTCAGATGCAGAGTTTTGTTGAAGGGGCAGTGCAATCTTGTTGGGCTTCAAGTTCTGATGAGTATCCCCTCATTGTGTCTGAGAACAGTTTTCTGTGTGGGGAGAGGTCCTCATTAGCAGACATTCTTCCCTGTGACAGAGATGAGAAAAATAAAAAGCAAAAGTGTGTTGCAGCAAAGGCACACATGACAAATTCTAGCACTGTTTCAGCACTCAACAGCATTTGCAGCTATACCAGGAGAGCAGAAGTCACAAGCAGTAACATCTGACAGACACAGCTGTGACCTGACACCTGTCTTTCCAAACACAGGCTCTGGGCTGTGGGTGTGTGGGCCAGGCCGTGCTGAGCCGCGGAGTGCATGGAGGGCCCATGACGGTGTCGGTGGGCTTTGCCATGGCAGTCACCATAGCAGTGTACGTGTCCGGGGGCGTTTCTGGTAAGTCACTTCTCTTCTATAGCATTTATTGCTACAGTGCTAAGGCTCCCTTGTTAAAGGGTTTCCACTTCATGGTATAAACAATCATAAGTTAGCAACAGTAAGCACCATTACAGCAGAATCTGCACCAGGGTTTTGCGAGTAAATCTCATGTGTTCTTATTTCCTTCTATTCTTTGTGTTTGAAAAAAATATCCTACCAAATTCTGATCTCAACTACACTGTGAAAACCTTGGCAGACCTCTGGCTTTTATGGAAAGTGTTCTATGCAAACCAGAAATCTGCTTGGTGTTGCTTTGAAAATCCCATCAATAGAGATGACCCTGGGCAGAACAGGCACTGTGTTTAAAGAAATGACCACAAAGAGCAATCCAGCAGTCACCAGACAAAATGGTGGCCAGCTACACAGAAAGCAGAATGACCCTCTAATGGGTATAACGAACAGGATTCACCTTACAGAGTGCAATTTATTTCTTCATGTCCCATGACAATAGCAATTCTGCTCCTGATTATCACAGAAGCACCAGATCATAGAAAGCAGAAACATCAGAAAGATTCAGAACCAGAGATACATTCAATGACACTGTCAGTGTCCTATCCCCCTTATTTCTGCTTTAACACTTGCTCAAGCTGATTGGAAGGAATCTCTCTTTAGCTGGGGCCAAGTTAGCTGGGGTAACTAACCAGTGTCCACAGGTGCCATATTGGAGGCTGCCTTGTCTCCTTGTTCCACCATTCAATTTGGCCAAACTAAGATTGGAAACATTAGTATAAATGCTTTTAACAATTGAAGTCTTCCTTTAAAATAGAAAATGATGGGTTGTAAGAACAATGCTAAGCACGAAAATACACAATACTTTATGTTGTATGCAGAGTTTATATTGGCCTTTAAAGCACATGGTGCCCCTGTACTCCAGGTCTCATAAAGGCATTTCTTACTCTTCATAAGAGGGTCAAGTTGGTCTGGACAAATTTCTCTAGGTGTAATTAGGACATTAGAAATAGTTGCTGTAACAGAAATTACAATGGCCATTTCTCTTCTCTTTACAAATTCTTTTACAGAGGCACTATGCAGAAGGTTTCCATTAGAAAGTCTCACATTAGAAAGTGCTCCAGGTTCTACAAAACAGGCAGTCTTGTCACTGTCATTGACACAAACCAGAACTGTTCCTTAATATCACACAAAATTAATTCGGCAGCACATTCCTATTATCTGAACAACTTTTAACTACAGCTCTTGGTTTACATGGAGGCAGCTAAACTCATCTAATGCAGATTCATGAAAACAAACCTGTGAAGACCTGTCCTACATTTGCACCTTTAAGGGATATTCATCTCCATCATTATGTAGAAAATTAGAGTTCAATCCCAGCAGGGCAGAGCAGTTGCAGATGTTGCAGTATTGTGCTTCCTGTGCTTTTCCCACGACAAAGGATTCTGCATGCAGTGCATTTTCTCTGTGAAAAAATAGGAACAGATATTTCAACAGGCTGTTATTATCCAACACACGATTACTAGTGGACACTTCAGAATGCAAGTTCCTAGATAGATTATTTTTGCAATTTCTGTGGCTCTTGAGTCAAATTCTCATGTTTAGGTACTGCTAAAATATTTTTCATCAGTTCTTTATGTAATTCTAAATTAATGCTAACAATATATATTGTCTGCATGCTTAGTGAATTTCAGCTTTTTATTTAGGAAAATTCCCCTTTTTAATTTTCCTCAATATCTAGATAATGTCCCCTATTTTATCCAACTTAGCATTTCAGAGTGATGACTGTGATCACTGCAACCACAAAAGAAGGAGGAACACAGTGTCCAAAGTGAACTTTTTGTTTTAAACCAGTGGCACAGAAACCAAGCATCTTGTAATTCCTCTATGTCAGCATGAGAGCCTTCAATTAGACTTTACCTTTCCATATTAAATGTTAATTAGGCCTCTGTAATATTATTATAACTTGTCCTGGCCATCATAGTCACCCTGTATTATATACAGGTGGGGAAATAAAATCAGGTGTTGAAAGAAAGGAAAATTATTAATTCCAGCCAGAGTAAGGAACAAAAGACAACAATTAATCAAAATTCCCATGAAGGGCTGTTAAATTAGGTGCCATCTATTTGCTCTGTGCTGAAGAATTTGAAACACAGTGAGGAATTCAGCTTTTAATTCAAGACTGGCACTACTAGGTCAGCATTTGGAAATGCTACAAAGAAGGTTTTATCCAGCTTTTTATCTGTGTTTGTCAGTTCATTATGTATCAAAGGTGCCTGGATTTCATAAGATAATGACTCACTGACCTGAAGTGCAAACAAACACAAACTGTACACAGAAGCCCTTTCTCCATCCCTAATCTTTGATAGATAAAGGACATGCTCTTTCAGTTATTTTACCAAAGACAAAGGCCAATTTTTTTTTTCCTGATATTCTTACAGACCAAAATGAGACCTTATCTGGAAGATAAGCAAAGGCTCCTATGTCTTTACAAAATTTGGGGCTTTATTACAAAGAAGTACCTATTCATTTATTTGGCAATTTGTGTTTCTTAAGTAGCAACCACGTATCTGTAAGCAATGAAATTTTCCAAGAGCATACAACACCTTTTTTGTTGACTAAAGATGTTGAGGGAAGAGACCCTATGACATAATAAATATATTTTAGAAACTAAAATTGTCATGAAGAATTCCAATGTTACTGAAATCTTTTTTCATGCGTAAGTTCAGATGTAGCTACTCCTGAATAAAACAAGGAAGGAAGTTTCACAGGAAACTGAACTTTGTTTCAGCACAGCTACTTTATCAGTTTCCTTATCATGGATCTTTCTGGAAAGCACAAGAACCAGACAGAAACACAGTGAAGGACTATGCACTGCTGTCCTCAGGTGCCATCCAGGCACAGCTCACCAACAGCCAACATGAAACTGGACAGCCCTAACATTATTTGATTTTGTCTTATGAAAACTGAGTTCCTAAGTAACCCCAGGTTGTAGACAGGGACACAAACATTATTTAAATCCAGGGCACTCCAGAACTGTCTCAAGGTACAAGCTCAAGCCAGTAACAGTCCTTATCCTAATATGTGCTTGGGATACTAAAGGAATGTTTTTCTGCCCCAGTTCTCCCCTGAAAATAAAGTCAAAGGCCTTGAGGAGAGGGAATATGTGCAGAATAAGGGACCCTCCCATCCCAGCCAATGGGGCAGGTTACTATTTTTCTGGAAAAGTTGTCTATAAGTTACATACTGCAGGACAGCAGTCTGATAAAGAGCACAGTCCACAAGGATCAAGAGTAAGGATGGATCCTAGTGGCTTTTGCTCTCCCTCCTCTGATTTCATCCAACTTGTTTCAGTTTAATTGCAGTCACCATTTAACTGCAAAATAACATCGAGAAAACCATGTACTGTTCTGGTGTTCAAAAGTGCCCACATTTTTACAAATCCTTCACCTATTCTCATGTATCTGAGTCATCCACATGACTTAATTTTTGATTTATTTTTCAGGTGGTCACATAAACCCAGCTGTTTCATTAGCCATGTGCGTGACTGGAAGATTAAAATGGACCAAATTACCAATTTACATATTAGCACAATTCCTGGGAGCATTCGTTGGAGCAGCGGCTGTCTTTGGGATTTATTACAGTGAGTACACCTTAGACATGTTCACAGGACAAACTAGAGGTCAGGCAGTCTCCAAGGCCCCAATTTTTCAATGAATGTCAGGCAGGCAGAGGACTCTTGTTCACACAGGGCTAATGGCAGGAATGAAGCTAAAGCTACAAAAAGGAGAAAGGAAAGAGCATAAAGAGTTTGAAGGGAAAAACAACCACTTGAACATTCCAGGTACCCTACAAATTTACTGAAACACTTAATACTCCAGGAAATGTTCTGATATTTAGAAAAATTATTCATGGGAAATCAGATACTCTGAGATCATGTATTTCTCAGTAAGGATTTTAAATTACTTAATAGCCAGGATATAGGGCTATCCATCTTCCAGGCAAATTAGAAACATTAAAGACCTGCTACAAGTGCCTGTAGGCAAGAATCACCAACATTGTTCATTGAGGGTACAGGATATGAGATCAAGTCCCTCCTGACCAAAGCTCAGACCACCCTTGAGAGGTGACTCTCCAAGGCAATGAACTCCAGGTACAGTGATAAACAGATCACATATTTGACAGGGAAAAAGAAAAACTTCCCCCTGTCCTTGAGGCACAGGGGGTTTTTACACAGTGTGCCAGCAAAGGAAAAAACAGTAACTGCCTGACTGAATCCACTCAGTTGGATCACTTGTGCTTTTAACCCCCTGCTCCAAAACTCTGCTTCCACTGGCCCAGCCCATCTCCTCCAACATCTCTCTCCTGTGGGCACTATGTCTGCAGACCATGCTGGGTCTAGGTGCAGCAGGAAGGACAAAAATGGAAATGCTCCTTGCACGTCAGCTCAGTGCTCAGTGCCCACAGTAATCCCCCAAAGAGGAAAATCTATAGGAACCATGAGAACTGTTTTGGGAAGAGTTGTTTACTTGTTTTAAGGTTAGTGTTAGAATTTGGATACTGGAATGCTAGAACAGGATTTTCATCTGAATCAGTTCTCCTCAAGCCTGACAGTGAGAATTATGGCTGTGGCCATGATGCAGCAGTGTCAACAGGTACATAGGGTTGACAGGGGAGAAACTGTGCTCTGCCACAAGGGCAGCAGTAGGGAAGGGAGCCAGAGTGGGAAGCTTAGATCTAGGTTAGGGACATCTTCCTCATATTCAGGAGTGCTGGATTCTCTCATATCCCTATCTCTGCTCAAGTCCTCCTCTTGCTCTAATTAATTTCCAAACCTCTTCTGCAGTTTTTACTTCCTACAGCTTGTAGGACTTTCATACTCTTTGAGGTGCACTGAAAAGTAGTCACTGGTGGAAAAACAGACATAGGAGAGCATCCCATTTTTTCCTCCCGTAATAGTTAAATGCCACAGAATTATCTGACACTTCAAATGAGAGCCTGATCTGCATGAATAACTGAAATTCTCTGCACTCATGTTGGGGCTTTAAGCAAAGCTAGAAAAAACAGGAACAAGGAAAAATAGATTTATCTGCTAGGTTCAGGAGGGGCTCATCACCCTCACCACAACTTCCATAGGAGATGGGGAGCTATTTCTTTATTCACAAATATCATCTCATCACCAGATCCACTAATAAAACAATGGATTAGAGTTTGTTACTCATGTCTGTCTATGAAGATTGAGTGTCCCATTTAATATCTTCCTAATTCTAAAACTGCACCATTGTCAAATGGAATAGCAGTAATTCCTGCTGGCTGGGAATCCACAACTGCACCATCAGGATGCTGTGCATTTCTTGGGTCATCATAAAAAATGTAGCACATCTTGAAGATAACACATCTGCACTCAGAATCAGAAAGTGCTCCTTGGCACTGAGTTTGGAGCTATGAGCAGGGGAAAACCAGCCCCATTTGGAAATCTGTGGTACATGAAACAAGTACTTCAAGGCACAGGAGGAGAAATGAGACAGGAGGGTATGAGGAGTGCATCACCTCAAACCCAATAATGGGGTTCCTAGGAAAAAGCCATCAGAGAATCACCAAATGGTTTGGGTTGGAAGGGACCTTAGAGCAGTTTCAGTTGAGAATGTGAAGTGCACAGACCCATCACATAGATTCCAGTCCTAGAAAACCTAGAAAAGTTCATGGAGAAGTGCAAGCAGTTGCTGCCTTTTTCCTACAGATGCCTTTATGGAGTACAGCGATGGAAAACTTGAAGTCACAGGACCAAATGCAACAGCACAGATCTTTGCAACATATCCAGCTCCCTATCTGTCCCTTGTAAATGGATTTGCAGATCAGGTAAGTGCACTTGCTATCTTAATTCTACAAATTAAATGTAAAAAAACCTGTAAGCCAAGCAGTAAAAAACCACGTAGATCTAAAAAGTGTGCCAAAACTCACCATTTCAGCCAGATATTCCCTTGTACAATAGAATGAGAATGCAATGCTGTTTGCAGGGGGTTACATTTTAGTAATATTTTACAAGCAAAATAATTTCAAGTTGTTCTTTCTCATACATCATCTTAATTGTTGCACTCAAAATGTCTTTAAAGCAATATATGTAAGAGGTTTTGCTCAGCATAAATCAATGTTTCTCCATAAATCTCAGCAGTCATGGCCACTTGCATCAAAATCTAGCCCATTTTGTGGACCTATTATTCCTTAAATAATGCTTAAGCAGACAGTTTAACATACCCTGAACAACTGAGTTTTCTGCTTCCACAAGCCTCCTCTCTAACCTTCTTTTTTGCAGATAGATTTGTAGTATTTGTTTTTCAAATGAATGAATCTGAAAAATCCTCAACTTCATTTCTAAGCTTTGTCCTTTAATTCCACTTACGCAACAGCAAAAAATGAAGTTTCATATCTTTTACATATTCCTCATCAACTTACCCACCTTCTTCAGGAATACATGAAATAAATACTGAATGAGTAAGGTATGAAAAACAAGAGACGGCCTGAACACAGAAATTCATTACGTAAAAGATTGTGCAATCTGGCTTCAAAAAAAATCTAAACATTGTTTTGAAGTTTTGTAAGAAAGACAGTTCTGATCTTTGGATCAGTCAACAGATTTTTCCCTATGATATTTTTTACCCATGCATGTTTCAAAACAAGCTTAAAAGCACATGAAAACCAAATTTTTAAATCCCTCAAACTTAAGCTTCTCCAAATCAGTATAGAAATTGAATGTTTTGACATCGCTGAAGCTTTTGTCTGTTTTCCTATCAAGTTAATTATTAGCAAAATCAACATTGACAAAGCATTTTATTTAAGCAGAGCTGTACTTGCATTGAAGTAATTCCAAGAAAATTTCCTTCATCAGCTCAATTAGCATGTGTAGTACAGAGTTCATGGTACAGTTATACATGCAACCCTAATTTTAGCTGCTCAGTTTTGACTTGACAGATTTCACTTTTTCTTCTGATGTTTTACAACACCTGTAAATCTCAAAAAACATCTCAATAAAGAGATGCTTATCTAGTCTAAATTTTCAGCATAAACTACAGTCACATAAAACACTTCTATATCAATGGAACTGTTTGCATTGCTATAGCAGCAGAACTACCAAAACTTGAGTCAATAAAAGTGTAAAATTGACAGGGAAAAAAAGTGGAAACAAACATTAGACCTCACACAGGAAATGCCTTTTAAATCCTCTTCTTGTTGCAGACTTTTTTTCCAAATTTCCTCAGCACATTTCTTGTCTTTGTCTTTCAGCTCAGATATCAAAACTTCTCATTACTGTGAAGCAGAAAAGCGCTGAGTTCCAAATTTTGCTATTGTATATAGTGGGATAAAACTAAATACCAGCTCTAAGCCACTCCAATCCACAAAGCTGCCATAGCCCCTCTTTTCATTATTGGAAAGAATCTACATGTATTTATTCAATATTCTTTTCTTTGTCTTGGTCAGGTGATGTCAACAGCTGTTCTTCTTCTGGCTGTATTTGCTATTTTGGACACCAAAAATAAGAGTGTTCCCAAGGGCCTGGAGCCAATTGCAATAGGACTTCTTATAATTGTTCTTACTTGCTCCTTGGGAATGAACAGTGGCTGTGCCATGAACCCAGCCAGGGATCTTGGCCCAAGGCTCTTCACAGCCGTTGCAGGATGGGGGATGGAAGTATTCACGTAAGTATGCCTGGAGATGAAGTCAGATGCTCCTGGCTAAAAATGTTTCTAGGAAAGTAAGATCCTGATTCAACATGGTACCAAGTCATACTTTATATACATACAGGTAATTCTTTGCATACCAGAAGCAGCTATTCATGCACTTTAAGCCAGATATCCTCTAGGAACTGGGCTTTAAAAAGGATTTCCTGCTCCTAGGGCAAATCAAACATGCATAATCTCTAATATCAATCATTGTTTCAAGAAGACCTTTCCCAAAATATTAGAGCTTCTAAGAGGTCACTGAAAATATGAGTGCTTTCTTCTTGTGTCCTGCAGCTTTCAGGGGGGGAAAAAATCAGGAGAGAATTAAGTGGAAATATTTATTGGGTGCTGTAAAAAAACAGAGACATATCAGATTGATTTAGCCTATGATTACTTCTGAGTTACTGCAGAAGTATACAGCAATCTAAAAGCCTGACTTCCTGGCTGGGAGTGAAGGAGTGAATGGAAAAGCTCCCTTCATTTTCCCACATTTCAGAGCCCTCTCCAATCCCCATGTGCACACACACACGCTCTTGGCTGGCCCAATGCACAGCTAATTAGCTGCACATCAAATCCACATCTTACACGCAGCCAGGGTAAGAGGCACTCTGGGGTATCTAAGCAAGAGTAATCTGTCACCAGGAAGCAGATCTTTCGGTTTATTTTTGTATTGTTTGTTTTCCCAGTTATTTACAAGTAGGAATCCCCAGTAGTACTGTAGGCCACTGGAGAGCTCTGGTTAGCAGAGATTTTATTTTAGTAAGAAATAAAAGAAGCACAAATAATCTCTATTTATTCAGTATGATTTCTATTTACACAAATCACGTACCTTATTTGAGGAAAGCTGTAGCAAAGCTTTTCTCATACAAAAAAACAAAGCCAGGCATGGCATAGCTGAAACAGGCACACAGCACAGAGCCAAGGCTGGAGGTAGCCTAGCTCTGGTGAGAGATCAGCTCATTGGTCTGGCTACAGCCAAACTTTTCCTCCCCAGTAGCTCTTACCACTGCACCATGGCACTGCATTTTTTTAAAAACAAGGACACACAGAGCAACATCCCACATTCAGGATTCTCCTCTCTCATACCTGTGTAATCACAAGTAGTTGTTGGCTGTGGTATTAGTGTCAGTCCATAACTGGTAATGTATTATGGAGTTGGCCATTACATTCCTGAAAGTTGGAAGCTTGATTGTATTGTGATCTCGTCACAGAATACCAGTGAAGGCCCCTTCTCTCCGAAAGTATGGTCATATTCATTTACATGAAAAAAAACTACAAGAAAACTTCACATCTACACCAACATAGACTCTCCCCTAGTGTAGTTTAAGGTTTTATATAAGAGAGGGAATGCAGTTCCACTGGAAAGACCTGGTTAAGAAACTTTAAAATGTGAACATAAAAAATAAGATTCAAGATCTCTGATCCTTGCCAGAATAAACTTACAGCAATATAAGTGATGCAAAAAAAATGAGGAAGAAGTCTTCTGTCTTCTTCCCTGCCTTCAGTTAAAAGGCTACCACTATAACCAAGTCCAAGGACACTATAACCATGTCCACAGAGACATGAGGGGAGTGCTGTACAAACCGAGCAATAGGAAATACTCAGGAGACACTGAATGTTCTTTGGGGGAGGATGGAAACATCTCCCAAGGCAATTGAGTCCATGTCAGTGAACTTTCAAGCATTGCCTACAGAACAGCTGGGGACCACTGGAAACCTCCACTTTGGAATAGATCAGATAAATAATGGCAAGACTTTCTACACTGTTCCCAAGCAAATACTCTAAACATTGAGATAATTACCTAACAACAGAGAAAACCCCTCTTCCCTTCTTTGAAGGAATGTATGCTTGAAGGTATAGTAAATGCTGGTTTTATGCTCTCAGGCAGGGAACTGGACTGGAGGGGAGCCCTTCTGCTGGACCATGGAATTGTCCAGATGACAGGACTGCACTTGAGCTGGGATTTTCTAAATTCTTCTTTTAGTACATTTTGCACAAAGACACCTAAAGGAGCATTTTCCCCAAAGCCAAGCCTGAAGACACAAGCTGTGGTGTGGTTTCCCTAGCCCATGCAAATGGCTTGTTTTGGTTAAAGGCTCCCCTCAGAAAACCAGGAGTCTTCCCTAAGCATACGCTTAATATGCTAGTAAACTTAAGAAAAGTTTGGGGAGCAAAGTATTGTCTGTAGTGAGAAAACAGCCAGAGCGTTGATTCCAAACACCAGACTGGATTTTGACAAGCAAAACCGAGCCTGAAACCGCAATAAGAGAGAGAGGTGGGGCTCTCCAGAGCAGTATTTGGTGGCAGCATTCGAAGGCAGCCCGGGCCAGCCCAGCGCGGTTCGGCGCGGTAACGCTGACACCTCGTGGCCGCCGGCACCGGGGACACGGCGGCGGCGCCGAACTGAACTGCACCGCGGGAAGGGCCAGGAGGCCAGTCTCCTGTCTGCACAGGCGTTTGGTGGCATTTGGGTGCCAAAGCGGCTCTGAAGCATTTAGCATTCTTCCCGGGGTGCAGCCCGGATTACGTCACGAACAGCGGTATCTCCTTTTCCTGCAGCAGCTGGCTAGTGAAAGGTGTATCTGCAAGTTTAACTGGGCCAAGTTCCCAATCCCTGTAGTTTAGACACTGTCCTTTCCCGGGAATTCCCGCAGCCACGCTCAGCTCTGCCGGCCAGGCCCCTCCTGCCTCCTCCCCACACGCGCAGCACCCGCCGCTGGCAGAGGCGGCGCTGGGTGCCCTCCTAAAGAAAAGCTCTGTGGGCACAGCCGGGGCTGAAGGCACTGAGGGGCCTTTGGCCATCTGTGCTTGTCACAGCGAGTTCTTGCTCTTGTGCCAATGGCAGAGCACTGAGTGCCACAGAAACCCCTGCTCGGCTGGGTCCGGACTGACCTCACTGCAGCTCTGGCAGCAGCCTCTCCCTTCAAAGGCTTCACAGCCAGCAGCTCAGCACAGGCTGTCCCGCACACAGCTGACTGCAGCTGCTGCAAACACAGACCGTGATCTGGAGGAGGTCATGCAGGAGCTGACAAGGCCAGCTCATGGCACAGGCTGAGAGAACCCTGCCAAGAAACACCTTCACTGCACACCCCCGTATAAACACATCACACAGAAGAATACGTGCAAGTACTTGATAAAGCTTTTGTTCTGCTGATTAATTCAATAAAACATTAGTCCATGCTTGTTCCAGAAATTCAAATGCTCAACAACCATCCATGATTCAAAACCAAACAGATTTCTAAACTCAGTAAAACAACATCAGAAGTTACTTTATATCCTCAGGGCAAAACAGAAATAATTCCAAAGGTAAAACATACACATGCAAGGCATTTCTGAACAAGCAGTAATAGTATAATCAACAGGGCAACAATAGTCTTTCAGTTCTATCCTTGCACTGCGACAAACAAGTTCACTTCTGCATAAAGCTCCACATCTGAGTGCTGAATAATTATTGTGACAGTTTAAAAGTTCACCTGCAGCTTCCTGTAAAGTTCCTCTTGCAGATTAGTTTGTCCCTTTGTATTTCTGGGAGAAAAAAAAAAAAAATCTCCATTTTCAATATGCATGAAATTGAGGTAGCTGGATTTTCATTGGAGACTCACATATTCAATTAATACAGCATGTTATCAAATCAAAACACCTTAATGCATCAGTACAGTTAAGAGACACTGTGCTCTGACACAGATACTCAGTTATTTACTGTCTGAATGTGGACCTCTAGGAAAAGGAGAGCAATTCTGCCAGCCCAATATTCCTGCATTAAAAGTTTGTTATTTATTGTTTTATACAGTTCAGTGGTGGAAGTCTTACTTTAAATATGCCTGTAAAACTACATATATAAAATGAAATCTTAGTAATTGTGCAAATGTAAACATTTCAGTGGAATCAGCATGCTAGACTTTATAGCATGTTCTAAGTTCTAAGATAAAGTTTCAGGTGTATAAAACTTCTAAGCATTTATTTGCCTCTTGCTGAAAGACACCAGATTTTAAACATAGAGATAAGATACTACATCATGAAATATAAATCTTGACCACTCCAGTCAAGGATAATCAGCTTTAAAGTCACTCTATTTTATTACATTGCTTAAGGTAATTTTACTCAAAATTCAGTTTAATTTATTACATTTGCCAAGAGGAAGATGGTATAATACTATTTCAGTGAACTTGGCTTATTTCATGTAGATGAAATAAGCCACTTTTGTATCATCCTGAAAACCTATTCACAAGCATCTGAGGACAGCACAAGTGAAGACTGCTGGACAATAAATATGTGCCCTTTCATTTCCCTGCAAGTCAGTGAAACGTGCTTTTCACAAGGGAAAAATCATCCTCTGGCCCCAAAGAGACATGCAGTAAAAAGGCCTTATTGTCTAAAACACAGCAAGTACAACACACAGACCTACCTGTCTGGTGCTTGTTATTTAGCATTTCAATCAGAATCAGCCTGGGTAGGATGGGTGTCACCCATTTACAGAAATGTGAGACAAAATAGAAATGTCTACAGTATAGCAAGTGGCATACCACTGGATCTCTTCAGTGACTAATTCACAGAAAGGTGTTCACCAGAGTAACAAATAACACTAATTCTTGTTCTTTTTGTCTTACAGGGCTGGTAATAATTGGTGGTGGGTTCCTGTAGTTGCACCTCTGCTGGGAGGTGTACTTGGAGCAATGACCTATGTCATTTTTATTGAACTTCATCACTCAGATCCTCAGCCAGGAGAAGAAAATGATGTGCACACTAAATATGAATTGACCAATATGGCGTAAGAAGAGAAGAATTTTCTGTCATTGTGTTGTGCAGTTTTTATGCAAATGGTTGTTTGGACCACTGTATGAAATCCATTTGTCTCAATTAGAAACTCACCTTTCAAAACAGACATTCTGTACAGAAGTTCACAACTGAAGTCTTTCCACGAAACATTGGGCTGATCATATTCAAAACTGCTGTCTTGAGTATGGGAAGGCTAAATTGTCCTTTCCATATGGCTTTTAGGTCAAGTTTTCCTAGATACAATTGTGGTGAGATGATGCACTGGTCTGTTACTTCAACTCATATGATCTTAATCATGCTGTCTAATGAACTGAAAATAGTTGAGATTGATAAAAAAACTGCATGCATAGCTAGTTAATGAGTTCAGTGCTGAATTAATGTGCAAGAGCATCACTCACTTCTTAAGAGAGTGGCTTATCTAAACATTTAAAACAATTCTCAAATTGGCTAAATGCCAATTGAAACAGTTTAAAATAACTTTACTAAAGTTTATGGAGCCACTACTGATCAGCTAGAAATCAACTCCTCAGTGATTAGGTTTAGTAATTCACAATATGATCACAAAAGATAAAAACTGCTTGTTGTAAGATCAGCACCAAAGAGACAAAGGGTAACTTCTGCACAGGGTCTTCATAGCATTAATGCTTAGTTATTTTTAGATTATTTACTTGGCCTTTATGCTACCCAATATTAAAAGCCTTATGTAGAATACTAATCTGCATCTCTTCCGCTGTGCTTTCTGGATACAATTCATTCCTGTGGAGATGGCCCAGCAAGGGGCTGATGCTGTGCAGAGGTCAGCACAAAGCCTAGGTCTGTATAACCTTTAAGGTGTCCTGCTGCTGCTGATTTATATAGGTGGATTTCATCTGCATTGTGGGACCAATTTTTAATGTGGGAGCAGTAATTAAAATTAGAACCTGGTCTCAGAGCTAGTCCTAAATCTGAATTCCCCAAGGAAGGTCAGATCCACATCAGAGTTCTGATGTGTGGTTATCTCTCACTAAAGAGAAACTGTTGCACATATACCCCTTCCTAAATATCCAGCCTTGAAAATGAAATTATTTCTGCTTAATCACTGTGAATTGAATGTATTCAGTTAAAGCAAAGTTTATTTCTATTATGTATACATCTGTCCATGCTTGGTAGTGGTGATCATGAATAAACAGACATCTGATTCAGCAATGCTCCTGAGCTGCTTTCATGGCTAAACTTCAGAGCACCATTCAATTCACTCATTTCAGGGTGCTCTTCCCTTTGGATTCCTAGAACTCTGTTCTCTCAAATTCCACACTGCATTCCTGATTTCACCTCTGAAGTGAGGAGCCCTCTGTGCTGCCACTAACAGCCTGTGCACTTCCGTGCAGTATGTGCAGAAGATGTTACAAAATACCATGGTCAGAACCTGCCCCAGCACTTGGAGCAATCAGGCCTTTGTCACTGCTTGTCTTGATCCCACTCCCTGGGATGCCATGCCAAATTCATGGCAGCAAAAGGAACAAAAACAGCACATGAAGCAAAGCTCTGCTTGCTGCAGCTCCAAGTCAGATCTTGCAGCATACTTGGGGGACTATAATTCAAATTTTAATCATGTTTTTAAGAAAACTTACATAACTGTAATGAACTCAGGCTGCCCAGAGACATATCAGCCCTTTGCAAACCACTCATTTAATTCAGCCTATCTGTTGTGGGTTAAATTCTGCCATATCCATGCACATTTGATCCATGCATCCTTGTATCACTGGCTAGAGAGTCTTAGGAACAAGAAGGGAGAGCTTACAGAAACAGTTCTCAGTCTGAGCAGAGAAGAATCTAAAATACAATGTGAAAATTAGTCCTAATTTTAAACCTTTTCTTGGTAGCAGAGACAAGCTAGATCCTCTGTCCTGTGTATTGATAAACTGCACCACATAAAGCAGGATGGGGTGCAAATGCAGTTGCAGCCTGATCCTTTGGTTTAATTCAATAAAACATTAGTGCTCTCTCTCACCCCTTGGCCACCCCTGGGCAGGAGCGCTCCCAGGTGGCTCCTATGTCTGCAGAGGGATCACAGAGGCAGAGCCAGTCTGAGGGCTGCCCTCAGCGGGGTCAGCCCTTCCACTGACACCAACATCCAACATGAAATATCTGTGCAGAAAATAAACAGCTAATTAACTAGAAGTAACCAATTCCATCCAAAATAGTAGGGGCAGCTTATCACTTGTGTTAGGATTTTGCACAGTCAGTAGGCTCCATATGCATCACTATATTGCCTCTTCAATCCACCATGGAAAACTTTTCCTTTCCATGGGGAAAAGGAGAATACAGGTCAGGAATGAGAAAAGGACAGTTTATTTATCCAGCCTGCTCAGGGACTAGCCCACACTCGCTGTAGGCCTGTGCATTGGCCAAGGTACATAAAGTTGTTCATTTTCTCAAAATCCTTTTGATCACAACATGTTCTGTCTAGAAAATATAAAACCTTAGTTCTCCTACTCATGCCATTCCTATGCACAGAATTTCTGTCTGAGTGACATTTACTTGCCTGAAGTTATTAACATGCAAATCTTAAGCAGTGACACATAGCATGCTAGCATAACAATGTCTTAAATATGTCTCAAATTATTGTCAATTCTGTGCTTGCTTAAAGAATTTTTAATTAATCATTCAATATTTTGTAAATTCTTTGGGGACACATAGTATTAATACCACAATTCATCCTGGATTCACAAAAGCCAGAATTTCATTCAGTAACAAGATATTATAGACCTGTCTGTGATTGAAAATTTACATTTCAAGGAATGAATTCCTGCTTTTGGGACAAACCTCAGTTGATTCTTTACTACAAAAACATAATAGTTAATGGGAACAATAACAATCACCTCATTCCATAAATTTATACAGGCATTAGCTGTTTTATAAGAAACAAAACCGTATTTTGACTTGGCATGAACTATGCAATTTCCTTATAACAATTGATATTTAACACATTAAACTAATAATAATACCAGTGTGGAATCTCAGCACCTCAGGACTGAGGTGCCGAGTCACCGAGACCACCCCTGGGGGGCTCGGGAGTCCTGGAATGTTGCCAGAAGTGCCTGGTGGCTGGACTTTGATCCTACACGGGAGACGACACCTGTATGAGGATAGGAGGATTTCACCGGGGTGAATGGTGAAGGGATTAGTTAGTTAGAGAGTGGTGAGACACAGGGTTTAGGATTTCTGTACAGGGGGGTTTAGAGAAGTAAGATGGAGGAATTGGGGCATGTCCTGTCCTTCTTCTTCTTCTGCTTCTCCTCCATCTTCTGTGGTGATGGTGGCACTTTGAGATTGGTTGTTACTAAAAGTGCACCGGGCAATAAGGGTGAAAGGTATTGGGGAAAAATGATAAATATTGTATATGCAACTTTGGGTATAAAGATAGGTGACCGTCCGGAGGGGAGGAGAGTGTGCTCATGGCTGGCTGCTGAGCAGACCTCTGTCGGGCCGAAAGAAAATCTTTTAGATAAACAATTAATAAACACAGAGACTGAAAGAAGAACTGAAGCCTCTTCTCATCCTTTGGAACGCGGGTGTGGTCAAGAGATTGGAAGGTTCGCTCTTGAAAGACATCAGTAATGGGGTTTTATACTCCTATCTGACGAGCTTGAAAACACTGCTAGAGAGCAGGGAAAGAGAGTATTTTATCACACACATTAGAGCGCACACGACACTTCCAGGATTTTTAGCAGAAGGAAATGCTCGAGCGGACAGGTTGACAATGCCCATTTCGCAAACACTGCCGGACATTTTTGAGCAGGCAAGGTTAAGTCATGCGTTCTTTCATCAGAATGCGCAAGCGCTGATGGAGTCCTTTCGTCTCACAAAGAGTCAGGCGAGGGAGATCATTAGTGCTTGTCCAGACTGTCAGTTTGTGCAGCCACCTTCTTCCACCGGAGCCATCAATCCGCGGGGGCTGCAAAGTCTTCAGTTGTGGCAAGCTGATGTCACGAAATATCCATCTTTTGGGAGGCTCAAAAATGTTCATGTTTCTGTGGATACATTCTCAGGTGCAGTCTTTGCTTCAGCACATGCAGGGGAAACAGCAGACCATGCTTGCCGACATTTTCTGCAAGCATTTGCAGCATTAGGTGTGCCTCAGGAGATAAAAACAGATAATGGTCCAACGTATACAGGCAGGGTGCTTGACAAATTCCTGAAAAGATGGGGTGTCAGACACACGTTTGGTATTCCACATTCACCCACAGGTCAAGCGATCATTGAAAGAACTTTTACACCCTCTAGTACAGTCCATACTGCCCAGCAGGCTTGTAGAGACAAAAACCTGAAATTATGAGTCAGAAGCCACGGGTGAAGTTACTCATGGAGAGATTTGAGATATCTGACAGAGGCACAGAGGATCCTTCAAACAGTCGACCCTTCAAAATCCCAAGACAAGATGCCCCTAAAGGATTACAGACAAGGAAAGCAGCACTTGAGAAATTTACAGATAAAGGATATACTCCATTTTGTCCAGGACCCAGTACTCTTCACAAATTTGCTCAGCCTAAGCCTCCTCTGGCAGTCAAGCCTTCAAGTGATGATAAACCAGAGAAAGATCCAAACCAACCACATTTAAACCCAGTGGCACAAAGGTTTGGTGTTCAGCTTCAGCCCACTAACAGAGGAAATTATGAAAAAGCTGGATGCAGTAAACTCTCTATCAAAACCAGTGACCCGTCAAAAGAGGTTTTCTTGGTGCAAACAGAAGGGGGAGATGTGGGATCTCAGCACCTCAGGACTGAGGTGCCGAGTCACCGAGACCACCCTTGGGGGGCTCGGGAGTCCTGGAATGTTGCCAGAAGTGCCTGGTGGCTGGACTTTGATCCTACACGGGAGACGACACCTGTATGAGGATAGGAGGATTTCACCGGGGTGAATGGTGAAGGGATTAGTTAGTTAGAGAGTGGTGAGACACAGGGTTTAGGATTTCTGTACAGGGGGGTTTAGAGAAGTAAGATGGAGGAATTGGGGCATGTCCTGTCCTTCTTCTTCTTCTGCTTCTCCTCCATCTTCTGTGGTGATGGTGGCACTTTGAGATTGGTTGTTACTAAAAGTGCACCGGGCAATAAGGGTGAAAGGTATTGGGGAAAAATGATAAATATTGTATATGCAACTTTGGGTATAAAGATAGGTGACCGTCCGGAGGGGAGGAGAGTGTGCTCATGGCTGGCTGCTGAGCAGACCTCTGTCAGGCCGAAAGAAAATCTTTTAGATAAACAATTAATAAACACAGAGACCGAAAGAAGAACTGAAGCCTCTTCTCATCCTTTGAAACGCGGGCTGCTTCAAGGCCACCCCGGGCATTTCCAGGCCCTCCAAACAGCCGAAAACCGGACATACCAGTTGGCAACACTTTTTTCTACCTGAAAGATATTTTGATTAATGAATTAATAGTAATCAGTCTTGATTTTAATGTTGAAAGAAATTAATTTCAGGGCATTGTTCAACTTTCATTTTGGGTTTGTTTTTTTTGGGAGCAATGTCTTTGTTCTTTAGAGCTAAACTGAGTACTGGAGTAATTTGGAAAGCTGCAAATAGTACTGAGTTAAAAGTTGGCTACTGCATGTTGTTTTATTGAAGTCAGTGAAATTATTCACAATGGGTGGCAATACAGGCAAGGATAAGTGATCAGAGAACTGAGCTCAGAGTATAGCAGAAACTGTATTTTCTTGGAGTTTTGTCTGTGGATCTGGATGTTCAAATATTGTGGTTCAAAATAAATACAGTCAATTCCTAATAAATGCATTCCAGTGCTATTTTTACATATATAACAGAAACCTCCCCTCTGGCACCTAAGGACTTAAGAAATAAATAGCTGCCTGTTATGACCTACAATGTCTTACAGCCCTGTGCTGGAAGAACAGATGGACTAACAAGCTGCATTCCCAGAGCACAGTCCCTGTGGCACCTTCTGCAGCTCAGCACAGTGCCAGAGCAGAGCAGGGGGCAGTGCCAGGCCAGGAGCACCCACACCACAGGGCCTCTTCTCCCCTTCCTGCCACAGCTTTCCACTGCTCTAACTGCAGCCAGAGCCCAGGTGGGATTTTTTGCTGCAGTTCCTCTTGGGCGTACATGGATCACATCAGATTTGGCCTGCAGGGCTCACAAAATGCTCCTCGCTAGTTTATCCATCTTCTCCTCTACAGATTTGTAACAGGGCCATGCTTTTGTTTCATTAAAAAAGCACAGGCAAACCTGTGCTGTGGGAGTAAGGGAAAGGAGAGGTGCTCCAAATTTACTCTGAGAATCACAAAAGGAAACAAAAACCCCCAAACAAACACACAACCCTCCAACAAAAGTATATGAAGTGGCAGCAGCATTTTATCCTCCATCCATCCTGATGAGCCTTACCCTCCTATCATATCAGTCTCTGTGACTTTCTGTTGTCCTTCCCTTCTTCTGCCAACACTGTGTGCTGTGCCTCCATACAGCACATACATCTCCAGAGACTTAAACACAGCCTGCTTTCCTCAGTTACTTATGAATCTTAGAAAGTTCTCATGAGAGCACATTCAAGTTTCACCTCACATGCTTGTTTTTTTGGCAGTTGCTTGCATTTTTCCCCCACTGTTCCCACCAAACAACCTTGTGCTGGAAAATACAACAATTAACTGTAACTTCCAGTAACAGCTGCTCTTTTCTGCTAAGTACAATTCTCTGCATCACAGAATACTTCTTTAAAACATGCACAATTTTTAAAAACTTCTTTTTCAAACCACAATTAAAAGTAAAGTCAGATCATCCAGGAAAGAAAATGCAGCACCCATCAGTTAGTACTTTGGATTTTTGTCTTCTATTTTGCACTTACAACTTGTAAAACAAATATATTTATCGTTCTGTGAGTGTTAGTACCTTTGCTTGTTTGCACAGCCTAATAGCACAGTCTCAGAGGACAAAGTAGTAGGTAAATATTTTTACCATGGAGTTTGTTTATTTGAATCAAATATTAGATAAATCAATATAGTACTAAGCTGGACATGACACATTTATATAATTTTTCTCTCTTTGCTGACCACAGCTTCCTTCCAAATGTGTCTCTAAGACAGGGAATATGAATAACCAGCAGCTTATATCAGCAATGATTTCTGATCACCTATCAGACATACATCTTGGGTATAAATTCTGACATTCTCAGAACCATTAAGAGGACCAGTTTAAGCACATTAATACTATTATTTCCTCAGCATTAGGCACATAATAGTCTAATAGGTGAAGAATACTTTCCACACCCTCAGAAATAACAGTACTTTGTTTCATAGCACAACTCTTCTCAGGAAACCTTGCCTGCCTTCCCATTATAAACAGGGCTGTGAATGAAAAAGCAGCAAAGTAAACAATATGTTAAGACTTGAGAAGTCAGCATCTGAATAGAAGGAAATGAACAATCTCAGCCAGAACTGAACAGATGCAACACTTTCTGTAGCGTGACTGAGGCATCAGATAACAAACATGAAGCCCAAGCAGCAGCACATGCTTGGCAGCAAGCGCTGCTAAATTAAAGAGGCAGGTGTTTTGTTAATGCCTCTTAAATAAACTTACAAAATTAATTTCAGAATAAAGGGACTCAATTATGGTGGTGGTGTTTTCCATAGCAGAGGAACAAAATTTGATTATTTGAACATCTTTAAATTATTGAAAAAAGGGGGGAAAATCAAGAGTGGGGCACAGAAGGGGAAGAACAGAAATCTCAGTGGAAAAAAGGGAAAGCACACTAGTAACTCATTCAATTTCTAGTTATAAAGTAAAAAACTTTCATCTTCACTTCCATCTCAGATGTTCAAGATGTTAGCAACTGATGGCTGCACTCTGCAGGAGACTCCTGCTACACAACCACTCTGCCACCAGGGCAGGAAGCCTGTCTGGCTTCAGTGCAGGGAGAATTTCATCCCATACATACCCATACACATGTATTCCCATAGAGGGTCATGTTTTTCAGGGTACAGAATCAACATTTTTGATTCTGAAGATGCCTGTACTGTAGAACAGTTATCAGAAACACAAATAAAAAGAGTTGAATCCAGCTGCCAGATTTCCATGGAATCTCAGGGGATAAAGCAAGGGCAGAGGCTCCTCCAGCAAGTCTTGGAGGAGGAAAGCAGAAGAGAAAAACTGATTCAGAACCACATTGTCTTCACAGCTATGAATGCTTCAATGTCACAGGCCATTTGCAAATGTAACATATATGCAAAT
Organism: Zonotrichia leucophrys gambelii; assembly: GCF_028769735.1. Lineage (NCBI taxonomy): Eukaryota > Metazoa > Chordata > Aves > Passeriformes > Passerellidae > Zonotrichia > Zonotrichia leucophrys. The sequence continues at coordinate 6,692,265 of NC_088180.1, read as the reverse complement.
ACCCTTAGCACCTCAGAGGCTTCTAATCCAAGAAAATACATGATGGCTGAACAAAATATGGATATGAACACACACATTTCAATCTGTTCTGACACAAAAAGACAAAATCCTTCCTTAAAATGGAAGCCATTTTGAGCCCCATTTGCTATCACAGGTGGTGCTCTGAAACTCAACACAGGAAATCAATCATACATTTTAAAATATTTACCACATCTGAAAGTGGACCTATAGCCTTTGCTTCTTCCAAGTTTTTCACCTGCTTTTCTGATACAACCGGCAGCAAGCCTCTGGTTCTCTCTTGGGCTCCTGTCTTGCCTAAATATTTCACATCCACTCAGCATCAGACCCCACACAAAAGATTCTATTTTTACATGAAGAAAAAAAAATCAATTTTGAGGCAGATTTCAACATGCACATGGTCCCATGCAATTTTAAACATATACTTCTGTTAAACTGGACTTTCAACAATTTACATGGCAATTATTCTCCTTTCCCTTGCCTTTGATCAGATGTGTTGCTTACAACAACCTGGCAGAACAATAATTATCTCACATGGGCAGATCTGCAGTACACAGGATTTGGATTTCCTGCTAGGGAAATCCTAGAACAAGTGACATAGTTCAGGTATTGGTGGATTTTATTTGTGGTGAAGATTGACCCGAGAAACACTGTATTACAGGATATGATGCATAAATCACAACCAGCTTGCCTTCTAGATTTGGGACAGAGTGTGTTTAGGCTGAACAGAGTTCTTTGTACATCTGGCTTCAGGTAACTTCATTAGCAATTAGAAAGCCAGAGGCAAACATATTCCTAAAAGATATAAAGTGAACTTCAGAGTACAGCAATCCAGGGAGAACAAGAAGTGTCAGAAGCTCTCTTCACATGTAGAAATTTAACTGTTGCCCAAACAGCAGTTGTGTACAGCTTTGAAAAGTGTGAAAAGTTGTAAAAGAACTATGCCCTGAGCCTCTCTGATGGTGTTTTAATGTTACCATGACTGAGATAACCATTCCAAAAATAACTAGCTTGTTTTACTCTCAAACTTATTTTTCTTAATAGATTTGTAATCTATCAGTCTCTGGCTATGAACTTTGCTACTGTCATAATTTTCACTGAGGCCCCTGAAGGCGTTCTCCTCTGTTCCAACTCTTCAATATTTATTTTTAAATAAACACAAAGGAGGCCCTTTCCTGTGTGCTTTTATTTGGTCTGATAATAAACACATCTTCCTTCATGATCATCTCCCTCCTGTGCCCTGGTAAACACAGTGATGCTCCCCACAGGCCTGTGGGGTGTTGGGCTGTGGGAGAGCAAAGTGTCACACACCAGGCTTCTAAAAAAAATGCAGCTGAATCAGCTCTGGAGGGCTTCATCCCCCAAACCCTCCTCCTGCAGTGACTTTGGGAAGTTTTTCACTGTCAGAACACTCCTTTGTTCTGTAGGGCAGCTTTATCAAAAGCAGTGTCTAGCACAAAGGCTCTAGTGCTACCTCAGCTTCACTGCTATGCAGGAACAGGACCCCCAGCCTGCCTAGGAGGGGCTCACTGCTGACTAAAGGTGTCCAGCTGTTCTGAGGCCAGATAACACCTCAGACTGAAAAGAAAATCCATTGTAGCATTTAAGGATAAGGAGATACCTCAGGCATGTAACTTGTCTGCTGGGCATCTCTGGCTGACAGGTATTAAGACACACACAGAAGAGGTGAATATAAGTTGTCAAGGCTGTTGCCATAAGCATTTACCCATCAAAGAGAAGTTCCTGGTGCAAGGCAGCCCTCTAAAGAACACCTTTTCAGAGTATCAACACTGCAGCACCATCTAGATTATTTTGTCTGTTGTGTATCAAAAGCCACAGCACTTGTAAGAATTAATAATAGCCCATACTCACTAGTAGATTTTTTAAAGCAAAGCCTTTTTTAGTTTCATTTGGACAGGATGTTGTTTATCACCACTGCTTAGGGTATATTTTCAAGACTGTGACACAGTGCTATAAATGCTAGAGAAAAATTATTTTGACATAAAATATACATTGTAAGTGTGATGAGTATGACAAGATCACATTAATTTTGAACATTTTGTTTATCTCAGTCTTGACTACATGGACTGTGTATTCATGTGGCTGCTTGCTTATTTGAATGTCTTAATTAGGACATTTTGAAAATCTTAACAGCTCTTCAAAAAATAATTTGCAAGAATAAGATCTATTGTATTTTCACAGAGGTGTGGCTTCTGTAGTCAGCAGCAAAGTGCAAAATGGAGTGAGCAAATGCAATGCACATTGGACACGGCACCCTTGGGTCACTCTGTGCCCAAGTGGTGAGGACAGTAACTGGGATGTAAGGACTGAGTAATTTCATTTTTTGCTACATGTTTGTGTGATGCTAAGCACAATGATGAGGCCCCACAGTCCTGGGATGATAATGACCAGAGCTTTCCTGTGCTACCCCATCATAATCCTCAATCCTGAACTCAGCCCTCTGTTGTAGGGGAGATCTATTAACCTGCACCATTTGTGCAGTCCCTGATCTCTCGGAGAATGCTAATACAACAGAGTTCATAACTAATGCTGAGTGTGAAGGCTCATTTTGGTGACCGGATGGATTTCCAGTAAACTGAGATCACTGTGCTCCAGGCATACATTTTCAGTTCCCTAGAGAAGTACATAGCATAAGCTTACTAAAAGAAGAAAATTATTCTTTGCATTTTACACTGAAAACACAAAACTTAGTTATATCCAGAGATGTAAGACCCTTGCACTAATTGTAGCAATAGTTACAATACTGGAAAACTGTGGTACACTTGGAAAGGCCATCTGAGCAGGACTACAGTGTTCATACCCCATTACCAGGCCCAAAGTGCCCTAATTACATTGTTTGTGTATGCCTGAAAAACTTCATGCTGCTTTTGGACAGGATGACTGGTATCTCTGGGGAGCATCATGAAAAGGTCATGTGTATCTCACAAGACCATCAAAAATCCCTAGACTTTTAGCAAACACATTAATTCATGTTGAATAGCTCACATTCCAGCTATAGTTCTATTTTTAGGTTATTTGTTGTGCTTATATAAAGAAGTGCCACCAGTTTTGAAGTATTTTTAAAGATACAAAAGGTAGCTGCCCTCCTCTATGCAAGGGGCTGTGGGGGAAGAGGCTGCTTCCACTGCACCACCAGCTGCCAGCTACCGGAGCTGCAGGGAAGGAGCCAGAACATGGCAGTGACCCGTGCTGGAATGTGAGCTAAATGCTCCACACTGAGCTGGGGAGCTCCTTGTTAAACTGATTGGTGGTTTTGTCCTCCTGGCAACCTTAATAAAATCCTGACAGCAAAGCAAATGCTCATTACTGATCAGAATATCTCAGGTCAGCAATGACCTGAGCTAATGGTTTACTCCCTGGTCAATATGTGAAATTTTCCTAAGAGATAACTAATTTTTTCTATTGCAGTATTGAAGGGCCAAAAAATTAGAGAGGCAAGATTTGCCCAGGAAAAACAGAACAGCCCCTTAAAATAATTTACACTTTCAGAACACTGCAAAAGTACTGTACAAAATGGTGGAGACAGGCAGCAGGCAGAGCTGTGACAAGGCTTTCTAATGGGCACAGACAAATTGCAATGACACTTCGAATTTGGTAGCCAAGTTATGCAAACCTACACATGATTGTTCTCCTCAAGATTTGTTCTGGAAAAAGCACTTTACAATGAATCCTGAGTGATGTTTTTCTGTATAACCACAGAATACAAAATACAAATAGACTAAATACAAAGCAGCAGGGACAAAGCAGGCTGCTGACATGAATGAACTATATGGAAGCATGAATATTTAAATGATAGCTAGGCCAAAATTATGGGCTCTACTAAAGATAACTTAAAACTGGGTCTTCATCCAGAATTGTGTCTTTTATTCACTAGAAACCTCCACAATAAACCAAGACATGGTCCTGTTCAATTCTTCAAAAAGAGAATATTGGAACTGTAATGTGATCAAATTTTCCTCTTTTGAGCCTCTGATAATAGAATTAAAGCACGCCTGTGATATTTTACACTTTTCCCCTATTAACTGTCTCACCACCAGCCTTGCAAACTCTGTGTCTTCTCAGTATTGAAGTCGTTGCCTTAAAGCAGTTGAGGAAACAAGAACACCACATAATGGAGCACAAATTATTTAAATTATGCCAATGTACTGACATTTTCTGGTTTCTGAGCAGTTTATAGATAGGTGTTACAATAAGCAAATTTAGGAGCCCAGGATTGCAAAGCAAGTCCATCAAAAAGTCACTGAATTAAACAATAACACATGGCCAGAAAATATCTCCCAGAGACCAAACAGAATAAAAATTATATAAACCAGGCAATGAAAAGAGATCACTTGAGACATGTGTTCTATATCTGTGTCAGCTTAGGAGCACTATGAACATGAAATATTATCTAAAGACTTGATTATACCATGAGAAAAGGTGGCCTAGTTGTGCAGACTAATACCAAAAGCTATAAAATACCAAAGTATACAAATGCATAGTCTTAGCACATTGCCCAATGCTGCTACAAATGGTATTTGATCTTGTGGGACCACAACTTTCTTGTCACTCTAATTCCTTTTTTACCAGCTCATGATTTTTAATTAGAGCAATGTTTCCACAGTCCCCTTTACCAGTAGAGAATTATATATACACTTAAGCATATGCTTATGAGAAGCAGCATATCAAGCTCACCCCTTAATTACTTGATAGAAAATTATGTTTAGACAAAAGATATAATGAGAAACTAACGAGTTCCCAGGACAGCTGAAAATAATGGTGCAATGCAACCCGCATATTTGTGATCCAGAAGTTTCTTTTGGTTTGCCTTATGTTCAGAGCAAGACTCAAAACTCAAATCAAATCATAGACATTCTCACAAATTTGCCTTAACTTTTATAATAGCAATTAAAAGCAAACATTCATGGTTTGAAATACACACAAGAGTATGAAAACATACTCCAGAATTCTCTGAATTCTGCAAATTATAAAAAACACACTTATCCATGGCTTGAAGTTCACAGCAGAAAATAAAATCTAGTGCTCTAGAACTTGAGTCATACCAAATTGAGTATATCCCCAAATTCAAGACATGCATTAGAATATTTAGTTTCCCTAAAATCTGCCCAGCCCTTTGGAGCTGACTGTAGAGTGATGATTTTGAACTGCAGTCACAATTTATTGACTATATATTGCTATAGAAATTGATGCAGTGCAATAACTTAGGACTTTACTACCACCAAAAGCAAGCTCACTGATTTTAGCAAGCTTTGAATTAAGTTCTCCATAGGCACACATAAATCATCTACCTACTTTAACTATCTCAGTATTTCCTAGACTATAACTGCATTTTCTTGGGGATTTGCACATTTCAAGGATAACTGATCATTCCTTTCCTACTAGATGGTTTTGATCTAGACTTACATGAATTACTTGCATACTTCAGTAGTGGTGTGCTTATAATCATGGCAACTAAAATTCTGGAGTCAATATTTAATCTGTTTATCTCATGGTAATAGCCAACACTGTCAGCAGTAAAGAATGCAATAGAACAGGGTGCTTCAGTCAAACTCCTGGGAAATGTGCAATACTTAGAGTAGTTGCCAGCACTCCCATCAACAGGTCAGATTTCGAAAACCATAAACAGAGAGGGAAACATTTTTAACAGCTAACCTTCAGCAGATAGCCCTCACTTGAAGGCAATTTGTACCTTTTGTAAACATCACGCCATAAAGACATGATGACATGTTTTAGTCTCAGTGAAACATGTTGCAGAAAACCTTGACACAGTTTACTTAATTCCTCTTATATATGTAAACCATATTTGACCTCCTCCAAGACACTTTCAAATATCACATTCATTCTCTCATTGGGGAAAACACCCAACCAGTACTTTCAGGATTATAAATTGATTTAAATGTTCAGGTCTTTTTGAGTTCAAATTCAAGAGACCTAATTGATTCAGTTTTCAAATGCAAGTGATACAAATTTATATCTCATTTCCTAGTTTGAACTGATTTCTAAAGACTAGCCTACAGCTTACTCATGAATTCCTTCAAATTCTTCAAAAGTCAAGATCACAAATCAAGTACTGTCTGTTCTACATTAAATGAAAATTTTATCCCAAGATGTGACTAAAAATGAAGTAATGTGGACACTTTTTAAAGGTCCACCCATTATCCAAGAGCAAGGGTGAGAAGAAAATAGAGGTAGTCTCTTCAATGTTTGAGTGCCCACACTGCAGAAGGCAAGCCACAAAAAGGAGTCAGGTGCCTGGTAAAATCTACAGGAACTAGAAGGAAAGAAAGGGATCCTTAAAACTGTGATAGCCTCTGAAGAAAAAGCTCAAAATCAGTCATAGATTTTGAAAGAGGCCATACAAACCCAGGGACACACAAAGCAGACACCCCCATAAAACATGGCAGTTCTTTGGTGAAATCAGGAGATCTCTCTGCTTTTTCAGCCTGACCAGCCATACTTGCTAAAATGCAAAGCAAACAAAATGCAGCTATGGCCAAAAGGGAGAGAAGAAAACTTGGAGCAAAAATTCTTAAAATTGGAAGTGCTAAAGCCTTTAGCTGCATGCACATACCTGGGTCCTCAGGCAGCCGAGCAGGATTTGCTGTCTAAAAAGGCTGCAGCTCTCCAGAGACAACACCACACTCCTTGCACCCTGGGCTGAAGATGCTGGTTTAGGTCTCTGCAGTTACACAGACTTATCAACAGGGCTTCAGCTGGGGCTTATGAGCCCCACCTGTTCCTGCAATTAACTGGCCAAGAAACACCTGCTGGCACCCTGTCCACACCAGCCTTTTGCCCCAGCTGGGGGCTGGGCTATCCTGAGCTAACTTTTCTGTTCCCATCACAAAGTACAAATCCTGTTAGTTGTTGGTACTATTTATAAGTCTTGATTAAACAACTGAAGGCTGAGAATTTACTGATTCCAGCATGTGGAAGGTCTCAGCCCTGCAAGGATTTCAAAATCAGTATCACAGACTAAAAGTCCTTATCTGCAAATAGATCTCATTCCCATGAAAGCTGCTTTTTCTGCAAATTAGCATTTGCAAACTGCCACAGGAGTCCTGCAGCCAAACTTCCTCCCTTGCTGTCATCACCATGGCCTACTAAAGGGAAACTTCATGATGCTTGAAAACAAACTTTTTTGTTGTCTCAGAGAATCTTGAGACTCTCAAGCAATTCTGCTAGTTGAGCAGCACATTACACATAGGAGAGCTTAGTCCTCAAACCCCTGCCACAGGTTTGTTCTTCTGCCTGAGTTTGCCTTGAGCAAAATACCCCAGCACCTGTCCCAATTTGAGCACACAGAGCTGGTTACCTTTGTGCTTAAGATGTGCACTACATTACAGCCAGAGGTGGCCTCACTGTGCTGGCAGGTAACCTGTATTTGTTGAACGTAAAACCAATATAATTAGGCTGGCAAAAGCATTTCAGTGTAGAAAAAGTAATTTCACCCAAAGGAGGAAAAAATAGCCAAGACCACAGTTGCCTGCTGTTGGTGCTGCTGTGCTGTTTTCTGGGCAAACATGTCAGGCCACTTTGTGCTGAAAGACATTCAGCCAAATTTCAGCCAAGCAGAAAAATGTTTTGACAAAACCACACAAATCTGCAGTGGGGAAAATGGTCTCTTGTAGTGAGCTATCTTATTATTAAACTTGGGAGCAACCTACAAAGCCTTGTGTCAGAATTCAGCAGCACTGAAACATCACAGAGGGCCACACACCTGTCTGCTAAGCTGTCAGTTTTTAAAGAAGCACATTCCATGGGCCATAGATGAGTGAATCAATGGTGTCGTCTTATTGCAAAAGTTCCATACCTTCTTGGTGATTTCTCATGGGCATCTCCTCACAGCACTGACTCCTCCTTCTTCACAGCACAGCCAACAAACTCTAACTCCCTTTTCAGCAGCTGATTCCAACTCTTCTGTAGCACTCGGCTTCTTATTGGACACAGCTGAGGCCTATTAAGGGCAGGGCTGTTCCTAATCCTTGGTGATTAGTACAGCTGCAGCTCCTCAGGGGTGAGATTGCCTTCTGCACTATCTTTATTTTCTTACATTCTATCCCCCCACAAATCAACATAGATTTGTTGCCTTAGATGAACTCTGAATGTCCCCAAAACCTTGCAAATGCAGGCCAAAGCCCCAAGTCACCAGAGCACACTTAGCTTTATGTCAAACTTACAATGTTTACATAGGATTTGCTGAATAGGAATAATCTTTGGAAAAAAGATGAGATTCAGTGTAAAAGACTGTGCCTTCATCTGGCATCTGAGGATTTCACAGGATGGAAATGTGGACAGTGCCTTAGAAAAAAAATATAAATTAACAGTTCAGCATCAGACAGAGAATGTTCTGCTGGGACTGTGCTCATGCTTCTTACTCTGTTTCCAATTAACTTGATTTTAGAGCAGTGGATGCTCTCCAAAAATTTACATAAATAACAAATACAGTGAAAAGTACAGATTTCCTAGGGTGTTTTAATTTAGCATTAACCAGATGCATTTCCTATAAAGGCTAAATTCAAAGTCTGGTGCCTTAAAGCATTCAAACCGTTTCCAGTGGAGAACTTCTTATCTAGAAGGAATATGCCCCAAGAGATTCATATGCCTGTTTGTAGCTATTCAATATGGCCAATATTTTGAAAGCTTATAGCCAGGTCAAGCCCTGTGGTGCATTCATCTGTCATTGGTATGAAAATATGATTATCAGATTCACCAAGAAATATGTATTTATGAAATGTTCCCATGAGAATAACCTGCAGGGCCTGCTCAGGTACAAAACCTGCTGAAATGGATTTCTCCCTGAAGGAGGTGTTCTTTTATTTATTTACCCCCAGGTACTCAGTGCCTTTGTCTCCTAAATCTCCCAGTGTTCCACAGTGGTTGGGGAGCTCTGGGTGAAAGGAAAGCAGACACAGATAAACAGGGAAACTCTTGCTTGGAGGAGCACAAGCAAGAGCAGGACCTGGCAGAGATAGGGAGCCCAGGCTGCTGGGAATAAAAGGAAAAACATCTCAGCCAACAGGAGTTTGGAAAGCAAAGATGGGGATGAACTTTCATAGAAATAGATACAAATATTCAGGTCTTGGCAGGCACTACTTTGGAGATTCATCTTCCCCTTTAGATGTATCTATACATGACTACTCTTTTGGCATCCTCTTAATTTCAAATCAGACTAGTCATGTACTTTGCATGCAAGCCAGGGTATTATACACTGAAAAGGGAGAGTATATTTTAATAGATCCATGGGATTCACTAAGAATCAGTAACTTCTCATGGAAAACTCTCACTGAGTCGGCTGAGAGCCTGTATTTTTTCCTTCTTCCCTGTTATTTATTTATTAAGGAGATTTGGATGACAGCAAGGTTATTTTTTTCTTGAAGTTCAATTACTTCTCCTTCATCTAAAACCACAAGCTGCTGACTGTGAAATTGCAATTCCTCATGATGAAAGAAAGAACATTTGCAATAAGACAATAAAAAGGAAGACTGTTTAAGGCCAGAAGGAAGCATCGAGTTTTCAACACAAGCAAGATATGGTCCTTGAAGGTATAAAGGTATAAATCCCTGAAGATTTATAAGGATAACTGGATCTTTAAACAATGCTGGTATTTTCTGGCACTTTTCCTGCAGCTTTCTGCAACACCCTTAACACTGGAAGAACTCGCTTGATTTCTTCTAGGGTTTTCTGGTAATTACACCAGTCCATTTTAACCATATTCCTGATGCTTTCTAGGAATTGACCTTCTGCTTTCTAACAATTAATTCACTGCTTCCTAGGAATTTTCCTACTACTTTCTAAGGCTTTCCTTACATTTTGGAAATCCTGATACTTTCTAGAATGTCCTGTCTGTTTTCTGGGAATTTCTCCTACACAATTTTCAGAGAGTGTTCTAGGAATTCACATGCTGCTTTCTGGGGATGTTCCTGATGTTTTCTAATACTTCTCTCCCTGTTTTCAATTACTTTTTTCCAGCTTTCTAGAACTTCCCTAAGTCTTTTCTGAGAATCTACTGTCAGCACTAAGAGAAGGAATGCTCAGTGAAGGAAGCTGTGAGCAACCACAGTGCAAACAGGACTGGGCCCCATGGCAGCTTCTTGGGGCCAGCAGAGCAGAGCTGGGACATTTTAGACATTTAGACATTTAGTGGCTGTTCCATCAATGGGCCAGACACTGCCAGAAAAAGGCAAGGAGCAAGTGGTGTCCAAAGTCAGTCCAGGAAACCCAAATGAGTACTCAAGAATAGTGGGAAACAGGTTTTGAAACAAGATGCCTCTATGGTGTAGCTCACATTTTGGGAATTAGCAAACACTCTTGTTGAATAATTTCTGCATTCAATATTTTGTAAAATAACTTACCAGAAACTCTGTATTCTCTATACAATGATGAATTGCTTTAAATTTTTAACACAAGAAATTCTGAAATGTTAATTTCAGAATTTCACATTTATAATTCATTACAGAATTGGGATGTGGGCTGTTTCTTTTTCCCTTTGGAAATGCATAAGAATTTACTTTGATGCAAAATTATTTCATCACAAACTCAATTTAAAGGTATGGCTTCTTGAGCTGTACTTTCTTCTGTTTGCTGCGTTACTTATTTACTGGTACTAAAATATTTAGACCATGCACTAAAAGTTATTTTCATAATTCATTTCCTTGTAGCAGAAAATAGTCATTAGGGGTTCCAATACAGGACTCTGATACTTGCTAAAGTTTAAAGTTGATTAATACAAATATTTTATAGGAGTTTTATTACTACTGATGTGTTACTCAGTTCCTTTGCTGTATATAGACAGCTGGCCAGCCAATGTTTTTCAAAATATGTTTGAAAGCCCTTGGATTCACATGGAGTCCAAGTTGATACCTTGTGTGGGAGTGAAGAATGAATTTTAAGTGCAGTCTTGACATTTGAGGTGTATCCTCATTGCATAATGAAATATGAGGCATATATTACACAAAAGCACATTCTTCCTAAGAGTTTCTGTTTCTTTAAATTCCATTATTTAGTATTTCATATGTAAAAGGTGGGAACCAGTAAGTATTTAGCACATACACCGACAAGAGAACAAACCTTCCTACACATAATTTGCCAGCTGCTACACAAGCTGTTAAAATACTTATGCATATAATTTTCACTGCTCTGTGTTGGATGCTAAAGGTTGGACATTCCTCACTACAAAATCACTACTAGAGACAGAATTCTGCAGCAGAGGACAGAATTCACTGCCCATCAGTATGAAATACACTGCAAATGCTCTTGGAACTCAAGTGGTGAAGTAAAAGCCAGGACTCCATAAAATTCCTGAGCCTGGTTAGTTGAGATGTGTTATGCTCTAAAACCACTTTCAAAGGACACTTGCCAGCTTCTTTAGAGCTCAGACTCTGTGAACTACCTAACATACATGGGATGTCCCCCAGATGCTGTTAGGGTGGGAAGTATAAATGTTCTAACAAAGTTCTGCACTGCTTGTTTAGATTTTCAACCCCTATTATAATATGAATTTGCACTTTCTCTTTCATGTCTCAAGAACATAAAAGAAAAATGTAATGTATGTAGTGATAGTTTAGAAATACCTGCTCTGGTAACTCTGATGCTGTATTCTTGGGGGCAGCTGTTCATGCAGTGTATGGGAAGGTTTAAAACTGTTCATGTAGATCTGCCTTAGGAGTCCTTCTCACTGAGCTTTGCTACAGGTGCTCTAGGAGAGACAAAATCACTTCAATGCAGCTTCTGCTTATGGCCATCTCCAAAACCACAGTATGGCTTAGTCTCATTGTCATGAGGCTCTTGATGTACTTGCAAAGGCAGTTAAGAAAATCATCTGTAGTAAATACAATTTCAAATTTTAAAAAACTCCTAATTTCCACCTCTTCGCAGATAATTTGTATTAGTCTACAGCAAACTGTAACCCACAGCACAAACCAGCCAAGGTGCTGAATAAGTTATACAAAATGTCTTTAAGGAACTGAGACAGTTTTGAAAATTATAATTTTATTAGTATTCTCTTAAGATTATATCTCTGCAACTAGATGAGCAACCTACCAAAAATCAGTGAAAGTCTGCAAAAGTGTATAGACCTGATGCTGTTTTCATTTGCAACGTGATAAATTAGAAGTAAGCCAAATGAAAGCATTAAGGTTGCACAAATGCAAAATTCACATAAGTGGATGGAAAATCAAGGCAGCATTTCTACTGAATTGTTTATTTTTCTCTTCAGAATGCATACTGAGAATACTTTTAGGTTTCCAACATGTACCTAATTTGTAATCCTCAGATTTCATATTCACATGATGAATCTACATTGTCACAATAGAATACATGCCCACAAACATATCTGAGTATTTTTTGCTGTCTACAGAATTCAGAAAAATGAAAAGTAGACAAAACAGCATTTTTGGTATATGAATATGCTTGCCAGGATTTAGGACAAAACATTTCCTTGCCAAACACTGCTCCTTTCCCAAGTCATAAACAAACATCATAAAATAGTCTTACATTACTGCCAACCACATTTTCTTTTTAAATCTAATTCAGTCTCTGTGCTATAGAAAAAACCATTCTGTTTACCATGTGTCTTCTCATCCTTGTTGTGAATTTGATTACACAACAAGCTCCTAATTTAAAGACCATTGAAATCCATAGAAACATTTCTATTCATTGCAAACTATTTTTTTCCATTTGAATTAGAAAGACAGAGCAAGAAAATTTCATATAGTGTGGCCTTCTGTAGATTATCAGTGCAGTCAGTGGCAGACCTGTCAAGAACTGGGTGCTCCTTACTTGGGAGTATATCATTTTACATAATTTCAGTAACTTATCCTGGGAGGTGTAGAGCTGGCCATCTATTGCAAACAAGTACTGCAGGATTTGGCCAGTCAAAGGCACTTTTTGTTTGCTTTTCCTGTTTGTTCTGTAACACACACAGTGGGTGGGAGATGGAGGGGTTTCTGCAGGCTTTGGGAAATAACATGAGCTACAGTGGTCTAAGAGGTTGCTGCTTCACTTCAATAAAACCCCACACCTATCAGCACATAAACTGAGCCTTCAGCTGCACCTTTCTAAATAAAAACTTTCTTCCACACAGTTCCAATCAGCTGAATGATGATGCAAAGAACTTTCCAGAAGAGGTCAGTTTAAAAGAATGATTAAACTCTCTGTCTTCCCTTTTTTCTTTTACAGAATTATTTAAAATTCTGCCAACAAATACATTATTTTCCCCTAAATTTTAAGATAAATGTGTAACCATTTTACTTCAATCAATGGATTTCTAACAGCCAGTTAGATATCACACTCTATTATTAATTAGTGAAAAAAAAGTATCTTGTGCAGAACTTAGATTATCTGGAGCATCAGGTACTGATTTAAAAACTAAAAACCCCAGAGTACTTATTCTTCTCAAATTTTGCAGGGCAGAGTTATAGCTTCAAAAGTCATGGAGACATTCTTCAGAGGCAGTCTCCAAGAGACAACACTGCTCAGCAGAATGGGAAATAATGCTCTGTATTTCATATAATCACAGAATGGTTTGGGTTGGAAGGAGCTTCAAAGATCTCCTTGTTCCAACCTCCTGCCATGGGCAGGGGCACCTTCCACTAGGCCAGGTTGCTCAGAGCTCCTTCCAGTGCTTTTGAACACTTCTAGGGATGGAGAATCCTCATCTTCTCTGGAAAACCTGTTCCAGTGCCTCACACACTGAAAAGATGAGGTAAAAAAGTGTTCAAAGTGGACTTTGTAACAAGAGGATGAGACAAGACCTTAGCTGGTACTGTGCCTTTGGCCTACTCCATTTTCCAGAGCAGGCTTTGATCGGGGCTTCACAGAAAGCAGCATGAGTGAAAAAATACCTCCCTGCAATTCACTTCTGTGTCTGCTGGCTATAAAGCCTTGGAAAGTCAAAGAGGGTGAATGATTTCAATTTTAAAGATTCCAAAATTAGCTTCTTCACAATAGCAATTACACCACTGTGATCAGTAATGGGGTGATTTATGTTTGGATTTGCATATCCTAGTTTACCACTTGGTCAGTGGATGGTAAGTATTTTTTTCCTGTCTTGCTCATCCTTAAGGAAAAAAGAAAACACCCACCAAACAACAAAAACAAGGAACACATTCTGATTATAGCAACTTTCCAACATGTGCATGAATGATACAGACAGTGGACATTATTCTTTCTATAGATCCATGATTAGTATCTCATGCAAAATATAGGCTAACTAAGAATTTCACTCTTACAGGAGACAGCAGAAATGAACAGGCATTTTAAAAGGTTGGATTTAGAAGTTCTATATGGTAAAAAAAATCTTGTCCTAATGAATGAAATGTAATTAAGAAAGAAAACCAAAAACAACAAACAACAACAAAAAGTTAGTGAAGGAACCATCTTCCTCAGAGAAAGCTTTATAACAGAGTAGTTTTTGGAAAAGAAGGTTTGGAAACATAAAAAAGGAATCTGTCTACTGTATTGAAGAGAACAGTGTTTTGCCTACATTTTTTGGTAAATAAAATGGACTTAACCAATTAACTATCTGGCTCCAGAATCAATCTCATTTTGTCATGGAAACAGCTTGTAAAACCCTGAACATATGGAGAGTGCAGGCTGATGTCTGGAAGTTTCAATAAAATACTTAGTAGTGTTACATCTGAGAACTGCATATTTGCCAAATGACAGAAAGCAAGAAATTGCTGCTCCCTCTTGTTTAAGATGGATTGTGAAGCCTGGATTGTGAGATGTCCTTACTTGCCCTAACAGGCAATTTGCCAGCATGCTTTGAGTCCTTAACACAGTAGTCATTGGATTTCTGCTTTATAGCAATATTTAAAAGACTTCTGATAAACTAGAAAGTGATTTCTCTGTGTTTTCCAGCCTTAGATTATTCTCTGGGCACCACAATACCACATTCTGTAGGTAGTCTTTACAAACTGATGTCCTTGCTCTGCATTCATAGCACTGGTTAAAAGTGAATGGGTGACTTCACACTCCACCACATCAAACTATGGGCCAGAGCCAAGAAGAAAAATTGATATCTGACCCAGGCTTCTTGAAGAAGAGGGGTTGGAACATTTACTTAGACTCAGTATGAAGCCTTTGTTTTCATTTATAATCTGACAGTGGATGAGTATCGGACAGAGAGAAAGAGAAGGAGCTGGCGGAGGAAGGGGACATGGAAAACCAACATCTCTCTTGGATTCACACTTGCAAATAGAAGTCCACACAATTTGGATTCTCATTTCTGCAAAGTGGGTGTTTTTCTGATTCCCACATTCTTATCTCGAAAACACCATGGACTCACAGTTGCATAAAACACTTCAAACTGAGCCAAAGTCTGAATTTAATTACTGATCAATTCTGTACAAACACAAGCTCATCAGTACTACCAGGAAATCAGCTCTCTGCCCTTATAAAGGCACAACTCTATTTTCTGTCCTTAAAACTTACTGTCAGACCTTACTGAGTAACAATGAAGCTCACTATGGGAATAATAGTTTTTTTAAGTAAAAGATGTGCCATATAAACCACCAGAAATTTTTATGTGATCCTTAGTATGCAAGATTGTTCAATAATATTTTGGTTTCCAGGGAAAAAAAAATGCATGTTTTCTTCTGGAAACTATCTTCACAACAAACATATTACACATGAACAGCAAATTTAACAGCCCTGGTATATCCATCTTCTTCTCTTGACAGCATACAAACATCAGTGCTCCTGGTAAATGTGACTTGGTAACGGTAAGTTGCCATTGCTGAAGGGACTCTGAGCTGATGAATGTATACAGATAAATAAACAAATAAAACCTAATAAAGATCCCATATGTTCAAACTAAGGAGTACAGACATTTCAGATATTGCTGAAATTTGTACTAATTCAGCACTTCATGTGACCAAATTCTACTCTCCTTGTATTCCCCGAGGCTGGAATTGCACTAAAAAACCTTAATTTTTTAGAAAATACAAATCACAAAATAAAAAGAGAAGGGAAACTTTGATACACACAGAAAATGCCAAGAGCAGAAAAATTTGTGCTAACGTTTTAAAAACAAAAACATAAAAAATAATTTTTAATAAGCCTAGAAGAAAATGTTTTACAGCAGACTACAAAGATGGGAAGGATTCTCATTCCTGTCAGCATTCCACTGCTCTGTGCACTGATAGAAAGAGGAAGGGAAGGGAAGGGAAGGGAAGGGAAGGGAAGGGAAGGGAAGGGAAGGGAAGGGAAGGGAAGGCTGGCTTACAAACGCCACGTGGGACAGCTGTGAAATCAGAACTGTCCCCTCCGAAGTCTGTTCAGATGCATAATTTCTGAGGGAGAAAGACTCGGTTTAACTGTTTTAACGATAATTGTTTTCCCTTTCCGGGATGCTGTTCTGAGAGACAGGTGCCAGCTAACACACAGATTTTTCAAGCCCTATTCCGGCTTTTTCCCCTCCCAAACTCTGCGGCATTGGCCCGGCCCGGCCCCGCCCTCGCACAGGTTCGGCCATGGCGCTCCGCAGGCACAAGGTGGCACCTCACGGAGATATTTTTTTTTCCCCATGAGTTTTATTGCTTTAATCAAACAACCTCTTCATTTCGTTCTCTTTTCAAATCGTTTTATATTTCAAAGAAAAATTGCGATGCTGGCGAATATTTTACCTAATTTAATTATTTTTCTGTATTCAAAAGGCCAAACTTTTAAAAAATTATGATTAAAACATCTCATTTCTTCAGAGTCTAAATTAGTCAAAGTTTGCCCATCACGTTTGTAATTAGGGATCAGAATTTCAGCTCTCCCCAGTTCACATTTCTGCTTGTTTTGTAGCTCTGCTGCAATTTCCAGACTCTGAGAAACTCCTCTATCCCAGTGAGCAGGGGCTGCATGGAAGGAAAACACCAAGCTGAGCTCTCTGCTCCCATTCCTTGGCTCAGTTCATACAGTGAGTTAGAAATGAGGCACCAGAGACTGTAAAACAGAGAAACTAACACACTGAGAGGAAAAGGCAGTGGCACTGGCAAAGCAGAGAGCGTCACTTTGGCCTGCTGGAGTAACAGAGGTGCTGTGATGGATGGCATTTATGGTTTAAAAGCTCTGTGTATTTTATCCTCAGGGTTATAACTCTAGGCTTTCTGATGCTTTTGACTTTGAACTTGGAGTAAAAGTTCAGCCTTGCAGAGGGTGACCCAGTTTGAAAAGTGCCCCACTCTACAGACAGACAGAAAGATTTGTACAATTTTGGTACCAGTATTAAAGAAAGATGAAATCAAACAAGAAATAATAGTCAAGGGAAAGCTGAGTCCATCTTACAAGAGGAGGCTCCAACACCTTCTTTGCTTATCCTGATAGTACAAAAAGTATTCTTTTTTTCTTTAAACACATCAAGGTGAGGGGTAAAAACCTGAGCAGAGAAGAAGCTGAAAAAAATCCCCTTATCTTAAAGTAGAGCACAGTCCGGAAAGCAGGAGAAGGTTTCTGTGTGGCAAGCCAGAGAAGTTCCTCCCAGGAGAGTCCAAGATGCAGGAATCTTTATTCATTGTTAAGCAGACCTTGATAGTTATGGCTAGCAGAGGGATAACAGGACAGAAATGCCTGCAAGGATCCAGGGGCAGCATCTGTTCCATATTTTCACCTGATGACTGCTCAGCCACCACCATGAAGAAGGACCGGCTTGGAGATTTACTGCTAAGCCATGGGGCTGGCAGACAACAGGAACATAAAATATGGGGAGAAGCTATGAGGGCTGTGGAATATTCAAAAGACATGCAAAATTAAGAGATCCTATGCTACTTTAATGGTTTATTTCAAAATATTGTGTGCTTCAAAGTACTGACTCTGCTAACTCTTCTAAAATGTTAGTTCCACCCTAGTAGCTGTAAACTCCTTCCTAAAAAGTTTGTTGTCCTGTTTGCCTCAGTTCAGCTAATTATTCTAGTTTCTAGTAATTAGGATTGCATTTCATGTTTCTCAGCCTTATTCAATTAATGTTTCCAGTTTTCCATGCGACAAAAATAATACTTGTCATGATTTTAATTAAATTATTCATAAATGGCATTGGTTCCACTTCAGATGTACGTATAATGCAACCAGAACCAAGGAGACACATAATCCATCATAAATTTTGATGTATTATTTTTTGTTAATTGAGGTTACATGGAACTGTTCACATTAGATACAAATCTTTTCAAATTATCTTCCTGCTTTTTAAAAAAAAAAATCCAACAGCATTTCTTCAAGCTAAAACAAGGAAATAATATTTTATTCATCTTTATACCTCATTTCAGGCAAATTTTTTTCCAGTCCTGACATGGTTCTGAGAGTCTCATTGCCCAGATGCTGTGGTGTGCTGCAAAACACACTGAGAATAATGAGGAGGCTGTTTTTTTCTGCAGTGCTGTCACACATATGCTGTCAGCACTGTGGCACAAAACATGATTAAGTCTGATATTCCGTCTTGTTACACTGCTATCCAGAGCACATCCCAACATATGTAAACTTTATTTTTTTAATATTATTCCTTGCAGCCCTAAGATTGACTGTTTTAATAGCACAGAAGTAAAGCAATGGGCCAAATTCAGTCATTCCACTGATGCCAGTAAGGTTTATCCAATTTACAGTAATGTTACTGAGCCATTTCTGACTCACAGCAGGGAAATCAAGGCAAATTTGACCCATTTCCAAGTGGTAAAATGTATTGGGACATTTTCCTTCCTGCACGTTCATCATCTCACTGGTGGAAAACAGCTCAGTGCAAGCCCATGCTGGGGAGCACAAAGCTCCACAACAGGGTTTGCAGCTAAAAGTCAGTTTGTGACCAGCCTTGTTGATTTGTTGTGGGACTGGGACAAAGCATCAGAAAAACTTCCCACCTGCACAGTTACAATGTGATGCAGTGATTTGCTGTTCTGTTAAAAGTAGGGGACCTGCCTTAGAAGTACACTGAAGTATGACCCGAATTTGAAAGAACTTGAAAGGTTTCACCTTGAAAAGCTGGATTTAAAATTGCTCCCTTTCCTTTCTGAGAACACACAAAAGCACCTCTGTTATGAATAAAAGTAGTAATCTTTCTTTACTCCTTCTTCCTTCTTAAAGTCTACTTTCCACTTTGATGTCTACTTTAGGCCCAAACAGTTGCAGTGAAACTTCTGGGCACGACCCAAAGGAAAAGTCCAACTGGATAATGGAGAACAGATTGCTGACTTAAACAGAGCTTTGTGGTGGATTTTTAAATTGTGGAAAATTAATACATGGTAGTTGAGTTTTTACATTAGAATTGATCATTTTCACTGACAGTGGCTAATGGGAAGGAGGAGGGTAACAAAAAAAAGTGTCCATCTCTAAAGAGTAAAGGTACATACACATTTACACATATCACCTAAAAAACTATACTGTAAAACAAAACCAACCCACAAATATCTACAAATTCTAAGCAACACCAAAATGCATGGAAGACTCTTCATCTTTTTTTACCACCAGATTATTTCCACAGCTAATGAATGAAATGTACCTTCTACAATAATTCACTGCATAGTTTAGCTACAGAATCTGAGGTGTCTGTCCACACAGAATCCCTGAGCAGGGAAGTTGTCCTGCTACCTGCACTCTCATGTTTCTGGGTCCAGTTAATCATTAACCATTGCTAGTCCACTCTCCTATTTATTGATAATCACTGTGATTCTAGACAATCAGAGATGCTAGAAGAACCTGTGGCAACCTGTATATAATTTAGCATGAAGGGAGCGATAAGGAACAATTAAGAGTGCTAGTGGGAAAAGGGCCTGGGGCTGACAATGGAGAACAATGGTCATAACATGAAATTTGCAGAAAATTAGGGAAACAATTAAAAGAAGAGCTGTAAAATCTCTGTTTCCACAGCCATGTATTTCAGATGCTTTCTTTTCTGATATAATTGCAATGTACAGATCATGGCTATTTGCAAATTATATTTTTTCCTGTTGGAATCCTCTTTGGAAAGAGTTGCCAATATCCAACCTTCTTTCCAGAAACCAATCATTATCAGATCATATTCAAATAATTGTACCTTCATTTTTTGTTACTGTTAAAATGTTTCCTCAGTGATTAACTAGGCCCATCAGGGTATGTTGAGTAGTATTTTATTGTGTAATTGATGCACTGTTGAGAAATCATGACTCACAACTGAAACTGATTTTTTCCACATTCTGTTACTAATTTCTAAGGGTATTGCTCTGATGTATTCTACCAGCTCCCTTTGCCTTTTCTTAAATGTGGAAGTCAGAGCATGGGATGGGTTGCCAAAAATGCCCACGCCTTTTCCTTCTTGTAAAGCTAGAGGAACTCTGCCTGGTAGCAGAGGCATCAGCTGCTTTGGTCTCTGAATCCCTAAAGCCTGTTCAAGATCAGACTGTGGTTTCTCATGGCAAAGTTACTTTTGTTCTTTCTGCTTTCCTAGTTGTGTGTCTTAGACAAGAGTACATAGCTGTTGTTTGTGTTTGCCTAAATAGATGAGTGCCTGAACCGAAGGAAAGGGGCAGTCACTAACAAGAAGAAAAATCTTTGAAGAGACAGCCAGGGTCACTTGGCTAACAGGCCTCATCATATTCAGTTTCACAGCTCTTGTTTCTTTTATCTTGTTGCTTTTCTTGAGATTTTTCTTCAAATCACACACAAATGAACTTCCATCAGTTCACCTCTCCTAGAAGGGATTGTAGGAAATGGTTCCTAAGACCTGCTGTTGTTTACATCTCTTCTCTCCTGTTCTGTTTTGATAGCAGGACAACAACCTTAAATTATATCTCTGATGTGAGCATTTTTTTGGAGCCCTTGCTCTACTACAGCCTGCTGGTTAAATTATTTCTTCAGACAGGCTTATGGCAATTTGATGACATATGAGTGCAAGGAAAGGTCAAAATTTGGCACCCAAAGTCTACAGTAATAATAATGAATGTGTACATAGGGGTTGTAGCTATATAAGCACTTTACAAGGGAATTTCAGCATTACTGTTCCTGTGTGACAGCAGCAAATCAGAAGGAGCATGAGCGTGGCCAAGCCAGGAAGAGAACGCAGAGCTCTGGCTGAGCGCCCTCTCCATGCTGCATTTTAGTATTAGTTAAGGCAGCAGCTAAAGCAAAACTCTGCCCAGCAAATCACTGGTGTAGAAGTATTTAGGCCACAATTCAGCATGAGACAGCACATTGCTATTTACATTTACAGTTACATTTGCCTATACTGGAGGCAGTGTGAGCCTCAATCCCTGCAAAACAGGAGTCTTACTTCTGCAGCACTTGGTGCAACCCAGCCAAGAGCACAAGGCAGAAAGGAGAGGAGACTGTGAGAGCCAGGCAATCCTCTCTTTTTAATAGAGGAAAACAGCCTGCAATCCTACAGAGAGCCATGAGCAGGCTCCAGTGGGCTCCAGTCAGACCTTGCTCAGATACTGCTGGGGTGACAGGGAGCACAGGATTGCCCTGGGATGACACTGCCACCATGAACAGTCACCTTCTGCCACATTTCCTTTATGCTTCCAGACAATTCAGAGCTGGAAAGGACTCGTGCATTAGAGACAGAACTCTTCTAGAGATCAGTGAAACACATCCAGCACATTCTATAGTCAGGGGGAGTTTTAACTTAACTGGTGACTCGAGTGCAGGAGTCATGTCTGAGAGAAAGTGGTGCAGTGCCACTATCCCCAAAGCCTTCCTCTCTCTGTTCCAGGGATCTGATAGTGCAAATTATGCCATATGCTTGGACACTGATTTTCATTATATAACCACCTATCTCCTGTGCACGGGTCTGAAACCACCCACTCATTTCACATACGCCACAAACAGAACCAGGAGACATAAAGTCAGAGAATAAAAAGGTAAGAAACTGGCATTTAGATCAGAGTGCTCTTAGAGCACAGGGGCTGACAATCAGATTAAGAAGTGTTGTTCTAATGAAATAACAACAGAATCACATCTATACCATGGGATTTTACTCCACAACAGTAGGATTGGTTAAAACATCCTGAATCAGGTCCAAAGTATGATGTAACTGCTTCACACATCTCCAAAACTCCAACTGAAATTCTTTTGTGCTTCCAGCACAGTTTCTGTGCTGGAACTAAGACCACACGAGGGCAGTGTAGTGGGGGAGTAAAATCCAGGGATGCAAATTAAACTCTAAACCTGATTATCCTGCCTCTTCATGAAACCTGGAGAGGTAGAGCTGTGTCTAGAGCATAGAGTGGCCTGCAATTACCCCGCAAACTACAGAGGAAAGTTTAACACTTCTCTTCAGCCTCTTCTTGTCACTGTATTTTGTCCTGCTTTTATTTCCTTCACCACTGTTGTGAATATTCTCTTTCCTAGAGAAGTGTCTCACAGGTTGAGACTTCAGTACATTCTGCTCTGCAAACATTCAAAGACTGGGCTCCTAACCGAAGGGAAATTGTAAGAGTTGTGGAAAGTCAGGCCTGCAGTTCAGTGAGGTGAGCATTTTGTATTGGAGCAAAATCTCCAAAACTGCGATTAAACACCCCTGGATTCCCTCATCTAACCCAAAATACAAATTCTCCCAGGAAAGCAAACAAGACCACTGTCCTTGACTTTTGACAAGTATAATTTTCATATTATTTCACTAGGCTAGGAAATCTATTCTTCAGAAACTCTTAGCTAAGCCTCTTTTCCCCTCAAACCCTCTGCAGGGTTCAGTTCTCTAACCCACTGACACAGCTTCTCAAGTAATTTTTTCAAGATGAAAGCAGCCAGAATTCTTCAAATCCTCTAACTCAGTTTTACTGTGAACATGTTCTTAACACATGCAATATGTACTTATGTAAACTTGAGATTATTAAGTTTGTCTGCATTGTGCGTGACTGATCCTTTAGCTCCTCAATAAACTTATTTAAATAGATAACTCTCCTAGGACATTGTTGTATTATTCTGCAATTTCTTTACCTTCAGATTTGGTTTTATAAGCAATTGTTTCTTTGAAAATTGATACTGCTATTGCTTTAAAATTGATATTGCAATCCTGTGTAGTTAGAGACAGTGATAAACAAGAGCTTGCTCTCATATCCTTAAGGAAACATGCAATTGTTTAATAATCCCACTCTTCTGTCCAAGCTGGATTTTTATCCATTGCATGCTCTTTCTACTGCTGTGCAATTATTACTAAGGCACAGTAATATCTGTGTTTTCTATTTCCACAAGCACAGCATTTCATGCCTTGCATCACTCACACCAGCCAAAGCTGTGCTAATGTATCCTTAAAAGGCAAGAAAACTAATGAGGTAAAACCTTTCTACCTGAAACCTAGGATTATTTCCTTCCACAAAATTCTGCTTTGCAGGTTATTCCTTCATGAAATCCTGCAAAATAAACTTATGATATTCTCAGCCACAATTAATGGTACGCTAACAAGTCACAAACCTTTTCCTTGAACAGTGGTTTTGTATTTTACTATGTATCTGATCAATTAAATCCCATATTAGGGCTTCATTTTGAATCCTATTTCCTTCAAAATTCATATCAAATTACATGGACCTGTATTCTAGTACAAGATCCAGTATATAGAAGATTATTTTGCACTTTTGTTTTTTGTTTTACACACCAGCTTATGTATCCTTGGTCATAGCAGGAAATCTGATCTCCTTCATACACAATTCCTTATTCTTTCAGTCAGCCACAAAGCCAGCTTCAGAGTAACTGCTCATTACAGGCAAAATACTGGTCTCTCTTAGGGAATGAGAGATCAGCCTTTGATTTAAAAATGCCCATGGTCTGGGCCTAAATCTTCTCTGTCTTTCTCTTCTGTCTCTGACAGTTCGCTATAATTTAAGGGAAGCCATTCTTTAGGGTGTGGGTAAATAAATGTTATGGCTGTCTCACAGAGAGAATAGCATTTAGATCATAATAGAGGCTTGTTATTTCCAGTTTAAAAAAGCCAGTTCTGAGTCCTGTCCTGGATGCCTAGCTACACATGTGACTGATATAGTGCATTTTGTATATTTTGGCACGAGAATGTGGTACACAATGATCTCATTTAGCAATATTTTGAAAAACATGCCAATTTTGAAAAAAAAAAAGCCATTCAAATATGTGACAGAGCTGTGCCTTCTGTGGAAGAGGGTATAAAATTGAGAATTCTTGGCTTGTGATATAACCTATCCACTGTTTCTAAGGAGAGAGTCTTCATTAACGTCTATTTTCAATTTTCATTTTATAAAATAGTTTATGCCAAACTGGGACATATCATCAAGTAAGGCCAAGTTGGGTAAGCACATGTTTTTTGTATACAATGAGAAGTACATTGTGGTCTGAATTCTGTTTAGACTGAAGTCTTTTACTAAGCTGCTTTTATACAGAGGGGTTAGAATGAAGGCTTAGAATTAACATAAGATCTCTTGTTGCTTATGACTAAGAATATTAGTGAAAAGACTAATTGGTTTGTATGAGAAGTTTAGAAATCTACTTTTATTCTTAATATCCAGTGCTGGTCCTTCAAGTCAAAAAGAACTGACTCATCCTGTGACTCAAGTATTGCAGTGTTGGTTTCCATTATCCACCACATCAGAACAATGACATGCAGACATGTACATTTTACTTGGGTTTACCAGGTTTTCCAATATAATTAACATCAGTGCTCTGGACTATTATTGCAAGGCGGGAGAAAGCTGTGGATTGTTTCTGTTTCAATTTTAAGAAATGCTGATTTTTCTAAGTGCTTTAGCTGTCTATATTCTACTGAAATCTAAGTGAGAATCTGTAATTCTGCTGAAACTGCTAATGATGTACTCGCTGTGTTTCCCTTTTTCTTTTATTAACAGATTTCTCTGTTTTCTCCTAAAGTTCCGCAAATGATATACAAAGTTACAAAATCCAAAATGAGACAGTTAAAAGGTATTCAGGCACAATTGTAAAGCTGTTTCGCAATTCTAAATATTTAACATCTTGTTATAACAGCAATGAAGAGAGACTTGGCAAGGCTGACTAAAACAGATGTTGAAAGAAGAAAACTAGTAACCATTTAACTGTGCAAAAGGGCTCAAACATGATTTGGAGCCTATGGGAAATGTGATATGAGTGGTTATTGTTGTGTCTGCCAATTAAATCAAGCTCATCAAATTATTCATAGCAAATAAAATCTGTTGCAAAACAAACCCGTTTGACTCATAGCAGACTGTTCAAAGATGCTTCAGTCTCTCTAAATGTACTTTTTCTTCATTTGAGAGAGACTAGGAGACCATCCACAATGGTCAGCAGTTGCTTTGATTGGTGATATCCATGACAGTAACTGGTTTTTATTCTTTTCCTTGATGACAAATATTGATGTTTTGGAGGGAATAGATACTTTCCTATTTGTAAAGAACACTGTACTTTCATTACAGTTCATTAGAGAGAAAATAAAAAAGAAAGAGCACTAATACATCCAAACAAGAAAGAAGAAGTCTAAGATTAAATCATAGTTAAGTATTGAAGCATGATCACAATAATTTCAGGTAATTTATGAACTGAACACTTCTGGTATAAATGTTTCACTGTTAGGAAAGAATAAGTGTAGGGATTTAGAGTTCTGGTACCAGTCACACAACAACTAGGTGATACTGAATAGTCATACTCAGGTTTACCAAGAACACCTGAATATCGCACACTGCACAGAGCACACCAAATATAGCACCGTTATTCCAAGGCTCTGACTCCTAAGACAATAGAAGTATCTTTTAGTAATAGCTTTTGTGCTGGAAAGAAATTTGTGATTTTTCCTGACTTTGAATCTACTACCTAGTGAAAGAACCCACTTACACTTAAGAGAATGGGAGCACAGTTCTGCTTTTTACTTGTTGAACTCATCTACAGAAAGAAAATTGCTCAGCCCTACAGTATAGTCTGATTCCAAGCTATATGAAAGGATCACACAGTGTTTCTACTTCACAGCACAGAGACAAAGGTTAATGAAAGCCAAAACCTTGGGGTTCAAATCTGTTCCTTGCTGTCACTGTAACCATCCTGTGGATTAGAGAGCTTTCTTGCCATGTGGCTCTCCCACAACTGGAACAGTTTCCCATAAACAACATTTTCAGTTAGCTGTTTGTGTTCAGACTATTCTGGGTTTTTTAGGAACAGCTGTGCAGTTGAGCATCTCCCACTAAATTGGTAGTTAAAACCACTTTAGGCAACTAATTCAAGCACTGTACAACACTGGAAGCACTGGAAAGCAAGGATGATGCTGTAGCTAAACAGCACAGTAGAAAAATAAAGACTAAAACATCCTGCTCATATCTCACACTGTTTCAGGCTTTCCCTCACCTTTCAGACACTGTGGACCTTTTTAAAAGAAGCTACAACATAATTATAACAAAATATAGAGCCTTAAGAAACCATGCATAGAATGTCTGGAATATTTTATTGGACTCCTCAACAATTTAATCGCTTTTACTTCTGAAAAAAACACATCATGTATCTTGCTAGCTAACCTCCTTATCCAGAAACACATATCCAGAAAGCACTGAGCCTCTGGTTTTAGTAAATCTCCACTCTCCCTTTGCTTCCTATTTTGTTCTGTAATTTTGCAATGCTTCTCAATGAAACTGCCTTTTTCATGATTATCAGTGGCCACAAGCTTTCCAGCCCAGAAGCAAACACCCTCTGTCCCCAGATAGTCTCTACCCTCTGTCCCCAGATAGTCTCTGGCTTTCATCCATCACTGACTGCCAGCAGTTCCCACTGTTCAGTGAACACACTTCAAGACCTGCATGTTCTGGGCCTAAAATTATTTCTTTGATAGCATTTATATATCCAGCATCTTTTATCCCACAGCCTTTGAAACAAGCTAAAGATATACATGCTTTGTCCAGAGGTCATTTAATCATGGACATGCAGCTGGAAATGCAGCAACAGTTAATAGTGCCTAGCAATATAAGAGCACTTTAGGTCAGCAAACTATTAATGCATTTGTTTCTAATGAAGCTGCTGCTGTAATTTAGGAAAGAAGCAGAATAATTATTCAGTTTGGAGTTTGGCCAGGAGACCAAAATGAACTGCATTCAGACTTCAGTAAAAATGCTCAAGAGTTTAAAATGGCCACAAATAATGTGGACCTAGATTTTAAATTTCATTTGAAAGATGGATGAGCAGGTCATTTTGCTGTCAATGGGTCTCTAATTGGTTTGCCTCAGAGCATTTTTTTTATCAATACTTTCTACTTCTTTGTGTAACAAAGATTCTGCATTCATCATGTCTCAATATTTTTACATTCAGTGCTTTGCAATCCCTTAGTTATAAACCCCATGATTTAGTGAGGCCAAAGTGAAGAAACTGGAATAATTTTAGCATAGTTTGTACATTGAAAAGCCTTGATTTTTAAAACTAATAATTTTGTCTTATATCTATGAGGAAAATCAAGAACTTTCTATCTAATGGTTTTAGACCAAATTAGGTTTCTTTCAAGAGTTGATTTTCTTGCTTCTTCTGCTTCCTTACCAAAACAAAGATTGGAAAGAAAAGGGTCCTTTTTAATTTTAACTTGATGACTCACTGGGAATTTGGATGGCCTAGAATTACAAGTGGTTGTCCCAGGTGAATAATTGTTTCTATCCCTGTCCCACATTACACAGAGAATCTTACGTTTATTCAACCTCTTGACCATGGAGCAGGGCAAGGGCTTGGCTTGGTTCATCTGCTGAAGGCTTCTCTGATCACCAGTCAGAGCTGTGAGTGCTTCAGACATGCACATGGACCACAGTGACCCATGGCTGTTTGCATCAGGAGAAGCTGAGTGCAGAGAGGCTGTTATATGGACAGCATTTCTTTTCCAGGGAGAATCTTGTACTCACAGCCAACCAGAATGAGCTGCCTCCACAGGAGTGTCATGCTCCTTTCCTTTGCTAGGAAAGCACATCAGCGCTGAGGCACCAGCACAGCTGTGTGAGTACAGCCCTAGCCAGGCCTATAATCTACTTTTGGTCTTGGCAGTAACCTCCCACGGGCATAATTGATAGTCTGCTTTCAGTCATGGCCTTCACACAACCTAACATTTACACTCTGACCCATAATTATATTTAGAACATACACACACCTCTTCCTGCACAGAGAATAAAAAGCTGCACAGCACATCTTTCAGGAGACTGTAAAGATTCCACTCATCCATCCCTAAAGACAAAAAGTCCTTTTCAAAGTTTTCCATCATGCTGTGCAATAGTAGTTAACGTTGTCAATCTCCTACATGTGTCTTACAAAGAAGACCAGAGAAATAACTAGGATACAATTTCATTATTCAAATGAAAAATGTCCTTCCTTACAGCATTCCAGTTACTGAGGATTACTCTATGTTATATTACCAAGATATATATATTTCATCAAATATAATGAAGCTGGAACAAACAATGTGAGACAACATATCTATGACTTTTTACCTCAGGAGACCAGCACAAAGCAGAAGGTTTTACCAAGATATTTTATTATAAAAGTGAGTGATATGCATGCTTAAAACATGCACCAAGGGAATGAGAGGCTGCAAAATATTAAAGTAACCCTAGACCACATTAGCATAGCCTTGATCTGCAGGAACAGTGCTGGCAATAAACTTTAGGTCAGTACTGATTTTTTTAAACTTCACTGCAGTTTCTTGTAATGTCCTTTGTTATGTCAAATTTTAACTTCAAATACAGTAAGCAAATTGGCCCATATGTTTAAGTCTGGTCCTGATTTATACAAAAGGCCCATTCTCCTTCTTGCAAGGTTGACTGAACAAAGCCCAAGAACTGTACTCAAGGATGCTTTTTGGTTTCAAGTTAGCAGTTGAAGTTAAAAGATGTGATGTTTATGTTGCCTTTACTTAAGATATTACACCACTGTAATCTAGAAAGCTCACCATAACAGCTCCCCAGCAGGTCTGCAATAGAAATATGGATTAGGAATACTTTTAAAGGCCATCTGATTTGTCATCACCAAAGGAGCAGGATCAGTGCGCCTGCCCAGGGAAAAGAACATACTCACTCCTGAAATGTTCCTGAGCTTCTGTCAGTCAAAACAGCACAAGACTTGAAAGAAATAGAAAAATGAACCCTATTTCCCAGAAGGCAGTATACTAAACACTGCAGCCCATGCACTTTTAATAGATTTATGGCTTATATGTATTATAGTAGTTCCTTTTTTGGCAGCCCACATTTTTAAGGAATTTTATTTACCTTCTTCTGGGACTGAAAGTTTTTCTCCTCATAAATCAGCCTGTTGCAGAAGACAATCATAATGGCATTTTGCTGCTGCTTGGGAAGAAGGTGACCAGAGCTCTGCAGTCCTGAGGTGCGGTCAGGGACCAGCAGCCTTCCCAGGAGGAGCAAGCACTGCTGCACCTATGGCATTCCAGCACAATTCTCCAGTTGCATGTTGCCTTCAGTCCTTGGGACACAGGCTCAACTCTTTAAAAGTCAGGGCTTTTGGGAGGTTTCCTTCTCTGCACCCACTAGTCTCAATGTACCCAATTTCCCTGGACAAAATGCCAAACCAACTTCCTTAAAGAACAGCACCAGTCCTATTCAAAGGCCTCAGTGAAAACAGGCAGCCCTGCAGGGAAGCACTTCCTTCCAGAAATTATGGTATACACAGATATTTTACACATTAGGATACTGCCAACACTATACAATGCCAGCTTTTGTCACATCTGTAGTAGCTGGGCCCTGTAGTGCATTACCAGCAGCTATTTCTATGAAGCCAAATGTTCAAGGCAACGTTGCTTACATGGCTTTGATTTAGCACTGAATGAAGAGAAAATGTTGTCTAAATCCTTATTTCAGAGTTATTAACTAGTTATCATCTATTATTTGTTGTCATATTCTGTTGTATTCATTTTGATAAGCATTTAATTTAACATCAAATATTTTTTTTCTTCTAAGTAATGGGATCATCTTCTGCCAAAAGCAATTCCTCTTTGCTTGCTTTTTTTGTTTTGTTTTATAAAATGAAATCATCACCATGTAATCCAGACTAATCACTTCCCTGACAATCTGTCAGCAAAATACAGGGATACATGGCTCAAAATATAATACAAGCAAAATATGGCATGTCAAAACCTGCCTTCCTTGGGCTGTCATAATTCCTGATGAACACTGGCTATATGTGATATGCTCCATAGCAGTACCAATGGCTCTCTAAGGACTACAGCTGAAGTAATTTGCCAGTGACACAGCCTAGATATCCCTTGCTATGAAATCTGAAAAATTATACCCTTTCCTTGTAATTCCAAGTAAGAACCTAATTTCATTATGTATATTGTTCTTCTCAAAGGGCAAGAAGACTACAATGCACAAAACAAAGCCTTGAGAAAGGGAAAAAGAGTATCAAGCACCTATAGCTAAAGCAAAGATAACCTGGAAAATACACCAGTTCTTTGACTTAGAGCAACCTGCCTGAGTCCAATAGAAAAAAAATGGAGGGAAGGATTGGCATCCAGAGGGGCCCTGACAGGCCTGACAGGTCGGTCTGCATGAACCTCACAAAGTTCCACAAGGCCAAGTGCGAGTCCTGCACCTGGGCTGGGGAAATCACAGCACCAATACAGACTGGGCAAAGAGAGGAGTGGGGGCAGCTCTGGGGAGAAGGACTGGGGGTGTTGGTGGGTGAGGGCTGGACAGGAGCTGGCAGTGTGTGTTTGCAGCTCAGAAAGACAAACATGTCCTGGGCTGCACCAAAAGAAGTGGGAGCAGCAGGTCAAGGGAGGGGACTGTCCCTCTCTGCTCTGCTCTTGTGAGAGACCTGGAGTGCTGCATCCAGCTCTGGGGCTCCCAGCAAAACAAGGACATGGAGCTGCTGCAGCAAGCCCACAGCATGGTCCCAGGTATGGTCAGAGGCCTGGAGCACCTCTGCTGTGAGGACAGGCTGGGGGAGCTGGGCTGTTCAGCCTGGAGAAGAAAAGGCTTCAGGGGGATCTTACAGCACCTTCCAGTGCCTGAAGGGGCTCCTGAAGAGCTGGAGAGGGACTTTGCAGGCTCAAGGGCCTGGAGTGGTAGGACAAGGGGTGAATGGCTTCAAACTGAAAGAGGGAGGATTTAAATTAACATTAGAGAGAAATTCTTTGCCCAGAGCAGCTCTGGCTGCCCATCCCTGGAAGTGCTTCTGGCCAGGCTGGATGGGGCTCTGGTGGAACCCCCTCATCCACCATGGCAGGGCTGTGACGAGATGGTCTGTAAGGGCCCTTCCAACCCAGACTCTATTATGGTTCTATGAGTTATGCTAATGCTCCTCTTAATGAGGGATTCTTGTAAAAACTACCTGGGGAGCCTCTCCTTCATTTGAAATTGATTCTTTTCAGAGGAGATGAATTAGAAGACAATTAAAACTAGGAATATACAGCTTCTTTGAAAGCCAGCCCTTAGGTTATGTTAGTTGAAATATTTCAGAACTGTTCTTGAAATTTCATTATTTCTTTAAATGTTCACAATCTTTTGCTGCTGTGAAATTTTCTAAGATTAATTCATAAGAAAAATTATCATCACCTCACTGGGATCCCTAGGGACAGTTGTAAAAGCTTTTAAGCAGACTTTTTTTGCTAAAAAGAATTATGGAAGAGTTCTGCACCCATTTCAGAATTTACATTATATATGACCTGGAAAAATATAACCTCATCCTCATTTCTTGATTTCTTATTTCTGCATCAAAAATGAATTGAAAATGTGATATTAAATATACTACTTAGCCTTAAAGTTTGAGTAAATGACATATATGAATTTTTGCATTATCTCTTGACAAATACCATACAGAATGGACAGGACAAAACAGAGGTAGCATTTTGAAAAATTTGTTTTCTGCCATTTTCAGACTGTCATTTCAGAGCAAATGGAAAAATTAGTTTTATCTCTTTTGCATTAATAAAAACTGATGTATTTAAAGTGCAGTAACTTTTGTAGAATCTGACATGGTAATTCCACTAATCTGGAAAAAACAGACTGGAAGACACATTTTTTAATACAACAGTATGATGGTCACCAGAAACACAATAACTTTATCTAAAAATACTAAGAGGATTAAAATGGTCCTGTAGTAAATAAAAGAAAAAATCCTAATTTTTTGTCACAAATTAATTTCTAAATATGTTTAAGACCTAAGATTCATGGTCCTGAGCAAAGGTGCATATTTGTTGTATCAAAGGGAAATTACTGTATTTATAATAAATTGTGTATTCCTATAATGTGCCACTAAGACAAAACCCTCTCCAATATATTCTGCTTTCTTATTCTATTTTTTATGAGACTTCCCAGGGTCCATGACAAAAAACATATACATGCAATTCAGTAATATTTGATAAAGTTTGTACAAAAATGGTTTAACCAGATAGAGAGCAAAATTTGACCTAACAAATACATAGCATAAAGCATTTATCCAGTGCTTTGCCAAAGTTTCAAATACATTTTGCATAGTGCAACATTATTCAATCTTTTTACTTCCTTCTCTTGTTTTCTAGAGGAGATGAAAGTCTATGAGTAACAAATTCAGATCTACCATGAATGAGTTTGCTTTTCTCAGTCACTTTTAGGAAATTGCCCTAAGCCAGTGGTGTAAGTATGAAAACATTGTTAGTGTTCTGCACCAGCACAAACATTCCTGGTTACATCTCAATTTCAGTGTTATCTTCTACAGTATACCTTGTACCTGGAAAACACACTCCTCACACCTTTAAGGAGAACAGAGCCTGAATTCCTCAATTTCAGGGTACAGAGCATAGTTGAGGTCCTTGCCTGAGGCTGATGCCAGAACCTGCATTTTTAAATGTGTGTCCCTACACTACCAGATTAACTAGCTGTCAGGCATGAACTGCAGAGCAGATTGGACCATCTGTGGGGGAATATGACAAGATTTCTATCCAATAGTTTGAATTCTTTCTCTGCAGGAAATATCAATGTAAGATGCCAAATGGAATTTGGAATTTAAAAGGAAATTAGTAATAATTTTGAAGCTATAATTAGAAGACAGAAAACCAAGGAATACAGAGTAGGATATGGAGCTATTAAATCTCCATGTGAAGGCCAGCTGCCTGTCTCTGTGCTCTTCCTAAGGTGGTGCAGGCCAGCTGGCTGCCCTGGATTTCATGGCACAATGCAGAGTGAAGGAACACACACAGGTAAGGAGGTACAGGTCCATGTGCTACAGGCAGGGTGGGTTTGCATCCCATGGATGAGGCCCTTGCAATGGCACTGCTCTTCTCCTTAGGAAATACATTTTAGACTCCTTACCTATTCCCCAGACTAGACTATTCACTAGACTGACACCTGTGCTCTGTCCCACAGGTTATTCAACAA
This sequence comes from Zonotrichia leucophrys gambelii, assembly GCF_028769735.1. Lineage (NCBI taxonomy): Eukaryota > Metazoa > Chordata > Aves > Passeriformes > Passerellidae > Zonotrichia > Zonotrichia leucophrys. The sequence continues at coordinate 6,659,005 of NC_088180.1, read as the reverse complement.
ATAACATACCACATGTTAAGGTTCTGGAACACTCAACCTGGAATAAACATACATAAAAGAAACTTGAGAAGTTGGTATACACTGTAAATTTTGAAGGTTTTTGCAACGCATGTTATGGTCAGAGTCACTTTACTGCTTGCTTCCTTCTCCTTTTTTGTCTCCCAAGCAATTTACTCAAAGATGAGCTTTACCATCATTTCATTTGAGTGGATCTGTGACAGCTCTCTGGGTTATTGACTTTGTTACTCCCACAGTGCCCATCCAGTCCCCCAGCACTGCTTGCCTCCAGCCCTTACCTCAACTTCCTCTTTAGAGTAAAGGCACTTCTCAAGCACTTGGGTGAACCACAGCTACTTAAAAGCCACAAGCACAAATTGGTCATTTGGCAAAGAATATTATTCTTCCCCAGCTGATGTAATCAGCCTTTCTCAGTGAGCACTCCTGGATGCAGCACGTGCTCCAGGGCTGCTTTGCAGTGCACTTGGTGCAATAGCTGTGACTCTCAGATGCAGAACTAGCTTTGTCTTATCCATCTTGCCACCCATGAAATGTTTCCACACACAAATCAAGGAACACAGTTAAGGAAAAGAAAAAATGGAGCTAGAGAAAACACCCTGATGGAGTTTCTTTTTAATTACATGCCTGTTTTTTTGCCTGTTCCACAATGCTAAAAATGAATACCACAGATGGAGGGTGGGTGTTAAAGGCCCACTGAATATTGAAATGTTACTGATCTGTTATAACAGGAAACATCTGTGCTAAATACAGTATTTAGTAGCTCTTCCCATTTCAGTTGTGGAACATCAGTATTTACAGGACACTACCAAGAAATTGTTTGTACTCATGGTCACAGTCACTTCAAACCTAATACTGACTGATTTCCTGCTCTGAATCATCTCAACAACTATGGATTTTGGAAAACCAATGTATTTAATCAATTATCCTATGGTTTATCCAGACATCAAATATTTGCAGCTCCAGAACTAACAGAGAAACAACTATTTCAATTCTTTCTAGTAGGCTACATTCATTTCTATTTTTGTGCACAAAGTCCACAATTCTTTTACCAATATGTAACATTTTCAGGCAGTTTTTCAGACCAGATTTTCAGAAAGTTTGGAGAACATTTTAAATGCATGTTTATCCTAACTGATGCTTAAAGTATTTAAGGCTTCTTCATCCCTCAACTAAGCCAATTTTCTCTCTTATAATCTCCTCTAATCTTTTAGTAATGTAGGAACTGCCACAATACATCAGACCCAAGGGTCTATCCACCCCAGTATCTAAGTTCTGCTAGAACTAGCAAGAGCTGTGTCAGGTCCTGGAACAAACAAAATATTTAGGTTTGATAATTAACCACCTCAAACAGTCTGCTGCCCCCTCATCTACTCTGTATGTAAGAATCCTATTCTTCTCCTTTGGCTTTCTTGTCTGTTTGTTCTTCCCTTTTCATGAAAACTCAATTTTAACGACAGCAGCTTCAGAGATCTGGGTTTTGCTCCTGTGAGCATGTTAAGTTCTAAGAGACATCATCAATCAGCCTTTGAATGTTTAGTGTCTTTCAAGTTTCTTTACTTTGGAATAGTTCTTTGCCTTTTGTGTAAGTGCCTTCATGTGTATCCTCTTCAAATATGTTACCTACAAGAAGCCCTGGTTGACTTGTTCTTGCTTCCTTCTATATCCATAAGAGCCATCAATCAATATCTGAAACAAGCCTGATTTCTATTTGTGTTACAAATTCTCCCTCCTAAATACAGTAACTCAAAAGCAAGGGAGAGAGCACTATTGGTTTTCCTGTTGTTCATCTGTTTCAGACATGCTTCTGTTTGATGTGGGGAGGTGAACAAGCAAGGCAGCTTCAAAAGGCATTGCTCTAATGTTGGTTTTGCTTAAAACCATAAAGCTCAGTCCTCAGGGGGGAAGGAGATGGGCTGGATCTCGGTGTTCCAAGGAGCTTTGCTGCACATGTTCAGCTGTTTCTTACCCAGAGCAGTGAAGGGAAATGCCCTTGCAGGCACACTGAGGTTTCCAAAAGCTCTTCACAGTTACATCTACTGACACCCCAGTGCTGATGTGGGGAAAGTTTCCTATGTGTTACAGCTCTGTGTAAAAGCTGCTTTAACAACAAAAAATTCAATGCAAACATTTACAGGTCATCCCTGAAACAGGACACTAACAGGGAATATCCACAGTAAGACAGAATCCAGGTGGATAAAAGGCCTGCAGCTGCATTACCCCTTCCAGTAGTGTATAGTCATGCAGACTGCCAATATCCTACACAAAACGGAAGAGTATGGGCAGCCCAGATGTATTGGGATTTGTTCTCCCCTTTTATTTGGTTCACCAGTTCTGTGGTTTTCTGATCTGTCAAGCTTTCAGAGACATGCCCCACATGAACACAGTGTACACATGAGAAAGACAGACAGACCCAGAAGAAACAGCATTCTTCTAAGGCAATTAAACAAGTAATGCTTTGTTATGAAAAGCACTCCATGAACATTGAAGTAAACAAAAAGTGCCTTTTTTAAAGTTTGAAGTAGATGTCCCACTTATTATACAATTATATTTGTGCTTGGCAATTGTATTTGGGTTCTCTTCTTTGTTTACAGCTGTTGATAATAAGAATTACTCAGTGCAGCACATTTCCAAAATTATTGAAAGGCATAAATATACAAAATCTGCTGAACTTGAAACTGCAAGAATTCCATTCCTACTCCCAAATGTGCTTCCAAGGAAAGTCAGATAATATTCTGGGTGATGAGTCATGGAAGAAGACTACCTTATCAGGGAATACAGAGTATGAAATCCATCTTGTATGAGAAATTCATATTTTACAACACTATGCTCATGCAAATTAGTGGTTTTCTTTCATATCAGAAAACAAAGTTTGCTGATCCATTATTTAGTTTTGAATTTAATACTGAAAAGTCTGATGGCTCAATAGCTACAGGTGTAGAGGAGGTTTCAGACTCATCTGAGTGCAGCTGCTGTATGTTTGACATAGACCATGAATCTACACACAAAAGTCCATCTAAAAATGTCTCTTCAGAGTTATTTGATATTAAAAAATCCTAGAAAAGATCAAACAGGCAGAATAAATTTTGGATTTAAAAAGTGCATTAAAAATTCAACCACATAAAAATTTTCTTGCTCTATAACCTCAGATGTATTAGCATAACCATCACATGAATCTTTTTTCAGATGCTGGGGTTATTATAGGAACACAGGGCGGATCCTCAGCTGGTGAAAATCATTAGAGCTGCACAGAAGCCAATTTATGCTAGCTGAAGTTCTGGCCCATAAAATCTCTTCCAAACCTGAGAAAGAACATCTTGTACTACAATATAACAGGTCTTCAGGTGATTGAAAAGCATCCTGATGAACAGTGTGGTTTCAGGAAAAAAAGCAGCACTGTATGCCTGACAAATTTCTGCTCTGTGTTCTTTTCTTTAACTTGATTAGAAAGATATATTCAAGCAAAAAGCTGCCTGGTACAATGCATCATTAGTCACACACTGCTTCCAATAGTGAACCATCAATTTTCTTTTAGATGTGAATATGTGCAAGAGGTCAAACTGGAACTGGAACATTAGCCAGGAAGCAGATGGGGACTGTGATTGAGAGTCTACCTCCTGGGTATATGTTGTACAAGCAGCAGCTCAGCAGAAGAAGGAAAGTTACCAAGCCCCTTTGCAGTGCATGCAAACTACAAATAAACACGTTCACAAAAGCTACAAATTTGGGTTGACCACTGTGTGTTTAAGAAAAGATTCTATTTCATGTGAAGTTGGCAAAGCAGTAGCCTCTATGCAATATGAAACATGTTCTGTTTCACAGAGAGCAGTTTGGAATATCTATTTCTAACTTTGGAATCCACATCACTACAGTAGGTATGAGTGATTTCAATGCAGAAAATGAAGTAATTGCAAATGCTGGGTGTTATGGAAAAGTGAAATCATATCTACAGTATTTTTTTAACATATATAACCATAACCATATTTAAACCTTAAATTTAAACAACTTATTTTCAGGCATTTTTTAAGAATCAAGATTATTGCAAATACCAAATTATCCACTTTCCTTATTCAGAGCATGAGTAGCAAACATATCCCATCCTAAACTTTCCACTCACTCTTGAAAGTAACATCACGACACAGTGCAGCTTGCATGTTCCAGGTGTCATTTTCCTACATCAGCCTCCCAGGCTGTGTTACAGTCCCTGAGATGTCTGTTCCCTGATTTTCTAGTACCTGTGTTGTACATTTGTCCCTGCCAGTGGTGCAGGATGCAGCAGAGCAGCCTCACAGCTCATAAGGCTCTGGCAGAACACTGGGAGTGTCACAGGGGTACAGAGTTTCACCATTCTTATGATCAAACAGTGGAATAAAATGAAGACCCAGAGCACCCTCATTTTCCCAGAGGATTCTCTTTTTTCTGCAGTGGTTTTCACCTGGAATATTGCAGCTCCCATCACTACACCTCATGCAGATTCAAATGTGGCTGAAAAAGCCATTTAGTAAGTGATGCAACATGCTGCCAGTAATACTGAGTAGCACTTGCACAGTTGCTTCTGGTAAATACCTGGCTCCACTTTTTCTATCCTCATAATGTGCCAAAGACTCTTTCTTGTTATGCTTTTTGCATTAGGGCAACTAATTCCTAAAATAATTTAGATTATATATTCATAGAATATTATATATGCAATAACAATACAAATGGCAATTAACCCATCTAAGCAAAGTAATTATCAGTTGACCAGATAAACATATTGAAAATAGCAAAGATTATAATTTCAATATTTGGATTCACAGGAAAATTATTTACCAGCAGTTTCTTACCTCTAATGATCATTACATTTGCAGAAGACCCATTCTTTTCTCGTTGAGCAGACAATAAAGGTAATTGGAATTACTCATGAAAATCAAATGGAGAAGAAAAGCAAACCCAAATGCACACTCTGAAGACACATGGTGTGACAAAGCTGTCAGGCCATTGGGAGCAGCTCCTTCCCCTGGAACACAATCACATCTGCTCTCTGCAGACTAATGTGCCATAGCAGGCAATTCAGGCTGCCTGAAGTCATCCTCAACACGCACTGTGAAACCTCTCATTCAAACCTGTACAATTATTCCCACAACACTGCTTAGCGTTCTCATCATTATTGCTGACATCCTGTGAATACTGGAAAGACAAATAAATATCAGCAATAGCTGACACAGAATTGCCAAATGAAGTAAAACCTGCCAAAGGAAGGCAGGTTCCTCCATCTTTTTTTCCCAGTTTTCCTTTTACCACTTTAAGCAATCCTTCATAAAATGCTCATAATGTCATCCTGGCTTCCTACATGGGTTCCATAGTGAGAAGTAAATCCAAACATTGATCCCTATAGATTTTATTTTCAGGCAATCTCTTCACAAAGATCCAACAGCCGATTCTGCCCCTGACAGGTCTACCACCTTGTTCCAGAACAATTCCTGTCTGGAGAAAGTGAAACTTGCAATCTTTCTCCTCTAAATGCTCTCTACCTTCTTGATTACTGTGCCTAGTGTTACCATTCCACCTGTCAGTCAGACCTGTCATCTTCACATCATCTCTAGCCAATCTTATTCTAAGTTCACTGCAAGGCTTTGCTAAATCATACTAGCAATTTCCACCAGTCTTAACTTCACTAAAATACAGCATTTCGTGTCCAGCATCAAAGCCTAAATTCATGTCCAAATTCTATCTCCTGTCTCCTTTTCTTGCTCACTACAATACTGCTGTGATTAGTATTTTTCATTTACCAAGAGTAATTTTGATCCTATCACCCCCTTTTCTGTATGTCCTCTGTTTCAGTATACTTTCACACACACACACTAATCAATCAGTCTTGACAGTGCTTCAGATGTGACTGTGCCAAGACCCTTGCCAGCTGCAGTGGCTGCTCTGACCTTAGAGATTGCTTGGGGGTTTTCCAGCTGTCTGCTGTATCCTGGACCCACAGCTGCTTGGAATGAGCAAGGAAAGAAAGGGATCTGCACTTTTCTCCTGCCTTCATGCTGCATCCAGCAGTATGGACCCCTCCCCACAAAGCTGCTCTCATATGCCTGAACAATGCATCAAGCAAGACAGCAGCATTTCCCTGATGAGAATACTTTTTTTTTTCCTAACATGTCAGTTTTGCTATAGCATATTGGTCATATGAGATTTAGTCTTTAAAAAAGGAGAAAACTCTTTTATCTGGGACAGTTTCAAGTAGTTCTTGATTATAAAAACAACAGAAAAATTGAAAATTCTTCAAGCTGGGATGGTATGGCCATCATTTGTTGTATTCTAGATTTATTAATTAACATAAGAGGCTTCATAAAGAAGCTGGGATCCACTGAATGCTCAAAAGATACCTTTTCAACTTTTAAGCTCTGTTTCAGTCATTTAATTTGACACTGAACTAGAATTCTTAAAAAACCTAAAATTCTTAAAATTCTGCTCTGATTTCCAGTATACACCATACTATTTCAGTAGAAACCTCTCCTCTGAAATGACTCCTACATTTAGTACCTACAGTTTCTTATGATTCTTTTATTGGAAGTGGAGAGAGATGTTGGTTAATTGTGCTGTATTAGTAAATGTCTTATGTGTTAAAAATCGTTCACTTGATTTGAAAGGAAAGACTTTGTGATTATCCAAAATCTGGTACTGACTGAATCACTGAAATAAGAGAAGTGTTTAACATATATAAAATTTTGATGGTTGCCTTGCTGGGATTTGTCAATGTTAATGAAATATTTAGATGAACCTTCAGCTCTTGCCTTTATTTTGCAATGTGTTCAGACCGAGCTGTTGACCAGCTGAATGCAAGCTGGTTACCCTGGCCTTTAGTAGAATTTCAGAGAACAAATGCCCTCAAGTCTGTGTTCAGAGCTGAGCACTGTTGAGCAAGGTAAGAGGATCCAGCTCCAAATTATTTCTGCCACATGTGGCATAAAATAAAAATGAAGAGGTTGTAAATACGCAAATTCCAATTTCCCTTCCATAAAAGGAAAAACCGGAGCAGGGGACAGATTAAATCAAAGTTAATGATTAATGGGCAAAGAATTTCTTGCAAAGCATTGCTAATTCTTTCCTTTTCCCATCTCTTGGCAGAAATTAGCAGAACTCTCATTCAAAGAAACAAAAAATGAGAAGTTTGCAACTTTCATTTTTATTGCTTTCTTGTATCATCATCTCAGCAAATACATATGAAGGAAAGAAAAAAGGTAATATACTATTAAATATAAATACTGATCATTAACTTTTAAAAATATTTATGCTATAAAAATTTAGTAGTGTTGACTGTCTGATCATTAGGATGTGGGGTTTGGGTACTATATTCCTAAAATATGGCATTTATACCTGTCTGTATGGAAAATGTAGTTGCTCATAATTACCAGAAATATTTCCCAGGGGAACCCATACATGTTGAGGCTACAGAATTAAGGTAATTTGACCTTTAACAAAGCTTCTGATTAAGCTAATTTTAAAATGTATTAACTTGAAAATATTCACTGAATTGATAATGTTATAATCTTCTTGAGGTGGAATTATTTTGTGTGACAGATTTAGTCTCCTACTCTGAATCAAATGTGTTTAAGCTTTCATTTGCTGAGTTGCCTAATGCAGTGGATTTCATCTCAAGTGCATGAATGTCTTTGAGTGAAAGAGCTACACCTGCAGTAGGTTTTGTTGAAGGGTCTTTATCCCTGGCATGGCTGCACAAGCATTTCCCAGGCATTTGTGACGCTGCACATTCTGTCAGTATCTGTGTGACTGTTGAGCAAGACAGGACATCAAACAACTGCATTTCTTAAAAGCTCTCTGATGTGATTGACAAAGACAGTGCCATGTTTGACCTCATTATTGATGTATACAAAGCAAGCACTAGTTTTCTTTCTTATCTAACTGCATGTCTAATACTCTAAGTCTGGAGGGGATACATGAAGTTTTCCCTTGGCTGGAAATAAAGCAAGATAGGTACATTCACAGAAGTATGGCCCCTTAGAGCAGCTGTGTTTTGTATTTTTGTTAATTTATAGTAATAGTTTTAGAAACCATTTGCTACACAAATGCTTTATATAAAATATATTGATTTCAATCTACAGGGGGCAGGACCACCTTTCTTTGATCCTGCACATTAAATTTCCCCTTGGGTTTAACTTTGAACAATATAAAATCTCTGAATTAAAACACTGTGAGAAACTTCAATTAATGCCATAACTTGGCCTGGTTTACCAGACAAGGCCTGCACATCCTTCAAAGTCACTGAACCTTAGAAAGCTATTTAGAAAATTTGACCAATTCTGTATTTTTTGAGAAAACCTAAAATAAGAGCTCAAACTTTAGTTTGAAGGCTTCTCCCATCATCTTTGCGCAGATCTATTCAGATTCCACACTGTGTGTGGTCAAAGTTTAGCTCCCCAGAGATACACAAGGCAGAGAGAGGGAGTCACTGTCCCCCTGTTCTTTCACAGCCACAGGTCCTGCCCCATGCAGCTCCCATTCCCCCACCCCCACGACCTGTGGCACCATTTGTAGCAAGGTCAGTCCCTCACTCTCTCCATCCCCTTTCCCCTCATGACCTAGGGCTCCAGTATCATGGACTTCACTTGTTTGCTCATTGCTTCTTACTTGTGGGGCACAAACAATAGGTCACATGTCACATTGGCACTAGCAGATATGCCAGCTCATGGTATGTTGAGGCAAGAGACTGATTTCAGAAGACAAGAAGGTTTATTTCTAAAAATGCAAAAAAATCTATTGTATTTTCTTCTAGAGGCTCCCCACAGCCTAACTAGATTGGCTATAGGGGGTAGTTACCAGGCTAAAGGCCCTGGTATTCCATTATTTTGAACTAAGATCCTCCTCCTTTGCCACTTTCAAATCAGTCCAATTCCAATTCCAGCTGCCCATCTGCATTAATATTTCTGCATCTTTCACTCCCTTGGTATCCTGCTCCAATCCAACCTCAGCCACACCAGCCTTGGCCAGAACGTAATGTAATCCCCAGTTCTCAAACCTTGCCTTATTTCTGTAATTTGACTAGTCAGCCAAGCTCTGCTTGTTCTGGGAGTGCTGGCTGTGCCTGGAACCTCAGGGACTCACTTTCCTTATTCCACTTCTCAGCGAGGCAGATTCATTTGCCACAATGGCAGATGCAAGTGACAGTAAGGCATCACCTCACACTAAGGAAGGGAGCAAAGCTTTTAATTCTGCATAAAAGGCCTCTTAATGCTGTCAGGTGGAGACAGCTTTCCATGAGCATTGAATCTATTTTACCTGGAAATCCTTCCAACCTGAAGCTCACTTGTTCTTGTTTTAGCAGGAACTGCAGCATAGAGCAGCACAACTATCAGGAGTGCAAAGCCTCCTCAGGGATAAGTGTCTGGTACATAATTCTAGCACAAGCAATTACCTATGAAAAAGCCATTCTCTCACTGTGTAAAAGTCCTACTCATTCATTTGTAACCAAAAAATAAACAATTGCTTCAATTTCTTTTTTTCTGTACCATTGCATCCACCTACACAGTAAAAGAAATCACATCACAAAATCAGAACTTATAGGAATTAGACTGCAGCAGGTAAATCAATTTGGATGAGTGTTTGTAAATATTTTTGATCAAGTTATGTACAAAAATATATGTTGTAGGTTCTTATTTTATACTTAATTATAGCAGAATAAGATAGAGTGCATTACCAAGCAAAAACAACACCAAATTTAAAACACACACAGGGTTATTCTTAAAAAAACCACAGAGGGTTTCTGAAATGCCATGGTTTTCTTGTGCATTTATATAGCAGGAAAGAAGTTTGGCATTTTTGCCAAAGGTTCATTATCTAAAAGCAGAATCCCAGAATGAGAAATATGCACCTAAAAATAACATCCCTGAAACTAAGCCAGATGATTCTTTCTACAAGCATGTGAAAAATACACAAGCTCTTATTTATTTTGATTCTTCTCCTGTAAACATGAAAGTAGGTGGGAATATTTTCCATTATTCCACTTCCTTGTGCAGAGCAGAGTTATGCAGTAGCTGACATGAAAATGCATGCTGTTGAGCTAGCACTTTTTACCTGACAGTCTCACAGCTGGCAGTTGAGCTGCACATTTTTTGTCCAAAAGAGAAGGTAACATCTCAGTTGTCATCCAGTTCTGCTATGTTTTAAGTGCTGTCATCACCTTAGTATTACACACTGGCCATAGGAATGGACTGTACAAAAATCTGAATAGCTGTTGTGTTTTCTTCATTCCCCAAATGGATTACAGATGCAAGAGATGATTGGTGTAGCAAATATATATCAAAGTCTATATAAAATTCCTCAACAAAATTCAGTGTGTGGGGTATACCCTATCAGATCCAAAAAACTACCAAAAGAATAATTTCTACCTCTTTATAGCTGAAAAACCATGAGAAACACAAATAAGCATAGAAAATTCAAAAGCCGTTTAAAGTGTAGAGATAGAGAACTAAAGTTAGCCCATAGAAACAAGCCTAAAGACTATTAGTATTTCCTATTGACCTCAATGGATATATTGATCACCTCTGAAGTTTAAATTCACATCACTTCTAGGTAGATCACTTAAACAGGGATTCAGAAGCTAAATTTTGTGACATACAAAAATAATGGTCCAAGAAGTCCTGGAATTTGGAAGTTCAGATACCAGTTACACTAAATGATCTATGTTATGATATTCTCAGGAGAAGTCCTGCAAAACTATTTGCTGCCATTTCCTGACTGTGTTTAGGATTTGCACTGCTCCCAAGAGTCTTAGAATTCTACCAAAATTTCTATGATCTAAACCAGTTATTTTTCCTTCTGTCACCTGGGAAAAACCTATGAATATAATTTCAGATATAAATTTTCACTAGAGGATGTAAAATATAAATATAGTTTAGCTAACAGAAGGCCCTTTGCTTTTCCATGAAAAGAGACAATAACAGGAACCCAAGTGACAAAGGAACTATCCATGCACGAAACAACTTTCAATATTTCTACTAAAGCAAATGACTGAACATCTTAATGAGGAGCTTAAATTCACCAGTGGATTGCAATTTGTATGACTTTACATTCTTCTGACTATTGCTGCCTGAATAGTGCTTGTATATGACACTAGAGAAACCTGAACATACAGAGCAGCTGTTGGTAATGTGGCACTGCAATCTAACTGCTTAACTGATTGTCTTCCTTCTTCTCAAACTAGAGAAGGCTAGGATTAGTTTTAAATACAAATTTAAAGTTTCACTGGAAAAGAAGTGTCAATAAAAGCATACTGCATCAAGCTCTGGGATCCTCAGCACAGGGAAGATGTGGACCTGTTAGAGTGGGTCCAGGGCCACAGAGATGATCAGAGGGCTGGAGCATCTCTCCTGTGAAGGCAGGCTGAGAGAGCTGGGGTTGTTTAGCCTGGAGAGAGCTCCAGAGAGACTTCATTGCAGCCTTTCAGTACCTTAAGAGGGCTTATAAAATGGAGGGAGAGGAACTTTCTATATGGGCAGATAGTGACAGGACAAAGGGCAGTGGTTTTAAACTGAAAGAGAGTACTTTTACATTAGACAGTAGGAATAAATTCTTTACTCAGAGCATGGTGAGGCACTGAAAGAGGTTTTTTAGTTAAGTTGATTCTTGGAAGAGTTCAAGACCAGGCTGGATGGGGCCCTGAGCAGCCTGACCTATGAGGGCCATCCCTGATCATAGCAAGAGGGCTGGAACTAGATAATCTTTAAACTCCCTTCCAATTCCAACCATTCTATGAGTCATTATTCAAGAGAGCATTTCTCGTTTCTTCTTATTTTGTGGTTCACTCTAGGTTTATATTACACATTTCCTTTTAGAAAACCTAGTTATGCCAAGTCTGTGTGAACTTCAGGGTTATTAATAGGGTTGCACCAACAGCAGTGCAACAGTGATGATGTCAGTCCTGCCACCATATGGTCCCCTTGAGTGGCCTTAGCACAGTGACCTTTTTTCCTGGGTTAGAGGGAGCTCAGAGTCTGTTTGCTGAAGCTGAGTTGGACTCCTTACACAGAGGAATAGCTTGGCAGCAGGGGGGTGGGCCAGCAGCCACTTCCAAGCAGCATGATTAAGATTTCCTGGCAGCATGAGCAATAACTGGCAAAAGAGACAGAAGGGACCATCTATCTGCACATGCCAAGACTGGGTGATAAAGTTCACTGCTTTGGCCATAGGCCAAATGTGAATTATGACTCTTGCAAAAAATTGTTTAATGTCTATGCTCCAAGTTAAAATGACCTCTTTCACACTCTGTACCCTTTCTTCTATAAAAATATACTGGTTTTAAAGTTATATTACTATGATACCTTTCTTGTTTGTTCCTTTCAATATTTAAAAATTGCTACAGTTGCTAATATCCTCAGAAAGCATTAACTGCATAGGATTGCACACCCTTCCACATACCCATTATAATCAGCCAACAAAAGCTTTTGATGGTGCTGAAATGCTTCTAAAACAAGATGGTTGCACAAACAGGAGTTGTTGGCAAAAATTACAGAAATTCTCTGGTTTGCTTGCCCAGTCTAGTAAAATCTTTTGAATCTTTTATCAATAATACTGTTTATATTTGGGTTCCTATTTGGCCTCCAGAATTCCTGGTGTTGCTCCAAGTGCAACAAATAACAAAAAAAGAGATGTAGAAATATTGAATATGAGGAAACAAGGTATTGATACACATAATTCTCTCTGGAATTAAACAAACATGTCCAATCTGAAAACCCAAATTTCATGAGACAAACCTTTGAACTTCTGCTGTTTTGAAATATTTGATCCAAAAAGCATTTTCTAATTTTTATATTACTTACAGAGGGAGGCACTGAACCATGGAGGAGATGGTGACAGAGCAAGTCCAAGGACAAAAATAAAAACATACACATATGTTTGATTTGGCTTTGTGTCTGGAATTGAAAAGCTGCCCTAAAATTCTGCTATACTGGCATGCTTTCCTATATCTTAATGCTACCATTGGAAACCATTAGATAGAAACACCACTGAGAGGAAATTTTTCATTTGAAAATCTTGTCTATATTAGATCACTTGTGCTCTACTTTATCCATCTCAGGCTCAAAGTAATCTATAGTGTCAGAGTGAAGAATTTACTTACTGTTTCAAGCACCACTCTTCTCCCTTTCAGCAGCCATGGGTCAGAAGGGATGGTGGAGGACATCAATTAAGGTTTAACTCTATGTTTGCCAACCTGCATTTCCAAAAGAGTCACTCAAATTAGAGATTCTGTCAAATTGGGATGGCAGTGCTGTGTATGTGTGTTCCTTAGTTGTACTAATATATATATACATATATATATATATTAGTATATATATGTATATACTATATAAAAATTATATATAGTATATAATTATATAGTATATATAACTATATACTATATAAAATATATATAGTATATCTTTTTTAATTATATATATTTATATATATATATATATATACACTATCAAAATACATTCTAATTTATTTACCAGGCAAATCAGTGTATAATCACTGTAAAATAATCACTGTCCAGGTAATTATCATGTTTTGAGACTAAAACTTGTCCAGAGCCTACCTTTGACTGGAATTCTATGAGTTGTTATAAAAATACAAATAATTAAAATTATGTGGACTTTCTGACAAAAAAGGTGTTAAAAAATTATATACATAGTGAAGAGGCTAGTATTTTGGTTTGTTACATTTCCATTTAATTTTTTTTTTTGTGTTGTAGTGAAATAGTACTGCTTGTTTTCATATTTATGTCACTTGTACTTTTGACTTAGGACAACAGTACACATGCCTTCAAAGTTTGCTTTTTAGGGTTTGACTCTAGGAAGGGAAGGGAGATGGAAGAAGCTCTGATTTTCTTTTTGAGGAGGAAATGGTTGGGCAATAATTATTCACTACAAAAAAATATTTTGAGTGGTATTATCCAGGTAATGCTTTCACTAGAGAGCTTACAATCTTCAAAAAATTATTTTAAAAGTTTAATTATTTATAAGAATCTTGGATACTATTTAAAACCTTATCATTATTTTCAGAAAGACATGAGAGCTACTGCTTTTCTGAAACTGATTACTGTTTACTGAAGCAGAATATTACTTTCAGTGCCTGAAATGTCAGGAAGAAATAACAATATGAATTAGCAGTGCTCTTAGGACATGAGGACATGAATTAGCCTTCAGTGGCTAAGTCATTTATTGTGCCAAATACATCTCTGTAAACTATTCATCTTTCTTACTGAATTACATTACATAAAAATGCCCCCAAACCTTCTTGAGGTATTGAATCAAGTCCTTGGTATCCACTTGAACTCCTTTTTGATGTCTCATCCTAGACTCCAGTCCCTATTAATTCTTCAGTATCACTCTTCTGGGAGTCACTAGAGCCAGCACCTTCATCACCTTTCAAATATCTGAACAATTTCTTAACTGATCCTGACTAAAATAGCTTGTCTATGACAACATATAAATTGCCACCTACACCACAGTGCTTAGCTAAACTACAAGGAAACCTGACAGCCCTAATTGCATTTAATGTGTTTATGCAAATGAGAGTAACAGGATGAAGCATGACCCAGAGCAGAGGTTCACTCTCAAGAACAGGACTTTCACAGACTACATCTGTGCAGGATTCCCCAAATCCGCTTTTCAAGTTAAGGAGCAGCTGCAACCAGGAGACAATTAGAGTCTTCTCTGAACACTTGAAAGTAACTCCAAAGCACTTTCTGTATATTTTCGAGAAACAGAGCAAATGGAGGCAACTGTTACTGGATGAAAGTGAATTCTCTGCCCTACTCTACTGTCAGTACAGAAATGAGCAGAGTGGACTGTAGAATTAGAGGAATAAAAGGAAGAAAGAAGGGAATGGAGAATACTCAAATATTAAAAACACAGCTAGCAGCATGAAGCATTAGTGAGTGGATCTCTGCAGCACTAGAAACTGCACAGAAAGCCAGCTGGCACATCATCTGAAAATCTACTGTGGTCTCTATCCATCATGCTTACCTTCTGCTTACCCAGGAATAGAAAGCAGAGCTTGTTCTTTTAATTGGGAACAGGTTTTTTGTAAGGTACATCATAAATCCTTGTTTTCTTAGTAGATGACATCAAATGGTCATGAAAGCTGAGATACTAATGAGGTGTTTTGACCAGAAATCCCAATAAAGCTCTGAAAAGGTTCCCACACTAAACATTTCAGTGAGCAGTACTGAAGTTACTTCTGCTTTTCCTTGACCCCTACAATGCAATTCAGTCACGTCTCCTCCAGCTGGGCAGTGAGAGCCTCGTTGTCCCCAGGCTGCCTGCAGTGCTCTGCCATGGGACAGTGACAGCAGCTGGGCCCTCACCACAACGACAATTCCCCTGTTCCAGCTGACCTGTACTTACAGCACACCAAGGGAGGCAGAGAAAAAGAAACCCTGAAAGCATCCTCCAGGCAACAGCATTTCAAACACAGTGAAATGCACAGAGAATGTGTGCTAAGCATGAGATTCTGCTTAGTCTGCTGCCTCCATTCTACACCAGGACAGCAGTGTGTCCCACAGAGCACTGGGAGGTTTCCACATGTTTCTTAGGGCAAAGATGCCTTCAAAAACTTAATGTGCCTTCCCTCTCTGCCAGAACTCTACCTCCTTCCCAAGAGCAATCCCCACACTGTTTCCTGGAGAGGGAGTTCAGCCTGATCCTGATGTATGCCATTGAACAGCCTCAGTCTCTTCTCACATGCTCTGTGACCACAATGTGATCTTTTGCTTTAATATGTTAATTTAAAGGAACTGCAACTTTTGTAAGAAACTTCAGGCAAGAAATGTGTCCCTCAGAACCTTCTGGCCTGGTAGTGTCAGTGTCATCCTAAAGAATTCAATGGAGATTTGGACCTGGAGCAAACTTACAGTCTTTGATCCAGCTTCCAGAGGAGACACTTGTGCTGCTTGCTATTTTAATCTCCCTAAATCAGCTCACAGGAAGTGGCAATGGGAAGGGCTGCTGAATACATTGTGTTATATCTGAAACTTCAGGTAGCAGAAATTAGCACAACTACCACTGAGATTCTTAGAGAATAAAAATAAAACCAGGAGTACGATGTACTATTCCATTGGAGAGGAATTTTTGAACATTCCTTCTCCCAAAACCATATCTGGAATTTTAGTAAATTCATAGGATTTAGACCTTGGATTAGTATTTCTCTTATGATCCCATGCCTCTTTCTATCTTTCTATCCTAGGTTATGAAGATTGTGTATATTCATTAAAAATGTTCTACTTTACAGAACATTAAGTGCTAGTCAATTAATTCCACTGATGATAACTGCTTGGCTTTAAGATGTCTCTTGCTATTCATTTCAATAAAATGTTACTCCCCTGAATACCATCAAAGAGCTGATATTTATGGGCCTACCAAAAATATTTAAATTATTAGTTATTTTCCATCTATGAAGTATCAATGCTAGTTCCTAAACTGGCTTTAGGAAAAAATCACTTTGGATAGTTTGAATATGATAATCCTGATGTGCAGGAGGAAACCAAATTCTCAGACATCTGCTCAGGGCCTGGGTGCTCTGAGCTGAGAAGGATTTCTCACAGTACAGGCATCAGAGCAGCATTTAGCACCCTGCAAACCCAGCACTCCATTGCTTCTGATCTCCCTTTCAGACACTCTGGACCAAGTCCAGGGCAATCCAAACAGATGAATCTTGTGTCTACAATAACTGATTGAAGGATCTTTTAGAGCTCCTCTATAATCCACTCTGTCACAATTTGGCTACTGGCTACCTGTGTTTCTGTTTTTCAAAGTCAGCAGAGCCACACAACGAAACTGCTGTACTGCAGAACACTCTGGATCCCAGAACCTCTGGATGGAAGGTGCTTGTTTCACATCTCTTCATTTCAGTGAAATGTGGTAGCTTTCCCCTCAGACTTTCTGTGAGCTGACACTGCCTTGGTCGTGTATTGCACTCTCTGGGATGGTGTGGGTAGCTGGAAAATGTAGTAAACCATTACCTTCCCTCTTGATGTGCAGCAAGTTAGTTCCTCAATAACACATCTGTGCTCCTGACTAAGCTTAATTGACTGTAATAAGGCAAACAAATGTGAATATTCTTTGCTCTTTGATTTCTAAGATACTCTTTACCAGTAATCAAAATGAGACTAAAGACATTCTGCACCTTTGCGGCTCTGGGGAAAAGCAAGGCCTCAAACACTTGACTTGCTGTGCTTTGTACTTCACCAGTGTGCAGTGATGGCAGACACCTTAATGCAAAGGGAAGGACTGGAGTTCCTGACCCTTGTGGTGGCATCCACAGCTTCAGCTCTGGCCACTGCTGCCCAGAGGGCTCCCAGGGGGCCAGCACAGCTCCCTGCAGCCACACAGTGATCCTCAATTGCTCTTGGAGCCAGTCAGCTTGCAAACTGATCCAACTGAAAAACAAGCCTATTTTTTCTTGGTCATCCCACCCTTTTAGCTGGATAAGCTCCCTGATCTTGTTCACTCTGCAATAAGGACCAGTTGTGCTGGGGCAGTGAGGGGACCACAGGAGGTCAGGAGTGGGTGGGTGGCAGCAGGGTAGGGAACAAGTCTGCTTAGAGTTGCTTGGGCAGCACTGAAGCCAAATGTTTAGTTAGGAACTCAACACTGAGTCACATTTTGTTAACTTCAAATTTTTATCCTCAATTTAATAAATAAATAAATCTGCTACCTTAACACTGTTTCCATCATCCAGTTATGCCTCTATTGGTATTTTTAAGACCCTTTCCTCTCCTCGAATTTGACTGATTTTCAAAAATCACTTTAGCAAAAGAAAGTCAGAAAACCCCTTAATTTATCATTCCAGCTCATAAAGTAATTCATTTTTTCTGGCTAGTGGTAATAAAATATATATTAGAAAGGTCTAGGGCAATATCCCTGAAAATACAATTGTTTTCTGCACCATCAGCAACCTATTATCCAGATGAAATAAAAATTTCATACTTTGGAGCTTTTTGTGCACTTGCTCAAATTACTGCTTTCATTTTCCTCAGACTCTCCATACATATTCAGCAGAGTAACCACAGAAAAAGTACCAAAATTGGACAGACAAGGTTTAATTTTGAAGAATCCAATTCCTAATCTAATGCTTTCCTATTACTATTTATTTTAATAAAGCTATTTAGACTACAAGAGAAATCCCTTTAGTAATGGAATTCTGGTGTAGTATTTTTGGGAGGAGTCTTTGCCTTTTTTTCCTCTTGATTCCCCCACACCACCCACTTCTTTTTTATTCACACATAAGCACTCACTTGGTAATTGTGTGTGATCACTAAATGCAGAAACATGTAGGCATGAGTGTCCCTAATCAGACTCACAGAAACAAAATCTCTGTCCTTCAAGGACAGGGCAATTTCTGTCAGGCATTTGAAAGCCAAGGCAGGTCATTGAAGTTATTATTAGCACTAATTAGCACTCCCACAAGCTGTTGAATTCTTCACCTGCAGCCAAAGGGCACTCAATATGGTGCAGAATTTGCTCTCATCTTTGAAAGCATCAGAGAACTTGCTCCTCTTTAGAAACACGAGACTGCTCTATTGCATGTGAATAGGCCTTTGATAAAATGATATCTGATCCATGTACCAAATTATCTACAGAAGGAGAGATATGATGAAACTGTTCCAAAACAAAGGAATTCTACAAATGTCTAAACAGACTCTTAATCAGAAAATGAAGACATCTGGTCTTACTTAATGTGGTGGTGCTGTATTTTACCTTTCTATGAGGTTACAGACAATTCATACCCCACCCAGTTACAGTGCTGTTCTTTTAACATAGTGTTTTATGTAAGACTTTGGGGACAAGTCTGTGTGAAAAATGAATTTTTGTCCTTGTGAGCAGCCTCCCTTGAGAATTAGAGAGATCTGAACTGAATCACTGAGCTCCAAATAAAACACTGATCCTAATTGTGACAGTGGCTAAGAAGTGATGAAAGCCCAGTGAGCCATCACTTTTGTATGTTAGGCACATTTCTCACAATGTGTCATAACAGGGAAGCCTGGCAATGGCTCTCATTAGTCAAAAGCACTGCTTCAGAGCAGTTGCAGGATTTATTTGAAAGAGGAGAGAAAGAAATGTGTTAAAATCAGCTATTTTGGATCCATGATATAACTGCCAGTATGACCTTTAGAGATACATTTTCTACAAAGAGAAAGCAAAATTGTAGCAGGAGTCAAAAGAATAACATATCACCCAAAATAAAACCAGCAAATATTTATTATAGAACTTCCTATGTGGGAACCAGGCACCTAAAGGATTCACCTCCATAAACAAGTCACTATCCTCTCTATGGCAAGAAGCTGGAAACAACTGGAAGCTTTAAAAGACAATAAACAAGATGTGTCCCCAGCTACCAATCCTTTCAAAGTGAAAAGCAGGGAGTGAGAAGCACAGAACAAATGCTGCTTTAAAAAATCCCAGGCCCAGCTCAGTGCAGACAGACAAGTGGCAGCTCCTCAGCAGCTGGACATGCAACCCACCAGCTGCAAGCTGACAATGTCACCCAACTGGGGCTGCCTGTGTCACTCTGAGCTGTGTCCAAATTTGTGTCTGTCACAGAGGCTGCGGCTTCCCCACCTGGCAATGCACTCTCCCACATCTTCCTACGTAAATGTCAGCTCACAGAGTGGGAATAAGGCCCTAGGATGTGCATCAGTCCCTCCCACATGACACTTCAGCTTTGTGGCTGCACTGGTCAGCCACCCCCTTTGCTTTTTATACCATCCTTAAGGTGCACTCAATATTTTAACAAACTGCACAGTTCTGAAACACCATCAATGGTCACAATTGTGACCATCAATGGTCACAATTTTAGCATGATCAGTATTATTATCTCTGCTTTTAGACACCAAAACCCCCTGAGCCTCCAGCTACTATGAGAGTATTCTGTGTGACAATGGAATCCTTCTTTTTAGCCTCCTTGTCCATTCTTGAACAGCTTTCTTAGTCACACTAAAGACAGCAATGCATTTCCTCCAAAACTCAGATACAAAGAGCATCACAATTCTGGCCTGCACTCTCTCAGTGACAGTACCATTATGGAGATGAATCAAGGTCACTGCTTTTTTATTTGTCTTGAAAAGAAAGTGCCACAAGCTGAGACATGATGCTGACAACAGAGTATCAGTCTTTTTTCATAATTTTCAACAATGCACATTTGTAGCATTTTCATTATTTAGACACTTGATTTCCTGACTCCAGGGCACTGCTAAAAAGGTGTATGTTTGGGA
Organism: Zonotrichia leucophrys gambelii; assembly: GCF_028769735.1. Classification (NCBI taxonomy): domain Eukaryota; kingdom Metazoa; phylum Chordata; class Aves; order Passeriformes; family Passerellidae; genus Zonotrichia; species Zonotrichia leucophrys. The sequence continues at coordinate 6,638,742 of NC_088180.1, read as the reverse complement.
ATGAATAAATGATGTGATCTATTTCTTTTAGTATCATGCCAGCAGCTGAAGGGTAAGATAATTGCCTGGACGTGCATTGAGTAGTTTCATTCTGTGAAATGATTAGGATAATGGGAATTCTGGAACTAAATATCTGGACATCTGAGTAAAATCAAGCCTTTTAAACACTATGACAGAAATTAATGTCAAATGTACCAGGACCACTTTGCCTCACAGAGACAAACCTCTCTACAGAAACAAGCACTACTAACTCATAGTTAACTCTCAGAAAGGAAAAAAAGATTAATTTAGATCATGCCACTGCAGGATGCCCTGCAGTGTGACAGGAACAGGTCAGAGCAGGGAGACATTTGGTGTAAAACACCAAGGTGAGCCCACAGAGGCTCCTGCAGTGCAGGAGGAGCAGGTCAGAGCAGAGACATTTGGTGTAAAACACCAAGGTGAGCCCACAGAGGCCTCTGGGGCAGGGGAGTGCTGGGAACCCCTCTGGACTGGTTCTGCTCTTGTTCTGGGATGGGGATTCATGGGAAGCTGGAGCACATCAGCTGCTCTCTAAAAGCACAGCCTTTGTGTGGATTAGCTTTAAGGAGGCTGCTTTGTGTGCCCAGATCACTCCCCAGTACAAACCCAAGCATGGGGAGACTGGGGGCTGCTTTAAAGTGCACCCCGGGAGAGTTGACTCATCCTGGAGTGAACAAAAACCTTTCATAGCTGCATCTCTCTTGTACTTCCATTTGAGCAAAATGCCTCTGTTCTCCTCTCATGACACAGACAAACTGTTTGCCCAGGCATTGCTCTTTTCATCTAATTGGCTTGAGAACATAAGAATAGGCTTATCTTTCCAATTAGGAGGAATTAGTAAATCATGAGTCTTGAAATGGAAATTGAAATAATGCAATTAAATTCAGATAATAATTTTATTTCCAGATAAATTTTCATTCAAAAGCAACTTTAAAAGGTCTCATTGCTAAGATGAATGGATAACAGCCAGGCTGAGCAGGACTTTCACTTTTAAAAGGATGATATGTCAAATCTGCATAATTTTGTTGGTTTTTTAAATGTTTTTTACAATGTCTAAGCAGATTTTACACTGTGGCTGAAACATATAACAAGCAGCAAGTAATTGGATACAATACAGTTACATAGCACTGTGAGATTTTTTGAGACACTATCATTAACAGAAAAAACTTTTTTTTTTTCTAACAATGATTTGTACAGCTTGTTTCTTTTTTTCTTTCCCTTGCTGGTACATCTGGAAAAAATTTTTTATAAAGAATCCCTTCCATCTCCTTGAAGGTAAATTTTTGTTTGAGTAAATGTAGCACAGCTCTCACAAAACTCAGTGGTTTCACACTGACTCTGTCTCTTTGCTGCTCCTTGTTCCCACACCAGGCACAGCCCCCACCGCAGCCGGCACTGCAAACCTTCCTCCTCTGAGCCACAAACCAGCCACAGATTCCTGGGAGCCACCCCCACTGCTGGATGCACTTTCTTTCCACGGAGGCTACTTAGGACACTTCTGGTTTAAAAAAAAAAACAACCCACCACCACAAAAAACCAACAGCAACAAAAAGGAGGTGGGAGGAGATAAAAGCTCATTAATAATGAGATCCCTTGATTGCTGATTGGTGCTGCAGACAGCTCTGTGCCTGCCTCCTGCCACACAGGCTCTCTCCTTTCACTGCCTTTCATTGCAGGGCTGGAGAATGCCTGGTGCCAGAGAAAGAATGAGACAAAGTCTCCACAGTGGAGATTTAGGCTCCTTTAAAATAACTTTGAAACGTGGCTGTATCCCTAAAAATCTTTCTTCGATTTATTTTATAATGAGCTCAATTCTTCCCAAATCTATTTATAAATTCCTTCATCTTATGCACACTGAGTATCTTGCTAACAACATTTTATTTTTAGAAGATTCCTTTGCCTGACAATTTTGCAGACTCTACTCAACCAGTCTACTGATAAATTCAAATTAAAAACTTGATAATTAAATACAGAGAAGTATTTCATCCTGTCATAATGGCTGTCTGGAACATCAAAAGCTGTTACAAAGAGAATGGTTTGTCTCCAGAGCAAAAAAAGAAAAAAAAAAAGATAGCAAGCCTGTCTGAGTTCAAGAAGCATTTGGGGAATGCTCTCAGGGACAATGTGGGATTCTTGGAGGTCCCAAGCAGGGCCAGAAGTTGACTCAGTGATCCTGCTGGGTCCCTTCCAACTCAGCATATTCTGTGATTCCATCAAGCTTGTCTGCTTTAATTAATCTGTTGCAAGACAGCTTTTAAAAGAAGGCCCAGCCACCTAGGCAAATTTTAGGCATCCTCCATAAGGTTTGTTGTTTGAAGAGATGTTTATTCTCTCATTTTGTAATAACATTGACTCAGATTGCTGCTCTCTTTCTCTTCTTCCCAAGGTGTTTTATCCCCTCCACCACAGAGACTGTGGGCCTCAGCTAACAGTTCCTGTGCTGTGTGACAAATTGCTCTGTGTACTAATACATCTTATCCACAACTTTTAGGATTTGCAGTTAGATTAAAAGTCAAACAGAACAATACAAATAGAGGATCCTCCAAACAAAGTCCTTATTTGCTGAGCAATAGTTTTATCAGAGATCACATAAGTCACTTAAAGCTTGTCTCTGTCTCCAGACTTCATATTTCATTCTCCACAAGATACTCTGCCCTCCCTTTCAGTACAGTCTGCACAGTCCTACTGAAAGTTAACTTTATATTCAAGCTGGCAAAAGGTCAGCTACTGTGTCCTCTCTGAATACTGCTTTTATCTGACAGGTCCATGAGTCAGCAACATCTTTCTGAAATACTCACTTTTAGTATCACATGCACAAGCACTACAGCCTCTTGCTCCAATGCATGATGTTCAGAGAACATGCCCTGGGCCTGTCTAGTCCCAAACTAATACAGCAGCAGCAGGATTAAACTCATAAAGGCTCTTACACGTATCTCCCAGCTACATTGACTTTTAATTTCTCCTCCAGACGGAGTTGTCTGTCCCAGCTGCAGAGAGCAAAGCACACCAGCAGCTCAGTGCCAGGCCTGGTAGGTGTGGGAAGGCAGGAGGAGGTGCAGGACAGCTGCTCTGATGGAATCAGTGTTTGCACACCTACAGCACATCCCCTGCAAATGCAAAGTGCGCCCCATTGCCTGGGCATGCTCCCTGCACGCTGCCAAAGTCTCTGTTTGCTGACACATCCCACCCTGCAGAGCCAAGGACAAGAGGAAGGAGGCTGACTCAACTCTCATCTGCTGCCTGGGAGGTTCAGGGGCCTCAGGGAGCAGCTCCCTGCCCCAGGCTGAGATGCCACTGTGAGATTTGTATGTTTGACAGCCAAACCACACTGAACAGAACAGAGCAGATCTCTGCTGAAGGAACAATGTGGGATTTAGAGGAATTAGTAGAATATTGGAATTCCTGGTGGCTGCTGCTGCCCCACACCTCGCCCGAGGCTGTCTCTGCCCTTTGGGATGATTCTGCAGACACCCCACGGCCCACGCTTTGTGCCCAGAGGAATATACACTCCAAAGAGAACTATAGCAAATTTATGACTCAAACAGTTTTAAGGTTTTATTAATGGCCTATCTGAGAAATGAATGAGGAATCCATTAAGATTTTTTCATAATTTTCCCCATTGAACTTCCATTCCAGAGCCAGCTGGGACTGGCCTGGTGACTCTTATTTATTGCAGTAGATAATAAAATGCCTTTAAAAGATGATGAACCAACTTTGGACTGGACTGTTTCCACCTGGATTTCAGGATAGCAGAAACATAAATGGATGATCAGAACTCCACTGGGAACTTTTGACCTAATACAAGGATTGTTTCTCTCAACTTTATGTCAGGGACAAAAGAGATAAGTAAATGTGGACTAGAAGTTCATTTTCTCATGGCGTGTTTATAGTCCTTCTATTCTCCTCATCTCTAATAAGAAGGAATAATTTAATTCTATCTAGAATTTGAAGGGAAATATTTATATTATATTTATTTTCTCTCCCACATATATTTCAGACATATATTTCACATAAATAACATTTTATTATCTATATTTGCCAGGAAAAGCTGAGCTCAGACAACGCTATTGGGAATAAATGAATTATTCTGCATATGTAAAGGAAACAGAGACCATTCTGCAAATCACTGAATAGACTCTAACAGATAAAGAACAACTAAAACTAAATTTAAAAGTCACAAATTTTTGATAAATTTATAGTTACTTCACTTCCACTCAATTCTAGTTGGAGCTGCAAACATACTGAAGCACTGTGAGAAATACTGCCCTGCCCTTGTCACCTCTCAGGATTTCTGGGATGCTTCCAGCATGTTCTGAAGTTCAGTCTGATACACCAGGAAATACACATCAAAATATTTTGATGTGAAAATTACAGCTCAGTTCAGTGTGGCAGCCTAGCAAAGCTCAGCTGACAAGGGTGGCTGAGGATCTCTCAGGACAGTTTTACAAAATGAACCACTATGACAGAGGTTGGACAAACAATTGCAAACCTTTTATGCTACCCCATTATTCTACTTGTCCTGAAGAGCTCTGTCCAGATAGGGTGGCAGCTACAAAATGTGTGTGGAGCAGAGCCTTCACAAATATAATCCTCCCCCAAAAATAATCTTAGACCAGTGTAAGAGTATTAAGTTTGTTAATAAAAGCCAAAAAATCGCTACTTCCATTCCCAAAAAGCAGGATTAAGTAAATTGTAAAGCTGCTAATAAAAGAAGCAATAAAGCTGAGAGACTAAGAACTATGCTTAGGACAAAATGAATATCCATTTTAAGGAATAATCTCCCTATATTTCAATAAATGTAACCCCAAAGGTGGCTACAACACAGAGCAATACCTCAGGTCTGCACAGCACCACAGAATTTAGAGTTAGTGCTGCTTAAAGTTAAAATTCAGAACACTTGGAATATCAGCCCTGTCATTGCCTAGAAGCATAATTACAGCTAATTACCTTAAAGGTTAGGAAAGAACTTGTGCAAAATAAAGGAAGTTCTTTCTTCTGTTAATGGAAGGTTTGGCTAATAGATTTGTCAGGTCCAGGTAGAAGAACATGTATTTATCTTTTAAAAATAACCTGCCCTTTATGTGAATCTATAGCAGAAAAATATGGGAGTTATTAAAATCACAGTAGAGGGGTAATAGATGGTTCTAATTCAAAATGAACTGAATAGAGTATGACTTTTGCTGCCTGCAGTGGAAGTTGTGTAGTCTAGGCAGTCTCCCATAAATCTGAATAAAACCCAAGACAGCGCTGCAAAACAAAATGAATAAGAAAGGAAAGAGCTTCACTTTCATTTCTAACAACTGAGCCAGCCCCCATGGCAAACGTGATGTATCTCAGCTGATAGATACAGGGCCTGAGAAGCAATAATATACACCAGCTATCAGCACAGTTGCAGATGGATTATCTATTTTCAGAGAGACATGTTTAAAAAAAGAAAGCAAAAAAACTCCACAAGATAACCCAATTGGCCAAAAAACCCCAAACAACAACAACAACCATGACAACAACAAACTCAAAAACCCCCAAATCCCAGACCAATCTGACAAACAGCAGAGTCTAAGATGTCAATTTAATCATGAATTCAATCACAACAACGTCCCATCAGCAATACTGGACATGATGCCTGGGGAGTGCAGAACAGAGACAGCAGCCCAGGTGTGCCCCACACTGAACTTGGTTATAAATTCTCACTTTGTCTGCATTGTCCAGGTCGCACCAGGAACACTCAAAACAGGGAGGACAACAAACACAGCACTGAACTCAAACTGGGATGGAGTGGTGGTGTTGAGGGGCTGTTTTAGCTTTTTTTAAGTTTTCTTTGACTTTCCTTTCATCAATTAGCTCAGTATAAACTGGGATTTTCTTTCTATGATGAAATTATCCTAAACCATCTTCTGCCACTTTCCACTGGCTTGTCACACCCTCTGTGGTTGATTGAAGTTATTGATTTTTCTTTCTTTTTTTAGGTTAAGGTAAAGTCACTTTAATCACTAAGGGTCTACAGAATAAATAATTATAGAAATTACTAGTTTAGTACCTTTCTAACATTTTGACAGAAATACAGAAGCATTTTCATTCACAGAAAATAAACATAATTTCTTAATTGATACTGAGAAATATTTACATAAAATTAATAGAAAATCTGTAATTCTATAAATACAATAATTCAAATATTCTATCAGTCTGTTCACCATAGCTATAGCTACCAGAAACTCTATTAGAACAAAGTTGGGGGTTTTTAAAATTTCCACACCAGAGGCAAATTATTTATTGGAAAAAAGAAAAGACAGCAGTAAACTTAGCAAGCTAGATCTCATGTCTGCTGTGCCACATGGCCAAACCCACATGCTCAGTCAATACAAAACGACTCACTGACCAAGATTTCCTCCAGTGTCCTCCAAAACTCCAGTAGTTTCATTCTAGTAAGAACTATTTCTGTAATGAATTTCCTTTTCTGCCAGAAATAAATTTTTCAAGTGTGTGATCAAGCAGCAAAAAGTTTATTGCTGGCAACATTCTCCCTTTATTTTTTTTTACACATTTTACATTTTATTGATCTTGAACAAGAGTTTTTCTTAAATTAAACATACTATGTTAGCTTTTAAGGAGAACAAAACAACACTCATAACTGCCTGGCTAAAAATCATCCTGTGTTCATTTCTTTTCTCATTACAGAATAGAAAGAAAATAGTTATAGTTATTAAAACTGAGGTGCATGAAGTGCATCTTTGAGAGGGAAAACTGAGTAGCACAGGCAAGAGTCTGATGTGCTGTGCCAGGGAAGGTGGGTGCACAGACCTTTCCCTCCCTGTTATCATTAATTCCCACATTGTCCCAGATATCAGTATGGATGCACATTATCCCTCTCCCCATGGCTATATGCAGAGCACAAGAACAGTGAATTGACACAGAATATTTCTGCTATCATTATTCCCTGTCAGTAAAGCTCAGAATGCAGTTGTTGCTCATTTTCTTAACTGTAAATTGTGTATCCAACTGTCCATGCTGGTTTTGTTACACTTATGAGCCTTTGATAAGCCCAAGAAAACCGTTGCCCTGTTGGAATAAATGGCTTTTCCTGTAGATTTTTTTCCTGCATTTTTCAACTGAGGAAGGAACAGTTCTCAGGAGAGCCTGAGAACTGGGTGGTGAGGACTGTGGCACATGCTACCTTGTCACAGTGCTGTGGGGTTCAGTGCTGGCCTACCAGCAGCTGCAAGGGAATTTGGGGCTCATTAGTATGCTGGTGATGCTCAGCTTATTTCCTATTTTTAACCAGAAATGTCATTCTCCAGCCAAGATGCAGACATGAACGAGAACAAACTTGGCTGGAGCTGACCCTGCTGTGGACAAAGGCAGTGCTGGCAGCTGGCACTGAACTGTTCACATTATCCCAGCCTAAAGAGCAGTGTCCACTCTGAGATCACTTCTTGCACCATGCCGACTTTTACTGATTACATTAGCAGAGGTGGTGATGAGTTTGGTTTGGTTTGGTTTGGTTTTTCAGTGTCAAGTCATGAAGACATTCAGGGAGACATTCATGGAGAGTCTCCAGCTCTAGAACCTGCTCTGAGGACAGGATGAATGCCCCATGTGCAGCATTACACTTGTCACTGGGCTATATTTAGTTGCTTTGCTACATGACAGAGAGGATTTGAATTGTCTGTCTGGGCATGTGGATTTTCTCAGGCCATATAAACAGCACAATGCAATAGGAAGGCTCTATTTTCTTAAGCAAATATTAAACACAATGTGTTTTTAAAAATTAGGATCTGCTATGAATGTTTACTGGGTATTATCAGAGCTTTGAAGGGATGGACCAGAGGGAAAAGGAAATTATGCAATGAACTAGAGAGAGGAGACATGGAAAACAAAATGTTCTGGCAGTGTATAATACATTATCACCTTCTGTGACTTAGCCACATAAACTATGACTATTATAGCTTTGTTTTTGTGTAAAAACTTAGCTCTGAGAATTCTAGGTTGAACTCAAATGTGGTGCCAAATAACTGAGGCTGATAAATTCACCTACTTGGTGTTCCAGGCATGACATGAGGAGGCAAATAATTCTATTTATCTGTACTGTTTATCTTCTGACTGTACTACCAGTCTGGTCACTAGAGATGAACAAAATGATGGCTTAGAGATGAAAGAAAGCCTTAGGGTAATTACAGAGATTCTGTTGTTTAATAAAAGCAAACAATTAGAAATTATTTTTGGGCACAAAATATTACTGCTTGCTAGAAGATGACAATACATGTGTTCTCTCTATTTATAGCTAATTTCTGTATATTTATAATATAGTGAAAAGATTCCAATGTCCACAGTAAAACTGAGTGAGCATCACACACAAGCCAATATACCTGATCTCCATCTGGAAGTGTAAGGAATGAAGAATAACTAAGAGTAAAGCAGTTTTCCAGAAGTTAACAACTGACTGCATGTATGTGTCTCAGGTCATCCTTGGTCAGTCAAGGATTACTGGGTGGCACTCCACCCACTTTTATCATGTCCTGACAGCCACCACTTTCATCCAACTCCTGCAGGAGATCAGTTCACATAAACATGCCCAAATTTCTTCCAAGCAAGATAAATGAGACCAGTTTAAACAGTTAAAACAGGTGATGTGAGGTAACCTAGCCCATTTTCCTTGCAGCAAATGGGCAACATTGGAGCATTGACAACAGAACAGTAAGGGTGGGAATTTCTGGCAGGTAGGAGGTGACAAAAAGCTGGAGGTGGTAACCTCTTTGCTGGTACAGATGGATGCAGACAAGGATGCCAGTCCTATACTCTGAATACACACTAAAGCACATTTAGGTTCTTACATACAAAGGAAAGTCTGCATCCAAATAGTTTTGTTTCTATTGTTACAAAAGTTTTTTTTTTAAAAAGAGAAAAAAAGAGATGTTTTTAAACTGAAAAGTGAATTTATATATAGTGGAAAAAAGAAGCCTTCTAGAAGAACCTTTAACTACTGCTTTACACAAGACTCCCTCCCATTTTGTGTCTTTAATTCTTTGCATATGAATAGCAGTTCCACTTTCTTTGCATTACAAAATATGACAGATTCTAGATAAAACATGCCAACCAAAGTCAGAAGCATGAGCTCTGGTGTTATGTGCACCACCTATGCACAATATGGTAAAGCAGCTTTTGACAAACTTGAGTAGCTAACAGAACAATGCAGAAAGGTGATCTCCACTTTTGTGCACTTGGGTTTCTGGCTCCCCAGTTATTGCTGTCTCCCCCCATTCCCAGAGAAGCAGAGCTCCAAAACTTTGATCTGCAGCGCACCCAGCTGTGGTGTGTCCCTGTGCAGGGGGGAGTGTCCCTGTGCTGTTGTGGCTGCAGCCTGTGGAGTGTCCCTGCCCCACAGAACTGCAGGAACAAGCCCCCAGTTCGGCCTTGTCCCTTCCTACTGTAGGCCCTAATGCAGCTCCTTGACACCCTTCTGTGGCACATCCACACTTTGCAGAGAAGGGCTGGAAAAAATCTGCCCCTCTGACACGGCCCCGGTGCTTTTGTAGGTTTGCTGTGTTCAGCAAGGGCAGCTGCTCACCAAGCAGCAAAACTGAGGCACTGATCTCTCTTCTGGGCTGTGAGATGGCTGTTTCTGGACTGATAACAAACTGCTCCTTTCCCCCACACTGCATCCATGAGGTTTTTTGGTTGTGCTGTGCTCTCAAGCACTACAGAGGAATGTCTCATTAGGTTTTCTCAGCCACATCATAGAAACTTTCACATTGTTGCCCAAATACAATTGGTCTGTAACTATTTGGAGAATTTTTAACTTCTGAGGCTACATATTCTGTGCTAGGCAAATGAATACAGGGATTATAAAACCAGTTTTCCAGGTACTTTCAAAGATACCTTTTCTTATGCTAATAGAAAAATAAGAAAAGGTTTAAGTGGGCTGTGATATTTTTCACAGAACAATCTTGAGTAAATTAAAATGTAAATTTTTCTACAATCACTGCTTTTGGGTGACAAAGCTTTTGCTTAAGTCTTTAGATGCACCCTGCTTCCATTTGATTTTCACATTTGGAGGTTTTGGAAGAATTTGCCTGATCAGTTCTGTGATCTCTTTTCTTATTCCTTATGCTGACTTAGGCAGTTTCTGCAGGAGACTTTTTAGCTTGCTAAGCCAACAACAGCAAACTAACCCAACAGAAAGAAAAATTCCTTTTCACATGTTGGCTGAGTGGACTGAATCAAAGTGCAAGAATCATGGTTGAACTGCTCAGATATGGAGAATTGGGTGCTCTGAATTTCTCATTATCACTTCCATGGATGTACAATTCCCAGGACCAGGAATGCCTGCCCTGCCTTGGGAGCTGGGGCTCCTCCCTCACCAGCAAAATCTTCATCAGCCTCCTGTGCCCACAGAGCAAAGTCTGGCAGTGCAGGGCCTGGCAAGGCTTGGTCACAACACCCACAAGAGGCAGCAGAGCAGAGCTCAGCAGGGATCCTCACTCCTGGGGAGCTGCAGTGCCCCCAGCACCCTGAGCAACAGCAGGGGCTCCCTGTGAATGCTGCACTCCCAGTCCTGGGTGCTGCTCCCACTGGGGTTTGCTACAGGCACTCTCACTTCTTTTCTTTAAATCAGCCCCAATATGCCAGCCAAACACAAAAGGTTGTCTTAAAGATGCAAAATAATAAACTTAAAGAGTTAAGAATATAAACTTAATTTAGAAGAACACGTACCTAAAGACCCCAGAACTGAAGTTTAAGGACATGACAAGGACACACATCAGATTCATAAAAAATTCTGCTAAATAATTTTGATTCTCAGGGGAACAAAAACTTATCCCCTAATCTTGGATGGTTGGTAGTTGTTGGGGCTCCTATCCTGAACAAGCCTCTAGGTACAACCAGAATGCAAATAACAACTCTCAGTTATTAGATTTAGGGGGATTAATCTGCTGTACTAATATGTACATTACATGGATTATTTATATGAGTCCAGAAAGTCCTGTTAAATGAATATCTTAAAACACAAGTAAAATATATAGAATATAGAATATTCTATATATATACTTATATTATATATATATATATATAATATTCTATATATATTCTATATATTCTATTCTATAATATATCTATAGAATATAGATAGGCTCAATCTAAAAATTAACATTTAGGAAGAACAAGGTAGCATAAACACATCCATTACTTCTTCACATTGCTCACAATATTTTAAATTAATCTCTTCAAAGAGAAATTTGCAGGCTTCTTGTTACCCTTCCATTGTGAGATCAATTCTGAACATCTTCCCTTGCAGCATCTGGCAACTGAATTCTTGACTTTGTTTGTGTTTTCCAGACTGTCAGATTTAATACATTCGATGTTTAATGATTCCATCCTCACCTTTAAATTTATGGAGGATTTTCTGTTTTAATCCCAGAAAATATCACAATCAAAATCCCTACTCCTAGAAGATGAGGCCTCACTTAGCAAAATAGACACTCTTTTTGCAAAGGTTTAAAGCTTCAAACTTAAAATCACCACAAGCTTATAGTAAAATTTAACATTGCCCATGCTTGTTGATTTTTCCCCACTAAAGCAGATCCATTTTGCTTTGCAAAGCAAAGCAAACTTGGCCTCAGCACACTTTCATGGTGCTGCCCTTCTGGATTCTGTTGAACAGCTCCTGGAGACAGAACACAAGGCTGCTTCATTAAACATCCACCAGCAAATCTAATGTGTGAAAAATTTCAACAACTCATTCATAGTTCAGCTAGTTTATGATAAATTTCTCATCAACAAGACATCACAAGCAGAGATCAAAGAAACTCCAGGGAATGATTTCTCTTCTGATATTCAGAAACTTGTGAAGGTGGGAAGTCTAAAGAGAATGAGCAAGGGCAGCTGATTAAATAAGAAAGTTTGTATTTCCAACTCTGGAAGCTAGTTATAAAATAAAACCTCATCCCAAGCAGGAAAACAAATCAAATGGGGGGAGAAGGTATTTTTGCTTGAACTATAGTATTTAGCATCAGGCATACGTTGTTCACAAGAAGGGTTTGACTGGCTTGGAGATTCACAATTCCTGTTCACAGATCAAAACCAGCATGAACAGAAGCATCTGGGATTGTTCTACCCCTGCAGAACCCTTTGTTCCTGGCTTTCATTCATTCTGCTGTCCACTCCTGCTTAGAGCAAATTACTGGGAGACACTTCTTGGAACAGGAATTCCAAATTTCCAAGTAATACTTGCAGATCATACACTGATTTTTCCAGTTGTTTGGCAATAGGTTTAGCACAATAGGTTTAGTTATATGTGCTTTCAGGTAGCCTAAAAATCAATTACATTAACAATCACACTGTTCTTCCCTTTGGAACACAGTGATTTTGTTAATCAATTTCTTAGTGTTCAAAATGTGGAAAGCAACTTAAATCTTCCCAGTTTGGTTCATGTCAGTACAACTGCTAAAAAAGCCCATCTAAATAAAAATTGAATGTTAAAAATTTTCCTTCAATGTGACATACTGTTGCAAAATTCAAATACCTAGGACTACAGGAACTGAAATAGCAGATCTAACCAGAGACACCCTAAAAATCTGATCAGAGATATATCAATTCTGAATGGTCTAGGAAAAAAAGAATCACATATATCTTGAAAGTTAGTGGTTTACTTATGCCTTGAAGCACTTTGAAGGTTATCCAGCCTACAGCAGCTGTTTGGCTCACATCTCCTTCATCTGCATTAAGAACCATGCTCTGGGCCTGGAAAAAGTGCTCAGCAATGCATGGCTGCACAGCAAAGATTTAGAAATTGGATATTTTATGTACATGGTCTCTGAATATTAAACACTTGAATCTGCTAAGACAAATGCCCAACGTAATGTTTCACTCGCATTAAATACTGTAATAATGGGGGGAATGTCACATGCTCTATCAAGTGCATGTAAATATTGTAGTATTTATAAACAGCATTTAACAACTGTGTATATATTTTTAAGATATACACTTTCTATGTGTGTTTGCACTTTACACAACACACTGTGGTTCATAATTGTCCATTACAGCTGTGTAATTTATATCATTATCTTACATATTATATTCTAACACATCATTATACTATTACATAGCACTACTTTGCTGCCCTCTAATACATATTTACCTCTACTGGTTTCCAGAGTTTTGGTCCCAGAACACCTTGAAATCCTACAAACTTTGAAGTTACCAGGAAACAAAATGAAACAAATATTTTTTTCTCTGCTCTTCTCAAATTTGGAATTCTGCACCCAAACCTCAAATTCTGCCAGAGGCCCAGAAACTGAATTCTCCCTGTCACTGCAGTAATAGGTTAAAATTGCAGCACTGTGTGCCCTTGCAGTGCTGCCAAGAGGCAGCTTTATTTCACTTGAAATTGAGATTTAAGGCTTTGAGTAAGACACAAATCACATATCTAGCAATCTAACTCACTGGACCTTAGCATCATGACTTTTAAAAAGCAGTTTTTATCATTTTATACATATTTTCCCTATGACTGGAATCACAATGTGCAAAGGTACCTGGTGTTATGGGTAGAAGGGATTAAACTCTTATTAGAAGTTCTCTGTGCTGTTAATAGTTTCAGTAGCACTTTGCATTGTCCTGTGCAGACAGTATCAAGTATTCCACAAAATGGAATTTTCTGTAACAGCTTTCACTGGACTTCTGGAAAGGCCTGCAGAGCTCAGCAACAATTTGCCCATTTTCATAATGGCTCACCCCAAACTTACAGAGACAAATCTTTGTAGGACACCATTGTGAGGCCCCTTTTACTAGGAGAGAGCTGTACTAGAGCACCAAACAAAAGTACTTGAGAAATTCCTTGTGAACTCAGGTGATGGCAATTGGTATACTCTGGGATCATCTATACAAGGAAAATTGAAACAAAAATTGCATGACAGCATTAATAAAAGTTCTAGGACTCGTTCTGTACACAGAACGTACTTAAAATACATCCCAGTAAATTCCTCTTCCTCTTAAAGAGTTTCATTTGAAAACAAATTCATTCAGTAATTGATAAAAAGTCTAATTTCTGGACAGACTGGCATGGAAATAACTTTTGTAAACAGTGTGCACTACAGAGGTTTTAGAAGAAATATCTACAGGCATCTACTGTAAAAGATAAGTTTGGAGAAATTCAGGATACACTTAAAATGATCAAAGCCTTTTAATACCATATCAGTGAAACCATCAAACTCTTGCTTAGATGAACACACCTAGTGACTGTCAAAGCAAAAAGTTTTTATCTGCTGTAAAAACAGGATTTCCCCTCAGTTATTTTGGTTTAACTAAGACTTTCAGACAAAAACAGTAAAACAAAACAATTTTATTATTTAAAAAAATAATTATTTTAAAAAATCAAAGGACATAATGGAAAAAAACAGGAACATATTGGAGAGGCAAGAGGAAAGGAGACAAGAAGAATGGGAGGAGAGGGAGATTAAAGCAAAATAGAACACATCCTTTAAAATTCTCCTAATATTTTTTGTAAGACACAGGTTTCTTGGAAGTAGAAAAATTTGAAGGGACTAGATGCCAAGTTACCACTCAGAATAAGATTTTTCGATGCTTAGTCCTATTCCCTGAATGGAACAAAGGCCACTTTGGTAGCCTGAGATTTAATTATTCTCAACCCAGGCAGATTCCCCCACTTAAGGCTTGAGTATCCACTTTCCCTTTTTTCCTACCTCCTTTGCACTCAATCATCTTCCAGGCCCTGCTGACCTCTCATTTTCCCCATTGCCCTTCTACAAACTGAGACATTCATTTGTCTCTTTCTGAGTACCAGAAGGCTGCCAAGCAGAAATATTCACAAGGAGAGTTTGCTGGAATAGCCACAACCAAAAATTCATAAACAAAAACCAAACAAAAAAGTAAATAAACCCACAACTGACTAACTTTGTGCAGCCAAGCTGGTTGCACATGTGGCTGTTGTACACCCACCCCCCTCAGGTCAGGGAATAAATCTATTATCCAGCTCTCTGCCCTGCAGGGCTGTCCCATGGCCCAGCAAGTGAGTTTTACTCAGCAATGCCTTCCTGTGCTAATATTCTAAAGATACTGATATTTCTATCTTCTCATTGTTCTGGTTTTGTGTATTAAACACATGTTCCTGGTGTATGTATTTAACTTCTCATGCTATGGAATGCTGTGACCCAGAAATCCTGCTGAATTTCTGACATAGCAAGTTGGCACCAGGAAAGTGATTTCACTGCAGGATCACAACAAAAAATGTAAGGCCATAGGAAGAAAATGAACTCCCACTTCCAGGACAGCTACCCTAAAACACAACTCAAAAACTGTCTTAGCTATTGCAAGACAGCCTATATTTTAAAATCAAAATTCCACCTGTCATGAGAGTATCAGTATATGGGAAATGGTTCCAAGGGATTTGCACATAAGTAACAGAGGTGTTCTCCTGGTCCCAAATTTCAACTTCTGTTCAGACTTAATGAATTAATTTTTCAATTGTCTAAGGATTAGGTGAGAACCACTGAAATATCCTCTTCAACCCAAGCTCCATGACAGGAAGAAGGATGCTGACCATTATTTTTCTGAAGTGGAAAAGCTACTTTCCTTACTTGGAAATGCCAATTTTACTCAAAATTTTTATGCTGTACTGTACGATGAATTTAAAGTGCATGACTAGTAAATACTAAAATTTTACTCTTAACATTAGATACTTTTACTATACTTCATCCTCATTACTTCTCATGTTTAGGCAATTTTTGTGCTATGAAGCAGATATTTTGTAGCTGTATTTCTATACCTAAGCAGACACAATACATAAATGTATTTTAATTGTGGATCTCTCTCCCAGAAAAGCACAGGATATTTATAGCTTCAAACCCTGGACAGCATCTAGACCTTTGTCCAGTTTCCAGGAGAGTTTTCATTAACGAGTTTAAAGCAGTGCTACCACATCTGGAAATTTCAGAAGGAATTCCACAATTCTATATTTAGGAACACCTTCTTATCTTTTGGGGTGATTCAATCCAAGTCAGCCTGCTGGATGAACCTGCTTATTTTGTTCAACTGGGAATCTCTCTTCATTTTACTTTTCAATAAGAAAACATCTCAAGTCAAATATAAAAATGCTCTGGTTTGTCTGCCCAAAACTAACTCCAAAACATTTCACAAGAATCTGCTATGTTGCAATGTTTACAAAACCAGCCTCCAGTGCACCTCACAGAAATACTGTTAATACAAAGTAAAGGTAAAGGGCTGAACCTACTTTGGGGTGTCAAGAATTCACAAAAGCCTTTCTCACTCATGATTACTGAGCTGCTCTGTGGGAAGGTAATTTATGGAAGCTCACAGACCACAGTGGCCACACTGCAGTGCCTTTGCTGAGAGAATACATGTCAGAGTAGGATATTCTAAGGAAAAGGAAATTAATCAGCAACCCGCTCACCTGGTATTTTTCCAAAGCAAAACTCTTTGGAGGCTCAGAGAGATCTCTGCACACTTAAATGTAATTACCATGAAAAAATCTTTAGCAGTTGAATTGTGTTGTTCTTGCAAACTGACCTATGAAACTTCCCAGTTCCCTGCGGCCATGTCACTGAGTCACTGCCATGACATTTGCAGCAAGAGGCTGTTGTGGGAGCCTGGCACCTCACACACTATTTCCTTCTCCAAGTCATTACACAGATTAACAGATTGAAGCAGTTCCTTATTGAATAACACATCTGATCCTATAGGAACTTCTAACTTGTGGCAGCCAAGAAGAAGTTCAAGAAGTGTTTTTAATCCCCTCTCCCAGATTTACCAGCAAAACAACACTCAGCCATTAAAGCACCACAGCACTTTCCAGCAGTGTCTGAAGAAAACAGCTTTTTATCAGACTTGTTTTCTGTACTTTGTACAAACAGTACAGAGTGACAAAGCGCCTTTGCATTGCACAAACACTGAGAGAGCAAAAAGAAAATGAAAACAAGGCGTTAAACAAAGAAAGGATGTGTACAATGGAACAGGCACCAAGCTACTTTTTTTTGGTTTGTTTTTCTTTTTCTGCTAAAAATAGAACACAATGCTTACTTTTGTGTAGAGATTACTCACTAAAGGCTGGAAAACCAGCCAATAAGAATATCAACATCATTAAAGCTCTTTCTAATTTTCAGTTCTTTATGTAGATTCACCCTTTCCTGACATTACTTACTTCAGAAACTAAGTTCCTCTGCATAAGAAAAAAAAAATCCAACAGAAGTTCTTTAAAGTGGACATTGTAAGGGAGAAGTGATCAGACTTAGTCCTATGGCAGTTAAAAGTGTCCTGAAATTACAAATTTTATCTACCAAACCTTCTGTAACTTTGAAGCTTTTAAAATTCCAGCTCTTGTACAAGGCTGAATAGATTTCTTCAATAATGTTTCCCAGCAGTAAAACATAACATTGCCTGTCCATTGGAATGAACAACAATTAGCAACAAACAGAGAAAAGTGCACATCCAATGCAGGTCAGTTTAGGAGTTTTCTTCCAGAACTGCTACACACTTAAACAAATTAAATATGCTGTTTTATCATGTCTTGTCATTACACTGAAATGAAACATTGAATAAGCTATTTTACCTAAAAACAAAGTCATCAAAAATATTACAACTAAAATAAAAACATGCTGTTTTGCCTTTTCAGAGGAAAAAAAAAAGAAGTATGATGTGGTCTAACAGTTTTAAGCAGTCACCCAGGTCTCTAAGCAGTTATAGCCCTGAACAAAATGTTATTTTAGTGTAATGATGCTTGCTCAGCAATGACTGGCACATTAGTAGAAATGCTCTGCAGAGATAAGAGCCTCTGAATGCCCCTGTCTGTGCACGACTCCATGGTCAAGTGGTAACACCTGTACTGTGACCTTACAATCCTTGTGCATTGCAAGGGCCTGCAGCAATCAGATCCCCATTCCTGTGTAACTGTTCTTGTTCACATAGAGGGACTCAGAGGCACATCTAGACCATCTCAGACTTTGAAAGAGTTCACTCTTTTGGCCCAAAATGTACAGCTTAGGCCCACTGGAACAAGCAACAATTATACACAGGAGGAGTTCCAAGCTCACCCATTTACTGTTTGACAAACTGTGTTGCACCAGTAACTGCTCCAGATTTTCAATTCCTTCCTATTATGGCTGTGGTCACAAATTTCATTTCAGAGGCACTGAGATCATGGAGTGAACTCACTAGAGGAAAGAAAGATCAGCAAAACTTCGAAACCAGATTTCAACTCTATACAGACAGAGCTGGAGGCAGCTGCCAGATTTTTGTTAATCAGCTGGAGACTCTTGACAAATGCCATTTCAATGCCTCTCTTCCTCTGGTGATGATAGTCCATGGCTGGTCGGTATGAGCTCACACTTTATTTTTAATTCTTGCTACATCTGATTTGATATACTTTCCTTCTCATTATGCTACAGAAGCAACTTCAGAAATAAGGTCGTGATACAAAGACGATAGATTTCACTGGTACCTATCATGGCTAGAAAAAATACAAAGTGCATATTCCTGACAGATTCTGAAGGAATGGTCTACAAGCAATTTTTCACATGAGACTCCCATGCCAAGGATTAAATTCAGCCCTGGTTTAAAGCCAGCAGAGCTTGAACAAGTAGCTGAATTAATGTGCTATGCCCTGGAGAGCAGAACATCAGTATCATTTCTCTGATATGCTCACTGGCAGATATTTACAGACTTCTTGAAAAGTGGCCACAATATCCCCATATCTTTCTCACAGATACACCTTTAAAAAGAACTTCTCCACAAGCCCCTTCTGTTGGAAGCAAAGCCTTCAACATCAATTATCACTGAACTGCTGCCAGCTAAACTGTAAAAAACCAATTCACCATAAAAAATCTTTCTCAAAAGCATGCCAATAGTAAGAGTGACAATTCATCAGCTTCTCAGTTGGAAAAGAAACAAAAGAAAAGGCAGGATAAGAAAAAAAGTAATTTTAACAGATCCTTAAATGCTCATAGCACCAATGCAATCACCTAAGGTGGCACAATGGATCTTTCTTGCACATCTGCAAATATGCAGAGGAACTTTGAACGCCCCCTGTGATGCACGTAACTCCCTTAACAAATGAGACAGATACATTTAACTCCCTTAGTAAAAAAAATTAAACTCCCTTGCAAAAAAAATTAGATTAGTTCAAAAGCTACATCCTCCTCAAGCCACGGGCCTGAAGCTGCTGCCAGTGAAATTCATCATTCACATTAACTTAATTTGCAGAGGTGTTGGATCCTTAGAGGAGTGTGTGTGGAAATCCAGACCTGAGACTCCCAAATTCTAATACATTAGAAGAGATAAGGTTATTTTATCAATTGAGGAAATAGAATAACAATTAAATCTGATAGATTAAATAATAATTCTAGTCCATAAAATCAGAAACATGCTTTGATGCAAGAAAATTGTAACCAGCTATTCAAAAAGGAATGACTCAAAACAAGCAGCTCTCCATATGGAATGGCTAGAGATGACAAATGCTTGCTGGTCT
This sequence comes from Zonotrichia leucophrys gambelii, assembly GCF_028769735.1. Lineage (NCBI taxonomy): Eukaryota > Metazoa > Chordata > Aves > Passeriformes > Passerellidae > Zonotrichia > Zonotrichia leucophrys. The sequence continues at coordinate 6,619,235 of NC_088180.1, read as the reverse complement.
GCAATCCTCCAGCTTCCCTTCTCCAATTTTTTTAGCTTATACTTAAAGGGATAGCTGCTCTTGAATGAAATCAGACATTTCCTGGGCATTTCTGTCTGTATTTAACCAGTATTTTTAACCAGTACCTATTAACCAGTTATCTCTGGATGAGTTAAAGTATTTGGGGACATAATTTTCACTTATAAGAGATCCTATTAAAAAACACACACTATTATACCCTTATTATATTACTCCTTTTTTTTTTTGGTCCAACAAAACCTACAGATTCTCAGCACTGAAGCAGGCTGGGGCTCCTAAACTCTAGTTATCAGCATTAATCTCTCCCTGTTCATACTGTGTTTTTTGTTTCATGTTTTTCACAAGAAACATTTGGCAGAGACTGCTTTCCCATAACAATGGTTTTCTTATTGTTTGGGGTTTTTTCCCAACTGTAACAGGTGGATGGGATATTGGAAAGCTGGATTTGGAAAATGGCAGCAGCTCTGAAGTCCCACCCTGAGCCGATGAACGTGATCATTGCAGACTGGCTGACCCTGGCTCACCAGCACTATCCCATTGCCGTGCGGAACACGCGCACCACGGGACACGAGATCGCGCGCTTCCTGCAGTGGCTGGAGGTGAGAACGCTGCACCAACACGTTCCCTGGAAAAGATGTTTGGTTTTACACTTCCACAACCTTTCTGAAACACTGGGCTTGCTAATGCTTTCCTTTCCATCACTCACATTTCTCTAATGAAGTGCATGTTTTTCTTCCATAAACTTTCATATGACTCTGTGAAACTCTCATCATGCAGGAGGTCAAAGCAAGTGGTCTTGTTTATGAAAATATTTTTATATTTCTTTAGAGGTGAGATCGTTTCCTGCTACTTTGACTTTTCCATAGCATGTGTGTGGGCAGCTGACACTGTTCCATATGTAGAAAACAGGCAGACATCACCATTTGCAAGACATAAGTACAGGAAAATGAGTTTGTTATCTGTGCTCAACTTCTGCTTTTAATGCAGAATTCAATCCCGACACTGTGTCTGATTTTTGCTGCAGTTTCCCAAAGATTAGGACAAAATAATGGCTTAGAGATCCAGAATGTAAAGGGAGACTTTCAAGAGGACAGACATGCTTCACAAAGCCGATGGCATGGAGGCAGCAGTGAGTACAGAGCCACACTAATGCAGTGACTATTTACCAAAACTCCTGCTACATGGCAGCAGGGCCATGGCTGGACTGAAAAGGCTGCAGCAGAGTCTGCACAGGATCACCGGTCTCCAGCACAATTTAAGAAAAGGCAGAAAGCAAACAGTAGAATGAGAATCACTCATACAAACCAGGAACTCTAAGCAACTCTTATTGTATCAATCTCTAACATTAAGTACTTAATTTGAAATGAAATTATGCTTCTATACCTGACAATGAATTTTAGAGTACATTACTTTAAATATGGTGAGGCCTAAGGTGGAAGAGAAATTTACTGTAAGGCTGAAAGGTTTGGAGCAAATACCATTAAAGGCCTAAGCAGGAACAGCAGGGCTAGAAGGAGCTGTCAGATACCACACCCAGTTAGGGACAAGAGGAACAAAAGAGGAAGCAGCAAAGTCAGAGTCCCTATTTTTCATTGTGATATTAGAAGAAATTTCAGCTCTTGGTCAAATATAGTTTAACGTGCTGGAGCCTAAAGTAATTTTTTGAAGCTGTTTAATTATTGAATTAATCAAATGGTGGACTTTGATCAGTTCCCAGGAGGACATACCACATTGTCAACAATAAAGACATTCAGTGATTTCCCAGTGTCAACGAACAAACCAAGGCTTGAATAAATTACTCCTTGCTCCAGTATTGTAGGTGGTTACTCTTTTGCTGTGATGTGTTCCAGAATTTAAATATACCATAAATTTTCACAGCATTGAGTGTCTCCAACCAGTAAATGTTCCTCACATTGAGAAGCACCCCTCCAGAGTTTAACAGTTAAACCCCCTTCATTCCAATTCCCACCATTATTTTTCTGCTATGCTTCTGTCTACTTACAGGCAGATAATTATTTCAAAGATTCTCAATGGACGTAACAAAACCTGCAGTGCCACACAACATTTTAATAAAGAATAAGGAACAAACAATAAGTAAATATTAGTGCTCTTATTTCAAGTATAGGGCATGATCAGTAACAGCCTCAATAGCATCCATTTCAGTATCATCTGACAAGAAAATTGGTCAGATCTTGTGATTTCTAAGAGCTGTCTCTCTCACACAAGAAGTCTGCCAAGTTTCACTTCATCTTCAGAAGAGATTGCTATTGAGACTGCACAGCCACTCCACTGAGAGAGGCAACATTCACAAAGAAATTGAAAGTGAGGTTTGCCTTTCCTGCAAGCAAAATATGCCACATTTTTCTTTACAAGTCAGATAAACTTTAAACCTTGCAGCTCAGGTGAAATGCTCAAGAGGTACCATTGATTGGGTAGAAAGAAGGCCAATTCTGCTTCAATAGGTTTGTTACAAATCAGACACACATCTTTGTACAAGGAATATCACTGCCGTATCATTTAACATGCCTGATCAATATTTTGATCCCTTTAGTTTGACTTGTGATGGTATCTCAGGCAAAAAAAAAAAAAAAAAGACACTTTTGTAGGGGATTATTTTACCCTGAAATTAAAGAAGAAATATCCATTTTATAATAATAGGAAAGCCAAATGCTGCTGACAAAAGGCAGTGAACACCTGCATCAAATGACTGACAACAAACAAGAAAAATTCCACTGTGTTGATGGTTTTCCTGTGCATAGAAGATAAGAGGCAGTGCCCAAATGTGTGGCATTTTCCTGCTGCATGAAAAAGAATCAAGGAATAACATTCCAACAGGAATTTACTGAATGATTCATGCACCTCGTTTGACCACCATCAACATACAAATTCCTTGTGCTATAATTCCCAGTATTCCTAACATGTAATAGATATTTCACTGTTTACTTTTCACATTTCTTCATCTAAATCAAGGTGCCACTATCTTCCAGGAATCTGTTCAATTTTCCAGAAGCAATGCTCATCTAATTGGATACAGCCTGGGAGCTCATGTTTCAGGATTTGCTGGAAGTTTTATCAATGGTACAAAAAAGATTGGAAGAATTACAGGTAAAAGACCTTTAAAAAAACTAACAGTCAACTGAATCAAGTTATGAAGATATTTGACATATCAATGTCATATTGACAATTAGCTGCTGAATAGCAATATTCAGCAGAGTTTAGAAGTTTCATCTCATTGGTGCTGGTTGCTTAAATTTGTCTCTTATCCACTCCCAGTAACACCTTAAACTAAATGTTAGCCACTAATCCTGGATCTTTGGCCACTGTCTTGACCCAAAGTCATTCAAATACTGCTCATTATTAGTGAGTAACTTAAAAAATATATTAAGGAAATTGTCTGACTGTGCTTGAGCTTTCAATTGTGGGACAGTGCCCATATAGTGAATTCAAAACAGTTCTTGTGTGGCAAAAATGAGAATTCTGGATTACATTTTACAACAAGCATATCATCAGAGTACCCCTAGTAGATGCTTAAAGTAAACAAAGTTAACCCTAAAACTTGATTACCTAGCGACATTCTGAACCTTCTGTAATGTTTTGTAACTGTACTAATTATGAGTGTAATGAAAATACATTTATATATATAAAAATATATATATATACTATATACATATATATACATATATATACACATATATATTTATATCTATATGTATATAGTGTATTGATACACTATATACAGTACCTCATCTAATACACAGTGACAGCTTAAAAAACCCAAACAAAATGAAAGCAGAAGTGCATTTTACACAAGACCCACATCAACTAAGTTATCAGAAAAGACATTTTACTTGCTGCCTGTGTTACTAGTCTCGTCTGGTTATATCTATGCAACTATATATTATTCCACAATACCAACTGAAGAATATAAAATTTAGAAGCTTGTCCTCAAAGCTGAGTGCAGCTTTAAACTAAGCACAAAGTTCTCTTCCTGAATCAATTCCCAACCAAGAAGACCACCATGCAAAAAAGTCCAGAAAACAAAAATCAGCAAGACTCCCTAAGTGGAGTATTATTTCTCTGAATACTGTAATAATCTGCCTTGAAGATTTTTTAAGCTGAAGAATTATTATAAATAAAATCTAGCAGGCATACAGGGTTTTTAAACAATAATTGGAGCTTTATAAGGTTTTAGGTCCCACATGTGGGCTAAAAGTCAATCTTGCTGCAGGACTGGTGTCTTCCAAAGGACCTCTGAAACACACAACCTCTAGAGTTTGAAAGAACAAAATTATGTCAAGGTCCCTCAAGTGCCACCGGCAGCAGCACAGTTTGTCTCTGACAAACACGTCTGTCTCTGGGCTGTGTCCTTGAGCAGGTCCCAGTTAGTGTTTGTTCCAGGGCCTGTGTTTGCTTTAGGTGTAACCCTCTGTGGAACAAGTGTTGTTATTGTTTCCATCAGGGAAAGACCTTGTAAAGCACCAGGTGCTGCCTGTTTTCAGACATTTATCCCAGACTTACAGCAGTAGAATATTCCTTGTGCACTATATGACAATGGGATTATTTGCATTTGTTGCAGGCCTTGACCCTGCTGGGCCCCTGTTTGAGGGAATGTCACCCACAGACCGTTTATCTCCAGATGATGCAAACTTTGTGGATGCAATTCATACCTTCACCAAACAGCACATGGGCCTCAGTGTTGGCATCAAGCAGCCTGTGGCTCATTTTGACTTTTATCCCAATGGAGGCACCTTCCAGCCTGGCTGTCACATCCTGCACGTGTACAACCACATTGCACAGCTGGGGATTGCTGGTAAGCACCAATGGCACCCGGTGGGAGCCACCAGGGCAGCTGGACTGAGCCTGTCTGGTGCTCTTAAACAGCATCTAAGGATTATCATTATCACCCTTATATGCAAGGTATTTTCTGTTTAGAGATTAATTATCTGATTTTTACGTGTCATGAGTTCATATTGGTTTTACTGACTCCAGCAAGGAATTGAGCTGCCTAGCACTCCTGAAAATGAGGCCATGAGCATCCTGCTGTCAAGCACCTCTGAATAATTTAATGGTATTTGTTTCAACAGTAGAAGAGATGAGACAATTTATTCTAATTAAGCCAGATTGTCTAGTGTGCCATTAATTATATCAAATCAAATGAAACACAGGTCTGTACTACTCACCTCCACAGCTCACCTTTTCCAACTCCACGTCCTTCGGTGGCACAGATGATGCTCTCTCCAGGACCTGAGTGCCAGTGTTCCAGGCTAGCTTTTATTTATAGAAGCTTGTTATCAATGTACCTAAACATAAACCTATAGAGAAACTGATGCAAGATACTGAAAAAGGTCCCGATGTGCAGTGACAACCAAAAGTGCTGGCTGAAAACCCTCCAAGAGCCCTGCTCACCCAGCAATGACATTGCAGAAGCACTTCTCAATCATCCTCATGCAATGCCTAAATCTGGGCATTACTTGTTAGAAGATAAATCATGACAAACGTGAAACCAAGCATCAGCTCAAAGCTAATCAACACAGACATAAAACATCCTATTTGCACAAAATAATTTTTGCAATTTGATAACATTTTAAGAATATACTTCTCATAATGCAGGCCTATTTAATACTTTTATTGAGTTTAATAAAATTTTTCCTCCTTTTTTCCAAGCAGCAACTGCAAGAAAAGTTCAATTCAACATAGGTGTCAGTCTAATAGGGACAAAATATTGCTGCCTAAGCATCCAAATCCAATAGTGTTCAGCCATTCCAAATGAGACTGCTGTCTTTAATGTGGCATGATCTGAAAGACTGCACATCAACTCAGGCTGTATTGACAAAAACAACCAGAACACTGAAATCAAGGTTCATATTTACAGTCTGATACAATCAGGGCTAGAGAAGTTTAAGAGAAAATTATTTATTATCATGCAAGTTCAGCCATTTTATTTTTGAATGATCTTAAAAACTGTGTATGATTTCTAAGGCAAAACCATGATGCAAAGGGTAAGTGTGTGTGGGGGGAAACAATATCATATGTTTATAGTTTATAGTTGGCTACAGTACTACTCTGCAGTTGAAATGGTAAACAAAAAAAACCAAGGGCATGTAAAATTTTGTTGCATTTTTTTCAGGCATCACTCAAACTGTGAAATGTGCCCATGAGAGGTCAGTTCACTTGTTCATCGACTCTCTGCTGCACAAGGACAAGCAAAGCACAGCGTACTGGTGCAACGACATCAACACTTTCAACAAAGGGCTGTGCCTCAGCTGCAAGAAGAACCGCTGTAACACCCTGGGCTACAACATCAGGGAGGAAAGGCTGCCCAAAAGCAGACGACTCTTTCTGAAAACAAGAGCGCATATGCCCTTCAAAGGTTTGTGGGAATACTTTTTAGTGTCCAGATTGATCACAAAGTAGAAGTCTGAGCCTAAGCTTTGTGATCCTATATACTCATTCATTAAAGCTTATAAAATCTGTGAGAATAATCAATTTGCTGAGACAACTGAGAGTCCCAGTAGGCTATCTTGATGCCCTTTCATCCAGACCCTGGCTCTCATATTTCTGTGGGAAAAAGCACACTGCCTGCTAGCCCCAGGCGAGCTGTGGAGCTGAGGGCTCGCAGATGCCCAGGGTCCTGATCTGCAGGATTTTCCTACAACTGGACTGTGCAGGTTTATTCTAACATATGCAGGCACACGGCCAAGCCAAAAAAAGCTGCATAATTACTCTGGGAGGCCTATAAACGTTCTGCGTTTGCCCAAATTTTATCCGCAATTAGACTATGAAATGACATATAAATTACTACTTTCCAAACAATGGACAGAGAACAGAATAGCATGGACTTTTACGTGGCTGAACTGTAGCACTAAAACTAAGACTGGCACTCTGGCTTTAGCTCTACCACGTTACTTTACCGAGTCAGTGTGCATTTTTGGCTGTATGATCAGACAGAGGGGCCATGGCCTGCCAGGGGGCGCAGGGCGTTCCTACCATTCTCCGTTGCACTCAGCCGCCAGAGCCCACTGCTGCTGTTGAGCAGACGTTCCCTCGCCACTGGAAAGGCTGACGTACTTTTAAAAGTGGGAACAAGCAGGACGATGTGGGACAGTCCTTTCCTGAGGGGCTGTGGGTGCAGGGGCGACAGCGTCCCGCCGCCCGGCTCTGCCCCTCACCACCTCCTTCCCCGGCTGCCATGAGGCGTGTGGGGAGCAGCCGGGCGGGCGCGGGCCGAGGCACAGGGCACACACACGGAGGAGGCTCCGCTCCGGCTGAGGCGCTGCCTGTCCCCGGCACAGCCTCGCCACAGCCCGCCACACTCTCTCCACAGCCCCGGCACAGCGCGGCCACGGCAGTCCCGCACCCCTGCAGCGGCTGCCGGGCTGTGTCGGGCCGGAGCCTCCCTCCTGCCGGAGGGCTCTGCCTCCGCCTGCCCCTCGCCCTGGGCCCTGGGCTTGGGGAGCGCTTCCCATGTTCGTGCGCCCGGGCAGCAACACTGAAGGGATGAGGTGAAAGGCTTTAAAAGGCCGCTTGCATTATATAGCTGGTCTCCCCACAGTGCCCGGTTACTCGGATGCATTATCATAGATTCAAAACAAAAAAAAAAAAACCAAACCAAAACAAACAACAACAACAACCAAAAAAAAGCCCCCCAAAAAAACCCAAAAACAACCACAAAACCAAACCAAAAATTCAGGTACTTTTAAAATAATGTTGGAAGTCTTCCACTAGCACAGCTGTGAAATATTCAGTGATGACTCCAGAGGGATCTGCAGAGCCCTGAATGATACTCAGAGCAGCTGAACTTGCTGAATTTCTTCTAAATACTATTTAAAATGGCTCAGGAAGATACTTGGAGTAGATTTTAAAACTCCAGAGGCTGTGTCTAGTTTCTGAAGTTATCTTGCTCCATCACAGTCAGAGCTAGGTCCTCTCCAGAAGCAGAGAATGACAGGGACAGGCTCTGGGGATGTACTGCCTGCTGCTCCCACACCTGGACACGGAGATCACTGTGTTGTGTTCCTCTCTGGATATGGAGCTGGTTTCAGTTTGGGGTAAAATATCTCTGTCCTATTGGCTTAGATTGCAATTAAACATGTTGCATTTTTATGCTTAGAACTGGTTTTCCATAAAAACCCATCCTTGGCACATATGGGGATAAAGTACCCCAGACAATGATCTCCTTTCACAAAAGTTCCCCAACAAAGCAGCAACTGTGGGAAGATGCTTACAAAGTCATCTTTGTAATGCTTTAAAAAAAAAATTTGAAGATCATGTGAGAAGCATAAATAGAAGAAATTTGGGAAACTCAACATTACACACCACAGTTCTCTGTGTCTTAACAAAATCTAACATTTAATTTTCAAGCTAATGACATTATATTCTGGAGCATACATCAGTCCAGCTCAAAGAAAACCCCCAGTCTGTTTCATGGAAATTAACATTTATTATAAAGCTGTGATGGGACTCTGAGGTTTTATATGATTTTTCCTTAAAGTAAGCACCATAATCACAGCAAAACCTTAGGTTGTGTCTGATCATATACTGAAAAATCAGTTTTTAGCGAGAAAACCCAGAGAAAGACAGATTAGTTATAAAGTGATCTGTAAACAACCCTCTCTGCCTTGGTCCTCATCAGGTTTGTGGCACAGAATCAGCCATTTTGTTTTCTACTGAGGGATACATTTTCAAAAGAAAATACATTGTTCACTAACACAACAACTATAAAATAATGAAAGGATATAGCTGTTCCAGCAAATACTTTTAGCTGCACAAAAAACCCCTATCTGTGCATGTGCATGAAAATATGATTCCATTAGTGGTGTGGGGAGCCATTCTCAGATGTAGTGAAGACTGAAGTGAGTAGAGAGTCTCCACTCAAAAACTAGCATGCAATAATGTTCCTTCATAATAAAATCTATCACTTTTGTCTAGAAAGTTGCTGGAAGAATGACCAGATAGAAGAGTTCTGGACATTCAAATGTAGCTGACAGTATCTGTATGCACATACTTGAAATCTATGTTGTTGGGGTTTTCTTTTTCATAATTTTAAAAATATCAAACTGATGACTTCTTAGGCATTTTTTATGCTAACGATACTCAGTTCAGACTTTCCTAAACAGTGTTCTAGAAACTCCCCAGACCTTGAAGCATTAATGACATTGTTAACAGATGTGTGTAAAGCACAACATATCATTAGGCAGTCAAGGAAAGTTTGTGAGTCATCTGTTTTGCAGGGCAATTTTCCAGTTGATCAGAGTAACAGCCTGACCACATTCATAAGGTCTTTGATCTGTATCATACATCTCTAGTCATGCCCAGTCACAAGGATTTGCCTGGTCACTAGATAGAGGACTTGCCAGAAATTCTGACAACTAAACTCCAGAAAAGCTGAAATATTTCCCATGGAGGAATGTTTTATCCCAAAAAGAAACTCAACACTGATTACCTTTTTCTCCATCCTTTAAATAAAGCAACAGGACCACAAATGCTAACAGATTACATAGCACAGCACAGCAACAACCAGGAAAAATGACAATGTTTTAATTTCAACAAATTAGGTTGAAAAGTAAAATTAAATAACCATCAATTTTCTGCTCTGAAAGGCAAAATTCTTTTGCCTAAGAAAACTATTGATTATTTGACCATTAATTTTTCCACTTTTTGCCAATTCTTCCTTCCTACAGTGTATCATTATCAGTTCAAGATCCACATCATCAATGAAATCCAAGGCAAGCCCATAGACCCAGCTTTCACCATGTCTCTGACAGGGACTAAGGCAGATGCTAAAAACCTGCACATCCCACTGTGAGTATTGTACCCCATGCAATTGTGCATGTGACAATTTGTAATATACCACATTGATAATCATGCTATGAGGGAAATGGTTTAGTGCAGCTAAGTGAACATGAACTGGAAATTGTACTCACTTCACTCATTCTCCCTGAAAGTCACAAGTTCTTACAATGATGATGCAGTTTGTGCAGAAAAAAATTGTTGGAATACAAACAGTAAATTTGGAAATTTTTCTGTCCACTTACTTTGGTCCATCCCATGGCTAAGACAGGGAGGTATAATCAATTAAAAAACAAATGAAAAAATCAGCTGTAATTAAGATAAAGAATTTTGGATATTTATCATGATGAACACTATTTGTATTAATGAAAGCAAAGGCAAGAGTGTGTGTATGTGCATTTGCTCTAGCAGGCAGAAGTTGTAACATAGATGCTATTATGGGACACCTTTTGCTGTCAGAAACCACTACTGCTTTGTCAGCTGTTCAAGCTTCTGCCACTTCTGCTTCTTTCCTACCATGTTGTCATATTTCATCACTTTTTTGCACCTGGAGGAAGAACATCCTTGAGACATTAAGAAGCAAACATAGTTATTTCTCTGGTTTTCACAGGAAAAAAAATGCTGTTTTGTTACTTTAATTCATAATAATTAAGACAACATTATTCTCATCTTGTTTTCCGTAGAGTTGAAAGTATTACTGGGAATAAAACCTACTCGTTTCTCATCACCCTGGACAATGATATTGGTGACATCATAATGATCAAGTTCAAATGGGAATTACCTCCACTTTGGGGAAATATCTGGGACACATTTCAAACCATAATACCATGGACAAAGGGCACTCGTCGACCAGGACTTATAGTGAAGGAAATAAGAGTGAAAGCAGGGGAAACACAGCAAAAGTAAGTGTAATGAGAGCACTCAGTAACTCCACAGGTGTTTGGCACCCAGGTTATCCCAGTTCAAACACAAGCAGCCAAGCCTCAGCAGTCACACCAATGAATGTAATTACCTCACTCCATAAGGACCATATGAAATTTCAATGAAACAAGATACTGTGCAAGATAAATAATGATTTCAACATTAACATCGTGAATATTCAGATTCCTACTTACAAAAAAAATACGCAAAATCTGAATTATTTGACTTTCAATACTTACTTCCAAGAGAAACTCAGCTTCACCATTCTTGAAAATACTCATTAGAAGGATCATGTGCTGTACTACACAGTCCTCTGATTATTTTTAGTGTTCTTCTTTCCCCTGTTTATTGCTTTGAAACTGGATCACCACATCTGAGCAGCCTTGTTCTCTACATACAGAAATGCTAACACATTTGAAACTGCCTACTCATGCAGAGAAATTTCAGCCAGAAGACAGAATTAAAAAATCATAATAATTCTCACTGCTTTAATCCTTGGAGGAATTTTAATTGTGCAGTTTAATTAAGGTTAATGAGAAAAGCACCTTACCTTTAACTGAGGCTCAGTCCTAGAAGGCAATTTTTCCTGGGTACATTCCCTTTCTTACCACCACAACTGGTGCAGACTTCCTGCAGAACAGCTCTTACTGGCAGAGCTGCATCTCCTTAATATTGACACAAAAAACAAATTAGACAATTGAAAGAGGCATTTCATAAGACAATCTGTGTGTGCTGGGGGGCAGAGGAAGGATCATATTCTCCTAGGTTGTATCCTCCTAAAAATGTATTTTTGAGGTGTTTTCCTAACCTGGCACTTGGCATGTGCTCCTGCCATAAAAATCAAAGGAGTTTCTCCGCATTTCCTGCTATTTTAAAAGCCACGACCCAAAATCAGTATTGAAAGCAAATTAAAGCAAAGCATACATTGCAAACTAGGGAGCTCTGTTTAGGTGCAGGTTCCTGTAATTTGAAATAAAAGGTATGAAGGTGAGAAGTCATTTTCCTATCCAGGAAGGTCTTATCCAATGCAGCTGTGCCAGTAACCTGGCACAAGCTAATTACTGCTGATGTACTATTTTTCTTATCTAGGAAATTATTAAGTGAGGGGGGCTCTTATACTGACAAAAAATAATGCTGGTAGCTTCAGGTATCTAATGCTCCTTAGAAGCTTTTTTTGCTGCAAGTGGAAGCAGTTTGTGCCAAGCTTTTAGTGAACACTGATTATGTGCTGGGTTTTGTTCTTTGCAATCTGGGCAGTGACATTTAGTTATCACTGAAATACTGCATTAATGTTTAGGGGAGGAATGAAAGATTATTAGGTGGTTCTAAAAGGAGAAACAAAGAACACTCAAGGAAAAGTATTTTCTTCAGAGAAAAAAGGGTATGTAGAGTTCTGCCTTCCTCAGAATACCAAACATTGTGTACTGCAGAATTAGCAACTTTGGAAATCCAATAATTAGAAAAGGTCGTAAACATGAAATTTTGATTTCTCTTGTGTTTTCTCAAGCATTTGAACAACTGACAATATTTTGTTGTTATACACATATCTGTATCCCTATGTTAGAGATAGTAACACATAGTATCTCTACCTCTAGATGTTTGTGATCTTTGTACATGATGAAAGTTCCTATGTGGCATTTAATGGCAAAGACTTGTAGAGATGTAACAGCATCAACTTAAAAAGCAGTTAACAAAGACCATTATGAGCAATAAAATACCCCATTCCAACATTTGCTTTCAAATAGTTGTGTAGCATATGCAGCTGCTGATGTTAGCATCCTACATAGCTGGTTTTTAGCAACCTCCCAGCTAAATAGCAGCATTCCAGCAGCCCGGAGAGGGCAAGCATGCTGGGAACAGTGAGCTGGAGCAATGCCCCCTGACACCAGGAACGCCCTGTGCCTGTGAGGGGGCGCTGTGCCAACACCCACAGCGACACCAGCGAGACACAGCACAATGCCCTCAGTGCCCAGGGGCTGCCTGCTGCTCTGCTCTCTGTCCCTGTGCTCTGGCAGGCAGATACAACTCTTTCCTCACAAGCCTGTAAAACAGAAAGCTGCCTTCCTGTAAAAGACAGGCTAAAGAACTGCCTAAAGAATGGGAAACTCTGATGTTAAACTTTCTAACCAACATTGTACTCGCATGCTGTCTTTTCTTTCCAGAAACACATTTTGCCCCCAAAGCACTGACAATATTCACCTTCATCCATCCCAAGAGAAGATATTTGTGAGCTGTGAAGATCTCTTCCAGACCCAAAACAGAAAATGAGCAAGACAAGAAGGCAACTTCTCACCAAAATATTCAAAATATGATACATCTAGTAAAATGTTCTAAAAATTAACAGTCAAATATCCTAGCAGTTTCAGAGATGGTAAAAAAATACATTAAGATATTTAGTTTTTGTCATCTGAGTGAACTGAAATATGCTCTTTGCTCATCTAGGAGCATACTCTGAAAATCATCAGTGAGCAGCTTCATCAAGGCAACTGTCAATTTTCAACTGTTTAAAATCTGAAAAAAACATCTGCTCACCAGAAATAAAAATATTATTTGACAAAATCATCATCATAAGCCTTTGAAAAACTTAATTTTGTTGGATATAAGGGGAAAAAAGGAATTAATTTCATGGTAAATACATTGAAGTATTAATAGCTACGACTATCAGTTAAAACCTTGCTAAATGATTTCCTAATGAAGGGAGAATTAAATAGTTCATAAAAGAAAATATGACCAAATAGATATAAAAACAGAAAATGTTTAAGCTGTAATAACCATATGAAAACCCCAATAATAGTATAATCTAAAAATTCTATAATAAACCTTATTCTCTGAAAATGCTTTGCTATTTAACTATTTTAATTAAAGAACTGATTTAAATTACTAGCAATTTAATTATTTGAATGATGCTTAGTGTTCTACACAAAATTATAGCACAACTAAGTTCAGTTAATTTTTTGCACTTAAATCATATTTAGCCATTCAGGTAAGGTCTGAGATTTTTAGATTCTAAATCTCTGTATACCAGATTTTGGCATGACTTGAAACTGCCAGAATAAATTAAAATGGCTAAACCTTCAAACAACTTCAGAGCATAAAAACAAACTTTATAAGGTCAAACATATACAATTCCCTTGTTTCCTCTGTCAGAATATAAACAACAGAAAGGAACATTATTGTCTCAGATTGCTTTTATTCTATGGTTTGTGCATACTGAAACAGAAATCAATGTATATGTATTCATTTGTCACTTTAATGCTGAGCACAAGATTAATTAAAAATTAAGGTTTCTTGAACTCTGAATTTTGAATGTAGTTTGTGTAAAATGTTCTCTAAGTGGTAAAAAAATGTGCAAGAAAGTGCTAAGACTTGAAGCAAAGCATATTTTTTAATACCAAGATATTGCAGGGAATTTTTAATCAAAATATCCAGATGTTATCAGGAATAAAGTGGGATTTATTTAGATTGCCCGACAAATGAAGAAGCTGAGCAGATCCTGCACGTAGTGAACAGTGATCAGATCTGGAATGCAGGTATCTCTGCCAACCCTTCAGAATATTAACTTTTTTTACAAGCTGTTTTCAAGAACTACCATCCCTTTAAACAAACAGGAATACTCAGAAAGGCTCACAAACTACAACAGGAACTGAAGCATACTTAGATCTCAAATGAGAGTCGTTGTCCATCCTGAGGTGTACATGTCAGAAGCTGTTCCAATATTTAAAATGGCTCCTAGGAGTAGCATCATGATTAGATAAATATTTATCTATTTAAATACAGATTCCATGCAAAAGGATCCTTGCTCCTCAGTGAAAACAAAGGTTTGTGCTTTGAAAGCTTCTATTCAATGAAGCAAACTGGTTTTTTGAACACAAAAGTATTTCCACCTTCTGTGTCAAAAATTACAATTCAAGTGATTAATTTCATGCTTCAGGTTTCTACCTTGAATATTTAAATTTTGCATCATAATTACTTTATGAGAGCTCTGCAATACATTCTGTGTTTGTGTAAGAATCAATTGCTGAAGTGCAATAGCTGAGTCAAATCAGGAATGTACACAGAAGGAAACTTGAGCCCAAAGTATGTGAGAGCGTTGGGTAAGCACCAAGGCCTTTTGTTTGGATACTTTTTTACATTTGCAGTAGCTATAATCCACTGGAGGGACTCAATTGCTGGAGACCCAGTGAGAGCATTTTTAGGGGCATGAAGTTACAATGAACCACGTCCTGCAGAATGACAGGCAAGGAACAAATGACAATGTGGCCATTTTAGTGTTCCAAACCACAATGGAAAATGAGAGTAAACAGAGAGAGAAGTATGTGTGGCTAACTCAAATTCGGCATCTCTCTAGATTGTTTCTAGAATTGAATTGTTGCTTCTGCAAAAAGCTACTAAAGACCTGCCACTTACTTTTGTTTTAGGGTTTTCTTTTTTCATAAAATTCTTGTCTATTTAGAGAATTTAGTACTGTCACTGAAATTGCATTTCCATCAGTTATCACCAACTTTCTAAGCTATGTATTCTGTAAGCTTTCTGAACCAAATCCCACCCCTACTCCTCAAAAAAAGCTTTTTTCAAAAGAAGTTGAAGGATGACAAAGCAAGAGACAAAGGCTAAAAAGAATTGGGCTGTACTCCAACAGTACAGAAACTACACTCTTAGAAACATTTCAGAAATCAAAATTGGCATTCTTGCAAATGACTATCACTTTCTTGGTAAGGAGGCTGATAAAGAGATCTAAACTTCAGGAGAAGCAGGCATTACTTCAGGAAAAGCAGGTGGAAGGCTGTTCACAGAGGTGTCTGCATTGTGCTGGAATTCAAGAAGTGGGTGTTGGATGACTTCTAGTGTTTGTGAAAAAACATTCTCCAGTTCTCAACTAAGTGAAGATGGTATATCCTCAGATAAGACAATTTGAAAGGTTTTAAAAAGCCAAGTAGGAAAATTAAAGGAACAGTCAGCATGTGAACTCTTGCAGATATGAAGATACTTCTGATGCCATGTTTCACAAATCATACCAAACATATTCTGTCCCTGTTTTGACAGCCATTACACTAATTTCTGATATAAACATGGAATAAAGCCCAAGCTGTAATACATTCAGTCTCAGCATGCCTGAACATTAAACTGAAGTCATACCAACAATCTCAAGTGCCTAAGGTGGTGCCTTACTCTGTGCTCACTGGAATTACTCCTGTCTCTCTCCATACAGCCGACTTGAGACCTTGGAAGCCACCAGGTGCTCACTCCTGTCAGAGCACACCCAGCTCAGTGACAGAATGGCTGCTGTCTTTTTCATCACTGTCTGTAATAATCAACTTCCAATGTTCAGAAGCAAAAGCCTCTTCCTTCCTTTTTGTGTTTTTCCTGAAAGAAATATTGGAACACTAATTAAAAACCAAATTACATCAGTGGTATGGTATAGTTTCATTGCTTAAGAGGACTTTGATGCCTTTGTCATGCTCACACCATTCTGACTACTCCATATATGCTTCTACACAAGGTGAATATATACATTTAACAACTGAACATTAAAAAATGCAAGATGAATAAATTAGTAGGTACAAATAAGATTGTCAAATATTAGCTAGAAAAAATCATGTACTGATTTGTTTCACTTATACTTTAAAATATACATGAAACTTGCATTTGAGCTGCTCAGGCATTATTCCACCCCTCTGGGCTGTGTTCTTACAGAGATTTAAACACAGCCACCACCACCTCTGTGAGGATTTACAGAAGGGCTCTGCTCCAAGGGATTTTCTTTTAATGCCCTTTGCACAGACAGTGCTATTTAGCTGCAGGGAGAAGCACTTCTATAAAAAGTCCTGGGGGTGGTGGGGGGAGCATTGTGAGGAAGGAACTGTGAGTGTGCTTTGATAACATCAAAGTGCACCCTGCTCCCTTCGGGAAACAGATGTCCAGGCAGGACTTCAACAAACAGCCCGAAGAATGGAAGACTCAGGCAGGACCTGGCTTTGAAAAGCAGTCTTATCACTTAAATCAGCCATGCAACACACACAAAAACCCAGAGAGTCAGCTTAGCAGTTTTAAAATGCCTTGCAAAAAGCACATTTGCTCCTTCTGTCTCATCCACCAATTGTGTATTATTCAGAGCATTGCATATTAATTCCAGTATTCCTCTCCAAATATATTTCCAAAGGTATCCATCAGTAACGATGATGCCAGGCTTGAACATCCCACCAGCAACTAGTTTTTCATTTTGGAGGTAAGAAAATTTTATTCCTGTGATCATGTAAGTAATTTAAAATTAATTTCATGGCTTTCCCTAAACAGGTTACACAAACACATTTATTCTTATATATAACTGCAGGATGTTAAAATTGAGAGGGACACTTTGACAGAGATAGTACAAGTACAGTTTGGCATGACAGTAGAAGCCAAAAATCAAGCAAAGTGGAATGTGTGTATTCCTCTTTGCTTTCAGGGCTCAACAAGTAAATGGATCTTCAGAAGATTATTTCATCAAGTCTATTTATTAATGCATTTCAAGTTTCAAAAAACCTTACATATCTTTGCACAATACTTTATTTTTTGCATTTTTTAGTAAAAATTTCCAAAGTGAACAAAAAAGAGACTGTATAAAACACAGTGGACATGAAATCGACAGTAGTATTTCTGTTTCATTGTCTTGAACTTCCTTTCGGCTTTACCACATCTTGACTTGCAGTGGAGAGTTCAGTGCACATTTCTGTTTTCAAAAAACATTTAACTTAGACTCAAAATAAAATAGGGCAGCATTTGTCTGCCAAAATCCTACCACAGGATAACATTACAGGCAAAAAATTTACATGTTCCAAAGTCTACCACACTCAAGAAGTTACTAAGAACTCTTGCTGAATAAAAGTCACCATTTTAGAAATGCAAACCCACTTCCAATCTTTGCACAGTCTTAAAACAAATGTATTTAAAATGACTTAAAAGCAACTACATACACTTCTAACTAGTTAAGATCATTTAGAATTATTTATATAGTCTATTGGACTTGGGGTTTCATGTACAAAATTTGTCTCTAAACCATGTACAAAAAGCTGTATTTTGAAAAAGTTACCACATACTGTACAAGTTTACAAGGAAGAGATCCCATTATATTCTGTAACATTTTTGGCCTTGCTGGCTTGCGTCACATTATGAGAATGATTGTGTAAACCTTATACTCTTAAAAAAGAAAACAAAAAAAAAAAAAAAAAACAAAACCAAAAAAACAAACAAAGGAAGCCTGTCCAACTCTTAGTAAATTTTCTCCTAAGCAAAGCCAGGAAAATTATAGCCATTTGCATCTCTAATTAGCTTGGTGCTTTTGGAAAACAAGCAATAAATACATCACAAGCTTAAACATTTTGTAATGCCCCCTTTCATCTCCTGCATAGCAGTAAGCACCTTAAGACATCTTTTATTCATCTTCAAAAATGCCAATTATTTACATTCGTAATAAAAACTCTGGAATGGGACATTGTGCTGTTGAACTTCACTACTGGTATAAATGTGGGAAAATTGGTAGTCCTAACTACAGTTTTAACTCTGCCACAGTAGCCAGGCAAATCACTCTACTTTAGTGGTTATCAATCAACAGTATCATGCTGAAAAGTTATCCAAACACCTGATAAATTAAAAAAGAAAATAAAAAACTACAGCTTTTTTCTTTCCACATCCCTTAGAACATGAACTTGATTACCAAACTGTAAGAATATCTGAACAGCCCAAATAAAGTGGTTGCAATTTTTAAAACAAGTTGAATAACAGGCAAAATTTTCTAATAAAGCATGGAAATATTGGATCTAACTATTCATTATTTCACTGAATAATCAGACAAATTAAAAATATTTACGTTGAGCTACAAGGAAGACACTTACATAAAACATTTTTGAAACATTCTGACATTTGCAAAGTTTGCAGAACACCTGTTAAATCTGTCTAAGACCATCCAGGCTTGTATGCTGTATCTTAACAGCTGTTGGATAAAGATGAAATGAGTGCTTGAAACAACTTTGATAATGATAAAAAAAGTGTGATTGGATTCAAAATTGCTGTGTAAAGCATCACAGGACCCTTGACCACTACACACCATCATCCTCTGTTATCCTGAGTATGTCAATTAAACAGTAATTTCTTCATTAATAGCGGAAAAGTTTTATAATACAAAGAAACATCCATATTGCAATTCTCTTGTTTACAATTGCACACAAGTACGGGTGTACGTTAGAAATACATGTCTGCATATAACAATGTATATACATTGACAAGTAATGTCTCCAATGCTGAGGTGGTCTAGCTTCCTAGCCTTGTCTGGCAGTTGAAAAATAGATCTTTTTCTCAATTCTTGAGTAAAAGTTTTACTACAGCCATATTTGCCTGCAAGTGAAGAAAATGCAGCAATGAAGAGCACAGAAGGGGGAAAGAATCATGATATGCTAGGACTTTGTGCCACTAAATTAAAAATATTCAAGAAAAACACTTTTCTTCTTTTTGAGCTGGAAGATTCTCTCATTAAAAATTAACCACTTCCACTTGTTTTGAGGGCATATCATGCTTTTTTTTTTCCTCTTCAATTTTTGAGAGTTAGACTGGGGACAATGACTTATTAGGTTTTCTTTGGAGTGAGTTTTCCCATTGTAGGCACTAGGAAGAACCAAGGCAAAAAGCTGGAGTCAGCGTCTCATATGTCCCATCTGATAACTCTCTCGGGGCCTTTGCCGCTGTGGGGGCTGAGTGGTTTGTGGTGGTCTCCTCCTTTTTAAAGTGCCTGTTTCAAAGAAAAGTAGCCATTATTAAAATTAATTTTTAAAAGCTCAAGTTATTTCCAAAAGAGTTGTCCTGGCCATGCAAATTGAATACAGCTATTTTTCTGGAAGGTTTTGGATTTAGACCTGCAAAGCTTTAACTAGATGAGTAACTGCATGGAGGACACACAGAAGACATTTCAGTATCTCAACAGTACTTCCTTAAACAGGCCAATTCTTACAAAATGTAGCATGGAATAGGTAACAAAAGGAACTCTGATGCTGGAAAAAGTCTTTAAAGCTTTCTTTTGATTGCATATTATGTTATAGGAAAATAAGACAAGAACTAGATTTTCATTAATTGTTTCACTGGCATTAATTCCACTTGTAGTTTCACAGTGGCAGCCTAAGAACTGTAGGTTGAAACACCTGAAGTTTCCCTTTAGAACTAAACAGCTGAGGAGAAAACATCTCTATAATTAGCTGCATTACTCACCTGGAAGTGGTTTATGAGGAGGCAACTTTGGATTACTGCTTGGAGTATGAACACTGCATATCTTAATGAAGCCAGCCATTAACATGATCAATGCAATTCCCATAAGCAACACTGCCCACCAATAAGCCTAAAAAACAAAACCACAACAAGATTGTGAGGGGGCTGGCACACATGCACAAGAGACTGAGGACATTGAATATGGCTTTTCACTGTGATTTAGAAGTCATGCAAAAGCTCTCTGAAACATCACCTAGAATATCCAGCCTAACATTTGAAAGAAACGTCCCCAGAGTTCTTCCACAGAAAAGCTGCAGAACTTCCATTCTAGTATCAGAAAGGGTTCTTCATGGAAGATACACTCCAGCAAAGCTGTGTAAGCCTAAAACAATCAACAGCTTACACAAAATTGTCTATGCAGCTCTCCAAGGGTGTTTCACTCAAGGTCCTCTTCCAGTATATTATTATTAAAGTGACATCTAGCACAATAAAAATTATGAATGCTAAAGATCAAAATATTTAGTTCCTTAAAAGAAGTCAGAGCATTCAAATATGAAGAGTCATAACATGACAAAAAGTAAATTAAAAATGTGAATGGATAGAGGTGTTAACAGAGCCTTTTTATTTGTTTGTTTCAATTCCCTTCAATCTAGCCAATTTATTTGTTGCACACAGGGTGCTTACAGAAAATCTAGTAAAACAAGGGCTAATTATACTTTGAAGAATGCTGAAGCAGTCTGCATATCAACACTTTTCAACTGTGAATCTTGATTACCAAGAATGTTTCATATTAGACTTGTAATACAAAAATATACTTACCACAATCCATTCTGCAATATTTTCATATAGTTCTGGATTAAAGATTGCTTTCTTTAGTCTAGCTAGAGGGCCATCAGCATCCACCAGCCGACACCTCATAAACACATCACAGTAGCCTTTGAAATCATTGCAGGGAGAGCCCGGCTGCAAAGTGATGGTTTCAAGGTGAAAGTACTCCTGCCATCGGCTCGAGCCTGTGCTTGCACAAGTAGATGGGTCCACTGAAAAGTGAATACAAATGAATCAAACCATTATTGTATTAAAACATCCATGCATGAACACCCACCCTAGTGTTTAATGGCTTAAAATGCTTCTCTAATACTCTGTGAAAACGCAGAGTGCATTGTTTATTTCCTATACAATACAATGCAATGTCTGTCTGAAACTATGTTTGAACAAAATGCTCTCAAAGCTAACAAAAACTCAAGTGCAAACACCATGAGCAGGTTCCTCAAAGCCCTCCTGCTCTATTTACACTTATGATTCAGGTAAATCTTACTTTTTCTCATGCAGCAGACATGGCACAGTTCTCTGTCATCCTTGCCATCTGAACTAGCACATGTACACTCCTCCAAGCCATGCTTCTCACAGATAGAGCCAGCACATTGCTGTGGGAGACAAAAGCACAGCAACACAAAAATCAATTTCACTTTCAAGTACACCGACATTAGGAAAGATATTAACAATTAATATCTGAAAGCATAATTATAGCTCTAAAGATGCTTATCAATAAATCAACTGCTTCAATTTTTTTTCCAAAGCTTATAAGCCAATTATTAGTTATTCAACATCAATATTTGGCATATTTTCTAGTTTTTTAAAAGATGATTTACTGATTTTTTAACACAGTATCTTCTTTTATAACCTGCAAAACACCCACAGCACCACAATTCACACTGAAACATGACTACTCAAAATCATGGTTAGAAAAATAAATCTTACACATGTATACACACTATCTCTCTTGGAAAATAATAAAAATTAATGTCAGAAAAGATTCTGTATTTAATTTCACTGTGTCAGGATCCTTCATACTCCAAGTTCAGTTTATTTACAATTTTGTTTCAAAATCAGTAACTATATGAAAACAATTCCTCTATCTTTAAGATGGCAATAAATTAGCTGAAAAATATTACAAGCAGTACTTCATTAAAATCCTGGACTGTGGAAAACAAACTTACAGCACAAAAAGTTACAGGTCTTAAAGAGGACGATTTTTGCTTGTGTTTGCTTCCAAGCAAACACAGATCAATTTATAAGAGGCTTCCTATCAATATTTCATGGCAACTGCCATGTTCTCTCTAATCCAGGAAACTAATTGCAGTTCAGAAACATTCTAATTCCATATGTTTGCACATCAGTGCTGTATGTACATGTTTGGAGAAACTGTATTGCCAATAAACCAAATTCAACCTCATTTCACAATATCCAGTTTTCTAAGACAACAGAATTATTGACCAAGACTGAAGAAAATGAAAAGGTGGGACTAGAAAATAAAACATTTTCATAATCCTGACTTTTACAAAAAAGTGTAAGTTTCTCAGACAGTACTGCTACCTTGGGATTTGTAATGTACTTCTTAATCCTTGATGTACCTTCACTGTTGTTCTGACTGACACCAATAAATCAAACATCTATACAGAAAAAGACACAGAGCTTGCACTCCTGTGCAGTAAGTACAGAAACTGTATCAATTCACAAAAATTAGCAGTTCCATAAGGCTGTAAAAACCATACCCCCTTTATGCAAACTTGTGTGTTCCTGTTGCACACGGTGAAGTTCTCTTTGGGTTCAGATATTGGGCAGAGAGCACTGACACCATTGCACATTCCTTCCTTGGCACAGTCAGAATCATTCCGACACTTATCTGTCCTGGATTTGAAATCACACTGGGCAGTGCAGCACGGGCCCTGGCTGGGGCTGCAAACAAACACAGATTGTGGATGCCAACAAAAAGCATGAACCATTCCAAACAGACTATTCACCCTGAAGCCTACTCAAGCACTCAACAAATTTCTGATTTGTCCTAATCAAATGTTACTTGAAAAGAATTTTTCCCATAGCATAATTATGCTTATGTACTTCTCACACTCTATAAAGCATTTTAAACAAAATCAGTACTTTTATAAAGATGCAGGTAAGCAGATTGAGATTCTGAAATCCCCAGTAAATGCCCACAATTAAAGTGTGGTGTAACACATGCACAATACCTGCACTTTTTGCCTGGTCTTAACTTGCATTTTTTATCTTCTGGTTGGTTTGCATCATAACAGCAGTCATCTTTACACTGGTCACTGTATCCACAATCACACTGTTCTCCTTGTTCAACCAGTCCATTACCACAGATGGGCTGCCCAGACTCTGAAAAATGCCAGTATATTTATGTACAAAGCAGTACAAAGAATATGCAAATACTTATAAACCTTAACAAGCACCCAGCTAATCACGACTGAAAGAGCCTGGTAAAACTGGACTTTACACTAGGGCTCAAGTCACTTGCATTACTGCTTGACACCCAGCTTAGTCATTCCCACAATTCATAGAATTTTAAGCCTCTGAGTAAAAGGTTTTGATGTATGAGAATGGGAGTATAACAAGCTTTCTGATCAGTCTTCCAGGGAGCTGCATCCTTTCCTTTAACAGTCACAGGACCTTGAGGCAAAGGCTGATGGTACTGGGGTCAACTACTCCAAAATCCAAACCTATGTGAGCTCACAAAATTTGTGAGAGCTCATACATCAGATTCCAGAAAGAAAAATTCATGCAAAATCCTTTCATGTCTAAATAGGATTTCCCTGCAATTTAGTATGTGCTCCTTACCTCTAGTCCTTTCACAATGAGCATGACTGAAACCAGTCTGACCCTGTTTGTTTACTCCCTCCCACCGGGCATTTACAGAGACAGAGAACATTTACAGAGACAGAGAAGAGCCTCCCCAGCCTTCTCTGCTCCACACTAAACTGGCTCTCTTGGACTCCCCTTCTATGCCAGAGGCTCCAATCCCTTAATGGTCCTTGTGGCCCTTGGCTGGACTGACTCCAGTGTGTCCTGCTGTTTCTGTGCTGGTCAGCCCAGAACTTGACACAGTACTGGAGATCACAAATTCAATTCTTTACTTGCAGAATCTTTCAGCAAATTTGAAAAAATTATATAAACAAAAATAAATATTTTTTTTAAAATTAAGCATTGTGGTAATATTTTAGCTATTTGGCTTTCAGGAGGATGAAATACATACCAACAAAGCAATTATTTCTCTTCTTGTCAAGAACTTGGCTGATATTTCGAATGCTACAGATAGAGAACTTATTGTTGTTAAGTTTGTCCCCAGATGTAGCTCTTGCATACATGATATAATTGCCATTTTCCTTCTGCCCCAAGTTCTTGGACTCTCCAGGAGTGCACTCCATTCCAGAATCATGCTGCAAAACAAATATTTTACAACTATCTAAATGATGGCAGGTGCAAAACTAACATAGCCTTAACATAGAATAAATAAAATAAAAATAAACCACCATCTTACACTCTCAGGTTCTTTGCAATACAAAAACTGTACGTAAACCCAAGGTATAATTTTAGGTTCTCTTTGTTCTGTTGTTGTTTTTGTTTCCCCCAAGATAACAGTAGCAAGAATCCAATTCCTTAAGTTTCATCTTATTTGCATTCTTGGTAGTTTACCCCCAGGTGCATGTACTGGAATGAATACTGACTTGGACAAGCTGCCATCTCCTAAGAAGAGTGGCTTTATGATCACAAAAGGGTAATCAGCATTCTGTGGAATAAAAGCAGGAGGAGTTAACAGAAACCACAGTCCATTCTTCTTGTTTGCTTTGAGGGAGGTACAAAGAGAACTTCAAAACAGAGCAGGAATCAGCCAGTGACTACATCTACAATGTCCAGCATGAGGAATGAAATGCATTGCACACTGGCAAAACAAAAAGCCTCATGTTTTCAAGCTTACCACAACCAAGCTGCATCCCTAAATGGTGAAACAGTCCTGCTCAAAAATATTCTTCTTGGCATCCTAATTCCCTCCACTATTTTCTTAGATCAACTGCTAAGTATAAATCATCTAACAAACGTGAGCCACTTGCTGAACAAAGCGTCATCTTAATCCATTTTGCAGTGCTTCCTCCTCCTCTCCAGGATAAAGTACAGTACATTTAACAAGGTATGTGTGATCCTACTCTTCATAAAGACAGAGAAGTATTTAGGGAACAATAATAAAGTACCTTTGTAAGGGACTGAACTAATGTAAGCAAACAATTCACACAATGCACAGTTGCCATCCCTCTGTTTGTACACAATGTATGTGCACATATGCTCATGGAGTCAGGATTCTGCTGTCCTTGTTTATAAGGAGTAAAGCCTCCATTTGTAAATCACACCCTATGAAATGGTTGAGAGTGAGTTCACACATCACCAGTAATACTTACAGGGGAACCAAAGTTATGCCCAACCTCATGTGCAAAAGTAATGTGAGAAACCTTGGGGGGCACATGAGAGCCATAGTTCTGGACAGTGATGATTCCAGTGTTCAGAGACTTCTTCTTACCATCAGAATACAATTTGCTTTTCTCACATATTCCACCAGAGCTCCCTGCATTCAGACAAAAGTACAAGTCACACATTTAGGGAAAGAAGTGTTGTGTTACTTGTCTATTGACATCCAGAGCAACAGTCTGCAGGTTTACAGACTAAGAGCTCTCGATAATTAATATCAGCACAACCTTGAAAGTAGATTAGATTTATTCACACAAGCGCTCTCAACACTGATTGGATGCATTCACACAAGAAGTCAGCTGGTTTAGAATAGCTTTTGAGAGCTCTTTTGGGCACTCCCTGAATGGATGAGCCCTTGTTTCACCATACCTGTAGTACAAGACTAGCAGGGTGCAATGTCCAACAGAAGTAGCCTCAATCTACATCTTATTTGGATTTCACCAAGTGAAAAAGTACATGGTAAATTTGGAGATCCTCTCTCATAGCAAGAGCATTTATATAAAATGTCATTTTCAGAATAAGTGTATATATATATATATGTATGTAAGTATATGTATGTATATAAGTATGTATGTAAGTATATATATATATATATATATATATGTATGTAAGTATCTCATTGTCAGAAAGAAAAAACCAACCTAAAGCTGAAAATGCTTTTGATGTGTTGGCTAATGAGACCCGTGTTTAGAAGACTGGCAGTCAAGTGCATCATACTTGCTGACTGGAAAATTCCCAAAATTTTGACTTTAATTTCACCAAATTTTTCCATAACTCGAGTTTCTACTGAAGCATTATTAATGTTCTAAAATCCAGCTATTTTATTGCTAATGTAAATGGTGTCTACAGACCTGTCTAACGTAGTTTTCCCTTCTCAAGTAGAATTTTGATTTAGTGATATATCCCATTTAATATATGTCAGTATGTGTTAAGGATAACAATCTCATAGTTTTTCTCCAATAAATTTAGCTTTGAAAGCAGTTTATGGACTGCACATTCCAATTCCTCCTGTCCTTGCTCAGTGTGTACACTAGCATAGTCATCACAGACCCAATTTCTCATTTCTATTCACCTTGTGGGCATTACTTTTCCTATGGCTCTTCCACAGCCACTAAGGTTAGTCCTCTGCCATACCAAATGCAGTCATGGGTCTGTTGATCTCTTACCCCTTGTATGAACAGTTTCATGTTTCTTCCACCATTACTCACTCAATTCTGTTAAAGCTCTCAACAATGTTCTCATTAAGGTATCCTGTCTCTTGCAATGTCTCACCGATTGAGATTTTTTTTACATCAAAGGACATACTTTAGACCCAAAATACACAACTAGACTGAAACTAATGAGAAGCAGTTCAAGAAGAGTCATCCCAGTTATTCTGTTATCTCCCAGAAGATCTCACTGATTTAAAAAAAAAATAATTCTTTCAATACTACCTAGCAAACCTAAAGGTTCTGCAGTGTAGTTTTCATAGTTGTAAGCTCTGTTTATATAGAGCAGAAATACTTGTTTCACCTGTTACTTTACTGGTCACTCACACCTACCATAAATAAAAAGCAGTCCAAGTAATATCACCTTTGTACAACAAAATAAATGTTTTTCTTTACTCTTCATATCCTGCTCATCAGAAATACACAAAGATTAATTGAAATGCCACAATATACTAAAAACAAAATTAAACCATACCAAACCAAAATTGTGAAAAGCTTGATTTTTGTGTAACTGCTGTCAGTTTAAAAGGTGGTTTCTACCTTTCTTCTAGTGCCTACCTACTTTATCTCATAGCACTGAAGGCTGGTATAGAATTACCTGAAGGGGCTCCAACCCAAGCCAGACCAAGGACTCCATCATCAAAATCACGGTCTGTAAACACATAGGCCAAGCAGTAATCATCATGGTTCTGTTCCGAGTTCAGTTCCAGAAACTTTTCCACACCAATGTTAGGAAATCTAAAGGGATTGGAAGAGTCCTTCTCATCTACAGTCGTGTTAATCTAAAAGGAAATTGAAACAAACTGTAAGACAGGATTCATTTCCACTTGCACATGCCAGCTAAGAGGCTCACTGTCGTCAGTACCTTGCTATAAAGATGTGTAAAATTTAAAAGCCTTGACTGTAAATTACCACCCCAATAATTGGAAAACAAAGCACTACAATAAATGAAGAGTTGCATTTGTGTAGTAAATCCCCATTCTCTTACTTCCTTCTCTTTTTTTTTCCATGAGTACCCAAAAACTTTTATTTATCCTCCTAAATTATCACTTTGACAAGGAAGTCCCTAACTGGATAGCCATTCTCTATTTTAGCATTAAATTTATTGGAGAATAGCAATAATATCTATTCATCACACAACGGTGCTGAAACAAAGGAAGTTGATTTCTATAGAAAAACTGACCACAGCTTAATAACAGCAGGAGTGGGCTTTCGACAATAATCACTAAAAGCAAATCAAATGAATGGTTTAAGGCACCATTTCCTGCAGAGACACTTCTGCTAGAGAATGCTATAAAACAATAAATGGGTACAAGTGAACAGAGCAGCACATTTGAAGAACACAGCCTCCCAGCAGCATCAGTGAAGCTGAAATCCTCTCCAGCCCAACTTACTCGGATTCGTTTCACCATGAAGCTGATGTTACGGATCCCCGAAAAATCTGTTGACTGGTAAATGGTGTCAATTGCTTTAACATGGCTGGAAATCTGTCAAAAACAAAAGTACTACAGTTCAGAGATCCATGCACTACACTACAGCTTACCTTAACAGCAATAGCTGCAATGCCTACAATCCTACAATATGGGATATTGTGCTGTGGGAAACTTCTATGAGGCCTTTTGAATTAAATCAGGGCCCACAATGGAAATAAATCACTACCTGCATCATCACCATGCCAGATACCACCAAAGGATTTTGCCATTTGATTTTTATTAACACAATTCTATCCACTTTCTGATAGCTGTTTGTGATACTCCTTTTTTCACTGCTTTGGTAAGACAGCACTGTATTGAAATTGTATTCCAAGCACTGTATTTCTTTTTCAGAAAAAAAATTTACTTGTTACAGATTTAGTCTTTCATTTCTAGTAGAACACAAATGTGGAAAAACTAATCATTTACCTTTTCTAAGAGCACACAGAAATGCTAACTCACTAAAAAGCTAAAGGTGACTAAAAGGTGACTTCAGAGCTTTGAAAAATACTACTTGAATTGCCTACATACAGTGTGATAAATAGTAAAATTCAGATCTGCAAGTGGCAGTGAAACTTCAGACTTCAGTAGAAGTATGTTAAAATGCTAGATATATTTTTAGTAAATCATATCAACCCTTTTCTCAGTTAAAAGTATATTGGCAAATGAAAAGCATCTGCCTTTAGCTGCCACTGCTTTTTTTACCATCCATTCTATTAGATACTACAGGAATAGATCTCAGCATTATTAGCTCACAGTGTTTTGAGCTAGAATTTCAAAGGGAAGCCTATGCAAGTGTTAAAACAGAGGCTTGGCAGGCTGTCAAACAGGACAGAACTCCTCAGGAAATATTCTTTTTCTGAGTAAGAACTGAGAACAGTCAGACTGCAAGTCCTGCTCAGAGGTGCTAAACAAATCACAGCTGCCATTAAAGAGGCACAAGTGCCCAGGACTTTTGTCACAGAAACAGCATCTTTTTAGCAAAATAAAAAATGCTGTTTCAATTATGTCAAGACCACTTTAACAAAGGAAACAAGCCATTAGAAAGTAAATAAGCAAAAAGATAAGTTACATTAAAATTTATCAGGACTACCCAAAGAAAAAGCAGGCAATTTAAAACAGAGGGGTTGGAAATACCTGTGCAATCACAGCTTCTCTGGTTCCATAATGCTTGTAGAATAAATGATCAGTCTGGATATACAGCTGGCATGTGTTTTTTTCAGCCTGAGTGGCACGCTTTTTTCTCGAAAGCTGTGGATCATCCTTCTTAGGCTCCTCAACAGGCTTCTACATATGCACAGGGAAGAAACACATTAATTTTGTAGTTCCACATGCTGCACTAGATTACCTAAAAATAACAGTGGTTCTAAACATACTCCACTAATACAAATAGATTTTCATTCTTTTTCTTTAACTTGTAAAGTTTGATGAATCTTGAATTAAGTACATTATGCTTAGTTTTCAAATACTTTGAATGTAATCTTAGCAAAAGCTCTCTCTGCACTTCATTTTATTTTACAAAAGGCAGTTAATGTTACATAGATGTTTTTTATTCATGTGATCTTTGGAATTTTTCTTCTTTATAATACTTGTCTAAGATAAACAAACAGTACGTTAGGAAAAAAATCAGCACTGGTGATTAACTTAACTGTACTTAACTGTAGGTACTTAACTGTACCTTCCCTAACACCAGTTATTTCAAACTTATTACCTTAGTCAGCTACCTCAGCAAACAGAAATGTTTAAGCACTTCAGCATGGAACAAATGGGGCACTGAACAAGAAGCTAAAGGAACACTGGTTAGGCAGAGTGGTATCTGGTAGTGATGCCTTAAGTTTTAGCTTTCCTATTTTCCAGATTCTGTACTGCATTAGTATGTAACTCTGAATTCATATAAAGTGCTAGCAAGTTCTCTTCACAGTTTAGTCAGACAAAACCCTGAGCACCAGGGACAGCATTGCAGCTTTGGGCCCAAAAAGTGCAAACAACACCAAATTGTGGAGAGCAAACTGAGAGGACGGGACTTCATAACCTGAAGCGGTAACTGGACAATTAACCCCAGTATGGAAATGGACTTACAAAAGTGTGAAAACTCGTGACTCAGAGTCCATCTTGGGTCGAGCCACAGCCCAGCTCTTGTACTGCCCAAGGTGTGCCCTTTAAAGGCCTTTTAGCAAATCCCTGCTTCATTCCTGTACCACTGTCTGGCCTCAGTTCCAGGCAGCCTCTCAAGGCAGCAGCAGCACCCTGGGCTGCTGGCCCCCCCTCTCTCTCTCTCTTTCTCCATGAAGTTTTACAAGCACATTTCTGGGAAAGCATGCTATTGTTACCAATGCTGAAAAGGGCATTAATGTTGATAATTTCTAGAGTCACAACATAAATAAACTAAGTTGCTGACGCTATTTAACCTATTGCATCATTTTCTGGGTATATATTTAGCTGACACCACAAAATTATGCCAAGAATTGGTACAGCTCAGAACACAACAAAGTCTAAAAGAAACTCAGTAACCTGCTGTTGGGAAAAAAGTATTTTGTGACATGTGGTGCAAACCTGAGTGCAGACCCACTGTGGGACTCCACTCAGGTACATAGGTTCCTGCCACAGGACACTTACCTCTCACAGCAGCCAACCTGTAATGTCCTGTAATCCCCACAAGCTTACAGAGTTTGTTAGGAAGACCCTCCCACCAATATCACTTAATTTTCCACTGAAAGTATTCAGATATCCCAAGTGTGTTTTATTAACATAACTTGAAAATCTAGAAGTTATTACTCTTTAGAACCAATGTATTACTTGGAGATCAAGGGATCTTGAAACTCTTCCTTCTCAATTGCAATCAAGTATATTCCTCATTTCAAGCTTGATTTCCACATCCATCTGAAATTCTAACTGTTGAAAAATTTGAGATCACTTATGATTCATTAAGACTGTAAGTAGCACATCTGGGCTACAGAAGCAATGAGAAAAAGAATTTAGAAAAATTATGTTAAAAAGAAACCTCCAGCAATAATTTAAGTATCTCACAATGTGGAGGGATGATAGCTCACCAAAAGTAAAAGAGACAACATACAAGAAATAGGAAGTTATCACACTAAGTACTAATCAACATAATCCATTAGCCTTTGTTGTACCTCTGTTGTTGGTTCTTCTATACCAGTCATCTGGTACTTCTGCATTCTTTCAAATACTGAATGATCTGCACAACCTCCTTGTGGTCCATATTTATGTGGATATTCTAAAAAGAGGAAGCCCAGGTTGAGTTTTCAAATTCCAAGTACAAGTCCAAAATATGGCTGCATCAGTGCAACTTACTCAGCTGGTGTCCAATACTGTGCATGTGGTTTGAGGGAAGCATAAAAAATGCAAGGTCTATGCAGCTTTTTTTAATTAAACACTTCTACTAAGACATTCTTAGTTTTACAAACAGAACAAAACTGACATTTGCTTCTTAACATTATTGTCTCAGGCAGCACAAGAAAATATTATGAGCAGTGCCTAACATAAGAACAAGAGCTTTTATTTACACATCTGTACCAACTTACTTCAGCTAAAAGCAGCCTTCAAAATATAACATCACAATGGAAAGTTATTAGATATCAAGTATACTAAAGACTGCTTGGGTAAGAGAAAAGGTTTTTATGCTATTTGGTAAACAAATTTTAAAAAAAACATTCTAACAGGATTTTATTATTTTATTCATCTTCCACTGATTTTTTGGAAGTTTTCACTTTATGCTACTTAACTACCAAGACATAAGAAGGGAAATGCTAACGGATAGAACCATGGTTTAGTTAACCACTAGATGTTAGTTAAACAAGCTGGAGATCCAAACTAGTGAGAATATCCCACAATCACCTGTTTATCAAGGCCAACTCCTGCAACAGTTGCCAGTGCAGATCTCACTGCACAAGGGAATGTGTTTCAGACATGTGCTCAGCTTTTACTGGCAGTACCTAGGGCAGATTTGTAACCTGTATTTGCAGAAGCTTCCTCTGGAGATGAGAAATACTGAATACTTCTCCCTTTGATTTCTTTGCAGATTCAAGCCCAAGTAAGAAATAATGGAATACAGATCTGAATACTTAACAAGTCAGTTTCTGTAGGGCAAACCAGTTTTAGCACCATCTCAACAGACTGCCACTTTTGTCAGAAATCTACAAACTTTACCGAGGTTTGTTGTGTTTTGGGATTTTTTGGTTGATTCATTTGTCTTTTTATTTCTGTTTGGTATGGGGGGTATTTATTTTTTAAAGAGTGGAAATCCAAATTCACAGAGTAAATAGAACATATATATAAGAGTAGAATTGTAAAGCCTGGGCACCAAGGACCTGATGGCCACATTCTATGCATTTCAGGTGATTTTGCCCTGGGCTAGCTCTAGTCTGGGCTGTGGAGTCACGGCTTGGCAGTAGCTGGAGCACAGCAGATGTGCTCCCTGGGAGTGTGGGCTCTGAATGGTTTCATCTGACAGCTGCCTTCATTTATCTTTGACTCTGGTTCTTACAGTCATACTGCATCTTGCTAAACTATTTCAATATACAGCTTACCTTGTAAGTTTATTTCATGACTTTCTACATATTGCTTTCCCTCATTTCAGTTTCCACCACCACACAAATACCATTTTTGAACTGCTATCTCATCACATTCCTCTCAGCACAATTAGCCCTAGCACAGTCAGAAGAATGGAGAGAAAAATATGCTCTTACTGCAAGTCACCTCACACAATTTGTTCCAGCATGGCAGTGGAATGCTGATTTGGCTACAACCACTATTAAACAAAAAGCACCACTCTTGAGTCACCTTCTACTTTTGGGGATCCTGTTTAATATCATTAAATTGGAGCTATGAGCAAAGGACTGTAGATATGATCCTTCCCTTCTCCATCTCCACCACCCTTTTTTCCTCCCTCTATAGTATAAAAAATTCTACTCTATTTATTCTAATGTAAATTTTCATCACCTAGGACCTGACTGCACAGCACCAAGAGTTTATCTCTGCAACCAGAGCAGGTTACCCAGGGGCACAGCAATGGCCCATCCTGCCTTTCCCCCACACACTGCCCCTGCAGAAAACCACTGTACCCTGAAAGAAACTCCTGCAGGAGCCCCACTCTGAAGCATTATGACAACTGTCAGAACAGGACTGGAAATAAATGCTCTCAGTTTATTACACAAAATGATCTCTCTTTTCTTTCTATCTTGTTTCCCAAAGATGTTCGGAAATCCCTTAACACATTTTTTTATACTGACTGCCTGCAATTCAAATATTTCTCACTTCAAAAGTAATAATCTAGTAAGAAACACTGTAAAGCCATGACAGTTACAATTACAAAAAAATGAACACAAAACAGTCTGTAATAGCAATTGCCAAGATTTTGCATGTGCTGGAAAAGACAAATCCCCCAGAGGCATATTTGAATCCACCCTACTAATCACAGAGACAGGTAATACAGGATAGTTCACTTTGGAACCATTTCTAACTCCCAGGGAAAGTTGCATACGAAGTTTTTATTTGCTAAATGCTCAACTACCTCCAAACTGTGAAGGCACCATTCCCTTGTCATCTTTTGAGACTTCCTATTTCCACCATCCCCTGCAGCAGTTCCAGTTTTAAATACCTGAAGCAAAGCAAGAACTGCATGGTGCCAGATGACTTGGCCAGTTTTGACCCACAAGACACAAGTCTGTCCATGCTGTTGAGAAGCTTTTCAATGCTCTGAGATGTGCCAGCTCTCTGCCAGCTCTTTGGGATTGAGAGCTTCTTAGCCCATCCCTACCACAACCCTGAGAAGTGAAAAGGAAAAATCCTGCTTTCACCATTAAAAGATTGCTTACACTGAATGCAGAGTTGAGAAAACAGGAACATTTTCCAACAGAGCGACTGTAGAAGTTAATAACAGGTTCAATCTTCTAACTAGAAGAAATTATTAGGCAAAAAATTTGCCAACTTTTTCTTTTCCAGTACTGTCCACTTTCAGGTTTTGTACATGCTGGCAGAATGTTAAGAAATAATAAAGAGTAGAAAAAAATAACAATGAATCTAAAAACCACCTGCAAAATCTCGTCATTTCATACCTTCTGACTACAATGTCTTAATCTAACTAGATGGCAGATGATTTTTAATGATATATACTCCAGATGCTCAAAATAAGATTTTTTTCCTTTTGCACTACCTACCTTCCACAAACACATTCCTGAACATTTGGTTCTTCTTCTAATTATGAGTTAATTCTGTTAAGTATGATCTGTTAAGCATTTAGGTTAACCACTTAATAATTACTGAATTTAGGCATCTTGGGCAAGGATGACATCAAACTTCCATTACAAATGATGAAAACCCAATTCTTTAACAGCCATAGAAACGTGCCCAATACTTGCAAAAGCAATAACAGCAGAATAAAACTCAAATATAAGCAGATACAAAAAAAAAATCCTTATTACAGATTTCATTTGCAGCACTCTGTGATGCTGTGCTCCCATGACAACTGTCATCACAATGTGATGAAAAAGAAACCAGGTTCTCATTAATAACACAGTTTGCAATGGTCAGCCTTATTCAGCAGATAAGGCTTTGCAAAATTACAAACCACTTCATTTTCTGTTCTTAGTTGTATGCCCCTTCCAAGATCATAAAGACATTTAAGTGATCATGTTAATTTTCTGGAAGGTCTGAAGAGGATTTTCCTGTATACTGTTGATCTGAAGAAATAATGATTTTCTATTTTACAGTATGAACTCAGGGATACACTTTAAACAAATATGATTTTAATAAAGTAAATATATCCTCATCCTTAAAGAAATGTTTCCTAAATATCTCAATGTAAACAGCAATTTGCATCTTTCTAACTGTAAATTATAAAACAGTTTGATCAAGACTGGTTTAGAAACTAAAATCATTCAACTTGTGTTTCAAGTCATGAATAGAAGGCTGCCTTCCACTGGTCACCAGATCCACTGTAACAGACAAAAGCTGCCTTATAAAGTTGACAATATAATCCCCATTTACAAAACAACTTTTGTTTAACTACTGAAAAAGAACTCATTGAGATGCTAATCATATGTTGCATTGTGGTTTCTGAAAAGCACTAAAAGCATATTGTTTCAAAAGGCTGAAACATGGGTGAGCAAAAAAATACCCAAATTAAAGCAAAGATGACTTTTTCTCTCAGTCTCTCCCGAGTCAGAAATGTGACCATTTTTGTTGCTTTTGTCCTACATAAGATAGTGGGACAGTTTGACTCTGTTTCATGAGAGCTAGCTTTAGATTAGAGCAGTAACAACAAATTGACAAATCTACTACAAAGCTTAGCTTTTCTGAGTTGGTAGGGTTTTTTGGAGCTGCAGTTCAATGCAAAAATAGGTCTCATGAAAGACAAGAATAATTTAGCTTCCAAAGCACTTCAGAAAGAGACAGGAGCAGTTGTATACTCCAGATATTTCAGACAACAGAAATCCTAGAGGCATCTATGATCCTAATGACTGAAATGATTCTATACAATCACAACACAGGCACATCACACTGCCCTGGCAGCAGCCAAGAGGAGTGATGTGTTTTTAAATAGTGCTGCTTAGACTCTGCTCCAGGACGGGCTATTTTCAACCCTGCTGAGCAAGCAGCAATGTTCACTCACTTGGTGACTTGGAAGCCATACTGTAGTGCTGCTTTAATGTGCCTCACCAGAATAGATTTAGACCCTCCCCTCTGACAATCTGATTTCGTTTCTAATTGATGGTTTTGATGCACTAGATTCAAGAGGAAAAATGAAGTAAACCATTCCCATACCTGAATAATTAAAAACATCCCAGCATACCCTGCTCCCATTCACTTTATAAGACATTAGTAAGAACCAATTTCAACATTACTTTCTCCAGTTCCCAAAGCAATCCATTTACTCTTCCAACAGAGCTCACTCCTACAAAACAGCAATAGTAACTTTCATAAAATCAATTTATCTGCTTCTTTAAGGCACAGTTCTATTTCTGTCAGTATTCAATAACAGCGAAGAGTATTTTTAGTCACTCACTATTTACAGCATAAGGAACTGGGACATGAGACAATCTTCTTACTTGCCTCAACCTTTGAAAACTGGGCACATCACTGCCTTATGTTGCTCACTTTCCTCCTCCCCCTCATTTCAACAAGAGGGTTGGTTAATAAAACCCTTTATGAAGCTGACAGTGACTTATTTACACAAAGTCCTACATAAGTGGAAGTCCAACATTCCACTATCAAGCAGTGAGCTGCTCATAAGGCCAGTAAGATGCAACACAAAACTTAGAAGTATGTGTGAATTATTCACAGAAATGCTATGAAAGATGTATCTTACAGTTCCACACCAGACTTTTGTAACTTTTTATTACTTTTCCCTCACTACTTTCCTGCTACAGCAGTGAAGCCAGTAATACTCCAACTGCAGCTAACAGGGAAAACTGCCTTCTCCCCTTTGAACTGATTCCCCCAGCTGAACTGACCAAAAATGCTCTGCAGAGATGAAAATGTAGCTCATGCTGCAGCTTCTCTGTGAGCATCAAAAATATGGAATGTTATCCCATAAAATTATTCTTAAGCATGAGTCTTGTAAGCACCAGGAAAATATACACTTAGTCAGAAAACAAATACTGTTCACAAATCCAGTAAATGCTTTAGTTCACAAGCTCTTTAAAATTATGGAAATTCTATTTGCTTTTGGGTTTGTAATCATATTTACAGAATGAGATAACAGGAATGACAAACATATTTGCCAGCTCACAGCAATTTTAATATACTCAGAGACAGCACACATACTGCCACTGGAAGTAAAATACAAAAATCCCACCCAAATTTGCTGAGTTTTTAGTGGAGAAAGATCATTTCTCTTCACTGCATTCACACAAGAGAAGTAATCAAGGAGACCAATATGCAATAACCCTGTTTTTTTCACTGGCTTACAGCACTGAGAAAATTATAATAATCAAAGTCAAATCACAATCAGAAATTTTCCTCATCTAACTTCCTATTCTTTGACACTTCTTTTCACAATGTAGTATCATTATGACACACTATGAAAATGGTTTATACACATATCATTAACAGAGTGGTTTAAGTAATTTCTAGTGACCTAATCCAAGCCTCCTCACCCAGTTCCAAATATTTCAAACCCAAGCCTTCTAGGGTTTGCACAGTGGCCTGATGGGACATGTTTTTAAATGAAGTTATGGTTTGAATTGATTTTTAAGCAAGACTGACATCCTGAAGTTAGCTGGAAAGACACTTTGCTAGCTTCAATAACCAAAAGTTAGGTCTTACACTGACTCTGCTAACATTTACCTTTGATACCTCCTTGTTCCTTGAAGGATTCAAATTTGGAATCACAATTTTATTGCAGTACTTTTGAGGTTCAATATAACTTAAGCATCAAACAAAACTGATTTGTATTACATCTGAAGACTGATCATACATAAATAGGCAGGTAAAGTGCAGGAGAACTCTGGTGCATCAGCTCTGAAGACACAAAAGTATTTCATCATACTTTTTCATCCTTCTGAGCATTTGAAACTGAAGCCAGATTTCTGGGGCTATACTTGTCAAATTAAATTCTCTGTACCCTTCCATCAGCTATTGTGTAAAATGGGACATACTGGGTGCCACCTTTTCTTAAGAGCTCTCTGAATGCACATGTGAGAGACACAGGCAGGGGAAGCTTTTATTTCACACAAATGTCACCCTCATGAGATGCACGTCATCATTGAGTGACTTGAACTTTAATTATCTTTTCTTTTATTCCAGATCACATGGAAGAGCAATCAGTATAGATCTTTTTAAGAAGGTATTTTTTAAAGAAACATGTATCCATTGGGTAGGAAATGTACTGCTTGCCCACTAAAGCCTGACTGCTAAGGATTTCTTAAAAGGGCAGAATAAAGGCTGACTTTGGTTTGCCATAAATCTCTCTCACACCTTAACTGTATATTAATCACTTGAGGACAGCATGATTTACAGTGTCATACACAAGCCAAAGCCTCATTTGATGCTTACA
The DNA here is from genome assembly GCF_028769735.1 of Zonotrichia leucophrys gambelii. Classification (NCBI taxonomy): domain Eukaryota; kingdom Metazoa; phylum Chordata; class Aves; order Passeriformes; family Passerellidae; genus Zonotrichia; species Zonotrichia leucophrys. The sequence goes on along the minus strand of NC_088180.1, from coordinate 6,581,259 downwards.
AATGGCATATAGGTTTTGACATTTAATAAAAAAAGTATTTCATCTGTAGCACAAAATGGAAGTACTCACTGATATCATCTTCATGATAAATGACAGAGTGGAATGGTAGGTTTCTGTCCTTTATGTATCTCTCTGCTGGCTCAATATAAAAGGTCCCACTGTGAGTTTGGATGAATCCTTCAAATTTTCCATCAATAACAGACCCATGAGTAAAACTTCCCTGCTCACCTGTTAAGGGACAAAGTGTATTAGCTTTTTTATACCCTTCAAAAATCCTTTTTAAGACTAAGATTATCCATCACTAAGACAAACAGTTACAGCAAAATCACAGTCACTAGTTCAGAAGCTTCCCAATCAGGTGCATAAATGACATGTTTAAAAATCATATAATGCAGAATTTAACTCTATATTTCAAAGCTGGTACATACACAGCATGCAATTCTATAGTCAAATCCTGTCCTTATACATCCCTTCATACAATTAGAAATAATAAACAATAAAACAGCATATACAGAACTTTGAAAGCTTTCAAAGAAGGACTTCCCTATATTCAAGACATCTATTGTTCTTTTCAAGCATAATCCTCTTAAAACTGTAGCTAGGTTTAAATCTGCATAGAATGAATTTGTATTTGAAACAGTTACAATCAGGGAAAGTACAACTGTCAAAGTTTAATCACTAACTGCTACAAAATGCAGCATCCCCACAGTCCTTCCCATATATAAAGGATGAAAGATTACTCTGCTAAAACAATACTTGTATACTCCTCCATTGAGGAAAATTCAGGATCACACTATCAAAAACCCTTCTCACCTACTCAAAAAAAAGTGGCAAATTGGTCTGCCTAGATGCATATGAAGCCCTGTGTTTATTACTTTTCAAAGTTGAAAATGCTTCAAGACTGCAGACCATGGCTTAGAAAGACCTTCAGGAAAACCAAACAAACAGTACAAAGAGGGGCAGAGTAAATCTTAGTCCATATCGTCTTTCAATCTGCTTTTAATTCTGTAATTCTTCTTCATTTTTAATCAATTTTATCTTTGTATTTACTAAAATCAGATATATTACCCTCAGTGTTAGTAACTCTATATTCCTTTTCCTCCTTTAAACTAAAAATGGCACCTGATTTCTTTTTTCTTCAATGTATACAACTTTTCTATCTTTTTTAATGTATCAGAGTTCTGTGAAGATTATGTTTATAAACAGATTGGAAATTCAAGTTTTATGGGTATGAAAATTATTAGATAAAATACTCATTTAAGTGTGACTCCTATAAAAGCAGATGGGAGTTCAAATATGATAGATGCACTATTAAAGTTTAACAATAATCTAATAATACTGATACTAATTTTCTCCACATACTATTAGAAAATTCCTATTTAAAATTACTGCACTTTCATCCACTTTAAAGTGCTATACTTACCATAAATGTGTCCAGTGTAAATGTGGGAGGTATCATAATCAATGACTTGGTTCGATATTTCTACTTTAAAGTCATCACTAAAAAGAGATGTATCTCTCTTCATTCGAAGGTTGAATTGTCTAAAGTGAATAAAACAAGATGGTAAATTGGCTTTGAGCTTCAGCTACAAGAGCACTAAATAAAGTACTTCAAAACAACATTTTTGTGCAAACAATCTGCAGACCTTGTAAAATTTATCTGTAGAAAATGCTTTTACTGTACAAGAATTAGATCAGAGCAGAGAAGGATTTTAAAAGCAAGATTCTTTAGCTGCTTTTTATATAAGTAGCTAAGTTTACAAGATTTAAGCCAGAAAAGACATTACACTTAAACACTTGATTCTAAAGTACACACTTGTTCCCAGTCCTTCAGAAGACACTCGAGTAGTTTAGGAAAAATGCAACTATTTTACTTTACAGCACTGTGATGCTGAACAGATAAAAATAGCTTTCACTTATTTCACTTTTATTGATGACACCTAAGATTTAAATACCTTAAATGAAATGTAGGTGAGTTAATCAATGTTTCAACTGAAACTCAAAAAACAAGATGGTCAACAACATCTAATAAATACACTCAAACTGGTAGAGTTACATGAACAATTACGGAAACAGCTCTGTTCATTAAATGACTGGGTCAGTTACAACCCTCAATACTTTAATGCAAATCCTACTGCCAATCTTTGTATGAAACAGCTTCCTTGTACGACAACAGGAGTTGCATTCAAGCAGGCAACATAACTGGAGTGTTTTAAAATACCTGACACTATATGAATTCATATCTGTGACAACCATTAGCTTGTTTAGAATTTCATTTGGTATTCTATTAAATTTTGTACAAACATTTGTGCAAATACAGATCACGAAGTTATTGAAACTTCAGCCATTCCAATTTTAGTCTTGATTTTCTTCCTATTTTTTCCTTCTCTGCACAATGATGAAATTGAAGGAATATTATAGTTATGTCACCAATTTGTTACACAAAAAGTAACTCTGGTAAGTCGAGTAACCATGCCCAGCAGAGCTGACCTTCACAGTGAAAGTTAGTATCCAAGTATGCAATCAACAAAATGACCCAGGCAATTAAGAGCCATAGTGTAAAGCTGATTAAATCTAGTTACTTTTTACTAATGAGTGAAGCATACACAAAGTGTATCTTCAGTTTCCACCTGCACATTAAATATGACACCACAGTTATAAGTATTTTGAAACATTAAGATGCAAACTTCAAGATCAAAAAAAGTCTTGCCTACACTTGGAGCCTGGGAAGGGCTGTAGTGACTCATGTTGACTACTCTGTAATGCAAACAGCATTTCACAATCAAACTACATTTATTATTATTGCCACAGTGTTAATAAAGCTTCAAAGCAAGTAGTCTGCTGTGGCAATGCGTCACAGGTATCTACTATGAGGTTATGAAACTGAGATGTGGCTGGTGGATGGAGAAGGTTAAACTTCTGCAACTCCTGAGACTCAGGCTTTGTGCCAAGCCCAGCAGTGCTCCTACCACAGCTCAGCAGAGATGGATTTTATGAGGAAGATCCTCCTGTTACAAAGGAAGGAACAGTTCACTGTGCACCTGGATACTGGCATCACTGAGACAAGAAATAAGTGCTCTTCAAGTTCATATTTTTACTACCTCTGCCATAACAGTCCTTTGGCAACCCAGAGGTTCATGAGGAAGAGGAAATAATATGAACAAGAAACTCAGACACCTGGGACTGAATGCCACAAGATTAGCCAATAATTTTTTTGAGGGTGGGGTGGTGGGCAGTGCAGAGACTTGCACTCACTATATGTGGCTCTCCTGAGCAGAAGTTAAAAATGAACAGGTAGAAAGAAATGAAAATCAACACTGATGAGAATATGACCAACTTCATTTAAATACTTGAAAAAGTTATACTCACTTTGGATGCAATACACTGCTCAGGGTGTTACACAGATTTAAGCTCCATTTTAGTTTGAGCTTTCCCTGTGACTGAGTTGTCACACTCAAGGATGGGTCAGACTCTCAGTGCATTTGAACTGAAGTTAAATGGCAAGAGATCAGGGACCCATTAGAATCTCTCCTCCCTTCTCTAGTATTTGATAGAAGACTTCTTACCTTTCCTCATGAAAGTTTTTTGGGTAAAAACCCTCACCGTATATAGCACTTTCCTTTCAGAAGTGTATACACCATTTCTTTAAAATGACATTTTTCTGGTTGTATTCATGTATGTTGCAAATAAAACTGAGGAGAAGTTGTCTCTAACACTCAACTGCATCAGCAATTTCATATGGCTTTGAAATACACAGTGAAAAGAATGCAGGACTTCTGATGTATTAACTCCCATCTATACTGGCAAAGTGAGGGAAAAAACCTAGGACCTGATCTCAGCCTGACAGCTGGTAATTTACCAATTAGTGTAACCCCAAAACCACAGATGGGTGAGCCCTTGGCCTGATTTGTGCAGGCACCCAGGGAACCCCGAGCTGCTGCTCTCACCCTACCAGACCAGCAGGACAATGGTGGTGCAGCCATGGGCTACTCTTGGTGGCCACCTGGCCAGGATTTGGGGCCAGCCTTGAGCTTGCCTGCATATCCAGGGCTCTTTTGGGGGGGAAGAGGGAGCGTAATGAAGCTGGGAATTTTTGTTCCTTCTGTGGGATACCCTTCCATCACTATTATCTGTATGTCACTTCAAAATGGACTGTTAGAAGCTATATGCAGCAAATTAAAAGTGTCACCAGTTTAAAATTTAGGAAGTCTCTATTTATTCTCCTTTAATTTTTACCCTCTCCTTGCTTTCCACATTGCTACATAATAAAGATTCTAACCCATGTTGCTGATTGCCTTTTAATAAAATGAGCTCTATATGCAGGATTAGAGAACTATTACAAATACAAACTGAGCTGTGCTTCACACTAGCAAATGTCTATTTGATTTCTTAACTTAGTGAAACTATTAGATAACCTGATCATCTCTCAGCTATTTTTAAACAGGTCTTTTCTTAGTCATTCAAACATGCTTGATGAGAACAGGATAATCTGTACAAACTGTTCACCTTCTTAATAATGAAAAATTGACAAATACTCCTTTACTTCCCCACCAAAGCAGGGAAAAGACACCTTGGGACAGTGGGAAGGAAAAGGGCCAAGGAGGGTGGAGGAGTAAACAAACATCTATTCATCTCTACTTCCAATAATTAACAACTTTAGCACATCAAACTTCAAACAAATTCTACCCTGGCTTAAACCCAGTAACTTCATGATTGTTCTGAGGACAGGAGACTCTGAGGAAGTTAAATGAATCTGTCTGTACAATTACTGAAGATGGTTTCTAAATCAGCCACAATGGAAGAAACAAGAAGCTCCAAATAAGCCTTTTGACAATTACAATTTCTACAGCATGTACCAAATTCTTAGTGCAAGCTAAGCTATTCCGTAGCCTAGAAACACACCAGGCAGAAGATTAACTAATTTCAGAAAAATAATGCCTCTTCTTTACACACTTTGTACCTTAGAGAAGACACTTCCCAGCAGTAGTGATCTCTAGAACAGAATTAAATCAATGAAGACCAAGTTTTGACCTTGCTAATTTGTTACTGCTTCTGTTTTCCACAGATCTGAAAACTGGTATTAGTTACTGTATGGCTGCCCACTCGGCTGTAGACCGAATTTTGGCAAAAACTTTACACACATACAAAATTATATCATCTGCTTTGATAATGAACTGCATCTTATATATTACTGGCAGTACCCAAAAGACTATCAAGAGGTAGATTTTTATTTCTCTATAGCTTACCTCAGGGAGACTATGGCCAGTTTGCAAGTAACACAGCAATTCAGTTATAATTAAAGAAAAAATTAGAGCTGAGAGCATCACACTTAGCTAAGACACAGTACTTTGCCATGGGCTCAAGTTATGTTATCCTAAGCTCTAATCAGAGCAGGTACTTGAAAGAAAAAAACCAAACAAAACCAAAAAACAAACAAGCCATGTTTATATACTAGCAACATTTGGTAAAGGGTATATAAAGGCCTACATGTAAGAGTTAATGCATAATTATTATTCCATTTCTTTTTAATATGAGTTACCTTCTAAGATCAGTGATTTCACCACAAAGCCATGTCCAATATATTGGGTTACTGGTACCAAGTCTGCAGACTTGCACACAAGTGGCAGAAAAAGCTGTTATCTGGCATAAAAAAATGGCACTTGGTGCTGTCCCTTTTCTGCCTTTCCTCAAATTGCTGTAACTGGTGACAGGCCCACAGAATCATTAAGTGACCAGAGGAGGTTGTTGAGAAAGGGAAAAAAGGAGATGGAGGAGTTACTCCACAGCTGAAAGAAGTGGCTGGGGAAAGGAAGCTGAAGGGGATGAGCTGGCAGCAGTATGCAACATGACTTCAGTACAAGGAGAGTTCACTTTTAGGTTCACAGTCTTTTCTTCCCAGTGGGAGCCAGAAAAATCCTCACAGCCGTGGCTCCATCACCCTCCTCACAAGTCACCATCTAGAAAATACTGTTCTGCTTGAGGTGCAAGTCTTTTATCTTTACTTTTCCTACCTAAGAACTCAAAGACTCCCTCTTGGAAAAATGGAAGGGGGGCCTATAAATGGACAGGGATAACAACTTGAGCTCTTCTTTCTAACTGCTTCCATGAGGCATCCCACAATCCACTCAGCTCCCACAAGACTGTCAGACTCATTCCAGCTCTGAACTGTAGTATATAGAAGGCAGCTTAACAACCTGCTACTGGATTTATACTGCCCACGATTCTACAGAATCATCACACTTGAAGATTTTTTTTATTGTTTTAACTTGCAATTAAACACACACCACATACTTTATCACTTAATTGATAATTCCCACAGTCCTGCTAGTTACACTAAAGAAAACTTATCTTTGAAGCAGCACATGATAGGGTCTCCAGGTTTATCACTCTTTCTTTGATCCACCTAGATGCACACAGAACCATCCCCTAGTAAGTGCTTATGCAAATCCCAATCTCTACAACACTCAGCCATCCCAGCTAGAATGCTTGCAACTTATATTTGTTTTCCATTAACACCTCTGGGATGACACTTGTGGTTATTCAAATATCTTCCTGATCTTCAGAAGTCAGACTTGCTGAACTTGGTATTCTAGAACACTACAGTGAGGATGCAGCCTTCATTGCAAAGCATTTCCCACTGATTACTCTTGATATGCAGAGCTGCAAACACAAGCTAGTTAGATAACAAACCATCCAAGCAGGATTACAAGAAGCTACATGTTGGCTAATTTACACTCTGAGAAAGTATCTCTCTGTCCTGAAGAGGACAGTGTAAGATTTTAAAGGCAGAACAGCCTTTACCCAAGATTGATTTTTTTCCCCCACTCCTTTCAGTAAAACTTCTTTGGGAAGTTCAGCACAGAGCTGACATCCTGGTTTCCTGTTTAGTGAAAATAACCTTCCCATTTGTATTCACATGAAGTTGGCTATTTATATGCAATGCCATGTTCTAACAAAAACAAGATATCAAAAAACAGAAAACAGGTAAAGATGTACTAGAACACAAGCACAAGCAAAGTTACTACATGAATTCAAACTATGGAAGTAGTTAGGAAAGAAGCTTTTTTAGTTAAACAAGCAAAGACACAGAAGATAAACCCACTAGCTGATAATAAGAGCACATAGCTTAGGTACATTCATTTAAATATAGATTTTACATTCATTTAAATATACATTTTAAGAACGTGACTTTCTCAGAGCATGGCTGTGTCTACTGAAGTTTGCTGGCCAGGGAGTAGAGCTGTAAACCATTAACAGCAATTTAAGCAGTACAGTGGAAATGCTGCACCTCAGCCAGGCTGTCCAACCAGTCCAGCACTACTGTACCACATGTCTCCCAGACAAACCCAAGTCAAACATCAAATGCCCTTTTTTCCTGAGGGCTACACAATCCAGCTCACTGTATTTAAACTCATAAAATACAAGACATTTAACCCACAGATGCAGCTCCCCAAATTTTTTAACTTTATTTCAGCTAAAAAAAGTATAAGAACTTAGGACCATGCTTCCCAATTCTCTGCATGATCAAACTGCTTTACCTACAAGCACCAGCATAGGGTGGGTTTGGTTTTGGGGTTTTTTGACAAAACAGGTATAGGAAGTGACACCTGATTCACAGGTGTCTTGTCTGCTAAGTTATCTCTCAAGGTATGTAACTTAAAAGGTCCAATAGATAGTTAATGATTGAAGAATTGCCACAGAGCAGTGAATAATACTACAAAGGTCACAGTAAGAACTAAAGATATCAATTTTTTTTTCCTTTTCAAATTCAGGACAGCCTAAAATGAGTTGCAGTAAGTGAATCTTGCAAAAAATTCACTTACTAGAATTCATGGCTAAGTCTTACAAAGCCAACCAGTAGGTTCTATGTGATTACTGCTGAACCAATCTATTTAAGAAGTTGAGCTGTTCAGGGGTGTGTTTAAGTGCACATGGAATTGAAAAAGACACAACATACATTTTCAGATTAGTCCAGTAATACTGAATCTGCTTTTTGTTCTGACAGGCTCATAGAACATAGAAGGCAGATCCATTTTATGAATTGAGCCCTGTGCTCTATGGACAATTTAAAAAGTACTTAAATTAAAAGCCATAAAAAGAACATCTAGTGTAATAAAAACCTTAAGTTGACAATATAAAGTCCTCTTTAATGCAACAGTAACTAGCTCAGTAACTTCAGTCCATCTCAGCATGGCAGCATGCTCAGAACACCACTGCTAAAATCAGCTTATCAAGTATTATTTCTCTGCAGGTATCCTCCTTTGTTTTCATAAGCTACTCAAATATGGCCAACAATGATGTTGTTTAAACACACTTATCAGTTCTGAGTAATGAGGGCAATATGAAGGATTACAGATTACTACAGAATCAAGAATTTAAAAAACTCCTTAAGACTTAATTAAGAACTGAAATTTTGTGGTCCACAGTTTTCCTATAAGGACCAGGTACAGACGATACATTCCTACAAATATGTCTGAACAACTTACAGTATTTCTCAAAAAACAGAATTTTAGGTAAAATCTACAGGAAAATATAGCTAAACTGTAAAACATCCTAAAGAAATTATTAATTTAATAATAAGCAGGTGTTATCATGTGTTCAAGTACCACTTGAAAATTCAACTGTTCACTCAAGTTGTGTGGGCACTTTTCCCAAGCAAGAGTCATCAACTAATCTAGGAGTGCTGAAAGTGGGTGTGGATGGACAATTAACAGGATCAAGCAAAGAATTAGAAAGCATAAGTTATTAGTAATGTATTAAATAAAAAGCTGACTGAAAATAGAGTTGAACAATACACAGACATAACTTTTCCCTTCTGAATGCATTAGCATCTCAGGAATTCCCAGTTCTGTCACTAGGTAAAAAGTACAGTTAGAATATCAGACATCATCCAAGTTTTTTAAGCTCTGTCCTCAAAATCACTATGAGGTATTCAGCATATTTCTGACATTCTACAGTGGATAGGAATTAAGGTCAAGATATTCTATGATTAATATATTGCAACTATTTCTACTGAAAAAGGGAAGAAAACTTTCCAGTTTCTCTGCAGGGGAAGAGCTGTGTCAGAAGTGAACAAGTGCAAGTGCACATTTTGTGATCAGGTGCAAACTGTATAAAATCCAATGTCACTTTGAGTGATGTCCCAACTTCCTTTTTGAAGCTGCTGACATTACCTTGACATGCAAAGGAAGTTACTCTATTTAAAATGCTTCACTGTATCTCAAGGCAGTGCCAAAGGCATTTTTCTTCTTTGAGTCAATCCATGTATTTTGGGGAGTCTGTGCTGTAGTTTGCTTTTTGGGGGGAAGGGCTGTGGGATGGGTTCAAAAACTGTTTTATATTAACCAAGTTCCAGATATTAATACTGTGCATTCATTAACTTTGTGTGAGTCTTTCCTGGACTCAAAGGGCACCTTAAATTAAATCACACTAGAACACTCAATATCAACTGGCAGGTGGAAGAGCTCTGATACACACCCAGGATCATTTCAAATCTTCGTATTCCTTCAAGCTGAAGCATTACAGAAATAAGCACATTTTACACTAGTGGGGGAGCAATAATGCTGATTAATCCAATACATGGTTTATTATAAAAAAGAATTAATGAGGATTTGTAGCTCAGTTTCAGCAATTTTAATTGTCCTACTAAGTTAGTATTTCAGCACTGAAGAGTGGGCTGGTTCAGTCTGGCTCATTGCATTTACCCTAAGAATATGTATTTTGTATTACCAAACAACAAAGATTTTGAAAAACTTCTATTCTGAGCAGTATATTGTGTGGCATCTAACTTTCAGATGAAAGTTAAACAGAGAAGGTTTCTCAGTGATGGCATATGATACATTCACTTGTAGAATTACTAAATCTGGTATGAAAAAGGTAGCTTTGGGTTTAATTCCATCATTTCAGTATCTATTTCATTATTTAACTATTAGCCCATAGTTAAATGATCCCTTTCATTTGGTATAAATAAGTAATATTTGAATTGTGGTTTTATTTTTTCCTTTTTCAACAGAAGGGTACTATGAGATACAGTTCTTAAATCTAAACAGCCCACTGAAAAGAACAGATGCTACTAACACACTCCTAAAATACTGGTAGCTGCCAGCTATTTTCTGGACAATGAAAGTGTAAGTCTGATGAATGCTTATCTGGCATATGCCAGCACTGCCACAGAAAAGGCTGGTCCTGCATCCTCCCTCTCACCACTGCTGCTGAGTTCTGCACTCCTCCTCCTTAAAGCAAATTTGCCTCTACACGGAACAGAAGAACCAATTAACCTCAGTGAAAAGAAGCAGCCAAATCACTTTCCCATCTTGCCTGGCCACGTGAGCAGCAGGTGCTTCCTTTGGCACACACCAAAAGATGAAGTTTAGAAGTTCCAACTGCTCACAGAGAGACAGCCTGAGAACCACAGTGGCCCAGCTTCACTTGCTGCTGCCAGCAGAGAACAGCAGTAAATATTAGGACAGCTTTTCCATTGTTTCCTGGCTACAAAACACAGCCATTTCATCAGAATCCAAATCAAAACACAAGACTGGCATTTCAGTCCTCATAAATAGAAGCTGTTAACTACATTTATTAAGGGGATGCAAGCTGGACAGCTGTGAGCCAATGAACCACTACACCTGGACAAACCCTAACAGACCATGTGGTAAAAGGCCATTAAATAAGATCAGGTAAAAGTTTTCAGAATCTCAACTCTCATATTGACTGAATGCTTTCAAGTTTCACCATCTGTTTTTAAATGCCACAGCACTTTAAAAGCCTACAGCCTGTATCTACATCATTCAAGTGTTCTACAAAAGCTTCATTTCCTACCTTCACACAAAGTAACTCCAATGCTTGATAGAAAAGATTTACTTTTGTCCCTCTCAGTGATGACATAAATCACTTAGTTACTCACAATAAACCAGCTGCAACTGCAAGAAGCCAATCCTATTTATACAGCTTCTCAAACTGCTACATACCTTCAAAGCAAATAAACAGACTCTGTGAAGTAAAACCAATTCACTTGATCCTTCCTAATTCATATTTAAAGCAAAATGAAAATATTTTGTAAGAACACATCCAAATTGATAAACAGGAACTTTGGACTAAATTTACATCCTGTTAACTACCCTCTCTTTGGCATGAAGCGTTAGATGTGCCACAGGTAACTACCCAAATCCTTGATTATGGACTGGTTTGACCTTACAGTTAGTTTCCAATCAGCCTCCTCAGTTAATAATGGATTTGTGCCTCAAAGCATAGGGATTTATGATCAATTCCACACATAAACACCAACATTTTTCTTCATGAGTAACAGTAGGTGTTACCAAAATATTTATAAACCTGATTGACTGAAGTGTGGCCTTTCTCTGTGAAGTAACAGAGGAATTTTTTTTTTAGACATTATCCTGTGTGCAACTCCCATTTTTACAGCATAAGGATTTTCAACCCCCACTCTCACCACAAAGCGAACTCAGAGACTAAGCTAGTCTTACAGAAGATTATTATGGGATCTTTACCAATGACAAGAGGAGCCTGCTCAAGTGGCCTGAAATGTGGCCTGGTCCCAGCAAGAGTGGTCTCATCCTTCTTCCATCCCTCCTTCAAGTCACACTGGGGTTTTTTTCCCCAAATAATTTTTAGACAGATTAGTGTCCAGATGCTATTCCTGGCATGGCTTTAACACTAGCAGTGCCAGCACAAGGATGATGCTGGGAATGTGGTTAGGCCTGTTTCTCTCTGCAGCAGTGCACACTTCAGTGAGCTTAAATTATCCACCAGCCTGCAGCTTAGAAGTGGCAGCATTAGGCTCAAACTGAACTTCACAGCCTTGAAACCTTGCTGGAAATTTAAAAGTAGCAAGGTTTACACTGTGGGGAGCCTCTGGAGCATTCTACTCTGCAGGCTTGTTTTTTAGAACAATTTAAAAGGGAAAACTAGAGACTGCCAGTGAAGTTACAGCAGAGAAAGCAGCACTATGACTCTTCTTTAAACAATAAAATTCCTTGGACTAAAAAATCACACTTGAACACATGGTTTTAAGGAGAGGGCTTCAATATCAGGATTTGGGCTGTAGTTCCACAGCATTTAGAAATACAACCCTAATGCTGGTCTTCCAGCAGCATGCACTGAAATTCAGTCATTACATCAGAAACCTCCAGGAACAACACTTCATTCCCTGAGGAAATGACAAGTTGGCACAAAACCAAAACACTTACTCAGAAAAAAATATCCCAAACAGATTCAGGAGACCCAGGTTTATATTTTCTCTGTTAAACTTCTTTTGTTTCAGTATATGGCTAACAATTATTTATCAAGTTCTAAATACTTCAATTGTAACTGAAATAACAAGAAAAAGAAGGGCATTTCATATTCCTGAAATATATTAAGAGAGTGTTGCCCCAAAGCAGGAAGTCACAGAAACTAAGATATGGACCCAAATATTATAACTTTCTTCCTGTTATCCTGGGTTATACAAAAAGCAGGCTATTCCAAATTGCAATGAGACGTACCTAAGTGAAAACCTACAAATTATACTTCAGTTGGTCACACTGAATATCTAACTTCATACTGGATCTTACTCGTTAAATGCAAGGCAAAGCATGTCTCGTAATAGTAACCATCTTTCCTCATGTCAAATAATTTCTAAATTTCACAATAGCACAAAAAAGCAGGTAACACCAGTACACACAAAACAGAATTTTTGGCTATCTTGCAGCTTCAAATGCAATTTGAAATGTTACTTTTTCTCAATTACATTTTCTCAGGCAGTTTGGCAAAATTCTTGGGAAAAAAAATTTAAAAAACCAATTATATATGCAACACAAAACTGCATTATAAACTCAGAATCAATTACCATACTGTTTCCAGTATGATTCCATTATTTAAGCTTCAAAGTGTAGCAATAGTTACCATCAGATGCTTGAAGAAGTGCTTGCAAGTAACAATTTCAAACCTAAACTGGACATGAGAGAAAATATTCACAGAAATTGCACACAGTGCAATGTGGTGTATTCTAGCTGATGTTATTTTGGTGGATTTAATTTAATCCTTTCCATTTCACTCCAATTAAAAGACATGAATAAAATATTTAAAGCAAACACCTTTAAGATATCACTAACCTCCCATGAGCATGGAAATCCAGGCGCAAGAACTGCTCCTCATGTGACACTGCTCTTTTGGCACGCTGGTGTTTTTGGTGTAACAAATCCACGTCGTAGGACAGCCCCTCATAGTGTCTGATGTACTTGTTCAGAGGATTTCCATACTGGCCTGGAAAACAGAGACAAGCAAGGTTATAACCTTATCACCAGGCATGGCAGACATGTGGTGCAAAGCAGTTGGTAACAAGGACCCAAATTCCACATTACATCCATTTTAATTTATTTTTCTCCTTTGTACACATCAGATTCATTCTATTCTAGTCCCACAGACACGACACAAAATCTGCAGCTACAAGTGCATCAGATGGGCCTTTGAAAGCATCTTCTACTTGAATTTCAATACAAGTATAGTTCATTTCCTCCAAAACTACCCCACAATGCAAACTACATTGCTGTCAACAGGAATGCTTGAGAGATGTTTTAGAAAAGCACTCCTGATTCAAAATAAGAAGTGCAACAGCTAAATATGTCTCTTCAGGTTTCTTTGAAATTGTGCTTCCAACTTCACTCTGCAGTCGTGACACCACACTATCTGCTCAGAATGTTGGTAGTCTACATGTGAAATATCCAGGGAAATTAAGAGCAAATCATGACACCTAGCAACACATTTTGTATCACATGGAATGTTCTACCACATGGAAAAGTTTTATTAAAATGTATCTCCAGAGATGTAGATTCAGTTCAGTCTATTTTGTACAATTCCTTCTAGGGTAATATTTATGCCTTATGTTAAAATGAGTTCATGGCAGAAAATGGCAAAGATTTTTACCCTCCTATCCTGATGGAGGAAGAGACACTAATCACTAAAAGAGCCCCAAAATACAACTTGTGGAGAAAACTAGAGGAACTCTGAATTATGCAAGAAGAAACAATACTATCTGATAATCAATTTAACTTCAAACCAACCTAAATGTTAGTTGTCAGGCACTACATGTGGTATTTTTCTTCAGATATCGAAAAAGATGGCCAAGTAAATTAATACTTTCAAATGCATTGCTTGCATTTAGCAGCCATGTGCACAAGATGATATTGCTGTATCTGTTTAAAATTCAATTAATGCTATACTGCAGAGAAATCCCATTCAAATTTACTCGCAGTACTGTAGGCTTCTGCAAATGTTGACTCTTCATTGTTAACTGCAAATACATTCCAATAACAAAACTTCATTCTAATTTCCTCTCACTCTCAGTCTCAAAACACATGTCCATTCTCACTCAGGTTTCCAAAAAGGAAAGTGTCTTAGGCACCTTAAAATGTTTAAAATGTGTGGCTCAAGGAAGTCTACATTAATTCTAATCCCAGTAAGACACAGGACCATTAAAAGGTTTCAGTAACTAGCAGGAGTTGTGAGGATGCAGGATGCTGTCTGTTTCTGTTGTTTCTCTCATCACTTCCAACAGAATCCCTCCAAAATGAACCATAACACCTCCTATAACCCAAGAACTTCTATGTACCAAATCAGATTGGCCTGAGATCATGCACAACATATGCATGTGCCTGATTACAGATACACGCTTTCCAATTCCAGGTGTATGAGCCAGAAGTGTCAACATTTAAGAAGACAAGCTTCAAAATTAATTGATATAGGCTAAAACTTATACGTTTTAATTGTTAAATGAACCTGAATCTAAAATATTATATTAAAAACTCGCTTTAAGAACTTGATCAAAACTAGAGAGTAAGTGAACTGCAGAATGTGTAAACCTCTGTGCTCCAGAATCATCTTTAAATTGAAGGAAGCTTGTAATAATGCACTCCTTAAAATGTTAGAGACCATTTTTCTTCTCAGTATTGCAAGACACTTCAGACAGCTTCAGGCACCCAGAAAAAAAAATATTTCCAAGTGTGACAACTTACTGAAGACCCAATGACACTTGGCACTCGATCCAGGTCTCATGACCACGTGAAAAGATGAGAGACAGCGTTTAACTGAGTCACAAAGAATAGTTTTTAAGTGCTAACTACTGTGACAAGACAGCCAAAGACTACGGACATTAGAAGTTTTATAACTGTTCTCTCTGCTAAGGAAAAGCAGAGGGTTTTAAGCAAAGATATTTCTTCTTAACAACAACAAAAAATTAATACACTTGGTATGATCACACAGGGAAACAACACTTCCTTTTCTCCAAAACTTAAAGAACTCCTTATGTTTTAAGTACTCTCATAGCAAACACTTAACACAAACACTCCTGCTGCTCTCTTCTTGCTTAAGCAGAGCAGCTGCACAGCACCTAGAGTACTATGGCTTCTCCAAAAAGGGACTTAATGCTTCAAAATTAACAGTTTCACTTCCAGAAACCTCTGTAACATCAACATTGCTACAGCATTCAAAGTCTGCAACTGATCACACTCTCCTTGTAATTAAATCAGATACCTATCAAAAGGGATTATCTTCTTTACAAAGGTAGCTTAATAAGTAGCTCAACCATAGTAACACAGGAATCTATAGAGGATTCTGAGGCAAAAGTTCATTAAACTGAGGTACATGAGGCAGTTAGAACTGCTGGCTCCAGTTTCTGTAATTAGAAGACTGCATCAAAAAGGAAGAAGTCTTTCACAGAATCTGGAAGTGGCACACCCCAAGAAATCATTATGATAGCACACACCAGATCCCAACCTCTGTTACAAATACTACCCTGTTTTCTGTAAATGAAAAACTTGGGGTTTGGGTTTTTTAACAAAGATTGCATGACAAGGATCTTTTCAATTAAGGATACAGTTAGGAAGCCCGCAGTAACAAACACTGAACCATGAACACCTAAATGTCGTTTATGGGAACTGCTCTACAAATTCCATGTGTCATGTTGCCATCAACAAAACAAAACAGCGTGATGCCTTCCAGGCAATCTGGTGGAATAAAACAACATTACACTCCACCTAAACACTAAGCTGGGAGACAGAAACCCTTCAGGATACAGACATCAGAGACTGACAAGGGGATGGCTTTTGAACTTGACAGTATAGTCTTCCAAAGACTTGCTAAACTAGATGTGGCATTTCCTGCGACAAATTCCCTGCAGGAACGAAGCTTTACTCTCACCAGCTTAGAACCAAACACCGGGAAGGACTTAAAACAGAATCCAGCAGAGCACTTAGGCAAATGTCTCAGTGTGCCAGTCCCTGTGAAAGATGTTTTGTGTGGGGATATACAACTCTTCAGGATCCCTAGAGAGCTGTGAAGCATCTACAGTTGTTGTTGCTGTGAACAAACAAATCCCACTGGACAGGTATGGAATCTGAGACATGTACTCTCACCTTCTAACCAGCCTTATGCAAAGGCTAAATTGGATCATCCCTGTGACTGTAGCTGTGAGCTTCCTGGCACAAGGTGAGCAAACACATGGAGCCGTTCTCTGGTGGGATGTGCTCAAGGATTCCCTGGGCAGTTATTTTCCCAGAGAAAACCATGGAGAGCTTTTCCCCCCAGACAAACCCTTCCCAGCCTGCACCTGCAGCAGATGACACGAGCAAGGGAACACTGCAGCCACCTGGGTATCCACAAGGTATCCCATCCACAGGATCAGATGGGATGTGTCCAGGAATGCTGAGGGGGCTGCCTGGACCCACTTCAAGGCTTCCATCACCTTTCTAAAAAGTTCCTGACAAATGTCATCCCCATCTTCAAGGAGCAGGGCCTGGAGAATTACAGGCTGGTCAGACTAATCTCCGTGTCTGTGAAGATTCTGGAGGACATTTTTATGGAAGCTAGCTCCATGCACAAAAAAAATGACTAGTAATAAACAGTACTGAAAGTTTACCCATGTAAATATAAATATCTATTAATTTTATACACATCATTATAAAACAGAGTAACATTTAACTTCCCATAAGAGGATAAATCAAGCATGCACTGTTCTAAAAGATGAAGTTTGCATTAAACCACTCAGATTAAAACTTGCATGATAAATGCAAATAGCTCAAGCACAACTCAAGTTTGTTAGTGGGGTGGAAAAAAGCACAGAGTACAACTTGAGAGAGTATCAGAAATTCTTCAGAAGCCAAGCTAACTCACCAGACAAGTCTTATTACTGCAAGCATCATCACTAATTGGCAGATTTAAAATGCCAGCATGTGATAAACATCTTGTAGAGAATTATTATTATAATTTCAATTAAGATAATCAAAGCAACTTTTGCTTCAAGTTATTTTCAACATACAGTTTATCTATCTTACAAAAAAGCTTGATTTACATGGGACATTAAAGAATGTACACTGCATTGAGATTTAGCAAGGCAGAAATTCTACCATATACCTCCTGACTTGGACTTCTCTGAAGAATTTATTCAGGCTGCTCTTTCCAAACTGCCAGCAGAAGGGCAGGCCCTGATGCCCTTTTACACCTACTCTGTTTCCATTCTTCCCTTGCACTGGCACTAGGTTCAGCTGACAAAAATATTCTCTCTTTTCTGGTCAAGTGAGTTTTTGGTGAAAGAAAAACATGTAATCAAGGAGTCAAGTCAGGATCATTTCCCTTCACTGAGGCCTCCATTTAGGGCACGGTCAGACAGTATGGCAACACCAGTGCCAGCACATGTCTGCTTTTTATTGACCTTCTTCCCCTCCACCCTGTGAAAGTCCCAGTTCTTCTTCCCCATCAGCCCTGGGTTTGCTCAATAAAGCAACTCTAATTACACATCTGCAGGAAATGATGAATTTTTTTTCTTTGAATTGACTTCTCATGCCAGGAGGAGAGGTGGGAGTGCAGGGCCAGGGCAGGATCTCCAGACAGCAGTAACTCAGTACAGCAGCCCTGCCATACTGCAAAATGAACCTTTGCATCTTTTAGAAGTATAAACAAACTGCACTCTGAGGCTTTTGGGCAATAGTATTTCAAAGCAATCACCTAAACACCTGATTTTATTTATTTTTAATTTCCACAGGCATTTCTGAAACAAACATCTGACAGCTGTCTTGACTAGGCACTGTCTCAACCATAATGTTTTTATTTTCAACTCCAAATAAATGCTGGAGGCTGAATGCTGCCATATTTATGAAGGCTACTGTTCTTCTCAATTTATAATAAGAACACAACTAAATCACTCAGATGCTGATAGCTCATAAATGCCTTCCCACAACTCCCCCATGTGTCCAGAAAAAAAGCAGAATTTCTCCCATGCTCACTGGGAAATAGGCAGTCCAACATCCAGCAGCACAAGACACTAAGATACAACTTGGAAGTCCAAGAAACATAAAAAGAACATGTTATCCCAGGCACAAGAAACTATTTATCATAGATTTGCAATGATATTCAGCATTTCATCAGCCTAGCCAAAGCATGGTCACTCTTGTTAAATCCAAGCTTGTCAGAGACCTCAACAGTTCTCCTTTGTGTTTGCTATTGCTTTTTCCCTTTTTTTTTTTTTAATGACTCTTAGGTAGAAGGAGAGGTTAAATTAGTTATTTCCATTCCTCTATGAACATCATTATGTATGGGTAATTAAGTACTGATTAATATACCTGCATGCATCCTCATCACATGCAACAAAGCATGCTGCAAAAAGCTGCCAATAACATCACCCAACTGAAGCACCACTTCACACACATCAAAATTCATGACAGCAGCAGTGAGTGAAGAGATGCCTTAAACCAAGCAGTTCCAGGGATGTTGGGAAGATGCTAAGATTCACTTTTAAAAAATGAATTCTAAAAAGTCAAGGTACATATACCCTATTTCTTAAAAGTCAAGGTACGTGTACCCTATCTCAAGTAAACACGATATACCAGAGACTAAATTCTAGCTCTCCCTAATTACTAACAGAAAGAAAACAAAATAAATGGTGTGGCTTTTCCTTCTTTAAGCAGTATTCAAACTGACCTGCAGGACCATTGGTTTCATGAAGGTGATATTTATGCAGTGGAAGCAAAGAAAGGAGAAGAAAACACTAGAAGTGATCTAATACCAGAACCTGATCAAGAATGTTTCTGGGCCTTTTAGGCCAAACTTCTGATAACGCTGATAACGTTCTGATAACGCCTCTGCTTTAACCACACAGACACAACCTTCCAAAACGATGAAGCAGCCCAAGACAGACTCTGCAGCACATTTCACAGGGCAGCAGCACTACTGTTTGCCTTTGACTGCATTCCCCTCACATAATTTTAAGAACAAATAAATGACAACTGAAAATATTTTTTTAAGAAAACAAAGAGATTTCAGTAAACCTTCTCAAATAAACCATCCAAATTATGCTGCATCAGTTTTTAGAAGTTGATTTTATGATCCATACTTAGCTGTGAGCTAATGTTAGAGTTGGTTCTGTTAATGTATACCTTTATATCTAAAATATGTAGAGTGCCTGCACAGTACACAGGCACTTGTGTAATTCTGAAAGAGTTCAAACTCGGGTATCCCATAAATATAATCCAATCTTAGACCAAACATACAAATTCCTAATTATTTTTAAAGTGCAGATTAATGAAATGTTCAAAATTATTACTATTTAATATCTATGTGGCTTAAACCCAGACAACTTTACAGATAAATGAAACTTAGCTTCAAGATCTGTGTACGATTAATGAGACCAGATGCACTGCACATAAGTGAAATGTAAATTGTTGGGTTCTTATCAGTCCTTTGCAGTTTGCACTCCTCTCACCGTAACTTCTTTTAAGAATCATGAACTTGCCCTTTCCACACAGATATTAATGCCTGCCTAGAAGGGAAAATATGCAAATGAAAAACCTATTTTTCAATAAATAAAAATATTTGCAGCATATAAGAAACTCTAGAAATGTGAACACAGGTAAAATAGACCTTCCTAAACTTAAAAATCTATTTTTAATTTAACACAGAACTATGGCAAATCTTTCATAATTAGAGTCAGACTTTTACAAGAAATGTTCTACTGGATATTTTAGAGATGTGTATTGGCACTATCACCAGATTTCTATCCAGCATTATTAATCTTTCTTTAAAGATTTACCTGCACTGTAACACACCAAAGACATGCACTTCTACCAACTAATAGTGAGGTGTGCTTCCTAGTCCCCAGAAATGTTGACGATGCCTCTTCTTCTCCCAAAGAAAAAAATTAACAGGAATTTCTGAAATACATTTCATGAACTTCCATCTATATATCCAGAGGACTGCACCTCACATTTTTACTACGATTTTTAAGGCACAACTGCCTGCCTGGAACTAAACAGTGAAAACAACCCTCACAACTGGTTAATTAATTATTTTGAGTTAGTTCTGTGCCAGCACCATTTAGTTCAGAAAACAAAGACGCCTTGAAAGCATGCCAACAATTAAGTCTGAAATATCTCGATAGCTTACAAAAATCCACGAAGAAAAACGTAAATTCTTTGGTGCATCCCACTCCTAATCATATGAACAACAGGATGGCTTCTGACCATGCAAATCACCCTGCTTTCTTTCTCACGGCTCAGCCACAAATACAAGCAACTGAAGTTTCCCATACTTTGATGTTACTTTTTGAGAATGTGTGGAAGACCAGCATTTAGCGCTAGCTTCTTTGTTAATAAACCTACATATTGATGCACACAGAGGCAGAGCCCAGATAAATCAGAGAGGTGCCAAATGAAACAGAGGAAACAAGTCTTTATCAGTTGTTCCACCCACAGTTCTCTAGAAACACCCTCCCAAGTCCACCCTTCCCGAAACTCTTTCTCTGTACAAAGTCGAAACTGTTTTCCCTGCCATGATTTGGTCAATTAAACACGACCAGGCGCAGTGGAGAAACTGCCCAGCTCCTAACGCCGAGGAACAATTCCTAACGGGAGCCGATACAGTTACACGTCCCCATAAACACAAGCGAGTTTGGCCCCGGCCTGGGGGAGCGGAGACCCTGCTGGAAGTCACGGGCAGAACCCGGGCTCCTCTTTTATTTCCTTAAGCTGAACTTTCCGCCTGCCCGTCCTTCCCGGTTTCGGGGAGAGAGAAGCGGCCGGGAGCAGGGAGAAGGGCAGGGAGCCGGGAAGCGGCCACCGGGACCGGGGGGAAGTCCTGAGGGACGGAAGCGGAGCCGGGAGGGGAAAACAAACAAACACAGCCGAGCGCGGAGAGAAGGACCCGAGGGGGAAGAAGAGCGGAGGACAACTGACCCGCTCCTCGGCGGGGAAAGTCCCGGGGAAGGCGCGGGGCGCCAGGCCGGCCCCGGGCGGCGGGGAGAGGCCCGGCCGGGCTGAAGCGGCGGGCGGAACGGGGACCCCGGCTGGCGGCCCAGCCGCGGCCCTGACGCCGGGGCGCCCCGGAGAGCGGGGCCCGCCGCCCCCGGCCCCGAGCGCCGAGACGGGAGAGAGAGAGAGAAAGAGAGAGGGAAGAAGGAGAGGGAGGGAGAGAGGAAGGGAGACGGCCCCAAAGCAGGGCCCCGCGAGGCCGGGCGGCTCCTCACCTCCAGCGCCCGCCGCGCAGGAGCACAGCAGGATTATCGTCCCCGCCAGATCCATCTCCACCGGGCGCAGGCCCCGCCGCCGCCGCCTACCCACGGCACATCCGCCCCAGACCGGCGCCGGGCGGGATGGGGAGGGGCGAGCTGGGCGCCTCCCTCCGCTTTGTCCCCCGCCGCTCCCGATGACTGTTCCCGCCCACGGAACGGCCGCGGATCGCCCGGGAGGATCGACGGCTCCCCGACAGCGCTGCCCCCCCCTCCCTCCGCTCCGCGCGCCGCCGCTCCCTCCGCCCGCGCGCGCGCCAGACGCCGCCGGCGGGGCGGAGCCGCGGGACACGCCCAGAGCGCGGGGAACGCCCCGCCCCGCCCACGCGCAAGGGGGCGGGGTTCAGCGGAAGGGGCGGCCCCCTGTGAACACGCCCTGGGGCGGGGCCCTGCGAGGGGCGGGGCTTCTCCCGCCCCTTCCGGGGCCGGTACTGCGCAGCCCTCACCGCGCTGGTGTACGGAGAGACCGACAGACCGCCCGGGATGCTGCCCTGTGTCCCCTCACCGCGTACATGGCTCTTCCTTGCACAGAACTAATCCACTTTTAGAGTTTTGCTCTGGTTTCCTTCATCCCCTTAACAGATACACATTGTTTCCTTGCACAAACTTATTTACGTACTTTCAGAGTTTTATTTTAAGTCAGCGACTTCTCCCGATGCTCTACATGTGAAGCGTTACAGTGTCCCCACTGAACAGGGACTTGTCATTCTGAGACTGTCTCTTCACAATTCAAGGGTACAGGAAAATCTTCCCGTAGAAATACAAATGTGAGACATCTGAGCAAAATGTTTCCTCTTGATTGTCCTTATGCTGATTCTTCTATCAACTGTGCCATCTCACAGTTATATTTATTTATTTTTATATTAGAGTTGATGCCAAGTTTCTCAGTTTACTGTCAGCCCTTTATATTTGTGCTTTTCCATTCCTATTGTCATGTCAGAATAAAAAACAACTTCCATCTGTCACTGATACAGGTGAGAGAAGGTGTTATGGAAATGCACATAGAATGTAAAATTACAGTTAATGTACCTCAGGTAAGGCTGCAGAAGCTGATGCAAGTGTTTACAGACTTCAAATTAGAGACCTGCTGAGAATAAAATGACAGGATAAATCCTAATTATCCCGAGAGTATTTAAATTTGTTATTAAAAGCTGAAGATTTCTGTAGGGAGAAGAGAGGTTCCTTGGGGTAAAGTCTGAGTAATACGCCCACATTAAACCTTACAGAATCACAGAATGTTAAAGGGTTGGAATGGATTTAAGGAACATTTAGTTCCTGGCATGGACAGGGACGCCTGCCACCAAACCAGGTTCCTCAAAACCTTATCCAACCTGGACTTGAACGCTTCCAGGGATGGGGCATCTGCAGCCTCCCTAAGCAACCTGTGCCAGTGCCTCACTACCCTCACAGCAAGGTATATTTTCCTAATACCTAACCTAAATGTTCTCTCTTTGAATTACTCTACACAATCAAATTGTTCAAGTTATCTATTACACTCGCCACAGCCGTATTTTTTATAGTACGACTGTCTAAGAAACCGCAACGAAAAGCTCCGAGGAGACTCGGGAGAGCCGGACTCACCTGTTTCCCTCCCCTTCCCGCGGCCCGCCCCGCCCCGGGCCCCCCCGCCCCGGGCCCCGCCGTGACCCGCGGCCGCTCCCCCCCCGCCCGCACGTCCCCGGCGGGGCGGAGCTGCCGCCGCTGCTGTGATGGCGTCGCGGGCGTTGCGGGCGGAGGCGCAGCCGCTGCGGTGCCAATAGAGAGCGGAGCGGCCGGGCCGGGCATGGAGAGCCTGGCGCAGCCCCCGCCGCCCCCGGGCTCGCTGCAGACGGGCGGCGGGGGCGCTGCCAGCCGGCTCCGCCTGGGAGAGGCGGCGGGCGAGGGCGGCTGCGGGGAGGCCGAGGAGGGAGGCGGGCGGCGCAGCCCTTCCCCTCCACCAGCCCCCGCTCCCGCCGCGGCCCCTCAGACCGCGTCCCCCTCCCGGGCCGCGGAGGGAGCTGCGGCGGCGGAAGGCGCGGGGCTGGCGGTGCCGGAGAGTCCCGGAGCGGCACCCGCCTCGGAGAGCGGTCCCGCGGGAGCCGGCTCCGGGAGCAGCGGCGCTCCCAGCCCGCCGGGGGAGGAGTCCCGCAGCCTGGACTCGCTGGAGTCGTTCTCCAACCTGCACTCCTGCTGCCCGAGCAGCTCCGAGCTCAACAGCGACGCCGACGAGGCGGTGGTGGCGGGGGCCTCCTCGGGGGGCCCGGCCCCGGAGCCCGAAGGGGACAGGCCGGCGGCGGGCTCCCAGCTCCTCTCCGCTTCCAAGGAACGCTTCCCGGGCCAGTCGGTCTATCACATCAAGTGGGTCCGCTGGAAGGAGGAGAACACGCCCGTCATCACCCAGAACGAGAACGGCCCCTGCCCGTTGCTGGCCATCATGAACGTGCTGCTCCTGGCCTGGAAGGTACGGGGCGGGCGGGCGCCATGGCGGGGCCGGGCGGGCGGTGCCGCTCGGGCGGCTCGTGTGGCGCCGGCGGCGTCCGCTGCTCCCGAGCTACAGCGGCGTGAGGGCACCGCGGGAAGTTTGTGCTGTGTAGGACAAGGACGTTGTCGAGAACGCTGGAGAGGAACTTCTGGTAAGGGCATGTGGCAATAGGACAAGGAGGAATGGCTTTAAACTAGCAGAGGGCAAGTTTAGATACAAGGAGAACATTCTGCCCCGTGAGGGTGGTGAGGCGCTGGCACAAGTTGCCCCGGGAATCTGTGGATGCCTCATCCCTACCAGTGTCCAAGGACAGGCTTGTTGGCTCTCTGGGCGACGTGGTTTAGTAAAAAGTGCCCCTGCCCGTGGCAGAGGGTCTGGAACCTGATGATCTTTCAGGTCTCTTTCAACCCAAACCATTCTGTGATTCTTTCAGTAAATATTTCAGGCTTATTTCTGCTGTTAAGCACATGTCTCACATATAGAACTTGAAAAACAAATACTGCCGCGCAGTATGTTGCCAATATACTACATAGATGCTGCTGTCATATATAGACTTACTTCGTTGTCCTAAAACAGAAATAAAATGTCTCAACGATGTTTACTAACCTGAACAATATATAACATATAATAGCTTACTGATGTGTACAGGTTTTTAGTAAGTAAAGATTACTATTTATAGCACTGAGCACATAAGTGATATTTTTGGAAAATAGGCTAGTTTCATATAATAAAGCGTATGTAGAGTTGTACGAAATGCAGAATTGTACAAAATAAGGATTTGTATGAGTAGCTGCCTGAGTAATAGGGACACATTGATACAGTTATGCAGTATAGACTGTATTTAAATTAATGAATAAATCAGGTAGTGGTCAAATGCAGCTTTGAGACCTGAAAGTTCTTGTTCTCTATAGCCATTGTGGATGTGGACTTCCCGTAGTCTTAAAGTAATTTTCTCCCCAATCTTTCAAGTAATTAAAATCTAAGCCGTAACATAGTTATTAACATGTCTCTGTGAAAGGCGTATCTGTTGGAGGAAAGCTGTAAGGTTGTGTGCATTGCAAAACAAGGATGAGGGGCACGTCTCAGGAAATGCTGACAATTCAGCCCCGGAAGACTGAAGAGCTGATAGAACACAGTCCTGAAATAGGAAAGCTTTACAGGAATAGCTTTTGTGTTGTAGTAGCAAGGGGAAGAAATTTGGTGTTGGAAGAGTAAGAGGTTGTTTGCAGTGTGACAGGTGACTTAGGAAAAGGTCAAAATGGAAATATGCGATGAGAAGAAATTTGTTTAGATGCAGGTAACTGCAGAAGATTAATGCTCTTGGTTGAGTTACAATTTCTACACATTTTTCTGAGCAGAACAGCTCAGACATCAGAAAGAAAACTCTGGGTGCAGTGTTGTTGTTGTTTGAGCATCAGTAAAAGCAGTAGGGGGAAGTTGGGTGTGACTTTAAGGTATTGCCTTATGTAGGTTCTGCTATCCTCAAGAGGGTGTGAATGTTGTCACAGGCTTCAGTATTGAGCACTTGCTTTCTGTGCTCCCTCTTTGGCATCTGGGGGTGACTTGAAAAACTTGCCATTTCTTATCAATTTTGGGGGAAACATTTTAAACTGTTAGTTACAGGGTCTTACTTTTTAATCTTTTAATGAAAGATATAAATGGGACAGCACTGGTCCTGTTGTTTGAATTCAAGTTTTTGGAGGTTTTGTTCCTTAACATTCTTCCTTTTCCCTCCTCTGCTGCTCTCCAACCAGAACTTTAACTGACATTCTGCTGGGATCAAATATTACATTAGTGAGAATTAAGGTAATACCCAGTTTTATAAATAGGCAAAAACCAAAATACCCCTTGGGAATGCCCTACTGTTTCTTGTTGCTCAGATTACAGGAAGTTTTCTATAGTTCTGTCTATGTAAAACCTCAGCAGAATTTACATGAGTTGCAGACAAGCAGCTAAACTGGTGAAACTGTCATCACAAGTTATTATTTATAGGCTTGAGGGTTTTCCTCTTATTTGGTTATATATTGTAGTTGCTTGTAATAGATTTTCCTAATTACTGCCTCTACAAATTGGCCTTTCTTTTCCCCAGTTCATAGTCAAGAACCACGTACACAGTGGTTGGGGTGGCTGCTCATCTGTACCTCACTGACAGCAGCTTGCCACATATGAGGGCTCAGGATGAACATCCACCTTGTCGCTCCTCCTGAGCCAACATGAACACTAGGCTGGGTCAAGGAATTATAATTTGGGAGCAAGAAGGCAGACTGAAAGATGAAAACAGGCAAAAGTAGACTGAGAATACCACAGTACATATTAGGTGAAAAGAAGCTACACGTAATGGGGAAAAAAGAGCAGAAGAAGTAGATGAGGAGGAAAACTAAAATCACAACAGGGAATAACAAGTTAAACAGTTATGCTTTGGGTTCTATTCCCTGTATCAGCCATCATTTTTGCTTTTTACAACTCTTTCCTGACAGGATTGCGAGTTATGGTCATCCTGTGGATAGGTCTGGTCTTAGCCAGCTGAAGTGCAATACTGATTTGGCAGTTGGGGTTTTGGAAATTCTGAAATAGTAGCACCCACTGTGACTGTTCAAATTCCATTTTGAAAATACCAGGTTTTGGAACTAAGCTTGTGATAAAACTGCTGCCTCTCTTTTATCCACCACTTTCAAAGGATACAAAATACTTTGAGGTGGCAGATTGCAGAAGCTGTATTTTAAATATTAAAATTATGAAATTACTTTTCTTTTGAAGTGTTTTTGCAGTCTGCCTGTCTTAAGTGTAACTTGCAGTTTAGCTTATAGGAGGGAGAGCCAAGGAGCTCTGGTACAGGAGTGTTAGAGAAATGTTGTAAGAAGAAAAACAAAAGCATGATATCAACTTGGAAAAGTAGCTGTTGTGCAGAACAGCTGTTGTGCAAAACAGTGTCGTAACCACTTAGACTTGTGTGATGGAAATGAAGCAGAAGTAGAGATTGAAACAAGCATTTTTAAATGTATGTACAAGCATGAGTTGTGTCCTCTGATGTAGAATAGTGTAGCACACTGTTTTTCAGCTTATTTAAATCTGGAGATTGCTCAGTTTTAACTCAGGCCTGTGGATCACTATGTGGTTAAGCTTAGCTATTCAAAGTTGGCTTTTCTAAGTGCCTTTTGTGATCTTTGTTAGATGTAGTTCATGCAACACTTTCTGATAACTTCTGGCATTTCATTAAATGTAATTTGGGGTGAGGGGAATGTGGCAATCATCAGATGCTAAAGCTTAGTGAGGGTGCCATGTGATTCTGCTCTGTGCTTCTTAGGTAGGATGTGATGTCTTGTACCTGAGGAACTCTGTGAACATTAACGTGTTGCACAGAAATTACATATCTGAAATGTCCAGGGAAAATTGTGAAACATAAAAGAAGCAAAGGGAAAACATTATACAATTAGAGTATAAATAATATTAATATTGTCGTGAGAAGTGCGTGTCCTTATGTAGGAGAACAGTGATATTGCATATTTGAAAATGTCTTTGAAAGTTTTTTGTGTCATAATCCTCTCAACAAATGGAAGGAGCTGTGTTCCCTAC
The DNA here is from genome assembly GCF_028769735.1 of Zonotrichia leucophrys gambelii. NCBI lineage: Eukaryota > Metazoa > Chordata > Aves > Passeriformes > Passerellidae > Zonotrichia > Zonotrichia leucophrys. The sequence goes on along the minus strand of NC_088180.1, from coordinate 6,553,678 downwards.
ACACCTAGTTCTACTAAAATTTTGGAAACTTTTAGAACTGTCTGAATTACCTATTTAGGTATCATAACAATTATGTAAGTAAATGTTATATAACCATTTTCTTGCTTAGATGTATCCAAACTGACTGTTCAGATAAGAAGTAGTGTAAAAAATTCTACTCAGAAGTTCTAACGTTAGGTTTTCATGAAAATGGCCCTTTTGGGAGGAGCTGAGCGCAGAGCTCCCTCCCGCTGATCCCCGCCCGCTGTCGGAGGCTGCAGTGGCGCTGCCGGCTCCGGGGCTGGCCCTGGCCCTTCGCTCACACGTGATGTGCTGGCCCTGGCCCTGTCGCTGTCGCTGTGCCCGGCCGGAGCTGGCACAGATTGCTCAGCGGGGCTTGGCAGCCTCCCTTCCTCCGGCACCTGTGGGATGAGCTGGGCCCGCAGGTGCAGCTGGAGCCGTGCCCAGCACAGCCACGAGCCCTCTCAGGGGCTGGAGGTGACCTGGCCAAAGAGAGACACTGAGGAGATGGAGGGGCAGCGCACACTGACCTGTCACAGGTTCATGAAACTCTTCCTGCCAGGCCAGGGGCACTTATTTGCAGAGAATATTAATTGTTTTTTGTCAAAGCTGCTTGAAGCTGCCCATACCTCTCTGGAACACTGTGTTCAGAGGAGTTGCATATTTTAGATAAACATGTTTTGAGACTTTAAGTCTTATATAAGACTTATTATATAAGCCATTAGAAATTTTCTTGGACCCTTTTGATATTCATAGTATTTTCAGAAGTGTTATCCTCTGTGCATGACTATATCACTAATTTTTTGAAGCCCTTCTGTAGCGTGGAAGAATATAGTGGAAAATTAGTATTATGTAGTTTGGGGGTTTATAGTCTAATTCATACAAACTGTGTAAGTTGTATTAGGCAATCTGCTCCATATGAAAATTTGTTTACCACTCTTGTCTTTTAATTAAAGTATGCCTCAGCTGTATGTCATGCCACAGTTGTGTGAGAAGGACTGAGTTTCCCACTCCTGAGTGTAGGAAGAAAATTATAGCTAAAGAGCCATCAGGGCAAAGGACCAGGAAACTGCAGTAGAGGGGTGCAGGAAGTGAGTGGGAGTTAAGGAAATGCATTTTTCCTAAAATGTGGAATTGATGTGAAATCTAGCAACTAAACATTGAAACCTATTGCGAAAATGTGTCTCAAAATAAAAGATTGTTATGGACAACAGCAGCTTCTCCTACTGTTGCTTACATTGTTTTCTTCTGTTGATTTCTCTGGATAATGACTGTGGTTCTGTATGATGTTTTGCTCTCCCTTAATTCCTAAGGTATTTTTCTCTCTCATTTCCTCTTCACTGTGCATTTCCTGTTGCTTAAGTGCTTGCAGTGAAGCTCTGAACAGCTGGGAAATGTTGTGTTCTCTGTATATCCCAAAGTCAGCTCTGTTCAGAAGTACTCAGAATGTGCTGGAACCCCATTAGCCCACTTCAAAGGTGTGATCAAGGTCCCACTACACATGCCAGCCCTAAAATTACACCATGAAGTAACCAATTAACTTTGCTTAGCATTTAATCAAGCAGTTAATTTTGAGATGTAGCTTGCTAAAATATCCAGCTTTGAGAGATCCTGGAAATATAAGTAAAACCACTTTGCTTTTTCTGCAGTAAAAAAATAAATGGTTACTTTACAGTTGTGAGGGAAAGTTCCATTTGTTAACCAGTGATATGGATAATATGTTGTGCTATTTTAAGCTCTGTACATAGAGCTTAAATAGAGGTAAGCTATGTAATTGAGCTTTAGAGTTGGTGAGTTGGAGAATTCTCTAAGTTACAATCAGTTGTCATTCATTTAATATTTTCAAAAAAAATATGTACCCATGCATGCCTCATTTTTCTTTTTTAATTCCTTTCCCAGATCCCAGTACTACCAGCTTCTTTATAAGCCCACCATCTATGGGTTGATCAATGTGTGGCAAATGTCAACTCTAACCCAAGTAGGGACGTATTTCTTAGACTATAAATAAAAAAGCCATATAAACTTGGGTCTCTTTCTTCTTCCACATTTAATGAAATTTCTTGTGACTACATATATTTAACACATTTAACTTTTGTCAAATATAATTTAAATCGATAAGACAGATGTTGCCCAATCACACCTCATTTTCCCAGCAAAGTTATTAAAATAGCTCAGTTTTCATACTGAAAACCCTCTCCATCACAATGTGAACAAAGTGGTGTGTTGCTATACTGTATATTTGAGTTTGGGGTGCTGCATCAAAGACTTGATGTAGAAGTAGGTGTAGATTGCTCTTCCATCCCCTGGATTTCTACTTCTTCCTTCTCCACAATCAGAAAAGTAGGTGGAACCTATTAAATCTCAACCATGAGTTAACAGTCTCATGTCATGTCTTTCTATATATGTCAAGGACAGCAGTGATCAGTATTGAGAAACTTGATTAAAAAATTCCTGATAAAATAAATACCTGTTGTAGACATTGAATGGCAAGATGTTGGAGGGAGATAAGATGAGAAAATTAAAAACTGAAGAGAGCTTAAAAATCTGCCCCAAGACAAACCAACCCCAAACCCTAGAAAATTCACATTTATGCAGAGAAAAATTGCACTGTGTTTAAGGTCTGTATCCTCCTGTGATATTTCTTCAGATTGCCAGAAGCATGTCCTTGTATGTGTTTGTGCTTTGCCTGTTGCTTTTCTTCCTGCAGTAAATCAAAGTGTTCAACCAAAATGTTTACCCAGGATGCTGGAGGAGATGAGAAGGCAGGAAGCTTTTAGCTCTGCCAGGGTGGTTGGTTTTAGCATATGATGATGGCTGAAATAAATCAGGGAAGAGGGGAATGGAATATTCACCACAGAGTTCTGTGTGCCTCTCTGCTCTGTGTGGGGTTAAACCTTGGAGTGTGAACATGGGATGAGAGGCTGAGTCATTTCCTTGTACCTGCACAAGTCTTTGGCTTCTCTGTCCCAGCAGCTACTGACATTAGATCCTTTAGAGACTTTGTACACAGGAACTTTTTGAGCTAATACGCAAAATTAATCTCTTAGTACTCAATATTCAGTTAAGAATTGTAATAAAGGGAGTCAAAGACGTGAGGCAAGTTTTCTTAACAGTTCCCAGTCTGTTAATTCTGAGTGCTTGTAGTTGAGCCACTGCAGTGAGTGGTGTGGGTTCCTGTGAAGTGGAGGGGGGTTTTGGTGGCAGAAGGGAGCGCTGTGCAGATGTGCACCTGGGAGAAAGTGCTGCATGCCTGTGGTTTCTCTAAAAACCAAAGTGCCTTTTTAATCTCTTCTTGTGGCTGCTGTTTAGTAGAGGTCCAGTATGCTAATGGCCTTATAAACTGGTGGGGGAAATGTAATCAGAAGTCTTCTGTCTAGAAATAAAATGATTTTTAAATTGTGGTGTTTTGGTGTTTTAAAGAGAATTTACTTTTACTTTGACAGATTAAACTGCCACCGATGATGGAAATCATAACGGCTGAACAGCTGATGGAGTACTTAGGTTAGTAACTGCAATAAATCACTTCCACTTGTGTGTTGTACTTTGTAGTGCATAGCAACATAGAGCTGGTTTATGTATTTACTATTTTATTCAGCTTTTTATTTGATTCCAGAAAACTACTTAGAGCATGCAGTTACTCATGCTTTTCCTTAACTGGTTTTAGAAGTTTTCTGCACTGCTTTCCAAAGTGATTGGTCTGGTTCATGCCATTGGTATGGCTCAGTGCACCAACACATTGACAGATTTAAAATTATTCATATCTCTTACAGTGTTGTTTTATTGTAGTTGATAGAATGTAGTAAGTTTACTCTTGCCTTTAATTGTCTATAGTAACTCTAATCCTTGGAAGTATGACCCAATTAAAATAACAAGAAAAATTAATGTAGCCCTCACAGTGATTGGGGTCCCATTTGCAGGCACTGCTCTGGTATCATATTCAGTATTCAGTAAAACTGCAGCTCTGTGTATCTGACAGGGCTGGAACTTTAATAACCCTGGTGATCCAGGTGTTAAAAGTGCAGTTGTGATAGTACTTAAGCTGTATGTACCACTTTTCCTTCCCTTGTAGCCTGACAAATATAAAATGTTTCAACTTAGTAGACTAGGTTTGATTTTTTTCTTAAGCAGGAGAAAAAAACCCTTACAATATTTTCTTTATTTTTGCTTGCAAAGAACATAGCTTGTTCTTTTCAGAAGCAAATTGCTGAGTCTTCTGGTTGAAGAAAAAAGTTGCCTACATAATTTTCTCCAAAAACTAAGAAATCTTGCTCCCTGTGTCTAAGCATTTCTTATAATTGCATTGATGACACAGTACTGTCTGAAGTCACTACATAATTCCAGTTGTCTAAATGTGTATTCTTTCTTGAAGGCATATTTTAGCTTCTGGAATTATCTTACTAAATTGAATAATAAAACAGTGTTCAAGTTATTTAGGTTCCTATTCACTCAACAGGATTAGCAGTTCTTCTACAGCCGAAAAAAAAAGCCAAAACCAACAAAACAGCCTTCAACCACTTTCAAGTAAAAAGAGTATAAATTAGAAAACTCATAATGATATTCTTCTGACTTTAGTAATGGAGCAAGAGAATAAGTACAAAAACATTGAAATAAAATCTGGAAAGTGGGTATTAGTCTCTAAAGATGTTATAAGTCTTGAACCTCAGTGTGTTGATTAACTATTAACTAATTTGTTACCTTTACATTGTAGACAAAGGTGGAATACAAATGTTGTGGTTTAAGCCCAGGCAGCCCCTTGCTCACTCCCCTACCAGAGAGATCAGGTAGAGAATGGAGAGGGTAAAAACCAGAACACCTGTGGGCTGAGGTAAAGACTCAATATAGGGAAAGCAGAGCAAAACAGGGAATTAATTCACTGCTTCCCACGGGCAGGCAAGTGTTGAGCCATCCAAGGAGAGCAGCACCCTGTCACATGTGGTGACTTGGGGAGAAAAACACCATCCAGCACTCCAAGTGTTCCCCTTCTTCCTTCTTCCCCCCACTTTATATACTGGGCATGATGTCACCTGTGCTCCTGTGGCCCTGGGAAAAGCAGGAAGGGCCTTGGCTCTGAGTGAGCCCTGCTGAGCAGTAACAAAAACATCCCTGTGTTATCAGCCCTGTGTTCAGCACCAACCCAAACACAGCCCCACAGCAGCCACTGTGAGGAGAGTGAACTATATTCCAGTCAAAATCAGCACAACAAGTTTTATAGACTTACTGGTGTATAAAAATATGGCAAAACATTCACAGTATCAGTCAGGATAAGTGGTTGTCCTTTTAAATTGTGTACAGAATTACATATGTTATTGTGAACAGTTTGACCTTTTTATATTTTTAAGCTGAGGCACAGAGGGAAGTTAGTTTTTGAATACTGAAGAGATTGGTATGATGCCCCAAGAGATAATGAAATGTTGCTTTAGTAACAGTTGGCCATATGAATTTCATTTCTTAATATAATCTTACTAAGTTTTTGTATTCATATTTTACTCCATAATTATACTTCAGGTTATAAAACAATGTGATCTCATTAATTCGGTAGAAAACTTTGATTGTGGTATTCATTATCAGTCGCTTCAGTCAGAAACATTAACAGAAATGTTGAAGCTTTGATTGTGGAATAAATTTATTTTCATTTTTGCTTTCTTTTAGGAGACTACATTCTTGATGCAAAACCTAAAGAAATATCTGAAATTCAGCGACTTAATTATGAGCAGGTAAGGAGCTGCTCCTAAAGCACAGTTGCTCATGTCTGAGGGAACTAACACTACTTTTCTCACCTAGGGTTTGTCACCTTGTTAAAAACCACAAGCATACAGACCACTGTTTGTAGTTTATTTTTGTCTGGGCTTGATGTAGAGTAATAATTTTATATATGTGTTATTAGTGAAGAAAAACTCAATATTTATTAACAGAAGACATTTTTTTCCCCTGTTATGAAATAACAGTAATGAAGTAAAACAGGTTTTATTGAGGAAGTGTAACACAGAGGTACTAATAAAAGTATGTAACAGGGTGGTTGCTCTTTGAAGTCTTGTGTTGCATGTCCTTCCGTTGCTCTGTTCAGTGGTGCCTGCCAGAGTTGCTCTGAGGATGTAAACTGAGTAACAGAGATCTGTGTTCTTAATCATGATGGACAAAAAGAGGTTGATCCCATGTTATGAAAGGCAATATTATTTGCACTGACCACTGTTTATATGTCATCACAGAATTCTTTCTGTACTGAAGATAATGGTATTAGATTTAAAATTTGTTGATTTAGTGTATATTTTCCGAGTTCTGTCTGTAGTCATAGCTGGTATTTTGGTTACTCACGGAAAAGTTAATTTGAATTTTTTAGCAGGTATAAGGTTTTAGGGTAGCTCTGTTTATTCTTAGGTCATTTTTCTTGTTCTCATTCAGTGTTGAAAGCCAAATTGAGTAACTGGAGATTGATTTTTATCAAATTATAGGAATTACTTTTGTAATAATGAAATTGGCTATTTTTTTCCACACAATTCTGTGTTGTAGAAGGTTATAGCTATAATCAGCTTGTAGGAGGGTGATGAAAACTATTATGCCTGGTGAAAGTACAACCTGTATAGCTTTCTTATGCTCAGATATATGGATTTAGAACATAAATGTCACATACCTGAAGTTTTGACCATGTAATTTCAAAGAAGCCTTCTGCTCTAGAAATCTTCCAAGTTGCTTTGAAGGTACGAAAATAGTTAAAGTAGAAGTGATAATGTTGAAATTGTAGCAAGAAACTTCTGTGGTTTTCTGGTCTGTTTGATGTAATCCTGCTTTGTTTGCAAAGTAAACATTATGAAAAATGCAGCTATTGTCTGTAGATGTATGGTCTGAATTTGTGGATGACACTGTGCTGACTTACTATGGACTTCTTATTCATTCAGCAGAGTATGATTATGGCAAAATATCTTTCAAAACAGGTTTTCATATTTGATGTCTGGCCCCTCCTAATGACATGCTCTTGTTAAGGTGGCTTGGTTTGCTTTTAAAATGATACGAACTTAAAAGGTGAAGCCAGTCTTGAGAATTACTTACAAATCTTGCTAAATTCTAAACCTTGTGACAGCAAAATGTTAGTAAGATGAAGCAACTTGTAGTAAGGCAGTGGGAGCTGTTCCATTCCTGATCATGGAAACTTGACTGAGCAGAGTGGTTAAAGGGCTACAAGTATTAAAACTCTCATTTGTAGCAGCCATGCTCAAGTGCAGATTCTGATCAGAAGACAGCAGATGCCATCTTTAACCATCAGTAGTTTCAGTCTGTGAATCTTTGCTGTCTCCATCTCCTGTCCTATCTGCATTTCTGGTCTTTGTCATGCTATTTTCTCATTGTTGTAAGCCTGAATTCCTCTTAAACAACAGAATGTTACAAAACCCAAAAACCCCCAAACAAACAACAGAGTGCCTCAGTTTCCCCAAATCTTTTGCATAAGACTTTCTGACTGTGTTCTTGTGGACTTTTCTCACTTAGTGGAAAATTCTTTTTCCTGCCATGTCGGGAATTTTTTTTATCTGTTGGTTCAAGATAGCTGTCTCACAAAGCATGTTTTCTTTGGCTCATCTTTCCTTTCTGTGATTGGAACTTCATAACTTGATAATTCTCCTTAGGATTCCATTGGGATCACTACTATAATTAATAAGTGCTACTTTCATGACTTGTTTTAACAGTAGAATCTACAGGCCATTTAAAGGTATGCCCAAAATAAGGTAGGAAATGGGTTTTTTATTAAAGAAAAAAAGTGGTGAACAATTCAAGACTGATTCTCAGTACTGAACCCTGAAATTAGAGTTGGCAAGTGGGTCTGTGTAGCTCTTACTGTTCATTCATTATGTAGTGACAAGTACTTCGGCCTGACTTGTAAGGGAAGGTTTAAAAGGGGAGAAGAAACCTCAAGGAAAGTCCCTTGAAGATTCCTTTATAATTCAGTTTTCTTGCAAACATCTGGCTTGTGGCTTTGGGAAATAGACCTAAAGGCAATCAGAACTGCCTAAAAGTAGTTTATGGGTGTAAAAGAGGTGATTGGAGGGAGATTCTTTTATTTCATGTATCTCCTGACACAATATGTGAAGTGAATGTGCATTGAAACATTTGTTTAGGTAATTTACCCTTTAATTTTTTTTTTTAAAGTGTCAAGTCAATGAGTACTAAATGATGAAGGGTTACAAGAGTAACCACCAAGTGTCCAAAGCTGTTTTGGGTGATCTGTTGTGTTCTGTGCTTTCTGTTGTCAGAATATGAGTGATGCAATGGCAATTCTGCATAAGTTGCAGACGGGTCTGGATGTCAATGTGAAGTTCACAGGTGTCCGAGTATTCGAATACACTCCCGAATGCATAGTGTTTGATCTGCTGGACATCCCCTTGTACCATGGATGGTTAGTGGACCCTCAGGTAATTTACTCTGTTTCAATTATTTTAAAAAAATATTATTGTGAATGTTATTGGTGGGAGGGGAGATATTTCTGAATTTTAACAAGTCAGTAATGAATACGATAATGAAGTTTTTTAATCTAGTCAGAAAAATTGAGGAGTAAATACAAACTGTGGTTTTTTTAGTGCAGGAGCTCTGCAGAGCCTGGGTCTATAGTAAACTCCTTTAAAAGCCTTCTATGACTCTGTAAAGGAGAATTGTTTTTCTGAGGGAAGTAGCAAGTTGCCCCAGATACAGTGTTCCAGTCATCATTTTTGAAAGCTTATTAGAGAACACTTGGAAGGAATACAAAGTTACTTTCCTCCTCTTTTTAATTCTGGTTTCTTAGTCACTGCTATTGAGAAATGAGGATGGTAGAACTGGTTGGAGAGAACTGCATCTTTAGCAAACATATAAATTATTTTTAATGATATTATTTAATAAACACTAGAGTGGTATTGTTTGCTGAGTGGGAAACTGGTGAGTTTGGCTGCAGTAATAATGCCTAAGAGTTTTTCTTTTCATGCCTTGTTGGTGAGAGTTGCTGTTCTCTTACCCTGGCCCTGCTGATCCAACTTATGTTCATGCCTTAGCTTTTGATGCTAAGGGTTAATGGAAGAATTTAAAATAGAATCTGAAATAGCAATATATGTAACACTCTGAGCTGAAATGTTTTGGCCTACATTTTTAAGGGGATAACATCCTCTCTTTATTGAATTCTTATTGTCTTATTAATAATTGCCACTGGCTTGCAGCTGTGTTCTGTTCTTCTCAAAGGTAAATTCTCCATGTTGTTCATTCCTGCTGCAGGTTGCTGACATAGTAAAAGCAGTTGGTAACTGCAGTTACAATCAGCTGGTGGAGAAGATAATCTCTTGTAAACAGTCAGAAAACAGTGAACTGGTCAGTGAAGGTAAGCCATGTTTTTCTGTATTTTATCAAAGTATGTGTCCTGCCAAATCCCAGTTAGATATTTTCCCTGTGGGTGATGCTGAGTAGAGATACAAGTGGGAAGAGCTGCATTCTGTGTGCTGAGCTGCTTTCCCTGGGCAGGCACCCAGCACTGTGCTTGTCTTCTCTGCTTCTCTAATGCAGGCTCTTGATCTATTCAATACAATTCTTCAAAAGCTGGCAAGAACTTCCCCTGTTGTGGCAGCATTCAGATTTCAACTTAGCTATGTATTTGCTCCTATAAATCAGAGTATCAGTTATATACTCCATTACAACAAGGGAAAATATGAGTAATATTAGAAGTGGATACAGCATTTCTGAACAGGGGAAGGTTTGTTTGCAATGCTGTGGTTTTAGAACTTTGAAACTTGTCCCCTCTTTCATGTGTTCCCTAAGGCTTGTGGCAGTATGGGGACATAGGGGGAAGATAGGAAAAATACTACTATTGTTTCCAGGTGTTATGTTAGCAAGTGTGTAATAGACACACATAACTGTATGTTTTGCTTTTGTAGGGTTTGTAGCTGAGCAGTTCCTAAATAACACAGCTACACAATTGACATACCATGGACTGTGTGAGCTGACTTCAGCTGTCCAGGAGGGAGAGCTTTGTGTGTTCTTCAGGAACAACCATTTTAGCACCATGACCAAATACAAGGTACATCCAGCATTTTTGTCTTTATTGTTGTGTTTTGTGTTTCAAAGCAAGTCATGCTTTTTTACTGTCTTGGAATAGAATTAAATTCCAGGTTGTTATAAATAAATATGGCTTACAGTGACTGTAAGGTCTGTAGCAAATGTTACTTAGGAATTATTGATTACAGTGGTTTAGTCACTGGGATCCATTACTACTTTAACTCTTCTTGTAGCCTTTCCCTTTGTGTTCATTTTACTCCCTGTGTTAACCCTTTGTGGTTAGGTATAGTTATGTATGCTTCTTACATGGCTTAAATTTTCTTGCAGTTTGTGGTTGGCATGATAAGGTTACTTTAATTTCTTGTTTCTGAGGATCTAAAAGTTTGCATTACATTTGGCCAGTAGATGAATAGGTCCATATGCAAAATCCCAAATGTTTTGAGAAGTTGAAATGGGCTGCAATATTGGTTCCCTTTGTTAGGGAAGAGAATTTCTTTTAATTATTTTTATCTGTATCTGGGGAAGCAATATGGCAGCAGTTGTGAAAGGAGCATTCCAGGATACAAAAAGCAAGTGTCAGCTTGGTTAGTGCTTCTGGGACTCCTTCCTCCATGGAATGGAGAATCTGCTTTGGAAAGTTTACATTCATTTATGGAGAATCTTCATGCTAAAACAACTTTACTTTTGCTAGGATAGTAGTGTATGAGTTTTTACCCTTGTAAAAGAAGCTTATAATGATGTTTTGGTTATCTGTTATTAAATAAGACTTTAATTTCATGTACACTTGTGCTTATGAATAATGGTAATAAAAGCAAAAAAAGAAGAGGTGTGTAACATGCAAAAAAGTTAAGAAACCCCTGGTTTTGCCATTATATGATAATGTCATATACGTCATGTGAATGACTCTTTAATTTGTTACTTCTAGTCCTTTTTTCCTCCCTCTTTTAATCTTGACTGTGCTAACCTTTGGCATTTTGAGTAACTACTCATAAGCTGAGTTTAAGGTCTGAACAGTCCTGATAAATAATGATTAACTCTACAAGCAGGTAACATATTTGGTTTTCTGATTAGAGTACATCTGAGATGTGGTTTAAATCTGTGTATACAATGCCACTCACTTAAAGCAGTAGGGCAAGGAAAAGGCTCTTTCTCCTCCCTTCTTCCATTTAAATAACCCAGAGCTATGAAATAAATCTCTGTGTGGTCAAATATTACCTGATGCAGCTCATTTAAATCCCAATTTTGAGTATAGTTTTTCCCCTCTCTGCTTTTCCAAATTTAGTTTTTGGATTAGCTGGTGGCAGCTTGTGAAGCAAGCCTGTACTCTGTTTTACACTTGTTACATGGAGTGGGGTTTGGTTTTAAAAATGAAAATAGTAAAAGTACAGCTGCACTTTCTGGGCACAAATGGTATCTAGAGGTGCAGGTGCTCTTTTACTTTGTTTAAAGGCCATTCCAGATAAAATACATAAATCCTCCTGGAAATAACACATTTTTGTGCTATTATTAAATCCTTTAAAATATTATTTGTATTGAATACAATTAGTAAGTATCACTTTGACCTGTGGATTATAAATACATATTAGTTTTGTAAAACATAGGCTCTTTGTAGTCTTTTGCAGCCCAGTATTACATTAAAGGGTAGAACTTGGTATGTGTCTGTACTTTATCAGCTTCATACTTGTAAACATTTATTTACTTCTCAGTTGAGATCCTTTTTCCTTATGGAAATAAAATGCAGCACTTCAACGAGTTAAATATCCTCAGCCAATGTTAATAATACAGAATGGGTTAAGGCAGTGAGTAAAAATCTGTCTTGACTTTTATCTGTAAGAACTAAATACAAGTCCTAAGAAATACTAAGTTGAAGTATTTGAAAATGAGTGTGGTTTGTATATTTAAGGTTTGCTGCTGCTAAGTCACAGTGGTTTGAATCTTGTGCTTTTTGAGAATTCTTAGAATTCTGAAATGCTGAATTTTTAAATAGAGGCCATTATTCTTGTTTTTACAGTCATTATGGGGAATGACCTTGTAGTTAGTGTTTAATTTCCATGTTATTTCCATGTTTTAGTTCCTGAGGTTATTGCTTGTAAGCAGTGTTCATTTTGATTTGGATTTGTGTTGAGTGGCACATGGGAGAATTTGAGCTATCAAACAACTTTTTAATAAAGACATAAAATAAGTTTTAAATTGATGTTTAAAGGCCAACAGTAACTCTGTTGGCTCCTGCCTAGCCAGCTGTTTGCAGTAGCTGTAAATCTTGGGGGTCTTTTGTATCAAGTCAGAAATAGACTTAACTTGGGCTTTTAGCCAAGATCAGCTCTCCAGAAATTTTTGGCCCTCCAGGATACTCCTGTGAGTGCCAGATGCATTGTTGCTGAAGAGTTGAGATTTCTGTCAACTGCTCCACTCTTTCCATCTCCTGGGTTTAATGCTCACCCTGCAGATGGAGTTTCCTCACAGTTTGAGCAGTAGGCAGCAGGAGCTGGACTATGGAGAAAAGTCCATCCATTGGGAAAACTGGAGATACAACATATGCCAGGGAAAATGGAGGTATAGAACTTCTAGGGCAAGAATGATGCAATTATTTTTTCTCTTTCTCTAATACTGACTTTCTCTCTTTCCCCTCCAAACCAATACATGGAAATGTATAAATAAAGCAGCTATAAAGTTAATCAGAAGGGAATTACACATTTATTAAGTTGTCCATGTAATAAAATCAGTGTATTTTTAGAAACACAGCTTAAGTAATTAGCAGTTATTATTCTAATTAAGCTAATGCTTAAACTTTTATTTGGCAGCTTTAATGTACAGCTGATACAAGGACCTGTACACTGGGGATATTTTTAAGTGCAGTGTGGGTTTTTTAAGGCTGATATTTTAGTGAAAGGACTTGGGTTTCCAAACCTTGTCCATTTGCCCAAGTAATAATTTTTTCTACTTCCTGTCCCTTTCATTGCATACTAATAGTCTTGGCTCATGTAATTATACAGTAATAATTTTCAGCAGTTAAAAATGTGATTTTATTTTTTTGCCTTTGCTTTTCATTATGCAGATAATAAATACATCAAATGATAATTCCCTAGATCAAGGAAAAACAGGACTGTAAAGAGGGGATCAGTTTGGTAAGAAGATCTTAGTTCAGTTGGAATGTTTTTCCCACAGACTTGTTTGTAACAGAACCTGTGTTCTTTACTGCAAAGTATCGAGACATTTACCTGTTTGGATTTTTAAGTATGTGTGTTTTCTACTTTATAAATGTTGTGTTTCTGCTTCAGAACTCAACAGATACTTTCATTCCAATACCAAGTGTATTTTAAAACAGTAATTGCACTTTTTCCTTGGGCATTTAAGATTGGCACAGTAGAGGCAATGAATATAACTGCTTAAAAACATGTTTATTTTTCAGTTTCTTAGTAAGTGTACAGTTCTTATGCTGAGGGTTACTCTGAATTCAGTAGTACATTCTTTAAAAAAATATTTTTAATGTTAGTATATCTGAATGTTTCAACTGTTAGAGAAAATTAAAACAACCTTCATTCATCCACTTAAAGCACCTTCACAAAAACAAAGGGATCTGATCCAGAAGTCCAAGAGAATATTTACATACTATTCAAAACATAAGGCTTAAAATATTTGTCTTTACTGTACAAAGCTATTGGACATGTGTTTGGTTTTCTGTTTTCTGAATTGCTGGAAACTTGGTAATTGGCATTAGAACAAGTAGTTTAAAAACATTCATTATTTAATCTGATTATGAAATTATCCAAGGAAAGGAGATCTAGTAACATCCCCTGTAGCCTATATTTGTGCATTTCAGAGAGGTTTTTTTTGTGCAAACCAGAAGACTGAGAGATCCCTGTTCAGGAGAATAATCTTGTTTTATCTCCTCAACTTTATTTCAAGGTTTTTATATGTGAAACTATAAAATCTGGGCATTGGTCTACAATATCTAAAAATCGATTCTTAGGATAAATAATTAGTCATAACTTTATTAAATAAACTCTGTCTACTGGGACTTCCATTTTTTTACTCCCTATTGACTATAGTTAGTAGCAGATACTTTTGCTGTCTATTACATGCTGGTATTTTGTGGCCAGTGTTAACCCAATGGGGAGACTGGGTATTTGTTAAATACCCCACATTAAAAAAAAAACAACTAAAAGATAATCTGGTAGCACTCTAGAAATGGCCAGTTAAGATTTTCTGAGGGTAGAAACATTTTGTAAAGCGGGACAACTCTTCTCAGAGAGTGAGGGGTATTTGAAAGCCATTTTTGTGCGCATTGGTAGCCTGAGTGTCCCGAGCTCGGCCTGGTCAGCTGTGCACAGGCCGGGGCCGTGTCCCCTGTCCCCCCCCGGGGCCGTGTCCCCTGTTCCCCAGGCCCCTGCTCCCTCCGGGGCTGGCCGTGTCCCTGTCCCCCCTCGGGGCCGTGTCCCCTGTTCCCCAGGCCCCTGCTTCCTCCGGGGCTGGCCGTGTCCCTGTCCCTCCTCGGGGCCGTGTCCCTGTCCCCCCCTCGGAGCCGTGTCCCCTGTTCCCCAGGCCCCTGCTCCCTCCGGGGCTGGCCGTGTCCCTGTCCCCCCTCGGGGCCGTGTCCGTGTCCCTCGCAGGCAGCCCCGGCCCGGCTGTGGAAGTGCCTGGGAAGGAAGGGCGGCTCCTTCCTGGCCGCAGGCTCGGTGCGGGCCCGGCTCGGGGCAGCGCGGAGCTCGGAAGGTAAAAGCTTCACTCGGCTCACAGGCGGTCCTTGCTGGGGCCGGGCTGTGCCGCTGAGTGTGGCCTGTGCCTTTAGCGTGGGGAAGAGAACGTGCCTGGCATTAAAACTGGGCCTGCAGAGCCAGTCTCTATTTTCTTGTTGCAAAGGAAGAACAAACCCATGATGAGAGGCTACGTTACGGCTCGCAGCAAAAGAGCCACCTCCTCTTACTTTATAGGAAATTATTGCCAAAGGTTCCATGAATATTAGCAATATTGTGAGGGTCCCGGTTGGGGTTTTTTGTGGAATCCAATGTAATTATACTAATATGATGTAAAGATCAGAGAAGTTGGTTAAAAACAAGGGAAGGATGACTTTGGATCTCTGATCTGTGATTTCCCATTTTCCTTTCATTCCAATAACGTGACCAGGAACTCTGTCCCTTATCAGGTCCTAGGGAGCCTGTGTTTGTTGCTTTGCTAAGCTTTGTTCAAGTGAAGCAGAATGTCTGAAGGTATGCAGTTGGTATTGGAATTGCAGTGCTGGTGTTCAGCTAATGTGGTGATATGTAATGCAGTTTATTGCCTTTCATTAGGGACCTGTGTTACATTTATTTTGTATTATTTACGCTAATGTGACATTTTTACAATCAGTGTTCTACTGAGAAATTCTTACAAAGAATATGAATTGTATTTAAGATTTGAAACAGGTCTCCATTTCAAGCAAGTGTTAATCCGTCCTTAGATGCTAGATTCTAGTTGCATGAATATTAATATTTGTGTGTGGAAAAATTACACTTATAATAGTTTGGAGATAGGAAAACTAGTATTTCCACAATTTCAGTATTACTAAGCTGCACAGTTTATGGGCTGTAATTAAAATTTATGGCATAATAGAGGAAAACCTGAGAGACACACATACCACCCCCTTTTTTAGGTTTTGTTTGAGTCACTGTACTGTTCAAAATAAAACTTAAAAGTTCAAATAAATTTTATCTTTAAAATTCTGTTTTAAATTTATTAAATAATTTTATTTATTTATTAAATGTTTTTATTATATAAATTATATAAATACATAAATTTATGTATTAAATAATATTTTTGAAGACCTCTTGTGTACAAAATGTTGTGAAATCGGTATTTGGTGCAAACTGGAAACGTTGCGAAATTACTTCCTTTTATTTTCTTCAGGTAACTTTAAGTGTCAGGAGTTTCAGTTTTTAGGCAGGTTTCCAAGGGACAGGTGATTCCTTAGATCATGTTATGTGATCAGACTTGTTGCTGACACCTGTATTTATGTCTGTGATGCCCCCCTGTGCTGGTTAACTCCCATTCCAAAGCTTGAACATACAGTATGTTACCTGTTTGGTTTTGGTTTGGGTTTTTTATCCACTCTGTTTGGCCTTGTGTATAAGTGCATGTTATGGTATTAGGTAATATTGGAGTAATTACTGTATGTGAGTCTTCAAATAATATTTTTGTTACATCAAGTGACCTCCCAGCCCCAGCAGGGGCAGCTGTAAACAGAGTGGGATTGACGAGACGTGAGTGGAATTTCAACATCTCCCTTAGAGAGTTATTTTATGACTTCAGAGGAGTCAGGGAGCTTGTTCTGTATGTGTTGAGTATGGACAGAGTTTCCATTTCTTGCCTGTTTAGCCTTAGAAATCATTAGAACAGGATCTACCTCTTGCTTTGGTACAGCTTCAGCACAGCAATCTTTGAGAACCCTTTGTGTGCTGCTGGAATACAAATACAAATTTTTGTGGATGTCACAATAAACTTGATTTTTATGGCTAAACCACTGCTACAAGTTTTGTATTGAGTGTCTTGATCTGGTACATTCAGTCATAGTAATGGGAGCTTCAGTCTTAAAATGCTCTGTGGTCAATAACAACATTCTTGATTTGGAGTACAATCCTAAAAACATGATTAAAAAGGTAGGATGAAATAAATGGATTGATTTAAATGGGTATTTTGTGCTGCTTTGCTGTCCCTCAGACATGCAGCATCATCTCCTTTCCCTTGGTGCCTACTTCAATTATTTCCCTTTGATTTCAGCTCCTCTCCCACTCCCTCATACTAAGCTTCATTTCATCCTTCCAGTGCCTTGGTATCTGCCCTTGTTAGCATTGTCTCCTTCACTCCAGACCAGCCCATTTTATAATTTCAGACTTTGAAATCAAGAAATTTGGCCTTATGGAACTGTAAAATTACTAAAATGCCAACAAAATAATTATTGGTAACAAGTGATAGCAACAATCTTAAATTTGGAGCTGTCAATTGACACAGACCTCAAATTCCATCAAAACTCATGATGAAAGATGAAGTCTGAGATGTGGCCATTTTGAGGTAATGCCTCTTGGATTGTTTGGAAAGGTCACCTTTGTCTCCATACCTTGCCTTTGGAATTTAATGTGATTACTTCTAGGATTTAAAGTTTTTGTTGCCGGGTTTTAAATCTACTTCTTAGGTATGTTTCTAAAGAGCTGTCAAGGTATATAGATTGATACATACTAATATATTCATTCATGAATATATATTCAATGTTTTATATTAATTTCTAGTCAATATGAACTTCCATTAAGAATGAAGAGTTGAAAGATGGAATACAGAAATGGTGTGGTTGTTAATTTAGCAGTGAATACTAGTATCTGGTGGTTTAATGCTGTATGCTGATTTATTTAATTGCCAAATGTGCTCAAAACTCTAAATGTTTTATTGGAATGCAACATTTGTATTGTTTCTGCTACTTAAGATTGTAAAAAGTATTTTTGTTTTTAGTTTTACAAGTTTTCCTTGTTCTTCTGTGTAGGGTCAGCTTTACCTGCTGGTGACAGACCAGGGCTTTCTTACAGAAGAGAAGGTTGTGTGGGAAAGTTTACACAATGTGGATGGTGATGGGAATTTCTGTGACTCTGAATTCCACCTGAGGCCTCCATCAGACCCTGAAACTGTCTACAGAGGGCAGCAGGATCAAATAGATCAGGTACTGCATTTCTGCCTTTCCATGTGAGTTAGTACTGATTTTTAGTGATATTTATGTGTAATTCCACAGATGTGTATGTGTGTATACTCATGCATATCTGGGACTATAAAACTACTTTAGGTAATTAGATTAGGGTTCCCAAAAGTTCCACTTGAATGCATTAATATGGTTTTGAGGGAGAAAAGTAAGACCAACTGAGTAGTTTGGAAAATGGGATTTTAATCTCTCAGAATCCACTTCTGGCAAGTCCTCACTCAGGTGAAATGTCACCTGTTTTTTATATGGAAACAGAAGCAGACTGGGGAATTTCTTCCTACACAACAAACTCCCTTCAGCTCATTAAGATTGTCATAGCTGAACTTTGCCTTCTGCTGCCCACTGGGCTGAATGTAGGACAGACCCCACAGCAGACTGTGTGTCTGGTGGGTGTTTGTTGTTCTTGCTGAGACACAGAGTTTGCAGAAGTCGTGTCTGAGGTGGGGCTGAGTTGTACCAGGTAATGCACAAATGCAGAGCAAGACTAAGTTCCTTGAAAATCTATAGTTTATAGTCATCACCATTAATTTTTTTAAATACTGAGCGAAAATTAATCATTCTCTCTCTCAGAATAAAAATCTGACAGATAATTTGCTGCTGTCTAGGTAATAGAATTTAAACCTGAAAGCAACATTTTAAAATTAGTTTTTGTGTCTTCTGTGCTGCAGCTTAGTTATTGTGAAAGCAAACATGTAAAGTTGCTGTTCTCAGCCTTCCTGCAGTTGAGGTTATGGACAGGTTCTGAAAGAAATTCCTGATCTCCATTTGAAGATAAGGCTGGGAGAAAAGTGATGGTACAGTGTAGCTGCACATGGTGAAAAATTCACTTGGTATGACATGACTCTGTTTTCTGTGAAAGAGCATTAATTCACCAGTTTACTCTTTAGGATTACCTGATGGCATTGTCTCTACAACAAGAGCAGCAGAATCAAGAGATTAACTGGGAACAGATCCCAGAAGGAATCAGTGATCTGGAGCTAGCAAAGAAGCTCCAGGAAGAGGAGGACAGGAGAGCTTCTCAGTACTATCAGGAACAAGAACAAGCAGCTGCTCAGGTCCAGGTAAGAAAACAGCACTACAGAATATGATCATCAATTTTAGAAAGTATGAATAATTGCATAGATACATCTGTGCCTGTACACATTTCAGCCTGAGGTGAATATAGGAATCTTTAGGAATACACTACAGTTATCTACATACACTACAGAGTATGCATGTAGATATGGCAAGTGCAGACATTTAAATACTTTAAAGCAGGCTGAGCCTTCTAAATTAGGGTTTCATTTATACTTATTTTGGAATGATGGTATGAATTAATATCAGGTTACAAAGATGGTATTAGCTAGTATTTTACATTACTTGCAGAAGAGCATTGAGCTAAACTTTTTGATAATAGTTGAAGCTTTGTCTTTATTTTGTGTTGCAGAAGTTTGTTGCTGTACATTTTCAGGTGATTCAGACTCTGATCTCATGTGTATCTATTCTGTTGTTCCAAATCAGGCAGTTCCCAATTTCTCCCAGTACACCTTTCCATCCCATAACCATAAGCAATTGATTTCAAAATCTTCTGAAAATGTGATTCATGAACATGTCTATCAAAAAATCCAATTTAACTGAATCTTCTGTGCCAGAGACAATATTTATTTAAGCTGGTGTTTTGGATTTAGAGAGGTTCTAACCACTGAGGGCTTTCAGAACTGCTTTTATTTACAAATAGGTAAGAAATAATCTATATAAATCCTGCATCTTTGGCCTGAGTAGTTCAGAACCATTAACTGATAAGTTTGTTAAGCATGAAACAAGAATTTTGACAGGTAAAAGTTATTTGCACTGTTTGTTGCTTTGATAGAACCAGCAGTACCTAGTTAAGACACAGATTCATACCTGCCAAAGGCAGGAGGAACTGAAGAACCTGCTGAACAGGATTAAGAGCCTGCTTCTTTGCAGCTATGAATGGGTAACAGAGGAAATAGATGATGAATTAACAAAACTTATGCAACTTATGTTGCTTTTGTATACCAACCCCCTTGCCAAGTTATTAAAGAGTTTGTAGTCACAAAAAGCTGCTGCCTTACCATTATCCTGCTGTCCACACCAGCACTTTGACTCTGCAAATAGTGAAATGTGGATTATGTACTTATGAGAGAAACCAAGAAAAAATTCCAGTGCAATAATACAGAAGTGCCAGAAAATGCTTGAAACCGTATTTTATTGAAACCACTGATCTGTATATGTGGACACAACAGAAAGGACACATGAAACTTCAAATATATTGTCAGCTGACTTAATTTTCAAGAAATACACAACTTTTGTGGAGGTCCTGGAGTAGGTATACCAAAAGCCCTACCTGAACTCTACTGGTTTGCATAATACTTAAACTTTTTGTTTTGAACTTGAGCACACAGGAGGAGTTCAGGCTGTGTGTGCAGTGGGGCTGGGTTTATTTCCCATGTTATTTTCCCTACACAGCAGGTACAAGGTGCTGCCTCTCCAGCCAGCACAAGACAATCCGGGAGTAACGAACGCAAACGCAAAGAGCCTCGAGAGAAGGAGAGGGAGAAAGAGAAGAACAGCTGTGTTCTCTTGTAACAGAGCATGGATTCCACCTGGAGCCGAGTGCATGTCCTCAGAAGCAAAAACAAGGAGTCAAAAGGAAGACAAACCTGTTACATGCCGCCTGTGCCTGATTACCCCATGGATTCTGTTCACGTTCCAAGAGAGGATGGATGGCTTTGTACCAATCAGACTTCCTTCAAAGTCACGGCGCGAGCTGCTCAAGAGGGAATTCCAAACCACAGTTGGATGCGGCTGTGCTTTGAGTTAGTCATAAGAAATATTGCACCTTGTAGCTGAACACACAACTCATGGCAAGTCCTGTGTCATAGTGACATCCGTTACTCATTACATCAGTTAGTAAGCTATTTTATCTTCTACTCTAAACAAAGATAATTCATTTTGTGTAAGGCTTTTTCCTGAAGTCTGTACACGAGCACAACGGAGTTCTGTGTTACTTCCTTAGTATGAAACTATATCTTAGGCTGGGTATAGTCCCCATGACACAAGAGCCCAAATAACAGCTGGGCACTGCCTCCTCAGTGTGTCCAGATTTCTTTGCTTCTGGATCTGGTATGTTCTTTTTTTGAACCCAGATTTATACTTGTTACTGCTATCACTGCATCTCCTGGCCAGCTTTCTTGCCCCAAGAATATGTGACTTGATAGGCAGCATACAAAAATTGTCATGAAGAAAATGGGGCATTTATTAAAAAGCAAGATGAATATTGTTTGCTTTTCTTGCAACTACAAACTGGGTATGGCAACTCAGATGTTATCAGGGTTAAACAAGTAATTTTATAGGTAACTTCTTTTTCTTTTATTATTTTTTTCTCTTGTAGGTAAACTGGACCAGATAAGCTTTTATTTATTGACCTCTCCATATGATAGATGAATGATGAGAGGGAACTAAAGTCTATAATAATCGTTATTCTATATAAGAATGCAGAGTTAAAATAACTAACTATCTGCCTTTTATCCAGAAGTACCTTGAACTTCAACATGACGTTAACATGTCCACTTGTGTATTTAAGCAAGTGTACTGTAGTTAAAAACACACTTTTTTGTTTGTTTTATAAATCATGTATTCTTAAAAAAGCACACTTCTGAAGGGGTGAGAGAGGAGTGAAGCTCCCTCTCTGAGATGGTTTGAAAGGTGGTCAGGTGTAATATTTTGTTTTTTTAAATCACTAATTTAGAATTTTTGGAAACCAGATTTTTCTAATTTATGGGAACCAAATAAACATGTTGCATCTTGTAGTATTTATAGAATGCAGAAACAGAACACTTGATGAATTTTGAGGGAACCACAAATCTTCCTCCACTTCCATTAAATCAATAACAATTAGTTCTTGCTGAACCTTTTGATAAAAATTTCTATTTAGCGATTTGTAGATACTTTTGAAAAAGGCTGCTTCTCCTGGAAAAGTTCTGTATCTGTGCTCTAAGCCTTAGTGTTCACACAGAATAACCCGGGCAAGAGGTGGAATATGACATTCCTGCTTCCAGGTGTTTGGAGAATGTCTGCAAAAGTGGGTGTCTAACACAATCCACTGGTAAAAAGCCACTTCACAATTATTTCAGACTGCACTGGCTGCACTGCTGGCAACCAGGCACCACACACATCTGCTACCAACCTAGAATGAAAATCAGATAAAGGAAGAATGTCTTACCAACTAAAGGGCCAATTTGTATCACTTTTCTTCCATGCCTTTTCCTCTTTTGTTTTTCTTCCACTTTTGTTAAGATTTGCCTTTTATAATGATGAAGTAATGAACAGTAGGTCTCTAATATGTAAACTGTAAATTTAAAAATATCTTCTCTAGAAAAGTCATGCCCAGAGAAGTAATTTTAATACTTAGTGTGTGCAGTTCAGATAATTTTCTATGTCAAAGCAAAGGTTGATGTCTTTTTTTTCCTTTGCAGCAGCCTAACTTCAAAAATTAATGTGATGGAGGATCACCAACATAATGACTTAGCTACTTTAAGTAGATGAGAAAATATTCCAATAGTGTCAATAACAGAGACTTTAAGCCAGAATGTTGTTTAAAAACATTCTGTTACTAAGATTTTTCCAAATTTTGTGTATTTACATTTATTTATTGACCTTGAAAAATAAATATGTCAAGCTAAGTGTTTGTTATTATTTTCAGTGACAGTATTGCCACTTCAACTCCTTTTGGAAGGAATCTATCTGTTGTGGCTATGGAGTTGATCTCTTTGCCTAAGATACTTGTTCATATGAGAAGAATTCATGTAACATTTCCAGATTCAGACAGATGTGCCTGAAACTTAATATACTGTAGTTAGAGGAATTATGGTCATTTGGTCACAGAGGAAGAAGAGTTAAATGCAATGCTCATCATGAAGTTGCAACTCCCAGATAATTCAGTTTCTTTCAATAGAGGAGTAAAGGTTTCAGGGTATTTGAGATGGAAGGCATGCTATAAAAACAGTCCTCTGTTAATATCCTTTTTTCTTTACAGGTCTTGAAGCTTTGGAAAAAAGGTAAAGAGTTCCTGAAATTTAGGGCTGCATGAGTTGAACTTTTTAGTGGCAAAAGTTATAAGCAGTTGAGCTTCCTAATACCCAAAATGAAATTCACCTGGAAGCTTAATTTATGCCCTACTGGGAGTAACCATTCCAAAAGCAGCTGTCACAGTTGGTACCTCTGACAGTATCTGAGGATCAAAAAACCTGAACAGAATTGCTTTTATCTATATGAGGTGAGCTTGGAAAACAATATTGCACCATTTAATCTTGGAGTACCAGGAAGACAATATCTACTTCTGTTTACTTCATTTGCTTTTTTTCTTTCCTCCAGCTCATGTTCTGGCAAAAGGGTATAGATTTATACTTTAAATCTGTTTATACAATTTAGCATGTACATGCTCCAAATACTTACATAATATATATGAAAGTGTCCAGAAAAGTAGAGTAGAACTTGTTTTCCACTAGATAAATGCTAGCACAGAAAACAGAATCATAGAATTTTTGTTGTTGCATTATAGTTGTGACATAAAAAAGCTACATACAAGTATTCTTAAGATTAGCAAAAAACAGAGCACTGCCGTAGAGATAAATGTTTTCTGTAAGGCACTTTGTAAATGCTCAACTCCACCAGTTTTCTTGTGACGCTCCTGGAATCTGCAAGCCAGCAAAGCAGATCCAGAGGGTTGTAACACCAGAGAATGAAATTAGCATTCCTGAAAATTCACTTAAACACAATGCAAAAACTCCATTTTGTTAGCTGTCCATGTTGTTCATATAAGAAATGAAGTGTTCAGAGTTTCTGTGCAGAGCTGCTCTCGTGGCTCCCAGGAGTTCACACGAGCTCCAGGGGAAGCACAGGCTCTGCTGCCATTGCCAGGCAGGCTCTGACCCACTTGGGATGCCACATTATGGTCGTGTTTCTTCAAATTTGTACACACAAGCTCTTGAAAAAAAGTTTCCAGCATGTAATAAAAGGCAGTTTTGAGTTCTTGAAATTAATTTTCTTGTGCATTCAGCAGGAAATACTAAAGTGAAAGGTAAAGCTGATGTATTTTTAACTGAACCATTCTTCATTCCTGCTCCACTGGTTCTGTAACAAAGTCAGCTCATTGCTTGGATCAGCTCTTTGCATTAGGATGCTTCTTAGAGAATCTATACAAAGTACATCCTTCAATACAACATACTGAATTAAGAGCTTATTTTATATAAAAGTAGATTTTTAAAGGTTGTAGCATTGAACAGGTGACTCAGGAAATGCACATTAATTGATGGAGAATCCTCATTAGAGAAAGCATATTACAGAAAAGCAAAAATAACAAGCTGTAGTTTGGTTGCAGTAAAATGCTCCCATTTTTTCCATCTGTGCTATGATGAGCACCTTGGGAGCAAGAAAAATCCAACTCTCAAAAATGTTAATTCAGGCCAGGGATAGCAAATGTCATGTGCAAGGCCTGAAAATGGCATTTCATCTTGACAAATGCACATCCTTTTTTATCAAGCATAACAAGCCAGAGACTGTTAGTGCTGGGTGGGAAAAGGGAGGAGGTGAGTGACACCTTCTCCCACCATGGCATGGACACTGCCTGATGGGCAGTGCTCTGTACAGCTCCCTCTCTGCAGATTGCCCAGCAGGAAAGCAGTGGCTGCAAGCTCAGCTGTGATCTGCTTTGATGGGGAAGAAATGCCACAGGGGAATGCTGAGGAGGAAAGAGAAGCTGGAACACAAAAAAGTCCCTATGCTACCTCTAGAGATTGTTTAAGGCTTTGTCCTTAATTTTGCTGTTATTTTGGACACAAATAGCTGTGGCACAGCGTGCAGTGGGACATTTTCTCACCTAGCTAATGCCCAGCAGGTTCATTTCCTGGCAGGTTGGCAGTGTCTGTCCCTGGACACACTGCTCTTCACTCTCACTGTGCTGTAAAGTCAGGACTAGCTGTGCTGATCCTCTGATAGCTCCAAATATTCTTATTAAATGTCAGTTGCCTACTGTTCAGTTTTGGTCAATGTCAGCTCCTGTCACTCTGAGCTCTCTTTGCTGGAGAGCTCTCTAGAGAACTTGCTGGAATTTGCCTTCCTCATTCCTTTTCTGGTTTGTAGGATTACTTGTGTTCATGGAGAAGCTTTATCTGCTGAAATGGGCAACTCCTTGTTCTTCAAGGTTAAAATCTTTAAATACTCAGTTAATTACCCTTAGAAAGTCAAGATGCCATGTCTGCCTCAACAGCATAGAAAAACATGCAACAAAATAGTGTTATTTTTGGGAAATCCTAGGGAATGATTCAGATGAAGTTTTAGCACTCAAAGGAATTGAAAAGTTTGCTAGCTCAGTCTACACAGTGCTTACAAATAGTGTAACAGTGCTGGAATCCAAGGCAGCTGCTGCTCTGGTCAGAGCTGAGGCACTGCCTGGGCTGCCCTCCTCAACAGGCAGTGAGTGAAATGGGGGATGTTTGATAGAGGCAGACTCTCAGCCAAATGTACAGACACCTTGGGGTGCACAGGGACACAAACTCAGCCAAGTTTTATTATTTTTTTAATTTACTCTCTTGAACTTCCTTTAGTGCTGAGCCAATTTCAGTTTAGGTCCCATCCACCATAAGTGACACCTGTTGTGAAACAGGGGCTTGATCCAACAGTGTCTCATGAGCCAAAGCCTTTAGCTGAGACAAACTGAGGTTCTCCATCACAGAGCTGGATGAAATAATGGGATACTTGTCTGTCTTGAAGTTCATGTTGTCTTGTTGCAGCCTTTAGGAAAATCTGGATGGGCTTTTTGAGTTAAAACTTCAGCTGTAACTTTGAAAAGTTAAGTTTATGCTAAGCAGTTTTGAAACTTTTTCCTTCGTTTCACATTTTTAGATTTCTTCTGAATGTGTTTCCAAAAAAGCTGGGATAACTTGTATTTTTGTCAGAAACCCTGTGATGGCTTTTGTTCCTGCTTATTAGCACATTATTAGCCAAGGAAAAGGTCAAAGCTATAATTAAAAGAAACACCAGTGTGTCTTAAATCACTTTAAAACTTAAATCAGCTGAGTAATGGGAACAGCCTTGGGTTTGCTCATCTCTTGTTTAGGGGGACTCTAAAATATTTACAAAAACAGACAATTTTCTCTCCAGTATTTTGGTATCAGGCCAGCAACAGGTCTATTAATTTGAGGGCTTTTGTTATTGCAGATTAACCAGAGCCAGAAACTGGTTTATCTTAATTACAGTTGTGTTCACAATTGAGTTTTAGTGAAGCCCTTCACAGTGGAAGTTTGAAACCAGGTTCTCTGTGAGGTAACAGTAGGGGGATTTTGTTCAATTGCATGGTTATATGTTACCAGTGATTCTGTTAGCTACAGAAAAAAATATTGCTGTGGAAATAAAATCCTTCCATTGCCTGGAAAAGCATAGTAGCAGCTGGTATCTTCAAGACACTGCAGTGAACCAAGGAACCTGCTTGTGGACTTTAAACTATTTGTAATCCAGCTTTTCCATTTTTATCATGAATAGTTGCAATAAGTACATGTTTGCATTCCATATAGTCGGGTTACAGCAGGTATGCTTGCATTTCTGGATTGCTTACGTGCTTTCTCTTAGGGATTGGCAAGCAAAAATAATTTTAGAGAACCCTTTTAAAAAGTAACCATAGGTACAATGATTTCAAGAGACAAACGTATTGTAGCAAGGGTTTCTTCACTTGTATTTTGATAACTCTTGAAATGCCCAGTGCTGTAACATTCTGCTGGAAAGTGTGACTGGTGAGGGAGTTACAGTGCAGACATTGATGAAATAAACAGGTTCTGGTTTGGATGGGCTTTGTATTTGCAAAAACATCCCCAGTTAATGCAGGTTGCTATCAGATTGCACTGGACAGATCAGAGCACCTGTGATTAGCTTTTCCCTGTGTTTCTGCAATGTGTAGTCAGTGTTTACAACTTTGATAGCAGTTCTCAGAACTACAGAAGTATCAAGTACTTGTGCCACAGAAATCTATTCTAAAATCTGTTACATCTTGCTCAGTATTGTGTTAAATTCCTTACAGCAACTTCTTTATAATGGAGTGAGAAATACTGTCAGCAGTTTCCCCACAATACCCTGATAGAGCTTTAATGTTAAATGACAGAGTTTTGGTTTATATTACAGCTTTCACAAAACAAGTTCTTATCAAAGTTTGGTTTTATTTAATAATTTTCAATTATCCTTTTATCTGGTCACCAGCTGCATAGCCCTTAGTTGTGATAATCACCTTTTACACACACACGTAAGCTTAGTGAAGAAATGACTGATGGGACATACAAAAATGAATCCTACAGAAATCACCCCATGTTCTCCAGTGCTAAGTCAAATATTTGTTGTCTTAACTGCCTTGACTGGGTGTTTTTACAATAAAATGTTTTTTTTTAAAAAAGCCTCCCCCACAAAGCCTGACATATTTTAGAAAAGTTCCAAAATACTTCCAGATTAGTAATGTCTTCAAGATGCCATCAGAATTGTGCAATTCCTGTGTTAAATCAGCAGTTTAGCTGTCAGTCTTAGTCATGCCATGCTTACTTGATCTCTCTTAAAAGGAAATGCAAAGTAAAGCTGATGCAAGTGACTCTGGATTGACCAAGAGAGGGGAGAAGTTAATTTTTTTAACTTGTGTTTTAGAGGTGCATGACACAATTAAATCTAGTCATGCAGTGTCATTTGTACCAATGTATGTGAATGAAATACTTTTCATCATGTGACACCATTATCCAGCACTGTAATGGCATCTACAAGTTCAACTACTGAATGTTTTGCATTTTAAAAGCCTTAATTGTTTATATTGTATTAATGTGTTTTTAAAGACTATAAGGAAATAACATTTCCTTGTAAATTGTTAAAATAATTTTGAACACAAATAGTTTTCAGACAAATCCAGTTCTGTATCTTAATACCCCTTTTTGTTTATGTACCACAAAGCTGTTAAAATCTGTTACCTTTTAAATAGTGTCTCCTGCTATCAGCCTCTCTCTAGTTCAAGGTCTTTACCCAACTGAGATTTATTTTGGTTAACAGTCTTCTGAAACTCATTGTATGTAAATAAATTTAAGTGAGCAAACTTAAATAAATATTTCATTTAGATATTTAAGTTCTTTCCTAATAATAAAGGTTGGATGATATACTTTAAAAAATATACTTAAAAACCCAACAAACAATAACCCAACAAAAACTCACTCTGGAAAAAAAGGATAGACTTCTGGTGCTCTTCAGCTTTTGAGAAATTCAAAGGTTTCAGCAATTTGTTTTCAATCAGTTTTTTTCCCCATTGTCTGAGTTTTAGTATTTTAGGTGAAATGATTACACCTGCACAACCACATTTTTAATTTACTTAAGTAACTGTTGGAATGCATATCTAGACTTATACAGGGAACCAAGCACATCTCAAGTTTTACTTTTGTACCTCTCTATAGCTTTGTCTTTTAAGGTTATAAACTTTGAAATTGCCCATTCAATCCCTTAGCCACTATAAATTCATCTGGGAGCAGGTATTTGTTTTTTGTGTGTTGTCACACCTGATAGAGCACAGACTGCAGCCAAATGCACAAATACTTTGGAAAATGCACTGGGAATTTGTACTTCTCTTGGAAACTCCTGCAGCAAAATTCAGTAAATTGAACTTCCTAGAGTTTTAAGACTTGAATAAGATGTATTACTATATCAAGGTAAGTGACACACTGGCTGAGACTGCATTTGTTTTGTTTAAACTTTACTATTTATCAGATGTGAATATGCATATAGGACTAATTAGAGACAATGCTGTTGCACAGCAGGTTTCTCAGTTTCTCTCTTCTCCATCTTTCCTGAAAGACTGCTTACTCAAAACCAGTTTGGTTTAACTCATTCTCTGCTCTGCTCTTGATTCCCCTGGAACACTGCAGGTGTTCAGCAGTTCTTCCACACAGCAAGCAGAAATCAGCATCTTCTCACTGTCTCATGCCTTAAAAATGTAACTGAAATCCTTCTTTCACCGGCAGTCTGGATCAGAACCCTTCCAGCTCTTACTCAAGGACTATTTCCTAAGCTCTTCTGTTCTGCTGGGAGTGCCCTGTTACTTGGGCAACCATCCAGCACCCAGCTTTTCCAAGTGGGATTCATCGCTGTTCTCCCTTGCTGAACAGCAGAGGTGTGGCTGTACCCTGACCCTGGCTGGGTGCTGGATGAGTCCTGGCCTGGCTGCCTGGCATTTCTCTTTGGGCCTGGTTTAACACAGGCCCTTCCATGCTGACCCATCCAAAAGGTTTAACAAGATGCAGCCTTCTGCTCAGGGCTGCATCAGGAGCAGCTGCAGGAGTCCCCAAGCCCTGCAAGGAGTTTGTGGTTTCTGATGTCAAATCCCAGCTGCTTCAAACTTCCACAAGACTAAAATTATTTCTTTGGGCCTTGCTTGAGTATTTTGCTATTTTTTGGTTCTAATCTTTCTTCTGTGAGCAAATGTGCTTCTGTTGACACTGTTACTGTCAATTCAGTAACAGTGAAGGAGACAAGTCTTAGTTAGAACCTAATGCACCCATGCTTTGATTTGCTATACCAACATGTCTGTTTAATTCTGCCTGCCTTCCCCACAGACTGCTTTAAAGACTTACTAGAAGCTATACAGAATATGAAGGTTTATTTCAAAAGAATACATTTGCAAGAATACACATAAATGCACTCAATGTAACAGTACCTTCTGCAAAAATAGGTTACATAATACCCAGTAATGAAAGAACAAATCTTATTTCTCTACAAATTAGAAAGCAGAGATAATAGTCCGGACAACCTTCAAAATGGAGGTTATTGTGGATGTTGTGAGAAGTAGCTAACCTTAAAGCATGACACCACAGAGCTAATGTTGGCAAATCAAACTACTAGCACACAGCTGCAAACTATCCTTTTGTACAGAATTAACAAATATTTTGGTTCCAATTTCTTTTTACACAGCTCTAGTGCCTCAGGGAAAATGCTTATCAAAGATACACAAAAACTATCCAAAATTACAATGTAACTATGAAAATGCCTCCAAAATTGAGAGGAAAATAATCATGTTAAATTAAAAAAATTTAACCAGGATTTCCAGACAAGATTTCCTGTTCTTAATCAGAGAAAGTTTACAAGAAATTTCAATAAGTTATCTTGAAACCAAACAGCTGTAGATCTTAGAATCTTCGTGGAGGTCCACCTTTAAATGGCTTAAATCCTGAGCCACTTCCCCTCTGCATGGAATTGCCTGTGATCTGTACAACTCTATTAATGGGTGAAGAGTTACTGGAAACAGAAGTTTTAAAAAAAGTGTTATGATACGTACCTAAACTCCTGGTGCACAGGTAATAACATTCTTATATCTCCTATCAACTGTTAAACTGTAAGTCTCAAAAGAGACTTGAAAACATGCAGGAGAAGAGACTTGGCAAGAAGTCCCTGCGTGCTGTGCTGCACCCCTGGGGAGCCCTGTGCTGGCTGGGCAGGTGGGGCTGGGGCTGTGACCCTGCTGCTCCCCACACTGCTGCACCTCCTAAGGACAGCACAGCCTGCAGGGGCTCAGTAGGGGATGGAGAGGAAGGAGTGCTTTCTGTACCTTGTGTGTGGGGCCATCATGCCCCCTCCTCCACGGCCATCTCCCATTCTCCTTGTGTCATGGTAGCCACTTCCTTGAGAACTAGGTCCATGCCACTCTTTCCTTGGTCCAGCTTCACGACTGTGGCGTTCTACGACGTGTCTGTCCTCGTTGTAGTGCTGGGGAGGAAGGGACACAACGTCATTCTCACAAAGAAAGAGCTGTTTCTCCTACAAGGAACAGGCCTGTCAACAAAGACACGTTTACAGCTGATAGAATAAACGCAAGTCTTTCAAGATTTCAGTCCACAGGCTGCTCACACATGTTTACAATATTCCTGTGACTTCTAGGTAACAAACTTAATGACAATTGTGTGGGTATGCAGTGAGTGAGGTTCCACAAACGCATACTTCCAATTCTGCCCTGAACTCATTATCACTGGCATAAAACCCAGGAAGGAGAACATTAATGTCACAGACACATTTTATGAAAAATCCTTTCCTTAGGATTTTCTCTCCTGAGAAGCAGAGAGGCCTCTGGAACAAAATGTAAACAATGATTATCTGCTGCTGTGGAATGCAACAGGTGGATCTGGGATTGGTCTCATGGTGGTTGTTTCTAATCAATGGCCAATCACAGCCCAGCTGGCTCAGACTCTGTCTCAGACACAAGCCTTTGTTATTCATTCCTTCTTTTTCTATTCTTAGCTAGCCTTCTGATTAAATCCTTTCTTCTATTCTTTTATTACAGTTTTAATATATATCATAAAATAATAAATCAAGCCTTCTGAAACAGAGTCAGATCCTCATCTCTTCCCTCATCCTAAGACCCCTGCGAACACCGTCACACATTAATGCTTTTTAAATACTTCAGGAGTTACCAGCAGGAGTAAATTAATCTGTAGTCTTTAAAAACAAGTCTTGCAGAAGGATTTTCACTTAGTATCACATTACAAATTACAATTACAAACTGCACTGAAAATAGCAGGCAGTGACTGTATGGTTAAAACCCTGAAAAGGTGACAACAAATTCTCAAAAGCTTAATCACCTACTCTCTCAGGTATTGTTCAAAAGAATAATGAACAATATGTAGGTTATCACAAAGTTATCTTTACAGCAACATAAAGATGCCAGACAAGAAGAATAGGGTAATTTTTGCATTATTAAAAAAGAGCCTTTAACAAAAAGAAAACTAAATTGAAAATAGGCAGAATGCTTGTGAATGATTCTGATGATGTTATGTGGTCATTTTTCCAGCATGAGCCTGCATTTTCCAGCCTCTCCTTCACAGACACAAACACAAGAAGGTGACTCACTTGTCCTCCACCTCTGTCTCCCATCACGCCCCGTTCTCCTTCCCTGCCCCCGTAGCCGGAGGCGCTGCTGCGGCTGCCGGGCGGGGCTCCCCTCACGTGGCCGGACACTTCCCTTCCCGACCGCTCCGGCCGCTCGCCTCTGTAAAAATTGCTTTCATCAAAATTTGGGTTTCAGTATAGTTGAACTGGTACCAAATCACAGCACATATAGACAGCAGAGATTCCTGTGGTTCCTAGCAACCTGCAGTGACTTAGAAACATTCCTTTAAATCTGTGTGGCTTTTTAAATAATTCAGGCTCACGTACTACTCGTTTACATCTGCATTCTACACAAGAGCCTCCTTAACTCTGTGTTGCTACTCATGATTAAAACAGACTGCTGGAAATCAGCAACCAGTTCCTAGACGAGATTTAGCACTTGATACCCTACAATGCTTTTCTTTAGGAGGAGAGGGTCTATTCTCTCTTTACACACTAATTCTTGAGGAATTATGGATGAATTCTACAAGAGCCACTACTTTCCCTGGTTACTCAGCACATTTACCTGCCATCCCGTTTGTCTGTGCTGATGCCTCCCTCGCCCTTCCAGTTGGTTTGCCGGGGTGGGTTGGAGGCGGTTTCTCTGGGGTGTCGGCCGTGGGGGATGTCTGGTCTGTCGTGAATGATCACCGTCCTCCTCTCATCCCTGTCTCCCCGCACCTCGCGCCTGTCCGTGTCCCGCAGTTCGCTTCTTGCCTGTGGTGGTTCATTTCTTCTGGACTCACTGAAGGTCTTGGGGTATCTCTCAAAGCCTGGCTCTTCCCTTCGTGCTGTTGGGCGAGTCTTTTTTGCCTCACCTTGATTTACAAAACGATCTCGCCTAAGTTGTTAAAGTAGGAAAGAGTCATTTGCTTGTTTCCCATTTTCACCTTTCTCTGCACATGTAAGCACATGCATGAGGATATAAAATATCACTTATCTTTGTATTAGTTCTTTGTTACTACATATGTGGAACAGAAATCCTTCCCACCCCAAACTGTATTTATTTCTGTAATTGTAATTTTGAGCTTGAGTTCTAACAGCCAGTTAAACATTTCTTTATGCATTTATTTGTTTCCATTTTGATCAGTGTAATTTAAGCAACCACAGGGCTGCCGTTTTGCCCACTGTGAAATGGGGAGTGCCAGATTTCCCAAGTCAGAATTGTATTTACAATTCTAGTTCACTGCAACCTAAAAGCAGAATTCCAGAAGGTACAATTATGTGGTCTTAGCTTTACTAGTGGTTACTGGAACCATGACATTCCATCTGGAACCAGCATTTATTGCACAGTAAATTACACAGGTAATCCACAGGAACTTGTGACTAAATGTGAAAGAGGAAGGAATAATTGCAAAAATCCTTTTGAAATGTCTCACAAAAAAAGGCCACCAGGTAGCTAATTTAAAGTGCTCAGAGAAAAGCAGATTAGATTCCATGATAAAAGTAGCCAGTCCTGAAGACACAAGAAATGTCAGGACAGTGCTGCAATTCTATTATATCAGAACTGTGTGAAGCCTTTAGCACCACGTTCAGTTTTGAACAGTCAGGAGTGAAATCCACAGAGATGCTGGCACACAAGTACCTGCTCCGTTATCTAAACTTACCTATCAAAAGAAGATGATGGAACAGAACCTTCTGGATATCGGCCTCGTTCTCTGTGATCAAAGTCATTGAACCTGTTCTGCTGGCGGCTGTAATCTGAGCCATGGCCAAAACGTGCATCTGTATCAAGAGCCATCTTCTTACTCTCGTTCCAGTAAGGATCATCTCTCCTTTAGCCAAAACAAAGGAACCCTCATCAGTCACGGGTAGCCAAATCAAGGCCTAATATGCAGAAAATTGTTGAGAGTCAGTTGTCTATTTTAGGAGATGCTCATTTGACCTTTGGAAAGCCACTGACAAAGGTAGACTCTTTAAAGAGTAGTAGACAAAATCATTTAAGAAAACACCCAAAACTAACCATCCCTTTAGCAGAAATATGAATTCTTAAAGTACAAGCTTCAACCATTAAGGCAAAACAGCTTTTCTCAGCAAATGCTCTAGATTGTGGCTTTTTGCCCACATAATAATTCATGGGATGCTTCTCTAATTTCAAAGCTCCCTCCCACAGATAAGGAGTATTTCATGTTTGTCATAAACTAATGCCAAACCAAACCAATACCAGAAATCCAGTTCTTCTGTGAAGACTACCTGCTTCAGGTCCAAATGCATTTTCAAATCTGATACAGGGTCTGTAGCTCTTTTTATTATGCACTGCAAATGACCAGTTTGCGAATTACCTGTGATCTACATCCCGTGGCCGTTTCAAAGAATTCCTCTTCTCCTGCTCATAGCGGAGCTGCTGCTGCTGCCGCCGCAGCTCCTCCCTCTCCCGCGCGATTCGCTCCGCTTCTTTCCGACGCTCCTGCCACAAAGGAACAAAAACAGAGCAGGTCTTTACTAGAGATACCCAGAGAACAGTTAGCAAGGATCCAAACATAGCCCTTGTCAGTTTTCTGCTAAAAGTTATCTGACAAAATTCATCCTTGAGTAGCATCTAAGATTAAAGAGCACAGGGAAAATTTCTCTAAAAAAGTAGACAACAGATCTGAAGATGCTATTGGCTGTTCCACAGAAATGTCTCCAGGTAATTTCTTGTATTACTACTGTATTTATTGCCCAGAAACACTTCTTGAAGTTTGCAGGGTTATTCTATAGGAAAAACCTGCTCAAATTACGGAAGAGTGGTATAGACAAAGTGATCTATTGTACTTCATGTTTAGAGACTGACTTGTACAGCTGCTACAGTAGCGAGCATTTTACATCAAATTAATCCCAAGGAAACAAGATGAAGATTCCCATTGTTCTACAATGCTAATTATGTAATGTTTGGCTGGGTTTTAGGAAACAAAAAGGACTGGGTAGAAGAGTGAAGATCAAAATTCCCTGCAAGGGAAAACTGGGCCATGCTCCAAACAGCTCGTGCACAGTCCAGAGCACAGCTCTGCCCACCTGTTCAATCCGAACACGCTCTCTCTCCAATCGCTCCCGTTCCATCCTCTCCCTCTCCAGCTTCTGCCTCTCAATTTCCAGTCTCTCCCTTTCCCTCTGCAGGCACTCTTCTCGCTCGTGCATTATCCGGATCCGCTCTCGCTCGCGCCGCTCCCGCTCCGCAATTTCTCTTCGCCTGAAGAAAAAAAAAAGAGGGAGCAGAAATTCATCTGAAAAATTTTGTCATCCAAAACTAACATCACCTTAGACATAGTCATTCAAGAGTTAATTCAGAGTAAGCTCTTCACAGAAATCCTTGCACCACAAGTCTACTCCTCTTAGCCCCAAGTAGCCAAAGTGGTTTTAGCTTATCTACAGAACCATTAGCAGACAACTGATAGGTAAAGTTATTTCAAGAATCATTTCTTGATGTATTTTATTCTTAATCTGGATTTCTCATTTGTCATGTGGCACACAGCAACAACAGTATTCAGTAGCCAAGAATATGATTTGATCTAAAAAATAAATGCTATTTTAGCTCTTATCTTCTTCAAACTAACAAAACATTTACTTAGGGTTTTCTGTTCAAAAAATTAAGACAGACAGCCAATCATGACTACTCTGAGTTGCACTTGTTAGTAGACTCATGAACAGCTTCATTTTGCTTTCTCCTTTTCACCTCCCATAATACAGCCTAGAGGAAGCACAAAAGGCATTTTCTCCTTTAAGCTTTATGCTTGCTGGGAAGTCCTTTGTTTAGGAATTGTTTCCCATTGTTTTGGTAAACCCAGCTAACAACACAGCTCATTTAACTGCTCTTTGCAAGCTTTTGGCCAGATGAAAACAGAAGAACAGAACAGTGAAGCCATTTGGTCTTTCTATTTAAAGGGTCAAGATTGTATTAGGCTTGATTTGTCATTTAGACATACAACATTCTCAGTGTGAAAACAAACAAGCAAATACCAAACACTACTTTTAGCCCTGTCTCCTAGTCTACTTCTCACCTTTCCAAAAAGAAAACTGGCATGCAGTAATATTTATGAGATAGACCCCCCACTGTAACAAACTCTAAGCTGTGTGTGTACATACATAGCTATTAAAAGATTACACAAAAATTTTGGAGTTTGTTAATTCCCATAAAGATACTGTTAGGTATCCTAAGTATCTATGTTAGATAGAGTCCCAGACTTTAACATCTGGTTAGAAGGCTTGACAGAATGCATTCTGATTAGATTTCTAAATATAGAATCTGATCAATTAATGTATACAATAGCCTTTAGCAAAAAGTTGGGTTACTACCTTCGCAGTTCAACAGCTCGTCGTATCCTTTCCAACCGAACCATGTGTTCTCGCAATCTCTGTTCCTTCATCTTTTCAAAAGGCAAGATATCCTTTCTACCCCTGTATTCCCTGAATTTCACTTTCTCTTGAATAATACGCTCTTTGTTCCTCAATATCTGTGGCTATAGATAGAGATTACAATGGTTATTTCAGAAGTCTCATTCATTTAGGGAGATTTCTGGATGCTATGTTCAAGTATGATTAATGACTTAGCAATCCCAAAGCATACAAAGCTTCTATCTAAGCTTAACAGTTAGTGATAACTTATTGACTTCAGTGCAAATATCAACTGCAAGGTAGGATCAAATCAGGTAAGGATTGCATCAAATCTATAGATACTTACTTTATCAAACCTTCCCCTTCTAACTGTCCTAGTGTGGCCTTGGTCTCCTTTTGTTTGGTCTAAAACTACAACTTGACCTGGGCTTTTACCACCTAGTGAAGGGGGGAAACAAAAAAAAAAAAATAAAAGAAGGTTTAAAAACATACACACAGCTATCTCTATTTGCTTATTAAAAATTCTTCTTAGTGAAATTTCTAAATCTCTGAAGTGAACTGGTACTGGTAGGAGAAGCATACCAGCACATGCCTGTAACTAAATATTAGTATAAAGTATGGAAGTAATAAATGTGTTACTGGAGTCTAAAAAAGAACAGTTGTTTAACTGTCTGGTTTCCAGTAAGAGCAAGAACATGCCCCCGAGACAAGTTAGACACACAGATTCAACAGGAGGAAATAAGGCTATATGGCATACTTATTCTTTTCTTTTCTTCAGTTTTTTTAGTGGATTCTTGACTAGGGCCACTTGTTCCATTATCACTCTTCTCATCTTTACCTTCTGTTTTCTTGGTTTCTTTACTTTCTTTTTTTTCAGATTTCTCTGATTTCTTTTCTTCTTTTTTGGTTGACGGAGTTCTTATTAGGAAAAAGAACACAAAAATCTAATGAGGGAAATTCAGCTTAGAGGATTTTCACAATTTCAGAAGATGTGAAATTCCTTACTTGCTGGCTTTGTCACTTGATGCAGTCTTCTTATCTCCTACGCTCCTACTCGAACTAGATTTCTCATCACTTTCCTTCTTCAACTCTTTTTTGGAGGGATCACCTTTCACCTAATTTTTTTTTTTTTTCAAAAGCAAATAGGTTAATACAGATTCTTGTCAAAGATGGTCTATTTTGGGTAAAGTCTTCATGGAATGAAACCTACTTTCTCCACAGAGATCTGCTGTCCGTGCAGCTCTGTGCGGTGCAGGTGTGCGATACACCGGGCCACTTCTGTGCTAGAGGACATTGTTACTATGCCGTAGCATTTTGCCCCCGGGCTTCGTGCATTTGTGACCACCTTTGCACCAAGTACCTATGCAAACAGGAAGAATTCAGGTTCTGAGAGAGACATTTCTAAGGAAGGTATGGTATTGCAATAAGATTTTTACCCTAGTATATAAGAAAACAAAACAAATTCAACCCAACCCCCTCAATTCACCAGCAACATAACTCCCACCCCGCTACAAAGATTGACTGACACTCCCAAATTCTCAAAAGCTTTGAGAACTTCATCCCAACTTGCACATTAAGGACTATTAATGCTTGCATCCTGTTTTGACCAGTCACCTCCTCATGCCCATTATCTAAATGCTACTCTTCGGTTATTGGCAAAATTCATTCACAGAAAAAGCACTGACCTGAATTTGATGGTTCATTTCTGACAGATGAACCCCCACAAAAAAAGTCAGCAGCTGCCAATTAATGGCAGGAAGGTATAAGCAGCACTATGTAGTGACTCAATAAGGGAGCCAACTCTTCAAAGTCATCCAGCAAGTGTGCCAGTTAAGCCATTTTAGCAGTCAGCTCTGACATCTGCTTCTTGAGAAGGTATTAACCTTTGTGCTCCTCCTTGCTAGAATTTCTATGGCCACTGGAGCCAGTCTTTTTGCCATAGTCATGCTTTAAAGGCAACAATTTTATCTTTCTAGCTGCCATCAATTTTATCTTTTTAGCTATCTAGACTGTCATGGTACAGTCATGAAATATTTCTCAATCAATTTTAAAACTGGGAAGCTACACAAATGTAAGTACCAACCAGCTTTACAGTGAAAACAGCCAAGTAAATGGAAGTTTCAACAAAATATACTCTCAGGTGTCCACACTTGTGAATGCATTAAATAATTACACCTACTAAATTCACTGGCAACATCAGATATGCCAAAATCAATACACATATTTGACAGTCACAGTGCTCAGGTTCTAACTAGTTCCCAAGATACAATAGTGCCATACCTGCACAGGCTTACACTAACACTACAAATTCAGAGTTATCAGCAACTCCTTTGGGAAAATGAGAACACTGGGTTTAGAAGACTGCTTAGCTTTCAAGATTTCCACATTGTTCTATGGAATTTGTATGTTTCAATTAACCAAAATTGGGAAAAGAGACTTAATTTAGGTAGACTGTAAAAAAAAAATCAAGTCATTGAAAGAGTTCCTAAAGCATCATACATTGAATGTGACATCTTTTTACCAATTCTTCCCATTCATAAGCCTTCAGAACACATTTTAGAAACAACCTCCCAAAGCAGGATGTTCTAGAAACACTGTTTGTATTACAATTTTATCAGTTAGAACGCTATCTTGCCCTCATGGTTAAATACAGTTGCTACAAAGGAACATAGCCATCATTATTTTAAAAGCCAGTTCTGACCAGAACTTTCAAGTATTTGTGAAATTTCTTTTGTACTTATCTTACCTCCACAGGAAGAAAAATTTCTTATAAAATGAATAGATGGCTCTTCCTGTAAGCATACACTCCTACTGCTGCAATATGGGGTTTTACATTGCACTGGTCAGACACTTCCTCTCAAACCCTTATTTAAATCAAGTATTAATTTCTGTAACTGAGTAGAGGAGGAGGAATAGACACACGCCACACACATGGTATCACAGCCCATAAAATACCTTTCCATATTTGCCAAAGAGATTTTTCAAGTCAGCAGCTTTTGTGTTGGAAGACAGTCCGCTAACCCAGAGGTTCCTAGTTGAACTTCCACTGCTACCACTAACACTGCTCGCGCTTCCTGCAACAAGTTTTACAAACAGCCAAAACATTAAGGAGACAAAGGTACCATCAATATTTTACTAAAGTGTCGCTGAAAAGAGAAACTTAGCCTGTTACCTCTAAGTAATTGTTTATCTGGTTACCTTTCTTGAAAAGATTTCTATAGAAAAAAAAATATATGCTATAAGATTTCATTCATTTAACCAGGCATTGAGACCAACAGTTTGGTTAGCTTGTATTCAAAGGATAGACAGAAAAATAATACAAATCTTTGTTAAAGGCATGCTTTACTCCTCATCTGGGTATGTACATTTAGCTTCAATATCTGGCTCTTATCATTAGCTACCATCCATAAAAAGGGGTTTTTTTGCACACGGTATTTGTTCTCCATCATGATGTCCGTACACTGCTCAAGTTACCAGAGACAGCAGAAAGGCAAATACAGGAGACTTGGATAATCCCAGCCTCCAGAATCATGTGATCAATTTCCACAACTTCAGAGTATTGGCTTCATCCAGAGCAGTTTTTTAAAAATACTACTGGATGTAGAACTAGATACAACCCACCAAAATTATTTCCCACATACTAAAGAAAATACTAAATAAAAGCTGGAAAAACACTTTGTGCCTTAAATACTCCCCTCACCTCATATATTAGGTATTTTTGCAACAACATAGCAATAAGAACTCAAAAGAGATTCATGTCATCTCATTCCCAGTATCTTTCAGTCCTCAGTTATGTAGCTCAGCTTGTTGTTTGCTGCTAAATAAATGAACTACTCTGGGATATGTTAAAATGCAGCCAGTCCTACAGGCAAGACCAGAACTAGTCTCCATCTTGACAGCTGGAAAATCTGGTGATATGCAGAGTTTTAAAAGGTAATTTAACCATCTTGAGAAGAGAGTTTTGTTTGTTCAATGCATCAAGATTAACTATGAGCAAAAGGCAACATCCCAGTTATGATCATAGTGAGGTTATCTTGATATTAGTTTAGATATATAAGGAAGAAATTCTTCCCTGTGGGCCGTGGCATGGGCTGCCCAGAGCAGCTGTGGCTGCCCCATCCCTGGACGTGTCCAAGGCCAGGCTGGACAGGGCTTGGAGCAACCTGGGATAGTGGAAGGTGTCCCTGCCCACAGAAGGGCATTGGAATGAGATGATCTTTAAGGTCCCTTCCAACCCATAATACTCTGTGGTTCTGTGATACACTCAGACCACCAATAAACACCATTTATCAGCCACTGTCCTGGCTTTGGCTGTGTATATTAAGAAAGCCTTACCACAGTTACTATCAGTTATCACATATGCTACATAAATGAGGACACAGCAAATCTGCTTTCAGTTTCATTGTAAGCATCTACAGAAGACCCAATTATGTCTGCCACAAAAAATTTCCTCTCAAATCCATTTATCAGGTAAAGTTTCATTCGTTCCTTAGTGTTATGCCAGAGATTCTGACAAAGGTTTTTGGCAGAAAGGGAGTAGGTAAAATAAGGAGACGCATGAGCTCACACAAATGCATCTCTTCAACCATGAAGCACCAGAATAACTGGTGACATTAATGTGCTCTTGAGCTCCAGTCTTCAAATTTGTAATCACAACACAAGGTTTTATGGAAACAGGTGGAAACTCCAAGGCTCCAAAGTTCAAATTTAATACATTAAACAGCCACAAGTGCAATTTTGCAAGCTGGCATCTCAGCTATAGTACTTGTCTGAAACTTTAGTTTATTTAAAAATGAGTTAGAATTACAAACAAGACAAAAAAATGAATTGTCATTACATTTAAGTACTTGCAATTATTTTTTGCTTGTTTTGCTGTAAGTCACAGCAGACTTATCTGAAAATTATAGCTTCTCATCAAAACAAAGACCTGGGAAATGTTAAATGAATTTGCTCCCAAAAGTATTTTGCAATAGAAGAACATATTTTCATCAAGGCTTTAGAATAAGCATTTTTGATCTTATGACAAACCTGGCATAAGGAGAAACAAAATATATGGACACATACATACAGCAAATGCCTACTGTACCTCTAGCATAATTTACTAGAGATGGCTGAGTTCAATCATATAAACCATTTTATTATGTGGGAAGCAATTTCTCAGTCAGGAAAGCATTTAGTTCAAGAAATACTACTCTAATTCGGAATAGTTACCTTTATCATCCTTTGATGTTGTCTTGCTTTCTTTAGATTCCTTAGTAGAGCTAGAGAGGCAAATTAAAAAAATCAGAAGAAAGTTGAAACTACAGAACTCGGTGTTGCATTTTATACTACTAACACTAACAGACAAGTTAACATTTCAAAAAATAAAAATGAAAAAGGGCCAGACTGTATATTTGAACAAATGATTCCCTTATGGATTCTTGCACTGATTTTCCCCAAGATGCCTGAAGATCTAGATTTTCTGACAACTCTATTCAGTGGATATATGGCAATCTTCTCCAGATTTCAGGACGGGGACTTGACTTCATTTTGTGTTCTTAGAACTGATAGCTGTTCATTACCATCATCACAAGGACATTTAAAAAAATCGTCAATTTGAAAAAAATAAATAAATGCTGACAATTCGACAATGCAATCAGTAGGACATAGTGTCTATACGAAGATCTTGAATTTTAAAAAGTAACTTATGGCGGTCAAAAAACCTACAGGCAGGAGCATAGGATACTAATTATAAGATTCTTGCTGCTACCCCCTTAATGTAGAGTGATCTTATTGAATGCTGGTACTCAGTATCGTAAAGAACTGACATAGAAAAACAAACCTCTTTGCTTGACCAGAGGCCCCAGTAGACGAGGGACCTTTCTTCAAAGTATCCTTTTCTTTGTCTCCAGATTCTGCTTTCTTTGAACTTTCTCTGGCTTCCTTCTTGACGGGATCACCCTTCACGGAGTCTTCCTTCTTACCATCTTTATGGTTCTCAGTCACCTCATAGTCCTTGCTTTCCTTCTCCAGGCTCTGTGAAATGGTATCCTGCACATCCTTTGGCTTACTTGCTTCAGAATCTGTAATTTTCACATTTTTACCTGTTTCTAGGAGGTCATCACCATCAAAATCCAGAGTGATGGCATCTTCGGCCTGGATTGTAACCGATATGTTATCATCCTCAGCTTCTTTCACAGAGGGGTTAGCTTCCATCTCTTCATGAGCCGTGTGATCAGCCTCAGCTAGGCTTTCTTCTGAAGGAAGAGGTTTAGATACTTCTTGTGTACCATCACCAGAACCTGCTTTATCTAAGAGGATTTAACAGGAATAAATATGGCAAAACAAGAAGTTTAAACAATTTCATATGCATAAGCTAGAATAGGACCTAGAAAATACAAAGCCAGTTATTAGCACTGATGGAAGGTTAGAAAAAAACACAAGGTGTATTAACACAAATATAAATCCTTTACCCAGGATCACTTATTCTTCATGGCAAAACACATTTTCTAGAGACAAATACCAAAACATTAGGAGGGAGAATACGGTTCCATCCTGGAGATACCCGTTCTTCATAAGAAGTATCCATTTTCCAGTTTAGGATTGAGCATAGAAGAAGAACATAGTTGCTTTGGATGTTCACAGTTTGATTTAATCTGTCTTTGAATCTTCCTGGTTCCAGAACTTCTGGCCTTCCCAAATCCGAAAGAATCA
Source organism: Zonotrichia leucophrys gambelii (assembly GCF_028769735.1). NCBI lineage: Eukaryota > Metazoa > Chordata > Aves > Passeriformes > Passerellidae > Zonotrichia > Zonotrichia leucophrys. The sequence goes on along the minus strand of NC_088180.1, from coordinate 6,511,029 downwards.
CAGTCTTGGAGAATTCCAGCCAGTCTTCCACGCCGGCATTCGCTGCTCCTTTCCTTCCCAAGCAGTTGCTTGGCAGTCAAGTGAGTTGTACAAGGCTGCTGCAGAACATGGATGGGTGAGCCTTAATCCAGAGTTCGTAGACAAATGGTCTCAGTCTTCATCCACTGGAAAGATTTTCCATCTCAGTCCCACAGAGACATCTCCATCTTCTTGGATTTGCACAGGTGAGACACTTCAGCCATGGGGTCCCTCGTAAACACGGAGTCTGTAGTTTTATCCTGTAGCTTCAGTAATGTGTTCATTCCATCTTGTGGCAAGTGATGGTGTCCCATGTCCTTTTGAGTCCACAAAATGTAGAATCCTTATGACTTCTGTCCAGGAAGTCTGTTTGCCCAAATGCATTACATTCCTTCTAGAGTTTCACTAATGAGCACAGCATAAAAAATGGTGCCACTCCACAGGTTTGCAAACCCCTGTTTTACCATCCTATGTACAAGTGGTATTTCTAAGTGACAGTAAGCCAAGCATATGATGGTCCATACATTTGTGGGGTGCTCAACTTCAGTGTGAGAGTGCAGCATTTCACTCAACATCAGTTACTGCAGTGCAAGTTGGAGCTTTGGCATCAACACTTACCGTGTATTAAAATCAGTCCTTGAATACTATGGCTTTTATTAAGAATCATAGTATTGCAACTAGATTATACATCCACCACAGTAACTGATAATACTGTAATCAACTCTTAAGAGTAAATAACTCTTAGGAGTGAAATAAACTGACTGCAGTGATTCCAGGTGCTGAGCTCAATGAGGAGACAACTGATACTTAGTGCTGGAGATAAGCCTAGTATTAGTAGAGATTGAATGTTACAAGAGAAAGTTGCCTGCTCTACCAGAGTAAAACCTCTGAACTCTATTAAACTTTAGACATACCTTTCTCATTTTCTTCATCTTCCCCATCCTGCAAGAAAAGGAAGTCAACACTAAATGTCTCCTATTTTGAAACTTCAAGCAGAACAATTTGTATTTTTCATAACATTTCTATTGTATGAAGGCAAATACTGAAATGAAAACTGTTTCCAAAGATTATCCAGGAACCAAACTTGTGCACCTCCCTTGTCAAATCACTAAAAAATGTTATGAAACTTCTTTATGAAATAACTTGGCATTTATCTGCAACACTTGCAGTTTGCAGTTGATTGGGACATGCAGATCTTGTCTTACCCTCTCAACTCAATGGGACATTTCTAAACTATCCCATGTCTTACCAAAGCCTTCAGAATGGATGCCAAGCTGCTGATTACTGCTTTCAGAGAAATGCAAGCAGTCCATCATTAGCTTTAAAAGCTCAAGAGAGAAGTCAGAAACTAGGCAGCCTCTCTCCAGTAACTACTTAAAAAGGAAACTCTGATTTTGATGGGTATTTACTTATTTCTCATTAGCTTTACAGAGCAAGAGATGCTGTATGAGATGTCATTTTCCAGACATCAGTTCCATGGAACTCAGAATGAATTTCTGAACTTAGAGATATCAGATATTAGTTTTAACACCAAAAGCATCCCTAAACAACCATGCCCCATTCCACACTTCCCACATTCTCCAAGGGCAAACTTCTACAGTAAACAGAAGTAAACTCCTGTACAGGCTGTACATACGACAACAGCATCTGGCATAGCCTTGTGATATGTTTTTAAGGGAGTGTGAAACATTCTTTTTGAAGTCTATGCACTGAATACTCCTAAACTGTAGACATGAATTATGTCTTTAAATAGGTCAACTTACTTGGAAAATCACAATTATCTCCATTACTAAATATTTGAATATTTGAAAGCTTCCGATACAGTTTACCTTTACAGTTTTACATATCTGACTCTAAAATGCATGCTGGAACAGAAAAACCATTCTAGAGTGATCTTTTCCAACTGAACAGACGTGAAAATCAGCTTAAGAGAATAGATTCAGAACTCACATGGACAGCTGGAAAAGTGTAATCTTCTATGTCTGGACCTTCATTTTCCTATAGAAATAGAAAAGGGACAAGATAAGGAAACTATTTAAAAGACACTCAAACTTTGAGGGGGTCAAGAGATTCCATTAGATCAGTAAATATTTAAGTGGATACACACTCAACAATGTGAACATCCATGAGCAGTTCTCCTGATGTAAAGAATCTGAACACTGAACTGAAAGGCACAAGTCACTGCCAGTACAAGGGAAAAGGATCCCTTAAGAACTAACTCTGGATGGACTCTGGCAGAATTTTAACAATCAGTGCCACATTTGTTTCAGGACTATTCAAATACAAATCAAGGCAAATAGAAAGAAAAGAGTCAAGTAGAGTAAAAAGAAAAAAAACATCTTCTACAGTTAAGCAAGACAAACTGAAAATCTAGTTCTGACTTCCTAGTAACAAACACTAAGAAAAATGTACATTTTGCTGATAAATTTGATGTAGAATATAGCCAAGTACCTGACTTTCAGAATCCTTCTCCACATCTTCTGTTGTCTCCACTGGCTCTGGGTCATGGTATCTTTTCTTTTCTGAAGATGGTAGTTCTTTAGAATTCAAGTTCTCATCTTCAACAGATTCTTTGAAGTCTTTCAATTCATCATTTCCATCTTGATCACTTGCATCTTGAGTCTCCAATTCACTTTCCTTTTGGTGTGAACACAAATACTTAATATAACTAAAAGTATTAGCTTTGTTCTAAAAAAATCACTGCTAGAATCAGTGTTTCACTGCTGGATCCGTGTCTCACGTGCACAATAAAATTCATACCATGTTTTAAAACCCCCCCAGCTTCATACCCTTAAGGCATCACACTGAATGCAGTAAAAACAAAGCTCCAAACTTCCACATAAATTACCACAAAGAAAATGGAAGCTTTTTCATTAACTGAAGTCAAACACTGACCTTAAATACAAAATGGGAAAAGTTTTTACATACTTTTATTACCTTGACAAAGGAGTCCTCTTCCACTGAAGCATCACCAGTCAATTCATCAGCTTCCTGCTTTTTACCTGAAATGATGGGATATGCTGAGGCTAGACCTGCTATGCAGAGCACACTTTTAATACTGATTATGTGTCTGGCCTTACCTAATTATTCTCTACTAGCTGGATTGTTCCCTATAATATAGCCCTCCAAAAACTGAGTAATTTTTAAGATAAGGAGATAAAATGTCAGCTGAGTGAGAATGAATAATCAATGCTGTTCAATAAACAAGTGGTTACATCCACGTTAGTGATCTTAATACCTATCCTTCTGCTTTGAGTGCTAATGGAATTCAGGAGAACACTGAACTAGAAACTAAACATTTCCAGAATTACTGATGTTAACTAGACATTATGACTTTGGAAAGGTCTTGCTTTAGAGGGTAACTAACATCACTGAGAAATTAGGTTAGAACAAACCTCTAAAGGTCATCCAGCCCACCCAACTGCCTGCTGAAAATCACAGTGGAGTTCCAAGGACAACAGAATGTCTCAGGGCTTTATTTAGCTGCATCTCTGAACATCCACAGCATGGCAATTACAAGCCTCTCCAAGCCACCTTTTTCAGTAGAGGATGAAGTGAGGCAGAAGAATTGAGTAGTGCAGCACTTCTGCTCTCTACATATGCTTTACTGTATTAAGGCCTGTGCCATTGAGGAATTCTGCTCCTCCAGCACAGGCACACTTTTCTCTATCAGAGATGTCTCTGTGGGGGTGATGACTAGACACAGCTCCCTTTGGAACCCACTGCATTTCCTTACTCTGGAAAACAAGACCCAAGAACACTAGACAGAAACATCTCCACACAAACACAGCCTTTGAAGAACATTCTGTCTCTTTGATTCAGTCTATCAAAGATTAGCCTATGCAACAGTTTTCAGTAGCACAAGGTACAAAAGCAGCTCTGTTAGGAAGTGTCTTTAGTGTATCTTCTACTGAAACTCAGTGTCAATTCAAATGCAAATGAGATGGCAGTCATAATTTGCACTTAATGCTTCATTTTTGGCATAGAATCTTCCCTCCTCCCTTCAACCTCTAATGAATGGCTAAACCAACTTTATAGCTATTCCAAAGGGATATAAAAGAAAACCATAAGGCAAAGTTCAACACAGTATGGACATCTCTGTTAGCTGAAATATTCAATTTTTACAGCCATTAATTTCTGTGGTCTTTCATATGCAGTCCTTAAATGCACTTCAAAACTGGACAGTCCTGAACTACAGGGCAAGAAGCAACACTATTGTTTTGGGTTTGCTTGGATTCCAGTTGCTTTTACTCATTTCCCTGAAAGGCAGCACTCTGACCATACTCCTAGAAAAAGCACATTGCTGTTTTCAGCACAGGCACACACTGATCTCCAGGAAAAGGCACGGGGCAGAAGCTATTTCTGTGACTGCAAAACATGAAATTTAAACTTTCAAATCTAAAGTCAGTGTCACTGATTTTACTTCACTTCAAACAAACAAACAAAAAAACCCCAAACCCACAGAAAGTCCAGTTTTATACTTGTAATGCAATAGATTTGTGAGATTTTCCCCCTGCACAGGTATGCTAAGGGAAGCCAGCTCTTCTCAGGAAGAGGACTTCCACTGGAAAGGACAGTTTCTGATGTGCACCACAGCTGATGCCTGAAACAAAGACTAACTCAAATTTTGTGCTAGCTTTTTAACATTCTGTGATAGAATCTAGAGATCCCAGATATCTTCAGCATAAACAAAAAGCAATGAGAAACAGCAAGGATTTCTACACACACTCCTGCTTTCTGTTTTACCCTCTCACATTTCAGTTTGTTTGTTAAACCCGAAAGACCAAGTTTTTCCTGCATCCCATATCCAGCTAAGCATTCACAGAGACAGGCAGGCACACAGGGCAGATGCCCAACACATTTGGCAACTCTCTAGCACAGACTATCATGAAAGCTATTTAAATAATTTAAATCATTTTGCCTGAGGAGGTATGGCTGGTGGACTAGAAGTGAGACTTCATAGGGAACAGAAAAGAAAACCAAACCAATGGCAAAGCTACCTTAAGTTATCCCCACCATTATGCAACAGCAGCTAGAGAGCTGTGATTTATTGACTGCTCCTCATCAAGAGCAAGTTACAGCAGTCAGTAATGAAGCTGTTTTATATTTTATTTGCTGCTAGATGAAGTAATGATTTCATTAGCTCTTCTATACTATGCCTGTTGTCTTTGTAGCAAGTCCCATTCACTCTGAGTACCAGAGGTATTCCAAGGCAGAACCAGACCTGAACAATGACCTTCACTTTTCAGCTGCAAGCCAGAAAGTGGTCTAAGTTTGCTCTCCCTCTCAAGTTCTGTGCTTCAGGTTACTTTGCTGCAGTTAGAGTTACACTATGCCACTCAAAAGTGGCATTTCAAGGTTCTGACACAGACAGTTTTCAGATGTTGGTACAGTATCTTGCCAAAAAGCCAGCATCCACAAAAAATTCGACGGTTGTGTCTGACTGACACTCATTTACAGTGGGCTGCTTAAAGGCAAACTTGGCTCTTAAATTCTCATAACTAAAATCAGATTGCAACACACACCTTGCAGAAAATGACTGCTGCTCTGAACTTACTGGAGACCAGTGCTGACCTGACTGAAGGGTAAGTTAATAAACAGAGCCAGAGCAGCTGAGCCTCCTGCAGACAAGAGGCACAGCTGGTCTCCAGTCACACAAGCTGTCAACACCCAAGTTTCTGTACAGGTTTATCCAAGCAGTGGCTGTTGAAAATGTCAGTGTGTATGCAGCATTCACCACAGATCTGGGTGCTTAACAACACAAACACTCATTCACCTTGCAGTGATGGCACTCCTTTACAAGCCATGCTCAATCCCTTTTCTGGCAACAGCAATTGCTACACACCATAAAATTATAAAATTGCAACAGACTCTTGCACAGAGAACAAATATTCTCCTTATAAGTAAGCAGAAGAATTAGAACATCTTTGTTGGTTTAACATCATGCAGATTTAGCTTTCATTTCATTTACAAGCCTTATAGTAGCACAAGATTATTCTACCTATTCATGGTCCTCCATGTGAGAAATTCAGGCTGTTTATAGAATTATAGAAGAGTGTATTCTGGACAACTCCTGAACTAGGTATTTGCATCCCAGGCAGAAGCAGAGTGACACATACTTATCAGAAAATTTTGGAAGAATTAGTGTTTGTATTTCTTCTGGTATTCCTGCTGAAACTCCCAACAGGGCTCTGTCACACTAATGCTAAAGATTCACCAAAAACATGGGATAAGAGGGAAAGAGGAGATAAACCTTCTATAGCATTAAGAGGTCCAGTACAACTTGAAAAGTATCATTTTCCACAATATTAACAAAAGTAAACAATCCTTTTCTAATTCTGAAATGGTACCATGAGGTACAGGAACATTTAAGTCTTCTGCTGTGTCTAAAAAGTACAGTTCTTAGTCATTCATTGTTTTTAGAAAAAAGGTCTGCGAAAACCAAGTGTACAACTTAGTTTACTTTGTTTTGTTCTTATATTTGAGTAACTAAACAGTTTTAATATAGAAGTCAAAGTTATTTGTGCAACAGTACAAGCCAGCCACTGTCAGCTGTTAGGTTTTGATGCAAGAAACAGTATTGTCAAACTGGAAATTCAGTTGCAAACTAGAGAGGGACTTAAGACACAAACTAACAGGTATATAACTGGCCTCAGAAACTTGCAGAGCAGCAAATAAACATCTCTGCTCACATTAATACTCCAAAGTTAAATATTATCAGCCTAAAATCTATTCTTCACCCACACTAATTCCAGAACTCATCAGGAAAGGAGCTTTCAATTACCAACTGTAATATTTCAATATCCAACAGCATTTTTGACTGCAGATCCTTCAAAGGAGCATTCATATCAGAAACATTTGAAAAATATTTCATAGTAGTAGTAAGGTAACTTCCTCTAGATACCAGACTAGGCAGCAGAATGGTCAGGCTTGAAAGGATAAGCTTTTTCCAAAAACTGTCATCTTTTTATAAAAAGAAATTCTTCCATAGCTACTAAATGCTAGGTTGGAGAGGCACAGCTGAGGCACTTAAAAAAGGAGCACTTGGCTTTTGTTCCTTTCAAACTTTAATTGGCAAAACCAACTGATCTTACCTGTATAATCTCCTGATTAGCTGCTCTGCAGTTCTTTACCTTAATTATTTAATAAAAGTAGCATCTGGAAAAGGTGTTAAAGTTCTACTAACTTTGCATGAGGACTGATCAAGGATTCCTGCTGGATTACAGAATCCTTCAGCAAGCATTTTTTAAGCTGGATGAAATAAAGTCCCACTCTTAATCTTTTGAGTAATGTCCTCCCTTTTAGTAAACATTAAAAAAAACAAAAACAAGGAAAGACAAATGTATCATTCCCTCCCCAATACACACACCCATTCCCACCCTAGTTTGGCCTGTATCAATATTCCAGACCAGGCTGTTGTAACACAGTGCTAGGGAGTCAGAATCACACCTTTTCCACAGACCTCAAGAGCTCCAGTAAAACTGGTTAGAGAACACTTTCACATCTAAACCCTACAGGCACCAGACACACTCAGTGACTTTCTGGAAGGACAACCTCCTTCCTTCCCTCCCACTGGCCTCCCCTTCTGGCTGCTCTGAGGAGGTTTAATCATCACTTCCACTCCCTGGCCCTTCCTGAAGATGTGTTTTCCTTGTAAATGAGTACCTAATACTCCTACTCTCCCTCGTACAGCAATAACAGCACAAGGAAAAATACTACAGAACCAGTAATGTCATTAATTTTACTGCTGTCCAGCAGTAAAATAATTAAAGACCCATCAGTATTAGTCTGAAGCTGTAGGATGGGGGGACAACAAGCACTAGCAAAAAGGCCTGGATCAATCTGTCAGCAAAATCAGTAAAGAGGAAAAACACCTCACAGTGAATAGTTAAAAATCAAACAATGTATTATTTCACACAGTTAGAAATAAACCAATAGCATAAAAAATACTTCCCCTAAACAAAACAATTAAATTTTTCATGTTCCACCATGAACCTTCCATGCTTTTGGGACAAAATTTTTTCATAAGACTTTTGTAATCTAAAAAGTAATGAGGAGAAACTCCTGAGCTTGCAAAGTGAACTGATAAGAACTTCACAAACTGTGTTTTCCTTTGAGGTTTACCAAGATCACACATGCATCAGGATCTGGGGCACAGGAGAGGTGGCAGGAAGAGCCACTGCAGCCCTGCCCCAGGCAGCAGCCCTGGCTGGCAAACTACCTCTGCAGAAACAAAACAGCCTAACTGCCCAAGAAACCAGTCCAAGAACATGATGCATATCATGGTATTAGTTTGGAGACTAGGAGGATAAAAAGCAGCAGATAAGAGAAGTGTTTGTCACAGCAGAACACGGAGCCATTGGGATCTGCATGAAAAGCTGTGGAAGAGTTTCCTTATTTAGCTTCCATGTAGTTAGCTTAATCAGCAGCTACCTTTCCAAAGCAGGGAATAAAGTAATGGCATAGAAAAAAAAAATGAAACCACATTTGAAAGTTTACTTCCTTTCACTTCTCTAATGTGTGAAAAGTGCAAGAAGTTATTCAAACTTTCTAAGCAGACAGATTTTCTTACTAATTTCACCATTCACAGCACCAGACTGACTGAATAATCACTTTCACCACAAAACTCAGCCCATGACAAGAGACAGTGCTACAAGACTGTTCAGGCCCCCGTAGCACATGTGTGAACATTCTTAGTGTGTCTGTTCAATGAAAAATGCTGCACATAAAGAAGACAGGTCCTTTCCCAATACTAACAGATCACAGATGCTCCCAGAACAACTGAACACACAAATCCAAACTAAAATCCCCCGACTCCAAACTCACAAAACAGTATTTAAATTCCCAGGCAAAAGAAAACACAGATGAAAAATCTGGAAAAAATCACTGCCAGACAGATCTGCACAAAATCTAAATATTAATGTCTCATAAGAGAAACACTAAAATCTCCTAATTAGACATTCCACTGTGAGGCTTCAACACCTATTCAGAAAATTAATGTTTATAAACCCTGTCTTCAGTAGAGAGCATACTAACACACCCACACTACACAGCCCTCTCAGGGAGTGACCCCCTACCACATATTGCTGTGCCCTCATCCCCAGCCAAGTGAGCACCTGCTGATGGCTGAAGAGCCTCTGCTGTCACACAGACCCTTGTGGCCAGGACTCACACCTGGAGCACCCCACGTTCAGGATCTCAGAGCACAGCACACACCTAACCCCTCCCAGCTCACACAGCACAGCTCTCCAGGAGCTGGGGGCACTGCAGTCACTACCTCAGAACACACATCCCTTATCCCAGTCATCTTCCATCTCTCTATATCTCTCTCAGTATAGATTTCTCTAGCATCCCCATACACTGTCTACATACAGTTACTGACAACAGACATGCAAGGCAAAGGACTTCTTATATGACAGCAGCTATAAACAGTAAAGTCACAACTACACCTAAAATATAAACCATCATCCTTCTTTAAGATGATACATGCAAAAAAAAAAAAACCTATGTAAAAATATTAAGTATATCAACAGATCCTAACCTTTGCCTTTAGTTGGCTTCTTGGTGGGTGTGTCAGCTGAAACACTTATTTCAATATTATCTGGATCACCTCCTTCCTCTTCAATAGCCTAAATGAGAAAAAAAATTACAATTTTTAATGGCTTTCTGCGGAAAGCTGGACAGTGAGACTTCAACAGAAGTCTGTAAGCCAAACAGTTCTTTCGGCATCTCAAAAATATTTAGTAGAACACTCCGGGTTAAAACTGGAGAAGAGCAATGGAACAGTAAGGATGAAGGCAGAGAGTTTCAGCTGTTAAAATGCCACTTTGGAAGTACAGCTTATCAAGGACCCGCACGCTTCTCTTTGGAAACGTAACACCAGAAGGCCACACCGCCATCCATAATGGCACTGAGGGCAGCTCAAAACCAGGGCAGCGGGGAGCACGGCCACCCTTCAGCCACAGCCTGCCCCGGGGCTGGCCGCCGAACGCTGGGCGGGCCGCCAGGCCGCGGGCGAGCTCCAACAGCCGGCCCGGGCAGCTCCGCCGGCCGGGACACCGCGCCCAGCCCGGCCCGGAGCGGCCGCACAGCGCCGGGGGCTCGGCGGGGCGGACCCCGGCCCGGGCACCGGCGGCGCGGCGGGGCCGGGTCCCGCCCCCTGCACCGGGCCAGCGGCAGGGCCGCCGGCGCCCCGCCCCCGGAGCCGGGCGGCAGCAGCGGCCACCGGGGCGGGCCGGGCCGGGCCTGCGCCCGCCGCTCACCTGCTTGAGCCGGGCGATGAGCACCGTCTTCACGCCGGTGATGTCCAGGTTGCGTCGCTTCAGCTCCGACTTGAGGTCGATGACGCGCAGGTCGCTGATCCTCTTGCTCTCGGTGGGCGGCGCCGCGGGAGCCGCGGGAGCCCCCGCAGCGGCGGCGGCGGGAGCGGAGGCGGCGGCGGCCATTTTAGAGCGGGCGGGCGAGCGCGGCGGCCGCGCGCACAATGAGCGCGGTGCCCGGATGGAGCGCGGCCGGCGCGCGCCTCTGCGCAGGCGCGGAGCGGCGCACCGCACCTGGCCCGGAGCGCCCGCCCCGCCCGGAGCCCGCCCTGCCCGTGAGGGGAGCGGGGGCTGCTGCGTCCCGGCCCCGCCGTGTGCGGGCACAGCCCCGGGGCTGGGCGCGGTCTGCAGCGCCTGTGCTGTGAGGAGCGGCTGAGGGAGCTGGGGCTCAGCCTGGAGCAGAGAAGGCTCAGGGGTGACCTTACCGCTCTACAACTCCCTGCCAGGAGGGTGCAGCCGGGCGGGGGTCGCTCCCTTCTCCCAGGGAGCGGCTACAGGAGGACGCAGCCTCAAACTGCACCAGGGAAGATTTAGGTTTGGCATTAGGAAGAATTTTTTCACAGAAAAAGTAATTAGACACTGGAACGGGCTGCCCGGGGGGTGGTGGAGTCACTGTCCTTGAAGGTGTTCAGGGAAGGACTGGACGTGGCACTGGGTGCCTTGGTCCTGCTGACATTGATTTCAGCCCGAGTGGGACTCCATGGTCTCAGAGGTCTTTCCCAGCCTAACTACAAATGTGATTCCTGCGTGTTCTGGCCACTGGTGTGTCGCACTTTAGGAAATGAACAATTGATCTGTTTGTGCAACGGTTTGTTATTGGAAGTATTCCAGAAGTACAATACCAATGTTTTAAATTTTAACCAAAGTATCTCTTTTTATGATTTATTAGGCTGTAGTTGTACCAGGTAATGGAAGATGTTACCTCTTAGTTCCCTTTCATTCATTTGCTGTAGGAAACGCTTAAAGTTATTTTGTCAACAACAGATGTTAAACTCCTACTAAATCTTCAAATGAAGCAGAATTTAAGTACCTATAAATTGAAGTCACAACAGTCCTCTTATTCTGTCTCTTCATTCAGAAATTACATATAGATAAAAATGAAAAAATGAATGTTTGTTTTATTTAACAAATCTTTATTGCAAATTAAGTTCTGAATCCTAAAAGATTGGTTACTGTTCTCTTTATTTTTTTTCAAAGCGCACTTGGAAGTGCATTTCAAAATTACCTGAAGTAATACTTTCATTAAGTAGTTATCAGTTGACAAAGGGTAAAATCTATGTATTTAAAAGTAGACATGTACAGAGGCCTTAAAGCACACTTTGGACTGGTAATTGCACACATGTCTTAGCTATGTTATGCTGCTGTTGCAGTTGATACCAAGGTTTTTATAAAAAGAACAATCTTAAATAAGACTGTATATTTTTGATTATGCTGTCTTTTGTGACATTTTTATTAGCATCAAATATAACAGGATTGACTTTGAGGTTCATAACAAATGCTAGCTTAACTATAGACTACAGAAACATTTTTGTGGCTTGTATGGAAAAAGACCTATTTTATTTTCACCTAACCTTGAATTCAGCACTGCAGCAAAATTTTAATCAGGGCTGTCAGGTTTGCTGTGGTAAACTTGTACAAATACACCCAAAACCCACTGAGGGTTCCAGAATTAGTGAAGGCAAGCTCAGTGTATCTCATTTGTGGAAGGAAGATGAGAGGGATAACAAATACAGCACCTGCACTGGTTTTTAGGGATTTCTTGACATACCTAAACCTCAGTGCTTGTTGGTTGAGGTCATGGAGATTTTAAAGCTTTACCCTTAACACGTCCCTTCCCCAAATAAAAGCAACCAAGAGAGCCAAAAGTGACCTTACCTGGATTCTCAGTCATCCTCCTGCCTCAAGGCACAATAAACTATTATAAAAACAACTTTAAAGGATGTTTGCATAACCTGTTCTTAAAGCCCTAAACACAGATTCCACTCATTCCTCAGGCAGTCTAGTCTAGTCCTTAACTCTCCTTTTTCCAATGTCTGGATTAAATACCTTTTGCTGCAGTTCAGCTGATTTATTCCAAGTGAATATGGACAATGTTCTCTTTTTGCAGCACTTTTTTGCACAAATTGAGACTGTTACCATATTTTTCTTCAGTCTTTCTCTTTTGGGTTGATTTTTATTAAAAGCACAGATTATTTCTTTTACTTTTCACAACTTCCCAAAGTTACCTTGGTGGCAATTCTTCTGGTTGTGCATCTCAGCAGAGTGCATGCCTTTTCCAACCTCATGAACTTGCTGTGTTCTGCTTGTGATCCACTCTGCCCACTGGTTTCTTTTCTGCAAGTTCATGGCAGCATTACTCTTCTCTGTGCAGTTGGTTTCTTGCCGTTTGTAGAATCATCCTCCCCCTGTTGCAATGATTTCAAACTCTACTCTTGCTTCTCCTCTTTGCAGCACCTCCCAGCCAGGGGGCAGCTCCAGGTTTGTAAGTGTGGTCTCTAAGCCTTTTGCAAAGAGATTACAATATAGAAGTGTACCGGGAATTTTGTTTGATGGAAATTTAGTATTTATCCATTTTGATAGAAACTGTTAATAGGGATCCTCTAAGTACAACCAGTTTTGTATCAAATTAGTGGATTTTCTCTCCAGATCAAATCTCCATATCTTTCTTGTGAAAATGTCAATGAAACAGAAGAGCCTTGCTGAAGTCAAGATCTTCAATTTATTTATGTTTGTAGAACCAGACATAGAAAACTAGGTTGGTTTGATAGACTGGTATGAACAAATCATATTGGTTGGTATTTATCATTTTGTTATTTTTAAGGTATCTACAAATATTTTTGAATTCACCTGGGAATTTTAATCAAGTTGACTGGATTCTACTTTCCTGTTTGTTTGATTGTTATGTTGTTTGGGTTTTTTTCCTAAAGAAAAACACTCAGTCCTTTACTAGTCTCTTGAAACATCTGCCAGTTTTCAAAATAAGTGTTATTTTCTACCATTAGGTTCTGAAATTTGTGGAAAGGTTTGATTAGGAAATGGTAATAGACTTCCAAAGAGGAGAAATGTCTGGCCCATATATTAGTATTTAAACAAGTGCAGACCTATGCTCCTGTATATTGGTTTTTGTCTAGTTTGTGTGTGAGACAGCTGGAAGCTGTGAATATCCTTGGATTTGTCACATTTTCCCCTGGGCTTTGTTCCTTGATGGGGTTTTTCTGTGTAGATTATCCCAGTCCCAGCTTCTGAGCCCAGTCCATTCCCAACCTGACACTGAAGCACAGTGCAGGAGCAAACACCAACATTCTCATCTCTTTAATGGTTTGATGAGGATGGAACCTGAATTTTTAAATTAATTAAAACTGCAGTTGTAGTGTGTTTGGGCTCTGTAAAAATAAAGGGGTGTTTGGTGTTTTTAAACATAGAGAAGTGGTTCTTTCCTCTTTTCTGTAAGGAAGCCTGGCTAGAGCATTCAGCTAGAATCAACAGGCTGTCCCAGTTTCCTTCTCTTCACACAGCCACCCATTTGTCCATATCCCTTTCTGAAAAAAAGAGATGTTGGTTCAGGAAAAGGGGAGGGGTTTGTGGTGCTGGAAGGTCACCTCCAAATACAATCTATACAGTTAAGCAGAACCCTGTCTCATTGAAACACATTTCTCTTTTTTATTGCAGAGATCTATGTACTTCTCTGCTTAGCATATTGCTTCTTTTAAAACTGACTTTTGCAGTCTGTGTCTTTACTCTTAACTTTAGTTAACAACAACTCTAAAACTTTTCTTTGTTTGCTTCTGAAATCCAAGTTTCTAGTACAGATTTTTGGATCTTGGGGCTGACTACATGAAAGCTAGTTATTACAGGAATATATGATGCAGTGACTCAGTTCCTTTTTCAGTCTAATCCTTTCTAAAAGTCAGGCTAGGCTGGTACTGGACTAACTGAAATAGCAGGAAGGATCCTTTTTCCTTTGAAAGACACTGAGTCTTGTCCCAGTTCTCATGTTACATTGACTGGTTGCTACAATTTTAAACTGCACTATTTCTCTGCACTGCAGACAGAGCAAGAGTAACTATTTGGAGATTTCAGTGAATGCCAAACAATAGATACACTTTGAGATTAAAATCACTGATAATTTAAAATGTATCATTGCTATAAAAAAGTAGCTTTTTCCACTCTGAATGTATAGTTTTCTTTTTGATGTATTATAAATGTACTGCATGATGAGCAGTCAGAGGAGGTTGTAAAAATGAATTTCTGATCTCTCATTGTTCTCATTATAATTATTCTAGAGAACAGAAGGAAAAGAACATAAATCCAATTGTAAATAAACACAAATATCTTACATTTTACCACTGAAACCATACATACAGGCTAGGAAATGGCTATTGAATTTCTTAGTGCAAAGTCAGACCATTAAATGCAGGATGCTTTTGTTTGTTTTAAACCTAATTGCTCTAAAAATAGCCACTGATGCATCATTAAAACACAAAAATGTGTTTGGCCCCATTATTGTACGAGCACTGAAAGAGTAAATAGGAATATCTTGTGATCTTTCTACTAAGAGCTTGGTGACATATTTGTCTTTGAATAAGAAAAAGAACTATTAAAAATACTGTCAACAAACTAGCTATTTCCAAGTAATTATATGCACCACACCTTCTTAATTATATGGCAACTTAAATACTTAAGCTATCAGATAATCTCAGAAAGATACTGTGGGACCTTAGCAGGGATTTGCATAATTTCAGAAGTCATGTGTTGTGAAAGTGCTGTGTCCAACCTTACAGAGCCTTATCAGGCTGTACAACATGAAACCAACTCAGTGACTGCTGGGTCACTTCTAGATCAACATTATATTTGTATTTACTATGTATATATAATATAAGCAATGCAGGGTATTTTGTTTTTCCATATATCTTACAAATATAAATTACCTGAGTGGTGCATGTTATTTTCCAGAGCTTTTGAAAACTCTTTGATTAATTGCATTTGAAAATTTCCATCAGAAAATGTATAGCACAGACAACCATCAAGTTTTATTTTTGATGCTGCAAATGATCATTCTCTTCTTGTTTCCTAGTAGCAATTCTTCATAATATCAATATTTCAGGATTTTTTATCTTTTCCCTATTTCTCCAGTTTTCATGGTTAAGATCTTCATCTGGGCTAACTGGGGCTGTAACTATTTATCATCCAAGTACCAATCCCGAAGTTTTTGTGAGCTAACATAGAAATGTTTCTGTATTATCTGGTTTTCTGCGTCATCCTCACAACATATTACCAGGGGCTTTACATTTTATTAATATTACTAGTAATTGTAAGTTGCCCTAACTTGTGCAAATATTTAAATGTATGCTTGAGTGTGGTCCATGTTAAGTCTATAGAAGTACATCTGATGTAAATGTCAAGGATGGCCCGATGAATACCCTGCAGTAAGGGACAGCTCCCCCAGCAGTGACAGAGCCGCACTCCTGCCTGTGAGGGACAGAGCCGCACTCCTGGCCGTGAGGGGCAGAGCCACACTCCTGGCCGTGAGGGACAGAGCCACACTCCTCCTGCCTGTGAGGGACAGAGCCCACTCTGCGTAGGACAACCACACTCCGCTGGAGGGACAGAGCCACACTCCTGGCTGTGAGGGACAGAGCCACACTCCTGGCTGTGAGGGACAGAGCCACACTCCTGGCCGTGAGGGACAGAGCCACACTCCTGCCTGTGAGGGACAGAGCCGCACTCGTGGCTGTGGCAGTTTTAGAGGTGAGCACCTTCCATCCTGCTCTGGTCACTGCCAGGTTTCAGCCAGCAGGGCCCAAGCAGAGCCAGCCCTCTGTGTGAATGCTCTTGGCCCCGTGCCCATGGGGCTGTTCCAGAAGCTGCTGCTCAGCCCTGGAAAAAGCTGTGCCTTGCTTTCATTCTGGGCCAGCAGACTGCTCCAGCAGCCCTGCACTGAGCTGTGTCCAAAAACAAAGTAACCTGCTGCAGGTACCTCAGGATAAGGGGGTTACTTTTTTTTAATCTTTTTGCCAAAAATGTAAAGTGCAATCTCCTGCTGGCTGGTAGGTTTTGATCTGGGATAAAATAGTTTCTTCTCCATGTCTTTAGTTCTGCCAGGCCCTGGGGTGTGCATATAAATGGTTTTGTTCAGCTGTAGTTAGAAGAAGTTGAAGAGTTCAGTATGAACTGATGACACCATAGCCTGAAAGCCATTCTGAAATTTGCATTAGTGATTTAGAATTATTCCATTTAATCTTTTGGTTTTCTGTACCTAAGAAGTGTGAGAAGGAGAATGTTTTGGTTTGCTCCAAGGGATCAATAATCTAATTTCAAGAAAACTGTCTGTCTCTGCAAGACACTAAGATAATGGCAGAAAAAACTTCCATGAAAGGCATATCTAGAAGGTTGGATTTTCAAAAATAGTTAATAATTCTGGGCACTGAAGTATTTTCTACATCACTTTTCTTTTAAAGTTACATTCATAACCAGTCAATAATGGACAAACTAATTTTTATCAAGAGTTTAATGATGACTGGCCCGCAAATTACTAGATTCTTGTCAGCTGGTGATCCATATTGAAATAGATGTTAGGAAATCTTAGCCAATAAAGATCTTAGAAATTCTGCCTTTATGTTACAGAAAGATCTACAGAATTATACACAGAACATTTACAGATCATTTGGCAGCTGTGACTTCTCACTGGGAGAAAATCAGGACTGCTTTACTTTTTAACTTGTGAACTGAAAACTTCAGCCACCTGGCTTTGTTTTTGAAATGATCTTTTATATGTCTTTCAGTTGTTAAGCAGAGAGTGACTCTACATTTTCTCTACCAAGAACAACCTTTCTGTCACCTTTGACACAAGAGCTCAAACCAATTATTACACAAATAGGTAAATACGTAACTTGTTGGTGTGGTTTTTTTATTGGTATTAGTCTCTGATCAGCTTATTCACGGTGCTCCTCTGTCTCATTTCTTAAACTAATCCAGCCAAATTTTTATTAGCTTCCTCTCATATTATCTATACTGTATTTTCTTGAGTGTCCCACTAAGATTAGAGTTCTTCTTCCTTGGATGCATATTAAAAAAAAGCTGCATAAACTAGTTGCAAGACTACATTAGGAATAATTTTTGCAATAGCACTGAAACTTCTCTCTCTGAGAATTACTTAGACTAAATTATTATAGAGACATATTTGCTTTTTCATGTCTACAAAATGTTGTTGACTTAGGGTCATTTACTTAATTACATTGGTAATTGAAGTTGGCATCCAGCTGCCTTTTACCTGACAAATACCCAAAACTTTTGGTCATTAACATTCAAATGCACATTCTTTGTATTTGATGTTTTTTTTCCCTTTGCTTCTATTAGTCCTCAGGGTGATTCACTTCTTCCCATATATTGTGTTGATTGTTTTTCCCCAGCTGATTTTTAGTAAAGTATTCCAACTTTGGATCTAATGCTTAATGGAAAATACCAAAATTGCTTACACAGTCAAACCACTGGTGACCTCTATGAAATGATGTGACCTTCCTCCCACTGTTTGTTGCTGTCTTCACATTCTCCCCAGTTTCATTGGTTATTTCATCTGTGGCTTGGTGTCTTTGTTTACTGAAATTAGCTGGATGTGACATGACTTAAAAAAACTACCCAACACCACAAGAAATATGTAGAGAAAGGTGGACAGTTAGTGCTGGAAAACCTGTGGTATTGTCTTTATTGCAAACTGAAATTAATTGTTGCTTTGCTCATGGAACCACATGAAATAACCTGTGATCCTTTTTTCCACCTTCATTCTATGTGGGTCTCACTTCTTCCTGTGTTCTCATTTCACACATTAAGCTGCAAAAGTCTTTATTTCCATATCATTTATGTGCTATAGCACTTTTTGCATTTTGTACACTTATGAGTCTAATTTTCATGTTGTTTTATCCACTTTTGCTTTAAGGAAATTCTGTTCAGAAACTCATGCAATTAATAGTGTCAACATGCATTTTTCCCCAGTGACCATTTCTTTTGTAATGATGCATGCAGGTTGTTTAGCTCCTCCAAAACACGTAGGAACTGGTGTGTGCTGATGACTCTCTGGTGCAGTGCATTCTGAGTAAGATCTTTAACTATTTGTGCACCAGACTGTATCCTTCTGCTCCAAAGCCTCGGGTTAATGTAGCTGTTGGTCACTGACAGTATAGGACCCTTGTCTATGCAGTGTTTCAGTCTGGAGCTGCAATGTGTACCTGACATTGATGAAAGGTCATCTCTGGCAGAGGTATCCTGGCCTCTGGCAGTTGCAAAGTCAGCAAACACTGAGGTTTGCTGCTGTATGAGAACTTTACCAAAGCTGGGCTGTCCTGTCACACACAGCCACTGTACGCGACAGGCTCCTCACCCTTTGTGTGCACATCAGTAATGGAGAGGGGGAAGGCTCACCTCAGCCCGAGTCACTGACTGCACTGTGCAGTAAAGGCAAATAAATTCCTATTGCTAAGGAGCTGGGATGGAGAGTTGGGATTTGTTGGCATGTCCTCACAGCTGTCACTGTCTGCAGGACAGGCAGCTGTGAGATAGATACTGCCAAGTCAAGGGCAGACTTGGTGGGCAGAGAAGGAATGGCTTTTAGACAAGTCCTAGAGGGGACATCACAGAAAGGGTCAGGTTGGAGGGGAGCACAGTGGATCCCCCGCTGGTCTGACCTCCCTGCTCAAGCCGGGTCATCCCAGAGGCCACGGCACAGGATTGTGTCCAGCTGTGGCGTACCAGGGCAGCCTGATCCACCGCTCGCTCGCTGCACAGTGAAGAAGTCGGGTGGAACTTTCTTTGCATGTTTCTGCCCATTGCCTTGTGTCCCATTCCCCGGCACCACCGAGCAGAACCCGGTCCATGCTCTGACACCACCGCTTTACGTATACACACACAACCGTGTACATGCAGTAGCAGCGAAGGCAGCCAGGGCCGGGCAGCCCGGTGCCTGAGGAGCCCATCCCGAGCAGCCGGTGCCCTCAGGAGCCCATCCCGAGGAGCCCATCCCGGGCAGCCCGGTGCCCTCAGGAGCCCGCCCTGCCCCCGGCCCGTCCCCTCCTCAGTCCGCGTTGTGGCGCCGCCGCCCGGCAGGGGGCGCGGCGGGAGGCGGGGCGCGCGCCGGCGCGGCTGCGCTTTGCGGGCGGCTGTAAAGCAGCGCCGAGTGTCGCGCTGCGCTGGGCAGGGAGCGGCGGGGGCTGCGCCACAACAGAGCGGGGCCCGCCCGGCGCAGCGGCCGCACCGGGACCGGACCGGGGGCAGCGGCCGCACCGGCACAGCCAGGACGCTGCGGCCTCTCGAACCGCGCCGGGAAGCGCCGCGGGGTCACTGCGGCGCCCACCGGGGCCGCTTCTACCCTTCGGCCCTGCGCAGGGCGCCGGCGGCACCCTCCCCTTCCCCCGCGGCCTCGCTGTCTCAGGTACGGGGGACGGCGGGGACCCCGCGGGTGGGGCCGGGCCCGGGCCCGGCCGGGGCTCCCTCGCCCCGAGCCCTGACGGCAGCGCTGAGCCGCGGGGCTGTGCGGCGGGTGGGAACTTCACGCAGAAACGTATTTTTCCTTTTTTATTCAGCGCCTCGTTGACGCACAAAGCCGTGTCTTCACTGCGGGCAGCCGCAGCACTCTCTGGGGTTTTGTCACAAATTTTCCCCTTAGGGAAATGAGTTTCTATTTCTGTGCGTAATAGCGTTTGTTATGACGTCATTTGTTTTGTTTGCGAAGTTAGTGTTCTCTTAACCCGTGTTTTAAAAAAAATCACCGTTTTCAGGTGGTTTTTGCCTGATGAACAAGGAAGTCCCGTTCATTCAGAAATGTAGGCCAGGATCCTCAGAGGTACGTGGGCTTGTCACTGTTGCAATGGGCAGGTGCTAAGGGTATGTACTTTATTAAGTGTTTTTGTGATTAGGGCTGAGCATGCATTCATGGAATTTTCGTGTTGTTTGAATGAGCTCTTCCATGGCTTGAAATGATTTTATTAAATCATAAGCAAGGCCTGGTTGCTTTAGCTGATTAAATGAGACCCTTAATTCCCGATAGCCAAGTACTTCTCCAGAAGAGGACATAATGCAGGAGGTAAGAGTTTGCTGTCATTAGAATAATTTTATTTTAATGCAGTTATTTCAGAAACAAAAGGTTTGAACAAAAAGATAATATTTGAGTGCTCATTATGTAGATCTGGGTTTGTCATGGTATCTGTATTGCAAACTATGAAAGGAAAGCTGTTTTCAGTATAAGGTCTTTCCCTGTCTTTGTTGTAACTTGTAGAAAATTCCAAAGGTATATTTATGCTGGATACTTAGTAGAAAGCTTTTCCAGGACAACTAATATTTAAATAGATAAAATGCTTTGCCAGTCTTAAAACTGGAAATTACATCTTCTTGTTGTTCACATATCCATAGTTCTTGCTGTCAGAACTAAGCAATTTAAGTGGTTTTGCACTTACTTTTCTTTTGGATAAGGGACTGTCTTGGGGCAGGCAGGGAGGGATCAAAAGCAAACCCTGTTAGACAGGATGATCCTTGCTGATGTGCAAGGATTGACAGGGAAAGAAATGATCTTGGTTAATTTGATAGAGTGAACATCTGGTCACCTGTCTGTGCACTCATCCACAGTATAGAATCACCTATGGAGTTCATAAGGTGGGAAAGGCTGTAGGAACATTTTATGGTTCACTTTAATTAAATAATAGAGTAGAAGGCACCAAGCTTCCTGTTTTAAAAGCTCTTGAAATCTTGCATATTTAAAAATCTGGTGGTTTTTATTGATGGCTGAAGCCCTGGCAGCTACAGATGAGATTGTGTCTGGTATTGGGAGCTTGAGGGTGAGCAGCTCACAGCACTCATGCATATTTTGCATGTCCTTTCAAAATATGGATGAGAACACTCTGACCTTTCAGAAATATGTCTTTAATGAAGCAGTGGCTTTTGTAAAAGTGTATTAAGGGTGTATCTTAACAGGACTGTGATTCCAGTTTATATTTGAATTAGTAACTTTGTTGACCTACATAACCAGATCAGTTAGAGCAGTTGATTTTCACTGGAGGTGGCTGTGTTGCAGTAACATTTAGTTGACAGCAGTTGCTGCCTTCTTTTTCCAAGATGTACAATCTTTCATTTGTTTCTATTTCCTCTAATGGTGAGGACATTCCTTTGAGAAGATGGAAGTTATAGTGCCCTCCTCCATGGCTGATGGATTATAGCAGCTTGCATGTCAAGCAGTTGAATAAATAGAAAAAAATTGAGGGGGGAGTGATGTTGGGATGGGGAACAGGATGATTTAATTCCCAGGTAAACAATGGGGATAGTACAGAGAGATGGATTTGCCATAGGAGATATTGTATAAAGAGTTCCTCATGGCTTTCCTGATGTGCAGTCTCCTTTAAGTGAGTTGTAAGAAAAAGTTTGGGTTGGTGAAAGAAACATTTTCTTTTCTTCCTTTCCTTCTGCCCCATTAGGATTCTCTGCTAGGCCTGAGCCACCAAGAATCCCCACCAATCTGTACTTAACCTTGAAGGAAGTTCACTAGTTAAAGACTTCAGCTGAGGATGCATCTTGTGTTTCTTACAAGAGCTCTGTAAACTTTGGAAGCAGCTACACTGGCAAAATTTATGAGACTACAATTTTGAGTAATTATCCTTACCTTGTACATGTATCCCATGTAATGTTACTCAATATGCATGTTTATAAATCTCTTTTCACCCTTACTGACATGCAGACAGCCAAACCACTACAGATCTGGTGATAAAACAAGATTATTTTGTTGTTTTATGTAGTTTATGCTATTTGGAAAAGGAATTGCCCAAAATTAAAATGATGCCTTCCTTACTGAGTGTTCACCAAGTGAAATCTGAGAAGGCTGGTTCATGGCTTTACGCACAGGAGGCCAGGAAGGGCTATTTGCTTCTGTCATTTTTTTTTCCCCAATACAGTTTAGTCCTAATATTTGACTGCTGTTAGGTAAAATGTTTACTTTTGTCTCTGCTGGGTGCAGAGTGGAGAAGACTGCTGCAGTGTCCTTTCCCCTGAAACTGGCAGATCTGCTCAGTTTAGTACCTGTAAAATCCCCTACTTCTCATAGGTTTCCTGAAGAGCAGCATAAAACTGTCCTAATGGTTAATTTCACAAGTCTCACTTGAAAGGCTCTTACTAGCAGCTGTGGCAAAGATCATGTTTAACTTTGCTCCTCAAAGCTTTATTGAGAAGTGTTTGCAAAATGACACTACATCAAGAAGAATTACACATACCTCAAAGGTCAAAAATGCCAGGGGGACTAAGAAACAATTTTTAAAATAATTTTTGATGGCTGTGTATCTCAGAACTTTCCTAGCTGTCTTGTGAAGCACAATTTCTAGTTAAGAGCTTAAGTTCTAATAAAAAATTGCATTTTGTCATCACTTTATAAAGCTGCAACTTTTTATTCTGAAGTTCAATGCTGTTATATTTGTCTTGGAGTTCACTGAAGCCAAAACATTCCTGATTGCCAAATCATAATGCTTCTATCTTAAACCCATGATTTACATAGTGTTAATGTAGCTAACTGATTTAAGCCTAGGACATAGCAAAGAAATGTCTAGACTGAAAAATGTGCTTGTGAGCACCATTTTTGTCAAATACACCTGCAATATCAAATAGATTTTTGTCAAATCCATCCTGCAAAGGCAGGCAGATTCCTTGTCCAGTTGAGTGGTGATGGTGATGCTTGATTCAGGCTGGGATTTCCTTGGAGCCTTTATGGCCTTGGACTGACTCAGTGTACTGCAGGCCTGCTCCCCTGTGCTCTGGGGGCTCTGTGCAGCCCAGCTCCCCTGTGCTCAGAGAAGGGGTCTCTGTGCAGCCCAGCTCCCCTGTGCTGATGGGGGGGGGCTCTGCAGCATTGCTCTCAGCTGTTAACAGGAGGTGCATCCAGCTGCACATGCTCTGTGGATTTTGTCTGTTCCAGCTGGAGCCAGGCCATGGGTCCTGTCCTGAAGAGCTCCTCTGTAGCTGTTGTGTGCTGGGCTCTGTTGGAAGAGGTGAGGCAGACACTTCAGCAGTCTCTCCCTAGGAGTGCAGTGTTGTTCAGTCTGAGGTGAATGGCAGCCTGGCACTACAGAGGCATTCTGTAGCTGTCCTATAGGTGTCCTGATGTTTCTGTTATAGGATAATTGCATAATGAGCTGAATTGACTTAGGCATCAGGAAGCAAACCTTGAAGGTCCCAAAAGAATTTTTTGGAGGGATAAAGTTAAGGAGACTTTGCTGGTCCAGAGGTTGGATATTGTTCATTACAGTACTTGATGGTAGAGTTAGTGGGATCTGACTTTGAGATGGCTTTGTGAAGGTTAGTAAGGGTAATACTGTACTTGAAATAACATTGTTTCACTTCAAGGGTAGACTTTCCAAGGCAGTGATGGTTCCTAGAAGTGCCTGCAAGAAGTGGATAAGGCTCCCTGCATTGCTGTGCCTCATGGAGCTGCAGCACCTCTGCAGAGCACAGGCAAACCCTTCTGTCTGGGCTGGGTGTAGTGGGCTGGCTCTGGGAGCCTGTAAGCAATAACTTGTTTCCAGAACATGCAGTTAATAACTATACCATGTTTGTTGTTCTGAATTACTGTACCTTTCTGTAGGGCAGAACATAAGTATTCTGCTCAAAGAATTCTCCAGTAATTTTGTCATTTAAAAATGAAGTCATCACTATGTCTGCATTAAAGCACAGAAAGGAAATTGAGAATCGTTTGCAATAGTATTTCATATTGTCCTGTGAATAAAGATACATAGTATCAATGCAAACACTATGGAATTTCAGATTACTTTCTGATTGTTACTGTTTTATAAAATGCATAGGTCTTTAACTTATCTGTTGCTTTATTTTCTGTCAAAGATTAGACGACCAGTATGTAGGATGCTAAAATTTGGTAGTTAAGCTTTAGAGGAGCATTGTTTTTCTAATGAAGTGATAAAAAGTGACGAAGAATGCAGTAAAATTTTGAAATCTGATTGCTCTTGTTTTCCTGCTAGTGGAAGTGAATATCAGATGTTTTGCTCCTTTTAGGAAAATGAGTGGCATTTTTTGTGATCTGCTCAGTGAGTTCTTATTTTGTTGGAGCAGCAGGACATGATAGCACTGAGGTTCAGTCTCCATGGAATTGAGTTGGGGGTCCAGCTCCTGAAGTGTCAGCCTCCAGTGGGTCAGGGCCATGTAGGAATCTGCCTTGCTTGGCTGGCAGATTGGAAAGTAACAGTGCTTAAGGTTTCTCACTTTGCTGAGGGCCTTGTATGAATTTTATAACCTTTTTCATTTTCCTGTTTCTTGATATATATAATGGAAAAGCCTTGCTGAAAGAATAAGAATACATCTTTTTAATGAGAGGAAAGAAAGGTTTTCTCATTAATTTAACAGTATGAGTATTAGCTTGTCAGAGTAAAAATAATGGTAAAAGTAAAATCTGATCCAAGCTGCATATCAGGGAAGGGGATTAATTCAGAAAGTTAGTTGGGAGTTCAGTGACCATATGTGAAGAAAACAAGTTAGAGCTAAATAAAGGGACAACAAATGCAAGGAGATTTTTTTTCTAGGTGGTGAAGGGAGTTTACTGTATTCAGAATATGGCTGAAAATACATTTTCAGTGTAATGATCTATTAGGTCACACGTATTCACCAGTGAAATTTATACCAAAAAACTGAGTTATATGTTGTGTAATGAAGCATTTTACTGTTTTATAGTACTGTAATGCTATGTAATTTTTGTTTGCTTATAAAGAAATTAATAATTAATGATCAAATCCTTTGCTCCATCTTATAACTCAAATGTGTTTTGCTTTGATATGTGATCATAAACTTGCTGTAAAGACCTCTTTAACCTTGTTTTTTGACTTAGCTATTTCAAGGGATTTCCCAGCTTGCATGAATTTCCTTGCACAGCTGTATGTCTTGGAATGATTAATATCAATGGTTTTAAGTGGTGAAAAGAATGGGTAAAAGTCATGTGCACTTCATAATTCTAAACAGTCATGCACCTGAGAGGGGAACTTAGAATAACTATTTATAGCTTTCAGGTAGCTGTCTTAACAGCTCTTCATTGAGTCATAATGGCTTAAAAGAGGATAGTAAATCAAAACTTTGAGGGGAAACATGGGGGACTAAGTCAATAGGCAGATGTTTTGATTAGGAAGGAGGAACACTAATGCTGATTGAACTTACTTAATCTTGCTGCTTTTTGAAAAAGCTTCTGAGGGCTACTTTTAATTAGAAATATGTATTGTAGGAACTTCTAAATGTTTTAACAGCAGATGATCTCATTCTAATGACTTAATTATTTGCATATTATTTTTGTAGTCCCTCTTAAATTTTGTCTTCTGTGCAGAAGAAAAATGGACATTTATGTCTAACCACTGAAGATACTTTAAATGGACTGAAATCTACTCCAGCTTTTGTCTTTTTTTGGTCAAATTTTTTGTTTGAAAGTTTGTAATAGCATTTCTAAATAGTGAAGAAATGGATTATTTGTTGTGTAAGTTTGTAGTTGAAGGCAGCAGCTCTCCTGTGAGTAAGCAGCCCTTCGGCCTCTACTGATTAGCAAAAATAGAGAGCTCTTCATTACTTGGTTGAATTTCCATGGTTGTAAGAGTAAAAATATACAAAATGTTTGAATCGATGATAACTGGCTAGTGTACGTAGGCTCCCTGTTGGAATAAAACAAATCCAGTAAATAATCTTTCAGATGCACTTGGTTTCACTGTGATAATTTCAGGTTTTCATCATCTTACAGCAGTTTGAGGTTTCTCAAAGTGTAAATATCATTGCACTAATTTTTTTGTGGTAACTTAAATAGGTAAATCTGTATTTCAGCACAGCACTTCTGCACTAAAGTAAACAGAGCTTATGCAAGGATAATCACATTCAGCATGCAGAATTTTCATACTGATGGAGATTCCTCCACTTCAGTTTAAAAATAAAAAGGGGGGTAGCACTCCAGTGAATAGAACAGAATCCTTTGTAAATCAGCCCTTGGTTGTGTTCACATAATGAGAAAATGTTCAGATTTTAATTTCTTATAAAAAATTGAGGGGTCAATTCTCTTTGATTCTGAAGTTTTCATGTTAAAAGGAGAGGAAACAGTTATGTATAGGCTGGCCATGTAGTATATGCTGGCAAGTTATGACTGTGTTCAAAGACAATAAGCTTTCTAAATAAAAATCCCCTCAAATTGAAATATTTTCTGGATTTTCTAAAAAAACTTGTGAAAAAATACAGGGTTATTGTGGGAGGGTCTGCGTTGCCTTTGGACTGGGGTGAATACTGACTACACTGTTACATTTCTGTAAAACTGAGGTGCATAAATAACAGAGCTAAAAGGTGACCTTGGGAGGATGAGAAGAAGGACTGTGTACTGCTTGTTCTGTGTGCTTCTGGAAGGTCTGAATGCTGCATTCCTGTCCTTACTAGAAACTGGATAAAATGCAAGTCTTGGTCCTTATTTTCCAAAGAAGGATGGTATGGATGGAGAATGGTGAGGACTGACTAAGAGCTGGAGCTGGGAAGGGCAGACAGCAGAACTCCACAGCTTTGATAGGCTTTGTTTCCTACGTAGGCTTTTTGTACTTCTAATTTTTTCCAGTTTTGCTTCTTTTTTTTTTCAGCCCTAAAGAAAAAGGTAGCCTTATATAGTGCATTCCACTAAAACTTACTGCTATAAAAAAGTAGTGCTTTGATGAAGTAAGAGCCCCTTGTCTATGCTAAATTCCAACTTGAATTTAGCTTTTGGCTTGCATGTGAGACAAGCTGTAATTCCTATAGACAACAGCAACACTGTTATCAGAGGATATAGGCCTCATATTTAACAGTAGTTGTTATAAATGCTTGTAGGCTTTCCAGTGAGAGCATTCAAATGGGGCTTTTCAGCTGGGGTTCTAGGATCTGAAAGGTTCTTGATCTCCAGAAGGATCCTGTCAACTTACAGCTTCTGTAGATGTTAGTTGTGCAGCATTGATGCCTTTTGCAAAGTTTTTATCCCAGATAACATCACATGGAGTATAGTAGTTGCTTATGGCTGTGAAGAGGACACAGGGATGATGTTTATACCTATTCCAAACTGAAATAAGTAATTCTTTAGGATCTGTTAGGAGCAGCTAGCTCACAGCTGCTCCTGAAAGCATCAGTTTGTGAAACAGTCTAAAAAAATCTTATTTAAATCTGTTTTGTAGTCTCAGTTTTGTATTGATATGTTCTGTGAGGAAATAAATGAGTGTTAAATATTAGCTCTGCATGTAAGGATGCATTAGCATTTTGGAGAGTTTGGAGATTCAGGCAGAGGATTATGGACCTGAGTAGGCAGGGCTGCTTAACCTGCCACAGATCATAGAACCATCATGGAATGACCTTGAAAGTCATCTACTGCCAAATTCCCTGCCATGGACAGGGACACCTTCCACAAGACCACATTGCTTAAAGCCCAGCTTTTCCATGAGCTCTTCCAGGAGGCATCCACAGCTTCTCTGGGCACCTGTTCCAGTGTCTCACCACTGTCACAGGGAAGAATTTCTTCCTTGTCTCTAATCTAAACCTGCCCTCCTTTGGTTTGAAGCCATTCCCCCTTGTCTTGTCATTACATGCTTTTGTCAGAAGTCCCTCTCAAGCTCTGTTGGAACCCCTTTAGGTACTGGAAGGTGCTGTAATGTATCCTTGGAGCCTTTTCTTCTCCAGACTGAGCAACCCCAATTCTCTATCTGTCTTCATAGGACAAATTCTCCACCCCTGGGAGCATCTTCATGGCCCTCCTGTGGTCTTGTTCCAGCAGCTCCATGTCCTTATGCTGGGAGCTGCAGAACTGGGCATGTTAGTCCAGGTGGAATAGAGGGACAGTCCCCTCCTGCTGGCCACACTGTTTTGAGCCACTGCAAGCACAGTGTCAGGTCATGTCATGTTTCTCACCCAGTAACACCCTCTGAAGTTCTCCCGGTGCTGCTCTCCCTCTCTCTGCCCAGCCTGTGTTTGTGCTTGGGATGCCCCAGCCCAGGTGCGGGCCTTGGCTTGGCCGTGTGCAGCTTTGTGAGGTTCATGCAGACCGGCCTGTCCGGGTGGCTCTGCGTGGCTGTTGCTGCTGTTTCTAGAACAGCTCAGGTGGTTTTTCTGCCTTCATGCATCTTCCCAGCTGTGCTGCCTAGGCAGCCTTATTCCACTTTGGGCATTGTTGCACGTTTTCTTTAGTAGCTTTTTGGTAGCTCAGCACAACTTGCTGTAAGTTGTCAAGTATCTACATAAAACCCCCTGATATTAGTTACAGAAAAGAGTTCCAGTATTTATCACAGTGGGAACCAAATTGTTTTATCATTCCCTTTTGGGAATTGAAACCAAAGGCAGAGATGGCAGATGAAGCAGATTGAACATGGATCCATTACTGAGGTTGCTGTTGTCTGTGTCTTCCAGTACAAAAGTGCTTCTTTGAGGCTCATGTTATACATTGGCAGCTTTATATTTTTGCAGGGAGGGGAAGCTGCCCCATAGTGACTGCTAAGGGAACATATGCTGTGATGTACTCAGTGTTTGTCATAGGGTAAGAGTCAAAAGTACATGGACTGAAAATAGCTTTGTACATTGTACTGCTAATGTGTGGTGGTTTTTAAAAGAGACTCAAAGCAATAAATGGATTTTTATTACTTTGCCCCAAAATAATAACAGTTCAAAATCTCTCATGTTTCATTCTTTTGTGTGTCAAAAAAGAACGATGAATTCAAGTAACTGACTTTTATAGCTCAACTGACACCATACAGCCCTTGTATTGTATTGAGCTATTTACTGTCCATGTGTTCTGCTGCAGGGGAAGACACAGGCCTTATTTAATAAGCAGGCATTTTAGCTGATGGCTATGGGAGCTATTTAGCCAAAACTCAGGTAACTTCTGTAAGCAGTAGCCTGTAACTGCCGTGCTTAAGTATTAGTAAGATAGACATCATTGGTTTTGCAGGTGACATAGACCAGTATTTGCTCTGTGAGAGTGATAATGTTTTCACTGACCATAAGAATTTAAATTAAAGAACTCTCTTTTAATGAAAAATTACATTGTCAAGGAACATTTTTATTTTGAAACAGTTGTATTTTGGTTACTGTTGTTTTGCCATTCCTACTGGGGGATTAGTACTAGCAGTAAATGGGTTTTCTCTTATTTCAGCTTTGCTTTTGAAAAAAATCGAATGCTTCTTTTCCTGATGCTTATCTGTTTTGTTTTCTAGGCCTTTCTTAAATCTTTCCATGTCTAAATGGACTCCTGAATGTAATATAGTTTATACCCTAAAAGCGGATATGAAGAGTGAAGTTCCTTCTGATGCACCAAAGAGACAGGAGAGTCTGAAGGGGATCCTCTTGAACCCTGAGCCTATTGGAGAGGCCAAGAGCTTCACTGCAGAAGTTGAGATGATTGCCAGTAAAGTAGGGAATGAGTTCTCTCACTTGTGTGGTGATTCTCAAAAGCAAAAGGACATGAATGGCAACCATACAGACCAAGAGAAAGGTATTGTGGTGCGAAAAAAACGCAAGAGCCAGCAGGCTGGTCCTTCCTACACTCAGAACTGTCCTGATAAAGAAAATAAAGGAATCTTAGGATTGAGACAGCATCTAGAAACACAGAGTGAAGACAATGATTCTTCTTTTAGTGACTGTATCTCATCGCCTTCATCTAGCTTGCATTTTGGGGACTCTGACACGGTAACATCTGATGAGGAAAAGGATGCTCCTGTGAGACACCCTCAGGCTGTGCTGAATACTCCAAGCAGAACTCACAGTGCAAGGTCACAAAAGTGGCCTCGGACTGAGGCAGACTCTGTACCTGGGTTATTGATGAAAAGGCCCTGTTTTCACAACAGTTCTTTAAGAAGACTTCCATATAGGAAGAGAGCTGTGAAAACAAGTTCATCACAGCGGACACAGAACCAAAAAGAACGAATTTTAATGCAGAGGAAAAAGCGGGAAGTGTTGGCTCGAAGAAAGTATGCTTTACTCCCCAGTTCCAGCAGCTCCAGTGAGAATGATCTCAGTACTGAATCTTCTTCCAGTTCATCTACTGAAGGGGAGGAGGACTTGTTTGTGTCACCTGGTGAAAACCACCAGAATAGCACAGCTGTTCCTTCAGGTAAAACTCAATTCCTGAGGTATTTTGTATTAGTTACCTTTCATTGTGTATAATAGGCTTTTGTATAAGTCCTTTAGAGCAGTTTTTGAGGTTAATACTACAGATAGACTTACTGCAAGTACTGTGAGCATTGCAACATCAATTCTTGATGGGAGAAGTACATTCAGACCTTAGTACATTCAAATCTAAAATCTTGAATGTAAAAGTTAATGGCTTCTGCAGCACATAATGGAAGTTGCTCAGTCTGATTAATCACATGCTGCTGAGTTAATCCATTTTTATTGTTTTAGCTGTTGAATTGTGTTAAAAATTTAGCTTTGAACTGATTATGGTAATAATTCTATTTTCAGAATGTAGAAATACCTGCTAATATTTAACTGTTCTTGAAAATTTAGAAGAATATGAAGAAAAAAGTCTATTGTTATAAGAGCTGAACTATGAGTCAGTTGAAGGTAGCTTTAGTATTGTGATAATGAGAGAAAAGTATTTTATATATACCAGATTTTTCTAATGTCTTGTCACAGTATCTGAATCCTTGAGTGCTTGGAGGAATGCTTTTTGGGGAATGTTTTTGTTTAGTTTGGTTTGTTTTGGGTGTTTTTCCTGGTTTGTTTGTTTGTTGTGGGTTTTTGTTAGTTGGCAGATTTTTTTGGACTTCCTTTTGTGTTAAATTTGCCAAGTGAAAGTAATTGTGCATTCTGTTTTGGTTCAGCTTTTTAGAGAGCATGGGGAAGTGGGTAGAACACAGCACGGTGTTAATCTGTGCAAGCATGTGTTTTATCTAGTAACAAATATGCTTTAATAAGTGAAACCCTATCTCAGGCTGTGCTAATCATTCCTCTAAGAAAATGTGGCTGAAAATACAAGAACAGGTTAAAAAACAAAAGTGTGAATGCTCATTCATTCAGGGCAGGATTTGTGCTTGAACAGAACCAGAGTAGTAAAGTCTAGATTATTGCTTGTTACTCATTGCAGTAGGAAATAATGTCTGTGATGTTTAAATACAAGTAAAATCTGTAATTCTGAAGTTTCACTTCTGCAGTGCTAGGGCTGGGCATGTATAACTGAAACAGAAGAATTATTGCACAGCCTTAATTATCTTAATGCATATTTGTGGGAATAGAAATTAATTAGGCCTAAAAAAGTTACATTTGGCATGCATGTGTAACCATATTGAAGAATATGATTTGTAAATAATAAATAATAGGGAGATGCATACATTTATATGAAAAGCCAGTTTGAGAAACTACTGCATTAACACATTGGTTTCCAAGTTAGTGTTTTCTTACCATTTTCAGAGGGGGTAGATTTCTATATAACTGAAATGATGTAGGATCAGTAACAACTCTCCTTCCACACAGATGTGGAAAAGTCCAGTGGATTAATTTTTATACTCTTAATTAATGAAAGTGTGTATTTCATGTCATGAATGAAGAAAACTGATTAGTTCTGCACCAGTAATTTTAGATGAGAATACTGACATGAGCTGTGACTGAAAGTTCTGCTGTAAAGATTGTCCTGCTGTTCATTCCTGTACTGCAGAACCAGCACTTGCAGGGAGCTGCAAAGTGACTCTGCCTTCGTGTGTGAATACTGTGGGGGTTTTTCCAGTGGAAATATAGATTGATGGAAAGGTTTTTGAGCATTTTGTTTACATTGCAGATATAATGGGAAGTTGAGCAGACATCCTCTGTGAAAGTGTCCTATTTTTAGCTAGATAAAAATGTGATTAACATTTTTGGTAGCTTTGTGCTGTTATATAAGGCATTTCTGGTTATTGAGTTAATTAGGACAGAAATGGGGGCAGCTGGAAAGCAGCTATGCAACTTCTCTGTGTAGTGAGCAAGCAGGATGGGGTTTTATATGAGGAAAGGCTTGGATTGATAGAAATGTACATGAGCTAGTTAATGTCAGGGAGAATTTCTTTACATATCTGCTGAATTTACAATGTGCTGAAGACAAATAACTTCTGCTAACAATATGAGGCCTGGGGCATATATGTAAAGGTGCTAGAGGACAGACTTAGGAAAGGAGGAGAATAATAATTGGAAAAGAAAATACAGTTTAAAAAGATGTGGCAATAACTGATTTTTTTTAAAAAACAGGCTTCAAAGTGATGTGATTAGTCTTGTAGCCTACTGAATAGCAATTTGTATTAAGGATTTTGCAGAAAATATTTCTTTGCTTTGAATGTTGCTGCTTAGCTAAAGATACAGTGCATTTAAAGAACTAGTAAGTTAAATTGAAAACAATTTTTCTGATTGTTGCAAGAAATTAAAGTAACAGACCTTTTTAACCTAAGAAGTATTTAGTAAGTTCTTCAAATTAATAAAATTAACTTGGCTAATTTTGGAAAAATCATATTAATGGAGATGTGAAGGGGGGTTGTTTGTTTAACAAAACCTTTACCAAGAAAACAAATAGCATTATATTGGGTTTTTCCTCCTGTTCCATTAAGCTATTCTTCAGGTGAAACCCTGTGCACCTTGGAGTGTGAGGGTGTGCACAGTACATGCTGACACCTGGGATGGTTTGGTTGTAGCAGCTGTGTGCCATGGAAGGCATTGTTCTCATTGCATCTGGGGAGGGCAGACAGGAGCTGGGGCACGAGGCCAGCGTGGAGCCAGCTGGGTGCAGTTTAATGATCCTGCAGCTGGAGGTGCAGGTGCTTGCAGGGTCTGTGTTCTAATTGCAGTGTTCATCACTTGGTTTCAATTGCAATTAAAATGACAGAAGGCAGCATTTTTGCTGGGAGACATGAATTTTGATTCTGTGTTTTGTTTAGGTGGTGCAGAAGCTTTTCTCTAACCCTCTACACACCATCAGAAATAATCCTCATCCACCTTTGCCTATGAAAGGGGGCAAAATTCAACTTTTGCTCTTGCTGGATCTCCTTGTGTTGTAATGCAAATGTTCTGCTTCTGCAAGAATTTGATTTTCATCTTGGATCTAAAGGACTGGAGCTGCACTTTGGAGGCAGTCTGTGGAGGGAAATCTAGCAAAAGCTTAAATGAGAGCAATTTTTTAATCTGATTTGGCAATAAAGCAGAATTCTGGAAAAGAGCAAAGTGTTATTAGAAAAAACAAGCTGTGTAGAGTTTTGCATTGTCATAAATTGTTCAAATTGTTCACCTACTACCTTACCATTCCTTCAGGGTCTGATGTGTTATTTTATATTTTATATTTTTGAACAACTAATGCTAGCCAGGTTTTTCTCCTCTTAGAATGTAATGCTGATGAGAAGCTGCTCCAAATTTTGTTCAAAGCTGCTTCAAATGATAAGACAGTGTTTATTCACTACTGTCATCTTAACTCTCTAACATTTGTTGTCTGTCTCCCAAAAAAACATTGAATATAGACATTCAATATTTTACAAGCCACAGGCTGGTGAAAACGTTAAGCAAATACTGCTTCATGCTGAGATTATTTTAACAGGTTTAAGATAAACAGGTATTAAGTAGAAGTGAGCTGCCTGTTGTTAAAGTTGATTATTTTTCAGTTACTTAATCCCTCCTACAAACTACAGCATGCAGTCCTTTTCTCACACCAACTGATGCAGCTGATAATTCCAACCTTTTATCTCAATAGCATTAGTGGATAAGGAAGGGTATAAGTGTCCTGTTTCCCATGCTGCTTACTGGAGAAGAACTGAGGAGTGGTGGGGGAAGGAGCACCTGCCTGTGTGAGCAGTGGGCATTAATCAGTGCTGCTGTGTCCATCTGCTGGGGATTGGGGCTTTAAATAGCTCCAGTAATAGAAGTTAGTGTGGCATTCACTCCAGCCCTGCTGCAGCTTTCTGTGCTGAAGAGATGCTGTTTGTAGAATTGGCTTGTTGTGGCATTGCCCATAGGGCTGCTTTTGGTGCAAGGTTAAGAACAGTCAGTACAGGTTTCAGTTAGCATGGCTCATAGTTAGAAAAATCCCCTAAACTGTGATTGACTGTTTTTTCCACCAGGGTGCAGACTCCTAAGTAATTTGTATGCTTTGGAAAATTTTTCCCATCATGCACAGCTATTGGAAAGTTTATTCCAAGTAAGTCTCAGTACAAAAAAACTGTAATCACACAACCCTAAGGGAACAGGCAGGTTCTTGCTAGAATGTTGACAGCACTAAATCTTAGTTACAATTAAGTCTTTTCTTAGCAGGATTTTATGAGTAGAATGGCACTGGATTTCTCTAAGTAGAATCAATGTAATACAAAATGCAAGTAGCATAGTACAAAATTTGTACTACCACCAAGTTACAATTTCTAATCACCTGGACCCTCTGCAGAGCAGGTCAAATCTTAACGTGTGGTTTGCTTTATCAACCTAACAATCATAATCTAGACTCAATAACCATATAAAAGAGCATGAGTCACTCACACAGTGTTCAGAGGAAGCAGATGATGACAGAGGTGTCCCTTGCCTCAGTGACAGGAGGGGGTTGCATTTCTGGTGCAGGTTCCCCTTGGAGCTTGCAGCTGCTGCATTTTCTGGCCAGTGCTCTGGGTGCTTCAGCTCCCCTGCACTGTGGCACGCTCATCAACAGCACCTCCCTGGCCTCCTGCAGGACCTTCAAGGCCACCAGGGGAAGGGAGTGACTGTCCTGGTGCCCAGGAATCTTCAGACATCTAGGGAGGGAAAGGACAAATGTGTTTGGTCTGTCTGCTTGGGTCACAGGACCTTCAGAGCCTGAGAACGAGAGCAAAGCCGCAAATCTGTGACCCAGGGGATGGCTGCTCGTACAGGGGTGGTGTTGTGCTCTGTCAGGGCAGGGCAGGGCTGCCAGCCATAGCTAGCTCAAGACATTGCAGAGGTAAAGGAGACAGTACTGACTAATATAGCAGGGTATTATTTTATTCATTTCAAGCTGAATTGCTGTCCAAGTCATTGTCTTTAATTCCTGAGCATAAGTGGCTGTTAGGGCACACAGTTCCACATTCAACACACTTACTGACAGCTGAGCAATGACTGGGCAAGAAAGTGTGCTCTGACATCTGAGACAGTGTTGTGAATGCTGGGTGCTATGAGAGCTTTTAGTTAAAATTTGTAGCCTGAATTTTCTGCCCTGACTGCACAGTGTTTTTGCCAGCTGCAGCTGTTAGAGAGAACATGTGCCTGAGTGGGCTCCTGGTCTGATCCAGTGCAAGCTTGGAACTCAGAATAAGGCAGCTCTCTCACTGGGACTTGGCTGCTGATTTTAAATCTCTTCTGCTTTCACTTAAGAGTTGATCAGACTCTCTCATTTGAAATTGTATATTGAAAAATGCTTTTGTTATCTTACATGTAATATTCAGACTGGTTAAATTCCATGTTAATTGCAAAACAGATGTGAAAATACCCTCTGAGAATGGCATCAGCCAAACATAAATTTGGGTATTACTCCAGTGTTACTTATGCCCTTGGTGGGGTCCTTGGGATGATGATTAATTAATCTTGGAGTTATGCCATAGTCTTTTAAATAGTAGTATAATTATATATATTATACATGTTATACTGTGCAAAGCTTAGTCTTTTGCTTACAACTTCTGGATTATTTAAGTATTTGATTCTAAAGCAGCAAGTTGGTCTATCACTGGCACATAGCAATTTCTGCTGTAAAGTAACCTTACAACTTTCTAGGGAAAAATATGTCATTTACTGGCCTAAGTATTGAACTTTAAAGTCCAATATAATATTTATTTTATTATAAAAGTTATATTCTGCTTACAAAGGCACTTTATTATAGCAAATTTACTGGTTTGGTGAGGTAAGGCCTGGATGAGAGTGTGTTTTTATTTTTCAGAGAGGATTACAGTTTTACACGTGTTCAGATTTGGATTCAAGCATGTGCAGTTTATCCCTTCCCCTAGGCCAGCTGAGCATTAGGTTTCCATCATAGAAAAGGCTTTTAAAAGAGGGGGAAAAACTTATGTGAAGAAGTTACTGATTATTTCTGATTAATAGTCACATGCAGACCTTAATTACTAATGGCTATTGAAAGGTCTGAATGGGAAATGCAAAACTTGCAAACTGAAATTGGTGTCTTGAAAATGCACTATGAAATATTATTACATAATAGATGTGTAAATATTCTCACATAGTAGATGTGAGAAGGGAATCAAACACCTCAAATTCTGTGCAAACTATTAAAATCCTTACTTTGATTTTCAAGAGAAGTTTTGTTTTTAAGAAACTCATTTGAAATGCAGACTGAGTCTTTCAGTGGTGGCCTGAAGGTTAATTTACTCACAAATAACTAGAGTATAATTTTCTTGATGTGTTCTGTGATTCAGAAGATGACAAAGAAATAATGCATGCCTGCAGGAGGATGATTTTCTGTTTGTTTTGTAGCCATAGGTATTATTCTGAAAGTAGTGCAGAATACATCTCTTCCATCTGTGTAGCTGTTTTGCTGTCAGCAGTGCAGTGACTCTTCTTGAAGTGAGATAACCCTCAGGAGCTGAGGAATGGGGTGGTTAACTCTGTAATTATCCGGATTTAGCTGCCTTCTTACAGCTTCAGTCACTCAGGGGATGCACTGATGTGTGAGCTATTCATGCTTTAAATTTTGCTTGAAGTTCTTTACAGACAGATGACTGGCCAGTGACTGGTATGTGCTAAAAAAAAATGAATTATACTGTATCATGGTGGACTGTATAAAACAATTAAATATTTACATAGTTTATAGTCGTTTTTCTGCTTAATTTTGAAGAAAGTATTGGTTCCTTGTATAGGAAAGTATTTAATGGGATGAAAACTTCATCAGTTTGTGCTTTTGACTTAGGAAGGTGTTTTCAGAGGCATGAACAGTAGGAAGTTGCATGTCTCTGAACTATATCTGTGCTGTATCCTACTTGGAGCAACTTTGACTGTTTTCCTAAAGATTTTATTTGTTAGTTTGGAAGTCACAAAACCTGTTCATTCAGTACCAGTCTGATTTGTGTAGTTGGTCCAATCACCTCTCAGCTAAAGGAGTGCTTAAAAAACAATTGAATAAAATGAGCTTTTGAAAATTGAGAAAGGTGTCTGAATTGTGTAGATAGTCAAGAATTCCCTTTGGTTTTCATGAGCTTGTGTCAGAATTTCAGTAGAGGTGCACACTGGGTGAATTTCAGTATAGATCTACATTCTAGATGATTCTGTCCTCAAGGAGAAGTCCTTTGTTTTCTGAAGTAACAAAATCATATTTAAGCCTAACTCTTCCTACTTTGGCATCTGTCCTAAATTTCAATAAATACTCAACCTCAGGACATGTGGACTCTGAGGAGTGCTCTGAAAATTACTGTATTTCAGAGAAGTGCAGCTCTGGGAGATGGAAGGAGGAGCTGGGGGTTTTTCTCAGGGACCTTTTCCCAGCTGCTTGGCTGGTGGTTTTGTCTGACAGCAGATAAATTTAGTGACTGAGATAGTTCTGTGTGAGGAAGCTGTTGCTTGTCTGCCCTGATAGGCACAATGTTTGCATTCCTTTGGATGTGCTGCTGGCTTTAGCTGCTACCTTTCACTCTGAGTAACTGGCCTTTTGGTATTTTCAGTTTTGGAATGTTGTTTTGTTTTTTAGACCGTGTGGTATTTTTAGTTTTCCCCAAACTTTTCATGCAAGTTGTGAGAACTGATTTTGTTCCTCGCTACTTCCTATTGCCAGAGTTTTGTTAGTATCAGTATTTGGAAGCATCATTCTTTACAACTTTAGCCAACAATCTTTCTGAGATAAGTATGGTCAGAAACAAAGGCCTTTGGAAAACAGGTAATGCAGTTTGAGTTGTTTTCAAAGCAGAAAAACTGATAAAAATGAATAATCTTTCTCATAGGGTGAAGCAGCTGAGAACAGTCTGTGCATACAGGGTGGAAGTATTGACTTGAATGAGACCAAATTCTTCAAGCACTTCCTTGAGGCAATTTGCAGAAACCAAAATGATAGTTAGTGATTTCTAAGCTATACAGCTCATTTTTTTTAGTTCTTTTGTGCTCAGTGAATAATCCATAGCTCAATTTAATTCTTGTAGATGGCTCAGACTTGTCACTGCCCGTGTTGCAGCTCTAGAGAAGTATTTCATGTGTCTGCTTGTTAGGCTGGAACTGTAACCATTATTCCTGAAGTGGAAGTTGTTTCCTAAGAAAACTTGTCTCTTTTGTGGGGTTTCAGTTGCTGTTTTTTATCATTCTCAGTTTAATTTTATCTTCCTCTGTCTAGTACAGATTGTGAATGCCACAAAAAGTCTAGATACAAAGATGTTTATAAACACTAAAAGAATATTTTTTTTAAGTAGTTGGTGGATCATTTTTCTTCTGTTGTCAATATTTAGCCTTGAGACTGATACCTCTAAAAAACATTTTTTTTAAAAAAGCTGTTAATGCTAACAAACCACTACTACTTTGCTAGCTTGTAAGTTTGTTCTGTCTTTATATTAAAAGACTGAATTTTTTTGGTGTTACAGATAATAAAATTCACTGCAATTGCTTTTAATGCTTTTAATGCAAGCTTGCATACCTACCTCATATTCAGTCTTCTGTCTCCTTCTTTCTTTTTCCTTCAGTATTTAGAGCAGAATTGCTCCCTTTAATAATTAGGTCATGTGTTTGACAGTTGCACCTAAGGTTTTGACATACACCATGGAATTCTCTGCCTACTTATATTTTAAATCTGTGAAAAATAATCTCTTATAATGACGGTTGGTGAATGAAGTATAAATAAAGTATGGAAACTTTCTTCTTCCTTTTTCCTCATCAGGAAGTATTGATGAAGATGTTGTGGTGATTGAAGCATCCTCCACTCCCCAAGTCACTGCTAACGAAGAAATAAATGTTACCTCAACAGACAGTGAAGTGGAGATTGTCACAGTTGGTGAAAACTACAGGTGAGATTTGCATCTTTTTGCATTAATAAAGTCTTGCTTGTCTCTGAGTTTTGTCTCAATGTTTGTGCCATTAAAAGCCCATAAGGTAATGTCACTGGAATTCTAACCAGAATGCACAGTATGAATTTTTTATTAAAAAAACCAAGCCAAACAAAACCCAGTCAATAACAAAAAGCCCCAATCCTAAACCCCCAAACAAAGTAAGGACAAAAAACCCAAAGCACAGCTTTGCCAAAGCCTGAGAATGGAACTAATCTGGAGTAGCTGAGGTGGCTGTATTAGTGTGGTTGGTGTGCAGGATTTGGGGGAAGCAAAGCTGCACAGTGAGATCCTAGAGAGAGCCTGTGTAGGCTGAGTTGACTATCTAGGGATTAGCTCAGCATTTCTCAGGAAAGCAGCCTACTTTTTTGAAGCTGCTGCTGCTGTATATGCTTTCCTGTTCTTCCAAGAATCTCTGGAAGTTTTGTTCCATATTCTTAGATTTTACAGAATCTATTGAAGTGGAGTTTCTTGAAGAAAACTTCAAATTCAAACCTACCTAAAGCTAGATGCTTGTAAAAAATAAACAGCTTCATATATTCCTAGCATCAATAAGATGTGTTTTCTCTAATAGTCTTAAGACTTGAAAAAATTAATTCTTTCTTCCCTCACCTTCTGCAGTGCTCCAGCCAAAAGAGCAGTAGCTCCATGGTGATTTGTGCAGTGGGCTTTGTTTGTTTTCAGTGAAGTCATTCCTTTTTCTTCACGTTTTCCTCGTCTGAATTTCTGAAGTCTGAGTACATTGTTTTTCCAAATTGGAAAATAAGAGCCACTTGATTGATGTAAATACTGGAGAATCAAAGTTTTTTGGGAGTGCAATGGTAAATACAAGACTGTAAAAATACTCTTCCCTTAATTAAAGACTGTATGCTTCAAAGAGGATATGCACTCCAAAAATCATTGTCTTGAGTGTTGGGGTTTGCATGGCTGAACTGAACAGAATGGGTGCTGTGTGATATAAAACAGATAAACCCATCCCTTTCCTTAGATATGGTTACAGGCTTAGGATCTCCTCAAGCCACATTGCATTTTAGTTTAAGTATCACAAAAAGCTGTGTTTGTTCTCCAAAGAGAGGGAACAAAATCATATTGGGGGAAAGGTCCAGAGATTTTGTAGAGTCACGACATTTTGTAAATTTGAAGTATAAAAATTGTCCTCTGAAAGTACTCTTGTCACAGGTTAGCATGCAAAAGTATTTAATGTTTACAAATTTTTAGTGTCTTCATAGGTCTGTCATTGTTTATAGACCTATAGATCATTTATAGACCTTTTATAGCTGTTTCAGACTGCACAGGAGCAGTATAGGATTTGGAGACTCTTCAATTACTGTTTACAAACCCAAAACAATTTCAGCTGTAGTTGCTGCCTGGCCATGGCTGTAGGGTTTCACAGTGATTTTTTTTTAAAGATATCTGCATGTACATGGGCCATGGCTTAGGGACCTTTAAACTCCCCATGCTGGGCAATTGCTGTTATGTGCTCTGGTAAAGGCTGCAGTAGAATTTGTGAAAATGGAGTCATGGGGTATCTCAATGTAATAAAATGCTTTTCTAATAATAAAAATCTGCGAGTAGCTCCTCAGAGAGGAGGAGCAGAAATGACTGGTGGCCAGTTTGAGGCCAGCACTGAGGTGTCCCCCCGCGCAGGTCCCGCTCGGCGCTCGGCCACGCGCGCTCGCACTGGGCCGCGGGCTCCAGCTCGCACGCGGCGCGGCCGCCGGAGCAGCGCTCCCGCAGCAGGGTCTCCACCGTCATCCAGCCCCTGCGGCAGAACGCCGCCGAAGTCGTGGACCTCACCGTGGATGAGGATGGTGAGTGGCATTGTCACAGAAATCTCTGCAGGAGCAGGATGGGCGCTGTAAGGGCGCTGGAGTTAATTGCATCAGATAGAAGGTACCCTTCTAAGTCTGATTTCTAATGTCTGTTTCCAAACCTGTCAGATAATGTGCCCTTCCTTTCAAAATTTAAAGTTTAGCTGTTTTCAATGGGTCTTTTAGATCTAAAGATACAGTTTTTCTTCCAAAGCTGCCTTGGGTGTGTGTCTGAGGGCTGACTCACCAGGCAGAAATTACAGAACAGGTTGGAACTACTTCTTGAAAAATATGCACTTACTTCAATGCAACACTATAAAAGGAAAGTCTATCATTGCCTATGCTTTGGAATAGTGACTGTTCTTTCAGGCCTTGAAGTAAAAATAGCTTTTAAAAAAAGAAAAGCCCAACCCTAAACTAGTAAAGTGTGTTAGGTTTCTGAAGCTGTAACCTTTCATTGGTTCCTAACATTAAAACCTGCTGACACTTAATAAGTCTATTCCTGCTGAAGATCATAAGAGAAACTTACCAATTACCATAAAATTGGGAGAAGGAAAAACTGAAGCTCATGTACGTTTTTGCACATTTGCATTTGCAGATGGTGGTGGTTTTGGGGATTTCTTTGGTGCATGTTATTTGTAATGTGAACAGAAGCTTTGTTCTCTTGTGGTTCTGCCCGAGTGCATTGCAAGCTTAGTATTGTGCAGTATCTAATTCTTCAAGTTGTGTTTTTTGGGGTGGGATGGAGAGTCAGAAAGGCTTGAGAATAATTTTGGTTGGTTAATGACTTAAGGTAGAGGATGAGTTGATGTACGGATCGTTCATTTTAGGTATTTACTGTGAAATATCCCAACAGCTCTATTGTTGAAGGAGTGCAGTGTAGGTTTCTATTGCTTTACTTTACTCTTAAAATTCATATTATAGAATTTAGTCTTGGATTCAGAAACCGAGTTATTTTTAAAATGCACTTCTGTAATATGTGTGTTAAAGACTGGCTGTTTCTCCTGCCTTCCAGAGGAAATGCCTAAGATGAATCTTGCAGGATTTAAGGAATACTATTTTTGGTTTTAGGCATCAAATTTCACACATGAATTAGTGTTAAATGATTGGACTTCTGAATTAACACCGTAAAAGGAGTTTAGCCCAACTTTACCTATTTCATCAAAGATACTGGTCTTAAAACTTGGCTGGCTGCTTCCCTGAGCATAAAGATCCCATCTCATTTTATTTTCCTGGGCCAGTGTCTGGGCAGTGAGTTGAGAAATCCAGTTTCTCTTAGCTCGTAGTTCACAATGGCCCAAGGCCCCTGTTTTTCAGTAGTTTGGGCAGGGGAGAATCAGAGGTGTCTGTAAGGGCTGGTGGGGAACCTGAGCCTGAGGGAACTCAGGGTGGCCACTGGCTGAGCACTGCCTGATCACTCCTCATTGTAGGCTATACATGTTCTATAAAGTTGCTCATTTTCTGAATTTAAACATTAATATATTTCACCCAAAACATTGTCCTTAAAATAATTAGTATATTGGGAGGCCATGTTAAAAGTAAGAGGAATCTAAATGTAGATATCAGATCATGTTTTTTTAATGTGATGAGTTGGAAGACTTGTGAGGGAGAAGATACATTTATTCCTTTGCTCACTGAGTTGCTGATATTCCTGCTAGATATAGAGAGATGTCTTGAAAACTACTCATATTTTATTTTGAGACTCTGTGTAAAGGAAGTATTTGAAGTTTTTTGATGCTTTTTTCCCCCCTGATATCCATGCAAACGTTTTTACTAAAAAAAACTGAGCTGTTTCTGATAATCTTCCCTTTTATGGTATCTTATATTCTTAGTCATGTCATTGCCTTGCATTACTTAAGAAAAATTTCAAACTTATAGTCAAAGTCTTTTTCAAAACTAAATTCTAATTATGCCACCAAGTATAGTTTTAAACTTTAACTTGTTTACAATTATCTAGTAAAGGACAAGACTCATCAAGTGCTTTGGATTTCCAGGATACATTGCTCACTGTTAGCTTTGCAATATGTAATATGAACAGGTATGTACCTTTAAGAGAAGTCTCAAATATTGATAATCTGCTTTTAGCATGTGTTGAGACTAGAAACCAAGTTTATCTTGCTAAAGCCTTTAGTACAATGCATCTGGAATGATGGAAGTTTGTAAAGTAGTACTGCTAGCTTAGATGTCATGCTGTTCTTGGTGAGTGGTCTAAAAGTTGTTCTGTTCTTCATAGGCAATAGAAAGTTATAAGGATAATACTTAATCATAGAGTAGTTTGCCTGTGGATTAATGGAACATATCAGCAAGCGTTTTTATTGTAAAGTACTCAAGTAATTTAATCTCTTTTCTAGTAGGAGCTTTTTTATCCAGTAAATAAAACTTAAATGTCAGATTTGGTTGAGAATTGATTTTATGTTAATTATTTAAACGTGAGTAGATTAAAAAAGCAAGAGAGGAAAAAAAGATAATTTTCTTTCCACACACAAGCCTGTCAGGTTTTTATGTTCTGACTTTCTTAGCTTCTGGCAAGGCCAGAATCGCGAATGTCTTGTAAAATGGTTCAAAAGCAGGAACAACAATAAAAAATCCTCAGCACTTTTAAAGCTTAGAGAACATGAAAGCTTTTTTATTTCACCAGAGCCGACAGTTGTGCCAACCACATCAGCTCGAGTGGAGCCGCAGGCCGTGAGTTCTGCTTCCACTACCAGCTCCAGTACCTCTACCTCAGA
This sequence comes from Zonotrichia leucophrys gambelii, assembly GCF_028769735.1. NCBI lineage: Eukaryota > Metazoa > Chordata > Aves > Passeriformes > Passerellidae > Zonotrichia > Zonotrichia leucophrys. The sequence goes on along the minus strand of NC_088180.1, from coordinate 6,467,194 downwards.
GCAGGCCTCTGATGCAGCTCCCAACGTCTCCAGCAGCCAGCCCTCTGCAGCACCAGAGACCACTCCCAGTCTCCCCAGTGGCAGCACTGCTGGCACTTCAACTGGAGGTACAGAATGAGCTCTGTTGTGTTGCCTCTGAGTACAAAGGAGGGTAGAGGAAGTTAATCAGCATTCTCTAAATTAAATCCCATGTGAGCTTCTAGTACTGAACCTAACAGTAGTAAGCTGAGAGGACAGGAATCTGAAAAAGACCATTGATTTCTCCATAAAGATACAGGAAATGTGCTGGAGCCTTCTGTTTGTGCCTGTTGGAATGATTTGGTTATACAGAACAAACCACATCCTTGCTTTTTGAGGAGGTGGAATGTAGTTCACTGGGAATTAAGCTTCTCATTTCAGTGTGTTACAGAAGTGTTATTTCAATGTATGTTGTAAGAAAGTGAAGGATGTATCTGGATTCCTTGAGTATATCTCCTGCTGTGGATAACCCCCTGGGAGCACATTTATATAGAGCTGTATATACAGAGAGCACTGATGACATCACTGGAACAAAGCTGCCCTGTCTGCAAGTGTGGTGAGGGACAATTAACCTGGGTGGACCACAGTTGCACAGGAATTTGAGGTCTCTGCACACTGACCACAGTAACAATTTTTCTTCCTTTCCCTGCTGATGACGTGCCTTAAATTTGTAGACTAAGGCAAGTGTCAGTTCCTGTCCTCCAGTGGTTGCCATTAGTACTTCCACCTGAACCATTCAGTTTAGGTTCATGTGGCAGGTATAGCTAAATACTACTTTGTGTATCTAGTTTGCTTTGTTACAGTCTATGTCCTGGGTTGACTATATGATGCTTTTATCCCCAATCATCTTGTTCTCTCCCAGATTTGCCCTGAACCAGGACAGTCTAGTTTTCAATTGGTTAAATACTTAACTGTGAGGTACAGGGTGTTTTGTTTCTATTTAAGTCACTGCTTTACAGTGATCAGCTTTACTAATTTTTCACTTCAATATTAACTTTGTCTTCAAGATGAAGTAAGAAGAGCTGCATCTAATTCGACACTGGAAACTGGCCCTCCGGCCATGCCAAGGCTGCCATCGTGCTGCCCTCAGCATTCTCCTTGTGGAGGGCCTTCACAGACTCATCATGCATTGGGACACCCACATACCAGCTGCTTCCAGCAGCATGGCCACCACTTCCAGCACCACCACCATCACCACCACAACCCTCACCCAGCTGTGCCGCTGTCTCCTTCGTTCAGTGACTCCAGCTGCCCTGTGGAAAGGCCTCCTCCTGTGCCTGCCCCGTGTGGAGCAAGCAGCAGTTCTGGCACCACTTACCACGAGCAGGCATGTTTAATCCTTGTGACTCACAATCACACCTTGTGACTTGGGATTTCAAGTTGTTCCAGATAGGAGGGATTAGGATAAAGATGCTGAATTAGAAATTACTCGCTTGCTCTGCATCAGGCGTTATACAAGGGAGCTAAAAGGAAAAATTGAGCTGTAATATATATAAACACAAACCCCTGAAATTTTATGGAAAGACATAACCCTTCAAGTAATTATTGATGGCTGACCTCTTAATGGCTGTAAGATGAGTGACTGCATAGCAAACCTAACATAATTACCTTGAAATATTCTGCCCATCATAGCAGTTCTGCAGTGCAAATCATTGAGCTGCTTTGAGAGAAGAAAAATGTCAAATCTAATGTCCTGTATATAAAAAGTATAAAAAAGTTGCTCCTCTAAAAGCATTGTTTTTCAGTAATTAAATCACAGCTGTAAAACAGTACAGTCATAGGAAAGAACAATACTGTGCTAAGTTACAGTATGCAGAACTATCAATGTTATTTATCTACTGTAGGGGTTTTTGTTGGGGTTTTTAGTTTGGTTGGGGGGTGTTGGGGGTATTTGGGGGGCAGTTTTTGGCTGGTTTTTACAGAGTCTAGTGTAAGGAAGTTAGTCTCTCAGCTGATTAATGAATTTAGGAATAAGAATAAAAAATGTTCCAGAGTCAAACAGTAAAACTTCAAAATTTGGATCCCAGTTGCTTGTTTTTATTTTTTTGAAATCTGATGTTTGAATATGACTTTGCCTTCAGTGTCTAAAGAGTGGCTTAAAAAAGCTGGTTTGTTTCTGCAGCAGGCATTGCCAGTAGACTTGAGCAGCAGTGGTATCAGGAGCCACGGCAGCGGCGCTTTCCACGGCACGTCGGCGTTTGACCCGTGCTGCCCCGGCTCGTCGTCGCGCACGGCGCTCTACGGGCACCAGGCGGGCGCGGGGCCCAGCCAGGCCCTGCCCATCGACGGCTACGGCTCGGGCATCGTGGCACAGCCACAGCCGCCGCCCCAGGCATCGCTCTCCTCCTGCCGCCACTACATGCACTCTCCTTGTGAGTACTGCAAACACTGCACGCGCTGTCCCTGTGAGTACTGACACTGCACGCGCTGTCCCTGTGAGTACTGACACTGCACTCGCTGTCCCTGTGAGTACTGACACTGCACTCGCTGTCCCTGTGAGTACTGACACTGCACTCGCTGTCCCTGTGAGTACTGACACTGCATTTACTGTCCCTGTGAGTACTGACACTGCACTCGCTGTCCCTGTGGGTACTGACACTGCACGCGCTGTCCCTGTGGGTACTGACACTGCACGCGCTGTCCCTGTGAGTACTGACACTGCACTCGCTGTCCCTGTGGGTACTGACACTGCATTTACTGTCCCTGTGGGTACTGACACTGCATTTACTGTCCCTGTGAGTACTGACACTGCACGCGCTGTCCCTGTGGGTACTGACACTGCATTTACTGTCCCTGTGAGTACTGACACTGCACGCGCTGTCCCTGTGAGTACTGACACTGCACGCACTGTCCCTGTGAGTACTGACACTGCACGCGCTGTCTGCACTGTCCCTGTGAGTACTGCTGGCACCACTGCATGCACTCTGCCTGACACACTGCCCTGGCAGCAGGGGAACACTCCAGCCTGCTTGCATTGGTCCTAGAGCTGGCCTAGCAAAACAGAGATTGAGAAATATTTTAAACAGTTAGGGGGTTTGAACAGGACCAAGGTAAAGTTAAAATATTTTATTATGAGTGACTATAATAACACTGAGACTTCAAAACTGTGTTTACTGTGAAAATATTTTTCATCTCCTTTCTATTCTAGCACTGGCTTTTTATTCCATTTTCCTTGGTTGATCCCTTGACCCATCCCTCCAGTGAGATCTGCTTTAGCAGAATAATTTGTTTGATTGTGATTTCTTTTTTTTTCAAAATTTATTGTCTCTGTAGAATAGTGAACCCAGAAGGATGGGGATTAAACTTTTAAAGATTAAACAACAAATGTAATATAGAAGGAGATTCTATCCTCCTACTCCTCCCTCATGAGACCCCGCCTGGAGTAGTGCTTCAGGTTTGGGCTCCTCAGCACAAGGAGGGCAAGCCTGTTGGAGTGAGTCTGTGGAGGACCATGAAGGTGCTCAGAGGGCTGGAACATCTCTGCTCCAAGGACAGGCTAAGAGAGTTGGAATTGTTCAACCTCGCAAAGAGAAGGCTTTGGGGAGACCTTATAGCACCTCCCAGTGCCTAAAGGGGTTCCAGGAGAGCTGAAGGGAGACCTTTGACAAGGGCTTGTTGTGATAGGACCAGGGAATGGCTTTAAACTGGAAGAGTAAATTTAGATCAGGTTTAAGGAAGAAATTCCTCCCTGTGAAGGTGGTGAGGCTCTGGCACAACTTGCCCAGAGAAGCTGTGTTTGCCCCTTCCCTGGAAATGTTCAGGGACAGGCTGGACATGCCTTGAAGCAGCCTTGTCTAGTTGAAGGTGTCCCAGTCCATGGCAGGGGCTTGGAACAAGGTGATCTTTGAAGTCCCTTCCAACCCAAACATTTCTATGTACCTTTTCCAGTTGGTATCACACAGATTTTTTTTTCTTCTTTTTGCCAGTATTGGAAAACAGAATGCTTTTGGCTGCAGAAAATGCAGATTTCTTGTAGGGTATATTTGTAGAATCACTTTATTAAAAAGTTGCATAAACACATATTCCCATGTTTCCACTGTTTAAACTGATGTGATAATACTGAAATGCCTGTGTGAAGATACTTCTTAAAATAAATTTGACCAAAATTGACCAAATTAAAAGCGCCTTATGTTTTCGTTGCAGATGCTTCCTTGACCAGACCTCTTCACCATCAAGCTTCTGCATGTCCTCACTCTCATGGAAATCCTCCTCCGCAGCCGCAGCCTCCACCTCAAGTGGATTATGTTATCCCTCATCCAGTGCATCCCTTCCATCCTTCAATCTCCTCTCATGCATCTTCTCATCCTGTTCCACCTCCACCACCAACTCATCCTTTGGCCAATGCAGCTGCTCCAATACCACAGCATCTCCCTGCAACACACCAGCCCATATCCCATCACATCCCTGCAACAGCACCTCCAGCACAGAGGCTACATCCTCATGAAGTGATCCAGAGGATGGAGGTCCAGAGAAGAAGGATGATGCAACACCCAACGTATGTCACAAATGTACTCAGAACAATAGCTAAACATATAATGCATTTCCCTCAGGTTTGTAAAATGTTGCATGTGACTCTCAAACTGTAAATTGCATGGTTAGGGACTGTTAGTGTTGAACCATGGTAAGAGGTGTCTTTACAAATGCTGACAGTCACGTGAGCATTAGGACTGACCCTGCTCCGTTACACCTCTCAGTAGAGTGTCCAGGTAAGGCACAAAGGGGCATGCAGGATAAGGGGAGCTTGTTTCTCCTGCCCGTCACTCTGGATGATAAGCAGGAATTCCTTTTCAAGCTCCACAGCCTGGAGAGTACATCGTAAACTCTGGTCAAATGTCTCTTGACAGTATGTTTTGCCTTGTTGATGCAGTTAAGATTCTTTTTATATAACCAGTACTTTAAAATAAAATGAACAAATTATCTAAGGTACCATATACTGGGTTTAATTCACATTAGATACTTATATATCTTTAGTATGCCTTTTGCTTTAGAAGAGGAGACTGAGAATGTGGTCAATGTGCAATGTAGCTACAAAGTCATGCTACTATTGTTGCTTAACTAGATATTTGATACTAGTATCATCAAATAATAGTTGATATTAGTAGTATCAGGTCACTAGTAGCTTTGTTTTCACAGAGTAGCTGAGCTTGTTTTAATTCTGCAAGTAATGTGTTTAAATATCTAAGAGAATTTCAGGAATGAGCTCTCTAGTTGTTTCTCCTGACTTTGTTATACAAATTTGACTCATAACTAACTTGAAACTCGTTTAGAAGTTAATGCTTAAAGAGAATTTGGCTTTAACTGCAGCTTTTGAGGCAGTTTCCAGGTGAAGTATCTATAGGCAGTAACTGCCCACAAATGGCATGTGACAGAGAAGCCAGTGGCTGTGAGACAGCAAGGTAGCATTTTTGGAAAAAATAATTGTGCTAGCTATCTTATCAGATCTGGACATTTTCCAGTAGTTTGGGGATTGGAGTTGTGAATATTGGCAGTTCTGCAGCTTAGTGAATTTGTATAGAAATATGAACACTTCTAGGAAATTTAGGCAAATGTTGATGGTGATGTTGTGGTAAAGTGGGAAAGTAACAGAAATCAGTCTGCAGGAGTTCAGTGTTTTTTTCAAATCCATAGTTGTTCTGTACCAGCTGGCATGGATAAAAACTGTGTGCCCAGTTTACCTGAGCTATGATGCAAACATGTTTCAAGGAAAATGTCCTCTGATTAGTGTATTAAGTTTCCCCTAATTACTTTTGCTGGTATAGTTTTACTAGAAATAATCTGCAGCAGAGCTGTGAATGACACTGAATCTGAGCATGGATGTCATGTGGCCCTTCCTTTCCTGCCTGCCCTTTGAGGTTAGGATTAAATACTTGCTCAGTCTCTGCAGCCATGACTGCCAAGTGAAGGGCAGGTCACTGTAGCTGAAGCTGGTTTGGTTCTGAATATGAAATCTGGGTTTAAATTAACTTGTAACTTATATCTAAAGCAGAAATTAAAATACTACAAGGTGAGTTTACTTTAAAGGCACTGTAGTAGCTCCATCTGTAACATTTTGGTTATGGGTGTTGGTTTCTTCACACTAAAAAATACTTGAAATTAATTGTGGCTGTTCTTTGTTGTTATAGACGTGCTCATGAGCGGCCTCCTCCACATCCTCACAGAATGCATCCCAATTATGGTCATGGGCATCACATCCATGTGCCTCAGACTATGTCTTCCCATCCTCGACAGGCTCCAGAGAGATCTGCCTGGTGAGCAATCAGACACTACTTGAGCCCTTGGGACTCTGGGCAGGAGACCAGAATGTGCTGATCACTGTGCTGATAATGCTGGCTGTGCTTTTAAAAGCTGCTGCATGCACCTGTAGTTTAAAGTTTGTAGTTGTTGATAGGGCTTTGAAATATTACTTGGAGTACTCAATATCTTAAATGTATTTCTAGTGTTTTTTAAGGTTTTGTAGTACAGACTAGTATGTTCTCTCCCCTCTTTGTTTGAGCTTATTTACAATTGCATCAGGCCCAGTTATGAGCATGCACTTACATTCCACAATATATTTATTATTTAAAAAAATACGTTTGGCCCATTAGTGAAGAGGTGCATGCATGACAGCTGCTGTTCCCACAGCATGTGCTGCAGGGAAGACTCCACATGGATAATATTATTTGGCTCAGTAAATGTGGAGTTTTCTAGTTTTTTTTAATACTAAATCTTCACAGCTGTTTTAAAAATAGCTTTTAGTTATGATAGCAAGATTCTTCAGCAAAATTTAAATATGGCTTAAAAAAAAATTGTACATGAAACTGTTGTTGTAGTTGTAGTGTGTTGTAAGGTCTCCAAAGCAGTGGGATTGTACCAAGCAGGCAAGCTGTTCCTTTACTGTAATGCCACTTTCATTCATGTGACAGGGAACTAGGAATTGAAGCTGGTGTGACTGCAGCTACCTACCCTCCAGGGCCCTTGCATCCTCACCTGGCCCACTACCATGCACCTCCTCGACTGCATCACTTGCAAATAGGAGCTCTTCCTCTAATGGTAAGGAGATAGCTTATGGAAAATTATAATCATTGATTTTTGATTTTGTTTGTGAGAAAATGGATGTGTATACATTGCTGCAAAGTGCTTATCTGAAAATATTTCACTGTCTGTCCATGTGTTGCTCCCAGTGAGGGTGCTTGAACAGGCCCATTGTGTAGTAAGAGGAGACAGTATAGGGACACCTACATTTCTAACTTCAGCTCTTGTAAAATGAAATATACTTGAATTAAATTGTCACTTGCATTGCAATGCATTGACCCTCTGCATCTGATTTTTAAAGTTTAGATTATTCAGTTTTGGATTGGTTAAAGTACCAACTTTCCACCCAGTGCATGAGAATTAGCACTGATTCTTTATTTTTGAGGTGTGTATACACACAACTAGAATTTCATCTAGAGATTTGATTGTTTTCAAAATAATATTTATTATTCATCAGCCTAATTCTGTGTGATCAAGTATATAATTCTGTAGCATGAAGTGTTACAATCTGCAGGAAGTGTGGCAGTAAGGTCACACACCCTGTTACACGTAATTTTTTTTAATCTGCAGTGGAAAACCAAAACAAACTAGCATATTTTTACTCTTGTTACAGAGTATTATTTTTGAAAGAATGCTTATAGGTTTAGTTAAAATTTTTCTTAATTTTGTTTAATGAAAATTCACCAAGAAGCAGACTTAGTTTGAGTATATTTAGTGTTTCTGTGTGGTCAAGCAAGAATGTTTAATCCTCTTAAAGCTAGATAATCTGAGCAAAATTTTGAGTTTATCTGTAAATGAATGCTAAAATTATAATGAAAAAACCCTGCAAGTTTCATCCTTTCAAAATTCCTCTGTTTGTAGCCTGGATTGACATTTGGGGCTTGAACTGTAGCTTTACAACCAAACTGTAGTAACTGTCTCCAGTCTGGTCCTGCATTGCTTGTTCCTCACTCTTTAACTACCAGATTTGATGATCCTTGAGTACCTCCCTGATAAATGAGGCTTGGTCATTTGTGGGTGCTGCTGACATCCTTAGCACAGACTTTCTAAAGCAGTCTGTAGAATTTGGTATTTTAGTGTAGCCAGTGAGATTTTTAATGCAAAACCTTCTCCTGTGCATCATCTCTTCAAATTAAGTTTTTCTGCATTCTTCAGTTAGGTGTCTGCTTTTTCAAGTGGATAAAAGATGCTTTACACTCTCATATTTATTTAATGTGTTGTACTGTAACAGACAACATCAGCTGCTTTAGATTCCCTCCTAATAGTTCAGGGAACTGTACTTTTTATCAGGGGTAATAAATAATCTGTGGGATTTACTTTAATTATCACTGTGAAGTTTCTAGAAATTAAGGAGTTTAGATGATACTTATATTACAGTCTGATGAGAATTTTAATTGTAATTGGGGTATTCCTACAGCTAAAATGTTGTGTAAGCAAGTAGTTGGGACCCCACACTTCATCTTTTTAGCAGTAGAGAAGAAAGCTATGATAGGGAATGTTCAGAAGTATTTCCTGAGTGTGTGATAAAATATTTTAGGGATTTATGCCCCTCTGCTTGGCAACTGCAGTTACTAATTAGTAAAAGTGGCAGATGAAATGAGGGTCTTTAAGTCCACAGAAATTTGTGCAAGAGTTTGTGTGGGGATATTTGATCCTGATAACAGTAATTGAGGGGCTGAGTGAAACTGAAGTTTGTGTTTTGAGGCCTTGCACACAGTGCACTGCCAGCATGTTTGGTCAGAACAGGATGCTCTGAGCAGCACAGGAACTCCTCCAGTGCTTGGGATCTGATTTGAGCCTTGCTGTGATGAGACCCAGCACTGTGGCTTTGAAGTTGTGTAGAGTCTTTGACTAATTTAAAATGTATTCACACACTAGGAGAACATGAAGGCAGGTTAGAGCTCTGCTAGAAGTTATATATACAATGAGTTCAAAGCATTACAAATGCCTTTTGATGATTCTACCCCTTCTGTGGGAATAAAGAAAGTCACAGGTTTTGTTCTCATGTATGTGTGAGTACAGCAGATCTGTCAGCAAAACTTATTTTGAATAGAGAGCAAGTAGTCAGTGAAGTTTTTCATCAACAAACTTGACTGAATTTTAAACAAAAGTGCTGTTTTAGGCAACAGATTATTTGCACCTGCCACCTGTTTTTTTCTCTGTAACTTTAGGAGTAGAGTGGAGGAGGAGAGGATGAACTGTGATTACAGTCCCTCTGCAAAGTTGTTGGTGTTCTAAGGAGTGCTTTCTTCTTCAAGTACAGAGGGTACTAAACAGAGATTTCACGAGTCATATTTTTTGATGCAGATACCATAAACTGTTCTTTTTTTGAGAGGGAGTTGTCTTTTAAAGTAACTGATGCAGTCACTCAACTAAGAATTTCATTAGTATTGAATCCACTTTGTGAAATGGCTTGCAGCACAATTGGCAGTGGAGTACTAAAACCCCTTCCAGACTGTAAAGGACATAATGGATTGTTTGGGCTTTAATGATATTGTGTTAACTCTGTATCAGTTTCTGACTTTAATTAGATGCAGATAACCAAATCTTCATCTACTCAGTGCTGGAATGCAGACTGCAGTTTTAATCCTCAGGGAGACAAAATGATAAAGATATGTGGGGGAAGATAATCAGTGTTCAGCAGCTTTGACAGTCCAAATGGAGGGTTGGGGAAACAAAATCTCCTTTCCTACTAGTTTGATTGAAGAGACTTCTGCCTGTTTAAGTGTTGTTTCAGGAGGAGTCCTAGATTAAAAGCAGTTAGGAAGAGCTTTCTTCATACCTATCTATCCAAAGGTCAGGCTCCTTCCCTCCTAGATTTAACATCATTACTTTGTGACCATGGCTTAGACTTTGTTACTGTTTTAAGGCCATGTATGTGCTGATGAAAGAGCTGTTGAATGAAATCCCTTCTGCACAAGTACTAATTCTGCTAACTGATCATTTTTAGGGAGACTCAGGATCAGTGCATGGCATAACAAATGGAACATTAGAAAAGAAGGATGCAGGACACAAAGGCTTTTCATCTGTTCCTGTTCTTCTCTGATACCAGTGTTGATAGATGCCATTTCTATTTCTGTTTACTCTGGGTTCCTTTGGCTGCTCCTTTGGCACTGTTAATGAAAGGCTTTTTGGCTTGGGGCTCCAGCACTGTTTGCCACATCAGAGTGGGCAGGATGGCAACTCCTGTAATTTATTATGGGGTATGGGGTACCAGACACTGCAGCTTCTTCTGCCCTTTTGAATGTGAATTTTAGGGGTGAGGAGTGGTGGGGGAATTATTTGAACTTTGTAGTTTGCTAGGTATGGTATAAGAGATATCTCTGAAATAGATGCAAGCTTTGAAAGGACTCCTTAATTTATATGGGAACCTGCAGCTTCTTGGTCTGAGGGAGATCTTTGGATCATATTAAAAACAAAAAACAAACAAAAAACCCAAAAAAACCAAAACAAACCCCAAGCAAACCTAAAGTTTCTTATGGTACCTTAATCTCTCTCAGGTGTTTCACATCTAGTTTCAATATGCTGTTCCCTTTTTCTTCTATTGTAGAGCCTTAGTTTTGTTCCTTTACCTGTGGATTGATTCAGAGTGTTTGAGGCTGTCTTTACACTTAATTGTGAAAATCCTTAGGGATTTGGAGGTGTAAGCCACTAGATCCCAGCACGTTGTTAGTTGTGTGCTGGTCAGAATAATATTGCTCAGAGTGTAGTCATACAGGTCTTGCAGCTCTGAGAGATGCAGCTGTTCTGTACACCAAAAGCCCACAAGTTTCTGTGTAATACCTGAACACTTAAGGCTGTATCTTGATGTAGTATGAGTAGTTCAAGATGAACTTCATGTTTGAAATAGCCTTGATTAGCTGCATTAAGAAGAATTGCATTTTTAAGAAAAAGCTTCTAGTTTTTTTAATAATATAAACATGAATTACTGTTCTTTGATTTTTTGTAGATTAAACACTGTTGAAGAGCCCTCATTTTATGTTCCCCTAAGGCACAGGTACCACTGGGTTTTATCTGTGCAGCAGATGGTACTTCATTGGATTCCTTCACCCAATGATTTTCTATGAAAATGCAGCGTTTCCCTGTTTATATTTGGCTTAAGACATTAAATGATGAGCTTTACTTCTTCTTGTGTATTGACAGTAGCTGAGCAGGTCGTTAACTGAAAAGGCTCACACTGGGAATTTGTTCTAATACACATGAAATTGTATTTATGTGAGCCATGGAGGCTGGGCTGGACAGGATTAGTAGTACCATGCAGGGCAGGAATCTCTCCACTGAAAAAGCAGAAAGATCCTACAAAGATAAAGGATATTTAAAGGAGAGAGTAGCAAGAAAGAAAGCCTTCCCTGCAGGTCAGATGTTTCAAACTGCTGAGAATGTTTGTGTTGTGAATGGTTCAGACTTAGCCTTGAATTACTGTAGTTGCTGCAGATTTTTGTGGTCATGGACAGTATCAATAGAAAGTTCAAAACAAGAAACAAATGATACTTCTACAGTTCCTGGCAGACTTGTGCTGGAATTGCAGGTCCAGAATATATTGCTTTAAAGTACATATTTTAATTTGACTGCATCCAAAAGAATATATACAAACATTTAATGCAGACTGGCATTGCCTTTAACTGCTTACATTCTTCATTAGCTTTAACATTTTCCTTTTTTCTTACATTCTTTATGAAAGCTTAGTGAAAACTCACTTCTGCTTATGTGTGAAGCTCTTCAAGGTAGCTGAAATCTTTTTTCATTTGAAGCTTGGTGGTAACTATCAAAGGGATTTTAGTATGACTGTTCTTAGTTAGGTATTATTGATAGTTCTCTCTTGCAAATCTTTATCTTGTAGTCACAAATGTACTTAGTTAAAATCTTCCTGTGTTAGCAGACTGCTTATTCTGCAGGAGTAAAAGAACTGGGGGTTTTTTGTTTTGTTTTTTTGTTGTTCTTAGAGGTGTTTTTTCAGAGTAGCAATTTACCTGACCAGAAATGTGAGCTGTGCTCTCAGGGTGTTTTATAAAAATGCCTGTACATAATGAATGTTCAGGTAATTTTGCAGAGGTGTTATGCCAGCCCTGTCAGGATAATATGAAAGCCAATTTATTAGCATGCAAATATATTGTCCCACACAACATTTCTATTGTCGTGAGTTCAATAGTTTGTTGTGGTAGGTACTCTGAACAATTTTTGGTTTTGTACTGTTAAAGTAAATTTTAATAGATTTCTTAGTCTCCAGTAGCAGAATTTGTTCCACATAGAAGAGCTATCCAGGTGCATGTCACTGCAGTTGGTGAACTGACTGCTGAGGCAGTGGAACTGCCATTATGGAATTCCAGCAGTACATCTGTGACTTTGCACCTCTTGGAATGATGCAGTATCTGCACTAGCAGATGCATTGTTTTCCAAAACACTGATTTCAAACCCTGGTCAATAAAACACCAAGCATTGAATATCACTTCTGAGACTTAGGTTAGTTTTTGTCAGGAGTTCCCTTCCTCTGAGTGGTGGCCATTGATTGTCAGTGTTATAATAGACAATCAGATTTCCCAAATGATGCCAGACAGATCTGTGCCTTGTGAAACCTGGCACAATAAGTATGTTCATAGTGAGAGTGAATGACCCAGTTCTTTAAATGCCTCTTCTGTAATTGGAAGCTGAAGTAGAATTACATGCTTAAATGCAGAATGAATCATAAATCAGTGATTATTTGAGACAGATTTCTTACAAATCGGCATGTTTTTAATCTGCTCCCCCAAAATTCCTTAGTTACAGCTACAGTTTATATTGTCAAACAGTAAGACCTATGATACCAACAGATATTACTTACATAAAGGGGTTTGATATGCACCTTCAGTTTCTATTACTCTTGCTTGTTAAAATTTAAGATCAATATTGTGGCAGATGTTGGCACTACATTGTCATTTAACAAGTACCATGTAAACTGCTTTAAAATAATAAGATTCTGCCTTTCTTTTCTGGAAAAAAATTATTTAGGGCAGAGGAATCTTGCCTATCCCTGTCAGCTTTTAGTTACAAGACTGGATTTGAAAACTGTAGCAAGGCAGCTTATTGGTCTCTTTTTTGATGTGGGTAGCTTTGTCTAGGTCTGTGCTTTTCCACAATACATTAATTGAGTTTTACACCTTTATATATGTTGAACTTGGAAGTGTTTGATGGAAAGAAGAGCAACATGTGAATATGTGACTTCATGAATAGTATCTGGGGTATCAGTTTAGTGAACAGCTTCATGACATGAATGTAGAACTGTCACATACAACAGCAGGGACATTATCAGCTGATAGCACAGAAAGGAAGATGGTACTCAAGTATTTCCAAGTGAATTGCTGCTTACAGTCTTCCTGTTGGTGTGCTATGGGATGAAGTAAACCTCATCTTGCTGATCATTTTGGATTTTTTTTGCCTATCCATTAAAGATTGCTATTGGAATGTTCCTGACAAAAAGTCAATGCCATTATTCACTCATCTTGCTGGAGTAAAAAAGGAATGCAGCAGCCCTGCAGTGCAGATGGTCCCTGCTATAGAAATTATCCTTCAGTTTTGCTCTGTGAAGGTGCTGGTGCTTGAAGGGCCTGTGGGATACAGCACTGGGCTTTGTTCACTGCTTCTGTCTGTTACTGTGCAAGGAGTTTAGTGGATGCTTGGCTGTAGAGTGTATGTAGAGTTAACTGACTTTAGATGTGAGTTTTGAGTGTTAGTTTTTATAGGCCTCTAAATTTAAAGTGTGTTTGAAGATGTTCAGTTCTTTTGAGTCAGATAAGAGTGTCTGCTGCTTTTCCCAGACTGAGTTTTTTAGCCTTGTTTCTGTGGTACCAAAAGCTTATATTTGAGAATCTGTAGCGAGTCCTTTTCATAACTTCATGTGTAGCTGTTAGGTGCTCTGTTTACAAGAATAGGCGGATATTTATGGTGGCTTATATAATGTAGGCTGAGATTTTGAGACTTGAGAATTGTAATGTGGATGTGGAGAGATTCCAGGAGAGGACTTAGTCTCACTTCTGTGCTGCTTCTGGTTATGTTTAGCTGTGTCAGAGTGGTGTTTGTGCTGTGCTGTCAGTTGGAATTGTATGCTCAGGCTGAGGAGTGTAAAAAGTGATTCAATGAAAGCAAAAGGAACTTAAACTTTACAAAGTGAACAGTAAAATAGTGAAACTGTTCTGAATAGGTTTAACTTAACATCTGCTGTTTGAATAGGTACCAGACATGGCGGGCTACCCTCACATCCGTTACATTTCATCGGGATTGGATGGAACATCATTCAGAGGCCCTTTCAGGGGCAATTTTGAGGTTTGTAATAGAATAAAACTAGATATATGTCAAAATGTGTCATGAGGGAATATGGGGAGGGTGTATGATAGAGCTAGTTCTGTACATAGATGGAAAATAATCATAAAGAAAATATCCTTTACTTACAGAGTGCCCTTACCATTGTAGAGTGGGACAAAAGCAAATTGCAAAGTTGGAAAAGGTGCCCTGGCAATGCAGGTTAGGTGGCAGTGACCTGACATCTTGCTCTGCCCACCAGCCATTGGTAGGACTGAGTAGCACATTCTGGGAGAAGGCAGGGCTGTCTCTGAGTGCCAGGATCCTCCAAGTGAGGCTGAATCTTGGCCATGCTAACAGTGCTGTCCTGTTGAATAGTGCAGGAATTGAAATGGAATGAAGGAAAAAAGCCAGGAGAACATAAAAGGTATCAGATGCAGAGAGTTAATGACCTAGTCCACTGAAAATCTCTACAGTGACATCTCATGGTTCTAATAAACTTATTGCTGGAGAAGAATAAATCAGTCATTGTATTTCAACTTAAGCAACTTTATTTTTTCCTCTTCAGACCCTTAATGACTGTTAGAAAGCAAATATTTACATAGCATGTTTTAATTGCCTTTTTCCTCATTAGACACAGAAGTATGTGTGAACATACTGATAGCAATTCCTATCTGACAAACGCTCTCATTTTTTTTGTCATAAAATAGTATTTCCCTAGAACTTAAAATACCAGACTGTGTTGTGTGGGTTTTTCTACAGAAGCCCATCACTTTTCCCACACAACATACTCTTTTTGGCTTTGCCCATGGTTAATTAAGTTGGGAAATAAGAGTTTGTCATTCTAAAAATGGGTTAGAATAAAATTAATACTTCCTCAATGTAGTTGAAAGAATAGTTTTTAAACTGTTTATTCCTTCGTGGTTTTTAGGAGCTGATTCACTTGGAGGAACGACTAGGCAATGTTAATCGTGGAGCAACACAGGGAACTATAGAAAGATGCACATATCCACATAAATACAAAAAGGTGAGGATTTCTCAAATTGTGCCATGTCTGTAATATTTGTTTGAACTTGTAATGTGAATGGTTAGTTTAAGCCTGCAGAAATGTCAGCTTCAAAGAGGGCATGTTTCCTGTATCTTGAAATTTCAAGGATTGTAAACAAAGCTTACAGTGCCACTTGTTTCACAAGGAAAACTTAAAATTAGTTCCTTAGATAAAGAGCTACTGTGATGTGATAAACAGGAGTGCTTTGATATGATTAACTTGTCCAGTAGTTATGAGTAGCCTTGTGAGTAGTGAAATAACTGCTGGTAATAGCAAATAACAGACTTCAGTGATAGCTCACAAACTAAAGCTTTGTTTGCAGTAAACACTTTGCAGTGCTTACCTGCTTGGTATATATCAATTTAACCTTTACTTTGAACACATGGGGAAGACTGGAACACCAGGAGGTTTTGAACTGGGGTACAGAGTTTTGGTAACTGGGGTTGTCTCTGATCGAGAGTTCAGCCTATGGCAAGATACAATCCTATCCACATGACACTTTTTTCATACTTGATAAATAGGTTGAAAGGATTTTTGTTTGCCTCTACATGAATGAAATTAAGATATTTAAACATAGACAATAAGTAAAAGGACTGGTTCCAGTAGACTTTTGTAATTAACAGTAGTTAAATCTGAAATGTCCTGGGTTTTGCTCCAAGTGCTGGATCATTTTGATTCAAATATATTTTAATAAGTATTAAAAAATGTTTTCAAAGAAATATGTGTTGAATATGTATCAAAAACAGATTTTACTCAGTTTGTCAATAATGTCATCTCTACTAACAAGGTAACAACTGATTGGTTCTCACAGAGGAAACTGCACTGCAAACAAGATGGGGAGGAAGGAACAGAAGAAGACACAGAGGAAAAGTGCACCATCTGTTTGTCTATATTGGAGGAAGGTGAAGATGTCAGGTAAATAACACTGAATATAATGTTAATGTTCTGGCTTTGGCACCATACTTGAATCTGGTGCCCTGCTTTGCAGTACTGCTTAGGTTAACAGTTACAGTTTACTACTGCATTGAACTAATACAATAAAACAAGTTGCACTTGAAAATGCACATTGTTCAGTCTGTATTGTCATTAGGTAGAGTGTGGGTTATTCCTTAGTTTGACTGTGTTATAACATGAGCCCAAGCTGATGCCCTGAATTAATCAGGACTGTCAGTGTTTCTGGAGTAATGCTACTTAAACTGCAGCAGGTTTAAATCAGGCTAATATGGCAGAAGCCAGTTGATGCTTGACTTCATTGCCCATATCCATTTCTTTGGAACTAGACAGAATGCATGTGCAACTGGAAAGGCTATGAAACCTGGGAAAACAGAAAGAGCAGGCTGCAGTAGCAAAGCCCACACTGTTTTTTTCCCAATGGGGTTGTTGATATGGAAATGCTTTATTAACACTGATGTTTTTGTGTTCTGATGACAGGCGCCTTCCCTGTATGCACCTTTTCCACCAAGTATGTGTAGATCAGTGGTTGATTACTAACAAGAAGTGCCCCATTTGCAGAGTGGACATTGAGGCTCAGCTGCCTAGTGAAAGTTGACACTGCTTTCCAGAACTCTTGTCCTCCCTGTCACTCCCTCTCATCCTTGCTGGTACTGCAGTCAACCAAAGATGGCATGACTTACCTGCGCAGATTTGGAAGCATTGAACCCAGAGTGCTGGCTCTGCTATATGGTACAACTAATGCTAGACCTACAGTTTATGTAGAAGACAGTTGAGTTTCAGTGTATTTATAAATTTGTTTTGTTTTACATTTTTTTCTTTAAATTCATTACTGTATTTTTGCATGGTTCCTTGTATTGCATTTGTTTGCACATATTATGGGCTTTGTGACCCCAGACTTGCAGGCGAGATTAGCTGCTTTAGTAAGTAGAATTGTGTGGTCTCTTTTTTGGTTTGTTTTATGTAGTATCAAGCTTTGAAAGTATGATTTCACTCATTACTAACCTTGAATTCCTTAATTTAATCGATCATATATATTTTAGTTGAAATGTATAAAGATCATCTAGAAAAGGATAATATTATGTATTGAGACATTCCTTAATTAGGAAAAAATGGCTGCTGTATATTTACAAGATCAGTTATGAGTCAAATAACATCCTTAATACTGGGAACAGAATATGAATTATATTCAGTTTGACTGATACATATAGCATACTCATCACCAGAGTTTTTGTCTGATCAGATTTTTGTGTTCGTTTTAAAAATTTCAGCACAATGCAGATATATTTGAATGTCAATATTAAACATTTAGACTGCTGTTCAGATTGTATTTATCATTTTCTTCTATGTCTAGAAATTTGAATCCCTAACTTAAATATATGCTGCTGTGAAACAGCTCTTAGTGAACACTAAATGTTGATTTCAGTTAGCTGGATTGTAGATACTTGCAGACTGAATGAGTTATTAGGGACATGGAAAAAGAGCTTAGAATCTGTTTGGTCTTCTGCTAACTTAAGTTGAAGTATCTGCGCACATTGAGGGTTGGTTTTTTTGGGAATTTTTTTTTTTGGCTATGTTTTTGTTTATTTGTTTGGGTTTTGTTGGTTTGTGTTTTTTTAAAATATAAAACCATTCAATAAGGACTTAAAGCTGCAGGGTTTTTGTTTGGGTTTATATACGTGAATTCATAGAATTTCTAAGGATTCCAGGCTTGTCTTGGGATTTTTATTAGATTTAAAGTTAATAAAGTTAGCTAAATCCACTTGTCTCTTGTTTTTATTTTTCATTAGTAAGTTGAAAGCCTGTAAAATTCCTGTAGAAACTGAGACACAAATTATGTGGTTCCCTAGTTTTTGCCTTGATCATAGATTCCCTCTTTATAAATTACCAACAGTCCATCACTGATTG
Organism: Zonotrichia leucophrys gambelii; assembly: GCF_028769735.1. Lineage (NCBI taxonomy): Eukaryota > Metazoa > Chordata > Aves > Passeriformes > Passerellidae > Zonotrichia > Zonotrichia leucophrys. The sequence continues at coordinate 6,448,986 of NC_088180.1, read as the reverse complement.
AAATCTTTTCTATAGTTAAGATTTGCTGCATAATATAGTATATAGAATTAAGTTATAATGTACTAACATTTTGCCTTTGAAGGAGGTTTTAGTCCATATCAGGATTCCAGTTGCTCATCAACATTCTTTCACATCTAATAGATTATAGTTTATTTAAATGTGCTCAACATTGCAAAGTGCAAATGTGCAAAAACATTGAGACAGCATTACTGTCACTTTGGAAAAAGATGTTCCTTGGGGATCATATATGAACATGCCAATTAGCTTGCATTAAGCCACCTGCTTTGTAAGTGGATTGAATAATAAATACCTTCAGTTCCATGTCTTTGTCTCTCATGATCAGATTACGTGTAAAACGGTTTACAGTAAACCTAGAAGATAAATTCTTATGTTTACACTAAAAATCCATTTATGAATATTACCTTATCGAATTTGATGCCTGTTTCTGTATGGTTAAAGCTGCTTCCCTTTTATTTGATTTTTTTTTTTACCTGTTAGTAGTAGCATTTGCGAGTACAGTGTCTATTGCTGGCAACAAACTTCACACCTCTGGCACTGAGGCTTTAAACAGAGAAATTTTATTCCAGCATGTGTGATAAATGGACCTGCTCAAGCTTAATGGCATTGCTGAAACGGAACTTAAAACCACTTTGCGCTTGTATGATGGGGGATATGGGAGAGAGGCAACAGATTGAACTGCTTCAAAACGTGACTTGGGTTTATGCTAAAGCTTCTTGAACATTCTGGCTGTAGGAAACTGAAAGTGACTGCAAAGTTGAAGCTGCATTAATCTGTTCACTGCTAAGAATGAATAAAAGTAACTGGAAGGACTGAACAGACACATTGTGTTTTCTAGTGACTGTTGAAAAGAAGTTAATTGACCACTAATGCTTCAAGACTGATGATACTCATTTCTAAAAGTTTCCAAGAAGGTACTTGAGAGATATGGGAAAAAACCCCAGGGCCTCTGAAGTTACTGAGACCCAGGGTGTGTGATAGAATCTATTTTGGCTTCCTTACAGGACAGAGAAGCACAGGTTTGGGGGGATTTTTTTTTCTTTTTAAGGAAATATTTTATGGGTCTAATTTGAGTGCCTGGTACTAGAGGTATTTTAGTGATCCATGAATTGATTTGTTATATAATAGCTACTGATACTGTCTTGCTTTTAAATGTATGCATAACGTTGTAATGTGATGCTGAACACTTAGGTATTTGTCAGGAATCACAGTGTTCTGATCTTAATGCTATTGCAGGGGCTAAAAAGCTGCAGCTTAATTCTGTTCCAGAAAGTTGTGACTTAACCATAGTTTAAGGGAAGGAAAAGGAATAGGCGTCTCATTTTGAAAATTTCCACCACTTACTGTGCTTTATATGCTTAGATGCATTGCCTTAAGTTTTCTGCAGCATCTTTAAAGATAAGATTCTCAACAGTATGCATCAAATTACTTTTCATATAAAATTCCATTGTCAAAAGAAATCCTTTTGTATGCAATAAATAAAATGTTAGACTGGTATCATTCAAAATCTGTTTCTTTTGCAATTTTTTCCCCCTTCCCTTGTCTTCCTCTTGAAGTCTTGATCCGTAAACATTTTCGGTTACACGTATTTTACTGCAGGTACTGCCTAAGAAGAAACTGTTAGTGAAGGATCAGCGTTCAGCTGAAGTTAATTATCCTGCTAAATGGGAACCTTGGAATTCAGTGCTTATTTTAAGAGTGCAATTCTGGAGAATTGCAAGTAAACTTTTCTGTTGGTTTAGACAACGTTGAAGTTCCTGAATCTCGGGACTCGTTATTGAACCTTCGGCTGCCTGTCGCGAGCGGGGAGCGCCCGCGGGGAGGCGTTTGGGGCCGTTCGGGCGCGGTGCCGGTGCCGGTACCGGTGCGGTTCAGGTTAAACCCCGCCGGCCCCTGAGGGAGCCGCTGTGCCCTCCGCACCGGAAGCCGCTGCAGCCCTTTCCTGCTGGAGCGGGGCCTGTGCAGACGGACCAATCGGACGCGTGCATTGTACGAAGTTGTCCAATAGTAGGGCAGGACAGTGTTTAAATGGAGCCGCGGCAGCGTGCGGCAGCGGCCACCGGTTTAGCTGGAGAGCGGAAAGGTTGTGTGCGGAGCGGCGACAGTGGCCCCCTTGTGTCTGTGTCCATGGCGCTGCAGGTGACACGCCGTGCCCCTGTGAGTACCCCTGTGAGGGCGGCGGGTGGGCCGCGGGGGCGACAGAGGAGCAGCCGGGGCGGTGGGCGAGAGAGTGGCCGCGGGTGGCCGAGGGCCCCGCCGGTGTTTGCCCTCAGGTGGCGCGGGGGCCGCAGCCTGGCCGGCGGGGGTCCGGGGGCGGCCCTCAGGCCGATGGGGGTCGGCGGGCGGCCCTCAGGCCGGCGGGGGTCCGGGGGCGGCCCTGCCGCGGGGGGGGGGGGGGGGGGATGGGGGGGGGGGCTGGGGTGGGGGGGAGGGTGGGAGGTGGTGGGGTGCTGGGGGTGGCCGATGGGGGTCCGGGAGCGGCCCTCAGGCTAACCGGGCCCTCCCGTACCTCGGCGGGTGGGGCGGCGGCCGGGCCGAACTGCGGCCCAGCGCTGGGAGGGGACCCCATTCCTGCAGCGCGGGCGCTGCCCCCGCCTCGGGCTGGCCTTGGCCGCCCGCGCCTCCCCCGCAGAACAGCGGGGAACGTGGGAGTGGGAAAAAGCTAAAGCTGCCCTAGAGGGAGGCGTAGGCAGGGACTGCAGGAGCCTCGCTTCTGTCGCGATTGTCTAATGGGTTAAAGTGAACTCCACGAAAAAAACTGAAGCCTGGTGGTTTAATTGCTGTCCATAACAAAGAATATTAGTTTTTGCGTGTGCAGCACAGCTTTTCAATTCATACGCTATGTGTTTAACCAGGAATTTGCTTTATGCATCCCCTGGGGGGCGCTACCAGAGTTACAAAGTGTGCAAGTGCGAGAGCTTTTAACTGCAGGTGAGCACTCTGACCTTAAAAAGTTTGAGATGGGGTGCATTGCCTACTTTTACAGCACCGTTTAGAAGCACAGTGCTCTGAACCTAGAGAGGAGACTTCTTCCTCTAAATATATGTATATATGTGACTAAGAAGTAAAAGCTGGTTGAGTAATGCATAGTAGGTACAGTGGTGGTAAGTCTGTAATGGAGTCAGGCATTGGAAAGTTGTTGGTCTCTGAGTCTTAAACTTTTGCAATTTTATCATTTTAGATCGCTAGAGGGACGGAGAATGCTGTGCCTGACCTTAGAAGTAAAGCAAAAACTCAAGTGACTGGCAAAAGGTCTGCTTTGGAGGAAATAGGAAATAAGTTTGCAACAAGAGGAACACACATATCTAAGGTAAAGGAACATTTGAAATCTCTATACAGGGAGAAGTTGGATTGCTGCCCTGTACTAATAATAAATGTTTTCTCTACAGAAAACAGAATGCCTCAAAGCATCTACAAAGCCTGTGAAAGCATCTAGCAAGGTGACAAATGGAACTGTACTGCCTAAAGGTCCAGCTGCTGTAAATGAAGCAAACAAAGAAACTGATGTTCCAAAGGTAGGAACTGATGATACTGTTCTTTAATTTGATTTGCAACTTTGAGCTCTACCTTCACAATAGTTTTATCTGTGGCTCTATCTCGTTCTCCTGCTGAAGAAACAAAGTCTCTGTACCAAGGTTTTGGTTTAATGCATGTTGTAGTTAAGCATAATGCATGATGTTCAAGCGGCAGCATGAGCTGCTGAAGTACTGGATGAAGTTTCTGCTTTAGCTGGCAATTACTGGAAGATGTTGGGATTCTGTGTTTGTGGTATATCAGTGGAAACTTGCTGTGCTGGAGCCCAAGCTTCCATCTAAAGAAGTTGCGTTGGTGACCGGTGAAACATGGAAACAAAGGAACAGTGAAACTTACCCAGTGGATCTGTGTTAACAGATGTGATCTGTTCCTTAGGCTCTGTCTCCTGTCCCTATGGATGTGTCCATGCAGGAGGAGGATTTGTGCCAGGCCTTCTCTGATGTGCTGCTCAACAACATCCAGGACATCGATGCAGAGGACTCTGAGAACCCCCAGCTGTGTAGTGACTACGTGAAAGACATCTACCTGTACCTGAGGGAGCTCGAGGTAGGGTGCCCCAGGGCTGCCCTGGTGTCTCGGGGGGTTGCCTGGCTGCTCACCCACCCCCTGTCTGTCCCCCCAGCTGCAGCAGTCCGTCCGTCCGCACTACCTGGACGGGAGGACGATCAACGGGCGCATGCGCGCCATCCTGGTGGACTGGCTCGTGCAGGTGCACTCGAGGTTCCGCCTCCTGCAGGAGACCCTCTACATGTGTGTGGCCATCATGGATCGCTTCCTGCAGGTGAGATCTCCCCCAGGCCATGCTCGGGAATTGCTCACTTGCTATGGTTGTCAAGGAGTTCAGGATTTAACTTGTCTTTAGAAATCACACGATCAGCAGCATCTGCTCTGTGTGTAAGAGCTGTGACAGTGCAGCACCTTAACTCAGGCTGCTGCCTTCTTTGAGCCTATACAGACACCTTTGCCTAGAGTGACAACCTCATTCATCATTCTAAACTGATAAATATGAATCTGATTATCTAGAGTTTGACACTTCAAGGCCTGCATTTTGAATGTCTGTGTTGCAGAATCATCCAGTACCTCGCAAGAAGCTTCAGCTGGTGGGCGTAACAGCGATGCTTGTAGCTTCAAAATATGAAGAGATCTTGTCTCCTGATGTAGCAGACTTTGTTTATATTACTGACAATTCCTACACCAGTAATGAAATTAGAGAAATGGAAATGATTATTCTTAAAGAATTAAACTTTGACCTGGGGAGACCTCTTCCAATTCACTTCTTAAGAAGAGCATCAAAAGCTGGGGAGGTGGGTACTTTTACTCATTATCCAGCACTTCCCTCTATTGGTAAAGCCTATAAGGATTGCTTCTGGTGTTTTTATCATGTGACCTTTCCTCCTCCAGCTTAAATGCTGGATGAAGCAATGCTCAGCTCAGAAACTCCACCGTGTGGCCTAACACGGCAATGTCACTGTGGCAGCCAGTAGTATTTCACATTTCTATTCACTGATGCCCGTGTTCAGCCTTAGTGGCAGTAATTTTACTGTTAAACTAAGAAGCCTTGCTTTTAATCTTTTTAATCCTGGTGATCTGGGTACTTATTAGTAAAACACTAGCAGTGTTGCAGTTCTTTGTAACTTCTGGTTGTAAATATTGTGTTATTTAAGAATCAAAAGATAAGCTTTCTCTTTGACCCACCCCTTTTCTTTCTCCACCTCAGTAATTATATTCAAGTGACTGTCTGCACTTGAGGTGGGTTTCAGTTACCACAGCAGACCACGGGGTAACTCAAATAAGTTTCTCCCTAAGTCATTTTACACCTCCCCTCCCTAGTCTGCTTTACAGAGGGAGCATTAGTGTCCCTAATTGGGCACAGCTGTACCTGATACTGCAGATTTCTGTTATAATTCCTCTCTTGACTTTGTGTCTAAATTCCAAATGGCTGCTGGTCTTGATTTTGAGAGGAATGTCTTGTTAAAAGGATGGTCCCTAAACTGTACTAAAGATTTTGCTATTTTTGTTTTGTTCTTTGAACACAATAAGCAATTCTGAGTGATAATGCTAAAGTGAAGTGAAACTGTGGATTAACAAGCTCTCACCCTGCTAGGCCGATGCCAAGCAACACACTCTGGCAAAGTACCTGATGGAGCTGACCCTGGTAGACTATGACATGGTGCACCACCGGCCCTCAGAGATTGCAGCTGCTGCCCTGTGCCTGTCTCAGAGGGTTCTGGGACATACCAAATGGGTGAGCACTTTAATCAAACTTGTTCTTCACTGTGGAATCCAGCTAATAAAAAAGTACTTTAAAAATCGTGTTTAGTTGGTGACAGTGCTGGTGCTGGAATGATGGGTGGGCAGCCTGATGCATAGTGGCAGGTAGAATAAGGAATGTACCAGTAAAAACTCACAATCCTTTTCTCTGTGAATACTGGGGTACAAAAGGGGTTTCTCATGAAAGCTTTGAGTTACTGAAGCTACACTGTAAAAGTAGATTTTCATAGTTCTTGCAGTACATGTAGCACAATGAAGTTACGGACCATGAGTAGTGAGTTGTAATTCAGCTGGTAGTTGCTTTTTTATCCTGTGCTCAGTCTAAAAGCATGGTCTGTGAAATTGATGTGTACAGACTTCTGCCCATCAGATGCCTCTGGATCTGTCATTTTAACTGACAGCTAGTTTCCAGCACTTGAGGCTCAGCTGTGAGCTTGGGGTGTTTGCTGCCTGAAGTGATTGTGCCTCAAGCAGCAATTCCTCCCTCACAAATCTCAAGTTTGTGACCATTTTGCTGCAGGGTACAAAGCAGCAGTACTACACTGGCTATGCAGAAGACAGCCTTGTGATGACCATGAAACATATGGCCAAGAATGTAGTCAAAGTGAATGAGAAGTTAACAAAATACACTGTAAGTATAACTACTTAAATCCTTTCTCTAATGTTATCAAAATTATCTTTGCTGCATATGGTAGCTCCTTAGGTAAATACTCTGTATGTTATCTTAAAGCATAAGCTGCTCTGACAAGCCTAGAAGAGGCTTTTGCATTAATGTTAACAGCAGCACCTTTTAGACAAATTGTGCTCTTGTTACTTTGCAAAATGGTTCAGTGCCAGCCTTGTTTGTTTGCTTGTTTTTCAAGCAGACAGGCAAGCTGCCCCAAAATTACCTGCCTGAGTATCAATGGTGTATGCATGAAACGTTTGTGTATCTGTTCTCTGCAGGCGATCAAGAACAAGTATGCAAGCAGCAAACTACTGACCATCAGCACCATCCCTCAGCTGAACAGTGAGATCATCAAGGATCTGGCTGCATCGCTGCTGTGAAGCCCTGGGCAGCCAGGGCTGATGGGGTTTGCACTTTGTTTCCTGCTTTTGTACATAGCATTCCAGCTCCCACAGACACTTCTGACTCACACTGAAGGTGGCGTTTTAATTTGCTTTGTAATACAGCTTTCTACCTAAAAATAAAACTCCTTTCTTTTAAATATTGAGTGTGACTCTTTAAGGTACAACCTACATATTGAAATCTAATGTCCAAGTGGGACATTTGACTAAATAGGTGATTGTTACAACTTGCAGTTAAATGGGCTTGATTATTCTCTGTGATTGTTTCCAGAGAGCATCTCCAAGCTTTATATATTGCACTATATTTATTAACTTATTTCACTCTTAAGATAGAGGAGGCAGACAGGTTTTTTTGTTGTACCTTAAAGAACACTAAATATGTACTTCAGTGTCTTATTTCAAGAAAGTATACTGGAATTTTTTTTTTTTTTGGAGTTAGCCATCTTCAAGTGTGGGGAAAGATGTAGGCTATCTTTAACAGGTATTACCCTTGTAAATCTTTGTGTTTCTCTGTGTGCTTAACAAAGGGAGCGAAGGTAGAAGAACTGAAAGTCTCCTGTAATGCTAACAGCTGTGCAGGGAATACAGATGTGGAATTGTGGCCATGACATCTTTTGAAAGCAGCTCACCCTTGACACCTCCACTTCCTGACAAGAACCCTCTTAGGTTTTTCATTATCTGTTTGCTTGCCCACATCTTTTTCCCCCTGCTTCTCCAATAAGCCTCTGTACCTGGGAACACAGAGTCAAACCCAGCACAAGGCAGTTCTTGTCACTTCCTTGGCACTTTGCTTGCCTTTGTCTGTGGTTCTAATCTAAGTGTCAGCATCTTTTTGTATGCCCAGGGAATACAAGCATATAAGTAATGCAACTTTTCTGCCCCAATGCCTCATGTATGTCTATTTGTTAAAATAATCTTGTACAAGTACCGTTAAAGCAGACCTTTTGATAGTACCCAGGTTATGGAACTCAGTACCTCCCTTCCAGCATCTCTTCATGAGTGTGCCTGGCTCTGATGTAGAAGGCAAGGTCCCAACACTACAGAATTGCCCTAGACCTCTCAGTGCTCCCCTGTGGGAGGATGTTAAAGTTTCCTCTCCTCAAGCAGGAGATCTTTCTCTCCCCTGGGATAAGTAAGCCTAGCACTGGCTGCAAACTGTCTGCTGAAAAATGTGCCTCATTCCTTGTGTGGGTATTGTTCCTGCCTTGGAGTGAGGTCCTAATTTCTGGCTGCCAGAAACAGCTGCTGTAGAAGATGGAGTTTGTGTACCTAAGTTAGATGTAGGCAATGCTTTGGGAGGGAGTGATTCAAGATTTTTAGCTGTATTTAAAGCTTATGCAACTTTTAATACCAGCATCTGCAGGGCTTTTTTAACTGCTCTTAAATGAGAGAATGAAATGCATGTCACTGCAGTTGGGCACGGGGAAAGTAATTTGGTTTGGAGTGAAGAAAGGGATTCTTTCTTTAGAAGTCAGTGCAGTAAAATGCTGAAGCCATTGTTGTCAAGGGATCTGTTTGTATATGTGAGAACAAACTTCACAGAGAACAAACCTGTTGATCATCCTGTGTTTTATTTTATGGAGGATCAAAAGGCAAAGCAGGAATTCTCAGAACTGCAGGGCAAGCAACAGCCACTCTGGGGGAGGCAATCAGACTTGGGCAGTAAGACCTGTGCTTTTGCTATTTAAAAGGAGGAGTAGTGCATATCTGTAAGTACCTGGCATAAAAATTCTAGCAGTACTACCTCATAAGAACAGTGGACTACTGCATTATACATTTATACATGTTTCTATCATAACCAGTTTTTATATACAGTATATAACTATTTCTGTAAATGTACAGCTCTGCATAAAGACACTTCCTATAACAGGTAGAGTATTAAACATAAATCCAACATGGGCCAGCCATATTATAATATAAATCTTGAAGAAGGCAACATTGTTTATCATACAGTACTATGTGGTTTTCTGTTTTAAAGTCTTACAGTGCCTGTTGGAGTCCCTAACACACCTGCAAACACAAACCAGTTCCATTACATCTCTGTACAGAATTAAATAGACCATCACAGTAGTTTTTCAGATGGTAATACCCCAAATGAGCCTAAATCTTTTTGACATGTAGCAGCATACTTATTAACATGTTCCCCAGAATGATCTGCATTAGAGGAAATGTGCATTCAACATTATCTTCAGCAGATAATTAAAAAGGTTACTGATATTGAGCTGAAGGCACTTAATAAATACACCCCTTTAGAAGTCCCTGGTTCCAGACTGTAAAGCACCTGTTTGAGGAAGATGGTAGGTCTGAGCATTCTTTTAGGTGTTTAAACCAGGTTTTAAATATAATAAATAATTGGTCAGTTCATTGCTGTATGGTGCTGAGACAAAAATCAAAGTCTGTACTGTGGGAAACTCTTCCTGCTCATACACAATTTACTGGTGAAAATACTGCTGAGAAGGCAGACCTTGGAAGAACAGTGTCCTGAAGGCAGGGGAAACATCTTCAACCACTGGTACCTTCACGCCAGTTTTCTCTGACAGTCTTTTAAATCTTGGTGACATAATTGTTGGGAAACAGTCCTTGTTTCCCTCGTAGTCTTCCTGTCCACCAGCCAGAAGGATCTGTAACAAGGACAGCAAGGTAAGGAGTGAGGCTCTGGAAGCATTTCTGTGTACTTGGGGCAACCTTGCAAAGCTGTGCCCACTTAGTGAGAGCCTTTCTGGGAAGGAATGAGGGGACAGGATTTTTGGAGTGTGTTCATCTTTTGGCCACATCATTTTGCCTTGAGGAGGGTGCTTTGGAGACCCAGAGTTGGAACCAGTTTATTACATTTTGCTTCTTGTGCTACAGCTGTGACTTAGGCTAATTTTCCTCTAGAGCCAGAATAAGTGTCTCGCTACGTGAGCAGCTCTGCAGTACCCAGTGACAGCTCCCTGGTCTGTGTGACATCCTGTTGAGTGAAGAGGTTGGACTGGGGTGGAGGCTTCTCTGCCCCCTGGGCCAGTATGGGAATTTGCACACCCCACAAGAGAAGATGAAGAGGGGTGGCTCAGGAAGTCCTGTCCCAGCTCCCTGTGCCCACAGCCCAGTGTGTCCGTACCTTCCTTGAGGATGTCGATGACGTCGTTGGCGTTGAAGCTGAGCTCGTCGGTGTCCTGCGCGTCGTAGGCGTAGAGCGCGCGGCACTGCGGCACCTGCGGCTTGGGCTTGGGCTGCGGCTTGGGCCGGCCCCCGGCGGGCGGCGGGCGGCTCGACGTCTGCCTGCGGACCCTGCCACACACAGCAGGGCTGTGAGACCCCAGCCCCAGCAACCCCTCTCAATGCATTCATTGCAAACAATGGCACACAAAGGGAAAATGCATTTTCTCGAATGTCACTACAATTAAAAATAGCGGTGCGAGACTTCCCTGTGAAAGGGACAGAGTTGCCATTTCTTTCCTATGGAAATGGATGAGTTCCCAACAGCAGTTCCAATGCCTAGAAGACATTTAGTGCCCCAGGTGAAATGGAAGCAAATGTGTGCATGCAGTTCATGCATATCTTGGTATCTGCACAGCTCAGGCTGTGTCTCTCCCCTTGCCCCAGTGTCACCAGTGATTCACTTCTCAGTATCAAAAACAAAGTTCTAGCTCACAGGCTTGCTACTTTACCATTCTTGTGACTAAGCTGTAACAGACACTTGCATCTCTTTTAAGTTCCCTCAGCTTCCAGGGCCATCTATGGACTTGTTCTGTTATAGCCAACTCTGAAGCAGCAGGGAAAATGCTGCACAAACTGTCACAGCTGTGACCACTCCAAAGATTAGGAAAGGGAAAGAGGGAAGAAATGCCTTTTGCCAGCTCATCAGCTAATAAAGGCTGGAAGAGAGAACAGGTATTAGACTCAGTATGTCAGTTTAAAATTAATAATGTGAATGACTAAAAATGGAATGATGTGGAGGAGAATGAACTGTGATCATGTCAGTAATGCCATGATAATGTAACATGGCTTTTGCAGGACAGGGTTACAGTTACTTACATGAAGTCCTAGGCTTAATTTTGTCAATAAAGCTCTGATTCTAACTTTGTAGTGAACTGTACCAGAAAATAAGTATGGATTATAACAGCACTTCAGTTCTCAGTGTATCTGTGAGGGGAGAGATTTTTCTCCTGTTCTTCAGCATCTACTTACTGCCTTTGCTCAGGATAGGAAACACTGTGGAGACCTAGACCTAGGTACAGAAATTAAAGAATTCAGCACAGTGGAAAATAGCTCAGCTTTTGTGCAGCTGTGGTAGAACTCCACTATCTTGAATGAGATGTTTTGCTGCAGGGGGCAGCCTGCTGATTTTAATCTTGGTCCTGCACTGGATTGTTAGTATCACTGTACCCTTCTTACAGCTTTGCTAAAAATAAACCCAATTCTACTCCTTAAAAATTGCATCTACTTATATATCACTGGTTTTGAAATACTAAAGTCACACCTCTTCCAGCTCACAGCTTCCTTTTGCAAAGGAACTGTGTCTGAAATCCACTGCTGAATAGAGTTATATTGTTTCTTTTCAGGGAATTAATAAAGGAGCTCATCATGCTCAGGAAGAGAGCCTTGGGAATGTCACTTTCCTAGGAGTACTTGGGTTTGTCACTGCTGCAGAACAGCTGGCATGTTGGGTTTTGCTTTTATCCTGTGGCTGATGTGGTTTTGTTGTTACATGAACTGTAGTCTCAAGACCAAGTAAAGTCTAATATTAGTAACAGAGTTAAGGAAGAAGCTGACATGTGACAAGAACCTTTCATCACTAAAAGCCATGGAAGTTATTACAAGATGGAGATGTGTCTGTTAGCATGTGCTGATGAGTTTGAAAGTGGTAAAATAAGTAGCAGTGGCTATTTCTTTCTGATTTCTTTCTTATTTGAAGATTAACAAAGAAAAGCTCTAAATATGCCTGAAATATCTTATGGCTGACCCTTGGCACAGTGGGGTAAAATGACTGCATTTAGTACAACTGCACAGACCTCTGGACATGCCTGACCCTGCTTGAGGGCTCTGTGTTTAGGAACTGGAAAGCTTCTCCTTGGGAACCCTTGGGTGCACTTCTGACTCTCAAAATCTATCAACTGTGCACATTATGTTACTGTTTGATAACTGTGAAGTCTGTAATGCTCACTTACATTGTAACTAATCTACTTAATAATCAGCCTTGGTGGATAACACAGCAGAATAATGCTTAGGCCAACAGGGTAATTTAGTGCAGAGCAATAAATAAACAATAAACACTCCTCCTGCCCAGGAGCTTCTCTGCTGACTGACAGCTGAGACAGGGCTGCTGGCACAAAAAGTTGCTCTTGATATGGTTAGAAATAAATGTACTTTTGCTGGCTCAAAGAACCCCCCTTCATGCAGATCACGGGAGTCATCAGCAAACTGCTTCTTCTAAACTAAATTCTTTCCTTTTTTCCTAGAACTGCTGAATAGGCTGCAGACTTGGACAATTAAGTGACACTTAAGATTCCCACTACAGTAAAGCTCCACTATGTTCTACAAGAGAGTGGAGTAAGGGCTGAGTTAAAGCAGAAACAGTGGGGTCACTTAAAAACATCATTTTTTAAGGCCTTCATCATTCAAATTTAAGATACTAAACCAGAGCTGCTTCACCTTTATTCCTATGGGTCTAGGATGTTGTATGGTTTGGGATCTGATGGAATGGATGATAACCTTTGAGTACAGTTCAATAGTACAGGCTGGTCATTGATGCACAGAGTGTATCAGTCATGAACAGTTTGAGTGTGTAGAAATATTTGTAAAAATGGACATCTTTTTAGCAGAGTCAATGTAAAATCTTACCCAGCTGCTCCTTGGTCAGGTACTTTCAAGAAATCCAAGCTTTGTGGTTGCTGTGAAATCTTGCCTGATCCTCCTGACGTTTGCCGTGGTAGAGCCGGCCGTGTCATGTTTGTGTACAGGTTCCTCTGGCTGGCCCACTGATTTCCTGGCACCTGGGGATGGGCTGCACCCTGGGGGGGATTTATTACTCCATTCTGCTGCTGACCTGCAAGTAAACAAAGAGTGACTGAGTGTAGCCCAAACTCCAGCTCAGCAGAGGGAACCTTTGGTGGCTTTGCTGTCAGACTCAGCTGTCACAGAGTTGAAATGCTGATTTGTACCCAGTTTCTGGGCTGCTGACAATCTCTTTTGGCTTGCCAACTTCATGGACTCATGCTCAGGTTTAAGACTTGTGCCTTGGGTGTTCCAAGCAAGCACAAGGGTTAGCTCTCAGCTGAGTTCCATTCAGGTAACACGGTACCACCAACTCCTCTAAAGCACTGCACAATATTTTATCCAGAAGCTACTTATAATAATCATAATTAATCATATCCATAGCTAATTCATATCCAAATTTCTTCTCCTTCTTCTGAAGTTCAAACTCAGTCTACGACATGCTAAAAGAATTTGATTGTTTTATTAAGTTGCTGTAAATATTTGTCTATTTTAACAAGCATGTGGGTGGGGCCTGTTTGGGCTTTTTTGTTGTTTTGTTTTTAAAAAATGTCTTGATGCTATTTTGGTAGTTGGAAAGGAGTTTGCATTTTCTAGGACTGACATGTGTATATGCCTTTAAATACATAATTATGCTTCTAATTTAAAGCAAACCCACCTATGTCTGAGCAACCTGCAGTATCAGGGCCTAAAGAGCCCAAGTCTGGATGTTTTACATTCCTAAAACTCCTATGGAACAAAAGGGGAGCTATGTGCTTCTATTAAAAATCAATTTTCTCATTTACATGGGTGAGCCTCTGCTCTGCCATTGTGATTATGCCTGCTAAACATGAGCAGAAAGAACAGCTGTGCAGAGAGGAGAATTCACAATCACAGCACCTTTACAGGGAAAACCTACTGCTTCCAACAGCTGCTCTTTGCTTCTGATGTTCTCTGGGTGCTGTGGCAGAACTTAGGGGTCAGAAACTCCTGCCCAAACCCCACTGTGCAATCCAAGCCAGGGTGGCACAGACATTATGGTGACGTTAATAAAGGTTTGGGTTGTTCTGAACCTGTACAGAACACTCTGTTCAGCTACTGCACCACTGATTTCAAAACAAGATGTGAAAATAGCAGAACCCAGATAATTGTTTGGGACTTTCAAGAATGAATTTGCCCAAATCATGACATGGCTTTAAACCCCTTGAAACTGTGAGCATTTTAACTGGAACTCTTTTGTAACACCTGTCTGCAATTTTGTTTTTCCAGCTATGTGTGGCTACTTTCCAAGAGAGTTTAACATTCAAAAAAACAACCAAAGCCACTGTAGCCTACAGAGAGGTTTGCAGGAAAGCCTTCTACTCACCTTTTAAATGGGATAGCCAATGCCTGAGCGTCATCACAGCACTTCAGCAGTAGCAATTCTCCTAGCTATAAAACTGCTGAAACAGTTTTTGAAAATAGAAACCAGACTGTCCTTGCTTTAACTGATGCTGCACAAATACTCACTATCTCTGTTTGCTCACAGCTCAGCTCTTACAGTAATTTCCCACTCCACTACTTATCTGGCAGGTCACATAGTTGACTCATACAGCTGTGAGGATTTGGAATTGTCTTTCTAATTTGGTGACCAAGACTGGTCACACCCCTAACTTCCACCATTAGCACTGTGCTTCTCAATAAACAGCAGCTGACTGAAACTCTTTGTTAAAAAGAAAGTACTCTGGGAGTGTAAGTAAAAAAAAACCTCTTGGGAAATGCTGGGTCAATGGAATATTGTTCTTCCCTGTGAGTTCACAAGCAAAATGAATCCTATCTGCCCAGGGCAGAAGTGGAACACCCTGATGACATCAGTGCCCTGCAGAAAGAGCCATGCTGCTCCCTGGCACAGCTGCTGTGTCCCAGCACACAGGAGCTGGAACGTGTCTGACAGGCAGCACAATGAGACACAACCTGCATTCTGTGCTCTGCTGGCCCTGAAAGCAGTGTCACTGCAAAGCATTGTCCATGGCTTGATAAGCACAGAGCCTGTACCCTTCACACTGGAGAAGGCTGCAAGGTCAGGTTTAGATTGAGTGGCTTATACCAAGTGTCTGAACATCCACACCAAGCAGGACAGCTCTGGGGGAACATCCAGCAAGACACTCCATAAAATGCCGACAAACAGATGCTTTCCAGGCAGGGTCTTTGACAGAGAAAATTAAACTGTGACCATAATCTTTTTTTAATGAGTAAAAACTGCCAGA
This sequence comes from Zonotrichia leucophrys gambelii, assembly GCF_028769735.1. Lineage (NCBI taxonomy): Eukaryota > Metazoa > Chordata > Aves > Passeriformes > Passerellidae > Zonotrichia > Zonotrichia leucophrys. Next base: position 6,433,894 of record NC_088180.1, on the reverse strand, counting down.
TGACAGGAGAAAACCAAGAGCCTCTACCTGGAATTCTGTTCAGCCCAAGCTAAGAGGACTCACCTGGAGGAGGTGGTGCAGCTCTCATAGGATAAGTCTGATTTTGAGACCTACTGGAATGTCCTCTGCCTTGGCTAAGGCTCCGTCTTGTAGGACCTGGAAGAAACCAGCAACGTTCTGCAACTCCTTCCCAGTAACATCAATGAGGTAAGGCCTGCTGGCTGCCAGAGCCCCTCTTCTGGGATCAGAAAGAGCTGATCTTCAGGAATAGGCAATCTGACTCCTGCAGGGTTGGCCAGGCTGTTACAAAGCATTAGGTGCAAAAAGGATGACTTTGGGATATTCTCCCTTTAGTGATCCAGTTCAGCCTCAGGATATAAAGCAAAGCCTTCTTGCAACTACAGTAAACAAGGGCAGGACCACTGACAGCTGTAGAGCAGCAAGGAACTCTGCTGTAATCCTTAGCATCTCTGTGTGTTACAGACAAATTAATATGGAACATGATGAGGCCAGAGCCAAGCATGGATAGAAAAAGTCAACCATTCTCTGATTTTACAAACCCCTAATTTCCAGAGGAAATTCCTACTTACGGGAATTCTTTGGTAGCCCTGGTCCAATGCTGATCTGCAGCACTTTATTACTTGGTTTGAGAATGGCCACATCTCCTTGGCCCTGTATAAACTGCACCTGTCGGGAACCAGCACTGCTCCAGGGCCCCCAGCTCTCCTTCTTCAGCTTCACTTCAAGTCTGACAGAAGCATGTGAACACACAAATCAAAAAACCAGAATTGCTACATCAAATCAAGGTAGTATTGCTTGGCAGCAGATAACTTAGAAATATAAAATTAAAAGCTTAGACTGAGAATCTGCATTCCATGAATGACTCAGCTGACATAACCACATAATTAAATCTTTTTTCCATGCTTTTTAAAAAAATGTTCGTAATTTATGTTTTAACTTTCCTGGTACAGCTTCTCAGAGGAAGTTTAAGATGCCCTGGAGAGGACAGTGAGCTTTGAACAAAAATGTGCAAAGGTTCAAGTAGGAGATGTGTCAGCCCTGAGGCAGCAGTGCCTCCGTGCTGCCTCTGCTGTTTGTGGCCATGCCCTGCACACAGTCAGAGGCACAGCCCCACCCTGTGCCTGGCTCTGCACTGCCCGGGGTGCTGTAAGGGACAGCTCTGCACACACACCTCACACCCTTCACTTCACGTTATTTCCCATAAAGGTGCACACGCACACACACACACACACACTCTCCTTCCCAGCATTTCCACACTACCCATCTGCTCTGAACTGTACTCAGATAGGGTTTTGGAATGCAATACATGACACTTACTCCTGGCTTTGCATTCTCAGTGTACAGGAATGTATGCTAGAGTTATATTCCTCACTTCAGTTATCCTTCTACACCCTTTCCAAACAAAATTCGTGATCTCCTGTTGCTTTTTGTAATTCCTCCACCTTTTTGAAGGCAATAAAGTAAATATACAAATCCAAGGCCTGCTGTTGCTGATCTCCTTAACGGGTGGAAGCATTAACAAAAGCACATGTTTGCTGGGACTGTTTCCAGGATGCCCTCACAGCCAAAGTGCACATCAGACATGCTCTGGGTTTTCACACTTGTTTCTAAACAATGTTTCCAGTATCATTTACTTAAGTGAGGCCTCCTTAGAATTATTCTTTCACCATGCAGTCTCTGGTACCCACAACAAACTTCAGCATTTCAGAGTGCTACATTATGTGCCCAGAATTCTTTCAAACTCTTCACTGAGATGTCTGCACTCATAGGTGAAGGTGAAGGGAGAGGATGCTCCCTGCTCCTGCCAGGAGCCAGCAGCAGCTGTGCAGAGGCCCTGCCCTGTCAGGAGAACAAAGGCAGTTCTCCATGCACACACACCATGGGAAGTGTCAAGGGGCCCTGGTAAATCCTAACCTGTTACTCTGACAAGGCAAGCACAAAGTCTGGTACCCTTGCACATGCAGGGTTTGACACTGTGCTGCCTCCTAGTATTGTAAATAAAGTACAACTCACACTCTATCATTTCCCTTGGCAGCAAGAACAAACCATTTATCCCTAAATGCCCATTGAGAAAAGCCAGAACTCACGTATTGCTAAATTTCAGAGGTAGTTTTTGTTGTGTTTTCTCTTCATATCGTTTCGACAAGAGGCTTAAAAACTCTGTTTTGAAGACTGATTCAAGCAAACTGTCATATTCCTGTTCATGTAGAATGAAAATGTCATCCTGCATGGTGCTGCAAGGAAATCAGAGCATACAGCATCCAGTTTAAAATGTCATCAGCAAATACAGCCAGCATTAATAATGACATTTGCAGAGTACTCATGGTTAAGTTTTAAAAATATAACAAAGTCCAAGCAGCATTAATTACAGAGCCTTGCTTTCTGAGAATAGGTTTGATTTTTTTCAGGAGTTGATAATGGAATAGCTGAAACAATCCCTTTTGAGAGACAGGAATACTACTTAGTAATTTTACAGTAATTACTGTTAGCAAAAAACCATGTGCTATTAAAATTACAGTTAAAATCCTTTTCTTCAATAATGGCAGATTTTTAAACTAGAGATAAATTGGAAATATGAAGGTCACTGAAGCAAGTCTGAAACCTAAAGCAAGTAAATTCAAAGAGAAAGCTTACAATTCCCATTTCATCAATCAAATTGCTCTATTAATGGAAAAATACATTGCAGTTGCTGACCTTAAAGAAACAGAAAGAATTCTCTCCACTTCCATCCTTCTCTTCAAGACCTCCTTCACCTGGCCCTTCTCTGGGCCCTGCTTTATCTTCTCCCGCCCGATCAGGTAAATGCACTTGGGAGTGAGGACGAGATCTCGCTTCACGCTCTGAAACACAACATTGGGAACACACAGCTGTGAGCTGGGCACTGGGAACACACAGCTGTGAGCTGGGCACTGCGAACACACAGCTGTGAGCTGGGCACTGGGAACACACAGCTGTGTCCTGGGCATTGGGAACACACAGCTGTGAGCTGGGCACTGCAAACACACAGCTGTGTCCTGGGCACTGCAAACACACAGCTGTGCCCTGGGCAGTGCAAACACAGAGCTGTGCCCTGGGCACTGCAAACACACAGCTGTGCCCTGGGCACTGCAAACACACAGCTGTGTCCTGGGCAGTGCAAACACACAGCTGTGTCCTGGGCAGTGCAAACACACAGCTGTGAGCTGGGCACTGCAAACACACAGCTGTGTCCTGGGCAGTGCAAACACACAGCTGTGAGCTGGGCACTGCAAACACTCAGCTGTGCCCTGGGCACTGCAAACCCACAGCTGTGCCCTGGGCACTGGGAACACAGAGCTGTGTCCTGCCTGGTGTGGCCCTGAGCTGGGCAGTTTCCTGGCATGAGACGGTGAAGACAGCTCTGACTCACAGCAGAACTGGTCTTTAGGGGATGTTGCTGTTCCACCCACCTTAAACCTCCTGTCATATTTAGTTACAGTGTCTGCAAAATCGATCTTCTCCCTCTTGCCCACGAACTGGCGCAGCTCAGGGTGCTCCTCCATGCCGATGTAATCTCCCACAAAATTCCTGTTAATGCTGTTCCGCCTTCTCTCCTTCTTGCTCAGCAACAGATCTGACGCTAAATACAAAACATCAACATTGATTAACAGCATCTACCAGGTTTCCTAAACTCATGCTCTCTAAGAGCCAACTTTCACACAGAATTTCTTGGGAAGTGAGAACCTCATTGTTTGTAATATGGAAAAACAGTGAAGCACTGCTACTCAGTACTTACTTTAGGTAAGGATGTATGTGATCATTAAATCCAATCCTAATTAAATACATTGATGGCAAACTCAGTAGTTCTGGTTAATTAGGAGCACTTCTGGAACTAAGAAATTTCTCACAGTGCTATAAATTAAAGATTAACCCTTCCAAACCCAGCATTTTCATTCACACAGCCCAGGTCATGCACAATTAAGTCCCAGGAGAGTCCATGGATTGATCTTATCACCTACAGATTACTCAGATTCTGTGTAACTGTGGAAAGTTTTCTTTTTTTGCCTCCCCTGTCTGTCCTACTCAGTCTGGCTCTGATTTCAGAGCAGAACACTGGGCAGTCCAAGCATGCAGAGCACTCAGCCTCATCAGTGGTACTGCAGGGCTCCAACAAAGTGCAATCACTCTGAGACAGTTACCTGCAATGCAGCTTTTGCCTACAGAGAGGGATTTCCCCCTCTTTGTGTCCCTCCTTCTGTTCCTGGAACCATGTGTGTGTGCAGTCCCTGCCACCAGAAGTTCTGACCTACCTTCTTCTCTCATCTGCACGTATTTTTTCCTGGCTGCATACTTCCTCCAGGCCTTCTGGATGGCCCTGGCATACCCATCATACTTCCTCTCTCTCATCTCTTCCAACAGGAACAGCTGTACAAAGAGACAGTGGGGTGGGGAAGACATTTCACATGCAAAGTTCAAGAAAAAGCTGCATTTTACTTCTGACAACTCTCCAGTGCATTTCACTCTAGATCCAAGCTGGCTCCTCTTCCACAACTGTGGGATCTGAGACTGGAATGCTAAGGAAGCCTTTCTGGAAGGCTCTGGAAGAAATCTCTGCTGCTTGAGTGGCTGTGGCTCTTACCAGTCTATCCATTAAGTTCCATACCCCATGATGAAGGAAGAGGAATATGGATTCTCCCTGAATATTCTACTGGTACAATGCAAGGTTCTCCACTGGCCATTTATTCAGTCTCCCTCCACACATTCTCCAAAATTCCTCCTCCTCTTGTCAGGATGTTACCATGCCTGTGGGGATCTATGCCGTGTGTAACACAACTGTTCACAAGCAACTTTCTTCCCTGGCTGAATTTCAGACCCTCCTGTCCACTGGCTCCATTCCTTCTCACCACTGAAGGCTGTCAGCTGGCTGCAGGACCTGTAACTATGACCTAATAATTCACAAGAATGACACAGCAAGATTTTTAGGTCTAAAATATCAGAAATCAAGAGAAAAATACTATTTTATTAAAACAGGAATGGAAGGTGGAGCCCCTTTTTTGAGAATCCCAGGTCCTATTAAAATACATGTAAATTTAATGCATTTTAAACAACTTCATTATTATTGTAGGATACAGCACATTCACTACAGTCTTTACATACTTCAGTGAAATGGGATTTTTATCTTATCAGGAGCACAAGCATTTGGCTAAATTGCAGCATTCAATCCAACATGACTGTTGCTTATTATTTCCCTGCATTGTATGTTAAATATTCAAAGGAGTAATTAGCAAAAATGGGTATATGAGAAGCAAACCTGGCTTTAGGATTTCTTTTTTTTTTTTACTTTGATGGTCTGAACCATGCAAACCTAGAAAACCAGTTGTTCATATTGATCTGAAAAAGGAAACTCGATCTGGTGCAAACCATTTCCACAGAACCTCACTTGCTCCTGTACACAGTTATTTATTCAGGTGTGTGATGGAAATGTAAATAATGAAGCCTTTCTGCCACCCATAAAACCTTATTTCACAGTTGGCAATTCTCCATCTACAGCAAACTTATTTAATTTTTTTTTAAAATCTCTTCCTGAACACAAGCACTGGTTGGGGTTTCAGCACAGCCATGAGAGCTCCTGATGCAAAAACCTCCTCAGCTGCAGCAGGGGCATGACCAACCCCATGCAATTCAGGTTACAGTGACAATACTGACTGTCTCTCATGAACACTCATGAGTTATTTCTCTAACAAAAATGTTAATTGCAAAATCTCAGTGCAAAATAATCTATCATCTGCAGCCGAAGGTCACCATTAAGGAAGTTCAACTAAATCACTGAGCTAAAATACAGTTCTTAAACTACAGAAATAAAGATATTGCACAGACCCTTTCCTAAAATATGTATTATAAAGCCTCCTCTTACACTCTCAAGCAAATCAAGTATTTTTTATCTTTAACCACAACAGGTGCTCTTTTTGGTGGAAGAAAAAAAAATTTCATTTACCATCTAAAAGATTATTTTTCTCAGAAGCAATTCGATCCTCGCCAATATTTCAGTAATATAATATGAGAGATGATTGTCTTTCTTAATAAAAGATAAATCACTCTTTAAAATATTCAGTTTGCAAAAATATTTTCAACATAAAATAAAAAAGGCCAGACTCATTTTGGTACTTACTTACAAAGAGATTTCATGGCATTAAAAAAAAAAGAAAACATATATAGTAATTAAAAGCATTAATTAAAATTAAAATTGAAACACAACCCCAAAAAATTTCCAGTCAACTTCATGTTGTCCTAACCTGCAGAATTGCCCCTCAGTAAAACTCACAGCTACACCATTAAATGAATATCCATGCAAGCAGGACTTTGCATCACAGAAATGCACTGGGATGGGAAGATGCCTGCACTGGGCAGCAATGGCCTCCTCTCAGAGGAGCCAGCAGCACTCAGGCTGGGTTACAGATCATTTCTGGCTGAAGGGGAACTGGATCCATCAATCCCATGGCAGCACTGCCACCTGGCCCCTGAACAGGACAGACACCAGGAAACCACACCAACGTTGTGAGACAAAACTCCCAACAATCCCCAGAAACCACAGCCGTGCTCCACAGAAGCAGGTAAAGCTCACACTCCCTCAGAACAGGCTGGCTGTTGTTGCCATGACCAAGTAGGATCAATCCCATAATAGTTTCCTGCTGTGCCAAAATGCCACCTGAAGAACTGTAATAACCAACACCTCAAGCACTACATGCTGTGGTGTATAAACACGTTTCCCAGATGCAGGCAGGAATGTAAATCCCATTATTCCTGAACAATATCTTACCCTTTTTATGGTAGAAACAACAAAATTTCTATTATGCCTTGGAGAAACATTCTTTTTCTGCCTTTAAGAAATACCTTCCCATGTGAGTGGACACAGCAGCGTCATGGCCCGAATTATTAGAATTATTAGAAAAATCTCTGTTCCTAGAGCAGCAAATAGTAGCTACAGAAGTGTTCAGCTTTTGTTTTAGCATGTAACTTCAGACAAAGCACCAAGAAATCGATGCTCAGCTGCAAGATGTGCTACACAAAGTAAGGCCCATTGCTCCTGATGCACCAGGAATACACCAGGGTAAGCAGAGCACAGATTTTCCTTAGCAACTTTACTGAACAGCAAAGTAAGCAAACTTTTTTCCAACGGATTTTGCACAACTTAGTAGGCACAGGATAAAACCAGCCTTGTGATGCCTCCCTAATATTCTCTTTGGGATTTCAAATTGCAGTCATTCTGGAAGACTGATTTACTGTCCTTACCATCCCTTGGGATTTTTCTACCTTCATCAATAGTTCTTGTTATGAGAAGAGGACCAATGTTCGTGATACCAAAGCATCTTCATAACCTATTTTTCTTCTTCTTGATGCATTTAATTCTCCTTCTACTAAGTGCCAAAACCCTGCAGTGACTTTATGTAGTGTGCCCTTCACAGAGGCTCTGTGATAGACAGGCTCAGCTTGTCTCAGATTTTTACACTTCCCACACCTCAGCAGGTATCATGCTCAACTTGGCAGGCAGGATTTTAATTTCAGCAAACAGCTGCATAATTAAAGAATTGTGTTCTGGCACACTTACAGACTCTGGAGCTTTGATGAAGACTTTGGACTTGCCGAGCTGGTACTGGTCAGGATCCATGTTGACTGACTGAAGCAGGTGGAGGACTCCTTGTTTCTCTTCTCCTTTCCACGAGGGCCAGGTTGCTTTGGTGAGAATGGCATACCTTAAACCACCAACAAGAAGAGATTAAAACCTGGAGTCAAACAGCAGCAGCAGAACACCACTGACTCTTGGCCAGCACTACCCTGGGGGAGGGTGACAATGGCAGCAGCACTCAGAGCTTGGTGTGTGTGAAGATGCACAGTATTAAGATGTTTCTTGTTTAGTGAGACCAAGGAACTGAGGAGAACAACAATGCCCTGGAATCTCCCACTTCCAGATGCTGTCTGGTAACTGCACCAGTTCATTGCACAAAGTTCTGCTGGAATCTGCTTAAGTCCAGGGTGAGATTATTCATCAACAATGACCGATTGTCCAGGTTTGAGCAGCTATATCCTTGGAACTCTGAGCTGGTTCCCAAGCACATGTCCAATTCCTCACTCAAGCCTTCTCACTCTTACTCTTACAAAGGTCTTTTCTGTTTCTGAGCAAGTGACCAGCCTGTGTTCCTAACCCACCTGCTCAACAGCTGGGCTGCCTTTAGCAAGGAGCAGTGCTGGCTCTATCCCAGGAAGCCTCTGGCTTGGCCTCTGGTGCAAGAAGAAGCCACAGAGATGTTGGTGCTACCTTGAGGGCACTCTGGGAACTGACCCCACAGAGGGGCCCAAGGAGCAGGGAAGTGCTCTAACTTTGACAGAAAGCAGCATGAAGCCCTCTCTCCCACGGTGTCCTCTGTAAGCCTTGAGAATGAAGTAATGCCAGGCTGCAGCCCCTTTTAAACTGCCCACTTCTCCAGGCTTCCCTTGGAAGTGCTCTAACTTTGACAGAAAGCAGCATGAAGCCCTCTCTCCCACGGTGTCCTCTGTAAGCCTTGAGAATGAAGTAATGCCAGGCTGCAGCCCCTTTTAAACTGCCCACTTCTCCAGGCTTCCCTTGGGCTTTGGAGCTGCCAGGCTGGAGTTACAAAGCTGCCTTGTTCCACTGCCCACCAAAGGAGCACTGCTGGGCTTTAGCTGCCCCAGCCTGTCTGTGGGGAAGGAACTGCTCTGGCAGCACCTGTCTGGGCTCCTTTGACAAGACTGGAGAACAACTAAATATATTGAGACAAATTTCTCCCCAGAATCTAATTACTCTTGACAGTTTCCTTTCAATGCCTCAGGCATACTTAAGTGATGTAAACTAAATCTTGCTTATTAGTAGAACCATTCAACACATGAAAAAAGTGATCAAGTATGGAGGTTGGTTTGTTGTAATTCCCAAGTTCCTAAGATGATTTAGGCAGCTCCTAATAAAATGTTCTCAAAAAATCAGACAAGGAATTGTTGGAAAATAGATTAAAGGAATACTGATTACCTGTTATCATCACATCTAAAACGTTATCCAGCCAAGAAGCAGGAACAGTATCATGCAATTTAAGTAACAATACCACACAAACAGAAACAGCAAACAGTTAAGAAGAAATGTATCACAAAACCCAAACACCTCTGAATAGAAGGTGCATGAAAAGAAAGTAACTTCTGAATAATTCAGTAGGATTCAAACCACTGATGTTCTCCTGTTCAAATCTCTCAGTTAACAAATGCTCAGGTACTCTGCTGGACAGTGTAATGAATAGTTCTTACACCACCTTAAATATGGCAGTGTATTATACACAGTCTGTGTTTAGACTATGTGTGCACATACATGTTTGTGTGATTTATCAGTATTATGGGATAAACAGATGCAACCCAGTAAGGAGTTGTAACTTAAAGTAACTCCCAGCTCATTTATTTACCAGCCTCCTTTGCAGGCTCATCATGTACTGCCAACAGTGCAGCTGTGTAAATGAGTGTGACCAAGTCAGAAGGTAAAGGAGCTGAGGTGAATAAAGGTGTTTGAAACTGCTACTTTCCACACAAGAGACTGTGACATGACATTTCAGCATGCTACAAATTCTCTCCTACATCTCCTGAGCTATAAAGGAAGGCATAGGGAAAAACGTGATTCAAGACCTTTTAATATGTGAAGAGCTCTTGGGTACAAAGTAAGAACAGATTTAAAATCCTCCTTTTTCATCAAATTAACTTAATACATTTTCCTGCTGTGACAAGTCTAGAGGGCAGAACAAACAGATAATTCTAGAACATGCACTATTTAAGCATTTCACAGGTTGGTAATGTGACAACTGTGACTGCTCACTGCTGTTCAGCAATGGCACCTCAGCGTCCCCGTGCATGCTCCCCATGAAACAGTCATGTCACTATCCATGAATCCAGGTTTGTTAAACTTGTGTAATATGATCTTGCAGATGATTTCAGCACAAGTACTAAATGTGTTCTTAACATGCTTCTGTAACAATTTCAAATCATGACTGCCCCCAGATAGGTATTACAAACTCCCAGTCAGCAGCTAGGTCTGAGGCTGAGCAGGGAGTGGGAGCTCAGCTTTCAGACTGGTTAGGCTTGGGAACACACAGGCCTTTTCAGTGACTGTGGCTTTTTGCATGCAAATGTAAATTTTGTACATAAAAGTCTATTCAGCCCAGCAATCTCCACTTGCATGGAGCTGCCAAGGCACGCCCAATGAAAACAAGTGTACAAGCATGCATTTCCTGTCATCCCATGCCTCAGCCCCATTTTACTCACACTGACTCTGGGGGTCAGAACAGAGCTTGTTCTGGATGCTAGGAACTGTGAACGGAAAGGGTGCAGGAAGAGTTTTACTCATAACAAAATGTTACATTTAACAAAGATAATTATTCTGAAACAAAAGGATGAATTCCATAAGAGGAGTTTCAGTTGCCTGTGGATCCAGAAGTACCACGTAGCTGTCCTCTGTGCAGAACTCTCAGAGCCTGCCCAGCCCTCACAGTCTGTGTTCAGGCTAGATTTAACACACAGTATAAATCTGTTATTTGTCTCAGCAACAGTCTGTGTTCAGTAACATAGCCTGTAGCACGTTCATGTTTATCATCTAGGCTTGAAAGTCATAAAGAAAAAGGAATTTATACTTGTTCAGTGAAAATTAAGTCCATACTTTCAGAGATTTTAGGTCTGGCTGTTACTGCATTATTAGAATATTCTTGGTACTATCATGAGGGATTACTAATGGCTTTGTCCTGTGCTGTTTGATTAACTATACTCCATTCCTTGCAAAAACTGATTGGGTTTTTAACACCCTCAAATTCAATGCAACAACTTCCAGCAAATGCTGATTTATCACATAAAGCCTGCTTGGGCACTTATTAGCTGCATGTGTCCAGTTTCTGAAGAACAGAAGCTGAATGTTGTACAAACCTTGAAACTGCTCCTATTTAAGAGGATTTCATTAGCTAGTGGAGGTAGTTAATCATGGTAACAGCTGGTGCTAAGACACCGAGAACAGGACTGATCTTCCAGAGCTCTGACTTGCTTTCATTCATTCTGAGAGCAGCTGCAGAGGTCTGAGCTGTGCCCATTCCCAGCTGTCAGAACACCAGTGAAGGATAACAAGCTCTGTGAGCTGAGGTTTCTCTTTACACTGCAGTGGTGAATGGCACGTGTGGATTACTTTACCTGCCTTCTATCTGCCATGGGGAGAGCGGAGCAGTAACATTTTAGACAAGGGCCTGCAGTTGGACACCCAGATTTCAGGGACTGCATCAGTTCCTTGAACTCGGTAACTCTGAGGAACCCTCTCATAGCACTACAAATACTCAGGCCTCAGGCAAGTTCACAGAAGAGATGAAGTACTTTCAGTAACACAAAGCCAGGCTTTGAAGCACTTGGAAATCTCTGCGTAACGGAGATCACTGAGCAAGGCACACGTGGAGAAATGGGAAGGTTTCAAAACTGGCAACCTTTTGGTTGTCTCCTCATCATGTAAACAACCCTGCTGTTGTTTAGGCAAATCTTCTAAACAGTGCTACCTACCTCTGCAGAAACTTCTTGAAAACCCGTCTGTAGGCGTAGCCAGCTCTTCTGACTCGAATATTTTCTTTCAGACCCAAGTATTCCACTTGATGTTTTACCCTGGGGACAAAAACAATGCAAGGCTTAAAATCCATTTGATTTCAGCATACTTGTGGATTGAGGCATTCTTAAACATCTGAATCATGTTTAACTGTTGATTGCCAAAATTCATGCACAGGTAAATGAATCTCATTTTGCACGTTACCCTGCACACTGCAAAGTATGAAAGATATTCCATGCAGGTAGATCACAGCACTGAAATATATGTAGCAAATTAGCTTTATCATTTGTTCCTAGTTTAACTTCCCATCTCCAAAATAATTTGTGTAAAAATTTCTTAGGTAATAATAAAAATCCATAAAAGGCTAAGTAACTATTACTGATACAATTACACAGCTGGTATCCAAGGGATTGGGAAATTGTTTTGTGTTCTGTTCTGAAGGTTTTTCCTATGCTTTACATAGCTCAAACAGCAACACAGTAACATTTTTTTCCTCGTTGTTATGGAGAAAAGACCATATGTGATGGCTGGAAAAAGCCCCTGATGCCAAACCTTCACTACACAAAGAATGAGAAAGAAGAAAGCCAGGTCAGCATACTGATGAAAAGCCAGAATACCTCCTCATTTTACCAAGCTGCAAAGGAAGGATTCAGGATAGGCACAAAACTGGCTACAGCCAGTAATGGATGACTCATCCATGGCACATTTTAAATTACAAACAAAAGCTGAGCTGGTACCAGTCCCACAGAAAGTGTTAATGGCTGTGGAGAAACTCTGCTGCACATGGGAACTGAAGCATCATTATCCCAGCACCAGCAGAGCTGCCTCTCACCAAGCACTTCCAGCCAGGTTTTAATCAGGGAACAAGGATGTGCCCATGAAATGCAAAGCAGAAAAAAAAAAGATTTTGCACTTTTTCCTCCTTCTAGACCTGTGACACATTTATGATTTTATGTTTCTTCTTACATATCCTGCTAGTCCACATATCTACATAGTCTACTGCTTAATGTTTGGTAATTTGATTTGAAGAATTCCAGTTGCTGATTTCCTTTGCATTTTCTTAATTTTCTCATCTAAGTCATATGCTGCAAGAAGCAAGGTCAGTTTTTCATTCTGTTGCTGTTCTTCTACAGAGCAAAGTATAAAAGCTTTAGCTTTCAATCTGAACTATAACAGTTTTTAAGGTTTTATTCCTGCACATTTAACAAACAGTACATAAAAGACCATCTGTTTACATATAATTTTTAAAAGTGAGTCTGTAATAAGCCATTTTTTTGTTTTGCTTACTATTTCTCTGATTTTACAGAAGGTTTTTCAAATCCTGAAATTCTCAGTTAATTCAATGTTATTCTCTAGCTATTTTGCAAAGTTAAATTTGAATATAAAATGCACTGCCCATTTTTTTTTCAAATGACTCATAGTAGGAAGGGAAAAATCTTTTGAAATCCCTTGCTACAAATGACAAAATCTCTTCAGTTATTTCTTCCTTCTGAAGATCACTTTTGAGAGGTATTTTACTAAATTATGAGTGATGTTGCTCTTTTAGCTTAAAATAAAGACTACTACACATTTTAATCTTGCTGTGTTCAAGGAATCAAGTATACTTTGTACCCACTCCAAGAATTCTGGTACAGTACAAAGTTGGTGGACAAAAATACATTTTCCTGTTTATAGCTTTCCCTCCTGTTCACATCTGGAATAATGCACTGGAGCCACAATACTACTCCCATTTTCTTACTGTCTTGCCAGTATCAGTGTCCAGCACCAGAGAATTTGAGACATTTTTCTGGTTTTTTCCTTTCCTTTCTGAGAAAAGACACACTGAAAATCTCCCTTCAGGCAGCAACCTCAAGCAGGTCAGGGTCTGGGAATTCAGCTAATGCAGCAGTTTTGAATACAAGTCCAAGTGGCTGTGCCAGGACCTGAACAAAAACACATTTCAAGAACACCCCAATTTCTGGACTAACTAAGGTATTATACAAGCTTTAGATATTACACAAGGCCTATGTTTCAGTGCTAAATATTCTGGAGTTATTCAACAACAGCAGAAAGGTGGAGTTCCATGGCTTCTGTGAGCATGCAGTAAGAGCAGCTTTGTGAAAAGGTTTTTCCTTTTTCAGTTACATTTTCACGGTCTAGTAAACCTGCTACTAATAAGCAAATTGCTACTCCCATTGCACTGACTAAGGCAGCCTGTGTATGATGCAGCATTATGTGACTACTCAAGGAAATAAAACAAAACAAAAAATTTAAATCCACCAATCAGCAAGGTATTACATAAACTCTATGCTTTTTATTTCTCTCAAATCTCTTCTGCAGTAAATTTGAGAAACAACAATATTAAACTTAACCTTGAATTGTCACATGCATATAAATTTCTCTTCCCCAGACCTGTCACTAAGTGCCCCAATGAAGTCCTAGTACAATAGGTGAGGTGGGCAATCACAGATGGAAAATGAAGAATGTTGGGATGTTTAAACAGGGATGAAGGTTCACCACTGTAAGCAGCACTTCCATTTCTGTCTGAGCTTGACAGTATACAATCCTTTGTATTTCACTTGGCAAACACAGCAGCTACTGGTAACACACCATCCTCACTATAGGAAAACAAGAAGAAATCTTGCCCATTTTTGCTCCTGAAGGGGTTTCCTGAAAGCTGTCCTTTTCTCAGGACTAGGACTGTATTTGTTTCTGGTTTCCTAGCAACACCTTCCACAATAACAGGCCTGTTTCCCAATATGCAAATGATTGATTTTAAAAGCCCCTCAATTTTTAACTATAAGTTTATAAATACTTTTCCCAGGATCACTTAGTCTCCTCCTTTGGTCCCCAGTGAGAGCAGAAAATGAAGTGCTGCACAGTAGGATTTTCAGGGTGGGAAAGCTAAAGAGGGTCTACATTTACTGCCAAGCCCTCAGTGAGATTTTGGAGTGCAGTCCCAACAGCTTCTGTAAGTGCTCTCCATCTGCATGTGACTGTGCTGGTCTGCTGGAAAGGCAGGAAGGGAATTCTGCTGGGGTTGTCCAAGAATGCTTTTTATCAGACTTTGCAAGCTGTTTCACCATGACAAAAATAACCACTTGCTTTATCAGCAATTTTACCATTTTCAGAACTACTTGGTACATAAGAACGAATGCTACCTACACTAGAGCCCCACACAGCTTACACATCCCACCGAGCACCTACCCCAGTGCAAAAAGAGCAGCATCTTCACAGAAGAGGAAGCTGTCTTAAGACAGATGTGATAAACCAAACAGATCATTTCGACAGCTATTTAATGTCTATATAATCACCTGATATGACATTCCAGTCAATTCTTTTTAAAAAGCTGGCTAATTAAATGTAAGTAAAACAGGAACCTTCTCCGCTGTTGGTTATAGACACTTTTTGGCAAGTTTGATACATAAAAGCAGATATAGATCTCCTTCTGGCTTTCCAGCTTCTTAATAGAAGCTATTTTCAAAGCATAAAGCTAAAGTTAGAAGTGATCATAATACATTTGGTGTGCACACTTTACATGGAAAACTGAGTCTTTAATATACTGGTTGTGTTACTGTTACTCATGCAAATGCTGGTTTTTCGTAACTGGCAGGAGAAAAGCCAAGAGCTGCACACACCAAGTGCTGATTTAGACCAAGTGACCTGCACTTATCTTCAAAGTTTAGAAGAGATCATGCCAGATTTCCTTTCTGATGGTTTAGAGTATGCAGTTCTGTTTGTAGGCTGTACAATTACAAATGATGAATTTTTGTGGCCTCTTTTGACCACGAGCACTGCCTCTCCTCACACACTCTGTGCTCCATACCTGCTCTCCTCCCAGTCCCGAGACTTCTTGGTCTCATTGGGTTTGATGCAGCGGATGTAGTGGGGGGTGCACTTCATCAGGGTGCCAACAAGGTCGTTGGCTTGTTTCTGTAAACACAGGAAAGCAACAGGATCTGAGCTGAAAGGGTAAATCCTGAGGGAATCCTACAATTATCAACCATCTGCTGATGACTCCATTGGCTAGACACAGGTGCCTTTGGTCCTTCTCCAACAACCAAAGTGTCTTGGGATAATGTGCACCTCATAATAAACTTATCAGTAAATAGAAGGCACCATTATCTCCAGATATGTAATACATTAAAACTTCTATATAAAAATATGGAGCAAATGCATCAAGTGAATCTGTCAGGGTGAAATGTGAGAAGAGAGGCTGGTAAAACATTGATTTGCAAGTCATGTGTAATCTAAGTGTGTATCCTACAATCAGTCTCCAAACAGAGGCTGGCCTTGCAGCACTTGCTGCCTTGGGCCAGGCACTCTGTGGTCAGCAGAGACTGCTGCTGACTGGGTGGGTGCTGGCTCAGGCATTTCTGCACTGCAGAGACCAGTTATGTGCAGTCAGTGTAGGACATGAGAGGCTGAGTGAGGTGGCTCGCTCATTATGCACATGCAAGAACCAACAACTGCTCCTTTTGAAAAGTCACTGCTATAGGATGCACCTGAATACAACATCTAATGAACACTGATGCTGGGCAGAACAATTCTAACAATGCTGAAACAATGCATCCCTTGCCATGAAGATATTCCTAATATCTATCTTTAAAAATATCAGGACAGTAAAAGAAGAAAATACTTTTAAAAATTCATTTAGCTATTCATACACAAACACACAACCACATATACCCACACCAACACTGCAAAAGGAGACCTACTTTGATTTTGCTGCCTGCAGTGGTAGGACGGCCCTTCTTGTCCACTTGAAGGTTTTCAGGAAACAGAGCCTTTATAAAAGGCCTAGGAAAGAATTTATAAAACAGGGTTGGCATAGAAAGACAATTCAATGCAGGCATGTCAAGGAATATGCTGTAAAAGTTGATAGTTGAGCAGAATATAAATAGCTATTTCTATTACTCTTGAGTTATATCAAATCTATTTTAAGATCAGTACTTTCCATGAGCCTCATTCCTCACAGAGACCCTTTGCTATTTTGGTGAGCATGACACCAGACATCTAGAAGACTTGAAGAAATGCACACTGCTTAAAAAATAAGCAGCAATTAATTAAAATACATCACCAAGAAAGTTACTTTGTCAAAACAGTGCCTGTTCTGAGAGGAGCCAGAGCACTGGTGGCCTTGCTTGAGGCCAAACCAAAGCTGCCATTACAGCATTTGGTTCTGCCAGTGCCTCCCTTGGTCCAATGTGCAGAACAAAGGTCAGGGTAATGCAGGGCTGCTGCTGTCCTGCAGCACTGGGATGGGCACTGTTACACACAGGAGTCAGCAGGTGCAAGCAGAGAAGTGTGGCCCTCTTGCCCTCCAAACCACCACGGCACTTCTGCTCCAAGCAAGGCTTGCTTACGTACAAATCACTGCTCTGCATGAGTTCAATCAAGTCCGTGAAAAGAACATCCCGATTTCTCTCGCAGAATCCATCCATATCATAAGATACCTGGGCCAAGGTGGAAATAGATTGTTTGTGGTAAGTTGAGAACCCAATAATTAAAGAAATTTAAATTCTGTCCTCATCAGTTGCTGTTCTGTACTTTTTGGTTAGTCTGGTAAAACTTAAGATACCACAATGAGCACTAAATTCTAGCATGCATTATTAAACTTTTTCACAACAAACAAAGGAGCTTCATCCTTAAATATAAATTCCATTTAAAGTCAAATTTAAAAACACTAATGGAACTAGTGAATGGAACATGACAAGTGAATTTAATACTGAATTTTACTAAGAAAAGTTTTTGTGTAGTAAGGATTCATTGTTATTAACTGCAGAAAACAATGAATACTCTGAGAAATAATTCCAAAAAAGATAGAACTGCACATTATATTCCCAGTTTTACTGGCATATCATCACCTAAACATCACTTTTATATCTGAATTCTTTAAATTTACTGCTACTGTAATAAACAAATGAGATTACAATAATGAAAGTATGAGGCACTCATTTATTACATTTAAGTTCTGGTTGTGAGAGCAGCCAGGTTCAGACTCCCCTCTCCAGCAAGGGCCATTTGTGAAGCCATTTCTGTCCTAAGCTGCCTGCTCTGTGAAGGGACTCTGTCTCCCGGGAGAATCTGGCTGTGTAAAACCAAGCCAGCCCCCTGCCTCTCATTACTGTTCTCCCTCCTATAAACACACAGAGCTCAGTGAGGATTTTCAGGTTACCTTTCCAGCATAATGATGGATGATGAAGCCCTGGTTCCAGCTGTTGAAATGTTCATGAGTGCCAATCTGCATCTGCAGTTTCTGCAGCAGTGTCTGGTCAGCCCCTTCTCCCACGGCGTGCATGGTGGCACACACATCATCCAAAATGCTCATAATCCCTGGGGGGTTCTAATGTGGTGGGGAACAACAACAGCAGCTCAAGGGAGGGGGAAAAAAATTATGATGCCAGTTGTTTCCCCCAAAGAGAAAGTTGTCTTTGCTGCAAAAACACTAGAGCAGAGTCAGGAAGGATTTCCCTCCAATTCACTGAGATTAACTTTTACACCAATATGCAAATAGTTTAAGGAGAGATGACACTTCATGGGATGACAGCAGGAAATAATGGAGGAAACAGTGATTACTGTTGAAAAAACATTAACAAAAACATCAAAACACTCAACATCTGTTTAGTTTCTTTCCTCACTCCACCAAAAAGTAAACTCATGCCTGAGGAAAGCATTTAAATGGACATGCTGTAGTTTGACAAACTCGGAGCTAAATATCTGAGACTGGGAGGGAAATTTTATTCTCTTGCTTGTTATCCTCATACAGACACAAAATGGGCAAAATCTGATGTGTATGTAAGCATAAGCCACTCCAGTCTTTCAAAACTGTTCTGGCCTCCATGAGGATAAAGAACTATCTGAGAAACATCCTACTTCTGGCCTAAAGCACAACTCAACATTTGTTGCCATCCCAAAACAGAACATAAAGACTTGAGACTACAGAACAGCCTGTGGAGCAAAACCACAGAATTTCCTTTATCTACAATACTGTCTCTTCACTTGTTTCTGCTTGATTTGCAACAGCACCTGGAAGGGAAGGTGATGCTGTAGCTTCCCCAGACTGAATTCCATCTCCCATGGACACAAGAGCATTAGCTGATGTACAGTATGTCAGTAAGGTCATGATATATTTTGGTGGACACAATTTTTTCCCATTATTTTGTCTTTTTAGTCACATGTCAATCATGCTATGGTATAGCTCTCTTTTTGGATGGTATATCTTACATGACATATCTTAGGGCTCCTATAAGACATCTTATGTAAGATTTATATATAGACTTAGTATGACTCAGTAACTGAACAACAGTATTTGCATTTTCCTATGAACCTTCTTTACAGAAAAAGCAGCTGCCCAAATATTTAAGAAAAAAAAAAATCTTGTTGTTTTCTCCACCTGTTTGTTCTAAACACTTACCACTTTGTTCTCTATAAGGTCACACACTATTTTGTTGTTGAAATATTCTATTGGTGTCCATCTAATTCCTTCTTGTACATATTCCTCCTGTTAAGTAAAAAAACAGATGCAAACATTCTTTTGCACTGTAGATGTAGCACTAGATTTACAACACACTCCACAGACACAAACTCTGCACTACTCATGTTCAGGAAGACTTGCCAAATGTATGACTGGGTGGAGGTGGGAGAAATGACCCTACTGATAGTTAAATCCAGCTCTCTGCTGCCTAAAAGATGAATTGGAATCCTACTCTGTTCTCCCCACACATTCCTTTGTCATTCACAGCCCTTCCGTGGTTACTGACAACAGCAGGAAGATTTCAACTGCATTTATTGTCAAAGCACTTTACAAATAGTAACAAAATGACTTTTACAGTATCTTGACAGTGTACCTAAGTATCCACATCCTGATCTATTTTAAAAATTCAGATTGTGACAAGCACATGGAGGATCAGATCCCCCAGACAACACATTTAGAAATGTACATGAAAGGAAGATGTAGCTTTTTATTTCTGTATGCAACTGCTGTATCTAAAAAGACACCTAAAGAAAGACTGGGGAAAATCAATATTAAAATTCAATTAAATTGACCCAGTCAAGTCAGCTGCACATACAGGGGCTCAGTAGACATTCTGCAGGTCACTTGTGCACCCAGTGCCATGACTGGTTACTCCCCCACAAAGGCAATTGTGTCTGGGCATTCCTGAAAACTCCGTCCCAAAGCTGGTGCCAGCCCTGAGCTCACACTGCACACAGGGCTCCTGTCTCAGCTGCATCCTGTCTGCCCTCCCATGCAGAAACAAAAAAGTGAGATTTGGCAGGAAGACTGTGAGCAGAGAACTGCAAATACTTTCACAAGTATCTTTGTATTTCTCTGATCTATTCCATTCTTACATATACACACATATACATATATAAATATATATACATAAATAAAAACATATAAATATATATGAAATATATAAATATATATATTTAAAAACCAGAAAAGCTGTGGAGGAAATGAAGGGAAGTATCCCCAGTGAAAAGTGTGTCATGCTCCAGGGAAGCCCAGGGATGGAGCCAGGCTGCAGCTTTCCATCCCTGCCCATGAGTCAGACTGCAGCAGCCTGGGCACAGTCATGAGACTGCAGCAGCACCGTGGGGTGGACTGGCTTTGCACCACCCCAGCACAGAACAAATGCCTGCAGCTGATGTGCTTTACAGTTTTAGGGTCAGCCAAAGAACAGCCCTTTGTATTGCTTACAAGGTAGATCTACTGTTGCAGATGATGACACCTTGATTTTGCCACCAGTTGAAAAAGAAATAGCTCATTTGTGAATTCCAAAATAATTTTTAAAATCTGGTTACCTGCTCTGCTTTCAGTGTCAGTTCAATAAAAATCTGCTGCAGTTTTTCATTTACAAAGTTGATGCAGAACTGTTCAAAACCATTTTTCTGTAGAAAAGGAAGCAATGTAAAAATTAGTCTCCTGCCTTATATACAATGATTTTTAGTTCTCTCTCTGGCAATAAGCTTCAAAGCAACACTGTCAGTGACAGATGGGTTGCTGACTTTATAGACATTTTGAGGAATTTCAGATCTTCCTTTTAAGATCAATGACTTCATTTCTTTGAAGTTTCCTCAATACCTCATGTTTATTAAGCGAGACATTACCAGTGAGATCACAATGTCCAGAAAGATGGGTTGGGATTTTTTGCTTTCATTCTGGCCGTAGGATTTGTGATTTTTTTTCTGGCTTAAATTTTTTCCCCTCTAAATTACCAAAAGTCTCTCCTAGGTCAGACCTGCTCAAACCCCAAGTATTCCATTGTCATACCTGAAATATTTCAAAGCCATAAATATCAAGGACACCGATGTTATATTCTTCATGGTCCTTCTCCATAGCCTTATTAATAGACTAACAAAACAGAAACAAAACAAAAAACAAAGTCTAGTTTATACAATTAAAATACATCAATATTCTTAAATACTTGTAATTCTTTTAAAATAATATATTTGAATTGAATACAAATATACAGAAAATGTTATTTTGCTTTCACTTTTTAATAAAGTGTTACAAACAGTTAGGAAATGAACAGTATGTTATCCTGCTTTCCAGGTCAGTGAGCCTTTGGATCTACTATCTACAAAAATCTTTCCTTTTCACTGTAATTAGCTCAGTTAAATAAAAGGAGCCAACAGAAAAAGAACAGCTTTAAGTCTGCTCTTTGATGAGTTTTGCTGAGGGTACACTGAATCTCTTGCCCTCACTGTGTAGGTCAGTGTGCAGGCACAGAGGGATGGGTGACAGGGGGGAGCTCTGGGTCACTGCAGATCCCCAGAGAGCAGATCCCTGCTGCACCAGGACAGTGTCCCCTCCTGTGCAGGTCAGGCACAGAGGGATGGATGACAGGGCTGTTGTGAGGAGGGAGCTCTGGGTCACTGCAGTTCCCCAGGGAGCAGATCCCTGCTGCACCAGGAGCATCCAGGGCTCCCAGCCTCCAGCCAGCCCAGGCTCTGACTCTGAACAAGAGAACATTTTAGCATGGAGAATGGAATTTGGCCCCTGGCTCCACTGCCAAATCCTGCTGCTGAAGGGGATCTTTGCAGGGAAGTGGGAGCAGAGAGCAGGGGAGCACAAGCAGCCAATTCTGCCCTGCTGAGGAGGAATCCCAGGCAGAACTAGGGATTCTGACAGGAGGGAGATCAGGATCCCACACGGGACAGTCACAGCAGGAGCCTGCAAGCACAGCTCATGTCAGAGGCAGTGCCCTGGGTTTGGTATCCATGGCCACACTCCCGCAGCACTGGGCAGGCTTGGGCAGGGCAATGCAGGCAAGAAAAGGCCTGCAAGGAACATTCCTGGTGCCCTTGAACTTGTTTGGATACTTCAGCAGAATCAAGCAAATCCAACTTACATCCACCAAGTAATCAAACACACGGGAATGAAGGGCCTTGGCCAGGGCATCCCTGGTGTAGCAGGCTTGTTCCACATTCAGTGTGACATTAATGGACTCAGATTTGCCTCCCCACTTGCTGTCCATCTGTCTGCTGGTCAGTTTTTCCTTCAGGCGGTCCTGGTTAATTCCCAGGAGAAAAGCAGGGAAAGCTAAAACTGCAAGAAAGATCAAGCTTGCTGGATTATGACTTACAGACTAAACACAGAACAAAGAAAAAAATTATCTTAAATAACAGTAAAACTCACGGAGTGTACAGCTTAAAAATGAAAAGAGGAGCAATTTAAGCCTTCAAAATTTCTCTATGCTCCTCAAGGACATTTTCAACTCTTTACTTACATGGATTTCAATTAAGATAAACGACCTTGAAGTAAAATAGTCAGCTATTTCTGTACATTCAGTCCTTCAAACATGTAAGCTGCCACAGGACATCGTTTTGAACTGTGTGGTTCAAACAAATCACTCTTGGAGGAGATGGAAATAAATGTAGAGCTCACACATGAAATAAAATTGACACCATTGAAAATTCTTTGTAAAAACATGAAATATTTAAAATGTAATAAAAAGTAGGCTGTTTCCTAATATCCTTTCTCCTTCTTTTTATAAGTTAGGACATTGCAAAAAGTTTTCAATTACCTTGC
Organism: Zonotrichia leucophrys gambelii; assembly: GCF_028769735.1. Lineage (NCBI taxonomy): Eukaryota > Metazoa > Chordata > Aves > Passeriformes > Passerellidae > Zonotrichia > Zonotrichia leucophrys. The sequence continues at coordinate 6,411,281 of NC_088180.1, read as the reverse complement.
CTTTTATTTTTTAATTCCTTATTCTGTAAGTATTTTGCCAATTCTATTTCCAGTTGTTCAAAAGCAAAGCACAAAAATACATCTGTGCCAAAAGCAGCCCAGGGTCTGGTATTCTCTCACTCAGCACATGGTGCAGATGTTACTGCAGGTGCCACACACCTTAGGGAGTGGAAAACCAGAAGTGCCTCAAAAGCAAATGGAAACAGCTCCTGAGGAAAACTCTTGGAGTTGGCACTGCACCTCCACTAAACCACATGATCCTCTAACAGTGTTCCATTGGTTTCAGATCTACTTTACTGGTGTGAGGAGAATGCAAAATAATCACTAAGGTGGCAACCACTTGCACTTTATGCATCTGTAATGTCACTGCATGACTTCACTAAGCTCTTTAGTACATTATTCCAAAAGTATTTTTAAAATTGGAAATAATCACCAACTTTCTAAAATGTGATTTATTACCATCAGCAAACTGATGAAATTTACTCTGGGGTACCAGGAACCACACAAAGTCCAGTCACTGGCAACGTGTCTGGTAATTCAGAGAACTCAGGATGAAGAGTACATGAAAAGATCGATCATTGTTTGCTTTACCTTGGGAAAGAATGCAGGAATTACAGACCACCAGATATGCTCACATACACTGTTAAGATGCCAGGAAAAATGCTGAACCAATACTAGTGGTAAGAATTTATGAAGACAGTCTAATGGCAAGGAGCACCATGCAGAGCCCAGAAACTCTCCCTTCCCAGCGCTAATGATTTACTGTAAGGGAAGAGGAGCTGGCCAGCACTTGATACAACTTCACATTCCTAAGATGCCTGATTGTTTTCCCTCGTTATGGACCATAAAGTTACAGTCTGGAAATTATTATAAAGCAGGATATGCATGTAATTGAAAAAATGATCCTCAAAGAGTCATCAGCAGCATTCAGTGGAATAGTTTTAAATGCACTCTGTGAAGGAAAGCTGAAAAGACTGGGCTCACCTCCTGGGCTTCCAGGAAGTGAAAAACAACCCTCTCAATACAATGCAAGTGTAAAGAGGGAGAGTTCAAATTCTTTTCTCCTTCCAAGAGAGAAGTACTATTATTTGCCATGATTTGTAGCATGGAAGATTTCCAGCAAATAAGAACTTTTTTCATCTATTAATATAATCAAAAACTAGAGCAGACTGCAATCACTGGCAGTTTTAAAGATGCATTTGTCTAAAGGGCTGTCAAGAATGGTCTGTACAGATTTGATTCTGACTCAGAGTAGAGCTTTTGGTGTCCCAAAGAATGGCTTTGCATGTTTTTCTGCAATTGGCTGTATAACAACAAGAATGCTAGTGACCAAATTCTTAAACTTTTTATTATTTCAGGCTTACACAAAGCAGGACTGACTGGCGGTTCCCTGTGCTTTATCTTTCATGGTTATGCAGGCTATGAATGCTTTACTATTTAGTTGGCTAGGACAAACAGTAAACTGGGGGGAGGACTAATGGAGAAGAGAAATGAGACCCACTTTCATCTTCATAATGCAGAAATGATGTGCTGGATGTGGCTATTTCTTCCCTGGCTTCTCTAAAATCAGTACACTTAAGTCTGATATTCATTCTACTTTCTAATTTCTTCCCATGTATTATTCATACATAATTTATGTATTTGTTTTCCAGGGAGCAGGAGAAACGTGGTGGACATGGCTCATCACAGAAATACATTCACTTCTAATGACTTATTTTCAATTAATGTCTTTGCCATTTGTTATTTTGGTGCAACTCACTCTATCCATCTTGTATGGCTTTTAAATATCTTGATCGGATTGAAAGATTTAACACTGTGATTTAAACTGAAGCACAGTAGCACATTCGGAACCAAAAGGCATATAAATACAATGCCACAAAATGTTTTTCTTTGGTTCACTTAACTTCTTAATTTGAGAGACTAGGAAGGTTAACAATTAGCAATTTTTATTTCCAAGTTTCATAAAACAAATAGCAGGAGAATGCTAATACAGTTGAGTGTGAAGCTGACTGCACAAGATAAGTTAGTTATGAATAAAGTATCTAAAAGTAAACAAATGCAATTTTCCTAAGCATTAGACCCATTCTGAACCAAGAATTAAGAGAACACACAGGTATGTCTAAGGTACTGTTATGTGTGTTGTGCTTATCTCTGTACTTAAACTATCCAAGTAGCATAAATCCACATTGGATGCAAGGTGTAAATCACAACAAAAACATTTACAACTCCAAGTCCATGAACATTCCAACACCTGGCTGCTGTGAGCCCACCTGCGACAGGACAGAGCACAAGGACAGGGCACTGGGAAAGGGAACTGTAAAGAAACAGTTACTCAGTAGCTGTAGCTAACAATGAGGTGTCAGCTGAGGAATCTGAGTCAGGGAACACAACTGCAGAATGTAAAGCCTGCATTTCTGAACCTCTGTGTACAGGACACATGCACACACCTGTATGGATGCCTGGGCCCAGGGACACCCACAGCTGGGAGCTGCTTCCACAGCACAGGAGCCACACAAACCACATAATAAACAGGGCTTTATGAATGTGTGCTGATGCACTGAAAGAAGCAGAGTTCAAGCCCTTCTTCCAGTGTCTATTATTTCACACTCAAAGGCTGGAACAGGATTTCTCAAATTCAAAATCACACTCTGTTTAAGTCAGTGGCCTTTAACAAGACAAAAGAGGGGCCTCAGCACCTGGTTTTGGCAGAGACTCTCAACTGGCAGCCTGACATTCTAAGAATCTATGCTCTGTTTGGATAAGCAGCTCTAAATTGCAGTTCACCTCCTGCCATCTGGGCTGCAGCCCACTGCTGCTGCTGTAACAGTTTCCAGAGGTACTTACACTCCTCGCTCTCCACTCCTGCATAGTTGCCAACTTCTTTGAAGCTGATGTTTCCCAAATGCAAAATTCCTGCCACTATCTGCAGTACCAATGCCTGCTCCTCTGCAAAGATCCCAATCACACTCATTGCGTGCTGGTAAGAAAAACAAACAAATTTGCATCAGTCAAAGATTCTTGTCTTAGAAATGCTTTTACAATGTTGGTGTTAAAAAGTAGAGTTATTCAAAGCAGTTCAGATTCCTAACACAATCAAATTTCATTAAAGCTGAAGTTTCAAAGGGTACCAGATGTTCTACTTCAGCATTTCTGTATTTTTTAAAATTAAATACAGAAGCATCTACACTTTTTAGAACATGCATTAACAAAATAAGTTCTGGAAAAAATAAACACCTGTTTTAAAGTGTCACACTAAAAATAAATAGTGTCATTGCAAACTGGAAAACAAGGAATCTAAGAGACAATGATTTTATTCCTTCTACACAGTCAGTTCACCCACCAAGACTAAGAACTGTGAAGCTGTACTGAATTACTCTAAAGCACAGCCCAGTGTCTGGCTCAGGCTGTGAATTTCAGCCACTTACTAGAAAATCCCCATCACCCCTGGGTTTTGGAGTTCTGAGTACATGACAACTTACAGAATGTCTTCTCAACAAACTGTTTTTCTAAAATATCACATAAGCTCCAATACAACAGTAACAATTACTTTTTAGGCCTTTAAATGTGCTACACACATAGATGTGTTAATACATCTACTTTAAATAGTAAATTCCTAAAACAGGACACCAGCAGTTGGCAGGTCACACAATGAACTGGCTGCAGCTCTGGATAAAGATCCCTGATCTGTTTTCACACTCCCTTTCTCCAGCTTTTCAGCTGTACTGTTTTAAATAAGCACGGAAGGTCAGCCAGCACTGGTAATTCAGCTAAAACAGAGCAGTCTTTTATAATTTTCTTCTAATTCAAGTTGTGTTTGCATTTTCACATTTTTCATACTCCAGTTTATCTGTACAAGTTAAATTTTATTAGATTTGCACCCTTCTGAAAAAGAACAAACTGAAAATCACGACAGCTTTCTACAAAACCTATTTTCAGGGTTAGCATACCTCCTCCTCAAGGCAAAATACAACTAGAATAAGTTATATCTACATTAATTTCTCATTCCCACATTAGCAGATCAACATCTTTGCTAAAAATGAACAGTGAAATGAACATACATCCTCCACTACACAAATCATACAGTAAAGAACTCACCAGTGTTTCTTGGAAATCTGATTTGTCATTGATGTCATCCACTTTGTAGGAGCCAGAGAGACTCAGATAGTAATAGTAGTCCATACTGGTAATGCCAAGGCTGCTTTTTTGTTCTGAGGAGGCCCCTTCAATTAGCTGCAGAATAAAAACCCCCAAATTAGGGATCACCCAACAATCTCCAGCAGATAATGAGCAGGTCAGAAACAGGGACTGAGCCTGGAATTACTGGGAGAGATATGGCTGCTGCTGTGCCAGGGATGTACCCTTCCTACCTTCTGGTAATTGCTTAACCCAAAAGACCAGGCTCTCAATTCCATTCCCACAAATGGTTTAGTTCTAACTTCACAACTAATAAATAGCTAAAAATGTGACTGCCTTGAATGCCTTCCATAATCATTAACTCATTAAGAATAGGCAAAATGAGTTTTCCACCCAGAACGTGTTCCCTAAGTCCTTAGCAGGGATGTGTTTCCCACACCTGCTGCAAGGCAGGCACAGCTGACAGCACACTCAGAAAGCACCACCTGTGGCTCTCCTCAGACCTGTGCAAAGGCTCTGCAGCCATGCACAGACATGGAAGGAACAAACATCAAAACAGAGCTGTCAAAACCCCACAGCCTCTTACCCTTGTGTCAAACAACCTCTCCAGGCCACAGGAAAAGCAGCAGGACAGGACAAATTGTACATAAACTTCAGAAAAGGAGAACACACAGCTCCTGGAGCAATTTCAGCACCAATTCAGCTTTCCCTCCTGGCAATGGCACTTCAACTTACAACTTACAAGCTCACTTACAAAGCTCTGGCTTGGCCCTAGTTTTGTAGAGCTTAATCAGCAGCACTCCAGCAGGTGAGGACCATGCACATCAAAGACCACTGAAGGCTGGCAAAGTCTCTTCAAACACAAAAACTGGGGATACTTAGACAATTCAACAAAGTGTTATCATAAATATCTCAGAAAAATAAACTGACAATCAGATTTCTCTGTCACAGGAAGTATAGGCCAATAGAGATATATATAAACTGGCCTCTCTCTATATATATATAGGCCAGTTTAAATAGAAAACTGCTGAAAAGTTCTCATTTTCTATTATATTCTCTTAGACTTTTCCAGATGGGAACTCACAATGAGTTTCCAAGCAAGGCTTAGAAATACTGCAATATTCTGTTCTGAATGGCAGCCAGGCAGGTCTGTGGCAGATGGTGTCTCACCATGCTGCTGAGCTTCCCAGCAGAGACCAGGTTACCTCTGCAGTGTGCACTCAAATCTCTCTGCTTTGACAACATCTATTCAATCAAAAGGAGAAACGGGTCCTAGATACTTTACATAACTCAGAAAGGACTTAGACACTTCTGACCTGGTAAAAAATGTGAAAACTTCTCTCTCCAGGATTCCTCATTACAACTCGAGATTTTTCCAGTAGGAAGTTGGAGATTTTCCCTCCATCTGGTTCTCCACCTGGGCTAAACTGTATTTCAAAGTATTTCCCCTGCAATAAATAATACAAGCTGTTAAATGATTAGTAAATGCAAATTCTAAATTATGCACTTGTACTGTATTCCACGCAAGGTTACAAGGGTATATCATCTTTATGGATACTTCAAGGTACAACCTAAGCTTACACTCTTGAACCACCATTATTTTCTGCATTTACACAGATCAACATTAACACATCCCATGTTAATGCAAATGTAGAGAGGAAATCAGTGGCTTCTCTTCACTGTTGAGACTCTTGCTCAGTATAAAGGAAACCATGAGGCTCACCTAAACAGCAGGTCAGTTCAACAGATTTACAACCAACAGCAAACTGCTCTGCCTGGAAGCAAAGCAAGGCCACAATCTCCTGCTTTCAGGGAGACATTGTTGGCCAAGTTAGTTGTGTTCCTGTGGAACACATCTCACATTGTTAAAGCCTCTGTGTAACTTTTTCAAATGGAAGCTCTGGTGTGCAATTTAGTGAGCAGTCACTTCAGGAGATTATCTTGACCCTTCTGGAATGACAGACTGAAGGTAATTCCTTCCTACTGCCTGTATAATATTAGTAAAGGCTGCAGCCTTGGTACTTCAAAAACTATACCCAGTACATAGAGAGAAAGAAATGCAGGGGAAAAAACAGCTATACAGAAGCCTCTGATATCCACCGTGGTTTAAAACACACTTTATATCTTTTTCTATCTTTGTATCTTATTCAGATTTACCTCACCTGTAGTAAATTGATAGTATACCCCTGAACACTGTCTCTGTAACAGCAAACAAGAGTAAAGTCATCTCGAAGGTAGAGGGACTTACAAATCTGCTGGAGTTGTTGTTCCGTACAGTTTTTGCGTTCCCAAAGGCCTCCAGTAAAGGGTTGGATTGTAGAATAATATCTTTAACATGCTAAAATTTTAGGAAATGAAAGAAATGCAAATTCAGAAATAGACATTTTTAAAGTTCTTACAGATTTTCTAAAAAAAAAACCCCATAAATTATATATTAAAAAGGCAAGAAATCCTGCATCTGTAAAAAATTCTCTCGATCATAAGGAATAGAATCCAACAGTTTTTCTTCTACGGCTTTTAGTTCCTATTTTTGAGGAAAATCTTACAGAATTAAACAAAATGCCTGAGGCTAAAACCTGGTTCTTCTGTGCATTGTTCTGCCAAAACAACACAGCTGATAAATGATCTGTTTTTTCCCATCATCTTAATCTTAAACCACACTTACACATGAGCATTTAATTTTTTGGGGGGGGTTTGGAACCACAACCAATGAAGTCAGAGTAGCATGAAATTTAGGAATCTGCCAGTGCTTCAGCAATCTGTTCTGGGATCACTGATCATGATACTGATCACTTATGCTTCAGTACTACTGTGTATCAACTCACCTGTACTTTAGGACCACCTCCTGAAATTTTGGAGATATAACTCATGATATATTTGGCAGCTACAGTCTTTCCAGCACCACTTTCCCCACTATAGAAAAAGAAATACAAAAATGAACATATTAGTTTTTAAGTAACGCTACAGTGGGGTAATTTGAAGTTCATTTTGTCCAACCAAGGTGAAGTACCTCAATTAAATACAGCACATTCAGACTGAGTAACCTGGTAGTACAGGCTGTGATGCAGTGTGGTAGCATGGTACTGGGATATGTTTGTGAGTACAGAACTCTGAATACACCATCCTGCATGGACACCAGAACCTCAGTGAGACTCCAAGGTCAGAAAAGCACACACACTGAGAAACATCTACTTAAACCAAGATACTCAAAAGAGAGCTAAAGACTCCATTCCCATCTATATTTATGGGGATTTCAGGTCTTGACACAAAAACTAATTTAAAAATCTGAGCTGTGCATGCCATGCCAGATACCTAATTCATTTTAGTATTTTTTTGTTTTAGGTGTTCCTGAACAAAATAATGAGGCATTATTAATCACATCCTGAATGACGGAAGAACTGCCTTCCTGCTCCTATGCCTCTTGACACAGGGTACAAGAAGTCTTACTATCCCATACTAGCTCTCACAATTCCTTCCTTCCTTCCTTTATAACATTTCACTTCAATGGTGAATGGTGTTTACACCAGCAGCAGCTTTGCCTTCTTGCAATCAGTAAGTTTCTCAAGAGGGAAAGAAGACTGGCATGGCAGGCAATCCAAACTCCCTGCACTTCATCCCTTAAAGCTTCTTCCCTTCATCTCAACAAAATTCCTCCAGACTTTGTAGGCCTTGGTGCAAGTCAGCTCTGACATTAATGCATTTCCTGTGATCAGGACAACTACACCAAAGCAAAAAGGACAACACACAGATGTTGGGTCAACACCACAAGAAGAGCTAAAATAGCTTTCTCTTTGGTGAAAAGCTGTGCTATCTTTAAACTCCTGAACAATTTCAGTGAATGTTGTTGACTCTTCCATCCTGCGCCCACTTGTTCCTGGATATGGATCAAATGCACATCTTTTCCTGCACAAACCTCAGCTGCATCTGCCAAAGAAACATCAGCATGTCCTGTACAGGAAAGGGACTCACTGAGAACAACTCAGACCTCTTTATCAGCATGACTAATAGACACATTTTTAAAGGTTTCATTCTGGAAAAACTCCCCAAACCGCCAAGCTGCAAATGTGATTTTACATCTTTAAAGCTTCCAAACAATACAGAAATACTAAAAGGCTCTTTTAAATTATTTTCCCAGAAATGTTTTCATGCTTTTGTCTTCTCTTGACTACAGTTTTATAGATCAAACTGAAAACTTGAAAGGGTGAAAAAGTACTTACTGAGCATCCATCTGTGGAGCACAGACCACGATTATTATTATTCTTCTGAGTCACCTTTTCCTAACAACCAAGAAAGCCTGTATTATGCATATCTACTACATTCACAGGGACAGACTTTGATGAATGGCAAACTGCTTTTAAAAGTTCAAATCATGAATAGTTCAATAATTAAAATAACATTTCTTCAAAATCTGCTGGCAGTAAATTTGTTCTTTCTGTTGTAAAACCAGACAAACCAACTGAACCTGAATCATACTCTAAGCTTACAAATTGCAGTTTTCAGATGAATACAGGGGAGAATCCGAGGCCAAACATTGAATAAATCTGATCAGGTATTATTTATCACACAGTAAAAATATAACACGTTTCTATAAGCTTTTCTTCACTGCATCCATTATCCTTCTCCTCCTTGCACAAATGAAGTGTGGCTTGTATTTCTTATTCCATAGTGTCAGCCACAGAACTGCCCTGGAGCAACAAAGCTCTGTTTTATTGTTAGTGGTACTGGAAAGTGGTCCTTTCTAGTAAATTAACTTGGCCAAAAGATTGCCTGCCAGAGTTTCTTTAGATTTATGCATGCATAGCTGTTTTTCAGTTTTAGGTTTTTATTGATCAAAGACCAGCAAATTGCTCCAATTAAACTAGAATAAAACAAGAAGATGCATTATTTATGAACCTAAGTAGCTTTATCTGATGGGATGGTATCCTGCCCCCACTAAAGCTCAGGTATTCAAATGGAACAGGGAAATTGTGCCATTCCTGCCAAATGCTTCTCATGCAGCTGCTTCATATAAATCTTACTGCTCTGATGCTATTAACACTATTTTTAAGAACATGTAAGAATCATCTAACTTGGTAGTTTGAAGTATGTTGGAAATATGGAGGTTTTTAAGAGCTTGAAAAAATTCTTAAATTGGCTTAAAGTGGACTGTGTGTGACAATTTTCTCAGAGACTTTTCTTGCTAAAAATAAAACTAGCACATAATATCAATCACTAACAAAAATTATAATGCTTTGAAAGATATAGTTTCTTCTAGCATTATTTACCACTTCAGAAAAATGATATTTTCTTCCACAAAGTCAATTAATGCTTAGCTGAAATCAGAATAAGACTACAAACAGAGAAGGAAATGTTTTTTGCTCCTTGCTTCCTTCCCAGAGGAAACAATCAGTAATTAGAGAAGCAAGATCCAATACACAGCATCATCCTTCTCGCTAAAATTAATTTTCTGAGTGACATTTAATATGGTATCCATGGCTGTAGAACAATACAAGTGATGCTTATCTACATTGCCAGGACAATGTAGAAATTTTAATACCAAACATTTATAAAGAACTCCTGGATCTGCCAGTAAAGAATACTGTATATGTAAAATACTCTGATGTGTTTGGATAAGTTTTCTAGTTTGTTTATACAGAAAATTTACTTTCTGTAATTATGTTCAGAGAAAACTCAGTAGCATGATTTCAGTGAAATATTTTTCCCTTCTGAATCAGAGCTTTAACCTAAGTTTTCTTACAGTGTTAGACTTATGTTTCTACCACTTCCTCATTAAAATTTAGCCATATTTCCAGTCAGGTTCTCTCCAGAATGATCAGTCATTTGAGTGTTCTGGAAAGCTGAGATATAGAAGCTGACTAGAAATCTCATACTGAATTTTGAACTTTATTAGACTTAAGATAGACATGAGCTGTTCACTAAAAGCAGTTCAGGTAGCAAATTATCTTTTCATTATCTCCTATTTGTAGTACATAAGATGTATTGCCTTTTCAGATATGAAGTCATTATACACTGCTTTCCTGGACTCAAATGCTGCCACACAAATGGCAAATGCAAACTAAAACTACAAACAAGAAAAATTGCTTTAAAGCAATGGCAACATCTCCTGGCAGGGATCACAGAACCAAAGTGAAAATACAGACCTCAGCTTTATAGAAAGGTAAAACCTTAACACCCTGAAGAAATGCATTTATTGCTATATGATAGAAAAATACTAATCATAACCTCCATTCTCTCAATTAAAGTGACAGCCCAAAAGGAATTAAAGGCACAAGAGACAACTCTCCATAAAATCTTGACTGGACAACTCTTTGCTGACAGTCTGGAAGGGCCACACAGGGCAGAAATGCCAAGAGTCTCTTGAATTGCCACTGATGAGCTTAGTTCAAGAAAGGTCTAAATTAAATATAATGCCTCAGTAAAACATAAACTGAATGAGAAAAAAAGCCCAGTGTGGCTGTGTTACCTCTGTGAGTGAACTTCTCTGCACTCCTGCCCAGGCACACAGACCTGGGGCCACTGCTCCCTCTTCCCACCTCAGCACACCCTGCTCCTGGACTCAGCCATGAATCACCTCATTGTTTATTTACTCTGCAGCAGCCATGCAAAGCAGCTCAGCTGGGATTAGACATGGGCACACGTAACTTTCTTAACACATATGCAAATATGCTGGAATTACTCAGCTAATGAAAAAGCCTTCCCTGGCCTGGAAAGGTTGTTTGGTAACAGTTTTTCTTTTAAAATTAGTATTATCATATGAAAAGAGGTTATTTTTGCTTACAATCCATTCAGCATCTCAGAGAATTGCATTTTCTTTTGGATTTGCTTTTCCAGTTCATTCACTGACTTTTGAAGAGGATGAGTTTTGCTATCAGTGTCTAAATGCATTTGGAATTAACGTCCAGGTAAAAGTGGCTCTGCCTACTTTAGAGACCCTCTTCACCTGCCTGGAAACACAGATCTAGTCTGTGGGATGCATGTCCCCTCCCAGGTTTGCAGGCAGATGCCACAGGTGCCCAAAGCCCACGGTTGGAGGGCACAGCAGTGTGCACCCCCCTTCCGCCTCCATATGCAACAGCAGCCAGACTTCGCCTTTGCCATCTGGCTGTGAACAGGGCCAGTCTACACCTTATTTCTTACCTTCTGTCTTTGCAGGAAAATCTCCCATTTTGACATGGGAAAACCTGATTAAATTTTACCTGGTTCTGTTCCCTGTTCTACCAGGGATTTCCAGTGGAGTCACTCCAAATTCAGACTAGTTATGAAGCAGAGATGCAAGAAGCACCTCACTATAACCATATTATCATCGCTCACCTTCCACAGGACAGTTTTTCACAGAAAAACCACGTTTCACTGAACACAAAGGTTCATTTGGACCTGCTTATGCTCAGCAGCTTCTCTGGCAATGACAACAGACAGCTGTGTCTCAGTTTTTTGAGAATCACCAGTTTAGGGGCAGAAATGGTAAACCCCTGGCAGCTATTCTGTGAAACTGATGGAGTGGAAGCAGACTCTAAGTTAGGCAAAACATTCATTCCAGACAAGAGCTGCAGCATCCTGGGCTGCCGTTCTGCAGCAGTTTCAGTGCCTTCTGGTCCCCACAATAAAACATAAAGCAAGCAAACTCCAAACTTCAAGAAACTTCCTCCCAAAGCCAGCCCTGGCTGTTAGAAATAGTGATGACATTAAATCAGAAAACACAAGCAGTATCCAAACAGTTTAAATCAAATGTGGTCCGAAAGATTAAAATAGCAACCAAACAATATGAATTTAATGAGCAGCTGAGTTACTTGATTTATTATTTATGAAAAGAATTTTTAAGTGTCCTAAAAAATCAAAAACCATAATGAAAACTACTTGTAAGTCTAGTCCACAGTTTCTACAGTGTTTGTAATAAAAACATCAAAGGAAAAATAAATGTGTATGCAGAAAAAAAGTCTCTGAAATGTCCCTTGCCAGCATGATCCTTCTTGTTTCAGTTTTGCACTAGATTTCAATTAACACCTGCAGACTTTGAATAGGCAGTGCACATACAGAGAAGTTTCACTCTGCACATACGAAATGTACATTCCTAAGAGCATTCAAGTACATCATCACCCAGTGTTCAAGTACAAGAACTCTCATGTAAAATTAAAGCTCTAAGTTTGTATCTCAGATCTGCATCTCAGAACTCTCTCAATGTGACTCCGCATGCATTGCATTGTGGGGCGTAGCACAGGATCAAAAAATAGGGTTTTTATTCACAATCCACAACAGCTCAAAGATTTTCACTATAAATTTAGCTTCATGTGAAACATCCCACTCTCTGGGATGTTACTTTATGCCAAAAGCAAAATCCCAATTTTACCCATTCCTAACAGGTCTCAATTTGACTGCATGTGTCTAATAAACTTCAGCACAGCAATAAGTATCAGTTCCCCAGAGAGAAAGACTGAGCTCAGAGAACAATTTAGCCATCCCAGTGAAGGCAGGAGAGCTCTGGGCTTTTTGTTTCCTTTATCCCAGGGGCCCAGGAGCAGGGAGGCCCTCCTTGGACCCAGCAAACTGCTTGGCCTTCCCAGGTGTAAAATGCCTGCACAGCCCTGGGACACTGCCCTGCTCTGGGGACGGGTAAAGGGCAGCTCCAGGGGCCAGCCCTGCACCCCAGCAGCCCTGTCAGGAGGGACAGAGGCTCCCAGCTCCAGGTGCCAGCCCTGCACACCCCAGCAGCCCTGGCAGGAGGGACAGAGGCTCCCAGCTCCAGGATCCTGCAGTTCTTGCTCCCCACACATTTTCTTTTATCATACACCACCTATAAAACCCACAGATGAGAACAAAGCAGAACTCTGGTCCCAAAATTCACTTTGACTGTCACTTAAATAATGCCTGTCATTAAAAAAAGTTTAGTAAGAATTCTACAGTGAATTCCATTGCTTAATAATTAAAAAGATTAATAGTGAAGACAAAATTAATTTCCCAGTATCTCTCGCCCTTTGTCTCTGAGTGAACGCAAGTAAAATTCCAAAAGGAACAAAAGACCATGATAAATGCAGTCCATGTGGGATTGCTGGATTTAACAGGATCTGGTTGTACAGCTGTTAATCCAGCCCCCTCGTGTAGTCATTCAAGCTGTTGTAATTCTGGCATTGGACAAGAAGCTGGCTGTGTGACTAAGATTTCTTGTGGTTAAGTTGTCATCAGGATTTTACTGGAAAACAAAAAGGAGGGTCAGAAAATTCTGGCTACCCCAGAAAATCCCAAAAAGTGGATGTGCACAGAAGCTTTTTCATGATATAATAAACTTTTCTGCTTCATCAAGTTAAAACACTAGAAGAAGATTAAATCCTTTTTACCCATCTTTTTCTTACCTAATAATGACACACTGATTTTCTCTGTCAATAATCATGTTTCTGTACATGCTGTCCGCAAGAGCATAAATATGTGGTGGGTTTTCATACTGTGCCTAGGAGGGGAAATAAAGAATAATTTGTCAAGGCAGCACAAAAAAATGCAGAAAGACCAAAATAAGTTTGTATTTAAACTGGAAGAGTTATTTCTCTGGAAAAAATAATTCCAAATAGCACTTTATAGTGAATTTTCCCAAAAAATTCTTTGGTACATTTAATAAAAACAAACTAAAGTCTCTAGACTTTGCCAGTGAAGTTTCTCCAATCTATAATTTTCTCCTAGAAATACCCTGTTCTAAAAGTGGCTTCTGCTGGAAATGTATAACTTGTCCAAAGGACACACACAATTTCAGCCTATCCCACCAGCAGCCATGTGCTAACAATGCTTTCCCCAGCAGCACTCAGAGCCTGCTGCCTCAGGTCCCATTTGCATTTTGGGCCACCCAAACCCAACAGCTGCTCTGAGTGGACACACCCAACTCAGACAGGAAACTGAATTTAAGTCCCTAATGTGTCTGTGCTAACTCACTCTTCAAGCTGTATTTTCAAAAGTGGCATCTAATTTTGGCACCTCACTTTTTTATTGTTCTTGTCCAGCTAGAGTTCTGAAATCACAGTCTCCAAATCCACTAATGGCAATTTTGTGCATATGACAGCTTAAAAACTGCCTTTGCAGGAGCAGGGACATGTCAAGGAGTGATACCTAATATGGATTAGAGCTAATCAATACAAGTATTTTCTTGAAATGCTGATCTTGCATGGCAGGAAGTTCAATCTGAATACTCAGTCTATGGCAATGACCATCTGCCAAGTTCTCCCAGGCCAGCACAATGCTAGCAAACCCAGAAACAAACTCTTCCCAGAGTTCAACTGTACAGGATAATGATTTCCAAGCCCCTGAATGCTGCACAATATTTTAGACTGCTTTACTTACTGCTCCTTGGTACATTTCAATTTCCTTTTCCCCAAAATATGGCATTTGCTTGAAAGGATTCACAGAGATTAGTACAGAGCCAATGTATGTCTGCATTCAAAAGAAGTTAAGGTAACAGCAGTTTCATAAAGTATCATCTTCCTACTAACAACAAAGAACTTTTCCATCTATTACATAATACTTCAAATAATAGTAAAAACCACCACAGCTTACAACAATTGTTAATAAAAATTAAATTAGTAGGCTTACAAGAATATAAACATACCATTCAATTGGGATATTTTTGTATTATCTTATTTTAGAATAACCTAAGTACAGAATCATGTATTAAAGGCCAAAACATGACACACCTTGAATAAAAATACAGAAAGGAAATGGCACATTTGAGCTGGTTTTACTCCTTTGTAACTGAAGAGGTCATATTGTCAGTATTAGAAAATATTGGTTTGACCTTTGCAGAATACAGTGCAGTGACACATTCTGATCTCACAGGACAGTGCTGAGCAAGCAGAGCTGGATGGAAACGGCCACTGCTGAGCTAAATGAGACAATTACTCAGCTGCATGCACTGGGGGGCTGGGGAGATTGGGTAATTCAGTCTGTGCTGTTATTTTATGAGTGAAACTATTAACAGTCCCTCCGAGTCCTCTCCTGCAGACTGCCCTGTACCACCACACTCAATTTCAAGCCATTATTAGATTTTTTTGCAACATTTTTAATACAATATTTCATCATTCAGCATTCAGCTGCACATGCTCTGCATTTCAAATCCCTCACAAACCTTTGGAACTACAGCTGCAGTGTACACATAGGAAGCACCTGACAGTAATTCACAGGTATCACTATATAACTGGGAGTTAGCAATGAGCCCACACCTATGGGTCCAAAATGCTGTACTGCAGGTTTCAATAACAATCTGGAAATGTTCACAGGCAAACTTGCTATCTAAGCTTTCTGTGCAAAGTAGGAAAATTAACACATCAATCCTGCTGGATTGTCCTATGTAGGAATCTCCTACTGTGGTGCCAAAAGGTAACATGTTAGAGAAGAACTAGAACTCAATGAACATAATTTCTGTAATACTAATTTGCAATGCTTTCTTCATACATTTTTAATTTAATTCAAAATGAGTGACAACATCTGGGTCTTGGATATAACAGATCAATTACTCATTGTGTCAGTACAAACACTTGAAGTGACAGTTTTCTGTTGGTAAACAATACCAGCATTTTCTGGGATGATTCTGTCATCTCTGTACAATGTAGCACTGAGAAATGTTCATTCATGGGTGGACACACAAACAATTCAAATATTCAAGAGATGATCTTCATCTTTGAATGAAAAGCCTTCACAGAAACTGCAAAAGGATTCTTTCTCCCTGCATAAGGGAGGTCTGATCCCTCAATGTGACCACCAGCTCCCTGGGAAAACACTCTTATTCTGTCTTCAGTAGAAAGATCATCTCTATGTGAAAATCTCAGTATTTTCATTAAAAAGAAAAAGCAAAAATCTTTCTTCTGCACAGGGCACTGAAGTCTCTGCACACACTGCAAGGAACTTGCAGCACTCCACAGACCAACAGCACTCATGCTCCTACCAGGAAGGGTTCTACAGCTCGTCCCTGTACCACAGTCTGGCAAATACTGTGCAACTTCATCCTGCTCCTATAAAGCAATTTCAGTAATAGTGTGGTACTTCAACAGAGGGTCCAAACCCATGTTCACACATGGATTAGAAACCTCTGCAGTTCATGATAGAAACAACTGCAACATGAACTTTCCTCTATCAGTCCCTGCTAAATTGAGCTGCTGCACAGCCCTTGACCATCTGTCAAGAATATATGGAAACAGCCAGATCTTATATTTCCTCCTCTTTCTGCTAAAATATGTTAAGCTCTTCAAGGAAACTATTCTCCAGATACAACTAGGAAGTATGAAAACCTGGCTAAAGCAGAAGGAACAGCACAACTTTCTAGTACATCATCACTGACTAGAATTTACCAAATTCATTACTGCAGCTCATGTTACATTGCAAAAGCTGAAAATGAAATAGTGAATATTCTTATCTTAAGGAATTGCTTTCATGTGAATTTTTTTTTAAAAAAGCAAGCCTTGGGTATTCAAGTCTTTTCTTCCTGTAAGGTTGCATGTTCCAGTATTTAAATTTTCACATTTTCATTAATCATAGAAAAGATTAAGTGAGAACACTGAAGATTTACAGATGTTGACAAATTCACCTGTTTCCATCATCCCATGATTCACAGTATTAACAATTCCAGAAGAAGCTGTAAACAGGGCTATGTGACAGAAGAAATGCAATTCTGAAAGCATTATAATTTTGGAAGTATAGAAGACAACATATCAATAAATGTACACACACTTTAAACCTATCATTCCTGCTCTTAGAAGTATCATTACCTCAGGAGGCTTCAGGGGTCACGTCAATGTGTAAATATAGAGAGGTACAATCTTCAACATATTACAAAGAGTACCTTAAAATAATTTTTGCTATTTTATTTTCAACTCTCATAATCAGCTGAGTTTTCAGAGCCTTTTCTGTTATCTCAGGTGAAGTGTCACATAGACTGTTCAGCATCTTTGAGTAATCTTCTTAAAGAGAACACATTCACATAATTAGTGTCACATTGGCTCAGCAAAGCCACGGGGCTCCCCAAAACCAGCAAAGGATACAAAAATATAATCATCCATGTATCGTTTCTTTAGGTTCTCCACTATGGCATCCTCAGTGATTTTGGAAAGCAGGACCATGTCATCCACTCCACTGTGCTTGACATTGTGGCTCTGCCAGTGGTATCTGTAGTGTCCTTTGCTGCCCTGCAGGAAAGCACAATGAACACCACAAAGGTTACTACATTTCTCATCAGCACTAAGTAACTGAAAACCATTATTTGAATTCCAACTCCCCAAATGTTTTCCTTTCATTGAATTCTATTCCTTGATCCAGGCATTCCATGAAAGCATCCATAAGTGGTGTCAGCTGATTTGCTTCTGCACTGCCCTCCAGAACTAGAAGGTAATTCCAGGGGATTTTGTGACCACCTACACACAGAATGAATTTCAGATAGCAGACATTTTTAAACCTAGTAGAAAAAAACCCCAATTATTCCAACTGAGATGCAGCTATTGGAAGCTAAGGATGCAAAAATTACACTCCTACATTGTAACTATTAGCAGTGAGGATAATTACCATCACCACAATGAATTATTCCTCATCCTTTACAGTCGTTTAAGTCAAAGCTGCACAGAAGCTGTTACTGGGAGGGAAGCAGTGAGCCTGCTGCAGCTGAGCATTCAGGGATGTTCTGCAAATGATGTACCCCAGCTTGTCGGCTGCATGTCTTCAGAGCCCCTTTTGATCTGTTAGTCACCATGCTTAATGACATCTAAATAGATACTCTCTCCCCACATTCAGAGACTACTATTTCAGGATGCTACTAAAACATGTGACATTTCATGCTGTACCACTTGAAATCAAAATGTGTTTTTCTTCCAGCTGATTTGAACAGTAGTTTGGTTCCATGGATACACCCACAAACAGATTTAAATCCAGTCGACATCAAGGCTATTAATTCAGCTATAAATTTGCTCTCCAAACCCAAACCTATTTTCTGTAGCCTGGCAGACAATGCTAATGGAGTTCTGATCTCTTCCCTCTTTCTACTTAATTTTTGCTTACACAATAATGAAATTAGTGATGCTGGAATTACTACATTTAACACTAAGAAGTGATCAAGTATACTGTCAAGGAAGATGTGGCCAACAAAATGCCAATTCTGCACATTCCCCTTATTCTTTAGTGCTCCAATTTGTAACAATGTGATTTAACTACACTGCTCGGGTGTACTTTATCCAGGATCAAGTCACATTCACCAGGACACAAGCAATTTACTATTACAAAGTACATGCATCATTTTATTCTGCAAAAATTTTACAGATTAAAGAAGAAAATTTAGGTACTCTGAACACTTCAGCTGCATTAGTATTTTGAAATGGGATATCAGCAACTTATAGAGGGGCAATTTTCATGCATACACATTTCTGCAGAAGCAAATGACCCACACAACTTTACTAGCACCAAGTGCTACACCAGGCCTACAGCTTGGCTTCATGTCAAGTGACATAAAAACCAACTGGATTTTCACCTCAAGTTAAATTAACTTCCACTAAACCCTGCTACTGCAGACAGCACAGAAGCTGTAGGCTTTGTGGGTGTTTTCTCTTAAGCCTCCAGCCAGTGCTACCCTGATGCAGATCCATTACTGCCAACACCAGTAGAGAACAGCTGCAAACTTACAGCAAAAAAATGCTTTCAAATATAGTACAGCAGAAGTAAATATGCCTGAAAACACAAACTCAGCAATTTGCCTGAATGTCCAGAAGTGTACATGATGTTCAATAAAATAATAACCTTAAACTAGCTTAGCTTGTGTGAACCTTATTGATTTTCTATCTGTACAATGGAAGCAGTGATCTGGAAGCACTGAGAAAACAAAGAATCAATTTTTCAATTGTCATAAAACATATGACTGAAAATACTAGTGGAAGCGTGGTTTCTTGGAGAAAACAGAAGTCCAATGGACTTCAGTGTATTCATCAGCTTATTTGTGACATTACACTTGGAAAAAGGAACTGGCAGGATGGACAAAAAGGTACAGTATCAAGATAAATATGGATAATTAGATTGTTCACAAAGCTTTACAGAACGTGGTTTAGTATCAGATAATGGAGTAAGCCACAGAAAATGTGTAAGAATTGAGACTGGGAAAACAATCAAGCTTCCCTTTAGAAGCCATGGCACCAGACCCAGTGAGCTCAATGAGCACAAAGCTTGCAAAGCCACGGGATACATGGACAATGTGCACACAGTCTGCAAAACAGCAGCTTTATGCAAGTCACTGGCTGTTGCTGACTGTGATTAAGGCCAAAGGGTTCTTCCCCCAAAGCACTGGGGTGCAGCAGGGAAGCAGGAGGGCAGTGCCAGGGCAGCCCTGAGAGCAGCCCTGCCCTGCACTCCTGCCCAGCTCTGATCACAGCAGCCATCAAAGCTGAGAGCCACAGACCACAGACCACAAACCACGCAGAGAGAGAGGTTCAACAAGAAGGCAGCAGCCTAAACACCCAGTAAAGCAGTGGCACAGAAGACAGCTGAGAGTCATGGCACTAAGTAGTTCACATTAAAACTGTAACTCAGTTTAAATGGCAGTTTCCTAGTAGTTTGGAATTGCCCCTTTCCTTTCAATACACAGCCTAAAATTCAAATGTGCAGAGAGGCAGCAAATCACCACCAGATTATTGTCAGACTTCTCCCTGGGATCTAGAAATAAGCCCAAGCTTGAGAAGTGCCTAAGCAGCCACAGTTGAGTTTTGCTCTCACCCCTCCTTCTCCAGGAAGGTAACGCCATGGCATGGTTAGGTGCAGTGACTACCACTTCTTTCTCTGGGCAACAAAACAGGGAGTGTTTTGTCCAGAGGACATCCCCCACTCCCAAGTTCTTGCCCTTCCAAGTGTGAGTAATGGCTATTATAGAGTCTAATCTGAATTTAGCAATTTCAGTCACTTCCAACTGGTACTATAACCTTGTCCAGCTAACAGCCAATAGGTTTTTGAGTTTTGAAATGAAAAAAAAACCAAACCATCATTTAATATAATCAATCATCTGAAAAAGCTTCACATCATAGCAGTTATAAGAGCAACTCTTCATCTTACTCCAGGCTGCATATTTCCCAAAGGTCAAGGTTGCATGCTTAAAAATTACACTAATGATTTGTTCTTATTGCATATTTCTTGAGAATTTAAGCTCTTTTTTTAGCCAGAGCTTTCCATCATCCAGATAAAAATGCAGCAGTCTAATCTGGAGACAACTTACATCTGAGCTCGTTACCTGGTGCCCACTGGAACCTGCTTTGCAGGGTGCACTCAGGGCAATTCTCTCAGCTGCTAATTGCCCTCTGCTGTCCAGCACGCAGCACATTCTCCCTCCACCCCTCTCCAGACCAATCACCCAGTCACAAGGCCAGGTCTCCTGAACTGCTTGAGTCCTTCTGTCCCAGAAGCTTCTTCAGAGGCAGCAGCACAAGGTTTGCAGAGCTGCCCCACACCTGATGTTGCAGCAGCCCCAGCCAGGACCAGGTAACTCCCACAGGGCTCCCCTGGGACACTGTCAGAGCTGGCCAAAGAGCCCAAGGTCCAGCCCTGGGCCAAGCCAGGCAGGTCAGATGGCAGCAGATGGGCACTTGGCTTCTCTCGGGTTTTCTCAGAGAAAGGTGTGATCTAACTGTACAATAAGTAAGCGAATAAAAGTCTGTGTCAGCACTAACAAAGCCCGAGCAGCTACAAAAAGATGAGCTTGGCAGATTAAGAAAAAACACAAAACAAACCAAAAAACCAACCCTAAAACAAAAACACATCTCAACAGGCTGCAAAAAGCCACAGAAGTGGAAACACCAGTGTAGAACAACCTGGCTGCCAGGCCTCCCCCAGGCTCTTCCTGGGCTTCCAACCCCAGCATCTGACGATGCACAGGGAGTGGAGGCTGGACTGGCAAGGCTGCAATTAAAGGCGTGTACCACGCTGCTGTCAGCTGTTATTATTCATTTGGTTGCTGTTTTAGGCTCCAAATCAGATCTGCTCTGCTCTGACAAGAATAATATTTACGAGTCACGAGCTGACCCCGTGAGCTCGGGGCCTGCTGCTCCCGAGCCACAGCCTGAGGAGGGGCAGGGCTGCCCCACATCTCAGCACCTGGACACCAGGAACCTGCAAAATCCACTCTGCTCCCACCCTGTGTGCTCCTGAACACCCACTCATTCACAGATCCACACAACTGCTACATGAATACCAAGAAAGAGGATGCAAAATATATCCCATGTACTAGATGCTGCCTGTGCTTCCTGCACTGCTTTTGGTACTGGCAGTACAATGTGGTTAAAGCAGTTATTGCTTTGTATGGAGTGAGTAAGTATTGAGAAGACATTTATTTACAGAATTTATTTTTGCTGGTCTCCACCTTGTGTTACAGTATCAACTGCTGGTTCCTCATTTTTGCCTTTATTATTGTTTGTATATTCTTGCATTATCCTAAGCAACACGTATTTGATGTAGCTATAAAAAGATAACCCATGTTGTGACACAGCATGGCTCTTTCTTTTAACTGGAAAAAACCCAAATATTTTTGTATTTCAAGGTGTTTAAAAATAGAACCTCTAAAAATAAAGCACTAAAAACAAGGGATCAGAAGAGACTGTATATTCAGTGCCTGAGAACCTTCTTACTCTGTCCATCAGAACTCTCACTAAACAACAACACCTACATGCCATCAATAATCATTCTTCATTCCCACAAAGGGAAAAATTGCCACTCTGAATCTCTAACAGCTTTTTTCAGTAGCAAACACCAATGCCCCATCTCAGTGCAGAAGGGATTCTCAGCCTCCACGAGGGAGCAGGAGTGTCAAGTGATCACAAGACCTTTCCTTCCCCTTTTCCATTGACACAGTACTACTGCACAAAATCCTTGTGGTTCTGGAGCATGTGCCTGCCTCCTCAGCTCAGAATTTAAACACAACAGTAAATGAGACACACACATCAGCCAAAGATGTCACAAAACTGACAAAGCTGCACACCATTTACTTCAGACCTGACATCAATGCTTCTACCACAAGAGGCCCATCACCAGTCCCATACACACATCATTTGTATCAGTTCTCCCAGCTAACAAGAAAATAAACCCACGGCTTTCTGCAATGATATCATCTGTCAAAATTAGCAAACTTTTCTAATCCACTTAGAGGCATCTTTCACATATTTCTAAAAAATGAAAGGGGTCTGCTGTTCCCAGAGAATATTGCAAAAATACTTAATGTTAATTTTGGTCCTTGACTGGGATAATCAAAACAGAGAAGCTATAGTGAACAAATGGGCTCCAAAATAGCTCTTGTATCTTATGTTAGAAAAAATACTTATTGGCTGCAATGATGTGACCGTATTTCTGAAAGGAAATTAAAGGAAGACAGCAGAAGCAGCAAGATGGACAAAGATAAAAGGCCATTTATTTAAATTTAACATGAGGAAAATATTAAGGGAGACGAAAAGCAGTGCTTAAAGATTTGAGGAAATAGCAAAGCAAAAATACTGAGCATCTAAGCAGCAGGATAGACATCTTAAACAGAGAACTAAAAATACCAAAAATGTATTAAGGAATGGAAACTACTAGCAGGTTAATATCCAAAAAAACTCAGCTAGGGAAATATAATACTGAGAAAAAAATGTCTGGGGGGAAAAGCCAAGTGCTCTCACTGTCTGCTCTGAGAAAGGGTTGGATTCAGCCCAGCATGACCCCAGAGCTGGTTCCAGACTGCAGGAGATCCCAGCGGCCCAAACAGCTGCTCCCACCAGCTCCTGTGCGGGTGCTGCTGCCCCAGCAGGGCCTGGCCCCAGGGCAGCTCCCCACCATCACCTCCTGCTCTGGAGCCAGGGAACAGCCAGGCTCTACCTGCCTGCAGCCAGGGCTGGGAGCAGCAGATGTGGCAGCAACCAGAGCCTGCTCACCTGGACAGCAAATGCACACTCTAACACAGCAGGAGCTATGAGAACATGGGAGTCTACAGGATTTACATATCACGCTCATTTTCAGGAGTCAGAAACAATATTGGCATTCTTCTAAGATAAGCTCTTCTAAGATATGTAACAGGACGCTACCAGAATAGAAGTTACTTCAATATTTAACCACAAGGCTCATCTGTTGCATCAGTATTAACTTTCACTAGAAGTTTTGAAATACTGTTTTTAATAAGGCACATGACAGACAAAAATAAGCGAGGAAAGAGCTCAAAGGCGGATCGGGCAAACGTGCCTAAGATTTTGAAACAAGTTACAGAGACTGCAGGCAGATACCGGGAAGTAGTTAATGAGCTGTGAACTCCGATTTGCTTATCCCACAGCTTGTTGGGGGGCTGTGTCCTGAGGTTCCAAGAAATACCTTTCCTAAGGAAATGCAATACTGTTAACAACTTAATACGGCTGACTTGCTCTTAGATATTTATTGTTTTACTTCACTTATTGAACAGTCTCTGGAGCTGTCTGAAGTCTGACTTGTTCCTCGTGGCAGGAGCAGCAAGCTCTCCTGGGACTGGTGGATCAGGAGAGACCCTGGCTGCCTTGCAATAGCAGCTTTTATTCCATGTATGTGTGTGCATATACAGCACCAGAATCCCCCTGTACTGCAGTCACTGCACTGAGCAGCATTCACACACACTAACTCTTGATCCGTGAATTGTACATGCAGTTTACATTTGTATAAATCTACCATACAATTTAAGAAATGTAACAGATAAATTACAACAAATATTTTCATTTTGGCTATGTCAATCCTTGAGTGTAATAAAGATTTTATATGCGTCACTCTTCTCCACTAAAGACAGGTTTCAAAGGCGTTTAAGCAATCATACACCTCACACATAAATTATTATGGTCTTTAATTGAAAAACGTAGTTTGGAAACTCCATCAGAAGATTCAGACAACATGCCACAGCCTCTGCTATAGCAGAATACTGAAAATATTTTTCCTGGATCATCCTGCAACTAAGCAATAAACTGAAGTCCACTGGGAGTTTCCCATGCTCTCCAGAGGGAGGAATGTCAGAGCAATGTGACTCAGAGGCTCCACGCGTGGGACCAGCACCTCGGCACGCACTGCACAGGGGAGCGCTGGATGCTGGGCTGCCCGCACTGTGCTGGTGCCAGGGGAAAATTTCAGACCAAGTAAAACCCACATTTTTTTACATTACTAAGATAACCTCAGCCTTGTCCTGTTCTAGCTGATGTCAACACTTGCTGCCCTGCCCCTGTCAGCTTTTGGAATCTCGGGTGTTAGCACCCAGCTTTAGACCATCAGGCCCCAAGGACCGCAGTGAATTCCTCCCTGCTCAGTCACTGCCCTCAGTGTAGGGCCGCAGCCGTTCCTGCTCCCTTCTCCCGACCCCTTTGTGCCTGGAAAATGAAGACATTTGTCTCCTTATCACACCGATACTGCAGGACACCACGCTGGGAGCCTAAGGCCAAGGTCTGCCCCGGCAGCATGCCCAGCTGACAATGCCGTGACAGGTTTTACACGGAACGCCTGGTCACCCCCGGAGTCCCCAGGGACAATGCTGGGACGGCAGCTCGCAGCCACGCTGAAAGCCATGGATGCTGCAGCTCCCCGAGGGATCTGCCCCTGCAGCTCAGGGGCTGCCCAGCCCAGATTCCCCTCTAGCCCTTCCCAGTCCCACAATGCTCCTGCCAGAAAGCAGAGTGGGGCAGTGCATTATGAAGAAAATAAAAATAATTGTTTTAACCTTATTCTTTAGCTGCAGGTTTTGCTTTTAATTTATGCAGAATGCAAATTAAGAGCATTGCAATACTTCTGAATTACTTAGCGTTTAAACTGATAAGACAACATTGAAGGATGAAAGAATAATACATTTTTGCAATTATTAAATTACAGCAATTATTGAACATCTACATTTTGTTGGGTATATTTGTCCTCACCAATTTCTACACAACACGCTGGGCAGATTACAGACCTTATTTTATTACTGCTTTTAATCAAGAATATCAAACAAGATGTTTTTATGCCAACAGTTTGATTTAGCTGAGTAATAGCATGTAGCAATTCCACAAAAACTGAAAGACTAATTTCTAAAATAAGCATTAGCTAAATCATCCCCCTGAATAACAACTAAATTTAAAATAATTTGGAAAAACTACAGCTGAGTCTCTTTCGGGTGTTTTTTTTTTTCCTTTAAAAAAAAGCCATTTTCTGAACTTATTTACAAACCAGAGAGAATATGGATATTTTTTTCTAAGTGGAGACTGTCATGTAGTCACATGCCTGCGGCAGTTCAGGCTAAAGAAAAACACTCTTTATTGCAACAGGCATGATGAAACTGCAAAAGCTGCTACCCAGCAGAAAACTGTGGCCAAGACTTTTTTCAACAGCATGTACCAAAAAGCACCTTTGTGCTGACATCACCAAACTTTATTAGTGTTATGCACTGCTCAGAGTTGTAACATTTAACTGTTCTGATACCACAAATAAGATATGCAGTCAACTGCTTAATTCTTAACCTGGGCATTAGCGTGGTCATGGGTTCCAAGTTCACCTATTTTTGAGGTAGTTGCTTTGATCTTCCCTCCTGCATGCATAGTTTCAACAGGGGTGAGTGGGGCAGGAGAAGACGATCACTGCTCTGTGTACCAGGGTGGAGCCTGTGATAAAGAGCTTGAAGAACTCCAATGCATTCTGTTAGGTTTACACAGGATTTTCCAAAGTTGCTGGCTTCAAGCACATCTGGTTTCATGTTTGGTGAGAGCTGTGTGTGAAAAATGCATGTGTTTTATGACTGGCTTTTGGCAAATATTAAAATTAATATTATATGTGTTATGTTAGAAAGTAGTGCTGTATTAATTCTCTTAGGTAGTGTATTAAATATAGCTTTAGGTTATAAAAAAATGTTAAAATAGAAACTATGTTATGTGGGATACTTTTTTAAAGAAAGGACTTGCAGCGAGATAGCAGCCACAGGACACCTAATGTTTCAGAGAAAAAGAATTTATTGCCCTCTTATCAGAAGAAACTTCTTCCCGTCTCGAAGACACTGTTAGGATTCAGAGGAAGAAGTTGACTATGACCGGACAGAATCCTGTGTTTGAATGGAATTTATGCATCATGTATGAGGTGTATGAATATGCAACAGGCTGTTGTTTTTAAGAGTTAATTCTCTGTTAATGTGGGTCCTTTTTCAGGCTTGTGCTGCCCAGAAAAAGGTACCCGGATATTCATAAGTCTTTGATTCTGTTGTCTCATATTGTCCTAATTCAAATTGTCCACATTATTATTACTCTAATTGTATTAATAGTTTTATTACTATGAAACGTTTAAACTTTAAAAACAAGTGACTGGCGTTTTTCACAGCAATAACCCCAGGGCTCAGGAGCTGGCAGCTCCTCTCACGGGACAGCGGCTGCAGGAGAGCATTTGGGGGGTCAGGAGGAGCTCTGCACTGGGGGAGGTTCTGATGCAAAAATTGCTTTCTATGTTTATTTTAATTTCACAGAGTGCTGAGTAAAGGGAGTAAAGGCTCCAGGAGTGCAGCAGCTTCCTGTTTACCTCTGGCAGCACAAACTGGGAGCAGCAGGGAAAGGCTCAGGGAGTGGTGCTCACTCCCTACAGCAGAGTCTGTACCTGGGTGGTAACATGCATGTGGCCCAACACGAGTCCCTTTTATGAGCTGTCATGTTTTGATACTCGTGCAAAAACCAGATTTTACTTCAGACACTGTGGGAAATAAGACTATTTGATATGTTGACTAAACCTTTAATTCAACCTCAAAATAATCCAACCTTAATATTTATTTCAGTGTATTCAGATACAAATGTTTCCTTGGTTAATTATTACATAAATACAAACAAGAACTTGAGCATTTTGCCAATGAACCAAATTTACAAGTTCACTTCAACTGCCAAAAAAGTTAATCAAAAACCAAAAGGAGGCAAAAATCTTGGGAGAAGAAGTAAACATCAGACCCAACAAATCTCACCCACTGTGCAGAATTCTCAAGCAGATACTAATCCACTTTCTCAGCTGCACAGTCACCTCTGTCAGGAGGCAACCCATGCACAGCTTCGTTCATCCTTTGTCAGGGCTTGGTTTTTACTTTAATAATTATGCCAGGGCAAGCAGGTCCCACTGAGTGTCCAATGTCCACAAGAGACAGATTCTCATAACCAGATCATCTTCCACATGCACATTATTCATAAAGCTAATATATGTCATTTCAATAGTCTTCTAAAGCAGCTGTGACTATTCAGTCCAGGGCAGCTTTGATAAGAAATACATTTAAAAACCAGCATGTAACACTCCAGTTGTATAGAATAACTGGCTTATTGTACTTTAATCAATATGATAGTTTACTTCACTTGCTCTTTTTACAGTAACTTTCAAATCTGTATGACAAGAATGCTGCTCTCTGAACATTTTTTTAATTAACCCAGCTAGCTTAAGATTTCATACAGCTGTCTAAACTTCTTCCTCTAAAATCCTATGCTTCAAATTATTTACTCTAATTTGTATTAGGCTTATATCCTGGCTCTGTAGACTTTCATATTACCAGAATAATACACAAGTCACCCAAGAAAATTAAACTAACAATCAATATACTTGATCTCCTCTAGCTCACTGCACTCTGTCAGTGAAGCTGATATCCCAGAAAGGTGGAAGCATAGAAACACATTGCAGATATGAAGCATTCATTCCACTCTGATGAACACCACAGTCATTAATGGAAATATATAAAAAGTGTCTGGCCCAATGTTTTTTTAAGACAACCATCAACAGCTAGGAGGCCTGGCCTTCATGGTTATGATCTGGGCTGTGTATTACCAATATGTGAATGATCTCTGCCTCCCCAGGATTCCTCTTTTATTAACTGGGGAGAGATTCACTTCATAGCTAAAATAATAGTTCCTACTGGTCTATGAAAGAGATTTTAACACAGAAACAGCCATTTCCTCTCAGTCTTATTTTAAGTATGTGAGACTGTTTAATGTTCATATCCAGCATTCAAATTACTCCCAAACCAAGAAAACTAAAAAAAATTAATTTGGACATCTAGCTATCTTTGTAACTCTAGGCTTCTACCAGAGATGTGAACAAACACATAATTTATAAACTATCCTTCTTCCTCCATTTGCTAGGAGAAACTGATGTTATCAGGACATGCATTAGATTCAGTCTCACAGACACTGTATTGGCATAATTATGCTCTGAGCACAGATGCCAGCCAAGAAGCTGTTTCACAAAAACCTGTAACTTTATCACTGACTTGGCAGTATTATGCAGAAAATCAAATTTAAATGTCTTTTAGACCTTGCAATTCAGCATCAGCATCATAAATATACATAAGATTCCAACGATTTAAAGGGGAAACCAAGTAAAAAGCCAAGTGTCAGCTTTGAGGATAAAAGGATAAACTGCTGCAGACCATTGCAGATCAATACCCTGGTTTTATTTAAAAGAACCTCTGTAGTGGTGCAGTGTGATGCTGCATTTTCTTTTCCCTTTAATTTCCCATTTCTATGTGTTTAGCAAAATGCCAAACTTCATAATGAAAACCCAGAACAGGTGCAATTCAAGCTAAATCACAAGGCTTCAAAATTGGAGTAATGGAGAAAAACTATTTAAGTCTCAAACGCTGAACTGTGGCTGAAGACTTTGGCTTGCAGCACTTTTACACAAACCCACATTAAACTTAAATGCTTGTGATGTACCTTGCTTTCAACCTCTGGACTCATTCAATTTCAGACCTCTGACTCAAACCCACATGAACTGAAATAATATTGAATTAAAATATAAACTAAAGGCAACTGAATTACTTTTTCACCTAAGCATAATATTCTGATTCAGACAGGACAACTATTCAGCGAATAGTGTCTCATTCCCTCCATCCCAAACAACCTGGACATGAAGAGATGCTCAGATTATCAAAATCCTTTAACTTTTGGCTGCTGCAATTCATTACCTTGGTGAGGCCCATAAAGCAACTTCACCTTTTTCTACATTCCGTGTCACATGCAAAATTTGTGTTTCTTTAAAAACAAAGTTCTGGCTTACAAAGTAATTTGCACTTGAACAGCTTTTTTCTAAGCTTACATGACAGCTTGATAAACAACATACTCCTTATGACCCCATCAGGACCACGGGAGTAGCTCAAAGTCCTTCAACCACGCTGTAAATGCTGCCTTTGACTCCATCTTGCCTAACAGAATTACAATTTTACGTGGTGTGCTAAAAGAGCAACCCAAAAGCAATGCCAGCAGCTGTGCCTTTAGGCTGCACCAGGTAAGGGTGCAGTGCTGCCACACAGCCCTGACGGAGCAGCAGGGCTGGGAGCCAGGCACACAGGGACACACAGACTCCTGGAACAGCTACCATGCACTTCAACTTCACCTTGTTTCTAACTGTGCAGAATTCTCATGAGCTTTGACAAATCATTCCAATATAGTTTAATTCCACACTTGTTCCTTTGCCTTCCCCACACCTGACCTACAAACACTAAGGCACCCCTAAGTTAGAATGAGAATCCGAAGGAAAACAAGAAATGTTGGGAGCATTCCAGGAGCAAAGCCAAAACCAACTTCTTAAAAAACACTGACACTTTCTGCAGGCTTCCCCTGTGCTGACTAAGGGCTGAACATGCTGTATTAGCATCTGGATAATCTTAAACCTGCAGACACATTTCCAGGGCTTTTACTGTAGTTGCTGGAAGGGACCAAGAGTTTTGTTCCATTTTCAAGTTGCCCAAGATCAATCTCTTATTCTGCTGCTACCCAGCTGCCTGGGTTTGTCCCTTTGACCTGTGAGCACGATTCATTCCTGCCTCAGCTGGCCTTTGGCTTCTGCAGGGCTCAGGGCTTCCCTAGCATGATCCAGAACAGGCAGCTCCCAATCCTGACTTGA
Source organism: Zonotrichia leucophrys gambelii (assembly GCF_028769735.1). Lineage (NCBI taxonomy): Eukaryota > Metazoa > Chordata > Aves > Passeriformes > Passerellidae > Zonotrichia > Zonotrichia leucophrys. The sequence goes on along the minus strand of NC_088180.1, from coordinate 6,381,314 downwards.
ATTCAGGCATCCCTCACTGAGGCTCAGCAGAATACCAGTCTCTACATAAACACAGATTTTGCCAAATGTAATTAACCAGAGGATAATTCTGAATAAAGGAATGTGGTAAAGTCTTTTTTTAATAAGTTGCTTGAGGTTCTTTCAGACACAAACAGTGTGTAAACAAAGTTCATCATGAATTATTCAATACCTAAAATACTGAAACTCATTGACGCTTTCAAAACCAATATTCTTCTAATTATGAACACATAATTAAAAAAGAACAAAGCATCATGAAATATCCAGGTATCTGTAATAACTTGCCAGTTTTATTTATGCCTAGTAAGGTTTTGCTGAGAAGAAAACCATTTGCTTCTGCAAAAAGTATTTAGGCCAACTATCAGGACAAAAAAAAAAGACAATTTTGAGGCAGTCTATGTGTTTTTAAGGATAGGGTCCTTTCAAAAAAAAAATGTAAAAAAAGGACACAATCTACACATCTTATGTTTTCCTCCTTGTCTGCACATTTCACATACTAACTGAAACCCTATGCTACAGATTCCATCTAATCTGTCCCACTGAAATGAAGGACAATTTGTTCCACTCCTTACAGAGCTGGATCTTCAAATATCTTCCAAGATAACCTTACACAAACACAGACAAGAGAGTATCAACAAAACCAAGTCCATTAAGTCCAAATCCAACAACACCAGAGGAACTCCTTACCCAGATTTTTTTTAAACAAACAAGGTATGAAGGCTGCCAGCAGCTAAACCAATCTGTGACTGATTGCTATGCTGCCATGGAGAGCACAATTTTTTGTATTTCAAACTCACTCCTTGTTAATAACTCAATTAATGAAAGCTTTCAGAATCACCTATGTTAAGGAAAACCTCAGGGTTTTTCTCTTTACATTTTTTCAAAATAAAAAAGAACACAATGGCAGGAACTGTTCTTTATTAAAATTTGTAAACTGTTTACAAACAACACAAGCTAGTCCCTACCGCAGGTCCTGTTGCATTTAAATGCAGAAACATAACCCAAAGCCTTTGTGCACTGGAATGCCTCATCTAGTCTGGCTTTTTAATAGGTAGATGAATAACCCCACTTCAGTTTCCCGTTAAGCTTTTATGTGCAGCACTGTAACACCTTATTCTAATACTTCAAATGTCTATTGATTTCATTTCAGTTTAACTTACTGCAAGTCTGTTTGGTTTTGGATTGCATTTCTCACATTTTCACACATTAGTGAAACATCCAGAGGCAGCTGCAAACCAGGAGTGAAGTCAGGCTAAGCTCACAGTTCTCAGCCACACCATCTCCTACTGCTTCCATCCTGCCAGGGCAGCAGCACTGTTGGTCAGTGGGGCCCACCGAGGGCACCATGCCCTGCAGGCCTTAAGGCAGTGCTGGAAAAGGGAGTAAAGACACACCAGGAATGCTTCAGCCCTTTTGGTAAATCAGGCGGGATTTGAATCTCTGAGGTTGGTCATTGAGCAACACAGGTTTGGGAGTCTAATTCCCATTCTCAAAATCTCTTCTAAAGCCACAGAATTTACTGAGTTAGAAGGGGTACACAAAAGTCCAGCTCCATGTACAGCAGATCCTCAAGAATCCTACCATGTGCCTGAGAGCACTGATCTAACTCTCCTGGAACTCTGTCAGGCTGGTGCTGTGACAAGTGCCCTGGGGAGCCTGTTCCAGTGCCCAGCCTCCCTCTGGGTGAAGAACCTTTCCCTAATGTCCAAACGAAATCACCCCTGACCCAACTCCAGGCCATTCCCCCAGGCCCTGTCACTGGTCACAAGAGCAAAGATCAGTGCCTGTCCCTCCTCCTCCCCTCCCGAGGAGGCTGTACCTGCAGTGAGCCCAGTGCCTTCAGCTGCTCCTCACCATCTTCATGCCCTGCTTTGGACACTCACACAGCTCAATATTGTGGTGCCCAGAACTGCCCCCAGCACTGGGGGTGAGGCTGCCCCAGCGCAGAGCAGAGCAGGACAATTCCCCCCTTGTCCAGCTGCTGATGCTGGGCCTGATGCCCCCTGGCCCTCGTGGCTGCCCTCATGTTCAGCTCACCATCAGGGATAGACCCCAGGTCCCTTTCTCCATGGTGCTCATCTCCAGCCTCTCACTCTCCAGTCTGTACATACATCCAGGGTAATCACCATACTTCAAATAAACCCAAGCCCATCAGTGAGAAAAGTTTGTTTTCTACAAAACACACACAGTTCTATGTATCATATAGTGAAAAAATACATCACACATCAGGCATGGGTGTGATGATGATCTTCAACCATCCCAGCCATCTGCCTGTGCCTTTTTCTTTCCCTCACAAAACATTAATTTGAACAACTATGTTACGCAGCTAAGCATGTCTCATCCAGTTAATGAAAACATCTCTTAAAATCTGTAGATTAAAGAATCAGACTGTTAGATAAGCGCATGTGCTTCTGCATACTTCTTGTGCAATGTCTGGCTGCCAGAATAATTTTTTTTCCTACTAAAACACAGCAAGAGGAACAGGAGGCAGCCTGCAGCTATCGTGCTTTGCAATTTGCTCCTGTCAAATCTCAATGTTTAGCAAGGGTTGATTTACATACCACTTGCATGGAAGAGCATCAGGTAAAGCCCAGATTTCTAGAGAACAACAGCAGAAATTTAAATGGATGTAATTCCCAGTTTAGCAGAAGGGCTATCAAAAGGGACAAAACCTTGCAAATAAAGCATCAGAGGTTTTGGTTATTTGTGGTGAAAAATGGTGCCACATTATGCAAGTAAAAGTTGAGTCCAGTTGTAAGGCAGCTGTATTGCTTCTAGATAGTGTTAACAGCAGGTTCAGAATTGCTCTACATTTTAAATCATTCAGTGACAGCCTGCATGACAGACAGGCTTTCCTGTATCTTCTAACACACACTCGTGTGTGATACACCAGCCATTCCACAGATTCCTACTAGAGATCTATCCTTAGGGGTGTTCTGCCTATTTAGTGCTAATGAACAATTATTGATATCTTTTATTGCACTTTGAAAAATTGTCCAACACTCGACAGCAGTAGCTTTAAGGACTAATGAAGATAAAAAAATATTTGTAATCTACTGCTAAAGTCACCTGTTTCATGTACAGACATTTAAGTAATAGGATGACAGTCACATATCCATGTTCATGAATTACAAATATACATCTGTACATGCATTTTCATCTCCATGACCTTACTGCAAAGTATAAAACAGAGCTTCTTTGCCTTTATACAACATATTTCATTGCAAGTTTCCCTGTAGTATGTACTGCCAGGAAAATCTGCACTTTAAAAAGGACCAGAAAAATGATCCAATGTTTACACACATCACTGCCTGAGCAAGCCTAAACCTGTTTAGAACTACCAGTAAAAGCATAACTTAGACATCACATTACATCATTACAGAAAACATTTAAGGGACAAACCCCCAAAATCACCCTGAAATCTTGTAATGAAATGGAGCATGTCCTTTGGCATTTGCAGCTGAAGACAAAAGACCCCTGCAAAAGCTTGCTGAGAGTTAGAGAAGGGAGGGCATGAGAAAGGCAACTGTAGAAGGTGAGAGCTAAGACCAGATTCAAGAAGATATTTCAAAGCCACACTGCTGATCTGTGGGTAAGAGACACTTCCTATACAAGGTTAGAACCAGAGAAGGTGCCAGACTGAACCAATTCCATCAGCAATATTAAAGGCTTATAAACAGATGGAAAGAGCACTACTAAGGTAGAGCTGAAGGAGCAGAACTTCACATGGAAATTGGAAGCAGCTTGCCTGGACCAGACTAGGCTCCGAACATTCCCTCTAAGGTTTATTTCCCTTATTCTCTGTCCTGTTGGAGAAAGTTCTGTCACTCAGCTACTGTGGACCAAGTCCCATTTCCCTCACAGGGGGCACAACATAGTCTGCATGTATCAGCTGCCAAAACCAGCAGAGCATTCCTCTCTCACCCTATAGACAATTTAGGCTCCTACAAGAGCTCCACACCACAGTCCATGGCAGCTGTCAGGGACATGCCTCAGATATATTCCCCACTCCATCCTTATTAAATCGGCACCAGAACAAAACAACACCCACAGAGTGATCACAAAGGCTCTGCACAGCTTTGCTACTCAGGGAGGTTCTCCCACATTGTCACACTAGAGACTGGAAGGCAGAACAAGAATAAGGAGGCAAAACTGCATATTTTACTACAGCCATAGTAGTGAATGGATAGAACAACAGAAAAGTACTCCCCCCACTTGCCAGTTCTAACAGTTAGTGTCCTGACCTGCCCTGCCTTAAAACACCACCTTAAAAAAAAAAAGTTTTATTTATTTGAATACATTCCAAAGTCTTTAAAAATACAAAGAAAGAGAAATGAGAGCCTAGGCACCACACTGAGGTGTGATGCAAAATAAGGAGGTTGGTTCATTTAAATGAGGCTGACTTCTACTCCCCTGAAAAGTTTCAATTGGCCAAGTACAATTCCAAAACAAGCCCTAAAAGGACACAATTAGCTACAGAATGTAGTTTCATTGTTCACTGTATCCTGTTACCAGCCTGAACATAATTTTAGCTACTAAATTTGAGCTGCTTTGTTTTAGCAATCAGATGATATTAATTTCCCCTTTGTTTTTTTCTTTTCCTGTTTGTACACCTGCACTATCAATGAGCAAACAGCAACAGGATTAGTATTTTAAAGTTAACCAACTACTCCACACCTGTAAAGAGCAGGATGATAAAATATTTTCAAAGGCTTGCAGGAAAAAAAACAATCCAAAACAAACACCATAAAAACCTTGACTGCTAACTTTAAGATGTCAGCGTAGTTACCAGGCAAAATAACCTTTAAAAAAATGTTTATTCTCCCTCTATACTGTCTGCTTCAGATGTAAAATGAATGACCACAGCCACCTCAGCACAGGTAGTTAACATCACAATTACTGACTCTCCACCTACATACTTGGAAGTGCAGGCTAGGCAGAACTGCCCAGCGTCTTAAGTGCTTCTAGAACAGCAGAAGTTAACACTGGTATTTTTAGTTTTTGATTGAAGTCTCCTCCCCACTCCCAACCCCCAAGTTAAGAGCTATTTAACCATTTTTGAGTATCAGAGACCCAGTACAAACCACAACCGGTGGGTCACAGTCAAACTGACAGGACCAGTTTTGCTTGTTTTGTCCCTCCCAGTCCCAGACTGGACTCCAGCCACACTCAGATAAGCCCCCCCGCAGAGCTGCAGGGCAAAGTTTGTTGACTGCTGCATTTTAAATGTATTCTGGTCTCAGAATAGACCCACAGATGGGACAAGTCCAGTGAAAAAGTCACCTGATGGCCTCAGGTGCAAAAACACCTCAGCCTGCTGCAGCATTAAGAAATGACCTGAACAAAAGAAAACCTGATTTCAGTAGGTGAACACTCTCGAGGTGTGTCAGACTAAATAGCTCTTCATGACTAATTCATTAACTGTGGTAACAACACAATCCTGCATCACAAACCACCACCTTGGAACATCCATCACAGCATCCTCAGTGGTTTATGAAGCACCTGCCCGTACTCTAAGGGTACAGCCTGTACTGCCAGCACAGCCCAAACAGACTTGCTTCAGCACTTGTCAGCTTTCACACCGTTAAGCCTCTTTTCAGAATAAACAGCTCTGAAATTCCTCTCCCTAAAAGAAGTGCTCAGCTCTGGGAAAAAAACCAGTTGTTCGAGTCTATAAACTTATTCTGTGGCACTGAAACAGGGATTTGAAACTCTCTATTACGTTCTAGTCTTCTGGATCGTTTTCAGACATTCCTTTCTTATTCAGAACTGGAGGTTTTTAGTTCTGTCAAGACTGTGTCCATAAAGGATTAATTTTAGCCATTCTGACACATGCAGCTGAACATATTTAGTCTCAATTCAAGTACAGACTGCTGCAATTAAGAACAAGAAAAGGTCAATCTCAGGACTAATGAAATAAAGATTAATTTCTGTAGTCCTTAGTTTGTCTTTTTACTGGTGAATTGCATGGAAGCAGATAAGGTAGCCAGCTATTCCAGCACGAAGTAGTGCCTACACTGTCAGTGATTAAAATGCTTTTGTGAAATATATCATATTTGCTTCCTTCCCAATACAGCTTTAATAGTGACTATTTAAGAAAGCAGATTTAGGGCTTGGGGTTCCCCTCCTCACCCCTAAAACTGTACAGAAGACATGAGCTCTTTCCAGTAAAATCTTTCCAGTAAAAGTCTCAGGAAAAATACCAAGGAGAAAGTTAGGAGATGCAAGTAAGTTGATGTTCTAAATATTGTTTCCTTTTCCACAGTTAAATACTTAAGTGTTCATTTCACTAAAGTACTCAGTAACACTCACTAATTCCAACTCTTTACAACACAAAATACACCACTATCAACGTGCAGACCAATGCAAGCTCCACTGGAGAACAAGCATTTGCAACCATGTAAATACAAGATTTCAGTACTGTGAAGAGTCAGGCCCACCTCTGTTAAGGGGCCCCACGAGTGCCACCAACCATGACTGTAACTCTGGGCAGAACCTGCACCATGCACAGGCACCAAGGAAATGGACCCCTGAGACTCTGCCAGGATTAAGCCTTGGCTGGAGGCAGGTTAGATGTCCAGGAACACTGGATCACCTCTCTCCCTTAGGATGTCCATTCTGTCTAGAATACCAAATATGGGAATAAGCAGCCACTGCCCCACTTCCTCTCAAGTGCTCCTAGAATGTACCAAGAATAAAAACACAAATGACAGGAAGAAACCACTGCTGGTCATGAACTTACTCTGCATATTGAGATCAGGTCTCTGTGGACTGGGTGTGCTGGTATTTCAGGCATTAAGAACCCTGGAACCAGAATTCCTATTACCACTAGAAATGCTTTAACAAACAGTACTCATGGGAACATTATGACTCCTGTAGCAGTCAGCTGGGTTACTGACACTGGTACTGGCAAACCAAGTACTCCTTTCAACGTTAGAACAGCCAGTTACCAATAGTGAAATAATTAATCCATTCTCTCTGTGCTACTGAAGTTCAACCTCTTTGAAGCCTCACACTTCATTACATATTCCTGAGACCGAGGTCAAAGTCACTGGAGGGTAGGTATAGAGAACACATATTCTGTGTGCTTGAAGACAGCTTCAAGCTAGATCAATCTCCTTTATTGTATATATGTTTTAAAATCAAAACAGAAGCCATTTCAGTTTTATCAAATCTAAGTTTTGCTGACCACATACCAGAATATATGCTGATTTGTTATTTAAAGCAAGTATCAAATTGAGCAAATTCTTCTTTTCTCCAATACACTGAATCCAGTCCTTTATTGCTATGTAGATATATTTTACAGAATGCTAAGAGACAAGAGGCACAACTATAGACAAATATCTAAGCTGTTTAAGAAACCAGGCTCAGTCATTAGAAACAGGTACTCAACATGATCTCAAGTTTCAGACACTGGATACTGAGGTACTACCAAGTCCTCTTTCACTTGTTCGTACACCTCTGACTGGACTTGCTGTGCTGAAGGCCTATCCCTGCCTTCCTTCTCATCTGAAAACAGTTCATGCTTTGAACTCTGTGGCTGCAACTCAATGCTGAGACAAAAAACAATAAAAGCACAGCAAAACAGCAAAAGCAGTGGCCTCTCCTACAATGAAGTCATTCTGCCCACTCCCAACTCTGATTCAAATGGAGCTCAAGATTTTGCTCATTAAAGGCCAAACCTCAGCTCAGACCTCTACAGATATACATAGAGCCATAACAGGATTTGTTACAAAACATCCCAGTTCACTTTTTTCCATGGGTCAAGTCTAATCTTTCTTTAAAAACCGTACCAAATAGCACAGTCTGTAGAGGTTACTGCAACCTCTAATTGCCGGCAGTCTCTTCCTATAATGAGGAATACCAACACAGTCCCTGGGTCCTGGCAGGGCTCTGACCACTGTCCCTGCCAGGACCTTGCCCTCAGCCATTGGCAAGCTGTGGCCACTAAATGCCCAAGGGCTGTGGAGTCCCAGCTCGGCTGGGAGGAGAACGTCCCTTGTCACAGCAGCACCGTGTGCCAGTGCCACCGGTGCACCAGCAAAGGATTAGGAACTCCCAGCTACCCCAGGAAAAAGCAGGAAGAGATGCTTGCAAAGCCAACAGTCACAGCAGAGCAAACAATGGCCAGCAGTCTGGTACAGCTCAGGATAGAATTAGGCATTTTTAGCTCTTCTGCAATAGATTTTCATCAGGTTTACACTGCTCCTCCATAGCAGGAGGCTCATGCTTCCTGCTCCACCAGGACCAATCAATTCCAAAAAGGCACCTTACTTCAGTCTACTCAAGTCCTGCAGGATACACAAAAATCAGCCAGGATCCCCTCAAAAACTGAATACACAAATTGCCCTACTCTGAGAAGCTATTTTTGCTTTTCCACTGCAAAGACCAGAATGTTTTTGTAGGAAACTTTGGTTTGCTGAACCTAGCAATTACTAACCAATATAGCAGTTCCCAGTGTATACTTGAGGGGAAGCACTGAAAAAGGCTTTGCAGACTACCAACAACGGAGCATCAAGTCCTGGAAACATGACTGCAAGTAAGGCACAGTTTTCAAATGGAGAAAATAAATCCAGCTGAAGTAATTCTGTTCTTAGTGGATGTACTATATTTTAATTGGCCAAGTCAAATATTTGTTTGCTTGGATTCAGCCAATTCAGAATTCAAGAACAAATAAAATTTACAAGTGAAGTGGGATATTTCATGGTACAGAAGCTACAGGTAACAAAATCATACTTAATAATACATCAGCTTTCACTGTAGCCAAATTTTAATTCAAATTATGGTAGGAAAGATATCAGAAGTTTCCTGACAGGAGTAGTGTATTCATTTAAACTGCTCTCATAAAAATTGCACTATCAAGAGTCAACCAAAAATACAGAAGTACGATAAAAGGGTCTAATATAACTATGGATTCCCATGACTCATTATTTTTTCCTAGATGATTGCTTCCTATCATTGATTCCTTCAAAAACAATCTATATTTAGCTAGACAGCAGAAATAATTACACAAAATCCATGTTTCTTTTGCCTCATCAGAAGATACCATAGATTCATCTACTACTTCAGACTATGTAGACAGCTTATACCTCTGTGCTCTGAAAGCAAGAATGGGTGGGCTTGTAGCTTTATATCCTTTCTGGAATGAATCTACCCACGCTTTTAATTCCCCATTTAATTTACCTGTAGTATGACTGTTTTCAGTTACTGTTATAAATACTTATGCACATTTCTCTTTCTTTAGGAATATACTGAATACAGGTGGGTATCAGTACAGGAAAAAAATTATTTCAGAATTAATAAATGGACAAAACAAACGCTCCTCAAATAGTGAAAGAATAAACAAATACTTAAAAGTATGCACTTGCTTTGAGTCCCATGAAATAGCTTTTAAGATTAGGTTTAACAAAAGTTCTCCTTTAATATGCCTCATGTTAGCAAAAGAAGTGTTTTCTGGTTCATACATCACAAACCTGCAGTAAGGCCAAAACCCAAGCGACCAGGAGGTGAACGGTGTGTGCCAGAAGCAGCACAACAGCTCACAGATGTTCACAATACCCAGGTAAACTCCTGCCCTCAGAATGTTCCTGCTTCCCCTCAGAGCAGCAGCACTTCCACACCAAAGAGCTACCAAAGAGCCCAGGGCTCACAGTGCCAGGGACTCCAAATGTGCTGGCAGCATAAAGCACACTTTGCATCTGCACACTTCTTCACAAAGCTGTGAATAACACAGGGTTGGAAGTTATTGCAAAAGCAAATTTGGAAGCACTTAGGCATTTGTGCAGACTTGTATCCTTCAAGGCAGGGAAAAAAAACCAAAACAAAACAAGATGAGACAAGTTCTTGACTACTGCTTGGCACTGCAAATACATTACTAACAAGAGGCTCCAATTTCCATCTTTCTGTATTTCTGCTATTAGCAATATCCAGCTCAAAGCACAGGAAAAGACATCAATCACTGCAAAAGATAACAGTGTGCATTGGTAAACTGCCTAGAATTAAAGCCTCACAAATGTTGTGGAATGTCAGACTGAAAACAGAAGACTGTCCTAGGGTGCAAGATCAAACACCAGGCAGCAAATTTTATAAGACACAAGCAGGAAAGACTTTAAAGCTGTTGAAAACATTTTGCTGGCTTTAGAGGGTATCAGGCTGCATTGTTCAGACTTGAGTATGACTTCAACACTTAAATTAGACAAGGCTGACCAAGAAGTGGTTACAGACTCAGGCTCAGCTGATGACAGTGATTCAGTGAGTGGTTCTGAGCTGGCACAGAAAAAAAGCCCCACACTTCCTTTACAGGGACAAGTGCAGCAAGTCACTACGAGACTGCTAATCCTCCTTGAAGGATGCCAACAAAAACCTCTCATTTAGACTTCACATTGCTGAAAAAAGCATGAAAATAGCTTCTAGAAGCACATGTTTTTGCAAAAACTATTTATGTCCCCTTTTGTTGAAGAAGTCTAAAGAAAAACATCTATCATCACTCCATCCCAAAGCCACTGCACCGATCCCCTGGAAGCCAGAAGTGGCTTTCACCAGACACTTCTGGCAGCTGAAAAATCACACACATGACAGCAGAGCAGAGCACCAGACCTATTTTATAATTCTTCTGCCACTTCCAGGACACTGTTGATCAGAAGTATACTCAAGATCTGCTAAAGTCTGGCTTTAACTTTCAAGTTCACATTTAGTGATGTTAACATAACTTATATGTTAACAGATAAGCCTTTGTACTTTAAAAGCACCTGTAAGTCGGCTTCCCAACAGGCATCACTTCTGATAGCTCTGACTCATGCTCCAATTGCCAACACTGCTTTCCTTGTCAGCTCTCACATTGGTTTTGTTTAAAGAAGTATTTTCAGTTTCAACTAAAAAAAATTAAATTCAGAATTTCATAAAAATTACACTTTATAATTTATGAACCCAATCCATGAATGATTTTAGTATCAATTAAATGCTGCTGTGTCTTTGCAAAAGAACCTCAACCATCCTTCTTCCTAGGCTGTTTACATTACAGAATCTTGGGTTTAGATGTACTTGCTTGTGTAGAGGACACCATCAAACCCCAAAGCCATTTACACATTTATATGAAGCACATTTAACAGAAGGGGCAGAAAACGCCTGTGAGGTTCAGTGTGTGGAAAAGCTGTAGACCAAGACACCTTTTCTGATCACAGCAGTGAGTCAGTCAAGCAGAGAGAACAGATCCCATACACTGCCAGGACTTGACTGCACACCTGGTGTCCCCAGGGGCAGTCACAGTTCTGAAGAAGTGAGGGAGGAAAGCAGTAGGTGGAGGATAGGAAAGCTAGGAGATGAGGATGAGTCAGGAGGAGTGACAACCGTACTTCCTGGGCAGGACAGTAACTGGCATCTCAGGAATGTGGGAAGGGAGTAGGAGATGGGAAAGACTGAATCGAGCCCAGGAAGGTCTGACTAAATTACAGCTCCTCACACCCAAGCTGCCCCAGGAGTGCCACGGGAGGCTGAGATGAACGTCTGAGCAAGTCCTCAGAGACAGCTCTCAGTTCTCATCTGAAGAGAGAAAATTCCTGTTTACTTCCTGCCATATTTCTCTGATGTTTACAAACACTTTTACAGACATAGTAGAAATGATAAAAGCCAAACACACTAGATCTATCCAGAGTCCTCTGACTACAGCAGTTCCAAAAGTCAGCAGGCACCCCATACACCTGAACACTTCCCCATACAGAGCAGTACAAACATCTACTCCAATCAGAGCTGAAAACAATGCTGGTCGATTGCTAGGGACCAGCAGCAACCAGAAAAGCTCCCTGGCAGACCATAGGTAGTGAAGAAGTGAATGGCCTCCAACAGATGAGAAAATGTCTGAGAGAGTCTTTATATGATTTTCCCTCAAAGTTTCAGCCTTTTGTGCTGAGGTAAACTTTCCTGCTTTTATTCATGGTGAGAGTTTAGATAGTACAAAGTGGCTTGATTCAAAGAGCTACCAGAAATGCATGCCAACCCTTTCTTACCAAAGCCTATGCCTGGATTTCTGTGCTTACAGAGGAACCAAAATATTTTCCAAATCCTTATTTTTGTAGCACACACATATACACACTCCTCCCAGTTCCAAAAACTGCTTCAATTTTACTGCTTCTAGTCTAGCACGGTTAACTCCCAGAACAAAACCCTTGTCAATTAGGTGCAAAATCCCTTTCTAACACAGTTCTTAATGCCTTTCAGTAGCCACACAACACTTAGATCTAGAATGCAGCTTCCTAAAAAAAGCAGACTGAAGGATTGCATTACAAGAGTGCTTTACAAAACTGAAAAGGAAAGCAGATGAATTTATCATTTATAAGCCATTTATTGTGGCAATAACCAGAACTAAAGGTAAGCAAAAGCCTGACAACTTGCAGGCCAGGCCCAGGCTGGCCTCCATCAGCAGAACTCCAATGATCTGTGTCTGAACTCCTCAGGAAACTCAGTGCCAGAGTTAGCCTGGCAAAGTAAGCGCTGGGACCCCAAGAGGAAGAACATCTATCTTCTTCCTCCCCTCCTCATCACAACATGCAGCAACTAAGTAAGGCTTTATTAAAGCAAAGGATTCTTCTGGGACTCTGAAGATGTTTATTTACATGTTCTACACATTAGTATTATTAATGCATACATGCACAGTATATTAGAATACAAATCCACACACGCAGGAATTTCATACTCCTGATGCTGAAATTAGGAATACCAAAACTTTTGCTCTTCATAATATACTTTGGATAGAGCAAGGCATGACCATTTAGATCAATGACACTTTTAGACTAACTGCTACAACTGAGAAGAGAATATACTGATATTTATGAAGTCAAATTAATTTAAATTATTACAAAAGGTGATAATAACAGTTCTGTAAAGAGATGTACAACTTTTTACTGTTTTGAGCAATGTAGCAAGCATACTTTCCATGTTAAGATGGGAACATTACTAAGATTTTACTGAAAACTCATAAAAGTTTAACATTCCATGTGCTAACCATGACAAAACTCGTTTTAACTTCACCCATGCCACATGTGCAGCAATGCCTTAAGAACAAGGCAGTGAGACTGGTGAATGTTATTCCTTTAAGTTAAAAAAAGTGGCTGTGAATAATTTGTTTAAACTACTAAGAGCATTGCCATCCCATTTCCTTCACAATTAGTTATGTATGTAGAAAGAAAAAAACATATCTGGAAGGCAAAAGAGTTGATGAGAAAATTACTTAAGATCTACATACATACATAATCACAGGTTCAGTTTTCAACTGAACTGCAAAAGTTGTATTTGAGTAACATTCTGCATACATTAGTGTCTTCTGAAAAATGCTCTAACATACACAATATATCCATAATCATTCCAGAGATCTAAACTAGAAACAAAAACAAGCATGCACACAATGCAAGCCTAAACAAAACACATCAACTACTGTGTTTTAGTATATTTTATATATAAGCCAGAAAGAAACATCATCTAGCTGAAAGATTTTCCATTCAATGCACCTCTAGCCATAACGCAAAGCACATGCTGTTACCCTCCCTAGGATCCCACACTTGGCAGAAAGCAAGGTTTGAGCTGAGGCTGCTGTCTGCAGCACCAGACAGAAAAGCACCCCTCACATACAGAAGCATCACTGTCTTGCCTGTGACTCCCCTGCAGGAAAAAGAGACTTAACAGAGTATAAGGTCCCAGTTCCCATCACACACATTATTTCAGGACCAAATCCTAAAGGCCAGCAAGCCCCCTCAGGCTAATCCAGTCAGTCATGCAGACTTTCACAGGCACTACATGGAGTCAAGACATCCTCAGTTTCTTGCTGGACTGGACTATAAACATCTGCCCTCTTCTGATGTCAGGAATGTGGGGCTATAAAAATGTTTCCTTTTAAAAAACAGCCTTCTGTCCTTGCTGAAGTGATGGAACCAAGAAGAACCAAGTACACCCAGATAAAATGCACATACTAACTGCAGTGTTACAGAAAATTTCTTAGCACTGAAATACTGGTTAAAGGTAACCTGGGAACACATTCGTTTTTTTAACATAAGTACATTAGACAACTCTGGCTTGCTCAACAACTTGTGAGCTAATCCAGACACTGCTGATCCTGCTTTCTCTTGGGAGCTTTTCCTTCTCTGCCCAACAAATTGGTACAAAACCTCAGCAGAAGTTCTCTGGAACAGAGATTTTGCAAAAGCAGGCAAAGTTGATCACTGATGGATTGTGCTGGGACGGAGCATTTATTTGATTTTTGTGGTTGGCTTATTTTCTAAATATAGCAGCAGTTTATGTCTCAGAACATACTTGCTGATTGACATTCAAAGTTTTAGCCTTAGAAGAGTCAAAGCCAGCTGACAGTACTCAGGGGAACAATCTTTCCCTGAAGACTCAAGAGCTACTTTTAAATGAAAGGTCCAAGATAATTTTTGTAATGTGGTACAGACTCTCTATCCAATTCCAGATCCTCCAATGCATCTCCATGAACTACCCCATGACATGAGGTTCTAATTCACAGTATAACATAACATGGCATAAAGTTCAGCTGACTTTCCTGCTTCCCTTTCCAGCAAGTTCCAGCTTAATTTCACCATGAGGCTTCCTGAATATTATGGATAGAGTCCTTCACTGGAGTGGGACTACTTGGCACTGACATAATACCCAGTTTTTGAAGACTTAAAACCTTCAGCTAAGCTGTTGGAGGGTTTTAGGATTTTTTTAAATTTTGAATTTAAAACATTGAAACACAAAGCCAACAAAATGGATGCATTTCAAGAGAAAAATTTCAAGCTGCCAGATGTTCCTTAGTCTTGTCAGTTTTACTACAGTTCTGCCCCTCTGTTGCTCATTCCCACCTTGTACTGCCATGTACAGCCATGGAACAGCTCACCCATTCCATGCTGGCAGATCTCCTCCTGAAACCACCCTGTTAATGTGGCACAGATATCGACCTGGATAAAAAATAAACCAGCCCAAAGGAGCAGACATGTTGCTAAGTGCAGAGAGCTTCACAGGGTGCCAGCTGAGCTGGGTGGGGCAGTGCACCATGGCAGGCACTGGCCAAGGCACCAGAGAGTGACAGAGCAGTGACACCAGATCTGCTCTGCTTGGTCAGGTGGCCCCAGAAGCACCAAGAGCACCTGGGTCAGTGGCAGCTCGGCACCCTGCACTGGGGACCCTGTCAAACAGGAAAGGGTCACTCTGAGGGCTACAGTGAAGAAGATAAGGCAGAAACGACTCGATTTAGAAAACACAAAACACTTGTAACATTCAGCTTCTTTCACCCTCCAGACATCAAAATTGTTAAGACAAAAATAAGGGGAATAATGGGAGTTTTTTATACAGCACAGAGAATGAGTATAAAGTTTCAGGATATTAGTAATATGATTCATTTTCATCAGCAGTCATTCTAAGTCCTGCCAGGTAATCCTTCTGCCAACTAAGTTACAAAATACTACCCTCTAATGACTATTAAACAATGGTTTGGGCAAAATTATTTGGAAAAGCAGCACTTTCAAAAACATTATTTTCTAGTTCTGTGGTAATAATTACTTACCAATAATCTAAAAATGCAATTCATATAATTTTGAGATAATACAGTGAAAAACTACTTCAGTATTAAATTAAAAGTTGGGGAACAATTGTCTGAATACATCCTTAAAAAGTGTATCTTGTGGAAGAAAGTAATTACCTTATTTTGATAAAGTAAATCTCCCAGACTATGCTGCCAGTTAGTTATGTGTATTTACAGAAACTACTTTGATTAAAACCTTCCATTAAAAAGGAATTAATGGACTCCACAGCAGATCAACTAACAGACTGATCTGGAAGTATTACTGGTAACAGGCAGACGAACGTGAAGCACCTGCAACAAAGACTTCCAACCCCATTTAACGTGTCAGCAGTGTAAGCAATGACCCAGCCTCTTGCTAACCGATATGTGCCACAGGTGTCTGCCACACAGCAGGTTCTTGAGAAGCAAAGATTAAGGCTAACGATTTGATCTGAATCACCTGGCAAAACAATCAACCCCCAGGGAACAGAAGCACCTATCTTATTCAAAGTTCCTTACCAAAACCAGGTTTATAAGACATAGTTGGTATCATTATCCCTGATTTCAAGAGATGTTTTAGCTCCCTAACTTCTGCAATGCTTGATTTAAAGCAAAGATCTTGCTCCACGTAAATGTAACCAGGTACAACTTCACTTGCCTCAGGAAGTCAAAGCAGAGGCAATGGCAATAAGAAAGGCATCCTTGAAAAGGTATTGGGAGTGAAGCTCTGAATACACAAGAACTAGGCCGGTCAGTCTAGTTTCAATCTCAACCTTAGTTAAGCTTTAGCAAAAATACTGCACAAGTTTTTCAAGTATCTTAACACTCAGATCTTTAGTACTCTGCTTTAGAACAGAGTAAATTTTTAAGTAAATTACTTCCTTAAAAGTTATGGATTTTAGCCTAGTTTATTACCACATAGGATTCCTTGCTACTTGTTCTTAGTTCTTGTGTAACAGGTAGACAATATTTGGGTTACCTCAGGATGAAAGCTATTATCAATCATCAGGAGGCAATTACTAAAAACGAAGCAGGTTCACCTGCGAACCTCAATGTTCCCTCAGTCCAGCACTGAAGATGTTTTCCTGACATCGCGTCCCCTCGTGACACTCAGCAGCGCACAGCCCAGCAGCGGCGGTGCCCAGCTCCGGGGTTCGGGAGCCGCCTGTGCAGCACACCTGAGCGAGCGCTCCCGCCGCCGGACCGGGCACCGGAGCGACCCCGGCAGCGCGGGGCCGGGCTACGGCTCTGCCCGCCGAGAGCCCTCGGGCAGCGCCCCCTGAACCAGAGGCGTCACCTGTTGTTGTACTACTCCCGTTCCCCTGCCAGGGGATTGCTCCTACCCTAGGACACCAACATCCAAAACCTTCAGAAGTCAAGCGGCGGGAGAGGGCGGCAGCCGCGGCTGGCGCACCACAGGCGGCGCCGGCCCTGCCCGCGCCCCGCGATGGGACGGGCGGGCTCGGGACGAGACTGAAGGCACCGACCCGGGTCCGCAGGGCCGGCAGCCACTAGCCCTCGCCAAGTGCCTGGCATGGCCCGGCTTCCCACAGGCCGGCGCTGTTACACAACCGCTCCCCGGCCAGGAGCGGGACACGGAGCGCTGCCGCGGCCCCTTCCCGGCACCGCGCGAGGGGACGCAGGGGGACGCGACAGCCGCCCTCCCGCCGCCCGTGCCCCGCGGGCCCCGGCCCCCCCACAGCTGCCCCCGCCCCGCTCAGCCCCCTGCCGAGCTCTCCGCTCACCATCGCTGCGCTGCCCGCGGCTCTGCCCAGACACGCCGGCGCCCCGGGACGGAGGGACGGGCGGGCGGAGGGGAGGGGGCAGCAGCTCCGCCCTCCCGCGCGCGCAGCTCCCGGCGGGGCGGGGCCGGGGCGGGCAGCGGCGCGGGGCAGGGGCCGGGGCGGGCAGCGGCGCGTTGCAGGGGCCGGCGTTGCAGTGTGAGGGCCGGAGGGGGCGAGGGGCCGGCACCGGGACTGCCCCGCGCCGCCAGTGTGTCCATAAATGGAGAACTCGCCGTGGGGCAGCCAATGGCCGCACGCCGGGACGTCATTCCCTGAGGGAATCCCGGCGCGCGGGGCTCGCGCGCTCCGGCCCAGGGCCCGAACGGCCGCTGCTCCTGGAGCGCCCCGGGATGAGCGCCGGGAGAAGCTCCCCCTCACAGCGCTGACACGCCTTCAGCCGGCGGGGGACCAGCGTGCTGCGTGCGCTGCCCTCCTCCCGCGTACCCGCAGAGCTAAGGTGCTGCTATCCCTGGAAACACTGGGAAGCAGGACGCATCTTGTCCCGGGGGGGATGCTGAAACAGTTCCTACAGGCATCTCACAGACGCGGAACAGCCCAGGCGCCTGCAGGCAGCCGGCATCTGCTGCACGATGCTCAGCTCGTTCTCACCAGAACACAGCCAGCACAACTTCAGGGGCTGCGATTTCTAAGCGATCAAACCAATAAACCCGCCCGAAGCTGGCTACTGTAGTCCTGTTAACAAACGTTTCACCTCAGGCTTGAAGCCCTGCTGTTTGTTCTAATGGGTTTCTAATGCCACTTCTAAGCCAGAATATAAATCAAATGGAAACAACATAATGTAACAATCATAACAACAGCCAGACCCCGAGTCATATGTTGATACTGCTTCCAAACCACTTTGAAAACCACTCATAATGGGTAAAGATCCTGGGTTTCGTCAATAGATTGCACCGGGATTTAGTTTATTTCTGATTAAAGAGAAGGGCAGTTATTGGAAAAAAATAGGGAGTAGTTTATACACAATATACATACTTGATTTTCATTGTTTTTATGAACAAGATAAAGACTTGTGTCCACACTGATTTAGAGATTAGGCATGAGCAGATTTACTTGTGGTTTTCTGGAGGAGAACACTGCTCTGACTGCTCAGAGCCAGGTGCTGGTTGTGCAGCCAGATCTGCCAGAGCCGAGGAAGGACAGTGCTGTTCAGCATGTGGCTTTGTCCTCACAGGTGTGATGGGGTGCAGACATTAAACACATGGCTGAGCGAGTGTTACAAACTCAAACCACCCTGATGTGCACAACACAGAAATGGGACAAAACTCCAACTACCTGCCCCCTCTCATGTCCCAGGGTCTTTGGTGTCTTGGATGAAACACAACAGTCTTTTGGGCATGTTTCATCCTTGGTTTTGAAGAATAAACAAAACATTTCTCAGCTCAGCTGAGCTTGTACTGTATAATTACTGATCATGTGAAGCTTAGGATTTCCATAGTGGATTGCTTGGATGTTGGCTGACATTGATAGGAGAGGTAGGTAATATTTTCATTGCGAAAATAGCTGGGTAGCAAACATGACCTGCAACAGCTATTAAAGCAAAAATATATTTGATAGTCCTAATAGAACTTCACATGAGATAGGTTTCACACTTTGATTATCTACAGAAGGTGAGTACAGCAGTTTTATGGAACTGGAACAAAAATAATTTGCCTAGTATTTCATTTGGACATAGAAATGTTACATAAAATTGAGGCTGATAAAATGCAGTTAAAACAGTCCTGCAAGAGTCCAGAGGGTGTATGTATATTGGGCCAACAGAAGATAGAAAATCCATACAGGTTTTGTAGGTTTTTCTATTTGCTTTGGATGTGGGTTAATTTTCTCAAGATACGTATATTCATATTTATGTGTGTTTTCATACATAGAAACATCTTTATAACAAGTCATGAATAACAAGAACCAAGGTTGTGGAAGAATAGCTAAAAAGTGCATCCACACATGCCAGCTAACCAAGAAACTGGTCCTGGGTTCACTGAAACAAATGTGAACTACTGGGTCCATCTACTTTACATGGACTGCAGGATAACTTTGAACGAAATTTCCAGAGCTGAAAGAACCAGTGCTGTGCATCTGCATGAACCTTTGCTAAGCACTGGGTGGACCAAGCACAGTCTAATTCACAATAAACTCTTTTCATGCTTTTAACATTCTGCTTATTTTAATGATAAACATCTAATTCCCAAGCTGCCTGTATTAACTGAATGATACTTATTCAACATCCTTGCTCATAAGCACGGGAAAGCATTTCCCCTTGAATGTCAGTGGTGGTGTACCTGAATGGTCTGCATGCCTGGGCTCCTCCAGCCCAGAATGTGCAATTCATCCCTGAGAAAGGCAGAACCCACGTTTTCATATTGAGGAGTTCCAGCAGAGTAAAGAGGAATGTCACAGCACATGGCACAGTTGAGACAGCCACAATACACAGAGCATCCCCATGCCACTTCAGCAGGCTTCAAGCACTCACCCATACACAGTGACACCTCACCTCATCAGAAGGCTTCAGGCCTCTGCCCATACAGAGGAACATTGCTGCAGAAGGCTGCAGATCCCTGCTCTCTGTTGTTCTTTAGCCCAGCCTTTTATCCCCTCCTGTTGATGCACTGCACCTGAGTGCCCTCTGTGCCCTCTGGTGTTGGTCAGTGCCCCTGGGCACTCCCTGGCTCATTGCTGGCAGTGCTGCTCCCCTGCTGCTCACAGCTGTGCCCACTGGGGATGAGGCTCAGCCCCACTCCCAATCACCACAGACTGTGCACCTACAGAGGAACCCCTGTACTTTCAAATGATGCACAAAACTTAGAAGTGGTGACATTTCTATCAAAACATTAGTATGGACAGGATACCTCTCAAAGACCTAACTTAAAAAGATTTAAGAAAAATTCCCTGTATCAAGAAGTCCCATCAGTTTTTTTCAGTACATGTATTGTCTGACAGTCTGTCTGGTTAGTAACACCTACAGCTCATGCACAGAAGTGCTAACATCAAGAATTATTTTGAGGATATTTTCTAGCTGCAAACAGTTGCACTGCTTGATTCTCCTGATATTGATCAGCAGTGCCAAGCTTTGGGGAAATATTTCACTGAAGCTTCACTTCAGTGTCTCAGGAGGTTTATTAGCTTAGCATTTGGGACTTGCAGGGGT
Source organism: Zonotrichia leucophrys gambelii (assembly GCF_028769735.1). Classification (NCBI taxonomy): domain Eukaryota; kingdom Metazoa; phylum Chordata; class Aves; order Passeriformes; family Passerellidae; genus Zonotrichia; species Zonotrichia leucophrys. The sequence continues at coordinate 6,360,808 of NC_088180.1, read as the reverse complement.
TGGTCCAGGCTCAGCACTCACTGACTACTGGGTGCAGCTGGCAACTCACACGTGCCTTTCCACCTACCCATTGCCTGAGCAACACTGTGTGCCACCACCAAACAGGGATCAGCCTGGTGCTAAACTGTGCAAAGACTAAACTGACTGAAAAAAGAGCAAGGTCTTTATCTTTGGAAAAGCCACAGAATAAAGCTTTCCCTCGCTCTCTATTCCAAAAACATTATTGTGGCTTGAGAAAGAAATAACTCTTATGACAAGTCAGTGAATCTGGAAAAGATTAGAAATTGTAATGAAATAAGCACTGCTCTCACTGCATTCTAACTGGCTAAAAATGACAGCAAAGGGGAAAAAAAGGAATCAGAGCTTTTCTCTTACTTAAAGACTATATTTGAAATTAGTTTTGTAGGTCACATATTTGTCTTCTGTTGACCACAACAATTTAATTAATAATTTAATTAATGCTTGAAAGCTATTAAAATAAGGCTTAATACCCTTAGCAACACATCATTCTTTTGGTTAGAAAACCACATAATCTGGTATTCCTTACAAAGATGAAGGACTTGTGTAATAGGGAAACAAATTATATTAGATTAAGAAAACTTTGAAAATTTAGTGTAGTCTTATCCTGAATTTGCCTTCCAAAGAATAAAGACACTTCTGATTGTAACATTTTCTTCTAAAATGTAGATGGTTACACTTTGCCTTCAGTTGCACTTGAAGCATGAAGAATTCTACTTACAAGAAATAAAAAATGGATTCAGCAATTTCTTCTTGTGAAATATAGGGAGGGAGAAACAAAATAGCATGTATAAAACAAAGGCAGAATTTTATGACTTAAAATGTGATGAAATCAGTAATTGGGACAGGTTGGAAAATAGTATAATCATTGTAGCCTTCTTTAACTCTTTGTGCCTAATAGAATTTCTTCTTTCCTCTCTGTTGTTGGTCTCAAATGAGAGCAGCATTTCTGTTCAGAAAACAAGCCCTTAACGTGTTCAACGTGTCCATCTGAATACCACTGGAATAAAAAGTACAGTAACAGTCACCAGCTCTTTTACATCCACTGCTTGGTTTGAGGCTTTTTGAGGAAAAACAGCACGTGGCTCTTTCACTCTGGATCTGATTAAGAGAAGCCTCAGACATAAGAGATGCTTAGAATTCAGGAAGTTGAATTTTTCTCCGACTGCAAACCAAAACGTATGAATAATGCTGTTATTTGCAGGGCTGGTATAAACCTGGAAGAAATCCACAAAGACGTGGGAACCGAGGAGTTCTGCCTCCTGTGTTCCTGCCACTGAATGCAGCTGAGCCATGTACCTTCACAACAACAAAATTACAAGGAGGTGTTTTTTTTCTCTCAGAGGGAGATTTTTTGCAACATTACACAAGCTTTTAAGATGAAAACATTATGCTATGATGGGCAACCTGATCCAGCATCAAAATCAGCCTTGCTCTGAGCAGGGAGTTGGACTATGTTCCCTCTGAGATCCCTTCCAGCCTAAATTGATCTGTTCTGTACTTCTGTGATTGGATAAGTGGGGCTCAATTAATGAGTGAGACAGTTGAAGACTCCAGAATAAATTAATATTCTTGATGTTGTGCCTTGATAAAATGATTATGATATGAATTTTCCTTTAAGAAAATAAATCTCTATGTTTCATATGAATTACACTGAAGATGTAATGATATAAAATACAATCGTTTAGTACTGCTTTAGTTAGAAATATCAAGAAAGTGATAGAAGTACAAAAAATCATTGTCTCTGATAACACAAGATGAAAAGAGCATCAGTATGGGTCAAACCTAAGACCATTCACCTCAAATCCTGGTGGTGTGGAAAGACTGTAAGAACAGACAAGAATTTACATGCCCCGTCCCTATCTCTTGGCCCGCACTGTTGCCAGAGAAGGGCGAGAGGGAGAAAGCAGGCATGAGCTACATTTTAATGTTATTTTCAAGACTGCAGTAGGAGGTACAAATGTTATGTTTTTAACTTCAAATATCTTCAGTTTATTTGCTTTAACTAACAATTTGCTTTCAAGCCCTACTCTGCAGACATACATACTCAAGAAAACACTGGGCAAGGGGCTCCGAGCAAGGAAAAACCTCTAGACAGGTGCACAAAAGCTACACAGGGACATGAAGTTAGTCTAGATATTTGCCAGCTCAGGGACTACAGCTGTGTACATCAGGAAACTAGAGCAAGGTCAGCAGAGGCCAGTGAGATGGTTGGAGCTGGATCCCTGAGGATGCAGGGCTTGCTTAGCCTGGTGAGAGCAGGCTTTGAGGGACCTGGCAGGGCCCTCCAGTATCTGTGATGAAGTCACCAAGATGGCAAATTCAGACTCTTCATAGTGGCACATTATGGGAAGACAACAGATGTAAACAGGAGAGGTTCAGATTAGGTATAAAGAAAATGTTCTTTCCTCAGCAGCCAACAAGCATGAGAACAGGCTATCCACCAAAGCTGGACAGTCTCCATCCTTGGAGGTTTTCGAGAGTAGGCTGGGTAAAACCCTGAACAAAACCCTGCATTTGGCCTCATCGATCACCTCAGCTGGAGCAGGAGGTTGGACAAGGATTCTCCTGGGGTTCATTCTAAGCTGAATTATCCTACAGTCTTTTGACTCCAGTTCACAGTTTTCAAAGCACCTATGGCATGTTTTCTCTCTGGCCTGATCCTTTGATGTGGGAACTACTTTAAAATAAATAGGTCAACCACAGTGTGGATTTAGACCTCACCTTGCTTTTTACAATAGTGTGCATGGTGTAATCCTTTTATCCTTCACAGCTACCAAATCCTTAGTCTTGCAATGGTTTTCCTATGCAACAGTATGCGATGTTGCATAGATTTTAACTAAAATCAGAGACAATCTGCTATTTCAGAGTGAGCTGGTGCAGTAAGTTCTTCTCAGATTCCACTTACATTTTGTTTACCCAAGGTGGTCGTATCAAAGTCCAAGGAATGACACAAGCAGGAAACAAAAGTGAACGCAGACACACCCTCTGTGGACTTTGTTTTTCCAGTAATACTTTCTCTTAGCTGACACGCCTCTGCTGTGCAAGCAGATGGATCTTATTTGCTGTGATATATGAAGTTTCACTGAAGCTGCATGTTAGCTCTTGTTTGAAAATGTAACATGGAAACTTTATAAACAAGAATAATATTTGTCATTGATTTTAATAATGTGTTCTGACAGGATTTGATATATGCTCTGGAAAAACCCATGTTTTCCGTCATACTTTCGGCTCCTCTGCACCACCAGAAACTCAGAGTCACGGCTGTTCGTCACCACCGAACTTTGTCTGGAGGCCGGCGTTTGCTGGCGCGGGAGGCGCGGGCACGGCCCCCGCTCGGTGCCCGCCGCTCGCGCCCCGTGCCGCAGGGAGCGCCGCTGTCTGCGGGCCCTGCCCGTCCCTCCCCGCTTCGCCAGGATCGGGCGCTGCCGTGCAATCGCTGCGAGGAGGGGGCGATGCGAAGGGCTCCCCCCGCCAGGGCGGCAGCGTTCCCATGGTGACGGCGTCCTGGCAACGGCTCCCGCTCCCGCAGCCCGGCCTGCGGCGGCCGCCCCGCTCTCAGCCGCTCCCATCCCATCCCATCCGCTCCGCGCAGCCGGCCGGGAGGGCGGGCGGACGGAGCCCCGGCCGCGCACCGGCGGTCACAGCCCTCGGGAACGGCCGCTCCCGCGGCGGCAGCGCGCTCGGAGCGGAGCGGGGCTCGGCTGGCGGCGGGGATGCGCGGGAGCGGCGGGCAGCCCTGCCCTGCCCTGAGCCAGCACCGGTGAGTGAGCGCAGAGGCTGTCCCGGCTCTGTCCCCCCGTGTTGCATGGCCATAGAGTGATGTTTGTCCCGTGGTGTCCTGTCGGCTGTCGTACACCCGTGTCCCCGCAACCTTCGCTGCGCCCACCGCTGACCCCCGCACCGCGGGGCCTGGACCCCGGCGGGGCCGAACCGCGGACAGGGCAGGGCAGGGCAGGGCAGGGCAGATCGCTCCGCCGCGATTCCCCCGCTTACGGCGGTTCGGCACGGGCCGGCACCGGGGCCGATCGCACCTATTTCTCCAGAGGGCTCCCGGCCCGGCTCGGAGCCCCCCGGCCCGGCTCGGAGCCCCTTGACCCGGCTCGGAGCCCCGGGCTCGGTGCCCCGGGCTCGGCGCCCCGGGCTCGGTGCCCGCGCTGGCACCGCTGGCACCCGGGGGAGCCGCTCCCGCTCCCGTCGCGCACACAGCGCGTGTTCCCGAGTGCCACAGGCGCGCCCAGGGCTCGGCGAGGGTCTGGCTCTCCCGGGCTCTCCCGGGCTCTGCCCCATCCCTTTGCCGAGCTGCAGCACGGGGACTTTTCCTCTTACTCCGAAGCGTTGCCCCAACGCACTCGAGAGTAACACTGGGAAGCATCGGGCGGCTGCCGGGGTGGTGCCGTCACACGCTCCCTGTGCAGCAGCAACCAAAGGGTTTCTATTTTAAGACGGAAAGAGTGATTAAAGTGTTTGCCGAGGCAGGTATTTCAGTCTGCATTGATTCCCGTGTGACTTGTGGCAAGTCACATAGCCCGCCCCGTGCTTCACTTCCCTACCAGCAACAGAAGGAAATTGTATTTTCAGGGATAATAATGCTTCCCACCTCACAGGCATATTGTGAGAATGAACGTGAAAAACACCGCGAGGTGCGCAGACATTACAGCATTAGTTGTAGATTATCATGGAAGATGGGAAGCTGAACATTACAGGTATGATTATCCTTCAGAGCAGGAGAAATGGAGATCCCACAGAAAATAAACATGCGAGGCAGTCTGAGAAGTGGGGAAGGGATGCCACAGCACAAATAGCAAGGAGTGAACTGCACATTGCTAGAAGTATTTCTTCATCACATCCCATGGATGATTTTTTTCCCCAAGCTTTTACACATCTTATGCCAGTGATTTAAAGAAACACCAAGGAAGCCCTGCACATTTGTATGGAAAACCTGTCTTAAGTATCAAGTGAACTGTTATTTTTGGTAATCAGGCATATTGTTTCCAATTAGGAAAAAACTTGTACCTTTTCCATGTGACAAGTATATTTGGAATATTAAGTCAGTCAACCTGAATTTACTGGGTTAATACATCATGACTTAAATTGCTTATAGCAGTATCAAGCAGGAAACAACATTATTTTAAAAAGATAAATTAAGCACCTGTAACCAGTATTTTTGCTGGTATCTTGCTTGACCCCAGTTTACTGCCATTGAAAGAGCCACGTGAAATTATACTCCTCTTATAGAACATCTTATGGTTTCTATTTACTAGTGTAAGTTGGTATTACAATCATAGAGAAGGAATTTGCCATTAGTTCTAACACCTATTTGTTAATTGCAAATATCTCAAACTGCAGCAAAGTTTTGTACAACTGCCAATCAAAGTCTTAGACCCTTTCTGGCTGTTGGATCAGATCAGGAAATCTGATATCTGATGATGAGATGCTTCACCATGTACTGAGCAAAGAGAAATGAATGAGAAGTTCATTTGTGTAACTTCTGTTCCATATCCACACTTACTCCAAATACTTAAATTTAGCTGCATTTCTTATGGTAGACTGGCAGAAAGAGTTAAGACTTCCTGCAAACCTATGCTTAGCTTTCTGCAAACATTATTTTCTAATTGATAATAAATGGGTACTGAAAGCTGTGAGACTAAAGCACTGTTTGGCTGGTTTTTGTAAGGTGAATTTCACAAAATTTCACTAAGATGCTGATAGATGTATGGACTTTAACATGTGTTTTTTGTTTTTCTAGGTAGGATCCAGTGCTTTGTTGCTGCAGTTCACATAGCTTCCAAATTCAGTGGGATAATTCCTGTATTTACAGCTAAATTATGCTTAAAAGATTCAATGCATCAAGATGGTTAAGGTGTGTTAAGGCCCAGAGGTCTCAGGCCCACTGAGAACTGAGTGCCTGGTGCTGTGACCAGGAGGGACCTCGCAGAGTGCTGCATTCCTTAAAAATCCAACAAGTGGGAAATGACGAGTGTGAGGAGCAGACTGCACAACTGGACATTCAGTGTCTGTGCAGGACTTTGAATGCAGAAGTCACCACAATGACCCCCAGCTCCTGTACTGTCCTTTTTACTCGTAGCCATGTAAGAACCTAAACAAGGAGGTAGGTATGGTTATCTCTCTTACATATAGGGAAACTGAGTCATTACTCATGGAAATAACTTGTCCAAAGTCAACAGGATCAGAGATTGAGCAAGGAATTCAATTCAGACCTTCTGAATTCCTGTCTGGTGTCACTGCTGCTCAGCAACCCAGCTTCTCTTAAAACTGTTTTTTTTCTAATTTGTAGTTTCTGAAGCTGTGCTATAAATAGAACACACACGCTGTGACAATATTTGCTCTCTGCTTTCAGGCAGTGCTTTCATACATTTCTAAAGCACAAACATGCTTTGCATTGTGAGATCTCAGAGGGTAGCCCTATTGCTCCTTCACTATCGATATTCAACTATTGTATTTCCATAACCCCATCTTTCCCAGATTGCATAGGATTTCATCAGCAATTGTAAGCTCCTTTTCATACACCAGCCTTATTTTGCAGTGAGGATTTTAGGTTCCCAAGGAGATCAGGCTCAGGCCATACTACTTTTCTTTATACTTAAAAATGTTTTTTGTTTTATGGAGGGGAGATTAGTTGGATTTGATTGAGGCTAATGTATTTTTAATTAATTTCTGTCAGTGGACAAAGATGCTGAGTCAGGTACTGGTCTCACAGTAAGACACTAAAATATCTTTCTGAAGCTATTTAATAGACCTAGTCTGCTGCAATGTCTGTCACAGTCTGTCTGGCTGTGTCTAAAAATTAAAACCAGAATTTGTATTCTTACTACAGAAGAATTTATTTACAACACAAAGTGTGGTAATTTAGATTTGAAGACAAATTAATACAAGACTAAATTTTGATAAACTATGCTGATGTCACACATTTTATTTAGATTTCTGATTGCCAATACTTTTATGAGAAAAACATCTTACCCCTAATAATCTGCTGAATTGAATCACTTGTATTTGATTCTCCAGTCAATGTTTTCTTAAGTTTTATGATCATCCTGTAGACCTTATTTTATTATTAATTGATTAATGATGTCAGAGACCAGTAGAAAATTTGGGACAAGACTTTGTTAACCTCTGTCCTGCCAAACCAGTTATGTGGGTTAACAGCAGATTTCAGTTTCAAGGCTGTCAACCTTGTCTTTTCAAGAGTATAATTTTCACTATAAAAAGCTTTTTAGCTGCTTTTAGTCTTCATTCTTTTGTATTAATTTTTATTTGCATTTATTGCATTAGCAATATTTGGATGCCAAGATCACCAGTGTCAGCATAATATTACACTTAACTTAAAGGTGCACTGAAAGCAAAAGCTTTAAGTCATTGCAGTGCCACATATAAGCTATTCAATAATTCAATTTGTACTTTTTCAACAGACATAAATTATTGACCAGAGCATGGCCCACCGAAGCCCGATCTTCCCAACTCTTGCCCCTTCTGAAAGGTACAGTCTGGAATATAAAACCAAAAATCTTTATGATGCAAAGTAGTATGTATCTCTTAATTGCCTGTATAGAGTAATGCTGTGACCTGGGACTTTGGCATTAGTGTGCAATGCAAAGTGAAACTCCACAGACATTCAAATCATAGCCTAAATCACAAGGCCTTACTCAGCTTTTACTTAGCCATTTCCCAAAGAAATTCAATAGCTTAAATCTCACTGACCAGAAGTCCAAGAACACTTTAGCCAGTGATCAAATGGAATGGAATGAGTTGTGAAAACACAGAGCCCAAGTGACATTTGTTGGAATCCTCATACATATCTATCAATAAGTCCTCTCATTCAGCCTAGGTGGGGAAAACTCTATGGTTTATTCTTCCAGGGCAAGGCCCTGGGGATTTCCCCGAAGGACTCAAAGGATTCCACAACCATGGTCAAACTGAACTGCTAATTTGGCTCATTAACAGGAAACAACATGAGAATATACAATAAATAAGAGTTCCTAGAAAAAATATCTCCTTTTCTAAAGTGGGATTGAACTTGTATCCTCTACTTATGCTTCTGAAAATGTTGTTATTCTTTACAGAGCACAGTGGCAGGAAAAGGTTGCATGTATTAGCAGATTAATTTTATTACTTTCAGCACCCATGAGCTCCACTGCTTTCCATGGGAGCTATGCAATGCAAAAATTTAGATAATTATTCAAGGTACCCGAATGTAAGCTATTTTGGGGGGAAATTTAACTTCTAAGACTATGAGAAGCTTGTCATAAATTTGGTCTCGCCTCAGTTTCTATGCCCACATATGCTCCTGTCCAGTTTGCAGGGGAACAAGCTTCTGTATGGTATTACAGGCTAGCTATAGAGACAGAAAAGGGATTGACACAAACTACTCCTTTTTAATTCTGGCCTGGTTTCATTTAATTTACAATACCTACCTTCAACTGTTACAGTTTTGATTAAGCCTGAAAACTGTAAAGACAAATAACATTACTTTTGAAACTCAGTAGGAAGGGTTTGAATTTGGATTCATAATCAAATTATAGTTCTGATTTGTAACTACTTTTGAATATCAAATTATAGTTCTGATTTGTAACTACTTTTATTATGCTAATGTCCTTTCCTTCAGGTCCCATGCTTTTGTAAGCTTCTTTAAGGAGCATGAGAAAAAGCCTGTACAAGACACACGGTAGCCAACACAGCACCCACTTATTTGTAGCAGTGGGAACTCTCTCTGGGTGTATTTTGGGGCTTCTCCCCAGTACTGCCAGTGCAAAGGCATTGCAGAGTTTTGTGTGAGAAGTTAACAAGATGTGGATATTGTTCCCCCAGACGGGTCCGGAACATCCCTCTGCACAGCCAGGCGCTGACAGCGGTGCCGCTGGCCTCCGCCAGCCTGGTGGATCAGCTGGAGGACAGAATCCTGAGCCATGAGAAAACAACAGCAGCTCTTGTGGAGCACGCTTTCCGCATTAAGGAGGACATTGTTTCCACGCTGCACAGAATGCAGAACAAAGGGGGGGGTGACCGGTTGGCAAGGCAACTCCTGGAAGAGCACATCCGAAACATTACTGCGATAGTGAGGCAGCTCAACCGGGACATCGAGGTATGGCAAGAATGTTGCACAGCGCTAATGCCATCTCAGCTACTTACTGCTTCTCATTTCCTAACCAAGTTTACCGCGGGATAAGTAAAGGTCAGACAAGGTCTGAAGATCCTGTACGCTTATAAATTGTTTTTACAACTTGAAAAAGTGTTTGCAAATTACATAATTCTTTCGGTGGCTATGAAAATAGCACAGGATATTAGCATATAAACACAGGAGCCTTTGTGGTTCTAATAAGCTTGCTTTCAAAAGCTGCACTGGAAAATCTTGAAAAAATGAATTAATGTGACACTAATACCCAGCTCAACTTCAGTCCAAAGGCTGTGCTGTATAAACAGTAGGAAATGCCTTCACTCTATAATAAACTTTCTTTCCCTTCCGACTCACTGACGACATGAAGTAACCAAACCCAAGTGCTCATTTTTATGACCTAATCCTAGGCAGACACATGACTTCATGTCTGACCTCTGCTGCAGTGAACAACAGGGGTGTGGTGGGGAAAATGAAAGGAGAAAAAAATAATTTAAGTCTCCATTTCACTGTCAAGTTATACTTTATATATATTATGGTAGTTGTGTGCAGATTGGACACTAATAATAAGAAATAATAGAATAACTAAAAGTACCTGGTTTCGTACATTACAAGACAAAGCTTTGAATAAAGTAATAATAAAATGGCATCTGAGGATACTGAATTACTGAAAAATAATGAGTGACATTTAAAGTGTACATTAAATGTGCCATACTGAGTTTTTATTTGCATATGAATGTTCTGTAGATGCTGCAGGAACAGATACGTGTCAGAGACAATCTCAGCTATGGAACAAATTCTACCCTGAAGAGTCTTGAAATGCGGCAGCTTTCTGGCCTAGGAGATCTTCGGGGAAGAGTTGCAAGGTAAAAGCCCCCATGGAACTGTGTTTTGGGGGCTAGCTAATCTTGTTTTAATCCTGAAGTATTAATGATAATGGGCTGAATTCAACTTTGGCAAAATTCCAAGGATAATTTTGCTCTGTGTTTTCAAGAAAATGAATAATAATACTTTGCATTCCAGTATTACATATTAAATTTGACAACATCACCCTTAATTCCTAACATTCCTGAAATTAGTTCTAAATAAATTATCTCAAATTCCCTGGGAAATTGGATTTGGTTCAGCTTTTAAAAAGTACTGTGGTTAGACTCGTGTCTTTGAAACACGTTAATTAGCACAATTATAAAGGCAGCATGGAACAATCTGCACTTGTGAAGAACAAAACAGTTGCACATTTTTGCATATATTTTAGAAGTAGAAATCTGCACATTCAGTTAGTTGTTAGCCATATTAAATCCCACATGGGCTACATGACACTTAAGGAACAAAAAACTGTACAGTAACAGAGGTTTTCAGGCTGCCCAAAGCTCCTGGTTACAATTCTGTGGCTGCACAGGCTTCAGTTGTGCCATCAATGACAAATTTACAAACCTCAGCCCAACAACATTTGCTTGAGTGCCTGTAAAGTTGAACATGAGAGACAGACGATGTGTACAGCTGCAGGAAAAGGACATAACCTGGCCTACAGCTGCTTGGGTAATAACTTTGGTGGAGTTATACTTGTCCTGAATGTGACCCGTTGTCTATATTGTGCAGATAATTTTGATTCCTTTTCTGCATGTCACCTGATTTAGTGATAACCTTCAACAACATATAGAAATAATCAGAGAAGGATTTTCATTGAACTAAGATTTTCGTATTTTCTTATCAGACAATTATTCAATTGTTTAAAGCTTCCACTGTAACTTTCATAGCCCATTTTATAGAAAATACTTCAGAGGTTTCAAAAAGAATTAAACAGTAAACTATCCTTTAGCAAACACAAATGAACTAGTTTATTTTTTCAAATCAGGAAATTGATGGAAAAGCCTATAAAGAGATACACATACACGTATTTATCCTGCTGAGAAATCCCCCAAAATGTACATGCTTAGATCTTCCTGCTTCTTTCTATAAAAATACTTTGAGATCCTACTACATCATGAGAGGGGCTCTGTGTGGAGCAGCACTGTTACTGACACCTTGGGGGGCAACATGTGGTGCCCCTGCCCTCAGTCAGGGAACTCAAGAGAAGAAACTTGTGCTGGTATCGGTGTCACTGCAGGGCCAGGACAGTGACCTCAGTGTGGGAGGGTGGGGATGGGCACAGGCTGTGCCAGGGCTTCTTCCTTTATTTCCTTAGGGCACCACCCTAGTGCTGTGCCCAGGTTGCAATTTATCTGCAAATGGAATGAGATTATACCCATGTGCCTTATGTCAGACTGTGTGACGAATGCAGGTTACTTGTATTCATTCCCATAAAATAATCAGTTTATTGCCTTTAACTGCTACCTACCATACTGCATTCTATGCTTCTATTCAGCATGTTCTCTTAAAAAAAAAATCCCTGAATGAGGAGAAAAATCTTCCCTTTATGAGGAAGCAATTTAAAGCAGTGGTCCATGAGAGAAAGCCATTTGCCTTTATTTGCAGACATATTCTACTTTGAAATTAGTGTTCCAGTGAATAATGATTATAGCACTAGCTGGAGATTATGCCAAGACAGTGGTTTGTTGTGCCTTTGGTACAACACAGAGACTTTCCCTGAGATAAACAGCTTCTGATTACTTTAGCCAATGTTCCTTATATGAAATACACTTTACTCTAGTGCTGCTGGTTTCCAGATGAATTCAGAGTGAAACATTAGAAACATGATCAAGTTACTGTGGGTTACCAACTTCTTGTGCATCAACTTTCAGCCACAGCAAAGGTCCATTGAGAGGCTCAGGCTGCAGTAGCTCTGAGTGCTGTGCTTGCTCCAGGCTGGCAGCATGCAGGACAGTGGGAATCACTTTAGACAGTAAATCCCAAAGCATGAGCCCCTTGTCATGTAAGAACTTCAGTGTCCATCTTAGGATTCTGGCCAAATTTCAGTTCCAGTAATTTCATGCATACTGAACATCCTATCCAAGTTCCATATTGGAGAGAGGGGAGTTTATTTCCTAACACCAACTGTTCTGTAACATGTCAATATATCATCAAACAACTGTCTCATTATTTCATGAAGGTTGGTGCTGTTAATGATGGGAACAAGGGATCCCTACATGCACATGCACTTCTGGAGCACAGCCCCAAACCACACTCCCCACTGCTCTGCAGGAATGACATTCCAACATACCTCACTCACATCAAAGAATCAACTAATACTGCTATCAGAAGGTGACAGACTACACATTACAGCTCATGTCTCTGGATCTTTTCTCAATAAGCACAGTTTACTGATGAATTTGTAAAGTGTTTTCACAGCCCTGAATTATTGCTAAAAATCAGCATTATCATTAACTTTAAGAAAAAAAATATGACCTCTATAAAATTCAGCGATGCATTAGCAGAAAACTAGATCGATTTCAGTAGATCAAATTCTCCAGCCTTCTGTCTCTTATGTTGTAAATTTTATATTATAAAGATTTACCAATTCCTTTTCTAGTGATAACAGATCATAAAATTCATTAGTGCCTTATCATTTATTTAGAGAATTACTTGTGGATAATGAACATTTGTCTGGAAAGTTTAAATCCAGCAGCCTGGTTGGAACGATAGCAGTAGCTCTTCATAAAAGCTTCCTGAGAGCTGAAACATCCAGAGAAATGGCAACTATATGTTCAGATTGGACCTACTTTGCATATATAGATGACTTTTTTATCTACATTATAGAACTGATTCATTTCAGACCACCTGGGCTCATTACACGTAGGCAGATTTTCCTGCTGCACAGATTGAGCCTGATGCATCTGGGCTGCACCACACTGACAGTCTCCCCAGGAGCAGTAAATGTGCTGCTCTCTGGCCCTTGCTGAGTGGGAGGTGGCACCACGAGGGCAGCTCCGGGCTCCCTGCCCCAGGCCAGCACAATCCACCAGCTCTGCTGCTCTTGCCCAGTGCCCCACTGAGCATTTCAACTTGCTTTTCACTCCCTGTTCTCCAGCTACTTGTTTTTCACTGAAACACTGGCATTTTAATTGAAACATCTCCTTTTATGATAGACCAGGAACATTAAAGCTCTCTCCATATCATGACAGCATATGCATATAGCAGCAGCTGCAGAATACTGGCACAGTTCTCACTTTATCTGTGCCCCAGTGATACTGTGATAGAACAACTACTTGCCTTTTGATTTCTTTGATGCTGAACAGTAATATTTTCTTCCAGGTCAAAACCAATCGTGTTTGTGAGTGTGTACAACAGATATAGAAGATAAACCAAAATAATCTGATCTGTGCATACCAGGCAGACATTAAATTCAGCTTGTCAGAACATTAATGTTTCAGTTACCATGGAACTACATGAACCCTTTGACCACATAACTGAATTCCATGAAGAAGAGAGATGCTCTGTGATTAAACCCAAAACATTAATTTACTTTAGAAACATTTACAGGTGCTTGCTGATTAAATTTGCTTCAGTAGTTTCAAGGCTGTTGCCATTTTTTGCCATGCCTCAGAGAAATAAAACGAACCATTTTTTAGAGCCCATGACCTTTTGGTGACTTGACGCAAGTTGATTCCATTTCTCTGAATCTCTCTGATTGTAACAACATGGAGAGATTTGGCTTCTTTTGTCTTTCTTTAGAAGCTGCCTGATTGTGAGCCCTTCAAGCTTTTCACTGCTATGTAAACCCTAGCCAGGCTTCCTGCAGATCTTACTAACAGGTCTCACAATGCTGAACTAATACACTAGAAATTAATTTCCTCAAGTTTTATAATGCCTATGTGCTATTTTACATTACTGATTATTTTCATATTGAAACTGTACCATAATAATAAGCAGATGCTCCTTTTGTCATTTTAGCTGTGACTTTCCCTTCATGTTTAATGATAATGGCAATTCCTGAAACTGAGGTGATGAAAATGCATGTTGAAATGAAAGCTTTCAAACTGAAATGTGACTAAAAAGATGACAATGTTATTGGTTTAGATAATGACTTAACATGCCTCAGCTTTTTCCATTTTACTGCCTTTTTCTCCCTCAAACTGTAACTGTCTGTTCTTCATCAGTTTCCTATATGAAATTTGGTAACACTGATGATTACATATTTCCCTTAGCAAAAAAAAAAAAAAAAAAAAAAAAAAAAGAGTCGTATTTCACAGAGGTCTTACTCCTGAAATCACAGAACTCTTATTTTTACAGCTCAGTTAATGCCCTTACTGCATTACTGTAGATGAACTCCACCTGATCAAATTATTTTTAAAATCTGGTAGAAAACACACATGTTCTGTGGCATAATTATCCTGAAAATGCTACAGCATCAAGAAGTGTTTCAATGTGACAAAAGAAAACAATAATTATTATGTTTCAGGACTTCATTTTACAGCCTTTCCTGAGACAAAATTGCCATTGCTTTCAATGACAATTTATTTATTCACCTAAATAAAGACTAAGAACCATAAAATTTGCCCCACATTGTTAACTACACATACTAGCTGTGTACTACTATTTCACAAATAAAAATGCAAAGCTACAATAATGAAGAAATGGTCCTCAGTTATTTAGGCTAGAAATCATGTAGGGACACACACACTCACTTTATCAGATATCTTCTAGAGCATTACAAAAACACATGGAAATGAAATTCTGTATCTTTGCATTTCTGAGGTGATTTCCCTGAGTGATAGCACAGCCCACCCACATCATGCCAGTGCCAAGAACAATGGAATTTATCAGACTATTTGACCTTCAGACCTATTTGGGAACACTTCTCTGAACCCTAGGAGATGTATTACCCTTTTACAGCCCCAAAGACATTGCTTCCCTAGCCAGCCAGGAACTCCACAGAAATGGCCAGTATGAAATGGGTAATTTTAAAATCCTGGACCTTATCTTCTATTTGGCTGGTGCTTTGTTTTTTTATCTATTCAAACAGGTGTGATGCTGGGTTAGCCAGGCTGTCTGCAGAGCATAAAATTACATATGAAAGACTTCAGAGTCTAAGTAAAGACCAACACACCTCCAAGCTGATCTTAGAATCTAAAATCAAAGAGGCAGAAATACAGGTATGGTACTTAGAACAAGGAAATCCCTGTACAGGTAAGAGTTCTAGTCTAATTCACACAGACTCCATTACTGTTAATTATTAACCTGGGAGCTCACAGATTCCCAAATGGAGAGGTGTATCAGCTCACAGTCCTCATTACATTGAACATTGTACTAGGTGCATTACTGTACTGCTCTTGCTGGAAAAGGTCCTTCATTTCCTCCTGCAGCATCTGTGTAGAAGGATTAGTATGTGAAGGCACATGCTCAACGAAACTACAACAATGCAAGCCTCTGTGGCTTTTGCTGTATGTTTTGGCCTTTCCAGGAAGATCCTAAATGTATTTGAACACAATTTTTGAAGGTCTGCAAAACACAACTGGCTTTGGGTTCTGTGAATTCATTAATCTGTCTCTCAGGTTTCTCTTCCATTGGGTTTGAGAACGGAAGTGAGCACTAGATACAAGCAGAGACTTGGAGATATGAAGAATCCTTTTCCTTAATGTCACATCTCAAAGCCTTCCCATTTTTCTCAGACAACAAAAGTATTTTACATCTTCCTTTTGCAGTAGGTAAAAAAAAGGCTAAAATGCACTTTGCCTTTCTCAGAAGCCTCAGTGCAGTATATTAGCATGCCAGGAGCATGTTGTCATGCATCTTGTAGGGAACCAGAGCACTGTACTTTGAGAAAGAGGGATGGTTGTTTTAGAGCAAATATTCTCTTGTAGTTATGACTTCTCTCCAGTTAAACCCAGCACTTCTCTTACTGCAGTGGCTCTTACACACAAAGTGATGGAGCACATTCCTCAGTATTGGTGGAGTGCTTGGACACTTGTTTATTCTGATTATGTGGCAACTTGGAGATGTATGGATCATGCAAATTCAGCTGTCTAAAGGGGGGGCCAGGCAGCGATTTTCAGGATGAAACTATTCACATTATTTAAGGCAAAAAAATTTACTGTTTTCAAAATGCTGATACTTTCATATTGAGAGACAGTATATTTTCATTATAAAGCAAAATACCCAAAATGAATAATTTTTGAAATGTTAGCAAAAGTGAGCTCTCTGTTAGATCTCTACTGTTATGAAAATGTCCCAAATGAAACTGTGATGAAATGCTGTTGAAAATTCTGAATCTTGTTTCAGATTTCTCATCTGCTGAGCAGAGTAGAGCAATCGATAATGCAACAAGAAGCAAAGCTGAAGATTGCCTACAAAGAGAGCAACCAACAGCTGCAAGTTCTGGACACAAAGTGAGTGCCTGGGAAGCCTTGCTGTTGCCATGCACCTTGGGAGTAGGGCCTCCATTTTCCCAGTCTGGCCTCAGTTTTGCCAGTCTGACTGGTATAATCTTCAGGCCTATAAAAGCAGGAACCTCTATGAATATGTGTGTTTGCTCCACAGATATTACAAAAGCTGACTGTCAACAGGTCAAGAGGGACTTGCTTTCACCAAGAATTCTGCCCCTAATGTGGTTAGGCAATTCTGAAAAGTTAAGTTCCTAGTTAAGTTTTCAGGCAGAACTTTTATTAAAGGACACAACTAAGGGTTTTTGTTGGAGTGGCCTGGTGCCTTTCTGTAAAAGCTGTCTGAAGCAATGAATGCTGGAGGTGGCTGTCCAGAGCAGGGGAAAAAGTTCAACTGAAGCAAGCAGGAAGCAAGTCACAGCAATCAGAGAGTGCTATTGCTTTAAACTGGCTTCAAACATGAATATAACTGAAATACCTAAATGATTAGTGATTAGATACTCTGTACTACCAGATATTACATGGGGTCATTATATTCAATTGACATGTTAACTCCTCTCCAGGCATTTCACTCAGTAGCTGTCCTGGTATAAACCATCCCCATCCTCATTTCTTACTGCTTATCACCATCCTCATGCAATGCAGGTTTCACATATTCACTGGAGGAAAGAAACAGTTTCACTGGTACCATTGGTTGGAGTAAAGTTGAGGTGGGTATAGGCAATGTAAGTGGAGCTACAGGAACCAGCACTGTCACCAGAATAAGTGGCTACCAAATCTTTGCTCTAATTTGATATATATGGACATAAAGTTTATAATCTAAATGGATAACCAGATTCTGTTTTCAATGTCACGAAGAATTTTCATCTACTATGATCCAAATTTTGTAATGTGTTTCATATAAATTTGCTGTGAACTTTTACCTTTATTTCCTAAACCAATGTTACCACATCCAGTTTAAAATTCAAAGGATCGCCTTAATCTGGTGAATATTAATATGAAGAATGTATTAAATTGCCATTTTTGTGTTTTTATGAACACCTTCATAATTCACTGTTCAGTGACCAGCTCTTTGTATCTGCTAATTTCTGTTGTGCTCCTAGATTGAAAGATGCTGTTGAGGAGCTCAGCAATCAGATTTTGTCTGCACGGAGCTGGTTGGAACAGGAACATGGAAGGACTGAAAAAGAGCTTGTGCAAAAAATCGACCAACTCTCACTGACTTTTAAGGAAAGCACTGTAAGTTTCATTCAAATGTCCTGTAATACTTTTCAGAAGCATTCAAAAGCATTATTAATGATTAAGATGATATAATTGAGATATTATTTGAGTGAGATTTTCAGATAGCCTCAGAATATGCCAAAGTCTCTTCATCAATATCAAGTGTAATACCTACAGCTTGAGAATCTTTAAATGAATCTGATCACTACTAAATAGATCAGTATTTTAAGCTACACTAATCAAGTAATTTGAAATGATTTTATGAAAATTGTAATGCATTACATTTTGAATTCCAGATAAAAGATGATAAATCAGTATCTATTTCATATTTTAAAAAGTCCACCATTATTCCACATGCACAGTAAATAATTAAAATTCTGTTTCCTGGCTCTAGGAAATGAGTGAGAGAGGTATTGAGATGAAATTCAACCAAATGGCAGAGAAAATTGAGAGAATAGAAGAAATGCAGAAGATAACCATGGAGGCACACGAAGCAAAACAGACTGAAGAAAAGATAAATATTCGCATTGTCAAACTTCAAAATGAGATAAATGAAGATATAAAAGAAATGAAAGCTGAAGTCAATGCTGGTAGGACCATATTTATCCAGTTCTTTATTCTGAATTGTGGTGACATACTAATATGCAAAATATCTTGGATTGTATCAAAGTAGCTTAAATACTTTTGGGGCAGATGTAACCTGTGACATTAAGAGGGATTTTCACTAAGTGTGAAAAGCAGAGCAATAAGGGTTGACACCCAGCTTAGAAGTGCCCTCCCCAAAGCAGGCACAGCCATTGCTGGGCTGCCATCAGGGCATTTCTGCCTTCAGCACACAGTTACACCCCATGTCCTTCAGAACTTTTGCTGAGTTCCTAGTGCAAAGCAGAGCATTATGGAAGTGCATTCTGCTAGCAGTGATGTGATACTCTGCTCCTCATGATGAACTAATGCCATTCTCACCTGCAATAGGGTTTGCAGCTATCTACGAGAGCATTGGGTCTCTACGGCAAGTTCTAGAAGCAAAAATGAAGCTGGACAGAGATGAGCTCCAGAAGCAGATCCACCAAATGAAGCAGGAGGTTCCAAGATGGGGAGAAGCTGGACCATGACTGCAAGGTTTTGTCTGAGAGATTAGTGTTTACCTGGCTAACTAGGCAGACTCTAGTGTTGTTCCAGTCTGTAATGCCAATTACCTGCATGTACCAAATGACATGCTGCTGCTGCTGCTGTTGCTGCTGCTGCTGCTGCACAGGTGCTTGCTCACAGCAGTAAATACAAGCTGTTCTTGGATATCTGCAATGAGCCTGTGGAGCTGAGGTGCTGTTTTGCCACTGCACTACTCCAGTTGCTGTCAGGAAATTGAGCACTGTGTAAAACTGGAGTAATACATTGGTGAAGCTGGCACCTAGTTTGCTAAAGGCATTCCAGTTTTGCAGGCTTGATCAGGCAGCTAAATGCTTTTATATGCACCTGCACCCCTCCACCTTAAAAAAAAAGGCAAGTTGCTATCATTTGCTTCATATGAATTTGGCAAGGTTCTCCAACTTGATACAAATTACTTAGTTAAAATCAATGGACATTTTTACAGTGACTTTCTCTACTACTGACTTCCTGGAAAGACAGAATTGGCACTAAACAGACCAATCTTCAAAGTCAAGACAACATCAGAAAATCTTTGCTTAGGTTTGCAAATATTCTGTGTGTGAAAATTAGGTAGTGTTACAGAATGTAGTTGTAGACTTAGATGATTCATAAACAACATAAAAACCAATTTACATGGTCTTAAGTATTGTAACCTTTTAAAATTAATAACAAAGGGGAGTTTACACAAGATAAAAGATGTACATAGGGCATTTTTTACTAGGCATGTGTTCCTATGACTTGCTTCAGTATGCTGCTAAAAACTTAGAATGGTTTGAAAACTAAAGAGAAGGTGATAATCTAACCTAGTCTGGAGACTCTAATGTAAAATAGTTTATGATCTCCTTAGAGATGCAGTTTATGATCTCATTAGAAATTTTCATTAAAGTAAAAAAATTGATTAATCATATTTAAGTAGACTTTAATAATTTAGCAGACTCAAATTGCTAATTGCATTCACATTATTTCCAGATAATAATTTCCATTCCCAGAAGAGATTACATATGAAAATCAGCACCCATGTGGCATATTATCTAGACAATAAAAAATATATGTTGTTTTTACTTCTTTATTCATGGCATGATATATTACTCCTCAGGTTTTTAAGCCATGCAAGATTAAACTCTCATGAAAAAATAAAATACTTCATCTAGCATCCTATTAATTTATACTATTAACAGTAATTAATACACAAAAATAATATTAATTGACAGACTTTACAGTATTGTTAATCTAAATAAATTAATAGGATGTCTCTACACTGCCCCTAATTGACCTTTCATTCAGCTAGTATTGGAAAAATATATTTTTAGTTGGAAAATCAGTGGCAAATATCACTTCCATAAAAGCCATTTTGGTCCACAGAGTCACCATATATAAAACAAAGAATTTAAAAAACTGCTTCAAGAACTTACAGTCATTAACTTCATTAAGTCAGTGCAGAGTGTAAAAATCATGTGTCTGCATACATCTTTACAGGATTAACACCTAAGTTTATATTCACTTCCTCTATAGCTGCAAGTCACTGATGTCTCAAAGACACATGAAGCTTTTGCAGCTCTGGCTCCCAATGCTCTCTGATACAAACCAGGAATACCAGAGGCAGTTTTGTTATCATCCGTGTCCTGTGAAATATATTTACAATGGCAGCTAAGGGGAAAGCCCAGTTCCCTAAAGAGAGACAATTAAATGCTTGTAGATATTTCTCAGGAATTGTCTTCAAAATTCAATTTTATTTCCTGTATGTATTCCTATCTATTCTTAAATATTTAGCTATGTGCAGTAGAAAAGCTATCACTGGTGTTTTATTTGAAAAAAAAGGAAAAAACTCAAAAAAAAAAACAAAAACAAAGAAAGAAATGAAAAGATGAAAAGAAGCAGACCAAAACCAGAATAATTTTTAAATTCTGTAATTGGAAGTCTGTACCCGAGAAAATCTGATGTGATATGAAGAGCATACAAGGAATCAGAAACATTTAAATAGGAGTTACTTAAATAGTTTCTCTTGTAAAAATCTTCCGTGATTGATCCAGATATAAAACAACACAGGAAATCCTATCCAATTTTACTTTTTTCTGCCTTAAAAATGTTTTTTTCACAAATCTCAGCTAAAGCAAATAAGTAAAAGCCCAAATAAAATAATACTCAACCTTCTACCAAGCAGTGTCTTCAAACTCTGAAGTGCCAAGTGGAGGGAGGCCCAGGTCAACCTTGTCATGTTGGCACTGTCTGCCAGGGAGTGCTCCCATGTGATAAACCCGTCATTCAGGGGAGAATTCAGAGTGCTTCTGAGCATTGCAGTATCCTCTGATCACCAGAACCTGTCAGAGCAAACTCCTCTCCAGACACAGGCTCCCCTCAGGGCACAGCTGTGCAGCCACAGGGCAGTGCTGCACACACTGGGCTGTGGGAGCCTGGTTCTGCCAAATGGAAACCAGTTCTGAAAACTGATCCCCAGGGATCTTGGAAAGCCAAATAGAAGGAAAGAGCAGTGCTTGGAAGCACAGGTGCCCCTTTTTTTCCCTCCCATGGTTATGTCCAATGGGACTCCTGTGTTCCAGTCCTTCACCACGGTCCACTTGTGATGGTGGAAATAATGTCCTTTCTTTGTTCAGCACAAGTGCTCATGCTGTGACTCTGGGTTTGTGCACCAAGTGCAAGCCTGCCAAGCCCACAAAAGGAACAAGGTAGTGAGGTAGTGTTTGTGTGGATGGCACCTGAGCAACAGAACTTGGGAAAGTATAATAGATGTGCACAAAATACTATTTAAATCACAAAATTCAATGACACAAACCCACTGAAAGAAGGACTGGGAAGAGCCTTAGGAAGTAATCTGCTCCACCTCTTCACTTTGAAATAGATCCCACTCTACCCAAAATATTTGCCATAGACACTTCTGTAACTTGCTTATTAGAGTCTTTTAAGAATAAGACATTGATTAGTGCAGTCTATTCCACTGCTTAAAGATTGCCTTGCCACCCAAACACCTAAACTTGGACAAGTAGCCTTAAATTTCAAGCACAGAGGACACAAAACCTAATTTATTACGTCCTTGCTTGCATGTTCATTAGTTTTTAAAGGTAGTCTGTCTATAACAGATTATTCAAATGAAGCTTCACAGGGATATTTGCCTAATTTTTTTTTCTTCCTTCCTACATCCATATAAAACCAACCAAACCAGCAACATCTAACCCAAAGAAACCACCACCACCAAACCCCCAAAACAGCCAAAAGCAGACCATTTGCTCTCATGAAGTTTTAAATCTCTTTTGTCAGCTATTTCACATGCATGAGGCTTAAAGCACTTGCAGTGCGCAGCCCATACTATTCAGTCAGCCATGTAGCACTTACTGAGTGTCAGAAGTTCAGCTCATTGGAAAATATTCAACTGGGGTACATGGTCTTACATTAGCATGTGATAACACAGTAGAACCATGGTACTGTGCAGTGAGGCCTTGGCTGGAATCAGAATGATGTCAGTAATTACAGAGCAATTGTGCTGTTTATACTCATTAAACAAACCAAAGGAATGGTGCAAGTAAGAAGTTCAAAGGATGGCCCTGACTTCCACCTGCAGTTGTTTATGTAGTAAGTTTTGTGTTGTGGATACCTTTATATTGTGATATCTTTGTCATTGCAATCTGATGTGGTTCAATAGACTGTTGCCATGTTAGAGAAAAGCAGTATGAATGATGATGAAGAACAGTATATTCCTGTAACATCAATTTAAACTGAAACATAAAATTTCTTTTCTCAATTTCTGTTTTGTGTTCCACCTCCACGAGCATCTGGCCATCTGGGGCAGAATGTTCTCTGTATCTAAGAATTAAAGTGCTCATTAGACATGTCTTCCAATAATGGAAACGTCTAATAAGAGACAGGTGACAATCTGATGCAGCCCTCCTATGTGTAAGGGAGAAATTCCTCCTGTCACACCCCCTGCCGGGTAAGAAATTCGGAGGCAAATTTGAAAGAAACCAAGGAAATTGGGCACATGGCCTCTACTCAATCTGCCACAGGGTGTCACTGTTACTCTGGGCAAGGGAAGGACGGGGCTCAATGCACCTGTGTGATCCATAGACGCTGCAATCCCACTGGCACGGGGCTGGAAGTATTACCGTGTACTTTGACAAAAGGAAAAAAAAAAGAATATTCTAAAGACGTCACTCTGTAAAATCACAATAAAGGCAGATGATAATTCAGTAAAACATTCTGAGAGTGATTGTGATGCTCCTTTAGACAACTATACTGAGTGGGGACCAAATGTCTCTGCTGCCTGTTCTGTCACCAGAACTCTGGTCAACACAAACCATTACAAAACCCCAACCAAATTCCCAAACCCAGAAAAAAAAAAATCAGGGACAGTTCTAAAGCACTAGATCTTAAATAATGAGCTTAAAGAGTGATATGTCTTTCACACTGCTGCAGGTGTGCAGAAGAGGCTCCTCCAGCACTGCCTCCTGCTCTGAGACTGCCTTGGGCTGAAAGAGCACAGGACAACCTCAACACTTACTACCAGGTGTAGCTCTGAGCACAAAGAGCTGCTCTCAGTCCATGCAAGGATTATCTCAACAAATAATATGGAATAGCCTCAAACATCACAAAATATGTGAGAGAGATGTGACTTTTCTGGTACAGAGCAGTGAAAAAGCACTTTGAGCACAGTGATGTACAGAGAGCCAGGATCAAGTTCAAAAAGAAAACTGAATCGAAATTGTCATAATACAAAACCCCTGAACTGTATGAGAGGATGAATAGGAATTGCTGGTGAGAGAGGAGAAAGGAGATTTGCTTCTAGTAGGAAGTAATTACAATAAAACACATCATGCACTGCTGTACATACTCCAAAGAGTTACTCTCATTAAACCTGACCTCAGCTTCTGCTAAGGTTCATGTTCTAACACCAGTGCAGTAAACAGGCTTCCAGTCCATGTGAGTGAAGTTGAAGCAGACTGGCAATGAGGACATATCTCAGTGCCTGTGCTGCCTCATTGTTGTGCTGCCACCTCCTGATGGTATCAGGACAGCGAGGCAGGCGCCCATCCTGCCAGGGGCCTTTGTGATCTTGCCATCTCTGCCAAGAAAACTCAGAGGTTCAATAATTGCATATTAGACTATATATACAGCTGCATAAGTAACACTGAATTTCCATGTTGTCCATGCTCTTTCATTCCTCACTAGCTTTGAGAATTATAATTTCAGTACATTCCAAGTACCTTGTCTTATATAAATCATTCAATTCAAGAAAAGTACAATGATTCACAGCAGAGCTTTTAAAATGCAAATAACTAGAAACAACAAAAGTTAAAACATACTTTATGCCACTGCCATGCTTTGAAAAGATAAATGCCAGGCTGTTTACTACTATAAATAATAAACCTTGTTCACTTTACAAAGATCTTACGGGGATTGATCACTTTGTATCTTACACAAGCTTGAATATGTGAAGTGCTGTGACCCAGTTCCACATATGCTTTCCTCTCTGAGATTAATCTTCCTAAAATGAATGTGGCAGCTCCCAGTGTAAACTGCTTGCTTACCATGTTGCATGTATAATGTCTTATGTTTTGACTGCTGGTCTCCAGTATGGTCTCCTGATATCTTAGAATCATAGAATCATTTATTTTGGAAAAGATCTTTAATTAATAGCAAAATCTTAACATTTTGAGTTTCTAGTTATTGTGGACTAGTAAGACAAAAAATTAATATAATTTAATCATATTATCAGTGTTTATTTTAGAAATATATCTGCATTTTCCAGATGGAGGGGAGATAAGGAAAATCCAATACTGATATAATGAGATAGAGTACAGTGGTGGGATATGACTCTCCTGATAAATTTTGGGCTAGTTTGGGCCCATTATCTATAGCTCTTTATTTCAGTAAACTACCTAGTGTTAAATGAATTATTTACATTTATCAGGTTGCCCAGACTGCAATAACACCACACCATGTTAAATTAACAAAAAAAAAAAAAAAAAAAAAAAAAAAAAAAGAGTAAAAAGCACCAAAGGAATTGAGTATTATTCTGACCCTGAGGCTCCACTGCCACCTGATGTCACTATTCTTGTCAGGCAAAGGCAGGCAGGCAAGCTGCATGTCTGCAAGAACTGACAGCTCTGGAAAGGATTTCAGCAGGTAGGAAGCCCCAGGGAAAATCATACAAATGATTTTACTAAGTCAAAAGAGCATGCCTTATGGACAGCACTTGCTAAGACAAATCCATTAACCAGGACAAACACAGACATTCAGTTAAGGGTGAATCTCCCTGAGGTCTTCTGGGGATAGGCTGGCACTGCCTGACACAAGTGGGCAGGAACTCCACATGGCAAACACCACAGCAGGGCAAAAAGCCCTCCTGCCCTTGCATTGCTGCAGCTTGCTTCCCAGTAAAGCACACTGAAGTAGGAGAAACTCCACAAATAAGACATCTGTCTGGCACACAAGAGCAAAGCCTGGACAGAGACCTGAAAACCTCATACATTTAATGTTGGCTGTGAAGCTCCTCCTGCCTATCAGGCTCCAGAGAGTCTTCACCGAGCTATAGGGGAACAATTGAGCATCTGAGGCAAGATTTAAGCACCAGGGACAGGAGTGGAGTCACCTGCACACTGAGATAATGGTCTGTGTTTGCATCCGGAAAGCTCAAGGGAATATTATGGCATTAGGAGCAGAACAGCAAGATTTTCAGTGAGAGGATATTGTAATTGCCATTCAGAAGCAGAGGGATAAATAAGTAAAGCACCCAGAAATGCTCACTTGAGAGCCTTTTGCTTCATGAGCAGGCAGCAGCACAAGGGAGGCCTGGAGGAACATTGGCAGAGGGTCTGGCTCTCTGGCCATGTGCTATGACTGTGACTAATTGCAAATGATTAACAACTTCAACTCATGTATACTCTGGCTCACAGAAGCATATAGTGGTTAATACTGAAATGTCTGCACATATTTACATGTGGCATCTAAAATACATATTTTATTTTGCATCTAAACAAATTTTCCACTTTGTGCATGATGAACCTGGTTTCCATGAGCACAGAACATATTTTTAATATGTTGGCTTGGCTTACCTGGGCTGTCAGATAGCTTTTGGTAACTCTGGTGTTAATTATACTACTGGCCAGCAACCCCTAGTCCCAGAACATGTTTTATTCCCCTAAGGTTTCTTGTAAAAACCAGTCAAATCCCTATCTCTGCACAAGGTTAAAAAAAATAAAAAGGCATGAAAGATATTAATGGCCCAGTTTGGTACTGATAAGAAAATACTACAAACCAGTGTTCCAGACTATTTTTTTCCTTTACTCAAGGCAATTTAATTTGTATATTAATGGAGTCTGGTTAGCCAGTATCTTTAATTCACCCACTGTGGAATCTGATGGTTTCAAATTCCCAGAAGCTGAAGAGCTCTGTAAACATGCTCCTGCTGCCCTCTAGTTATGTGTAAGCAAACCAACACAATTTTGCTGATAAACAATTGTCATGATAAAAAATGGTGAAACAATTATCAATTTTA
Source organism: Zonotrichia leucophrys gambelii (assembly GCF_028769735.1). Classification (NCBI taxonomy): domain Eukaryota; kingdom Metazoa; phylum Chordata; class Aves; order Passeriformes; family Passerellidae; genus Zonotrichia; species Zonotrichia leucophrys. Next base: position 6,334,527 of record NC_088180.1, on the reverse strand, counting down.
TAATATCCCTGTTGGATAGGGATTCTAACAATTCAGGTTAGAGGAATGGCACACCATTAATTTTAGTCATGTCTCAAACTACACAGTGGAGTTCAATGTAACAGTCACTGCCAGCTCCTACATACCAGCATTAACCATCCTCAAACACCAAACTTTCAATTAAACCATGGCAGTAAGTAAATGCTATTTATACAAAGCTTGCAGCTTGACTGTTTTACAAATGAGTATGTGGGAAGCAATGTGAAATATCAACTGATAGTTAATATTTAAATCACTGCTCATTTACACTTAAGGCAAGTTTCATTGCTATTTGCAGAGAATTTCAAAGTTTGGAATTCTGTGATTCATTTCAAGAACTTTTATAAATAACGCCCTATTATAACGGAAAAAAATAAAACCAAGTTGTGATGGATAAAACTTTCTCCCAGGAGAAAAGAATGTTTTTTAAAGACAGCAATAATTTTTTTATTCATGGAAAGAACAGATTTTTTGGTCTGTCTTAAAAAAGCATTTAGGAAGGGGAATGCTTCTGAAACAGATGCTTAACCTTAAAGAATCCATCCATTGATTGTACATAGGATAATCTGCAGTTAGAAGAAATAATGCCTTTGCAATGTCATCATTCACCCAGAGGGTGGTTGGGCACTGGAAGAGGCTCCCCAGGGCAGTGCTCACAGCACCAAGGCTGCCAGAGTTCCAGAGGCATTTGGCCAATGCTCTCAGACCCATGGGGACTCCTGGAGCAGTTCTGGGCAGGCCCAGGAGCTGGACTTGATGATTCCTGTGGGGCCCTCCAGCTCAGGATATTCCATGATCATATACTTTAACTAGTGGTAGTTTATGCCATACACATAAATGTGCCTTGTTATTAAGACTCAGTTCCACCAGTAATACAAGCATCAACTGAAACAATCAAACTTGCTTTTCACAGTGAATTTTGAACCCATTTCTATTAGGCACAGACAGACAGGCAGGGATGCCTTTAGCACAAATGGAGAGAGAGGAGCACACTGAAGTCCTGCAAGTATTCCCAGTATTTAGTCACCAGTCTGCCTTGGACAGCTCTCCACCCATGTATTGCTCTTCTCAGAGCCTACTCCAAGTTTCCCACATGTACCTACCAGGCACCTTAATGAAACTGGGGAGCTCACAGGTTACAGCAACAGCCTGGAATGAATCTGGGTTCCTTTTGTTAGCTCCGGACCATTAAGGTAATGAAGAGGAGATTGAGAAGCAGAACTCTGCTAAATATTTTACCAAACTTCATTTCATTTCAATCCTATTTTGCTTCAATTTAATGGAATTTTCCTAAAGGAAGACTCTCTAGAATCACGTGGCTCTAGCAAGATGTTCAAAGAGAAAAATTCAAATCCTACCTTGCTGCCATCTTCTTTCACCTTTCTCTGTGTCTCAGCCCCATCTTTGATAAGGAGATTCTAAATTTCTTCATGAGTCTTTTCTGCAGGGTCTATGCAGTCCCTGTGGAAGAAATTGGATGCATTGAAAATATCTCAATAATTCTCATTGGTTTATGAATTACAGGAGAACATTTCCTAAATTATTAAGCTGAATATGTACTAACACCAACCAGAAAATTCTTTATGAATTCCCAGATGTGATTAAAACAAAAAAGAGCAAGGAATCCCCAAATCAGCAGTTCTGTTATTGCTTACTGTCCTAACAAAACAAACCACTAAGGTTTAATCCAAAATTCAGTTATTAACTCCTTTCACTAAAGATAAACCCTATTAGCTAAGCAGATAACCAGTTCAACTCAAAAAGGGGAAAGAAGTTGAATATATATATTCAATGCTGTAATAAAGCCAATGCTCTCAAGATAGCACTTCTATCTCTTCTGCTCCCGTCCTTAATCCTAAAACCCAGTCAGGTCCCTCAGGTGGGAAACCTATCAGCATTCCTGCCCTTTATCACCTGGGCACTTCCACATTCACAGAACAACTCTATTTTCTCCTCCTCCTAAAGGAATCCTGTCACTTCCTCTTCAAAACTAGGAAAATGCTACAATGAAAAAGAAATTTGGGGCTGAACCTAGCAATACAATGCAGAACCACACAAATTGTACACCAGATAAACAGGCAGGAGGAACCCTAGAGCAGCTCAGCATGAGTCTGAGGCACAGGAGGGTTTGCTGGGCTGGTCAGGAGAGAGCAGCAGCAGTGGGGGGAGCAGTGAGCAGCAGCATGAGCAACTGCCAGGTTGCAGTGCAGGTGAGCAGTGAGCAGCAGCATGTCCCTGCCAGGCTGCAGGGCAGTGAGCAGTGATCAGCACCATGTCCCTGCCAGGCTGCAGGGCAGTGATGCAGGATCAGCACCATGTCCCTGCCAGGCTGCAGGGCAGTGAGCAGTGATCAGCAGCATGTCCCTGCCAGGCTGCAGGGCAGTGCAGTGATGCAGGATCAGCACCATGTCCCTGCCAGGCTGCAGGGCAGTGAGCAGGGATCAGCAGCATGTCCCTGGGCAGTGAGGCAGGGTCACACTGACAGGGCAGGGGCCAGGTCTCTGCCACAGAGAGCCCCAAGCAGGCTGCAGCACCTGGGCCTGGCTTCCACACAGCCTGCTCAGCTGGGCTCCCTCTGCCAAGGAGAGCTGGGGAAACTGTCCCTGTGACACATCCAGCTGGGCATCTCTGCACTTGGACACTCACAACTTGAAAATCAACAGTTTCAATGTGTCTGTTACCCAATATTTGAACTTTAACAATTAAAATTAATAGCAGTGGTAGGGTAAAGTTTTCAAATACAGTTTGGCAATTTATTATTTATTTTATTGCAAAGATTAAAATGCAGTGACCTGCTTAGAAAACTCACTTTTAGGCATTCAAATTTATTAGGTCCCTCTAAGAGGTTCCCAGGCAATCAGAATTTCTTCAGAAGGTACCAACATAGGCTCTAAATCACTGCAGGGCTTTTAAAAAATGTACTATTACTAACATTTTCTTATGATCATCATCATGAAAACATTGACATTTTTGCATTATAAAAATCAGTACCACAGACAATCCATCAACAAACAGATAAATTAAATTATTACTCAAAATATTTGAGCCATCTCAGCTACTTAGAGGCTATCCTTGCAGGCTGGCATTAGCAATGTCAGTGTTGCCTCTGACCTGCCACATTGCATTATCTTCACAATTAACTGGGAATCCAGAAGAACAATTTGACCATGATAGAAAGATAGCCTTGAATTACAGCCATTAAAGAGACCCATGGAATTTTTATTTAGGCACCCCAAAAGATTTAATAGGAGTAATAGCTTCAATTAAAAATTAAGCTTTACTTATGCAAAGTAGTGAAAGCAGAAACACAAGTTTTAGGTAAGTAGATGCTCTCAAAACCAGACAAATCTCTGAAAGTTTGGTTTCATTAAAAGGCATCTGGGTATCCAAACATCTCTGATTAAAAATGAACTTGAAATGAGAAAATAGAAAGCTGCTGTAAGCTTCTTTTTTTATTTGCCTGGCTCAGGTAACCGTGATAATTTTTCTCATGCTCTTATAACATATCAAACAGATAAAACTCTAGACCAACAGATTTATAAAATTAAGGATTTCACTTCTTATATCTGCCCTAGCAAGATGTGCAGAAAAAGATACTTCTAGAGCTGTGTGAGGCAAAATTCTGTCTGAACATAAGAAGACATTCCAAATATGTTGGTCTAATTGGCAGACAAATTTAAAGTCAGACTTTAATTTTATTTTTTTCATATTTTTAAACTTCTAATTAGTCATTAAAATAATCAGTAGTCTAAAATTTCTCCTGCAAAACAAATGCTTAAGCAAATTCCTGAAAGCTTATCCAAGCTTGAAAAAGCCTCCTACCTAATTAAAAGCATTGAAAAAATCAGACAGTTGCTTCCTCCCTCTCTGTCCCAATTCTCCCTTTTTTCATCCTGTCATATTAAAAAGACATTTTTTAAAAAAATTGTCCATAATAAATGTATGAACTAACTGTGGTCTTTTAAATCTAGTTCAAGAAAAATACACTGAAAGCAGTTTGCATTCACTCATGACTAACAAAACCCCTTTTGATGTTACTGGAAAAGAGAGAAGTTTTATTTTGAGAGCTAACTATCACCAGAATCAAAGGCAGGTCTAATACTGGAAAAGTCTTCCCTGTGTGCCTGTGTCTGTTGTGACTGCTCACCCCCAGCTGGCTCATGAAATGGTTCCTCAGACATCTGTGCTGGGGCTGTTACTCAGTTTTTACTCTGTCAGGTTCTCCAGCACTGAGGAGAGGAGTCACAGATGACCAAGGGCTGTATTTCCTATGTGCTGCAGGACATTCATTCAGCAGCTCAGCAGCCCCTTCTCTGGCTGGTCAGCAGGGGCTCGTGTTAGGGGAGTGCTGAGTGAGCTGTGCTTTGTCACTGCCCTGGCAGCCCCGCTCCTGAGCCAGGCTCCTGGCACTCAGCACACCCACCTACACCGCCTTTGTAACAGGGACAGCAGCTGGGCTTTGAAACCAGCAACGAGAGGGACAAGTCCCGCCGATGGTGTCACAAACAATAACAGCAAAGCCCAGCTGGAAGAGGGATCCACTACTCCCACACACTTGGCCATCCCAGCAAACCCGGGAGCCAGCAGGCACTTTCTGGGCTCACATCTGCTGTGTTTGGGAAATCAGAGCACGGCTGCTCCATGCTGTGCTGCCCATGTGGAAAAACACAGCCTCCATTCCTGACCATGGCAAACCCATCTTCAGTGCTCCAGAAACATCCATGAAGTCTGTATTTCTATAAGGGATTCAGATAAAATAGACCATATCTAGTGTTTTGAGTTGTTTGTTGCGAATTTTCCATCAAACCCTGCATTTAATGTAGTTTTAGTTTCTCCTCCAGAGGTCCACAGCTTTTCATCAATGGAACAATCTAGTAGTTGCTTTGAGAATTCCTTTGAGTCCAGCAAGGAATCTCATTTTGAAAATCTGCCTGTCTCTAAAGGATCCACAACCTCCAAATATGCGGTGTTCTGACAACAAAAATGATTCATTTTTGTTTCCATTCTCTGAATGCTCCTATTTGCAACAGTTTCCATGCAGGACTGTCAGCAGTTGGCTGGAGAAGCATTTTGCACTGAGCCATGACTGGCTGCCACTCTCTGATGCTGAGAGCAATGAATTTCTCTCTGAATTCCTCTCTGGATTCCTCCCTGTCTCCAGTGACTCACCAGGGCATTTGCCCTCTGCAGCCCTGCTGCTTCTCTCAGTGTGCTGTGCCAGTTCAGAGGGGCAATTAGAGAAAGCACAAGGTCTCATTTCAAAGAGAAGATGATAGGTGATGTTTGCTGCTGCACAGGCTTGAAAAACATCAGCTTCACCAGTGATGGCTTAAAATAAATCATACAAGGACTGGACTGATGTCCTTAGTAGCGATACTGGGACATTGCAGGAGAAGTTAGGAAGGAATATTAGGGAGTGCTGGTTTTATGCAAGGTAAGAAATACAGTTGTAAATTTGTAATCCATGCATTACAAGACAAGAAATAAAAAATTCTCCCCAAAGCCATATTAAAAATGTTTGATGAACTTAACCATAAGGATTCTAAAGACCAAAATTCAGTATTCTCTAGCAGATGAGGGCACCCTGACTAGTTTTCCTTTTAGAAATCTTGACTGTAGAAATTTGGCTTTTCAATATTAAACTGTCTCATGCCCCTGCCTCAAATAAATGAATCTGCTCTCAATTTTGCTACAACATTCTGTCTTTGAAGGGGTTTGAGCTTAGCTTTATGGTCAAAAGCCTTATTAGAATGGTTTTTAGAGACCAAGTGACCATTTTTGTGAAACTCATGTTAGTTATTTAAATTGCAGCAGATGGTAATTTTTTCAGGAAAGAAAAATTTCTAGTGTGTTGCTTTAGGACAAGAAAAATAAGGTTGATCTTCAGATGCTTATAGATGAGGATCTGTTAAAGCTGTAGGCCTAAAATGCAGATTTCCTATCAACTTTAATTAGCTTCTGTAAACCCTAAATTATGTAGTTGTTTAAAATTAACCAGGGTGAAGAAAAGCAGTTTTGTCAACTTTCTGTTATTCACACTCATCCAAAAAGAAGGCAAAGCAACTCTGTAATGGTGATTTGTATGTCAGTGAGAAATGAATGGCAAGCCCTGAAAATGCATCCGAAGGACCTGACAGAGGCTGAAATGAGAGGAACAAGAATTCCTTACACAGAAATCAAAGTGCAAACGTGCTGAGCGCGATGTCAGTGAAAACATGTGAGGTTTCTTTGGACAGAGAAAAGCACCTGTAAGGTAGATGTGCTGAGAAATCTCTGTAGTTACAGCATTTGAGATGTCTCATTCACAGAACATAGTGTGCTGCCACTGTTGTTTAATATGCTCACACTTTAATGTGAGTGTATGCTAACAGTAATAAAAGACAAGTATGAATTTTGAAAAATGTTTGCATGACAGAAATGACCACAAGTCTTACTCATTAGTTATGCAGTCATCAGGGAAATTTGACAAAATTGCTGCAAACCATATAAATCAAGATTTACAAAAGAATCAATTAAAAATTATTTCCTCACTTATACTACAGGAATTTAGGATTTCAGCACCATCCCCTGAAGATTTTACCTTTTGAGACCTTGGGCTGTGCATGGTATTGACCCTTTCATCACGGAGGGGTAAAGCCCTTGTCAACAAAGCCAAGTGTAAAGCAAAAAAATGAGCCAACAGTAGAGGTCAGCCATGAACTATAGATTTCCTCTCCAAATTTCTTGCCTGAAAAATTCATGCTGTTTACTGAACACCCAAAAATATCTGGGACACCTGTGCCAAAACAGCAGTGAATAACAGTAGAAGAAGAAGAAAAGAAAATGAGTCCTTTCCAAAATGAGACAAGGCAAAAATCCAGACACTAAGAGCGCTGCCACAGGAAGGCTGAAGTACAAATTAATAATAACACTTGTTTTTTCTGTGAATAACACAGAGCTCCCCTAGCAACTTGCTCTTGTCTGCTGGCAGGTCCAAAAAAGGTCAATATCTTATGGAAAAAAACCCAACCAAAATGCAAGAAACCAACAGCTATTATTTGGCTTTTGGAGAGTTAGCTTTACCACTTGCTGGTTTCCACTACCCCTTCGTAAAGTTGTCTGGCACGTTGGCTCATTTGAAAAGGGGAAGGTTGCAGTCCTGCTGTATGTGACAGCTGGAACACATGATGTGCCAATTGCTGAATTACTCAGGTTGCCCCAAGATGCATGTGCTTTTGTGCTCAACATTTAAAAATATTTAAACAGTAGCTACATAAATTAGGTCAGTGCTTAAGCTGGAACAGAGAACCTGAATTTTTAAAGCTGAAAATTAACATGGGCTAAATAAACTGCTGTTTGACAGTCATTTGAAAAACAAGCACTTAGTTATCTCTTGCAAATGACAACTTTCTTCAATATCATTCTTTTTTAAGTGCAGCTGCCTAGGACATTCATTTAATGTAGCAACTGGATTTGAAGGGCAGGGATTTGGGCTGAAAGAAATAACCCATCCTTGGTGTCAAAATCGCACTTAGAGCTGCAGATGGGAACCAGACAATCAACAAAATGCCCTGAATTTTCTAGGCCTGCTTTCCAACTGCGGTGCATTATACCTGTAGCAGGCAGGAGCTCAGCCACCATTTTACTGCCATGTGTTTGTCAAGCACTAAACACAGTGTCCCTTGGCCAAGGCTTTCTTTCCCATATCTAGACAAAACATCCAGCACCTGAATCCCCAGCCCTGCATCTCTGATGGGGATTTAACAGCCATGTGTGCAACATCATTGTGGCCATTGCTCTTCATACCTAGATGTGACCCATGCCAAGCTGCTGAGGCCAGCAAGGACTGGCCCTGCCCTGGTCCATGCCCCGGCTGCCTTTCCCTAGCGCTGCCCTCCTCGGCCCCGGCAGTGGTTATCCTGCTCGGGCCACTCCGCTGCCCTTTGAACTAATTCACCTCTCTCAGAACAGCAGCAGCCGCCGCCGACGGAGAAGGAGGATGACCTGTGCCGAGGAGGACCGGGGAGCGGCGGGGGGCTCGGCGGTGGCTGATGCCCTTTGGCTTTTGGGGCGGTGCAGGCGATGTGCGCTCCCCGGGGCGGTCGGGCCGGCTCCCCACCCCTGCTCTCCCGTCCCCGAGCAGCCGGGGCTCCCCGCGGTGCCGCAGCGGGCTCGGGGAGGGCAGGGGGCGAGGGCGGGCGCGGCTGCCCGCCAGGGGAGGGGGCCGCCCCCGCTCTCGGCTCTATAATGCCGGGGCCCCCTCGCCCAGCCGCGCCGCATCGCTCCGGCTGCTGCAGCAGCCTGAGAGCGGCTCCGCTCCCTCCCCTCCGGCCCGGAGACGCTCGAGGATTAGGGAAGGGAGGGAAATCCATCAGGCGAGAGGCAGGTCGGGGAGGCGGGCCGTCAGCATCCCTCCGCTCCGCCCGGGCCGGCGGCGCCGTAGGGCGAGCTCCGGTGCGGGCGCAGGAAGGGGCCGAGCTGCCGGAGGTGCCCGGGGCGCCGGCGGCTCCCTGCGGCCCGGATCCGCGGCCGGGGGCTGGCGGGGCTCGGCGGCGGGAGAAGCCGCCGCTGCTGTCGGCGTGTCGGTCGCTCGCAGCGCCGGCTCTCCCGGGATGGGCCTCCAGGAGCTGGCGGTGTGGCTGCTGGCGGCGGCGGGGCTCGTGCGCGGTGAGTGGGCGCCGGCCCCGCGGGCAGCGCCGGGAGCCGCGGCGGGGCGGGTGGGTCGGGGCAGCCCCGGGCGCTCCCGGCACGGCGCCTCTCCGGCCCCGGCCGGCCCCTTCTGCCCTCTGACAGCCTCGGGGGCTCGCCCCCGTCCCGGGCCGCGCTGGGGGCTGGCCAGCGCTGGGACCTGCCGGGAAGGGACACGGGAGAAGGACGGTGGGGATGGGGAACCGAACTCTGTCAAGGGACTTAAATGGTGCATGTCCCAGGGCAGGGGCTGCGGCTTTTTGTGGGGCGAGTTAAGGACGTGAAAACCGGGAAGAGGGAGGGCGGTCTCGAGCGGGACAGGGAGGTCTCACGTCCAGAGAACCTGTTCGTACCCTGTCGCACATTCGCCTTCATTCGAAAACTGCCTCTGTCCCTGGACTACTCTGCTCCATTCATGTAGACCTGCTCCCTCTCTCCACAGAAAGACGGCAGAATAAGCATCCTCCCTGGATTTGAAGTGGAAAAGGACAGAAATCCCCAAATATTAGCATGTATATTAATGTGGCGTCTATCATCTCTGCCAGGAACACCCTACTCCACTTCATTTCTAACTGCATGAGCAGAGAACAAAGCGGAGTGTATTTGCCCCAAAGAGTTCTCTGTCTGAAGCAGCCCCAGAGCAGTGCTCAGTCTAACCTGTGGCCATTTTTTTTCCCATTGTCTTGCTGATGCCTTCTGCCGTAATTCTGTTCTGCTTTTCTGGCTATAGGTATGCCAGGACAGGTGTCAAACCACAGCTACTCTATTTGCTCTTCATCATTTCTTGCTGCTGGACTGAAGGGTGTATACATTGAGAAAGCACCCTTAGCATTTAGAATGTATCACTCCTGGCCAGTCAAGAAATGATCAAAGAGGTAATTTCCCCTTACAGGCTGGGAAGAACATTTGTGATTAGGATTTTGTTGTAGTAGCTAATGAACTATTTTAAACACAGTGGCATTTTTTCTGGGAATGCAGCAGGTGTAATAATAGATACATAATATCTGATAGGAGTAAAAAAGCATGCCTGAGCTTTTTCTGATGTAGACTCCTTATTATTTATCTTTTTATCCCTGTGTCCAAAGAATCTCTGCAAGGAGAGTTCCAAAGGAAGCTTTACAAGGAGCTGCTGAAAAATTACAATCCGTTGGAGCGACCAGTTGCAAACGATTCCCAGCCACTCACTGTCTATTTCACTCTCAGCCTCATGCAGATCATGGATGTGGTAAGTCTGTAACCTTCTAGGAAACTGTTTTAAAGGGTGGATTTTCCCTTCCTAGAAGGGACATTTGAGATAGCAAAGGAATTACAAGAAATTGGAAAGCACAACTAATTCAAGACACAATGCCAAATTTTGTCTGCATCTTTAAAGAACTAAACGTAGAAGTATCATTTACCTATTTCTTAGATCTCTTCTCAGAAATTCCCAACATTTTTAGCAGTGAAAAATATTTCAAGGGGACCTCAAAATGCACACTTTGCCTTTCAATCTTTAACTGTCCTTAGAACCAACAAGCAGTATAGTCTGGGAGGGACTTGCAAAACCAAAGTTCTTAATTTCTGGTGGTCACTTAAGAACTGCCTATTTTGGAGGATGGAGGGGAGAGGAAATCCCACCAAAATCCAAGTTGTGTTATTTCCTTTGGTATGTAGACAAGAGTGCTACATTCTATATGCTTAAGTAGCTACTGTATTTTACAACCACACTTGACTGGTATATCAGTAGGTATTACTGTGCTGTGCTTGTACAATGCACTGCAGGATCTTTTTGGGTTCAAATATGACTAATTTAAGCTTCACTGTCACAGTGGCACAGAGATGCAACTCAGCATATAAGCAGGTTCACAGTATTTATCTTTACTGAATTCAACTAGCTATGACAATTAATAAGGAAGTTAAAGTCTTAAAAATGTACTTAACCTCAAAATTCCAATCTCTTCCTATCAGATGCCTAAAGTTCAAGACAGAGAGTTAATCTGTTCTGGAGTTGTCAAATTTAATTAAAACCCATACAAAATGAAAGGAGAATATCCACAGATCACTAGCCAATCTGGGTGTAGTCAATGACTGGCAGTCTTGGCTAATATGATTCAAAAGGGAGCTTTTGATCCTATGTCCCTGTCAAGAACCACCCTTCACAGTCAGTCAGAAACCTTAGGTATTTTAACTGGCTGTTTAGTTACAGCTCATTCTGCTTGCCATAAAACTCACTGCATTTCTTTCTCTGAGATCTGGGATTGACAACCAAAGAAAGAAATCAACCATGAAGTAAATTAAGCTTCATGCTATAAAACAAATGAGTTATATTCATTGTCAACAAGAAGCAAATGCTGGTGGGAATGACAGCTACTTGCAATAACAATTACTGGTTTAACAAGCTAGAAACAAAACATGTCACCATCACACTTTCCTGTAGTTTATATATTCACTTTAATGGCTTCTCAGCTGATAGCCACTGAGTGTAATTGGGAGTTAGACCTCTCCAGAGCAAATCCATCAAACCCCTGCCAGAACAGATCGAGCCAGGCTGGATCCTGGTTGCTGCTATTCCTTAGGTGAAGTCTCTTCCATTCCACTCTGACTTTGCTGACAGGAAAAGGGAGATGGTATATGAAATATTTTCTAAATACAATTGATGTTTCCTACCTTGTATTTCTAGTTTTAAGCTGTCCTATTAAAACCAGACATTTTCTACCCCATGGTTTTAGTTATGTGTTTCTTTTGATGGTATTGTGCATTAATATGCATGCTAGTATCAGCAGTACATAATGAGGGATCTGTAAGTGCCAATTGCCCCAGCTTAGTGGAGTTCACTAGAAAATAGAATTAATTAATTGTCTAATGAGAATGCAAGCTGGCATAGCAAATTATACAAAATGTTTCTAGATGGGGAGGAAAAGCAGGGGCAGCATCAGAAATATGCAGTTTGTGGATGTATTACTGAAGATGAGAACTAGGAAACTAAGGGAGTGTTTAGAGAAGAAGTGGGAGTACATGGTAGGCCTGAGATACAGCAAAAGAATTCAGAAGAGAGGTGGAATTTAGATGGAAGAGGATGGAATGCAAAATGGAAAGTAAGAGGTTTGAAAAAGTGGACTTCAAAAGGAAAAATCTTAAAGAGACAAAGACTACAGCATACCTTAGAGGAAGGAGAGGAAGAGGGGCTAATGGATGGTCATAGCTTCAGCACAATGGCAGTAAAAATAAAAAATAGGATGTAGATAAACTATTTATTTTTCTCTACTTCTCACCTCATGGAAATCCCTCAATCTGCACATAAAACTGGTCTTTGCTTTCTGTTTTACTGGTATTTTTTTCAGTGCTGGCATGGAATCTTAACATAACTTAGGCTTAGGAAAATTTCTAGTGTATACAGTTTCAAAAAAACAGATTATTGAAATATACTGATATGATATAATTTCCACAGAGAAAAAAATTACAGCCACCACATTTTGAAACACTATATGGAGGTAAATACCTTCTAACAGTGTTGTTTTCTCTTGCATCCATCTCAATAATAGTATCAGAGAACATTCAGCCACTGCCTATTGGTTTGGAGGGAACACTAGGAATAGACACAGCAGCAGTGCTTTTCCTACTGTGCTACATCTCATACAGAACAGTAAATGAATGGCACAGAAAAACAAATGCAGTGAGCATGAGGGTGTGAGGTTTGTGCCTAGCCTAGCATTTTTACAATAGATATATCTGTATCAACTTTAAGTTAATACAATTCAGAGAAAGTATCAGAGGGTATTTCATCCCCAAAAGTCAGAAGATGAAACCTTAGAAATTAAGTGGCCACATATTTATACTGCAAATGACTGCTCTGAGACACAAGCATGAAGAACTGGAATACACTGAGGTACAGAGTGATAGTTCAAACAATTTTTACTGCTACCTAAATGAGTACAAAAATCACAATCTTATTTTAGTTTGGATAAGGCCTCTAGAGGTCATCTTGTCCACTCCTCTACTGCAAAGATGTCTTAAATGGATGATGTTACTCAGGACTGTGTCAGGTCAAGTGCTGACCACTTTGACAGTCTTCCTGGCTCCTGTCCAGAGTCTCCACAACATTCCTGGGCAGTCAGTATTCCACTACCATCATGGTAGATTTTTCCTAACATCTAAGCATAACTTCATATTTTTCAACTTGGGAACAGTACAAAACAATTCTAGAAGAAATGAGACATCTTTTATTCAGGAAAATAATAATAAAAGATACTTTTGTTGAAGTATTCCAGATATCTTAGCCATTTGCAGCAAGGTGTGTATATTTCTGAATAACACAGCAGAAAGCTAGAGAATGAAATTTTGGTAACCCCACATGTCAGAACTATTTCTTTGAGTGGCTGTCAATGGTTCACTCTCAATATATAAGGTTTTCAGCTCTCTGGCTGGAATCTAGAATTTTTACCAGCTTTCCATATGGAAGATGGGGCAGCAATTTGGGAGTGTCATGAGCTGATCTCAGCCTTTGCCACTGAAGAAATCTGAGTTCTGGGCTCGTGCTCCCACAGGTTTGGCTTGCACCACTGCCTCTCTGAGTGAGAGTTACCTTATCCTCTTTTGAGGGGTCAGTTCTCTACATGACCTGTACTTTGGGCTTAGATTAGCTTAAACTGCTCACAAAACCGCCTGTGGTGCTTCTTCACTTAACAAGTCATATGTTTCAAAAAATACAAGTGAGCTCTATCTGTGATTCAAGTTGCAAAACTTGGGAGAATTCTGGAGCAATACCACCTTAGTTTGTGATTCTTCAACAAGACTCATGGTGACAAACATTTTGGTGGGTATAAGTGTGGCCATTTTGGTCTACTCTGATTGTAAATTAGTTAATTTTTTAGAATAAATATTTAATAATTTATTTAAGAAAGTTGAATTAAGCTACTTATCTACATGAATATTCAAATTCTCACTTATGTTGCCTAACACTACTTAGGAATCTTTCATGGTTCTTGAAGACACTTGCTGGCTAATTTAATAATTTACTACACAACAGTTTTTGCTTATTTTCCAGTTTCTCCTGTTCCTTTTTAAAAAAAATTTCTAGGTAGGGGAAAGAAAAGCACTGAATAGTTGTTTGTGTGTAGTGAGCAGCAGCAGAATCTCAAGGGAAATCCTGTTCCTTTAGGCTGTTCAACTCACTTATGCAGACCAAAAGATAAATGAAAGCATGCAAACTTTCTTACATTTATCTGAACTTAGTCAAAGTTTGCTTATCCTACATTGCCCTTGGTTACTTGCATGACTTAGTTTTATATATTCAAGGGCTTTTGTCCTTGTTTTGTGTTACCCAGTGAAGTGATCCAGCTGACTACAATGACTTACATACAAGGCTTTGCAAAGCCTCTGCATAAGGACCTGCAATTCAGTGTTTGCAGTCCAATACTCCAGACCCACTGGGCAAGACAGTAATGTCAAATATCCTGAAATTTTGAAAAGAAAATTATGCTGTCATTCAAAGAAGCATAACAGCTTCTGTAAAGAAACAGACTATAAATCAAACATCTTATCCACCAAAAAAGGGGAAAAAAAAAGAATTTTAAATCTGGAAAACTAATAAAAACAACCAAATCAAGAGGCTCATTGAAAAATGGTGCTAATGAAGTTCTTAAGCTGTTTATCAGACCTCAGCAGCCTCTTTGCAAACAATAGCTGTAGCAGAAGCTCATCAGATCTGCATTATTCTTTTAATTTTAACATTCATTAGAAAAACAGGGAGAAACTGTTTGCACTTTCATCTTGCAGCCATTCCCATTCCACCATAATTTATTCCTGAGAGTTTAGAAAACTGGAAGGGTGCTGGGATGTGCCTTCTGATATTTTTAGTTAGTTTAATAGCATGAAAGTTACTGGATTATAACAGAAAACAGAGTATTCAATTTTTCCATGAAATCTGAAGAACAGATCAGACAAGAGTCTAAAATATTCTTATAATTGCTCTACTTTAACAAGCAGACAACACCTCTCCTTACCCTAGTGTGGTGAGATGTTAATATACTAAGAGAAGCTGCAACCTTATTTCTGTGATATTTGTCTATCTTTCCTGTGCTTCTAAAGATCTCCTGGATTTTTTAACTCTTCTGTCAGCATTTTACTTAGTCTTCTCAAACAGGGTTTAGGTCTGGAAAGATATTTTAAACACAGGAGGATGTGTAGGATGGAATGGGAAGCAATGAATGTACACTAATTAAAGGCAGTTTGCAGGAAGGAAAAAAGGACTGACTAAAGGCTATAAAAAACCCTCCTGATAATAGTTCACTTGAGGACATTGGAGATGTCCATTGTATGTGAAAATCAGAACTTATATTCTGCTTTCTGGTTCCACAGGAGAGATGTTTGGAACTTTTCTGTAATATGAATCAGCTGGGGTTTTTCTGTTTGTAAGGGTTTTCTTTCTGAGTAAAGTGAAGCAGTTTCTCAGGCCTTATTCTTTGTGACATAATCAGTTTGAATAATAAAAACTCAGTACCTCATATTTTGTTCTCTAACTGCATTGGTATGGACACCCCATTAACTTAAAAAGTGACTAAACATCTGCTTCTATGTCAGTTGTGATGAAAAGAGCTTGTAACCTTCCTGTGAAAAGCATGGCTGAGGTGCTAGGAAACAGATTCCTCTGTGACACTGCTGCAGAGCACAGGGACCACCATATAAAGCCTTCACATTTTGCACAGGGCTTCTTACTAAAACAACAGATCCTGCGAAGTCACATCATCTAGTAATTATTAGTAGTCCTCAGTAATCAGCTAATGAAACAAAATTACAGTGCAAGATGTAATTCCTGGGAGTCAGATCTGGATAATACTTGGTCTTATACAAAGCTTTGAATTTACAGAAGTTTGGGACTGAAATGAATATACTCCTTGTAATATTGGTTGTTAATATAACCCTTGTAATAAAAAAGTTGTTCCTTTTTTCAAAAAGACTGTCATGTTCAAGTGTGAGATGATAGAGGATGTCACTATTTGATACACAAGTTCACATGCTTTGTTTTGACCAATATGGATCAGCTTGTTATGATCTGTGGTAATTTGCTTGGAAAGATAGAAAGACCCATATTTCTTCAGAAATGTTCTTGCCTTTGGCTAGTGGAGGATCTGGCTCCCTGCAGTACCAGTGCTAGTGGAGCACTCCCAGCCCTGGAGCTGCTGGGTGCTTTCCCTGCTGCTGCTTTCCTGGGAGAGCCACGGGCTGTCCCAGCCTGAGCTGCCCTGGCTGCAGGGTTTGGTGTCTGCTCCCACAGAGCAGTTCCCTGCTCCACAAACCTGCTGCTCCTTGGGAAAGCCCCTTCAGTTCCCTGCTCCACAAACCTGCTGCTCCTTGGGAAAGCCTCTTCTGCTGTGCACAGAACGAGGGGAGCTGCCTTGGTTGCTCCTGGGTTTGGTTTGCCTCTGACTGCAGTGTCACCATGCACGAGAAGGGAGTTCAAATGCAGGTGGCTGCCCCTGCTGAACACATTTCTTTTCTGGAAAGGCTTCTGGAAGTGCTGTGGGAGGATGCTGTGGGCTGGGTGAATTATGTGGGGAAAAGCAACTCCCAAGTAACCATCACGGCCCCAGCCCCAGTGCTGTGGTGTGATCTGTGTGGGTCTGTAAGTTGGCAGGAATGTGCTGCAGCAATTTTGGGGATGATGGCAAGGGAAGGCAGGAAATGCTGCTAAAGCAGTGTGGTATTTCTGTTCCTGTCCTGTCTCTGCTCAGGGCTGCATTCTCAGTGCCCTGTAGATACAGTGCCTGCTTTTCTCTCAGCAAAGCACACCCTATCAAAAGTTTCCAGTCATTTACAAATCTAATATTGCTGACAGCAGCTGAACAAAGTATTGTCAATGGACTGGAAGCAAACAATTCTGTATCTCTGAGCTGCATATTAACATAAATACATTCAAATGTTAATTACTTCAAATGTTAATTACTTCAAATTTGGATTATACAGATGTGAAGTCTTCAGTTTGTCCTGAACTCTTCACCATATTCAGTAGCCTAAATAGACCACTAAATAATCCAACTGTTCCCAGTCTAAATATATATGTGAATTACAAAAAAGGAAAAGAAAGGAAAGAAAGGAAGGAAGGAAGAAAGATCTCACAATAGGTAGGCAGCAGGGACCCTATTTGTACAAGGACTTATGTAGAAAAATAAATCTTTTAAAATTCACTTAGAATTTTAATTACTTAAATAATTTACTTTAATGTGTTAACCAATTTATTTTTAATTTATTCAAAATTAAAAGATTTATTTTCCAAGAATAACCAGAAGCAGCCTGAAAGACATGTCTATTCAGATTTAACCTTCACTTGTGCTTGCATTTTCATGCCTGTTACTGCAACTAGAATTTGATTTGTAAAAAGGAAAGGCTGGTAACCCTGGCTTCAACAGCAGCTAACTGTGAAGCACTAAGAGCGTGGCATGAAGCCATGTGCTGCTCACTGGCAGCAAGATAAGAATATGATATTCATCCAGTTCATCTCTCCCAAATCTTCTGGTAGTGATGGGAGGCCACATTTGCATGGTTTATAATCCTGTCTCCTCATTCCCTGTGTGCTCCTCGGAAAAAACTCCCCTGAAGGGAAGATGATCAATAACCCTGTGCAGACCTGGGGGACCCAGGCACATGTTCAATCACACAGCACTGCTACTTTGCACTTTTGTTGGCTTGTTTTCTGTGTTCACTCAGAAGCGTTTGCACATTTCTGTGCTCAGCATCCCCTTAATTACTCTCAGTAACTACACAGGTTTAGGGTTTGAGAGGAAGGCAGGAAGGAAGGAATGAGGCCTCTTACCCACCATCTCCAAAACTACTAAATGCAACAATGAGGACAGAAAAAGTAATGAGCACTGACAGAGCTCAAGAAATTCAGATGAGCATTTTTATGGATTTTGGAGTGCTCACTCCATCTCTGTCCCCACAGACAGAAATAATCTTTTCACAGAGGAGAATTTGCTCTTTTGTGCTGTGGGAAAAACAGCCTGAAGGACCATGTAGGTGTTCTGACATTTCAGTCATGACGCTTGTTGCATTTGTGAAGAAACAGAGCTACGGCTGATTTCCATCAAAGTGTTCCTCTCAGCTCAGCTCTGTTAGTCAGTGCCTCTGTAAGTGATTCTCCACAGGCATACCAGAGAAGTGGGGACAGTATGGATTTTCATGGAAAGCAGGAAAGGAAGGCCCTTAAGAGGACTCTCAAATGTGTCCATCAGAGGATGGGTGAGGAATAACTGGAACCTGTGTAATATGACTCATCTTCTCGAGTTATTGAAGTGTCTTAGCAATACTTCTGTGTCAAGAGTTGCAGAGACATTCAGAAGGATAAACAAAGAATTTTGTACTCTGCCCTTCTCCAGAAAGTTTTTTAATTTCTATGGTGATGCCTGTGCTCAATCCTAGATTGACCCGAGAGCCCAAAACATCCAAGATAATGGGTAATGTTACATATCACAGAAATTTTGGAGCAACTCCTCCTTGCTTAATTTTCCTACACTGAAGCTGGAGGTAGGATGTAGTATAGTTAGAGACACTGTCTGGGATGAGTAATAGCATTTTGCCAACTGACCCTGTGAAGCTGGCTTTACCTAAGTCCATTTGTAGTGCACAGAGCCATTCCTTGCGGCTGTGTAAGATGCCTCTGGGTTCCTCAAAGATTTCAGCTGCTGCTAAATCATAGAAAATATGCTCTGGTCAGGTGTGGAAAGTTTTGATGCTGTTAGTCACAAAACTAGGATAGATGAATGCCAGCACCAGGCTGGTGCTGGAGCTGTGTGCTCTGATCACTCACAGGGGAGAGGGAGAGGAAGAGACAGCTCTGGGTTCAGCTCCCTGTTCCCCCATAACTTCTCTCCTTGAAGAAATAACACACGCACTTTCCTTCCACTTCAGTCTGCTGGTACACTGAAGTGTAACAACCTGACCTTTCAATTTCAGTGTTTTGCAGCTAACCTCTAGGAAGATAAATCAAGTTCAAAGGCTTTGATTCCCTCTGGTTTTAACACCATGTAATGAGAGGGGCTATGGGCTCCCTTCTTTGATCTTATCTTGTGGTACTGTTGGTAGTTCCCAGGTTCCAGCATGTGTTCAGAGCTGGGCTGCCTATCTCTGTGAGACTGGCAATGGTAATCAGCACCTAGAGCCAGTATTTAACACTAATTCAGGGTTCAGTCCTCTCAACAGGAGTCTGCTACAAAATACACTAGAATCAAGAATTATTTGTAAATAAAGCAACAGAAGACAGTTATTACTTTGCATGTTTGTGAGAAATTTAACTGCACTTTAAGGTCTATGCTATATTCAAAAATTGAACTGAGTGAAACACCTACAATTAATCACAGAAATTCATAAGGTAACCTGAAAAATGTAACTTGCTCTTCAAAATATATTTTTTCATGCAAGATGTGCTGATGTATGTGATTAGTCATGCTGTACTCTGCTCATTTCATATGCCTTATCCCTGCTTGTCTTTGCAAAGATGAATGTGTTCATATCTAAATACAATCTCTTGCTAACAATGATGTACTGAAAAAAAAAGAAGACAGACTGCTGTTACAATTACATCCCCATGGTAACAAAAATGGTACATCATGAGCCTCTCACACATATTTATAATATCAACTTCTTTTTCCTGGAACTCGGTGAAAGCCACTTCTCCAGCTTCTACCAGGACAAAGCCCTGGTGCAGCCAATGGCAGCACAGCTCTGAGACCTCACAGAACACAAAGACCTTCCTGCATCCTGAGAAGGCTCCTCACACAGATGCTCTGAGTTAAGGTCACTCTTTTGTACTCTTTCTGCAGCAGCTTTTTGCTCTGATGGATTTGCATCTATCTGGGGAGACCTGTGTGTGGTCTGAGCAAACTGCCTTTCTTTTAAAGCAATATCAAGAAACTGGGGAGAAAGCAAATGCTTTCTACAGAAGTATATAAGACAAGTTGGTGTGGAGAAAATGCTGGCCTTTTCCAGACACAAACAGTGCAAGTTAAAAAAAAAAAAGGCAAAACAAACAACCTCCCTCAGAGTTCACCTGAATTAGGTTAAGCAAAGTAATCAGACTCCTTATCTCATAGTCCAAACTCAACCTTAACCCAGGTAAAATTCAAATTGTATTTTTCTAGATTTTAAAAAAATAGAAAAAGAGATATTCAGAATGCCAAAAATGAACATCTACTCCTATCCCAGCAACACAGAATGCTCTAACAATATTTTAGCATTTTAACTTCAGAAACTTTTCAACTTTCTCAGAACTCCAGCTCTAAGCAGAAGCATACTTGTCTGTTACATTCAGGTTTACTTCCCCAGTGCTTTGTTTCACTCCATGCACACCTGAACAGTGCATGAGAGAGAGAGGAACTCCAGGCTTCAATATCCATACAGAACATGTCTGAAAATCCCCAATTTTTTCAGACTTCCACATAGGTCAAACTCTACAGTACCTAAAGCCTGAACTGTAACTATGTGTAAGCTCATAGTAAACCTTGTATTAAATATGTAGTGGCTCAAGTGTTAAGTACAGACCAGAACTGTAAACTGGGGCACCTGTCCACCCCTCACACCTGGAGCTTTCCTTTCCTCTTCTGCCATTCCCTCCCTCCCAGGTGCTGGATGCTTTTCCTCAGGAGTGTGGCTGAGTGACTTGCAGAGTCTCCATCCCACAGTTTCTGCAGTTTCCATCCCACAGAACCTGGAGACCCCTGTGGCTCAAGCACAGCCTCTGCACCCCCTGCTTCCAGCACCAAGTTCCATTCACACTGAGCTCACACTGCTCTGCCCAGCCTGGCCCTTCTCTTGCCGGAGAGACACATTTTTCCTTTTGTTTAATTTGCTGAAAATAATGTGCTTGTAGGATAGAGGGAAGATTTACAATGTAATTTTTAAAAAATCCATTTGTTGATTTTCTATTAATATATCTGCATTTTAAACAATTTGGTTAAAAAAACCCGACAAGAGAATAAATAATCTGAACAATTTCAGATGTTCTGGATGAGATATGTTTACAAACTGTCAAGACAGGAAAATGCTCAATAAACACTAAGCAGCATATTCTAGAAAGTAATTTTAAAAATAGCATTACATGTATATACCTAGTCCAGCCTGGAGGAGTGCATTTCAAAGGAAAATGGTACAAGCAGGCATTGCTTTGAAATAAAGCTTCCATATATTGAACTTTAAACATTACAGGCTAGTTAAGGAAATATTTATGAAGACAGGACAAATTTTATAGGTGAGAAGCTGCACAAAATTGAACTAACAACACCAAAAGAGCACTCTGCTAAGGAGAGGTAACTTGAGCTGGAATGTTTGGTTATCAAGAATTATTTCTAGTGAGGCTCACTCCTTGATTTACAGAAGAAATAGTTCTAGTAAATATGGCCAGGCTGAATTACTGAATGTAGGACACAGTTCCAAAACAAAAAAGAAATAGAATTAGAGTGCAGAATCAGACCTTAATCCCACCCATCCCATGCAGAAAACGTCACTGGAATAAAAATGGCTCTCTCCTAGAAATATTTTAAATTTGTTTATAGAATTGAGCCTACACACAACAGTCATTAGCCCTAACACTCTGCTTTCAGCTTTTTCCCAGTGTTCCACTGCATTCTCTTTTCCTGCTGTACTTTCTAGCCTTGGTCCTTGCCACAGCACTCAGCGGATTCACACAGGAAACAGAGAAGCTGTCACTGCACTGGTACTGCCACTCTGCCCTGCAGGGTTATGGAACATGCAGGCTGAGTTCAGAATATGCCTGCCATGGTTTCACCCCAACTAGAAATTAAAACAGTGCATGCAGTTGCTCACTCAGGCCCCTCCCCTGGTGGGGAGGAGAATCAGAAAGAAAAGGTAAAACACATGGGTTGAAATAAGAAGAATTGAAGAAGTGAAACCAGCCCAAACCAGGAAAATGCTGAAGTTTAGGGGACTTAATAACTTTATTCACTGCATAACAAATTAATGGGAGGAAGAGGTGTTCACAGAGGGAAACTACCTGTTTTCCATACATAACAATTAAGCATCTCAGCCCCAGAATAGCCATTTATTGCCTCATTCCTCATTAAATTTACAGTCCAAAGTCACCTTTCCTAAAAAATCAAAATGGATAATGGCAGCAATCTGTGCCAGTCTGTTATCTCTATCAACAAAACTCCACTTTTCCCAGCCAGGAGCAATTCTCCTGAGCCATTCTTTATTTCAAAGACCTCCAGCATGCAGACTGCATGAAGAGCCATTCATATGCCATCCATCACAAATCTAATAAACCTAAGAGCTCAGTGGAAGAGAAGTTTTCAAATTTCATTTTAATTAACTACTCCCATTTTGGTTGGACTTTATAGTTTAATTCTTTGATTTAAAAAAAGGTAGAAAAAATTAAATCAAATATCAAGAAGCACACCAAGTAATGAAGATATTTGCAGGCTGGGTTTTGGAGATTTCACTATAAAACCTTAATGCTACAGGAAATACTTAACTAAATCCTGAGCACAGCTGCAATTACCCCTAAAGGTCTGAAGGAGCCAAAATCTGAATATTGAATATTTTTCTGTCTTTTGCACCTATTTTTAAGAAATCAGAAACATTCTTTTGTCTGTTCCTGATGCTGAATCTCACATGCTGGATCATGGAATATTATGAATATTATTTATGCAGTGGTATTAACTGTTTACACAGCATTTTCTGCTTAATTGGAAATATGTGCTGTAAGCTGAGTAAAAACCATTTTACTTTATAAAAAGGTCTATTGCTGACCACTGCAGTGAAGGGTAATTGCAATGGCCTATTCCTTTCATGGTGAAAAGGAAGTCAGGTGAGAAAGAGGCGTCAGGAATTCCAATCTTTTATGTCACAAATCATATACACTGACTGTTTCTTCATCTTTCTTTTGCTTGAACAACCTTTTTCACTTTGACAACTTTCACTTCTTCACATTAACAACTTTGTTTGGCTTTTTATTCCTATACAAACCTCCCTTCTTAATTCCCTCTACTACATTCTTCAAGACCAACACTGGCTGCAGCTCCAGGCCACACCTATGGGTGATCAGGGGTAGTCCTTGGCCAGCAGCTGCAGTCTTCATTTCAGTGTCCCTGCAGAAGCACCAGGATGGCTTTTTAAAGTAACTGATTTTTATCCTCACCCTGAGATAGCAAAATTCAATTTTGTCTGCATGACTAAGAAGCCCTGAGCCACCTTTAATAGCAAAATACAGCTTTAACATTGGCACAGGGAGAGGATATTTTCAATAAACCCCCACAATGACTTACTGTGGGAAGACTGAGAGGTCACCGTGGTGCTCTCAGGGCTGCAGATGAGTGGAGCTGGAGCAGCCCCTGCTCTGGCCTCTCCTGCAGGTTGGTCACACAGGGAGCTGCTGTGCCCCAGCACCAGGGCAGGGAGGGGAGTGCAGCCCTCTCACTACTCTCCATGACTGCTGAGGATCTTGGGTTCATCCTGCCACTATGGCTGCCTGAAGTATGGACATAGCACCAATCTTCTGTCACCTGGCCAGTTTATGAGTGCTTAGCTCACCCTCCAGCCTATCCTCTCAGGACTAAGCCTGTAGGAATTCAGGCTTTTTCAGCTGATACACTTTAGTGCTACACTTTAGAGCTCAATGCATGACCCTAAAAAGGAGCAGGAAGGAAACCCCAAGCTGTGTGAAACAAAAATTGAACATAACAGGACTTAAAATGAGGCAGGGGGGAATGCCAGTAGGCACAGGTAATTTGACACTGTGGATCAGATGATGTTGAGAATGTTTAATGAGCAAGTGCTGAGACAATAAGAGCTAATGAACTGCCTAACCTGCTGGTTTCAGTAGGATGACATTCAAGCACAGAAAAGTGAAAATCACGTAAAGTAAAGAAAGTGTCTTGCATGTTTCTCACTGGCTGTCAGAGTGTTGTTAACTTCAGACCACAGTTATTAGTTTCAGTTTTGCTAGAGGGTACTAATCAGGAACATAGTATTATGCTGTAACAAGTGATGTCTTAAAATGTTCTTCCAAAGTCTTTATTAAGGTTGAAAGTAATTGAAGCCCAGTTCAAAGAGCCATAATTTTTTCTATAATTTAGGTGAGATTCAACCACATAAAAATAAAGAATCTAAATGTGAAGTGCAGAAATTACAGCTCATAGATTTTAGTTAGAATATCACCTTAGGCTAGTCCCTGGGAAGTGTGTGTTTCTTGCTAGGGGCTGCACATCACTGCATGCCACTCTCTTGGCATGCAGCTTTATTTTAGTTCTTTTTCCCCTTGCAGTTGCCATGTAGTTTTTCTAGTGTGGATGCTACATGTGCTGAAATCCATTTGAAAGTCTACAGATATCATTACAGAGCTTGTAATGTCCAGGCTAACACCTTTCACAAAGCATTATCGAGTTTCTCTCTTCTTTTATATACTCTGAGGAACACAGGGTAAGGGAAGGATAATTTGAGACACTGGTAACTGTGTTTCCAAAGGTGATCAGTCCAATGGATTGTAGAAATTGAAAAAACAGACAAAACCAGGAGTGGGAACTGGAAGAATGGAGTCAGTGCAATTTCCTTCAAAGACTTGCAGAAATTATTACCTCTACCTTCAAAAATGAATCAAGAACTAGTCAAGTCTCCTGATGTCAGCTACTTTCCTTTCATTAACTGCACTGCCACAAAGGAACATGGCAAGCAGTCCAGTAGCAATTCACCACCTGTCCTCTCTGCAGTTATGGATGGAGATGGCCAAAGCAGCCTCCACCCACCTCCCACTGTGCCAAGGAAAGCTAAATGTCCAGCAGCAGGGCTACTTGGCTATTGCCTGAACAGCAAGTACCTTAAGGCAGCTGGTATGGAGGAAAAACTACACCAATCTCAACAACCTGATACAGTGCCTGATCTCTTTCTCTCTTGGGATGATTCTCCAACATGTAAAGCCATTTTTCTTTCCTCCTTTATAGCAGAAAGGGTTTGTAACAGGAGCTTCCTTGTTTTTGTGTCAAAACACATGAAGTGTTCTGTAAGTGTTTACAAAATGAAGTGACAAAACTGGTGAAGTTCTTTGAAGCCTTTCAAGCCCACCCATCATTTTACAGGGAGGTACTTGCACAGCTCTGTTGAAAAGAGTGCTAATGTAGTTTGCTGTGAAGCATTTAAAACAATGTCCAAAAAACCTCTCCTAAGCAGGGAGAAACCCTGCAGGATGTCTCCTGCCCCATCTTTTACCAGCTTCACTTGGGGCCACAGCGAATGACAAACCCTCCAAAATCAGAACCTTTCCTCTAGTGATGGATGAGTCGATCCAACAATGACTAAAAGATTGGAAATTGTTTGCTCCAACAAACAGTATTAAAAACTCAAAACACTGCTATAAACCAAGCCTCAGCAGGCAGTAAAGTTTTTATATCTGAGGAGCAATGATTTATGATTCAAACACTGATGGAACCTTAAATATAGTGATCCAAGTGGAAATTACTTAGCTCATATGTAACCCTCTTTCAGACTCTAAATGCTTCAAATAACAGAAAGAAATACCATGAAAACAACAAGGGCCATCTTCACTCAGGGCTTGTCTCTACAGTACAAGTCGCATTTGAGTCAGTGCTCTCAGAATAGGCTCTTTGAGCTAGGTTTGAGTGAAAGCTGACACTTCAGAATAACTCCTGGCTTTCAGAATACGCTTGCAGAGTGTCCTGCATGCCAACCTGTGATGGCTCTGCCCTGTGCCTGGCAGTGGCAGGCAGCTGAATCATGCTGCCAGCAGCACAGCTGCTTTGACACTCTGCTGTGCCCCTCAGCTCTGCTATGTGAGTGCTCAGTGGCAGCTCTCTGGCCTGGCACTGTGATGTGCACTGATGGTAGAGGCTCCTTCCTGCCACTCCTAAAATAGTTCCCATGTCTGTGCTGTGGGCTCAGGCCCTCCCAGCAGATCCTCACAGCACCAGCAACACCCCAGCTTCAGTACAATCCCTTTCTGGCTGCTGAAAAGGACTTTTTGAAACATCACTAATTTAAAGCTAGGGCCATTCAAGTGTAGAAAGAGATCACACTGGGAATTTAACTCAGGATTTAACCATGCCATTCTGCTAATAGTCCTGAAGCAGGCTTCCTGCAACATAATGGATTCTGAATTGCTCTGTGCCTCTGAGTAGGCAGTTGTAGGTGTACAGAGAAACCACCCAGCAGTGGTGCTCTCAGCTTTGCTCAGGTGCTGAACTGGGGCATAGCATTATAGGAACTTCTCATGTTCACCTGGGACAGCACATAGAGCTTTCAGAAAATATTACTAAGGACAAGTTACTTTGGAGGACAAGTTATTATTGGCAATATTTCTATCTTACATAAAATTGCCTATGATGAATAGAAACATGGAGATTTTACATGCCCTGAGCTGGCAACCCTTCCCAATAGACTTTAGTTCTGGTGAGATAAATGATCTCTTAAAGATTATTTCTTCTTTCATGAATTAAAGATCCCATACAAACTAGTTTTGTAGTGCTCTAACACCATAAGCAGGCTGAGAGAGGCTCCAAATTAATGTTTGTGGGGCTAGAGAATAACAGCTACTAGTGCAAGTTAATTACTGCTTTGCTTGGCTGACATCTTCAGCAATGCCTTCACATGCAGATTCAGTGGAGCTTAATAATGGATTTCTGAAAGCAAATGGTTGGAGACCTGTTTCCCCAGGATGCCATTTAAATGAGTTGCCCACTTGAGATAGTTTTGAAAAAGGTTCATGGAGGTGATGAAGCAGAAAATAGAGAGGAAAAGTGCTGAATGACTAGCTGTGGTCTGTGATTATTTATATTTTTATGCTACTTTTTTTTAAAGCAAGGTAGGAGTGTGCATGATAGTAGACTTTATTCATGCACATTGGCATCTTTATTTAAAATCTTTCTATTTGTATGTTGGACATTTAGTTGTGATTACACACAGCCTAGTAACACTTTCATACATTTACTGATGCTGCTCCTCAAAAGGTTTCTCTTGCTTTAAAAATGCCATTGTCCCTTGCAGGGCATTTGATTTTACATGCTGTGTAACTTCCTACTAATGTGCTGATCTAAAATGGTTGCAATGAAAGGTTTCTCAGGAGTTCTTTTTGGTTAGTAGTTCACAAAACAAGAACAGAAGGGGAAAATTTACCTTATTTACCTTTAGTAAAGTGCGTTATTAAAAAGGGGTATTTAATTGTATGTGATTAAACATTTTTGGCCATTTTTTTGTTATTTAGGAATGACATTTAAGTTCAAGAGTGACAGATGTAAGTTCAGAGGTCTAGACATATGAACAACTCTGGCAGTTGAGGCTGTACAGGTGACTGAATTTCCTGTGACATCTTCTCAGACTGTAAATGGAGCTTTGGTGTTGGGACAGGGATTGTGTGCTCAGAGTGGAAAATGTGGAATACTAACTGCATATATAGTGTATTCCATTAGCTTCACACCACCCAGGTGGATGCTGATATGGTATCTCCACAGAAAAAGGTCACTGATAATTTCCTGTGTCTGAGCAGTGAAGAATTAAAGTCTACAACTTCAGCATTAACATTCAGATGCCTGCTGTGTCACCTGAACTTACATCAGGCACAGGAGTGCAGGGAAAGGCCTTCAAAGAATAACAATATCCTGCGCTGACAAGTTTTCTGGTAAAGCTGATGCAGCACTTTTTGTACAGTTCCACTGACCCCAGGGGTGCCCCTTGCCTGTTCAGCAGCTCCTCAGAGTGGCCCCAACACCCCTCAGCTGAGCTTAGCCACACTTTGCTCCTTGTTTTCCTACTGCCTGCCTCTGTCTGCTGGGTAAGGTTAATTAGTGCCAGGGCTTCTGCTAAGAAAGGTGGCACAGGCAGCCTCTGCTGTAATCTGCCTTGCCTTTGGAGACTCTTTATTAAAGAAGGAGCCCCAGGGAAGAGTCTGGCAGAAGGATACCCCCAGGAGACAGTTTGATTGGTAGCAGTAATATTAAATTGGAATTTAAAAGTTCCTGTGAAAACTTCGATTCCAATGAGTGAGTGGCAATGATTCCCATTGCTTTGAAAGGTACTTTGGCACAACTGGTTATTTAAAAATCATCAAATGTATTTAATGGTATTACTTTATCTAAATAATACTAAACTGGGGTTTGTTTTTTTCTTCTTCCTCTCCTCCTTCCCTCCAGGATGAAAAGAATCAAGTATTAACAACAAATATTTGGCTACAAATGGTAAGTTTTGAAACAAAGTATGTTTGTTTTTCCCCTTCAGTTTTAGAGTTTAATCTGGTGAGGGGTTTGAATTTTAGAAAACTTTCAGGTCTGTAGAGAATATATTAGTTGACTCCTAATTCCATGTCAGATTTTCTTTGCTACTACTAGATACCACAGCAGAGAACTTTGTCCTTATTAACTCATGGCCAGTATTGTTGGGCAGAAGTCAATCTTTACTCACTTTTTAATGAGTGGAAGAGATAATAGATAATTCAAGAACTTTGTGAGAGTATTTTGAAATTGTTTTCTCTGAAAGGTTACATTATGACTCAGAATTAACATGGTGCTTCTTAGCATGCTGACTCCTGTGGAGTCCTAATGCATCCACAAACATTTCTACCATAAGTTTGTCTTAAGCTCTGCAAAGATGGTGATGTGGAGTTTTCTCCACCTACAGCAGCATGGATGAGAATTTGCCATTAGCTGAATTCCCATCAGTACTACAGAAACCAGCTGAGCACCGTGTTAGGTTAAGGAAGTCACAGAAGTTACAGAAGATTTTTATTACTACAAACAATCACATAGATTTGCAGAAACTTTATACCTTTCAGTTTCTTTTACCAGCTCATTCTGTTTAAAGGCATTATTTTTAATTTTATTGTAACATTTTAAATTGAGCACCTCACTTGCCCTGGGGTAGGCCTTGGGAAACAAAGGAAAGACTATTCTGATGATCTGT
Organism: Zonotrichia leucophrys gambelii; assembly: GCF_028769735.1. Classification (NCBI taxonomy): domain Eukaryota; kingdom Metazoa; phylum Chordata; class Aves; order Passeriformes; family Passerellidae; genus Zonotrichia; species Zonotrichia leucophrys. Next base: position 6,305,955 of record NC_088180.1, on the reverse strand, counting down.
AAGAATAGCATGGCTATTCCACATATTTACAAAGAAAATCTCCATGGAAGAAGCACTCAGCTCATGCTTTTATAGAGGCCTGTTGTACAGCAGGATTAAAACTGTCAGTATAATATGTTTTTGGCTTTTAGCTACAAAGACCATAGTTCCTATGATTTCTTACCAGTAAATGATACAACACTTTGTACTCAAGAGGCTGTAATTTATTTTACATTTCTTTGATCTCACAGCATCCTTATCCTTTTTGAGTTTGTTTTTTTTTCCCCTTAGGAAATTTTTTATTATATTATACATTCTGTATTTCTTTTGATTTATTCACCTTCGCACATACTGGATATGAAGCGCCTTAAGACTGCAATGAACAGATCACTTGGTTACTACAAAAAATGTAGCCACTCCTCATGGCTTGAGTAGACATAAAAATATAAGTGTTTGCATATTAACTGTCTATTAATGGTGTTCTAGACAGAGTCAAAGCAAAGCTTAAGACAAACACGTGTCATTCTCTTAGAATCATCTGAAATAAGTTTTTCCCTGAATCTCTCTCCATTGCATTCCTTGATATATATGTGTATATAATCAGCAACGTATCTTTAATAAATTTTATGATACAATGTACCTTAAACATATTTTGTGTAATTATCCCCAAAATACTTAAATGCAAAAAATAACTTGAGAGAAAGGGGAATATAAATCTAGTATTTATACAGGCAGACTATTTCATCTGACCATTACTCCATGGCAATACTGTTCAGCATCAAAAATCTAAAACTTGATCTAAGTTATAGCAGGAGCCTTGCTTAATCACACAGATTGGTACTAACCAAAGCACCCTGAGCTCTTTGCCATTTTAATCCAAATTAAAGGTGCTTCAGCTCCTTTAACAGGAGTTCTAAAGTTAAAGCAAAATGAAGCAGATCATGCCCTGCTGGACGGGTGAGCACTTTGTACACGGGGCTGACAGAGCAACCATCAATCTGTTTAACGTGATCTCTAATGCAGCCTTGGCTATTAAGTTTTCTGCTGCCCTTGGATTTACGTCACTCAGCATCACCCTGTGCTACAGAGCCGTGGCCATGGGAACTCCTAACGTAAGCTGGGCTAGGAAATGATTGGATATGTTGATATCTACTTCAGCTGGCAGTGAATGCAGCCTGCCAGACCTGGCCCTGCCACCACGAGTGTGACCTGCTCTGGCAGCTCCTGAGGATGAGTCACCCAAAGCCACTGAGCCACAGCTTCCAGTGCCTTAAACCCACACAGCTGATTTGCTTACATTGCCGGTCTTTGGAAAAAACAGATTATCCTGGCATCTCAGGACTTCTACGTTACACAAAGACGAAGTGGTAAAAAAATTACAGTGACATTCGTCAACCAAGAAGTTCATGTAAAACAGCTTACTGGGAAAATGCATGTAAAACTTCTGAAAAAATATGAGAAGCAGTTGGTCAGCTCACAGAAGTTGTGTATAGTTGGCTGCAAGCAGCACATGTATCTTAACTAGGGAACTGTGAAACCAAGAACTATGAACAAAGCCAAGTAATTGAAGATTTCCATTAAAAACTATTATCTGTAAAGCTAAAGGAAAAAAACAGTGCATGACTCAGATCTTTTGTCTGATTTTGCTACAAATGTAGCAAAAAATGAATGAGATAAATATAGAAGCACAGGCCAAGAATAAATATAGTAAACACCTCACAAAAGCTGCATGATGAATGCTATTAGTTGTGCTGAATGCATCAAAATTGTTTTTATGCTGTTGTAAAGGTACAAGAATGCATTTGAATACCTGCAGCATGAGGCTGACTGGTAACTTGGAGTATCAAATCAAAACTTGCCTGTGACAGTAATGCAAGGAATTCCATAGACCAGTTTGATGTGAATACCCCATGAGAATGACCAATAACATTTACCTCCACAATACCCACTGGCAATTTTTCCTGACCTTAATGTCTATCAAACATTTTGACAAGGACCGCTAGACACAAGGGGTGTTGTACATTTACTCACCCATTTAAAAGTTTACATTTAAGAAATTAACATTTGGCATTGCAACTTGGTAAATCTGGACAAGCCCTCCTGTAAGTTACATGACACCTACAGCCAAGTGAAGTTAATATAAACATAATAATGGAGATACAGAGAAGCACATAATGAAGCATAGACAGAGAAAATTTGGTAAATTTTGTAAAATGAATTGAACACTATTCCTTATACCCTTGGTGCTCAACAGAAACCACCCTAGTATCATGACAACCCATTTGCGCAGGAAGGGATGATGTACAACCTCCGTTTCAGGAAAATACAGCAGGAAAATACTCCTGGAGTGCAGGAGGCTTGCTGGGGCTGCCACAGTGCTCAACTGGCTGCAGGCTGGGGCTCTGCTCCACCATATGTTTCAATGTCAGAGTGTGGGATTTAGCAGTGCTGAGCTCAGATCAAAGCTCTGCTGGTGCAACTGTGCCAGCCTGCCTGTGCCAGCAGCCAGGCCTGGGCTGGAAGGAGCACAGGCAGCCCCAGGGCAGCTGCCTCCAGTGCAGGAAGTGCCAGCCAGGGAGAAAACCTGTGCCATGGAGCATCTGCCTCAGAGTTTGGGCAAAGCCAGGCCCAGGAGCTGCCAAGACCTCCTGCTGGCATTACCCTTGTGCCATCACAGTCATCTTCTGTCAGCAGTGAATGCTGGCTGCTCTACCCCATGCCTATGAGCAAGGTACTACAACCTGAGAATTTCCAGCCACAGCAAACAAAGGTCTCTATGAAGATAAAGATAATGGAAGTTACTGTATAAATTATAAAAGCAGTTCAATCCCAAACTGGCACCTGAGACAGTGTGAACAACAAAACTCAAGCACTCCAAATGTCTTCTAGGCTGTAATGTGCACTGCAGTGCGAATTGAAAATGAGGGGTTTATGAGTTCCATTGTGCTCTAGGTGGCTTAATTCACTCTTTCCAAACATTTCAGTCCCTGAAGCTAAACAAGAGAACACCTATTGTTTCAGCCCACCCAGTCCCTAAAGAACTAGAGTAAAGCAGTGGATGAGATGACCTAACTTAATTTTTGTGTGTATGGCTTAGTACTGGACAGATCATTATCTGCAGTGGAATGTGTCTGAATACCCAGGAGTGAAGAATGTTCGTTTTCCTGATGGACTGATTTGGAAGCCTGATATTCTCCTCTATAACAGGTAGATACAATTTTCTTTGTGTGTGGGGGGGGGATGGAGGGAAGATCATAGAATTATAGACTTGCAAAATTTCCCTTGAAAGCTCAACTGCTCCAGCCTTTCCTGGGAAAGGGAGTCTACATGAAGTTTTCTAGCACCCTGGCCAAACAAATGGTAAGGGCAAGGTAAATGACAATCATCTCATCAAAATGCCTAGATTTTAAAATAATTCTCCAAAACTTTCTAGGTGTTTGGAATACTGGAAAATTACCAGTCTCCTGTTCACAGAAGAGAAGGACATATTTGCAAACACTTTGTGAATAACAATATTATCCCTACCACCATTCTAATTGAGTAGCTTTTATGAGATGGTGTTTAATGGTATGGATAATGATAATTTTCTCTGAAATTTTTTGGTCTAAATAGTTACAGGGGAATTCAAATTTGATGTTTGCTTGTCAGGGTTTAGTTTGGGTTTCACTATAGACAGGAGAGGTAATTGCCAGGAAGGATCTTTACATTTTTCCATGTCCAGCTTTGGTGTTATTCTTTCCTCCTGCTACAAAAATAGCTGAGATATTTGCTGCTCTCCTTGTCAAACTGTTCAGAGTTGGGCCTATTTCAGGGACAGACAGATTGCCATCAATCCACTGCAGAACCTTTGGCTGACATTGAGAGATTCTTTGGCTGTACTGTTCCATGGTAGTTCCCATTGTGGAATTTAGTTCAAAAAATAAAACACTGAGAGCTGCCTGTTCTATAACAAGTTTCCTTTTGCTGCAGTTGTTGTGGGCTTGTGTGCTGTTGCCCAGGTGCTGGAAAGAACTTAATCTGCTGTGCACATGGAGCACTGGCTCTGCTGTGGTGGCCAGGGTACATTTTTAGCTGCCTGTGCAGATGAGATGAACCTTTTGTCTCCCTGATGGCATTCCTTCCTTTGCTTCTCTGCCCTGTGTCTCTTAAGAACACACCCTGCTGTGCTTATCAACCTCTGATCCCCCTTCCCACTTCAGGAGTGCTCTTTGTTGTAACAAGTCCTAGAGAATGGCTGCTCCAATGGCAGCTGCATTTTCCCCCCATTCGCCTTTCGGGGAGCACCTTTATATTCAGAGCTGCAGTCCCAGGGGCTGTTGCAGTGCAATAATGGAATAACAGCTCCAGGGGCAGCCTTTGCCAGGCCCTGGGTACTTCTCTAGGGCCTGCATTGTGGTGCTGCTGTCCCAGAGGTACAGCTAACACTGAGGGATCTCTAGCTACCCTGATTCCATAACTGACAGTGTTCTTGGCAGGATCTGACAAATGACACCTTCATTTCCATTGTCCTGATGAACAGCATGCTGTGTATACCATGAAATTGGTACTCTACAACAGCAATTTAGTGATTTAAAAAAAAATGAGTTATGACAATATTCTTCCTGATTTATATCACATACCTGGGAGAGACTTGCAATGTGCCTGATGATTTAGGCTGCAGTATTTAAGTATATCCAAACTGAAAGGGTAATAGTTTAGGAATTAGTCATATTAATATATGCATGCTAACTGTAGCTGGGGTGGGTTATAGAATGAGAAGGGTCACAGTAACCTGGAAAACTGAAACCACAATTTTTCTGTTAATACAGATTTTCAACTCTTCAGATTGTTAACTATGACTCAGTCATGAAATAATTATTCTGCAGTTTCTCTGTTACAAACACATATTTAATCCAAAAATCTTATGCAGAGTTTAGTCAGAGAGCAAAGCTATTTAAAATAAATTCTTATGCCTGTTTGAAATTACATAGGGAATATTATGATGTTCCCTTCTAGTGACATGCCATTTTGAGATAGATGCTTTCAATTTCTATGCTTCACTAGGGACATGCATCTGCAGTTACAGAGAAATTAATGAACTATAAATTCACTTTCCACTTTAATGAATGCATGTTTCACTATGCCTTGAGTTCTTACACATCTTGCTACAGCCTAGTACAGAGAAACTGTGGCAGCTGTATTAAATTTTACATCCAGTCTATTGTGGATAGAGCAGGGCCAGTTCATCTGAGAAAAGAAAATCTAGGCCTTTGTACAAATTCCAGGATTGGCTGTGTTAGTGTCATGTGGACTGTATTCCACTTTTAACTACACTTATTAAAAGTGTTCATTTCTGGTGGGATTATTTTCCAAATGGCCACATATTGTTCAGTATTTCATGGAATTACAAAAATTCTAGAAGTATGTCTCATTTAAAGAGTTTTATTTTTCCAGTGTTATAAACGTGAGGTTAGGTCCCAGTGAGATTCTATCTGCTAGGTCCAGCTTTGTAATCTCAATGTCCTGTAATCAATATCTGCTTACAAGTGGTTATACCCTGAAGAGGAAATGTAACAGAAATTATTTGCTATCATTACATTCCATTTCAGTCCAGTCTCTTCAAGCTACTTAGTGCATTCCCAATAGAAGCAGTGCATTTCAGAAATGATTAGAAGCACAGCATGGAAAAACAGATGCTCCTTTCTCAGAAAAAAAGAATTTCATGTTTGAATCTGACTACCACTGGATATTCTTTTAAGAATGTGCCTATGAAAGGCAAAGTCATGTGGAAATGAAATCAAGATTCCTTGATCATTTGTGTTCTTGTGAAAATTCTATTTTTGCCAATTACCAGAAACAGCAGCAAGGTCTTAGAATCAGCTCCCTGGTGTTTAACTACTCTCCACTCCAGAGGAAGAGAACAGAACCCAGCCCAGGAGTCATTAATTCCCACTTAACAAGTGATTTGTGTGGCACAGATAATTTTACATCCTAAATTTGACTACTTATTTGAATGCCATCATCTAACCCTTATTAATTTCAAGTCAAAGCAATTATTTGTCTCATACAGAACCTTGTTGGAGGAGTTTAGGTCTGGTTTTTAAGGAAATGAGACCCATGCACAGGTGTGCCTGCACACCTGGGTGAACGTGTGTGTGATCTTGCTGCCCCTCTCCCCAGTATCCTCTACCAAATCTGGCAATGCAATCAGTAGAGATTTTTGCAGTACCAGTTCCTTAAAAATATCACAAAAAGAGGCAGCCAAGATGTGGAAGGAGAAGAATTAGAGCTCCAGCTGGAAGAGGAGCTGCAACACAAACGGGGAGAGTGCAGCCATGAGCTGTGAAGCTGAAGGAGTGGCTTACCCTGCTCAGTGGCCTCAGACCTGAGCTGCCTTTGCCCCTCAGTGTGCTAAAATCAGGCATCAAACATACTCAATGCTGAGACTTTCTGCTTCTCTTCTAAGTTCACATTAAATACTTGCAAGTATTTTCAATACTTCTGAGCCTTCTGCTCACCACAGGAAAAAGTGCAACTTTAGATGGGCAAGTAATTATTTGGATTTAGCTTTTTCTTGTCTGCAAATTTCACCAACCAGTCCCGATATTTTTTAAAATCTAAGTTATTCAAGTACAGAAGGAGGAAATAAAATGCATATTAAAAACATTTAAAATAACAGTTGCTTTATTTTAACTTCTGAGACACAAAATTTGAATCAGAATAGATCAAATATTAAATTCCTCTTTTCAAAGAAAATAATATTTCAATAAGAGTTTTCCTGCTAAAAAACACCTTTTAATATACTTGATTTACTCCTAGAGTTATGAATATTTCACTTTATGACCATCTCAGATTTTTACTGTTTGTCTGATGATATCTTAAAGGTGATTAGAAAATTATGAGATACTACTAATAGGCAAAGAGACATTAGAGACTTGTAGTGTTGCAGTCAATCTGGAGATACACAGGTTTTGAAGTCCAGATTGCTGCAAGCATCCAGAGCCTGAGGCTTGTGTGGCTCCCCTGCCCTGCCCAGCTGGCTCTGCACTTGCCCCAGGTGCCACCCACCCCCCCCAGCTTGGAGCCTACAGCAGCACCACAATTGTAGCCTGTGCCTCATTGTGGTTCCCATCTAGAAGCCCTTAAAATATTAACGCCTGGTAAATTCCTGCCAGACAGAACTGAGCTATTCCTTGGCAGTAGATACAAATTCATCATTTGGAGCACTCTCCAAATGACATTATGATTATTTTTCTAGAGACTTGCTGTCTAGATACAGCACAGAGGGCAGTGCTGGCCACACCACTACACTGACACATCAAACAGGGCTGCTTTTTCTTCTTGTCTGAATGCAATTTGTGGGGTCTGAGGTAAATAATGAAGGCTGGAGCTGCACTAAAGGATCTCATGTATGAAATGTTGCAATAATGGTCACCCATACAAAGAAGTAGGAACACGCAGACACTGGAGTATCCATCTCCTCAGCAGTCATTAGATGCTGTTAACATAGACACCAAGAGAACAGATTTCCCTGTACAGTTGCTTGAGAAGTTTTTAAAAAGTGCTTACTTTCCAAAAGGAAATCAATAGAGCCAAGGCACTGTAATGAATCTAACGGGCAGGTGAGTGGCAAGAATGAGGTGGCTGACCTTGCCTTACAGCTCTTAATCAGGAGCAAACCCAGAAGGATCAGGCCAGTTACTCCGAGGCCACAGAAAACTGATGGCAGGAAAAAAGCTGTCAAGTTTTAGGGGTGACATCGTCCTTTTATGAGAAGAGATTTGTTTCAGACATTCTTCAGCCAGTCAAAGAGCAAATAACCCATTTTGTTTTTCCTCTGTTCTAGTGCTGATGAAAGATTTGATGCTACTTTTCACACTAATGTTTTAGTCAATTCTTCAGGACATTGCCAGTACCTGCCACCAGGTAGGCTCTTTGCATGTCATAAATTTTGGTAGATTACTTGTGCATGATGTGGTTTCAAATTTGCCATAAATTCTCTTACATTTTATTTGTTTAGCTAGCATCATCTGATAGATGTAAGCCTACGAGCATTATGGTTATATGGTTAACACCTTTGCATGAAAACTCTCATACAAGATACATGTTTTATTACAATTATGGAAATTCTTCTGTCACAATACACAATTTCAGAAGTTTGGAAATCCTTACTATCAAAAGATATTTATTAAAGTAATGGTAATGCCTCAATAATTTTTTATTTCATTATTTTAGTGTTTCTTTTATGAATATGTTAACTTTACAGTAAGATGCTTAGTAACATCTTGGATGTATTTCTATTTGAAATGATTCAATGAATGCTTCATCAAAACAATTTTTGGTCTGGATGTACAGCAGTGGAGCACTGTTTCTCTTCCCCAACTCAATTAGCATAATCATTAAAATGAACTCCTCCTAGCATGTGAATTTTGCAAACCATAGCACTAGAGCAAATGCTTTCCAGACAAATTAGGTTTTCTGCCTAAGATGTCCAGAGGGTTTCAGGGGTTTGCTTCTTGATTTAAGATGTTCTCTTAAGATATTCCATTTGGTGGGGATTTTTCAGTTCAGTTCTGAAAGATGCTGAAGGACAGGGTCTGACTCAACAAGTGAAAAAGAAAAAGCTCACTTTCCTCAGTAAATCAATATCATATAAATCTAATAAAACAGCAAATAAATATTTCAGGATTTCTTATGTTTCAAGATTTCTTACTTCAGTCAGTAAAGAAATAGAAACAGATTACATATTCTGCTTCATTTCTTCCTGAAATACTGTATCTAGAAATCTGACTTCTTATCTGAATATTCTTCCACTATGTGCCAAAATGGAAGAGTATCCTTAAAAAACAGCAAATAACATCAATACATTAATGGCACAGTTCTTTGCCTTCTCTATGACTGATTTTTGCTCTTTACATGTCAAGATAGGACTGAGATTAAAGATGCTTTATAAATTAAAAGCAGAAGGCACAACGTAGAACAAGTTCTGGTTACAAAATGTACATGAAATTCTGTGGAACAAGCATTTAAATTTCGTGCTCTTGTTTCAAATCTCACCTAGGCATATTTAAGAGCTCGTGCTACATAGATGTACGCTGGTTTCCCTTTGATGTTCAGAAATGTAACCTGAAGTTTGGATCCTGGACTTATGGAGGCTGGTCCTTGGACTTACAAATGCAAGAAGCAGATATATCTGGCTATATTTCAAATGGAGAATGGGATTTAGTAGGTAAGCTCTCCATTCCCGGTTACACTGTGAACTTGCAGCCTTGTCTCCACTGCCAAAGTGGATGGAGTAACAATTGGGAAATGAAGACAGAAATTAAATTAATAAATGACCTAGCCAGTGACATTTGAAACTCTTGAGAACAGATCTCAGATGCAAATCCACATTAAAAAAGAGATAAATTTGCTGCTTGAGTTCTGTAAGTATCTTTTATCTGATTTTCCTTTATCAGCTAAGAAAAACTGGAGATTAAGCTTAAGTAGTTTGACCTGTAGCAAAACTTGGAAAACTAAATTTCTCCTTTTCAAAAATAAACACTATATAATACACAGTTTATTCTCATTAATCTCTGGTTTTCTTCCTCTTTCCTCCTCCACAGGAGTTCCTGGGAAGAGGACTGAGAGCTTTTACGAATGTTGTAAAGAGCCCTACCCAGATGTAACCTTCACAGTTACCATGAGACGCAGGACTCTCTATTATGGCCTCAATCTCCTCATTCCTTGTGTCCTGATCTCTGCACTTGCCTTGCTGGTTTTCCTGCTTCCAGCAGACTCAGGAGAAAAAATCTCACTAGGTGAAGTATTAATAGGATATTGTAAATATGACTAAGACAAAAGAAGTTGTCCTTTTAAAGTTTCTTTTTAAAGAGTCTTAGGCAGGAGGAATAGTTTGTATGTCCTGGCTCATGAGTTATTTTTAGTGTTTGATGCTGAACCAGCAGAGGCATAAACAATTCCTGAGTACCTTCCTTAAGAAGTAGGCTTTCATTTTTTGACATTTATTTGTCGAATCTCTCATTAGGTGAAGCTTAAGCTCACAAATACACATTTGAACACTAACACTGAATTCTTCTTAATACTTCCTTTTAATATTGAATTGCATTAAGAACCTATGGTGTCTTCTCAGAAAGATTGATTCTAATTGCTCTTATTTCACCTTTTTTTAGTGAATTTTAACTTAAGGAATGATTTGTGAAACAAATCTGATCTTGAGTTCTTGATCATTAAGATGGAGTTTAACTATGTAAAGAAACCTTTTGTCCCATACAAAATTCAAATTAACTGACTTCTGCTAAGTAAACATTGCTGTTTAAATGTAGAAAAATTGACATTTCTCCAGAATATGGTTTAACTGAGGGGTAATAATCTCCTTAATTAAGTTGCCCTTCACCATATTTTAAGATGAATTCTTTGTTCCTTAATCCTTTCCCACCTGACAATGACTCATTATTGTTTAAGTCCAGTTAAGAGTTAAGTCTTTTTCTAGAAAGATAGGAGCTCATCACTGAGCAACAGAAGTCAAACTCCAAAAATCAACAGTCCAGACTACTTGGGCATAATCCCCTGCAGAACCCAACACTAATATCAAAGGATACCAAAGCCCATCCAAGGCAGCAAATCTGCTTTTGAGGAAATTTATGTATCACACCACCTGTAGCTTCCATGACAATTAACCAAGGGTCCAATGTTCAAATACTCAGATTCACACTATGTTTCTAAAGCTAATATAGTGCAAGAATTGCTTTGATTTGCCTCAGCTAATTACCAAATAATGATAAAAATTGAACCATTAGAAGGATGTAAAAATATCCATGTGTGTGCAAGCATTGGTACAGGTTTGGCAGCACTGCTACCCTGAAAATGAGGCAGTACAAGGATGGACAGGAGTACCACTAACGTGCTGGAGCAGGGTTACAGTGGGATTGCATCTTGCAGAGAACATTCCTTCAGATTCATTGTTTCTCTTACTGTTGTAATTACCAGCTACTGATATGATTTCATGCTTCATACTTATTTTTCAGGTATAACAGTTTTATTGTCTCTCACTGTCTTCATGCTGCTTGTAGCTGAAATTATGCCAGCAACCTCTGACTCTGTGCCCTTAATTGGTAAGCTTTTAGTCACTTGGATTTTTTTAGCAAACAAGGTACTGTGACTTTGCACAAAGGCCAGCCTTAAGGCAAATCACCAGCTGTAAAATGGATGACTTTAACTGAATTAGAAAAATATTGCCAATTGGTAAGAGCTCTGATGGGTGCTCTCTGCTCTGAATGAAATAAACAATCTATGTATATTTGGGGAAAGAATAAGAGAATCAATTTTCCATGGAAGAATTTGTTGCGGTTTTGACACAATTGGCCCAATTATGTTCTGTATTCCTAATTCCGATTAGGAAACTGGAACACATGAGCTAAATGTAATTAAATCTTCTCTCTGTAATTGTTCAAGCAAAAAGAGAAACTTTTCAAAACAAGTGCCAGTCAGTTTATACAATAATGCTGAAATAAAATTAGAAGGCAGACTGTGTCAAGGTTTCTTAAAAAAGGCAGGTGCTCAGTTTTACAAAAACAACAGCTAAACACTGGCTATCCCCTCAAAATAATGTCCATTATTTCTGGTGTTGAGAAAATCTTTCAAAAGTACCTAGAGCAGCACTAAACTGGACAAAAAACTAAATGCTATGAATGCATATATAAACACTCCTTATTAAAGCTATATTATATACAGCCAAAGTATGTACCTGTAATGATTTCTTTATTTTGCAGCTCAGTATTTTGCCAGCACTATGATTATTGTTGGTCTTTCTGTTGTTGTCACTGTTATTGTTCTACAATACCACCATCATGATCCAGATGGAGGAAAAATGCCTAAATGGGTAAGGTTTGATTTTCCTTCACTATCCATTGCATAAATGTCCAGCCAGGGGTCCATGATTACCTCCTACTGTTAAAAACATATAAATTCCTCCCAGACAGTTTGTTTGGAAAAGAAGTTTCACCAGAAATGAGGTATCCAGATATGTTCCATGTGGCTGGTTTCTTAGAAAACATTTGTGTACAAGAGAGAATGAATATACCCCCACTAACTTCTCATGTCCTTCAAAACAGCTACATGCAACTCAGGATGTTTTTAAAACCTAAATATATAAATGAAGGTGATTTTCAAATAACCTCCAGATGTTAGAAGTGAGCCAGGTAGAAGAATAGATTGTTGATGGAGATGAGAAATGCATGAAATATATTGCCTTGAGGTGCAGCTGCTCCATCCTTAGCTGCTGCCCAAACAGAAACATGCATAGCCTTAGGAGCATCTGTTAAAGATGGCAGTTAAAGTGGAATTTTCTCTGAAAATCCTGGTATTAATATCTCTTTTCAAGAACATCTGTACAGTCCAAAGAATTAAAATATTTTTTCAAAGCTCATAAAAGACTCTTTAAATAATGTCCTTCTGGGGGGGGGGGGTGGGTTTTACAGAGAATGTTGTGCTGATATTAGATTACTCCACACTGCTGTCATCAGCTAAATGTCTCCTCCTTTGACTTCACCCAGCTCATGGCAGCATCAGGCCTTTCTGAAGATGGAAAGACCTTTCTTCTTTTTTCTGTCTAGAACAATGAGATATTATTATCCTTACTAGATGGAAAAATGTGCATACAGCAGCACCCTGAGGACAAGAGATAATGAGGTATTCCCTGGCTTGTCCTGGGGTGGTGACTTGAAAATAAATTTCAGTGAAGAGAATTAAAGGTAGATCTCTTTAGACGTGTGTTTGATGACCTAAAGGGGACAATGTTTAGTACCGAGCCAAACATCCTCTAAAAACAGAGTACTTGAGGTTGAGGATGAGCTGTACTGTTGAGAAGCTGAAATCCAACAAACATTATTTGGACACTGGTGAATTTTGGATAAGGCCCTCATTTAACATAATTTTATCCTTCTTGGTAGAGCTTGATAGTGTTAAAAAAGTAATAGGGCAAGATCTGTCTCTGACTCAGATATTTGCATGTAACTACTCTGAGTAAGAATCCACTGTCAGAATAAATGGATCAAATCTAATATTAATTAAAGGAAAAAGTTTGCATATTATATGATACAATAATATTTCATTAGAACTCTGAAAAAAATGCTGGAATGAGCTCTTAAAATCTGATTTAAATAAATTACAGAAGTTTTCATTTGAAGTGGAATGAAATGGAACAGTCTCTGGCTTTCCTGCATTTTCTGTAAGGCTGGATTAAGCTAATGTAGAAAACAGTAAAATGACATACACAGATAAAATCTGCAAAGTATTTTTTTTTAAATCAAAGTAATTTTTCCGTATTTTCTTCATGTTATATCCAGATCTCTTTTCTAAAATCTGCAACGAACCATTGTGAACACAATACGAGAACAGAGCCATAATATTTTAAAGCTTGGTGGTCCAGTCCAGTCCAAAATCTGTTTCAGCAGCCCCACCCAAACAGTAATAGATATGAATTGAATATTAGAGCACAAATAAGAGAAAAAGAATTGTAACTTTATTGACTATCATCCAAAGCAGTATTATTAAGACTATTAAAAATTAACTCTTCTTCAGTAAGAGCTTGGTTTGGTTTTGTCTAACTCATAGCTTTTAGTAAAGGTGGAAAGGGCTGCCATGTCACTGTTCAAGTGTCAGGAAGAATCAACACTATGGACATTGCCAGCTGAGAAGGGGGAGTCCCAGTACTGATATTCAGCCTGAGGCAATCAATAGCATTGCTAGAATAAGTAAAGAACCCCAGTGATTGGTAAAGTAACCAGCTGGAAAATTCCAGCAGCATTTTCTAGAACACGGTGCAGGCTAAGCAGACACCAGGGAGCAGTCACCCCAGCTGCCTGGACACCAGCAGCACCAGAGACAGTGGCTGTGTGAAGAGATGCTTATTCTCAAAAATGTTCTTTCAGACAAGAATCATCCTTCTGAACTGGTGTGCTTGGTTTCTGAGGATGAAAAGGCCGGGGGAAGATAAAGTGCGTCCTGCCTGCCAGCACAAACAGCGGCGCTGCAGCCTGTCCAGCGTGGAGATGAACACTGTGAGTGGCCAGCAGTCCAGCAATGGCAACATGCTCTACATTGGCTTCAGGGGGCTGGAGGGGGTTCACTGCACACCCACCACTGATTCCGGGGTCATCTGTGGGAGGATGACCTGCTCACCGACAGATGAAGAAAACCTTCTGCACAGTGGGCACCCCTCTGAAGGGGACCCAGACTTGGCTAAGATTTTGGAAGAGGTCAGGTACATTGCAAACCGATTCAGAGACCAGGATGAAGAGGAAGCCATTTGCAATGAATGGAAATTTGCAGCCTCTGTAGTGGATCGGCTCTGTTTGATGGCCTTCTCAGTATTCACAATCATTTGTACAATTGGTATTTTAATGTCAGCACCAAACTTTGTAGAGGCTGTGTCTAAAGATTTTGCTTAACTCCTAACTAAAACCTGCTTCTCTGATTGGTATGTAGCAAATAAGAATGTGGGGTCTTTTACTGCTTGTTTTTAATGACTATAATGCTTCTCACTGTCTGCTTTCTTTTGCCCCCCCTGCCCTCTGGTCCTGAGTTCCTTTTAGAAGAATGGCACCATTTCAGAAGGGAAGCCACGAGTTTCTCTCTGGGCTGTGTCTACGTAGCTCCTCTGAGCACTCTTTTGTGGAAAATGCCAAGTGGCTGCAAGTCCCTTCAGAAGGATGGGGTATTGAACCACCACCACCTCTTACACATGTTCAAACTGGCTGTTCCAAAATAAGAGGTAGGCAATGTCAGAAATGGCACTTCTTCCAGGATTTGTTATAAAGGATAGCAGAGTCCATCTTATCTATTTGAATGAGTGATCATAAACACGTTTCAGATTAAATCCAAATGGCTGCTCAAACAGAGAAAAGGGAGAAATGTCTAATGTAGCTCTTCAGCCCCTCACTTGCACCCTGTAACTCCCTCCATGCACTTTGCATACAACATATATGACTCTCAGGATTTTGAATTTGTCTAAGACCCAGAAACCTGAAAGCTGAGAGGACACACCACATAACTTGTCCTTCATATCTTTCTGAATTTGACCTAGAAATTTGGCTTGAATTCTAAAACAGGGTTCACAATAATTGTTACAGTTTACTACTTCTTCCTTTTCCCAGAAAGGCATTCTTTCAACTAATAGCCATTTTAACTATCAAAAATAAAAATGATTGATTTAAGATGCCTTCATCACCACTTGTTTAAAAAACCCAACCCCCAATGCTTGTCTCATTACTGTTAACTGGATTCCAGTGTGGAAAATGTAACTCAATGTCTTGTACAGGCTTAAGCATAAATGAAGAATCTAAAGCAAAAAAAGCCATTAAATCCTGAGATCAAGGTTTTTATTTAAAAATTAAATGTTTGATATGTTGTATGCTTAGCCTTTTATATAACTCCTGTTGAGTCACCATAACATTGTCTTTACAAGAAAACTACACCTTTTCTGCTCACTCTTACATCAGATGAGTACTGATGAGTAATAAAGGTTCTTTCTTCTGATGTAAACTATTAACTGTATAAATATCTATTTATATATACACACTGCAGATATATCCAAGGAAAGGTAAAAACTTAAATACAAATTTTCCTGTCTAGACAGACTTTTGCAAAAGCAAAACCAATAGTTCAGCACTTTGTTATTTTTGGATTTGAAATTATCTTGTCAATATATGCTTAGTTTTGATGTCACTTTGATGTCTTAATGGAAAGGGCTGAGCTGAGAATACCAGGAGCTGAAACTTTGTGTGTAAAAAAGAGCTGAGAATTAGTCTCTCAATGGCACACCAGTATTCCTAACCAGTGCTATAAGTGGTAAAAGATGTGGCTGAGGATTAGTTTAGCATTGGTTGCATCCTCTGTCCTACAGAATCCAAATTTTTTGGCTGAGGCCTTCAGAGACACAGAGGCCTGTGGTTGTACCATGTTTTTACTGTGAAATAAACTCAAGGCCTCAGTTTATCTCTTAAGATGGATTAAAATCAAGTTGCTACAATGCTTATCCTCCCTAAGTAACAATTTCCTTCTCAGAGTCTGCTCCCTTGAAAGCAAATTTCATTGAAAGCAAGCCCAAAGTCACCCCAGGTACCACTCTTCACCTGATTGAACACCTTGTACAAGCACCTTCGTGCCTGAGATAGGGCAGGAGGAGTGAAAGGCAGCAGGATATTTCTCAGTTTATGAATTTTGTTTTCCTGAAGGTGCATTCCAAATCTCACACTTTAAAGACACAAGCAAAACATTCAAACTTCTTGTAAATTCATCCTGAAATTATGTGTCAGAATTACTTGTGAAGAAGTTAGGTTTTCAGGAACAACTATTAAGAATAAGCCACGTAATAATTCCTGCAAATAGTTTCTAGTTTATAGATTGCATTTCAATGGGAAACTATGAGTGCAAACTCTGAAATGTGAGTTTTGTTCATTTGTGAATAACTGCACATATCTTGTGGCATGTGCTCCTCTTCTGGGTAATCTTTCTAGGCTAGGCTTCCTGATGAGAATGTTCATTTGCATTGGTATTTTTTCCTGCTGCAAGTATCCCTAAATAGCAATATAGAGTGTTCCATTTAGTCTTTGTAAATTTTTGAGGTCCTCTTGGAGAACAGCTTTTCAAAGACAAATGAAGACCTTTGAGGATTACCTTGCACAATGGAACACAACTATTGCACTCACAGTCCCTGATGCATGTGGTATAGGAAGCATGAGAGTCCCCCTCTTGCCACCCAAATCCCTTTACAGTATCTGTGGAAATCATCTTTCTAAATACAGGAGGATAGAGAAAGAAAGCTACAATTTGACAGTAAACTTCATTTTCAGTGACAGACATGCCTATCCTTAAAAACTGGAGAGTTTGTCCTTACATGAAGTCCTGCCAGAGTCTGTCCCAGTGGGTTGGTAAAGCTGTCAGAGAGCTGGGGGTGCTGCTGAAGGGGCTGTGAGACACCAGCATTCTGCCCACACTGCCTTTATCACTGGCAGGGTCAATGCAAATGCACCAAGGGGACAAAGGAACCCTCATTTTCCTACTGTTGACACAACCTGTAAACATTTGCTAACAAGTTAATGATACATTTTAAATGTAAGAGTGACTCCTCCATTATGTTACTTGGCACCTCTAAGTTAAATTTTCCTGTAACTGAGCCGAGCAAAATTGGTATGGTTCTTGTCAACTTGTGTGTGTCTTAAATATATTTGTGTATGTGCTAAACAATATTTTGATCTAAATGCTGTGAAAAAAAATATTTATTTACAATTCTGGGCATAGAGATGGAAATTAAATACTGTATAGAGTATGTGTATATAATATTAAAGCCTACATATTGATGGTAAAGATCTGTTATAATCTTAAAGAGTCCAGAGAGAGAATAAGAAGTGGTTCACCACAACTAAGCTATGACTTGCCTGACAAATTCAGAAGCTCACTCTAGAGCTCAGATGTCATGTACAATACTATGTGTGAACAATGTACATTACTTCTTCTGTTTTTATATGGAAACATATTGAATATTTAAAAGATTTTTTAATATTAAAAAAATTATTTAGGTGTTAATGCCAAAAAGGTTCCAAACATAAAATTTTAAAAACTTAGTTTTAAATACAGATAAATTATGTAAAAAGTATTTAAAATATGAAATTATTTTATATAGGAATTGATAATACTATGTAAGACTTTTTTTTAAAGATTTCTTTAAATTCTCTTTACATTCTCTAGCTGCAGGATGTACTCTCAGTTCACCTGTGACAATTCAATTCTTCACCTTCTTTAACAAGACAAGAAGGTAAACCAAAGCCCCAGATTTTCTTTCTTTTGTTTTACTATTTTTTACATTAAGAAACATTGCATAAAGGGCATTAGAAAAAGATGTTACATCTGTCAGGTATTGATTGTCATACAAGCAACTCAATGCCTTTTCAGTCCAGTACAAATAAAAGACTTAGATCAAGAGACTTTTGATTCTTTTTCATTTTGCTAACGTGGAAAAAACCCAAGTGGTAGAAAACATGAATAGCCATAAAAGGAAGAAAGATGTCTGTGGTTATATCAATCTGGGATGACAGTGTTCTTTGATAATGAAATATAAATTCATATCCTCCTGCCAACCAGTCCCACACCAAACATATATTACTTCAGTCTTATGTAAGCAATCAAAGTTAACTGAGAAGGACTGATATACCATGTAAATTTTGGACTGGCCTCAATGCCAATACTAATTTATTTTTTCAAGTTTAACACAGAAGAGAGAGAAAACAAATCCATACCAGCTGAATAAATTGTTGGTTTTGCCAGCTGCAAAGTTTGTTTGTTGGCTACTATTGAAAAAATATCTAATCAGCAGAATATCCCTCAGATGCAAAAGGATGTGTCAGTGCAGTTTCTTGCAAAGAGATGAGTTCTCCTGCCCATGTGCTGAAACAGCTTCCTTTCTTTACAACACCCTGCTGAGCATGTGCCAGAAGTGAAAGATCAAGGGTTGCTGAACCCAAGACTTCATTCTCTTCATGCTTCCCTAAGTAAGGAACAGCTGGAGAAGACCACCTTGGTCCAGGGCACCACGAGGCATTCAAGCCTGCAGTTGTTACTGACCCCAGGCTGTCCCTGGGGAAGAGCTGCCAGGGTCACAATGTCAGAACTCAAGTGAGGCTGGTGCTGCTCACTCTGCCAGTGTGCCCCACCCTTCTCCAGTGCTGAGGAGCAGGACAACCTGGGTCACATTTACTGTCAGGCTTCAGTGAGCCCAACAGGGCTTAGCACACGGCAGGCAGGCTCCTGGCACTGTCCCTGAACTCCCCATCACTCCCACTCCACCTCAGAAGCCTCTGAGTGGGGATTAAAACTAGAGCTGTGTGCTCCTGCCCTTGGGCATCTGGGTGCTTCAGGTGCAGAGCTGCTGGGCTTTAGGAGCTTTCCCATGAGCACATCCAATGCCACTGCCCTCTGGGTGGCAATGCCCAACACAGCCTCGGTCTTGTGGCCATAGAGATGAACAGGACCAGCCAGCCAGTTTTAATCCTCAGTGTATCAGGGTGTGTTTTACTTCAAAAATACTGGTTTGTTAGCCTAACCTCATCTTAAAAAGTCAGTAAATCTTAAAAGGCTGTGAACAGAATCTCCACATTAACCTGGTAATCCAGCAGGATCTCAATAGCACTACAACCACAAATGAAAGCCTTCTACTGTTTTCTTTTTTAAAATTATTACATTGCTCCTGCTGCTTAAGAGAAAACCTTAGCATTTATGTAACATTGATTTATGCTATTAAGCAATTTGAGCAATTTGCAGATGATGGCACAGACAGAGAATAAACAACAATTTCTCATGTCCCAGTGAACACATTCAAAACTGCAATATTCACAGAAAATGAAAGTATTCTGAAGTAGTCTGAAAATTAGCATCAGTCCAAAGATATAACAAGTAAATCACTGGGCTTTCAGAGCTGCAGTGATTTGTCATGTAATGATGCTATGCAGGAATAACAACTTAAAATAATTTGAGCTACCTAATTATTTTTACCTTTAAAAACCCCCAACAAAACCCAGCAGGAATTTAACAATTAACATGATATAATGCTACTCTGGAAAATGTGTACATTAGAATAACATCTATAGAGGTTTTCCTCTTCACTAAACAAGGATATAACCCAATGCCTCAGTGCCTACACAAGGCAGAGAAATCTTTCTACTGAGACTGAAATTCTGGGATCAAGACCACATTCAATCCAACAAACCTCACAGTTATCATTTATGTATCAGTCTGGTTCATGGTAGGTATGTGAATGAATAAGAATAAGCCAAATATTAAATATTTACATAAAACTGATTTTAGGCTAAAAAAAAAATCTGCATTCCAGAGCAGGATATATGGACAACATCCTGAGACAATATTATCTTCTCTCAGTGTACATATATTACATGGAGCTGTGAAATATTTACTGAAATAACTTTTGTTCCTATAAAAATTCTGGTTTGAGATTGCTTTTGCTAGTGAAGCACATTCACTGCTCCCTGTCCTTCTTCTGAATTCTGGCCACATGAAACCTAATCAGCAGACTACTTTCATCAGAAGAAATGTTACAGGACTGACACTCAGAAATCCTGTGTAAGTTTAACACTTAAGTTTTCTGACTTGTCATCAGAAAATCTGATGTTATAGTGCCAAGTTGTGCCAGAAGGAAGATGCTTCAATGGGAAGTTCATGCCAGCCCTGCAGTGCCATTGCCTGGGCAGTGAGGGGGCCTTCCCAAATGGCAGCAGAGCAGTGCTGGGCACAGCAGGGCAAAGCAGCCGCCCCCATCCCCCCATGGAGCACGGAAAGTAAGTTCTCCTGGTTCTTCAGGCTATGATCTCTGCAAGGATACAGTGAGTATATGCTGCCTTCATCTATCAGCTAGCAAGATTTTATTGATTTTGATGAGGTAACAACATAAAATACTTGGGAATTACAGGTTACAATACACAGCTCAACTGGTCTTTGCTTAAGACCATCAGAAACTGTCTTAAACTGGACTAAGCTGAAACCAGGTTAACAATAAGGACAGTGGTTGCAGTTCTCTCTTTGCTGAGTACTTTAAAACCTATGGAAGTTAATCTGTTGCATCTTTCTCTGCAGTTGAGGTTTACATTCATGTTCCTGTTAGCAGTTAGCGAAGTGGTAAGATTGCTTTAATGATAATGTACTTCACACTTTTACACTGTATACATATTGTTTAAAATTGAAAGGATCCTGCAGTGAAGATATTAGAAACAAGGAGAAGCCAAAGTATTGTACTTTTAAAAATAAACTGTGAAAGATAAAAGGGCATATGAAGGACTGGCAGAGGGTGAGTGGAGGCAGGTTTGATATTACCATCAGCAGAGAGATGTGACATGCCATCAGTAGCACACCTGCAGCCCAAAGCCCAGAGAGCAGCAGAGACTCCTGGACCACCAGCAGCTGAGCACAGCCTGTGCTGTTTGTGCCGGGGGGCTGAGAGGGGACAGGCCCACACTGACTGGGGACAGAGCAGTCACAGAGGGACATGCTTCAGTTAGCTCAAAACCAGTATGGTTTCTGTTGCTAAAAATATATTGAAATTCCTAGTTTTACAGTAGGTTTCAGTTGCAGTAATATGCCAGAACTTTTATTACGCCAGCTGACAATGGAATGGGGGTAGCAACCTTCTTGCTGAAATTTCCAAGCAATCTGTACAGGTCGAATGAGGCATAAGTGAAACTCCTACGGCCAGAACAGCTTTCACTGAGCACATTGCTGCCTGTCTTTTAAAAAAGCTCACTATTCTTTGCAATCCTTTAATGGATTGCTCCCTGCATCTAAGAGAAGCCAACCCATAATGAATGGCACTGCAGACATCTGAAGCATCCAGCAGTTCTGAGAGGCTGGATCTGTGCCCATTTATTTTCTCATGCACAAGAAAATATCCTGTGTACTTGGAGCAATAAAGCTGGCACAGTGCAAATTCTGAGATTGGCTTCATACATTGGCTTTATCATTTTAACAGTAATCCTATATCACTGTAAATGACAGGAGATTTAGCCCAGTATTACATACAAAACACACCTTCATTATGAAACTTCTGCAAGTTAAAAACCTGTCCCTAGTTCCCAAGACCCAAAGAATAGTGGTATCATGTCTCTGCACAATAGACAGAGTATTAACAGCAACAGAAAAATGCTTTCTCCAAGATAAACAATGCCAGAACTTTTTGCATAAAACCAGTATTTGTCATCTTTCATATATAAACCTTACTTAGATCACTTTCTAGATCTCAATATTTTCCATGAGTTTGTCCAAGTAGGAAAAAGAAGAGAAGAAAGATAATGGGACACAGTAAGGACCCAAAAATTAGCTTTCAGAAACAGATATGCAAACTCCTGAAAAAGTGCATCTGCAAAAATATTCAACCAACAACCTCAATGATCACAGATTTCTGCAGAGTTACAATTGAGCTTGTGAGTAGAATGACAGGTGTGCCCCATGAAAACCAGCAAAACATTTTGGGGAAAAATATCCCTCAAATTATCAGGAGGTCTTTCAGAACTTTATTTGCAATATTTCTTTAAAATATTGCCCATATGATTATGCCTAATACTGATTAAATAATTTCTTTTTATTTTACTGAAAAACTTGTCTAAGTTGCAAGGCAGACTGACGGGCCTCTGACTGTGCGGAGGTAACAAGCCAGTAGCAAGGATGGTGTCCTTCCCGAAGGATGTGCTCAGGGACTTAAAAGCACTACAAGCCTGAGAAATACTGACTATCACTCTGTAAACAGTTCTTTTCAGTGCTTGTGTTTGGGGAAGAAATTCATCCTGTCCCTCTTTGCAGTCCTGCAGAGAGCATAGAGAAGCTCTTTTTTATGATAGTAATTCATGTTCCAACCTGGTGTATCTGCTCTTCCTCCTTTGGCTGCACTGCAATTGATGGACTAATATGGCCTAACATGACTTGTAATTACACACAGATCCACAGAAAACCTGCAAATGGTTCCTGTGGTTTATTAGCTCCTCATACTTCCTGTCAGTGAGCCAGTGGCACCTAATTTAAAAGGGCAGCTGCTACTTTATCTCTGGGGAAACACTTTTAATTTCTGATGAGACTATCCTAATAAAGTATAGTAGGTGCACGGATAAAAACAGTGTCTGTACCATCACACAAAAGAAAGGGGTTGAGTCTGACTTCACATGAAGCTCTCCTAACTCTCAGCACATTGTTTACAGGCAGAGCAAGTGAGTAGGAGTGCTCCTGCTCCCAGAGAAGAGCTATAGTATAATAAATTTAGCAGAGACCGATTACTGACTGACTTCCAGATACTACTGCATTATAAATAGCTGACTTTATATACTAATTTATTACTGTAGGCTAAACTAGTGTATGCATGAACAGAAATTTACTTGTTTATGAAAACGTTGGGGACATCAGCTGATTTCACAGGAAAGGATGAAGGGTGGGGATATTTTGAAATACCTAGCATGAAAATACAAGTTTCCTTAAAAGAGAAATGGGATTTTACCATTTCCACGTGGAATACCTCACTGCATGTGAAAGAAACCTCATGAGGGTGGAACAATAAGGCACAAGTGCACTGTTATTAACCTGAAAATGTCTGTGACCTATGCATGTGAAATATTAGCATCAAGAAGACACTTAAGACATATAGAATAGGATTTTTAAAACAAAATATGAACTGTTTATAGCATAGAATAAGTTGGTGTTATAGACATACAAATATAATTTGGACAGTAACAGCTACTTTTTAACCCTGTGTTAAAACTCTGCCTGCACCTACAGCTGCATTCTCCATTTTTATGCTTCCCAGCTGCCAGCAGTCCTTGCTGGAGTGCCCCACCTGTGCAGCACCCCCAGTGCTGACTCACTGGAAATGGCTCAGTCAGCTCTCAGCTCTCACAAAGGGTTGCACATCCAAGCAGGCAGCAGTAACAGGACATGCCTGGAGCTGCAGTTACCAAGGTGTGCTGAACTTAACAAGGAAGTTGGAAGAAAGGCTGGGGAAGTAAATACATTTCAAATTAAATGGCAGACTAAACACTACAGTGCAACCCAATCTGCTTTTGGAATTATCTTTATTTTATCACTGCAGGAAATTTCTTGTGACTTATCTGAGTTACACCTAGCCTTGTGCCTTCCAAGAAAGCATCAGGGCCCCCTGCTGAAAAGAATGGTGAAAATTCAACTACATAAGAGCTGTGGAGCAGGATTAAGATGCTATTATAGATCTTTAATAACCACAGGATGTCAAACATTAACACTGAGAGATACCAGCAGGTAAGAGACACAATCTTCCTGCAGGAGCTGCCAAGCTTATTATGAAACCTTGACCCCAGCCAAACCTCCCTCCCTCTCCTCCCACTCCAGTAATTATCTCAAATCAACAAGACAGTGAATTTAATTTGTGAAGTTAACAGGTCTTCAAAAAAGTCACTTATTCTAACAGCCCTTCAGTTTGCTTCACTTCTGTCTTAATGAGTTTCCTGTTTTGGCAATTACAGAGTTGGTTAAATGGTACCTATGTGACCTGGCACGTGAAAATCTATAATTGTTACGTTTTCCTCATGTAAGAAAAATAAAATTAACATTTCTGAGACAGAAATTTCTATTATATGAAGGGAAACCTATTAATATAATTCTTCAGTTTAAAAAAGCAGTTTACATGACCCTGAACAAGCTTTATATGTTCTAAAAACTTCTGACATAGTCCTCATGTATACATGCCTGTAGCATGTACTGCACAGCAGTGTCTGGATTTTATAACCAGTGAAATTCTCCAGATGTTGAACTCTTCCCTTTCCAAATTTGTCTTTTCAAGTTCAAATGTATCAGTTTTTGTGAGCCCCTGATGTTTGAATTTTATCACAAATTCCCATCCTCAGGGTCCTTTAAATAATTCAGAATGCATTCCAAAACTCAGTGAAAGCATAAAGGACTTAACTCCTTTAGATTTTCTGAAAAATTCTGGTTCTGGAGCTTTCCAGGCAATTGGAAAAGAAGGGAAATATAGTTGTATGAGAAATGTCAGTTTAAAATTGCCTTGACAGGAAAAGCCTGGAGGTAGAGTCTGCCCTGAGGAAAAGAAAAAGGAAGGTAGTGATTGAGGTTTTTAATTTCTTTATAACCATTATTATTTTGGGCATGAGGAAATAAGTTAGAACATGTGTTCATTTCTTTGAAGAACCAATATTACACACTACTCTGTAAATCTGTAAATACAATTGTAAAAATGCACCCAATTCACTTTGTAGCTTATATATTCACTGGCTATAACTCTATACATGTGCATTTTTCCATTAAAAAGTGTAATTTTATAATATTTTGAGTATCACAGTATCATCACAGGAACTTTCAAGACAAAATAATTACTGTCTTTCAACTCCATGATTAGTACTGCAAGAAGTATAAAAGTAGTATTATCTGGAGACTTTTTTTTAAATTTATTTTTTAGCAAATGTTCTCTAAATCCACTCTGAAGCTTGTACTGCTAACCTCATTCTGTCTTCCAAAGGGTATTTCCCTGGAAAATTGCATAATCCTAAATAACAGATGAAAAAAGCAAGGCAAGGAAAAATCTTTGGAGGGATTCAGTTCTTAAACTATTCTAATTAAAAATTTTGCAAGCAGCTTAAACAAAATGTACAGTGACTTTCAACTGACAGCCTCACTTTGGAGAAGCAAGTTAATTCCAAAATGAGGAATGGTAAAAGGATTAAAGGGCACAAGGCAGAATTTAAACTGCAGCAGGTTTATTAAATTGACTATGGGCTTGAGATTATACTTTCTAAAGCCATTAATGCTGACAACTCGCACTGAGTCTAATGGAGGTTGGATCCATCTCTTCCTGAAAAAAGGCAACTTCCTCAAAAATGTCATTCTGAGGAAGTGCAAAGGTTCCAACCACTGGAAAAAAAAAGGCAAAAGTTGGCCCATAATGTCTGTCCCTGCAGCAGTCTGTGGAGAACATGAGAGCACATGGTGACCTGATCAGTTTTTTACGTTTGATGGGCAGAAAGAACCATTAATTTCCTGGCACATGTACTGTGGAGACCCTGCAAACAGCCCAACACTGGCCTAAAGTCTTGTGGTGCCACCCTCCTGTTGGGCATGTCCTGGGTGGTCTCTTCCCTTTCCCCAATACTTCTCTTTCTGCCATTCTTTCAAGCAGAATTCATAGTCCTGAAACATTCCTGGAAGGCCCTACCAAGGAGTAGGTACCATATTTAGAACTGATTTCTAAAGAAGAAAACATGAGCAAGAGGGAGAATAGCAAAGAACACACAGGGGAGTGACATCCTACTGAAACTGTGGGATTTGAATTCCACAGACCTACAGAAAGCTTAATCAGGCTGAATATATTCTACTGAATGAATGAAAGGGGGATCCAAGCAGTACCTTCACTAACCTATCTGTACCTATCATGCCTTCAGGAAAATAATCTTTGAATCCATGTTCAAGAGGACATTTAACAGTATATTAAAAACAGACAAAACCACCACAGCTATAACTAATCATGAGAAAAACTAAAGATATTGGTCTCCTAATTTACATGGTTTTACAGCATTCTCAACTCATCTAAAGCTCATATAGTATTTATCAGATATAATAAACTAATTACCATCTGCAGACACCAATTTTTGTCATTAGGGAAACACAAATTAGTGATGATATAACACCACCTTAATTTTATAGTTATTCCATGACCCCTGGAAGCTTTGGAAGGTTAACTACTTATAAAATTATTATACTTATTCATAATATGTGGGGTTTTTTGTTTTTGTCAGACAGATTCCCATGAGGACATTTTCTTGGGCAGAACTAGATAAGGAGCCTATCTGTGCCTGCTGCTTCCTTCTGCTGTATTTACTGGCTTGCAGATCTAAACACATAAATGGAGCAAGGGAAAGCAGCCAGCTGGAGACTTGGCACCACACTGGTTGCTATTGGGTTTTCTGGCGTTCTCCTTCATATACCAGCAATGTGGACAGGTCATGAAGAGCCAGACTCCACACAAATGAAGGAAAGACCTCTTTGGATCCTAAATGTAGACTATATTAGGGACACTGATGTTTTAGTACATGTATTAAAAATGTTCACAAGACTGAGAAAAAATACTAAGAATAATTACATGCTTTAAATTACAACATCCTTTTGTTTGAATTAACAAAGCAAGATCAGGAATAATCAAAAAGACACCTCAGTAGCAGGCTCTGCTCCCAGATCTTTGTTTGCCTGTTGACCATGGAAAACATCTCACAGCTCCCAAGTTTCAGATCCAGCTGTCTATAACTAGACAAGAAGCATGATAAGCCAATGCTGTCAAGCTCCTACTCATCCATGGATGATGGAATCCTATCATTGTCTGTTTTGAGACCACTGAGGGCAGGGTGAAGGCCAGCTGTGTTATGGAGATACACTGAGGTGCAAACTCCTAAGTGTGCATGTGCTGTAAACCACACACTCTTTTTTCCCACTGCTTCTCTCCTGAAGCACTGATGTATCAGCACTACAAAAGCAAGCATCACAAGTGGTTCAAGAGTTAACAGAGTATTAAACTCTGCATCTCAGTGCCTCATTCCAACAGCACATTCCATACTCAGGACTTTCTTTTTCACAGACCACTGCTACAGAGCTGTTACTGATACTTTTTATTCTACTATGCTACCTTTTTTGAAGTGCCTGTAGTAATAAAATCAGAGCAATCTCTTGCATGACTGCTTCTTACTATGGAAAAGTAAAACTTGCATTTTATAGTTATGGAATAATTTTCAGGAAAGGGCTCTTCTCAGTTACTTAAGTATTTAACTGACTCTAGCTCCTTTTTCCAGCAGTTGTTCAGTAAGCTGCAATTTTCTCATAATTAAGATAAAGCTATAGCTGAAATGTATGGATTTGTAAATAAGTTTGCTGGCACTTCCCTTTTCAAGATAGGTAAGAGAATGAAATAGGAAGACTTAGCTTTTCTTTTTTTAGTTTTTTTAAAATACACATTATTCATATCAAGTATGCTAAAAACACCACTCAAGACCATACCAGCAGTACCAGAGTGAAAGGCTCCAAGTCATAGTGTTTAAGGCCATAAATGTCACCCAACCACACAGCCTTACCCTCTGTATGTCACAGCCCATTAACACTTTCATTACTGTGGGGTTCTTTTTGGTGGTGTTTTTTTTTTTTTTTTCCCCTTCTTTCTCTTTTCCCCTAAAGGAGATTCATCACTGATCTTCTAAGGCTGAAATTTTGGTTTCACCTGCTCAGGTTAGAAATGCACTCCATTTTTGCAGTGTTGTAAACCAATTTTTCTATCACCTTAAAAGAATTAGTTGTTTCTCTGCTACTGAAGGACCATGAACTTTTGATGTCTTGCTTACTTGAATAGACTATTCACAGTGCAGAATAATAAAGACTCTGCTCTTGTTAGGATAATCTTCTTCAAGTCTGAGAGCAAGTTTCCTTGAAGGAAGGAAGCTCTGTCAGGACACAGCACTGCAGACTGGGTTAATTCAAGCACTAGGAGTGAGTTTTGATCCATCACAAGTGCCAGCTGGATTATCTACCTGTTTATTTAATGGCTATCAACACTCACTGTAGTAACCACTCCTCCCTCAGCCCCACTGCTGTGTGCACAAGAACACCAGAGACAATCTCCTTCAAGAACAGATTGAGCTCATTGGAAAATACTCATGACTCCAATTAATTTCTGATTTCCTGCACTGCACTTGCTTTTCCAGATAAAGATCCCTATACACTAACCAGAAATATTTCTATAGGTAAAACAATTACATTGACCTTCAGGATTAGTTTTTGGGAAACTCATCAAGGAATGAGAAATGGATTTTAATCAAGTCCAATTAATTGCAACAGAAGGCAAATACCATACTGTTGGTATTCCTGCCTCCCTAATATCCCTTACAAGAGACAGGGAGAAAAAAATATCCTGCCAGACCTGTCCTCCCTATAATGAACCACCTGTTTTAGATCAGCAGAGTAAGGTCTCATCTACTGTAGGGGTAACTATGATAACACAGGAAAAATGAAATTTGACAAATTAGATCTCATGGTTCAGAAGGTAAAAATCACTGAAGAAATCAATAAAAGAATGCCCTTACAATGCTACTCCCCCCCACAGCATCAGGCTGCATTTATTTCTTTTGGGTAATACTGAAATTGATTGTAACTGAGTGTAGGATGCACTCGTGAGAATAAAATATTTGTAAACAGAAGGTTTTTATTTTATTGTAGAGCTGTTGGGCCTGGAACACTGGACAGATTCCAATCTACATAATTACATTCAGTCTTTCGAAATTCTCTCTGTAGCCTTGATTGGAAATGATGTTTTTCTTCATTTCCTGTCCTGCATTATGGTTCCACCACAGAAGTGTCTGCACTTCAACAAAATTACTTTTTATGGTCAGCATAAAGGACAACTTGGGCAGCAAGGATAGAAAAGAGTTGCTACAAATGTAGAAGTGACAGAAGACACTTCAACAGGTCCTTAAAGACTCCTGTCTGATGAAGAAAACCAGGAAGAAGTGCACTTCTCTCACTGTGTCTGAAGGTAGATAAGATTCTCCTCATTTTCTAAATCAGTCATGGAGTACCTTCAAAAATCTCTCTCCTTCTCTTGTGGAGTGCTAAAGCAACTACAGCAGCCTCCCACACTAATAATGGAGAATTCACAGTTCACTCTTAATGATCTCTGTATTGTGTGCGATGATTGTATCAAAGTCAAAAATTACATACAAACCCAAACTAATCTCATTCTTAAGTAATGTACAACTTCCTAAAGGTTTATATTTAAGTAAAACTAGCAATAAAATACTCTTACACTGAATTAGCTAAGTATCTTTCCCTTCTCAGGCCCTCAATCTGAAGCAGATATCCAAGTACATGTTTAATTTTCAGAAGTCATTCATGGACACTGTAGAGTGTTCCTACTCACTGGTAATACAGATTTCCAATAACTTTTTCTCTCTATTTTAAAAGAAAATACAGAAAAGAAAAGCAAGGTGTTCTCCATTTCCTGGTGAGACATCGCAGGAATATATTCACATATACAATCCCTGATGTGCCAGACTCCTTCTAAGACAAAAGTTCAGAAAGAAAAATTGCTCAACAAGTTCCTGTAACAACATGTATCTCTTTACAGCACTCGGCTGTGTCACTTATAAACAATTCACTCATTTAATACAAAACTGCCAACAGAAAAGCAACAGATTCTCCACAAATCATGAAGCTGAATGTTCAAAATGTCTTATGCTATGGATATATTTGTGTATGTGCACATAAATAAAATGAAACATGAATATATAAAACCTTGTAATTGTTTAGTAGTCATATAAACCAGGATATATGTAACCAAAGCGTTAAGCATAAGCAGAGTCTTGTAATTCATCTGATTTAACCTTCATGCTACAATATAATTAAAAAAAAAGACTGAAGCTTTCCTCACTTAGCATTCAAATATCTTCATAAAACAGTATGATACATTTTCATCCTTTAATTATGCTCAGATCTGATGCATGAGCAAGGTCTGGCATTTCATCTTCCAAGGTCACTTAAATATTACGTGATTCTCACTGAGACTACACAGACAACATGAGTACAAGGACTTTTCTGTTTACAGACAGAAAGAACTTGATCTGACTACAAGCAACTGCAAAATCTTCCCTTGGTTACTTTCCCAAGGGAAAGTAGGATTTAGGAGGAAAATCCTAAATCTTTCCCAATGGAGGGAAGAAAAGAACAATATTAGAAAATATAAAATAAAAATAAGAAAAAACAATATAGGATGAAAGAGGAAAAGTAAAACACTTTACACTTCAGCTTCACACTGATCCTGATCTGTTGCCTTTAAAAAAAAAAAATCAAATGCAAAATGTCCAGCAAGTGCAGAACTTCAAGAACAACTTGACCACATATAAAATACAAAATCTCAACATTTTCTTGTCTGATTCATGACCATATGTATTCTGATATATCCCCACTTCTCTGAAAATATGTCAGGAAAAAAAAGACTAAAAATGAAACTGTAAATATCAATGTTTAACATTTTTGGTTTTCAGCACCACAGGATGGTAATGCCCCACAAACACGAACGCATTCATCCTCTAAACATCCCCTAAATGTTCTCACACCTCATCAGCACACCACTACACTCCTGGGAATTTCACTGTAGCATCAAAGAACCAGTGACTCAAAATGGCTGCTATCAGCCGTTACAACTACAGGATCAGAAGCGAGGTGGATGATCCTTCTTTTTTTGCCAGGATTTGAAGATGAAGCTGGCCTTAATCAAGATGATTAACAGCTCTCTTTGAATTGGTGGGAAAAGACAGCAAACATGGCATGAGGCTCTCTTCAGTCCATTTGTCTAGAAAGAATATGATTAGGACACAGGGACCCAAGGAACAAATTTGCAGTAAGTCAATTCAGGGGAGAAAGAAAAGCCTAAGGAGATCCAGGATCCAGTGAAGACAGCAGGAGACAGCAGGGTGCAGACAGCAGCTCCTCATCCTAATCTGACAAGACTGATGAGCCAGATGGCAACTGTAAATAAAGTATCAAAGAACTCTAAGAGAGAATGAAATTCCATTGCAGCTGGAATCATGTTTACAGAAAAGTAGCATGGAGACCAAAGGGACAGTGGAAGGTACTGTACTCATGAGGAAAAGCAATGACATTTGTTGCAGTGAGCTCTTCAGCACATTAACTTGGCTTGTTCTATTTTCAGCCCTTCAAAAATTTTGACTTTTTGGCATTCATTCTGTAGGGGGAGAGTTTACCCTATTTACCCTACTAAATTAAAAAAAAATTAATAAAGAATAAATAACAGAAAGCACCAGAAAATATATGCTACATTTTAAATTGACAGTGAAGGATATAAACATCAGACTTAAATTATGCAGCACAGTGAACAAATTCAGATCAGTGCTGGCTTCTGTAGTGCAATACTAATGTGGTGCTGCTTTAGACAGAGCCACTGCAGGTGCTTCAAGAGTCCCACAACTGCTGGAAGTACCGGCTCAGAACAACTACATCTCACAAATACAAACCCAGTACATCCAAAGAGGAGAGTACTTGCTCCTAGGATGGAATCCCATAGAGAAGAGAGAGCACTGATAGAAGGGAGCTCCTTTGCTTTCAAATACCAAGTGGGTGTTACAATCTTTACAGGATGCCAGAAGTCTGTGTTTTCATGGAGACATCCAAATCTGAATTACATTAAAATGCTTGTAAATATCATCAATCATAAGTCCTTTTACTCAAAGCCTCTCACAGCTAGCTGAAGATTCAGTTCTCCATAATTTTCATGTTTTCCTACTTAATCTTTAACCTATCAATATCAGAAGTACAGGATAAAAATTAATCCAATCCTACACTTACAATACAGAATAAGCTGCTGAAGTTGCAGAAATTACAATTATGTAATCACTATTTCTGCCCTTAATCAGAAATATTCCGAGACCAAGGTCAGTGTAACTACACTGACAATTAATAAGACTAGAAGGAGTTATAACATCCAAGCAAGTAAATTCTGATTCCACATGTCCTGGCTCAGCTGTGTAGCTGGGCAGCCTTGCAGCACCAGCTCACAGGGCTCACTGTGGGTGTAGAGCTGTTCATGCTGAAACAGTGCAAACTCTCCACCTTCCTCTATCAATGAGAGACTGAAGCAACTTTTTAAACAGTTCCCCCCTACCCACCCCAAAAGAAGCTCAACATAATCACTAGCCATGATTTAAAAAACCCATATGGCACTCCAGCAGGAAACACCTCTACAACATTCTCCAGTGCTGCCAGTGGCTTGCTAAGGGGTTTTCAATGCGTTACTGCAGGCCCTAGGTGTTCCCAGCCTTGGTCTTTCATGGTTCCACCTTATGTGCTGCACTCCAGGTGTTGTGCTTTAATAGGAGCTTCCTCAGGCATCAATTTCTCTAGGACCAGCATCACTAGGTGCTGTCATCATACAACTAAAATCAGGAAGAATACAACACACTGAAAGTTGTGTGTTTACCAGGGCTGTGAAGGCCTTAATATTCCATGAAGCCACCTGAGTGAGCTGACATTTAATTCACTCTGCCTTTGGTTTGGTAACTCTTACAGATGCAAAGATTATTTTAAGGAATACTTGGAAATAGATGGGTAAATGCACAATATCAATACTTGGAACATTTGAGTCATAGAGCTCTCTTTGATCTTACATTCTGTTTGCTATTGAAAAAGCAACCATCTCACCCTATCCAAGATAAAAAATGAAACAGAATTTGACATCATGTTAGAAAGTTTCTATTCATTAGTATGATTTGGTATCAGAACTGCAAGCCCTGATCTACAAAGTTGCAAATGGAGAAACTAATTTTAAAGTTTCTTCATTGGCAACAGATTTCAAGCTGTCAGGCCCTCCAAAAGAGTGCCCTGCTTATTAGAAATTAAACTGGAGATGTGGATCCAGGGTTATGATGCTCTTTTAATGATCCAAACCCACCAAATATTAAACATTACAGAGAGCTACACAAGCCACTGCAGTAATAAATGACCAGACCATTCCATTTTGCTCAGCATGGGGTCCCATGTAATTATCAAGGAACTCAAACTTGTTTACTGTATTACCTTAATATAAAATGCACCTTCTCAGCTGCATTGTCACTGAAACATTGCAGTGTCACATCTCCCCCCCTGCCCACAGAATTAATTTATCAATTCTCAAATTCTGTATCTAAAAATAGAAGGATAATGAACATTGCTGCTTACACTGCCTGTTACATCTCTGTATTATCTTTTCCCTGTGCACTGAGGATCAGTGACCCCTCTCCCCTTGTTAGATCAGGCCACAGAAGGGCCCATTCCACCCTGAGCAGCAGAGCACGGGGGCAGAAGGACAGCAGGAACATCTTACCCACGGGCTGCTGCCTGCCTGCTGCCTGCCTGCGAGGGTGGGCAAGGCAGACAGAACTCTCCATTTACCTCTGACAGCTACTCTTACTCTAAATAATTTTATTTCAAATACTGAAAATTGTTCTGGTGTTTAATGAGGTGCAAAGGAATTTTGATATCTCATTTTAATAAATAAAAAACTTTTAAAGGATACCTGTGTTTAGAGATTTGATAGAAAACATTTTGGTTCTGAATTTACTGATTGTTGAATATGCATCATTAACAAGACAATAAACCCCTTTGATCCTGATTTGATTTAAATGATGTAAATTGAAGTTCCTCTCCAGTGATGAGCATTTATATACCACCAATTTCTGAGTAACACAGAAGCATTCAGCAATTGCTACAACATAAAAAGTATTTTCAGTCTTGTTATATTTATACAATTTTAGTCTGCATCTATAACCTTCTCATGCAAAGTGCATTTATGAATGAATTCATAACGAATTCAGATTATTATTTCTGAATTAAAGTTCAGATCCATTTTCACCATTCTAGAATGCATGTACTTATCTATCACTTAGTATAAATTTTGATCCTCTCCCAGATGAAGCCTGGACAGTCTCACATAATATTTCAATATGCCAACAGAGAAGACCTATTCCTCACTTATACTTTGAAAACCAAGTACCTAATCTACATTTCTGCCAGATAATGCTAAAATTGGCTGTTTGTGAACAGCAGATAATTCTTAATTAACTCCCAATACTGCATAAAGATGAATTCTTCACTGTTTGTGCATTTTTAAATAGGTCTGCTTTATGGCCTCAAAACCAAGAAGTGTGAACAGAAATCTGGTATCAGCTCCTTCAAGAGAAGAACCAACTACTTAATATTCTGGTGCTCCTGTAGTTTGATCTAATACTCAGTGAATTGTAGGAATGACATAATATTAATTATGGACATATTTTGCTTCATTATTTATGCTTCATCCAAAACTTAATGTTTAAGAAACAAACCCCTCATGCTTAATCCTCTTTCAACTTTTTGCTAATTATCACAGCAGGAGGAATGCACATTTAAACCAAACCAGATGACACCTACTGTTTGCAGCCTCTCAGACATGTGTTCTGTTTGTAAGCTGTACTTAAAGCAGGCTAAAATGTCATGTTTGTATAAATTCAGACTTCTAACACCAAATGATTTCATTAATTTTTATTTTGAATGACATTCTCTCTTCCATCTGGATTTGACTTCATTATGAATGAAGAATACACCTCCTTTCCATACCATAGAGAACTCACTGTAACATCCTTCCCTGTGCAAGTCCCAAAGCAGAGTATCCTGCTCTGCATGGAATGGATGAGTCCACAGGCACATACTCAGACACATCTGATGCTCCCCAGCCAGTGCAGCTCCTCAGTTGCAATGCCAGGGAAAGCTCAATACTGAGGGCAGACTCACCAAGCTACTGGGAAATACCCTGTGGAGGAGTCTCTCTCCCCAGTTTCTTTGGGAGGCTCTGGGATCAGTGAGTGAAGTACCCTCAATCTATTCCTGGTTTTACACATTGCTCTGTCTGGAAACTGCTTACACCTGAGCACAAGGGCTCTGTGCCCTTCTGGAGCCATCCATCAGGTGAATGCAGTTATTGATTTAGACCTTAAGGTTATAAATCTGACTGGAAACAGAGGCAAGTATTCATACAGACACCAGGGACACAGATGTAATCCTTTTCCTAGCAATCGTTAAGCTACTTACACCAAACCTTCCCCCTCTATTTTAAGAATCAAATTAATAGGCCATAATTTTAGAGATGAACAACAAGGGCACACACACTATGGCATAATTCATCCCATATTAACTCCTTTCTTTAGGGAACAAGAATGCATCAAAGCAGTGACCTAGTGATAGACCAGAAACATGAGCAGCACCACATCATTTCAGCACAACTGCAGTATCTCTTAATTGGCCACTGGCTCATGGCTGAAACATTAATGGTTTTGTTCCCCCACTATTGTAAAATGTAATAAACAAGGACTTTGTTTCTTTTCTTCCCTCTTATAAATATTATCTCTGCTTTTGGAATCAAACAACTGATCTAATGATATCTCTTCAGAGGCATTATGTGAAAAAGTCTGTTTCATTTACAGCTACCTGAAAAGACAAATAAGGATCAAACACTTACATTTTTTGCCCCTTTGGTCAAGTTAAAACAATTTTTCCTAAAATTTTGAACAGTAGAGTAACCTCTTTATGCTAAACTACTTTCAAATTGTTGGCAGAGACCTGTCCAAATAATGCACTTGGTTACTAAAGTATAATGATTGATTGCAATGGCTGCATCTAACACAAGGACAATCAGTTGCAGAAGTGGCTGTGCTGCCTCTGCATCCTTTCCAAAGAAGTGTCAGAAAGAATTCTTGGCTAATATTTTCAAGAAACTTCCCAACTAAGCTGGGCTACCTGAGAGCTCAAGAGAGCTTGTGAAGACTTTTCCCAAAGTTCAGCAAGTAACAGAGTTAAACAGAAACCCCACACGACTTTTTCCTGAGAGCATCTAGCTGTGAAGACAGAGATGAAGACTAAAACAAATACCTTCTAAACAATTAAGCACAAAGAAACCCCATGATATAGTCAGCCCAGCTGAGTGGCAGTTTTGCAACACCACCAAAGTGTTTTGCAACTATTCCCATTGAAGTCTGTGTATTAAATCTTTGGCTGATAGTGATGCATGAGCATCATTTATAAATTTCTCCTGAAAATATAGGAGAATTCCTATATAGGAGAATTCCATCAGCTGTTTAAGAAACATATTCTGGAGCTTTAATTTAACACTTTGACTGCAAAGAACAAATTTGTACATCCACATTTATATGTGAGTATATATATTTGTGCATGCATATACATAGATATATATACACTATATAAACACACATATATAAAGTAATATATTCACAAACATGCACTGGACCTTAAATGGTCCTTTTCTCTCTGTCTGCATCTAAATACATTTCTCTTGAAGCTTGTATCCAAGCCTCTCATTGTAAGTATTCATTTTATGAAAGAAACTACAGACTTGCAGAGGTATATTAATATTGATAAGCCCCTCAAGCTGCTGTTCTTTGTAAGCAACCAGCACAAACAGGCACACACAGAACATCTCATCATTATGCTACAGATGTGCATTAGGGGAACACAAGAAAAGCCAAAAGCAGTATTTTCTTCTCCTACCACATAAATTAACAGTGTATCCCAATATTCTGGAAATTTATGCTAACTCCAGGATGCACCAAAAAATCTTCATCTGTCCTAGTTAATAATTTGCAGCTCTGAACACATCAGCACCAAGAATAGCAGCATTAGTATTAACTAAGCAGGAAGAAAAAATTTCCATGCATTTATTTTAATTCATTCCTTTTGTTTATATTCAAATCTTTCCATTTGAGCACAAGAAAGCCACTTTCTAAACTCTGTGCCTTGGTAGCTAGTAGAATGGACCTGGGCAAAGACCAGTGTCTCTCCTAATACAAACAGAAAAAACCTCATATTTTTGCCCTATTCTTCCTAATAGAACATTGCTAGTACTATGCCACATGCACACAGAATCTGGCAGATTTCCTTGTGGAGCTACAGCTACTCAGTGCTGCCTTGCACATCTCTTGTGTTTGGTTTGAAAACAAACTGAACTTTAGCCTGTCTGGCTTGGAAAAACCAATGGAAGCTACTGGGTTTTGTTCTGGATGGCTGCCACAGAGACAAGATTCCCAGCAAAAGACACAGCATTCAGTGGCTGTAAAAATGCCTGTTGCTGCTGAAGCATAGCACAAGATCCGCATCTCCACAGATTTTGTTGTCACAGTAGCCAATATCTAAAGATGATGCTGCAGGTGGTATGGCTTGGCTCCACTCCCCTGGTTCAGTCATAGGAATTCCACAGCAGTTTAAAATTACCTGTTCTTCAAGCATGGAATTTATGAAAACAAGGCTTTTAGCCCCAACAATCTCCCCATCAGTAGAACACATGAACTATGACACAAGATGTTTCTTAATCTGTCTTGGTGAGGTGCTGGGAACTGTGCTGATGGCTCAGGATCATGGAGCATAATGACTCCCTTTGGAGGGCAGGGCTGCAGGCACTGAGCTTTGGAAAGGGGAAAACCAGATGCAATTGTTACATCACAAGTAGGTATCAAACAGCAGCTACCCTCATTAAACTGGCTCACCCTACCCATGTCATCTGTGCCCTCTCCATCCTGATCCTTACAGAAAGTCTGTCACTGCTTTCTTTACTTCTTAGCCCAAGCAGAAACAGGAAGAAAAGCTCTGGAGACAATTCCCTTCATGTGTAAGACATGAACCCCCTCCATGATTTGGCAACACTCACTTGTGGTATCATGCACTTTTTCTAGGGAGTTTCACTAAGTGAAGTCAGCTTCAAACACTCCATAGATATTTGCTTGCTGTGAAAAGCTCCCAGTCACCCACATTTATGCTTATTCTCTGTTGTTACTCTGGCTGCATAATCATAAAGCACATAGCCCCAATGTATGTTCCATTTCATCCTCTGCAGAACATGGTTATAAAGGTTACATAAACATGGTTATATGTGCTTAAATATGATTATATAAATAGGTTATAATTATCCATTATAAATCAGCAGACAGTACTGCACAGTGGAAAAAACATTAAACTATCACAAGGGATACATACTTATTTTACACTTGAGTAATTACTTCGATTTAAGCCATGAATAACATAAGCAGAAGTTGTTAAGTGAAAGCTGGAAACTGATTTTGCAGCTCAGTGGGAAACAGAACACCATTTGAGGCAAAAAAAGAGGATCGTTGTGGTTTGCAGGCAATAAAAAATATAGGGGAAAATGACACTGATAATTGTAATGTAATTGCCATAGTCTGATGCAGCTAAAAGTGCCCCAAGTGCCACCACACCCAAGCAGGTTTAAAAAAAAAAGTAGTAGAAGCCTTTCATTGCCTATTCCATCAGCATCATCACTCAAAGCCTCATTTATTGGGAGTTAGGAACAAAGTAAGTCAGAGATATTAATTAAGGCTTCATTATAAAAGTGACAGAAGCTATAAACTAAAGCAAGCTTTAATTTCTTTTTTTAAGCTATATTAATAATTGTTTCAAGCTATTTCTTTTTTTTTGAATGAATAGTCTAAAAAGGAAATGTCAGACATTGGCAAAATGAGACTGGGAAACAGTGTCTTGTTTGTTTACCAAGACAAAATATAAATCACCTTCAATTACTATCAAAATGGAATTGGCAATAAAAAATACATAGTTGCAAGAGCATGGTCATGTTAATTATTAATCCAATAAACACTAAGTGATCACTACTTTGGAAAGCTGATGCATTGCTAAAGCTCCCTCAGATCCACTTTTAGCTGGAGCAGGTCAGAGCTCATTTGAGCAGCTGAGCTGACAGATCTGACAAGCGGCAAATAACTGGGAGAGGGAGAAGTGGGGACAAACACTGCAGTCAGAAGTGAATTTATGAACAAATTGTGAATGAGATGAAACAACGAAAATAGAACATATTTACCATTTTAAGTAAGTTAAAATTATACCATGACAAAAAAGGACACTGGTTTTCAATGGTGTTTACTGCTGCCCTGACACCCATAAATGGAGTGGTCACTTGAAAGAAAACGAACTGTTTAGGAGGTGGGGATCAGGTGACCCTGACTGGGGAACCAGAGCTCTCTGCCAGGGTGGCAGTGCCTGTCTGGGAGCAGGGGGAGCCTCTGTGGCCAGGCTCCCTGCAGCATCATTTACATTTGGGCTGGGAGTGACTGCCCAGACAGGCGTTCTGCTCAAATGGTGCAATCCAGCTGGCCCAGGATCCCACATAACCACTCCAGCACAGGCATAATCCATTGCCTTTATCTTCACTATATTTGACCATTTTCACACCTACAAGAACAGCTTCTACAGACTATGTACAAATATCTTCCCTATATTTAATTTGCCCTCTTCTGCAGCAGGAACACTCTAGGACACTCCACCAGGGTAAAGAAACCAAAGTAAACCACTTTAGAGAAGTAACTGGTGTTCCATCAGCCATAGAATAAAAGGGGCTAATGCAAAGGAGATTATTTTGCTGGTACTCAGATCACACTTGCATATTAAAGCTCTAAGTTTAACAGAGAGAAATGAACAACAGTGGTAATGAAATGAGGGTGGCTCTTGGAAAAAAGATCACCTTCCTCTCTTCCTGCCAAATAGAATATGGCAAGAGTAATGCTCTCAAGAAAAAAAGATTCAGCTTCTCAAAAGATCAAGAGACCATATATCAAATCCAAAGAGCACAAACTGATTCTTTCCAAAACTTTAAATTTAAAAAAAAGAAAGGTGCTTAATGGCATAGCTATGCATTAACACACCTCTCAAACTCATTGGACCATTGAAGATAAAATCATGTCATAAAGCTGATTTTTTTTAGCTCTGTAGTAAAGCAAACATGTGGTTGGAATATGTTTCAATTCCTGAGAAAAACTTCAGCTATCCTCAAGGGTTACAGGCTAACACACATGATATTTAATAGAAATGTTTGCAACCACACTCAGATTCAAAACACTGAAAATATTTCTTCTGACTCTCAGATATTGTAAGAAGGCAAAAATGCAGCTGACTGCAAATGAGGGGGCCTGATATTGATCTCCTTTATCTATCAGAACCACAAACCCCTTGAGAGGGAAAGAATTAGTGTGATTTATTTCAATATACAGAATAAAGAATATGGCCCCTAGAAGTTACTGAGCATCCACAGAGCACAAAAAATATCCAGAGTAGCTGGATGCAAAGAGCATTACCCTCAAGGAGTCCGGATAACATTTAGATACAGACTAAGCCTTACATTTGCATTTTTTTGGTGTGTATTAGATGATATTACCAGCAGAATACAGCCTAATTACATTATACTGCATTTTTAATTAAAGATATACAAATGCAAATTTTAAATGAAATTAATAATTATATAATAATTGCTATTCATCAGGAAAATTTGCTATTCTATTTTATCTGAAAAGTATTAAAAATGAAAAGCTATGAAGCCTTGCAGCGTAGAAATACCACAACTGCATTTTTAACTAATTCAGAGATCTTATTCCTTAGCTCACCCAAAGAAAATCAAACACTGCTTTTTATAGCTTAATAAACTATGTATTTTCCTAATTTAGAGGGTTTAATACCAATTTATTATTCAGATCCCAAGTCCCTTTGCAACATATTCATCTTAAATGAAGGCTTTCCAGAGTACAGGACCATCATGGAAATACTTCCATGGCATCATCAACAAAGGACAGTCATCAGTGACCAAAGGCCACATGCCAAACTCCAGTATGTTCAGTTCTCTGCAATTTTATAACTAAGAAAAAGTGGAATTCAGACCAGCTATATATTCAAAGGGATATTTCTTGAAAAGAGAAAACAGAAAATGACTCTTTTTAAGTACAATTAGCATGTAGTCTGTACTGTAATAACTCTGTAAATAAATCCCTTTCTGAGTGAGAAAGCACATCATGTGTATATTTGAGTATTTTCAAGAGGATGTAGCATGCTAAATTAAATAGGAAGATGCCATGTAATCAGTAAATGAACATGTAAGACCAATTTTTACAGAGGATATACATGAAGAGGATAATTAGCAAAGTCAGAGATTCCCAGTGCAGCTAAGACACTTGTTTATTCAAAAATTTTTTAAATGGTATGCTCAGTAATGAATATTTAAAATGAAACCACTTCCTTATTTACATTGTCCCTGGATTCCAGTGAGATGTTGTGTGTGAAGGCAAAATGTGGCCCTTAACACACACCCTGATGCAAGGAAATTCCCTGAGGATGAAATAGCTGGCTCTCCACTGCACCTCTGGACTTTC
The DNA here is from genome assembly GCF_028769735.1 of Zonotrichia leucophrys gambelii. NCBI lineage: Eukaryota > Metazoa > Chordata > Aves > Passeriformes > Passerellidae > Zonotrichia > Zonotrichia leucophrys. The sequence goes on along the minus strand of NC_088180.1, from coordinate 6,264,676 downwards.
GCGATATAGTGAACAGTTAATGAATTTTTTTCATACTTCAGAAAGAAAATACATGACAAAATACAAAAGAGAAGAAACCAGCATGCAGTTTTGAGCTTTCTAAACTTTCCTGAAATTCCCTTAAAAGAGAGGAGCACACCTTTGGTGCATGTTACAGAACAGAGTGGAGGAGACAATGGCCCATCAGTGACACAGCTCTGGCTCTGTTGTGGTAGTTACACCAACAGCTTTATTAGGAAGTCTCTTTTTCACTTGCATGAATCCTCTTCTATGCTTGATTTAGTGCTTCAGGGGTACTTATCATTTGTCCCTTCCCTGTTTGTGTGAGGCTGCAGCTGGATCTACAGCCCCTCTCAGTGATGCAGAGTTCTGCATGAGCCAAGGACCAGAACTGGTCCTTCCTTTGCTTCCCTCCCTGCTCCAGTCACACAAGGGAGCCACTTCCATCAGGTTCTGTTCTCCTTTCTGATGTTTAAAGCAGCCCACACCTACTCTCTACAGAATACTGCTTAGAAGCTTTTAAAAAATGAACTTACTGGAGATATAAGCCTCATTTGCATACAATTTGTACTACACTGAATTTCTCTCCCATTACCTTGGATAACCCAGAGATGACTAAGTAGTTCTACTGACAAGTGTATTAAATGTTTTGAATTTTTGCTATAAATAGGGTTCTTTTTCATTGTGAAAACAAAAAGGCTGAAATGCTTTTTGTAATGCTTTTGGTTTTATGGGTAGCACTTTCCTTGAACAATCCTCCCCATCTACAATCCCCAACAAATAGATAAGTCACAAGAGAAAGCTGGTATTTAGATTTAGCACCTTCCCTAATAATCCACGATATACTCTGGGCATAGTTTAGAAAGAAGCACATAACTATTCAGCAGGGAAATTTGTTCTATTATGGACATATGGAAAATTCCAAATAGCAAGGATTAATCTGATGGTGTGAGCAAAGTTGTGACACCTCAAATATTATACTCCATATTTTACATACAGTTTGTCTTGCCAGGGAAAAGACTTAACCTTAACCTAAAAAAAGGTTTTTCTTAAAAAACACCATACCTACACAAAAAACGGTTTTTTTTAATCTGTGTAATGTTAGAATAACCATATTCTTCTGAAATAACTTCAAGCCAACAACTGTTGGCTTGAAGAGTATTCAAACAGCTGCTTCTGCATTTTAATTACATTAACATTTTCAAAGAAAATGTAATTGTAAAGGCAGGATGCTTTTCACTATTAAAAGGAATCGATTCTGTGTTTTAATGCAAATAACTGGTATGCCTGTTTATCATTAACACAGCTATAACCTAACAAATATTATATATACAGTGTGACATTGGTTAGATATGGACAGCAATTGTACCCAGGAAAGCAAAAGCTTCAACTTTCAATCAACCCAAGCCAATAAAACCTATAATCATAAATTCTAGGAAAAGCAGCTCAGTGTGTTTTATTACAGAAAGAATACACCAAGCCCTTGGAACTCTATTTCCCTTTTTTAAATAAGGAAACATAACAGAGTCCTGGTGGGCTGAGTAGTGCAAACCACTGAACATATAAAGGAAACCAGAAAATCTGTAAACAAACAAGCAGATGCTCTTAGCATAGCTTGGCAAGACTGCCCAACTTGCATGAACTAGAAAGCCACTGTTGAAACACAATTAATTTTTTCCACTACAAATATAACATGAGGAAACTTCCTTACACAAAAAAATTAATGAAAACATCAGCATAATTGACATAATTTCTGTTGATGGGAGACCTTTGGTTGATTTAAATAACAGGTCACAACTTTTATGAGGAAACCTATGTAAAGATCTGGAAAAGATTTCAAATCTAACTTACAAAATCCTTTGAACAATTATGTTAATGTCTTACTTCACCCTCTCAGCAATATTAACAATGCCATGAATTGAAATAAGTAACTGAAGCTTATATTTATATTCCAAGGTGAGTGGCACTTAGGCAGACCCTGTGTAAACATCTGCCAGTTGAAGCAAGCCCCAGATGTGTGTTAAGGAGCCAGCACTGTTGGGTGCTGTGCCCACAGTCTGCTGCCAGTGCAGTGGGAGTGACCTTGAAAACCATCAGCACTCCGAGCAGCAGAGACAGCCCCTGCTGCAGAACCACACTGGAGCTATGAACAAATGGGTATAAAAAGACTCTGCTTTTACAGAAGGAAAGGAGTCTGGGGGTTGAGGCTCTGGGTTAGCCCTGCAGTGAAAGCAGTCTGCATGTGAGTAGAGATGTGCTGCACAAAGAAGATTTACTTATGCTTTCACTTAGTTGGTAGCAGCTGTAATTTGCAACTGTTCTTAACTGGGGGAAGAGGATGGGGCAGAGAGATGATCTCTTACCAGAAGGCAATTCTGACCCTGTAGCCAGCTTACATAATACTGCAACAAGTACCTGAGAAGCCCTGGAGAACAACTCATTAATGATACCATGCAAATCCTAAAAGGACAAATACTGATGTGATTCATCCTGAAATACATTGATTGCACAGAATGCAAATCAATAAATATGAGCTAAAGGTGAAGGGAATAAAATTAGATTCTTACAATCTAGAAGAGAACTGTATGAAATTAGGAGCAGCTGGAGGTTTGCTGTAATTGATTCTGAAGCTGACACAATTGCTAGGGGGTTTCTTTACTTTTCAAAGAATAACTTGAAGGTTGTGTAAACTCTCTTTCTGTAGCCCATGTACTGCTACTCTTACTATTAGCAGCTCTGTGAACTGTAGTAAAGACTTTTCTGTAGGGAAGACCACACAACTTGAGACTGTAGCCCACTAAAAGGCTCAGCTTAAACTTATAAGTGCTATAATCAAGAATCAGGAAGCTGAAATTTAGGTTCTCTTGACGTATCAACTACCCTGCTTTCACTTTTAAAACTTTTATCAGACACTAATGTCCAATAAGATGTCTTTGGTAGAATAAGGCCATGTATTCTTTGTCAAATACCAATAATATGAATGCCCTCATTATATTTTCTTCAAAGAATTTTATAAAGCACTGCATTATCCAAACAGCTAACTGACAGAGAAAAGGTAGAGAACATTAAAGGACCTAAATAGCAAAGCCAACATAAATTTGTACAGTAATAAAAAAACAATGGTGAAACAGTGACTTAATGTGACATAGAGATGAAAAGAAATCTTGTAATCTCAAACATCTCTCTGAAAAATGCAAAAACATTCTGCCATTTTCCAGAACACATAGAAGTTTGTATCAGTTTGTAGAGCAGCTTATGAATCTTGGCATAAATTGCATGTGAAGTGCAAGATGGTTACAGGATTTACAGGAATAAAGTGCTAATAGAAAATGTAACTCATTTGTTTCACTAACCATGCAAGTATATGACAAATTACCATATTTACTAGGTCTCCTAGCATAAACACACAGAATACTGATTGATGTGCTTGGTTTATAGAGATTTATTAAGAGATTCTGAGTGGTTGGACAGGCTACATGAATTAGTTCGCAGTTTATACTTTCTTCACCTTCTCATGGCTTTTTTGTTGCCCAGATTAATTTTGTTTCATTTGTGAATCCAGCTCATGCATGCTTTATACTGAACTGATACACCAGAATTGCTTTACTGACCTACGGTGCCATTTCATTAACTGCTACATTCTGTTGATGATCTCACAGCTCACATTCATTCTGCCTTAATACAGATTATATTTTACCAATAGTTAAAATAAACATGCTTTCTATAGATCATTTGAAAAGATACTTCAGGAACATAAAGCATCTCTCTTTCAAAAGACTGTTACTCTGTTCTTAATTAAAGTTGTTCCATTATATTAATTTCCGATTAACTGTTGAAAAAAATTGGAAAAAGTGTTCTAATGACAAGCTTTTGGACAACAATAACTGAAACTAGAACTCCAGCTGAGTCAAAGGAAGCCATGATGAGGCGTGTGTATATGGTGATAGAACATTTTAAATCCAGCTGGTCACAGAACTGATTCCTTTCACACTGCACAGCTTTAGAAGGGAGCACCTCATGCTGTCTATAACCCCCTGAACCTCAGCCTGAACACTGCAGCAAAATCTGGACAAGGTATTATGCTTTATCACAACTGAATGCAAGTTCCTTTGTGCTTATACAAATTTAAAGAGATAAGTTTAAAAAGGAGCAACAATCTATACTCTCAGAGCTGTCCACATCCAGACATTCAACAGAGCAAATTCTGTCAAGTGCAGCTGTGGAAGAGTCACCCTTTTGTTTTTGAATTCAAAGATGGGACAGAATAATAATCTTACTTTGCGTATTAAAATCTCTGCATTATCAGATAAAGCAATGACTGAATTAAAATTTAAAGTCACAATAAAATTGACAAGAAAAAACATGGTTTTCAAATTAGAGAAGTAGTTCTCTATTTTTAAAGACATGAGGAGCTATATCAAAGAGACAGCTGGAAATCCTTGAGTCCAGTGTGCTTATGCTTGTGCCAATAAATAGATTCAAGGTTAGGAGATACAGCCCCGTGTGCTCAGAGCCTTCAGGATGCTGTGCTGAGATTTATTGAACAATTTAAGGACAGGACTGCCCTGGGTGATGAATTGGAAAGAACAAGAGAAGATAATGAGCTGCTTTTGCTTGTTTCAGCAAAGCCATATTGATGCATCCAAGCAAAATCAATGAAGGAGCGAGTGGGTGTTCTTGTCAGCAAAAGACAAATACCTACCTGTTGGGGTAAAATGATTTCAATTAAATAATATGTAAAACCCACTTAATTTGACATATTACTTTTATCCTTCCTCAGTGCCAATCAAAAAAGATTTTTAGAAAAACCACGGTCTTCCCTCCACTGCTGCCACACAACAACATAACCTATGTTGCACTTATTTGCACATATTAATTTGTTTTCTGTAAGCTTAAGGATTCACTAATAGAATTCACTGGTAGAAACACATTTAGGGCAAGGGAAGTGTACTTCTATAAATTCATAGTTCCAGGAAATTTTCAAGAATAAACACCTGTCTTAAAAAGTAACCATCATTGATTTCAACACTTCTCCAAAATACATTTGATCGAATATATTTTAAAACATTATTAACAGCTTATAAAAGGGTACTTCACTGCATATCAAAGGGCAAGATTAGAATATTTTTAACTGTTTTCTTTACAGCATAAGGAAAGTTAATGAAAAAGAACTAACACTGTATTTGTAGCACACAGTTATGACTGAGAACGTTGTTTCACTCACAAGGGTTCTGTACCTCAAGGAAAATAGGATTGCTAACCACAGAAATGTTGATGATATAAGAAATACCTTGCCAAAATGTGCAGACAATGGTTTTGCTTTTAATAATTCACATGGCTGCTAACTCCTGCCCCTTATTTTATCTGATTTCAGTCACTAGCATGAAACAGCAACTCAGCAGTGTTGCCTTCCTTCTCTTAAGAAAAGTGTGCTCTTGATGAGTAGTGCAGTGAGCTCCAGAGATAAGGGATGGGGGTCAACACTGGACATGAAGAGTTCAGCACTCAGTGTGAGAAAGTGCAGCTAGAAACCCAATAGCCCATAAAAGACTGGAGATAACTGAACAAATGCCCTGCCATTTGTTCTGGATCCAGAAGAGAGATTTATTTAGGGTCAAGACTTCCACTCCTATCTCAGGGGAGGTGTGCCCTACTGTGAGAAATCATGGCAGGGTTGACTACTGGACTAAATCAGGGACATCTCCTGTAGCAATATAATGCTGTTACTCTCAAACAAGCCCTCACAGCTGTAACAGATTTTTTTCTTTTTTAAATGCAATCCTAGTTTTTGCATTATAGTTAACCAGGTGTGTTACTAAGAAAGATGTCTCTCTGGAGGGGCAGCACTATGATACACACTAGGGGCAGTGCTGATACACACTTCAAGAGGCAGCAACACAAACCAAAAAGGAAAAAACCCAATCCTGTGGAAAAGCAGAAGTCACTCATTGTTAAGAGGACAACTTCTATTCATTAAGGTGGGATCCTGCATTTCTTATAGAGGCAATACTTCCAACATACTCTTGCTAATGGGCCATTCCTAATGATTCTTAATATGAATTTCTCTTGTGGAAAGCTGAGAAAATAGACTGAGCACAAGAAAAACTGCTCACTCTTCAATCAAAATGCATGCACCAATTTCATAGAATTTCTTCCTCATTCGGAATTCCATCAGACCCTTCAAACTTTATTCTGAATGAGCCACTGCTCATTCTGTTACACAGAGGTGCCCTGAAGCCTCTTCATGCCTTCCAGACTGCATAGGCATCTTCTGCTGCTCTTAGCAAATGTTCTGTGACTGCATTTCTACTCTTTTGGAAACCTCCAGCTCTAGGTTTGAGTGACTGGTAGCTGGTTCTTCTGCACAGCTCCATAATCCAGTACAGCAGAAACTTTGCTAGTCTTGCATTTCTATATTCCCGCTGGCAAGTCTGCAGATCAGGACAAAGTGCAGGGATCCCATTCATTCCTCACTTATGCATGAGTGCTAACTTGACAAACACTGGCACAAACACATCTGGTAATGATGGAGGAAGACAGGCAGTATTTAATCCATCATTCATATCCCTCTTCAATGAGGTGACACATAAAACTCATTAATTAGGCAGAAGTGTTCCAATTCATTCAGCCACATGTTTGCTCTAAGACACGAAAGGGCAAAATTGCATTTTGAATGATGAATTTAAACCTTCTAAATCCAGATAGTGTTCAACAGTGCATGCAGATTGCATATACGTGAAATATGAAACTAATCCCTGGCAGGACACTGTGCTGGACGTGTGGAACACAAGCCCCAGCACTGTGCCAGTTTTACCCCAGAGCCTCTCCAGGGTCATGGAATGCCACAGACCATCCTGCTGAAGTTCCTTTGCTCCCAGCCAGGAGGAGTGCACAGAGCAGTGGGAAAACAACAGCACACAGCAGCACAGAACACACTAAGTCTTTCTATTTCTGTTTTATCACCCAATGATCATATTATATAACATGAGATTGTATCAACAAAAGATTTGATAGATGTAAAACGCTACTGTAATCACTGATGCTTTAAACCTTTCAGATGATTGTTTCATCCTTAAATTTCAAAACAGTGGAAGTAAAGCCAGATAAGAGGAAAGGCTTTATTCCTTCTATCAGCTTTTTAAAAGATGAGTCAAATCTTAGATTGAATTTGAAGGTTCTTGTTTTTTCACAGCATATAAATCCTATTAAATTTTGATAGTGCAACTTTGTAGAACGGAAGGACTGTAAGACAGCAATTTATAGCTGCATATTAGAAACCTCTGCTTCACAACAGAAGCTTATTTTGGTACAAAACTGCCAAGTAATTTATTAATGCTTTCAACACATACTAAAATTACACATTTGAATTCTAAATCCTTTAGTACCCAAATCTTTCAGAAATGGCAGTTATAGGACTGTGTTGCTTGAGGTACAATATCTTATTTCTTCTGCAGAGTTTTGAGTTTGAAAAGACTTTTCCAAAAAAGAAAGTAACAACATAAAAGGTATCACTATAAAAGGGAATTGCTGCCCATAAATTTCTTCTCCCTCCTTCTCCTCCCCCTGCCTTAGTAAGACTCTTTAGGCAGGAAATTTTTACCTCACGATAGCAACTCAGTTAAAATAATTTCCCATGGAGAGCTGCACTATTTTTTTACCTAAAACACTGAGTAAGGAAGAATCCTTTCTTTGCTTACTTGAAGCTGCAGTAAATACATTGGAACAACCCTGCTGAGTGCTCATTTTTGAGCAGTGTGTTGCATGCTATGGATCAATCTCCTGGTGCATTCCTGGCTTTTGAATATTGCTGCTGTGCACCCAGCAAAGGAGAGAACATTCCCATGGAGGCAGGATGGACCTGCATGGGAAAGAACAGATCAAAAGCAGCACCCTCTGATGAGGATGTTGAAGGCTTGTGATTTGGCTGTATGAAGCCAAGTCCATTTTAATTTAGAAATAACATGACTGCTGCACATCAGAAAAACAAACATGTCAGGCCACTACATTCCAGAACATGAATTGCTCACAAATAATGAAAATTGATGCACCTTAAATCTCAAGAATGCATGTTTAGGGACATCACTATTATGATTTTATTCTACTTACTATTCAGGTTGCAAAGCACATAAATCCAACCAGTAAAAATCTTGTTCAGTCATATTATTTGTGAATTACACTGAGCCAGATCACCAACTCTACATTTCTCTTAAGCATTAAATGTTTCTTAAGCTGACAAGTATGTTTCTATATATTGCTATTAGTACAGGTTTGCAAAGGCAAGTTGACATCTCGAGATTAAAATCAGAACATGCAACTGCACTGATAGAGAACATTCCAAGCAGCATCAGAAGTGAATAATGAAAAGGATGTGGAAATAAATAATCTCAAAAAGCAAGATATCATCTGAAACAAGACATCTAAAACACAGAGGGATTTTTTCTGTCAGCTCCTTATACAATAGATGAATATGCAATTTCACATCAAAAGGGAAACAAAATATAGTAGAGTTCTCTCCTAAACAGTGACACCAAGGTCAATATTGTGTGTTCATCGAGTAGCCTTCTTAGGGAAAATAACAATTAATACCTTAAGCTCATTAGGTGCACAGGGTGCCTGTATTTCTGATGAACCAGACAAAATCCTCACACAAGGCAGAAATCAATGAGAACTTGAGAGATTTACACCCATACAGATCCCACAAGGACACAAGGTCTGAATCTGGATGATTCTTTTAAAGATTTGCTAAGGCTATTATATAATATTCTAAGGAGCTTCTACTATTGCAGTGATTAAAAACTCATACATCTATTAAAAAGCCACTGAACATGTCATGCCCTTAAGTCTGTTTAGTCTCACACAGTGTTCCATTCCTCCCCTTTCACAAATGGAAAGCTGCAGTACACAGTAACTCTGCAGTGGAGATTTGGTGCTCAGCCTAAGAAGTTTAATGTAAGCCTTGCCATACATATTCTCTGCTAAGATACTTTGGATATATAAAATATGCAGGAAACTCGATTTTATTTGAACTTGGGCAATCCAAAATACACAGTTTTACAGTCTGAATACCAGATGTATTCAGACAAATTTTTGTTGCACTTGAGTCTTATACACTTAACAGTGATGAAGCACTGAGTCCCAAAGCAGACTCTAACTACTGAACTAGGCTTTTATTTAATTGTATCAAAAATAGTTTTATTTCCCTTCATATAAACATGCACTTGAAAGAAGCATATGTGAGTGCACAAATTCTGGAAATGTTTTGATGGCAGCCATGTAAATGTTCAATGAAGTTTCTATTCTTCCTTTTGTCGATACTCACCCCTGCTGCACCAAGCCAAATACATTTTGGATTTGGTTGATAAAGGAAGTTATACCCTACAGAAAAGCTACCTAAAATCTCTTGGCCAGGCTCTCTCCAGGAGACATCTCTAATAAGGGCAAACAGTCTCCTGGAGTGCATCAGTACTACAAGATTACAGAACTGAGAGCTGGAAAGAAAGGTGGGAGTGCTTCTGGCCATGACATTTGTCATTAGCTGCTGCAGGAGATCACGATGTGGGCACAATTCATCAGATGCTCAGCTCTACTTCAACTGTGAAAATGGCAAACAAAACCAGCAACAGCAGAACATACTGTTATAGCAAAACTCCACTGCTAAATTAGGAAAGACTGATTAGTCAGATTGTACTCAGCCTGGTGAGGCATGTGTTACAGAATACACAGAAAGCTTTTATACAACTCTCTCATAACAGCTCTTACCCTGAAATGCAACAAGCTACAATTAAAAAAATTGCTCGTTTATTCTTGTCACAGCAACACTGCAGCCTGCCTTTGCTGAAGACAGACTGCCAGTAATTATTTTACAAAAGTTCCATACATGCCATCTGTCAATAACTCTCCAGAGACTCTCATTTATTTCTAAGATTTCCAGCTATATCTGAGTCATTAATTAAAATGAGGTATTAAAAAAAACTATTGAAGGAACACTTGCCTTTAATATTGCCTGCCTGGGAACAGATGAACTTCAATATTTCCAAGTTTTATTACATTTTCCCCATATGAAAGCTCTAGATAGAGTCTTAAGCCCTAAGTATGAAAATATGCAAGGTCTAACTTTTTGTTCATTTCAACCTTCCAAAGGATGAATGACAGAAGACAAGTTGTATGGGTAGGACTTGAACAGCCTCAGAGTGAAACAACCTAACAATGGCACATGTAATTAAACTGACTGTGGAGGCTACAAATGCACTGAGCAGACTGATCTGCTACCCCAGAGATGTGCCACTGGTTGTGCCAAGTGTCAGCTACAAATGCCTTTATTGCTGCAGCATTTGTTTCCACCTGCATTACTGAAAATCTGTGCAAAGGAGACCCAAATTCACCATGCCAGCCTCTGCATGAACATCCATTGCACTGTGGAAACCACAGAGCTTTACAAGTTATGTAAGCAGCTATGAAGGCAAAGATAAACTGAAATCTCAGTCTTGACTCTGCAGATACACATTTTCATCAGCTTCACTGTAGCACTCAAAAATCAAGACAGAGTCACAGAGCAGAGCTCCAGGAAGAACCCAGGGCTGTTCCGTCTCTGCCCAGTGCGTTGCCACAGGACCATGTCCCTTATGCAGGACACCCAGCTCGTTATCAGCAGAAAGGCTCTGACACCAACAGCTACAGTGCAGCACAAACACTGCAGGTGTGCTAGAGTGAAGGATCAGGTTCTCAGTACACATTGTTCTGAGATGTAAAAATATTTTATCCATAACTTTGCATACACTTTTTCCTTGAGATGTTTAACCAACTTTAGTCTGCGAGCAGTAACAACCATTTTTAACAATTTCCTGAATTTAGATATTTTATTTCTAATAGTTTAAGACTCACCAACTGCGAGGTTAACACCTGAAAATACCTAATTATTTCTCACTGCAGAAAACAGATGACAGACCCAGTAAAGGACACAGACAGCAAATTATACCACTAATAATTGACTTTATTAAATTTTTGTTTGCCTGCAATTTCAATGTTAATTTAAAGGACTGAGGGATCTTACCAGACCCCATTAAAAGACAAAAAGTCATTATGTTATGGAAGAAGAGTACCTAATTCACTGTAGCAGCCTTTTGGCAGTTTTTATTCTCTGGGAAAATTGTCTTCCTTTCAAGATCTTGTAGGATCCATCTGCTAATATTGCTCATTTGCATTTTAATTTTTTGAGGAATGCCTTCCTAAACCAAGCACCAGAATTCCTCTTCTTACAACAGGAATGAAAGGCCTTAATGTCAGAAGACATAAATGATACTGATTTCTCATTTACGTAAACTACAGTGAATTTAGCAGAAGTGTTGAGCAGCACTGCACATGGGGATATGGAGGGATGACACAGGCAGAACAGATTCTCGGGTATATTTTTACTGTATGGTGCAATATTGAAGCAAGAACATCATGGTTTACATATGTGTAGGAGAAATTCTGCCCATCAGTTTCCTCTCCTGCTGAAAATGAGGACACACACTACACTTCCCCAGAGATTAGGCTGTAAGGATTAGGACTGATTATCTATCCTACTGCATGTTTCCTATCTCTGTTTTGTTCTCTGGACCTATTCTAAACTCATACAGTATTTAGAAACACACACAATACCCTGTTCCCTGCTGATTGGCACAGGCCCCCAAAGCCTCTCATTCTGGACTCTCCAAGACTTGCTGCCATGTTTTTGTCAAACAGCAGCAGCAGCTACCCATATTTTTCTCTGCACATAACACTTGCATAAAACAGAGGATAATTTCATGCTTGCTTATTCATATTTAACATATGACTGATATTCTTTTTGGCATCTTTATGATGCTACTGAAGCAGGTTTTATATCCAGCTTTTATCAAATATTCTCATCTAACTGTAAATGCCTGCATGAGTCATGTAACTGGCTATAGATGTTGTCAGTGAGTCCCAGTCCCTGCCAAGTCCCTTTGTGCCAGGGCTGGACAGCACACACCTACAGCCACAGCCACGCTCACAGTGGCACCTGTGTGACTCTGCATTCTCTGGTTATTTCAGATGCTGTGCTGGATGTTCTCTAGCAGTGAGTTCTTTTTTCAGACTCCACCAGTGGCACTGCAGTGGGCACTGCACCACGCTACTTGTTGTATATTCTGGACAGCATGGTTTTAAATTATAAATACATTAGGAAATTGCTACTTCCACACAAGGTGTGTGTTAAGTTACAGAAGTTTGGCATGTCTGCCTCCATCATGAGGTCTGAGTTGATATTATTACCCCTAATAAAACAGTTCTGAAGAAATGTCTTCAAATCATCTTCTCCTCTCCCTCCTTTTTTAAACTGTTCTCCCAGGTCACAGATTATATTTTCATTTCAATGTGCTACCAGAATGACTGAATTTCTCCAGCAATAAAAGTAGAAAAGCTGTTTCAAAAGTTTACATAACTGTGCAGCTTCTAATCTAGTAATGACTCCTTCAAGGCAAAATAAACTCCCTTAGTGCTACAAACAAGTGCTTTTTAACCTCTTCCAAACACATGAACAACAAGGACAAAGCATTTATCTCTTTGATAATTGGAGTTCATCATCTGTATCTCAAGGAACTGTTTACAAAAGATAATTTATGTGCAAGTGTTTAACCCAGATTGATTACATTGCCAAGTAGTATGTCAACTATTTGAGAAATGTAATTTACAGTCTCGCAATAGATACTTTACTAAATTTTGCATTCATCTGTCACAGCTGTGTTCAATGATTTGACCCTGATTAAAATTCAGACAGTTTCTTTCTGTGGCAATTCTTTTTGATATCTCATTCATCTCCACAATTTCAATAAAACTGGGAATAAAATAGGAACATTCTGGCCTCTATTTACTGTATATATTACCAGCTGTCTGCAGATCCTTACAGTAACAGTACAGCACAAGGGGCTGACTTTGTTAGATCCTCCTCCTGAGTCTTTCAGGTATGTGACAAAGAAATCAGCAATATCTCCCTCTTCCCCTTGCAAGACCACATGGAGTGTTACAGACAAAAGAAATCAAAAGCTTTAAGATCCCATCACATGGAAAGTAATCTTCTAACCATACTGTGAGCCAAGACTGAGGAATGACTCATTAAGTAGTCCAGAATAACTAGCAAGTGTTTCCACAACCCATGTAAGCAGTGATGTTGTGACTGAATCACAAGGAAAATAGGAATGTAAGGATGTTCTCGTGTAACCAGGCATGCTGGGGTTGCCTGACGGGCTCCTGCACCAGCTGCCTTGGGTTTGTTTGCTCAGGAAAACCATGATCCTTCTGATCACAACCACCTAGGAAATTGAAGGAGGAAGAAGGTTGAACCAACCCTCCCCCCTCTCACATGAGAGCTTACAGCATATATTGAATTGCTACAAGAGTTTATTTCAATGACTGAATGGTGTTAGGGAGAAACACAGAGAAATAGGAGGAAAACCTTCAGCAATTGTCAGACTGCATAGAAAGATTAAGAAACGATTCTTTAAATCAATGGTTGAGTATGGGAAAATTAATAAACAAATGTACTCTGAGTAAGGAACTGAGAGCAACTGGAAACTGGCCTTGAGAGAGGGTATTAGATTGACTTCTACTGCCACAGGCCAAACTTGTTAGGCACAGAGGCTTCCTAATGTAAGAAACAAATCCAGCATGGGTTCCTCAGTAAAGAGAAAAGATAGCAAAGAACTCCCTCGATGAGGAGACAAACTTTATGTTGAAAAAAAGGGAAATTTATACAGAAATGTGTATTTGACTAAAATTCCTCCACAATCAAGCTGTTAATATGCCTCTATTTGCTGTCAGTATAACCAACTGAAAGCACGACAAAACCATTCAAATAGTGACAAACAGCAATAAGGCCAGAAGGCCTCAGATATTTTTCCAGTCCAATGTGATAAATGAATGCCAGTTTAAGAATTTCCATGCCAGCAAATGCCTTTCCAGACTCTTAGGCAAAGGATATGACAGGCATCCTCACAGAGAAGTTTTATTGTCATTTAACAAGATTCTCAGTTACTACATTTCCCCATCACAGCAGAAATGTTAGTGGAGCCCAACTAAGGTACAAATAACTGGTACCAAGGAAACCCATGGCATTGCTGATGTTTGGATGAAAAATCCAGCCAGATTTATACTGGAGTACTGTCAGCTCGAATACTTCCATGTCATGACAAATTATTACAGTAACTGTAGAAAATGTCTAAATCACAAGCTATGGCCTCAAAATGACTTTTTCTTACAGATTAACACTTGAATCTTTAAAAACACAACATTATTCTAGAACATTATTCTATTATAGCTTCACTTAGAGAAAATTGGTTAAAAAATACCAAAAACATTTCAGTAACTCAGGGAGTCTTTTTTCAATTTTTGTATTCTCTTTGAATGCAGAGAAACAGAGATAGTGATTTTGGGTAGAGCCAGCCATATGGCATCCATACATACTTGAACTTGAGATTTGTCTTCTTTTTTTACAAGTGCGCCATACAGCACTGAATGTTATAGAAACTGTGTGGCAACCAACTCTAAATGTTACAGAAACTGTGTGGCAACCAAAAAGTACAGCACAGCTCACAGTCAATAATCACCCACCAGCTGCTAGTTGAAGTAAAAGGCATTCATGTGAATCTAGAGACAGCTCACTGAGGCAAACTTAGCCATCATTCCCTGGGAGCTTGGTTGTTTTTTTAAGATGAAAAACAACACAATGTGTCTCTCCAAATGAAATATGTTTCAGTGAAGAGGTTTCCTTTTGCAATTCTGCTCATTGCCTGTCAAAGACATGGCTAGTCACAGTAATGCAAAGGAAACTCAGATCCCTGGAAGAAATTAAGCACATACTGATGGGATGTCCAGGAAAAAATGGTTTCAGACCTACAGCATTGGCCTCTGTCTTCCTCCTTGAAAAAGCATTTAGGCCACAAACAGCTACCAGATAACTCCTGTCTGTAGCTCTATTTTTGGGCTAGAACAGACAAATCTAGAGAGATTAACCTAGAAAGACATGCAGAGGAGTGAAGGAGAATTCTTGCCAAATGCAAGAACAGAATCTAAGATCAGAACAATTCCCTCTAGGTATTGGCAGGTGCATTCTCCCAAAGCTTACTTCTCATTTCCAGTTTTTTTTCAGTTACAGCCAAGTAAAAATGTCTCCACATGAAGGGTGAAGGAATCAGGGCTGCCCATTTCTGGAGATAACCCTTTAGATTTCCTTCAATGTGCCTCCTTGAAGAGCAAAGTGACTCAGCAATAATGAGATGGCATTTAACAGGATATATTACGAATTATGAATTCTGTAAAATTCCTTTCTCACCCTAAAGAAGAGAAAGAATTCAGTATTATCTTTCAACATTTCTCAAGTTTCCTGTATGTTAGTCCAGGGTACACAACCTGAAGATCTGGCTGAAATTTGCAAATCCAAGCCACTTTTCCATTACAGCCAAACAATAGATATATGAAAAGTAATTGCTCATCTTGGGTTCAAATGCATGTGTATGAGTCAGAAACAAGATGACAACAGATTTAGGACACTAGTCTACTTACATAAGTACAAAATGTTACAGTCAAAACAGAAAAGTAGTTTTGTTTTCCTACAACTGAGTTTCTTTTCAGTAAAATAATGATGCTGAAACACTCCCTAATATAAATGAAGCATAAAATCTGAAGTTTCACTCTCATTTGGGTAAACTGTATATACTCATCATTTCTCAATATTCATTTTTCTTCCAGTTTATCACTCTGCATAACAAGCTTTTACTCCATTACTTCAGAACTCATTTTCAATAAATAAAACAGTAACAAAATACTCAAATAACTCAAAGTCAGAGAAATGAAAAGACAATCTGAGCAAATTAGTTTCCCTTTTCCTTTCATGTAATTACTTAGGATCAGATGCTGATATTTCACCTCCTTGAGCATGAATATGAATTTCCTAGCAATGTCAACTGCACTGCAAACAGCAAATTCATGCACTTCAAAGGCTTTGTTAAAGACAGAGAGCAGCGGCCAAGAACGCAGCTGTAACGCTGCCCTGACAAAATGACTATCAAAAGGAAACAGAATTGCAGTAAAGACCATGAGCTCACTTCTCTCTTCTGAATTTGTTCCAGTACTTGAATTCAGATCAATTAGCTTCAATCAGTTACTGAAGATCAGAGCAAGTTACAGAAGGCAACTGGAATAACAAAAAGCTAAATAACAAAATTCTCCACCTGAACAGATGTTTAAAAAAAAAAACAGGGTAAGTAAAAAAAAAAGGTAGGTTGCTTTAGTCTAATAGGAACCCTAGATAAATATATCAAATTAACCTGCTCGTGCACATCCTGGACAAACTTGTGGCTATATTCTACAGCAACTCATCTAGGGAAAGGTCAAAACTGTACATAATTTCCAAATCCATTAGAGCTGAGGATCAAAACATTTCCAGCTCCTGTTGTTTTCCCTTTACTAAGGTGGTATTCCAAATCACAAAGTGCTGATTTTGGCAGCAGTTCCAGAACACAGAAGATATTTGCAGTGAAGATTTACCAACTGTAGATCTGTTACAGCACTAGAAGAGGTATTTGGTCACTTGGGTATTTCAAGTCTTTTGAGCTTGCACAATTTCCACTTTTGAGTCCTTACATCCTACCTCATTGGAAATAAAGTATACAACATTTAACACACAGTTTTACTCATGGGATTTGAATGTACAAAATGCAGGATGCATTGTCATAAAAACTAAAATAATTGCCCCAAGTGTGCAGTTAACAGCCTAACAACAGATTTCAGATGAGATGTTACTGACCACTGCAGAGAAGTGAAGAGCCCCCAGGTAAGGACAGAAAGTGAACCTGCACCAGCAATAACCAGAGGCACGAGAAGCAGTGAAGGCTGAGCACTGCATGCAGGAATTCTCTCCTTTCTGTCTCCCCAACATCCATCCATGACACAGCTCAGTTCCAGAACCCAGGTCAGGCTGCCTTGTGACTTGGTGTTCTCTCACAGCATCCCATGAATGCACTGACACCCCACTGATGTAAGCTTGATTTGCCCTGATCAATAAGCTAACAAGTCATCACTGCCCATTTTTGCCTGTTGCACTTCCCCAGTGAGAACACAGCATTGTCATAACCTGAAGTTCAGTGGGGATCCAGCAAGATTCATCTCAAAGGCACCCAACTATCCCTGGCTGCCAAAAGCATCCATCAGGTGAGACTTTGACACATCCTGCCATCTTCCCTTCTTATTACTAACTGCAGTGCTTGACAGGCAAAGGAAAGCTGGGATAATCTAAAAGATAAGCATCTTTACTGAAAGGTTTGACAAAGTTTAGTGATCTGGATATCATAATCAGTGCTCCCAAAATTCTTTCACGGATAAAACATTCATCAGCATATGAATTGGTTTCAAAATTTATTAGACAGGAGGAAAACTTTCATTACAAAGCTGCCAGAAGATTCAAATCTTGCACAATATGTATAGGAGTATTCAAAAAAAAAAAAAAAAGGACAAAAAGGAGAGAAAGAGTTCAACAAAAAAATGAAGGCTTCATCTTCTGAATAAACTGTTGGGGAAAACTGCTTCTAATTAAACTGCAAAACAAACACAAATACTCTCATTAAAAAAAATATATATATATATAACTTGGAAATAATCTGAAGAAAAAAGTGAATTTTTGGCTGCATCCCTTAGTTATTTATAGTTCTTGCTGACATTTGCAAACTTAATTCTGCAGCTACTTTTAAACAAAAATGTAGGTAGAGGTAACTCATGGAATAATTTGTAGAAAAGGACAACTCTGGGACCTGCCACTCCTTTTGTGCTCCTACTTTTAAACAGGTAAAAGTCAGGTAAAGAACTGCACTGTCACCTTCAAAAGCTGTTTCTGGAGGAAAGCTCTTCATCACTCCAGGAAGCTCAGCTCAGAATCTCTGCAGTGTAACCTAGTTTCCACCAGAATTTCAGCTAGGAAAATACCTTTCTCCTTCATATTCCAATTACAGCTTTTCTCTGAACCAGCGGAGTAGAACCACAGCTTAAAGGAGTTGAAAAGTTTTCTCACTGGAACGTAATGGAAAGATAAACCATCTCAAAAAAAACTACCTCCCATATATTACCTTGGCCCAGAACAAAGGCACTCTGGAATAAAAAACCTGAGCAGAGAATCCAAGTCATATCAAATAAAACAAGGACAGGCTCCTTACTACAAACACTTAGAAACAACTCTCTTCTTGTGACAATACTTGCAAATACTTCAGGGAAGCAAATTTTTAAAGACAGAAATATCATCTCAACATGTAATTCACTCTGCTAAAGTCCTGGTCTTAAAGCAGACACAAAATCCCTGAGTCAGGTGGCTAAATAGCACTTGAATACACAGATCTCTTCATGGAGCAGGCTCCAGCTTTTCACTTAGTCCTAATGAAAATTAAGAGTCAAGAGACCCCTCAGCTTTCAAACATCTCTCCTTTATATTCAATCTGCCATTTGTGGGCTGCAGCAAGGCAAATAGCCTCATAAAAATTTCTCTTCAAAGGATAAGTGACCCACAATAGGGTCTCAAATAGCCTTATAAGACTATATGGTCTTTTCTGAAATGATAGGACCCACTCGGAACTGGAAGATTTGTAGATGAGAATAAAGCACATTTATCCCTTCCTTCTTATATCAGAGGCAGTCCTGACAGACCATTTGCTTTTGCTATTTATGAACTACTTATATGAACCACAGAGGAATAAATGAGATTACACCATTTGTTAATTCTGTTGACTCATCCAGAAGGGGAAGGTTATTACATTAATTTGGATTTACAGCAACTAATACCAGTTTGCCCCAGCCCACTTTCATCAGTATACCAAGTGATAATAACTGGTTTTAAGGCACACAAATACACTCTATTTTCAGTTTAATTCTATTATACTGAAACTAATGGCAGTAGCAGGTCTAAACTCACTCTTGTTGCAGATTTTCTATGGTTTGTCAAACTCTGATTACATTTTGGAGAAAGACAAAGCATCAGCATCTTCCCTCACACATCATAGTTGTGCTTATTTGCCTATCTACTACCACTATCAAAACCCACCAAAACCTAATTGCCCTCAGAATTACATTCACAAAGAGAGAAAAATGACTTTGACAGCAACAGTTCTATTAGGCACCTTGGACAAACAGGACAAGCAGCAGAGAAGTCCCAGGGCTCTGTTCTAAAGGAAGGCAGCATTCCCAGAGAGTGACTCTCCAGGGGTACAGCCTGCGCTACACAAACCTTGCCCAGCACACTCAGCTTGCAAAGCTTCTGCAGCAGGACTTCAAAACTGCAGCTTATGAGTGCCAGTTTCCTACTGTCAGAGAAAAACCCCCACAATATTTCAGCTAACTGCTTTACAAACCTAATCATCTACATTTATGGCATCAGTACAAGTCTAATAAAAAATGTATGTGCATGTGCACACACATATATGCAAAGCCCCACCCACACCAAATTCATACATATTCCTGGATAACACCATGCTGGAAGCAGCTTTGAGGCCAACAGCTTCTTTATTGATCAGAGTCTCTGACATAATTTGACATACAGCCAAAAGGCATTTTACTGAAGAGGAGTATGTACAAGTAGGTACTTAATATGCACATCATAGGTTTAGCCACCTTTCTGGATTTGTTGATTTTTAAATCATTTCCCACCATTTTTGCATAGTAGCCTTCAGTTGCAGAGATGTAGGAATTAATCATCCTTTAAAAAGAAGGGAGTAGTTTTAAGAACTGTGTTTATCACTCAGATAATTTCACTGAACATGCAGTTGTGAGGTTTCATAATGACCACTTCTCAGTATTTGCAGTGATGTTCAATCTACAGCAACACCTATTTTCTTCAACTGTCATGAAAACTCCTAAAGTCAAGCCACACTGCTCCCTTCTCATGCACTATCCAATGCAATAAAGAGGTACAGAGCAAATTATGATCTCTGTAGCATCTCTGCAGTTCATTATCAATGACGAACTTGCACCAGTCTAACAGAGTAGGAGTGTAAAAACTCCCTCACTGATAAAGCCATATTTAAACTCAGCTGTACTGGGTTTTTTTGACCAAAAAGAGTATGAAGATATATTAGGAAAAAACTAAACAGAATCTTTGAACTCACCAAGGAATATTCCTTGCACTCAACATGATAAAAAGGGTCATGAAGGGATTACACAGAACTGGACACAAAGGAGTCAGTGCAGAGACAGTTCAAGCAAAGGGCAGCATAGCAAACTGAAAGAGGAAAATGGGGGAAGCCCCAACAGGAGTCAGTAGCTAATTCTGCACAGTGGTGCATTACCCTTTCTTGTTCCAGTCCTTCCTCCATCATAGCTGACTCTGTAATCTCAGTTTAGGATCCAGATTTCATGTTGACTCCTTTTGTGATTTCACTGACACCTTGGGATGCATCTGGAGGAGGTATTTAGTCATCTCTGCATGTGACAGATGTGCACCTTTACATTTCCAAATATTTCTAGAAAGAGTACCTTAATGCAATTCTAGATCAACTCTACAAAGTTAATCACATTTCATAATTTCTATACCTGCAAATTGGTAGAGTTGGTTTGGAAGTTTCTGAGGACCACTGGGATTAGTTACCTTAATTTAAAGGCTGTTTATCTCTTTATTCTTAATTATGTTTTATTTACGCACAGTTAAGCACAACATCTATGCTTGGAAATTGAATTCTGTTTACAATAAAAAACTCTGCAGATGTTAGGAACTGGGACTGATTTTAAGATGCAAATGCTGAAGCCAACTCATTGATCCCAGCACTACATAGATGTTTAATTGGCTTCCTTTTCAGATGTTATTCAATCTGTTCAACTGCTTAGCAATGTTAAATGACAGCAATTGACTTGTGTGGAAAAGATAATTTACAAAGATACCAACAGAAACAAATTTTTCTTAATGAAGAAAACCTCTAATTAAAAAAATTCCTGAAAACAGCTCAGAGATTATTTGGGGATATCTAGTCAGAATGTCTCCCAGATTCTGTTTATGCCATAGCACTTCTACTGATATGATGTTTTGCTTTTGCTTATTCCAACAATGAAAAGTAAACCTATTGTAACCACAATGTATTATAAAATGTGTCAAGACACTGCTCAGAAAAAAGAATTTTACTATAATTACTCCTATAGAATTTATGCAAAGTAAGCAGAAAGGGTATTATCTAGTAAAATATCAGTTCACATGAAGGAAGTGTAACAGGATTACATCTCACCAAATTTCCAGCTTCAGAGAATATAAGGCTTATATTCATTGCTTCCCTTGGGATTAACTGATATTGCAACATTCATGTGTCTAATATAAAAATGATGACATTGTTAAACTACTATACATTATTTTTCCAAGATTCACTGTGTTATTTGAAAATCAGGTCTACTTCTGTACTAAATGAATGTAAACAATTCTTATTTATCCATGGTATGACACAGGTGCAAAATCATCATGTGTATATACAGGTATGCCTGACAGATCCTTATAACCCTCTTTCCTGGTAGGGTACAAACTGCAAAAATACCCACCCTCAAACCTCAGAAACATATAGGTCAATCATTTCATAGTGTTAAAGAAAGAGTCCTCACCATTGGTGATGGTACATAAAATTTTCTATGCTTAATTCTTGTCTCTTAAATCAACAGAGCTTACGTTAACTTTGTTGTGCACCTCATGCATCATCTGGGCACAGCAGAATTAATGAAAATGCCTTCCTAGGAAACCAGGCTGAGTTACAGCACCATCTAGGGGCATCAGCTCCTGAAGTGACATTTAGCCATAAAGGTACATTGCTATTTTCACAGCTCTACCTTCATGACATTATCAGGGTGCAGTCTGGGGAGCTTGGATTTCTTTCTCAAAGCTTGTCTTGCTATCCTGTTCAGTGTTGACAGGTTGGAGTTTAAGTTTTCATTACTCTGTTGTAAACCCCACAAGATAATGTCTCAGTGAATCAAACTGACAGAAGGAATTTAAACCCACAACTAAACAATCACAACTATATCTGGCACTTGTTATTGCAATATAACACAATTGTGCTAATAATTTGGAAGTTACTCATTTCTGAAACTTAAATGGTGCAATAAAGAGAACCAAACTACATGTTTGGAGTTGTTTCTAGTGAAATTACTGCACTTCTTCCCTTATGGCAAGAGAACTCTCCACAGCAAAGGCACTATTTCAATACACAAAACCAGCTTAATCTGCTTTTTCAGATTTTCAAGCTTGGAAATATCAAGTGAAGTACACATCTACAATAGGAAGCAAGCTGGATAACTTGCCTCAAGAAATTAAAGGCGTGCACAGAGTGAAACAATAAAACCCTATCTCTACCATGGAATGACCAGGCATTTAGAAAAACAGCTTTGGGAAAGAAAACTTTAGCACTTATCACACAATCTTGAGTGACTTTCCCCACAGGTCTCATGAAATCTGAGCACTGAGGTACCCTAAATCCAAGCTGTTTAATGTTCAGCTCCTGTTCCCAGGCAGTCACAGAAGCCCCCTTTCCTGGCTTTGAGAAGGGAGCTGCAAACAGAGAGCACTGAAACCCCTTTGGCCCCAGCCCACACACAGCTCAGGCTAACCAGCAAACCACACCTACCTGTTTTTGTGACACTTCCCAAAACCTGTGTGATAATCTCCATGATAAGAAGAGAAGCAGGAAAGAGCAATTTGGTTGTTTATCCCTTATCTTTCAAATACTATCAAATCACTTTCAAGTTGATTGGAAAAGGACATAGTGCATTTCAAAGTTTTAAAGTTTTAAACTTGCAAAGTTCATTGTAGAACTAACAGAAAATGGTAGGTAACAAAAACTACAGGGGGAGAAAAGGACAAACCAGCAGCTGGTTTCTCAATTCCTAACTTTATCATTAAAAAAATCCAACAACCCCATCCAGGCTTTGTAAAGCAGTTAGCTGAAATATTGTGGGGGCTTTTCTTAGGCACTAAGAAACTGTTTACCACTAGAGACAGCAATTGGGTAATTTGTGACTCCACCTTTGGCAGGCCATAGGTGAAGCTCACAACCTGCCACATTGAAGCTTTGTTCCAACAGTTTATTGAGTGCAGAGCAGCTGATCTGTGATTAGAAGCTCCAGTGCACACCAACCCAAAGACAACTCTGCTAAAACCAGTAACCAGAGTTATTTCTGAACACAGGCCAGGCCTACAGAGCTGAAGCCTCAGGCCACAGTTGGAGGGGTCCTCTCTGGCCAGTTGTCAATGTGCAGTAAGTCTAACACATCAGGACACAGTGTATGGACATAAGACTAAATTGAAGTCCCTTGCAGTTATTTTTACAGTCTTTGACATTTACAGGCACATTTGCACAATGATTTCTTGTCTTGCCGATGGTATGTGACCTTTTCTAATGGTATGCTTGAGGTAGAGGGGCAATACACAATGAAAGACTATTAACAAAAAACTTTGTCATTTGGCAGCATTTGCTTTTTAAAAGGTCTAGTCTATTCTAATTGCATTCAACAGTTTAATTACTGCTCCAGAAAGAGAGCAACATCTTAAATGGTGTAGAACCTGCAGCAAAAATCCAAAGTATTTGCAATGTAAAGCTTCTGCAAAAACAAACACAAGCCTCTCAACTTTCAACTCACCAGACCACAACTGTGCAAACCCAGAAAATGTAGCAGTGACAAGAACACAAATAGCCAGAAAATATTTTATACTGCTATCATCACAAGTCAGTCCCTACACTATAAATTGTGATTCTAAGTCTAACTGCTAGATTTAGTCTCTATGAGCAGCGTTTTTCTCCCAGAAGAGAGTAGACACTGAAATCCAACATTGGGTAGGTAAACAAAATAATGACCTATTCTCTTCTGATGTAACTTAATCTCACTTTGCTAGAGGAAAAAATGACATGCTTTAATTGAAAAAAAAAGAAAAAGGGGTTAAATGATCTAATCAGAGTTAACTGTAAGAAGAGCAATGCAGGAAAAATTAATGCAAAAACCTGCAGGGTAACAAGTTCAGTTAAGCAACACAGTAGCTAAACAGTAAGTATTCCAAATTATGGAGCATAAACCCTGATTCATCAGTGCCTACAAGATATCTTTGCAGCTTCATTATCATGTTAATTCAGGAAAGCTGCAGGAAGTAAGCTCCCTGAAAATAAAAAGTTATCACCAGAGGCCCATCATTTATAATATCTTATCTATCAGTGGAATATATTTAATAACTGGGAAATTATGCCCTCATCTTTTTATATTATTCTATTCAACTATTCTGTGGAACTAATTAATTACAAAATACCTGAAGCTGGGAAAGGGAACAGCATTCATAAGTTGTCATAATCACCACTGAGAAAGAAAAGCACATTCTTCTGAGGTTGCCTGCACTGACAGATGTGATGGAGTCAAACAGCACTAAGAAGTGACAGGAGGGGGCTGGATTTGCCATAGGAAAACACATAGTTTTCCTATGGCAAATCAAAAATTTGATCTGTTTGCTTGCAATTTTGTTTTGTGCATTTTAATCGCTTTGGTTTTCATTGAAACTTCAAGTTAATAAATCTCTGATATAATAATAATTTATCCAAAAATAGAAAAAAATCAAATGATTCTGTGGGAAAATGGGCCTATCTTGTTTCAGTACATGGTCTGGACTCCCACTGACAAAGGCTTTTTGTTGCATATAGGTAAAGCCTTACAAAATAAGGGCCTTGTTTTCCTTGTAAGATCATGGCTCAGGCCTGTTACTTTGGCTAAGTAGAAAAGGGCAAGTGGCAAAGAGGCTCAGCTGAATTAGAGGTAGAGAAACAAGTTACATAACCAGTGCATGTTCACATCATGGTTTATGCTGCTTGGTTGAATTATATTTGTTGTACTTAAACAGAATGTAACTGATAAAGGCTTAACTGCTCAAAAAGGCCTGGTTTTTACAATAAAGGGCTCTCTTGAACCTGGCTGGGGACTCTTCAAAACAGCATTTCCCTATCCTGTTACCTCAGCACTGAAACCTTCAGTCAGCCCCCACCCTCTGCTCAGTGCCCTCCCTGTCATGTTTGAACTGACATTTCTGCAAAAACCACCAAATAGAACAAGAGGGCACAGATTTTATACAAGGTTTTCTTCAACATGAGGACCAAGATAGCAACAACAGAACATCAAAAGCTGATTTGTTTGCAACTTTTCTTCCCCGTTAGAATCCATCAGAAAAATAAGCAGGCCCTGCAGCTAGAACCCTTTTTCCACTTCATGAGGAAACAAGAGACTTGAGTTTTTACACTGATCGCATTTATGGCCACTAGTCAGGGGATAAGAAAAATCTTCTCTAATAGCATCTGTAATCTACTGAGGCTCTCCAGTCATCTGTGGCAAACTTGTGGCCACAAGGGCCACAGTAATTTGACCTGGTGCCATCCAGTGCCTTCCCCCTCTGGCAGCTGCTGCCTGTATTGAAGAACTCTTGCCTGTGACCACTACTCTTAATTATTGCCTTTGACATGTTTTAATTACATAAAGGTCTCATAACATTGCCAACTTCTCTCTGTTTCTCAGGATATCATTTTCCCATTTTCCTCCTGCAAAAGCACCTTATCTTTAAAACCAGGCATGGATTGAACCAATATCAGGGCTGTGAGTGTGCTAACAGCCTTAGGAGCATTGCCCAGCCTCACTGGGAGGCTCCCCAGACAGCCCCTGCAGAGGGAGCAGGGGGCTCCATTCCAGCTGGAGCCTTTAGCCCTGCCTGAGCTCCCACTGTTATCCCTACTAAAGTGTTTTTCATGAAATTGTAAAAGGACACAATCTCTGTTTCACACTACAAATAAAACAGAGCCAGGTGAAGATATTCTTCAAGGCTCTGTATTGTCTGCCACCATCAAAGCTGACTCAGTGTGGCATTCCTCCCAAATACCAGGGCTATTACAACAGAGTATGAGCAGCAGCTTGGGCAAAGACACAAATATTTCCAAAACCCTAGAGCACTGTGTAAGATTAGGAAGGTCATAGATAAAATGCTTCCAAGGTCTAGGTACAAAAAATGAGAGCGACATGCTTGCTAATATTTGTAAGTGCTTTGATGGAAGTCAAAGTTATCTAATTAATCACAGTTCTAAAGAAGTGTGAAATGCACAACTTGACTTCATAATAATAGTAACGTGAAGTCATTATTTTATCATTTCTTTGATCATCTGATTTTCTGTTTCATTGGATCATGTTCCCCAAGTATTTATAATAAAAGTAAGAATTAATAAGTGCTTTCAACAGAAACTAATTCATTTCAATTTCAAGCCATGTAACTGATACTCAGGTTCTTAACGAGACAAAAATCCTACATTGCAGCCAATATGAAATATTTTTCTTTTTATGCTCAAAGTTGATTCAACACGGGCAAAAGATTATTATGCTGAAGCAATTTCTTTTTGGAAGTTTAAACACATGTAGATAAATACTCCAACAGAAAACAGAGTGCCAAAGGAGAGCTGATGACTCTGCCTGATGCTGAGTTGAGAGACTGATGCTGAGTATCTGCCTTCAGAATGAAAAAGGATTTCTTTCCTCTGTGGCACTGAAGATGCTGAATAAGGTACAAAGCAGTTTAGAAAGATGCGTCACAGACAGAAAAACAATGTTCACTGAAGGAAGCTCATGCATATTTTTACATTACAATTTATGCTTGCTAGCAAGAAGGGCATACATTATTCCTGAAACACATAAAATATCCATCTTGTATAATTTCTATTTATTTTCTGAATGTGAAAGATCTTTCTATTTTAGTCACATTCTGCAGAGCTATTAAGTGGCATCCATCATTACTTGCTCACCAAGGAATTATACACAGGAGACAGGAACATTTAAAGTTCTTTAAACCAAACTTGGAAAGACTCTTAATGGCTTCTCAGTCTTTTAACTTCCAATAGACCTCCTGCTTGTTATAAAAAAATTAAAAAAAAATCAAAAATAAAAGAAGCCACTCTGGCCAAAGCAGTCTTGCACATTATTGATTTACATAACTGGCTTCAAGACAACAATTTTTAAGCCACAGTGGAGGGCAGAAATAAGGGAAAAGTCTCCCTTGAATCTCTGCTCATGCTTTTACCATAGTTGTAACACTTATCTTGCTGAGAAGAAACAGCAGAATTCCAATCATGTCATAACTATAACAGAACTTTTACCAGCTGTTAAATTTGTTATGTTAACAGTCATCCACCTTTAGGATTTTCACAAAAACTGAAGAAATCTTTGTGACTGACCTAAGTACCATTCATGTGAATAAAGGAGCTTCTCCAAATTCAAACCCTTTGTTGTCCTGAGACATGGCCAAGAACTGGACATTGACATGAAAACTGTGCACAAGACAATGTACATGTTCCAATAATCTTTAAGATGACAATATGAAGAGAGCATATATTTGTGATTTTAAAATGTTTTAGCACTTTATAAGTTATTTGGATTTGCATTTACTATAACATGTGCCTTGCAAGGAACTTAAGACACATGCCAGGATTGCTGTACAACCGATTCTATGAACTACAAGAAAAGCAAGTATCAAAACAGGGCAAACCAGAAAGGCATTGCTCCAAAGTTTTCATATGCTGAAATAACATTGTCAGTTGATCACAGTAAAGCTCATCATTCAAAAACCTCAAAGAAATTAATGGTTTACTTAATTAAAAAAGGACCATTTTACACACTCCATATAAATACAGTGATGTAGATGAGAGAAGTTACTTTGATCCAATTTTTACACATCACTGAGAAGTAATACCGTATATTTTAACTACTACCACATCATTTAAAGAGTAACTAGAAGTTCATTTCAATTCTGAAAGGATTATTTGGACTGAGGGCCTAGAAGGTTGATAACCTTCAGCTATCTTGAACACAGCTTCTGAAAACACAATCACAGCTCACCGATGGTTTAGGTCTTGTGCCATTTCTTGCTAGAACCTGTTTTATTTGAAAACACTTCTGTCTCTGTCTGGGACTTCACCTGCACTTAAGGAAGGACTCTTCAAGCAGCATGTGGACAGCTAAAGATTATGAAAAGTAGAGGAAAGATGTGATATTTCCCTTCCATCATTTCCACCACTGCAGTTTCTAGAACAAGAATAGAAATAGTACTAAGAAATAAGGTAATGGAAGAAGAGCGAAGACAAATCTACCTAGTTTCACTGTAGTGCCTCATTCAGACAGAATTCTTTCATCACCTTCTTGTCCACACAGAAACAGTGGTTCAAACAGGTCCTCAGCAATTGTCAACTGCAGACTTGAAGGCTATACCAGATAAAGGATGGTCCCACCATTTGATTTCCTCTATTTTAAGAGCTCATTACTCAAGACAGGTGAATTTGACTCTCCATACAGCAAAATTCCTACCCTGAGTCAACAGCTGCTACATTAAATAACAGCTACATTGAATCAGCTGCTTTAATTAGAATTGATTTGCTTTATTCTAGTTCAAAAATCTGCTCTTGCTGACAAAATTCTGATGTTATTTTCTGTTCAAGGATTAAGCTTGAAGCTAATTACTGGTATAGGCCTGCTCACAAGTCTGAAAAGAATTAAAAAACCAAAAGCATATTTTTCTTTTGGACTAATATAAAAGAGTTACCTCAATTTGCCCCATTAATCCCTACAAATGAAAGGACAGGATTTTTCAGCCTGGGCAGACTCCTGACAATGGAAATCACCTACAGCACCTTCCAAAATGCTCTCCTCCAGAGGTTTGAGAAGGTTTTGTGCTCTATCTGAACAAACATGGCTTGAAGGCACCACGTGATCCAGGATTTATGTAAATTTTCATTAAATTTAGGACTGAATATTCAATGTAATGCTTTCCAATCACCACCTATTACAAAAGACAGTACAGTCACCTAATTTAGCCTTCCAGCCCTGGAGATTGAGTGCTTAGTATTCTAGTCTTATACTTCCCAAATGCAAGACTGCTGCTTGCTTTGGTATGCAAATTTTAGGAGCCAGGAGACAAAATTTCCCAAATTAACAAAAATGAAGTGACTATGTTTCCTATTTATACACTTCAGAAAAAAAATTCAAATGTGTGTTTCTGTAATTGCTAAAGCAACAAAGTTTATTTTCCAACTTGAGTTTGCTTGCAAAGCTGCCTCCTTATATACCTTCAGAGATGCCACTTCAAATTGTAAGGTCTGGTTGTGTTTTATCATTTAAAAGAAAAACATTGGCATGTGAAGAGACTCTCAGATTGGCTCCTTTCAGACAGGTAAAGCCCTGCAGTACATAGATTAACACATGGCTGTTTTTTGAAGATTGACTTATATTGATGTGACCGAAAAAACCCAGGTCATCCTTTGACACCCAAGCTCTTCACTCTTAGGACTCCATTTTCATTGCTTGGGCTTGAATTATCAGGACTCCTTCAACAGACTGCCAGGCAAAAGGGAGGGAGAAAGAAAACCCCACAAGATCAGCTGACAAAGATGTGCACTAGACAGGAAACAAGAAGTTCAGCTGCAGTCAGGCTGTTATCAGACTGCAGCTGGAGGGGTGTAACTAACCCGAGCATAGGCATTGTTCATGCAGGGTATCTGCTGCTTTCCCTTAATTTCTGATGGAAACGCTATAACAACATTTATTTTGATACCTTTTTTTTATATCACAAGGACTTTTACCTAAATGAGTTTGTCACTATAAATGCATTTTTCAACCTCTCAAGATTTTGTTTATTTTCTCAAATCATAAGAGATTTTCTTCAAACAGGATTTCATGGCAAAATAGGAAGAAATAAAGTATAGCAAATAAGATAGAACTGAATGAACAATTCCTGTCATCTATAATGCATTAAAAATACAATACATGCCAAGATAAATCTATTTAATCTCTGCACATTGCAGACAATCTGACTGAACACAAAAAGGGGGAAAATTATCAAGGGAATTTACAGAATTCCAGCTTGTTCAGATCCCTGCAATATGGGCTAATACCTTCCCCAAGATCCATATGGCACCTAACTATTTTACTCACAGAAGTTCAGATGACTGGATGAACACATCCTCCAGAGAAGTGAAACCCACCTGGAATGTATGGACAAGGTGGCAGCAAGGTACCATCAGCAAACTTCACCTTTTCTCAGCTATTAAAAGTGATTGAAGGTTATCATTGGCACACCATCTTAAGTGAATCCCTCCTCTCCTTTCCCCTGCCACACACAGCTTACAGCCATGAGGCAGTTCCCAAA
Source organism: Zonotrichia leucophrys gambelii (assembly GCF_028769735.1). NCBI lineage: Eukaryota > Metazoa > Chordata > Aves > Passeriformes > Passerellidae > Zonotrichia > Zonotrichia leucophrys. Next base: position 6,234,474 of record NC_088180.1, on the reverse strand, counting down.
ACTATCTAGGCTCAGCAGTTCTAAACACAAACGTGCTCTGCATCTCAGATTACACTCTTAAGTGCCTGAACACAAGTATAGCAGCTTTCATCAACTGTTGATAGCTCCATTACACAGCTAAGATTAAATGATTTCAAACTGTAAAATTTCCCAAGCAGCACTTGCAATATGCTCTGATCTGAAGTGTGTATGTGCTGTTGGAATCTGCTGTCAAACCAGTCTGTATCAAGTTTTGATTTCTTTCAGTATTTCTAATGTAGCTGTCTCCTAACCCAATCAAAATAAAAGCAAAATATTTCCCACCAGATTATTTTTCAGACACAGAAGGACACAGTATGCTTCTCACCTTAAAAATCTTCCTACTGTATATGGAGTTAGCCATGCAGAAACTGGGGAAGTGCAGGGATGATATCTAATCACACCTTCATATTTAATATTTCAGACAACACAGAGAAGCACAGTACAAGGGTAAAGCACAAAAGCAGCCATAGCTTATATGCACACGTAGGCTGAGCATCAGCAGAACTAATGCAGGGTGGAAATCACCTCCCTAGACTGCAATAACAATTCAATCTTCAAGTTACTAAGAGGAAACACGGAAAGGCTGCAAACACCAGGAAGTCTATCAGATCTGATACACTATCAGATAATTGTACCAAGTAATTGTATCATCCAGAACAGGTGCACCAAACTATCCAATTCAGCATCACTGCCCCTAAAAACTGACTTCCTTCAATTTCCTATCTAAAGACAGGAACATGAACACTAACTACTGTATCCTATAAGAGGAAAACAGTTAAATTCCCAACTGAAGATGAGTAAGATTCAATTTAAAATCACATTATAGTACAACAATCAGCTGAAATAGATTATGGATTCTTTTATGGTACAGTATCTATCAATCATTCAGCACTTTGAATATTACAACAACAGAAAGTAAAACTGACTTATAATTCTACATGCAAGCAACTCCCAAAGTACTGCCAGTAGGAAGCCTCAGAAAGGTCTGAATCTTTTTTTAAATGATTCTGCTCATTGCATTCTGAACAGAGTTTCATCTTCTACATTTAAAACTAGTCAAAAGTAATGGACAAAGCCCAAAAGGACACTATTAATTGCAATTCCATCTCTGAAAACAGATGGTTTGCTTTGCCCTCCAAAAGCTTTCTGAGATGACCTCTGAAGGGCTCTTACTGTGGAACCAATGACAATGGTAATCAAATTCAGATAAAGTCAAGTCCAGCAGCTGAAGAGATACTGGCACTTGGTTGTGAGAGAAGACCCATTTTATTATAATCTAGGTTAAGGTTCAAGAAATAAAAACTACATTCTTACATGCACTCCTGCAAATGACAGATTTAATGGTACCAGAAGAGACCTAACATTTTGCTAAAAAAGGTTAAAAAAAAATCCCTTAATTCCAATTCTTTCCAGAAAAAAAATTTACATATAACTTGTTGTCATCTGAAAAAATGCACAGGCTTTCTAATACATTCCCATTAAAAATAAGGGGGGGGAGAAAATGAAAAAAGCTGCAAATTTTTAAGACTTTTTTCTGTCATCTACCCAGGAATGGCACTTGGAATTGACTGTATTCTCAGTAGGAATTTGTCTGTCAGGCAAGGCCACTGACTCATCTAAAAAAGAATAAAAATCGTTCATCTGAAAAAGAATAAAAAACACAGGAACCTATAGAAATAAACTTAGCAAAGAATGGGATCAATTTTTACAAAAATACATTTTTTAAACTAATAAAAGAAAACAAATGTTCAGTGAAAAAAACCAGGTCAATTAAGAACTCTCCAAACAGTGACCACTAAGCCTGCAGCAGACTGCTGCACAGCACAGCTCTGTCACCAACAAACTGAAGCTATGGCTTCTCCATAATCAAATAATATCCAGTCTTTTGAACAAGAAGTCATAACAAACATCTAAATCTTGGCCAAGTGTCAAAGGAAAAACAAGTCATACTTAAAATACCTGGCTTCTGTTAAAATAGAGTCACGCTGCTGATAAAATAAAAAGGTACAACACAATACAGGTGGTAATTCTTTCTGCAAAATGTTTTGCTTACCCTAGAAAAAGTTATGATTTGATCTCTTTGGCAGATACTAAGAATGTTATTCCTTCAGTAATGACAGTTAGAGCTGTGATCACACAGATAAAACTGACAGTAATCAGAATACATTTATACTTGAAAAAGTGAGAAACTAGTCTTCAAAACTAACATAAAACCACATAAAATCTTCCTTTTGTAATAAGTTCTGGGGTTCACTGATCAGTCAGTACACACATTTTATACTCACTCTTCTCCACCATTTTCTGGGCCACTCCAGCAGCTGCTTGCAGGGGAACAGAGTCTTTGCAATAGCTATTGTAATAATGGTAAAAAGGATTCTTGTGGCTGCTTCTGAGTGCTGAGGAGAAAGGCTATGAAGAGCAGCTCTTCCCCCAGCATCTGTACCGCACCAGGCTCTAGAGCTGGGAAACATCCCATAAACATCCCAGAATCCTTCACAAATGGAAGCTCATGTCCTGACCAACTCACAAACCACTTTCTTGACTCTGCAAGTCACCTTCAATCACATGAAATGCAAAATTGTATCACTCCTAATGACTTTTCTGTGGATATAAAAGACATTTCCTTTATGCAGCAGTTTGGATTTTGTTGTATGTGCACTGCATTGGTGCTTCTGCCTAGCTGAACACAAGATACTCCTATACACATGGGAAATTAATTAGTTTAATACTGCTCCACAGTTCCCACTGCAAGTAAAAAAGCAGAAGATGGCATACACAGTACTCAGCCTGAACATAATGCTTTTCAACTTTGTTTTCTGGGGAAATTGCCACAAAGCTCACTAATCCCACAGCCATTCCCTGTTACCCTGCTTTCACGGTGCTCCAGCATAATCAGATAATTAGATTTCCTAGCACAGACATTACAAAGTTGATTGATGCTGTTCCCTGACTCCTCTCATCAATTCCCCTTTTGCTGCTGGCAAGTTTGAGCAGAATCTGGACATAGATAAGCAACTGCATTTCAGATCCTCTCAAACAAAATAAGATAGCTGTGGAAGCTTTTTTTTTTTTAATTTTTGCTCTTACTAGAAAAATAAAACATTAACTCTTGAAGAGTTAGTGGTCAGCTCATGGATCATTGCCTTATATGCAGCACTAGGATTTCCCCATCCATGTGGATGACTTAAAACTCAATGCAGCTCAAAATAATCTCACGTTTTAGTATCCAGTTTCTGGGACTTTTCAGCCTTTAAAAGTGTAAGCTATTTCAGATTGACAGCACTTCTGGTCAAACTTGCACTCCTTTTCTTAGCCTCTTACACAAATACTGTGTTCCCCAACTACAGGCTTTGAGTTCATTTACTAATGTATTTTCTGAATTCTACAAGACAAACTGTTCCTCCTTATGAGCCTATGTCAATATTCAGAAACAGAACTGCTCAGTCCCAAGAGCTCATCTGAGCTTAATGCTGTAGCTGATTTAAGGATTAGAGCAAACTCACTAAAGACAAAATAAAGCAATTAAAGGATGAGATATTGGGTTTAACTCCTATGAGCCCCATTGAAATTAAGAATGCTGGTAGATATGTCACATTTGGCACAGTGGGCTGGGTTATTTTTTTCACAAAAATTAAACTCACTAAGAAAAATCTAAGCTAAGAAATACTCAAGTATGATTGATGAAATACAGTGGTCTTTTTTTTTTAATCAGTTAAGGCTTCTGTCTGGTACACCAAGTTCTACTCTGTTTGACACAATCTTATACTGCACAGTTTGGATGGTTGAAAATATTCATGTCATGAAAAACAACACTATATAAACAGTAGGCAATTACATTTCAGTTTGTGATGTTTCATGCATTTTTACCCCTTTTTTTATACCACTTTGTCAAGTGTCAAACATAATGCTTACAAAGAATTAATTTAATTTCTATTAATCTTCCAACATCACACAGTGTACTGAGATGAAAGCCAAGCCTTTTATGGCAGTACAGAACCCTAGGATGCCATTTACAGCCTCAACCTCCAACTGAGGTACCACAGAGCTTCTAGAGCAGAACCTAGACCAAAGGTTTGGAGATAAAATGCTCATTTGAAGGATTTCTCATTTTTCCAAACAGTCCATAAAGCAGTAGCATTTTTGACAAAATATTCATGCTGTTTAGATGAAGTAATCAGAAGTCTGAATGGTTAACATACACATAAAAGCTAAAGGAGAGGCATAAAGGGAGCAAAGAACCTTCTCATTCTTTCTCCTCTCAGACAGACAACAGCACACTCCATTTTCTTTTGCCCTTCTCTCACAATACACTTGGCTTTTCCCTTGTTGTTTTCTCACAGTACTATAATGGTTCTCATAGTCATTGTGACATTTAGCTACTGAACCAAGCCCATGTCAGATGCTTTTGTGTTGTAAAAACAATTGAGTTTTTAGCCTCAGTTATACCTTCTTCTCTTGAAGTAAGGCACCTGAATATGATCATTTTGCTGGCAACTTTCTGCCCTAGTTCTACCCAGCTAAAACTGCAGTGGAGTGTTTTAAATGGCTGTAGACTGATGCAAGAAAACACACAGAAGTGATTTACAGTTAAACATTCAGAAGAAATAATGACTACCAGTTTCAGCTGGGTTCAGTTGGGTTAGGCTGCAGTGTAACCAGGGGGCTCCAGAATGCACCTGAGTCCTCTCCAGCAGCTGGCATTCAATGCTTAGTGAATGAAGCATTATTGCAACTATCAATCTATCAGTTGTTTAACTGCAACTGTCATTTCTTTCTGCTTTCCATGGCACATAAGGGACTAGATTTTATTACAAATGCTAAACCCCTTGCATCAAACGGGCAAGCCTTTACTGGTAAGGTAAATGAACAATGAACAATAGGTATTTTACTCATTTAAAACCCTAAAAGTATTACTTTGGCTTTTTTTCCCCCCCCTCAAATTAAGTATCAAGGTTTATTATGATTGTTATTCATTTACAAAGAAAGACCACAACTATACACTTCTGACTCTCCAGACAGTAGCACAGCTGCAACTTACATCAGTTGGTAAACTCATCACCAGTAGGCAGCATGTTGGAATGAGAAAGTAATTAGTTTGAGATAGTACTTTAGGAATATCATTGTGAGTTCATTCAGATACTTGCCAACAACTGCAGCTGCTTTTTAAAATCTAGTAAAAACATCAGAAAAAAAATTCCTGTTTAAAAAAAAAAGAATTCTGGACTAGGACTTCTCCAGAACAACCCAGAGACAAAACCATGTTAATTCATTAAAATATTGGCATGCATCCATCTGCTGTACCTGACATACCATGAATTGCATTACCAAAATGTGCAATTGCCTCAAATGAAGTCAGAATACGCACTGTAAACAAAGAAGGATTTTTGTTTTTCCTGGACAGCGTTCATGGCCCACTAGTTTTTCTTGCCATTTTGCCACAGCTACCTGCAATGGGCACAGATCTTGCACTAACAGGCTCCAAGCTCCCTCAAGGGTAGTCTCAGCAAAGTTCTCCATAAAATTACAAAAATGCTATGCATCCCAAAGCATGGATTTGTAACTGTAATTTTAAGACGTCTTTGTAGAAGATTTCTGAAGTTAGTAATATGACCACAATATTAAGAGATTTTGCAATATTGCAGTACCAGAGTTAAGAAATAACCAGAAATTACCTATGAGAAGAAGGGAACACAAAGTTACACTAATATTCCCCAGGAGCACAAAGATGCTGTGGCAACACAGACACAATATCTGCCAGGCTCAAGTACTTGATGAAACTTGATTCTGGATAAACCAGCTGTATCTTAACATCCCTTATTTATAAATATATATTTCAGCTACTTAATACAAGAAAGTTGTCACAGCACAGTTATTCTGTTACACACAATCCCTTAAATGGAGCTTTTCTCAGTTCTGATTTATGACCATTAACTATATTTCACTTTCAAATCATCCAATAGATAAATTAACATTTTTCCAATACAGTTTCCTCAGATAAGAAGTGCCAATACTTGCATTGGGAAATCTGCAAATAAATCTATATCTCCATTGTTCAAAAACTTTTGTTGAGCCACAGTCCTTTGTACTCTAAGGTAAAGAAGACACTGGTCAGAAAAGTGCTGCATGGCAATGCAATACCCTTGGTAGGAATGTTACAGTAAAACCAGGCTGTGGCTGATATCTCTGTGTTGTTATGACAATGGAAAAGAGCAAGCAACACCAAGAGGCAACGCTTTTCTACAGATGCTGCTAAAATAATCTGACAGTTTAAAAGTTCAAACAAAAGCCAACAAAAATCTAATACAGCTCTCCAAGGGCTATTTAAATGTATGCTGGCTGAAGAACCATCTCTGCTTCAGAACTGGGAAAATGTTTGGAAAGGAATCCACAGAAAAGGACAGAAACCTCTGCAGCTGGAAATGACACTATTTATAGAAGCTGCTCTTTGGATCATTTGCTGTGTGGAAAGGCACTTGCATGCAAAGACCCAGCCCTCAAGTATTCAGCAGCTTTCCCTGGCTCTGGGTGTGCAGGGCTTATGGCAGGAGTTTTAATTTGTACAGTCTGGAAAGCAAGTTAAGCTCCCACAAAGCATTCATACTGTGCAGCACACTGAACCACAAAAGTGGGTATGTAACAGAAATACAGGTGTTTAAATAAAAGGTTCCATGATAATAAATTTATCTAGATGAAAATACTGGCAATACTTACCGAGATTCTTCAAGTCATGTTCAAATGAGTGACAGATTTTAGTTTCTAATAAATATTAATAAGCTTAAACTGAAAAGTAAAGCTGCTCTATTTTGGTAAAAAGTGACTTTACATCTCCTGCAGAATACTATGAGGCTGTAGAGCCAGCCTGAAAGAAGTAAACTAAGTGATAACTACTTTCAAATATATGATTGCAATCTTACTCTGAGTGATAAAAAGGAAGATGAAATGCTGTATCCTGTGCAGCTATGCTGGCATTATTATCAATAAATCCAAGAGGCCTCATACTGGATTATACAGTGTCTTTCCAGCACAGCACTGAAAAGATGCTAAATGTGCTGACATTGTTTTAGTGTGGAGAAATTACAACTTTGCAGCTGGAAGCAGGGGGTGGGAAGGCATTCATTCCCTCTGCACTTCTAAAAGAAAAATTACCAGTTTCCAGCAGCAGAAAAGGATTGGCAGAAGTGGCAACTGAGCTTTGTAGCACTCTTGGTCTGATCAGTCACTGCTCATGTGGACAGTCGAGTGCTTCAACCTTTCTGCTAAAAACATTCATCATCACAGTGGAAAAGTGACAAATCAGGAACCAACTATGCAAAAGTGTTCTGATATTGCAGAAAACTCACAATAAAAGAGAAATCTGTATCGTTGCATAAACACTGCAGAAATTCCCACCCAAAGAACAGCATATCCTAGCAGTTTGTGAAGGACTGTTAATTAGGTGAAACAGCTTTGATAGAAATTTATCTTGCTCTTTAAGACCTATGGACTGAAAACAGCCTGCAAAAGATAGAAAATGCATGCAAGGAATTAGGAATCAGGTATGCAAGCCAGATCCTAGAACAAATGAGTGGGGAAGAGTAGCTTAAACCAACACAGATTTTGGGTGAAGAACTGAGCACATCCAAAGGAAATTTCAGCCTGTGGTTTCCCAGGCCAGACATCCAAGTTCAACTCCAGATCTTGTTCCTAACAAGGAACAGAGTTCTCTAGAAGAGAGAGACCCAGAGGTTTGACCTTTCATAGCTAGAATGCACTTCCTACGCACGCACATTTAAAAATACATATTAATGGGAGAAAAAAAAAAAAAAAGAATCATCAGAAAAAAATCATATTCCTGATGTGGAATACAAGTCTAGCTAAATGACAATTAAACTACTGTCCTTTAGCAAGACACAAGTTTTCCATTCAGAGCTCATTAAAACCAGAATAAATTGGATGCTGTTTGCAAAGGGACGTTGTAAATAAATTCTATCTACTTACCCATTCCTGCCAGGTTCCCAATCAAAACAAGAGTCTTTTCTGAGAGCATCCCCCCACTCTGAATATGCCTATTTCCCAAAATTAAACACAGCTTATTCCCTATTTCATAGGACACAAACATCCAAGAAAAACAGAATCACTTTATTGTTCTTATTATTGCTGTGCTGTTCATTAAAGAGGAAGTTTTAAAAGACTGATTAGTCCATCTTCCTGTCCTGAAGCAAGATTCAAAAATAGACACCCATCTAAAGTATCTTTATCCTGCATCAATTGCATTGTATTCCTCTAGTCAGAAAATAATTCTGTTATTTACCCATAGAAAGTGCCATCTTTTTCTTGAAACTTTAGGTCCTTTTTTCTCCCCTTACCGATCAATAGCCTCCTAATAATTAAAATCAAAATAATTAAAACCAAAAACTTAACACACTGTGAACTGTTAAATCCATGGCCAGGCTGTACCTTCTAGAGTAAACAAACATAATTAGTTTAAAAATCACTCATTACAGATAGAGACAAATACATTTATTTTCATTTCCCTTTTTCAGTCTCCTTTCAGATCTCCCACAATATTTTCCATGTGACACACAATTTCTGTATAGATCTTGTCAACATTACTGAGAGGGAAATCACTATTCTTGCATAAACTCATGTTGGTAAGAAAAAAAACACTGCTGGAAGTGTTACCTGTAATTAATTATTTAGTTTGATTTTTTGCAGTTCTGCAGTTCAGATTTAATCATTAGATTTTGCATTCTAAGTGCAGTATTTTATAATGTAACATTTCTTTCTCTATTTAACTGTTGCAGCACATGTCACAGTTGAGATGACCATGATACACAGAGCATCCCATGCAATTTCAGCAGGCTTCAAGCACTCACCCATACACAGTGACACCTCACCTCATCAGAAGGCTTCAGGCCTCTGCCCATACAGAGGAACATCGCTGCAGAAGGCTGCAGATCCCTGCTCTTTGTTGTTCTTTAGCCCAGCCTTTTATCCCCTCCTGTTGATGCACTGCACCTGAGTGCCCTCTGTGCCCTCTGGTGTTGGTCAGTGCCCCTGGGCACTCCCTGGCTCATTGCTGGCAATGCTCCTCACCTGTTTTTCACAGCTGTAGCTCATTTCCAATCACCACAAACGGCGCACCATTTAATTTCATTTTATTGATTTCAGATGACATTTGCAGTTCACACTTTGGCTTTCTAATCTTGCCCTTAAAAGTGCTTGCATAAAACATGGAGATCAAATTTGTATTCATATAATTACACATTAGCAAGAATGAGGAAGTTAAGAATGTGATGCATTGTCCACATGTCTTCCACACATGTATGACCTGTTGCACTCATGCTTATTAAATAAAGAAGTATATTGTGCTTGGTGTTAAAGACACATAGGTTGAAATTATCAATGAGATACAGCAGCATAACTTACCATTTTACATCAAGAAAAGATTCGGATTTTTAGGATTTTTTTTTGTATGCTAAGGAAGATTATGCACAATAAAACCACAAAACATGGAGGTGGAAGGGAATCCACTTACTATAGTTTAGTGTAAAAAACCCAACTGTTTTCAAGAAAAAACAGTAGCTCCTACATTGGACACATTTTAAATTAAAAGAACTATGTGTCAAATTGCAACAGCAAGAACACGATTAAAAATGGACACTATGTTTTAATTCTTTATTTATTTTCCTTTTTTTGGAAGCAATTGTTCAAATAAACACCTTTTCTCAAGGTTATCTGCTAACAACCATAAAAAAGTTTGTAGAACATTTGCACATTTTCCCTTGTTCTCTCCTTCACTACTTTGTTGTTAAAACAGCATAAAGGTTTAGTGCTGCCACAGACTCCCAATGCTTTACATTTTTGAGTCAACATATATCAAAAATCTGACTGCCTCACACATTTTAATAGCCAAGAGCATCCCTTGCCAATCTCTAGGTTGAAACCAGAAAAAATTACTACATTTTATTCTCCACTCTCAGCCAAATTCAGTGCTGAGCAAGTCGCTTTGGTTACAAGCAAAAATAATTTTCAGACAGGTGCTGCTTTATAATTAAGCTGGACTGGATTTCACAAATTCTCATTTTCCTTTATTCTGTGGCAGCCAAAGAGCACCCACTCATCTTTAAAAGCCTACCTGACCTAGTGCATTAATATTAATCTTTTTGAGCAGGCCACATTCTGGCTACTTCTTAATTCTGCATCCATAGCCTACTCTCACATTCTAGGGCTATTGCAACTATTTCCAAGAAAAGTTAGCCCTGAACAGTAAAAAACCAGGAAGCATTCATTCCACAGAAAAAATTAAAGAGTGGCTTTTCCAAACAGCAGGAAATCTTCTCCAAAGAGAACATACTACTGCTGAAAATAGAGCTTCTGAAGAGCTTGAGAAACCCAATTAGCCCATACTAGGAGTGGCATGCTAAATGTTTCTTGGAGAAACAGTAAGATGCTCCTTTTTCTGTTACCTGTTATTTTATTTTAAGTTGGCCTTCTGAAATAGCTTCTGCAGTCTGACACCACCTGGCTGAATTAGAACTAGCAGCAGCTTTTCCAATGGGCTGCTGAGACCAGCAGCAGTAGCTGAGAGCAGTGAAGGATGGAACTTAAAAAATTTTAAAGTTCTGGAGATATAATAAAGTGACCTATCCTTAAGAAAAAGCAACAGAGGATACCTTAGGCTTACTCTAAAGTAGTACCTTCAGCTCCAGTGACATTTTCTTCCACTGGCATGTCTCTTCTATTTTGCTCTAAGTCAGAAGGTCCATCCCTTCCAAGGCCTAGGCAAATTTGGAGCAACAGCTACCTTTGTTCTAAGGGAGAGAAAACAAGTTTACTGTATTTCCCAGGACAACACACTTCTAATTCAGTTTTGATATTCTTTTGCATTCAAAACATGGAAATGCTTTATTTATTTTTTTTTAATTTAGCACAGACTGCCTGTATACACCAGGTATAGCAACCTGCAGTAGATCTCTTTGTTTCAGTGAATTTTATTATTTACTCTCCAACCATCAGATTCATGGTTCTGTTTTCCAGAGTAAGGAAAGGTGTCTTCCCAAAGTTCAGCAATAACACAATTCCAAATCAATTGTTTCTCCTTGGCAAACCTTGAGCTTTCTTTCAGCCTCACACCACAGGGATGGGTGACAATGCAAAAGCCAGCTGGCAATTGAATTGGGAACTAGGAACTGTCTGCATGTGTTCACTGTTGCAAAGTCTGGACAACACAGACAACAGCAGCTACCTCTTAATGAGGGCTGACACTTCCCCGTGTGCCTTAATATAAAACAAAAATAATTAAAAATTGAGACAGTTTCCTATGCCAAAAGGTTAATACACCACTGCTATCTACTGCTATTTCAGTCATTTGACTTAAGATTCAGGCATTTCAACTGTAGAAGTCACCTGGCTGAAGACAACACAATGGCAACACAACATTCCAGCATTAACAGTCTTCATAGCTCAGAGAAGGAAACTATGGAGCACTTATCTTCAACTTTCTGAAGACCTGAGGCACAGGAACAGAGACAATGGAGCCAGGTGCTTCTCAGGGCTGTGCAGTGACAGGACTGCAAAGAGGCAAAGGGCACAAACTCAAAAACAAACAGGAAATTCCATCCTTTGGATGACATTGGAAACTTGACTGCACACAGATCTGGGCAATTTGCTGTAGGTGACACTGCTATGAGTAGAGAGGTTGAAGTAGCTGGTCTCTCTGGATGCCTTCCAACCTTACCTAGTCTGTCAGCTTCACACTTATAACAGGTGTTATGCTACATTCACTCTGTTTATGCACCTCAAAAAATCCCCACCAAAGCCAACCAGATTGAAGGCAGCAGCTAATTCTTAATCAATGATCATGTCAGCCTAGCTACCCCAGAAAACAGGACAGGAGGCCAGCACTGCTTTTTCTATATTTGTTCCTTATTGGAACTTACATCAGTGGACAACCAAAATCAAGTTTTTGGGTTCATTTAAGAGCAATTATTTGAATTTTACCTCATCAATAAAATTTCTGTAATAGTTTCAATTTCATTTTAAGACTGTGGCTAGCAAGAATTATGGAAAATGGTTTGTGTAAGAGTATTCTGAACCAACAAATTAAAGCTTAACATGGAAATAGGGTATGGAGATGGGCATTAAAGATGAGAATTTGCACTCAACTACAACTGCTCAGTGCAGGGTTGCACACAACTCTTGTAACTTTGCCTACAGCCTCTGTACTTACCTTAGAGGTCCACTCCACCGGTATCAGAGAAAGCAAGGACCCTGAAACCAGCATCATCTGGTGATGTGGAATCCTCAGGATCCTCAGGCTTGAGGGCTCAGACAAATCACCACCGGGAAGCACTGTAGCTGCTGCAGGCCTTCTAATTTTACATTGAAGCTTTATTTTAAATGCAAAGAATGGCTGGAGGAAGAGCAAGGCATTTATTATTGTATCATTTAGTAATTTTATAGATTAATACCTCAAGTTCTACTTTAAAAACCTAAAAACTCCAAAAAACCAATCAATAATACCGAAGAAACGCCCCTCTTTACCTCCCCTCGGCTATTAAACACTTAAAACCTCTGTGTCCCCACAGAGGGACACGGGCACTGGTTCCACACACGCGATGCCCCCAGGCGCGGAATGCGGCCCGGGCCGGCCCTGCGTTCACTGATCTGCTCCCGAACGAGGGGACATCGTGAGAATACAGCGAGGACACCGCGGGGACACCGTGAGACACAGCGAGGACACCACACGGCCAGTCCGGCCCGGCCCCGTCAGTCCCGTTCCCTCAGAGCCCGGCGGGCGGAAGGCTCCTCCTGGCGGCGCCCCCCTCACGGCGCCCCTTCACGGCTCTCCCCTCACGGCTCTCCCCTCACGGCTTCCTCCTCACGGCTCCCCCTCACGGCGCCCCCTCACGGCTTCCTCCTCACGGCGCCCCCTCACGGCTCTCCCCTCACGGCTTCCTCCTCACGACGCCCCCTCACGGCTTCCTCCTCACGGCGCCCCCTCACGCCTCTCCCCTCACGGCTTCCTCCTCACGGCGCCCCCTCACGGCTCTCCCCTCACGGCTCCCCCTCACGGCTCTCCCCTCACGGCGCCCCCTGGCGGCCGTGCGTGCACTGCTGCCCCTGCCGCTCCTCGCGAACGGCGCAGGTGCTGGAAGCTGCTGAGATCAAAGAAATAATTCTCACGAAACTCAAATTGAAATCAATCAAAAAACCCAAACATGTCACATATATTCATCTTGAGTTACTTATTCCCATATAAAAAATAAATTGCATACAAATATTACATTTTCATCAAGAAATGTATACAATATGAAAAGGATGCTGTACAGTTCTGGTTCAGGTACATTGCCACGGATATATATTCCTGAACGAGTCAGAAAGCAATTTGCTTATGCTCTCCCCCTTTAATTCACTCAAGGAACTGGCTAATCAGAAAGTTTAGAAAATTGTATTATGGATTTACAGTATGACATATATACAAAAATATATATGTAATACCTGTGCTATAAAATTCCCTAAAAGATGGGTTAGTATAATGAAAAAGCTGGACAAAATTTGAATGGTATATGTAAATAAATACATATTAGGTCCCTTTTAATAAAAAAATCTGCCTATTCTAAATATTTGAAATATTTTGGTGCAGTGGCTTGTTCCATAGACACAGCTCAGAATTACATATTTCCCATAGACATCTTGTATTTACAAGTAACAAAATAAGTTATAATAAAGTATATCCTTCTGCCAAAATCAATTATGAGGGTCAAATAGACAATTTTATACATATTAAAAAAAAAGTTAGGGTTTCTTTTGTCTCCTGTCCTTCCTGATCCTCTCTGTAGATCCTGAGTGACTCTGATAGGACTTCACAAGCTCGTATGTACCCAACCCTGCCAAGGCCACTGGTCTCAAGAGACCCAAACACAGTGTGGAAAAATAGGTCAGCAGCACTGATGTGCTGAAAGGTCAATGATCCATCAGAATTAAGCTCCTCTCCTCTCCAGGTATGATGGTGCTTAGTGTACATAGGGATATGGAAAACTGGGGACTCTTGCTCCTCTGAACTTTTGCTTATCAAAAGGTGAGAAGTAAGGAACCAAATTCAGGTCTGCTACGAATTCTCTGAATTTTCTCCCTTTCCCCCAGTCTGAACTTTGTCCACAGTGAAACATCATAATAATTACAAGTGTGCTTTAAAATATATTGAAAATGTCAAGTGGATGATTTTTCATTTCTGATGTAGAAGTAATTATTTTACTCTGTTTTCTAATCAATGCCTAATTTAATCTCCCACAAACATTCTGTAAGTTTAGAAATAAATGAAGTTTACTTTCATGTTCAAAATGTCATGGATTTTGTTCCAATTCCAGGCATGCACATGAATTATCTGCCCAATACACAGAACAGCTCCTAGGAAGTCAGAGACACCAAGTCTCAAGAAAACTAGGTAAACACATGGCTTTTCCTTGTGAGGACCATAACTATTTCTTACAATAGATCTTACATATGAGAATAAAGGGCCACCCCAGACTTCAACAGCTGTGCAACCACAGGTTCACTGCACAGGAATTAATTCAGTATGTCCTTTACTACTATGCATTTTAAACTAGCCAACATGGATATGCACAGACACAAAAATCCAAGGGCTGGCAAAAATATAGCTCTCTTAATAGCTGGGCTTATTTCTAACACAGATTCTTATAAACCAAAGGCCAGTTCAGGATTTTCAGTAATTTAATATTGTCATCCAAAGGACAAAGGGATGAAAGTGAGGTAAGAAGGAGAGGAGAGGCACTGATGTTGGTGTAAAAGGGGGATAGGTCAGGACGAGGATGGGAAAAACAAAGCCCTAAAAGGCACATTTTACTACTTACAGTGGTACATGTTATAAAGACAGGAGGCCAAGCCTCCTGTACAAGCCCTACACAAGCCACAGGCTGTTTGAGCTCCTCTCTCCTTCCTCCCTCAGTGATGACCAGGACTACAGACTATATGACTGACACAAGACTGCACCACATTGCCATAACACTAGGATCCAAGCAATAACACTAAACACTGCTTTATTCATACACCAAGTTCTCCATTTGCTGAAGGATTGGGAAAAAGCAGGACATTTATGTGTGTAATGAGGAAGACAGAAGTTCCCTGTGCGGGGATTCTGAGATGGTCCTGCAGTGAGCCTGTGGCCATCCAGCAGGGGCAGGCATCAAGGCTGGCAGGCCTGCAGCACAGCCAGGGGCACTCTCCAGCCCTGCCCTGCCTGACCAGCCCTGCCCTGCCTAACCAGCCCTGCCCTGCCTCCTGACCAGCCCTGCTCTGCCTCCTGACCAGCCCTGCCTCCTGACCAGCCCTGCCCTGCCTCCTGACCAGCCCTGCCCTGCTCAGAGCCCTGGGCCTGAAGGTCACAGACACCAAAGCAAACACTGACTGTCTCGCTGCTGGCCACAGGTCACATCCACAGGGTCATTCCCACAGGAGCAACCCTCACACTTTTACACTACCCTCTTGGGAGAGGAAGGGAGGACTCCATGAATTCAGTCTCTCACATTTGGTGTGCTTCTGGTGTACACAAGGAATTCTACCTCCATATGCTTGAAGATGACACTGCACAGGAGCGAGCAAACCCTGACAAGCCCTTGGTAATTTGATAAACAACTGCACCAGCAATACTCCATTCCAAATGGAAAGTGCTTTGAGACACAGGGCCTGCTCGGTATGAAGGTGATTTTGGCCAGCTGCATGTGTGTAAGATATGGAAGTTGTATGCATATTTTACCCCATAAGCAGCTGGACTCTTTCAATAAAGTATCTAACTTACTCTGCTCTTCCTGGATTGCATAAGGAATCTTCAAGGCAAGGAAACATTTTTTTCCACCATTCTGCATTTTTTGACTGTTAAATTGTCATAAAAAGAAATTAAAACATTAAAAACCAGAAGTGTGCATAACTGATATTTGCAATTGATAATACACATAATTTCTTACTTATACCTGGTTTCACATCTGCTCTATGTCTAATACTACATTCATGAAGGCCACCTTTGACTTACAGAAAATAAAGTCAAATTCCCTGCAGGCATCATCATAAGCTGGGGCACTGCTCTATTAGAACAAACACTTGCCATAGGCACAATTTCAAAATCATACTTTGTGAGATGGGGAAATCTTAGCACAGCACTTGTGCAGACAATATTAGTATATCAAAGTGCTGATGAAAAGGGCTCATTAGTTCATTTTGCAGGAACAACTATTTTAATAATGCTGACACATGAGAAGAGATGATAAATGATTAGGTTCAGCAGCATTCTCGTACTTTTCTTCCCATGAATATTTACTTACCATTAGATATTTAATTAAGTAAAACTGTTCTTCTTTTTAATCTGGTACATCTGAAAAATGTCTCTTTACTTAAAAATAAAGTACAGTTTGCATAACCATAGCTCACTACCTTCAATTCAAAAGCTGCACACTATAGATGTAATACAGAGTTATACTGCTATATGTATGTATATATTCTTTGACAGCTCTCACAAATACTGCTTACATTAGTGGCAGCTTAACAGAGCCTACAAGATGATCATCATTGTAAAATAAGCTAATGGCCATATATTCCAGGGCAAAATATAAGATTTTATAAAATAGGGGAATCTATCTATGTGCTGAGTCACTGATGGTCTCACAGCCAAAGCATGTGCAAGAAGAATTTGTTCTATGACTGCAAACCAGATTCCCTCTGCACCTCATTTGCCCTGGGGTTTCCAGGAAGCCTTTTTATGGAACAGGTATTTCCCTCAAGCTGACAGGAAACACTTCCTTGGGATGAAAGGGATAACAGCAAAAATTATATAATGTATGTCAAGACTTGCTGCAATGAGATACACAGATGAAAATCTGTATTCAGAAGTACTGGATTCCAGAGCTGTTTACACCGCACTTTATCCATATCATTCTTTGGTCAAGAATCTAAGGAACATAATATGATAACAAATCTGTAAGTTATCTTCATGGATAAATCTTTGTAATACAAGGAAAAACAGGAGGACTGTGAAAGATTCATGAACTTGAAGTTTCCTAATTAGAGCTTCTCTTTCTAACAACTTTATGTCTATTATTTACAGTGAAAAAGCCCAAGTCAAAGTGTACAGAAACAGCCAATGACATTTTTGGCTGACATACAACAATTTACAGTCACAAAGAGTACCTTCAAATTTTAGGGGAAACACTTCATTTCATGTAGCCAGTAGTAGTTCATCATGTCCAAAATATATTTTTCAAGAGTGACCAAATCAAAATATTCAGAAGTTAATCTCAATGCAAGGCAGCTTTTAGACTACAGGAATTCCACCTTCCTGTGGCTCCAGCACATAAACTGATGTTACTGCTTTCACACTCAGCAACCTTTGCCTCCCAGCGTTCCTCTCCATCAAAGCAGCAAGAAGAAAAGGACACACAATGAGGCTCAAACATGGCTCTGCATCAGTGGCAGGACACCTTAACCATACCTCTGGGACTGACTGAACATAGATTATTACAACTGCTTTGCAATTCAGACATCAGGCACTTCAGGAACAGATGCATAGATGGGCACCACTAATTTACAAGCAATATGCTGTAATAAACAGCTGAATAAGCAGAGGCATTTATTTTTTTCCCCTCAGCCTTATTTACACATTTGAAAGACCTCTCAAATAAAGGCTAGAGAACAAGCAGATAATGCAAAACCTCATCTGCACTGCATAGTATACGATTTGCCTTCAGCAAGTCTCAAGGCTTAGTACAGTAACTGCAGAAATGAAAAATCACCACTTAAAATCAGCTCTAAGTCTGCAGCCATTCTTAAGTAACAGGAAATGAGTGGTATGAATAGATCTGCACAATGAAACACTGAGCAAAAAAAGACAAGTCTGCTGTAATAACTGATCAAAACCTGAAGAATGCCAGTAGCTAAGATCCCCTCTGTACAGATACTCAGCTACCAGACCCATACTGCTGCCTGATACCAGGAGCAACAGACTGCTTAAGGCACACAGGCCTCTCTCCTTTGGTGGCTGTTTCAGAAACTGGTGACATCTCCAGACTAGGTCTGAACAAAGTACTTTGGTTTGGCAGTTGTTAAACAATAGTGCAGAGACAAGAATTAGGCAAGATCCCAGTTCTGAAATAAGTCCCCTACAGAAAAGAGACCTCACCAATGGGAACAATCACTTTTTATACCAGCAAAGGCTCTTCACCTTTCTGGTTAACCTGTCTCACTGACAGCTGCAGCTGTTAAAGACTTGAAGAGTTAGACACTAGTGTCACTCCAGTAGGGAACAGATTTTAAAATCCATACAAAATTATAAAAGTGTGTCTTCATGAGTTTATGAATTAAATATAAAGGCACCTTCTGGCAGTCAAGTGTGAATATATTTGCTGCCTAAGGACAGGACATCACTTAAAAGGACAACTGAGAGACCTTAACAGTGACTCTGATTTATTATGAATGGACTGAAGTAGTTAAAAATAAATGTTAGAGTGCTAGGAAACTGATGATAAATGCTTTTCAAGGGTCTGGTTCTTTGGGAAGTCATTTTTCTCATGCATGTTTCATTGATTTAGTCCTCTAACTTAAGGCAGTCCAAAAAACCAAGTAAGCACTCGGAAAATAATGGAGCAGCTGCATCCATACTGGTCAATTATCTCCAGTAATTGCCTGCAATTGATTTTAGTTTTCATTAATTTCACAATCTTAAGGCCAGTATGTTCCTTAAATAAGTATCTGATGAGCAGGTGCAAATAATAGTATCAATAAAAATGAATGCTTTAAAAAAAATCATGATTTTACAACAAACATCCTAAAAGAGATAACTGCACAATAACTGAAAGGGTGTGAGATTTAACCAAAGTCTCGATGCACTCAGCAATATAAACCCCATCTCTAGGAAGCTCCAGGTGCTGCAGTCCAAGCGGCAGCACTGCCCAGGCTGCACGTGCAGAGTGCCAGAGGTGCTGTGCAGGGCAGGGGGTGTTATCTGCGGCCCAGGAAGCCCGGCTGTCTGTTTGCCACGCGGCTGCACGAGGCACAGCACGCTGACTTGTAGTAGGTGTACACACAGAGCCGCGCCTGAACCACCACGTTGCAGTTGTAGTATTTATCCTTGCAGTTCTCATCTGTGCAGAGAAACGAAGAGAGAGGAAACTAAGGGAAACAGTACTAGAGCAACAAATAATCAGTTCTCTTCCTTTGACCATGTAAAAACCCTTGGACCTGTATTTAAACATTCATTGTCAGGTTAAAACATATTATCTAAGCAAATAAATTAGATTATTTAGGATTTCATATAAAGATACATAAAGCACTTTAAAAACGTAGCAATCCCCATTTCCCCAGGTTTTTGATGTTATCTTAAAGTATGTTGAATAATTCTCAACTGAAAGTTGTTGGAGAACATTCAGAGTTAAAACTGCCTCCAAATTCTTGCATCTTTTTCTTCCTAGACATTCTCATTACTATAAAACTCAAATCTGTATGAGATTAATTACTAATTCCAATGCAAATTAAGTGCATCCCTGTATTTACTATATACAAAAGACAATTGCTTCATTGCACTTAATACCTTAGTTTAATTTTGTTGGTTCTTATAGAACTTGTTTCCAAATACAGTATATAATGATCCTTTTTTTTTTTGTTTTAAATACTCTTCCAAGAGAAATCTTGGAGAATGCAAGGAGGCGGCAGAAAAACACCCTGAATTTACCATTTTCACAGAAGCAGATCTCTCACATTCTCAGCAACGTCAAGAACAAGCCAGTTTCTTACACATTACAAGGAAAACATTTTCACTGGAAACCTACTTTTAAATCACAGAAAAGAGCTGAATTTTGTGTAAAAATAAAACCCTGAACTCAAGAAAGAAAATATACTATTGAAGACTGTAAGATAACTTCTCCACTAGATGGAGTTCCACAGTTACACAGAAGTTTCCTCTGCCTTACCTATTTCAGGGACACA
This sequence comes from Zonotrichia leucophrys gambelii, assembly GCF_028769735.1. Taxonomy (NCBI): domain Eukaryota; kingdom Metazoa; phylum Chordata; class Aves; order Passeriformes; family Passerellidae; genus Zonotrichia; species Zonotrichia leucophrys. The sequence continues at coordinate 6,214,482 of NC_088180.1, read as the reverse complement.
ATCCTGTGTGTTACAGGGCTCCTTCTCCTCAGGTTTGAGCTGTGGGTCACACTGGGAGCTGGCGGCCATGTCGTCCGACAGGCAGCGCACCTCGCGCAGCCGAAAGCCGCCTTCGCAGGACTTGGAACACTGAAACAATTAACTGAGCTCATGAAGGCCATAGGAGATGTGTCATTACAGAAAGTAAACAAGGGAACCCTGATGTCAGAGCCAGCTATCACTGCAGCCTTTTATCAACTTCACCCTACTGGTTTTTATTTTCTACCTAGGAAGCCCTTATTATACAGGGAAAACATTCTTCAAGATTCCCCAACATTTTTGACCACAGGAGCAACAACCAGACAAATAAACATAGTGGATGCTGTGCAACTGAAATCAAGCTAGAACAGTTCCCTTTCTGAATTATTACTTAGCATCTGCTTCTTTAATTAGTCTGGTTGTTCTCTGCTCATTTAGATGTATCTCCCAAATCTACTCTTTCCATAGTGCTCACATGTTCTGCTTTAAGATTTTAACTGCACTGAACTTTATTACTTGACTGCCCTGCCCTCCACTCTCCCTTTTGCCATTTAAATACAAGCAAGAATATTTTTAATTACCTTTTTTTTTCCCTAGCATTCAATTATTTTTCACTTCTTGCAGCACAATGATTTTACTAACCATTGTAAGTTTCTTTGAATTTCTAAAGGAAATATTTCTGCGCTCCTTCAGGGTCTGTTATGAAGCCAGAGACTTTTGTACTTGCTTGTTATGGTACTTTTAAAGCCAATTATTACACATTTCTGCCCATACTGAAGCAAATCCCCATTGGCCAAGGATTTTGCCTGAGTGAGGTCTTTGAGATTTGGCTCACTGTCCAGTTTGACCTAATGCTCAAAAACTTAATTAAACCTGGGTCATTTACGATTAAAACCTTAATAGCCCAAAACTAGTAAGAATGTTTTCTTTCTGACTTTTTTGGCATCATTATTTCTTTTCCTAACACTGCATAAACAACTTATCATGATTATAAAATCATATATTGTAAAAAACTAACCAAAGTAGTCTCAATATTATATTTTTAAAGTGTTTTTTCATCCTCAAGTACAACCTTTACCCACATTTGAAAGGGCAGCCATGTGCAACAGTAACAGAACATGGATTTTTCTAGTTACTCCTGTTACATGCCTGTATGGAATACTGTCATTATTCCACATCCAGCCATAAGGACTTCAGGTCTACAGAGATCTTAAGCACTTAGAAGGTAACAAAGACTCACATCACACTTCACACAAACCATTCTGAGCTGCATCCACATTGCAGAGCCGCCAGTGGCAATCTGACGTATGGCTCAACAAAGGGTCCAAGTGACTGCATTCAATACAGTGCCATCTCATTCCAAGAGGACAATGGACTTCCTGATTTTCATTCAGGACAAAAATGTTGATTTCTTTTGGTAGAGAACCAATAAACTATGTCAGATATAGGAAATTACAGATGAAATGGAAGTGTTTTGTGGCACAGTGGTGAATGTAGCTGGTCCACTTCCAGAGGAAACTGAAGATACATGAAGCTGTACAACACATTTTCTCCCACTGAAGTTCTAAGTTTTATAGTGAAGAGTTTACAGTAAAATATTATGGTCAAACTGACTCTAAGAAATGAATACATCCCTCATTCTTTATTAAATACTCCTTAATTTTAATGAACTAGAGATCTAAAAGGAACTTCTAAGTGCACCACACTGTCTCACTGTAAGGGCCAAACCAACGTTATAAAACAGGAAGATTCTATGGAGAAGACATCAATGATACAAAGACAACTGTGCAGTGTCTCTTTCTGGTCAAGATACTTCCTGAATTTTCTATGTTCCACCAGGCAAAGAGTATACTTTCTTTTTATTATCATTCCTATGCAAAGTTAAATCAATTTCATAATGGGTGGTTGCATGCAAATAGTGTTCTCTTTCACTATATACAGGGAAAGATGCGTCAAACAATCTACAGATACAGGAAAACATGACAGACTTACTGTGCTCCATTCTGTATGAAACCACTTAGATCCACATGGTTTGAGGTAGCAGGACTGCTGGCTGGGAGGTTTTTCCAAATATGAACATTCATAGGGGCTCAAAACTTCAAAATTACCTTCAGTTTTCCTAACACAAATTACTTCTCTCTGCTGAGTTCCACTACCACATTCAGTAGAACACTGTATCAGGGAACAAAAAAAAGTGGGAAAATCTGGTATTCTCCTCATGTCCTTCAACTTATTTACAGAGTAACATTTCTCCACATCACATGCTACCATGGACTCAAAACATTTCTAATTATCTTAATGAAGAAGACATTTGACTCTAAGTGTAGTTCTGGCAAAATCTCGAAGTGTAGTTTTACCTGTAGCTATAAAAGAAACTGGTATTTATTTTCTCAATCAACAGAGACACATAACTCACTTTCTCCATAAGCAGAGTTACTGTTTCTTGCTGAAGCAGGATCCTATGTGCTGCACTGAACTTTGGAGGGTTATAAGGTTAAAGCACAGTTTTGCAGCTTTACAAAGCCTCATATTCTGTGCTGGTTTTCGAAAATGCCTTGATCTGCCAGGGTGTTATTTTCATGCTTGCAAGCATCTATGTGATGTAGTGTTGGTTCCAGTTCTGAAAAGTGAATTTGACTCACTTGGATTCCTACTGCCCATTTAAAGGTTAAGTACACACACAATACTGTTTCTGGCACTTGTAAAAAGGTTTTTAGAAGATGATTACAGCAACATATTGGTTTCTAGGTTGCATAAAGGACTACGGTTTTCAGAAGGCTTTTTCCAGCCTAAACCAATGAAACACTCCTAACACTGGGGATTTTCTTTATATTTTTGGTAGAATTTACAATCCCTTTACCAGATTCCCACAAAACTCTTGAGCTGAATGAAGAATCTTAAGATAAATGCACCTGAGTAAATTCTACAGGAAGTACAGTAACTGCACATTGTTTAACACAAAACATCTCTTTCAATGGTTCCTCCTAAAGGCACCACCTGAACAACCACCTTAGCTCTGGCAGGGGAAGGACAGCCCTCAGTGTTCCCCACTGCTCTGCCCTGCTGACTGCTCTCATCTTGCTATTAAAAACCAGATAAACCAGCCAGGGCTTGGCCAGTAGAACTGATGTTGTCAGACACAGCTTTCACATCAGTAAAGACTTTGATTGTGTGTATCAAACAATAAAATTCCATGTAAAGAAAAAAGGTGAATTAAAAGAATAGTCAGGATGCTCTGAACTAAACACCTTTCCAGCACAGCAAAAGTGGGTACAGAGTGCCTGTTCACTGTCTGGAGCAGTCTGAGTAACAAGGCCTGGATTTCATCTGTTATTAGAACTGCAGATAAAGATTTTTTAAATCTGAATTTGTTATTATTGTTATACATATTCTTATACACAATAATTACTACTTGCACTTGAAAGCATTAGCATAGCAGTAGCCCTGTAATCTCCCCCTCAGCTGTTCCAGTTCAACTTCCAGCTCCTTATCTCCTGGAAGGACTGTGGGATGTGCAGTGCAGTGAGTTAACAGCACAGCTCCACCAAGCAGTCCCAAAGGCTCTCCAGGCAATGCCAGAGCCCACACAAAGGGACAAAAATGCCTGGGCATGAGTTACCAGCTTCTGAAATGCCTTTGTACTTGACAGAAGAAATGTTCATTTGGAACAAAGGCTACTGGATGTGGGTGAAGGGAAGAATTTACTTGGAGGACAGAGTATCAGTATAGAGGCCACCAAGCAAAATTTGTTCTTTTGCCCATTGTAATGGCTTTCAGTACAACAATACCAAAGCTAACTTTCAGATTTAGCCATTGCTTTTTGCCTTCCTTATCTTTTGGAAATGTCATATGCATATATATGTACAGGTATGTATCTCCTTGCATTTATGCACGATCACAAAGGCTCTACTTTAAGAATTTCACAACCACTGCTTTAGTGTTTACCTGAACATGCTGAGCAGAAATCTGTCACCATTCTTTTCATAAATACACTGGGTCAGTAGGTGAAAAACAAAAAATGAAGATAGAGAGGAGAAGAAAAGCAATTTTTTTTCTTTTCATCAAAGTAAAAAAACTCAGCAGATGCTGAAAAATATTGAACATCAACTCAGTAAAATACAGAGAAAAATACCAAAGAGAGAAATACTCTAGATACCAAATAGCTATATTTGGTGTCTAGAGTATTTCGATACTCTAAAATACCAAAAAATACTCCAGAGAGATGAAGAAATACCTTATGGCACACGTCTTGATTGCATCAAAATACAAGTTTAAAGTGAAATACCAGCAGAAAAGCAACAGACGTTAGACTTGGTGCCTGGCTTACCTGTGTCCAGCCCCCAGCAAACCACTCGACCCTGCCAGCGCAGGGCCCGTTGTTGCAGGGCGTTGTTTCCGCGGGTCTGTTGTTGCCGCAGCCCTCCAGGGGCAGGCTGCTGACGTGGTTGGTCATGCAGAGCACGGAGCGTGTGCGGATCCCGTCCCCGCACTCTGCCGAGCACTGCGGGAGACACGACAGGGACACTGTGAGCCCTCAGACTGCATGCTGGGAAGGATGGAAGTTTGACATGAAAGTCTCACAGATATGTATGCTTAGCAGAAAGATTTTTACATGTGGAACCTGAAGAAGGAATTGAGATGGAAGCAAGTTTTGATGTAGAAGAAAAGAATTGCTGAGCCAGTTTTACTGGATAACCAAGGAGGCAAAGGGTGTGTTAGTTAGAAGGGGTTTTTATGACTTAGAGCAAAGGATAAACACACCTCAAACAAAAAGATGTTTTAACCAAGCAGAAAGATAGCAAAGGCAAACAAGTCAGCAAATGTTGCAAATAGAAAAAAGATCTCAGAATTTTCAACTGCAAGAAAACTGAAAAACAACTTCTAGCTTAAACTGTAATGTACTAACTTTTAGTGATTGGAGAACAGTAACATGAATATGGTAATTATACTAGTTATGAGAGCCTATAGATAAAAGTTAAGGTATAGATTGGTTCTACTGTATTAAAATGCTCAGCAAAGTATAGAATGCATTGTAACCAAAACCAAAGGGTCTCCAGGCCTGCCTGCAGCTGGAGCTGACAGCTGTGGGCACAGCTCTGTCATCCTGACCCTGGACTGCTGTAACCTCTTGGATGGAATAAACTGCATTTGAAGAGCTGCCTGGAGTCCCATATCCCACATTTAGGCTCTTACAGCACAGGAAATGACAATGACAGTCATGGAAGTTCATTCATTCAAAGTCAATTATTTTTACTTGTAATTCAGCTGTAGCAAATTGCCTTACAGTTTCATACTTCTGAAAACACTACAAGTAGTACCTTGTCCTTACAGTCAAAAATGAAAGGATTAGCTAAGAAAGAAATCTCTTGGTTTACAGCTTTTTGTTAGCTTTCTCACTTTTCCTGTCTTCTCCCTGTCCATAAATTCTTCCAGTTTTCATTTTATTCATCTTTTTTCACACTAATTAGTAGCTCTGAGGATGGATAATTTCAATAAAAACAGGACAGCAGTCCTATTTCAGCCTTTGTTTTGCTCTCCAGGTTTCTCATTCAAGCTGTCAGCCAGGTGGATCTTACACTGGCTGAAAGGACAAGGCCAGGAAAGCTCTGAGGGCTGTGGCACTGGGAGTAAAGTGACTGCACAGCACATCCTGGAACTCTTCTATATAACAAACTGACAGAGTCTGACAGCACAGTGAAGTAGAAGAATGGAAATTATTTTGACAAGTCATTTCAAAAGATCCGGGTAAGTCCTCAGTAAGTAACTGTAACTACCACGAGTTATTGCCCAGCCTGTTTCACCTGAAAGTTTTAAATTTTAGGAGAGATGGCCATAGAAGCTTATGTCCATTCAATGTTGCTTTTTAATGATATGAATTTCCAGTAACTAATGTTCACCATCCTGAAAGTTACACTGCTAAATTCTGAAAGCTCTTACTAAATAGTGATATGTAGATTCTTATGTCACTTATTCAGAGACAGTATGCATGTCATTCACAAATCACAGGATAAATTCCATTTATGCCCTTAGAGTTTGCTCTTTCATCTACTGAAGCAGGAAAGTATCTGGTATTTCACTGTCCTAAGCAGCATCAAACTATTGGCATTTAAAAAAACAGAAACATGCCAATGAAATAAAGTCTCGTGTTTGACTGTTCCTTTGTTGCTTAATTATTTCTTGATCTTCTCTTTTGTTTTCTGTTAAAATGCATGCAGCATTCTGTGTATAGACCATTAACAAAGAAGAAAAACCTATGTGCAGCTTACTGAAAGATATGTACACAACAGAATTTAAACAAAGCAATTATATTTTACATGCAAAGAAACCCACAAATAAATATGCAATGTATGATAGAAAAAGATGCATTTGATTGCTATTTGAGATTTTATTTTTGACATACAATGTAATTAGGAGAAACTGTGTATTACTTCCACAATGAGCACCACATTCCTTGTGAATGAATATAACTCTGCATTAGAACATTTTAAAGATTTTATTGACCAAGAATGAGTCAAAAAACTGGTAATGAGACAAAAAGCTGACCATTAACTTGATTTAGCTGCCATTGGTAACAGTGGCAGGGTTCACTTCCAATAGTTCAGCTGCAGAACAGCAGATGCCATGCCAACACCACTATTAACAACAGGACCAACCAACACAGTCACTCATCTTCCTGAGGGAGCCCAGGGACTGAAAATGCCATTGGGAGCAAACTGCTCTTCACTCACTTGCGGGGAGGAACACTGGTTACTTGTGTGAAACATGTAGTCATGTTACACTTATTTCACTGATACAGAATAGAAAACCACTTTTCCTATCAGCAAGTTGAGTTCTTTCACAAGATGTTCAAATAGAGTAGCAAAGCTTTGCTGAAATGGAATACCTAGGGAACTAAAGAAGTGATTCATCTCTTTAGAAGCAATTTTTCTAACAAAGTACAATTTTGAAAAAACTGGAAACTCAGATTTCTTCCTCCATCTGCAAGATCAAGTAATTAAGCATCTCTTAAATTATGCCTAGAAGTAACATAATAAACCTTTTCTGTTGGTTGTGCACAACAAAATTTTCCACCTTCAAGCACGTATGTAAAAGAGATTCACCTGCTCAGCAAACCAATTTCATGGCTAAGGAGTCCTTTTCAAGGTAAACTGGTAAATTCTTGAAACGACAAGAATAATGTAAATTGTGCTAGTAGTGAACATTTTCCTGTTCACATAAACTACAACTAAACTACAGCTAAACTACACCCATTTCAGACAGGCCACTCACAGGTGAGCTGAGCCCCACACCCTGGCTCCCACTCAAACCTACAGAAATCAATTCTGTGGCTGTTCCCATTCCAAGTGTGCCCAATTACATTAAGCAGAGAGAACTTATGCATATACTCTGCAAATACTTTTCTTATTGATAACTAATTTTCATTTGACAATCTAGTTTGCTTTTCTGCTTTTCAAACAAGAGCTGGGAACAAATTTAGTCTGTAAAGTCATCCAGAAAATCTCCCTAGTCTTATGTTTTAAATGATTATGTTATGAACGAGGCTTGCATATCAAATAACAGAGGAAATACCAAATGGGAAGGTATAGATGGTTGTTCCACTCTCTGCTGCAAGATTTTACTACAGATTAACTACTCTCTAAGGATTTACAAAGCAAACTTAAACCTGAATGTTTCAAATTATGCATTTTTTAAAAAATGTTTTTATCTCCTTTTCAACAAAAAATCTTCCCTGTGGAAACCATAGATTTCTAAGGTCCAAGGCAGGGTGTAGGGAGTTGGGTAATGAATCTTTTCCCCTTGTTTTTCACAATTGACACACCCATTACTTTCAATTTGGTGCCATTGATTTGTTGCATTAATATACAGTAACTGCCATAACATAACATTGTGAAACATGAGGAACTTTCACAAGCTGCAACTTTATTCTGTCCTATTATTAAAGATATTTTGTTTCACAGTCTTGTTTTAATTGGCACAAATTCCTCAGAAACCTCCGTCTGTGTTTTAAGGAGTCTGCCATTTTTCCTCTTCCTGAGGTCCTTCCCTCATGAGTTCAATTTCAGAAGCTTTCCATACCCATTAAAAACTAAAAATAAAACCCCTCATTCAGGGCTCTGATACTTGTCGGAAAGCAGCTGAGCAGCAGTCCAGGAAAATAAGGCAAGTTCCTGCAAACTTGGAAAACTCTGAGTGGAAGCCTGAATTTTTGTCACAGCTACAACACAAGGGTAGAGCAGGAAAATCCCTTTTAGCAGTGCCAGTTCCCCTTCACTAACGTGCCAGCCCTAGTCACTGCACTCAAATGGGGCAGCAGAGCACAGGAGAGTGGCAGCAGGAATTCTCCTGGGCCTCCAGAGAGCTTTCACACAGGCCTCAGCATCACTGCTAGCCTTAATTAAAGTTTTAAATAACAACCAATTGAGTTTGAGTAAAACAGCCCCATTTGTGCAGGATTTCTGTCTACCACACTTTTAACCTTCATCACCTTAATTATCTCCCACAAGATAGTACAGACTTTTACAGTCATCTGCCTGATGTTACTGCAGAAAAAAAAAAAATCTATGTTTCAAATACATTTATAAAACTCCCTAACATTATTTGACCTACTCTGAGAAAATCCATTTCAGAAGGGATTTTAGACAGATTATGTAACCTTTGTTTTTCCAATAATACACTCAGCATCGTATTTCAGAAGATCATTTCTGCCACAGAAGATGGGGGCTGATTTTCAAAGGACATAAACCCACTGAGAGCTGCCTTGATTTCTTACAAAAAAAAAATTATTAAAAGGGAGTGAAGGAAGAAACATCTTTTTGCACAGTCAAAACATTTTCTGATACCTAGACTTATAGTTTCCCTTCAGAGTGGATCTATGCATGCAGCAAGTGCTGAGTCAGTGCAGCAGCTCCATGGCACCGTCCAAGCCCAGCACCAAAGTCCCCTCAGTGATCAGCAGCACCAATGTCCCCTCAATGATCAGCAGCACCAATGTCCCCTCAGTGATCAGCGGCACCAAAGTCCCCTCAGTGATCAGCAGCACCAGTGTCCCCTCAGTGATCAGCAGCACCAATGTCCCCTCAGGTGATCAGCAGCACCAATGTCCCCTCAGTGATCAGCAGCACCAATGTCCCCTCAGTGATCAGCAGCACCAAAGTCCCCTCAGTGATCAGCAGCAGGGAAGGTACCTCTGTGCTCTGGCTCACACCGTGCCCCTCCCTGCAGAGCTGTCAGCACTGCCCAGGGCCTGACTGAAGGGGCCCTGCCCAGCCTCACCTGTCCCAGGCACACCTTGCTCAAGGCCCCTTTAACCTCTGCTCCATCAGTCCTTGCCCGTGTTTCCTCAGAGAGGTGCCTTTGCCTGGCCACAGCCTGCCCTTCCTCGATCCCTCCCCTGGGGCTCCCTCCAACCTGAGCCTGGCTCTGCCCCAGGGTGGCTGGGTCTGGCCTGGCTCTGCCCCATGCCCACAGATGTGCCACCAGGGTGGCTGGGTCTGGCCTGGCTCTGCCCCATGCCCACAGATGTGCCACCAGGGTGGCTGGGCTGGGTCTGACCCTGGGCTCTGTCCCTGCTCTGACCCTGCCCCTGCCTGGTCACTGATCTTGTGTGACGCCTGGGCCCTGCCACCCTCCTTGTGACACAGGTACAGCCAGGCAGGCTTCAGGGGCTGAACTGCGGCATGGCAAGGCCAGGTCACAAGGAAACACAAATCTCTGTAGACCTTGGCCACCTTCTATCAAACCCTCCTGGCTTTACGTTTCATTGCAAATATGAAGTGAGTTACATATTTATACATAAAGAATGCAAACCTATTTCCATATAAATCCCACATGAAATCAGTGAAAAGGGATACTTTATCTTGTTTTTATTTTATACTAAAACAAATAAAGAGTGATAATAAAAAATAACTAACTCTTGCACAAGCTTAATGGTGGTTTTTCTTTTTTTCCCCATGATTCAGGAGATTTTAAGTAAAGTATGCAGATTTAAATAAAAAGCAGTGAAAGAAGAGTGTAAGCTACAATATTCATTGGTAGTTCCAGATTTGACTGGTCAACAAACACACTTGAACCTTTTAGGCAATGTTTAGAATTGAGAGCAATAATGCATTGATTTTTATGAAGTTCTCCTTTTACTACAGCTCTTTTGCAGGAGATTATTACAGAAGCATTGCTGTTACTCCTTTTAATGAAGAGTGAAATCCAGAGCATGTGTTTGGTTTGTTTTGATTATGTTCCCTGATGTGCAGCATTTTTCCTTTCTTCCCAAGATTTTATTTTGGCCGCAGAATCTCATTAACATCTAAGAATCGTTTGTATTTTGGCTTCTTTTCTAAGTAGGCTCTAAACATAAAATGAGAAACAAATGAACAGAGGAGATGGCAATGAGGAATAAACAAAAATGCAGGAGGGAAATGCTCCAGTTAGCTGAAGGAAACATTGGTGAGTCTCCTATTGCTGTAAATCAGGAGAATGAAGTCTCCCACTCCTGACCCATAGGAGAAATAAACTTTCCAGCAATTAGAGCTGTCAAAGAATCAGTCATGTGAAATGTTTGCAAGAATCTCATCTGCTCCCATCAATCCCATTTTGTTGCTAAGTTCAGTAAGGTTCACCAGATTTCCTCTACTGATTAATGGACGCTGTTTGGTGGAACTCTGCTGCTTTAATGCAGGATGACATCTTTAGAGAATTATGAGACAGGAAGCAATCTTTCTACAAATGCACATAAAAATATCACAAAAGTTTGTCCAGACTCTCTATAGGCAAAAGAGGTTAAAGATCATACAGAAGTCAAAGCCATGAAACTTAAGTTAATTGTCTTATTTATGCCCAAGAAAGAGCAATAAATGCAAAGACAGGCACAGACAAAGTAAGACCAACCAGTTTCACTTTGCTACTACAGACTTTTAACCTGTAATCTTTTCCATTGAAGTGCGTGAAAATTTCTGCTTCTCTCAAGACTGAGCCTGGGGGTATCAATAGATGGTGTTTAGACCTATTTCCCATACAAGGAACAGGAGTATACACTTCAGAAAAGAAGTGTTTGTTTCCCAAGAATGAATTGCTTTTCCTCCCTTCCTTTCCAGAGCGCACATGGTGGCCACACACCTTGTTTGTGTAACATACACTCAATGGACTCTGATACCTGTTTATCAAAATACCACAAATCAAGAACTGCATTGTCTTAGGAACATGAAGGGTTTTTAGTTACATATATAAAAATTCAGTGTGTGCAGAAACCAACACCAAGGAGGTCAATGCCATGGGGCGAAACAGGTGGCCCATAAAACACATAAATACATTGTGGGAAAACAAGCCTGGAGAACAGGGCAAGAAGGCAGCCAAGTGTTATTTACAGGGTAAAGCAACATATAGCCCACCCCTGGGAAGGAAACACAACTCCTACACACAAATTTGTATATGCTCTACAGATTTTTTAAGTGCATATATGTAATATTGCTGAAGTCACATTTAGGGAAAAGTAATGATAGTTACTAGTTCAGAACCACAGAAACTATTAATGATAATACAGGTAACTAGCATGATTTCTGCATCAATTAAAATTTTGCATGGTCTCAGTAAAATAAGATAACAAAATCTCTTCACCATTCCTATATTGGATCACTTTCTTTTCTTAAAACAGTGTAAAAGAATACCCATGTCAAATTCTGCACAAATACGAAATGCTGAAATTGAACATCTGCTGCAGCAAAGACAGTGGCAATTTTCTATGTTGCTGCCTTTTTTTTCTTGATGTTTTGCTAGTTAACCCAGGCTATATTGTAATAGCCCATGCATCCCATCAATCCAGACAGGGAAGTCTGATCTATCCCTTGCTGAAAGAGGAAGTATGTGCCTAACCAATCTCTGACAGGCTTCTGGAAATCTCTACTTGCTGCATGTGCAACTGTACACATGAAGTGTTTGCAAAGTGGGTTCAGAAAAGGCCTTCTCTTCCAGCAGTAACTAAGTTTGAACTCAACCATTTCAAAGTTCCATAAGTTATGATAAGTTCTTTTACCTCTTATTTCTAGGCATGGCTGAAATGTCAAAATACAATGGGAAAGACTGTTCTGTGGTATTTCCAGCTGGGACTTAAAGTAGGCATGTAATAAATCTCACAAAGAAGGTCTGTTCTTGTGAGATTTCCACCACAGTTTTGCAGACTCAAGAGGTTTGAACAAGCTTTTTTAAAGCATTTGAACTTTTGGCTGCTTATCTGAACCATTTGTGGCTGCCCATCGCTGATCTATGCTTATTGCTGAAGTGTGGCTTGGCTTAGAGTACTTTTTAAGGAATTGTTTTGGGAAATGACACATGCAAAGCCCATATACCTGGGAATGACCATTTCTATTCCATGACAGAATTCTCTTGTTTTTCAACAGAAACATACTTCTGTACAAAGAAAGAGAAATTTCTGCTCCTAAGCTTCAGCCCTTTCAAGGCACAAGAGGACAGCTAATGGCCAATGACCTGACCTTGCAAAGCTGTTCACTGCTGCTGTATTTCACTGCCTGCCCCTGAATGTCTCAACATCCCAGTTATGAGGTATGTGTGAATCTTAGGAGATCCTGCATGTTTCACCTCAAATCTACTTTTTTTCCTGAAATAAGCTGTTTCTTACATCCTCTTTGTGAATCAAACTCCAAACCCACTCCTGGCAGAAGTGATGGTGAATAATGCCAACTACAGTAGCAAGCATTTGGAAGAAATTAATCTGTACACTTATACAAACTGAGAAGGTAACAAAATCCATTCTTTACTCTCCAGCCCTAAAAAGTCTGTGGTAAAAAAAAAAACCTCCAACATTTTCCACATTACCTGCTTCACTTCTACGTCTCATTTAACATGTATAAATAAGCATAATAACATTCTACAGTTATAACCTTCAGCTCAAAAGCTGCTTTTAATTCTGCAGAGAACTAAGTATCAGTGTGAAATAATCAAGAGGATGGTGCTAGAGTTTTCAATGTAATGTCTGTGCTTTATGTGGTGGAATTGCACTGGACAACAGCAGCTGGGCAAAATGATGTCTTTGAGGGTATAATGGATTTAACAGCACTCTAGAAAGAACAGATCTGTGAGGGGGGAAAAAAAGCAGGAAAAAAAAAGCACTGCCATTTCCCTATAGCAAAATCTCTGCCCTTTGCACTGATACCTCTGCTTCTCCTGGTATCATTCTGTCCATACTATGCAGGAGCATACACTGGAAAAAAAAAGTCATAATGACACAGATTAAATAGTCCATAGTTTTGTTTCCTTTATAAAATCTATTTGAGTTGTCTGAGGGCTGAAAATTTTGCAGACCTTGTAACAAGAGTCTGATTAGCCTTTTAAAGTTCTGTGACATAGCAGGTACCTGCCCTACTTGTGAAGTTCCTGCTCCATCTTGGCATCACAACCACGTGGAAAATCTGAGTGTCCAAGCTAATGCCCAGCCTGTGAGCCTGACACTCCTGGTTTTCAGAGGTACTATCACAAAGTGATCTAAATAATGAAATCATGAAGTCATGAATGTAATCTTACAGCTTCACTGATAAATTATGTTGTCTGTCAAAGCAAAGACAGACTGAAGGCTGGACTTGCCTACAGATGAAACTGATATGCAAGCATCCACAAGAGGGACCAAAATATCAGGCTCTTCTCAGCCCATGTTTGTAAGACTCTTAATGAAAGCATCTAAATATCACCACTGAACAACAACTCTGAGCCCAATCACGAAACAAGTTAAATCACCACTGGTGTTACTGCTTTCATGCAGAGAATCTGACTCATTGGAAGAAAATTAACCCCAATATCCATGTTCACAAAATAAAAGAGCCTGAATCAAGCCTGCCTGAGTTTATGAAGTTGTTCTACTCTTTTCACACCTATGAGATAATTGGTTTATGGGTTGAACTTAAACTCAGACATCAGGCCTCAAATCTATATCCCTTAACAAAACAGTGGGGAAACTTTTAAGAGTCTGAATCTTGAGAGTCAGCACTAAGCAAGAAGAATAATAAATCTCAGTACACTCAATATTTTGTAAAGTTCAGACTCAGAGCCAATTCTAAGTCTGGACATTTGGCCATGTACCCACAGGCTTGCCCTTTCTAGGCATTCTTGCATCTTAACACAAACTCAAGAAGTCCTTGGGATCATTATTTTTTTGTTTGCCTTTGCCTGTTTAAAAGACCAAGAATAAACATGGAAAATAAGATTACTCCTTTTATGGCTATACAGATGTGTATTTTTAACATTCTGATGCTCTTGTTTTAGAAGGTTTGTCAGGATAAAGATACTGAGAAGCCTTACCCTGTCACTCCATTCTGTAAGGAACCAGCTCTTGGCACAGGGGCCCATGTCGCAGTTCTCGATGTCATTTGGCCGCAGCTTCATGTTACATTCCTCATCATCAACAACGTCCCCAAGGTTGCTGACACACTTCACATCTCGAGTCCTCTGCCCCACTCCACAAGGCACTGAACACTGGGACAAAAGGGAGGCTGCATCAGGGCTCTGTGCAAGGACTGCAGTGGTTTACCAGGGAGCTGGGCTCATACAGTTAATTCATTCCTGCTAAGATATCTTTCTGGTTGGGAAACCAATGGTCATAGTTAAGCAGGGATTTATTGAACTAAGATGTGCTTATTTCCAAGGTTTTTAATATTCCACTTTGTTTTGACAAAACCAAATTGATGTTTGATTAGTGATCCCTGGAAGAAAATTTGTATTCATTTTGAGGTATTCTACCCCAAATGAATGGATCCTACTTACTGAGGTCCACTCAGTCCTGATCTGCCACTCGCTGCAGATCTTGAGCTGGCAGGTGCTGGTGGTGTCGGGCTTCTCCAGGTGCTGGCAGCGGTACTGCTGCACGGTCAGCGTGCGGTTGGCGTAGATCTGCCGGCACAGGATCTGCCGGTGCTGCATCCCCAGCCCGCACGTCTTGCTGCACTCAGACCACTCCCCTATGTCCCAGCTGCAGTGAAAAAAAAGGATATCTTTGTTCCACAAATAATTCTCTAACACTGATCTTAATAGAACCGGAATGACATGATTCTTATGCTGGTCCAGAATCCTATAAAATCCCACCTCAGTCTCTGTGTGTGCAGCGATCCCTTAGGAGGCACCATCACACACTTGTTTACACAGCCTTCCTGCAGAGGCTGGTAACTGTGAGCATGGATACAGATTGCACAATTCATGGTCTCAAGGCATATTGCAAATGTTACTCAAGCCCATAACAGCTGCTTGGTTTTTACAAGAATGTGTCTGTAATATATATTACTGCTCTAATGACACTTCTGAAAATATTTAATATGTGCTGTATTTTTCTGCAGCAAAGGCAACACAAGAATCACGTCATGCATCCAGGCATTCATTCATCAGTAAAACTGAAATAGTAAATGATAAACAATAAACAAATATAATTAACTTTAGAGACTGAAAATAATCTCTAGATAGATCCTTCTCATTCCAAAATTTCACTGTATTTATTCAGTCACCTTTGTATAGATACGTTATTTTCAGTTTTGTCTTTACAAGCATGAAGACACACACTTAAAGGAAGTATCTAAATTGTTTACACATTTTATTTCAGAACTCTTGTATTTAGAAAGTTAAACTACTTTCCTACTTAGAATAGCCCCCTTGACATGCAAGATCCCACTGACATTGGTTTATATTACTTAAGTTATAGTATCTTACAAAGCAGGGCATGGGAAGAGGTTGCAGGCCTCCTCTTCTGGAATGGGTTTGGTGCTGCTGTCACAGTAACCCTCGGGTACCTCCTCGTGAGTGATTCTGTTCACGCAGTGGAAAATTGGGTACTGTGATCCTGAAATGAAACAGTCAGTTAGGTAAAGAATTGCAATAGCAGCAGCACACAACATTGATGCAGAAAGGAAAAGGATAAATTGACAACAGGAAATACAGACAAAGGTTTCATCCAATGTTTCCAAATGTAAGAGCTGACAGGACATGGTAGCAGTTTCTGCAATGTCCAAATTCCAGCAGATCTATTTGCTCAGTCATCTTAAATGGAAATCTAGGACAAGAGATGGTGGCAGTTCTCATGGGAAGCATTTTCACTTTGTAAAAAAAAGATAATCAAGTCTTTTTCTAAGCCAAAGTTTTACAAATGTGCTTTGAAATCTCTCAGGTTTTCATCAAAACTGTTAATTTAGCTCCCTATTCTTTAGGTAGCACAAAAATAACTTATTTTTTTCTTCTTGCAACTTGGAATTTCCTAAGGTCATTTAACTTTGGTGGATCTTAAAAAAAAAAATTAAAAACCATCATTTATATTTCTGCATGAAGAAATAAAGTAGAAGAAAATGGAAAACATAGAGGAAAGAAAAAAGCAGAAAGTGTTCTATACTGAATGACGCAAAATGAAACAAAGCCTTAAATAGTACAGATTTTTTTCCTGATTTTTCCACTCCTTTCTTTGTCAGCCTATATAACCTAGTTTGGCTTGAAATGCCTTAGGGCCATCAGAGAGGCAGGGGCATCTCACAGCAAGATCACAAGAAATGTTCATACATTCTCAATAGTCTCAGGATCCAGCTCTCAAGATCCAGTTTCTTTTGAATTTAACTTAATCAGAACATGCACACATTCTTCATATAATGGGAAAAGAGACACTTATTTCTGGCAGTTCTGTTGCTAAATTTCATGGAGTAAATAGGAGGCTAAAATTAATTTTTTTTATTTTAATGTTTTTTAAGTCCTAGTGTTTTGCTATCTTCATTTTGACTCAGATTTCATTAATGCCACTGCCAAGAGTGACCAGATCTCTGCAGAAAGAACAAGAACCATGTGCCAATGTTGATAAAGGCCATGGCATACACAACTAAGATTTCTATGATGGAAAGGAAGAATACATTTACCCTGATGTGTTCCTGCAACTGCACCATAAATTACCTGATTTAGATACTGAATTTCACCTTGAGTATGGGAATTCAGTCACTCAGTAGTCGATACAGACTGACTGCTGTTAGCCAATAAGGAGACACATTATTGATAATTATGGATTCTGCCTAGATGACTTGTAGTAAAAGCACAGTGTGACTAAATGCCAACTAAAATATTTTTCTCCACAAAAGGGCTGACTTAAGGAAGTCTGAATTTTACTGGTAGTATTTTAGCTCTAGTACTTTTACAGTAATTTCTCCAAGGAGTTTTCTTTTTTTTTAACTGAGAAGGAATTTTGATTGTTATCAATATTGCTGGATTTTTTCAGCTGTCTGTAGCTATAACATGCACACCGATCTGGCCTTGGACCAAATTTACAAAGTGTCTTCTCAAACTAATTAGGAAGCAAATGTTCTACATGTAAATGAACTGGTGACAGTCAGCTGAGCTCCCACACTGGTACATGTTTATTTTAAACCGCTGCAGTTTCATGGTATGGTGGTGGGTGGCTATGCATAGTACAAAAGATTTCACTTTTACCATCAAAAAAACTTATTCTTCCAAGTAATTGCTTGTGTTCTGCATTATTGAATCTGTGGTCACTGTGAATGTCTGGCAGCAAAGCTTAACCTCTGCAGTACATACAAGCAGTTTATGCATCACTTCCCAAAAGTTCACCAGGCCCTTTCCATCCCTTTTCCTTCCCACTTCTTCCCTGTTAAAACCTCAGACTTCTGTAGTCACATCAGTGCTGCTCCAGCAACATCCAATGAGACAAAGATCTGTCTGATGAAATGCCAGTGAAATCTTCCCATGAAGGTCAGAAAACTGTTGGCAAAGACACAAAAAGCCCGGTGGCTGTATCTGACAAAGCTGGAGAGGCAAAAGGAATGGTAAAGAATACCAAAGGATGCTGAGGAAAGTAGCTGTGTATCAAGGGCATGGGAGAGAGTAGCTTGCCAAAAATGCTGAAATATTTCCTTTCAGAGACAAATGCCGTATCCTTCCTTATAGTTTCCACACTTTCTATTTCTAATATTGCTGGTTTTACTGATTTAAATATAATCACAAGTAATAGAAGTGATGTGACCTTTGATTGTAAGAGAACAGAAAACAGCAGGTCTAGCAATGTTTGTGCATACACAAAGCCCTTACCTTTCCCACATGTAGTGGTGCACTCAGTTTTCCCAACCTGTTTCCAGTTGTATTCTCGGTTTTGTCTTGGTGGTTGCATAGCAGGCACCTGGTTTTCTGGCTGATGAGAAGGAAATCTTCCTGGCTGAATAACTGGGAAAGTTCCAGCTGACTGTCCAGTGAGAATGTCTGTCTCTCTATGCAAATCCTCAGACTCATGACTTGTACCTTCTGGCATTCCTAACTGACCATTCAGTGGCTCCCCTGATGATGGACAATAATAGAAAAGTAAAACAATGAGCCTATTAGTCTATGTTATTATTCTCTAATAATTAGAACTGGAGAATCACTAAACTTGGAAGCAGCTTTAATCTGCTATGTAGAGACTGCCTAATAGTGACCTGCAAAGACTGTGTTGTTTTAAACTAAGACAACCAAGTCTTAGCCAGCAAGTACATTAAAAACTAAAAACTGAAGAATCTCCAAAGACAACGTAGAGTTAATGCCCCCAGTGTCAAAATTTCCCAAAGCATTTTTGTTTTGTTCCATGCTCTGCATTCTGTGCCTCCCCATGTCACAGCACAGCTGCTCCTCATTATGAACATACCAAACACTCAGAAATCTGTCAAAGCAAGTCACGAACATTAAAGTGAGGAGCAAATTCACTTGCAAAGTTTCTCCTGTCCTTCAGAACTTCCTAGGTGCACACACAGCACATACCCACAGCTCAGGCAGGGGCTGTCCAGATTCTTGCCTGGGAAGAGAACAGTGTTCTGTTTGATCCTCTCCAGTTGCAAGAGGAAAGGGGAACTGTGGAGGGTTGTTTTAAATTATTTCAGAAAGAAAAACACTCTGAAAATAAAGATCATGTTCTATTTAATTTCTGAGACATGGTTACAACACTCCTACTCAAAGTAGTAATCTTCCCAGCTAAAGCATAATAAACCCTGCCAGTTTTACTTCACTGAAGTTTTACCAAATCTATGGTGAGTTCAAATTTAACATCTAGGGTGAAATTCTGGGCCTCTCCCACAGCATTTACACTAATTCATTGGCATGAATTTCTCCATAAGCTTATAAGTGACAAAAAGTGTTTGATAAAAGGAAATGGTGACATTTTACCTGGCCTCCTGTGAGCAAGCAACTGAGGACTAATGACATTGTCTCCTGGAATGATATATTCATAATGTATACCAGGGTTAGGCTGCTGATGAATCATCTAAAAAGAAAATCAGCATACATTGAGTTCTTCCACTTGTTATGTCACTAACACTTAAACATCAACTTGAACTGATCAGCTACATAACATTATTTATCACTGGTTGGGATAGAAGCAATGGTTAATGACTGTCTCCAAAAAATGCAAAAAGAAGAAAACACAAGTTACTGTTTGCAAAGAAGGAAATGCAAGTTCCTGTGTTTGCAAATTGAGCTAGTTTTTGATGGCAGAGTGTCATGGTTTGAGCCTGGCACAGAGCCAGTGCCCCCATGAAAATGCCTCACCCTGGTGTCTGCTGTGAGATGTGACCAGGAATAAGCAAAACAGGCTCTAACTTAAACATAGAGAACACTTTATTACCTAAACTACAGGAAAATAGGGAAAGAAAAAAAAAGAAATTGAAAACCTTACAAAAAAACTTTCCTCCTCCCCACTCCCTGACTTTCCCAATCCGATACATTCTCCCAAAAAACACCAACTGCCCAGCCCGGCACGACACTTTAGTATACTCAAACTTCAGTTCATGAAGAGGAAAGGAGTCTTTCTCGTTCCATAGGCTTCTCGTGGAAACACACTGAAACCTCGTGTGCTTCCCTGTCACTTCGGCACCGCCCGGAAAGTCCATTTGCCGCTTGTGACATGTTCCTTCCATGCTCAGTGCTCTCACCACCGAGACATGGCCAGAGTTGCTTTTAGGGTTGTCTTTCAAGGATGCCTTGTCTCACTCCAAAAAGGCACAGTCTCTGCTTTTGGGACATCTGTCCCCCCATATTTTTCCAACCCCCTGGGGCCGGGGGGTCCTCACGAAGAACCTTCCTGGTTTTGAGGCACTGCCTCCCCCTAAATGCAGTCTGTGTCACAGGAACAACTGAGTCCATAGCCACGAGAAAAGTCCAGCCAAAAGGCCACTCCAAATCATCTCTCCCCATCCAATCATCTCCACATTCTTCGGGCCAGGTCTTTATCTTATCTCATCTCTTATCTCCCTTCTTATTCAGCTTCGAGGAGGATTAGCATTTTTGCAAGGCCCCAATCATGCAAGAAAGGGTTAAAAGTTTTCAGTCTCTGTCTGTCCTGGGACGAGATGATACTCCCACACGTGCTGCTGCTGCGGCCGGCCGGGCACTCTCTCTCTCTCTCTCTCCGGGGGGGGGGGGGAACTGGCTGCCCGAGGGCTCGATGTCTCTTGGGGCTCCTCCACCCTTCCATCCTTGAAAGCCCCCTCAACCCCCCTCTCTGTCCAGGCCCCGGGCCTACCGCATGGCTGCTCCTCCCCCGCCCAGCAGCAAGGCTGGACGGGGGAAGAGATCTGACCTCTTCGAAGCGACGTCCCAAGAGAGAGTGCCAAGGGCAGTGCCCTGCTTTTAACCCCTGTGTATTCTCGGAGGTGTGTCCAAACCCCACTGGCCACACCGGACGCCAGTCTCAAACCCAAAACCTTCATTGGTTTGACCACAGCTTCCCAGAATTCCCACTCCTTCCTGGTCAAACCACGACACAGAGAAACTGTTTGTCTAAATCTTCTCTGAAAAACCTAAGCCTGCCATGCTTGGGCCAAGGTGTGCTGTGGGCTGTGCCAGCCATGGCCTCTCCCCTCAGCAAGGGGAGCAGCAGAGGCACACACCAGGCCTCAGCAGCAGAAGAGATGGTCCTAAGATCATCAAAACACTCTCAGATAGCAGGGATTTGACAGATGCCTGAGGAAACAAAAGCAAAGAAGAAACAAAGCAGAAAAACCAAACCACCACAACCCCTAGCCCTGCACATGCAGCCTATTGCACTTTTGCAGGTTCCCCAGAGGCTCAAGGAGACCCCTGCACACAGCACACACTGCTCTGTGTCCATGGCAAATCTGCTGCTCCTTCCAGCACCTGCAGCTCCCTCAGCACCCATGGAGCCCCAGTAACTCCCCAGTTCAAACTGGGGCTGTCCTGCTGCCTCCCCAGGAGCAGTGCCCAGCAAGGATCAGGGAGCAGGTCCCAAGGCCCATGGACTTGCTGCAGCAGCAGCTGAAGATCACCTGCAGCCCTCCTGCACCCTTCCAAATTGATCTTCAACTGAACCAAGATGTCTTACAGCAAACAACAATTCCATCAATATGTTCTTTACAAAGCACAGGCAGGAACCAGAAAGTTTTCTCCTTTAAATGTGAAAATGAAGCCCAGGGTTTTCAGAATGCTGCTGCACAAGCCCAGGTGAGCTGACAGGAGCATGACTCTGACAGCCATTGTTACACTGGGTGTGCTGTTTAAACAGTTGGGCATAACAGGACCTGAGAAAGACACGACTTTAGCACAGCTTTTACAAACTGTTAGCAGCACACTCCATTCCCAGCTGAATTCTACTGCACTGCTGCTCCGAGCCTGAGCACACCCACACTACAAATGCAGGGGTGTCATGAGCTGATAGTTCCACTATTTTAGCTCTGACTACTTCAGTATTGCTTCTACTGACACATGTTCTAGCCTGAACTCTCTGTGGAGATTAGTCTGATAAAAGCCTCAGACTATACTCAAAGTACTCTTTAAAACCAAACCAAATCAAATCAGAACACAAAAAAAAAAAACCAAAAACCCAAACCAACAAACCCACAAGCAAACATCAGAGCTACCTCTGGCTCTTTGGTTCTCACCAATGAATCTCATGGATTCTTGGACCTAGAAGTAAAATGTCCTGCTATCCTAATGGCCCAGTGACCCAGCAGAGGACAACTAATGCTTCAAGGCTTCACTAAATTCGTATCTATTAATACCAACTAGGGATTCAGACTTCTGTTTTAACTTATGTCAAAATCACTCTTTCCTTGCCAAATATAATAGCTGTTCCTCTAAACGCTGTCCCCCAGAGAGTATTCACTTTTCTGAACCAGTTAATAATGCACTGCTTGCAGTATTTTTTTTTAAGGTTGGGTCCTTCCAATGTCACTTTCTTATCCAAAAAATACACCCTCTTTGTGGTCCTGAGAGAACCAAGAACTGTGAACTAACTTCAGCAGTACAGTACACTTCCCCTTCCAGAGCCAGGACCCTGTTCTGTAGATGGTTCCAGGAACAACTTCCCAGTGGTTCCCATGTGATGGTTTTTCCATCATACTTCTCAAAACAACTGAAAGTCATATTTTAGACAGAGCTTAACTGATGAGGTCCCTAATTAGCATATTGTTCCAGCTTTCCTGCAGGAAAATACTTGAAATGATAGAACACTTCTGCTTTGACTTAGTGGACCCAAGTCTTTGTAGCAATGTATACTTCACACTTGGACAGAACTTGCATCTCTTCTTCTTGTTACTTATAACCTCCTGTACATCAGAAAGCTTTTCACTTTATATTTCAGAGTGGAAGAAAGACAGCATGATCTCAGAAAAATAGAACAGAAGCCATTTGGAGTTCTCATCTGCAAATCTCTTCATTTTTCTACACAGAGCATAGAGATCATGAGTATGGGTGAATGGAGAATTACATAACTCAGGCACTGTAAGATGAAGTCTGAAAAAAGACATCTGTATCTGCTTGGTTACACATCTCAAACCTGGGAGAGAAGCTGTGTCATACTGAGCATTGATTTTCTTGCATCTAGCACTATTCACCTTTATCTTCCCACAGTATATTAAAAAAGAGACTAAACTATCATTTTATACTGAATTGTAGCATTCCTCCTATCAAACCAAAACATCTCAGGTGAGAGTCCTGTCAAATCAGAAGTGGCAACCCACAGCAGCAGCCACAGAGCAAAGCTGGCAAAGCTACACCCATCATGGCAGCTTTCTTACACTCCCTAAGCCTAAACCAAAACATTACAATATCAAACATCAAAACAAACATCAAACAACATCAAAAATTAAGGCTTTTTTATGATATTACTTTGGAAATGTTTAATCCATTTCCTAACCCATTTCTCTCTGGGTCATTACATACCAGGCATTAATTGGCTGAACATGAAAACTCAAAGCCAAGCCTCAACTCACAAACCCTGTAACCTCACAAAAACACAAACATCTGAAAAACACAGAGTCTGCATTGCACAGTTTAGGAGAAAAATTGTTTATTTTTCCAGGTTTTTCCCAGTCATTCATTGCAACCAATTGGAAAAGAAGTTCGGATCTTGGACTTGATGATCTTAGAGGTCTTCTTCAACCTTAATGATTCCAGTGTTAGCATAATTATTACATTGCTTTATTAGACACCATATAGCAGATGGGAAATAACTTTGGCAACATCTAACTTTTCCCAGCCTAGTAATCAGGGTAGTTACTATTAAGTTTTCTATGGAATTACCCAGCACATTCACTTTTCTACCTCGCACTGCACTCAAGGACAAAAAAGCCTGTATGAAAGAATCATTTATTCCCTTAATTTATTTTTTTCAAGAAATGAATTTTACTGTGTGGGAGTGTATAATTTCAGAACACACCATTTATCTTGGAAGAAGTTGTAATCAATTCCAGTTATGTTTTTTATTTCAATATGATGAACTAAAAACCCATCCCATCTAAAGTAAAAAGCTTTCTCAATATTTCTTCCTCTTAGAAACAATTTGTCTTCTGTCTTCCTTTCTCAAATAGCCATTATCTATGGTCTCCCATCACAGCTTCATATTAAAACTGCCCTGCTTCAAATCCTACATTCTATAGGTTTATGGACTTGTTTCTTTTAAAGGAAACTGAGATGGTGAGAGGCCTTGTCTGGCTTAAGTATTTGCTTCTTCACTGTAAAATTAAACTATACCAAATTTGTTTCAATAGGAAAGTATCCAGAAAAAATCCGGTTCACAAAAGAAAAGCCTTGAACATTTGTATGCCTAATTTCTATTTTACTGAGTAAGTTCAATTGGTTTTACTGGATCAGTTAAGTCTGAGAGAAAAAGGCTTGATGAAGATTTCCTATGATCTGGAGCAAAACAGATACCACAGGAAACAAGTGTAAAACATCAAAACAAACATTTCAAAACTGCAGCAACAAAGCGTTGGTACTGAATACCATTTTACTGTTGCGTGTTAACCACAAACTGAACAATTTCTTTTCCATCAGGAAGAATAATTTAAATACTAACTCACATAGACATCAAGGACTTCATTGGTTGGCCCATCAGCCAGAAAGGACTCCCCTGCAGTGCTGGAGATCTCATTGGGGCGTCTGTAGGTGAACATTGTGCCCCCTCCTTCGTACCTGCCCGGCCGGTCGATGGCCCAGTTGCCGTTGATGATGGAGCGTCCCGAGCGGCTGCGCAGGGCTGCAGGGACACAAACACAGGCACTGGTCACAGGACAGCCCCTTCCCACATGCAGGGACACAAACACAAGCACTGGTCACAGGACAGCCCCTTCCCACACTGCTGCCCAGTCAGCTCCTCACAGCTGCACAGAACACTCTCAGGTATTCCTGATGCCAGGCAACAAAGCTGATGAAAACAGTTATATCAGTAAAAAACTCAACAAATCCAGCACAAAGCAATCTTAGAAAACTGTGTCTCAACACTTCATATGTTTATGTTGTAGGAAAAGAAAGAAAAATCAAAGACAGCTTGGAAACCTTTTCCAACAGTTTCTCCCAGGTGGCCACGTGACTCTCAGCCAGCCAGCAGCCCACATGGATGCCAAGGAAGTGGTTTTCCTGCACTTTCTTCCCATTGCATGGACTAGTTTGTGATTTAGGCAGAACAAATCACAGAGTCAGATACAGAAAACCAGTGTATTACACAATGTAGAAGGAGCAAACAGTGTAGGAGCACATGAGTACCCTGAGTTGCCAAATGTTCCTGTTATTCATCATGATGCCCTTTGGCTGGTCCCTCCACTTCCTTTTGAGAACAAGTTTGTCAGAACATCTGCAGAGTCCTGACTTGCAGGACTGCTTGAGTGCAGAGCATTCTGAAAATGCTCTGTAGGATCCCTTGCATAAAGAAAGTTACTTGCAAATCAGATACTAGCCAGGGATTGATAAAATATGGATTCAATGTCCCGCTGGGCAGTGCTTTCCCTTTGTTATTATGGGCTAGTCACTGGTTTGGTGACAGAGGAGCCTCTGTTCCTCCTCATTCCTACTTTATCTATGTGAATATAATTTTCAGTCCTTAAGGTCAGAAACTCCTGCCACATATATGCATAGTTTATGCAATATTACAGTCGCATTATTTTATATTTATTTATATATATATAGATATATATATATATGGGCTGAAACCCTATCAGACATTGCTTAAGTACACAGGAATGACACAACCCTTTCTCTAAAGGCTCTACTCATAGATTTTCAATTTTATTACAAACTAATTTTCTTTTAAATAAAAACTTTAAAAGAGACAACAAAATCCAGTAATACCCTTGGCTGTATCTTGCTTGGTAATTTACTTTTTAAAATCCAAATTCAAGATACAAGCTTTGAACTTAAAAAAAATTAGGGTCAAGGACCCAGTTATTCCAATTTGCTTCTTCTTCACCCTGTCTCAAGAACAGTGAAACTCAGTTAAAATGCTCTCAACATTATACACAACTATTTATGCGACTAGGAAAAACTTACATGCATGGCCTAAATGATGGGAAATTAAATTTATGTTACTAATTCCAAAGTAATACACATTAGAGACAAAACTCTAATTTTTTGTACATATTCCAGACATCTGAATTAACTTAATTAATCAACAGAAGCAGTCTTTGTGCTTTGCTGCAGGACTCAGAACAGAATGTCCCATGAGAAGGGAAAGTGACACTCCCTTGTCTTGTTAGGTTGTAAAATCAAAAATACTTTGACTTGGAGGGGTTGCTGCTGACTACTCAACTATTTATAATCTGCTTAATATTGATGAAATATTTTTATAAAAGCAAAAATGTCAATGAATTTAATGGCTTTGGATCTGACCCTGTAAATGTAATCACACATTTTGAACTTTTATTTTACTTAATGCTACATGCTTATTTTCCCAAGAGCTGCCATACATCCACTTGCTTCCTAGGTCTCATTTACTGACATGCCAACAAAATAATCTCTATACTGTGGACATTACTTGAAAAATATTTTATACAATAACAGCCATGGAAATGGCTTCATCATTCCTCATATTGTGCTGAGAGGAAAAATTACAGCTCAAAAATATTGCACACAGGCTAAACAGGAAATCCAGTCACATTATTTGCTATTTATATGCTATTCACACCTTTTTACTTTTTAATTCAAACAACTATGGATTAAAAACTTCTGCAAAATGTATTGGAGACTGATTTTACATTGGTTTATTAATGTGGAACACTTCCTTAACTTTATGATCTGAGTATTTTTTCTTAGATTGATGCTAAACAAATAAGATAAATGAATCATCAAGAGCTCAAGAAAAAAAAAGAGAGCTGGCTAAGATTGTTATTAATAATGAAGCTGTAGAAAGATGGCTGTCTGAAAAACTGAGTGCACATTAAACTTTCATTTCAAATCCATCATATGACACATTTGAAAGAGGCCTCTCCATAAAAAGGGAAAATGTGCCTCTTTTATGTTTTGATCACTCTGCATCCACCACCTCAAGTCTGCCCCCTGAAGAATTTTTATGGTGCTAATATTTTTAGCCAAAGCATGAAAGATTATGAGAAGCTTTACCATTAAGTCCTCATGAGGAATTCCTCATACATGCTGTAGCCCATTTAATCTATCTTTCATCTTGGAAACAGCTTTTAACTAAAACTGTGTTGTTTACAGTGGCCTTCAATAATATTTTGCATTATGTGATATGGAGTATTTCAGGACCCAGAGTGATATGGAGTATTTCTGGATACAATTCTGATTAACTTCTCCATATTAGCAGTTTGTTATGCATTTTAAGTCTCTTGCTGAATGACTCCTATTTTTCTAACCATATCTGAAGAGAAATATTTTAGGTGTGGGTGTAGTACCTCACTATTTGCAGTACATTTTCACCCAAAATAGGCACAGTACCAATAATAAAATGAAACTTCTTAAATCTGGCAACAGCACTAACATGCAGAGCAATACAGTATATTTTTCTGTCCTAAGGCTTTTCTGTCTGGGAGAACAGTGTCCTAAGTCCTACTTAATTGCTTTACAAGCCCTATTAAGGCTGCAGACAGACAGAACTGAAGTTCTTTCCCATACACATGAAGTGTCTCCCATTTGTCCTGACCCACAGAACGGAGCAGGGAGCAGTTTCCCTCTCTGGGAACAGCCTTGCAGCTGCGGCCAGTGGGAATCCAGGGCAGAGCCTGGCTGCTGGACTCAACTGCAAATGTCCCACTGGTGATTTAATCCAGGGAACCTGCACAAGCTGCAGATGCACTCAAGGTGCAAGTCAAAGACTGAAAAAACATCATAAAATGTTCTTTGATAAAGGTCCTCAGCAAAGGCACCTCCAACAGGCGAGTGGGTGACACGGATGGGGCTCTCTCTCTGCAATTGCTTTGCAGTTGCCAATCAAAAACCAAAGCATCTTACAGGCAAAGTGCAGCAACTCTCTTATTTTTACACCACAAGCAAAATTTTTACTTGACATATCACATTTGAAGCTTTTTCCTTGTATTTTATTTTAAAAGCTTTTAAAGATTCAATCCTGTTGCTGTTAAGTCAAGAATGTCTTGGCCATACTAGCTTTCTACAGAAACACCACTTTCCCAGCCCCTTTAAAGAAAGTGCCCAGACACAGCTGCAGTAAATAGTCAAGACTACTTCTGTGTCACCACTTTGAAGAAAGAAGTGAAAGAAACATGCAACTACTCCTGTTTATCTTTCCTGCACAAAAATACATGATATGGAGCTTTCAGAGACAAATCTAAAATACTCACATACTGCATTATAAAAATCTGTGCAGGGTGATGCTCTTGTACAACTAAACCCCACAGACAGCCTTTGGTGACATCTCCTGGGAAGTAAGTCAGTTGGCTTCATGGTACAAACCATGAGGAATGCAACAGGAAGAGAAACTTGGAAGGGAAGGGCTTGTTGGAAAAGCGCAGCAAATGGAAAAGTCCAGAAAGTGGAAAAGTGCAGCAAAGGCACTGAGCTGGCCATTAACTCTGAGCAGCCATACCCCAGCCTGCTAACCAGAGCAACTCCTACAACCAGTGGCTACTTCTGATTGCATTCCATCTTGCAAGGCTGGCAGGCATGAAGGCAGGATGTGTTTTGTGACACTGAATAATTTTTTTGGAATTTTTTTCTGTGTTTTTTTTCAATGTCTGAAGTTGTCTTCTAGTCCTTTTGGAGAAGAGAATTTTGGTTGTCCGGCTTTCTATACAATTACACCATAATATAGACCCCTATTCTTACATAGATTACTTATTTTTTATTACATATATTAATAAATTACTTATTTTTTTACCTAGAAGAAACTTTAAAATCTGCTTTTTAGAAATCAAACAAACATCTTTGCTTACAGCTTTAAGTAGCTTGGACATATGCTTATTTTGTAATGGTACTGCTGAATTTATCCATGAACTGAGTAGTTGTCATAACATTGCAAATAAATATGACACATAGTATTTATTGCTAGCATTAGCATTCAAGCAATTGCTTAAATATTTTTATAGTAGGCATTAGATAAAAGTACCAGATTCCCAACACCATTAAAAGGAAATGATAATTCAAGTATACTGTTATTTCCAAGGAAAGGTTTGCACAGTTTTCTTTCTTATCTAAAATATTAACAGCAGAACTTCAGGTCAACAGCATAATCCTGCTCAATAAGTTATTCAGATATTCTCCTTAGGGAGTTATCACACAGAGAAATCTTGCTTCAAAGGGGAATAAATTTCAAACAGTGAATTTCATTAAACCAATTTTGCCAAGTTTGTCCTGAGGTCCCACTTTGGCAGGTTTTACCCTCCACCATGACAGTGTCAAAAAAAGCAAGTACAAGAGATTCCTATTCTGCTGCCTTAGGTCTAATTTAGTGTTGTTTTAGTTTTGAGAATGCAGACATCTTTTGGGTGCATTTCCTAATGATCATGAGAGCAGCAAATCCCACTATCACTTTTTAAATAGTCCAGGGGTTTTTTACCTGCAAAAAGAAAATACTGTTTATTTGCTTAAACACAATTATTTTGCAGTTAATCACTGCAAACAGAAATGCTCCTTTTCTGCACTGCAGCAAACAGTCATTTTCCATTTTGGAGGATCCACTGAAGTAATGCTTCCCCAGCTCCCTCAGAGAGAAGCCCCCATATCTCTCAGTTGTGCCTGTTCCTTTTTGTGTTTGACTCCAAAAGCCCTGCTGATGCATCAGCTCAAGGAAATGCTGAGGCAGCAAAGCAGAAGAGACAATTAACTACTGATGCTAATAAATATTATAGGCTTTGAGAAAAAAGCCAGATTTGCCCTATAGCTGTACAGTCTGTTCAGGCCCAGACACTACAGCAGGTTTGAAGTCTCCATGGCTTCAGTAAAATCTCCAAAGGAAGTGCAGGGTCAATCTGCATGGTACCAAATCTTGAGCCTCTGTCAGAGGAGGATGCAGGATTTCCCCATGTTTTTTAGCAGTTTTCCCTGATAGGTATTAGTAACAGCCCATGAAACAAAACCACATTAAGTAGTCTGGGCTTCCTCTTCTGTCTTTTTGGTGAGATGAGAAGCAAAATTGGAGAAACCCCCTCTCTGATTACAGCATTCTCACACTGTGACTGCTGAGACCTTGGCACACAAGGTACTGCAAAATACACACACAGATGTATGACCTGACACGTGCAAAATGTGATAATTTGGCATTTATTGTGCCTCCACGTCACTGCTGCTCTCCCACACATCATCCTCAATCCCAGTGGGAAGCAGTGTGCAACACAGACCTTTGGAAAACCATATAAACAGTAGTGTTACTCAGGCAGGGAATGTTCTGCATCCTATTAGCCAGCTGCTACACTGAGACTGCAAACCTGTGGCTGTGTACAGCCTGGAGCTCTGGAAATGGGGAGCTCATGAAGCAGATTTGATGATGCAAGTAAAAGCATTTATCAAAGCAGAATTTCAGCATTTTGTTAATTCTTGCACTGCAAGGCATAAGCACTTCTTATGAACTGTATCTTGGGTTTAATTTTCAGTTTTCTTCCTATTACTGTTTCCCTTCTTTAAAATTGCTCTAATAAATGCCTTTTCCCATTTTCCAAGCAGGTGCTCTTGAGTGATTGATGACTTTTAATATTATTATTCCTAAGTACAAAACTAATAACACTTAGATGATTTCAAGGCTTTCAATGGGGAGTAAGTTATGCCAAGGCAGTAATTCTGAATGTTCAGATATGGCTCTAAATAGCAGAGAATTAGGGAACACTACAGAGTATGCTTACCCAGATCATGTCATTAGTTTCTAAAAGCATTTATTGGAGGCCATACTAACATTTACCAAGAAAGTAAATGAAGGAATAAGATGAAACAACAGAGATTAAGTCAATCTTTAGGCTAGTGCTATGTTTGTGAGGTCTCTAGCACAAAAATAAACCTGCCTAGGCCTCTTTAACAAGACAGGCTTTATGAAAGTCAGGGAAGTGTGAAGGCATTAATGGTCCGTGCTGTTCATGACATATGCAAATATTGGCACTGCATCTCAATGACCACCACAATTAAATAGGAAACAACCCAGCTCTTCATCAAGGGTGCTTCAACTTCTACTTTGTATTGACTGCAATGAGCAAAGAACTCCTGTTAGAAATGCCATCACTCCTGAACAATTCCTGCATTTTATGAGTCATCTATTACAGCCCCCTATACTGGGGAGAAGTACAAGCCAAGCTATCAGAAGGCCAGCACAACATTTGTTCAAGGTAAGAATCATTCCAACAAAATCTGAAAATGAGCAGATTCCATTATTCTGTGAATGACCTAACCTAAAAGGACTTACTCAATTAATACGCACAACAACAGTACATGTTAAGAATGATGAACTTCCCATTTATTTTTACCTGGCCACTCTCTATATATCTCAAATACATTTTATTAAGTACTATAAAAATAATCTATAAAAACCTCTCTCTCTTATAACTTGAACAAAAATTTCCCTTGAGTTCATGGGGTAGCAGTGGTTGACTAAATTCCCAACTCCACTAAAGTCTATGCAAACTTCCTGCTGTATAGTTGTATGTAATTTTACTGTTGCCATGAAAATACTGAAGAGGAAGGACAGAAGGACAAAAATAGACTGAGAGGAATTAAATATGAAGAGAAGAACAACACTAAGCCCCAGAGAACTGGAGTGAGAATCATACATGTCTTGTATCTGTAACTATGTTGAATGTATAGCCCATTGCATATCTACTATTTTGTTTTAGGAAATGCAGCACTTCAAAGTGGAACTCCTATGGTTCAGAAGACTCTAGAAATTAATCAGTAGAGTCTAACTCAAAATTGTGGGCTTTTTAAATATAGAAATTCAAAATCCCTTTTCCCACTCTTACTTATACATTCTTAATTTCTTTCTGTAAAGAAGGCAGGACATAACTGAGGTTACAGTTTCTTAGTGGAAGTGTCAGAACTTCAGCTCTTATAAGGCATAATTAGAATTTTTGTCTAAGCCCAGTGAAAAAACAGGGCTTGAATTCTTAGCAATGTATTTCCTACCCTATGTCAGTAACATCAGGAAATAGTCTCCACTGGCAATAGCTGTAAATCAAGGATTTAGAAATAACAAACAACATTCAGGACTGGTAGTCTCCAACAGGGATACATTTCCAGTGTAGCATGTGATATTTTAGCCATGCAGCTCCAGCTGAACTTGCAGATGATAGGATTTGTCTTAGTTACATTATTTCAGTAAGAATCTGGTTCTTGTATTTCAGGAGTTGATTGGACTGGCTGCTAATGGCTCTGAACATGATAGCTGAGCCTTCTGGCACAGTTCAACTGCATATTAGAGAACCCAGCACAGAAACTCAGCACACATTTGGCAAAAGTCCTTTGGGTAGATAAATGCAATTGAATTATCTTCTAATCTAGACACTGCTTCAGTCAGAAGGGCCAGATAAGTGAAATGCACATGTGTAAATACCCCACTTTTTTCTCTAGCTGGCATAACAAAAAGTGTTTTGTACCTCCTTGCACTCCTGTCAACTGCCAAGAATTGGAATAATTGTATGACAGCTAAACTAAACCAGCAGATTGTGACATCTCTACAGAAAAGACCACTCTATCTCACAAGAATTAAAAGCTGAAGTAGAAACTGCTTCTTTTGTTTGCTAAACAGCTTTTGTTCCTTGCTATGAAAAACTGGAGCTAATGAATACTCCTAAGCTGTTTTGAATTTCAAGTGGAATTTCTCAAGAATTTTGGATGTTCTGTGTGGTGAAGTTAAACACTGTAACTCAAAACACACAGACTGGGCTGCAGAGCACTGCTGGGTCCCCTGGCTTAGGCTCGAGTTGCTCTGGCCCAGGGTCTGACACTGCTGCTCTCTGGAGGCCTCGTGGCTGATTCCAGGCTGGGCTGACACAGCACTGAATCCCAGGTACACCAGGTCTCAGTGAATGCTGGCCCTGGCATGGAGGAGAATCTGAAATGGTTTTCCTGTCCTGGCAGGAGCCCCCAGGGTGTTGGGGCCAGGCAGCCACGGGCCCAGCAGGGCAGGCAAAGCTCGGACCAGGGGGGATCAGGGCTCGGAGACGCGAGAGCAAACAGAGACCTGACTGTGGGGGGAGAAGATGGGCTTTGATTAATTTAGTGACCTTTAGGGTAAGGATGCAGGTGCTTTGATTAATTCAGTGCCCATTACAGTAAGGATACAGCCACAGACTAAAGCAGACAGACTGTCCATACCCAGCCCTAAAAAATCACCCAGCTCTTCACTCATTCTCTTTTCCAATAAAAGTTGACAACAGCATGTAAACTTTAGTCTTTCACTTAAAACAACAATCATTCATTACACACCCTCTGGAGTATTTGGCTCCTAGTGAAGAGAAATGACACAGACACTTGTGAGAGGCTGTCTCCATTTACCTGAGTACACTCTGCCAGAAGAGGAAATCTGGCACAATAAGCTGGGTGGTCAGAGGAAAGCTGGAAGTACAGCACTGCTATCACTTTCTCAGGCATTATCTTCTGGCTATAAAGGCTTGAAGCAGTATCACTCATGTTATTGTTTATGTCAGTTCACACATTTAAATACAAAAAAGATGTTCTGGGATGGAACTGATTTGATATTTATTTGACAAAGCCATCAAACCATGTGGAACACACAACTGATACCTGGAGGGAAGCCCAGAAATCTATAGACATGACAAAACAAGAAATCATCACATTTTATTGATGGCTTTTATACCTCCAAAACCAACAAAGCATATACAGAGAGCATTTCAGAGCATCACATCTCATTCTACTGCTGTTCTTTATTCCCAAGCTACCCACTAAGCTAATGAAAAAAAAATTTCTTTGATCAAACTACTCATAGAAACACAGGAAAAAATGATGGGTTTGCAAGGTGTGAGTCTAAGCTCAGATGATCAGATAACTCTGGCTAATTAATGGCAGCATTTTGTCTGCAGCACAGATGAAACAATGCAGTCCAGATTTCAAATAGACAATAGAAGAAAATGAGTTAAGTATAACTATAACTTAGTACAAACGATGTAATTATTTTGCCATCAGGAACTGAATTTAAGTTTTTCCAAGCATATGTGGGAAAGAATATTTTAAAATAAAGTTTCTCTCTTCTTTTAGCAACAAGTAACTTATTTTCTTCCCCCCTACGGTGTGCAAGCAGATCACTTGCAAACAGTTCTGCAGACAGCTGCCCCTAATTCTCAAGTTTGATCTTCTAGACCTTCTGCATCAGTCCCACAGCTCTCCTGATCAATACACTGTACAGGACTGTTATACACATTGATCTCAAATTATAGAACCTGACTGAAATTAATTTATCATTCTGAACATTAAATATTCAACATTTCAGAAGAAAGTTTCTAGTATCTCCTTAGAAAAAAAAATCCTTGTCTTTCTGTCTTTAAGTCTTATTAAAATTTGATATGCTCTATCTTCTCCCTTTAATAGGATATTTCCAGTACCACCTTTTCAGAACCATAAAAAAGTGATTAAATACAGCCCTAATTTTTGCTGAAACCAAAATTCGTACACTCTATAATCTATTTTTTCTGCATTTGAGACAGCATTTTTCACACAGTTTACATTAATAGTGAATTTAATTTTTGGTGAAAGTACATTCAGCACACATAGTTTCATACTCAGCTGGGAACATTTTTTCCATGTTTGAGATCAATAAGCAAGTCTTTTTATGAATGCTGTCTATGAGTGAAGAGCCTTTTAAATATCCACCCTCCCAAAGTAATTTAAACTAGTTTCCTGTTATAAACACAAACGAATCAATTACTGCAATGTAACATGTTACACATGTCTAGGAAATATTTGATGCTACTGAAAGTTAGCACAGACTCTTAACCAATGGTACAAAGTCTTCAACTTTACATAACCTATTTTAATACAACTCAAGCAAAACCAGGAGTTTTATCAGGGAGAGGGTAAATAGAAAGAAATCCACCTTTTAAATCCAGTTTTTTGTGGACTAGACCATGATGACTGCCATAATTTCAAGTGGTTCCACTCCCAGGCCACTGCCAAGTCACAATTCAAGCCCTGATGTTTCTGTGCTCGTTGCATGGCAGGGACAGGACCCCAGAGAGCCCCTCCCAAAGCCCAACACATGAACAGGGCAGGCTGCCCCTCCTTGGGGGGCTCAGCTGTTATGGGCACACCCTGGGGGAAAGGCCATGGCTTGGGGAAACTGCTTTGCTGCAGTTTCTGTAATATCTGCTGAACAACTGAGCGTGGCTTTTGCTGCATTACAGTTGTTACACTGCAGCCTCCACCTGCTGCTCCTAAGGAAACACTGAAATGGTCTCACTGCTGACCACAGAACCAAGAAAAGCCTTTGGAGAGAAAAAAGGCAAACAGAATCAACTGTATAAACTTCAGAAAGGCTTTGGGATCCTTTAGAGGTTAGACATGTAGAATGCAACTGGTTTGTGCACAGCACAGTAGGCTGGGAGTAACTGCCAAGGCTTGCAGAGCTCGGGTAGGTATTATGTAACAAAAAGCAATTGAACTGCAGATACAATCACTCCATAAAGCTGCTGAGTCACCTACATTTAAAAAAATGTACAAGGTAAGTTTGAACAAATTAACTGAACCAGAAAGTCTGTGTCAAAGACTATTACCAATCCAAGTAACCAGCAATCCCCAGATACTTCCTTGATGATTTTATATAGAGATAAATCCAGGTTAAAATATTTACTAGCATTCTAAAAGATGAATTGGTAGAGTGAGTCTTCATTTGAATGAGTTTTGGTATTTCCCTTTATAGTGCCTTTCACTTAGCATCTTCTTTTCTTTACTTCCTCCAACATTTTCTTTTCCGTTTACCTTTTTTGTTTGTTTCTATATTAGCTGCCTAAAAAAAAAAAAAATCTAACCTAAAGCCCAAACCCTGTCCACCTCATCCAAACCCATAAGCAGCTGATCCAACAATGTCTCTTCCATTCAAGCCAGCAAAATCATCACATGCATCTGTACTGAGATTCTCCTCTGCTCAAAGAACCTGCCAAAACACAACCCCAAACCAACCCAAATGCCTAAAAATAAACAAAAATGGCAACAAAAGGGTTCAATTCCTTTCTCAAATACAAATGTAAGCACACTGTTTCTTTCCACCGCTAAAGCATCATGAAGAGAAAGACTGCAGGGCTTTGTAACACCATGTTCAGTTATTACCATCCTGAATAGATGGCTGCTGGTGCCACAGCAAACTGAGCTCAGTGTTAACACACAGGGACAAGGCTTCTTCATCACTCTCAGCCAGGAGCAGGGCAGGGAGCTCAGCACTTCATCCAGCAACCAATGCTGGAAACAGCCTAAGAGCTTCAAGGCACTGATCAATAATGGTTTCTAATGCTTACTTAAGCAGAGTAGGAACAATAAAGCAGCAGAAAAAGGGGAACACATAACTGAATTAAATTTGTAAAGAATGAAGACCTTCTATGCCTACTGCACAAAACCAGGAGTTTTTAATTGTTGTTTGCACACACAAACAGACCAAAGAGCCACCACCACCTCCACGTTAAAACCTGTCCAAACCCCAGGATTACTGCTGCACTCTGAGGGTGCCCTCTGCCACCCTGGTTGCCAATGACCAAAAAGGACAGCATGTCACTGCAGGCTCACCTTTATGCAACATACCAAACTTAGCAGATCGTGAATTTATCAAGAGCTCTTCTCCCATCTCTGAGGCTCCTTTCTGCCTACACTAAAAAGGAAGATGCTACAAACCTGACAGAGTGCAAGTAACACAGCTCATTTTAAATTGGCAGATTGAAATGCCACTCATAGTCTAACATGGTATTTATCAGTCTTTTAATCAATCACTGTTTCAATGTTTCCAAGTTCCCAACCCATTCAATTAACAACTATTTTACTTCCAAATTAAACATCATGCTTGTATTATCTTAGAAGACCATAAATTCTAACAAAAATATCTGACCATGAACTGACAATGTGAACTAGATATTAAAGGTCTTTCTGGACAATACTGACATGCATTTATTCCAAGTTAAATGAGTTTCAACACTGCACATTTTTTCATTTATAATCCTATCAAAAATTCACACAGCAACTTCAGCAGTTAACAGCATTTTCTGATTAACTTCAGTGAAGACAGAAACAAACCCCACCCTAAACACCAAAATACAAAATGGTTCCCTTTACTTACTGTCAGATAGTTTAGGATAATGCTCATTTGAGAGATAAAGGAATTTTCAGTAATCCAGTGGAGAGATAAAATATTTTCCACTTCCATACTAGGTTATATCCACAAATACCAATAACTTTATTTTGTTTTGTTTTTCTTTTCAATTTATTTAACATGTCTTTCACTTGACTGTCACACAAAATCTATTCCATCTGTTTCCAAGTGCATCTTCATTTGAGGTAGTACTCCCATTCTGATGACTAGGTTTTAAAGCTCTTTATTCACATTAGGTCTTACTCTACACTGCTTTGCTTCCCAAGCAAGGAGCCAGGCCCTTCAGCTGGCCTGTGGCAGCCCAGGCCCAAGGGAATCAATGGCCCCATTGTAATTTGGGAGCTGCAGGATCTGCCCCTGCTTGTTTAACAGCAGCTTTCTTACATCCACAAGCACGAATGCATAAAAGTCTGCTCAAAGTTCACAAGTAGTTTTAATTTTCATGCCCTGCTTTTCAAACACTTTTAAAGTTATTTGGGCAGTTGAAAAACAAAAACAAAAACAAAAACAAAACAAAACATTTTTTCCAGCTAGGCTGCAGAAGTGCTCAGTACAGTAGGAGTGCCTGATGGGCACTTCCAGCCTGCTCCCTACCCTGCTCACAGGATCATGAGGATCCAATTAATTAATGTCAGAAAAACACTTTGAAGATAAGAAGGACTTTCTGTGATGATTTTCTCAAAGAACCAAGGAGCTTTTGTTTCAAAAGCCAAATTCTGGATGGAGGCATGAAATACAAACCCATACACTGGTGGATTTCAGCAGAAAACACCACTGAGAGAAGGTAGAGGAGGGCAGCCTTGCACAGCAAGAAGTTTTAGTCACTGTTTCCACTTTCCCTCTGGAACGACTCGGCATGCTGGACGGATTTGAGGCCCTAAACAGCTACACTGCTATTTATGATTAATTTTAAGAGGCAGTGTCTTGAAATACTTCTGGAATATCTTAATAATCTACTGAAGTCTGGGAGCCTTTCAAAGAGCAGGAAACCTGGGCAGCTCTGCCTCTGCTCAGGGGCACTGTGAATGCTGAAGCATGCAGGAGACGAAAGCTCTGGCCTGTTACTGCATTCCCTCAGAAGATCATTTCTAGTCCATGGATATGGACTCTGAAAGCTGGATCATCATGCCAGCCAGGAGGTTCTAAATAAACATTTCATTCCATTCCATCATTTCTGCTGGGGATGCCAACAAGCAGCACCTTTGGTTGCACCTCACTTTCATCTCTGATTTGAAACCCAGTGCTTTGGAAAAGATGTCTGTAATTTATCAGATGTACAATGTGCCAAAACAGACCTGGACTTCACTAACTCAGACCAATTACACACATTACTATTAACATTAAACATTTGGTTGAAAAACCTGACTTGGAGAGTGTGGTTTTAAGGCTTTAAGTTGTCAGAGTCAGCACTTCTGCAGACCTAGTGAATTCCACTGTTCCATTATTCTGCACAATTAGTGAGAGAATTTTTCCCCTTGCAAGGGGTGGCACTGAACTGCCTTAGAGAGAAAGCAGATCCAGAGCTAAGAACTGCAACTCAGAAATTAAAGGTTTTTTCACAGTTTTCAAGGGAAGAAAGTCACAGGATGGTTGTTTTATACTGGAGGAGGGAAGAAAAAGCCCAGTTAGGTGGGGATGCAGAACAGATACCAGTTCCTGATAAAAACAAAATCCAACAGGAATTTGACTCCACATAAACAATGCTGTACCAACGTTAAGACCACAGCAAGAGATGACTCACATATGAGCATATGCCATAATCTGATCATGTAAATTCACAGTTGAGTGTTAATTCATTCTACCTCTAAGACAGGATGAAAATTGAAACATAGTAAATTAAAATTACACAATTCAACCAACTGGAAAGAAAACAGCATTAGTCCATTACTAATGACAGTAAGTTCATCAGGAAAATCTCAGATGCATACACAAAATACACTAAGGAAACACTAAACATTGTGTAACATCGCTGCGTAATCAAGTCAGTGTGCTTTGTCACAATAGTCCTGTGTTCTAACATGCAGCACTCTGAGGTTTAGATTTTCACACCTTACAATCTGACAGACAGCTTATTAACACTTTCATACTGAGCAGAGCTGAGGGTCTCTACAGAGTGCTCCCCAGCACCTACAGAATTAATGCCATGGAAATGCATGTAACTAAATTAAAAGGTTAGCTACATTTCAACATGCCTGATTTGGGTTAGACCTCATAGGTATCCTAACCACATTACCATTGTTTTCTGCTTAAAACAAGTGATGAAGCTAAAAGACTGAAAAAAGCCTTCATCAACTCACCTCCAGGAAAGTGTCACATTTCTATTGCTACATCTGCATTAGGGATGATGCTGAAATAAAACACAAATGCTTACATCCCACTCCACACTCCCTGTCTCTTCCTCCTCAACTTTTAGGTATATCCCAAGGCAGGAAAAAAATTATTCTGTTTGATTTCACCTTTGCTTCAACAATGTGTGCAGTGGAGATGCTAAAGACATAGCACAGATTTTTGGCATAAAGGAACACTCCCAAGGGCCACTGCCAGGACAAGTTAATTCAATGTTAATCTGAACACATTAATGGAATTTTTTATGCTTATCTTTATTAATTATACTATCTATAAGGTTCATGGCAATGTACTAAATAACAAACATGTGACTCCTTCACAAACAGAGCAGAATAAAATTCTGTAGTTTTCCTTTGTAGTTCTCCAAAATCTGCACAACTGCTCAGAACTGAAGTCACACAAACAGGCATGGGGAAGGAATCCTCAGTTCATTCATAAAGCAGTGAACCTTTGCTTAAAGTAACTCAAAACTTTGAAGTTTCAATGCAAAATAGCTCTCCCTCTAATAAAGCTAACTGCTGGCAGAACAATAAACTAGGTCTGGTGCTCATTAGGACTCTATGAACAGTTTCAAAAAAATCCACAACAACTCTTCTGAACTAGAGACTCAAAAGCTTCAGGGATGAGCTATGATGAGCTATTTAGCGAGGCAAGGGTTAGAGGAAAAATTGATTTCTCCCTGTATCAATAGGGAAAGTCAGAAGTCAGAACTTCTTAAGACTATGTGCTTTTGTTTCAACAGACACATGAGAGACTTTTCTTCAGAAGTCTGCTGAAAATGCAAAAGAAAATTTTGATGCTGAAAAGTTACAGCCTATTGACACAGATGCAGGACTATATCATGCTTCACTGTCCTATTTTTTTTCTTTTAAATTGGCAGAAGACAACTGAAAAAAGGTATTGTGTCCTCATAAATTTAAGCTCACACCAAACAAATTTCCATTACTTGGCCTTCCCCTGCATTAATTAGGCTTGGGGAAGGAAAGAAAATTTTTTTGTCAGAACAATCAAAAAATCTGAGAAACTATCATTCTGAATATAGAACAACCTCTTCTAGTTTTGCCAGACACTTGAGAAAAATTAAATCCCCCCAGTCCTCTGCAATATAAACCTAAAAGAGAATGATGAAGTGTTATGATGGAAATTCAACAGTAAACTTTTAATTCCACTTACTGAAGGAATCTTAATTCTGCAGTCTGACTGAACATCAGCAGACACATCACACACTAAGGTGTTGTTGCCTTAGGTCCTTACAAGTAATTCAATGACTAGGTCTCATTGTTTTTTCACCAATAAATCACATCTCTTTTCCAAGTTTTCCAAAGCTCAGGTATGGCTTTTCATTTAAATGTCCCCATTCTTGGTTAGGAGTCCTCCTAACAGCTCTGCTCTTGATCCTCCCTGAGGCTGACCTGCCGTGATTTCCATGGAGCTCCAGCACAGAATCCTTATGGAAGGCCAGTTCAGGTGTTCCTTGCTCAGCACCCACAGGAGGCTGTTCAGGTGCCACACACTCACCCTGAGTGACCATGTGCTGCCTCAGGGCCCTGTTCTCTTCCACAGAAGAGCTGGAGTCGAAGAAAGGACTGAAGGTGACGGACTAAGGAATAACCCAAACAACAACAGCTGCAGCTGGGCTGTTGTGCCTTTAAAACCCTTCCCCGGGCTCTTCATGGTTATCAGTGCTCAGCAGATCCTCACTTGCTCAGCCCTGGGGTCCCTAAGCCATGTCTAAATGAGCCATGCAAGCTGGTAACCTTTGCCAGGTAGCTCATAAAAGCCAGCCCTCAATCTCACAGCAGACATTCACCTGACCCACATCTACCAACACACTCCCAGCATTTTCAGAATTACAGAAATTTGGTATGCAAAAAATGGAGTTATGACCATGGGGCAACTACAGCAGCCATGGGTACAAATATGAAAGGGAGACTGGGTCTGTAGTGCCTCTAAGCACCCAAATTCTTCTGACACAAAGTGTTTGAAGTAATATTCAATAGAAAACAAAGACACTGGGCAAGCTAAGAAATAAAGGATAAAGTTTAATCTCCCTTGACTAACTTAATCATACAGTCTATAAATCAAGTTTTAAATCCCCATATATATTGTGTATTAGAAAGGACTTGGATTTCTTTTGGAATTTAATGCTGCAATATAAAAATATTCTCTGCAGATGAAATCTCTTTATTGGTTCCAACCATGAAGCCACTAATCATGTAGAATTTCTACTGGGTGATTATTTTACTAAAAGAGATTTTGAAAAGGGTAAAACCCAAAAATGTTGAAATTGAGCAGTTCAAAGGGAAATAAGAGAAGGAACAGCAAAAAAAAGAGAAAGTTTCTTTTACAGAATCAAAGATGTAAGAACACATTCTATCTGACTAGATCAAGGGATGCTTAAGGAACAAAGAAAGGTTTTTCTCAATCCAAAAGAGAATTTTGTTCAGAATAAAATAAGATTATGGAATCAAAGAATGCTGCACAGAAATATCTGTGACAATTGAAACCAGGTTCTCAACCATTTTTTCTAAAGTTTTGTTATGTAGCAGTTGAACAACTATTTAAATTAGTAACAACTTCTCCTCTTGGCACGAAAGGGAAGAATTGTGTCTTCATGAGATTTGGGAATTTGCCTATGGATACTTTATGAATTTGGACTGATTCTGATCATTCTTTATGCACAACTAAGTCACAGAATAAAATTAATTTTGAATTAAAATTTGTAAGAAAAGGAGAACAGCATTGTATCACACCAATGACTACACCTTGCTAACAACTTTATAAAGTAATGTTTATATCAGGTAAAATACAGCTGAGCAATAGATTACATGTGAAGGATTTAATCAACTCCCAAAGCTAATAACTTCCAAAGAGTACATGACATTTCCAACACAGTCCTGTCCTGGCCTTTATAGGGACTAAGGGAGAATGGAGTGGAAGCAGAGTCAGCTGCATTAGTTAGAGGAGAATTCATTTTACTGAGGATTGCCCAGTGCCATGAAATGCCCTCACCAAAAGGTGCCCATTAGTACCCACTGCTCAGAGAGCTTAGGTATTTTAAGAAGCCTTGAACAAACAATGTGTTGATATTCCAAACACTCTGCACCCTTCAAGGGAGTGTTTGCATGGAAACTGCTTGGTGGTTTGGTCATCAGCTGGAAGACAAAAATAATCTAAAGCTTTGAGATCTAAAAAGGTCCCATTAATTGGGTTCAGATTAATAAAAACTGTTCAAACAGGCCATCTCTTTCATGTTTTAATGCATCATCTTTGAAATTTTTGCATTCAAGTTCCTTAGTTCTGTCTATAACTGGAAACAGAAGTCTAATCAAAACACTGTGAGAAAGGCTGAAATTAAAGATTTTGGGGTCTGACAAGAAGCAGGAAATACTGAAAATCTTGCAGAGTCAGTTCTCCAGAGGCTTCCATGCCAAGGGGCTTGCAAAGTTATATAAGCAACCAGATTTCTGGGTGTTTTACATGTCAAATTGAACAACCAGCCTTTCTGAGTTCCCTCTCAGTGTTTTGCATACTGCTCTTTATCCTTTCCCTGCCTTTCAAAGCAATCTTTCCCTATTTAATGAGAAGGAAAAAAC
Source organism: Zonotrichia leucophrys gambelii (assembly GCF_028769735.1). Classification (NCBI taxonomy): domain Eukaryota; kingdom Metazoa; phylum Chordata; class Aves; order Passeriformes; family Passerellidae; genus Zonotrichia; species Zonotrichia leucophrys. The sequence continues at coordinate 6,171,546 of NC_088180.1, read as the reverse complement.
CATTCTTTGAATACAGAACTTTTGAAACCAACACCTCAGTGGGACTCATTGCTGCTGGCTGCTGTTCAGATGATGTATTTGCAGGGCAGATCATCAAAGCAACAGCAGGTTTCAGCTGCTGCTCTGTTGTAGCAAGTGCTGTTTTTATAAGAACAATGCTTACAAACACATGGTAAAAGAATGCACCACCACCTCTGTCATATGATGACACAACTAGGAAATGAAAATGTGATTTTTATGGGTTCCAAAACTGGTCATGACCACTGCCACCAATGAGCAGGTATGAGCCAAAAAGCACAGCCAGCTGGAAAGAAACATCCATACTCTTCTTTAAGATGCAAAGGATAAAGGCCAAGGAGCCATGTAGCTGGAAAAACAGCAACATGGAGAATTCTCCTGGAGATTGAGACTAGGTGCAAAGTCATCAGCCTCCCAGGCAATGCACCTCTTGCTCAGCACCCCAGCACAGGGCTATCCCTCAGACCTCCTGCCCTCAGCAAACAAGAAGAAACTTATTTAAAGATCCTTAGTGAAAACACTGACCTGCAGGCAAGTGACCTGCAGAGAACTGTTTTGTGACAGTGGTGGAAAGCTGGGACACACAAATTAACCCAGCCATCAAGGCTTAACCTGAGGCCAGAGGAAAGAGTATTCTCCATCACCCAGAGGAACAGCAAAGTCTGTCTTTTTGTAATGTTTTTTAAGATTGGCCATTTAATATATAAAAATAAATAAACTAGCTTTTGAGAAAGTATTTCTTTTGTACGATTTCAAAACGTGCCTGGAACCCTACAGATCACTATACAGAGTATTAGATAGCAGCTGGCTATTTAATGAAGCCAGAAGGGAAAAGGTCACCTTGGAATTTACTATAATAAGATAACCCTGCCAGAAATTCTAAATTGTAATTATTTAAGCAACAGCAGTAGTTGAAAAAATATATGGTCAGCAAAGAATAATGTCCTGGATATATTCTGTTCCAACTACAGGTCATTACACTAGGTAAGATGCTTGTGCAACTTGAATTCAGTGGAGTTGAATTCATTAGGGTTGAATTCCATCCAAAGTCTTAACAGCATCAAGGGTTTTAGTAAGTGGTCATCCCAGCCAAGTAATACATGTTGGCTGTAGTAAGATGAACATTTATTTAGTGAAAGAAACACTCCCTGCAGAAAATCAATTTGAAACCATTTTAAGGACAATAACTGAGAGGATATAGAAGTGTAAGTGTGTGTACAGGGAGAACTGGACATCCTATAATGAACTACAGGTGAGAAATATTAGAAATGGAGCAATTACACATCTCTGTTTGTCCTGATATACTGTCTCCTATTGGTTTATAACCCTTCTGCATTAGAAGTAAACTTGTGCTGGTCTTAATTCTCCCTCCCAGCTTATCTATTCATACATTATCCACAGACACAGGAATACAACCACAAAGAGCAAGATCCAAGCTCAGGCTGATCCAAAACTTCTTGCCAGAATATGCTTCTAAGATTCCTGTCATCTCCAGGCATAAAGCAGAGACTCCTCATACCTCTCCACCATTGCCTTGAACCCTTCACACAAAATATGGGAGCCAGACTGGCTATGGTAAAGGTAATGTCAGAGCAAGCTGTAGGCCCCACACACACTGAAACTGCAGTTTGCAGAAGAAGACCATGAAATTATTAAAAATCACCATAAAAACCCATTTAGCCATAACCAACCAACCACAATACTACACTTTTCAGCTCAAGGAAATGTGACCTATTCAATTTCTCAGGCCAGCACACCCAGTTAAACATAAATCCTGAAGGGAATCTGTCAGCAATTAGTGCAATATTAAATCACAGGCACTGAACTGGGTAGTTGCTAAAAAATGCATGTTTTCTGATCAGACCCTGGGCTTCTGTGCATAAAATAACAGCCATGGAAAAGCACTTTTCTGGATAGGCTGGCATTAGACACTTCAGTTTCAAGGCTGTTTTTAAATCCCTGGTGAGAAAGATGAGTCTCTTAGGAGACCTGTGTTGCTTTTGAATTAAGGCACAGCCTCACAGAGAGCAATTAATTAAAATCATTATTAATTCAGAGAATCAATACATCTACAGCTAGTAATGTTAGCTAACTAAACTGAATTAACTGGAAAAAGTCAGAGTCTTCTCTGCTCATCAGGTCTCTTCTACAACTGACACTGAAATGAAATTTTTAAGGTGCCCCAAAATTTCTAAAGCAGCTATTAATGGCCAGTCTGGAAGAGTCAGAAAATATTTGACCAAATATAGAATCTGAAGCACTGAAAGACACAACTGAGTGGAGACAAAGAGACAAGGCAAAAGTCAATAACCAGGAGTTATCAACTTCTATTGCCACTTCCATGCTTTTATCAAAATGTTTGATTTGCAAACATATTCCAAAAAAACCCCAAAGTTCTTTATTTTCCTGTGTAGTTTCTCCTGACTCTCCAGTTCAGTATTCAGGAAACAGGGACACAATAGTTTCACTAGGGTACCTAATCATAAAAAGCATTTCTTAGGAACACTATTCAAAATGTGCTGCTTAAGTTTACACACTGACTGTAATTCTGTAATTGCCTCTTCAGACACTACTAATTCACTCTGAAGTTTCCTTGTGATTTGAACTTGCTGTGTCTAACTTCAGTTTATTTAAGAAGTGATTCCTTAAATCTTTTCTCCACATTTGGGAGCACATTGTTGGCTGTACTAAGAAATATCTTTGTTGTTTAACTCCAGCAGAGAACAGTCAAGAGTAAAAAGGACAAAAGGTAAAAAAAATAGTTATTCTTATCCAGATATTGTAATTACATTTGTTTTTAAGTAATGCATTCAGAAAGCCACAGATGCAAGAGAGACACTCCAACTCAGATGCCCTGACACATACAGGGATGCACTCAGTGATTAATACAATGTTCAAGTCCTTGGGAAGGTCTCAAATCCATCACAATAAACAGCCATAGCAGCATAGCTTTGGGTTACAGCACTCCATAAACTCAAATGACAAACTGCAGGCTTTGGTTTTGAACAGAAATGTGAGAATTATCAATGGAGCACTGACAGTTCTCGTGCAGTGGGAGAGCCACTGAGCCCAAGGCACACTGAAGCACTGGAACAGGAGTTTATTATAAGCAGATCCCTTGTATAAAGTTCATTCCAAGCCCTAAAAATTCCAATGTGCATCCTCTCCTCCATATTGCTATATTCATTGCATCTTTTTTTTGCACAGAAACATTTAATCTTGTGTAAAAAATAAAACTAAAACAATTATTACCAGCAATTAAAAAAGTATATTTTGAAGTATATTAGTTGACTTAATAAGCACCACACGAAGGAAATCAGTGAGTATATATATTATAAAGCTCTTCACATGATCACAGCTGTAATCAATGTTTATCTTCTAAATTCCTGCCAGTGTTCTAATCTAACGCCTTTATTTGCTGTAATTTCGAATCTCTAAAGTGATTTCAAAATGTTATTTTAAGTTCAAGAGTTGCTAACAATCTTTCATCAGGAGATGTACTGTTTGACTGTTATCTGCTACAGGGAATACTGAATAAAAATGGTTTTCAGAGCCCCATTTCTTTTCAGAGTCCCATTAGTATCAAGCCCTGTTGTTTTCATACAACAAATTCCTTAAAATCATATTCCCGTTCAGGCACACCAATATTCACAATAGTGCTATTAACATCCCTTGGACCTTTGTTTAAAGAAATATTAATCTGCAACTTTTATTTTAATCATTAATTGTGTATACTGGCATGTGCTAATAGAAGATGCTAGAAAGAGCAGAGTATCATTTTACAGAAAGCAGGGAAAACGGATTAGATGCAAAGATGTCTCTATCTCATTTAGTGGCTGAAGTGACTTAACTCCATGAAAAACAAAACTGAAATACACAATACATTCCCTGAAGGAACTGTAATGAGCTTTACAATTAACAGTTAAATAATTTCACTGTGAAGCAAACATCTTTGTAGAAAACAGCATTCAGGTAAGAAGGAAAATGTTAGGAGATTTGCCCACACAGGGAATGATCCCCTTTCCCTTGGACAGACCCTCAGGGCCCTGCAATGTCAGGCAGTGTCTGCTGCCTTCTCCTGCACTCAACCCCAATCCCACAGGACTCCACACTGCCCCAGAAACAAACTGTTCCTTCAGTTACAGACATTACCAGATTATCTCCATTAAACTTCATTATGCAGTGTACTTCCAAACTAACACATTTTCAAGCACTGCGTTGTTCAATTCTGCATTAAGCTAAATTTTAATTTGAACTGCTGACACCTCCTTCCCAACAGAGTGCCTTGCAGTTGAGGCTGTGGATATGGATAGCAACCAGCTTCTTTCAATTAGGTTCTCAAGACACAATATGCAAAAAAAGCACATTCCAAATAATCACTTCAGATCTGTGTTATCTGGCTTTAAATTCTGCTATTATCTCAAATCCCAATCCCAAAGATGCAGAAGCATTTATACTCCAACCCACATGTTTTGCAGCACAAGTGCTGTAACGTGCTGGTCCCATTGAAGGTATCATGGTCCTACTTAATTCAGTGGCAAGTTTCCCATGTCAGTGTATGAGAACTGTCCAGATGATGATTACCAGTGGGATAAGAAGTATGTCTTTGTCTCTAGCATGTGACACAAGTGCTTTGCCAATGGAAAGGTCTGGCCAAGGTCAGCAGTTCTGTTACCAAAAGGTTCTGTTACACGTGAGCCAGTAAGAAAATACTGCTGAAAACAACTTTGAGAAGTCATTCTGACATAACTCAGGGCTGTGCAGCCCATAGGCTTCTCTACACTTTACAGAGCTGGTAATACATAGCTTTTTCTCTCAACTGTAAAAAAATACCAGAGTAAATATACAGCCTGATGAATACATCATTAATAGTTATGAATAGCTGTTATACAGCACGCCAAAACTGGACTGCTTTCTTTCCCAACAAACACACACTAGAAAACCAGCATGAGATGTTTCCTGGGGAATTTCAGATACACCTCGTGGCTCTATTAGAGTCAGTCTGTTTTGGCTCACTAAGACACACTAGTTAATGTTGCAGCCCATTCCCAACTTGACCGCTAAAATATTTTTCTTTATCACATCGACACTCTTCCTACAGTAAAGTTCCACAAGAAATGGAAAGCCTAAAAGGAATTGGACTACTTGGGCAGGGGGAGAAGAAAATACTCTATTTGTGCTGCATGAAATTCAATTCATTCCAAACTGGGATTTTATGAAAAGTTAATTACAAAGTTCCCTGAACAAGCAATTAGCCCATCTGCATATTTAATCCTCATATTCTGACTACCCAGATAAAATTCTAGGAACACCTTAAAGCTTTATATACCATTGCCATACATTCTCTTTTTAACAGAAGTTTATTGTTTTCCAGTGGCAAGAACTTAAACATTTTATTCTGGAATCACTCCAGCTTGTGTGCAAAAGCCAAAAATGCAGTCCTCAAAATGAGAAAACTCAGTAAGCTGAATCATATTCAGCAGAAACGATAGAGCTGTGCTTTTTATGAGGGCTTTACCAAAATGAGCAATAGACTAATACAAAATAGTTCACAAAAGCAGTACGGAGAAGCTTTCAAACGTTTGGATGACTTCTAGCTGAGTCTGAAACTCATATTCTTGCCTGCTTTTTCCAGCACCTCCTGATTTTAAAGAAATACCTCCTTGTGAACACTCCTGATCACTCACTTGCTTAGTACTTTAGAGGAAAGTGTGGAGCTTGGTAAATCTGCCTAATGAAAGCACATGGAACTCAAGGCAATTCTCCCAAACAGAGAAAAACAGGGTAACTGATATCAAGGAACACCTGCCATCATCTCCTAAAAAAAAATCTTAATGACCTTGAGCTGACTTCCAATTTTGCATTGAAGGAACTAAAATGTACAAAGTGAAAGGAAAATCAAAAGCAACCAACTCATGCTCCTTGGAAAAAAAAGGGAATGGTGTTTACAAGCAGCTCTGATAGCTACAACTGGATTATGACAGAAAAAGGTATTGAAAATTCAGTTTTGCAAAGCACTCAATTACATCCTTAAAGGAATGGCTGCTGGGTTAATTTTCTTGTTGCTGCTGCAGCATAAGGATAATTTAAATTTCTTATTGTTATTTTTAAAGTTTGAGACTTCTGCTTATTACCAAAAATATAGAGAAACCAGTAAATGCCTGATCTGAGTTTTCGAGTTTCCCAGATCCACCAGTGTTATGTGCACTATAAAAATGTCTAAATTCTGAATGTTATTTTATCAGTGAGAAATTTGTGACCACCAAAAAACCAAGTGCAGAATTACCACTTCACTTGTCCAATAAATTGTTTGATAAGCCTTTCTCTTAGTTTCAGCTTTCTGATCTGCTTGAACATGTTCATTTTTGTCCTGGTGTAACTCACCTGCCTCAATAAACCAAATTTATTGTGTAACAATGTAAGCAGAGTGGCTGGAATCCTTCTAGGCTGGAATTACATCCTCAAGAATTCCTAACATGGGAGGGAGCTGGCAAATTTAGCAGACTAAATCCATACCAGCACTTTTAAATAAAACATATGAAATGGATAAAAACAAAAAAAGGAAAAAAAAAGAAAGAAAAGATGATAGCATAAACCAAGAGCTCAGGGGATAAAGAGTAGCATGGGAAAGAAAAACTCTATCACTTTCCCATACATGCCAACAGCCTGGATATTTTTGAACAAAAATGTTACTCTCTTTCTGTCCTGCCCATTACAAAAATGTTCAAGTGGCTCAGGACATTTTAATATAGTTAAGGGAGTTTTTCTGTCAGCTGTTTTCAGATGCTGGCACATAAATCTGACAGCAAAATTACATTCAACTCCATGATTTTATATATTAGTAGTGTCACTACTTCCACTGTACTGCCAAGTCAGCTATGTTCTCACCCATTTTCTACCAAATGTACATGGAAATTCTTTAGAAAGAATTATTGGTTTAGTTCATCATCAATTAAGTCAGTGTTGATGGATGCTATACACACTGTTCTCATGAAATAACAAATGCTGGTGTACATTGGTATATAACATATCAAAACCTCATTTGGATGAAACCAAGACAAGTAAGAACTGAGAAGACCACCCAGGCAATAGGTTCAGAACATTTGGCTTTCTTGGACTGAGGGTAGCTTATTCTATTTCTTCAAATTAGAAGTAAATTTTTGGTAAAAGTATAAAACTCACTTTCCAATTCAGACTGTTCCCCATAATAAACTCTCATCTACAGGCAACATTTCTGTGGAACTCATTCAGCAGGAATTATGGGGAAGAAAGTAGAAAAGAGAGTAAAAGCAATTCCATAATGAGCACCTTCCTTTTTTGCACCTGAGCAGCAGCTGAGATGCTTTACCCACCCGAAGGGAGGTAAAACAGCAGTCCAACAAGAGGACTGGCATTTGGAACTTCTACTACAGCCAGACAATAACCACACCATGCCAGCACAGAAGTCCTCAGATGGCTCCAATTTTACCATCTGCAATGGTAATTTTAAAGACAGATCTAAGGATGGTGAAAACTGAAGAGTAAGGGGCAGGTTTTATAAATCATAAGTAACTCTTCTCTCTCCAGTCCACTCACCAGAATTGCTACAAAACCTGCACAAATGTAGCCAAACCAAGGGCTTTGAAACCTGGGAACACACCAGGTTACAGTGGGGAATGCCACAGTCCATAAAAACACACAAGACTGATACAGATCTGGTATAAATTCCACATAATCTCTAATTTGCAACCCACTATACACATCTAGAAGTATACATTAAGATGTTATGTTGCTATAAATATTCCAGGATCCTCCATGGTTTCGAATTAGGGACCTGCTTCTGAATCAACAGCTGTACAAAGACCTTGGATTCTGTGAGTAAGTACCTTCTCAAAATCAAATTATCTCACTTTAAAAGAACTGAAAGTTTTTGGCAATCAGAAGATGCTCTTTTCTCCTCAAGCAGCCTTTTATAAACACAAGCATCTGCTTGGCTGGATTCTTGACTGATCAGTGAAGGTTAATGATGTGAGAAAGGGAAACATCACAGCGGAACCGGTTGAAAGGAGAAACTAAAGCCAAGTCAGACAGACAGGGAAATAGATTGTAACAGGTCTACAATGTTTGGCATGCAAGATCAATCCAGAATTAAAAACAGCCAGTTAGTTCTGATCAAAACACCTGTTAAATGATTTCTTTTCTTTCCTCTCTTCTTGACATTGATTTCACACTGCTCAGAAGGCCTTTCCTGGCACAACCTCCACCCAGCTGCACGAGCACACAAAGCATTCTTCATTCACTGAGATGCAACTTACCCAAGTAGTTGTTGCTCTTTGACATCTCAGTAATGTTGATTTTAGTAGCTCCTTCAGGAATTTCCACTATCTTGTGGTAGCCAAGATTTGTTAGCGTGTGTTTGAAAACTCCAGACACAACTTTGCAAGCAGTGTTGTCCCCTCCACATATTCCACACTTGTCAATCACCTTGTCAGAACCCAGATAGTCGTCACAGCCAATGCTCTGCAAAATAAAGTAAGATTTCTTTTTCCAAGATCTTACAACTGCAGACTTCGGACACAACAACTGAGAATAGCATGACTTTCAGAGAAGAATCAATTCTGAAATGATTTTGTGAATTAGCATTTCAGCAATGTCTTCTGTATGGAAAAAAGCAATAAAACCCAAAGGGCTCTCAGACTTGGTGCCTTCAAGGTAGCCAACAGGTTTTTACATCCTGCCAGGCAAAATCCAAGAACACACCATGAGCAGTAATGCATTGATCATGCTGACTGCATACTCCTCAGCTGAAAGAAAAGCTGAACAACAATGTTCCCACAGCTGCTGCTCAGGAAAGAGGTGGAGAGCTTTGATTTTGTTATCATTCAAAACAGGCTTTCTACAGAAGCAGAACTACTTCCTCCATAGTCCTGTCTTAATCTCCTTTAAAAGTGAGCACTCAGCCTATTCTCACCAAAAGCGGTATGTGAGAAATCTTTATACTGCATCTAGACAGAGAAGAAACCCACCTGTTCATGGAGTAGAAAAACTTCAACCCACTCAGTAATACACACCTGGACAGGATAGTTAAAACAAATTAATTCCCTAGAATCATAGAATGGTTTGGGTTGGAAGGGGACCTTGAAGATGATCCAGTTCCAGTCCCTTTGCCACAGGCAGGGACACCTTCCTCTAAACCAGATTGTTCCAAGCCTCATCCAACTGATCTTGATTTGTACAATGCATAAAACAGCTTTAAAGATGAGATGCTAAAGGAATCCTGGATGACCAGGGATATAACTGTGTTTTTGCAAAAACAACACTGCTGGCCATTTCTTCTTACAGTTTAAAAAACAACTTATCTGAGATAAATCAGCTTCTGTTTTGTGACAACAGAGAAAATACTTGAGCAGCAAGCCAAGGAAGAGATTTGATGTCCTGGAATTTTGATATTGGTTATATCAGTATAGCCTGGAGATAAGTAGGAATTTGTGAGTGGCTGACAGCTAAGCAGCAAACAGACAAAGCACATGGGATTTACTTCTGGAGTACAGGCTGAATTTGACTTGGCTAGTGAGGAAGCTCCAGATCCTTAGGAGACAGCTTTAAGATAAGCAGCAGACATTTCATGTACCTCATGACAATACCTTTAAGTTATTAGTGAGCAGAAAATCAGCTGCATGTAATTAGGAATTCTGTATTCCTCAGAATAAAATTTCGTCTAATTTGTGAAAAGGGTAGAAATGCCCAACTCAGAGCTTGCTTGCAGGCATCACTGTACCTATGTTTTGGAGACAAGACATTCCCCAAACCCTTCACAAGCACAGCACAGCTGATCTACCCAGAGCCAGGATGTCCAACAGAGAAACCCCTGCAACCCACACACCCCCAAAAATCACCCAGGCTACTTGCTGACATCACATGAACCACTGCATCCAGCCACTTTCACACAAGGACATTGGGGGTCACAACACAAGGAGCTTGTCAAAACCCCAGACATGTGGGGTTTCACTCCCATGGTATTCCATTGATAGCTTACTCAGGAGAAAGATCTGAGAGGGATCAACAAAGGAATTCCAGCAAGAACTACAAATACCATGAAGTAGCAGGACTTCACAGTGAGACAGGTATTGGCTTTATTTACAGCCACTGAAGCCAGCAGTAGTGTGTTCTTCCACCTCAGCACATCAATAGCAATATTGGAAAATCAATCAAAATCTCCAAAATCTCAAAGAAAACATAACTAATTTCTGTCACAGATTTTAAAACAAAATTTTATTATTCTACTTCACCACTGTGTCCTATAATGAGACACAAGAATTATGATGTCCACAAGGTGGCACTTACAATCCTCGTGAAATCAAAATGTAGGTCTTTGCAAAACAATAAAAAAATTGAATTTCCTACCTAAACATGAAGTTGATATTGCACTTCTTTTCAAATTAGCCTTTACCACATCAGTAACAACTCCTGCTGCTTTGCTACCTGTAATACATTCTTCAAAATTTTTCAGTCAACCCAAGGATTTCTTTTGCTTTGGAATGAAATAAAATGTTCTACTAAACTGAAATTAAAAAGAATACTCAAACTGTTTCTTCTTGTATCATACGTTCTCCTTGTCTGATGACCAGGTGGACTTCATTTATCAATCATAAATAAAAATTTTAATCCAAATCCTCATGTCTTTTCTCCAAAGAAATCCTCACTGACTTCAAAGTTGACATCAACTGGAAATTTGCCAAGTCACAGAAGTCGGCCTCTTTATGGATTTGACAGGGCAGAATTCTATCAATTCCATGGTCTTCACAAAGTAAAATTTACTAACAAATTGTTAGTTACTAACAAATAGTTAGATACTAAAACACTTTTGGATTTAAGTGTGTCAAACAGAAGTATGTACGTTATTTTTCATTCACATGAATTTTTGGGCAAATTAAATCACTTCCACTGAGTCTGGCAAAATGAGAAAGATCAAGTTAGGAAGCACCTGAGAAAATTTTATGAACACAAATCTTTGGGACCAGATGAGGTCGTGGTGATTGGTGGTGATGTCTAAAAAGTATCTGCCACATCCATCTTCATTTAGGGCACGAGAACCTGAGGCTCAGTTGCAGGTTGGTCACCTTAACAGCCCTCAGGAAGTCTGCAGAGCCAATCCTCATGGAAGTCATTTCCAAATGTAGGAAGGACAAAAAAAAAACCCCAAAAACAAAAGAGAAGACTGAGATCAACCATCATGGACGCACCATGGTCAAGTTGTGTCTGAACTTGTGATTCAATGACAAGTTCAGCACATGAGTGGAGAGGAATGGATGTTCTGTGCCTTGACCTTAACAAGGCCTTCAGAGTCTCCCTCAGTATTCAAGAGCCACACAGGAATTCAGAGTGGGAAAGTGACAATAAGGTATTGACAGTAAGGGATCACAGCCATGCTGCTCATGTAATCCTTCCCCTCCAGGCAGGAGTACAGCAGATTAGAACAAGGAAGCACACACTGCTTTGGCATCTGAAAGCTCTGGCTCCTCATCTTTCAGAGCTACAGTTTGCATTAGTGGATTCTGCTATTTTCACCCCAACTTTTATTTCTTGCTTTTGCTAAGTCTCTCTCCTCTCCATTAGGAAGGACACTAGCTGTTATGAGCTTTTTCCTCTGAAGTCTAAGTAAGTCTGCCTAGAGATTGGCTGGATGGCTCTCACCCCAATGTGTGAAGAAGCTGAGCATAATACTGCTACTTTTCTCTGGCTACTGTTAAAATCTTTGACCTTCATGTATGATTTTAACTCTTACAATTAGATAAACATAATTCCTTTCATTTCTCTGTCTGTGAAGGGTAGTAAATGAGACCCCAATGAAGATGTTATAACTGCTGGAGAGTAACAGCCAGCGTGTGCAATTTTACTGGCACAGCAGGGAAATGCCAGCACAGCCCATGAGGCATGGGCCTGTAGGAGGCATTGCCTGTGTGCAGACACCAGGGCAGGGTTTGGTGGTGCATGTTCTTCAATGGAAATGAACTGAGCAGGCTGTTCAGCAGTGAGGAGCCATGGCTGTGCCTGAGCAAGAGGTAACCCTCATGCTTCAGGAAACCTCCCAAGGCAAAGCACAACAAAGGCAGCAGAGCCTGCTTGTCTCACTTCAATGTCTCACACGTCTTCAAGGTCACAGCCTAACCCTCATTTGCTTTACAAATCAAAGGAGCAATGCTGAGAATTTACATTCAACCACAGGATAACAAACAACATTCTAATGGCTCTCACTTGATTTGTGGTTAGCTATAACCATAATTTTTACCCAAACATTTGATCCTGCTTTGGCTTTCAAATATTTCCTGCTGTCCACAGACCTAACGCTCACAAATCTTTGATGCTATTTACAGCCCCTCACGATTAGATTGTGGTCACATCCAGATGTGGTCCACTTAATTAATCACAGATTTTCTTACCTGCACAATAGCTGGTTTCATTACCTATTTGTGCTTTAAGCTGAACTTCACTTGGTCAGATAAATTTCAGACAGTAAGAAGAAGCAAGCTATTCATTTTTAACAACCTTAAGAATTCAAATTACATTTATAGTATGTGGATAAGCACCAGTTTAGTGAAAAAAGCTACTCACATGAAGACGTATAAAGACTCTTTCACTAAGATATTCAATAGTTTCTTACTGGCTAGAAAATTACTTGAGAGAAAAAAGGTTTTATTCTTGTTACAATGGAAAAAGTAAAGCCATCCAGGAAAAGTAATCATGTGAAAAGATGGTCTTAGAGATATCAACTAATAACATCTAATAAAGAAGGATTAAAAAATCTAAAGTATGCATCTCACACTGATACCTCAGACAGGAAAACAACTTCTCTCCTGTTGTTTTAAGGGAAGATACTCTAAAGGGAACTTGTATCTCTCCCATACACAAACCCAATGTAAGGTCTATGACATCTGCCTAAACCCCCAGCAATAAAGACCTGAAATGCAAACAGACCATTGCTGCCTGTCACCTACAGAAGTCAGAGAGCTGTTCAGCTTTGAGGCCCCACTCTACAAAGAGCTTATTAAAGGAGTTTACTCAAGTGTTTTGAAGTGGCTGTGTTAGCAGCATTTCAGAGTGAAGAAGATGAAGAAGCCTAATCCTAGAATGTACATTGCTTTGGCAAACACAGCTCTAAAGGTGAGTGCAGGGCTTGGGGATTGATCCCTTGGATTCAATCAGCAGCTCTCATTTCTGCCTTGGTGATTCATCCTTTAGGAGGAACCTGTCTTACCCACTCCCAGGAGGCTCTGGCACTGAATCCAGCCACAGGCACATGTCCCCACACAGAAGGAGAGCAGAATCCAGCCACAGGCACATGTCCCCACACAGAAGGAGAGCAGAATCCAGCCACAGGCACATGTCCCCACACAGGAGAGCAGTTTCCCCACGGCTGGACCCTGGGCCAGGCTGCTCCCATACACACCTGCTGCTAGAGCACTCACAAGCACATCCAGGGACCTGAGGCTTTGTTCTTTCAAGCTAATCAGATTGCTCACATTCACTAAGAATGGAAATACTGTGACAGAAAAAAACCACCAGAAGTATCTCAAATTGAAAGGCTGACTAATTTTTTTGTTATCAGAACATAAATTTGCGACTAGAAGCTCCATACCCTGAAAGTTCTAGTGCTCAAGAGATACAACAGGTCCAAATAATATATGCACCTCTAAAATGCACTAATTGTTTTTTCACTTCAGGAAATTTAAAACCACAAGGACATTAAATGTACAGTAGTACAAAAGCAGACTAAATATAGTCTGAAATAAATATTCCTAGATCACATATTAACAAAGCACTCATGTCTGCTGCAAATATGCCAGATTACTTGATAGCCCAGATTCAGCAAGAGTAAGCAAACTCTATGCTTCTATTTAAACAACTCAACTGGAAAAGCAGAAAGCCTTTTCAGTATCTAAGGTCAGATACCAATATAGTGCTTTAAGAATGGTATCTTCCTTCATAAAATTTGTACACAAAGTGCACATTTATGATGTGGATCATAAGGCTAAAGCCTTCAAAACTGCAGACAGGGCTTGGATATACAGATGTTCTGAATTCAGTAACAGTGCAGTCTGAAAATTCATGAGATGATTCTCCAAATCTAGCCTAAACTGACCTTGTTGGCAATGACAAGAAACAGTTAAACAAAATAATACAATTCACATAGCTGATGTTAACTCTGTGCCTTTTTAAAACACTTCTTATCTAAGTGGCTAAAGCTAATGCATGTCAGCACCACCCCGATCATATCTCAGTATTAGTGTTGGCAAGAAGTACTGTGCCATTGCAGGATTCAGTGAAAGGTCTCCACAATTCTCTTCAAAAGGGTGGTACTTCAGAGAACAAGTGTGAAACCCCATATAACCTCACCAAAGTTAGAGCTGTTTCCTCAGTGCCACACACTGACTCCCTGAAATGCTGCCTTTTCATTCCTTCCTGAGCTTTTACAATACCTACCATTATTATTTTCTGGTTCATGATTGCCATAAAAAGCATAAACAAACAGTAATAACGTTTGAAGCCAACCTGAGGAAGAGAGTGAAGAGCACAAATAATTTCAGTTCTGAGTGGTGCTCAGAACAGCCCCCTGAGCCACTTCCAGGCAAACACTCACCTCTCCCACACAGCAATGAGTCACTGCTTCTATGACAACTATTTCATTGTTTCAAAGGAACTGCTTTGGCTTGGTGACCTTTTGATGCTGTTTTTGTCCTGCCCTTTAGGAACAGGAGATGGAAAAGATGCCAGTCCATTTTGCTGTTTGAATGATGCAAAAATATAATCTGTTTCTTCTGAAAAATCAGAAGTGGCAGAGCAGCCACTCCACAGTGCAGGAGACACCTCCAATGGCACATCCTGGAGTGGAGACCTCCATTCAATCAAGTTCTATTTTCTCCATCTAAACGGCTACACAGCTAAACAGCTACACAGTATCACCCCAATTAACATCCATTTAAGCAATATAGGTGATTCACCCAAATAAACACAAATTATGTATTTACACAAATACAAATGCTCTCTCTTCCCACTACATGCAGCTGTAACTGCATACTTGCAAATACTTGCAAAGAAGTCTTTCAAACTTACAGGTTCAAGTTCTCTACTTCTAAATTTTATTATTGCAAAGCTCTATTTGAGCTTGCAGGACTGAAACACTAAAGTTCTGCCTGTCCTATTGAAAATAACAGCCCTCAAAACATAAAGTTGGGGGCAGGGGAGGAGTGTTGTGCAAATGCCCTGGAAAACGTGGAATCTCCATGTTCTGGGCTTTTACATACTCCTGCAGACCAGAATTTAGGAAAGGAGGCAGTGCACCCTAGCCCTGTTACATGAGTTAAATACAAAGCCCATTTAACACTCGGGCACTTGCATTTTTGGCTGCACATCACTGCTGTAGGGGGAGGAAATGTGCGAATCCAAGAGGGAGGAGACCACAAGAGCAGAAGATGAGATGGCACACAGACATTTGGATAAAGCTCCTTTCAAGTGTGTGACTGCATCATCACTGACAGAAACAGGAACACCCATTTCCATTTCCTACAAGTACAACAAATACCTGTGAACATTTCTTTGTGGAAGACTCCACACACCTGCAGATCACTTCTCTTCAGGATCTCATGTGGCCCTGAGCATTTATCAGACTCTTTAATTTTATCTTAAAAAGAGATGATCCTTTACTCTTCAGCCAGCAAGGACTGGATTTAACTAGTGCCTGGCTCTGAACACAGTGTGGCTGGAAGGTTTGTGCCACAGTCCTATGCTGATTGTTCAGAAAAATCCCTTCTGATTAAAAGAAAAAAATATATTTACTATCATGCAAAACAGTATTTCCAGGAGCTGCTCTGTTACCTGCTGAAGCTCTTCCTTGATAATCTTGCAACCAAGGTGCGCAGTAGATTCCCTTGGCTCACATTCTCCACTCTGGGTCAAAAGGAGTTTTGCCCAAACAAATCCTTGTCTATACAACACACTAAAACACTGTTCTAAATACATCTGGTTTGTACTGCAGTGGGAGATTATTCTGCTCTGTGATCTTCATCTACTCGTGAGAAATTACTTGCAGAGATAAGTTTTCTTTTTACAATGGGAGTTTGTGGTAACAGACTTGGAATGAGAGAACACCAGCACCCCATCCCTAATTGAAGAGCTCATGTGAAGAGGGGCTGAATAAAGCTCTAGAAAAACACTTAGCTAAAATTATGCCCCTTTCTATAACAATGAGTATGATTCATATGAAGATAATAGTTACACAGAATAGTGTATTTTTAGACAAAAACAAACCCTCTTTTTCACTTGTTTTAATAGACTTCGTACATGGGGCAAACCAGTTCACATCATTTGTCATGCTCAAACACTATCAAATAACAGAATTTATATTTTGAGTAACATTTTTGCAGCCAGAAACCAGAGAATTTGGGTCTTTATAGTTTGTCTATTCTCTTCTTTGATCAAGTCCAATTCTTAGGATGCTGATTTTCCTGTAACTCAGAATTGTAGACCAAAATATCTTTTCTAGGCTTCTAAACCTATTCAGACAAGAGTGAAGCAGTTTCTCAAAGAAAACCACAGCTCAACAATGGTCTTTCTCCAGAAAACACAACTGAATGCACCAAGCTCCTTCCTCAGTTGCCTGTGTACAGGACTTCATGGGGCTTCATAGGGGTTAGATTTAGCAGCTTGGATTACAAAATAGGTATTCCTGAAACCTAAGAGTGTTTTAAAGCTGCTGTTAAACTAAGCTGTTTTAAACATCTCAAAGCAAACATGAAAAGGCAAGAAATACCAGAATTCATAGTGATTTGACCTGTCTATCACTAAAGATCTAAAATTATTTCCCTTCATAAAATGTCAACATTTTTCTGTATTTTAGCAGCTTCTTAGTACTTGCCAGATCAAGACATATGGTCAGGTATAAGCAATACTCTGTATTTAGTATCTTGACATATTTCAAAGCTGCAGCTCTTTAAATATTTTTATTTCTGTTAATCAAAGAGAAGATGTGCAAACCATCAGTGACAAGGTCCCTGAGTAATGGAAAACTGTATGTATCTCTCTATTTTGATTGGCTTACAAATATGGAAAAAAAAGGGGCCTAATGCCCTCCTCAGAAGAAGAGCATGTTCAACTTCACCATTGTGTCAATAGTGACTTCATCCTTAATTTGCACTAGAAATTCCTGGCTCTTAGTATTTTCTAGCTAATGTGAAGATACTCAGGTTAGCAAAAAAAACCCCAAGTCTGAAGAGCTTCAGAAGAATCTCAAGGCAGTGAATGGTCAGGCCCTTTGAATGATTAGATTCAATCACCAAAACTCTCCCACCATATTACAAGAACACAGCAAGATGAAGTCCTTGCAAGTCACATCAAAGGTCTGTTATCCAAAGGCATCAATAATGGGAGCATAAGAGTGACCCTAAAGCTGGGGAAAATGTATGCTATTTATCAGAATATGTTTCCAGGCTGCATTTTTGCTTTGAGGCACAAAGACTTCCTCAGACAAATATAATGTCTTTCTATCATTTAGTAGTCCTTTATTGAATGTGCTTAGCTTCCTTCCTGAAGTTTAGGAGGCCTAATTCCTATGTCAGTCAGTTCCACTACATGCCACATCATCTTCATTTGAGAATAGCACTGGGTAATTTCTGCCAGTGACTCAGAGATCTTGTACTGAGACAGACAATGACAATCATTTCCTCTTCACATTCTCCATGAACTCTCAGGTTTTATGGACTTCACTCAGTCATTCTCACCCAAGTTATTATTTTTCCAGACTGAAATGTTCAGCCTATGGAATCCTGCTCATGTTATTCCATTCCCTTGTCATCTTCATTGGCTTAACTGCACCTCCTGTGCTTCTGAACAGCCCCACCTGAGCTGGGGAGGCCACACATTGGAGATGGCACACATATGTTCATCCATCTGTACACACTCATACCCAGAAACACACACAGAGAAAGCTGCTCTGCTTTGCACTGCTTTCTTCATTCCTAACTTCTTTATTTTTGAGCCATTATGTTCATTTCAACACCCATACTCTTCCTTTCTTAATCTCATTGTTTCAATATTACCTCAGTGCCTATGCAGAAGGCCCTTACATCTAATAGTTTTAATAAAGTTAACTGGTTTTAAGAAGTTTTTTAGGAATGCACATTTCTCAAAAGTTCAGTTCTGGTTTAAATATCATTACAGGCTCTGTGCAGACAGAGCCACAACCACATTCACAGTGTTTTCTCAGGATGGAACTCATTAAAGGTTTGGTTAATTCTGGCAGGCTAAGCAAAAATCTGATATGCTTGCAAACAAATGCAATTGTAGCACTTTCACAACTGACCCAATCATTTCTGAGTTCAGCCTACTGCTATCCCTCATATTCTTACCATATTGTTTGCTCTAAGATGTTTAGAGACAGCAATTCCTTCTTCTACTACCTTTCTTCAAATCACTTCAGAGCTCTTCATCCATCATCAAACACTGCTTCCCTGTCCCACTGCAATTGTGTAGATACTCCCTCCCCTCCCCAGACTTAGAAAGCAAGAGGTCTCAGTGAAGAATCATTTTATATAAATGAGGACAAAGGAAACTGGAAATTACTAACTGGTTTCAGACATTACTAGCTTTACAACTCTTGTGACCTGGTCTAACATACAGAAAATCCAACTCTTTGTAGATATTTTGTAGGAAAAATAGATGTGTGCCAACTTCAGCAGCAATTCACAGTTAAGTACTACTGCATCCCAGCACTGCTCCCCAGAATACACAAACCTTTCAAAGCCACACAGAATTCTCAGCTTTGTTCTGTAACAGATTTACAAGTTTTACCTGCTTGCTATGTGTAAATAAATGTTCCTATGGGTACACCATAGTTAACAAATACTTTCATCTGTCACAACTTCAAAGTTAAAACAAAGAAATATTTCATTTTTTCTGAAAAATAAGGGACAATATATAAAAATGTGCCAGTGTAACACTCCTTTAAACTTCTGACTGTTCCATGCTGCTTAATATTACAGAAGTCAAGAATAGAGACTATGTGAGGGACCCTTGAGAGGGGAGAAGTTAGAGTCACTGTCTTTCTAATAATTCCCTATGTGAAAAGAACTCTAGCCCTTGCCAACAGACTAGTCCCAACTGGCTTTATGCTAGGGTTGTGTTTATTCAAGTGTTCTCCTTTATGAAGGAAAAACTTGGCTTTATTTCAAGGTAAAGAAAAAAACCTCCAAGCAGCAAAATATTTTAAGGACAGATGTCTGATCTTGAAACAGCAGCTAACATAGCCAGAATATATCTGTGCAATAAATACTTACTTATTAGCCCTCTCTTTCAAATGCATGTATTTCTTTTTATCCATGATGTAGCTCACAAAAAAGGTAGCACAGAATACAGTGTTCTCTATTATCTCCTGGGACAACTTTAATTAATTTCTTTAATTCTAATAAATCTGAAATTCAATAACAAGTGTTTGGGGTTTTTTTTACCCTCCAGGGGTTTAATTATGTCTGTTACACTTGGAACTGTGCAACAAGAGCTGTGAGGTGCATGGCCCCAGCAGCAGCAGCACCCAGGAACTCGATACCTCAGCAATCTCCTCTGAACCCAAGGACCACCATGACCTGTGCTTCATCCTGCTCTGCTCACTGACACTTGGCTCGTGTCCTTCCTCTCCACCTTGGTGTACCCACCTTGGAGAATACTTGACCTGATACAATTTCATGCCCAAAGAAACAAAGAAATACAAGCAGAGCTGGTAACTATAGTAATGGCTAATATTTTCAAGTGCTTTCCAATAGTATCCCTGTTGCTTTTAGATTGTTATAGCTCTGCCAAAACTTAACAACCCACACTGAAAATTTCCTTGCCAGGGACTTGAAACGAGCTGAACATTTATTTTCAAAGAAAATAAACAGCAAAAATAATTTGTTGGGGTTTTTTTCCCCAAAACCTAGGATTAAATAAAATTGTGTGTTTTGCAAATATTTTAAAAAGAATTTATGACTGGTTTACTCAGAAATGCTTGTTCTTTTCTTTTTAAGACTAGGGGCTCAAAATTGGCAAGGAGACTGAGACAGTATCAAGGATGTGATCCTTTCCCTTCTTATGAAAAGATGCCCATGTTTAGTCAAGATTTAAAGCCCTGACTATCACCATGGCATCTGATCAACACAACGCCCAAGTCAGGGACTGGGCAGTACAGCACTGAAAAACCAATGGTCACACTGTGCATGCTGCAGAGTTTCAGGTAAGTTCCAGCCTCAGCCTACCAACTGGTACTGTCATGGCAGAAGTGCAGGGAAGCAGTCCCTGAAGCAGCTCAGCAGTTGGGAGCTCTGCAGACATGTTTGCCCAGCACAGAAGAGGACAAAGGAGGAGCGGATGAATCATTTACAGCCAGAAGCTGCAGAAACTGTACCAAGAATCCTGAGCCTTAACACTTCAGCTGTTCAGCAAACAGCTGATATCCAGTGGCTTTTTATCTAATGACTGCTGGCCTTCATGACAGTCAAGGTGATTTCCTGATGAAAACCTCTTGGAGGAGCAGGAGTTCGCAGCTTTCTTTCTCTAAGAACAAAGAAAGCTTTTATGACTGTTCCAAATACCCAAAAATGACAATATTCAGCTGTATATCTCAGTAAGCACTCAAACTCTCTTTATCCCACCTCCTGAACTCTGTATGAATTTCCAAGGTCAGCCAGAGGTGCAGAGATGTATCCCAACACTGCACCCATAGTAAGGAAGAGAGATGGTACCACTAGCAGGTAAGAAACATCCTTTCATTGTAAGAAAATGCTATATATCGTATTGAAAGTTCTGGCTTGCCATTTGCTTAGGTGTTCCATAAATGCTCTTTTGGCCCAAGGCATGGTGAAGGGGAACAGGCAGTACCAAGTCCAGGCTGCAGAATCTGAGTTCCAAACAAGGCAGAGTGCAAGCAAGCAGAGCTCTGGTTCTTGGCTGCTCATGCTCATTTTTACACCAAGTTCTCATGGTCATCCCCGGACTGCTCCTGAGGCTGCACAGCCACACTCATGTCCCACACCAGCACCAGGCCAAGGCCTGACAGAGGAGGTTCAGAGACACCTACTGTGGCCTGACCTCAGTCCTCCCCTGAAGAAACATTCCAGCTCTTCAAATACCAGAAAGTCATAAACAGCCCATGGGAGGAAGTGGGATCACCACAACTTCACCTTCAGGCTGCCTATGTATATCCAACACCTCTGTCCTCTCTGTGGTTTGATTAAGTCACAACCTGCAAAGTCATCCTAACACTCTGGAGCAAGTCACTGAATCCAACATTCTCCCTAACCTGAGCTGAAAGTGACACCTCCCAGACAAGATGAAGTAAAAATTAACAGGTTTTGGCCTTGGGCAAAAAGAACATTTACGGAATGCCTAACCAAGTAACCCGTCTCTCCTTTGATGGAGGAATTATCAAGCAGTGACATCCTGCAGCAACAAGAACTGAGCTGTTCTTTCAAGAAACTCATATCAACAATGGGAGGTAATTTCCTAGCTTGACTTCTACACTAAAAACTGGAAGCTATTGTATTTATCATGCTAACAGCAGAGCACATGCATCTTTTTCCTAGCACTTCTGTTCTTAGAATGTCCATTCCATCTTTTAGTAAATGAGCTCGGCCTCAGGGATTATGTAATATTCTCACTCACTCACTGTATGGCAGCAATTACACACAATTTCAGTTTCAGTTGTACTTTAGACATTTCAAAATCTCTCACTCCAAAGTACCAGCAAACTTACTGATGTAATTTAATTACTACACATTATTTGTGCCAAGACGACAGTTTGGATTAATCAGTCTGCCCATCCTTGATCCCCAGCAAAATCACAAAAACAACTCTTTTAGGGTCTTACTCTTTCTGCTTATTCTTTTTACTCCAGCTCCCAGATAAAGTGCATTATAGGAAGCCAAAGTAACATGGCATTTTTATTCAAGCCACATTTAGGCTCTTGCTGGAAATAAATACAAATTTTCCTCTGGCTGTAAACTGAAGATTTTCTTCCATTTAATTCTGCCTTTTTAAAATTTATTACTCTGCCAGTGAGTGCTTTTCAAATAGAAAACTGTTCATTTCTTTCACTTAGTTCTGCTGTACCTGCTGTGGCTTGCAGGCAAAAACATTACTTTGTGAGTGCTGTGAAGGATTTGAGTTCCATTCCTTTTTCAATCCTGCATGCTTTTCTCCAGTCTTTTCTCTCTACTTTATCACTCAAGTATCTGTTTTTTCATAGCAGGCGGTAGGGAGAGAGAAATGATGAATAGTGTTGTGCTTAGCCTCCTAAATACTTTATCTGGGCACTGAACTCAAAAGTAATTCCGCTACTTCATTTCTTGGAAAAAACCCACATATTTTTCAATCAGGCAAATTCGGTGGAAAAAATGTAGCACTTTTCCAGAATATAATTCAGCAACAGCTAATGAGATGTGTGTCCCACCTCCCTCCATTTCCCAGTCTCTGCAGTGGGATTTAGTGAACTGGTCCTACACAACCAGCAGGCACTCTAATATTTGCTTTGCTATAGCAATTTCAAGTGTCCAATGCAAACACAAGTGCCCATCACAGTATGAACAGTGCAAATTCTTTGACAACCAGCCAGACACTCTGGACAACTGTCCTCCTGCCCAAGACTGTTCTGCTTGCTCTGTCTTCTAGAAGCCCACAGCCCAAAAAATCTGAAATAATTTTTATTAGAATAGAATTAAAAATCTATTTTGAGCACATTTACTCATCTAAGCTTTTATGGTACATATGGGTGATAAAGTTTCTGTATCCTTATCAGATTTTAACTTGCATATGACTTCTCTCTGAATTAAAAATAGTATTCAATTCTTTAGAAATCCAATTTAATTGTGATTCTCCTAAAAATCTACTCGAGTGTGCATCGTACATACAATCACTGGCCAGCTAAAGGGACACACAATATTATCAGGTATGAAGAACTGCAAGTTGTGACTACAGTGACAATTACAATTACAGTGTATTACTCTGAATAAGGCCCTGAATGAGGTCTACAGGACTGAGCCCTAACTCAAGAGTGTGCCAAAAATAAGCAGCAGTTCAAATAGGAATGTCATAGAAGTGTGTACAGTAACAACAACAACTATACAACATCCCAGAAAAATATGCTGACATACACATTTCAGGGCTTACAAATGCAATCAGGTTGCCCAAATGGATGTCACAAGGTATCGAATACTGGTATTTCATAAATACCTTAATAATTAGTCGTTGTAAAAATAAGACTATCTATAGCATGAATTTATACAACTGAGAAAAAACCCATATCTAAATTATTTCCTCATTCCAGTCCTGTAGTATGTCCAGACTCACACACACAAACAGACACACAAACACAAAAAAAGCAAAATAAATTCTCTTTTCCCTAGCACAAAGTAGTACAAAACAAGTAACTGCAAAAGCAGGCAAGTACAGTGTCAATAAAAGTTCTGGCAAACTTAGATTGTTCCAATTAGAGACGCTGCCAAAAGCTATATGGAAAGAGCCAACAAAACACCAATGGCAAGCAAGGAAAGAGCCAGCCAAGCCAACACACTGTTTGGTTTCCCATCCGAGGAAGGAGAGAAGGAAGAGAGGTGAATTTCCACCTGGAACAAATACATTAAACAGTCCAGAGCACAGAATTCTGGCAGTTGTATTTGGTGTTGCACTGAATCAATATCCTGATCAAATTTGGCAACACTCAGGGAAGCATCTGTTTTCTGCATTCCCCCCTGTGTAAATACCCAAGGAGCACAGCTCCATCCTAGGCCGTGGGGGAGCTTGTATGCACTGGGGAGGACAATTCTGCAGCCTCAGGGGAGCCATACCAGGGAGGGTTTGCCTGCAGCTCTCTGCAAGAGGAAGCGGAGGGAACCAAACTTTCTCTGGACATGTGAGGATCACGCACAGTGTGCATGCAGAGCCATGCACAACCAACCACGTGCAGTTTCAGCAATTCTATTACAGCAAACTGATCACAGTGCACAAAGCAGCTGGGACTGAAAAGGGCAATGATACAGGAAGTACATGTCATTTAAAAATGTGTGCAATAACACAACAAAGAAACCTGCAACAAACTTGAGACTAAATACAAGCACAAAGGAATAAAAAGTTAATCAAACCGGACTATTACACAAAGAAAGTAAAGAGATGTCCTTGAAATCAACTGAAAGTCAATTTTAAAAATTCCAACTCCTTCATGAGTCCTGAGATTGCCTTAAGTCAGCCAGATGGTTATAAGGAGAAGTACTAAAATGCAAGTAATGCTTTCAAAAATGTTACAGAGTACAATTCCACACAACCTGGAACTTTACTTCTCCAAGATTCACCTGAACAAAACAGTCCAGCAGAACAGTTTCTGAGCAGCTTTATTTCACATAACTTTGGAACTGGAGAGTCACAGGATAATGCTCTCCCTAGTCTTTAAAACAATAAGGGAGCACTATCAAAATGGGCAACATCCCCTTGTGCCAAAATACCTGAAGGGCTATATAAATTGCTGTCAACAAGGTGTTGTCAATTTGCTGAAAACTAATGCTCTAATCAGCTATTTTACAATCCAACATGTGTCTGCAGCCATGTTATACAGGCAACTTATTGCATAAGAATAAATATATTCCCATATGAACATTCCAGACTGCATTTATATTGCTTACATCTACATTTAACATCCATATCATTAGCAAATTAAATTTAGTACTTGAAAAAATTGCCTGATAGTTCACTACAAATTAAACTACAGAGCTAAAACAAAAGACTGATAGTACAATGTTGTTTCAATAAAATTTACTGTAAATGGAAACTACTTAAAGTGCATAAAGGAAGGAAAATTATATTACATAATACTACCAAAGTGTATTTTTAGTGACGACAGACTGGCTGTGAAATTATAGCAGATTGCAAAGACATCAGTGCTGGCTGGGGAAAAACAGTTTGAAGGTAAAGCAATCAATTGAAACTTTAGTAATCAGATTAACAGAGGATACAATGAGAGAATTTAGCAAGCAAGCACAGATTGCACAGACTAGTCTCCATTCTGATGCCAACTGATGGCTGACCAGTCATTCTATTCCCAGGAGGAATTTTGAACCATTTTTCATTAGTTAGATTACAGTTATGTCTAGAGAACACACTGTTTAAAAAGTTACAAAAGCATTTTATTGAAATTGTCAAGAGACAGTAAGACATGGAGCGTTGTCATAATATTTGCAGACATAAAGCCACAACACTGATGGACATCTTCAAAATTACACAGAAGTCTATGTACAGAATTGTACCAAAAACATTCAGATTGTTATGGAGGAAAATATGTATGAGCTCCAGAACAAATAGCCAATCAACAGTTTAAAAAAAAAGGCATGTGTTGCTAACAAAGAACACTGTTCATTACAATCCAACTGGGAAACATGATGTTGATGTCCAGATCAGACAGCCCAGAGCATCAGAGCTCTGCACTCTGGCAGGAGCAGGAGGGCTGGGTGTCACACAGGTCACCTTCACCCTCCTGCTCCTGCAACAGGCACAACAACCATTGCCATGAAGTTACCCTGAACAAGAAAAGGGGACAATGCCCTGCAGCTCTTTGGATTTATGGAGCGAGTTCATGAGTTGAAAAGTCACTCCTAACTACCTAAAGGGTTAGACAAGATCTGCAAAAAACCCCAAGTCCTCCTCATGGAGCAAGAGCCAGGAGACAGAGCAAGGACTGGAGAGGGCACTCCTTGCCCTCCACATTGCACAGAAGTGACCCCAGCCAAAGTACCTGGATGGATACGTCTTGGTGTTTCAGAGAGGGCATGGGTTCGTCAGTGCCAGCGGCAAAATCGATGTGACTGGAGATTTAACCACAAAAACCACTGACAAGGGCCATGGTATAATTGTGTCACCTTAATTTCCAGAGATAAATAGGCAAAGGTCCATAGTGAGCTATATTTTCTTAATTTTACCCTTACAAAACCTCTGATAAATTTGGAAAGCTTCTTTCGAGAATTCTAAAACTTTTCCTTATCTTTAATGAAGCTGAAAATCCACAAGTTAGTCATCAGTTCTAAACCAAACTATCAATAGAAAACAGCTTTCCTGGCTCTGTTAAAAGCTGGTAATGCTTAAAACTGTTAATTGGAAAGAGACCATTTTATTATAACACCAACTACAAATGTAATTTGTGATTTTTAGAAAAAATTACTAAATATATGGAAGACACATGGCAACTTGAAGTACAGACTATTTCATAATGCCAGATTGAGAAAAAGGTTTGTGTGCAAGAACAATCTGTAAGTGTAAGCAAATGCAAATAATTGAACCATTTACATCAGGAATTAAATTAATTGCAATTAAAAAGAATTAAATTAAGAATTAAAATGCATTTATATCCTTAAGTATATTATTCTGACATTAAATCAATCACTACTTCAGTCTTACCAAAGTATGACAATATAAGGCATCTCACCTACCCTCATTCTACTTGCTGCTCATTTTAAAATGTGTTATCTCACATTTGTGAGTTTTGTCAGGACTATGGAAGAGCCCTGATTTTAAAGCTGTGGATTAACAGATCATTTTTCAAGACCTGTCCCCTCAATTTGCAGAACTGACTGCACGTCTTATTTGTTTTGCCTGGCAAGCACTGCTGAGTATTAATCTTTGCTTCCTGAACAGTAAGGCCCATTGACTGAGAGATGTGGTTTGCCTGATATCCTCATTCTTTATGGAAATCTAATTTAGCTTTTAAAGTAGATTTCACTCTTTTGCTTCTCTTTATAACAGTTTAAAAACAATGGGTGTGTTATGTAAAAATGACAACTCAAAGATAACATAATCACTACTAGTGGAGGTAATTACAAGAAACTTTCAGTTAAAATGTCTTTACATTGTTTTGTCATTTCACACTGATAAAGCAGCAGTGCTTCTAGTAATGACAGTAACAATGTGAGGTACTTCTTCCTTGGAAAGTTCTGCCTGACAGCTTTAAAATTGCCAGACCTCTGCAGGCCTGCTCCAGATGAGTTTCTGCCAGTGTCTCTCCTGCTCAAGAAGTGAAGGTGAGTGAACCGGGTGGTAGTGGGGACCATTGAACCTGTCACACTACCAAGACAGCATGCTAGGAGAAAAGATTCTGTGATCCAACACTGGTGCCGAATAAATTGCCTGAAGTGCAAACTAACATGAAGCAGAGCCAGAAGTTTCCACTCCTCAGTGCTCTGTACATGAAGCAGAGCCAAGAGTTTCCACCACTGTGTGCTCTGCACCATAAGACCAAATAGATATTCAAGCCCACAACTAACAGGACAGGAGGAAAAGTAATTCCCTGCTCCTTCACTACACTGAGCAGGATCAATGACCAGGAAATTCAAAGAGCTTATGCAAGGAGCACAGACTTGCAAAATGTAGGCAGAGGAAACTTTTATAAAGACCACAGAATGAAGCCCATTATGTACTCATCATATTACATTTAAAATATTTTCTTTCTGAAGAATTTAGCCCAGATTGCAACCACCATTTCATATGAAGCTGTAAGAAAGTCACTTCATGATGTTTCTTACTATGTATCTGTTAAAAATTTCTAGATTAGAATTCAAAGAAATCATTATTTAAGTCAGTTGGTGCCTTTGTAATAATTAGCTTCCAAAAAAATTTATTTCTATAATTCTGGATCCAATGCATACTATCTCAGTATAAAAGAAAGTTGTATCATAGCAAGCTTTAGAAACCTGATGCTAGAACTAAAAAAGAGCCTGAATATTCTACTTTATACCCTAGAGCAAAATTTGCAGCACTTTGAAGTTCTAACACAAAACTTTCAAAGCCTATCTAACTTTAACAAAGAGTCTGGGTGATGTTCACTGTATAAAAGGAACAATGACATTTGTAGGGCTGAAGAAAGTATCTGTGGTTTAGGATCCAGCCCTTCCATCCCCTCTCTGCAGCCCTGGATGGCTCCAGAGCTCCCTGGCAGTGTTCCCTTCCTCCCAGCCTGGCCACAGATGCACCGCAGGCTTTGCAGCCAGAGGCAGCGTTTCAGGATGCCAGGGTTCACAACATGAGGTTTCATCAAGGTTTCCCTGTTCCATTTCCACATTCCTTTACTTTCTCCAGGGCTGTGCAGAACACCATAGATCAGAGCTACTGTGGTACCTCATCTAACCACCAAGGGAGCAGATAAAGTGATCCTAGAAAAGCAAACATGCCTGTGCAATTCCCATCAACCACCACCTTGGCCCACAGAAACATTTCAACAGGCCACGTTTATGACATGCTCAGCCTCTCCGAGCAGGAAAGCACAAAACCCAGATCCACAGGAAAAATTCCTCACATCCTGTTCAGTGTAGAATTCCTCAATCCCATTATACAATAACTAGGGAGGTGCTACTGCTACTATTTTTGTTATGTAAGTAGTCCAGCCTTGCTTCTCCAGTGTCTTTCATTTTGATTGGACACAAGCACAAGGGGAAAGTCAGTGTAACACACTAAAATTCTATTCTGCACTGTTGTGTACAAACTAGACACTCACCTGGGCATATGCTACCTGGGCAGCAAACACTGTGATGAAGCAAACTGTTCTAACTGCATTTTACTGGAGAGGATTTTAAAACCCGTTGTAAGCAGTTAATAATTTTAAGATGGACTTTCTGTATATTTATTGTATTGTATAAATGAACAGAATTTTCCTGGACTTGGTTCAAGGTTTTTGTATTTGTGATATTTGTTTTAAATTTAAAGCAAGAAAAAGCAAGTACACTGCTATATTTCACAGAACATCTATTCTGTTACCACATGACAAAAACACCAACCGTACCAATAATTACTCTAATTCATTGAAGAGTATTTCTTTAAACTTGGCAGTGCAGTACAAAGAATTCCAAATGTAATTCTTAACATCCTCAGTCCAAAATACTGCCAGAGTTTAGAAGTCAGGCTTTCTCAAAAGGAATGTTTTTAACTTCAGCACTAACAGGGCTGAAATTATTGTAGAAAAAAGTGTATTTCCTTTTTCCTTCAAACACCCACTGCCTTCTACACAATTCAGCCCAAGGCTATAGAAAACTTTATGTTCTAAGTTTGGTGATCCAAATCCTTCAGTCTTTACTTGGGCAAAACTCCCACTGAAGTTAGTGAAGTCAGTGGGAGTTCTGCCTGGGTAAGAACCACTGGGTTTGGCTCAGAACATCCATGAGGAGAATGTGAGTGAAAGTCATAGCTGCATGGAAGTAGCTCATTTTTCCAGCCATGAAGATCATAAATTACTTTACAACACAAAAACATAGAACGGTTTGGGTTGGAGGGGACCTTGAAGATGATCCACTTGTAACCCCGCTGCCATAAGCAGGGACACCTTCCACTATCCCCAGCCCAATCCGACCTGACCTTGAGCACTTGCAGGAACAGGGCATCCACAGCTCCTCTGAGCAACCTGTGAGAGTGTTCAACCACCCTCACTGGGCAGAACTTCTCCCTTACATCTATTCTGAACTTACCTTAATATTCCAGTGAGCACCCTAACAATTTCATATTGCTTTCATTAGGTTGTAGAACACATATCACAAAAGGAAGAGAGAAAGGCTTGTATGGCCATTAATAGAGTTAAGTGGCCAGGATGATACTAATTCTCTGTGCAGTCAGTGCTTTTCAGTGCAACTTCTAACACAGCAATCATGAGAAAATATCTGGGACCTAAAAGAAAAGCTTCTCTACAAAAAGGCAGGCAATGATTACTTGAACCTGCATCTCTGCTTAGAGCTGTGTATCTCATGAGGGCAAGCTCTGCTTGAAACCTCAATAGCTGTACTACTGGCAATTCTTGAGACTGTGACAACTCATGAGAATCATGAAAACTTATGAGGATCTATTCTTCAGTATGTCCCAAAGCCCCTCTAGAAAATTTAGGTTCAGAGAAATGCTTCACAGAAAATACAACACTTTGCTATTTTATAGACACAGTATCACAGATTTGACATGTCCATTCTGTGTCTTCAAGGAATCTCAGCACGCTTGCACTGGCCTGCATAAGTATATTTTCTCTCACACATAGGTACATGCACTCTGTGTGCATTTGGTCTTTGTTCTCAAATTTGGACAGCCCAAAACACCATCAGTGAGAAAACAGATGTGGGGGTAAAGAGTGAAAACTAGCGCATACGGAAGGGAAACAATTAAAATGAATTAAAATTAACTTACAATGAAGCATTATTTGATTAAACCCATCTAAGCCACTCTTTGACATTCCACAGAACTGAGTTTCAAGTATTGTGCTTAATTTTAAAATTTTCTGTGTTTTCCTTCCCTTTCCTTTTTAGCTTCTTTTAAGTTTAGATTCAAATTCATAAATAGGTTTTCAACTTTTGATATATTAACTGAATACTTCTACTTAACTTGAGCTTAAGACCTTGATAAGACTGAATGGCATACCATTATCAAAATAATCTAACACTTTAAGTTCTTTCATCAGTTTTCTCTGTTCTGCACCTCTAAGAAACCAAGAAAAACCATTCTCAACAGTGTATCAACAACACACTTTATTTTCTAAAAGATTTATGTCAGGTTTACCTAAAAGAAGCCAACAAACACATCTGAGACAGAAGCCACGTGGGATAATTTGTTATGCCACTCTTGTGCTTACCTAAAAATGTGGGCAAAGGCAAGCAGAAATGGAATTTGTAAAGTCAATGGTCCAGCAAATGGATTAGCAGGCACAGTTAGCAAACACAAAAGCAGTGAGGATGGAATTTATCTTGGAGATCAACACTGAGGTATCACCTTGTGCCACTTCACACAGTGCTGGTTTAAACCTCTGTGGCACTTTTCTCCTTTTCTTTTTGGCAAGAGTGCTGAACTATTCTGCAGTAGATATTCCCATCAATTGCATCTCCTGCTGTTTTAAAACCAGTAGAGGAACTAAACTCTCCCTGTTGTTGATGCAGATCAGTGCATTTCAGAAGGGACAGAGGATAACAACAGGAAACAAGTCAGAGGACAAATAAATATTGCTACTTAAGCCTTCTACATAACTGGAAAACACTAACTCTTCAAATAAAAAATACATGCTGTTCAACCAGGCTGCCATGATAGATCTTAGAAAGACACAGACAGTTTTATGGTCTTATAAGTGTTCTTTGCTGAAAGGGAAACTTGGAAGCAATAAAGCATTTTCTTACAACTGAAGCCTGACCACAACTGCTGCCAATTCAACAGTAAACTGACTTCAGCTATGTGGAGTCAGATGGTTTCAGCTTCACCACTACAGGGAAATCAACTCTTGTAGCCTGGCACAACCACTATCTGGAAATGTGCCATGATTGTGCATTGAGTTAAGCTCCAGACAGACTGTAAGGGCTGAACTTTAAACCATTTGTATTTTTAATGTACACAAATAAATTTATGGCTGCATAAAAACTGTCATGCTTCAGGGATTAACCTGTAATAACCTCTCCTGCTATGTTAACAAAGACATTTAAAATCTGCCTCTCCAAGTTACACAGGATTCAGGTTAATGAAGGCAATTCAAAAAGAAATTTTAGGGCCTCATTACATCTAATAAGGGATTAGTGACACCAGCAATTTTTAAGACCATTTGTGGACACTTTGATGCTGCTCTGTGGCTTGGGACTCCCTCATTTTACCTCAGGATTCCCAGATGAACCTCAGTTGGGCAAGGTGAATAGAGCATCACAGAAGTGAATGGCATGGAGGACTTGAAAATGGAAATAACTTCCAGAGTGTCATGACATAGTTTCCTTGTAGGCATTCTACCATCTAATAGTTTTGTGTATCCCTATTTAATAGATTAGAAAAAGTCTACTCTCATGAGGCAGAGTTTACAAGGGAGAGTCTATAGCTGAGCAGTGTTTTGTGATCCTACCATAGATAAAAACCCGACCATAAGTTTCCTACTTCTTAAGTTAAGCAAAGAAAAGACAAGAAACATATTGTCAGAATAGGAACTAGTGGGAAGTTGTGTCAGTGGGAAGTTTTAAGACCTGACCAGTTTCAAACACCCTGGAAACACAGCTAGCTTCCCTATGCATTTGAGACAGGCACCAGAGTTTTTGAGAACAGGAGATAAAGGAGGAGGAAGGGATCCTGTTAGAACTCCATCAGGAACACCTGACAGCACAAGGCCATCTTATCTCTGTAAGAACATCCATACAGAAACTGTTCTCAATGTCCCAATGTCAGAAAAGCTTTATTGGAGATATTTCATTAACCAGACAATAAAGGATCCCTATGATACAAGGCGATGCACAACAATGCTGCAAGGGTCAGCCTGTGCCATCAAAACTGAAGCAGCTGCAGAAATTTATGTGTGCATAGAGGCAACTAAAGCTGGCAAAGCAATTCTGATGACATTCCAAATCACAAAAAAACCATCCCAAAATATGTGAAGGTTTCCTTTTCTCTTAGTTACTACTGTAAACTTCATGATCTTACACATTTTCTGGGAAATTGTCAAATATTCAGACTATCCAACTTTTCCGTTTTCTTTCCAAACAAAAAGTGTATTCCTAAATTTAACTACTTATCCCTGAACCTTCAAGGATAGAAGGAAATATAACAGGAAGAAAAATGGAAATTGTCATAAGAAAGATCATAAAAGAAGGTGACCTGAAACAGGAACTTGGACATCCTGACCCACAAGGACAATTCAAATCTTATATTCCAATATGACTATTAAAGCTTCTATTTTTTTTTTCTGTCTAGACAAAACAGGAAAAATACCAGGAAGAAAATTAAATTACATTTTTTAGAGATTCAAGGACATGAAGTTTAGTTTGATTCCTGACGAGAAATGATAAGGTTTCCTCAGTTTCCATTTTATCTGAAGAGGTTCAACAAACCCATAGTAGAAACCAATCTAAAGGACAGATATAAAAGTTGAAAAATAAAACCAAAATCCAAGAAAACCCCAGGCACCCAACTGGCAATCCAGACATGCATCTGATCATGTTGTACAAGTGCTGATGTGACCTCACAAACTGGAGTGTGTAGTTGGGCTTTTTGCCACCACCAAGGATACACAGCAAGGCTGCAATCCACTCCAAACGGTGTCTGCTTAACTGAGCAGCAATACTAGATTACATTTTCTACCCAGAAGATGCCATAAAATGCAGTTCAAATTGCAGCTCATGTTCACTCGTCTCAGGGACACAATGAATACTGTTACTGATGCAATGTTATTGAGACACTTTGTCAATAACAAGTCATAGAAAAATGTGCGGATTCTTTGTCTGAGTCAGGAAGTATTTCTAAAACGGTATGTTGTGCTGAAAGTAAAGAGACCACAAAGAGACACAATGATTGCATTTATATGTACATGTGAATCCATTGGTAAGCATCACTGTGATCCTCTCAAGCAGCACCTCTCAATGGTGTCTCAGAGGTAACTGTACGATAATTAGCTGTAATTATCAGGAAATTATCGTACAATTATTTCAGATTGGATAAAAATTAACTCCCTCTTCATATCTCTAAGTTTGACAATTCAGTGAGTGAATAACTTATTAAAAGTGCTAAGCGATCTTTGAGACAAAGGCTTAATTTCTCATAGATTTAAAGCAAATAATGACAGATGTTATTAAAAATTTTTATCATTAAAATGCAATTTAATAAATAAATGCATAAAAATCAGAAACCTATTAAGCTGCAGGACTTTTACAAATGAAAGAGGGACAGTGTGCTGAATTTTAGCTCTATTCTAAAATTTAAAAGGGCTTGCATGGAATTTAGTAAGCTCTTACTATTTTTAGAAATGTCCCACACCAGATGTTTTTTTCATTCCTTATGTTGCAGGATACCACATTTATTTCCAGATCCTCCCAACCAATGCACTTACGACTCAGCCATTGTACAGATATTTGTACAATGCACATCAGGAAATTTGCATCCAATCAAGGCAGCAGGATTTGGCTAATGACATATTTCCTAAATCTTCAGTCATTGAGATCAAAACCCTAATAATGAGAGTTTTAAATCAGTGACCATTTGGCTTTCAGAATCTTTATCTGAGCCAAGATTTCACCTTGACATTCCCAGAGCTGGTCCTCCACTTGCTTCCCTGCAATGTCTCCCTAATGAAGTCTCCAGTAGTTTCCACAAGGCTGATTGTTTTTCAGGTAATTTCCTTACTTTCCTTGGCCAAATCCTCCTAAGGCAAACAATGTTTTAACAGCATTCACTTCTTAGTTACTAAAATTTTGCCAAACTGCTTAGGATGAAGTAGAAATTTCCTTCTGACTTGAAGCAGAAGTAGGAGCATTTTCTAGCACCACAAATTTGTTCTCCAAGAGCTATCTTGTCCTCACAGGAAGATGTGAAGTTGTGTGAATTTTAACTTGCTCACCAGGCATTCCCAGCCTTCTCTTCAACAGAGGGAACCCAAAACTTGAAACTTGAGTGAAAACAGTGCTATGGTACTACTGAAATTTGTGCTTGCAAGTTCTGTTTATTCTTCACTAAAATACAGCTTCACCAGGTCCTTAATGCTTATTTAGCAGCTAGAAACAGCTGCAGATGTTAACTTTTGATCTCATCTGCTCTCAATCAATTCTTAAAATGAACAACTGCATATACAGCTGGAGCTACACCAACTGCCATCCTTTCCAAGGACTAATGGACTCCTGTGCATCATGTTGCCTTCTGACAACATGGAAAAATGTATTAGAAGTTTTCAAGTAATTCCCACTTTTTCAGTACACTGAATGTCCTATAAACAGATATTTAGAGATTCTTCTGTCCTAAAATTGCCTTTGGGAATTTCATAAAAGAACTAGATGGCTCATTCGTCACAAGTAGAAATTACTGCATTGAGAATGACAAAATTGAAAGATGCCAAATGATTCAATGTATCCACTACTAAAGCAAAATTATGGACAGGAAAAGCCCACACTTAAGAAATAACATTTATTAACACCTTTAAAATAGTGTGACAGTTAGGTAATTTGTCAGGAGTGAGAACAAAGAAGAAACTAGAATTGTACTTGAGAGGTTCCTTCAAAGTCTCTCAGTATTGACACAGCTATGTAGAGGGAGATTAGTACATCTAAAACTTTTTAATATCTTCGGAACAAGTCATTATGACTATTTACCTCATACTGAATCCTAAGCATGGTTTTACTTGGTTATTAACCATTTTTACATGGTTAGAAACCCATTTCCATATTACAAAATAAAGCATCATGGCAGCAGTTGTCACTCCCAGTATTTCTCACTCTCATTTGAAAATCAGAAGTGGTCACTCAGAAAGAAGAGGCAGGACACAAGCCAGCCTCTGCTGACATGGTCTGAGTGGAGATAATCCCCAATAGGCACACTGTGACAGCTGGATGCATTAGGAGTTTCCTTAATTTCACTACCCCAATGCTGCAGTCATTTTGCTTTGCTTTAGCTTTGTTCATTCCCTGAACCATAATAAAGCAGCTGAAGAAATATTTCTGTTTCTTGTGTGGATCCTTCCTAATTATTGGTTTCTTTGGTAATGCACTGTTCATCACCAATAGTCAAGCACCTCAACAAACATAACCCAATACAAGCATTGGTATATGCTCTGCCAGAGATCCTCAGGATAACACTGAACAGTTAACCCTGAAGTACTGAAGCATCACCTGAATACTCAAAATTTTCAAAAGGATGAGATGCAGTCACAGAGCAAATGACACTGTAACCACCTCATGTCATGAGCAGAGTAGACGTGAGCAACGCTCAGTGGCATGGGCACCATGGACACATCACCTTTGTGTCACCTGACCTCTGTGTCACCTGGGCACCATGGACACATCACCTCTGTGTCACCTGGGCACCATGCACTCATCACCTCTGTGTCACCTGGGCACCATGGACACATCACCTCTGTGTCACCTGGGCACCATGGACACATCACCTCTGTGTCACCTGGGCACCATGCACTCATCACCTCTATCCCCTGGGCACTATGTACCTGTCACCTCCACTCTTCAGTTCCTCCACAGCACCAAGAGAATCTGTGCCTGAAGTTCTCAGCATCAAAATATTTAATGAAATGTCTAAAGAAATTGTCTTCAGTTTAATGCATTGGCTCCAACAAGATAATTCTGCCATTTCAGCAAGAAACTTCCATTTAATGAGGAAATAAGAAAAGTTATTTATATAGTTAGTCTGTGTCCTTGTGCTTTTCTAGAGGACATTGGCTCACAGTTAACAACATCAAAACCCTTGGTGCCCCTGGCTAGAATGCCTCACTATCACCTGCTCGTTCGAGCACTAAATAAATCTCAGTTTTCAAGTACTTACAAGCAAGAGTCCAGCACGTGTTGCAGACATTCTGCTCATGTACAGATGTTAATACAACCTCCACGCACCAAATGTTATCAAATGTGGCTTTGTTGCCTCTGCAGCAGTTACTTAAAACTCGTTTGAAATGTACAGTGAAATAACTACATCAATAGAAAGATCTTTCCTCAGAGGGGTGATTTCTTATGGTAAATCTATTAACTGTTTAGGATCAAAATTCAGCATTTCCACATGCTTTTACCATTGCTTCTGTCATTTCAATTTCCAAGGTGCAAGGAGGCAATTTTAAATTAAATACCTAGCCTCCTACTACATTATCATCTACCTTTGATATTAGTCAGCACCTTTTCAAAAACCAGTCTAAAAAAACCCTTTTCATTTTGATTAAGAATTTGAATAACAAAAGGATTTGTCTTGAAGTAAAAAATGTTTGAGGATTTTTTCTCATCATCATGACATTTAGGGAAGAAATCTCATGAAATATGGAAGTAAACATATGCTTCAGTCAAAAAGCAGTTATGGTTGGGGGATTAATTTATTGACTCCTAATTCACCTCATTCTCCTGTGACTACCAAATAAGTAGGAGTGGAAATTTGTCAAAAACTTCTGTCTCTTGATAAAACCTCCCTCACGACCCACACGCTGGGAAAATAATACCTGTAACCCATGAAGAAACAGATCAACAGCTTCAGGCAATGACATACACAGGCAAACCTTTAATTTAATACTCTCTCATGCCTCACTTTCATGTGTCTCATTTAGCAGGGCTCTTTAAAGAGAAGCAGTGTGGCTGCTGTCAGTGATATAACTGCTGTGCTGGTGCCCTTGGCTCCCTAGACAGCAGTGAAGGATGATTGATCCCTGCTGCTGTAGTTCTGGCTGCCACAAACAGCAAGTGATACTGCAGGAAAAATGGAGAAAGCTACAGATCAAGCAAGGACAGGGATCTGTGCCACATACCAGTCTCCTTCTGCCCACGGTCTCTCCACCATGCACTGAGTATTTGCTTTATGTTCCTGAGGGCTGCACAAGTGCCCCCAGCTCTGGACTCAGAGCTCTGAGCAGCAGCTCAGTGAGCAGTGCAGTAACCCACCTCCAGCAGTGTGCCTCCAGCTAAGCTGGTAGCAAAATTCCATTTTGACATTTAACAGCAAAGCATTTGTTTAGTTACTCAGCAGAGTCTCTTTTGTGTGCCAGGTCTCCCTTCCAGAAAGGCCAGGGAATTCTAATAATCAGTTTGTTTCCCTAAAATGGGTACATCATCCATAGGCAGAACCTAACAGGCCTGTAACAAATGCAAGATAAGCTCACAGGCTGGGGGCAGTGGGAAGTGTTTTAAGAAGTGATATCACTTAAAGGCAACCACCAGGAGTTTACAAGAATTTCCATTCTTTTAATTAAAGATTTTATGAGTCTTGGAACACATTCCTGGGCCCTATTATACATCAGAGCACTTAAAAATTCAGAGCCTTATAAAATTGCCATAAAGAGATAGGAAAACCAAGGGAGTCTTTAGAAGAAAAACCTATTTATACAATGACTGTTATGATTTACAAAACAATTAATGTGACTTATTTTACTTACTATATCTTTATTTCCTCCTTTTCTGTTGTTTGTAACTACCTTTCAATAGATTCTAATATTAGCTACCTGCCTTCTAAATTCATTGCTCCATTTATATGCTCAGCATGTTTGGAACAAATATTAAAATCCTTAGAAAAGGAGCTAAATTCATTGTGCCAGAAGAAAAAGCATTTACATTACAGTGATAAAAATACATTCACTAGAATTCAATTTTAAGAGAATTGTTACTTCAAAAAGAAAAGGTGAAAAAAAATCAGGCAAATGAAAAGAATGGACACTGATAATGAAATATTATTAGGAAAGTATTTTGTAAACTATTAGTTTCTAGGGAAAAAAGTATTTCCAGGTGTAAAATCCATGGTAAACTCATTTAAACATATGTCTATCTAATAAGCAATCCAACAAGTTTCTGGAACTGCTTTCAAGAAAATGGTCTATGAACCATGTCTCAGAAACAAATTAGCTCATCCATCACACATAACCATTTCTTCACTAATGACTTAATGAATTTAGCTTCACTAAGCTAGGGCTGAGCATGATGCTGTAATTACTGTGGGAATTACTGCAGCCCTCAATCCATCTTTCAGATGTTTATGGCATGGAACAAGGAACAGCACAGCCTGAACCAGAGCCCAAAGCCAAACGTCTCTGGATCTAGAGAACTCCTAGGGAAGTGCCCTTACAGACTTTGGGCAGTGCACACCCCTCTGCTGGGACTGCAGTCCTGTCTGTCCCACAAGAATAGGAGGGAAACACCACACAGGAAGAACTAATGCCATACTGAGAAATCCTGGAATACAACTGGAAGAACATTTATTCCCCCTAATGACATAGGGTAAAAGAACACAGTTGGAGTAATTTGGCTAGAATGTAATTAACTCTAAACTGAACATTCTACTACATCAAGTTTACACCAGAGTTTTCAAAGCAAACCAGGGTTGTACAACTAATACTGCAGCTGAGAAAGACAATAAAGCTGGGGAGAGTGAGGCAAGAATGTCACAGGTCAAATAAACATGTACTGTGACACCAATACATAGAGCAGATTCTTATAATTTGGCCAGGGCTATGGATATTTACTTGACAGGATTATTTTTCAACTATTGTATGTCTCACTTTCAGATGTTTTACTGGTGATGTCAGCAGTTACTGCCATATGTAAATTACCATCTCTTTTTTTCTAAGCAGGTAATTTTAAAGTAAATCCAAATAACTTTCTTTTATGTATGCTAAATAAATAAATGGTTCAATCCCTCCTTAGTTACCAATCCACAAATATTCTCAAACATTGTCATGCTTCATAAACAGAAGGGTTAAGGGTGATGTTTTATGGGAAAGTAGCAGTCGAGGTGATGTATCAATTTCTCAGGAGAATCAATGGAAACCCTATTAATCTTGGCCTGCAGATGGAAACACTCAGGTACAGAGATGAGGAATTATTTTTGCCTGTATGTCAGAGGAAGAAATGATGTTTTCTTATAGGCTGGCCCTGTGGAAGTCAGAGCTGGAAATGCTTGTTTTATTGGGCCCCATCATGAGCTCCCTGCCCATGACTGAAGGTGTGGCATCAGCTCAACTCAATCCTGGAGACTGAGCAGACACAACTTAACCAGTTCAACTCCTGGTCATACAGAGATTCTTTGAGACAGTGCTCAGCTGTAAAACCATTTGTGTGCTAGAAAGGCTGATTTTTCAAACATATGTAAAAGTTGTTCTTACTGATAATGTTTTGAGCCTCCGAATTGTATTTTACCTATGTGGTCCAGGAATTTATAAGTAACAGCTGTACAACAGCACAACATCACAGGACTATCATAAGGATAAAAAAAAATGAAGATGACAAAATCCACAGATACACCAGTCATTATGGCCAGTCCAGTATGGCTGGTAAGGTACAGCTGAATGCAATAAATGAAGACCACCAACAGTCATGCATCATAAGCATTGCCATGTTTGTTCTCCATGCTGCCATTTCACAGAATTGGCCAAAATCACATCAGCTGCTGCAGATGTGACCTGCTGGGGAGCTCCCCACCTCTTCACAAGAGCAGCAGCTCTGACCACAGAACACTGGAAGATTCAGCTGAGTAAGGTCAGAAATTTTACTCCAGCAGGCCTCAGGAAAGGGAGCTCCTCCTTGACAAGAGAACAGTCAGTCAAGAGTGTCAAAAGGACCATGACCTCAAGGTGTTTGGGGTCTTCTGTGGTTTGATTTTTGGGTGGTTTTTTTTGGTATTCTTCCTTCTTGCATGAGCAAGATCAACAAGGGAGAGCTCCATTCATATTGTGCCACATGGAAATAAGTAACAACACTGAGCTGAACACTGAGTTATTTCTTGCAATGGGTTGCATTTGTGCAGTGGGGATTGTGACACCTGACCCTGCTCAGTGAACGATCTTTTAAAATGCTGCTAAGTTTGCTTTGCCTCCCTCTGTGGTTCCTGAGGACAAGCTACACACACTGCAGAGAGGCCAAGCAGTGTGGAGGTGCAAACGGACAGGAGAAATGGCAATCAGCTCCCTCTGCACTCCTGTCTGTTTATTCCTGGTCTTGCAACGTGGGACACTGTGTAGAACAACTGCTCCATTTGTTGGCCCACAAGGCACAGATGAGAACCAGCAGTGTCTGCAGCACACCAAGAATCTCACTCAGACTTGCTCAGGCTCCCTTTACTAATTTTAGAGGGTGGAGTGTGACGTTTTCACCCTCTTTATGCCTCAATTCCAAAGGGAAGCATTTCACATCTGTGAAATTTATTCATTATAAAAATATATTAAAACAACTCTTAAGGACACTGTTTAGTATCTTCTACACTTCATGCTGAACTACTTTATGAAAAAAGCTGAACAGCATCTAGTATTCAATATTGTGAAGCTGAACAGTATCTACTATTTAAACAAAACTTGTGCTTCTATAAACAGCCTGATTAATGTGGCAAAACATGCTGTTATCTGCACTACTACGACTCAAGGACTGAAAAGAATTAGGTATCTTAAAACCTGTTCCTGTTCACTTAAACATGCTGAAAGTTCTTTGTTGAGTCATATATTATGCATTTTGATAACTAGTCAGATTTTATCACAGATTTTATCACATTAAAATACAGATCAAATCAACACAGAAGTTATATGTGAGGCTTCCTTCCTATTGTCCACATATTTTGTCAGCTAGACCGATGTTTGTTTAAAAACTAACAGAAAACACTTCAAACCAAACTCAAAATGGTACAATTTGGTTTTGCTTTATTGCTGAGAAGGCCAGGCTGGTGACTTTGGAACATTTGCACAGCTTCATGGACACCTGTACTGAGGCAGAT
This sequence comes from Zonotrichia leucophrys gambelii, assembly GCF_028769735.1. Lineage (NCBI taxonomy): Eukaryota > Metazoa > Chordata > Aves > Passeriformes > Passerellidae > Zonotrichia > Zonotrichia leucophrys. The sequence goes on along the minus strand of NC_088180.1, from coordinate 6,130,350 downwards.
AGGGCTGACAGTACTGATTTATGGTCAATTTGTATGGGATTAAAGAAGCTACTAAAAGGGAAAATTCAGCTGAATCAACTAAAATCTCACGGCATGTGAAATTCTCAAATGCAAATATCTGACAAGTACTCTGAGAAAACAGTTTAAAAGGCTACCTGCTTTTGAGTGAAGAAGAATAATGACAGACTTAGGAATACCTGAAAATACAGGGATGGGCTGCTCCTCAGGAAATCTCACTGCTTGCTCAAAGATTTCTCAAGCCCAATGTATCAAGTCAAACCAACAATTTTCCTGCTAGAGCTGATTCCAAACCACCAGATGAAAGAAGTGAGAGGGAGGAAAGCTTGATTAAGCATTGTTTTGCTAGGAGTTCAGTGTGTTCATCTGCACACACACACAAGCTCTGGGCTTGGCCATATAAATTCGGTGCAGGTTGCAAATCTATATAACCTTATTTCCTTCCTGGATGGAAAAGTGATGCAATGTAGTTTCACTGACTTCATGCCAATGTCTTAAATCAACAACAAATGAAAAGCAGAACATAATCATACACACATTAGAACAACTGTTAGGGGTTCCTTAAGAACTATACGGGAAAAAACATACTACTTGATTGTTTGTTATTTTCTGTTTCTTGAACAGATAAAGTTCTGCAGCATTAAAATACAGAGAAAACAAGCTGGCAAGAAAAGCAACTTCCCATTTACTTCATAATCTATCAAAACCTGACATTTTTATGAGCAGAACTTTTAAAAATACACACCTATAAATCAATTAAAATATTCAGAGAAGTATACAAAACAGTTCAAAGGAACACAAAATGACAATTCAGGTTCCTTTAAAAAATGGCATCTCACTTATTTTCTCTGTCTTCAATTCATTGTCAACCACAGGAAAAATTTTACTGAGTAATTTCCTAGAGAAATAATATTTATGTAGCCAAGGTTCTGCAGCTGGAGCAGGGAAATGCACAAGATTATCGGGTGGTCTCTTACAATACAGGACAAAGAAATATTATATTAATAACAGCAGGCACAGTATATTTTTATTATGAAATTTCCAAAATTAGGCATATGAACATAATAAAGGAGAAAATTTGTCACTACTCGCGCTAAAATCTACAACCTAAAATTCACTGATAAAGTAACAGGCCAATTTTTTTATATTCTGCTGTATTAGCTGAAAAACTAAGAAAAACAGTCCAGTTTAAAGTACTTGGCATATGGATCACAGTGCTAAAACATTCCACATTGCACTTTTACAGCAGAAATTAATTTCCAGGTAAGAACACAGCATTGCTTTTATTTTACTTGCTAACGAGGATAATTGGCAGGCAGCACTGCTGCTGCTCTAGATTTGTTCTTTATATGGATCTCTGAAGACCACATGTGCATGCAGTGGTGACAGAAATATTTTCCATATGAGCCACCACAGATTTTAAGGTCCCTCAGTCTGAACAAGGTGAGTCCATCTATCATTTTCTGCGCTCCATAACAATCAACCAGGAAGTTAAAAACTTCTGTGACAACTAGAGGGCAATGATCAGCTTCCAGTTGCTCTGATCATCAAACCATTTAAATTTGTTGAGACACTGCTGAAAACCTTTCCCTGCTTTAACCAGATCAAAGGCAGCACAAGATTTCACTAAGAGACATTTTCTTGAAACAAAGCTGTTACAGATTCTCTTATTAAAACACATTGAAAGCAAAATGAAGTTTATTTCTAGACATGTGAGCCACAGAGTGTCAACCACACAGTGCTGGACAAGGTGGTTTTCCAGTGCACTTCCACCTTTACCAGGGAAAGTAATTGATCTGGACTTCATTAAGCTACTATTCAGTTATGACAGCGCCAATAAAGCTTTAAAGCAGAATCACTGTTTTCAAAAGATTTACTTAAGGAAGGCATATTTATGGAACAAAATTATCCAATGACTTGTTTAAAATACACAGCCACACGTCCCATTTCAGGTAGAGTGAGGGAGAATGAGTATCAAATGTGTTTTCTGCAAGTAATTTCATTAGATGGAATATTTTGTATCAAATAGTACCACGTCTGCTAAGTTATTTCCTAAATGGCAAAAGAGTAGCAGAAAATTTCTGCTTTGGTATGAAATAAGTACTTGATGACAAACTGCTCTGATGAGGACAAAAATCTGGAAAATGGCTCTTCATAAATCAAGCAGCAACTTTTTAAAGCATATAAAGAGCTGTTCTATTCCACTGTTGAAGATTTAGGAATTAGGAATATTAGGAACACATAAAGTCCTTCTTTGATTATACAGTATAGAGTTTTTTAAAAATCAAGTTCTTTCTGCCCTGCCCCAGACTAAACATTACATGTTTTTGCACAAAAAGAATGTTATTAAAGTAATGAAGCCTGGAGTTTTTACATGCTCACATCCCCAAAATGTATCCTGTGCAAAAACTTTTTCACTAGTGCACATTTCTGCAGAAAATATGAACAAAACAATACCATCTACTGCTGCAGAGTATCATATTTCTCTGTATGTTAGTATAGAAAAATTCACAAATTAGTCATTTCTCATAGAAAGCATATTGTATATCAAATCCAGAGAAGTTAAGTTTCAAACTATTCTCCTACAGTACCTTTTGGCTTTTGCAAAGAAAAAAAAAACAAAGCAAAAAGCAAACAAAAATCCCCCGAACAAGACAAACCCCCAAAACTAAACCAAAGCAAAAGCTTTTTACACAACACAAACAACACAATTCTAAAACGTCTAATAGCATAAAAATCATTCACAGTCCATCTTAACAGATACGAAGAAAATGCAACTGTGACAAGACGATTTTTGACAAGACATTGTACTTTGCTTACCTCACCCCCAGGTCTTGCTACCATTGCTATTTGAAAGCAGAGCAACGTTAGTATCAGGTAGCTGACAAACATTATTACCCAAAGTTAGAGCTACCCTGGAGGAGCAAACCCTGTGCCAAGTACTAACAGCTAGCAGATGCACTTGTGTCTCAGGATCACAGCCCTGAGCTCTCGGAGGTACGAGTCCGTCCCTCTCCCCCTTTCTCTCGCACTCACGGTCCGACCAGGAGCTTTGCTCTCAGCCACTGCTCTGAAGACAACTGGTAAGTTGATCTCTTCATGTAATGACTTCTCCCTGCTGGGGGAGGGGGCTCGGCCAGCACTGAGCTGGGGGGCTGCAGGCAGTACGAAGCGAAGGGGAGGGACAGAAATGGTCACTGCCAAGTTCTGCATCTGCTGTGATTCATGGAACAAGCTAAACGGTAACCTTTAATGCACGAGGAGCTTTGGCAAAGCGTTATTGACTTAGGCAGGCATGATTGGAGAAACAGGCTAAAGCTGCTGCAGGAGATGCCTGTTGATGGTTAGACGGCATGTGCTACTTAAAGGTACAGCACCTCCTTTTATTAACACGTTTATAATACATAGAGCACAGCTTAAAACCTAACCAGGAAGCAACCTAGGATTTTACAGTGAGCCCGACACCAGCACAGTCCTGCAACCCGAAGGGCCTGATCCTGCCTCATCAATCAGAACCTGCTGCCTCTCATCCCTGGCCCCAGGGCAACAGCCCGGGGGAACCCACGCACCCCAACTGCTGTCCCAACTGCTTCCTGAAATGGACTCCTTCCTCTAGAACAATCCTGGAGTAGGATATGGATGTTGCCTCTCTTTCATTTGTATATTACAGCTGAAGAAAAGAAATTTTGATTTATAACGATACAACCCATCAAATAACCTGCTTTGACTAAGCAAGCAAAAGTGCAAGTCTTTCTTAAAGTTCCAACTCCTGAAGTCAAAAAACCACACTATATTCTCATCTTTCATGTAAATACATAGTTCTTATCCATATGGTTCCAGGGGATATCTCAAAATACGACCCAAGAATAACCTGGTCTCGTATGTCAGACAGTAAACCACATGAACTCACAATACAGGTACTTGAAAATATCTCAACATTTTAGGAGGCAGGAAGTAAAAATGTTGGTGCAATTGAGAAGAACACCATTACTAAGTATTATATTTCTTTTTGTAATATGGTGAACTTTGTATACACAGCTGAGTATGTCGGACTCCTCAGGCTATTTTTAAACTAGCTTTACCAACCTGCCTTTTCCTCTCCTGTGAGAGGTGAAAGATTAAATAGTCTTCCTCAGAACTGCAATTAAATACAGTCAAACTCCCAAAGCGGTAGAGAAAATTAGCATTTGCACTGCTGCTGAAAGTCCAGCTTCTGTTCTATTTGCATTTGGATATCTGATTCTCCAGCAAGGCAAAATCTGACCTCTATTAATTAGACATGATTGTCACTGTACATCTTCCCACTTCTTTCCTTTTAAAGACTGCCACTATTGCCCATAAAGATCCCACCTTCTCCTGCCTAACCTACCTTGCAATGCTGTGTTTGTTCAGCACCTCCAGAAAAGCCGTTCTTGCCTCCCAAATCAGCAGCTGACCTTTCACCTCTTCTTCCCCTTTTGATCCCCAGCCTTGCAGTGCTGTGTATCAATATTTCTGCCACCTCTCCTTGCCCTTCTGATCCCCAGCCTTGCAGTGCAGTGCTCCTGGCAGCCCCACTGCAGTACCTGTGGGCACCATGCCCAGTGAGGGCACACAGGGAGAAGGGAGGCCTTGCAATGCAGCCCAGGACTGGGGGTCTCAATGGCACAGGAACCCTCTCCTGGTGACTCCCCTTGGGGGAGCAGTACAAGCTGCAGAACATTTAAGGAGCCAGAATGAGAGTTTTAGGGTGGACCTCAAGAGTGGCTCTCCCAAATGATCTGACTGATCACAGGCTGGGGACTCTTAAGAATGGCGACAGCCCAAATCTGCAGCTTCCGAAAACTTGACACTGTAACCTTAATGGTACTTTCTGACACAAATCACTGAGAACTCTGCTCTATGTTGTTCTCACAAATACAACAGCTCCCTTCAAGACCTACAGTAAAGAAGTATTTTCTCCCCTTTTAAGGCAAGCTGAAGGTTTGCAGATTATACTGTGGTGCTGACAGCTAAATGCAGAGCTGCCATTACAGGTACTTTGTGCACTGGTTGCCTATGGCAAAGTGTTCAGACTAAAAATGTAAAGTCAAATAAACTTAAGGAAATTTTCCATCAAAACCCTGTCAGGAAGCCAATCTGTCCTTCCATATTTTTTTGAAATATCTAAATGTACCACAAAAGGAAAAAGGATAGTGAGCAAACTGCCAACTAAACTGGAGTTCAAAACACTTCCAACAGAAGAGCTGCAACTATGATACTCTGAAAATAGATTTAGTGCTTGAAAAAGTTTTAAAAGAACACACCATTTCAGACTGCAGTGTGTAACAGAAACTCCAGTGATGAAAGCTCCTTCATGCAGATTGACTACTGCTTCCATAAAATTAAACTCTGTCTTGTTTTGCTGTTCTTCACAAAGTGAACTAGTTTTTCTGAATAAATACATAGAACAGGCACAGTATTGCCAATCTTCTTTAGTGGCAGGCAGAAAAGCAAATGTAAGGAAATGATGAGTACCTGTGATTTTAGTCTCCTCTCCGCTGATCATTCCAGAGAGCAGTATATATTCTGCAAATAATGAACAATCTTACTGAAGTCTAACTGAATATTACTAGGATGAGTTTCTGAGCACAGAAAGCTGTACTACATTCCCATTTAATAACTCATATAACTAATTCTTTCCATATGCATTTAATTTTTCCTCTATGAAAACACAGGCAGAATTCCCTGAATTTCAGAAGCTGGTGCTCTGTTCTCCATGTTAAGAGATCTGTTCATACCTGCTGCTGTGCCTCCAAGCTTCATCCCAGTGAACTGGATGGATCTGTGCTGGTTCACAGGCACAGGCACAGCCTTTCCCTGCAGCACAGAGCAACCTGAAACGTAACACTGTGCCCAACTTGCACTGCTGCAACCACGAGCAGAACTTCTCTGCAAACCTCAACAACCACTACACTGGAGATTACAAAAGTACTGGGGCAATAGAAAAAAATCAGTTTATGACTGATGAGCTATTTCAGATGTGAAGTTGTGCAGTAGGAGATGGAGAAACCAAAATACTTTGCAGTAGTTAACTGGAAGAAATAAGATGTTAGTAATTTCAACATAAAAATGCCTTTGCTTTTACTTAGAATCATAGCAAAAATAATAGCATAACTATTTCAGGTACATAATTGAGATAGAAACTCCAAAATTGTAGTTTAAAAAAAGAAAGACTAAAACCAGAACCAAAAAAAGCCATAACAGTCTATTGGGAGAACGTTCCTGTCTCTTATTCTTAGAAATAAAAATACACAAAACAAAAAAAGGACCTTTGGATAGTACATTTCTTATTAAGAAAGTACTGACATTCATCTGTGAAAAAATTAGCTGTCAGTCTCAAAGGGTTTGTAAATATCAATTAGTTTATGAAGTTTGCTTACTACCTTCCCCCTGAGGCAACTGCACCTGAATTTCAAAGAGGATAAGTTTGTTAAACTTACCAAAAGTATCACAGCTACTGCTTTCTGCTAAATGCATATTAGCTTAGAAAGTTGACCAAATTCTTAATATAAAAGTAATAATAGACAAAACATGAGTCAAAACAAACTTTTAAAGACTTCCTTTCTACTTCCTACAGCCTCAATGTTTGTAGAGTTTAACTCTCAAATTCTTAAAGCAAGATAACATGGAGGATGACTACATATTTCAGGCTGAGTTACTTTAGAACAAGACAATGACAATTTCTTTGCATTTTGCATACAAGTGAAAATAATGACTCTAATTCATGTTTTGTTACTACAGGTGCAACATTGATGCCATGGAATCGGATTAGTTGAAACACCTAAACCAAAGAACTATAAAAGTAAGATGAAGGCCAAAACAAATTTGCTGCTACAGCATAATCAACAGGTCCTTTAACCATTTCTTAAAACAAGTATTTAAAATAGCATTCATTTGCTTTGGACAGACATCATCTTCCAGGAATCACTAACAGGAAAAGCAGTAGACACTGCATATTCTACTACTATTTAAGAAAAGGTGTTAGGTTTTTATTTCAGTGTTCCATGTAAAAATTTAACAGAGGAGGCAAAAGGCTGAATGTACAAGAAATTCAGTACAAATTACACTATCAAGTGGAAAATCTAGTGCTTTGGTTTTATTTTAATTGGTCATTTTTTCCAACTGGTGATCTACAGGTTACTTCAAAAAAAGAAGGAAAGGAGAAAATTTTTATGTTGATGAAGTCATGTGTAAAGATGGCTGCCATATTTATAGCTGTCAGATAGGCATTTCCAATCATTACCTCATTTCATTTTTTCCAAGAAGCATTCCTTTCTGAATTAATTATTCAGATGTATTGAGGTTAAAATAAATTACCACTGTGCTTTAGCCTGAACTACTGAAAGACACTGACCATAACATTTTACTCAAAATTCCTTCTATGAGGTTATTTTCTTTTATTTTTATTTTTAAAATAATGTTTGTGTTAAATTAAACACTTGAATTAAAGAAGTCTCTTGCCACATTATGTGTGCCTGAGCAGACAGGTGATTCTGACTGCAGAAACAATGCATTTTCGGTGAAAAAAAAACCAACAGTGTACTTGAGAAGGATGGAGACAGAAAAATGCCTTTCCCTACCCTACCTTCTTGGATTCAGGAAATACTGCAGCTGAAGCACTGAGGGATTTCTTTACCCCCATGAAGGCAAATACATCCACTCCCCTGCTTTCTGCATGTCACTGGCAGACAGGGTGATGAAAAAGGGCAAGAGATTCTCTCCTATCATCTGCCTCGTACAGCTAAAGCAGTTCTTGTTACTGCAGTCCTTTGGGAAGAGCCAATATTCACAATGAATCTGGATTTCAGCAGAGGAAATCACAATAGGTACAAGAAGGACCAAGGAGTACTTGGACTTCTATAGATGCCATTGAACAGAACCAAACCCACAGAGCCTGGGCAGGAAGACAAAGGGTGAGCTATGACTGCAGCCTGAGTACATGGAGCCCTGTGAAGGGAAGCCCAGACATGGAGCACCTTGGAGGAAACAAATCACACATATTCCACTGCACCTCAGCATTCTTTCTTGGTTTTAACTCCATTTAGTATATGAAATACTACCACTTTCCCAAGTAACTCACAGCTTCTGTTTGTACCATTTTGCTCAATTGCTTTGTTAGGAAAGCAGCTGACTGACACAATTTCTTGTACAAAGAAGCATTTAAGGGGATAGCTATGTCCCCACAACTGAAATATTGTTTGTTACCAGAATACTCCACTGCATGGAGCAGCATGTCTCCCACTGCTACCTTACCTAATGAAGCTAGAGATTTACTTCTCAATCTGTATGTCTAATAATTTTTTGATCCCACTGTACAGTTATATAAAAGACAAAGGGTTGCTGTGCAAAAAAGCTCTTTAAAAGAGTTTGTAATCAATTATTCCATACAGTCACTTTGTGTCCTGCCTAATACTTTAGTTGGTTAACTACTGTCCAACTTAAGAGAAAAGAGAAAACTAACCAGGTAGGATTGTGAATGTAATAGTAATTTTCAGTTTTGCTAGGAAACATTCCTGAAATGCTTTCAGAGGAAGAAGCCCTAGTAGAACATAGGGCTTTCTTGCATATACATTCCCTGACCTGTTATTTTCTACATTGGTAAAAATCTCAACGCACTAATGATATTTTCTGAGATGGAAGAAAACAGAACTTTGAAGATCACTGTGAGTCCTTCCCAGGAGTAGCACATGCTAGGCCAATATGCAGATAGAAACTGTGTAAAACATTATGGTCAAATCTACTTTTGCAAAAAATGAGCATCCACCTCCTGCCAGCTGAAGAGACAAAGACAAAGCTCTGCAAAAGCTGGCCAATATTTTTCATGCTTAGTACTTCACTAAAGCAATAAAACATTATCAGCCACCTTCAAAAACTGTCAGGGAGCAGTGACAGCAGTGACAGGGGCTCCCTAAAGGGATGGGGAGTCAGGTGTCAACTCCAACAAGGGCAGCAAGGCAGGTGCTTTTCCTGCCAGGACTCTGTGCCCCTGCCACCACAAGTCAGAGAAGGGCAGATCCAGGGAGGGCAGATCCAGGGTCAGACAAGTCTGTAGTGCCAGGGCAGAGCCAGGGCCAAGCCAAGCAGCCAGTCCTTGGAGCAGGGTGCAGACCAGCAGGGTCCTGGCCAGGGGAAAAAGGGCTGAGGCTGAGCCTCCAAAGCAGCTCCAGCTGGGACTGGAGGCCCAGGGCTGAATGTAAGTGTGGCCAGTGAGGTAACCTGTGTGAGCACCAGGCTGAGGCTGGTGAGAGCCGTTCTCTTCAGAGCCCTGAATATCTGTGATAGGCCAAAATTCACTTTTCTAACCATGTGCATGGAGGGCCAGCAGCAGCAGAAATCTAGCAGATTTCTAGCAGAATCTAGCAGAAAGCAAAAGGAAGAAGGTAGGAGATTGTATCTGGCAGCAGATAAACAGTCTTGAAACAGAGGTAACCTGTGAAGGAGTCAGTACTGCACTTATCACACAGACTAATTAGGGGACAAGACTAGCGCAGCATTCCATGGAATGAAAGCAAGTCAACATCCCAGCAGGAGTCATAGCTGGAGAACCAGAGCAAGGACAATCCTACAGCACAGGCACCTCTGCTCCCTGATGTCACAGAGGTACTAAATCACAGATTAAGATCCAAAGGATGAATAGAAACAATCTTGAAAGACTTGTATCATGATCCATTGTATTTTTTTATAGTTTATGGGAATACCAAGCTTCCATGTGCTTCTGAAACGAAAAAAAGGGGAAAACAGCTGTTTTGTTACAAAAGGAAATGTACATGTTTGACTAAAAACTTGGGATTTAACTGCAATGCTGGCCAAAATGCACTCATCCAGAATCCAAATACAGGAAGAAAGAGGAGGAAGGTATCCAAAGTAATTTCATTACATATCCCAAGTTACCTGAAGTGAGCAGAGAGAACTAATCTCACAGTAGTGTAGCCTGCACTTTGGGCAGCAAGCACATCTCTGCTTTTCCCATCTAGGTACTAAACCCCTGAGTCAAAGATGCAGTTATTCCTTCCCAAAAATCTCTCCATATTCTGTTTGATTCCATCTTCCCAGTTCACAATCTCTACCAACAGGACTGCCAGGTCTCAGCATACTGCCAGCCTCTAATGCGTTGCAAATTAAAACACTTAAAACCAGCCTAGGTCAAAATCTACTCTGTTAGTAGACTCAAGGCTCATTTTTCATCACTGGGGGTCCAGGCCAGGTCAAAAACACACAGCAAAAGCAGATCAGTTACACTGCTAGTGCAAATTAGGTACAAATTAAAAGCATTGCTGCAGTGCTAGAACAAGGCTTCTCTTTCTCTGCAGATCTATAATGTATAAAAATGAACAAACTCTTTCTAAATAAATGGAAACTGTGCATCTTTATTGCCTAGATAAAACAAAATTCTGGGGAATCTGATTATTTACGCAGTAGATTTTTTTGATAGTTTATCTCATAAATGTGCTTGTTTCAAAGTAATCCTATTAAACACATGCTGCCTATTAGAACCAAGTGAACCTTCAGTGTATGTGGAGTTTCCAGCTACCTGGACTGTGGTCCCACATGCTTAAAAGCTTGGGAAGCACACAGCTAGAAAATACTTCATTCCATTTTTCTAGGTGTCTTTCAAGTACACATGCCATTTCTGAAAATGACCAATTCTGCATGGCTGATTTCTGCTACGCAGGAAATTGGAACCATATATCTACAGATTATGTTAAATCTTGAGCTAAATGGCATGTGTATCAATTCTGAAAATTCATATGCAGCTCAAACTAGATAAGAAGCATCTTAAAATAATTATGCATCCTTGTGTCTCAAATATTTCATTAAGTACTGGATTAGCAACTCACAAAACTGAGAAATACTTGAATAAACAGCTGATGGAGCTCTGAGTACCCAGAGCACATCCAGTATAATTTAACTTGAAATTTCCCTTCCTGAATCCACCAACTGAAACAAGTTCAGTACTGTCAAATTTTCTCATGGGACAAACAACTTGTCTAAATTCAGGCAAATTCACTTCTCTACTATATAAGGAGGAGAGTCAAGCCCAAAATGACTGCATGAAATTGTTGGGTACTCGGAAAACTTTTCTTAAGTCACTCAGCATGCCAACTTATTTGTCAGTAGTTATATATAATTCTTAACCCTTGGTATATTAAAACCAGTGTGTGTGTGTGTGTGCGTGTATAAAAGACTTCAGCTTTAATTTTACAGGTCAAAATCTCTATACAATGGCACAAAATATGGAAATACTGTTTCCTGGTAACAAGGTGTAAATAAATCTAGAAATAATTCTAGTAGGAACACAAAGAAAAAAATTACTTCTTAAAAGGTCACCTAGAACAAAGGAAGTGAGGAAACATTCTCTATGTGCATTTTGAAAGACACAAATGGTGCTGATTACTTTATCCCCATACTCAGACTGTCTACGTGGGTTAAAGCTAGCAATAATACCAGTTCTAATCTTAAAGGCCCATGGAGAGACATAAAACCAGACTGCTTAAGAAATCTGGTTGTAAAAGCACATCTGTGCAGCCAACACCATCACATGGCTGGAAAACAATCAGAATTCCAACAAGAATCAAGTGAATAAAACCCACAGAAAATTCCTTCATTGTGAAAGGAAGATTTTCTTTGGAAGATTTCCTACACGCTTCCAAATCTCTTCAATACAATAATTTCATACTTGTGTGGAGCATGTCTCAAACATAATTTTCCAACAATGTTTCAGGGAAGATTTCCTCACAATGAGCTACTTCTCAATTAATATATCACTTATTTTCAGGTACAACTCCACGTGCTAGCTCATGTGCAATGCCATAGTACTCACCAGGAACTTAGTATTATTTGCCTGGGGTACCAGTGTTAAAGCCCTGCCAATTCATTGGTAGCATAGCTGGCTTATATTTGATTTGCCTTTTTCACATGTATTTTGCAAACCACTTAAAACTGCTGGTTTAGATAATCTGTCAAGGGATTTGAGCAATCATTCAAAACAATGACAAAATTAAGAATATTGAAAAAAAATTAAAAATATATTTACCTCATCTTTACTTTTTTGTCCACTAGTTTTTTGGATTTTCCCATAAAGTTAGAAAGCTGCATGGAGAATGAAGGCACATACACCTATACAGATTCCCCCAGTGAAAAATAATCAAACAAATCCAGTCACCATTTCCACAGCGGCGTATTTATCAATTTAGTTCGCATATTTGTCATTACTTGTTTTAGAAGCAAGTTTACTATAAAGAATGGTCATCATATCCCTCTCCAAGAAAACACCAAATGAAGTGCAATGATAAGGTTTGCAGCATCTGTACTTAACTATGGGAATTACAATGCAGGATGTGTCCCAGACCCAAGCTGCCACCACTGCTCACTCAGGATCTGACAGAGCCAAGTGGCTCCTGCAGAGTGACACAGGAACCTGGCCTGGTGAGTTTTGCTTGCCAGGACAAAGGGCCAGCGTTGGTGTTCAGGGGCCTGGGGCCCTGAGTGGGTGCCACCTCCTGTGTCTATGATTTGTTTTTTTTTTCTCTGAAGCTTGCAAAGTAAGTAGCTGTTTAATAGTGCCTTAGTTAATTGATATTTAATCAGAAAAGGTGTGGTTGATTGGAAACTGCTTCTCTTTCAATCTCAGTAACCATTTCATTTTTCTAATATGACATAGATTTTTATTTTATATTTACTGAAAAGAGCTGATATTCTTCTCTCTTATGAAAGTTTTCAGAGTTAAAATTTGCAGTGCAAAATTCTGCACAACATGCTAGACCAGAAGTCTAATTCATACAAAATATGTAACATTTCAAATTTCTAAACACATTATGTGCAAGTGGATCAAGACAATCCTTCAGTACCCAGGCTAAAATGTGGTGGTAAATGACATTAAACAAATTCAATCTGCCATGGAACCCTAATGACTACTTTTCCAAACCCAAAATAGATAAATAATTAAATCAAGCACAAGTCTTTGAATGAGAATATTTATTATGAAGTATTACCAGAGAATACTAGGCATTTATCTTAATAAATAATTTTAAAATCTCATTTTTAGGACATGTAATATATCATAACTTATCAAGATTTTTTTGCAACCTAGAGACACTAAAGAAAGTGTTTAGCAAACACTGGATTTCAAGTTGGTAACCTTTCTTTCTAGGAAAAAAAAAGACTTTTTCTTTTCTTCTTAGAAACTTTAACTGTGAAGGATTCAAAGTCAGATACCAAACTTAGTTTTAGTAAATATTCTCATATCCATATCTAGAAGAACAATATATTTAAGAAGAGAAAAGATTTTTTAGAAATTCCTCTGCACTACCACCTATTCTATGTATTATTAGGCAGAGCATTATCAGCTGCTGAGGGTATTTTAGGAGATTTCCAATTCGGCCCTTCAGTACATCTGTCCCACCACCCCAACACTTTCAATCTGTGTAGGAGCCACAGACTATTCCTTTCATTGTGGAGAAAAATATAGGGCACATCCATAATTCCCCATCCAGGCTTCATGCTATTCCCTTCCAAGGCGGTTTGGCAAGCAGGGGAGATATTTCAAAGGAAAACATATAGGGCCTCACTCAGCCATATTAATGCTCCTTCACATTCCTCTTGCAATATTATCCTGCCCATAAGGCTTATTTAAGTACAAGAACATCTTTGGCAAGCAGGGCTTTCAAAACAGAGACCCGCGTGGAGAATCCAACAGCAGTACTTCGTTTTCACCTTCACACAATAGCCATGTTACAGAAACAACTTGTACTTGCATGGGAACACAAAGTGATGGATAGGTTTAGATTTGAAATCAAATATAGCTTCCCCAGCAAATTTTAAAATTGAGAAAGTCTGCTGCTGTCACCTTGTCATTTTGCATAAAAATTAGAAGGAAAAAACCAAAACCCTACAGAAATATGCAAGCCAATATCCCACAGCAGCACCATAAAGGGTAACTCTAGACTAAAAAACCTATTTTATCAATTGGACACAATAGTGGGAAGCAAGGACTGTCCATTATGAGGCTGACAAAAAACAACACACAGACACCCCTACCTTAACAAATGTCTTCTCTAAGCAACTTCATGCTATGAGTATTCTAACACAATGTTTTAATTGGAAGAACATGTTGGGTTTTAATCCAAAAGACATCCCCATTATGCTTAATTTAACATTCCTCTTCCAAACTGAAAACCAACAGGAAAGTTTGATCAGTTACAGGATGGGGCATCTTACACTTGAAGGGACAAAGAAAATTCTCAGAAGTGTGATTCTGAAAAAAGTGCTGAAAGCAAAATCTCTTCTTGCATTTAAGCAACAAAGAATTTGAAATCAAACTCATCAATGTAATTCCTAAAGCACAAGGAGAAAAGACAGCTAAGAGTTGCTCTGCTCTAAGGACTGTTACTAGTTTATCAGATGTGATCAGTTGATCACAGAGAATTTTGAAAAATTATTTTAAGCTAGCTCTGTTTGGACATGGGCTATAGTAAGACCATGGAGAACATTTTTTTAAGAGTCAAACCTTTGAATGTATTGCATGCTGCACCCATCTTGGTCATCATTGAACAGTATGCGGATAAATGACAGATTTGCAACAAGTTTCTGAGCCAGAAGGTTTTTTTAAATTACTTCCAAGTTCAGAAAAGTGGATTGGGATTATGCTTAAGAAATACTAACTTTAAATGTAATATGAAATTACGTTCTAATGAATTTGCTGTAGAGCAGACTTTTTATGCAATGCATGACAATTCTGTATCTAATTCTGCATTCTGCCATAAATCCCATCAAGCTTTAGCACACCCCAGTTTACCACCACTATTACTGCTTACATCAATCACACAATGTTTACTCTGAACATACACTGGCTTAGTCTGTGGGGGCACTGGAATACAGAAATTCCCAGGAACATATTGAGCATGTGAACCCACCTATTCCACACAATTAAATCCAATACAACAGCAGCATATAAACACACTACTTCTGAAATAGACTGATTTCACTTTTTCTAATCTTCTGTAACTTTTGCAGACACAATCTTAAGATTCTTAGATTAGCTCCCTATCATTTCACATAACAGGCTATGAAATCTTAAAAATGTACCTGGTTCTGTCTCCATTTGGAAAAGAAATCACAGCAAAATCAAAATCTTTAAAATCATATTAGAATACATCTTTGTAGATATTTTTTTCTTTTACAACTAAAATTCCATTCAAGTCTGCGTTTGAATAGATATTCAGAAATATTTTTGAGAAAATAAAAATTCTACACTTCTATCTGTGATGAATTCTGCTTTCTTTTAATAATTGATATCAAGGTCCTCTCTCCAACTTACACATTCACCTGCTCTTTGAACCTACAGTGTTTTATAGGCACACACTACACACAAAGCTCTCTTTGACTGATTAAAATGTGCTCATTTCATCAGCCATGGGAATGCTAAAGAAAAAAATGAAATCACGATGATAAAAAGCTTATTTAAGCTTCAAAAGGAAAGCATACTCAGGGATGCCCCATTTAACATGTAAGCAGTAACAGATACAGCTACCAAAGCATCACAGGAATTGATATTCTGTCAGCAGAGGGGCCAAACTGTCACCATCACCTGTACAGAGATTCAGACTGGCTTTCATTTGGTTGGTGCTATTTCCAATTCTGCCTTTTTTTTTTCTTAGAGAACTGCAAATGTCCAGCACCTCTAGGTCTGTATCTTGTTCAACTCCAGCCTGCTGACACACTGATGAACAGCATCTGCCAATTCAAAGCAGCTCTGACCAGAATGACTTGATGCAATCTGGCAGCCTTAATCATCTTAAGCTGTCCTCTGGAATACCTGTTCTGCATCTCAAAGTGCCTTTTCCACACAAGTAAAAATGGTTGGTGTAACTTTGCAGGAATTCATTGTTTTGTAACACTGGGCAAAATGTTCTACATCTGGATAGCATGGACAAATAGACAAAACCCCCTTTTATTCTCCCAGGTTAACATTTCCTGGAAGAAAGGAGGGCATGATTTAGAGGAAGAGCTGAGGCCTGAACATATGGTTGCTGTAACCTGTGCAACATAAGCTGAGAGAAGGAGAGGGTAGCTCATCCAAGTTCTATTCTGGAATACATCTAAGACACACCCATAGGCATGGTATAGACAAACCAAAGTATCACACACATAACAGGCTTAAAGAAAAAAGCAGAAATAAAAGGCCTTTTGCTAATTTTCTCGCTAGCAGCAAGGGTGATGTCTGCCTTTGCAAAGGGAGTTGGAGGCCAGTGGCAATAGGAGAACAAATTAGCTGTATTGGTCTGGAAAGTTTATGATTAGCTTGGGAGGTCTGAAGCCTGCTGATCACTACAAAAACAACATTTCACTTTGATGCATGTCTATCGACTCTCACTATATTAAAATGTTTTCATTTCTAAATGTGGGTTTCAGCTGCTGTGTCTGGCCACCATGTGACATGAAAGTGAGGATCTTTATGTAACACTTTTTTTTTCTAATCAGTATTTCATATAAGAGAAGTTAGCAAATACTGAATATTCTGTGTGCTTGTGTGTCTGCAGTGATTTAAGAGTTCAAACTGAGACAAAAAACTCATTCCTGAAAACACATACTGGGATAAAATGCACAGGTTCACCACTAGAACTAAATTATCTTACAGCAAATGGAGTGGACAATTCTGATATTTTAAAAATTAAGCCAGAGAACTGCATAAATCAAGATCAAAACTCCACAGTAAAAGCATATGAGCTACCAGGACATTGACCATATATCCTCTAGCAAACATTAGAAAGAATTCATTTGTGTGTTGGCAGAAGTACAGCCCCTTAAGCACTTGTGCAATAAAAACGTCGGACATGACAATCAGACAGTATGAAACTATTCCTCACAGGGGCTTTAATACTTGTTATGAACTGCTCTATTAGACAAGTCCAATCTTTCTTTGCAGCTACCTTTAGTATTTTTTTTGCCAGAGGCAAATAACTCTTTACAAAGTGCCTCTTCCACCTCTGACTTGAGGATTTGGGATTGGTTTCCCTAAATGAGGCTTGTCTTAAATTAGCTTTACAATAAGAAAGAGCTGCAGTTGTACAGAGAAGCAAGTCTGGTAAGCCTCATGTTCTGCTGCTACACTGCATATAAAGCTCCCTCTGTCCTCTCTTCATTGGACCATATGAGAAGGCTGATGGGGATCTTGTGTTTATGGCAATACTCAGGGACTCTGAAAAGTTACGTTCTTACATCTAAGCACAAATGAAATGAGCTGTCTGTGCTCCTACATGGACGGCCATATACAAATCTAATTCAAAATCAAGTTTGGATTTTAAGACAAGCATTGAATGAAGACCAAATTTCACAATTTTAGGGATATTAGTGAATTTAGAGAATTAGAGAACTTTAGAGAAATCTAACATAGATAGAAAACTACTAGGCTGTGATAGTTTGATTTGAAGATGCAGTTCCAATCATCACTTCCAAAGTTACAGCGGGTTTACATTCAACATTCCTTCTGGTCAATCCCTAAATGAAGAGAGAAATGAGAAGCAAAAGTTCTTCAAGTGCCCAGATCCCACACACACAATGACAGCTTCCTTCTTGCACAGTCTTTGTGCAGCTGTTGCCAAGGAAGTAACAGAAAAGCCTCCACAGGTCTTCACTACTCATGAGTCTGTTTTCTTATTAGACAGCCATGCAAATGTCCTTGTGACTTTTGTGCAATATTCTTTCAGCTCATGGAGGCTGCTTATTTCTGCAAGAGTTTCTCCTAGCCCAACAGTTATTTGCAGGTAATTGCAATAATGACAGTTCAAAGATTTTCAGAACAATATGAAAAAATTATATATCACTTCTCTAGAAAATTATTAACAATTTCTTTGCTAAAACAGTTTTGGTGATCCCCAGTTCTCTTAGGCAGGCACATTTTGAATCCTAAACAAAAGCTAATACAGATTTCAAACATTTGATGCTGACAGTTTATAGTGCAAGATAATGTATATTGTTGAGAGCATGTGCTATACAAACCAAGAAAACTGAAGAGATTGATTTAAAATTCACATTACACAGCTTGAGATAAGCTTCTGCATGAACCATCTGTCAAGGACAGCTACCATGATTCTGTGATCAAATAGCTGGTGACACCAGGGAAATTTAGTATACATATGCAAGTAAGCTGGAAATTGTTTTAGACTGCTGTCACTATGCAAACAAACCAAAATGAAAGTTAAACAGAATGTTCTTTGTAATAGCTGAAAAAAGGAAGGGGACATTTCAGACAGATGTCACTGAATGTCTATTGAATATGCTTCTAATATAGTATGAAAAATTATGCCAATGATTTAATGGGTAATTAAGTGGTTGATGTGAATACATTAATAACTTTTTCTTTTCCTTGGTAGTCTGACATTTGTGTTAATTTCATGTCTTGTGTTCCACATTCTTTTAATCAACAAACAGAACAAAATCTGGCACTAACATCAAACTCTGATGAACTAAAGAGGCAAAACTAGGCAACCTTTCAGCTGAAATCCACAGCATTACCCAGTATCACACAACACTGGGGCAGTTGTTGACTTAATGGAAGGAGCATAACACTGCACATTTAAGACACTTCACTTCATGCAAGATTAAATTCAGTTCACTTATCAAGCAGCAAAGAGCTCAGCCATGGAGACACTTAGAACATTGTGGACAGTTTATCATCTGTTTAAATGTAAGAAATATACACTGATGACATTCATGCTGTCAGGCTGACAGAGCAATTGGCTAACTCAGGCACAGGACTTTTGTTTGTTCTAACCCACACTGATTGGTCTACAACACACAAACTTTTTTATCAGCGTTTTCCTCACCATGTTTTCAAAACTTGGACTTTTCACCACATTGTTTCTAAGCTGTGCACTAATACTTATAAAATATAATCTCATACCAATCAGATTTCTACTTTTGGCTATACAGTTTTAACAGCTAACTATAATTTCATTCATTTGCCAGCACAAGTCAGGATTAGTACAGAAAATATAAGGGCAGGAGAACAACTTATAATAGCAATTAATGTCATAAATTCAGGCTGACATCTGATGTCACTACTGCTTATTTAAGTACAATATGAATGCAACAAATGTTAGAAATTTTAAAATATTTTAATTGAACTCAAACATTGGGAAAGTTACTGTTTGTCTGAACTGATCATGAGCTAGTAAAAATTTTGCATTTTCATTGGGTGTGATCTAATCACCTTTCACTGCTCCATCAAAAAACCCTAATGCTTTAGACTTGCCAAGGCCAGGATAGCTTAAGATATTTTACAGACTATTCCCAATGTTGTTTTTGTATACAATAGGTAGCTGTCTATAGAGAGATAACTTTTTAACCAGCACTAGATAAAAATATGATCATGAAGGTATCCACTACCCATCCCCTGACACAAGAGACCCTAAACAGTGAATAAAGGGTTTCGTAGAACAGTGGAAAGACAAGAAGGCAGCACAGTTGCATTGCAGGTTTGCAAATAGAACATTCCAGCTGAACCAAAGTGGGCACAAAAGAGGGCCATTAAAAACAGCAAAACAAAGGATTAGATTCTTTTTGCACTATGTTCTTATTCCCTGTGCAGATTTTTTTCTAGCTGTGTGGTCCCTTGGCTAAAATGAAAAACTTTCCTGGAGGACTTCTGCCATTGCAGTGATGAGGAGTAAGAAGAGGCCAGAGAACACCGACTGCAGCAGGGGTAACCCTTGTTAGGAACAAAAGCTCAGCCTCAGCAATGGAACGGAAGAAGCTGCTAATGAAAAGATGGGAGTCAAGTGGGAGGAGAAGGGCTCTGACTAATACTCATGATGAACTGAGAGGGGGTACAGGAAGACAAGTGTGATGATGAAAAAAGGTGCAGGAACTAAAGGGGTTAGAGGCAGACTCACTGCTAAGTGTGAACTCACAGGTAAGAGCCTCTTCTCAGCATACTGTGAAACAGGAATGTAACATCCATTTAGTTGTTGAGCACTTTGTATCCAAGCAAAGGCATTAGGAGTAATACTTTTGAATTTATTATCTCAGGATATATTGAGAGAGATCATATAAAATTATTCAGGTCATGATTTAAAATGCTTGCCAAATGGACAAAACAAAAAAATGTAAAATTAAAGAATGTGTTTAAGAATTACCCTTCACAAAACAATAAAAATGCATACTTGCAAAACTCAACTGAACACTTTAAATTAGTTATTTAACAAGTAAGAATGTCAAATACAAAATCTGTGCACCAGGCTGTAACACCTTTGTCATCTAGAAACAAACATGGCCAGGTTCTCTCTACTGACAATTTCGAAAGAGGTTTTCTCTGTCTGTAAATGACATAAGTACTGTAACCATTATATTCCATTAACATCATAATCATGAAAGCCTTTGATCTATAGTTTATCAGATAATTTAAAGTGATCTTGCTTTTCCATTGTTTTCCTGAACTTTTATTCCATTCCTAACAGAATCTCTGGGTGGCAATAACATTTTCCCTGTGCAGTAAGATACAGACTGCACAGGGACAATGGCTACAGAAAAAGACATTGCTAAACATACATCAACTTTCATATATATACCCTTCCTCTTTGGGGAGCAGAGGTGTGACAGTGATAGAAGCAGGACAAGCATTTCTGACCCACAGAGCTCCTAAGAATGCTTCCTTCACAACCCTCAAGGAATTGCTACTGACACCCAAGATAAGGACAAGCAGAAAACTGGAGTTCACCCTTTGAGATTTGACTTTCTTCAATTCACTAAAGGATCTCCTCATGGATCAAGGCACTGCTATAAAAGATTTCCAAAAGCAAAACTTCATCTTAAATTTCACATTCAAGTTTCAATAATTAATATTTAATTCTTAGCAAATCCAAAGAGAAGTTGATTAAATCCCTTTAGTCATGAACCCACCTTGCCCTTGGGGAAATTTTCAAAAGCACCTGAAGTGCAAAAAAGCCAGAGATCCATCTGCTGTGTTCATCTTACCCAGCACTTTGAGAAAATCTCCCCCATAAAGCAATAAAAATGTAAAAACATCTCTCAAAGCAAACTTTGCACAAAAATGACTGTCCCCTGTATTCAGCATTAGATTTCTGATGTGCTTCTGAGAGTGCTACTCTTTGGAAAGTAAGCACCTCTTTATTTTGAGAATAAATAAAAAATTTTAAATTACAAATGTCAACTACTTTTCCAGCAAGCAATTCAGCTCAGTATTTCAAAATCCCAACAAACATTCATGAGAAAGTACTTGGAACACTTTTTCTAAGCAAGGCACCAGGTACTTCAGGACCCCAAACTCCCAGGGTGCTGAAGGTCTTCACCAGCACAAGCATTGCTGTGCAAGGCAGAGACCCCCAGGGGAGCGTTCAAGGGACCTGCTCTGAGTACAGAACATTATTTAGCTGTGACAAGCTAAACCAACAACTGCTGGGTCAGGTCTGTGCTGGCAAGTGGCTTCCACCATTGTTCCAAAAGGAACATCTCCAAAAATCTCAGAGTTTTTACCCAGCTCTTATGCCCAGAGCTATTACAGCTGGCATAACACTGAAAAACAAATGCTCAATAGGATAAAGAGAAAAGAGTTTGTGCAGGAAGTCTGCAACTGTGTTCAAAATGAACTCCTGATGACATTTTACATTTTGTATGCAATTGAATTCTTATTTTTTCTTTGTCCCTAAAAAGATCTTTAAAGGAAAAAAAACCCAAACTGTCAAGAGTCCTCGACATAAAAAAGCATGCACTAAATGCTATGGGGTCAAAAGTTTGAAAAACCCAAATATTTTTGGGTATCTTATATATTCTGTGTATCTTTCCTTAACAGCACTCTTAGCACTGAGGAGAACACTGAGCCCATCTCCTCCTCCTGCTCTCGGCCTGCCGGTCCCTGGAGGCTCTGAGGCAGCCCTGCAAGCAGCCAGGTAGGTCAGCCCTGCTTGGGCTGAGCTCTGGGCAGCTGTACCAGCCCTGGGATCCACAGCCCTCCTGCCCAGGAGCCAGCTTTCTCCACACAAGCTTCACTGGCAACCGTGCCAAGGAATTAACCAGAGACTCAAGCCACTGGGGGGTTCATATGATTCCAAAAAAGCCAATCTGAACACAGTAAACTGTAAACTACTAACTAAGCCTTCTAAAACCTTATTATAGAAATTAATTACTCCTGAGTAGAAGGCTGGCATGCAAAAATGTTTTCAGAACCATAATATTCTCTAGATGACAGCCCTAGGCACAGCTGCTGAAATAATTGTCCACCATGTGAAAACTGAGGTTTACTGGTAAAAACTTCCACAAAAGATTTTCATAAATCAGTGCACCCACTCAACACAAACACCACAGAGCAACATCCAAAGATTCCTGCTTACAGTTTTTCACTGAGCACTGCTGCCTTACAGCCAAAGATGGTACATTTTGCAATTGTTTCTATGCAGTTACTTCTAAAGAAATGCCTACATGATATTTGCAGCAGATGCAACTCCCTCTGTCCTCCTTCAAACTCACCAGATGCCGAATTTCCCTGTGCAGAACAAGGGTGAAAGGTGTAAAATTTAACAGTGGGACCACATGCCTTTCTGAGACAAAGTACCAGGCACACTCAGGATCAGCATCATGTGGCTACAAAGCTTCTGCATGGCAAGGAGCATGAGCCAAAACCCCTTGGATCTGCCTGCCAAAAAGCATGGCAAAGGATTACTTCAAAGCAAGCTGGAAGTAGATTATTTGAGCGCCTGAGGCTTTTGGCTGAAAATTTTTTGACTGGATGTCATATGCATACCTCAGTCTTAGGGGTGCAATTTTAACTATTATCTTAGCAGAGGCTAAAACAAAAAAAGGAAAAAATAAAGTAAAAACACAGGAAAGAAAGCTTCTGAATTAAATCTCTCTGCAGAGACACCACATCACCTTCTGGATCCGGACATGGAAACAAACTCAGTACTCACTGCATCAAAATCACAGTGTAAGACTATGCTTAGTGTAAGAAAAATAATTCAACAAATGTGCATGCATAACTGACTGCTGGCTTTCATACCATCCATTAAGTTCTGAAGGTTTTAGAGCAGAAGGTTATTTTGAAGTTTACCACTCTTACAGTACTGTCAGTTCTCCCACTTTTTGCACCTCCAAATGTTTTTAGAAAATGTCATTGCAGCCAGGCGTGTCATCCTGTGGGTTCCACCACACCAGCAATGACCAACAGGCAAAAGACCCAACAGTGCTTCTGAACCCAGGCTCATTTCAACAAACAGACTGATCACAGGCTTCCTGGGTTTTCATCAAAAGCATTAGGAATAATGCAGCATGAATCTTAAATATGCCAGTCCAAGAGAAAAGGCTGCAGTTATTAAATCTGATTTACTGAAAAGCTCAGAAGTCAGATTAGGACAGAAGACATTTATAAAGACCAAATAGCTATGCTGACATCAAATTACTCAGCTACTGGGCCAAAACAATCAAGATAAATTATATTGTGCTAAAAATATTATCAGAAATACAACCCAAAATAGCAATTAAAAAAAAGCTCCAAGGAAAGAGAGGCTTAAAATGAAAAAGAGTGGTTTACACATTCTAGCCTCAGACAAGTAAAAAAAACCCTACAGACGTAATTTTATCTGCTCTACTTGTTTTGCAGCACAAGTACATGACACAAAGTACCTAGAAAAAAAACAACTGGGTCTAGCAGAACACTGAAACCTGATGCAGCTTTTGCAGGTACATTTGCAAAATTCACTGGTTTAGATTAATCTCTAGCAGTATTCCATTGGGAGTATGTGAAGAGATTAAAAATCTACCTATGTTTTTTTACTTACACCTCTAACACTCCACAAATACATAGAAGCACAATCTAAGAATTTGTAAAACAGGATTTATTCTTTGCTGTACCCAGAAATAATGTGTTCCACTGTTAAATCCCAAAACTTAAATTTATGCATTTCCCTGAACTTCCCAAGTCCCCAAGTCAAACACATATGAAAAAGAGAAACCTTGTGATTTCAGCACACATCTTTGTTCTCACAAGCCTTAGCACCAACCTAGTTATTCCCTAAAGGAATATTTATTTCCTAAAGGAAAAATTCAGTCAGAAACAGCAGCAAAGAGAATTAAACAGTATCAAAACATTCAGTCAATTTTGGCTTGTTATTTGTTAGTTACAACTTTATGTTACAGCAGGAATAAAAAACTTGACAGTTTGGCATCTGAAAAGCATTCAGTTACATAATACCTGATACTGTGTACAGCAGATGTTCTCAAACCAGAGCCCACTGCCCTCATGAGACCAGTAAAGACCTTCTAGGGCTTTGCAAAGTTCCTTGATTTGGCTTGTAAACTTGTGCAGTTACTTAAGGCCTTGTTAGAGGGGGAAAGGGTCTCCAGAAAAACCAAGTCTTCAAAGATTAAGAAAAGATCATCTGGTTTCACAGTATGTGCACAAGCACAAACTGATGATTTAAAATGCTCATATGAGTTAAGATCTGAACAATATTTATTTTTATCATGCCATGGCAACAGAGAAAATTTGAGTATGGAAACAGCTCTTCTATCCCTGTCTGGGGAGTTATTTGAGCAACCTGTGTTCCTTCCTCACCTGCCCAGAGCCTCCTTGTGGCCCTGCCAGTGCTCCTGCTGTATTCCTAGAGAGCAGCAGACAGCCAGGAGCTGCAGGAATCAAGCAGCTTTCCTTGTCCTGCCATGGCTTTTGGCCTTCCCCTCCCAGGCAGAGTCAGGGTTTCCCTGCCACACACACAGCCAGAGCAATCATGAGAACTTTCAAAGGCAGCAGACAAAGGTGAGCTCCCACAACTGGGAAGGCTGAGAGCTGACTGGCGTGCAAGGCTTTGGGGCAGAAAAGGTACAAAGGCTGGGTTGGACTGCAAATGAACACACTGATGACATCATCTCACTCACAGGATATGCTGATCACTACACACCTGTGAGATCTCTCTCAAAGGCTCCAGTTCAGAAACAGATTTCCTTTATAGTTTATATGAATTCTCTTTTTGCTGGAAAACAGTCACAGCATTGCTTTGTTTACCCAAATACAGATTTCTGCTTGGGAACCACTAAAAAGCCAGAGAAAATGTTACATTCAGAAGTAAGATCACTCAAGGAAATTGCTAGTTTGCAGAAAGCCAGTAAAAATACAGAGCCAAAAGCCCCATGTGAGTAATTGCCAGATTTTGGAATGATGCTGTTCAAGACTTGATAAACTACTGCCACCACAGCTCTCTGTGTTAGGCTGGCTGCAATTATTTCCCATTGAAATAAACAAAAAAATGTGTCACATGCTGTACTTCCTACTTCAGTGCAACAGCAGTGGGCACTATTCCTGTGTCATTAACTATTTTTTCATCTACTGTAACTTTTTCCCCTATTAAATATGTGTTTCTGATTGTATCCATGTGAGATACATTAGTAAAGCATTTTCATTAGTATATCTGGCTTGGAAATGCTTTCTAGTGTTACAAGACTCAGTCAGTCAGTAAAGCTTCAATTCATCAAAGCACTTAAGCCTGCACCTAACTCCAAGTATGCACCTAATCCCATTGACTTTAATGGGACTGCTTACTTGCTTAGTTAGGCATGCATTTAAAAATCAAGGTCCATGTAAGCATAATTGTGCTCTTTGGCCTGGTCCCAAGCCCTTAAAAAAGGAAAAAAACAGGATGGAGAACAAATGTTCAGCAGAGCTGTAAGAAGGCACAGCAGCTTTCTAGGAAATATGCACAACATAACAAATAATTTAACCATCCTTACAGAAAGTCCCAACAATCAGAGTTAGCTTTAGCTGGCAATCCAGTTATTGAATTCCACCAAGATATTTTCAAACCTAAATTGAGCACTTTTAGGAATATTCATTCAATAAAGTTGTTAGAAATCATAAGTAAAAGAAAACTGTAAGCATTTTGTGTGTTTATGCTGTTTCTCATTTTTCTAGTTACTAAGGAATACAATTCTCCAATGCTGCTAAGCACTGACACCTCCCCCACTTGTTATTGGGTTGAACTTCATATTAAATGGTTTTAGAACAATGTATACAAAGTCTAAATTTGGAATATAATTTCAACAAGGTGCACTGCTGTAATCAAGAATTCAGTCCTGCAGCTTAAACTTCTACAGCATGTTAGACACAGAAAAACTTGAGGGCGGGAACACAATGCAAATGGTGAAACTGAGGACTTCCAACTTCCTCCCCTTTGCATGACAGATGTTCAAAAGAGAGCAAAGGCAGCTGTAAGCCTCTAGAACATGAAGTGGCAATGGTTTCATTCAGATTATTAAGATTATTTAAACACACATGAGAAGTGAGATTTTTCCAAGACTGATAAATCCTCTTCATCCTTCCTAATAATCAGGGTAGATAAAGATAATAAGGTTCTGACAAAAAAAAAAAAAAAGCTTTCTGTTGCATAAAACCAGGATAATTATTTCTCTCTCAGAATGGCACTCAGACATGATAGTTCAAATGGCCAAAAAACTGATTTTTAGATAAGATTTTTATGTAGTTTTATAAAATGATTACCATAAAGTTTAACATTAGAAGAACAACTAGACTGAACACATTTTCTGAGGGATCAAGTTTCAGTTATACTTTACTCAGCAAAGCTGCCTTGCAGGAGAAAACAAATAAGATGAACCCATTTTTTAACAATGACTCATAGTGCAAAATAACCCTGAAGCTTCTCTTAAGTACTGTTTTCACTAATATAACTACAAAAACACAAGACTTTAAACTCCTATTACATTAGTTTCACAGAAAATACATCATAGTTTGCTGTAATGCCTCCTGAAAAGCAAAGCAATATCCAGGGCTTTAGGTATCTGGTACAATTGAAAGGTTAGGCAACAGCAATTGGAAGCACACATTTTAAAAAGCCCTGCACAAGAAGTCAAGTGTTTTACAGTCCAGCAAGATGCAGTTAGTTAACACTGCTGTTTATGATCTCCTTTTGGACTGGTTTAATTGGTTCTATCCCCTATCTGGTCTCCAGCAGCAGTAAAGCATCCATGATATATGTATATCACAATGTACAAGTACTACTTGCAAAACAGTAACTTTTTTTTTATGTCTTACTCTTCTAGAAAATAGAAATTTAAGCTTTATAAATGCACCAGATGGGGAAAACAAACCTATAAAGGCAATTCCAAGCTCCAGCCTAGCCTCAGTAGCTGTACAAATTCATTAGTGTCCATAACAGAGGTGAATGACCTTGGAGCAGTGTAGGAGCCCCCTGCAAACATTCCAGAGTTCAGAAGTCATGTCCATCACACTGCGACTTTGTGCTGGCAAAGGGACTTAACAAACTTCAGGCACGTAAGATAAACTGCATCTGCCACATGCAGCCAACTCTAAACAAACAAGTCTTGCAGTAATAAAATTTATTTGTTTTAATAAAATTCTATAGGCTGTAAAACAATATCCTCGTGCAGGTAGGATTTCCACAGGTCAAAGACTTTTCAGTCATGCTCCATTTCTTGAAATGTGAGCATAAACTGCAACAATCCCTTTAAAATGAAGCCTTGCCATGGTAGGAGATATATATACACAATTATGACTATTTTCTAGTCTTGCAGAATACAGATATTTTAGGATGCTTCCATGCAGGTCACCATACCAACTTAAGGGTCTAAAAGTCAGTTATTCAGGCACTCACCCAGTTTCAGTGCTTAGGTACTTCCTCCATTCAGCACAACAACGAGATGACACCTCCCTGTAATACTCAATGCTTGGGCAAGGCCACCTGAATAAATCTTAACAGTTGTTTCCTCTCTCTCAGCAGACATTGAAATTAATATTTTGATATTAAGACCCCAAATTTAGGGACCAATTTGACTGTGTTCACATTTCATTTAAATAAGCTTAAGTGAATGCCTATTCTTTCATACCTCTTGATATTTCACATTCAGACCTTCTACTATTTTACTAAATAAAACTTTTTTTACATGCATTGTTTATGAGAATTTTAAATCATGAAATAACTGCATGAATGTGAGGACTTCTATTTTTAAACATGTGGGAAAGTTTGGCCAAGTTCTTCTTCAGCTTTGGTCACATACACAAGCGTAACAAAATGAGATTGGTCTATCAACACAAACCCCAAAGAGATCTTCTGCAATGGCTGAGGTAAATTCAGACATACTGGTCTTTGCATTTTAAGTACTGAAAATTATGGAAACCCAAACCCACATTTCTACTTCTCATAAAGCACTACCTCTGTGTGCATGGTACATCTGGCTTGAACCCCCTGAAGAAAAATATTCAGTAAGACAAAGATGAAGAACTTTTACTTCAAGAAGATTCAAGTGCTGATCAAAATACCTTAATGTAGTCTGTAAAATACAGAAATATATCTAAGCAATGTAGAATCACTGAAATCAAATGGCACCAGAAGAAAGGGGAAGGTGAGGCACACCCAAAAACCTAAACTGAATCACATCCTTTTTGAAGTCATGTAATACATACTAGCTAGGAATGCTCAGAAAAAAGTAATGCCTGTTTATTGCACTGAATTTCAAGGCACAAATAAAATTTATTAGTTTTTACAGAATTACTGGTAGCTCCAAGAAACTCAATGTTTCCCCCTAAAATAATGTTCCCTTCAGCAGAGACATCCATCACTATAAAAATTTGCCTGCTCCCAAAGAACATACCAAAAAGGAAACAATTCACCATTAAATGCATCCCAAAAAGAAAAAGAAAAAAAAAGTAAAGAAACCAATCAAAACAAGATGCTTTTCCAGTATTATTTATGTGTTGCCCAGAGTATTCTCATTGAAGTGACAATTTCCTCAGCAACAACAGAAAAGGTGTCCTGAATCCCAATGGACCAGATGAAGAAATCAGAGGTCCAAGATATATTTCTGCTGTTCTTCCTAAGGTCACTATCTCAAGCTCCAGCACAACAGTTAATGGAACTAATTAATTTTAGCCTAAAATAGCTTTCAGTAGCAATGAGATTGCTAAAAATGGATCAATTTGCTGCAGAATTTGTTGAGATGCAGGCCTGGCTTCTCTTCTAATAGGTATGTTTACTCAATTTTCCCCTAGCAGCTACCCCCATTCCTCAAGGGAACAGTGTCCTCTTGTTCACACTGTTTTGGATCATGAAAGCTCATGGAAAAATTAAGAGCTATTCTAGAAAACTTAATTTTTTTGTATGAGTGAAATCAATATTCGAGCTACAGCTAGCTACTGAAATGAGGAACAGAACTACAGTAATTGTAAAACCCTTCACCCACAGCAAATGGAATGCAAACCTATTATCTTGAGTCTCTAGCTGCAGCAATTCCAGGCTGCATTATTTCCTACTTGACATGAACAAGCTTCATAGTCACAGGTGGTTACTGTTTTCTGGGAATCTGCAATAATGTAGTGTCACATCCAGCCCCTAAGCACATTCTAACCTGAGCAAACAGCAGTTGATTTAAAACCATGTTTTCTTCAAGATATTTGCTGTACTGCACATACTGCACAGGTGTGTGAAACCAACACTTCCTTCTCATTCTACCCAAGCTGTATAAGACTCCAAAGTCCCCCATTATCTCCTCCACAGAATGCTCTTTCTTACCTGTGTGACTGCAAATCCATGACAGAGCTGTCCAGATTTGGTTCTGCTCTGAATATCATCAACAAAATCACCAAGTAAGTTACAACTAAAGAATTCCAATTCTTCTTTTCATTGCACTTCCCACTCTATGTAACTGGGTCAAACTGTGTGTGCTAAAGGGTACAAATCAGTCATACAGATATGGTGGGAAACAGCCTTCTAGGAAAACAAGACTACATTCATTTACTGGAATCTTATGTCAAGATGATGTTGAAGAAGAAGCATCTCCTTTGCAAGAACATGCATTTAACATCACTGCAGGAACTTAGTTCCCTTCAAAAATGTTCTGCTAAGCAATTCTTCCACTTTGCATTGTGTAAGACACCACCAAGGCACACTTGAAAAAGGGAGGGAGGGGAGGGAAGGGAGGGAGGGAAGGGAGGGAGGAGGGAAGGGAAGGGAAGGAAGGGAAGGGAAGGGAAGGGAAGAAGGGAGGAAGGAAGAAGGGAAGGGAAGGGAAGGAAGGAAGGGAAGGGAAGGGAAGGAAGGGAAGGGAAGGGAAGGGAAGGGAAGGGAAGGGAAGGGAAGGGAAGGGAGGAAGGGAAGGGAAGGGAAGGGAAGGGAAGGGAAGGGAAGGGAAGGGAAGGGAAGGGAAGGGAAGGAAGGGAAGGGAAGGAGGAAGGGAAGGGAAGGGAAGGGAAGGGAAGGGAAGGGAAGGAAGGAAGGGAAGGGAAGGGAAGGGAAGGGAAGGGAAGGGAAGGGAAGGGAAGGGAAGGGAAGGGAAGGGCCTCTGTCACAGAAACATTTGGAATTAGAGGACTGCTTTTTCTCACAACTAGTTTCTTATGTTGCTCACTAGAATTCTGCAGATGTTTTTCATATTTACACAGGAACCAAACTGATCTGCATGTTGCCACCTC
Organism: Zonotrichia leucophrys gambelii; assembly: GCF_028769735.1. Taxonomy (NCBI): domain Eukaryota; kingdom Metazoa; phylum Chordata; class Aves; order Passeriformes; family Passerellidae; genus Zonotrichia; species Zonotrichia leucophrys. The sequence goes on along the minus strand of NC_088180.1, from coordinate 6,099,866 downwards.
TGACACTACAGTTCTTTGTGTGTTCATGACCTTGATAAGAATAAGCCAGACTACATATAAATAGCATCATCAACAGTGCAATATCAGTAACTAACAAGTCTGACATTTCTGATTTCTGCAAGGTCAACAGAGCATTTACTACAATTATAGGCACAGTTCTACTATGGAAAGAAAAAGGCAATACCTGTAGAAACATTTTGTATTTTATAGAAGAAAACACATTTTTCTTTCAAATTTATCTTTCCCTGTTATGAAATACATATATATGTATGTTTCTGATTTCCACTTCACAGGATTTGTAAAAATTACACACAAGGCAAACTACACTAAAACACTGCCAGTGGACTACTAGGATTGCTTGACTCTGGACACAGCAACTTTAACCTTGGCCACATTTTCAATTTCAGGTTCTGTTAAAAACTCAATTTCACCAAGTTTGAACAAGCTCATTTTGATCTAGCTGTACACCATTTTTCAATCTCTAATCTTATTAAATTTCACAGACTGAGGGGGTAGTAGATGGCATCCAGGATTTTTTTTTTCTGAACTTTTGTAAAAAGCTCAAAACCCTAATGTGAAAGCTTAAGCATTGTGAAATTTAAACTGAAGTGAAACTAAATTGTATCTAAATTGTAAACGAGCTGCTGCACAAAAATTCAAACTCTGGTCTCAGCAAAGGGTTAAGACTCAGATTCTTGTTTTCCCTGAGAATATTCTCCCACCTTTGTTTAGCTGAAAGGCAAAGCACAACTTCCTGCAGACAAGTATGGTCAAAATATACATAAATTACACAAATCCAGCTTGTTACAGAAACACAACACTGCTGTTAATTTGGCCCTAAGTACTTTTCACTAGCATTAGGACACACAAATCACATTAATCCTATGAAACAAAGATTTGCTACATAATTCTCATCTTAAGGTGGAGAATCTGGACATTAAAAACACATTTGGGACAAAGATGTATCACATGGAAGAGATGAGAACCAGTTGCCAGCAAGACACCCAAGAGAGGGAGGGAAGTCCCAAAACTACTGGGCTCCACCTTGGTTAAAAAAACTGGTTCTTAACAGGGCTACAGCATCCAAAAAGAAGGCTCTGGGTGCAGTTTGCACACTCAGCAGACACTCAGTTCCCTTGCACAAGTTAGACTAACAACAACCAGAGGTAAATGAAATATCCAAGGTCCCACAGTTGGCTGGAATAGGGATCTGCATGCACAGCAGCTCTCTGGAGCAAGCAGCAGCCACTCAGCCCAGCCCAGGGCTCGGTCTCTCCACGAGACAGTCACACAGTGGCACCTGCCTATCCCAAGAGCTACAGCTTTCACAGTTTGGGTCTAACACAGCGAGTCAATACTTCCAGCATATTTCAAAACAGAGCAGCTCCTCAACTATTTGCTCTGGGTCATCAATATCTGTGTGTGCAAGTGCTGCATAAAAAGAAGAATGGATACTACGCACAACTACAGCCTCTGTGGACCTTCTTCCCAGGGATTTATTTATTCGTGTGACAAGTTTGCCTATCCCAGTCTACCAAAATTGTAATCTTTGTTTTAAAAGAAGTGCCTAAAAACATACTGGACCCTTTCCAGGCTCTAAAGTAATATTATAATGTAGTTAAATGAAAACAAAGCCTAAATACTTAATTTCCTGTAGATTTCCAAGATTGCTGTTTCAGTTTCCTGACTAAATAATAGGTATTTTGGAATATTCTGTTACAGTTATTAGCATTTTCAATTTGCTCCTAGAAGTCATCAAAACAAAATTAAGCATTAACTTACTCTTTGGCTCCTTAGTAAACATCAGCTTAGATCAGACAACATTTTGCTGCACTGTCCTCGCTTTCTAAAAATTCCTCTGTTTTCACTAAGTCTTCTGGGTTACTGGCATCTGGTAGTTTATTAGAATTAACGAAGTCAAAGCCCTAGTGCCTAAATTCTGAAGTTCCTGAAATTATTGAATTGTAATAAATTTTTCATTTAATCAGTGATTTATCTGTTTTAGCAATAATTAAAATACTACCAATACTCACCTGTCATCACGTATAAGAGTATCGCAAAAAAAAAAAAAAAAAAGATGAAAAAACCTTTAGCTGTAAAAGCTGTAAATACACTTAAATATACTTCCATACTGTATTTCTAAGGACTGACTTTTAGATGAGGCCTGAAATATCACTAGTCAACACAGCTACCACTGCTAGCACAAGGGAGTACAACTGCAAACAAAGAAAAAACCCTGCTCTCCAGACCACAGATATCACAGGAGGCAGCATGGATTGAAAGTGACAGAGAAAGTACCAAAACAAATCAAATTAAAATGAATACTAATTCCATTTATTGTTTCAATTATTGTTTTAGCACTCACCTCATAAATCCTCCCACATGAAAGCCTTTATTTTTCCTCACAACTGTTCATAAATAGCCCCTCTTCTACTTCATGATCCCACCTGCCATGAGAACACATCAATCTGCTAATAAGCTGTCTCTACCATACATATGTCTTTTCTTTAATGTATAGTAAATTAAAGTTTTACTGCACATTCCAACTCTACTGCAGGTTAAATTCTAGTAACTGACACCATGCAAGCAAGCAGAGAGAAAGTACACAACCAAAGGAGAATTCTCATTAAATATGTGATATACAATCTTGCTCTAATGCTGTACAATTCTTTTTTATTCTCCTTGCTCTTATGTTTATGATGATAAAATAATTTGTGACTGTTTACAGTGACAGTCTTCTAGTATGAACATTAGCAGACAACAATAAATTCAAGAACAGCTTCTTCATTTTTATTTTTGTGCACGACATAACACACCACCCCCACAGTGAGTGAGTTCCCCTTCCCAGAATTTTTCTGGGACAATGGTACAAAGCTGATGCTGCCCATTCAGAGCCTCTACTGTCACAGAACACAGGGTCAGTGAGCCAAATTCACATGCTCCAATGTCAACACCTGTCTGAGGGGGTCTGCTGACAATCTCTACTGTCAGGCAGCTGACCAAGGATCTTTTTAAGCATTCTGCAGAGAGGAATCTAAAAGCCCTTTTTGGGAGTCCCAAGCTAACCACCACAATGAGATGCTGAAAGTCAAATGGCTTGAACATTTCCAGGACGAGAAACATAATTCAGCCAGTTAACAGCAAAAGGTATCATTTATACTGCAGGAGTAATTGTGAAGTTTTCAGCCCTCTTCTAAATAGGAGAACAAGAATGAATATTTATGCAGCCAATCCCTCCTTAATAGCCTTCTCCCCACTGCTGGCTCGTCCAGGTGTTTAACAGATCCCTTCAATGTGAGCTGCAGAACGTTACTTCTGCTGCACCCCTCTTTGTTTCTTTACAATAAAATCTAAATTACTTTGTTTCCTTCTGCTATTTAACCTCAGAAGAGGGGTCCTGTACTAGCTACATGACTTTTTACAACTGCTTTCCCAAACTTTCATTGAAATCAAATGTATTTCAACTGGTTGAAATTTCTTGTTTTTTTTTTTTTCCTTTAAACTGCTGTAATCTAACACAAAACAGGTTTGGTTCTACTGGTTACCTAAAAGGCATAAACTACATCTTAGTAATTTCTGCATAAGAGACATGACATCAAACCCTTCACCTCCACCATGACACAGAGTACACAGCTCCTCGTTGGTTTCCTCATTTGTGAATGCAGGGTAGTGCTGCAATCTATCTTCCTATGGGCTACCATAGCTGGGTTTGTTCGAGTGCATCCATGAATATTTGGCAAGAGACTGAGAAAAAGGAATAGCTAAGATCACATTTATTTTCTGTTTTTATCCAAACTCCTTTTTTCTTGTCTGCATTTAATTTCTCCATCACAGAAAGCCAGTATTTCAGGGAAAAAAACCAGTCATCATGAGTTCAGGGCTTTTTATGAACAACCACGTGAAGGGACTGGTGTGTCACTGCATGTGTCTTCATGAACACTCCCAGCCTCCTTTTATACACTATCCCACAGGACTTCATCTTGTTTCTTTAAAACTAAGCTGGAGTGATCATTTAATTATTGCAACCTAGGGAATAATTAATTATTCATCAACACCTGACTTCACTTTCAATCTAATATACATCAAACTGTTTAATCAGAAAAAATCAAGGCCCAACAACATGCAATACTTTTTTTCTACTCCACTGCTATACCAAGCATTCTTGAAAACTTCAGATTTTTTTCAGATTTACTTTGGATTTATCATTTTTAATATCAATTTCAAATTAGTTCAAAGAGAAGCATAACTCAAGGATAATAAAATTCCCTAATTGTGTCAATTAATCATTAGAGATAACAGCATTTGCTTTCAGAACAACTTCTCTAGTGATACAATTAAGCTGGGATGTATTTTCTACTGTCAGCCAATCTATGAAGACAAAGGCATACTGCAGATAAGGATTATATTCTACCTTTTTATAAAGACAAACCACATCTGAAAAAATTATTTTTAAAATTGCAGAAATAAGAACAAAATAAAGGTACACAACACACTATTACTTTGCTGTATCTCAAGCTGCTTCTGATAGGCAGGTTAGACATTCCTGACCACATCAGACAGGAGAGCAGAGTGGGGAGCACAGAGCGAACCAGAATCTGCATTGGCCATTCTATGCTGCACTTCAGCACCTACTTTTGCTTAAAGCAAAGCAAACCTTTTCCAAGCAATGTGCTATGTATGTAGCACACATAAAAGCAGCTAAAAACCTTTTAGAATGAAGATATTTTGTAATACCATTTTGGTTGGTTTGGTGGTTTTTTTTTTTTTCAAATGTTAAATGCCATTGTAAATAACATCTGATCCTGATAAGGTCTGTTTTCCTGGGTCATTTATAGCAGAACTATAGATTCAGACAGCAGCTCCATGGAAGAATGAGGAGCTCCATCCTTTAGATTGTGAGGTCTTTTCCACAACAAGACACTGCTGGACAATAGGAAAAGAACAAATATGCAGACCCAGTGCTTAGTCATTTTGTCTGAACTTGAATATTTGCTACTCACAACCACCTACCACCAGATTTCACACCAGTTCAAAGGCAAACTTAAAACAATAATGTCATCTATAGTTCTCTTACCTGGACATTAGCACACACCAGCACAGTTCCAAATAGGAGCTCCTTGCCTCATCCTGCTTTTCTGATGGAGATTCAGCATGGTTGGCTATGCTTCCTAGAGCTGACACAAGTTACCTCTCTAGAAAGTTTGCAAGGTTTCCAATAGCTGATGCATTCTTTTTGTTTTAGGCAAGTAAAATCTCTACTACCAATCATTTTGCTACTTAAATTACAGTGTGTAACTTAACTTACACAGTTCGTCTTAAAACTGTGCAGATATTTTTCTATTAACGTCAACAGGTAGCTGGAAGACGAAAACAAACTACATTGCAAGAGAATATATAATATAAATATCAGGAGACAGAAAAGAATTGTTTCATGCACCTTTGAGAGGTATCTGCAGTTCCCAGCCAAACAGAATTTTGGTTGGAATGCTGAATGATCCTTTGTAAAGCGCGCCCTCGCGTGGTAACTAACAGCTCTGCCAAAGCGATTTTTTTCACAGCTCCCAGGTGACGTTTCTGCCTCCAAAACCACCTCGAGTCGGTGCTCACACCTGCCCAGGTACTGGGGCGGCTTCTCCGAGTGGGAGTGTCCCAGACACATGCAACAACACATGCTACATTCTGCCCTAGAGGCACTTGCTCAATCTATGGGCAAGGTCAGAATTATTAAGAACATTCTTTTCTCATAGCTTGTTTATTAAAGTCTCCTCAGTATTCTCTCTGCATTTTTCTTCTAAGATTAAAAGTTACTGAGTAGGACCAACCCACTCTCTCCAGAAGAAATGTAAGGATACACACAATTCACACAAAAGAAGGAAAAAATCTTGAAGTAAGAAAACAGGCAATTCTGACTAAATAGCAAATTGAAGGAAGTCTCATTGGCAGTCACTCTTTAATTTAATAGCACTGTCAAAACGTAGGGTTAGAAGAGGAGTAGCAAATATATTTACAAAAACGACATCTACTCAATAATACTGAAACATATTCCAAGCCTGTGTATTAGGAATAATCAGCTGTAGCACCAAATAAAAACTATAAAAAACCACAAGTGGAACTCAATGGGACTGTCAAGGAAAACATTTGTTCACTCTAAAAAATCCATCAGTAATAATATTATTCAAGTGTGCAGAAAACCAAACTTACAGAGAAATAATGCAGCTGATTTTCAATATCATTGTTCTACTTCTTTCTTCTGCATAGGTAGAATATCACCCCATTCTTCCTGCCTTGTCTTGTTTTATTTTAAAAGTATTTAATTAATTTAAGAAGTTTTAATTTCATTAGGATTCAGGAAATAGATAATCATTTCAATGAAAAGTGAGTTTTTGTAGCACTTGGGTTGGTATATGTGTCAGTTATGACAGTGTCACAGACAGACAATATATGTTCTTATAATGAAATGCTCTAATGTGTTGGGCTTTTTCACTTCAAGTTTTTTTAAGGACTATTTCATCTCATATATCATATTCTTTACTATACTTCTGAATAATCTTTATTATTTCAGCATTTTCCATCTTCTTTTTCCTCTTAAGGTAAGCTGAAAATACTAACCAAAACCAATGGTCCTGGGAACAAAACAGATAATGGTTTGTAACACAGGGATATTACTGTTTTGGTAATGTAAAAAAATGTCCAACAGAGGGTGATAGAGACCATATGTTTGTAAGACACAACTCAATTATCAGTTTTCTGAGTCATGGATCAGAAATGCAGTTAAAACAAGTTTCTGGCCCTTTCTGAATTAGACTGAGATCAAGGAAAGCTTTAAAGCACAACCAACTTCACCCAGATCTATCCTGCCCAAAGGAAATTCAAAGCTATGGCTTTGCTTGCACTAAGAAACACAGAACAGAAACAAACATGGCATTGTCCAGATGTGCACAAGTAAGAGGAATTGGGACACGCAGAGGACAAGGCTGTATTCATCAGTGATTTCCCCTGGCAAACCAACTATTTAAACTGAACTTGACCTTTCACTATTTGAGTTCATGAGTCACATCTGAGCCACTTCTGCAGCTTTTGCCAACACATATAGGAAACATCAGCCAAGCGTCAAATGCCCCTCGCTAGGAATTTATTTCTTTCACTAACCTCACTTGAAAGATTACAATTTTTTTCTAAACACTGTAACATTTTGTTTAAAATTGCTACCATCTTGCAAAGAGTGCATTTATTCATTGCAAATGGAATCTACACAACAGATGGCAAAAAGTCAACACAGCAGCCCTTTCTGAACCCATGAAATGTAACCACTCAATTGTTTTCTAAGAGAACATCACTGCTGAGTAAAAGGAGAGCCAATAAGACCTGAGGCAAACATGGCCCAATCAGAAAAGTTTGACTACAAGCAGCTATAAAGCAATCCAAAGAAACCATTCTGTTGCAGACTCTGAAAAATATCTCCACTCTAAAACTGAATAAAAAAGAGATTGTATTTCTTTCTTATTTAAGCTTTCAATCTTTTTGCTCTGGTTCTTTCAAAGAACCTCTTCTGCAGAAAGTAAAATACGTTGAAAAAGATCATTGGCACACACCTTAATTGGGGCTAAAATCCTAAATCCATCCCTTCAGCACTCCTTAGTTTGTTCTCAGTAAACACAAAAGTTATTAAGAAATCCCCCAACCTGCAATAACAAAAGCGAATGTTTTTCACATCTACTTTAATACAAATAAGATTTAAGAAAAAGAAGCAAGTTTAAGGCAGCAGTGCCCAGGTTTGGGCAGGGGGGCAGCGCGCCTTACCTTGCACTGCCCCGCCACGCAGATGGCCGTGCCGTTGGGCTCGCAGGGGGTGCCGTCGATCACGGTCTCCGCCTGGCGCACGTAGAAGCGGTAGCCGATGGCGCGGCAGTTCAGCTCACACTTCTGGCTGCCCTTCACTGTGGACACAACGCAAAGGCCTCGTTACAAAGAGCACAGCAGGAGATTGGGAAAGGAAAAGCTCCTTAAACGAGCACTAAGGTCTGAGGGGAAGAAACAAATATGCAAACAAAGCATTTTAAGTGACCACACCAAATGAACGGTGATTAAGAAACCAACTCCAAGATAGGCATTCCAACACACCTTATCACAGTGTAAACAGCACCTCCATTGGTAACGACTGACACTTCCCTAAATGACCAAGAGTGCTTTTAGTTCCTTAAAAACATTGCCCGGTTCTTCTACCTAAAGCATAGTGACATGTTATGACATTTCATAACTCCTGGGTGTCAGAAAAATTACACCATCATCAGAAGGGTGTGCATCAAATCAGGCTCACTTATACCAGTCTGCTCAGGGCCGTTAGGTCTACAGACATCCAGCACTGAGAAACACTTTAAACAGGATAGATGCACATTTGTAAAAATTCTCTTGTTTTTTCTCTTCATTTTTACAACTCAACTCTTGCATTCTATTCCACTAAATCTCATTTTCATAAATGTATAAAATGCATTCTCATTCAAAACCCTGTGATTTCTGCTGACATGCAAGAAGCAATAGGAAATCAGTCCTCTGAACTCTGGGTGAGAGGAACACAGAAGACAAGAAGCAAGACATGTTGTCTTCCCCTGTGAAAATCTGTTCCTGGAGCAGATACAGTCTAACACTCCCCACATCTTATGCTATCAGGTTTGTTAACACATTTGTGTAGCCTTTCTGTTGCAAATCGTCTGTCAGGTCAGAGTTGCTCTCAGCTTATTACCCATTTGCTAACTGACATAACAGTATCTTCAGCTTCTTTCCAACCCAGAGCAGTGCTGATACTCAGTGGCAGCAAGGTCCAAACAGAAATCTTTTTTTATGACAATACTTTCATTGCTGCCACAACAATGAACCAAAATTCCTCTCACTTCATAAAGCTTCAGCTCATCCCCTATACTGAAACTGAAAGCTGCTATTTAATCAGGGCGTCAAAGGAGATGCTATGTACCCTTATTTAATGCTAAAACATTGCATTCACAAGATTTTCTCCTTGACTTCAGTGTATTTTTGAATCTTCAGCTAAAAAATAACAAACAGCCAAAATAAATAAAAGCAATCAATTCAATTATATATTAAACAACTGTTTTCTGTAGAAGTACCAAAATTTCAGCTCAACTTCAGTTACCCCCTGTGCAGACACAGGATTAATGCAGACCAATTCTATATCTTACATTTTCCCGTATACAGCTGAACTCATTGAACTGCCACTCATACACACCATGTATTGTGTCTGGCAATCTTCTGAGAAAACCCACAAAAACATTTTAAGGGAGGTCAAAGATCTGTTTACTGAGTTTGGGTTTTTTGCAGAAGCCATGCATGCCATGGTCAACTAGGCCATCCACCCATTGGCTACCTTTTCCTTACATTCACTACCTTATGATTCCAATGACTTCACTTAGCTGTTAAAAAAAAAATTTCAACCTCCTACCCCCCCATCCCCAAAGAAAAACAAAACCAAAAAAATCCAAACTGAGGTATTCCCTGCAGTTCCAAGTGTAACAGTCGGGTATAACCATAAACTGAGCTTTATTCTTCACAGCTTCATCACTTCACACATAACTATTTTCAGAATTCTCAAATAAATATAACCCAGTTTCACTGATGCATTACAATTTAAGTCAACTTGTCCTTTTCTCAGTCTGAAAGTGTCCTATTTTCATAACATGCAAGGCTAGCAATCAAGCAGCACCTCTGGAGAGTACATTTTCTTATCTTTTCATTCTCTAAAATCAAGTCAAACAAGACATTTAGGGTTTCTGAAATGTCCTTATCTTCTGTGTTTGTTCCCTTAAGTTCAGTATCCTGAAGCCTCACATTCCCATATTCTTCCTCTCACCATCTCCCCCATAGTTTTGATACTTTAAAATATTTATGCTTTAAATTATCAGCTGGCCTTCTAGATCCCAGTGAAAGTTTAGTGCTACTTGGAGATGAAAAAATTACCTGCTGGAGGATGGTATTTGTTCCTGGATCTCTCTCATCCCTCACTCCTGGTGTGATAGGTCAGGCTACTGCATTGCTAATGCAGCACAGCAACAGCCCCAAGCAGGCTGAGATTACTAGCTATGTAAAAATATAATTCCCATTTCATTATTTCCGTGTTTCACTCTTTCTCACCAGGAACTGTTCCCACTCATACAAAAAGTATTAGAACAGTCACTGTCTCTGACCACAAAAAAACAAATCAGGCTTTAACACCAAGCATACCCTATAACCCTCTGGCCTTCAATATTCAGACTCTTTTGATGAGTATGTGTAAGGTACTGCCTTGATCAGGCATATACCAACCACACCACCTAAAGACAACATTCCCAAATGTGAATGATCTGAAAGAAACAAGAAACTTGTCTACAAAAAGCAAAATCTGTTAACTGAATTGCCCCTGCTGAATGACAGGTATTTCCCATAAGGATTTTATATAAGCATTATGTATTTATTATTGTGTAAGATGCAGAAATTACAGCAGAACAAACGCATTTTAGAATTCCCATGCAGAATAAGACTCCACACTAGTAAAAAAACCTCTCTTACCCCGTGTTCTGCCACAACTCTTGAGGTTTTACAGTTTAGGTGGTAGGTCAAGCTGCACTACTGGCTTGGCAGTGGACATAAAATGTCAAGTAAAACAAAGAGCTGTGAGGGCATTGATTCCACACAGGCCAAATTTTTTACTCCCAAGTCAGCTGATCCCACACTTCACAAAAGGATCTATCTTCCCAAAGATAGATCTTGCTGCTTACTGGCAGCAAGACACATTTCCACAAAAAAAGCCTCAGTTCTTTTGAAGTGTAGCACAGTTTCTAGGACAGTTAATTATGCAGGTATTGTTTCCCATGTCCTCCTAAAACATTTGTTTTTTATTCCCAAGCTCACCTTAGCATAACCAAGTCTTTGTCCAAAGTCTCACCTTATCCCCCCTTTATTAAATAGTGAACTTGGGTGAAATTTAATGTTGCCACACAGGTTCTGCCACACATATTCGTTATTAATTTAACTGAAGGAGGTGCCTTTAGTGAACAATCCTGGTAACATGTAATGTTTGGTTTTCATTTTACAGACTGAAAAAATATCTAAATCAAAAAAACAGTACTTTCCTTAAAACATCCTTACCAAACTAGCTTAAAGTACCTCAGGGACATCCTGGTCTTCTCCAAACTGCAAGAGTCAGGAGTTGGTTTTTTTCCAAGTCCTCTGTTGCAACTTACCTTCCACCTTTCTCTATGAGCAATAAGAGCCAGGCATGCTAAAGCAGGACCACAGCACAGTTCTACTGCCTTCCATGTCCCCAATAAGAACATCAAGACCTCACATCTTACAAATTGCACATCACACAGCACACATTACAATGAAAATGTTCCACCATTCTCCTAAGATAAATTTTACTCATCAAACTTAAACCACAAATATCAACACATTTCAAGGCAGATTTCAGTGCAGTAGAGGTTTGAGGAGAAAAATTCAACTGTCAAACATATCCACACATTTTTAAAGGGCGAAAGAGTAATTTATGTGTCATCACACTACAGCCAGTGGCTGGAGTACAATCTGTATCTCCCGCAGCATTTCCGACTGAGGCCTCTCCTCGGGCCCTGCAGAGGGACAGCAGCCGCACGCCCGCTGGGAAGCACGAGTGAGCAAGGGAGAAGTGTTCTCCACTGGGATTCACAGGCTAACAGCCAAAAATCAAGCCTGATCTTTTAATCCCACCACAGGGAAAGCAAGCACTTGCGTATCCGAGCCCACAACACGCTCCCGGCCCGAGACGGTGTCCCCGCGATGAGGCGAGGCCGGCCCGGCCACCTCAGGGCGAGCGCAGCGTCGGGCACGGGCCAAACGCGGCGTGGCCCGAGGGAGAAAACTCCCGGGAGAGAGAAAACAAACTAAAACTCGCTCCAATTGAACATGCTCGTTCTTCTATCGTTCTCGTCCCGGGCCCAGCCGCTCCCCGGGAGCGCAGCCGGCTCCCAGCAGGTTCAGCCCTGAGGGAGCCGATGGCCGTAACGGCAGCGAGGGCCGGGCACTGCCGGCAGCGATGGCGCTGCCCTCCCTCAGCCGCTGCCCGGCGAATGAGCCCCTCAGTGAAATTTCACCCTCATCCCACACCCTTTCGTTACATGAAAGTGTAAGAAATTAAAGTCCTCACAAAACACTCTGCCCAAATCTAGAAACCGTGCAGGTTTTCTAGAAACCAAATCTAGAACAAAGCAGGAAGTCACCCCTTCAGAAACATCCCTACTTGCAGGAGTTTGTGAATAGACCTGTTTGCATTTCATCGAGAAAGAGCATTTTCAAATCGTAGCACTGTGCTGGCCTGTACTAGCACCATGCTGAGGGGCCCTGGAGCAGCACAGAGGGATGCACAGTCCCCCAGCTCCAGCCACCTTCCCAGGGCTGGCACAGCCACAGACAGTCACCACAGCCTGTCACCAGGGCAGGACACCCAGTGTGGTGACCCTGAACCACACACTCTCCATGTTCCACAAGACCAGAATCCCTCAGCATCGCACAGCCCCCGGGTCCCACTCTCCAGCCAGGCCTTCTGCCTCTGACCCTCCACCTGCACACCACAGAGTGTGTGGGAGGGCATTTGTACTTCATGCCAGCTCTTCCCCTCCTTCAGGCTCCTCTCCCAACATGTTCCACCACCCTCAGCAAGCCCCCGCCCAGGGATAGGCTGTGGGGAGGCACATGGGCACGGTGGATGAGGAAGCCAGGCTGAGATTGAGCTGCTCCACAGTGAGCTCAATTGCAGAGACACAGAGAGAGCTCAGCAGGCAGCTTGCCAGGGCAAAGAACAGCAATCTAATGATATTCTTAGGGAAAAATGTCAGAAGAAAAAGCATTCTAACCACAATACCTTTGATAAATAATGTATTCAGTTGTTCAAAGGGAAATTTAAAATAGCCACAGACCAAAACCACCCCAGGAAATAATACCCAAATCAAATAAGACTGGAGCTATCAGTAAACTAAATGACACTGTACACTGACTGTCCTTGAAGAATGTACCAAGTTCTGCCTTTCTGTCTCAGTTCCGAAGACTTGAAGCTGCTTGGAGCACGTACTGCCTCTCACAGCACGCACATTAAATCTGCCACAGATAACGCTGGCTGAAGGTGCAATCAGAATAAATGATACCATATAGGAATTTCACATTCCTCATGCCATGAGGTAGGGACTGGAATATACAAAACCTCCTCGATGGTTCTTTAGTCCAAATCTTAATTTAATGTGAGATCCAGGCTCCCTGTTGTTATCTACATAGCAGTTCTAGTTCTCCACAAAACATTACAGAATGCTTTTACCATTTGTCAGTTTTTGTAAGTTTGCCTAAACATCTAAAAATAGTTAATAACAAGCTGTGCAATTTGAGAAACGTGCCTCGAGGGTGCCCACACAGAAGTGGCATGCACACTCTTGGCAAGCAAATATCACAATCATGTTAATACTACATTATGGGATTAAGCAAATTTAAATTAGGCTTCATTCTGTGTGCAAACTGCCTTGTAAAGTCAACTTCAGTGCTTCTCCATAACAAGCCAAGATACACTCATCCATGATGTGTCAGAAGCAATTGTTCCAGGAACAAGTCGTCTCTGCATAGCTCGGTTATTTTCAGGGCCCAGCTTGCCATGGGCTGTAATTCAGTATTTACTCATGATAAAAGCAATGAATCTGCTTTACAGGAAGTGTAATGAAGCATTGCAGTCACTGGAAAAACTTTTAAGAGATGTGCTTATGTCAATCCATGTAACATCTCCTTTAGTTAAAGCTTATCAATGCTGAGATGGGGCGGCGTTTCAGCAATAGATGTGCAGGTGACCAGCACTGTCACTGTGAGGGTGCTGAGCCCTGGCACAGGCTGCCCAGAGAAGCTGAGGATGCCCCATTCCTGGAAGTGCTAAAGGTCAGACTGGATGGGGCTCTGAACAACCTGGTCCAGTGAAAGGAGACCCTGCCCACAGCAGGGGAGTGGAACTCCATGATCTTTAAGGCCCTTTAAAGATTTTCTTTCCATACAGGAAGTACTCCAAGACACATGCACATACAGAGAAACAAAGACAGGACCAGTACACGACAGCAGAACTCTGGTCCTTTCACACCCTGCTGTGGCTGTAAGCTAGCAGCTCCACTGTAGAGTCCACAGCAGGCAGAACAGCTAAATGTGACAATTCCACACTGATCCAGCAGTGGTCCCCTGTGGAGCTCGGGATGGATAGCAAGTGTTGGTTTATTACTAAACACAGCCAATCCAGTTTACACAGCTTCCTATACAAAGAAGGAAAATGCATGTGGAACACACCACATCCTCTACAAAAGCCTTCAAGAAAGCAGAGCTACTTCACTTGAGGTTTCCCTGTTTAGGCTAATAGACTATGTGGGCTTAGTTATCAGACTGGAGCATGAGCTCAGGCTTTGCACTTTAGGAGACTGTAAAGTCCATGACAGAAAACTGATCCCAAATTAGGCTGCTTTTCCACTGATGCACAGTTACACCTCTTTGAGGTGGTCAGAGGAATAATGCTTTTTATAGCAGTTATCAAATGCCAGATTTCTAAATAACAATATGCAAACATTTTCCAGGAAATAATTATCATGTAACTACATTTGGGCTCTCCAAAAGAAATAGTAATGTGATGTGGTCTGTTTTATTTGAGTCTCTTTTGATACTTTGTCCTTATTAGGCTTGGGAACATCTCTTGACAATAACCAGAAAGGGTCGTGTTTATTTTTTTTCTTTGTCCCCTTCAGTTTTGTTAACTTCTTATAAAGTTTTATTACTCTGCTTCAGATTTTTTTTTCTAAAAACATTTTCCATTCTTCATTCCAGTGATGGAAGAACATTGCCCTTTTTTTTTCCTACTTCCACTTTTCATTTTCTCATGTAATAAAGATGTTTATTACTTCACCTTGTCTCAACAATTTAATATATATCTGAAATATTGTCTGCACTTTTGATATTAAGTGAAAAAAATCAAACTTTTATAATGAATCTGCATTTTATGAATATACATGATATGAATATATAATTATATATGATGAATATACATGATATGAATATCTAATTATATATGAATATATATGATATTGATATATTTATAGATGAATATACATAATGAAATGAATATACATTTTAACAAGCATGGAGCCCAAAAGGAAGGTACAATCCCAACAAATTCCTCACCTTTACCTGAATGCACCACTTTTTTTTTCTACTCTTCAGTGAACAGAATATTTCTGAAAGGCTACAATGTTCCATGGACTTGTCTTCAAAATTAATGTTTAAGGCAATAAGAAATTTGCAAACATTGTCATTTACTTCAATTTCCCTGGTATCTCCATTCCTCCCAAACCACTCTGTCATTAAAAAAGCTATTAATAATATCTTACAGATTTACTGTCATGCATTAAAAATAACTGGAAAGTTGATTACTATTCAATAAAATTAAAGCAACTAGAAACAAGCAATTCATAACACCACAAGCATATGCATCTTTCTTGCTCAGTTGGCTGTGTGAAAATCAGCAAAAGATTTAAGTGTGATGTGCTTCTATGAAATTTCGGAGCAGCGAAGCACTCAGCTGAGTGGCTCACACGGGCACCTGACCAGTGAGCACTGCTGGCTTCAGTACAGCTGCCACAAGTGAAATGTTTAACACAGGCTCCAGGCCAGCACCCTTTAAATGACATAACCAGGTAATGTAGTTTCTTCCACAGACCTCGGTTTTTACTGTGTTACATCTGGAACTCCTTTCTGAATTTAAAGGGGAAAAAAACCCCAACTACTAAAGATGTCTTTTTTCACATCAGCCTTTCCTGTGTCTGCAGTCACAGTCCAGAGACAACCATTTGTCAGCCAGTGGCCACTGGATGTCTCCACTGGCCTGTGCAAACAGACCTCCATCAGTGAAAGCTCTTTAAAAGGCATTTATCTGGTTTACAAGGCATCACTTACACTTTCCAGAGTGCACAGCAGCCACACAGAGCTGCCCTCTCTGGCCCTCGGCACAGGCAGGGCATGGCAGCTCCACATGGACTGCACTTCTGGTGAGGTTTCTCAGAGCAGCCCCCAGAGTTTAGATCAGAATTATTAAGATCTGGCTAGATAAGTAAACCAAATAGCAATTGCTTGAGCTCAAAACTTTTTGTTTCTGTTTATATCCAGTGATAGCTAAAACTGTATCAATAAAACCCTCATAAGATGATATCACAAGATAAACTATTAGGATTTCATGAAAGATGCCTTGTCTTGCAGTGATATTATACAGAATTCATTAAAAATAAAATTACAGTATTTAGGAAACATACTATTATAGACAAAACTACAGAGGACAAATAATACAACTAGTCTAAACAAACTCATTTTCTGGCCAGATTGATATACTTATTTATATGGGCACTAATCAGAGAAGAAAACCTGCTACATGCAGTGCAACTTCTCATCTGGAAAAATACCAAAATGTGCTCCATCCCCTGAAGTGCTGACCACTTCCTGAGGGACACTGAGAGCTATCATTCCCAACTGCTCTTAGCTTGGGATGTTCTGGAAGGAACTTGATACAGCTTTCTGTCTGCCTTTAGAATTGGAAAGAACTCATTATTTCTGTTTGTCTGCATTAGAACCTTACTGGCCTCTGGAATCTCAGCTTGCATCCAGATCTGTAATTTGAAATGTGATTTTTATCTCCATCAGCACACTAGTAGTCCCAAAAACTTGGAACGTCAAATAATATAAATCAGTATTTTGGCAACTTTAGTAAATACACCTTCAAATGCTGCCTTCAGACTTCCCACAGCCAGCCTGGTCAGTTTTATTCAAATCTGTTCTAGCAGGAGGACTTCATGTCACGCTTCAGAATAATAAGTGCCAAAGGTAGATGGGAAGAAAGGAGATTCAAGTTTGGGCTTGTGATTCCCCCAGCAGCATTCCAGACAAAAGCTTTCAGCCATCTCTTAAGGAAGTGAATTGAAAGTTAAATGTCTTAGAAGTCTCTCTCCTATTCAAACATGAACTCTGCACATGAACACTAAAAACTCCCAAAGTAATGCCTATCATGAAAAGACCATAATACCCAAATCTCTGGTATTTAATAAAACTCCAGACAAGGCTGCACAGAAAGCCTTGCCTCATGTAAATGGACAACACACTCCTCTCCATGCAATCCTCACTGAAGTGCACCCTAAGCTTTCTTGAATATGAACATAAAGAAGAACCAAGCAGCCAAAAGTGACAGCAGGGGAAGGAGGCAACACAATGCTGCTGTTTCTCAATTTTCTTTCTTAAACAAAACTTGCTCTGAGATGTACAGCTTGCATTACAGTCTAAAGGCTTTCTTATTTACAAGAAGTGATAACACAACACTTTCTAAATCATTGCATATAGAAATCAACTTTCATTTTACTTTAATTACACAATTCAGAGACAATAATAATAATGTTTTCAGTTATCTCAATCTGCTTTTTTTTTTTTTTAGTGTTCTTAAACATACTGATTTTGCCAAAATTTCTTAGAGAAACAGTTTTGGATGAACTCACAAAAATCCTTGTCATTCCCTGCCTCTTTTTCCTTGCTGTCTCCAGAGGAAGCAGTCATTTAGAAATGCTTCCCTATCCCAAAAATCCAGATCCTGGACTCATTTCATATCCCTCTGATTGATAATCTCATCATTCACAGTCTTCTATGCTGACATGAACAGAGACTTAAAATCTACTGCCTGTGCTTATACTTGTTTTATACATGTTATACACAGGATACACATGGATCAATGTGAAAAGCAAGAAAAGAGATTAAACTGCTTTTCTGAAAGGTTTTTAACTGGAGTTTTTGCTCTGGAACAACACCAAGAAATTACCACCTGAAGAGCCTCAGCAGAAAGAATGAAATGAGAAACAAGCAGCAGCTCAAAGTCACCCCAGACTCACTGTCACTGTCCTTTGGGAAATATTTATCAGTAGGTTCTGACTGAGCCTTATACACTTACAGATTGCCTCAAGATTTTAAAAAAATGCTATTGTGGGGCGAGAAGTGTTTCTGAAATAATAAAAAAGACTTGTACTCATTTAAATATTAATATAGCTATTATTTGGTCCAAAATGTCCTGAGTTTCCATGGCCTCTTGCCACAGTCCTTAAATAGGCAAATAAATTCTTAAGGATTACTTAAAACAGTCTGTGCTTTTATTTACATACTCAAAGATATTTATTTCCTTCACTCTCATAAACATCAGTTTAAAACATGAATGTTCATTAGAGCAATGTTTTCAGTAGGATGCCAGTGACCTGGAGCTCAGTCAGTTAACTTGAAAGCTGCTTCCCTTCTGGTAGCAGATAAAACCCTAAACATTCAGTGTTTCACATTACATTTCATTTTTAAGACTATTCTTATATAAAAAGCTCTAATGATCATTGATGAGACTCCAGATTTCTTAGTAACTTTGCTTCTAATTTTTCTTCTAGGTTTTCAAGCTTTCATGTTTTGATTGTTGGATGTTAAGATTCCTGCAGAAACCTCAAGGGTACCAACTCAGCAATCTTTTCTCAGGGAAAATCTAACTGGGTGGCACTGGGAGGCAGCTTTGCTCCCTGATGCTGCCAGCTGGGCTCCACCAGCTCTGACTGCAGCACTTGGAGCCTCCATGCTCTTAGCAGCTGCATTTCAGAACAACAAAGCTAAAGTTGTCTCATCTCCCATATCTCTCTCAGCCAAGGGACAAATGGGTGTCTGGTAAAAGTCTACTTTAACATTGAGAATTCTGTCCTGAAACTGGGATCTGTCTCTCCTGTACTCATCTGGGGCATCACCCAACATCCCACTCCTCCAAGCACAGCAGCAGAAACCAGTATGAAGGTGTCAAGACAAAAATGTTGTCAAACCCTTTTAATTTCCTTCTACAAACAGGCTCTACATGCAGGAAAAGCAGTGCTGTGATTCAGCTTGGCTTTTCAAAGGTGTCTGACACTTCTTCAGTGAAAAATGACATCTGGAAGTTACTATAAGCAATGTGTAAAGTGGTTTTGAAAACTATTACTCAGTAATTCACTGGCTGGGTTTTGGTACCTACTGACAAAGAATCTGCAAGATCTTTCCCAAATACAGCTCCAGCTTATGTATTCATGCATGAGGCAGATGATGTGATAGCAAGAGAGAGTCACAGGTAACAACGCCAAGTTGGGAAAGGCAGCAGTACTGGAGGGAAGGATTAGAGCTGAAAAATATGCTGACAGCTTGGGGAAGGGTCTGAAAAGGCAGGATGAAATATAATAGGGATTGGTATGATATCCTACACTTGTGACAGAACAACCACCTGCACAAACACAGACAAACTAATGAAGAAGCAGTAATTCTGCAGGGAATCTGGAGCAGTGGCAGTGGGTGCCATTTAATGTGAGGCACTGAAGGTGTGAACTTAAAAAAGGAAAAGCAAACACTGTATGGGTCAGTGTAAACCAGAAGGCAATGTGCAAATCCCAGCAGAGTCCAACACTCAGGGCAGCACTGTCCATTCTGCTGGGCCATGGGAAGACAATCCAGAGGAGAAAGTGAGAGACCAGAGCTCTAGTAAACACAGCTAAAGGGGGAAGATTCAAATAATAGTGGGGGTTTGGAAAAGCAGAAGGGATGACAGTCTCTAGGTAGAGATAAATCACAAAAGGGAATAAAAGCCTTCCTATGTGTGCTGTGAACCAGACAGGAGGTAAGAGCCCAAAGCTGTGCCATGAAAATCTACATTACACTTCACAGAAGACTTCCACTGGAAGGAATAACTAAGCACCATTTGCTTTTGGAGACTGCAGCATCTCCACCACTGACAACTGGCACTGGACAAACTGAACAAGCACAAACTGTGCTCTTCTAAAGGGCTCCATTTCCTAACCTCAGATCTTACAGAGCACACAAGCCTTCCTATGTTTATTTATTGACTTATTTCTCCCTCCATAGTGCCTAGTTATAATAGACACAGCAGTCACTTTTGTTCAATATATATTTGCTGTCATGTAGTAACTGTTCAGATACTGTTGTTCTCCATCAAGGAAAGTGTTACCATTCACACAAACAGTTCCTGCATGAACAAACCTCTCTCTGCAGCTTTTCCCCAAAGAAATGTCAATCCTCAAGGGCAGTCCTAGATACACAGATGTTTAGAGTTCAAAATGACAAATAAGGAAGATTTTCTTGCACCTGTCTGGACCCTGTCCCAGAGAATTGCACCAAGAAACAAAGTCTTAATTGTAAAATTTCCAATAGGTTAGGTTTTTTTCCTCTGGAAAGCAGTAAATTGTGCAAATTCACAGTCTTGCAAATTCTACCTCTCATTCTGGACTGCAGAAAGCATAATAAAAGTACATCATTTTCTGTCCCTGAAGTTATTTATGGCAAGTATCTACAGCCTGATCAATGCACAGCCATGAGTCCAATGCAGTAAAAGTAATGTAACACTTTAAAATCTTTGTAAAAATGTTATCACCTGTTATCTTAAATATTACACCAAAAGCAACCCACAGAGTAACTGTACCTCAAATGCCTAGAAAACATCAAAGCCATATACCTGGGTTTCAGGCTGTTGATTTAAAGGTTTCTGTAATGGTATATGCTGCAACTGCTTCAAATTATCTCACGTACCCTGAAACACCTTAGTTTCTACCAACCTAAGATTTGCCCCTTGAACCACATCACTATAAATGTCTTAATAGGATGCTGGAGGTCAAACCATGAATCTCAAATAATGAAAGTATCAGGATGATCACATAGTTAAGTGGAGCCTTAAAAACGAGAAACTCCTTTTCTTGAAAGGTAACAGACTTGTTGCCATCAAAAGGGAGCAATGCAGAGCACATCTGTATAATGCTTCACGTTTTCCTTTCCATACCACAGTAACCAGCAGTCACCTCTGTGTCAAAGTACCAGAACCATTCCAAAGACCTGAAACAATGAAGTTTCCTGCTCTTCTGAAAATTAACTTTAAGGTGTTAAATTTATAATCACCTTACAATGATGGTGTGAGGCAGATTAGCCTCTAGCTTTGTGTCCACACAAAACAACACCGAATTTTAGTGGAGGCTGGGACATGGCAAAAAAGTTTCCAAACCCTCAAGAAAGCTAAATTAATAAACCATGTCCAGCCTAGTTACATTCATTCTTCCCAAAGCAATTAGGGGGGAAAGGGAATGAATGTTTAATTGTGCGGGTGATTTTTAAATGTCTGTATCAATTAATGCTTGCACATAGCACAGAAAGAGCGACACACATCACTACACTTTAGCTCCCTTAAAATTTGCTAAAGCTCTTCTCCCTGCCCCTATCTCAAATTGGACTCGGTGCAACACAGTAATGCAGAAATCCTTTCAAGTCTGGCAGTAAGACTGCAGCCAAATATGTAAGCTATTCACAAATATTATCCAAAACCAGAGGGCAAGCACAGTTTGTGATTTAGGGTTCACCTGGTACAGACCTTTCTGTGGAAGAAACTGGGCTGGAACAGCAGAGGTAGCCTTATTAACTAAAGAATCTGAGGGGCAAAGAGGGGAAACTTCAGCAAAACACTGTTGTGAAAAATAATGGATCACACTCACAGACTTTAAATATAAATTACCTCTCTTTTAGCCAAAAAGCAGCTGTACAAAAGCTGATGTTAACGATTATCCATTTTCCATTGAAGCCATTCTGTACTGGCTCAAACACTATAAAACTATATATGCACACACAGGCTTTCAGCAGCTCAGCCTCCCCCTCTCTGAAATACTGCCTGCTCCTCTGGTGAAAATAAGCTGGTTAAGTCCTGTAAGCAGCCTGCTCAATATGATGCCCAACCCATAGTGCATAATCATGGATTTGGGGGGAAAATCCACTTCTTCTTTTAACAAGAAACACAAGAGGGTTTTGCACTGTGATTCAATACCCAGACTTGTAAAAGCAATTAAATATCCATCCTCACTCAATACTCTCTTTTATTTGGCATTTTCCTAAACTTCAGGATGCTTGGCAGGGAAACAGGAGCTCAGACATGAACTGGCACTGCCCTGTCCCTGCAAGGGAACAGCCTCATTGGATCAGTGCAACCCCTGTGCCTTTAATAGAAAACAGAGAAGAGTCAGAGGAAAACACAGGAGATCTCAAGCTGCATTAACTGCTATTCTTCTGGAATTAATAATTATGGAACAAGAGATGTTGCCAAGCAAATGACCTATTCAGATAGATTCTGAGAAGGAGATTACTGATGAAATAAATATTTTGAATTTTGTGGCTCTCTAACAGCCCACTGAGCTTCTGTTACAATACAGCCAAGGACACTGACCCTATCAAGCATTTTACTAAATAAACCTTACATAAACTAATACTTGAGCTATTCCAAGTTTATTGCCTGTATATTGACCAACTTACACAAGACACAAATATGGAACAAAATCATATATTAAATTAACAGCATACTCTTGAGAACTCCAGTGAAGATGCAAGAGAATTCAAAACATATGGAGGTATTTTCCTATGAACTGCATTAAATAGGAAGATGTATTAGTTACAACTGGGAATTACTGTGGACAGATATCAGCCACAGACATAGTGCAGCACATGATATTTAACATTAGAACACCACCAGTGCACGTGAGGGCCTGATCCAGATACTTGCACTGCCTTGGGGTGCACAGATGCATCAAGAAAACCATTTCTGTTCCTTTTTTCCTGACTGGAACACACTCCAAGCTTCAAGTTATGCCACTAAGTAAGTAATGTGAAGTAGCCCAGCTTGTTACATGGGATGGAAAACCTGCAATACACAGCCCTGGTGCTCTAGCTGGTATTTCATACACTACATCAGTCTTCTCAACAGTGAATTTCAGTTTAGATTCCAATTCTTTCTCTCAATACTTCCACAGCACAGAAGACTCTTACCTCAGCTGTCTCTCCATTTCCAAAAACAGGCTTTATACTAACAAGCCAGTTCACAGCAAATAAGGTCAATCCTGTTGGTTTTAAACAACATGACAAAAATGCAGATGGAAGGACTTACAGACAGACATATCCACATAAACTTCAGAAAAAAAAAATCAAATGAAAATGTGCAGATATTAATTTGCATTTTACAATACATGTAGTTATTTAAATTGCTTTATCTTATAAATATTTTCCAACTCTCATGCATGTCCAGTCTGTATGTGTTTGGTCAAATGCTTTAACTGATGTCTGATGTCCATTTCCATTTGCAAAGACCTCTGTGAGCACAAGGCCATGAAACCATTCTGCAGCAGGCAGCAAATACAGTCTCAGAAAATTCCCCAAGAATCTCTCCAACACTGGCTGTGAGTCCCCCAAAAGACAGTGAGGATGGCTTATGGGAATGAGATGTGAATGAAATTTATTTCAACTGAGCTAAGCACATTAGAAGACAACTGGAGTCAGAAAGCAAGTCTTGATCTAATATTTTATTTCCACTGCAAGACAATCCCTGCCATGAGGGTGGTGTTTGTGGATGGAGTGCTGATGGTACTGATGTGTGGTTTGGCACAGCAGGACTAGGAATGGGAAGAAGGATGTCTGCTGGTTATATATGATTCAATTTGCTTAGCTTAGATCAACTAGCTAACAGCAAAGATGAGCAATTAACTATATTTTTCTTCTGTATTTCCACTGGAAGCTGTCAGGCTGGTTTCAGGGAAATTCCCAAAATGCTTACAGCATTGCTAAGATAGAAGTTTTTCTCATCAGTTTTTCAACTGAAAACTCATTTATGATTGTAAGCATTAAATTAATCATGACATTTCTCCTTTCATGGCTTCAGGGATGATAGATAAAACAAACAGCATTTCAGGCAGAATGCTTTATATTAGATCCTGCCATAATTAAGACTTGCTTTATTACATTGGACAAAATAGTAACCAGACATGTCCTTATAAATTACAAACCACAAAATCAGGATAAAACTTCCTTTTTTCCAGAAGTACTCCAATAATTTCTGTGATGCTCACAAAGTACTGTGACAAGAGCCAAATGAGTGCCCAGGCAGATGGAGTCTCCTGCTCCCTACCATTGATTAGCATCATATCCAACAAGATATCACTGTCATTAAAGCAGATTTGTGCTCAAACAGCATTCAGATTGAGAAAGCACAACAAAACTGGCATCTGGGTCTTCCTGCTTCTTAAAAGCAAGATTTCCTGACAAGGAGCAGTGCACACAATCTCCATCCTCATGCAGCAGAGACAGCATCAATTCTTTCTGCAGCTGTTCCAGGCAAGAAAAGCAAACCCCATAGTTTGGATATTACTGCAAGTATAATCTGACTTCATTTTTAACTGGATTTTATCCAGTATTCCTGCAATAACCCCAAGGAGACTTGATCCACTGATGACTTCTAAACTGATTTTCACAGAACAGATCCAACATACTTCAAATATCTTCTTTAATTTCCCAGTGACTAATGTACGTTGTTTCCATCAACATAATGTTTTAATCTAGTAAAGAAAGCCAAAGCTTTTAATTTAGAAAGTTCACCTTCTTCCTGTATATGCTACATCTTCTCTGTGTTGCCAGCTCCCACCCCAAATGAAAACAGAACTTGAGGCACAGAAGGGCTAAATGTGTCAACCCAGCCAACCAAAAGAACTTTCAATCTGGCCAAATGCAGATTTATGCAGCAAATAAGACAATCCCCAGAAAATAAGACCTTTGACATTTTTAAGTTAAACTTTCCAACTTAGCTATTACCGCTTGAAAAACTTTAATTTTTTTTTTTAAATGAGGATGCTGCAAACATGTTGAGAAATCACTGAAAACAATTTTCTAGATAACTCTCACTGATTTTAACAGGAGCTACGCAAATGTCATTGTGGCATACCTTGCATGTATGCTAAAATGCATACATGAAAACAAACATGTTGGTTTGGACCTACTCAGATTCATCCACACTTGAAGTATTTAAATATTGCTTTGTAGCTAATAGTAGCTAATGATCCCATACAATAACTTAAAAAATTCTGTATTTTTTCATGGTTCCTTTTGCTCATGCTTTCCCTGTGCTCCTGCTCTGGAACAGGAACCCCATCCCTATGCATTTCCCCTTGTACTGCCAAGACACTTCCTTGAGCCACCACCCTCCACAAAGAAATCCCTTGGTTCTGCTCCTCAGACCTGATCTAAACCTTCTTGCTTCCTATACAGGATGAAAAGGAGGCCATGGTTCAGCACAGCTGCCTCCTCCTCTGTGCAACAGCAAAGGCAGAGACAGAGCACAGGCCTCTCACCCCACCCCATTCCCCAAGGTGAGCAGCAGTAGCCAAAGGAACTCTGTAATTCCAGTTTCTGCCAGTCAGGACACTAAATAAATAAATAAATAAATACAGCAGAATGATCTTAACTGAACACCCTCCAAATTTTAGTAGAGCAACAATCTCTTAATACTGTTTGAACACAAACCAGAGATTGAGTGTTCTGCAATAAAATCTCTGTCAGTGACGCTAAGAAAAATATTAAATTTCAGCAATATGCTGACTTTTTAAAAACAGACATCTGTTTGTATTTAGGTTCTTCATGTGACTATTCAACAACAAGGAAAGGATGAGAGCATTCCTTCCTCCAAAACTGGTAGGTGACTATCAAGCTGATTAAATTGAGAAATTAGCATTGCAGAAAATCAAATCCAGCAAACCAATTACGTAGTCCTTGTTCAGGGGAGAGACACCTACTGAAATCAAAGGGAAAAACCTGAACTTCAAGTGATTGAAATCATCTGAGGTAAGGATTGCTGGATTTGGCACAGATCTGCACGAGATCCCAGACTGTTCTCAAAGCCTCTCCATCCTCATCTTCACACACCTGCCTGGTCCTGGGGCTCCACCAAGGAGACCATGTCCCATTGCAGTTTTGAAGTACAGAAAAGCAGAAGAACCTTGTTAGGACTGAAAAGGCCTCATTTCCCAGACTTCCATGGGACTGACAGGAAATTTGAGCCCCAAGGATGAAAGCACTGAAGAACCTCTGTGCTCTGCTCCACTGCAGCCCAAGGAGCAGCATCAGCTGAGGGACATGGTGACAGCAAAGCTGCATCCCTGATGCTGAGCTACAGCCAAGCACGGAGCCAGAGCAGCTGGGCAGCACTCCCACAGCACTGTCCTCTGCAGCCTGTTCAAAACTCTCACCATCCCTCCCTCAGTGACCTCACACCAAGGACAGCCAGAGCTCTCCAGCAGGATCCCTGCACTCCAGCCACAATCACCTCACTCCTGTTGCCCAGTCATTGCCAACATTTGGTCATCCAGAGCCGGCAAAGAAAACTGGAAAGCCTCAACCCTGGGGTGCTGGGATGTCACTGTTATAACCCAGAGAATTTTTTTGTTCTAATGGAAAATGTCAAAGCAGCATTGGATGTCCCCAGGAGCAGGCAGGGCCAGTTTCCCAGCACAGCCCCAGCTCACACACAGAGCTGTGACAAGGACAGCCTGAACCAGGAAATGAGGCAGAGATGTGGAGGGACACAGAGCACTCGGTCTGCCTGGGAATAAATGCAGTGTAAACACTGCCTGCTATTCCCATTAAGAAATGGGTACTGGCTTCTGTATAGCTACTGACCTCATTTCTCACACTTATTTTTGTGGAGATAAATACAGAACAGTAAATTTTCATCATAATCTATTATGTATTAGAATTGTATGTTTTCACAATTATCAATATAACAATTCTTGGGGAAAAAACTAAATTAACACAGAAAATTTGTTCTGAGTAACTCAAATAAACTACTTCTGGAAATAACTATGATTTTAATCCACTCAAAAGTTCAGGAAATTGAGAAAACCACAATGAGATACAATTTCTTTTTGCTGTGTTATGCAAGTATCTGAAGATCTGAAGTGTCTGAACAGAGGAACTCTTTCCACAATTTCAAAGCAAGAGATATAAATAAATTAGATTACAGTCCATAATCAACTCATATATTAAATATGTATCAGAGAATAAAAGGAAATTATGATGATACAAAACTAGGTGCTTTTGCTATAATTTTTTGTTCATTACTTTCCTACATTACCACTTCATCAAGCTATACATAATCAAACTCCACAGAAATCTGTTCACACAATATGCCTCTTTAAACCATACTTTCTTACAGAAGTGAAAAGTCAGATACCATTGCCTTCCTTGGTTACATCTGTGCTAGGAGTGCACATTTCCAGTTACCTGGGTAATGCTCACTCATAACATGCTGTTAAAGCAGAGCTAGAATCCACTGTACTGCACTTAGGTAATATCATCAACACTTCAATAATCCTATTTTCTGGGATTTATGTTAATGATCTGCCAGATTTTGCTGCTGGCTGGCAGACACTGTACCAAGTTAGCATATACACCCACACAAATGAACTACCAGCTCTCCCAGTCTGTGTTCTGTACAGGACCACAGCCTCACAGAACTCTCTCTCAAAGATGAACAAATCTGAGCACCATAAAAAATAATCTTCCACCATCATATGAAAAAAAGTAGAATGACAAAATTCCCACTGACTACCATGAAGTCAGTGGTAGGACCAACTGTGCTGGTTTTTTGCACCCCCTGACTCCTATTATTTCCTTTACTGAAGTTCAGAAAGTCTGCAGATCAAAAAAATATTTTCAGTCAGTCATTCAGCCAGCAAGCCTGTGGATATTTTCTGAGACATTTGACAATAAGGGTGAGTCCCAGTTTGGGAGCTCTGGTTTTTAATGGTAGCCTGTAGACCTCACATCTAGTTCCTGAGAGCAGTCAGCATAAAATCCTGAAGTAACTGCCACTGATTTGTTTGCTGCTTCATTCTTAGACTGATTTTGGAATTGTATTTATGCATACATATTACTAGAATGTTAACAGTCCCTCATTTATTTGGAATATTTACCTGACTAAAGGGAAGTACAGAGAGGGGCAATAAGAAACATTTGAGTGACACTTGGTTTTGTTGTTGGGATGCTGGAAGTCTCAGCTTTTTCTCTTTTCTTTTTGGCAGATTACTGTAGAAATTGCATAGAAGTGACCACAAGTGTCTGAGCTTGCTTTTTGCCTATTTCCATTTGCTGAAGCTCACAGAGATCAAGCTGATTGTCCAAAGTCACCCAGAAATAAATGGCTCCAGTAAGGATGACAGCTCCCACTCCACTCTTTCCTGTTCCTGCAGTTCCTTATGCTGAATCACACGGCAAAGTTAAATCTTCTTCCCAAAATCTTGCTCAATTTCTCCCCATTCTTCTGTTTTACATCACTTAATTGCTCTTCCAGAGCTTGCACACAATATGTGACTCAGTGACCTTTTTTCTTCTATTGTATTTCTCAATAAGAATTGCTGCATAATTAAACCACATTTTTGAGTATTTATTTAGTTTCTTTTCTTTAAGAGCTGTCCCTCTGCAACAGCCTTTGAAATTCTGTGAATGAACCACTTTTCTCTACCAGTCAATTTCTTTTGAAAAAACACAATTTTTTCCTGCACTGAATTAATTTTGTTTCTGTATTTGTGACTAGTTTAAACTGGACTTCATGATCTTAAGGATCTCTTTCAACCTAAATGATTCTGTGATTGTAGAAGTCTTGGCTAGGATTAGCAACAAGCTTCTACACCAAAAAGAACTGAGGCTCTAAACTGTGCTGAAAATTTACCTATTTTATCTGCCCTTGGAAAGACATCTACAGTGAAAGACTTCAAGGGACAAGATCAGCGTCCCACAAAATGTTTACTGCTCACAACTCACATTCTCAGACTCTGAGCCCATCATCACTCGTATGTAGGTCACTGTTTCACAGAAGTTTCCACTCCTCTGTATGAACTGACTCCTTCACAGAAGGGTGCACATGGAAATGGGTGCACATGGACACGCGCAGGACCCCAGCATAAAACTAAAGGCAGCAGAGAGCAAACCTTGCAGACAGACAACAACTTATCATAAATATACAACAGTCTTGGAAATAAATGAATCCTGATCTGGCCTGTATACATGGGTAATCTAGCAATTCAGAAAGCACTTCCAGCCCACTAGAAATGTTTCCAAATTCAGAATAAGTGAGGCAACTCTTGGAAGAAGCAGCAAGGAGCAATTCACATCTTTCTATGAGGTAAACTCATCATTTCAACTGGTGATTTATTACAAGTATTAAAGGCAAGCTATTAAAATCTCCACTTTCTGGATCTAAAACAAGATCATGTTCAGCAAATATTCCACATGCTCAAGAACTTAAACTTGTATAACCATCTATATATTATCAGAATTCCTGATAATTGTAACCATATCAACATGAAGTGAAGGGTTACAAAGATCCAACAGGACAGCACAAACGTACAGCACTACCTTTTTCTTTTTTACACAAAATACCACTCTCTCCATCCTTCAAGACACTGATAGTTCATATTTCTCTTGCATCCAAAAGAATGGACAAGACTTTCCTTGTCTTAAGAACCAGAGACAAAGGGAATAGTTATATGTATGTTGGAGATCCTTAGATGTGCTTCACAAAGCTACTTTGAGAAATCACAGGTGCAAGGTTGACTACGCTGCTGAGCTCCCACTTCCCAAGGCTTCCCAGCCTGAAGACAGAATAAGGGATAAACCATCATGAAATACAGAGCTAGATGCAGTTCATACAGAACTTACACCAAGTATCCTCACACAAGGACCAGCCCAGGCCCTCAGAGGGATGCAGGACATTTCCCTCTCCCTAAAGCCCCTCTGGTTTATTTCCACAGGGATGCAATCCAGGTGTCTGCTAAACTGCACTGCAGCACTGGCATGGTGAGCTGACCATGTGCCTCCCTCTGCTTTCACCAGTCAGCCTCCTAAAGTCAAGGCAACTTTTTGCAAAGCAAATCTTTGAGATACATCCATGTTCTGCATGCAAGGTGTCTGTGAAAAGAATGATCAGCTTCCTCTGCTCCCTTGTCTCCCCATGCCTGGTTCCTCTTTTTTACTGCAGGGCCTTACCAGAAGCTGACCTACCAGCCCAGCTGTGCAGCTGCAAGGTCCAGGAACACATTTAATTCCCTTTTCCCCATGAATTCCAAGGTATAAGAAAGCACAGCCCTACAAGCCTACATCTGTGGGCAGTAGCACATTCTGCCCTCCTAAGGAAAAAGGCAGAGGGATCAATTATCAAGACATGACTGGGAAGGAGCCAAATTATTCCTACCTAAGCAGGAGTGAACCTACAGGGAGCCTCTTGATTCCTTTGGTAGACCACAGAGCAAGTCTCATGTCCAAGTAATAAATTAAGCTCTGCAGAAGAGGGGTTGCTTCAGACTCTGGGCGTGGTGTCAACTCCTCCTGGGTCAGGGAGAAGGGCCAAGAGTCTCTGCTGGTCTCAGAAACCAGAAGTGCTAAATACTTTGATTTAAAAACACTAATAATGAAACATATAAGCCTTTTGAAGCAAAAGCTCCAGGTCTTACTTGCTGACACAACACACTTTCTTCCAAATGCTTGAAACAGTTACCAATGCTTTTTGGAATTAACCCACTTATTTAAAAACAATAAATAAAAATTCTAATTCTATAACTTCTAATGATAAGTTCCCTATGCCTTCACATATATGGATATACTTAAATTATGTGGCACATCACTGATTTCATTAATACATAGATTTTGTTAAACACCAGGTATCAATCGTTTTTTGGATGTATAAGCTAAAGAGCAGATTGTCACTCTTAATACTAAGAGAAAATTATAAACTCCAGTCTATAACATGCTAATGAAATAATCAACTTGACATGGAAAATACTCAGCATTCCAGTGACAAGGCAGGAGATCTCTATAAAATGCCATATTCACTTTGAAAAGTTCTAAGATCTGAAATCTGGGGATGCTAAAAAAACCCTCAGGAGTCTTCTTTTTTTCTGTAGTATTATTTTCCTGCAAATGACATCTTAGCCAGAATGACAGGGAGCTGAGGTCCCTCAGTCAGCAATCACAGGGGGCTGGTGTCCCTTAGAAAGCAGCAGAGCTCAGGTGGCACCAGGCTGAGGTGGCAGAGCCACGGTGCCAGCAGGGCAGAGCGCTCACACCACTCCTCGCTCCCCGAGCCTGCTCAGGCAGAATAATCAAAATATTTCATGTCAACAATGTGATTCTGTAAGACTCTTGTAGAGCAAGGAATTCCCACTGGGAGGTGTGTGCAGAGAGACCTTCCCTGTTCTGCTGAAGCCACATGAACTCAGACTGTGTCTGTCTGCCACTTGCACATCCCCCGTGTTTGGTTTATTAACACATTGTGGCACCTGCCACAGCTCTGCACAGCACATAACCACATGCTGGATTAGTTTGTAGTTAGTACTATTACATCTTTATTTACAATTAAACAGCTGCTTTAATTTCTGAGCTAGGATAAGGGTTTACTCCTGGGCATTTGTAATGACCAATTTCATTCTAGACAAAGGCAAATGATGCTTTTAGATGTGAAACACTACCCAAATACTGCTGTGCCAAACAAGCTAAAAAGTCTCTGGAGAAAGAACAATGATAATTGTTATCTTGCTATTCTCCATCATGTGAATTAAGCTTTCTCACATTTGGTGCTTTGTCTTGATGAGTTTAAGTTCCAACATAATGACAACAGGCACAAGTCCAGTCTGAGCAGTAAAGGATTTTGTTACTGTGCTTTGATTTTTCACTTTTTATAAGGCTGATCCTGATGCTATTTCATTCATTATTATGAGTTTTACACTTTGATGGAAGCAGTTGGATCCTAAGTGAGTTTACATAGGAAACAGAAGACTCTTTTATGCCTGAAAAAGATGTATAACAATGTATAACAATGTATACATTGTAAAAATGTGTAACATCTAGCAAATACTATCGGGTTGTAGAGGGCCTAGAAGGAGAGATCAGGCCCTTCCAGCTGACTGAAAGGGTAACAAAGTGTTTCTGCTTCCTTTGTTTTCCAGCAAATAGAGGGTGTTTTCAAGTTTTTTGGGACATACTGCGAGAGGTTTTTCATACCTGTGTGATTGGTTGGGGATGGCCTCAGCTTTGCACAGGGGGAAGAGGAGGAATCTCGTGCTGAGCTCAGCAGCCTTCCCAGCCCCCACCTGCAGGGGGCTCCTAATGGAACCTGCCCTGGTTAAAAGCTCAGCCTTTAAGTTAGGGGAGATTCTAACTCACTCAGGTCCTTATTACTGAAAGACTTTTCCCCCCCTGTGTCTGACACCTGACTGCTCCTGCATTAACCTTTTGGACAGAAGAAAGTTTTAGGAGTAGCCCTTGACAAAGATGAATGAAAGCTTTGCTACTGGATTCAAGGCTGTATGAAACTATCTCAGTTTCAGATTTTGGAAGAAGGACAAATCTTATTTTACACTAATTAAATAGATTAGCACATTGGACCACATCTAAAACCTCCAGCTGTCATATTTGAATGACTCCAGTAAGCATTACAAGTTCACCTTCTGGCTTTTGGTTTTGAACATCCACAACCATTCCATCTAAAATTACAGTGGGTGCTAAAAAGCCACACAAATCTACAATAAATCTAAAGGAAAGTTTTCCTGATGTCCCTGAGACTGGAAACACCAACTTTCACATATGCTGCCTCTGGGTACCGCACAATTAAATCCATTGACCTCTCAAAGTTCTCTCTTTAAAACACACCGAGGCTTTCAATGGGCAGTGTAGAGCCCCACTGGACCTCTAAATGGGCAACAGCTTTAAAATATGCATTTGGCCAATGGAATTATTAAGGTATATTGTGGTAATACGTATTTGCTACTCAGGATGCACTTCTAAAAGGTTTCTAATGAAAATATCTTTAATAAGTAATTTTGTTGTTAGGGTACAGGAGCCACTTCTCAAGCACTCAGCTACATCAGCTTTGTTTGCAAAGTATCTGCCTTAAGAGTTTATCCATCTGTCTTGTTCAAAATAAGCTGTGGTTTTGATTCTAGAGTATGCAACAAATCTGTTATTACATAGGTCTGTTATTTTGGAACCCAGCTGGACAGGGTCTCAAAGATCTGCTGAAGGTGACCCCAAGTGAACTGGGGAATTCATCCAGACAATCTCCAGAGATCCCTTTGTTCTGTGACTTACAACTGCAGCTCATGTTTTCTCTCAGATTTCCCCTAATGAGCAGAAGCTTACCTTTGTATCCAAAAATCACCACCTTGCCCTGAGATCTTGCCAAAACCCCTCATGTATATTGTACTTCAGCATAAATACACATAACAATTACATTTTCATACCACAGGATCTCAGCAATTTGTGATCATTCCATGCAACATACCACAGAATACGAAACAACAAAACAGTTCTACTTCCATTTTTAGTTTAAGTGCCTCCAATTAGGCAATAAAATTAATTCTAAAGTTTCTGAAACCACACCAGACTGGCTGAAGGAACTTCACCCACAGTTCATCCAGACAGTAAGTCAGAACCATCTCTGCTGGGTACCATGTATGTTCTAACTCCTATGGGTTTTATCACCAATGCTTTTGTGGTACCAAAACCAGCCAGCACTGCTTTCCCAGCTGTTTGGACTTCATCCTGAACATCAAAATATTTCATATTTTTCTTTAAATGACAGACAAAAATAGAACAACCTCTAGGTCCATTTTTTAAAGACTTCTTGATTTTCATATGTACAATGTTTTTGAAAAGTAACTCCATTAAGGGACACAATTTAGTAAGTGAGCAAAAACACCTCTCCAAAATACAATCTCTGAGGCTTCACCATTTCAGGGCAGTGTTCATGTTTTTCAAGGCTTTAGTTTGACTATTATAAGACAATTAACTACATGGTAGAAGGCAGTGTAAAAGAAGCCTGAAGAAAAAATTGTTCCTGGAAGAAGGAAAGAAACACAGTTTTTGTTCTGACAAGAAATTCTCTCCTTTCCTGTGCTGTGGTACACAGAGCAGGATCTACAGGACAGGCATGGACACATACCCTAAATACCTGGCATGCCTTCCCCACCCTCCCAGCAGGAAGGCAGCTCTCCAGCTCATGAGCTCATGCACAGCCCCACAGCTGCAATTCCTAACGCACTCTGGATAAGGAGCAGAGCACAGCTCAGGATGCTGAATTTCCCTTTGCATCTGCACACCTGCACATCCAGGCTAGAGGGGCTCACACAGACACATCTCCATCCTGTTCCTGAAACTTTCTACCCAGCAGTTCACCTGAGATTATTTCCATGGATTCTTATTAATTGTATTCAATTTATATCCTACTTGATTCTGTGAAAGTTGAAGACCAAAAACCTTTGCATCCTAAGGATAAATATTCTTTATGCCACAGAAATCTTGATCAATGAAGTTAAAAGAATATTAACTTTTTTTTTAATTACTTCCTATGCCCCAAAATATCTTGCTGACCCTTCTGTGCCTACTTTTTTGCACCAGCCCTAGGCTGGGATGTCTAACATTTGGGAAGGTCACCCCACTGCAGAACAGCTTCCTGTGTTATGGACTGATTAAAGACACAGACTGTGTTACATGAACTGTGGCCAAAGGCCAGTAAGGTACACTAATGCAATTACTGCCTTTACTGAGGTCTCACTATGTGGGATATAAGTGCAGGGGCCTCTTGGGAGGCAGACTTCCACAGAAAAGATTACCATGAATAATGCTAGAAAAAGGTCTTTCAGGAAACAACATATTACTTATTTGTCCTTGTGCCAACTCTGCCTCAAAAACTGACAAGAGGCAATAGTCTCAGAAACAACGGGCCTGATTGCAATTCACAGAAAAAGAAACACAAGAATGAGTTCACAGCCAAACAGGAACATTAATAAAGTATCCCTTTGATAATAGCAGGACATGCCTATAATACCCATGTTTTCACAACCACTTGAATCTTATCTCAAGAGATCCAATATCCCAGGCAGTAGAAAAATCCTTTTGAAACTTGGATTTGCTCTTAACAACACAGCCTTTTCTTCTTTGAAAACCTAACACCTGCTCTCCAATGTGTATTTGTAATTCAGGCCCCTGTCCTGGTGGTTCTGCTGTAACAGAGAGCAGAGGGATCGCCTCTGGCATGTACAAGAATATCAATCTTGCTAATGTGATTAGAAGCAGCTGTGAAGACAAATGTATACAGATTTGAAGCTGTCTGTGGTGTAGGTGCACGTACCAGTTGCCAACATACACAAATCCTCAGGCCATCGTCTTTTCCCTGCAGTTGATGCCCGTGCTAACTGGATATAGAACATGTGCTGCTTTCACTTGGCCTTCCAAATTCAATATCCAGCACTAACTGTGACCAATGGCCAATATAAACAGGTAGTCTGATCAGCAAAATTTCCACTTTCATGTGAATGCAATAAATATTTCAATAAGCAATAACTATTTATTGAAATGTCAGACCAAATTATTGCAAATTGCAATAATTTAGTGAATTATTCAATAATTTAAATGCTGCAATAAACACCTTAATATGTATTGCAGTATAGTTTCATAAATCATAAACTGACCAACATCTAGAGTATATTATATGTGCTATACAAACATGCAGCAGCTCCTTCATATACAAACACTACACAAGCTTGCATACACATAATTCCTCAATTAAATGGTGGGGAGGGATTTACCAGTGCATAAATAAGACTAACTGCTTAGGTTTAGACACATGGTTTTTAAATCTGTTTGTGCACATTTCAGTGAACTGAAAAACATATTTCAGTTCTAACTACTGGTAACTGTTTGTCCCTTTGTAAACACTCCTGTCATGAAAATGAATCTCAAATGAAAAGATTTATTAGAGGCAGACTTCATCACAAATAATATCAACATGTAAGAATAAAAGTAAAAATTAATTTGCGTGAACAGTTTTGCCTGCATGCATTAGGCAGCATCCACAGAACTTGACAAGTCAAATAGCCTGATTTTGAATTTCAAAATATTTTTTAAGGCCTTGACCATACTTGTTTTATGATTTGAATTTTGCAGGTCTTCACTGTCAACCCATCACTCCTATTATTTCATTTGGAATGCAACATGTTATCCCCAAGTACTGAAGTAATTTTCATGGCAGTAGCAGCAAAAATCCAGAATTACTGCTACTGTTGGATAAGGCCAGAGCTGACTTCACAGAACTGTGTGTATCAGAAACAGGGCCAAAAGCAATCCTGTATTAAAAGACCATTGCTATCCCCAAAATTTCCTGCAGAACAATGCGAAATGGGAGCTGGAGATTGAGATCTTGCCCGGGCTGTGCAGTGAGGGCAGGCACAGCTTCACGCACAGCACCGGGATCCATTTCCTCTGTCTCAGCCTGCAGGGCTGCTGCCAAGCATGTTTACTGATGAATTCCCCATGCTCTGCAGCAGGCTGCACATGAACAAGATTTTCAACCTAAACACAACCCACTAAAACTTTATACAGCTGAGGTTTGCTCTCCTCATAGAATGCTCTAAGAAATGTTATGTTTTGCTGTAACAGTAAACCAGGTAATGGTGAAATGCACTTGGGCTGGGCTGCACAAACATGCAGGAAGCTGAGCCTGCCCAATTTACCTGTGGGAATGAGCAACACACTGCACATTAGCTCCAGGATTGCCTTTGGATTTGAAACAGGGAGGACTAAGGGATTCTCCATATAAAAGAAGGATAAATCACAGAGAACAGGGAGGGAAGAAATTCAATATACCAAGAAAAAAAATAATCCTTATTGCTCTGCAGTATCAGATCTAACCTGGATGGTGCTAGAAAACCAACATTTACAAAAAAAAGGTTATAAACAGTCACTCGAGAAAGCCAGGTTTTTTTATAGGCTCAGACTCAGTTAATCTTTTCAGAAACAATGAAAATAACTAGACTTTCCTTCCAATTATTTTTAAGCTAAACATATATGGTATAAGTGACAGTCATGCATAAACATCTGAAAATACTGTAA
This sequence comes from Zonotrichia leucophrys gambelii, assembly GCF_028769735.1. NCBI lineage: Eukaryota > Metazoa > Chordata > Aves > Passeriformes > Passerellidae > Zonotrichia > Zonotrichia leucophrys. The sequence continues at coordinate 6,063,020 of NC_088180.1, read as the reverse complement.
CTATCCAATAAAGGATTAAGAATGTTCACTAAAGCTGATATGGGTTTTGGATTAAGATCAAAATAAAACCCTCAAAACGAAGCCCAGAACCTAACTAATTAAAAGAAAAAGCAAACACTTGACAGCAAGATTGTTAAATAATTGAAAGCCCTCTCAAGGAGAATTAAGACCTTTTAAACTCAGAATACCAAGTTCTAAATACATAATGAAACTAAAGCTAGACAAATTAGGCTAATCAGCATGCCTTTTTTTTACTCTTTTCCCTACTAATGTTCTGTATGTTGACTGAGATAACATCACTGTGTTTTATTCTCTGTGTCTGGCTGCTGAGATTCAGGTTTGATTAACGCACAAACACTGGAGTCATGCTCTCTCTCATGCTCTTGGAACTCCATGGCAACTGCTGCTCCTGGGGTGACAAACAGCAGCCCTGTGGCAGCAGCTCAGGGAGCAGCTCTTCTTCTCAGACAGCCTTGGGCTAAGGGAAGCAGGGTTTAAAGAGGATCCTCCTTCAGATGCAGCTTTCACTGCTACAGTCAGTCTGGAACTGGCCCAGTAGAGCCAGGCACCCACCTGAATCAAACTCCATCCTCTACACCACAACTGAATTTGTCAGTCTGAGTGCAGACAGAGGTAACCATGCTGTATAAAATCAAGGAATGGGAAACTGGCTGGTATTTCTGCTTTCCCCTGACAGTTTCTGTTCAGCATCAGGCTTTTCTTCTATTCAAATGACTTGGCCATGTGCAAGAATCTCTTTGATATATTGTATTTCATACATTGTATTTTCAGCATATTTTTCAATCTAGTTACAAACATAGTGGAGTCATTCAACTGATATTTTTCCTATTTTTTCAAAACTTTTAATTTTGTGAAAACTGAAATATTTCCTCACTATATGTTTGTTTTGCTGGAAATGAAGACAGGGATGTCAAAATAATTTGCACTTTCTTGTTTCACTTCAAACCTGAAACACCTTATAACGCTGAAAACTAAAATGCTTTTACATCCCAATAATATCAAAATTATATATATTTTTATATATATATATATATATACACACACGTCTAAGACTTCACAATACTGATCCCAAATAATTGGATACTTAAAAATGTTTTGTATTCCTGGAACCTTTTCCCATCTTCAGTTTTTGTTCATTTTGGAATGAACATAAGTAGTCAAAATGTTAACACTGCAACAATACAATGCAACCCTCTCCCTAAGACACACAGAGCGGACAAACAATAAGTTACATTACAACTCACATCAATTTTTACATAAACAATGACCTGTTGTTTGTTTCAGGATGCTTTGGCTCTTGTCAGTAATGTTAAAGCACCTGATTTGCATTACAGAAAACCCATGAGATATAGAGGGCATTTGAAACTGAATTTTACACAGAAAGATTCACTAACTTTCTCACTGCTGCATAGGAAACGTGTGCAAGCCTGAAATGCAGCTGTGCATCCCACCCTGCCTTCCCTGGGGATGCCAGTCCCAGTGCCTTATGCCACATTCCCACCAGTCCCACTCCCGGCTCAGGGCCAGCAGCACTGGCTGCCTTTCACCACATCTGCATTTGATGCGTTATTTATCATTTTACTACTTCAGCTGATCAAAGTAATGGACTAGATGTTGACTTTTCAGATGTTTTGGCAGCATAGTTGGAGGAACTTGAAATTATTAAGCAGATGTTCTGTGCCATAACTGGGGGCTTGTCTTGCTCTAATGAGATGCAGTATTTGTTACAATGAAGGAAATTGCTTGTGGATTTGCTATAATGCATTTTACATACATGGGGTTACATTTATACTGGAGCAATGAAAAGAAAATACAGTAAAAGTCTACATTACTTTTCAGATCTGATGATGTCACCAGACTCATATTATTACATCTGAAAAAAGATCAAGCTCTACTTTTTGAGGTCTGTTTCTGTTTTTATACTTGATATTCACCTCAGTGGTGAAATGGGTCCAAACAGTTAGCTCTTTGTGATCTCCCTCCAGAGGAATCACTGTACTATTGCAGCAGAACCAACCAGAGTAGGCTGCACCTCTGGTTTTAGGCCTCTGACCAAAATTATGCAGAAGCAGATCTCCTCCCTTTGTAGATATATGAGCAAATTTAATGCACAGTTTCTCTGGCTCTTTCAAATTCAATTTTAAATTTGTGGTGTTTGGATTTAAATTCAGAGTTACATAGTGCAATATGGAAAGTAAATTAACAAATTCACAAGTTGACTAGGTGGACAAATGCCAGAGATTTGTATCAATCTGGGTGTAAGAGTGAGGACTGATCCAGAAAAACATTAACAAGAATTGTCTGTCCTTTGTAAAAGACCTCAAACTGTGGCTTAGATATTTATTATGCACCACACTTATAAAACTTCCAAGATGTCTAATGGAAACAGAGCACAATAGAAGCCAGTTCTGCTTTTCATTTTATATACTACCACTGGGAATCTCTTTCTTCTGATGTTCATCCATATTATAAGCTTTTTCTTCACAGTGGGTAAGAGTTTCCTTGCCTTGAAAATAGCAATTCATCATAGCAAGAAGGAATATTGAGCGTATATAAATGCCAGTCCAACTACTTATACTGTCTAAACTGGCAAAATCATTTCATTCCCTTCATAACACTCAGCACTACCAAGTAACTCCATCAAAACACTACCAGAACACTCCAGAGACACAGAAATGCCAATATTTAATTAATAAGGTACAACAGGCACCCACATGCATACTAATATGCAGCCTCATTTTTCTAGCAAACAGTAACACCAGTGAGAGCTCTGAACTCTGCTCCCTTGAAAGCCTGTGAGATGAAGTTGGAAATTGTCAATCTGAGGGCTCTTAAACGAATGCCACATTAAAAAATACACTGTAATCCTTAATCCTTTTGAACCCTCTATAGAAGGTTATCTTTACAACATCTCATCCCTTCCCCCTCTTAAAATCCTGCACAGTGACTCCAAACTAAGCCTGGCTCAGTGAGTCTCAGCCCTGAGCTGCAGCCACAGGCACTAAGCTTCTCTTTCCTACACACAAACCATCAAATCTTCTCCTACAGCCCACAGACAGTGGATTTATCAGAACAGGAGAGGCTTAAGCAAACAACTTTACCTTGTGTTTGTCCCAGGCCAGAGCAGGGACAGCAGCAGCAGCAGATTTCAGGAACCTGCAGGCAGGGCTGAGCCTGCAGCAGTGAGGGGTGCCAGGAAATGGCTGCCCCTGTGATCAGAGCCACACCTGGGGCAGCCTGGATCTCTCCCTTTGGGCAAAATCTGCTCATGATTTAAGTGCCCTACACCATTGTCAATGTCAAATACCACCAAGCCACCAAGGAGGCAAACACAGCAGCAGCAGCCTGGCCAGATCAGAAACCCAACAAATTCCAGACTCCAGCAGGCTCCCTAAAATTTTCAACCAGCCACAACTTCTGACCTGTGACCTCACACCACACTGCTGTTGGTAACTATGACCAAAGGCTTTGGCCACACTTTAGACTCACCCAAAACTTAGTTTCAAAACTGAGAAGTATTTAGAATGCTAAACAGGTAAAATCCACAAATTTTAGTGGAACCAGAACTATGGATCTACCCTACTCTATATCTACCCTTTTAGTATATGTAGCTGTTAACTTCTGAAACCCATATTATGCCATGGAAATTACATTAAGAAAATAGTATTTTACACCTAAATCTTCTGGAAAGTGCAAGTTCTACTACTGACAGTATGCATAATGAATTTTTGAGTACACAAATGGAAACTGTGAACATAAATGTTTAGATTCACGTTTGAGTCTCTCTGAAGTTATTGCTTTTTTTCATATTAGCTGAGACTGGAACTGGCTCAAAATGAACAAACTGTAAGTGAAAAGTATCTTAATATGTAATTCTTTCAATATAATGTAACATACTCAGAAGAAATCAGTCCTCCAAAGGAGATGGGAAAGTCTCTGTTTACTAAGACCCCTTTTATAGTTCATGTCTCTATTTCTCCATTACTTCAGTGCTTGGAGCTTTTTAGAACTAGAAATTCTACACACTAGAAATACATGTACTATTTTCCCTTTTTAGGACAATTGTCAGTACTTTAAAAGTTCAGTAGAATAAATGTTTCATTTCTAGTCACCATTTTAATTACTCAGGACCACAGTCTGTAAAACAACAGACACACACATTTTGGGGAGGGGTAAAGAAGGAAAGGACTTTGGTCTCTGAGATGATCCTAAATCCCTTCTTTGTGTACTTGTAACTTGTTGACAGAATGAAAGAAGAGTCTAAATCCCATGTTTATGTCACTTTTCTGAGTCCCTGCTCTCACACACACCCAAGAGAACCTTGCCCAACTCTGCTCCCTGAACCTTTGAGCAGAGTAGAGCTGCAGGTGCACTCTTTGAACTCATCATTTTTCAAAGAAACTGAAAATTTCTAGCGAGTTCCTGAGCCTCCATGGAATTATATGCATACCAAATCTCTGAAAACAAAGAAATCTGGATATTATCAGCATGCAACAAAGTTTTTCAGGATCAGACTTCAGTTCTGTTCACTTTTTTAGTTACATGTGGAATTTTCTTCTAAATTACCTCATTCAAAAGCCATTGGAGTGAATGGGAAAAACTCATGCTGACCTGAACAATTCTTATACCATTAGGACCTATAAAAAGTTATATTTATATTGCTTTTCTTTAACTTCAGCAGCAACCTGACTAGGAGCTCTGCAGCCTGCTACACACACAGCACCACATTAGGACAATTGCTCTTGGCTGGAATAGATAAATGTGAAAGCTTTTCTGAAATTGAACATATGGAAAATACTATGAAACTATTGAAAACCTTTTGAAATGCATAATTGAATCAACAAAAACCATTTCCACACATTAAAAAAGAAAAAAGATAGCGTATTCACTTGATTTTTAAAACAGCAAATTCTAAAAGAAATGTGCTGAATTGTACAAGGAATGTGTTGAATAAATATTTCATGCATTTAACAACAAAAATGGAACATGTCTTGATAATCCTTTGCTTAACTGTTGCCCTGTTTATTCAATACTCCCCAAAGTTAATGCAAAACATGTTAAAATGATTACACAGTCCTGACCTTGCAGCTCTATTTTATTCTCCAGACTATTTCATAAATTTGGGAGATAGAGCAGGATCACTGGGGTTCATGCAAGCAGAGCACACCTGCAGAATACTGTGACCCCCAAGCTTCCCTCCATTCTTGTCATCATGCTATAAGGAATGGTTGTGCAGATCTGCCTGACAAGGACTCCTAGGACTACAGACATGGAACTCATACAAAATAATTTCCTTGTCAAGCTGTAAAATACATCTGCTCAGAGCATCTGATCCTGCATGGCTCTGCTACAAAAGGAATCTATAACCAAACAGAGCAGATTTAGGAGAATTCAGACTAAGAATCATTTTTTATATCCCCAGAGGTGTAGGAGTAAGGACAGGATACCTTCTTTTCATTGGTGTTTTACTATATGGAATTCAAGGGAAGTTAGAATGTTGATTCAACAGCAAAGACAAATTTTTGAGTGAAATTTTGTCTCTGAAGCTTAACAGAGGGCTTTTCCCATGGACAACAGGAGTCAGTAGACAATAGCAGCAAACAAGACCAAAGCATCCCAAAGCTCAGCACTCATTATGCAACAGTTACTGGGACACAGCAACCATCCACTGCAGAGTGGGAGAAATAACACATTCTCTTCCTTATCTTGTGAAATGGAGAGTCCAAAAGAGTTTTTTAATCTTTCCAGTGGGTAGGACTGTAGGTTGCCACATAACCTTTGGGAGAACTGACAGAAGAGAGATAATAAGAAATAAAGATAATTTCTTATTCATATATGGCAGAGGTTTTGCTGCTGAGAAAGCTGTGCTTGCTCCAAAGCAGAGGGCTCAGAAAAGATGGAGACAAACCCCCTGGAATTGCCAGGGCAGGTTAAATTCTCAGTGTACATTAATTTAAAGCAACCTTGCTCAATGGTGATTTTCACTCCTGGATAATCACATCCACAACCCCCAATAGGCCTCTGTTTCCAGGGTATTCTCTTGCCCACCTTCACACAACTCAGACTCTCCCCAAATCAAAGGGATCCAAATCCTCTTGCAGCAAGCTTTAGGCTGCTCTGCACAGCCCCTGGACACAATGAAGCTGTGTAAGAAGCACAGACAGATAAGGACTGGTACAGGCTGATTACATGAGCTCATTTATTGTTGACTCATGTAGCCCCACTTATTGCAGACTGCCTGACAGTCAAGTCAGACATTGACAAAGTTGTGCTGAAGCTACATAGTGCTTAATGTCAATAGCTTGTGTTTTGTGGATCAAAGCATTCCACTGATTCCAATTTATGGGGTGGAGGTCTTTGGTTTTAATTAATTTCCGAATATTGGATGTCTGCATCTTGTTTCAAGGGACACTAATAGATAAAACAGACAAATTTTATCAAGGTATCTGCACCACTCACTGCTACACATGCTTTGCAAATAACAAATCTTCCTTCTGCATTCTGTTCTAGCCTAGGAATCTTCAGTACCACACAATCTGGATACAATTTTGTTGCTACATCTGAGCCTGAAAGCCACATCTGTCCTTAACTTTCTGTTCCAACCAAAAGAACTAAAAAGTGTGCTTTGAAATGAGAGCTTCATTCTTCCTGGGACATTTCCCCAACTCACAATAATGCAACTGGACAGGTCAGATACTCTAAAATACACCAGTAAATATTGGTCACCTGGACACAGGGCAGTGCCTCTCTTACAGCAAACCCAGGCTACATTTATCTAAGGCCTGTATGACCTGTCTGCTTTCTCTCACTTTCCTGTCTTACAAATACATTCTGTTTACACAGTTTATCTTCCATTGCACTTCAGAGTGTCTTGAATTTACAGCTGAATGACAACATTTGATGGATGTAATTTCCCATTTTCCTAAAGGCACTAACAACCATTTCCCATTCTTGAGGCTCATCCAGGTGTCCATCTATAAACACTCATTTCTTGCTCTCACCACTCTTTAACCCACTTTCCCCTCCAAATAGCAAGTAGAAAAGTGAGGAAATGAAAGTATGCACAATGAATTAAAACATTACATGTGTTGCATGTGATTTACTACAGGGAAATGGCTCATTTTAGTCACCAGAGTATGGTGGGCCCTGCTTAAAACAGTACACTTAAAAAAATACATATGCATTATTAATTATTGTAACAAACCCCAAATCAAAGGTAAAAGCCAGGCTCTACTATCACTAAGCTTCTTACAAATGCAAGTCAAAATATGTATATTAATAAAATGATACAGCAAGAATAACTATAAAAGGTAAGTTGCCATGTGGAAGCACTAGGTTTCCATATACATAAATATCTCAGCAATTTTTTTTATTAAAGGTTTCTATAGAAGTAGTTACATATTTCAGTAATACACAGGATATTTACAATTTCCAGGTCAAGCTCAACACAACAGATGTTCAGGAAGCAGATTTATAGATGAAGTCAAAGAAATGCCTCAGATACTTTACCACAACCATACTTATAAAAATGCAAACTTCCATGTGCTTTCTCTTGTGATCCATTCACAAACCAGCAATAAATAAAGGGGAAAACAGGGACATAGTATAAGTGAACTTCTTGTTCTGCATTTGAATGAATTCTAGTCTCATAAGTGAGCAATATTTCAAAAACATTTCAGTTAAAAGTGAAATAGGATGTTCAGTAATGTGTGGAAAATGGATATTTCACTGCCTCACAAAGGATTTCCACTGAGTCTGAAGGAAATCAAAGATCATATTCCATCAGAATTCAAGAAGGATTTTATGCCTATAGTGCCTAAGCTCTTGTCAGTAATTACAGGTATGTGCTTCAGGATGTCTTGTATCTATCATTATGGAAGCAGGCACTATTTAAGTTGTAACTAATCATTAGAAATAAACACTATCTACTTATTACATTTCAAGTCTCCCAAAACTGTCTGATGCCTCATTGATGAATCTGTCTGCCTACAGCATTTCACATAAAACAGGAGAAGCAAAATCAAATTGTTTTAGGAAATAAAGTGCACACAATTAAAGGACATGCACTGTAAAGAACAACTAGCCACAGACTGGAATAGAAGCAATCAGAAATTTCTAACAGGTGGAGGCAAAAGAGAAGCAGAGAAGTGTGGTCTGCTGCAATGAGAAATAAAGACTTCAAGCAGCTGCCTCATTGAATATAATAACTTGCAGCTGGGTGAACCTCAGCACAGCTGGATTATTTCTAGAGATAGTGTGTATAGATTCCCAGTATATATGCATATATACATATATAGTTGCAAGATATATGTATATCTGTATGTTTACTAACTAGAAGTAAGTTACTTGATAAAGTATAAATATAACAGTGAGATGACTTCTTGTCCTCTGGGTGAAAACATTAGGCTGTCCAAGAATTGCACAGAAAGCTGGGAGAATGCAGCTCAGCACAGCCTCTCCTGAGCCCCAAGGAGCTGGCAGTCACAAATCAGGGAAAGCCAGGCATTCACAAACTGGGACTCAGTTATCTTTGGGTCTCAAGGACTGCGCTGCCAAGGATCACAGGCACTCAGGAAACACACACCAGGCCCCACCTTCCTGACCATACACAACAATCAATTCTCTGAGCACTCTAAACTGAAGTTCCACTTCCAGTTAGCATAAACAGATGACACAAATGTTAGATTTCTCCATATATATCAACCTACACAGTGTTTCTAGAATGGTTTTGTACCAAGATGTAATGAACGCCAGCAATGGACACTGAACTAATAATGTGCATATAAACAATGTATATCTACAATTTGTTTATAAACATATCTCACAATTCTAAGAGGAGAAAAAAAAACCCACACTAAACCACCAAATACAAGCATAATATAGTCAGGTTTGGCCTTGGAACAGCTTTCTGCTGTTCCACCGCTGAATGGAAAATACTCCACAAACATTTTATTGACAAGACTTCAGAAATGAATAAATGCTCTCCTCTCAAGCCCTTATACCCTTAGGGTCTGCACAAAGCCCAGGCCACTGAGCCACAGCCTCCCAAGCCTGAAACACCAGCACAGCAGCTCTGTCCCTACATCTGACTGTCCAGGACCCACCAAGAGCTTCTGCATCATCCTGGTAACTGCACTCCCCAAACCTCCTCTCTGACTCCTGGCTACTCCAAAGTGCTTGATGCTACATGCACCTCACAGCACTGGACCAGGATTTTTAAGAGATCTCAGGCTTTTCTTCCATTTTATAATTACTTAAATCATATTAATCAGACCTCAATCAGTGTCTTCAGTGTCATCAATTGCCAGCAAACTCGAGAAGTTTCTTAGCAACTTTAACATCTTGAGCTGGGCCACTACATTTTGATGTGTTAGAAGCTATTTTGTCATTCAGAACGAGTGACAACTGTTATTAAAAATCCAGCAAGAAAAAAACCACAAATCAATAAATGCTGCAGCTTTGCATTACTCTTCAGTCTCCATCTTAATGCCCAAACTGATTCATACTAAATTTTAAATACCTCTTGTCTGACACAAAGTATTGAAGTTGCAGAGTTTACTAGACACTGGTGGAAGCCATAAATTTCATTTTCTTCTGAGGTTATATTTATCCCAGCTGTAGAAGGCAGACATCTCTAGCTAGACGTCAGGTTACTAGAAGGTACTTCAAGACAAAAGTGAACTGATAAATGATTTTACAGCATGTACAGATTTACCTGCACAGTGAGTTCTCCTCTGAAAACAGCACAGTCTTCAGGGATAGAGTATTGACCTGAGTGTCATTTTAGAGAAAAGAGTACCATTGAAGTTCAGTGTGAAAAACCACACTGACCAAATATCCCTCCATTCATTCAATGCTTGGATTCTGATACATTTCAAGTAAAGAGAAGCCAGCTGAAACTGCCTCCTGGCGTGTCACAAGGCTGGGTGCTGACTCTTGGCCCTGTAAGCCTCTATCGGCCCAGCTGACTTTCAGTCACTCTTTGTGGTGCCCATCAGTAGTCAGGTCTGGCAACAACAACACTGGGGGACACATTTTTTCCCCCCACAGAAAATGCAGCGGTGACATCAGTGCCATTTGACACACCCTGCTTTCAGCTACAGGAACGTTCATTCCAGCTGAAACTCAGCCTGACTCCCACTCTGCTCCCAGGAGCAACACAGTGTTTCAGGCTCTGTAAAAATCCCTGCCTCTCTCAGCACCAAGCACAACAGGGAGGGCACAGCAGCAAGCCAGGCCTGGCAGTCAGAAGGAAGGAATGGAAGAAAGGCTTGCAGGCCTTGCAGAGCTCCTGCTGCCTGCCAGAGCAGGTGAAGGCACAGCCCCCGGAGCACCCAGCGGGGACGGGGCCGCTGAGGGGACGGGACGGGGCCGCTCCGTTCCCGCTCCGCGCAGCCCTCCGGCCTCCAGGCCTGGCTGCCAGCAGCAGCTCTTCAGCTGCTCCCGAGATCTGAGCGTGGCTCTGCTCCTAGAAACTCGGCTGGCTTCATGCAGCACTTGGAGCCAAAGACATCTTGACTTTACGGAGTGGAACTGAATCAAGTGTACAGACAGCGCTGGGATGATCCCCGAGCCACGTCCCCGCTCCTGCTATTGCCTCCAGAGCCAACATGCAGCCAGCCCCAACACAAGCCACAGCTGCACATGTAAAATCACACACACTGGGAACAGCCAGCATTCCTGGGCAGTAAATGGCCTGCAGTCACCTGAAAGGGGAGCTCTGAAACTAAAGCTGATTTGTTTACAACAAAAAGCAAACCAAAATATCATTTGGAGGCTATGCTTGGTCAAGCATGCATTTTAGAAAACTTTCCATTAAAAATCCACTGTAAAACAACAAAACAAACAAAAAATTAACATAATTATTTCCATTTAAATTTAACATTTGCATTACTTTGAGGGAAGAGCCTCAATATCTGTTAGGAGTAAATCATGTCTGACTTTCAGCAGACCAAGCTCTGATTTGCAAAAACTCTACTTTTCTCTAAGAAAACGAAATTGCTCAAATGCAGTATTTTTCTCCTTATAATTTCCTTCACTTAGGAAGAAAAAAGCCAAGCCCCCAAAGAACACATTTTTAGCTCTTTCAAGTTTTACACACTTGGGGGGCAGCCCTGACTGGTCACCATTCTGCAGAGCAACCAGGCCAGTAAAGCCCAAAGTCCCTGCAGAGAGCAGAGCTCACGGTGCCTGTGCCTGCACAGGGGTAACTCTACCAGCTGGAACAGAAAGCCAGGCTGGCTGGGACTGCTGCTTAGAAGGCTGTTTATTACACATACCTGGCTGACATTTTCAAACAGAAGTCAAAGCAAGAGGGTCTGGAGCTGACTGGGATTTTTTGCAGTTGTTGATTTGGAAATACTGCATTTGATGATGAATTCTGGATTTACGAGACTATCCAGGTATCCTCCTGAAGACAAAATATCAGGCACAGTTCTCCTAAGAGGACTTTATTCCATATTTAACCTTACAGAGAATTTCTGACAAAAAAGTCTGCAGCTGTCCCCCTCCTTTCAACAAATGCAGCCTTTTTTCAGTAAGAGTGACTCCTGTGGCCACATCCCCCCAGTTACCCTTTTCAATCCACCAACAGGTTCTCTCTTTTCAATAGATTGTTTTATCCAGCCATCAAAAGGTTATGAATTTTTCATCACAATTGAAAATGAAAGTTAATTGAACTTAATATTTCAAATTAAAAGAGTTCAATTACCAGTATGATAAAAACATTAATTATGTTTTTAAACTTCCTTACAGGTGTTATGGTTACATCACTGTGATGTTTTTCCTCTGCCACAACTGGATCCTTCTTCTCAAATCCTGCCCTTAAAGTCATCATGTGCTATTGATTCTCACACACAAACTAGGTTTTTTCATTAAATACTCTACATTCATAGGGTTTATAGTCCTTCAAATATGACCTTTTTAATAAAGACAAAATTTTCTGTTGGAGCAGCAGCAGATAAAATGGGTTAGAAATGCAGCTGCACCAATCTGAATAAGGGAGAAATAAAAATATGTGTATTTTTTAAAAACAACAATAATCACACTTAACTCACCAGCAAGACAGTGCTGTGAATTACAGTTTAACTGCCCTTCTTGATCCAGTATAAACATTAGGAGCAAGCTGTGCTATGCAGGAGAGGGAAAAAGAAATTATCATGGCATGTTCTAGATCCCCTGATTCATCCTTCCTGGCAAAAGATGGAGTGAGTCAAAGCTGCTGTGTAGGAAGCAAGGAGAGGGAGGTGGGCTGAGCTGCCTCAGCACTGGCTGGGTCCTCTCAGCTGGGGTTTGAAAAGGGCTGCATCAAAGCTAATACATCATAACTCTTCAGGGCCACCTTTAGAAGCAGTGCTGCCTGCAGAATGTGCCTTCTGCTTGCTGGGGCACCTGGCTCCCTGCTCTGCCTGAATGCATGGTACAGAGTGCCACAGTTGTACAGCTCTGAAACTTCCTTTTCACAAAGCCAAACGTGGCTTTAACTAGAAACAGCATACACTGAATGATCATAGTTGGAGATAAAGAGGTGCAGCTCTGCCACTCCTCACTTTGCCCACAGCAGATAAGAGCAGCACTGAGACAATAGAAACAACCATTATCAGATCTACCTGGGTGTCAGATATAAACCTACCTTCATCTGCACTGACTCATGTCCAGCTGTAAAAATAGGGAACATCAGCTGTGGATCAAAGCTGCCTGATGGCTCCCATTAAGTAAAAATCACATCTGCCTTTCCAAAACACAATCTGTATAATAATGCAAAACCAAGTTGTTTTCCCTTACCTTCTGCAAAAGGTTCCCATTCATAAAATCGACCCATAAATGGCTTGTTATTGTATGATGCACACTGTACCTCTCTAATATTCCTGCTGCTTTCAGGACACATCTGTTTAGATTAAAAAAAAAAAAAAAAAGTAGCATTATAATCAACAGCAAAGTTATTTTTGCCTTCCTATTATAGAACTTTAGAAGGTTAGTGAAGGCATTGCAAAACTCTAATCCAGATGAATAATATGAACATCAGGAGACTTCTTAAAAACAGGTAACAAGCTGTGCTGTTAAGTAACAGTATCAAAAGTGCCTGTTGAAGAAAATTCATTTGTGAAGTTAATGGAGCAACAGTTCTATTTAAAAAAACAAATTAAAGCTTCTATTGAGCTGTCATTTTCCTCAGCAACAGCACAACACTTCAAGATAAATTCAATATTAGATTAGAATTACTTCCTTTTCACAACAGCTTCACATATTTCATTATTAATGTTTTGGGCTCAGATTCAACAGAGTTGAAACACTCAATGTGCATGCTTCCATAACTTATTAAAAGTTCACCACAGCAGCTTATTCTCATCCTATGCTTCCATACCATATTTCCACTTTTCCTTTTGTATTTCTACAGGCTGCTTATTACAGTCACTGCATGACTTTGCATTTCAAGGCATGCCTTCAGATCCTGAGCTCCTGCAACTCAGGATTTGGTACAGGAGTTTTGCAAACAAAGAGCTGCTTTTATACAAGCACATGTGCACACACAGGTATTGAGGCAGGGCAGGTGTTACAGGTGGAAGTGGCATCCTCCCTTAGGTCACCTGCAATGCACACCTTTGGCAGAGCAGCCTTGCTTGCATGTGAAGTTGATTTCAAAAGCAAATACAAGTTATATACTAAATGACTTTGTTCTGCCTGAATCCTCACTGCAGTTATAGCAGAAGTTTACTCTGTGTGTGGGCACATACAAAGGGGAGAAAGGCTTCTACCAAATGCAGGGAGTTAATTAGCACAATTTCTATGCCTGGACAAAATAGGCAAGATTTGGGCACAGATGCAATTTTTTGCATAGCCTTTAGATAATAAAAATTACTACTAAAAATACTATTCAAAACCAGTAGAATTCACTTTAAGTACTTAACTAGAACCGCAGAATATTTTTTCTAGATGACAGATATCAATGGAAAGCTGGAGATAACATTACATGAAAACAGCATGGCTAAATAACTGTGTTTTCAAAGGGAACAGAAGAGAATCACTAAGAACAGCTGCTGTTGCAACTGCAAGTCAGTTCTCTTATGCCTGTATAGTAGGAAAGACTGGTTGTCTGCTGGGGAAGCCAGGCACATCAGAGGTCCCAGAGGAGTTCTTGCTTTGTATCCACCATCTCCCTCAGAAGATGCTTGTAACTGGATCAAAGAGATGCCACAGTCAAGAGTTTGCAAGTGGGCTATAAACTGTACCAAAGACATGCCCAGGGGAAGGTTCATGGACTACTTTATCTTCTACTAAAATCATGCTAACAAATCTTCTAGAATAAACACAGTTTCTGGCCAAGCAGCCATCTGTGCCTCTTCGCCCACCCTTCTGAGATCTCCAAGTACAGGCAAATACTGCTTTTTTCAACAAACCCTCTAATAAAAATTAAAACCCCACAAAACCCAAAAAAAACCCAAAAACAAACAAACAAAAAGCCTTCCCTGAAAATAGGACTACGAACCACCACATTGAAAGGGTGGGACTAAAAGCCTTTCTAGTGCCAAATGCAGAAAGCAAAGCTATATTCCCACAGCTGAAGCACAGCTCCTTCTGTGTGTGGCACAGCAATGCAGAACACTTATTCAGCACAACCACCATCCCAGGCAAGGAAATGTATTTTTCACGGAAACCAATTATTGCACATATCCTAAAGGTGAAGGGACAGAACCTGAGCTGGCATACATTAAGGCCACTACACTAAATTACAGCAGAACAAACATCAGTTTGTACCAGCCAAGAAGGCAGCCTCAAGGGTTTCTTTCTGGAATGCTTTTCCCTTTTTTTTTGGCACACGTTTTCTACCAGCCTATTGTGAAGTTTAGTTGCTTCTTGTTTTTCCTTTTCTGACCCTTGAGCTCATGCTCTCGTGTACCAGTATTTCTGGCTCATAAACCATTTCCTGTACACCCTGCTCATACCAACTGCAGGCAATGTATGAGTAAAAATATCAAAATATTCATTGCTGTTGCCAACAAATAGTGACACCATCCCTTCTAAGACCTTTTTCATATAGCTACAATTTCTGTTTTTAAACCTATTGCCCACAAGACAGAGACCTCAGTGCTTCAAAGCAGGACCAAGAACAGACAAATACTCTGAACTCTGTGTGGCTCAAGCAAAAATCACAAGAACAGGCTAACTCAGAACATCCCTGATAATTTAGAAGCCCCAACTCAGTTGTCCTTCCTTTATTTCATTCAAGGTTTAACTGCAATATAACATTTTGAGGAAAAATTTGAGCAATCTGATTTGCAAAAACACTTTGCTTTGTTCTTGATACAGATTATGTTCATTTATATTTTTGATGTCTTCTAAGATATTCTTTAGCTATGAAGTACAAGTAGGCAAAATTACTACAGTCCATGAATCACCAAGGCTTAAGAGTTATATTATACTCTATGTATATCCTAGTTAACATCTATGCACCATTTACCAGCCCCACCTAAATTGTTAATGCACAGCTGAATGCAATGACAGTTTTATGCTGCCTACAGCTCAGCCTCCCTGAAAATTAAATCCTTGAGCCTTTCTCAGAAGACCTAAGAGTGCCAGGCACTGTCTCTTGGCCTCTCTGGCTTTTTAGCACTTTTGTAGGCAGAAAACCACTAAAATAAAAGTATTATCCTGTACAATGAAAAGTGAAGCTTCAGTTTAGGGGCTCCTGTAGATCCTCACGTTTTATTTATTCCCTGAGAGCACAAGCTATTTTTACACTTCAATTTAATTACTATTTCTGTCATATCCAGACTAAAACTCCTAAAATACAGCAACAAGCATCTGTGATGAGAAGATGGCAAGCCCAAAGCCAACTCCTATTTCCAGTGTCTAACAGTTGTCCCTTGCAGGGTTCACCATGGGCTTCCCAGCATCCACGGGAGAACTGGGGCAGCCAGGACAGAGCCCTGGGGCTGCAGCACCACCCGCAGCTCTGCCAGCCAAGGGCAGTGTGCTGGAAGCAGCAGGCATGTTGGCATGGCTGCAGGTGAAGAATGTTCTCTGGCTAAGCCAGACTGCTAGGATTTAAACAGCCCAGATCTCTTTCCAAAATTTCCTAGAGACTTTTGGAATGAACTTTGCTGTAATATTTAACTTACTGTGTGATTCTCCCTCAGTTTCCCCTCTGTAACATTAAGGCATTTAAATCGTGATGCCTGGTGGAGACTTGAGAACAGTGTTTTGGTAAACAAAATGTTGACTTTGATACAGGGTTTTGTTAGTGACAGATCTGGAATTTCTTTTTTTTTTCCTCAAAAACTTTGTCCTGGGATTACTGAGGGAGTTAAGGGAGTCCTTTTAAAACCAGATCTAGGGAGGCCAAAGCAGCAAAAAGTATACTTTGCATCTACTAAGATGAATCTCAGATTCCTTTATGTAGAGGCAGATATAAATTATCTAGAAATACATACTCTCTGCTGGGAGAGGGTTTTGAAATTATTGTTCTTTCAGCTGTGCACTATAAAATTAGCTACAGGATCTAGAATGAATAATTTTGTATGTTTTTAGATGATCTTTCACCTACTTCAACTATGCTGTTTGGACAACACAATGACGTAAATTTAGCACGTGGGGCTGCACTCAGCAAAGTGCTTCAAAGTGCTGGATATTGGTATTTTCACACAGGGAAAGGTGTCTCAGAGCTGCTCCTGCTGCATTTGCACTCAGCTGTTTCAAAGAGGACACCTCAGCTTTTCCTGCTGTGCCTTCAGAGCGTGAGGAAATCGCCAGCAGCAGCACAGCACTGTCCTGACCAGGCAGCAGCACTCAAGGGTCAGATTTAGAAGTGTCCCTTTTGGACCTCAGGCCAAGCTTCCTGAAATGCACTGTGCCTGCTGTTGATAGAAACTTTGTACTTTGGAAACAGTGGCTTTATTTATGCCTCAGTTTCTTCTGAAATATGCAGGTATGGAAGTCTGAGGGACAGCAACACACAGTATTCTCTTTGTCATGTACCATTAGAGCTTTCTTAAAATGACCTGCTAGTACAGTTAAAACAAAGAAACCACCCTGCTAGCTTTTTAGCTTTTGGTTAACATTTGAAAAGCACACTTTTGAACAAATCCTTGACACTTGGTTTAATTAAAGAAGTGCTGGCAAAACACCAGAAAATTATCAGTCTGCCAGCTGTGGGCTCACATCTGCCATTAGCAAAGCTGTGTCAAAGCTGTGCTGAGATAACACTTCTGGAAATGTGTAAAGGGCTGATTTGGTCCTGAAACCACCTCTACAGGCAATTAAAACATTGACTAAGATTTTTGGCAATGCTTCATTCTTATGACCTACAGTAACTGGCAAATGCTTTTTCCAAGGCCCCATATCCCTTCTTGATCCTCCAGGTTCAGACATAATTCATAATTAATATTTTCTCTGTGTGCAAGACTACATGTTCAATTGAGTCCAAACAATCTAGTTGTACTCTTGTTTTCATTTCTGTAGTGGTTCTATAGAATCATATTCATCCTTTGGAATCCCAAAGGAAAAACACACCTCCAAAGAAAAATAATTTAAATACTTGTTTCTGAAACAGTAATCTGAAAATTGTTCTTTCCTTTGCAGAGCTTACTCTTAAATGTATTGTGTCCTTCAATATGCATAGTCTATAAATTCCAATTCTTTACACAACAAACCACCACATCTGCAGTGAACTTTGAAACTTCTGCTCTGAACTGCTGGTGTTTCTCCTGAAACCTACAGAAGTTTCAAGTCCATGTAAGAAAGTGGAGTGCATGGTCCTTCACATGTTAATTTTCCAGCTAAGCTGTTTCTCTTTGATAACCAAGGCTATCCTTTGATAGCCAAGGATTGTGCTTCCCACATAGGTAGTACCTCAAATCAAGGCAACCTAGTTTTGTTCAGCTGAACACACACTGAAAGAGAAAAAGGATCTATTTAAAATCCTGGAGACACTTATTTCCACAAAAGTTCTAATTTTATAAAATGGTAAGAGAACATAAAGACAACTGTCTGCCAACCAAGAAAAAAATGTATATAAGGCATATTAAATGTGTCTAGATATCTGAGGCACAAAATACCAGACAATTCAAATGGAACTGATGCTCCTGAAAAACCAAAATGTGCAAGAAACTTTAAAATGCATGTGAAGAACAGCTCTACAGTAAAAATAGTGCTAGCCAGCTCTGGTTACAGCGCACAGCCACAGACAGTGCTCTGAAAATGTCTGGCCTGACATGCAATGAGAATTTCCATCTGGGAATGCAGTGGTATCTGCACAAGTTTATGAGGAAGGAGCACCTGTACTGGCAGACTCTGCACTGCCTCAAGCCATGAATTTACACCTCGGTGTCTGCTGCAGTGCAGACCAGCAGAGTAATGACAGCCCCTGTAAACTCCAGTGGGCTGCAGTACCCACAGCCCCCAGGCCCTGCAGAACCCATGGCAGCCACAGGGCATTGCAGCCTTCCTGCTCCCCCTCACTCCTTTCAAGGGCTGGTAAAGCCCTCAGTTAGGTGTGTGCACAACACAAAATCAATGCACTTCTACCCGATCCCACGCAGGGAGCACTGAGCTGGTGTTTGGACCAAGGAAGATGGGCCCTGGCAGAGCCATGGGGAGCCTGCCTGCCCCAGCCGCCTGTGCCTGCAATGCCACGGGCCAGGAGCTGCTCCCTCTCAGCCTGCAATTTCAGAATGCTTCTTGCCATCAATATTTCAGCTCTGCAACAAGATCGCCCTCTGAATTTAACAAGAAAAGTCTTTGAAGTGCTCCCCAAACCTGATCTTTATTAGCTGCAATCTATCACACACATAAGGCATTAATGCATAATGTGGCAAGTGCATCTATTACTGCTTTATATTTTTTCCATTCTGTAGCACTTTACATCTGAAAATGCAGTCTGTCTAATAATGGGGAAGAAAGCTCAACCAAACAGATGGAAAAAGAAGTATTTCTGCTTAACTTCACAGGTTTGTGGCTTTTTTTCTTTTTAAATTCTCACTGACAGAGCCTTCTGATTAAACCGAAATAACTTATTTTATTTCAGATTTACAGCAACTTGTAAAAGATTCAAGTCCAGCTTTGGTTTTAAATAAAATCTTAGTCACTCATCCATCCCACACAAAGCATCTCCAATGACCTAATGTGCACAACTGGAAACATTTGGAACTACTACCTTAGGAGGGGCTAATCAAGGAGCTATAATAGGAAAATTAACAGTACATTTCCTCAGCAATACCAAAAATGTGTCAAGAAAATACTCCAGCCATGTTTAATGCTGAAATTTTACAAATACTATTCCAAAAAAAACTAAGTAACCAACCAACCAAAAAATTCTGAGAAACAATAAATGGTTTCTATGAGATGGAAATTGAGCAGTTAGAAAATGGAAGGCAAATGCTGGAAACAGACCATGCTGGAACAGAGCATTATCTGCTGTAAAGCAATACACAAGTACATCCTGAAAGTCAGGCCTATGTCAACTCACACCTGCACACTGAAGACTGTTGCTGGTCTTTTTTGATCCAGCAAAAGACCAGATGACTGGTCTCTTTAAAGTTGGGTTTTTTTTAAATATAGTTACTACTTTACAGTCCCAAATTTCATTTAGTACCCAGGCTCCTGAGCAAAGAGCTACTTCAGTATGGAGATTGGAGTTTACACAGAATACTCCTTCCATGCTCCCAAGCAAACATCAAAAGCTTGCCATTTGCAGCAGAAATCATAACTGCTTTGTACAGCTGCTGTTCGCACTCTCAGCAGGGCTATCACCTTTCTATATAAATATGTTGCATAAAAAAAAATCCCACATATACAAGAATCCCTCCAATCAAATACCTGTTTATAGAAACACTACACAGTGCTCAGGGTGCCTAAACTGCAAGCTATTGCCTCATTTAATGGGAAATCAATGAAAAGCTACTTCCATTTCACACAGTCTTGTTCAAATGAAGAATGCCTTAACATGGAAGCTTTCAGCTTCACCATCTTGTATTGTCTCATCTGTCTACATTATTCAAATACACCTGCAAAATGGAACATGTTTTATGAGTCCTTCTCAGAACATGGGAGGTTTATGTACTAAGAATAGTTGCTTTCATATACTAGCAATAGCCTTCTTTATACGAGAAATATCAGCCACTCCAAAACTCTCTCTGGAAGGCACCACCAATATCAGCTATCAAAGACCCGGAGACAAACTCATGCCTGATCCATCTTTAGTAAAGTTTACAGACTTTAAGCAAAGTTGATGTATCTAGTCCTCATGGTTTGTAGGAAATTATGCCACTGTGCTATGACATCTACTCTAGGGTTTCCAGCAGTATTTTATTGCATTTTTATAGAGCATTGTTCTTGGAGCTGCCTGTTCTTTCTGGGGAGCAGTTTTTATGTGACTCTCATTCTACCAGCTTCAGCAGTGGGCAGGAGTAATCCTCCAGCAGTTTTCTCTACAAAAGCCCAATCAACTTCAATGGAAACTCAATTTCATGCATTCCATTTAAATGACTGCTCGTTGTGTGGGAGGAGGCACCACCTGAATGGTTCCGGCAGGAGGACTAAAAGGTTAAGCAAGTTTCTGACTGGTATTATCACGATAATCTACTTTTTAATTAAAAATTCATACTACAGCAGTAATCACAATATTTTTAGAGAATGAGCTCTAGTCTAAGTAACAGCCAGGCAACAGAAATGTCAGTGTGGTGCTACATGAGACAGAAGCATACAGGCAAATGTACAGCTGTTACTACAACGAGGGGGAATTTGAAATAAGTCTGTTGGGACAATTTATTTTGTTCATTTTTGTTAGAAAAAATAAAATCTAGGATGAAGAACAATTTATTTTCCACAAAAAGTGAACACCTTTAGAGCAACGTAAATGCAACTTAAAAACAACTCTGAGCTTGCAGGAACCCAGTCTGGAAACAGAAACTGCAGCATTATTCAGATTTTAGAGTTCATGTTTCCATCAAAAATGAGTTTCTGATAGAACACACATTTAAACTGTTTCTGTGATATATTCTTTCCTCCTAGATCATATACTTCAAAGAAAAAGAAAAAAAGCACTTCAAACCAACTGGCAGATACATTTGTCTTATTTTAGAATGGTTTAATATAGCTGCAGCTGGTAGCACTGTCCATTTACTGATGAGTTTGTCCAACTTTAGCCTCTCAGACTAAAACTTTCCACTCCTGTTATCTGTTTTAGTCTTTCTTTTTTTGACTGAAGCATTTCATCCCAGAATGAGCCCAAAGGAAAACAAAAGGAAAAAGTGTTTTATTTTTTCCCATGCTGCCATATTTCTGACTTTTTTTTTCCTAATGTAACTGCCCATTCTATTTTAATGAGTGAAATTATGTCAGCCAGGAAAATGGGTTTTTTGTCAAGAATACACCCTCTGCTTTTTCTATGGAAATCCACTCAAGTATAGTCAGGCCACAAGAATTTTAAAAATAATGCTGATAATGTTCTTTGTACACTTCCAATCAAAACTTGTTAAAGTTTTGCATCTAACCTGGAGGAACAATCTGTTCACAAGTGTGCTCCATACCTGAGGCTCAAAGAGGCTGAGCAGCTTTCCAGCTGTTATTGGAAAGTGCTCCTGAGGTCTGTAATAGGGCAAGGACTGAAAATGAAAAATCTCTCTTCTGTCTTTAATAACCACTTGAGCCTGTACCTAACATGCATGGACTACTTTGGAAAAACAGATAAATCTGGGGACTGACATGCAAGAGATGAGCAAGTCAGCTGAAGAAGGCATTGAGAAGAAGAAAGTGAAACTGGAAGGAACTGCAAAGAAGCAGGGAACTAAGCAGAAAGAGGAGAGACAGGAGGCAGAAGAGATGGGGAGACAAGATGAAAAATATGAGACAAGGTACTAAGGAAGTGAGAAGTGTGACTGAGGAGAAAATACAGTGGGACAGCTCCAGGCAGAGGAAGGAGCAGAGCTAGGCTGTCTGTGCAGAAAGGGCAGGAACATCTGTGGTGAGCAAGACCCAAGCACAGCCCAGGGAAGCATCACTGCCCTGTGAGGGCAAACTCCCTGTGCCAGTGCCTCACCTGCAGTCATCTCATGAGTTCTGTGAATACTGATGTATCTCATGATGGCATTCGGCTTTTGAAGGCTTTTTTGGTTTGTTTAAACACTATAAAGGAAGTCACAGGGCCTTAAAAGAATGTTTAATCTCAGATTGGAAGAGGCTGTCCATGCAATTACTGTATCACTTGGCTCTTCCTGCCTGTGAGGTCCTGCTCTCAATTCCATGATTGCATACCATGTTCCCCATATGACCTCTGACTCATTTAGTGTGCAGAATGGACTCACTCTGGGGAATGTTTAGCTGGAAGGGTTATTTACATAATCTCTGTCCCATTCACTGTAAAACCTGGTAGGTATAAATGGGCATACAGAATAAGGAACATGAAGGACAGTCTGCAGTTTCTGGAACAGCTACTCCACCAGTTTTGAGGGGAAAAAAGTCACCTATGGTGCAATTACTTAATCCAATCCTTTTCAATTGGTGAACTATGTACTTTCTGGTTTGGGGTCTGACTGAAAACCTCTGGACCTGTTTTACAGATGAGCTGCCAAATCATAATTACAGTTTTGGCAATGCAAATTCTGCTTTGACTATTGCCAAGTGATAAATATGATACTGAACATGGGGAAAAAATTCAATTCCAACTACTTGACAAGCAGCACTAATTATGGAACACTTCTCTTAAACCTCATTCTTCCACAGGGCAGCTCCATTTCTTACATTTTAGGTCTTGCTGTCACACAGCAGCTTTGTGAATTTTAAAGCAAACACTGCAGTAATAGCATCAACAACTAGTCCTTAGAGAAACCTTTTTTCTCACCTTCTGCAAGGAGCATTTTTAAGGCAGGGAGCCAAAGGCTGAATAAAAAGAGAATAACATTGAGTAGTGTATCAGTCATAACTAAGCACTTGATCTATGCAGAGACCTTGGGGTAAAATTTACATTATCAAGTAATTAAACAGTTTTCTTAACACAAGAGTTACCAGAGGATTGCTCACAAAACTCCAGTTCTGAAAGCTCTAAACTTATGCAGGTTTGACTTTGTCCTTTTAATGGCATTTTGCTGCTCAAACTAAAACCTCACGTCATCCAAAAAAACCTTCCTCAGAAAGTGACCCAAACTGAGGTCTCAAAAAAGCCATCAAGACCACCAGCATTCCCTGCTGTCTCTAACAAATGAAGATACAAACAGAAATTCAGGAAAAGCAGAATGTGGGTTGGCTAGCAACTTACTGAATGCTGCAGCCAAAGGCCAAAGCTGGTTTGCAGAATGGGGCAGGGGATGTTTCCCTGGCCTCTTCCCCTACAGATCACCCAGACCCTCCAACACTGCCTGACAGGTATGACCAACACAGGATTGGTTTTTCCACCAATGTAAGTCAAGAGTTTGAAGATAAACAGCCTCACCAAGTTATCACTAGAAAGAAGCTCTGTTTCACCAATTACATGTGTATGTCTCTACATGTGCAATGTGCTGCCTGTGTTACATCTGGACAGACACCACTGCTGATGAAGCAGATGAGACAGAGCACACCAGACTGGTTTGGGTTTTGTTGCTATTTTTTAATCTCACCACAATTTCAATTATTTCTGGGGTTTGCATTGTTCTGTAGGCACTTAGCTCTTAATGTATCATATGCAAAGGTTTGTTTACCTGCTCTGGGCACTGCAGGGCTTGCAGTGCCAGGTTTCTTTCAGAGCACTTCTGGGGGAGAGGCTTTGGACTTCATCCCTAGTCTGTGGTTAGGCAAAGCAACACATGCTTGCTAGACATAATTTGATGTTTGTATTTCCTAACTTTCTACACAAATTTTGGCAATTTGCTCTTTCCAAGTGCTGCTTAAAAATTCTAAAATTAGATACCAAAAAATTCCAAAACAAACAAACACCAACCAAACAAAAAAACCAAACCAAAATAAAACAAAATAAAAAAAACCAACATTCCCTCTTTCCCCAAAACCCACAAAACTAAAACTAAAAACTTGACAGCACCAATAACAGACAGTTTTCTCAGTACACATAGCTTAACTTTGGCATCTTCTCCTGCACTTCCTTCTTCCTCTACTCACCTTGGTCAGTACAAGAGAGGACTGGGACTGTACTGTGGTAGTTTCACTGCAAGTTCCTGTATTCATGTAATGTATGTTCTTTTCCTGCTGTCTGGCTTGAAAATGTCTTAAACTTATGCACTGATATCAACAATAACTGAACTAATCTCTTAAAAATATCATGAAAAAGCTACTCCTTTCATGAGCCAAGCAGACTGACATCTGACAGACCATGTTTTTATACCTGAAATTAATGGGAATAGTTAACAAATATTCATCAAAACAGCATTAAAAAGCTTTTTTGTAAATTAGTCATGACATTTGCAGCCTCCTCTGCTTTGAAAACCTGGATACAATTAAACTGACATATGAATAAAAAGCACATTTCTTGTTCAAATTATGTGAGTGTTGAAAAATTCCACACCGGAATTTCAGACAAACACTTTTGTCAATATGAATTGACAAGAAGAAACAAAGACAAGCTGGAATGCCTTCAAATCTCTCCCACAACACTTGCCTATATTGATAAATGACACTACTCAAATTTACAATGCACTGTTAAACAAAACTACAGATGTATCAGGAATGCAACCATCTGGTTACAACTCAGAAGTCCCAATTTTCATTGATGAGCTTCCTCCTTAAAACTTGGCACAGAAGTTACATCTGAATGATAACCAGGCAACCTAAATCACCCTGAGTCCTGTTCTACTGCAGAACAAAAACCCCTGTTCCATTTCAACAAGCATCCCAATGAAGTTTCCAAATCACTCCACAGGATTTTAAGTGCTAATGCTGCTATTCATAACTGATGAAGTGACGGAATAACTGTGGATCTTTTTCCTCTTTCCTCTTCTCCAAGACACATGTATTCCATTTATTCTAAGAATTAGCAAGGTAACTTCTCAGACAACTCCAACTGCTACATGAAACCTCCCATTCAAAGTTCACCAGGAAGTTAGGAAAGAAGAGCTTTAGGCAACTGATTTGTATTTTGATTTTGAGGCACTTAGATGAATTTTTCACATTTTTATGTCACACTGCCATTACACAAAAGTGAGTCTGAATCTTCAGCTCTTCACAGACACAAATTCACTCCACTTGAGGCAGACTTCTCCAGCAAAATCATGCAACAGGCTCAGAACTTCAAAATAAACCTCAAAGAAGAAGAAACAGGCAGCTCAATGCATCCTGCAGTACCATAAAATACTGAACTACTACTGTTAACCATAGCTTCTGAAATACTCTTATGCATTAAAAATTAAGAAAATACATATTGGGAAGTTGACAGAGTCCAAGGAAAATCCAGCTCCCTGAGCATTCAAGCTAAACCCCAAACATATCAATGACAGTGAATGTTTGAACTGGCTAACTCTAACACATTTAGTAGATTTTTTTATCACTGATTCATAATCTCAACCTTTGCTTTCCAGTGGAATATTTCTGTTTTATGGTCTTAAGGTGTTTATTCTATTCTAAGCTCTACTGTATTTTATTTATATCTCACTGCCCTTGAATAAAGTCAAAGATCTCATCCATAAGAATGTTACAGAATCCCAGTGGTCACTCCTCCCTGACCTGAAGAATACAGGACCTGGCTATAGCCATGTATACATTACCAAATATTAACCTGCACTTTCCTTTTGGTCTGTGCTTTTCTAGTTCTTGTCACAACAGGGCATGACTCCTGGACTCCTAGATGCTTAAAAAGGCTTAGATTTATTGATCAAACTAAGTAACCCAATTTTCAATTAAAACCAACAAGCCTCTAGACATCAAGGTGTTCTGAACTGTGTGATTCGGGACTGACTATGAACATTTTACTACATTAGTAAGTAATTAACCTAGTAATAATGAGTTTATGTAAAACAGCCAACTCTGTATTACTGCCACAAGTACAGAGCACACTTGCACAATAAAACCCTTGGACAGAGCTTTAAAAGTTACCCTGACATACTTCTGGTGACTTATGGCAAACAGTTTCCCATAATTATTTAAGCTCTAATAAGAATGCCATCATACAAAAGACTTCCTAATGCAGGGTTCTCAGATGTTGAAGGGGATGTCACATAACCACAGTGCAGAGATACTGAGGGAACAAGTGTGGTCCAAGAGCTCCATCAAAGATGTTTCTCTGTGACTTTTGTACACAAATGACAACTGATCAAACTACATGAGACCTTTACAAGCAATATCTCTGTGCCAGCCTCTGGTAAGTTCAGCCTGTACTGGTGACAAATCATTCTGAATTAATAATTTACACACCTCTGCTGCAAATAGCAAAACACTCAAAAGGAAGGACAGTACAGCCCAAAGTAATGCAAGCTTTCAATAAGTTTCCTATACACCCACAGAATGTCAGACTACCAAACCTACACACAATCCCACAGTGTTTGCATGGAAAATTCCTCACATAAAGTCAAGTTTCAATTTCCTCAGGAAAAGATATGTCATCTTAACCCCACTTTGCCACTTATGTCAAACACCTACTCTATACAAATCTCAAAAGGAGAATAAATAAACCCTACAGTAACTCCTTGGGAATAACAAGGGGCTTTTCAGTCTTAAAAAAAAAAGTTCACCCAAGAAATACATAGGCTTTTGTTAGTCTTCACCTCAATGGGTGAGCATCCCAACTACATTAAAGAGTGCACACTTGCAGCACCCCATATCAATTCTGAAAAGACTTGTCTGGGAATTATGTTTTCTGTTCCCTACAAAATTAAACATTTCCATTTCGACCTTAGCTAAAACTTGAAGCACTGGAAATGTTTCGGTTTCTATAGAGTGGAAAATTTTCAAAACTGCTTGGGCAGAACACCAGTGAGCTGGTGGATGGCCCAAGATCCCAGGTGCCAGGGGACCCTGCCAATGCCTACCTATATCCTTAGGTGACAGAAAAGCACATCACTGTTTAATGGACTCAACACATTCCTGCAGAACATTGTAACTCTATTTAATTAGAGTTCTGCATCCAAAAAAGCCTTTCAATGGCACAGCTGTAACTCAGCATCATTATCATCAGTAAGACTCTTTGGAAAATCAAATATTTTAATTTGTCCCATCTTGATAGAGCTGAGGATTGATCCTGAGTCTTTTACCTCACCTCATCTCTGCTACTGTAAAACCTCTTTCCATTTCCAAAATTGTCTTTTCAGGTATTTCCTATTCCCTGCTCAGGTGCCATTCTCAAAAGCTCTGCATGCAGGAGCACAGATCCAGCAGAGGACACTTACTCAGAACCAAAAGCCAGCTTTTCCATAGCTGTGCTACCACATCAATAGCAGGCACAGCTGGAAAGGCAGGCCAAGAAAGTAAAGGCAGTCATTGTCTTCTGATCCTATCTAGACACTTCTCCACAACACAACTGGCTTCTTGCTAAACACCAGTCACATCAAATACTGAAAAAAACAGCACAGTCTAACTGGAGACATGACAGTAATGCACATGTGGCAGTCTAGCAACTGGGAATGGAACTGGACCTGCTCAGCAAAACTTCATCCATAAATATTTCACCGAGCCCTCAGGAGTTACTCCTTCATACATTTTACCTTGACTGTTCCAAAGTCCTATATGAATTTGGCCAAAAAGTCACACCTCAAGCCATAGCTAATGAAAATTCAGATTTTACATCTATTTAGTATCACTCTTCATGCAGAAACCGTGGGAGAACAGGAATGGGGCTGTGGCTGATCCCTAATGGGGTGCACTGTGTAAGGCAGGTGAACAGATTTGAAGAAGCCTGGAATGCTGATGTGTATTGACCAACAACAAAAGAGAAAAAGGGCACACAGGTGTTATGCATGTGAGAAAAAAGGTATAACAAATGGTACTGGGGACCAATAAAGGGCATCAGTTGTGTGCCCACTGTTATGAACCTCCCTTAAGCAGTCTGGAATATCCAGAAGCCTGAGAGCCTCCTTGTGTACCCTGTCCAGGAGACCTGCAGCCTGGAGTTGGTTTACAAATATATTCTCACACGTTCAGGCACTCATGAAGAGCTAGTGACTTGGCAATGCTCGAGACAATTAATTACAGAAAGTGCTCAGTAAACAAATGTTCCATTTGAGTTGCTTCCTTTGTTCTGGTGGCAAACCACACAAAGAAGGTTGAATTCAAATTCTACTTCAACCACACATGCATATAATTCCTTCTCCTTTAATGCAGACAGAAATAAGGGAGATTTACTCACCACTTCCCTATTTCTGAAGGAATTGAGACCACATTGGAAGAATCCTATTATATTGCAGGTAGCTTATGGTTTCAGTTAGATCAGCCAGAGCTGTTTGTGAGGTAAGGAGAGATGTTTGCTGCCTATTTCCTGCCAAAGAGTGTGACAGGCAGCTCTGTGTTCTGAGGTGAGCTTGCATGCAAGGTGCTGAACAGGGGAAGCCACTTATATAATAAGAAAATAGGTTTAACGACCTGCAGGAACACTTGAACAAATACAAGCACTTCCCAGGCTCTCCCTAACCAAACCTCACCAGTTTACCTTTAATGAATCAATCTGTCAGTCATGTGAAATGAGTTCAGCTATCAATGAAAAAACAATAAATGTACAATAATGAGGAAATGACCTAATGGACCAAGGCAGATTAACTTAATTTGTTATTAATTAGTTGCCCTCAGGAGAAACTGTAGAGGGAGTGGCCAAACACCAGGATAAGGGTTAACAGAATACTTCAAATAAAGGAGATTTTCAGTTTTGGTATGCTCCAGGAAGAATCAAAGAAAAGAAAGAAATAAAAATATACTGTTCTCTGCTTGCTGGCAAGACCAGTGGTACATGTCGCTGCGGATAAATTAAATTAAAGCCCGCGTGCAGAAGCATTTAATCAGGAAGAACAAGCAAACAAAGTGAAACACTATCAGCCTTGTTTGGTTCTCATCCTGGCCTTACACTAAAACTGTTCTTAGCAACTTCTTTTTTATAATTACATTAATTACCACATTCTGGGGAGCAAAATAACCCTGAATAGCAATTACAGCCTCTCCAAGGCTAACAGAAACACTACTAAATAAAGAATATAATTATGTAGAGTTCCATGCCTAGGAGAAACTACTTCAGCTACAATTTCTCTTTGCTATTAAGCCTCCTGTATTAAAGATTTCTTTATAATTGTATTAATACAAGCAACAACGGCACAGAGGCAGCAGCAGTGTGCTCATCTATGTTTCCTCTTCATCTGTTGAATTCTTCTGTTTAAATAGCAGATTCTAAAACTAACATGAAAATATTTTCACTCCTGTTCTCTTCCATCAAAAGAAATCTGCCAATGGCCAAAGCACTCACCATGCTGACCTGTCCAACCACTGTCCAATTCACAAGCTCACTGCCCTCTACTCTGCCGCCCTTTTGCCATTCTCAGCAAACGCTTTCCACAAACCTTCCTTCTCCATACCTTGGCAATCTCAGATTGCTTCTTTCTTCCACCTCATTTCTAACTTCCTCATCTCTTACCCCTTGCCCTCTTAAAAGACCTTTTCCTGGAAACAATTTTGTCACATTAAGTCAGGCAGAATACTGTCCAACTTTGTGCACTGATGTGTGAGGGATGAAATAAAGACTGGGACATTTGTGTATCGCTTGGACACAGTGAGCAAATTTAGCTCAGAAAACTTTCCAAATTAATGCCCATGCACTAAGGTCATTTCCCATTTCCTTCAAAAAACAGAAAGTGTTTTTGGAAAGAGGAATTTGTCCCAGAGACTATTCTCAGAGGCTCAAATTAGCCGTTCATGTTTTCCATTCCAGACAAATACACTAAAGCTTTCTTGACATTAGGTCTTTTCAATCAACTGCTCCAGTCTCAATCAATGGACTCTATTCAGAAATAAAGCAAGAGTCATAACTAAGAAGCAAAAAGGAACTCATCTGATTTGTTTAGGTTGTGTTTTTGTTATCCTGTGTTCCATTGTTGCATATTCCACTATGCAGGTACCACTGAACAAATCAGGATTTCTAGGAGGCAGAAGAATCAGATGTTCACCCATCCAAAAAATACGGCCTGTCATGTCAGCTTATCCAGATCTCCTGAATATTCTGCTTCTAATATCCAAATACAGACTTCTGCATCTTTGCAACACTAAGTTAGATTAGAAGGACAAATAAGAAAAAGGTATTAAGAAGACATACTTTGGAAAATACTAAAAGGGCCCAGCAGAAACTGGAAATTTTAGCAGGATGGAAACCACTAATGGGGACAAAGAACAAAACCTCACTTGCCTCCCACATACAATGGGAGACTGCCCGGAGCATGGAGCTACACCCAGAAAAACATTCTGAACCAAATAATAACAGATTAAGTTTTATTTAAAAATTAACACAGAACAGATTTTCACTCCAATAAATTAGGAAGTTAAAAATCAAAGCACATAGAACTGAATGCTGGTAAAAGTATCATCTGAAACAGAATGCACAGAGCACCACAGAAAGGCACTGGAGTGGTCCAGGCTACTGGGAGCTGTCTCTAAATGCTGTTTAGAACATGACTAGCACTCACAAAGGGATAACCTCAACTTATGGGACTGAGAAGCAGACAGCCTTCATAACACGGCCTATCCAAACTCCATTTTTCAGTTTCTTTCCTGGAAAAACATTAGGCTTGTCAGTGATGGTGGTGGTTTCTCCCTGGCTGGGTGACAGGTACCCACTAAAGCCACTCTATCGCCCCCCAACACAACCGAACAGGGAATGGAAAATATAACAAGGGGTTAATGGGTTGATATAAGGATCAGGAGAGATTACACACCCATTACTGTCATGGGCAGAACAAACCTGACTTAGGGAAATTGAATTTATTACCAATCAAAATCAGTGCATGAAGCAAAACAAGTCTTAAAAACACCTTCCACCTAGCCCTCCCTTCCCCACACCTCTACCTTTTTCCATCAGTGGTGTAGGGAGACAAAATGGGGGTTATGGTGAGTTCAGCACAGGGGTTATGGTCAGTTCATTACAGGCTGTTTCTGCTGCAGCTCAAAGATGAGAGTCCTTCCCCTGCTGCAGCACGGGGTCCCTCCTGTGTGACACAGGTCTCCACAAACTCCTCCATGGGCTACAGCTCTTCATTCACTGCTCCTCTCTGGGTCCCCACAGGGTCACAAGTCCTGCCACCAAACCTGCTCCAGTGTGGGCCCTTCTGTCCGTGGAGCTGCAGGTTCCTGGCAGGACCTGCTCCAGCAGGGCCATCCCATGGTGTGACAGCTCCCTCAGGGCACCCCTGCTCCAGAGCCCTCCATGGGCTGCAGGGCCAGGGCAGCTGCACCACGGGCTGCAGAGGAACCTCAGCTCCAGGGCCTGGAGCACCTCCTGTCCACTGACCTTGGCCTCTGCAGGGCTCTTCCTCTCACACATTCTCACTCTGCTCTCCTGTGGCTACCTCACACCTGCACAACAGCTTTTTCCCTTCAGAATACAGGATCACAGGGATGGTACTGCCATCCCTGATGGGCTTGGCCTTGACCAGCAGTGGCTCCATCCTGGAGCTGGCTGGCATTGGATTCCCTGTTGGACATGGGGGAAGCTTCTGGCAGCTTCTCTGCCACACCTGCACTCCCTCCACTCCTCCCCTCTACCAAAACCTGGCCATGCAAACCCAACACACTCCACTCCTCACCACTGTGAATCACACACTTAAGAATTACCATTAAAATCCACATTCATCACACAAAAATCAAAATAACATCACACTGAATGAAAGTGGAAAATTTACACTACATTAATTACCTTGTCCCTTCATCATGATTACAACTAAAATTTTCCACCATTATTGCAATTCTCTGACATTGTTCAGCCCATATTTGTCACTCTCTGAATTACTATACTTATCTCAAATTCCTTCATGCTCCTGGATTTCATCAAATTAGAACTGTACATATCGGTAGATGAAGTGACTGATTAAAGCCCTTGAAGGCACAGTATTAGGTAGCTGTAATATTACAGATCTATTTTCAGTATTCCCTAAAATAAGTTCACAAAAACAATCATTAAATTAATTTTTAAAAAATTCAATTTAACTCAATGATTAGGTGAACATTTTGCATACTAGGGAAAACCAACAGCTGTCAAACACACAAAACACAGGAAAAGCAGACTTACATTTGTGTTGCAGAGTTTGTATTGCTTGTAGGCACCAATGCAGACGATGGCTGCAGCCCTCTGGGGCTGGGGCTGGCCCTGCAGGGCCTGAGGGCTGGAGTCACCGCCGTGGAACAGGCTCTGAGACACAGGGAACGAAGGGGACTGATAGACCGAGGGCCCCAGGACTTGGTGTCCCGCCTGAGGCCCCCCTGGCTCCTGGTAGAGGCTGCCATGCTGCAGGGAGGGAGCAGCAGCCTGGCTGTAGGGGCTCAGGAGGCCCGGGCTCTGCTGGAACAGGTGGCTCCTGGACGATTGGCGCTGCCGCCGCAGCTTCTGGGGCTGCTGCCCAGTGTCAGTTTGTAAAGGTAAAATGTACGGCACCTTCCCATAGCCATACTTCCCTGGACCAATGGGATTTCGGTTTCTGCTTCTAAAAACAGAGAGAGAGAGAGAAAACAGTTACTGACTCCATAAGCAAAGGAGCAGTTAAGTATTTACAGGACTTATCATAAATATGAACAAGATGTAGTCTAGCTTGATCTATTAGGAATCTCAGAAGGCCTTGATCCTAACACTGCAGTCTGACAAGTAAGCTGGCAAAAACCATTTCTCCCACTTCAGAGTAATGAGTGAATACAGCTATTCTGGGTGACATTTGCAGCTCAGGAAAGGAGACACCATTAAAGAAAAAGAATTTTCCTTCTGTAGATAAAATACATTTATGTTTTTAATATATATGCAAAACTGACTTGAACTCCAGTGAAAACCAGAGATTATAAATTGACATACTTATTTTCTAGAAACAGAAGTGCTACAGATGTCAGACAGCCACCAGATCAAAGGGACCTTTCTTTGGGTTTGTTTTTATTTGGGTTTGTTTTCTTCCCAAGTCTTATATTCTCCCAGGACTCTTGCTAGCTGGGAACCCTGAAAGTCATTTACCTCCCATCCCAGCCTTATGGCCACGTGGGGCTTTTAATCAATCTTCCTGGCTCAAGATGTGTGAACTAAAGTGCTGATTTGCCCTGGCAGATAAGCAACCAGCACTCTTGAAGTGTTTATCCCTGTTAATCTGCTCTGTGACCATGACAGTCATTGTTGAGGGAAGCTTTTGGTAGTTACAGCACAGAGAGCAGTATAATGGGTTTGGTATTCAGGGAGGGAAAGAAAAGCTTCCCATAACTATACAGGAGAGGCAAGAAACAGAACCCCTAAGCCTTGTCCTACTTAGCCAGACCTAAACAAGAGTGAGATTACACAAAATTAGTTTTTCTGTTGCTCCCTAGGCTAGAAGAAGAGCAAGACAGAATAAGAGGAAAGAAAGTACTCAACTTGCAGCCAACAAGGACAAAAAGGGGGAAAAATGCCACCAAGAATGGAGTTACCATCTAAAGGTAAATTACTGCTAACAGAAAAATATTTGTAGAAAAGCACTATGTAATTCATGTCAGCCCACAGCCAGCAGACATCTCTGATCTACTGTGTTCATCTCCAGCAGAGGCATAACAGCTGTTTAATGCAGGCCTGACAATCTCCTTTCTTTGGGCATAATTCTCATATACACATACACCTCTTTGATTGCTCAGACAAATCTCTTTAGCACTTTGCTAACAAAAATGATGGGTCCCTTTAAACTTAAGCCAACCTAAATATATTCTTTATTTCAAATAATACATTTGCCCAGACAAGTAAGAAAATCAGGTTTTGTGCTGTTAATGTAAGAGTTGTAGCAAACATGATGATGATGATGTAGCATTTTTACTGTTGTAACTTCTAACAATTTCTCTCATGCTGAGAATATGTCAGCTGTGAATAATACAAACTGGCCCCTCTTAGCACATTTGCAGTGTCAAAAAGGAATCTGGTTGCCGTAGCTTTTTCTAATTTTAGCCATAAGCAAACGTGTGCCTTGGCAAATCAGTGCATTATCACTGCCTCACAGCCTTCATGCTAAGAACAGTGCTTTGAACCTCAAGTGGTCTTCAAGACTGAAGCACTTTCAGAGCTGGTGGGCTGGTTATTTATCCTGAATAGAAACCCTCTTTGAACTAAGGATATACAGTGTCTTTAAAATACACAGGTAAGATTGCAAATTTCCTGGGCCTCCACCTCTTCTCTTAAGTGCTCTTGCCACAGCCTTTCTCCAACATACCTTTTTCATTTTTTCCCTTTTTCCATCACTTCCTCTCTCCTTACATTTCTCCCACTGCCTCTAAATGAAAGTTCCCTGGCTTACTTCCAGCTGAAGCACAACTCGTTTTCTTTCTCTTCTGATGTCAGGCAGAATAAAGAATGTATTTCCATGAGCTTTTCAGCATTTCATTTATCTTATCTCCTAGTATCAAAGTACTTCTCTTGTAAATGAAAAACTGCAAGGGTGAACATTAGCAAAACCACTCATTTATGACAACAAGGAAGACTTGTTGTACAGCTGCTGGAAAGTTTCCTTAGAATGAACCCAAAGAAGCTTCTGATTGCTCCCATTTTCAATTCACAACCTTTCACTGCTTCTGAAGAAATAATGTAATGTTTAGGAAAGGTAACAACCTTCAGCCTCCAGTTTCACCAGGGATAAGGAGAAAAAAAACTGCATAGGAATTACAGATTTTTTCCCCCCCTAGATTTTCTCCTATTGGCAGAAATAACTCCACAAGCAGAGAGGAGATGGTTTACTTCCCTGTATTCCCAGTCACAGCAATCACACTAATGAAAGACAACAGAATCTCACCACAGATTCTCAGATAGAGTAAAAACAACACCTAGACCTTTCTTTTAATTTTGTGTAGGGTTTGGTCAAGTTCGAGGCTTTTTTCAAAACCTTCAAAGGCTTCCTTTGCCAGGAGTCCTGTCCTGGAATGAACATTCAAGTCCTCTAACATGCTAAGGAAACCCCTGTCCTCAGTGAGTCCGGTCCAGCTGCATTTCTGGGTGCCCAGGGCTCAGCATTCTCCAGGTTCTTGCAGGTTCTCCTCACTGGGAATCCAGCAGCTGCCCATAATCCACTCTCTGAAGTGTTGCTGGCTGTGCTTGTGCCCTATCAACAGCCCAGAGCCAGCACCTGCTGAAGCTGAACTTAACACGGATCTATCAGCAGAAACAGAGGTTTCATATGCAAGATGAAAGTGGAAGAAAAGAGAGAAGACAGGTTACAAATGTTATTTATACTTTATTTCCCAAAAAACAGCCCACATTATTTATCACTGCAGAAGTCCTTTAAACTATACTGATTTGTGCTGTGGTGTTGCTGTTCTTAATTTCCATTTCAAAAAATGCTCCAAAACGGCAGTTCTTTGATTTTGGTTAGAAAATTACTTTTAAAGGAGCTGAGTCCCCTTAGATCCCTATCAAAGCTTTTTGGCTTAAATATGAGCCTTTCTACTCATCATGGTTTTAACAGAACTGCTTTTTAGTGGGCAAAATTGTCTATAACTGAATCAATTACATACATTAATTAAATCTATTTCTGTGGAGAAGTATGCCAATATTTAGCCTAATACTTGAGATCATAGCAAAATATCTGTTTTGCAGCACTACATTACTGTCATTAATTGACAGGTTTCAAAGGACACTACCCATCTACTCAGTTTGAGTATTTAGTACCGAGTTGCCTTGATTCTTTTTCTGAAGAACTGAAAGTGACTTATTAGCTATTCCTGTCAGCAATGAAACTATTTGAAAATATTGAAATATTATTCAAATATTTAAAATGTAATTAAGGAAAGAAAAAAAAAAGGGAGATGGAAAAAGTCCTTGGAGACACAAAATGTCAAATTGGAAAAAACCTGGTCCTAATTCTGTAAGTTAACAGGATCACTCTGGGCATATATTTTTAATGTACTTTTTTATTACTAGATAATGTTCTTAAAATAATTTCAGACATGCACATTTAATCCATGGCATTTCCTCCATAATTCAAAACTGTGACTGGCCTACAATTGTCCAAGTCAATCATTTACTTTCCTGCCCTCCTACTGCTTTTAATTTTCTTTCATGCTTTATATATTATTAGGCAGACAGTTAACAAGGTATACCTTAAAAAGATTCCACCATAAATTTTTTCCCCTTAAGTCACAAAATAAACTGTCTTATACTGTTCATAACTGTTAGTGAGTTTATACCTCACAGTGTTTTAGCAGATTCTTTGACAGGAATCATTTTTAACAAAATGACTGATCTACTGGATCTGGGAGCAGGTTTCCATCTACTCAGGAAGGAGAGCTCCCAGCAGCCAGGCTGATTCCCATCAAAAGCCACCCTGCACTGCCACTCCCACGGCAGCACAGCCTGTGCTGCTCTGCATTCCATGTACTCACTCTGCACCAGTTCCAAATCAATCTGGAGAAAATCACTTCAACATGAATGAATGAGAGAAGGGAGCCCTTTGACTGTTTCGTGTTACAAAATGCATGCCTGTCTGCTCACTGATCTGGAAACTGGCCTTACAGCAGTGAGAAGACATCTCTGAAATGTTTGCTCTCAAGAGCTCAGGCAGCCCTCTCAGAGAGCATCACTGCAAAGTGGGGCCAACAGCACCGACCTGTGCCACTCTCCAGCACGTTCTTCCCTCAGAACACCAACCTGTGCCACTCTCCAGCACCTTGTTCCCTTCACCAGCTCCAAGCTGTGTCACTCTCCAGCACCTTGTTCCCTTCCCTGTGCCACTCTCCAGCACCTTGTTCCCTCACCATCACACTGCAGGGCAGCTCAACAGGGCAGGCTGTTACTGCATCTCACTATTGGCACTTTCATGAACTAAAATGGGAACTAACTGCCTTTTTTACATTCATGGTAACTCTGGTAACCACACCATGATTTGTGGATATGCACTGTTTCCCATGTATCACACATACAGAAGAGTATCAAAATCATTGTGAACCTATCTGTCCTAAAAAATTCAACTGCTAGAATTCACAGAGCACCAACAATGTCTAAAAAGTGTTTCTTCTGAAGAAGAATGGATTATACCACATGACACCACAAAAACTCTCATTTCTATATCATATTAGAGGGAGAAGATATTTACATTTTTCTGAGACATTAAAATTAAACAATAAAGTCACTAAATAAACTATCTCTTGGGAACAGGTTTAATTAATGGGATGTGGACTATCTTAAATGAAATTTTCCATCCTCAGAGATCAGCACTGATACCCCAGTTCAGCAGAGCTGCAATATGCCCCGTACAATAACTTAGTATGTTTGCTTTTACTGATCTCTCAACAAGTGCTGTATAACCTCATTTATGTGACTTTCAACACTGAGATAGAATTTCAAAATTCAAACCCAAATACTTCAATCCTCTTTTTCAATAATACCTCTGATCCCAGGCAATTCTTAACCTCTTCTTTAAGATTTGATTGAATAATGCAACCATGCAGTTGGCAGGTAAACCAGCAGAAATTCAATGCAAGAACCCTCATAACTCTGCTGAGATGCCTTCCCTCCTTATGGGAAGTTTGGCTGTTTCTAGCCCTCACTGATGGGGCAATAATTCAGTGGTACCTGACTAAACAGCAGCAGGGTTCTCCCTTTCCCTCCCTCAGTGAGCCCAGCTCATAAGGGATGAAATGTTCAGTATTAAGAATAAGCTTGCTTAGGTGGTTTGCAATCATTACACTGTGTTATGGGGTTATTTCTGGTAATCCCACTCAAAGCATGCTTGCAGCAGCATAATAAAAATTGACATTGATTTGGTAATAATGAGACCTAGAGCGTGTGTGAGGCCTGAGCCATCCCAACCAGCTCCTCATTTTGTGAAGAAACACCTCATTTGAGCATTATTGCCCCTAGATCCTGTCCGGAATTTTATTCAGAAGGAAAAGAAACACCTTCCTCACAGGGCTTCAAATCCCCCAGGTGCTACCTACACGAATTGTTTGATTACCACTCCTGCTCTTGGATCTTTCTGGAAAATGTATCCTTACAAAGGGATCCAATCCTTCTCTATCTTCCTTCTGTACACACACCAACCCACAGTAAGCTGTTAGAACCGTAGTGGGCTTGGGGTAAAATCCATCACATTTTCATTCCATGAGAGAACTAATGAAAGGAGGGGTGGCCAAGTACTTGAGCTGGGTATCGTTCCAGATACTAAGAAAAGCAAACACTCATGCCAATAAATATAAAGCCTCACAACTTGAGAAAATAAAACCTTCTTGAACCTGAAGATCCAGCAATCACACATTTTTCCACCTCTAGGAACTAAACAGAAAAAGTCACAGAAATTGCATCACAACACTGTGGCTACTGGTTAAGGAAATAACAACAGAAGTGTCCTTTGAAAAGTTGACTGTAGACCTGCCAACAGAGTGACCTACATTTGCCTGGTCAGAGCATCTGTGAGAGGGGGCAAAAGAAATACTTTCAGAAAGTAAATTCTGGTTTGACATTAAATGATGCACTCTTCCTTTCC
This sequence comes from Zonotrichia leucophrys gambelii, assembly GCF_028769735.1. Taxonomy (NCBI): domain Eukaryota; kingdom Metazoa; phylum Chordata; class Aves; order Passeriformes; family Passerellidae; genus Zonotrichia; species Zonotrichia leucophrys. Next base: position 6,024,441 of record NC_088180.1, on the reverse strand, counting down.
ATTGCTGAAAGGCCCAGAAATGCAGAGTGGCCCTACACAGGGTACAGAGCAGCACAGCAGACTTGCACGTCAGCTGCTGGCAGCACAATAAAAGCCCAGAGCTGCAGCCATGTGAGAAGTCAATGATTTCTGGATTATTTCCTCAGTGCAAATTTTTCCTCTCACTCTTCTTCCAAAGACACAAGAAATGCTTTAGGGAAGCCTTTTCCTTATTAACATGCTTCTTTAACTTGCACTATTTATGCAAGAATGCTTTAGTTATTTCATTATTCTGGTGATAATTCTGGTTTTTTTCTTTCTGCTCCTATGACCCCAGAAACAAAGTACATATCATGCTCACACAAGAGGACACTGAGGTTTCCTGCTCTGCCACCAAAGCCTAAGTGAAGCAAAAGTGAAGGTGGCAGCTGGAAACATCCTACACTCAACACATTGGTGAGGAATTGTGGTTCTGTCTTGCCATCACCAAAATAGAGAATTAGAAATGCAAATTTAAGAAGTACTAAAACCTAGTTCATGAATACTTCCTTTCAACATGTGCTTTCTCTCTTAAAGCATCTTATCTTTCTGTGTGCCCTTATTACTTTTCTGTATGTGCCTCTCAATAAAGAAGTCTAAATGCTTTAATATTTTTCCCTATCTCCTCTTTCCTGTTCGTCCTTGGTGTGTGTGCTTCATGCACTTGAGCTAGGTGAAAAATAACAAACCAAGTCTGTGCCACGGGGAACTCAGCTCTTCAAAGCTGGGGAGGGCTCCCTGCCTCTGCAGTGGACAACCAGTGATTGTAATTAACACATTTGAATTTCAGTAGTTTTCAATTACTGCACTGAGTACAGGGGAGCACTGAATTTTTTTAAACCAGGCTTCTAATTGTAGGTACCTCAAATCTCACTCCCCCTGAACTTCTCATGCAGTCCTGGTTTCTAGTGCCTAACTAAAGTAAGTTTCAAAAGCTGAAAATGTGAATACCCTCTTCAAAGACAAGGTATAGCAAATTTTATGACAGACAAGTTCTATTTTGGATTTTGCTAAAAAACCCCTAATCAGTTCCTTGTCAGCTGCCTGGAAGCAGGCAGAGAACACTTCCTCTTGCTGGTAAATGATACAAACACACTGGGCTGCTGTATAGGGCTGCTATTGCTGCTGAAAATCTTTGCCTTGGAAGCCCTCCAATTCCATTCTACCATGTTATCAATGTGAGCTTATCTTAGTCACAGATGTCCATTCCTCTCTTATTGTTTTATGGAAGTGTTCTAAAATTACAGCTTTTATATAAAGTCCAGTACAGTAAATAGAAATACCCCAGAAAGTTTCCACTGACTGTATAAATTGTGAAAACACAAGTGTTATTTAACAGTCTGACATGAATTTCCAATATCATCCTTTTAGTGAACACTAAACAGTTCTACAGTATAAAAATCACGTGTAGAGTAACTCACATTTTGAAATCCATTTTCCATCTACCTGATAGGAACAGTAATCTCCTTTGTAAAGAAAGTTTTCCTTGCTTTACAAAATCCAGAGTAAAAACTATTAGGTTTGTCATTCACATGATTCCATTTTCAAATAACATTTTTTGTTCTCATTCTGTTTTTACAGTCATCACCAAGGAATCTGAAAGTTATGCAATACAACAGGCTTTAAAGCCACCAGGGACCTCCTAAAACAAGATGGAAATAACTTATTATGCAAGTAAGATTAAAACACTGACCTTGAATCCAGTCTTTTGCCAAGGGGCAGAGAGTGTGGGGGTGGAAAATCAACTGTGGTACAGAAGTTTGCACTGGGCTTAGGAAAGCACAAAAACTTTCAAATGCAAACACCTCCATCATACAGGAAAGTGAGCATTTTAATATTTCATAAGGCAAGGCCTTTCTTAGGCATTAACACAGCTTCAGCTCTGCACACAGTCAGTGCCATGCTCTGGCCAATGCTGCAGTGGCTGCTCCAAGCCCTCCCAGCCTGCAGAGGCCACAGGGCAGCAGGGACAGCCCCGGGGATGGCAGCCCAGCAGAGGCAGTGGGGCTGTGCACAGCCAGCCAGGATTCCCTGGGACACACAGGTGCCAAGGGCCAGAGCACAGAGCCTTTGGATGGCTTTGTGCTGACAGGTCAGGGCCAGGCTCCCATGCCAGCAATAACCCAGCCATGCACCACAACCTGGGGCTGTCACACTGCACAGCCCAGAACAGAAGTGCATTATAGCCAATTATTAAGTAGGAAAACAGAAAAAAGGAAATATGACTTTTGCCTCAATGCACTCATGTTAACACGACTAATCCTGTCTCTGGCACTCGCTGAGCTCTGTGAGACCATCAGTGCTGCACTGACTTGGTATTCAGCAGGTCTGGGCTGTCATTGGCATGGGTTTGACAGAAACACAAAGCAGTGACAATGGAAATTGGCAGCAACAGCAGAGAAGACCAACATCTGAACAGCTGGTCCCAATTTTTGAAACTCTTGCTTCATTGAGACAGGCAGGAGCTTTACAGGTTAATTCTATTTTCAAGTATTCTTTTCTATGCACAGACTTTCTTGCAGGGGCTGAGAACGTCTTTATCAGCAGCAACAGAGATCTACTGTTTTATTCCAGCCAGGCTGGAACACTGCCTCAAGGTAATAGTCTTTCTTATGCTGTTAAGGACAGCAAAATATCTTGAAAAATGGAATTACAATTGACTGCTTCACTAGGAATCTTAAAGATGCAGATGATATAAGAAAGGTTTCTTTGGTTATGTCTGCAGGGGGAAACTGGGGTGTTTTCTGTTTTGTTTGGGTGTATTTGTCAGCTACCCCAAAAATCTTCTCTTCATGCATCTCCCAGAAGAGACCTGAGAGGGGAAGAACCAGAGAGCTGCTGGAATACATATACAGAGGAAAGACAGAGAGAACAGACATTTAAGGAGTGCTCCATCCCAGGGGATCTCCATGCCTGTTCTGCTCAGTCTCCAGACTGGAAACACATCTATTTTCCTTTCACACATATGTAAAAGAAAATCTGATAGACTGATATCTAAGTGGATAAAGAAGTGTTTCTCCAGAAATGGGGAAATTAATTGGAATTACTTATAACAGCACAGCTTCGCCCAGCCTTAAAGACTGTTACTGTGAAATTCATAAACACATGCACGGTGTTTAAAATATTCTATGTATTAAACAAACAGGAAATTTTGCTAAAAGGGAAAATTTCTAAAAGGTAGGAAGGTAGGATTTGCTAAAGGTAGGAAGAAAAAAAGAAAAAAGAAACAAAAAGACAACAAAGACAAATACAAAACAAGAGTTTTGAGTAGAACTAAAGTCAACAGATGGTTGACCATCCTTTATGAAAAAAGTTAACTTTTTTCCAACCAATTAATATCAGACTGGCTGCTGAAGTTAAGAATACAATTATAGAACGCTTATTTGTTCTGATATTTAATGGAAATGTCAAATGAGAGTGCAGCAGAAAAGGCAAAACCTCTCAATAAATCACAACACAAAGTGAGATAATCTGAGTAATGACATCTGCCCTCGGATATCATGTATTAGTCAGGGGAGGGCCTCGAAGGCAGTAAGGCAGAGGGCAGTAACCACTGTAAAAGCCATTCTTGTCTCTGATAAGGTCCCTGTAGAGAAGCCCCGGGTGCCCTGGCACAGCCGTGCCCAGCCCGTACCTGCTGTCGGGCCTGGCGCTGTGCCGCGGGCCCTGCGAGTGCCGGCTGCCCCTCAGCGCCGCCCGCCCGCCCTGGCCGCCGCTGCTGCTGCTGTTCCGCGGCGGTGCCCACGGCTGCTCCTCGCTGCGGTGCAGCGGCACGGAGGTGCGGATGGCAGAGATGACGTGCCCGGGGTAGGCGGACAGCGAGTCCTCGCGGTGGGCGCCGCGCTCGGGGGCCGGGAAGTGGCGGCCCGGGCGGCGGTAGCCGCGCTCCCGGTAATAGGCGGGCAGGCAGGGCCGTGTCTGCTCCATGACGCCGCCGCTGCAGCTCCGCGAGCAGGCGGACCAGGGCCCCCAGCTGCCCCACAGGCCCGGCACTCCGCCGCTGTCCTCGGGGGCATCGCCGTGCTCCTCTATCCTCTGCGGCACCTGCGGACACAAGGACAGCCTTAGGAACAGCAATAAGGCACACCGGAGTAAGGGGAGCACCAACACCTCGGTGTTCAGCCCTTCACCCGGCACTCACAAGAGAAATGGAATGGCATCGGAAGTAACTTGTGCTATTCCCTGCGCCTGTCAAAGGACTGCCAGTACAGGACGTCTCCTACAGCCATCAACCATTGGGACAAAAGTTTGGGGTTGGTTGTTCTGGGTTTTGTGGTCGTTTTTTTGTTTGGGTTATTTTTTGCTTTTTCTTCTGGACTATCTGGATAGAAATAGATTTTCTTTGTTCTCAGCAGTGGAAAAATTGCATGATGCAAAGCTTGGAAATGTGTTATAATATTACCAAAAGCAGGAAATAAGGTCACTTTTGGTAATGAAATTGGGTTAACAGACACTCACTGCTCTGCTGCACTCTGACGCTTCAACAATGCAGAGTGCTGGTGGTTGCAATAATATTTCAGGAACTCCCATCTAATGTGGAACTTTTTACAAAGGCAATGATGTAAGAGGACAGGTTGATTTCCAACCAACCCAAAATGCTGTTGTAGTTAACTCTTAGATTATCACTCTTAGCCCAGTCCCCACATTACCACTTCAGGATGACTCACTCAATCCTACATTCCCAGAAATCTCAATAAAAGATGGGATAAATTGTTGGTCTGGAGTTCAGTATCACTTAGTCCATACTCACCATTCAGCAGCACAAGGCAAGGGAAAGAAAGAACCCCAAAGGCAGAGATTCCTTCTCAGGAAGGAAGCTAGGAAGGATTCGAAAGGGCAGGGTCTCTCCACAAGGAGAGTAAGCCCTCAAGACAAATATTTTAAACATCCTGACCTTGTGATTGGAAAGGTAGCAGCACAGCCAGAAGTTACAATCACTCATCCCCAAGGTGTACTGACCTTGGAGCTGGATAGAGTCAGGATTTCTCAGTGTTTTGCACTAAACAAAGTACTCAAACTTGCAGTTTTTCTCTTGCTTCTCTTGAACAACTAGTTGAATCACAAGGTTTTAAGCAGGTTCCCAATATCTGATTCTCACAGTATTAATATGCAGAACATTCTTTTAAATGAGCATCCTTTAAGTAGTTTATTAATACTCTGAACAAGTTTTGTACCAACAAGCACACACAGGCATCATTTCAGCTAGGAGACAAGAAAATGCACTGTCCACAAACGTTTGCCATACCTCTCCAGCCCCATTCTAGTGCAGCTACCTCAAAATGAGCTTTGGAAAGCCAGCCTTGTCTGGCTGTCACTTCTCCCCCTTCACAGCATGAGAACCTAAACCCGTAACTTCCCTTAATAATTTTGCCTCCAACATGAGTGTATAACAGCACAGGGTTACCATCTGGGTAGCACCCTGGGTCTCTCAGCACTGGCCCCACACTGGTGGCTGAGCTGTGCCCCAGAGTGCCAGGGAGCAGCACACCCTCCTCATCAGCTGCCTGCAGACAGGCCAGGCTGCTTTGCACACATGCCTTGAACACAGCATTACAATGCAACAAGCAAGCCAGCACAGGGTTTGTGCTGCTGCTGCTGGGTAATAGTCACTTGTGGGCTACATAATCTGAAACGTTTCCCCCCTCTGAGGTTGCTCTCACACTTTCATCACCAACCACAGAAAACGCTGCATTTAATTATAACTTGTGATTAATAAAAAGCATCTGCATTAGTGTGATATGTTACCCATTTCTCCCATGTCATTGGAAAACAGGAGCAGATGTCTTTGTATTTAATGTCTCTTTTCCTGAGCATACTCCATTTGGCATGAGCCTTTAAAATCCAATAGCCTATACAACCTAATACCACATAATGTCAAACTTAGAACATGCAGCAGGGTCCTTCTGGCTGCTACATTTGCTTCCATATCCAATAACAGAACCACTGGCTCACACTTTGACCAACTAAACAAGCTATTCTTCAGTTTGTGATTTTTCCAGTGAATATTCACTGCCCATACTTACACTATGCATTAATGTGCTCTACCCTCAGATATTAAATGGTAATGACTACACACAGAGACACTCTTTTGGTCTCAACTCAGTCAGCAGTAAAATTTTCTTACTGTAAAACTAACAGTCCTTTATTATCAGACAAAGTTTCACTTGTTTGGGCTATGTAATCATTTCTACAGTGGTTCAGTACACCTGGTTTTTTTAAATGCCAAACACACTCACGCAGGCAACAACTAAAAACTATAACCTGCAAACAATTCAAGTTCTCACTAACACAAGAAATGTACCATTTTGCAGAAATGGAAACTGAATAGTGAAAAGTGTCAACCTGCTACAGACAGAACCTTCCAGCTGCCAAACTTCATTGCAGCAAGAATTGGTTCAGATAAAATGATGTTTCATATGACTGAAGGCAATGTAAAGTAATTTCATACCTCCTAATCTTCATGGTGAAAGAGCTGTAAACATAGCACAAGAAGGTTTAATCCAGCTAGTTAAGGAAGAACATAAAAATAAAACTTTTTAAAAGTAACATTATAATGTCATACTGATAGATAAATTCATCAATACTACTTAGTTGTAAGATAATATTTTGAGATGGGAATTTTCAGTAACAAATCAGGTTATGAACTTTGATTTTCTCACTTTTCTTACTGATTTCTTACTTTGTGTAAGATATGGGCTACAGATGGATCTTCAGAGGAGAGGTGCAATTGATGGCATAATCTACTCAGTGAGTTCGACTATGAAAGACTGAATAAACTGAAGCTGCTTAGTTTAGGGAAGGAGAAACATCAGATAATATGACACTTCCAAACAGTGTACATAAATAAATACAAAGACACGTTACTTTTCTCTTTGCAGCAAACTGTTCTCATTTATAGCCAACACATGAATAACCATTTGGATTTAAATTTAATCAAAGGTGACCCCAATTAAAGGGGGGAAACTACTTAGAGAGAAGGCAAACAAAGCCCAGGAACGAACTGCCTGAGGAGATCTCGGCAGCACTGAGACCAATCCTAAAGCTCTAGCAGGAAAACGAGGTGTCACTGACCCTTCCCCAGGGCAGAGGAGCTGAATTTCAGCACTCACAGGCCGGTTCCCCTCCTTTGATCCTGTGATTTCCAGATAACTTAGTAGCCAAGAAGAAATTCTTCCACAGCTCTGTGATACAGCCAAGAAATTACAGCTGAAATTACAGGATTCAGCTGAAGTATTTCAGAACCTCTCAGACACACCACATACTCAGAGATCCCTGACATTAGGTCCCTCCTTCTCTTGTTTTAGCAACTCCCCATTAAAAGCACACTTTCTGAAAGGCAGAGTCTGAGCCTGCGTTAGGGAATAAGTGAAATGCAAACTGAACTTTTCTTGCCAAATTAAGTCATGAGATTAAATTCTTTAAGAGAATCACATAGCCCATTGATAGAGATCAACCAACCCATTTAATCTACTTTCCCATAGTTCATGAATGATTCCTTCTCTAGGTGACCTAGGCTAGTTCTAACTATAAGTGCACCACCAAGATCTTTATTTACTGCAAATATTTTTATTTACTGCAAATCACAACCAAATATTTTCCTCTAGAAACTAAATTTCTTTTTCCCTTTAATTTCCCCCTTTCTTTCTTTCCTACACATTTTTCAGTAATTTTAAACCAGGGCTTGGAAGCGGACACAATGTTGTTCACTACATGCAGCTGTACAAGAAACAACATAAAGAAAAGTAAGACAAGTAAGTTTTCAGGTAAGCAAGTGCTTGCAATTTCTACAGCTCCTATTAATCTGCTATCAAAGATTGCTTAAATGAGAAATTTTCTTCATAATGACTGTGTACACACCAAATATCTTCCAACCTGCCACCTTTTGACCAGTGAGTGGCAAATGGAATTGAGGTTGGAGTTTCAGAAGGATACTTTCAGGGTCACCCCTTTCTTTATTCACCAGTACCCTGCATCCCTTTCTGTTCTCTTTCCCCAGTTTTCTTGTATTTTGTCCCTTTTGTACACAGGAGCTGCACTACATATGGGTTTTATTCTAAAAGAGTTTGTTGTTCTTTTTTTTTTTTTTCCTAAAATCACATGGAATTAAAAATACTACCAGCAGGCTGACATAGATGACATTTTAAATAGAAAAATAGTTTATCTTAATTCATGTAATTCACCAATCACTCTGATCCTGAGTCAAAAATTCAGCAGAAAGTAGGAATACACAAGGTATAGAAATTCAATGCCAATTTCTAGTACTGCCTCTGTCAGTACTTAGGAATAAGATCCACATCTCAGGATTTCAGCAGCAGTTGTTGAAACTGTGCTATGCAAGAATGTCCCTGAAGAGGAAACGTCACTTGAACTGGAAGCCACAACTATTTAAAATGGAACTTCTTGTGCAGGAAGACAATGGCAGACAATGCTGTACTGATCTGACAAACCCTAATTTTACATACTGTAGGACACTTCATCCTGTTAAACTATAGCTTAAATACAAATTAACTGCTCAGAAAAGTGGGAGGAGAAAGGCTCAGGTCAGAGGCCCATTTAACTCAGTACTGTGTTTCTGAGTGAGTGGAAGAAACAAAACTTCACGAAACAGGGTAAGAACCAGGACAAATTCTGAGACATCAAGGGACTTTCTGCTTACAGCTAATCAGTAATTTAAGGGCCTCCTTCAGCTAAACACCATATTGCCATTGTTCTTCACAATCACTACTGGACTTATTCTCCATGAATACAATTAATACATTTTTTAGTATATTTTTAATCTTGTCTTCCAAAAGATTGTAAATTTACATTGAAAAAGTGCTTCTCTTGCTCTGGTCATACATGCAGCCTGACCATTTCACTGTGTCTCCCAGATTTTTCTTAGTGACAAATGAAGAACGATCATTCTGCATTCTCCTTCACCATGCTATGATGTCTGATTTGCAATTGCTAACACAATCCAGGATCCCTTTCTGAAATTCAGCAGTCCTAATCTGCTCAGTTTCTTTTTGTAAGGAATTCCTCATTCTCAGCACCTTTCCCACTCCTACATTCTCACACGGGTGTGCAGTGCTGCATACCATACTCCAAATATGAATTAATGATGGAATTTCACAGTAATAATGATTATAATGCTTGGTGACAGTATATACCTTTTAGCCAGCTACACAACTAAGCTGTTGTAGCTTTAGCCTGTGTTACTAAGTATTCTGTACATATTAAGCATGCTATAGCAATCCAAATTCAAAACTGAAAATATATACAAGAAAATGGCAAGCTTTAAACCTGGAAATATCTAAACCAAGCCAGACATTCTGGTATTTCTTACCATTTCAGTTTAGATACAATAATGTTATTAGATTTCATAGATTTAATTTTTAACATATTATCCAGTAATTCTTTTTTCTGGGTAAATGCCCAGAATGGAAATGGGCTCATGAACAAGTTAACTACATCATATTCCTAAATATACATCTGAAAGGGATATATCAGGCATAAATATATATTTCTCAAAGCTTTATGGTATTACTTTTCACCCAAAGGCAAAGAAATTGTATCCAGAAGAACATTTTATCACCTGCTCATTAAAATGCTACCAGTGGTATTCACTGAGTTAACCCATATTCATACACTGGATGCAAAGTGGAATTAACAGAAGCCAGCATGACTTACGTTCAGCTGCTTCCACCCTCTTTGTCCTGTGCTTCCCAGAGCAAAGAGCCCCTGTAAGTTCTGTTAGTAGTCCCCAAAACCCTTCAGGCTTTAGCTCTTGGTTCACTGTCTCTTCCATGGTCCTTCTTCTCATTACCCCACACAGGCTAACCCACACTATGACACCAAACTGTCCCCATTGTCAGTAAAGGAGTATCAAAGCACTTGGAAAACATGGCTCCTTATTGATTCCATGACTCCAGGGTTGCACTTTCTTCACCTTACAGTTCTGACTAATTAAAGATTCACTAGGGCACAGCCTGTCACAACGGGTATGCATGCAGCTTTTACCACAGCCAGGCTCAGACTGACTGAGGATTCAAAACAGCAGTAAAACAGTGTACAGATAGCCTTCAAATGCATAGGTCATACTTGGGGTTAGATGAACACAGCATTCTTCATGAACACCCACTTTTTGTGACTATAACTGATCAATGATCAAACCACAGAGTAAGAGCTGGACTTCACCTTCTTAAAATTTTAAAAGCATAAAAACAAACCAGTCAGACTCCCAGAAATGAGACTTGAATTGCTGCTCAGGGGCAGAGCATGCCAAATTTTGAAGGGGCTGAGGAAATGTTAATTTCATTTTAGAACCTGTTCCAGTGTAACATTATTGTTTCCCTGCCAGTGTTGTAAACACATCTATGGAGCTCCTTTAATTCTGTCACCAATCTAAACATCTTCAGGGAATACTCTTCCAGCATTAGCTCAGCTGATTTCCAATAAAGTCCATACCTATATAGCTATGACAACTTCCCAGCAGCAAGTCCATGTACTATATGCTTACAGTCCATGTTATGCATGCTCATTTGCAACAACTGCATTTTTTATCCCTCTTATTAAAAAACATGTGGGACACTGGTGGTTTGATAAATAAACAATTTACCAAGCCCCCCTCCTCCCCCCAAAACTTGCAGATAACTTTTCTCAAGGCTAGCAGAAAAATGGAGCAGAGGCCAACCAAAACATCATGACACAATGTGTACATGTCTGCCTGCTTCGTGTGCTCAGCCATTTTAATCCTTCAGTGCATTTTGGAAGCCTTTAATCAGAGAAGTAGTAAACCATTTGTATTTTACAGTACGTGGTAAGTGTAAATATTACCAGCTTAAACGATTTGGGTTTCCGTCCTTTGTATAAAATCTCCGTCTGAACATCTGTGCCTGTGAAGATTAAAGGGCTGAAAAGCTTGGAAATAGAAGACCTTTGTATTCACAAATCACTGAAGGGAGTTACAATGCCTGGACAGCTTAACTGCCCCTTCAACCAACTCTGACCACATCTGAAGAAACCTTAACATTATTTGAATAGTCTAGAAAGTAAACAGCTCTGAAAAAGGTTCAGAACCGTTTTTGTGCCAACAAAGCTTGAAGCTTCCCCCAAGTTTGGCTAATATTTTCACACCAAGACCACCTCCATGGCACCCTGGGAGATTAGTGTTTAAAGGAAGAGGTTTCTTTCCACTCTTCTGTGAGATCATTAAGGGCTTTCAACTAAAAGACAGTTGAGTCCTGACCTCACTTCTATCACTTCCATACAACCATTCCTTATTCATGGTAGGATTGCTTTTCATTTACAGTAAAGATGATAGCAATCAGGACCTCACTTTATCACAAATTCAATTTCTTTATTTTTAAAAGTATTCCCTCACCATTTGTGCCCTAGATCACTAAGCCTATACTATTCTTGGCCTCCTCCAGGTCAGCCATCTACAGCTGTGACAAAGTTGTTGCCATTCTATTTATTTCTACACTTGGAAAAATTCTTTGGAATCCACATGTGGTAGAAATACACATTTTATTTATTGTGTAAATGCTGTAACACCTCTCCAGATCTCTTGGTGAGTCATCCACCCATCACTCCAGAAACAGAGAGGACAAGTTGTCACAAAATAGAAAGCAACATTCCCTAACAGAAGAACTCATCTGTGAATCCAAAAGCTTCTCATCTTAATCACCACTCTTACCCAAAGCTTGGACAGAACTAGCATGCAGAACTGCTCTGAAAGAAGGTGAGAAACTTAGCTATGACTCTGTAAGCTCACCTGCACTGGAATCTAACTTGAGCTGTGATATTTCCATATTTTCTTCCAGAAAAACACAGAACTCTTTCTCTGAGCTTAAAGAAGTCCATAATTTTAAATTTAAAGATAAAAGTTCAGAGGTCCATGATAAAGCAGGTTAAAAATACCAGAAATATTGGCCTTGATTTTTCAAAGAGTATATTCACATAAAATTATGTATCCTTATCCTGTCTCCTTTCCTGAAACAAAGATGAATTTTATTTCCTAACCACTTTAATCCACAACATCAAGGACAGGGAATTAGTAACAACACAGAGATAGTAAGAAAATTCTTTCAGCTGCTGTTCTAAATGTTCTGTTGTACTAACAGGCTAATTTTAAAGGAAAAGTCTTGTCATGGTCTAAATCACATCTCCTAAGGATTACTGCAATTAGAATGGCAACATCATCAGCTGAAAGACTCTACTTTGCCAAAGGTTATGAAAGGAGCAGATGTATATGTGTACAGTTAAAGGATATGAGAGAAATATGCCAGAGAAAGATGGACTCCCTTGCAGCTGGAAGTGTTTCACACGAGTGATGTGGATGAAAACACAAATAATGGACAGCAGTTATCCTCTAAACAAAAACACCACCAGAGAAGAAGGGGTGACACCTGTGAGCATTTGCTGCAAAGGAACAGCAGCTGTGCAAGTGCACAGTGACTCAGCCTCTCCAGTGCACTCCAGTTCAGTTGCTCAGCCCAGCCAGACCCCAGTGCTTTTGCTGGGGCTGTTAGCACGAGCTGAGTTCCAGCTCAGCAAACCCTGACAAGTTCCACACCTGGGTCACTGCTGGCCGTGGGGCAGAGCTTCACCCTGCCTGGGCTGCAGGGAAGAGCACAGCCCTCCCTCCCAAGCCTCTGCTTTGGTGCTTGTTTAAAGGCAAGGTGGTGGCCAGCTGTGGTGGAGGTCCCAGGGTGCTCCTGACAACTGTTGGGCTTTAGTCCTGGTGCCTGGCTTTTGGATATCCTTAGATATCAACTACTTTGTCTTACTTCAGTTTGCTCCAAGGAAGGGCAGAGGAGATTTGATTCGTGCTGCACATTGCCCTCTCTTACAGTGTGGCCAAGTAGCTGAACTGCTCACCGTGACCAAGTGAGGGATCCCGGCCACCTTTTCCACTCTTTTCCCTCAGCTCTTGTTTCTGATCCTGGATGCTATTCCTTATTTCTCTTGACTTAGCACTGATGGCCCCTCCACACAGGAATTTGAATCCAACACAAGAGGGGAAAAAACAGCCAAAAAAACTGAAGCCAACAAACCCCAACGCGCATCCCAAAGCGCATTAATCTCAAAATTCTGCAAGGAGTATAGTCACATTCACTTGATAAATAGTTGCCTTTCATAGAAACATTGTGTGTCTGACAGAGATAATATCAAGTTTATTTCTTTAATTTTGAGCCAGCAGAAAGAGATTACACTGAGCCCAAAGAAGCTCAAAATTCTTTAACAGTATTGTATTGCCCTAATGAAAAACTTGTAAAAATAAATCCTGACACTGCTTCCATACAATAAAAATCAGTTTGTTAAGACACTGAACTCAATACTCATCTACAACTGAGTGACAAAAAAGATATGCATATATTCAAAGCAATTTCTGTTGCTTCAACACTCCTATTTAGTGCCATAACAGAAGCAACATGTTAAACCAAAGCAATATTCATGTCAGAAATTTTATTTGGACAGACTTTGCTACTATTTCCATTACCAGTTTTGCTAAAATGAATAAGGCAAAATTATAACTACAGCTTAGTTTCCTAACACAGAAACATATGATTAGTCAAAAATCCACCCAGGAGTAACTTCTGGAAAATTGGGAATACAGACTTCAATAGTTGTCTAGGAGAAAGACTGTTTATAGTTTAACCTTCAGTTCACCACAGTATGACACTTATCTGATAAGGTTAACTTTCAATAAAATAATCACAGAGAGAGAGAACAGAGCTTGAATGCATCATGAGCAGCAGCCGGGCTGTTCTTATGTCCAGTACTGAGGATAAGGCAAGTAAATTGTTCAAATAATAAGATAGATTTCAGCTTACCAAGCTGCAGAGACCTCGGCTGATTTTAAAAGGCAAGTGGCAATTATTTTGTTTAACATAAGGTTTCCCACTTTTACCCTATTATTGATGAGTATTTTGGCCTTACTGAGTACACCTGATATTAGAAATTAAATACTATGCATGAGGAATAAATAAGTCAGATTATTTAAAAAAGCTCCAAGAGACTTCCAGCCAACAGTGCAAATCCTGTCTTCAGCAAAACCACATAAAAGTGTTTTATGTAACAATTTTTATTTCTAATGAACATACCACATTTAATGTATTTACATTACTGAACAAACCTGTGCCATTTACAGTTATAGGAATAACAGAGTAGTGACTAAACTCAGATGTAGGAACATATAAAGTTGGGTTTTGTTTTCAGTTTTTGTGCACTTCTGATAGCAGAGACAGTGTTGATTAAAGAAGGCCAAAAGCTACTTCTATATAAAACTCAGGTAGCCATGTATTTCTGGAACTAGAAAGTCTGTATTGTAAAATCTGACTTTATATGTCTGACAAGCTTCCACGACTTTCACTCAAAAATAATAAAGACTAAAAGCAGAAAACATTGCCCAATCAAATCTTGTCCCACAACTTTGCCATTTGGTTTTGTCATTTCCCCAAGTCTTAATTCCAATATGTGCGCTTCTGTGCTATGCAAGTAATTTGGCTCATTCTTCCAGCTATCAGTCTCATGCTGTTATGCCAGAAACAGATTTTTGTGTGTGCATCTGAGGAAACAACCTGCTAAATCATGTTTAGCTTAATGCAAAATAAACACACAGTAAGAACTGGGGTGTGGTCTAATGTTTTATTAGACTTTAGCTCTAGTTATTTGATTCCCCATACTGTACCCTTTGAGTGTGTATATAAAAGTCAGCAAACACCACTTTCATTATTGACTATTTTGTTAAAATTGTTCATCAGATCCCTCATCCTCCTCTCCCTTTCTTTCTGCACAACCAACCTTCTCTCATACAGAAAGAACCCTGACAAACAGCAGAGACATCCACCCAGAAATACACAGGGGATGTCAGCAAATATATGTTGGGGTTACTGCAGGAAAAGAATAGAAAGAACCCCCAGAGCTACAAAGCTGAGAACTCACACTCAGAAACCCATGTCTGACTTGGCCTTCAGAGTTACTAACAGCCCCTCTTGCATGGAGCTTATAGGTAGGGCAGAAGGTTTGTGAAAAGTGTCATAAATACAGAGTTCCAGCCTAAACACCGTTTGGCAAGAATAGAATCCTGTCCCTTTAGGGTAAGAGCTGAGAATGACAGCCAGCCTTGGGGCCCTGTGTGAGATTGTCACCAGGAAACTTGTGCCCTGTTTCAGTAAAAGGGACGTCTCCAAGGTGGTTACCATGCCCTTAAGTCCCTTTAACTAGGATAGAACACACTCCAGACCCGTGGCATTTCTCATTCAATTGAAAACAAAGAATCTGATTTTATCTAAATTAATTCCGGGGCTTCCCAGAATGAAGCAATTGTTTCTGTGAGTTACTCCATTTTAGTTAGTAGATTTATTCCCCCTAAGGCCATTTGGAAGCTGGACTGAAGCATCTCTCCACTGTCAGTGTTACAAAAGAATGTCTAATCAGACAGAGTACTGAAACCAGAGCAGCAGCTGGGACCATCTCAACTGCACAACAAAAGAGAAGAGATGTAAGATAGGCAGAAATACTAAATTGTCCTGCAGTTTAGAACAGAGCCCTTGGACAGCTGGCTGCAGACTGGACTGGGCCAGTTTCACACCCCATGTTACTGACCTCATTTAACTTGTCTTACAAACAGCCTGCACAAGGAGTTAACAGGACTTCTGGGTTCTTCTGGAACTCTGACAATCAGACAGCTTCAGGTTTCTAGTCCATACCTATGAGTCTATTGTCCAAATAACTTTTTACCCTAAAGACAGTGGCACATGCACATAAAAAAGGCAAACCCTGCAAACTTGCCTTTTATCTCCTTTTAACAGTATAGTTTTAAAAAAAATACACATCTCAGATGATTATTTAAAAATCTATAGTAAAAAGCAAACTTGTTTTTAAACAGGTTATTTGACACCTTCAAGAATTAATTGGTTGCATTTTAACACCAAGAGTTATGAGATCTCAACTCATATTAGGATATGAGAACATCATTGATATGAAGTGAATGTGGTGAGAGTGGGAAGAGACAGAACAGCATTCAAGGGGTCTTGCCTCAGGTCTGTGGCAGAATGAGCAACACCTGCACATTGTTGCTGATAAACATTTGTCCAACACATTCACAGAGACTTACATCATGGAAATTCTAAATATTATTCAATCAATATAATCTTCTTTATATCCTTACCATGACAAGTGTTTTCTAATGTCAGACCTAAGTTTCCTTTGCCTCAGATTAAATCTGTTCCACCAAACAGAAAAAACCAGCCTTCTTTTTGTACTCAAAAGTATTTGAAGATTATATCTTCCTCCAGCATCAGTCTTCCAATCTTTAGAATAAACAATATGAATTTGTTCAAATTTCCCTCAGAGGTAAGATTTTAAAATCTCTCAAGGATAATCCCTGTTGCTTTCTGTTTCTCTCCAAATTGTTCACTACTTTCCTGAAAAGCAGTGCAAAAACCCAAGGACTCCAGCCAAGATCTCCCTAATGCTGAGCAGGATGGAAAGTGTGCAGGCTGCAAGCCTTCCTAGAGATGCCACTGTCTAGGATGAGTGAACCATCCACGAGAGCACAACAGGAAATTCCAGCAGTTTCCAGCTCCAATCTCTAGCAATGTGAATAGCAACAGAGTGCTTTGGGTCCAGCTTCTGTTTCAGACATTTCTATCTCTGCAAGAGAAATAGCTGCCTGTGAGCAGCTGGGTGGTTCTCTACTCACTCCATGTCTACTCTCTTTTTCCATGTCTTGCATGATGAAAATGCTCCAAAGCTTTAGTAACTATTTGTGTCCTATAATACTCCATACAACTACTCAGCTAAGTAACCATGATGAGCCTCTTTCAACCATGTATATATTTTAAAAAAATAAACTAAAAACTCCTCATATGCACAAACAGAAGCCATTTATTCCCAGAACATTATTCAGATTGCATTGCTTTACACTTCTTATTCTAATGTTTTCACATTTACTTTTCAGGACACAAAGTCTGAATGTTTCTGATGCTTACCTTTCTGTGTTCAATTGAAGGCTGTGGGATGACAAGCTGAAATCCCAGCACTGCTAGGGAACTGAGAAGTCTGAAAAGACAGTGAAACAGAACAGATAATTACCACTAATACAAATCACACATCTACATCATCTTACAGGGCTTCACACTGCAAGGAGATATTTAAACATTGAATACCATTGCTAACCAAAGCAGACTCACTGAACTGTATGAAATGTCCTTATAAGATTCTGCTCACAGCAGGCTCATACCTGAATGTATGAACCAGGTTCATACATAGATTTGTCCAGCTATAAAGCAAAAGTGAACCAAATAGAATCCATTGATAGTATTTCATATAACTTCATGTTTAAATTTAAAAATTCCTGGCAGTGCACATTTTAACACCTCAGCATTCAGTGTGAAACTGGCATATGCTTTGCAAGTTTCCTAAAGTGCTAAGTAAGAATTCACCCAGCTGTGGACCACATCTGCTTCTAGCTCTGGCTCCTCATTTCACAGATGAACACTCCACCTTCAGCACACAGGAAACAGAAAATGGGTTCTTCCCCAGCTGTCTAACCCTTGTGAAAACTGAATAACCTAATGGGCACAGAGGATGGAAAGTAGCGAACACAGCCCACCAGAGACTGAGGATAAGCAGCCAAGCATCACCCCAGTCCTCACATCTTCAGTGTGAAAGGAGTCATAATGGGAACCAAGCCCAAACAAACTGTTCTGTCAAGCCTCACCACTTTAGTGACTCCTAGGAGCCTCTTACAACTTAGGCACAGTTGGCTCAGTCTTTTGTTTGCTATAATTTGCAACAGAAACTGGTTTGTCTCCTTCTAACAAGCCCCTTCACCTGAAAACATGGACAGGTATGGCAAATAGGATCAAGTTATCTTGATTTGTACCAGGAGCTTGACTTTTTAGTCTACCAAGAGTATGTTTCAGATCCACTAAAAGGGAGAAAGCTGCTAAGGATTTGCTGAATTTCAATGCAGAAGTAAAACTGATGGATTTGGATACAAAATATATTTGCAAACTAATGGACCAGACAAAATCCGGCTGCATTTCCTGTCTACAGCTCCACCGCTCCCTACCCAGTAAACCTTTAAACATTTCTTATTGTTTCAGGTATTTTCTGAGGCAGATCTCTCAAAGAGAAAGGGGTTTTATTAATACTAAGCATTTAATTACCACCAATACAGATATTCTTCAGCTAGGGACAATGCTTATCTTGTGTTTTCTGTGTTTGTTCTTGCTAATATACTGCAAAAGGAACCTTTAGGTAAGTACTGATTGCACATGGCCTATCATCACCTCACCATCTATGCCCCTCTAGCAAAGCAATAAACCAGTGAAAGCCTAGGAAAAGTCATTACTTCTTTACTGCCAGATCAATATAGGGAAAAACAAAAAAAGAAGCTCTTTAAAAAGTGTGTTAGAAGGAAGCCTGCTATTTCACAAAGCTATCATTTGTGATAAAACAAAATACAGAGGAGGTGGCTGAAATCAAAGCCAGTGTAAGACACTATAAAGAAATCACAGCAGGAGTCAAAGCATGCAGTTCAGAGCAGGGCCCAATCACACAGTGGTACATGGAAGCCAAAGGCACAAAAGAATAAACTGATTTGCAAATCACACCTGAAATCAAAGACAGAAATAGAACTCAGACCTCCAAACTGCAAAATTACAGCATCAAGTCTGTCTTCAGCTCACCTGCCTATCTCTTTTCTAAGTGTTAAGTGATCTCCCAACTCTTGTCAATGAAGAATGACAAGCATCTAAGTAGGTGGAGTGCAGTGGCTGATGGGCCCAGCCTCCATCCTCTGCAATTTATATTTAACTTCCATCTCAGTCTTCCTACCTACCCCTGCTCCCTTATGGCTTCTGCTCCCTATAATCCCTCAGAGCATGTGAAAGAAAGTTCAGACTTTCCATAAGGAAATGAATGCTTTCATCCTCAACAGGACAGGATTTTTCTGATCAGTCTGACAGTGCACAGATTTCCATGTGTAAATTCTTCTGAAATCATGCACAAGGTTGTGAGTTCTGAGCTGAAAGAGAACTGTAATCCTCAAAGCAAATTACTTACCAGATTAAAGTTCTCAGTTCTAAACAGCAAACTTTTAGTATATGTGTGATTACTCTGTGCCAGGCTTTTCCTGACCATTCTTTAAGGAGGTTGCACTACAATCACCATCTCTATGCATGTGGCTCAAGGACAATAAAGGCAGATTTTACATTTGCTTCTGTATCTGCAATTGGATCTGTCAGAAACAATGGTATCAAGCTACTATTTCAAACACACAGGAAATCTGCCAGGAATACTTAAGCTATCCTGAGGTAAGCCCCAGCTTCACATCAGTGTGTGGCAATTTAATTTTTTTAATGTTATTCCCCCTCAGCAGCTTGCTTGGCTAAGTTCTCTGGACTAGGCTCTTTTATTTGTCATGCATGACTACCTTTAAGCCTCCCAAGCTACAACAAAAGGCTTCTCCAATTTCAGTGGGTTTGGTTCAGGTATCCTCACAGGGCAGAAAAGCCAAAAAGAACAAGTACTTCTCAAAATAAGGCAAAACTTTTCAAGTATACCTGACCAGGTGAGGTACCAATTGCAGCTGATAGGTGGTTGTAGAACTCAGGCCTCTGGTGCAGAGCCTTGCTGGTACAGCCCCTGCTCTCACAGCTGAGGCTCTGTTTGGAGTCAAGCACCCAGTTTGAAGCTAAGTCAGACTTTAAACTCTCTCACTTTCTTTTATTGGCAAGACCAATTGCCAATAATTTAAAAACATTAAATAGAAACTTAAATATAAGCATACATATAAACAGCTGGGAGAGACTGCGAGGCACAAGCACAAAGCAAAATTAGGTCTATTGTAGGAGTAGCATGAAAAATTTTGCAATTTAACAGCTCATTCAGGAACACCTCTCAGGGTTCTTCCTACTCAGTGCAGTGAGTGTTAGCCCTGCATGAATGAAGCTAAAGGCACCAAAGCAGATCTCTCACATACTGCTGTTCCTTAGTAGCTGCATTTTATGAAGGAATATTCTGGCCAAGTGTGGATTGTCCACACACAGGTGATCAGTACCGACTAGAGCAGTGTGGCTCTTGTATCAAATTCCCAACTTCCTCCCAAATCTGCTGAACAGCCCGAGTCTGGGACAGCCTGGGAGGAGCTATGCAGGTCACCTTTCAGCTGGAAAGATAACACTGGTGCTGTCAGTAATGTGTGACAGACCCATTTTGATGGAAAATCTGCCCTGGCATACTAGGAAGGTGCCAAAATTGCAATTCAAATATTGATGTCTCAAAGTCAGGAGAGGCAAGGTTGGAGCAGAGGTGTCCCAGTAACTCCCTCCCACAGACAGAGCACTGAGCTGTCATTCCCTGCAGGAGGGCAGCCTGTGTTTGTGTGGCACCAGGGCTGTCTGCTCTGAATCTGCTCGCCCAAGGACAGGGCAGAACCGGACAGACCAGCTTAGGAACAGCTGAATGTTTCCTTTGTTAGCAAAGCTCTTTGAAAGGTCTTTCCTATGTTTGCCCACTGGCAAACTGTTTCAGGAATGCATAAGACAAATCCATGAATGAATTGCAGCACAGGTACTAAAACATGTAAATCAGCAATTTAAGCCCAGTGACTGTAACTGTACAGCCTCACCAAAAGGACAGGAACTTTGCAGTAATACAAACCTTGGCACACACCAACAGATGCTCTAAGCATGAACTAACACTGAGAACTTTCTTTTCTCACTATCACCAAAGAATGCTATGTCTGGTATGCTTATACTTGAGTATTTGGTCTTGGGACAAGATTTCTATTTACCCTCCTACGATACAGACACTTGTAACAGCAGAGCAAGAGACCACCAAACTGAAATTTACTGCAGTGTGTTAGGAGCACATTAAATAAGATTTTAAATGCTTTATTGCATCACTTACCTCAAAGAAACTATTAAACTGTCTACCATGATCTTTTAATGCAAGGTATCTTGAAGTGAAAAATACCTCTTCACTGTGGCACAGCACAATGACAATCACACACAAATCCTACAAAAAGAAAGGAAAAAAACCAATTAACACTGCTTATTCAGTATTTCCCAGGATATGTATAAAACTGCATACAGACCTACATTAGTCATCTCTACTTCAATTCTTGGGACTCCAGTCTATGTTACAGAAATAAACTGCACACACACCATTTTTTGCAACAGGATTTCAACATTACCAAAGTGCTCTGCAGAAATACTGTGGGATGCAAAATCTTGGTTTGATTCCCAAGAAGGCAAATCTGATGTAATACTTACTTGCCTTTTTAATTTGCATTCCTGGTATGTCACTTGTATAACAATAAAGCAAACAATCTCTTTTATAGTCTTGTGTTAATAAAAGCCATAGAATGAAACTGGGTTTATAACTTCTAACGTACCTAATATTATCAATACACTCTGCATTTTGTGGGCAATGCAAGGATGACTTTGGGAGTGCTTATACAGTTTGCAGAAAAAACCTGAAGAGCAGCGTTGTTTCCACTACTAGAGATGGAAAACCTACCCACAATGAAATGAAGTGCCTTGCTCATAGTCAAGGAGGAAATCAGGAGTTAAACAGCATTTAGAAATTTATCTGACCCTTCTTGCTCATCACAACTTCTGTGAACACACAGAAACCCTCCCAGCCCTTGGGAGGATTACCCAAACATACTTTCATTGGTTTGTAAATAACCTCAAATGTTCAGATGTCTGGGAAGTTCTTATTTTACTACATTTGAAATAATATATTTGGCATCCAAAATGTACCAGAATTTTCAGGCTGGAAAGAGATCCTTGCAGTAAGGAAATACAGCATAAATCAGAAGGGCTGGTGGGAGAGTGGCAAGGAGGGAGAGAAAGGGGAAATAAAACACTATTAGAACATAAATCATACATTTCAAACCTTGGTCAGCCACTGTCTGTATCTTTCCCTTTACAAGTGGTTACATGCTGAAATGCAGTGGAGTGAAGAGAAACAAGAGAACATTGCTGTTCACAGATAAAGAGCTCTCAATTTCTGTCAGACAGCCAGATAATTGAAAACTGCCTAGAATGGGGCAGGACTGGCAAGAACGTAAGAAATGTGCAGTTAGACAAAGTACAGGTCCTGCTGCCAGGAAAATGCAGATTGTTTGCAGCTAACTGGACAGGTTAAATACTCCCTACCCTCTCCTAAAAATCAAACAACAACAAATTTGGTTTAGGAAATCCCAAAATACATGTAACATCTTCAAGAGAGAACTCCATGATTGATTAATGATTTGATTGTTTAGTTTAGTTTCTTAATGGAAGGCATTAAAAGTTGAGTACTTGGGAAAGTATCACAACAAAAGTTCTGTATGTAACAGGTTTGAGTCAGTCCTGAGGAAGAAACCACTAAGGCTGAGCTAAACTCCATCCTCTCCTGCAGCTTCACAGTTGTCAGTAGATATCAGAGGTTTCATCAAACTTCTTCATAGTTTTCACTACTTAACACTGTAAAATTGGCTTGGTATAAGATGGGAAGCACTTCTGAGAACAGATTTTTAGTCTGGATCTCCTGCAACAGTTCACACCATTTGAGATTTTAGCACATTCAGTAAAAGCTGCATTCCTTTAAACATTAGGCAAGTCCACACATCCAGCACCACCACCAGGCATTTAGACAGATCCCCTAACACAGGATTTACTAATTCTGAACTGAGAAGGAAATAAATGTCTCCCTGCCTACAACCTGACTCTTAATTACCAGGCATACTGAGGCACAATAGTTGTTTATATCACTTATTGGAGAATCAGTCTGTAACATGGATTGTAACCAACATGGTGTCAAGTTCTTATCATCTTGGTCTTTTTCCAGATGTACTCTCTTTCAGATTTTTCACTCCACAATAATCTTTTCATCCAACAACCTTGTATGGAGTGACACAGTCTCAAAAGAACACTGCTCCGGGATACAAAAACACTGAAAAGGCAATGTACACTCCACTAATCCCTTCTATAAACTGCACCTCGTTTGAAAAACAGGAAAAATAATAGGATAGATCTAATTTTGCAAAGAAACAAGAGAAGGACCAGAGTGTTTCTGGAGACTGTTCTTAAAAGCAGTGCCTAAAGTTCACGCATATGTTTTCAATTTTTTTCAGTTCATTTGTATCTTCATTGTCAATGGCACGCTGCATTACTAACTCTACTTTCAGCTGCATTTCAATGCCTTTTGCAAACACCTCTTACCACAACTCATAGATGCATTTCTTCTGAAATATCATTTGTGGCACATAGTGTAAAAACTGCTAAATATTTAAGTGACTTTAAGAGCTTGTTTTTCAGATTGTTTAAGAGCCTGGGTTCTTACAGCCTACTGAAAGGCACGTCATTTTGGCAGTGGTGTCTTTGATATGAAAATGTGCAAACGTGACAATCATTTTCCCTCCAGAAGATCCAGGGCAAAATGAATACCTGAAATGGCTACACAGTTAACACTGGGATTGAATAACATGAATTTGGCAGGGAAACTTTCAAAAGCCTGATGAAGTGTACTTGTGTTCAATAAGTCTTGCATTGTAAAAGTCAAATTGCCTTCCCAGAAGGGGCTGAAAAGCACTATAGACCTTTCTAGCAAAAAACCTTCTAGTAACCCTGCATACAGCAGAATATATATTAATTTCTTAACTGGAGCAACCCACACTCTTCTACTTCACAGAGTCAGCAAGGCTTCCTCCACTGCATTAAAATGTTTGACTTTTCAGTAGTGTTCCCTATTTCCCTTCCAAGCTGGATGAGAACAAGATTGATCCGTGAGACTGGGTGGAGGAAAAAATAAACCAACAAAAACACACCCCTCCTAGAAAATCAATCAACTAAACCAACCACCTTGCAAGAGAATGCAAACTTCTCCAGAACCATGGGTGACTGTGATAGGGAGAAGTGTTTCATTGCACATAATGAAATGTTCATTGGGTCACAGAAATTATTAAAGGAGCCTGCTTAAAGTCTCCTCCCCTTTCACAGTGCAGGTGAGTGGCTGTAACACCTCCCACCTGCTGTATCAGCAGTTACCCCACCAAGCAATGAGCCCATCATAACCATCCCTTAACTTGATTTTTACTGGCGTTTACCCAGACCCTTTCTCACAACATTAGAAAATAGAAATATTAATTTGTAATGGAGATTTCAAAAAGGGGTGGGGATGGAAAATGGCAGTAAAAAACCTAATCTAATAAGCTCATAGGCAATCATAGAAATTTGCTGATAAGGACAAAAAAGATTTCAAGGAGTTAAATGACAATACACAGAATTATCTGCACAGACACCACAGATACAGAAAGTTAAGAAAAGAGGAAGAAAGGTCTTCTGAGAAGTCAAAGATAAGAGTTACCCTTTGGCTAATTAACTTCAAGAAACGTCTTCCTACTAAGAGGTTTGAAATTTTGCAGAAAGCCAATGTTATCCTAACCTCTTAATTATCATGGGACTACTCACATGTGGCTTTTCATGTGACTGTGCCCTTTGTGTATTGTGAGTGGATGGATTTCACTTCCATGAATTCCTGTGTCATTTCAGCATCAATCTGTACTTCTTTTAAGTCCTGTCAACACACATACATCTGCATCTATGTATTAACAGAAATTCCTGAGTATGTGCTTGTGTACAGGACCTACTTAAACAATCCAAGCCCCTCTATTTTAACTCACAAGAGGAATGTAAGATTCATCATATAGCAACATATGCTAACTCAACCAAGCTCAGAAATGCTCTGAGCTTTCAGCCTCTTCTGCCTTGGTGACTTACATATCTATGAAGCCAACTTCAATTTCTCCCAGTATTTATCTTGTTGGTCAGATTATGTATCTTGCCAGTTACTGACAATGGCAACTTGAAGCAAGTATGAAAGTTGAGCATTGTTCCAAAGTCATGTTTTCACTGATAGGAAAATGACTTTTTTTTTTCCTAATGACTAATTATTTTCTTTCTTGTTTGTTCAGTTTTGGTTTTTTAGGGTTTTTTTTCTTGTTTGTTTGGTTTTTGGGAGGTAGTGGGGGGTAATCATAAATAAAGAATATATAGAATATCACACCCTTTAAGACTGCCTTTGAATCTGTTGCCTCACACATTTGTAAAGTACAGTGTATCTGTTGGTTTAGTTGTTCAAATCTATTAAATCATGTTCAGTGCAAGTCCTTTGGATTGCATCCAAAATTCACTACATTCACAAGACTTTGATAAAGCACTCATAGTTTGCCAGGTTTATCTAGCTACATAATTTGTGCATACATCCAACAGCTTGAACTGCAGCTGTTGACACCCACCACCAGAGTTTTAATCTCTTCAAATATTCATTAACTACATTAAAACATACACTTGTCTCTGAAAGCTGCATAAAAGAGAAATCTTGCATTAGATCTGATGAAAAGTTCTGATACTTACATGGAGAAAACATTTTATTTAAACAAAAATGGCAAGTTGCTCCACCTAACCCTGCAGGTATCTTTCTTTTTAATTTGAAATGCTTTGAGAACTTTCAGGTTCTCCTTCTGGGTGTGTACAGAACTCCTGCAGTCCAAGAAAGCTCAGTGCCTGTCTCCAATGTAAGCTTGATCAAGATCCAGTTTTCACCGTGTGAAAAACGCCTATCACTTGTTTTTGAAATTTTAAAAGTTTAATAGTAATAAAGTGGTTATAAAAACAGTAATACAATTAGAGTAATAATAATTTGGACAATTTGAATTAGGACAATATGAGACAATAGAAACAAAGAGTTACTAGCAGTTCGGGTACCTTTTTCTGGGCAGCATAAGCTCAAAAAAGGACCCCCGTTAACAGAGGATTAACCCTTAAAAATAATAACCTGTTGCATATTCATACATCTCATACATGATGCATAAATTCTATTCAAACAAAGGATTCTGTCTGGTCAGTGTCGACTTTTTCCTCTTAATCCTAATGGCGTCATCCTACCTGTGCGAGGCAGGAAGAAGTTCATTTCTCCTGATAATGGGACACTAAGTTCTCTTTTTCTGAAAGCAGTCACAGGACACCTCAATCTATCTCGCTGCGAGTCCTTTCTTTAGGAAAAAAAAAAAAGTATCTTACATAGCATAGTTTCTATTTTAACACTATGTTATAACCTAAAGCTATATTTAACACGCTACTTAAGAGAATTAATACAGCATTACTTTCTAACACAACACATATAATATTCATTTTAGTATTTGCAAAAAGCCAGTCGTAAAACCCGCAATTTCACAATTGCTTTGCCTGAAATCTCACACGCAGGGAGTACAGTAAGCGTGCTCCACCAACAGCATCATACCCTGAGCCTGTGTTGGAGCCCTGGCTCGGGGCTCGCTGAGTCACCCCCGGCCCGGGGCGCGCCCCGCCCGCGGCACCGCCCGCCCGGGACGCCGAAACACCGACCGGGCTGTAACAACACCGGGGGGCTGCGCGGGGCACCGAAACACCGGGCTGTAACCACACCGGGGGGCTGCACAGGGCACCGAAACACCGACCGGGCTGTAACAACACCGGGGGGCTGCGGGGGACACCGAAACACCGGGCTGTAACAACACCGGGGGGCTGCGGGGGACACCGAAACACCGGGCTGTAACAACACCGGGGGGCTGCGCGGGGTACCAAACAAACCGCTGTAAAACACGGGGCTGCGCGGGCACGAACACCGACCGGGCTGTAACAACACCGGGGGGCTGCGCGGGGCACCCAACAAACCGGGCTGCTGCATGGGGTACCCAAAACAGAGCAGTTCTGTTCCCATATGAAAGACCTTTCTCAATGCTCAACTGGGATATTCCATCTGTGCTGTGTAAATGTGGCTGAATATTCCCTTTGCCCACAGATCCACTAACATTCATTGCATACACAACCATCAAGAACTCCCTGTTGCACACTTAACCACCCCAGAGAACTGCAAGGTTCTAGCAGTTTCAGCACTTGAAAACCATGAAAGCCATCACAGCTCTACATATTAGAAATCATTACCTTTTCTAACAAAACACATTACTTGCATTTGAATAAATTTTCCTTTCCTTGTAAAAAACTTTTTTGCTACAATCTGAATCTTCTAAACCAAAAATGTAGAAGGGGCTGAACATGTAAGAGGAAGGGAGAGATTACATGTTAAAAATCCTTTTCATTAAACAACCTTTCTTAACCATTCCACAATCCCAATCAACACTTATCTGATTACTGATGTAGAAAGATATGGAAAAAATAACACTGAACAGCCTAAAAAGTCAGGTAGAAATACCTGAAATCTCTGTGACCATTGATACAAAATAGGTGAATCCCTCGTTGTTACGACAAGCAAGAGGAACAAATCTGTGTGAACACTGCTGTGATTGAACATTGAGAGTCTTGCCTACAAAATGAGCAGTAACAGCACAATCTGTTTCCAACAAGTTCCTGTTCTAATTACTTTTCTTCCAAGTGTAAGTAGGTGGAGAGGTGCTTTAGGTTTGGTTCAGGTACTGGTTTGAGACCCACTCCATTTTATGGAAACTTGGGTAAAACCATGCTGTGACTGGAAGTTAGAATGCCCTGGATGGAAATAACTGAGAAGGATTATAAATGAAGTGTCAGTCTGCAAATCTATTTATTTAGTAGAAGTCTTAATGATACTGCTATTGCAAGGCATATAACTGTATTTCAGAACAACTGGGAAAAATGGAAATTTCTTAGAGCCTCTGTTAGCCATACTCATTTCTTTACCTGTAAATATGTCAAAGAAAATTAACTTGTCTTATGCTCTTTTCAGAAGAGAAAAAGAATTTTATCTTAAACCTTCTATAATGAAGGCCATTTTCAGAATTGAAGAAAGGTTGAAAGTCAGAAGCTTTTCCTAGCCTGCCTTCAAGCACAGGCTCCCAGCAGCATTTCACTGGTGCTTCTGAGGACCTACTGTCTTGTGCAGGAAAACCAAGGACCCACCAGCTCCACTCAGAGTTGTAACACACCCTGTTTAAAAAGGTCAAAGAAAACAAATATTTCAGCAAAGCTAATTGAAGGCACATGCACAAGGAAAGTAAAACACAACATATTTCAAGAGTATAATCAGCTATTTCTGAGTAATGCAGCCGGGAGACACCCCACTCATTATGTAAAAATCCTGTATATTACATAATTATTGTGAAGTTAGAAGAGACCTTCCTTCTGCAAAAAGGAAACATGATTTTCACCCATCTGCTTAATAAGAATGTCTGTCTGGCAGGCACAAGTCCTTTTTTAAAAATTTTTAAACTGCTTCCCATGAGAACGGTGTTTGAGAAACATTGTAAATACATGTCTAAGCATCAATATCCTCCATGTAGTAAAAGAAAGGATGAAATATGGGAAGCTGTGCCTTGGAGAATAATTTTTAAGGTATTAGGGAACGTTCAACATCATTTATAGGTGAAGAACAAGTGTTCCTGTTGCTAATGTACCCTCTGAAAGAAGTATTTCATTTACTGGTAAATAGATGTGTGTGCCATTAGCCTACCACAATTAACTCTCTGCATTCCTCCAACACAAATAGGAAAACTGATGTAAACTACCCTTTCCATAAATTAGATCTGATTCACAATAAAAGGAGAGTAAAAGGAGTCAGCAATTCCTCTGTGAACTCACAGAAACATTTCTGACAATATGAAAATCCTGAACTTCATAGCTGTGATTTCCTAAGGAAGGAATTAAGCAGTAGAGGAAGGCTTAAATATATCACAGTCCTCTTTTTTTTTTTTAGTTTTCAAAAAATCTCACCATTAAGCTATTACCTGAACACTTATAATCTCAAAATATTAGCTTAATATTAACTACAAAATTCCTTCTGTTCTATTGGCATGATTTCTGAGGCGTTGACCAGAGTCAGAACACAACATGGAGGACAGTATGAGATGTGGATTTGTAATCTTTGCTTGCTTATTCAGAAATGAAATATTTCCTTTGCCATATCAGTGGGAACCATCTCTCTGCACAAGTGATACCTCCAAATCACAATTCTTTCTGGGAATATTCCTACATTATCCACAACAGACAAGGATAGAAGTGTTTTAGTACAGAGACACTGCAAAGTCAAACCAAGCCACTTTTAAACTCATTAGCCAGCCTCTAATGGCCAAGCTAAGCCTTCTTATCCCTTGGAAGAGATCACTTTGCATCTCCCAGTTACCAGAGAAAACAGACTGGTCAAGAATGACTCAGTATTTCTCTTCTGGGTAGCTATTCATATCCACTATCATCAGAGATGTTTAATTTTCTAAAGTTAAACTCCATTTAACAGAGGAACAGTTACTAACTGGAACATGTGCCTATAAATACAAGACAGGCATCCTATTGAAATTAGCAGGAATATCCTTGGGATTCAATTTCCAACTTCAGCTACAGTGACTCCAAGGGCTTCTGTAGCATTATTCTTTATGTACTAAACTATAAATGGGATAAAAACCATTTCTGGGAACTTCAGAGATTTCCCAGCCTGTTATGTAGCTCTGTGCCTTGGGTTAGGCATTCTAAAGGAAGGCTGGCATTCCCTCATGACTGAATGGGTCTTTGACACAGAAGAACAATTAGAGGGAAAAACACCAAAGAAACCCAACCCAAACCTATTTGTCAGTACAGGTAAAAGCAAGGCAATTCCATGTCAGTTTATTAGTCCATACACTTAGAAATAAAATACATTTATAAATGGATATGCCAGGCCACAACCCAGCTTGTCTCTCTCCCCTGCAGTTTGGCAGCAAAGGAACAAAGACTTGGTAGTCCAAGGACTATCCCCGGTGTTCCAGTGCAGGGCTGCACTGCAGACCACTGTTCTTTCTCTAATGGAGATTAATGTGGGCACACATCCCAAAATAACTCACCAAATCCTTTCCTACACAAGTTTTCAAGGGCAAGTGTTTTAACATGCATTTCAATACTGCCAAAACTGGAAGGAAAAACAGCTCAGGTACCCATTTTGTACTAACAAATGTCCAAGAAAAAGTGACCTAGGCTTTCATAACAGACTCCAAACATGATTAAAGTCCTCTTCTGCAGTCAGCAAACTGCTTTATTTTGGCAAAAAGATGAGATTTCTCTTTTCTGCCATGCAATTCCTACATGATTTGGGCTTCACTTCAGTCAGTGAGCAATACTGTGTTCAACTCAGCTGTCATGAAAAAGCTGAACAGCTTGGCTGTGCTGCTCTGGGGCATGGAGGGGCAGAGGAGCACCATCCTAAACATTCAAACACCACCTTGTCCTCTGGCATTTGGGGTACTTTGGGCACTAAACACTTGCTAAATAGTTTCAGTACATGAGAGCAACACAAGGCTCCAACTGACCAGACACAAGGATGTAGAACTTCCCAGGTACCCCTGTGGGAATATATTTTAGGGACCACTGAAAAATAAGCGACACATGCCCAAAATAAACAGTGCTGAGATTATCCTGTCATCCTGGTAACTGCTGAACATGCCTTTGCTCAATAAAGCATAAAAAAATCAACTGTTCACATCAAGGAAATATCATATACCTAATAGTAAGGTAGATGTTAGATGTTTTATTTAGATCTTAGATGTTTTATTTTTTAAGAGGAAGTATAGAAAACTGCTAGACCATGGACAGAAAAACAGCTCACCATGTAGCTTACATCTTCATTGTGCATTTCAGAGTCTAGGCTCCTGAAACATCTTGAAATGAATGAGTTATGCAAGATAGCCTAAATTATGTTGTTAAATAATACTATAAGAATGATGAGATTCTAATTTATTTCTGATTAAAATTCTCTCTGATGTGAGGTTTCCCAAATACTGGTACAGAAATGCAACAATGGAATTTGAAGATTTATTGTTTTCTTCTCTGTTTCTACATAATGAGGAATAATAGGCCTAATGAAAGATCTTGCAAGAGCACTGTGAAATTAAGTATTTTTTCCATAATTTCAAAATAGAATACAGACAACATGAAACAAATTCAACACAACATGAAACAAACTATCAATGGATTTCTGACAGCCAGCTGAAGAATGGCAGTAAGTTATCTTGTACATCTTTTGCAAATATTAAATTCTGAATGCAAGTAAATACAGGGATGACTCAGAGAACACAGGGAAAAACTGTTTCATAGAGATCTATTTAGCTTTCATCCACAATAAAGTTTAGATGAAGTCTCCAGCACAACAACACAGACATTCAATATGTTTATCTGCTGGGCTTGATATATATAGAATCTGACAAATAGTTCAGTTCCAAACCTGGACTGACAACTAAGATTGTAGCATCAGATGCCAATTGTGCTGCCAAGCCTTTACCACTTAAAGGGGTACATTTTCAGAGGTGCATCTCTTTTCTGTGGGAAGAGGATGGTAATGGAGAAAAAAGAAAAACTAAGTTACTAAGCTTTAATTCGTAAAGATGACAAACAACACTATCATAGTGTCTTTTCAAGAAAGAGAAATGAAGATTCAGCATGATTACTGACAGCAGAAGAAATGTAAAATCCCCATGTTCAGAAATCCAGAAACAATTTCCATTTTCAATTCTACCCCAGAGACTGATGCACTGAGTATCATTTTCCTGAAGTCCTTATTTGGTTTAGGTTCCAGAAATATCCTAATGCTTGTATCAATCATAACCTCCATGTGGTGAACCCTTCAGCCTCCTGCATTTTAAAGCTGAACTGCAAGATCCTTTAAGTGTTGGGAGAGGGAGCTGTTTATTCTTATGCTGTCAGCTTGAAAGAGATTTTAGACATCCTACAAATCTTGTCTTGCTGCTATGCCTCATGTGCTCTGGTGGTCTGGATGACAGTTATTATTTCAGTCCATTTAGTGTAAACTGCATGAACTGTTACACTCCTACAGGAGATACCAGTCCTTGACACAAAAACACAAAGATAATCATACATTCAAGGAATCCTGAGCTATCATTCACTGAGCAGGGAAGATGAAATCTTTCACCAGCAGCAGATTAAAATCTCCCTATTAGGAAATTTATAGTTTGGAAGATGCCATCCAGTGGCCTGTGAACAATGACTTCACGGTTGACAGATAAAAGATCCAACCTTGCAGAACCACCAACAGCCCTTGTCACCCTTGTTAAAAAACCTAAACAAGTGAGGAAGATGCCTCTTTTACTTCCAGTTGTCCTTTCCAGTTCAGGTTCTAATCAGGAGTTTTTCTCAGCCTATAAGTAAACTCAATACTGCTTCCAGTAGGGGTTTGCTTAGAGAGCAGGAGTAAGACATGATTGTAGTCTGACTTTGAAAGAACTGAATCAACTTTGCTGCTTGAAAAGTCATTCACCAGAACTAATGCACACAAATACCCACTCTTATATCTGCAAAAGCCAGAAGGGTTGAAGAGAAAGAACAGTAAGAAATACCATACTGCCCTGGGATTCCTGTATGGGCTTGCAGAGAAAGGTAGGTTAAAGAAAAGCCCTTTTGAACAGAGTGGTGGAAACCACCAGTCCAGTCAGTCACTGCATAGTAAAGAGGTGACTCTCCTGCCTCCCCATTTAGCCATTTACTACTTTATTCAGAATAAGGGAGCCCCAACATACTTGCAACACAGCAGTGTGAGCAAAATTATGATACTTAATTTAGTGAGACTCTGTAGCTCACAGTTTAACAACATAGCCAGATGAGGAGGATACCAAGAGGGGTAAGTGTGACTCCCATGATGCAGATCCACTCACTGACAGCATGTCCAGCCTTCTGGCTGTATCTACAGACACTGAAGGTATTCTTTTCTGTCTGTATATAACAAAAGTTTTAACTTTGCCCCCTATCTCTGTTAATCAGATGCAGCTTAGAAACTGTGCTTCATAGTGGTAGTTTCATAGTTGGCAGCTGTGCAAGTCACAATGAAGTCACTTCTCTCTTCTGACCACAATAAGAGCCAAATCTAATTCAGCGTATCAGTCATCTATAATCCAGACATCTCTGCCACCCTTACACCAAGTTTCAGAACTTTCATAACCATTCCTGCTCAAGAAAATCTATTCAAGTGGCTGGGACTTGGCCTAAGCAGAGTGAACAGGGCCCTTATTGCATCAGGTAAAAAGAAATCAAAGGTCATCTCTTGGCAGTGGAGCCTGAGCTTATTTGTGCTTGAGGGCAGCTTATTACAGCACACTGACCCTCACCTGACGTCACTCAGTGCTTCCCATGTGTCTGCAGACTGGAAAACAGGGACTGAAAATGTGAATGCAAGGCTTCTTGAATCTGCATGACAACAAGAACAGCCTATTACAAAACACTGGCAAAGGAAATCAAGTCACTCCTCCAACATTGTGGACTTCATTTGCTGCTTTAAATATTCTGTATGCCAGAGGTGATAGAGGGATCTTTTTAAAAAGCGTGACCAAATTTCATTTGCTGTCTTTTGGGTTTTTGGTTTTTTTTAATCAGTCTACTGCTGTTGCACACACTGCTTAGAGACAGACAGTCTTATATAGTGACTTTTAATCTTCTACTTGAGCACTCACTGTTGGAGATAGGTGAAGACTTGCTGAAAGGAATGCAACTCAAATGGAATCACTCTGGGCACTGCTTCACACTGTGCTCCCTGTTTTAACATAACATCTCCATGGGCTGAGGAAACAGGCGTTCTGCAAAGCCCAGGGTTTTGAAAAGCCCTTCTAACAGAACTTTAAGAGAGCAGCAAAACAAAAAGCAGAAATAAACCCCACCTCTCTGAGTCTTCAAATGCCAGGAGGATACATTTGGAAACAGTTTCTCCCCCATTCCCATTTCAAAGCAGTAGAAACAATCACAACTAAATCACAAGCACTATGGTTCAAAAGAAACCAGAAAATGATCGTTTATGTCCAATTTTAACAGTATGAAAGCAGCAAAGATATTTCAAGCCCTTTCATGCCCTCATGACTCAAAACTACATAAAGATTGTTTCTTGTTTAAAATAATTCTTAGTTATTATTATTTAAATTTTGAAAATGCTCTCAACAATCACTGCATTCATGGTGTGATGGATTTGGCCAGCAGCAAACACAGGCAGAAGGCACAGCTTTATGACAATTGACTAATTACAGCAGCATTGTGAGTGCCTAAGTAATAAATCTGAACCTGATCCTGCAACACTGTAAACATTCCTATGGGAAGAAAAAAACCCACTCCTATTGCCTTAATCTGAGCAAACCTCTGAACTGAAGGGGGGCAGGAAGAAAGAAAGGAAAAGAGAGACAATCGTTTTGGTGTGCAACATGTACTAATGAGTACAAGCAACACATGAAGTATAAGAAATTATATTTTTAATGGCTGCTTATCACTACCAAAAAAATCAAAACTGACATCCTGCCTTAACCCCTATGTTTCAACACATGAACAGTATTTCCTGAGCCAATAAAACTGAACAATACTAACAGTTAATGGTTAACCCACTCTATTCTTTTAAGTCCTTATTCTTATGCTGGTTTAGCAAAGTGCTTCAATTTCACATAGAGCCCCTGAAAATCAGCAAGGAGGTTTGCCCACTATTCCCCACTCACTTCCCCAGCTGCTGAATGCAGCTCCACAGAACTACAAGAAAATGAGACAGCTTTCATTTCTGCCAGATTAAGTAACTGCATCCATTGCACACAATTTATCACTCTTTTGGGCAGCTTGTGTCATGGGATGACATTTTATTGTAATTATGCAGGGTGGGATTGGACAGGCTCTTGCTTCTCTTTGCCAATCTGATAAGCAAAAATATTTCTTTTTTTTTTTTTTTTTACTTTCGTAGAAACTACATGTTCTAGATAAAAATAACCAAACAAAAATGTAAGTACAATGCACAATCAACTAATGGTTTGATGTTACCAAGCCAGGACTACAGCAATCACCTTTACTGTGGAAAAGAAGTCCAGGATATCTGAATACTTTCCAAGTCAATATTTACTCTCAGATTAGCGTCAATAGTTTTGCTGAAGCTGCCATTTACAGATAGCTTTGTCCTTCCATGCACTTCTCTGCAGCTAATCCAAAGGGAGTATCAGGGGAATCCGCCTGAGTCAGGATTACAGATTTTAGTCACACAATATTCAAGAATCCAAGTGACGTTTTCTCCTGGGGGAGCAGTATCCATGCTCACATATCCAAGTGCTGATCCAGCAAGGCCAAGCACAACAGATGTTTTTCACCAAGAAGCAGGTTTCATGAAGAAGGGCTTTTAGAAAGGGCTTCTTTATCCATCCTTCTCCCCAAACCAGAGCAAAGCAAACACATTCCAACTGGGATATCATGAGTCACATAGAAGGGAACAAGCAGGAAACCACAGCACTTCTATCAGTGTTACAGACAGCATCCTCAGGCTCCCAACAAACATTTCATTTGGGAAGCCTTCTCCTCCTGTCCCTATCTCCCCAGGCCATGCAGTCCCAAAGGACTGACCTTGCCCCACCTCCTGGGCAAGCCAGGCCCAAGGTGTCACATCAGCAGAGACAACCTGGGACAGCCTGCTCACCACCAGCTCTCTGCTAAACTTCATTCTGATACCAAAACAGGACAACACAACCCAGCCAAAGATAAACAAAGTTCAGAAGTTGAAAGTTCAGAAGTTGGAACTTGGGTTGTTACAGCAGTTATCTCTTGGATTTACTAAAAGGGACTATTCCTTTATTAATGTTTGTATTTTAAGAAGCTTGGGTTTAGGAAAAAAACCACAAGTAAGGGAAGCTAAATTAACAAAAGCAACACTCAAAAATGGTAGTTTTCTGTATTTCTCTCTACCCTTAATCAGATATGGCTATATATACCTCATGAGTTCACAGCAGTCTTATAGGAAGGGGAATAAAGGATCACAGTTACGAACAAGTGGCTCCTCTGCAAAGGGATGAATTTTATCTACCAAGCCCTGTAAGTTAAATATTATTTTGGTACCCAGAGAGTCTTCCCAAGGCTCCAGTTCCTGGAGCCAACTATACAACAAGTATAACTTGTCAAGTTAAGAACAAGTTACTAAACTGTTGTAGTGTCAAAGAAAGCACGGGAAACTCATGGCTGAAATCAGTGGTCCTGCTTTCCAAGGACAAGAGCACATCAGGTGGGAGTGGCCTGATGTGAAAGACACTGAAGTTGCTGATAACCTTTTCCTTGACTTTTCTGGCTCTTAGAGCAGAGCTTTAAATAAAAGAGATAGTGGCTCTTGCACTTACTGAGAAAAAAAATCTACAGAACTGATGGAAAAAGTAATTTTTTTAAAATACATTTTTCCATATAAGGAGCCTGGAATCTTCCTGTGAAGGGAAATTCCAAAACCAGGACCAAAATAAATACTGAATTGGGATGCCAAGTAGTAGCAGCAACACAGGATTGATGTGAAACAGCCAACAAGCAAGGCCTTAAGTTGTGATTTAGAGAAGCACAGTAACAAACCTATGAAGCACATACTACATAATTTGGCTTCATTCATGCACAATAAACAGTTTAATTCAAATTACTTTTTCTTTAGTATCTTTGCATGCAAACTATCTTCAGGAAATTGAACAGTTGACCAACATCCTGTAATTATCATACCTAGTCAGAGATAGAGGAACAAGTTCAGACATAAAGCAAGACGCCAATGGCCTCAATGAGCAGCACAGAGCAGCCCAAGGAGTGTTGAAAGCAGAAGCCCACATTCCAGGAACTCACACATCCATCACCTCAGCAGCCCACAGGGCTACTTGCCCTCACAAGGACGGGACTGAGATCCTATCTGCATTTCTAGCGCCAGAACAGCTCCTGTGGAGAAGCCCCACACTGAACACTTGGTACCACCATGTAAAAAATGTGTACCAGATGTCTGTACATGGTGCTGACAAGTGCTGACTGTTTAACAGCAGCCAGAATTATGAAGGCTGACCCATCTCTGGGAATGCCATAACCCGGCAGGGGTTACACAAATTTGATGTGTGACATGACACTCAAGTCCCCAAGAGAAAAATGGGTGGGACAGAACATTCCAGGAGGAGAAAACTGAGTTGGTTTAAATTACAGAATTTTAAGCTGTTATTGTCACTAACACAAAGAACAAAAATAATCAGGCAACACTAAAGCACATGGTCTCAGCTCTGCTTTCTTTATACAGAGTAAGATAGGAGGCAAAATCAGATCCATCAGATCATTCTGTTAATAATTTTTTAATATCTGCTTATCATCCTCCTAATTAATCTTCTAAGTACTAAACAATGCATTATTCCTAAAAACCTAATATACACGAACAGAATTATCTAGTGTAAAGTACTAAGTATCCTGAACAAAAACAAAGTTATTGCAATGCAAAACACTGTTACTTACCCTGCCAACAATGCAACCATGTTCATTGGTCACATACTGAACCACATATATTCACAACATAATTAGCTTTACAATTACCCAAGTCGTGGTCCAAACTGCATTTAGATCAGGCAGAGCTGCTGTCTGAAAACAAAAGAACTAATAACTGAACTACTAATATGTAGTAGTAACTACTAACTAATATGTGCCTGCTCAAGGGAACAAGACTTGTCACACAATCTGTTCTTCAGCCAGGACTGTTACCCCTGGAAGCATTTCACAATTCAAAGCTACAAAATGCTTTCCCTGTCAACTTTATGGTAAAAGGGCGACTATCAAGGTCTAAACTCCTTAAGAAGGTGGTTTGACACAGTAAGTTTTCTTTTAGTTTTTTCCTACTTGCAAAAAATAACAACCTTCCAAACCTGAAGGTTGTTATGATAACACAACACTACAGGGGACACAGCTAAAATTGCTTATGCGTGGTTGACTTTGGAGCTCCTTGGGTTTTTTAAGTGCTTAACCACCTAACCTTACTCCTCTTGTACAGAA
This sequence comes from Zonotrichia leucophrys gambelii, assembly GCF_028769735.1. Classification (NCBI taxonomy): domain Eukaryota; kingdom Metazoa; phylum Chordata; class Aves; order Passeriformes; family Passerellidae; genus Zonotrichia; species Zonotrichia leucophrys. The sequence goes on along the minus strand of NC_088180.1, from coordinate 5,986,663 downwards.
TTTAATGCCCACAGAAGCATCTGCAGTGACTGCACTTCACTGTGGATGATAAATCTGATTTTCAAAGTAAAAAAGAAAATCCCAAGTACCACAAAGTTTCTGACTAGCACTTCACCTCTGTTTTTACTACAACTGCCACTGTGAATTGCCTGAATATCACACATCTGATGTCACATCACAGAGAACTGATACTGCAGTGTGGAAACCCAGCTTTTCTGCTGTCACTGTCTGCACAGAACCCCACACTGAGGCCAATATGAGTCTTCAAAATGATCCTGCTTTCTTGTTTTGTTTTCAGCCTTCATTTAATGCACATTTCTAACACAGTTACTCAGCTTGTTCTACAGCATAACCAAAGATTTTCTACTGAGATCATAAAACCCATCACTGCCTGGGAGCAACCTAATTAATTTGGTACAATTAAATCTGCTGGGGCTCTGAAGGAACCTGCTGTATGAAATGCAGAAAGACTGAAATCTTGCAACATACAACACCTCCAAGTGTTTCTGAGAGTTAATCAGGAATCAAACTGCTCCTTCCATTACAATGGAGCTTTTCCAGGTTAAAATCCGCAGCAGCAAAACCTGGGGTTAGCCCTGCTCGTAGATAAAAGCTGATATGTTACGTTCAGGACACAATAATGATAAATATTCCATATTTCCTACCTATATTCACTTGGAAGGACTCCCTATGACAATCCATACCAGCTGGCTTCATATTTCTAACTTGGCTAAAAATGCTCACTTTGCAGCCCTTTTCTTGTTAAAGGCAGTCTCTCCTCCTAGTCTGCTTAAATCCATTCTCCCACTAGAGAGAATTCTCTTTCCACTCTGGAAATGGAATTCCCTGGTGAAAAAGAAAGCATCAAGAATTGCAGGTGTCTAATGAATATCAGCAATATCCAGTTTCTTTTTAAATCCCTGATTATACTGAATAGATGAAAACCACATCAACCAGTAGATTACTACTAAGTTTACACCAGAAAGAAGTCCAAGTTGGCAAGCTACAGCCTGGTAGATCAGCTTTCTAAGAGTACATTGGCAGTTCCACAAACAGCAATAAACAGACAGATTTGGGCTATTTTCTGTTCCTGCTCTTGCCACAGAGGACAGGAAGAACATGCACAGCAGACTGACAGAATATTAAGAGCTCATCAGACAACTATTTAATCCATAACCTTACACCCTTGTATTGAGCTACTAACCACTGGTGCCTTAGGCAGTGGTTTCTGATTAAAAAAAATTAATCACACTGATTTACCAACAGGTGACACATGGAGTTACAAATACTTCTATTACTTTTGACGGCTATTCACAATATATATGCACCAAATTATCTCTCATCTCTGCCAGCAGACATCATCATGCCCTTATATAACCTTGCTCTATTGAAAACTTGCATATAGCTCAGTTTTGCTGATACCTTGATTTTGAAAAAAATTTTAAAAAAATAGAGAAAAAAGAGAAATTACATGGGCAAGAGATAGAGAAGAAAGGTGACTAAAAAGCTAAGAATTCATTAACCTGAAATAAGGAATAGCTGAGGTAGACGGATCATCAAAGAGCACAGCTCTGAAATGGCACAGAGATAGTGAGCAAAAACCAAGCATTATTAATTTATAAGGTCCATACAGTATCAGGCTCAAAAATTAAAAGAAGCAAAAGGAAGTAGTTTTTTCCACACAACGGAGTAACCTGTGGAACTCACTGCTGCCAGCCTCTCTAAACTATTCGTGTATCTAGAATCTGGAAGAAAATAATTTGGATGAATTAATGTCAAGTGCGTCAAGAGCTATGAAACACACACAGGTATGGACACACTGACATTTGCAAAAATGTAAACCCACAGCGGGAGAAGGTATTTGAAGTTTCTCCTCTGCTACAGCACATAGCCTGTAGCCTGACAAGTGAGCACAAACAGCTCAATGCTGGTAGAATTAAAGGAGAGATGGTAACAAAGCCAGAGGCCGGAAAGCGTGAAGAGAAACACCGAACGCCAAGCGCGGTTCATGCTTTGCACACTGTGCTTACTTAGACCAAAAGATCTGGCCCCAGGCAAGAACAATTGCAACACGCACTCTTCGTGAGGCGAGTTATCCACTGCCTTCCCTCTCCCGTACAAACTGCTGGATTCGGCTCAGGCTACGTGCAGCCACGGCTTCTGGTGGGACACCGAAGCAAAACGAAGCAGCTCCTTACGCTGCCTCTGGATGCAGCTCCTGGAAACCGAGCGTGCGAGGAGAGCAGCTTTGAAATGGCTACTTACACTACTCACACAGCCAAAACACGCGGCGCAGGAATCCCGCGGAGCGGAGCAGAGCCGACCGCGCTCCCGCAGCCGGGGCAGAGCGAGAGCCCGCGGGCCGCGGCTCCGAGCGTAGCCCCGGTGTGGAGCAGCCCCTCAGCGCGGCCTCGGGCTCCGCCGCCCCGGGCACTGCCCGCGCCCCCGGCACGGCGCCCACCGCCCACCTGGCGCGCCCACCCTCCCGGGCCTTGCCTCGCCTCACCGCTCCGCGCCGGCGTCCCGTCCGGGCGCCCCGCGACGAGGCGCTCTCGGGGGCGAGAGGGCTGAGAGCCGCGCGGCCCCCGGCGCATGGGAGGCGGTGCGCCCTCGGCCGGGAATGCCGGAGCCCCGCAGGACCCGAGCAGGTTCCCGGCGGCTCCGGGGCTCGGGCTCAGCCTCCTCTCCCCTCGCTCCCGCCCGCCGCCCGCCAGGAGCCGCGCGCCGCCTGCTGCCACCTGCCGGCCGCGCCGCGCAGCCGCTCCCTCTCTCCTTCCCCCGGCGGGCCGGGGCTCCGGGCGACGGCCAGCGGGGAACGGGCGAGGCGGAGGCGCCGGGACACAGCACCGTCCAGCGCCGCCGGTGCACGGACGTGCGAGGGGTGAGGGGGTATCGAGGGGTGCGAGGGAGCCAGCGGCGGGGCTGCCCCGCGGGTTCCCCGCTGGCCCGGAGCGCAGGTGCCAGCGGCGCTCGGAGGTGCCAGGGAGGCAGCGCTGCCCCGGGCTGGCCGCGCACCCTCTTCTGCAGCAGCGGCCGGGCACGGGAATGGGTGCATTGTACTCCGGCCGATTTCAGCTCTTCCAGCCCTTCGCTCTTAAGGCGCCCCGTACCGCTGCCCTCAGACACCAGAAGAAAACGCGAGACAACTGTCATCTCCCTACTCACTGGCTGGGTGAAAGACCATCTGCTTCCAGAAAACACACTGACAACTAGAAAGTAATATGTGCTCCTGACAGTGTTTGCTTACACGTCTGAGGTCTGAAACCGAGCCAGTAACAGTGATACCCTGGCACCGTGAATACCTCACCACCGATAAGCAACTATGAGGAGGATCTTCTCTTGGTAACTTTTGAGTTAGCGTCTGAGGGAAAAGCCTGGAATTGTGTTTCTGTTACTGCTTTATATTAACTGCACTGGACCTAAGATCCCTAAGGGCATTTTCACTGAAAAGAGCAATAAAGTGTCCAGCATGAGCTCTAAACCTTAGAACCAGATAGTCACTGGCAACAGTTCATTGCAACATTTAGTTTTACGCTTTAAAACTCACAAAATTATTATTATACTGGAACTGGCCCAGCCAGGTGAATGTATTTATTTTAAAGCACAGCAAAACAGGTGTTTTTTCCTTGCCAGCATTTTGAGCTTCATTACACTTGAACCCAGACAAAAAGAGTAAAAGATGATGTGCTGACTGTGCTATTCACTGCACAAAAACAACCTTCTCCACTCCCAAGTTCATGTATAGATAGAGGCTCTAAGGATTTCTGCAGCAGATCTTTTGCTTTCTCCTGTGTCTTCACCAGGCAATTGCCACAGCACAGCACTCCCAAGCAGTTTCAGATGCCTTGTAAGCACCATGGCAGATCCTGGTTGCAAAGAGACAGCTGTACACAGCTGTATGGTAACGATTTCTCACATGCAAAGAAAAGCTGCATTATAACACCAAGACAAGGGTAGCTATGCTACCTCCAAGAGGTCTCATTTGTAGGAAGAAAATGGTATGGAAACAACAGATTTAATCTAGAAAGTATTCTGCCAGTCCCTCCTGAGTTATGAGGTGATTTGCTATCAGGTAGAACCTCAGCTGAGCTTCAGAACCTAGACTGAAGCCTGTTTGGCAGTGGTAGACAATCCCTCAGGAAGCAAATGCTGTGCTGCTCTGACTATGACCTAATGAAATACATAAATAAGTGACTAATTGCTAAGGTAGCATGTGAGCAAGACTAGCTGTGGCACGTTACAGTACTTTAGTTCTAATCTCTGCTCAGAGTACACATTCTACTTCACCTACTCTGCCAGTTGCATGCCTGCTTCAGGGAGAGACACAACTGCAGCCAGATGGACCAGAGACAGGAGCTCTTTTCAGGAGCAAACACCTAACTACTAAGCCATTAGTGAATTAATTACTGTACTTAGTTCACATGATGGGAATGCTCTGCTTGAGACAGTTCCTAACTCCTGATATTGGAGAAAGATTGCTTAACCTGTGCCAGTCTGAAAATTAGCTACCAGTTTTATCAGCCCTCAGGGGAGGAAAACTCGTACTAAATTAAGGGCAGCTGAACAGCATTAGCACCACTCTGGATGTGCCAAAGGTTGTTCAGCTGGGCACAGCCAGCAACAGAAGGATACATTAAAGCAGAGACCTCAAGGAGGCTTTTCTGAACAGCCAAGGAACATACACTGTTTTCCTCCCTATCTCTTTTGCTGCCTTTAATTTCCCCAAATTCCCTCTTGCGATCTGAGTTTTGGAGTGATTGCTCCCTCCCAAGAGCCAGTGCAGAGTCCTGTCTGTCATCCCTGCCTCTCCTCCTCCCCGTGCTGCTGCTGCCCTGCTCAGAACAGCGTGCATCCTGTTTCCCAGCAGTGCAGGAGGAAGCTGTCCTGCTGCTGAGGGGGCGAGGAGCAATCCTTCCCACCCCTTGTCTGTGCAGCAGAGCAGCTGACACTCAATTTGTTCTGAACAACTGCAGAGTTACAGTCCCCTCAGTGCACTGCAGTTGTTATCTCAGGTCTTTCATGGTCTCACTTAACAAACCTAGCTATCTGATGAAAACCACCCAATAAGCTCAGGCTGTTGGCTGCTTTTTGCTAAGTAGACATCAAGGGGAATGAGAACTAACATCATTCTCTTAAATAGAGAGCAAAATATAAATGCTTGAAAGACAGCAGCATTCACTAGAAGATTGAATGTAATCACAGTAACTCACAAAGGAAATGCTTGCTTTGATTTGCTACCAAAGATGCCCCAGAAAATAATGCTTTTGAGGGAGATATGAACTCATCAAGCCAAGAAAGACGAGTGTAGGACAGGAATCACAGAATCATTGAGGATGGAAAATACCTCTAAGGTCATCGAATCCCAGCTGTAAACCCACCACAGCACCATCCAGAGTGCCACATCATTCACCCACTTGATGATCCTTCAGCATGTGGTGATTCTGTCACTGCTCGTCTCCTTGAGTCAGGGCGAGGATAGCCACCAGCACCACTCACCCAGCAAGTTGCAAAGATTACCCCAGTACCCCTTGCATCTCAAAGGGGATTTTTACTTCCAAAGCTGAAGGACTTCCCTGCCCATGAGCCAGTTCTTTGGCCAGCTGCCTCAGTGAAAGAGGAGGAATCTATTTCAATTAGTTTCATTAAAATTCTTTGTGTTACAGCAGCTTGGGAACAAGACATTAGTGCTACTTCAAAAATTCAGACAAGGGTACAGCATAAAATGATAAGACTGGCAACAGACAAGAGGGTAGAAGAGTGCTGTAGGACTAAACTGCTGCTTGCTGGTCACAAAGAATCATTTCACACTAACAGTGGGAATGAAAGTGTGTGAAAATCCCCATTGGGATAAGGGAAGAGAGAATTTGAGAAAGAAGATTAGATTGTGGTAGAGTAGGAAGCTAGTGTTTCCCTCCCTTGAATTGTTTCAGCCACTTATTATTTGTTTCAATACTTCTCTGTGAGCCACTAATTGTCGCAGTGGGATCTTTCTGCTTCATTTCCTTCTCTTTGTGAGAGCAGGCGTCAACACTGCAAAGAGTTAGAAATCTGCAGCCTAGTATACAGAAGACAGTGTCCAATTTGCAACATGTCCAGCATAGGTCAGTGGCATGGTTAAGCCTTGGAAAGTGCCTTTTATACAAGCATTAAAAATCTTTGGGAAAAAATATCATTATTGCAAACCCCAAAAGCAAACAGAAAAAAAGAAAGATGGTAGATTTACAAGTTTCCTCTTCACCCTTTGATCTGTAATTCTTTAAGCAGGAGTACTTAGTAGAAAGATTGCATTTCACCAAAAGAAATTAATAGTGGCTAACTCAGTTGTAGCTTAGGTATCCTGAGCAGCAGCAGCGTTTTGTAGTTTACACTCAAAATGTGTTCAGAAAAACCTGATTTCTGTCCTCATGTCCTCCATGCCTTTCCCCAGTGCTAGATCGAGAGTTCCTGTCAGATCCTTGCCTGAGCAGAGATACATAGAAGTTCTTGAATTAATACGCCACATCACAGAAATGGGAGAACATGCCTGTTCTAAACTTGTACTTTGCATGTGAGGGCAAGTTCCAGGAGTGGCAGTTCCCAGGGACCTGCAGCTGCTCTGCTCTCTGGTACCACTGCCTCCTTCTTATGGAAAACAGCACAGCAGGATAAGTTGACTTTCTAGCCAGACAAAAGAAGGACTTGCCCTCCCTCCTCCACACCAAGTATTTCTCTTTGGTCACACTGAAGGACTCCTCCCTTTCCAGATAAGCACCACCAGGTCATGTCCAACTACACAGACCACATCCTTTGCTCAGCAGTTGCCATTATGTGGACATATCTTAACTTTCTTCCATTGCTAATTACCATCTTTAGTCCTTTAGAGCTAGTATTATGAAACGTATGTCAAATAACCTGCTTACACATGTTTTCTGCTTAAGCCTTCCTTTTAAAACACAGTCACAGCAGAAAATATGAGGGAAAGAAAAGCAGATTACACAGATTTAGGTGAAGCAAAAATAGACATTTAAGAAAACATGAGGGTCATTCAACTGCGTGACCTTTTTAGCTTGTGTTTCTTATCTTTCCTATCTAATAGCAAGACTGGAGACCTACAGCACACACATCATGTGCTGTTTTACATTTATTTTCCTTTGGTGTTTCTCAGCTGTATAATTTAAACCTTCTTTCTTTTACTATATCTGTAACTACAACACATTCCAATATTTACAAATGGAGAGTGACTTGGCACAATATTGGGTGCAGTCTGTCTGCCATCAGAGAGGCATTCTTCAAATGGACCTGCCCACTGCAAGAGCTGGGAGATCTGAACTGTTTGTTTAAAACCTAATTTCCTCTTAAAGTAGCTAGGCACAGCTGTAGGTCTATTAAAAACTATTAAACAACTGGATATTTAGACTAAAACATTGGTTAGGACCCTTTTAGGGAACAGCTAGATATGCCATGGCAAGTGGGAGCAAAGGGTGCCCAAGGTGTTCAGAAAGAAGCAGCCAGAAGTCAAGGCACTGTGCTAGGCAGCAAGCCTTAATCCTGCCATGGAAAAGAGACAACCTGTTGACATTATTTGCAAAGGTTCCATACAGCTGTCTCCTTATTGCAAGAGTTCCATACCTCCTTGACGTTTCTCGTGGGCAGCTCTTCAGAGCACTGACTCTTCTTTCTTCTCACAGCAGCCACCCAACTCCAGTTCCCCTCCCAATCAGCCACCCCACTCTTTTATAGCATCTTCTTCTCATTGGTTACAGCTGTGGCCTGGTAAAGTCAGGCCTGTTCCTAGTCTCTACTAATTGGCTCAGCTGCAACTCCTTAGGGATAAGACTACTTCCTATACTACCTTTATTTTCTTATATTCTATCCCTCTACAGTAACCTAACTCTTGGAACTTAGAAATAATAATGAATTTCAGCATTGTTCACAGGTTAGAAATGCAGATGCTCAGTCCCCCACAAACTTTGCCCAAGATATCTTTACTTCCTCTGGATGCAAAGGGATAATTAAAAAGACCTGTGATAAGACTGAGGACATCCGACCTGACTAAGTATTCCAGCTGAAAAGCACCTGTGAGACAAAGAATGGGATATGCTGAAGAATAGCTACAAACACCCAATTCCCTCAAGATGCTCCTATATCAGGATTTATTAACATTAAAGCATTAGTACCGGTCCTTGCAGTGCAAACACACAATGCTGCCTGCTGCAAAGGGCAGACATGGCCAGAAGCTTCCAGTAAGAAGCTCCAAGCCAGGACAGCCACCTCCATTCAGCACCACAGGATGGGGGGAGGAACCCACATGCACAACCCTCCTTGTTGTGCACCTCCTCTCTCATCACAAATCTGTGCATTTGTCCCCATGCTGGAGCTGCAAATGAGCCTTCTAAGCAGTGTGAGAATAACAGGATGAGACTGAGGAAATTGTTCCTGAGCATGAGCTTTGACCCTTCTGGGCAGTGAATATGAACCACATGGGCTGGACAAGTCCTGGGCACATTAGATGCCTTTGTGAAGTTATTTGCTGATTCAGAGGTGTGAAACTCTTAAAAACACTGTGGAAGCAATGGCACTGCTTGTGGTACTGAAACAGCATGGATTCCTCCTGGGCTGCTGTGACTTCATAAATATTGACTTTGGATAAACCTTCTAACAATATTCTGATTGAGGGTTTTTTTTCTTCTTCTTCTTTTTCCTCCCAAGTGGGTTCCCAGAGTTAATTTACTTAAGGCAACATATATGACACTAGAATAAGCCCTTTGATTAGTGATGCAATTGCTTGGTCATTAAATGAAAAAATCTGGATTTTGATTGATAGTTGGAATTCATGCTGTTTGTTTGATTTACTCTGGATTCTTTGTCACCTCAGTGCTATTCCTGCCAACACATGTCAGAGCACAACTGATTATGAGCTGAAATACTGGTTTAAAGGGTTTTTTTTAAATTTTAGGCTTATCAGTTTTCCTTCCCCTTCCATAGGAGCAATGCAAATTAAGCCATGAATTTTTTTTTCAAGAAATTTCAGCTACAATTAGCTTCATGCAATGCCTCTTTCTTTTCTCATCTGCAGCAGTATGGAAATTAAAACAGCATAATTTAGTTCTGTAAAATCATTCCTCTGCAGTACATTAGAACTAGGTCTAATATGCTTTAGGCAAGTACTATTATTTTTCACTCTGTGGCATGATTGCAGTTGCTCTAGTACAGTTGGCAGTCAGAACTGCCACCAAATGAGCACCAGCACACATTTCTCTCAGTGTTATGCACAGGAAAGCCCTGATCCAGTAAAAAGTGTCAGGATGTTACCTGTCAGTGAAGGTAAGTACATAGAGGAAGTGATTGTTTCCTTGCTTTGGAGACAAAATCAGACATTTCTTCCACTAGAAAAGCTCTTCAATATTAAATATTCCTATGTGTTAGCCTGAATCAGGACCAAGTTTGTGTCTTTTATTCTCAACAGAACAGGGTGGGAGAAGAACCAAGAAAATAATGAGGGTAGACTGTACCTACATCTGAGAAGACAGGAGCTTAAGTACAATTTAATGCACTTTGCTATACTCTCCCTTGGCAGTAGAAGGTAGAGCTTGGTAGACTCCAGCAATATTTCCAGGAATGCAAGTCAAGTATTAATATCTAAGTTTATTCATTATTTCTTGCCCCTTTCCTCCAGTATGCAGTACTGCCCCTATGTCAGACATAGATGCACAGACTGAACTCACACATACAGCTTGGAATGGAGGCTGTTTCCAGACAGTTTTTCTCTTTAACATTACCTTCTTTCCTGATTTACTGATTCTTGGCTGAACTTAAAATTACCTGAAAACCATTGCCCCTGAGAAAATCTTTACTCAAGTGCTTGCTGAAAAAGTGTAACCTGAAGAACAACATGCAGAGATCCAGACCCTGTGCTATGGCTCTGATCAGACACTTGAAAGTAAGTCATTGGCAGGAACACTCCCACCAGCTTCTTGTCATGCTGTCTGCTGGCAACTTGATGTTAATAGCTTAACATCTGTATCAGTATCTCAATCAGGATATTAATTTGAAGCAGAAAAGAGTTGTTTACCAAAAAAAAAAAAAGCCCTATGGATTATCTAAGTACTGAGCTATGAGGTTTCCCTTTTTGTGCAGCAAGCATGTTTAGATGCTTTTCCCCTGATTCATGGAAACAGTTTCAGGCAACCTGTGTGCTGATCTGCAGGCAAATCTTGTGTCAGAACATTGGTCTATACTGAGAACATTTCCAGTGCATGAAGAACAGCATGAAAAAAAACATTGTGGTGGCTCCCTCTCCTGCACCCCCTGAAAACTATTAGATCTGCATCATCTTTTACTCTCACTGGAGGATGTGAGTCCTATAGAGTAAAGATTTCCATTCTGCACTGAGAAGAATAGAAGTACATTTGAACTTCATGTACTGACTGAATTATTAGGTTATGAATAAAAGAAAAAGGACAGTGGAAAATGGACGTGTTCAATTCCCCTTTCTGAAAAGAAGGGCTTTTTAGGATGAGGCATGCAGTATTTCAGGAGCAACCTTTTACATAAATGGTCATGGCCAAGACTATCCAGCTGCTCTGTAACACTTTCTGCACCATGAAAAGTCATCTTTACAGCCAAACCCCTATGAGTACAATGTGAGCAGGGTTTCACCCTGTCTTCCATAGAAACGAGGAGTCATTCTGGGGCAAGAAACTAAGACATATTCTACATAACTCAGGAACAATTCCCTCACCTAATAAACCTAGCCTAAGGTTTTTTCTTGAAAAATTTACCAGCAGAATAACTAGAAAAAATCTAAACAGATAAGTTTAACTTATTTGTTACAGTGAAATAAAGAGAGGGGCAAAGTGGGTAGAGAGAAGAGGGAGGATGCTCTATTTAATTTAGAGATTTACATGAGGATAGTATTGTAAACTAGATTTAATATGTTGTCTTTCTTTGTGCATGATGTAAGCAGAGCTCAGTTCTCTTCAAGCAGATGGTCCACAGACTCCAAGCACTTAAAATAAGGGACAAGCACAAGAGGATGAAGAGGACCAGGGGTTTTTGAAAGTATAGACTTCCTCTAATGCGCATACATACTGCATAGCAAGACACCCAGCTCTGCTTCACTCATCTACCTTCCATAAAACATAATCTACATAATATCAGCATCTGTTCAGCAGGACAATTAGACATGGAATGGTGTATTAGAGATACATACACACACACAGAACCTCAGATTGGGTAGTTTATCACATTCTGTAAAGTAAATAGAAGTATGGTCATGGAAAGCACTTTTCTCATGTTGGAAAAGCAATCTAGAGACATTTAAAGAGTAAATGCAGTGCTCCTCACTATCTAAATATCTCTCCCAAATTCTTTGAAGTAGGCATTGCTAATTTTTTTTTCATGAAAAATATTCCCTTATGCCTCTCAGCTGCACAGAGAAGTGTTGAACAGATGTGTTTACAGGCACAAAAGAACAAAACCATAACCTTATAGCTCTGTAGCAATTTTTCTATCTGCAGTGTTTCTGGACATTCACTTTACAATTCCTGTAGTTTATTGCAGTTCTGTGGGGTTAATTAAAATCCTTCTACAAAATCAGATAAACAAGAGCAATGGGGGAGGGAAAGTGTGTATTTTATGTACTGTCTATTCATCTGTAATGAAGCCTGCCCCATGTGTACAATCAACATCTGGGGAAAGCCTGCACTTCAACCAGAACAATCACTACTCACATTCCAGCTTGAGTGGCCGGTTCTTTTCTTGAATTTTGTGTGTATGTATCCATGCACACATACATGCTTTCAGCACACGTTTCACAAATGGAAGAAAAAAGTGAGAATTTACATGGCTTTTAATTAAGGTAAAAGCCAAAAAAATCTTCAGGCCTTAAATTGTAAACAGATAACATCTTAAAATTTCTACTCTGAGATTTTTTGGGAATGAAGGAGTAGCCTTTTTAAGTCATATGTAACAGTCACATATTGATGTGAGAGCAATCAATATAATCAAATAAATCAATCTAGATAACATTGACCCTCTATGTATATATAGGATCTTTCAGTACATTGCATGATCTAAGCTGGAATTAAATCAATGATGAAACACCATGTGGATTTCAGGCAGCTGGGTCAGACCCTTGCACTGCAAGCCAGAAACAGCTTATGTTCAACTCTTGAGTAGTCCTTTTATGCAGAAAGATGGGCTTGTATAAGATCCCTATTCCCCAGGGCTCAAAAGAGCACAGTTTGTTTCCTGGTTCTGGTATCCCCACCTGTCAAGTCATTCATTTTGGTAACTAAACGTTTCTCCTCCTGATGGAATCTGGAATTTTGCTCTTCTCAGATAAGCTCTGAATGAAATTTCTTTAGTCACACCAACAGCCTTGCCTCAGGACCCTGAGAGCTGAGAGATAGCATTTTATGCCAATGTCACCACTGAGTTAAGAGAATGATACCAATAGGGAAGGCACATGAACTTTTGTCTGCAGGAAAAGAATCTGCCCAGTTCTCCATACACCCTTCAGAGACCAATGCAAAGAGCTCTAATTAATGCCCCTGTTCTGGTCTTATCTGTAAAGTCTGAGCTGCATCCATGGGTGCCAAGAGTTCTGCATCCATGGAACATCACTGAGCTGTGGTTAACACAAAACACAGTAAAACTTCTTTATTGAAATAGCATTGGTGGGCACATCAGCCATGCAGGTAAAAAGGCAGGCAGCGTGTAAAGGAGCAGAAAAGGATATGATCACATAAAAGCAGCTCTTTGCACAAGAGATTATTAAATACTTTTACCTGAAGTCAAAATAGATTTTTCATGTCATACAATTTTTGAAGACTACCTTTGATAAATCATTCTGTGGCAAGATGCTGCAATTCCCTTGAGGCAGCAGGATGCTACCCTATTCTAAAATGACACAACAACCAGTAGGAGTTGTCTCTGCTTAATGCCTGTGCTAACAATCTCTGTTTCTACAAAGCAAGAATTCTCCAGTCCAGTATCTCAGATAATACACAGTGGTTGTGGTGCTTACATAACTACCAGGCAGGGTGAAGCAAAACAGATCTTTTCCTGTGGGCTATCAAAATTGTTACAAGTCACTTGGTCATTACTTTCCATATTTTTATGTTGTTTATTTCCAGTATTTCTTTAGCAACTCCTGCATCTTTTGCAGCATTTTGCAGCTCAGATCCAGAGACAACCTACTTCCTAAATTCCATCTTGCACACTGAAGCACTTGGACATCTTGCCTACCTTATGTCATGTTTGCCCTGGATTCAAAATACATATATGTATCTTTTAAAAAACCATTATCATTCCAATTATCTTTCTTCAATGACCTTCCTCTTGAAAGTTTAGCTTAATTTTCTCTTGGAATTAGGGATGTAGTTTCAGCTCTGAGGAAACTAGAAGGAAACCACCTCTCTCTATGTTATACAGACACTGTACAGTCAGGGTCTAAGCACAGTTTGTCAGCACTGAGAGCCAAATCACAACCTCCATTTGAAGGTGTGGACTAGATGAAAGAAACAGAAAATGCATTACAATGTCCAGAAATCTGTCAGAGGCTGAGAGAGATTTTAAATCTTAACCAGCACAGTGCTCTGTTTCCCATCTCCCAGGGCACTGTGTGTTGGGGATTTCAGGTTCCATGGATGCTGCTGCTGCCTGGAGAGGCAGGGGAGGCAGAGCAGCCTGGCTCTGCACAGCTGAGGCTTCTGCCCCATCCTGGGCTGAGCTGCACAAGGAACTCTGAGTCACTGCAAGGGTTGTTTTTCTACCTGCACAATCTGACAGCTCCCCAGTATGTGCAGTGAAGAATATGAAGCTGTTCAGCCAGGGCATTTGGGTTTGGATGAGACAATCCTCTGCATACTTGGAGATCTAGAGAATTTCCTGACAGATTATGAAATAATTAGTTGGCCAGAGATCCACTTCTGGGCCCATTCAGTAGGAAGACAAATTTTATTCCCTTACAATCTCTGACTGGAGCTGGACAGAAAAGCTGAGGGTTTTAATCCCTAGGGCAAAGTTGATAGGCTTGAGATAATGGATTTTCCAAAGAGGTTGAAGTTACAGTGAAAAATTATAAGTTTCCTGTTTGTTTTTTTTTCCTATACTTTCCTGATTTTCTCACTTTTGTCCTAATATTTCCTCTAAAAAGAAATGAGTTAGGGGGAAAGAAGGTTGGGGAAGGAAGAGAGAATGGAAGTGATCCCCTCCTTCTCTAGTTTTCATACATTTAATACAATCTGTTTAATAGAAGATAGTGATTAGTAAGAAAATATGTAAGTGCAAAGCCAGACTTTTTCTAATTGCTAAGATAACCCAAACATAACCCAGAGGAGTATCGAGATTCAAACTGCAAAGTACAATTCATCAAAATAATGAAATGCAAGTAATCAGAGGTTTTAGAATTCCAAGATTACTGTTGGCACAAGGTAAAACTAAGTTCTAAAAGAACTCCTTCAGCAGCAGGCAGAAGAAAATTTATCAAACTTTTGATAACCCAAAAAATAATGAGGCCTTTTGAACTTTGCTGACATCAGATAGAAATATCTGGGGGAAAAAAGAAAAAGAAAGAAAAAAACCAAACCTAAACATAACCTAAATACACATGATTTAGAAACATTTCTGCTTGATAGTCACAGTAGCGTGATGTACACCAAATGAAGGAGTTTAGTGCTCTTCATTTGCCAAGAAACCTGCAGGCTCCTCACTTGTTTCACTGTGAAGATAAAGGATAACCCAGTAAAGATCACCTGTGGAGCCTTGCACAGGGCAGAGCAAGATTAATGGTCATGTGCAGAAATCTTCCTGAGATATTGCTGAGCTGAGTAGAACAAAAACACAACCCAGAACTCAAGCTGCTCTAACAGACCCTGCAGCAGCAGAGATGTTCTCTGTGTAACCTGGAATAGCTCACAAAATACTCCTGACAAATTTACTGGCCCATACTTTATCAGACAAGATTTGGAATATGTATTATTAGAAGCCATGTCACTTCCCAAGGACAGATTTTCACCCAAGGTCTGGTGCTGTCTAAAAGCTTCTGCCAGCTCAGCTTGAACAACCACTACTCTGCTTGAAATAGGAAAGAAAAAAATAAATAGAAGGTCCTAGTGGAAAGCTTTCCAGGGTACCAACATCATCTGCCAGCTGTTGTTTAGTAGTCCCCATTATTTACTCCTGTGATGCTTTTTCCTTTTTCACAACCTAATCTCTCACATAAGGGCAAATGCTCAAAGAAACATAAAATAGACACATAAATACACACATATATACACAGACACAGAGTCTATTCCTAATCTTGATGTTGCTGCAACCTTGTAGTTATGGAAAAAGGAACCCAGACATATTTTAATCACGAAAAACTGATTAGATAAATTTGGTCTGATTTGTTGTTTATATGATAAATTGTTCTAACAGTTTCACCTACAATGGCACATGGCCAGTACAGGCCCAGAGTGGACGTGAGTATCAGCTCTAGCTTGAGCAGGCTCCTTCCTCAGAATCTTTTCCAGTAATCATTCCTTCACTCTCCCTGTTCTACCAGGACTGTAGATACTCAGTCACAGAATCATAAACACATACATTTTTGATGTTTTAATTTTTGTTCTTTTGCAGTGTTGTTGTTGATCTTTGTTTTGTTGCCAGTCCTTACATTTCAGCAGGTTTGTTTCTAACCCCACACATGGCTTGATGCCAGTGCATTGCTCTAGGAGTCAATAATGTGCTCATTTACTCCTAAGGAAGGGTCACAGAAATGTTCAGCAATCAAGGGGGAAATGGCATCACTTATCCCCTCCTCACAACTGCCAGGCCAGAGATGGGGAGCTTGTTGTCAGGTCACACTGTTCTAACAAGGCTTTCAAAACCAAACCTCTGCTCAGCACTGGCCAAGTAAGCATCTGAGCCATTTCTCCTGTACTCTGACTTGTTATCAAAGTTATGATGTGTGAAAATAAAACTGATCAAAAATTAGCATGGACTTTATGTTCAAGCCAGAAGTGATTTCTCAAGCCCTATAGTAAAAAAATAATGCTAAATATCCGTTGAAGATTATTATATAATAAAGTATATTCTGAAATATGACTTGAAAATTTTGATACATATTTTGCAGTATGTATACATAAAGAAATATATACTGTAGGAGCTTAAGTCATTAAGTCAGCCCTCAGTACCTTTATCAATTGGGCAGCATCATGCTCTACTCAGACACATAATAAAAGCCACTGACAGAAAACACTGATGGAGATGAGCCATTCCTCTGCCCACCTGAATTTTTCCTATACTACATATTGGTAGTACATTTTAGCTTTACACTTTAGTTTAGACTTAGCTTTAAGTCTCAAGGAACAGGAGCAGCAGTAAAACTTTTGCCAGTAAAACTACCCTACATTTTAGGCTGACTAATTATTTTCCTTGTCTTCAACAGATATTAAATTCCCTTCCAAATTATCCCCTTTCCTGGAACTTGCCTAGATGTCATTAATCTAAGGAGAGAATTTTGTCACAGCTGGACTTAGTAAGCATCAACTATGGACAGCAAAAAGAAGTAATTCCTAAAAGCTCATGTGCAGACATTCAGGCACCTAAATGCAGACTAAACTATTTCTATACTGTCCTTTCAATCTCACTATTTCTTCTATTTCATCAAAATAGCTATAATTTTCTTAATCTTTGATTTGTAGGACTACTTGTATCTCTAATGTCTTCATTTGTGTCCATGTTATTAAGCTGCCCAATAATTCTACTTCAAAGAATAACCAAACCCCCAGAGGCTATGAATCCTGTAATCACAGAACCAGAGAAAATGCTCATTCCAAGGACTCCAGAGACTTCTCTTCTGTCCCACAACAGGATCAGATCTACCTGGCAATTGCCTGTTAGAGTTGTACTTAAAAGCCCAAGTGACAGAGATATTCCACACTTCCAAAGAAGTAGCACATTATCCCTAACTAAACATTAAGCAAAGCTAAGTAGAATCTACCTTATTGCCATTCAAGCTCTTTCTTTCTTTTCATATCAAAACTTGAAACCACACACATTACTCTTCTGACTTTGCAGTAGTTTTCTAGCTATTAAGGAAGGAAATTTTGTTCTCTCAGTCAGAGAATTTAGCTTTTAAAAGAGCACTGTCACTACTGGAAGATGAAAGGAACACATTTAGACCTTCAGGGAGCTCCAAAATACTGGTTTCTTTCCTAGCTTATTTGTCACAGCTGTTTCTACAGCAAGCATTGTGTAGTGACCAAGTACAAATGACATAATTCATCCTGACCATGCCAGAATTTCAGAAGTGAATCACTGGCCCTTTTCCTTCTATGCTATTTAGAAATTTATGTCTTCTAGTTTGTTCTTAGTTGGGGTTACTTGTGTTCTGGTCCTTTGGCACAAGTCAGGAAAGCATATTGTGTGACAGCACTGCAGGGCTCTGAGGAGCAGCTGGAACACCTACGAGCTGCAATTAAATCTTCTTTCGTTTAACTCCCACCCCTTTTCATTCTGGGCAATATAAGGATCAGGACAGAGAAATCAGGGATATCAGAGAACTTTGTGCTGGCCATCAGAGCACAAAAAAACGGTTTGGGGAAAGCATAAGTACAACAAGGTTTTGTACACCCTGCAGTTGAAATTACATGTACATGAGAAAATCCCTCTAATTTTCCTATGTTGTGATTTATGATACATGTCATCCTAAGAATGTTAATGATTTCAAGCCTTTCAAGAACCTAAACAACAAAGAATCATGACCCTGACTGTTTGTAATTCAACCCAACAGATGACAGCTTCCTGACAATATATGCTCTCTCTGTAGCTATGAATACTTACAGCAAACAAGGAGAAAAACTCTTCTCAAACCCTGTCCAGTGTTGAAACAAGCCAAAGTCACAGACAATATTCTGTAAGACCCAAAAACCAAATCACTGCCTTCCATTCCACTCTAGCAAGAATAAACATGTATTGTTGTTCTCACAGAAACAATACAAGAATTAAAACCCAACTGCATCTCAAGAAATTGCAAGAAAGCACCCACACTGATCAGTAAAGATAGCAATAGCACCAGGGAATCAAATCCACTTGCCCTGAAATTAGTTACTCACTGCAGAGCCAGGTTGTAATCCTTATTTATAATCTTTTAAAAAATATTATAAATCTTTTATATATAGATGCTCTTTATGAGCATCTATATCTCGCTGCCCTAAAATATTGTGAAGCTTTAGTGTATTAATAAGATGAATAGTGACCTGGAGTTTGAAAGAATAATTGCTCTGTGGAGTTTAAAGGACTACTGCTTAAAGGAAGATACCTGCTTTTAAAGTCAAACATTTTGATATTATGGTCTTTTATACTAACTGGCAGTATATTGAAAGGGCTAGGAAATACCCTAAATAAATGCTTGATATGTACACTAAATTTAGGGAAGTTTGACCAGGAGTAGTATTTGTATACAGCATTAATAGAAATACCAGCATGCTGCACTTCAAATGGGATTTTGAAATACAGGAACTGCTATTGTAAATCAGGCTATTAGTCCAGCCAGATCTGCTATTATTTTTCCTCCTACTGTGACTAATGCTTTGGAGAGGAGCACAAGAATCCAGCAGTTCTTTTGGCCTCACTGACATCTGACAGTGACAAGTTTTTCTATTCATTGCTTTATTGCTCTGGCACAAAAAAGGGGGGAAAAGCCATTCCAGAAGCAATGCTTTCCAATCTACAAGAATGCTCTTGCCTGTGAGTTATAGAAAAGGTGAAAAGAAACACAGGTGGGCTATTTCAGAGCACACCAGTACAAACACACCAGTCAGGCCCTTTTTCCTCAATTGTCACAGTCCTACTTCCCTCTTATGTGTGTCTTTCTAGGACTTGAGATCTCTTTGGTCCCTTTTTATTTCCTCATAATGCATGGGTGTGGCTGCAGCAAACTTACAACATTACAAGCTCAGTATTACTTCCTGGCCCTTTCTTTAAACTCCTACACAGGTAGGAGTTTTGTTTCTCTGATTGTTGCTTAATACTGAACAAATCATTTCATTATTTTCATTGAGTCAATAATACTTCATCTTTTTCCTGTTTTACAGCCAATTTACACAATTGGTTAAAATTATTCCTTCCACTGCATGTTATTGAGCATTTGGCAATTGTTCCACATGTTATCATGGTGCCTGTACTTCATTTTGTATGTGCAAGTCTTATGCAGTTTTCTCTAGCACTGTGCCTTTCACAAAGCATTTAGAAACTTCTACACCCTCTGCCTCATTCCACTTTCTTCCTTGAGTTTCTTCAAAATGTCAAATTTACCAGACCCATCTTCACTAATCCTGAGATAGTCCTTTAAGCACCAGTTTCAATTCACTGCCAGCTGTCTGCATCCTTTTCCCTAGAGGATTTTCATTTCTGTTTCTCATACTGTGCAGCATTTATGGAAAATATCATATGCTGTGCAAAGGTTTGCATTCAAATTGCCAAAACACAGCACCATTCCCCACAACTTGAAAACTCAGAGAAAGTTTGAAGATGACCATTTTAACAGCTCAGAAAACTGCACATAGTGATCTTTTATTCACAGCCTTCACGGTGTGTGAAGGTGTCTGCAGGCTCTCTGTGAGGGCAATCACTCCCTCTTGGCAGCTGCTCCACTGCTTTGCTATTAAGCAACTGGACTCTGCATCAACACTTCTCCTGCTTTACTCCTATAACTTCAGATTTTTTCTTCTCTTTATCCTTGTTTACATCAGGGAAATTACTTACTGTTGGTTGAGATGGATGCGACTGCAAGCTAAGTGCAGCCTGTGCCAGATTGATGCCAGTTCCCAAAATGGTTCTGAACATTTTGTCCTTGTATATGCTGGCAGCAAACCCACATTCATCTGGGATTCTGCTGCAATACTGCTGACATTTAATATCAGCAAGAGATAATTTTCCTAGTATAAACATATATTTTTTTTCTTGACAGATATTAAACTTGTGTCATTCATAATATTAGCAAAAGCCATCTTGCCACAGAACCCATGGGAATGTTTTTGACTTGAACTCATTTTGTCTACCACTGTTGAAAGGCTTGAAAAGAAGTCAATGAAATAGAAGGCCAAATTTCTCAATGGTTTAAATCTGTGCATTGCTGTTGATGGTGTTGATAAGGCCATACGTGAGCATGGAATATATGTTAAATTTACATTTCTCCTTTTATTAATGCCATATGCTATGATCCTTTCAATTCTAAAATCATACAAAAATTCCTTTGGATTAGAACTCAAAGCCCTATGAGTGTGCAAAACCTCTGAAAATGCACTTGGGTGTAAAAGCCAATCCATGGTCACATTCTCAGCCACAGAAATTTTCCAACAAAACCCCTACACTTATAAGACTTGTGTTGTGATTCTCTGAGCAAAACTGAAATCACCACTGCAGACGATTCTACAACTACAGCAATTATTAAATCCATCTCACTTGTCCTAGTTGGTGCTAAACAGGTTGGAAAACTGAAACAAAAGCCTTGCTTCTTAGGTTCACAGCACTGATGTGGGGATAGTTTGAGCAGCATCAGGGAATGTCATGTGAAGATAAGGTTGTAATTTGCGCCTGAAATGAATGTGCTGCTGTGTCCCAGAACTCCCATAGTTATCTCCTCCTCCTCCTCTGATATTTTAGCACAGCAAAAACACTGATTGGCATTTATCAAGAAATCACTGCTTTGCACCAGTCTGAAACACATAAGTAATCAGAGGAAGGCCTGTTTGCAGTAGCCAGAAAACCTGAAGCCGTCAAGCTTTGAGCTTGATCTGGAAATTCTCTTATAAACCTTCCTTTCTTTCTTTCTTCAGTACATAGCATTTTATTAGGAAAAGCATGACACATTAAAAAAAACAAGTTAAAAAAACCAAAACCAACACACAGTTAAAAGAAGCAAAGGAGAACAAAGAAATGTTGAGTTAATTTCCTTACCCAAATTTGTCGCAGCTGCTTGGCTATTTTCAACCACAAATAACAATGATAAATAATCATGGTGAAATTATTGAAACTGAGTTAATGAAGAGTAATACATTTTCAAAATCCATTACTACTAGATAAGTAAGTGATATTTCAGGGAAACAGACAAAAAGATCATTTGTTTTAAGACAAAGAAAAAGCTTAAATTGCTTAAACACTTAAAAATTTTGAAAGTAATTTTTTGTTGAAGAGGACTAATGAAAGGAACTATATGACAAGGACAATACAACTGGAAATCTAATTCTGCTTCTATGAACAATAGAAAATAATAGATCTCAGGACTTCTCCTGGTGTAACACTTGTTCAAGCCACCTGACATACAAAACAACCAGTATCCACCTTTCAATGAGCCTTGGGAATGAGCTGAGCTCAAGGAAGTTCTTTCCAGCTTTATTATCACTCATGGATGACTGCTTCCCCAGAATGGGAAAACTACCATTATCTAACTGATCTGGATTGGAAATACAAAGATATATATATATATATATATATATATAATGCCAAAATTATTATCTTTTTCCAACAAAGTATCATCACATCCTCGGGAACTGCACCAACAATACTAAATACTGGTATCTCTATAAAAGATCTCCAAGTGTAATTCTACCTGAGGAACACCCTGTTTTGATAAATAGGAAGATTTGGTAATTATTAATACAAGTGGCAAGTGTAAATATTAGAGTGGGTTAATGAGCCAAAATACTCAGCTCTCCTCCAGTCTTGGCCAGGTAATTAGTGTGTAGTCCTAGTCAAGATATTAGAATACTTAAGAGTAATTCACTGATTTTGGAATTAAAAGTCTAAATGCTGTGAAACATCAGGTGTGGAACAACTGGTAATGTAGGAGAAGGAAGTACAACTCATTGCCTCACAGCCAAGCCCCAAATATGTCAAAAATAGAGTTTCTGGAATGCCTCATACCAGTACCTGCAACTCTCAAGAGTGGTGGTATGTTCATAAGAGTTTACTCCAGCCTACAGTCTCCACATGTCCACTTCAGAGTTATTCTTTTAAAACTGCTGGGAGACTATCAAGAATATCACAGATATTTAAAGAACAAGTTTCACCATTATGGATTTGGCTCTTAATCTCTAGGATACTTGAAATGGAAGAAAAATAATTATTTACCTTCATGTGGATCACTTTGAGGGGAATGCCAGACAGAATTAAATAATTATTTTTGTCTCTCTCCATTTCTTCTCTAAGGCTTGTCCAGTCTGATCCTGTCTAAGCAGCAATAGAAGTAGTTGCAGAAGGACTGTTGCTGTTATGAACAACTGTCACTAAGTTTGAGAATAACAACAATAACCCACTACCCAGTGCCAAGAAAAATGCTCTCTACATCTTTAGCAGTTACCTGAACTATTGCTTGGCTCTAAGAACAATGTTTTTTTGAAAAAAGAAAAATTACCACTAAAGTTTTAATTACACATTAGTCTCCCACATAATTCATTTTCCATTTCCTTGATTCTCATTGAGATTGGTGCTCTGAGTCATATTTCATCCACAAGTCTAGCACTTGGAGTAAGCAAGCCCTTCCAAGGGAGAGTTCCAAAAGCTTGCTGATTTTTTGGTCCTACGTGCTGTGCTCACAGGCTGCCTTCAGAGCTGCTCCCAGTGCTCTTGGACAGCTTCCTCCTGAACAGAGTCAGGATTCTCAGAGTACCTGCCATTGCCCAGGCAGCAGATAGTGAAATCACACAGACGTGCCTCATGTTGGACAAAATGTTCCAAGTGTAACAAAAAACCCCAAGCAGCATCTAGCATGTTTTTCATCCTGTTTCTTACTCCCTCCACCCTGTAAAATATCTCAAGTTTTATAAGATAGCAGAACTTATGGAAGGACATGGAAAAGACATTAATATACAGTATTAAACAGAGCAGTGTCCCTGCACACGTATTTGTGCTTTTAAAGAAAAAAGCCAAAAGAATACTTTGAGAGTTAAGAGGAAAACATGTCTAACTTCTTAAAAATAGATTCCTTTATACTCCACTTTTCTTCTTTCACATCTTTCCTTCTTTTTTCACTTCATTAAAAGAAACCAAGCAAATCAAACCAAACCAACCAAACCAAAAACCCCAACCACGAACACAAAACCCCAAAGAAATCTCTGAAGAAGCAAATAGAACAAACTTTTTCTTGAAATCCTGCAAGGTAAGAGGAAGTGAATCTTTGTTCTTTGTAAGTGACAGCAATCACATGAGAAATTTTTAAAAGGGGGGGAAATAAATAAATAGGTTTATCTGGTATAAATATTATATAGTGACTATCATGTCCTGTAACAGGGAACAATGCAGCACAACTTTCTATTGCAGGGAAAAAGAAAACTAACAAACAGAATTTTAAAAATCTGTGGAACCTGCCTCAGAATTTCAGGACTCGCTTTGCCTTTCTTTTTTTTCTTCGCACTGCCAATATCCAATCTTCCTGTCCTTGCAAAATAAAGGTAAGTCTGTTAGTTTTGGGACAGGGCCTCATGAAGATTACAGGTTCTCATATATTCATTCAGATGGGCTTTAGGGTTATTGTGATGCTACTTTACCTTTTCCTCATCTCCTGGAACTGGCACAATTTACTCATTTACTAGCTGTCCAAATGGGACAATAAATCCTTCTCATTCATTTCTTGAAGCCTCCTGGGAAGCTCTATGTAAGTATTTAACAGTTCTTCAAACTTTGCTTGGAACTTTTCAGGTAGAAGCTCTGGAATGAAGAATTTGGAAACAGTTGAAAATCAGCAGTAAACTCAGGGGAGCCCTGCTAAGAAATCATCCTCAAGACAAAAGCTACATTCCTGCCTTTTCCATCCAGTTGCCAGGCTCAAACAACTACTGCATGAGAACTGCAGTTTTTAGGTGTATAAACTTAAGCTTTTTTTCCTGTCCTCATCTGTTATTTCACTGTAGATGTAGCTTCAAATCTGGTTATGAATTTACAAAAAAAAAAAAAAAAAAAAAGAAGAGATTTATAAATTACATTGAGGTACAAAGAGATGGCAAACAGAATGGTTTATAGTCCAATTAAAGAACTGTAAAATGATGGAATCTATGCATCAGAGTCCTCCTACTTGCCTGAAAGAAAATTGCAATGGCTTCCAAGTGATGTCACAGTGCTTTTCTTGCCTATTGTGTGGTCTAATGTCCCCTTGCAAAACCAGTTTTCCTCTTCCTTTCCTTGACTGGGTTTTCTGGGTGTGTTCCAGTGTCCTACATGGCCTATATGTCTGTTTAATAACCCTGTCTTGGGTTATAAACTCTGCAACTGCTTGGCCCCTGGTTCTAAACAAAACAAATCATTTTCTCAAGCACTGTCAGTAAATTTAAGGAAACAAACTGCTCTCCAATCCCACCAAAGAAGAGAATATTCTCTCTCTTGTGGTTTCAAATCTGAAAAGGAGTAGAATAAATCTGTATCATCCATGTTTATCATGCATATCAAAAAGTGGTTCTGCTTTGCTTTTTTTGTTGTTGTTTCCTATTATTCTTGCAAAGACAAGTCAGCATGCAGGATTGGTTTTGGGTTTTAATAAAGTACTTAACAGCCATTCTATAGCTGAAATTGAGCTGTACATCAAGCTCTGCTTTGGGTAATCAGCTTTATGGAACACTTACCTGATGTGTAGTAGTGCTCTAACCTGCTGAATGTCCCCTTTTTTCTCTTTTTTTTTTTAAAGGATATCAACAAGAAAGAACTTATTCAGCATGGAAAAGTTGCATGCTGTAAAAAAATGAACAATTGCAGTGAGTTATCCAGTGAGTAATTAACTTAATTAAGCTAAAGAATCAACTGCAGCACAGGACCCAAACAAGGAGAAATGGATGTAATTTTTTCCTTCCTCACATTTCACATCCTCAAATTCCTACACATAGATGGTCCTGTTTGATCAGGTTTAAGACAGTTTATTAAAGCAAAAAGGACTGCAAGTGATAGGCAGAGTGAAAAAACCCAACCCCACCAAGCAGTCCAGAATTCAAGACTCCTGGAAGAAGTGTTTCATTTCAGACTTGGAAGTGTTTTAATGCTTTTGTGTTTAATGTTAGAGTAGGAATGTGGATGAAGTGTGACAGGTTTTCTACCTACAGGATAAAATATACCTCAGAGATACTAAAACTCTCAAATCCTCACTCTTTGTTTCCTATCCTGATGAAGTTTAGTGTTGGACTTCTTTATAACACCAACAAGCAGAAACAATTCCCAAATGCCACAGCTTGAGCCATCAACATAACATGCCTCCTGCCACACATCAAGCTCTGCTGTCTCTGGGATTTTCATTCTTTCTAAGGAATTACATACTTCATATACACAATTAGAGAACTCTGCTCAATATCTGAGCTAACATTCACTAGAGGTAAAGGCAGTAGTTCACACCTCCCACTATTGTTACAAGCTCTGTGCAAACTTCTGGCTGCATCACCTACATCCAACTTCACATACTTGAGGTTTTCTTTGATACTAAAACAGTTATGGTCTAATTTTCTTTAAAGAAAGAATATCAAAGCTGAGACTGAGGGGAACATAGAAATCTCAAAGATTTATGTAGAAACCTCCTGGCCCTTTTCAATTCCAGATATAGATCAAGCAAATTAGACACAGACAGAAAGGAGCTCTCTGCAGCATTGTCTGTGCTTAGATTCTCCTGAAAGCAAGACATATTTTTAGCACTTGCACCTCCACTAATAATAAAAACAGAGCACTAGCAGTGTTGTATTTTTATCACACAGTGTCCAAAAAGGCCTGGATGTTGCTGCAGAGTCAGCCAAATTTCAGCAATGCTAAAACCAGCTGCATTCTCCAGCTGTACAGCTGTAAGGACAAAGTTATGGAGTATCAAAACAAGCAGCAATATGCTTTAAGTAACTGCAAGTTATCCCACATTAACATTGCTTCATTTTGTTCATCGATTTTGTTTGCAGCTCCAGAGAAAAGGAGTTCAAACCAACCTCAATGCCAATGAAGTAGCATTTAAATACTTATTTAGTGTAGAAACTTCTGAAAATCTTGAGACAAAATCCCTGTACCATATTGCAAGGACAAGCCCCCACTTCAGGATGAAAATATAGCTTCCTTACCAGCTTGGTTAAACAAGACTAAAGATTTTTGTCTCTGTATCAAGACTGTTGGCCAGACCACACTGGAATGCAATATGAGTAGATGTTGATGAGAATACAAAGAAATCAATCAAAAAAATTTAGAAAAAAAGAGCCCAGAAAAATGTATCAACCTGTTTGATCTATAGCCCAAAACTCAAGTCCTGCCAGAGAAAATACCTTTTTTATTTTTAATATTTGGATGAGGCATAATGGAGTAACAGCAATATTTTCTATAAAGTAAATGGTCTGTTTAAGAAACATTAAGGCCAGTTTGAAGATCAGTTTGTCCCTGATTTTCCAAGCCACCACATCACTCAGTCTTTTCAGATAGATTTGCACAGGTTGGGCTCAAAGTCAGCAATGTAACAAACCTGAAATAACAGACCATCCTCTGAAATCCCATGTATGAGGAAGACCCTGAGCAATGCTGGCAGATTAGGGAATCATCTCTTCATCAACATTAAGAGATGAGTAGTCCTGTTCTGTCCCTAGACACTGATACAAGCCAGATCAAACCATTAAACTTTTGCCACCAAAGAGGAATAGGTGTCTCAGCTGGAGCCTTCCCTGCCCCATGTCTGGAAAGGGAGGAGAGGAGCAGATTTCCATGTGCATGGCATTCACCAATAGAACATTTGCTGCTGTAGCTGCAGAGCACCAAGGAGAGATGTCTGTTGCCACCCTGCTGCTGTCACTCACAACTTCTCAGCCACTTGCACTGCTGTTCAAATTAGGGCTGGGGGGACCCTATCCACATGCCACCTTTTATCTCTGCAGAAAAGGTCTGCCAACTTTCCAGCAAAAGCAGCAGATGGGAACAAGCTGCTGCCTCAACAGAACAATTGATCTAGCCTGAATTTCTCTTGAGCTTATCCACTTCAACACAGAACTACAAAACCTCTTTTCAAGAAATGTATTAACCCTTTAAAAGCAGTGAGAAAATAACCGTTCCTCTATAAAACACAACAATGATGATTTCCACAGACTTGCATGAAAGTTTGAACATTACTGGTTTTCATAAGAGGCGGTGCTGGGAATGTCTGAGAATGTCTCTGGTGGAGGACCGGGAAAGAGACCTCACATTGCAAGGATTATCAGCACTGTTCATAAGGGATCTGTAAAGGGCCTACCCTTTTTAAACTGAGACAGGTATTCATATGATACAGCTAATCTGTGTCCTTTCATACAGTGATCACCGGGCACTCCTAAAGTAAACAAAGGAGCACCAAATACTCAATAGTGATGTAAATCCCTGAGCTGACACAGGCCAGAGGCATCCTCCTTTAACACAGCCTGCAGAAAACTGCCTTCAGGAATGCACTGGGAGAGCAACCAAAGAGAACAGCTAAAGAATGTTATGAGAAAGAGACAAATGTTCACTGAGGTTGGGGTGCACATATTTCTCACTCAAAATTACCGAGACCTGCCAAGCTCTACAGACTTGAAGTCAAAGTTGCAATCCTGGCTCCCAGCTCACTCATGTTTGTGTCTAGCTCTCCCTCACTCCATGCAGCACTGTAGGCCTCCCTGCACTCCAGAGCACTGTGCACCAGAGTCTGCTGGTTTGACAAATTCCCCTTCAACAAAGCTTATTTCTGAATTTCAGACTGCCATTGCAGACCCTCCCTATCTCATTGCCCAAACTCCTCCACTCTTGCCACCCATCCATTCTTCCTCCCCTTCTCAACAGTCTCAGAGAGGTAAAAATAGGAAGACCAAAATGTTAAATTTTGAGCTAGTTTGCTCCTTATCTCCATTGCAGTCACAAAAATAACCAGTTCCCTCACCTCTGTGTGATAAGAATGTATCTAAACTTCTACAAGCAGCTGCAAGAATCCATGGCCTTTCCAAGCTCATTCTAGGAAATAAATAATACAATTTGCTACCAATGCAGGCAATCATTTCTCAGATCTGAAAGTAGATGTAAATTTTCCAAGAATCACGAATTTTCCAAGAATCATTTCCAGGAGATCACTCTGGAGTTTGCCCTTGCCAAAACCTTGATCCCAGTGTCACAAGTCCTGCCAAGAACGTGTTGTACCACTAAGCTGCAATTGTCTCTGATGTGGAGACTGAAGTCATCACACAATGCTTGAACAAAGGAAAGTCCACCAGCATCTGACATCATACTGCTTTCATCCAGAATTAAAGCAAGAGAAACAGCTATAGTCACCAAGTTAATCTCTAGAACATTCTATAAATACTTCTGAAAAAATGTACTTCATGAAAGGAGTAGTCTTGAGCACATCACAAAGCTGCCTTTTGAACAGTTAAGGAAATAAACCTTTGAAAGCTTTCTCCAAAAGAGATGAAAAAATTTTATCCAAAATTTTGAAATAACTTTTATTTGCGGTGCTAAAGACAAATTCCAAGAACCTACTTAAAGTTTTGCAAGATTTTTAACTGTACTGTAAAGTGTCATTAAAAAAAAAAAAACCATGCTGCAAAATCAAAAGCCAAACTTGGCAATCTTGAAGATTTCTAAATGTTTCTGATTAGGAATCACTCAATTGATAGCATTCTGAAACAAATGCATATGCAGAAATCAAGAGTATGAGACTCCTCTAAATCAACGAATATTTCAAAGAGATATGAAATATTTAGCACATAGGCTCACACAAAAATACCTACTTTCAGTGCATTTTATCTATCATAAATTCCACACATGCTATAGGTCTAATCAGCAATAAAAAAAGACCCCAAAACAGCAGCCTGATTTTTTTCCTGGGACATAAGACAAACTAATTTTAAAAATGAAAGAAAATAAACATGACCTGTGACTGTTAATGTGAATGTGCTGGTTAATGAAGTCTGTGCTAGTGGCAGACAAGTTAGGGATTCTCTCATCTGCTGGCTCAACTGAAATGAGAGCAATAAGAGCCAGGGAAAAAAATCCCACTGAATTTCACATTCCATGAGCTACAATTATTTTTCTCCAGACTGACAGGTGCCTGTACCTCCAGCACTCCTCTCAACCTCTCCACAAAACACAGCCCTGTCACTTCAGCTCTACACCAATAACTAATGGCACTTAAGCCACAGGCTCCCTCTGGCTCTTCCCCACGGCAGAGGCTGGGAAAAGGGAAAAGCTGCCTGTGCCTGCCTTCTGTGGGCCAAACACTGAAGCCACAAGCAATGGTGACAGTGTTTTCCTTAAATAACAACGGAATACACTGCAGCTTGGAAACAAAGGGTGGGGAAAGTGAGAGTCTCTTAAGTGAGTATGGGAGGGGACATTAGGTATTTGGCTTCTCCTAACAGTTCTCACACCTCTAAAAATACACAAGACTGCTCACTCTGTAGCTGCCCAACACTTAATACACAGTACAGATGAGATAAACAGCACCTGCCTGCCCTAACACCTTTGTCAGCTCATTAGCAGCTATCTAATGCAACCAAGGGTTTTTCTCTCACTTTTGTTTCTGCTGAAATGTAGGTCATGAGGGGATGATCCTCTTTGAGGCATGGCTTTTTATCTTACAGTCTCCTCTGAATGCCAGTTTGAAGGAATTTGACCAGTGTAGTTTATAAGGAGGGTCTGGAATAAAAACTAAGAGCTAGTCTGTAGTAAAGATCTACAGATGTCTGACACTAAATATGAGAATCTTTACAATTGACACTCATCTGCTCCACAGAAAGACAGCAAACACATTCATAGATCACATATTGAGATGCACATTATCAAAAGCTGGTTTTTCCCTGCAACAGGACAAAGTTTGTTGAAGTGAGGTGTTGATGGAAGGTGTGAAAATGTGAAAAATTACTAATCTTAGACTGCAACACATGTTGATTGTATTTGGAAACTGCCCTGAGCACACCTCCATCCATTAAAGTACTTTCTTGACACAGACTATAGTTAATCCTTGAGTGAGCTACAGCCAGCATCATCAAACAAGGGCAAAAGTTCAGAACCAACAAAGAAGAAAGTGCAAATAATACAATTTTCTCAGACCACCTGTGGTTTCTTTTTGGTTTCTTCTCTTCTTCAATGACACACACATTCATGCAATTAAAAAAACAATCTTAACAATAAAGCTAAAGATCTTTCACATCTCTGAGGCAATTTTTCTTCTAAATAAATCTGAAAATACTGAGAATGATACTCTGCAGAATGTATCAGAAGAATCTGCTCTACAACTTGAACACCCATATTATCTGCAAATGACCTACTTTCTTCACAGTTGCCCAGCACATAACAATCTCTGTACAAGAGACAGCAGCTGCCTTGCAGCCAGTGAGCTCAGCACCAGAGCAATGGCTGTGCCTAACAAATGAGATATCTTGGTTATTTTGACATGTTTAACACATGTATTTCTGGCTTGTCACCAAAAGCATTTAACATGTTTTGCAACACTTTACTACTAACAGCCATATGCTATTGCATTGCTTTGAGTGAAAAAGCAGTTATCTACTGCCTAACAATGTCTGCTCCCATTCAGTCTCCCACCCTGACCACATGGCAGAATCTAGATGAGTTTATTGCCCTTTGGCAATAAATGCATTCAAATCAGCAAAGGAGAGAACCTGTGTGCCAGCCCACAAGGTCTCTTCAAATGCGACAAAAGGATTTACTGATCTAGATTTCACTGAAGTCTAGCATGACTTGAGACATGAGGTTCTCATTTTGGAAGTCCAGGACACACAGATTTTACCCCCCAGTCCAACTAGAACACATTTGTTCATGTTTAAATGGGCTGATTCTGTGGGCTCTAACTGCCTTAGAAGAATATTTTGGTTTCAATCACAAGAGAGGGAAGCACACAACACGTGGGAAGGATGGAGCTGGTCAGTAGAAGGCCAGGCTATTGCAGACATCAATATCTGGAAGACTATCTCCACAACTTTAACAGAAAAAGAAAAAAAAGAAAGAACAACTTCACTTCATTGAAAATATGGACAGCTAAAATAAATCAGATGTTTTACACTGTAGAAGTGTTTATTTTCCTCTAGGCAATACAGAATCTAGATGAGTTTCTAATCTAGATGAGATTCTAATCTTAGATCCAAGACACAACTGTCATCACCATATATATAAAACAATTGTTACTCAAATCACTGGGAATCTTGCAGCAACTTCAACAGCATCAAAGGTTTCAGCTCACATAGGTAATCTAGTTTGGATTTTCTTGTTTTGATTATGCATCCTAACAAAGAGCATAACTCAATGCAAATTCCTTTGAGAATCTTCAGCAGCATGTCAGCTTGAATCGAAACTTTGCGTTACAGAGGGGACTGCACTCAGCTTCAGAGTCAGATGACTCAGAGCGCTCTAACACAAGGATTTTATCCAGGATACAAGAGTTGTATGAAGCCTAATAGACCCTATTGTCAGTGCTGAGTTAGAAATTGAGAAAAGCTGTATTCTGTCTTCTTTCATCACTCTTCAGAATGATTATTTTGTGAGGAAGCATAGATCATTGAAGCCTAATGCAAACAGGCAGCAAATGTGCTACATATCCAACTAGAACACAAACCACAGCACATATTGTATCACAGTATAATTTCTAAGTGTCATATAATATCTAATCAATGAACTCAGCATTTTTTATCACTGGAAAGTCACAGCTTCTCTACATATTGCAATGATTTCTTTTATTGGTTGCAACCACTGTTATTTGCATGACCAAGTAAGATGTCTAGACTATGTGAGCATGTAGGACAAACATCACATTCACAGCCACAATTTCTTCACCACTGCAGTCAGAATTAACGTTACAATCTCTTGTCTAAAGATACATTTATAAATAGATGGAAGCCATTATCATTCTGGGACATCTTCTCCTGTGCTGAAGTGTCAAGTGCTCGACACTATATACAAAAAAGCTTTGCATTTTCACCTGTACTCTTGAAAGCTATCATTCTTGCTGTTTTGAAAAAGTCAATGCTGTTTATGCTATCCATGTCTAGAATTCCAGAAGGAATGCACTTTTTAATGATCTGCTCAGTCTTCATTAGAAGTTCCAGTTTTGTTAAGTTTAAACTGGAATATTGCTAATTGCAGCTTTTAACCTCTAGAATACCCATATTACACAAACAGAAGTGAAAGAAATAATTTGAAAGTGAAAAATGTCCAAGTTATGGATGCAGTAATACACCCCATGCCATGCACTATATAAGAATGAAGATTGCACACAAGATTTTCCTTAGTATGCAAGTACCTAC
This sequence comes from Zonotrichia leucophrys gambelii, assembly GCF_028769735.1. NCBI lineage: Eukaryota > Metazoa > Chordata > Aves > Passeriformes > Passerellidae > Zonotrichia > Zonotrichia leucophrys. The sequence goes on along the minus strand of NC_088180.1, from coordinate 5,954,438 downwards.
CTAATTGGGAAGATTGCAACAAAATTGGGATTAAGAATTGTCATGCCATTGACTAACACAATTTGTCACCAAGAAATATGATTCTGCTGTCTTGGTCACATTATTTTATAGTGCACCAATCAACCAAAGCCCACAGCAATCAGGAAGGCATCAGTTTGGATTTTCCAAAAAGCTGTATAGAGCTACTACCCATAAGGGCCTCCTCAAGCCAATGTATCAGTAGTAAGGACAATGGGGTTACCTTGTATAAATCCATTTCCTGAGCATGCTGGATGCTTCTAACCCTGGATTTGGTAAAAATATTCTAACTTTCAGTTTTCTACTTTTTCATACACTCAGTGTACTTACATCAGTCAAATTTGTTTCTGCTTGTAACACATCTATCCATAATGAAAAAAACCCCCACCAAAACCACACAATTTAAATTTGAGAAGAGTCACTTTTTCCCCCATTAAGACTTCTCAGCTCTTCACCAGTGTTTCCTTATGTTTGATACAATAAGCAGAAATGTCTGTCCACTCCATCTGTACAGAAATATGGCATATAAGGCTCAACACACAGCCTGTAAAAAAATGCTGTTTTCACCACAGCAAACAGAGACAAGAGCTCCTCCAGATGAGCTTTTCCTTCTTCCCCCGAGAGCAGAAGCCTAGCAAAGCTTGCCAACAAAGTTAATACTTTGGTTGAATAAACAGTCCCTTAGATTCAATTTTTTAGCTCATGCTCAGGAAAATCCAGCTCTGAGGTGATGTGTGTAAGCAGATACCTCTCAGCTTTCTGTAACATTGTCTCAAGTCGGCATAGCCCTCACTAACTCCTATTTGCATGCAAAAATTCATCAATTTATATTCACTTGGGAGTAAAAGCCACCTCATCAGACAGTAGAACAAAGTGACAGCCAGTCTCCTCCTTCCCACTCCTTGTTCTATACATATGTAGCAAGACACCAAGACTTAACAAACCTCCAAAATCTGATGCCTCCAACTTAAAAAGAAAAATAATTTCACTGGAACTGGGCTTCAAGATGTAGCAGTTTGTGTGATATGGAAACAGAAAAACATCTAAGCAGTCTGTTTTCTCAATCAAATCAAATAGCTGCTATTGTGATTTTGACCTCCCAATCAAAATCACATATTTATGACTATGACATAATAAGAAGAAACAGCAAATATTTGCCTTAGCTTCTTTAAATAAAGCAGCTAAGAAAACCCAATTCATCCTGATGTGTTGCTGTGATAAAAAGCAGAAACTGGAAACATCATTGTCACTTTTACAGCCCTGGTTAAAAAAGCATCCACTTGTCCTGAAATTATGGAATGTGTACATAGATTGTGGAGTCACTACTGTCTCCACAGTAGCCTAACTTCATGTGTAGATCTGTTTTAATAGGTTAACCTTTTTATTATTGCCATTATTTTATGTAGTTTACATGATAAAAATACATTTGTAGCAGTGGAAGAAGATAATTCACTTTTCTATAATGGCAAACACTTTTCAGCTGTTTCTGGATTCAGATGTGTCCCTTGGTCCCAGGCAGGGTGGCAGTGTCACTTCTGTGCTCAGTTAAAACCTTTTCCCAGTACCTTTTTCTTCCTACCTGACTCCATCAGCTTTTGGTTTGCATCAAGTGAATTTGTTCTCCCTGCTCCACTGTGGCAGCAAATATGCAGCTCTATTACTTTTTCAGATTCTGTATTAGAAAGAATGTAGAAAATACAGCTCCTCATCAGTCTCCTTACTGAAGATCAAATTTCAGTTGTGTAACAAAACAGTGACTCTGCATGACATAATGGGGCCTTCGTGTGTGAAACAGCTAAACTGAAACTGAGCAAAATATCCTACATCATTATCTGCTTCTGGCTGGACATAGAAGAAATTTGTCTCAGGAAAGAAGCAAATTGCATAAATAATCCAAAAATGAACCCCAAGACTTTGCAAAGGACTTTAAACAGTATCTTTTTAACCCTCAAGGTGATTTCTAGTTATCATACAGATATTTTACAGTAATAGTTCCTGTCTTGTGCAGAAGTCAGCTACAGGAGAGGATCACAGTTTACTTTGGATGGGATATCAGTGAAATATTAACAACATCAAAATTTGGTTTTATGCAGCATTTAAAGGCTTTTGAAGAAGAAAAAAAGAACTGCTTTCAGACTGGAAGGTTTTATTAAAAGGTTCCCTAGCTTCAATATTAATTGCTATTTTAACTCATCAATTTGCATCTGTAGCCATACAAAGTTCCTATTTGTGGCACATAAGTTTCAGAACATCTAAAAATTTGCTGCTTATATGACCTTCACATTTTTAGGTACTAAGCAACTACAGGAATGTATCTCATGAGTCTGTATGAATTAAGATATTATTTGGGCAACCACAAAAACAACATCTAGCATGCTAACAATTTTAAGATCCTCCATCTGCTGTAAATTCTATGTATTCTTAGGCCTAATATCACTTTAATTTATCACTTGTTTCCTAAAAAGAATTAGTGAAAATGTAAGTTCCTTTTTTTTTTTTCCTACTGTTTTTATGTGAAAATAACATATGAGCCCAACATGAATCTTTTCTTCATTTATAAGAGCTGCCTACCTACCCTGACTTCAGCCATTTAGCAATCCTGTTATGAAACAGCTGCTGGTAGTGAAAAAAGTCCAAACTGGCAGCATTCACAGACCACTGGGGATACAGAGCATTTTAAGATGTTTCTACAACTCCCCATCAATACCCTCTGATTCATTTTTTCAAGACCCTACTTTAAAGCCTCAAACCAGGATTATGCTTCTAAAGACTCAGTATCAGAAAGTCTGGCTTTTCTCTTGATTTTCCCATGGAGGACTTCCTGTTCCTCTAGACCCATACAACCTTCTTAAAACATTTTTTTCCACTCTTTTACTGCTGCTGAATCTGATTCAAAAGGGGCCCATCTGTTCCAGCTACATCATCAGGAGAGCTCTGCACTTCCACACAGCTGCTGAGCTTTCTGTCCCCCTGCAGAAGCTGGAATTGCTTCATGCACCCCCTTGGCACAGAAATTATGTCAAGAAAATGATAGATCCAAAAACCTATTGCATGATCATTTCTACACCGGCTGTTTCTCTAATGTAAACTCTCATTTTCTTACATTTTGCAGGGCCCTAATTTGTTCCTTTAATAAAATGCACTATAAAACTTGAGAGTGCAATTTTCCAATGGGATGGAAACAAAAATCCCACCAAATAAACTAATCTTATTATAAATTCCATGAGGCAGTTCAAAAAGCCCAGATAGGTGATTGTTTCTATTTAATTCTGTCAACTGCTGGAGCAGTTTCTCCAGGAATTCTAACACTCCCTCAGAATTTAAATGACTTAACCTCCACTGCATTCTGCAGACTGAAAAGCAACTACCTGCAAATATAACATGAACCAAGTGGAAAATGGCATTTATCAGTGATGTACCCACATCACTGCCAACCTGTCACATGCTCTGAAACTGGATTCCCTCACACAACACAGATGCACCAGCTTGACCTGAATGCAAGCAGGCTGAACTCTCCAAAACACCTGTGACCATTTCATTCCTGTACTCATTTAAGGCTCAGGGGGCTTGGTCTGCTCAGCCTGGATAAGAGACCTTAAAGCACCTTCCAGTGCCCATGAGGGCTCCAAGAGAGCTGGAGAGGGCATTGGAACAAGGGCATGAGGTGACAGCACAAGGGGGAATGGCTTGAAATGAAAGAGGGAAGATTTAGATTGGATATATGGAAGAAATTGAGTGAGGGTGGTGAGGCCCCAGCCCAGGTTACCCAGAGAAGCTCTGGCTGCCCCATCCCTGGAAGTGTTCAAGGCCAGGCTGGACATGGCTTTGGGCAATCTGGTCTAGTGGAAAATGTCTCTGCCACTAGATGGTCTTTAAAGTCCATTCCAACCCAAACCTTCCATGACTTTCTGGGCATAAAAACTTATTAAACTGTATCTGCATCTCTGCTTTGACAGAAAATACCTTCTAGATACAGTTTAAAAATAAACTTACCTTTGAGTCATAGAAATCTTTGCAGGAAATTTTCTTTAGTTTCTTTTTTATAAATGAGCCCAAGTTAAATAAGAACAGTTTTAATTAAGTAAAAAAAGCACAAAGATTTTGGATTGTTGTAGTTAAGATAGATACAATGGAACTAAAAAATTAAATTTAAATGGCACAACTTTCTACCTGCATCTGAATGCCATCCATGGCAATCAGCTGGACTTGCTAAGGCTTCCTAGATTCAATTTCTGGACAGAAGCTGGCAAGCTGTTTATTGTGGCAGTTACTGTGCTATGGAATGAGGTTTTTTCTACCCTTTCAGTTGATTTTGGGGCAAGTTGTGTCTCATCTCTTCATGCAGCATTAAGTCTTTTCTTTGCATACAGTACTTTTTTATATTATCTGTGAAAGGTAAAAGTGAATAATTTATTTTTATTGATAATATGAAATTTTCACAGAGTCACAGAAATGAATTACAACTGAATAGCAGTTATCAGTCTCCCTACCAAATGTAATGCATGCATTTTAGCTCATTTGATCTTGGCAAATATCTGAAGTTAATAAGTTAGTAATCAAGAAACAAAATAAATTATATTAACATATTTTAACAAAACAAAAATAAAGCTCAAGTGAGAACACCCTGGAATCATATTTTACCTATAACAATTTACACAACCTTAGTAACATTAACAAAAAACATTTGAAATTGAGTTTGGGCAATTTGTCCAGTTGAGAATTAGGCTGATTAAATGTCAACATTCTGAGCACTCTCATGTGAAAAAGTGTTCTATAATCTGACAAATTAAAGAATAATAATAAGTCTTCATTGAGTTCAGGGTGTAAAATAATTTATTAGGTTCCGGTCATAAAAAATTTAGCTACTATTCTTGGGGGTTTTAAACAGCAGCAGTCAAAAAAGTGACAATTGAAAAGTGTTCAATAAAAATAAGGCAAACTTTTTAAATTTGTTCCTTAAAAATCAATGCTGTAGCACTACAGAATCAAGGGTGGCAGAAAATAATAAACAAGAACTTTTAGTAGAACAATCACCAAGTCATTTCTTTGCTATCACTTTAGATAGCCAAGGAAGCATTGGTAAAGCAGTATCAAAGTAAACTTTCATTTCAAAAATAATAAGAGTTAAGTACGATTTAAAGGCATCCCTTTGGGGGGAGGAAGTGAAGGATGCCCTAGTGATGATAATTTCATATTCTATTGGTTTAAGTTTGTAAAACATGAGAGAATAGTGAACCAAAAGCCTGCAAGACTCTACTGTTTCTGCTCAGTGATCCTCTGGAGGCAGAGTTTCATGTAGGAGTTTTTATTGCGGATTTCCAGCACTGCATCTCTGACAAGCTCAATGAACAGCTGAGGCCAGAGCTTCTGCAAGGATTCATTCTTCATATTGATGTCAGCTGCTTCTTTCACTAAGTTCTCAACGTATGTCTGGCAAAAGGTTTTTCTTTCTTTGATTTCCTGCATGAGAGGAAATTACACAATATATAAAAAAAAGGGAAAAAAAGGCTAAACAAGAGCAAATCCACAAAAACCCTCTCAAAAATTGAATGAATGAAACAACAGCAATTAGCTGGCAGATGCTATTGTGCACTTTCTCCCCCTGGTTTTAAGTTGCATGGCCCACTCACTTTTATGAGTGTGGCCACAATACCTTAATGTATTCATAATGTTCCTACTATATTAAGTAATTAATTTATCTGAAATTAACTTTCAAGTAACTATATAAATACCTGTTAACATCATCACAATTTGTGTTGCTTTCTGGCATAGCAGTGAAAATGTACAGAAATTATTAAACACTAAACTAATTTTCCTTCTCTCCCTTCCCAGAATTTCATCCTTACAGTACAACAGTTGAAAAGCAGATATTTCTCTACATGCCCTAACAAGAACATGGTCATAGAAAAACATCCCAGTACTCATCCTTTTCCACAGTCACCCTGGCAAGTGCTGGTTCCTAATATGTATTACATTAGATACTGAGGTAAGCTGAACTTTTAAAAATAATAAAAAGACACTGTGTTTTGTGTAACTACTAGCTCTCAGTTTTAGTACATCAAAATGTATTAATCCTTGCTTCTGCAAAGTTCCTATAAAATGCCTTAAGCTTTCAACAGTAAGCTAAATATATAGCTAGTTTGGCACAATGGCAGCATTGTTAAAAATGTTAGATCATGCTTCAGGCCACCAAAACAAAAGTTTTTAATGACTAATAAAGGTGAGAAAATGCTTTCCAGCAGTGTCAGCTAAAACCCCAAATTATTAATCAAAGACCCAAGCCTGTCATCTTTAGCAATACACTTCCTCAGCCACATTTGTGATGTTAGTTTACTGCTGCTGGGGATCTGGAAGGGTTCCTTTTGCCAGGACGTACTCTTGTGACACCCTGCAGTAGCTGCTGCCACAGGCATAATGCTACAGCAAAGGACAAGGTGGGAATTGCTGCACTGGGAAGAGAAAACAACACATTTATTTAATGGACTGTACAAATACTAAGCTCACTTTATTTTATTATAGGGCTGGTTCCATGGTAAAGGACAACAGGAATACTTCACTGTCTTCTCCATGCCATTCAAAGCTTTAAGAGCTATCACTGTTTTTGAGACTGAAATGTTTTCTTAATTTAATTTAAACTCTCCACACAGTCACAGTCTCCTTCTTATGCTGTGGATCTGAGATAATAAAACCACAACGGTATGAAAGATTCAGCGATTACTGAATTTTATTTAATTTCTTGCACTACAGGATTTACATATTTCCATCAAAAAGCAAACAATGGGACAAATGTGGGAAGCAGAGTGCCTACAGTTAGAACTCATGATGATTGCTCAGAAGGGAGATTGTGGCTGAAAAAATCATATTCGCCCTGGGAACAATTTCCCTCTGCCCAAGCAAAAGAGTGAGCAGATCAAAAACACAAACTAAAACAAGCGTGACTGATGCCCTTGTCTGAAACAAGCCAGCTTGCAATTTTATTAATAATTAAACCTAGTACTTTGACTATATATTTATTTTCCTGTAGCTCACTTAAAAGCTAGGAAGCAGCTTTTTATTTCTACACACTGCATTATCTCATGTGTTGTCTGAAGGTGTTCTTCACCAATTCATTCAGGAAACAACTAACATGTGCAATATACATTTTTCTTCCTAAAAAAATTGTGTTCACTCCATATGGCTTGTAGTTCAGAATGTATTTCTGAGACCGTGGCACTGTTCAGGAATCACTTCACCAAAGACAGAAATTGAGCATTTTCCAGTATTGTGAGGAAAAGATCAGTTAGATAAAATGTTTGATCAGATATGTAAATATACTAAGAAGGGATCTTTTAAAATCACCATTCTTAATAGCCCAACTGAAATCTGACATATAGATAAATTCAAAGAGTAGTAGCCTAAGGTTACCTAACAGAAAATGTAAATATTTTGTAATGGTATATTTACCTCAAGCTTTTCCATATGAAAATCTTTTGTCATGTAATTCAACGTTGCTCGAGCTGTGCTTTCCCCTCCACTTCTTCTGTTATCACTATTTTCCTCACTCCCAACCCCAGATTTCTTTCCCTTTCCCTCCAGCAGATAATGGAATTGCTTCCTCCTGTGAAATGAGATATACAATCCTAATTATCAAAAACTTTTAAGTGCATATTTTTCTAGCTGTTGTGAAGGGGGAGTTCTGCTTTTGAACATTCATTTTTGAGCTTTAAAGTACTTTGCACTCTCAAGTTATTCAATTACGTATGACTCTAGATGTCCCTTATTTAATTTGTCTCTAAACAATTGACTCTGATATCAAATAGCATCTCCTAAATAGGAAGTCTTGCAGCTTTAACTTTTATTAAGTATTTCTGCATAGTTTTCTATAGAAGACTAAAAATAGGGGGGTTTGGCAGCCTCTTTTACACTACAACTCTTAAATCTGTTAACCATTAATTATCCACTATAAACTACCCACTAAATAACCAGTTCTTATCATGAAGGTCCAGCAATCCCAGTACAAATGCAGACCTGACATGCATTTGTGTGCATATTCCTTTTCATCTCCTCAGCAGACTTCAGACAAGATCTGGGAAAACCTCTGGCTACATAGAGAAATGGTAACACCTGTGCATTATGCAGAGGACCTATCTTCTAGAAGATGGTATTTGTGAAATTTTCATCTTTTTACTTAAAATGAATTTATTATAACAGGGTGCAAAAGAGTTAGACAACACATTCTGGACAAACTCCAGTCCTGTTCTTGTACTTTACCTGGATTCTCCAAATAATGAAAGCATGCGGTAATGAGGCAGCTCTGAGGATGCCACATATGCCAGAATGCCAAAGAGCCTTTCTGCCTTAACAATGTCACTTTCAGTAACCTGTGAGAGAGTGGGAAGGGGAGAAAAAAGAAAAAAATTACATTTCAAAATTAGCCCATGCATATTTCATTACATATGCACATTGAGAATTAACTGAAATTTGTTATATAGAGCACTGCACACAGATCCACTGCAGGCAATCTTCAAAACATAGACTTGCTTCTACTGGCACTTTAAATATATTTTAGAAGAAACCAGATGGGGTACTGGTGCTTGTTTTATTTCCTGTCATTCTAGATATTTTAATGTTGCCCTGTGCTTCATGATAGTCTTTGTGAAGTGAGGAATTTTAAAAAGGTTTCTTACATTCATTTTCTGAAGGCCAGACATATTAATTCTGCTCCATACTGCATGCATTTACAAAAAGGTTTACTGGAAAATTTCTGATTAAGCTATGCTGGAGAAACAGAAAGATTCTGGGCATGCACATGTGAAAAGATAACTTACAGACTCCCTTATTTTGGCAGCATCATGGAAAAGGTTTTATAAAAGAGAGGCTTTAGAGGGAAAAAATTTTCTCTGTATTTTTCAGCTCCTGAAAATAAGTGTTCACTCATTATATTTCTCTAAATGTCTACCATACTGTTGTTTCAATATTAAGTTCCAGCTGCTCTTTAGGCTAACTTTCAGTGGTTGAAAAATTTTCAGGATTCATTTTATACAAAATTGAAAAGTGTAAAGAAAGTGGAAGAGATTCATTCTTTGGTGGTGGTGGTTACTATTTTTTGTTTGTCTTGGCTTGTAATCTCTGGAGACCACGGCCTGTGTTTCTCCCTGATGGCCAGACTATGAACTGACTTCAACTGCCAAAAGTTTTTTGGCACAGTTTCTGGGCTCCTGGCTTTGTACTGAGTGCAGAAGCAATCTTTATGATCACAAAATCTGACCTGGATAACACTGGACAATGAAACTTACTCATTGACTTCTTAACTTCTGGTTGAAATTTAATTTCCATTCATCCTACAACATACTTTGGGAGAGTAACCCGTTATTAAATACACTTCAATACTCACAATATTTACTAAGCACTTCCAGACAAACTTTGTATTCTGTGTTATTGAAATGTGTGCATAAAATGGAATTTTGATCCACATTAACAGATTTTTCTTGTATTCTTGTGTAATGTTTAGAGACTATACATTCTACACCTGCCTGAAGTATACTGCAATAGCATAATGCAGGGGTAAATTCAGTCAAAACACAGATCAGGAAAATAGAAATGTAAAGTCAATTCAATTTTTACAGTGGAGTTGTTAATTTTCACTTAAAAATTAAGTAACTCTTACATAGTAGCCTAGGAGTAGATGACCTTGCTGAACAGTCTGCAACAGAAGCAAGGTCTAAAACAAAGAGCACAGAAGGCAGCTAGGGGAACAAAGCCCAGTGCAGGCAGAAATGCCTGCTGGAGAAATAAGTGATTTTAATGTATTTATTTATGTTAAGAGAAGCATAAGGACCAGGTCAACAGAGACAGCAATGCTGAATGCAGTCTCCAGCTCACAGAAACCCATGTTCTCTATCTTAGTGCAGTGCATTGTTTGCTCCATTAATCACAAAAAGATGATAACGGTGGTATCACATAAATGTAAGGCTTTGTGCCTGCCCCTTGCCAAGTGCACAGAGCAGGCACTGACTGTGCCAGCAGCCCTGCTCAGGCAAAGGAGTGCATCTGTCACACTCTATCCCATACCATGGGGTGGACAGCACTCTGGAGGGCTTGGTAACTTCAAACCTGGACAGCTTAGAATTAATCTGAGCTTAGAATTAATCTGAAATTACTATCACTGGGAAGAATTTCATGTAGTATCTCAATAAAGACAATTTGCTTCTTCACAGTTAGTAAATGTAACAATTGGACAAGGACACAGAATTATTGTTAGGGGGAGACCAACACTCAGCTGGAATATTAACTGGAATGGTGGGGGAAGGCTGGGGAGAAAATAACAGTTTTTTTAAAGAAGTTTTTTACAGTTTAAAAGTGCTGGAGTGATGCAATTTATTTAGTTAATTAAGTTAGTATATATTGCTTTTACTTTGCAACTCTGCGTAGCTCAGAGCTGACAACACAATATTGTCTCCACAAACACTGCACACAAATGGTGATCAGAATAGCAGAATATGCACATTTCCCTTTCTGTCATCTGGAACTGTTATTTAGGGCTGATCTAAGGTCTGAGAATCACTTCAGGGGTTGTGTTCTTTACATTGAAATAGAATTTTTTATTACTCATGTTAATCCAATAGGTAATACACATCTGCAAAGCTGAATAACATGACTTCTGCTGTAGGGTAATGAAAAACAGCAATCAGAGCTCATCTCTTTCTTCTGCTTAGCTAAGGCACTTTCCAAATGATTAATGACATTAGAAAAAAAAATCTGTATGCACATCTTCATGTAGTGTGGTCTGGCTGAAAAAGTTTGTTGAGGACAAAAATGTTCTTGTCATACATATTTAAGATCTGATATATGCCCTACATAAAATCATGCTGGGCTACATGTGCTCCATTTACTAAATTAATCCCCAAGAACTATTAAATACAAAGTTTTCCCTCAGAGACTGAATTTGTTGACCTCGAGATTGTAACAAAAAGTCTACCAAAACAGTTGTGTTACTTTCTTTCTGCATGAAGACCAAACACAAGAATTATCTGTTTGCTTTTCAGCTGAATCGCTAGCAGATTTTGAAAACATGATGTAGTAAAAAAAGAAATAAACTTTCTATTTTTTAAATCTAATTTGAAGAGCATTTTTTCAGCAAAGTACTACATTTGAAGTTATTCTATATTTTTCATGGGATTATTATAGTTATATTTTTTTCCTTTTCAAGATACTGTGCTGTTGGAGTGAGCCCTATTTCCATCCTTTCTTTGCTACTTAATTCATTTAAGCTCTTTACCCACTCTTACTCTTCTGAACAACTAATAAATGTTTTATACAACTAAAACCAAGTAAACCACGACATCCAGCTTTGGCTGGATCAGATAACAAGTATATCTAATTAAAAACATATGATGATGACCAAATTAAAATACCAGATCTAAACGCTAAAGCTGTGTATTATTTTTGCTCTAATTAACTTCCATAACATCTCTTAAACTTACTTAGCATTTAAAATTGGATGTCCATTCAAACATTGTGTTGCATTGTAACTATTTTCACCCCCTTTATGATCAAAGCCCAAGTATAAAATAGCTGGTTTATATGCTTGAATAAATTTAATTTCAATTGATGTAAAGGGGAATACAAAGTATACAAAGAACAGCAATATTAGTGTCCTAACTTTCTATTTATTTAAACATGAAATGCTCACTCAACAACAAAAAATACACCCTAAAGATCTTGTACGTAGTAAGCAGAAAAAATTTTTAAAAATCGATTTGACAGACTTTTCCTGTAACAGGCTTAAAGCAAAAAATATGATTCTATGGTATTTTGTAACACTGACAATTGTAAATAATCATATACAGTAAACTGCAATGGAGTCTGTCAAACACATTTCTGCTTAAGTATTCAATGTCAGTGCTGTGATTTTCTCAAAAAGTGCTCCTTAAAATCAAGTGAAATTGAGCAGTTATTTAATAATAATTTCACATAATTTTACTAAATATTATTAATTTTAATGTTAATTGCACAAGAAATTACATGGTGAAGTCTACTTAAATCTTTTTCCCCCTAATACCAAAAAGACACTGACAGGGTTGTGCTCATTTCATTAGGAGTTCATCTCCTCTTTTAAAAACAACACTAATTTATTCTGCAAGAGCAATTATAAGAAGCACCACCATCCTACCTTCTCTCCATTTATCTTCTGCAGATTAAAATGGTTCAGTCTGAAGAGAACATAGGATTTCCACAAAGTCAAGTTGACAACTGGATTTCCCTGAGGATCAACTGTCAACTGCTCCATGCGATGCATCTCAGCCAAGGCATTGAACTGCTGCAGCGCCACAAGATTTGTCTCCTTAAACTTCAGGTGCTAAAGAAAGTCAAACCCCAATAAATTAAATAAGGAAACAAAGAGTGAACACAATGATTCTATTCTGTGCCACTCTATTTTCAAACTGTAACACTCATGTGTCTGATGAAGCAAGTGAGTGCATTTCATTTGAGATCTCTGTAGCAAAACACATCAATGTATCAACCTAGTGCTGTATTATTTATACTAAGAGTCAACATTGCAAGCCCCAAGCAATGTAAAATCTTTACTTAAAGCAGGAATATTTTCAATGTTACATAAAGCAATGATACTACTTAAACAATGCCTACTTTAATTCTACAAGTAAAGCACCGGCAATATCTACAGATAAAAGTAAGTACAATACATGCTTTTAAAATATTCTTCCCTTTTCAGGCACAGGGTGCTGGCCTAACTCATACCCTGCCCTACACTAATGTTCCTATGAGCATGGTGTGTGCTACACAGTAGCATTAATGTGGGAAGAGCTAGGGGGAAAAGTTGATGGTGAAGGTAAAAATTTAGTTGTGATTCTGCTATCACCCACAAATTGTCCCCCACCCACAGTGAAACAATTGTTTCATTAAGATATAAATTTGTCTTGAGCTCCCCACAAATTGTGCAGTCTCAATTAAAACATTAAGTTTTGTTATACTAAAAATCTTGAGAAGCAGCAGGGAGCTCCAGATCCAGACAATCTGAGCTACAAGTTGCTTGCTCAGATAATGTTTGTTGTCTCTATTTTACAATTTGCATCAAAATGACTGATTTGAATGACTAAGAAAAAAACAGAGACAAACTGAACAGACTTCTCATTCATGTTGCTTTTCTCCATCAAGAACTGAGGAATTTCATTAACTGTGCTGATTTAGTCAGCTATTCCTTCTAATCTTCATCTTTTTATCCTATCAGCACTTTGCTCTTTAAACTGACACACAAATGAAATCTTTCTGCTACCATGGTTTCATAACAATACTGTATTTACACACAAGTTTTGCAGCTTAAAAATAATTAGGTAGGCCAAAGGAATTAAAAGAAATAAAAATCAGTCTGAAAATAAATCTAAATTTAAATTATTAATTTTAAAGTATCACGGTTATCATTATAACAGAAGGAAATTTGCAATTCTTAACTGTATCTATTGACATGAAAGCACTTAGTGAGGGGGCTATGCCAAAGTAAGGTTCTGTTAGACAACCCATATTCCACAGTAAGGTTCTATTAGACAACCCATATTCCACAGTAAGGTTCTATTAGACAACCCATATTCCACAGTAAGGTTCTATTAGACAATCCATATTCCACAGTAAGGTTCTATTAGACAATCCATATTCCACAGTAAGGTTCTATTAGACAATCCATATTCCATAGCTGTTCAGAGCTGAAACATGAGGCATGCTCACCACACAGTTAGGGAATTTTGTCTTCACTTTTGCTAACACTTGAACAATTTCATCAAATTCTATGAACATAAAGGAGACTGTGGCAATAATGCCAGCTGTTTGAACACTCCAGTTTCGATCCAGGCACTCCAGTGCCCCAGCACCATACAAGCCAAGAGTGTCTCCTTCCACCTCCACTAAATGAGACTCCAGAACAGACAAGCCTTGTACTGCACTGCTCAGGATTGTATCAAGAGATCTGTAGAGGAAATAAAAATACAGTGATATAAATGAGATGATTTTGAAATAATATCATCACTCTACCAAATAACAGTCCTTTCTTTTACCAAAACTCAACTGTCAAATGCAATGGCATTGCTCAGCATTCATCCATTTTCTGTACCCCATCTGGTTCAAATACAGTAAAGGCTGGAAAACCCTTCTTCCATCAAGTAACACTGTATTTGTTCTACTTCTTCAGCAGAAAGGGTCTGGGTGTATTTGAGTTGGTGGTGGGGGCAAATTAAATAAAGAGTCCATTCATATTTAGTAATTGGCTTTAAAATTTGAGCTAAGAATGGTAACCCAGCACGTTTCATATTGCTTTAGATATCTAAACAAAGCTTCAAACAATGTATTTATTTAAGCAATGTCCCCTTCACATTCTGTTTGCTATGTGAAATGTAAAAGTGGACATCAGCAATAACTCAAGCATTTCTTTCAAATAGTGTGACCTTTCCAATTGACAAGAGCAATTTTTAAATTTCGCAATAAATCCAGGTATTCCCAAATACTATCTCTTTTTGTCCTACTTCAAACATGATACAAACATGATACACTCAGCTGGCTGGACCTAAAGTGTACAAAGACCTAAGGATAAGCACAAATTACAGGTTTAGAAAGTTATGTAATGACTGTTATTATTTTATTCTTTACCACATTCTTAGTCTTGTTAATGTATTTTGACTAGCAGCAATCTGATGTTCTCTTGACAATAAGAATCAGAACTCTAAAATTTCACTCAACTGAAAATGTTGAGAGCCTACCACTTCATATGTGAAGCTCTAATTACTTATCTATTCTGAATTTCACCTCCAATTTTATTGCTTAGTAGCTCATCTTGCAATTCTTCACTATGATAAAACACATACATCAAAACAGCATCATTTCTCAAGCAATGGGAATTTCTTCATTAATAGAGAAACAGTCAAACTACCATAGTTACACTGCCTTGGTCATTGGGGGAGGGATTACCAACACTGAATTAAATGACAAAGAAACCAAGCAGGCAAGAAAGCAATGGGCAAATGCATTCAGGGGAAACCTTTGGAAGCACAAGAATAGAAAAGATGATGGCAATTTAAACATGCTAAGGAAAAAGTGATTCAAAAGATGTAGCACTTGACTGGAGATAAGAACCAGTTCTAGCCATACAAGACTGAAACTCAGATGGGTTCTGCTTGTGAGAGACAAAGACTTCCTGAGCATCCCTGACATTTGCAGCATTGACCAGGGACAGCAGGAAGCTGTACTTGCTATTGAATTTGTGCAGACTATTTTTTCAGGCATTTGCCTGAGCCAGCCAAGGTTAAAGTGCTACTTTGGTTTCAGCCAGTCCAAGGCATACAGTGCTCATTACGTTCTGCAGTGGTTTCTGGCCACATGGCCACTTTTTTAGATGTAAATAAGCAAAAATAATATCTTTTAAACGAAAAACCACTAAAATTATCTTGAGAATAAAACTAAATCTGGTAACTGCTACTGTTATTGCATGGGTGTGAAAGCAGTCTAATAAAAGATGCTGCAGTTCAAGCTAAGAGCCTGACTTCAACTATGAAACCTCTTGATACACAAAGAGATTAGAAATCTTCATAATGCTCATACATCTTCATTTTGTTCATTTAAACTGAAGGCAACAATCTAAGCTGTTAAGGAAATGAACAGCCTCAAGAAGGCTCAGGAATTCACATTTAACATTTCTTGTAAACATGAAGTTGTCCTTTATTTAGCAAAATCACATAATAATTTAGCTTGCACTTCTTTAGGCAATGAGTTGCTGTTCTATTGCTTTTTAAACATGTTACTCATTTCTAATGGTCAAAAGCAAAGTAAGCCATCTTTTCAGGGTTGCTGTGCATGTGTTGTATTTTTGATAACAAAATACAGCGAGATCTCAGTGGTGAGAAGCAGTAACCTGGAACTGAAGACTTGAACAGGCAAAAGCATCACCAAATAAAATACCTGCTTTCTTCAGGAAATACAAATGCAGCACTGCCATTGATCTGGCAGGGCTCGTTTTCTTTATCTTTGTTTAAAGAAGCCTCGAGAGCGATTTGGTTCTGCTGGATCTCCCACTGCCGGGCGATGTTCCCGATCGTTAACCGCTTCTTTTCCTGCAACGAGATACACGGGGCACCATGAGGCATGGCAGGGCAGGAGCAGCACTTTTGTTTGGTCTGAAATGTGCTGCTCAAGCAAAACATTTTCAATTGCTTCAAATTGAAGAAACTGTACTAGTGGTTGGTGGTTACACATTAAAATCAATGCATTGTTCTAGTGCTATTTTGCATAAGTGCCAGAACATAATTTCACAAAATTTGCAATAAAGAAACAAGAAAAGTAACATAATAAATCCACAAATTATGAAAGCATGAAGTTAAGCTACTTAGGACATGGAAACTGCTACTTGTGCAAGTTTTTCCATTTTAAAGAGCTCAAAACTCTAGTTCATGTTCCATTTGCCATGGGAGTTCTGATGCTCTCTGGTTAGTGCTCAACACTTACAGACTTCCACAATGACTGAGCCCATGTCACAGAAGGGGAGGGAATCATCAGTGGTTTTTATCACAACAATCTTTAGAAAATTCTGTTTGTTCTCAAGGCTGAGGGTCCCAACCTCAATTACTGTACAGCTCTACTGCTTTGTTAGCCCTCAGATGTGGGCTGCTGGATTCCTACAGAACTTCAAAAACTTCCATGAATTCCTTCTACATAAAGCAAACTTTACAAGTGTGAAGATTCTGCTAGCAGTAACTTTCTCTTGTTCCAGTAAATATTAAGTTCGACCACTGTTGGAAAGGAATGACATTCTCTATACATTTCAAAGTACATCAGAAGCTTTCCCAGAAGAGTGGGTTGGAAGCAATAAAAAAGAAGTCTGGAAAAAGAGATGAAGAAATTCTGTTGTTTGGACAGACAAGTATCAGCAAGGGAAAAAGAAGAGATGACATTGGTGAAATAAACATTTTCAATGCAGTGCATACAGGAAAACAGCAATTGTTTGCTACTGAATGAGTGCCTATAATTTCATTTACATTTTCTATAGCATAAGAAATGTTGGAGAAATGTGATGGTAAAAAATTGCAGAAGATAATTCTCTAAATATTTTTTTCAGATTTAACAATGAAGAAACCTATAGTTGACAACTTTTTTGCTGGACATTGTATCTATGAGCATATTTGTTCCTTTAATTCAAATGTGTGGAACAGGAAAAAAGCCTGAATCATAACAACCCATTTACAAAGGAAAATCTACAAAATCATCAAATAATATGAAAAATATTGGTATTTAACTGCTGTGCCACTTAACTAATTGAAGACAGGAAATATACTTTGATAAAATTAAAGTCTAAAATGTAATGTTGAAATTGATTAATGATGACACCAGGTGTTAAAAATATTTTTTCTTCTAAGGAAATTTTCCACTAGCAAAAAGCACCCCAAAATGTAGGCCACCAAGACAATCTCTCTGCTACAAGGAAATATTACATCAATGGTTAAGAACATGAACTACAAATAAATACCCACCTTTTTTTTTTATAGTCAGAGAGACATTTCAACAGCATGAGACAATGTCATGTGTGAAAATTTTTTACTAATTTTCCATTTCTTGATGCTACTAAGATCTATCACCAACACTTCACATCTGAAGAGACTTTCAATACATCAATATCTTGCAGGGAAAGAAGAAATACCAAAACCAAACAAACACACTGCTTAAAAAACCCAAAACCACCCCTCAAACCATATCTAAGCCTCTTTTTATTATATCAATTTTTTAATCAAACAGAAATATACAAGGATACTAATATACAGGAAATCAAAACATATTCTTATTCACTGGACACAAAATTTTTCACCCCTATTCTCTTGGGGATTTTTGATATACTTAAAACATCTTTTAACATACTGTTAACATTCTGTTTGTGCCTTTTTATTTTTCAGTTCTATATGTTTGCTACACTTCTTATGGCCTCCTGCAACTAATCCAGTGTAATCTCCTTCATGAAATATGATTTCACCTAGGAAACTTAATATGGACATGAACATTTCTTGTTTATTTGAATGCCAAATTGAAAGAGATTGCTTGTAGAGGCATTACTGGCTAACAAAAAAAAAAAAAAAAACAAAACTAAAGAAAAAAGTAGACAGCTTTTTCCTCAAAAAAAAAAAAAAAAGGGATTTGGAGCCAAATGATGATTTGGAGGCAGATTCTGGATCTTTGGTGTCCCATGAGGAGCACAGCTCATGCAGCCAACAGCCCCATGATGAGTGCTGTGGAGGGCAGCAGGGTCTCCCCTGGTGGGGCACTGCTGTCTGTGTGTGTCAGCACCCAGCAGGCCAGCTGGGCTGGCAGATAAGCCAGATCAGAGTGTGCTGACAGACACACAGCTGGAGCCTGCCTGTGCCCTCAGGGCCCCTGCACTCTATCCACAGCAAGGAATCAATTCAATGGGAGAAAATGAAGGAAAAACTACTTCAGATCAGCCTGCATGGCTGCAGCCCAAGTGTTCACCTGGAAAGGGGAGACCAAGGAATGTGAAATCACTGGAGGAATCCTTTGCTTTAGCCTGGATTTATGAAAATGAAGCTTGCCATCCACTAACGTGTATCACACTCGTGTTCCACATGAGCTTTCTGCTAAAGTGTACCCTGCATGTCTGACTGAACAGTGTCAGTCTTGGAGTGCACTGCTGAAGCTGTGAAAATAGATAGAGGCATGTTGGGATATATAACACAATAGCTGCAGCAAAAATAGGGATATAAATGATTGCTGTAAACTGGTTTACAGTAACCTTAGAACAGCCAAGGCAATACCTTAAGCAAGGTCTGTCTGTGGCTTTCACGCTTCCTCTCTTCCTCTTTCCTGGCTGCAATAGATGCCATACGTCTTTCTTCTTCCTACATGAAAAATGAAAAACAAATTCCTAAAGGGCAGAACTAAGCCAGTTCTGAAAAGTATTATTGATAAATTATGTTCTTGTGTTGGTATTTGAAATGGAAATTTTTATTTTAGCACAATTTTAGAATTTTTATCATCTTAATGTTTCTAAATACTATTAAAACCAATCAAATTAATTATAAATAAGTCAAGAAAAACAGAATAAATAACTACTAAGATAAAAACACTGAAGATAAAGCTAGTTAAAAGTAATATACATGAGTCTTTGAAAAAGTATAAAGCATTTGGTGACCATGAAAAATATTTTTAGATATGACACTGCATTATCTTGATAGTAGTTTTTGCAATTAGCAGGATTATTTTCATTGTAAAAAAACACACAGAGCAAAAAAGATGGGTTCTATTTATGCTTGAATCATAATCTGTGTTTAATTTTCACCATTATAAGCCACTTCCAGAGCCTGGCTTTTTTCAATCAGCAACAGAACTTGAGAAGAACAGAACATTTTCAATGTTAGCTATTCCATGACCATTATGCCTCATCAACATTATTGCCTAATGAAGAAGTCTCAAGAAGAAAGCCATTGATTTCTAAACAATGAAAGTGAAGCTGCTTCATTTTCCTGGTACAGCAATTTGATACTGCAATATACCCATATTAGGTTGGATGCCCCTTGTTTACAGAAGTCTAAACATTCTCACAGCACAGTATTTTTAGAACATATATTTTCCAAGTAACAAAAGAAATGTTCACTATGAAGTAAAAAGTGTAGATTCTTTCCAACACAAATATTTGGGAAGCATACTTTAACTTATTTTGATTTACTTCACATGCCATTTGGGCGTTTCTATTGAAGCCTCTTCCCAGAACATATGAAAAATGTTTTCATTTCCTCAAAATAGAAAGCTCCTGTCCAAACCTTTTCATTTTCTAGAAAAGTTATATGTTAACAAAATTAACAAACAAAAATGAACAGAAAGCACCATCAACCAGTAAGACAAATTGACATGTCAAAATTTCTACATAAATACAACATGCTGTGTTTAGAGCACTGTAAGAGCCCCTAAGCACATGGGTGAGTGTTTACTGGAAGATAAAATAAAACAGGAACTTCACACTTAGCATGGCCATTACATTTTTAAGAAAACAATTTCCAAAGCATAAGAAGTTCAGTGCATGTAGCAGACTTGTTCTGATCTGTGTACAGTCCCCCTGAAACCCACTAACACACCATGGAGTTGGGCACCAGTCTGAAAAGGGGTTAAAGAACAGATTTTCAAACTGTTCCTCCATTACTTAAACCTAATATCATACATTAAACAACAGCAGTACCTCAATGCACAGTAAGGCAAGAGGCTTTGGACAGAGTAAGCTTCTCTAACACAATTATATGCAAGAATTTCCTTGGAACACTTACTGGAAAGCCCCCTTTTTTAAAATTTATTTATTCTCAATGCAGCTTGTCTTTTACTGGTGAAATTCTGTTGGCAGCCTCCTCTGCTACTGGGCTTTCAAGCTACTCCTAAACAGGGAATTTCCAAGGGGCTATTGCCATGGAATTACAGCATAATCCTGGTTAGAAGGACTTCTGCAGGTCACCAGTGCACGTTAAAGGAGATCACCAGTAACTGAATAACAAAATAAAGCACACATGGACACAGAAGGCCTTCTAGATGCCACTGCAACAAAACACCACACAATGAAATCCAGCATTGAATGGGAGAGTTCAGGGGAAGGCTGTGAAAATAATGAACTAAACCCCATGCAGGCAATATGTCACAAATGTGAATGCATCATTAATAATGCAAATAAAAATGTACTGTTCCTTAAGATATTATTCAGAATTTTAAGAACTGCAAACATTATCCCAATTATGTATTACATTATTCTGTTAGTGTTTTGTGTAAAAAAACCCAAGTCTTAAAATAAAAGAGAAACACTAGCAAACTACTTTAGTGCTATCTTTCTTTAGAAAACAGGTTAGATTTGTTTCAGGGATTTTTCAAAATTAAATTGCTTCATTTGACTGTGTATTTATGCTTTTAAACTAGGCTTCCTAAAGAAACAGGCTTTTAGTAATTTTTTTGTCCTCATCTTCTCTAATGACTTTTCAACACATTGATCATATCAAATAACAGTGTTTAGAAGGCTTAAATTAAGGGACTTTTCTTGTTCCCTAGAAGTTTGATTATATTAAACTGGTGTGTAGAAAGCAGAGAAATGCAAGCTAGTTTTACCACCAAGGAAGAGGGAGCAGAAACTATCCATTCTATTTGGCAGAAAACATCTGGCCATTCATCAGACTCGGTTTCAAACTAACTGAGCTGGTGTTGTGTTTCACACTGGTGGAGGTGAGAGCTAGATAACAAAATTCCATTATTAGACAATTAGCCTTCATTAAATTTATTTGTTTCAAAACAACTTGCTGTAGTTTTTTCCTAAGTTTTAAAGCACAAGTTCCCTAATCAGTTTTCTCTCAGCTTCTACAAATCTCTTCTTTCTCTATCTTCCTTCCCAAAGCTGTCCCTTAATCCAGCCCAGATGTGCACCTCATGACTGCCTCCCATGCAGGAGGGTCTGCTGCCCCCACTGAAGTCAGTCCTGGGCCTTCCTTGCCAACATAGTCTCCATACAAAGATCAAAACCAACTAATGCAAACTACATTCTAACAAGAGTATTAACTGAATAAGGCTTTTTTCCTTGATCAAGAGTTTATCTTAATTATAGATGTTTTAAAAACACTAATTCTTTTCTAAAAGAAGCTAGTTTATCCAAAAATAAAATACATCCTTAGCTTTACTCAGTATTCATAAAGGCAGAGTGATGGAGAAAATCCCTGAATAAAGATCAAGGGCCACATCTACATATTCATTCCTGATTAATCTTACACATTCTTGATTAACCTTACACAACACATGCAAGCAATCTTAAAAAACACCTTTCCCAGGAACCCACAAAGTACTCCCCAGAGTACTGAACAAGTTATGAAACAAACCGCTGCACGGCCTTGCCACAACTCATTTTTCCTGCCATCCCTTCTCTTTAAGAAAGGATTTGAGAAGATGGATCCCCCTGCCCTGTATCACTCGTTTCCCCGGCTGTCCCGCTGGTTGTGTCCATGTCCGTGCCTCTGTCCGTTCCCGCCGCGGTCCGTGAGGGCTCTGCCGTGCCCACGGCGCCCCCTGGCGGCCCCCGCGCTCTCTGCAGCAGCGCCCGGTGAGGGGAGGGAACCCCGGGGAACCGGAGAGGATCCGAACGGACCGCAGCGAATGCACGCGTTCCTCCTCACCGCCGCATTGCTTTTCTTCAAACAAGGTCCTTTCAACAAATGACACGATTTAAGTCACACTTAAGTGTCTTATATCCCAGTGGAAAGAAAAAAAATACAGTTAGGGATCCCTCCCTAAAAAAAAAAAAAACCCTCAGGGTGGGAATTCAGATCATCCCTCTGGCTGTACAGGACGGCCAGGACCTCTGCCAGGGGGCTCAGAGACCCTGGCACAGAGACCAAAACACCTGTGGGCTTGATTATGACCCGTGGAGCAAATTACCAACCTTATATGAAGGTCAGCAAGCCACAACAGTTTAGGTAGAATAATAGTGAAGTTATCACGGGGTGGAAAAAGTAGATTTTAGGGTTTTTGGTATGGGGGGTCAGGAGGCAAGATGGAGGGAACTGGGCATGTCCAGCCTTTTCTTCTTCTTCTTGGCCTTCATCCTCTGCTGTGATTTTGGCACTTACAGAGTTTAGAGTAGAAGCTCACTGCCTAACATAGGTGATGGGTATTAGAAAGTAATTGTAAACATTGTATATGTAGTTTTTAGTGTAAAGACATAACACTGCCCTGGGGGCAGGCAGAGTGCTTGGAACTGTCCTGCTGGATGGACCTCAGCAGGGCAGGAGAAAGAATTTTATAGATAAGATACAATAAACAACCTTGAGACTGAGAAATGAAGAGCTCCAACTCATTCTTCAAGTGCCCGGGCTGGGAAAAGAGACTTTTAACATTCTCAGGGTCACAGCAACCCAAAAGATCCCAAGACCTCAGAACACTTTATGGTAGTGATGGAATACAGTCATGAAATCTATTCTGGATAGAGCAGTAGAACCTACTCCCTGATCAGCAATGAAATGTCTAAGCAAATAATCGAAACCAAACACAGCTCTCTTATTTTAAGCTTCTAAAACGTATAAAACCTCAATGAAAAATTCAAAGCTTTACTTCTAAGAAGACACAGCTTGTGTTTCAATCTGGCAACATTTTTAGAAATTTGCATTATATATCATATTTACATACACATATAGGAATACATAGACAGTTAGCAAATTCTCGTGAGGAAGTCTGTTGGAAGTGATAGATAGCAAATGTTCCTGGTTATGTAACTCCTTAGTAAGGAATATGTACACATTTCAATCATATTTAAATACTTTATTACATATCTGCAGGCAATCTCTGCTTACTATTACCAAAGAGTGGGAAAAAAGAAATAGGTCCCAATCAAACCGCAAGCACCACTGGGCAGGCCCCCTTTTGAAAAAGTTCAACATACAAAGCAGGGTGAAAAATCTTCAGAGCCCAAAAAAACAACCATTATGGCAGGTTAACCAAGGTAAATAATCCCAAATGCCACCTGAGCCTGCTCTGACTGTGGGGCTCTGCAGAAGCCCATTCCATTCATCCAGTCCCACAACCATGCAGCTAAGGTGAGGTGAAGGTGTAACTGTGAGTTACTGACAGGGACACAAGTGAACACAGGAGTCCATCCAGCTACAATAATTCAGCTTCCTGCCCAGTCTTCAGGCCTTTAGACTGAGCTACCAAAGGTTCAAGAAAGCAAAAGATTTCCATTGAGCTGATGTTTCAGGTGCACAACACCAAGTGGTTGGGTTTCCAGCTGAAAATCATCTTGTGTGGACAATGAACAAGTGAAGAGCATTACAGGTGCTTAATCTCACTGATTTTATCACAGCTGGGTCTGTGCTTCAGTCCTTCAAGAACTTCAATCTCACATTCAAAAAGGGCCTAGGAATGAGGTGGCCTAAGAAAACATCAGCTTCCACACATGTCAGGGTTTAAGAGTTGTCATAATTCAACACAATCCCTTGTCTAAAGGCAATCTACCCCAACCTAAAGAATAATTACAGTGCACAAATGTTTTACTCCAAGTACAGTGTCTTTGGTTTTCATGGCACCTCTATGTTTCTGAATAGTGCCCTCAGGCAGGGAGAGTTGTCATTAAATTTTTGCACCAGGGCTCCTTTCTCCAGGGAATCCTGTGGAAAAAGCCTGGCACCAAAGCGTCTATCTTCTTGAAACCAAACATGAATGAAGCTTCCAAGTCTCATAAAAACTTTTGACAATATCTTTCAGTAAAAGAAAAGTTAAAATCAGAACAAATAATTGTGCAAAACTCAATTATTGAGCAGAAAACTTCTGAACAAGTTAGTGAATAATTCCTAGTCAGAACAAAACCCAACAGTCATCCAATTCTAAGTTTTTTACAAGACAAAGCAATGCTAAAGTTCAAAATGCCTAAATGTTCTTCAGGCTGATGAAGAAATGATCTTATAAATGTAATTAGATGTATGTAAAAAATAAATGTAATTATTTTTTCCACTAATCAAGAGTGCAAGTCACATGCTCAACACTGCAAGATCTAACCCCACCAGGTTGGATCTAACCTTAGAGCTGACAGCAACAACATATTGCAGTGCTAGGCACAATAGCTGGATTTGGGATTGCCAGCTCTTTAATTTTACCACAGATCCCATGATACTTGTTATTTTTCTTTAAATCCCAGTTCCTTAAGTCATACGATTATCAGGGTAGCAGTTTTATTGGAGAAAATGTATAGCACCCTCTACGTGGAGAAAAATGCTAAAAGGCTCAAAAACCAGAAGGCAAATAAAGAGTAAAACACATGATTTTTACAAGTAGGTTTATGAGCAGCACAACTGGTGAAGCCTGGTTTTCTATGGCTTTGTGTCTTTGTGGTTGATTCTCTGATGTTTAACAAGGTGCAAACCCAGATTAAGTTCTTCCCATGGCTGTGAATTTCTGACAACTTTCCCCCATTCAGATCTCATACAGCCTAAAAGGAGTTTGAGCTCTTTCTACAATTTTCTCTATCACTGATATTTCCACCAGGATCCATCCCCTCATGACAAGGGTTAAAATGGGGAGATGGAGAGATATTTTCTTTATGCAACTCAAGTTTCTGAAATAATACTGATAAAACAAGTTTTTAAAAGCAAAGTGATTAACAATTATTAAGTCAGTTTAAAGTCATAATAAAAGTTATTATTAAAGTCAGTATAAAATACAAAAGCCCCTGAAGCTTAGAATATCTGTGAACAAACAAGTATTTAGTATTTTCAATGATGGAAGCAGAACTCTCATGTCCCAAAGCACTGTCTTTTTAACATTAATGTTTTCCACATACGTTATATTTTTCAGCCTAACTGGCTCTATGAAAAAGCCTCAGCTGCAGCTCACAATGCAGTACAGCCTTTGTGCAAAGCAAATGAGCATTTAAAAGAAGGTGTATGTGTCAGCATCTGGTCCAAAAAATTACCTCTGTATCACTGTTGCTTGCTGCTGGACAGATTTCTCTGGTAAGAAATCATGCTTACACATCCCTTTTGAGTAGGCACAGAATAATTTATATTCTATATTAAAAGAATATATATCCTATGCTAAAAGACAAAATAGGTGGATTATGGTAAGACCCTGGTGATTGTCCTTCGTCCCCTGCAGTGGATTTTCAGGAAGCCTGTAGGAGACTGAGTCCTCTCTCCCTTATCAAGGTTACTTGAACTTGAGCAGCAGAAACAGAAATTATCAGGGAGAGTAGGTTAGGAAGAGAGAAATACAGACAGACACACAACCTGTGTGATCACCAGATCTCCCTAGGGAGGCTGATTAAAGAAACCAATTAAATTCTTAAATAAAGGATACCAATTACAGCAGTTTTAGGGCAAACAGACCACTACTTTGGAAGAAATGTGCTGTCCCTTCTCAGCTATACAACAAATCAGCAAAGACTGTTAGGAAAATTCTAACCAAAAGCTTTGCAGGCTCTCTCATGTCACATGGCAGCTGAACACACAGCATTTGCTGCTGGAGTTGAACCACTTGAAAATAAACATGTTAAATGAAGTAAAAATGCAAACCCTTACTTTATACTGAACTAAAGAAAAGGGTTAGAGTTTTAAATACTGTAATGTCTATTCACCATTCAATTCCATACTAAATTAAGAAAAAAAGTTTGTATTTTTAATATACACATACACACAGAAATGCCTGCATTTTACTTCTGATTTGAAGTATCTATTAAATTTGATGAAAACAGAAATTTCTTACTGTGATTCTCTTCATATCTAGCTGTCGGAGCTGCATCATATGATGGAGAACAGTGTGTTTGTACCATGTCTCCTGAGCTATTGGATTGCCATCAAGGGTGATATCTGACAAGGATGAGGAATCAGCAAGGCACAGAATATCCTCAAAACTGTAACCAAAAGAGTTTAAAGTTTTAATGTCATGGAGTAGGAATAATTTTGAGGTGGAAGATTTTATCTCTTAAGGACAGAACATAAATATTTAACTGTACTGAACACTTCCACCTATCAATACCGCATATGACAAATACAAGTGCTCTGAAATACCAGCAGCTGCTGCTGGCAAACTTTTTATTCCCTTCACATACAGGTAAAAAGAGATCCAGAATAAGGAGAACTATAGGAGTATTTAAATTAAACCCCCTGCTAAAATATGATACATATAAATCCATATTCAGAAATATAATAGATGTATTTGCCATCAAGGGCAGCATGAAAGACCTGGAAAGTAAAAGGAGAGAAAGCCAACCACAAATATCACAGAATGATCCTAGGTGTTTGAATCATCATTAATATTGGAAGTAAAACAACTACAAAAGATTCATAATCTTCAAAACAGATTAGACCATTAGTTTGAATTCAGACTACAAACTCTAACCAGCTGGCTTCTTAGAACACATCAGATTTGGTTACCTGTCAAAAATAACTGACCTGTGTAAAATGCATTTAGAGATGTATAACCTCTGTAGTGGTCCTTTCATTAAAAATGAAATGTGAAAAGAAAGCAGCTCAGATATTTAGTACTTTTAAACATCAGAGAACTATTTGACTGGATTTTAATACAAAAAGCTGAACATTTATGGTAATAAATAAGACTCCCTAACATGTTTACAATGTTAGGGAGCCTTATTTATTACATAAATGTTCAGAATGGTATGTATGACACTGCAGCATCCTAATGTCCTTTGGCCTTCCAAAGCCAAGTCTGCTTTAAGTCAAGTCAGACCTTAAGTATGCCCTGAGCTGAGTGATCAGGAAACACATGCAGTGCAGATGTTCATTTCAGAGACTGTCACTGAATAAACTGCAAGAGCTATTCTGGTGCAATTGGTGCAGATGCAAGGAGCTCCTGCACTGTACAAAGGGCACAGCAGAAAAGTGACAGGAAAGAGGAAGATGTTACTGCCTTTGTGCTTAGTGCATGAAAACAACCTAAAAACCCATGGAAAATTAACTGTGGGTAGATTGTGACAGACAGTGGAAATTCTTAAGACATCTGAAGAACTGGTTGTTTTGTACATGTATTTAAAGCTTGATTATTATTTTCTGTTTCTTTTTATGATCCTGCTTCCTTTCCAGAGAACAGCTTATGGAAGCACATTTTTGGAAGATCAGTCTGACATATTACACAAAATATCTACTCAATATGTCCTAAAGATAAAAGATAGTTTTCCCAAATGACACACAAGTTAGTAAAGCAAACTGAAACATGTTAGAAAAAAATACCCCACAGTCTGAATTTCCATTGAGCTAGAACACATTTTGCTTGAAAAATATGAAAATCTTTGGTCTTCAAAATTATTTTAAAGTATATTTGAAAGCATTAAATATATTTATTCTGAGTACTTACTACTAAACATTTAACCAAACAGTACTTCTTTCATTATATATGATTTACAGATTTTTAATAAAACCAATTTCTTCAGGAAATGACAGAAAAGTTGAAAGCTTGCTAGTGTGTTCTCAAGACCTTCCACTTACACATACTGCTGTGCTTTGAAATTCTCACTGCTTCAGCATGCCAGAACATTCACTCTGGACCTAAAAACAGATGTGCTTGCTTTATCCTGCTTTTAGCTGCCCTATTAGCAGATCAGTTTTAGAAAGAAACAGTAGTGCAAAAAACTGTTTTCACATCTTTTATATGCATACAAAAACCATAAGCTTTAGAAATTCCATACAGAAAAGTTCAGATACCGTACTTGTCACACTGTATCCTAATCTATTGAAGTTGGAGGGAGACGACCCACCTTGCATTGGTCAGCCATCGACTCCACTTGATTGATCAATCAGTCACCTTTTATAACAGTGTTAATCAAGTTCATGCATATTGCAAAATCTGAGCTCACAATAGGTCAGAGATAACATACCAACTCCACCTTATGTTTCCAATACCAAGATTTGGGTTCTCAAAATTATTCTTGCTTTCCCAAAACAGCCAAAGATAGAACATCCACTTGTTATGAGAAAGCTGCCTGAGAACTCTGATGTGCAAGGCTCTCAAGGCCTTCATGTTTGTCACTTTTACCTGTAATTAAAAATAACCTGAGAACCTCTGCTGTTCACA
Organism: Zonotrichia leucophrys gambelii; assembly: GCF_028769735.1. Taxonomy (NCBI): domain Eukaryota; kingdom Metazoa; phylum Chordata; class Aves; order Passeriformes; family Passerellidae; genus Zonotrichia; species Zonotrichia leucophrys. The sequence continues at coordinate 5,925,851 of NC_088180.1, read as the reverse complement.
GAAACAGGCTGTGAGAACCTGCTCCTCACAGCTGCCTTCTAGGCCATCCCTGAAAAAATCTCCAACACTAATCCTAAACTAATTAAAGCTTTAATGTGCTGCATTCCCAAACAGATTGCACAATCTACAACCAAGCTTCTGCTGCTTCCCAGCCTGCAGACTGCTGGGACAGAGCCCCGAGGTGAGCACCCGGCAGGAACCAGAGGCCACATCCCAAGGCTCTGTCTCCAGCCTCTGTTCCCCACAAAGGAGATTGAACCCGCTCAGGAAACCCAGAGCGGCTCTGAGGGTGCTGTGTCCCACGGCCTCAGGCAGCCTTCTCCATGCAATGTCTGATTCTCTTTACCAAAGATCCCCTCCTGCAGGACACAACCACCTCTCATTCCTGTGCTCCTCTTACATAAATTATCTTTGCTAAAATTGACATTTCAGCAACACAGATATAAGTCGCAAATTTGGGCTAAATTGTCAGAAAGTGTTTTCTGGAAATCTTTTGAGAATAGATCAGTTTTCCATCTTTGTTGATGCTCCAAGTCCTGCATCCAGCTCTCCCCTCTTCCAAAGGGACTCAAAGCCATTTCTCACATCAGAATGCAGCAATTACCTAACAGCACAGCACTCTGGAGCTCAAGCTGCACCAGTGAAACACATCCACAGGACACAGGAATATTTATCTTCTGTTTTAATCTGCTTTTTAGGGAGACAATTGCTCCTTCTCTAGGCATTTGCATCAACTTTTAAAAGCACATTGCACAAAGGGGAACAGCTCTGGAATAGAGAAGGAAGGCAACATACTTACTATGGCCTGAAAGAACACCTGAGAGGGAACTCTGTTCAAAAATACCCAAAGAAGAAAACTTGTGTTTTTCCATGTCTCTAACTACTGAACTACCTATGAGAGCAGATGTAACTACCATCAACCTTTCATTCCCCTTTACCTGCTGTTGTTCAAGCATTTAACAATGCATTTATAAATTTTCATCTTGCTGAGTAAAAAGTTACTTTCTTGTTTTTATTAGGTTAAGAACATTGCTTCTCTCAGGTTTCCAATTCAGCAACCAAATGAAGAAGCAAAATTACATGAGCTTGTATCCAACTCATTCCATATGCCTAGATTAAATGAAAAAGCCGACATAGTGCTGACCTGGACAGCAGTGTAACACTGAAAATATGTATTGTGCTTCCAAGATTAAAAAATGGTCTTCCCTGGTTTCACATGTTCAAACACGAGCAATAACCTTCTTTCTGATTCTCTGTGGCAAATCTTGCCTGCAAATGTTACTGCAATCTCTTCCCTGTGCCACATGACAATTTAAAAATGGGATTTCTCTCATTTCTTTATAACCAGTTCTATATATGGCTATTGCCTTCAGCCATCAGGTATAAACACCTTCAGAGTGTAACTAAGATTGTTTGGGCTGAAGCCAAAAACAGGACTTCCTTTGTTTCCTGTCAGCACCAAGTTCAGCTTTAGCTTACATTATCTTGCCAATATATCCTTCTTTACCAAAAGTTCTGCAGAGAAGCAGCAGCATTCTGAGCCCTTCTCTGAAGCATGAGGTAAAAAGAACATAGTGATTAAACCCATGGTATATCCTCATGCCTAAAATAGTGACAATTTCTAATGGCATTCTTGAGTCTTCTACTGAAATATTAATTCAATATGTCAGCATGTGTCAATTTAAGACTCAAATATTTTCACTGAAACAAAAATAGAGACAAGAAAATCTTTCCATGGAAGCATTACTTCAGAAATGCTATTTTAAAAAAATGAACATTAATGAAGCATTGCAATGAAATGGTAACAAATATATTCAAGTTCTGGCAATTTTGTTGTTTGTTTTCATTTGCAAGGTTTTTATTAATGCATCTACAGATAAATTAATTAAGAATATTGGTGCACCAATTTGCTTGTCAAACAAAATTCAGTTGTATAGACAGAGTAGTTTTTAGGAAAAATAATTTTTCAAATTACCCTATGGCCCAGAGCAAATGGGCTAAGTGACTCAAAAGCATACAAAACCATTTAAAAGGGTGTAGGAATGGTCAGAGAGAGCACAGCAGTTCACTGGTTGGTTGTAAAGAACTTCCTCAGTCAGTTCAAAGAGTACCAACCCAAGCATCAGATCACAGGTGGTCAAGAATATACTTAAATATATAATATGTAATAACTTCCCTGGTAGAAAACATACCTACTACATAACTCTGAATAAGGAATTACAGAGAGTTTTAGCCTTCAGAACTGCTATATGTAGCAAAAGCTTATTATTTTAAAAAACTCTAAGCTGAATGTGATTAAAAGAAATTTTTCATTTGTGTGGTTTAAAATAATGACTGGTAAATAGAGAGTTAAAGATATCCACCCACCTATCTACCTACATGCATATACAGAATTCATAGAACTGCAATATCTTTTGTTTAACATTAAGATTTTTTGATACCTATTCCAGCTGCAAACTCAAACTAAATGAACTATTTCCATATATGTTCTAGGTAAGTATTTGTAGCTTATCAGAAACCTAAGCAATAGACCAACTAAAGCCCCCATGGATAAATGACAGAATTTTTAATATAGTGCCAAGAAGAAGCTAGTGATCACAAACTTTGAGAAATCTGTCAAAACCTCACAGAAAATTCCAAGCATTTTTCCTTCTTTCAACACTCTAGAAATAACATGCATTTGCATAAAACAATATGTGAAAGCAGCCAGAAAGCTACAACAAAAGGCACCAAGTCCATATAAAGACAGGGCAATTTCCTGACTGCAGTGATGCTCTCTGACAGCCAGGGAGCCAAGCTGCTGCAGTCTCCTCCTTGCTCCTGCCAACCTGAGACTTTTTTTAGAAAGCCAGAAACAAAGGCAAGTCTCAATTCTGGAAATGATTCAAAAGCAGCAAAATGCTAACCCCCTCTCTTCACCACGCCAAATTAAAATTTAAAATAAAAAGACTAGCAAATTAACTAAGGGAAGAGCATAAGAAAGACTCCTGCAGTTCATCTCTGAATTGTTTTTAAGTGTTTAACAGCCATGAGTATTTAAGATGTACTGCATTTGTACTTTAAGAACCTAAGAAACACAGACAAGTAGGTTGGAGCTGTCTGCAAGACACATAATGCAGGTGAATTTAAAATGTTTGAGTAGCTGCTACAATAAAAGCTCCCACTAAGTACATTCTACAGAGAAAGCAGATACCACAAGAATAGCATGGCATTTCCAGTAATGAGAACATGAAGCATCTTCCCCTACCCCACATTTAATGATTGGATTCTAAACAAAGAAAGCTGTTGGTGATCAAGGGATTAAAAAAAGGACATACCAAAGTGAAGATAATGCAGGCACTTAGGGTTTTTCTCAAATACTGGCATGAGTATAAAGGCAGACTTCAAAAATGCATTAATATGAAAAGGCACAGAAGACAAACATTTCTATTTATAACAAAATGCTCTTAGTTACTTGAAACTATAGAAGCCCAGCTTTGTGAGTTGAGCTATTTTGCTTCTGCCATCTGGTCTGAAAGGGAATCATGAATATACCTTTCAGACTTTATTAATACATGGACAAGTAAAATACAGGCATGAAATAATTTACCCATAGCAAGCAGAATCTGACTCAGCAATTTACATAACTCCAGAAATTCAGTGATGGAATGTTAAATATAACTTGTACCTTGCATCATGCTGCTTTAACAGACAACTAGGTTAACAGCAAAACAACGTATTTACAAATCCACTTTTAATTTTGACCACTATAAACAGTATGACAATCAATTAAATATATGTTTCTTGCTAGAATAGTCATAGTATAACTACATTTAAATGCAAAGGCTTTCAAGAATTTTTATACTTAAAGTAGAAAATACACAATGGCATGATTTTTTAAATCTGATATGTTAGGGGAGGAAAAAAGGATCTGTACTCACAGTGTTTGAATTCAAATTTTCATGAAATACAGCTCCTGTAGGATACTTCAAATTACTGATAGGAAGCAAACTACTATTCCCCTTACCTAGAAATATTGTTGAAGCTGAGGAAGAGACGCTGGAGACAGGGCAAAGTATCCACATCTTTCTAGAAAGAAAAGATAGGCATAAATTCAGCAGATGGAAATGGCTTTTGAGCCTCTTTACTTGGCCTGATGAAATGCTTTCATTTCTAAATGCTGTAACCTTGCTGCAACATTGATTTGTGTTGAACGTGCAGCTCCATCTCTCCCTAATGCAGACTGCAAGGGAGGGTTTCAGTGCAGATCCCACTCTGCAGAACTCGCTGCATCACTTGCAAAGCAAATCGTGTTAAAGGAAAGGAGGATACTGCTGCTGCTTTCTGAACAGCCTTTTGGGAAATAAGCCAAGGTGCTCTCTCAGCATTTAAGCTGCAGGATAAACATGCTTAAAAAAAAAAAAAAAAAAAGCTTGCTGAAATAAGGTTTTTGAGGTGCAATACAGCAATACAGCAGTGCAATTAGCACTGCAAACAGCAGTGACTCTCCAGTCAGAGAATGATCTGAAGGACTCTGTCACCTTCACAACCTTCACAATTAACATTTAGAAGAAGGTATGAGTTTACAGAATAAGAAACTCTAAATTTATTATTGCACTAAATGTCTTTGAAGTAAGTTTCTTAATAGCAAATATTTAGAAGATCAAACTTGATTTATGAAAAATACATCCATATCAGACAGACAGCACAGTCTGCAGGGACTCACAAGCCATTCACACCTAACCCCTCAGTTCTGAGTCTGCATCCCTAACAATGGCCACACTCCAACTTGGAACCACAGGATACAACCCTGGGAAAGGGAAAGGAGCATCAGAGCTCAGTGTCTTGATTTTAGCCTAGATCTCCTCCTCCCTTCATCAGATTTCTGACATGTCTACATAGCAGCCCAGAACAGTTCATTTCAAAGAGGTAAACAAAGGCAGCTCTAACAAAGCCTGCAGCTCCTATTAATGAAACACTGAATTTAAGCCAGCAAAGCTGCTGAGAGTCACCACTGGATAGGATGACATGTTAGAACAAAGGGATTAAGGGATCAAGCCTGCAGGTGCAAAACTCCTGGGTCAGAGCTGTCCTGAGTCCTCCCAGGTCAGACATGGAAAGACTGAGTTCACAACAGGTGCATTTGGGTGTCCCCTCTGTCCCCAAGGCTACTTGGTGTTCATGCCTAAAAGGGTGGCACACATGTGAGGACAGGCATTATAGGGTTGTGCACTGTAACTCTTAAGCAGCAATGATTTCAACTAATCACTGGGGAACACAAAGAAATTACCCAACAAGACAAATTTCCTAGCATGATGTGTTGCTGTCTTGTAAAACAAGTTTCAAATCTTACAGGTGCAGCAGGAAAATCCCAAAAACCTCCAGCTACTTCAATTTTGATACAAAGTCTTATAGTGAGGGGGACAGAGGGCAAGAGTTCTTTCTTGAAGAAATGGTGAACACCTTGACCAGTCCTCCTTCCAGTTTATGATCAAGCTGCAAATGACAAAACCCAAAATTCTAAATTTTTAGTACCTCAAATTAAACAAGCAGGTCAGTCTTTCAAAGAAAAACATAGATAATCTTCCTAACAGAGACCCCAGCTCACAACTGGATGGAAAAGAAGTAGATATTTCATAACTCATGGGATGCATAGATCTGTGCTTTTGATGCCATGTGAGACTCTTTGTCAGCATTTCTGTTATTCTGCTATTCTCCTGACAAGTCAGACTGTCTGAATGCACTTCAGTCCTGTAAGATGCTTCTGCTATAAACCAAGCCCCAGGACTGCCTCTGCAAATCCTGCAGCTTTGAACCAACTACAGTTCATTCTTACAAAAATAACTGCTTATGATTCAAGGATTTTCAGTCTATAGTGAAAAGCTCAAAAACTGTCCCTAAACTGGTAGTCCAAGGCCAATGGATTGTAAAGGATGATGGCAGATTTAATTTCTCAAACCAGCTACAATCCAGCTGGATAACTTTAGTTACTCAATACAGCAAACTGCAATGGGTAGAGCGTTCAGTATGGAACCTTATTTTTGTTTCACAAATGAGATAATTTTTCCTACACAAGAACAATACACTTAGGGCAGGTCAAAGGGATGTATGTGAAAAATAAGGAAGGTTCACCAAAATAATGCAAAGTTATTTAAAACAGACTTATTTTTAAAATTATTTTAGAACAGCAATTTATTTTTAAAATTGAGTTTAGATTCTTTCATTTGAAGGAATAATCAAGTTTAAAAAGCTTGATTCATGATGAGCATTGTCACAGTAAGTGAGTAACTAAAGCACAGTAACCAAATTCTTTTCATGAGCTTAGGGATGAATCTTTTGCAGCTAAGAGCTACAGCATAACAACATCATGATTAAAATATCTCCTCCACCTGCACAGTCAACCACATGAACCTAAAGTTCATCTTAAATAAAATATAACCCCCCTCCCTCAGCTACTCAAGTGCTCCAGAAATAAACTATCTTGGGTATTCTTTCCATAGAATGAGATATTTCTTTCCATATTTCTGCATTTTTAGTAATTTCCTGTTGCAGCAGAATCTGAATTTCCATACAAAAGGAATGTAGTTTTCATTTTAAATAAATCAAACAAATATAAGAAACACATGCACATTATTGTACACACAAAAAAAAGATAACACCTATCATTAACATATGAAAAAATATTTTATTTTACTGGCCATATTTACTTAGAGTTTTAAACATTATGTGTCTTAGACACAGAGTTAGTGCCATACTTGCTAAAAATAACATTCAAAGAAAAACAAAACAATCCACACTCACAAAACTGCATTTCATTAGAATTTAATCAGAGTAAAAACCCAAAAAGATACCAACAAAAACAACAGTTAAAAACCCCCACAAGCCAACAAGTAAAATAAATATTTCCCTGAAGAGAACATCATCTTCTGAAACACTGTCTCTGCCAGGAAACACTAAAGCATTGAGATGCAGCACAGACTCCAAGTCTGTAAGTCACTAATTTAAATTTCATGCTGACTCTCCACCTATGGCAGCAGAAAGCAAGCAGAAAGTACAAGTTGCACCTGAGAGGACTGAAAAGGCAGAAGCTACAAGCAAAGAGAATTCTAGGTAACATCAATGACACAGGAAGGTACAGTGACAGAGTCAGCAATGAGCAGAAATTTCTCATTTTTAAGATGTAAAAACAATTCCTATTTGGCAAACAGCAGAAACCGAAGAAAAGAAAGGCTCAGCAACAACAGGGGACCAGGAACAAGAAGAATTATGCAGGCCAGAGAAAGGGAGCTATCTAAGTAATCTGCTTTATTTTAAAAAGCTCTTGCTTGAATAATCCACTTGCCATACCTGAACTACAATTCAAATTGCAAAGTGAAAATCTTAATTTTTAGAGTATGAAACTTAAAATGCTGAGTTAAAGTTTCCATTGGAAAACTCTGCTCTTACAATCAATACCTTTTTTTCTCTGCATTTGCCCCAGCAACATTCTTAAGATGAAATTTAACATGGCCTTATGGCTTAGCTAACCTACAGAAAGTGAGATTATTTGTTTCTAGAACATGAACTTGTATGGAAGAAGAGTATCTAAATCTGCATGTTAGAACCACAAAATCTCTTCCCCTCCCTCCCCAAGGAACATCATGTGCTTTCAAGATTTGAAACACTCCAAGTCACCATGGAATCACAGCATAGTTTGTGTTGCAAAGGACCTTTAAAGATCCTCTAAGTCCAGTCTCCCTGAACACATTCAACGAAAATAACACTAAAATGAAAGTGTTTGTTTCACCTTTGTGTTGTACAATTAAGTATTGCAGCAGATAAATATAAACAACACAATATGAGGAAACACGAGATGTCAAAAATCTGAAACACTGATATTGTTTAAAGAAGCTACAGTTACCATTCATTTTGCCAAAAACAAATAAAAGGAAATGAAAAAAAAAAAAAGAGAAGGACAAGAGTTTTTCTCCTTACTATAGCAGAGACTTGATTGTGACGGAGGTTGAGCTCTGTGAGTGAATCCAGTCCATTCAGGTTCTCTACAACAGTGAGGAGGTTTCTGGCAAGGTTTAACACCCTCAGTTCACTTAAATGACTGATGTTTTCTATTTTAGCAATCTGTCAGAGACACAATAAACATGCACACTGTGCTTTATATGGATATAAAATATACATGTATATATGTGACATGTTTTCTAAAAGTATACATGAACTATGAGCTTCATACAATAGCATGCCTGTGTTTCTCTAAACCATGATACTTGTTCTGGATCTCTGAGGATTCACCCATATTTGTCTTGCCATCCTGCAATTAAACTCAGTCAACATTTCCTTCTATCCCATCAGAAACCAGGTTATTTCAGCTGGGCTGCTCTGTAGCAGCAACCTTGAAGACACAAAACCACAGCACTTATCTTCCACCACACTCACTTATCTTCCTAGGATTAGAAAAGGGAGGGACCTAACAACTCAATTACAGTAGACAGGCAGCTGGCAGATGCTTGTTTTTATACTTGATAACCTATTTTAGAGACTCAGGTGATAATGACAAAGCAAAAGAAAAAATAGAGGCATAGAAAGAGCAATAATAGCTAATGCTCCTTAATTTTAGTTTCTATTTCTAGAAATACCATTGTATTTTACAGAGGCATTGATTATTGCTCTGGTGGTTCAGTATGGGTTTGCTACTGCTGTTAGTATTTCCCAGTGATCCACACAAGGCTCTCTATCCAGATAATTATTTCTCATGGCAGTGTGGATCTGTCCTCAGCACCTCTGCAGAATTTATGCCTGACTTGCACCCAAGGAGAAGGACAGCCCCTGCATGAGGGACAGCAGGGCACTCTCAGTGAAAACCATGCTGGGGGGCAGAAAGAAGCCAGCAGGTTTTCCTGTGGAAAATACTTGAGCAGCCCCAAGGTTTTGGCAGTGCAAAGAGCTACCAGTATGTACCATTCCCTGCCAGTCAGAAACAGCATCTCTGCACCACTGTGAGCCCCTTTAGCAGCCATGCCCAGGCACTCCATCCCTTCTCCAGGAGAACAACAGTGCCAAGGTGCAGAGCAGTACAGAGTGCCTGCAGTCACTGACAGGGAACTTCCTGCTGCTTTGCACCAGGGCAGGTGTGGCCATGCCACTCTGCACAAAGTGTCCAGCAGCTCCTGGAACAGGAGAGGTAAGGGAGATAGAATTTAACAGTTTGAGAACTTCCCAATTTGCTGGTAATTTCCATATATCCATACACATGTATGTGTACATGATTGGAATATGCTGCTATAAGAAATATTTCAACAATTTCTCAGTTAAAAAGCATACAAAAGTAGATAGCAAAGCCAAAATTAAATAACATCTTAAACCTTTGATTCAAGGTGCTTAAACTTTTGATTCAATTGCTAATTAAACTGTCCATTTATGTGTATTTTATACGAAAATACTACAGCAAGAGGAACAGAAAATAGCCCCATTTAAAAGATATTTATACAGAGAGACTTTTAAAAGCAACCCCAAGAGCAGACAGTTGGCATGAAGAGCACAGACCTCTGCTGATTTCTGCCCAGCTAGAATGCCACAGTCTAGAATATTAATCCTGGTATTTCACTGCCATTGCAAAGATAATGATTTCATCAGCAACATATAGAAATACTCTTTATCACTTTGCTAAGCTTTAAGATTAACTCTTCTGAATTGCCTGTTTCAATTATGCATGCACACATGAGAGTACACCAGCTTTTCATATGGGCTATTAGGTAAGGAACAATACAAGCTATTATCACTTCTTTTTGGATGTTTCAAATAATACTTATATAATAACAAAAAGAAATTAGGACACAAGTCAAAGTCTACTTGTAAACACTAACATGTAAAACATCATTCCAAATAAACATCATGACACCTTTTATTAACTTACTGACTTCTGGTGACCTCAAGAGCTGCAAAACTTGCTACCAGTTCCCTTTCATGAAACAATATTTTGGTGAAAGACACAGCAAATACAGGATGCCTACTCTATAAACATAAGCAGCCAGGTTATTTTACCATACCTGATTTCCATGAAGATCTAAAACATCAAGGTTTTTTAGGTTCTCCAGATTTGAGATCTTCTTTATTCTGCAAGATTTCAATTATGACAATTATTTTTAATATTAGATTAAAATAATCTTTCATTTTCCAGCTGATACAAAATAAAGCCTTTTTTTCCTAACAAAAGTAACAGAAATACAACATTTTGAACCATGAAAAGAAAATTTATAAATGAGTATAACTTTAAGACTATCACCTTCCTTTCTGACTGTCAATAATTCAATAGCAGCAGAATTTATGTGGCTCTTCTAGAAAAAGAAAAGGATGGAATGCTTGCTCCACTGCAAACCAAAGTCAAAAATTTCATTGTCTTAAAACCTCTCTGTCCTGTCATGTTTTGTCAGATTCCAAACCTAGGCTATTACACACCCAACAGCATCATCTACTGGCTGATGACATTAAATACATGTATCAAGCATTTGCTTTGAGAGTAATCAAAGCTCACACTCAGGCCAAGCTGAAGCAGGTTGGTACAACTCTGTCTGATGTGTAACCACTCACTCACTAGTGGGCCAAGTCCTATCTACCTCAACACCACACTTGTAAGGTAAACTGCACCCAGGGTGGTTATGATAAAGAAAAGAATTTCTCAAAGCACTTGAATATTGTAGTATCCACAACCCCAACATTTTACTATAAACAAAAGTGATTTCTACAGGTGAGATTTTTAATACAAAAGCTCCTAGCTCTAGTAACATATGGCACTATTGAAACTTGTCAGTTTTGAGCACAGGCTGAATTAGGAGGTACACCCTTTATAATCTGCACATAGCTGAAATCTGGTCACTAGTTCTCACTGAATATAAGAAAATGAGGAAAATTTTAAAAGTCAGAGCACAACCTTTAGATGTATGAGCAATTCCACAGATACATGTATTAAATTATTAAAATTAAATTATTAAAATTAAAGGCTACAAGACTAAAAGCAATAAATAAGCATTAAAATCCATGACTCATCTGTCTGGTATGTTTCCCAGATAAATATATCAGGCAGAAATATTTTTATAGGTCATAAATAATTAATGAAGACTACATTTGATCTGAAAAGACATTCCAAAACATGTCACACAAATCTAAGAACATATTTAATAATCAATCAGAATAGAAGATTATATGGGAACATGTGAAGTACTTTGGAAATGTTGCTTAAATTTACTAAGAAAGAAGCTCTGACATCACACAAAATCTGTGTGCTTCTTCAGTGGGATCCCTGACATTTAGCTAATCTTAGGGCAGGTCTCACTGGTATGACAGCAAAATCACAAACTGAAAACTGTATCAGAAGCAAAGGGAAATCACAGTTGCTGCACCACAGAGTGCCCTAGTTAGGTTTTATTATTTTTACCTGTTCTTTCCCAAAAGAAGGACTCTCAGGGATCTCAAAGTTGAAACCCCACTTATCTCTTCAATCTGATTATCATATAAATCTAAGAAAACAAGATGGTGAAGATTAGAAATATTTTGGATACGAGTTATAAAGTTATGCTGGAAATTCAAAAGACGAAGGTGATCTTCCCCATCGATAATTGGGCACACTGTCAGTTTTTGCCTGGAAGAGAAAAGAGAAAACAGAATACACAAGTAAGTAACAATTCAGTAATCCACCTTCTGCTCACCCACTCTGACTGAACAGAAAAAACTATATTATCTTGGTTAAGACAGCATTAATTAGGTTTGCTAATTAAATTTTATCGATAAAGCAGAAACTCCTGCCAATTAAAAAATTAACCTGAAAACACAGCTGAAATACTGGCAAAATTTTCTGAACCCCTCCCCTCTCAGAGATTTGCTTGTTACACAGAAACTACATCGAAGTTTTGTGTTGTGGCCACACTAAAATTCCAACAGATGTGGCCTCACACTCTGTTACGTTTTCCTTCAGCTATCACATGAACAGCCTGTTCAGGTCAGAAATCTGCCTGCCTCAGGGGACAGCTCTGTAGAAATACTCATCACAAGGACACTCTCAGAGACTTTCTCCATGGAACACAGCTCTTCTCTCAAACACACACACACAAACCCAACAATGCAATCCCACCACTGACTGCAGCCATCAGTGGGCACTCTGGTCACTTTAGCCCAGGGCTGGGGCTCTGGGGCGTGTGCTCTGTCACCTCTCACCTTTCCAGGCTAAGTCTGTCTGAGTTCAGGATTTTTTCTTCAGCAGTACGTTGCAGCACAGGAAATGATATTGATGAACTGCTCCCAAAATTTGTGTTATCTATTGGAAAAATCATACAGAGAACACATGAACTATTGCTCTGTAGATGCATGTCTTGAACTGCAGGTGATAAAAGCAAAATTTTCTTTCTTATAAAAAGTAAAGCATGAAAATGCTTTTTGCCTCCATTCAGTACTGTGATTTATCAGTTTCTTTCCTGATATTATGACTACATCCCTCTACATCCTCTTTCCAAAGCAAATCTATTTCTTTGAGATTTTTGTCAACAATATGTTGTAGGCAGATATTTTGTAAATGCCTTTATTTTGATTAGAATTACCCAATGATATTTTAACATAAAATTGTAAACTTGTTTCACAGTTTCAGTATCTGAACTTAAAGAAGGTATTACCCAACTTAAGATGAATTTAAAAAGACACAGATCAAATAGATGTTGATAGAACTAGAAAAATAAAACATCAAATACTGAAACACTCCCAGTGAGCCACAAATAAATGCAAAGTCTTTCAAAGGTAAATGCACACAATACCTAGTGATCATTGGTATTTCACTCCATTATCAAGAAATAGGCAGCCCTTGAAAGCATATTCATAAATTCATCCTCATGCATTTCAATAATATACAAGGAAAAAAGGGAGGTTGTCTAAAAATACCTGTAAAATTAATCAACAAATGTGTTCTGTGAGCTTTGGCTTATTTAAAAAATGATCCACTGAAAAATATTGGTCAAAAATAGACCATTGTGCATGCACACTACTGAAAATACAGGCTTGACTTCTGTGTGCTTGCCCTTTTTTTCTTCTTTCTTCAAATAAATCAAATAAATTAGCAAGGAAAACATGAAATCTGCAATAAACAAGATAAGTGTTTTATTACCATAGCAACGAGTCCATTGTTGTGTGAAATATACTATTAGCTATCTGTTTGAGTAAAACAATTTGTCAGTCAATTTACAAGCTTTTCAGTGCTACTCTTGAATTTTATCATTAGCTACTCTAACAACATTCTCTATGCATCCTTCAAAATCAAAACTGTTAAAAAGTCCCCAAAATATTAAAATCAATTAACATTGTTGCAAAAATCTTACTTTAGTTGTGTCACAGGTTTTTAAGCCCATAAACATAAGACCAGAAACTTAAAATTATCAGTCTGAAACACGACAGGATAGCAGTAAAGTGACTTTTTTCTACTGTCATCCTCCTAAAGGCATGTAAAAGATCCCTATTGCTGCCCTTTTCTGAAAGAAAGATTTATAAAAAGCATTCATTTCAATGCCTGTATTATATTTTTGAAAGAGATTTTTAGTGGTTTCCTGACAATGGTCTATGGACCTGTCTTAACACCCAAAGGGAGTGCTAGGAAACAGCTTTGTAAGGCTCCCAGTAAAATAGAGAGAAACTAATGAGAGGATTCCACTGTTACCTGAAGCATGTGAACTAAAAATGTGGCTCTCTTGTCATGCTCTGGATTTTGTAGGGGTGTGAACAGAAACCTCCCCAAATCCTGACAAAGACCCTGTGCTCTGCTTCAACACCAAGCCAGAAAGTTCTGTCAGACTGGATGGTGCTGGGAGATAGAGCCGCTTATTACACACCAAAGGACTTCATACTGTTAAAAATCAAACTGCAGACTTAAGTTTACTCCAGAACTTGCACAGTATCCAATTCTGAATGGCTGCTGGCCTTCAGTTTGTTACCAGACTCAATAAAGAGTTGCCATGATAACTAAATTAATCTTCTACTCACACCAATCATAGGCAAGCAGCAGCACAAGGCAGAAGTGTTCTTTCCAGTCTCTTCCAGACCTCACCACAGTTAGCAGTGATGGCACCAATATCTTGCTTGGCAAAGCCAAGAGCATGCAAGCACAATTGAAAAACTCTCTCTCAATACCACTGTTCTAAATTAGAAACTAATTTTGTCTAAACATATTAAAATGTTAAACATCCAGTAAAATGTTACTTTAGACAATAGTGTGGCTATTGAGGGAATACAGAGTAGGCCACTTGATAGGTTGTGGCTTTGTAGGTAGAAGAAAACATACTCTTCCATAAGGGGGAAAAAATAGGATGAAAAAAAGCCAAGCAGCGGGTTCAGGCCATGATGCAACAGTAATTACATTGAATTACTGTAGCCAAGTAGGAAACACTGTCACCCTTATATTCTCTAATAATGATACAATCTTTCCTTACCTTTTAAAGAACAAAACAGATACAAAAGACAAACAAACCAAACTTTATGGAATATTACCTAGTCTTCCGGAGTAGTTTTTTTCCAGATCATGCTGCAGAAGCCTATTGTGGAAAGATGACTGCTCTTTATTTATTCTGAATTCAAACTGTAACACAATATTATAGACAAATGTTAGGAGTTTGCAAATGCAAATAATGTCTTTACACAAATACAGCCTCAGTGCTAACAGCTCTCAGGAATTACAGGAGAGAAGTACAGATAGAAGATTAAGAAATCATATATATATGAGATATAGATATATATATATATATATATATAGTGCTTATGGCAGGCTACAGTACAACCCTATGTTTTTAATAGGATTAAATAAAATAAAAAAATACTATCAGATACATTAGATATTGTAAGTCAACAAATGAGTCCTGAAAAGGTAATTTCTATTTGAAAGCATACAAATTTGTCTGTATCATACAATTACATTTGTTAATTCAGCTATCCAGAAAAGGTAATAATTACCGGTTTGGTTTTTTCTGGTATTGAAGAGGTCTGGATGACCAGCTGGAGACCACAATTATTAACCTGCAAATTGGAAGAAGATGAAATTAAATGCTACCTTTCTCAGAAATATCAATACAATTGTTGATTGCAATATTGATATTACATGTCCACAGAACTGCTTTTTAAACAATAAAGCTATTTTCAACAGGAAAACCTACCAAGAAAGGAACTATTTTGCAAAATACTATGAAGAATACATCACAGCTCTAAGTAACATGAATTTTTTCATTTACAAAAATCACACTGGTTTAGCTTTAAAAATACACTGAAAGCGTGACTTCCACAGGGATACATCTCTCAGTGTGAAGAAAACAAGTATTTACATTTTATCACGCCTTATATGTTCAAAAGACAAAACATGTTGGTCTTTCAGCTAGATTTATGCGACAAAACCGAGACATCTCACTGGAGCACAGAACCGAGTGGCTCATCCATGCACCTCCCAGCACGGCACAATGATGTCGGGGCGCTACCGCCCACCGGCACCCCAACCCTGGCAACACCTACCCCGGCACCCCAGCCCCGCAGCACCCACCCCGGTGCCGCCCCGGCACCCCAGCCCCGCAGCACCCACCGCTGCGGGCGCGGCCCCCGGGCCCCGGCCGGGCCGGCCCTTGCTGGGCACCATGGCCCGCTGCCCCTCGGCCCCGCACGGCCCTTGCAGTCCCTGGCCCCGCGCCTCATCGCCCCGCAGAGCCCGCGCCAAGTCCCACGGCCCCACGCCGCCCAGCGCCTGTCAGAAGTGGTGCCACAGTACCGACGGACACGCCGCTCCGCCCCAGCCCCCGTCCGGGGCGGCTCCCCCGCTGGTCGGGACCGCGAGGGGCGGGAAACCGTGAGGGGCGGGAAAAGGGGACAGGGACGGACGGACGGATGAACGAACGGGTAGACGGATGGATGGATGGATGGATGGATGGATGGATGGATGGATGGATGGATGGATGGATGGATGGATGGATGGATGGATGGATGGATGGATGGATGGATGGATGGATGGATGGATGGATGGATGGATGGATGGATGGACGGACGGACGGGGCGCTCTGTGGTCGTCCTGCTTTGCGCGGTGTCTCCCACACCCCACCGCCTCACAGTAAAAAGCACATATTATGATTGTATTTTTCTAAATTCTACAAACAAGTGGCTCTGTGTGGAAATCCGTGACAAAGCCAGAAGCGGGATGGCCCCTGTCGTGCCTCAGGAAATTTTCTTTTGTGGGCATAGAGTGGTCACCAAATGTGACAATCACAAAATGTGACAGTCAACATGTGCAAGCTCCTGGTGCTGATCCTGCAGCAGCTCCTGGAGCCCAGGAGCTCGCATGATGCATAGTAGATGCTTTTAAATACACTCATCAAGAAATTAGTGGTAGGAAAAATAACGGTGTGGCTGCCAGTGCGTAGAAGAGCTGTGAATTGCCTCATGGTGTCTTTCCCAATCAGAATCGTGGAATCATCAAGGTTGGAAGGGACCTTTAGGATAATCAAGTCCAAATGTTAACCCAGCACTATAACTGTAACCCCTAAACCACAAACTACATGATCCAGTGCAGATCCAGACACTCTTAAACACCCCCCCGGGCAACCTATTCCAATGCCTTGCCACACAAATAAATAAATATTCCAGGTTTAGCTTCTTGTATTGTCATTTTATATTTCATCTGCTGGAAAATGCACCATAAGAAATCTGTGCAGATTTTGGTTGTGCAGTTGAGGTTCATGGGTTTAGGATGTTTACTGCATACCAGTGAGCCATGGGTTTCCCTCTAAGGGACTTCTCTACATTAATATATGTAGTTTTAAGTTCTGCTGTGTTTACAAATACTGCTTTATCTCTAATGGAAGTTAAGCATTATAGAGCACTCTTACATTAAAAAGAAAATAAAACAAAACAAACAAACCCAAAAAACATCAGTCTGGCAATTTCAATGGAAATCTAATCAACAGTGTTTGAAATTACATCAGTTTTCATCTGGCCAAAAGCCAGTTCTGTGCTGCGACCACTGGTAGAACAAATAAACACATCTAGTGTCCTTTGCTATAAAACCAAGTTCCCTCAACCTTGACAGAAAGATATATCAGATAAACTGAAAGTCTCTCTCAAACATCATTTGGGTTAGCTATTTGGGTAGCATAAAATAGTTCTTTGTTCATACTCCTGACCTTGTTTGTGCCCAGGGAGGCAAACAACTTCCATGAACTCATACAAAATCTGACCCACAGCCCCTGTCCATATTCTTGCCTAGAATGTGTAATTTGTGTTTGTATTTCTCTGTCCACTGGAAAAAAAAACAGCAAAGTGATGTATTACCCAAGACATAATACAGAATGTTCCATCAGCAGAGAACTAGAGATTTGGTTAGTGGTGCTTGTAAGCATATTTCATAAACAAAATACTTTATTGCTTAAGGCACATTTAAAAATCAGCCAAAGCCTGGGGCAGGGCAATCTCAGAATGTGTCCATGCCAGCAAACCTGACTCATGAGGACTGTTTGCCACAGTAATGAGAAGAACTGGCCATGAGTGCAGTCTCACTCTTTGTCCACCCAAATTTTTAAGAAGAAAATATTGAAGCAATACAAACACAAACAAGGATGCCATAAAAGAAGCTGTGACTTGAAGATCATTTAGCAGTTTGGGTACAGACAGTGAATGAGTATTTACATGGTAAATTGAAAAGCTTTTGATTCTAATATTTAGCACATGAACGTTAATTTCACTTTAGTAGCTGAAACAGTCCACTGAAATATAGTGCAATAGTCTTAAGTTCAAAATAATCACTGCCTAAGTGTTTCAGAAAAAGGGCCTCTATTTTAATTAGTTCTTAAGGGGAAATATTTTTATTCCGTGTAAGTGCCATGCAGAACTATAGAGGAGACTCCTCTGCAAAACCAGCACGTATCCAATCACGTCCTTGTTCACTCGCGTATCTTCTTTCCAAATCTCACCCTCGGCATTTAAACCACACTTACCCCAGCGAAACCTTTCTGACTTTCAGAAACGCAACGCTCTGGTCAGGGAGCGGCGGCGCAGCCCCAAGGCTGCACCAGGAGAAGAAGAGCAGCCGAACCGCTGCTTTCCGGCGAGGAGCCCGCTGTTTTCTGGTGAAACAAAAGCAGTCCCTGCTCAGCCGTCAAGGGAAGGACTCCTCAGCTGCCCGGCGGGCCCGGGGGCGGCATGGCTGGAGGAGGGTCGGACCCTCCCGCTGCCGTGCGGCCGCGCCGGGGGAGTGGAGCTGGGAGCGCCGCCCCAGCGGGAGGGGACAGGGGGGGACAGGAGGGGAGGCGGCCGGCGGCTGTCGCAACCCGGGGCATCGCGGGCTGAGCCCGGCCGGGGAGCTCCATGGCCCAGCCGCAGCCGGCAGAGCCCGGGGCCGCGCCCGCCGGGCCGGAGCTGCCGGCGGGGAGTGGCCCCGTGCAGATCCGAGTGGCCGTCCAGGCGGCAGCCGAGGAGGACGAGGAGGACGAGGAGGAGGAGGGCGGCGGCGGAGCGCGGTGCCCCAGCTGCAGCGAGGAGGACTCGGGGCGCTGCGGGCGTTCCAGGTGAGCCCCCGGGCAGGGCGGGCTGCGCGGGGCGAGCAGCGGGGCCGCCGCCGACACCCCCGGAACGGAGCGGGCCCGGCTGATGCAACGCCGAGGGGCGGGTGGGAGACGCTGGAAAGCCTCCAGCACGGAGAGCCGGCAGGGAGCTGCCCGCAGCACCGATGGCTCCGCCGGGCTGCCACCCACCCGCCCCCGACGGGACTGCCGGGCCCGGGGCTCCCCAGAGCAGAAACGCCGGGCTCTGATGCCCCCGACATTTCCAACTCACTGCGTTTTACAGAAACGTTGCGGGGGTTAGCTGTAGCTGTGTTTTGGAGTTTCGTTTTGGGGTTTGGTGTTTTGGTTTTTTCCCTCTTTCTGCCCGTTTTGGCTGGGTGGCCTGAAATAGCTTCGAAGCTTACCAGAATCTCTTACTTGTAAAAGGAACATCCAGGATTTTTGTGCCAGCAAACTGCAGGAAGACAAAGATCTACTAGTTGTAGTTCATCCTGTGGTCTGTAGTAAAGCTGCAGATGGAGTCATAAATTGTCACATAAAAATTTAGGTACAGTAGCAAGAAATTCAGTATTCTATTTGAACATTTATTATTTCTAACTGATTTTCTAACTTCATACCTAGCACTGACTCAGAATGAACTGCAATGTAGTATTTTAAATTACAGAGGGGTTGTAGGGGAGTGAGACATTTTCTGTAGCTGCCAAAACTGTCAGCTATGGACTACAGAAACAGGAGTTGAACAGAGCTAGGCACAGTGCAGTTAAGGTTTTTAAACTGAGTCAGCTTAGTTATTCCAAAATCATATGTGACTGTTGTATTTTTATAAAAATGTACAGCAGCCTACACTATTGCATTCCATGTACTGATTTCTTAAAATCAGAATATTACTTACATTTGTTATCTATGATAGTATTACTTGTGAAGAGCTTCTAGCCCTGGCCTAGACTAGGAAAAAATAACATGGTTATTTTTCCAAGCTTTGGAAGACAATAGCTCTTAAATATTCTTAAACGTAACTTATTTAATCCTCTGCAGTAGGTATTGTCTTCAGAAATGTCTGCTGACAGTGTTGTTGTATATTCAATTCTTATGGAGGTTGCCTTTTTGTAAATGGCCTTCTCCTGATCAGGAAAGGTCAGAGATGTTGCCATGGAGGGAACTCTAAAAACTCCACATCAAAAGTAGGTGAATGGAGTTTACACATGCTCCTGCCATTTACAAATAACCTTACCTAAGGATTTCCTTTTTTGGGAATGCAGCATCTGACAGGAAATTATTTACAAACATTAGGAAAATTATTAGGGATGATCTAAAACTGCTGGGAATGAGCCATCCCACTCTCCAGCTGAAGCTTGCAGACAGCTTGCCATCAGTAGGCACCCAGTGCTGTATTCATGGTTTTGTTAACAAACATGGACTGCCCTTGAGTGACTGTACTCTTGGAACTTATAAATTACATTGCCACACAGTATTTATTAATGCAATACTTCATTCATTTGGAGACTCAGCTAAAATTTTTCAGAAGGTTAGATGCTATCCAAACAATTTAATATATTGTGAGATATTTAAAATTCCAGATCTGTTCTCTCTGTAGATATGTTTAGTTTCTTGTGTGACTAATGACCAGATGAGTCACCACGCTGAAAGATTGTTTTTCATTCTGTTTTACAAGCATATAATCACAAAGCTCTGAATAAAAAAAAAAAAAAGTTGTGAATAACTACTAGGGTTTGGTTCTTTGTCAATGTTGACTGAAATGATTTATCAACTATTTTTGTAATAAATTTGATACCTGAGAGGTGCTGCAAATTGATCATTATCACAAATTAACATGGTGCTAGTTACAAATTTCTGCATTTATTGTATTTCCATGCAGCATTTAGTGAGAGCTGTTGTAAGAGCCCATAAGATTTTGTAAAAACTGATGTGTCCGCCAAATATAGAAATAGTGTACAGGTCAAACTGTGAACAATATTTGAGAGGTGAAATGTTTCACCCTGATTCAGTATGACAATGCTGTAGGTCTCTGCAAACATGCAATTCATTTTTGTTGTTTTCCAAAGCACAACACCCTTTTTGTCTCTGAACAAATATCTATGCTAATAAATCCCTAAAATAAACGTTAGCCTGATCCAGAACTAAAGGCAAGGTTTTCCTAGCAGAGTGTGGATTTGCAAAAAGGCTGAAGTGTTCCAAGCTTCTTGTACTCAGACTCATTCTGAATCAGTAGTAAATGAAGTAGTGGGAAGGGATTATCATGAATGAAAAACAAACACCATTGGTTTTTGCTTCCTCCTGAAACCAGCACTCACAGCTGGGTACTGGATATTTTTTACCATCCTGATTTTAACTTCATCTATCATCCTCCACTTCTGGCTTCGCCAAATAACAGAAATTCTCTGTCCTGGTCTCTCATTCTTGTCATTCCTTTGAACTGTACCCTATTAAAGGCTGGGGAGATTTTTAACAGGGAGACTTCCAGGACTGTGCAAGTATCCACACATATCAGATGTGCTGCCCTACCATGAGAAGAACTATAACAAATAAATGTACTGTAAGCTTCAAACAGCCAGGTGCCAGAGAGCTGCTGTAAGTGGTGCCAGCAGCAGGCAGAGTTCCTGTGCAGAGCCCCCTGACCCACCCACTCTCTCCAGAGAGCAGCACAGCCACAGCACTGCAGCCACTGCCTCTGTCACCGCGCACAGACCTGTCCAGGGCAGGGGATTCTCTGGCGGCATCCTCCCTGCCAGACTGGCCGCACAGCACTCCTGTGTGATGCCTGCTCCTTTTCCTAAGGATTCCAAAGCCTGAAAAAGCTACTTAAGACAATTTTGGGGAAATGCATGGCTCCTTTTCATTACTAATGTACCTGGGAGACCAAACTAGTACACAATTTATGGCCTACTTAGTGGATGTTTTTATTTTTTTTAACAGAAACTTGCATGATGATCCCACAAAACTAGACCATTAACAGCTTGAAAAAATGACCCTGTCGTTTTTGTCACCTGTAAATGGAAATGTCTATTACAGCAACAAACATTGCAAATGGCAAGATGTTTATCTTGAATCCACGGCTGCAGTATTTTTTGAGGAATAGAATGCTCAACAGTGCTCCATTTTGGCAAGGTACCCAGACAATACGGGAGATAAAGAGAAGAAATGAGAATGACCCCATGAGGTCATTCCTCATGAGGGGCCTGCATGTGTGCATATAAACATGTTCCTGAGGTACACAAGCCAGCAGGTTTAGCCCCTGTGCTAAACTGCTGGTTATGTTACTCTGTCACTCTGGAAGTGACCTATAAAACTGCAGCAATCCTGTCAGTCCTCCTTACTCCCTGCATATCAGCTCCTGCATCCATGCAGCAAAGAGGTTTAAGAAATCATGACTGCATCCAGTTGGAATATTCATTCTCTGGTATGTGACACTACTCATGAAGCACATAAAGGTCAGGCCTATGTTTAACAGCTTCACACTGAAAAATATAACACTGTAACTGGAGGAACTTTGTACAGTACCAAGTTCCAGGGCACCTTCATTTCATGTTTTAGTAGAAAATTGAGTTGTCAGTGCTTTCAAGCCATTAGTGTAGATGTCTCATTGTTCTGCACTGATATCAGCTTTTGGAATGAGCTCAGGAACTCGAGTCCTTGTGTTGACTGGAAAGCTTCATGCTCTGAGCCTGCTGGCTCTGCTGGTGGGTCAAACCTGTCCAGTGCCCACATCTAAGGTCAGTTGCAACCAGAATGGTTATGCCCTTTCATTTTGAAAGGCTATTTGAATCCACTAATAGAAAATGAAGATCTGTTGATAAAATGATTTAACTGTTTTCCAGTGGTGGTGAAAATGATGATGACTCTGACCAGAACTGGAAACCACCAGAAAATGACCTGATCCAGAAGTTAATAGCACAGATTGAATATTACTTCTCAGATGAGAACCTTGAGAAAGATGCCTTCCTTCTGAAGCATGTGAGAAGAAATAAGATGGGCTATGTCAGTGTTAAACTCCTCACTTCATTTAAGAAGGTAAGCTAACTTTTTAAGACTTGAAGGGTCTCATGCAAGCCTGATGAATCTAAAAACAGTAGAAGAGATTAAAGTAACATTTTATACAGGCAACTTTATAGTCTTTCTCTTTATCTGCCTGGTTTTGCTATGATGGTTAGGTTTGTACTCATCCAGAACTTTCACTGCTGGACTCGTTGATGATTGGCCAGGGAAATAATTGGCTTTAAAGCCTCTATGCTTTTAAATTATCATTCTTTGAGACAGGAGGACATTAGATAAAATTAATTTCCATGACAACTACTCATGAACAGCTGGGTAATCCTGGTAAAATTACGTTCCTGTCTCTGAGAAGGAACAGTGAATCTGACTTTTGGACAGAGAACTAAAACTGAAGAGTAGTATAAATTATCTGGTAACCAACGTCCCTTAGACTTGGAGTTTTTTGGTTTTTTCTCCTTACATTAGAAATGTAAGGAGAAAAATACATTTCTCCATATATTAGAAAGACCTATGTAAATCTGTACATAACTGATTTCTAGAATTACACTAGAAACACTTTGTCAAGATTCTATATATCATTGTTTTGCAGAGTTATTCAGTCTAGAAGTTAAGGCACACTCAATTTCCTCAAACAACTTCAGATTATACTGGTAACAGATAAACTCGTTATAAACATCTAATGAAATGGAAAAGTTTGGGGTGTTTTCTAGACTGTGATTTTTGAGGGAGGAAAGATCAGTTCAACACAATGAAGACTTAAACTTAACAAAACTTCTTGTTTGGCAAAGGTAACCTCTATAAGAACATACATTTTGATCATGGTTCAGGCCTAGATGTGGAATGACCAACCACTAGTTGAGCAGGCTTTCAGATGTAGCAATGATTCCCAGTTTGAGCTTTAGTGCCAGTTCCTGTTTTCATTTGATTCAACAGGACATGAGCTTTACAGGAGCTCACTGATGCCCATTACAGCATGAAAAAGGTATACTTTCTCAGTAAGTCTGCTACATGAAACTTAAATCCAGGGTTCTGCTTGTAGACTGAAGCCTGCATCTGCCTTAAAATTCAGTGACTAGTTTGATTGGGTTTGCTCAGTTGTGTGCTTAACCTGTGTCTGTCCCGAAGGTGAAACACCTTACCCGTGACTGGAGAACCACAGCCTATGCACTGAAGTACTCCAGCACTCTGGAGCTCAATGATGATAACAAAAAGGTTCGAAGAAATACTCCAGTTCCAGTGTTTCCAAGTGAAAATGTCCCTACCAGGATGCTACTGGTGTATGATATCCACATGATTCCTGAGCTGCAGGCCCTTAACAAAGAAGAAAACGGATGCATGCAAGAAAGGATAATGGAGCACCTCCTCAAAGCCTTTGTAACTTTTGGTGCAATTTCATCAGTTCGTATTCTCAAGCCTGGCAGGGATCTCCCACCTGATATCAGGAGGGTCAGCAATCGGTACACCCAGCTGGGAACCCAGGAATGTGCAATTATAGAATTCGAAGAAGTAGAAGCTGCTGTACGTGCTCAGGAGTTCATGTGTGCTGAAAACAAAGAGACCGGCATGAAGGTTGTCCAAATAGGCATGAAACCACCAAAGAAAAAAGTTCCCAAAGACAAGAACCGTGATGAAGATACCAGCAAGAGCCTTAAGAAGGCTCGATCCCTTAACAAGAGAGTTGAGGAACTTCAGTTTGCTGGTGATGAATCTTCAGCCAACAGCTCTTCTGACCCGGAGAGCAATCCCACGTCACCACGGTCAGGACGCAAACGTACCACAGCAAATACCACGAGTAATTTGAGCCCCATCATCCACCCTAACAACCATTTGAGTCCTAACATGTCACCCAGATCAAGTCCTTGGAACAGTCCATCTTCACTAAGAAAAGGAACGAAAAAATCTCCACTGGCTGAAGACAGCAAGATTAACGCAAGCACTAGCCCTGAAATTCCAAAAAAATACACTGATTATTCCTCAGACAGCAGCATCACTCCTTCTGGGAGCCCCTGGGTGCAGAGAAGGAAAGCACAAACTCTGACCCAAGAGAAGAGCCCTGTCAGCAGTCCCATGTTGGCTCGGAAAATACAAAATGCAGACGGTCTCCCTGTAGGGGTGCTGAGGCTGCCTAAAGGTCCTGATGGCACCAAAGGATTCCACAATGGCTGTGAAAGAAGGAAGGCTATGAAGGGTGAATAGACTATTCTTTAAAAACAGTTTCACGAATCAGCCAACTGCTGTTGACCAAGCCTGATGAAAAACTGTCACTTGAGTGACTCAGTTAAGTCAGTATTTAATTTTAAAAGCTTTTGTATTTATATAGAGACTTTATCATTTGTATATTTGTATATTTTCTTCACAGAACAGATGAGGCTGGAAGGCATCTCTGGAGATTGCCCAGTCCACCTCCTTTGCTAAAGCTACAAGTCACTGCTAGGTTTGAGTGTCTGCAAGGACAGACTCCCCAGCCTGTCTGGGTGAGCATTCCCTTGTTCAGCCACCCACACAGAACCAGTCTGTGCCCCTTTTCCTGTTACTGGGTATTGCTGAGAAGTGCCTGGCTCCATCTTTACTTCTTCTCATCAGATATTTAAAAACCTTGATGAGATCTTCCCCCAGAGCCCTCTCCACTCCAATCTAACCAATGCCCACTCTCTAGGGCTCACAGGAGGGATGTGCCAGCCTTTTAATCAGCTGAATCGCTTAGCTAATGCAGGGTCCCTACCTGCATCCATTCTTTTTAATGTATTATTTTGAAACACCTAAATATTCAAGCAGCCATATAAATCATTGATGTAAGTACATGATCTGCCAAGCTAGGATCTTGAGGAGCAGTGTGTACTTACACTTTAGTGGCTATATTATGAAAAGCTATGGAATGGTTACCAGTCTCATCACAGGGAGCTGAGGTTTTGAGGACTGCCTGTGCTTGCCTCAGAAGGAACAGAGAAACCAGCGCCACAGTGAGCAATTGTTCTCACATACATCACCAAAGCAGTATTGTTCAAGACTGCTTGTATTGAACCAGTGTGCATTTTCATGAGTAAAGACTCTGAGCACTGGAAACTGCTCTGTAAGTGTTCTCTTGTATAATCAGATGGAAATAAAAATATTAACTCTAGATCTATTTTGTTTACTTAAAAAATAAGTTGAGCTGCACATGAATAGATAACTTAAACCTTATCTTATACCACATGAAATTACAGTAGCAGTTACTCAAAATTTCCATTGCATTCAGGGAAAAAAATCTTCTCTGCCCCATTACTGATGGCTAATTCTGTGATGATACTTCACTCTGTGTCACAGTCATTTTTATACAATATTATAAACTAAACAGTAGTTTGTAAATTTGACAAGCAGGCTCTGCAAGAAGTGCTTAAATTAAAATTAACTACAATGCTACATGAAGTCAAAGAAGGAAACTGTAGTTTTATTTACAAAAGTTAAACTGGAAAACTAGCCCAGGGACACTAAGAGGATTTCAAGTTGCAATGGTCATCCTGGGAACTGTGCATGACATCAGATGGTGATTCTTCATTCCAAAAGTCCACATCCTGTCCAACTTCCTAAGTGTAACATTTCTGCTGTGTAAATAACTGCAGTAACTCACAGTTAGACTCCTATACACAGAAATCCCAGCTCTGTGTGTTGCTCTTTAGCCACCCACGTACATTCCTGGTTCTTTCACTGCACTCAGATGGAATCCTCCAGGTGACCTCCTGACTCCCATGACACAAACTGCAGCATGTGCACCTTCACAGACTCTGTGAGCTCTCTGCACCAGAACACACAGGCAGGTGCTTGGAGAGTGAGCCCTGTGGCTGCCCAGGACAGGGAGAGCCAGGGGCTGCCACAGCAGCAGGGAGAGGCTGGCAGGCAGCACGGTGCTCAGGGACTCACCCCACACAATCCTGCTTCTCTTCTGTACAGCTCAAACACACACATGCACACCTGGAAGTAGTGGTTTCAAAGACATGGAGCTTGAGGCTATTTTTATTCCTTTTTTTACAGAACAAACAGCAACTCTAAAAAGCATTTTAAGAATGAGACCACTTTGCCAAGTAGCTCAGTTACTGAAGGCATTCAAGATTCTTAAGTGCCTACACACCACCAGTGCCCAGGGCGCCAGCAGAGACCCCTACATGCTACTCAACCCTCAGCAGCTTTAGTCACACATGTACAGCAATACAAACAGATACAACAGTAATTCCTTGGTATAAATATTTAGTTCTCCCTGAGTTGGTTTCTGTCTTCACATCCAGTCAAGAGCTCAAAACCTGAAAACAATACAAACCCCGAAAATACACACCACACATTCAAATTGCTTGGCTGAATGCTGCCAACAGAGATGTTTTAAACACCAATAGCTCTGCCTTTATTTTGTTCCAGCTCTTCAATGTTTATATTATGATGATATATTTCAACTAAGTATTTTTAAAATGTTATATCAACTCAAGAGAAACAGGGTGACAACACATCTGGCATTTTAGTCACTGCTTGAGAACCCCTCTCACCTACCAAAAGAACATTTACTTCTGTCCCCAGTTACAAGGGATGCATTCCAGTTGCTTTCAATTCATACAGGCAGTTTATGGCTGGGTTAAAAACCCTGAGGTCTGAAAAAAGCTGAGGACTTCAGTAAAAAAAGCTTCTTAACTTAGCTAATAAACCCGAGCTATTCAGGACAACAGTCTGGTTAATCAAACAGAGCTGGCTTCAGCTTACACCATTGCTCCCTCAGCTTGGATTTTACTGCATTTGAAGCAAAAATATAGTTGATTGATTCATAGGAAAGATCCCACATCTGTGATCGAGTCAGATTAAATGTTTTTGCAACCAGCTCATATTCTTGCGATAGCTCAGTGGCGAAGACACCTTTATCATCAGTCTGGAGTTAAATTGAAAGGAAAGAAATAAAAAAGTTTAAATTAGTTCCTCTGTATCAAAGAGATTTCTTTCTATACATACAAACCAGTTCTATCTTGCTGTCTCACATTTTATTCTGCTGTTCTTTCATCTCTGCATGGTTATTTAATTCTCTATTTGCCCTATTTTCACTAAAAATGAATAAATTATTTAAACATATAAGAAAACTTCTTAAAATGATGGCACAATTTATCAAGAAAATAGGATTTCCTATTAAAATTGCTAGAAAGATGGGTATCAAATGATGCATATATCCAAGGTATGTCACTATGTGCAGGTCTCCTTGTTCCTTTTTTCCTTCTACCCAGATAAGCTATAAGGTGCTATAAAATACATATATATATATGTATACACACTCACTTGAGCAATGCTATGGATTATGGGGGTTAAACTAACAGGATAATACTGAAACCCTGCCAATGGCAGCACAAGTACTTGGCACCTGCAATGCTTAAAGACCTCAATGAGCTATCAAGAGAACTATCAAGAGCAGGAGCTCTCACCCAGCACAAGGAACACCAGGTAAGCACAGCTGCATATGCAAGCACTGGAATCATGCCTTGTAAGAGAAATCTGCCATTGTGCAAGGAGCTATGAAGTTCACTGCTTGTATAGCTGATCATTTTATCCCACAGAAACAAGTCCTGACTTTACAATAGAACCAAGATAAATACTAGCAATTCCCATTTGAATTAAAAGCATTTCTCAAACTGAACAGATTTCCTAAAAGCAAATTATTTGCTACAAGGTCAGAAATTGTAAGTCAGTTCTAATCCATAAACAGAGAAAAAATTTTCCAACTTCACTTAGCCCTTTGCTTAAATACATGCTTAAAAGTCAAAAAGCTTACACAAAGCACTGCAGGATGGCCCAAGCTGTACCAGTATCCAAAATGGTGTTTGTCACAGGAAGGCACTGTCTGAGATTTTATGTTTGATGTCATGCAAAATTCTAAGGGAAAAACAGAAAAAGAAATGAGGACATATATTAAAACAAGACACATGTTAATTGACTTAGGAAGGTCCTGAATAAAAATTTAAATCAGCAACTGTTGATTTTCTACGCTTCTTTCATAATTTCTCTTGAGAAAAGTTTGCTAATTGATTTCTATGGGGTATAAAATTTAGGGAGCTTGCAAACTAGATACAGAACCACCACACAGTCTTGTACAGTAATGACAAATTATGATTTGGGATTTGGTTTTGCTTCCATCTGAGATACAGAAGGAAGCAAAACTGCTGCCACAAAGGTGCCAAAAACCCCACAAGTGTCATGAGTGTACCTCTATGGGCAAGTCTCATTGCCACATTTGTCCAAGTCACCTTGGTGATACACAAACTGGTGTCACTAGATCAGCAGCACATATCCTGTTCTGATATCCAGAGACAAAGTAATTTTAAATATTTTTTTCCTTACCAATAGGTATATGATTCTGCTGAACCAGTGACACTATCTCTTCAGAACCTGCTGCTGTGGAGTTGAGAAATGTTCCATGTCCAATTCTGTCAGGAGGCAGGCCCAGGAGAATCTTGGTCTCCTCTTCTTGATTTGGAATCTAGAGAGGATATATGTCACATTCTGTCAAGGCAGCATAAAACAGCACATTATATAATTACAATGGACTTTCAGTTCTATTTTCACAGCATCTCTTACCCAAAAGAAAGTGTTAGTGAAATAGAAACAAGTACAAATATGCTGATGACATCATATGTCATGGTTAATTTCCAGAAAAAAATAACTATCTTCAGTAATTATTGGGCTTCTCAGAGCCAATTCCAGCCACCATTTGAACAAAAGCTCAACTCTTTCTACTGTTCCCAGTGGAACTAACAGAGTTCACTGCTCATAAATCTGTGTGGATTTCACTACATGATTGTTGATCTTAATACCAGAAAGAAAGCAGTGGATCTCTTAGAAAGCTCCTCATTTCACACCTAAACCCACAATTTATATAGTGCTGGAAGAAATAATCAGGCTATTCAGATTTAGAACCAAAGGTTGAAGATTTCTCCTTGTTTTCTTGTCTCAAATACCCCAAACCATTAATACTTTGGCCTGAGAAGTCAAAAATGCACAGAAGGTAACTTTAGTTTCATCAAGATTTTCACAAAATTACAATTACCGAGAAGCACCAAAATAAAAAAAAAAAACCACCAAAAAACCCTGGTACCTCACAAAGATGCAGTGCCAGCTTCAGACCTGCTTTTTTTGCTTCAGAGAGCGGCTCCAAAAAATCTTGACCATGTCCTGCCTGGAAAACAGGAACACAACACTATTCTACAGCTTACTTGACAAAATCCCTGCCATTACCATAATTAAGAAGTCTAGCAGCATCCAAACACTACATTCAAACACTGTTACATTTAAATCATTCCACTTTTCCCATTACTTCAGTGTGGAAGGTAGCAAGACAAACAAGCCTGTGCCATATGGTTTAGAGCAATGGATCAAACACCAGTAGCTCAGATGATGCCTGACTTCCAAGCCAATTGTCTTGATTTGGATACCTTTTACACAGCTACCACCTAGAGCTATTTCACTTCAGCTTGGGGACAGCTGTTCTCAAACATTTTTGCTTTCTTAATATGAAATGAACACTTGGTGCAGTAAACAAAATGTAAACTATTGACAACTTGCCTCCACCCAGTTTTCTGGGACAATTGAGGTACACACACTTCCCAGATAAACATTGCATTTCAATGGTTCTTTTCTCATTCACACACTAATCTAAGGGTTCTTTGTTAGAGTATCTACCCCTTACAGCAACAGGGATTAACCCAGTATCAATCCATTCCAGCTAGGCACAAAAACTGGAAAAAAATTGTGAGAAAAATCTATGATTAGAACCACCTGCTGTTACACAACATTCACTATCACACTATCTTCAAGAACATACTAAAATTAACCAAAAACTTACAGTGGGATCACCACTGAGGTCAAGTCCTACTACAACCCCATCACTGGAAAGCAGGAACTCTTCAGCAAGTTTAACAGTCTGCTTAGCAACTGCTGGACCATCTCTTCTGTTTATTGCTATTAACAGCCTGGGACAGAAATGCATTAAATTATTAAATTAAATTATCATTAAACTATATACAAGCTGTAATACCAGGAGCTCAATGGATCTGACACCAACAAAAAATGCATTCCTTTGCAATCCTTCATTCCTAGAACACTTTCCTATACAAATATTCTTTATACTTCATGGCTGAGTATAAAGAGTATTTGTATAGGAAACTGTACTAGGAATTAAGGTACCAAAGTGCAGAGGGCCACAGAGAAAGAAGTTGGCCCATGATATGAAATAACAAACACGAAGGATGAAAATTCTTCAGTTTCCACAAATAAATCTAGGAAAGCTTGCTACAGAGGCTCTAAAGACAGGAGAGCAAACTGTCTCCAAACAGCCACTGACACCTTCTGAAACTTCTCTGCTGCTCAAGACCAGCTCTTCTTTGCAGTAGGTGCTTGTACAGCTAATCAAACTAAATCTTTGCAATGAAGCTGAGCTGTGAAAAAGGAGCCTATTCCATGAAAAACAGTTCTTTTCCTGAAAATGTTGCAAAGAATGGACAGTCTTAAAGATGAGAGGTTTTACCCGGTTTTCCTCTTTACCAGTAAAAAAGAAGATAAAAAGTCAGGTCCCTATTTTAATTACCTGTTTCCTTTCCATATAATCTGGTTTAAAACCATTTTTCTTTCATATACTGATGGCTTGTAAACCTCTCTGGAAGCATGACCAAGCATCAGACTACACAAAGCCTTGACACAGAGGTGCTCCACATGCTTTATTTACCTTACATCTATATCCAAGCCTTCCTCTTGACACTGCTTTATACCCTCAAGTACAGTTTCAACATACATCCTTTTGGTCATACCTGCAAACACATGCACACGTTTGGAACAAACACATTTTAAATTATTTTTATTATATTGCAGATCCAGCTCTCTAGTCTCCTAAGTTTCATGTTGCACCTTTAATTTTAGATGATACAGTCTTCTAACCCATGTAATTCTAATTCTGTCTGTAAATACAGCTTTACTGTGAAGTACATATTTGAAGTAAAACTCTTCCTAATTTGTGTGAATCAGAGAATCACAATAAGACTTCTATTATGTGTTTCTACTAAACCACACCTAGAAGAAAAAACAAAAATAAAAAAGTAAAATATATCAGCTTTTAAAAATATTAGCAGACTCAGATGCCATACTCAAGTGAATAACCCAATCTCATGGGTCATAGACTTATGACCAGCCCCTTTTGTTCCTCAAAAATCTAACAGGAAAGTGACATGCTTTTTACATGGTTAAATCTCAGTTTTCATACTTAAAGTATATTTTTATTGAGGCAACTAAATTTGACTTTACTTGTTATTAACATAGTTTTCAACTAAGTTTTATAGTGCAAGAAGATCACAAATTAAAAACCAGAAAAGACTGTACCTGTGGCATTTTCTTCTCTTGGAGTGCTTCTCAATTCCAGATACTTAACACCATCATCAGCAAATTCTTTAATGACATCTTTAGTTATCTGATTAAGTAAAAGTGTATTCACCATCATAAAAGTGATACTTATAATTAGTTATATTTTCATTTACAACTAAAAACCCAGTTGTTTTTTGTTGTGAAACACTTGCAATGTTTTCAGGCCCAATGTGTTTTTAATGGTCCCCATGTCTGTGGAAATACTACCACAGAGAGGGAATATGTGATTCCTTCAGGGATAGTGAAGAGAGTTCAGGAGTTTTACAATAATTATTTTGAGCTTCAATTGAAAAAGATCATTTTTTATATTGTTACTTGGAACCCAATGCTCTTAATCCAACTGATTGTGATTGTGTGTACTGCTTGCTTGTTTGAAGTGAACTTTTAATTAATTTACCAGTAAAATATCTTCAGTCCTCGTGGTAACCTGATAGATGATCTGAAACATCTGAAAACATCTAAAATAAAATGTAAAAAATTAATTGGAAAGACACTGAAAGAGTACGTAGAAAAAAAAAAATCTACATTTTAAAAACACCTGCCCACTGGAGTCAACTAACCAGACCGTAGCTTGAAATACAGAGAAACATCCAAACGGCAATTTCTGATTTTAGATACTAACAAAGCATTCACAACAAAAGTTGTAACTACCACAAAACTTTGTGAAGGAAAAGGAAAACATGAAGTTTCCAAAAAAGGAAACTATGTGCATCAATTTTCTCTGAAAAGCAGATGATCTAAGTGAAGAATTTCAATCCTTTAAAGAAGAAATGAATCAACAAGAGTTTTCCTTTTAGTTTGCAAGCACTGAAGGAATTACTTTGTAGATACAAATATCAAAAAGATATATGAGATTATGCTGTAAATCTTAAAAGCATGTTTTCTGCAGTTAGTGTGTAAGGCCATACATTTCTGTTTCCAACTTAAATAAAAAACCTTTGGTAAATGTTCATCACCCACATGCATATACTCACTCATCTAAGGTTCTTTTCTTTCCTTTGTCAATCACAGTCATTCCATTCTGGATCTGAAGGTTTGGCTTCTGGGCCATGAGTTTCTTCATAGTAGCAGTGCTGATACAGCCATTCAAATGAGCATGGAGTTCCTACAGAAATAAAAATCCTATGGACTTATGAAAAGGATGGCACCTGCACCTTGTTTATACTTCTGTTCTTGTAGCCTACATCAGTGTTTCACTCTGAGTTTGATCTGCATTTTGGCTAATAATAACTTCCTTAGGTTTCTGCAGCTGGTTCAGCTGAGAACTGCCCTATCTCTGGTGGCTGCTGTTGGCTCAGGTCTCCATGGGAGCACAGCTGGCTCAGCAAAGAGCTCTCCAGGCAATTCTGGGGATGGTGTGAGGAGGAAGCCAATAGCTGCCTCAGCATTACAAAAGGTACAGTAAGGATTCAAGAACTCTCCCCATCAGCTGCAAGTTAAACATACATGTCCATCATTCAATAGGTGTCTACCCACTCCCTTTGCTTTTGCTCATACTCTGAAGTTTAACCTCACTCCAGAAACACAGCAAGACTCTGCCATGAACAGCAACTGCAGTAACTGCACTGCTTTGCCTGAGGCCTCTTTCTGCCTGACTTTCTATTGCCATCCCGACTTCGGGCTCCAAACCTGTGATCCTCAGCTCCACTCAATCACTTCACCTTCGCTCCTTCTTATCTCCTGGCTCCGGACTTAAGGAATGGGTCTCTAGCGCCCTCCCAGCTCGTTCAAAATGTATCCACAAAGCATCTACTTTGTTACCTACCTCTCGTCTCCCTGTACACATCCATTCTCAATAGGAAAAGAAAAATTCAGTAAATACTTCTCCTCAAGTTTTACACTGGAAAACATGTTGAAATTGTAAGCGCCAGAAGCTGTGGCTGCTTACAGATTCTGGTGACTGAGCCAGATACACAGTGCTACAACTTATATTTCTCACAAGTTTACAATTACCACACAGAATTCTGTCAGACATTAAACATACACCTTGAAAAGCAACTTAGTGCAAAGGATCACTGGAATGCCAGGATGGTGTGGTCTGAAGCGGGTTTGCTGGCTCCCCGCACACTGCCTGCGCAGAGCTCTGCGCTGGAGTACGTGCCCTCGGGGTTGGTGAGTGCGGCACACGAGCCGCGATAAATCCACACACACCCCCACGGAAGGCTTGCACTGATATGCCAGAAGTAAGGCACACCCTCGGGACATGGAGAAAAAGCGTTATCTGAGCCAGACTACTTGGCTAGACTGAGAGGAAATAGGACAAAAAGAGAAAATGAAGATCGCGCTCAACTGATTTAATTGCAATTAGATTAGTACGGTCTGTAAGCAAACCAGACGGGCAAACACCCGATGCATTTTGCGGTGAGATAAGGCCCTCAGAAACCGCGCGTTTGGCAAGAACTCCGAGACAGCAGCAGCATCTGTCGCTCTGGCTGCCTGTCCGTCTGCAGCCCGAGCCCGGTGCCGCCGCAGGAGGGTCCGGGCCCGCCGCCCCCCGCCGCTCACCGCTTTGGGCAGCCGTCGGTAGAAGCGCAGCTCCCGCTCGCGGTCCCGCTCTGCCGCCATGGTGGCTCCTGTGCCGGCGGGGCGGGACGAGCCGGGGCTCGGCGGCGGCACCGCCCCGGGCCCGCCCCCAGCACCGCCCCAACCCGGCCCCGAGTCCGCCCCCAGCACCGCCCAGCGCGGGGCCACGGCCGCCGCTCCGCCCGCCCCGCGCCGCTGCAGCGGGACCGAGCCGGGCCCGCGACAAACAGTGTCAGCATAACGGCAGGGAAGCGTCCAGGGGCAGTTTATTGAAGCGATAGCATTTCCAGCCCGACGGCTCCGCAGCGCTCCAGCCCCGCGCCAGGGGCACGCACGCACGGCCGCGCATCCACCGCGACTGCACAAAGCCGTCCTGCAATGGCACTAGTCCGCTACATTATCGCGTCACAAAGTCCTAAGTGGATAAACTCATAGATTATATTGCCAACCCTTTTTTAAAGTAATTTGGCAAGCTTGCTAGCACAAGAATAGGAACTGTAACTTTCACAGATATGTTGGTCAAACTGAAACAAAACAGAGTTATTCCAGAACAATCAAAAAATCTACTTCAATTATTTCATATTTAGCGTTTAGAGATACTGCAGTCTAATTCTAAACTCCTCCACAATTTAAAGTCGAGTCCCTAAGCAGATATTGGCTCTTGCTATGTCCCAAGCCAAGAAGATAATGTAATTAACATAATAAAACATGGTGATTTACATACCACCCACATAACTCAGGCAGATAAATTATCCTCCCACAAATACAAAAAAAATCCTGACATATTTAGGGAAGTTAGCTTTAGAGTTAAATTCAAGCATAGAAATATGAAGTAAACAATTCAGTATTCAAGTTAGTTTACAGCTCTTTGGGGGCCTGACAGATCATCCAAGCTCAAAGACAGCGGAGAATTTGGTTAGCTGCTCAACCTTTTTTTCATAGAAAAATCCCATGTCCATAGAAGAAATGAAATTAATTTCAACTTACTCAGTGATCCACTCTTTTATTTGACCTTAGTTAAAGGCAAACCAAGTACAGATACTGTACATTAAAATGTATGCACATAGAACAAACAGTTGTTCTTCATTCTACCTTAAAGGCTCAAACCTCCACACTTGTTTATTTAGAGCCCTTTGCAGGCAATGACTCCTCTCAGAAACACATTGCACCCACATTTAAATATAGAGAGATCCATCTGCAGGTCCCACATAGCCAACACCTATTAGCAGCACATCAAT
This sequence comes from Zonotrichia leucophrys gambelii, assembly GCF_028769735.1. Lineage (NCBI taxonomy): Eukaryota > Metazoa > Chordata > Aves > Passeriformes > Passerellidae > Zonotrichia > Zonotrichia leucophrys. The sequence continues at coordinate 5,890,141 of NC_088180.1, read as the reverse complement.
CAGTGTCCATATTCCAAGTCCACCGAAGCTGAAGAGTTTTCCCAGACCTTCCCGCCACTGACCCAAATAGAAACGATCGGCGCCAAATCCACCAAGGGTGATGCTAAAAGAATAAAATATGATTAATTATTATTATTTTTAGAGGAACTGAGCTTGGGTACCCAAGTGTTTTTCCTCCAGCTGTGTTTGCTGAAGACAGCCAGCACTGTTGCATGTGAACCCTTCATGCATTCTACACCCACCATTTCAAGCTAGACTATCTGAAATACTGATTATCCAGCATAACTTTAAAAAATACCAAGCAGAAAAACACAGAACCTGAAAATTTTAAAGAAAACTAATCTATTTCAGCTGGACATTATCCAATAGTTCCTGCTTACCTTAGTGCCAAGGCAGTAGACCACTTATAACCTCCAGTCCAGTTGCAATAGAGCATCTTAGGAAAGACACGGTTACCTAAGCATTAGAAAATATTAAAACCTTAATGCAATAAACAAAGACCACATTATAAGGAAGAAAATTACAAGGAAGAAGATACTACATTTTTGTAAAAGGAGTCTCAAAGGGTTGTCACTAACTGAGAAACAATTGTCAACACACAAGCTCATTTATACCCTGCAGTTCTCTGTTCCAGCAGTCTTGGTCCCATATCAGAAAAGTCAGTGAACAAACAGATGGAAAATTAAGCCTAGTTGGACAGAATCAGCATAATTTTTTTTAAATTGGCCTGTGGAGACACTTGATATTGATTCTATTAGTGGTCTGAGAATCAGACCACTAGTAGGTTCAAGTAATTTTAACTCACAGAAGTTGACAAAAATAAAAAGAACTGTTTTCTCTGGTGTGACAGTATACAAAAATACAATAAGTCAATGTCTACAGTTAGATGTTGCTATTATGCTAAAAAATGAAATGCAACAATAAATTCAGTAGATTTATCAAGGAGCTGTTATTGCAAAAGGACATAAACAATCTTTGTATTCCCCCATTACAAAATATGTGGAAAATTCTTTTGAGCACTCCAGCTTTGCCCACCTTACCCAGACAATGAATGTGATCCCGGACTGTGCAGGTTGCATTGTATCGCTGTCGAGGGCAGGAAACTGTCATGCAGTTTGTGGAATTGGTACACACATAATCACTTGTGGCCAGCTGCCAGCAAAACTGGCACGTCATGTTAATTGTAAAGTTCTCCTGCTCGTGGTTATTCTCATCCTGTAAAAGGACAGCACTATTACTTCAATAGTATTAAAACCAAGAATCAATGTGCAGTATCAAATTAGATTTCATGAGTAGACATTTTGGGCAAAAGAACACTTGTTCTGTTTGCTACCTTTTATAGAGCAGAATAGAAAACCACCAAAGAGGTATCAAAGTCACATTGAACATTCCTTATTCCTCCAATCTAAGGCTGCTGCCAAAAGGAGGACTCATTTAGTCTTACCTGTAAGGTCAGTTTGTGCTCTGACAGATATTTAGCCTCCCCACTCTCAAAATGTTTGGAATGGTTTAACTCAAAGGCATGGCCAGGTAATGAAAACATCCAAGGCGAGAAAGGCAAACCAGGGAAGGGCAAGCCAGCCTCCTCAACAGCCCACAGTGAGTGATCAAACTCATCACAGAACTGCAAACCTGCCTACATCAGAACCTGGATATCAATATTCTGCATTTTAATACCAGATGCCACAGTTTAACTACTTAAATCTGGGGTTAAGAGTAACAGGTTACTTACAACACAGTGAACATGTGGCTTGACTCTGCAATCAAAAGTAGCTGTCTTCCCATATACACAGGAATAGTTTGTGTTACATGTCATGCAGTCTGGTGGCAGCCTACTGCAAAGCCCGTTGCTGGGACAGTTAGTCAGGTAAGGTGGAATTTCTGTACTTTCTGAAATGTGCAATAAGTGAATTAAGAACATGAGTAAAAAAAAAAAGCTAAATAGTCTGAAGTATTTATATACATTATTTTATACATACACATAGACAAACACATGCACTGACACTGCATAAAGGGCTTTCCTCACTATACATGGAGCAGCATTCCCATCCTGTGCTGTGAGAGCCAGAGGAGCCACAGGGCTCTGTGCAGGACAGCAGCCAGCATCCAGCACAGCACCAGGACTGAGCTGATGGGGATTAGTGCCGCCTCAGCCAGCGCTCCTCAGCACAAGTAATCACTTCAGGAATAGCAGCGGCTGACACGGGTAACCTACTTGGAGTTGAGCTCTAATTAGGGCTACAGCTACCTCAGCCATTTGCTGTTTGCACGTGTACAGAATCCCCTCCTAAACTGCCAGCAAGAACAGTGTTTCTGTCAGTCCTGGTGCACCCTCAGCGAGCTACAAAGCTGTACTGATGGTGGACAGGGAGCAAGTTCTTGCAGGATGCTGGAGTCTTTCAAGAACTTCCACCATCCTGAGGGGTATAAACCACACACACCACCATGGTACTTTAACCTACCATTTTCTAATTCTTATATGGACCAGTTGTCTAATTAGATAACCCAAAGTAATTGGTGGGGTCATTGAAGAGTAATTAATAATGTGTTACACTGCAACGCTTCTTTACCACTGTGAAATCATGTAGTTTCTAAGACCCAGTTTAAGAACTTTTGGACTCAAGACTGAGAAGGATCCACGAATAACAACCAAAAGAAACATAACAACTTACCTACTGCTTTAAAATAGGGAGCATTTGTACTTGTTGAAGTTAGGCTTTTTGCCAGTGTAGACTGTGGCTGTGAAAGCTTTGTCGTCATCAAAGATCCCGCTACAAGACAAAAACAATGGAGAAAGTAACATTTCTAAAACAAACTTCATCTTCAGAAACAGTGTGATTTCAGCACTCTGATATGAAAATGAAGTGGAAAGTGTAATGAGATTAAAAAAAAAAATCTGTTTTCCTGTTCTACTAATAGCGGGATATTTGTGTTAAATACTAGAAAGAGCATTAGTATGGAATTGTTCCTTTAAGACAAGGAACTACATTTATTTCCATCCAATCTTATTTTTTGATTCATGAGAATTAAAAGCACTGCTCAGAAAGCAGATTTGACACAGGGTTTTCTACTGAACAATACCATTTAAAGAAGCAATACAAGCTGTTCTTTAACAGAAGGATGGAGCAGAGGAGCCGCTCGGGAGGCACGGCCGTGTCCGTGCGGGCGCTGCGCGCTGCTCCCTGCGGGAGCCGCCGGCTGAGGGCTGGGACAGCCGCGATGCGCCAGCAGTGCCGAGCCCTCACCCCGGCCAGGGTGGAGGAAAGGAAAGGCGGCTTTGTCACACCACCCACCCTGACCGCGCCGAGGAGCCCCAGGACGTTCTCAATCACACACGCTCGCGACAGAGAGCAGGTACAAAAGGTGCTGTGTAATAAAGCAGCACACGAGCCGGCGAGCGGGGCCTGGCCCGTCTTCTGCCCTCACACCGAGCGCCTCAGCCCGAACCCCGCAGAGCCGGCACAACGAAATGCGGCCATGCCCAAACACCCGCTTCGCCCTCAGTCAGGGAAGGGGCAGCGATCCTCACCCCACCGCGGGCACCGCCGCCTCCGCAGCCGGACCCGCGCTCAGTCCTGGCCGCAGGAGCAGCCGTCCCCACCCGAGGCCCAGCCGGAGCCTCTGGCCCTTCTCCCACCCCCGCCGCCCTGTCTCGGCCCTGTGGCCGCGCTCACCGCGGCCCGAGAGGATGGAGAGCTGTGACAGGAACAGCGCGGCCCCGCAGAGCCCGCGCAGGGCGCGCCGCCACCACCGCGCCGCCATCTTGGTGCGGCCGGCGGGCCCCGCGCCGCCGCCAGGGGGCGGGCAGGGGGCGGGGCCGGGCCGGCTGAGGGCGGTGCCAGGGCGGCCCCTCACGGGAGCGGACACGGCAAAACCCGAAATTCGCTCTGAAACATCCTAAACACCCTCAGAACCTCAATGCTGCAGGCTCAGTACATCGTCCATAAAAATGTAGGTATGTATAAAATACAGAAATAAAAATCGCCCGCCACTCCCCGCGTTAATTCTGTCAAGCGGAACAGAAAGCGTTCCCATTGCTCCTTCAATGTTTGCTTTTCCCCCTTTTCTTTTACAAGGAGATAAAAACAGATCCACAAATACAAAACCAAACACAGACCTATTAAACACAGATCTGCACGAGTGTGAGGCAAAAGCAAAACATAAGCTTTGTATTTGTGTTAATATTTACACACTAAATTGTAGTTTCTGCTTCACGGCTGTGATATTTAAATCACAATTAGAGCTGTATAGCTTACGTAACTGAGCAATACACTTAACACTATTTAAGTCTATTAACTAAATAACAGCATATTAAAGTGAAAAAAATGGTCAAAATCAATCTCTAAAAAAATCCAGCTCAATTGCCTGCAACAGCAGCTTTAAAAATAATTTCTAAGCATAAACAAAACAGAAATATGGCCAGCTTCAAGTCCAGCTTACTGTTATAAAATTAAAATTTTCCTCTGCTCCTTTTCAGCATCCTAACTACTTGTAGCAAATAAAATAATAAACTACACACAGAAAGGTTTTTCAAAGTTTACTTTTTTGTTTTAGTAAAAAGCCAAAACAGCAGCAAACAGAGGGAAAAAAAATAAAACACTTCACACAAAGTTATAGTAATTGAACTGCACTCTTGGCAACCACCATCACAGCAACCAGCCATCCCACCAGCTCCACGAGTGCCTTTTACACTGAGAATTCCAACAAAGACTCCAGTGCATTCACAGTCTCTGAACACTCATTCTGAAACAATCAAGCTATTCAATCTCCCCCCAAATTTTTGTTAGCATCTGGAGCTAGAAGAAAACCTAATGCAAACTGCTCCTGAGGCACGTGTGCACTGCCAGGCTCAGGATGCCAGGTCACAGTCAGGTACCTGCTCCGTGACTGAGGGAGCTCAGCACCCCCAGCATCTCCCCTGTCCTTCCCAGCCTCCTGATCCCCACCATGGTACAGCCCTGACTTATTTCCACAGCAAACCCACCACATCAGAGGTGTAGGACTTCCTAAATCAGCATTCTGCAATTCAGGCAGATTGGAAACCCATGCGATTGTTAAAGGAACTGGCAGGTGCATCTGTCCTCTCATGCTTTTCCTGGAGCACCAACAGTGCTCCATTTGCTTAGTTTGTGTATCCATGAACTGAAAATTCTCTTAGATGAGCATCACTGCTGTGCAGGAAAAAAGAAACATTTCACATAGGCAGCTAATATTTTTTTTCCTAGCAGCAACATCAGAATTCTTCTTCTGCGTTTGCAATTTGTGAAGTCTTAAATTTCTTGAGTTTTTCAATAGTAGAAGATACTGAAATCTCTCCATGAACTTTGTTGTCTCTGGTTCGTACATTGACAGCATTATTTGCTTTCTCCTTTTCTCCAACCACTGCAAGACATAGCACAAAATATTACACAATCTACATTAGAAAATGAGCCTAGAACAAACTTTGTCCAACATTAGAACTTAAATGATATTCAGAAATGTAAGATGCTGTAATTACCTAAAATGAAGTTATACTGAGCCAGCTGTGCATTTCTAATTTTCTTGTTTAATGTGCAACTTTGATCTAGATCCACATCTGACATAAATCCTGCTTCAAAAAACTGGTTGCAAACCTAAAAAAAAAAAAAAAATCCAAAGAAACCAAAACCCTCTTAGTATTACTATATAGTTTACAACATACATTTGTAAATGCTGCAGTTATTGACTTCTTTCAATAATTAACTAATGCATATGCATAATTTTGTTCTTGTGGATGATTATAACAATTTCAGTGATGAAGTTATCTGAATAAACCTGCACACACAGCAGCACTCCAGCTGGGAGACAATAGAAGATAACATCTATATCAAACACGTGCTGCTCTGCTACTGCATGTCAAAAAATGTTCTCAGAGAAAGAACAAAGGGGAGTAGGAACAAACACACTTATTCTTGCATTAAAAGGAGAGCATGGGACAGGTGTAAAACCCACCATGGTTCAAAAGGGATGTAATCAATAATACACATGGTGGGAAATGGAAGAAACTGGCTCTGCCTACTTAGAGCTGAGAGTGCTGTAATGAAGCATTAGTTACATAAGGTTTGTCATCCAGGATGCTTCATCCTTGAATAATTACAGAAGTATGCACATAATTAAAGAACCCAAAATACTCGAAGTTGCATACCCCTTACTCAGACATACACAAATTTTGGACAGAAACTTTTATATCGAAAAACTGACCTCTCTCCCCCACCATGTCTCCAGAGTTATGGCACATTAATTCCCTGCTCTAGGACAAGCACAAAGGATCTCTGCAATGTGCCTGCAGGCACAAGGAGACAAGCTGTGCTCTCACCTGCTGGGCGTACTGCTCCGAGGTGGGGCCCACAGGCACAACCATCACCTGCCGTGGAGACAGCCACAGCGGCCTGGCCAGCACGGGACACAGGAAACAAAGGTGCATTTTACATTTCCACTCACAGCCACAGCCATGTTCCACAATAATCATTTCTGTATAGAATTATTTATGTTAGCTAAGGCTGCTGGATAGTGCATTCTCCCTCATTTCAAGCTCACACAAAATAGCAAATTGATTGCAGTAAAATGACATATTGGGAAGTTGGACCTTCTGGTTTCTTCCCACATGACTTCACAACTTGAAACAGAATTCTTTTCTGCATAATTTTCACTTTTATCTGTTACTTAACAGTGAAGATGGACAGTCAGGTGACTGAAAACAAGAATTAACTTTTCCTTAGTACTTTAAATACACTCATGAAGAAATACTTCCAGATCTTATCCAAGATGAAAGGAACAATCTTAGAAGTACAAAAATATTTCACATATTACAATTACTTAATGCCTGTGTATACACAAATAATTGCTTTACATACATCTGACATCCTGCTGGTACACAAGCACAATTTTGAAGAAAAAAGGAACAAGAATAATGCAGGACTTACACATTCAATTACAATTCCTATTTCTGCTTTTTTAATTTTTTTGTCTGCAGCCTCATGAAATTGTATGGATATCATACAACTCAGACCAGAAAACCTGACTTTTCTTGTAATCTTACTAATTTTGAGAAAATTTTAGGGTTATTATTTTTGCATTATAATATACGGGACAATAGGAAGGATATGCAGTTTCTACATTGTTAAAGTCTTCTTAGCATTCCATTTGTTAGAACTGTTAAAGTCTTAGATTTCCACATACCATTTTCCTCCATAATTTTCTGCTAGAATAGCTATCATTCTCTCCACAGATCCCAAAATAGCTCTGTGAATAATCACTGGCCTTTTCTTGTCATCACCATCCTTACTGAAAAAAAGAAGGTTTTTGTTTAAAAATAAAGTTATCTTAGCTCACACACATGTAATCTTACTAATATTTTTGATTCTACTTTTAACATAAAGACAAATTTTAGTTATACTTATGAGAAGTCTACTGGTTTTATTAAAAATGTACTTCAAGTCAGCTGGGCTTTTAAAGAAATTCTAATTTAAAATAATCATGCCTGCAGCTAGTGGCAGAGACACACTCTTAAACTTGAGAAGACACTTGACTGACTCAGCACCATTTTTGTGCATTTTAATATTTTATGTTCTTCCTTGCACTCCCTTTCCATTAGGACTTGCTTTTATTTTGTTGTAAAGGAACTTACCTGCCCTTACTTTTCATTACTTAAATTACAATCCTGAAATTTTAAAAAACTGGCTTTTTAAAAAAAAGCCAGTTCATAATAATATTATCACTTATCATAAAAGCTAAGAAATCTACTGTAGAATATACCACAGGACCAAAAAATTACAAATTCTTATCTATCTCCCCATCTTCAAAATATGCAAAAGTCAAACACGATTTGCAAAAATACAACCCAGAAAATGAGTATTCACGTCAACGTGGCACTAAAATTAATTTCCTCAGTGGGCTTAGCTGGAAACCAGACAGATTTTCACTAAAAGCTGTTTGCACTTGGTTTATGTTCAAAGTTAACTAATTTAATCAGACAAAAATAAAGAACCACTTAGTACAAACATACATTGCTCCTTAGGGCATGCTTGAATTTGTGTGCTGTGTATTCCAAGGAGACACAATGACTAGGCTGAAAAAGAAAACTGACTCAGCTGAGGGGTTTTTAGCATTACTTGTGATCAATTGTCTTCAAAATTGGCAGACAAGACAGAAAATGAGATTTTCCTGCATTCACAATCAAAGTGAGCTATCATTACAGTGAGAAAATATCTCCAAGTTCATGACTCGCTCCTCTACCCACTGGGGGTGTCTGCTCTGCCTACCAGCTGACTGATTTACAAGCTAATCATTTGTTAAATGAGCAATATAGCATTAGTACATAATGGGAATTGCAGATAATGAAAGCTATTGTTTAATTTCATTTTAAAAAGGAAGATATTCAGCTGAACCACTCACCCAACATAAGTAAGATTAAAGCGAATGGGTAGCTGGAAGTCAAGCTGGATGGTGGCACACTGATGGTACCTGCCAATTGCATCTTTGATTTTAATATCAATCTGTGAAGCAAAATGACACAGTTACTAAATACAGTCTGCCTGCAGTACATCTGCATTTCTGTCCATCCCAAAGTTATACTGAAATGCTGACTCACTAACCTTAGGGCCATAAAATGCTCCATCTCCTGGATTCAAACTCCATTGCTCTCCAAAGTCATTCAAGCTGTTCTGAAGTTGCTAATCATAATAATGAGAGAGTAATTAAAAAGGTATAGAAGGGCCTCTAATTACTACAAGTCAAAGCAATTGCCTTTGAAATTCAAAAGGAGTCAAAAGGCAGCACAACCTCTGTTGTTCAAGCATTTGTTCATTTGTGATAAATAATGTGGAAATAGTGGTTCCTTGTATAAATATAATGATTAATCAGAAAAAAAAAATAGAAATTTAACTAGTTCAAGGTAAGGGGCAAGGTAAGAATCTGAAAGTTCTGATTTTCTATAGAAACTTCAGATTTAATGTGCTATTTTCCTACAAGAATCCAGGGGCAGTATTTAGCATGTGATTTAAGCAATTTCCCCATGCAGCATGGAAGAACTCGGTTAAATATCTATCTCTGTAAGTACATATATTAAGGGGTTGGTTTGTTTGCTTTTAAATTAATCACCTTTTCTGCATGATCCCAGATCTCTAAATCTCCAAGATAATTTTCTGGTCTTGTAGAAAGATGTAGTTGAAAGGTAAAGCCAAAGACAGCGTACACTGACTTCAAGAAATCAAGGCAGTCCTTAATTTCCTCTTCAATCTTAAATATAAAACATATTAAATAGGTTAAAATTGACTTACATAAAAATGTAATTGAAGATACTGAATTCCTCATAAGAAGAACATAAGAAAGAATTAAAAGCCACTTGAAAATGACATCCAAGGAACCCAAATCCATTTAATGGCCAAAGAAAGACCTGAGGTGTTGTGGCTTCATAGCATGGCAAGAAAAGTGGTATTTTTGTTAAGCGTGAGGTTCTGGAGTCAAATTGTATCTTGAACTAAAGTAAATCAATTTTTACCTGTAGTTCCACTAAAATTTATGGCATTACTGACAAAATAAAGTTTTTATTCAGCATTACTATAGAAAACAATGGGATCAACTGCTTTTTTTTTTTGCAGAGGGAGATGGAAAATGCAACAAATCTTACTTTCTGGGGTTTACCTACCCAATGCATCTTTCTAAATAAAATGAAGCACCTAGAAAAAAACAACCAAAAGCAGCTTTACACTATACAATGGAAGAATCAAGAGTTGAAATACTTTGGGGATTTTTGTCTTGCTTACTGTTAGTTTGCACTAAGAGAGGGAAGGGGTATTTTGGTTGACTGGTGGGGATGTGGAAGGCGCCTTTTTTCTTTTTACCTGTTCCATTGTGCAAAAGATGTGAGCATCATCTTGCTGGAAGCGCCTCACACGAGTCAAACCACTCAGAGTGCCTGAGAGCTCATTTCGGTGAAGAACTCCAAAGTCTGCCAGTCTAAGAGGCAATTCCCTCCAGGATCGGGGCCGATGGGCAAACATCAAGCTGAAAGGAACAAGGAAGAACCTTCCTTTTACCCTTCTTACAGGAGATCTAAGCAACACAGAAACAAACAAAGCTCTGTACAGACAGTAATCACATTTTAACTATTTACTCATTCAGAGTGTCTACATCCTGAAAGACAGGCAAACACAAGGAGCACACTACTCAGTGTACTGCTAAAGATCACTGAGGAAAAAAAACACTGCAAGAGTAAATCAAGACTGGTTAATCCATACTCTTCTTGGAACACCACATCTGATGCCCACCTCTATCCCACAGAACTCATATTTACTAGTGGTACAGACTAGTATTAGCAGGCACAAACCCAGCTCAGTGCAGACTTACTGCATACACACATTACTGTGTGTATTAATACTCCTTTTATTCCTCCTCAGCCCCAAAAAGGATAAATGCCATAAAATGAGACATTTTCCAGTTGAGAGTACAAACCAGTGTCCTGGACAATTCATGGGTTTAAGGGCAAAGGTTTCCTTCTCAATCTCAAATGAGAACATATTTTCACTGTAGTGCTGCCAGTGTCCTGAAGCTTCCCAGAGTTTACTGTTGAAGACGTTTGGAGACACGACTTCAGTGAAATTGCGCCTGCGATATTCCCCCTGGACAGCAAATGCAACGTTGAAAAGGTGAGAGAGCTTTTGACAAGCAACAGCTTGATTCTTTTCAACTGTGGTATTATGATGGCAATTTACAGGGACACAATAGGACTACTGCACATGTGGAGTTGGCACAATTGAAAAAACACAGCTTCACTCTGCCTTATTTTCAAAAAGGTTAAATTTTTATAATCCTTGTAAAAATCTTGTATATGTTTACATACATAGATGCTTCTCTTTCTGTGGCCAGCTCAGCACTATGAATGGCCTATCATTTAACAACAAATGACAATCAAGTTGTCAGGACTTGTATCAGTAACATCAGGACATACTCACCCGTATGAAATCCACCAGAGTGTTATACAGAAAGGCACCTCTAGGGAGGAAAAAGCAGCTTCCAGGACTCAAATCATGAAAGAAGAAGAGTTCTTGCTCCTAGGTAAATCCAAACCAGAATGCTCTAATAGCAATTCAGAGAGAATTGCAGAATGTAACTACTTCACACATATCAAGACACTGCTTGCAAAGATGGGACATTACAGCAACAAGATGATTTATGGTCTAAAATTTCTCAGCAAGACAAGTTAATTGACGTGCAGTTCTTACTCCTAGAGATTGTAAGAACACCAAATTCCATTTGATTCTTTGACCATGTAAACACACATTTCCCCAAATTTCCACCAATTATAAAGAATGACCAAACCATGTTATTTACACAATTTCTAAATAAATTCTCTTCTGTGAAAAACAGAGTGGTGTAGGTAGGATCTGAAAAGACTCTACATTAATAGGTTTAAGGTTTATATCCCTAAACTAAGGGACTAAAGCCATTAACTTCTTCCCAACATTAGTTTAACACTCATATGCAAGTCATGAGTTTGTAGAACTAAAATTTTAAAATATAAGTGACACCAAGAAGCACAGAGAACTGGCTCCCCTTAAAACTGTCAAAAAACAACAACAACAAAAAACCAAACCAAAACTAAAATACAAGAGAAGAGAATAAATTCTACAACAGAAGTATAAAAAGTAGACAGTGGAATAGTGTACCTTTCCAATTTTCCTATGATCCCGGTTTTTGGCTTCTTCCTGGACTCTTTCCCATTCCTTCATCATTTTGTTATCAGGAAAGGATATTCCATATATTCTCTGCAGAGTTTCCATGTCAGATTTTCCTTCCCAATATGTAGAGGAACTCTGATACACACAACCCATACTTTAGGATAATATTACATAATGTCAGGGAAAGAGGGATAAACACTAACCCATTTGAACATTATTGCATTTTTCCTTGGGAAAAGATTTATATGCAGTCCTTCAGCTTTTGTTTGTAATACAAAGAGACTTGCAGTGCCTTTTAGTCAGCATACTAATACAGAAGACAAGCAGAAGTGACAGGTCAAATCCTATTTTATTCTGCTTAGGTACCTTGTTTTAACTCACATCATGGCGTATTTTATTTTTTTCATGTTATGGCTTTTAAAGAGACAGGAGTTGTTTACATTGAAAACATAATGCAGTAGGAAAACAAGAACAGCAAACCAAACCTAACTTGCACAATTAAATCTGAGCAGTTTTAACCCTCTACCAACTCAATCCCCAGAACTCAAGAGTTCCACACACTTCAGTTTGGAAGCCAGGAAAAGCCACAGTGATGAATGTTCCAAAGAGCTCAGTCTAATAAGGTTACCAAAAGTAGGATCTGTGAGTAACTTAAACTACAACACACATTCAGAGGCCTCTGCAAACACTGTCTCTGGCTTCCCTGGAAGCAATGCCATTTTTTAACAGCAGCACTTGCAGACCTGCTGAGGTCCACTTGATCTCCTGTACCTGACAAGGTCAAAATACTGTTTTTCGGACCCAGTGAGTACCTTAATGTTAACTTACTGCAGAACAGAGCATGTACACCCCCTTGCAATCAGACTAAGCAGGACCCTTGTGCTGTGAAGTGCAGTGCTGAGGGGAGGCAGTGGCACAGTCCTGCCACAAGGACTGAGGCTGCTCTTCCCTCCTGCACACAGCAGAATTGGCTCCACAGCTCATCTGTCACCACTAGCTAGAGTAGTTTTGCAGTGCTCTTCATCAGTCTAAATGAGCAGGTTACTACACTAATACTCTGATAAAAACATGCTGGTAACTTCCACTGAGGTACTACTGCCTTAGCCAAGAATCAGTAAATGTCAGACACAGATCAACAACTAAAGTCAGTAGTTCTACTTGTACAATGGGAACTGGGAAAGAAATGAAGAACTATTGTACAGTAAGCAAAGAAAACTACACAAAGGACCAATCCTAGTACAGTCAGATCAGGAAAAATACACATATAAATAAATCAACAGACAATTTATTTCATTTTGATGCACAGTTAATTTCAACTTACCTTAACTATTTTAAGGGCCTTAATTTTACCAGTGTGTCTCACATGTGGTCCCTTGCAGAGATCAATCAATGGACCACATCTACATGCCAAAACAAAAAGAGTGTTCATTTCCAAGCAACCCAACATTTTTCAATACATTCACTAATGACACACAAGTTCATGTTGGACTCATTCAAACATGCCAGCAAATATAAATATGCACAATGCAGCAAACTCAGTGCACCTTAAATGTAACTGTGCTTTCTACCTGAAGTGAAATATTCACTCAGTAAATGCTCAGAACAACTGATCCATTTTCAAGAGCATCATTTCACATTTGCCAATTCATACAGTTCCATATGTGAACTTGTTCAAGTTGGCCAGGAAATTTTAAAGTATGCACATCAAACAGAAAATGATGTTGCCATTTTCCAACCAACTAACAAGTAACTGAATGAGCAGGTTCCTCACCCCACATTGAGCTAGAATTAGCTCTACACATTATGCATCAAGACAATGTCGGAGATGGCAACTTATTTTAATCAGTCTACTGAAACCAGAGGGGATAAATAAAAACTGGATTTGACATTTGTCCACAAATTGAGACCTAATCTGTCCCAGTAGAGAAAGAAAATCACACTATACCTATGCAGCAATAATATTTGCAAACTATAGTCCCAATCACACAAGAATTCAGAACTTAGAATAAAAAAACCCAATTTTTTCTCTAAAATTAAATTAATTAGCTATAAAAATACCTAATAATACCATTCAAGTATATTTCTTTACCTGTATACTGTGGTAGTTGGTGTCTTCACCTTCTCATTAAGGATACGACACTTAAACTTGTTATACTGTGTGTGGAAGCATGAAAAGCCAGAAACATTAACAAAATGGATAATAAAATTCTCTTCAAACATTACATTCTTATATTGCAAGTGTATCAGTAAAAGATACTTCTAACTAAAAAAAAAAAAAACAAAAAGCCCCCAAAACAAACAAAAACCCAAACAAATCAAAACAAACCAACAACAACAAAAAAACCCCACATCAGATTCACAGCTACTCTAAAGATTTACCTTAAACATGTCTAACAGGATCTCCTTTTTGACTTCTAGCCTTTCAAAAGGCTGTTTCTCTTTTATGATATTTTTACAACGGTTCTCTAGTAGTGGGAATTCAGTACTAGATACACTTCTAGATAAAAAGACACAGGCAAAAGAAACGTAAATTAATTATTTTGGTACTCCCATTTTTCTAATGGTCTAATTCGAAAAACATGGAATGTGTTGTGATTTGTCACAGTATTTTTTTCTTAATTAATTACAATCAGCTGTATTTTCAGACATAAAACCCAGAAACACAGATAGTACCACCCTGAAAAATCCATTGCAATCATTCCTTTGAATGTCTGGAACAGTCTTTGACATGATTGACTGTCTGGAAGACCTATAGTTCAAAATACACATATGATTTAGGAAAAAAACAAACCAAGGGGGAAAAAGGCTCAACCCAGCCCCAAGAGCCAGTTTATCAGCTCATGCAGATTCAGTATTCTCCCTGCCTACAGAAGGATAAACAAGGAAAAAACAGAATTGTAAAGCTGTGCACAAGGATTAGAAAAGTAGTGAACACCTAGACAAGTTACATTTGTGCCCTTTCTACAAGTGACTGTCGCCCCTGGAAACCAAACAGGACTCTTGAAGGAAACCATCCCTTTTGCCTCAGGAATTTCAGAAAGTTCAACCCAAACACTACATTTTTTTCCACAGAGCAGCTTCAGCTCTTACTGCTTCTGAATTTAAATATATACACACACTCAATTGAACTGTATATATAGAAGACTATGTTTCAAATCATATTAGAGTCAGAATTATACTTTTAACATGCAGAAACAAACAAAATAATTCTAGTACTAATCTTTAATAGGGACTATTAAAGTTCTAAGACACTGTAATTTTACCTGTCCTCAATATACATGTCATAATGAAATCCATTCTCAATTGGTGGTCCATAGCATAAGCAGCCCCCAAAATGTCCTTCCATGGCCTCTCCAAGAATGTGAGCACTTGAATGCCAATAAACCTGTAAATGAAGTCAGCTGAGCAAACCATGAGGTCAATGGCATTGTGTAACTAAAAAGAAGAAAAAGCAAACTAGAGATATCTGCAGGTAGGACACAGACTGGAACCAATGTTATTCAAATTTTGAGAGAAGTAAAACAACTTTGTATTACTCATTTAGAATACTTCAAAATGAAAAGATAAAGGCCCATCATAGTTCAGTCTGAAAGAGGATGACTCTACCTCTGCACAATTCCTTCAATTTAATTACTGTACCTTGTTTATTTAGAAGTTAATTTCAGATGAAGTCTGTGCACCACTAATCACATCTAAAGCAATGTAGTGAGTTAGGCTGCCATTGTTCACATTCAGTACATTTATTAATGGGTCTGTAAAGTACATTACCTGAAATGTCAGCAGAGAAGCCAACAACACAGTAGATCAATACCAGTCTGATGTTCTGACTTCTTATTAATAGAGACTATTTCAGAGCTACTGCTATAAGATAAAGCCTTGACAGGCTCCTGAAATGTCTCCAACAAGCTTAATCACATGAATAATTCTTTGACAAACCTGAAGTCCAATCCCAGCGTATAAGGATAACATAAGATTCAGATTGAATACCATTAAAAAAAATCTCAGTCAAGTTGCTAAGTATACATACAGTTTAATTGACTTAGAAATGTCTACTTAAGGATCTAATAAACAGTGCCAGTACCAGGGGGTGTAGATTTTATTTATGGCTCAAGTCTAATATTGGATAGCTTTTAGAAAACAGTTGAGACTGCCTCACTTTGCTTTCATCATCTGATCTTCAAATGCACTGAGCCAAACCACAGACTGCTTCAAGTTCACATACAAATCAAGGCTTTCTGTGCTAACTCCTTTGAGAAATAACTTGTTTATGTAAAAGAGAAGGATGAAAAGGACACAGATTTTACTCACTCTCAGACTACAGGCACTTAGAATTTAATCTTTGTTGAATCACAGGAAATACATTACTCGAATAGTTTTGTGGGTTTTTTTAATATAAGATTTTTAAAGCTTAATGCTGCAATCAATTTTATGTCATCAGTTTCTTTAATCAAGCAGAAAGCAGAGTGTTTACTCACAGCTTTGGCTTCTTCATTATCAAAGGTGAGCAGCTCTAGAGTACAATCTCCCTCCAGTGGACGGTCCAGATCCCAGAGCTCACCATTCACTTTGGCTATGACTGCGTTTGAAGCCAACACTTGACTACAGAAACAGAAGAGACAAGAGACAAGAATATTTAGGTTCAGATTTGTAAAAGACTTTAGATTTCTAAAGATCACATCCACATCTTGTAGCACTTGAAGACCATAAACTTTTGCTTCTGTGGTCTTCTTAAACACTTGCCTACTTTTAAGGTTTAGAACCTTAAGGTCTTGAGAGGTTTTGTTTAACACTTTTCAGTGCTGGGGATCTGGAGGAAAGGCTGCTCCTTACAACAGGTTCTACTGATTCTGCTGACTCACAAAATGTCTCTCAATTCCCAGCAGTGCCACAGATTTAGCTGGAAGCATTATGATCCCAGCACAGAATCCCAAGCATCAGAACTGCAACCAGCTGTTTCTACTACATGAAGCTGAAGTGGCAATGCTTCCCAAGCAAACCAGTTTAAGGGAACCACCACCCAGTGACCATGATATACATTTTATATAACAAGGTAAGAGACAAATGATAGTAACAGTTTGATCACTACAGAAGTACAACTCCTTGAATGTGCCGTTACCTAATTCCTACAGCTAATTGATATGGTGTGGTTTTCCAAGATTCCCCTTCAAGTGTCTCCCCATCTGTCAGAGTAATTTTGATAGGTTTGCTCTGGTTGACTGCTCTGTAAGCTAGCAAAGCATCATGTTCTTTTTTCAGTACTTCATAAAGCTTCAGTCTGTCTTCTATGAAGCTTGGCACACACTGGAGCTGTAAGACATAAAGTCGGTCACATACACATATTTGTGAGACAGAGAGTAAAAGGATTCACAGTGTTGGTGCATCCCCAGAGGTTCCAACTTGTCCAGATTTAACTGTACTGGAATTTACACTAAAATTCAGTAAAGCATTTATAAATAATAACATACAGGATAGTCCCATCTAACTTACTGACTATTTTAGAGTCATTTTCCATGCACTTTCATCAATCTGGGTCTAAATGGGTCTGTGAGCTGGACCTCAGAAAGCAGCTTATATTCCTGACCCAAAATTTGCATTTGGCAGATGTCCTGGAGAAATTTGGATCACTCCAACAAGCCCCCACTTCTGTCACTACATTCAAAGCATCAGATTCAAGCCAGACAGTTCACATGAAGGTTCCTGTATTTTGAGAGAAGTAAAACTCACCTTAGCTTAAGGTGAATTATTAAGCTCTATTGTACTACAGAAATACTGCCAACATCCCTTCAGCCATCATGAATGCTCATGAACCATCACCCTCCTTACGCACCACAAAACCATGAGCTTTATTTTCCAATAACCTAAATCCTTTCGTTATATAAAAGGTAGAGATTTAATAATGTATCAGTAACCCTACTAATGCAAGATTAAGCTCTTGAATAATGTGAGGTTTTTTTCTCTGTGCTATAGCAAGCTTTCTCCCCAAAAGCTGGGATTTTAAAATACAGCAAAGTATTCCAGATTTGAGTGCCTTTTCTTGACCTGGCTGAAAACCACTTGTATTACTATGTGGTATTAAAGAACCACTTACATCATTCTGGTGCTGGTTCACAGCTTCATTTTCCTTTTTCTTTTCCTCTTTAATTTGATTCACTGCATCAGCTGGACTTGCACTGGAGACTTTCTGAAAACAGTGAGAATACAAAGTATATCCCCATTATACCATCACCTTTTTTTTCCCAGCAATCATCAAAACAAACCAAATCAGTATAATATAGGGCTAGAAAGGCAATTACAGGGAAGAAGGTATGTCCTCAGTACAAAGACTTCTCATGGCACATCTAAACTACATCCTTTTGATGTTCAGCAGACACAGCAATGCTGCTCACCAAGCAAAGTCCTCTCAACAAAATTTTCCAAATTTTACTACTACAACTATCATTAGCAAAATCACCACAGAGAGGCCGTTGGAGATCAAACCAGAGGAGTGAGCAGTCATAGCAATTTACAATGGTGTGACACCTTGAACAGGTTGCCCAGTGATGCTGTGGATGCCCATTCCCAGCAGTGTTAAGGCCAGGCTGGATGGAGCTATGATCAATCTGGTCTAGTGGAAGATGTTCCTGCCCGTGGCAAGGGGCTTGAACAAGATGATCTTTAGGGTCTTTCCCAACCCAAACAATTTTATGAACGCGCCGCCTTGGCACAAGGGCAGAGACCACTGCCCCGTGCTGCGGGCAGACACCGCGTCAGGCTTCTGCTCCCGGGGGCTGGGCACAGGCGGCTCGGCCCCGTGAGTGTCCCTGTCCCATCCCGTCCCTTCCCGCCCGCCCGGGGTCACCGTCCCGCCCCGCTCCGAGCGCTCCCGGCGCTACCTCTCCGCCGGCCGGGGGCTGCGCCGGCGCCGCCCGGCCCAGCTCGGCCGCCAGGCTGCGGCGCAGGTGCAGCAGGCGGTAGCGCAGCTTCTCGTTCTCGGCCCGCAGCCGCTGCAGCTCGGGGCTGGCGCTGCCGGGGCAGTGCAGCTCCTGCGGCTCCTTCAGCCGCCCGACCTCGGCCGCCAGCCAGCGCAGCTCCCGCTCCTGCCGCGACAGCCGCAGCTCCACCGCCTCGGCGGCCGCCGCTGCCGCCATCTTGGCCCCGGCGCGCTCCGCCCCGGCCCCGCCCGCTGCCGCCGGAGCCCGCCCGGGCAGTGAGGGGCGTTCCTGCTCCCATCGCTCCTTTTAAATGAGCAAACGGCTCTATGGAGCCGCTGGTGCTGTGCCGGTGATCAATCAACCTACCCGAGGCCGGTGAGCAATTGGGAAGCGTAGATATCCACAGAATCAATTGGGGTGGAAAACACCTCTGAGATCATCGAGTCCAACCTATGACCGAGGACCACCGCGTCAAGTGGAGCATGGCTCCATGTGCCACATTCAGTCTTTCCTTAAACGCTTTATGAAACAATGGCATTGTTAAAACGTGTTGGTCGATTGCATTCTTATTTGACTTCACTGTCAAATAAACACTGCCAGAGCTTATTTGTAGTGGATGCTTCCTGGCTGACACCATTTCGTATGAAATCAGGCTGATTGAAACTATTGAGCATCTTAGCACAAATTGCAGAACTTAGCACGAAGGTAAATACTTCGAAGAGGTTTGAGTTGCCAGGTATTAGGACTCAGATTGTTCAACTCCTATTGCACAACCCAACAGTCTGCTGCATCATTTACAGGTCATTGCAGTTAAACACCTCAGACCCTTGACCCTGAGAAAAAAATAGCTCTCCATCACAAATCTTTTATATGCACCACATACTTTCATGTATCCTTTTGTCTTAAACACTTCCTTGCCATCTGCAATTTATCTAGTTTCCACCCTTTATCGCACTTCACATTCACTTTTCAGTCTTCAGTTTCTCAACACACACTTTCAAATTTTTGCCTTTAACCTATACTCAGACTTTAAAAGGTGTGCGTTTTTATTACCAAATTGGCAATTACCAAATCAGAATCTTAGCATTTTATTCTTCTATTTACACAGTGAGAAATAAATACATGGTATGTGAGAAGGCAGAGAGATAAATTTTGTAATTGTTCACAACTTGATACATTTCCTATATCATCTACTCTTCTTTGTGATTTTAAGATTTTATAAGAACACAGTTGAGGTTATAAGAATATATTTTTTTACCAACAAAAATAATGGGGAGATTTCTGTCTCCAAACTTTGTACTCCTTCAGAAGAAAAACGTCAATTATTCAGTGCATCAAGTCCAAAGACACTCCTGTAGTGTATACTCACAAATTTTAGGCTAATATACCTCAGCAAACTGATACCAATGCACTTTTTTCATTTGCACCAATTCTTCCTTCCTTTCCTGAAGAGGTGCAACTTGACAACACCTATGTCTATCCCTCACTACAGCAAAGTTGTATTTCTTTGAGGTTGGATTGGCAGGTGTGAAAGTAACACATAATCTATAGCTTCCTTTAGAAATCCAGTTCATTATTAAGTTGATAGGTTACCTATTCCTTTAATTTTTAAATTCACTACTGTGCAGAATTAGTTACTTTGCTTAGGATACTGATGACAAGCAGTGTTATCAGCATAATAAAATAAAGACAGATTTGTTTTTTAAATTAAACTCTGAGAAATGTATTCAGGTTATATCCTCTGTATCTCATCTTTGGGTAGTGCCTTATGAACTCAAACACATGTAATTTTGGGCTTGCTCTAGCATTTAGCAAAGTAATGGAAGAACTTCCCCTCCAAAGCTGTAGAGGCTGAGAAGGCTGATTCAGAGGATGCTGTCTAACATATGTGGAGTGCCAGTACTCTCTATGAGGATCTTTTATCTGCTGAGATAATATGGTGTTAATTAGTAGAACTTCTGAGACAGAAACAATTTGAAGAGAGAAAAAAAATTGTACTACCTCTATGGATGTTCAAAACCAGAGGGAATTTTGAGAATTAAAGAGCCCCTGCTTTCAAAGGCTACCTAGAAGACATGCCAGATAGGTTGGCTACTTTCTCTGCCCTCTGCAGATGACACTGGTTTAGCTGTGCTCCCTGGCTCATGGTTGGGATGGCTCATGGTTGGGGTTGCCGCTGCTTTGTACCATCCCTGTCCCCCCAGAGGGTCCTCTCTGGTGGGGATGTGCAGAGCACAGGGAGCTCTACCTGAGATGTTCACAGGAGCGTGAGGATCTCACTGCTATGGCCAATAAGCCATGACACTGTAAACTGGGACCATTAATATTGCTTCAAATAAAACACAATCCCATGGTCCTTGCTCAACACGATGTGTCACACAGAGGCTTGTTGTATCTGCAAACAACCACAAGGTGACAGGCAATGCTGCCAAACAATTCTGGGAAGCCTCGCTGGCTGACTGGATGCTCACATAGTCAATAAAATTCCTGCATTATGATATGGTCAGTGGTCAACTTTAATGTTAACTGAAAAGTGCTTGAAATTTTGGAAACAGAAGAGGCCTGACAGGAGGATACAGTGGTTGCAACTTAAGATCACAAGAACAGAAAATATTCTAAAAGTCGTTGGACTAAAAGCTTGGCAAAATATTTTTGTTTCCTCCACAACTACCCTTTAGAAAAGTGCAGGTAAGGCCACACGAGCAAGGCCATGGATGCATTATCAGCTGGCAGCAGTAGAAATAGAAAAAATAGACTAAGAAACAGGAGGAGGAGGCAGAAAGTATTCATAGCTTTTCTATACAGGGAATTTGTGTTGACAGAAAGTATGAAAACAAGCCCGAGCAGTCCATGTACTAAGGAGCATTTGCATAAGGGAGGTTATGTAATGCGTGATCCTCAATGAATGATTATCAGTGGCAGAACACCTCCACTGGGATTGCAGTAATCTCCACTGGTAAACCTGGCTCAGGAAATGGACGCTGCATGAATTATTTTGCTTGGAAATGGCATAAAAATCTGGACATGCAGAAGTGTTGTTATTCTTAGTAGTTATGTATTTACCTTCACAAAAAGGTCTTAATCTGTAGCCTTTTTTTTTTTACCTTTTGCATACAGGTTTACAAAATATATTTAGAAACATGCTTTCTAAATGTGTAATTCCATTGCATATTAAAGCTAATATTTTATGGGAGAACAAGAAGTGGAGGGCATTTGTACTGTGGTTTGGATATGGCCTCTGAGGAATATAAAATCAAAGTGTACAAAGGATGCTTTATTTTATGTCCTGCACCAGCTTGTACAGATTATTTCAGTTTGATCAGCTGTCTTCTAGAATGAATTATTTTTTGCAAAGGGATATCTTTGAAGATCAGTCACAGAATTAAAAAGTAACAGTAACTAAGCAATTCTCAGTCTCATCATTACGGTTCAGAAGCTGTTAACAGTTGTAAAGGGCTAATTAGTGTAATGTAATCCTCTTAGGAGGCTGCGGGCATTGAGCTAGATTTCTTTATAATTTGTATGTAGGCCTTCTTTATTCCATTGGAATTACAATAATCACAGACAGCAGTATGTATTTGCATTCTAGCCATCCACATTATGTTTATTTTGCATACTGAGTACTGCACAATAAATGCAGAAGCAGAATTTTCTATTTTCTACTTAAATATCAAAATGTTTGGAAGAACAGCTAAGTCTTGGTTTTACAACTGTGCAAAATCTACCAGAAGAGAAAATGAAAGCAGGAGTAAGTGGCTTTCTGAAATCCCAAGCAATCAGAGAGAGAAAATACTGGAGGAGCTGGATGTGAACAAAGTGCTGTCATATTTGGTTTACAAGAGAGTCTTTTCCTTGGAGGAATACAAAGACATTTGGTCCCAGGAGAGCTACAAGAAGAGAACTGAATATTTTCTAGAAAAACTCTATTTAAAAGGCCCAGGTGCTTTCTCTGCCTTTTGTTCCATTTTGGAGGAGGTCTCTCCTAACTTGCTGACATGCTTTCTCCTTGGCTATGAAGGTAAGGTCACTGTCTGCTCTGAAATGCTTAAGTGTATATTGGTAATGTCTTGCAATCCTTTGACACTAATAGTTATTTGCTATAATTAGTGTTTACTTTCTCTCTTGCACTAAACCAGAGATAGTATTTGCTGCCTTTATGGTTCTTTGTTATCAAAGAGAAAATAATATGGAGAAATAAATTTAAACATATTTTATTGTTATACTTAGAATATTTAACCTGATAAAATGCTGAATACTCAAATTGCTGCTATTAAGAAATGAAAGTCAGGATAGGGAAAAGGATTTCTAGGTATTACTGATAACGCTCAGATAAGAAATGTAAGACTGATCGTTTACGTTCCTTCCGCTTTCCGAAATATTAAAAATAGATTGAGAAATTCTGTAGGCAAAAGCCCGAGTAAGTGATCCTGTTCACATTTTTCTGGTTAGTTACTCTGTCTGTCTGTAAACAACTGTGTGAAAAAGAATTGAATTACTAAATACCAACAATACAAGTGAAGTGAATCAAATGGTTATTTGGACATCAGGCACTAGCCGTGCTGATTTGCGGAACAATATTGTGCTTGATATTAGCAAAGATAATGTGAGAACGTGCAGAGTGCTCACAATTATATCTTACTGACCTATTTTTATTTTTTGTGTCTGTTATATTCTAAATTTCAGTCTATCAAGTCAGCTAGAGTTTTTCTCAGCAATGACTGCAGGGTTGTGCTCCAAGGTTATATAGAAATGTCCTTTTAGAATGTAATTAAAATAGTCACATCTTTCAGTACCAGCTTTAAACACCTTAAAATTACAACTATTTATAAATGAAAGAAGTCTGAGTCCTGTAAAAATATTAATAAACTAAATATAAAAAATTGAAATATAAAAACCATTTTGACCTTTAAAATAACTAGATTGTGCTCTCTCTCGACAACCTGATTACTTTTAAAATTGACAGTTGGAGTTCTAATTACATGAGAAAGCAACAGACATTTTACCCTAATTTAATTACAAAAGATGCCCATTTAATGTAACTTTTCAAGATCAATTTACAGTAAGGTTTTATAGCAGGAAAATCAAAGGAAGTTCACAAATGTTGTTGGGGAATTTATTACATGTACAATGTGCTTCACAGACTACAATGTTATAAAAAGAGCCTCTTTATGCTATCATTTTTTCAAAAACCATATACATTTAAATACAATTGATCATAAATACATTATAAAGCCAGGTCTTTTGGAATATACTTTTTGGGATGAAGTTTAGGCTTCCTCTGAGTTAACTGAAGAGACAGTGCAGGGAGGTTTTTATTCTATGCCACCTAAACAGATCGTGCAGAGGCCTGTCACAGAACAGATTTCAATCTTCCAGCGGGTACAAGGTTTGGGGGTAGAACTGCTCTAAAGGGGGATGGCCTCAGCTGCGGGGTGCAAGTCAAGGACTCTGTCTCCCTGACAACATCACAGGAGATACAGAGAAAAAGGAGAAAGCAAATGCCACACATTTCCAAAAGAGTAAAGGATACTGTTGGAACAATGTCCCCAATCCATTCTGTCTGTCTGTGCCTTGTGTAGGCAGAAAAATGCCTCAGGCTGCCTTAGCTCAGCCACTATTACACTCTTTCTTCCTTCCCCTCCCCCAGCAGCGCTTATCAAATGTGCAAAGCTAGTTTCAGAATCCGTTTTTGCTAGTAATAATTGACTAGATAACAGGCAAAGGAAAACACATGCTATATATTCACATTAATTAATGCAAATAATCTGTTTAAATTCATGCATACATATATTGCAGATTCAATTAAAATGCATGATGTGTTATGGCATTGTGGATTTTTATAGATCGATTTTGATAAACCGTGTTACAAGGTGCACAGAAAGATATGATGAAAAAGAACATTGTTCATTATTTCCATTACAATAATTTTCTTCTCCACCCTCTAAAAGCTGACTGATAGGGCAAAGGAATCAAAAGGAGGGAATGCAGTCTAGATGCATGATGAGAAGCTGCTATGGCTGTGCTGTGTGGCATCGGCACCCAGCTACAGAGCAGTGCCATCCTGCCCACTGTGCTGGTTAAAGACACTCTTTATGGCAGGCTGACTGAGCACACAGAATAGAATCAATCTCAGTTATTGATCAGCTCCATGTACAGTGGGGCCAATTTCTGTTCTCTGGACCTGCCTCTGTTGGCAGATATGGTTATTTTAATGGGTTTCCATTGTCTGCATGCCCTACAGAAAGAACCATTTGACAGGTGCTGGAAATGTGGCACGGCTCCAAGAGGTCACTCAGGCTGTGGACTATTGCTGTGGCTCACTGCAAAAACTGTGAACTGTGCTAGTGAGATGTGGTCACTGAAGGATGATGTGTTGCTTGCACATAGTTGTTTTCACACCACTTTGAACTCTTTCACCTCATTATTTCAAAGAATTACCCTCACAGTAACTTAGGGGGTGTTACAGCACCACTGATGCATCAAGATTAGTGACTTGATTCCTTTACTTAAAATTCTCCCTATAATATAAAACAAAGCCCCTAGTGATTTCATGGGGAGAAACTGTGGGTTACAACTTGCCCATATGATACCATAGAAAGTCAGTTCTTCATTGACCAGACAGAATTTTATGTGGAGTAAGACTTTTTATTAATTCCAAATTTCTATAAATTGTCTGACCTGAGTATCCCAGGTCTATTGGAAGTATGAATAGGGAAACAACTTTATGAATATAAGGTCAAAAAATATTGTGTTTACCTAAACCAGCCACTTACCCAAATTTAACATAACTGACAGAATTACACCAAACTGTAGATGTTATTTTGAATTACTCATCATCTATTAGAGAAATTTCTTTGTTATCCTGACCGTATGCGTTTCCCAGCGTTACCAGAGCAAACAAAACTGAGAGCTGTGGCAGAGATGGAGCTCCACGAAACCTGTCAGATGAGTGACCAAGAAGGAAGCCTTTCTGCTGAGGAGCAACTGAACCAATCATTCAACAAATACAGGTTAAAATTATCACTGTCATGATGTCTTTAATAATCACATTTCCCATGAGTTAATTTCTGTATAAGTGAAGTACCACTGAAGCTTTAATTGCATTTGATTTTACCTGGCATTTGTAAAGTACAATTCTGCTTTGTATAAAGAACATTTTTAGATGTTGATTTTTGGATGCTGTGCTAGGAAACATCCCTGGTCTCTACTACAGGTATTCAGTAGTGATGTAATGCATTGATGACAGTGTTAGTTTTCAGCATTAAGGGCTAAGTACATATGTAGAAGAATATTTTCCTCATACATTTTCTTGGAGTATTGCAGACAGCCTAAGTTAGTATCACAGTTTCTGTTATTTTTATTTATTTACTTTCAGATTAATAGAAACTGAGGAAGACCTATGTAAGAACAGCATGTAACCTGATACATGCTGTGATACTGGGATTTAAGTTTCTTCTCCAGGGATTTGAACATAAAAATAAGGGAAATAAAACCTTGGAAACTCCTAAAATGCTTCATTTTGTGTAGTTAGCATTCAGTTCCAACATTTGCAGTTGTGTGTTTGGAGTCATGCTTTGCCTAAGTTGATAAGGAATCTAACTGAAAATGGACTACAGCTCACAATAGCTCAGTTTGTTACAATAAGGTGCTGATAACCCAACCTAGGCTGTGGGTTCAGTCCCTGTATGTGATTGCCTTAAGTCGCTTGAATTTGGACTTGATTATCCTTGTGGGTCCCTTTCAACTCAGAATATTTTGGAATCTGTCATTTGGAAATGAATATTTTGCACAGGGAAACAAAGCTTATGTGTGTCAAAACTTCACTGCTAATTATAAGTTCTATTGTAAAAGTGATAGTCTTCGACTTGCTTTAAATAACAAAAAATAATGTGTACAAAGCATGGAAGCAGCATTTATTCAGAAAGAAGTGCAGAGTTAAGCCACAGCAACAGATTTTTATAATTTTTTTGCATAGATGTATATTGGCATCGGACACCTCTAACCATCATTACTAATTTAGGTAGTAGGGTGTTTATGTAATTTTTTGCATGTGATTTGTGTTCCTTCAGAAACTTAACAACAATAACAATAATAAAAAGCATGAACAAATGCAGCATTTGGCAGTTAATACTGAGCACCAGTACCTGTTCAATAGGGCCACTAGATGGTACTGCACCACAGGACAATTCCTTGGCTGCCTATTTGAAATTATAACTGTGAATGATTATTTAGAATTGCAACAATAGCATAATGACTTGTTTGCCCAGTTTTCCTAGGCACAATACACACACACACACACACACACAGAGACAGATGCAGAGGATTTTTAGAAGCATTTCTTGGTTTGATTTGCTAGCATCAATAAAGAGCCCATGTTCCTTATCAACCCATACAAATGGAACTTTGGTGTTTCAAAGGCATAGTGGCAAATACTTCCTTTCCTTCACTGAATGTGGCAAACAAAATTCAGACACTGTCTTCCCTGAGAGGAATAAATGGCACTCAAACACAAACCAGTGAAGAGTATGAGCCCAAATTCAGAGATGTGATTTTGAATTCCTTGCTTTTGGAGACCTTCATACCCACATTCCATTTGCAAACAGCAAAGTTAAATGCACCATAGTGGTAAATCAAGCCTGTGAAGTCCAAACCAAGTGAAAAAGCCACATCTATTCAAACATCTAGGTTTTATTTGTCTGGCTATATTCATTCACCTCCAACAGATTAATAAACAATTCCTTTTTTTTGCATCTTTATGAAAACAAATCATATTACCACAGACTTCCTACTCATCTTCTGCAGTTTCCCTACCGAACTGCTGTATTGGGTCCTGAGTACTGGATCACAAGATTATGCATTGTTATTTGTGCTCTAAAACACTTTTTCTATGCCCCAAAACATTCCTTTAGCAAAGGCTATTAGTGTCCTACCTTCTGTGTGAAATCAGATTTCTGAATTTCATTCTTTCTTATGTGTGTCTGATCACATGAAAAGGGATATGTAACATGGGGGTCAAATCACATGACAAAGAACATAAGTCTGGACTGCATATAGAAAAAATCCCTTTTGAGAAGACCTCAGTCAATGTAGAATCTTGATGGAAATCACACAGTTCTCCACTGCTGGAAATGCCAAAAAATCCCCTCACTTGCTGCCCAGTGTGCCAGGCACAGAGGGAGGCACACATCAGGTTGTGAGCTCTGCTGGAGTGCAGATCCCAGTGCAAGGGACAGAGCACAGCACAGAAGTGCAGGTGATCCTTACAGAGGAAATCCCAGACCAGGGACCATGCAGCTCCCCAGCACCCTTACAGACCTGTGCTGAATGCCACATTCCCCAGCACCAAGGCTTCAACCATGTGAGCACTGGCACAGTACAGAGAGAAGTCACCAGCAGAAATCTGCAGGGGATTGATTTTTCCTAACAAACTCAAAACCTGATTGGAAGAAGATCTTAGCAGTGAAGTGGAAAAATTTGCTGAGGATATACATTTACTCAATGTAGGTAGTGTGAGAGCTATGCACAGAACTGTAAATGGGTCTTAAGGCTGGCTGGTTAATAAAATGGCAGAGGAAATTTAGTGTAGATAAACGTGAAATTATATATGTAGGTTAGTGTTCTTGGCTTTATGAATAAAGTGATGAACTCTGAGTTGCCTGTTACCACTCAAAGTGAAAGTTTTGGATTGTGACAAACATTTTCATAAAAACATCAACTCAGTGCATGGCACCAATCCAAAAATACAAATGTTTGTTAGGAAAGGAAAAAGAACAAAACAGGAAATAAAATGATGCCAGTTGATAAAGCCATAATTTGCTCAAATGCTTTTTATTATTGTTATTAAGTTTTTGAAGGAACACAAAACACATGCAAAAAATGACATAAACACTCTACTACCTACATTAGTAATGATGTTTAGAGGTGTCAGATGTCAATATACGGCTATCCAAAAAAATTATAAAAACTTGGAATACTGTGTGCTGCTCTGGTGCTTGCACCTCGTATTTCCTGCTTCCAGTGTTCACTTAGAGAAGTAGCCAGTCCTCAAAGAGGTTTTAGGATGTGCTGGGAGTACAGAGCTCCTTAATGAATGGTCATGCTTTTCTCCACATCTGAATAATTTGGAGTGGCATTGGAAATAGAAAAGAAATCCTACTCTCCTAATGAAATTTACGTGGGAAGAATCTATAAGAGAAAATTCTCATGGATTATGCACCTCCTTGTGGATGGTATTCTGCAAGAGAGGGTGCACTGAGCCAATGCAATCAAGGATCAGGAAAAACAGCCATTTCTTGCCAGCAAATACTGAGAGAAAACCTTGACTGGTTTCCTGCAAACACCTGCTACTTGGCATGCCCAAGTCACTGCCAGTATTCCTGCTTTGATGGTGCCATCCCCAATTTTGCATGTATTTTCAGAGCAAATGTATTTTGCAAAGTGGGAGGTAATAACCCACGTAACATACATATGGAAAGGTTTTATTCAGATTGTGCCTGACACAACTGTTCATTGAGGTTCAAGAGGTTAGATTTTGATGTACCAAGGGACTGCACTCTTTGTATCTTTACCACCTGGTATTTTTATGACATGCATCAACAATACCAATCAGGTGACAATATGTAACAATTGTCACCATTGGCTTGTGGCTTTTGGCATCACAGCAGTCATGTCAAGGTCAATTCATCCAGCAGCATTGGCTTATTTGACAGGAAGCTGCTTATCTCAGTTTGGAACCTGGAACAGATTAGCCATGGCTACAGACAGCAGGAGAAAGAAGTGTAAAAGAAAAGTGAAGGAAGAGAAGAGAAAAGGAAATGAAGAGCTGAAAACAAGTGTCTTTCCCAAGTATTATGGGTATTTCCACTTTAGAATTACCATTTTGAATACTCTTCAGTCTCTTATTTTAATTTCTTGCCACTGTTGACACATTAGCAGCTATCAGACCCTGTAGTTAATTGTACTTTTAGTACAGTATGTTGGAGTAAAGACCAGACTCTCTCCTTAATAACCTGCTCGCCTCAGGGAAATCTACATTTCCTCTACATAAATTGCCACTTCAGTAAACTGCTCCCCTTGCCACACAAAATGTAAAATATGAGAAGTTCTATGATAATATAGATAACTGAATGGCTCTTGTGACTGAAGTAGCAGTTGCTTATGTAACTACACTTTTACAGAATTTATTTTTTTTCCACAAAACCTACCAACTCTGGCAACCATTACCATAGCAATGCATTATGTATGCTTCCTCACACAATATCCCATGTCTCAAAATATCCAGACCTCCCTTGTCTATTCTCCCTGAATTTTGCTTTCAACAAAACCTAAAAGCAAACCTTTGGCCTTGAAAACATTTTTTCTGATCTTTGAATTTCTCTAATTTTTGGCTTTTACATTTAATTACTGCAATCTCTGTAGGGGGATACAGTATGGGTAAATGAAGGTGGTATAGAATGTTATCTTATCCCCTAAAGAGTTGCAGCTGAGCTAATTACCAAAGATTAGGAGCAGGCCTGATGTTAACAGGCCACACCTGTGGCCAATAAGAACAGTGGTATAAAAGAGTGGATTGGTGGCATCTGAAGTTAGCTGTCTACTGCAAGGACCAGGAGCAGTCAGTGCTTAGAGGAGCTGCCTATGAGAAACACTGAGGAGGTATGAAACCCTGGTGATATGGAATCTTTGCCCTATAACAACAGTAGAACTCTCAATATATAAGACAGCAGTCTCTAAATTATTTTTGGCTGTTCTTGGAAAGGAATGCCCAAAAGATTGTCCTTTGCATCAGAAAACATCAGAGTACAGTGGTATTCCAGCTAAATCCCACACTCTGGGAGCTGTGGTTGGGCTTCTATTTGCATCTTGGGCCAGCTCTTCAGTATCCAGGGGAGCCTTTTTCAATTTCTTGTGCATCCCAGGTACAGCTGGCATTGTTAGAGCAGACCAGACACAGCCAGCTGCATTTCCAGCCACCCAAAAGTCTTGTTTTAAGATGACTCCTCCCTGCTCTAAGGGTTTTGATGCAGGTTAAGACATGGAAGTGTTGGGTTTGAGAAGGGCTGTGTGAGGGATGAGCTGGAGCTGGCAGTGTGCATTCCCACTGTCACTGTGCTCATCCATCACTTGGGGGATGTACATATTCTTGCTGTAATTTAATTTATATTTAAACCAGTCTTTGAGTAAGAGATCATAACACAATGACTGCAGCTTAGTAAGATTTTCTCACAGAAGCCTTCTGTCTTAAGACTTGGCTATGCTTGGGAAGATTTCCTCTGTAATATTAATAACACATTCTTTGCTGGTGCCCAGCCCCAACAGCACTGCATCATAGAATTGCTATAAAAATATTTCTTCTATGAGTGCTGTTGGCTTATGCTCTGCTTGCATACTGAGGAAAAAATGCATTAAACTATATGTAATAACATAATTTTGACCTTTTTGTCATAGCAATACTTCCATAAAGACATCCTTAGATTGTAAACACTTTTAGTCCAGAATAAATCTCTGTCAGAGGCACCTGGGAACTCCAGGCATTGGAATCCTAAGTAACAGTAGCACCAAGAAACAGATACTCAGTTTATGAGGGGGGGCTAAAAAAATCATTGTTGCTTTTGGTATCATTTCAAATATATGTATTTAGTTGAGTGTTTGGGAAAGTCTGTGTTGTATACAGCATGAATAGTTTTGCAAAGGTCAGCATGAAGTTTTTAGAGTTCCTGCAGTGAGAGTATATGGAGCTGTTTGCTGTGCAAGCTAATGATTTCTCAAGAGGTGGAGAGCTATGTACACAGTCGCTTAAAGCAGCATTTCAATTAATCAAATTACTTTTCTTTTTCCATGTCTTTTAAGACTGATCTGGGAATAAAGCAAAGCATTAAAATGAGAACACTTTCATGTAGTATATTGACCCCAATGGCCGTTCTTCACTATGTTTTTAAACCCAAGTGGAATGTTGAGCAAATATCCACAAAACTGCAGTATGGGCACTGCAATCTTCAGGATGTTTCATAATGCCAGCAGAAAACTGGCAGATAAATACAGATACAGAATAATGAACTGATTTTAGAAGGAACAATAATAATTTGTAACCGGTGTTCAATTTCATGATGCATTTAATGATTTTTGAGACAGCTGTACATTAGTCTGTATTGGCAGTGCAACACTTGTACAGAAATGGCCCAAATAAATCTTCATTAATAGATCAAAAAGATTATCATCTTCTACTTACACATTTTTATTGTGTATATGTCACAGCCAAAGAAATTATCCTAAATGCTTAGATTCAATATGGTTTCTTTCCATAATAAAGTTTGCATCATAGCTTGGTTTCACTGGTGTACACTGAAGATTTTCACCTCCTCTTTAACCTCATTTACTGACATAAGTAAACACTTGGGAAAAAGTCCCAGGGTAATAACATTCAGTTTGGGGTGTTTATTAAGGAGTTTAGCATAAAAGTACTGTTTGTATTTTAGAATCTTACTTTACTGGAGTAGTAACCATGATGGTTTTATTCATTGGTTTGCAAGTTCATTTATGGGCACAGTTATAAGTGAGATGAATGGAGTTGCCTGCAAGTTAATTTGGCCTATTATCTTTATTTCTAAATTTATATGTACCGTGGGACAAATAAAAGGAAAATTACTTGCCAGTAATACAGAAAACTTAGTAAGAACTGGTGGTTGGTGGTCCAGAGCAGCCAAAGTACTGATACAGAAAGAATCTATTGGAAAACTCCTCTAATACTGTTCACTGCTCTTTATACTCTATCCCAGAAAGGAAGAAGAAAAAAAATCAGTAAGAACAAAATTAAAAATGAGGCAAAACATTATTAGTTTAATAAGCAAAGATATCTTGTTTTCTGAGCCTGAAAAAGGCACTGTTTGATTCAAACTAGAGATTAGTGTAAGCAAAAGGTAGGTAATAGAGGAGATGAACCAAATTTGAAATATTTTTTCTTTTTGTTCTGTGACAAGGCAAAATGAAGGCTAAAGGAACAGAACAATTAAGTATTATCTTAGCAAAATCATAAGTAATCTGTAGAATTAATTGCCACCACATATGATCAAAACCATTAATTTAATGGGATTCAGAACTGGATTTTGTTTTTGCATGAGTAACAGGCACTTCTGTAACCTTGCTAACAGTAAATTTCATTTCCCTACCATATTGTAAATGCACTTTTATCAGAAGAGCGTTTAGAAGAAAACATCTTCTAGAAAGAGTTTACTCTTGCTAAAGTCCAAAGCTAAGGCAGCTGTACTAAAACACCTCACAAACTCTACAGGGCTGATGCAGGAAAATGAAATCTGTGCTGCTCTGCAACATCTGCACTGCTTTATGGGATGACTAAAACCAAAAATGCAGATTAAAATGGCAGCATATGAATGACCACAGCCTACACCACCTTTGCCTACATAACCCTGCAGCATTACCTGAAGAATTTCAGCATTCAGTGAATCCTTGTCTGCTGGTTCTGCTTTCTATCAAGATTTACATTCCACTGTGCCAACTGCTCCCATGGCTTTAGTGAGACACAATCAATCAGCTGTTCCAGGAGCCGTTGGGTTCTTTATGTGCACTGAGTCTTATCTCTTTTATTCTCAAGGCAACTTTCTCAACTCTAAATTAAAGGACTAAAGTGAAAGCACTGATTGGAAGTTTCTGTATATTCCTTAAATTTATAATGTCCCTAGAAACCAATTATGGGATTTTGCACAGAAAATAAAAATAATTTGACTTTTCACCAGATTGTATTTCAAAATAATATGGTGAGGTTTAAATTAGTTATTTAATGTTAAAAATTAAACACATTTTGTCCTAGCATTACTGAATAAGTTTTTTTTATGATTTAAATACCACAGAATATCTTAAATATGTTTTCTGATAGATCTGGGGCAGCAAAGCCCTTCTGGACATTTATCTCTGAAATTACATTGAGAGGAATAAACAGCTGTCGGGAATATAAATGCTAACTCATCAGAATGCTGACTCAGTGCTGTAGAAATCAAAATATGTTCATCTACTGCAGAGGTAACATGTCATATACCAACTAGTCATATTTTATCTTGGCCAACTAGAAAACCAGTTGAACAAAGATGCTGGAACAGGGGAGTGGAAATCAAATTATAAGTGGGAATAATTTTAAGGTTCTTGTAAAGATCTGGCATATGACCATAAAAATAGAATTATAGAATAGTTAGGGTTGGAAGGGACCTTTTAAAGGTTGTCTGGTCCAAACCTCACTGCAGAGCAGGTGGCTCAGAGCCCCATCCTGCTTGACCTTGACTGTTTCCAGGGACTGGGCATCTACCAGCTCTACCTTGGCAACCTGTGCCAGGGTTTCACCACCCTCACTGTGAAAAATTCCTTTCTTCTGTGTAATCTAAATTGATCCTCCTTCAGTTTAAACCATTGCCCCTTGTCCTATCACAACAGGCCTTACTAACAAGCTTGTCCCATTCTAATAACCCCAAAAGTAACCATCACAGTCAGGATCTCTTTATTGTTCACCTTCAGGGGCAAAACCCCTACTCTTCCAGGATTGAAGAGATAATTCAAGAGACAATCTTGTGATTTAAGGTCCACTTCTGCTTTCTCTGCAAGTAATAGTTTCTTTGTTTTGTTGAAGCAAAATGTAGCAATGAGGGATCTGAATCCTCTGCAATGCCATCTTAATGCTTAATGTCCCATTAGAGACATTGGTCCAATTTTGACACTAAAGGTGAACTGAATGCTGGTGACTTTTTGCACTAAGATTTATTAAGGGTGGAAATCTGTTACAGGAGAAAATGATTGTATTTTACTAAACATACTGATGATTTGCCAACAGATGTGAGAAAGTTGGAGGGTTTTTCCAGGTTTTGTTTTGGTAATAAATTCTGTTAGGAAAATAGCTGCTATCTAGGCATTATTTCAGGACTTTTTGTCCAGACTAATTTTATCTTTCATACTTTGGATCAACTCTCTTGACTTCAGTTGAAGCTCTCTGTTCTCTGTGGTGAAGATTTTGGTTCAGTCTGGAGTTTAATCCAAGCAAGTGGACCTGGACTAGCGCTTTTCTGGTGCAACAAATTAATTTACATTTAATGCATTTCTTGCTTAATATTTCAAAATTATATATAAATGTGAACACATGCCTATATATTCCTAAAACCATTTCTAAAGTTGCTGATATTCCCTTTTGTATTTCTTCAGCAATCTGCATCTGGCACTTTTCTGCCAGATATCAAAGTTGATATAAGGCATCAACCTATATCTTACAGAAGGATGAGCACCTGGTTCTCTGGATAAACACTCTGCTATAGGTCCTGCAGCAATGCTGCAGAGGAAGAATCTGCTTTTCATAAGTATGACCCTGGGCATTACTCAGCAAGATGGCTGTCAAAGGGAAAGAGCAAAACACAGCAAAAAAAATTATTTTGAAATATGACATTATAGCTGAAAAGTCTTTCTACTGAAAAAAACCCACTCCTCTGCGAAAAGAGAATCTAAAAGTGGGAAATCTTAAGCACTTTCACACAATGAAATCTTTGTAAAGATA
Organism: Zonotrichia leucophrys gambelii; assembly: GCF_028769735.1. Taxonomy (NCBI): domain Eukaryota; kingdom Metazoa; phylum Chordata; class Aves; order Passeriformes; family Passerellidae; genus Zonotrichia; species Zonotrichia leucophrys. Next base: position 5,854,991 of record NC_088180.1, on the reverse strand, counting down.
AAAGATGACAGAATGCAGCTCTATTACTTAAAGAAATCAAAAGATTCATAGAGACACTACAGCACAAAAGTATAGACTTCCATTTTTAATTTTGTAACCTCAAGCTTAATTCCTTTATTTGCTTCAACTCTTCAAGCAATCAGAATTTCTCAAGTCAGAATCTTTCCAGGCAGCTGAATTTCTCTGCTGGGCTCTCTGATCCTGTGACATCTTTGTCATGCCCAAGTTATTGTGCAGTTTCACAAGGGAGCCCCGGGTTCTGCAGAGCCCAATCCAGAGGCATTGTTTCATTGCCCCAGGTAAGGCAGTCTTGTTTCGTAAATGGAGTGAAATTTTCCCTGGACTGGCATGTTAGGCCTTCTGGTTCCAAATCATCCAGCTGTTACTAATCTGTTATGTAGCTACTATCTCTTTGTGCGCTGTGATCTTTGAGCAGCCAACATTTCTGCATATTTTTATACCTCAACATGCTTAATAACCTGTAACATTATAAAATACACATGCAGATGTTGTAGAACAAGACTGCAGCTTGGACCTACTTAAGACCACATCTACTTTTGGTTTGAGAAATTATTTAGTCAAGGTATTCAGTTCCTGGATATATTTTGTTAAAAATCTGTGAAGCCACTTTTAGTTACTTTAAAATAATTACCATAACTTACAATTTTTACTTATTCTTAATATATTTAGTCTCCTCATTAAAAAAAAACAGATAAACCTCCCTTCATATAATTTTTTTCACTTTTTTTTATTGCTCTAATCTTATATGAGAAGGTTAAAATGAATTTTTTCTTATTTACACTCATAGGTACAATATCTCTGATCTTGCCTCCTAAACTTCCTGATTTATGAAAGGTTTGGTGGTTTCAAAGGTGGTTATCTCACCCAGGCTTTCACATCTGGCACTAGTATCAGCACAGATAGAAATAATCTGAAGCAATTTAACCTTGCATTCTAATTCCAGCTTCTGTTAACAGCCTTTCTTCAGCTGTTCTACTTCTAAATTAGCTTAGGATTTCTTATGTCATGGTAGTTTTAATCCTTCTAGTTAGGGACATGTTATCCAGTGGCAGCCCCCGGACTAGATTTGCATCTTATCTGCAAACATTCTTGCTGCACAATTCAAGAAAAATGATGGATTTGTGTTTATTTTATATTAGCAGTTTCATTCTCATTGCTGCTGTAAATATAGATGTGATAGTGGTCTATTTCTGAAATAGACTTTTACCTTGAGCAGTCCTGCAAAATATAGCTTCATTCTGTGGAATTGACCCACAGCTTCTGATGCTGTAGTTTAGCTTTCTTGTTTGTATTTGACAGTAAGCTTTGGATTTGCTACCAATCTCAGTGAGACAAGGCTCCTCTTCTCAGAGCACTGCCTGGATTACACAATTCTCTTCCATCTTTCCTCTTGACTTTCTACTGCTCCTTTAATTTACCTCTTGCAGTTGTGAAACTATAGGAGTTTCATAAATTTTCCAGGTTCACTCAACCTTCTGTTGTGAACTTTCTGTTCTGAATTTCACATTCTCTATATCAAGTTTATTCTCTATCCCTCTGGCAATCTGGTCTCTCCTGGGAATGTACACCTTGGGAAATTTTTCCCTGCACAGGAGCAGTTAATGACTACCCAGTCTCAGCTCTTGCACTTCCATGTGAGCCTCTGGAGTATGCAGTAATGAAGCCTGATTAAGTATGGTTGGAGCTCTGTGGTACTTCTGTACAATAAAAATACAGATTGAACATCATTATTTGGGATCAGCTCCTCAAATAAATCTGTTGCCTTAGATCTTCCCTTCTTTAAAAGCAATTTTTCTTTAAAACAAATGAGTCTTTTGAATAGGAAGCCAGGTTCATACTCACTAAGGTCTGACTCTAATCTTTTTGTGATAGCTGACTTTAAATCCAGCAAACAAAACTCTGTGTTAAATCAATGTAAACTCCCTGAGTAATAGGAGTGCCAGTGCCGCAGGATAATAAAAACCTGGCACAGAGACATTCCTGTCATGGAGAAATGCTTGGTTCTTGCATTAACTAATAACAATAGATGAATTAATTACTTTGCTTTTCTTCATTGCCAACCTGGTAGACTGTGATTAAGTTCTCCACTGCTGGCCATGCTGAGGGGTTTATTTTTGTCTTATTGGTTTATATGTCTATTTTTCTTTTGCCAATACAAACCTCAATCTATTCTTGGGTCTCCATAGACATCTCCCTATAAGTGTTACACTTGTTATGAGGAACTATGTCAGAACAGCTACAGTCTCCCTTGGGAGGCATTTGATCATTCTTATCTAGATCACTTAAAATCTTCAAAGGCCAGCTGTACCTGGGTATTAATGCTCTTTCAGAACCATATGTTTCCCTTCTGCACAAAACCCATTTAAGGGGGACACTTACATAAAAATCTTGCTGCAAATTCTTGCTACTTGCTCCTTCTGTAGGGGATAAAGGATAAGGGACAAGTGGGAACACATCATTTTAATCAACCCACAGAGGACATAAGAAAGCCCATAGGACATTTAAACATAGCTAGATTTTTTCCTTCCCTTCCTCAGACCCTCCCCAAAAGAAATGGTAAACAGTGCCTGCTAATAACCTCTGCAAATTCAGCTGAGAAGAAATACAGATAGTACTTTTGGAACCAGGCACAGGATTTTCGCTTGATGTTTCTCAGTTACAGAATTCAGAATGTTATATTATTGTGCTATCTGTTGCTACAGGCAGCATACAGACATATGATGGCTGCCTGATAAAGAAACATTAGATTACACATTTAGCCCACTCTGCAGAAGTTTGAAACATATTTTACATATGGCTTTGGCCCACTGGTTTCCTCTACTTTCACAAGCAAATATGCCATTGTTATTTGTAGACACACAGCAAAATAAAGACAATATACAGCAGGCAGGTACAAGAGGATAATTTAAGTTCAGTTTCAAAGTTCTTGGATTTCCTGGGTTTATTCATCCCTTTAGTATCATTCTGCTATTCTTCATGTGAATTTCCTTAAAACTTTACAAAGTTATTACTAAACCATAAGTGAGAGGATTTGTATTCCTTCTATAAACAAATGCAAAAAAAGGAACAATCTTTATAAACCACATGTAACCTTGTTCATATGAACAAAGCTGAATTATATGGTCCCATTAATTACTCAGAAGATTACATAAAACTGGCAAGTGCAAATCAGGTGAGGGCTCTTCTCTTTTCTCTGGGTTGACCAAAGTAAGAATAATTCCATGTACCACAGTAACTAGCAGTGTCTGGTAAATACAGTAAAATTATAGAATGAAGAATAATACCTGGGGAGGGGTGAGTTTGCTTCTCCCAGTTATTGGCTGTATGTCAAATGCACAGCACAATTTATGAGTAACTTCAGCATTGCTGCTGCTGCAAAAAATGGAAGACAGCATTCTCACTTTGTGTAGGTGATACAAGATGAATTTGTTCTTTGTAAAACACTTGCAACAGACTGCAAAGAAAAAATTAGCTTATGATATTGGAGAGGGAAACATCAAAAAAGAAAGCGCATCACAAGCTAGCAACAAATGCCATGAAAATGTCTCAAGATGTCTCAATATTGGGCCTGCAGAAGAAGTCAAGATGAAATCTAGAGTGCTTTTATATGGGTTATTTCATTACTAGTCTCTTTCTATTAAATCAAAACATGTGAAGAACCAGAATGTCTCTTCAAGAAGAAAAGAATATGAAGATTCAGATAACATTTGTAGCCAACTCCCCCAGAAATTCATCACTCTTGAGGTTGGAGCTGTTCACCATTATATTCCTTCAGAGATGCTCATATAAGAAATGACAGAAATGCAAATGAGATTCTATGCATTATATTTAATTTTTTCTTATCATAGTCACTTAGAATCTCAGCTATGACCTTGAATTTGGTTGTATTTGTAGTACAGTTCACCAGAGACAGGCTGAGCTTCAGCAGCATCAGATTTGTTATGAGATGTCAGATGTCTGCATCAAGTAGGATGACAAGTAGCTGAGAAATGACATTGGTGCTACCCTAATCCTAAATCCATCAAAAGAATAAAATTCCTTGCAATGAGAAGAGCATCAGGATACTTAAGTAGAACTTATTTTCTTTGCTACTGGACAACTCTATTCCATTGCTGTGCTGAATGATTTTTCTTAGTGTGTTTTCCAGCCACTAGAAATTTTTCAGATTTGAGTTGTATAAGAGAGTTTGTTTTATTCTGGTGGAATACTACTACTTTGTCAAAATTTACAGAAGTCAGTAGGAATTGCATAGATAACTACCTTTGATCAGGTGACCAGGTAAAAGGTGCAATTCAGTGCTGACAGCTAGACTTTCAAAGGTTGCAGTAGAAGAGATCATTTAAGAACAAAGCATCTTACTGAGATATGTGATCATATGAAAATAGAGGAAGGCAGGAGCAGAGTCTGTTTCTGTTTTGCTCACAGTGTAGATATCACAGTACTAACATTTCAAATGCTCAAGACAGATGGTATGTATGTTTTTTACATAAGATGACCAGAAACTTATCTATTGAATGGAGTGAATTCAATATCATGTGATCCACCTTAATCTTTGGCTTCAGGTTCACAGGAAGCCTTCCCTCTGAACAGCTGCAGAGCCTGTGATTTATTGCTGCTGTCACAGTGATGTGCACAGATCACCAGACTGAATGTGTTTTGCAGTGACTACTTGCAAGTGTTGGTATTTTTGCTTTGTTCCTACAAACACTATGTCTTCTGTCTTCTACAGAGATCTGTGTTTTCTTTTAGTGTCAGTGTACTCTGGTACGCATTCAAACTGGCAGCACTGCAAATGCTATCTCCAGCCACTGTGAGGTCACTCCCAATAAGTGGAACAACGTCATTTTTGGTTACATGAGCCCATCAGAAGCTTGATTTTGTTAATTCCATTTGAATATTCATTGCTGTTTATTCGTTCTGTTGTGCAGTCACAGCTTGATGCATTCTATTTGTTCATCATTAAGGTCCAGCAAAGATTTTGAGGAGGAATATCACACTAGATTTGTGTGAGAAATCAGCTGGTTTTCTTTAGAGAAGTTGTCTGGCTCTGTGTTGTTTGTATCTTTCACATGGAAGTGAGACCAATGAAGAAGGGCTTTAGCTGCTTGGGCACTTGTCTGGGAGATAAGTGCAGCGAGTTTGAGAATGTCCTTGATCATTATCCATTAAGCAATGTTTTTTTCTGTGTTCTGGCTTTCAAATCTCAGTGGTGTTGCAGATGGTTCTGAGGAAGAGGTTGCACTACTGCAATAAAATGAACAGATTTGCTGAGATGTTCAGGGTGCCAGGAGAGATCTCTATTCATGGCTCTTATAGTTAATCTTCAAAATTTATCATTTGTACGTTATTAAAAATTTTTCAAAGAACCTGCCTGGGGTCCTTTAACTAAAACAAAACAAAAGCCCCAAACCAACACACCAGAGTGTTTTTAGGAAACCAGTCAGTTTCCTGACTGCTTGGGTGCTCTTCATATGCAGATGGGGGGCAGATTGATTAGTTGGCAAGAGAGCAAGTGAGCTCTCAAACCTGCTAGTGTGTAAGGAGACAAAAAAAAGTAGTAAGTGATAGTGAGAAGAGTAGTTATCCTGTACCTGTTAACTTGGTGCCTGCTGCCATTGCAGCAGGGCAGATCACAGCAGGACACATCTCAGGACAGACAGGATCCAGGTCACCTTCAGGAAATCACTTGTCAGAAATACTGCTCCCAACACTCACCCAAATGCACGGATTGGATGATGCTACCGGACCCTCACGTGGTAGAAATGATCACTTCCAGGTGGCCTTGTTATTTTATGCCAGCTGAGTACACCTGACCCCCCATGGTCTTTCTTTCAAAGCTCCAATCGAACATGCTAAATAATTAGAGGCAAACAAAGGGAGAGGACAGAGACTATACTGAAATATAATTTCATTTCATATCTTCTGCTAATTTGTTTTTGAAACATGATAGGAAGTAGAGATATTGCTGTATCAGAGAATACTAATGCAATGATCAATTTGAAATTGGACAAATAAAATGTAGTCCAACAGTATTGTGCAGGCTTCTGGTTTTTTAATACCTAAAAACAAGCAAAGGAAGTATTATGTAAACCAGAAAAATGTTACATAAACTGCCATAACAGCAAAAGCTAAGTCTATTTACATTACCAGACAAAACCTTACCAGTGCATTATTTGTGTTATTCTTCTTAATTCATTCTGCTTAAAATTCTTCTATTCTTCTTAAATTACTCTGCTTAAAACCAAATGACTGACTCACACCACACCCCAGAACTCAAATCCAAAACTTTGTGCTCTCTTCTAAGGGGGGAATGGCAAATTGCTTAATTATCCCCCTCTTCTCTTTCACTAATCATGCTTTCCCCAGGATGGAAGGCCTTGTGCAATTTGATAGTGTAACATCAGGAATGCCATAAAGGCAGTTTTATTTTTATACTGGGAAAATGTTAAAAAAATTGGGCTACTCACAGCAAATTTGGAGCCAGATCATCTATGCCAAAAGTAGCAATAACTGCAGTGTATAATAGAAGCTAGAATTGATTGTGTCTTCTCTAAAGCAGAGGACAGGGATTTGCTTATTTGATACAAAAATCTGGTTTGTAGCAAGATTGTTGATCTGCACATTAATTCTTATTGTTTATAAATAACTGACTAGAATCTAGAAAAGCCTTGACACTGGCTAGTTAAAGATAGATGAATGTAAATCCCTTATGTGTTTAATGCAGTAAAAAAATGCTTGATACTCAAAATTATGAGTATCTAGTATAATAGATCTATTTTTTCTTTCTATCATATTAGATAGTCTTGCTTTATAGTCTTCATACACCTGAAAGAATGACATATCTTAAATTTTTGTCACATTGAAAATAGTGGTCCAAATTAATATAAATATTTTTAACAAAACAAAGTTGAATTGGGATACCCAGACATATACTATCTGAAGCTAAGCTTTCATAAACTGAAACATTTTCAAAACTTTGGCTCAAGAGTTCCTTTAAGCTGATTTTTATCTCTCTCATGTCTTTCTTTTTTTTTAATATATAACCCCCCTTCACATGCACATCCTTAATGGGAAAGCTGTCTCACTGGAATGTAGTAAGTGCTACCTCTGCTGTTTTACCAAAATGAAAAAGTCAGTGACTAAAAGACCAGATCTTGCAGATTCTTTGCCACATGAGTAGTTCTTTTTCTTGAAAATATTCATACTGGACTTCTGAAAGCTTTGGAGATGCACACTGTGAGCCAGAACAGCATTTTGAATCTCCAGTAGGAGAGGGTGTCATGGCACTGGGGATGGCATCAGCTAATTACTGGTGACAGCAAAAGTGACATCCTAGGAACCGGCCCTTCACCCTGCTGGGTTCAGGCTGATGCTTTCACCATGTGGAGTCCCAGATACTCACAAAAAAATAAAAATTCCCTGCAGCATCAGAGATTTTGCTATTACATTTAGCTATATTTTAAATTAGCTTTTCATTTCCTAATTTCCACCTGTTAGGCTTCGTTTGTGTATGTTATGTTTTATGATCTATGAGAATGTTATGAGAAACAGGTATATAATAACAGTTTAATCATCTGGGAAACAGATCTGGAATCTGGTACAAATTTCATGTAGGTTTCCCTACACTGGAATTACAGATACATTTGGGGTATACTAACACTGATAAATATTGAGCACTTAGTTTCTTCATCTATGTTGTAAAAATCTTGTTTATCACTATTTTACCATTTTTACTCTTCATTTTTATATCATCTTTTGTTTGGACAGGACAATGAAAAGAGTAGCTGTAGTCCATCATTTTTAAAAATTGTTTGTCATAGGTTGCTCTTCTTCCCATGCTATAAAAGAGTAATGCTTGAACAGAAATAATGTTTTTGGGTTTAATTGTTTTATTAAAGTTGTGTATAAAAAAATCTTATTAAAATCAGACTTAGCATGATTTTTAAAACATTTGAATCATTACCATAAACAATATCCCTGTAATGAGCACCACTGACATTTTTTGTGTTCTTTTCATAGTAGATTACTGTATACTTGCCTCTAATTATAGCAAATCCTATTACATTAATTTCCATTGTACTGCTAATCTGATTAAAATAGTATAACGTTAACAGTCACACACATGATAATGAGAAAGCTTTATACACTCTAAGCTTTATATACTCTAATGAGAACAACTTTCTTCTTGAAAGTGAAAAATGGTTTTGATATTTGTGATAAATGTGCAAACACGCAACTAGACATATAAAACTGTCCTCAACTCAGATGATAAACAATTTCAATACATTCAGGAAACATCCCTCTAAGCTTCAGACTCACATCTCATGAATGCGGAAACATTCCTATCAGCATTTAATTAAAGATATTAAGAAGATGCTAAATAAGGCTCTGAATTTATAAATTTCATATTGATAGTCTTGTAAAAATTATAGTTACACATTTTTATTTATAACATAAAAAAAATTTATAAAATTAGGCATGTTCATAAATTTTGGCAAGAGAAACACCTTAAATTTTAGTCTGTCATTTTGATCTACTTATCCTGATGTGTAAGGTGCCATGCACAAAACTCACTATTGAACTGAAAAGGGGTGAGGTAAGCAAGCAGCTTTTCTAGACAACTGAGTACAAACACATGAATTGAATGGTTGGATAGGTCCTGGTTCCAGATTTTTCACAGTGGTTCTATAACACAACAACCACAGCAGTTCAGTTTCTCAGCCTGTGATATTTTGAATTTTTGTTTTTCAGAATTTTACACCCTTCCTCTGGGGAACAGTAATTATCCCCTGCTCTTCACAATCTTTTATTTTCTTTTAACTGTTGTGTGCTAGGAGGTTTGCCCACCAGGCATAGCTTCTAAAAATGAAAGCTATTAACAACTCCACATCCCAAAATCATAGCAAGGTCTGATAACACCTCACCTCAGAGTTACAGAGCCTCAATACACAGTTAGCAAGATGAATTAATTAGATCTTTGTGTTGCAGATGGCAGTCTACTCCTTAGAATCTTTTTTGGGAAGCGATGTTACTTACGCTTCTCTCTCTTTGCATCTCACATTGAAATTGTATGCTTGGTGATTTCTTCCCTCCAGTAGTTTTCTACATGAATAAGCCGTATCAGAGAGCACTAATGGAATTCATGCATATGCTTATTTTTTTCTACATTAAGCTTATTTTATCCTGTGAGAGGGTCATGCTTGTCAGGCATAATGTGATATTTGGATAATTTTGACTTCGGGTGGTTTTCTTTTCTTTTTTTTTTTTTTGTTAAGAGCAAAATCTTAGCATTACAAGCTTGCAAGGAATGGGGATATCTAAAACCACTGGACAGTGGCTGTTCAAGTCCACTTTGCTCTAGCCTGAATTCCTCACTTCAACAGTATTCTTATTACTGTAGTAACTTGAAATTTGCTTGTAACACTATAAAACAATCCACATCAGACTTAAAAGAACAGTACTAATACTATTTGTATGGAAAACCTTCTAAATGCCCTAACTGTAGTGAAACAGGGATACTTGCTTACAAGTTTCTTGTAAATATTTCAATTTTTTATTCTAGAAAACACTTTTGTCTTGATAATGCACAGTAAACTTATTCTGTGAAAGTCTATTCTCTTAAGAGAATAGAGAATCTCTCAAGAGATTCTATTCTCTTAAAACAATCTCTTCTTCTGAGAAAACAAGGTGAACTTTCTTTCCTTCCAAAGCAAAATTATTCACCTCTTTTCATTTTAGCAGCCTGAATAAATGATCAGGAGGAACAGTTTCAGAAAAGGCAAGGTAGTTTTAAATGACTGTGTCAGTTCATTTCTGTTTCCACTTAGACCCACAGTCCTCTGCCACCAGTCAAGCCAGCCTATCATGAAGGCACTTCAAAGAAATGTGAAAACTTCCCTTTGTGTGCATGGTCAATTATGTAGTAAAAGGCCACAGGAAAATTCCTTCAAGCATTTCTGTTTATTTTTTTATGATGGTACTGTATGTATCTCTCTATATATATTTATATCACTTGTATTTTATGAAAAAAAAAGCATGAGGCAAGAAAGAACCCTTTGCATTATATTCAATAATTTAATGTGAGTACAAAGAAGCCCTAGTAGATCAGAAAAAGTCAGAGAATTATGTCTTTTAAATGCATCATTTTAAATGTATTTTAAATATTAGGAAACATACAAACACACACTTTTGAGGAGGGAGAGAATAACCCCAGAGTCATTGCACTTGACAAACTTGTAGATTCTAAGGAATTGTTTTGTCTTTGACAGATATGATACCTCCCTTTTTCTTTCTGGAAAGAAAATAGAAGCTGTAACAAGTTTACAGACAGACTGAAATAGCAAGGAAGTTGTTACAGTAGCTTTGATGGAAATCTTTATTAATATTATTACTATAATTGACTACCTATACAAATTCACATTACTAACAACTCCTGCAGGAAAAAAACCTTCCTTAGTAAATAGGAACATTTTGATTAATTTAGAGATGGAGATCAGTCAACTAATGTCATGTTTTAATGTCACTACTGTATCCTACCAGTCTGCAACTCTGCCACTTTACCAACTGAACTGTGTAATAAAAGGTTCTCAAATAATTTTAAATACCACAGAAGCATAGAACATGACATGTATCAAGATTTGTTTGTCACTCATGAGAGTAAAAGTCAGCAAGGGGAACAGGTTCATCTTGGAAGTAAACAAAATGTTAATTCTTCAGCACACTCAGTAGCACAGTATTGAGAGCTATATGGAACAGATGATGTAATGTTATTAGAAGTGTCTGTTATATGCACAGTACAGCCAAAATTAACTCTATCCTAAAATTCAAATAAAAAGTTATTTAATATTCCAAGAAACTGGCAACAAGTTTATTTAACATTTGATTTAGTTCTAATAAATTTTGCAAACCTAAAAATCAATGCAACTGAGTGCTTGAAATGTGCCATTAAGATGTAATCTGGCCTCAGAAGTTGCTGATGCAACCATTATGTTACTAATAAAAATGCCAGTTATTCTGGTAAAATTATTTTTTAAATTTTTGCCAAACAGTAGCTTATACAGGTTTGTTGAACAAAACAAGCTACATCAGCAAATAAAAAGTATTTTTACTTTTTTACCAGCACAGCTATGCCAGTTTGAAGTGCAGCTTCTTTTTCCTCACATTCTTGCTGAAAAACATTATCTGAAATAATTTAAGTCTATACTGTCTCCAAAGAGTCTTTTGAGTCAAATTTCCCCTGGTCCTGGAAGCACAGTCCAAACTGACACAGGTGAGGGTTTGAAAAGGATGGCAGCTAGTGACAACTGGCACTGCAGGGTTGTGTGATGGGCTGATGATAAGGAGAAAGTAAGACAAGGTTCTGCAATCCTGTACTGAAATCAAATCTAAAGTCTGCAGGGGTAGATGATGCAAAAATCTTGCTTTGTATTTTCTGAAATCTCATATTTATGCTATTAATATTAAGATGGAAAAAATGAGAGGCACAACTTAGGATGAAGAAGCTTCACATCACAATTACACTTCCTCAGTCCTAGGAAGCTTCTCCGTGGCACCCTCTAAGTTGCAGTGAGTCAGTCTCCTGCTGCTGACAGCAGCCTAAAATCACCATGGCGTGGGCCAAGACTGGCACACACTGGATCAAACTCCACCTTCTCAGGTTCTTTCCATCAATTTTCTGGATATACCACTGTCCTGGTGTAACCAATCATCAGTGGAGTTATGCCAAGAGCACATCCACTCAGTGTAGCAGCCACACACAACATTGCAGCCTGTAACTGTGTGAAAGAGCTCTCTGAGCCAAGAGGTGCATTGGAAGGTCATTCTGGAGACAGGCTTCAGAGGAGGCCAGGGCTTCACACATGGTAAGAAATAGATTGTACAGCTTGTTCTAAGGTAAAGTCTGCAGCTGAGTTACCTGAGCAAATAAAATTAGGAAGTTAATATGGTTCTGCTTGGTTTGCACTGAAAAAACCCCTATGAAACAGCTGTATTAACCTAATGGGAATTAAATTGGTTTTAAAACACACACTAGGTTCAAAAGTTTCAGCTTTCTGCAGTGAAGGAGAGTATACTCTGTTAGACAGAAAGGGTTTGATGAAGCACAGAAAATACCATCAGAGAGCCTCTCTTGCACAGAGCTCCACCTTAGAAATGTTGTTCTCAGCAGACAGGTCCATGCAGGCCTAGGAGATAACAGTGGGATGTCCGGATGCTTCCCCTAATCTGAAAGCTGCTGATTGACCCCTGTTAAAAATAGCCTGTTCATCTAAAAGGAAAGAAAGATAGGATCTTCTTACTCTTTTAGCATACATGCAAAACATTGGTGCTTAAAACAAGATGTTCTGAAAGGCAATATATAATGGAGCCACACTAAGAGGGAATAGATGCAAGAAAACCAGAAATAATGCCAATTAAAAAAATGTCTTCATTAATAACTGGTTTTTATCTCTGTAATGCACATCAAGAAGTACAGAAGATGATGCATAAAATGGACATAAGTTAATTTGTTAATACCAGATGGATAGACTATCATAGTTGAAAACTATAGAGCTAAATTTGGAATAGCTGTCATTATTCAGCAAATTTAAATAGATTTAGGAATCCCTATTGAATTAGGAACAGGAATCACATCAGAAAGAAGTTTTGAATATATACCCAAGCTCCACTCTAAGTCTTTATGCAAGGTACTGCAGTCACATTTCTTAACTCTTTTGTAGATAAATGCCTAAAACAAATATATGTCCCAAATCTGCCAATGGGAAAATGAAAAACCAAAATTTTGAGCTTCTCTAATACGCAGTTCCTTTACAAAGTAAAAACCTCTGACAGCTTACCTGCTTCTTCCAGATTTATCATCTTTCAAATAAACTTCACATCCCATATCCTTAGATTCTACAAAGATCTACAAGATTTTCACCACTACAACCAGATTAAGACTAGATTTTTTGGGGAAGAATTTCTATATGAGATGTATTTTTATAACTAGCAGATGTTACATTCAAATATTTAATAATAACACCACCAAATATTTAAACTAATACAGTCTCATCATTATTTTAGTCAGCACTTCCTACCATTTTAAGGTGTGTATTATTTTCTTAATAGTAGTGCACAAATGTAATTGACAACTTCAATTACAATGTCACTATCATTCTGTTAATGTTGTTGAGTTCAAAACCCTGCCCACACTTACTCTCATATGTGTGGGCAACAAGAGTTTTTTTAGTCAGCTAATGATGACTAGATACAAAGGAGAAAGCAACAGGTTTGTTTTAGGGTTCTTGGTTTTAAGGCAAAGTAGGATCTCTACAGGTATTCAAACTAATTTGATAGACTGTGTATATAAGATATATACTTCCCAGTTAGTATACTAAGAGCATTGTTTAAGTACAACAATTAATGCCACCCCCTTAATCTTCCTAATCATTTCAAGTTAGTGATCCCTCATTGCTTGTAATGCCTGAGCTCTTCAAAGTCCAAGTACCCATTAACAGTATCTTGAGAGCTGGAGCTGTACACGTTCACACTGGACATCAAGCTGCCATTTGAATTTTTTAAAGCATTTGTGATACAGATATTTGTGCACATCAGATTTCTTGGCTGAAGATGCAAGGCCATTGAACTCATTAACTACAGTAATGGAACTATTGTGTTTCTAATTAAAATCTGTTGTGCTTGTTAAGTATTGTATTTATCTTCTCTACTTCCTGTGCAGTGAATAGGCCTAGGCAGAACGCAGCCTACTGCAGTGTTGAGGTATATATTATACATTCATACACAAAAAATCACTGAAATGCTCATCTGTGAGCCATAAAGTGTCAATGTTATTCACATTATTTCTTCCTAGCTGACAGTGCCACTTTAGGACCTCAACTCTGGGTAAGGATTACAGCTCATACTATTTACATTATTGCAACTTAATGAAAATTTGTTACTTCAGCATGGATTTGTTCTTACCTGCACTTGCAAAATATCTATTTATAAGCTTAAACAGGGTATCTCACGCCAAAGTGTTTCCCACCACCATTGATCAATGTGTCCAGGTAGGTGCTACCCCTCACTTCAGGGATGTTTGCACTGAGGGTCTCTGATTGTAGTGTACCAGGTGTTAGAACTTATTCCAAATGCACTCCTCAGACACCAGTGTTGTGCTGCTGTTAAAGCTGATCTTGAGGAGGAAGGCACAGAACAGATTAAAGCCGTGACAACTGTGTCACACCTGAGGCCGTGACACAGATACGTGTTCAGCTATTTGTGCTTAAGCACCCAGAAGGTGGGCACCCCTTTAAAATCATTTAACAGTTTTAGTTTGGCTTTATCACCATATGATTCTCAAACACACTTCAGTTGTTTTCCTCACATGGAAATAAAACGATTTAAAAGGGGCTGCCTTGCTGTTCGCTGTGGCCTCAGCAGGGTTTTTAGGTGCGACTGCCCGTGCAGGTGCTCGGGGCGGCTCCGGTGCTCCCGCGGCGGGAGCTGCCTCCAGCCGCCCTTGCTGAGGGGCACTTGGCGGGACGCGCTGCCCGCTCGGCCTCACCCTCAGCTCACCCGCACCTACCCTCGCCTCGCCTCACCCCACCCTCCTGCTGACCTGCCCCTCACGGGGCCGCCCCGCGGGCGGTGAGGCGTTTGCCCCGCTGCTCGGTGACTGCGACCCCACAACCGACACCGTTAGCCGGGAGGGCGATTAAAATAACATGGGGCTCCTCTAGGCGCTAATGGGATTAGCGGCGAGGCCGGCGAAGCACGGGCAGCGCTGCGGCCATGGCGCGCCTCTGATGGCGGGAGGGCAGCGCGGCGGCTGCGCCTCATGGGCGGGGGCGGGATACCCCAGGTAATCGGGGAGGGCAGCGGGGCGGGAGCGCCCCGGCGGCGGGCAGGGATGGTGGGGAAGGCCTGCTCGCCCCGGGGGCGAGGGGAGGCGGCGGCCGCCCCGAGATAGCCCAGGTGAGGAGAAGGCGAAGTGGGGGGCCTGGTCGGGGGCGGGGAGCGCGGCGCGGTGGGAGCGCGGCGGGAGAGAGGGAGGCGCGGCTGTGGGTCGGGGGAAAAAGCGCGGTGGGCTGCGAGGAAAGGAGTGCGACAGCGGGAGGAGGAGAGGAGCGCGGGCCCGGGGGAGGGCAGAGCGCGGCGGGAGGCGGAGGAGAGCGTCAGCTGGAGCGGGGATAGCGGGAGCGCGGCGGGAGGCGGAGGAGGAGAGCGTCAGCTGGGGGCAGAGATAGAGGGAGTGCGGCAGGAGGAGGAGGAGAGCGTGAGCCGGGGGGGCAGAGAGAGAGGGAGCGCGGCAGGAGGAGGAGGAGGAGGAGGGGAAGAAGCGCGACGCAGGGACGGCAGATGCCTGGAAATAAAAATTTGATGATTGCATGCAGCGGCTGGAGAGACTCTGTCGGTGGCGGCGGCGGGGACGAGGCAGGGACAGGGGGGGCGACGGCAAAATGAAGTATCAGAAATACCTGACTGTCTTGCAGATGGCCATAGGGGTGACCGCCTCCAACAGGGGCAGTCTGATGCCCTTAAAGAGGAAGCTGTGGTGAGTAGGCACAAACGGGGCCGCGGGCACTGCGGGCCGGGCCGGGCCGAGCGCGGGCCGCGGCGGGACGGGCGGGCGCGGCGGCGGGGGGTCCCCGCGGACATGAGGGGCGCCGTGCCCAGACCCGGCCTGCGGCTCCCGGCCGGCATCGCCGGGGCACAAAGTTCCCGGCGGATTCGTCGGCAGCCGCATGGAAACGCCGGGAGGCGTTGGCGGTGCCGGCGGAGCTGTCCGCGCCCGGCCCGGCGGAGGACGCGGCTGGAGCAGGCTCCGCTCCCGCGGGCACGGCGCTGCCGGACCGGCACAGCGGCAATGGCAGCGCGGGCTGAGGGCGCGGGAGCGGCTCCGGCGGGGGCTCCGCTTGCGTGACAGCCCGAGTGTTGCCGCCGATGTAGCGCAGTGTGCTCCCGCCCCGGGCTGTGCAGAGCCGGGTCCGGATTCCCTGCCCCTGCTGCTGCTGCTGACAGGTGTACCGAGAAAATGGGAACAAGGAGACGCAGGTCCAATAGATTAGCGAGAGCCAGAGTAGTGCTGTTCAAATATGGTCATTTTTCCTTGAACCCTGCGTTTCCCCTCACTGATTCTCACTCCTTTTGTGCTTGCTGATTGTGTGCTGAACTGATTTTTCTGGATGAATCAACAACATGTTATGAAAAATGTATTAAAGTATAGTGGTGTAATGTGGGTGAGTAGGGCACCGGCAGGCGTATGGCACTGCAATACCCAGGCACTCGTGGGCGGGCAGG
This sequence comes from Zonotrichia leucophrys gambelii, assembly GCF_028769735.1. Lineage (NCBI taxonomy): Eukaryota > Metazoa > Chordata > Aves > Passeriformes > Passerellidae > Zonotrichia > Zonotrichia leucophrys. The sequence continues at coordinate 5,838,695 of NC_088180.1, read as the reverse complement.
AGCCCACTGTTAGCTCCATGGGAGCAGCGGGACCTGTGTCATCATCAGGACAAATCCTGAGGAGGAAATATTGTCACATCTTCTGAGAGGGAGATGTCAAATCACAAATTTGTACACTGAGAATTTCTTATCTGAAAGGAACCAGGAGTAATATAAAGGTGGTAGTGGTTATACAGTTTTCTTTCACTGTACTTACCTGGCCCTAGTGAAGCAAAGTAAAGCATCAGAGAAGGCATGATAGGTCATTTTATTTGAACATAGATAGTTTGCAAATAAAATTATTGTCAGCAGTTGTAACAAAAATGGGCCTTACATGAATTGTAGAATGTGGAGTTTTTAATACTTTGCTTTTCCTCACAGTAGAGACAGTGTCAAGAAAATGTATCAATTCAAGAAACATAATGTGTGGAACTAGTAAGCTTTCTGTCATTAATTCCAGGTCTTGGTATTCCTTGCAGATAGAACACAGTTTGATGACTCTGTTCTTCCTGATGGTAAAGAAAAAAATCAAATTAAGTTTTAGACAAAAATATGTTATCATGCAGATAAGTTTTATTATGTTTAATCAGATGTTTTTGCAATGTATTTGGTGGTTTGATTCTGATTATGTAAGTTATATAAAGTGTACCATACCTTTTTTATTCTCCCCAAATGCCACTCCTGCCTGTGTGCAGCAGTGGATGCAGTTGTGTCTTACATCTTTTGAGAAATTTAATTATGGAAAACGTAATTATGACAGTGTTCTATTTAATATTTTGTATATTTTCTTGGAAGTATTTTGTTTGCTGGCATGTTAAGGGAAAGCTATATGTAATTGTGTGCTTTAAAAGTACATCTGAAAGGACCTGATTCAACTCCTGCTTTGTCTTCCTTGGAGTTAGATCAGCTCTATATTGTCCTGTTTCATGATGAGATTCTGTGCTTTTCGAGGTACAGCAAAATATGCTAGTGGCTCCACACTAATATATACCACAAGCATTGCATTTCATAACATTTCTAACTTGGCATCATGTTGCTGCAATGCAATGCTGTGTGAAGATTTAATTGACTAAAAGTGTTACTGTTACTCAAAGTGTTGCTGTTACTCAAATCAATGCAATATATGTGTATATTCACAATACATAAACCAAAAGCATATTCCAATACTGTATCACTGGAAATCTCAAAAATACCAAAAGAAAACACATAAATCAAGTTCGCCTATAGTCAGGGGGTGCTTTTAAATCTATTTTTATTTGCTTATTTTTAAAAGCTTAAAAAATTCTCCTTAACCAATGAGATTCATAAGCTCTTTGATGTGTGAATCCATATTGTAAGTGGAAACGAAGATATAATTTAATAAAAAAGGGTTAAAATGCTCATCCTTTTGTTGGTGGAGATAATCCACCTGAATCCTACTGAAAGAAAATGAAAAAGGTAACAGCAAATAACAGCAATGTTTTATTTCTTTAGGGAGCATCTGTCACTCCAGCTTTCCCCCCCACCAAAGTCTATGTCCTGTTCTGTGATGCATGGAAGCAGAGCTACAAATGAAAATATCAATGTCTCACGATGGGTTAAGAATAAATAGTTATTAAGTGGCTAGGAATAAACCAGGCAATTAGAGAGAAGGAAGCTATGCCACAGGCTTGCAGTGGGAGATGAGGAGACAGAAACCTGCTTTGTATGGAGTTTGTAATTTTATGATGAGGTTTACTTGGGGCAGTAGTTCTGGACTCGGTGCTGGAGGAAGCTGCTGGAGTCCTGAACTGCTGATTCAGATCCTTTCCTGTGTGTGTGCAGTGTTGTAATCTAATATGTGGGAGCCTAAACGAGATGAGTAGGATGTTTTTAATCCTCTTGCTGGAGGGACAGCATTTGGATACAAAACCCACCACCATAACTCTGCTAGTACAGGTAGAGTGCAGCAGGGACTGACATCTGCAAAGGTGGTCAAGAAGAAACTGACAGCTGAACTGGGCGTAGTTTAAAAATAGTCAATTTTTATAAATATTTACTGAAATCCCAATATGTGCAACCTGAGTCCTTTTACAATAGAGAAATGCTAAATCACATTATTAAGGGGAGTTACACAGGTAGAACATAATTTCTTGTCAAAATGACTATTGCGTTTTTCTGCTGCAAGGAGAAGATAGCGGGCAAATAAATAAACAAATGAAAAGGAAAAAACAACAACAAAACCCCCAACAGGAAATTCTATCCATTCTAATAGTTCTTCTCACTAATATTCCCTTCTGGTTCTTACAGCATTTGCCTTGACTCTTTCAGAGTTCCTGTGCTTTGGTGAACACCCCGCTGCTCCCCTTGGTGCAGGGGAGTGCAGCATTGTGAAAAAAGGCAAAAAGCTCACTTAGTGATAGGTTTTCATTGGGGAGATTATGGAAATTACTGAGACTATTCCATATTTACATTCTTTTAAGAATGATTGGTAGTTGTCTGAGGCAATCTAGGTTACAGAAAAGAATGCAGATGCAGTGCACTACAGAATTTGAATTTTGACAGGATCCAGTTCCCCTGTTTGGTGGTGTTGTTAAAAGAATGTGTGATATAGAAGCCTGGATGTTAAATGATTGCTGCTTCTTGTAAGATATTGCACAGGCACATTTATTTTCAGGCATAGGAGTAAACTTATTTGGAATCAGTGAGGAGTAACCAGCATATCTGGAATTAAGCACTGAATGCTTTCTTGTCTCAGAGTCTTTGTATTTAAGCTTATTGGCTGTAGAAGCCCAGGCTTATAATGAAGAATGTCTGTTTTATCATTAGGACCATCCCTAGGGAGAAAAGTGTCATGGTTTGTTTATGTTCCAAGTAGAATCATATTTAGTATAATTAAATAATGGAAAATGTCACCTTAATGTGGGAGAAAGAAAACATCGAAGATTGATCTTCTTGGTGTCTCTACAGAACTCTATGGAAAAGTACAGATCTTCAGAATGGATATTTTCCATTTTTGATTACTAGTTCCAGTTAATGTTGTTTGAAATGAGGATAAAAACTTTAGTTTAGCCCATTGTAAATCTTTATTTATGTTGCGAGTTAATTAATACTTAATTTTTTCTTGAGGGATGTGTGGTTAAGGATACATCCTTAGAATCAACATACTTGCAGAGGTGCACAAAAATTCAACACTGCAGCTGAGTGCTCAGTGTCTCTAGCATTGTTTCAAACTTGCCTTTTCTCAAACAAATATTAATATTGAGTAACTATAATTGTTAGGATTTCCAGTCTGATCAGTGGGTGTAAATGTCAGCTTTTCCAGCCTTGTGTTTGAGACAGAAGCCAGTGCTCACACTGAGCTCAGCCCAGCCTGCGTCCTCACTTTTGGTGCTGCTGAGGAAGCTTGGCTCCTAATGGGAGGTATAATAATTATGGGAATTTTATACATCTCCCAGCTGAGATCTGTGTAGTTGCCAGAGGCAGAAGTTTTTGAGAAGCTTGCCTTGGATGTTGCTGCAAGAACTTAAATGCTTTCTTTATAGGATAGGCAGGCAACTTGCAGTATATGAAAAGTGCAATAATTATGTCCCCATTAGAAGTCTTGTGGAGGCTGCATGGTTGTCAAAACCTTGTCCACTCTGCATTGACTCCAGCACTAATACTGCACCTGGAAAACAAATACAAAAAATGTGTCATTTACAGACCCGTTTTTTAAACATTCTGATGCTGACCTTTATAAAATTGCTCAGAATTCTAATCACTGAACAAGAAGAGAGTTTATGAAGTTCTTCAAAGATTTTCAATGTAACTGGTGTGTCTAGAAGTTAAGATGACAGCAGTAATTTCAGACATAATTTAACTACAAAAAAATCAGGTGATATTGAAATTTGTTATAAATAGTAATTATATGTGAGTAGTGTATCACTTTTATTCATAGACTCATATTATACTCGGACCATTTGATTATTTTAAAACATGTATTAAGTCATTAGCCCTTGATATGACACTTCACCTTGAAGTCACTGTTACACATTATCTTGTTCGGCTACTGTGCTTGTCGGTGGAATACAGATAGTGAAAGTTTAGGGGTTTTTTGCTTATTTTACAAACTAGAGAAATAATTTAGAGTCATGGTTATGTAATGTGATATATGATCAGGAAGAAGTCAAGGTCAATGAAACCATTGTAAGAATTGTGGATAATAAATAAGGGCTTCAGACTCCAGGTGGGATATACAGAATGGTTCCATTTTACTTGACTAATATTTTCAAAAGTTAATGAATTGGGTGCCTTAATTTAGGATTCCTGTGATGAGCTCCATTAAAAAGGTGTTATGTTTCCAGAACATCAAGCACACTATTTGAACAGAAACAGCAAATTTGAAGCAAGGCATCAGGAATTGTTCACTACCTTCAAAGATCCTTATGCTATATTCTACTTTTTGAAGCCCCAGACTTCCTTGAGCATTTCATTCCTAGACTTTTGTTCAGGAGTACTTGATTTAAAATAGTTGATGGCCTGCAGGTACTTTAAAAGGGCTCTTAGATATTTTTCTCCTTTAGCCTGTGATAGTTCCTCTATACTCCTGATGCAGGTATTACAGTGACTTAGCAATTCACTTATTAATCTGCTATTAATATTGTATTAATATTAATTCAGAGATTAAAATAAAAGTTGAAAGGAGACAATCAGATGCAGCAAATTTTATTAATAAGTGTTTTTTTAAACTTAAGGTTCAGATGCCAGAACCATGGTACATTGCATTATAGTTTCAGTATTCACTTAAGAAGAATAAAGTTTGTTTCTCCGATTACAGTGAACACTTTGGGAACATAAAACATGATTCAAAAGAGAGAAGGATTTTAAAAAGATGTTTATCAGATTTTTAAATAATTTCATTTTGAGTCAATCTCAAGACGCTTTGGTCCTTTTCTCATGGCTTTGCACTCATGGGTTTATTTTGGAGCTTTATATTCTGAACTTTAGAGATGTACTCACTGTGGAAGTCACGAGTATTTGAAGGGATTCCTGTGCAATACTGCATGAGTGCTGCTAGAAATGGATTCTTGAGAGTCTCATTGCTGTATCCAGCATTGTGCAAAGCCTGGGTAAAACCGACCCAAGTCTGTCTCGGGTCTCTTACTGCTTCCCTTTGCTGAAACTCGGGGAGGAGTGGAGGCCCTGGAGAAGCTGGTAGTTCATTGGTTTGCACTTGTCCCAAAGTCTCCTCTTCACCCAGAGTCAAACCCCCTGTGATGCTGTCAGTATGGATATCTTGCCTCACATCCTTCCTTTGCTGTACATACAGTGCAAAGCTTCCCAATTCCCAATATCAATGATATTGATTGGATTTTTCTTTGGTTGGTTAAGTAATGCTTTATTTGCTTGTAAAGAGATCTAGAAACTAATGATTTTGTAAAGGATTGGAGGGAATAGATAAATTGTGATACTCCTTCTCTGTAATTATATTTTGTAACTTTAAAAATTCTTTTATGTATCTTAGAAGCTAACAAGTGACAGCCATAATTTATTCTTCAGCAGAATGAAATGATAGCTGGATTCCTGTGGCAGCACGTTCATTTTTTCAAGTGGCTGTAAAGAGTGAAACTCCTAAACAGAAGAGCCTTGAAAACATGTCATTAGTGTGGTTCTTTGTTAAAACTGTGTAACTTTGATTAGCTTGTTATTTGTATTTGTTTGAGTTTTTCCATGTCAGTAGTTTTCTTTTTTTTTTTTTTAAAGTTTTTTTTGTATCAGAAAACATTAAAAGACTTGCAGCCTAAAGAAATGCACATTTGTGGGTAAGGCCCTAAAGTAAATGACTTGAAATGTTATTCAAAATAAGGAAAAGCCCAGTGTAGCTTACAGCTGTTTAACTTTTCTATTAAGTATAAGGAGGAAGTCTTAACGTGCCAAGCATTTAATTAATCAGAGGTGCATTTGAAGATTAATTAACTCAAATTATAAGTAATGGAGTAGGCAGCCCTCAAAGATTCCCTGTAGAGAGAATAAACAGAGACTCTGACAGCAGGGGAACAATGGATCTCTCTGAGGGCTCCAGCATCTGCATCTGCCATGGACACAGAGTGTGTTCAGTTAGGTACTTGAGCAGAGATGTTTGAGCGCTCTGTTACAGAAGAGACATTCACACAACAGCAATGTGCTGCCATTGGAAATGCCACTGTCTGTGCAACAAGATAGAGGCTGAGCAGTTGTCTTTCTTTGGAAATCTGTCCTGGTAATTCTTGAAGACATTTTAGCAGGGAATCCGTGGTGTTCTTGAAGTTTCTGCTGTGTGAACAAATATGTTACTGTAGTAGGCAGGCATGGGTCTCAGAATTCAGTCCATATATGATTAGACAAAAAATTCCAGTGCAGTCTCAGCAGGAGTTTCATATTGTAATTAAGATGTATGGATATTACAGTTATGTGTTCAGGTAGAAATTTGCAGTTTGAAGTTGGCAGTAAAATAACCCAAGGGGAAAAACCATCTAAACCAAATGACTATGTTATCAAGAGAACTTGGAGCAAGCTGTTTAAATGTGGGTCTGTGTGCATGTGTAAAAAACCCCCAAAATCAGGCATCTGAAAACAAAATAGTTATTTGGTAGTTGCAGTGATTCAACAAAAAAAATGAAGGGCTTTATCTTTATAAATTGAATAAGAGATAAGAGATTTGAAAGGATTTGCTTTAATTTTCACATTTGGATATGGTAATTTCTTCTCCCTAGCAGTCCCATGGCCGTGTTATCCTGACCATGACGTTGTGTAGGCCTGGAAGTCTTGCTAATCAAACAAGAGTATTCAGCATGTGGTTACTGTATTTTGTATTTGGAATTTGGTATTTCAGGAATTGATATAACCCACTATGCAATTTCCTGTTTAAGACATGTTATATGTTTAAGATATCTCCACCTTTCTTTTTTGCACAAACATTTATGTGCATACAAAAGCCATTAATTCTAAGTTAAAGAACACAAAAAACACATCCTGAAGTGTTTTTTCTGTGAGAGGAATCTTAATGGTTTTTGGGAGAAATACTGAACTGCTGTCCAAAGACTATGGAAATGCAAAAAAATACATATTATTTCTTTTTTAAGCTGTTTTTTGAAATCTTCTATGGCTGCAGTTGAGAAATAATATGAAATAAGTATAAATCTGGGCATGAAGACTTCAGGTTTTTAGGTAATTCTTGGTGAGTGTATTTGCTGGAATGGAGTTTTCCTTTTCCTTAGGGGCCAGTCTGACTAGGGACTATTTTGTATTTAAAATATTAACGTCACAAATCCTAGTACACTTAGTTAATTGTTAACTTAGTTCTGCTTATTAGTGATTTCCAACAAGCTCATTGAAATATGAATTGCTTCCTCCAAATATTTTAGTTATGGACTCCCCCTAGGACTATGTGTAGATTCCAATATGATGAAAGGCCTTATCAAGTGTAGTTGCTTAATATATTACCCCTATAACTTTAACAGATGTTAATAATGTCATTATTGTTGGTTGTTACTCATTGCTAGAATAGCTGAAGCACCATCAGCCCTCAAACTGGAAAAGGTCAAAAGCCAAATACTGCCAGGCTCCTGGTGATTTAACTGACAGCCATCAATGTGTGTCACAGGACTTGGGTTTCTACTGAAGAAACAAAGAAAAATAGTCCTTTAAAATCTTCAGAAGTAAAATATATTTTTCTACAATGTCTTTTTTCTGATTCTACACACTTTTGTAAAAAAAAGATCAGAATGTTTTTGACAAAATCTGCAAGCAGTGTGGTCCTGATGGGAGCTAGACTTCTACATACTTGTGGTCTTATTTTGGCACTTAGTGATTGAAAACTGTCACTTGAAATGACATTTCTTGTATGTATAGCATGGTGATGTGTTTTTTCTTTGTAAATGTTTTATTTTAAGCAAATAAAAGAATGTATTTTTTGTCTGATATGTGGCTCTTTTTGTTTGGCAGGGTAACTCCATCTTCCGAAAATCCCAATGGTGCTACCTGTAGTGTAAGTCAGGGAAAGCCCTCTTTAAGAAGAATAAAAGGGAGAATACACAGAAGCAAAAGTCTTGATAGCATTGATTTCTGTGAATTCACTGTAAGTACTATATCTTTTACATTTATCTTATATGAAGTTAAGAGAATCTTATTAATGAAGCAGTTTGCTTCTTGCATTGGGTTTGCCTGTTTGTCAGATTAGCAAAGGTATTGTACTTAATGTTTTAATTGCCTTGCTACTGCCAGATATTATGAGCTGTGGTGTCACTTATATGATTGGTGATGTGCAACTACATTCTTGTTCTTCAGCAACCATGAGACAGAAATTCCTATCTCAAATTTTAACATTGTTGCCTCCATAAGATTAAGAAATTGACTTGCAAATGAAGTAAATATGAAAAAAATATGATTTCAAGTCTTATTTTTATATTGAGATTTTGGAAGTTGTGTTTAAAGTCAAACACGACTTTTTACAAAACCCAAATAACTATTTCAGTTGCCTATGGCTATAATTAAGTGCTAGAAAAGGAAATATATTTTTCTAAAAGATGTGTATGTTTATAGCACTTGAAAGCTGGTGTCACAGGTGATAGGTTACTTCAATTAGGCAGTACTGGTGTATTCCTTTTCTCTTCTCTTTGCTTAGGGGGTAGATGTGTTTGTGTTACAGTTTCAGAAACTTCAATGTGATCATAGTAAAGAACCATGACAACCTCCCAACTAACTGGAGGGAATTTGGTCAAAACAAATTATTTTCTGATAAGCTAAAATAATTTACTCTTTAAGTATTTAAACAGTGTCAAAGAATATGTTGAATTATAAATTGGTTATGAAATATGAGGATGAAAGAGCTAAAAAATATGTGCTGTCTTTAAAATGCAGAAATCAATAGTGATGTGAAGATATTGTGTGGCATTGCATGGTACTAGAAACAATATCACTAAAATATTCAGATGGGATTTGGGGAAACATCTTGAAGGCATAACAGTGGTTGGAGCGTGTTGTCTTTCAGTGGGATGTTTTTCACAGATGATGCCAATAGCATAATTGGTATTTTTTTTCCCCAGGACAGCTTTGTTTCTAATTGCCAAGTCTCACAGCGCTATCTTTGGGACAAAGAGCTTGTTGTTTGCTGTTGAAGGAAGTGCTGAAGTTGCTGGGAAGGATTTGGGCTGTGGTGTGTTGTGTGGGCTCTGGCCGGTCCTGCAGGGCCGTGTGCCCTGGGCTGAGGGAGCTGTGCTGCCCCATCCCCGCTGCCCTTGCTGTGTCTGTGCTCTCTTGTCACAGCACTGATCCCGCTGCAATCATTGCTCTGCTGAAGGTTACAAATTCCCCCAGGGAGCAAAATTTCCTTCTGCTATATGGCTCTTCATCTGTGTGGTCCTATTAAGGAGTTTTATCTAAATCTATCTCTACTCCTGGGGCCTTCAAAGAAAAAGAGATTATAGCCAACGGTAAAAAGAATTTCTTGCATGCCATAGAACCTTTGCAGAGAGATTTGAGACAGATAATAATGGGCACGACTGTGTCTATAACATACAATGTGTAGAGTGTGTCATGGATAAATTCATACACTAATAGCTAAGTATTGATAATTATGATCAGTAAAGGAAGTTCACTTTTTCTGAGGTCCCATGTTAAAGGATGAGACAGATTTAAATAGCTAAGCACACAAATCAGAGTTAAAAATATGGATTTTCTTGCTGCTACATGATTTAGAATTATACTGAAATATTTCTTGATATTGTATAATTGAGGTTTTATTGTTCTCAAATTGTGATTAAAAATAGATCTAAAGAAGTAATTGAATAAATTAGTATGCCTAAGCCTTTCAAGAGTGCTCTCAGAATGTAACATTTTTCATGTTAAGAGTCTTCATCTAGTTAAAACACTCAGGCACTGGCAGACAGAAAACAATTAAAAATAAAAATTAAAACACAAAGAAGCTTTTAAAAATGTTCTCTTTACAACTATTTTATTATGTAGTATATTCATTTTGTGCACAGTGAAGTTGAAAAGTTTCGTATTTAAATATGTGGATAACTTATATGCTGACAGCATCCAGTGAACTGTTGGTTTCATTCATCATCTAATGAGAGTGAGATCCATTAATAATTCTGAATGTTGCTGGATTTCACTTTAAAATAAGTAATGTCAACGTAAATCCTAAACTAATCTTTTTTGGAAACCTTTTGTTTAAAGGTTTCACTCTGCAAATTCTTACTGATGACAAATCCTAACAGCAGAAAGACGTAAAAAATAACTTATGCTTTCTTTTCTTGAAGTGAATAAGTGTGTCCCCAGTGGGGAAGTTCTGCATTTCAATGCAGTATGCCCATACAAAAGTTCAATACATGAAAATGCTGTGTTTACTACCTGACTGTGACTTCACCTGAAGCTGGGGACAAGTTGTGGGAACTGCATTAAACTGAGAGGCTCTTTTAAAAACAGGTTTATTCTTTGCAAGGGAGGGATTAACCAGTGAAGAGCCTTTTGCATGTGTGAAATTTCAGCAGAGGCCAGGGAGGGACTGCCATGGGTGCCTTTAGAGGGTTGTCTGGGCAGGGTGATGCTGCCAAGTCTGTTGTTTCTGCAGTTAGTAACATGTGAAGTTTGTGCTGTTGATGGCTTTTGGTTACACCTGTGGCTCTTTGTATGGGTGATGTACCCCAGAGTGCAGCAGAGCTCCTTCCCTGTGGAGCCTCAGAGGCTGATGCCCTGCTGCTGCAGTGACCCATTGCAGGCCTCAGGGATGGGTGTCCCTGCTCAAGGCCAGGCTGGATGGGATTCTGGGCAACCTGGTCTAGTGGATGGCATCCCTGACCATTGTGAGGGAGGGAACTAGGTGACCTTTAAGGTCCCTTCCAAACCCAGCCATTCTGTGGTTTGGGTGAGACTGTCAAAGCACACAGTTCCCAGCTGGTGCACTGCATACCTGTATTAACATCTCACAGCTGGCTCACCTGTGTTAAGCTCACAACACCCTTCCAGAAGGCCTAAGTTCTTCCTGATTACAAGTGGTGAGAGTCTGCAGGATTGCTGACAAAATCTCAATTTTATTTCTTAGTGATACCTCTGCTGTCTTAAGTGGATGATACTGGGGTTTGTAAGTGATGCCTCCTTTTACCATTTTGCTAAGGCAGCAAGTGAGAAGATAAAGTGATGAAATTATGTTAAGCCACAGAGTGATAGCACAGCAACTCCCTTAGAAAGCGTATCCATTTTCAACTTCTTGCACCTTTTTTTCTTTTCTTTATCCTCTCCATGTATTAGCAGTACCACTTAGTCAGATTAGCACCTGTTCACCCAAACAAAGTAAAATCTGTTTTATTGCCCTTCAGTTCTTCTTTAAAGGAGTATCATCATGCTGTTCTGTGCCAGATATTAGCCCTTGAAAAACTCGGTTTTAGTGCTATGTATAAAAAAATATGCCTGTGTTTTATGTTGAACATTGGCAAATGTTTGTTTTCAACCCCAAAATGTTGCAGAACTCCTAGTCTACATTGTGGAAAAAGGAAGAAAAGGTAAAGAAAAGCATTATCAGCTCTTGGGGGCACATGTGGAATACCTCCTTCCTTGTAGATTGAGCCTGTTGTGCTAATGTTTCATTACATCCATATTTTAGTCTTTGTTACTCTGAACCGAGCCCTGGCTCTGTACAAGCTACCCCAGATAGCAGTAGCACTTCTGAGCCCAATTCGTTGACAGGGTTTTTGTTGTATTAGGCATTGTGCAAACACGAAATGTTTACTCTCAAGGACCTTACAATCCATTTCTAACAATAGGTAAGATGTGACTAAACTTTGATTCTTTAGCTGCATATGGCTCTGAAGCTGCTCAAGCGCTGCGCTGATGCCAGGGCTTCTGAAGGTCACGGTGGGATGCAGGTGCATTTTGGGACTGCCCTGCTTGATAGAGCCCTGGGAGTTGTTCTCCTGTCTGGTGTGGAGATGCCTTGGGAGGCTGTGTGACAGCTCAGAGGTGTTTGAATGGATCTCGTGGTTTGGTTGCTGCCCTGTGTGACAGAATTTGTGCAGGTCTCATAGCACTACAAACACTGACCACCCTATCATGTGAGGATGCAGAGAAACTGTTCCCTTCTTTTCCTTTTAGTCAGTGCTGATGTTTTCTGGGAAAGGGAGACTTTGAAAGCCTTTATAAAGAGCTCATATAATGAAATTTTATGTCTAAGATACTTTTTAGTTTTGTAACTCTTTGATTGGACTTGAGAAATTATTGAAATCAGCACCTTGAAAAGTGTATTTTTAAAGGAGTACAGATTTAAGCCTTTCTTGCAAAAAGCAGCCCTTTGGACAAAGGAGCTCATCTTGGAAATCAGAGCACTGCAGTTATTTCCAGTATGAGCAAGCCCAGTTCTGTAGGCAGCGGCTGCTAGCCTGCTCTCACTGAACATGCACACAGCTAGGGTCAGTTCACCTGCAGCTGGAGAAAGCAGAACATCTCCAGTGTACTTCCATTTGCACTGGAGTTAAAATCCAAGGAATAATTTTGCAAAATGTTATACTGATGCTGGTTTCTTTTTCTCACTTTTCCATTCCTTTCTAGCAATTCCTTTTTCAGGTGCATTGTTTTGTCTCTCCTTGCCATATCCTGCCAATGAGGTGATGTTGGCTAGAATCGCTGTGCACCAATGCTTTAGAGGTTCCTGATGTCAGCATGTTAAGCACAAAAGTAACACAGTAGGGTAGGAGATTACCGAAAAGAGGAGAAAAGAAAGACAGCTAAGTACAAAGAACAGTCTGAATAAAGCACTGTGGAATGCATGACAAAATGGAAGAGGCAACAAAGGAAAAGATAATCAGAAAGTGAGAATTAGCTCATGTGCTGTTGCCTTCCTTAGATGGGGAGCACACATGTTCACCTAGAACAGTAATTTTTAGTGCACTGTAGTAAGTGTTATGCCTTGGAACGGGGGGTGATACCTTGTATAATTTCTTGCGGGGGAGCTGCAGAAACTCGGTGTTTCTGTGTGCTTGCCTGCTCTCATTAGCAGGATGGAGTGATTGACCTCGCATGCTCTGTGGGGGCGTGTGCCCGGCGTGCTCTGTGTGCAGGGAGCTGCGTGAGCGCCCAGCCCGGGAGCGGCTCCCACAGGGCTGTGGCGTTGTGCTGCTGCTGCCCTTTCACGTGCCTTACCATTTCTAATGAAGTTTCAGGGCTCTTTAGAGGCTTTAGTGATTAACTTTCATGGATGTGTGTGATGACATCCTTATTTCACTTCCCCAGTCTCCCTGGCAGATTTTTATAGGATACAGCAGGCTCAGAATCAGTTTGTTGTCAGAAATGTCCTTACCACTGTGTTGGGTAGCTGTTGCTGTGAGTAGCCCCATTCCCCCAGTGAAAAAATGTAATGATCAAAACACAATACTGCACTATATTGGTTAACTTGTCATGAAGCATATTGCTGAGCAAGGCAGCCTGGTCTGTACCAAAGCAGAGATTTATTGCAGTTTTTTATTTAATTTCATCTATTGCAAACTCATCTTCCCATTGAATCATCTTACAAATGATTGCTGAGGTGCTAGATATTATTCAGTATTTGATTATTGTTTTCTTTTTCTAAAAATAAAATTCTTCAGCTTTTATATTTCCATTTATCTTGATTTTCCTGCTGAGTATTTTAATTTGAATATATGTCTGTAAAACTTGTAAAATGAGAAATGAATAATAACACAAATGGTATGTATCAGACTCAGTTTTTTAGGATGGACACATAAAAGAGCTCATGTTCTTTAAAAAGTCCTGCAGGTATTTTGGTCATCTCTGTAGATGTGGAAGGAAGAACTCATTAGCACAGCTGGAGTCTTGTGGATGCCCTTAATTTGTTACTGTTCAGAGAAGTGTGGTTGTTATGCAGCTGTTTCTGAGATTTAAATCCTCTCTGGTAGCTTAGCCTTGCTTCACAATATTGTTGTTGTACTGTAACCCATTTATTAGAATAATTTAATCTATTGATGGTGTATGAACACAGTACAGACTTTATACAGTTTTGGCTGGTTTATTTTACCTAAGATAGTCTAAATAATGAAAAAAAGGAACATTTAAGCAGTTTACACATTTTACAGTTAATGAAATGAAAATGCTTTGTCTTACATGTGTATTTTTATTGGGCAAGTATATCGAAAAAACCCAAAAATATGCATATTATTTGTTTTAATATATATCGTTAATCGTTTTAAGTACAGAGGAAAAAGAGTTTAATTTGAACAAGTGTGGAAATATAGTACTGATGGAAGGAGGGAAAAAAACTGGAGGCTTTTGATCCAAGATTACAATTCTTCTGGGAAAGAGTATATTTTCAGCATTGTTTATTCTGTCATCTTGCTTTTTATTTAAAAACAAATCCAAAGTTTTATGTAAGAGCTATTCTAAATGTCAAGGCAAATTATTAAGTCTCAAGCATAATACTAGGTGAAGCTTATACAGCCTTAAGATTAACCTAAGGAAGTTAACCATAAATGAACAAGTAATTTAATTTGCTAAATTCTGAATTGTGATTGACCTTGATTTGTGTTTCTGAATTGATTCAGACTGATTGATTTACGTTTCTCAACAAATTCAGTGTTCCAGTCTAAGTCTACCAAGGATGTTTATTGATGACTGTGTTTACATTTAATTTAGATTAGAAATATATTTTTGAGTGCATGTTTTGGGTTATTTTTATTTCTTCTCAGAATGGCACTGTGAATTTGGGCAGATGGAGCTGTACTGAAATACTCTTTGGCATTTGTTAGGGTAATACCTGCTTGATTACTCCACCACCATTATACTTGGCGGATGATTGTGACTTGTCAGGTCCATCATCTCTTAAAATGTCACAAGATATGTAGGCCGTGGTGTATTTTGTCTTTAGGTTACATAATATCAGCTCCTCTTTGTGTGGTGCTGTGGGATGCTGTTGTCATTGAGTCTCAGTGTCAGTGCCCACCTGGCAGTGAGCTGCAGCCAGCCCCAAGCTGAGTGAGGGTCCAGTTGTTTGTCCTTCAGCTAGCCCAGAGATGAAGGGGGATTTAGAATGACCACTATCCCTGCTTTTCAGATACTTCTGAGCTCCTCTGAATGTCTCAGTTTCTGAGCTGAACTCTGTATGGAGCCACATGATGATCAGTGTTGTATTAAAGCAAATTGATGGGATGACTCAGGGAAAAGAGTAACTCTCATATAAATGTGAGCTTCTCTAGGTCAATGCTAAAGTTGGTTTTTTTTTTTCTGAAAAATCAAGGTTTCTTATTGTAGATTAGATACCTTAATGTTTTGTTAGGCATTAGATACTTGTATAATAAATAATTGTTTCTGTCCAAAAGAATTTTATGTGAGTGACTCTAAACTGGCTTTGAGTCTAAGTGCGTTTATCTTTCATGCCAAAAATTCTTCCCAGATTTATTTCTGGAGTAGAAGTTAAGATTATATTGCTCAATCTATTTTCCTGTTATTGATAGATTTTATTTGTTTGACCTTTCTCTACTGTTGTGCTCAAAAAGAGGCAGACGTGTTATATATGAGAAAGCAAAGACTGCAACAATTTCTATTGCAGGCTCTCAGCCTTGTGCTTAAAAATAGCAAATAACAGAAGTGTCAGTATGAGTGGCTTTTCAAATATATCACTAGAATGTATATGCTAGTAGCATGTCTGTTTTAATATTTTTATTAGGTTGCTGGAGGTTTTTTCGGTTTAGGTTTGTTGGATGTTTGGGGTTTTTTTGGGTTTTGCTAATTTTTTGCCTCACCAAAACTGCTTCCCCTTGGAAACTAGAGTTTGGGTGATTAATTCTAATGGCTTTTAAAATTTGATTTTTATTATGAAACAAAATATGTTGTTTTTGTTTGCAAAAGCTGCTTGGAACCTTCTGTTGTTAAATACTTGTCTATGTGTGGGCACCACTGGCATGTCTGCAAAGATATAATAATTTCATGGAAATAATAATGATCCTATAATGCAGGTACAGTCAGTGTCAGCATGCAGTCTGTGCTGGGGACAGAAATTTTTCTTGCTGCTTTTTCTAGCAAAAGAAATGGAAATGTTTCCTTTGACCTTCAGACACCTACTTTCTCAGAAGTAACTGAGAAACTGAGTAACTGTTACTGTCTCAGAAACAGCATTCCTTGATCCATGCCTGGCAATACCAAAGAAGGTTAAGGATGGGAATATTTAATATTCCACCTGCACTTAGAACTTGTTTGTGCGCTGGAATGAATGAAAAAATGTTTTCTTCCTGAAATAGGAGAATTGATCTACATGAAAAATCAGAGCATCTTCATAACTTATGGACAAAGACAATAGCCACAGTTATAATTAAGGCCTTCAGGTTTTTGAGAGATTTTAGGCCTCAAGCCTTTCACTCAGTGGGATTCTCTCCAAGTGCCCATCCGTTGGTATTCTCAGCAAGCAGGATTTTAGTCAGACAGGCCAGCTTGGTGTGGAGGTACTTCTGGAGCATTCCAGAGGAGCAGGTACTGGTACATGTGGAAATGATGCAGACAGAATGTCTGCAAGGGTTGCAGTAATTCTCAGCTTTGTTTTGATAAGCCCAAAGATGCACTTGGCCAAATGCTGATGGTGCTGAGGGTGGGCTGGGCAAGATCTTGAAATACATTCGGCCTCCTTAGAAGGTCTTGTAAATTATTTTCTTTTTCTTTCAAGTTTCAGCTTTTCAAGTTACAATAGAAAAAATAATAATCAAAGTATTCCATAGCTGTTACTCAGACACTCCAGTAAGGATAGCTACTGGAACATTTCAAAGTAGGATTTCACAGCGCTGGGTTATATTTCTTTCCTTACACTTTGGAAGAAAGTCTTTTTTGGTTACACAAAGGGTTGAGAAAATAGTGTGAGTGCCTAAGCAGCTGCAGAATTCCTCTTTTTAAAGTGAGCCATGCTCAAGTTTATCTGTCACTGTCCAGACGCTGATGTGCATATCTGTCTATATAAATTATATAAACATAAATATACATGTGTAATATGTGCACACATGCATACACTTTGCATTTAATACAGAAAATACTACTGGTTAGGGTCACTCTTTGTCAGCATGATCTCTACATAAATTTTTAGAGTCTTGTTGACAAAACTCTGCCTGTCACATTGTACCATCTCTGCCAGTAGCAAACATCTCCAAGGGCAGGGCCTGACCCTACACAGGCAGTCCTTCAACAGCAGTTGTAAAATGTCACCGTCACCCTGTCAAGGTCTGCCTTTACCAACTTTGTTCCCTCTGCTCTCTGGAAGTCCCAGTGGGCGTTCAGGGATGTGTCATTTATCGCTCAAGTAAAATATGGCTTTTTTTGAATATTCTTCAGCATCCCAAAGAATTCTCCATCTAGCCCTTTTCCCATCTTTGTTGTCCAAATGGCTGGGGAGTGTGCCCAGGCAGGGGACAAAGGAATTTGTCTTCAGCAGATGGTTTATTTTAAGAGGATGTGCCAGTACTAATGTAGAAGAACTGACAGGATACTCTCAGCAGAAAAAAAAAAAATTGAAATATGGGCTGTAGCATAAGGTTTTGCTGCAGTCACTGGAAAAATATTAACTGAAAATGTTGTTAAAATAATGGAAACATAATTGCACGCATCGAAAGTTGAAAATGAAGTGCATTGCACCCAACACCCAAGTCTTCAACCTAAATGCAGAATAAAATAAAAAAAGATGGATTGTGAGCACCTTGGAATTCAGACTGCATGAATTTGCAAAAATGCCATAGCAAACTTCTAGGAGAATGTTCGTTTTTTTTAATCCAAAGAAATTTATTTCTGAAGTCTGGGGCTGTGAATGGAAAACAAATTGTTTATAAGCTGTGCTTAGACTGAAAAAAGGGTTAGACTGCGTTAATGGAATAGGGCAGTTAGCGTGGGCTGGCTCATCGCTCTTGCAGCAATAGAGACACTTCCAGTTTGCAGAGATTCTGGTTTCTTTTGGCACAGATGTCCTTTTTGTCCTCTGGCACAGTTTTCCTTGATTTTTCAAAGAAATATTGGATGTTTGTTACTCGTCTATATCTAAGAAGAGCAGCTTGCTTCTCCCTCTGGTATAATATGCCTCTGCTTATTGCTCTGCAGTATTCTGTGGGGGAGCATACAGGACTGGATAACCTCTACAGAGCAGCTGCCTTTGGATATTTGGCACTGTTATTAGCAATATACTATTGGGATCACAGGCTCCTGTAATAAATTTAGCAATCTTGGCTGTACTATCACTATACTTATCTAGAACCCCTCAGAGCTAGAGAATTTGAAAAGTACATATACTGTTCTCACTGTGGTGAGTACCACTGCATGAATAGAAAGGAAGCAAATATTAGTGTTTGTATTTTTATGAAGATTCAACATTTAACTTCTGGTATCTACTGACATCTGCAGCTGTATAATGTGTTACCTTTCATTGCCCTTGAGGACAGCCCAGGGAGAGAGGGATTAAAGGTTGGTAATGACAAAGAAGGGGAAAAACCAGCAAGGAGAAGATCTGCTCTTGGAGCTGCTCAGATGTTCAGAAACCAGAAAGTGCTTTCTCAACCTGCTTGGAAAATAAGTTGTGAGCATACAGTACTCAAGTCTGAGCAATAGGCTTTTCAGTGAGGTTTCTTGCAGTTCTTCAGGTAAAGGAAAAACACTGGAGTCCCATACTAGAGTGTGTGAATAGAGAATGTTCAACATTCAACTACGAACACAATTCTTGTTTTGCCCCTCTCAGGAAGGCAGCATGTCTTATAAAATTATTATAATATATTAATTATTTACTTGACTCTGATAATGCAGAATAATATGATTGCCAGTCAAAGCTGCACACTGAAGTTGGATGCTGCCTGAGTGCTCAGGCAGCATTTCAGCTGGCCTTTGTTAGGCCTGTTTTTATATATGGACTGTTAAACACAGCTTTGTGAAATCATGATTCATTTACTGTAACGAGATAGGGATGTGAGCTCCAAGATGAAGACTCTCAACAGCTGCTAGAAAGCTTTTCACAATTTATAACTGGATATGTGGTCTATATTATTTCATTCTTAAACATGTGATCCCTGTGAAACTTGGTTGGCCAAATTAGCCAAGTTTGCCTTTCTTGGTTATCTACCAGTGCTTGCATAACCAGAGAACCACATGGCTTTTGCTTTCTCTACCTTCAAGGTAAGGCAGGGATGGCCTAAATCAGGGATTTTCATATTGCACCATTTAACTAAATGCTGTTTCCAGTAACTGGATGCAGTATTTCCTCTACTTTCACTCACAGCAGTTTTGGGCAATATAACAAAGTAGCATTGGATACCTGGATGATTGATTGCTGCAGAATCCAGTACTCACTAGGCAGTAACAGCTCTGGGATGCAAGCACAGAGAACTGGCCTGCCTTCATTTCTCCACTTCATAACAATTCTTGTGCGTGTTCTCAGGTCAGCTAGAGTGAGTTCAGACACGTGCCCAGAAATGTGATGAATTAATCTGAAAGTTCTGCAGCCAATACTTTATAATCTCATATTTGCATTATTAATAGCTGCTGTATCTGCCTCGTGGATTCAGATCTGCTGCTGTGCATTCTGTGAGGGCATTTTAGGGCTTTAAGATGAGCCCATGAAGAAATACAATTTAGGATGGAAAACAGACAATTTTTAAGAACAAGTGCAAAACCAGGAAGATAATGGATGAGTCAGGAGGATTTGTTGGACTTGATCCCAGCCACCTAAAATTTCCTGACAGAAGCTTCATTTTTTCTTCTACCACTGCAAACTTTTCTGTTTAAGATGATACGTAGAATGGTGCCTGCACTCTGTCGAGTGCTCACAGGAGTGATAAGGCACAATTTGCAGTGTTATGCATCTTCTGCTGATACTGTCTTGTGGAAATGTACCTCTGTGGGCAGCAATTGCAAGTGCAAAGTGTCAGGCCAAGTATTATAAGTGACCCCTTCCAGCATAAATCTTTCTAATAGACTTCCTGATTCTGCTGATAATCTAGGATTTTCCATATGGGATTGAGTTCTTTCAACACCATACCTTCAAAAAGCATCTGTAATAAATTGGTGATAATCTGTAATAAATTGGTGGGGCTACCACCAGTGTGGGCTTGGCATGAGGCATGAGGTGTCCTTGATTATTCTTCATGACTTCTAGTGAGACCAGCTGAAGATCTGCAGTTATATTTTGTCCCTTAATGATCTTCCTTACCCAGGGTTTACAGTGGCTTCCACACTAATGTTGGCACAGTTTGTCTTCTCTTGTTTCATCTTCAGCTTTTGTGGTGATGATTATTCATATTACAGTAGTAGTTAGAGCACTCTGTTAGCATCAGAGTCCTACTGTATCAGATGAGCTACAAACACAGAAGAAAACTCAGTTCTCTACATGTCAAATATGTTAACGTGTTAAAAAGTCACTGGTACAGATGTATCAAGTGGAATTAAAAAGGTAAAGATGGTTTATCACCACAGTGATAGTGGCCCTAAATTTACCTCAAGGCATTGCATGGAACTCTTAAATCTTTTCCTCTTCTACTGTTTCATTTTGGTACACTAAATATTCAGAAGACTGGGGAGAATTTGCCCTGAAATCAGGTTTTATCAGGATCTGTGGTTCCTCTGGTGTTGAAACAGACACCCATGCTGCCTTTTCTGTGGCTGCTCCAATTAAAAGTGAAGTGGATGTTCAGCATCCCAGCAATGGGGAAGACCTTGTATAAGGATATTAGAAGGGAGTTTGTTGAAAAGAGGTGTTGTTGGCAGACCAGAATCAATGAGCAGGATAAATATGGCATTGAACAAAGCAAACATGCTGCAGGGGAACACGTGGAAGGAAATTCAACCAGTGTGTTTTCACCCAAAGGACATTGTCTGGAATGTTTGTTTAAAGGTCAAATGTTCTTAGTAGAAATATCATTGAGTAAACACCTCAAGTGAAATAAACTACATTTGAGAGGAGGAGGACTGAGGTGTAGATCTTTTTAAAAATATTTGCCCTTTGAAAGGAAAAAAAATCAGAGAATATCAGTTGTCATAATTGTGCTTATGGTTGATAATGTGATATTAGAGGATAAAGCAATATGTTTTTTAACTATTTTGGGAATCCTAAGTATCAGAAAATACTCTGTTCACTTGTAATAGTGCAGGGAAAGCAGAAGTTTCAGCAGAACATAGGAAAATAAAAGTGACTTTCTCTTTTATGCAGCTGCTTGTCTTTTCTTGAGTGCAGAGAACTGTTTTCAGACAGTTCCTTGCTGTCAAGGAAAAAGATGAGAAGAATGAATCCCATTAATTGTTAGTTTTTAAGCTCCCTGACTAATGAATGAGTCTGATCTTGGTAGTGCTTTAGGATGACACCTAATTAAAGATAATTGCATCTGAACATAACCTGTGGAGATGCTCAAAATTAATAAGAATTGTCATCCTAGCAACTGTTGTTATTAGATATACTTTTGGAGCTGGGAGTGTAGGAAATTATTCTTCTAAAAGAAAAGTTTCTGGGACCTTTCTGATTGAAGAGCTGCTAAGGAGCATAGAGGAAAACAGCAGTATGTGTGTTGGAATTCTACCACAGTTTACCTGGCATTGAGAGAAAAGTGATATGTAAACTAACTTGTAGGCTAAACTCAGAAGTGATTCCTTGCTGCTTACAACTAGAAGCCTGAAGAAATAAAAAAAAAAATGAGAGCCTCTGGTCTAGTCAAGATTTGTCTGTGTGCCATCTTTGATGCAGATAAATTAGATAATTTCTAATTTGAACTATGCAATATACAAAAATGATAAAATGAATGCAGAGATGCATGCCTCATTGAAGGGTCTTTGAATCAAATGGGTTGGAATGTATCAAAATCTTCCTCTCAGTTGCCACAATGAATTTTCACGGTCATTTTGGAAAAACACCAGTAGGGTGCATAGTTGGGCTTCACAGTGATATGGTGTTGCCATTTGCTGTAGTTTTACTCCAAACTTTTTGATGGAATGTGGTGTGGGTTTTTTAAGTTCTTCTTCCTGAGGAAAGTTTTCATTGATC
Organism: Zonotrichia leucophrys gambelii; assembly: GCF_028769735.1. Lineage (NCBI taxonomy): Eukaryota > Metazoa > Chordata > Aves > Passeriformes > Passerellidae > Zonotrichia > Zonotrichia leucophrys. The sequence goes on along the minus strand of NC_088180.1, from coordinate 5,816,770 downwards.
TTTTTTCCCTTGTAGCTGTGGGAACAGCTTTAGAACTTGGTTATAGTATATACCAAAAGCTCAAATGATAAAGGACAAAGAAAGTGTCAGACCTGAAAAAAATGTGAAAGAAGCTCAAGTGCTCGGCCCTTATGCCTTTTAAGTCACTTATGACTCACAGTTTTGACTGACCGAACTTGGCAGCATTTTCGGTATTTTGGGTATATTTGTGGAAGCCCACAATAGTGGGTTTTGTCATCCTTTGTATTCAATAATTCAACACAGATTTTAGTCTTTTTAAATTGTTGGAGTCCTTTGAGATCTTTTCAGGAGTGAGAGTTAGCTTTGAATTACTTGAAAAGTATTATTAAATAGATTATGTAAAGAAAGTGTGATCTCCTTTGGAGGTTTTCTATCCTTTAATAAGGGGCAGAAAGCCTGGGAGCAGGGCCAGGAGTAAGAAGTTGGCAGGGACTGTGCCTCCTATAGAAAAGGGAAGGGAATTTGGAGTGTAAACCTGAGCAGACAGGGAGGTGGAGGAGAATGAGCCAAAAGCAGGGTATGCAGCTTTGAGGAGCAGGGGCAGAAGCAGTGGGAAGCAAGGCCTGCTGTCAGCAGCCATTTGACCAAAGCAGACTGTACCTTCTCCTGCACAGCTGGAGCCAGCCTGCAGGAGGTCTGAGCTGCAGTTCCTGCCCTTGGCCTGTCCTCGGGGACGGCTCTGCAGAGCTGTGTCCCACATCCTGCTCTGCCCCACCGTGGCTCCCAGATCTGCCAGCCCCGTGCTGCAGGAGCCTGTTGGGCACTCCATAACCACCCCCAAACAAACAGAGCATTGACCCCAGAACTAACCCCCCCAAAAAACCAAACAAAAATACAAACCATGATCATAAATCATCAACAAATCACCCACCAAATTTTACGTCCTTGTAGCTTATAAAAAGCATGACACTGCCAAGATGGCTGCCACACACACCCAAGACAGAAGACTTAGTCCTAACCTCACTGTCAGTTTTTGCTGGGTATGTACATGCAAGTGTCCGTGCTCCAGTGTAGGTGTCCTGGACACCTTGATTAGGTGATAGGAGCTGGCAGCAGTGAAGGGTTTCAGCCTGCTTTGGAGGCTCATTAGATTCAGCTCATCTAATCTGGCTGCTAGGAGGAGTCAGCAGAAAAAACTAAGGATGCTCAAGATTTTAAGTGTTTAGTATGAGGCTGCAAACTTGGCAGGGTCCAAGTACTGAACCCCAATAAATGGTGGTTTTATTAAATTAAATTGCAGAAATTAAATGTTTGACAAAGATTTTCAAGAAATTATTCTGATGCTCAAAGAAAGGAGAACCATCTAAACCTGTATTCCATTCTTTGATTAAACAACCTAAAATGCAATAAGATATGTTAGAATAAGGTATATTAGGTATATTTGAATAAGGTGTATTAGTCTTTAAAGAAGATATTAAAGTACTATGCAGCAATACTGTCTTATGTCAAAGATTCTTTATGAAATTGAATTATGTCAAATAAAAACTTCAGTCTTTTTTTAACCTCTCAGAGCTCAGTTCACAGTTTGAAGAATAGTGTTGAAAGGATGTTATAGATAAAGTAGTGTAAACTCGGGGGTATATTGCTTCTCAGAGTTGTGTATGTTTTATACAAAAACCAGGCACTGATATTTGGTTAAAGCTCTTTGAATATTGGCAGAACAGTACCACAAGTAATAGAGCTGCAGTATTTTCAGGTGCAGAAGGTGATTTGTTCTGAGCCAGTCTTTTAATACAAAGGTAGAGACTTTAAATACAATGAACAATTTTCTTCTTTTTGATTTTTTCTTTTTGTTTAATTCTGTAAATATGTTGGACTAATTTTGACTAAACAGTTACTTTGTGTCCCATAGGGACAGTTCTCTGGCTTGCTCACTTGCACTTTGCTTAGCTGTGATTTTCACTATGTATAATTAATCAAACTAATGAACTTACAAAATAAGTAAATAATATTGCATTGTAATCCAGCCCTCTTGACATTGCTTTTCGACCTTTTTTGGATGTTTGAATATTTTTTACTTCAAAAGGCATGTAGGAAAACCCTGTATCTGCTTTTGGGGAGCCACCCCAAGCTTAGTGTCCTTCTGTCCTTCTAGGAAGCAGCAGTGTCAGTGTGTGAGGGTCACGTCGGGCAGGTTGCAGAGCACATCATGTCCATGGTTGCTTCTGCAGCATTAGGACACACCCTGTGCTAGTACAGGAGTGGTGCAATGTGGTTCATGCTCCCTTTCTTCTCTTCCTTCCTTTCTTTTAACCGTTCCATGTTTCCATACTAATCTTGTTACACTTCTAGTGACAAGAGAACCCTCACAACCTGGTAATTCCTTCACGACAAAGCTTTGACAACACCATATTGTCACAGTTGTGTGTAGGCACAATGTAGAAGGGGTGCAAAGGGTGTTGCCATCTCAGTTTGAAGGCAAGGAAGAAATGAAGTTTTAAGCAGGTAAAGCAGCTAGATTGGATGAGACAGTGATACCCCAGATGAGACGTACAGCTGATACCACTGTAACTTTGCAGACATATGTGCCTGTGTAACACATTAAACAAGGCATACTTCACAAATATAGGATGCTGAACCCTATTATAAAGTTTCTGAAGAGAATGGTTAACCACAAATAAATGGCTATGTGCTTGGTAGGAAATAATTGTATCAAAAACAATCTACTCACAGAAAAGAAGTAGGGTTAGAGAAGCTAATACAATTTTTTAGTATATAGTCTAGCATTTTTATTTGAAATTTAGGGATATTTCCATGGGAAAGCCTACTGGAGTTTTCTTAGTAAGGGCTTTTCTCCCATTCTCCAAATCTTGTGCTAATTAGCCTCCTACCTGCCTTTTCCTGATGCCAGTTCTGACTGTCTCACACCATGTTCAGTGCTTGAATCCTCTTCCTTCTGTCTTGTGCTGGCTGAAATCCATCTCTCTGCATGCTAAATATGTTAATTAATTTTCTCATACACTGGACTGATATATAAACTTTTTTTTATTTAATCACACATACTGATAGCATAGTTTCTTACAGAATACATGTATTTTCATATATGCTCTGCAATTTCAAATATATGCTTCTCTCTAATCCCTAGAAACTCAAAGTATCAGCCAGCCAGAAATGCATCCTGCAGTAGTTTATCTCAGGTTGCATCTCTGCTTTCCCTGTCCATTTTCAATGCATTGAAAATGTGCAGGGAGGGGAATGCTTCAATGGCAGTGATCAGTGGGACCAGAGCTGCGCTGCTGCAAAGTGCATTGCAGTACAGAGGAGTAGATGGAATTTGTACCATTTGTGCAGAACTGTGCATTTGGGTTGCATTGGCTGTGTGATGCATCATTAGCAGATGACCAGTTTGTCCCTAAGGAAAGCCCCAGTCTCTCCCAGCTATTAAATGCTCTATTTATGTAGTCTTGATGTCACTGAGGGTAGCAAATGATAACACACAGAGATTACAGTGGTGCAGCTTCCTGGCTGCGGGAACGGCGAGAACCAGATGCTGGAGATGTTTCAAGTAAGCATGGGCAGGAAAATATTTCCCCTGAATAACTCTGTGCTGCTCTGATTTCAGAAGAAATTAGGTTAGGCCTTAATCCCAAGTTTTAACATCTTTTTCAAAACTGTTGACAGTGCTTGTATATTCTAGAAATGTATACACACAGGAGAGGTGAAGTTTCTACCCTGAACACTTCCACTGGCAATGAATTCTGTAATTTAAATGTTAAGAATTCAAAAATCTTGTTCTTTTTATGTTATTTTTTTAACTGGCTTTAGGAAGTCCAGTTATTAATTTTTTAAATCTTCTTTCTGGTAATCTAAGACAAAAATGTAATCTTTATCCATCTAAAAACATACCAGTTTGCCCAGTTGCAGTCCTTTTCTTACTTAGAAGAGATTTTTTAATGCAATTTTTGTCTTTCCTCTGCAGTTCCCTTTTTAGAAGCAATGACTCATAAACATAGAGTTGAGGTGAAGACCTATTATTTATTCCTTGAGGAAATTATAGTGTTTTCCTTGCTAATCTTCATTCAGTTCCCTGACTATCTTAACACTTTGTTACCTTTTTTTGGTACAATGATCAGACGTTTCTGCTGAGCTTTCTGCCATTAAATCAACGGTCACAAAATTTTCTGATTTGACAGAATTAATTTACAACTGTCATGCTAAAACTTGGCTTTATTTGGATTTTTGAACATTAAATTTTATTTGCTTTTATGTTGCCTATTTAGCTTTATTGTTTAGGATTTTTAAAGCTTTCATGGCACTTTTGGTTATGAGTTGACAGTTGTTTTATGTCACCTGCATATATTTTTTTTCTACAGACTATTATTTCTAGGAGATTCAGCCAGAATTATGGAGCAATTCATTGCCATAGTAAAAATAAACTGTTTATTTTTTATTCTTCACTTTATATCCAGATTTTGATTCAATATGACTATTCTATATTGGGCCAAAATATGCCTTCCCCATTAAGGGTGAGTTTTGAACAAAAGATCTAAAACATTTCTGTGCTACCTTAACACAAGAGAACAATTCTATGAAAATCACAGGTTTCATAAAATTTGATTATTGTGGCTAGCCTTAAGTTTTTTCATGTTTTAAAGAACTTAATTGTATATTTATTCAATGTGCCGCAGCAAAATATATTGTGGTATTTCTTATTTCCTAGCAAACAGCAAACCTATAACCCTGTGCATGCTTTTTACAAGCATAGGGACACCCAGAATAAAGTGAGGCATTTTACTTAATAAGGACCTTTTACCATCCATTGGCTTTATTTCTGCTGCTGTGCCACTCCCTTCCTTGCTTCAACAGAAAGAAGCAGCTTATAATGCTATAAATGAAGAGTGAAATAAAAAAATACCAAACATTAATTGAGTGTAAATCCTTTAGTTCAATTTTGTCAATGCCTACTTCTAATCTTACTTGGCTATTTTTGTCTTTTTATTGCCACGTAGTGTTCAGACCTCATTAGTGCTATCTTGCTTCACTTTTAATAGATTTTCTTTAAATCCATTAATACTCTAAATGAGATTGCTCTTTTCTGGTATCCAAGAGTCAGGAGGGAATGCTCAGAAGTGAATTGCTACAATTTAAAAATTGGAGTACTGCTCCCACCAGTGTTAGCTGGAATACTTGGTAATCACACCCTCCTGACAGATGGGAACAAAGGTGGCTGATGAGATCTGACACAGAGGTTAGAGAGCAAAGAATTTGGCTTCTATGCAAGCTCCCTTTTTTGTCATTGTCCTTTGGAATGTGCTTGTGTGGAGGTTTGTTCTTGGGCATTTGCAGCAGGGCACCTGGCTGGGTATGGAATTTCCAGCTTGCCCAGGGTGTGCCACGTCTGCAGGCACAGCTCAGCCTTTGGGCTGGTGGGAGGTTGGCACTGGGTCTCCCTCTGAGCACCTTCACAGGTTTGCTGCTGCTTTAAGTCCATCTAGCTTGAAACCTCTGTTTATTCTGACTATATCTTTGATACAATTATGAGACTAAGATGGTCAGTTATTGTTCTAAAAGGCTGGATTACAGGAAATAAACACCATACATTTTTAAAGATTCCTATTTTATTTGAGCTGGTTGGTTTTGCTTTCACCAGCTGTTACAACGTGACAAGCAGCAGACAGTAGGATGGGAAAGTCCAGGGAATTTGGAGTCACAAAGCTGCTGACTTGCAGTTACCATTTACCAGCAGGAAGGGGCTTATCTCCTTACTTTTCCCTGGAGATCTAACCCAGCCCACACACATACCAGAGTATTTAAATATGTATAGAAACTATTTTCAAACCCTTTTGAACCAAGTTTTCTTTCACCTCAGCTGGCTTCATTTCTGGGCCTTGGCCAATGGTTCCTGTGTTGAACTTGTAATTCCTTTATTAGTGTTTCTTTAAGGAAAACTACAAAATCTGCTGACATAAGGAATTTTGTCAGCTTTATGAGTAAATTAAATGTCAAATTATGTTGTAGATAAATCATTTTTAGTATCAATTCAAGGCATAAGTTCACATAGTATCCTGGAATGCAGCAGAATGCTGTATAGCACGAGTCGTGAAGAAACCTGCAGACTGTCTTTGAAGAAAATACTGATACTGTCTCTTATTGTGAACTGTAGACCTGAGAGTGCTTTAAACAAAATCTAAAACTGTTAATGAAAGAAAACCAGTGACCCAGAACTATAAGTTGTGTAAATTCTATGACAAAATAATTCAGAGGAATTTCTGAATATCCTCTGGTTCTTTTACCTCTACAGAACCTAAGATTCCTGAAAACACTGGTGATTTCACTAAGTAGATGCACTTATCTTGGCTTTTGAGCTGCCTGTAGATTGAGAGTTATGCAACTGACTGATGAAATTAATTTGATGAATTCCTTTTTACAGAGAGAGGAAGGTAATAAATCAGTTTGGAAAAGAAGCATGCTCAGGGTTAAGCATGCAGGTAACTTATTGAAGGATGAGGTGCCATCACAGACTGAGTACCTTCTGGGTCAGAAGAAAAAATGTTTTCTTTTCTCACACTGGATTCTCTTTGAAGTTTAGTAGATCTCTATGATGTTTTGTGGAGAAGATGGATGTGTAGCATCATATGGTGATGGGAGTATAATGGTTACATAATTAATCTTTCTACACTGATTACTCTGTATTGCCAACATTTCCAACATTAAAGTTTGAGTATTTGGGTTCGTTATCTGTGTTTATCCAACACTCCATGGACACTGCAGAGGCATCTTGCTGGTACATTTAGAGAACAGAAAGGAAGGGAAGCTTTAAAAATAGTAGGATGGGAGCACAGCTGGGTTGGATGGTGACCAAGAAGCTGCTCAGTGACTCACTGTCACACTCTGGTCCCGGAGCAGCCACTTTCTGGGACAGGCACACTGCTGACCCTGTGACAGATCAGAGCTGACTGGAGCTGCTTCAGGACTGTGTGGAGCTCAAGAGCCACACGTTGGCCCCTCTGGCATAGATTGCTCAAGTTTGTTATGTCTCATGGTTGTTGGATATGGTGTGTTATCCCACTGCCTTAGTGGGGATTACAGCCTTTCCCTGTGATAGTCCCTGTGAAAGAACACAGATGAGAATGAAATAAAAATACCTCATGGTTTTCTGAAACCTCTTCCTGTGCTCCTTTGATTTTACAGCAAAACTTGTTTTCTGAAGTTCAATTCTTAGTAGGCATTGAACTTTTAGTGATGAATACTAATTAATGTGACTTTTTGTGCAATTTGCTCCAAACCCATTTTTAAAATTAGTATTTCTTTTTTGTGCCTCTGATATTGACCTTTACTGCTTTTATTTTATAGCATCTTACACCTGTCTTCTTTCTCTGTAAGAGGAAAACCAGTGAGGAAGCCTGAGTCTCGTATTCCTTGTTCCTCCATATAGATCTTTGATTACATCACAGATTTTAGCATGCACAGAAGACACAAGCACTGTATATTTTCTGACTGTGAATGTCTTTTTGCCTACTGCAATCACAATTGCCTCGTGTGCACTTTTTTAGTTGATGCTGATACTTACTGACCTTAATCCCTCTTCTGAAGAGAAATGCTGTCGAACCTTGTAATACTGTCAAAAAGCATGAAATTCAGAGAATCATATTAGTGACAGAAAAGTCCTGTTAGGTCATCCAGTCCATCTCTTGCCAGCACAAGCTTCTCCACAGGGATATTCTCTAATGCTCTGCCTACTTGAGAATGGTTTGTAGTTCTTCAGCTGGAAACCCTGACACTGATCCATTGTACATATAATTATCCCATTGCAACATTTCTCCTCTGTATGTGCTTAAACTTTGACCTGCAGACCAGTCAGGTAAGAACTGACTGTTGATTCAGAGCATCTCTGTGTGTGTGTGGCTGTGGTGTATCATACCCAAAAGGCATGAATGAACACTGGCAAAGTGACAAAATATTACCAATGTCTAAAGGGACACATGACTGAGCAGACCTGCATCCTATTTCTGTACTGTCAGGCGCTTCTTGCCAAGAAGCTGAGAATCAGTGGCTCTGGGTTTTAGTTTAATACTATGGCAGCCGTCTTCTCAAGCATCTCAGTATTATATTGGTAAAATTCTGAGCTCAGCAGAGTCATATATTTATTCCAGGTTGCCTGATCTATAGAGTAGGATGTAAAGCTATATGTCTCATGGTTGGAATCATTTGTGACACTGGAGGATCTTAACTAACCAATTATGGATTGATATTACTGAAAAGCTGTCTAGCTTGCAGTAGTCTCAACTGAGCTCTCTATATACATCTTGGAGTCTGTTTAATTAAAAGAAATAAAATACATACCTTTTAGAAGTTGAGAGATGCCCAGGAGGAATACTGGTTCACTGGTCCTAGGGCGTAAGACTTCTCATCTGCCACCAGCCATGATGAGCTGGGGCTGAGCTTTGGAGCTTTTCATGTTAAGTGTTTATTTGTAATGGTTTACTTGAAGTAAAAAGTGATTCTCAAGGAATAGCCTGTGACTCTGATAGAGGGTTTGGGGTTTGGAATGTGAGGAGCAGTCTGTGGGACCTTCTGGCAGATTTCTGGGCTGTACCCCATTTGTTATGTGTTTGGTGAGTAACTTGTGTGCTGGAGCTGTACCAGCCAGCACAGCCAGTGCCTTGAATTACATGTGTATAATTAATCCTTAAAGACCTGTCTCTTCCAGTATAGGAAAAAGCTCTAAAGGGACAGCTAAAGTATAATTTTCTTGTAGTGGTTTTATTTGACTACTTAGTAATATATAGGAAAACTAATGCTTTAAAAGCTTAAGATTCATGATAGAACATATAATGTGCCTCCTTTTATTGTGTTTGGTCTCAAGATGTTCATTTTCCTGTTGAAAAAATTGCAAACTCTAAATTTTTCTATTACGTATTCTAAAAGTGAAAATAAAAAGCTCACCAACTTAAAAGCTAGTTTAATTCTGCCAAAGGAAAAAAAAACCTTAAAACATTTTTTTTCTCTCCAAACATCATCTGAGAAGACCATCATCTGTCTACCTTGCGTGGCATCATCACAGTAATCTTTTGATGAGAACTTCTGCATTGTTTGAGTTGCTGGACACTGATCAGTGCAGCTCGTAAGCAGATTGTAAAAAAGTGATTCATACTGAAGGTAAATTTTGGACTCCTTGTAAGGAAATGCTGTAGCAGAGACAACTATTGAAAATTTCTCTTTTTTGTAGATTGATGATAAAATATATATATGCAGCCCTCTTGTGACTTGTACTATATGAAGTATCAATTCTGTGTTTATATCATTATGACAGGTTCTACTTACAAAATCCTTAACAAAATTGGTCTTTTGAAATTGAAATATAAATTCTGTGTGGGCATAAGTATCCCGACATGCAGAGTCAAAATAGGGATTGAGGCTTAGTCAGAGCCTTTCCAATGTAAGCTGATATATCATAGCAAGTATGGAAATCAATATCAGTGCAAAAATCTGAATTTTCATGAAATATTACCTTTAGCTGTGTCATTTTCATCAGCAGAAGAAAACAAAAGACTAAATGAAAAACTGTGCCTCAGTTTGAGCAGTTGCCATTGTTAGAGAAAATTTACTGTTTTTCTTCCATTTAGGATTTGAATTTACTGCCCATGTGAAAAATGGTAAAAATGAAATAAGGTTTTGAAAACACAAATCCTCAATTATTATGTACTCTTAAAACTTTGAGAGCAAAGTAGTTATTTGGAACTAAAATGTCATGTAATTTATGAAGTTAATGGAAGGTAAAACTTTCAACATTCCTGAAATTTTAATCCTTCTGTGGTGCATGTGATTTCATGTGATCTCTCACCCTCTGAGAAACTGCTTCATTATCTTGCATAACAGTTTGGCAGATCTCCATCTTTGCTCTGCTGAATAAAGGAATAGTGTTTCTACAGAAACAAGTTTGAGAATTTACAAGATGGAGAAGGAGCTCCAGGTTTAAAATCCAATTCCTAAATAACCACTTGTTAGAAGCCAAGTTTTTTACTGTAGTAATTTTGCTAATGTTATAGGTTATATACGATGTAATATTGGAGTAGTTTTTTTGAGCTGAATTTTACAAAAAACTTTTGCAAAATATTTAGAAGCTGTTTGCACTTCTAAAATAACAAACTATTTTTCTCTGTCTTTAGAATCCACTCATTTAATAATAATTTCATTATATTTTGTAGCTTTCAATTGGTAACATCATTATGGTCTCTTTTCTAACTTGTGCCAATATAAGCAGGATTAGAAGCAGATACCTGATATAACAATTTTATTCTGTTGTAGTGTTGGCAGTTTCCTTTTTTTACCCAATGAAAGGCACTATTCATTTTTCCATTACCTGACTCTGCACAGGTTCTGTGCCTGCAGGGCACAGGCAGGAGGTGGCACTGAGGGTCTGACCATGTGTTGTGTGCCAAGGCCTGAAGCATCCCCTGGCACTGGAAATTTAGAAACACCCTGAGAAACATCCCAGGGGGTCACAACAGACACGATTTCTATTCAGTTGCTAATGGAATATGTAGGTAGCACTCCGTGCATTGCATACTGGATGGGTTTTTTCTTCTACAGGGACAGATTTAGCCAAATACAGTCCAGAAGAGCAATTAATGTCCCTTTATTGATAATTGTAATTCTTACATGCCAAATTTTAAAGCAAGTATGCCCAATTTGTGCAGCAAATCAAAAGCTGTGCTGTGAGTTCTGTTACTCTTGGGTTCCAGTTGTAACACTGGTCAAAAGAAGCTGCTCATTTTTCAGGTCTGAAAAGACCCCCAAGGTTTTTGGCTAAAGATTGCTGTGGATGGTGCAAGCCTCCATTCATGTGTGTGTGGGTGCACATGTATGGAAACTAGAAGTCACATGGGTTGGCTCAAAATGCCAATTATAAAATATTTCTTTTACTAGTAAACAAATCAATAGCAATCAGTAAAGGACTCATTAGCTTAATAATTTACATTCACGTAATGCAATTGATTTTGTTTTTCTGAATGCAATTAAAATTGTTTCAGCTGCACTTATATAGTTTTAATTTGATTTAATGAATTAATGGATGAATCTAATTCCTCAGAGTGTTATTTAAATTGATTTAGATATGTCTACACTTAACTGGGTATGAAGATAGTTTAATTAATTTAGAACACTACAACAGCAGTGATTCCCATTTACACAGAAATACCAGCTACAGTGGTATTTTGTTTTTGAAGTGGTGTGGTGTCAGTCAGAGACATCCCTACTTTGATTTGCTGTGCTCTGCTGTAGGAATTCTGGCCAAGGTGTGAGTGCTGCACTGGTGACATTAACCACCCACTAAGGAATCAATCCAATTATCTGAAATATCTGTATTCACTATTGGTCCAGTAAGTTTAGCCACCTGCACAGGCTTTCTGCTATCTGGGAAGTAATCAGCACATGAAACATTCGTTCACTTATTGCTGCATTAGCTGCTGAGTTGGAGATTTCATCTCTCTTTAGGGAGTGGAAATTTAAATCTTGAGAGAAATGAGGGGCTTTATACACCTAATTTAACACTTGGTTCCTTTGTTCTGCTAGACTACCTCAGTAAGTGAGTAGTTCCTGCTCGGAAACGGAGTAGGAATAAAAGGCGGTGAAGCACAGCAGCAGAAGGCAGAGGTTTGTCCCTCTCTCCTGGGAAAAGGGGGAACAAGCCCTTCGTGTGTCCGTGGGTGTTTCCTGGCTCCAGCAGAGATGAGCTTGCTGCCAGTGCTGCTGATGGACTGGAGCTGTCCTGAGGATACCAAGGAAGTTTCTGTTAAGTAACAGTACCTAAACCTGGCAACATACAAATGAAGTACTGGTACTAAGACTGGTCTTTTAAACCAAATAACTTGCCATTGGCTAAAAATAAAGTTTCTAGATATGACAGAATGAGCCCTGGTAGAAAAACATGCCATTGGGACCCACAAAGGCTGTAAACATTCTGTGATATATGCCAACTCCATTTAGATTTTCTTTTAAAAAAAGAGGGGACAAGTAGATGCAGCAGACTGATGTAATATATGGTTTACACTTCATATAAAATCAGAGGTTTTGTGCTGGTTGTGTTTAAGGGCATATACTGCCCCCTTTAAACAAATAATTCTGACTACAGCCACACTTAAAAGATACCCCAGATTTGCACTCTCAGAAGATATACATGACTCTTAACAGTGAAACTAAAATTTAGCTTATTGCTTTTGTTACATATTAGTACAACTAAAGAACCACCAAATGGGAATTTTAAAAGTTTCCAGAACTTTGTCTATTTTATTTTGTGTCTGAGTCCAAGTGTGTTTTTCCACTACCATATTTTTCCCAAGCAAATTCATAAGGTAACAAGGTGCATGTAGCTGTGAAATCCATCCTCTCTAGATGAGTTTGGGGTGAGGTATAAAGTGTGTAAAACTAGTCAAGGAAGTAAAGACATTCTGTTTATTTTCAACACTGAAATATACCCCATGGAAAATATTATTTTTAGGTTCCTGAGAGCAGTTACACTAGTGCTTAGTGAGCTTTTCTACTTTTGTTTCTACTTTTTGATCTACTTTGCATCGTCCCACTTATTTATCGCTAATGCTCATGGAGTGAAAAATTAAAATTCTTGCCAAAAGGCAAGATGCCACCCTTAAAAGTAGCTTCTGTTGGATCTGTCAGTAGATAACTCAGTAATGCATGATTTTTTTCTAGGTCATTTGAGCATATAAAGCAAAGATCTTGCTGATGATGTGACCTGTATCTTTTGTCCTATGTTATTTTATCAACTGAAGTATTTCATCCCTAATTTCATTGAGGTTGAGTGAAGTAGTTGGGAAGTGTAAGGCATGAGATATGTACGTGGCATACTGAGGAAAAAGATGTTTCCAAAAGCAAGAAGATAATCAAGGGCTAAGAAAATCTTTTTTGAAACAAGATGATATGGAGAAACAGACCCTAAAATTGGAAAGTTAATAAAATAATGCTCACAGCAATAACACTGAAATATTGAGAAGTGATTAAACAGACTGAAGAACAGAAAGACACACTTTTCGAAATGCTGCCCTGATCATAACTGCACAGAGAAAAGGACTAACTTAAAAGAAAATACAGAAGAAAAAAATTCTTTCTCTATTGTACATTTGACTTTAGGTGATCAATGCAAAGCGTCTCTTGAAAAAAAGCAAGAAAGTGCTTGCTTGCAGTAAGTCTTTATCCATTTCAAAGATTAAAAAAAAAGTGATAGAAATCTCATTTAAAAACAATTTCATTGAAGGCTGTCTTTAAGTAGAAGCATTATGCAAAGGATGAATACCACAGATTCCTGGCATTCTCACTCTGTTCGTGCTGTGGTTGGTCACTGCAGCTTTGTGAGGGACCTGAGGAGCTGGGCTGGCCTGTGTTCCAAGCTGTGCTTTGCTCAGAAGGCTCTCCATGGAATGATAACTGCATGACAAAAAGTCTCTCCACCAGGAATGGCCCTTGGGACAATGAAATTGTTGTTACCAGCCTGCCAGAAAGAATCCTGGTAAGGAAAAGTAAAATTAATCGAAAGTAGAAAGGTGATTTTTTTGCTTTCCTTTTATTATTCCCTCAGGGAAGGGTGGAGTCACAGAGAATAATGGTGCACATTTCCTTTAGCATTTAACAACAAGTTGATTCCATGAACAGAATAAATATCCTGTGTTCTGTTAATATCTTGCAGTTTGTATTTCACAGTGATTTCAGAAGTGGAAATGCTTAGCTGGATTTTAACTCACAGCATGTCTCTTTGCATAAGAGCATAAAAAGTGGGAAATTCAATTACAAAAATTATGTTATATTCTTTTTTTTTGATTGAGTTTTTTAATGTCATTTAAAGTTTTAAAGCAAATTATAAAAGGATGTTTTGGCTTAATTTAATCAAAGTTACAATCTCTAGACAACATTGTAGAAATAAATAAGGCTTATCTTTGAAATATAAAAGGCTTTTCCACTGCTTTGTACAGCTGATACCTAGGACCAGTTTCCAGGATTGGCAGTTGTGTATTTTGGTTTTCATTGTGACTGTGGATAGTTTAGTACTCCCATGGCTACTGGCCTATTCCAGTTCCCCTGGTGTCAGTGAGATTGAGTGGGTGTGGTAGATCCAGATATTTGAATCTTTAGTGTAAAAATCCATTCCCAGGATAAAAAATACCAAGGGACAATTTAAATTTCTATAACTGTTGTAGAATTCGAGGAGTTCTACAAGAGTTTGTTCAGTAAGAATGATGTGGTGATAATCACAATTCCAAAGGCAAGTGGGAAAAAACATGTTGTGCTAATAATGGATTCTAAGTTAAAAAAGGTCAAGCAAAATGATTTACTGATGTCTCTCCAAAAGGATTTACTGATGTCTCTCCAAAATGATTTACTGATGTCTCTCTTTTTTTATTCTTCTTCTCATGATTTTAATTGCTTGAGTTGAAGCCCTTTATTGAGATTGCAGAAACCTCCTCACTGTTTTATATTCACACAGACAACCAGAGGTTTTTAGGCATGCATTTGCTATTACCTCAATGATGGTCTAGTATGAAACAGTATTATTTCCAATTTTATATAGAACTCAAAATGTATATTTCTGTTATATAAAAAGTGGTAGTTTATATATGTTATAAACCTCTTTAACAGTTTCTATAATTGCATGTCTTTCTTTTAGTATGCTTAAATATAAAATCTATGAGACAGAGCTTCTGCACTTCTTATTTGATTTTTGGGAACCACTTTTTATATGGTTATTTCAGAGGAGACTTCTAAGTATGATGTCAGAACAGTCCTACCTTGCACTGCACTAGTCTGAAATATAAATTAGCTAATATCTGCAGCATTCTCTCAAAGCATTTTCCCTATGATTTCTCTTTCAATTAATTGCCGCTCTTGTGGAATTATTCTATAGTTTTAATTGAGGAAGAGGAAGAAATAAGGCTACTCTCTTCCTCCAGGGGCTCAGTGGTAACATTTGCAGCCTTTGACAGTTGTTTGCCACTAGAAGAAAAAGTTATGATGTAGATGGCAGAAAACTTTTTGGAAGTGACTTCATTACCTAGCAGCCATCTTTATCTTGGAAAAAACAACCTACAGAGGAGGCATAGAAGACTAAAGTCTTTTTCTTCAGCCTTCCCTGTGAGTAGCTCAAGAAAAACTGCACCAAAATCTGTGTTAGATAGAAAAATCCAGAAGGATTTTTCTTTCTTTGTGTGAATCCAATTTCTTATGTCCAAAGTCCTTCTTGAGAGAGTGAAAATGAGCTGTGTGTATGAAAAGCTGCTGAAGCTGGGTGGTGCAGCGCCACGGAGCAGCTCCCTGGTGTTCGCTGTTGTTTCGGGGCTGGCACTGGGAGAGCTCAGCTGGTGAGAGCCTCTGGGTGTGCTCAGAGCTGTCATTGAGTGTCTGGGGAGTGCGAGGCAGTGCCTGCCCTGGAGAGTTTACTGAGTTAAACAGAAAAGATAAACAAAGCAAAGGAAGGAAACGTGCGAGTAGTTGTTCACCGGGACAGCAAGAGAGCCATCCAGGATGCTGCTGGATCTCTGGGCCAGGCATCTGTACACTAAAGGAGAGTGCTTTAGGGAAAAAAAAAAAAAAAACAAAAAAAACCAAAGTAGGAGCAGTAAACTTGTATTATTTTTTCTTGAGATGGTCAATACTCTGGCTTTACAAATGCACCCCCTAGATTAAATTCCAGATGATTTATGTCTGTTCTGTAGAATATTTATTAATATATCATTAAAAAGCATTGTCCAAAGTGGACTATGTTTGGATTGAGATTTTCTGAAACGTTAGAAAAATCCTCCAGATGGCAGAATAACTGCTTCAGTGTACATACAGTAGATGGGGATATAGTTTTATCCCTCACTACAAAACACTCTGGTTTTTGAATTGAGAAAACGGCTTTTTGAAAGCAATTTTGACCAGAGCCTGTGGGAAATTGCACAGTTTAAGTAATATTTGCTTGTTTTGGTCAGGGTGCTGACTGAGTACCCTTGTTCCATTCTTAAATAGAAAAAAGTCAGAATCAAACTTATTTATATGTGGAGTGGTGTGAAAGATTTCATTAACTGCACAAAGGAGTTGCATGTACAAGGAGCATGTCAGATCTTTCCAGGGCATGTTACATATTTCATTTACTACTTCCAGAACAGCAATAGTGGTAGGAACTCTTCAAAATTAAACACAACATGAAGCAAATTCTATTTTGGCACTTACCTTTTACTTAGTGCACTGCAATTGCAAAGCAAAATCAAATCTCCCCTCCCTTTAGAAATCTCCCCTGCTTCATGTCTCTCAATGAAGTTATGTGAAAACATAAATTTGATATCTAATTTGTCATGTATCCCATCATGTGCTCTGACTATTCTTGTGTCTATCATCTCTCAGCTTCCTCAAGAGACTTCTCTGGATAATGCATAATCTCTTTATATTTTCAGGATTTCTCATTCATTAGCCAGTAATATGGACTTAAATTTCTAAAGAGGTGATCATACCATGAAATTATTAAATACATTTCACATTTCTTCTAATGCAATTTAGCTGCTGGGAGCAGCAGAAAAAAAGAAGAGAATTCTGTAACTCTCCAAGTGCTTACACATCATCAGCATTTATGCTGCAGGTAAGTGACAGTCCATTTGCCACAGAATGAGAGTGTCCATGCCACTTTAGCATCTTCACTTTGGCCCCTTCCTTTGTGGAGAGGCAGCAGGTAAGATCCATGGATGCATCCTTCCACTCTTGCTTCCAGCCCTGCACGATGGGAAACAATTTCTAAAGCAGCACATTGATAAATAAAACATGAAACGCTCCTGAAAGATGCTTGTCCAGAGCTGTCCCTCGCTGAAGTGCAGGCTCTGCAGTGAGAGGCATTTGGACACATGTGGATGCACAGCATGTTTGCTGAAGGCAAGCAGAGCCCGCAGTGGCAGGGACAGCTGGGGCTGCTGGCTCAGCACGCCGGGGCTGGCACTGAGCTGCTGACGCTGCTCCCAGGTGATCCCTGCGCTGCTGGGACATCAGAGAGCGGCACAGAGCTCGTTCCTGCAAACTCAGGCCATGAGAAAGCAAAAGAGGAACTGCAGCTGCCTCTGGAGAGGGGGCTCCTTGTCAAGCTGCTCCAGTGAAGAAGTTTGGGCCGGTTGGTTCCATTCCTCAAATGAAATAAGAGTGATTCAGCTTCAGGTTTATACTCTGTCAGCTGCTATGCCCAGGTGTCAGGAAATCTGAAAATATACACAATTGGATCTGCATTCACATAGCTTTTATAAATCCATTGGGCTTTTTTCATTCTTTCTATCCATTTTTACCTTTTTAGTCTGATTCCAGGGAGAGCAAAAAAAGGAGGGAAAGGAACACATGAACTTCCATATCATTTTTAACCATTGTTTACCATCTCAGTATACAAACACTTTCAGTAGGTATTGTTCATTGGTAAAAAGAAAAATTTGGAACAGAGCAACTTTTCTTATTTTTTTTTCTTCACTATGGATTTCATGGTTTGGCAAGTAAAACTTGAAATAAATATTTTTTAGGTTAATGGCACATTACATTTCAATAGAGCAAAGCAATTCTAGATTTTTTTTTATTTGAGCAAAATTCTAACTATAGAATTAAGTCCTGGGACCACACACTTGTAATTAGCTTGCAAACCAACAGTAAATGTGGTTGAAAAGCATTCATTCCTGCATTAACATATCGACGGAAATGAGAAATCACATTTGCTACAAACTCTTTGCTGTTATATATCTGGCCCAGAATAAGCAAAGGATGTACAGATTGAAGTTCACCTTTAGCATTTTTTATGTGTAACTTACATACCTTATCTGCCAAAGGACTGCTTTAAAAATTTAAAATGAAAAGATGTGCAGTGTGGTTCTCTTTGGAAAAAAAGAAAGAGTTTGCCAAAGGAAGACTGCTAATGTGTGCTGCAGAGAGGTGCCACAATGACAAGGGCAGGGAAGAAATAGCTATATCCACCAATTTGGCAAAATACTTCAAAGGCTTTAGCTAGATAAATCTACAGTATATATCTCAAAATTAAAATTACAAAAAATTAAATAGTGCATAGCTAAAGAAATTAAAAACTGGTGACAGTGTGTTTCTCTTATGATTTGTTGCTAGAAATGACATTGAATGGTGAAACTGCTGTATTAATAATTAAGTATATATCACTGTGTAAATGAGATGATTTAGCTGTGGTTTAACCTCCACATCTCTCAATAGCTGGAATTTATAAATAGATACTTCAAAAAAGCAGGAAAAACTTTTAAAATTATTTAGAAATTTATTTGCTTAGGATATACTGTTGTAGATACAGATTCAGAGAGTTAATTGTTCTGCTTGGAATTATTTAATAATTATTTTAAGACAAATTTAAAATGCAACAGGCAGACATTTCAGTTATTATCACATGGATTTTAGTTTAGCTTTAGGCACCAGCACCGATGAGAGACTCCAAGAGGGCTGCAGGATTTTAGCAGAGAATGAAAGGCAGTTTAGAACAGGAGGAGAATGAGCTAAACTGTGTGTAGATAAGTTGGATGTATTCGAGTTGGCAGTTTCTGATGGAACTCATCCTAGACTACTTACAGGAGTAGCTGAAGCAATTTCTGAAGCATTAGCAATTATCTCTGAAAAGACACAGAGGGTGGGGGGAGAGGTCCTGCTGGTCTGGAGGTGCACGTGGTGCAGGATCTCTTTTTAGACAGGAGCAGAAGAAGAGCTGAGGAATCCTGGGCAAAACAGTTTCACTAGCACCAGCAGGATAGGAGACCAAAGTGTTGAACAACCATCTTGAGAATAGTGAGGAGGTAAAAAACATTCAATGTTCCTTTGTGATGTACAAGTATCAGGGTAAGTTCCTTGCATTTTCAATAGTTAAGTAGATAAGAGAAAGTCCAAGTGCTGTCATGTATCTGACTTTGTGAGGCTTTGAACCAAACTCTGTGTAGCATTCTGATGAGCAATCCAATGAGGTAAAAATAGAATTCCACTGCAAAACTGTTCAAAACAACATGCTCAGCATTCAGCTAGCAGAGGTTTGCTGCCAGAAAGGGGAGCTGGTTCACATGGGGTTCAGCAGCTCCTTCCATCCCTGTGGGGACAGATATCATGCACAGTTTAAGGGGGCAGTGAGTGTGCTTATAACATGTCTGGGTGATAATAACCTGAAACTGCTTCTAAATCCTTTCTTTGAGAAACAGATTGGATTTAGAATTCATGGAAGAAACAACCTGAAATCAATAACATATGACTCAGTAAACGCCAAAGCAGACAAAGAATAAATCAGATGCAAAACATTAAATGAAGAATAACTGCTTGGCAGCAATAATGCAAAGGATGAATGGGGAATTGTGAAGGGCTGCGAGCTGAGTGTGTCAACACTGTGATGCTGTTTCAAAAAAAGCAATCATTGTTCTGCAATATATTCATAGGCTTGCCAATATCAGATGTATTAATGTGACCTCCTCTGAAGCCAGGAGTAAGGCATTTGCTTTTTGACACTGCTCTTAGGAGGAAAACACTGAAAACTTACTGTACAGCAAGTCTGGAATGTTTACAAAAATAGCCAGATGGGGTTTGCTAAACCTAGAAAAGGGAAGAAAAGAAACATCAGCTTTCAAATAGGTGAAAAGCTGCTGAAACATAACGAGCACCCATTGTTCCCCAGGACCACTGGCTGTAGGCTCAGAGATATAAAGTGCTTTGTTGGCAGCAAAAGTGACTGACACAGGTCAGTGCAAAATCCATCATTTTGTCTTCAATCCCCCATCACATTTAAGCAAAGTCATGAACTGCAGTTTGTGCTGAGGTACACGTGCATGTACTGTGCTTTGGGGATTTTTGTAAACAAGTCTGAAAAACACCTATGGGAGTTTTAGTTGTATTTATCTGGACACCCTGGGAGACAATGGACTAAATCATAGAGAACATTAAAGTGAAATAAAGGCTGGATTTTGTTCTACAGCCTTACCTGATTCTTACCAGGTCAGGTACAGTCTTGCCAGGTCCTTTGTTGCCATCTAGTAAGGGATGTGAGTCCCCAGCAAAGATGGTGGTGAGCAGGGCAGCACCTCCAGAACAGTTCCTGTGACTCACAGCTTGCTCCTTGTGGCTTCTTGGGAAAAAGGAATGGACCTTGGCTTGGCTGAATTGTCCTTCAGGCTGTCAGTCAAGCTCCAATGGCCTGATGGTCTGTTACAGCATCTAATTCTATGATTCTCTGGTTATTTAAATGTCATTTTCTGTGGTCATACTTAGAGGCTAAAACAGCAAGTTCTATTTAGACATGGTTCATTGACTAAAAAACCCATTCTGGTCCGTTGGTTTACTGTGGGTGATAAACATGTAGCTAGTCAGTACTTGATAGGGAAAAATAATATTTTTTCAGCATCCAGGTTAAAAGAATTCTTTGTTTCTGTGTATTTCCCTAAAACAGAAACTTGGAGAAGTTTAGAATGCTAACAAAATTATGATGTTAAAATATTGCTACAGTTGATGAGATAGAAGTATGTGAAATATGAACCTGTATGGTAAGATAATTAAATCTCTTGCATGTACCTTTTCCATATTACTGAAAAACCCCACTTGTTGCATCTTAAGGCAAACTGTGACTGTAGAAAATAATTTTTAATTTTTGACTTACATTAATGACTTACATTACATTGCATTAAATTAAATATAATTACTTACATTTGACTACATTAATACTAATTAAAATCAGTATTTTGCTAAAAATACTTTACTGTTCCATACACAAAGGTATCACTCAGGAGCTGGACCCCACAGTCCATGGCACTGCCCAGTTTCTTTGGCACTGGAAGCACCAGTTACTGTGTCCTGGTGAGGGTCTCACTGAACCACAGCACTTCAGGGATTTTGAGTGCTTGAGAATCTTTACTGAGACCTGCTGCAGGCACCTTGAGCTCTGCAGTGAGCTGTGAGTAACAGCCAAACAGAGTTTGCTTCCTCAGGACCAGTCTGAGAGCCAATCTGCCTGGGTTAGCTGCATTCCTGCGTGTTCAGAGTCCAGGCAGATGTACAGATGAGATGTGTAGGGGAAGCTTGTATCTGCTGTTTTTTCGAGTATAATGGACTGAAATATGTGAGTTGAACTCCCTCATGTGAATGATGTAACATGAATTCTCTGTCTTGTTATATTACAAAAATATTCTTTGTAGCAGCTTGCAGGCTGTTAAAGCACACAGTAGAAATCTTCCCCTAGAAGTGACGTTATAAAAATGCCATTAAATCATTTTCTATCACTTACTGTTTTAATGTAACAGTAAACAAGATTCTAGAATGATTGCCTTCAGACTTCCAGCCTAGAATATTTTGAAGAGAGGGAGAACATGATTAGAGGTCACAGTCTGGAAGCTGGGTGATGCTCTCAGAGCATGACTGCATTAGAGTACATGGGAAAAGTGCATCTCTCTGGGATAGTGTGCTTCCCAGATATGGACTACTTTAAGTGAAAGGGCTTTTAGTTTAGTGCAGGCAGAGCAATTAAGATTCCCCTAGGGGGAGGTATATAATTATTTTGGAAAATAAGAAGCATCATCAAGGAATTTCTTACACCTCAGCTGATTTTCTGAGTGTTGAGAGATTTTCCAGTTTTTGATGTGTACCCTTTAGTCCTGGGTATTTCTGGTTCCTATCTTGAGTTTTCTAAGGGGCCAAAAATCAGAAATGGAGAAGGTGTCTTACAAGATAGTATTAAAGCATGGAAAATAGTAGCAAAGAAGCTACATTGCTGGTAGAATATAAAAATTGAAACAGCTTTATGCATGTTGGGGTGCAGGAAACCTTGCCTTTGACTGACATCAAGATTTGACTCAAAGCTGAGTTCCAGCAGCAGGAGAAATTTATTGTTAGTGAATTGTAAAAATGTTTGTTTTGTTATTGATGAAAGAAAGATCGAGATAAGCAAAAACACATCCTGGAAAAAGGTGGAATATAAAAATGTAGAGGTTCACAGGACTTCCTCTCTGAAATGACGTAGCTGAAATGCTGCTGTAGAAGATAGTTGCTGTTCCTGGAATATTGCATATTTCTCAGTTTAAATAGTGGGCATGAAATGGTGCCCAAGGATGCAGAGTCTTGGAAACTGCAGCACCCCAAGTCCCCAGGCTGAAATTGCTTCTCATTCTCGGGCCCCTGGGAGGCTCTGAGGCCATGCCTGGTGCCCAGCCTGCTGGTCAGGGCAGTTCCTCAAAGCCACTCCTGGTACTGCCCCAGCTGCGCCCTGCCTGTCCCTGCAGCGCCTTCGTGGCTCCGCTGCTGGGGAGGAGCCGGGCACGATCTGCACTGTGTCCGTGTGTCTGTCCGTGCCCAGCCATGGCCATGCTCCCTGTCCGTGTGTCTGTCCATGCCCAGCCATGGCCACACACCCTGTCTGTGTGTCTGTTCCTGCCCAGCCATGGCCATGCTGCCTGTCGTGTGTCTGTCCGTGCCCAGCCATGGCCATGCTCCCTGTCCATGTGTCAGTGCCCAGCCATGGCCATGCTCCCTGTCTGTGTGTCTGTCCATGCCCAGCCATGGCCATGCTCCCTGTCCGTGTGTCAGTGCCCTGGCATGGCCATGCTCCCTGTCTGTGTGTCTGTCAGTGCCCAGCCATGGCCACACACCCTGTCTGTGTGTCTGTCAGTGCCCTGGCATGGCCACGCTCCCTGTCTGTGTGTCTGTCCATGCCCAGCCATGGCCACACACCCTGTCTGTGTGTCTGTCCCTGCCCAGCCATGGCCATGCTGCCTGTCCGTGTGTCAGTGCCCTGGCATGGCCACGGTCCCTGTCCGTGTGTCTGTCGGTGCCCAGCCATGGCCACGCTCCCTGTCCGTGTGTCTGTCCGTGCCCTGGCATGGCCACGCTCCCTGTCCGTGTGTCCTGCCGTGCTGCTCCGGAGCTGAGCGCTGTCTGTTTCCCCGTGGCCCTTTGGAACGCAGGCTCTGTGTGGGTTTCTGTGCCAGGGCACATCCCTGCAGCTGTAAACCAGAGCTCCCCCAAAGCAGAAGCACATTTGGGGTGGCTGCACAGAGCAGAGGAGCGGCCTGTGGTACTGTGTGGCTGCAAATGGAGCTGCCTCAGCAGCTGAGGAAGCAACTGCTTCCTGGGCTGGAGCTTCCTGATCCTCAGCCTTGTGTAATGCTGTGCCACTGCCAGTGAATGCAGCAGTGCTTCTCAACTGTAAACAAACACCAACGTCCTACAGAAGTACTTATATTCATGATTTCCCACTGCATTTGCAGAGGCAGAAAGTGGTTGGCAGTAATAAGACACAAACTTCAAAAGAGACTGAAAATATGTGTCATTAATAAAATCTGCATAGCTGCTTCTGTTGATTGCACTGAGAAATCTCAGCGAGAGCTAATGTAAGTAGCAGGATATTCCTGTAGTAAGGATTGACTGAAACAAATCTGCCTAATTCTATTTCAATTCACCTGGGCAGCTGTGTCTGATTATTCTGTCCCGTGTGATGTTTTCCTTCATGCCTTTGTACTTGTGACACTGCAGCTCAGCCTGTCTTTGCCTATGTTAGCAGCAAACTTGGAATCCATCCTTTTACAAAAATCAATTAAGCCAGCTCCTGTTCTCTGCAGTGGTTGTGTAACTTGAGATATTGCATTATCTGCTAGACAAGAATGGCTATGAGAGGGTTCAGTGTGCTTTGGTGAGTCCCAGGAACTCAAAGGAACGATCCAGTGGCCAAGCTGGGAAAGAATATGACTGTCTAGAAATCAGGAAGGTTATATTCTATAGAAGAAATTTGAAAGATGTCTGGAATGCTAAAGTAGAAAAAAAAAATCAAGTAGGCACCTTTCTAGTGACCACAAACAAGCCCACAGCTGTCAGAAGAACGCTGTGTACTCCCCCATTGCTTCCCCATGGTGACAGATGTCCTACTTTTGCAATTCAACACTCTGGTCATGCTAACTTATGAATTATACAAGGAAAAAACACAAAAATCAGTTCACCCATCACTGAAAAGAAGCTACCTCTAGGCTGCAACATTGTCACTGTTTAATGGGGAGGGACAACTAAATAGAGCACTTATCAGGAAAATATTAAGTACAAGATAGTGATTCATTTTTTAAAAATGACCTGCTAATACATTACATGCATTGACACCCAGACATGTATGGGTTGCTTTTTCATGGCCATGCAGTTCCAAGACACTTTTTCCTTTATCTGATTGAAAGCAGAACCTTACTGACCTGAGGGAAACCAACTGGCCAACTGGATCATAACCATGAGCATTTCTAGTAACACCTGCACCTTCTCCCTGATGACATTTTATACAAATACATAGTGAAGCTAATCCTGAGTAGTTTAAAGGAAACTTTTTTCCAACAACTCTGATAACACAAAAATATATTTGCTTTGAGTTATGAAAATTTAAAATGTTTTGGGCATAGGGGATCAAACTTTGTGCATACTTAGTAGCACTATTTTGCATTATTTATGTCTTCAACTGCAAACAATAGCAGCAGTATTTGTACTTGGGAAATTTGTACTTGTGCAGTTCAACATGGCCTGAGCTAGTTGTCTGTAAAATAAACTTTCCCCACTCTGAAAGATGTAAAAATACCACAACAAAAGATGTTCTGAGAAAATATTTGGATGGAGAAAAGTACATAGGAGTGGCAGACCAATCCTGGAAAATAGTGCAGTGCTATTTTTTGGTAATACACAAAAAAATTGGCAAACTTTCAGGTATTGGGGCTTGAACTTGGGTGGGAATGATATTTTAATGTAACTGCCTTTTCCACTTAAATAAGAAGTAGCAAAAGCTCAAAAGTTATGAACAAAAGAGATAGATCTAACTCTCCCAGCCACTGAACACAGTGAAAAGCAGTAGACCTCCTTTTCTCATTTTCATTTGGGATAACAAATATCAGTTCATATGTTTGGAAGTAATTAATCCCTCCATTATTTTTCTGAGTCATGCACAAACATTTTTATTAATTTATGTATCCCAGTAGAGACAAAATTTAAATGGGCTCCTCTCCTGTTCTCCTCCTGTCCTCTCCCTTTCCTTCTTTTCATGGCATAGTTCCACATTTACATCACCACATCCCACACAGTTCCACAGACATGTGTGGCATTTTGGACAATAAAAATCCAGGGGCTGTGGTGGCTTTGCCATAGGTGAATATTTTTGGAAAAGCTCAGTTGCTGTGCTTGCTTTTCATTTTCTCTGTAAGTACTGTGAAGTTACTGATCTACCCTTTCCTCCATATTCTCCTGAGGTTAAATGCCATACATGGTTTCCTGCAATCCTCGTAGTAATTTCTTTGCACAGGGCCTGGTGGGAGAAGAAACAGTTTGCAGATGACATTTACAGAATGAGATGATGGCATATGTTTAGGGCTAAATGGAGTTGTCAGACACTAATTGATTCACATGTCAGCCTCTTGCTCCTCGTGTAAGGTGAATAGGGAACGTTACAGCTTGCAGCTTGTCTAGGGCGAGGGTCGTTTCCAGTGTTTGGATATTCTTGTTAATTGTCTCTCTGCGTTCTGTGAACTGCAATAGACTGAGAGATCAGAAAATACTTGTTTTCAGAGGTTTCAGTTGTGATAGGCGTTTGAGAATCACAGAATTATATAATGGCTTGTGTTGGAAGGGACATTAAAGATCAGTTCCAACCCCCCTGCTGTGAGCAGGGCCACCTTTCACTAAACCAGGTTGTTCAGTGTCCCAGCCAACCTGGCCATGAACACCTCAGGTGGGGCATCCACAGCTTCTCTGGGCAAGCTGTGCTGGTGGCCAGCCACCCTCTCAGTAAAGAATTTCTTCTCAATAGATAATCTAAACCTGCTTTCTTCCAGTTTGAAGCCATTTCCCCTTGTCCTGTCACTCCATGCTCTTGTAAAAAGTCTTTCTCCTGCTTTCTTGTCAGCTCCCTGCAGGTACTGGAAGGCTGCAATTAGGTCACCCTGAAGCTTTCTCTTTTCCAGGCTGAACAATCCTGATTTTCCCTGCTTTTTCTCATGGGAGAGGTGCTCCATCCCCCGATCATATGGTGGCCTGCTCTGGGCTCTCACTGCTGTGGCTGATGTCCTTCCTGTGCTGGAGGCCCCAGAGCTGGATGCAGCACTGCTGGTGGGGTCTCAGCAGAGCAGGGGCAGAATCCCCTCCCTGCCCTGCTGCCCGTGGTGCTTTGGATGCAGCTCAGGACACGTTTGGCTTTCAGGGCTGCAAGGCCCATGGCTGGGGCATGTTCAGCCTCTCAGAACCCAGGGCCCCCAAACCCTTCTGGTCCAGGTGCCTTGGTCTGTTCAGCCCAGCCTGTGCTGGTGCTGGGGCTGCCTGGACACAGGCTGCTGTTCAACCACATGAGGTTCCCATGGTTCCTCTTCTTCAGCTTGTCCAGGTCCCTCTGGAGAGCTCCATCCCTCACGTTTGTCAGCGCCTCTCAGCTTGGTGTCAACCGCAAACTTGCTGAGGGTGCACTCAATCCCTTTGTCTTTGTGATCAAGGAGGGTATTAAATAAAACTGGCCCAATTACAGACCCCTGAGGGACCCCACTTGTCACTGATCCCCGTTGGGACTCTGAGCCACTGACCACTAGGATGAATAGTGGTGGAAATCTTGGTTGTTGCTTCTGTCAAAGTAAACTTGTCTATATAATGCAGAGGAATATATCACTGTAAGTGCTGTCATTGCAAACTGTCTTTTGGAATTTCCCATAAAGGTTTGATTAGGACAGCCAGAGTTGAGATTCCTTTCTGGAACAGTGTTGTGCTTGAATGAATTTGGAGGAGAAAAAAAAGCCCTGTCTTGGAATGTTCTAAAAGTATGAACAGGAAATGCATACTTTTCACTCTAATTCCTTCAATGAGCTTCATGTAAAAGTAACCTGCCATTGCTGTAAGGTTAATGGTGCAGGCAGTTTTCACTGGAGCTGGGCTGACTTTGGCAATTCCCTTTCATTCCTTTTCTTCCAGGCCATGTGGAGTTTCCCAAAGTAGATTGGACTCAGACTGTTGAGAAATGCAGAGCTGTGTGATGCACATATGCATGTGAAAGCTGGAATGTTTACTTTCCAAGTGATTGAAATGCATGAGAGAATAAATATGCATTTTCTTAGTATATAGTTGCATCTGCAAGTTGATACTTAGTACCTAAATAACAAACATGTTTTAGGAGAATGAGAAGCATAACTATCCGAACATCTTGAGCCCCTGCCTTTGTTCAACACCTTACTGGTGCTCCCTCAAAGCTCCCTCCAGAGTGCTCCCAACTTCTTTGATTTTTCTTGCAGTACCACACTGTAACTGAGAAGTGACCAAGAAGCTGTTCAAGCCACCTTCAGAAAGGCTCTGAATCCAGCCCCTTGTATATATAACAGCTAGCAAATTAAAAGGAAAAAAAATTAGATTCCTGTTTATTACCAATAGCATGTTTACAAAGTGCTTTGGCATGTATGGCATGAAGAAAGACCAGCCATTGCACTTTTTCTTTCCTGAGCATTTCTTTATGCAGATTTCTCCTCCTATAGGATTACAAGCTGGCAGAACGATGCCTGGCAGGAATTGATAAAGAATTGCAACATGAATCCCTGCAGGGCACATTGGGGCAAGTTTGTTATAGGAACAGTCTTCCTCTGTTTACATGAACAAAAGCTGGGTTTGACAGTTTCACTGATCAGCAGCTTTGGGAGTGTGTGAACTCACTGTTGTTCTGCGAGGCTTTTTCTACACTTTTCTCTACAGTAGCAACAATCTCTCTTTTCAAAGTGGCCTCTTTCAGAGTGTTGTCAGCCTGGGCTGGGCCAGGTAATGCTTGAGGTCCCCTTCTAACCTGGTATTCTGTAATTCTCACTGCTCTGCTGTACTTTCCAATGCAGAGAGGGTGTCACTGATCACAATTAGATTTAGTTTGCCTTGTACATTGATTCATAAATGAGAGCAAGTGAAGAACGTGAATTTTTGAGGGGTAAGCATGTGGTGATTGTAGCTTAATTTTTCTCCAAGATTTACTTCCACAATTACTGGCTAACAATCCATTTAAAATGGAGTAGTGCTCTGACTGAAAGCAGGTTCCATCCATGTTAGAGCTGATGCAGATACAATTCCATTGGGAACTTGTTTTAGGGCTAAATTGCCCACACTATTGCCATTATCCTTGAGTGGGGGAAGTGATCTGTTCCAATCTTAATAGTGTCTCAAAACTCAGTCAGAGGGATGAATCTGAACATGCTATTTCATCTTGGAAGAATGCATTTTATTTTCCAGAGGTTTTGGACCAGGTTTCAGCAGAGACACAGTATAGCACTTCTTTTTAAAAATGATGTTGGTATTCATGGGAGTCACAAACAAGAGAAGAGTCATTCATTCACTTTTGGATGGTGCTTTCCTTCTGCTGAGCCTGCCAGAAAAGCCCTGTGCTGTAGCAGTGCTCCCTGCCTTCAAAAACATCTGACAGCTTCTTTAAACATACAGGTACCTTTTCATTGCATATTTCCTGTTAGTGATTTTGTAGTTGTGCTTTACTACTGGACCTAAAGAAATACAATAGCAGGTTTAGGTGATTTTTCTTCCCTTTTCCTTTTTTGTTCCTTTTTATTTCTTGCTTCTTGGTGTAGGGTGTGACCATACAGAAAATTATCCTCTCAGGGGAAAACCAGAATTCCATCACAACAAAAAATTGTAAGGCTGCTGTAGCCATCCCTAATTGTTATGCTAAAAATAATAATTTTCCTAACCATATGCTGGGAAAATTTGCATCAAAATAAATGAGTGCCACAGCATTTTCCATGGTAGTATGGTTAAACTTTAAGTCCAAATTAAAAAGGCCTTTAATCTATCATTCAGCTTCTTGTTATTTGCTTTTCCTGCTACACCCACTTCCGACACTTGGAATTATGATTAAACAAAGAAGTAGCAGAATCAGTTGCAGCCAGAGATTCTTGTGTGCCCCTTCTTTTGCCTTGACTTCCTCTAATTTGTTGCTGACGCTCTCTGTGAGAACAATTGTTATGAAAGTGGCTTCAGGTTACCATTTCTTCAAAAAATTACTGCTGCTTCTTAAACTCTTGGTTGCAAGAGGAATACATGTGAAGTAAATCCAGTTTCTGTTTTGCAAGTGCTGCAGTTTTGAACAGCTGGGCTGTGCTGAGAAGGAGAAGAAGGCACAGCAAGGCAATTGCCAGTTCAATTCATAATATTCAGTTCAAAAGCTTCATCTCCCAAAGATGGGTGACCAGTGGATCCAAGTCAATGTTTACACTCTTGTTTTCATGTGTTTTTGCACTCATCTACAACAGAACATCTTTCATAAACAAGCTGTAAATTCAGCTCTACAAGAAGTCTTTGTGGAAGAAGAGTTTTACGCTTTCCCTAGTACCTGTTGTAAAGCGAGTTAGACCAGGTAGTACAGTCACAAGTGACACAGTAATTTCCAGGTGGCTTCCACAGGGCTGTGAAGGACATGCTGGATGGCTTTTCCATCCTTCTGCTCCAGTGCCAGGTCACTCCCAGGCTGCAGAACTGCAGAGAGACCTGGAGATGACAGGGCACTGTTCATTCAGCCAGCGTGGCCCTGCCTCTGCACCTACGGGCACAATCCAACCCAAAGAGCTTTGCAGACTCAGGAGCAGCTTCTTACAAAGGACAGGAGGTTGCAAATGTCAGGAGACTTCTCAAAATACAGAAATACACTTTGTAAAACAGTGCAAACAGCAAGCATAATATAGAAGAGCAGTGCCTAGATGAAGTTTCCATTAACCAATGTAAATTAGTATCTTACGAAGGCTCACTTTATTGTGTGAAGAATAGCTTTGGTCTTTGTTAAAAAGCCATTTAAATATAGTATCATAGCATTGTCACTGATTTAACCTCTGAGAACTAAATGGCCAGAAGGCTAAAAACAGGGACCTAATTCCTGGTGGCTGTGGGACTGACAAGCACTTGGCTATGGAATTAGCCCTTTTCTGTACAGAAACAGATGCATTTTCAAATGCTAGTTTAAGAAGCTGTTTTGAAAATGAGATTGAAAAGCAAAGAGGAAATCATACCCCTTTATGAATGGCCTGCTTTGACAGTTTCATATCTCTAAAGCCTTTCTTCTTTTCTGCTGAGCTAATTGGGATTTCATATAACCTAGTGTCATCATTTAACTTATAGGATATTCATTCCCTTTAGACAATTATGCTATTGAAGCATGTTCTAATCTGCTGGTATTAGTGCCATTGTTTAGGGTATTAGCAGTAGAATGTGTGTGGGGTTTGGGGTGTGTGAAAAGGAGTCAGACTTTAAATGCCAAACCAGACCAAGAGCTATTCTTCTAGTACACACAACCAGGGATTTATCAACACTGCTGTTTTTTCAGATTGTGCATATGACTCTTTTATACTTAACTACAAATAGGAAAGACACGTAAGCACTGGTGGGACCTTAGTATGTTTTTAATACATATTACAATTAGCTGGCATTTGCTTAGGGACTTCAAATTCCTCATTGTATGTGCACAGAAAATGAAGGGTTTCATGAGTCACACAAATTATAGAATTTAGTTCAAAATCAGGTTTTAAGGTATATTTTAAATGATAAACCATTTCTGACAAGTCTATGAACAATACCGTGGGACATAGTTTTTAAAAAGTTCTAACAATATTCTTTAATTTATTTATTTTAAAATTTGATAATATGTGTCTCATTTAGCATTGCTTAGATGCAGATAAAAGCGTTTATGTGTGCAGGTTACTGTGAACCTGGTTAAAGCTGCATTGGATAGATCTTTATATTATTTTCAAAGCCTATCCATTTGGGCTGAAATATTCCAATCATTTTGTTGTTTAAAATTTATATTTTGTAAAGGCTAAATGAAACTTTGAGGATTTGTTGATTAATGGGTTTGAGAGGATTTTGCATTCTCATATTTGAACAATATTTAAATCCTAAACTGAAACATCACCTGTAAAGAATAATTTCCAAATGAGAGTCATAAAGAATTGGCTTTGACCTGCCTGATCTGTGAGCATGTGGAATCTGACTTCAGAGTGTTTGCAGCAGAGTTGTTTTCTTTATTTTGCTGAGCTCACTGCTGTGCACCTAGCAGAGGATGTCCTTTATACTCGTGTACCCTCATTAACTTTGCAGTGAGCTGGCTGGCCAGCCAAGGTCAAGGTTAAGATGGGGTTTTACAGCTGTGCAGGATCATTCATCCAGACTTCAGAGCAAGCAGAACAGAGAATCCTTTCCTGCAGCTTGGCTGTAATTGTTACAAATACTGTTAAACTAATTTCTTGACAGTATTTATACAGTAAACTACTGCAATGAAATCCCCAGTAATACAGCAGAATTGAAGGAATGGCTGTACTTTAATTCTAAATATCTGCAAGAAGCAATAGGATTTTGATGATGCTGTTATTTAGACACATGTCTGATTAGATTACTGTGCAGGACTCCACAGATACTGAATGATACCATGGTTTCTCCTCAGGATCCTGCAACTTAGGGAAAAGATGAGAGGAAATGATGGCACAGGAGGGGCAGCACGGGGAAGCAAGGACGCACTGTTGGGCAGTCTGAGAAGAAGGCTCTCAACACACCCTCTGTCTAATGCCAAGTTTCTGTAGACAAAGGAGTTAAAAATTTTTTTATTTCAGGGTTCTCTTTTCAAGAATGAAGGAAGCATAAAAATGCTGATGTGAAAATGTAATGAATTTTAATAGAGGCTTGCATTTTAGCCAAATCAGGGAGGAGAACTGCTGTTGCAGTGTTTAAAAAGATCTGATTGATAAATAGATTGAGGGAGGTTTCATGTAAGTGAAGGATGTGGAAATAAAGGCAATTTTTTACCATTCCTTTACTGACAGCAAATCGCATATTTTTAATACAGTGCTATGAAACTCTCTAGTTGTCACCTATACTTGCTACACATATATGTTTAAATGCATAGGAAATAAAAATGATATTTTATATTTTTTGAAAAATGCTTTATAGTACTTCTAATTGAGCAGAAAAACCTTTGAATAACAACAACAACCAAACAAAAAAGCCCCCCAAAAATCCAAACAAACAAAAAAATATATGGGTTCAGAGTTCAGTTAAACCTGATATTTAGAAAGCACTCTTGCTTTACAAAGACTACTTTGAGGAGCTTATAATAGCAGAGCTACTCAGCTCATAGCATAGATGAAAGAGGTTATTCCACTGGGAGTCTTAAATTTAAACTAGTCATCTCTGGTTTGGCTTTTGAAATATGACAAGAGAATCAATGATTGCTGCTGTTAAGAGTCTGAGGAAGCCTTTGGCTTGCTGACTGTCTAGATATTAACAATTTTGAAGTCTCTTCATACCAAGGGACTATTAAGATGAAACAGTAGCTTTAAATTAAGTACCATAATTCCCTCAATTTATCCTGAAGGAGAGAAGTAATTAGGCTTGTTTATCTGAGAGAAATGAAAGATCAAATTAGAGGGAATGCCCCTAAACTGACCCTGTGATTAAGCTGAGTTTGCCAGAGACTCCATCTTTTTTAGGATTTTAGCTCCCATTCTTTTAGCCATGTTCCCTCTTGGTGTTTAAACTGAAAAATGCCAAACAGTGACCTGAAGTTGTGTATTTTCCTGTTAGCAAAGTCAATGATCCCATGCTTCAGAAATCATTCATCCTCTTTGGCTTCTCTAAAGTTAGATACAATATTGTAGAGAAGATTTTGTCTGGGTTGTACAGAATAAAGGCAGCAGTCTTTTTTTGCTAGTAGGGTGATACTCCTCTGGCTCTTCAGTTTCACCACATTCTATTCTTTTCCTGCTTACTCCAGGTGAAAATTACACTTTGCTTTAATGGCCAGATCCATGAAGCTGCAAAACCCAAGGATTTTTAAGGCTGTAATGAATGAATTCCCATATAGTAGTTTGTCAGTAGAGTTGTCTTTTTAGCACATTGCTACCTTTTACATTGCCACAGGGGCATTGAATTGAAGAATTTTGAATGCATCCTGTGTAGGCCTTGCCAGCACCTTAGGATCTCCATCAGTTCATAGCAGTAGGGTTTAGGGGCAGCTCTGCAGTTAGTGCTAAACATCACCAATGAGAAGGAAAGCAGGAGAAATTATAAAGCATTGAAAGTCATTATTACTGAAAAAAATACCTTATAAAATTATTTTTTTAAAAGAGAGGGTTTCTGATTTCTCTACTGGCTATTTTTATACCCATTGTTAAGTTTACTAAGTAACTAACTTCATTGATCTGTAAGAATAAAATTCACAAAGCCATTTAAAGAAACTGCTATGATAGCTTTTCCACATTTCCCTGATGAATACTTCACACTTTCATTAGATTTCTTATGCTGCTATTTCTAGTTAGGGCATGCAACTCCTTCCATATTTAAAGACTATTCAGTAGCATAGCTTCAAGCCAAGCAGTGGCCCTGTTTAAGACAAAATTGCTTTATTGAAAGCCAATTCTGTCTTTACTACATGGTATCAGGGCTCTAGAGGAAGATCATGTGAGGAAGTAAAACCTTGGTGAAGGCATTAGGAGTAAATAACCCATTTTTGTAATTTATTTATTTTCATCATCTCTGCCACTTGTCCAAATGGTTTGATATCTCTATTTTTTTTTTCTTTCCTGTTTAGGTGGTAGGCTGTTTGAGGGGAGCCTGATTCTCACTGTATTATTAATGCTTCAGTAGTATTAGTAAATGCAAATAGCTGTATTGGTTCAAGTGTCACATGAGGGGTGGGTGTATTTGGGGAGATGCAGGGGTGGGGCTCCCCTTTGATGGCAGAATAAGATGATAATTGTAAAATGGATTGTGTTTTACATGCTATGTGCAGGAACTTACACGTGTGTGCATGGGGACAAAATGGAGTTGCTTTTTCACTTATATGGGGAGAAACACAGGGGAGGAGGCCCTGGATGTCAATCTGTCGAAGAGACAATGTTATTTCTGTTTGTCAAGCAGCCCCTGAGAAATGGCACTCTCATTTTCTCTCCAACCAAAGGGGTTTTCTGCTTATCTTTTTGTTAATGTTTTCCAGCTTGCAAAATAAGACTGATTGTAGGAACTTCCAAGTCTTCTGGATATTTACAGAATATTTGTACTGAGGCTTCTGCTGTTTTTTCAGCAATTCATGTTAAATGGCCTTGATGTATGTAATTAATGCCTAATTAATGCCTAGCTATTCTGGTTAAGTTAAGCACACCTCAGTTAAAGTGTATTCCCATGTTCTGATGTTATTATGCAGTCACATCTCACCCATCACACTTTTCCTACTTTACTGATGAGTTCATCAGTCCCAAAGGCTTAAGCAGGTTTCTTTGTAGCATCACAAAGGAATTGAAGGTTTGTAACTTTCTACAGCTTCCTGGTAAATTTTTGTATTTTTTATATTGGACCATGGAGCTGCTGGAAGTCAAGCAAGTGAAGATGTTCAATATGAACACTGTACATGGGCCAGTGTAAGATAGCTCTGAAGCCTGCTCAGATAACTCCTGCAGTGACTCCTCAGGCATTTTTGCAAGTATATCCAGGCATATGGAGCTATTCTGGTATCTGCATGGGAAGTGCTAATAATCAGTGAGGATTCAGTCCAACCCCATGGAATTAAGAAAGTGCTTGATTACTAAAGAGAGTTCCAACTTATGTAAACTTATTTTATGCAGTGTGACTGCAAGTCTCACACATTTCTCTTTTGTTAAATCATGACACTTGGAATTAAACAAGTCCTAGAGGAAGGGAACATTTTTATCATATAAGGAACTGTTGTCTTAGCCTGTTTCAGACTCTTCCATTTCATGGGCTTTTCAGCTTCTTTAGAGGGGTTTGTCGTTGACTTTATTAAATATATTTTCACAAACACTGAAATTTCACATCTTACTGTTTTTCAAGTGCTTGTAAAATACAAACTGTTGTATCAATGTAAAATTCTTACTAAGGGCAATGAAATCAACATTATTTGATTATTACTATCTAATGCAAAAACGTGGTTTTGTTGGCAATAGAAAAGGGAAAATAATGTGAAACTGAAGAGAGCTGAAGTACTCTGGTCCTTCTCAGAAGATAGATTTTGCAGGCAGCACTGTAGTTACTTTTTGAAGCTTATATAATCCCACATGAAGCTGTCAGTCAGCAGCACTCCCTGGAGAGCTTCTCCCAGACCAGCCTTTGAAACCACGTTAGCAGCCTGCACCTTTCACGGAAGTTTCTGAGGTTCCTAGTAAAAAGTAGTGCTGACTTCCTTCAATACAGGTATTAAAAATTTATTTAGCCTAGAGATACCAAGTGGAAACTGAAGATGCTCAAAAAGAGGTATGGCTTGACATCAGAGAGATTTAGTGCACGCTAAAAGTAACTCAGTATCTGTACAGGAAGATATTGTAGCAGGTTGTTTTGAACTTTCTTCCAGAATCTTGGATCAGAAGCCTCCAAAAGTTTGTCACATTTAATAATCAACTCCAGTATCACAGATTAGCTTTTAGCATAATTACACACAAAAATTGCTTGCCCTTGGAAGGAGACGTTCACTATGCACAGACAGCTTTGGAAAGAGGAGGCTTTGGGAAAGGGAAGATGAAATCAGCTGTTAAGAAGTGCTCAGAAAGTGTTTCATGGGTGTTTGATATCAGCAGACCACAGTTCCCCTTGACAGGCAGGGGAGTAAACAGAGAAAAACAGGCTCTTGGGCAGGCTAAGGATGTGTCTTAAGAACTGTTTGCTAACAAATTCTCTTCATCTGAAAGCTTTTAATTTGTTGTGGAAAGTAACTGGGTGGGAGAATTAACTGTTTCTTAAACAGTCATTTATTTGGTGATGTTTCCTATTAATTTTTTTAGCAGGAAAAAACAGCCAAAGCATCCTATAGAAAGCAGAGAGCCTAATTTATATATTTGTAAGCCTTCCATATGTTCTGTGTTGAGGCTGCCTAGTCACTAAGACACAGTTATATTATGACCACAGAACAATTTTTGTTCACAAACTGAATAGAGAGCATGAAGAACAGGGACATCAAGAGAAAATGAAAATAAAACCTACAAACTGGATGCTTCCTTATGCACCAATAGTGAAGTGGAGTCATACGCAGTGCTGGAACCTGTATTACATCCCATGGCTGCTGCTTCTGTATTAGCTAAACCATGGTGGGGTGGCATGGTGCCAAATATGTCATTTTTTCATCACCTCATTGTTTCTCAATCAGGAGGGAATCCCCAGTTTACTTACTCTGAAAGATCTCACCTTCCTTCCCAATTAATGCTAAAGGGGTGGAGTTGGAACTGAACAGATTATGATGTTCTTTACCATTGTGTATCCTCAGGGCTTCCAGTGTATGCATACCTGATAACTGATTTAGTGTTCCTGAGAATTTCACCCAGAATGAATGTTTCATTTCGTGGGAATAATTACATAATGGTATAAAAATCCATCATTTAAACTCCTAAACTGTCAACTCTGTGACTTTCATGCAAATTCAGAAGTTAGTCTGTTATGTGGAGTACAAAGACAGTTTTGTTTTAGACACAGTATGTCCTCTTAGCTGGAGAGGATGGTCTGCCAA
This sequence comes from Zonotrichia leucophrys gambelii, assembly GCF_028769735.1. Lineage (NCBI taxonomy): Eukaryota > Metazoa > Chordata > Aves > Passeriformes > Passerellidae > Zonotrichia > Zonotrichia leucophrys. Next base: position 5,780,301 of record NC_088180.1, on the reverse strand, counting down.
GAAATGAAATAAAGAGAAAGCTGCATGTGGTGCTGAGGAGGTGAGTAGGAGTCCTATAAAACGTCTAACTTAGTTATACTTATGATTTTTTAACACAATCAAAAATAACTCTCCACTTTCTGGTGAGGCAAAGTGTGTGTTTCATTACTGCAAACTTCCATCGTGCAGCAAGCTAAGATTTATGTACATCAGAACATAAAAGGTGTCTGTTCTGGTGTTCCTTAAGGCCAGCCAAAAAAGGGTTTTGCTTGGAAGTCAGGGTGTGGTGTTTGGGCAGAAGTTCAAGGGGTCAGATCCATCCCACATCCACGTGCAGAAATGCCTTGGTCTTGTCAAGTCCACCCAGATGCAGCCAGCAGCAGCTGTGTCTCTGTTGGGGACAAGGTGCACGAGGCCACTTGCTAATTGGAACACTGGTCCTTCCCACAGTGACTTGCATGATCCCTGTGGGTCTGAGTCCACAATGAAATGACAGTTTAGCTAAATGTTTGCATGCAGTTCAAAACATGGTTTACTGTGCAGCATAAAAACAGCTTGGCTTTGGAAACTCTGCCGTTTAGCTTTGTCGTTTTGCTAAACTCTTTGTCATGTAGCATGATCTGCCAGGAATTGGCATGGCAAACCAGAGAAAACTTCTTTGCCTCAATCTGTACTGCAAAGGCCACTCCTCAGCAATCACAGAGCCTGGAGGCAAAAGAGAAAGTCTGGAGAAAGGAGGACTTAACCTTGGTGTAGGAAGATTGGGTTGGAGATCATTTAGGCAAACCTGACACCCACAAATCCATGGGCTCCAATGGGATGCACTATTGAGGTCTGAGGGAGATAGCAAATGTTATTGCTGTGTCATTCCACATCATCTTTGTCATGGAGAACAGGAGAGCCTGAGGGCTGGAGAGAAGTGAATGTCATTCCAGTCCTCCCTGAGGGCTGGAGAGAGGACTCAGAAAACTACAGACCAACCTGCCTCACCTCTATCCCTGTAAAGGGGATAACAACACATCCTGGATGTCATCTCTAAGCATGTGGAGGCAGAAAGGGTTATTCCATATACATTCACCAAGGGGAAATCATGTTTGTCTAATCTGATGGCTTGACTGGCTGGATAAGATTTTCAAAAGATCACTCTAGTGAGTAAATTTTTAGAGCTTTGTTAGAATAAAAGTTGCATTGATGGAAACTTTTGGATGATAATGGAAGTTAAAATCTGATTAGTGGATGGATTCTTTAATTTGCCTGAATGTAATTTACTTCACTGCTGTAGATGTCTTGGATGAAGGCCAGGCTGCAAATGGAATTGGTGTTGATAAGTCTCATTACCATTGGTAGCATCATCTCCAGTTGGAGACTGATAGTTACAGCACTAATATAAACAGTAAAACTGATCACACCACGACTTTGGATCCTGTCCTGCTCTTCCTGAATTCTAGGACAACACTCCCATTGGCATCAGTAGCAGCAGGAACAGGTCCAACAGAATTATTTGACAAGAGGCTCTTTCTTAACTCTGTACTGGCTGAGCTATGTAAGCAAATTGTTAAAAAACTCTGATAGATAATCCAGAAATCTTCACAGTTGAGCAGTGCTGATTTATGCAGTGTCTGCTGATGGTAGCTATTTATTAGCAAGAGGATATTTGTTCCTTTCTTCCTTCTGTGTGTTTCATGCAAGGCTTTGTCCTCAATTTTCTGTTTTCCTAATACTCTTTGAAATTTGTGACCTTAAGGCCACACCTAATGTTGAATTACTCTGTTATTTGTTCAAATAACAGAGAGGTTAAAGTCAATTTTTTTTTACAGGCTATTTATAGGTTTTTAAAAGAGAATATAGAAGGGATATTTTTAAACTGCTGGAACTATGTGTTGTCGTTAGCAGAGTTTCAGGCAAAAATACCTTGTTTTAGCCTTTTCATGTCAAGACTATGAATGCAAGATGTTTTATGTATCTTTGGAGCCTGTAATAACACAAACTGTCTGTAAATGATGCCTCCTATATTTCTAGTGTATATTTGAATATATTTCATTCCACTGTTTCTTATTTGCAATAAAATTTGCAAAGTATGGGAGGCCAGTGAGGCAGATGATAGAAGCAGTGTGTTTATAGTGGCTGCGTGCTGTGGGGAGGTATTTGAGGGTGTGGATCTCAAGTGCAGGGCTCCTGCTCCCTGGCCCAGCCTGGCTCTGAGTACAGGCTGAGGCAGAAATGGTTTCTGCTTTAGCTGGAACAGATTGCATTCAGGGACCTGTTTTGGCCAGCATAAAAACAAACCTTCCACGGACTTTCCAAGGCATGTGTGCTCCCATTTAAAGCTGCATTTTACTTTTAAACTTCAAGGTAGTAATGTCAGACTGCTGCTGAGGAACTGTGGGTTTTCTGGTCTTTTGACACCATGCAAAATTGATTCCACATTATCTGTATGCAGATAAAGTAATTTTTCACTGATAGCAGTAAAAATAGCAATTCTCATTCTACATCTCTTTTGTTTTTCCTTAGCACTGGAAAGTGCTTTGGAAAATCTTTGAAAAATCCTTTGCAGCAGTAATGAGTGATACCTGTGGTAGGCTTCCTAGATAGGAGAATTCTGCTGGAATTCAGCTTTGTTTGCATTCCTGTATGTGTGTGTAGGTTTGCACTGCAGTTTTGGAAAAGAGATTTAAAAGGCCATTGCTTTTTATTGACCCTCGTAGAGTGAATAAAACCAAAATATTCTCCCTAGTTTGAGAGCTGGGAAAAAGCTTCTTCTTGAGCAGCAGAAATACTGATCTGCCATTTTCTGTGAGTTAGTGCCTGAACGCCCTACACCTCTTACTGCCATATCTTTCCCCATAATGATGGCCTCTAAATTGTACGTAATTCACTTGTCCTCCATATGCACCAGGGTTTCAATCTACTGTTAAGTAGAGATAGCAGGTAGACAAGATGATAAAACAAGTTTGTTTTCCTAGGAAACCTAGAAAAGTGATGAACCTGCACTTGCTGATTTTGAAGAAGGCTGCTAATACAGTCAGCACTGCCCATTTGGCACTAGCTATTGTTTAAATACCATCACAAAGAGTATTGTAAATGAGCTTGTAAGAGGAAGCAATGTAGTCATGTTGTCATCATTTCACTGGAGGCTGTTAGTAATCAGGAGCTACATACATTTGTCAGATCTTGCTTTTACTTCATCTGGAAAGTTCAGTTTGGCGTGATAATCAATTAACATTGTGTATTTCCAGTGCCTTTCCAGGTTGCAGTTCTGTTGTCTTTGTCATTAAAACACATGGATGACTTTAAAATGTAAGTTACAAAGATTTGTGCAAGGATTTTCCTCAGTAAACTGGCACTTGGCAGAGGCAGTCAAAAATGCATTTTAAGATGAAAGAAATAATGGTTAACTGTACTTTGATGGCAGAAGAAATAGCCCTTCACTACTGTTTACCTTTTCTAATTTCCTTTTCTATTCTTCCTATAGCTGGCTGCTACTAAGCATAAAATAATTTTAATATTGAAAATACAGGTTTTGGATGAAAGTAAAGAATATGATGTAAACTATTCATAGATTTAAGGAATTAGAAAAACAAAATTCCACTTTGAGCTGTTTATCAGCATTAAAATATGTTTGAGGTGCTGTTGATATCTGCTATTTATTCAGCTCAAGCTGGAAAAACAGTGTAAGCATTTTGCTAGAGGGTGTTTCTTAAATATTACTGTTACCATGGATAATGCAAGTTGACAGGATCTATAGTTGAGGGGCAAGTCATATGGAGTCTGCTTGCAAGGGTTATATTTTGGCAGGCAGAGGACAGGTTGAAAACACATCAGCAGAATGAAAAAGTTTTACTGCTTTCAGATCGAGATTTGTGCCAGGCCTGTACAGAAACATTAATCCTGACCAGGTGGGTGTCTTTGAAGTTTAGTGTAAAAAAATGGTCATCATAAAGGCAAACTGTATTCAAAATGAATTGAGTACAGATATTAAGAGCAAAAGCTTCTCCAGAAGCATCCAAGCATCCTTTGAGGAAGTTAACAGAGGATATGTGTGTATGTGTCTGTATGTCTATGTGTGTGTGTGTAGGAAAATTCTGCATGGCAAAGGTGATTGATGGCAGTGTTTAGTTGCAAGACCATACACAAATGATTCCTAAGCTCTGTGAACTGTTCTAGAAGTCAGATAGAGCAGATTGTTCACACATGGTTTAACTGCATTTCCAGTCTGACAAACCTATGTCAGAAATTTTTTTGTTGGTCTGTGTCTGAACACTGTTCTGCAGATGTTCCTGAACTTGGTATGGGTGGGATGCTGAGCTGTTGCCAAGGTCACCTCATTTTCCCTTAGCTCTAGTGCAAGGAATTAAAAACTGTAGCCTCTGGTGAGGTGGGAGCCTATCAGGGAAAGTGTGGTGGAGGGGTTTGTGCATTGCATTACCAGCTGTTAGAGCCAGAAGCTGTTTGCTGCTCTGCTCTGTTGGAGCAGGTATTTGGTCTGGAGGGACTGCAGAGTCAGCCTGTTCAGTGTGAGCAAGATGCCACTGTTATCATTTAGGAACTGAGCTTTCTGTTCCCAGTTTCCAAACTGCCTTTCCTAAAACAGCGTGGGCCTGCTCCACCCTGCTTCTCCTCCTTAGAGTTCAGTGCTTCAAATTGCTCTTTGTTCTGCTTAAGTGATCTTAAGAGAGGATGTAAACACAAGTCCTAAAAATAGTTAATGGTAGGTAGGTTGAGAAGTTCAGAATAAGGGAGCATAACACAAGCAGAGGATGACTATTAAGTATAATAAAGAATGGAAAAGAAAGGGGAAAATGAGCAGGAATATGTCTATTCAAGGGAGAAAGTGTGAAGAAAGCCTAAACTGACAGTGAAGCATCTTGCCAGATTTTTCCTGCTCTTGAAGCCAGCCCCCAGACAACCTGGAGCCAGTAATTATTCAGCTGCTAAGTGGGGGGTAAAGTCCAATTTTAGAAGGCTGAAGGAGAAAGCTCTACCTTCAAAACAATTTGGAAGCAATGTTGCAAGTAGTGTAGCAGTGACTAAAGGATCTGGGTGCATTATCAGCATACCAGGAAATGGGGATGGACTGGAAAGACAAATGAATTTCTTAGTGAGTTTACACAAATGAAAAATACCCCAACATGTAATACCAGCACAAGTTTGCAAGGAATATTATGTTTTCCTACTCTTCATAAATGTGACATGGACTCACTGAGAGAGGTTTTAAGTACAAGCACATCCTTGTGGACTGGAATTTCTTGGAGTACATTGTAGTGGTAATACCAATGTTAACAGATTTTTTGCCTACTTGCCTTTATTTCCTTGAGTGGGGAGACCCTGTACTTGGGAAGTTTTTCATGTCTGACTGATTTTAAGGACTGCAGTGGACAGTGTAGTAAGCCTGCATTTAAATAAAACATCAGCTGAATCTTTGTGGAATCTAATTGAGGATAGGTTGGGAAAAGATTGCTAGTTATTCTCGAATATCCTAATAAAACCTTCTGGCATAACTGTGGCTTCTAGTTTCACTCAATTAAGTGAACAAGTCCTGAGCATGCACAAAGACCTTTATTAAACTTGCAGATAGACCAGAGGAGGAATTAAAGGCAGTGAAATGAGACTAGCTACTGCCAACAAGGAATTAAAAACAACCTGTCATTTTTTTGCTTAATCAGTCATCTTAAATGGAGTGGGAGCCGCTCCTTTTATTTTTCTTCCTCTCTTACCTCTTCTTGCAGTATTTTGGCTCAGTGTTTTGTGCAGATCACGTACCAGGTGCTCATGTGCCTTCTGCAGTTGCTCAAATTCTGCTTCTCCTGGGGATCATGGAACAGCATTGGTCCTAAATGGCTGGAGAATGGCATTTATTCAATTCAAACCTCCCATGGCTCACTTGTTTTCTCCTACAGCCAAGTGGGTTTGCTCCTGGTCCTGGGTGCAATGGCTGCCCCTTCAGATGTTGAAGTGCTTGCAAAGAAAAAAAAAAGTCAATAAATATCGATATTATGGTCTACATTTCCCCCAGGAACAGGAAAAGTGGCAACAATGAATTTCTGCAATGCTATTTCTGTACTTCAGTGCTTGCAAGGTTTATAATTTCTGATCTGCAGTCTCTCCCATCTGTGAGTTCATCTGTCTAGGAGTAGCAGGTGACAAATAGAAAGTTTAAGGCTGAGAACACCCGAGCAAGTTTTCCTTGGTATTAAGGTTTAATGACTTTCAGTAAATGCAGATTTTTACAGAGCCCTGGCCTACTGAGACTGGAGAAGGGCAAGGTGTTTCCTAGCAGACCATATGTTACCATCTTGGGTTTCACAACAGGTTTAAAGAGCACATCAGGGAGAATTTTGCTGTTCCTGAATAAATGAGATGCTGCTCTGTGTCCAGAAGGCAGATCTTCAGCCTTTCCAAAGCAGATTTTCAGTACTGTGATGGCAGTAGGGTAAAATAAGTGGCAGAAACAATGATGTGCAAGAGCAGTGTTTCTCTTATCATCTATCCTAATCAGTCAGTGAAAATTCAAGTTGCATAACTAAATTTCAAGCATTAAGTTGACAGGGAGACTTGTGAAAGTAGGAGAAGGCCCAGAGAAATACTGATAAGAGGTAATGAGTCCTTGTTTGATTGCTAACTACAAAGTGATCTCTTTCAGTGGCAAGAAGTTCCCTCCCAGAATAACAAAAATTATCTGGTATGAACTTTGTCATTGCAGATATCTGGATGAATTTTGTGTGCTGAAGGGGAGCTTAGTATAGCAGCCTACTGATCCTTAAGACATTTCCCAGGGGAAAAGGATTAACGAGGACAACACTGACATCTGATAGCTTTTGACTGTTGGATGTTGATAAATGTTAATCATTGAAGAAGGTTCCATGACAAATCAAAGTTTTAAATTTATATAAAACTTATATGATGCAAATCTATTAATATAGCAGTTTTACAAGTTGTGTAATGCTTTATTATTCATATAGCACACAGCATTAGAGCATAGAGAATAGAGAGAATCCTAAAGGATATTTTTATAGTGTGACATTTTTGGTGTTTGTTTTATGCAAATGTTTTTCCTCTTAGGGAAACTGTGTAAAGTGTAAAGGTGAAAGCAGAGGTGGTGCAGGGAGCAAATCCTGTGCTGAGCAAATCCTTTTGTTCCAGACAATACTGCATTGCCACAGTTCATAAAATGCCAAAGTGCAGGGGGTCCTGTGAAGTTGGTCACCCAGTAGGAAATTGCTGTCTCTTTATACCTAATCTGGAATCAGCAATGGCAAGTATAGGGAGTGTTAATTAGCTGCTAATGTTGTGTCCTTCTTTTCTTTAATTTTTGAAGTACATCTTGGAGTGAGAAGAGGGAGCATGGGGCATCCCATGGATCTGGTGCTGAACAGGTCTTCAGAATATTTTCCCTGAATGTTCAGAGGGACAATTTGTTACTTGGGGTTTGCTTGGGATAGAAGCACCACTCTCACTTGTTGCATCCCAGGAGCTTTCCCAAAATCCTTTTTCCTGTTTTCCCAGTAAAAAAGGCTTGTGGTCAATGGCATCACTGGGGAAACTGTCTCTCAGACAAATCATCAGATATAGGCATGGAGCCTTGTGGTGGAGTTGCTTCACGTCCCCATCCAGCTGTGCTGCAAATCAGTGCTGCACACACCCATGAGTTCTGCTACACACACAGTGAGCAAGCTGCCCTGGGCTGGTGCTGCAGTCCCTGCCTTGCTGCCATGGTCGGAATTACAGTGCCCAAAGTATTCCTTTGTGTTCATCATCATGTGAGTGGGCGCTTGCAAACCTGGGTCCCTGCCTCAGGGTGGCTGAGAAAGAGTTACTCAAAGGTCTGGAGGCAGAAGGTACAAGCTGGAGTCTGGGGCTGGTGAGGAAAGGTTCCTGAGCAGGCAGGAGCTGCTGAGGGCATTCAGCACTCTGTGGATGTGGCTCCTGGAGCAAAGGAGTGGGAGCTGTGGGGTTGCCCTGAGTCCTTCCTTCCCAGCTGTATGGCAGCCACAGTGACATGTCCAGGGAAGATGCAGTGGACACAGATGCACCTGGTGAAGGGAGGCTGGGTTTGCCTTGTAAGATAAAGTATGGACAGAAATGCTAAAAAGGGAGGAAGGGAGGTGGAGACTGTGAAAACCTGGTGATGTCAGCATGTCTTCATACTGAAAGCACTGCAGGGCAGTAGCTTGTTTACCCATAAATCCACTAAGAATAGCAGGTGGGTGCCATGGATCCCAGCACAACCTTTCCAGAATTCCTTTCTGTTCTCCAGGCAAACTGTTTTGCTACCCTTTGCTCATCCCTTATGTGATACAGTCACTTGCCCACTTCTCTCTGACCTGTTTTGGCTGCTATGAGAATTCTGTTGGTTAATAATGCACATCTGGGGGGGAAGGTAGGAATAATGTCTTGATCTTGCACTCCTACCCACATATCTGTATTCATATGTCATGGATAAGTAGATGTTGATTACTTCAATTAGGCATTCTTCCCTTTCCTTCCACCTTCTGTTTCTCTTCAGGTTTTAATCTCTGTGGCTTAGAAAATGCCAGCAGACTATGGGGATTGCCAAAAACTAATAATAATTAAAATTCCTTGCTATAAAAAGCAGTATGTGCTGCTTTTGAGCTGGAAGCATTAGAACACTTTCCAAGAATTCCAGCATATTAAATTCTGCTGTGACATTTGACTTACAGCATGGTAATTTTTTCCCCTGCTTCAGCACAGTGTAATGACAGTAAGTCCCAGTTTTGTAAATAAATTCCCACTCAAATTCCTCATGACATCGCATGTGGGAGTTCACATAATAAAAAAGGAATGTTCCCCTCTTCTTCATGTTTCTTTACAAACCTGTCTCCATCATTGAAACAAATGTCAAATTTTCTTCAAAGACATGGTGTCTACCTGACTGAGCTATGATCATTAATGTTCAGAAGTGCTGTATTCTTAGCTGACTGACCTCATTGATAAGCAGTTTCCAAAAAAGAGGAAAACATTGCACAGCTTAATGCAGTTGCTGTAGTCAACTGGACTGGCTAGTGCAGGGTGCCTTGGTGTCAGTGCAGCCTCAGAACTGGCCTGACAAGTTCCATAGGGATTCCCAGCTGGCATGGTGAAATAAAAGCAGCCCAGCTGCTGCCTCATCACCAGCCTCTGCTGGGCTTCACTGGGTGGGAAGGAGAAAGCAAGGCTGCAGCTCAGATCTGCTCTCTGCACTCTACTCTGGTGGCTCCTGTGAAATTCCATTAAGGTCCTTACTGCTACAGTTAATTTAAGTTGGGCTGATCTGTTTCCAAATTGTGCTGGAGACTAAACTCCAGGGGAAAAATGGGTAGTTTAAATCCACTTTCTTTGTGATCACTGATGTGCTGGCACTAAACCTACACTGCAGCTATGGATTTATTTTTATATGCCCAGGGCTCCGTAAGCAAAATCTTCATTACTAGAGCAACTCTTTTTAAATTATTGCTCATGTACTGGACAAGAAATCTATCCTTTTTCAGTGATCCATATTTGTTTAATGAGCCCTTTTATATTTGTAAAAAAATTGTTGATAATTTGATATCAGCTTTGCAAAAGGAGAGCTGTGTTGAAGCAAAGACATTCCAGCTATGAAGTGAATGCCTTCCAGTACTGCAGCCTCACCAGGGATTATGTTCCACTCTGAAACTGCTCACCATTCACAGAGCCCAGGTTCTGGCCAAACTGGAGCTGTTTGGCACTCACAAGCAAGCACATTTCCAAAACAAGATCAAATATTCTGATTTCTGACCATTGCTCTTGCACCGTGGCACAGTGAAGATTTATCAGACTCCTTAAAGGGAGCCAGTGGATTTGAATTATAGTTTGATTATCATTTATTGTCATAGTGGTGTCAGACACTCACAGCCAGTTCCTGTGTTGTAATTGTTCTGTCTTTCCACCCTGCACCTTTCTTTCTCCAAGAAGGAGAATGGAAAATAAAGACTGAAGGGTCATTCTGAGCAATTAGACACCTCTTTCTCCACTAACAAAGTAATTGCCAATTATACAGGTGAATTCAGATCAATGATAACAGTATTTTCAGAGGCTTTGACCACAACACAAAATAATATTTTATTTTCTCTGTGCATGTTTTGTTGTGTTTAAGATTATCATATTTAATGGAAGTTCTGATATTTTCATGTGCTAGTAAACATATATATCAGTATTGATTCTGCTTTTCCACTTTGCTGGATGCATATATGCTCTCTATAAAATTAAGACAGGAAGACATGCTAATTTTCCTTTTGCATTGTCTGTTCAGCTGTGACTACTGCCCAGTGCACTACAAGGTGCTGGGACATATCAGTTACTTATAAATGACTTATGTGGTTCTGATGTTACAGTAGGAGCCATGTGGAAAATGCCATGACCATCTGCAGGGTGGAAATCTGGAAGCACTGTAATCCCATATACAGCATCTATTCATCCCACATGGCACTGCAGTCCCTCTGAAGAGCTGCAATTTTGGCTATAAGATGATTGAGGTTAGTGTTGCAAATAGATTTTAGGAGTGTCTCCCGTGCATGTTTGAAGGTAACTGTACAGTACCTTCATTATTTTATATGATCTGTTTCAGATATAGAAACATGCAGAATATTAGTATTTATTCTAAAGAAAATAACAAGGAATCAGAAATAAAGCAGAATTTGCAATGGGCTGGGCTGCAGCTGCCTTTTTTTCTAAGGCCCCAGCAATGTCACCAGCAGCAGAAGGATGTGGAAGCCTGGCATTCACAAGAAGTGTCCCATTGCCAGCCTGGTCCTCCAGCACTTTCCTGGAGCTTTGGCCTCTGTTCAGGTTTAGCTTGCATGAAGTTTTATTGTTCAGGCTATGAGTGTAATTTTTATAACCTTTTTTACTTCTGACAGTCAGTCAGTGTGACTGAGAAATACATTGAGTCTTATTGAGTAAGGGTTCTATTTTCCCTTAGCTCAACTGGGAATCTGGTTTCCTCCCTTGTGCTGCAGTGCCATGGAGAAATCCAGAGGACTTATGAGAGAATTCCCCTCATATCCTTGATGCTTGGAGGTCTGGTTTTTCCCCTCTTCAGGACATCATAGGAGATCCACTGAGGATGGGGAAGTGTGCTTGTAGCATTCTGCTAATTTACACAGGCATGGACAGGGTCCAGGCAGTGCAGACAGGACTTGCCTTGCTCTGGGCTGCACCTTCCAGGAGGAATTAAATGCAGTGTCTTGACCCTGTTGAGTCAGGGATAGAAAGAAGACTTTAGTCACTAGAAGGTAAAATAGAATTTTTTATTAGGAAGAAGTTGTGACTTTTATAGTCTGACTCACTAAGCTGATACTTGATTGGTCTCGAAGTGAAAACTTCTCACACTATTGGTGAGCTATGAACAGCACACTTTGGAGAACTATATCTATAAGCAGTGGTTACAGAAAGAGAGATAATAATTGTTTGAATTCATTCCTCTAAGTTTCCTACAGCTTCTGCACAGCTTCCCAGGATTTTCCTGGGAGAACGTCTCTCTCTGTTCAGAGGATATGTAATTACTACAGTATCTGCCCAAACAAATATGGACAAGTAAAAACTTAATTTTAATTTTGCTGGGTCACTTGATGAGCAGGGGACTGTAATGGAAGCACATCTTTAAAATTCTTTGATTCTGCTCCTGCACTCAGTGAACAAACTCCACAAGTTCTTCCACAGAGCTACTGTAATGCTCTCCTCATTATTACATTGCAGAAACCAGCTGCTGCTTCTCCCCTTTATTTCCAGCTGTTAACTCCTTTAAAAGACAACTGAAAATGAGGTAGATAGCACCCTTATAATTCTCCCCTTGCAGATAATTTCTGTGGTTACTGTGCTGCTGGGAAGAGGAGTGTTGGCAGCAGCTGGGAGGCTTCACTCAAGGTAGTGTGAGATATGGAGATATGAGGCAGGGCTGTTACTCCCTGTCTCTGATCTCAGCTCAGTGAGGACCTTACTGTGTGTAAGGTTCCCATAGCTGTGGCTAAGGAATGACAGAACTCCTCTGACAAAGCACAGAGATCCCTGGTTTAGAATAGAATTTATTTTTAAATGGAAGCCTTCCCAGAATATCTTTGTTTTGCTCTGGGATTATTGCCAAAAATATGTTTTTGTGACATTTTGTAAATGTACCTGCATCCTTAGATAACATTATTTTTTGTTGTTGTTCAAAACTATTTACAAAAAGAAACAGAAGGAAAGAAGTATAAAGTCTATCAAAGTAAGTGCAGGCAGTTTACCTAGCAAGGCAAAGCAACATGACAGAGATGGCAAAAGAAAAGCTGGATTTAAAATGCAGCAAAAATTACTCTCTTGCAAAATTCATTTCAGCATGTGAGATTACTAGAGTGGAGAAATTGATTGAAATGCTCATCTTCAGATTCAGGTGAAGAGAAGTTTACAGGCATCACATGGAGTCAGGAAGTGATTCAGTGGGTTAAAGGCAGTCAGGAGTTTGAGACTGCTGAAGCAGCACAAATGACAGAGCAACTCCTGTCAGGGGATCAGGAAAAAGGTTGGAGAGAGCAAGGCTGGAAGTCGATTGAGCAGGGGAGGACACCCATGTTTAAAAGCCAAGCTGCGAAGTAAAGGGTGTCAATGAAATATTAACAAGATGTTTTCAATTCTGTTTGGACCTAGATAAGAAAATTGTGAATGTAGCAAAGAAATGTTTGCCATAATAAATTGCATTAGTATATTAGTATATTACAGATTTTATTTTTACTTCTTAACTGATCAAACAACAAATTAAGTGACTTGGGCAGTTCCTGAAAAAGTCAGTAGCCCAGACAGGTTGCTGCTGAAGACCCACTCTGTCTGAGTATAAAGATGCTAGAATTTGCTCTTCCACACAGGGAGCTGTTCATCTCACAGCTGGCCTTTCTGTGCAGTTACACCCCCAAAATGCTGAACTGCTGTAATACCATTGCCCTCTTACCTGTGTTCAGAGCATCACAAAACTATTCCTAGGCTTTGGAAACTGATGTCAAGTTTTTATCAAGACAGCCTGCAATTTCTCTTTGCATTTTGTCTGCATTTCACAGCATATTATAAGTGGCATGTCAGTAAAAAATAGATTCAGTCTTGCCAGGAACAGAAAGCAAAGAAGGAAGCAGCAGTAGTTGGCTCCCAGCAATGTTCTCTTGGGAACAAGTCTGAACTGAGGCAGCTTTGGGGCTCTTTAGTTAAATTAGAGTTTTCCTTCAGTCCTCTGCATGATGAGGTTGTTCTTTTAAGGACACCATCATTTTGCAAACTTCTAGAAAATTGAAACAGTCTTTGAAAACAGGCATCTTGTACTGCCTAGGTTATAGTAGCTACCAGCTTACAAACCACAGAGAAAATACCTCTCAGTACATCCTAAAAGAGAGCAGAAACATTCCATAAAACACCAGAGGGGTTCTGTCTCTGGCTGACAAGATTTATCTTTAAGGCACAAGAACCTTGAGGGATGCAGCAAAGAGCCACAGATCTCAAACAAGGAACCAAAGACAGTTGCAGCCATTTCCATCCCTGGGTTCCAGGCAGAGCTGCAGTGCTGCTGTGCATGGCCATGCTCTGCTGCCCACCATTTCACACTGCTGCACCTTGGGCTGGGTTTTACAGACTGCTTATGTTTTTCCAGTTGTTTGAGGCTTTTTCCAGAAAACCCATCTCATTCCCCTATTTTGTGGGGAGTTATCTGTCACTTTTATTACTGCACTGGATTCAGTTTGATTTGTGGGTTGAATTTACACAGATGAAAGCAGCCAGAGCACATTCCAGTCCCTCCAAACAACCTTACCCACCTCCCAGCTCCTCATTTTAGCATCACCTTTTTGGCCCATTCCTGTATTCCCTATTCATTTGTGCAGTGGCTCCTTTGCAGTCATTGTCATGGCACCAAAAAGTCTTAACTGTGCTTCTTCCACATGGCTTGCCACAACTGGGAAGTGGTGCTGATTGTCCTGGATGAGCTGGCTAAGAGGATGAAAATAGATGAAAATAGATGAAAATAGATGAAACCATAGAAATTATTACATTTGGCATTGTACTTTTTTTTCCCTGTCAGTGGTGCTCAATCCAGCAATCCTTGGTGCTACAATCTCAAATGTGGTGTGCTGAAGAGATCAACAGATCTCTGAGCAAGAGGATGTGGACTTGCCTGGAAAGGCTCCAGTGTGGATTGGCCACAGCAAAAGGAAGCAAAAGTGGTTTAATCACAGGATAATCATGCCATGGTGACTCACTGATCATGGTGGATTGCTGGGCTTGCATATCCAGAATCCGCCAGGAGCCTGAAGTGTGAGCAGGCTTTGGCAGGAAGCTGAAGTGTGCAAGTGTTTGAGCAAACAGAGAGTCCTTTTTTCTGTGACTTCCCACAAGAGTTGTCTCCTTGGGTGCCTGATCATGAGGATGGCAGGACGCTCTCTGTTTTGCTCAGAGCTGTAAGCAACCTTCAGTAATGTGGATAGTCAGAGAATATGCCAGACTTATGTAGTGGCCCTTAGGGAAAATTACTCACTGGAGCCATTTATACCAGCTTGTATTTGCAAGGCAGGGAGAAAAAAAAAAGATATTTTGGTCTAGCATTAGAGATCTTAAATCTGTAAAAGAAAAATACTGAAAGTGATTATGTTTGCATATTGAATGGTGCTTAAAGGAGATAAAACAGCAACAACTGAAAAATCTGCTGAAATTTGCTGAAGAATCTAAGTTTAGATAAGGTGGAAGTAAAAACAACTGGATCTTAGCTGATCATTTTCCAGCTTTTTTCTTCTGGTTCCTGGCTTCAGCAATCTTTTTAATAGGTTTTGAATGCAAATTATTTTCTTTTCACATTACCTTTTAAAGACAGCAGAAACTTGTCTATAGGTGCTTGCAGAGCTGACCTGCTTTTTACAACTCTTACAAAATCCCTTCGAGAAAGGAACAGGAAAAAAAAGTAAAAGCACAGTGTTTGCCAAATGGCAGTAATGCCTCCTGTCAGTAGGGAGAGGGGGAAAAGGTATAATAAAACTCACTGCTATTACTTAAGAAGATTGAAAAACTGACCTGTAATCGAGTTGGAAAATACTTCAGGAAGCTATTTAGGGACCCTGAGAATGTGCAGAACACAAAATTAGTATTCTGTTGTAAACACAAGTTAATACCGAGGTGAAAACCTTGAGAAATTCTAATTTTCACTAGGAGAAAGCTAAGTCAGAAGAGAGATTTTCACATGTAACTCACTATCCTTTGCAGGGCTTTAATCACTTAAAATGTTTACAGCAAATTCCTACAAACCAGTTTCTGGAAAGCCAAGAAGGCAATGGATCAAGCACAACAGGGCAATACCTAAAATTTGAAACATACAAACAGCAGTTAAAAAGTAGCAGAGATTACATAGAAGAACTGAAAAGCAGAAAGTATAAATAAGTATAAATAACTTGGGTGGGCTTTTTTCCTTCAATTTTGTGAAAGTTCCTGGAGATTTGACAAAACCAACATTTTAATCAAAACTGAATAATATGCAAATCTGCCAGAAGTACTGATTTTCCTGCAATATACTGAATCTTTCATAACACAAGAAAGATTGGGCACCTGAGTTTTCTACCAAGAGAACAATCTCTTTATAAAAGTCCCAGGTCTGCAAAGGAAATCCTGAAAAACAGCAGAGAGAAGGCAGAAAGAAGCTGCCAGAAAGGATCATGGAATAATTCAGGTTAGCAGGGACCTAACAAGGGCTCCAACCTGTTCTGAAAGCAGGAGCAGCTCTGAGGCCAGGCCAGGCTGCTCAGGGCTGTGACCAGTCTGCTCTTGAAAACCTCCCAGGGCAGAGATTACACAACTGTAATGCTCAAGGAGGAATAGGGGTGGTAATAATGAAGGAATTAAAAATCAGTTTGTCTTTTGCAGAGTAATGCAGGTTTCAAAAAATACCCCTATTTTGCTGGTACTTAATGAGCTGCAATAAGGTACCTTGCTGAGGTAACAAGCCCTTCAAGGCACTCAGTCAGGGAAGACAAAGTGCAATAAAAATATTAATGATTGGGCAAGTTGCATGAGTTCTTAAGGACAGCTACCAATATTTGTCCTAATTTTGTCTTTTTCAATTACATGTTTACAGCTAGATTGTGCATTTATGTACCACCAGTTAATTTTTAAAGCACATGAGAACTTCTTTGTTGTATTTATTTGGCCATATAGCCCCAGTTGATGCTTTACTGATGTTCAGAGAAGTGGTTAACCCAAGGTCCCTGAGCATGCAGGTGGCAGCTGGGTGGAAAAACACAGGTTTTGTGCTATTTGTACCTCAGTGATCCTTCTCTGCAAGGGAGAAGTGACAGTAGCAAGGTCATACAAGAGAATTCTCTGTGAACATTGAATATTTTCTCCTGAAAAGGTTCAGAAAATGCTTGAAGAAGGAATGCTGAATATAGCTTGTTTCATGCTTTGTATTTTGCACTGTTTTTTCCTCGGGTATGTGATGTAGCAAAGTTTAAGAGCCTAGTAAATGATCCCCATATAAAGAAAAATCAAAAAACTAAACAAAAATAAAAATTAAAAACACTGGCTTTGAGGCCATTTTCAAAGCTGGAGGAATGTGAGGCTAGTACAGTCCAGAATTCAACATCTGTATCCTGCTGCTGCTAAAATATGGGTGTAGTCACAGTTGTTTGCCCTTTCTTTATACTGTGGAGGTTATTAAACTCCCTGACAATAGAAACAGGTATGATTTAATAACAGCTGTTACCACAGACTGGACTGTGCCAGTTATGTTTGCATTGCATTTATATTTACAGAAACAAGTTTGTTCAGAAGAGAATTATCTGTCTGTGAATCTGTACTGACATCAAAGTGTGTCTGTTAAGTACTTCTTCCATACAGCAGAGAATGGAAATGGAAAGATAACATCAGAAAATTAAGTATTTGTTTAAAATATTAAAATAAATGTTAAAAATAGATAAACAAAATGATCAATTTCTGGAACATCTTATTATTGAAGGTGTTTTCATAATCAGCACCAACTTCCCCAGAGAACAAAAAGGGGAGAGGACAGATTCCACAATGACTATCAGGTTGCTTATGAAGGTTACTACAATATTTGTCTTGCCCATTCCATGCTTTGCTATGCAGTCAGAAACAGATTTCAGTGTTTTCAAGAGCTGTTCAAGCATAATTAGAGACTCAAAATGAGTTGAAATCTCAGCTGGTGGCCTAGCAATTTGTTTTCATGCTGCAAGTCATTTAAGATTTGTAGAAGCATAACTTTTTGATGGAGTAAGGGGATATCCTCAATCCAAGAGTCCCGTTATACCTTTATTTTTGTGCAGGATACAAAGCACTGTCCAGCTGGGTGGTGCCTTCTGCCCCTTGCTGTGGCCAAACCTCAGTAGACGAGGTGCTACTGAGCACCTCAGAGGCAAACCCTGCAATATAGTTGTAATAATGTTATGTAAGGGTGCATTTGTTTCATTTGCAATACACTGCAACAACAGGGTAATTATTAAAAATATTGGCAGTGCAGGGAGCGAGGCAGCTCCGGAGTTTGGGGCAGGTTTCCATGGCAGGGAGTGAGGCTGTTCCACGCTCCGGAGCAAGTTTCCATGGCAGGGAGTGGGGCTGATCGGGATTTTGGAGCAGGTTTCCATGGCGGGAGCAGTGCAGGGAGTGAGGCTGTTCCACGCTCCGGATTTTGGAGCAGGTTTCCGCGGCGGGAGCGCTGCCGGAGCCGGGCTGGGCTGAGCGGGGCGCTGCGGGCACGGCGCTGCCCGGGGCCTGCCCTCACTCTCCGGGGCCTGCCCTCGCTCCCCGGGGCCTGCCCTCACTCCCCGCTCCTCGGCTGCTCCCCCGGGGCTATCGGCCCAGTCCCTGGGCACAGGGGGGCAGCTGTGCCAGGCTGCCGGCTTTTCCTCAGCCAGCACAGACTGGGGAACCCCAGAACTGTCTCCAGGTGCCTCCCTGCACACTGAGAGGGTTTGTCCGAGGGGCGCAGCCCGCAGCTGAGTGCCCGCTCTGAATGAACGAGAAATCGCTGCCAAACAATTTCAGATGCGTGACTTCTTCAAGTGGCTCTGTTTCCTTACACTCAAAGAGCCTTTTAATAAAGGACTGCATACCTTGGCTGAATTAATTTCAGTTTCACAAGCACCATCTTTTTAAACCAGGGAACACGCTGGTGCTTTAGAGTGCTATTTTTCATCCTGTCTGGAGAAGAATAGAAGGCTGGTAGGGCAGGATGTCCCCAGCTGTACTGCTCACTGAGACTCTTCCTTTCTCTGTCCCTGCCTGCCACACAATAGTGTGTGGCTGGGGCACTGGCCATCCTCGCTGCTGACACATGACACTCTGCAAGGAGAGTTGGAGGAGGGTCATGTAAGGACTGGATTTGCCTTTTCAGTGCAGGCAGGAAGATGGAAAGTAATAATTTTAATTTAAAAACAACATGAAGTTTATCTGCATATATAACACATACATTTGAGAGACCTCAGCCAACTCATCCTTGAGACCAGTGGAATTGTTTTTGCAGTGGCATGGAAGAGGCTGTGATGTAGATAGCCTTCAGTTGCACAATCAACTCTGTTCACTTAGAAACAAAATACTAATTTTAAAATATAATATAATACCTAATGAAATTTTAATTTAAATTCAAATAGCAATGTTCCTGTGCTCACCATCCAGCTCGAGTCATGACATTAAATCATGTTTTGATAAGATCTCATTACTTGTGTTGTATTATAAAGTAGCAAGACATTGACATGTTCTGAAGGCTCATTCACCTTGTTGCTCTCCCGGCTCTCAGGTTGTACAGGTTGTACAAGATGGGGCTTGTGCTGCTGCAGGGAAGCATCACTGTTCACACCCTTGTCTCTGGGCCTTTCCTGACCATGCATGGGTAAAGCTGACCCTGCAGATATATATGAGCAAAGGTTTTGCAAAGCTCACATTTTATCTGTTGGTTTTAATATAATGAGGGCAACAGCTACTGTAATATCTTGAGCTTTTGCAGATATAATAAACATTGTACATGATTTGTAATCCTTCTTGAATATGCTTCTGTAGGTAGAGATTGTTTCACTGATTTTCCCCAATGATCTAAGCATTCAGTGGTTACCTCTCTAATTTATTTCTGTGCCAAGAATAATGAGCGTGTTAACAGCTCATGATGCATCTCTGGCTGGGGAGCAGAGAGAGGAGGTTTCATGTGAGTTATGGCAACACTGGAGTGTTCATGGGGGAAAGATGCCTCCACCTTCTTTCCTCTTCCATGTAAATCTCTGTCAACTCCTGCTATCGCTTCCAGATTACAGGGCTTTTAAAGAGAAATAATTAATTATCTTCATAATCAGTTTGTCAGGCCTATTAGTGCAGCCAGGGCCCTGATACAGTTAGAGAAAGAAAAAAGAGTAGGCTGGAAAAAAATTAGTCCATACTGTAGGACAAGTGTACAAAGAAGGTGTTTCTTCTAGTGAAGTAGTTTTGGATGCTTTCTGTGGTGACCTAGGGACTAGGCTTGTTCTTTCTTCTTTTTTGTTTTTTTTTTCCTGGTCTTGACATGTATTATTCAGAAACCAGAGATGCCCATTTGTGAAAATAGCATATGGGTACCCTGAGAGAAATATTTAGAAGTAGTATGCAATCTACTTGCCCAGCAGTGCATGTCTAAAAAGCACAGTGCATGTATTTGATGTTAAATGTCAGTATGACACATAGTCAGGAAAGAGTCATAGGCTTGATTTCAAACTCTGTATTTATAATTGGGTCATAGGGAAAAAAACAAACAAGTCTGTTTTGAAGGCTGCTGCTTCTAATGAGAAGCTCTTGAAAAAATATGGGAAAATGAATAAAGTTTCTGTGGAAGACCTTCTTTAAAACACTTCTTAAATTTATCATAAGAAATGGTATAAATCACTTCAGCATCTTGTCAATTATCATATTTACTCATCTTACAACAGAAGTCAGAGTATTATGTGACTCATGGAAGTTTGCACACTTGGCAAAAATTGGTTTCTCCAGCTTTGAAAAGGCTTTCAGAAACATTTTCCAGTTAGGGAGCAAGTTTTATGGTGAGAAGCTGTATCTTTGATTAGACTAAAGCATAACATAGGAAATACTGGATGAGCTTTCATCCCTACACAGAGGGAGTGAGGGACTGCAAAGAGCCACCGGCTGGACTGCACTGGGAAACTTGCTTTAAGGCTTGTCCTTGTTTTACCTGCTTGGAGAACAAGAAGAATTTCAGTCCCTAGGCTCTTGCCTTAGCACTTTTCACAAGTATTATAATCTCACACATTTAAAAAGGGATGTGACAGTTGCAGTTTTTCAGCTGGCACATAGAGTTGAACTGACAGATGTGTAAAGAAAAGATTTAGCTAATGATATTGATATAATGTGGATTCTGTGAGGCCTAAACACTTGAATGAGAAACAGCCATCCAACTGTGGTAAATAGAGCATTTGCCCTGTTAGCTTTGAGCTTTGCACTGTAAATATTTTTGCTTTGAATCCTTCTGTACTGACTGTATAGGTTTAGCTAGATTAAAGCATTGTTCTGGTTAGAGCCTCTGGGCTTCACTACAATATAGGTTGTGGAATGTGTTGATATTCCAAAGAGATGGTTTCTCTGGTACTGAGGCAGTCAGGAGAATTTCTGACTGTTATTTCTTAGCTTTAGAGTTGGAATTTGAGTAAAGATACACCTGTAGTAATATATGTTTATCTTGCCAAATACTAATGCTTCCTGGGTAATGCAACACCAGTTTTATCAGAACAGAGCTGAGCCCTGACAGTCCTGGAGACAGATGCCAACTGTGAGTTTCTCTGAAAAACTTCTGTTTTGGCAAATGTAAATCAGTTTACAGATCTGTTTGCAGTGTAAGTGCCTAGAGAGCTGAGCTGAATCTAATCCACTGAGAGAAAGAAGTGAAGTTTGGACTCTGTATCAGTATAGGCAGTGTGATGACTCATAAAAAGATCTCATTTGGTATTTCACATCTTTTTGAACCTCTTGTTTACTGTGTTAACTATACCCAGTATTACTCTGTGGTCAAAGCTTGATTTTGTAAATTCTGAACTAAAATCATATTTAGTTTTTTTCTGAAAAATCTCTTACTGAAAAGGCATTACAAGTTGCAGTTAGTGGTACCAAGTGTAAAATGCCTGCATGCTTTTTAAAGGTTCTGAGTGATTCAGTAACAACTGGTTTCACTGTGCCTTTATACAGCCAATACTGTATGAATCTCCATACTAAAAAAAAATGAGCATCTGAGAATTTCTTGCACATGCATGATGGCATATCATACAGGAGTACTGGGAAAATGTCATGCAATTGTGCAAGGAGTGAAGGAAGCCCTGCTGTCTCAGATGGGTACAGGTGCCCTACCTCTGTAAGGCACAGGGTGCCTTTTGCCCACAGAAATCTGCAGGCAAGGTGATCTCTGTGCTTGAAGTGTCGGTAAATGCTGTGTGAGTGTAGATACATAGTGATGTTACCTTTGCCAGTAAATTCAGCTTGAAAAGTCCCCATCTTTGGCTACTTATTCCTGCCTCTGTGCTCCAAGGATAATTTTTAAAGTGCAGAAATCCCCATCCAGAGTGCCAGAGTAGGAGTGAGTGGCCAAGTCACAGAGTGTGGGGCTCCCATCCCTGATTTCATGGGCTGGGACACACCAGGGCCTCAGAGCCAGCCCGTGACGTGCTTTCCTTTCCTGGCGACAACAGGTCAGGAAATAATGCAATATCCTTCCACACTAAGCACTTTCTGTTCTAGGAGCCTCTCCTGTAAATTGTCGTGTTGAAACTGTTACATGCACTGAAAACTTTTTAACTTATTTAAAAAACTTGTAGCTGCATTTATTTATATAATTAAAAATACTAATATTAACCAAACTGTAACAGTTAAAGGTGAATTAGGGCTGCAAAACATGTTGTCCCTGGGAGGTAAATTTTTCTATTAATTTCTATTGACACAGCTAAAATATAGTATCACAGATATCTATATCTAATCTATATCTATATCTATAATATTACAGATAACCAGATATCTACTTGCTACAGACTAAAAGTAACTGAAAAGCACTCAACTTTTAAATGGAAAGTATGTGGTGCTCAATGAATGTGTCTTAAATAAGATCCCTTGAGGGTTTAGTCTGAATTATTGAAATATGGAGTTAAAACTCATTAAACTATGTTCTGCTGTAGTGTTTTAAACCAAAATAATATTTTATGCACTCATGTCTCAGGCTTATATATATTTTAGAATTATAATGATTTTGAAAGGGAGCCCCAGAAAACCATCTCAGACCAGTGGTGACACTCCTGTGTAATATAATTACCTAATAATGCATAGTTAAGAAACCTGCAGGGGGTATAAACAAGGTAACTTGAGTTTCTTCCAGTGACACAAACAGCAATCTTTTTTAAGTGTTTGGGTTTTTTAAAAACAGTTTTAAATATTTGGAGGTAGAAACAAAAGCAAACACCAAGATGGAAAGGGTTCATAACCCCATGGGTGTGACCATCAGAGGCTTACTCACCTTACTTGGCTCCTCTAAACCTTACTGAAGTTGCTGTTGTAAAGTAGGTGCTGCTGGGACAGAGCTACCACCTAAGGTAAAGATTACACTGGAATTAACTGGAATAATCTGTGCTCCTACTTTTAAGCACAGTGTTAGTTCCTTGACTTGATGGATTTGTGCATGTGAATTTTAAAAGAGTAGATGGAGTCTTGTACCAGTTGTAATAAGAAAGGCAAGAGGATAAAAATAAATTTGAGATTCTAGGAGATGAAGGCTGAGTGGCAATAAAAATAGATTATAGGTTATAGAGTTCAGTAATCTAAGTTTCTACATTTTTTGAAATTATGCAATAAGGTCTTTTTGGTATGAAGAATTGAGAAGCAGATGAGCTCACACTTTTGCATCATTATCTATAAACACTTTTACCAGCGTAACAATATTCAGTATGTATTTTTGTGTTGAATGTAAAAATTTTCAGTACATATTTTCATTTTCTGTATGCATGCCCTTCTCATTAGCAAGAATGAGTCATGATAATTTCCTGTAGTACTCATTGCAAGTCTGATATTTGTGCTCAAGAAACTGTAGAAGTGATCTCACCTTTCAAAACTATCTGGCTTAGAAAACCACACCTCTGCAGCCTCCCCATCTTCCCTCCTCCTTATAGTGGTGATTCTGTTTGGGTTTCAGAGAACAGTTTTGTCACTTGTATCTTGTGCAAGGGTTCCTGGAAAATTTCTGGGTTTGAATACAAAGTTGTTTGCCAGAAAGGTAATTAAATGCATCAATTTTGTTAAGCTGACCCTGGACTGCCTTTGCAAATCACTCGGTGTTTGTAAGTAACGAAACCTGTGTGCCTTCAGTCTTCACTTTTACTTTCTAAAGTTGCCTGTGCAGTTAATCTTTGGTGCATGTTGCTTGTTGTCTGGGCAAGCACTTTTTAGGATGAACTGCTAGTCAGGCTTTGTAAAATCTAAATATGATAAATAAGAATTCTAGATCAGTGGAGCGTGTGTGGTGCTGTGTGCAGCATGACTGTTCAGGGGCTGGAATCACATCAGCACTGAATTTGTGCCTGCTGAACTCTCACAGCTGTCTTTGATTATTTTAACAGTCCCCTCTCTACCAAATAAACCTGGAGAAAGCAGAACAGTTCTGAATATCTGACATTTTGACATCCAGTGGCTGCTTAACAGTGAAGCATTTTGTAAAATCAGCCTTGATCAGCTGCAGTGCACTGAAGTTTACAGTCCCGTTCATAAAATGTCTGAGATGGGAAGTAGAATGGTTACATAACATTTCTGTAATGAATTTCTGTAATAAATTAGCTCTGCTGCCATGAAGCACAACTAAAACTCACAGATAATATTTTCTTCAACAGTAGTCTCAGATTTTGTCACTACACAATTATACAGATGACAAAGTTTCTCCAAGACCTGATCCAAACCATGGAGATGAGTTTCTTTTTAGAAGGATATCCCAAAATGATAACTGAAGAGACTAGATTTCAGCTCTACAGTGATACATTCGTCAAGTACTTTAAGGCTGAAAATAATGTTGCATTGCCACTGCAACCTATTTTTATTTCTGTTTGTACATTTCCCATTTGCTTACAAGTTGAAGTGATATTCAGGCTGAACAGATAAAATGCGCTTGCACTTTGCTAAACCTAGTACTATTTTTAAGGTGTTAAAAGGAAATAACAATGAGTTTAAACAACAGGAGTTAAGACAGGCACCTGGATGAACATGTTGGGTTTATTCCCATTCTGAGCAGATCCAGCCTCTGGAGTGTACCTGAGGTATGTGCTTTAACCTCTTCATGAGAGGTGAAGTACAGATTTTGGGATTTTGTCTTTGGGGATTTTGTCTTTTGGGATTTTGTCTTTGTCTAACAGTTCCAGTATGGGAGAGGCAGTGAATTACTGGAAAACTCTATTCCCTGTATATTGAGCAATTGTCTGCAGTGTTTTTAGAAGAGGTACTGCAGTGATGTACAGCCTTTTAAAGAATCACTAGGTATAGGAACAAAGCTTTAACTATGTGGAAGTGGGAGGAAGATAAGAATCATTACTAGGCATCATCACGGCATTAATTTTTTCCTTAGGGACTTGATTCATCAAGACACTGAAGTTCTGTGTAATTTTAAGGACATGGATTTCTCACAGCTTTCTGTAAACTACTTTTTTACGTCTTGAGGTAGAAACAGATACTTTCTTGTGGTTTATATGGTGAACTCTAATTTTCTCTTCCCCTTTTTTTGTTCTTGAAGTGCTGAAATCATGCGTCAACTACAAATACAGAATGTACAATATCAACTAAATTGCATTACATAATTGATAATATATTGGCCTATTTATAGATAAGACTACCTCACAGCAAAACTGTCTGCTATCTCTGAGAGATCTTCTATGAATTGTTCTCTTTCTGAGCCACACACACCACAAAACCCACAGGAAGTTGTCTCTGTAGTGGCTGCGGTTCTGCAGTTTCCTTCTTCCCCATCTTTAAGTGGTCAAAACAGTTCTTAAAAAGTTAAGTCAACACAAAGTAGAGAACAGACTTCCTGTTCTTGTGGTGTAACAGACACCCATGCCCTCAGAAAGGAGGATTCACACATCTGACTGTCCTTCTGCGTCCTTTGAATCAATGTGGGGTTAGGGCTTGAACTTATTAAATAATAGTTTTATTTTTAGGTTTCCTACCAAGAAAATATAATAGTACTTTTTTTAGACATCTCCCAGTAGCTGTTGTTTAAAGGATGAGCAAAGTGCTTGCTTTTCTTCAGCCTTTGACTTCTAAGACAATTTTCTATCTTAAGATAGGGGTTAAAGATGATCCTCTTTTCAGGACTTATATGGGTAGAATCAGAAATATGCTTTAAAATTCTGATCCCTTAGCTAACAGATGGGACTTGCTGTATAACTGCATCTGACTGAACGTATTGTATATATAAGGCATATATATATATATATATACCTAAACACTAACACATGCATCTCTCTTGCTATATATCAATATGTGTATATAAATATATAGACATCTGCTGTTTCATTGAAGATTTTTAAAGGGAACACATGAATACACTGGAATCCTAACAGTCTTAACAATATAGAACTTGCACTTTCAGACATGAATTTTGTAATATTTATTTAAAAATTTAAAATCCACTCAAGGTTAAATATAAAGGACTATAAAATTCCAAGTTATTTACACTTAAGCTAATAATTCTATGTTGACTTGGCCAAAGTTTGATTTGGCATTTTCAGTACTGTTGATGGTAGATTAGCTTGTGAGCAATTTGTTAATGAAGAGATGCAAAAATCCTCCTAAAGGAAGAATTTCAAAGGACAGCAACATGATTCTGCTATTGCTTTGTATAAAAACAAGCAAACCCATTCATTAGAAAGAATTGGTATCTACTGAAAAATAGATGCATTTTACCAATGCTAATAGAATAAGATAACATTTCTGGCTCCTCTAATTTGTATCAAGAGTAGAAGATTTAAATAATTGTTGGATGGAAAGAGAAGGAAGATGGTGAAGAGAGGGAAGGAAAAATTATAAAAGAAGGAAGGAAGGAAGGAAGGAAGGAAGGAAGGAAGGAAGGAAGGAAGGAAGGAAGGAAGGAAGGAAGGAAGGAAGGAAGGAAGGAAGGAAGTCTCCTTAGTTTCTGTGGGCTAAAAGAGTTATGCATATCCAGCTGTTTTGAACCACTGGCAGAAGTCCTTCCTTGTTAAATGGTCTCCCTCCTTGTTAAATTCAGTGTATGCATTGATAGCATTTTCTCATCCAACATATGATACAAAAATGGTGCCTTGATCTTTGCTTTCTTTGCTTAATACTATTCTTTCATCTTTTTATTTGTTCTCCATCTTTCTCCCAACACTTTAATAATTGCTTTTCTTTCCCATGATCCTTCTCCCTCATTGTAGGGAATCCATCTGCACCTCTGTGTGCATGTCTTCAGTCCTCTTTCATTCCCTTGCCTCATCTTGGTTGATCATCTTTACCCTCTGTTCTCAGTTTATCTCCTCCCCAACCTGTAGGTCTTGTCCACTCTCCCCAGAACTATTCAAGGAGAAAAAGATGAAAGGGAGGGATTATTTTACCCTACAGTTTATCAGGTCATCCTCCCCTGAGTTTCTTTTCATGCAGTCTCCACACCTTGAAATCTTCCCCCTCCTTCCTGTTGTGATCTCAGCGTTTTCCTTCCTGCCTGCTCTGGTGAATACTCTGACAGTAAAGCATGTGGGCACAAAACCCGTCACATTCCGCCTTCTGCGGGTGTAGATAGAGTTTAAAAAAATAATCGGAGGCTTAGTTCCATCTAGCAGTGAACAAATAAAACGTGTGCTGTGGTGTTTCCATGGCAGGGGGCCACGCTGCAGCACGGGGGGCTCCTGCGGGGCTCCGGGGGAAGGAGGGGGACCAGCCGGGTGTTCGGGCACTCGGGATCAGTCCGGGGTCAGAAACCGGGGACGGTGCTGACAGAGCCCCCGGAGCTGCCAGGCTGTCCCGGAGTGTGCTACCGAGAGCTCCCGGTGCCTTTCCCGGCCCTGCAGGGCCATGGTGGAGGAGCTGGCCCTTCCCCGAATTCGGACTGCTGCCTTGGGAATTTGATTCAGCTATTTCCTGGAATATGAATTTGTTTATTTTCAAAAGAGAACAAACGTAAAACTCATACAGTGGCTTTGGGTAGGGCGTTTCTTGGTGGAAGAGTGATTTGGATCGTTGAATTATAGCCTCTTTTTAAGAATTTCAGTACTTCTGGAGCTTGCATGGAGCACAAAGCAGCTGGTGGCACATAAATTGTACAACTGCTAGAAAATCTGGCCCTGATACCATGGCTTTTACTGCCATGTATATCTCATGAAATGTTTGCTGAGTGCAAAGTACTCCCATTTCGATTTGGGATTTTTCTCACCTACTTTTCCTTCACTGGAACCTTATGTACCTGATTAGTCATGCCACTTGGGCTCTTATCTAATTCTGAAGAGTAAATTAATCAACATCATAAACTATGGACCGTAGTGATATGGATAATAACCAGTGTGCCATCTTTTCAGTGGGGTTTGAAGCACTTTAACGGGTGATGCTTCTGGAAGGTCACTTGGTTGGTTTATGACTTGGCACTACAAAATTTGGGAGTGTGCTCAGCTTTCTGTGCCATGAGCCATCTCGAATGTCAGAACTCCAGCTGCATTTTCAGACAGCCTCATCGTGCATGGGTTGGGCATCCAACGCCCAAAAGTAAAATAACATTTTTAAAAGCCTTGCCTTTTAAATGGAAAAAAAATTGCAGTATTTCTCTTAGTGCTTAAGTAAATACTTACTTTGTAAAAGGCACTCTAAAATGCTGGGAAAAGTTTATTTTTCAAAGCCACAGGCAGCAGTTCATGGTGCTATAGGAAATGCTAAGGCCATGCAGTCACCACCTTAAAGCAAAGCAAATCTCCCAAGTTGTTTTCTTTTTGTGTCTTTATTGCTTTTATCTCAAGAACAAGATGTACAATTAAGGAACTCGAAAACTAACGTCCCGCCCCTTCAAACAATGGGCAAACGCAAGAGCAGGTTTGAGCCCGCACTGATCGACATCCCAGCTCTGCTGCCGGCTCCAGGGGGGAGAGAATTCCGTGAGCGCTGCAGGACCGCGTGCGGCGGAGAGCGCGGCCCCGGGCCCGGCCGAGCCCCCGCAGCCGCCCGGTCCCGCAGCCCCGCAGCGCTCGGGGCGGTCCCGGTGCCGGTCCCGGCCTGCTCCGCTCCCCGCGTTCAAACGCCCCCCGCGCTCCCATAGGCTGCGCCGGCCCGGCCGCGCTCGGCCCCCGCCGCCCCGACCATGGCGCGGGGGGAGCCCGGCGGCCAGCGAGCCCCGCGGGCGGCCCTCACGGCGCCGCGCCCGGCACAGCCCGCGGGGCCAGGACCGGCCGCTCCGCCGCCGCCGCTCCGCTGCCCTCCAGAGCTCCGGGTGCTGCGGCAAAGCGGGGGCAGGCGGCGGCGGGGCGGGCAGTCCCCCCGCGGCGGGATGGGCCGTGCCGGCAGTCGGACATGTCGGTGGCTGCGCGGGGGGAGAGGCACGAGGCGGGCGGGCGGCGCGGCCGCTGAGCGGGCGGGCCCGGGGGCAGCGCGGTCGCTCCCGCGCTCTGTGCCCCGGCGGCGGAACCCGGCCCCGGCGCGCCAGGCGCCGCAGGAGAGAGACCGCACTTTTATCAAACTTGAGCCTTCGCTCCCCTTCCTCTTTCTTCCTCTCTCCCTCCTCCCCCGTCCCCGCCCCTTCCCTGCCGTCCTCCTCTTCCTCCTCCCCCCCGCGCCCTGGGATGTTTATTCGGGCGGCTGCGTGAGGCGCGGGTGGCGGCGGCGCCGAGTTTCTCTCCCCCGGCCTGAAGAGTTGCAGGCGCGCACACGCTCGCCCGGCTCCGGGGGAGAGAAGGAAACAAAATGTCTGCCAGGGCCGCGGCGGCTTCCACGAAGGTAAGGCTCGGCCCCGGGGCGGCCGCATTCCGTGCCCGCTCCGATCCTGCGGTGTCCCCGGCGCGGTTTTCCCATTGCCCCGCCGAGCCCGCACCGCGGTGGCCGCGGCTTTACCCCCGCCCGTGCTGAGGGCAGGGGCTGGCGCGGACCGAGGAGGTGGGCGAGGCGGGCCGGAGCTTCCCGGCCGCCTTCCCCGCAGCGCTTCCCTCCTGCCTGCCGGGAGGGGCGCGCAGGTGGCCCGCACCCCCCTGGCCCGGGCCGCTGCCCCGCCGGCCGACCCCGCCCCGGTCCCGCCCGGCCGCCCACCTGTTGGACGTGCGCGCCCCGGCCCCGGCCCCGGGACGGCTGCGGCAGCCGGGCCTGCCCCCGGGAGAAGCCCCCGCGGTCCCGCCGGTGCGCTGGCCGTGCCCTTTTGTTCCAGGCTGGAGCCGGGTAGCAATTAGGAAAGGTTCAACCGGGAGAGTCCAGTAGTGCAGGATTTTTTTCTGTGGCCGCTGAATCAGTCGGGGATGATTGTTGCTGACATACGGTAAACAGCTTTGGGGCGGCAGTAATCCGTCAGAAACTTGTGCCGGTCCTCCACCTGATCCGTAGGTGTTGCCGGTGCAGGTGCACGTTGCGGGGTGTGTACTCTGACCTGCCCCGGCTGCGCGGCGGTGAGTAATGCCGAGCGGCCCCGGGGCCCAGAGGTGGAGCTAGCAACGCTCAACAGGTTATTTCTCCTTCGCGCAGAATTAAAGGTTTGCTTTGAAACTAGTTTGAATTTGAATTTCGAGCTGATTTTTAGCTTGTGGCGCCTGAGTAGTTGCTCCGGCTTCAGCGCGACGAGTTCCCGTCGTGTGTGCTGGCCGGTGCTACCGGAGCTCGGCTTAGTGGTGTTTGCTTTCGAGTGAAACTGCGTGGTTTCGGTCTGATGTCACTTGCTGGTATGCACTTACTCACAAGTGGTGTTCTGCAGGCTGAAGTCAAATGTACACCTTGCTGTGTTAGCACCGAAAAACTTCGGTGCTGGAGATACTAAGTAACAAACTGACTCTAGTTGTGAGGTACTGTTAGCTGGCGATTTTACCAACTCCAAGTCTTACTTCAGAGGTGTGTTCGAGGCAGCCTCGGCTTCCAGAGTGGAATTTAAAAAATTTAAAAGCTAATGTTGACTACTGAGTTTCATGCCTCGTTTTAAGTATTCTTCCGGAGGTATTGTGTTACATTTTAACATATAGACAAACACATGTCAACATTAAATGTTTGTTGTTGAAAGAGTAACCTGTTTTAGATAATATTTCTTACTTCTGCTATCACCTAGCTATGGAGATAGATAAAACATACTTTTTAGCCCTTTTCAAATGCATTTATATTAATAACAAATAGGAGTTGAAGATAAATGTTGTATTGAATAGTGTTGTGTTAAAACTCTGCTTTGTGAGGGATTGTGAGAAATTGCATCAGCTTAAATTTTGCAGATTTTTTTTGTTGCTGTTGTAAAATCGGGGTATAAAATTCTCATTTCTGGCTCAAAATGCTCTCTTAAAATACAGCTATTTTGTGAGGCTGTGGAAAAATATTGCCTTCCACACATGCATGTACTGTCTTGAAGTGTCTTTCTATTTTTAAATACGGAAGTGTATTTAAAGTTGCAGAAGTGTACAGAAAGTGTATCTGTTTTGGCTGTGTACAGACTGTGTTCATTGGAGGTTGTATCTTGCCATAGCAGTTATTTGAAACTCCTCCTGCTCATGGTCATATCACGTTGGCCCTTGGAGCTTGCATACATGCATGCAGTATCAGCCAAACTAATTATACTGAAAGGTATGTTAATTTAAGAATGTTGCAAAATATAGTCTCACTGGGGTTTAACTCTTCACTGGGATGCTTTCAGATTTATGGAAGTCGTGTAATTGAAATAGCATCTCTTTCTTGGGAAAAACCTCATTTTGTAGGACCTGGGACTGTCAGAGTAAGTTCTGAATCTGTGATAGCTTTTTACCAGAATTATTTATTGTCTTTTTATCTTGATCACAGAAATGGCTTTAAAGACTAGAATCTGTTGCATGCAATTTATATGAGTTTTGTTGTCAAAACAGAGGTGCTTTCTGTCAGTGGATATTGTTAATTGTGTTTCAATCATTAGTTCCTGGGCTGCTCTCCATGTAGTTTTAATAGTCATAGACAAGGAGATTAAAAAGTATTTTGGAACTACGAGAATACTGGGGGATTTCTGTATTCACATTCCAGATCTTGTTTCCTTTACTTCCAAAGTCATCCCTTTGGGTATGGTATCTGGTTTCTCATTTTTGGAGTTGTAATGCATTAAATGATGAATGGTTTTCTCTTAACATTTACTTAATATATTTGACCTCTGTGTCCATATCCACAGTTACTGTGTCACACTTGACTGGACAAAACCAAAAAAAAAAAAAAAGAAAAAGAGAGAGAAAAAATTCTTTTTGATTAGCTGAATAATTCTTATTTGTACATGAGATAATCTTGGCAGCTGTGATTGATTATATTACACCCTACTATCAACAGTCTTCACAAACAGTTTCACTGCCCTTCAGTTTTGACTACTTAGCTTATTCCCCTGCTATGCTGTATAAGAATGTGGTTTTATTAAGGTGCTATGTGTTTGTTGTAGCTGTTGGTAAAATACAATAGAAAATGGTGGGGAAATGAAGACTGGCTGGAAGTTTAATCTGGTTGTGGCTGTTACTGCGAAATTTGAGGGGCCTCATCTCTTCTGGTGTCTTTTTGAACTGTGCTAATGGATGCTGTGGGAATGACTCTCAGGGTCTTAGTAATGGGGTGTAAACTTTCTTTTTGCCTGTAAGTTGGAGGTTGTAATATAGTCCACATTGGTAAAAAAACCCAAACCAAACAAACAAAAACATCACCCTGAGAAGGGACAACTTAATGAATCCCTGAGCCTTTTTGTATGCTGAACCTGAGTTCTTGAGACTCCCTTCTATTTTAAAATACATTCGTGAAGAGTATTTCAGTCTTTCACGTCAATCATGTAACTAACTGAATTTTGGTTATTTTAACTGGTTCTCTAGCTCCAGGCATGTATCTGTTAACTACCATTGAATCAGGAGCTGAGAACCTGGCTGTGTTAATGGTTCAAGGCATGCTGATTGCAAGGACTCCTTGGTTTTCTGTTTTAGGGGCAATGTCCTGTGGTTTTCCTAATTGGGGTTAGCATTGTACCCTAAATCTTTCTTGGAAACACCAATGGATTTGTTTCTTGTAGAGCATATATGTGCAAATGGTTTTAAAGTGGTTTTTAATTCAGTCTGTGAGGTGGCTAAGTTTGGAGCAAGCAGTGTTTTATTTTTATTATGTAATTCTGTATATGGGCACTGTAAAGTTAGGTCTTCTTTGGTTGTTTGTGAGATTCTTCAACTGTAACAACAAAGAAATAAATATATAGAAAACATATATGGGAAAGTAACTGAGAATTGAGTTTAACCTAAGAATTTACTCCTATATAGAAAAGAGAACCTTTAAAATACTGCATTTAGTTTTGCTAGTTTTTCTGTAAGTTGTATTTGGAACTTAGAAAACACTAATACTGGTAGGTATTTTTCAAAGAACAATTTATATGAGTAGCTTGTATTTCAGGCTTGGATTTTCTTGATTTCATTGTTCCAGTTAGGACTATCAGTAATTTCAATTACCAGATGATACTTGGGGTACATTTTGCAGTGTGAGAGGAGCTGCAAGCTCCACACTCTGTAGGTCATTATGAAGTGAGTGCTGGAGTTTGCTTCTGGTTCAACGTGCAGTGTAAAGATTACTGTAATGTAAACAGAGCTGAAATCTGACGGTGCCTGGCAACTGGCTCCACCTTTATAGAGTGGAAAATCAGCAAGGCCTTATCAGTGACCAGCTAGCTAATCTTTGTGTCAAGAAAAACCTCTAGAAATGGGTTACTGTACATCGTAGGTATTCTAAGATGCACATTGTGCTACTGCTTAGGTTCTATGAGAATAGGTGCTGGGCTTCTGTCTGTACTAAAAAAATCTAAACCGCAGTATTTTGAATTTGTTCTTGAAGTCAGGAGTGGTTATTGAGCTTGAATATGTCTGTGTTCACACTGCAATGTACCGTGTTTGTCAAAACCTTCTGGGTACTCGTGAAAATACTTGGCTTTTAACTACTCAGCATAAGGTACTGAGTTGGAAACAGAACTGTAACTAGTTGACTACTCAAGCTCTGAATTGTGCTAAATATGTTGGGTTTATTCCTTGAAATGCTGTGTAAAAGTATTGTCTATCTCAGGTCAAAGCACTCATGAAGGCTCTGTATCAAAGTTGAAGTTCTCACCAAGGACTGAAGTGTTCACCCATTTTTTTGCCAATAAGCTTTCAGTGTGAAATAAGATCCTCCTTTCTGTTTTCTTCTCCTGTCCTCTATACCTTGAGGAAAGGCCTTGTCTTGTGTACACACTGGAGTGGCAGAGGGAAAATCTGATTAGTCACAGTGTGGGGGGAGTAAAGCCATGTACATGTCCATTTCAAAATTAATGGTCCCAACATTTGGTTTGTATCACTGTCAAATTCTACATGTCAGTTTGAGTTAAGGGATAGTATTTGAAACAAATGCTTTTATTGTTTTTGTTATGGGTTCAAAAAGACATTTGTCATTTATATCCCCACAAGTATTTCTGTGTTATCATGGTATAAATACAACAGAAATTAATATCAAACTATGCCCAGTGTTTTCTCAGGCAAATATATTACTAATGACTTCTTCACTGAATGTACTGATTAAGCAAACAGCCGTAGGGAAGTCTTAAAATGAATTCCATGGTTCTGTGCAGTGTATTTATGCTGAGTCCAAAAAGTCCTGAAATGAAAACACTGTCTTGTCTTATAATTATGCTATTTTAGGGACAGATTATTCAAATATGTGCTGCACAGTCATAAATAGTAGGGGTGCTCTTGTTTCAGGGCTGTGATGTGCTCGAGTGAAGGATCTGAGGAAATGGAGGGACACGTTCAGATGAATATTTAAGGTCCAGCGTGGATCCCTTGGATCCCAGAGTAACAAGTGCTGCTGAGGCCACAAGTGTGGTGGCTTGTCCAGGGACAGTGGTGTCTGCTGGGTTATCCATGGGGTTTTCCTGCTGGGTTATCCATGGGGTTTTCCTGCTGGTGTGTGCTCTCAGGCAGCTCCCTGAGCCCCAAGCTCTGTGCACTCTTTGGGCTACTGCAGGCTTGGAGAACCTGCCCCACTGTGTGCAGGGCTGGGCACTTGGCTTGCATTTGCTCTTCCTGACTGTAGGATCTTCAGTAGTTCTTTAGAGGTCTTTCCTGCATTTGCACATCAGGATTTATTTAGACACTTGGAAAAATTAACTGTATTGTTGGTGCTAAAAATTTAAATATTGGCTGTACATTAAAAAAGTATTTATTTTCTCAAGAGTATTTGGTAATCTCTAATAGGATTCTTGTTTCCTAATCCATTATAAACAGATGTTCCTCCCTTTTGTGGTGGGGGAGGGCAGCCTAAATTCAGTAAGATGACAGCAGTAGGGAGTGCTGCATTGGAGAAGTTCACATTCTTAGGAGAAGTGGGCAAATGTGACCTTTTTGGCCTATATAGCTCATCAGAAGATGTATGGTTAACTTCCCTGAGCAGAGGAAGCAACAACAGAACTTGGTATGGCTCTGATGGCCTTTTTGTCTCCCCGCCCCCACATCTCCAAAGTAGTGATATGCTGAAAATAGAAATTGAGCAAAAGTCGGCAGTTTGTTTGATTTGTAGTTCCCAAGGCTTTTCCCAGTAAGGACTGCACTGCAGAGCTGCCTTCTGTCTTCCTCACGTTTGCCTTTTACATTTGACTTCTTCTTAGGAACTCAATTCTAAAATCTTCCCCACCCCTCCTAAAAAGGCAGTAATTAGTTTTCAGCTTGTGATCCTCTGGGACTGTTTGGGCAGTTCCTTGCCTAGTTTGAATGGGGTCCAGTAACAGTGTCTTCCCCTCTGCCCCACTGGGTCAGCAATCACTTTAACAGATGGCCCCCTTCTCTGTATCCAGCTTAGAAATTTTCTTGTAAATATTAAATGGACCCGTTCCAGCTATTTACACTCTGGGCTGGTGACTGTTTCTTAGGATGTATCCAGATGGGAGATGGAATGAGCAAGGTGCTTGGAGACTTGTTAATACACTTCAGAACATATGGTCAAGCCTTTGGACACAGCTCTGGGAGGCGAGTTTGTTGGGCTGAAATAACACCCCCTGCCCTTTCCTGCAAACCTTCTTGGGTCTCTTTCTTCAGGCAGCCATGGTGCTCCTGCAGCAGCATTGATGCCTCACTTATAGTCACCGTGAATTCAATAACACAAAAATTAATAAGGAGTAACTTGTGGCTGCAGAGACACTGCTCAATTTTTCAAGTTAATTAAAAGGAAGTAATAACCTTAAATTATAACCAGAAGCAGTAGCGTAATGAAACAGGACAGATTGTGAAATTTGAGCAATGATGTCAGTTTTTCTGTTACTTAAATTACAGCAGTGGTGACATGACTTTGACAAAGGACTGACCAGGCACATGTTGCTATGAAAAGGTGTATAAAAACATATTTAAAAGTAAAAAACCCCAAAACAAACAAACAAAAACCTGAAAAACCCAAACCAAAGAGTATGTACACAGATGCTTTCAGCTGCATTGAAAATATAATAGATGTAAATTATGTAGTCTAAAGATTTATTGGTTTCAGTAGATCTTTTAGAATTGGAATGACTGTAGCTGTAAGGCTCTAGGAGTAACTTTGGGGTGCTACTTGACAATGTGATATCAGTTAATTAGTTATTTGTAATTTGCATGGAATCAGGATAGTACCTGGGGCTAATTCTGCCAATTATTGTTTATCTGAACAAATTCCAAGGCTGTAATAAATACGTAATTCATGTTCATTTTGGATGACTGACTTCCCCAGAACTGAATTTGGGAGAAGGCCAGATCCTGTTAACCCTCTTATCACAGGATGGTTGTTTAAAACCTTTTTAATGTCACTTGACCCAGCATTGTTCCTACATGTTATTTGGAAAAAATGCCCCTTTGCCCATGAATGCCTTAACATGAATTAATTTCCCAGCACAGTGTTAGGTGACAGGGGTACTGGCTTTTCCTGAAACCTGGACTCCTCAAATCATTTTTTCAGTGGGTATTAAGATCTTAAAGCCAAGCTTAAAGGCATGGCTTTCTGACAAAAGAACTTGTGTTTCCTTCAGGATTGAAATTAAGTTGTGGGAAGTGATTGGCCATTGCATTCAGGATAAACCTCTCTGTTAATAACCCAGCTATGTAAGAATGGAAATTCCTGGAGTGTAATCTCATGAGAGAGCTAAATGCTCTTGCATTTTGATTGGGTTTTGTTCTCTATGGAAAATGTAGGCTGGATTAATATTCCTAAAGCTGGGAGCATTTAGCTAGGAAGTACAGGGAAGGTATCCAGGTTTACAGAAACAGTGTTGATGGCTTGAATGAAGAGCATGTTTCATCTGAATCAGAGTGCTGTAGAAGCATTCTGTGGGGTTATTTTTTCCCAGTGCTCTGTGGTTTGTTTATTGTTGGTAGTTCAATGGTAAATCCACCCTAGAACTGCCCAGGAAAGTGCTGAGTCTCAAATGAGGGGATCTGTTGTTTAAATTGTTTGAATACCAATGCTCACATAAAAGGTTTTCTTACTTGTTGTGTTTATTTGCAGTCAGTAAATGTCTCTGTCTTGGGAAGGTGTGTAAGGAACAGCAAGGAGCCTGTGGTTGAGAGTTCCTGAGATAGTTTCTCCTTTAGAATGACCAATGGTGCTGGATTTTTTTCCTTTCTGCATGATGAGTGCACCTTTTAAGTCAGTTGCATTATTGGTAATACTGGTATTGTCTTTCTGGCTGTAAACTTAGTTTGGTTTACAGTAATGTGAGATTTATGTCCTGCACTGGAAGCTGTGCTAGCATTGTAGTTTAAACAGGCAGGAGGTGCCTTTTAAACATAAATGTCATGTTTCTGCAGTATGTGTTTCACTAGAATGAACTTCTGACTGCATTTATCATCTCCATTTAAAAAAAAAATCACCATGCCTTAAAAGTACTTTAAACAAAAGCAAGCAGTGTCAGAGAAATATTGCATAGCTTTATTCTTTCTTCTTTATGATGGAATTAAAATGGAGATTTTTTGCTGTTTGTATTGGGTGTTTGTCCCTGCTGTGTGAGTGCAGGAATTCGCCTGAGTGCAGCACAGGGCTGGGTGCGTTGGTTGCTGGCAGTGGAAGCAGCTGGGGCTGCACGGGCAGGGTGAGGGGGGCTGGGGCTGCCGGGACCCATCTGTGCAGGAGCCTTGGCTGGGCTGGTGCCTGCGTTCTGTGCTTTGGGGCACCACACAACACCTCAGCCACAGGGGGTTGGAATAGTTTGGCCTGTTGGCAACTCAATGGCAGCATTTGTAATCTTGTGAGGGAGATGGACTGGTAGATCTAATTTTGCTTTTCTATTTCTAGAAAATCTCTTGTTAAAATCAATGATTGGCCTATGAGTAAATTGCTTGGGATGTTTATAGCTGGCAACAATAATTTTTCTTTTCTCTAACAGAAAGTACTGATTTTCAACTGGAACTAAACCCTTATTATGAAAATTACATTTTGCTTGTTCCACTTTTTAACTTCCAGAACAGGACCTTTTAATTTACTCAGTAGTAGTTGCAGTCTTGCTGTATTTAAAAATTAGTTTTGTGGGAAGTGTCTTTAAAAGTTTTGGGACACTTGTTAAGAAATTTTAAAAACCCTTCGAAGATATTTCTACTTGATAAACTACTATAGATAGTTACAAAACTTTGTCAATAGCTTTCCCTCTATCAGAAGTGCGGACTTTGATGTTTTAATGTTCATTTTAAATTTGTACATTATTCTGAGTTTCCTGGATATGCTTACAGTGTAGAGGTTAGTATGTAGCTGACCAAAACATAATACCTAAAATCTGTCTTTACTGTCCTAGCCCTTCAAGCAATGTAATTATGTTGCTTCCAAGTGATAAGCCAAGGCAATTTACAGATTACTGGAATGCTTGAAAACACTGACCTTTCAGGTCACTCGAGCACTCCTATTATGCAGAGATTGCTGTGGCACTGTTGTAATGTGCTGGCCTGTCACATGCTGACTAACTTGCAGAAAGCTTTGATGCAGCTGTTTTAAAAATGCTTTTGCTGACTGATAGGCACTTAGGCTACTGCCTGTGAACAAAGCCAGCTCTCATTCCGTGCTTTTCGCCCCCATTTTCTATAACAACACTTCTTCCCTGCTGACTACACACACGGTTATCTGGGCCCAAGTGTTGACTTGTCTGCATTTAAATTGTATTTGTGTTAATTTTCACTTCAAAACTAATCACGTGTGTGAGAGATGCGGTTTGTGTGGTTTATTCAGAGCTGCTGCAAACAAGCAGCCTTGAAAAGTTCGCTCGGTGGCTTTAAAGAGTGGGTGGATTAGGGAGAAGAAAGTGTGTGTGACTGGGCAGAGCAGGGATTAAACAACAATGGTCCTTTGAGTACAGTGCAGAGTCGTTACTGCAGTGGAGCATCTGTCCTATAGTTTGAGCTCGAATGTCTTTTCTTGAATTGCTCTGAAGAACAAGAATTTGGCAAATGTTTCCTTTTAGTGTCTGATGCTTAATGGGCATCACACATGGTGATTATGCCAGTACCTTCTTTGGTATGAAGACACAGGACTAAAACAGGAATAGAGATTAAGCTGACTTGATTTTTTGTTTACTGTCTTTCCTTTTATTTAGTTTTATTAATAGTTGTTATATCAGGTAGTGTCTGAATTGCAGAGATCATGGGAAGAGGAGAAATAAATACAAAAGAGTAAAATCTTTAGTACCAGTAGCCTGGTGAGACTGTTGGAAGGATAAATTGTTTTTTATTTCTTCCACAAAACACAGAGAATCTATATTTTCTCTGAAAATAAGGTTCTGGATTTTGGGGTTGGTAGACTCCTAAATCAAGACACTACATAACAAGCACAATAGCCTATTACCTGTGAAGGCAAGTTTAGCATTTCACAATCTAATCTTTGTTCCCAGGGAATATGTGTATATTTAATGTATTCTATTGGTTGTCTCTGTCTCAGGTTCTAAGCCTGTTAGAGTTCAGTGCATTTGGATCAAAAGCTAAGCATCTCTGTTCTATTCTGCTGAGAGGTAGAAAATAAAGAGGTAACATCTGATTGGTACTGTATCTATCATGTATGGCATTTGATATAATCCTGAGCTTCTGTTGTACAGCATGGCATCATTGTCCCCTTGTTTGGGGGCAGTGACATCAGGAATTCACCTGTTTACTGCAGTTCCAGTCACTGCAAAATATGGACAACCTGTGCCTAAAATCTCCTGAAGCAGTAGAGCTGTGTATACAAGGACTGGTGTACTTACAGTTACCTTTGCTCTTTGACCACGTACTATACAGTGACAATGCACTAAAACATAAATTTCAAGTTGTAAAAGAATGTAAGGTATTTTTCCTGCTGTAACAGTGCAGTGAAGAGAATAGAATGAGTAATGATTTTACAGCAGGAAACTAACTGAACAGTGTAGTTACATAGTGAGTGTTTTCTCTTTTTTGATATGAACTCTGTTCTTCTTGTGGTAATTGGTAGCACAAAAATATTTGTGTTTTGTATATATTCTCATATGTAGTTCATAGTTGCACTTCAACTTTCATAGAAGAAAACATTTTCCACAGCTCAGTTCAACACGTGTGAATCTGGATCAATTTAAATGGCACAGTGAGGCTGAAAGGATGCATAACTTACAGGTATTAATAACATTTCAGTGTCTTTGAGAGGATTACGTTGCAGAAGTGACTTCTGAAGGTGAAACCTACAAAAATGAGTGGAAAAGATGCAACTAAATCAATACATTGATACAAGAGGTACAGATTTAGATATGTTCACTGCACTTAATTTTTTTGTGCAGATCATTAGAAGTTGCATGGCTGAAGATATGACTATTATCAGTCAAACTTTGAAAGCATTCTGGCAGCAGGTTTTGTTTTGCTGTTCAGTTTTCACTTTAATGATAAAATTGTACTAAGCTGTCTTGGCTGGAACTAACCTTTCACATCTCACCTTTCTGATGAAGTTTTCCACTGGTTTTATCCTCACATATGTAGTCCTTAGGATTTTTTTCCAAAGAATACTCTGAGTTGAATGGTTTCCCTGCAATCTGTGGTCTCCTGATAGGTTTTTCCATTGAACTGACTCATCAAGCAGATTTGTCTGGTGTCCTGAAGCTGAACTTTTCTGGTTTCTTACCCATTTAGGGGAATGCTTCTTTGAAAAAACTATTCCTTGCTGAATTTGCAGGTTTGTAGATAACCCAGTTGCTCTTTTCCCCAATAACTCATTCTCAGTGGCAGTGACTTGGTAGCTTTTCGGGGCAATAGTTGAATGAACTGAAGCTCTAATTTGGCATAAACAGGTAATTCACCACAATTATTCAGGCTTTTCAGCTGTTAACCAAGTGCTTACCCAGTTTCTTCTCCAGCTGGTTGGATAAACAACTAGAATGTCATTCATAGTTTTCCATTTCAAAAAATGTGCTGAGTGAATGAAAAAGACATCTGCCCATTAAGCACAGATGGGAAATACTTGCTAAGAGGTGGATTTGATGGGTAGCATCTCTCAGTAATTATGTATAGACTTTTATTTTTAGTCGTTGTGTGCAGAGTTCCTCTTCTGGAATACTCTACGTGCTTCTCATCTTCACCATGGCTTGGCTTGCAAGCAGGGATTAATCTTGATGAAATGATGATGACTGAGAGAGAGAGCAGCTTCTCACAGGTCTGCCTCTGCTTGAGTTACTGCATAGTTGATTTATTTCAAAGTTGTATTGAAGCCATGGCATCCACTATTACATTGTGGACGTGTCTTGGTGTAGTGATTAGTTTGGGATTCTTCTCTTGGTGTGTCTTATCTGTGCAGAATCAGAACCATGTAATTGAACATAATTCATTTTTCTGTTTCCCAACTGACTGCTATAGAAAATGATTTGTGATGTGTCTCTGTATCAGGTACTTAGGGCTGAGAGTAAAGGTGGTTACAGACAGGGAGGCCACCAGCAGTTTAAAGGCAATGCTAAAAATGCCATGACATTCTCCTTCTATTCAACCTGCCAACAGAGAGCTTTTGGGATCACTTACAGTGCTAGATTTTCACTGTCAGACATACATGATGGCTGTCCAACTTCTGCCAGTATTTACTGGGGTTTATTTGTAGCTTTCTCTGATATCTCCATTTTTTATTTTGTTGGTGAGTGCTTGTACAGTGTGCAGCTTTTTTTTCTTCCTCTTCTCAATATTGAAAACAAGTCTATAAAAGTAACAGACATGCATTTAAATAGGAGCATTACTTTTGGTGATGTGGGATGATATTTTTTGTGGACTGGTGTAAATGGTTTAGGCTAAGTGTTCTCTCTAACTTACCCTGGAGGAGACTGATTTTTTTGGTGGTAGGGAAATGTATTGTGGAACAAATGTAAAGTGAACCCCTTAAAAAGTAAAAATGTTTTGCAATTTAAGTTTTCCATTCTATTAGCCTTGTTTAGGCTGAGTTCCAAGTGCAAACTTCAGATACTAAAATTCTGTGTTTTGGTGCTTATCACTTGCTTTCATGAGCTCAGATTTCATTGTGTAAAAAATGTATACCCATCTGTAATAGCAGTAGCAAAAGATAAACCAAACTGAAAAGATGCTTGTATTGTATCCTAAAAATAAAGAAAACCTAAAATACTGCTTTTGAAAATTATTTCAAAGTAGCACTGATGTTTGTATTTAATTGTACAAATGCAATCGTGTGTTCTATGTAGCTATGTGGGGCTATAGGTTATGTGAAATAAGGATTTTAATCTGTTCTATACCTAATGCTTTACTGATGTTACCCTTCCCTCCAGTTTGGAGAGAGGAGCAGAACTTGTCCCTTCTGTGAAGTGTCACTGCCACTGCTCTCAGTCCTTAGGTCTGCTGAGTGTGTGCGTCAATAATCTGCACTATTGTTATGGTAAAGCACGTGTTGTCTTTGATCTTCTGAGGGTAAACAGCACTGCCTCCCAAGCTGACAATGCACTGTCAAGGAAAATGTCACCAGGCTGATAAAAGCATGCAAACTGATAATTGGTACCTGCTCCTGGAACCTTGGTGTGCTCAATGTGTCAGGACTGGGCAGCTAAAATCCTTAGTTCAGTGTAGTTGCAAGATGTAGAGCAGAGGTGGAGTAGGAAAAGAGCTTTTAAGTACTTCAGTTTTTTCCTGTATTGCCTTGTAATGACTTAGTTCCTCAAAAAATTCATGAAGCAATCCTAAAAATATGTTGCTGATTTATCTGAGGCCCATGTTGTCACAAAATTGGCCTTTTGCACCGTTTACTTGCAGATGCCAATGTACACCTGATGGTTGGGGTGCTGGTGGTAACATCCAAGGGCAAGAGTGTGGTACAAGTGAAGTTCTGCTCTTGAAAGAATTTGTTTAGCAGTGAAATTAAATGACATTGTTTCATGTGCACCTTCCCTCAAGAGTCAAGGTGCTGACTCACATCAGGCAAGAGTGTGGAAGCCCTTCTGCCATTCACTTCTGATTTCCTTTTTTATTGTTGAACAGATTGGAGTTAATGCACAGCAATGTGAACAAATGTTGACAGAGAGTAAAATACAGTGGGATTTCTGTTACCCTTTTTCCTTCTTTTTCAACTTTTTCACTCTTGAGGTGAATTTGTTGTCTTTTGTCAGTTAAAGTCTTAACTTGCTCTAGAATGTGGAACCTTAGGTAACAGATGGGGCAAGACTTAAACATTTACACTGTTATTTCCCCTGGTCTGTAACCTTTTTGATATTTTCTTAGAATTTATTGCATTCAGAATGTTGAAGTTCAGTAGAGCTGCTTTCTGTAGCACAAGGAGTGCTGGGGCAATCCAGGGGTGAGGTAAAGGCTGTGTAAACTTGGGTTTGTTTTCAGGTTGTAAACTGCAATGTCAGGTTATAGTTCTGGAGATTTTACTTCTTGCAGTTCTTAATGTGAAATATAATCAGAATAACTTTAAAAACGAGGAATTTGCTCTTGTTTAAGGACTCTGGGTTTGCCAACTCCATTTTTAAATACAGTTTGAGGTAGCAAGAGGATGCAATTCTATAGAAGGCCAGTGCATATTTTAAAATTGCTTTGATAATTTCTGCCCTCATAGTTTACTTGCATACTTGAGAATGTGCATTCCAGAGTGGTGATGAATGGACATGATGCAGTTTTGGTCAAGAATAAAATCTTGTGTCATTGATACACATGAACTTGTGGGAATAGAAGTTGGTGTCATATGGTTAAAGCTGTCTGTTGGTGAGGCAGTTTGCTCCACTGAAATGAGTGTATTTTTAATTGCTGATGTAAATACAAAAGTAGCTTCGTGACCATTTTTACAGTTAACCTTTGGCTTTCTGGGTGTGGCTCTCTTTCCCCCTTTGAAGGGACTGTGTTTTTAGGTCTATTTGGGCTTTTTGTCACCTTAAAACTGAATCTGGGAAGTGGAAGGTCAAGTTGGAACTGAAAAGGCAGACCTTGAAGCTACTTGATCTGAAAGAATTTAATTTAAGCTTTCTGGATTTGTATACTGGGTTTTATGTAAAATTCAGTGGTAGTTCATCTACAGT
Source organism: Zonotrichia leucophrys gambelii (assembly GCF_028769735.1). Taxonomy (NCBI): domain Eukaryota; kingdom Metazoa; phylum Chordata; class Aves; order Passeriformes; family Passerellidae; genus Zonotrichia; species Zonotrichia leucophrys. Next base: position 5,736,698 of record NC_088180.1, on the reverse strand, counting down.
GGTGGAAATAATTTTAAGTCTGCCAAATGGATTTTCATGAGAGGAACTGCTTTTGAAGTGTGCTGTTTTGCATGGTATGCGTAAGGCAGCTTGCTGCTAGGAAGTTCTAATCTGGTCAACAATTATTGCTCTTGAGCATGTTAGTGAGTTTCCTTGTTTCATTCCTCTACTTTGATGTGCAAACAGGAAATAAAGAGGTCCTAGCTGGGTGTCTGTAGGGTGGGATGGGAGCTGATGTGGTGGTTATGTAGATGTGAATACCTACAGAGGTCAGTGGGAAGCCTCCTGTCCAGTAATTACTCTGTCATTTTTTCCCAGTGACTGTATCAGTGTCTGTTCTGCCCTCTCAGTGAGAGCAGGGAAGGAGACTGAGTTGGCTCCTGACTCAGAGTCAGAAATGTCTGGGGTAATTCTTCAGCCTGGAGTTCATAGGAATTCAGCTATTTGGAGTAGGGTAGGGATGCGGTCTATAAAAGAGAAAATCCAACCCCCAAAAAACAAGAACATGCTGTTTTTAAAAAGTGCTTTCCTAAGTTAGTATATAGTGCTTTGTGTCCAGTTTGTATCCAGCTTTTCTGAAGAGGTCTGGTTGTGAACCAGTGGTGTAGTGAAAGGCAGTGGTGGGACTGCTGCCAGTAGGAAATGAGAGAGGAGAACTGGGAGCAGGGCAGCTGATGGTGCTGGGCACGGTCTCAGGGCTGCTTTTAGTGCCTCTTGTCCAGTCTGGGCTCCCCAGTGGAGCTGGTTTCATTGCTGCTCTTTGGGAAGATGAGGAGTTATGATTGAAATAAAAAGATGTTTTGTGTGGCAGGGTCACCCCTGTTGCTGCTGTGTGTCCTTTTAAGGAAAGGGGAAAAAGCATGGACGTGTCTTACTGGCTCTTCCTGATTCTTCTGGAGCTGCTGTTATATTCTCTTGTGCTTGTTAGTGGCCTTGGCTCCTCAAGAGAAGGGAAGAGATCACTTTAAAAAAAGGGAAAATATTAATAAATTGGAAGTTAGAAAAAGATGTGTTTTCTATAAAACATGCTTTGGTAAAAATGAGGTTTCTTTTGTCCTCTGAAATGAAACCATATCTGAAATGCCATATTTTGCAAATATCTAATAGCATAGCCAGAATTAAGAGAAAAAAATCCCACTCTGCCTGGCTGTGAATAAGTAATTATTACCCATGAAAGCAGCAGAGAGGATTTATCAGTGTCTGCAGGTGTGTTGTTGTATGGGCAGTGTTTCTACATTCATAGTCAATGAATAACCCACCTGAGCAGGTTTTCCTGTGCTAGCCTCTCTTCTTGGCTGGTCCTTTCCCATCCCAGGCAAGCCATCCTCAGTGCCAGGCTGATTCCTGGTTTCAATTCACAGTAGCTTTGTGAATAAAGGAGATTCTCCTTGCTGAGAATGAGCAGAGCCTTAAGCCTTAGGCTGTGGCTGCTCCTTAACCCTTTGTGTGGCCTCAAGGTGCTGTTCTGAGGACACACTGATGTTCTCTGGTGTGCTGGGTCTGACCCAGGCTTTGCTGCACACCCCTGCCTGCTGTGCCTTGCCTTGGTTATGTTGTAGGATACCTCCTCACTTGCTCCACACAATGAATTGCTTTTTCTCAGACCCCATTCACCCCTTAGCACCACTCTTTGGAAACTGAACCTTCCCAGTCACTTTGATTTTTCATAGCAGCAATGGATGTCTAATTTATATTACATAGACACTAAACAAAAAGGGTATAAAGGGCTGATAAAAATCAAGTTGTTCATTGAGCTGTAGGAAGATGCTCCTTGCAATGTGTGAGCTCATCTGCAGGTCTGTGGGCTGCTGAATGCAATGGAACAACTTAGCTTAAAAAAGCAAAGGAATTTTTCCCCCATCTCTTGTTCTGCACTATATGTTCAGAATTTAAATACTGCTTTTACTGACTAATCCATCTTAGTGGTTTTTTTAATCTCTACACCTTCAACTTATTACCTGGCTTTGAGTTCTGTCAGAGCTCCGTTACTCAGTTTTGAGATTGAATGCAGGGACAATTGTAGCATGCTGGTTTTTTTTCTGTAACACCTACTAATCATTAATGTGTTGGCTTTAGAAAGAGTTTTTTCATCAGGAAAACCTGGAGCAGACTGATGTGCATATAAGCAAGGAGAGACTGACACTTCACAACTGTCTCTCAAAGCGTAGTAGATTGTCTGTTTAAACAGATACTTCTTCAAGGTAGATGTTTTCAAAAAATAGGAAAATCCATTTCATGGTGAAGTAATATGGCAGCTAGATGTTAACAGAATGGGGGTGGTCCTTTTTGCTGAGGAAAAATGAGGTGTTTTCTGCTTTCCACACTTGCCTGATAAGAAGGTTTAGGAATGTTTACCTTGCTGATAGCTGAATCAGCCTTTTGTATGCTGTGGTGGTTTTGTTACCTTGTCCTCCCAGTCCAAGCCATCCCAGGGAGCTATGGCTGCTCTAGTTCTCATTCTCTTCTCTCCCAGTGACTTCCTGGACTTGTTTCTCTTCCCCTCTCAATGCACAAGCACTGCACTTGAAAGTAAAACAGAACCCTGCAGTGTTCCCTGGATTGTGCTTTTTAAACTAAACTATTTGTTACCATTTTGTCCTTACTGCAAAGGCACCAACAACTTCTAACACAAGAATTTACTCTTTTTTAAGAATCTGGAAGACTTAACATTATTTACCCTCTCTTCCTTTTTGAACTTCTGTCTTTCTGTACCCTTGATTTGAGGCTTGCTTTCTTTGGATGTGTGAAGTGAAGTGAGCTCAGAGTTGTACTGTGTTCTGGAGATGCTCTAGTAGCCATGTGACTGCTAAAATTGAATGTTCTTAACTGACAGCTACCCAAGTTGAGGGTGGGAAGATGCCATCTGGGTGTGTGGTTGTTCAGGGTAGGGAAGGACACTTTTCCTGAAATTTCTTGCTAAGAATGGTTGCTTGAGATTCACAGGAAGAAATTCTGTACCCACCAGCAGGGCAGGGGTGAAAGTTTTACTGCCCAGTGACATATTTCTTCATACTGGGATTCAATGGATAAAATACCAGGGAAACACACTCCCACCCTGCTAATCCTGTTACTACAGCAATAGTTGTCAGCTGCTTCCATGGGGCAAAATGTAATGTGTGTGCACATGTTCAGAACACCTGCATTTCAACTGTTAATTCTAGGAGAATTGGGAAATTAACTAGAGAATGTATAGTTTTGCTGTGGCTATGTTGACTGGAAAAAGAAAAAACAGAACAAGCAATACTCTCCCCTCCCTCAAAATTCTAAAGAGAAATTAACTTCTCTGGGCTCCTCTTTTATTGGCACAATGGAAGATGTCAAGGCTGTTGTTGTGCACCTGTAACTGGAATTGTAATGCAAGCCTCTTAAACATTTATTCATACTTGCAAGCTCTGATCTTGGAAAATCAGCCCAGCTCTGGCTTAGTGGGATACTGTTACCTGTCCTGAGGCTGTTATTTGACAGATCTTCAGAGTATAATGATCTAAAATTTATATGCTGCAGTGCTTGGTACCTGGATTATGATTCTCTTGATTAAAAACAAGGTGAGAGGCATTCTGTCTTCAGGTGAAGTGCTTGGGTACTTTGATTGCTGCTCTGAAGTCTACATTCACGTTGGTTACTTCTTGGTGGACATCTCTTTTACTTGTGTGCATTTTGTCTTTGTACTTTTTAAATAAGCCATAGATTGAGATGCTTTATTTAGGCTTCTTACATAAAGCTAATACAGTATTATTTTGCTTTCTTTGATACTGATACTGTGCTCTTCTCCTTCCCTAAGGGAAAAACTAAACTGAAATAACTCCAGCTGATGTTCTCTGTGAGTGATAAAGCACTGAAGGCAAGCTGTGTGTAAGAGCAGAGATGGAGGTTGTCTGCAGTAGGATGATTTGATTTGGTTTCAGAAATGTGCTGGAAATGCGACTTACATAGAATCACACAGTAATTAATGTTGGAAGGGACTCTGGGGATCAACCAGTCCAAGTCTGTGCTCAAGGCAATTCTCACCAAATCTGATTTATAGAATAATTGCAGAACAGTGAGGTCACATCATCCAGAGCTCAACAGAGCTCTGGAGATCATCGACCCCACACTCAGGGCAGGGTCAGCTACAGGGCTGCCCAGAATCTTGCACAGATCAGCTCTGAGCACCTCCAAGGATGATATTCCATGGCTTCCTGGCCAGTCTGCACCACTGTTAGAGCCCCACTGTGGTGTTAAACCAAACCCACCAGGCAGGCAGTGTGTGACTGGAGTTGGCTGCTCTGAGCTGTGTCAGTTGCTGTGACACGGATCCCAGCTGTGTGCACTTCTGAGCTCTGCTGGTGCATTTCAGCAGGGCTGCTTTTACTTTGGTGGCAGGCTGTTGTCTGAGCTCTGACATTCCCAGGACTGCCTTCCAAACTGGAGCAGTTGCTGTTGTTGGAGTTGAGATGAACTGGTGGGGATACAGGTAACAATGACCACATAACACTTGCATAAGATATGATGGAGGGGAATTTTTTGAGGATGGAAACTAGTAGGAGGGCAGTGTTTGCTGCTTAAGCTGCTTGTATTGTGGTAAAATAATTGCTTTTAAAGTTGCATCCCAAGATTTAAACATTGAAATATTACATGAGTTCCTTGAAGATCTTGGTTAATAATGAGAGGATGAATCCTTTCAATTACATGTTAAAATTTATACTCTAAATTAGGAATCTTTAGGTCCTAATAATACTGACCTGGGTCAGTATGACAGAGAAACTACTTAAAGCAAAAGCAAATTTCAGGTTGTCTGTGCTTCTCTGTGGCAGCACCCCTTGCTGAGGGGAGAAACGTGGCTTGCCACTTTGCTTTTTTAGCCTCTCTGTTCTGGGTGATTTTGCTGTCTTTTGCTGGTGCACTGGCCTGGAGTAGTGATCTGTGAAGCACTACTGCCAGCACTTTGGGATTTGTGATCCTACGTGGTTTCACTGCCAGCTGGAAAGCAAAATGGAAAGAAGCAAAACAGACGAGGATCCCAAACTCCAGCACGGTTTTCCCACGCCTTAGCCCTCAGGAGCTGCTAGGCTGTGCTTGGCTGCTGGCTGATACTGTTACCAGGGTGTTTGAGTGGGATTCTTCATCTGAAGTAACTTGACCTGAGATCGTTTGAGATGTAGCTGCCTGTGGGTCTTGCACTCTGGTTTGTTTTGCCTTATTCCTGAGTGTCAGCCTTCTGCCTTTCATGGATAATGTGATTTACTAGGCCTGTGTCATAAACACTTCTATAAATACTCAGATTTAACTGGATCTGTAATCCAGTATTTAATTATTTAACTACAATGCAGCATCCCTCCAAATTTGTGCATACAGTTCTTGATTAGAGCTTTTTTGGGAGAGAGGTCTAGTGTTTTTTGCATTGAGCAACAGTACCACCAGGCAGAAGGTTCTGTGATCCTGTCTGACGTGTGGAGCTTGGACTTGAGAGGCCATTCTGGAAAAGTGAGTCATGCTGAACAAGCTGGGAAGTGCATGGATGTGGGGAGTTAAACACTGAGCTGCTTTTTTAGCTTGGAGACAACAGTGCCCAGAGGTTGGAGCAAAAATGTCTCTTGTAGAAAAATTTGTCAAGAAAACCAGTGATTAAGGAATGTTTTTAGATACATGCAGTATCTTTATGTTCAAAAGGTAGCCACTGACCTTTGGAATTCTAGATCAGGAGGCAGTGGAAATTGTGTTGGGTAAGGTAGTGTCTTGTGGGTTTGGAAGCACTGGGAGAATTGAGTGGAATGCTTGAACAACCTAGTTATGGTTAAAATGTGTGTGTATATATTTAGTCCTAGCTTTTCCTCTCAACTTGTTCTTTGTGATGTAAAGATGACTTGTACTGTTCAAACTGTGCATGTATGCTATTATAGAGACTTTGTACTTCCAGAGTGATCTAAATCAAAGTAGGTTCATTTTACTGACCTGCAGTGTTGAAAATTCTGGGTTTTTTAAACTTGGGTTGTGCATTGTCATCTGAAGAGCAGCTTTAAGTGTGGTTTTCCTCATACAGACTTTTCATGAGGTGGCTGTTTAATATAGGTGGATGTTTGGGAGGAGTGGAGCTCTTCACTAGAGCTTGGAACCCAAGGTACCAGATGGAAAAAAATTGCAATGAGCACCGCTGTACTTCCAGTGGTTAGTACATGTGTTCAGAGAGGAATAAGGTTATTATTTCTGTTTCAAGAGATGATTGATGTCACTTCTGTGGATGTACACTCAGACAAAAGGTGGGACTGAAGACTGGCTTCTCAGCTTCAGTGATGCTGCAGAGTTTTTTTTATACACATCTCAAGAGAGCCCTTTAGTGTGTGTTCTCTTCTGCATTTCCCACTGCTGTGTAAAAGAGATGATGAAATAGACAAACAACATGCACCTGATGCTCTGGGACAGTCCCTGAGTCCTTAGCCTGATCTCTTGAATCTCTTCTCTCAGAAAAACGTTCAGGGAAGCAGAATCCTCCTCCTTGGGATGATGGAAGCAGAATCCTTCTCCTTGGGGTGATGATGCAGTGAAAAGCCGCAGATGCAGGCTGTTGGCAGTGTGGGGCAGCCCCAGCAGGCTGTGGTGGGGGTGCAGCTGTGGCAATGAGCAGTTTGCTGTGGTGACCCTGCCTCAGTGCTCTCCTGAGTGCCTGCACTCGCTCCAGGAGTTGGCTGCCAGTGTTTGAAATACCTCAAGGAACTCTGAGGTTCCCTGTGAGAGTCTGTGGTGCACTGTGGATGTGTTAGACTATGGAAGACAAAGCTCTCCTTTCAGCTGATAAAATCAGTCAGATAATGGGATTCTGACCTCATTGCACTAATTGCTGGGGAACAACTGTTAAAAAATGGGCCCCCTGCCCCCAGTCAGCTGAAGGCTTTTATGATAAGACAATTGGAGGGAATCTGTTGGAATTTAAGGTGGCTGTAGTTTAACTAGGCGAGGACAAAGGTGAGAATCTGTAGGAAGTCATCCTGGTCCGTGTTGGAAACAGCGCTGTGCTGCAGCTGAGTGCTGAAGGATACTGTGTGGGGAAATGAAGGATGCTGTGTGTAGGGAAATGACCTCTTCGTTCCTTGTTCTGGGCTGGCTGAGGAAGATTCTGTTTTCTTTTCTTATACTTCCTCAGGAAGCTGAGTGTTTTGGATATTGACTTTGATTATGTTGATTTTTTTAAAGTGAATGATAAACATCACCCCCTGTATACATAACAAACATAAGAAATTCTTATAAGAGCTTTAAATTCTGATGGTTCTGATAAGCACTTTTAATTCTTGTTCCCACAAGTGCAATCAAAATGTATTGATCCTTCATTTAACCTTTAGAACTTGGAAGTTCAATAACATCCTACTGCTGAACTGGACTTCCCCATGAATAATGGAAAATAATTTTAGAAGCCAAATTGAAATGCAGCAAGATGGGTGAGGTGTATGTATGTCTGGTGTGTCATTCTGAAGAGGAACTCTCACTCTAAATATAATGTTACAGATAATACTATGTGTGATATAGTATTATACAGTATACAGAGAGTAAATATAATATTGTTTCCCTTTTTTGACACAGCCCAATACTAGTTCTTCCTTCCCATTTTTGTCTCTTGAATAAGAACACTGTCACAGCTGTTATGATTTTTTCAGGATAAGTATAAATGCTTTTTGACATGAACATTTTATTGTAAGTATGGTGTACACAACATGAGACTGCAAGCTTGAAGCAAAGCTGGTGTTCTTTCTGTGGTTGAGTTTGTGATCTGACTGTTCCTTCCTGTGGTTTGCTTGCTGTGGTTGAAAGAGCTCCCAGCTGTCAGGCACCTTTCCTCTCCCCACTGTGCTCTGTGGAGAACAGGAGCAATGAGCCCCCTGAGGTAGCAGAAGCAATTCCTTCATTTTATTGTCCTTAGGACAGCTGTCAGTGCTGATCTGAAAAATCAGAGACACCAAATGCAACGTAGTGCTTCCCACAGGAGGTTCCTCTTGTGTAGTCCAGCGGAAAATCTGTTTTGGGTAGATTGCTTGATATTGTTTTTTCTGAAAATGTAATAATCTCATTGACCTTAGTGAGGAATGTATGGGAATGGATGGCAACTGTAGATATTAAAGACTTATATTTATTTATCAAAAATTACTGTTAAACTTTACTAAGAAGTAACATGGTTTAAAAACTCATTTGACTTCACATATCAAAATTTGATCACCATTGAGGGAACAATTCCTTAAAATCTGTCTTGTTGTTTGGAGCACAATTCCCTTCCTATGAAAAGCAGTAGAGTTTAAAAGGGAACAATAATTCCTCCAGTAAGTCCCCCTAGAGCTGGAAAGAAACATTGGGAGACTATTCTGGCTTGGATTTCAAGAATGTGTAGGAGCTCTGGCCTTAGTCTGAGCTGAGGTGTAGAAATCTAAAAAGTGTTCATCTGCAGGAAACCTGTCCTTGGGAACTTGCATTATTTTAAGGTAGAATACTCATTTCTGTGGCTATTTTTTGAAGCTTTCCAAATGTAAACCAGAACTGTCCTCTCAAGCCTGTGGGTGGCTTCAGTGCTGCTGCTGGCAACAGCTGTTTCACCTGCAGTGCAGGTAGACTGAGCAATCCCATTTGCAGCATCACTGTATTGCTCAGTTCAGTAGCCAGTGGTTTTTTGGGTTGGTTTTTTCCTTCAGGATGCTTAAAAGAAAAGCATCTGTGTGCATGTGCACACATACCCAGATATGTGTGGGAAAAGGTAAAAGTTGGATGAGAAAAGGCGTGGTATCAAAAAAAAAACCCCACCAAAACACCACAAAACCCCCCAATAAAAACAACCAAACCAGCCCTTGAGAAGAAGGAAAGAAATATGTTGAGAAGAAGAAAAATTTGTTGTTGTTTGAAGGACTCTTATAAGCCCACAAAGGGAGCTTTCTGCAAAGATGTTTACTTTGAAATGTTTATTTCTCAGGGCAATTCCAAAGATGAAAGAGTTGAACAAGATTTGATGTTTCCAAGATTTTGGGTAAATGATAAGTTTCATAACTTCCATATTGATGAATTGCAATGTCATGTGTGACTCTATCCTTTAAATAGTAATAAAACACCCAGCCCACAAACACATCCATTTCCCATATACAGAGCTAGGAATACTAATTGTCTCTAAAATGGTGTTTAGGATGAGCTTAAGGAAACTTTTCACTTTAATAAAGCAAAAGCATCAAATAAATCACTGGAGTTTGATACCATCATTCTTTTGTTCTTTTTATTCTTAATATATGTGCTCAGTTCTGGGCTCCTCAGTAGAAAAAAGACCAGGAGCTGCTGGAGAGGGCCTAGCATTGGCCACAAAGTTAATGAAGGGTCTGGAACATCTCTTAGGAGGGAAAAACTGGCTCTGTTTAGTCTGGAGAAGACAGAGGGAAATCTCATTAATGCATATAAATAATCTCCCAGGCAGGTGCCAAGAGGAGGTGCCAGACTCTTCAGTGGTGCCCAGCGACAGGCTGAGGAGCAACGGCCATAAATTAAACACAAGAAGTTTCACCTCAGCCTGGAAGAACTTCTTTGCTGGGAGAGTGGCAGAGCACTGGGAGAGCGGCCCAGGGAGGGTGTGGGGTCTCCCTCTCTGGGGACATTCCTGTGTCACCTGCTCCAGGTGACCCTGCCTTGGCAGGGAGGTTGGACTGGATCATCTCCAGAGGTCCCTTCCAGCCTTAAAAATAAAGTAGTTCTGTGTGATTCTGGGATGTAAAGTCATTGGTAATGCAGATGTAGGAGTTTGTCCACTTGCATTTCAAAGGTATTAAAGGATCTCTGTTAAAATATTCTAACTCTAAACTGGGGAATCATAATATTCTCCTTTATTCCTAGTTTCTGGGTGTTAAGATGTATATATTTCTCAGTTCCTGCTGAGTCACCTTGATTTTCCTTAAAGTAGTGGTGGATAGCATGACAAATAGAACACTTTGGGTATGGCCTAAGAGCAGCATGGCAGCAGGCACCTCAGCTGAGGGATGGTAGCACAGGCTCATTCTTCTGCCTCAGTTGTCAGTGCTAAGTGGGGTGAGTACCTTCACAGGTCTTCTTCAAACTTCCCTTAGTCTTTTGTGACTGAATGCAGTTCTTTACAGATAGGAACTAACTCAAGTAAGCAGTTTGTGTCAAAGCCAGCACTCACCTCAGACTGCCTTTGAACTGTTTTCACTGTTCTTGATTGGACTGTTTGGGCATGCAGAAAGAATGAAAATAACATATTACTTGCTTTGCTGTGTAACTAATGGATATTTGATGTTTCCAAGTCTTGTGCATTTGAAATGGATGTATTAGTAAAATCCAGGGGAGGTGATAGCAATAGTGTGAACAAAGAAATGGAGAACAAAATGGAAAGACTGAGCTGCTGCAGAAAGGAGAAGGGCTTGAAAAATGGCAGCCTCAGTCTGACTGAGCAGTGAGTGCCCTGTCCAGGTTTAGAAAGGCTGGCAAGTTTGTGAGGTTCGTTTGGGTTTTTTTCACATTTGTCTTGGGTTTTTTTATGAAGTAGTAAGTCTTCTCACAGTTCTCAGAAGCATGTTACATATGGAATTGCTTTTTTTCTTACTCATGGCTTATCTGTTATCTTGCCCTGCTCCAACTCTGGGTTTGCCAGTTCTCCTAGATCCAGTGGGAGCAGTGCTGGGCTGGTTAAACTGGGTTTTATCAGTTTGTGCCATTTCCAGAGCCAGGGTGTTGTTTGCTCTGCACACCAAGCTGCAGCAGGGAGGCACAAGGACTCAGAGCCATGGAAATCATGGAAATCAGCCCCCTGAGCCAGGGAGCTGGGGCTGTGCTGCTGCCACAGGGCTGGACCTGCACAGTGCTGCCAGGCCAGGCACAGCGAATGAGCAGGGTCAGCTGCTCTCGGTCATTGCAGGTAGAAATCAGGCTGCCTATTTCAATTGCCGTGTAAATGACACCTTTATTGGATTCCTGTTGCACCTTCTTCTGAACAGGAGCTACTTAGAGCTTCTTGCTGTAGAAGTTTACTTGCAGAGATGAGTCTTCACTTGTTGATGAGATGTGTAGCCTGAAAAGCTCTTGCCAAAACTAAGACAGAATGAGAACATCAGAAATAAGGAAGAAAATCAGTATTCCTTGACCGTTTAGCAAGCAAAACATTCTGTTTTGTTTCAGAGATGGCTTTGTGTGTGTAAATTGTTGCTGGTTTTGTATATATTTGGTCTGTGTTTAAAAAGCTGGAGAGAAATAATTTAATTCTGGGGTAGGGTTTAATCAATTTATAATGCAAAGGAGCAATATTTGGTACTGAATTGAGCAGAATTACAGCTGTTTGAATTAAATATGTCACAGTTAAGTTGCAACAGCACTTTCAGGAGAAATGAACCCTGAAAGAGAAATGAGCAGTAATGTGGCACATCCTGACCCTTGAAATTCAAGCACAAAATACAGAAGAAAAAATGCAGAGCTTTTTTGGCATTATGAGAAGAACTTGCTTTTTGAACCCAATTGCAAGTTCTGATGTTCTGAAGTTGGATAAAGTTTTCAGAGGTGTTGTTTGTGAGAGTAAACACTCCTACTTGTGATACAGGACTGGATTAAAAGTTTGGAGTACTTTTTGTTGTAGTGACTGAGTTACTGTAACTGAAACAAATAGAGAGCAAAGTAGATTTTCAAAAAACCAACACCTCCATGTTGCAGGGATGTTTGTGTTCTGGTTCTGTTCTTTAATTAGTGGATTGCATGCTTATGAGGGGGGTGGGTATGGAGCAAAACACTGGACACTCCCTCTGGAAAGGTAGAAAATGCAGCAGCAGGATGTTCTCTATGTATTTCCTGCTGCCTTCCTGCCTGTTTCCAGGCCCTGGGCTCTGCTGGGTTTTCCTCTCTCATGCTATTTTGTCCTTTCCAAATGTTTGCTTGTCCTGGCACACTAAGTAGTGCTCTTTCAGGCAGAAATGCAGGTATGTCAATATTGTCATAGTGTTACTGTTTAATCTAGTTACCTTAGAGAGGACCTTGTAATTTCTGCAGTGCTACTATTCACCAAAATAATTAGCCTACACTAAACTGCAGTCCATTAAATTTGACCTGTGTGCTTAATACAGTAGCACAGGCACTGTAATCTCTAGCTGGGTGTTCATGAATTAGTGGTAATTGGCACACAGTTAAAACAAGCAAAAGGAGAGTGTAAGTATAAATGTTAGAATATAAATACAGCTGAATGGACTACCTACATCTACTACAATCTTAATGAGCAACCAAGAGAGCCTATGTCACAAATGCTGCTTGTAATCCTTCCCTTGGAACTTATAACTTCAAGCTCTGTAATCTGTTTTGCCTCTTTTCCCCCCACCTCCTTCCACAGGAGCACAGGAAGTTCAGCTGTGACATATAAAGGCAGGAAATGTGTAATGAATGAGCCAGGCCAATTTCTTCTGTAGCTATTCTATATGAATATTAATGCTACTTTTGAATGTAAGTTTCTGCTTGGGGTATTACACAGCTATTGAAAGTGAAGTCTAATCTTTGGGGTTTTTTTTTTCTCCTTAGAGCACAACAATGGAAGAAACAGCTATATGGGAACAACACACGGTGACTCTTCACAGGGTGAGTTCATACAATTGCCTGTGTGTGCCTAACGCAGGATACTGGTAGTTTTTGAAAACAATGGGAAAAAGCCAGATGTCAGGAAGTAAAAGGAGAGGAAGCTGTCATATTCCCTTGTTTAAATTTAGAAGTGTTGTAAAAGCTCCATGTGATAGCTCTGTTTGTTTGTTGGGTTTCAGAGATAAGCCTGCCTACGAATAAGCATGCTGGAAACAAAGCTTTAGATTACATCTGTACCAACTGAAGGGAGGCAGAAATCTGTGTTCATTCATGGCAGTGCTGTAACTCTTTGTGAAAGTTCTCAAACTTTATATGCAGGGACATAAAGCAATGTAGTTGTGTATAAATAAATGTATTCAAAACTGTCTTATTTGCTGCCACTTTCTTAATCCAGCTGGCTGGAAGTTGTAGTTCTGGGTGGTCAGAATGGGCACCCTGCACAAAGGAATGTGTGCTGGGAACCAGTGAATAGCAAAACTGCTTTTGCATTTAGACTGACTCCTCTTGTTTGAGTTACTCCTCAATGAAATGGAGGTCTGGTGCAGCTATCATGAAGCTGTACAAGAGATTAAGGAAGGAATTAATTGCATAGGAAAGGTCAGAGCAGGGTGGGATGCCACTTCTGGCAGCAAGTTAGTATTAAAGCAGCCACGGAATCATGCTCCAAATGCTGTATTCATCACAAAAAACCAGAGAGATGTGCAAGTGTTTCCTCAAGGGGGCAAGTTATATCATTTGCCTTCAGTTCATCATAGAATAAAGGCATTTTAAAATTGTGCCTTTGGTGGGATGAATGGACCTTGGACAAAAATGCGTGTAGGGCAGCTGGGCAGATAAAGTGTTAATTCTGTCAGACCTGCTAGCTGTTGATACTAAAGGCTTTAGTGTTGTTGATTCGATGTAACTGTTTGGGCAGGTGCCCTTTTGTGAAAGGAACAGTTACACTCAGTGTGACCCAAAGGCTGACAAAGTATCCCATCTCTGGCTGTGGCCACAATAAGTCAAAATGGAAATGTGTAGTGATGCTTATCTAGGCTACTCTTTAAGCTTCCAGCAGTTTTTAGGTCAACAAGTTTTTGAGCAAGAAGTGTTATTTCTATATATAATTAATTGCCCCTTATGTTTTCATCTTGAAGCTGTGTAGTCATCCCTGTAATCTCTATAAACTTCATTTTTTTGCTCATATTACTGATTAAATCAGTAGTGCTTCATAGACTAAACCAAGCAAAAAATGCCATACTAATACAAGGTTGGCTCATAGGCTTGGTGATAGCTCATTTTCTCTTGAAGGGGACCTTTTCCTGGTCAGTTGGAGTAGTAATGTCAGTGACACCAGAAGTGAGACATTTAGTCCATGCACAAAGAAATAAGATGTTACCTTGAACAAAATTTTCAATAACTGGTGGGATCCAGAGGTCTCATTTTTGGTTACACTTGCAGTATAGTCAGAAGACCTTCAATAGCATTGATGTGAAAGAATGATTTGATTATAATTTTGGTTATGATCTTTTATGTGTCAAAATTCTGCCAACTCTTCTGGTATGACTGTGTTGTTACCTGACGAAGTAGCTCTTAATTAGGTGTTGAAAGCTGATGATATGTACTGTTAATCACTTCAATAGCATTAATTTAGTCAGTTAAAAACAAACAGTTATTTCCATCTGCCAGATAACAAAACCAAACCCCTTATGCTAATATTAAACAAAGATGTGCTTAAAATTGTCCTTAACACTGGGAAGAGGTTTACTGGTGAATTCCAAGACTACTGTCAAAAGCCTCATTAGAAAGTCTTTTGGGAAGGAGGGGCTGGAATTTTTCACCATGATTTTTTGTTGCTTTTCTTTACCACCCTTCCAGTTTACTGGAGTGACTGCTACTTAACTCTTAAGAGATTGAGCCAGTCTCAGATTCAGCTAAAATTTATTAGGTAGCTACAGTTTATCTTTTATTGAGAGGGCTTCTGGGTTTATATACTTAATTGAAAGTACTTGAAGGAGGAACCATGTAGTTTGTATATCCCATGGGGTTTTTCCTACTTGGAGCTAAGTTCTGTGAGTCTGTGGTAGATGTGTGTCCTTCCCCCAAAGCACAGACACCAGGTATGTACCTACCTTTAGCCCATCCCACACTGCATTCCTGTGGGAAAGTAGAATAGTACCGCTCTCTTTTTTTTGTGTCTTTTTTTCTACAACATCTGACAGGTGAAGTTCTGATACAAGGATTTATTTAACGCAGTTTTACTTAAGGTACATGTTAGTATCTTGTATAATCTGTAGTGATCAACATCTTGCTATGTCCAGACATGTCTAGGAGCTAGGCTCAGCAGTTCTGATAGTCAGTTGTCTCTCAAGATGATGATAGGCAGCAGGATAAAATGGAAAGTAGGTAGGCTGGTTTTTACTAGAACGTTTCTTATGTGACCACTTAAATTTTCAGAAGGATTTAGGATTTGATTTTTGAATTGAGAGTGTTTGTGAAGACATTGATTTATTTTATTAGAAATTCTTTATCTGACTTGTAGGCCCTATTAACTATCTGTGTATGAGACTGCATTGTTTCAGGGCTTCTGGAAGAGAACATCAAAGTATGAAATGTACTAATCTCCATACTGATTTGATTTGCAAATCTACCTTTAAAAGTAGTATGGCAAGCAGCAAGATAAGGTTTACAGTGAGTTTCTGCTGCCCTTAGCCGGATGTCTGTATTCCTTACCATAAGTGGAGAATTCTAAAAACATTTTTGTTTATGGTGAAGGAAAGATAATATTTAAATGAAGTTTGACATAAATGTCTTTGCTATTATCTCTATTCTCCCTTTCCTTCCCCACCCAAATATGGTGCAAACTAAGTTCTGGTTTTTTAAGTAATGGAAAACTAAAAGTAGGAGTGTCATGAGAGGGGAAATATTACTGTTTTGGAAGGTTTTTTAGTAGCATATTTGTATAGGCTATTATATATTCTCTTTGACTTTAAAAAATAAAACTTAAAAAACCCTCAGCTCTGGTCACAAGTGGACATTTCAGATCCTCCTTCATGGCACCAAGTTTCACTTAATTCTTGCATCCCAGCCCTGATTTCTGGTTTATCTGTGTGGGATGTATTTTGAAAATAAGTCCATTCATCCTCTAATGAATGAAAATGGATGTAAAAGAAGCAGTGAGGTGTCCCCTTCCCATGTCCCCTACACTTAGATCAACTTCCTTCTTGGCAAAGTATGGACTAACTGCTTCTGAACAGTGAATCTCCAAATCTGTGTTCTAGTTCTGTTCCTATTCACTGCTTACAGGCAAGTCTGGAACATCTTTTTGTGACCTCTGATTTGGGAGGAAATCGGGAACAGGTTGGTTTTGGGCAGTAATTAATGTCCAAAAAGCTGAACATCATGTGTCTTGCAGCCAGATGCAGACTGCCATGTTGCCTCTGCTGTCACAGTAAGGTTATGAAACTCCTTGCTGAAGCTGGGTCATGTTTGTTAAAAAGTCAGAAAAAGAGAAGGTGAAGTCTGCCAGCACAAAGTGTGTGCTCTGTGAGATAGAGGGGTGAGATTGACCCAAATCTGATATTTTCTATCCAGTGACTGCATTTTTGTGTAGTTGAAAATTGCAGAATAAATTCTTGAGTAAAATACAGCATTTTAATGGTAATATCCTCAAAATGTTTTCTGGGCAATGGTAAAAGAGCTGGATGGTTTGCAGATCAGTTATATTTAGAAAGCTTATTTCCCACCCTCGCTGCTTCCAGGCAGAAATGTAAGCATCATTGTTGTATCTTGAAATATCTAACAGGAATAACTTTTCAGAGGCATTGACCTTGCTGTAGTGGCAGGTCACCCTAGAGGGAAAAGATTGAAGCAAATTACTTTTGTTAAGATGCAGATGATTTGCAAGTGCTGACAAGGTTTTGATGTATTTAATGGTACAAGTGATCTTGGTATTATTCGTAGGAACTGAGCCTGCAGTCATACTCCTGTGTGCTGCAGTCCTGTCAGCTCCTGAGCTGCTGAGGTCGAGCTGGGTAAATACCAAAATGGGAAAACTCACAGAAAGTGTTGCAGGAAGTGATATAGGGCTTGAGTCAGAGTTGCAGCTCAGTGCAATAGTTTGTTGTGCTTACTGAAGATTGAGGTCTTGCTGATGACCTCCTAAGGTCCAGGCCATAAAAATGCAAATGAGAACTCTAATCTCTTGGAAGAGACTGGGTACTTACTCCAAAACTCTCTGCATTCTAAAAGGGTTTATTTTTAATCTATCTCCTGTTACTGGATTGCATAGCATTGATTAGTTCATTGATCCTGCCTTCTTTCAAAAACTTGTATTGATCTCATGGGATGTTTTTATGTTTGGTATGGGAATGCAAATTGTGACCATTAGATATTGGAAAATAAAAGTGTTTCTCTTGTTTTTATAGGCCCCTGGATTTGGATTTGGTATTGCAATATCTGGAGGAAGAGATAATCCTCACTTTCAGAGTGGTGAGACATCAATAGTTATTTCTGATGTGCTGAAAGGAGGCCCAGCAGAAGGACTGCTACAGTAAGTGCCAGACTGTACCTGGGTGCTGATTCAGGGGCATTCATCTTTGTCAGCAGTAGCTTAACCTCCCAATTGTTTTGGTCTCAAGTTGTCTGTCTGTAACTGTTGGAGTAGTAGGTTTGTAATGCAGGCAGTTTGCTTGGGGGCACCTATTCACCAATATTTTCTTTTTGGCATAAAGTATTTATAGTGTGTCTTGTGATGTTTTTCATTAGAGAAAATGACCGTGTTGCAATGGTTAATGGAGTTTCAATGGATAATGTGGAGCATGCGTTTGCTGTTCAGCAGCTGAGGAAAAGTGGGAAGAATGCCAAAATTGTAAGTGAATGTCTTGAAGATTTAAAGTTCCATAGTCATAGAGCAAAAGTGAAATAGTGTAATGTCTGCCATGAAATTCAGGCATGATGCAAGGTACTTGAATAACACCTGTGTGATGTGTCAGGTTAAGTGATGATCGTGGTATGTTTTTCAAGTGGGTCACTCAAAATGTTTTTCAAATGTGAAGAATGATGGTTGCGTAGTGTGGCACAGGATAATTCAGACTCCTTTTCTTTATGGTAAAGTTCTCAGATTGCCAAATTGTGGCAAGTCAGCTTTGTTTAATATTTGTTTACTTTGTTGGATACACTTTTACTGAGTTTTTCAAAGCCTGGTGTATGCTAAAGGACAAGCTGTTCAGGCACTAACAGTTCTTTTTGTGCTCAGTAAACACTTTGCCAAAATAAAGTATAATTACTTTAATTCCTATAATTTTGTAGGCTTATTCTAAGTGGTTGGTTTTTGAACTTTTGCAAAACAGAAAAGGGTCATCACCAAAGGGTAGTAGTCCAGCTTTCTGTAGAAGTTTGGGGGTTATGTTACAAAAAAATAGAATAAAAAATGCACAATGTTTAGAAGTTGCTTAATTAATGAAAACAGACTTCTAGCTCTTGTAGAAAAGCTTTTCTGCTGACACATTTTTAGTGCATTTATGTGCTTTAATGCAGTTGCAAAGAAAGTGTGATGTTTTGCATTTGTAGATTTGGCAGCAGTTCTTTAAAGCTTACAGAAAGCAATGTGTGGCAAGCTGTGCAGGGCTTTCAGTATCTTAAATATTTGGTGTGTGGATTTAGGTTAAAAGAAGATAATTAATGAAAACTTTATGGTAGAACTTGGTTTTGTTCTGCAATACATAGCAAATAAATCTCTGAACAAGGCTGGCTCATATTCTGGAACCAGCTGTCTGTGCTGTACAAACCAACTTTGAACTTCCAGAGCGACTGCTCCCCTTCCTCCATGTCTTGCATAAACATTTTTTTGGAAGACTGGGAGACTTCAAAGTTGAGGAGAATCATTGTCAATAGCATACTGAGTATGCACTAGATTACATGTTAGCAAGAAAGGTTTTTAGCAGTGCCAGTAACTGATTTTGTGGTTTTAAGCAGAGAGAGGGCGTTCAAATATGCAGCTCTGAAGACAGAATATGGTGTTGTGCTACAAAGGCTGTTGATTGTTACCCTTTTGCCATTTGTGCAAAAGCATTAAAAAGAAGTAAAAGAACTGCAAAAACATGTTTCTAATAATCTGTATTAATTAGATATAATTTTATAATGAGAATGCAACAATTCAGGGCATTCACCAATACATCTGCATGTTGTGAATGCTGGGATTAGCTTGGTTTCTGACGTTAGTGCCACCATTAGCATTCCACAGCCAGAGGCTGATTGCTGCTGTTGGCTTGCAGACTATCCGAAGGATGAAGAAGATTCAGATCCCGGTGACTCGAGCAGAGCCTGACCCGGTGTCTGAGAACGAGGACGACAGCTACGACGAGGAGCTCCGCGACCCCCGCAGCAGCCGCGGCGGCCCCAGCGCCGGCAGGAGGCACGAGAAGAGCTGGGGCAGGGAGCGCAGCGCCAGCAGGGACAGGAGCTTGTCTCCCAGGTCAGACAGGAGGTCTGTCACCTCCAGCCAGCCTGCCAAGCCCACCAAAGTCACACTGGTGAAATCCAGGAAAAATGAAGGTAACTTGTGTGTGCATCTCTTGCTGAAACTTGTACTGCTTTCCTCAGTGTTGTGTGGGCTGAATGAACAGTGCTGTGACCAGTTTGTCCATTTTACCAGTAGCTGGCTGAAAACTTAAAAAGTGCTATTCTATTTCTGATTCTATTTTTCATATTCCAAAATCTGTGTGCTTAGTTAAGGGTAAAGTACTATATAATGTAAATAAATTCCAGCTGCAGCCAACATCTGGTAGTCAGCAGTTACATACCTACACTTTAGCTGAGTCTTTGTTTGGGTGTCCAAACAAGCTGGGTGTCTTGTTTGGAAGAAGAAAAATTGTAGGTAGCACCTCAGTTAAGCTGTTGAACTACAGCTCTGATTATAGGCAGTGTTAGAAAAAGAGACTGATATAAAGGTAAAGCTGTGACATATCCTGTTACAGCCCATTGTGTGCCAGCTTCACTTTCCCCTTTGTGTTGCCTGTGTAAATGCTATACAAATCAGTGTTGTAAATCTCCAGATACCTCCCTCTTTTCTACTGTAACTTCATCACTTTTCTTTTTCTTTTATTATGTAGAATATGGTCTACGGTTGGCAAGTCACATATTTGTGAAAGAAATATCACAGGATAGCCTGGCAGCAAGAGATGGCAATATCCAGGAAGGAGATGTTGTACTGAAGGTACAGTGTATGGTGGTGATGGTTGTTCAAAGGCAAAACTCACTGATACAACTCTGCCTAGAATTGGCTATGCCAGTAACATGATTATAGTTAATAGAAGATGTGTCACTTTTCATTAAATTATTTCAAAGATCAAATTTAATATAATATGAATCAACTTCTCTAAGAAAACTAAAATTACTAAGCCTTTTTGGTGTTATTCCCAAAGTGTAATTCAGACAAAAAATGCCTACTGTAAATACATAATAAAGACTATTGGAAAAGTATTGAAGCTTTGCTTAGTTATAAGTAAAATGTTGTGGAACTGTGCTCCTGTGCAGCACTTAAACTTGCCTTCAGGTTAATTTTTTTGTGTGGTTGTTTTTTAGTGCAATAAATATGCCCAGGGGTTAATTTTTTGTGCCCCACCCCTGGCAGTGTCCAAGGCAAGTGGATGGGGCTTTAAGGATCCTGGTCTAGTGGGAGGTGTCCCTGCCCATGCCAAGGTGGTTGGAACTGGATGATCTTTGAGGTCCCTTCCAACTGAGGCTATTCTATAATTGTAATTCATATTAACAATTTTTATTTCAAGGTAGTGCTGTGGATATGTTGGTGCAGAAAAATGGACCATTCTTTGCTCTGAGTATAGCAGTGCTGCTTCAAAAAATATAACTAATCTTTTACAAGTGTTGTATTAGTGCTAGATGCTTTAACTTTGAAAGTTGAAAATAATTTTATATTATGCAATATTTTGGATGAGTCCAATGGTCTTCCATTGTATTGTAGTAATTTGATAAATATTTTAACTACTTCCAAATATCATCAGATAGAACACCTCTCTTTTTGCTGGTGATTCACTGGGATTTTTTTAGTAAGTTTATATCTGTTCTTTTTTCCTGCTCTCTTCCAGATAAACGGCACAGTGACGGAAAATATGTCCTTAGCAGATGCCAAAACATTAATAGAAAGGTCAAAAGGCAAATTGAAGATGGTTGTTCAGAGAGATGAACGAGCCACACTGTTGAATGTCCCTGATCTTTCTGACAGTATTCATTCTGCTAATGCTTCAGAAAGAGATGGTGAGTATAAAAACTTGATTTCTAAGGAGGAAAGAACTCCCTATGTTGTCAAGATCTGAAATAGCTAAGTGGGATGAGAGGGTGGGGAGGAGAAGAGTTAGGAGTAAGATTGTAATATGGGTAAATTTTTGTTTGAATGTGATTGAAATCCACTCCTTCAAAAATGGTGGAGAAAAAGTTACAGTCCCTGTTCTTGTGGCTGTTCTTTCAGGAATATTAAGTTTGGTTTTTGTGTAATAATAAGCATAGATTTAACATCTTCATAAAAATTCTCTGCAAAAGCTTATTCCCATTTAAGCAGGTCATGCCACCATTTAAATTACAATCATTTCATGAAAAAACAACTTTTATTTAACAGACATTTCAGAAATTCAGTCGCTGGCATCAGATCATTCCAACCGATCACATGACAGGCCCCGCCGCAGTCGTTCACGATCTCCTGACCAGAGGTCAGAGCCTTCAGACCATTCCAGACATTCTCCACAGCAGCCCAGCAACGGCAGGTGATGGCAGCATTGTATTATTTTTAAATCAACTATTTAATGTAACATATAAGTTGTAGGAGTGCTTGGATTTATAAGGGGTAACAAATGTGAAGCAGAACTATGGAGGCAGTAATATGACATTCTTTGTCTCAAGAGATGCAGATTATATTGATCTGAATGTTTTAGACTTGAGGAGAAACTGAGCCTTTCTTTAGTGTTACATCTTTAAACATAATCATAGAGCATGGTTGTATGAATGACAGTCTAAGTTTGATAGCAATATATGTTACTGAATAATGTGTAGCTGTATTTTGGTTTTAGAAAGCACTTAGCTGCAGGTAGATTTGAGATGACCTGTAGCACAGTTCCTGTTGCATGTCCAGCCTGGGTAAACTTGCTGAAATCTTGCTTTGTTTAGGCATGGGGTTATCTTATGTTTCTGAATACATTTAGTTCCTGCAAAACAAGGTGTATTTCCCAACAGGTTTAGCTTTTGCACTCTATTTTTAATATTTGAACTTGGTAATGGAACATTGATTATAATTATTTAGTACGTAAGTCTAATTTGATATGAATTCAGAGAGAAGTAATGTACTGTATGGTTTGGAGTTTTTTCTCTTGAAATATGAAACTTTAGTCCTGAATAACAAATCTGCCCAGTTTTGCATTTCCACAGTTTGGAAATAGACGTTCTAATTTACTGAAATAGCATTTCAGTGTTGAATTTCAAATTCTATTAAATATTTGAATGAGAAAAGTTTCTTTTTTGACTGCTCGTAATAAGATGGAGCAGAAATTAGAATTGATCTGTACAAATTTCAAATTCAAAGCTTCTATCTGAATATTTTTAGATGCTGTTCAAAAACTCTGAAAAACCGAATTGCAGCTGGCCATTTCATTAAAGATATGCCTGATTGCTTGTTAATAAAATTGGTTTGCCAAAGGGGAAAATAACATACCTTCAAGGCTTTTAGAGTCTTTTAAAGATCAATACAACAGCAAGAGAGATTGTACCTGCATGTACACCTGCTTGGGGTTATGGGTTACAGACATTTTTGCTTCTCGTATGTGTGCATTGTTCAGAGGGACCGCAAGGCATGAAAGCTTGTTTTCTAACAGGAACCACATTCATGGAAAACACTTAAAAGCAGGGTCCCAGAAGCAGGGCTTTGATTGTGAAGGTTGTGAGATCTCTGCCATATTTCCAACCTGTTTGTCTTGACATGCATTTCTAGTGCAGCCTGATAAAGCTTGAGGAGAGAGGAACCAAAAAAAAAAAAAACCTGTTAGAACTATGACTGCCTTAGCCTAGTGTTAGTGCTTTCCTGTCCTATTGCAGAGGCTTAGGTAGATGGTCACTTCCTCCCTGTAGACCAAACTGTGTAAGAATCAAACCTTCCCCGAGAGGGAACTTTGAAGTTATCTCAGCTCTGAATGCATCCGTTACATCTTCTGTACGAGCAAGAGCTGCTTTGGCATGGCTTGACTTCCTTTGCAACATGTCCCTTTCAAGATCAGAAAATCTGGGCCCTGAGCCATGTGAGGAAAAACATGTTGAGAGCAACTTCTCTTTGAAATGGTTGTTTGTGCAAATTTAAATCTACTGTGAGATCAAATTAGCTGTTAACTCCTTACTCTTTTTTGAATTTGCTGGAAAATTTGGAGGAAGAGAAAGGCTTGAGAAAGGCCTGAGGAAGAATTGTGCAAAAAGTCTTCCAAGTGAGCTTAAGGAGGATGTTAAAAATGTATTGAAGATAATGAGTCTTTATTTAGCCACTGTTCTGCCAAGCGTTTGTATGTTAATGAGGAGGGGAGTTCCAGGGGAATCCTCTTAGTCCTTGAGTACAGACTGACATTTCTTGGTTTGCACTAAAGTACAGAAATCTGCTAACAGATCTGCCTCAGTATTGCTTTGGGGTCTGACAGGATCTTCAGTGTTGTCCACCTTCCAGTATTCCTCACTGGTATGTACAGCAGGCTGCTTGCAATGTTCCTGGGTATAGGGTTTCCAGAATAATTGCTGTTTGATCACTCTGTAAAGCATTAAATAGTGCCGTAGTTTTCTCTAGTCTAAAGAAAGTTCACAGATGTCTCTTGAACAATCTTTTAAAAACTCAAATTCTAAAACATTTTCTTTACTTACTCACAGAAAGAGCTAATTTTGCTTTCTATAATCTATGAAGAGTTGTGCTTATAAAGTTAGAATGAGCACAAGAGGTGTCTGTAGCTAAGCTGGAGACTCCCTCAGGACCAGTAGCACACATCCTTTCTTAGCTGTCTGCTCTTACTGCTGCCACTGAGCAGCTGTTGAGCTGGGCAAGCTTTTGGTGTGACCCATCCCAAAGACTGGCATTTAAAGCCAGGTGCTGCCAAACTTCCCAGATGGTATCTCTGGGCTGCCCTTTACTAATTGAAAGAATTCCTGCTTGGGAACTCTGTCCCCTGTGCTGACTTCCTCACCTAGGTACTGGAATAGCAAAAACATCCTTTGATACATTTCACACTTCAGCCTCAGCAAGAAGGATTTGGTGGCTTGAAGAAATCAGTGTAGAGATCATTGTTATTAGTGGAAGGATGAGACTGACTTCTGTAATACCCTTGTCAATTTATATGTAGGGTGAGAGCTTGGTTGTTCTGTCCATTTTCAAAACAAGCTGAAAAACTAGAATATAAGATAAAAATCAGCCCTATTTTGAATGTTTTTAGGAAGATGCTACTTTGTTCTTATTCTTCTTATGTTAAAGAGTTTGAGATGTGCTAAAATCACATTTGGGAAGAGCCTGCAAGTTCATATTTTCCATAATTTCCTGTAGAGACAAACATTGTGTGTTGCAGATCATCTTTTCTACCGTAGTAGCACTAACATGTAGCTGAATGTATTTTGTAATTTTAACGTGTTTGTGGTAAGCACACTTTGAAAAGATGTCAGGGAGAGGAAGTGAGGTAAAGGGGCCCTGACACAGCACAGATGTTAAACAATAGTGTCACAGTGCACACAGGGAACAACACTTTTGTCTCTTGGGAAGTGCAGCTGTCAGTTTTTAACAAGTTTCCCTCACCTGGAACCAGTGGTGGCATCAAGTTGTTTCCTGTATCAGCTTGTAATGTGAAATATTCAGGGTTTACTGGAAAGTTTAAACAAAATCAAGGAAAAAAATCACCTCCCCTGCTTTTCTGATGTTTCATTTTGTTCTAGCAACTTTTTCCCTTTTGAAATTTCATGTCTTAGGTAGATTAGACCTGACCATTTGCAGGCTTTTGAGTTGCAGTGTGTATTTGCCTGCACACATTGCAGCAGCCCAGGAGCCTGTGGCTTCAGATACTCACCTGACTATTTTGTGCTGTGCCCTCAGTGTCTGTATTTTAGTTACGGTTCTTGAGAGCTTCCACATTTGCATTCTCTTGATGTGTACAGGAATCAAAGCAGTATAAAATTACACTGGCTTTGGACTGTGTAGGGGAAATGTAAAATGAATTTTGTCTTTGTGTAGTAACTATAGTATTTTTGCCTTATTTTTGAAGCAAATAAGCAGATATTGTTACTTGAGAGTAATGCTCCTTTCAAATGTTAGGAGATGCTTGGAAACAGGTAGAGAGGGCTCATGGGGAAATTTACTGTAGTGTCTGATTAACTAGTGCTCATTATCCAGAAATCTTTGGGGAGTGGAATTAGTTACAGCTTACAACATTATAGAGGTTTTTTGTTTCTAGGACACTTAGCATGCATTTAAATAGCTAAATATTTGTACCGGTTTTTAATAAGCCAGGAACTATTTTCAAGGGAACAACCAGTCCAGTCATGTTTTAGTCTGATTCTGTCTATCTTATGCACCTAAACGGGAAATCCAAAAGAGGAATAAGAAAATCTCTATCAGTGATGTTTGGGAATGAAGTAGAGGGATAAATGCTTGCTTTTAATTTTGTTAGACATAGTGGTTTTAGCATCCTTTTAATCAGCTGTGGGAGCCTCCAAAAGGGACTCTTATCTGGATAAAAAGAGGCATGAATAGGGATTTTAAATAAGCTACTGTGCTTGTTTTTATCAATGACTTACAACAAGATGGTTGTTTATAATGCGAGAGTGCTTCACTTCACAGTTTGTTGTGGAGATTGGAGTACTTTCCTGTATTCTGTTTAGCTGCCTTCAGGCACATGGTTTAAAACTGGCAGAGGAATGCACTGAGAAGTTGTAGTACGTCTTGGCTGAATAGCTAAGCATTGTTTCTCATATTTTAGACTTCATTTTGCTTCAGGAAAGCACATTCTACTTATGTTTCAATTTCTGTAATTTCTTGTATTCTTTACTGCATGTCTTGGATGAGCAGACTTGCCAGAATCTGTTTTCTGAAGCTGTATTTCTGACTCTTGAAGCATTATTTCTGATGAGGATCTTATCAGTCTGTATGAGGATTTGATCCACTTGTGCTTTATGGGCAGGGATGCTCATTATTGCCCAGCAGCACCATCTAGCTGTTAGTAGTGCAGGACTCCTCTCCTTTTTCCCTCCAGTACAGACCTCTTCTTTATCAGAGCAGATGGGTTTGCACCTCCTGACCAAGCCATTGTTATTCTTGAGAAAATACCTTTTTTCCCCACTTCTTGGCAAGTCAGTCTGGTACTATATGAAAGGCTGCTATTTGTGTCTGTCTTACTTCAAATATTCTTTAAATCCTTGCTTATTTGCCAAGTCCCAGGAAGGAAACTTTATTTTTCTAGCTCATTATTAATATTCATCTGTTCCAACCCTATTAAATTATTTAGTGTTCATCAGATAGCAGTGTAGTGGTTAACATTTCAACATGCTGCACATGTTCAGTTCTGCTGTAGTACAGCTGGTAGCTGTAGCTCAGTACAACAATACAAGAATACCTGATCATCTTTTGAACTCAAGGAATAGAAATTACATTCTGTAGAATTTTCCTTGTTTTCATCGTTTAAAAACAAGATAACTTGTCCTAACTTTCTTCAGTTTGTGCTCCAAGTGTGTGTAAGAAATGCATAAGAAGCAACAAATTGTGTTTTGACTAAAATGTGTGGATGAGAAGCACTCTCCTCTTGTCACAGCTGTGAATTGAAGGCCTTATCCTCTGAGGAGATGAGAAATGAGGGACATATTTATGTGGGCCTTGGCAGGGCTTTGCAAGGATAAAAGTGCCACACCAGCAGCACTTGTGTTTCAGGGCAGCTGACACAGAAGGGAGCAGATCAATTAGCTTGGTCACAGCAAAACCTAAGAATCAAGTCTAAAAATCCATTCTTTCTATAGGAAGGGGTGAGAAAAAGACTATTGTAGTGGATTTTCTTACTTTCTTCCCTTTGCTTCTCAGTTCTTTATATATCTATCAATATACAGCATGTGTGTGTGAAGCTTTAGAGTCTGTGTCCCATGTGCTGCTGCTCTCTTAACTGCTGTATCTAGGGAAGTCCTTTGTTAACGTGCTATTAGGGACAAAACACTAAGGTTTAGAAATGGTAAAAACTGTTAATCATGTGATAGTCTAAGAACAAAACCTTCCTAAATAATGATGGTGATCCCTTACCCTCAACCTGATGAATGAAAGTATTTATTGCTTAGTCTTAGTAGACTAAAGATTATAGAAGCAGTTCTGTATGCAGAGTGGAATCTTTTTTTCTAATATAGTCATCGAAGCAGAGAAGATGAGAGAATAACTAAACCTGGAGCTGTCTCTACACCTGTAAAGAATGCAGATGATATTTCTAAAGCTGTGGAAGAGGTGACAGTTGAAAGAACTGAAAAACAAACTCCACCACTCCCAGGTAAAAACATTAAAATATATTAATTATTTGTGTTGTTGAGAATGGATGACCAGTAAAAACTTAATGCTCTTGCATGTTTGTGGAATGACTTTCAACTCTTAAAACAGACCAAGTCTTAATTTTTATTTTTGGATACAAACAGTCTTTGTAACCATAATCTCATTTATATCTTAGGTTTTCAGGACCAAAACTCTTTTAAGTTGTGGAGTCTGTCATTATGTAGGGGTCAAATTTCAGTGTTTAGGGTTGTAGTTATAAGTGATAGTTGTAAAGAGTTTTGTACTGATTTCTCAGACAAGATTAAAATCGGTCATTTCTGAGTGTTCAGCAGTAAATGTGTTCTTATGGGTTACTGTAGCAGATTATATTTGTAACAACGATGTATTTAAGCCAGTGTAGAGCTCCTCTTCCCAAGATGCAACTCACAACACTCCAAAATGCTTTGTTCATAGAGCACTTAACTAGAGTCAAGGACAAAGAAGGCAGGTTAACAAATGCAGTACAGCTAATCAAACCAGAACAAAATCTCTTCCCTTTTTCCCAAAAGAAAAGCATAAGCTAAATGGCAGCAGATAAAAGCCAGATGGTGTAAAAAAGGAAAAAAACAAAACAAACAAAACAAAAGATGATACAGGACACTGTTCCGGGCAGGCTGGCACTTACAAGATTTTTGTTTACAGAATGAGGCACTTCAGTGAAATTACAAGTGGAGAAAGGAGCTGTGCAGATGGTTTAGAGGGAGCTGTTACTGAAAGGCTGGGTGCAATGAGAGAATGCACATTCACTATGTGCATGAAAATACTTGAGGACCTAAGGGATGAGCAGTGACACTTCTGCATGTAGTCAGTAGATTAGTGAAGAGCTGGAAAGGTTCTGATGTTGATAAACTCTGAAAGATCTTAAAAATAAAAACAGTAAGTTTTCTGATACAACAGCCATTATTAAAAATATGGTCCTAAAAGCTGACCTTTTACAGCAGTGTTATGAAGAGAGGCAAATGAAGTAATTTTTATTTGCCAAGATGGAAAAGGACATGGTAGTCAGATTAGAAAGATGAATTCTGCGGTTCTGTAAGATACTGAAGATTAATAATTGGCATAATACCAAGGCAGCCAGATAGGCAACCCTTAAGATGGTTCTTAATCCAAAATAATGTACTGATAATTGGTCTGAGGGGCTAGCAAACCAGTGATAAATAGTGTTGGGGGTTTTGTTGGTTGGTGCGGAAGGAGAAATGTTCAGTTCTTGCATGAACGGAAGGAGGCACATGGGAATTCTTAGTTTGGGTGGGAGGAGTTGTAGATCAGTACATAAAGCTAATATTTAAATTAATGTCTGCAGATAAAATTCACTTGCCCAAGAGAAACTGAGATTAAAAAGTGTAGCAAAGGACATAATCCTTAACAGCCTCACAAAAGCTCTGGGGAAATGAGGATCCTTCCAAGGCTGTAATAAAATGTTAGAGAGATGGTTGGCAGAATCTGTGATGGTTTGCTGCTTAGACTGGGGGCAAGGACAAGATGACTGTCATAGTTCATTGTGTCAGAAAAGGATGGGAGGAAAGTATTTGTTGGGAGGGATCAGAGACTTAGCCTAGCAAAGGTTCATTAGAGACTTAATGGAAAATGCTGCGTTACTGTATGGGAAGGACCAGAATGGAAAATACTGTGTTACTGTATGGGAGGGACCAGAGTCACATTAGAAATAGGCATAATTACCCAATTGTTGCCTGAAATTCCCAATTTCAAACTAATCTGTTCAGTGATTTGAAAGGAACATGGTGCAGTTGTTGGTAAGATCAGGAATATTAGACTTGCTCAAAGTCAGCCTTGTTTGAAATCAATTTTTTTCCTAATGAGGTATGAAGGAATTTTGGGAATATTTACTGAAGTAGTAGTTAGGCCAGTAATCACACTGCTCTGAATGGCATGATGAGATTGTCTTCTGTTGTAAGTTTACTAGTATTTTACTTTTAAGTGGGTCTAAGTGGGGTGGAGGGAAGGCTACTGAAGAAGTCACCAAGTCTTAACTAAGTTAAACTTCACATTTTCATCTTTAAATGACCAAATGGACATTGGGAATCTTTGGTATTTTCGTAGAACCAAAGCCAGTGTATGCACAAGGAGGTCAGCCAGATGTGGATTTACCAGTCAGTCCATCTGATGGTCCTTTACCCAATTCAACCCATGAAGATGGAATGCTCCGGTAACGTATCTCTGAGCTCCCTTTGAACCTGCCTGCTTCTTATCCAACCAGACTTTTATCCAGGGTAGTCAGTAACCTCTCTCTGTGCTCTCATATCATGTCCAGTACTCTGTCCTGACCCTTCTGTTCACAAATGATAGGATGAAGACATGAGATTTATTTCTGAGACTTGTAGGCATTTACACTGTGTTATTTACCATTGTCAAGTCTATTCATTTCTATGGAAATTAGCCCTTAGAATAGCCAACAGGTGAAAAGGATTTCCTGGGCTTGTCTCTCACTCCTCTGTCCCCATCTCCAAAGAGAGGAAAGTTACTGTAGTATATTCTTTACCTTTCATAGTAATTGGAGAGCAGTGAATAAAGGTTACTGCAGAAATGTGCAATGTCCCAGCATGGAATTAAGTCTGCTTCAACTGGCATCTCCTTTATGGGCATTAGTGTACTTGAGAATAGATTCTAGTTTGGTTTGACCTCAAATTCATCTTGATCTCTTCAGAGCCAAAATAGATCTGTATGCCAGCAGAGCTCTTTAAAAGGAAGAATGTTTTTGGAAGAGAGAGTCAGTGTCTCACATAAACACTATGAGTGTAAGACAGACAAACCATACTAAACATGTACATGCAGGTGGGTTTTTTGGAGTGCTGCTATTGAGCATGTTGTATTGCTGCAGTTGATGAGCAGTTAATGGTATGTATAGCAAAATATCCACTAATTGACTAACAAGCAGATTACTTCTTTGCATGTTTCAAATTTACCAGGGTATTTTGGGCTATTACACCAGTAAGTGGAATATTTTCTGAATTTCTAGGCCAAGCATGAAACTGGTAAAATTCAGAAAAGGAGATAGTGTGGGCTTGCGACTAGCAGGTGGCAATGATGTTGGCATATTTGTAGCTGGTGTTCTGGAAGACAGCCCTGCAGCAAAAGAAGGATTAGAGGAAGGGGACCAGATTCTCAGGGTATGTCAAAACTGTTAACATTACAAGTAATGTTTTGTTGTACCAAAGTAGGTTTTCTTTCTGTAGGATTGAATATTTTGTCTTTGTAGTTCATACACCTTTTTTTCTGTATGTATTTATTAGATGATTTACTAGGAGCAAGATCTCTTTTTACTGTACTGTTGCTAGGAAGGTTAGTAAGTTTTTGACACAAAATTTTGTAGTCTAATTGCGTTTATCAAGTTATTTGATTTCATGTTGAGTGACTAAGTTGTCAGTGCTCTGTGGGTCACTGATGTATGTAGGTGCTCCATAATGAGTATAAAATGAACAGCTACCTATTTTCCTGGAACTGTGCTTTTACTGAGAAATAAAGTGGGACTCTTTAGAGGTACGAGAGGCATCCTGAGATATGTGCACTTGGTATGTATGAAATTGAGTAAGAAAAAAATCATAGCAATAGATTGATATTTTCTATTGTATAATTAAGTCTCTGTAATAATTTCATATGCTAATTCAAACTGACTGCTTCATTGATACCAGGTAAATAACGTAGACTTCACAAATATCATCAGAGAAGAAGCTGTCCTTTTTTTGCTTGATCTTCCTAAAGGCGAAGAGGTCACCATTTTGGCACAGAAGAAAAAAGATGGTAAATATTTGTATATTCCATTACCATGGAAATGATGTAGTGGTCTGCTTAGAACAGCATTAAAAACTCTAGTGAGCAATAACTAACTGCTGGCCTGCAGGAAATTCGCACCTTAGACTATTGAGTCCTTTTGCCTTTGGGATAATGGAGTGGAGACTGATCTGGTGCCAGTATACACACACCCACACCCCCCTAAACAAACAAACAAAATCCCAAACAAAAAATGCCTCTACAGAATAACCCCTACCACCTAAGTAATGTCTTGGCATTATCCTTGGAGGAAGTAGAAGAGTCAGTTGTGATTATGCCATTGAAAATGAGTGGTTATGCTGATGGGTTTGTACATACAAACTTCTTTTCTCAAGATGAATTCCTTCCAGGGCGAATGAAGTAAGCTTGCACTTGGATCAAATTCTTGACTATGAAAGTTGAATTGATGTTAGTAGAGTTTACTATAAATAGTTATGGTGCTTAAAATAGAGCAGCTCTGAGACATTAAGGCTTCTTGAAGTAAAGTACATTTAGAACAAGGAGAATTAAGGTGAGGCATTGCTTTGTGTAATTCTTGTGAGCATTATAACATCACTTGAACTTACATAACACTTGGTGTTTTGTGATTTCTTTTCCTTCTCTCAGTCTATCGTCGCATTGTTGAGTCTGATGTAGGGGATTCTTTCTATATCAGAACTCATTTTGAATATGAGAAGGAATCTCCTTATGGACTAAGTTTCAATAAAGGTGAAGTGTTCCGGGTGGTGGACACTCTGTACAATGGCAAACTGGGTTCATGGCTGGCCATTCGAATTGGGAAGAATCATAAGGAAGTGGAAAGAGGTATCATACCTAACAAAAACAGGTACGATCCTGCAATAGTTAAATTACTGATTCAAACCCACAGCTTTAAATGGCACCTGTATCATGAATGACTGGACTTCTTGCAGTACACAGGTTTATAGAATTGGTTAAGTAAGAAACAGTGTAAAACGTACTGAAGTAAAATATCTGTGGATTTGCTTTTGACTTGAATAAACCTTCTTTTCAATACAAGAGATAATACAAGGATGTAATAAGGTTTAGAAATGTGATACCAGGCTCAGTAGTTGTCTTGTAGTTCATAATACAACAGGCAGGGACAGTGTTTTTTTTGAGTGTGAGCTTGCTAGTCAGGCATTACTCCAGAAGCTGGCTTCTTGGTAACTGGGATTTGTTGTCACCTTAGAGCTGAGCAGCTGGCTAGTGTACAGTACACGCTTCCAAAGACAGCAGGAGGAGACCGAGCAGACTTTTGGAGATTCCGAGGCTTGCGGAGCTCAAAAAGAAATCTCCGGAAAAGCAGAGAGGATCTTTCTGCCCAACCTGTTCAGACCAAGTTTCCTGCCTATGAAAGAGTTGTTCTTCGGGAAGGTATGGCTTCACTCTTACTGCACTGTACAGCTTTGTGTGCTTTAGTTTGGAAAAGCCAGTTTAGTTAAATGTGTCTTGCATTTGGTTTAAGCAGTCAATATATCTTGACTTTTCTTTTTTCCTTCAATTCTAGCTGGGTTTCTCAGACCTGTAACCATTTTTGGTCCAATAGCTGATGTTGCACGGGAGAAACTTGCTAGAGAAGAACCAGATATCTTCCAAATTGCAAGTAGGTGTGAGATCAGGTTTTTCTGCAGTTAGGAAATAGCTTTCTTTGGGTAGATTGTTTCTACATTATTACTTTAGTTAACGTATGTAACAAGACATTGACAATGTAAAGGTACAGACTAAATGTAAGTTCTTCTACTACATTGCTGCTAATAATTCTCTTAAGACATATTACTTCTATTTATAGCCACCTCAAATTTCATTTTAATTCTGTATCTCATCCTATTTTTAAGTGCTTTTGTAAAGATGTGATTTTTATGGCCATAATGGTGGTTAGACTCATGTATGATATGTAATCAGAAGTGTCTTCAAGCTGAATTGACAGCTTGAGCTATGAAATGGTATGCTTTATCTTAATAAGGGAATGTAGAATATGTTGGAAACTTACATTAGGTTTTTACTGTGTTCTCTTTACCAGAAAGTGAACCAAGAGATGCTGGTACTGACCAACGCAGTTCTGGCATTATTCGTCTCCACACTATAAAGCAGATAATTGATAGAGTAAGTCTTCTGTTGTTACTGGACTTTTAATACAAGAAAAGTAAAACTGATAGCATGAAGTAAAGTGTTGGGTGTTTTAAATGTAGAATGGTAACTTACTGTGTTTGCTTTAAAAGTAACTTTCTCATCTCTCTGTTGGTTAATAAGAAAAACTCTATCACCCTTCTTCTCTGTATTAATAACTGCAGCCTGGATGTGCTTCTAGGCTTTGTTCCAGAGGCTGTTGTCCTCTCTCCATTAAGGCTCTTTTAGGCTGTTTCCTCTTTCATTTAAAGCCATGGTGTGACATTATAGCTAGAAATGGTTACTTTATTTATGAAGTTGTTCGTTTTGCCCCACCCCAGTGTACAAATTGATTACTTGACATAATTATTATATAAGTGTGAGGACTAAGAAAGGGTTCTTCCATCTCCCTTCCTTAATATCCTTAAAACCTATACCATTAGTGCATTATATGAGGTTCACCTATTCATTTCCTTGCTTTAAAAAAAACTGGAAGATTTTCAGATGCTGAAGTATGAGAGGGGAAAAAAGCTATAATAGCAGCAAAGTCAGCATGCTTCATGCTGTGTGCCTGATTGCATTGAATGAAAGCTGGCCAAGTTCTGCACTCACAGTGAATTATTTTGTAAAAAGGAAGATAGAAATGTGTAATGGGACTATATCTTGTGTTTCAGTCTTTGTTTTTTTCCTGTTTGCAGAATGCTGATAGGAAATGGCTTCTTTTCAGTGTCTGCTTACTTTGAGGAGATTTTAAAAAAATATAATTAAATGTAAAAAATCCTAGAATTATACAGTGGTCCCGCAGTTCAAAATGTATATGCCTATTTAGGCTCATATTGGAATTGGTTTGGTTTTTATTATTTTGTTAGTTTGAATAGGAGAAGGATTTAAATCAATACTTTGAAACAGTGAATTCTCTGAAGGTAATACAAAATCAGTTTGTGGAGTATATTAAAAAAAATTCATCTAGGACATAAATGATTCACTTTCTTGCCTCTGTCCCTCTTGTCACTGCAGGACAAACATGCTTTGTTAGATGTCACCCCCAATGCAGTGGACCGTCTGAATTATGCCCAGTGGTATCCAATTGTAGTGTTCCTAAACCCTGACTCTAAGCAGGGAGTAAAGACCATGAGGATGAGGTTGTGCCCAGAGTCACGAAAAAGTGCCAGGAAGCTGTATGAAAGAGCTCACAAGCTCCGCAAAAATAATCACCACCTCTTCACAAGTAAGTAACAGACAGACTGGATTAGAATTGCTGAGAGGAAAGGGGAGGCAAGATGAGAGAAGCTTCTACCTCCAGAATTTTCTGCAAATGGAGCAGGCCAAGCAGTGACAGACTTGCTCAGGCTTTGCCATTCAATAACCAGTAGTTAATTGGTGTGTGCATCATTTGCACATGACTGCTCAAATGTAAAGCAATCTGAAACATCAGAATGACATTTCTAATAGGTCTTGTGGCTTTGCAGGATCATCAGCCAAAATCAAAACTTGAATAAATAGGAAAATGATGTAACTTTATTGTTTTAGTCTGGCTAAACTCAAGCCTCTCTTTATTCTAAGCTACTGTTAATTCAGCGTTCCCTGTGGGATAAAACGTCCCAAACCACATCGGGCCTTAAGGTTGCTTTGGATGCTACTTTACATTACTCTTTAAATCCATTATTTTAACCTACCAGGTTATATTGCTTTTATTACTCATGGTACAGATCCTTCTTGTAGTTCTGCAGAAATCATAAGTCAAATTAATCTTCTATACTTCTAGCTACCATTAACTTGAATTCAATGAATGAAGGATGGTATGGAGCTCTTAAGGAAGCAATTCAGCAACAACAGAACCAACTGGTGTGGGTTTCAGAAGGAAAGGTAAGAAATAATGTTTGGGGGGGAAATGGCAAAACAGTGTTCATGAGAGGTTTTCTGTGAAGATCTAAAGCAGTAATGCCTCCTGGCTGTGTGAGCTGCTCAAAACTGCTTTGTCACTGCATTATAGCACTTACTCTGTTAATGAGAGCTGTACAGTTTGTCCTTATGCATGTAGGTGTTTAGTAAGGGAGCATTTGCTTATTTGCATTGTTAACTGGAGGATATAGTAATGCTGTGAAGATTTTGTGGGGATTGGATGGGTTTTTGTCAAGGAACTTCTGGGAATTTCACTGCATGGGTTCTCAGGGCTGGGATTCCCTGATGATGGAATGTGTTTTTCATTATTATAAAGGCAAGTGGCATATTCATGTTCTTACTGACCTTTCTGAGAACAGTTGTGAGAAAACACATGCTAAATCACAAGTTAGTATTCTGTGTTCCCCACTCAATCTCCACTTACCTTCTTGAGCTGCATGTTACTCTGTGCACATTAGATCCATCCTCTTGAGGAACTCTTATCAAGTGAAATGCCAGCTACAAGTAAGCAAATGATGAATCAGCTGTTGTTGTGGGTTTCTTAATTAGATCTGGATTAGACCTTAGCTCCTTATATGTACCTGCAAATTAATGATTCTGATATCATAGAACCACTTTAAAAGTGCAGCTCTCTATTTTTCCAAGCACTTTGATATCTGTGAACACTGCACTATCCCCTTACTCTGACAGCCATCTGGTCCTTCAGTAAAATTATTCCAGAGAGCTGGGCTGCAGATAAGTCTTTTAGGTCTCAACACACTCAGTGATGGAAACCTGATTTCTTGTCCCCTGTGATGATATTGATGCTGAATTTGATAAAGCTCCCACATTCTACATTGCAAGAGAAAGGGTGTTCTTTAGAAGGTATTTCAATAAACGTGTACCCCAATTCTGTTTGCCACAGGCAGATGGTGCTACAAGTGATGATCTTGATTTACACGATGACCGCCTTTCTTACCTCTCCGCTCCCGGCAGTGAGTATTCCATGTACAGCACAGACAGCAGACACACGTCTGACTATGAGGACACAGACACGGAAGGGGGTGCTTACACTGATCAAGAACTGGATGAAACTCTGAACGATGAGGTTGGGACTCCTCCAGAATCTGCTATTACACGCTCCTCTGAACCCGTTCGAGAGGATTCTTCTGGAATGCATCATGAGACTCAGACTTACCCTGCTTATGCATCTCAAGCTCAGCCACAGCCAAATCTCAGAATAGACTCTTCAGGATTTAAACCAACTACTACTCAGCCGGTAAGAAAGTCATTTTGTACCCTGATCACTAGACACTCACTTAAGGTTGCAAGTTCTTTTGAATAAGAAATGTCCATTTATATGCTGCTTACCAGTGTTGTGTGCGCATACAAGAGTCTGTCAACAGCAACAATACATTACAGTGAATTGGAGTATCAGCTTGCCCTGCCTGTTTTAGTGACTCATTGACAGGAGGGGGATTGAAGTACCATTCTACTTTGATTAAATGTTTTGCTTTCATAATCCTCAACCTAATGAATTTATGGAAGAGCTTGTGCATGATACTATCAGTACATTTCATTCTACATCTAGCTGCATTGGTCAGAGCATCACTTATATTACTTTAATATAAATCAGAAAGTCATACATTGGTTCAATAGCAGTATACTTAAAATATTTTAAACACTTCACAGAAAGCAGAAGCCTCACCTGCAGTCCCTTACCTTTCCCCGTCGCCTGAATCAAACCCTGCAACCTCATCAGCCTCTGCAGTAAATGCTAATGTAAACCTAACTAATGTCAGACTGGAGGAGCCTACTGCTGCTCCTTACAACTCTTACCAACCACAAGCGGGCCCCTCAAGAACAGCGAGTACTGAGGGAGCTCATGTAGTACTAAGAGACCAAGAGCCATCATCCTTACCGCCGCATATAGACCCAGCAAAGGTACCTGTGCCACCTTGTTGTGCTGATTTCCTGCTATACATCAAGCTAGCACATCAGCTTTGTTTTGCCCTTATTTGAAGAATTCCTTTTAATTTTTTTTCTTCTAAGAGAATCATGCAGGTTACAAAAACCGGTTCATCTGAATTGCTAAAGCATCATGTAATGTTTTGTCTGCATGGCTTCAAACTCGATCCTTTTCACTTCTCAAAACACAACTTTTTTAAAAAAGGCTGCATTCTGTATTTTGATTTTACTTTGACTTCCTTAGCTTGTCAATGTTCTCCTGTTAATGAGGCCTCGAGAAAAATCTTATTTCCCTAAAATTTAAATCATGCTGAATTGTTGATCATGAAATTGACTCCAGTTTGTTGAGTGACTTTATCAACTTTTTAAGCAAAGCTAGAACTATCTTACTGTATTTATATATTTCACTTCCACTCTTTCCACATTCTGAATAAAAGTGTGTGTGCCCTCCTGAGCACCAAGCCCCAGACAAGAGGCTGTTACCTTTGTCTTTCTCTTCTAATCTACTTACCTGTTTTTCTTAGAAATATAACTAAAAGGGATCTCTTGAATCACCAAGTTCAGCTTCCTCTGGTTGCAAACATCTGCATCAAACTATTCTGCTTTTAAACAAAATTAAAGCCAATATTTAAAACTTGGGTTTGTTTCAAATACTACCTTTCAACTGCAGCTGAAGTTACTCTTTATTTTAGCTGAGAAGTGTCTCTCTCTAACAGGTGTACCGAAAGGATCCATACATTAATGAAGATGCATCCAGACAAAGCTACGTCTTAAAACAGCCAGCAATGAATCACCCAGTACAGAGACAGGAAAGAGACCCAAATCTGATCTATGAATCCCAGGCTCAGTATGCAGAAAAGCAGCCGAGCAGGGATTATGAGCAGTCAACCTATAGGTATGACTCTACAAACTATGTAGATCAATTTTCTCGTGGTTATGACCCTCGCCTACATTATGATGACCGCGTGCCTCCCTACGAGGAGCACTGGACATATTACGAGGAGAAACAACCCTATAACCAAACAAGAACAGCTTATGAAAACCAGCCTCCTAGGGATCTTGATTCCAGACAAAATCTAGAAGAGAGCACAGAACGCAGCTACTACCCAGCACAACCTCGTTTTGAGGAGCCCCCTGCCATGAGCTATGAGAGCAGACCTCGCTATGAGCACGCCCCCAAGAACTTCAGCTTACCACAAGTGCGATACGAAGATCAACACGCGGTGGGCTACGACGCCCACGGCCGATACAAGGCGGAGGCTCAGCCATACCAGTCAGCCATATCTCGCTCTCCTGAACCCAAGCAGTACTTTGATCCACACATAAGGGGCTATGAGCAAGGTCCTCCTCAAGCTTACAATGCTAAAGCTGGACAGTATGAACCTTCTCATAGCACTTCAGGTGTTTCTCTTCCTCCTCCCCCTTCATCACAAACCAAACCAGAAGTTTTGCCTTCCAACAGTAAACCACTGCCTACACCACCATCTCTAGCTGAGGAAGAAGAAGATCCAGCCATGAAACCACAGTCTGTGCGAAGTAGGGTTAAGATATTTGAAAGGAGAAGATCCCCATCTTTGGAAAAAATGAAGGACACGAGTGATACATCAACTGTCAAGGTAAGTCATTTAAGTGTTTTAGATCCTGCTTTTTTGCTAATGAGGCTGCACTGCAAGAAGTAAATTATTGTCTCAGAAACAAAAATATTGCCTTTCAGCAACCTAAATGTAGTATGTTTTAAAAGCAGAACCTGAACACTTTTTGTGAAAAAACTGCCAGGGGTCTTGTTATCCTGGAAGCTCCTATAATTCTTCTTCTGCTAGTACTTGTTTTTTCTTTTGGAGGAAGGGAAGGTAGTCTTAGTTTTTTTAATCATAAAGTGCTTTATCTTTCTAAATGTTAGAATTTAAGAGAATATGCTGTGCTTTTCTTTACAGCCTCCAGAACTAGCACCTAAGCCTGCACTCACAAGTGTGAGTGGTCCAAAACCAACTTCTCAAAGCCAGTATGAGCACGAGAAAACAACCTACAGGTAGATGCACAACTGATTAAATTTAGTTTTCAATATGAGTTTAGAATATTCAGAAACACATCTTAGTGCTTCAAATTGGTAATTTCAGAGAGGAGCTGGAGTGTGTCAGTGTGGTTTGTGTATCAGTAGTAAAGCAGGCATGAAGTCAGTTCTCATGGGTCTGATTGATGGGAGGTGGGGGAAAGATACAATTCCTCAGCATTTTTGAGGAAGGAACTTAAGTATCTTTGTTCTACTTTTTTCTGTCTTTAATTGAGCTAATTAGAAAGCAAAACAAAAGGGAAAAGGTAAGCTATAAGGGAAATTAGGATTTTCTTTCCTTATAGTATGTCACAACTGTCTAATTCCCATGCAATGTAGGTAAAAAGGCAAGGAGTGCAATTATAATAATTACATGTACATTACTTCATTACTAGCTAGGTTATAAAATAGAATTGTAATTTGGGCACTATGCTTGTTCAACTGGGCCAGGCAACCATTATTACTGTTCTTGGTTAGGGCCCCAGAACCACAGAGACCTCAAGTGAAGCCACCTGAAGACATTGTGCGTTCCAACCACTACGACCCCGAGGAGGATGAGGAGTATTACCGCAAGCAGCTCTCCTACTTCGACCGCAGGAGTTTTGAAAACAAGCCATCGGCACAGGTTCCTGCCAGCCATCACTCTGAGCCCACCAAACCAATCCATTCACAGAACCAGCTGAATTTCAGCAATTATTCTAAGTAAGTTTGGGTTCTTGGGGTTTTTCAAATTTGGAAAAGGCAGGGGGCATCTAGGACTAAAACAGTGTTCAGTGGAGTTCAGGGACCTGTGGTACTTAAATGAACTTTTCTGTTTGTGAAGTCTGAAGTTTCTGTTCAGGTGTAGCTTTACAAGTTTACAAGCACATACCTCTATAACATTTTATTTTGGTATATTAATCATTTTTGCAGGTATCAGGGCCTTCACATTACTTTTACTTACAATCATAGAATTCTTTAGGTTAGAAAAGACCACTAAGATCAAGCCCAACCATAACCCAGCACTGCCAGGTCCATCACTTAAATCAGTCCCTAAGTGCCACATCTACACATCTTTTCACCTCCAGGGATGGTGACTCCATGACTTCCCTGGGCAGTCTGTTCAATGTCTCATAACCATGTCTCATAACCCTTTCAGCAAAGAAATATTTCCCTAGATTCGACCTAAACTTCCCTGGTGCAATATGAGGTTACTCCTCCTTATCCTGTCACTTCTTACCTGGGAGAAGACGCTGACCCCCACCTGGCTACAATCTCCTTTCAGTGGGTTGTAGACTGATAATGTCTCTGCTGAGCCTTCTCCAGGCTGAGCCCCCCAGGCTCCCTCAGCTGCAGCTCACAAGATTTCTGCTCCAGAGCCTTCCCCAGCCCAGTTGCCCTTTTCTGGACCTGCTCAATGTCCTTCTTGCAGTGAGGGGCCCAGAACTGGACACAGCACTCGAGGTGTGGCCTCAGCAGTGCCCAGCACTGTGGGACAGTCACTGCCCTGGTCCTGCTGGACACGCCATGGCTGCCACAGGCCAGGTGCCATTGGCCTTCTTGGCTGCCTGGGCACACGTGGCTCATGTTCAGCTGCTGTTGGCCAGCACCCCCAGGGCCTTTTGCAGCTTTCCAGCCCCTCTGCCCCAGCCTATGGCACTGCAGGGGTTGGAGTGAGCCAGGGGCAGGACCCAGCCCTGGGCCTTGCTGAGCCTCTCACAGTTTGCCTCAGCCCACTGGTCCAGCCTGTCCAGGTCTCTCTGCAGAGCTTTCCTACCCTCCAGCAAATCAACGCTCCCACTTCATTTGGAGTCACCATGGACTTACTGGGGCAAGTAAATCAATTGCCTCATCAAGATCATGGATTGTGTTCTCTTTGTGATCATAAGCAGCACATAACAAAGTATTTTCTTAGTTTAATACAGTAGTGCTTACACATCTTTCAGAACAAATGTTTTGATTTATTCCAGTTCTGCATGCATTTGTTCTTGTGCACTTTAGCCATGTTTGACATTAGGAAACTGAGCCTTTAGGGAATATTGCTGAGGCCAGAATTTAATCTGTTGATGGAAACATCTGTTTCCTGTATTATTTTGCTTCCTTGATTTGGAACATTTTGATACAGAAATTGTGTGAAAGCTCATACACAAATTTAGTGCAGGTAAAGAGCCGGCTGTTTTGGAGGGTACTTACACAAACTTCTTGAATACTCTCCACAGTTATCTAAATTTGTTTTGATTCTGTAAATTTGTTTTGAAACTGTAACAAGATGTTTGTAGATGTTACTGTGAAAAGCTACCTTGGCTTGCTGAATGCAGCCTGAAAATTGGGCAGTTTTTGAAAGCTTTGGTTGTATTCCTGTTTGAAACATGGACTACTCAGGTCAAGCTGAAAATCTGGCAGTTTTAATGTAAATGAGATCTTTATAAAACTTCGGCCAACTAGTTTATTATTTCATTATAATATCTGTGATCTTCCGGTGTCTGTCTTTGTGACCTGAGAATGTTGGAATACTCCAGAAAGCTCAATAGATTTTAAAGATTTCACTTGTTTTTTTCCAAATGATGTCTGTATTGGATATCTGTAACCAGTTTGATTCTCAGGCAAGGGTGCTTCTTATCCTTCCTTTTGACTTGCCCAGTGTCTTCTGTTGGCAAGATGAGAGCTGAGCTGTTCTCTCTGGGCATCATAGGCACAGACCTAAGAAAGCTGTCCTGCCTGGCCTCATAGCAGTAACTTTCAAGATTCCACTCTCACATACAAAACCCAGTGTTACCTACAGATGATCCATTTTGGTCTGTAGGCATGGACTGTGTTGCCATTGAAAATCCAAGTCATGCTTTGGGAGAAATGTAATTGTGAGGGCTGTAAAATTCTTCAGATGGAGAATGTCAAAAGCTTTCCTTGTACATTTGTTAATCTGCAGTGTTGTCATGGTGAAAAGCATGAGAGACAGACACAACTATTGAATTTTTGGTGCAGAACAGCTCATGGTTGAGAGAGATTGTTCCATATTTCTACCTACTGCTTCTGTCTGCTGTGACACTTGTATTTTTTGGCTGCTCAGTTGTGTTTTGCTAGTGAGTTAGTGTATGACTTCAGGGCTTGTATGTATGGGAAGGTGACCTCTTACTGCCACAGAGAGGAGTAAGGTAATAGTGGTTTTAAGGCTGACAATTTCATGTGTCGTACGGGACAAACATGTTGTGTTTTTGCTTTGTGAAAGAATGTAACCCTTAACAGGAAGGGACAGACATGGGAAAGAAAATTTACCCAGGGTAGTCCAGTGTAAATAGACAAATACTAAAATATTAATGTAAGTGGAAAGAGATAAACAAGGCTTCTGCTCAGTTGGGCAGTACTGGCTCTAGTACTCTGCAGTGTCCTTGTGTGGAAACACAAACCAACTGCTGTCTTGAGAAGGCATTCATGTTTAGGACTCTCCTTTCACCAGCTTCCACATTGTTCCTGTTACTTGCTCAGTATTAATCTTTTTTCCCAGTGAATTTCTATGGTAATTGCTACTCTGTGAATAAACTCTTCTAAAAATAAACAGGACTAAATTTGGATTATACAGGAACTGTTGATTATGCAATCTCTTGCTTCTGAATAATCCGTATAATGTATTCTGGGTACAGAGGACAGATTTTATTTATTCATGAGCAATAGCTACAACTTTCTTAGAGTTAAATATTAATGTGAAACATCAAATTATGTAAAGTTCTTTGCCACTGAGTAAGTATGGTGACAGTACATATTTTTCCCACTACGAATTGTTTTACTCTTTTATTTTGTTGGGGGTTTATTTTCATAATTTAGGAAATTTATGCCATTGCTAAAGCTGCTTTGTAGGGATAATGCCATAGCTGCATGTTACAGTCGTCAGGAGCTGTAGAATAAGGCATAGTCTCTCTTGATGTGAGAAAATAGTAGAGCTTGTAAATGGATGGGGATCTCATTGAAGCAATTTGAGGCAGATATGCATGTGGCTGAGTAGTGGATTTGTTGCTGCTTGGTTCAGTGTAGTTACCTGCTTTAGCTTGACATGCTGCAGAGTGAGGTAACTGCAGATTTCTGTACTGAGTAGGTTAAGAGTACTCACATGAGCAGCTGCAGCTCAGCTGAGGAGGCAGTGAGGAGCATATCCAGACTGCTGAGTGTGAGCTGGAGTCTGTTGAATGTCAGCAGAGTGGTTGCTGTTGCACCCACAGGCTGCATCCCACTGGTTCATTTCTGCTTCCTTTCAAATTAAAGTAACAATTTTGTAGTAAAGATGAGGTGGGAAATAGGTTAAAAACCAGCCTGTCAATAATTAGGGGAACTTCGTTTACACACTTAGAAGCTGTAAGGGATCCCTGTGCTGTGGATCACTTTGGTTCTGAGCGTGGGGATGGGATTGTGCCTGAGCCTTGCTCAGGAGCCCGTGACAGAGCGTGCTTCACACTGAACACAGCTCTGTGCTCTCCTCCCTTCATCAAAAGGATAACCCTTCCCCATTTATTCATTCCCTGGGATGCTGCCATGCAGTGTGCAGTGTTGGGTTTTTCCTGTGGGCTTTCTCAGGGCTGCCCTCCCTGGTTCCTGTCTCCCTCTGGGAAGCAGTGATTTCAGATGGGCACTCTGAGAGAGCAGCTGCTGCCTGCCTGGAATAAAGGCAACAGGGAGTGAGCATGCAGTAGTGACTCCTGTTGCTGGCTTTAGATAAAATCAGTGTGAATGGAAGCTTTGAGACAGATCTAAAATAATCTCTTTTTTGCAGTTCTGGTTTTAGAGATATGTTCATGCAAGTGCTGTTTAGATCACTGATCTTCTCATTCATGTGGTGATCAAGCAGACTTTCAAAAGTTACCAGCCTTTTCTTAGTTTCATAGCCTACTTCTCTGAAGCACCAAGGTGGTTGGTGTCTAGAACTGTTGCCTGTTAAATATGAGTATACAGAAAGTGAAGGAGTGAGGGAGAGCTGTCCTCATGTAGAATGTATTTTCTTGCTACATGAAAGCAAGGTAAGTGTTGTAAGTCAAGGGAAGCCATCAGTGTAGTTTTGGTTCTCTGTCTCTCCCAGTATTTGTGAACAGTTGTAAGATGTCCTTTTAGATCCTGT
This sequence comes from Zonotrichia leucophrys gambelii, assembly GCF_028769735.1. Classification (NCBI taxonomy): domain Eukaryota; kingdom Metazoa; phylum Chordata; class Aves; order Passeriformes; family Passerellidae; genus Zonotrichia; species Zonotrichia leucophrys. Next base: position 5,692,712 of record NC_088180.1, on the reverse strand, counting down.
AAAACACAACCAGAAGCATTTTATGGTGTGGGCTCTTGGATGAGCTGGCAGTGCTGGAGAAACAGCTGCTATGAATGTGCCCTCAGTACATATCTGCAGTGCAATACAATCATTCTGTGAATGCTATGACTGAAGAAGTTGTTTCAAATTAGACCATGTGTGAGGTTGTTCATTTCTTTTGATGTATTGAATAACTTTGTTTATGCAGATTGTAACAAATGCCTTAGTGTACTCCCATTCTTACTTTTAATATCTGCCAATCCAAGATCTTGACTACCTCCTAATTCACTGACTGAATCTCATATTGAATTTGTGATCATTGTGCACATGCATATGGTAAAGGTTTTGTCAGAAACCTCTCTATGAATAGTGTGTCTGTTTCAACAACCTTGTCATATGACAGCTGCTAGGACTAACATAGAGTGTAAAGAAATAATATGCTCAAGATAGAATGACTGTTTTCTTTCATTCTTCTATTGCTGTTTGCTTTGCCATCACCTAGATTTCTTGGCTCTTACACTAGCTATGACTACTTGAAAAGGAACATCAAGTGGTAAGACTGTTGTTGATGTGAGGATGTTTTCAGGTGTCCTCTCACTGTTACATTTCATCACAGGCATTATGTGCACTAAAATTTGAAACACAAATTCTGGAAGTAAGCGCAATAAACATATTGCGGTCCAAAATTACAGGTGTTTGTGAAATCAATCATTTTCTGAAGTAAACCTGTGGATAAACATTTTTAGCGTAAGAAACATGTTTTGAAAATAAGATTTTGAAGTTAAAATACGCTATGCACATAAAGCTAGTGAAGCTTAAGCTGATTACATTTCTAATTAAGATGGCATTGTTCAAATACTAGGTGTATTTAAAGAAGTTATACTAGAATCCATTGTCCTGTTGGCTAATTAGGCTTTTCAAAAACATCCCCAAAAAGAAGTGGATTTACATTTTTCTTTTCAAAACCCATGAAATTAGAGAACATTCTTTCATTGAAATTACTCCAAATGAAGTTGAAAAATTAATATCTAGTAGGCAATTATGCAAATACACCTGAAATGTCATCTGCCTTTCGTTTGCCTTGGTTTGTGTTACTAATCTTCTAAAGGTCAATGTTGTCTGAATCTCTTGTGCTTATCAATAAATGTTTTTATACTTGAGACAGGCTATTCAAGAAAATAATGTTTTAATGTTTATAGGAAAAGATGGAAATCAGGTGATCATAGAAGACAAAAAATAGCAGTGAATGCAGGAGCTGTGAGGAAACTGAACAGTCAAATGTTTGTTTTTTAATTCTATTTCAACAGGGGGAAACCAACTGATACTGAATCAGTGGACAGACCTGTTGGTGAGAAACGCTATGAGCCAATCCCTCAAGTTACAACTCCTCCTCCTGCTCCTTCAGTCCAGTACACACAGCCACAGTCAATTAATAGCCCTGCCCTGTCTCTCCCAGCACACCACAAGCCTGCACTTTCTGAAGGTGAGCAGTTACAAAGCTCACCTTTGTGGGAGGAGCCATTGCATCTCAGGTGCTTGTGGGGTTGCTTCAGCCTGTCTACACATGTAGCTCTTTTGTTCTCTAACTGAAATGTGGAATAATTATTATTGAAAATAGTTTTTTACTCTAGTGAAATTGAGTTTTATGAAATTATTTTGTGATTCTGTCTGAAACAATGAGGCTTCCAGGTGTTAGCAGTACGTGTACTGTCTCAGCAAAGATGAAGTAAAACTCTCTGTGCTTTGGACCAGAATTCTTCTGACAGGAGTAATAGTTGAAGGCTTCTAAAAACAAAAGAAAAAGTTGTTTTCATTTTCATATTGAGGGAGTTGCCTAGTTCAATTGAATTTTCTGGTTTGTGCAAGTACACAATGGTATTTATGTACTGGTTTTCTGGGGGTTTGATCATGATATAAATGAGTCTTAACCTTTTTATTGAAAGGTCATACTGTTGTCTCCAGCTTGTTTAATGAAATGCTAGATTATGTGCAAAAGGCAAGAGGAGGACAAATGATCTAAGAGAGCAAAGCTGAACCTGTGTGTATTTTATACTGAAGATTAAGAATTGACTAATGTGGTTTTTTTATGCCTTTAGACATTTCTGGTTACTGACAAGTTCAAGTATTTTCATTTTCATTGCAGTTAACTCTGTGTCTGACCCTCCTCCACCTCAGAATAAGTCAGCAATTTTCAGATCCTCTAGAGAGGACACTGTGCAGTCCACTTTTTACCCTCAGAAAAGCTTCCCTGACAAAGGCCCTGTGAATGGAACTGAGCAGATTCAGAAACCAGTCACTCCTTCCTACAACCGCTTCTCAACCAAACCTTACACGAGCGCCGCGCGGCCCTTTGAGCGCAAGTTTGAAAGTCCTAAATTCAACCACAATCTCTTGCCAAATGAAGCTCAGCATAAACCAGAGTTGCCATCAAAATCTTCAAATTCTCCTCAACCAATTTTGAAAGCACACAGCTCATCGCAGCCCCCCGACTTTGAGAGTGGAATGGACACCTATGCTGTACAGGTCGACAAGCCTAAATATCAACCAAATAATGTCAATGCTGTGCCTAAAGCCATTCCTGTAAGGTGAGCTGCTGCTTCTTCTCTTTCCACTTGTACATCTATAGGTCACCTGTGAAAAATGCAGCTTTTTTTAGTCTGCTTCCAGTTTCTGTTGATGTAATAGTTGAAAGATTGATGCTATGATTCTAAATTCTGCTGAAGGATAGATATTACAATATGTTCTATGTCCCTGTACTGTCTTGCATTCGGTTATTAGAAAGTGGCATGGCTTTTATTTCCTATTTCTCATACTAAATTATAAATTTTCTGGTAGATAGTAATAACTTGTCCTGGCAATCTATTTCAGAAAAGGAATTAATTTCTAAAGATAGCTGTTGCACCAAATTGTATTAATTGTGTGCTTAGAGAGACCTCATGGAACGCATGAATAAGGGATACTTTAAAAATACTTGTGAAAAGAGAAAGTAACTTCTGCAGTTTCATATTGGTGCTCTTTACTGAGACAAACCAGCAGCTGCTTAATGGCAGCTTGTGCTTGTCCAATATGCTTTAATGTTTAAGAACTATGTCAAGAGCCTCAGATACTGCTACAATCTTCAGCTATTTGCTTTTGCAGAACAGTGTTTCTATTAATATTTTATTTCAGGATAATAATAATAAAGTGTGAACCAGACTTAAAATTTTGCTGTTTGTCCTACATGATGTTAAGCACCTGAGAAATGTTTTATGCTAGGTAGTTCTGTAGACTGCTGCATTTTGGAGTTACTGGTTCTTTGAGTGAAATTCTTTTGAGACTGATCTGAAAGCTTCATCAAGGTACCTTTAAGTTACAAATTTCTCTTCAGTTATAGTCTGGAAACCTGGAAAAATGTGTGTAATTTTTTTTTTTTTGTTATTTTTACAAGCTTTGTTTTCTATATGTAAGTGGAAGAGTTCAGTGTTACTTGAGTAAAAATTGTTAGTTCTTCTAGTATTAAAGTCAGAATGGGGTTTTGGGCTAAAAAATAACTTAGTGATGTTAGTTGCATTTACTTTGGTGAATCTGTAGCTGGGGTAAGCTTTTTCTCTATAATGCCAGAAGCAGGCAGTTGCAGACACAAGATTCAGGTGGTCTGAATTCTTGCTTTAACTACTTGCTGAATGTTTTCAGGGCGTGTAAGATTTGGGGATTTTGTTTGTTGAGGGGTTCCTTTCTTTGTTTTGGGGTTTTTTTGACAGCAGAGTTGGAGTTTTTGCCAGAGAGTTTCAGGAAGGAAATATTGATAAAACTGCTAGGCTTTCTGTCTTTTCAGCCCTACAGCACTTGAGGATGAGGAGGAGGAAGATGGACACACTGTTGTAGCCACAGCAAGAGGTGTATTTAACAGCAATGGTGGTGTATTGAGCTCCATAGAGACTGGAGTTAGCATTATTATACCACAAGGAGCCATTCCAGAGGGAATAGAGCAAGAAATATATTTCAAAGTCTGCAGAGACAACAGTATACTTCCACCTTTGGATAAAGAGAAAGGTAACAGCTGGAACTGTATGTTGTTCTGTTATTTAATACCATTATCTTCTAACAAGAACAAGACAGAATATGAAAGTAACCTTAATAAGCTTCAACAGTTCTCATTTTGAGATTGTAGTGTGTTCTATTGAAAAGTCACTTGAGTGAGGAACAATCTTGTGCTTTTCTTTACTGACAGATCTAAATGTTCATATTTTTCTCTAAATTGAGTTACTGAGTAGCTCTGCAGTGTAATTGTGTAACACTTGGAATGTATTTCACAAGTCAGTATTTTCCAGAGATTTTTCTTTCTCTTTACTGCAGGTGAAACACTTCTTAGCCCCTTGGTAATGTGTGGGCCTCATGGACTAAAATTCCTGAAGCCAGTGGAGCTGCGCCTGCCACACTGTGCGTCTATGACCCCTGATGGTTGGTCTTTTGCTCTAAAATCCTCCGACTCCTCGTCGGGTATGCTGTCCTCCCTCTGTCCTTTTGGGGCTTTTGGGTGCTATCGTATAATTTAAGTAATTTTGGCTAAAGGTGATGCTGTGTAATATAAAAACTCAATCATTGTATTTGTGTCAAACTCTCCCATTTCACTTTCATTACAAATGTCTTTCTTACATTTACTCATGGTGCAAATTCATAGCTAGAACCATGATAGCAGAAAAAGAGTAATATCTCCAGTCTATTCAATATTACCGTATTTTTCTATTCTGTCTTCTTTCTTGAGGACTGCTGCAGCTGAATACACTTGAAATGATAGTCGCACTAAAATTGAGAGGAAATGAATATGTACCTCTGATTGGCCTTTGTAACATAACTGGTGTTTGTCTGTTGCTTAATTAACCATATAGGACTCTGGCAAATCTTAACAATCTGCATGCTCATAAATCATGATTTAACGCTTGTTAACTGTTTCCATGTGTGCAAGTTGATGCTAACAATTCGGTCATTTAAGAAAACTATAGTGTGCAGTAAAAGCATTTACAGTTTATTCTAATGTAGCTGGTTTTTCCAAAAGACTTTTCTTGCTTGCTCCTACCTATCTCTCCTCTACTGCCTTTATCCAGAAGTCTCTGGTTGATAGTAAAAGTTGCAACTAGGTTGCAATTTTATTTACCTGTTCATTTTTACCTCACTGTGGCTTTCTGGGATGAGGGAGAGAATGTATTGGCTGGAATTGTCAGTGAGGAGCCTAATTGAGAATTCTGGGCAAGTTTCAAGCAATTTCATGAAACGGCTGTGAGGTTACAGAGATTAAAAAGGACTGTTTGCACATCTGGGGAAAAAGTCTTAAGATTTTATTCAGCTACTTTCAAAATTTATGGTGGAAGATTCAAGCCATTAATGTGCACATGTGATACGAGTACTAAGTGAAAAATGTATTTCTGTATACAGCATTTAAGCCACCATGTATGCATATCCTCTGTCACTAATGTATCTATCACTGTCAACACCAAAGCACTGATGCTTTGAAAGATTAAAGCATCAATCCCCTTCATGGGGAATCAATAATCTAGAGGTATTAATGGCAATAATTTTTAGTTGTTTTTTATAAGCTATTCTATGCATGTGTTGCATGCATCTATTTAACAATGTGTGTATACATGGCCGTGTTAAAACACGGGCTCATAAACGATAGGGTCCCAAAAGATATGACAACTATGTACAAAACCAACACAGCACTTCCTTTGTAACTAATAGCACCTGTTCATGAACTTACTTGAAGTGAAGGGAGAGGACTCAAATGATCTAAACAATAACTGAAGTTACTGAGACATTTTCCTCCCTTTCCAAAGTGGGATGTGTGTGTGCGTGCATGTGTGGGTGAAAGCAAGAGCGTGTATATTTAAACCCTAACACTTTCTGTACTGTAAATATAACACCACATTCTGTTAATCTGAAATGGGATGTATATCATAACATTGCTCTTTTGAGACAAACTTAAAAATTAGGCAATTCTGTCTTATGATATGTAAGTAGACCATACTGTGTCTTAAATAAATAATTGTTTTCTCTCTTTCTAAATTAGTTGGTTATGGGACTCTGATTCTTGGGGTGGCTTTATTATAACAATTTATACAATTCTGGGGTTTTTCTCTCTTCAGTCGTCTGCTCTACCTCATCTTTTCTCAATGTATCCATGTTCTGTCCTAAAAGTGACATTCATTTGCACTTACTAACATCCTTTCTGCCACATTTAAGCCTCATACATTGGTATTTTACTGCCAAACCCCTGCAAAAGCTTAACTGATTCTGGTATTAAAGCTGACTGGGAAGAAAAATTGCCTTTTATGGCCACATTGATTAGAACATAAAAAATACGGAGTGATCTCTTTATTTTCCTTTTCAAAGCAGTTGTATGGGAAAATATGGGAATAACATCCTCAATAGCTATGTATCCTTACTATGGATTTAGAAGGAAAGGTTGGAAACAAGTCTGCCTGTCTCATGTGCAAGACTAGGACCCGACCGTCTTACAGTCCTGTTCTGCCCTTTTAATACATTTGGTCATATGAGTTTGGAATGGAATTTCCTCAATCTATAAAAGGAAAAATTCTCCAGCATTATTGAGGTTTTTGACTGAAATAAGCAGTCTCAGCTGGTTGCAGTAAATTTGTTTGTGTTCTCTGACTGTACACTGGCCACTTCTATTCTTTGTCACTACGTTAGATGTTGCCATCACTCAGTGCATTGTGTACTTCATTTTGTTTTCATGAGTTCAAGAAAATTATGTGGAATTTGTATTATTCTCACTTAATACTGAGGTGTGAGGTGTGTGACTGGGTTCTCTAGCTTGTTATAGTTTCTCTTCAAGACAGATGTATTTGGCCAAGCTATTTAATGTCATATATCTGAAAGGCTGAAGAGAACTTCAGTGCATTTTCCACTTTGTACCATAGTGGGATGGTCACACCTTTTGTGTAGTGGCAACACTTGGTAGTGATTGTAGGTGGGTAAATGAAGAATACTGTCTCCACTTAAGAGACAATTGACTGTGCAGAGGGAATGTAACCTTTGGTCTGGTGAGATGGCAGCTGATGACCTGCTGTAACAGATTCTTACCCAGAACCTTTGATCATGAGTAGATAAGCTCTGTTGTAAAGATTTTTATGTACCAGTTAACTGGAATACTTTTAGTATTTCAGGCTTTTAAACATATACTGGATGTAGCTGCGAAATGACTACAATCCTGTCTACAATTATTTTCATCATAGAAAATAAAACTACCAATGTGTCATAGTGCTTAGTTACAACATGACTTCTGATTTGCCTCATCTGTGCTCAGAAGTGTCTCCAGACACTTCAAATGCATCTTGCCCACATTAGCTTCTAAAATTTTTTTTCTTTCTTTTTTCTTTTTTTTTTGTCAATGGCAGTTTAGGAAGGAAGCAGTGAACACCTGATTCACTGTTAATAAAGTCTCAAATGGAAAGCACTGTGTTGGTGCTGTAGAGTAGTATGAGTGATATTTACCAGTTGCTGAATGCCACAGCATATGTTTTGAATAACTGACCTTATCCAATGTGATATGAAAATGAAGGGATATTTTTTATTAAGAACATGCAAACTGCAGGGTTTTTAAACCATCAGACAAAACAGGAACAAAGAAAAAAAACCAAAAGAGGTGTTGCTTCAGAACTTAAAAGCTCCTGTCCAAAAGCTTGGTTGTTTCAAGATGTGCACTGTGTGACAGCAGATACTAAACACCAGCATTGTGTTTTCCTCCCACAGGTGACCCCAAAACCTGGCAGAACAAGTCTCTTCCCGGGGATCCAAACTATCTTGTTGGAGCAAACTGTGTCTCAGTCCTAATTGACCACTTCTAAATATTAAGTTAGCTGACTGAGTAAATAATATGAAACTGAGATGGACCTTACATATAAACTGAACCACTCTATCAAGTATTAACTGTTCTATAAGTGATAATGGATCTTAGTGTTTAAGCATCTTGCTTTAACTAACAATGAATTAGCAAGTACACTCTTTGAACCATGGTCACAATACATGCCACAAGCAGGGAGTGTACAGGGGAACAAGGTGGGGTTTTGCAGGTTCTGTATGCTTTGGTTTGGTTGTTCTTTTGTGTTGGGTTTTTTGTTTCTTTTTTGTTGTTTCTTTTTTTTTTCTTTGTTAAAGGACACTACTAGTATTTTGTTGTTATCTGAAAGTACCAATGAAACTATACACAGAGGAACTAAATTTGTTTCATACTCCAGTGTCAAAACCACAGATTTTGGCCTGCATTTTTGCGACTGTGTGTTTTTAACTCACAAGACTACCTTTTGGTCTCTGGTTTTTGAATGACTTTTGGTGTACATGTCCAAGGAAATGGCAGTCAGCTTGGGGTAGCACAGTTTAGATGTTTTCCTCTGCTGAGAGGTAATGCAAACACATCTACTTGCTGTGTATGGAAACATTGTCCTGAGAACGGGGGGAGGGGGAAAAGCATGTGGGATGACTATGGTTCAGATGCCTCTGTGGATTTGTAAATTAACCACATTATTACAGACCTATTAACCAGCAGGGATGCCTTACCCTCATGTTTTTAATAGTCTTAGCTCTCATAGTTCTCTGTATTAAGTTTGTATGGCTTTTGTGCTTACTTAGATATTATATCATGAGAGACTGGGGTGGGGGGGAACAACAACAAAAAAATTGTGAGTTTGGTTTAGAGAAGGAGCGTTGTTTGTGTTCATCAGCCAGAAGAGAACCAGAAGAAAATGATGGTATGTTTTCTGCTATGCATTTGAAAATTTATAGATGTTATAGACCGCTTGTATATAATGCGTGCATACCACTTTTGTTTTTGGTTTGTAAATTAACTTTTATAAGCTTTACCTTTTTATATATATAAATATATATAAAAACAAACAAAGTTTCTTAAGGATATCTTTGTATTCTCATACCTTTTGAGCCTTGAACTTTGACATCTGCAGCAATAAAGCAGCATTTCTACAATATACGAACGAGGACATTTTTTAAAAATGCACAAAGTTGTTACCTTTTAAAGTGCTGCATTTAAAGAATATAACTCGGAATTCTCTACTTTGATTAAATTCTTGAAAAGTATCCCTACTGTAATTTGTCATAAGGATGCTGTACTATGTGCCCTGAAATGTATTTTTTTACTAATAGACAATTTATTACGGCACAATGGCACTACTACTGTTTAGATAATATACCACTGCATTCTGTTAATGAGTTATTAGCTATTCAGGTGTGGCTGATTTTTTTTTTTCTCTGCAGTTATTAAAATTACACGTTTCTAAATATACAGAATAAAACCGTTTTTAAAATAATAAAGATGATTGTAGTACCTTATTATTTCTGAAATGCATTTATGTGTACCTAACAGTTTTGATTTTATTTTTTCTGTGTAAGTAGACAGCTGGATTCTGCCATATGTTCATATGTGTAGTAGAAGTCCTTTGTGGAGTAAATTGGAGCTATCTACAGCAAGCAGGGCTTCTGCAATGATGAACTCCAGTGTGGATCCATTGGAATTACTCAGTACGGCTAGGAGGGGTAGATTTCTCTCCTGGCTCATTGTGGTGGGCTAGTTTACCTGTGACACCTAATCTTCCAAAAATCTAGGTAGTGTTCTAGCATGTAGATTTACACACAGTATAGCTCTACTATTTTAAAGTTATTCCTACAGAATCCCATTACCTGTTTGGAGTATTCCATGGCTAACTAGTATCATTCTATCAGGGAAAACAAATTCTAAAAGATTTTTTTTTAAATGCTGGGAAGCAATACATAAACCCTGATATTTACTTTCTGTACTTCTACTTACAAGTAAGTTTTGTTTCTCAGGCATGACTTAGCCCAGAAGATGCACTTACTGTTGTTCCTGTTCCTCCTCATGGCTTATCTCACTTATAGCAGAGCATGAGACTGAACTTGGCCTAGGGTAAGCACTGCTTGGCAAGACAAAAACATCAGTGCCATCAACAGTGATGTAATGGAGTTCAAAGCACAGCACAGTACCACCTACTAAGAAGTTTGTGTCTATCCCAGCCAAAAGCAGGACCATGTGAAACACTACAGAAGGAGTCAGTCAGTCACACTTGAGGCACCCAGGCATCAAACTGCATAGAAGTGGTGTTATTTGTGTCCTGGGCATCCTGAGTGTGCTGTAGGGTGTAACTGTCCTGTGGTGATTGCACTGTAGTGACCAGATTACATCTTGCTGCTCTTCTGTTTTTAAAGAGCATAGGGTTATGCCTTTCTATCAAAATGAAAAAAAACCAAAACAACCCAGCTTTTGCTCTGTTGTTGTTTCATAAGTGGGATGAGAAACTGATGCTGTTCAGAAATGTGGCAATTCTATGCTGCAAAGCAGCCTGTTGGGGAAATTGTCCTTTGCTGTCTGCCTGTGGGAAGGTTTGTCCAGGTATCTAATGAGAGCCAGGTGCATACCTTCTTTCTTGTTAAATCCCATTATTTTGGGTTAAAACATGGCCAGTGAGAATAACTAGGCTAAAATAACACATTTATTTTAAAATAATAGTTGTTTTGAAATCTTTGTCCTTGCAACTGGTTGCATTCCTTATACATTTTATATAGGCTAGGCTCTGCAGGAGGTAAGTTCACCTGTAACATTTTAATACTGTTTCTATTTACTGTTAATTGTGAAGCTCAAAAACTACATCTCTCAATTCTTCCTATTTGTCTCAGTGATGTCCTGGTCAGCTTTGGCCCTGCAAATTGTACAGAAGTGTTAAAACTGTAAATCTCAAGTCTTGTGTTCATTTTAAAAAAGGGCCTTCAGTGTTTGAAACAGACAGGGGATACAGAATTGCTGTTTCTCTCTGATTTAGGTTTTTGGTAAAAATATTTTTATTATTTTTATTTTTCCAAGCAAAGTAGCAGTACATATTCAGTGATACAAACACAAATAGTTACATTTGTAAAAGTAATCCATGCCTCCCAGCCTGGGTTAGGTGAAGCAATTCAGCAGTGGTAGGGTATGGCTGAAGATTCTCTGCTGCAATGAAACCTGGAACATGTGATGGAAATTGAAGCCATACAGTTTGGAGAATAGATGCTGGTAAGCATATCTGAAAAATGTGTTCTTAGTGTCTCAGTCACCTGAGGAAGGCATTTGTAGAAGCCTTGCTGAGTGCTGTGATGGTCTGGGTATGGATGGACTTCTCTGGCTCTTAGCTCCATCCATTGGCAATCAAATGGTTGGGTAAAAATGTCTTTGATTATCTCCAAACTGTGCATTATGATCTTGTAAGCAAGGATCTGAGAATAAATACACTTAGTATTACATTGTCTTTACAGTATTCTGCACCACTTGTCTGCTTTGTACAAAAGTTGATGAGCACAGTAGATAGGCTATGAGAATAAATGACTGCCTGTTAAGGTAAGTGCTGGTTGAAAGCACTTTTGTTATTAGTTTCTGAATTATATTAAAAATAAGCAATATTTTCTCAGTAAAATTGTGCCCTACTTCCCTTTCAGCTTTGGGGCTTAGAATTTGGGGGAAGATCTAAAAGAAAAAGGCTGTAGAATTTAAGGAAAATGAGATCAGGTGTTTAGTCTGATAGGTTCTTTTATATCTTTGCATACTAATGGTGATACGAAATTATATACATTTAAAAGCTTCGCCAAGGATTTAGATAATTTTTGCCAGAGTGAAACCTGACATTGAGAATTATTCCTTGTAGAAAGAAGACGAGGAGAAGGATTTTGCTAGAAGGATCATTCATAATACAGAGCCTGATAGAGAACTTCCAGTATAGGTGGTGTAACAGTGAAACTGACTGCAGTCATTTCCCTCCTAATTATACTTGTCATTCCTGAACTAATGGCCAAATATTTCACATTGCAAAATAAGTAAGGTAAGATAGAATTAACTACATTGGTGATACAGAAGTTTACATATTTGTTAACTGAAGTAGCATGTTAGTAAAGCAGTACATTGGGGAAATAGTTTAGTGCTCAAGAAATAGTTGCTTAAAATTAAGATTTGTGCTAATTGTTTTCAGCTTGTCTTGTCTAAAAGCTGTGTAAAGGCACAAGATATATCCAGATGCAAACCTTACTGTATAGGAAATAATGCTCTGAAATGAGCTACATAAACAATAACCTGCTGCCCCTGCAGAACAACCAGAGCTGAGGAGTTGCAGCCCTTTTTCCTGACCAGCAGTGGCAGTCCCACTGGTGCTGCCAGAATTGGCACCACTTTTTAAATTTCTATCAGCAGCACACTGAAGGTTTTCATAGCCCTTCATGTGTCTGCTGAGAATGCAGGAGTGATGAGAGTGGGCTTGCATATCTTCCAGATAAATTTCATATACAGACTTTCATTTTTTCTTAATAATTGACATCTTTATGGTTCTAGGCAGTTTTGAGAAGGCAATTCAGACATAAGCTATTGCAGTAATATCTATGCAGCTGTGTCAGTCTCACTGAAATGAAGCTTACTCATCCCCCAGCCTCTCAGCCATATGTGGGACTTGCTGGTATAGAAGCCTCTGGAGTTGCTTTGGTTTCAAGAGACTGGAGACTTGTTTTCTATTCTGGTGGCATTTAAATATAATTTCCATAAATTAGATTTCCATTATTTAATGGGTGTAAATGCTATGGAGTCTTGGCCTGGGTAACTGCTGCCCAGTTGTAAGCCATGCCAGGAAGAGGAGGGAGCAGTTTTTCACAAATGCTGAAAACTATCACTGAGCAGGAAGAGTTTCCTGGGAGCCCATAAAGCTGCTGCTGCTGCAGTGTTCTATTTAACAACACCCCAACTCCAAAAAACACAGCAGAGTTCCTTGAGGATGTATTTTCTGATGAATTTGTCTATAGGATGCAGAAGTGTCTCCCCCCAGTGAAGGTGAGGGAAGCATTGCTCTGGGGGGAAGGAGCTCAAAATTTCTTTCTGCAGTGTGAGAGTAGGTGATGAGTAATCACGGTGTCTGTTCACAAAGGTGTAAAACATTTTGTTTAAGTGAATAGCAAGCTCTGTTCTGACATACCCATAACTTTAAACATGTTTTCTGTTTCTCCTTTCTTTTGATAGGATGGTTAGAAGTTTGCTGATGCTCTTGCTCCTCTGGTCTATAGGCAGTACTCTAAAGTGTAGCATGGTAGGTAGTGAGCTGTGAGGCCAGCATGCTTTGAACTACTCTGTGTGTGGATTTCAAAGCACTTAATTCTGAGGAAATTAAGTATCACTCTTCATTTCTAGATGTGATCCTTGGTTTTTTAATATCAAAAATCAAAAGCACCCTGCTGAGGCTTTCTAATGATCAAGCCATGTACAGAAAATTACACCATAATGTCATGCAAAAATACCTGCATGGAGTTCAGGCCAAAATGTGACAGAAATGGAGATGGAGGAATGCAAGTCCTTGTTGTGTGCATTGGTGCTTCAATTCTCCTATTTTAAGAGAAAAAGTCATAGGCAGGTGGTTTTACAGTGGTAGAAACTGTCCCTAAGAACTACTCCAAAAACCCCCAAGGAAACAGAAAATGTGTCTGAATATAAATAAGTGAAAACTAGAAAACTATTCTCCCTATCCAGTGAATCTTGTCAGTCTGGTTTTATATATACACACATACAGACCTGCCACTACTGCAAAGTCTGAGCTCTGCAGGTAATGGGGAGTGTGCTTGTGTATCTAAGTCTTGTTCCCCTCCCATAGGATCCATTGGACATTCTGGGGTGGTCAGAATGCATATCTGCTACAGATCTTGGTACACTTTGAGCTTTTACTGGGTTTTCATAGCAATTAGGATTAGTTTTACCATATGGTCTTGAGGGTTGTTGTTCACATTATAATAATACTGTGTATGTAATTGGACTACTCGTGGCAAACAGGAAAAACAAAGATAATCACCTGTTTTTGAGCAAAAAAACACTTCTTAAAATAAGAAATTTGCTTTCTCATACTGTGAAAGAAAATGAATATATAATTAAAACCACTCCAATTAAAAAGGAGTGATTCAGATCAGCAATTAGTGTTAAGATTCCCTTTGTTCAGGCTTCTGCACAATGAGAGCTCCATCAGAGCTCCTGTGCAGTGTATCCATAACACAGATTGGCTAATCCGAAATCCCACTTCACTTCTGACAGCCTCTTGCTGCTCCTTTTGATTTATCACCCTTAATACTGCCAAGTGCTACTGGGTTTTTCCGCAGGCCGAGGAGCTGCGGCACCTTTGAGCTCACATGTGAGTGAGAACAACAGCCACTGGGGGGGAGTCGAGCCTAAGGAACAGCTCCGTGCCGAGCTGCGGGTGCTGGGGCTGCGGGCAGCTCTGCCCTGCCCTGCCCTGCTCCGAACGCTGGGCTCCAAGGAGCTGCTTCTGTCACGGGGCGCAGCCTCAGGTGTCTCAGCTGGCATTTAAAACTGCTGTCAGCTCTAAACAAGGGGCATTTTGGCCTCAACTCCGTGCAGGTAGCCTGAGGGAAGATGTTCAGTCATCAGAAAGCCTGGCATGGCTTCAGTGGTGTGGCACTGGGGAGCCAGAGCTGCTCATACAGCTGCACGATGGCCATGTGCCCTTCCGTGTCAAGGACTCTGGCAGAAATAGTTCTTTATCATGTTTCTTCTGCAAAACAGATTGGTTTAAGATTTTTTGAGACTTGCTGCTGCTTTCAGAAAACAGGAGCTGCTTGAAGGCTGCTTTTGTAGTTACAAAACAGATGTTTTTATTTAGAAAGCTGTGAAAGCAAAGAGACAGTATGGTGTTTGCAGGGAATGCCTCCACGAAGGCAGGAATGATGCATCTGACTCGATGTTCTCAGAACGCCAATTTATTACTTTATAATAATAGAATGCTATACTAACTGTACTAAAGAATACAGAAAGGATATTTACTGAATGCTAAAAAGATAATTATGAAAACTTCTGACTCTTTCCAGAGTCTCGACACACCTTGGCCCTGATTGGCTAAAGTGTTAAAACAACTCACACCAGAGTCCAATGAAACAATCACCTGTGGGTAAACAACCTCCAAACACATTCCACACAGGAGAAGCAAATGAGATAAAAATTGTTTTTCTTTTTCTCTGAGGCCTCTCAGCTTCCCAGGAGAAAAATCCTGGGCAAAGGGTTTTTTCCAGAGAATGTGAAAGCCACAGGACAGTGCAACAGGAATCTCCAACTCGCTGTGGCCTCACTGTGCCATCTCACTTTGCTACAGCCCCGTATTTTCTGCCTTTCTCATTTTTCCAGGGCTGTGGGTTTTCTTTATGAGCTAATAAACTGAAGGGGAAAATGCCAGAAGGATGCTCTCATGTAATATACCCAGCAAGAGATTATAGACTTTTATAGACTTTTTTAGTCTGCAGTTAATTCATTTTTCATGTTCTCTTTGCATAAACTGTTATCTCTTTCAAACCAAATTGCAAACAAGCCTTAGGAAAGAATTCAGTGTAGTACAGAGTAATTTCCTAAAGAACAGTCTATGTAAACTACTGCTAGGGTATTTTTTACCATCTCAAAATGGTTTTTCCATAGCAGTGTGATGTCTGTATAACAGTCTGGATGGTCTAATCTGGATAAAAATCTAAAATAAATGAATTTTCTAGGTCTTGAGGTTTTTTCCAAACCTTTTTTCTTCAGGAGGAGGAGATGACCTTTGTGCTATTGGAATATATAATAAAATTCATGTTTAGGCTGTTGGGTAGTTATATGGAGTTATGACAATGAAATTTTGAAAAGCCTTCCCAGCATTTGAGACCTTCACTCTAAATGGATGGCTCATTAGTAAGCCCATTTTAATTCCTTGCTTTCTTAATTGTCATGAGAAATTAGTTATTTGGAGTATAGATAATTTTTCTATTAACAAAATAGAAGTTAAATGCCAGATGTTCTATGAATACCTTCATGTAACTTCATAGACTTTGGAAAAATCTGCATGAAATGTTAAAAAAAATATTTTAATCCAAGAAGATCAAAGATTTACTTATCTCTAGTTTTCTGTCAAAATGTACTAATTTTGGGTGGTGAGATCTTGCAGTAATCACAGCTGAGTAAGAAATTTCTTTCTGTTAAGTAAAAAAATTGATGTTCCAAAAATGTTTCTGGTCTTGAATATGAACAGATATTTTAAGGGTTTAGTGAGGCAATGAAATCCAGGGATCCATCTGTGCATCATTTTATTCTTAGTGAATGTTAAATTCTAAAAATACATAGGAAGGGATGCTGGGGTTGTGCTGCAGAGTTATGTAAGGATAAATATAACCATGTAGAATACTATTAACTATGTAGAATAGTATTTGCTTATGGCTTGTGCAGAATTCCAGAATGTTATGCCCCTGTGTTTACAGGCATGGCATTTGCTGAGTAATTTTGTTTAGATGCTTATTTTGCATTAAGAGCAGCCATATTGGGACCAGTGAGTAAGGAGAGAGACCCAAAAGAAAGATGGTGTAAGTTAATTTCATTCATTCTGTATGTCTTGATAAATAATGAACTGAAATATAAAGTGACTCTTCATAGTAAAACTTTAAATTTGTGGACAAGTTTTCTTAGGTGAATCACTTAACATGTAACTACAGGTAATTAAGGAGAAGAAAATAATTCCACGACAAAGTTACCTCCAAAACCTCCACAACAGTCCAGGTCTCACATGTAGTAGCAGCTCAGGGATTTCTTCTTCAGTGTCAGTTCAAATATGCTTCCAGGAACATCCTCAATGTGTTTGGGAAAGGAGAAGCAAATTGAAAAGAGATGGATCAAAATTGGGTCTTGTACAGTCATAACTCTTGTAGTGCTGCTCAGCTGCAGTGTAGCTGAATGCAGGGCTAATGGAGTTAATGCAGAAGTGAAACCAGGTTAACTTTCAATCCCAGTAATAGCGGTTGCAATCCATACCTTTATTCAACATCTTAATTTATTTTTAGTGCACATTGTTTGTGATTCTGCTGTAGAAATGATGTTTTCCTCAGCACTAACAGAAGCCAAATTGCTGTGGTAAAAAAAAGTTGCACTGTGGGTACGTGGCCTCATGGAATGCTTTGTGTTGCTTCACTCGTTGGTGCTGTACTGGGGCATGTGGAAACCTCCCTGCTGTGCTGTGTGCAGAGCACCTTGTGAAGGTCTTGGCACTGGGATTCACTGAGATTCACTCCCATTCTGGCAGTGTGCCCTTCAGCAAAGGCATCTGCAGTGCTCTCCTGGGCTCCATGAGGCAAACCACTGCCAGCTGCTCCAGGAGGGAATCCTGCCCCTTGGCTCAGCACTGCTCAGCCTGGAGCTCTCTGTTCACTCCTGGCTCCTCAGGCCAGGGACAGTGTGGATGTGTTGGAGAGAGGAGCCCAGAGCCACAGGGATGGTGAAGGGCTGGGGCAGCTCTACAATGAGTGAAGGCTGAGAAAGCTGGGCCAGTTTAGCCTGCAGGGGAGAAGGCTTGGAGGCGTTCTTTTGTTTGTAATATGTGCAGGAAGCAATTACAACAAGGAAGGGTGCAGTGAAGTTGGAGCTGGGCTCTTTTCAGTGGGTCCTGAGGCAACTAGAGAGACAGTGGGCACAGAATGGAACCTAGAGGATTTCTTCTGAACACCACAAACCACTTATTTGCTATGAGATTGCCCCTGGAGGTCATGAACTCTCCATCCTTGGAGTTATTCAAAAGCCATCTGGCTCTGGGTAACCCTGCTTGAACAGTGGGGATGGACAGGGTGACCTCTGGATGTTCCTTCCACCCTTGACCATCCAAAGACTCTTCTGACCAGACAGCATAACTTCTGTGCCAACTCCAGTGAAGCTGTTCCCTCATTTTTAAGAGTACCAGGTGAGTTCTAATCTATGAACTGCTCTGGCCTGCTTATTTATGGAGCATCTGATTGTGTCCAAAAGTGATAAAAATACCATACTTCATAAAGACCATCTAAGACATCAGTGTTGTTTAAAAATTGGTTAAGAAAATATTTAGTTGCTGTTACTCCTTCTCTGCTCTGCTGTCATACTGTTTGTGGAAGAAGATGGGAAGCAAATAAGCATATCAGTTCTAACTCAAAATCCCCATGTGTGGTTTCCATATTTTTGCTGTTAATTGAACAAAATGTACTTGTAGCTGTCCATAGCTCTACTTTAATCTAGCTGAACTGTTTGTGTTCAGTGAGGTTTCCTGAATGAAACGGCTGCAAAGTTGCCACAGTGTAGTAGGGATGTTGCTGCTAGTGCTTTTATCCTGTTATGTGATCTTACCATGTAATACTTTGAAATTTTCACTCTGCAGACGTTAATGCTGTAAAGCTTTCCTTATGTACACAGTATTTGTCATATTTAGAAGGCAAATTAACTCACCTGTATTTGGTGCCCAATGTCAAGAAGCATTAAAAGCTTCCAATACTAGAAGTGATCTGGTTTTTGCAGCAGCAGTAGCCCTGCTGCCTGGTCTGTTGTTTTCAGCTGGACAATGCTGTGGTGCCTCTGTCTGCCTTGGAAATCATTGGTTTGGTGCCTGCAAGCAGCAAGGGCATTGTGACACATCCTGGGCTGGGGGACAGGCACAAACAGAACACCCTGGGTCATGCAGGTCTGCAGCTGCTCCATCTGTGGAACTTCAAGGTTCAAGCTACAGCTCTGTTCTCTGTGTTCCATTGTTCTTTTCTCACCTGAATAGCTTCTCACTGAACATTCCCAGGAAGGCTTCATGTTTGACAATAAAATCTGTTCTTGCCACCTTGAACCTTGAAATACCTGAGAAAATAGAATGAGCCTAATGGAAGAGGTAACACTTTTTTCTTACTACAATCTAGAGCCTCCTTTGTCTCAGTTAAATATTTACAGCCCATGTTCTATAATTCAGCAGGAAAAGGTTAGAGAATTCAGACATTGGAGTGTTTTGCTGTAGTACTTCTAAGATTCAGCACATGGCAAAAATGATTTTAGCTTCTAGAATATTGCTTTATTTATGAGCTGTCCCTGTCAGGGATGTTAATTTGCACTTTGCTCACAGTGCAAAAGCTGCCAGGCCAGCTGTTGGATGCTGAAACAACCTATTGATACACAGACCTCCAGACCAGAAACTTTTCCCAGTTGTGCACAGCTAAGATTTAATTTGCCTCTCAGTTTTTGTGGGATTACAATTGTGGACTGTTCAGCTTCAAGTGATGACTGAAGTTGGATTTTATTTGCATTTCTTTAAGAAATAGCTTTCATTCTGATTGAGGAAGTGACTTGTGTTTTCATTTCACTGTTCCCCAGCACTTGGGATGGCAGCTTAGAGCTAATAAATGCTGTAGATGTGTGTTTGTAGCCATCACTCCATTTAAGTGACAGATCCTTCCTAACATGTAATAGGCTGCCCACTGTGTCTGACTAATAATTGTTAATGTGATCCTCTGTTGAAGCAGAGAAAAGCTGCAGCTAGCAATTTGAAATGTGTGTGCACATAGTGCTAATCCAGTCTTTGTGTACATACTGGTGTTGAGTGGTGTAAAATTCACATGATGTGTAAGGAGTCATGGTTTTCAGTAAAAGAAAGGAAAATCAGGCTTTGGGCTTTTTCCTAGTGGTCACAGGAGGGCCCTATTAAGAACATAATAGAGACATTGGGATGCTACCAGAAGTGACTGCAGTAAGGAACTAGAAGTAATATCAACATAATAAATCAAAATAGTTCTTTATCAGCTGGACATGCCAAAGAAAATCCACCCCACCCAAAAACCATTCTCTTCTACCTTTTCCAGCCTCAGGTTTCTAACAGGTGTCTGAAACCTACAGCAGTAACTAGTTTTACTTGACTCAAAATCACTCCAAATCCTATTGTGGACCGGGAATATACATTTGGAACAGGTGGGAAGCAATGGCTGTATTGCCTGAATGTAGCAACTTTTTACTTGTCTAGATTCTACTTCAGCTTTTTAAAATCTGCTCTTAATTTGACATTGCAGTTGGTGAAATTTTCAGCAATTTTAAAACAACAGACTTTTTTGGGAATATCACAGATGAGCCACACTCACTCAAAAGACAAGGACAGTGAAGGCAGCAGAGCGTAAAATGCCAGACTGACGTGGATGAAAGTATTATCATCCATTGCATGTGTGAGTTAAGCAGCTCTGAAATGCTGTGTTATGGGCACATATGGTGTGAGCTGTGTAATCAAGTTGTTATGCCTGGGTGGAGATTGCTTAGGAGAGGAGTGATGGATGGTTGCAAATAAGCTATTGCTTAATAATCCATGCCGTTGTTGAAGGACTCGTGTTGCTCTGGCTTGTGCCTGGCACACACAGCCCCACCTCCCAGCACTTCTGTCCCTGCTGCTCTGGCTACTCCCAGGAATGCTGTGGGAAACAGCAAACCATGCTTGGAACTTGAGCTTGCTGTAAGACACCACAGCAGGGGAAAAACCAGCTCTGAATGACTATGGCAGATATCAGCCAAAAGTGAAGCACTACTATTTATTATTTGTTTTAAGCATTGCTTCAAAAGGGTTTCAAAAAACATTTTTTGCTGAATCTTCCCCTGTTGGTGAATCTGTTCTTCCACAGAGAGTCATGAGCACACCCAAATCTGAAGATAGCAACTTCTGGGAAAGACTAATGTTTTCTATGTGCTATTTAATATGTGTAGGAATTTCAGCTCTTGACTCTTAAAAGTATAATTACTTCATTACCAAATGTAAAAATTATAAACAGGAAATTGTTTCAGCTGTCTGTCAAGGAACTCCAATGTCCAGTAGTCTGTGTAGAGCCCATTAACTCTGCAAACCTGCTGTGTCTAATAAGTGCTGCTTGTGAAGGTCATGTAGGGAAACAGAGCTCAGTAACAAAGACCACAAATCTCCTGCACTTTGTGGCAGTGATCAATTTGGTTTCAAGTCCTTCATTAGGGTGTCTTTGAATACACCCTTTCATGTGGAGATGATCAGGAGACTGCTCTGTTGGAAACCTTCCCATCTGTGAAACAGAGTTCATAAGAGGCCCTGAACTTGGGTTGAGCAGGACTGGAGTGGCTGTGCTCTACTGAAATGAGATTGCTCTCTGATGCTGGCCAAGAGGATTTGTTCAAATAGCTTTTGCACTTGGGTAAGCTTTTCTATGTGTTGTCTTCACCAGGCAGTGTACTTTGTGAGCAAGCTGCTTCCTACTAACTAAATACAGTTTGAAACAGTTCAAGTTAAGGAGGGGTAACTTACTGGGTACCATAAGATCAGTTCCTAGGGATATTAAAAATGCTAGTTTGTACTGTGTTTTAGTTAGTGGCAGCCCAAAGCTTTATTATGGTGTTAAGTTTGCTCATCTTCCAATTTTCACTAATATCAGGGTCTTCTCAAAACCCAGGAAATGGGGCAGTTTGGAGTCATTCCAATATATATGGCTTTGGTCCACTGTGTTAACTTTGGTTTTTACCCTACATGGTTCCATTGTGTATGGGGCAATCATTCATTCGTTGGCTCTTTTGGATGGAGTATTGTTCATTTGTGGGTATTTTTAATCCCAGAGTTTAAATACCTTGGCTTATTCTTAAGCTCCCAGCACCACCCATGTCAGCTCCTGGGATACCAGCTCCCAGTGCCATGAACTCAGGCTGTCCTGTTCTGTGTGCCCTGAGATGAGGGCTGCAGGTGGGCTCTGCATTCTGCCTCATAATTCTGCCCACTGCATACAACAGCTCAAATCTTTCACTTCTGTTTTTTCTTGGTCCCTTGTAGGCTTTCCCTAAATAATTAAAATAATGATCAGTCTGTCTCCTGTTATGGAATGGAGATCACCACTTCAGGGAACCTGTTTCAGTGTTTGACTACCCTCATAGTAAAAATTAAAAATTTGAAAGAAATACTGAGGAGGTCATGTACTTAATGTTGACCAGTAATAAATAATCTGAATATTCACTTTATCCTCTTTTATACCCCTCTTTGGTAAAGCAAAATGATCCTCGTGCCTTCAAAGCTGCTCTCTGCAGTTACAGCATTTCCTCTTGCACAGAAATATCTGATGCCCCTAGTGCTGCCTGTGCTGTGCTAATTATTATTGTTCCTCACTGGTTGTAATGTCCTGGGATTTGGATAAAGAATCCCAGCAGGTGAGGGAATGGAAGCTGTCAGGCCATGAGCCCAGTAATGTAAAGCTACCAACCCCAGCATTTACATTGTGAATCAAAGAATCAAGTTGAATTATAGAATGTTATTTTTATGGGATAGAAAATAATAAAAACCCCAAGTTGTTTAGTATATCAAACCTGCTTGTACTAATGACACTTCTATCTATATTTTTAATATTGCTATTAAAAGGGACTTAATTAAATAAAATGCTCTGTGATTTATTGAAATAGCCTGTAATAGCTCAATGTGCTTATACCTTCTTGAAATTCCTAAACCACATTGAGCTAATGCAGCTAATGGCAAGTCCATCACTGCACCACCTGTCTATTTGTGATTTGCAAGGCCTATTAACTCTATTTATCATTGAGCTGATATGAGGCAGAGAGGAAAGAATGAGATTAGAATAATTTCATAGAGGAAAATGGCAAGAGGAAGTGGGCAAGATGAAGTAGTTCTTGAAAAGAGTACACAACTTGTAAAGTCACAGTTCTCTAGCACTTTAAATTAGAATGTTTCCTGAGAGTTTGATCAAAGAAGCAATTTTAATGGGTTTCTGAAGAAAAAATACTGTCTTAGGCTCTTTGAGAGCACCCTGACAGACATCCTTCCCTTTGCAGTCTGATAACCAAAGGGAAGGCTTGGAATTTACCTAAATTCTGAATTACACAGAGTAGGCATGGTCTGTTTTGGATTTTTTTGTCTCCCCAGAAGTGTGACTCTAATGTAGATTCTGGTTTAATTTAGAGTTTACTTTCCTCCAGGATAACACCTGAGGCTTATAAGCAATTTCCACAGTAGTCTAGGCTACATATTTAATTCTATACTTACCAGCAATCAACTGAAAATATAAATATGAAAAATAGGTTTGAATGCAAACATAGCACAAAGCAAAGTAGCTTGTAATATACAGAGGTCAGAAGAAATTACAAAATGCTATAAAATCTCATTAAAAATTATGTATTGTTTCAGTGGCTTTATCTGGGATATGGAGTGGGGAGCTGTAATTGTCCTTCAGTTGCACAGATCATATTGGAAACATTACTTAATATTTATATGCCAGAATGGTTTTATTTCAGTCCTGCCTTATGTGAACAATATGTTATTTTATCAGCTTCTATCTCTACATTTAAAGTCAAAATGTTCCTTATCTTTAATAGCAGCAGAACACTTACAGTAATGCTTTTCTTAAAAAACAACCACCCTAAAACTGGAGCACAGCCACGGCCTCCTCTGACAGGAAGCACTTTAAACACAATTTTCTGAGGACACCAAGTGTGGTGACCCAGAGCAGCAGAATGCAGTTCCTGGGGGTGAACTTTACTGACATTATCTGCAGGTCCTGTGTGAATCCAAGGGATGCCAACCTCCTCAGCTGGTAATGCAGAACATCACCAAAGAAAAAGGATTGAGAAGTACCTGTAGCCTTCAGAACTCTCTCTGAATGGTTGGAAGAATTCAGCAGGGTAAGAAGCACAAGCAGAATAGCCATTTCCCCCCATAGTTTCTCAATTTTTGAAGCTTATAGAGTTACTTTTCCAACCCCAGGAACATTTCACCCTTGTAACGATTAGAGACTATGTGATATTACTCAGAAACTGTTCAGGCAGTAATGTGAGGAGAACAGGGAGCATTAAGTGGTTGTTAGGTTGAAACAAAATCTTCTGAGCTACTAAGAGATAATTAGGCTTTCAGTGGGGAAAGAAAAATATAATTTAAAGGCCTTTACTAAACTTGGTTTTTCCTGAAGTGTTTACCTAACAGCTGTTCTCCTAAGGGACTCCCTTCTGAATTATTCAGTTCCACAGTACAACATCAACTCCTACCCAGGGGCCTGAAATACTCAGAAAAACTTGAAATAATAATCCAACTGTCTCATATTCTGTGTAATGGAGCAATTGCCTCCAAATTACTCTTGCTGCCTCAGTGCCCCTTCAGTAGCATCACGTTATTGCAGGAGATGGGTGTGAAATGGTACCAGTTTGAGCAAGGGGTGCCTGGCCCTGGCCCTGGTGCCAGGGGGAGCAAAGCTTTCTGCTGCAGGGTGAATGAGAGGGCACTGAACAGCCTGGCAAGCCATCAAATGCCCTCTTGGGAAGAAATGCTTTAACAAGACGGAGATTTAAAAAAAAAAGTATTAAGAATTGTGCTAAAATACTGGCTGAAGAGTAATCCTAGCTGTACTCTAGCTGACCTTGTTAATTTTCCTGATTCTTAGAGAAAGAAGCACAAAGCCTGAATGAAATTTCTCACTAATTCTTTTGTTTGAAGGGTAGTGAGACAATCTGCTTAATTATTTTTGGCAGCTGAGATAAGTCTGTTTTTCAAACACTTGTCATAGTAACTAATATTCTGTTAGAGTAATTGCGTTTTCTGTATGTACACCTCTCTATTCAGAGCGCTTGTATTATTGTTTTTATTATAAATCCTTCAGGGAGTTTTTCTCTCTGCCAAACCATTTTATATCCTTGGCTTACATTCCACCTTATAGTTTTTGCCAGATTTCCCTGTATTAGTCTCTGACAAGCACCATAATATAAGAGAAATGTGTAAGATTTTGTTTGTTTTTTAAAATTATCACCAAAAATATTGCATTTAGAGACATTTAAAAAACGAAAAATAGAGATTAGCATTGGAATACAATTGTTCAGCATATTAAATCCTTCTCATTTTGGCATTGCCAAAAACAGAGACTTTCATTCCACCTGCCATTTCTACAGACCTCAGACCACTGTGGTGAGTGATGCTGCCAGCACGGTTCCCTAGGCAGCCACAGAAGTACACTGCTCATTATGCACTGATATTCCACAGGGATGGTTTCTATTTCCCCTCAGGCCAACAGTAAGCTGCTTTGGAAAATACACAGGCAGTATTCCTTTAAAAAGAACAAGTGCCTCTCTTTCAGAAGAAACATGGGTAATTATAGAAAAGATTTATTTTCATTTTGAAGAAACCATCTTCCAGAAGTGTCCCTGGATGCAGTCATTTGCATGGGTAGGATTCACTGTTTGTAGAGCAGTGACAGAACCTTTAAATGCACCAATAATCAGCCAGAGTCTGTCCCAGCAGCCTGGGTATTCCAGGTGTCCTGTTTGGAGTGATCTGTTCCTTCTGCACTGGAGATCTGCTGAATCACAGGTCCCATGATCTCTTCTTGCACCCTCCAACACAACAGTCTTAATTCTGATAGAAACTTGGCCATGTACTTTCTGACCAGATGAAAACTGGTTTTGGGAGTTGAATGAATGCCCTATTTTAAAAGGACTTTGAAGAGCAAAGAAAGCTTTGCATGCTGTTAAAAAAGCACACCCAACTTTCAGAACACTGTCAAAAATGGAATATTGCATTTTTATACCGATTTAAGTAGACAGGTAAGAGTAGCTTTTCACAGAACAAATGTAATTTCTTGACTTGCTCTATATTTTTCTGTGCTGAAAGGAAATTTAGTTTTGTGCATAAGTGAGTCACTTAGACTTACAACAATAAAGTCAAAGATTCTTGGTACATATGGATAACAAGTTTATAAAGACTTTTCCATATATTGCTTGCACCTGAATCATAAATATATAATAAATAATTATGCAGAAGTTATCTCTTCCTGAAGGGTTTTTTTCAGAAAGTATACAGTAAGACTTCTGTCAATTTCTTTTACACACACGTATATATATATTTCTGCCATTCTGTTGCTTAAGAAAAGAGTCCATATAATGCCTAAGAACTCCAGATACCTCAGGATTTTATTCAGGTGTAATGTTCTACATGGTGGTGCATTTCAGAAGAAATAGCTTCTCTTCAGGCATATTTGTTCTACCTCAGGAAAAAAATCCACTTCTTTCCAGCCAGTGTGTTGAAGTGAGAAAAAGTTCATTTGCAATGCCTGGACAGAGATGAACAGTAAGTTTATCTAAAAAATAAATCTTGAACACAGGTGAAAGTAGGAAGTGTAAGAATTTTTTTTTAAAGTCTAACAATTAAAATTTTAAAAATATTTAAGGGGTTTAGTTAATAACTATGAAATCTGGTTCTCTAAATTTTCCAATCCTTAGTCATCCTCAGCAGCAGATTTGGCTGTGCCATTCTGCAGAGAGGAATGTTTTGTATCTGGCTGACTGTCCTCAGGGCAGTGGGTTTTTAACCTGTCTCAATTTAGGGCGACTAAATTGGGTTTGATCCTAAATATATTCTATATTTCATCAGCATTTAAAACAAATGGATGCTACAGTAGTGTGTGATGCTCAAATAAACAAATCATAGCATTTTCTTTCTTTAAGTCTTTTGCTTTCAAAATGGACTTGACCAGAAAAAAAAAAGGCAGAAAGGTTATAATAGCCTAATAAAACTTCCAGTGTACTCTGCAAGTATAGATTACTGGAGAATTATGTCATTTTTCTCCTTTTACTCTGCATGTTGTTGCTCTGAAAACCTAATGCAGAACTCTATGTGGAGTTATTTAGGGAAGGCTAGAGGTATTTAGAAAGATTCGAGAAATGCAGAGAATCATGGGGGCTAGGTAACCAAAAAGGAGAGCGAGGAGAATTTGTAAATGTCTGCAGAAATACAGCTGTGCTGGTGGTAAATACTAGACTGGAGAAGAGGGTGTGGATTAAAAAATATTATCCCAATATATTACACCAGTGTACTTCTATCTGCAGGTTTTTCTTGCAGCACAGTCCTGCTGTCTCCCTGTGTGGAGCAAGGGGACAAGGTGGTGCAGGGCCTTGAGTGCCACCAGAAAGGTGCTTCTGCTTGAGGTGCTTCAGTGCCCAGGGCAGAGGAGGAGTTCCACAGAGTGCCCAGGGCAGAGGAGGAGTTCCACAGAGTGCCCAGGGCAGAGGAGGAGTTCCACAGAGTGCCCAGGGCAGAGGAGGAGTTTCACAGATGTTTCAGGGCTGCAGCTGGATTAGCCAGGGGTGGGTGGATGGTGCTATGGAGCCTTTGGGCATGGAAGGAAAATCTGAGGCCTGTTCCAGCTTACCCATGGAAGTGTTCCACCAAGGGGACAAAACTGTACAACTGCTGAGTTGTTTCTGCTCCACACAGTCCTTTTGGTGTGTTAGTGTGCTGATGAGTCCTTTTACACCCCACAAAACTGCCACAGTTCATGTATCTAATCATGTATGGTCAGTTATTGCAAAAAACACTACTGTGCCTTCAATTTGAATGTATTTCAGATACATTCAGGCAGCCATTTTTGCCCTCTGATTTGCAGCTGCATTTCACAAAGAAAAAGCTTGAAAAAAAATATCCAATTTATCCAGTGTCCAGTATGTTGGAGACTGATTTCATAAAATTTCAGT
Organism: Zonotrichia leucophrys gambelii; assembly: GCF_028769735.1. NCBI lineage: Eukaryota > Metazoa > Chordata > Aves > Passeriformes > Passerellidae > Zonotrichia > Zonotrichia leucophrys. The sequence continues at coordinate 5,665,390 of NC_088180.1, read as the reverse complement.
AGCAACTTCATATGAAAGAAATGCCCTGCATGAATTATAATTTCATCCAAGAACCAGAGTTCTTGGATTATGCTTGGATTTTAGTGGCTTAGCTAAAAGGTGGATTTTGGACTAATAAAAGTGATTCTGTTAAGTTTTTATTTGGGAATTTCAGCTATTTAATTTCTAGAGTTGAAAATATTTTATCTAGTAGATTCTGGCCCTGTAAAATCTAGCCATTTTAAAAGACAGTATGAACTGGCTAATTCTACCACATTTTTTTGCTCTTGGCAATGGGATCAATAAGGAATCTCATCACTATTACTTGTTACTTTGTATACAGAAGTGTTGCACATTTTAAAGTTTTACAGAAGAAAAGTGATATTATTTAATGCAGTAAAAAAGGTGCTGTCTAAAACTTCTTGTATAGTATTGGATATATGTTTTTCTATGTTTTAATTTCTTAGATTGAAGTCCTGATTAAAATAGTTTTATTTTTGCTAAGACTCGGACAGAAAATACCGGGTACTTCTTTGCTTTATGCTTTTTGAGGGGATTACATTTTCTGCCAGGCCAAGGGTGATCATCTGGGAAAGAAATCTGCCTCATTTTTAAAAACATGAGTTCTAGCTTGCCTTTTGTAAAACCACAGGGCAATCTGCTTTTCAGATCCAATCTCGTGTACTCAGTGTGAACTTTCAAGCAGTCATAAAATGCAGAGCAATGATCCTGATTTCAGGGGTGTCTGTAGCACTCCAGGACACTCACAGGGAGGAAGCCATTCTAAGGTAGGTGTTTCTGAAGAACAGACACACATTACTTTCAGGTTAAAGCACAAAAATTGAGGTTTCTTTCATTTTTTTATCTGCGAAGCTTTCTTGTTTAAAACCCTTTTGGCTTACTTACAGAGGTAATCCTTATAGCTATATATATGCTTAGATAATATTGTTAAAGGACGCTATTCTTGTGAAACCAACTGATCTGTGATTATCCTCTATGTAAAAACATGAGGAAATGCAGAAAGGGCTGTAAAGTAATAGCAGGTACTTTTCTTTGTCTCCTTCAGCTCCGTGACTGGTTGGGGTACAAAACCAATTCATAGGTGCAGAAAAGCTGAGATATTCAGGGATCCACATATAACTCCAAGTCCTTTCAGAGCAAAGTGAGAGAATGTGCACTCAGGAACCAATCACCCCACCAAGGACAGTGTGGGTGCCTCAGTTTGGGAAGGACGTTGAGCACCTCCAGAGCAGGCAACCAGGCTGGAGAGGGGCTGGGAACACAAACCCTGTGAGGAACAGCTGAGGGAGCTGGGGGTGCTCAGCCTGGAGAAAAGGAGACTCAGGGATAACCTTATCACTCCACAACTCGCTGAAGATGGTTGTGGTCAGGTGGGGTTGGTCTCTTTCACCAGGCAACAAACATCAGAATGAGAGGACACAGTCTCAAAGTGCATCAGGGAAAATGAAGGTTGGATATTAGGAAGAAGTTTTTCACAGAAAAAGTGATAAAATATTGGAATGGCCTCCCTGGAGAGGTGGTGCAGTCACCATCCCTGGATGTGTTTAAAAAAAGACTGGAAGTGGCACTGGGTGCCATGGTTTAGTTAAGGTGTTTAGGGCATGGGTTGGTCTCTTCCAACCCAGTCATTCTGTGTGTGATTCTGTGTGTGTTTTGCAGCTTGCAGTGGAGATGTGACAGTTCCCCTTGTTTGTGTTACCTTTTGGAACCTGACTTTGTCCAGGCATTGATTCATTGCAGGGCTCTTGATGATTGTGAGGTAGATGCTCTTGTTTTTAATATATCCTTTTAAAAGCTTTCATAAATAGGCACTTAGGATTCAAGCACAGAAGCAGGGCTTAGTCAAAGTCTACTGATCCTCACATTCATTTTTAAAGTTTTTATTCATACTATTTTTGAACACAGAATTGATTTGCTTTGTGAGCTCTTCATTCACTTCCACAGAAAAACTGCTGGGAGTATCATCATATATGTGATTTGCCAAGTGAAAACACAGTGGATAGTTCTATTAGTATAAAAGTAGGGAGGTGGGAAGAGGGATTTTATTTTTGAGGTTCATTGATTAGCTACAAGTCTGTCAGAGGCAGTTATCCTATTTTAAGAAAATTGTAGAGTCATCAGGAAGCAAAGTAGTACCAAAGATAGCAGTGCCACCATAAGGTTTTAAGTGTGCAGATTTAACTCTACGATCGCTTCTTACACTAGTGGGCACTGGCATGCATTGTCTTCTTGTTTTTGACACATTTTGGTATCTGCTACTATGAGGGGGCTTTTATATTTTCAAAGCCTAAAGCTAGTAAAGCAGGATACTTCCTGCAAGATGTTGATTACAATGGAAGTGGTGTATAGATAAAGAAATCTTTATTATTTGCTGTCTTGCCCTCCTTTCTGTCCCTGCCCAGTACAATTTTTGGAAGATAAACTTAAGGAAGATAGGCTGTCAAGTGCAAGAAAATGTAAATTTCTTTTTAAATGTACTGAAATACCAGCTTCTGTTGCCTTTGGAATCAAATATCCTTACATGCTTAGAAGTTGGCATGTGAGAATAACTTGTTCTTCAGTTCTGCCAATGATACAGACTTCATATTTAGGTAATTATAGCCATAAACCAATTTCATTACCTCTGTAAAAATTGGATATATTGGGGATGGTTCCTGGTAAACTGAGATAAAGTATGTTGGAGTGCCTTACATGTTATTTTTAGAACAGGGCAAAGTGGAGCCATGGAAGAAGATAATTAAATTTTTTATATATGTGCCAAGAAATTATTATATGCTTCAATTGAACTTATCCTGGATGTTGTGGTCTGGATACTTGATTCCCTTTGAGGAATCAACGTGGACAAAAGAAGTGGAATTACTACTGCTGGTGTTATAGGGATGCAACAACGTCTGAATGGCTGAGAAATTACTTGTTAAATATTAGAATAATAAATTTATTTTAAGTCAAGATATCAAGATGAATTATGAAGGTTGGATATGGAAGAAGATATGTTAAGTTTGTGGGGGTTTCTCATTTTGTGTGTATGTGTAGATAAAATTTGCATTTTATCTTTCAGGGCTGTTACCACATTCAACCAATTTGCACTTCATGTTTATGATGTACATTGGGTGGGACAGCCTGGTTTGTTAGTGCCTAATAAGCCCTTAAAGCTGCATCCATAGAGAGGGGCTGCTCCAAATCATGAGCTCATGTGAGGGATGCAGATTTGAGCCATGCTGGATGTAAGTGGCAGGGCCCTTGGACTTGCTTTCAATATCTGTACCCTGTGGGGCACCTTTGTAATGGCAAGAGGGGCTCTGCTGTAACTGTGAATTTACTTCTCTTTGCTCCTTTTCCAATTCTGTCATACTTGAAAATGCCATTTGCTTCATCTCAAATAACAGTTGAAGAGACAGATGCATGAAATTCACTGAAGTCCAAAGTGGGGTAGAATAAATACAAGGTAGAATAAATATGAACTTCTATCCACTAATACAGTCCTGAGGATGAAGATGCTTTCTGAACATGTGGGAGGCAGTAAAGGCTGACAGCTATGGTAAAAGTGGCATCATTTTCATACTGGCTTCTGAGTTTTGATGGGTTTTAACAGGCTAATAATAAGGTCTGATATATAGTGCCCTTCTGGCTGCCTTTGGGAAACAAATTATTTGGTAAATTTAAAATGAGTGGTTTATAGTGTTCCCAAATAAACATGGCTATTCCAAAGCTTTTGTGGCCACAGTTCTGGAAGAAGTTTCAGTACCACATCCCACTTACAGTTACATGCAGTGATCTGGCACTGAAAAATATCAATGGAGGTATACCAAAAAGGTCTCTTCAGCAAAATAACTTTAGTTAGAGCAATTTGGGAAGTAGTATTGTCCCTCAAATACTTCTCAAACAAATCCAGCAACTAAGACTCTTCAAAGAAAACTAAGAAGTGTATCCAGAGCTAATTCAGATCTTGAACAGTATCTATCTACATCTGAATGCTCACAAATATTGAAGGGACAAAAAGCAATTTCAAGTCCAGTAGATTCATACTGGAAGCCAAAATAATTTTTTTTCTGGTAGCCTTAGTTGACCATATTGAAAGCTGTGGAACTATTGATTACCTGAGAGCTTACCCACATGTGAGGTTCATGGACAGCAGATGATCTTGTGGATTTGCAGTGCCAGATCCTCCTCTGGATTACCCACAAATGTAGATTTTTAATTTTTTTTATTTTATTTTTACATACAAGTTAGAAAGTCCTTGGAAATGAAGGTAAATTGCTTTGTATGTAACACTTTCAGTAGTATCAGCACAGGGAGTTAGTCAGATGTAAATTCACACCCCAGTGTAATGTGTCCTAATTTCTCCAAGCCCTAGGGCCATCTTGTTCCTGAATGAGAGCACCCAGATAGAGGTTTAAATGCATTTATTAAGGTTTCTGATTGTCCTGCTGTTGAATAACCTAAAGCATTTCTGCCTTGATAGAGAATGAGCTACTTAATCATAGAGACTGCAGAGGTTCAGTTTGCATCTGGGCTTTGGTTTGGTTTCTTTTTGCTAGAACCTTTCACTCTATTTGGCCGAACACTGGAACACAGACTCTTCCTTGAATTTGAAAGGGGCATTTCAAAGTAATGTTTCCAATGTTGGACAGCAAATAGTTCTACTTAAATACAAGTGGATGTTAGTTTTAGTTGAACTGGTATAACCAAAAATTCAGTGTGATCTATAACCATATATTCCCACCTGCCTTCATTTATCTCTTCTGCCTGGGCTTTCAGGTGGGAGGTAGCACACCTGTGCCAGCAGCCAGTTTGGGAATATCAGCTGGGAATGTGCAGTGCTGTGCTGTTTCCAGCTGAATCCTATTTGTTATCAGGCCCAGTCTAACTATGTCATTGTGAGCTAACTCTTCTGATCATGAGCAGTGTTAATGTAGTACCTCCTGCATTTGACTAAAAACTTTTAGCAAAACATTTGTTTCTTCAGTGCAGAGTTTTGTCAGGTGCTTTTGTCTCTGATTAAAATATGGCTTGTACATGTGCTGGAGGAGTATTTCAGCCATGGGGTGACACCATGGTGGGGTGACAGCAGCTGCTATCCTATGATATTGTATGACACAGTGAACTAAGCTGAAAGCAGCAAGCTTTTTTTGGTTTTTCTGTTATAGTAAAACATCTGGATATTGTATAAAGAGAAGAAAACCTTCTCTGACACTTTGCTGTCAAGGCGCACTTCCTCACTACTACCTCCCAGAAAACTGTTTAATGCTAAGAAAAGTTCCTGTAAGAAAAGAAAAAGAGCCTCAAATACAAAGTTTTAAAGCCTGGTGTACATGTGATGTTTGGATTGAGGGTTTTTTTAATGAATATCACAGAATTACAGATATGTGGACTACATGTACCAATACCTGTATTTAAAAAAAACCCAACAAACTATTTTAGCTGATTATGGTGCTACAAACATGTTAATCTTGGCATAGTTTTAATACCTAAACTACCCTGCAGTATAGTTACACTATAGTATATACTGCAATATAGTTATACTAGAATATCGTGCACTACAGAGATGGTTACCTGGGGTTTGGGTTCTGTTTGTATGTTTTTCATGAGTAGGCCAAGCTGTTTGCAGTTGGTGCCTAATTGCTGTGATTACCCTTCTGCAGAAAAGTGGCTTCAGGTGCTGTGGGCAGCCCGACCATTCTAGACCCCGCTGGCAGCAGCAGAAGGGCTGGGAAGTTTTTATAATTAGAAACCTCATATGTTTCTGCTGCTGGGGCTGCTGTACCTTAGATTTGGTTACGGTTTGCTGTGAGGAAAAAAGAAAACCCCAAAATAAAAACCGTTCAAGATGCCTTCTGCACAGCCCTGAGCCCCAGCCCTGCCCTTGCTGCGCCGCTGGAAGGGAGCACACAGAGCACGGGGGGAGGCTGCCGGTGCCGCTGCCGCACAGAGCGCAGGTGGCAGCGATTTTGCCCTCAGGGCCGCGGCGGCAGGAGCGGGGTCGGCTCGGGGGCGCTGCCCGGCTGCAGGGGGGCCTCGGCCCCGGGCGCCTCGCCCGCCTCGCACATCTCCGAGCCCGCAGGGCCGGCGGCCGCCGCCGCTGCTCCGGCCGCTGCCTCCGCCCGCCATTGGCCGTGCTCAGCCCTCCCCCGCTCCCCTCCCCTCCCGGAGCGGCGGGCGCCGGGCAGCGGGGCTCGGGCGCTCCGCGGCAGCCGCGGCGGGGCCGGGGCGCTCCCCGAGCGAGCGCGCCCGGGCAGCGGCGCCGGGGCTGGGCCGGAGCGGGGCCGCCCCCGCCGGCGGCTGAGGTTGAGCCGCGCCCGCGCGCTGCAGCCCCGCAGCCCCCCCCGCCCCGCGCCTGCAGCGGGGACAGGAGGCGGCGGCGGCGGCTGCCCCTCGCCCGCCGTGCCCCGGCCGGGGCCGCGCGGGTCGCTGCGGGCGCAGGGCGGCTCCTCCTCCATGCGCCGCGGTGCCCGCAGCGCCCGGCTGCCCCACGGAGCGCGGGGGCGGCGGGAGGCGTTGCGGGGCCGCGCGGAGGATGCCGGCGGGCGGCGGGGCGGCGCGGGCCCCCGGCGGGGCGCGCTCCCTCAGCCCCACGGCGCTGTCCCGCAGCCTGTCCCGCCTGCGCGAGCAGCGCGCCCGCTCGCGGGCCATGCTGGCCCTGGGGGTCACGCAGATGGTGCTCGGCTGCCTCATCGTGGCCGTCAGCTTCGCCGCCCTGGCGCTCACCACCTCGGCCCGCGTCCGCCACTCCTGCCCCTTCTGGGCCGGCTTCTCGGTGAGTCTGGGGGCGCGGGAGGGGGCGGGCGGGAGCGGCGCCTCAGGGATGCTTGGCCGCCCGACAGGTGGGACGCGGGCGGCGGTCGCGGGCCTGGGCGCCCTCCCCGCGCTGAGGCGGGCAGGTGAGCTCCGCGATCGGCTGTGCCGTGTTCTGCACGGCTACGGCGCTCCCCGGCCCGGCAGCAGCGCGGTGGCTCTTCCACCTCCTCTTTGGAAGGGCTGGCCAAGGTGGATTGGGTTTTATCAGCAGCGTCGGGTGAAAGTTGGGATGACAAATGAGCCTCTGGCGTTGGCTCAGCCGCCGGTGTCCGCTCCACCGGCGCTGACTTGGGCTCACCTTGAGACGCGGCCGGCGCTCGGCTCTGGCGCGGCTGCAAATTGAGGCACCAGGCGTGAGGTGCTGGAGGTGACCAAAGGGGACGAGCACAGCAGGAGTGGGGTTTAAGGTAAACACACGGCGTGGAAGAGTTCTCCGAGGAGAGCACGAGTGCTCCGGAGCGCTGGGAGGGCCGGGGCTGTGGGGCAGCCCAGAGCCCTGGGGAGGCTGGGGCTCGCCCCAGGGGGAGGCTGCCGCTCTGAGGGAAAAGCTGAGCGCAAATTGGGGTCCTTCTGATTCCTTTGTGGTATCTTTGTCCACTTTCCATTGTGTCCTGCTGGCACAAATTTAAAACAAACAAACAAAAAACCCAAAAACCCGGAGTCGATAGTCTGACTCAGGTGGTCTCATTTAGTGCTGATCATGAGGGGCTGCATCTGTGTGTGGGCACGGTGCACTCGTGGACACATTAGGATAATCCCGCTTCATGAAAATTTTCCTCATAAGCAGTGAAATGGGGCTTGACATTTATGAAGAATTAGGCATTTCTGAGGGCACTGGTAACAGACTCTGTGTTATTGGTGAAGATTTGCTCCATTTAATTTAATGCGTTACTGGTTTCAATTATGTCTCTTCAGCTCTTTTAACGGACCAGAGAGTTTTCAACTTCAAACATGCTTGTTAGAAACCAGAACAGTTAGATAAAATATTTTGGGTTATTTAGTTCTGAGCATGTGGTAGAAATAGTGTAATTTTTAAAAAGTCTTAAACTATTTAATATGCTCTTATGCAGAATATTACTTTTTTGCTTTTTTTTTCCTAGTCCTTCAGAGCAGAAGAGTCGTTCTGGATTAATTATTTAGATATCTTTCTTGATTTTTGTTGTATTTTTTCCTAGTCTTGAAAAGAAATATGCGTTTACACTAATAGCATTGATGTTGTAATTGTCATTCTATTGAATTGGATCCTCTGCAAGATAATATGCAATTATTTGTTGTGATGAGGTGTGAGTTTTAGGTTCAGAATCTGGCTGCTTACATATTAATGTGCTACTAAACCAACACAGCTCAGGCAGCCTTTGTTTCTCACCTTGGCAGAGTGAGCAGGAATACGCACAAGTGCTTGTGGATTTCAGTAAACACAACTTTTTCAATGGCACCTTTTCCCACCTCCTGTGTTCTGTTCAAAGACACTCCTGGTGGTTATTGTTATGCTCCAAGACAGCTGCTTCCCTTACTGTGGATGTTTCCTACTCTTCTCTCTGTGTATTTCACAGAAAATGTGTTTCCCACGTAGATTTCATGCTAGTTGCTCACCAGAAACACCAGACCTGTGATTCCAGGCTGTGGTGGAACGGGTGGAAGGCTCAGGGAATTGCAGGACTGCTGCCTTCAAGGCCTTATTTTCCTGTGCTGTCAGAATGAGGCAGGTGTACCTTGTTTCCTAAACTGAGTTACTTTCTGAAAAAAATTCCACCTTATAAATTATCTATCTGAGCATCAGAATAAACTTAGTTTCCTCCTATTATCCTTATCTCTAAGTCTCAAGAACTAAGAGAAAATAGAGCAGTTTTTGAAGCATGATGAGCCCTAAAGAACTTTTTGAAGTTAGTTGATTACACAGCTTTTTCTAAAAGTCCTTGGAGGTATTTAGTGGATTTAACAAACACTAAATATATCATCACTCACAGCTGAAAAATGTTTCTGTGGAAGAGTAACAGTCTTAAACTTGCTTCTATAAAATGCAGTTAAAGAAATAAATACAGGTGGGTTTAAGTGACATGAGAGAAAAAGGATGGAACTGTCCTTCCCTTCTTTATTTGGTGCCAAAATCAGACATAGATATTCACTGCCTTCACACAACTTCCCCCTCACTTCTTGGAAGTAAATAACTGAGTCATTTGACATTGAAGTAGAAATTCTGAATCTATTTTCTTGTGTGTTTATGTGGTGTACTGTAGTTTTTAGTCATTAGAAATGCACATCCTAACAGAGAGTAGTCTTGCCATTGATACTTCTCAGCAGTTTTTGACACCAAATGACCTGTCAATATAAATGAAGGCTTCAAAAATTTGCTATGAGTATTTCAAATGTTTCTTAAAATAATTTCCTAGTGTTTGTAACAGTCTAGCTGGTTGAAAAAAAATTCAAAATAGATCAGGCTGCATATTAGACACACAGAAAGTTCTGTAATTAAATGCAATGAAAAGGTTCTGATTTCGCACTTTCTTTTTGAAATCAAGTGCCCATGTTAGTGAGAGCTTATTTAAAGAACAAGGCACCATAATTTCCATAAAACTTTGAAGAGTTCAGAGCTTATTTAAACATCATTCCATACCTTAAACATTTTATCTTTCATAGGAAAGATTAGGAAGATAAAGAGTATCTTCATATATTTTGCATTAAGACATTTTTAAGGCAATTAATCAGAGTCAGCCTCACACTGAGCAGAAGGAAATTTGAGGTTTAGATAAGCAGGTACTGGTTAATTCTCTGCATAGGCAGCTCTCATTGGCAAGACCTTGCAATCTGTGTGCTGAAATGCTTGGCAGCTTGTTCCCATTGCAGTTTCCTGGGAAAATGGTGATTTCTTCTTCACATTCTCTCAGTTGGGTAAAAGGAAATATTTTTTTCATATAAGGGAAATGAGCATGAGTGTCCTTGATCCCGTTAAGAGCATCAAGAGCAGAGTACTAGCCCCATTTTAGTGGTGGAAGGATAGGTCTCAAAATTAGGCTGTTCTGGGAGATCACTGGAAGTATGAGCAGTGACAGGGTTATTTGTCTCTTCTGTAGGTCCATAATTGCTTGAATATGAGAAAATATTTGTGCCCCCTTTGCCCTTTAGGATGCAAACCCTATTCCAGTTTGTAGTGTGTTGTTGTGTGTGTGCCCAGATGGAAGGAACTGCTTCTGCTCAGTGAAGTTCATGGCTCCTGGCAGTGCTGGGACAGCAGCAAACCACAGGCTATGGAGCTGTGGCTGTGTGACTGCAAAAGCAAATCTCACTTTGTGAAGTCTTTTCTTCGAATTATTTAGAAGATTGCAGAAATATGTTTATCCTGCTACTCCCCCAATCTTGATTTAAGAAAATGACCAGGCTTAGAGACCAGAGTTCTCTCTAGTAGAGCAAAGTATTAATAAAATAGTAAACTAAATCATAAGATTGCCCAGGTTTCTAAAATTACTCTGGCACTAGAGTAATTGCTGTGTGTTCTTCTATCTCTTTTTTATGTATGGTTACATGGCAGTTGTTGTGTTCTTGTGTAGAAGTGTGTTGCTGGAAGATCTTGTGCTGCCTTTTCTTTTTATTAAGTTTCTTCTCAATTGTGCCTCATTTCATCCATATCCCATGTTCAGAGCAGATCAATTCTTCTGGCTTAAAAGCATCTTTAATGTAGAATGTTTTCAAGGTTCATGAAATACCTGCTTTTTTGTGTTCTTTGAAAATGGAAACAGATATAAAGGGAGATTGTTGGTGTGAACTCAAACCCAACTTTTCTTTTGTGGAAAATGGGAAATATGTTATATACTTGCCTACTTTATTAACTGAGAAAGCTGAATGTAGGAGTCTTTTCTGTAGTTTTCTATGACTTTGTACAAAATAGGTTTAAAAACCTGAGGTGGTGCTTAAAGGAGTTAACTTTCAACAACTTCTACTTGTCTGTGACCCTGGCTGTTCCTCACATGCAGCAGGTTGTCCTGGCATGTTCCTGTTCAAAATCATTGTGGAATTGAAGGGGAGATGACAATAAAGATAATTTGTTAGCAATTGTGGTTTTCTCTTCTCCATTTCAGCTAAAGAGTTTGGGTTTTTTTTCCTTCCTCCTATCCCCTGTTCTGTCTTCTTCTGGTATTTTCCATTATTGCCTGTGGATAGTCAGGAGGAGTAGAGGGATAGTTGTAGCTTGGGGTAAGGAACTTTACGTTTGCATGAGAAGCCTCTTGGCAACAGTGTGACTGTGAGAGCAAAGCCGAGCTCCTTGAGAGAAAGGAACCTCACTGCTCCTGTGGTGTGATCCAGTGTTCAGTGAACTGGGACAACCTGGAGCACATTTATTTGTTTATTTGGCTTGGAGGTGATCATTTCATGTCTAGGACTCCAAGGGCAGCTTTCCTGTCCACCTGCTGTAGGTATAAATGGAACTCCAACTCTGTGGTTATCAGGTGGTTCCTCACCACATGTCCCCTGTGCTTCTGAGCGTGCTCTACGAGAGCTCTGGATCCTCCCTGGGGTGTGAGAACCCACAGTATGGATTGCTTGGTTGTGTTTTCCTGGTTAACACACACTGCCTGAGAGCTCAGCCTGCAGCTTCCTTGGGGGAAACTGTTTGGGTGAGAGTGTGTGACCAGGTCCCTTCTCTGCAGAGGATGGTTCCAATAGCGGATTCCAAATCTGTGGACTCACAGCTGTAGGGGGATAGAACATAAAATGTAATCTTGTCCCCTAAAGAGTTGCAGCTGAACCAATTAGCAAAGATTAGGAGCAGGCCTGATGTTAACAGGCCACACCTGAGGCCAATAAGAACAAGTGTTATAAAAGAGTGGCTTGGTGGGAACTGGAGTCAGTTGGCTGCTGTGAGGACCAGGAAGAGTCAGTGTCTGGAGGAGCTGTGGACCAGAAAACATCAAGGAGGTACGAGACTCTAGCAGTATGGAACCCTTGCAAGGTCATGTAATAGAACCTTGGCAATATAATGACTATGCATAGCCATTATGATTAGTTTGTTGTGGACAATTTGTTATTCTGTGAAGTTTGCTGCTGGTTCAGCAAATGTTCCATATCTCTAAATATTCACTTTCAGGCTTCTTTTGGAGGAGTTTGTGTTGCTGGTTTGGAAATTGGGTAGGTAAATTTCCACACAGAAGAAATTTTTGGGAGACTTACCAGACCTTTAATGCGGATTATCAAATAGTGAAGCCCAGGGAACAAATGAAACTGATTTCTCCATGTGGCTGTTGAAAATCTTATGTCATTCCTAAAAGAGGATGTATCCACTCACTAGGATGGTTACTTTGATGTTCCTTGTTTCAATTTGGTGAAATTTAGAAGACCAGGAAATGAATCACTTCAAAAATCCTACAAGTGACTTGGTAATATTTTGCCTATTCACAATATGGCCAGTAAGTCATGGTAGGTTTTTGCCCCTGTAATAGGGACAAAATCAAAGCTGCTCAATGGGATGATACATTTGAGAAAGTAGTACTACCAGTTTGACTGATCAGTTAGGAATTTTAAGGTGTAGTCTCAGTTTTAGTTACAGATAGTGGAACCTTCAGTTATATACACTTGCAAAAGAATTACATGAACTTTGATTCTTTGAGACATTATCTGTTACTGTGTACCACTGTATCCTTTATTAACTACTATCTGATTTCTGGGTTTTTCTGACTTTTTGGATTTGCTGACACCTCAGGCACCTCTTTCCTTCCCTTTGTAAGTTTGTCAGGGCTTTGAAATGTGAGCAGTCTGTGGAAGGAGGTCAGCTGTCTGGAACTTTGTGTCTCAGGAAGCCTGCTAGGGGTGTGTGTTGTGCTACACAGTGTTGGTAAAAAAAACAAATCAGTCACCTGCACAGGTTTGCTTGTCACCTTCATAAACTGCACAAGGATTGCAATGTGCCTTGTCTGTGATGGATCATTACTAATTGCATTAGCATTCTTGGTTTGTACGTCCTGACTGTATTGTGTGACTGAAAAAACCCAGAAACATCCAACCCAGAAAACCCACGAGGCTGTGAATAGATGCCAGTTAAACCTGTGGCATTGGTGCACAGGAGGAGCTCATACACATCATAGACCATCAGAACTGAGGGGCCTTGGGTGCATCCTCTGTGCTTTGTGCAGTCTGTGCTCAGGCAGGGCTTTGGAGCAGGCCAGTCATGGGTGGAAGTGTTGTTTCCATATCCTGATGGAATGATAGCAAATCAGCTGGACACAGGAACAGTCAGAAAGATGACAGCATTCCTTTTTAATTCTTTGAACTGTGCCTGGTAAAATAACTGCTTGTAACTTCTGAGGATTTGGGGCTAAGTAAAACCTTGAGATTTTTTTGTCTCCAGTGCACTAGAGAATAGCAGACTCATGGGAGGCAACAATATTTGTTTCATGAGGCACATCAGCTTTTATTGCTTCTGAGTATGTTCTGTTGCCTTAGCCTTAAGAGCAATTTAATTTAAAAACTTCCTGTGTTACAGGAAGGAGCAGTGGAAGAAAGCAAAGATAATTATGATAAGAAGCAGGAGGTGTCCAGTCTGTGGGGAAGAAATAGCATTGTTTTTATTAATCCCATATTATTATAAGTGACTTGTATTCTGAAGTCTTTATATTTCTGTAGGCAGCCAGAGTGCAGAATAAAAGTATTTTTTGAGTAAGTCTCTTACTTTTGTCAGTATACAGCTTTTAGTTACTTTGTTGTGGGTTTGTTTTTGTTTATTCTGTAGCAAAAAGACAGATGTATGTTTCAGTCTCTTTAGGAACGAAATATTTTTCCTGGATGCTGGTTGTCCTTTCCAGCCATTTTTTTGAATGCTGGAAATGTAGGAGCATTGGTGTAAAGGACAGTAAATACTGCCCAGGAAGTTAGGAGAACTAGCTGTGAGGAACAGGTTAAGTCTACTGAGAAACTGGGACAGAGCTAAGAACCTTGGTGGAAATGGGAATTTCTAAGGTAAATAATGTAGTTATTTGCAGCTGCTGCTGAACTTATTGCACCTTCATTTTAGTTTTATGTTGTGACTTACTAAAGGAATGAGTTGTGAATTATTATGTTTAATTAACTATTCTTTCACAATTGATTTTTCTGCTCACTCCTGTGCCTTTTGGGATCCAAGGGCAGAACAGATAATGGGACTGTGTAAGGTGTGAAGTGCCTGAAAATATGTAACTTACAGGAGTTAGAACAATTTCAGTGTATTTAGAGAAAGCTACTCTTCTAGAAGCAGGTGGTGTGGTCATTACCTCATCTCTTTGGGAGCAGCCACATTGCTTTAAAGGAGTGTTATGCAAATGTGACAAACCTAGGGAATTTATAATTGAGGAATATTTATACATTCAGAGCATCCCAGCTTATGTGCAGGCAACATTTTAAGATCAATATGCCCAAAGCTTGGTCTTCCATCTTTGGCAAAGTCACAGAATCACTGTGTCTACCCCATAAACAGAGGGTTTCCAATCTGTTTGCAAGGACTCTGTGTTGATGATTCCTTCACAAGCTCTTGCCTGTGCAGTTTGAAGCTGCAGTCCTGTCCCCAGTCCATTTTGTCATTGTTATTTTTGGTGGTCTGTGGATGTGTCCGTGTCAGTGTTCCAGTTCTGGCTGTGTGTGTGCTCCTGCCCACCAGGAGTGTTCTCACACACACACTCTGCTCCTGGGGATAAATGGAGCCAGAGGATGAGCTGGGAGAACAAATGGAATGTGCCTGCTGGGAGGAGGAAATCTCTGGGCCACACTGGAGCCTGTGTGAATGGTCACTCATCCCCTGAGTGCTTGGTGTGGGGGCTCTCAAGACCAGATTCTGTTGCAAACAGATCTGCTCGTGTTCCACTTGCTCTTTGGCCCCACAGGTTTTACCTGAATTACCAACCTGAGAGCTCCTGTATTGTGCAGGGGATGTGAGCTCCCCACAAATGGCTGGAAATGCCTTGTGCTGGGCAGAATTTTCCTCCCTCCTGGTTACATTGGTAGTTTGCTGCAGGTCTGCAGACTAAAATAGCCAGTTCTGAGGAGCAGATGCCAGTGCTTGGTGTGTTACTTTTAAGGGCCTTGAGTGGGTGGAGTACTTTTGAGCTAATTTGCAGTAAATGAGAAATACTTACTGGAATTACTGCTGCATCACTTATTCTGAGACATTGTTTTCCAATAGATTGTGGTTTAAAAAATTGAATAATTTCATAATATTCTATAAAGTGTATTATTTGGTTTTATTATTGGTTTTGTTTGGTTTTATTTTCATATTCTGATAAAAATGAGTAAACACTTTGAAGAATATGTATTTTTGCTTAAAGGAGGCAAACTGAATTTAACACTTGGATTTCTGATCTTTATAACAGCTTGATTTAAACTTGGGTAGTTGAAACAGCGGCACAATTTTAAACTTTTGGGTCTGATTTACAAAGTCGGAGTTACTCTACTTTGCAAACTTGCTTTCAGTTTTAGATATGAACTTTCCTTCTTTCTAGAAGCCATCATCATGAGTCATTTCTGTTCTGCAGAACCAGCAAATAATGTCCTCACTGATAACTGTGCAGGTTTGTTATTTCTGTCATTAACCAAGAGTCAATCTCAGCAGAATTATTTTCATGTGTGGGGTATAATGTACCTATGAGATTTTTTGTTTTGCTACTGTTTTAGCAGAAAAGAGCATGGCTTAAGCTGAAGATTCTAGATAAGCCTTCAGTGCCAGAGAGATAAAAACAGGTGGTTTTAAACTGAACACACTTAATCCAGAGGCACTGAGAGATAATAAACATGTAGCTTTATGCTGTCACTTTTGTATTCACTCTCTTCAGGGAAAAAACTCTTTTCATCTGTGTGGAAAATTGTGTTTGCAGCTATTTTTCAGATGTGACATTCTGTTGTCTGCTAAAGAAATTAAGATTACTGTTTAGTTAAAAAAAACCCCAACAAAAAAACCCAAACAAAACACCAAACCAGCATTGAGCATTCAATGTAAAGAGCCAAGGGACAACCTGATTTATCAATAATAAACACAAGTCATTATCTCCCTATAATGCATTCTAGAGAGCATGGTTCTATCAGAGCAGTCCAACTCAATGGTGTTCCTTTGTTAGAGCAGTGGAAGCATTTGTTGACTAAGGCTACTAAAATAGTGGAGTAATTTGTTGACTAATGCTACTAAAATAAGAGGTTTTCAAGTTGTGACTCTGTGAACAGTCATCAAGAATTTTGATGTTGCTGTGAACACGTGTGACGTTGCTGTGTCATTCTGGAAATAGTATTGGTAGAAAGTGGTTTTGTCATATCTTGAAATTAGCTGTAGTTTAAACAAATTTTATCTTTCCCCAGGCTTAAATACAAAACATTTTGAAAACTTGTGAAATGTATGGCTAAAAAAAAGTAATTCCACACTGCAGTGCAAAGGCTGCTGCCCTGTGTTTGTGTTGCTGTGAAGGGAACTCAGTCTGTTCTGTGTCTCAGGTCATCCAGAGTATCAAACTGTACACTTGACCCTTTCCATGTTCACTCCTAAACACAAATTTTCTGGAGGTGTGTAGGACCACTTACACATTCTTGTGGCAAGTTTCAGTTTTTCTGTTTGTGAGCTGAAAATAAAAATGCATTTAGAAAACTCCTAATGAAAGTGTGGCATCTTTAGATGAACAGATGAGCTTCCTCTTGCTTGCCTATACAGACATGATTTGTATCTGAAAGGGTATTGTGTTGATTGCAAATGAGAATAAACCAAATGGATGCTGTTGTAGTCCTTTCTGCCTTGGAAATTGCTTTCTAAAAAGCAATGTTAATTCAAGAAGTCCTAGATCTGAGTTTTCATTTTGCAGTGGTTTTAAACATAATTGAGTTTTCATGTGAAATAAGTTTTCGTTACACTTAAAGAGTAAAAGGGAGCATCAAAAAAGAATATTCCTGAATTTGCAACAAATACTTGGTTATAAAGGATGCTTGGAAAGAGTTGGCTTAGGGGGTGGAGATTTATTTAGATACATCAGAGTATGATGAATAATTTTTATGTTCAAAGTAACATTAAAAGCAGAACAAGACAAGCCACAAAACACCACTGGAGTGGGGGACGTGGGGAAGGAAGGAAGGCAAATGCATGTAGGATAATGGCTCATGCCCTGCAGACACATTGCCATGGGTCTGTAATTGCAGGACTCCCTTAGAGCTGCACCACAGGATTTCTGTGATGCACCTGTGCCCCTCCTAGCACAGAACCTGCTGCATGAACCAGAGAGAATGAAACCAGTGAGGGCAGGGCAGGTGGGCTGGCAGGGACACTGTGTCTGCCTGACAACCCTGCACACTTTGGGTGGGATGTTAACAACTTGTCCATGTTGCCTTCATGCATAAACCAGCAATGGTTGTCCTTTCAGGAGGACTGAAGCAATGTTATGATGTAGGAGTCAGGTTTAATGTGTAGGCTGAAGTCTCTCACATCACCAATTTCTCACATCTGTTCTGGTACAAGAGGAGGCATTAGCTTTTTTAAGGAGTTCCTAACAGGAAATTCTTGTCCTGTTTATTCTTGTGTGACATATATTGGTCTGGACCTAAGGAATTTATAATAATTTAGAACTTCTTTTCCTCCCTTAAAAATTTTCCTTCATTCCTTCTGAAATTTGGAATAAAGCTTCACAGTCAGACCATACTTTGAGATCCTGTGAAATATTACTACACTAAGTGTGATTAGGAACAGTACTAAAACATTGCTGTCTGTTTTTTGAAGTTCATGTTAATTCAGTAAATATTTTCTTTCCTACCTAAGTACCTTAAATCTTCAGTGCAGCTTTTCCTTTGAGCTTTTCAAATACTCTCACTGTGGCTTGACAGACTCATTTCTCTTGGTATGTAATATTTGCCTTCAGAGTGGAGAAGAACCTTTACTGTAAAAGCAATAATGACAGTATAAACAAAGTGTTGCACAGATAATAAGGATAACCAATATCACACCAATATCTGCTGGCATTTGGTGTCTGCCAGAGGCCGTGTGCTCATCTTCCTTCCCTGACCCTCTGTTGTGCTTTAACAGAGCTTGGTTCTCAGCTCAAGAGAAAATCCATCAGTTAAGGAGTGATTCCCTGGAAGGAGCTTGGCACCTTCCTTTGGACCTTGCTTCTGGAACTGCTGGATTTTCTCTTCCTGTGAGCCAGGTGTCTGAAAGATGGAATATCAAACCAGTTCTTAGGGAAAGTGCTCCCCAGGGACAGCAGCTGTCAGTCTGGGTGAGGTTTGTCTGAAGAGCTCAGTCACACCCATCACTGCTTTGTGAGCCTAAGGTAATGGGCAGGAGCAGAAAGAATTTATTTTCTACTGCTGACCTTGCACCTTTCCCTGCAGCAATGCCCTTTGTGCCTGTGGGACTGGAATTCAGCACCAGGCAAATTGTAATGCCCTTCCCCTTGATAGTTCCCTCTCATGTCCTGGCAGTTTAAAAACTTGCCTTCCAATATGAATTGTTTGGGGTGGGCTTAAGGTTTTGCCTCAATCAGCTGTTTTGGTTCATAACTACAGAAGTAATTATCTTGTTAATTAACCTATTTTGAAAAATTAGAGATGATAAGAAATAATAGGGGAAAAAGGAGTCAATTTAAGAGTTACGTTACTTTTCAATCTTGAATATTTTGCCAACAAGCAATTTTATTTTTATATTTGGAGGTTGGTTATTTTGGGATTCTGAAGATTTCTTCCCTTCATCAGTGTCTGATTTGATTTATATAACATCAATGAAACAATATAGGTCTGTGAAGAATTTTACCTATGGAAAAATAATTCTATATGCACTAACATTTAGAACTCCTGGAAAGTAAAAATCAATTAGATTTTTGTTTATAGTTAGGTATGTCATGTTTAGGAACTATATGGGAGTCCTCAATATATTTCCTGCTGTATTTGACTTAATCAAGAAAAAGAATCTGGTTCCAAATGAATGCTGTAGTAATGAGCAGTAGCTCAAATTCTTGAAAACTAAAACTGGATCATGTAGAAATTAGAGCAATGTTTTAAACAATATTTCCCTGATTCAGAAAGGTCTAAAAATGCTTCTGATGCCTTCTGTCTGTGAACCATATACATCAAAAATGTTGGACCTCCTTTGCCTCAGGAATCAGTGTTTTAGACAGTTTAGCTGCTATTGATGTAATCCTTGAGTTGAGTTTGAGGAGGTAAATGAGACCAATGTCAGGAGCAGCTTGTTTTGGTTTTGGGCACTGAAGCTGTGCTCTGTGTCACCCAGCTGGCCAGCAGCTCCCCTGTGAGCCAGGAGTGCCCAGCTGCTGCCTCCCCTGGGAGCCAGGGCTGTCCCTGCTCCTCGGGACGCCCTAGGGACAGCCAGGGTGGCTCTGTGCGAGTCCTGCACCAAACGCAGCTGATGGGCGTCAGTTCTGACTGACAGCTCCGGCCAAAGGACATGCCAAAGGGGAATAGGATGTGGAAAGCTTATTCTTAAAAATAATATGAGGCTTTGTGAAGTGTTCTGTTTTCTGAAAGCAAAAATTCAACACTCAGTGTAATTATATTTGTTTGAAGCCCAGAAGAAGCCTGTGGATTAACAATAATGCACAGTGATTGCATTAATCAGGAGACTCTAGTGGAAATGAGAGGTTTAATGGTATAAATACATATAATAGTACTTTGGATGAAGTAAAAACACTTTCTGAGGAGATCATCCTGAAGAAGATGAAAAATTGTAATTTTACAAACAGATCTGGAGAAAAGAGTTCCTTTCTTTTCCAATGAAATTACCAGTGAATAGCTTGAGAAAGAAAAGGTAGGCTTGTGTATTAAAGAAGGTGGTTTCTCTAGCATGGAAAAGGATACCTCATACAGCTTTTTAGTTAGTAAAGGTGTACTTGGATGGAGTGTGGTTTACTGGATTTCTCAGAAGCAGGCACCAACTTCAGTGTAAGGCAATAAAATACTAAAAATCAATGTATTTGGTGTCTGTTAAAGAATCCCTTGGCCATTTAAATGGGAGAAATGTTTGCTTCCCCAGTTGCCACTTGAAATGCCTGAGGAGTGGGAAGATGAGAATAAGCAATAGTGTGTTCTCAGACAAGATTCACACCTCCTCAATCCCCAAAGAACTTTCTTAAGAAATGTGCTATCTGTTCCCTCTGTGTTTCCACATCTGACAAGTGATGATCTGTTACTTCAGTAGGCTCTAAATATGCCCCACCATTGGATAACAGGGTTGTACAAACACACTGGGGGAACTCTAATAAACATTATAGTGATGAATAGTTCTTGCCCTTCTTTGCCTGAGAAATTCAAACTTTGCTGGCTTAACCCACCCATGCTTTTAAAAAGTAACTAGAGCATGTTGCAGGGACAATGAATTCAGTCCTGTCACTGACCCAGTGGTCTGTAGCAAGGCTTTAAGGAATGTATGAGCAGATAATGCAAGGAATATTTCCTAGAAATCTAGGATTGTAATATAGCATCAGTTGAGTATAGATTCACAGTTTATGATGCTGTGGAATAGCAAATATATGGAAGTAACCCTCTTAAATATAAATGGAAACTCTGCAAAAATATGTTTTGTGTTGTTGGTTTGGTTTGCTTTTGTTTTTTAGTTTTTATTGTTAATTTGTTTGGTTGTTTTTTTTTTTTTTGTTTAGTGGGGATTTTTTTGGTCTAGCTTGTTGTTGTTGTTTGGGTTTTGTTTTTTTTTTTTTAATCTATATTGTGGGGATTTCATAATATGGTGTTGAAACAAACTAGAACAAGGTAAGCTGACAGCTGATCTTTCAAGGATGTTCTGCCTGTAGGGGTTTGCTTGTTGTTTTCTTTTCCTACAAAATGGAGGTCAATTATTCAGAAGGAAAAAAAGCAGTGAGATCCAGAAAATTCTTTTGCTTGGTGAGGCAATAATATCACAGTTGTACAGTGACCTTTGTGTCTGTGGAGGTGAGGGTCTCCAATTGCTGCATTGAGCTGGGAGCTGTGCCCTGGTGCTTTTGTCAGGTTGCCTTGGCTCCCAGCTCCTGTAACCTTTGTGCTTGAATGCAGCCAAGGGTCCCTTCCCTCAGGGAATGAAACCCCTCCTGCCTTTCTCTCACTTCTGTGGACCTGAGATCTCTTCCTCTGCTCTCTCTCATTTAGCTCCTTTGTAGAATGTGTTGATGAGAGGAAAGTTTGCAGAATGCAATTGATTCATGACTGAGAGTAAAACATGATTAAATATTATTCTGTGTAATTTCTTTTACTGGTTATGCATTCACCTTAGGGAAACAACCAAAACTAAACCCACCGAAAAAACCCCAAACCAGTAAGCATCCAATTTGTATTTGATCTCAATAATGTTCCACCTAGTTGAATTGTATGAGAAAGAAACATCACAGGCATAAAGTTAGTGCTGATGGAAAGGACAGGATTATTTAGTGGTCAGAATTGTCTTCCAATAGAATTATCTCCCCCTGCACCAACACTGTTAAAAGGCTGACTTCCAAACAGCACAGCTTTGCTAAGGGTGTGAAAGTCATGTCCTAAATGAAAATGCAATCAAGCCTGAGAAAAGGCACCGGTGGAGATGATGTGTGATTAAGAAGATATTTGGAGTCTTCTCCAGGTTTGTTAAACAGTTTAATGATGCTACCTGGGCTGGCTAGGCTGCTCAAGAGTGAGTGCAGGTTTGGGTTTGAAAGCTGCAAATCCCAAGTGTGATCAGTGATGAAAGAATTGGGAAAAGGCTGCTACTAGAATCTCATAGAAACTGCCAGAAACTCAAAAGATACTTTAACAATGATCACATACTAAACAACATTATCTTCATAGGCTCTAATTAACCGCCAGAAAAATGACCATCTTTTTTCTGACAGTTTCTTCTATTTCCCTCCATTGACCCTCAGAAGCAGAATATCCTTCTGGTTTTTATCAAGAAATTTATTTGACAAAAATAAAAATTCCCTCATCAAAACGTAGGTCTATAAAAAAAACTTATCTACATTGTAGCAAAACAATAAAAACTTTGCTGTGTTGTAGCAAAAGGAGTTTGAAGTAAATTAAGAAGGCAAGTAAAGATGACGTGGCCTCTAAAATGTTACCAAAGGCTGATTGATTTTGTGTGTATATCATTTCATTTAGACACGAGCTGTACTGCACTTCATAGACTCAGATGGCAGGACTTGACTTGTGAGTTTTACTGGTGTCACACTATATTTTGAGTGAGATTTTTCTCCTATTTTTTCTTTTTTTCTTCTTTTTTTTTTCCCCTGCAGCCTAGTGGCCTGCATGAGTTTATTACCTGATGGTGTGTAACTAACTGGGCAGCAGCAGTAGCTTAGCAACATCAGCTAGTGCTGATGAGCAGCTAGTGCCAAAGAACAGTGTTGGCTTTCATCGTTTTAAAATGCCAGCTGGTTCTTTAATAGTCTTTCTATATTTAGAGATTAATTGATAATTGTGTTTTAACTTGTAGACCTAGGCTGGATTTCACCACTAAATTGTTTGATAAAGAATTTGGGAGTCTCAGAAGTTGGAACTGTAGGCATTGATATAAGATTTAAGAAGGGCATGGTAATAACTAAATCCCCAGGTGAGATACTTGGTGATGGAGAGTACACAGAAACCTTCCTTGCTTCCAATTCATTGTAAGTGCACGAGCAAAGCTGCCTAAAATGCACCAAAGGAGTGGTGAACTGCATTCTCTGAGAATTATGGTGTTCTCTTAATAAGTAATAATACCCAATAAATATATAATTTATTGGACATTATTATTTATGTAAATATTTTTATACACGTAAATTAGAAAATAAATTAGTGTTACAAACATATCCTGATTCTGTGCTTACATGTATGCACACATTAAAATAAAACATCGAGAATGTATTTTTTTACAGAAATCATAAAGTTATAGAAATGTGCACCTGGCATAGGTCTCAACAGCTCATCTGTTCTATTTTCAGTGTGAGATCCATCTATAAACAGCAGCATCTCCAGCTGAGTGTTTGTTTAGATGTTCCTGGAGTAAGGTAATAAAGAAATCTGTGTAACCTTGATTGCATCTTCCAGCACTTAACTGTGCTAGTATGAATCTCATACATTCACTCTATATATCCTAATATGGAATGTAAATTTTTTCTGCAAGTTAAGCTTCTGATATTTTTGGATGCATATATGGTGGGCACAAGGGCAAATGTTGCTGTTCATTTGTTGAGGATTTTTAACCCACCAGAAAATGCCACTGTTAACCACAGAAAATGCCTGGGCAAACCGTACACAACTTTCTAACTTAATTATAAGTAGTTTTCTAAATCTCTTTGCATCTTTGTTTCTGACCTAGATTCTCTGCAGTGGTTGGGTATATTTAATGAAATGTGGGCAAGCTGGGCAGAACACTCTTGCTGTGAATCTTCACCAGTGCTTATGGCAGCAGAGTGGATGCTGTGCAATCCGTATGGATGACACTCCTGCTGATTTGTTCCCAGATGCTGTCTGTGTCCCTGTGTCCCTCTGTCACTTTCTTATTTATATTTTAATTCCTGGCTAAACCAGTTCTCAAGTCCTTTTCTGCATTTTCCCCATTTTCTGACAGGTCCCTTTATCTGCTCAAGTATTAATACCTTACTTCTCTTGAGTTTACTTTTCAGCAGTGTTAGAGCATCCTCATTTGCAAACATCTTTTAATTTCCTGTTTGAAACACTTGCTTTTCATATTTCCAAGTTCTTAGGTTGGTTGTGGTACCATCATGTCTCCCAGCCTGAGGTCATGTGTGGATGGTTATCTCAGTGTGTCCCCGCAGAACTGTGTGGGTTCAGGTGTGCACTTCTGTGAGGGGGTTCACAGGGCTCTCAGGATGAGGGCAGAGACGAGGATCTGACTCCATGTTTCAGAAGGCTTGATTTATTTTTGTATGGTATTATATTAAAACTGTATTAAAAGAATAGAAGAAAGGATTTCGTCAGAAGGCTGGCTAAGAATAGAAGAAGAAGGAATGAATAACAAAGGCTTGTGTCTGGGACAGAGTCTGAGCCAGCTGACTGTGATTGGCCATTAATTAGAAACAACCAACATGGGCCAATCAAAGCTCCACCAGTTGCATTCCACAGCAGCAGATAGTCAATGTTTACATTTTTCCTGAGGCCTCTCAGCTTCTCAAGAAGAAAAATCCTAAAGAAAAGGTTTTTCAGGAAATATTGTAGCTACACACTTCCAGAATGAATTCTGCACACTGGGCTCTGATTCATCTTCTGGAGCTCTCTGAGCATGCAGACTGGGTAGCACTAAAGTGGGAAGTGCCCCTCTGCTTCCCCAGCCCCTCTGCTTCCCCAGCAGCACTCACGCTGGCTGGCTCTGGATGGGCTCGTAAATCCATGGGCTCAGACTGGAGCTAGATCTTGTTTCTTAAGGCTCAACAAAACAACTAAAATACACCCCAGCTAACAACAAAAACCCGACAAAACCCCCACACCCTACCACAAAAAAAACCCAAAACAAGATGAAACAAGCAAAGAAAACCACAAACAAACAAAGCAACCCCCACAAGCACCCAAGCAAAGCAAGCCCTGCCGAGGCAGAGCCGTGGAAGGTGTGGATGTCAGCTTCCCAACAGCATCTGCTCCCTCAGCAGCTCAGCTCCTGCTGGCCTGCCCTGCCTGTGGCTGTGACCCTCCTGTTACAAAGGTGCTGTTTTGGGGAGCTGCACACACTCCCTGTGCTGATCCATAACAGGCTTTTTGAGGGGTGGAAACTCCTGGGTGACAGCTGGAGATTTGGGTGGCTTTGGTGCCACTCTGTGATGCTGTGTGTTTCAATAGGCCATGCCTAGCTGAAGGATTCAAATTCATCTCAGGTTTTTTTTAATGAGTTCTGATTTGCAGAACTGGAACTTTTAAAAGTATTGAATAACTGGTCATAACTACCATTTTTTGAAAAAGCCCAGAAGGTATTTTCTATGGAGAAGACTGGAGAATTTTTCATGGGAGGAGCTTTCCTGGTAGCTAATGGACAAATCTTGTGGCTTTGTGTTGCTAGAAGAAGCTTCATGTGTCTCTCCTTGGCTTCAGCCAGTTTTGTCTTTCTGCCTTAGTCCCTAAGTGATCTTCTTGCCATGCAGGAATAATCTGACAGTCTCTGGTTCATTAGAAGTGCTTTTGGTAGTAGGTGTAATAGCTGTCATTGAAATGATTTTTTAATAAGTATGTAGGATGTTTCATGTTTGTAAATCTGCCAGTTATTAACACTTGCACGTGTTTTCTGGTTCCATTCTCTCTCTTATTGTTCCTCAGAGGAATTACTGTACAAATACTTGGAGAAAATCTCTTTCTGTTGTGTTTATATAACACTGCTAAAAGGATTTATAAATTGGAAGCCAGCACTATGTGACTCAAGTCATGTTTGACTCGAGCTGTAGCAGAAAATTACTTTGAATATTTAATAGTTTTCTAGTTAAAAGTCTTCTGCTTTGCTTTTAAAGGTATTTGGTGTGCAACAGAGAACAAATTATAGCCTTTTACTGACAGGTAAGTGGTATTGTAAAATCATAAATGTATACAGTTTGTCATTTTCAAAAGAAGGAAGAATGAAGATTCAAATTTTCAGAGTCGTTTAGAAGTATTAATTACTGTGATTTCCTTTGGGTGTTGAATCTTATTTACTTCATCTGCTTTGAAAATTCTAGGCTAGGACTGTATTCCAACTAATATCAAGATTTGATATGTTAGTGATTTCTTTTCATGTATAAGGTGGAGATGGATTTTATAGCTTAAAAATGACAAGCCATGACAGCACACAGAAAGAGAATTTACTGCCTCCCTGTAGAATCATTAAATGCAAATAAAAAGCATGGTTTTAGTTTCCAAATATTGACAGTGAGTTCTAGGAAAGCACTGTGATGTCTTGCACAGACTCTCTCAAATGCTTAATGTGGAGCCTTACCTAGAGCCCAGGATTTCTTTACTGTTAAAAGCACATCCTGCAGACTGCAAAGAAGTAAGAAATGGTGAGAAATTAGGGGAAAAATATAATTGAGAGGTTGTATATTTGAGGAAATTAAAATTGTGTGACTGATTTGAGAAAGATTCCTTTGCTGATCTCCTCTCTTGGAGACCTTGAGGCAGAAAAAGATTGGGTTTCTTTGGCTTTCCCAAGATGTAAATCAATTGGAAGGAGCTTTTTAGACCACATTTCTGTTCTGTTACTGCTACTTACAGAATTGGTTGATGGATTAGAGTATTTAAAAATGTGGCAAACTGCTTTTTCTTTGAGTATTTAGTAACCAGCACCGTTAAGTTTTTGTGTCCCTGGGTTACAATTGCTAAATAGGTATTTTGTTGCCGATTCCAAAGTTGTACATATGATTTTAGTAATTGTTTTTTGAGTACTCATAACCTTACTGTCAGGAAGGGAGGCAAGAACTTCAGTGAATGCAGGAGTAACTGTGATATGGGAACAGAGTACCACATCCTAGTTTTTAACTCTCTTATATTTCAGGAAGATATTTTAAATAAACTAATGATTTTTTTTTTAATAAGTTTGTTATCAGTAGGGGAGGAAGAATAATTTCTGGAGCACAATGTATATAATGGAATTATAGAATGGCCTAAAGTTCCTCTCATTCCATCCTCTCTGCCCTGGGCAGGGGCACCTTCCACTGTCCCAGGGTGCTCCAGGGCCTGCCCACCCTCACAGGGAACAATTTCTACCTAAGCCCTAAGCTAAGCCGGCTCTTTGTCAGTTTGGGAATTTAATTTTGATAAGCGTTTTATAAACCTATGGTGTCTGTACTTAGTGGAAGGTCCAAAAGCATCCTAAAAATTTAAAAAATGGCATATTATCTTTGAATATGCAGTGGCTCAGCATTTTGATGTGTAAAATAGAGGTTCAGAATGCCCTTTATTGTATCTAGTAATAACCTGAGTAACTGTGTTCAATTCCATCATATTTTGAGGTATAGCAAGGGGTTATTTCTGTGTTGTAAGAGCAGCAATGCAGTGATTTTTCTCTCTGCTGAGACAATAAATAAGATGTTAATTGGGCAGGCAGCAGTTTCACTGAGCAGGGTCTGCAGAGCTGCTGGAGCAGGAATGAGAGTTTTGAGTCTGCATCACTTGGCATCAATTGCTCCTCTGTGAATTGGGCATTTGCTGTGCAGCATCTCTGCTGCTTCTCCATAGTTTCACTGATTCCTCAAACATTTTCAGAAATTTACAGAATATATCTGCAAAAGACAGCTTATGTTGAATGCTAATCTTTAAAGGGGATAATTATCAGCTACAAAACAGAATATTTTTAATTTTGCTATCATATTTTTATATCTTAAGTGGTTTCTTTTTTGGCTGCCTTCTAGAAAAAAACTATGCACTTGTTTGCACTTCTATTAATAGTTACAGTATTGCTTTTAGTTTTAATGATGTTTTTAAATTTGATTTTCATTACATTTTTCTGACTATACTACTCACTTCTGACAGTTTTCTGACTTCACTTCTCTGGCCCTTTTTTTTTCATATCCCATTTCCCCAGTGCCTGCCTGCTGCAGAGCTCCCTGTTTAGCAGTTATCTGCTTTTACTCTTTGTGTGTATGTGAATTTAAAATCAAACAAAAACCTACCAAAACAAAACCAAACTCCACAGAGAATTGGCAATGCTCTCTATCTCCTGTCTTGATAATACACTTGGTGCTGTTACTGATTTCCATGTCTCAAGATGGGAAGTAGGATAGGAAGTCTAGAGGGAAGAGACAGGACAGATTTTGTCTTTTTTCCTTCTTTTTATCAACAGCAGTAACAATTTTGCTGCCCCTCCTGCAGTTTTTTTGTGCTCTAACACAACTGATCTGCAAAATGATCAAAAATATTCCTTGGTAATGTTTCTTGTGAAGCTGTACTGGAATTCTGGAGCAAGTTGGGTTTGAGGTCTTTCTGTAAAATAAAGACTGAAGAAATGAAGGATGCTTCTCTGCATCTTTCACTTGTTGGGGATAAACAAGTCCTGTGTCCTTCCAAGCAGTTACCAGCAGGGTCAGAAGCTAAGGAAAACAATTAGAACATCAGTGAGGGTCCCTCTAGCACCACCAAACTTCTGTGGGGAGAACATCAGGAGAGAGATTAAGAACCTTCTGAGGTAGCTACAGCAGGGACAAAGTATGGATCTCTGAAGGTGTCTTTTCTGAAATTACTTTGAAAAAATACAGTAGAGCTTGTTTATTACAAGCAGAATCTGACATGCTGTAGAACATGCTCTAAGTTCATGAAATTTTGCAACCCTGCAGTGAATGAGCAAAGAGCTGTCTTAATTTGCAGAGAGTCTGAAGCACGGAAAGGTGAGGTGACCTATTGAAGTGACAAAGATTTGTGCTTTCCAGAATCAGGAAACCTACTCTAAAAAGACCCAAGCTTTCCAGCTTTTTCCTTTGTACTTTCCTTCTGAGTCTGGGTTTTTCTTTTCTCTTCATGTCATTAGACTTTCCTTAGGTGTTTAGCCATTGAGTGTCTGACTGTGTAACCCTGTGGAAAAAGAAAAAGTACCAAGGTACTGGTGTAAAGCAAGGCTGAGTGCTGTGTGTGTTACAAAGGGTCTGTAATGTCTGGGAACAGTTTTACAACGAGTAGGAAGGAAATTCTGAAGAAAGTGGGATGAGAAGACAGAGATCAAAGTTCCTTTATAGATGAAAGTTCCTTTACATGCTGAAATACAAAAATGACTGAGAATATGATGATTTTTTTCTATCCCAGGGAACAAAATCAGTGTCGTTTTAAGAGAGTAATTGAAGTTTTTTGCAAGAGTTATTTATCGTGAGAATTGTTAAAATGAAAAAGATTCCCAATCCACATTAATACTCACTGAATGCTGAATCTTATTGTGTTTTGTTTTTGACAGCCTTCATCATTCTTTCTTATTCAGTTTCTTTCCTCCTCTTTCTTTAAGGAGTATTTAGTGAAGCAGAAGCTGTGATTAATTAATTATGTCCATGCCACCTTCAAGATCAAAATGTCTTTCTGTTATAATTCCCAGTTTCTGTGTCCCAGACCTCTTCTCCTGATCCTTTTGACTCCAGAATGAACAAAAGTGTTTTGTTTGGTCTTTGATATTCTGATCTCATGTTCTGGGCTAATCTTGTATCCAGCCCTGCAGCTGGGAAGCGCTGGTGCTGCTTGGGGTAACAGCTCTGAACCCCAGCTCTGGCTGAGCTCCTCAGCTGGGACCCAAGGCACGGCACTTTGGTTGCTGTGGGTTGTGCTGGGTCCTTTAAAGTGATTTTGCGCTGAGACATTTCAAATTTCTTTGTGTTCCATGGGCACTCTGCTGGGTTTTTTCAGCAAGACTGACATATGCCAGGTTTAGATGCTCTGGTGCAATTCACTCCTCTTTTTTTGCTCTTGCAGAATGAGTCACTTGATATTCAGGACTGTCTTGTACTCAGGCCAATTAAGCACTTGTCAGCTTTGCAAAATGCACTTAAAAAAACGAAATACAAATGCCAAATGATGCATGTGCACCCGTGGACTGGTTTGAGGCTCATTTACTGGAGTTTTCTGTAGACTCATTTTGATTCTTTATGGGAGCTGGATGAGTTTATTAAAAACTGAATTACAGATTTCTTTACACTTGCTATGTTTCATTCCTGCACTGAGGTAATTTCCCTGGGAATCCATACAGTGTGCTATATAAATCAAGGTGAGTTCTAAAGGGGAAATATTACAGAGAAATATACTGGACAAATTACTAATTTTTAAGGATGATGTTGACAAATGCTGTTTGTTAGGATCTCTGCTCTCCTTTCTGTAGATTAGATCTGAGTTTTTGCTTTTGATTGGAAAGGAATGTAGCAGTAGTTGTATGTAACTTGGCATGAAGTCAGCAAAAGTTTTTAGTGATGTGAAGAACTTAATTTTACTGACCTGAACTCAGAAGTTCCTCTCGCTTCTAAATTTTTCTAGTTTTATATTTGGTCATAACTTTTTCTTTTGGTGTAGAATTTCTTTCCTGGAAGTATTAGTTAAGTTCCTTGATTTGGTGTTTAACTTGATTATGAAGAGAATATTGTAGTTGTGAATGAGTTTACTTTCACAGTGAGAGCACTGTTCTCACCTGTGTTCCCTACAGAAAAAGACTTCTGAAGATTCATTCTGTTGAGACTACTGAGTTACCCTAAAATCAGCCAAATAAAAGATTGCTTTTTCCTTTGTTAAAGTTTACATTAAAGAAGTGAAAGCATTTCTTTTAGTATTATGATTAGATATGAAAGATCTTCTTTAAACTGCTTGATCCAACAAGCAGCTAAGGAGGGTGGAGAGAGAAATGACAGGAGGTACTGGCTGCACAAACTTTTCATTTCTGGTGCCAGTGGGGTGTGAATGATGTGGCTGCATCTCCTTGGTGTCTGAGCTGTGTGAGCACAGTGCCCGCTGTCACCTGTGCCGTGTGAGCACAGTGCCCCCTGTCACCGGTGCCGTGTGAGCACAGTGCCCCCTGTCACCTGTGCCGTGTGAGCACAGTGCCCGCTGTCACCTCACCTGTGCCGTGTGAGCACAGTGCCCACTGTCACCTCACCTGTGCCGTGTGAGCACAGTGCCCACTGTCACCTCACCTGTGCCGTGTGAGCACAGTGCCCACTGTCACCTTGGGCACAGTGCACATCCTCTTGCATGTGCAGCTCCATCAGTCTGAGACTTCACCTTCTGCTGGGGTCTGTGAGAGGGGAACAGGAGATTTCCCGCTCTGGGTTCCTGGTCCAGCTGGTACCTGTGAGCTACCTCAGGCAGCTGAGGCTCATTTTGTCTGGGCTCTCTTAGACATCTGTATATGGAAAAGCTGTAGAAGCTGTAGAAAACTGAATCCCATTTAGCAAGATTTGAATCTTTTAAGTGACTTTTTGTCTAATGAAAATCAGTAGTATTCTAGAGGCTTTCTAATATCTGTTTCCCAAGTTGATGAATGAAACAGGAATAGCAGACTATTTGCATAATGTAGTTTCTATTAATGTGGCTTTCAGGTTTTTCAGTGCCTTTTTTATTGTGTGTAGAGCTATTCTTTTTATTGCTATACTATTTTCTCTTCCCTTTTCCGTTCTGTCATCTTCCTTGATACTTGCATTGTTTTTTTTTTCCTATTAAAAAGAAAAAAAACACCTAACAACAAATAAAAAACCCACCAAAACAAAGAAACTGACCCCTCTTCCCAACCTCCAGACATTGTTTTGCTGATTTTGTAGTGAATTGCCACATTTCTGTGGTCTTTATGTTTAGTCATGATGTGTTTACTGTAGTGCAAGATAGTGTGGAATTACTACTGCAGATTGTCCTGTAGAGAATATTTCCCAGTTAAGTCACCAGAACCTGATGTACCCCTAACCAGAGACTCCTTGACACGAGGCACAGGTTGTCATGTTCCTATAAATCAATAGCAATAACTTGAGAGTCTTCCTTGACAGCTCTGCAGTGCTGAGGCTGATTTTCTTCACATCAGCTGCCAGCTGAGGGGAACTCAATTTGAATTTCTCCTATCCATTGATCAGCAAGCTTCAAGTGGTCCTTGGTCTGTCCCATATTGCTAGAAAGCCAAGTTTCTCTGTAAAGTGCTTTGGATACTTGTGTCAGAACAACCATTGTTGTCATTGTTTTCCTGTCAACTTTCTCCATGTGGACAAAAAGAAAGCTGCTGGCCAGTGCAGAATAGATCCATCTCTCTCTGCCTTCTTCAGCTTAAAAACAAAGCTTTTGCATCTCAGATGGTGATTCTGGAAAAGGTGAATGTGGGAAGATAGTGAGGAGATGGTTCTAAAACCAGATATTGTGTGCAAAGTCACTGTCACGTTCTATTACATGCCTAAGTTCAGTAAAGTCAAGCATGTTTTTTGAAAAGACAAGTGACACCTCATGTTCTGGAATAGCATCCCACTGTCTTGGGTTTTGAGAGCTAATTTCCAAATTTATTTACTAAGATGGAATCTAAATGCCAAAGTTACAAGTTAAAACTTTTTAGGCAATGTTAGTGTGCATAAAATGTAATAGCCCTAAATCATTTGGAAGTAAGTATTAGTCTCTCTGTCTTGTTTTGAGTTTATCCTGTCTTAATGAATAAAGTATCTCCAGCTGAAGCAGGGATATAGCTGCTTTTATGAAAGTCAGTATGTTGGGCTTTTGTTGAGTCTGTGGTCAGCCAGGCTGCAGTAACACAAACATTGAGAGTGTGGGAATCTTGCTGGGATGGTAATTTCAAAGCTTCTTTGTGAGCTTTTTGCAGGCAATCAGAGACAAGTAGAACAAACCAAAGAGGCCCTGTCTTTGAAATATAATTGAGTTTGATGTACTGCTTACTCAGTTTGCTTTGCCTTTGACTCTGCGGAATTTTTTTAAGTGAAGACATCTGACTGTGCACTGAAGTGGGAAAATGGTCATATTTGAGCTTGGCCATTTAATATTAGATAAAGTTACAGTTGTTTCTTAGAGGCATTTAAGAATTCATTCAGAACCCTTGGTTTGTTGGCATGCTTGGAAAGCATCTCTCCATCCTTGATTAAACCTGTGTTTATCCAAATCCGTTTGTCCTTTCCCTCTGTCCTGTTCTGGATGTGGAGACCAACAGTCTGGGGTTGCAGCTGCCTGGGAAGGGCTGTCTCAGGAATGAGGGTGGAAGCAGCAGTGTAGGTGGCTTTCACCAGGAGGACAGTGTTTATCTGATGTCACCATTTAATATTTACTCTGCTCCTTTATCTCTCTCATTGCTGCCTGTGCCTCTTTAACCTTTTCCTTTATCTGGTGGCACGGCCTGGAGGCCAAGCACTGATGGTGCTCGTTGGAGTGCGAGCTCTATTGCTTTTTGAGTCATCTCCCTCCATGTGCCCTGTGGCACTGCAGCTGGAAACACATCTCCAAAAGATCTATGGAACTGGAGGAGTGGGCCTTTCTCTGCACTAGAGATGTGCAGAGGTGTTGCTTTTTGTGTGCATTTGGGAGCCCTTCTGAGTCTGAGGCAAAGAAAATGCTCTTGTTATCAATACTTGGATTGCTTTATAATAATACACCTCAGCTTTCATCCCCTGAGAAATTGTGTCGGTAATTGAAAGAGCCATTGTCTCATTTCAGTTATCTAAACAATCTCAGTCTTCATCCTTATAATTATTGGAAGAGCCCAGCAGCAAAAATCTTATTAGTAATTTCCTAATGCTACTGGGAAACAATATTTCTAGAATAATTTTCTGTACTGAGTCAATGATACAAGTCAAAATTGGTGTGAAAACCGATTAGGGAATGTCTAAAGAAATTTATCTCTTTTTTTCTTTTTGTCACAATAACATTATGGATATAAAATTTTTAAAAAATACAATAAAACATAAAATGAAAATTCCGAAAGTGAAGATCTGATACCATTTGGGTGATACCTTTGCCTTAGTAATAAAAAAATATGGAATCCTTCATTACTGTAATTAAGATAAATGAGTTTTCACACTTTCTGCCCTTGAAGGAATGTAACTATCACGAAAGAAATAAAGCATGATTCATTTTATAGACTCATAATAGCTTCCCAATGATTTCAAGTGCATTATTTCTTTCATTACAAACAATTAAAAATGTATCAGCAGTTTTGGCAAGGAAATTCAATATACTTGTATGTGGGGAGGTTTTGTCCCTGTTAGAAATCATCTTTGTAAATCTATTGCATGGAATGCCCATAAAGCCCAAGAAAATAAATATTCAGATGAGGGAAGAATTGACACTTGAGTTTACAACACCTGCATACAGATCTATCATATTGGACAAACTGCTTCTAATTTCACTGATTTCTTTGGTTCAGTGCATTTTAATTAAGCTTTTGACTGCTGCCTCAGTAAACCCTTCCTGCTTCAAGGAATCGATAAGCTATCCACACTTGATCTGAGCTAATGCAGAGATGCTGAATATCATGTATGGGCAGCACATTTCTTCAGTCAATTATTGTGAAATAATTGCTTGGTCTGGCTTTCATTTTAAATGTTGTGGAACACAGCATCTGATTCTGCAGCACTGTTACTCAAAGCCCTTATGTTCTTTTGTTTCATCCATGGGTCATTCTGGAGAAGGGAAGTTGCTTGGGTTGTGAGGAAACTTTATTTTAGATTGAATTGTCCAAGAGCCACAAAATCATCTTATGTTATCCTTTACAGTGTCTCAATAGACTTTATTCTGAGTTCAAACTCTTCTCCTATGAAACAGCACATATTGAGCTTGCTCTTCAGTCATCTGTTTATTTCAGGTTTGTTCATATATACTCTAATACATTTGCAAGCTTGGAGGATTGGTTCCACACTGCTTAGTTACCTTTCTGTTTAAATACTCTTATGCTAATGGCTGTGTGCCTTATTAATGCTCATGGATTACATTATGGGGCATAGGAGATAATGTAATGGTGTGTTCTGTGAGGATGTTTAATAAAAACCAGATTAGAATTAAGACTGTATTGTGAGTCACTGACATATCAGCTCTGTGCTTAATATCTTATCTAAATCCCTGTCCATAGCTTTTAATACAGTTTGCATATTTTAGTGAAGTTGAGCATAATGGTTCTGAAGCACTCAGAAGGGTAACAAATACATAACATATGAATTTTTTATAATTGAAAATTATGTTATTCTGATATATATGTGCTCCATCAGTGCTTGTTTTTCTCTGTATGTTAAATTGTTTCCTTTTAGAAGCAAATTACAGATGTGTATCAAACAGATTCCTGATGGGTATGGAGAATATTTGATAGGAATACAAAGACAAGACCAAAAAAATCTCACCCTAGAGCTTAAAATGAGATCAGAACTGTGTGCTGTTAATACAGTGTGGTAGCTGTGTCAATGTATAGGTAATTTTGCTGTCCTGTTCTTGTGGGGCACCGAGGGATTTTGTTTCTCTGCTCCTGTTTCCATGGCAATTAGAATTAGATTAGTTTTAGGATCACAGTGGATAAATGAGAACAACTCAGCTATGATGTAGTGTTTGTGAGTCAGGGACACACTGAGAGTTTTTATAAAGTAGCACAAAACTGTGCTTAAATCATTGTGGCTTTCTGGTTGCTGCTGGCTTGCTTGTATTTATCTTTGTGTCCAGATCTTTTGCTGGTGGTTGCAGTCTGGTGGCACTTGTGCTTTTTGTGTTTATAGGGATGGAGCCTTTAAATGGGAGAGCAGTGCCTGGATTCTAGTGATAGCTGCACGTTGAACAGTCAGTTTGCATATTTGCTAATAAATATTTATGTTAACGATTTGAAAAAACTCTTTAGCCCATGACTGATTTTTGCAGTGTTTTGAATATGCTGTAATGGTATGATTTTTATTAGCACCCACTCTTTAGGATGACTTTCCTGGAAGACCATTCCAGAACCAAGCCACTGTTCTGTACTTGTCCATACAGTTTTCATGGGGGTGTGTGTGTGTATGCATTTTTCTTCTTCTGGTACTTGTTAATGCATTCATACCACCCTCACCCCAAGAGATTTTCATCCTTCCTGTTTTTCCAGGAATTGGAATGGAGAGTAATATTACTGGTGGGCTATTCCAGTTACTTTTCCCTATTCCCATGCAGCACAGCTCTTTTTCCTGTAGTGTGTATTTAACTTTACCAGCATTTTGCACTAATGGATTGCAGATGCTGCAGAGAGTGTTATTATAAGAAGATTTCATGCTCTGGTAGTAATGTGTCATGCTTTTATAGTCTCTGAGTACATGATAGTTGTGACATTCCTCACACAGTATTTAATGCTTACATTTTGTTTAATAATTGTCTACTTTTTACAAGGGCTGTGGTAGATTTCACAGAGACATCATCCTGGAAGATATTTCAGCCATTGTTTTAGACTCTCTGGATAACATTTCTGATGTGTGAATATTATTTATTTTACACCTAAACCTAAAGGCCCTTGGGGATATTATTTGTTAAGGTACACTAGAACTCCACCCTTGCAGGCACATTGGAGTTACACAGATAATCTCTGCAGCAGTGTGTGCTCCTGTAGCCCAGAGAGGGGAGCCTGGGAAGGGTCGGTGGCTTCAGGCCCTGGTGCAGGAGCACAGCTGCTGCTGTGCTTTGGCAAAAAGCACTGGGGGCGCTGGCATTTCCCTTTGGAGCCCAGCTCCCGCCCTGCCCTCTCCACTCAGCTGCCGTTTGTGCTGTGCCTGCTCTGCCTGGCCCACCCTGGCCTGATGTGCTGTCACAAACTCTCTGGTTTCTGGGTTATCTACCTGCCTTCACAACACACCGTTCTGGAAACACATACACAGATTTCTGTAAACACTAAATTTAGTTCTTAGACGAGGCCTGAGAAGGAATTTCTGCAATTACTCTGATGAGCTTGTATGCTTATTTTCACGTGACTGAATCCATTGCTTAGAGAATTGGTCTTGTATTTACAAGCTGAAAACATGACTAACCCCCAAAGTGGTAGAAAATAACCAAATTACTGATACTTTGATAGAATACGGTTGGTACTGAGTCTGAGGCAAGAGGAGCGCATGAATAGAGAATAAAACGTCGTGAGAAAATATAAATAAAAACAGAACATGAATTCTATAACTCATACTCTATATTAGACTAGAAAACCATTTCTAGATGCCAAGTCTAACTAAGGAAAAAAAATCATTTTGTTAAGCAAATAATACATAGACGTCAGTCATTTTTAGTTTCTATGGGTTTTTTTGTACCTTGATAGTGTTTCACTATACCTAGTATGGCTTTAATTAATATTTATATAAATAGAGGTTTGTGTAGTTCAGAAAAGAAGCTTAAAGGAACCACACTGTAGAATGTATTACCTACAAGAGCCACTTTGGAGGTGGAGAGCTGGAAAGGAGGTGATTTCAGATACATTGAGAGATTGCATCATCTGATCTGTCCCATATTCAAAGTCAAAGCCTTCTGAATTTCTAGGGATTCACCAGACTGTGGAGGCAAAATGCTGGAAAAGACACCATCAAGGGCTAATTCTTTGTTTTCAGTCCCTGTACTGGAAAGTCATTTTACCTTCTGGTTTTGTCCTGCCTCAGTCTGTGCCTGTTGGAGTAAATGCATCTTTGTCATGCACGAGCACCACTTGCACTGCTGATAATGGAGTTTTCATATGCATGTTGAGTTGCTGCATTTCTGATGCTGCAGAAGCCAGCACTGCTGTCCTCTGTTGTTTCTCTGTGCCTCAGCATTGTGGTAATCAACAAATACATATATCTACATATATCTGTGGGAATTCTCCTTACGGAATCTGGCAAAGCTACTTTTTTGAATGATTTTAGTAGCTGTCATTTATTTCAATTATTATGGGATGGGGAGGTTCACTACAATTCAGCAGATGGAAGTTGGGTCCAAAGTTGTAGATAAATGTACTCTGCAGGTTCTGAAATCCAAACACATTGCCAACGTTAAGAGATTGTTAAAATCCTCAAACTCCAATTTACTTTTTATTTAAGAAAGAAAAAACCTGTGCACAGAATATACATAGTGATTTTTGAAAAGCACATGAAGCCATATGGATTGCAATGCTGAGCTGCTGAATATTCTGAGTGATTATTGTAAGATATTTTGGGCCTGTAAATTACATACTACTTTTCAAATAATTGCTGCTTTTGTATAGAAATAAAGAGGGTTTCTGCTCACTGTATTTAATGTTAACGTTGTGTTTATAAGAAGTTTAAGCTGAAGAGAAAACAAAACCTTAAGACTGTTTGGGGTTTTTTGTGGGGTTTTTTACTTGTTTGTTTGGGTTTGTTGGTTTGGTTTTGTTCTTAAATTCCTGGTCATCTTCAATATCAAGAGAAATCTGTAGATTTCTATTTTGATAGTAATTTGGTGTGTTCTAGCTAAATGTCATGATGTGATATCCTCTGTGTGCTTCTTTCCCAGTTTCGTAGCTGTGCCCACTGTGGGTTAATGTGACGTGCTTGGCACTGGAAGTAGAGGCACCTCAAAGCAAAATAAGTTTTTTGGGTAACACAAGGGACTAATGGGGGTTGGTAAATTACATGACGGCATTGTTGAGGAGACCTCTTATAATGCCAATATTAAACAGGTGGGACACTGAGTTCTTGTGTCTTTAATTAATACAAATTTATCAAGGGGCCTGGCTGTGCTTGACCTTTTGCATGGAGAGCCAGTACAGTGAGGGCCACAAAGCTCTCCTTTTCCAAACCTAAACACATGTACCTCTTTCATCCAACAAGGCCTCCCTAAAGGTCAAACACAGCTGTAGTTCAGCTGAACAAAAGGGATCAGCTCCCTTCTTGCACCCTCTGCAATGCCACAAATAAGACAGGAGGGGTAGAGGTTTAATTCATGGAAGGGAGGTCACTCAGTAAATGAAAGTAAAGGTTTGCTACTCA
Source organism: Zonotrichia leucophrys gambelii (assembly GCF_028769735.1). Lineage (NCBI taxonomy): Eukaryota > Metazoa > Chordata > Aves > Passeriformes > Passerellidae > Zonotrichia > Zonotrichia leucophrys. The sequence goes on along the minus strand of NC_088180.1, from coordinate 5,627,351 downwards.
TAGGTAGTGATTACAGTATCTTGGCACTGACCATGTGACTTGCTGAATACTGATTTACCTACAAATATTTTATGTATCAATACATCCTCTGGTTTGGAATGCAATTTCTTTCTTTTCCTAAAGGGTTTTCTTTAATAACCCCACAATTTCAGCCAGTCCATTTATTTAATTGAGAGCATGTGCTGTCTAGCCAGCAGATAAACTGGCTAACCTTGTCATTTTACCTTCTGAGTGCAGTTCCACATTACAGGATTATCAGCCCAGAGCCAACTTATCATACAGTAATAATAAGCTAACATAGCTGTGTGAGCACATTTAATTAATGGCAAAGATGGAATTCTCGAATTTTCCTTCACTTGGCCACCATCCAGAAGTGTGTGACTCGTCTGCTGTGGGAAATGCTGTGGAATACAAACTATGCACATTTGCATGTAGGCTTTATCTGGACAGTCTTTGATATCCATGTGCTGGTCTTGGTTCGTTTTTGCTCTGCATTTATCTCCCAGCTGTTGCATTTGTACTTCATTTAGAAACTAACACTGAGCTTTCACTAAAAACCCCTAATTTGAGGGGTCTTTTTAATGGCATAGCTACTAAAGAAAATACCAAAAGGCACATTTCCCACATGTTGTCTTTCTGAATAACGTTTTCAACAGCTGCTGCAGCTGTGGATATTGTCAGATTGTGAAAAATGCTTGAAACATGGTCACAGTAGGAGTGTCCACAGACCAGACTTGGTGAAAGCTTAAACTGGGCACTCCCCAGTTCAGCTGCTCCAGAGAACCAACAGCTCCTTCACATTCCCACCAAGCATCACTGGGCTGGGTTGTGTCCAGCCTGCTTCCCAGTGCAGTGTACATCACTCCTGCAATGGCCAGATATAGATGCATTTTTGTTTATTATACTCTGCTATTTTTACACCCAAATGATTGTTAGGAAAGCAGGATGGGGTGGCAAAGGTGACTAGCCAAGTATAGAAGTTATTATTACACAGACTCTTTGCACAAGCTGAGGTGAAAAAATGACCCTATGGACTCTTGAAATAAATATATTGTGCATTCTTTTCTCCCATTCTTTTATTTGGGTTTTACTTTGCTATTTTTGTAATTCAGTGTTCTAATGAAAAGGCTCCTCTCCACTGTTTTTCTCCTGCATGAGGGTCAGTATCCCTCACCCCATTTCTTGTTTCTTTCTCCATTTTTAACTACATGTAAAGCTTATAGTGACTCAACTGTAATTTGTGTGTTATTTTAAAATACCTAAGATTAGCTTAGGTACATAAAGGTCTGAATCCTGCTTGCTTTTTTTTGTGATATAGGGAGTAATGTATATGCTAATCTACATATTGCATACATACATGCTAAATCCAAGTTTTAATGAATGTATGGGTCCTCTCAAACATAAGATCAGGTGGGGAGGTTGTTTGGGTGAATGAAACAGAACAAAAAACCCTTCTGCTAATTTTATGGATACCTGGATGTTTTTGTGATTGTTCTGTCATTACTCCACTTTTTTAGCTAATTTTCAGTTGTGGTAAGAGATCACAAGAACATTTGCCCTAAATATTTATTTTCCTTTAGTGTTTGATAGCATTTGGGACTGAGAGAAGAAATGTTTTCATGAACTTCTTGTGATCTGATCACAACTGAGTGAATCTGGCAGCTGGATTGAAAATTGTTTAAAAACAACATAGTACTAGTTCTGTTTATTTCTTATTGAGAATAAAAGGTAAGCATTTTAATTTTAGTATTTGGTTTCCAGCATTCTGGAAATACATATCATGGCTGTGTATTAACATTGATCTCTTGTATTAATGTGATCTCATTACCTGTTTTTAATGACACTGGTATCAGCCTCGTGCCTCTTCAGTAACTCTGCTCTCTGTTCCAGGTGCTGTTGTCAGGACTGATTGGTGTTGTTTCATGGAAGAGGCCCCTGTCCCTTGTGGTGAGCAACTCCCAGTGCTTTTGTCTTTATAGAGCAGCCTGATGGTCTGTGGGGATGGTTTGCAGTGCTGTTGTGTGTCCTGATATTTATAAACACTTAGTACAAAAAGTCTGAAGCCTTTGAAGTTGTAATGTATAAACCACCTGGGTGAAAATAGCAATTTTCTACTGTCTCACAAACAGACTATTGCTCTGCTTGTGCCTTTGCATTTAACTTAATTGGCTTAAAAATGCACTGCAGAGCAATCTTTTAGCAGGTATCTGAATGGAAAAAAGCCCATTCCAAATTAGTAGTTGTTTGTCTTCATCTGCAGAAAGATTTTCAGCTACATTTTATGATTTCTGTTGTGAGCTTCATGTAGTTACTCTATAATGAGCAGTGATCCATTCTTTGTGTGTGCATGCTGATAGAGTTTGTCAGCCCATTAATGTAAAGCAGTATTAGATGGAAATCAAGCTCATTAAACACACGTGGTGACTGTGTCAATAAGGATGTGTTAGCAGGTAAACATTGCCTTTGGAACAGTGTGCCTGTGTGACATTAACACAAAACATTTGTAGCATAGTACTGAAGGTAGTTCTGGGATAAAAAGCATAATGGACAGTATGAAATGCAGAGTCTTGTACTAATAAATTTGATTAGAACTGCAGGTATATCTTTTAGTGTTATGAACCCAGACAGTAGGCAGAGATCACATAATTGGAATAAATAATATTCACACATCAGAAATGTTATCCAGGCCTGTTGAGACCTGTCCTCTGTGATTCCTGAACACTCCCTTGCATGTTGTAAATTCAGCTGGGCTTTCTAATATCGACTGGTTCAGTGAAATGTAAATAGGCAGTCATGGTCAGTGTAATTCAAGGAAATGGGGATAAAAGGGAGGAAACTGTAATGGTAGCATTGATGTTTGTAGAACAGCTCATCTTCCTAAAATCTGCTCTAGGAAATTGTTTCTTTCCAAGAGTAAGCCTAATGCTCTTGATTTAGATCCTGATCTCCTGTATTGGCCCTTGGTGGTGACACAATAATCAGCTGAAGGATGGGGACAGGGATGGTGTTTTTCACTTCTGTGTGTGCCTAAGCTGTGCAGTGGCTTTACAGTGGCTACAACTGTCCTGTTTTCCTTGTTGAGTTGTAAATACCTTTGAGCAGTTGGAGCCCACGTGTGCAGGGGGACTGTTCTGATCAGCAGTTAATAATGTGCAACTTTACAAGCTCACAGCACAAAGTGCCACCAACATGCTAATGAGCCATGTTCCTCCTGATCTGTTTATTCAACACATATGCCAAGTACATATGGCAAATAATTACCTTTGAACCTGTTTTATAGTACTATAAGCAGCTAGACAATCAATTGCAATATATTACAATGCCTTTTTTGTTGCAGTGTGTTACAAAATCTGGCATTGCTGAGAGTGATAGCAGAAAGATAGAGAAATATATTTATCATTTGTAGCTATGAATAAAGTTATATAAAATTAAAACATGCAACATCTGTGGTGTCCTGAAAACTGGTGAAACTGTGATAATATTTTAAGGTGCCAGTTTTCTGCATATCTTGGATTTGACACTGAAGCTGGTTTATAACAACCAGTGTTTTGACTATTGCTGAGCAGCACTTGTGCACTATCAAAGCTTTCTGGTTTTCCCACACAGCATCACTTGCTCTGGCTTTTTCTTTCCTATTTCCTGTGCTTATTAAAGTATCTTTATCTCACAAGTTGTTTTTTTTTTCACTTGAGCTTTTCTAATTCCCTTCCAGTCCTGCTGCAGGGGGCAGTGAGTGGGGCTGTTGGTGCTTTCCTGCTGGCCAGGCTCAGCCCCCACCCTGCTGGATGTGCCTTGCACAGCACTGTAACCACACAGGGCTTTCCCACAGATGCTGGGTCTGTTCTTTGCAAATGTATCATTTTCTGCAGGCAAAAAGAGGAAGTTGAGGAAGCATTAATCAGAGATTTTTCATCAACCATTAGTTTCTGGCTGTATCATAGAAGTGTGTTATGCAGTATTGGTGTAGAAATGAGTGTGTTGTTGCATAGTTCAGCACTTGGGAACCAAAGTCAAAACTGAGAGTAGTTGTGTATTTATAAGCTATTTCTATGAATGCTGTTTTGTATTCTGCATTCAGTCAAAGATGTACAAATGTGTATGTGCTAAGGACATTTTACTGCAATATTAATGTGCAGAAATTTAGAAGTTCTCCTGCTAAAGTGTCTTTGCAAATCTTGATCATCTGGAAAATTCACCATTTTTTGTTAGTTTATCTGAATTTTCTTGGTCACCTCCTAGCCATCAGTTGCTTATGTTGCCAAAATATACGTGCAAGGAATAAGTGTCTGTTACCAAACCTATATTTACATTTACCAGAGGAAAAACTCAGGGAAAGGAGTGTTTAAATTGCCCGCACATTGATTTTGAACAATATTTTCCATATGTTTCAGTTGCTTCCTCATTAAGCTTTCTCTATTTTCATTTTGAAATCTCAGGGTATTGGTAGTGCTTTCAGAAAGCCTCTCAAGGGTCCCTTTTTTGGAAACCGAGTGTTGGCTGTGTCACTACCACTGCTTAGTGTTAAAATGCAGCGTTAAAGTTGGAATTTGTTTCCTTGTGGTTTGTGGAAGTGTCTGAAAATTGGGAGAGAGCTTATGGAGCTTCACCTGAGGCTGAATTGCCTTGTAAAAAGCTTTAAATTGTGCAGTCAGATTATTTTTCTGTTACAATCTAATCTATGGTAATTGCAAATCTATTTGTGCTAAGGAGATTAATTCAGCCTCTGAATTGAGTTGAAAGCTTCTCTGCTGCCATCTGGCATTTGGGTGACCCCAGAAAAATATTTTTTACATTTCTGACTGAAAGTTTTTTAAAATAAACTGATAGATTTAATTTTTTTTTCAATGAACAGAAAAGTGGAGTTTCTTAATGTCTGTGAATGTCAGTGAACACAAGGTAATACTACCTATTAATAAATGATCTTGATTACCCAGAATAGCTATTTAAAAGCATTTACTATGAAATGTGCATCCCAGATCCAGTTCTGTGCACCAGTGAACATGCAAATCAGTGCATGTATAACTCAGTGTGTTGTCCCTTCAAATTTACCATTATTTCAAGCCTTTTTTTGTATTTGATAAGAACATAGGATTTTCTTCATTTTAGAAAAGTAAGAGAAGCTGTCCTAAATAGCTGCAGTTCAACCTGCATGTCAGGCCAAAGGATGAACTGTGTAAAGTCTCAGGCTGCACCCACAGTAAGATCAGTCAAATACAAAAACTGACTTTAAGAATATATTCATCTTGGGTCAGCTTGGTAGTTGTTGCAAAATGAGAGATTTTTCTTTCTAGAATTCCAGTGAAAAACTTGAATTAGTTGAAATTCAGACTTGAATACGTTTCTTTTTTTCTGTAAAAATCATTAGAAAAATATCTACACTGAAAAGGGAAATCACTAATAATTTCAAATCAATACATTCATGTATACTCTTACCCCATAAGATGTAAAACTGGTCCAAATGTTTTTCCTCATTGATTATCTCCTCTCATTAAATATCATTGCAGACTACAGCAGGAATAACCAAACTTCAGGAAAGAGATGAAGCCTAAAATATATAGAAATAGTCTATTAGTGCATATATAATATATTAGTGTATACACACACACATAGAGTGTATTATATAACAGTAAGTTTCCTATATTCTGCTGGGTGAGGTGGAGTTTTGACTTGTTCCTGGCCCTGCTGCTTAACCTGAGCTCCTGAAGTACCTTAAGGGGTGAGGCAAGTCTTTTCAAACTCTTGTAAGGGAATTTACAGCTTCCTTTCTGATGAAATCTGAGAGAAATATTTGAATTTTAAAAAAGAAGTGGTTTTCCTCCCTCCAGTACCCACCCTCAAGCAGAGATTTGGTTTGGTTCCTGGGATAAAAAGATGATCAGTGTAGATGAGGGGCAGTGTCAGCATAAACAGTCAGAACCACAGGGAAGAGCAAGTGCAGGAGTGCTCAGAGTGGGCGAGGAGCAGTGTGGGGCTGCCATCCCCTCGTGTGTCACTGCTGGCTTTGATACCTGTGTGATGCTGAGAGGAGCTGCTCAACATCCCTCTGCCTTAACAGGGCCCTTGATCACTCTGCAGTGGCATTTCAGCATGAGCGCTCTTTGAATTCCTTGATCAAAATGTTCATTAGGAACCCTGCTAGTAGACAAACACTTGTCTTTGAGGCTGAAGCAGTGGTTTAAAGGTGAACAAAACACTGGGTGAGAACAAGAGCATCTTACATACCTGTGCTTTTCAGTTTCTGATGAGCTGGGCAGGGGCTGAATGCTGGGCATTGCTGCTTTCAAAAAGAAACCTGGGAGACCGAAACAACTTCTGTTTGGAAAGCAAATCCAGTGCTGGGTTTGCTCTTCAGATGTAAGGCTGTAAATTTTGGTGAGAACTGATGTGAACCCAGGGTTTGGAATCAAGAGCAGAGTGTTTTAGTTTGATCTCTTTTCTGGGAGCATGGAAGGAAACCAACCCAAATTCAGAGGAGCTGAATGCTAAATCAGGAGGAAGAGAATTGTGGGAGACTGGGACAGGAAGGAGAAATTGAAATGTGAGCCTGGCAACATGAGGAAGATAGACATCAAAAGATTTCAGAATATTAGGACCTAGATGGCCAGACAGAAGTGGACCAAAACCATGTCCATAAGAAATCACACAGTAGGATCTCTGATGTTTCAGAGATTCAGTGCCACAAGCACCATAAATAACTGAATTGCTGTAGATTTGTATCTTAGTTCTGAGTGATTTCAGTGAAGAAAGTGTAGGCTGTAAATAGCATTTTCCTATACTTGGGACAAAGTTAGGTTTTCTTTGCCTCTTGCCTTCCTGTTCTCCCTTCCCTGAGGGTGAGCTGTACAGAGCACTAAGGGGGCTGTGCTGCTCTGGTCACCAAACTGCACCATCTGTCTGTGCACACTGCTGCAGCATGGCTGGGGTTGTGCTAAAAATCTGTGAGACAGTATCTAGAAGTGAGGTTAGTGAATTTGGTGATAGCTGTATTCCAGGTTACATCTGTTTGAAAGTAGATTTAAAATATATTTGTTTCATTGAAGCTGCTTCTCTTTTATATTTGTTTTAAACTGATGTCCTGAGAGGTCTTTTCCCAATGTACAAACTCTTGGTTTAGGCCATGAAATAATGCCTCTTGTTGGATTGAGTAGGATGTCTGAAAAGTGTGGTCTTCAAAATTTGCAATTTGAATTTGTCTAAACTCTGATTGCATTCATGTTCCAAATTGTTTTTGCAGGCAAGTTAATATATCCATTTAGCTTTTAAAATGTGCACTGCCTATTGATTTTTTTTTTTAACTTATTAGACTGGTGATTCCCTTCTGTCTTCTTTAATATCATGAAAAACTGCTAGAAAAACCTAGCCCCAGTGCCCTTTCATTAGAATAGGCCAGACAGAAGAGGAAGAGGGGAAAAAATGGAGAATGGCCCAGTAAAGTTGTGAACTGTGTGAGTAAGAAACCACACTTGAGATGGAAACAGAAGAAGTGAATCAGGGAAATCTTTGCAGTGGTGGAGAATAGGTGCCACAGGGTGAAGCATCTCTTTAGAATGAATGTGCTACATCCTCCTTTTCATCTCAGCACTTCTTAGAGCTTTCTCTTGCCAAGGTCTCTGTCTGCATCTCTCTGACACCCCTTTTGGCCAGGTTCCTGGGCCCAGCTGCCTCTCCTGTGGGAATGCAGGCCCCTCTGCTGTGCATCCATGTGTGTGCTGGTTTGTTATCCCCAGGGGCAGAGATTAAAAAGACCACAAGCAGCTTTTCCTGAAGAGCAGACAAACCCTGCTGGGGCATTACTCTTGCCCCTTCCTAAAGAGGGATTTCTTAATGACCCTAAAGCAGGCCCTGCTCCTCCCATCTGCTGCCATCCGCGGTGTTGCCATGGCAGCAGCTCCTGCTGGCACCTTCCTGCCCTGGGAAAGTGTCCCGGCTCCATCCCAGCGCTGCTGCCTGCAGCGGAGAGGGTGCCATGGCTGCTGCATTCACCTCTCTCAGCCCATCAGTCAGTCCCTGTTCTCACAGCCTTTCCAAATATATCTGCTGATGGTTCTTTCATCTCATCTGCTCCTTCTTTTAGAAATGCAGGCCGCATCCCATCTGCTCCTGGAGTTCTTGGCAGCCTTTGCACAGTCTAATTTCTTCAACTCTTTCTTGGTGAGAGTCTGGTTTGCTTCGGCATTTCTTCTTCCTCCTTGGAAAATGAATCCCATGTCACGAATCTCTGGGGCTGGCTAGTTGGGCAACATGGAAGCTATTTGTTAAACTTGGTGTTTTGTTTTGAAACGGTGAGGAAACACTAGCTTCAAAAATCTATTTGAGACTAGCTGAGCTGCATTTGAAATGTTTGTAAAAGTAGAATAAATATTTGTATGAACGAATAGAAGGTATTTTGAGGTGTGATGGAGTTGGGGATGGATATCTCACTCTTTGTGCTCACATACTCAATCAAAACTCATGTGATTTTAGTTTTATTTGTGTGACAGATGGAAGGAAACACACAGTTACCCAAAGAGAATCTAATTATCCTGTGCTGGTTGAAGAAAAATACTTTGATTTCAGTGGGATTTGCTTGCCAGGTAAATCACAGTTTAGATCCTGAGCTAGACATGTGTGTGATTGAGTGTTTGGATGTCCTTATTACAAGTACCATAAAACCTGCAACAACATTATGGATTAAATTCTAATTCAGATATATGAGGAAAGGTCTTTGAAATCCTAAAGTTCATTTACTGCTGGATCTCTATCAAATTATTAATGTGAGTCTTCTTTGGAGACGTGTGCAATTTTTCTTAAATGGACAGAACTAAAGTGAGTTTATACTACAATTGAATTGGCAAGAGCTGCTGCCCACGTTGAAGCCTTGCCTCAGAAGCTGATGCTGAGAATGCTCCTGTGCCCTTGGAGACCAGCACTTGTGGCCCTGACCCTGCTCACCTGGCAGAATTCTCCTCCTCAGGGATGGAGTCAGAGCTCTGGTGTGTGATGGCTCAGAGCAACCACACAGTTGTTAATTAATGAGAATAATTGCGAGTGAGTAGCTAATTGCTATTAATATGTTGGGAAAGACAGATGCAAAATATCTGGGTGTGTGACCTTTACATCCTGCTCCTGTCTCATTACTCTTCTGCCAGGAAGGGCTGCTCACAGACCTTTGATGCCTGTCCTTGTCAGCAGGACAGCACGAGCCTTTATTTCCTCAGGGAATCCTGCTACAGATGTTGGAGAAGGTTAATTTATTTGGAGTAGCATTTCACTGACACGTGCATGGAGGTGAAATCCTTCCTGCAATGTGACACTTGCAAAAAGTAATGCATTGTTTAGGTGATGAACCCATTAGGCAGCTGATATGGAAGTATAAATTCAGCCTTATGTAGATTTTCTCAGAAGTTATTATTCTACTCACATTGTTGAAGAAAATGTATTCGTTTTCATTTACTGATTTATCTGTTTTGTTTAAATTCAGATTGTTGCATACAAAACTAATTTAGCTGATTAATTCCTAGCATTCTAAATGTCTAAAAACCCTAAACCTCAGCTTTCTTTTCCTGTTCTGCTGTTGTGGTGGAACATTTTGGACACACAGTGTCTTACTTGTTAATTTTGTAAACGTTTCAGTTTTTACTTCCTTTGAGAGTATGTTGGAATGATAAATAAAACTAATATGGCAGAGGTAGTTGCAAATTTTAGGTCTGGCTTATGTGGTCAAAATTCCATTCAGAAAGCATTATATTTGAAGTTCTTATTATCACACTGTTTATCAACTCCCCTTTTTCCACCTGACTGTACAGCTGAAGCAGTTGTTTTTGAAGCATTTCAAATTGACAACATTTTGAGTAGCATCAAAATAGGTTAGTGCTGTTTGATTTCTTTCTCCTTCAAAATAACACTTAAATTTCATGTGCATGGATTTTTTTATTTAGGGGAGAAGTGGTGCATAAATGTAAATGTCAGTGATAAAAATTAGACAATATAACTACTACTAAAAAAAAAAATAAATCATTTGTCCAAATGACTTATTTTGACTGCACATACAGTAAAAATTATGTGATTATATGACATAATTTATAATAATAAATTATTATGACAAGGTTGCATTGTTGCAGTATTAGCTGCAGATCATTGAAGGATTCCTTTGATTGCTTATTTTCATGTAGCAACCTTCAAATTGGCCTCTTTAGCATATTAGCTGGCAACTCCCCATTGTCCTACTAATATATTATTGGACAAAACCTAAACTTCTTCTCTGCTATGAAACTAATTACCTGCAAATTATTTTTGTTACAATTACTGTTATGAGTGTTCAAATAATTCACATTATTTGAATACTTCACGAGATAGCTTGAATTTTATCTGAAAAAAAAAAAGGTGTCGCTCCTCTTGTCTCTCTTTTATATGGCAGTAGTCTGCAGGCCACTTGGTGATCTCTTTGGGTCCCTTCCAACTCAGAATGTTCTGTGATTCAGAAAGGTGTAGATGCTAAATGAATAATTGGAATAGAAAGAGCAGAAAATTAGTAGATGCTGAAAGATCAGCTTTTGACAAATTTCTGGTTAATGTTCCTGAGCTGAGAGCACAGGGTCTTTATTACAAAATCAGGCCTCCTCTTAGAGTTTCCTAAAAAAACTACAATAAATATTGTAATTGCTGGAGCTGTAACAGAGCATTACAGAAACAACAAACACCTATTGCTGTGTGTACAGTGTGACAGTGCTGCACTTAGTGTGGTCTTGCTCTTTTAATCTGATCCCACTTGAGGAAATTATCTGTATGCCCATTGCTTCTACTGACAGGGAATTTCATGGAGGTATTGAATCTCTCTTATTATGGGATATTAGGAGACTTGTTTTGATATAAATGCATCTTTGCATTTGTCTCTCTGCTCCTGCACACAGAGCCAAGGTTGCATTTTGGATTGCAGGGTTCTTGAAAAGCTTTGGCAGCAGCTGCCAAACCCTCACTTTATTGATGATGTTGTTGTTTGCTGCACAGGGAAACAGGAGGAACCAAACTGCTCCTTCTGGTCTTTAAATAGCTGTTATTTTGTGTGATGCAAGTTCTGCATCACAATATGTGCAAACCCCAGTGCCCTTCTCTGTTGCCCACAGGGCTGTCACCAAAATTCCCATAATTCTCCAAAGGTACAGAGTGCTGACTCTTGCTGGAAGCTGATTGCTGCTCTGGCACTGAACAAAACAGTCACAGGGAGGCATCACTTTTTCTTGTAAATCAAAACCAGTAGCATTTTTTATAGTCTTAAATAGAATAATATTTGAAGTTGGAATTTTCCACAGAACATTTAATAAAAATATAGAAATTGAGATATAACCAAGCAGCAAATAATAAATTAATTCAATTCCAAGATCTATGTGAATGAAAGCAAGTTAATAGGGCCACAAAAAGGTCAGTAAAATCCCATACACCAAGTTCAAGTTCAGAAGTTTTCATCTGAACTATTTAGCTTTGAAATTAGAAATAGTTGCATGGATTTTAATATTTATACTGAGACTTCAGCTTTCCTTTACAAAGTTAAATAGCTTCACTGGAGTCAAAAGGAATTTAATGTGGAGAATATGTAATCTAATTGAATAATGACAGGAATTGAACAGGCTAATAGAATTTAGAATAAAACAGGATATAATTTATGGCTCCTAACATAAAAACATTAAAATATTTAGTCTGATGCTGTGCCACAAAGGGAATATTTCTGCCTATTTAATATAGAATGTTACTTTAGACTTGGAGAAAATATTTTTGTTCAAAGCTTTATTTTAATTTAAGCAAAAAACAGGGAATACTGAATTAAACAGATCTGAAATGCCAACACATTTCATCCTGTCTCTTCTTGGCAAGCATTGAGAAATCATGAAAAAGAAATCTATTATGAAGCAAATAATGGGAAGATAAATTTTGTTGTTTCTTGTGCACTTGCAAACCATGAGACAAGAATGTTGGTTTGAATGCGATTTCTGTTCAGTAAGAATTTAAAGTGGGCTCATTTAAAAAATATCTGTTTTATCTGTTTAAACCTATAATATACAGTGAGCCTTCAGCATCTGGCAGATCCAACAGGTAGTTTCTGGCTGTACCCCAGATAATCTTGCATTAACTTAGTCCTGGCACAGTTGCTGATCTCACTGCTTCATAGCTCTTGGTGGTGATAAATTTTCAGGTTTGCTTCTAGTGTTTAACCTTCTGCACCTCTGTCAGGAAAACTATAAATTCTGTAGCACAAATATCAATAAATGTTACTGCCTGCAGTTCATGTAAGACAAAGTTCTGTGAGCAGAATACCTTGGGGCAAGTTTTTAATCTACTTATACAGCGGTTTATAGAGACAAACACATTTACCTCTGGCTATTCTTGCTGTTTCACAGATAAGAAATGTGTGTGTTAAAAGGAATGTATTTTAAATCTCACTAAATACACCCACACATATTTAATGTCATTGGAAAGACACCTTAGCACCTCATATCAAACTACTGAGTCTCAAAAACATTGCTTTCTGCAAATTATTTCAGTGTAAACCAAAGTTCATTCAAGGAGATTTGCTGACCTTTCAGGAGCTGCAGGACAGGAATTATTAAGAGGAAATAGATGCAGTATTACAGGTGCAGAGGATTGGCAGATTTACAGAGGGCAGCCTATCATGGCAGTGCCTGGTTTTATTCAAAGTTCCCTGCTCAGGAGAGTTGAGTAATGTGCTTCATCAGCACAGAGGGTAATGTTCTGTCTCAGTGTTCATGTCTTGACTATCAAACCTGCAAACCACCAGGGGAAGCAGTGATTGAAATGCCAGCAATGAAGAAGCAATCCTATTTCATATATATCTCCAAAATGAAAGCGTGAGGAATGAAATAAAATGTTGCTTTTAGAAATAAGGTTTCATGTGATACAATATTTGCATCTCTTTTGGAGGACTTCAGTTACATTGCATGTAGAAACGTCTTCCTGCTTGTAGTAGTTGGCATTTCTTCAAAATGCAATATGTGCTGCTCCCTTTTACTGTGCTCTTGGTGTGTGTGTATGCAGCAGTGAGGGGGTGCTTTGGGTCACTTAAAGAATCCCCATCGAAGGTATTGGGAAAAACAGGGTTTGGTATAAATTTGTGAAAGTCATAGAGTCATAGAATGGACTGGGTTGTGCTGAGGGGAGAGGTCACCTTGTTCCATGGGCAGGGACAGCTTCCCCTGTCCCGATTGCTCAGAGACCCCTCCAGCCTGGCCTTGAGCTCTCCAGGGATGGGGGATCCTCCTCAGCCTCCTGGCCACGCTGCTGAGCTGCAGCCCAGGGCAGGGCTGGCTGTTTGGGCTGCAGGCTCACATTGCCAGGCCATGCTGTGCTTCTCATCCACCAACACCCCCAGGTCCTCCTCCTCTGAGCTGCTCTCACTGCATTTTTTGGTAGAAAGCTGCATATGGACAGAAAATCTAAATTGTTAATGTCTTGTGTTGCAGGTCACAAACTGCAGTGCGTGCTAAACTTGGTTCATTTGTTTTTCCCCTTTTTACCTCCCATCGATTCAAGAACAAATTGTGAAAGACACAGTAAGGGCAAGAAGGTGCTTTGAGCCAGCTATCTCAAGGATTAAAGTTGTTGGGTTTTCAGGTAAACAGTGCCTTTGGGAAAGAAGATGAAAGGAAGACTAAAGCTTATGGTAAAAACAAAAGAGAATAAATTACTTGAGGCCAGTTGTGAAGAAAAGCGAAATATCAAGAAGCAAAACTGAAAGTGATGAAAAAGAATGGAGGGCAGAGAATAGATCAGCTTCTGTAAATCCCTTTGATTTTTTTTTTTTGTGCTATCCATAAAATTAAGATGATTTACTTTGGGACATTCTGAAGGCAGGTGTATGGTTGTATCTACATTTAAGAAACATAAAGGAAAAAATGTTCACAAGTAATCTGAGAATACAAATAATTTTCTAAAAGGTCAAATTATACTCAAGAGAGAACTACAAACAACTTGCTTTATAGTGGAAAGATAATAGAACCTGTTAGTTCTTAAGTTTTTGGTGTTTTTTGGTTTTTTTTTCAGTGTGGAAGGGCGCTTCTTCTGGGCTCTCCCTTGCAAGGCATGGAGGGTGCTGATATTTTCATTCTGTGCAGATGTGTGTGGTGATATGCATATCACTCTTGATATGCTCTGTATATTTATACTTAAAGTAATTCCCAGAAATGGAGTAAAAAGGGGAGCCTTGTGTGGGTCCATGTGCAAGATGGCATCTCACATAGTGAGTTGTTACATAATTTTAAGTCATTGCATCCAAACTGTTTTAGTTTTGTAGAATTTGTTTAGGACCATGGTAACATTTACATAGGAACTCCTATTAACACTTCTTCCATGGAGTCCTTTGTATGGAATACAAGCTTTGACTTCTCCAATTAGTTCTGCTACACCAAGTCATAATAAATCCATGGGCTTTGCTTTTTGTTCATGTATTAGTTCTTGATGACTTTTGCAGCTATGGGGCATTAATGCTCCTTGCTGATTTCTAGGAAAATTTTATCTTGTTTATATGTTGTAACTAGAAAGGTGAAGAACATAATGTTGTGGTTTTAAATCAGCATTAAGATGTCACAGCCCTTCAATATCTGACATTCTGTGCTTACTTCAGTGTAAGTTTTTGCCCTTGATCATTGGGCTGTTTGTGTCTTATACTCTTTCCTTATAGTTTCATACTGCTCCTTCCAGCATGTCACACTGGGCTCTCAGAGCAAATGTATTGTTTGGTAGCTCTCTTTCTGAGGAAAATTTTAGTGTGGAATTAGCCATACTTGACTTCATAAATAATGCATATCTAACTTAATCTATAGTGTTTCATAGTGTAATGTTATGTCTCCATCAAAATTCACAACAGCCATTCTTTCAAAGCTGTTTATTTTTGTGTTTATTTTTACTGCTGCACCTGTGCCAGTGTTAGAAAAGACTGCTTGGTGCTAAAAATGAAGCGCAGTGAACATGCTTTTTAATGTCTGTAAATATGGTAATTGATACTTTTGTGGCTCCCTTTCTCTGTTGTGGGTTCCAGCATGGTGAGAAGTTTACACTTTACCTCTGAAGTTGTGATAACAGAATACCAGGTGTGTCCCACTCCATCAGTAAAAGGCTGGTTTTGGTATTTAGCTGAGAAGCATAAGGAAAGAGATTGGAAATTCTTCAAGTCCTTTTATTGGGATCTTTGTGCTCTGCAAGAGGCAAGGCAGTTTCAAAAGACTTGCAGAGGATGTGAATTTCTCCCTTTAGCTCCATGTCCAGATTAGCTAGTTCCCTGCCTGGGACATTAAAGAAGTGAGGCATAAAATAGCAAAATTGGGAAGACAACTGTGACACAGAACCCCAGTATTTGATTCCATGTGGTGGCTGCCACTTTGAAATGCAACTCCTGAGCAGAACGTGAGGCACAGACCACAGAGATGAGCAGGAATTCCAAGAGCCTGTTTCGTGTCCCTCTTGTCTTTGCCAGTGACAAGAGGAAGAGGTTACCTTGGAAACACCAATAGAGGTTTCTTCATTAATGAATGCTGATATGGAGCAAGTACTGCAAAAAATAGATAAACCTGGTGTATGTTGCAGCCTTGTTGTCAGCTGTGATGCTTGGAAGACTCTGAAGCCGGCAACTGAAGTTTGTCACGCAGCTTCTGTCCTTTGGTTAATACTGTGGAGGTTATGGGGTGTTGTCCAAAAGCACTAGAAAAAAATACACAGCCATTTTTGATTTAAGGTTGTCAAAAATATTCCTAGCACATGCACTGACAAAAGATAACATCTTGTGAGAACAGTCAAGGGCTGTAAACTGTGAGCACGCATATGGAAAAGAGATGCAACAGAATTTCTTACTAATTTCATATAGTGCACTCACGTTCCTCTTGAGTTATGGCAGTGTCAACACTGAATATTTAAGGTGGCCACACATCAGGAACACATTTGTTACTCTTACTGCTTATGCTGTTCCCTACATGTTGAGATTTGTCTGCCCTGACTGCACCATGCTTTTGTACATTTAAAGTAATAAAATTATAATTAAACTGATGGAATCAGGTTAATGCTTGTTTTGACATATTTTGAGATGAGAAAAAAGGAGTAATTAAGATCATGAGTAGTTGATATGGAGGATGCTGCTTAAATTTTAATTGTTGTTTAAAAACCAAGTATTTATATATATATATATCCAGAATTTTATTCACTCCTTTTTCCCCAACTTGTAGGTGCTCATGATATGTGATAGTCACAAATACTTTTCCTGTTTAATATACTTATATCCCCATCAAAAGGATTTAAACTGTTTCAAGACTACATATGTTTATAATAAAACATTTTTCAAATCTTACTTTTTAGTAATGCCTGGTAATAAAACCCATTAAGTTTTCAGAGTGTGAGATAGAAGTGGGAGATAAATGGATTATTTTGAAATGGCTGGAGGAAAACATGTAATAGCCATGTCTAGTTTTGATTTAGCTTTCACTTACAGTGCAAGACCAAGGATGCTGTCAGATTAAGTACCCTGCTCTCTTTAAAATACATGAAATGTTGTCATCCATGTAATTGTGTGACAGGCTGGAAGTTCTTGAACATCTAAATTATATTTTTCCCTTGTTTGCCTCTTGAAGTGAGTAATAATAGGGTGCTTGGGGTTTTTTCCAGATAACGTTTTTCATGCTGCTCTCTGCAGTGTGTGTGATGCTGAACCTGGCCGGGTCCATTCTCTCCTGTCAGAATGCTCAGCTGGTCAAGTCCCTGGAAGGATGTCAGCTGGTGAGTGATGGAAAACTCCTTTCTTACCAAGGGCAAACCATCTCTTAGGGTTTCACACACACTCCTGGGGTGGTGTTCACAGGGGCCCAGGACGAGGGAAGAGACTAGAATCTTGACTCCGTGTTTCATAAGATTGGTTTATTATTTTATGATGTATGTTGTATTAAAATTATATATTATAGCTATACTAAAAGAATAGAAGAAAGGATTTAATCAGAAGGCTAGCAAGGAATAGAAGAGAATGGAACGACCACAAAAGCTTGTGACTCTCAGAGAGTCCAAGCCAGCTGGGCTGTGATTGGCTATTAATTAGAAACATCCAACATGGACCAACCAAAGATGCACCTGTTGCATTCCAGAGCAGCAGATAATTATTGTTTTTCTTTTCCTCTGAGGCTTCTCAGCTTCTCAGGAGAAAAATCCTGGTAAAGGGGATTTTCAGAAAATATATCCATGACGCACTCCTTTAATTTCTAGTACAGTAGGTATTTAGTAGAGCAACCTATATGTGTTACAACTTAAAAAAACATTTTGGGAAAAGTTTGGAATAAAGTGCTAATGGATTTAATGTTTTGCTACCTCAAAAAGTAACTTTAATATCATAAGGATTGACCTTTTACTGTAATGGTAAAAGTGATGCTTCAGCAGAATAGGTGGAGTTCAGGCCACATCAGAGCAGTGTGGTGGTTACCATTTGATGTCAGCAGGATCAGAATTCCTTCCATCCAGTACTTGTCCAGGCAGTGGATTTCACAACATTTTGGTATGTGTATGCTAATATTTTGTTTACCAACCTGAGTTGTTTTTCATTTTCATTTCCAAAGTAAATGAAAGTTACTTGTGCTAAATAAAATACAGAACAATACAAATTATCATGATGTGGCATGCTCTAAATTATAATGTACCATTTACTTAAAGCATTTGTGGTTTTATCTCAGGAAAAGAAACTATATACACATTGAATTCCAGCATATTTTCTGGCTTCAGCTTGTGAAGATGTCTGCATAAGTCAACTCATGACTGAAATGTTTTGAGTTTAATAAGTGTTCAAACTGTAGTTTTGATTTTCAGAGCGTGATGAAATGCTAAGTAGCTTTGCCACAGCGTGTTGTACTCTATAAGGGCAAGTTAATTTAATTGTGGCTGTTTATCATATTGTAACTGTTAAAAAAATATTTTAAAAAAGCAACAGTTTCTTCTACCCAGACCTCACTCTTTAGGTTTTCCTTGCTCAAAATCCCGTTTCAGTCAGGCTGGGGACTTACACATGAATATATTGCATTGCCATGTTGCAGGGCTCATCTATATGGAATTCTGGAGTTCTGTTCTCATAGGCCACCCTCTGTGGGATACACTGGAGTGAGCTGCACTGCTTTATGATTAAGCACAGGGTTTGACTCAGAAGGTGGTGATGTATTATGCTGAGCATATTTAATTACTTTATTACCATTTTTCACTTAAAAAGGAAAAATCCCAGTTTCTTAACAGCTTGTTCCAAGTGTATATTTAATTTTAATTCCTTAGATGGCTCTCTTTAGTGCTGTAGATCTGTGTAATCTTGCACTGTGTGACTGGTGTACATTATCAAGTCTAAATCCTTTACTTGCCTCCTAGGATACAAATGTACTCTCTGAGGATGCAGCTCTAGGAGTCAAAATCCAGCCTTTGCAGACATGTGGTTTGAGATGTAGTTAGCATCCCATGTAACTGAACCAGTAAATTTCCAAGCACAGTATACTAAAAAAGTCAAATTCAAAATAGATTCTGTTTCAGTTCTGGTCCTTCTGTCCAACTCATTCATGGTGAGTGCATGGTGATAATAGTATCTACTGTATTATGGAGTTTAAATTCAGCAGCGCTTCACATGTAGTGTTGTTATTTGAAGGAAAAGAACAAGACTCAGTGGTCTTATTTTGCTTTAAACACTGGGGATTTATTGTAGATTCCATAATATGTATTTCTGTGTGAATATGAGAAATGTGCTTGCCATATGTTAGCATTTTCAATGTGTAATTTGTGAAGTTGGTATTTGTGCCCTTTATCCTGCAGCTTAGCAACATACAACACTGAGGGGGAAAAGGGCAGCAGCTTTAATGCCTGGTTACCAAAAATTAATTGGAGGGTTTTTTTGTTTTTCCATAATTAGCTGCAGATCCTGTGGCCAAAACCTCAAGATGCTGCTTTAAATCAGTGAGAATCAGATGTGCAGAGAGAAGTTACACACTCAAGCTGTTCATTAATGTGTACAGGACAAAAATTTGTGTATAGGAATTTAATTTACAAATAATGGTTCTCTAAAATTTTTCTTTGAAAATATGGGTAGAGCAATTAATATATTTAAATATTATATATACACATATTATTAAACATATTAATATATTTTAATTTATGTTCTATTACTGCACAAGACAGAATAAGTTTTATTTCTTCATCTGTATTTGTTTTTATGGAGTTCACCTGACCTGTTAGGGGAGGGTGTGTGTGCACTTAGCCAAACAAGCAAACAGGCTTCTTTCCAGCAGCATTGACAGAATTTGGTTAATTGATACAGATTTAAAAAAAAAATAAACATAAAGCCTGTGAGAGTATGTCCACGTATTTGTAATAAATCTGGAAAGTCCTTTGCTTTTTTGATTCTCTGCTGTGTGAAAGTCAGGTTTTAATGGCTTTTATGGCTTTTGAAGTAACAGTACTGCTTTTTGACAAAACAAAATGAACTTGCAAGACAATTTATGCATATAGGCAGCTCTGGCTGATGTTTGAAATCTTAAATATGGTTTGGATGAGGGTGTACTGTGCAACTGTCATAAATATGAAAGCACACAAAGTCTGCTGTGAGTACTGACTAGCATGAGTAAGAATCACGAAGTGGGACACAAATGTGCACAGCATGGTGGGGAATGTGCAGGGGATGAAGTGAATGATGCTTTATTCTTGAGCTCTGCCAGCCAAAAAGCGATTGAAGCACAGACAGTTTTGGAGGCACTGCTGCTGTAGTTGTGTCTGGGGTTGGCAAACACCAGCCCAGCAGCTGGAAGGAGCCATCCCAACCCCTTCTCCCTGTACCAGTGCAGATTTACTGTCACTGCTACTGTCTCTGTTTGTGGCATCACGCAGCAAATGGCCTTGAGATGTGATTTGGGCGAACAATAATCCACTTCTCCTTCCTTCCCAGATAAAAAAAAGTTAATTTTGGCACTGTTTATGTCACGGAATAGCTGCATGAACTCTTGATCCTGTCTGCAGCGGGGCAGGGAAGGGCATTCTGGAGCAGGGGCTCAGGAGTGCTTTCAGCTGCTGCATTGCTGAGAGCACAAATGCAGTGACACCTGCAGCCTTTGTCCTGCTCCCCATTGCAGCAACACTGCTCAGCAAAGAGGCCACTTAACAAACACGGAGGGAAAAGGTGCACAACAAGGCAAATTTCTCCAAAAATAATATGCTGCCAATCTGATAGTGGATCTTGGCTGTTTTGAATATGCTGTGATTCTTCAGATGGCCCTGTGTTTTGCAAGAAGTGCCATATAAAAAATTAGCTTTTAACTAATTTTAAAAATTAGATTAAAAGAAGAGCTACTGGGCAGTACAAAGTTATGGAGTAACTTTCAGAAAGTTATGAATTGAGAATCTCTCATAAATGGGGATTCTTGACCCAGCCTTTTGAGCCTTGTCTTTGTGACACCTGATCATTACATGTGCTACAGGTGGCCCTGGGATCTGGATTTCACATTAGCAATGCCAGATACATGGCATGAGTCAGTGCCTGTCCTTTATTGAACAGGGGCAGCAAGAATCAGAATAGATGATCTTGCAGTAAAAACCTTTGTCTGAAGTCCATTTTCCTCATTACAGAAACTTTTTAGCAGCTGAAGCCGATATTGATTTGCCAGGTGTAGCCTTCTGGCCCCTGGCTTTGACACAGCTCTAAATTCAAAGTGTGAGTTCCAGAATTCCTCAGCTGCATTTCTCAACCCCTGAACCATTTCCAGGGAGTTTTGGGAGCAAGACCTCCCCAGTGACAGCCAGTGCTTTGATTTTACATCAGCTTGAAGAGCTGAGGTCAGCTGATCATAAACCATTTAGTTGGGTTTTGCTCAGATATTTCTCCTTTTAAACAAAAAGTATTAAAAGATTACAGGAATTGAAAAAGAGCTATTCTGAAGTTGTTCAAGCTGCTTTGTAGTTAAATTGTATGCTAATGAGAAATAAACCCACAACTATCATAGAGGTGAACAAACAATGTTTTTTCTTTATTTCCTTGCAGTGTCTCTGGCATAGGGTATGACCAGTTTCTGTGAGTTGCCACAGACAATTATTTCCAGTGTTGCCTTGGAGAATATGGGAAATGGTGTAATTTACATACCCAATTTTTTCTAAAGCATTTTACAAATTGTGCTGGCTAGAGGGCAATCTGGAGTCTCGGGAGCTGACGTCCCCTGAGATAGCTCCTGCCCTGAGCTTGCTTTCATCACAGTGAGCAAGCATCCAGTCATCTGAACCTCATCTGGAGAAGCTTATTATGTTCTTTTAATTGACTCTTAGTTTTGCTCTTCCATCTGCTGTCCTGGTCACCAGCATGTAAGGAGAGACTGCTGCATAAGCCAGATAGGGGTGGCACTAAAAATACATATATTTAAACATACAACTTTTAAGATCATATGAACAATTTAAACATTCTTTGAGGTCTAAGAAGTAAGTAAATATTCTGTTGAAATGATTCTATGTATAAGGCTGTGCAAGGAATTCCACAAGGAATGCTGGTACCTGTTTTTGTTCAGGAAATTGGCAACATCCTAGAGAGAATTTGATTTTAAAATAGCGAACCAGTATTTGCATTGGGAATTTTTTAATGGATTTGTGTCTGGAAATATTGAGGGGTTTCTTTAATGCAAAAGAGTAAGTAATAGGGTGGTTCAGATCTCACCACCCAGCCACTGTGCTTCCGTCTTTACTTAGGGGAATAAAGGACTGATTTGTGATCATGACTCCTTCACATATTTTCTGACCTTTTCTGTTATTTTTGGTTATCCCACATTGGGTATGATTTTATGTTTATTCAGTTGAGTTACTCTGGTTTCACCTGCCCCTGCAAAGCAAATTTTTTTCAAAAAGAGGCATAAAAGGTAACACTTTTGACATTGAATCCTCTTTCTGTATTTTCCCTGTTTTTATAGCTTATATTAGTCATTGAAAAACATTCTGCTCCAAAGGTTCTGCACAGAGATTTTCATTTTGCATTTAGTAGTCATTACTGTAACTGTAAATACTATTTTTGGGAAGTGTGTTTCTGTTGATTTATACTTTTATAGAAATTCTGTTGATTTATACTTTTTCTGACCTTTTCTTTTCTCCCCAGATTAAATTCGACAGTGATGGTGTCTGTGTTTGCTGTGAAATGCAGCACCAGACATCAGGCTGCAGTAACCTGGGAGAAACGCTGAAGCTGAACCCTCTGCAGGAGTGCAATGCAGTCAGGCTGACCCTCAAGGTGTGTTGGGAGTGAATTAACTGATTCTTGCAGTTTTAACTCACAAAGTGTGTGATGGAGGCAGCAGCAGCTGCTGCTCTGTGTTTTCATCCACCCTAATGTGCAAAAAACCTCTCCATCACAATATCAGCATTTGTGTGGTAACTGTTAAGGATTACTCAAGAAACAGAAGTTCAAACTGGCTGGTTTATGCTGGGAGGTGCAAGAAGAATTATCATTCACTGTGCTGTTCTGAGGTGGTGTTTATTGGTGCTATGGTGAATGCAAAGAAACACAAAGTGCTGCAGAATAATGAGATATTTCCTGATGTGAAGGCAGCCACGTCACTCTGGGGGAGAGGGGTGAGTGTTCTTTCTGGGTGGTGCTGGAAACCTGCTTATTAACTGCCCTGCAACACTGTAAGAAGTTGAAACCTTGTAGCGTTTTGTGTTACAGCTAGCCAAATGAAAAACAGAGTAATACTGGGCATATTGTATGAGTGAGTTAGAGCTCAGTGTGATTGCTGCCATCATTGCTTCACTTCATTATCACCAAATGGGAAAGCATTGATGCTATGTTGTTTTGAAAAATAATAAGGAATCAATGAAAGGACTGCTCAGAAAAAAAGAACCCTAGGCTGAAAGGCAGATATTGATTCATTCTAGGTTTAATTGCATGATCAGCAAAACTCTGTATCTGTGACTCTCAATTTCAAAGTATGTATTTTAATAAAACTAATAGAAAATAATGGAGTAGAGAAAATTCATTGTGAGAAGGGTCTTAGGGAGGTAGATTTTGTCAGTGGGTCCTGAGAAAGCAATAAAAGTTTTATTGATATTTGAAGATATATTTTAAAATTCAGAATGGATAGAAATCCTTTACAAGATATATAGTAAATACCTAAATGTTCCTCAGCCTTGTTAAGAAAAAGCAAAAAAAAAAAAAGCTAACACTAAGTAATATCGATAAGGTAGAAGTTAAAATATTTTTATATGGCCCCAAAATTAAGTAAGAACTCTGCCTCAGGTTTTAATGAGAATGATAAAGATAACACAGCAAATACCTACTGGGTAGTTGAGTAAGTGGAAAAGAAGCATAACTTGGCATTGCTGGTCAAAACATAACAATAACAGTGAAATGTATTACAAGAAGGTAACTTCTGAGAAGGACATTCCTCAAAGTATGACAGATGCAGAAACAGGAACCTGTCATTCAGGAAAAGCTGACTTGCTAATCCCATGAAAATAAAGATTGAGGGAGCATATGTTTGCTTCCTGTAAATATGTCAGCAAGGTAAACTTTAATGAGAGGGAAAACAACTGTTTATCTTTGGAGGACCTTGTCAGCATATGAAGTGAGTGGAAGTGACATATGCTGAAAATCAAGACAAGGATTCTAACCAATACAGCAGTCAGAATACAAGCACAAAATTGAATTTCTTCTAAGATATAACTCAATCATTTATAAAGGGAATTGACATATCAACTTACATTACAAGAAAATGGGTTTAAACACAGGAGTTCCCATGGGTATAGTCTGAGTGCAATTTTAATTATGTTCAGAACTTTTCATCTAAGAAAAGGTAGTTAGGAAAGTAACTTTTTCAGAAATTTTTTTACATCTTTTTCAGTTTTAATTTTGCATTTGCTTACTATTTGGCTTAGCTTTGATTCCTGGCTGTAAATTTAAGAACAGTAGGTAACAGCTGACAGTGATAAGGCTCACCCTCTTTAATTACAGTTAACAACTACAAAGTAATTTTAAAGAAACAGGTGTTTTAGTACCAAAATCTCCATTATATTCATTGCTTGAGGAGCCAGAGGGAGAGAAAATGTAGAGAACCAGAGTTAAGATTACGTTTCATGTATAACATTTTGTAGGCTTCATGCTCCTCTTTATTGCAGGTGGGGTAAAAATCTGGTGTTTCCACTAACTCAGCTGTGGGGTTTTGGTGGTAGCAGCTGTGAACAGAGCAATGCAGCACATCTCACCTGTGTGATCTTGTTCCCAGGCAGTCACACAGGACAAGGAAAACCAGCAGTACCTCCTGGCCCTGTGTGTGTTAACTCAGCCTTGCATCATATTGAGTGGGGAGTTTATAATTGCTTTGAAAAATCTTCAAATTTGTTGTTTCTGCAATGAACCATCTCAATGTGCTTTTTGTAAATCAATCCTCTTTCTTCATTCCAAGCCCTGAATAAACTACTCAAACCTTTTAATGGGGACAGAGGAGCTACCACTGCAGCATGTATGGTCTCATATATGCACATTTATAGATACAAGTATTGATTGCAAATGCTGACTGATCTATAAGTGCTGACTTCAGAGATTAGTTGAATAGTGGGGTTTCAGCACAAAATTATAGGTTACAGCAAAATGGCCAAAAATACTGTGCTATTTCACTGTTGTGCTGGGGTCTCAGCCCACCCAAGGGTATTGAATTGTAGGGTTAGAATTATAAATATAAGATACCATACTTGTAGTGTTGCCTGCACACCTCAGTAGAAATTGC
This sequence comes from Zonotrichia leucophrys gambelii, assembly GCF_028769735.1. Classification (NCBI taxonomy): domain Eukaryota; kingdom Metazoa; phylum Chordata; class Aves; order Passeriformes; family Passerellidae; genus Zonotrichia; species Zonotrichia leucophrys. The sequence continues at coordinate 5,602,623 of NC_088180.1, read as the reverse complement.
AGCTGCATGATGAGATGGATTGCCATTAAGATCTGCAGGCACCCAAGTGGGATCCATCTACCCTGGTTTACAGTGGAGACAATTCCTGGTTTCTGGATTTCACTAGGACATGTGGGGTTTTTTAGTTTCCTGCAGTAGTAGCTCCTAAATTGCCCCTGGAAATAAGGCTCTTTGCTTTCCTCTGGATGCTCAGGCTCAATAATCTGTGCTTCTAAAGGATGTCAGTGTCCTAGTATCTTGATTTTTTTTTTTTTTACAGTAACCACATTTCTAGAACAGCTTTATCCTATATTAGGAAGTTACTTGGTTTAATTAAAGCCAAACGAAGGCACAAGCAAATCCTACCTATTTACAAAATTAGTTAAAAGAGTTTAAAAGGTTTATTAAGAATCAGGTATCCAAAACTGAGATGATGGCCACAGATGGGATGGGTTAGGGATGCAGTTTCAACTTAATCTGTTCTTCCACAGGAAGTTGATGAAATCTTAAGGAACTGAGTTTTTCTTGTCATGTTCAATAAAGTAAAAAGGCTAAATTTTTCTGATACGTTTCATCTATGAAAATTTTGTCTTCTTTCTAAACTCAGAGTATTCTTAACTTACTGAAGATATCAAATATCAAAATATTACAACTAACTACCTGCAACATTTTGAGAGGATGAAGTTAGGTGTTTAGAAGTTTTAATTATTTTGTAACATATTAGTGCTGTCTGATACTGACATGCAAGAGTGAAATGTTATGCTATTTTGGTTTAGTAAGGATAGATTTGAGTATTTTTAATTACTTTTAACAGCTCTCAGAGTTCAGAATACCTGCAGACATGTATGTGAGTTTATAGATTTGCTATTTATGTAATTACTTCCTACTAAAGGTGCATCTGTAGAATGCCTTGGTGACTATCAGGCAAGGAGAGAAGCTGATTCTCTCCTCTGTCTGCAGCATAAATATTTGGTTTGGAGCTGCTAAAGTTCAAGTACAATGTAAATAGTAAATGTCTTTTTCAGGTTTCTGGTTCCATTCATTAGTTAGGCATCTCTATTAAAGATTTATGTAGCTTAGGGCTCTTCAAGTCTTCTGTGTGAATACTTTCTTTCCCTTCCTCTCCTTTGAATCCAAATTTATTGTTACTGTGTTTCCTGGTGACGAAGTCTACTCATATATTTAATTTTTTTTTCATTCAGAAGGAGATGCTTCTATTTGCAAAGCAGAGGAGGATGGCTCCTCGCACATTCTTTAGAGTTATGGGAACAGTCTTTCCTCAGGTTTACTGTAAGACCAAATGCAATATTATTAATTTTACTGAGTGAATTACCTGAAAGGCTTCTTAAGCTACTTAAAATTGGATAAAGCTCAGCACAGAATAAGTAATTCCAGATCAGATTTTTAAATGCTGGATTTATTTCACATTCCTTTACAGGCAGCTGAAAATATTCCCAACATTCAGAGTGTGTATTTACCACACCAAGACCATCAAAAATAGGGTGGGTCAGGGTGGGCTTGGTAGTCTGAGTAGCTGAGCTACTTTTCCTTCCTCATACTTCTTTCTGTTCCTGGCTTGGACAATGAGTGAGTATGGTTGTAAATTCTCTCATGGCTGACAAGGTGCCTCTTTGAATGACTGAAATCTGTTTATTCCATCCTGGTCCAGTTATGTTGTGAAACCTTAGCCTTTCAGGAGTCTCCAACTCTCATATCCCCAGTACTGAATTTAATGCAGGCACCTGAGCTGGAAGTTATGCAAACTGGAGTGCAAGCAGAGAGAAGATTCTTAAGTAGCAGTGCACTGTGCACTGCTTGTTAAAAATACAATAAAATAGTGAATTATACTGTACTTTCAAACCTCAAATCTGTTTTGTGAAGTGTTGATCATCTCTCCATTTTCAATGCAATGTTTGGTTGAGACCCATTTGACTCAGAATTGATTCTTGAGCCTTCCTTGTATTAGAGCAGATATTTTCCCAGTGTTTTTCTAGATGTGTCCAGTGAGAGCAACTAAAGTTATATTTTGAGTTAAAAGGATTGTTGTCCTTGAATTCTTGAATAAAAGAGGTACATTGACACTAATTTCATGGGTGAAAAAGCTTTGCTGCTCATTATCTCTTTTCAGGATACAGTAGTATAAGAAATGAAGAGCTGTAATTGAAGTTAATCAAGGAGAAAGGAAATCATCTCCACAGCGTTGCAGCCATGGAGCTGCTGTGAGCCATTGATGGCTGGGGATGCTGAGGTCTGTGTGCTCAGGGCTGCTGCTCACAGAGCTCCTTTCACACATCAGCAAGCTGATCTTGCTGCTTTCATCCTGTATTGGCTAAAGTCTCAAAAGTGGAGAGAACCTCAAAGACTACAAATCTATTATTTCCACAGCAAAGTAATCTATTCAGCCAGCAAAATGTGAGTGTGTTGTAAAGAGAGCTGTCAGTTCAATTCTGTTGAGCAGACTGGAACTCATAAAATGAAATGGATGTACTTTGTGTATTTCTAGAGCAAAACAGGTTTAAATACAGTTTCTGAATTCTGTGTATGCAGCACAGCTGATTAATTTTCTGTGTAGTACTTGGCAGAGTGAATCTTTAGAGGTAATCGTGCTTTATCTGTGTGGTGTGGTCTGTACTGAGTGACAAATTCTCTGCTTTGATGTTCATGCGTGTAACTTCATTTTCAGTACAGTTATTGCTGTGATAGGAAGAAGCAAGAGAGTGACTGAATATTTACCAAAGTCTGCATTTGAGTTTTGAAGTTGTGCAGACATTCCTGTTTTAGCCTGGTTTACTTGATGGTTTTAAAAGGTAACTAATATTAGAGACAAGTGCAGTTATAAATTGGTGTCTATGATGAAGAAACTCTATGGGTATGGCCCACCATTAGAGTGAAGTGATACTATTCCAGTTTTGCTTTGTATTTGCTGTGATAGGAGGTACAAATGATGTTCTGAAGGACGGAATTTCAGCAGAGTGAGCACACATGGAGTGAGTGTTCATTGGTTATAAGGGACCAGCTCTGCCAGTGCACCCATCACGGGCTGATGGGATTTGTGCCATTGTCATTTTTCATTTTAGATTCTATCTCATCTCTTTGCTTCTGTCAGGTAATTGCATCTACTAACAGCTGTTCTAAATTGCTTTGTTAAATGGTTGTTTCTACAGTTGAGTTATCGATGTGGCAATCACCAATTTTTTACTTATTCCAGTTTGATGCCATCTGACTGCTTTATCACCCAGCAGTTTGAGGGAAAACAAAGAAAATCAGTTTTTGGAACAAATTGCTTTTTGAGCATATTGCAGTATGTGTTTTTATATTATATTCTCAATTAATTATTTCTTAAAATTACATTTTTTGAATACAAAATATTAAAATATTGCAATTAAACATTCAGATTTTAAATAACACTCAGATTCTGTAATACATCTCCTATTTTAATCTGTTCTGTAGGATTTTGGACTACACATTTAGAACATGCATTTTTATACATTTATGTATTGTTTTAATTGTGCTAGTAAAGGAAGAACTGAGGTGCAGTAGCACAAAAACAATGTCAAAAAAAATGACAGTGAAAACAGCTTGAATTAGAAAAAAGAATAAATAACTGTTCTGTCTCTAAGTTAGGCATATGGGAAATGATAGTATGAAGATTTGAGAATGCACAGGTATTGTGTGGGAATTCCCAGGTATCCTTTGGGAGCACAGCACAAGTCAAAGGTGTCGCTTTTTATGAAGGGAAAGCATGATAAACAATTATGCAGGTGCTGGCACCATTATTTTGGTAATTGTTCAGTTGTAGTATAAATGGAATACTGCAACCATGAAATCTTGCTTTTTCCACTGTCAGTATTAAATTTTAGTTGTGCTTTTAAGATTTAGTGAGGGCCCTACTTGGGAAAATAAGTGGCCACAGAGAAACAGCTCACAGTGCTGCCTGACTCCTGTGGGTGTATCTCTGGGCTGGTCTAGGCATGGTTCCAGGCAATCCTGACAGCTGGTCCCACTCTGGAGGGATTTGTGTCCTCTGCAGCTAGTGAGCTAAGGTGTATGAAGAAAATTGTATATGTAACCTGTCGAAGAATAATCCTCCCTAGTACATTATACTTATCAGAGCATTAATTGTCATATAAACATGCTGAAGAATCAGAGTTTTGTCTTAAAAAGACAAAGACAGCATCTAGGAGGAAATCGGTTCAGCCATTTCTGAGGAGCAGAGAATTGTATTTTGTACCATTAGAGATTCATGTGTTGTGTGTTCTGATTAGTGTTCTGGTAGATATCAGCTAAAGATCTGTTTCTAAAGCTCCTTGATTTTGTATTTAGTACAGATTTCCCGCTCCTTTAGACACCTATAAATGTAGCTGGCTGGGCTGTGGGGGGTTGGATTGGCCCTGTTGTGGTTACTGCTTTTGCACAGACATTTCCTAAAGGACGCCTTAATTGTCCTTGTTTGTTCCAGCTGCTGTCTATCAGCACCTACCCTGTCCTTCTGGCAGTGGGCTTGGCCATGGAGGGCTTTAGTTCCTGCTCACTTTTTATCTACAGCTGAATAAATGAGTGTCATGGATTACCTAATTATTTTTTCTACAGGGCGCAGGGAGTGAATTTCCTGAAAATGATAAATTGCCTGAGGCTGATTAATGTTTGGGGAGGCTGGGGGGAGTGGGGAACAGAGGAGAAGGGTGGGTTGTGGCTTGGTTCCTGTTTGAGTTGAAACAGACTTTAGGATAAAAAAGCCAAAACAAATAAAGAAGCAGTATTGCTTTAAGAAATATCTAGTGGTGGTGAGGCCTCCACAACCATTGCTCAGTTGTTACTGTCTCTGTTAAAATTTTAGACTTACAGTGTTTTAGATGTCTGCTCCTTATTGATATTTATGAAATGCACAAAAACTCTGCATCCCTGCATTTGGGATTTTCTAGTTGTGCCTTCACCTTCAAAGAGGTTCTAGCAGAAGAGGAATTGTGTGCTTAGCCTGGAAAGGAGTGTGTGCAAAGAGGCTGCTGCTCCTGTGGGCAGCAATCCCTGCCCTACAGCAAAAGCAAAATGCTGAGTAACAAACAGAGCACAGCTGTCCCAGTGTGCCAGGAAATGTCCCAGGGTGGGTAAGGATGAGTGCAGCCTGCAAGGCACAAGAAATAATCCTCACACCAGAGTCAGTGTTTGCAAGGCCTTCAGTTGTGCCTGGTTTAGGATCCTGCATTTAAAGAAAGATGTGGGCCCAGGTGAGGTGAAACAAATTGGATTAATGAAAAGGATCAGAGGCCTGGAAAGTTGATTTCAGTTGAGAATTGGAGAAAATGGTGTTAATATGTCATGCAGTAAAGGTGGAAAAGGCTTCAAGAGTCATAATAGAGTTCAAAGGTATAAAAGTCTGCTGTGTAACAGCCTGTTCTCAAGAGCTACGGAAGAAAAGAAGCCATGGGTTTCATCTGTGGGATGGACATAACCAGGACACTGATGGTAAAAATAAACCCTGGAATAGTGAATAATAGTGATGAAGCTGTGGGGTCTGTAGGAAGAGATGAGAAAAACATCTGCCATGAGACTTAGAGGCACAGTTCAGTCTGTCCTGGGGCGTGTAAAGGTGTATGAGGGTCTTGGAGACACTGCATCCTAATTTGGAACTTTGATTTTATTATTTAGCATAAATGATGTTAAGTTATACACTCAAATTGGCTAAGTTTTTTGTATTTAAATGGCTGTTGTAGGCAATGGATGATGTTTCTTCCTGCTAGGAAATTATCCTATTTTCTACCCTAGATCTTGTCTCTGCCTGGGTGTTCTTTACCTAGGTTTGCATATGGAAAGCAGAACAGGAAGGATCTCAACCTCCCTTTTTTTGGCACTGTTAACTAATTGGGTCTCCAGGGATCACTTTGTCTGTTTACCTGCATTTGAGTGCTCTAAGTGGGTCTGTGTGACTCTGAGTGAGTCCTCTGCATCACCTCCTGCCAGTGACTTGGTGTTGGCCCTTCCAGTATTTTGCTGTTAATGCTGCTGATTCATTATTCCTCTGGCTGAGGGGCTGGCCAAGAAGACAGAAAACTCCTGACCAGATCAGCAAGAGCAAATCTGGCTCAGTGTAAGTCATTAAATGACCAAAACTTGTTGGCCCATTTATTGTCTGCCTGGTTCCCATGCCTGGCATTTCCATCTTCAAATGAAGGTCACTTGAGGAGCAAACAATTACAGTGGCAGGAGTAAATCTGCACCTTTCTATCATTTGTTTCAGAACTGTTGGGGAAAACAAAGCAATTTATAGCATGGAAGTTGTTTCATGCATTGGCAGTGAATGAAATACTCTGTTAAACTTAGACCCTATGGAATGTTCTTTACACAGAGAGTGGTTTTACTCCCTGTGTTGTAGCAATTTTGTTCTGTTCTCTGTGCTGCTTTTTCTCAAATGCTTTTACTGGCTATTCAGAGAACTGGGCCACACAATAGCCCCAGCAGCCATGCAGTTTCTGTACAAGGATTGTAGTAGTTTTGAAATATTGCCAGCACACGAAATTCTTTTCTTTTCACTGGCTGTGGAGAAAGTAAATACAAATCTGATGATTGGAAGAGAGATAAAGGCTTTATTTTTAGTGACATCATTGCTCTAAAAATGTTCCATTTTAATTCAAATGGAATTTGAATTATTTTCTTTTATTCTACTTGTTAAACCAATATTCTCTGTTCTATTTTAAACTTCTTGTTCTTTAAAAACAAAGCCAACAATATGACCATAGGCACTCAATTCATCAGTAGAAGGTGAAATATCTGGATGGGTAATCACTGCTTTTCTCTCATGTATAAAAATGCATTGAGTTTCTGACACAGGATAAGTCTCTATTTCATGCTAGAATTTTTTTAACACACAACCCTAAGTTGTAGATTTCAACTACTCAAAGCAATAATAATTCTGCATGTAGTTTTTAATCAGAGGTGTCTTTCATAGTATCTTTCTTGTGATAGCTGCAGCTTGGAGTCGACTGTGAAAGAGTAATTTGTCTTTTTGGGGAACAAGGAAATTTGAATACCAATATTTCTGAGGAAATATCTAATAGCAAATGTGTTGTGAGGACTGGGGAAGGGAAGATGTTTGTTTCTGTAATTGCTGCTTTTGTGGATTGCTACCTGAAAAAGATTACAAGCTAAATGAGTTCTACCCAGTTATTTGGGACCTTATTCATGGATAGCAGTTGAGAGTGTTTGTTATCAAATTCCTCAAGCATTTCCTGTGCTTTGTGTCCCTGAGATAAGAGATGATATTCTGCTGCTGTCTCTTGCAGGACCTGTTGTTCAGTGTGTGCGCTCTCAATATCATCTCCACCATTGTCTGTGCTTTGGCAACAGCAATGTGTTGCATGCAGATGGTTTCCTCTGATCTCCTGCAAATGGTGAGTACGTTTCAGTGGCAACCCAGGGTTTGTCCAGCACAGCACAGTGTCCTTCTCTGTGGATGCTCATTTGCTACTCTTTGCTTATAAACCTCAGCCTACTTGTGTGTGTCTGTGCAGTGTTAGAATGTGTGTGTACATGGGTGTATTTTCTGTCTGCATACATCTATATAAACACAGCATATAGATGTATGCAGCATGAGGAGCTGCTGTGCCTCAATGTTTATGTTTTGTAGTATATGATGAGGATTTTGCAATTGGGAGTTGTTCTTTTTGTTATCGAGGTGATTAACGAGGTTCAGTTAAATTTGCTGTCATCACTTGTATATTATCTCCACTTTCCACACTACCCAGAGCAATTACTTAGCTTTAAGATGCTGGTTTTCATTACTAGATTCCTATGAGAACTACAGAGTATGAGAACTATAAGCTCAAAACTGGAACTTTTCACAGCCCTGCGCCAATAATTGTGTTTTCATAAGGAAAGCATGTTCAGTCAGAGTAGCATTTGTGTTCACAACAAGAGCAAGAAGGATCATTAGTCTTCTGCACAGTCAGCTGCATCACAGGATGCTGTCTTGTTTTGGTTGGACAAAGGCAGCTTTCCTATTCCAAATGAGTGTTGGGATTCACAAGGTTTCAATGTTAATAACAAAAAAACCAAAAAAATTTTAAAAACCACTGTATTTTTCAGGCCAGCTCCACTGCTTGTAACCTTGCTCTATTGCTGATTAATCTAGGAATGTCCTGTTTAATAAAGGAGGGCACACACACAAATCCAGTACTGGCCATTTGTACATCTGGCAATGGAAAAGTTTGCATGGATGGAAGACTGGCTCAGCAAGTTAGCTGCAAACCATTTGAACAACACAGAAATGTTGTAAAGCCTGCCCATGCAGGCACAGTTGTTTTAAAAAGAAATAAATAATTAGAAATACACTGGGTGCCATGGGTATTGATTTAAGTGCATGCATTACAGAGATAAGGCTGCCCTTTCTAGACAGGGTTCCAGTCACTGGGTTTAAACCCAGTTAAAGAATATCTTCAGTCTGGGATCTGGTGTTTGCTTCACATACAAATGGGTATAATAAGTTGGGCTCATATGCTTAGGTAATTACTGTAAATAGAACATAAATGCATTTTTGCTGTAGGGCTCTGTGTAAGCATATTTTGCAGGCTTGTAGAGGCTTGTGAACAGTGCTATTTAATAACACTAGTATGGATGGGAAACAATTAACAGAAATAATGTTCAGCTTCAGCTGATGACACTTATATTTTAAATGGCAAAGGGTCTTTATTGTATTCTGGCTATTCTTTCTTTTCATACACTCTCCCTCTCCATATTACAAGAATGCCCATTAACTAAAGAACTTTTTCACCTTGCAGTGGTGATGAAGAAATTATCATACCTTGAAAACTCTGTCTGTCTAGTGGAAAAATGGTAGCAGTGATCCAGAAGTGTATATTCCAGGAATCTTGATCTGCACTTGATGGTATTTAGCAGTGTCAGAGGAATAAAACCAAATAGGTAACAACGATCCAAGACCAATATTAAAGTGCTTCTGATGGGCATATGCAAGAAGAAATAACCTCAATAAGGAGTCAAATTCCTAAAAGCACATAATTTTTCTCTCTGCCACCTCATTCTGGATGTCTTTAAGACTCTTTCTTGCCCACCTGGCAATGCTGCCATTTCTTGGTTTCAGTGTTTATTTCTTTTTGCTTCCTATGCTTTGTGTTTCCAGCTTTCTGTCTTCCTGCTTAGCTGCCTGTTCTCCCTCCCTTTCAGCTCCATCGACAAGAATTTTCTTCCTTCTCCCCAGAAGAAGGGAAATACAAATATATCTGTACTTTTGCTCAATCCCAGTCTTTTCTTGTTTATCAGTTTTTCCTTTCTTTTTTCAGGTTGCTGAGCCCGATTCCTACCAGGCCTAAGTGAGCGTAACTTCCCTGGGGCTACGCTGACTTAGACCAGCTCAACTCTCACCTGAGGATTTCTTTTTCTTTCACTACTTTCAGCCTATTGCCCCATGATCTGCAGTTCCCCTTTGCTCTACTACACCCAGAAATCTGATTAACTTCATTTTCTCTTGCTTGTTAATGCTGGATTTGTGCTTTTTCCTTTTGCTTTTCATTGATGTGTGCATCTTCTCTTAGCGGGGTTGTACCAGGTTGGAAGTTTGACAGCAGCAGCAAAGATACCACTCCTCAAAGCTGAGAGGATTTTAATTATTGTGCTGATGGTTTTACTCTGTTCTGCAGTATTCAGGAGCTCTGTAGGCTCTCCTGTAACAAGAAGAGGCAATAGGGAACAGCCTCCTTGGATGTCATTAGGTTATCATTAGAGCAATCAGTTCTGTGATTCCTGTGCTGTGTTCTTGTCTCAGAAATTAATCCATTGGAATGGTAATTTTTGCAAATTCAAAGAATTTCAATTTATTGCTTAGCAACATAAAGCAGGTGTAACAGTCTCAAGAAAATCTGCAACAATGATTCTGTGATTTTGTGCTTTGTTGATGACTTTTGCATACAGCAAGTGTCTTGATTCCTACAGGCAAGCTGATGTATTTTACTGGAAACTGCTGTCTTCTGACATCCCAGCCTTCAGGAAAAACATCCTAAAAACACAAACACAAGCTGCCCAGTAGTAAGCACAGTTTAAATTTTCCAGTGAATATGAAGAGGTGTTTTTTGGTTTAAAACCAATCCTACTCGACAAATATTTTATTTCATTTGCTAAGGGAAAAAATACAGCAAAATACTTCAAAGTGGTTTTATTACTTTATATTTTATTTTATATTTTTTCTGGACTGTTCCTTGTTTGAGTTAACTGTTTTAGAAAGTACCCCAAAATTTTCATTTCACTTTAGCCTTTCTCTCTGTGCTAATATGTGCATTTGCCCAGGCAAAGAAGCCCTACCAATTGTACTAAAGCTGCAAGAGAAAGTGATGCCATGGCTAAAGATTGAAAAGGCATTTGTTGTGTTTCACTAGAGTGTTTAAGGCTGCACTCCATTACAGGGCTTCCCAGAATTGTTCTTTCTATGTGCACACCCCTCCAGGAAATAAATGTGAATCAAATCGGATCAGATCAAGGCTCTGTAATGTGAAGAAACCGCTCTTAATAACCAAACTGTCACTTCCATGATATTTCATTTGTTGCCTGAGGCAGTTTCAGTTTGCATCTTGTCTGATGAATGGCTGCTGTGAAAACGCACCCTGTTTTCTTCCAAAGGTAGCTGCCTGGATTAAAATAAGAAATACAAAATATTACAGCCACTGTAGCCAGGCTAAAGCATGAATTACACCTATTCCAGTCCTCCTTCCACTCCTGATATGTTTATACACTTCTTATCCTAGAAGTGCTGGCACTGATATCAATGAGTGTGTTCTGATTTTATCACCATCACTGTTAGTAGCTGCTCATGTTGTGTGATACCTAAAACCATCTGTTATTTTGTAAAGAAAATAAGGTAATGATGACACATGCAAGCTGTAATGTTTAATTACTGTTTTCATCAGTCCTAGTGATAATTCAGCATGTCATTATCCTAATAGGCTGTAGTTAATATTTCTACTCAAACACCTCACAGAAAGCATCTCTCTATGAGGGTAAAATCTTGCCGGCATTGTTTGACCCCCATATTCTGGTGAAATAGTAATAAAAAATCCTGCAGAGTGAAACTTAGTGAGAATTGATCTTACATTATTATATGTAACTTTTTATTTAATCTAATGACATCAATACCTAAATAATCCTTTTTTGGGCACAAAGCTCACTTAAGGTAGTGTAAAACCCAGATGACATTCCCTTTAGAAATATGCATTGGGGATGATGTACATCCATAGAAAAATCCTAAATGTAAATATGGTTGCATAAATACTCCCCTCACACCCACCATAAATGCACAACTTAGGTCAGGAAATCTTCTGACATTTTTAACAAATGTACAATTTTTCATCAAACACTTTATTGGTAAAATAGGAATATTTAATATTTAAGACTAAAATATGGTAAGTACTTCAAAAAAGATATGACAGAGCAATGCCCACGAGGCTCCTGTGATGGTTCTAGGAACAGCAACTGGAAACAACTGAGCAGGAAAATCTGAATGCGTTTTCCTTATCAAAATATTTTCTGTCTCATAATTTCCCTTTAAGATCAGGGACAAATTAGAAGAGTCAGCCGTGATCCTTCTGTTCTTGTAGACAATTAGAGTCTACATTTCCCTTCAGCAGATACTGATTCCAGTGTTTTAGAAAAGGAAAACAGTAACCTGTCCAGGAGGACAGTTAATTGAAGACAGAATTATAGACCCGAGTGTATTGCACAGAGCTTTCACTCAGGATAACATGCCAGTATTTAATTATATGCAATTAGAAATTTCTATTTCCCATTCTCAAAAATCAGCAGATTTTTATAAATTACTGAAATGAGAATAATGAACTCTGGAGTCTCCGAAGGACTGATTTCAGAGTTGTACAGTGCATGTAATAAATGTGATATGGAAGACAGAGGTAATTACATGCAGATACAGGAAGAACTCAGATAAGTTTCCCTTGGAGCACCAGGCACACACTGATACCAGGCACTTGTGGTTGATAAGCTGTAATTGCTGAGCAGTGGCATTTCCATGGGGTCCGTGGTGCTGGGCAGGGTGTGCAGAGCACAGCATCACTTTGCTGGTGTTCAGTGGGCAGGTCCCACAGCTGGAGCCCTGGTGCAGAGCTGTCAGTCTGACATGCCTTGGGCAGGAGGATGGACCACGTGAGGAACAGTTCCAATAGAGAATTATATTGACAGGTCTTACCTGCTCTTTCTTCAGTTCCTTAGCTGGGTCTCCTCCATCAGCTTTTACCTCAGTGTACTCAGAATATCCAGAACATGGATAATACCTTCTGATCACTTCAGTGACCGACTTACGGACAGCCTTTCAGTGAAGAGCTGGAAAATCGATCTGACAAAAAGAGAATGAGTTTTACAATTTTACACATGTCTATGTAATGGTGTTTATTCCACCTGGAAAAGTCAAACACTGAGAGATGTGTTATTCTTCACTGGGCAGGGGTGGCTGATGTGTCTGGCTGCAGGCTGGGAGCTGGCAGAGGTCACTGGTGTCCAGCCCCATTGTTGGCTGTGTGCAATTCTCAGTACTGTGGCAATGAACCCTTGAGCATAACTGCATTTTCAAAAACTTTTACCTCTTCTGGAAGTGTGGTACTTCTAGCGTTTGTGCTTCTAATTCTCTGCTTCCTAACAACTTGCTGATGCTGCCATGGCAAACTTCTGTATTGAATGCAGGTCCAAGCAGTGGGTTTACAGGATTTTACAGCTTTCTTGTTTACCCTGCTGAAACCAGGCAGAGAGCATGTTTTACTCTTCCCTCATAACTGCAGACAAAATTAAAAAAAAAAGTAGTCCTCACTGTGAGGGCTGTTTAAATCAGGCTGTTCCACTCTGTCCAAGTCAGACATGCCCAATGAGAACACACTGAGCTCTGTGGTCAGTGTGTGCTCTGTGCTCCACATCCCTTTGGCACAAGCACTGGGCTGTGTGATGCCCATCCAGTATCAGACACGTTTCACACACTAAAGGAAGGCCAAAGATGAGGAAATACCTGTCTGTGTGAGTGTAATAGTCTGAATGCCAAGCTTCAAACATAAGGTCAGCTGTTTCCTAAAAGACCATGAATTCCAGATCTGTGTTTCATTGCCTGTCAGATTTCTGAAAGCTCCCAGCATTCAACAGCTCCAGGAGGGTAACAGAAATGGTTGAGTTTTCTGGGTTTCCACAGCCATGGGCTTTCTGTTTCTTTCAAGTAAATATGTTTCAAGTACCTGTTGATAGCAATAAATTTTTGCTAAGCTTTTGATGCAGTTGGATATTTAGCGTTTACCAGAAATGCTGTATGCTGTTGATCTTTGTCTGCGACCATTTTCTATCCATAGCTTCTGCAGTGGCCATCAGCTCAATCCCAAGGCTGGCTGGGAGTCCCACTGTGTGAGCTGTTCTGTGGTGTGAGCTGCAGTTTTTGACATGATATTGAGTGCAACTTGATCCTGTTTATCCTGGTCACTGAACAGCCACCCCCATTTTCTGCTTGGCAGTTCTTGTTGTTGTCTGTCCTGTTTGCCATCAGTATCTTGAGACTGATTATTTGATGACAGCTGTCTTCTAATACCAGAAATGTGTGTTTCTGTCTGAAAGTATTTGTCAGTTTTTGCAGCTTTCTCAGCTCTGCATTTTATTACTGTCTTTTTTTAACCTATGAAATTTGTATTAAACTTTGCTGAAACCCTGCCAGAGTTCACTATTTGAGAGTAACTCTTGAAGATATTTAAAATACATTTTCCTGTAGAAAGAATAAGCTTTTGCAGACTAGCAGAGATCAGTAGACAACGTAGAGTGGAATAAAATATGACTTAATTCCCACTTACTAGCTTTCAATTGTTTTCTCAAGGATGTCTGTTCTTTGTGGTAATCCCTTATATTTGCTATTGTTTCATTTCCTGCTAGTTTCCCTCTTACAGCCTTTTTCACTTTAATTTCTGTGCCTTCCAGCAGGATGATATCACACAGGTAAAGTGCTGTTTATAAACACCCCCAAAACATGTGTACTTCCATGTCCATCCTGCCGCTCGTTGTCAAGTGTTGGTCGCAGTTCGTGTCCATGGTTTGTATGGCCAGACCTTGAAAGGGATGCAGAGAATTCTGCTGCTCAGCTGAGCTGCATCCCAGCATCAGATCTTTTCCTCCTGGAGCCCCTTCTGCCGTGTGTGAAACCTCTCCCTCGTGTCGTGTCCCACACAGTGTGTGCTGGTGGTTCAGCTGCTGTGCAGTGCCCTGTGTTTGCCTGCCCCGTTCTGGCAGGGCTGAGGGGATCCAGCTCCAGGGAGCTCCAGCACTGAGGGAACAGAGCTGCAAGTTCTCTGGTGCAAACCAGAGCTTGGGGCCCATGGCAGCATGGAAACAGTCTGGGAGAAGGTCAAGGAAGTTGTAAATTAAAGTGGTTTTGTTTCCAGACTGTAAAAATTACCCCAATTATTGACTCTTTTAGGAAGATGAGGGCAGTCCTGAGTTTGGTGGTCAAATAGGGTACAAAAGATGACCCAGCATACTCAGATATTTGTTTTCATTATGATAAATGTTTACAGGTTTTAGGTAATTATGTTGATGTTTGTCTTGCTTCCTTTTTTCCTAAAAGATTCTTCCGTGTATTTGAGATGGTAACAGACTGATGATTGCTTAGGGCAGAAGTTTGGAGTTTAATGGTTGGTATTCATGTTGTGTTACATTTTGGGAAATGGCTGTTGGAAGATCAGATGAGTTTAGACCAAATGACTGCAAGATAATTGTGGGTTTTGGTTTTTTCTGGTTTTCTTCCCTGTAAGCCAAACAGAGAAATGTCTGATAGTACTTGGTATGGCAGCTTCCCAGCTCACATGGAGGATGAAAGAGCATCAGATATTTCACATAACGAAGAGTAAATCAAACTGATGCCATGTCTCTGTTTCTCTGCTGTACCATGAGCAGAATGGAATGGCAGAAAGTCCTTGGTTGGCTGTAGGATGTAAGGAAATAACAAATTCTGCAGAGGAGGTTCTTTATTAATAGTTATGTGTGGAAATATCTCTGGAGAGCCCAGCAGCCAATACTTCACTTGACAAACAGGTGGTACTGGTCCTCCTGACCCTCTGCTGTGCTGTGCTATCACAGCTCTGACCTTTCAAACAACATACATAGAGGGAGTGTAATAAAACTGAGATGTAACTCAAGCTTTAAAACACAAAAGACCAGTATCATTTCTGTGGTAATGTAAATTCAGCAGAACTGCACCAAATTAAATTTCAAAAAGTGATAAATATAGAACTGTGATATTATAAATGAAGGTAATTTACTTTCTATTTGCTGGATCTCCTAAGCATAAACATTTTTCCTTTTATTTTACTGCTTCCCAAATCTTTATCATGGATTTAAACAAACAACAATGTAATGAGCCCACAGTACAAAAACATACATTGTCTTGTTCCAGCCCAAAAAAAAAGTACTTTCAGCAGAGTTTCTTAGCAGGCTTGTTTTAGAAGGTTGGAGCTAAAGATAAGTAATTTACTCATCCAAGAAAAATTATATGAGAGCAGAAGCTTGCCTGGGAAAGAAAAATTCTGTGGTTTTCGATTGTCTTTTAGTCCCCCTTTGATCCATGGGGACCAAATAGAGCCAGGTGTGGGTTGTGGGATCTTCAGGATGGTCCATATTTGATCTTGGATTAGTTCAGCCCTTTCCCAGACACTTCTGAGCGTTCCTGATATCAGTGGCTTCTTTAGATCCCTGCTCTGCTGGAAGCTGATGAGGTCTCTGTCACAAATGTTGATGTGGTTCTCAATATTATTGCTTTTTATTGTGCAGTGTAGTTATTTTCTTTTGGGTTTTGAGATGTGTATATGGAATAAATGTTTTTCTTACTTTCATACCAGTGCTTATAAGCTTTATACCACATTTAAGTGTGCAGTGTCTGTATCACCAAACCACAAACAGCTATTAAGAATATTTCATTTTACAAGAATAATAAAGAATAACTATAAACAGCCCCTTCACTGGAAGTGAAAAATGGGTGGGATATTTCCAGTTGTTTTATTCAAAACATAAGGTCCATGTAGTAGCCGGTTTCTAGGTAGTTTTGTTTGGGGATGTTTTGGGGATTGGTATTGGGGTTTTTTTCCTTCGCAAGTGCAAGGCAGTTCAGATTGGAAACAAAAACATGCAAATATTTGTTTTAGTAGCTATTTCTATTTTTCATCAGTTATTAAAATAGAACTGATTATGTGGGGCTACAATAAAACAATATACAATGTAGAAATATTTCTTGAAAAGACATTAAATTGTAAAGGTCTGTGTCCTGCATCCTAAGACTGACTGTCCTGAAGGCCCAAAGCCTCTCTGTCTTTAGTAAAACCTTGTGCTGTATTTTGGCAATCTGACTCACCCTCCTCGCTGATCACAAGTATTCTTATGCTCCCAGAAGTGCCTTTTTCATTTCAGCTTGGGTGTTAATGAATTTGGTGTTGGTTTTATTAAAATTGTTGATATTGGTGATGATATTTCTACCATCTGAAGGAACTTTACCTGTTGATTTCCAGTTTCTGCCGCAGAGGCCGCATTCTGCCAATCCTGACTGCATGACTCCACATGGGACTGTCCTGCACCAAACCCTGGATTTTGACGAGTTCATCCCACCAATCCCGCCCCCTCCCTACTACCCACCAGAGTACACCTGCACGCCCGTGGGGGAGGCACAGAGGTGATGCCCTGCCCTGTCCTTGCAGCCGGCTCAGGGCTGAGCTCTGGGCCTGCAGCTCTTTCCAAGAGCACAAACCCAAATCGTGTCCTTCACTTACACTGGGCTCTTCTTTGCCAGACAGATTGCATGTGGTGTTTAGCAAACTTGTTAGGTTACATCTGCAAATATTTGTGTTAAAGCATTGCTGCAATAGAGAAATGACTGACCTTAACTAAGACAAGGATAACAATGTCTGAGCTTTGAGCAAAGGTCCCTTTGCAAGTGATCCTTTCACAGTTAACATTATACATTTGAAGTTGAGTCTGAAATTTAATTTTTAAAGAAAATTATTGCAATTAATGTGTGTTAATTTGGACCAGTTGAGGATGTTTATGATGGTAAAGATGGCTGGCATCCTAAATAAAAAACAGTTGTTAAAGCTACCCTGAGAACCAGGGCTTCATTTTGGATGCCTTGTCTAATAAATTTCTTGAATGTATTTCTTTGTAGTGCATTGGCTTTGAATTCAGAAACGTATTTACATCACTGTGGTATAGGTAATAAATCAATGCCATTTCTTAATTGTTTGCTTGTTTATGTTTTTTTGTAGAAGTCTCCATTTGGACTTCCCTCATTCCCCATTTGGTGCTCTATATGAAGTAACCATTAATAGCCCAGGAATGCTGTATCCAAGTGAGCTGCCCCCTCCTTATGAGGCAGTGATTGGAGAGATGCCTGCCAGACAGGTGAGGAAAACCAAAGGAAATTCGTTATGTGGTCTTCACATTTTCATGGTGCAAAATAATTCTAGATAAACTTTTAAGAACAATCATTAGAAAATACTGTTATTCTTTAAAAACATTTTCCAGACCATTTTCTTTATAAGGGTTTAGCTAACAAATGTTACTTCCTATGCAGCAGCAGTGAGTAGTTCTCTAATGCTTAACCTTCTGATTGTTGCAGTTTTTAGTCCTCAGCTTCTGCAGTTATGTGGCAAGAAACTGCTACTGCTGAGAGTGCAGAACAGGTTTCAGCATCTTGCCTGTTCACCTCTGGCCACCTGAGCTCCAGAGCTGTTTGTTCTGATCACCAGTGAAGATGAGTGGTGACTTCATTTCTGATAGTGATAATAATGTGGTTTCTTACCAGGAGTGAGTTTATGTGAGCTTGGTGGTTGCTGTTCAGAGCTTGTGACAGGCTCTGTTCTCAGCACTGCAGCTCACTGGCAGCGAGAACCAAAGCCTACAGTGACAGCCACAGATTTTTCTTGACAACAAAAGCCCGCTTGTATTTTTTGCAATTAGTGTCCCAGCTGAGCTGTCTAAGACAGTTTTGGGTCTACAAGAAGAACAAAATGGAGACCTGAGTCCTTACATGCTGCAAATGCTCCCATAGAGCACAGTACAGTAGGAACTGAAATAATGAGATTTATAAATCCCTCAAAGGCAGGCTTGGCAATGGAAATCATGTCAGGGATTTAGCTACAAAAGTGCTTCTGGGAACCATTATGTAATAATGTCATAATTGTAAAACCTTTTACTGTGCATCAAGCAATAGGTTTTATTTGTTTTTAAATGGATTGAGGTCCTTAGAATTTTATTAAATTGTACCAAATTGGACTCGGTATTTCATGCATTTTATGGGCAACAAATGTCAGTGCTAATTTAACTGGTTGCATCCATGTAAAAATTGCTGTTGTCATGTGTACTGATTAGGAATTCCCATTTCATGACTATAAAAAAAAGTGGTTTTCAGTGTTTTTCATGCAGAGTATTGACTGGGATATAGAAAAGATAAGAAAAAACAGATCAGGATTCTGGGTGAAGCAAATCAATGACAGTGTTTTATAAGGTTTTCTAACCTGTAGGCTCTGCAGACTTGTTAAAAGCACAGGTTTTCTTCCTTTTTTCCATTGATGGCTTGGTGACTGTCTGAGGATGTGGAATTCAATAAGGTTTTGTTACCCTTGGCTGTGCAGGAGCCTGCATGAAACCATGTGCTGTTCCTGTGTGAACCCAAACTCTGACCTGGCTTCAACATCGCAGTGCTACCTGCTGCAATCCAAACCCTGGGTCTCCTTCCCCCAAGCAAGAGGGTTAAGCAATTCCAAATGCACAGAAAATACATTCAGCAATTATTCAGAGACAATGCAGAGCGTCAATAAATGTTTCAGCACAATCTTCCACAGATGTTTTCCAGTCAGTGATTAAGAAATTAAGTCAGTGATTATGAAAGTGCCTAGATTAAGAATTTATGAAAGCCCCTAGAATCCCTAGATTTTTAAAAAGAAACAAACACCATTAAAACATTACACCACTTCTTCCAAAAGGTAGTCAGTCTGAATTTTCTTCAGCAACAAAGACCATTTGTGAACATTTTTACTTTTCTAGTTAGTTACCAGAACTTCCACAGTTAGGTCCCAGGAACAATCTGTGATTTTGAGTGACACCACGTGTTACTTTTTACCACAGATGTGATACTCTGCTACAATCAAGAAAGATCCATTAAGAAATTTCCAGGGGAATTGTTTAAAAATATGAGTGATTTCACTTTTCTCAGTCCTCTATCCATCTCTTGCTGAGTTAAAATATTTCTGGTACTGTTCTTTGCTTGGAGTTTTATTTGCTAAACTTTAAATAATTTAAAAAACAAAATTGTATCAAAAGAAGTTTCCCGGTCACTGGATCATAGACGTGATAGATAGATAGGTAGGTAGATAGAAAGCAAACAAACAGTGAGCACAGTAAGTTATGCACAAATATATGTGCTTTAATCCACACGGGCATGTGAAATGGAAGCTCTTGCCCTAATAGCTTCAGACTAATTGTGTCACGTCCAATTTTTTAGGCCAGACACAGATTAAGTGCTTGACAGAAAGGTTTGCACAGAGGTGGCTGATGCTGATTTCTAGACTGTCACCAACCATAATAAACTCTACTAGTTAATTGTGGCCCTACAGACAGAAGTAGATATAATGCTTTCTGCTCAAGATGGTATCAGTTTCATTCCTTTCAACCTTTGTGTATTTTTTCTCTTTTTTGTTATGAGCTATTTATTGGAATCATTTTTTTGATAATTACATTCCCAAAGAACTGCTAAAAATCTATCAGTATTGGCAACAAGGTCCAATCCAAAGTCTAATCAAATCGGTAGAAAGAAAATTTCCTAAATTTCAGGTATTTATGGATTCAGTGTTCCCAGCAGGAATGAGTCTATATTTTGATCACATGATTCTCAAAAGTGAAGGGACGTTACCCCCTTAGATCCCCCCCTCAGAAAAAAGGTGAGTGGTAATAAATACTGTGTCCATGGAGCAATCTCCACCAGGCTGGAGAGCACCTGGGTGGCAACGATGTTAAAGGGCTTCAAAACACATTAACAGGTAACATCCTCACAAATAACGAAGTGAAAATACTGTGCTTGTTTTTGTGGTTTCTGGTTTTCTCTCTCCTATTTTAGGGTGATGTGGTGAACAAAAAACCAAGCACAGTATGAGAAAAGTAGACTGTAGAAAGAGAGATTGCTTTTACTCAACTCAGATATTAAGTTTAGTAGTGTGAGCCTGCAGCCCTAAGGGCCTGTGAATTCAAGATGAATTTACCTTGTAGATTCAGGAAAAATGTAAAATTGCATTGAGCTTGTGCCTTTGCCCTGCATTTGCTCCTGACCCAAAGATGTGAAATACTTTAAATAGCTTTCAGTCTGAATAGCAGCTCATATGAAAGTGCCTCAGCATTTTCAGGTGTGTCCTTCAGATCCTGAGCACTGCACTTTGCTTGGTGAGCTGCAGGTCAATGATCTCTTTCATTCCAAATGTTCATTTAGGTCACTGGTGCTGCTCAGCAAGTGTCTGAACCGAGCCTGGGGGAGAGGAACACGACCCCGGACTTCGGCACCCAAGGTGATCGTGGCTTTGCGTTTGTCTCCTTAGAGAGGGAAGTGGGAGCTTTGAGCAGACTTTCTCTTGTCTTCTCTTCTGCCCTTCCTAGTGGTGAAGGAATCATTTGATTTAAGGTTATTCATGGCAAGAAGGGTCTTGTCACAGTCAGAGGCTGGGGCTGGAAGTGCAGAGCAGAGTTTTGCTAGACAGAGCTCTAGTCAAGCCCTTTGAGGTGGATCTGGTGACTGTTGTTTCTCTTCCAAGAGTCCTGCACATTCCTTGCAGCTTGTGTCTCATTGTCAGCAGCCATGGGGGCTTCCTGACCCTCACACTCCTCCTCCAAAGAGTAGATTCCTCCATGGCTTCCAGGAGCTGAATTGGAAGCTTGCTGCCTGAAGCACAGATGTTGGGGATGCAAGTAGATGAGCACAGTACAGGGCCTGTGTATTTAAAGTTCAAAAGTCAGTATCAAGAACAGCACAAAAATGTCTTTGCTGAAGGACACTAGAAAGAAGTAAATTACTTGTGTGTTTTTTACTTTGGCATTCTTCATCTGAGAGCTTTTGAGTTCTTACTGATAAAAGAATTTATAGATTGCTCAATTTAAGTCAGTCTACAGAATATGGGGAGGGAGAAGATTGGGAGGGCGGGCAAGAAGTTTGTATTTTTCTCTGAATCTCTTGTTTTGCAGTTTCTGTGGAGAGCACCTCTCTGATGGTCTCTGAGGCTGTTGATGTCCCAGACTGTAGCTACTCCTCTGAAGATCTTTGTTCGCTGGAAGTTCAAGGATCTCTCCAGTCTGCAGATCTTTCTCCCTACTGCATAACCCCCAGGGGGGCTGCAGAGCAGAGCTGCAGTGCCCTGGATTGCCACCCTCGCTGCAGGTGTCACAGAACTCGCTCTGAGGGCTTTCCTGATGAGGGTGACAGCTCCCACAGCCCAGCCTCCACAGACAGGTCCCAAGGACAGGAAAAGAGCTGTGCCCACGGCAGGTCCTTGGACTGGTCCTCAGGGAATTACAGCCCCTCAGAACGAGAACTGCAGAGTTCTGCTCAAGAGAGCAGTGCCACGCCGCCTTTGAAGCAGAAGAAAACCTGCTGTGTGGACTGTCACCAGCCCCCTGCCACTTTGCAGAGCTCTCCCTGTTTTGGGCCAGCAAACACTTCAGCAGGCGGCCCCGAGGCTGCTGTCCAGCAGCAGCGCCTCAGCAAGCCCCCAGCCCCAGCCATCGTCCGCTCCAGCAGCGCCCCCGTGTCCTGCTCCTCTGCCACCGAAGGTAGGTGTGGCACACAGGGCAGCAAAGCACTGGGGTTGATTGGTGCAGCAACTGGCGCTGCTGGAAATTCCATGCAGTGTTCCTAGGAGGGTTGTCTTAGGTGAGAAGGCTTTAGCTCCATGCATATTTCCTAAATTTGTAAAAATTTAAGAATGGAAATGGAAAAATTGACAGAGTGAAAATAATTTTGGCTTTTCTAAATTTCAGCATTCTTTCTGCACTGCTCAGAAAACCATGTGTTGAGTAGCTTTTCCCACCTCTCTATTACTGTTCTACTGAGAGGCTAAACTGAGAAGTGCAATGGCAGCTGGGGTTTATTTAGGAGACTCCTCCTGGAGCTGTCACGCTTGTTGTACATCAGGATGTGATTCCTCAAGGTGACACTGACATTGGCAGTATTGGGGCATGTCACAGGCAGCCACTGTGACCAGTGGCAGCTTGGGGGTGTATGGTGAAAAGTTTTGAAGGACAAATGAACATGAGGCACATGACAAGATGATAAAGGAAAAGGAAAGCTTTTGGCTGTCATGGATAAGTCTCTTCTGTTGTGGATCTCCTTTTAGAAAAGTAGGGAGGAGGAGATGTTAGCTGAACAGTGTATCTTCATAAAAATATGCTTGTTAGTGAAAAAGAAAGGGTTGATTTAGTAGAGGATAGTAGCAGGAATGGGGAACTGCCTAAACTCTTTGAAAGGGATCTAAGTTGTTTGGAGAGATTCAGAAGGGGAACCTGGAGAAGTGGCTTGAAAGTAAAAGCTTTTTAAGATGTCGTGGGTTGTGCTGCTACAAGATCTGTTCACCAGGCTTTGTAAGGGATCCAGAGGAAGAATTGTGTGACTAGCTCAGAGCAAAAGGAGACAAAATATTGAGACACCATGTTCCATTTAGGATGATGTTTTGGTTCTATTGCACTTCTTGCATCTTTATAATTTCATTTCAGAGACTTCATACTTAGCTCAATAATTGAATGTCTTTTACCTTTAGAAATGTAGCCTCTTCATCTGGGCCAGGAAAAGTGAATCTTTAATCTAGAAGTCTGCATTTATTTTATGACATTTAATCTGCTAGGACATATGTGCAATGAAGCTGCCAGTAAGCAGACTGTAAGTAGGAATTTCTGAATCCTTTCTGCTGTGTGAAAGTCAAGAAGAACAAACCCTTTCTCTTCTGGACGGGGCTCTGCAGGGTTCCAGAGCTGTGCTCCATATGCTCATGGAGCAGTGTTGGCCGTGGGCAGCCGTGCCCCCGTGCTCCAGCTGCCTCTGGACACCTGGTGGGACAGATGCCCTCCTTTCCTTCTTAATGTGTCCTAAATACATTTATCTTCTCTTCTGCAAAAGTGGCATGGAGGGACACCAGTTGGGCTTTACTGAGATTAACTGGGCTGAGCAAAGACTGGTGTGAAGAGGCAGAGAAAGTTCCAGAGATGCTGACACCCAGGGGAGGGGGGGCAAGAGCAGGGACTCGGAGGGACCTACTTTGCACCTACAGAGACATTTCCTATGAAATCCTTCAGGGAAGGATTGACTTGAGACTCTGGTTAAGCCTAGATGTATTTCTTCATACACCTGTTTGGCAAACTAGTTTGAAATATTTTACTCTGTGAAGGTTTACATTGCGTCCCCTTCCTCTACTTTTCATTGAACCTGATTTGGAAATCATAGGTGGTTTAGAAGGAGCCCAATTCTAGTAACACATTCTGGCTGTTTGTAGCTGCCCTGAAGCGTATTTTTCCTAAACTGTGACAAACAGCTGAAGCTCTTTACAGTCTTTGTAAGTTTCAAAAGGCATTTGATCTGGATTTTTCATGACTGACTGTTGATATTCACTGCAGGCTTTTCAAATACACCTACAGGATTGAATAACAGGCAAAGATAAAGGGAACCAACTGAGCTCCCTCAACCAACACACAAGAAAAAGTGCTTTGGGTTTTTTCAGTAACATACACCTACTTTTAAAAATTGTCCTGGAGTAAAAGAACTGGTCAAGTGGATGTGACTTTATGAAAGACAGATCTGTAACTACACATTGTTAATACTAATAACTGTGGATTTTGGAGAACTGAGGCTGGAGGAGCTTTGGCCATGTTCTCGAAAAGGAAAATACAGTGATCAGATTGTAGCTGGGGCTTGGGTTTTTCTTAAGACACTGCCTTTCTACTATAAGAAAAAATTACTAATTTATTTTCTGCCTCACCTCCAAGCCAACGTGAAGAGGTTTGGAAGCACAACCTTGACATTTACTGTGTAGATTTCTGTGAAATGGATTTTGAATTGCACTGTGATTGCACTGCCCATAGTTTGGAACAGAAATTATTTGACATGGGGATGGTGCATATGTACAACAGGACAGTGACACAACAGCAGTGAGATCTAATGGAACCAGTCTTCCAGGCCCTAAAACAGAATTCATTTCCTTCAGGCACATCTTGACCTGATGGGGTGTCTATATGGTATAGTCAAATAATTCTCCCACTAAACCCTTTTAAGTAAACTTGGGGTTTTTTAAATACCTGTCATTCCTAGTGGAGAAATTA
The DNA here is from genome assembly GCF_028769735.1 of Zonotrichia leucophrys gambelii. Lineage (NCBI taxonomy): Eukaryota > Metazoa > Chordata > Aves > Passeriformes > Passerellidae > Zonotrichia > Zonotrichia leucophrys. The sequence continues at coordinate 5,578,290 of NC_088180.1, read as the reverse complement.
TAAATTAAGGTTTAGTTTAATACTTGATTTTGTACTCACTGTGTACTCCCTGAAAAACATAAAAATGGTGAGTTCACATACCACTGTCAGACATAGTTCCTTTGTAAAAGAAATTACTTAAAAGTGAATAGTTTGCACATTTTTTCTGCCTTTTCCCTGTAAAGTTTGTCATGGCAAAGTCAGACAAAATCAACTCCTAGCACAGATGTTTATTACAATAAACTTCATTTATAATCAGCTGTGATAGACCATGTGGCTGTACCAGTTAAGTGCCTGAGTGATTATTGTAGTGTTTGTGTTCCAGATAATTCAGGGTCATGTCCAGTGGTGTAGTTTTGACTTGCTGCAAGTACATTAAACTGTTTAGTAATGGATGGGAAGACACAACCTCTGAAGTGTCTCCTCTTAATAACCATGCCATGATTCATGTGCTACAGTACTTAAGCATAATAGAACAAATTAAAGACAGAATAGAAGCTGTCTCTCTTAATTTCTTACAGATTTGCTATGTTTTTAGCATCTTACATTTGTTTCCTTCATTTAATTATTCACTCTACCAGAGAGGATTATGCCAGCTTTTCATTATAAACTGTCCCTGGAGATATGGAAGAAAACCTCTCCTAAGCTACCTTGAAGTTCAAAACCATTTTCAGTCTTGGAAACAGATTAACAACCAAATGTGAGGGTTTATTCCATCTTGTCAGAAATGAAAAAACTGCAGGTGGTAGTTACTGTACAGTGTGATCTCATCATCATTGATCCTCATGCTGGAATCCCAGAAACTGTCATTAGATGGCATCCAAAGCTGTTTTGGATGCCTCATAACCACTTGTTATTGATTGGCTCATCAGGTACCACCCTGCTCATCTACCCATTCATTTAAACAATGGTGTGTTACATTTGTACTGAAAATAATGATAATATATTTTTAAAAGGAGGAGAAATATTGAATAAAAATGCTGGTTTTGTAGAAATTAGAAGGATTAATCTTTCTCATTTTTCCCATTTTCCAATATAAACTCTGTCCACCCAGGAAATACAGAAAAGGTCTGAGGTCTGCCTCTATAGGGAGCTTGCCATAGTTTCAGCACTTAAAGATGAAATATTTAGGATTACAGAGGAAACCATAAAACATGAACTCTGTCTTCCTCTTTGTATCTGTGTAACAACTCATAAGGCATCTCTGGGTGTAGTAGCCTCTCTTTATGAATGGACATCTTGAAAGCAGGATTTCCTTTGAGTAGTTTCATTCTGTAAAGGAGATAATAAAATGTTCCAGTGTATTTTTCCTTGCTTTGGGGAGGACAGCAGGGGTTGACTTTGCTCTTTCTGTCTGCCTTTGGTTGAAGGTGATAATTGTGCCTGGACTTCTGTGTGCAGGCAGTGCCAAGATGCAGGATTATCTCCAGCTACAGGAGAAACAGGTGAGAATTGGTTTTCTAAAGCACAGGATGGGTCTCCTTTTTTTTCTTTTAAAAATAATGAAAAGCTTCTGAGAGAGAAATGAGCTTTGAAAAATCTCGGGCAGAAAAGCCAGGTAACAGCATAAATGTATGGTGTACAATGCTGATGGAACCTGCCTTGAATGAAAGTAAACGTTTTGAATTCGGTCCTCTGGTTTAGATCAGCATTTTTGCTTTCTCTGTTTCTCACTAATCTCTCTTGCATATAATTTCCAAGGCCTAGAAATAGGCAGAACTTTAGCCTTAAAGCTGGGGTGAGGGGCTGGGCCTAAAAGAGTATGAGTTGCATGCAACACAGAGTAGCTGGTGGGTTTCCTTAGCATTAATGTCAGTTGAAGTCCTTGAAGGTGGACACAAAAATGTCTGGTTTGTGAAGTTCTTTAATTTCCCACGCACTCATCCTCAAGGCACTGCTCCTTGGCCATGGGAAGGTCTTACTCCTGATTACTCCTAGTTACTCCTGGTTAAAATTACCCATTTTGTAATGTTTCCTTGATTGCATGTTTTTGCTACTCTTCAAAAAAAACAGACATTTTATGACAAAGTAGAAACTTTGTGACAATATTTGTTTTGCCTTTTTTTCTTTTTTCTTTTTTTAAACTATTACTTTAAAGATATTCTTCCCCCCCTTTTTTAGTTCCTGTCTCTGGTTCTCATATGGCTGCCTCTGCTTGCCAGCATTCTTTGAGCAGTTTTCTACCAACTGGAAAACAGAGGGATACAAGGAAAATTGATCTGCACCTAAAGCCAAAGGCTTTTCACACCGTCTCGAAAGAGCGGCCACGCTCCTTAGTGGACCTTAAGGCCTATAAAGACACAAAAATTTTAGTGGCAAAATTTTTGGAACATTCAAACTGTAATCTCCCTCCAGAAGTGCGTCACGTAGTGAACAGCATACGGTCAGTCATTAAATCTGATGAGAGACACATGGAAGAAGCCATCTTCAGTGCCAATATCATAGACCAGGTAGGCCACTGATGTTCTAAAGGTGTGTCCAGTTTCCATAGACAAATGCCTTATATAAATGTTTTTGCAGTTTAAGTTCTTCAGACAATTCCTACAGAAGCTCTTTTATAGTTACATGCCATTAGTAAGAAAGAATTTCTATTTATTCGGCAGCAATACATTTTACGCTGCAGTTCAGACAGAGAGCCTGGCTGTGCTTTCCAGGTGCCCAGTCCTGAGCCCTGACCAGCTGCAAGGACAGAAGCAGGAGTGGTTCTGGTGGGCTGAACCTCCTTTGGAAGAGTTTCAGTGTTAGCTTAAATGAAATATTATTCAGCCTTTCCTTACCCCGTTTTCCCCATTCTTTCCTCCTCCCCTCCTGCCTTTCCCGCAGGTGATGACGAGCTCCCGGCAGGGCGCGGGCGGCTGCAGGAAGCGGCTGCAGGGGGATCTGCACCTGCGGAGCTGCGGCGCCCTGAGCTCCGCCGCGGCCCCGGCGCGCAGCCGGACCCCGCTCAGCCGCGCCCTGGAGCGGGAGCGGCCGCACAGCCTCATCGGGGTGTGCCGGGAAACCATCCTGTGACCGGGGTGTGCCGGGGAACCCTCCTGTGACCGGGGTGCCTGGGCAACCATCCTGTGACCGGGGTGTGCTGGGGAACCCTCCTGTGACCGGGGTGCCTGGGCAACCATCCTGTGATCGGGGTGTGCTGGGGAACCCTCCTGTGACCGGGGTGTGCTGGGGAACCATCCTGAGACCGGGGTGCCCCGGGAAACCATCCTGTGATCGGGGTGTGCCAGGCAACCATCCTGTGATCCGAGTGCCCCGGGAAACCGTCCTCTCCTCTGAGAGGGTCAGCAGGTATGTCATGGCAGCTGGGAGCTGTGGAAGAAACCAGGACTGGGACAAACAGAGCTAGTGGATGATTAGGAAAAAGTGTCTTCCTTTGGAATTCCACTTTTTTCCCCACAGCAGGATGAGAACGGCTGTTTTTCTGAATGTAAATTTCAGCCTTGATTTTTGCAAACTTTTAATCGATTTATTAGTGAAGATATAACAAGTGTTTTCCCAACCAGAAATGCATTTATTTCACTGTACTTACAGAAATGCTACTGATGCTGCCCAGCATTTCTTGAAAACCATTGCAAACCCACCAGAGACTGGCTGTACAACTTAAAAGTTGTATTTATTTAATGTACCTCAAAGTGTTTTAACTATCGTCAGTGTTTTAATAAAAAAGTATTTCTGGACTTTGCCTTTTCAACACTGATTTGGATACAAACATAAAGGTGATTTATACACACGTACACAGTGCTGCTTCTAATCCATTCCTGCAGTGTCTGTCATTCCAGACTAACTGATCTGTCCAGTTGAATCTGCTCCCCCCTCCCAGGGCTGCCCTTTTAAGCTGCAGCACTTGCTGCAGTGTGGTTTATTCCTGCTCTGTTCTGAATGTGCACCACTTCAGTCCTGCAGTAGTGTGTGACCAAGAATTGATGGTAAATCCTCTGCAGAGTGTGACCAAAAGATGCATTAGGGAAGAAGACTGAAATTCTGCATTTTTCACAAACTTTTTACCAACAGCAACTGATTGGAAGTTAGAAGAATTTTTATCTAGCAGAGCCTTGAGTATTTTCAAAAAGAATTGTAACTCTAATTCATAGTTTTGACAATTTTATTACTAAAACATATTATTGTGGTTCTGCTGTGTTTATGATTTATTTAACATTGATCTTTTAAAAAATATCAAAAAGTAAATATTGACACTGATTTCATTACCAGCATAAACACAGGTCTGCCAGCAACATCTTCCAGTGCAAGCTTCATCCTGGCTCTTTCAGAGGAAATTGGAAAGGCCTTAAAGAGAAGGTTCTCATAAAGAACCTACCACAGGTTGATGTTTCGGGATTTTAATTTTTTTGCAGCAGTGCTTGTCAGTAGCCTTAGTTTCCATTTGAGGTTTAATCATATACTGGTTTCATTTGTGTCACTCTGAGCTGGGCAGACATCCTGTGAAAAGGTCACAAAGGAATGTAGCTGAAGATTGGTAGTTTAAGTTTTACAGATTCATCCATTTTAATGTATTTTAATTATAGCATGCTTCTGTATTGATGTGAAGTTACAGTGACATCCAGTGGCAACAAGGTATGCTAATTGAAAGCTTCTACTCTCAAGATCATAATGATACACAAATTCCTAATTCAAGAGAATATTTCCTTTTAAAAAAAAATCTGTGACCTTTGCAACTGCACTTAGATGAAGAATTAAATGATCTTCTACTTGCAATTTTTTTACTATGTAAAGTTACACAACAAACAAAATAAGCAAGCTTCCTTTCTTATTTCAGATTTATTAGTGATAGGTTAATTCTTTCCTAAGGTCAGTTGCATGCAACACACTACTCCTTGAAGTACAGTCATCTAAAGCTCTTTAGTTACTGCATGGTAAGGCTTCTTAAGTCACAGTGTATTTTCTTCAAGGCCTTGGCCAAAAGAAAAAAAAATAGACAAAGTTACACCAATTAACATTTATGTCATAAGGAATACAACTTTACTACTAGGTTTTTTATCTACACACATTCTAATACTGCTGATGGTGCTAGGTTATTTGTCAAAACAATTTACATTCAGAACACATTGCCTTAGGAATAAGAATGCTTTATAAAAGACAGAAACAGGTAAGCATGGCTTTCCCATTTTGAGCTATTATGAACAAAAAGGTAATATGCAAAAATTAAAGAAAAAAAAACCCCAGCCCAACACATACATTACACAACCTGTGCAATAAGTTATCCATGAAACAACTCTGTTAAATCATAAAAATCACAAGCATTAAAAATAAATATGTATCTAAATAAATATTTTGATTTTAATCTTGTGGCAATTATTCTTTATTTAGCATATGAAACACTTGTTACATGTTTATGTTCACACCTTGCCAAACAGGTTACACTTGTCATAACAATACCAAGTACTACAGTGGTTTTCTTTACAGTAGAGTCTAAAAGTTTGAACTGCACACATTCCTTTCCACTGAAATACCATCAATTCAGCACCAGATTTAAAATTATGCAAAGTCATCAGTATTGGACCACTTTATGGGACTGGGATTTTTTTAACTTGAGGCAGCCAGAACTTCCTCTAATTGCTTCTCTCTGCCATCTCCTGCAGTCTCATTCATCAAATATTCACATTCACTGTGTTATCAAACAAGACAGACATACATCACTCCACATAAAGGTTACAAATAAATATGTTTTAAGTTCTATGAGAAAAGAGTTTAGAAGATGTTCAAAATACTTAAATGTTTACAAAGATTTTTGTCTGTGATTATTGTCCTTGACCATCCTTCTCAACACTTTTTGTCAAAGAAATAGAAAGGAAGGAGAGAAAAGGCAGAGACACCTGTCTGTTCCTTGTTCTGGAGTCCTCAGGTCAGCTTCCAGGCCTTTCATTCATACAAAATACAAAATTCTCTTCAGTTATGACAGCTTCAGCTTGGATGGAAGATGTTAGATGTACAGGGGGGTCTCTTGACCTGTTAGGAGCCTGAACATGGCAGCTGGCATAGTCTTCATGTGAATCTGTCAATTGATTATACAGACATTAATAGAGCTAGTACTAGTTTAAAATAATCCAGAAGGCCCCATCTGTTTCTCCCTGTGGTCAAAGTGCATTTTTTGTCCTGGCTTCTATAGATCTTTTTCCTAGAGTTTCTAGTTCAAAGTTCTCTGGTTTTAGGATGCTGGTTTGCTGTCTTTGCTTTTTTTTTTTTTTTCCATGTGGTTTGGGGTTTTTTGTTTGGTTTTGTTTTGTTTTTTAATTTATTAATGACAATTACATGATGTGACATCATATAGTTTTAAAAGCCACCTAAACACTTTTTGTTGATATACCTTGCTCCAATTACAGTAAAGTTTACAGGCCTTAAATAATAAGTAGCACAAACCTCTCTGAAAATTCATTCTGCTGTTCTGATATTAATGGAACTTAATGGATAGATTTGTATTCTATCTTCCTCTCTGTGGGAATGTCATTTCATATTTTCACCTAATTACAATATGATCTTCTGAACACAGAACTTGGACTTTGGCACCTGGTGTTCAAATGCCAATCAAGAGTTTGGTGGAACAGTTTCTCCTATGGCTAATGTCCAACCATGACACTAATGTACTTCAATTCCTTCCTCAAGGAGTCCTGGGGCTCCAGTCCCCAGTGCCAGAGGATTTCACAGACTGACAGAGCCCAAGGCTCAGGTAATCAGGTCTCCACCAGAACTGGACTTATTGGACAGCACAAGAAGAAGAAAGGGAAACTTTACTGACTGATAACACAGACCCTGACCAGCTGCCTTGGTATCTTCTCTTCAGGCTGTAAAGAAGAAAAGTTTCATGCTGTTTTCCTATGTTAGGTGAGAAGTTACACAGTGAAGGGGGACCATGGAGGGGCTGTTGGAATCTACAGCTTTGCTCCTGACAAGGAGCACATACTCTATTATGATTTGTCAGGTATCATTTCCCAGGAGGACACCAGCTGTCTCTGATTTTTGTCAGAGGAACTAGTTGGAGATCTGGCCAGGGTTCTGTACTTAGACTACCATTAAATTCAAGAGGGATTTTGAAAAACTGGACAATCTTGCTTATTCATTGCTGATCTCGCTAGAAGTACTGGAGAGAGGTGACTTAACTTACTTCCAAGGTAAGTTGGAGATTAAATTATTAAAATGTATATTGGTTTGCATCTTTCAGACCTAGTAATTCATTTCTATGGCAGATGCTGTAGTGATAAGAGACATCTTCACAGCCAACATCCCTGAGTGATTTCTTCCTTTAATCACTTGATTTAATTCAGACAGTAGGTTGAAGGTATAGAAATTCAGGAATTCTTAAAAATGAATGGAAAAATGCAGTGAATGTGCATCATTAGTTGTTAAAAAAACCCCAACTGTTAATTGTTTCTTATTAGTGCCAAACCTAATTTACTGAATTGGTGAATTTATTGCTGTGTTGACACACTTTTCCACTGAAACATACATTTTTTCAACTCTTTTACTTCCTTGCTAAAGGCTTTGTTCCCTTACCTCTCCCACTGAGTTGGACAGTGCTTGCACTATCTTCTCATGGGCCGTGGCCACCACGCTCTGCCCGTTGATCTCGATGATCCGGTGTCCCACTCTCACGCCGCCCCTCTCTGCTATCCCACCTCGCATCAGGCTGCAAATCTGCCAGGAGAAAGCAATGGTTACTGAGGTTTAGAAATACCATGTGGCTCTCGCTGGGATTTAATGAGTGGTGTCACTGTCAGGATTCCAGAAGATGCTTGTTGAAAGTATTAATCAATGAGTTTTTAAATGTTACTTTAGGGTTTGTTAGAGGGAGGTTTTTTTCTGAGATTTCTGCCTGTTATAATTTTCATTTTTAGTCTCCAATTGGGAACATAAAGATACCTTCCACAGTGATACAAGTTGTAGCCACACAAACGTGGAGACAGAAGGAGAGAGATTTATGCACCTCCTGTGCCCCTGCAGGCGAGGAGGGAGCTCTGCCCTCCAGGGTCTCGGCTTCCCTCTGCACTGCTCGGTGCTGCTGCCACAGGGAGCTCAGGATAGAGGAGCCAAGTTCAGCCATTCTTCTTTAACTGGCAGCTGAGGTTCCAGTAAAGAGCGTGGCACAATTCTGAATGTTATGACCCCTACAACAGGGTAATAATTCTACAAGAAAAATAATTCTACATTCAGCAGACACAGTCCCAGCAGACATTGCTACCTAAAGTATTTTGAGGTTGCAACATGCATAGAGTGCAGGCAGAAAGAGAAATCTCAATCTGGTGTGGAGTTGAGAGTGTTTCCTCCTTAGCAACAGTATCTATGCTGCAAGGGGACCCACCCTGGCAGGCCAGACTGCTGTGCATTAGATAGAAATTGCTGGCAAATTATTTCAAATTACTAAGTCCATGAATCACACAAGGCAGATAATGTACAGCCCCAACCTCTGGAACTAAGCAGACTTTATCAGCATTGGGATTTACCTTTTGTTGACTGAGAAAAACCAGTTCTTGGAGGAAAAGAAATGAGTGCTGGAGCATCAGCTAATGCCTGTTTCTGCAATTACTGGCAATGGTTAGAATGATATGCCAAGAATCATTATTTGCTGTGATCTGGTCGTTTGTTCAGAGCTAAATACAAGTATGGTAAGATGGGCTTGTGCCCCAGTGAGTTTGTTATCTAATTCAGAAGCACAGGATGGGGGGAGATGGCCAGTCTGGAACGTGTTGAAGGTAAAACACTGTTTGTGGTTGACTGGAATATTTTCCTATATGGCACTAACAGCTTCCTTTAGACTCCTCTCCACAAATAACAATGCAATAAAAAAAGAAATCCCTTCTCACTTGATGTTCAAACTGTTTGATATGAGGAGTGAGAATATATTGTTATTCTGTGCTTATAAAATATATATTATATTCTTTGCTTTGCCTTTCTCAGCATTCAGAAACAAAAAAACAAAAATAAAAAAGCCCCAAAAAACCTCAAAACCCAACACATTCCTCCTACGGTGTGATTTATCTTCCACCATGCTCTCTCCAGGGGCTGAGTGTTACCTCCTGTAGTCCTTAAAGTATTTCTGGTTTCTATCACTTTACAGAATTGTTCTTGAATTTCAGTCACATACAATGGATTGTTTTGCAGGTAGTCTGCCTTCTAATCACACAGCTCACAAGATAAGCTCTACTACACAGATCTCTTTTACAGAAAGCTTCTCAATTCAACTCACTGTTACAATAAGTTTGCTCCTTGCTGCTGGGGACCAGTAATCAGAAAGGACAAAAAGCAGCATGTACCAAAAGAAACCCTGTAAATATATTTTTTGTGGTCTAAAAGAAAATAGAGATGCAGTACAGCTGAAATAAAAGGTTTTGGAGCAAATGGAAATGTGATCCCCCACCAGCATAAAGGAACAGATAATGGCTTGCATATCTGTCCAGAGCCCTTTTCCCTGCTTGGCTCTCAGAGCACTTCTAGCACTTTTAATACCATCAGCCAGTTTTTAATTTCTAACAGCCCCAGACATAGAAAGTGGTCTCCTCATTCAGGAATCCCTCTCCAGGGGAGGCAGGCAGCTTCCTTTTGTGAGCATTAAGTGTTTTAATGAGGTAGAAAGAGAAGCAGACAGAGGCTGAGTGGCTCTGCCCAGGCTCCCAGACCCTGCTAAGCCAGAGACAGAACACACAGAGAAAAAAATATTCTGCATTTACAGCACACATTTAGTGACTCCTGCATTTGCCAGGGCTGACTCAAAGCAGCCTTAAGAGTTTTGTCTCCAGCCAGGGGAGCTATGACAGCTGAAGCTGGTGAGTTTAAACTGAGCAATATCTTTAAGTAAATATGATTTTATTCAGCCAGGACTCTTTAACTTGTTGTATTTGTTGAACATGGCAACAGCTATAATATTAGATAAAGCAAGACACATCTGCTTCTTGTAAGCAAGAGTCTAAATTCTATTGACTCTGTAAACTGAAGGGGAAAGAAGGAAAAAAAAGGTGCAAACCACACTGGTTCAATCCACTCAGCTGTGACAGGTTTGCAGTGCCTTAGACCAGCTGCAGCACATCAGATGTGAAACTTCAGTAGCTTCACAATCAGTTTTATTGCAACTGCACACAGAGTAGCAAAGCATTAGGATAAAATAGTGCCAGACAAACGTTATTCTGTGTAAATGCCTTAATCATAACCTATTAAAATGAGATTTCTCCTCATCTCAATTTTATATTACAGGTTGAAACCCTGTACATTTTTTTGCCAGTTTAAATGACAGTAAACAAATGCAGGGAAGAAAGAATAAGATGTTCTGTAAAGTTTTACTGTATTTTTGGATAGCTTGTGCTAGGCTAGGGACAGGCTAGATTGTTCTCAGAGAAAGTGAGATTTAGACTGAGAAGTGGTGTTTTATCAGCAGTGAGAATATAACTGGTAATTCACAGATTTTTTTTTTCACAATCAAGAAAAAAAAAGTGATATACAAGGACCAAACCTAGAAGACAATAATGTGATACATAAGGACCACTTGTATTTAAATAACATAATTTTAAAAGAGCTGTAGCATAATGACTTTCAGAAGGTACCTGACAGGTCATCTAATGCTCACCTCCCCATCACACAACACTCATAGTTGTTATGTGTGTGCACAACATCCTTTTTTCAGCTGCTGCAGTGTCAGCATCTGCCTGGCACCCTGTGCAGGCAAAGCCAGCTCGGATGGGGTTTCTGTGGCAGCAGCTGCTCTGTGTGTTTATGGGCCATCCCCACTCTAATGGCTGTGCATCCTGCACAGATGAGATAGGCAGGGTGAAAAGGAACCACTACAAGGCTGCTGTCAGGGGAGGCACAGAAATAAATCCCAGCTGCATGGATAATGAGGTAATGGCCTACCAGAAAGAGACATTTAATTATATCTGTTCTGACAAGCCATTTATTTCTTTGCTGTGCTAACGCTGAGCCAACAAAGAACAACAATATTACTTCTGGATCCAATCATAATTTGTAGCAATTGCTGGCAATTACAGAAGTACTTTCAAAGAGTAGAGTGTCAAACTACCAGAGAGATATATTTTATAGTTACATTTTCAAATGTTGAAAGAGTTTTTCAGAGGAAAGGATTTTCCAGGCCCAGAGGTTTGTCTCCATAGCAGCCTAACAAAAGATGTTACTCTTATCTTTTTGTTCACTGGCTTTCATATTCAAACAGGCTTTTCATAGATGAAATGCACTGCAAGGCTTTATTTTTTCTTTTTCCTATATGAAAAGGATTTTTTTGCTGCTTTTGGTGAACTTTACATTTGATGTCATTTGAATGTTGTTCATTTAAGTGGAAGGAATGATGATCTGCCGGTGTGGTGACAAATGGCCAGTAGATGGAGGGAGCACACTGTGACAGGAAACAAGCAGAGACTGCAGGATTTACTAAACTGAGGCTGCAATCATGTAGGAGATGATTAGCAGGGACAAGATGAATAGATTGTCACAGAGACTGCCTGTCTATGTAAGGGCATGGCATGCTCCTAATCCACCTCGGCCTGATCCATTTCCCCATCCCTGATCCCTCCCCCACCAAAGCTGTGAATGGGCTCCTGAAAACTTGATAATCACATGCAGTGATGCTTACAGGTATATAAATGTATTCCCTTGTTTGGTCATGGCACCAGTGGAACATACAAGACTTACTAAGGTGAGCAATAAACCTCTATGAGATCAGGTGAAACCAGATCCTGGGATAGGAACCACTTAGAGTTCATCCAGCTGGAGCAGAGGTACAGCAGTGCCTTTATAGGTAATCTTAGGCAGGAACATTTTAAACTTGTGGAGTAGTAACTGAGAGACAACCAGGACAGCTGCAAACCCACTCCCGAGCCATCTGAAGTGCAGGAAGGCACATGCACCACATCTTACAGTTACCTGCTCCTTTTCCAGCTCTCAAAGGGTGGCAAACAGAAATCTGGCAACTTCAATCAATGCATTTCACAGAACAAGGAGCAGAGCCCACAGCCTTTGTGATGTGGTTTTCTGTGTGAGCAGCCTGATTATTTTTTTCCCTAGACTGGATGGTGACGGTCCTGCCCTACAGCCAGTCCCTACTGCTCGTGGCAGCCCCCTGGAGGGCCAGTGACTACCTGGGTTAGTTGTGTGGGGAGTTTGCTCTGGAAAGGTGGCAGAGAATGGCTTGGGAAGGAAGAACTGAGAGAGGAGGAGGCTGAGCTGCCTGGGGTAAGTGTTCACTGCCACATTTGTTCTCCTCTTTGCTGCTGCTGTTACAGGGAAGCTGCAGCACACAGAGGAGGGGTACCTGGGCCACAGCCTATACAATTGCTTTGTAATGAGAGGTTAGCTTTTATAAGAGTTTTGTATCAATAACAGGAGGTCACAATTATATTCCCATGCCTACTACCATGTGATCCACATAAATTATGCACAGCAGAAGAAAAATTAAAAGTCTTAGTGAGTGTGTAATGAAATTTTAAACAGAGAAACAGAATCAGATCCAAGATTGAAGTGCTATAATTCTAAAAACCTTTTTCAGCATAAGGTTTCCTTGCAACTCTGGCACTAATGACAGTTTTACATGATCAGGCTATTGCACCAAATAATCTGGGCTATAAATCTTGTTGCTTTATTATGTAGGAAAATCCCTCACGAATTTCTCCCAGTGTCATCCATTTGCATTATATTACTCAGAGACTGTAAGGTTTTAATAAACAGTAGAAAAAGTGAGGTCATGCAAGATTCTCTCAGTAGTTCCATACGTTTTTTGAAAAAGACAAAAAAGTGAAGGGAAAAACCCCAGAACAATCAATGAACACAGAAACTTACAATTCCATTCTGTACACTGAAGCCCAGCTGGTATTTTAAGTCTGGCCGTTTTATAAGGACAGTAGTCACAGGAGGACAGCTGACAATGTTCAGTTTGACTTGTGTCTGATTCTTGAGTCCCTGTAAGATATTCCAAAAGTCAGTATTTCTGAAATTAATCTTACTGAGCCCTCATCTGTGATTTCCTAATTGCAAGAGTGTTAAGCAGCTGATCTGAGAAAGACCAGTGAGAGTTAACAGAAATTGATTGCTAACTTAGAGATACATTTTTCTTATTTATTTCCCTCGCTATTTGGCTCAACAAAACATTAAAATTTTGCCTGTAATTACTACAGAAATTTAAACAAATCTTCCAATAAAAACCCAAACTGACTACTGCTTGCTGTTTCCCAGCGTCTGGCTAATTAATCTCCTGCTTCTGCTGCTCTTGGTAGATCTGCACAGACATCAGATTTAGTCTCCATGACTAAAGATAATGCATTCTGGAATTCCTTTGTCTGCAGAGTCTTCATCTGCTCACTTGATCTGTCCTGCAGTCTTCCAGCCTCCATCCATTTTATCTGCATGGAACCCAAAAATGCATAGGAGATTTTAATCTTATTTTATGCTGGAGGCTGTGAGGAAGCTTAAAACTTTGAAGACAGCTGAGTAACTTAATTTAGGCAAGCTTCACAGACATGGCCTCATTTGTTATAGCCCAGTAACAAAACTGTAACACGTTCTCCAGCCCTAAATTTCTGTGCATTATCACTCCTTAATCTCTAATTCTGCTTTTTGTTAATGACAGAATTACTGGGGTTTTTTGCAGTGATATGAAAAATTGTATCTGCTGGAAATCCACAGGATCACTTGTCAGAGGATTACACCTGTGTTGTCCTACGATCTACAGCATAGAGTTGTAAGTCTGGGGTACCTTTATGATCCCTTGGCATGTTGCAAGAGGTAGACCAACTAAACTGGTGCCATTAATGGACATAATTTGGTCTCCAATGCTCAGTTTTCCTGAACGTGCTGCAGGGCCTCCATTCATCATGTTGGCCAGGATAACCGTGGGTAGAATGGATCCCCATCCAGATTCCACAATCACTACCCCAAGAATTTCTCCCTTCTGTTTTTCTAGCTGGAGCTGCAATTAAAAAGGAAAAACATTTTTTTTGCTTTGATTTGTCTGACTTTGAGCATAAGTATGTCACTTGTTCCCAAATAACATCTACAAATCACAAACCAAATTCTGTTCTTTGCCATTAGGTACTTCATGACTTCAATGTTAACTGTGGAACACACAGCTGTTTCTTTTCAGAGGCATCCTCCACTTGTTTGTTGAAGGTCATAGAGGTTTAATAGGCAAAGCACTCACACATGGTTAGCTGTGATGGACGTGGTGGAACTGCATGCCAAGGGAATGAATGCTAAGGAAGTTTCTGTCCCTGGAACCAGAGGGGGAGGCTCTAACCTTTTGTGGCTGAGGCAGTGCCTGCCAGTCAGGCCTTGTTCAGCTCCACTCCTGCCAGCACTGCTCAGGTTGTCTCTTGATCTCAGGGCTTGTCTGTCCTTCTTTTCAGGCAAGGATCTCTTAATGATTATTACCATTATTATTGTTATTAATATTGTTAATTATTGTATATACTCGTGCCTAGCATGTTCATGTAAGATCCCTGATGTGCTGTAAATGATGCCTTCTCCTGAGCTGTCAGTAACCACAGCACAGCTAAGGCCTATAAAGTAGAGCAGGAGTTTAAGTAGACAGCAAGCTCTTGAAGCAAATACAGGGAATTATTTCCTCTCAAGTGTGGAAGGACAGGGAATGCTGATGGCCAGCTGGCTTCTGCTGGAGTTATCTTTTGCAGAAAACCACAACTCTGCCAGCTCTTTCTGTGTCAGTGCTTAGGTGAAACAAAATCACCTTACACTGTGTACTGTGAATAGCACAGAGCTTATCTAGCTCACATGTAAATGTATTTTATTACTGTTCTTATCAATGGAAACAGAAAGACCCTGAACGTGAAAACAAGAAAACCTGATAACCCATACAGCTGGTTTTAAAACACAGGACTGATGAAGGACACATCTTGAAACTGTAATATCATCTTTAAAATTGCAAAAAAAATATTTTTGAGAATATTTCTTTTACTCTGAAAAAAATTGAATCAATTTGAAATGAAAATCCAAAAGTAGTTTACCTCTTTGCAGTTTTCTGAATTGGAGAAGTGTATGAGATCATCATTGTACATCTCTTGGGTGTTGATGATATCACTGTATTCTTTCTGACTGAGATCCTCTGGGTTAATTCCATTGGCTCTTAAAAACTCTTGGTAAGCCACACTGAAAGCCTGACCAATTGACTGAGCTATGAGCTGTGCCTAAAATGCAAAAAAAAGCAGCTCAGAGAAAGGACAGATCAACAGTTTAGCAATGAAACCACAAGAAACCAGGAGAGAAATTGGATTTTAAGACAGAATCAAAATAAGGATCCTGCAAAGTTTTTGTATTAGCATGAGTATAAAGTCACTTTAAGGTCTGCTGTACAGAAAGAACCCATTACACTCAGAATCAAATTGCAAACTCCATTAAACCCCATGCTGCTGTCCCCTGCTCAGTACTCTGCAGCAGCAAGCAGCCATATGCTGCCCATGCCCTGTTCCAGTGGGCACTGGAGAGGCCTGGCTGCAGCCCAGCCCGAGCAGAGCTGTGGGGAGCAGGGCTGCTCTGAGCACAGGCTGCCTGCAGGGCTGCTCTGCCTGCACCCACGGGTGTGTCTGTGGTGTCCCCTGCTGCTCCTGCCCCTGCCTCTCCAGGACTGAAAGCACAGTTCCAACACAGCGTCTGCTCCCCTGCTCCTGCCACAGTGCCTGTCCCAGCATCCAGGGATAGCCCTGCTTACCCACTGCCCATCCAGGGCAGTGTTCCCATTAACACCTCGACTAGCAATGGCAGGGAGCATTTCAGGAGTGCAGCCAGAGCCACCATTCAAGCCTGCTAATGTTGAGAACACCCATTCAAAAGCCCCTGTCTTTCTTAAATTTTGGAGCACTTAACTGCACATTCCACTAGATGGCAAGGGAACACAGAGAAACAGAGATCAGTAAAAGGAATGGGTAGTCACTTTTTCTACATTTGAATTATGTTTTTCTTACTCTGGGTTTACTGCATCTCATAGGAGAATGCCATGTTGAGTTTTTCATGGTTTTGGATCATCACTTGTGTGGTCATTGCGGCATGAGAGTAACTCCTGAAGATATGAGACATTAATTGTACCTTACATGCCCTAAAAATATTACTAACCAAACCTGTATTCTGGAAATGCAACACAGCTTCTTAGACAGTCAGTATCTTTTAAATGCATTTCAAATGCATGGGGTTTTCTGGCCATTATAAATCTGTATCTTCTTACAATCTATTGATCAAGTGTTTTCTTTGATGCTAAAAGGTTGTTTCTGTATTTCAGTTGTGCTGCTGTACACAAAAGCACCAATCTGCTTGACTGGAAATGACTTTAGAAAATCGAAGACACCAGTCACAAATTGTTTCTTCACATTTTAAAGCATATTTTCAAGTCTTTGCTCTATACTAGAGGTTTGTACAGAATCATACAATATGCTGAGCTGGAAGGGACCCATCAGGATCAAGTCCAACTCCTGGCTCTGCACAGGACTTCCCCAAAATTCCACCCTGTGTGCCTGAGAGCATTGTCCAAATGCTTCTTCAGCTGGGTCAGGCTTGGTGCTATGACCACTGCCCTGGGCAGTATGGTAGTGCAGAGGTCACTCAGGACATTTTCATATCATTCCATTATTAAAATTCATCACTCATTACTGAGTCCTTCTGATCTCCATTGCCATTGCTTTCTCTGTAGTTCATCCTCTGCTTTTGCCTTCATTCTACCTTCCCAAAGCCATCATCTGCAGATGTCATGCTCTGTTCTATTGCTGCCAGTAACAGCCAGTTCTTACATCTTAATTACATCTCTATCTCTGAGGTCTTATGAATGTTTATGAAAGCATTATGCACAGCTTAGAGATAATGTAATTAAGTTGCTTGAAAAGGTTATCCAAGCAAAGCTGTGACAGAGCTGAGCTAACTGGCTCTCAGAACAACCCCAATCTAGAACTCTAACCTTTAGACAATGCCATTTCTCCTTCACAGGCTTAATTGCTTTAAAATAATGAAAATGGATTGCTTAGCTCAAAATATATGCAACCTCTGAGTTATGACTGTCTGACCCAAAGAACTCCATTATTTTTTAATTGGTATTATATCTAAATATATACCTAGAAGTTATATCTATAATTGTTCCTATAATAACAGTGATGACAAATACTTTGTACTGCCGCTTACTGTCAAGTTAGAAACAGAACAAATTTTGCTTTTTCTGTTTTACTTGCTTGGTATATTTTTCCATTAATGTTTTAGGTTGAAGTCCCTTCTCTGCCACTTCAGACAGAAGTACCTAATTCACTACAATCCCAAACCCAGATATACAACAGCAGTAAAGCAAGGTTATCTTCTTTTGTCACAAGAGGTATGGGATGGCACATCAGCACTTTTCACAACAGTGAAACAGGATGTACAGCAGAGATGGACAGAATTCTATGATTCTATATAAAAATTCTAGTTTGTAATCTTTGCTAGGGATGAAGAATGAGAACTGAAAAATAAACAGCTGAATGTGTTCCTAAACACCAAAGGATCAAGTGGCATGTTTGAGAGTACATACAACTAGAGGTCAGTAGCCACAAGGAACAAGGACTGGGTAGAGGGCAGCTAAGGCAGTAGAAAGGACTTGGCTTCAGTTAAGAAGAAGTCCAGAATGGTTCCAGCTCATTCCAAGTGCCTGGAGGCACATATGTCATTTTGTGCCAACCCACTGGACAAAAGGAAATAATCCAAGATGAATGAGCAGTTTGATATCCCACAGGTTAACTTTACCCATGAATGGCCATTGACTTCAGAGCTCTCTCCATGACCTACATTGTTTAAATGAATGGATCCATTTACTTACATCCTCTGACTCAAAGACGTGGCAGATCATTTTGTACTGCTTCTTGCCCTCCTGGGCCCCGGGGGTGGTCTCGATGCAGTCCTGGGAGGCGGAGCGGGGCATGCGGCGCCGCGCCATCAGCACCACGATGTTGCCGATGTCGGCGATGTAGGAGATGGTGCGCAGCGCGTGGTCCATCATGGTTTCCTGCACACAGCAAGGACAAACAGAGCAGTTGTGCATGCCTGCTGCTCTCCTGCAAATACTGCAGCTGCCCTCTGCTTGACAGCCTGCTGCTGGAGAAAGACAAAAGCTACAGAAGCATCTCCTAAGGGCCCAGACTGGGTATTCCCTCCAGTCAAAGGGAAGCAGAGCAGCTGTCCAAGGCATTGCCTTCAATGGAACTGTTACCTGAGCAAATGGTTGCTGCTGTAAAGCAAGAAAGAAGAGCTATGCTACTGTTTTACATTTATTTTCATGCTGTTGGAAAATTATGTTGCTGTTGTTAGGATGAACTATACTTAAGAAGATAGAAAGGGCACACGTGAAACCTGCTTCTGGCTGGGGTCACTGATCAGTTTGGAGAGTTTTTCCAGGTTTTATCTATTGCTCAAACTAGAAACAACCAGAAGCATAATAGTTGTACTGATTAAACTAGTTGAGGATGTGTCCTGACCATCCCTGTCCCTCACCTTAATAGCTAAAAGCATCCACCAAATTCCATCTTAATTGCAACAAAAACAAGTGGTACAAGTTAATTCACAATTTTAATATTTTATATAAGCCGCAGCATTCTTTATGTAAACAGCTTGGCACTAGTTTAGCATCAGTTGAACAATTTTCTAAGGCCTAAGGAAGAAGGATTGTTCTTCAAGTCAACAAAAGTAATTGTTTTAAGAATTTCAGTACAATTTAACTTGACAGACAAAACTACAAATTACTGTTGTTTCTTAGAACCACTTGTCTTGCTGAAGATAATCACTACCCATAAAATTATTGTAATGATTCTTCTCAGGCTTGAAATAATGCTTATCCCAACCTATGAAAAGTAATGATGGTTAAGAGATGGCTTGAGGAGTGTCTCTAAGGGCTGCAGGGGCTCAGGAGGATTTACAGCACTTCTGTCAGAATGGAAAAATGTTTTATAATGGACATGTCTCAGCAGGATGCAGGGAGCTCTGCAGAGATAAGAGATAATTGCTTTTCAGCAGTGTGCACCAAGTATTGTGTAAGGTGTAATCATACATGCAGTGTGCACAAGAGTGAGTGCATTGGGAAAATGAAGGCATTTCATCTCACCTGCCAAGAAAGCCTTTCTGCCCATATCATCACACAGAGGTTACTTAAATGGTTTGAATTTTTTTATTTTCCCCTTGTAGGGGTGAAAGCAATCATTCCTCCATCCCTCCCACATTTTTCCTGTTAAGAGTAAGGCAAATACTATCTAGTGACTGTAAACATAAGTTTACTTTTGACTTACTTGTGACTTGACTTTTTCCTTTGTCTCTCCATATTCCTCTGTACTCAATTTTCCATTACCAATATCTTTTTCACCCCTCTCCTTTATTACTTTTCCATAAATCCCTCCTGTCTATTTGCCTCTCTCCTTTCCTTTATCCCTTTTTCAGTCCTATCCATTCCATCCTTGTTGTCCTTATATTTATCCTTAGCAATTCAGCCTCTCTCAGGCTTTTCTGAAGCTACTGTTCTCTTCTCCTGTCTAGATTGCCCTTTCTCATATTCTCCCTTCTTTCCCATGGAATTCATTCAGAATCTTGTTTGTTGCTTCTCTTGAAACCCAAAGAACAGCTGAAGGGAAAAACCCAAGCATTCCTCTAAGCTTTAAAGTGCTCTAGTCCTGTGGGAGTGCGAAGACAGCCTAATGAGTCAGGCGATTTAGTGGAGTCAATCATGCACCAGAGGCTCTGCACATCCACATTTGTGAGCTCTCCATCTTTATTTTTCTTTCTTCATTTTCCCAGCTGCTTCACTCCCAGCTTCTCTTCACTGACTGAGCAAGAAGCTGGGAGAGGCTGCTGTGGCTTCTGCAGGTTTGGGGCTTTGTGGGACAACCCCACAGAGCTGTGGCACAGGGAAGAATTCCTCTCCTATCAACAAGGCACGTGGGCAAGCATAAGGCAGCTCCTACTTCATCCCTACTAACCAGGTGCTTGATGGCTGAATGTATTCAGCAACTAAATGCATAAACACCCAGGAATGGCAGGGGTGCCATTTCCTTGTGCTGTTCAGGGCAATGCAATCACCACTGCTGGCTCTCTTCCAGCCTGGGAGTGCACCTGACTGGTGCTGCTCAGCATTTTGAACCTTGCTGCATGTCATTTCCTGAATGGGAATTTTACATTTTCATTCAGCTGTTGCCTCACGTGAGCTGTACAACACTACAGATGGATTAAAACACATGGCATGCTGCAGAAACAGGGTTTATGTAATTGCTAAAGCCCTGAAAGTACAGATTGTCTCTGCCAGCTGCCACCCCAGCTGAAATAGACCCATGGTAATTATACCAGCCAGGACCTTCACTAGCACTGAAAAGTGTTACCAAGCCAAAAATGCTAAAAAGTCATGGGAATATTTCTGTTATAGCTCTTTGAAACACATACTGTAAAAAGAAACACAAACAAAACCAAACCAGCGAACAAAAAACACAACCAAAACCCCAGGGAAAACACTAGAGCTTGGAATTAGAACAATTTCCACTATTACTATTTTCATCTGGTTGAACAGCTCAGACATTAGACACCACTTATGATGGAGCATTGCATTTTGCATCACTACAAACCTCAGGGGATCAGAAGAGTAAGATGCCAGTTCCTTTGACAGTTTGTGGGCTACTTCAAAGGACCTTTCCTTTTTTTTTTAAACATTGGTGTTCAGCTGAAATGCTGAATTATTTAAAGAAGTAAGAAGAGTGACTTCCACTAAGACTAATCCTTACTCAACAGACACTGTACCTGTTAAGCCATACATTCCAGCTATAAACTGTAGCTCTTCATTTATCAATAACATCCCCTAAACAAAAGAAAACTTGACATGATTTACTTCTGACAAAATGTTCTTAAAATTGCCCTTTTCAATGCCTCTCATAAGAATGAAAATTTGAAGACTTCCTGTAAGTATGATAAAAGTTATGAGATCTTGTGAGATTACTAAATATTGGATCCATGTATAAATTATATGTATTTAGTTGTAAATTCCTCAAAACCTCCTTTTGATGAAGATCACCTCTTGTTGAATAGACACACATTCCTAAAAGATGAGGCTGATCAATGCTGTGCTCTCCAAATGCTGCTTTTATATGAACCATTAATAATTTACCTTAGTCAATAGGATGGTGGCTCAGATGTGATTTATGGAAAAAAATTGAGATGAAATGTTACAAATGGCAGGATATGAATGGCTTAGTCAAAGCAGCAAATGACTTCCCTGTTGGACTGTAAATCTGGGTTCTGAAGCTGTTCCAGAGGAGTGATGTACATGCATTCTAAAAGGCTTTTGAATATTTTTTTGAATTGAGTTGAATTATAGCTCAATTATAGCAACATGCAGACATCTTCCAACACATCAAATAAGCAAAGCCAGTGTCAGTCTTGTCAGTCTATTGGCAAGTGCTAGAACAATAGGAGCTCTTTCTGACTACTCTGAATACCTGAATTTATCCAAGTTTAATAAAGTGTCTCACTAATTGTGTAAGAGCACAGTCTAACTCAACATTATTCTCCAAGAGTCTAAATCCAACTTACCTGTGTGTCTGCATTTAGAACTTTGATTCTCTGTGTGGAGATGAACAGATCCACTTCAGTCAAGGCTTGGGAATCTCCCTCTGAGGTCTAAAAGATAAATTATGTTTTACAAGAGAATTTTTGATTTTCAGAATGACAAATTCATGGACTGCTTCAAGCATAATGTGATGTGAGACAACTGCACTTAAAACCATTACAGAGCTGGCTATTCAAAGGTGTTTCTAAAGACATGCAAAGAGTACATTTATTGCATAGACAGAGTGAAGCCTACTCTGATATTCTGGGTAAGAGAGAATTTTTGGAACCTGTGGGATTGACAGCTCAAGTATTAAAATTCTCTATTTTTAGCCAAAACAGGTGAAAAAGTAAGGCTGTTTTTTCCTTACTTTCTCACTGATGCACTTCAGTACTTGAGGCACCAGACTTGAGAAAGTAGGAGAACTGAGAAGGTGACTTAGTTCCCATCAGCTGTTTAGGCCTTGCCACCTTCAGTGAGCTCACCAAAAAAAGTGCAAACTGATGCTCAGTGCTGGGGTGGGGTTTAGGACTTTTTTTTTTAGCTTTTTGGGTTTTTCCTAGAAAACAAAGAACCAAGCACTGAACTAATGTTTCTCTCTATCACAGAAGGCCATCGGGGGACTTTTAGACCTCAGCTGCTTCTGAGCACTGCTCACTAGGGAGACACTTCCATACCCCATCAGAGGGCATAGTCACAGAGCAAGAGGGATTATTACAATGTAATGTCACACCCCAATGTGAGTCCTGGCTCTGTCCACTTGAGAAAACAGGAGAAGAGGTGGCAAAGCAGCTGCTACCTCTCCCTGAAGCATTGTCCAAGAGCTTCCCCAGTTCTCTAGTCCAGCAGGAACATATGGATTCCTGCAGGCTGCTTGGGCACAGGCACCACTGCAGCTGGTACTGAGCAGCACCTGTGGCAGCAGCCTCAGAATAAAATAGCCACAGATTGTCTCAGCCTGGGCTAAAGGCAGGCACCAGTCTCCAGGTCAGACACTGGCTCATGAAGAGAATTATGTATTTGCTAATCCTTTTTGGAGTTATAAAGGCTTAGCTATGCCTATAATTCATTTAGATTCATTTTATTCTATTTATCTTCCAGCAAAACACAAAGCAAGCACATACTTTGGCAGATACTACTTGTATTGCTTCCATCCTTATGGTGATATTTTTGTTGTCTGTATTTAGTTATCTGAAGTATTGTTTCTAACAGTGCAAT
Source organism: Zonotrichia leucophrys gambelii (assembly GCF_028769735.1). Lineage (NCBI taxonomy): Eukaryota > Metazoa > Chordata > Aves > Passeriformes > Passerellidae > Zonotrichia > Zonotrichia leucophrys. The sequence goes on along the minus strand of NC_088180.1, from coordinate 5,555,552 downwards.
GTTTCCTGTATGAATTGTTCCAGCTTCTATGTGGTGAATTTATTTTGGTTTTAAATATCAACAATAACAATAAATATACAGTAAGGCACAGGCACAGGAAGTACGTCTTGCTGCTTTGGTTAGTAAAATCAAAATAAGCATTACATTCAAAAACATCTCCCAGATAACAATGGCTGTGCATCTGCAGTAAACAAATCACAGGTATTCAACAGGAGAAGGGCAGCAGACAGGCACTCCAGCAAATGAACAATGAAGAAAATGAGTTCATTTTACTCCATTCACTATTCTACTGCAGACCAAAGAAGAAACCAAAATGACAACTTTATGAGGATCTGTAATGAAAGACATGACACTCCATGGAAAACAAGGACAACAAAAATGCAAGTAAACATTAGCATTCAAGAAAAACAGTTTACACACCGCTTTTTTCTTGATTTTAGCCGCCTTTTGCATCCTCTGAGGAACAGCATAAAAAAAAGAATGCAGACAGATGTACACAAAGGGAAAGAGAAAACACAGTGTGGGAAGTCAGGGAAACTTGGACTGTGAATCCAGACTGCTGAAAATCAAAAAACTGGGAGCAGTGGGGGAATGATGTGCAAGAGAGAAAGATTTGTTTATACCTTATGCAGTTCTCAAGCATAATTGGATTTCATGGCATTGTGCACATTCACAATTGATTACAAAAGAATTGGAACTAAAGTGTTGTCTGTTATCAGCTGCTCCCAACACTTATCCTGCCAAATTTACAGCAGTCAGAAAGGGCAGCACATGCATCTTAAACCCAAGGTTTTGTCTCCATGTTGATCACATGTCTACATGTAGCTGTTGAACAAAACACAGCTCAAGCTCCCTGCCATGCCTGTCTAGAGCAGTCAGGTACCCCTGACAGACTGGGGTTGGTATTAATACATACAACCGTTTTTAGGGAGTTAATTGCAATCAACAATTACTTACTGTAATTTGAGATATCACAATATGCTAAATAGAAACAGAAAGGTTTGGAAAGTTTAAAGAACTGGACCTTTCTTGCATTCCACTTCTTTCTAAATGCTAAATCAATTATCAGTCATGACAATCCCTTGTAAGTGGCCTTTCCAAACTTGTTTTTTTCAAAACCATGCAAATTTTAGCAATTAAATATTTCATTGACTATGCACATACTTTTTCTCCTAATATTTAAATCTGCCTTTAACAGTGCGTTTATTCAGGTGAGATATTTATAGCAGAGGTAAAATAACTTCTAAAAATCTACTACTTAGATTCTTAATCAAAATACTATTTTCTTTACAGAGCTCTATGAAGCAGTCTATGATACATTATTACAAAGAAATTGTTCACTGTAAATAACACAAATCCAAACACAATAGCAATGAATACTCTTGTCCTAAAAAAGTAATAATATAAGTAATAATATTGAGACTTTCTCAATTTGTATTAAGGTAAAGGAAGTAATAACAGAAGAGTAAAACCACAGTCAAACAAATACCCCAGTGCTTTGCCACTGGAATATTTTCTAATTGCAATCTGCAATTTGTCTCTCTTGAATTTGTTAAACAGGTTCCAAAGAATTTTGAATAGACTCCAGAATAATTTCTGTTTTGCTGTTTGAATTTTTAACAGCAAGCACTGTAAACTAATGGTATTCACAATACTGATGTATACTTACCTAACTGCACCTCAGGAGAGGTTTGAGGCTGCAGATCCTGCAGCTGTTAAAGGATCAGAGGGTATTGTAGAGGCCAGGAGGATGCCCTACCTTGACCCTGCTCACGGCCTCCTGGGCCTGCATCATGCGGATGTTTTTGGAGGGGTTGCGCTCGGACAGCAGCTGGGTGGAGCCCAGGTAATTGGCTGCAAAGATGATTCCATCGATGAGGTCCTCAGGTTCACAAGGCCCTGGAACTGACAGGAGGCATTTATGGTTACTGCCTTTCTAAGGAGTGGGGAGGTGAGGAATTGAGTAAAGATACTGAGGCTTGAACAACCTTTCTAATACTGGGACTGTGCTCACCATCCCCTTTATTCAGCTTTTAAGCTTTACATCCAACTTGATTAGACTGACAGTAAGGAACAGTCATTCCAGAGTTTGGCTGAAATCTCTTTATACTGAACATTTTTTATGCCTCAACAGTTTTATAAAAGAAATGTGCTTTGAGCTAGATCCACTTGATGACCTTCTAATGCATTTTTTTTTAAGTATAAAAATCTTGTGTAAGGAGAAAAATGACACTGAAGGGGAATATTAATTTTAAAAAAGGCTTATTGTTTGGTGTTCAATTTATTTAAAATTAAGTCAATGTGGAAGATTATTATGTGGAAAGAATATATGGTATGCTATGCTGATTAAATGTACTGAAATAGTGGTTTACACATACATCTTTCAGTGAGCTTTCCTATCCTTCGTATTCCCATTCTAATTTAGCAGAAGTCTTCCAACAGAATATAAACATAATTAAAATGAGTGACTCTCCTCTTTAGGCAGTGTTGCTGACACTTATTCATCCCTGAAGATCTCAAATCCACCTGCCAGAAATCTCAACCCCCAGCAAAAACCCACAGCCTTTGTGATTCAGGACTCAAGGCATACAAACATGTAGATATATATTTATAGCAGTCCTGTACTCTTCAGAGACCTGACATTAACTAACAATGCTCGTACAAATGTTTGCTGTCAAACACCATTGTTTTAATCTTCATTATATACCACAGAACACATTTGATTTAGCTCACATCTGTAAAAATCCAGTGATGGTTTATATCTTCATTATAACTCAGAATAGAATTCTGTGGAATTTAAAATTTTTGAAGTATTGGGAAAGCATTAAAAAAATATCTTGATAATCTCCACTAGAAGAATGAAAACCCTCAATGAAATCCTTGAGAAGCCAGTAATTTAGAAGTCACTGAAACTCTTCATAAAGGCCAAGTCTTTCAATAGCTCAAAAAACAATCCTTGTTCTTGCAACCTTAATTCACTAAAAGAAATCAAAAGAAATGAAAATTCCACAAGAGCTCTGTTCCTGTATCACTGTTCTGTTTGCTAATATCTCTGTACCATTATGTATTTTCAGCAGGTGGATGGTGTATTTTGTATGGTGCCTCTTCTGATGGTGTTATTCATTTGTCTTTTCAGGTCTAGAATTTAGTCTCATACATCTGTACTTCTTCCAGCATGCAACAAAATACTCATGTTGCATGATACTGACATCTTGTTTCAAGGGCAGCAGAGAGGGAAATTAATTAAGGACGTGAATTTAATGTTAAGGTAGCAAAACTTCATTAGATACCTGCATCAACACACTCACTCAAAATTAAAGTAGCTTTAATTTTGTTTTCTTTCATTCACTTCGGGCTAAGTAAATGAGGCTAAATTGAATCAAGATTGCTTTAACTCTGAAATAGGCTTACCCACATGTTTAAATCAGTTTAAGTAAACTCCCTTAGTAGGTAATTTAGATTAATTTTCTTGAAATGTTTGTGTCTGAAGACAAGTAAAACTGCAATTCTTTGTGCAAATTCTCATATAATCATGACTACATTGAGCAAAATGCCCAGGATATCTTTGGGGTCTGTGCAACCTATGGATTCTACAAAGGAAAAAACAATTTATTCTCATGTCTTGGCTGTTTGTGACAGCAATGGTGTTTTTAACTAATTTGTATGAAAAATAATCTAGGGTGTTAAACAATTTTATAATCATAGTGTTATTTATTTGGATTTCTTAAAGACGGGCTTTTTTGGTTGGATGTCATTGGTTGTTTTTTCAGAGCTTTAAAAATGATGTTTTGCAGAATCATTATGGTAGAAACAGTCAGCTACATCATGTATAAATCAGCAGCATGCAGAAAATGCTTACAGGAGTAGATAATACAGAAAAAAAAAGACATGTTGGGCAGAAAACATTTCCAACATACATTTCCTATCATGAAGGCAATGTAAACAACTGTCAGGTAAAACAAGACATCTCTTGGAAGGATGGAATGGTGCTGAAAATTGCCAGGGTCAAATTGGGTCACCTGGGTGTTTTCTTCCCTTATCTCTGTCTGCTTTAAATAATGCAAAAATGCAGACTTGGCTGAGGTCCCAGCTCATCAGAGCACTTAAGCATGCCCTTGACTGCAAGCGTGTGCAAAGGCTTACTGATGAGGAAGGGAAGAAGGAACAGGTTTCAAATGTGAAGGTTAGTTTGATGTGAGAAAAGATTGGAATTTTTGTTGAATATTGGTGCTTAAACATTAGATAACTATTTCTGAAAAATTTAACTGCAAATTTCTGCACTTGTCATGGCAATAGAGATTACTTGGTTTTCTGCTTGTCTATTAATGTAACAAGTATAAAGATAATTCTAGACTAAATAGACTATGTCCAAACATTTTTAATGAATGTTTGTATTAATAAGAAAAAAAGAAAACTCAATCAAAAATAAATCAATAATTCAGCATAACTGAATTAGTTAATCTGTTAAGAATGCATCTTTACATCTGCCTAACATCACATAAGCCAAGGAGTCAGACAATATTTAGAGACTGCCCTCTGAGCACAGAGCTCAGTTTCCTGCTGAACTATCAGAAGTCACTGAGACCTTGGGATGTGTGGCACTGCAGCAGATTTTTCATAAGGAATAAATGGACACAGGGCATAAGTCACCTTCCAGAATGTCTATCTACTACTTCCATATTTTGACTTCTTTACTTCATCATGCTTGTTACTGTGTAAGAGAATAAGATTTCTGGTGCTAGGACAGAGTGCAGAACAGCCAGAACCACTGAACATAGATCCTATGAGCATGTAGTGGTACTACTACTAAAATAATTCTAACAGTAAAGGACATTTAGATATGATAGATTAAAAGATATTTTTTCTGCTTACATGGCATATGAAAAATATTATGTATTAATAGAAGCATAGATATAGCTGCTGTAGTTAAGGAGTCATGCTGAAAATGCTTTAAAACAGAGTAGGAATATAAAACAGAATATGGCTGTGGTATTGCTGTCAAAGCTCAGGGAACAGCAGCAGTGTTAGCAGGCAAAATCTTTTCTTATGTGCAGAAAGGTCCTGTACTTTTTGAGACTCTACATACAAATTAATAATAAAAACTGTGTTTTTCTCAGAGTTCAGAGAGCAGTCATGTAAGCTATCATAAGCTCCTAGTGAGCCATGTATTTATTTGTGTTAGACAATGCTATATAATACCTGCAATAGAAAAAGCCTAATAGACAGCTTATCCTCACATACTGTGCCACTACAGAAAAAAATGAGAGCAAGCAAAATGATTGAACTAAAAAAAGGCATTGTATTATATTATGTAAAGGGTATCCTGACCCTTTCCAGCAGAGTAGTGAGCTGACTGGTATGTAAAGAAAAAGACATCACCTTTTTATCCCAGTAAAATTAAAATGTGCAGTTGTATCTGCAGCACCACAAGGGGGGAATTGTCTTGGCTGCTTTAAAGTTCTGTGCATGCTGGCCTTGCTTTGTGCCTGTCCACCATGCAATCAGCAGATGCTCATTACAAAGCATCAGCTTCCTTTCTTGTCTCTGCCACTCTTGGGGAATGTGTTTAAAGGGACCTCTATGTAGGGCCTGTTAGCCAGTACATGCCAAGTGTTCCATGTGATATCCCTCAGGTGTCAACCTGAAGGGGCAATCTTTGAACTTTCAATTTGTTCTAGTTCTTTAAGTAAATTACTGAAACAGAAAATGCTTGTCAAGATGGTGAGATCAGGGAATAAAAGAAAAATGTGTTGGATATCCTAATATTATTCTAAATTGTATTAAGTTTTCCCTGAGTTGAGAATGGCATTAGAAATTAAGTTTTTCACAATCTTTTAAGGCTTCTATTGTGTGTGCTCGTGGCAGATCTGAGGGATCAGATTCTTGAAAATGTCCTACTGTCTTTTCTCACTTTACAGTGCAGTCATTTTCTTTGCAGGAAGAGCTGTGTGCATTTTCCCTGTGAAAGGTTCTTCAGCTGTCTGTGAATCAGAGAATGGTAATGTTTCTCAGTGCAATCCTCTTTTCTTTCTGTCCACCTGCTTGTGCTAATAAATTGACTTATTTTTCTTCAACCAGAATACCTGTAATAGCACTGCAGAAGAGATTGAAGAAACATGTGAAAGCTTTGCTCTCCTGAACAGAGGTTGGATTACCATTGTCTGGTCAGTATGGGAGAACCTTTCCATTCGTGCTGACAGCAGAGGTTCCCAGAGTTTAATAATGGGCCCTGAAGAACACAGTGCTCTTACACATTCATAAACCTCCTCCTGGGGCCCACTGTTACACCCTTTTTAACATCTTCCAGATTTGTAGCTGTTCTTCATTTTCACCTGAGTCCTTCTGGGAGCTCTACCTGCTCCTCCTTTTTTATCACCACCAGGCTCCCATTGCCATAAGGAGGGTGAAAATGTTAAATACTTCCATACTCAAACTTCTCAGCTGTGTTCTCTTGGGTTCGACTGGCTTTTAGAACTGTGATCTTTTATATAAATTAAAGTATTTGCTTCTACTTCATCCTACTTTAATTATGGATGATGTCAAACTTACCATCAACAAAACTTGGAAAGGAAGACACTTTCTTTGTCTGTTGAGAAATAAAAATGGTATAGCTGTAACAAAATAACTTTCACACAATGAATTGTTATTATATTTGAACAGGTGACCATTGTCACATAGGCACTGTTTAGCACACCGAACACATCACAATCATTAACCCAACCTAACTTACAAAGTGCTCTGTACTTAGGAGTCCCAAAGTATTTTAGGATCCCACCAAACAAAAAAATAAGGGGGGCAGAAGGAAGACCATGAAAATGGCCTAGGAAGTCTGATGTCAAATGAACAATACAAACCAGCAATTCGCAATACAACCAGTTGCCTACTAGATCACATTGCCTATTAGTGATATCCCAAATTTCCAATAAGAACATTTAACAATGTTTTACAAAGCAAAATTCTGGGTCTGTGAATGAAAAGAACTGTCCCTGACAGTTCTTAGCTCAGTACATAGAATTACACTTAATCTTAGCAGGGATCATAACAGTGCTCTTCCTAGGCTACTGTCCCTACAACAGATACAGTCCTTCCATTCTTTGTCTTTTGCCAGCCTCCTCAGTTGTTCCCATTTCCAGGAAAGAGGCTGATTTCTCCATTATGGGAAAAGGCTTTAGAAATGTGCCTCTTCGTTAATATAACAGGCTACAGGCTAAATATGTTATGGTTTAGAGATAAGAGACTTCTGCTTTTAAGTCTCAATTTCATTTCATTGTGTCTAGCCCCAAGCACAACTCATTCTGCATTCTCAGATGTCTCCTTTGCTCCAGTCTCAGTGACAGGAGCAGGTCTGTCTATCACTGTGACTCTTCACAGCTGACTAAGCCAGGACTGACACTGGGAGGGGTGGGGGAGGAATGGAAGCAGAACACGATTTTCTTTGGAAGCCACTTTTGCACTCCAATAACCCAAAAAGAGAACTTCTAAAGTGTTCTCCCTACTCTGCATGTCATCAGAAAAATTTGGGCTTGAGTACATGCCATAGACAGTTACATAAAATGAATGAGGCAGCAAAAATTCATGGGTATGGTTCAAAGCCTTTTCAGAGTAGGCAGATATGGTATTTATTGTCAGTTCTGGAAAAGAAAGGGAGCTTAGGTTTGTGTGAGAGAGGGAGAAGGCTGACAGCGTGAGGCTGCTGTCCCTGCTGGAAGCCTGCCTGCACAGCACAGCTGGCAGTCTCAGGTACTCACCTCGGGGGGATTGTTGTTGTCAACGGGGCCATTGAGGTCTGAGCGCTGCTGCTTCCTGGGCTGCTCTAAACCATTGCACATCTGCAGGAAAAAAGAAAGGATTTCACATCCATTACTTATCCGAAGTTATTTATGTACAATCAGTATTCATTACTGCTACCAAAATATTATAATGTGATATAGCAGTTGGTATTTCCTACTGTAATTTAGCAAATATCAGTTTCACATAAAAATGTTAAGCTGTTTAATTATAATAAAGTATCTACTTTCATGTAAATAATAAGGCATTTCAATTATCATTAAGTAGCAGTTACAGTACTGATTTAAATATAAATTATTTTATGTCAGTGCAAATTTTTCATATGAAATTAAGTCAAATGCTATCATGTCCAAATAAATCAGAAAGCAAAGTCAGAAATTTTTTATGTGTTTATTCCCAGTATTGTACAAAATCAGAACAGCCCTAATGGGCATCTCTGATCTGAAAAACAGAATTCTAGCACTGAATGTAGGATCCTGTTAGTAAGAGATACTTTGTGGCATCTCCTTCCTTGTGGGCCAAACAAATCTACAGGATGCTGGCAGTACAACCTGAGGCTTCACAAGAAATGTGAAAGAGAAAATATAAAATCATACACAAAGAAAACACTAAGTATTTTAAACTGCAGAACACTCCTTTTTTCCTGTTCCAGAAGTCTCAGGGGCAGAATTTCTTTTCCAGACCTGACCCAAGTCACACAACACCAGCACCCAGCATGGAGAGTGCCCATGTCCTCTAAGTACTGAGAAAGTTTTCATGGCCCAGATTTTCAGTGTTACGAATCTGGAAAACCAAGGTGATTTCTGGAACAAATTTTTATGGTTAAGGATATTTAATTTTCCCTTTTATCTTAGTTTCTCTAAAATGTATAAAAATAGGGCCAAAATGCCACTTCCATTATAAAGCTTCAGAAATAAAAACTTTTATCAACAATTGTGCAAATGGAAGGATTATTTGAAAGGGTCAGCCTGAATGTTAAGTGGGAATGTACCTCCTTGGCTTCTGACCTTTAAACACAGTATGTAGCTGCAGGCAAAACAAGTCTTTATGCTCACCTCTAGACAAATGATTCCCTGTGACTAATATTTAGTCAGCTAATGAAGCAGGCACATTAGAGCTCAGTAGTGACAACTGTCAGGTAAGAGAACATACACAAAGCAAAGATTCACCCAAGCAGTAAGCAGGACTTTAAGAAAGAAATTACTATCTGATCACAGGAAAAAAGGTCAGACTTCACACTTTCTTTCAAAAAAGAATCCATTCCTTATGTGTTAGTTCAATGGTGGTGCTAGTACACGTCAGGAGTGAAGAGAAATAAAATTCTGATGAGTAATTCCAAGTAAATAAGTCAAGTTTGGGAAAAGAGGAGTCAGAGTAAGTTGAGAAGTCTAAGCATTCCACAAAATTATTTCAATACTCTATCAAATTTCAGTAGACATTAATATAACTTCCAATTTATTTTTACCACCTCAAAGAACCTTTTTTTTTTCTTTTCTTTTGTCCTTGCATATATTTAAAATTGAGAACCATGATGAGTTTCAGAGAAAAAGCTCAGCTGAATTTTTAGGGAGATGTAATTAGGAGCACATGCAGCCTTCTGATTTAAACTTCCTGAGAAGACTTTGTCACTTCTGCATCTTTAGGCAGCAGACATTGATTTTGCTGTCTGCTGGTGTCAGGAGCTGACTGCTAAAACTCTGTGACTCGGCCAATTAGCTCAGAGAAACTGGTTTTGTTTGAGACTGTTTCAACTGCTTAGCACTTTCAGTAAGTATTTGGTAACTTTGGGAACTGTCACTTGGTAACAGATATTTATTAGTTCCTCCCCACAGCTGCCTAGGGCGCAAAGGAGAATGCAGAAACCTTCTTTGATACTCTTCATCTACACCCATTTGTGTTTTCTACAAACTGTTCTCAAATGTATCCCATAATACACAGACTGACTTCCAGCAAGACATTCCTAAGAAACACATTTTCCAAACTGCCTATCATTTTAGTTTCTTCAAACTGTTCTAAAGGTGAAATCTTTTACAGACAGAAGACTCCTGGATTTGGATTCTGCAGCAGCAGAGCACTGTGCCCATGCTGAGAGAAGGAAATAAATATTTGTGTCAATACTGAGCTCTACCAGCGCAGGCAAGGGAAGCACAGTAGCAGCACTGATGTGTGCAAAGAGGGGAAAGAGATAAATTACAATGGCTTTGCTAAATTTTCTTTAACAGATTTTTGTAGGGATCTGTAGTCTGTCTCTGGAGTTCCATGCTGAAGAAGTAAAAGGACACAGGTTATGTGAGAGTGGTGCAAGCAGACTGACACTGCAGGAGCTTGTGATGTCCCTGCTGGGGCAGTTTGTGCAAGCATATTTGGTGAGGTTCTCAAAGGTATGTCAGTGCTATGAAAGAATGGTGGAGAAATGAGAAGCAGTAGGATTCAGTGTCACAGGCAGCATCATTGAAAACCAGACTTTCCTCTGAGGTCCTCCTTTGTAAAGGAGGCAAATTTCATGGCAAACTCCCGTTTCTTCAAAAGGTTAGAGGTGGGATAGGTGTTGGTGCTCTTAAAAACATTTTCTTTTATTATTAGTAAATAAGATTTGCTTGAATAAGGTAGGAGAGGACACATTCTCAGCATTCTCACATTCTAGGTTTCCCTCAGACTTGTCTAGTGCTAATCATCTCCTTTAGTGTTTCCCTAGAAGTATTTACAAATAAAGGCTAATCAAGCCAAGCTCATCCCTGAAGTTTTGAGGCCTGAGGACTTGTATTTAAGATAGGAAACTGGCCCACACTGAAAGTCAAACAAGATGCTTTCTTTGTTTTTCTTCATTAGGTGTTTCTTATAAAGTGACTGTTTTCTGGGGCAAACTCAGCAACAGGAACCTTTAAAATCACATTTGTTTACTTGTTATTTAGCAAATGTCTTGCAAACAGAATGTTAGCACCTATCACAAGCTAAGAATTAATAGCTGTGTATTTTAATGGAATGTAAATGTAAATAAGCAGTAATTCTACCTGTGTGAGGCAGGAAAGGAGAGGAGCAGAAACATGAAAAAGCTAAGGATAGCATACTATGTACGATAAACAACAAATGCACCTTCCTGCTTGCTCCTTGTTTACAAAAACTGACATACATGTAGTATATCTTGATTTAACCTAGAAGCATTTAAATCTACATTTATTTAACGATAACTGAGGCAAAAAAGTGCTCTATATGCAGTATGTGTGCCTCTATTATCCCTTTCAGCACGATCTTTTGTACTGTGAGATGCACACTTACAATAACAGCTCTTTTAGCAAGGTGACAAAACCAAGGCTCTTCTATGCAGCTTCTCTGCAAGCAGTAAGTTTAGCATGCAAATCTACTGACAATAGCCTTGGGTTTTTTTCCTTTCACCATGGAAGAAATTGAATTATTGTAGTTGGTTTAAATATTGTAGTTAGAATTATGGCTATCTTGGTTTCACAAATGAGACAGGTTCATTTAGGTAGTGCTCTAATTCCATCCATCCCTTTGACATTTCATAGTAAATATAAATAAATAAATATTTCATATAAAATATTAAAATAATTTAATACCCCAGAAGAAAAACAAAATCCTCTGCACTTTATCTCAATTCTTTGAGGTCCAGTATTAATGCTAAACATCCAAACACACCTTGTGCTAAGGACTTTTACAGAGCTACCAAGAAAAAAACTAACTTGGGCATGTTCTAGATGGATAATGAGATGATTGGCTCTTGCAATTACGAGATGAATATTGTGTGAATATTAAGAGAAGCTTTATTGATGTATAGTTATGTTATTGTAGTTTAGATGTCCTCTGTTCTCCCCACAGTTCCCTTTCCCCCCTGTATTGCTGCCATCAGACAGCCAGGGCTGTCTAGGACAGGTGAAGGAAGGCTGCACAGGTGTCCCGTGCATGGGGCAGGTGGGAATGGAAAAGCTTGGGGGTGCTTAGGGGGTGAGGCATGGCTACACCTGAGCTCCAATCAAGTGACAAGAAAGCAATCTCCACTGATAAACAGCCAGGAGAGCTGACTGACAGACTCTGGGAGGGGCCAGGGCTGGCTGATGCCACCCCCAGGGCTATAAAAGACTGAGCAGCCATCTTAGAGATGAACTAGCTGTGTGGTAGGCAGCCAGCTCCCAGTACTGCAAACTTTCCTTATTTAGTCTTTTTGTTGTATTTTTGTTAAGGCTTTAATAAACCTTTTAAAATTTTAAAGTGAACAGTTGTCTCACAGGCAGAAATAGGTACTCAACTCTAATGCCCTCACCATGAGCCTGATTTGTGGGTGAAGCTGAGGATGATTATCTACAGTAGGTGAGAACACAGCAACGTAAGACCAGTTTTGTCATGACACTCACATTCAAGTAATGCTTACCAAAGGTTATTGAACTTGGTTTTTATTCTTTCTTTGACATCCCTGAGGGCTTGGGGTGGGTAGAGGGACAATTACCTGGTGTCCATTTGTGAGCCTCTGAAGTGAAATACCACTTCACACTTTTTACCTTGGAGGCTTGTGCTCTTCTCTTCAGTGAAGTGCCCACTGCAGCTGTGCCTTGTTGCCTTTCTGATAAATGAAACGCTTGTCTTGACACCCAGTTTGTTCAGCCTGATCTGCAGTAGATTCCTGTACTGCTGTATCTCTAATTTCCTGTCTCCATGTTTGAAGGAATGAAACCCTGTGTACTGTCCAGCTCTCTCTGTCCATTCAGACAGGAGTTTATGGTTGCTATTAAAAGTGGTGGTATAAGCTCAGTGGCTTCATCCAGCCTGGGGTTACCTATCACAGCAGAGCTTCCCTCCTTATTAAATAAGGTTAAGGTATTGCTACAAGACTGATAGGAAATAACAATCAAAGCTCAGACAGGCAGTTCAGGAATATTTAGGTACTTTTGGTTTTTTTCAGATGGGACAGTTAAATCAATACCCAGGTGTTACACAGCCCTCAGCTGTTAGCAGTCTATTAAGAATGACAAATGCAGTTCAGCTCAGCTTCTGATAAATAAGTTTCAAAACAAAAAGTTATTGAAATGAAGGTCTATTTTGAATATTGTCTTGAATGGGCAATGTTCAGTGGGGTGGAAAAACCCAACAATTACTTAGTCAAGCACTGAGGAATCCTTTCTTATTCAGGAATTCAGGTTTTGTTCTGCAAATACTTTGAGAACTTGCAAGGAGCAACACTCCCAGTAGTAGCTTTTGGAAGCAAGTCCATCACTGAGTGTAGAACATGCTACCTCAGCCTCTGTGCTCCCAGCCAACACCCAGTAGCTGTTCAACCATTCAGCATCAGCAGGCTTAGTCACCAAGGGACTTCTATGCTGGCAGTAGGGCACTGAATATAGTAAGTTGCACAATTTGGTTATAATTATACTTCTGGAAATAGAATGTAGTAATGAATATTAAAAACTTGCTGCAGATATGGGAAATCTGAAAATATCCCCCTAAGACTTTTTTTGTTCACAATTATAATGAAGGTCGACCTGTTTCATCAGCATATACTTAAGCATTTGATTTCCTTTTACTGTTTTTCAGAGGAATTAATGTATTTTAATGGAATCACCTAGACTAAATTGTTTAACTGTGGGGCACTTAATTATAGAAAATCCTATTTACGGAGTTGATAAAGCTGAAACAGGAAACTTATGTATGTGAAGTTTAATAAAGCATTTTAATTAAAGATAAGGCAAAATAATTCAGTAATCCTTAGTAGTTTATGATCCAAGAACATTTTATGTTCTACCTCTTTTAGGTAGATCTGTTCATTGCAGAAGATAACTAATATTCAACTGCATATGATTTCAGAGATGCAAAGTCAAGGCTTTAAAATGGTATTAGGGAATGAGGTATATCTCTCTAAGAAGCAACCATGTTCAATTTGAAATGTCAGGGAAAAAAGTCACCCCTCTTTCTCTTTAGAAAAGCTTGAGCTTCATTCTTAGATTCTTTTTCTGGCACTCAGCATTAGAACAAGAAAAGATCAGGCACAGTTTAAATTAACTTCTACATCATTCTTGTGATAAAACTGCTTAACAGCATTTGTGGTAAGTGTAAAGCTCTTATTTCTTCCTCCTTGTCAAGGTCAAGATATGTCCAGCTAGTAAAAAAAACCCATTGCAATATGCAGACACTTCTTGAAGGTTTTTTAACATATGCAGTATCTAGATTTGAAATACTTTCTATCAAAACCAGAAAATTATCAACCACTAAGGCAATGGTACAGGAGCAAGTAATGGGAAAAAAATGCTACTATTTCCATGCTGACCCCGGTTTTAAGTTTCTCCAGACTGTCACTGCAGAATGAAAATAGTGTAAAGAAACTGGTTTTGCCCCATGTATCTGGAATATCTTTGTTTGAATTGTCTCTTCTCTGTGCAAAACCTCTTTGCTAGATCTCTTCATCTGCTGATTACATTTAACACCTCTTTCTAAACACACAATGTGATTAAGTGAATGCAGTTACAGTAAAATTTAACATACTGCTAATACATTTACATATTAATAGATAGAAAAATATTGCTAATTTTGTTTGGAATAACTAATGTAACTCTTGCACAATGCCTCTGACAGTTTGGTTAAAAAAAGCACCTCATACCTGCTCCTGTGGCCACTTCTGTCTGTCCTCTGGGGATCTTGACTTTGCTTTAAAACCTCGATGCACATCTGCACTGTGCTTAGAGGCAGATGGGATATTCAGTGATTTTGGCCTCCCCTCGTGCCTGCTAGCACTGTGAACAGCTTCTCCCTTTGAACAAGTCTCTTTGTAGTCATGTGCCATGTTTTCAGTCCCACTGTGCTCTGGACTCATTTCTGTTGTACTGTTAATACTGCTCATGCTCATACTCATTTTGATTTCTGCTACAATCTGGTCAATGTCCTCTTCCTGCTCTTCCAGCTCAGCATCCTCTTTTCTAGAATGGTATGGTGATATTCCCTGGGAATTTCCATTAGCCTCTGCTGGGTAATAGTCCTGATAGTCACCTTCACTTTGACAGTACTGAATATTTTCTTCTTGGTCTTGGATCTCCAAAGATGATGCTTCATCCTCCAAAATCTGAATGCCATTATCTTGACCTTCCTGCCACTCTTGCCTGTCCATCACCTCGTTTTCATCTTGGTGCTGAATTTTGCCTTCAGCCCATTCTTCTACAGCTTCCTGACACTCATCTGTTTCAACATGGTGTTCCTCATGGGGAGCATACTCCTCCCCATTGCAGTCCATTCCTTCCAGGTAACTGTCATCCTCTGGACAGTATCTGATGTAGTATGTGATCCCCTCCTCTTCTTCTGGCAAGCCTTCATCGTAGTCCTCCTCCTCTGAAGTGTTGTTTACATAGTCAGAGCTGGAGTCACCATCTGCACTATGGTCATTGCACTCATGTTCCACAGGGGTAGGACTCCCTGCTCTCACAGTTGCTAGTTCTGCCTCCTTTGCTGCATAATCTTCTATGGGAAGGTCACTTTCTTCATTTTCAGGCTCCCTGTTGTGAGATGAAGTCGGGCAAGCTCTGGCTCTGTGATCCAGCATGCTGGCTGTAGTGCTTTGATGTTTCCTGTTTGCCATAGCCAGCTCCTTACATGACAATCATTTCCAGCAATTACTGCAGGGAAGATAGAAAAACACACATTCAGGAAAAGGTCATCAGCAGAGAACAGTGATGTTAATAGGAAGCAATCTGATAGATTCATTTGGTAAAAAGCCTGTGTTCGTAGATATTTGACCAAATTCAGACAGCTAACTTTTAAAATGCTTATGCTATGGAACCATGAAATCAAAGTAATAAGTTGCACTCTGAAAGGAACAGATAAAGAGAAGGTTCTACATTTGTGCTAAATGTATTCTAGTGTAGGCTCTCTTCTGTCAATTTGACAGAGAATTAATCCTGAACCTTGAAATTAGTTTTCAATTTCTCTTTCTTGCCAGTAAGGGGTTATGCTTTGATCACTATGCAGTAAACGGGACCTCTTTTCAATTTTCAGCTTAGGCATTTCTTTAACGTGTACTGAAAGCAAACATTTAGACTCTGACCTGCTCTTACCAAAACTAAAGGGAAATAATTCTACCAACTTGGCAGTCACATAGTGCACTAAAAGATAATGTATTGGTATTAAAAGTGTTATTTATAAAAAGCACTTGCTGGTTTATTAGCCCCTTCTAGCTGGATGCCATGAAATATCTCCCATTGTTAAATCAAATATTGCTTTTAGAATTAATTATTTCAGTTGGAAAGGACCTACCACAATCACCTAGTGCTGACCAAGTTAAAGCATGCTTTAAGGCCCTCATCCAAATGCCTCTTAAAACACTGACAGGCTTGGGCATTGACTGCCACTGGAGGACTGTTCCAGCACCTGACAATGCTCTTGGTAAAGAAATGCTTCCTAATGTCCAGTTTGAATCCAGACTGTCATGATACAGCTTTGAACCATTCCCAACCATCTTATCACTGGATACCTTCTCTGGGGAGAAGCTCAGCACTTCCCTGCCCACTTCTCCTCTGGAGGATGCTGTAGAGGGCAATCAAGTCACCTCAGCCCCTTTCCACAAACCAGAGAAGCCCAAAGCCCTTTCCCATGCCTCAAAGGACATTTCATTGCAGCCCTTTCACCAGCTCTGCTGCCTTTCTGTGCACACTCATAAGGATTTCACATCTTTCTTAAAAGATGGGGTCCAGAAGTGCCCACAGCACCAGGTGATGCTGCAGCAGTGCTCAGGACAATCCCCTCTACTGCCCAGCTGGTCACTGTTTGGGAGAGCCCAGGATGTGCTTTGCTCTCTGGGCTGCCAGAGCACTTTGCTGGGTCCTGAACTGCTGTCAGCCAGCACCCCAGAGCAGAACCTGGCATTTGGCCTTAAATTAATCCTGGCCCAATGCTCCAATTTATCCAGATCCCTCTGTTTTTTCAGTGTCTAATCTATGTTGCAGGTAAAACACACATATACAGTAAAAGCTCACTAATTCTTCCTGCTTAACACTTGTGCTACTTTAAACTGCCCTCTTTTTTTTGTCTAAATACTGGATTCTAAATAAGTAGGGGTTATATGAACTATATAAAAATACTTAAAATAGCTAATTCTAGACAGACTTGACAATTGTGGTCTGCTGCATGATTTGGAAGGGGGAAATAATCTACTTTTAGTATTTGTGTTTCTCTGTGTTTTATTGCTGTATCCTTGTGATAAACTTGACCTGTGCAGTTACTTCATTGGCAAGAAGTGAGATCAGGCTCCTCACCTGGACCACACAACTGCAAGAACATTTTGATTTAATCAGTGTCCAAAGGCTTGGGCAATAAAACCAACATGGAGCTAGAGGATTAGAGGAGCAATATAGGGAGTAATTTCTTAGGCATTGTGAACTTAGAAAATAAATCCTGTCACTGTAACCTTATCAATATCCCTGTAGAAATTCTGATACCACAAGAAACTCAAAATCCTGAGTTTGTGAGAAATCCAGGGATCTGATGTATCTGTAGATTATGGCAAAGATATCATGTGGCAAATCTATCCCTGAAACATGGGCTCTAGATTCTGAGGTACAAAGGAGAGATGATGTTAGTCACAGGAGGAGGTATGAAAGGAACCCATCATATGGAGCCCTTTTTAGTTATTTTTACCTTGCAGAATTAGTCCTGACAGAATAAAGCTTTAAATTAAATAGTGTATCTTTTAATTAAACAGTGTATCTGAAGAGAAGTTTTAAAGGAGAAGATCAGTGAAGGAAAACCTCTCTGTGATTACTTGCCCCTCCTCACTATTGGAAGAACTTCCAGACTAGCAAGATTTTCTCAATGCAATCTGTATGTCCACTATCCCTTTAATAACAATGATGATACTTTTTTACTTTGGAGTCAGTTATAGAAGTCAGAACACCAAGCCATCCATCCACTAGGGTTAGTCTGAGTCTAATTTAGTCAAAGTCTGATTTAGTCAGCTCTTACTGTAATCTAAGGATGTTTCTATACTGCAGTATAAACAAAATTTATTGGATTAAAATAGTAATCCAAGTAGTAATAGTAATCTGAGCCACAACACTGCAATGCTCTGTACAGGCTGCAAAAAACTGCCCATGAGCAAGAAAAATTGCTTGTATGACCATTTCAGGCATGAGAGCACTACACAAGCATGTCCAAAATGAGTTAAGATGGAGAGCTATAATAATTTTGAATGGCACTGCAAGGAAAATACAGATCTCATCTGGTTCAACCAATTTTTTTTTCAACAACAGAGCAAATTAAGTGCCTCTTATTGAAAGAAAGTTCTCATCTGCAATGGCCTCAATCTTCTAGTGGAAATATTATCCATATTAAATAATACTTAAATATTTACAGTGCAGTTGACCCTGCACATAAGTCACAACAGTGTGGCTGAAGATTCAGAAACACAGATCCTGTAACAAGCACAGTTTGAAACCCATGACTCAGATTTTCCTAAGGCATATGGAGATGAGAACCCTTTTTTTAGCCAGTATAATGGAGTTTTTCCACCCACATCTAAGGCTCTTTATTTGATATCCAGCCCTAAAATTGCCATAAGTGCTATCTCTGCAGTGATAGCCCTTTATAAATTCCAGTGGTGAGTGCTCACAGAATTTGCTTTCCTGCAGGAAAATCCAGTGCACTGTAGATATTCTAGAACACGTTGCAGAAAGTCGCCTGGATGTGATGTGAGAGCCAAAAGGCAGGACAGGAGCCTGGGGAGGGAGGGAGGGAGGGAGGGGTGGCTGCTGAGTGGAGCTCCATCAGCTGTGGGAACTGCCAGCCTGAGGGGTGCCAGGTGGGCACTGCAGCCCTGCCCCACAGGGACCTGCTAATGTGCAGCATCTGCACTGTGTGGGAAAAACTTTAAAAAATCGTGGCACACTGGAAATTTTTTAGAGCATAGGTGGTAAGAAATAGAGAAAATAATTCCACTCAAGCATGTCTAGCACTGGTAAGAAATAGAGAAAATAATTCCTCTCAAGCATGACTAGCACTGATATACTGGGACATGGGAAATGGGTTTTCAGTTAATTCAGCATGAGTGATGATTGAGGACAGTGCTTTACCCCTGTATGCTGGAACTGAGGCAAAATAAGTTGGATTTTTGGTGAGAGGCAATGCTGATCTTAATGCTATGGAAACTGAAGTTACAAAGCAATTTCTGCACAATAATTACAATTCTAGTTGGCCTACTTTGCAATCTTCTCAGGCACTACTCTTAAGGTAACAAAGTACTGAAATAAAAAGGCAGAATTTATTATTTTCAGCCCAGGAATTGCAGACTGAATGTGCACTGATTACAGCATCTTCAAGTACAAAATGTAACTTCTCCAACTGTACCAACACATCAGAATTACTGAGCTGAGTTTTCAAACACCAGTCTGAGAACTGCTCTTTATGGAGCTGCACATACATTGCTGTCAAGGAAACACACAGCTGTATTTAACTCAAATATTAGAACAGCCAGGGCAGCCTAGCTTTCTTCCCCTGTATCAAAATATCTCTCAAGCTTCCTAGTGAAATAGATTAGGTCTAGCATAATCTGAATATTTTAAGCTGTTTCATGTCAAGGAGCAACATTCCTTAGGGCCACAGGTTTGAACTGTTCTTTCTTCTCACCAAAAGGGACATTATTCCTCCAGATTTTAAATATAAAAAACAGATTTTTGACTTTTTTTTTCTTTTAGAAATGCAACAGATACAAAATTTTTACCATGTGTTCTGCTACTCAGACTACTACACAAAGCCCTTGGAGTCCCTGATTGCATTGGTTAGTACTTTAGCTGATATTCACATCAGTCACTGTAAACTTCTAACATCATAGGTATCTTAAAAAATTAGAAATTGGAGAAAATACTGGACTTCTATCTTATATTGCTCAGTGTTGAAGAGAGGAGTAATGACTTGCTGGATCCAGAGGCACTCTATCCACAAAGGCTCCAGTTGAGCCTACAGATCATTTTCTCTGCTTGGTGTAAGACTCCCTCCTACTCCTTGTATCTCACCTCCCTCCTTGGCAGCAGGGAGTTAGGTCAAACTTCTGCATCACTCCAAGCACATTTTTCCATTTCTGGCTGCACTTGGCATGAAGTGTTCCTGGGAACATGGATCAGTGCTGGATCCCTGTTTACCTTCCTTGGGATTCAGTAATATTATCTTGCTGAGACTTCAGTTGTACAGTGCATCACTAAACTTCCATCAGTGTTGGCAGGATCAGTGAATAAGGGATCAGTTACACAGGGTTCTCAGTAAAAATGCTTTTCTTTCCATAATGGTTTTACTTTATTTTTCTTAATTTTCCCCTGGCTCAGCTGAATGTTGAAAGGAAAATCAATCTCCAGGAAACACATGCTGCATTTCCATGTGAGAGTAAAAAGGAGTATACATAGGGGAACCAATTTCTTCTACTCTCAGAAAGAGAACTACTGGGTTACAGCTGGAATTTATTCTAATCAGTGCTCATTATACTCATTAGCTTTCTCCTGAGTTTGCTGCACCTAATCCCAGACAGCTGTAGTGAGGGTTTTGTCAACCTTAACACTTCTACATCTTTTCACCTGTGTAGAAAGATCTTTTACTGTCTTCCCAGTAAAAGAGACCAATTAAATTAGCTTTAAAAATGGACAATGGTAAACAATTATAAACATGGTGAAATACCCAGTATCATACTGCTGCTGGTGGTTAAAGAACTGCATTGCATCTCTACTTGATTCACAAACTGAATAGCATTTTAGTGGCAGCAAAACAAGTTACTTACATTTAACATGCAGTGGTCTGAGGTTAGAACACTTCACAGTGAGTGAGGTTCTTTTGGCAGCAAATATTCTTTTGCATGCTTATGTACAGCCAAATGATTTTTGAGCCCTGCTGTTCCAACTTACAGGTGAATCTAAGATTTCTATTGGCCTGAATTTGATATATTCACTTTGTTTTGCAAGGCCTCTTTCCTGTGCCTTCTCCTCCCCACGTTTGTTTTTCCATTTACTCCTCAGTCTTTCTCCCACACTTCAGATATCTGCACCCTTTGTCAGTTTTGACAAAATTGACGCTCTAGTTTTGCTTCCCTGGAATTGTTCAATACCTCCTATTTTCTGCAGATATCCTCTGCAATCTCACTGCTATTAAACTGGTTTTACTCTTTATAAGTCATGTTCAGATGGAAGTTATAAGCACTGGCACACAATTTACTGCCAGGGGAGATCATAGCACGTACAGCCCACACCTCTGCTTCTCTCTGCTGAGCTGTGCCGTGGATGCACTGCTGACTGAAGCTGTTCCATATGTTAGCCCTATACATTTATCATCCAGAAATGCTGCAAAAAAGAAAAAACAACACCCAACCCTCTTAACACAGTCATATGTTTAGATCTGCTACATTCATCTACTTACTCAGTACATCTGTAACTGAGATAACAGTATTTTTCAACAGAACTGCATCAGAAAATTCATGATTGCAGGGCTTTATGCTAATTATACCAGTCTCTTCTCCAATAAAGATAAGTGGAAAAGAATCTAACTTCAATTCATTCAAAACAATTTTTAATATTAAACTAATAGTATTTCTCAGTAGGCTTTCATTACAGAAGACTTAATAGGCTCCCATCTGCTAAGTTGGTCCAGAGGAATTATGACTGATCCTAGAGTGGGAACTGGAATTTTTAATAAGCTGATAACAGAACATGAGCCTGCTGTGACTGTGTCAGATTCTGTAACCTTTTGATTCCCCAAGGCCAAACTGCATTAACTTCATTTTTCAGTGACTCTCCAGACCATGAGAATTGATTATGCAGAGCTCCAGAGTGCAGGGTGACTGCCAGCTCCTCCAAAAGCAGGTGGAACTGGGATCCCAGCTCTCACAGGACCCTAATCCGGCAGTGTCAGTGACAGCAGACTGAGCATGTGACATGGCATTTTGGAAGGAGCACAGTCTCTAACAAAGGGAAGGGAGGAGGAAGGGGCATGCTGGTGCCTTTGCACAGAGGGGTGACACTGACCTCCCAGTGCTAGGGAAGGAAAGAGTCCAACAGTGAGGACTAGCACAACATGATTAAATTAGGGTCATGTTGTGACACTCCCAGTGCCATCTCAATGTTGCTGAAGTTGTCTCAGGCTGGCACAGCCTGCCATCGAACTTATTAGCAAGGTCTGTTAAAAATGTCTATTCCTTTTCTCTGAGACTTTTGAATTTAAACCAAAAACACTCTATAAAACACCAACACATTGTTCAGGGAGGGGAAAGGCCTAGGACAGAAACTTCAGTTATTAGGACATAATCAAACCAGTCCTTTTATGTCCAGGATGTTAGACCTGCATGACAGTAAATCACTGCAAACACAGTCACATGCATGCATATCTCTTCCTCAGTGCAAGCTCAGCAAGGACAGCATTGCAGCTTTGGGCCCAAAAACTGTAAACAGTGAATTGAGGAGAGCAAACTGGGAGGATGGGACTTTGTAAGTCCCTGAAGCTGTAATTGGACAAGGAACCCCAATATGTACATGGACTGAAACTTATAAAAGTGTGAAAACTCCTGACTCAGAGTCCATCTTGGGTAGAGCCACAGCTGAGTTCTTGTACTGCCCAAGGTGTATCCTTTAAAGGCCTTTTAATAAATCCCTACTTTATTCCTTTAACATTGTCTGGCCTCTGTTCCAGGCAGCCTCTTTAGGCATCAATACCACCTGCCTCTCATTTTTTTAAAGGCACAGTTGGTGTAGGCCAGGAGGAAAAACAACTAAAGACAGCTCTAGATTTGGAGCTACTGAGTGTTTCAGAGCTTCAATTAATCATCTAAATATTATTTTAATATGCTTAACATAATTGAAATAGAGACTTAGAAAACAGCAAGATTTGCATGGGAAACAGAGCAAGAATGATTCTTAAAGAAGTGAGGGAAATGTGTGGGGGAGGTGAAAATGAACAGCATCTAAAAATAGATGGCATTAAAATACATGCCTTTGCAGTTATCTCAAGAGTAGCCACTAGGGTCTTCCTGTGTAGCTAAGACAAAAAATAAAATCTCTTATCATTCTCTGCTTCTTCTAAAGTGTCCACTGTGAATGTGAGGTAGTCACAAAAAAATCACTGAATAGGCAAACAAAGAAAATATTATGTCCATTATGAATCATCATTATCCTGGTTTTATTAGTTTAACAGCTGACAGCAGACTGAGAAATTAAAGTTGTGAGATAACAAATGCTCATTTCTGTATGTCAGGGTTGTTTCATTTGCAGTTTTGCAGAAATTCTGCCCAAAGCTACAATGGCTGCAGTGAATTAGATGCTGCAAATACACATCCCTGTATCCACAGGCAATGCTCTTAAAATGGAGCAGCCTGTCCTGAGCTGCTACTGAGCTACAACAAAATGTTGTCAGTGTGCAGGGTGCACTCTCAGTAGAACATGAACTGTGGATGCACTGGAGACAGGAACAGAATCTCGCCAGCCATACCCAGTGCGCCTCTCCTCACCCTGAAACCACCAACAAATGAGAGATGGTGTGCAATGGAGTATCTGTTAAACCACATCAACATCAACAAGTACATTTGGGATGTTGGATTTCCTCACCTGAGAGTGAGATCTTTGCAATTACTTTTCTATGGGCTTGAAAATCTTCTGTTTTGTGATAGAGGGGTTTTTGAGATGATTTAACTATTTTTCCTATTTTTAAAAGATTTTGCATTCTGAATTATGTTCTTGCACATTTTTTCATGGTATATAGTAATTTTTCAGTTTGGTTTAATCTAATAAGCTCTTAAAATTCAATAATTTCCTTGTAAAAGCCATTCTAAAAATGCTCTATAACTGGCACCCACCAATAGAAATTAAAAGCAGAACAGACAAATGCTAAAGACAGTGGCAGTATGGCACTGCAGAGATGGTATTCTTGAGCATATATCCCAGCTTTTATAGTTAAAAAGATTAGCTATTTCCTGCAGCAGAAATAAAAATGTGTAATCACATATTTAATTATCTTGTATTGTTGATGTGGCTTAATTATCCCTTAGGGTTTAATTTCCCAGCTCAAAGAGTGATACTAAACCTGTGGTGCTGCATCCATACAGATGTGAGAGTCAGGACAAATATCAGTCTTGCAGTGCTAAGCCTGCTATAGAGAAAAAGCCACCAAAACCAGAACTTTATTTTAAGGCCCTTTAAACAGGGGGAAGCACAGAAGCAGAATATTTGTATTCAGCAGAATAAGATGAGACTCCAAAATTAAGGCAATGAAATTTTATGGCTTATTCTCGTGACTGCTCTGCTCCAAGAGATCAGTTTCAAATAATGAAAAAGTACCCCTCAAGCACACAAAGCTCCAGTGATAGCTATGCAGAGGCATCAGCTTTGAATTTCATTCCATAATAGGCACAAATTTTAGCATCTTCTTATGATTATTGTATCTCCTAATTTACTGAGAATAAGGGAAAAGTATAGGATGTATAGGAATAAGGGAAAGAGATACAGGAGTAAGGAAAAAGTATATTATATTTTAACATTATCATGCATAAAGAATATATGGCATTCAATTAAAACACATTCAGCCACTCTGAGACAACCTGCAATCCATCCAGAGCTCTGGCAGAATTTTCAGTCTGCCTTAAAATGGATTATACCAAGTTTTTCAAAGCTTTGCAGAGTGAGTTTCTGCTGACTGTGGAGGCTACTCCAAAGCCTGGTGATCTTTCTCTCTCTTGCTGATTTGTATGCTTCTTGGCATCTTGCAATTTCCTGGCTAAGGCTTTTATCTCAATAACAAGGCTGCTTTCTGTACTGACTTGCACTAGATGATAACAGATCCCTCTAAGCATAACATGAGGCAGTGCTGCTGGAACAGTGGGGAGCCATGTGGGTGGAATTCAGCAATGGAGCAGACACTGGGGGCAGCTGTGTGAAACCTCCTGAGGTCACAATTGTACATATCCATATTAGCAGAACCTGGCCTTGCACAGCTGACATGCAAAATCATCACCTACTGTGAGTTCTCCAGGTCTAACTAGCATTTTTCTGGTCAAAATGCTCATAAAAACCAGCCAACTGAAATAAATTTCCTTCTTATCTCTATTTACTGGTATACTTTGGAAAAGATTATTCACTGGAAAACCACTAAAGAAAATCTTATGCATTTGGCCCCTGATATAAATTTAAATACTACCTTAGAAATAAAACTGATTCTACCTAAAATGCCAATATATGGAATTATTCCTTTTTGTCTGCAATAATTCAGTGTTTTGAAATGGATTGAACAATGATTGTAAAATGTATTGTGCAGTCAGAAATGTTGTATAAGGGTCAGACAAAATCTACTTTTTCTGGACTATGGAAAAAATATTATCTGCCATGGCAAATTCCTAGAAGAGCCTTTTAAGCCACCAAATCCATACAGTGATGGGTGACTTGGGGGTGTAAGTGAAAGGTGAGACAGGATTTGGGGACTTCCTCCAAGGTCAGTACTTTTGACAAGATATGTGAATTCCAAATTTCAATGCTATTAGAGGAAAAAATGAAACTACAATAAATAGATCTTGACAGTAAGAAGCAATCTAACATCTCTTGGTTGCTTGAGATTCTCTTCCACAAGAATACAAGTCTAAGGTGTAAATGTGGCCATTTCCCTCAGCAGCAGAGCCCCTGCCTGCTGTGAGCCTGGCAAGCCCTGGAACCCAGCTCCAGCCTCCTGCAAACACTCAGCTGCACCTGAGATTTCTGCTGGCTGCAAGGAAAACAGGTTTTATTGAACCTGACATGCAGTTAGAAGGGAAAGGAAATTGCTTAAATTTAAGCTGTTTGAGCAAGCTTTGCACTCTGTCGCTATCACACAGCTATAAAAGGACCCAATGGGTGTTGGATAAATAGGTTTTCACACATGCAAGAATAATTTTAGCTCATCACGAATTTGAAACCTTTAATTTTTGGAACTGTGTGTCAGACACACACTCCCACTTGCTGCAGAGAGAAGTAAGGCTTCTCTAGCAGGTCATGCATGTTACACAACAAATATACAAGCAAATATATCTCTTATAGATGTTTACATAAGAGATATATTAAAATCTACATAGATATAATTAGTATCTATAACTTCATTTCCTTCAGTTCCTTCTCCCACTAGAAAAAAACCTAGGAATCTCTCTAGAAAAGTTATGGTGCTATTCTAATACTATAATAATTCAGAAAGATGAGTTAGCTTATCAAAGAATATTTGAGGAATGCCAAGACAATAATATGGGTTGGGACAGTACTTCAAAAATTGTGATCTTGCAATTTAAACATCATCATTTAGTACTTTGAGGATTTATATCATGGATAAATTTATCCATTAACAATATCAGATAACTATAAGGCAGAGTTATTTAATTCAACATCACCATTAAATAGGCATAATGAAAATGCTGCATTTTGGTCACATCCAGTACCATCTGAAATACAGCAACCACATACATTCCTGTTATTTGTGCCTTTGAAATCAGTTTTTTCTTTACAGTTTTCAGAAAGCTATGGCTGTTTAAGAATTAGCTCTTCAGGGTGGATGCAAATATCCCAAAAGCATTTGTGTCGACCCTTTTTTATCACATTTTTGTCTTTTAAAAGCCAGGCACGTGGCTTTTAAGATCTGTCACTTGTTGCAGATTTGTTTCCACACACACCAGGAAACCACACAGACTTGGTGCATCTAAACTCCATAAAACATTACTCTCACCAATACAGCTGTATTCCACTCCCTTTATTTTTGCTGTGGTTCCACAGAAATACTGATGAAAACTAAAGGTTTCATCCTGGCTCAATTTAATTTACAGAGACGCTGCTTTATTATTTTAATACTATAGAATTATGCCTTTAATACATTTTTAACTGTTTTGCTTTTACTGCCATCAACTTCCTTAATTATAATAAGTGCCCTCAGCCAAGTCCGTATTTCAGAGTATCCCTTCATGCAAAGAGGTGATAGCAAAGTAAAACATAATAGAACTACAAAAAAGGGGATATTCTAGAATGCCATTATTTAATTTTTTTTCATTTTTCCATTCAAAAGGAAGAGAAATTCTTAAACCTGATACTTAAAAATATATGTTTTACAAGTACAATGTTTCAAAAGTTACTTGTTAGTATTTTGTATTTTGTACTTCAGTTTACCATTTACCAAGAAAAGAGCTTTTTTTTTTTTTTTCTTTATGCATCTGGTCAAATTTTTAACACAAAATTGAAAATGTTTATCACAGGCAATTAATTAATCATTGTGAAATGATTTCATGTATGTACTTTTGCAGCCTTGTGGGAAAAAAAATGAAAAACAAAGATGGGTTTCCTTAAATAAATACTGATTGCAGGTTAGGTAGAGGTAAATCATGCATACTATTTGAATAATAATGCAGAAGGGAATAAAGAAGAATAGGTTGTTATGAACAAAAACTCGGTTAATATTTTTTTTGTGAGAAAGAGTTACAGGGACGCAGCCAGGTCTCTGTCTCTGCCAGAGTTCTTAGTGTTTTGTCATGGTAATCACGGGTCCTTGGAGCTTATCTCCTCTTTTGTATTAGTAAAAGGCCTGGCTGGGTGGGACGATGGCCCTTCCCCAAGGCTGTGCTCTCTTCCAGCATAGGGAAGACACCTGAGAGGGTGGGGGGGGGGGTTATGCAAAGTGACTCCAAAGACCAGAATGCTTTGTGGGACCGCGACTCGAAACCCACAGAGAAAACCCCAAAAACAACGAGCCAAATAAGAATTGAGAGACTAAAGCGGTGTCTGGACATGAGGAGCCGATGGCTGAGCCTGCAGAGATGCGGAGCCCCTCTCGCCCTGAGCAGAGTCGTCCCAACGCCGGGACCAGGTGGCCGACGAGGCTGAGAGGACAAGATCTGATGGGGACATCACGCCCTAAAGGCTCCCACGAGGACTGGATCCCCGGCTCTGCCCCTGGTGGACAGAGCTGTGCATATCCTCCTCCTCTGAGTCGCCCTGGGAGACGTGACGGGGACTGCAGCCCTGCCGAGCCGCCCAATGCTGAGCTGATCACTTTTAATGAAGGCATTAAAAAGGAGAAGAAGTCTCCTGGCCCTGTTTATTTCATAGGTCACCTTAAATAAAGCCTGGAGATTCAATAAAACATTTCAGCCTGTATCATTTCAGGCACACATTTTCAGCCCCACTCCAGGAGCATCCATTGGGTGGATGTGGGAGGCTGGAGAGGGAGGTTGGAATCCAGACTGGCAGCTCAGAGCAGCTGGGCAGGGAGGCCGCTGCAAAGGCCTCGTTTGCAGAAGGAAATGGAGATGCTTAACTCGCCCACAACTCAGGGTTTAAGTGCTGGGTTACAGGTTCACACCCAACCATTTGCACTCAAATTTTACAGCTTCTTGATTCTGAGTGTGTAATAACTCCTCAAAAAGGTTTCTCTTTATCACTATTGACCTTGAAGTCTTGTGAATGGTTTCACTGACTCACTTAACATAACCATAGGGGGAAAAAAAATTTCTTTAAAATGTTACAGGAAAAGGACTGACAGCATTATTTTAATGAGTTGAACCTCACTCAAAATTAGATTTTTCAGGCATTGACAAGTGACGTGTTCCTCATTAACACTCTTCCCATTTAATTAGTATAAGAGGATTAGGTTCCATTTTTCTCCTTAATAGAACGTTGTGGTTTTTAAATTCATACAAATACTTGCATGCTGGCAGATTTAGTAAATAAGAAAAAAACCATTTGAAAGAATAAAACAAGGGTAAAGACTATTGTGTTAGTTCTTTTCAAGATAAAATAGTCTGCCTTTGTTCAGTGGAATTAGCAAATTGCAAGGTTAATTTTTGAGACCTTTTACAAAATAAAGATTTAAGAGTAGTAGATAATGAAGATAATCAGATACTTTAACTGTGAATTATATTGTGGGATTTTGCATTTTCCACCTTTGAAAAAATATCTGTAGCTTGCAGCTGGTTGTGTTTCAGGCACACTGCTCCTTAGTAGATGATCACCTCATTTGAAAAGCAAGATTAGAAAGATTTTTCCTCTCAGTTTCTAAGGCACAAATTGCACATCAGTAAAATCCTCTGTGATGTATAAAAACTGGGTAGAAGATAAAGACTCTGTCAATCACTGCAGCAGATCCTCAGGATGGCTTGAAACCTTACACCCACAAGCTTTGATTTGTATATATACACCTTATGGAAATGAGACCTTTCCTTTTAAGTAAGTATTTTGAATGCAGAGTTATTTGAGTGTGCTCTGAATGACACAGTTACAGCTTAGCAGGTTTACATGTAAACAGTCAGTGAAAACAAAGCACTAAGCACAAAGCCTTAAACTCTTATTAGGTATTAGAGACACAGAGTGACTGCCAGGGGAAGGCTGTGCTGGATGCCCTGTGAGCAGTGAAGGATGTGCTCTGAACTAAATCTGCAATTTAACTGAGTATTGACAAATGGATTATTGGTCCTTCCTGTTGTCTGCTGTTCCCTATGGCTATGGGGACTAGGACATGCTGCATAAAGGGAAAACAAATAATGCTTTGGCATCTGTACTTGAATTGATTTTCACTAAGTCACCGCAGGTCCAGCAGGGCCGCCTATAAGGCCAGTGTTAAATCACATCCCACACTCATTGCTTTCAAGCCTGCCCAAGAAGCAGCATGCACGGGCACACTGGTGGATCTGGCAGAGCTAAGCCTTCTATCTGTAGGGCACAGCTGACCTGACAGGCTGGACAGCAAAGAAGGTGCAGAAACATTTAGCTTTGAGCATGGGAGCAGCTCAACAGTGTGTAAACCCATATCCCTGCAATATGGAGCCACATGTCTGATTTCATAAATGCATATTTACCACCTGCTGAGGGCCCAGACTAAAGTACCTGAACTATGTGAACTGCTCCTTTATTTCCTAGTTCCCAAGTCAGCTCTTTGGCCACAAACATCTTCTTTTTCTTAGGCTAGTAAATAACATCTAAAAATGCAGACCAGACTTGACCCTAAGGGAGCCAGAGTGCACTTGGTGAGTAACACCTGGCTTCAAATGTCTCTTGGGTAAAACAGAATAAACTCACATCTTTCTTCTGTACAAGAAGTCTCATTTACTTCTGAGGCTCACTTAGTCTTTTAGCAGTGAAGAATTTGATAGCAGTGCCTCTTTCCTTAGGGAAAAGAAAAAGTCCTGGGCAAAACACCTTCAAAAAGACTCCTGACCTCACAGAAACAGGTAGACATTTCTAGGGAAGCCTCATTAGCTGTTACTCTGTTCTTATCTTCCCAAACCATCAGCTTTTGGCCAGCTGGAAGATGGGATGCTGGGCCTGATGGCTGTTTTTCCTCTAAGCCAGCACAGCATGTCACCTAACCCAAATCCTGCCAGTGAATAGCTCTAAGATCGTTCCTACCCTTTCAGGTAAGTTAATACATGGGGAGGCAGGTATTAATTCTAACTTTCTGGTTTTATTCACAAAAAATCAGGAATGATTACTAGGACTATTTTTAATACTAATTTCTATAAATTTGAGTTTTAATTTATATAAAATCAAATTTCATGTGTACAAGTTTTCTAAACATTTAGGTCAAAAGTCACCCTTTTAATCAATACTACAGACAGTCTATTCTCTTATTTGCAGAGATAGGCAATTTAGACGAAGGAGAATATTGCACACAGAGAATAGTTATCACTGAAAATATTTGTTAAAATTAAAAAAAGGCAAATTCAGAAACTTTCACTGCTGTCATTAGGGCATACCAGACAAACTCACTGGACAAAATCACCTCATTTATAAGGAGGTGAAATTATTGGGATGAAAATTAGTAATCAAAGACAAAATTCTTGACCTGAGGCACTTTTGGGCAAAGAAGTGTTCCAAAAAATTCTGATATCTCTAAAGAGATAAGTAATTGGTGCTTAGAGAGTCAAACTGCTGAAACCAATCTTTCTGAAATGCAGTTTATTTTTTTTAAATAGTTAGTGCGCTCTCTACAATAGTACCTTAGGAAAAAACACTGAATGCAGTGTTACACTCCAATTGCAGAGTGCTGTGGAATTTGGTTACAAATATTGAGCCCCACAGAAGTTCATGTCAGCTACAGCAACTCTTTGTTATTGCTCAGTAAAGCACAACACAGGAGAGATCTTAATACTGATTTGGGATCTCATGTCCTTTTCCACAAGAGGTATTTCATTAACGTTACTTCTGTCCAAGCAACATTTACTAAGGACAAATGAAATGCTTCAGGGAGAAGTCCTGCATCTACCAGCATAGTTACAGCTAAACCATCTTTTCCTTTCTAACTAGGATTGACTGCATAACCAGAAAAATAAGCAGATTTCATTTTTTTAACAAACCAAACTGGCTTTTCAAGTGTTTCCAGAAGTACCATTTGCCAGCTTACAGAGACCTAATTTCATATCTGCAGTAATTTCATAGGTATGTAGGAGTGATTAGGAACCTTTGGAGAAAGTTTCTGAAGAAAACCCAGAGACTGCTAGATTAGCACATAATGACCATACAGTTGTCTTGCACCTTAAAGCAATTATCTCAGTGCATGAAGACAGTCTAAAAGACAGTCTAAAAGACAAAGGCTTATTTCAAGTCCTTGTACTAAATCTCCTGTGGAAGTCTGAGTATTTCAGTTTCTGGGTAGTGCACCAGGAGCCTACCAAAAGCTCTGCAATTCCATTCCATCAGATGATACCCTAACTAAACAAGCTCAGTGCAAATCTTTTCTCATATTCACAATTTCTACTCTGAATTAGTGACTAAAAAAGGGAGTATTTTGATTTCACATTGTAAAAATGAAAAATGAGTGCCACATAAATGTTGGTTTGTTGGCTTGGGCTTTTTTTAGTAGCATATTTGAATCTTCTCCCATCCTTCATTCCATTCCTCTCAATGTTAAATTCATTATTGTGCCATGTAAGTGGGTCTTACTGCAAAATAACTGAATGGTTGGATTGTGAATGTTTGCATTGGGAATATTGTATCACACTTTTCCTGAATAAGAGTACCAGCTGATAATCTAAGTTATGGACTAGATGTTTTTCACTTTCAGATTTTAGATTTTCACATCTTATTCTATCATGTTTTCCTTTTCTCTACTTCTATTTTTTTATTATTTCAACAGTTGTTTAAAGTTATATCTCTGTCTCCAAATGTAATTCTCCAAAGTAAGGACCATCTTTTTTTTTTCCTTTTCACATGATTAAACTATTCAAAACAGGCCTCAAGGCAGTGATTTAACATTTGGAAACATGAAGATAATAAGATTTTCTGGCTCAAAGTAAATCATAGCCATTGCATATCTTGACAATTTTGTGCCTGGATACTTAACTTAGGGATCAAAACCATTAATCTAGAATGCATCTATAAATTTATAGAATGTTGTAGCAATGCGTAAAACTCCTCCCTGACTCATATAAAAAATGTGTTTACTAATTAATGTATATTAAGTGGCAGAGCAGGTAATGTGTTCAGGGTATGCTGTCTGCTGCTGAGAGATAGGGATGTCTGAAGGAGATGTTACAATTCATCTTTTCCCAAAAAGCTGTTTTTATTATTATTATGTTAGTTAGAAAGATTTCAATTAAATAAACCCCCTCAAATCTGTGGCTATTACAAGTGCCACTCTATAAGAATATTGTAACTAAAAAGGATTGACAAAACTTATTCCTCCAGTTGTTTGGTTTATCTTTGCAGCCTTGGGTCTATTCAATTTCATTGTTTCCAACGCATATGCAATTTCTGCTTGGCCTTTCCTAGAGCTGCTAAGAGGAAAGTATCACTGGAGGTGGTAGGGGGGCAGCTATGTGCTCAAAACTGAGTTTGACAGAGGAAGGTAACAATCAACTTGGTGGATTCTGACAAGTTCTTCCTGGCCAGTCTTAACCACCTCTAGCCATGGCCCTTGATCTTGCACATGTTGGCTAGCAGCCACAACTATTTCTGAGAGTAGCAGTTTTTTCATTATTTAAATTTTAATTATTTGTAAGGGCTAACATGTGCAAGAAGAATTGGGGATGTATGTTCCCATGTAGGAGGTAGGAGAAAGGACTTCTCATCTAGCTCTTGTAGTTGCATCTCTGAGGTTGGTTAATACAAACTATAAAATGCATGCTGACTATCAAGAACTTGTTAAAGGAGAATCTTTGTCTTAAAAACCCTTGAAGTTGGTTTTAAAATTTTATTTAATGCAGTAATCCATAAATGTTGTATATTCCTACTGAGGAAGTATTCTTTGGAGGAGAAAAGGGAAAAATATTTTCTGCATTTATAGGATGGCATGGTATAACTTTAATGTTGCACTCATAAATGGAGCTAAGTAGACACTGAATGCCTTCTCTTTCTATTTCTCCACATCAAAAGAATTTTTTCCTGCTGACACAGCAGAGCTGACAACATGCTACAGTAATCAATGGTGTCTGTGTCTCAGACAAGCCCAAGCAATGCAGGCTTTGAAAGCCTGCAGAAATGCTGTCAGTAACAAGCTGTCCTGAATACCTTGAGGAGCAGCAAACAGAGCATCCCCACATCACCTGCTGCCTGCAGAGCTCTGCATGACTTTGGGAGGCACAACAGAATGTACTGTATTGACTGCAGACAAGCAGCATCAAAACATTCCAAGGAAGAACCTGCCCTTATTGGTTATTCCAAGATAATGAAAGCACAAAAGGTCTCCATTTTTATCTCCTTTAGCAATCTGCATCACACAGCTGCAGCGTTATGAGCTGAGGCAGGGCCACAGGCACACCAGGTGGATCAGGTTATGTGTGAACAGGCTCAGTTTAGTACCAGGGGCCTGCCAGGCTGACCTACTAACACAAAACACCAGCAGTGCTTCACTTCTGCTGCCTGCTGTAATTAAAGGAGTCTGCACCACAAAGGATGCTGCACAGGGACTCCAAGAGTATTAAGGAGCTCCAGATCACTGAGGTAAATTAAAAGCTGAAAATTAAAGATGCTCTAAGTATTGTCTCATATTAGAAGGGATTTTCTTTCATAGTTGTACTGGATATACTCAAATATGTATTTTCTCTGAGCTTTTATATTAGAGATCTCATGCAGTTTCCTAATTGCATTTATTTCAAAGCATAATTTTTTTTAAGGATATTTCCTGATATTTTCTGTCAAGCTGATGTTTCTACAGGATATTGGGGAATGTTTTTTTTATGCCTTTCTGGATAAAGGAAGAATTCTCCCCCAGGTTAGAATAACAAAGGATTTCTGTTCCCTTTCTGATTCCATAAAAAAGCATTTACTTCCTGGCATCTCCTGCCTCTTTTCATTTAGAAAATTCTCTAGAATGCTGGCAATCCCTTTGATTCCCCCTGTCTCTAGGCAGCACTTCATAATCTCTATATCTTGATTAGTTTGTCCTATAAATTTTATGCTGTTACAAAGAATTAGTGATTGCTAGTACAGGGTCAATCTCTACAATACAATCTCACAGCTGTATTTCAGAAAGTCTGTATCCAGCTGACTCGTTGCAAAAGAATCAAGTGAAAATGGTGATCCCTTCCACCCTTTACAGGACATAAACTGTATTCCAGCAGAAAATTCAGATCCTTCTTAGTAAGACTCCAGTGTTATGCCAAATTTGTTTCTTATTGTTCAGCCTCAGGAAACCATATAATACCAATTACATTTTTCCACTCTATTTTACTATTTTCTGTACTGTATTGCTAAAAATATCCTGTACTTTCCAGACTACTTGGATGATAGCTGTGCTCTTCAGACACAGTGTAACACTCTGATGATTCCCCTCTTTCACACCAAGATTCTTCTGATCACACTTTGAAGTCCAAGCAAATATTAAGGGCTAAATTGCTAATCCAAAATAAGGCATGGTGCCTGAGGAGTACAAGAGAGTATTTATCTATTTTATTTTCCTTAAGAGCAGGATACAGGATGGCACAGACTGCTGCACTAAATGTCAGGTGGTACCATGGCAGTTAATGCTAACACTCATCTCCTGTGTTGGACACAGCTCCAGCTGGCACAGCCTTGCAGCTGACCAAGGAAGGAACAGAGATGCCTCATGCAGGGAGAAGAATTCAGGGTTTTTGTTGTACTATACACTCAAGACAGCCTTTGCTTCTCCCACATAAACACTAATAAGTGTCACATGTAGCGTTTTTTGTTGTTTTAGGTGATCTTTGACTTGATAGTGTGAGCATTATAAATTACTCAGTTTTTCTTTCTTAAAAATAGCTGCTCCTTTTTACCTTCTCCAGTGAGGACACACTGCTTGGAACAACAGTTTCAGCAGGCATTGCACACACACAGCATGCACAGCATCTAGACAGACAAGGGGAATAAAATGCAAGAAAGCAGAGACAAAACATACTTGTCCACAGTCTTGATTTTTAGCAAGTTATTACCAAAACAAAAGGCTTTCATTATCCCAATTATTCTTTAAAAATATGTTTTACACTAGGTAGTCTCCCACTGAAACAGTTATTGAAAACTACTTTTTACCAAGAAGTTCAATTTCAGCTGTGAGCAGCTTGCTCTGAATTGCGTAGGCAGCACGAGAACACTGCAGAAGTGTTAGTGTAGAAGTAACATATAAGTGCATGAATAACATCTTACTGATTTAACTGTGAAATATGTTCTTTTGGCATTCATAATTAGGGGCAGAACAGATGGTGAAAGCTTAATATGTCCATTAAAATAAATTATGTTGCCAGTGTTTCCTTAGTCGATAAAACTTTGATTGGGTTGGCTACTTCAGATTGGTATTTTTTGTTCTCCTTGGAATGATTCCTGTGCATATGCTGGAGTATTTTGTATTGTAACTGCAGCAGAAAGGGGGGGGAAAGAAATTTGATGGGGAATTCTGTCTAAGACTAACAACACTTTTAAATGGGAGATCTCTGATTTAATGTTCTCCTCCCTCCCTTACAATCCTGTTCTTCTCTAGAAGAAGGCCTAGTTGTATTCTCCTTACTCTCTCACTTTGAGCATGTCAAAGGCTTGGAAACAATGCATGTTTCTTTCTTTTCCTTCTTTAAATGATCAGTAAAACCCAAGGTCTGTTTTATGTATTGCAGAGTTGCATCTCTGAAGAACAGCATGTGCATTGTCTAGGCCAGTATTTGCAAGATCTGAAATATATTTACTTATTCATTCAGAACCAACAAGGGATTATATAAAATAAACACATGCTGTATTTGGAGTATTTTTAGATAATATTCTGAAACAAAATGAGAGCAATATCAGAATATAAGATTGCAACTAACTCCTTTCTCTATCTGGAAATGACTTTACGAGTTTAGAGCACTTTTAGGATATGCAATAAAATATTTTGCAAGTAAGAAATCAGTAGAGAGTGAAAATGGCTTTGAAATCTGAGCCAGTGGGTGCCTGGCAGCTGGAAAGCCACTTAATTGCCAAGCTCATGGCTCCCCTGAGCTGTGGGATCCAGGCCCAGCCAAGCTGCAGGGCCTCCTGCTCTGCTGCCCTGCACCAAACAGGGGAACGAGAGGTGACCTGAGGACAGAGACATTGCTCCTGTTTGATTTATTCTTGATCTTCAGAAGAACCTTTTAGGGAAGAAATGTGGACCCTCACAGACTAGGAAAAAACTTCAAAAAGTAGAGTAAAAGTGTGAAAGTCACAAATCAGCACAGCTTCACCACAGGAAACATTAACACCAATCTTTGGGCTGACCCCATATCTTTGAAAAAAATCTGTAATTGTATTTTGGTGGGTTTCTGTTATGTGGAATCTAAACAGCAGGCATGACTGAGATTTAGAGAAGATGGGGTTCACTTTAAATAAATGCATAAATGATGTTAGATGTGTCAACTGCCATTTCTACCTTTAAAAACCTTCCTTCAGTCTTTGCCATCTGTGCTTTTTTTCCACTGCCTGGAGACCTGCTGCTCCTCTTATCTCTTTGCACGCCTGTGTTGTGCCTGATAAAAGATTCTGCTTTGTGAAGTGCAGATTAGTTCACTGCTTGCATTAGTAGAAGCCATCACTGCTAACTGCATTCTAAAATAACCTTTCCCAGAAAAATCAGCTAGGGAAAATGCTTCTATAGATATCATATGAATATTAGACTTTAAGATATATTTTTAAAAATAAACTAAACTTCATTAAACTATATTACATATTCAAAACTGAAATACCATAGCTAGATATGTAATAAAAAGTGTAAATAAGCAATTCTAAATTAAAAAAAAAAGTGGCTGCATTTGGAAAGACTGTGCCATCAGAAGTATTGGAATAAAATCCTCAACAGCAGATATTTGATTGCTATGAGCAACAATTCTTTTTTTGTACTAGAATCTCCATAGAATTTCCCTCATGGTTCCATCACTACAGAATGAACTCTAAAGAGATTTCTCTGTTAGTGGGCAAAAAATCAACTAAGTAGAAACTGTAACATCTTTCAAAACTCTTTCTCAAACCTCAAAGTTAAGCATAATTAAAATTTTCATTTGAAGCCAATTCTTCAATAAGGCAACAGCAGGTAGACAGTGTGACTTTTACTAAGAGTTGGAATTTGAAAATTTGAACTGCTGTTGACTCTGAGAGATGAAGTGACAGTAATGGGGAAATGGGAAAATGAGAGCACATTATCCATAAGAGTGAGGAGATACAGTCCATTAGCACTGCACATGATGAGACACTGTGCAGCTTCTGGTGTTACTTTAAGAACATTTTAGTAATTAAGGGCCCTATCTTAGACACCAGGCTGAAAGGGACTCAGTTTTCATCTCCCCCTGAGAGTTCTTTTACACTCTTGACCAAATCTTGTGCTTATTAATAACCTTCAGATATATGGAGATAAAGCTTTTCAAAAAAAGAGCAAGCAATTTTATGTAAATGTGTGTGAAATAGCACAGGACGAGGGATCTTGATAAAGTTTTTATTTTCTCTTTGACAGGCCCATTAATTTTTATACTACTGCTAACTGGAAAACTGTAGCAGAGAAATCAAGGCAGAGGTACCACAAATCAAACTTTTTCACAGAAGTGGGAGGAAAACAGAGCAGTGGGAAGCCAGAACTAGATCTGTATTATACATTATCCCACAGTTATAAACAACTTCAGGTCCTTCAGTAGGATCACTCAGAGGTAAAGACACTTTTTCAAAGTTTTACTTCAGTAAAAATTTCTGCACGATTAAATTTGAATGAATCTCCCAGCTGCAGATCAAAGTATTCATGCTGCTTTAGCTTTGGTGCTAGGCTGCATTATCATAGTATGCAAACAAATTTCTGTCAGTATTACAATGTTTCACTGCAAAGACAGTGTAATTCACATCAGCTTGGTATCCCCAAGCAGCCACTGCAGCTGGGAAACCATTATTTAATTAGAGAAAAACATGAGTTCACAAAGCAAGCCAATTAGTGTTGGTAAATTTTAATCTCAGCATATTTCATAAATCAGTATTTATTAAGAATACCCCTCCCCTTCTCCATCCATACCTATTAACAAAAGAATATCTCTGACTGCTTGCATTCTGTGGTCATTATGTTTCAGATAAAGGCAACAGGATATGTGCTTTGGGAAGGTGCACTGCAGGCAGGCAGAAAATGAGACAAGAAACTGTTCTCAGATCCCTCTTTGTGTGCCTGCCTAAGCAGCCCCTGAACCATTCAGAAGAGCTATAGATATATATGATATGGCTTTCCATGTCTTTTAATTTCAACAGAAGTGAAATGTTAGTAATAGGTCCTTTAAGGTGAAATACTTATTTCTCTCTAAAAAAAGACCAAACCAACATAATCCAAAATCAGAAAAATCCACAGCAATTTAAAGGTGAATACAACCGATAAATGAAAAGCAAGTAGGCATTTGGAATCAAATTCAGTTTTTTAGTCTTATGTCTCAAAAAATAGTCAGTACAGCGCTTAAGCTACTATTACTTTGTCTGGGGAAGTGAAATCTACTTCAGAAAACAGGATACCTTCTGAATTGCAGCCCTCTGAGAATCTACAGTATGTGAAACGTGGCAAATTGATGCATTTCAGAAATGTGCTCTGTCACCTTCATGTCCTGTGCACCAGCTTCGGCCCATTGCCTCATCCCAAAGCAAATGGGTGTTTTGGGATAAGGTGCTATAGGCAAGGCATGGGTGCAAGAGGATATCAGCATCCTGCTGCTCTCACAGGGTTTGTGGAATTAGTAGGTGCTGAATTTTGTGGCTCTCTGGTGTTGCATTTGCCTCAGGGGACCTCTCTTACTGTATGCTTATCCAATCCCTACCTGGTAGATTTTGAAGGGTTTAGCATTATTTTACAGTCACTCTTCAACAGCATTTTCACATGCTTCAACTTTGTTTTCACACCTCAGCTGAAATTTGTCCAAACAGCTGAGCACAAAATGTACCCAGGAACAGGAAAACCCCAAGTACACAGTAATTTCCTTCAAATGTCTTCAAAGCTTTACAGGAGCTTCAAAATCACCGAAAACTAAAAACTAGGAATACATAATTTGAAATTGGAAGGGGCCTTAAGTAATGTCTGCTACACTGCTTTTCTACAACATAGCTCCATTTAATACGTTGAATAATTCCTGGAGTTTTTCTAAGGTGATTCTCTATAGTATTATTTCACAAATGAAAGAAATGTGTATTCATCCATTGGTTCTGAGGCCTTAAGTCCTCCCAGGAGAATCACAAAAGGAACATAATGTTCCTAGAGCTGGATCACTGGTTGAGCTGATGGATGTGAAAACTCTAGTAGCTAGATAATAAGCTATTGGCTGCAGTTCTAAGAGTGAATAAATTATTTTAAGCTTCGTAGTAATTCATGCTCACAAAATGAGTAAGGGTACCATCTGTTCGAGTACAGACAATACAAAGTTCTTTTAATTTGACATTAAATTGCTCACTTTTGACATGGCTGTGTCACTGGTGAACAGCCCTTATATTGAAGTCCTATAGAATCAGAAACCTTTTCTGAACAATGGCAAAAAATCACTTAGGCCTACAAGCAAGGTAGATGGAAATGTAATCAATAATTTTGGAGTAATATATATGGGGGGAAATTGGAACTCTAAAAGGAGGAAAAATGAAAAATGAGGAAACAAGGTAGTAAAACTACTTGAGAGTTTGGAATAGTTTCAGGTTACCTCACCTGTTCTCCTGTGGTGTTAAAACTTTGAACAAGCAGGCTATCCTGACTCTCTATGCCCAACTTACTTCATTTCCATGTTTCTAATAAAAGCCTTAACTAACTCCTGAAGTTTCATTCATCTCCCTAGAGACCTTACAGTCATACCTCCAAAGTAATTTAAATAGTTTAAGGCAATGGATGTGATGTGCATACAGAAGCTGAAAATCTGAGTAGAATCTGGTTTTAATATATTTTTTTATTTTATAGCCTATCTATGGTATTATCTAAAAGTAATTAATTTGTGCTGCTTCTAGAGAAAGTGGGATCATATCCTATACTCCATAAATATTTTTACTAATTCCTATTGGAGAAAGATAGAAATTTAGTTTTAATGGAATTATTGCATTGGACAAAAGAAATTATTAGTATAATAAGAAAAATGACCTGAAGTAGATTTGGAGAGCTGTATTATACTTCCTTCTCTTCTCTCTCATGAGAAGGATGGGGAATCTGTGCATTCCTCCTCCCTGTGCTGGTAGTTTGCCAAGTCAGAGGAAGTTAGTTGAGTCTACCACAGTTTACTATTCATATGACAGAGCACAAGACAGAATAGCTGCAGTGGATTGTCAAACACAGAACAGTCAGGTTCTCCACAGCCAAGCAAGTTCCTGCTTCAGCTGCAGAGTAAAAGCCAACAGCTCTCCTGCAAAGGAGAACAGGAACACACTGATACAAGGTCAATCACAATGAGCACCAGGATTAGCCCTTCAGTTGCCTTTTCTTGTCCTTCTTCTTTTGGGGGGGCAGGGGGTGGGTAGGCAGGAGGGGAAAATAAAATTTTCTTAATTTATATACAGGGTATAGATAAATCTGTTAAGGTGTTTCCTAACACCTTTCCCTACATGCCAGAGCCAGCATGGGAAGAGGTCTAACCTGTTTACTAGATATAATAATAAATGGATGATCAAAGTCCTGTATCTCTAGTTGGTTGCTGGGTAATAAATAAAATAGGACACTAAGAACATTTAAGGTTTTCACTTTAAAAACCAGATTTTAAAAATTACTGTTATTACTACTACTGTTAATGGAAAAGGATGCAGTGATTTGATGATGTGATATTCTTACAGCAGAGGAGTAAGAATATGATCTCTGTAGTGGTAGCCTGAGTGGATATAAGAAAAGAGAAATTGCATTCATTAAGGTCAGAGAATACATTACAGAAATTAGGCACAACTTAATTAGAATTGTAAAAGAAGATTACTTCCTTGGATGTGATACAGAAAAGCATGTTACATTTAAGAAGGCAGATGAAAAGGTACATGCTAATTGCAGGCCTGAAGGACAGGCAGAAAAAGTGTTCTTTTCTGTAGTGGCTGTGAAAGGAAGAAACAGGGTATAAAAATCTGGTTTAGAGGTGTATTGGTCATATACTTCTGTTTTAGGAATATTGAGAGAACATCTAAAATCCTGAACAAAGGCAGTGTCTGGAATAGAGGTGCAAATATAATCCATCCATAACTAAATATGAGATTACTGAGACAAAGGGTATGGAGGGAAATAAGACAGAACAATGGACATGGTTGTAATGACTTCTACAGGAAAAGAAAGACTCCTTGGGAAGGCATCTTAAAAAAAATATTCAGGACCACAGAAAGCAATACACCCATGAAAGACTGACAGCAGAGAGCACAATTTCAAGAAGAAACTCATGCTGGCAGTGTCAAAGACCCTAGAGAACACAGCAATGGTTTTGATCTTTGACCACCAGAATGAAAAGTCTCAAATCAAAAAGCAGTTCTAAAGCAGTGTCATCTGAAAGGCTGAATTTTGGTCTCACAGCTCAAAGAAGAGAGGAATAGATCTGGGTTGGAAGGGACCTTAGAGATCATCTTGTTCCAACCCCACTGCCATTGACAAGGACACCTTCCACTAGAACAGGCTGCTCAGAGCCCCGTGATACAAAAAATAAACTGATGTGATGAAGTTTTTTGGCAGATTAAATTAGGTACTTTTATTTGCAATGCTACTTTTAATCTAAGTTTTCTATGCATAGTTCCCTTTTTGGTTAGCAGCTTAATATCTTACATCAGGAATTATGTCACAATTTGGATATTTTTCCCCCTCTTTTTTAGGATTTAGTCCAGACTCAGAATATCTCTGCTGAAGGGTGGTTTTTTTTTTTTTCTTCCCTTGCTAGTTTTGCAAAGAGATAGAACTCCTGAAAAAATGGTGAAGCTGGGCTGCAAAGGTGTTATGTAGGACATCTACATGTACAGCAAAATACTTCTCTCTTTTACCACACACTACAAGCAACTTGATGTTAACTCTGAACTTTCTATAACAAAAATAGCTGAAATTGTTGCAGCAGGAAGTAAGGAAAGGAAAGTTCTTTGTATTTCAGTCAGTATTTTTTCTATCTGGAAGTTCTGTATTATTGGTATATCTCCTCTTCTTCTACAATTGCTACTGCAGTCATGCAAAAAGAGTTTTTAAGCTACTAAAATAAGAAATTAAAGTCTTCTAAAAATTTAAGAAGAAGTGGCTTGGGTTAGACATGAAAGAATTTCTAGTGCTGTGTTAAAAATGGAATTTTTCAACACTTAATATTCTATTTAATTATTTTGCTTTAAGATATGCAGTCTTTTATAACACTCTCAGAGAATTATCTGTTCAGTTATTAGAAGTCTGTGAAAGAAAGTTACAGCTAATACAGCACATTTCCTAGAAGCTGTACTCAAGATATTAATGCTTCCTACTAAAGTAATTTAAATAGGCCTCTGAGTTCAATCACCTCTAATTGATCTTGTTGTGATGACTTGGTTCCATAGCATTCCAAACACATTCTCTTTGCCTATTGCAATGCATTTCCTGTACAGTAGTATTATACAAGCTGCCATTTATACTTCACTGTACATTTTTATATTACATTATTTTATTGTAATGTCCTTGAGATCTACAGCTAGAGATCAGTTAATTTTCTCAAGTCCTTTACACAGAAGGGCTTGAAAGTACTGCAAAGCTTGGCTGTGAGAAGGTTCAAGCCTTGGGATGAATGCCAAGAGGTGGCAGTGAGCTGCTGTACCACTGCACCACACTGCAGCAATTTTCCTGGGCTAACCCACAAACCCATGCATGCACTCTGAATCAATAAGCAGCATTCCAACGCAAGCATTTACAGAAATACTTCAGGTTTCCTGGCAAGTCTGATCTGAGGAACAACCCCACACATTTCAGTCAAGTAAAGCTTCTGCAAGTATGTGTTTTAAAGGTCAAGGAGGGAGTAACTTCCTTTTTGGGATAAGAAGGGCCTGTGCCATACTCTATTTTGGCAGAACTGTTCATCCTTATGTTGAGGCATGAAGTTACAAAGGAACCACTAAAATAGAGGACTAACGCTCCTACAGACAGGATATAACAGTGGGCAAACAGAAGCTGCCATGCTGAGATGATGCACGAAGGACATACTGCTCAAAAAGACTCAAAAACCCTTTGCCTACTGGATAATGATAATGAGGATGTGCTACTTGTTCTTTAAAAAACATCCAGCACCTTCAGAGGTTACACAGCAGCCCTGAGTAACCTGGAACTCATCCATGTGCAAATATATCTCAAGTTGATTATGGGTAATAAATTAGGGGTTTATTATCATGATTAATTTGGGGAGCAGAGGGCCTAAGGAAGAGACAACTCATTGTTTATTCTATAGAAAGAGCAGACATTTCATTTCTTATCAATTACTTCACTGGAGCTGAAAGATGGAGCACAAAAACAAAGTATATTTTTAAGACCTTATGAATTATAGTTCCTAGTTGGGTTTTCTTTTATTTCACGGCAATTATTTTGAGATACATTTTAGCAGAGACTCAACCATGAAACACTGTATTGCTAAGTAAGAAGCACACAGGAACAAAAGAAACAAAAATGAATTTTACCACAGTAGACACTATCTACCCTAGTGAACATTGTCTACTAGATTATATTCTGGTGATAATAATCTTATTTCTAACATCTAATGGGTTAATTTTAATCTAATTTTCTCTGTT
The DNA here is from genome assembly GCF_028769735.1 of Zonotrichia leucophrys gambelii. NCBI lineage: Eukaryota > Metazoa > Chordata > Aves > Passeriformes > Passerellidae > Zonotrichia > Zonotrichia leucophrys. The sequence continues at coordinate 5,511,705 of NC_088180.1, read as the reverse complement.
AAGAAAATCAATGTGTGATTTGACTTAGCCCATTCTAAGTAGCAAATTAATGTAAATTTTTAACTGGACACAAATCCTGATCAATTTCTTACTCTCTCTGATTACTACACTTGAGTATTTGTTACACTGCTGGAGAACACATCTGGTAGTGAGTTTCATTTCCTCAACAGAGTTGCTATTTTTCACCGCACAAAACATTAAGACAGTTTCTGGAGCCTGTCAAGAATATCATATTTTTATAATAGCATAACTATTATATTAACTAAGAGGATTCTTAAAAATACCATTAGCATAAAAAAAATACCATTAGCATAAAAACATTTGAGGGAGTATGTATTTTGCCATTAATTCTTTTCTTACTTGAACATCCCTCATTTTAGAATCAAAATACTTTGAAGTTAAAAGTGACATAGTTGGAACATAGAGTATTCTAATTCTTTAGGTATCACATTTAGCCAGCTAGTCACACTTACTGCCACCTTCATTCTACTGTCATTTTAGTATTTTTCTTTCAGAATCATGGACTCCACCTCCCTAGAGTTAGTGCAGCAGTCTGGTGGACAAAGCCTTGTCTGTACCAGAGATCTCCCGATTCATTTTTCCTAGGGCAATTCACCCAGCTATTCTTTTATCATCAGTTTTAAAACAGAATTGCTGAAAACACACACAGAGTTATTCAGAAAAGGATGCTTCAAGTCAACACATAATTGAACTTAGATTAAATTTTAAGGTAAATTAATTAGTCTTCTTAATATTTTCCAGAAATCATTTATATCATCAGTGATGCTGGGGGTATGGATTCCAAGTGTAGCTCAAGAGGATGGGATAGGTATGACCACAGAGGGATCTTAGAAATAACCTGAAATAAGAAATAAACCTTCCTATGCAAGTATTAGTAAGTAAATGATGCCTGTGTGCATTAGGTGGAAGAACAGATATTAAACTGGAGAATCTCAGATACCTGTAAATCTCATATATCATATTAGGATTATGGTGAGATGTCTCTCAAAATCCCTTCCAAAGTGCTCTGATTTGCCTCTGATACATATTACTGTGGTCACTGTAAATTTTAAAAAGCTAGACAAAGATCATTTAGTTTCATCAGTTCAACTTCAAACCATAGTGAAAAGCCATCTATTCTTATCTATTTTCATTTTCCTATTCAGCTCCAGCTGCAGCCCAAATACATCACCATAAGCTGTGAAGCAGGAGTCTGGAGAACAAACAGTTCATAGGTCTGCACAAAAGGACTAGAGCACCTTATTAAAAATAAATGCTAGTGCTTCAGTAATAAAAAAGCCCTTAATTGTATCATAGTGTCACCTTTACTACCTGAGCAGTGAAATTTGAAGGCTCTAAATTGCTCAAAGGGCTGATGATTAGCACCTAGGTAGGTCTTAAACTATCAAACCCAGTGTTTTTCTATTCTTGAATTGTTAGTTGCTATCTTGAGAAAGATTTTCTTTGCATCCAGAAACAAAGGTGTGGCAAGCAGTTTGAAGAAAATGAACCAGCTGCTGCTCTGCATAGAAAATCACTGCATGGCACCAATTACAGATAATAAAGGAAACACTGGCAGAAATCCACTACATGATACCCCAAACCACTACTGTTTACACTCTGTGCAGTGTAAAAATAACCAATGACATCCAGCCATTGTTGTCCAGGTCTGCAAATCTGCATCCAATTTGATTATAGTGCCTGACAAATGAGAATGCTATTTCCAATTTCAGCCAGCCTGACAGACTATAACTGCAGTCCTGAGGCAGAATATTTGGTTTGTTCAGGACAAGCCTGAACTGGGATTTTGTTTTCTCTATTTTTAAGCCTTTTTCTGAAAGTTCTTCAGCACTGAAATGATGACATGATGCAGAGGAATTAGCTGAATAACCCAGTAAAGGCTCTTCTCAACAAGACTGCTGTATTTTACATCTGTCAGGAGTGCTGAGGTCTGGGTGAAGTTAAGGAAGGAGGCTTAGAGCAATTGAGTAAGGAGAGGCAGCAATGTATAAAGCAGAGTACCAGAAACAAGCAACACAAGCAACTATAAACCCTACTTGCAACAGATCAATTAGGGAATTAATGCTTTTTTTTTTTTTTTTTTTGTGGAATTAGGAAGCTAATGTAGGAAGATGACTGACTAGAAAATTATAGGGCACAAAAAGACAGCAGTACAAAGTACCAATGTGCAAACCAAATGAAAAAAACTTGTTCCAAAGCAGGGGCACACACTGCAGGTACCTAACTCCTATTCTTACTGTAAAATTAAAGTGTACATTAAGGAAATCTGTAATTAATAGTGTCTTCTATGAAACTACAGTAAACAAAACTATTCAGAAGAGCAGGAAGTGACATATGGTCACTCCTTCAAGGACACTGTTTCTGTTCCAAAGGTATATGAGCTTTTTATTTGAAGGGAGATGCAAAGTCATGCAGGAGAGTCCAGTCTCTTCTTGTCTCTCTGAGGAGATTTAAAGGACTCTCCATGTAAATGTAAAGGTGCTTCTGCAGTAACAATACTAAATGCTGCAGAATTACCCTGTCTGAATCCACTGATCAACACAGTAAATCCTAACTGGTGGCACAATGACAAAACACAAGCCAAATTTGCACAGTGCTTTGTGGATCAGCTGTGGCATTTTATCCCTCCTGAGATTACATGGGGTGTGCCCAGAGCTGCCTCCTTTCACAAGCACTGGTCACCTGGAGAGGTTACAGTTGAAACACTGAATTCCTAAATCATTAAATACACTGTTTTTATCACTATTCTTCATCATATTTCTCCCACAAATAGAAAACTCCAATAGTAACCTTGGCTAAGGATGGTGGCAGTGAGACTGGATTAAAGGACTGTCAATTTTTTCTGCTATCATTTTTATTAGATCCACAATATCTGACAGAGGTTTACAGAATTAACTACTGGCCATGTCCATGCCTGATCCCAAAGCTAAGAGCCAGTCCTAAGGCACACTGTCCTTCACACAACTCCATGTCTGTGCTGCAGACATCAATTCAGGGTGACACATCAGGCTCTATGTGTCTGTGCAGTGTGACACTGCACAAGAATTCATCAGGAAGGAAAGTCTTATATTTTTTAAATTATGATTGGTTTAAAATAAAATCTAAAACATAAAAAAAAATAGTTATAATGTAGAGCAGCCATGTTTTCACAAACATAACTAGAGATATTCCTGGGCAGAGATGTTTGAAGCCCAGGTGAAAAGGCTCAAGAGCATCTCTTTCTGTGGAACACACACACACGTGCTCTCCAATAGAAGAGATTTGCTCATTCATTTTTTGTCTGTGTGCTTAGGAGGTCCCATTCTTGTCTTTATCTAGACTGCATTTGATAATTACAGATCAGAGAATTATTGAAATCCATGAATATTTCCTTATGGAATTTTTCTGAAGCTTCTTCCTAGGAGGCAAGACACAATTATTTTAGGATGATCTTTGGATGCAATTGCTCCTAACAGTCACAGCTATCATGGTATTATTTCAGATGTTCTTCCTGGCTGCATTTACTGGGCTCTCTTTCTTCTTCTTTTTAGTGAAGAATAAATTATAAGTCTGTTTTGTTTTAAATCAGACAGACTTGGAAACAGCATAATAAGATATGACAGGTTATAGCAGAAGTCAGCTCCTGAGAATTCTCTTATTTCCCCATGCCAAATCTGAAGATGCCATAAACTCAAATCCTCCCTGCCAGTCATAAAATTTTAATTAGCTAAACTAAAAATACTGGTACTATTTACCACTGTTCTTATTTATTTCTTAAACTGCTAGACTCAACACTTCTAAAACAGGTTGCCTGTTTCAGCATACACGTGAGCATCCTATTCAGCTTCATTACAATTAATCAGTAATCTAGTCTCTTGTTTCTCACTGCCAAATGATAAATTAACTACTAGCTACATTCATAGATGGAATATTAATTTATACAATGCCCTGGGGTACTTCTGTGTAGTACAAGATGCCTCATGGACAGATATCATTGAAAGCTTCAGTAGAACTATGGAACAAAAAAGGAGTAAAACTAGTCAGGATCAGCTGAACTACATGAAAACAGTGGAGATCTGTGTCAGCAATTGTGGTAAACACCAATGAGATACAAAATATTAAACATGGACATTGCATGGAATAATGAATTCTTCTTTTAAATGCAAAAAACCAAGTAACTCTCTATGCAAAGAATAACCTTTCTAGGTTTGTGAAGAATAGTTTGACTTTTTCAAGGTCAAATTATGTTGTCAGAGTATAGCACTGTAAGTGTGTTGTGTAATGGGGAGATTTGCCAGTTCTGGAAGTGAAGTGATTTTTCCCCCAGTTGCTCTGCATCATCTGCTCGTGCTTCCCTTTACATGCATGAGGGCAGCAGAAGGATGCAGAGGTTCTGCCTCTGGCCTTGCCTGTTTCAGCATCCCTTACATGCTGCAGGTTTCATCTGGCAGGGTTTTTCAGCTTTCTAGAGCATGAAAATGACCTTTGCACAGGTGCAGAATGGATACACAACTGTTTGCCTCTTCCATTGTCTTCTTTCTGGTTTATCTGCATTTGTTCTAGTCTTTAAATACCAGAGATGATGAAGTACTAATTTTTAAGTGGTGGAAGAAAGTTCCATAAAATACTAATAATCTGGTGGCACTTGGTAGTACCAAAACATGTTTAAGATGCATTATATTACAAAACTACAGTATATACATTTTTTATTTAGTAGCTCTGAAACATAATGAACCTTCAATGGGGAAATTCTGTCCTCTGTTGGTTTTTCACGGTCCAAAGAAAACTGAATACAGGATGAGCTCTTGGTAAGAATATAGTGGGGCCTGTAGCCCCCTGCAAAATGCTAGGCTGCATTTTGAAAACTCACAGCACCCCAGCTCAGAATGATCAAATCAAGGCATTTGGTCATTTGAGCACAAACTGAGTTTTGAGCCTATCAGCAATCCAGAATGGCTCTCATAGCACAAGAAACACAGCACAGGAAAATGCTTGCCAAAAACAGAATAAAACCACTGAGAAAGAAACAGAGTTATTTTCAAATTTCTAGCATAACAATATTAATTATTATGAAGCTTTCTCTCATAGGGAATTTTTAAATTCTCCATTCTGAAATTAATCACTGCACCATATATAAAATAATTTCAAGCTTTAATTATAAAAGAATAGGCGACATATTTGAAAGCAGCATAGAGATTTAGCTAAGTCAGGCATTTCAAGCAAGGCTCACATTTTGGTGTCACCTTCTGTTCTTGCATTTTAATGTTTCAGGCATCCTGCTTTATGAGCAGGTTATCATTTATTGCACAGCAAATGTTGGAGAGCTCCTGCTCTCCCTGGACCTGGCAGCTCAGAACAGCATCAGAAACTGGTATAATCTCAAGATCTAGACTTCTACAGGGAATAAAGGATTTATTTATCAAGCATAGTGTATGGAGCTGCTCCTGCAGGAATATGAAAAATTGGTCTGCATGGAGTGTAAGACTCTGTATGAGCCACAGCAGACGCATTTACAGGCATTTGTCTGAGGTACCATGAGACAAACTTGCACCAGACTCAGCCACATCTTTTTTTACCACCTTTGCAAACACTTAGGGTCTTATTAGGCACACAGAGCACAGCGCAGAGAAGTTTGACTTCATTCCAGATGCAAGGTTTTTGGAAGGAAAAAGCATTGGATGTGGGCTTTTGGAAAGTTAATCACCAGATTTATCAGTAAAGGACACACAAAACCAGCATTTTTGATCAAGCATGCATCAAACCAAGGGAGGGCTCCCAAGGTGACTCCTCAAGAACCTACCAGGTTAGCATTACTTGTTCTATTTAAATTTAAAAACAAAACAAAATCCTGGACCTATCATGTATCATGATGGCTGAATAAACACTTAGTTCATCTGAGATAAAATTCATTAAATTAATAACTGCTGGATGTTTCAAACATCCAGCTATCTGAAAACCAAAGTCTGAAGATGAGGATTTATAAATTGCAAATGAAAGAACCAGTCCCCTGTGATATCAGGCAAATGAACAGCATGTTGGTAGATGTTAAATCCTAAAGCATAAATAATCTCCTTAAATCTACATCTGTGAAACCCAACAGTGAACTTAAAAAAATATCTGTCCTTTATGGTCAACAGAAAACAATTTAAGCAAACAAAAGATGAAAAATAGGGTAGCCAAAATGCTTTTCACTATTGGATTGTTGGATGTAGAGGACCTGGGTGGAATTGACCTGATTTGGTTGAAAAAAAATAGCCTACCATCCTACAATTTGCAATGCAAATTTCAGCACATTATTTAAAGCCATTAAATAGAAGCAATCAGCCATGGTTGGATCATCCACAGTAACCAGTATAATTTAAGTAATGATATCATTGTTTATCCTCACTTGGGGTGTGTGGAGTTTTACATTTAGGATGTTGTAGCTCCTTTGAAGTTGGTTTTTTTGGTTGTACAGACAAATATTTTGCTTTCCAAAAAGGTACCAAGCACTTACACAGAGGTTTAAACCTGCCAGCTGTAACATGCTGTGCATACTGAAAGACTAGGATCTTCTAACTCTATCAGGAAGAGTTAATTAGCAGGTGAATATTTAGATAAAGCCTATTTCCTGTTCTATTTAAGGATCTATTTCCAGATGTTACTGTAGTGTCACGCTAGGAAATATGTAAATTAGGTTGATCCAGACTGAGTTTTCTGAGGTGTAAACAGTCTCTCCTATTGTATTATCAATGCAAAGAGTAACATCTGAAGAAAGGCTTCACTTCACCAAGTTAGTGAAAAACACTTGACATAAAATTTGTTACCTAATTCTCCTATTTCACATAACAACCTGTATTTGGTTTGATGTGATTTATGCACTCACATCTTTCTCCCAAATCAATTTCCATCATTCCATTTTAAAGGAACCAAAGAGGTTATCTGCTCCTTATTTATACCAGCATCCACAGATGAATGCCATTAAGGGTGAGGGGTTTCTGGTGTCAAGTTGAAGGGCAAGAATGCCTTCATGTTCAAATTTATGCTCACATAGATCCAGGGCTGTAGCTCCATTTATATGCAAAGCTGCAAACTCTCTGCTTGGTTACTCAACACTCCAGCAATGACTGCCTATAATTTATAGACAGAAGATGACAAAGTGCCAGTTATGTAAAGAGCTTTGAGCAGATAAACAGACTAGTCTATGCAGATTTCTATCTGTGAAATTGCAATACCAAAGACAGTGCTCTTTTATTTTGGAGAACTGAGCTAATTTTTTTCTCTTCTTTTTCCCCTCAATATCTTCATTGCCTAAACAGAAGATTTCAAAGTTTCATTTCTTTTCTGATGCTACATAAAGTACAAATAACACTCATCTTGGATGAAATAAAATAGGCAATTAGCCCACAGTTAAAAGGATTCTTTGAAAAAATGTCACTTTGGCTATCTCAACTCTCTACTCTCTAGTTTGAAAAAGTTTCTCAGTAAAGGTGGAAAAACCCTTTTCATGAAATCTGCAGGCAAAGTTCAAGAGAAATTCTTTATTTATTAGCCTTTTCTGTGCTGGAACTGTAGGTATTAACTGTGTTGTTTCAATTGCTCCATTTACAGCTAGGAAGTGAGGCATCATTAGCTGTCTAGGCTGTGATGCACAGCTCTTTTCCCACTAGATCCTAATGGCTTGTAAAGGAGAAAAGAGGAATGTGGATCTTCTCTGGTTGGAGAAGTTGTTGAAAGCTGAAGAACTGAGTTTCTTCAGGCAAAGCATGGGAACAAAGCAATCCCTTTGTTTACTACTGAAGTTTATTCTCTATCTTGAGTGGTTCTGGTAACAAAATCAAGGGACTGAATACTTCTTAAAGTTTCTGACCATCTTTGGAAAAAAGCATCTTGATTTTAGGTGATTTCTGTAACAAGGTAACAGGATCTGTAGGATTCAAGCCTGATGCTATGAGATGATATCCCATAAATTGATCACTTCTGAGCATAGTTCCCCTTGCACATCAGCTGCCTGAAGGTCTTAGGAAGCATTCATTTTCCTTTGGACCTTCATGATGATAACTGCATGTTCACCTCACTTTTGCCAAGTCATTATAGGGTAGAGAAACTGTTCTAAATGAGACAGCAGATCCTGCTCTCTACAGGTGTGTGATAAAGCTGAAATAATGTCATTATGAAAATAAGAGTAAACAGAAATATTCCAGCAGAAATGGTAGAACAGATTTGCATGAGCCTTTGGCAGCTCATACTGTGCTATTTGTATTTGTATTTTTTAGTCTCTTGAATAATCTTGGACTCTGTGCATGTCACTCCTCCATGCTCATTAGCTTCACGAGAGCACAAGAGATGATAGCTGGCTATCTCTGCTTTGTCTTCTCTGCCACCCTGTGCTCTGCCAGGGATGGGAACATTGAGAGTTCCAGAGGTCTGTCAAAATCCTCACTATGTGAAGTGTTAAACCTACATTTGGGGCTGATTTTTTGGTTTTCTTCACACACAGGTACATAGACTTTCCCTATCAGTGACTGACAGCAACAGTGCAGCACAGAGCAGGGAGAACACTGAGAACTCACTGTTAGACAATATTCTAAAAAGTATTAATACAGCTTCAGCCATTCTCTTGGAGGAAGTGTACTCTGTGATTGAATAATATGCAGTGTCAGCAAGGTTAATTAGATTTACAGTTGGCCTAAACAAGAGATTAGGTTTTGGCTGCAGCTGGCTTAACTGCAGCCTGTAAAATATTGGCATTACACAGAAAAAAACCTCTGTGGAGCAGATCTGTTGGAGAAAAGGCACTAATCCTGCAGTGCAAGGTTGCTGTACCCCAAGGTTATAGCTGGGCAGCAGGATGGAACCTCATGCTCCATACCTGATACATTGACTAGCAAAGGACTAGGGGAATATTAATGAAATAACATTCACTAATATTCTGATGTCTTTAGAAATAGATGTATAAAAAAGCTAGTGTGAAAAGAAGAATTCCCCCAGCATTTGATTTCATTTGTTGTAAGATAAAGTTTTGCAAAATGTATTTAAATAAGCATGCATTTCCTAGGTTCTCAGTAAATGTACCTACACACTTGGCTAACACTTTCAAGAATTAGCATCTTTCCTTAAAGATGAAATGGTTGAAAAATCACTGAGGCATCACATTGCTACATTGTGGGTCAGTCCATTTTGTAGTTATCTATGAATTTTCCAATTCAGAACTCTGCATCTCTCATCACTAAACATGCAGTAAGTAGTTACTGAGGCAAGAATGTAAATGGCAGTATGAATATTGCTGATATGCTCAGTAATTTCATTATTTATTCATAAATAAACTGGTTTGTCTTCAACTGATGCTCAAGGCAATAGGTATATAAATTTTGGTATCTGGTTTAAAGTAAGTAATGTCTAAGTTGCATAAATATATAGATATATGGCACAAAGTATTATGGCTGGCAGAATAGGATCCTTAGAGGGTGCTAATTATGTAACTGTTGTGCTCATTGGAGAAGTCAAACACAGACTAATTCCTCTAGCAATTTGAACAACTTCTATTCTTCTATCACTAGGTCAAATCTGTTTCAGCTTTCTAAGCTTAAGTGTTACCAACACCAACTGGATTAACAGAACAGCTAGCCCCTGGCAGTCTCTGGTGGTAACCAGAAGTTCCTGTGTTGCAGCCCCAGTCCTGCTGGGCTGTGGGCATTCCCAGGGACAGGAGCACTGCAGGGAAGGCTGCAGCTCAAAGCAAAACTGAAGTCTTCAAAGATGCTTGAGCTGCACCCAGGTCAAATCAAAGGTCAACTTCCAGCCACTTAAAGATATGCCACAGTGTCTTAATAACAGAAATTGTCCCCTAACACTGTGTGCACCTTTCCTGGGCTCTCCCAATGGACTGGCAGGGTCCTGGAAGGCTTCCCTGCAGGATCCAACTTTGTACCATCCTATGTAGCCTAGCATTGCAAGGGTATAATCAGCTTCTGCACCTCCTGGTATCAGCCCCTTTACCAGATGCAAACCCTAACAGCCGCCTTATATATTCCTTTCCATTTAATTCTTCCTCTTGTATTTGCTATAGTCACAACTTTCAACTGGGGGCAAATAAATCCTAAATTATGTGTGTTGTGGAAAAGTCCATTAATCAAAATTTCATCAGCTTAAGTATTCTGCAGACATTCTTGCCACAAAGAGCTTAAAAATCTATAAGTCTACAGCTGAAAAATGAATAAATCAGACTTTGGGGAGTTTGCTTAAAAATCGAACACACCCTCACTCCCACCCCCAGTGACACAGTACTAGTAAAGGAAACAATAATGAAAATAATGTAATAACTGCAAAGCCACCCTGTTATAGTCTCCAGAGCAGAGAGCTTTTTATCCACATGCTATTCATATTTACATAGGCAAAATGTTTAATATGTTAATCTACAAAGTTAATTATTTTTATCTTTGTAGTTTAACTCAGCAAGAAGGTTAACAGTAAAATGCAACTAAACAGTAGAACCAAATTAAGATTTTCCAGTTAGGTACACTTAAGTTATATTCTGTAATACTTACAGATATATCTATAATTCAGGTTTTACTAAAGGTTTGGTCTGCATGTTATTGATTAAATCAAATGTTTCACAGTCTTTTGCTACCATAATATGAGGTTATATTGGCCTGGTACCACTTTTTTATACTATTTTTCCACTATTCTTTTTTACACTTTCTTACCACTATCCTTCTCCTCTGACAGATTAATTGAAACAGAAGTTACCAAACTGTGAAGTCTCTTTAGACAGGTCAATGTTTTGAGCAAAGACAGTCTGCTGCTGCCTTCCACCAAGGGGTCCTGGACACTTGGTTGGCTCACAGGCTCCAGTACAATAGGTTTTTATCTTTTTTTTCCAATGACCTCCATTTCATTCAGGATGCTACTGTGGTATTTAGTTAACTTCCCCATCTATGGTAAACTTCAGACTTTACTGTTTAAGAATTTCTGTTTGAATTTCCCCCATTGTGTGAGGGTCCCTCAGGATGATCCTGTGCCAAGGAGCTGTTGGAGGGAGGAGGGGCCAGGACTGCCCCAGGGTCACCTGAGGAGCCCCAGTCCGTGTGCCAGGGTGACCAACATGTGCCAGCCTGACAGGGAGGGGCAGCCTCAGCTGGCAGCTGATAAGGACAGAGATAATATCTTAAAGACAATATGGATTTCATCCTGTCAAGAAACAAGACTCATTGTGCCAAGGCATGGGGAGGGTGGGAAAGTTAGAGCAGTGATGAACAGCTTTTGTTTCCTAACTTTCCAGAGGGATTTACCAATATTGTAGCAGGTTACTACATTACTTAATTACTACTTTAAATAGAAATATCATTGAATAGAGGAAAGTATTTAACACCATGGACTGTTCACTGATAAAACAGCTGGTTCAGAAACTCTGGTTGACATCTGGCTTGCTTATATTTATCATGAGTGGTTATAACTATGTAAAGTACCATCAGAAAGAAAGCTGGTAACTCCAGCTTAGTACATTCAAACAGATCCTAGTTAATATTAGGGAACTTGTTTCTACCACAACTGCTGTAGCACTGCAAATCACGAGAACTCCAGAATTAAAGGTATACTGTCCACAAATGTTTAAAGTACAAACTCATAATTTCTTCATTCCTGGAGCCTGAGTATAAGCTCAAAGCTGTGATTCTCACACATCAGATGCTGGAGCCTAAACTAAACCATGAAATATTGTACTATAAGATGTCAACATATCTAAGTTAAATCAATGTTGGCTCAAGAATAAGACAGGTATTTTACTGAATTGTGACAAAAAACTTTAAAAGTAAATATAGATACATGCACAGGAAGGAAAATAACACAGTTGCGAAGGTATAGTAGTGGTGTAATATATAATTCCCCTCCATTTTCCCCCAAAATCAATATCTGTTAGTTGGTGGGTCAGTTGTAATGCATACAAATTGAATAATAAACGGAGGACAAATACCAAATTAAACACATGCTGTACAGATCATTTATTATCACGGCAGATAGGTGGGGAATAGATGTGGAAAAATCTTAAGGTGGTCTCTTTCCAAGTTCTTATCACAACAGATACCTTTTACTTGGTGAAAACTGAGACTTCCACCTACCACTGAAAAGATAGAGAAAACCCCTTAATTATTAACAAAAAAAAATTTAAAAAGCAAACACAAAAGCCAGTCAACCAAACCAAAAGGCAAGCAAACTAAAAAATTCCTACCAATACAACTGAGTTAAAGGCACATTCCTGATACTACACAGGTATTTTCATGGCAACTCTTCCATCATAAAGCCAGTAGTCATTAACCAGAAATGAGGAATTCTGCCACCAACCACCTTCATAATGCTGGAATCTACAATACAATGCAAAGCACTGTTTACTAGGAAGTGTTCCCTTCCAGGGCTCATTTTATGCCTCTAATGCAGCACTGAGCATGGAATTTCTAGTCACCAACAGAATTCCTTCCCTTTCATTCATCTAATATGCAACAGCTCTTATCTCCTGGGCCATAACATGTCAAATACTTCTACATAATTAAAGCCACACTGATTGACTGGCTAAGAATATCACAGGGATAAGTTTCTTTTTAAAGCTGCCTTATCTGTAATCAAGAGTTGTCTTCCACGAACACAAGATTTTGTGCCTAAAGGACATTTTATATATATCTACACACACACATATATAGAAATAATGTTCCTTTCTCCTCCACAATACATCAATAACAAGAAAGTATCATCATACTCCGATTTCACTCTGTTGTATTAAATTGGAGAGGACAAAAGATGGCAAAAGGCACTCAGTAAGGCAGGCAAAATGCATATTTTTTTAGTATGGAAACTATGATGAATATTCCTCCTTTAATACAAACCTTTATTGCACTCCCAAACAGAATCTTTCCATATTTCATTGCTTCGTGCATATCTTAGATTTGTTGTGATGCTGGGGTTTATTTTAGAAAAGAAAAGTAAAATCTGTAGAGGCCAAAAAACCATGAAGAAATTGGTGATGAGGCTTATGTCTTGTCAGGTTATTTTATATTTTAATGCACTGTTAACAGTTCATTCTTTTTAAATACAAATCTAAGGGCAAATTTAAATATCAAGGCATGCAATCTGGTAGCATGGCAACAACGTGCTATGCTGCATAGTAAGAATTTGGAACTATGCAAGCCTGCTTCTTTCCTATACTGGATCATTTTATGAGAGCAGAAATAAATTTATGTTCTTTGTAATTGCCCTGATGATTATTTATCTATTAGTGCCTGTAGTGGTCTTTGAAACTCAAGACAGGACAGCAACCCTGTGCAGCCTGGTACCAGTGAGAATGGCCATCCTTACCAACACAAAAGCTGCAGATTAGAAGAATAAAAAAGAAAAAAAAAAGGATATGTTTAGTAACAGTGTTTAATACAAGATTTCATTCCCAGGAGAGCAATTTGGTATGGATTTGAGGAGCATAGCAGCTCTGAAGCAGTCTTGCTTCTGCATGAGAAACAGGCAATTCCATCTCCACACACTCCCCCAGATGTGTTGAAAAGGCATCTCTCAGCTTTCAGAGTATGAGTTTTGAGACCTATTTTAAGGTTTTACTAAACAAAAAAGCTGCACTTACCCTTTCACTGAAATAATTTTTGTGGCAGCTCGTATCAGTGATTCTTGAGAGTAACATCAATTTATTGCTACCATTTCACTCTTGGTGATTGGGAAAAAATAAAATCCTTTGTCGTTCTAGAACAGATTCTAGTCTGTGCCACCCTCATTCTCTTCAGTTAATCCAGTAACTCAGGCATATTTTACCAAGTTGCTGGAGCAGGAAAAGGCAAAGTTAACTATCACTTCTGATCCTGAAGGGCACACTGGGTGACCAGGAGTCCACCCAAGCACCTTTGTTCTGGGTAGTGGACAAAGGCAGTAAAGATGTGGATGGCATTGTGGGAATATTATTTTCTCTTTTATTCTTCTCATAAAGATCAGGTACTTCACTGAACCTGTACAGTGAATGCCAAACACAGCTACTCCTTCTGGGAGGTTTTTCAATACTGCTTGGATTGGTGCTGTCCCTATGGAACTGGTGCTTGTCACCACACATTCCCATGTTACATAACAGCCCTTGGCATTTTGGACTCCAGTGGTCAAATCCAGGTCTGCACCCTCACCAGAACACCCATGGTCAGTGTTACAGAGCTGTTGTTTGGGTTGTGAGCTGCTTGTTGCTGGTTTTGTACATTGAAGATAGAAAGAAGTAAATGTGCCTGCCATGACCACGTTATGAGTTTGTAGCTGAATCTAATCTCTGTACTCAGGTGAAAGACTTCTAAATCTTTCTGTCTCACACTTAATCTTCATTAAATTAATAAATAAAATAAATCTTACACTAAATCTTCAAGGGTCAGATCCTGTGAACCCTTAACACAAAGGCAGAATACATACACAAAAAAAACTTGTAGGGTCAGGTCTCTCTTGGAGAATATTTCAGAAATAAAAAGGATTTCACTCCTCAGAAATTATTAGAGTTACTGTACAATTGACTTGGGAAGAGAAACTTATACAAAGGTTGTAGCTAGAAGTGCATCTGTGAAGAGAATCTCTCGGTAAAGAGAACAAAAGCAATCTGGAAAATAATGCAAATTGATGGTATGCTTACAAATATTCCTAATATCAATGCACAAAATAAAATTCAAAAACTCCATTCAATTAATAGACTGGAAATATTCAATCTGCCTTTTAAGTAATAAACCAATATAATTTTCTATGTGGCTGAATCTTCATTATTAGGTCTGTAACTAGCAGGGCTATTTCCTGAAGGAAACTTCATCTTACTAATTCAAACCAGACAACTACCCTGAGATACTCCTCATGCAGCTCCCCCTGCAAGCCTGGGTTGGTATCAGTGGATGTCTGCATTGCAGAAGTACTGTTTGAAAATCCTTGTCTGGACTGCAAACCTCACATTGCTCATAACTGACATATTTTGTATACCTTTTTGCCAACTTTCCTTTCCTCTTCATTTCCTTCTATTTCAAAAGAAAATGATGCCTTCATGCATGAGTATACTCCAGAGGATGCATCCCCAGCAGCATTTCACGTTATCTGAGGACAATGACACTTTCCCCTGCCATCCCTACCTACAGGGCCTCTAGTTCTTCCTCTTTAGCTCAGGTGGAAGCACCTATGAATCCCAGAGTTTTCCATACCAGTCTTTGCTCAGCTCTAACTTACTCCTCTTGAAGTGCAAATCGCCTTCCTCTGCTGCAGCATGTGAATGAAGACAGTACTGCAACAAAAAAGGAAAGGCATGTCATGTACTCAAGTGACAGTGCATTCACCTACCAGCATCAGAAACAAACTGTTCAGTCCATATGTTTTCTACCAGTTGTGCAAGGCCTTCCATCCAAAAAAACAGGATTGTTAGCCAAGAGAAGACCTAAGTTCAGACAAAACTGAGAATTTGAATGGGAGTTCTCTTCTCATGGATGTCATGGCAAAGCTTAAGTGGTGCATGTTCAGCTTGTGCAGACAGCAAAAGCCTAAAGCACTACACACTTCACCAGTCACATGGTGCTGTCTGGAGCTGCTTTTCATGCAGCTCTCATGGGTCCTCAGGAAAAAATAAATCATACATGTAATACTCTTCCCAGCAGACTAAAAGCATTTGCCAGTACTTATAATGAGCATTTGACTCAGCGACTGCAAGTTTTTTGAGTGCCTAAAAACCAGCAAATTCTGCTTTCAGTCCTTCCTCTTAGCTTGTGAAGCTCATGTGACTGCATCAGTGCTTTATTTTCTCTAGATGTAACAACTGCCATTACATCTCTTGCACAAATGTTGCAAGGCTTTAATTGCTCATAGTGGTGCCAAAAGATACCTCTCAGTAACAGCTCTTGCTTGCAAGTAGTATGCAATTCTTTTTGTTTATTTCAAGTAAATATCTCTTCCTTGGGAGGCTTATAGCAAGGTATTCGTTTGTATTAATGTAATGTGCTATTTCACACATAATGGACGCTAATATATCATACTGATATTGTATCATCTTTGTTGAGATGCACAGATTAGTCCTCAAATGGAAACTCTAAATCTTTCTTTAAAAATCTGACTTCTGGAAACATGTCTGCTTCTTGTATCATGTGCAGATAGGCACAAACAGGATCATAACACTTCAGGTTGTTAGGAATGTCAGAGATCTCTTGTCCAGCATTCTGCTCAAACCAGGGTCATCAGTGAGCCCTGACCAGTTTGCTGAGGGAATTATCCTGTCTGGTCTTTACAGTGACCATACAGCCTCTCTGGGCTACCTGTCTCCATGTATGATTGTCCTTGTGAGGGAAAGTATTTTGCTTGTATCCAGTCTGAACCTTGGTTTCAATTTATGCCTTTTGTCCCTCATTCTTTGGCACACGCCACTGGGTTGAGTCTGGGATCAGTTCCATGAGGAACTCCTCACAAGGACTGGAAGGCTCTGTTAGGTCCCCCATAGCCTCCCTTTCTGCAGGCTGAGCAAGCCCCACTCCCCACCCTCTGCTCAGAGCTCAGCCTCCAGCCCCCACTGAAATCACTTCAGTTGGATCTGCAGAACCCCAGGTCTTTAATAACTCCTGTACTGGGGGAGCAGAACTGGACCCAGGGTTGTAAATGTCACCTACTGGGGGCTGAGCAGAAGGGAATCATCACCTCCCTTGGTGTCCTGGCTGCACTGTGTTCACACAGACCAGGATGCTCCTGGCTGTCTTTGTGGCCAGGGGTTGTGGCTGGTTCATGTCCAGTTTGCTGTTCACCAGCACCTCTGGGCCTTTTTGGCAGGGCTGCTCCTCCACCTCTACCAGTGCTCAAAGCATGAAATGATTGCTTTGTTTATTTAAACACAGGGAAATGGGTTTAAAAAGTCTGCAGAAGCATCTGAACCCTGATGTGTTCAAATGCTACAAACAAGATTTTTTCTGAAACAAACCAGAATCCTCCATGTCTCTCTGCGAGCTGGTAGCTTGGAACAGGTCACTTTCTCCAATTTCTCCACCCTCAGCACAGGAATATTAACTGAAAGATGTTTAAACTATGGTATTTTCACAAATTATTTCTTAGCAAATGTTCTTATCAGCTGGAGAGATGGTAAAATTATGCTTCTTGAAGTGGTTTCTCGTGTTCACAGCCTTAAGCAAAGGTCACTTTTTAAAGACCTAGCTTGTTTAAATTCGTGTCCAGTCCCCAACCTGAACCAGCATTAATCAAGTAACTACACAAAACATGCTTTTAAAGATTCCTTCTTAGAACTGTCATACTTTGACCAAAAGAGCTGAGCCTTTATGGCCTTTGCAGGAACACTTTTCCTTTACTATCAGAGGATCAAGAGGGAGCAATAACGTAGCTGCTGCTGCATTTTTAAAAATAGCTTCAGATATTTCCAAGTGCAGATAGGGGCTAAACTATCAGAGAATTTAGAAACTCTGACAGTCAGGGTTTATAAGGACAGTTCTGCAGCATGAAATCCTATGAGCTCCAAATGGACTCACAAGTACAGTGGCTTTGACTTCAGCAGTTTAGCTCTTGCAGAACAATGTATGAAAGAAAGGCTCTTTCATCTTGTCTGTCCCATGGATGATACAATGATAAATTGCATCTTATGCTTGACATAAATGTCAATCTTTTGCTTCTCAAACACATAACCTGCACATACTGTATTTTATCTTAAATGGCAATAAGGACTTAAACTAGAATTCCTTCTCTTTAAAACTATGTTATATTTGAAACACTGTGGCTTACACAGAACCACAAAAAACTATGACAGTAATTGTTTCTCTTTTTCACTTCTACTTATTAATTAATGAGGGATTCTTGGGTCGCAGGCACAATAGATAAATACCTTTTCTGCAAACAGATTTCCAGCCCCTCCTGGGAGATTATAGGGTGGTCTTGACCAGGTAATGTAACTGAAAACACTACTTGCATTTTTCAAACTGGTCACAGTCATTTCAGACTTTTCTTAAACATCACTGCAATGCACATTATCTCTGTACTATACACATTGTATGATCTCTTGTCTTTATCTAAATTTCTTTTCTGGTATGTCCTCACTACCATGCAACAACCACCAAAACATCACTGAGGATGCAAAGTACATAAATCTGAAAGCACAGATTGCCAGTTGAGGCAAAATAAGGCAGTCTTTGACTTTCCAAGATGCAGCTCTAAATGCAGTATTCCCTTCCTTTCCCCCACCCCCAACCCTTTTGTTATGGCAATACAAGGCACCACACACAGACATTCAAAAAACTGTTCAATAAGAGGCAAACAGACCATGCTATAATACCTCGTGCTGTTTATCCCACCAAAAATCAGGTATTCTTAACTGAGCACCCTTTTCCCTCCAGATCTCATGATGAAGGGAACGGGCAAAGAGCAGATCAAAGGCTCTGATCCCTTTGCTAGAGTGGAGACATGAAATCAGAACCAAATACAAACTCCGAGCGGTATTGCATTACAGGAGGGCTCCTCTCGCTTTTCTTTTCACTCTTATTAAGACAAACGGACTTAAGCCTCCCGCCCTCCCAGCAGACGCTGGCATGATGCGGATGCTGCACGGCCAGTGCCCGCGTTACAGGAGCCGCCGTCCCGGCACGGCGGGGCTCAGGCGGCCGGGCTGGGCTCGGAGCTCGCCCCGTCCCGGGGGAGCCGAGCGGAGCCGCAGCCCAGCCCCGGGGGAGCGAGCGGAGCCGCAGCCCGGCCCGGGGATCGCCGCCGGTTCTCCCTCGCCTGCCGGGGGGCGGTGGCGGCGCCTCCGGGGCACAGCGGGGACGAGCGGGAGTGCGGCAGCCCCCGGTGCCGAAGCCCCGCGCAGCCGACCGCGGCAGCGCCGGCCGCTCCGCCATGCCGCAGGGGCTCCCCTTCACCTCGGCTCCCCGACCGCTCGCGGGCAGCTCGTTGCCAGGGGATGGGGATGGGGATGGGGATGGGAATGATGAGGATGAAGATGAGGATGGGATGAGGCGGGGGTAACCGCTCGCGGGGAGAGCAGCCCCCAGCCCCGATTCGAGGGGAGCATCGGCCGTGCTAGCGGGGTCAGGGGCTCCCCGCTCTCCTGAGGGGACCCGCGGGTTTGCTGCCGCCCCACCCCCGACGGAGCCGCCGGTGTCCGCGACGCCCCGGCCGGCGGTCGGTGTGTCCGTCGGTCGGTCAGTCGGTCGGTCAGCCCCCCGCCCCGCTCCCCCGGTCCTTACCGCGGTGCAGCGGCGGGGCCGGTCCCGGGCAGCGGGGCAGCCGCAGCCGCAGCCGCTCTTTTGTGTGGCTGCCGAGCGCCGCACACCGCGGCGGGCCCGCCCGGGAACCTGCCTGCGCCAGCGCCCGGGAACCTGCATGGCGCATAGCGCCCGCGCCGCCTCACGGCCCCGGCGGCAGCGAGCAGGGGGCGGCCCTGGGCCCCGCAGCCCCGGGGGCTCGGCGAGACGCACTGACCTGTCCGCCATCCACCGCCAGACCGGGGCCGGGCGCCGGGCCAGCTCCGCGGGTGCCGCACTCCTCAGTGGCGTCCAGCCACAGGACGAGGGGCAATGGCCATAAACTGAACACAAGTTTCACCTCAGCGCGAGGGAGAACTTCTTCACACTGAGGGTGGCTCAGCGCTGGAAGAGCTGCCCAGGGAGGGTGGGGCGTGTCCCTCTCTGCAGACACTCCGAGCCCAGCTGGACGCGTTCCGTGCCACCTGCCCCAGGTGTCCGTGCCTCCCAGCAGCCCTGGCTCAGCGCTTGTGTCCGGCACTGAGGGCACTGAGGGGAGCAGGCTCCGGGCCCGGCCCCGCTCCCCTGCCAGCCCCCGAGGGTCGCTGGGTGCCCCATCCCGCGGTGGCACTGCCCAAGGCCGCTCTGTGTCCCCAGGGAGCCGCTCTGGCGCTGGGCCGGAGCTGAGGGTGTTTTCTGGGAGTCTCCACAGCATCTCTCTGCGCATAACATTCCTGAATGCCATGTCATCCTGCTAGGTGATCACCTCACCTTTCCCTGCTGCTTGAGGTGCTCCAGTGCAACAAAAACCCAAACACCAAAAGTTTGAACATTATAGCAAGGGACAGCACTGGACTCAGTCATGTTCCATTATATGACCAGATTTATGAGAACAAATTATTTTTGTGCCCTTGTGCAAATAATACATAGATCCACCCCTAAAGTTTAATAATGTAGGATTCAATGTGTACTATTTAAAAGCTCACTGAAGAGGGTTTCTCCAAGAACATTTCTTATGGTGGATGATAAACACAGTTGGTTCCTCAGGCCTTTTATTAGAAACCTCTAGATCTTTTAAGGGCAGCTAGATGATACTGATTATTTTGTATATAAAGAAACGCATATCTTAGGGCAATTCTGTCCGGCTTTACTAATAATTATACAAATTTGAGACAGTAGCTAATCAGCCAGATATCAGTGTTTACTGTAATAGCTGTGTGCTCAGCATGGTGCATGTTCATTTTGCCCTGGTGTTAGCATCAAGGCACATCCCATGAGCATGCACAGGTCCTTCATGGAAACACCGTTTTTTAGGCGGAGGGTTTTAGTTTTTAGTTTAGTTGTTAAGATTTTTTTTAAGACTCTCCATTTGCTGCTGAGAGGCTATTTTCTGGCATGGTTTTCTATGGTGACTTTTCCCATCTGTCCCTTTCTACATCCCAATTACTTGACAGATTTTGGTTTCCTTTTGAAGATACTAAAAACTCAAAACATTACCCAAACTGTAATGCAGTTTTACACAGAACTGCAGTGTATCTGCAGATATAATCTGTAGACAGGTTGTTTAAACATTTGGCAAATGATCTTTTAATTAGTATTATTAATTCTCAAAATTGTTAACTTGATGAAACAGCCTCATATACATAATAAAGTCTCACTTTATCAAAATACCAAAAGTAGTATTTCCAGCCCAATAGGGCAGGAGTTTTTTTAATGAAGTTACTGCAGCTGCAAGTATTGTACCACAACTGACCTCTCAAAGACTTCAGAGGTCCCAAAGGGATTGGGATATATTTTTTAACTTTTTAAAATTTAAGTTTCTAACAAACATTCTCCCTCTACGTCATTTTGGAGACAGTGACTCAGACAGATGGTTATTATGGAAAATTACATACCAAAATGGAAGGTAAAAATAGGGTGCACGAAACCAGTCCATGAATATATCTCTCTTACTCTTCAATTTCTGGAAATAATCATTTCCATAAAAGCCAGCCATGGGTGCAGAGTTGGATATTCCCCCTATTTAATGCAAATTGCGCATCACCACATATGCTTTCAGGGTACCTGCAGTTACAAATTAGTTCAGATCTTAAAATCATATTTTGAACCTGTCTTTATTACTGAAAAAAATGCAATGTTAAAAATAAGTAAAAATTTTCATTCAAGATGTACTTCATAGAAGATTTTAGTACCTATTTACTATTTTTGTGTTAGCAGTAACGGTTGAAAGGCCACTTTAGATTAGACCTAGAAGTCATTAAATACTTCAAAATGTATCATTACGTTAAAATGTATCAGAGAACTCCCTCATTTGTGAATCTATGTTATGAATTTAGCAGTTAGCAATGCTTTTTGACAATATACAAGATAGTGCAAATGAACATTAAAATTGACAGTTGACATCATTTTATAGATATTTAAGGATTATACAAGACACAAACATCCATCCTTCTTTATAATAAGATAAATATTTATTTCATAATTTGTTCAAAGTGCTTTGAAAATGCTTGTCCAAGGTGACAGATTTTGCATTCCTAAGTAGTTGAGCTCTTCCATTGTGAAATGTCAGCCCTAGGTTGATTAATTTATACATTGCTGTTAGTTTCCATTTTCATAGTAATTAACTAGTTGAACTTGATGATCTTATTCTGTTTGACAGCCTCAATTTGGCCAACATGGCAACTGCTTTGGTAAAAAAACTGATATTGAAACAATTAATTCTGAGTTTTTCTCTTGGTTAAGGGTTCCTATGTGCAACTAACCCACGTCACAGCACTACAGGAAGAATTCCTTCTAAGGACAGAATCAAATGAAGTGCCAAGGATATCATTGTCCATACACTCCTAGGGTAAGTACCTCCACCAGATAATGTAAACATCTCCATGTTTATGAGAATTCAGCTTGATATGGTAATGATGAAACCAACAGAATTCAGAATGAAGTTCAGGTGCATTAATAGCAGAAGAAGCATGACAGGAAGGGACTTTTTGTAGAATTGCAAAGCTGTAAAGGTTAGCTTTCTTTTGAAAAGCATGCAGTTAGTTCTTTTCTCAGCTTTTTAAGTTTGCTTCTAGTTTTGTCTCATCATAAGGAATGGGATTAATTCTGCAGCCTGTTCACCCCCTCCCACCTAGGAGTGACTTGAGGGCTGCAGAGAGGAAGCAAAAAAAGATACTTTGCATCATTTAATTATGAGCTCTTTAGCTGCCTGAGTAATGTTGATGGAGCCCAGAAAAATGTGTCTTGTCTGCCTTAGGCAGCATAAAATGGGAACATGCTTCAGCTCAGAGGGGGAAAAAGGCACATGGAGAGATTGGAACAGGGAATTCGCACTTGACAAATGGCACAAGCGTGAGAAAATTTACTGGCAAAATACTAACACTCCATCTTCTGAGAAGCTTGACATTATCAGAGAAGATGGTTTTGCTGTTTTAAAAAATCCACCAAACAGACAAAAAAACAAAAAAGAAGAGCCTAATTCCCTTCCAAGATAATCAGGCTCCAGTTACTTGAATCACTGTTGTTCAGGGGTGTATTGTTAAATGTCCCTCCACTGAAAGGAGCAAATCACAGTTCTCTCATTCCCCAGTTTCCATCCCTGAATTTCCACTGTTTTTCTGGGTGTTACTCCCCTCTTATAATCATGGCAGTGACAAAGAGTAAGGCCCAGGTATGTAAGCCTTGTACCAACCCCTTGGTAAGTCAGAACAACCACTTGTGAAGGCTGCCTGCCTTAAGGTGAAGGACTACACAGTTGATAGGGGCTGATTGTGTTCCCACTGAAGTCTAAGGGCGTTAAGTTTATGGACAGGAAACTTTGTTATGGACAGGTGTCTCAGTTGTAGCTGTCTTCAGCTCCCTTGGATATTCTCTAAGTCCGTAGCTCCAGAAAGGGAAATCCTCCTGTCCTGTAGCACACACCCGAAAAGTAGAGGGGTCTGATCCCATCCAATTTTAAGAGCTTTTAAGAACATGATCCACTTTTGTGTACTGACTAATTTGCACACCTAAACTCTCTTTTGCAGGGCTGGGGCTGTCTGTGTGCTGACATTTTCTTGACTTCCACCTCAGGAGTAGTCAGTAAAAAGGTATGAACTGTGAGATAGGAGCACAACTTAGATATCAGGAACAAAATACATCAGTTGACTTAGAGCTGATGGGCAACCTCATGCCAGTCAGTCAGGAAAATTGCTGGTTACTAGCTAACAAGTAATACTAGCTTCACAACCATCAGGTGGAGCAAGTGTTTACTTTAAAATGTCTGCTCTCCAGCACTGCCTTGTAGGTGCACAGTTTGTGGTGACTGGGAGTGGGGCTGAGCCTCATCCCCAGTGGGCACAGCTGTGAGCAGCAGGGGAGCAGCACTGCCAGCAATGAGCCAGGGAGTGCCCAGGGGCACTGACCAACACCCGAGGGCACAGAGGGCACTCAGGTGCAGTGCATCAACAGGAGGGGATAAAAGGCTGGGCTAAAGAACAACAAAGAGCAGAGATCTGCAGCCTTCTGCAGCGATGTTCCTCTGTATGGGCAGAGGCCTGAAGCCTTCTGATGAGGTGTCACTGGGTATGGGTGAGTGCTTGAAGCCTGCTGGTGGCATGGGGATGCTCTGTGTATTGTGGCTGTGTCAACTGTGCCATGTGCTGTGACACTACCTCAAGCTGCTTACTCTGTTCATAGATATCACACACAGAAGTCCATTTCCTTCTGACAGGCCAAAGAAATGGAGAATGAACCATGGGAGGGCGGTTTCTGTTGCACCAAACCAAGGGTATTTGGTTTAAAGGCTTCTGTTCAATTATCTTAACCAATGAGGCTTTTAGTACTGGCATTCCTATGCTGGCTTTGCAGAAAAGGTACCTCCTTGTCTTTGACAGAAAGAAAAGACAAAAGCAGCTTTGCTCATAGAATGTCTCCTAGAATGGCTGAATCATATTTTAGGGATATTAAATCTTCCTGCATTTCCATCGTAAGTGTTAGGATTTCTAAATTTAAGCAGTTTAGAATTTAGATCACAAACTGCCCTCTAAACAGTGATTTGATGAAATGTAGGAACCCTGTGGCAAGCTGTGTCTTTCTTAAAATATGACAGAAGGAGTATTTATTTTAAGTACAAAACTATCTTGTTAAAAAATATCATTGCTTTGTAGAGATTTTTTTGAGAAGTAAAATTCATGAGGAAGTGGCAATGTCTTTAAAAACATGTTTAAATTTCAGGTCAACATTATAGTTGTATTTTGTTGCTGCAAGCATGACGTATGTTGCAAATAATTCCATTAAGTAAAAAGTTGTAGACTAAAATCATCTTGATATTAAGCTGATGGTTCTTACTGCATATGCAGAGATGTAGGAAAATTTAAAATTCAGATTGTAGTTAAGCTAGGAAAGTATGACTTTTTAAGGCTTGAGAAGACTAAAGAAATAATAAGTCTTCTATTTCTACAACTGAAATGTCAAAACAAACCTATAAAAGAAAGCATCAGGAAAAGACTGCTTGGGTAATATACAGCAATAAGGTGAAGTCTGTTCATAAAAAACAAAACTGCCTGCAGCCTGTGACATCAGCATACTGGTGTGGTCTTTAATGCTAACAACTGTACAGAAGCAAGACTTATGTGGTGTGTGTTTGCCACTGATTTTGTAATTTGTTCTGCACAGGAAAACCTTATTTGTAAAGTAAGTGAAAAGGTTTATTGCTGCTTGTTCATGTCTCTTCAAGATGTCCTTCTCTGAGAAAGCTTGAGGAAAAAAAGCTTTAAACAGCCCTAAAATGAAAATAAAATGTCACAACTGCGTTACAGTATGAAATATATGTCAGGTAAGTAGTTTTCAGGTTCTCTTGTTGCATTGCCTGCATATCCACAAAGTTCATAAAACAATTGAATGATGATTTGTGCATGCTAACTTCCTTGGCAGTAATTGTTATGCCAAGAAAAACTTATTTACTGATTGCAGACATCCATACAATAATATATGGGTTTTTTATTACATGAACCAATCAATCAGTGTGAAGCACAGATGGTGAATGGTGAAAAGAGAAAACATAATACCTTTATTTCTAAAGAAAATGTTGTTGTCACTGGGAAGTGGGTCTCTGCTCTGAAATGTAGAGCAAAATAATGCAGCTTGACCTAGAAACTGTACAGTTTCTGTGGCTACAGAGGTTAAATCTTGCTGCAAACAGGCAACAAAAGATAAATTACTGTGGTACATTTGTAACTCAGCTCGTGTATTTGTGTTCAGAATCACAGAGAATCCAAGAAATGCCAAACATTAATTCTGAAAATTAAATTGGCAACAAGAGTAAAGACAGACCCTAAATGTGTAGCACTGTTTCAGTACTCAAAAGCTGCACTTCATCCATGGGCACTTCAATGAACTTGCAAAGACTGAATACCACATCAATATTCCCAGCACCAGCTCAGGAACTTCACAATTCTTCTATTGTTTAATTTATGAATATTGCAGCTCAAGCTTGCTCAAGTTCCACAAGGACTCCATGGCAATCTTTAGGGTGAAGAAAAATCACAGGTTTGCCATGTGCACCTATTTTTGGCTCTTCACTCAATATTCGAATCTTTTTTTTCTTCAATTCTGTCATAGCCGCTTTTATGTCATCAACCTTTTAAAAAAGACACAGTTCAGACAAATTAACATTTTGCACTGTATTATGCAGACTTTACATTTAGGAGCAATAACAATTCCTTACTGAAATGTTATTTCTAAGTTCTAATGTAATTCTGAAAATAAGTTATAAACCATTTAAAAACATCTAGTATTAAAAATACTGCAGGAGTTTGCATTTGTTGTTTGAGGATTTTATAAAATACCATTTAAATGGACTGTGCAATATTTAAGAAATTAATAAACTGAAATTGCTCATGCACAAAGGCCATTGACTTTTTTTTTTGGTTACTTTATAAGGCATCCATAAATAATCTAAATTCTGCACTACTTTCTGCTCTCAATAAGTAAAGAAAAATACCTCCCTTTATAAGTGATGACAGAGCACTTAGTCATTAAATGGTGAAAAAGGGAGGGCAGAAGGTAAAAGTCCCTTTTAGATTTATGTATTCTCCTTCTGAGTAGGTTAAGGTTCATTAATTTTCCTTAGGAAAAAAACTTGGAATAATGGTATTTGTACTGAACTTTACTATAATAACAGCCATTAATACTGCATTTCAGTACAGTTTCCTACAGAAATATGTAATTAACAAAAATATGCCTGCACTATATGCTGTGATCTGAAGTTCTGGTGTCATGTCATCTAATGAAATTCTAATTTTCCTAAACTTAAATGCATTCATGTTTTGAAATAATAATATTAGCACTCAGTTTAGAAAATTCAATAGTCAATAAGGACCTAGAATTTAAATAGTATCACTGCTATTTTTCAAGGCTGAGAAGCCTAGACATAATTTGGTGAATAAACTCTTCTGCCAATGTTATGGTAGGGAAGAAGGAAATTCCTAGCTTTAATTCAGAGGAATAGACATCACCTAACTGCTACCCATTTGCACCAGTTTTGTTTGTGAATATCCCACACTCACTACAGCTCTTCCTACACAAGCTACCAGTCTGCAAAACAAAAAGGAATGACTGTCAAATTATCTAAACTAGAAAGGCCACATGTGCCATGGCCATGGTCCCCTCCAGGTTCTTCCCCTGAGCAGAAAAGCCAGAGCAGCTGCTGCTCCTGTCCTGCAGAGATGGCCTGAGGAGGAGCAGGGCTGGGCTCAGCTGGAGTGAATTCCTGCTTCCCCAAGGACGAGTGACAGTAAACAGAGCAAAGCCTTTGGGTGCATCCATGTTCGAGTACCAGGCTTGGATTGCTCTCTTACTCTGCTGTGTCCAGCACGGTCTTCACTGCAGCTATTAAATTGTAGCTGCTCAGGAATTATTTAATTTCCTTTTAAAACATTTACCTTTTTTGAAACAAGTTGACTATCAAAATATCTGTCTAAATTTTCCTTTGTATTAGAGAGAAGAAATATGACAGCCTTATATGTTAGTTCAAACCTATTAAAACATGCATACTTGAATGTATCTATCTTATTACAAGAAATATGATGTTAAAATACCTCAATGCAGATATGATGCATTCCTCCAGTCTTGTTTTTTTGCAGGAAGCTTGCAATGGGACTTTTCTCTCCTAAAGGATGTAGAAGTTCCAGCTTGGTATTTCCCAGCTCCACAAAAACAGTGTAGACACCATGTTCAGGAAGAGCAACAGTCTCACTCACCTGGGCTCCTAACACATCTTTATACAAGGACTGAGCTTTCTCCAGATCAGGCACTGCAATTGCCACGTGATTGAGTCGGCCCAGTTTCCACAAACAGCTTGGAATGTTTTGTGAGAAGGACTTTGATGGTGATAGAGTTTGTACTGTGGGAGCACAAGTCTGCAATCTGCTAAGAAGCCCTGGAAAAAAAGTGAACAGCACTGACACGATGCTTTTGAGAAAGTCTCGGTGCCTGCTCTTTCCCCTGTGAAGGCCTGCAGAGCTGCCAAGGCATTGGCACACCCTTGTGCAATGCTCAGGGCAGACTGGGAGCAAGGAAACAGTCACTCTCTCTTCAGACCAAGTAAATATTCACAAGTATTAAGAGAATAATAAATAAAAACCCAAAGCAGACTCAAATTTGGTGTAAACCCTTACATATGCCTGTTGAAGAGAGGAATACAGGACCAATTGTAAAGGCCAACTGTATAATGTGTTTAAAAGTGACTTTTGATATTTTCAGAGCTTCTTATGAAACAGAGAAAGAAATATGGATATGCCTATACCTCTCAAAATTACAGCAAACAAACAAAAGGATCACAATAATATACAATAAGATACAAAAATGAGGGTATTTGCTATTAATTACCTTAAAATTAATCTGTCAGTATTAGAATCTAGAGGGGTTGGGGTGGGGAGAAATTGCGATAGCATCAGTTGTTTCTAGAACCAAAATTAGAACTAGATTAAAGGACATATTCATTAAAACTACATTTTAATTCCGTGCCAGTTTGCTTTAGGCCAAGTCAGAGTTCCCAGTGCCTTAAGGCCAAGCTAGAGGCATCTTAGCCCTTTGGGAATCTTTGAGGCATTCTTTGCTTTAAAGTCACAAATGTGCTATTTTGCTGAGAGATTGTGCCAATGATGAGCTGAGATTCTGGATGCTTTGCAGCACACTGAGGATGGATAGCCTGGCTGGGCTCTTGGTACTCTGTAAGGTCAGTAAGAGCTGTAATTAATTAAATCAGCTTTGTTTCTCAGTATGGAACTGAGAACAACCATTCCACAGGAATTCCACATTCTACCAGTTAATTTTTTTTCAAAAACTGATCCTTAAACGTAAGTCTTTCTGAGCATGGAACAGTGTTGGAGGAAGAAATGTTTGCATGTATTGACACTTAAATTTACAACATGCAATGTGCCTATTAGCAAGGACTCTGTCACAAAAGCAGGTCTATTCACAATCTTTTGATGATACTAAATCAAGATCCTACATTAAGTATTTCCAGAAACTTGTCCAATGCTGCAGGTAACTGCCCTGCAGGATTTCTTGCCAGGCTTTCACATGTTCCATCCTGTCATCTCCTTCATCACAGCCAGAAACTTCTGGACAATTCTTTCGCTTGGTACCTTTGGGATGTCATACTGGTAAAGGACAGCAACTGCTGTTCAAATTTTACATGTTAAAAAATCCCTTAGAAATTTCCACAGGGAAAAGAAATGTTTGTTTTTCAAATGTCTGTGCAGAAACTGTTTTGTAGAAACACTTGCCATGTTAATGCAGCTGAATCAGGGTGAACCAAGTAATTCCAGGAGGGAGCAGTACTGTGCAATGCCTAAAATGCACGAGGTACAAACATGCAGGAGCAAGGTGGCATGATTAAAGGCATGGCTAATTAACCAGTGCAGGGTTTGACAGTTAACCAGAGTAAATAAATGTGTTACAAACAGTAACAACCCCCACAATATCTGCTATGCAGTCTTTCCTGCCCACCTAAGCTTCTACTGAAGCAGCTCCATTTTACTGTAATTTCTTAAGGCATGATTCAATTCTTGCTGAAGCAAGAGAGATTTTTCCACTTGGAGGAAGGCAGTATTCTCTAAATAAGAAAACTCCTTTGAAAGAGAAGAATCCCTTTCTATATAATTTATTATGTTTTCCAGAGCCATTTACTGTTTTATTTTTTTTCCAAATATTAACAGAGTGCAGTTCAATAGAAATACTACTAATGCAGATTTATTTTCCAAGCAGTCTTTACTAATGGAAAGGCAAGGATTTTCCCATTCTTTTCCCAAGAATCTATAATTCTTGCTGCACTTCACACAGGGCATATAACCACACAGTTATTGTTATTTAATTTGGTTTTTTCTATTTCAAGTAAATTGACAAAGACACAGCCTCTTTATACTCAGCTATTTGTGAAGCACTAGCAAAATAGTAGAATATGTTCTTTCTTATGGGTTCTGCCCCAGAAATATTTGATTTCTTGTGCTGTTTCCTGGGAAGACTGAAAAAATGAAGTATATTCCTAGGATTCTTGTAAAGTCAAAGACACTTACATGCTCACTCATATCAGCATTTATTCCATGAAGTCTTGTGAATTTATCCTAGCTCTAGTCAGACACATACAGAGTACAAATTTTAAATCCATAATTGAATTGACTGAGATTAAACAAAAACCATTTGTGTTTTTCTTGCATTATCTAGATTAGTAACTATATAGATTACTTAAAATTCTCATCTTCTTCTAACCCAATAATCAAAAAATGCCTTGCAGCGAAAAAGAAAGCTTTTCAGGATTTCAGTGATTGAAATCCTATCACTTCCATGTTTCTAGGAAAGAAACACGTGTATTTATATATCACATATATACATCACAAAACTAGTTCTAGAGTATATAACCTTCTTCAGCTTCATTTGAAGAATATTTTTATTTGGGGGTCATTCTGTTGATCATTGATCTACTTGTAGTACACATATCAGAGTTTAAATATACAGTTGTAACCAAGGGTTATGTTCTTTAACCAAGCAGATTATGAAGTATCAAGTCTGAAGTACCCCACAAACTGAGATCCTCACCCTTCAAATGTTTATTCATAGGCTTGTTTGTTGCTTCTGATGTGGAGCAGTGTTCATTGACTTAATCAAGGAAAATAAGGAATCAAACACCAGCCAAATTCAACTGAACTCAGTCATGTTCTCCATGGGAAGGTTTTACAACAGTGGGTTGCAGTTAGAACCTTGTCACTGGGCACTGCTTTATTGTCACTCTTTTCAGGGAGAGATGAACTCCCAAAGCATGGAGAGGATGCTGTTACCATAGGGAATCTGGCACGCAGGGGCTGCGTTCACTCTCTGGACCAAATGGAGAAAGGGCATAGTGTGGTCATTCTTAAATTCCAGCAATCTCAAGGCGGTGTGAGTATCTTGTGAACTCTGGAAGCCAACTGGGCTCACAGTGCTGCTCTGCTCTGTGCTGGACGGGGCTTTTGGGAGTCAGATGGGCTCCACAGCTCAAGGAAACTGAGTCCCAGTGTGCTGTGGCTCTTGTTCCCTCCTTCGAAGCGCAGTATGACTATACAATGGTGTTTTCATTCCCAGCATCCTACTGATCAATCACTGACAGCATTGAGCCTCTCATTCACTTTTCTCCTGGTCTGGGGCTACCAAGTAAAATGGTGTGGTTTAGGTATTGTGACTTTAACCTACCTTACCAGAGTGAGCAGTACAGGTTATTACCATAAACGGGAAATTATTTTGAATTTGACCTCCAAACCACACCTCAAAAAAGACAAGCTTCTCCTTGCAGATTAAGTTTGGCGTTTGCTCTGTAAGTTTACCGTAATGAGAGCTTATTGTTAGTGTGCCCGTCAGTTGGATCGGGAGAACTTGTCTTGATTTACAGAAGCGGCAGTTTCGTTCGGCCTGCGAGGCTCTCACGGGGAGCTCGGCCAGGCCGGAGCAGGCACCGAGGCCCGCGGCCGCCCCGCCGCCACCGCCGCCCGCGCTCCCGCCGCCCTTCCCTCCGCCCTCCTCGCCGCCCCGCGTTACCCCCCCGCGTTACCGGCCGCTCCGCGCCGCAGCACCGCCGCCATCTCACCGCCCTCCCCGGCACCCCTCGGTGCGGGCCCGGCGCCAGCGCGGCGAGCCGGCAGCGGCGTGTGACCGTGAGGGGCCGTGCCCGGCAGCGCAGCGCGCCATTGGAGCGGCAGCGGCGGCCGCGCCCTCCCCGGGGCCGCGCCCTCCCTGGGGCCTGGTCCTCGAAGGGGCCGTGCCCTCCGCAAGGGCCGTGCCACATCCAGACTTTCCTTTAACACCTCCAGGAACACTAACTTCACCGCCTCTCTAGGCAGCTCATTGCTGTATCTAATCACCCTTTCTGAGAAGAAATTTCTTCTGATGTCCAACCTGTCCCCTGGTGCAGCTTGAGCCCACGTCCTCCTGTCCTGTCACCAGGACAAGTGACAGCAGGAGGCTGTAACGCCTGGCTACACCTGGTGTAGGGAGTCCTGGAGGGCAGTAAGGTCACCCCAAGCCTCCTTTTCTCCAGGCTGAGACCCCCAGCTCCCTCAGCTGCTCCTCATCCGACTCGTGCTCCAGTTACTTCACCAGTTCTGTTGCTGTTCTCTGGACTTGCTGCAGCACCTCAATGTCCTTCCTGAACTGAGGGGCCCAGAGCTCAAGGGTGGCCTTACCAGTGCAGAATACAGGAGAAGGAAGAATCACTTCCCTGGCCGGCTGGCCACACTATTCCTGCCATGAAGCATTGTGCCAGGAGACTGAGGACAGCGAGCAGGCTGTCTGCTGGTGCTGAGCTCTTGCTGTGTCAGGCATTGCACTCTGCGAGTTGCTGCGATACAGCCTAAGTAGATGAACAGCTTGTGCCACTTCAAACCTGATTTTGTGTGATTTGTTACAAGTGCAGATCAAAATGAGTGGTCAAAATGGGTACTTGAAAGTTCCAATATATGGCACATTCAATTTCTAGCCCAGGTTGTGTGTCAGGTGTGTTTCTGATGTTCAGAGAATTTCAGGTGCAGGTCACAGTCACAGCTCTGCTGGCTGGGCCCTGCTCCACACCATGGTTTTTGGAGCGTGCAAAGTGACAGTGAGGGGACACAGAGGTGGAATTGCAGGGCATTCTTTTATCTGCACTGAAAAGACTTAATTTGTTGGTAGGAAGGAAACATGAAAACAGCAGAGACAGGAGCAGTACAGAAGTTAAAAGGTTAGTCACAGTTTTGGATCAAGCTGTAGAAGGG
The DNA here is from genome assembly GCF_028769735.1 of Zonotrichia leucophrys gambelii. Classification (NCBI taxonomy): domain Eukaryota; kingdom Metazoa; phylum Chordata; class Aves; order Passeriformes; family Passerellidae; genus Zonotrichia; species Zonotrichia leucophrys. The sequence goes on along the minus strand of NC_088180.1, from coordinate 5,479,253 downwards.
CTGTGTGGGTGGCTGAAAACACAAGGGTCTAAGGGTGTAGGGCATGACTTTATAAAATAAACTTTAAGGAACGCACATGATGTAAGAGGGGAGTTGAAAAGCATTGGGCAGTGCTGTGTAGATGGTGAAGAGGGATGTGAGTGCCTTGTTACCCTGAACTTGTAGACACCTGGTGATATCAGGTGTTTTGCCCACAGAATCAGCTGGAGATGCGCAGTTCCAAAATAGCCCTTGTATCTAGGTCAGAGATTCAAAACTGTGAAGTAAGATGACTGTAGCTCCACTATATTTAGAGCAGGTTTGCCAGTGCTGATGCACATCCCAATCTACAGCGACACCGCGCCCTTCCCAGGGCGGGAAGCAGCAGCCACCAGGCATGACTGCCGTACTCTGCTGGGGTTCTGGGAGAAGGAGGTGCTTTTAAGCGAGGGCTGGGCCAGGAGGCGGGGTTCTTTGGTTCGGGAGGTGGGGATGCCGGGGTAGGGCTCCGCGGGCGGAACCACTGTGTGCGGAACCTTGGTGGCGGCGTGGCAGCCGCCCGGGCCCGAGCGCTGTGGCACGGCGGAGGCGGTGCCGGTCCCCACGTGTGCGCGGCGCGATGGCGGCGGTGCCGGCGCTCCCGGGGCTCCAGGGCATCCAGACGTGCCTCAGGGTGGCCGGAGCGGCCGCGGCGCGCCCCGAGTGCTTCCTCAGGTACCGCGGGGCGGCGGGGGGAGGCACTGTTAGCCGTAGAGAAAAGCCTGGCGGAGCCTGGCCAGCTGTAAAAGCTGAGGAGTGAGGCAGGGGAAGCGCAGTTACCTCTGAGCCACCTGGGTCTGGCTCCTGGACCATTGAGGTGTTTGCTGCTGTACTGTTCGCTTCCCCACAAGGTCTGGAGTGCTTAAATCAGATCAACATATTGTAAGATGCGGCTGCAGAAAGCTGGAATTTTCTGCCCAGCTGCTATTTCATACACGAGGTGTGATAAAGCTGAAAGGATTAAGAATTTAGTGTTTTTCCCTATGACTGTGTAGTAGCAGTACTCCACGCCGTGTGGGGGATGTCTAGCCGCAGCAGTCACTATTGAAGGTGCTGTTCTGTAGCACAGAGAACCGCAGCAGGTACAACTGTGATTGGTTTCATGGAAAGTGCTAAACTTTTGTGTTTGTGTTCTCAGTGTGCAGGATGGGCTGGCTGCCGACTTCAGAGCAATGACGAAGACTCTCTACGATTTGAATAAAGGAAGTAACATTGTTCGTGGGGGCCCTCTAAAAGAGCTGGTAATAGAAAATTTTGATGAAGAACAGATTTGGCAGCAACTAGAGCTCCAGAACAACACAGTTCTCAATTTCTTCAAGAAATCCATTGCAAGGGATGCCGAGGATGAAGATCTTTGCCTTCTCTCAGACCAGGAAGAGGATGGCTCTGGTGCAGAGACCAGCAGTGACAAGGAGTTGGAAGACAACATAATGGAAGTGGAAACTGAACAGATGAATGTTTATACAAAAGATAAAGATAAAAATAAAACTAAAGCTAAAGAAAAACAAAGTAAACTCAGAGAAAGCATAATGCAGAAAGACAGTGATGAGGATTCTGATATTGACTTTGATATTGAAGCTCTGGAGCAACAAGCTAAAACAGCCAAGGAAACCACACTGAGAAAGAAGGGAAGGAAATCTGTAGTGGATGATAAGTTTTTTAAGCTAGCTGAGATGGAAGCTTTTTTAGAACATGCAGAGAAGGAAGACAATGAAGAAGAAGAAGATGATGACATTAATTATTTTGAAGACATTATCTCAGATGATGAGGAAGACTCTGAAGAAGCTAAAGTCAAAGTAAGTTTTTTCCTTTAAATCAAAATCTGGCATCTGTTAGGATGACCATAAAGTGTTTAACTCTGTGTAGAAACTGCCAAGTTACATTTGTTTATGTGACTAATGATTATTTCTGAGGCTTTATTTTAACAATTAATATCTGGTAAGAAAATTCCCTGGTGCAGAAGGACAGAGCATCCTGCTATTCCAGTCTCTCCTGACATGGGCCCTGGGCTTTTACATAAATGAAGGAAGAGATAGTACCCATGGGAAATCAGGGACCTTGAGAATTGCAGAATAGGTGACCCAGCAAATTAAGATTTGTCACTCAGCATCTGGCAATTAGAGATCACTGAGGTGGCTGATGCAGAGCAAAGGGCTTTTTCCAGGGATGTGGCCTTGTACCTCTGATACAACTTCAATTGATGAGTAATTGATTCAAAAATAAGTATTTTATTATTCAATATTTACCAGGCATTCTCACTAGCAAGTAAGAAATATGCTATATTATTATATTCCCTGGGCATATTTCTTACTAGCAAGTAAGAAATATGCCCAGGGAATTAGTGTGCATTCCAACCAGTATTTGGCAAAATCTACAGTTCCTTGGCTTCTGTATTTGTTATTTGGGTTTTTTTTTTCTTTCCCTCTCACTTTTTTAGCCAATTAAAAGTTCCAGAGATATGACATACAAAGATTTCTTTGATCCAGTTGATGATGATGATGGTGATGATGATTTAGTAGCTAATGATGCTGAAGAGGATCAGGAAGAGGAAGCAGACAGTGCCATTGAAGAGCAAAATGAAGAAAGTATGTCTGAGTAAGTAAAATGCAGGTAAAATGTCCTCATAATTTTTCACTAAAGTAAAGCAGAAAATACTGAGAATATCACACTCACTCTGGTCACAGTTTGCCATTCTCAGTTAACTGTTGTATGTTCATGGTTTGTGTTCTCACCATTTTTATATTTTTAAAATATTGTCCCTTGATCTTTATTTGAATAAAGCATTTAAAAGTTTAAATAAGTTCTTATTTAAGAATAAGAGTTATTCTTATTATCCAGAAGTTTCCCTAGTGTCCTCTATCTTTAGGGGGATCCTTGAGAGCTGTTGTAAACTGTAAGTTACTTGTAACAGGTAAACATCTAAGGGCTGAAATATCTTCATGTGAAAAATTATAAAGGTTTCTCAACTTTTATTTTATATTAAATGTTATTGTTACAGGTTTGAGGATATGGATGAAATGGTGGAGCACATGAGAAGTAAAGAAGCTTCTAAAAAAGTAACTTTCAGTTTGCCAGATGACAGTGAAACAGAAGATGGAACTGAAGCACAATTAGAGAAGGACATCAGTCCCAGTGAAATAAAGTCCTCATTTGAGAAGAGACAGGAAAAGGTAATTTTGGTTTGGTTTTCTTTGGGGTTTGTTCATGTTTTATTTGGCCAATACTTCGAAACAGCAGCAAATAATTTTTATTTTACTGGTTGTTTCATTTGTTCAGAGTCCAGCAGATACAAACAGGGGATTTAAAATTTAAGGAAAACGTGTGGTTTAACTACATAGATACATCTCCAATCATATATTCCCTCATGTACCTGAAATAAATAATAACTTTTTTGCTGTGAGATTACAAGTGAGCTGTGTTTTAAACTTCCTAGCAAATTGTGTTTTTCAGATGAGCAAAAAAATAAAAAGCTTGGAAGAAGCACTGTTAGAGGAGAAGCCCTGGCAGCTGAAAGGAGAAGTGACTGGGCAGAAGCGCCCTGAGAACAGCCTTTTGGAAGAAACAGTGCTCTTTGACCACGCAGTGAGAATGGGTAAGGAGGGACTGGGCTTTGCTGGGTGTTCTGCCCTTTGAGCTTGCTGAAAACACCTGGGACTCAAGAGGACACCAGGTTAAACCTCTTGATGTGATTTTGAGGTTGCTTCACACTGCATTTTCACAGTGCAAACTACAGGAAATTGTAAATTTTATCAGCCTCACATAATAGGACTTACTTTTATATTTACTTACTCCACCTTCAATTGCCACATTCTTGTGAAAGCTTTGCTTTCTTTTTCTGCAGTTTATTCTTTACAGAACAAGACCTATTTCTTGCTGGAGAAACAATAATCTTAAAATTCTTTGCCTTTTCCTTTCAGCACCTGTGATCACAGAAGAAACGACTTTTCAGCTTGAAGATCTCATTAAGCAGAGAATATTGGATGAGGTTAATATTGTCTTACCTGTTCCTCCTTACATTGTTCATAGACTTGAGTCACAGGGCACATTCCAAGGATGAATTGGAAGCATTTCCAATGTTGGGTGTAGAATTATCTTAATTTCTGCAACTAGTTGTTTTATTCTTTTGTCTTGATGAATGTGTTTTTAGATTTCTAAGGAGCCCTGTTTTTATATCCCTGTTATATACCAGGGATTTCAGTGTTTTAGTGCATTTCAAAGCAGACTGTGTGCAGATAAAACTGTAAGGAGTTGATGTGGAATATAAAGCCAGCTTGTAACTGTTGGCTGTTACCATAACTGCTGCTCTGAGCATTCTGACACTGACCAAAATTCAGTTGTTTGCTTCATTTTGCTTCAAAGCCACTGACAGAAAATTTGTATCTCACAACTTGTTGAGCCTTACTGTTCATTTAAATAGCCCTACTGTTGAATTTAAAAAGGTGAGGAAGAGTTTGTAACTTATTATAGTTGTTGCCTTTATTCATAAAACCAAGGACACAAGCAGAGCTATAACATTTATTACTTTTTTTTTTTTAATTAAAATGTGAAACTTGATGAGTCCTAGGGATGCTACATGCATAAACTAGTTCATGTGCCAGATAAATAACTGAAAAATGTTCTAAGTAAGATGTAGCTGGTACTTGGCTGTAGTTGCACTTGGTCCTTACTTTATGACTTTCTCAGGCATGGGATGATGTAGTACCAAAAGAGAAACCCAAAGAGGAAGCTTTTGAGTACAAGAAGCGGATCAGTTTGGATCATGAAAAGAGTAAACTGAGTCTGGCTGAAATCTACGAGCAGGAATACATGAAACTTCACCAGGTAACACAAACCATGCCTTTCCCGTGGGTTTGAAGTTCACACTCTGTACTCTTGTGTGTTCATTTATACATTTCCAAGTGGAAGTAATTTAGTCTTTCTCTGAATATTCACCAGAGAAAGGGCTCTGAGCTGTAAGTTGTGTTGTTACCAGTCTTGCTAAAGTAAAGTAGCCTTATGAATGGTGTTACAGTTACATTGCATTTTTAATGCAGCAAAAGACTGAAGAGGAAGAAAATCCTGAACACAAAGAAATTCAGGAGATGATGGATTCACTCTTCCAGAAGCTGGATGCACTTTGTAATTTCCACTTCACACCCAAACCAGTAAGTGCATAAGTTCCATTAAGTTGGGGGCTTTCTCCCTTTTTTTTTAACTGGATACTTTAAAATACATTCCATAAATAGAAAGCAGAGTAAACATTGGTGTTTCCTGAGCTCATTCTTATTTCATATTAAATGTACTGTGATTGCCTCTAAACAAACCCAACTAGTAGTCTTCTTCAGCTGTCTGGCAGCTGCTGAGGTGCTGTGCTCAGTCCTGAATGTGTCTCTTTATTTCCAGCCGGTGCCAGAAGTTAAAATCGTGTCCAACCTTCCAGCTATAAGTATGGAAGAAGTAGCACCAGTTGCTGTTAGTGATGCTGCTCTCTTAGCACCAGAGGAGATCAAGGTAAATATGAAATGGCATTAGGGGATTACAGAAGGATGTACTGTCTGTCAGAGCACTGGGAATTCTGCCCTTCCCATCCTGGTGGGTACTTCCTCACCTTGTGGACTTTTTTGGCCTAGAATTTTAGCATTGATGGTTGTTGGGAGGTTTTGAGGGCTGAGGTGGTTTTTTGTTTGTTTGTTTGAGTGCTTTTTTAGTTGTTTGTTTTGGGGATTTTTAGTTTTGGTGTTTTTTTCTGACTGGGGAAGTAGTAAATTTTATTTGGCACCAGTAGGCCATAATACTATACTTTGTTTTTGATCTTAACTGTTATATGATGGTCATTGTTTTCCCAATATTTATTTGGGTATTGAGAGGGGGAAAGCTAAACAACACTAGAGCAGAGCAATTAGCATGTCCTGGATCAGTTGTACAAATCTCATTTCCCAGCTTTTGTCAGGTTTTGGCCTTTGCCTTGTCCTGAGCTCTCACCTGAAATATTGGAAACGCTCTGTGAGTTCTGTGAAGTGAGTCTTGTTTTTTGCACTGTTATGGATTTATTTAGGAAAAGAACAAAGCTGGTGATGTAAAAACTGATGCAGAAAAGACTTCCACAGACAAAAAACGAGAACTGAGAAGGAAAAAGCTCCGCAAACGTATGAAGCGAAGGGAAAGGGAGAAACGTCAGAAGCTTCTGGAAAAGATGAAACCAGAACAAGGCACAAAACTCAGCAAGAAAGCTGCTGCAGCAAAATTAAAAAGGCTTGCCAAAGAAGGCAAGGCATCTCTGCTCAAGGTAAGACTAAAATCCCAAGGACAGGTAATTTTTCTCTAGAGAGGAAAGGAAGCTTTATCCCAAAGAATTACAGGTATGAGGTTGGAAAAATGTGAAAAAGCTGTATGATACAATTAATATATATGAAAGGATGTTCATCAGGCAGAAATGATTTTGTGTGAGGTATTATTTTTCTATTTATTTGGAAGTTCATAAAGTGATGTTCCTGCAAATATATTTTATTTCCTGCATTTAAGCCATTCCACTTCATCAAGTGGGACTGCTTGAATGCACATTGAGGTTTCTGTGTTCTGTATAAGCTTTGGGTAATTTAAACTGTTTTGTTATACAGTTTAACTTTTCTGTTTAACTTTGTCCTTATTGTGGAGCCTTCCCTATAATCTCATCAGATTGAAATTATTTTGCATGCTATAAAACAGTAAACTCGTGCACCACTTAAGGTGCCTTTTAAATAAAACTCAAAAAATCTGAAATTTTGAAGTATTAGAAACTAATAGGAAAAATAACTTCATTATTCCAGATGTTTGTACTTACCTTTTCAGAAGGCAAGTAGAACACAAAATACAGATACCCTGTTGTAGTTCATGATGTGCAAGGATCTGTTCTTGATGCCTGCTCTTACCTGTCAGGCTAATTGCTACATAGGAAGAGAATGTAATCTTTATTTCTTTGGATAGCAGGAGTGGACTAAAAATGTGTTAACAATATCCTTTGAATATCAGTTACCAGATCTTTTAAAGTTAAATACCATTATGCTTGAGTAACTAGTAAGTAATATAATGGTACTGTTTGTACATTTCTTGGTTATAACAAATGTTTTGTCCCATGACAGGATGAAGGTAAAGACAAGGCCTTGAAATCATCCCAGGCCTTCTTTTCTCAGCTGCAAGATCAAGTGAGAATGCAAATCAAAGATGCCAGCAAATTAAAAAAGAAACAGAAGAAGGAGAAAGCAATCTCTGTTCATAAACTAAAGTTGTAATTTACCTTTTTTATACAGGTACATACATATATACATCTTGTATATATTAAATTTTTTTTCTGAATTTGAGTAGGTTTTACTCTGTGTTGATCTTTAACATATTTTTTTAACTTCTAAGGTGATGTTCAGACAGTTTTCTGTAGATTTTACTCTTGTTTTCTACCACAGAACTCTGATTTATTCCAAAAAGAAAGACTCTTGGTGTGGGCAGATATGTAATAGTGTAAAATACTTGACATGTGCTGTTACTGTACAGTCTCTTTAATCTATAGCTCAGAGCTTTGTCTCCGCTGTTTTAATAGCTCTGGATCTATAGCAGGAGGAACTGCATTTATTGAAGGACTCAGGATGTATCCAGGCATTTAAATTACAGAAATTCTGAAATTGTGATTGGCAAAAAGGGAGGACACAAAAGATTTTTAAGCCTGTGGTAACCCAGAGCTAGGCAATTTTTAACTTAGACTGAGTCCAAGAATGGTTTGGGTTGGAAGGGACCTCTGGGGTCATCTGGTCCAACCTCCCTGCTCCAGCAGGGTCATCCCAGAGCACAGGGCTCAGGATTGTTGTGGAATAGCTCCAGTGAGAGACTCCACACACTCTGAGCTCTCTGGGCAGCCTGACCCAGCTCAGTCACCTGCACAGTATAAAGAAGTTGCTCCTCACGCTCAGGTGGAACCTGTGTGTCTCAGTTTCTGCCCTTTGCCTGTCCCATTGCTGGGCAGCACCGAGCAGGGCCTGATCCCTCCTCAGCACCTCCCTGCCTACACTGACACGCAGGGATGAGGTCCCTTCTCTTCATGTGTATTTTTAGCCCTCAGAGGAATAATCTCCCATACCAGCACCGTGTCAGAGTCTACACGAACAATTAGCCTCAGGGTGAAAATGTTTCACTATTTGCCCTTTGCTGAACAACAAAACAAACAAACAAACAAACAAAACTCACCACCAACAAAATAAACCTCTAGTTGCTGCTCCTGCGGCCCTCAGCTGTTTTCCACGCGTTGTCGTAAAAGGAAGTTTTGAATCTGCGGCGGGTGTTTGCAGCAGCCCCGCTGTGTGAGGGAGCGCGGTGCCCGCCATCGGCGCTGCATTGCTCAGGCCTGGCGGCGGGCGGAGCGGCCCCGGCCCGGCCCTCGGGGCGCGGCCTGGCCCCGCACGGCCCCGGGAGCGGCGGAACACGCGCGGCTGCGGTGCCGGTGCGTGGGGAAGGGCGGGAGGCCGGGCGGGCTGGGGGGGCTCCGGCTGGGCACTTTACCCGGGGCACGGGCGGCTGAGGGGGTCCCAGCGCGGGAAGGGCCGGCGAGGGGCGGGCATGCCAGAATGGCAGCCCCGGGAGCCGCTCGGGAGCGCGGGCCCCGCCATCCGCAGCACCTGGAGAGCGGCTCCAGAGAGCCGGCTGCCCCTGGGCTCCCGCCCTGGCAGAGCTCGGCCCGGGCCCACCGGCGCGGCAGCCGTGAGAGTGAGGGCTGCAGGCAGCCCGGAGAGTGCTTGGCACCGAAAATAGCCTGTCAGCAGCAAACAAGAGTGTGATAAAATGTTCCCAGCGACAGGGCGAGGACCAATGGCCATAAACTAAAACGCAACGAGTTTCACCTCAGCATGAGGAGGAGCTGCTCACTGAGGGTGGCGGAGCACTGGGAGGGCTGCCTGGGGTGGTCAATGGAGTCTCCCTGTCCGGAGACATTGCAAATCCACCTGGATGGTTCCTGTGTCACCTGCTCCAGGTGACCCTGCCTGGGCAGGAGGGTTGGACTGGATGGTCTCCAGGGGTGCCTTTCAAACCTGACTATTCTGTAAAAATTACAGGACTTGCCTATTTGAATTCCAGGTTCACTTGCTGATGTAAATGCAAGCTTGAGATTACTTTTCCATTTTTTAAGCCACTTAAAGGCGGCTGCATTGCCTGTGGTGTGCTTCCCTGTGTGGTAAGACAAGCTAAAGGACAGTAGCATTGTAAGTTAAAAGATTGCTTGACTTCTCTGCCTCTCTTCTGTTCATCTTGGTTGCATCTGGTACCTTGGAAGACCACTCATTCAATGTATTTTTTATTTCAAGGCATGTCAGAGGATTACAGATGGAAAAGGAAAAGCCAAGGAAAGTCTTTTAAGTATTGCAGAATAAAGAAATGTGGCCTGAATGGAGTTGTCTGGGCCATGTAATCGCTGTGAAGTTTTGTAATGGCAGAAGCTAGGTCTTCAGGAATCAAAAGATCCCAAACAAGTTTGTCACTCAGTAAAAGTAAGAAGAAAAAGGAAACAACAAAAAAAGTGGAAGTTACAGGAACGCCATCTACACCTTCAGCATCATCCTCTATTACTTCCTTTTTTAACAATGTTCCCCCTGCCAAAGTTAGCTGTCCCATGTGTGGGCAATTGGTGCCAAGATATGGAATAAATAAGCACATTGATGAAACATGTCAGAGAAACCGTGGTGAGATTGGTGCCATTGATGCTACACTGACTTCTTTTAGGAATAAGAGTCCCCCAGCTGCAAATCTGAGCAATAATTCCAGCTCATATTTTTCAAAAAACATCTTAAATCTAGAAGCAAGTCCTTCCAAAAGTAATTTATTGAAAGGAGGAGGGAGTGCAGCCCAACAGACTAGTCCGTATTTCAGCAGTAATAGTTCACTGTTGAGTGTGAACAGTGAATCCCAGGCCAGAACAGTTAGAACAGTCTCCTTGGGAAGCTTGTCTGCCAAACTGTCCAGGAGACGCTGCCTGCAGGGAGGAAAGCAGGTCCTGTATGAGGAGATCAACTCTTCACCTCCAGCTGTTCTCAGTGCCTGTGGAGCTGCTGCAGCCCCCGACGATGATGATGGGGATGAGACTGATGCTGGGCAGAGTTCTCAGAAAGAAAATCAGCCTTCTCAGAGAGAGCACCAGGAACATTTTTCAAAGAGGGAACCCGAGTTTCAAAATGAAATAAACAAATGTAATCAAGAAGACCTTGTGGATATGGTTCAAGTACAATTACTGGCTGATAACAGTAAGGACAAAAGGTTCCCATCTGGTACAAGGAGCACCAAAGCAGAAAGCAGCTCTGAAGGTGGGATACTTAGTCCTGATAGATGTGAAACATCTCTGGCCATCCACACTTCAGCAGAGCTGACCAGTAATTTGGACATTGAGACTCAGCCTCACACTGAGGTTACTCCTTCACAGACAGAAGTGAACAGTGGGACAGAAAATTGCTTTGGCAGGGATGATGCAGAGGTACTTCCTGTGGAAGTTCTTGAAGACTTTGAGAATGACATGAACCATCCTCTGTTAGAAACTGTGGAAAAGTCAGAATCTCAGGATTCCACTGGGGACATTCTAGATAAAATAGATGAGGTCCTCTCTGTGCCCAGCTCTCCTGGTCACCCCTACTACCTCCAGAATTTTCTAGTAGTGCTGCGGGCAGTATTGCAGAATGAAGATGATGTCAGACTATTTAATGAACAAGATTTGAACATTATAACCAAGTTCTACAAATTATCAGGTATCTTTTTATTTTAAATACATTTCCACATTCACTCTTGTAGTGGAACATTCTTGCATAGTTTTATGTCAGAAGTGCTAAATCAATTAGCCATGTAACTTGATCTACTTTTTAAGGGAAGAAGCTGCTTCTTCTCAGGAGATGTACCCCTTTTTTAAAATAAACTCTGCTAATGTAGTTAGGTGCAGTTCCTGAGGGAGTGTGGGGACACAGCCTCCCTCAGCCGTCCCAGCAGCCTGGCTTGCATCCTGATGGGTCTGAGCTGGCCATGGGCACAAGCAGCCAAAGCAGGGGGGTCTGCAGAGCACTCCAGACCATGAGAATATTACAGCAGGGACAGCTTGGAGCTTGGTAATGCCTTGTTTATCTTGTGGTGGTTAAAGGGGAATATGTAAAGAAAGAAAGCAACAAAAGTCTTATTACTGGCTCTCTGAAGCAAGCAGTAGGTGCACATCATTTGCATCCAAAGATCCAGGAATAAACTCACTGTTAGGCCAGTAATGCATGCTGGCATTGGCTACTTTGACAAACACTGAAAGAGATGTTCAGGATGCACCTTCCCCATTTCCCCACTCTGTTCCCTGGATGTGAACAACACTGGTCAGTAACAGGACCTTGTTCTGATAGATAAGAGAGCTTCTTGTTTCTCTTTCAGTACTGTGAGTTGGGAGTACAGGAAGAATTACTGCAAAGTGGTGCTGATAAATCCATGTCTGCACTGGATGAAACAATCTCTCTTTGCAGGGTAGGAAAGATGCAGCAGTTGAGCTGTGAGAAGTGAGAGGATAGCACTGAGTCAATAGATAACAAATCCTGGACAACTGGCAGATGGATGTCATTGCCTTCAAGAAATACCAGGCAGGATACTTTGAAAGTTCAGGTAGATGAGTTATCTGTCCCACATGAGAAGTGTCTACCCATTTCTGTTGTCATAACACAAAAAGCCAAACACACACCTGTTTAGTGCGATGAAGTTGCTTGAATATAAATATTTTCCAGTATTTAATTATTTTCTGCAGAAATGTCTACTATTCTTCAGTGACTTGTCTCTGACTCAGTGTAAGTTTATGAAGCTTATTATGAAATTATTATTGCAGCCCTAGTTTGTTCAGTTCCATGGCCTGGAGAAGGAATGTCAGTGTATTTACCTTTTTCCTTTCTCCGGAATGATAAAAACTGGGGACAGACTTTAAAGGAGTTAAACCCCACAGAGAAAATGACAAGCTTGCATGTGTGAATGTAGTTCTCCCAGTGAACTGATCCTGGAAACATTCTATTAAAAAGAGGCTGAAAAAGTCTTATAAGGACAGGAGAATTATTAAATAAACATTTAATGTTTATCTGCCAGTTCTTAAGCATATCTAGATCTTTTAGTGTTTCAGTGTTTTTTTATTAATGATCAGGTTCAGTTAAGCAGCAACAGACAGGGGTAAAAAATTAGAAGTTAATGGGGGTTGAATTAAGTAGTCAAAAGGTTGTTGAATGTAGTAATAATAGCTAGACTATTTTCAATTAAAATTTAATAAGCTATTTTGTTGAATTTCAGCATTGTTAGTATTTAAAAAGTCTTTCTAAAAGGTACTTTAAAAGAATACATCCCTGATAAAAATCAAATGAATAGGAGTTTTTTTCTCATTGCTTCCTTTCAGTAGATGTATTAGTATAATTTGACTTATCTTTGGAAAAATAAGGACCTGAAGAATGCTGCACAGAGAAATATTCTGTGATTATGAAATTATTCTGTCAGACTGCAGCTTCTTTTGTTCTCTAGCATGAAATATTTGGTTATTGAGTGACTCTTTAACAAAGCAAAAAGACCTGCTTAACCAACACAAAATGCAGGGCTGAAAAATGAAGTTCTCTTTTTCTATAAAACTAAATATTTCTTGAAGGGTAAGCATGTCAAAAGGCATTTTAGTAATGTCCATTACCTACAAAACATGTTGTAATACTTTTCTACCCACAAGACTTAAAAATTCTAATGAACTTATGAATTACCTGGAATGGTAAGTCTGGTATTTTACCAAGTCTGCTTGTAGAACACAGGGAGATTTAAAATGTATTTTAGAGAGTACCTGCATCAGAGTGGTTTTTCAGGTTAATGTGGTGATTGTGCCTAGTACTGTGTTTAGAATTGACTCTTCTTTTTGTCCTTCCCTGCTTTAAATAACATTTGCAGTTGGTGGGCAGAAGTTGTATGTGAGACTTTTTCAACGCAAGCTGAACTGGTTAAAGGTGAACAAAATAGAGTATGGGGAGATAAGTGTGGATTTGTCACCAATAATTGAAGAACTGGCTGAAGCCAGATTCCTACAAACAGGTAAGGCCAGCAGTAGTAAACCTTTAAATACTACAAATAAAATGTGAAGTTGTGTCAGGTTAGAGATCAATGCAGTGCATGCTTGTCTGTGCCTTGGGGAGAGAATAGAGGAGCAGAATAAAGGCTTCAGGTGGATGAGTGGTCTTGTGAAAATACAAATTGTGCAGATTAGATAATGGAGAAGACCAGCTTTTCTGAACAGTGGTTTTTTATAACTCAACAGAATTTTTTAATCTTTGCAGTTGTTTTGAAGTTGTGAAGGGTGTTCTTTTTCTGGTTATTCCTTTCCTTCAAAGTAGACCTGTGTAAAGGTCCAGAAGAAGGTGCAGAAGAATTTCAGGGTGAACCAGATAGCATTGTTAATGCATTTTTGTAGAACCTGATGCCTGTATAGCTTAGGTCAAAGTTACAAGGTGCTAATATAGCTTGAGTTGTAAGATATCAATATAACCTGATATATCTATATAACCTGATGTCAGTATAACCTGAATCATAACTTTTATACATGTATAACCTGAATCACAGCTTTTTATACCTGTACAATCTGAATCATAACTTTTATACCTGATATAAATAACTTTTATACAATGTAATGTAGTATATGGTTAACTAGTTGGTTAATGCTGAACAGACAAAAAAGAAGAAAAAAACCTCACCATATTGATAGCTTTAGAGATAGATAAACATAGTACTATTGAGAAATTGGCAAATGTAAAGTCAATTAGCCACAAAATAACAAATTTAGGCAGGTTAGGACCAGACAGACCAAGGAACACAGTAACTGTGCCTGCTCCAAAAGCAATGTTGAAAATTTCAGATGCAAGGAAGACTTTAGAAGCCTTTATTAAAGACCCCTGATGAGCCCTGAATTAGGGAGGTGCAAACACAGTGCAAAAGAACTGTCTAATAACACTCAGATCATACCATGTAAATTGATTTTGGCACCTGTGTGACGATGTTATAGTGACAGAGTAACATCAGGCAGTACTTACTGTATAAATATACCACAGCACCTGGCACAGGTGGGTGAGTTAGGTGGAGAAATCCCCCTCACCTGCAGTGCTGCAATAAATAAATACCTGCTCTATGGGGTTTAAAAATAAAAACCAGTCTATGGGGTTTTATTTCCAGCCTAACTTTGGGGCATCAAACCTAAATCATTAGATTGGTACTAGGTTGTATGAATGTACTGTGAGCTGTTGCTTAACACCATATTATAACACAATGAATATATGTGGATAATTTTACTTTTAGAATCTGAATTGGAAGACCTGTGTGAAGGGTTGGATTTGCTTTCAGCCCCTGAGCTAAAAACACTGGCAAAAATCTTTCACTTGCCAAACCCAAATGGTCAGAAACAGCAACTCGTGGATGATTTTCTGAAGTTGTCAAAGCAGCGTTCCATCTTCAGCAGGAGTCAGGCTGGTATTGGGACAGTGATTTTAAAAAGGTAAATGTTTACAGCTAAATTTTGCAGGTGAATGGAAGTTGTGCTTCAGATGACTGAAATCTAGATGCCTTTTCAAGAGAGGAATGCATTTATTTATTAATAAAAAGAGTGGTATTATATTTCAATTCACAGTGAGTCAAAGAGAAGGGTAAATACTAAACTGCATATTCTCTCTGCTTCTTTCAAGGAAAATCAAGTTTATGCATTAATTGCCTTGAAAAAAAATTTCTCATGCTTCATTCAGTATGTTATTTTTTAAAAGTCATGGTAAAAAGCATGTTAGAGTACTTTGATTTGTCCTTGCAGGGTGAAGGAGCTGGCTGGAAGGTGTGTCAGGGTGTGCAGGGATGCGCGGGCTGTGTTCTCCCGAGTGCTGCTGCTGTTTGCGCTGCCCGAGTCGCTGGAGGAGGAGGAGGCTGGCAGTGCTGGGCAGGGCCTGCTCTCCACCGTCCTCAGGGCAAACATGGGGCACATGGTGTTCCCCACTTACACAGTAAACAGGAAAACACAGGTCTTCCAGGACAGAGAGGACCTCATCAGGTAGGGATGGATTTGGCAGCTTGGAAATCTGTTTGTTTCTAAAAGAGCTTTACTGTAGCACTTGTGCAGGCAAATAAGGATTCAAATGTAGAACTCCAGATGTAAATATGTAGATGTGTTAATTTTGCAATTATTTTAAGTACATTTTTGTATTGAGGTAGGACTTGTAATTCACAGTGGCTTGCATTTTGGAGCAAAATAGCTTATTTATTTGCTTCATGATCATGTGATGGAAGCTGTTTCTTCATTTGCTGTGCTGATTCTGAGCTAAAAAAAAATATATTCTCTAGTGTTAAATAAATTTAAACATAATGTTCCCTGCTAGTTTAAACTCTGCTAACCCTACAAGATTAAGAATAAAGATGGCTGCATGGTTCAATGTCTTTAGAGACTGTAAGGGAAAGAATTTATTTCTTTCAACTGTAGATGCTTTGCAAGTGTAATAAAGTTGTGGATTTTTACCCACAGGTATGCAACTGCTGTTCATCTGTCAAATGATATAGCCACTGCAATGGTAAATGGGAGCTGGGAAGAAGCCAATAATCTCTATTTGTACGCTAAAGAAACCTGGAATGAACTGAAGAATCACCCCTCTTTGAGGTACTGATCTGGAAACTGTGAAGTGCATTATCTTACCTTGGGTACTTTTTCTTTGGAGAGAGGCTTATCAACTAGGGATGGTATTTAACCTGATAAAGCAAGAGACTTTAATGCTCTTGAAAGCTTGGAACTTCCTGATTGTTTAGCTTTTAAGTTACAATATGAAAAGACCTTTTTTATAAAATCTTGAGAAAGAGTTGGTAGGCATGGATATAGCACTAAAACAGTTCTGTTCTATGTGCCAGTGCAGGAGGATAGGAGTGCAGAAGGATAGGAGCCTTATTTTTCCCTTGCCATAGTGTTTTTTAAATGGCTTTCAAACAAATGGCAATAAGCAGAAAATTGACTGTGAACAAAAGATGTTGCAAATGTTATGGGAAAACATGCTGGGTTATTCATGTCTTTAGATTTCCTAGTGGGTGTTGCTCAGGAAATGTTACTGACTATCTGAGACCTGAAATGACATTTATTGGGTTTGAAGTGTTCTTCATCAGTTTTTCTTTTAATTATTTTGGTTCCTGGCTTAATGATATACCACAAGTTAAAGCCTTTAACACTTGGCATTATATTCAATTCCATGGCAACTAATTTAAAATAATATTCATAGAGGGTCATTTACACTGAAGACAGTGGAAAAATATTTTTTGATTTTAAAAAGGCATTCAAAAGACTTTGTCCTGAAATACAGAGGTGCCTACTGAAAAGATGTTGGTCTTCTTCTATGGCAGGAAATTCCTGTTCAAGTGCTTTTCTTTTGTTAGCTTTGTTTCTGAACTGGAACTGCTGACTTATGAGAATTAATTGGTAACAATATGTGATGTAGTACTTTGCTGTTCTGTGTCTGTTTTAAAACTGATTAACTGTGCAAATGCAGCTTGCACCTGCTCCCTAAGCCAAACTATTGCCTTACCTTTGGGTTCTTGACTTTGCAGCTGGGATACTCATTTCAGATCAATTTGGATATATAAGCATTTAGTTTGGTAAAAGCTTTAGGTATGAACATTCTTAGTAAAACTGACATCATTCAATTGATCTGAACTGCTCATATTTTTCAGCTATCACAGAACTTTACCTGATTACCTGCGGCGTTTCACAGTTGGCTGGGTGTACACGAGAATCCTTTCTCAAGGAGTTGAAATTCTGCAGAGACTTCACAAGTATAAGGTAAAGTGGTGAGGTGAATAGAAATATGTGCTTAATTTTTGTACATCAGTTTACATTTCTGATGTGGCTGGAAAATGGTGGTAATATTTGCCAAGGCTTGTTACAGTTCCAGTAACAAGTTACTTTTTAGGGAAAAGTGTCCCTTTTTTGTGCTGCTTTAGAAAGTTTTAAATCGTTTTGATTTCTGCTTATGCTTTGAAGATTTGCCATATGTAATGCACCATAAAACTATTGCTGAGATATGCTTGTTTCATTATTTAAAGATACCTGTGTTTCACTAGATTTGGCTATTGCTTTTAAATAAGAAAAATCTTGAAAGAGAATTCTTCTAGAAATCTCTGCCCCTTCCTTAGGGAATTAACATCTCCAAAGGCCTCTGACTTACATGTTAAAGTAAATCAGTTTATTTAGAAAAAGACTTCACTTCTGCAACAAAGCAACAAGTAATACTTAAGATACTTTTCATATGCAATGAGGATAAAAATGCTGTATTTTTGCAGTTAACCTTAAAGTTTACATAAAAATATCTCTATTCTAGAGTTTTTAAGATACACATATGGATCTGAAATGGGTATATTGGGTGGTGGAGTAAAAAGTAGGTTTGGATTGTCCAGGGCAAAGTTTCTGTACTATTCAGTAATTAGAAGGGAAAGTAACAAGCTGACTTGAACTTGGTTGTGTAACCAGTTAATAAAGGTGCAATCCCATGTCTACAGGAAGCAGTGCAGCAGCTGCAGAGCCTCCTGGCCCAGGATGTGTATTGTACTGACAGCAGGGGGAGATGGTGGGATCGGCTGGCTCTGAACTTGCATCAGCACTTGAAAAACACTAAGAAGGTATCTGGCAAGCTGGAAACACTGCAGACATTGTCTGAAAACATTTTTTAAAAGTATTTCTTACAGGAAGAACAGTGGAGTAGAGTCTCCTAAAAATGCAGATTTTGTTAGGAATCCTAAGGTCAGACAACCAGTTTCAACTAAGAAAACTAATCCACTTTTTTTAATCTTATACTGAGCTTTAGAAATTTAAAGGATTTTTTTTTTTACTGTACTAGTATAAATTTGAATCCAGAAGCCTCCTTGTGCAAAATGTTATTGATTGGAGATCTGTCATTTCCATCCTACAGTTAGAACTTCTGACGCTCCTGCAGTTAGAACTTCCCACTCAGTTAGCAAGCTGGCCCTGTCCTGCAGGCTCGTTCTTACACTCTCATGTTTGTGCTTGACTCAATTGCTCTTGAGCAGAGGGGTACACAGGGGTGCAGAGGGGCACAGAGGGTTGCAGAGGGGTGCAGAGGGGCACAGAGGGGTGCAGAGGGCTGCAGAGGGTTGCACAGGGATGCAGAGGGGTGCAGAGAGGTGCAGAGGGGCGCAGAGGGATGCAGAGGGTTGCAGAGGGATGCAGAGGGGTGCAGAGGGGTGCAGAGGAGTACAGAGGGTTGCAGAGGTCTGAGTGAGCCGTTGTTTGTGCCCTCTGTTTGCCAGGCCGTCGGCTGCATCCGGAGGGGGCTGGCGGACGCGGCCGTGCGCACCGGGCACCGCCTGTCGCTGTGCCAGCGCGCCCTGCGCATCCGCGACTCCCCCAGCTGCCGGCAGCTGCAGGGGCTGCTGCAGGACCTGCCCCTCCTCACCGTGCACGACGTCACTCACGTAAGCAGGAGCTGCAGCTCCTCCTGAGCTCTCTTACTTCACACAAGGAAAAGTAATCTGGAGACTTTTTACAAGCTGTGCTCAAGCCTCCGACTGACATGGTGCAGGAAAAGGAACACAAATGTGGTTTTTTGTTCTAAAACAAAAGCCTCTTGTAATCAAATACTTCTGCATTGGTCAGCTTCTTAGCTGAGGTTAGTCAGCTGTACGCTGATCTAATTTGCATTGCTTTGTATTTGTTATGGATGTGATCATCCATAAACTCCAGTAATTTATCAGTAATGCCCTCAGAGCCTTTCTGGCTGAAGAGTCTGATCAGATCAGTGCATTGTCTCTGGTGGCTGCAGGCCAAGCATTCTGTGTGATAGAAAAGGTAATAGTAACCTTAGCATGTTGTCAACATTAGATTAATGGCTAAAAAAGATGTTATTTTAGGAACCTTTAGAAGTTATGCAGTCTGAATATGTGTTATGCAAATATTCAGTGTGGGGCACTTGCATCATATTATAATGGATTTTAAAAAAATTATCTTTTCCATACCATTATAAAGATAATTCTGTCTGGGCTAAAGAGGATGATTTCACAGGAATGATGGATTAGATTTTATTCAGTTAATTTTTGGCAACAAATCTAGTTCTGATTTTAAGAAATCTGCAAAGGGGATTTTGGACTAAAGCTTATTGAATGTGATGCTGGAAAGTAACCAAATGTTTTAATATGTTCAGGTTACAATCAGTGGAAAGATGTGTCCTCAGACGGGAATGGGAAAATCTGTGTTCCTCATGGAGGATATTGGTGATGGAGAAGGAGGCCAGGACTGCAGTGTATCCACAGTCATGTGCTCAGTTGAGGAGCTGGCATTAACTCATTACAGGAGGAATGGCTTCGATCAGGGTAACAGTGCTGTTGCTTTGGGGGTATTTTGCAGTAAAATAACTGTGGGAATAAGTAAAGAAATCATTTACTAATCAGTTTAGTTAATAGACCAGTTTTAGCTGATTTTCTAGACCAGATTTTAAGCTAATTCTGTTTCCTTCCCGAACACCTCTTATACATCACTTCCTTACCAAAGTGCTCTAACATGTATTTTCAACTTGAACTGCTTTAATGATTTGCTGCCTTCATTTACCAAAGGTGATTTTGAAATATATTAGGAAAAACCCCAGTGTTTTTTCTTCATCTACACAGAAAATCACATAGTTTGCCTTCCTTACCATTGAACAGCTAAGGGTAAAACAACTTAGGTTAAAATGCTAGCATTATCATTTAAAGGAGTGTCCCTAAGGAAATGCAGGCCTCCGCTTATTATTGCTACTAGATGTCCATGAGAACAGTATATACCAATAGCACAAACACTGCAGGATTTATTGAAGAGGTTCTATTAGTAGTATTTAATGTATTTTTACAATTTAGGAGCTATGAAGCCATCAACTAGTAAGAACATATAGGTCTGTTTTACAGGAAAAAAAGCAAAGTACAAAAAGGTAGGCAAGTTATTTTTGATAAAATTTGTGCCTTTCTATAAAATATATATTTTAATACAGTTTAATTTTATTGATAATACTGTTGCAGCAAAAATGACCACATCAGAAGACAGTAAAGAGGAAGGGAACAATATTTAGAATCGGGGAGAATTGTGCTGAAATCCCCATTCAGTTCTTCACTCCCACCCACTCACCATTGGTCTTCTTGGCTCAGTTTTGAGCACACAGTGGCCATGTGTGATTTAGTGAGGATCCAGGATGCCCATTCCAGCTCCATCCACACACCCCAACACTCACATGCTCTGTCATATGTGTGAGGTACCCTGCATGTATAATGCACATACACTGCATTGTATGGTGTGTAATAACATACAACTCTGGGATCTGTATGTGTGATGGGTAACATTACACAAACTGCTACAAATAATGTACTGTGCTAACAGACTAATAACAAACACACATCACAGAGTGCCTGAGGGAGCTCTGGGGGTCACCCTGTCCAACCTCAGCTCAAGAGCCAGCTCTCCCAGACCATGTCCTGCTTTAGAGTATCCCAAGGAGGGTGAGTCCACAGCAGCCTGGGCAGCCTGTGCCCGTGCTCCATCACCTTCACAGGGAAAAAGTGTTTCCTTGTGTGCATACATATACATATACATATACATATACATATACATACCCATATATATAGTCATACATGTATGTGTTTCCCTATGTTCATGTATATAGAAATGCTCACAGAATCACAGAACCACTGAATGGTTTGGGTTGGGAGGGCTCACAGTGGGGTCATCTGGTCCACCCTCCGTGCTCAAGCAGAGTCATCCCAGAGCACAGGGCTTAGGATTGTTGTGGAATAGCTCCAGTGATTGTTAGAGTTAGCCCAGTAAGCTTTGTGGGGGCCAGGCAGGGATGGAAGCTGCTGCAGCTGAAGGCCCCTGGCCTGGGAGCAGCAGGCTTGGGGAATGGGGCAGAATGAGCTGCATTTGCAGCTGACACCAGCTGGCATGAGCCTGAACGTGGCATATTTCTGCTTTGGGTCATGATGGGTCAGTACCTCTTCACATGACATTGCTGTAGGAATTAATGTTTCCATTTTTATTAAACTCTGCCCTGTAGGTATTCATGGGGAAGGCTCAACGTTTATTACACTGTATGGGATTCTGATGTGGGATATCATTTTCATGGATGACATACCTGACGTGTTCAGAAATTCCTATCAGGTAATTTTGAAAGGCTTTCTTTATTTAATTTATTTTCCCATTGCTGTAGACTCAGTAACCATGTTAAAATCTTATATGGGATTTGATTAACATTTAATTCTGAGGGACTTTCCAGACAGATCTTGGTGTTTCCTTCATTTTATTATTTGTTATATTTGGTTTATTGTATTTTGTGGGATTCTGTGTGGTAGCCGTTTGTGTAAAGCTGAGTTAAAGCTGAATTGCTGCAGGGGCTTTCACACCCTGAGTGTGCAGCGCCGGCCCGGGGCCGCTGGGGGAGCCACCCGGCTTCATCACGGCTTTGTTCTTTCACCTCACACTGCTCACTGTGCCTGAGCTGTCTTATCCCGCTTCCAGATCCACCTGGAACTGCTCAGAGCGCTGGGAGTGCACAGGATTCTTTGTCTGTTAAAGGAAACCTCTGTCTAGGGTTCAAAACAGCAGAGCAGAGACCAAGATGGGACCAGTGTTTGTTGCACTGGCACTGGGTGTTAAACATAAGCTTTTTTCCCCCATTTAATAAATATTTATATGGTGGTCATGTTCTAGATAAATCAGTTCAATGTTTGATTGACTTTGTAGTTAAGAAAAATATGAAGCAGGACATTGTCATTCTGGGAACAGCTGCTGTGGGGGCAGTTCCTGAGAGCTGGATTTACCTTTTCATCCAGACATCCCCCCTGGATTTATACACTGACAGCTTCTATGAGAACAGGAGGGCTGTCATCGAGGCCAGGCTCCAGCAGCTTCACACAGCTTCCTCAGAGACACTGGCAGAGCTGGTTGCTGACGTCTGGAGCACTCAGGAGGGAAAAGCAGCAGCTCTGGTTAACTGGGGACGTTTTACTTCCCTCCAGCAAGTCCAGGTAAGTGGCTGTTGCCCAGCATGGGCACTCCAATTAGGCTTGACATTCAATTACCCATGGCCCTGGTGTGCTCGTGGCTTTATTGAGGCACTGAGCCGTGGCAGATGGAGAGTGGTGGGAGGCAGGAATTGGAATTAGGGATTATTGTGCTGATGTCCCTGCACAAGTAGTGTTACAATTTTCTCATATGGTCACTTTTCCTGTAACAGTAGCTGAGAACACAGCAGGAAAATTGATGTAAGAAGCACAGCAGGAAAATTGATGTAAGAAACATCTACTTATGTTTCTTGTTACGTTTCCTGAGACTGAACAAAGAGCTGAGGTGGGCCATGCAGTATTCTTGGAACAGTATTCTTGTGAGGGCTGTGACATGGTTCTGCAGGAAATTAAACCAACCCAAACCAGCTAGCAAAGCCTCTCTTGCAGAGCCTGGTCTCTTGCCTTGGAGGGAGGTTCCTGAGCGGTGTTTTCCAGCGGCTTTCCAGGGACCTGCGGCACTGCCGGGGCGGCCTGCCCGACCTGCTCGTGTGGCGCTCCCACAGCCAGCGCTTCAAGGTGGGTGGGGAGCACCGAGTACCCAGTGCTCAGCCGCCTTCCCAGGGTAAAACCCCAATGCCCAGTGCTCAGCTGCCTTCCCTCTGTGGAACCCCAATGCCCAGTGCTCAGCTGCCTTCCCTCTGTAAAACCCCAACACCCAGTGCTCAGCTGCCTTCCCAGGGTAAAACCCCAACACCCTGTGCTCAGCTGCCTTCCCTCTGTGGAACCCCAATACCCAGTGCTCAGTTGCCTTTTCTCTGTTGACCCCCAACACCCAGTGCTCAGCTGCCTTCCCTCTGTAAAACCCTGCCCTTGTCAGCCCACACAAATGGTGATTTCCTTCGTGCAGCTCAGCCTCCCTGCCCCCATGGAGCACTGGGTGATTATCTGCTCCTCTAGTGGGTGTAGGGAGCAGACATGATCAGCACTGGTGTAGAAAAGGTCTTTGATTAATCATAATCTGAAGCACCTGTTACAATCAGCCACACAGTGACTGTTGTTAGCAAGGAGTTCTTCTGGCAGCACTTAGACAAAATGTGCACTATTTGAGTCCACAGCAACTGTGTCTGTGTCTGCTGCAGAAATTGAGTAAACAGTCATGGGTGGTGCCTTGCACAGTAGTGGAATAGCTGCTAGAGGACTATTGGACATCTCATCTGTTGGAGCCACTTGTTATGTGTTTATGGTACAGAGCTGAATAGCAGAAATTAGTTCTCTAAGGCACCTGGATAAGTTGCTGTCAGTATCAGCTGGAACAGGTGAGGGTGCAGACAATTGATTTTGCAGTATGAGAAATCTTCATTCACCAGGGCTTCTCTTTGTGTTTTGGTGGGTATTTACTATATAAAATTTCATTCTCTTCCAGTTAAAAATTTGAAATATGGGGTAATTATTCAGCACCCCACTGGACCCTCCATTGTGCTAAGATCTCCATTATTTTTGTTGCAAGTAACAGCTGTTAAAAAATACTTCTTGTGTGGGAGCTAGTGATCCTTCAGTTCCTGCAGGGACACACTTGTAACCATGCCCCTTTCCTTGTAGCTGGTGGAGGTGAAGGGCCCCAACGACCGCCTGTCTCCCAAGCAGGCGCTGTGGCTGAGTGAGCTGCACAAGCTGGGGGCTGCAGTGGAGGTTTGTCACGTGCAGGACGTTGGGGGCAAGAGCAAACGCCTCAGCTGACACGGGTTGGATCATGTGGGCAACTCGGGTGTTCCTAAAGGAATGGGTCGCACACACCAATGACTGCTGATTAATAAAAATAGTTTCTTCTAAAATTCTGGTTTCTTGCAACATTACCATAGTCCTTTTTAGCACAAAACATTCTAAAATGTAATTTGAGAAAACTGCCAATATCATTTACTGCATGTCACTTTGTGTTGAGGAGAGCCCTTCCTTTCTCTCCTCAATTCCTGACTTATTCTGTGAGGTAATCTGGGCTTTGCCCAGCGAGGAGAAGAGCTGCCTTCAAGTGTGAAGACCTGAGACCATCTCTGCCATACAGAAACTGGGCCATCAGGTGCTGCTCATTTGCAGGGTGTCCTAAATTCATTATGTTGGGCAAGTCTCCTTGCAAGGTTTGAGTTCAGCCCCTTGCCAGGATTGTCAGGTCCAGTGTGATTCTCTGTCTGTCCCCACTTACCGTGATGTATTTGAATTTTGCACTTGTACATAAACAGATAGAGGTGGCAGAGAGTAGGGCATAAAGCATTAATGCTGTTCTAATGTGTATGAAAGGATAATTTATTTAACAGCCCCTTCTGTTTATGTGTATTACCTGTATAAAGGGGAATATTTCTGGTAGCAGACAGGAGTTGGTCAGTGCCAAGATGACCACATTCAGTACAGTCAGTTCTGCCCCACATAAATTGATGTGTTTGCTCATTCAGAAGTATGTCAGTCAACTGGAACTAAAAAGATGAATTCCATTTTAAGACACCAAAATCCTGTGGGTTTCTCCTAATTTTAACACACAGCCAACATCTTTTCTTTGGAGTCTTCATTCTCATACTAAGTTCCCTTCTGTGAGAAATTCTGTTCACTATGCAAACTGCAGACACTAAAACAGAACATAGCAAGAAATAAGATAATTTGCACATCATTTTTATTAATCATCTTTCTATAGCACAGTGTCCATGCTTTTCTTGGAAAAAACCACACACACACTTTTTGTTAGAGGAAGAAATCACCTGAAATTCACTGTGGAAAGGTACGAACTTTTATTGACTCTAATTTATTTCACATTCACAACTCAGCATCAGGATTTTATAATCTTCCTGCCACTGCTACTCAGTAAATCATTATCAGGCACAAAGGTTTTAGTTTCAGTTGAAATGGTGAATTCTAAACCATCACAGCAACAGCATTAGAAACCTACTGCCTAGAGCAATTTGAGGTACAAATTTCTGTCTCTTGGTTAGAGGCAAATTTAAGATTTCGTCCTTTGCTTAAATACACGTTAGAATTTTTTGGTTTTAATATATTTCCATCTGAGAATAAGCCAAAAGGTTTGCCCAGCTTGCTACATTTTCATTGAAACACAAGGCAGTTAATTGTTCAGAGTGGTATTGCAGGCAGCTGCACACAAAGCACACGTGCAGCCTGGGCAGACACACCAAGTTCTCAGTGCACTCCTGGGGCCACAGGGCAGTGCCTGAGGCTGAGGGGGCACCACAGCCCTGCACTGGGGCCAGCAGCTGCAGCAGCAACTGCAGAGCTCCCTGTGTGGTACAAAGCCATGACTCAGCCAGGAACAGCTGCAGCAATGCACATTTTCTACAAACACAAAAGGATGAGCTGCTTGGGAGCTTTCTACTCTGCAACACAAAGATGGCATTTAACAGTATGTTGCTTTAAATGGTGAACAGAAATGAAAATTTGGAAATACGTGTACATATATATACAGAGACATATATATACACACTTGCATGTCAGTATTCTGTACACAGAGTTAAGATACATACTCACACCCCAAAATTGCTTTTGAAAGTTATTAAAGATATTCAGAACAATCCCTACTGACTTGATAAGGCAACTGTGCAGAGTGGAGAATATTCAAAATCAACACTTGGTACCTGTCCTTCAAAAGTGAATCTGAAAGTAGTGAGCTGTTGAACTCAGAGGAAGCAGCAGCATCCACAGGGACAGCAGCTCCTCAGCAAGGAAGCAGAACCTTGTCTTCAAGCCTAGGGAAAGTTGGAGCCCTTCCCTTCCTCTCTGCAGGAGGTGCCCCCTTCTCAGCCTCTGCTTACCTAATTCCCTTTTTGGAATTGTAAAAATTTCTTTTTAAGTCTGTTTGGCAAATAGATATTTCGACAGGTTTTATTTATTATAAAGGCATATTATTTTTAACCCTCTCCCATGCTATATATATAAAATACAAAGTCCCTCTGCAGCATCTGTACACATCTTAGAACTGAAATGTAAAAATGTCTGAAATCTCCTTATAAAAGACAATTCTGTTTAAATATAGTACCCATTTTTCCCCCAAAGGGTACTAGCCTAAACATTTCTTAATTCCACCAGCTGCTTTTGTGGAGTAATTTATTTACACAGTTTTGGTACCTTTAATCCAAAGAAGTTATGCTTTTAAGGAAAGAAAAAAAAAAAAGACATTATAGTTTTGACTGTCATTTTAAAAGGAAAACAAAATTGGTACCAAAAGACACTAAGCACACAGGTTGAGGTCTTTATGTCAAGTATCAGGCCAGGGAAAGCAGTAAGCTAATGGGAAAAGAGGAATGGCAAAAGCAAACTAAAACAAACGTTTGAATAATGAACAAGTGAGATGACTACTGCAGCAAGCTTGGGAATAAACACAACTGGTTTGTGGACCATTCAACATGCTCAGCTCATCTTGCAGCATAATTAGGCAATTGAGGTGAATACACGTTTTTTCCTCACAAACAGTTGCCCAGGAGCCCTGGCATTGTGTCACAACAGCCTGTGCCTGCCCATGCCGTGCACAGCACACACACAACAGCTTCTTTGCATAGGAACGGGTTTGGAAGCTTGGTAAGGTAAAAAAGGAACCCCCTCCCCTGACATTGTTCACCTCTGCATTGGCCCTGCCCGGCTTCCCTCTCCAGCCCCAGCAGTGCAGGCAAAGCACAGCCTTGGAGCCAAACCCCACTTTGTGATTGAGGCTGTGCTGAACATCAGTTTGGGTTTACAAACAAACATCTCCAAGTCTTATCCCCTCCCCCTTTTCACACTTGAATTGACTGCATATTCCTATCCTGCAGCTTTCTTTTTCCTCCCCCTGAGAAAACTGAGAGCAGCTCTGAGCCCATTCTATAAGGCCTTTGGTGCCCTAAACTGGTGAGGCAATACCTGGATGGAGGCTCAGTGTCAGTTCAACAGTGTTGGTGTTTATACAGAAATAATGTAATACAAAATACAGCCTTGCTGTTCAGAGAAGGCAGTTGACCATGGAGCCTTAACCTATAAGAATGACACAGCACTATTTCCCCAACCTCCTGGAATTCTTCACACTCCTTCCTTTCTCCCTGTGAGTCCTCCTGTGGCACAGCATCCAGGGAGAGGCATCATTTAAAAAGGTTTCAGAACAACAAGGAGGCTGCTGCATGAAGCAGAAGGAAGGAGGCTGTTGGATGTAATTCCCTCAGGCAGTGCTTGTTCATTGCACTGTCCCTATGGATATTCAGTCTGCAAAAAGAAGGCACCACTCACTGCTCTCCTTGCAGCACCTGCACCCCTGGTGGAAGTGGCAATGAGGAGCCAGTGCTCCTTTCTGGAACCCAGCAGGGCTCAGGTGTGAGTTCTGCTGAAAGCTACTTCATCCTGCAAAGAGATGAGGAGAGGGATGGCAGGGATTGGGACCTGTGCAGGGATATAATGCTGAGTAGTTGAGGTGCTCTTATAAAAAAAGGTGAGAGAGTCTTGTGGGAATTACAAACAAGTTTAACCTTAAAGAGGGGACACCTGCTGCTTCTTCTGGATGCCTGTTGTTTCCAGAAATGGAGAGGGGGAAGCAGGGGATGGAACAAGAACTTGCACAACAATCTGTTTTAAAAAGTTGGGGGGGGTGTCAGCTGCATTAAGA
Organism: Zonotrichia leucophrys gambelii; assembly: GCF_028769735.1. Lineage (NCBI taxonomy): Eukaryota > Metazoa > Chordata > Aves > Passeriformes > Passerellidae > Zonotrichia > Zonotrichia leucophrys. Next base: position 5,451,613 of record NC_088180.1, on the reverse strand, counting down.
GTAATCCTGCTACTGTTTCCTCCCAAATAAAGGCACTTCTAAAGCTACTGCAATACCATATCTACAGTAAATGTTTTAAGGTTAACAGTGCATTGTCCTGATGTGGATTTCTATAGTCTACAGTCAAGCTCATGACAAAGAGCACAAATCTGACTAATGTTAATGAACACATTTTGGGAAGAGAAAGAAAAGGGAACAAGCCCTTCCATGGATACACTGCATTAGCACAATGTAGGGTGATCAGTCATGGAGCATTAGTGTGTTTGTATCTATGCAAGTAAGTGTTACTCCTGAAGAGGCAGACTGATAAAATAGTATATCCCAGATTTCAGCTGTCACTTCATCTCCACTGCAGTACTTTGGCTTTCCAAGCTGTTTTATCCAAGGGTCACTTCAGTCACTATCTGGAAAAACAAAGGTTATTTCAAGCAGAACCCTCGCTAACGACCACACCAAGCCTTTCAATTAGCTAATGAAATGCTCTATCACTTGTAATGAGCCAAACCCCCGGGAACAGGAGGAATTGGGGAGCAGAAGCCCCAGCAGATGAGAACTACTGAAGACAACATTGTGCGATTTGAAGCATGACTTGCCTTGCTTTTAAATATTTGTGCAAATCTTACGTAATGTTTGTATATAAAAATTATTACAGCTTTCAATGCCGCATTTAGCAGTGTTAAGTTAGAAAAGACAAAATGATATGCTGTATTCTCCTCAAACCTTTAAACCTCCACATCACCTCAGTCTTCATTTGCAAGCGTCTCGGTGGATAGCCAGATTTTGGCACCACTTAAAAATTTGCTTAAAGGTGTTCCCAAAATGCTCCGTTTGCATAGGTTCCCTACAGGAGAAAATGGGAATGAGGAGGAGAGAAAGTCTGGGGTGCCTGAGGTGTCATTTAAACCATTTGCTCTGAAGTACATCCTGCTTTGATCCAGTTCTGAGCAGTGGCCTGGCAAGGAGGAGTTGCTCTTGTACTGCCGCAGGCTGCGGTTTAACATGTCCACCTCGTCTGCCAGCACAGAAACTCTGTGGAAGGCGGTGATGGAGCCGCCGTGGCTGATCTGCGCCTCAGGAACCCAGCGGAAGTAGCAGAGTTTCCACAGTTTTATTTGTGTTCCAGAGAGATGGGGCAGAATGACGCCGTGCAAATCGACGGGCTTTGCAAACCAGTCTCTGAAGTACTGCTCCATGCTGTGGCTCTGCCCCTCTGCTGAGTGCAAAAACTCCGGCTTCAATTTTAGAATCAGAGAGTTTCTTCTTGGAACGAACTCCTGCTCACCGATGATTCCGTTCTTTATTGCTGGGGGGACACCTCGCAATGTGGAGCTGTAGTTTTTCTGCAGAAAAGAAATACTGGTAATTTTCCAGTTCTACATTCATTGGAATAGTAAATTTCCCTGAACTGCCAGGGTGCATCATCCAGACAAATGCTGTGACCTTTAAATAGTTCTGAGCTTCTGAGTCACTGCTGCAGGGCTCACAGGGCAAACTGTGGCCTTTAAAAAGAAATACTTTTTTTTTTGTAGCAACAAATGATAGACTTATAATCAGTATTTACTGAAATTACTGACAACCCCAGGGGAAAAAGTGGCCTGTCATCACTTTTCCAAAGGTGAAATAATGCAAATGTTGGCAGTGACTCGGCCACATCAGAAAATATCCTAAAACACAAGGCTCAATAATTTACATTGCTTCTTCTACAGAAAACAATTTCTTTAGGCTGGGAAGCCAAGACAAAGAAGGCTCCTACTGCTAATCCAGTGGCACCTGCAGCCTCCCCAGCACGAGCCCTGAGTGTGGGCAGAGCCCCTGCGAGCCCCCAGGTACCTTGGAGCGCTTGAAGGTGCGCAGGGCCCCGTTGTGCACGCCGGGCGCGCTCTTGCCCACGTACAGCGGGTTGTGGAACAGCAGCCGGTCCCGGCTCGTGAACTGCAGAGACCAGTCCCAAACACACGGAAACCTGAGGCCCTTCTCATCACCCAGCTGAATGTTTTTGCTTATAGCAAATTCCTGCAAGAAGTTAACATTCAGGCAGATTAAAATCACAGAAAATGGGCTTCTCATGAATCTTAAAACCAGCGTGTAACTATGGGGCAAAGAGGAGCAGGGTAGCACAACAGAGCAGCAAGACAGCTGAAGAAAACAGCTGCTCTGCATTTGTGCAGTTACTTCTCAATTCCATTAAATTGGTTGTTGGCATACTCTTAACCCCCAAACTGGCAATTTGAGAATTCACCAACAGTCCCTCAATGCTCTACTTCTTTGTAAAGTTGCTACCTATAACTTTAAAGGCAAAATATTTAATGAAAAAGTAAGTTTCACTTTTATCAGCCATCAGATGTTTTCTACACACAGTTCTGACAAGCTCTTTTTCAAAAACAAATTTAAGTGTTCAGTATTCTAAATGCCTCCATTGTGCATTACTACTGGAACTTTATGCAGCATCTCCAACCTTTTCAACTATTTAAACAATTATGTCAAGAGATTTCAAAGTTTGCCTGAAGCATGAAATTCTATTTATTGCCTGTCATTCTACTTTCTGAGTTCCAGATACAGATTTGCTTCCTAGAGGAGTACAAATAGCAATGTAGAGTACCAACATTTTCCTAGGAAAAAAACTAGAAATAAATTCAATAGACTTTCTTCTTGAATAGTTAGTCAGTGTCTCTGCACAGATCACCTGAAAGTCATTATGATGGAATTCACCTGGGGCCCTGAGTGTTTAGCCCCAGACAGAGTGTGACAATTGGAAGGGCACCCAGGAAGCGTTGATGGGGATGCTGTTATTCCCAGGGGCAGGCTGCAGGGGCAGCCCCTCCTACTCACAGTGCTCTCCTTGACTCGCTGGTGGGGGCAGTTGAAGAGGAAGGTGCCGAACAAGGAGATGCGGGCGCTGTCGTGCAGGACGGTCAGGTACACCTCAGAGAACTCAAAGGCTGCTGGGTACTGCTCCAGCAGCTGCCAAACGCAGTCAAGGAACATCAAGAACAAAGGAGACTGGGAAAAGAAACAAGGAATGATCAGATTTAACATAAGCTTTTCTCATATCAAACCCATTTCTTTGCAGTTTTGGTATTTGGCTGTACCATTGGCACATTATTCAACCATAGGGTAAACTATCTGGAGTCTTGCATTTTTCATGATTCTATGCCATTGTTACACTCTGTATTCCTGTTTAGCCACATCTTTTTCAGTACTCCCTTTGCACAGCTTTCCTTTCTGTGTAAAAACTTCTTTCCTGGGCTCCCCTCATACACAAGGATTTGTGCAGCTGCAAAAATCCTTTCTGCCATCTATATGTCCCTCATCACTTCCAAATTAGTGCTTGTATGAGCCTTCCTTGCCCCTTGGCCTTGGTTTTACAATGTATTTTCTTCCTTGTTTGAAATGACTGGAGAGCTTGTGATTCAGCCATGCTAATTTCTCACCACATTTTTTATGTCTTTTCCATAGCAGCCCATGAATTGCAAAAGTATAAACTATCATTTATGTAAAGCTTTAGAAATATCTTCCCCTTCCCATTTTCACTTTTCAGTATATCCTTTCCTAGGGCCAAAATAGCTGCTTTTCATTATTTCCCTCTTGGCATCTCATTTCTTTATCCCTTCATGCATTTTCTCTGCTTGGTGCTCAGTGCCCTCGGTCTTTCTGTGGGTTCCACGCTCTGGGGATGTTCCTGTTGTGTGACTCTGGCCACTGTCCCTGCAAAAGGTTCCTAACCTGGGTCCTCCCTGCTTCCAGCTGCAGTCAGCAGCCCCTCTTTGCCATGAAGAGGCCAAACAGGAGCTGGCAGTGCTGGGAGCTGTGGGGCTTCTCCAGCAGCTGCCAGCTCTGAAAGCTCTGCTGAGTGATAACAGCACAGGGACGGACACAGGGATTGGTAACACACACAGCAAAACCACCCCTCCAACCCCACCCCTCCTTTGGTTTCAGTTTGAAACGTGACTGTGCTAATGTTTGTAGCAGTGAGATGCTTTCATGTGCAACCCTGAAGCAACATAATAACCCACAGGATTGCACCTGGTATTGCACTGATTCTCACATGGCTACAGAGGGTAAAGAAAAGGTATCTCTACCCCGGAAAAATAGTTACTTCCTCTGATACTATATAATGAGATTTATAATATTAAAACATATATTTACTTTTAGATTTCTGTATAAATACATGCTCAGGATGATACCAAGCAGATAACTGTGATCTTGATACTGTGATTTGCAGATACATGCAAATACAATTCATTTTTACCTCTTTGTCAGATCTCTTTAAGTGGTTACACCTATCTAAAAATTGATATCCTGCCATGACCCATTCCTTCTGTATTAGGCTTTGAAATCCAACAATGGTTCGAAAATAGGGATCCAGCATGACTTGAATGAGAGAAGCAGCAAGACAGCTCAGGTCCCGTCCCTCTTCCTCTGTGAGTGACACACAGAAAGTACAGAATACATAAGGAAAATGCACATGTACAGAATTAGATTTCAAAGAGCAAAAACGTGCAACTAGGCTCGTGCTTTTATTAGAATTTCCTTTAAAATATACTTTTAGTTGTTTTAATTGTTCTCATAATTTTTAAAAATACCAAACTAGAAGAAAAATCACACTTTTTTTATTAAACTGAGACTCATACAAAGTGTTCCTGCAGTACCCAGCACAGCAGTGCATTCATCAAGAACAAAATACCCATCCAACTGCCAAGTACTTAAATCAAGGTGTGCTGAGGAACTCCTAGAAATTTTCAACATTTTTCCACCTTGAAGCAATTTTTGGAAGGCCATTACATGGGGAGAGTGGGATATACCAGCTGAACAGGTCTTATAAAAACTACAGAATTACAGAATTACAAGTATGAGCAAGTTTTTCAGTGTCCTTTCCTCTGAAATATCTGTTTGCACAGACACAAGGAGTAGGCACTGAGTGAAATGCTTTTGTCTGTAGAACCTCTGAATTAAACTGATATTGCTTCTGCAGGGACTATTAGCCCAATTAACACAGTACAAAGGTTCACACTAAAGTTTTGGTTCTACCATCATTATCAGAACAAAACCCACAAAGACTCAAAGCAAAATATTCCTTTGATGCTAAGGACTATACTACAGTTCAGATACACAACAAAATTATTTTCCCTTCTAGCTCCCCAAATGCTTGAGATATTCAGAATCCATGGGGTTTATGTACAAAGATTACAGCTGATTTTATCTAAATCTCTTTATCTACATTATCACAGTAATGCAAATAATTACAGCATGCTTTGTGTTATATTACCTTGTAGAACTACAGAAACGTGCTTACACTCCATCATATAGACAAGCTCAGCAGAATGCTTAAGAAAGGCTCTGGAAAGGAAAAGAAAGTGATTTAAGAGTTAACAGAAATTCACACTTTACAATAAAAAGATTTGGGTTATCTGCATTTATCTAACTTATATTAAAACAAAGAATCCTTCAAATGATGCACTGCTCATTTACAGTGCTGAGAGCTCTGCACATTCCACTGAACATTATTACATTACTGGTACCAACCTGATGTACTCCAACCAGCGAGTGTTCTCCAGTGAGGACAGCCACTTCTCCTCGGTGTCATCAAAAGGGTCTGCAACAGGGACAGTAATTACATGGCAGAACAGCTTCCAGTGACAGTCCCTGTCAGCCAGGCTGATCAGAATTCACTGCATGCCAGGAAAACAACCCCATAAGAGAAGGAAAGCCCAGCATACCATTGACACAGAGCTGTTTGAGTTTGTTGTATGCAGCCTGGATTTCCTGGATGTTGGGGAGACACTTGTCCAGGTCAGATTTGTAAACGTCACTTCTCAGGGGATGGCTTCGAGTTATGGCATTACAAATCCTGCAGGAGAAGAATCAGCAGGTTTGTTGTTGGGGAGGAAAGAAACAGTCTTTCAAGAAGCCTGCCACTGTCTAACTGCAAACAATTAAACCCACATAAAACATGCACCTCATTCTGAAAAATAGTTTACTGGTTCATATTCAGGTGATACATTGCTCCTGCCATAAAGCTACTGACTCAAACATTTTCAGTGTCTGCTAATTACTGAACATAAAAAATGGAAATGTTTTAATGGATCATTAAAAATCACATTTGAGAAATGAAATCTGATGCTGACTGACAGTTAAATAACTCTATTCAGTTTTTAGTTTTCCATCATTTTTAGTAAGACTTACCTATGCTAAATGCAGAGAACATATGTAAAGTTTATGAAGTCAGGAAATCTGACAGGGTTTCAATTAAAACTCAGAGCTCCAGCCTAACACACAATGCAGATGTTTTGCTACTACAAAAAGTCACACTACAAATTAAACCAAAGAACAAAAACAACTAAGTTTATAAAAACTACCTACACCAGGCACTAAATGCCTTCAGTCTTTCATTAAGGACAGCACATGACAAATATTTCACAGAAATACCATGTGCATTATGATACTAAGTCTTGAATTGTATTGCACAATTGAATTGTATTTCCCAATGCCACAAATGAAGGGTTTTTTTTTTACTGTCTTGCTGAAAGAGGTAAGAAAATCTCCACCAATGTAAGCTGTATTATAGTAAATCTGATCCTTTTATCAATAAATTCTGTCATGTGAATGATTATCCCCCTAAAAAATAAACATACCTTAAAACCTGTAAAGTTACTCAGAATTTGAAACTGGAATGGCCTTGAATAAAAATGGTGCCAGAACCAGATCCAGAGAACAGTCTCTCCAAAGTTCCCACACTACAACACTGCAGTGTCACCCAGGGCCACCTCCACTGCCCCCCAGTGCTGTCACAGTCACCACTGGTGTTATCCCAACCCTCTGACTGAAGAGTGACACAACGAATCACTTACCTCTGATCAATTCTTCTCTGCTGCAATACATCTTTAATGTTGGCCATTCTCACAAGGGCACTCCCGTTGGGGTGATTCCAGGACCATAACTAACATGGGGAAGAAACACAAGGAACAACAAAATCGTGCAGGTTAGAGCTATTCTGTACAATTATTTCCTTGATGCAATGTTAACTGGCATGCAGAGCCCCAAGCTGAACACTGTGCAATGAGCCTGAGCAGTACCAGAACAAAGAGGACACTTACAGGCATTCTTCTCCCAATGAAGGAGTAGGAGTACAGCTTCAGGTCTTGATCTGCTAAGGAAGATGGAACCACAAAATATTCTGGAAGGCTTGTGGAAGAAAACATGATAAAAGAAGGTTACTTTTCTCTGTGTTTTTTACCATCTTCCCTCTTGCTGCAGTGCTGTGTTACCAGCTCAGTGAGGCTGTCCCAGAGCAGCCCCTGGGCATGGCTGCCACTGTCCCACATGGAAGTGCAGAAGCACCAAAGCCATGGAGGCCAAAACATGACATTTCCTTTAGGGACATGACATTCCCTTCAGGGACAAGACTTGCAGCACCTTTTGCCTGGGGGCCTCTCCAGAGAGCAGCACAATTAGGAGTGCACAGCTGCTGCAACAGAGGCTGTGGGGCACACAGGACAAGACAGCCCAGTTCCCTCCTGCTGGTGTCCCAGGAGAACTTACCAAGTGGAGATCATATAACCTTCATTGACTGAGCACACTCTCCACTCAGAGGCACCTGTCCTTTTGATTTCTCTATCCCAATCCGAGTAAGTTTCAAACAAAGGAGTCTGCTGACCGCTGGCACTGCTGATGCCACCGCCACCTCCTCCTGGGTCTATGCCATTCACCTTCTTTGCTAGGAAAAGGAAAGTCATCAATGCCCATTAAAAACAATAAATAAAAATCAAACTCCTCACCTTCCTAATTACAAAGATAAGCCATTAGCAACAGGACTAGTATTATCTATATTACCTAATGCTGTATTACAAGAAAGCAGTGATTTAATGGCAGCTGGATGATACATGAAGATGTCAATGTATTTTTCCCTGCAATTTCATTAGAAAAGCAACATAAAATTGGCCTGCTGTGCTGCTTGATAGAAGCCAAGGCATACTAATACTCAGAAACAAATGTTATCTCCAGTCACAGGTTTTCCCTCTTTAATATGCCAAAGTTGCAACATTTTAAAACATTAACCCTTTATAGGCTATAGCTATTAATGAATAGCTACCATGTCAATAAAGCAAAATGAAACTTATATAATTGCAGCAACTTTAAATGACTGCTGTATTAACAGCAAATAAAAGAAATGGAAGGCCATGTTAAAATACTGAGGTTTCTATATAGATTTATATCTACACAAAAAGATGGCCTATCAATTTGTGTTTAGGGACCAGGAGCTAAGAAAGGCTTTTACTATACAGAAGCATCTCCTTTGCTGGTCGTTCTTTAGATGCCAAGGGGACAGTCAGCTGTGTCAAAAAGAAATTATATTTTGTTTCTTGACACTTGAAGTACATTTTTAGATGGAAGTGGAATAAACTGAAATTTTATTACCTATTACCTCCCCCATGAAAGCTCTGAGCCTTAGCAAGAGCCTGCCCAAAGAAAGCAGAACAGTGTCACAGCTCTGCTGACATCCCATAACCTGTGTGGTTTCTGCTTTCTGTATCTATCAACTTCATCCTTGCAGTGGCACTTTGACTACTTAGGATTTTCAGAAAAAAACAGGACTAAAATCAGACTGAAGTAATTCTTCAAAGATGGTAAACAGAGAAATATGAAAATTACCAAAAAAAAGGTCAATTTTTCTGTTTAATGGCAGGATATATAACTATCAAATATAGCCTGGGAAGAAAACAATGTACACATACACAAGAACAATGCAGACTTTTTATGTTCCCCAGGAAGCACAAAGACAGCATTTCACCTTTTACTTTGCTGGGAGTAGCAGGGAGAGAGAGTCATTAAACAGCACTGGAATTGCAAGAGCAAAGCCAGATATCTATGGGACAAACACCAGGGTTCACAACAACAAGGACACCCCAAAACAACCCAAAAGAATTTCATATTCTCTTGGGAACTGCAGCATGGCAGAACAACTCTCCTTTGCCATTCTGCTCTGCTGCTCCAGAGGAACATTTTTACCCACCTTATGTAATTCTTCCACTAGGTATTTTTCCATATAGTAAACGGTATTTTAAAGAGAGAGTAAAGGCAACTTTGTGACAGCCTAACATTTTATTGCAATTTTATCTGCAAATTGGCTTCCTCCCTAGTACTTTATAACAGGAAAATACATGGACCTTAATAATTGCCCAAGCTTTATGAGGTAAGAAATTCCATGTGCAATTGTGTGTGCAACATAATAATCACATGCACACTTATTCTTGTGCATGCACAGGGCAGTCAGAGAGGCAAAACCATGGATGAGAACCATGCACTGTTTTGCAGATTTGAAGGCCTGATCTCGTAATTCCACAAGGTTGATGTTTTGTAACAGGCAGATGAGTGGTTTCTAGTGGCAGCTGCTGAGTTCAGATGTCACAGCACAGCTCTGCAGCAGCAGCAGCCCGCTCTGTGGGAGCCTTGTCACCCTACAACGCTGGCTCTCAGCTGTGTCTGGGCTGGGGAACACTCGGCAGTGACCGCACAGCATTACGCTCAAAATCAAGTTCCAAAGGCATCTTTGCAGGCTTACCTAACTGACAAGGTTCACTTGGAGATTGGCCTTGAGCAGAGAGGGTGTGCTCCAGCTCAGCAGGGGTGGTGGAGGTTTTGAGTGGTAAGAACTGCCTAGTAAGCCTCTAGGAAAGAAGGTATGGAGTCCCAAGTTGCACAAATCCTCCTGCAATACCACCAGAAGAGAAACTTATTCCCAAAAGAAGGGCAGGTGAGCAAGCCTGCCTGATGGGACATTCACTGGGTACCCAGAGTACCAACAGAGACACACAACAGGAGGATGGAAGCGTGAACTGAGAAACAGGAGTATTCATGCTGCCACAGTTTGGCTTTGTTTCAGACAGGAAAGACATTGCTTTGGATTTTGGTCATTAATGTCTATCCCAATGAATGACTTATAACCATAAGTAAGAGGCTGGGTGCAGAACAAGCTGATTTTGTTACCCTTGGAGAACGCCTCAAATGCTTTTTGCCTCTGCTTCTGGACAGAAGTCTTACTAAAAATACGTATTACAAAACAGGAAAAAAAAGCACAATCCAAGCACTTTCATCCTTACCTGGATTATGATATATTTCCCCAACATACTCAAACGCAAAGAGAAGCTGAAGATCCGTCGGCTGAGAATAATGAGCTATTGCAAGGCACACCTAGGAAAGAGACATTTATTATTGTTATTTATATTTTTATATGTGTTATTTATATTTATATAGACAAAAAAATTATTGCCCTTAATGGCAACAGTGTCAAATAGGCAGAGCTGTGAAAAAGCCAAAAATCAGTCTTTTGATATTTTCTTTAATGAAAAGAGTACTTAATCAATCCAGCAGAAGAACCTAAGAGTGTGCAGGGTCAGTTCAAAAAGTCCAACCTAGCACTGCTCTGACAGCAGCCAGCAATCAGTGCTTAGGGAAGAGGGGAAAAACACAGCAACAACATAATGGAATTTTACCAGGACAGTTTTGGACAATTAACAGTTCAGGCATGTCCTGAACTAAAATCTGGTATCAGTATTTAACAGCATTTGACAGATATTTGGGCTACACAGTTGCCAGTTAGGCTAGGAAGTTTTTCAAGTGCGCTTCCTTTTAAGAACACCTTATTGGTTCTTTCCCTAAGATTATTAAAATTAAGAATGCAGCACATGATTTAGGATTAGATCCTAGACTTAAAGTTTCATCAAGCATTTTTAGTCTCTGTCTCTCTGAATGTAGATATTCACTAATAAAAACAAAAGATTTGACAAAAACCCTCGTTTTTTTCCTTTTATCTTCCCTTCAACTTTTCCCAACTTTTCATATTTAGAAAAGCATTTACAAAATTTATTCAGAGTTCTGCAGTTTTGAACATTATTTTTGAAAAAAACCCTGTGCATCCAAGAAACTGTTTTCTTTTTGTGAAGGAAAGTGTCCTTATTGTGATAGGAATAACAGAAAGATTTGCACCATAGAACTGAAGGAGTACCAGTGCTGGCAGCTTGAGAGCTCAGTTATGCTGAGATCTGCATGGAGAAAGCTGCTGTATTTTTATTGTTTGTATGCAACATCCCTGGTGTTATGGAACCTTTACTGTATTTTTATATACTTTGACTTTTGATGGGGACAGTCCTCATTATTTATAAAACCAGTAAGGACAGTAGACTAACTTGAGCTGAAAATGTTGTTTCACAAACACTCAACAAAAAAATTCCAGTTGAGCGTTAGAACAACAGATTCTTTAACTGTTCTCCCCACACCTTGTGTTCTACAATGAAACTGCAAAGGAAAACAGAGGACAGAACATTCCGGGGTGACAGCCCCCCAAAAAACCCAAGCAGTAAAAGTGTCCCTGGAGAACAGTATAGCAGACTTTCCTAATGAACAGTTACAAGCAGGATTTGATAAAATGTTTAATGACATAACTGGAAGCCACACACATTTTACTTAAACTTGTTATTTCAGTGTATGAATTGAAGCAGAAGAAGCCAGCTACTCAACAATATTTGGCCACTTCTAACAGATTACTTTTGGCTATCATCAACAATGAATAGAATGGAAATCTGTGCATATGCACATTTTGACTTCCATTTTTCTATGTAGCTTTTCACTACAGTAACTGATTCTAGCAGAGCTACTCCTCACCTTCATTTATGGAGTGAAAGTTGAAAGCCTTTTACTATGCTAATCTACTCTCAAGGCTTCAGGACAAACTGCAGGAAAAAATTCCATTGTGCTGCCAAATAACACAACAGGAATACAGTAAAACCTATTTTTAAATAGGCAGCAGCTGAAATCTCTGTCATTTGCTTGCCACATTTGAAAAAGGGAGTATGTGTGTGCTGTGAGAAGAGGGATAAAATGGTGGGGTGAAGACAGTAACCATCCAGAGCCAAAAAAACTCTGAAACCATACTTGTGCTTTTAAATAAAGCAGGAGCTGGAAAATGCTCTGGGTGTTCCATGGAATAGATGTAACTCACACCATGTATTGCATGGGTGAAACAGTCCACCCACAGGTTCAGGACATCTATTTCTCTTATTTTAAAAAGTGATAGATTTTTCCTGCTACTGTCTCTATTTTTGTATTTTAGAAAAATTCCACTCACAGATACACTAAGCAAGTACCAAAGACATACTAATTTTCTGTTTATTCCTCACTAAATCCCTATAATAGCTTTATTGTCTCAGAGATTCAGAAGACAAGCACATTCCACAGATCTCAGCAGATTATGGCCATAAGTAGAACGCTCTAAATTGGAAGACAAGCATGTTTTACAGGAAGCGTTCTCATATCAAACTCAAAAATGTTTGGTATTCTTGCCAATTTACAATTGTGTAAAGCTGAAGATATTTAGGCTCAGACCAGACAAATAACAAGAGAATAGGCTGCTTGTTGGAAAGTTCATTTATTAAAAGCAGTAAACACAATGGCTGTAGTTATTTCACAGTACAAAAGCTATTTCCCTATGTCAGTGTCCCCTGTTCAACCCCTATCTGAGGAAAATAAATGATACTTTCAGGGCACACCCTCCTCTTCAACAGGAATTTTACCAAGGGCAAGAGCTTTAAAGTATTGCTAATGCTCTTGCAGAAGAGTTGTGAACAACATTTCAGATGTGCTAAGTTAGCACAGCCCTAGATTTTCCCTCCTTCCTTAAGCCTTCCCTCCTTCCTGGCTTATGAACTCTCTGTAAAAATACTGTTTTCCATTGCTACTGCAATTCCTGTCCCAAGCAGGCACCTGTGGTAGAAAGTCAGACAGGCAGGACTACATCAAGTCCCACAAACAGGTTTTGTTCATTTTCCTAGGCTGCAAAACCTATTGGGAAAATAAGTATTCAGCATTAGGAGAATTTTTTAAAATTCATCTGTATTTTTTAAAATATCTTTAACCTTTACACAGGGAAGTTATGGTTGTGCCATCCCTGAAGTGTTCAAGACCAGGACAGGGCTTTGAAAAACCTGGTGTAGTGGAAGGTGTCTCTGCCCATGGCAGGGGGTGGAATGAGATGAGTTTAAGGGACCTTCCAAGCCAAACCATTCTGATTCTGCAAGTTTACTTCTAAAAAAAGTTTTCTTCATCCCCTCCAAAGACAGTGTCTTATGCATTCCCAGTGCCTTGAAACAGCACCAATTTTGTGATCTGTATAAACAATTAGAACAAGGTAATAGAGTTGGGGGAGGCAGGAGGAACACATTAGAAAGGGTCAGGACCATGTGTCCAAAACTCTTACGAGTTTCATATTATTGTTCATAACAATTAGGGAAAAAATGTTCCCCTCGATCCCAAGTGTTATGACGTAGGAAAGGCTACTTTTGATTGCACAGGAAACAAGATTTGAGATTAACATTTTCCTCCTGTTTTGATTGAGCATGTGATTCTGAAACAACTCTCATACTCATTCAAAAAAGCTTCCTGGAGTAAAGAACTGAGAGAGTTACAGAAGAGAAAGGGATGAGAAAATGGAGATATACTCATGGAGGCACAGGGTGTGTGCCACCCTGGGGCACTGCCAGGATCCTTATGCACAGTGAGGCATCACCTAACAGTCAGAAGATCTACACCCTCACCTTTTCATACATTTCATTTTCTCAGTCTAATGTTCAATACTGCAGTGGCTAAAAACTAGCAGGAGTTTTCAGTTTGACCGCTTGCTGTCATTTTTGGAACAAAATAATTCCTTTCCTCTAAGGAATGTGAAATGCTTCTTTTTTTTGCACTGCCTAACTTAAGACTTCCCCAACTTGCTTACCCTTGCTTCCCCATCCTCCACTTCCTCCCACACCCATCTGGCTTTCCTTCCTTTGGAGACTCTATCGCTTTATTTTAGAGACAAAACAAAATTAAACTGCTAAACAGTGGTGAGCGCAAATTTCCATTCCTTCTATTTTCCCTTAATGCTTGTTTCCCAAATACCCACTAATAAAAATGAGGAAGAAAATATTTACCTGACTGACTAATGCTGAGACAGTATTTTATTAGCATGTACTGGTTGCAATAAGTGCTGAGGCTATTTTTCTAACAGAACTGATTTTTAAGCTTCTCTATAATAATTTACCTGAAAATAAATGAATGTGTTCTCACAATGGTTCTGCTTAAAGGCAAAGAAAAAGGCCTCTGAAAGTTCTGCCAACATTACCCATGTGTCTATGTGTAGTCAAGTCTGTCAGTTTGCCCACATCAGATGCCTGCTTCCAAACTTGGATCCTTCTTTTCACAGCATCCAAAGAGATCCTTGGAAAGAGGATCTTTCTGAGATCCTCAAAGAGATACTTGGAATAATCTCTATTCTAGTAAGGCAGCTTAATTAGTTATTCTCCCTTATGCCCTGTTCAGCAAACAGAGACACTTCCTTAGGAACAGATTACACTCTCTTTGCCAACACCAATTTATGTCACTGGATGCTGCTGAGTATTTCCAGTACGTGCAAGGAACTACGCTTCAAACAAATTCCTTAACTGCACAAAGTCAGCATCTGTTGTCCTTCTAACTACTCCATATATTTAAAGCTCATTTTGAAACATGAATTGCCATCCAGGACCCCCCATCCAGAACCCCAATTCCATGGTCAGCCCTCTCCTATGGCACTCTCCCAGTCAGACAGCAATGCACCCTCAGCCCAGGAGCAGGCTTCCCCTCACATCAGAGCTCAGGTACACTCTAAGTCTTGGTCTTTCCTACAAAAGTTAGGCACACACAGTTATTTCCAACTAGACAGCTACCAAAATTTTCTTGTGCAAACAATTGGATGTAAATATAGATTAAAGAGGCCCTTCAGAACTTTAAGAAGGCCTGATCACTGTCTTCTGTTTTTAAACACCAGGACAACCTTACTAATATGTACTACCTGAAGGGCAGAAACAGAAACCAGATAAAATCTTTCCATACTGTGGTGCCAGCATGCCATCTAAATGTCAGAAAACAAAACAACTCCATTCAATATGCTGTGTAAGATCACTCCAGATGTGTTCACCAACATCCCAAAATAATTTAAGCAAAATCCTGATACGGGAAAACTGATCTAAGGACCTCATGGTTCTATAAATTTATATTTTAATGCTATTATGGAAACATTCGATTAGATTAGCTGAACCTGATCTCCCTTCAGTAGAAATGCTTGTGTGCTACACCCACACAAAGCTGCAGTAACCTACCTGATGCACCGAAACTGCAACAGTAACCACACAGCTGATACTTGTACCAGTTTTCTTCCTCTCCACCGAGCACATTCTGCTATTTGACAATGGCAGTTGTTACACTTTTGGTCACCACCAGCACAAGCTCTATAACCACACAGGCTCTGGCTCTCTAGACCTAGCTGTTCTTATCAGAAGAAACCACCTAAGACCATGTAATTATAAATGCCTAATGTAAAGGCCTTCATAAAGTGGTTTCACTGTTCGCTCTTGCATAAGAAAAAGCAGCACAAAGAATGTTAATGAGATGCTGAGTTTGTTCTCTCCTCCAGGCTAATCACTCTCCTTTGCTGTGACAGCCAATTAGAAACAGTTGCTGTAAAGATGTTGCAGGAGACGGCTGCTCCCGGGGGATTCTGGAGAAGCCGTGCAAGGGAATGACTGCGGAAAGATGCCAAACGTGGAAGGCTCCAACCAGCACAGGCAGCAGGGCAGCCAGAACAGGGGCAAGGCCAGAGCAGGGTGGTTCATGACGGGCTCCTGCCTGCACACCTCGGGGAGAAAGGAGGGAGAAGGGGCCGAGCCGGTTCAGCAGCTCTTGGTCAGTAACTGCACACAGACTTATGCCTGGGCAGATGGTCCTTGGGACTTACAGAGCTAAACTCAAACCTGATCCTACTGAGAAGGGGAATTGTTAAGCTCTGAGAGCAAAGTGGGTCACTCCTTACGAAACACAGGCTGTCCGTGCTGCAGTGCCGCGGAGGTCAGGGCAGCCGAGCGCAGGGAAGGCACCAGTGGGCAAGGAAGGGAACCCCTAGGAATGGACTGGACTAAGCCCAGTAATTCCTCCTGTCAAGAGGGTACAAGGCTTTGATAACAAAATGTTGAGAAAGAACCCAGGTTCATGTAAATTGGACAAAATGGTGATTCCAAGAGCTTACTGGAGAACTGCTGTGTGACACCACTAAGGATATCCGTAAGACAGTACATTCAGCCTCTGGGTAAATTAAGCTTATGACTTTCAGAAAATGTATCAAAGCTTGAAACATTTTCCATAAAAATGCAAACATCTGTTGTACAGCTGCAATGCAACATTCTGATTCCAGTCCTTAAAAAGATTTATTTAATAAATTAATAACTTTTAAAAGTACAACAGATATGACAAGAAATACTGGTTTATCTTATATGATACGAAACAGTTAATACACCACATTAAATTTTTGCCCCTAATAGATTTGACTCCAAATGTCTACATACTCTCCTGTAACCAGAATGTGAATAATTTGCAATTCTTCCCCCCACTTCTCTATCAAAACATAATAATACAAAATGTTCTTATCAGCACAGCTGTTGCTACATGTAATGACTACAAGGCAGAAACTCATAAAAAGATAACAATACCTTTTTTGCACTTTCAGGACCTGCTTCATCAAACCGAAATCTGACAATACGGAAGTCTTTGCAATAAATTATTAATTCAGTTGGATTAAATTTCAGCTTTTGGTTGGGACCAAGGACCTTCTGCTTCCTCTTGGTGTCATTCACTGCAAAGAAGAGAAACTTATTTGACTGTGTTCTGTAAGGAAACACAAGACTGGCTCAAACAGATACAGTAATGTTGCTGCCAGAAGGTTTTTATTTATTGGCACATTTTGATTCAGGTAGAAAATCTGTTGATTCCTGTTAGCAAAAGCTTATGTTTCACTAAACTTAGGGTAAACCTCATGTTTTAGAAAAGGGGCAACAAATGTGGGCCAGTGCAAGTCAATATAACAGGTCAACAGCACCTCTTTGCTGCAAAAAATAAAGCACTTCTTCATCATGTTCTTCCTCAGAAACACATTAATCTTTTCCCAGTGATCACAACCAACTTTGGGCATTAAAAACTTATAACCATAATTTAGATTACCTACAGTCAGAAAACCAAGTGTTTAATAGCCCATGCCATAAACAAAATGTGAAAACTTATCACTTTTATGAAATTTTACAATTATAAGATTCTTTCTTAAGAAAAACATTCTTAACAAATAGGTTAGGCTATGGAATCCAACAAATAAAAACCTGGTTCTCCACAAGAAGTATTTGGTTTCTTCAGATTAAGATGTCGATTGCCACTTGCAGACTTTTGGAGATCACCAGTTATTAACTTGCAAAGAATTAGAGAGGATTGAAAACTACAGCATTTCTCTTGTCAGAAATCCCATCTATGTCTCACTGTATAAGCTATTTTTGCAATTTAGTGTATTTCACTGGCAGATATTCAATGTAAAAACATTGCTAACAAAATTTTGTACTGCTATAACATGTCTCTCCTACAACACCTGTTGATCCACTATGGTAGTTACAAATATAAAGTTTATATTATAAAGACCCAATTAAGTCTCCTGCATGGCAGGAGATTTAAGATTTAAGGCTCAAGATTTATTCAGCATTTGAGGCTTTTATCCTAAATAAACCAAATACTTCAAATCAGGGAAGATTAATGACATAAGACCTCAATTGTCAACAGTTCTGCAGAACCTAACAGGCAGGTAACAGTTTTGTACTGAATAAGAATAAAGCCTGTCATTATTCTTAGCTATTTTTGACATACCTGTGACAATCTGCTCAATGCATGTGAGTGGGACATCGTGCTCACCAAGGAGGAGGTTTTTGTAATGGAATTTCTGAAACACATGAAGTCACAGCCATTAATTGCAGCTCTGCAGTTTGCAACCAGATATACAGCACAACCTTAAAGAAACTATGATAAAAATCAGGCATGCCTAGGCTTTTCTGACAGGTACTACCCTTGCCTATTCCCAGGTAATTAGAGGTTAGAGACTGCTCAACTGCACACCCAGCAGTTCAGAAACCCCAGTGGAATATGCAAAATAACCTCTCTACTTGCACTGAATTTACTGAATTAGTATCAAAAATTACTCTTAGAAATCCAATACAATTTGAAGTATAAAATACATGTATATATATGGAATATAAGAAATCTGTAATTATTATTACTTTTTTAAGTATGGAAAGAAAAAAATATTAATTCTACTTTCAGGGACAAATTTTATCAACTACTTTGTGCCAAAAATCAACCTTTTGAAGTAGCTGTGGTCAAATTTCCTAACTACTATTGAATAAGCATCCAGCTACTTTCAGAGCTATACATATCTTTAATTAATGAAACATTTCCTTTAAAAGCCCCAAATGGAAGTACAAACTCTACTGAAAATAACACATAGCTCACTACTTGGATTTCCAGTGTTATATGCTGTGCTGCTCAAAAACTGATCATGGCTTTGAATGTCATGAGCTCTGCTTTGACAAAGCAGAAGAGTTCTCCCCTCCTCTTGTTGCTTCGTCCACAAGGAATTCTCATTTTGTGGTTACTTTGGCCTCCATCAGTAACACCAATAAAACTCCACCACATGGAGATCTGACACTTGTCTAGTCTAAGGGACATTTGCAAACAGCTCCTTCAGGAGGGACACATCTGTGTATAATTCCTGCTTTGTCTTTGTAAAACCACTTCCTGGGGAAGCCTCCATCCAGGGAGGTGAATGGAGCTGGATGTGCTTCTGTACAAACTTCTTGCTCTTGTCCTGATATGAATGGATGGAACAGCAACACACTCAGAACAGGACAGTGGAACCTCATCTGAGGCCTGCTTAGAAGGCATCCATTTATATCAGAGATGAGACAGATTGGCTGTGTGAATAATTCCACTTTCACATTCATGATGTAGCCATGGCAGCAATAACCAACCTGCAGTGGCATTGGGTCATCTGTAATAAAGGAAATCTTGAAGTTGGTGCAAACCAGCTTGCCCCACAGATCATACTGGCTCGTGTCTGTTGCAATGCACTTTCTTACAAAATTTACTTCGTTCACCACAATTTCACCTGAAACAGAAGAAAGGGAGGGGAAAGGAGAAGCCTATATAAATCCTGGAGGTACAAGAATTCCAAGTCTGTAGTACCAAGGAACCCCTAACTCTTTACCAGTTTCAAGTTATCCACCTCTTGTGGGTAAACATGGAGTTTATCTAACACCACTCCAGGGAAAAGAGAAAACTAC
Source organism: Zonotrichia leucophrys gambelii (assembly GCF_028769735.1). Lineage (NCBI taxonomy): Eukaryota > Metazoa > Chordata > Aves > Passeriformes > Passerellidae > Zonotrichia > Zonotrichia leucophrys. The sequence goes on along the minus strand of NC_088180.1, from coordinate 5,432,399 downwards.
CATTCCAAATTGGACAATATTGTGCAGTAGTTAAAATAAAACAAAACCCAAAACCAACAAAAACAACCAACTTAAAACCAAAACAATTCTCAAATAACAAAAACCAAAAGAAACTCCACAAGAAACCCAACCCACAGTCAAACCCAACAAAACCACACACCACTTCCCTTAGATCTGGAGATCAAGCTCTGCAATTCTCCACTATTAAAATTTATGTGTTTGAACAACACTGTCTTTTAAACAAGCATACATTCCTGTACTTCAGGTAGTATTTATTTTAAAAACTTAAATTAGCTGGCTATTGTTAAGTACTTCAGAGAATTTTATGAACTTCCTGAACTCAGAATCATCAGGCCACATCGCATTTTCATTTCTAAAAACATTTTCAGGTGGTGTCAAAAAACAGAATACAAACACATTTCCAACTTTTTACTGTGACTGTCTAATTAAAGAGATATTTCTGGATTTCCTTCATAAAACAGAAGATTCAAATGAAGAAAAATACAAATTATGCTAATTAGTCTGGCATAAGCTATAAAATAAAAAAAGCATATAGGCAAATGAGACTGAGGAGCATTTAAAAAGAAAAAAGTGAATCACTACACAAAATGATACTTTTCAGTTCCACAGCCAAGATTTCTGAAAGCTAAACAGTAACTCTTCCTTCAGCAATCGAACTTAGTAATTCCTTTTATTCCTGTACAGGGCTTTCACTTCTGTCACCAGATCAACCACCTCCTGCTGCTGCTGTCTACCATAAATAGTGTGGGAGTACAAGTGTGTTCCAAGAAAAGTGGAATTTCATATTGGCTCTGAGATTCTGCTTAGAAGAAACTAAGCACTAAAGATTGCTGAAGCCCAATTTGCTGTTAATAGGTTTGGCATGTTCAGTCCCAGTTGCCTGAAATGCCATCCCACAGTCATGCTCTGCAAGGAGCAGCAGCTCTTGGGGCAGCTGTACTGGCAGCAGTCAGCTCCTGCACGTCCAGGGAGCAGAACCTCAGCCTGGAGTAAATTCAATTCCCCGTTTAGCTCCTGCTGCAGAGCAGCTCTTGCCTCAGGTGACCACCACAGCAGCCAAGTAACCATACCCTGAAATGACTGCCTTTAGTGTCCCAGACACTTGAGAGAAATGCACCTCTTGCTGCCTCCAGGCCCTCCGGCCCCTCAGCTATTTCAGCCAGCTGTCCTACTGCTCCTACTGGATCTCTGGACCCTGATACAATCAGGGATCTGCCTGGAAGTCACCAAGAGCAGCAGCAGCATCTCTGCTTTTGGCTCAGCTGTTCAGCTATGAAAATGTCTTGGCCTAAGTCTGTAGCCTTGAGCTGCCAGAATTATGATCTGTGTTCTGGGACTGTGTGAAAATGTGAGGAGACAAGTTTCATTGACCTGTGTTATCATATACATGAATATTCTAGGCCAGGCAGGAACTGTGAAAATATCTATAAACAGATCTCCTGGAGCTTTAAAGTCTTCCCTCAAACAGTGCTAAAATGTGCTTAAATAAGCTTTTGAATATGAAAATAAAAAATCAGGTTTTGACAGCTTCAGTACAAATTGTTAAAAGCTCATTCAAGTCCATATCAGCTGAAAACAATGTCTAATAATGGGGTACATGAGAATGACAAGCCCGAATTCTGTTAAACATTGTAATGAAAATGTTTCAATACATGTCTGGCCTGAAACTTCTTAATGCCCAACATTTCTTCAAATAATGTATTTACTTAAATAACTGCAAAAGCCCAGACCATTTATTGAAGCAATTTCTCCTCAGTGTTGGTAATTAAGTCTTCAACTATTCAACATGAAGTTCTAAGTCACCTCCTGTGTGTGAAGAAAAACAACCCCCACATAAACTGAGTTATAAGTAATTTTTATTCCTCTTTCTCTACATATTGACAGTGTATCACTGCATTTCTAATTAAAAAATATGGAGAGCTAAATATACCATGAAATGAAATGCAACTTCATAGCTTTTTTTGGTAACATTCACTTATCTGTTACTAAGTATATTTTTTACTATCACATAGGAGACACTTCTAAAAGCAAATTACTATTATCAAACTATTTCAGTACTTCATTATTTTGACGTAACCAAACAGAAAAGAAATGAAAAATATTCACATATCTTCAATTTGAATTTACCACAGTTTATAACATGCCTGCTACATCATTCTCTTTCCAAAGCCAGTCCTTTTTACTTCCCTCCTTCATTCCTCATAATTGTGTGGCTACACTGCCACATGTTAATTCTAATCCTATTTTAGTGCAACTGCATTTAGTTTCATTTCATCCAACACAAACACATTCTGGATTTTCTGGCCTAGCTTATCTTCTGCTCTCAGGTTTGTAGCCCTAACCCAGAACTGTCCATTTTGAACCTAAGGATTAAGGTATGGCAGGACAGAGACTGTGTGCATACCAACTTCAGCCGAAGAATGAGAAAGTTTGCAAATTTAATAGAGGAGGTTTCCAAACACCTCTAGATGTTTTTGGTTTTTTTTTTTTTTTTTCCAAGATGCAGGTTGGAATTTTATGGGATCCATCTTTTGTCCCTCGTTTGGACATCTATAACGAGCAATATATATATGTGTGTACATATACATATATATATAGAGAGAGAGAGAGAGAGTGAACTTTTCAAAATGAAAATGCAGGGAAGTAGATAAACAACACGAGTAGTAAGGGCAGGACTTGCACAACAAACCCTTCTTGTGTTTGTAGTTGAGTAGGTGATTTCTCCTACCCAAGACAACAACAGAGCTATTCAGAGATATTACACTGCACATTTCTACAATGGAGCTGCTGCTTTTTTCCAGTAAACAGTCACAAGCTGTTCCAGACACGGAACAGCAGTCAACACTTCCATCTGACTCCAAGAGTCAAAGAATGATCTCAGGAGACGAGAGCAGTTTGTTTAAACTTTGACAGGAAACCAGAAGAGAAATTACAGGTTGCCACCCTTACAGAGAAAGCCTAATCATGTTTAATAAAAATATTTCTACATTGAACACGCAAATCACAAAAATAACAGGAGATATTGAAGGATCTATCTAGATAATACACTCTCCACCTAACACACAGCCTCAAAAACTGTTAAACTTCTGAAAAATTCTGCTAAATCTCCCAAAAGCACATGCAATCTGACTGGTTCAAGTTTTGGATGCTAAGAGAATTCATGGTATGTGTCTAATCCAGGATAATGCATTACCCACTACAAGCAAACTAAAGAGCAGCAGCAGAGCCTGGGAGCACGTGGGAGCTGGGAGAGAGGCAGGAGAAGCCTGCTGAGCCCAGGATGAGCAGGAGGAGCACTGGATGGCACAGCTGTGCTCTGCCCAGCTGCAGCCACACCACTCTGCACCAGCCTTGGGGCAAGCTGGCTCCTCACAACTACAAACACAATCACTAACCTCCCACAATAAAGGATGTTCTACACCATTTTCACTACTATGTTTTTGTAACTTTTGGTGCCCTGCCTCACAGGATCAAGTTTAATTTTTTTTTTTTATCTAATAGAGGTAGCAATTTGTAACTTTTCAGGAAAGAAGGCTGATTTGAGTAGCAACAACCTCATTAATGCAGGAGGTGATACAGACTGACCAGTTTTCAACAACTCTAAAAATACTGACTGAACACAACAGTGCTACACAATTAAAGGAACCCAGCAGTATTTTATATACACAGAGATCAATACATTTATGTATTGAGAGATGGGGCATGGCACACACACATACACATCTTAAAATGCTATCAGGCAGTATTTTTATCACATGAAAAATCTGATAATGGCTAGAGGCAATGAGTAGCTGAAATCATACTCCATAAATTAATAATGCAAACAAGCTCAGTAAGTTTGCAGGTACCCTACATGCTGCTAAGGGAACTTTTCCAATGCTGTACCAGAAGCACAAGAACAGATTTATCAGAATAAACTTTCTTTAATGAGCATTGAAGCTCTATGGATATGTTCAATGTCTAACAGACATAAACATAACAGAGGTTATTAAGTACTTCAAGCAGTCATGTAATTTCTACCTAAATCCTAAACAACTAGCACCTGGAAACTGAACTCCTGTTTCCCATTTACAATGCTGGTAATGATTATACCCAAGTAAGAGAACAGAAAACCAGCTTGTTAATGTGAAACAAAGTCTCACAAGTTCACAATAGAGAAGCTCAAGTTAATTCAAGTAGCTATTTAACTGTTAAGAATGCACAATAATGAGTTCACTTGTAAAATATTTGGCAAATAATTAACTTTAAGAATTTCCCAAGTAAGAATTTCCAATAAAAACTTCATTAATAAGTAACTGAAATCTACAACATTTTTGTCCCTTTATCTGCTCTCTTGTGGAGAGAATACCAAACTTGTATGAGTTTATTAGTATGCATCAAGCATTTAGATGTAAATGTGTCTAATCCACTTCTAAATGAATCTTCTGTTCAGTGTGCTAAGGCACTTCCAAACTTAAGAAAAAATAAAGTATTTGTAAGCTCATGAAATAATTGTCTTTCACCTATTTTCTGATTTTCATGAGCTTCTACAAGGTTGTTCCAAAAGGACAGCTCAATTCTGTGATTACTGTGGAATGGAAAACAATTTGCATTAATTTTTAACAGGAGAACCTGAGATTCCAAAGAACAACTCTGACCACTGTTTGGAGAGTGGTGTGTTATAAATGCACAGTACCAAAAGAGCTTGCTTTGCCGGTTTTATTAGAAATTTGTTATTAAAATATCATATATTAATATTTTAGTTTCTCTAGTGTGCTAAGAAAAAAAGAGCTTAGATAATTTTTTTAATGCTCAGTAAGGGAAAAAGTAGCAAAAAATAAAGGCTTCCTGGTAAGTCTTCAATGATCATCTCTGTGTTTCCCATGCACAATAACAAGATTAAAATCAGTATTTGCCCAGTAATGACTAATCTTTATGAACATTGCAAAAAACAAAACCAAAGCCAAACAAACCCACAGCTGGGACCTGAGCAGATAATTGCTTTTCTGAACTAGGATGGGATGCTCACAAAAGCTTTCCCCACATCTCAGAACCGCAGTGAAGGACACAAAAATGTAGAGTAGGCAACAAACCAGGAGTTCAGATGGCAAGAAGGGAACATCATCTGGAGCAAAGCTCTCGCTATCAAACAGATCGAAACCAAAGTATTGCAGCAAACTAAAAATCTGCTTACAGAGTTGCTCTAATCCAGGAACTTGTATTACCACTCAAATAGAAACAGTTCCATATTCCACCTTCACTTCCACCTCAAGCCTTGTGCTGGCACTGCCATTTATGGCAGACTTTGCTCGTCTCATCAGAGAACTGATCCAGTTAAAAATGGATCTTTTCTTCCTTTTTTTGTCAGTTCAAATTTCACCTGAATTAGCCCTGATCTGGCTTGTTCTTCGGTTGCACAAAAAGGTGTCAGATGAAGTAGTTAATAAGAACACACCTGTGTGTGAGAAAAATAAAATAATAAACAGCTGCTGTGGGCATCTATATGGATAGTTGGGCCAAATTAAAATAAACTCTTGTCACCAGACCCCTCCAGCAAGAGTTTTAACGATGATTTGGTCAGAGTTCTGTAATGTGAACAATAGACAGGCCAGTGACCAGGGAGTGTGTTTAGTGTTTGCATATTTTTAACTCTGGCTACATAAACTACAGATTCCCAAACCCTGACTTTGCCAAAACAATATAATCAGGAACAATTTGAGAAGACTGAGGTTTTCAGCTTGTTATTTCATAACTATGTTACCAATACAAGCTATAGACGCTGAACTGCTAATGTACTACTGAGTCTTTGTTAAATTATACAGGTTTGGCTTAACAAATAAATTAATACAGAAGTATTTGTTTAGAAATTAGTTTGGAACCAGTTCACTGAAGACTTGCTTCATTGGAAGAAAATATAATTGCCAAGAGACAAAACCCCTAGTAGCTTGGACAGATGACAATTCAGAATCTACTGGATTTAAATGGCTTGTAGCACTAAAGTGTGGGCAGAGTGGGCAGAAACCAATTATTTCATAACTTCTTTGCAAAATGCACATGTAAAAACATTAAAATACTTAATTTTAAAAGAGAGTCATCTTTCTAGCTTCAAGGAAATATTCTCATATTGGCCTATGGCTAATCTGTTGCATATAGGAAATTATTTTTGCAGATGTTTACAAATACTAAAATATATTACTAGTCAGAAGCTTTAAGAAATGCCTTTTATAATAAAAGGCAGGACAAAATTCCTCCATCCAGCAAAGTCTACTTCTAAGATTGTATCTGGTACTTAGATTCTGCATTCAGACCGCCTTGGTTGTACTTATGTCCTTAAAAAAATCAAACCCAAACACAGAACAAGCAATTAACTGAACCCAAACCACGTCTGAAAATTTATTTTGAGCCAAACAAACAAAAAAGCTGTAACAGAAAAGAGTACTTAGTATATACTTACTGTAAGTGACATCTCATTCTAAATCTAAGTCAAATGTTTGCTTCATTTTAAACTTCTTGCAGTATGAAAAACTAGTTTGCAGAAACCTGTTGTTTCAGGCTTCAAATCCAGAATTCAAAACTCTCATAACTTACATAAAACTTCTGGCAATCTTTGTACAGACAACAAAAAAACCTGAAACATCTACTTTTAAAAAGCTTCAGGGAATTGCATTATTTTCCAAATTGCCATTCTGATCTTCTAATCTGGCCATTCTTAAATGCTGAAAATAATTTCATGCTCTTGTATGACACTGATTTGTGAAAACAAGTTGCAGCTACAAAACCTTTTTGCTTTCTTTTTTATATCACCTCTTAATTTTAAAAACAAACAAATGAATTTTCACAGTAACCCTCAGTTTCAAATAAAAAACTTGATGCAGGGAAAAAGCCTGACCCTGCAATATGAAGAGCCTTACTCAGCTGCACAGGGAGGGCGCCTGGGCGAGCTCTCCAGAGCACTGGGGATGAGAATCAGGAGCTGCCTTCGGGCAAGTTCTGCTCAGGGGCGATCAGCACGGACAGGCTCTCGCTGCTCACCAGCAGCACTCACACACCCTCGGCAGATCCGGTAATGCCTTCCTGAATATCAGCACCTCATTCCAGAAACAGCCACAGGAAAAGGCACCGACAGCACAGCACTCGTACCAAGTAAACAACCCCAGTTTTCCCTCGGAGGCACTAAGGCAAACTGATTGCTAAGAGCCAAGCGGGGCAGACCCGACAGATCGCGGGGGTAACTCATTAAGCCCGTTAACCTCATTAACCTCATTAACCCGGGCCCCGGCTCGCAGAACCCCCGTCCCGGCCGGGCACACCGCGGGGCAGAGGAAACGCCGGGGAACAGGCGCAGGGTCGGCAGAACCTACCTGGGGCAGCACCGCGCCAGGGTGCCTCAGTGAGCAGCGAGTTTCCCTCTCACATCACATGATGTGCTGCAGCTGCTCTGGAACACATGACTCAATGTAACAAGGAATTGCAGAAAGCAGGAAAAAAACCAAAAAAGCTGGGAGCTAACTTGCGAGAGAAACAGACTCTTCTAAAAGATTAAATCTTTCCATGATACAGTCTTAAAAACCTCACAAAATTAAATTTCTACAGTCACTTGCCTTTCTAAAGGCATATATATATAAAAAAGCCAACAGATATCAAAAAAACAAGTGGTAAAGTCAATCAGCATTATTAAATAAAAGCCGAATATATTCAATGGCAAAAATCTTGAACAGGATACATAATTCCATCTCAGCCTAAAACAGGAACTCGTTCAGAATTAATCAAAAAGATGATTACAGATATGAGAAACTTCATTTTAAGGACCTACTGAGACAATTAGGCCAAAAGGAGGCAAAACAAAGTGGACATAGAACACATGTCTAAAAATCACAACTTGCATGAAATGGAGGAATATGGCCTGATGTTTGCTGTGCCCTACAAGAACTAGGATTTATCCAAAGGATGGTGGTAATTTCAGAAAAATAAATCTATTAAAAGGAGTTCTAACAGCATATGATTAAAGTATGGAACTTGTTACCCTGTGAAGCTGTGGGTGATAAACGTTTACACAGCTATAGAAAGCAACAGCATAAACCCAAGTAAGACAAATCCAGCGAGAGGAACTGGACACGGTAGCACTGTTTCTGTGATATCCTGTGACTCCTCACTCGGGTGTCCCACGAGGCTCCTGCAAGAGGATATTCCCCACGCTGCAGAGGGAGCAGCTGGAGCTGCTTGCCCTGCTCCCCTGTCCCTCGGTGCCACCGGCAGCCAGAGGAGACAGCTGTCCCTGCCCAGCTGTGCTTGTGCCCTGCTGGTCACCCACCCCACACCGGTGACAGCCCTCAGGGTCACTTCTGTCATCTGACCACGAAACCGGGCAGACACAACAGCCTGTGCACAGCTGCTTTCAGCAGCACCTCACCACCACTGCACCTTGAACTTGCTTTAGCATGAACAAGCCTTTAAGAGAAAAACTATTATTGTAATTCAGTTTAGTCTATAATTTAATAACCATTTCCAGCCTTTCTATAAAAAACAGGTAACAACTACAATCTTAATCTACTAGTAAATTAGCACACTGGGTGACAATCAGATGCTCCACTGGTTACATAATCTGCTGCAGAACGCCCTGTGTGAGCAACAGGGAGGATCTCGTTGCCTGGTGTTGCCCAAACCACAGTGTGGCACTGGTTCCAGTAGAGACACCAGACTGGCCCACTGTCCCTCCCTGTGCTGCACCTCTGCTCGCTGCTCTGCCATTCACACACAGAGACTCGCTGCATTCACTGCCCACTTGTGCTGGACAGGTTTTTTCAATGATCAGGTTGATGACTTGGAAACGCTACAGACACAGTTGTGGAAAACAGGCTACAGCTGATCCCCAGAACAAAACACACCTTCAGGTTTAACAACGTGAATTCGCACTCCCCGAAGGTAAACAGACCAATTTCCGACCAGCCAGGCAAGGCACTTTGACTGCTGGACTACCTGCTATTTCTGTAATTTTCCTCTTTGACATGCTTATAAAACTAGCAATGTACACAAACAAAGGGGAAGAAAGGGAAACTGTTACAGAGGCCAACTCTTAACTAATTCTGCAGAAACTGTCACTCACAGAGCTAACACTAGAAAAACAGAACAGCAGAAAGAAAAAGAAAACGTTTTTATAACTCCACCTCAAACCTGTATCATCTGTTTTGCAATGAAATTATACCAAATTCTATAAAACTACTTGCTTTTCCCTATTGCAGTATCAGAGTTGTCCCTTACAACCAAGGTTTTCACTTGTTTTAAATGATATTTGTTCCTTTTCCCAATAAACAGCCTCCTCAGGGCATACAGTTCCATGAGAATACACGCTTTTGCTCCAAATTCTGATGAGATGTGGGCTCTGGACTACAGAGGAAACTTTCAAAACAAACTCTATAGGCTCAAAGTTGATTGCAATGAATTTTCTTTTTTCAAGTAAAAACCACTTCATTTTCTAACCAGATGTATTATTTCCTAGCCTGTAACTCCTTGTCCTAACCTTCACTGCACAGAAATACAAGTTAGACAGCAGGGTATTTAGCTCCTTTGGAATTAGTAAGCAAGCCACTCCCTCAGAGTCACCAAGTTTTAGGAATCAAAAGTTTAATACAACCATTTGCAGGTTTTAAAGATTACTAAAGCCAGTACCCACATGTGCTAATGTAACTTAATTCCAAAAGAACTCCTTAAAAACTCCACTCCTTAAAAAGCGTAACAAACATTCAGCCACTCAGGTTTATCTCTGTTCCTGAGAGCAAAAGCAATTTCACACAATTGTTAAGGATAGGGTATTAGGAATGCCATAGTGAAACTGTATGTACAAGGAAGTGCAAGTCAGCCTTAATATAATTAAATGAGTTGGAATTTGGCCAGTAACTCGGGCTATGACAAATCCACAAGCCAGTCTATCCAACAGTACAAAGTGTACTTGTTTATGCACTTTTCCACAGCACAGCTGATGACAGAAACAAAAAAAATGTCTTCAGGCTGGTGCTTAACTTCAAACAGGAAGAATTGCATTTAGGTAATTTTAAATAAGTCACTTCTAACACCCTCCCAACTCTCATACAGAGTCATGAACAGATTTTGTCAGAGCTACTCTGTGGCTATACAGAGCAGTGAATCTTATTTTTAAATAATTCAAAATAATACCTTAGAATGATATGGAAGTGGAAATTAAAATCTGTGGTACCTCATACTGTGGCTTCTACATAACTTGAGGCAACTTACTACAAATGTCCCAAAAGTCATCAAATGCTGACTTCAAAGAGCGTGCAAACAAGGAAAATAATGCAAAGAGGGAATAAATACAAGCCAGTTGAGAAAAACAAACCCAGTCACACCATTTTAAGAGTACTTTGGAGTTCCACAAATAGAGCATGAACCACACTGCAAGAAGTGGCAGCACAGAAATTACTTTTTGTGACTGCTCCTGGCCAGGTCCCACAGCACAGGCAAGCTGTGCTGCATTTGGAGCACAGCACTCTCGCACTGCCCTGCAGTTGCTGAGGAATGTCTCAGAGAAGAACATGCAGTCACTTCCTTGTGAGTCAAAGGCCTTGGATGAAAATCAACTGCAACACAATCACTGAGATGCCAAGTGGTAAGCAGAGGTTTTGCAAGCATGAAAATATAACTATTTCAAATATCAAGCAATCTCAGCAATGTATTTTAGGGCATTTATGCCTCAAGCAAACTCTGCATTCTTTTGTTTCATGAAGAATGTCAGGCAGTTGTTATTTACTCTTTCAGTTGAACCTCTGCCACAGTAGTTCAGCCTCCTAGGTACCACACTGGCCCATATCACATATCAATTAGTACTGCTTAATTAGCAACAGGCCCATGTAAAGCAGTGACAGAAATAATTTTTTAGAGTTGTTTATACTTACATCAGTGTGTGCATAAATTCGTATTTTTAAACATACATTTTGAATGATGAGAAAAAAATTGTAGTATGACATTGTTTTACGCTCAAAATTATCCTTAGGAACTGCAAGCCAAATTTATTACTGTGATGTACAGTTTGCAGTGAAAGTAATCTTGGGAACAGTAGATTGTTCCTTCCATGCCTGAAAAAAGGCTTTTAGAAATCCTCATTGCTCAAACTGTCATCTACCAGAGATTATTTATTATTTAAAATATGGATGTCATTAATACCCTACATTTTTATAAATATGTTATGATGAACAGTAATAAAAGCATCTCTTTATTTCATCCACACTCCAAAAATATTATTCTGTCGGTCTGAAGACACAAATTCCAAACTTACCTAACAGCACCATATTCAATAAGAGTACATGAATAAAGATGGCATTACAAGTTTTCCAATACAGAAGTCAATCATACCCACATACTGGAAATTCTGTGACTATTTTCTTTTATTTTAAATGAAGACTCTGACACAGGCTTTGCTACTGGGTTATGCACACAGGTAAAATCTGTCTGATAAAAGTGTAATTACCAGTACTCTTCTGAAAGTTATCAAGAATGCAAAAACACTCAACAGTGGTTTAATTTCCAATACTCATAATAAAACCAAGACATTATTCTATATGTAGTACAGCATCACACAGGCAAAACTGCCTATGTACTTATTTAGTGTTTCAGGTGTGTTAGAATAAGTTTCTACAGAAACAAGTATCATTACCTTTTTCTCCTCAAAAGCAATATTCCCTCAATGAACAATGCTAAGATTAAAATATACCAAAATCAACACCAACAGAGGTATTTGTCAAATTCCTTATTCATGCCTACCTGGTAAAAGTACTGGTTCCAGTTTTTTAATCCTTGGTTCTGATGCTATATTTTCATCAGCCTGAAATAAAAAAAAAAAAAGAGATAATTAACTGAAGGCTCAGAACTTTACAGTCAGACACAAGCTTGACCTGCTTGTACACAAGAGAAAGTTGTTTTAAGCGAAAAGGTTCACCTTAAGGAGCTGGAATCCAGTCATAGAAAGAGTTTTTAACAGTTTTGAGGGCATTTACATTTGTACCAAAAGAATAAAAAATATTTAAAATATTCATGTTTAACAAATTGAGTAACCCAAACTATAACAAGTCTCAGGATGAACAAAAAACAATTTGGCTTGATACTCCATAATGGCCCAAGATTTGCAACAAGTTTTACAGATATAGACACTCAAGTTCAAAGTAACTCTACTAACTTCTAACATGCACAGCTTTCCAACATAGGAAAGATTTCAAAGAAACCTAAGGCCTAGAACATGCATATGCCTACTTGCACTTCAGTTTCAAACGTTAAAAATTAAAATCTCCTATAAAAAGACTGGAACCTTTAGTGAAATAACCCACATTTCCTACAATGATAGCAATATAACCATTTCCCAGGACAAGGAATATCCAGAACTGTGTTACATCGACATCTCACTTCTACTAAGAAATTGGGAAAAAACCAAAAATGAGTCAACATGTCAAACATGTTGCTAGAAGAGGTCCTGTCTTGTCTAAAGTAAACAAACACCACTTTGTGTCAAGTGCACATCCAGATGAGACAAAAAGTCCTGGTGGTTCTCGACATACTCAGTACTATATGCGCTATACATAATTGATAGATATACTTTGTTTCTTATTTATGCCATCAGACACGTTCTAAACATGAAGTGGTGGCTACAAGTGAGAGTTTAACTATCTGCACAGCTGCCCGCTGCTTTCTCCTCATCCCGCCCAGCGCTGCGAGCAAAGCGAGCCCAAACACCTGAAGCACAACTCACAACTTTCCAAAATAATCTGCCACGGGCCGATTTTAATGAACACGAGACTTTATTTTGATACAAGTCCGGCTTCCGGACAGACCGCCGTGCGGGCTCTGTCCGTGTGCGGCGCGGGGACCCGGAGGCCGAGGGGCTGCACCCCGAACCGGCTGCGCAGCTTTTGTTTCCCGGTGCCACGGAGGGCTCGGGGACCCGGCAGCCCCTCTGCAGGTGCTGTTCACCACCCCCGGGCCAGCGGGCACAGCCCCCGGCGGCACCTCGGCCAGGGATAGGGACGGCCCGGGGCAGGCAGGGCAGGGCAGGGAGGGCAGGTCGGTAATGGCAGCAAAAGGCGGTTACCTGAGGCAGAAGGTACGACTTGAAGGTGGGTTTGGGCTGCTTGAGGGAGAACATTGTGGCCGCCGACGGGCGGGCGGGCCGGGCCGGGCCGCGGAGGTGGTGCCGACGCCCGCCGGCTCAGGCCCGGCGCCCGCGGCCGCTCGGGCTGCGCTCCCCGTCACACCGCGGGGGCGGCCCCGGCGCACCCTCCTTCCCCAAGGGAGGAGCCAGCGGCCTGGGCAGGCCCGGGCTGGAGCCGCTGCCGCCCCGCATGGAGCCCCCGCGGCTCCCTCCGCCTCCCCGAGCCGGCCCAGCGGCTCCTCGGGCGGGCGGCGGCCCCGGCGGGCCGGGCTGGGCCGTGAGGGGCGGGCGCGGCTGTGGCCGCGTACGGCGGCGCGGAGGGAACAAGCGGCCCGGCGGGGAGGGCCGGTCCGCGGCACCGCGCAGCCCCGGCACGGCCGCACTGCGGGGCCGGGTCACCGCCCCGCCGGCCCCGGCCTGCCCGGGAACACGGGGCCTGCGGCGGGCGGGGCCGCCTATCGGAGCACAGGATTGCCGCGGTTCTGCCTCAGAGCTCCGTGGGAACTGAACCCCCCGCTCCGGGGCCTGCAGGAGTTACCGCTACCCAGGGCTGGCTCGTAAGGCAGCGGTGAAATCCAGCTCCGGCATGGAGGAGAGAGGGGCTGGTCAGACACTGGCACAGGCTGCCCACGGAGGCCGTGGCTGCTCCGTCGCTGGCAGCGTTCACAGCCAGGTTCTGTCACGCCTTGAGCACCTGTTCCAGTCCAAGGTGCCCCTGGCCGTGGCACGGTTTTGATCGATGCTCCATCCTAAGTCCATAACGTTCTGTGAATCACTTACTGCTATGGAGTTCTTCCCCTGGCACCCTTTACAGAAGGTGTATGTATTACAGCTGTGGTGTGTATGAACCCTCTCAGGCACACGATGTGACTCTTGGCGATGGTTCTGTGCAGGGCCAGGAGCTGGACTCCACGATCCTTGTGGGTCCCTTCCAACTCAGCATATTCTGTGTGATTCTTTGAGGGCTGGATGATGCCCGAGGCAGCTGCTCAGTCACCCTCCCACTCTGCAGCCCTGCTGACTGGGAGCTGGATGTTGATCCAATATCATTGTAACTCCCTTTAAGCTTTCCAGGCACTCATGTGTTGTTCACCTGAACTTCTCCAGAACATGGAAATAACACAGGCACCTAAACTGCCAAAATCCATCACTGCTATCTCTTTTAAGTAGGAAACTGAGTAGCTGCTCATGTTTGCTTAGTGGCCTGTGGCACCCATAAAGGTCCGTACTTTATTATGACTGTTCTAAACTTGGCCTCCACAGTGAAAATACCTCCTACACAAAGCAACAGTTTGGGTGGAAATGTGGTTTAATGTAGAACCCCAGATCAGGAATACACAGTCTGTCAGCTGTGAGATCTAGGGAAGGGGGAGAGTCTGGGTTCTCCTGCTGATGATCCAGTCACAAGGGAACTGGGTTAAGCCAGCAGGTCTCTCCAGATCTTGGAGCCAGATCTGAAGCGTTCAGTAGGGTAAGAAGGGCTGGCCCCTGGCTGCTGCTGCCCCACAGTCATGGTTCCAGCTGTGTGTCAAGCAGAGTTCACAGCAAGGACCATGCTTTAGGGGTGGGGGTTGAAGGCCAGGACCTGACAATCAAACTGCTGGTGGTTTGCAGCCTCACCATATTAAAAAGCATAATTTTGGTCAGCATACTGTCATGAAAATGGAATAGCTCATGTACAATGTAACATTTGTAAAGGCCTGCTACAGCATAGTGGTGAGGCCTCCAGAAAAACATTTTAGACACAAAATGACACATACAATACTCAACATCAGCTGCAAAGTCAAGATCTTCCCTCATTAATAGAAAGTATATCATATTGCATTATAAAACCTGGGATTTTTTGTGAAGTCTGAGGGTGTGTGGTCAGTGAAAGAATGTAATTTAGGGCACAATCTGGATCCCACAATTCAGAGGAGATGCCCTACTGCTTGCAGCAGAAAGGTTTGACTGAACAGTGGGGAGGGAATTCACTGGCACCTGCCTAGACTGAGGAAAGCTCCGTGCATACATTTAATGCTGTTCAACAGCCCAGGAGGGAGCACCCTGCTCTTACACTTGTGGATAGAAAAGAGAAGATAAAACCAATCCCAGTGTACTTCTCAAAACAAGTGCAGCTCCTTGCACAAGGGTCCCATCTTATTGCTAATGGCAGACAATGCCCTTCACTTTATCCTCTATTTTTATTTTGTGATGGAAACATCCTTGTGTAAGTGGGATTATTCAGCCTGGCATGACCTCATGCCCCAGTCCATTTTAGAGAGTACACTGTGCTGCAGATGCTGCTGATGGTGTAGAGCTGAGTGCTGTGAGAGCAAACTACAGCTCTTCTCATCCGCTTTCATAACCTAAATCCTTTGGATGTTTGATAAGTGAGAAATACTGCGGCACTAGCCCTTATCTTTATCCTTCTTTAAAGTTTTTGTTCATATTCAGAACACTGGTGAAAGGGAATTTAACTCAAAAAGAGGGGAAGAGAAAGTGAGGGGGTGAGGAAGGCAGAAATTACCCAGACTTGTTATTGCACCTGATAAATTTGCCAGTGATATTAAAAATTACTATTATTTACACCATGTCAGAATTCTAAGAGTATTTCTGCATCAGCACAGAGACTTTTTAGGGGTAGCTGCAAAAGTAATCTTACTCATGAGAGGATGATCACAGGATAGCAAAAAATTCCATTAAGGACTGCACTGACACATTGAAATTGCAGTGCTGTTCTGAAAAAAACAAAATCAAAACTAAGCTCTCACAAGATTTATGAGGTTTGCTACTGGAACTGGTTGCAAGTTTCCACTGAAAGAGTTCTGTGCCAGTAGGAGAAGAAGGCTGATTTGGCCGAATTGAGTACTTTGGAGAAGCAAGTTAATTGCCACAACTTGCAGTGAGATGCAGACAGGCAGAGCAGGACAGGCAAGTAGGGCAGGATAGGCAGGCAGGGCAGGGCAGACAAGGCAAAAGTGCAGGCAGGGCAATCCTCTGGCTCCTTTTTGGCAATGAACTCAGCTGCCTGCCCATCTCTGGCCATCCCAGCTCTGCCTCACTCACTCACTTTTTTCAAACAGCTCTGCTAAGCCAGAGATTTTTGAGAACGCCATTGTCTATGAGAGCAATCTTGAAATAACAGTGGGAAGACAGCTGTGCAACAAAGCCAGCTAAACTGAAAAGATTGCAGATGTCTGTTGTTATTCTCATTATTTAAAAAATAAATTTTTTTACTCAGCACA
Organism: Zonotrichia leucophrys gambelii; assembly: GCF_028769735.1. Taxonomy (NCBI): domain Eukaryota; kingdom Metazoa; phylum Chordata; class Aves; order Passeriformes; family Passerellidae; genus Zonotrichia; species Zonotrichia leucophrys. The sequence goes on along the minus strand of NC_088180.1, from coordinate 5,416,022 downwards.
GTTATTTTCCTTGCCTCTACCTTGTTATTCAGTGGTATCTCCTGTGTGCTAGCCTGGCCGGGACCCTTTCTCTTGGCCACTCTCTGAGAAGCAGCCTGGCCTGTTCTCCCAGTGGTGTCACCCCCAACACTGTGTGCCTGTCTCCCAGGGCTCTTTTTACACACAGTGCCTCTGTTTGTGACAGTGCAGATAATTATCTGTCAGCAATGGCTGGGGTGCAGAACCTGCTGTGTTCAGTGCACACTCATATTAGGCACCTTCCTCAAAGTTCTGCTCCAACCTCCCAAGGCAGCTCTGTGGCTGGGGAAGTGCTCTGGCTTATGCAATGCATGAGGCATGGGGTTAAATCACAACAGATTTTCACAATGGTCCCTTTTGATCTCAGCAGATTAGAGAATGGCTTTCATTAAGCATATTCAAGAACAGGTTAGACCACCATCTGCCACTGATGCTATTGACATAGCTGAACTTGCCTAGTGCAGATGATCTCTTCCAGGCCTGTATTTCTATGGCAACTTCCATGTTTTCATAGCTCTCTGAAGACTGGTTCAATTATTGGTTTGAACTCCAAGACAAAAAGACACAAGTGTTGTCTGATTTCACAGCAGAGCTATGTGCCCAGAGCTACAGCAAGTGTGCAGCAAGCCTGCAAAGTCAGGGATTCACTGATGGAAGTCAGTTCTATTTCTCCCTGAAAGTGCTGCAGTTTATTACTTTACCTGGACACCTCTCTGTTTCTGCACTCAATGGTTTGTGCACCCAAGTTGCCTCAGCCTGCACTCAGAAGTGTGGGACTCTGGGGACTTGTGAGGGAGCCACCCCTACAGATCTGTATTACCTCTTACAGAATAAAAACATAATGCCTTAAATTTATTAAGCAGTTGGTAAAAAACCCAGTCATCCCTGAATGTCCTTGATGAAGACCTAGGAGAAGAACATTTAAAATGTGTTTACATACATAAACCAGCAAATTTGACAGTCTTGGCCAAATATATACAAAAGACATAAAAACCATGCAAGAAGTTTCTTGAGGTATCTCAGGAAAGAAGCCTCCTTTGCAAGGCAGATCTGTGAAGGGGAGGGTGTCTTCTTTGTGTGGAGGTTTAATGATATGGAGCTTTGCTATGCCAGGTAAGGGCACCTTCCTTGTTAACCATTGTGTAGGTTTTACTTGCCTGGAGTTACTGGGTGCTGTTCATGGCACAGTGTTCTACTTTGGCTTGGACTATTTCACACAGGAATTGTAATAGTGATTATTACATTACTGGTGCTTCTAAACTAGAATCGAATCTTTTTCCATGGCCTTTTTTGAAGGCTGTTGGTTTGCTCAGGTGATAGCTGAGCACAGCAGTCCAGTTAGGGTAGGCAAAGGGAGGTGCTTGCATCTAGAGCCATGCAGGATGAAGCACTGTGGTTTTACTGGGGGCTCATGTAGCAGAGACAAAAGAGGAGCAGGCACATGAAATTATGCACTCTCTTTTTCACTACTCCAACACTAAGCACTAGGTGGACACCAGCACTTAAATATTTCAGCTTAAAATCTGCAAAGAATAATTTAAAACCTTACATCCATTGTAAAGATAGAGGGCATCAACCATAAAGCACCACTTTGCCATATCAAACTCTGCAGATAAGGCTAAAAGTTGGCAAAAACAAAATAAAACTGCAGTTTTAAGAAAATCTGTAGTGTTTGTCTCACTCCTCCCAAGGCTTGTGATTTGTCAGCCTACAATGCAAAAAGTACAGCTGGTTACTGCTTTATGCCTACCCCAAACTCCTGTGCCTGGCACCATTTGAAATGGTCTTTAAATGGCCACATCAACCACGTCCTTACATCACTTTTGCCTTCCTGTCTGATGATGGATCACAGCAGGGGTTCAAAATCCACAATTAGGCTGAATTTTCAGCTTAGGTGACTGCTGCATGTGGTAGAATATTTATCTACAATGGTTGCTGTGAGAAGAAAACACCCCTAGGGCTAATGTAGCCTCATAACCCAGCAAACAGAGGCTAATTGTCAGTGCTAGTAACAGGCCACAGGCTTTATGCTGACTTTGTCAGGCCTCAGGACTGAGGCTTGTCAGGACTGCTTTGTCTGAACTTGCCTTAACCTGCCTCGAGCTGTCCCTCATTTGTTTAGCTGTGAAAGAAATTGTTCTAATGATGAAGAAATTCAGGTTTATTTGTAGGATTTAAAGGCCAGTGATGAAAAACAAGATATAACTTTGTAGCTCTCATAAAAATGCCCCTAAAGTAGTAAAAAATAAAGACAAAGAAACAACATGAACTCATGCTCACCCTACAGAGGATCTGGGATGCTGACAGCTGGCAGTGTGTCCTCACTATCCTCACTGTAGCCACTGACCATTAGCCCCAGAGGATCAGAGCAGGTGTCAATAAACATCAAAATAAAGGGTAGATAGTAGGAAGTGTACATTGAATAACTTTAGCTTTTTCTGGTTTTCTATTAGTAGCATAGTAGTATTCTTTTCTGTTCTTTCTTCTTGTCTCTTCTCTAATTAGATGGATCTAAACTAATAACAATTAATATATTAGAGTGTTAAAACTTGTTACACCAACAATAAATTCTTAACTTTACATCTAAGGCTCCCAACAGCTTTTGAGTGCAACACTAATTCAGGCAGAAGTGCCCTGCTGGACAGGACAGTGCTGCAGAAGCATCTGTGGGACCCCAGCACTGTGTCCAAGGACTGCTGTCATTTGGAAAACTCACCTGCTCCACATGAAGGGCTCCAGCAGCACACTGCCTTTGTGTCAGCCCAGAACACCTGTGACAGGGCACACTCCTGTTATTCATCTTGCAGAGCTAATGCAAATGATCCTCTTAACATCCTTGGTCATGCACCTTCCTCATGTTCCTGTTTCCTGACAAGGCCTTGCAGATATGTTCTTTTTTATTTGGAAGAACAGATAAATATTTTGCTGAAGATGCCAAGCACAGAACCTTGGAAATCATCCAGATAAGCAGCACAGAGAAACCATAGTTGGAAGGTTTCAATGGCTACTTTAATGAATTAGTAAATAATATGGAAAATGGACTTTCTTTATTCTCAGGTATTGATCTCCAGCTTCTAAAATGGATAAAGTGACTCTGCAACAGGAGAGGCTGAGGGCAAAGCTAAGCTAGTCCCTGAATGGTGCAATGTAAAAAGGGGTAACTCATGGAATCAGGTGGTAGGGTCATGAACCTGCCTTTGTGAATATGACAATTAGTCACTGTGTTGAAAACATTTGCCTTGGGGGAAAGGGAAATGTTTGTATTGCAAGATACTGTAAGATGAACCAATTTGAATTACCTCAGAGTAATATCTCTGCACAGACATAGCCCTAGAGTACACACCCTTTCAGCTTGACTTGCTTCACTATAGGTCAAGCACACAATAAATCATGGCAATGGAATTCACAATGACATTGCTGTGGAGTCACCACATGCCTAGCAGTGAAGGGGGACACATCTTCCTGAAAAGCACTATTAAACATGCCTCTTCAGAAATGCAAATTCTCTGCCTGCATCCTTTCAGCCACTATTCAAGAAAGCAGGGAGGCAGACATGCAAATGTGTTGGTCATTATTCTGCTTAGTGAGCTCCAAATCCATTATTAGTCTTCTATGCACATACAAAACCATATTTAAATCTTATTAAAATGGCTGTTTGTCCAAAATGACTCTGCCAACAAGTAAAGTGTTGTTACTTCACATGTAGTGGCAGAGAGGTTTTCATTCAGTTCATGCTGTGTGAGAACACAGAAAATATCCAAACCTCTTAAAATCATCCCTCTGTAGAAAACTTTATGCAAAATTACTGGCAACTGTTAAGGAAAAAAAAAATTATTAGAAGATGTTTGGCCCATGCACTGCATAAGAAGAAACAGATTAGTAAAGTGTTCGGACATTATAGAGAAAAAAATTGGTATATTGAATTCATTTACCATATTTTTCATGTGTTTCTTTATAAATATTTTTACACAAAGGAAGTATATAAATACAAAGGTAAAATATTTTTGTTTGAAATCTACATGCTATCAGACAAATTTTCAATGTAAGTGCTAAAAAAATTAAGTGGTCAAAAGCATGATTAACACACATTTTATAAAGACAATGTAACAAGAGGTATGCAACACACTGTATTCCATTCCACAATGCATACTGCTTGTTTAGCACAGTGCTGAAAAGCTGCATCCCTTTGTGTTTGTAATGAATCCATTTCTGGTGAATGTGCAGGCAAACAATAAAAAGGCATTGGCAAACTGGAGGCTATTTTAACCACATATACACAATGGCTATGTAGTTGCACAGAATGGTAACACAGAGGTAAACATGGAAGTGAAACAATTTCAAATGTCATTCTGTTTGTACAAAATGTCAAGTTCCCTAAGTTGAAGAAAAGAGAAACCCACATAAAAAGCAAAATGTCAACACTGTTCCAACAGCAGTGAAACCAGTAAACCTGCTGGTAAGAACCAAAATAGCAAAAATCCAAAAGAAATGATGACTGAACTGTGTGAAATGTCTGTGCACTTTCCATGATCATTCAGTCTAGTAACAGTACTTCAGGGTATAAAAATGGATGGAGCATGAAAATATAATGCAAACAATACAAATCAGATGCCATTAATGCATTTATAAAGCCAATCCATCAATCTCTGCATTTCAAAATGCTGTAAGCATCATTGTCAAGGAGGACACTGAGACCTGCACTGTGGGGCTGATGGTGAGTGAAAAAAAATTACATCTTTTCAAAATAGCATATGAATGAGTTAAGCATAAACCTTGGACTAGTATTCTGCCTTTAACTCATTTTCAAAATTCTCTGCCCAGTGGTAAGCATCCCCTGTTGAAGAGAGGTGCTGAATATTTGGGAAATCAAAATTCCTAAAACTTAACAGGGAAGAATGAGGCAAATAACACTCTGCTATTATGAAGAAAATGATCAAAACCTAATACTTAGAATGCCACTGCAGAGACAAGTGCTCTGGATACAACGAACTACAGATGCTGATTTCTACTCTTTGTCCTCAAAACAATTTTGCTGTAGAGACTTTTTTCTCCTTTGACATTTGTTTTTGAAATTTACTCAAGAAAATTTACTCAAAAACAAGAATTTCTGTTCTCATCTGGAAAATCTATATATTGTTTAGACAGACTCCTAGAAACTGTTCCTTGTTCCTCGTGTGTCATAATGAAATTGCAAAATGGAAGATGAATTTGTCACAGTAGATTTGTTTCAAGCAAAGATCAAAATCTCACCTGATCAGAACACCTTTCCCATTCTGTTTTGATTTGTTTTCACTTGCAGGCATCTAAGAAAAGTCAGAATCTTTTTCTAAGTCTGCATGGACTTCTGTTGTAATCCTCATTTATACAAAATACTAAAGCAGATCTTGGATTTCTATTATTAAAATATCTATGTACATGATATTCTTAGAATCTCCCAAAACATTTTGAAACAATGATCACTGTTTTTCAACAGTTTAAGGCTGTCACAGCATGCTTTGGGTTGGGGACAGATGTGGTACTGAAAGCAAGATTATGCCACTGAAGTTCAAGGACAGATTAAGAATATGTCTACATGTGGCTTTCCAGGTCAGATTTCTCCAAACACAACTGTATTTTGCCAGTCTGACCTATTTTAGTGGATGAGAATGCCATGTCATGCCATTCTGAAAGAGAAGCTGAGCAGCATGCATGAAATCAGAAGTGAAAGAAGGGACTGCATAATTTTTCCTTGCCTCCAACAATTTTGTTTGGATCTGAAAAAACACCATGGCTACAAAGAAACCAGCTGCATAAGTAAGGATAAAACTAAGGCTGGTTAAAAATGTGTTCAGTTTGAGAAATCTTCTGATAAAATTATTACATTATAATATTGCTCTTCCTCTAAGAGCTTTATAATGAGCTTGGCATTAAATGAGCCTATGAGAGAGGCTGAAATGGAACAAAGGAATATCTATATATTCGGCATCTGTGGACTGTACCTACCTTTTATCTGCCCCTGAGAGAACATCTCCCTTTCACCCAACCCAGCAAACATTTATTTAAGAACAGAACATGCATCTATTAATTTTAAAAGAAGAGGAATACATATATTCACAATTCTTCTTTAGAAATTAATTTTAAAATCCCTAATTTGTTCAATTTGTCACTTTGCTTTCTCAACTGTTGGTAAAACAGGGACCATAAGCCACCTTAACATTCAGTTTCTGTGGATGCATTTTCTTGCCTGGTTTTCTGTTCTTCTGTTGCACTGCCAAACGCTACCACCAAATTAGTTACACTGCTGGCATGTCCTGGTCTATTTAATTTGTCCTTCACGGACTTGGCTTTCCGGGAATGGCTGTGCAAACTCTTGGAGCGTACTGATGGGAACCCAGGAGTCCTTTCTTCCTTTGCTGACAGGAAATTCTCCTTCTCAGCCTTGACAGGGGCAGGCATAGAGGTGTAAGAGGCACTCATACCTGCTTCAGCAACATTACTGTCATCATCTGTGTCCATCTGCTTCTCCTCTGCTTGCCTTTCTGCCTCAGAGATCAGCCCAGGGTATTCTGGAGGACGCTCTTGAGAAAGCTGCTGCTCAACTTCGTATTTCCACTCCGTGGCCCACTGCTCAATTGTAGAAGGACACACCTGATCCATAATGGTACTGTACTCTGAGGTCCAGTTGTTAACTCCTCCAACCAGCTTTCCACCTTGTGCAAATATAAAGCTCCTTGACTTCATCATAGTGGTTTGACAAGCACTGAAAGTTTCAGGAGGAAAATAGCGCATTGCTTTGGATTTGTCCAAGGGATAAGAGATGGTTGCTTCTAACTTGGTACGTTCTACTTTTAACTGAGTGTTCTGAAAATCTGGTCCTGCTGCTGACTGACTGTTCGTAACAGCATTCATCTGGTTCACACTTTGAGGGATCATTCCATCACTACTGAAAACCCCCTGCTTTTCACTCCCCAAACCACCTGAGCCAGAATGGGCTCTGGAAACATTCTGTGCAATTTCTAGTGCAGATTTACTGTGATCTGCTGTAGCAACTGCATTAGGACTCGAGGTGTGGAGTCCAGTTTGGTGTTCTGGAGCCAGCATCCTTGGGTCTGCTCCATCTTCTTTGGTACCAATAGAGTGGGCTTTTTTACGCATGGCCGGTGACATGGGCGTGGTGCTGTCATCAAAGGTGAGCTCGTCGCCACTGATGTGGTATCTGTACATGCTGTAGCCATCAGAGCTGTTGACACTGCTCTGCCTCAGCAGGTAGGCAGCGTCACACTCGGAGGAGGCCCGCGAGCGCGTGTACGTCAGCTCGGCTTTGTCGATGCCCGCCAGCTTCTCCAGAGCGTTCACCATCCGGCCCGAGAGCTCCTCCAGCTGAGACAGCCGCAGGTCCACTGTCTGCAGAGAGGCTTTCATAAAATGCTCTCTTTCATTCACCTCTTCTAGCCTCATCGACATATTTTCAACTCTGTAGGGTATGAGAAAGGAAGCAGAGAACAGAACCTGTAGAATTGTGCAGTAACCCATTACAGGCACACAGCTCCTGATTTCTTCCTAAGGCAGAATTTTGTGGTGTCTGTCATGCCTTATTCTTTTTTCCTATGGGTAGCAACAAAAGCAGGAGCATTTTCTTGTTATCCGTGCTTTTTGTACACCATATTAGAGGGGTATTTGAACTTTGCCCTTATATTCATGGCAAGAGAGCCCTTAGGGACAGACTTCTATTAGCATTTCTGCGTGTGCCACCCACTGTGTGCTCACTTGTTTTCTCTTTCACTGTGAAATATCAAATTAATTACATGAAAAGTACTTTCTAATGGCATACTCACAGGGTGACTTAAAATAGCATCAAAGCATGTTGTAAAACAGGTTCTGCAGCTGCATGAGAGGGAAACATTTACTGGTGTTGATGGGATTGCTTTTGCTCTTGAAATACCTTTCTATTTTGTATCAGCTGAAGGGAATGGAACTATTGTCTAGTTCAATTAAAATAATACTTTTTCCCATTTTCTTTTTATCATTTATATCATAATGGATGCGATGGTACTAGAAAAAAGCATATAAACATAATTAGCTGGAATGTGGCTTAGAGATCATACACTAATAAATCTACTGTGGAAATTAAATGAACGTTTTCTTGCTCCCATACACAAAAGATGATGAAGCATCTGGAGCAAGGAGCCATAAGAAATAAGCAAATCTGCTTTGTGGCCATAGACTATAGTGAATCAGTGAGGCTTATCAGCCCTGCTTTATTCTCTGCCACAATACCTAGGAATTTGACAAATTGCCACGGATAACCAGTGTGATAGAAACTACTCAAATAGCAGGTTTAATTTACTTCTCTATTCTCAGATTTCAAATATAATAATGCAAGATGTTCAGGGCCTCTCTCAAGAGAAAGAATTTTATCTATTAAAGAATTATACGGCTCACAGAGCTAATTCATAACAAATGTTAAAATGAAGATTCAAATAGATATATAGATAAATATGTATTTGGAGTACTTAATCAACAGAATACTCTGAGACAGATTAAGGTGAAAGAGTGTTTCAAATGTGTATGATTTTCATTACAGGGAGAATTTTTCTTCATTTCAAGGAAGTGACAAAAGACCCCATCTCTTGACTTACTTAGATCTACTGACAGAATAGGCAGAGCCTTTGGGAACAGTCCTGCCAAGTGACCTGGTAAAAAAGGCTGCTGCCATTAGCACTGTGTGCTTACACAGCAATGTGCAAACACTACCTAGTCCTCAGAGCAAGCATAATGATTAACATGGGAATATTCCCCATCTTTTATATGGGGAAGTTCACACTGAAAAGCTAAATGCCTTGTTCAAAGCCTGCAAGAGAATCTGTGGCAAGATTAAAATTCAGCAGTTGTGAGTGCCAGACCCTCATGTAAACCACAGGTCCAAGGGCAGAACCCTCAGTGCTTTTGTCATTAAGCTCCAACATGTTTCTCATGGTTGGATGAACTGTTGGAAACTCAGCAAGCAGTAATTTTCTCAAGAGGATAAAAAGCATCACTCTGATCCTCGTATGGATAAGATGTACACAATTAATCATAAGCAAAGATGCTCTTATAACAAAGCTACCCAAACCAGCAGATTTAGTGACAAAACAGAAGGAATAACAAGAACTTTGCTCTTTTGAGAGATGCACCTGCTCAGATAGTTATTTGGGATTCAGATCAGTTTCTGAGTTGGTGGTGGCTTTCTTCAAGATCAAAATCTTTTGTATTTTCCCTCAGCCACAGGTATAAAGAAGATATTAAAAAGACTGTTCCCAACAGACAGAGTGGATTTTTGTTACAACAGGTACCTTTCAGAGGTAACTCTGATGCGTTCATCATTAGATGACTGCTGCTCATCCTCTTTCTCCTGGAAGTATTCTTCTACACACTGCTCTTCAAACTCATAGAGTTTCTTTAGCTCTTCATCATTCAGAAATAACTCTGTGCAAAAGAGAAGAACAAAAGAGGAGTTTCCTTTTTCTGAACTTCTGGCAGACAGTTTAAATCCAAATTAGCAGTTTATTTTAGACATGGCCATACTGCAGATTCTACTCCTACTCCTACTAAATGAACAGATGATTTTTTTAAATAAGCAATGAGCACTTATCTAAAGACGGGCAGAGCTGTGAAGGCAATGGAATGCATGATGAGCATCATCTGCTTCCATGGCCATCCACAGGAGGCTCTATGTTCTGAATGACTTTGGCACTTTTCAACAGCTGTGCATTGAACAAATGGAGCAGATTTTACAAGATAAAGACCTGGGCAATCTCTGCCAGTTTGGCTGTTCCTTCATTCAAGTGTTATTCTTAAAAGGATGTGAGTTATAGGCAACAGAAAAACTTAACAGATTGTTCAGAGATATTCTTTGGATAAGATGTTAAGAAATTTCTAATCACATAAGAAAAATCCAAGGGGAATATAAGCTTGTGGGAACAATTAATCCTTTATCTGATTTTGTCCCTTTGCATTTGGAAGGAACGTTACATTTCCTTTCTTCATTTTTCCTCTTGTGCAAAAATGTTTCCTGTGAAATGTAGAAGTAGAGGGATGTTGTGAGCATCCCTCGCATTATTTCCATGAGGCATATAATGAAAATATTAATTAACAGTTACAGAGTATGTTAGGAGAAGAATCCTCACAGTTTCCCTGTGAAATGACAGATAAATCTCCAAATGATGGTGGGGATACTCACAGTCACAGATTGCTCACAAAGAGCTGACACTATAACTGACATTTGAAATTGTATTCCTTCTGTAATTCCTGTTTGCCCCTCCCAACATATGGGCTTCACCAGAATTTGGTAAACCCCTGAATGCAGAAAATACCATCTTGTTTTAAGAAAGAATGTTAAAGGAGGTATTTTTTAGCATCTGAGAGTTGCAAATTCTCAGGTACCCACAGAGAATATGGCCCATACTCTCTTCTGTAAATACACTTGATGGGCAAGGTGAACAAAACACTTCAGTGTTCTAGAGGCTGCTGCTTTCTGCTAATATGGTGCAAAGAACTCAATTTAGAGAAGATTTTTTGCATACTCAGTCCCCTGTCACGCTCGTCCTGGTCTCCATCACCCTTCCTGCAGCGGCAGCAGATCCGCTTGATGATGATGTAGATGTGGCTGAAGATAATCATTGGTGGTGGCAGGACAGGTCTGTCATGGAATGTCATGATCAGCTGGTACCTCTGGAACTTCCAGACTTGGTTGGATATTGATTTTACCTCAAAGAAGGTATTGCTGAAAGGAAACATAGGTACAGTTTCTATGAGGTCCCTAATCCCACTTCTCACTGAGCAAGAACTGTGTTGGAAAAAGCAGCAGCTCAATAACCTCATGGAGCCACAGGATTTGCTTGGTTCAGCTCTTCGTGGGTGCTACTGAACTAAGGATTAAATTGAACTCGTGATTGCACCACTCCTTTTGAAGGTAGCAAACAGCAGGTGCTCTGCATCCCTCAGGCACCACTCAGAACAGTCCTCTCAGACCAAGTGCTGCTACTGTACAAATCCCTTAGGTGCCAGTGAAAACAAACTCACACAATTTATGCATCACATAATTGGTATTTTGGGCTTGGTTATAAACTATTTCTTTTAACACAGGCCAGTATTTGATGCTACACAAAGTATTAAATCCATGAAAAGTATTTTGTATGCTAAACTCAGAAGCTTCACATAGTTTGCCTTTAATATGCTAATCAGCTTGACCTACATAGAAGACTTTTCAAGTTTTCACAGAATGTCCTAAATTCAAACTTTACTCCCTCAAACTTCTGATTCGAAAACATGCTGCAGATTCTTGTAAAGGAATTTATTCTTGGAAGCTTCATCATTTTTACAGCAAAGTAAGGTGTGTTTTAAAGATGTTTAATTTTAAAATTCAGTTGATAAGAAGTGATAGTAGTCAATCCAGAGATAACAATAGTCACAGTTATGAAATACCAACTAAGAGAAAGCAGACTTGATATTCTGTCTTAGAAAAGGCTTTCCAAGCTATTTTAAAGTATCTTCAGACAGTGCACTGCACTTCTATGATGGTGATGATACTGGAACTTCCTTTTTATATTTTCTGTCCACTTATTTCCTAACTTTATATGCTTTAGAATCTCTACATCCATAAAACCAGTTACAACATCTCTTCGAAACCAAAGAATTCCTGTGTACACATAGATTTTACTTTCTTTAGGTTAAGTCTACATGAGACTATGATCAATGATAAATAACAATCTGTCTTCATCCGTGTCTCCTTTACAGCAGGAATTCCCCAGCTATATCTCAACCCTGTGCAAGCAGGCTGGGATGGCAGGAGTTAACAGCATGACCTACTTCCCAAACTGCTGATGCCTTGGTCCTTCAGCCAATAATAGCTACCATTGTAAGATTCTTCCCCTTCTCCCCAGCTATGTGACTGGCATTTGAGTACTTTAAATTCATGACCTTTTAAGCTACATACATCAAATGAAAGACAGGCTTTGTGAGCTGCAGATTTCTGGGCACACGAAGGACTGTATTTTGCATTTGTGACACAAGCTTACACCAACAAGCCCTCCAACGCTACATGTTTGAAGGCAACAAAAACGGATCACCTGCTTTTCTCAGGTGCTCTGTTCAGAAAGTATTGCCAGCAAGTCATTATTTTTTTAATCCCCACATCATGAGAGGAAAAGTATGCAATCTAGGTGCAGGTAGGAAGAACAAGCAGCAGAAATTTCTTTAGTTTTACTCCAGATAAGTCTAAATATGAGCATGCTGCACCCTGCTTGGATTGGCCACAGACTTTGGCAACACACAGCCATCCTACCTGATGGTTCAAGGCAATACAGACTATTTTTTTAGGTCATGAAAGGACTCTGCAAGGCCCTAATTTCTTTTTCTAAATGGAAAACAAAACATGACAAAAGCCAGATGATGTAGTGGAAATGCCTCAGGCTTTTGAGTTTGTTCTGCTGTTCTCCTGCAGAGCTGTGACTGCCAGCGGCTACACGGGTTTCTGTCAGGTGTGTGCCAGGTTTCAGGGATCCTATTTCTCATCTTTCCACAGCAACCTTGAGGCCTGCCACTATCCATCAGAAGGTAACTGGAAGTAGCCAGGTTTTCTCACATCCATTGCTGCAATAGCTGGCAAATTCAAAGCCACTCTCTCTTCTCCAGGGCATGCCCTGCTGCCAGAACTTGCCAGCGACATCCATGGAATAGTGAGATCCTGAGTGAATGCAAACCCTTGCAGAATCAGTTGTTGGGCTCAAACAGAAACTTTATCTTGACAATAAGACAAAGATGCATGATTGTTCACGTACTTGAAGACAGCAATCAGCAGGTTTACCAACAGGATATTTGCTACCAACAGGTAACAGGCCATGATAGCAGGAGTGAGCCAGGCCCCTGGGATGCATGGAGGAAGGCGTTTACCATCATCATCATAAAGATTGTCCCCACAAGGAGCTGAAGGAAAAACAGGAAAGGTATTTTTCACAAATTGCCTGATACTTAAAAATACTATTCTTGTTTATTTAATGATGATACTTGCATAAACGTTGCCAATTTTTGTCAGATTATTTCCAGGAGCAAGTATGTATAATTTCTGCTTCAAATTCTGCTTCCATATTAGTGAACAGAGAGGCAACTCCTTACTGTACAGTGTGGCTTTCTATTCACATTCCCATGGAGTTTCTTTTTCTCACAGTAATAGTCAAAGACCAGATCTTCATGCATACACATACATAATAATAGTGGAATTACAAACAAATTATTAAAATTAGCTTGTAAGCCTACCTTGCCAAAGAGATAAAAGCATCGTTTTAGTGGTAACAGATTGCTGAGCATAAATTCAAAACCTACACGGGCTCAGAGTACTGAAGAGCCCTTTAATGTCCCTGACCAGCTTCACTGGGGTTTGCACCTGTGCCCCCTCTGCACACCTGTCCCTGCCCGAGCTGTGTCTCACCTCTGCCTCCAGGATGGACCTTGGACCAGGGTTAGTCCCCTGGATGGACCCTTCTGTCTCTGGCCCTGTCTCCTTTTGCCCCTTACTGGATTCCCTAGATGGATCCCAGACTGTTACTTGACCTATCTGGGACTGTTAATGTTAACAGCAGGTTAACGCTACCAAAAAGATCCAATTCTAAAATGAAAATTATATAGTAGCAACAAATTAAGACTACTGAGAATGGGACAAAAATTGAAAATATTGATCAAACCAATACAAAATAATTGCCTGAAGTAATTCTAAGTTTACATAGCAGGTCTTGGGTAAGACCTGTCTTGGATTTGGGTAAATGCAGCAATTTTTTTCTGTCTGTAAGTGCAGTGCCAACACATCTGATTTCAAATACAAGGCTAACTTTTGCAACTGTTTAGTAGCAGGTAAAGTTCTTGTCAGCCACAGGTTCCTTAGCTGTAATCTAAGCAAATGCAAAGTCTGACAGAGTTCATAACAGATTTAGTTTATGTAAATAGAAAACCCAGTATTTTTAAAAATTTTGCAAAAAACCACAATGCTTCAGCCTCACTTGAAAAATACTTCAAAATATTTGAACACAAACTAAGCTTATTTTCTGAGGTCTCAAAGAGCTGTTTGGACTGTAATGAACAGCATTCATTTTACTTGCTTTTCAAACATCAGACCTAAATTTTTTCCTGGTTTTCCTAAGAGAAGTATAGCAGGAAAGTTAAGTGAGTCCTTATTTTATTCTAATGGACCAATGAAAATACTGCCAAAACAACAGTAATATTCTATCTAGGTAATGAAAGGAAATTAGCTGTACAGTGCCATTTATGCATCATAATTAAAAAACCCAATTATTTGACTGCTAGTGTACTAGAAACAAGTCTTAGCAACAACTTCAACTCAGTTAAAACTTCTGATCTGCATTTTGTATTAAAATATTTTTCCTCCGCTTATTTTCTAATGAAACTATTACAGTAGAAAAACAACATTCACACCTGAATATTGCATAAGTGCTGCAATTAAAATATGACTGACTAGTCAAGAAAAACATTAATGAACATATTCAGCTAAATGAGATAATCAGCTCTCCCCAGAGACTTACGATTGATTTCCATGGCATAGACTGAACACCAGTCCAAAGGAACGGAATAGAAAGGAGGCAGGGAGAGAAAAAAGAAAACAATACAATAATAAACAGAGCCCAAAAAAAGATGACTGGAAATACAGTTCTGCTGCCAAGAAAGGATAAGCAACTCAAATGTCAGAACAGTAGAGACATATGTTGAGAAAAAATGTCTTTGTTAAAAATGCATTGCATTCTGCAATTTCCTTTTCATGCTGTTTTCCCCAAATGTTACATATGGCAGCAAACTAATGATAATAATATATCACAAAATGCTTCTGGCAGATGATCATTTAAATATACATGATATTTCTGGCAAGTAAACAAAACTGGCCGTCAACACCAAGCAACTCAAAATTATCACACAAAAATCATTCTTTCAGCTATTATGGAAACGTTGTCTCTCTTTTATTTTTTAACCACCCTGGCTTTGAATCTGTCAGCTGCTTCTTTTGAATAGCTACATTTCCACTAATAGGCATGCTATTTGACACTGTAAAAACATCAGTATCATTAATGCCCATTTGGACTCCCAGTCTGGACACTTGCCTGCCAATTCCTAAATGTTGGTAAGAAAAGTCACACTATTGATAAAGCTCAACCAGGTTTCTTTATTGTTTAAGAATATGATGCTGTTGAGTACAAGATGCTGATAACTTTTTGCTTGTGCTCATCTTCTAAAGAGAGTGAACCACACAAGAGCTTCCTGGGGTGCATTAGGGAAAGTGTTACCTGCAAATTAAGGGAGGTAATTATTTACCTCTACTCAGCTCTGGTGAAACCACTTGTGCACTTGTGTGCCTGGTTCTCAGCTCCTCCACAGAAATCAGGCATGGACATATCAGAATAGTGGAGTTGTGGCCACAGAGGAGGAGATCCAATCTCCATTACTAAGGAGACTGGGCTACCTGACAAATGAGGCAAGACTGAGAAAGCTGGGATAATTTAGTCTAGAGAAGGCCAAGGAGATCTTACCAATGTTGTAAATACCTGATGATGTGTGGGAGAAAAGAACACAGAGCCAGACTCTTCTCAGTGAAAGGAGAAGCAGCAGTGGGCAATGGTGGAAAGTTGGGCAATTCAACTTAAACCAGGTTGTCCAAAGAGGCTGCACACTCTTCATCCTTTAAGATACTGTAAAAATCACTGGACAGTCCCTAAGCAATCTGGGATAAATCTAATTTACCCTGTTTTGAGCAGGAAAGTTCAACTGGATGATCTCCAAAGGTACCTTCCAAGCCCAGCAAATTCTGTGACTTGTGATCTCCAGATGAATCTATAAGATTCTTCCCATCCTCAGAGAAGCTACTGACAAAGTTCAACTGCCTTCTTTCAGAGGAAAAATTTGATTAAATACTTTTTCCATAATTTTTTAACACCTCTGGACCTTGCCAAAACCAGCCATTAACTCCTGAGTGTGAGTCATATTAGACTGCCCATAGCCATGACTCCCTGGTGACTTCTGAGGCGGTTTTTGCAGTGTGTTTACAGAGAATCACAGAGAGATTAGAGTGAAAATTTCTTACTGAAAGCAAAAAGATCTTCAGGAGTCAGTCCATAGACTTCTATACAGGAGAAATTTACAGAACAATTGTAAGGCAGTGTAGAAGAATGCCTTGCATAGCCAGAATTACTTTAATATTAAAACAATGTAAAGCCACACATTTCCAAGCTAGTTTATGCACTGCAAAGCTTCTGACCTGGGAAGGACCAAGTAGCTGAACCTGTACAACCAGAAAGTCCAAACCTTTCGATCCCCAAATCTTTTGCACTGCTGAAGAAAGATTTCCAATCCAAAGCATGCTGAGTATAGGACTGAGAAATGACTGGAAGCATGAGAGAAGCCTGGGACACCTCTTACACTAAAGAGATGGCTGGTAAGGTGTGAGTTTGATTTATAAAGAAATCAAACTGTCTACACTGGCAAACATTCTTTGTTCAAACTGAACACGAGATAAGGGATAGCCCATTCCAGTCACTTCCTTTCCATGGGGGAATTGTCCCACTTGTGAACCAGGATAAGCTCAGGATCTCTCATGTGCACCAAAACTGCACTATCAGACAGCAGAGGACAGGCTTGGCCTTTCACTTGGGAAGAGTAACTTAGTGTACCCTGAGTTACATTATTGAAACAAACATTCATTAGGAAAGCAAAGTTGAGCTGATTGTGCACTGTTCAGAAACAGACTAATGACACTTCATTCCTTTCTGAACAGTTAAAGTACACTTTAATGACATTTAGAAAAAAAGCTTCTCATGATGATGAACCTTGATGGTTTTTGAACTCAGACCTTCAGGTTCTTCATCCTTTCACTTCCCTACCTGTTAGTATATGCAGGTGACTGAGGTAACAAATACACAAAGCTGAAAGAGCAGCTTGTATTATTTCAGATAAAGTACAAACTACATGATACACACTACAGGAGACCAGCTGCACATTGGACTGTCATACAAATTTCAAACATTAGCACAAAATTAGCAGCAACAGGACAGCTTACATCTCCTTTAAAATGCTGACAGGTATTTTTTTTAAAGTGTGCAGGATTCCTGTAAAAAAGGCTATTTCCACATCCAAAGCTAATCAAGTGGAGATTGCTTTTTTTTGTTTTGTTTTCCCACAGGTGTAGAAATGAACAACATGAGTGATTAATGAAATGGAAACGTTCCTGAAAGCAGACAGATGTATGACTGGGAGTAAAAATGTATGAGCTCATTGCTTGTGAGTTGGAGACGAAAGAATATGTGTATTTTAACCTCCCTGCACAAGGGATTTATTTCTTTTTTCTTCTGTTGGAACTGACTCTTAGTAAACCTCTGAATGAAAAGAACATTTCAGAATGATCTCTGTTGATCCCTGCAAGTAAACAGAACACTTCATACTGCCACACTCTTGGACAAGAGAATATTCCAGACTACATCACTTCCTGTGTTAACTGAATTTGAATATAAACCAAGAGAGCAGACACACGAGTGGGGAAGAGAAAATTGCTCAGCCTCGGGTCTGCCACAAGAAAACAACAACAATATCATCATAAAGCAAAAAAAACCACTACTTCCAAATTAAAAGCAGTCTTTAATTTGGATCTGATCATCTGCCTGAGAAACAGGAAACAGACTCTTACTATGAATTCTACTCTTACGGTCTATCTGGTCAGCGAACACCTCTCCGTAGATCATCCAGTAGGGCATGTAGAAGATGTTGCGCGCCAGCCGCCAGGAGGGCTCCTCGTCCGGGTGCAGGATGGCCTGCCGGGCCACTCCAAAGCTCATCAGCACCACCAGCATGATCACCACAAAGTACAGCATGTCAATCATCTGCAGAGAGAGAGCAGGGACCACAGAGAGGCTCTCAGCACCAGGGGCAGCAGCAGATCTGTCTGCCAGCAGGAATTGCAGCAAACAAGAAAATGGCAGGAGAATCTGCTTGACATCATGCTTTAAGTACTACTCATTAGTACTTTAAGTACTACTCTACTCAGGTATTAAGCATACATACAAATGCAGAGAAAGCAGTTACTTAAAGGAATACCAGATTATACGTCAAAATACTTAAAATGCTAGAACCTTTGCTATCCCCATTCCTTTGCATCAAATGTAGTATGCTGTGATTTCAGCACAGATCTCCTCTGTGGCTGCAAAGAGATGATATAATCATTGCTGTACAATCTCCTGTGCACAGCTGATGGGTTTCTGGATGATCCTGGTGTACCTGCAATCTGCTATTGCTTGAGTGTAACATCTTGTGTGTGTGCATGAAATTCACAAGGCAACTTTTCACAGGCTGTATTCAGTCCTACTTCACAGAAAACCTCTTTTTAAAGCAGAATGGAATTTAGTTTCACATGAAGTTCTTAAAGACAATTTATAGCAATTTAGGCACTAACCATCTTTCCAATCATCATGACGTAAGGTCCCAGATATTTGTTCACACCAAAGATATCCAGTACTCTGATGTACCAGAAAATGATATCTACACAGTAAATCACTCTTCCATAACCCATGTAAGGCTGGTTCTGCAGGCGAAGAATTGCTCCTATGATAAATACTGAAATAGCCACCAGGTCAGTAATATTCCAGTATTCCTGGAGCCAAACTTTAATTTTTTGGCTCAGCTTGCCAGGCTCTGACATTAAAATCTGAAATAAAAAACAAACAAACATATGAATTTACAACAAAAAAACAGTTAGAAAAAACTCCAAGTTACATTTTTGAAGTAATGGTCATGAAAAAAGACAAATCTTGTCATATTCAACAGGTGTCTGAATATCAGACACCCTCCACTGTCAGCAAAATTTGCTTCAAGCAAGAATATTTTTAGTTATTAGTATATTTAGAATATGACAGTCTTCTCTCTCCTGTGTGACCTCTCAACCTGTGCACAAGTCCAGGCCATTATAAAGAGCAAGCTCTGTTCTAAGGATTATGGGATGTTGATATGGGCAGGCTTTACCTCTCTGACTTTCTCCAAAGCCAGTGTCACAATGTAGGAGATGACAATCCATTCCTGCACTGATGGCCACCGTTCCATCCGCACCAAGATGATGTAATTAAATAACATCAAGTAACCAAGGTATGATATCTGCCAAAAAAAGAGGAAGACCCTTCATGGACTCTAGATGATGCCTTCTAGGATCCGTCCAAACTGGGTAGTATTCAATTACTTGAGATAGCTTATACACACAAAAACCCCAACTCTTCACTAATTTCCATTACACAGTCCTGGATTATGTGGTTGAGCCCATCTGGGAAGAATACACTCTTCAGCTGAAGCCAGAGGCATGCAAACTTGTTCCTCAGTCCCTCTTCCTACACTTGTCACTTAAATCCATCTACATGGACACTAGGTTGGCAGCTGTTCTGGTTACTTTAAGCAGCTCCCAGTCTCAGGAGCAAGTTTCTTGCTAAAGCCTAATTCAGTAAGAGCAGAGAAGGCTGCATCACCAGACAAGAAACACCAGACAGAAGGCAGGCAAATCCTCTTAGCTGAGGGGCCTGATAATGCAGGAAAGCAAAGCCCCCTTTACTCAGTTCCCTAATAACTGTGCTAATTAGGACATTCATATGAACCTGGGTGTTGAGGCCAAGTGTGAAATATTCAGCTGCTGAAGACCCTTACTTGCACAAGAAAAAATATTTCCTTCTCTGCAGGAAGCAGGCCTGCTGCAAAGCCCACATTGGCACAGCCAGGGGCCTCCAGCACCTAAAGGAGTCCCAGAGGCTGGGGAGCATATGATCCAGACAGCTGAATTATCTCAATTGCTGAGAGAAGAAAAACAGCAATTCTGAAGCACTCTAAACCAGGCCCTTTATGCTGGGGCTTTTTTAGCCTACTAAAATGTAATTTCTTTGCACTGTAAAACCATGTTGAACACTTTTCTTTGAAATTAGATAGGAATTTCATTTAAATTATTAACTCAGGCAGCAGAAAGGGATTAACGTAGTATTTTCTGATTAAAATGTGCTAAAACTGAAAACTTGCATATTACTATGACCTATCAAGCATCCTAATCTTGAACACACAAGAAACCAGTATCCCTTTTACAGGGCACACACAGAATTTGTGAGCAGCAGCATGAACAGATGTTCTGTTTGATTATGACAGTTTAACACCTGATAATTCTTGATGCAATAAATAGAAAATTAGATGCTTGGTCAAAAATAAGTATTTTAGTTTAGATTGGTTTTAATTGTTTTAATAAAAGAACCTATGAAGTCTTAGCAGACTGGGATCTGTGCTCCCATCTGAGCCACAGGGCAAATGGCAATGATACCATGGAGTTGCTTCTTGGGTCCTAAAGGACATTTCAACGCAGAACAGAGCCAGGTCCTTTACAAAGCAAGAGAATCCAGCCTAGTTTGGATTGAGTGCCTGGATTGTGGAGCTTGCACTTAGTTTGGTGTATTCCACACAGAGCCTCCTTCACAGCATGTGGGAGCTTTAAAACTGACAATGTAAGCTTCAGTTATTATCCATTCTGTTTCACTGTCTGTGCATTTTCCTCTGAATAAAGGGAGTGCTTTACTCATTAGATTCCAGTAAAACATTTATTTACTACGTGTTTATTATTTTTACATTGGAATCCTATCAGTTTCACAGGTGTGAGAAAAATGATCACTGCCAGTTTAATCATCATGACTTACTGTGTAGAACCAAAATTTGACAATAGGTGCATTATAGAATTCATAGATCTTTGTTCCAATTGGAAGGCTTGGTTGTTTTTTCTTTCCATTCTCTTCATCCCCTTTTCGGGAGCCTGTGTCTGCATTTGCATCCTGGAAGACCAAAGTTGTCAGATTTCATCAATAGACAGCAGCAAAAATAGTACTTTTCCTCAACCACAGCCCCACCCAACTGTTAACTATGCAGGGATTCCCCTGAGCAACTGACCTCTTTTTAAAAATACATCAATAGAATTCTGCAAATCTGGAACTCCACAAACACTTCCCATGCCCCGAGAATTCATTCTATACTCTCCTATGACTGAGAGACTGATTTTATCCCCTAGAGGCAGTTGAGATTTTTAACCTGAGTGAGCTACAGCATAATCAGAAAGGTCAGAAAAATGAGCAGTCCTGAGATATTAGAACTTTCTAATAATCTCAATTACTGACCGCATTTTCCTCCTCTTTTTCTTTGCCTTCCTCATTTTCCTTTGATGTCTGGTAGGAGTAGTCATCATAACTGCGATACTCCAGGAAAAGGATGGTGGGAGGGAAGAGAATTCCCATTATAACCTGTGAACAAGAAAGAATTCAACTCAATATTTGTTTTTATTATGGATTTCGTAACAAGGTAGGTCCCAACCCCAAATTTTTTGCATAGTATTCAAGATATCCTCAAGCCTATAGAAATGAGGAAGTATTTAAGAAGCATTGGCAATAAGGTATTTCATGAAATATGGCACCCTGGAAAGCCTCCCATCTCCACAAATACCCTGCAATTAAGAAATTCTGCTCCAAAATTAGTGTGCAGAGAAATGCCATGGAATGACACAGTGGTTAAAAGAGGCCTTCAGGTTTGTTACTGGAGTTTATAGTTCAGACATCTACTGTCATTATTTTTAATAGTTAAAAAAACTATGAAAGGTAAAAGAATCTTTGCAGATAGTCCTGGGAAAATTCTCTTACTATATGAGATTGCTTAGATGCAGAAACACAAGCCGAAGTGTAGAAAAGGAGCAGAGAAAAGAAGGCAGGTAATGAAATCAGAACAAACATCAGGAGGTTGATTAATTCTTTGGAAAAAAGAAAGGAAAATAATAAACAGATTTGGGAAGAGCATGATGCAATCTGAAAGGCAGATTCAGTTCCCTAAGATTTCAACCATGTTTAAGAGGGAGATATGGGAAGTGGAAATAAACTGAGAATGGCAGAGACAGTGCAATGTGTACGTCAAACTTGGGAATCTGACCTGGGAAAACAGATGCAGCACTTTGTCAGTAAGGGGGATTTAAGGAAATAAGGAGGTGAGCAGGATGGGCCTCCATATGGGTGACAGCAACTGCATAACTCAACAAAGAAAGGATTCTATTCACATGAAAACACACACAAGCAAACACTGCTCTGCTTCCTTGGTGTTGACTCACTCGTGCTTCTCAGAGCATTACTTGCTCTGAGCATTACTTGCTCTCTCATTACTTTCCCTCACATTACTTGCTTTTTTGTAAATCAAACAAATTAGGAAATATTAAAATCAGTAAGAGAGGCTGCATCATCAAATCACAGAAGCAGAAAATAAAAATCACATGGTTTCACACAATGCAATTGCCCAGATTTCACTCTTTTCAACACTGAGTCTCAGCTGGTAAGGTATTAAGCAATTTAGGAAGCATGTGTCCACATATGGTTTATTTTATCTCTATTCCCATTGCATGGACCTCTAATGGAAATATTTTTGCTTGTCTACAACTGATTTTTAATAGGAGCATGTTCTTGATCAACAAATCTCTTGCTTTATTGAAAGCCACAATTTGTTCCTCAGATTCCAATCACGCTAAGTGTTTTATGGAGTTATATTTTCCTTTGTCGTGGTGTAATATTCCTTAGATATCCTGAAATTGGAAACTGAAGAAATTAGCTTTAAAGCAGATATGTTCTTAAAACATCTCTAAGTAAGTGACTTTTGCTATGTGTAACAAAGTGCTGCCTCCAACAAGCTCTCTTTGGGAATGCTGCAGGGCAGGAATACCTTCAGGCCGGGGTTTTTCCGCATGCGCAGCCGCCCCATCCACATGTCTGTCAGGAGCATCTGGCTGCAGGTGTGAGCAATGAAGTCCCTGTGTTTAGCTGCCACAGCCAGCTTCAGGCAGGTAGAATTACTCCAGTTTTTCAGTTCATATGTCAGCAGTTTCATGGCAATCTGCTCATCATGTTTATAGGACTGATCCAAGAGTTCAACAGCCAGCTGGCCAAAATCTCTGGAACAAGATAGGATCAGTGAAGTTACACTTAGAAATCAGTCTGTTTTGGGGTTTTAGCTCTGTTCACAAGGGATTGTGCTTATTCACACACAATTATAGTGACAAGAACAACTAATCTCTTAATTTGGGACAGTCTACAAAAGTTCCAAACACACTGTTAATGAACAGAGGGAATTCACTTAGACCAATAACATCTTGAAGGCAGTTTAGATATATCATCAGATACTCCTTAATTTCTGGGAGTAAGTTCTAAAAATAACTTTGTGAAATAAAACTAGCTAGTTTTACAGAGAGAAGCTCAAGAAAGAATGTATTCTGTCAGAAAAAATGCAAGCCTTCTCCTTGCTAGTGTTGCCTTGAGATCCCAAGACCACACTTTTCCTTGTCTGTATTTGATAAATTGGCTCCAAATGGCATTCTGTGAAACTACATTTAGAAATTATTCTACTGAACTAAAAGTAAAGTTTCTCAGCAAGCTTGTACCAAGTCGATAAGAAATCTGCTCTGCATCTACTAACTTTGAGTTGTTGTCCAGATCCTGAGAGATGTCATCCACCAGCTCACTCTCTGAGGACTCGTGGGCCATAGACTTGTAGAGTTTACAAGCCACAAGAGCCTTGGCCATGGACTCCTCCCCTCGTTGCCAAAGGAACAGGGCCATCTTCTGCCGCTTCATGAGCACAGCCCACACCATCAGCTCATGGAAGGGGTACTGAAAGCGGCTGACTTCTGGGTCATCCACATCAATATCAATCTCTTCCTCCTTTTTCTTCTTTTTCTTCTTCCCTTTGGTGGGAGGCTCATCATCCTGGGAAGAAAAATTGTTCCCATCAGCTTTTAACAGCTCACCTGACAACAGCACCATGCATGGAACAAGTACATTAATACTCAAAGTTCTAACTTGGTTTTGCTGTTTGCTACCATGAATGCAATAGGACAGAGCATGCACTGGGCAAGCACACATAGACTTAGATTTTGTGCAGGGTGCTGTTTCTTGTACACATAATTACAAGTCATCCTGGAAAAGTGCAATACACCCCCCAGTAGTGCAGGCATCCCTTCACACTGCAATTTTACACAGATCCCAACTTCATGTGGAATTGCACAGGCTGGCCTGCAACAAATCAATATTTACTGAATTCCTCTGCAGTGTCAGTGGGACTCTAACAAAGCTGAATTTTCTACAGAGGGGCTCCACTGCCATTTCTGATTCCACATGTCTGTGTCTATCTCTGCACATCTTCCAGGTACCAGAGCACTTTTCTGACTGACGTGCAGGCCATGGCAACATGCAAAAGGCAAAGACAGGCACACAGCACCCTAAAGAACAGCAAGATACCAAAGGGAGTCTTCACCTTGGAATAAGCAATCTCCTCCTATGTATGCAGTGCACCTGGAAGGTATTAAGTATCCCATTTCTTAAAGGGATAGGGAGGAGAGGCCATTACTACAGGAACCAGCATGGAAGTAACTGAAGGGAAGTAGTGACAATGAAGCAGGATCCTGAAGGGAGAAAAGCCATGATTGGGAAAATTAGGGTTTAAAAAAATGTAGGAAGAACATTGCATATATAAGGCAGAGCTCATCATCACTGTAGACCTTGAGTCCAATTCTCAGAAACGGATTGCATGTAAAAGAAATTGCTATTCTACAAAATCAGTTCTTGTTCAAGCAAGCTCAGCATTATGCACCGTTTTCAACAAAATTTAAATCCAAATTCGGAACTCAACCTCCCACACCATTTCCAAAGATGACTCTTCAGCTCAGCAAGTGAGCATGTACTTCTCCTTGAGCAGTTTTAACAACTGCAAGTGGTGATCTCTGTTTTCTGTGGAAAATTCAGGGGCCATCAATTACACAAAGTATTTACCTCCTCTGAAGCACAGGACATAAAATCTCAAATGGAGAACAAAAAATTAAGTCCTCTACACCCTAGAAAAATCAAATAAAAACAAAAGGGTATTGTACCAGGAAAGTTTTGATAAAACCAGTTTTTTAAATGAATCCAACTTACCTCCATTCCCAGTAGTTTAAGAGCTTTTGGCTGAATATTAAAAAATAGAAAAGAGAATCAGTTAGATGGGAGGAAAATTTGAAAGACCAAACAATACAAAGCAATCCCATTTTCATTTACAAATGTACAGCACTTATTATGAAACTTACTGTTGTAAAAAATTGTACCAATAGTGCTGCTATTAGTTACTCTTCATTTAAGTTGTATTTGCAGGAATGCAATGAGTTAGGAAATATTTATCCTCCACTCAAAGGAAAGATTTTAATTCAGACTGGAAAGTTAAATGAATAATTTGATAAATAATGCTTGGAGAATGAAAATCAGCAGATGGTCACAAAAGCCAAAAAAAAAAATAAATAGTGCTTCTAAGCACATCATGGTTAGGAATACTTGGATTAGGAATACTGGAATAGGAGGAAATTCGCCTCCAGGTCAGTGCATTCACCACCTCTCATGTCCTGATGTCCTTTAACAGAGATGTCTTACAACTTTCTTATATAACTTCGCTCTTGGAGTTTCAAGTCTACCTTACAGCACTTCTTTAGAATTTAATATGCAGTGTTTCACAAAAACAAAGAAACAGTGTTACTTATTTTTTACCACTACCACAATGGCCACATCTAGAATTAATTAATTCTTACCCTTTTTGGTCCAAATAAATTATTATAAAGAGTCCGAAAGCTTTTCCGAGTGTAGTTGCAGCGATAGGCTCCACCCATGAGATATTCCAGGACAAGGCCAATATCTATCAGGCTGATATGATAATCTGGTGGAAGATTTCCCTAACAAAAAAACCCACAACTTAATGAGGATTTAGGATAAGAAAACATGACACAGATTAAATTGCCTGGCTAGACATATGTCACAATTAAATTGGAACATGGGTATTACTTACAGCCACTGGGTTCAGTCTTTGAGCATTTGTATGAAATTAACTGATTCACATAATGAAATTTTTTGGGGTCATAGCTTTTTGGTGTTGCTGTTGGCAGAATTCATATTTCTGAACAAATTTTCATTTGATTTACTCACATATGAGCGTCCATACAAGTTTATATGGTTTACAAGGGTTATATTTATGAACTTAAGAAACTCTATACTAATTATCATCCAGTACAAAAGCATGATAATTTCATGGTGACTATCCCTGCTGATCATACTTCATATACTTTTTAATTGAAACTTATATTTCATCATATTATCTACAGCTGAGACTACAATGCAGACCATGATTAATGTGCAGCCCAGAACCAAAGCAAAAGGCAAACTCTAATTTTGACAGTTACAGCTAAAACTGGGTAATTGTATTGACTCCACTGGAAAAACAGAGTGCTTCATGGTCCAAGCTACATCCTACAGCAATGACTGGTTCTACATCACCACTGAGCAGCTGCTATGATGGAACAAGCACAGCCTAAGGAAGCACATCACCTCCAGGTTAACCCAACTGAATCCCCGGGACTGCCGCTGAGGGAGGGAGCGTGGAAATACAATGGAAAAGAGGAGAGACAGACAGACAGCAGAATGCAGAGGAACATTAGTGACACTCACAGTGAAACACTGAATGAGAAAAGAGTTAAGCTATGAAGCAGATGAATATGAATTATACATTAACACAGTACTGCATAATCCCCACATCTGAACCTCCCTGGAATGACTGGGAGTTTCCTTGCAGAAATTAATACAGATAATATCATGTAGCTGAATTTAACTGAATGAAAGCTTCAAAGCCTCTAAGAGAGAAAATACAACAAATCTCACAATGACCCTCCCTACTCACATACAGTGAACAAATTTTCATGAAATGGAAACAAATGAGTAAAAAATTTAGGACAGAAGAGATTTTCTCCCAGATGGACTAGTGGAGGAAAAGTAACTGGAAAACACACAAGGAAACAAATGTAATGCAAGAAATTCTACAGTCATGAGTGGGGCTTCCAGTTAACCTAGCAGGCCTTTGCTTCCTCTGTAATGCTGCATTCTTGTAGAGAAGAAACACAGACAACCTAAATCTCAAATGCCACATTACACTAGAGGAGCTTAATTCAGCTAGCTCCTTGGTTTTTAAATTACTAGCACTGCCATACCCAACTCAGACTGGCATCACTCTTTGCTACACAGGGAGACATTTAACTTTTCTTAACAGCAGCCATCTAATTTCAAATGCCTGCTTGGCCCCATGCTATGCTTGCTTTTACTGTTGATTCACACGGCTAATGCAATCACACAAATATAACACTGCTTACCTTTTTCACATCTCTGACTAGCAAATGCAGCGTATTTGGTGGACCCAGTCTCTGAAACAGAAATAATTCACGGTCCATTAGAGCTTCAGTTCCTCAGAGTTTTTGCAAACACAAACACAATTAGTGATCTGGCACCTTAAGGAGAACTTCAGACAACAGCCATGTGCCATCACACCCCAGAGGGGAGAAAAGAAGGAACTGGGCTACAGTGACAAACACCTTTCTATCAAGAGCTGTGTAATATCCCTTTTGTATAAACCCTTCTGTGGTGATCCAAGTCACATAGACAGCGGCAAAATACCACAGGGCTTCTTAGCATTTCTGCTCACTCACAGTGTTGTACAGCTCCTCCAGGCGAGGAATAGTCAGGAAGTGCTGCATGTTCACTCCATTCTCAATGAGCAGCTTCACAAAGTCCACTCGATCCAGGACCAGGGCGTCCAGCATAGCCTGCTCCAGGGAGTTCACCTGAATGGCAGGGTGGAGAATGGGAGAGCACATGAGTACAAGTGAGCTGGGTGGGCAGCAGCCACAGCCATTTTCACTGCTTAGGATATGGACTGAATTCCCACAAATGTTGAGTACTCTGTAAGTACAAAGGAATTTAGAAAGTAACATTTTAACCCCATGAAGTGAGTAGAGATAGCAGGGTTTTCCAAACCTTTAGCAATACATGCTTAAAGACTGAAAGCTACAGTTGTAGCTTTCAATCATTTTGTTTAGCATTTTTAACTAAACCATGCCTGACAAATTACATGAAAAAGAGATTTACTTGCTCAGCATGATAGGAACAAGTTAAACCAACACATTCACAGAAGGAAGATGTTCCCTGGTGGTCTTATTTCCTTCTCACAAGGGCAGGGAAGAAGAGGCTGCAGCTCAGCACTGACTTGTACTGTTGTGGCTGCATGTGGTGCACATGGGATGAGAGAGGGATTCTTGGCTCTAACACCAAACAGCATTCCTGCAGAATCTACAGCTGATCTTGTGGGAATGTGCAAAAGAGCATTCTACAGAATGAAAGTGTGTATCTTCCTTCTGTCTTTGTACCACAGAATAAAAAAAAAAAACCTTCAGCATTTTTTTATGCTAATACTTTCATCTCACCCAGTTCAGGAGTTCAAGTTTTCTTGGGTCTGTTTCTTCTTCTGGTTCTTCTTTTGCTTTTCCTCCTTTTTTCTTTCCTTTTCCTTTCCCCCTGCCTGCTTTAGTCTGAGGTGCTGGAGATTTCTTTTCCTTCTCAGGAGCTGTACCATCAGGAGCTGTAAGGCTTCCTAAAGGCTGTATTTATAATGCATTAAAGTATTAGAAATCTAATTGATCTTACAGTAACTATTTAACTGAGTACACTCCTACCAAGCTCACCCCCCAGTCACCACTTCTCACATTGAGTCAACTAAGAATGGTAATTTCTTTAAGGGCCTTTCTGCATAGTCACAGCTTTACCCTTTTTAAAAAGTTGTTAAGTCTAACTTTGTAACATTGAAAGTCAAGGCAGTGAAGGAGATTGACTGAGGAAGACTTCTCTTGAGAAATAAAGTCAGTGTGAGAGGACTGGGACACTTCAGATCCTTTGCTCTCCCTGAAAGCAATAGTTGTGAAAATGAATACCAACAAGAGCTGGACAGAAAGAGCCTTACAAGAATGCTGCATGATGCCAAACAACATCCATACTGCAGAGCAGAGAGGAGAGGACGGAGAGCCACTCACTGGTTCACTTCTGTTCTGCAGACAGTATTTCTGTCTATTCCTCTCAAGACACATTTATTCTTCAGCTAAGGTCCTTCCCCTTTCCAACCTGTCTGCCCAGGGCAGAGGCACACATGCATCACACTTTGGAGGCTAAACTTGCTCCAGATAATGCTTAGGTTACATAAACTGCACAGAGAAGAAAACTGGATTGCTGCTCTCCTCATGACACTTTGGAGTAATCCAGTATCAGATGGTTCACATAGGAAAGCAAAAAGCATCAACACAGTGAGACATGAAAATAGCTTAAATAAAGGATTTTAGTTACACAGGTGAGCTGCAGTGTTTCACTATTGCTGTCAGTGCAGCATCAAAACCCAAGGTGTAAATATTACACAATTTAAACTACTGACAAAGAAAGAAAACTTTGTCTTACTGGCCAGTGGTGCCCAAAGACAAAGATCTGGCTGCGTGCAATGTCTACACGATTCCAGGCCAAAGCCAGGCTCAGCTGGTCTGGAGCAGATGCATTGGTACCTGAAGAGAATCCACAGAGGTTTCATATTTCACACATGATGAAACAAGGCTGGACAACCTTCTGCAACAACTAGAAAACAGCAAGTCTGGCTCCATATCATACTACCATTAGAATAATTCTGACACAAAGCAGTAGATTCATCCAATCAAATTATAGCTTCTTCCATTTAACACTATAATCTTAATTTCCAAAGGATTAATGAGACTTTCTCCCTTTTTTAAAGCTTCCACATTGACTTTTATTTTGATGCTAAAGACAGATATTTAACTCTTCTTAAAGACCCCTCAGCTCCTCTGGCTGATACTGTACATAAAAATGGCAATTTGGGGGCTCCAGAGATTCTATATAGAGCCTGTATCCACTACTGTATACCCACAGACAGAAAACAGTTGTCTCAGCAAACAAAACAAACCCCAATTAAATATGGAACTGATCCTGTTGCTCTAAGGTTTAAATAGCACAATCTGAGATCTGGAGAAATCCAGGCAGCCTTTCATCTTCCCACTTTTTTTCCCTAACTGTTTTAATGTATGCTAGAACTGCAATAAAATGAGCTGCAGCATCAGCAGTAGAGTTGTTGCAGCACTCCCATCCATCCCACACTTTCAGGGGAGGAAAGCCACGCAAAACTTTCAGTCTAGATTTTATGCTTCATGCAAATCTGAACATTTACCAAATACACCCAGGCACTTGTTAAAATCCAAGTGAAGAAATCAAAGACTCAAACAAGAAAAGTGAATGTCAGAGAGTGCATAGGGATGTCCTCTTGCCTGGAACACCCACCTTTGAGGAGAGCAGTGAGGATGGACATCTCAATGTCGTGCTGCCCTTCCGAGCCCATGCGGAACACGGTGATCTAAAACCAAACACACCAAATTACAGCACAGGAAAGAGACACTGAACATGTGGATAGAAAATGGAGCAGCTTCATTATTCCTTTCAACTTAAGATTTTTCAAAAAGTACAGTTCAACTAAATTTTTCTTTGAAATTTCATTTTGATAGAAGAGTTTAATTAAATTCTCTCAGTCAGGTTATCCTAAAATATCGCTGCACTGGTGAACATGACAAACAATGAAAAATCTTCACCAAGCCGATGTATTCTAAAATGGGGTGACAAAACTGCCATGCAAAACCAATTGTTTTCTGATGGTTCTAATACTCCCTAGTAGCAATGGAAATGGAAATGCTAGTTACCCAAGATAATTATCATAGCATCTATTTTATTGATGATAACACTCGAACACTTTTTAGCTGCAGGATGTGTTACATATGACAATCAAAAAGGCAGAACCAAGTAAGAAAAAAGGCAATTATTTTTAGTCACATTTGCTTAGTTCAGTCCATTGCAATTCAATGATTTTTAAAATAGTAATTAATGTAAAGCTTAGCCATTTAACTACATATTAGATGGCTAATTATTCAAAAGCAGAATAACTAAATATTTTATGTTAACAAACTTTATACAAATGCAGACCAAAAAACCTCAAATTCTTCATTTTCCAAAAGCAGCTATTCACATTAACTACTGAGAATAGCAATTTTCTCAACAGTTAGAACATATTTTGCAGGAATGCAAAGATACGTGACGTTAGAAAAAGAACAACTATGGGAAAAATGTTACTAATTAGCAAGAACAGACAAAACTATCAACAGAAAACCATAAGTCTGCTTAGGCTGCACAGCCAGTGTCTGAATTTTGCTGAGTAAACCAGGCATGCTCTGATGCACATTTTAAATTCAAAACAGTCTGACTAAAGCAGCTGTGGGCTCTCTTCTTCCCTTTTCTCAAACAAATTTTTTAGGAAGGCTGATTCTGTTTTCAGTCAGCTCATCAGAGTCATGTTTACTACCAACTTTACATCCAGTGAAGGTGTATGTATGGAACTCACCTTGGCACCATATTTACAAAACTTCACAGAAAGGATTACTCAAAATCAGAGTCTCAGAGATTCATTCTGCCTGCGAAGACACAGTGGATGCAGTTTCGATACACTGCTTCCAGACCACAGATGTGAATGTCAAAGGTTATCTTTTCCTGAGCACACTTTTCTCTGCAGCTGGGATGTGGGAGACAGGCAGGAGCCTGAGTGAGGGCTGCAGCACACACAGCAGACCTGCAGCAAACCAGGGGCAAGGAACAGGGGAGGACCTTCAGGAACACAGAGCTTCAGTTTCTTTCAACAGGTCTGTCAAGCCCCTTTCCTGGGAAAATGGCACTTAAAAGTACTCTAGAAAGTTTGGTCACAGAAATCACCTTTGTGAACTACTTTTAGGATACTTACAAGTTCTTTTTTTTTCATGCACTCCATAAGAATGACAAACAGCTGATGAGCTTGATTCCTGTTGTAGTTAAAGGTTTTCTGGATGGTAACTAGAAGCTGGTCCCTAAGGGATTCATTTATTATCCTAAATGAAAAATGAGACATAAAAAAAGACATTGCCAGAATGAATGTATCTTCAGAAGGCCTGCTGTTTAAGAAACTATAATATCCAGGTATTCCTCTTATATATCACAGATATATTTCTGTTAGCAAGTTCAGTCTTCAGGATTTTATCATTAGGCCTTACAGAACTCATATCTTTGCTTCTAAATGTTCCAAGTCCTTTTGCATATAGCTAAACACCCCAAAATATTTCACACTTCTGATATGTCACCTTGGTTATGGTTTTAAACAAAGGACTGAACATGCTAATGCATCTGAAACCTCTTAATACCCAACTGAGAAACAAATGAACAATCCAAAAGATAATTTAAGAAATTAGATTGAAAACATTATAGAAAGATCTGTTATAGAAGGGCTGTTTTGTAATGTTTGCTCTCCCAAAGCATTACGAAATAGCCCTTCAATCTTCATCCATTTTCCAATACAACATATGTGTTTTCAGATTATGGCAAACATTACCAGCAGATGAGAGGTGTAGTAAAATTCAAAATTCACTGTGAGAAAACGATTTGAATGACAAAAAATTCTCATTATAGATATGCCTTACTAGATGAACACATATATCATCATTATTGGAGAAGAAAATTGGACACTGCATGTCAGTGGGAGGGGAAGTCATGCAGTGGGCACATCTCTGAAGGCTGATCCTGATAAGATCTTTCAATTACCTATGAGGTGATAGGGAAAATGAATAAGAAAGAAAAAAAAAAGCAAGACAAGTTTGATCTAAACTAAGAAAGCTTGTTAGACAGAAAGGAAAGTTGCTGAATCATAAATACTGTGGGTGCAATTAAATATGTGCTGTGTCTAAACACCAACAAAATCCAGCATAAGAGCTGCTCTCCTAATTCAGCAAATAACATCCACACTGCTTGCAACACTACTTGTCTGCTTAATATTTAATCCAAGCTAAGCTTCAACTTCAGTCCAGGAAATAGGTTCTATCTTCAGCACAAGACAGGTGTGCCACAACCTAATTAAGACAAATAATAAGGTGTTTGCCTGGAAGGCAAAAGCAAGAGAATGAAGGAAACCCAAAAATTCCACAGCTGGTCTGGCACTCTTGGACAGTGAAATTCATTCACACAATACAGCAGAATCAGGCAACACACATTTTGCAAATCCATGCATTAATTAACCTCAGCCCTGGCCTGAAGAAAAGAGTTACTCCTGGGAACCTGTCCTTGCTTCTATCATGCTTAACCCAGCACCAAATATAGTGCAGCAACCCTGATGGAGCTTGTAAAACAGTGTGCTGTACTGAGAGCAAGCTCATTTCAAAGGGCCATAACATGTATTCAAAGTGGTAATAACTTCTACTCACTAACTTCAGGGCTAGGACCAAATGGGCAACAAAAGCTGACTGACAGCAGAATGCCTCTGCTAGCAGCATTTTGTCCTTGAGGGTTTTTTTTAAATGAAGCTCTATGAAAGCAAGGCCTACAGTCCTACACAGCTTTGGTGAAGATCTTGAACCCTTACCCTCCTTCCTCTGAGTACTTGTGTGCAAATGACAGGATGTCTGACGCTCGCCCGCTGCCGTCGCAGATCACCACCGGGAGAGGGGGGTCTTCCCGCAGACACTCCAAGACAATGGAGATCACATTGGGACCTCCTTCTACTATGAGCCCAACTACAGGAACACCTTGCCCCAGTCCTGCAAAAACCAGAAGAACAGAAACAAGAAAAAAAAAAAAAGAAGTGTCATTGAAACTTAGTTTAAGAAATTGAGATAAGTGGATGTGAATTCTGTGTTAGAGCGTTGCTTCAAACCAGAAGGAAAAATAATGGCCATTTTGTGGCCAATGTGAGCAAAAACATCCATATGCTGTTCCCCAAGCCCAAAAGGAAAAGAGGAAGATGTCTCTCTGCCCTTGCTTCATACTGATAACTCATCCACTCAGTATTGGTGGATGTTTGTAACCTCTCTCGACAGACACCAGGTACAGATAAATCAGCTAACATGACTGCTTCATCAGGCTCCCAGCCTTTGATGCTTTACCTCTTCATTGGTTACCTAGGGAAGTCTTCAGTGAGGTGACATACCTATGCTTATTCCTACGATAAAAAAATGGAATTAGTGTTTTTATCATGAGGCAGAAATGGCTGGCCGATGGAAGAGACGACAGCTGAGCATCCCTTTGCTGTCCCTGCCTCACTGTGATCTCCAGGCATAGGATGACAAAGGGAAGCCCACAGGTCACATGGTCTCAGTAGCCTTGGTCACAAGAAACTTGGGGAAATGAAGGACAAAACATTACCTGAATGCTGACTAATTCCACTATCATAAGCAATTGAATTCAGTTCTTAACCCGTGAAATGACCAGTGCTTTATAAAGGCGCACTTTTTTTGTTTGGCTGAGAATGCGTGACAGAGTTCATGTTTTCAAGCTGGATTCCTCTCTGCAGAGCAGGAACACCATGCACAGTGACAGGAGAAGCTCCTGACATCCTCCTGTCAGTACACCCCAGCTCTGATAAGGAGGAGTCACAGAGCACGGGCCCACCTGTGTGTCCATGAAATCTTTAGTGATTCCTCCTGAGATTTCCAGCAGAGGTGCCTGTGCTTGGAGTGATTAAGAAGAAACAAAATAACTCCCTGTATGCTGTAACTAGCAAGTGTACTGCAGCCCTTCACAGAACAGGCTTCTATGTGTAGTACCAACTTTGCCCTTCTCATGACAAAACCATCAAACACTACCTAAACCAGAGTTGATGTTGGTATTAAAAGAAATGGACAGAACATCTTGTCCATCTTGTCTCTGGGCCCTGAATTCCTGGCCTTTCAAGCCAATGCTCCATTTCACAACCGTCCAGCTCTGCCAGCACTTCTGCAGAAGACAGAGATGACAAAAGCAGGAGCAGGCTGAGCTGTTTCCACCTGTGGGCAGCAGCACCTGGCACTGCCTCCATGCTCAAAGGCAAGGGGCAGCATTTTGCTGAGCTGTTTCCAAGGCTCACCACAGGCACAGGGCAGCACTTAGAGAATTCCCAGAACATTTGGATACCTCATGGCTGATCCCTGATTGCACCTTTTGCTTTACCTGCCACTCTACTTGAGTTTTCTGCTCTACCCATAAGAGCACTTAGACCCTATAAGGAACTTCTATGGAGTTCAATGCAATTGCTGTTCTGGATATTTATTTTTCTTATTTTTACAGGCTTACACACTTTACAGAGGTACCAGTAAGAGGTAAGAAAAGCAACTGGTAGAACTGTTGTAGATTCTCCAGTAGCTCTTAACTGATGTGTGAATTGAAATACTATTAACATTTTTTGGACGATTTTTAATTAGGGTTGTGGAGTTATTTTTAAATAGTTTATATATTTTTTTATTTCACCTTTAAAAACTAATATTTTACATGTTAATGAATATATATATTTTAAAATAATTATTTTCTAAATAACAATGGGAAAAATTCTAGAAAATTATTTCAAAGAGGCCATAATAGCTGGAAGAAATTTTAAACTGCACAAAACTCTAAATATGAGAGCATTAAGGTGAAATTATCTTAATTGTCATTAAAAATCAAAATGCCTGCTAAGTTTATCAGGAAGACCAAAGTATTTTGAGTGAGATATTTCTAATGAAAAAAATCCATTTGTATAAGAGAGAAAACAAAATGCTTGTGTGAATATTCAAAATCAGAAATCACTAAGCTGCACAGGATTCCTGTAAACAGGAACTGTAAAAAATCCCCTTGTTCTGTGTGTTTACTGATGCTTATGAATTCTAGCCCAGAAGTGCACAAATTCTTTGCATTTCCTTTTCCTTAGATTCTCACTGCTTTGAAGCTTCTCCTCACTATGATTTGTCAATTTTTCCTCATCCCTTTATGCAATCCTTACTCCATGGTGTTCCTGCCCGGTTCATGTGGGCTCTTTCATCACTTATCAAACAGCACATGTTCTAGTCCAGTCACACAGTCCTGATCACATTTCCATGGAAAGAGCTGGAAGAAGCCTTTAATTTCCATAATTTCAAGCGCTTCAAGCCCTCCTTCCCCCCCTTCAAGGCGTCATGGTCACAGTTTGCCCCACTCGTACTTACGCGTGTTAATCTTCTGGAGGGAAATGTGTTTTTCCAGCTGACGCCGTAACTTGACTTCAGCTCCATATTTACCTAATGTGCCATTGTCTGCCAGAATGAAGTGGGTGTGGGAACTGTTGAGCACAGAGAGCTTACTTAAAGGGTTTGACATGGTTTGGTAAACTCGTGTTACCTGCGTGCCAAGAGGAGAGATGTACCTATGTTAGAACTAAGAATCAAATGGGAAAATGCCCCACACCACCCCACAGTGGCACACTCAGAGTCTTCTGAGGAAAGAAACCAAGCAAACCTCTATAAAAACCAGAGGAGAATTAGAAAAGGAGCTTGCTTTTACATTCCAAATCTGTCCTCCTGACAGCACTGTTTTCCTTGGAGGATGACAGTCAGATTGTGCACTCCCCTGCATGTTCCCCTAAGCTCATTACCATGCTCTCCTTGTTCACACACTGTGCTGTTACATAATCCTCTTAGTGCATTGGAAAATACATTCTCATTTGGAGTTCCTAGTAATTCATATGCCACTCCAGAGTACCCACCTATGATAAATGCCAGCCCGTATGTGATTTACAGAAGGCTCAGAGTGCCACTGAAGTTAGGCTGTAAACCCGTCACCACAGAGAGGTCTTTACTAATGAAAGCAATGGAAACCTCACCAATTCCATATTTACTTTGATCTCATTTATGATAACCTGAGAAATATTCTTAAACAACAGGTTTTCTCAAGAAATTGTTCCATTTCACCTTCTAGACCTGCTTTAGAAATGGAAAAAGTAGTATTTCAGAAATATTAACAATGTATTTTTCACACAGCTGTTTCCTTAAACACTTACATCTTTTCCTATTAGATCCTCCTTGTTTTCTACAATGCCCCACGGTGCAATTCCTATGGCACATATTCGTCCTCTGGATTTGGAAGAATGATCTTTCAAGGCATCTCCCACATGGCGAATGACACCTATAGGCACAATTAATTTAATGCATTTTTGGCACTTTAGACTGATCACTAAACAACAGAATTTTCTTCTTGCCTCTCACGGAGCTACTGTGTTGCTTTCACTACTAAACTGGTACTGGTACTTTATAGTAGAACATGCAATGCAGACAGCCATGGTTTCATTTTGTAATGGTTGTGTTGTAAGTCCCATGACCTTCTCACATCATTGTGCTGAATTCAGTGATGTCTGTGGAAGACTTACCCCATTACCAACTTGCCATAGTGCAATCTGTCCCCTTGTCTGTCTCGTGGTATTTTATTCATTGGACAAAAACCATGACAGCAGGAAATACACTTTCAGTAATAAAAAGATCTTTATACAAAAAAACCACACCAAAGCTAAATTTGAGTAGGAAACTTCTTAACTACAAGGATAACCAAGCACTAAAAGAAGTGTATTAGAAGTAGTGGTAGATTCCTTCTACTGAAACCAAGGCTGAAATTTCTTTTCAGAGGAAACACCGAGTAATGCAAATCAATACTGACCCAGGAAAATCTTATGGTCTGGGCTGGGTAGGAGATTAACACAAATGATTACAATGCTCCTTTTTTGATCTAGTGGGTAATGACTCGTTCACGTAGACTTAAATCTTCTGCCTGTGGGAAAGATTAGTGAATGAACATCACTGAATTCTTAAGTAAACTAAAAGTGATGGCAATTGCTTACCTGTACTAACACCACCAGTGAAAATCCAAGCTCCTGTGGTCATGGCAGCCTTTATCAGACCTTTTCCAAACACTTGCTTTAATTTTGGTTGCATTTCAAAGTTCTGGAGGCCTCCATGGACAGAGATTAGGAGTTTGGGCAGTTCCAGTTGCCAGTCTTTCACCATGAGATGCAGCAGAGAATCTGGTTTAGTGTCATAGGACACACGGATGTACTGCAAAGAGCAATGTGTAATGCTGTCACTCAACCTGTTCTAAAAATTCTCTGAGCAAAGAATGGTTACTGCTTGCCTTTCATCCTGAAGAGGGAGTTTTACAATTTTCAAACAAAGAAACAAACCTAAGTTTGGATTTCTTCAGAAGAGTGGAAAAACAAGAGATTTTTTGCAGAAGTTTGAACTGCTGTTACTTTTACTGCTATGAAAACTCAAGAGTCTGTTGAACACCAGATTAATAAATACCTTAGAGTACCCTATGCCCCTTACCATGGCCTTATTTGAATGTCCTCCTCCCTGGAATTCCAGGTTTCCATAGGCATCTGTTGGGTATGCTTGGGTGTGTTTACTGACAGACCATTTCTCTGGCTGAGCTTCCACTTGCTTCGTTTCTTCTTCATTTTTATTAGCTGTTATACTTGGAGGAGGTGGAATATGTTGGTTAATGAGCTGGCCACAGCAGCACCTGGAGGTTAAAATATGAAGTGACTTTGATTAGAGTATCTTCAAAATAAAAAAAACAATATCAGAAATTAGATTTTCAACTGTCCAAGAGGAATAATAGAAAAAAACCCTCATGTACACAAATGTGCCCAGAATTAACAGGCTTAGGCGTTTTTTAACATGCAAAGATAATAAAATTTACTTCACTTGTGTTATGCACTGGAAAGCTGTTCTAGGTAAAAGGCCAGGCAAGGAGGAAGAATGCAGAACAGGAGCACTGACCACCTGTTTCTTACCTGGAGGTGACAGCTTGCATGTGACATTACCTGTTCTGTTATCCACACAAGCTGGACCACAATATGCAGCTAGCCCATGGAGTAATAGTAATATTTAGAATAAGAAATCAAATCCCCCTGTCTGCTATTGTCATTGGTAATATCATACCAACTGTGAAGGATGGCACCACATTGCTGCACTCTTGCTTTCAGAATTCACTATGATTCTATTATGGTTTGTAGGAGCTAACAACTCATTGCCTCCCTGCTCCCAGCCTGCTGTAATGAATTTACATCTCTGTGTGACGTGTCCCATGGCTCTGTGCAGACTGGAGTGCAAGCATGACTTGTGCTTTTGTTCCTCTGTCATCTCCCTTCACAGGCAGTGACTAAACTGGGTTTCACACATCTAAAAACCCAAACAGAGTTGAGTTTCTCTGGTATTAAGCTTTTCTGTTGGAACAATAATTTCAAATGTTACCTGGTAGAGTCTTTGTTGTTAGCAATTATATAGATGCATTCTCTTTTAGAAAAGGTCTTCTCTATCCAAGCCTTCTGACCCTGAAAAGAGAGAAAGGGGGAAAAAAAGAAATGTACTGCTATATTTCTGTGTGGCAGATACAGCAACATTCACCTTCTATTTTCAGCTACTAAATTCATTACATCAGTTTTAAACACCAGATACATCTACTCATGAAGTGATGCAAATTTCTATTACTTGGATAAAATTAAAATCTCAAATGTGTGTAAAAACCCTTCTGTAGAAAGATGATGGTCTTGAAGTTTCAAGTTCTACCAAAAAATGCGCCTGCTCCTTCCTACTGCAGTAAACAGTAAACAGCCTCAGTGTAGCACAGAAAATCATTATAAATTGTGAAATAAATAGATAATAGTATTTACTTCAAATAATGCTTTAGTATTATTCTTTGTATGCAGAAAGTTCTCAGTAACTTTCCCTTCATAACTATCTTCTCACATAATATTTTCTTACTGTAAATCAAGTTCCAGTCTTTCCTAAGGCATCTTACTCTGAATGAGATGTGTCTTGGAAGGAGCATTTTTAAATTTAAATACCCTGTGAACAGTAAAAACACAAACTCTTTGGGTATCTGTGAAACAGGAGGAAGGAAATGACCTTCAAATTGTGTTGGCCTATTATCCTGCTTGCAAACTAATTTTAAAAATTGAATTCAAAGAAGCCTTTTAACTTTAAAGAAATGAAAAATGTTAAAAACCACTCACAATTGGATAATACCAATACCTTTGCCTTGCTGATAAAAGTTGCCTCTTCTGAGTTTGAATTATGAAACACTCTTTTCAAGTTACAAGCAAATGTTGCACATTTTGCTTTAGTTTGTGCTATGGAAGTGCAATTAAATTTTTGCAGACACAGAAGCTAAAAAGGACACAACAACTTTCAGCCTAACTTAAAAAAAAAATAAAGGGATTTTTCTTAGAGAAAGAACTAAAACCCTTGCTGATTTTGACTGAAGAAAGCCAGCTGCAGATGCCAGTCAGCCGCTTTGAGACCAGCCATGCTCCGAATGCTGCACAGGCTCCAGCATGATGAACAGGGGGTTTCAGAGTTCATCTTTCTCTCCCATGCAAGGAAAGAGCTGTCTCTGGAGCTCCTTTGTCTGTTGACTTGTTATTTCCCATCGGTCTTCTTCATTTACTCCACTATGTCTAAAATTACAGGGGACTACTGGAAGTTCCCTCACTGCAAGTAACTGCAAGGAAGTTGCCAAACCAAGCTTGTCCTTCATTAAAAGGGTGTCCATAATTGTTCAGGAACACAGACATTCCCCTCTCCCAGGTGCCTCTGAGCCAGTCTGGGCAGTCAGTGGCCTGGCAGATCCTGCAGCTCTGCTCTCCACTCCCATCTTGCTGATTTACCAAGGCAGAACCATCTCATGCCATTTTAGAAGGAGTTTTTGTGGCCTCACAGCACAACAGTGAGGAAGAAATAAAAACTGATAGACAAAACTTCCCGTGGCTTACAGCTTTACTTGCTTTCTGAATGACAAGGCATGTATCTCAGGCATTTAGCATAAAGGGCTTGGTTATATAGCAAAATAAGAAGGAAAAGAGTATTAGATTTAATATTGAAAGGCTGTGGGGCTTAGTCAGCTTTCCTGTCTTGACTCCACAGATTCCTTCTTCAAATGAAATGAAAAAGCCTTACTTCCAAAATTATTGAGAAGGTTCTTTTCATGCGCCTTCTCGTAAGGCTGCTACAACATGACAAATTTCAGCAATAGTATTACTTGAAGTGGAGCTTAGGAAATGCTTTTGTTCTATACCATCAGAGTCCAGTTCTAGAAAAATCCAGAGAAAACATCCCCAACAGTGAGATCCCTGAGGCTCTGTGGTTTGTGGAGGTGGCGGTTAAATCAAAGAAATGCCATTTACCTGTTCAGAACGAGATTTTGCTACTTCACAAGTATTCAGGCAGTTCAAAATATTCAGAGATCCAAAAATAGTCTATTTGATTTGAATTACAGTAATTTTTCAAAATTATTCCTAAATTACACAAATGTACAAAGTGTACAAATTTACTGCTGTTTCATAACAATGTCCAGCGTTGTTACTTCTCATATACACCATATTAGTTAATGAACTGTAACATAATCAAATGAGCTTAACAGGAACCTGCAACAGAGCTTACATAATTTCTGTACTTCTAAAATTGTACATATTTAATTTTTAAAATAATTTGGTTATATTGTTTTATATATTCTAAACATATTCACTTCCCCCACCTGATTAAAACTTCCAAATTCTGTGTGGTCTCTGGCAACTCCTTGACTAAGTGACACAAAAGCCCAAATCAATCCCACAGTGCAGGAAACACTTTTCACAATAAAAACCATAACAGATGCTGCACACTTAATTGTTCTGTAGAGAATACTGGAAAATGCAATCTAGAAATATCAAATCAGGTTGGATTGTTACACCACACCAGTGAATATTGCTTTACCTTATTCCTTGTAGCTTACCAAAGCACAGAGATCCTTTTGCTGTTTTGAGCATGTTAAAAATTGTTAATTAACCATTGATTAAGTCACAGACTTAACATCTGTGTTTGGAAGGAAGCTTTTGCATCTTGGTATCTAAAAGGAGCTCTACAAACAGCTGCACTCTCAGCTGTGCAGTTGCTCTTAAACCCCTTCTCAGAGGAGGTCTCTTATCTACGGCTGCATTGGAAAAGCCTTGGATACTCACCCCAGAACCCCGTTAGCAATCAGCCGCTGCAGGCACTGCACAGGGACAGCACATTGTGCTCTACTGGCTTATTTTCCTGTGCTAATGAGAGGAAGGCAAAAGCAGGCATTACAGACTGGGGAAATAAAAACCTCAGCACATTTGGTCAGCCTTTGAAGTTTCGCTGCTTTTGTCTGTTTAATCTGCTTAACCAAAGCTTCATTATAATCCAGTGCAAATACTTGAGCAGGAACATTTGCTGTCAGAAAATGGGCACTTTCTCCACTTACTTTGTACAGATTCTGTACATTTCTCTCTCTGGATTGAAAAGCTCTTGGTCTTTCAAGGAAAAATGTAAGTACACATACTGTCTCTTGTGAGAATGAAAAAACAGTAAGAACTTTTTAACAGCCTTGGACTTTGATAGATCAGCTACAGTTTTCAGACCAACAGCCAGTGGTGGTTTTCCATACATCTCTGAAGAAAACAAAAAAACTAGATCCCAGCTTGTTGACAGCAGTGAAGATCAAACTTGCTTGTTACTGCAAATCCTGAATGTATTACTTAGAACCTAGTTTTGGAAAAAACACATTTCAGATGTTCAGTGGTATATTTGTTCTCCACTATGTAAACTGGCAACAGGTCTCCTAAGCTATGATTAAAAAAACCCCAAACCACTGCTAGTTCATGTACTTCAGCCTAGAAGCCAATATGCTGCTGAGAAACAGCATGAACTAATACTGGATTTATATAATTCCACTATAGGGTTTTGCTAGCTGTCCTTAGCATTATAAAGTTATCCTCCTCAGAAACAAAAGGAAATCAGTAAAACTGGTTTGTAAATCACAGAGTAACAAAAGCAAGACCCTAAACCACTAGTCATCTTACTAAAATAGGAACTAATAAACACAAGAACTAGTTCTAAAAAGACCAATTACCCTTTGACTATTGCAAATGAATTACACTATTTGCTGAGA
The DNA here is from genome assembly GCF_028769735.1 of Zonotrichia leucophrys gambelii. Taxonomy (NCBI): domain Eukaryota; kingdom Metazoa; phylum Chordata; class Aves; order Passeriformes; family Passerellidae; genus Zonotrichia; species Zonotrichia leucophrys. Next base: position 5,373,255 of record NC_088180.1, on the reverse strand, counting down.
GAAAAGCAACTGAATCATCTTAGCTGCAGCAACTGATGAGAATTTTCTCTCCCACACATAGATAATTTCAGTTTTCTACTAAATTAACATTAAATTTTATGTATTTCACTTCATATATAACCAAGCATTCAGTAAAGAAGCTCTTGGCCTGAATTTCAGGCTGTACCACCACCAAGCCTGCAGCCCTGTTTCACTGCACATTTATGCAAGAGCAACAGGTGGGCTATGCACCAATAAATACATCCCTGGAGAATCTCCAAGGAGGCAATCCCAACAGGAGAGGAAAGCCACTGGAAACGTCATGCAGCAAACTCCTGCATGACATTGTGTCACCAGAAGCTGTGAATTTCAGTAGAGATATACCCCTGGAGGATGGCACAGCATTTAGTGGTTGTGATGAATGTAATGACCAGCAAAAGGAGTGGAAGAATTTGGGGAGGGACGGGGGGCAAGGATGAGGGTCTGCTGTGCCACTGGGGCACACCCAAAGGCCAAGCAGGTCTAAAAGCAGGACTGAGCTCTGTGAGCTCCAATGACCCCCAGAGTGCTGCTCCTGGAGCAGGGACTCGTGTCCTTGCTCGATGGCTCGGCTTGCTTGAACTGGGACAGGATGGGACAGGGCTTGGCCTCACCTTGGAGCTGCAGAGCTTCTGCTCTCACAGCTCAGAGGCACCTGGGGCACAAGGGAGGAGCACGTATTCCACAGCTGCTGCTCTCCAGAGAGGTTTAGCCAGGGCCAGGCCCAGCTGGTGAGCAGGCATGAGAACAGCAGGGCTTGGTGCATCGATGGGGATTGGAGATGCAGACAGTGCCTGGTGCACAAATGCACTGAGGGAGCAGGCAGGGGACCAAACAAATGTATGTCATGAATAATACAGGGCCTGACAGAGCTGTTCAGGCTAAGTCAAGCACACAATAATACAAAAATGGATCTGGCTGGGCAGCAGAGCTTACATCTGTGGACTAGTACAAATTATTTTGACCAATATCTTGTTAAGATGTGGACTGACTTGTTGTCATTTATGGAAACATTCATCTGTAGCCCTGTTAACACCATCTGACCAACTTTTCAGGTAATCCTCCTATGGCTTGCAGTATGCTGCAGAAAAGGTGGCATTACCACAGAAATCAAATCTCAACTGTGTTGCTCAATCATAAAATTAGAATGCTCTACAGAATTAAACTGGGGTATTTATGCTAGATTTGAGCACAGGGATGTTTGCCTTGATGAGATAGTGAAAGAAAGAAGTAATCTGAATGTGAAATGAAATTCCTATCAAGGGCATCTGCACTCTTACTTAAAAGAAAGTAAATAAGAACACTAAACAGTTGGGAGAAAAAATAAATCATTATATAAACAGAATCTCTGTTATCTGGAACTTAAATCCTGACATGAGAACAATTTCTATTTTGTGCTGCCTTTAAATGCAACATCCCAATTACACTATTCATCATCCTTCTTCGCTTTGAAGGAACAGTTTTTCCAAGTGCCCAACTAATTAATCTTTCAGGTGATTAGTTCTGCCTAGAAATTACATTCCTCCTAATAACAAGGTCTTGCTCAGAGAAAAATCCTCCAAACTATGTGATGTATGTTAATAGCCAATCTTGTAGCCACTCAAAAACTGGTAAGATTTTACTGAAAAGTTATTCATTGCTAAATAAGTACAGGGCATGAAATCAAAATGCTATTTTGAATTTGTGTTATGCCACAAAGAAGCCAGAGCCACGAACAATGTCCCCAACTACAGAACACAGCAACAGCCTATGAATCTACGAAATTCCCAAAACTCTTGTTAGCATGAGTTCTATCAAAAATCTATTTGTAGAACCAAGAATAGCTTTAGTAATTATTAGAATATGAAGTACCAAACAACACCCAAGAGAAAGAGGATCTTTTATATTCTTTTGCTAATAAGAGCATCAAGAAGGGATTTGTAACAGTTTAAAGATTCTTTCAAATAAAATCCTATTTGCTCAAGACAATTCTTATTCTTAGTGATACAGAGAGTTCTGTCAAATTTTATATGTGATCTTGAGACAGTCAGCCCACTGTGTTTTTCATATTGTTCAATTTGAATCCATGCACTTGTAGCAACTTTGTCAAGGAGCCACTGGTTCTGTGGTAGAGACTAACACACACCAGGCAGGATGGCAGTGTCTGTAAGCAGGGCAAGCAATGCTGTTATTTCAAATTGAGGCCAGAAATCCCTCCTGCTGCTGGTGTGCAAACCAGAAAATGATGCTACACTGCACAGAGAGCTGTAAGGAGCTTTCATGGCTTCATTACACTCTGTGTTCCTGGAGAGGCACAGCAGACATCGGCCGTAAAAAGAAAATTTTTCCATTTTCTCTCCATGTTCATTAACTGAGGGACACGGTTTGCAAAGCCTGCAAGTAAGAAGTAACAAGCTCCTTTTTCAAAGCTAAGATGATTCTGCTGCACCTCTGAGAGATACACAGCACTTCCCCAGAGGCTTTGCAGTGTGAAAAACAGCTACAGCCTCAGGAGCACAGCAGCCTGGCTGCCTCTCACATGGTGGAGAGCCCCAGCTCCAGCACCAAGTCCATGGAGGCACAGGAGCAAAGTGCTGGATGGGCTCCTACAGAGAGGCAGGCACAGCCCAGCACTAATGTAACTACACTGCTAATGAAACTATAATAAACCAACCTAAAGAACCATTTGGAGTGCACTGCAGCACAGCCTGGCTCAGCACATGCCTGGGGAGAACATACCCTGTGTAGTTTTGCAGTACGGAATTTTTCTGTGCAGAATACAAAAGAAATTCACTGACAACCTCACACACCATATCTACCACATTTTAAGGACGCAAAAGGCATTCCTGCAACAGCTTGTCCTTTCCCTTACTGCACCAAATTTCAGGGAAGACATGCTAACAATAATGTTAATCTCCATTTGTTACTTATTCCAGTTCTGTTAATACCTTGCTAAGTCCTCCTCTTGCCTTTAGCCCTCCTGTCTGGATGCTTGGGAGATGGGGAACACAAACACCAGCCTGTACTGAGCCTCTGCACCTTCTCCCCAAAGCACCTTCAGCCCAGAGACACTCCACAGGCCAAGTTTTACTCCCAGATCTCACACACTAACCAAGACACTGAGATGGGAAGTGGTGACCAACCTCACCTAAGTGACCTCTCTCAAGAGGTCTGATACTGCAGGATGGACGAGCAGGGAGAGACAATAAGCAGCCTCTAACATTATATTAGCCAAAGCAGCCTGGTAATTCCTAGTCTCATCTGTAACATATTTTTGTTGATAATTTTTATTTAAAAATTTAAGATGACCCTGGTATCTAGTTCTGACAAGGCTCAGGAATGTTTTTTGTACTGTAACTATTATCTGTCTTGGCTAATATAAAGACTCTGCTAGATAATATTTTCAAAAGAAGTCAGGGTACTTCCAGATTATTTGCATGTGGGCTATTTCTCTTAAACTATTCTAAACTATGAGCCTTTAGTACAGGCCATTCATTCTGACCTGAAATATAAAACTGCTATTATAATGAAAACCCCTGGGATTCAACACCCTCAACAGCAAACTTTCCTTTGTGCAATTCATCAACACTTATGAAATCATGATCAACATGACAAGGTACTTCCCTTAATACAAAACTAAGCCTGAGAATAGTTCTCACTAAAACTACCCACATACCTAATTCTCCTGGTTATTTGTGGTTTAGAAAATTGTATCAATAGATGTTAATCATGCCTACAGAAAAGACTAGCCTACACTTACATGCAGATGCAAAAAACATTGATTAGGACTAGAATATTGCCTCCATCAGTGAGATCTGGGTCATTCGAGTCTGCATTATTAAGAATAATGACTTATTATTAATAATTGGAGTATAAATAATCAAAGATGTGCTTGCTGTTTGGAAAAGGACTAAAAGTATAAGCACTTCTTTGATTTATGAGATTACAAGTTCCTAGTTCAGAGAGAACTATACAACTTCTGACAAGTCAGCTTGTCATGCTGATTTTTCATACATGACATAATAGTATGGTTTGAGACCTTTTTCTTTATGAAATAGGACAAACCACAAATGTAAAACAACTGAAGAAAATGACTACATGTTGCATGGAACATTACCCATCCATGAGAGTTTGTTCTAAATGCACAGTTGTAGTTAGTACTACTTGAAGGGCAAAGCACAAAAAACAGCTGGGCTTGAAGAATTTGTTACACTGAGATTTTCAAAATGTGTGACAAAAAGCCAGTACTTAGGGCATGCACATTAATAAAACACAATTTAAAATTGCTATGAAGCAACATTTCTATATTCACATGTGAAGAATATATGCATATCTCAGAAGTCTCTCAATTCTGGAGATGCTGAACAAATACGTATTTTGAGAAAAGATACTATAATATTTAGTTCTGCTGCGTACTATAAATATGCACCCTTTTGGAAATATGTATGTAATACACTAGTTAGCCAATCTATCTCTGGAGAAATTAACATTTGTTTGCAGCACACAGTTTTCCTGACAGCAAGATTCTTCAGGTAGAATTCTGTTAAAGAGTTTGAGCTGTTGAAAATTTGCAACTTTCTGTGGCTAATTTCACACTCAGTAGAGCAATTTTTTTCTGGGCATTAGCTAAGAGCTAAAACCTTCCATAGAACATGCCACAATCAGATGCATTTTATTCCCTGCTGCTTTCTGTCATTTTCAAAAAAAAAATTTCCAGCTATTTAAACTCTTGGGTTGCAGGGTTTGCACAAAATTATTTCTCATAATCTTTCAGAAATCCTTATAAAAGCATTGGAATTTAAGGTTTAAATTATTTCCTGCAGACTCTAAATACTTATGTTTGAAATATTGCATTTTGTACACCAGAGAGTGGCCAACATTCATTGGGAACTTCCTGAAAACCTGAATATTTCAGGGCTGAAATAATTACAGAGGGTGAGGGCAATGGGAGATTGCAGAGCTTACAGTTTTCAGAAAATCTGGCCAATCTTTTCAGTCCTTATGCACCTAAAACCCATGAGGAGGCGAGTGAAGAGAACTAGCGGGTGCCATAGAACAGAAAACAGTATGTCCAGTGATGTTCCTGGACTTTTTTATCATGGTGCGCAGCACATTGTTCCTTCTCTTTAAAATCCATTGTTTTAATCCATTATCTATCGGTGATTTGAATTAGAGTGATAGTAGGGAAAAGCTATAACAAAAGTTTCCATTTTCTGGATTTAATCTGTTATCAAAAATGGAAAAGAAAACTTTTAAATCCTGAACTGGAGGAGCTAAAGGAGACTGGAATAGCCAGGAGCTGTTTCCATGGCTGTCTCTGCTCAGCAGGGGATGGGTGCCCGCTCAGGGCCCAGTGGGACCACAGCAAAGGGCAGGAAGGACACAACAGCGGGTGGGAGCTTCTCTGGGGCCATGATTGGAAGAGCTGGGGGGAACAAGGGCCAAACCTGGGCTTCCTTGGCTCCTCAATCTCTTGAAAGATTGGTGTGTGAATACTCAGAGATCACAGGTAGGTTGGGGCCCTGTGAGACCTCTCACCTCCCAGCCCAATGAGCTTTATGGCAGGAATGCATTTCTTCACACGACAGCAGCAGCACTGCAGGTACAAACGTGATGGGGCAGCTGATGTTTGTTAAATGTATTTCACTGGGGAACCTCCTTCATGGCCAGCACTCACTGAGGTGGGGAAAATTCGACACTTTTCCTGTTCCAAGACTTCCTTAATACCTGACCTACCATAAGACCTTGATAAATTCTGGAAACAAATACACACAGAAGGAAGCTTGCTCATCAGAAGGCATATTGCCACAAGAGAGCTCCATAAAGTAATATTACTGGCTAATTTTGAAAACCCAGAACAGCCCCCAAAAAATGAAAAATCACAACCTACAAAATAAAGAAAACTCCAGAACTCCTTCCCCATTTTTTGCAGAGGTAGCTTGAAATTAGCATTCAAAATATTGAAATATGTGAGGTACGTGGTGTTTCTTTGCCAGTATTTCAACATCGCATTACAGTCACGCTCACGCAATTTTTTAATTTTGAGGTGTTGAGACATCATTTTTGGACCTGAAAACTCATTTTGCCTTCTTGCATCTAGTACTTCATGTTTCACATCCTTCAAAATGAGAAATCTAAGAAGAAGTCTAATCAGATCAAGGGAATTATCTGCGTCCCATCGGCTGCAGGTCACTACGCAGCTCTTCGGCACAAATTTCAGTTGTGCACATCGCTGTGACAAAAGGTAGAAGACTATCAGGAATGAAATGAAAAATGATTTAAAATCATGTCCTACCTGCTCGTCCCTGGAAGTGTTTCAGAGTTTGGAAAGATGAATTACAGCTAGAATAAATAAAGTGCATTTAACTCTGTGCTTCTGTCCCATCTTTCTGTTTATTGTTCAGACGTCTCATTCATCTTACTGTTAGGACTTCCAGTCTCTGAAGTTCATGAGAATTCCCAAGGAGATGGGTTTCCACCACTTTAAGAAGAGAATCTCATATGATAAGCATGTGAGCAGCTTCTTTGTTCAAACCAATCTCATGACTCCCTTTGAAGGTAATCCTTTAGAAGTCTCATGACCCATCTCTCTGCCCAGAGGGTATTTTCATCTCATGGTGGAACAAGGCACAACAAATCTACTTTGATAGTGCCCAAATCTCCAATTTGTTAAACCTCCTTTCCTCTCTTCAAACAGTGGATGTACTTGCTGTAAAAATGCCGGCGCTGCAGAAAGGCTAAAGCAGGAGCTGAAACTTTTAATTTGAAGTATCTCCTCCCTTCTGCTAAAATATCAACGCTATTTGCATAATTGAGACAATTGGACATAATAGTCCTTTCAGGGGTCCTCATTAGATGTACAGCTCTACATTCTTTGAAAAGAAGAAAAAAGGAGGTCATACAGCATTAATTATATCTAATCCTTTTTAGAACAATTTGAAGTTGGGCAAAATGCTGTACTAAAACAGCTGAAGTCGTAAATAAGCCATTAATTTTGTAACTTTACATATCACATGCATTTTCATACCCTGTTGCCTTTGTCAATATAATTAATTCCTTTGCTGACAAGGGCTTTTTTGCATCTTCTAATACTTTAAAACCACCAATGGCAGAGGACACTGTGTGTTGCAGGTAATTCTTTGTTCTAACTTTCAACATTTGCCTCGATGAGCTAGGGGCCAAAGTAATTGCCATAATGCAACAGATAAGGGTGAGATCCAGAATCACATCTAAGGATCCTGCTCTCTGGAGCTAAAGGCTGCCTGCCTGTTCTTGCTGCACTGCACTGTTAGACTGTAAACTTATTTCCCTGATCCTATAACTTATCTTCAATGTACTGAACATGTACTCACCTGTGGCTGGCAACAAAATGTTTTACAGGTCTAATTTGAACTTCTGTCTGCCCTACATGGCAAAGTGTGCAGCTGAAACAGCTTTGGTTTAGAACCAGATCCTGGGCTTCCTAGTGAGACAAAGTTCCTGCCAGCTTAGAAAAAGGATGGAGGATGGAAGATTCTTGAAAGGTCAGCACAGAAATGGAGGGAGGACACACAATGAAGTCCACAGATGTTCCTTTTTCCAGGGGAAATCAAATTTGAGAGGCCTTTATGGATGTCTATTATATAGAATGTGGGGTACTCTGTGAGCTAGAAAAGGATGACCTATTGGACAAGAAATATTATCAAAGATATATAAGCCAAAGAATTAATACAAAAAGGTGATTTGGGCACTTAACTCCCTTTTGAAAATGGAACATGGACATGGAATGTGGTATGTTTTTTTGGCTAGGTACTCCATAACAATGGAAGTTACTAAGCAATTAATTCCTCTCTGCTGCTGAACAAGTTCTCTTTGGCCAGCCATTATGTAAGAAAGGGAGTTGTATCTACAGCACCTACATTTATAAGGCATGATACATTTTAAGAACAAATATTGGAAACATCATTAATGTGTGTTTTGTTCTGCCATCTGTTAGCCCAAACTGCAATGACAGAAACACACACCTGAGAAAGTACAGCACTCATAAAAATCAAACACAAGTTTTGCAGATTTTTTCCTTATCGGAAATTTGGACCTGTAGCCTGCCAGCGTTCCCCTTTGGGAACACCATAACTGCTCTGACACCTCAGTTCAAGTGTAAGACTCAAGAAAGGCAACCAAGACGTGCATCCACCCAAAAAGAACAAAATTGTAACTGTTAAAGACTTCAGTTTAAGGTGACTGAGATCAAAGACCTCTCTACAGGCAATAGGAACACTTTCCTCACTTGCTACTGCAAATAAAGAAGTTTGGATGATGTTAAAAACCACAGTTTTCAGATGTAGCATTTTAAGCAATGCCACAGCTTGTCAGGATGCCTACACTGAATGTTCTGAACAGTACTTCAAATAGCACATAATTCTCTCTCTCTAAAAATATAATGATAATACCACAATAGTTATAGAATACAATAGGAATTAACCAGCATGTTCCAGGGGTGGGCTGGGGAACAGCCCTGTGAAAGCAAAGGGCCTTATACACAATGTGTGTAAAATAAACCATAACCAAGTTGGCTAAAAACCTAATAAATGTGCACTTCTGTTGTTAAGGGCACACTGTCTGCTGTGCTTACTGTCTGAAAAGCCTATGACAAAATTCTGCATGGTAAGAGGAAGAAACTGCTGGCATTTAATTCTAAATGTATAATTCTGCCAAGTTCAGCCAAAGTGCTCATTCAGAGTTCAAAGGAATAACACACATGAGTGAAAAAAATTACATTCTCAGAGAAAAGGCCACTAGACAAAGGATAGTTTTCATGGATGCCTGCACTCATACTATGGGAAGGCTCACAGCACTTGGAGTTTGTTTAGTGACATGGCTTGATATAAATGCAGTGTGAAGGAAAGGGATAAAGATATGCATCTCTGCTGCCCTCACTGTGACTGTCTCAGAAAAAAATTCCCTTGGTTTCCAACAGTACCCACATGCTTACAGGGAGTAAGCAGCAAGGAAGAACTCATTAATTTGGTTTTACTGATTTAAACAATATTTTCATATATGATAAAGAGTCCATCCCAAAAAAGCTTTAATTACATCCTTCGCTGTAAAATCACACCCCTATTACTCCCACCACCAAAATAAAAATATTCTTGCTTCACTGACAGCAAACAACTTGTTTATTTTCAAAAATGAACAGGTTTTATTACAAGAGCTGTAAATCCAATACCTGGGTAATCAGTTATATTTATGTAGGAATAATGGGCAGCTCACATAACTTTTCCCAAGTGGTAAGTTTTGTTTGGCATGCTTGATAGCTCACTTACTGAATGCAGCCAATAGCCTTTCTAACAAAAAGATAAAACACATGACACTGCTCTGATCAGATGCATTTGCTGGTGTGTCCCAAAAGTGTGTCTATCAATGAAATCAACACCATGTACCATTTCTTATCAGATACTTACTGGTGTTGAAAATACTCTCCTAATAAAAGCAAATTAATTCAAATAGTATGAAGAGAAACTTTCCCCCTGAATTTATTCTCCCGCAGTGTTTATGTAACATTCTCTGAGAGCTTTCAAGACATATCATATAGACACTCATCCATACACAGATCAAAAGTAAAATTCATGGACAGCAAATGGATGAGCTGAACTTTGACATACTAAAATACACCATAAGATGCAATGTCTTAGTTTTTTTGTGTAAGATTATTTGTAAAACTGTACATGAGTAGGAACCAAGACAGACTTCATGAAAAACACCTAAGGTAAATACTGTCTTCCTTTCCACAGCCATGATCAGACCAAAACCAAACTTGAAATGCCCCAGTAAACTATAAATGCCAAAGTCACAAAGGATTGAGCAGTAATTACAATGGGACATAATTCAGAAATGTTGAAGAAGGGGAGAGGATGGCAAAACCACAAAACAGTGTCAAAATCCCCTTGGATCCAAGTTTCATCATTTGAGAGGAACCAAATGCTGCTTACAAACCAAACCTGTTGTCATATCAGAGAAAAATTGCAGCTCTAGGAAGCCTCTATTGCTTTTATAGCTGAATTAAAGCTTGAACTTATGACCAGGGTTTCACAGAATAAACCACTACTAACTGGTGAGAATTGTGATGAGCATAAATATAAATGTCACAGCTATACATGCCAGAATAGATGAGAAATGATGAGATAATCATCATGTCAGTGCAACTGCTGGTGAGGTGGCTGTGGTACAGGCAAGGCAGGGCTGGCACCTCCCTCACTGCACTGTGGGCTGAAGCACAGCACTGTCTGTGCCTCTAGAACTCCAATAAAACCTGAATTCATTCATAACAGCCAAAATGTAACACCAAAGAAGAAACAGTTTGATAGCAAAATGATCATAAACCCTCTTCCTACCAGTGATGAATTACCCAGGCATTCTGCTGATCCAAACAACAACTCAACAGCCTTCAAATGTAATCAATTAACACTATAACCCATGAACAGAAGTGGTGGGAAATGCTTAATTCCCAATCTGATTCCTATAACCCAAGCTACATTTACTGAAATGTGATAATCTCTGTACAAAATGGGTTTGGATGGAATGGAATTATCTTTCCAGTTTGAAGCACAGGCTATCATCCCCAGCAACTGTATTATGACCTTAAGTAGGATCTGATTAAACCACCCAGTGCAGCAGCAATAAAAAATGCATTCCTCTTATTCTCTCCTTTATACAATCCACTCCCTCCCTCCCTCCCAATCTACAATCCACTGGAAACACCCAGTTCCTGGAAAATATATACTGCTGCTTATGCAGGGAATAAGTGCTTTTAGATGGACAGGACTATAAAATAAAATTGATTGTTTCTTTCAGCTGTGTGATACTATCACTGCAATTCTTCTCTGGATGACAGAGATGTATAACTAAGTTAAATAATTGCCTTCTTTACTGCCCAGGTTCAACTCTGAATGCATCTGCAGCCCTCCTGTTGAGTTATGCCAAGTGATTGGAATTGGAAAGACTATTTTTAAAGCAGAACAGACAAGAATTGACACAGCCTTTTTAAATCTGGTGCAAATGTAAGAAAGGCTGTTCGATCCTGTGAGAAGTGTGAGGGAAATGAGTTATTTTTGGCAAGGTTTCACCCACTGATATGTGTTTCTGTAATACAGTCAAGTGCCATAAGTACTACTCCTCCCTAAGCGAAAGCTTTTAAACTTCACATAGCAACAGTGGCAATTGCATACGTTTCACAATTCTCCTTCCCCCACCCCCTTTTTTTGGTGTTTGAAGAGGCTTTGTACAGAAAAAACAGCAATGAACTGTGTGTTCTGCTTAAGCACAACTGACATCAAAGATGAGCTGTGACAAAGAAGAAAAAAGTGCTGATCACCCAGGGCAGGAACAGAGCAGTGCCACCCATGCCAGCAGCTCCAGGGGGCCTGAGCACTTGAACTCCTCTCCTACCTGCACTGCTCACATCCAGCTTTCCACATTTGCTTAACTCTTGATTCTGTAAATGTTTAACTCTTGGTTCTGTAAATGCTTACACACACTCCTAATTTACAGCCATGATGAGCCCACACACTGCCACAAAACTGTGCCATTCCCAGAAAGCTGTTCACAGCCAGTGATATGTCTATGTATGCACAAACCAGTGTCTTTACAATAAAGAGAACACTCTCTGTTTCACCAACTGTGTTCTTCTGAAGAGTTTAATGTACAAACTCCCTCTTAGCCCTACACAGCAGACAGCTATTTACCTGCTGATTAAAGTTTGTGAAGTTAGAGATAGTGCCAAGACAAACAGCTTGGAGACATTCTGGAATCATGGGACATTTGACTGGAAAATTCAGGTCCCACTGATCAATATGGGTTAAGATAAATTAAAACCACAGTATGTTGCTGAAACAGTATGAGGCACTGCAGCTTTCAGCTTTGTCAAACACATTATGTTCCCCCCAGTAATTAAAACAGAAATGCCAGCAAGCAGCAAATGCTCTTGTTAGAGAGATTCTGAAGTTAATAATTCTTCTAAGCATTACTGGGAAGGGTAGGAAATCTCTAAATCTTATTTAGTTTCAGTAATCTTGAGCTGTATAACCACTAAAAAAGAATGCAGGAATTTTCTCCCTAGTGTATTTAGTTTTACATTTTAATGCAAGTATTTTCTCTGCTACCAAGTGTAGCAGTGGCTGAAAAAATGCAAGTGTTTCATTAGAAGCCATGAGACATGTGCATAATTTACCCTTTAAACTTGCATTTCTAACATCCTCCTCTGATTAGCACTTAGAGAAAAGAAACACATGGGTTACAATACCATAATTTCACCTTGAAATGCCCTAGAGTATGTAAGTCAGCAGGTAAATTTATATATACAATCCTGTATCTTTCTGTTCAAGACAATCTTCAAGTTCTCTTTGTCTGAGGACAGCATGTTCAAACATGGCAGCTCCAAGCTTTATCCTATCCCTTTATAAAGACTGTGGCAATTTAAGCAACTTGGTGATTCTGTACAGCAGCACCAGGCACAAAAGCAGAGCTGACAGCACAACTAAACTTAACCCTAAATGCCATTCTACCAATGCATTCATTTGGTGAGCCTAAGATTTGCTACCTAAGTCCACCAGAGAGCTGTGCAGGACACACATCCATCCCTTGCACCATCACAGAAACAGCTGGAGAGGAACTGTCACTGGCGGCCAACAGAGCTGCTTCAGCATGGAGGTTAAATAGCAAAATGTTTATAAAGGTTAGAGTCCAACAGCTGATGTTTGTTGGAACAACAGTGAGTGATACTTGACACTGAACAAATGAATACTTTGCAATAAATTAATTTATTCTCAATGGAAGGCTGTCAAATTAATTACTTGACATGTTTCTCATAGCAAAAGAAAAAACAGAAGTGAGTTCAAAGTCAAGATGTTGCTGCTCATCCTCCCATCCTGTGCTACTGCCTTACTCATCACAAAAATGCTTTTCTGACTTGTCCAGTGTGAGGGAAGTTCATTAAACATAGAACACACTTTTAGAGCAAAGCAGAAGTTTTGAAATTTAAAATAAAATAAGTAAACAGGGTTTCTAATGAAACTTGGTAACAGAATTTATATGGGAAGACTTGACCCTATCTCTATGCCTATTTCCATGCTGACTCATCTGAATAGATCATAAGGAACAGAAATTCACTACAAAAGGTCTTGTACCCTCCTGGATCTAATTTGAGATGTGAATACAGAAGATATGGAAGTACAAAATACATGATCAAAAGTATCTAGGGTTCCAATCATGCCCTGCTAGTGAGACTGAGAGCTTGCTGAGTCAGATACAGATATTTTTTTTGTTTGTTTGTGAAGTGCAAAGCATACACAGACCTCATTTAATATAGTTACATTAACCCTCATGGTGTTTATTTATTCAGCAAAATTGTAGCACTCCATTTAGGGAGAGTGGCAGGGAATAAAAAAGAAGAGAGGGAGGGAGGGGAGAGGGGAGAAGTGCCTATTTCTGGTCTAAACTTTTTGCTACCTGGGCTTGTTTAGGACCTTCTTGTCCATTATGACACTGTTTCTCTTTTACTGAAAGTCATATCAAAGTGATACTGGCTTCTTGACAAATTCCACTAGGCCTGAACAGAGTTCTCTTATCCTACTGCTCTAAAAGCCAAGATTTCAAAGAGTACTTCCACAGATCCCACTGCATTTATCTCAATGCCCTTGGAAGTGCTTGCCACTCTCTTCCTAACTTACTTGGTAGTAAAGCTGTGGTTTGTGTACAGGTACACACTAAAGTCTACTAAAGCCTTGAATCCTCTTCTGTCCCCAAACTACCACAGGTCTGAAAAATCCTGAAATTATGCACTCCTTTTATTCTTGAATGGCTCCCTGAACTAGTCCAAGAGAGTACTGGATCCTTGTCAAGGGGCATCCAGCCTCACTGAGGGTTTAACAAAAGTCACTATAAAGTTACTGACCATGTTTTATTCACTGCACAGAATAATTCAGATACTTGTTGTGTGTGTATAACTCTTCCTACATTCATTACTTTGTTCACACTTCTGATAGAGGCATCTATCCAAATTATATAGATGCACTTAAATTATGCCTAAAGCCAAAATAATGCCTTTTCAGGGACTTATAAAAACCATCAGTGTGCTTATTTTATTGGCTTTTCAGGCTGGAAGTTCCCATGAAAGATTAGGTAAGATGATTTGTGCTTTTCAGTTGCAAAGCACAGGATAAGCTGGACGTTCTCAGGACATGTTCTCAGCACTGTTCATCTTTGCTGAATGTGCAGTTCCATTGAACTCTGATTACTACAGAGTTAAGCTCACTGGCATAAAGCATTAGCATGATATTTTACTTTTTTTCCCCTCAGCAGCCATTCAAGAATGGTACAGGGAAAAGAAAACAGCATTCTGAAATAAGAATCACAGAGGAAATAGGCACCTTATTTAAAGTACTGCCAGCAATCTTAATTTTATCAAAATGCTATTTCAGGACCATCAGTGAGCAAATCTGTGCACAACAGCATGGCTTTGTTTTGTCTGGGAAAAGACCCATGAAACATATAGTACTTTGCACTTTTTTTGTACAAGAAAGCAATAACCTTGATTTACAGTTACAGGCTGCAGGTTAAAGGAGCCCTTTCAAAAGCAAAGGCTTTCAAGCACTGAAATGCACAACTGAATAAAACAGATGTAGAACCCAAAGCTACAAGCAGGAGTTGATGAAAACACACTGTAATTCCACATGCTCTGCTGCACAGCCAAATTACACCCACCAAACACCTCCTCACTTTCCCAGCACAGAAAGGTGGCATTTGGAACATGGCTTTTCAGACCGGTCTGGTGAAGAACTTGAAAGGTGCCAGTTACTGTGTACTTCTCCAAGAAGGAACTGTTTTGTATGAGAAAGAGAATAGTGTGAAAATGTCACCTGAGAACTTCTTGGGAGTAAATGCATCTTTTTATCACTGTAAATGAGTCCAAACAGGAGCCAAGAGCCAAGCTACTCAACCATCAAACTGAGATTTGCATTGAGCAGATATATCTACACAGAGAATAAGGTTTAGAGTACCCTGTAAAATACTTTCTGAACATGTCAGAAGTCACTAGCATCCTTCATAATTCATCCCATCTATTTATTGCCTTTTAGTGCAAAAATGGTCATTCTTACAAATACTCATATTAGTCCTTCAGAGAACAGAGGCTGCTGATGACAACTGCTGCAGAGATGGCTGATGTGCTGCTTTTACAGGCACGGAGCAATCCTCACCCCTATTAAAACAGGCATTAGGTTTCCTTTAGTGTCTCTAACAGGTCACTGCTGGTGAAGGGCCCTAGTCACAGAGCCAGGATTCTGCCAGCCCCAGCACTGACTGAACACAATGAATCCATGGACAGGAACTCTAAAATGGATCTATCCACCTCAACTGCTTCCATAACTTGCCACAATTACCTGTAACAACAATACCATGACTGAAAAATCTGCAAAAATAAACAGTGAATTTGCATGTTCTGATGGCTGAGTTGCAGTTACTTGCTAAGTTTGGGTTGCTTTTATTCTTCAGTCCTGTTTTTTACATAGAGGAGCAAAATAATTAACATTTACTGCTGCAGTGAAAGTATTATATTACAGCTCTGGCCACTACCATGTGGCTCTGCAGATGAAAAAAGCTTTATCAGACAGAAGTCTCATGAATTCCACCTCTCAAGAGCTTGTACACGAGTGCATACCAGCCTCAGGGTAAGATCATTGGCATTTTACACCAGCAACTTCACTCACAACAGAGTGAGACTCCTTAAACAAGAAGTTTCCTTGTTAAACAAAACAAAGAACACCTTTTTAAATTCACCTGTGGGTAAAGAGACATTTGGGCAATGCCTGTTTGCTCAGCCTCATTAACATACAGTTTGATAAAGGATGAAGTTTACTACTGAACAAGATGAAATTCTGAGAAAAGGCATAGGAAAAGAGGCAGGATTTATTTAAAAAAGGATATAAAAATAAAAAAATAAAAAAAGCCCAAACTACTTGGCGTGAGAAACACACCAGCTGCACTTCCCTAATCCACAGCTGATCCTTGGAAAGAATCACAAATCCACTCAACCAGCAGGCTGAGTGCCATTTTATTGGCAAGAACTGAGAACAAAATGGAATCAAATACACACTCATAATACTGGCTATTAAAAAATTTTGCTTGTGTTTGATAAAGTGTGTATTATGGACCCTCTGCTTAAGTCAAGCATGGAATATGAAAAATTGAAACTAGAAAAATCAAATGCATGAATTTGCAAGAAAACTGTGTCATTGTTATGGCCTCATGGCTGCAGGACATTCACCCACTGAACTGGCTGCATGTCCTGCACTTTGGAGCTGCTCCAAGGAGGGCCAAGAACTGAATGTGCCACTAAGAAACAGCCAGAGGGATTTCTTTCTGTTCATGGCTAAGGCCCAGGGCCAGAATACACATGGAATTGTCTGTACAATGCCTGTGCCTGTACCTGCTGAAGCTACAGGATGCCATCAGTACTTTTTGCTGAAGGGAGGTTGTTTTTTATCCTGTTCTTACAGCAGCACTTGCTGCCAGCAGAAGCTGTCAAATCCACACATTTTCAACTTTCACACAACTTCTTCAACTCTTTCAGTATGGCTTACATTGTATTGTGCAGCCTCAAGCACCCAGTACGGCTTAGTACCAGTTCAATACAAATTTGGTAAATAACATAAACACAGTCAAAAGACTAAACCTAGTTTTTTGACCTAAACCTATCACTAGTTGTTTTGCTAATGATCTTTTATAATAAACACATCTCAGAAGTTTAGCACTATAAATTAGAATAAAAATACATAAAGTATTAAATAATACTCAGAACAGGCTTGCTTTATTAGATAATGTTATAGGTAATTCCTTTTTCTCATGTTTATGGCTCTTGGATCAATATGTGAGCATTTCTCAGCACTGGAGAGGGGAGGAAAGGAGAAAGGGAATGTGGGAAATGAAAAATCAAAAAGGTAATATAAACTTTGCTTTCAAGGTTACTGTCCACAGTCATGATGAAACAGCTCTATGATGACTGCTTGATTAAAAATTAACTGCTGGGGTAATTTAAAGATATGCCTTATTTAATAATTAATGCATGGAATTAAATTGGACTATCCACTGAAGCCTTATTATAAGGTACACTTGGAAAAGATCCATGATCTTATTGTATAATTAGGGATGGAGAGGGAATTTACTGCATCTTGGAGAAAGAATGCTTCCTGTCATATCTGATATCTGTCCTGTGCAACAACTGATCCATTTTTTTGGCTCACTAGTAGGGAATACCAAATTTTAATGTAATACTGCAGAGTGAGGTCTTTTCTATATAACACAGCTCTATCTAGTGGCTGATTAATCCAAGTGCAGCTGGCTGCTGAAAGAACAAATCATTGACGTGGTGAAGGCCAGGAAGGCCTTAGGAAGGTGACACTTTCTTATTCTGACCTACTGCCACTCCCCTTGCACAAGGCTGGAAACACACCAGCAAAGGTGGCACCTCAATCCTGCCTTCCCATGCACTGATAAATGAGATTTGGTGGAGAGTTCTCTGGTACTGAGCACTTTCTCCAATACAATTTGCAGGAACAAACCCGGGGCTCAAACACCTACTCAGGCAGGGCACTGGGGTTATCTGTGGCCTGACAGAGATCCCCAGTGGAGCTGGACAGACAGACTCAGTGCTTCATTACACTCCTGTTCACCGTGTGCTTACCCCTGCATGGGGAATATGCCAGAGATGGCTGGGAAGCCTCTGCTGTGCCCTGATGATGCTGTGGGAGATCTGGAGCTGCTCCCCAGCTTCAGCATGGGATGGCCCAGGGGCAAACACTGTGGGGTGACACATCCCTCACCAGGGGCAAACACTGTGGGGTGACACATTCATCCCTCAGCAGGGGCAAACACTGTGGGGCGACACATTCCTGAGCAGGGGCAAACACTGTGGGGTGACACATTCATTCCTCAGCAGGGGCAAACACTGTGGGGTGACACATTCATTCCTCAGCAGGGCAAACACTGGGGTGACACATTCATCCTCACAGGGCAAACACTGTGGGGTGACACATTCATTCCTCAGCAGGGGCAAACACTGGGGTGACACATTCATTCCTCAGCAGGGGCAAACACTGTGGGGTGACACATTCCTCAGCAGGCTGAGCTGGTGCCTGTCCCTGTGAGCACACAACGCTCTGAAGCCCAATGCAGAAAATGCTGTGTTTTTTCCCAATCTCATCATCTATCTCAGGGATCTATTGAACATTAACCTGTGTCAGCTCCTAATTGAGCAGAGCAGAAGGAGAGCTGCTAACTTCTGTCCTGTGGAACTGAGTAATGGATTCCATCAGCACGGGGCAGAGGTCACTGCTTTTTGCTGGTAATTACCAAAGCTTCACAAAAGTGTGCCTACATTTTTCCCAAGCTCATCAGGCCATTTAGCCAGTGGAGGTTTAAAGAAATAATGGGTATTCACATAGCAGTTATTTGAATAATGCACTGATGATAATTCTGGTTAGTAACTGTATAAATAAGTATAGTTTCATTTAAAGTAAAGCAATCCTCCAACAGATACCAGTGGCAAAATTAAAATAGCAATGTAAAAGCACTGCAGCTGGGGAAAAGGACTCATACCTGCTGCATATAGCCAACAATAAAATATAATGTGCATTTTAAACACCTCTTAAGGTTAAGCCCACACAACAGTTCTAAGAAATCAGCTTTGAGTGTTGTGTAACTTTGCTAGAAAGCCTGGGAATCACCTCTCCTTTAGAATGATTAGAATACATGAACTGGGGGCCTGTCAATACTCCTGGAACTGGGGTTAGGTAATTCTGACCACTGAAACGTCAGCTGCAAACACATCCTCTCCCATTCAAGCTGCATCTGTTTCTCTACATGTTGCTCCAGAAAGCACACAGTTGCCTTATTTTGTGTACAGGAATTAAATAGGTTTGCAGCCCTGTTTTCATGTCCTTTTCCACTCATCTTTTATTTAGCATTTCTGCAACCATAACACAGGTTGACACAGAAACGTTTTACTAGTATATTTTCATTCTAAATTACTCAAATCTGTTCTAAATTGAGTAGTGTTCTAGCAAAACAGTAAAATGCATTTGATGTTTTGTGTGCCTGTGCACAGAAAACAAAAGCACTTACCCCTTTCAACACTTTGAAGAGCAGTAGAGTCATATGAACATGGAGAAACTAGTGAAAATTTAATATCAGTAGAATATTTTACCTTCTCAACATGACAATTATTTGAAAATCAAAGCAATTTGACCAAGTTAAATACCACTCCCCCATATCTTCACTCCATTAAATTTTCATAACCTCTGTTTCCTTTCAGAGAAAAAAGAAATCAAGGTGACAGCAAGATGACTTGCTCTAGCTCTTGATTCAGGCAGCATCTGCTAATGAAATAGACCCATAAGATTAATAGGGTTTTGTGGGGACCAGTTCATATTATTTTCTAACAAAGGATTTGTTAGAAAATAATATAAAAATTATATAATATAATAAAATAAATATAATAGATATAATAAATATAATATTATATAATATATATAATATATTATATCTAATATATATATTATATAAAATATAATGTGTATAAAATGTGTAATGTAATATATGTATAATTATATATAAATTATATAATATATAGAAAATAAAATAGTCAGGTGCCTGAACCAACACAGCTGGCACCAGTTCAGATTCTTGGTGTGTCCCAGGGTTAGTATCCCAAAGGATCTTACAGAGACCTCCTCAGCAGCTAGAGGCCAGAGAGGATGGAAAATGGCACTAACAGCTTAAATTCAAGTAGTTTCAATTAAATTCAAGTGCCCTTGTGCCTTCCTCCTAATAGGCTGTTATACAAAATAAAGGCAACAAGGCTCTCCCTCAGTACTTGAGAAACATTACTTCAGAACATCTGTAATTCAAATGAAAAAACATTTAGAAATCCTACTGAGTGACACAGGTGAATATCAGAAAGATCAGAGATTGCATTAGTGGGTTTATTTATTCCAACTACTAAAGCTTTATCTACAGCAAAACATTAATGCCATAGGATTTATTATGGGAGAGGGAAGTAATCATTAAAATTAACTAGGCCACAGACTGGAGTGGGCCACTAATGACAAATGTGCTGGGCCAGCCATGTCCATCAAGCCAGATATTTTCTTCTGCCATTTCCTGAATGAAATGCACAAAGGCAGCAGTAACCCTGAGCTCCTGGAGCACAGCCCCTCCTGCCAGGCACAAGCCCAAAAGGCTCAGGGTCACAGACACTCAGGGCTGACCCCACTGCCAGCCTGCCCCAGCAGCTCACACCCCTCAGCAGGCACCAAGGGGCAGGAACAGCACAGATCAGGCACCCAGGGGCAGGAACAGCACGGATCAGGCACCCAGGGGCAGGAACAGCACGGATCAGGCACCCAGGGGCAGGAACAGCACGGATCAGGCACCAAGGGGCAGGAACAGCACAGATCAGGCATTCTGGGTCATGGGGGCATCACTGTGGTGTGTGCCTGGGGGGAACCAAACCCAAAAAATGCTTTTAGATGAGATCAGTGTGGTACTGAGCCTGCCTGCCCCTGGGTCCTACAAGGATCCTCCTTCTCCCAGCTGTCTGGTTTACCATAAGATCTACATGCAGCACTATTTGTCAGCAGAACTATCACTGAAACAGAACAAAAATTAATGTTACTTATTGTCAAAATCCTTCTGAGAAGATGGAGGCATTTCTCTGGTAAATTAACTACTCTCAAGACAGAAGGCTGATACAACAGTTTGGGACTGTAAGGATGAAGGACACTGCTGAACAGCCAGAGTTACCCACTTTTGGTGAATGCATGTCAGCTCATCTCATGTCAGTGTTTCAATGCTCAGAGCTAGTGATTCAGGCAAACACACTGACTTCTCACCTTTCAACAGCTCTGTTCAAACCTAAGCCTGACAAATATAAACAAAAACTGTCTGATCTTCTTCTGGGAATAACCATCAGAATTTTGTAAGGATGGCTCGGCAGAATTGTGAAGTGAAATTAGAACTAAATACAAAAGCATGTACAAAATTCAACAGCAAAATCAAAAGATTCTCAGATTGGGATACTGTCAGGAGAAAAAGATCATAAAAGATAAAAAGTAATTTCCAAAACTAGTGAGCTCAAGCTGGCTTGCACACTTCTGCACAATTTGCAGCTATGCTGCAGAACATCTTGGTGAAGGATTCTGTGCTGACTAAAAGGCAGCAACATAATTTCACCTAAATCCCAACAGTATTACCTCTGCTCCACACAGTCCCTACCTGAAGTATCTGCATGTAGGAGCAAACTCTGAGGGAGAGGAACCACATCTCCCCCTGCTCTGCAGCACTCCCTTGACTGTGCTGTTCCAGCTCTGGGCGGCACAGAACAGCCTCACACCTGACCTCTGAATTCAATGGGCATTAAATGGAAACAAACTTGCCAGCTCATGAGCAGTACACCTGATTCCCACCTGGATTTACAGTCTTCAGTATCATGAGCAAATCCACATCTATAATTGAAAATATTTAGGAGACTCACTTCAATAAAATGTAGGTAAATTATTAAGTGATTAAAATGTAATTTCAAAACAGCAAACCCTAGGCTCTGAGCACTGATCCAGCTAATCACATGATGAATAAATATTTTAAAAAGCTTTGGAATTTACTCTTTACTCTTCAGTGCCAAACTGAAAAAGATTTTACATTTGCAAAGATACAATGTAAAAATCACCACCAGGAATGTAGAACTGGACAAAGATATTCAGTACTTATTGTAGACATCAAGCCTAAAACAAATGCCTTCCTCTTGACCTGTCAATCTCTGTGAAATACCTTAAGAAATAAAGCAACATGGAAGTTAATTATTGTATTGTATTATGGTGATTGTACTAATGACTGCATCAAGAATAGTCTTGGGTACTGTGCATAAGAAACAACAGAGGATGAACCCCTGAGCAACTCATTGCTCCCTTTTTTTGGGAAATAAAATTTTTAATACATGACCTGCAACAAGAAAATCAGGGAGGAGGGAATTTAAAGTCAACTAAAACCACCGGAAATAAAAAATGGAAAACATTTAAATGTCCATTCTGTTAAAAAAATTACAAACAGTACATTTAGTAAAGCTTAGTAACCACTGCTCACTTTCCACTGGTAGGGGCTTAAGCAGCTATTAATCACATGAAAGTAGATATTAAGGAATATTAATCCATACCAGCTGTTACATCTTTTACTGTGCACTATTATTAGAGATTATTCTTTATGGAGCAAGGCTGCCTTTTCCTGTCATTTCCAAGAGGACATCATACAAGCTGATACTTTTTTACAGCACATCTTCACAAACAGTTGAAGCAAGAAGGTGTTAATGATGACATGGTGAAATTTTATTCAACTTCATCCTCAAAATCTAAGCCATTTATACTTAGAGGAGACACCGTCACTGTAGTAATTTGATTACTTAATTTTTATTGTGACTGCAAAAAATTGCTTTTATAGCTTCCTATTTATATCAAAAGAACCAGAATATCCTCATGGTGATATTGAATCTCCTCTTAAGGAAAGTTCAAGACCAGGCAATTTTCTGTCTTCAGTACCTAGGAATTAATCCAGTTTAAAACTTCTAACGTCATCTAGCTGATGAAGTCTTAATGAGGAACATCCAGGATTTTAACAGATTTTTAACAAAACAGAATCAACACTGTGAGCATAGAATTCTCTAATGAAGCATAAACCCCTGTCAGGTGAGCCTGGGTGTTGGAAGAGCAATTGCTTTAATTATTTGATACGCTTCACAGGTGACTGCATCTGCACACTCCAGAGAAATTCCTATTAGATCACATGTTGATGGAATGCTATTAAAATCACAAAAAGCATCACACTTCTCCAAAAAAGTAAAATTACTGGCAGAAAAGGCCAGCATTACCCATTAAAGATTATGAGATTAGCATGAAAAATAAGCTTCTAATCAGTTTCTTGAGTTACGGATAAGATACTACCAGCTGCACTAAGGAAATCAGTTGTCATAGTTACAGAAAAAAAAAATCTATATTGTCTATACCTGCAGTCTCCTCATTTTCTTAAATGGAAGACTCTTCTCTAATTGTGTCACAATTAATCATCAGGGTATCTCTGGCTTTTTACTCATTTGACATCAGGTTGATACTCCAGAGTGAATGTGCGGCGGTTTTCTAGCACAGCCCAAAAGGTGAGGCAGCATCTCTTCAGTCTGGGCTGAGTGACTGCTGTCCCACTGTCCCCTGCCATTCCCTCAGTGTCTGCTCAGCCACCACTGCCTGTCCCCCTCCCCAGCTTTGCTCAGTCCTGCAGAGGCTCCTTTTTCTCATTGCCCTGTTCTGCCTGGCCCAGCTGATCTGCCCCAGCTGCCATCCCCCAGCCTGGGCAGTCTGGCATGCAGAGCTGCCTTTCACAGCCCCTGCTACCTGCCTTTAATCCTCTCCACCCTCCCTTCCATCTGCTGATGAGCCAGCTGTTGGTTATGTAACACTGCTTTCCAGGCCTTTCCACTCCTCACAAGTAAGTACATTCAAATGTTGCTGTTTCCTCTCAGCTTCATGACACTTCCCAAGACCAGCTGGCCTTCTGATTCCACCCTGCTAATGCCTGTCTGCAGGACTTCTCCCCTCTCTAAACTGGATTAAGTGCTAACCCTGCAATGACACTTCTGCTGCTCAATAGCAATAATTTGCCTGCTGACAGCTGGCAAAAGCACGGGGCAGAAAAAAGTACTGACAACACAAAAAATAACACACATACCAGGAGGTAAAACTGGGGCCCAAATGTAAGCCCTTAAGCAGGTTATCTCATGGCTTACTTTTTATTTAGAAAGAGGCTTGAAGCAGGGGGGTATATGATCAGAGGAACATTAATCAGTTTTAACCAGCTATAGCTTGTCTAACTTTTCCATTAACATAGATCACAGAAGTTGCACTAGAGATTGGGACCCACATATAACAGAAAACTATTTCTGTGGACAAGAAACATAAAAAAAAAAAAAAACCAAATGAAAAGGGAGATGCCCAATTTCACCAAGTAGCAACAAAACAGAGAAGTTCAACTGCTGATACAACACACCATGCTGCCCATGAAACACCCCCTTTTCAATGTTGAGTCTAGCTTTCCTCTGCTGCCCATATTTTTAATTTCATTTTTAATTCTTTACAATAAAAAAATCGCAATCACTTGCAGAAGTGATCCTAGTAATGCAGAGTCCGAAATGAAAAAGCATCAGAAAGTTTTTGTTTTCTAAGGCAGTGGCTGATTCCTCAAACAGGACTGGAAAGCAATAAGGACCCCAATCCACATCCCTCATTGCAAGGTCAACTAACCTACTACTGCTACATGAGACATGAACTAACAATCAATTTCCAGAAAAACTGTTTTATCCTTTGCTTATCCACACTTGTGTTTTCTAGGCCTCTTAGACTGACATTCTGAATCTCCTGCTACTGTAAAATGATCCACCTCAGAAACACTCTAACATGCATTTGTTGTTCTCTGTGTTTGAAAGTCAGACAGAGATTTTTAGTACTCATAAGCATTTGTTTCAGTTTGTAGTAAGTATCCACTCTTGACAGATTCTCAGATTCTCAACAAAACCATACTTCAAGTTAAAACTGCTCAAGGCTTTCTGTTCTCTATTCAGAGCTGCATTAGGCTTATTTGAGTCTGCCACTGAACAGATGCTATAAGCAGGAACCAGCAAGAGGGGCAGCATGAGCCAGGCAACCATGGCAGATTTTTTTGTGTGAGACTAGGTGAAATTCATGTTGGGAAACTGGCAGCAAAGGAGAGTTGCAAAAGATACAAATGCATCCAAGTCCCACAGTTGCCAGAAGTGAATATAATCTGCTGAACAGAACAGCAACATACTGCTGAAAAGTAAAAAACTTTATCCCATAACTCACAAGGTGACTCTGACACTCAGTCCGTGCCATGAGCCCTGTACAGAAGTCATGTCACCTACATATCCAGCTGGGGTTCAGGCTGCACTGGCTGCAAACTCTGGGGGTTATGCAGTATTTGCCCAGACCCTCAGATGTTCTATGAGATACTCCCTGTTAGTAACAGCTACCAGCAGTTTTAAGAATTTGCCAAACATTTGGGCTTAAACTAAAAAAGCTCCCACAAAACTGATGGCATTCACCTTGCTGAAAGCCACCATGACACAGCAGCTGTGTGTGGGCAGCACTTTGGCTAGAGCTACATGAGGTTTTAACAGTGACATAGTGCAAGAGGTCTTGTCACTGATTCCAGGCTTCTATCCTGTTTGAGCAGCAAGCTTCCATGCCTTTGTGGTAACCTTTCCTTTGTGCTACAGATCAGATACTACTCACTGAGTGCACACACAGCTGCTTCTGTTGATGTCTGCAATGCACTGACTTGTAGGGACAGGGTTTGCTGCAATGCTGCGTGCCTGACTATGCTGGATGAGTCATTCCTGCAGAACAGAGACCCGAGTCCTTAGGAACAATTCCTGACAGCAGAGAGATTCCTAAGAGCCATACCTTGCAGTGTCTGTCTTGAAAAGAAACAGGATGTCAAGGAAAAGGTCATGGATGTGCCAAGGAGAACCTTTTGGTTCTACATCTCAAATTGGACAAATCCTCTCCTATACTGATATTCTTCCTGTGGAGGGTGTGTCACAGCAAAACAAGTCTCATAACTCACTTGGCCACTTTAACATCCTGCTTAGGGGGTTAAAGGAATTATTTCCAATGCCTATTCAGATGAGCTGGTGCTGTCTAACACACTCTGTTATAGATGTTTTTCACAATGCTCTTATCCAGGCTGTGAAGGACACTGCAATATGCAATCAACACTAAAGCACCTCAGTGCTGATCCAGGGCAGGGAAGTGACAGAGCCTGCAGAATGCTCTCTGTAGAAAAGATTTGTCAAAACTGGACAAAGTTATATACCCAACTATAGCATATTTCAGTTTCTTATAAGAAAACAGCTACTCTGATAGAAATTATTCCAATCTGATGTTTCCTTCTACCATTACAGAGAGGAGCACAGGCTGTGTTGCTGTGTCTCACCTCAGGACCTTGCACAGGTTGCTAACTACAGTCTTTGTTCACTTGAAAAGGGGCAACTGATAACCTGCTGGCCTGTTCTTCAGACATGAGTCTGCTTCCATTTCCCCTTTTGGCCATGAAAGTCTACCTGTGATAACAGTTTAATTATTGCCCTGTTAGTTTTTTAACATTAATATGCTCAGAAATAAATTTTATTATGTCCCAGTTATATTCTTGCTTATATCACTCAACTGACTGCCCAAAATGTATAAAGTACAGCACTTTTAGCTCTTGAGCCATTGACTGAAATATTGGCACATGTCTTAATCACAGCAGAAATTTGGGGGGAAAAACTTGAAACTCTCAAAAGGAATGAGTATGAAAATTATTTCACTGTTACCAAAGGATCTCTTTAACCATAACTGCAATATTTGCTAATTGCACAAAACTTCCAAGTATCCCTACGACCATGCTAAACCTAAGCCATCAAAAGGCATGCAACTGGAAGGAATCACAGCTGCCTGACTAATAGTTTAGGAGCAGAAAGTGAATTCATCCTGTTAGTCTTTTTCTTCCTATGGTAAGAAAGCACATGAAACCTACAATTTGATATTAACAACTGCAACTCACTTCCAGGGATTTCACACCAATTTTCAAGCTTCATTAGCAAATGGTAAGACAGATCAAAACAGTGACTTAATGAGGAGACAAAATTGGTTTTCTGCCAAGAAGCTACATTTTCTCTGATCTAAGTGAATGTATTCATCACTGGTTTGTCTGGTCATTTACAAAACATAGCACAAGTTATTTGCCTTAGTCTGAAGGTCTAATAATATCTTCTCCTTTGTAATCCATGGAAGTTTTTCCAATAAACCACTGGGTAATACTGCACTTTCTTAAAGATATTACAGAGATCCATTATATTTTCTATTGTAGTGCTGTTGAGATTTTTAAAGTTTTCCATTGCATTTAGATAAAATATTCTTTAAATTTTTTGTTAGGCACTACTGTAATTTCTTGTACTACATTTGATAGCCAGGAAGGAGACAGTGATAAAATACATTAGTGGCTCTATAAAAGCTTAAATCTGAGCATCTGGAAGGCTTGTACTGAATATACCCTTATACAGATAATCACAGAGAATTTACAAGCATGGAAGAATTATAGGCAAAGAGAAATAAATGCAGAGTAAAGCTGTTTCAATAACATGGTTTTCTCTTCAGAGGAACAGAAAATGAGTCATAGTAGGTACATCTTAAAGACATTTAGATCAAGTCAATGGAGATAGCAAGCAGAGATGAAAGCATTGTTTAGTACCAGAAAAGTAATTTGAAGTAATTCCCATTAGTGGGAAAGACAGAGCAGTGATGTGCACCCAGATAAGCTGCTTCTTTTGCTAATAAACTGAGATGTTTACAAGACAAAAATCAAAGCACAGACACACAAGGACACTCTTAAGTACCATGGGTTTCACATGTCATTTAGGGCAGTCTCTGTTGAGGTAGGGAATTACACCTTTAATTGCACAGCTGGTTTGGTAAAACTGCCCAGGAAATAAAATTCTATCTTCCTCTACAGCACTGTTGTCAAAATCAGGGGACTACACAGGAGAGCTAAGCAGAGTAAAGCGCTAAGCAGGATACATTTTTAGAAGTCTTGGTATCCAGAACTACTGCAGTAAAAGCTGGAAGTTAAAATCATGGGCCAGGACCACACACTGTTACACATTCCTCAGAAAAAATGCAAGAGTGAGAGTTGCAAAAGGGAAAAAAGATTAGAGTAGCAGGTGAAATTTTCATTATAAACCTCAATCACATGGCATTAACCCTTTCCTGCACAGGTTTTCCAGACATATCCCAAAGCACTACACCCCTACAAGGCACTTGCATTCAACACCAGTTTCAATTCCTCTTTTCAGCTGTATCATTAGCAAAAATTAATGTTCAATACAAAACACTCTCAAGCATGACAGTGCCCAGTTTTCTGCCTGGAAATGTCCTGACTCTCAGAGACAAGCGCTTCACCTGCCTGCATGACAACAGCATCAGGGAACCAACCCACATCATTGCTGGTAGAAATAACACTCACAGCCTATTAAATAAGCATAAAAATCTAGTTTTTTACTCAACTCTAATAACTTTTTTTACAAAAGGTAAAGTTTCTGTTTCTGAAATGAACATTAAAGCAAATAAACACCAAAAGAATTGGGAAGATTAAAATAAGCAAGCCACAAAAGGAATTTTCCGCTTTTGAAAGACAACGTTTTCTTATAATAAGAAGTCAAGAAAGTTAAAATCTGAACTGTGTTCCTTCTATCTTCACTTGACTAGTCTTTCCCATGGGAATAGTGGGACAAAATCAAGCAATTTTTGCCTGGGTATTTTACTCTGACTTTATTCCTTTCAAGAAGTGAAATGCTGTATGCTTTGCAGTATCAAAGCAGGCTTGGGGACATTTTAAAAGGGAAATACTTTTTAACTTCATTTATCATTATTTCTTAGTATTACTCAATAAATAAAGTTAATACTCCCAGCCTATGAAGCTGGGAGTCATCTGGGGAACAAAGCAAGCAATGCACACTTTTTCATGAAACTCAAGATTCTTGAAGGACAGCCTGGTTTGTCATGAGGCACCAGGATGAAACTGTGCAAAAAATGGGCAAAGTTATCCAAAGTAACACTTGCTAAGCGTTGCTGACATTTCATTTTGCCACTTTGCCTTACATCCATCAAAGGAGGAAAAAATGAACCGACTGCAAAACCTTCTGCTCTGCTTCCAAATGTTTGGGCTTGGCCCTGATGCCAAGGAAATTACAGCTGAAGTGGTTTTTTTTCCCATCCAGCACTCATTTTCTGTAATTGAGCCTGTAATATAGGTATTACATGCAGCCTGACAGTCTCTAGCAGGGAGAAGGGCTTGGGTCCACAGTTAGTAGGTAAAAAGCATCACTGTTACAAATCTGTAAATTATTATTTTATTCTGAGACAGTGCTTGGAATTCCCCTGGTAATGGCCCCATGACCATCAGTCTCTGCTGAAGAAGTCCCCAACGACAGACATACCCTCTCTTGCAATCACAGATGACTATGACCAATATTGCACATAATACAGAACAATCTTAGAGATGGAAACATTTTAATACATACTTAGCTGCCTGTGTGGCATTTTTCTCTCATTTTATATTTCTTCAAACTTCCCTTCACCCCTTTAGTTAGAATCTGACTCTAACACTGTGATGGCAAACAGCAGAAATTAGAGGTAAGAGGGCTGCAGGGGTTCAAAGGGTAGACAAAAACTATTTCTCATGATTTGAGTGGAATCAGTTTGAAAAAGGCCAGTTGAGCTGGAATGTAAGTAATCCTCAGCTGAAGTTAGTCTGTACTTGTTGTAAAAAGAATCTATCAATCTGTGAACAAAATATGTACGTAAATTCTCTCAATAGCTTGAGAACAGTTAAGAAATGAATTCTTACTATTCATTTGCTACCTGCAAGCTTATGGTAATAACAGTGAGCTCATACATTACAAAGCAGTCACTCATGTCTTCTTTCTCCTACCTTGCTTTTTCATTCATAACCTACACAGCAAATACTCTAACTACAGTCTCTTTTCTCATAGACTCTGTCATCTGTAGTTCAGTGAATCACATCAAAATCTTGTATACATCCTACCAGTCTTTGCATTTACTGCATCTAAATTGGTGATGAACACTGAATATCAATAGTCATCAAAATTATTTTGATATGGACAGGAATAATTACAGGCTAGCCCTGTACAGTAACATTTAACCCAAAGACCCTTAAGACAGGAGCTTGTGAAAGAACTCCTGTTACAGGAATAAGATTAATTGCTAGAACCAGTGCAATGAACACAACTGATACCTCTGAGACTTAAACAAGCACAAAGGGAATAGTTCTCATTTATAACAGTTCCAGCTGCTAGAAGTAAGAGGGCCAAAGAGTGCCTCCAGCTGTTTCCCTCTGGCTGTACTATTTGGGTAATTGCAGACTTACCCTCTGTGATCCAGATGCTGAGCCTTTAAATGAAGTGCGTTTGAAGGAGCCACTCATCCTCCGTAAGGAACCTGTGAACTTTCCTTTCTTAATCCCCTCCATAATGGAACTAGCACCCCAGCATCAAAGAAAACCCTGATTTCAGTCACGTACTCTGAGCAGGCTTTCTCCTGAAGCCAGCAATCATTAAATTACAGCTTAAATAAAAAGTAAGACAAATGCATAGAACAAAATCAAAGCCAAATAATGAGCCAAATATTCTGTTCCGATATGGACCCTGTCACAAGTGCTACCAGCAGCCAGCCAAGCAGAAAAACAAGGCAATCCACTGATAGCAACTGCTGGCCCCCTCCCTCTTCTCTACTGACTCTATAATCAGGCTTAATGCACACAGCTTCTGCAAGCTATGGTTTTTAATGGACAGAGATTTAATAAATGGTGATTGAAGGTAAATCTACTTTAGAAGCAGCAGCCCGAAAGGTTTTTATTTGTGCAAAGCACAGGGCAGTCAGATGGAAATTGTTTTAGTATCAGTAGAAAGGCACATGAAAAGAGCAGATGGTCCTCAGCAGACCATGGGTTAGAGGCCTGGTGGAGCCCTAAAGGAAAACTGCTGATGCCTACACCAGGCCCCACAATGAGAGTGACAAGGTTTTAAAAGCAAACAACCCATAAGATCACCAGTAAGATTGTAACTAATTAGGGAATGAGGGTAGATAAGGTGTCGTGTGTATAACCTTCATGAATTCTCACTAATATCTCAATGCATCTGTTCTGTATTATTCTGCCTAAAATGTGCAGAATGAGAACAAATGGAGGTAGTTAGGAGAGGGCAAACAAGAAATGAGGAGGACACAAGGTGCTTTAAAAGGACATCTAAGTAATTATTGACTAGGAAATATCTAGTTGGCTCCAGAAGACACCAGCCAGGAATTTGCTACAGAGTCTGGTTCAGAAAAAGAAAATGGATGAGAGCGCTGAGAAAACAGAGATTCATTTCAGAAAAATATACAGGGATGGCAGATTTGTAACTTTGAGGTCAAATCAGAACCACTAACTTACAGGATTCAGTTATATTCATACTTTTGTCTTTTTTATATTTTCTTAGGTTCATCCCTTTGTGCCTCAGTAAAGTCAGCACAGGTGCCTGCTTGCAGCTGGTTACAGGAGGCACAAAAAACTGCTGGAAAGCTAAAACAAAACAATGTGGAAGAGACTGATACACAGAGATGCACAAAATTTGTTGTTCTGGTCAGCAAGAACAAAAACAGGGACATACTCTTCAAAAGGCAGAAATTTAGAAAACAAATCTATTCTTCAAAACACAGTGCAGAATGCAAGTAAGGAATTAACTCAATGGACTCAGTCCCTTTGGATGTGCGATTCTAAGATGTCTGAGCTCCCTGTAACTTGGTGCACTTTAAGGACCACTCTGGATTTTCACAAGTCATCAATACCAAAGGGATGTTTGCATTCAAGAGCCAGATGAAAGCAATCAGTGCAACAGAAGCTGCTGACTACTAACCCCAGCTGAAAAATCAGGCAACTAAGCTGATGTTCTTGCCCCCACTGTGTTTATATAACACTTTATGGGCCATTTCCACTAGATTGGGAAACAGAGACATGCACCATGCTGGCACTTTCAACAGCTCTGTGACTGAGAAGCACAAGTTGAATAGATTTTCCAAAAGAGCTTGTGGTTTTAGGAGTGTAGTCTCACATTAGGAAACCTTACAAACAAATGTTATTAGGAAGGTTCCTGTCTCATGTTGGAGTTTTCTGCTTCATCAGTTGAGCTGATTCAATGGTTTGTGTAGCCTGGATCAGATCTGTGTAAGCACGTGGGCTAAATCAGCACAGAGGGAGGAAAGCACAGTAATCTCTGGCCACAGGATACTGTTGGACAACAAATGAATATCTGGCACTGTATGGAAGTGACAGACCCTTAAACTGGTTCTGAAATGGAACAATTCATGACAGGAAATGACACACCTGTCCATCATCCTCCATGTTTTTGCAATGAAAACAAATTGGTCAACCTTAGACTATGAAAAAACATAAGAGCATACACCCCTGTAAAGGAGCAAGCAGAGTGCAAGCAACACTCCACTTGCAAGAGTCCATCAAGCTCCTTGACAGTCTGTGTTCTGGGCAAAGCAGGATGCACTCATTTCAAAGTGCACAGAAGACATAAGCAGTTGTACATCTTATTAATACCACATCATGGGAATTTAACATCTGCAGCCATGAGCAGATCCATGTCCCAAAGGCCCTACCACAACGTGTTTTTAAAAACTGAAAAGCTTGGTTAGAATCAACTGTAGTTGTTTCAGCCCATAGGGGAAAAACACCAAACAACATTGCTCTTGCTGTTCGCAGAGCTGTATTCTATGACAACACACCAGAGATGATTGATGTTAGTTTAAAACAAAAAGCAATAGATTTAAATATCTGTAGTCCATCATGTCAGCTAAAATGTTTCCACTCATCCCAGTAGTCAAACTAAATATGGAAAGCAGCAGTCCATAATCCAATGAACTTTATTTACACTGACAGGAAGAGGCAAGATAGGCTTAGACCTCTGTAAAGACCTACATGTACAAGACATGTAGAATTAGGCCTTCCTTCACTTTGCATTTGAGTAGTAAACTAAACACAAGTTTCTTTCATAGGCAGTGGATTATAAAAAAGAAAAAACAATCTTAAAGCACTTTTTAAAAATGGGATGTCTTAAAAGAATGCTTTCTTTTAAAATGCATGCTGGTTTGTTGTCCTTTACATTTGTGATACAATATAAACATTTCAAGAGTTGTGTTTAACTGAAAAACCAGCCTAGGGTCCATTACACACTTAGCAGTTCTTGACTCTTATTTTGCCTCCCTGAAGCAGAGCACAGACAGAATATTTCTGGGTGCTGGTTACATACCATGAGAATGAGCCCTCTGGAGGTCACTGGGGACTGCTGGGTGAAGAGTTCTTCTGTAAACTACATATCCTCAAAGCACTGCTGCACCAACCTAGGCAAGAGCATACTTGGATTAAATATGTAACAGTTTACACAAAAATTCAGCAAGTCACTGGCAGGTAACAGATAGAGGGAAGAAGTTTCATGTAGTTAATTCTACACCTAAAATCAGAAGAAGTATGCAGGCCACTTTGTGGTACTTTTACTTGAGCAGTCTGTTTCTCCATTCTAGAGCCTTTCTTATTTAGCAACTGTCTGCCCCCTCTCTTTCTCTTGCAAGGAAAATAGCAAGTTTAAAGAAAAAATTTAACAGTTCATGAGATGTGGACAGAAAAGATAAACAAATAACCTCTGTTTGTGTCAGCGGGCCTGTAAATTGGTGCCCATGTGAGCACTCTCACTTATGAGAAATAATCTGCCCTAATCATATGAACAACAAACCCCATGCCAAGGGCTCCTACAAAGATATTTGCAACTCCTGTGCTAAGGGGCTCCCAAAATAAAGACAGCACTCCAGATGAATACTCATAAGTGCCAATCAGAGGGCACAAACACTTCACTCTCACTAACACAGCCTTCAGTGCAGGGACACTCTACTACTCACCTTCAATTTTCTGTTCACTGGGATTCCAGGCCCTGCTAACACAGATATTTTTGCCCCCGACGGAGAGGAATGATGAGGAGGACTCCATCTTATCAGAAGGCTAATTAATTACTTTACTATACTATATTATTCTATACTCCATTCCATTCTATTACATTACATCTAAACTGAATCTGCCAAGCACTGCACTGCCCAGCCTCTTGTGACTGTCAGCCAACAATCCTGACACACTCACACCCCTGGATCCAATGGGTCAGTGAATCAAAACACTCACACCTGGAATCCAATTGTCAGTTCCCTTCAGGTAAACAACCTTCCACAATGCATTCCACTTGTGAACTACACAGGAGCAGTAAATGAGATAAGAATTGTTTTTTCTTTCTCTGACGTTCAGAGAATGTGAATCTCAGAAATATTCTTGGGAAGTCATGCCATGCTTTTCTCTGTGAAGAGAAATGTGGCTACAGCTTTGCATTTGCCTCAGTAAACTTTTATGAAGTTTGTGTTGGTTGACTCCTCCAGCTCGATGGAGGAGCAGCCTCCAGCTGTGCTCCCCTTGGTATGGCTGCAGATTTCCTACAGGTGCACTTCAGCCCATTGTCCAGGGTATCAGAGATGTTACTCTGTATTGGCCCATGCTTTCTCACATTGTACATACAAAGACATATTCAAACTGAAAATTAAAACCAGAAGGCTTGTTCATCTTAGCAGTTCAGGATGTGCTGAATTGAAGCACAGAGAACTTTAGAGTCTGGAATTGTGATAGAGGGTGTTCCTTAGACCCTGCTTCATTGCAGCATCCTCAGAGACATGAGAAGAACAGTTTCACAGCAGGCAGAAGCCCACTGAACAGCAGGCTGAGCCAGCTGAACACTCCTTGCAGACACAGGGCTAGGTGCCAGCTGTTTAACCATTTTCCATGTGGTTGCATGATCACTGGTACTAACATTTGAGAAACTGTGCTTGGATGGGCTTCATTTGACCACAGAACAGCACAGTGAGCTCTTCTCTTGGAGCTCTGTGGCTCCTTTCCCTTTCCTGAGTACATTAAAGGCTTGAACAGGCAGCACACAGCAATTTAAAGCACAATCAGCTTCCATCTCAGTCAGTTGGTGTTACATTAGATATGGAAATTAAGACCTCAGGAAAATTTTTTACAGGAAAATTTGTCCAGTGCTGCACTTTTGACATTCCTGTGTTTTCAATCAGTGTCACAAGAAGCTCTGGCTACCATTACCAGGGACATCATCTCAGATTAATAAAACTGAGTCACTTGGTTTCTTTCCTTAGTTTAAAACTACCTGGGATGAAAAAAAATAGCAATACAAAAAAATGATGACAGGACAGCACAAAAGGTTATGTGGATTCATCTGTCCCTGCCCATAACAGGCAATGTATTACACTTAAATTACACTAGAACGTGGTAGCTATTTCTGCAGCACTGTCCATATTAACATTCAAGTGACTTGAACATTAAAAACCTGAACTCCAGCACCCTTGGGAAGCAAGGAAGCACTCTCCTCTCTGGCAAATAAGGGAGTGCTAAGATCTGTGTGATGGACAAAGCACGAACCTCCAGATGTGATGAACACCTTCTTTCCTTTTGGCTGGGTTCTGGTTTGCTCCCCCTCACCCACAGTCTGATGGCAGGGTTGATTTCCAGCAGAAAACCAATCAGAGCTGCCAGCCTGTCTGGGCTGCACAATTCCTCATCCATTAATTGCTCATGTACTGGGGGCAGGGGGTATGCACCACATATCAAGGAGATGTCAAATAACACCTTCCTGAGAAAGGATAACAGACCCATACTTCACACATCAATATAATTTTCTGCTTGTGCTCTCTCTCTTTTTCTTCCTATAAATATTACCCACACTAGTAACAGAATTTCTGCATAATTCTACAGATAAAGAACAGTATTATAGGTTACAGGCTCCAATACTGATAAAACACTCAGTAATTTTGATTGCTTAAGCTCAGACAGTTCCTGACATAATTCTGAAAAATGCTGAAAAAGCAACAGCTCCTATAATAGCAAATGGAAGCTGCCACTTTTCTTCAATTCAGGTTCCTGTTGTCTCAAGTGACTTTTCAAGAACTGAACCAGATAAAGACCCTTATCCAGAAGAGAAGACTACCTAAATCAGTCTTGGTATTTATGGGGATCTAGCTCATGGTTAATGGTATTTCTGAAAACTCAGGTCTCAGTGGTATATTATATGCCATGTTCCCATGTACAATAATTTACTTTGCATGCAAATGTCCTCCTACAGGAATCAGAGAGCTAGTGACAGCTTCCTGCTGCTCTCAGAGAGGCAGAGCTGAAACCACGACACTGGATTCCTTCACTATGGGACCACATTCCCCTTCCAACCAAGCTAAAAGAGCTGGTGGCACATTTAGAATCACTTGGGACAATCTGAAAAATCAGGCTCTTCTCTCATCCTAGGACTCTGCAAATGGATAGGTCTTCCAAGCTAAGAAAAGAAAATTGATTTGTTGACTTGTGTTCTTTGAAATATGGGGGAGGTAAAACCTGAATTCTAAAAAATAGGACTATGAATATAATAATAAAAAATTGTATGGAGATTGAACTTCATAACTGTTTCAGGTACACTAAAACAGAACAAGCAAATTGTTACTCTCGGTACAAACCTAAGCCTCTAAAAACATTGTATGAATTCATTTCTACTTTAAGGATAATGACAACAAATAAATGACAATGGTGTTCAGTCTCAGCACACTCAGAAGTGACTTTCCTTTTAGACAGACAGAAAACCATAACTCTTTCCAGTCCCTGTAGTCGTAGTTATAAAATAAATTAGACAACAGAAAGGATTACACTGCACTTCATGTGATTATTTTACAAACCAGCTTTGCTGAATATTTTTCTATTTTCTGTGCATCATCAGCCCTGAGAAATGACTTCTCACTGGTCTCAGACTTGTCTATGTGACAAGGCACTTCTTTGTCCTAAAGTAAAGCACCTGCTAGCCTAGACTGACAAATGATAAAAAGTACTGACAGACTATTCATCCCGCAGGACCATTATGATCAGTCTGTATGAATAATCAGGTCAAGACTTTTTCTTTATTTTCCCTATATTTTCATTATTTTCCAAGCACTCTGTTCCTATTCAAACAATTAGATGTCATAGATAAAATCCCTTTAAATATTTCCTATTATATATATGGTTTGGAATGTTTTTTCCTATGTCTAAAAGAGTCTGAAATTGTCTGTACATCCATACAGTTACTTTTGCTCTGTAATAAAAACGGAGTGCTACCTCTGTTATTGGAACTACAAACTGCAGCTAGAGGGGAGCACCGGGAGTTTGTTGGGCTGGGCAGACTGGAAAGATGCTGGGGGCCTCCTGGGTGTGAGCAGGGTCTAAACCTAGACCCAAAATGCAAACCAGACTGATTTCAGAGGTAGAACCACTGTCAGTGATGGTGGGTCCCCACTGAAGATGGGATTCAGGCTGGGTGACTTTAATGTATACTGCATATAGACAGGCAGGAATCAGCTTCAGCCTCACAATACTAAAAGTAAGTGGAGTTTTGACATAGATTTTGATGAGGACAAGATGTCAGAAGAATTATACAAGGTTTTGTTTTAATTTCATTTGATTTGAGTAAAATCACTGTTTCAGTATTCAATACACCACTTGTGTCAATGCATTACCACATCTCAAACAGAGCTAGTTAAATAAATCCAGAACATTTCAATACCTATGAGCAACTGAAGGCTGCAAGAAAGAATGTTTCTTACTCAGGTAATAACAGAGGACTTGAAAGGGTAGCGAAGAAAAGAGAGAACCGAAAAGCTATAATGACAAGTAAGCATGGAAACCTTGAACTGCCCCACTGGATACCAACCCACAAAACTCCACTGATGTGAGAACTGAAAGAATGAGGTTGTAGTTCTGGAAGTTGCTTATTCTGCTTCCCACCACAAGCCAGTATCTACAACTAGTGACAGAAAACTTGCTCCCTGCTTGGGTAACCAAGGAATGTCTGAAAAGCAATGTGCTGAAAGCTCTGCTAATATTAAACATAATAAATGATGGAACTAAGCTTCCTACTGTGCTTCATCATTCCTGAGGTAGAAGAAGCAATTGGTTCTTACTATGAAATAACAGAATTGCCATCAATTCTGAAAACTGTTAAGGGCAGACTTCCCTGAGATGCTTTGGTAATGTTTCAATTCCCTAATTCATAGCGCTGCGTTCGGCTGCAAAGCTCCAAGCACAGAACGCCCAGTCCTGCATCCTCCGTGCGGGATCCATGGGAAATGCTCCGCACCGGATGGGATCCTTGGGGGGAAGAGCTCACATCCCCAAAATCCGGCCGGTCCCGCTCCCCCCAAAACCCGGCCCGTCCCATCCCCAGATCCCGGCCCGTCCCGTTCCCCCAGAACCCGTCCCGCTCCCTCAAACCCGGCCCGTCCCGCTCCCTCAGAACCCGGCCCGTGCCGTCCCCTCAAACCCGGCCCGTCCCCCCAAACCCGGCCCGTCCCGCTCCCTCAAAACCCGGCCCGTCCCGCTCGCCGCCTTTGGGCTGCCAGCAGCGCCACCTGGTGCGCTTTGCAGCGTCGGTTTCCTTGGGAATGCGCCCGATTTCTCGTGGACTGTTCTCCATCCTCCCTCCAGAAATACAACTATGCCTAATATTTATCACTGTGGCATGTGGGAAACGTCAAATATGTTCATCTTTACACGCAATTAATTGTCCAGAAGATGTATAAAATGAAAGGAAATTTAATCGGCCAGAGACCTTTCCTAAACCCTGATGTACTGGTATTATATATCATGATGTTGGCTCTGACTGTAAAAATGTTTTTAAAATGAAAAAAGTGAATAAATTACACCAAATAAATTTGTACCAGTTAGCAGTAATGGTAACTGAAACCTAGAGAAGACCTGGAAATGTGCATATGTGTACATTTTAGTGCCAGAAGAACAACAAGACAGTATAAGGGATAAGCTGCAAGACAACTGTTACGATAAGATATAGAACAAGTTTCAATGTAAAGTAAGGGACTGAGATTCATATATTCTCTTCCTGTCCCTGATTTTCTATGCGACCAAGTGCAAGTCACCCCATATCTTGAATATCTCGGCTTCTCTACCTGAATAAAAGAGGGA
This sequence comes from Zonotrichia leucophrys gambelii, assembly GCF_028769735.1. Classification (NCBI taxonomy): domain Eukaryota; kingdom Metazoa; phylum Chordata; class Aves; order Passeriformes; family Passerellidae; genus Zonotrichia; species Zonotrichia leucophrys. Next base: position 5,334,474 of record NC_088180.1, on the reverse strand, counting down.
ATCATATAAATCAATGCAAAGACACAGAATTCCAGTATATTTGTAGAATCAGTTGGAGTTCTTTGATACAAGAACAGATACAAGCATGATTATGGTTTTCAAAGTACTTCAGCAAAAAATCTCTACATTTTTAAAGAACATTCTCAGCTGACAAGCCCACAGTTCTTTATGGTAATGGGTTCAAAGTTTTGAAAGATGTTTTAACTCTGAAGGATGCTAATTTAAAAGGGATGGCTACAAAACCCTAACATCTCATTTCAGAGTTCATCACCAGAAGAAAGAAAAGGGAGGAGAAATACAAATGTAGTACTATGATCCCCTTCTCTGCATTATAACTCTACCATTTAAAGGTTTCTTTATTTCAGTTAAATTTACCCATGATGCAGTGCAGAAACAACTCTAGCACACCTCAGCAAGCAGTAGATCAGCAAGTTCTAGGTGGCCTTGTCTGACCGAGCTTAGCACCTGTCTGTATTGCTGGTCCCTGTTTATTGTCTTTACATAACTCACCAAGCCCTGTGTCATTCCAGTGACTTTTGCCATTATACTGGATATTTTCTGACTGTAGCATTTTACCCTCCATTGACTGATATTTGTTAAGAAAGGTGCATTAAAGCAGTGAAACCTAATTAAATTGGAGGAGATTTGATTACAATAATTAGGAGAAAAATCCATTGGTCCCGTTTGCCTATGAGGCATTAGATAAAAAAGCAGCTGTGCTTTTTGTCCCCAGTCTCTGTAGAAGAAGGGGGAAACCCCTTTAAGTTTTCACTGATTTCCTTGGGATTGCCAAGAGGAGCTGCTGTAGTGTTTATGTCAGAGAAAGGCACCACCACGAACTCTCACTCACAGGCTGTCAGGAGCACCTCATCCCTCTTATCTGTTGCTCATGACATCAGCTGCAGGTCATGCTCAGTGGTGAGATGTGCCAAGTTAATTACTGGAAACAAACAGCTTCTGGGCAGCTACAGATCAATCCCCTACCAGCAACACCCAGAGCTGAGAGCCACGAGCCTGTCATGCTGGGAGGCAAAGGGAAGTGTCCTGTGACAGACCCATTAGCCAGATGTTGGTCCAGGGGCAATTTTGGAATTCCCACCTTTACCAGCTCCATCAGTGGCAGGGTCTCCAATTCTGCTAGGAACATTTATCACAGCAGTACCTTCCAGAATGACCAAGCCCTGCCACACAGATCTTCAAGAAATCTGACAAATGATGGTGGATTTCCTTTGCTGCAGCTTAAATTCCAAAAGGTAATGCTGCTGAGGGGATACACCATGAGAAAAGGACCTCTCCCTTTTCCCTCCTTCACAATCTCCTAACCTTTTCAAAGTTGGGATCACATGAGTCAGCTGTCTCCTGGCTACAGGTCTCAGACATACCAACAAAGACAAAAACTGCTCCAAACCACAAACGCTGGAATCAAATGAGCAAAGCAAGACAATCAAACACTACAATCCCAGCTGACCTTGCAGTAATAGGATCACACCAAGATTAGTCTATGTCATAGATTAAGCCCACTGAAGTAAACTAATCTTTTTGCAGTCAGCTAAGACTATATGTTTACTCACTAAGCTGGGAAAAACTCAGGAGCGTAAAATGTTTATTACCTGGAACAGACAATCTAGACTGCAGCTACACATATGCTTAGCACAATTATTGCTGCAACTTTGACTTTAAGGTGCCTTCAGAAAGGAAAAACTCTTTTAAACAGGTTTTTTAAGTATATTGTTTGACTTATGAAACAATGAGACTCTTAGTGCCTACCACTTCCCATTTTGACAGTCAACTTCCTCTCTGAGCAAAGCAGCACAGAGAGCTTCCAGAAGAGACACCCTGCACATCACAGAGGACGGCCTCCCTTTGGCTGGCAGAGCAATATTCCATTGTGACTGCAAACAGCAGGAAGCTCTGAGCAGTGACAGCTCTGGGAAGGAGCAGCACAACCCCTGTGCCCCCTGCCCAGGAGCAGAGCAGCTGGTGAGTGCTCAGCCCCGCGCACTGCGATCACAGCTCACCGCACCACAGGGTTTGGGGCTGGGCTTTGCTTCCTGCCCACTGAACCACGGCTTGTCCAGCCAGTCAGAGAAACGGCATTTGTCCATCGGTGCCCAGGGACTGAGGCAGAGCTGGAGGCATTTTCTTCCTCACAGGAAGCCCCTTTCTGGTGCATACGTCGCACCTCTCTAGAAAATGTGTTTATGCATCTGCACACATTCAGGAATTACCCATGCTGCCATCTCAGTCCATGCTGCTCACACTCCTTTTTGCAGACTTCTCTCCTTCACCTCTCTTAATTAAAATGAATTCCAGGGTCTTTAGTTTGAATTTTCATCAAAATATCAATGTATGACTGAAAGAGGGGAACTGGGGGAATTACACAGAAATAAACCATGTTTTGGCAGAGTTTCCTCACATTCCTTTGTTTTTCTACTCATGGAAACAACCACAGCTCAGTGTCCCCTGATAACATGGCTGACAGTTGTACCTGGGAAAGCTGGGTAACCCAGATGTTGAGCAGACAGACACTGATTTACTGAAGGCACAGCCTAAGTGCCACCAAAACCAGGCTGTACAAACCCCTGGACAGTCACCACTGCAGAACAGCAGGGTCCCTGCCTGCATGGCAGAGCTCCACATGTCACCATCATACTCTGCTACTGCTGCTGATCTTACCAAGCTGTCTCAACAGATGAAAGTGCAAAATTTCAAATTAACACAACCATTTAGTTGCAAACACATACACATATATCCAGTCAATATATACCTGATTATTAATGCACCCAAAGTAGCTTTCCCCACGTCCTCAAAAAATTTTTTCATGTGCTCCATTACAATGAAATGAAGGCCTAATGAAATATTTTATAAGTAGGTACTGTTTGAGACAAAATTTGTAAACAATGAAATCCAAGATTTGTTTGACAGAAGATGAAGAAAAATTCTTGACTATGAAAACAAATTCTAGTTCATCAAGAAGTATTCTTTTGTGCTGTGCAATATAACATTTCAGGGTTTTTTTCCCCTTAGAAATTACTACAGCCTTTGGGGCCCAGTTCTTAGAGGTGTTAAATTCTCCATGTAAAATTTACCATAGTCCAGAAACAAAAGCAGTGCATATTTTAGGACTTAAGGAGAGTTAATCATAGATTGGTTTTATGCCAGCCCTCAGCAGTAGGCTGAATTCCACCTTTAATGAAGCTGATATGAACTAAGCTTTTACAGGATCTGTAATTTTGGGCCTACTGTTAAATTAGAAAACTGTTGTTATATTGTTTCACTGCAGCTAACTACATCTCAGCGTACACACATTTGAATCAGAATTCTGACATTTGTTTTTGGATGTAATAAGCAGATTAAACAGAACTCAGTGAACACTGAAAACCTATTTTATCAGGACACATCTAGTTGTAACTGTGAATGAAAAAAATTTCCAAACTGAACAAGGAAGAAACATGGTGATAAGGCAACTTGTACCACTGGTATGTTTCAGATGAAATCTTGGGCTCAGCTTGATGCAACAGGTTTTAAATTAGCTGTGATGTCAAGTAGTTTCAAGCAAGTCTGACAACTGGCTTCAATGGAGGCAAAACTGAAAAAAAGTATTTGTGGCTTTGAATACATACATGTGTAATCAGTCCTGATGACTATGTCCCCCATGGACTCCATTTGCAGACACCTTCCTTGATAATGCTTTACTCTTGCTTAGCTTAACTCATATTTTACCCACTTTTTCTTTGCAAGATGGATTCTTGGAAAAACTATGTTTGCCCACAACTTACTTTTGAACTTTTAATTTCTAAACTTGTGTGGTTCAATGAAAGGGTGAAGGCACATGTTGGTATCATTCAGCTTGGTATTACTAACAGAAAATTGTACAATAAGCAAGATTTCAGCAGCAAAATTAATAAGGAATTTCAAGTAGAAAGGTACTTTGAAGAATTTCCCATTGACACCCCTGAAACTGGCAGCTGGGGCTGCAAAGAGAATGTCTGAGCTCTAGTTTATTTTTATGACACACATGGTTGCATGAATACCCAGCAAAAGAGTGACTCCTCACAAACAAAAGCAGATGACCTTAAGACTGAGCTTTTATTGCTGCCATTGAGTTCTCCTTGGAGCTGCTACATTCACATTCACCAGTACTTCCCAGCTCCTGTGCACTGAGTCCCTGCAGAACTCCCAGGCTCTCATCCCAAGAGCAGTCAGGGCTGGGCAATTTTCACCTCAGCCACTCAAGGCCCAACTGATGAATTAGTCCCTGCCAAGCTCCATTTCAGCAGCCACATAATCAATACAGATATGAAAATGTTACTCTACTGATCTAATTTGATTTTCTGTTATGTGTTCATCTCAAACTGTGACCACAAGGCATTGCAGTGTGGATAAACTGCAAATGTTCAGAGCTCTATCCCTTTGCTTCAGATCAAGGAGCACTGAACAGAAAAACATGACAGTGAAGCAAAAATAACAACCAGCTAAACAAAATCAGTTAATTTGGGATCTTTGCCTTGCATCATGCTTACAGCACCAAGCATTTTTCATTCATCATCTATTTCTTCTACTGTTATGTGTATCAGCATGTTTTGTCCTATGAGAATAATGAGTACTAAAACCCTGAACTTCAATAAAGCATTTAACAAGTATATAACAAAACATATGTACCTCTGTACTTTCTCCCAAGCATCCATCAGACAATAAGCTAAAAACTTACTCTCATTATTCATTTTGAAAAAAAAGAATTCCTCTCTTCTATTAAAGACAAGATAGATAATGTCTTGATATATAAAAATATTATTATATTTTAAAAAGCACTCAGATTTAAACTCCTTAGGATGAAGGGGTATCAGAAGACACACCAGAAGAGATAACCACCTCTTGGCAGAAAAACACAGGCAGCACTCATCTCCCTGAAGGCAGAATGAGCCTTATTTAGATCTTTCTGCTTTGCAAAAGATCTTTGATCCAAGCAAATGGCCGCTAGAACAGTGGTAGAAAAGACAACCACATTTATTTTCTCATCTGTACCCAATCTGCACCCATTTAGCTTACTTGTTTCCTTAACACAGAAAAATGAGAAGCACCTACCTTGTCAGACTTGAAGAAAGCCCCACATCCTTGGGGTGTGTTAGTTACACATAGCAAGATAATGTTCTGTCTAAAGTCAAAGTGCTCCCCATAGCCTTTAGCATGTAGAGGTTCTTTTAGCTCTGCAGAGGATGTGCAAATGCCCACTCAGGGTATTACCAAAGGCTAATTCCTAATTCTCTTGAGTAAGCCTGCTCGCTGCTATGGACTACTGCAGGCTTTATTCCTATTAGAGACTTACCAGTTGCCAAAGGTGACTGTGCTGTGTCACAGATAATCATGAAAGTGATATGGTAAAGGGTTTCTGAAAGTTTAGCTTTGAATAAAAAGATCCAAATGTTAAGTCTGTAGCTGTTTAAGCCTGAGAACCAAGCAGGTATTTAGGTTTCCCTTTTGCAGTATTAGCCGAGAGGCAATAAGGTCATGTACCTCTCCCACTCACAAGCCAAACTAGCTCTTGAAGAATCAATGACACCAGATGGGAGCAGGCTGATACCACTCCCCAGATGGCAGCAATTAGGAGAAGGTCAAACCATGTCAGAAAAAGCAGTACTTGTACTCAGTGTTCAGTTTTGGGTATAGGCCATCCAATCTTTTCTAACCACTTAACTTAAGAGCCAAGGCTGATTTCCAAACAAGGGAACACTGCACCACAACTTGTGTTTCTGTAAGAGAAATTCTGTATTCTATGTAAATTTTGACAAAATTAGGCATTTTTGGTGTAGGCTGACTTCTCCCATGGTGGAGTATGTTTAAACAAACTATTATGTGACATTTAGCTTAGGTAACACAAAGCAATCTTTGCAGGACAGAATACCAGACAACAAGGTGTCTTGCAAATAAACCTTCCATTTTGTTTTTATTTGTAAGAAAAAAAGGTTATTCTAATGGACAGGTGAGTTTCGAAAGAGGTCACGAGAGCTGTAGAAATTCTCAAAGTCTATCACTAGCCACTGAGCTCTTGTCTAAAACGCACATACCCTTGTATGACTGAAATTACTCTGTGGCCTGCTACTTTTGAAGCAATGCTGTAGTTCCCATAACTAGCAAACCATTTTAAATTAATCCACTTAGCAATTATCTTATTTAGCTTTCACTAAACTACCTTCAGAGCCCTATTTTCTGCACAGCAGCACATGCCATAAAAGACAGCATTATACAGACTTGTACACTGTTCTAAACATAACTGGCTTCAGTAGTTTTGCGCATCCTAAAAACAACCAGAAAGGTCATAAAGGATGCATCCAAAACCAAACCTTGAATTACTCTTTACACTGTGTGCATGCTGGCTGGTTCCCACCTGGTTTCTCGCAGTCCGATGGCACACACCGAGTCCTGCTGGTGGAGGCAGGCATCCCGTTTGTCCCGCGCTCTGCCGTGCCTGCAGCCAGGCTTTCCCAGCGCCTTCCCGGCAGGAGCTCCGGCAGATGGCGAGAGAAGCCGCCTGTGAGCCGGGAGAGGCAGCTCTGCACGGGCCCGGCCAGCTGGCTGTGCTCACCGCTCAGGTTCTCTCCTCACCGTCACAGCTTGCCAGCGGTACGAATTGCCTACTCAAGTATTTGCCAGTCCCAGGCGTTACTAAAGTGCAAAACCATGGATCTATCTTCACCCCTAAGGAAGGTGAAGGGACACATTTCATTGAGGCCCATCTGGCAGCAAGTCCCAAAGACAAAGAAACAGGTCAGAACACATCTGGTCTGCACTCCAGAACATGAGGATTAAGGGAGAGAGAAGAGGATCAATAACCCGAATTTCCAGAGGATCCTGAACTTACTGCAGAATGAAACAAAACTTCCAACAGCAAAGAGGAAGTAACATGTTCTCTGAAAGTTTCAGTTCCTTGGCTGCATCCTCAGGTACAATGATCCTTTGCTTAGGATGCTGGATTCACAGTGCAGCATGTACCAAATGCAATCGGGATTTCTAAACTGCTTTTCCTCAGAGTCTTTAATAAAGATCACAAACTGAAAAAAATTCTTGCTTGAACACTGGCCTTTAAAATGAGTCTCTGAAAATGGGAGCTAACATACTGTATCCCTCTACCTAGCTAAAGATGAGACTGTGTAACAGGTTCAGCCAGACAGTATGACCCCAAAAGGCATATTTTCATCTCCCTATACAGAACTCACTATAGCCCTGCTCTTCATACTTAATTTTAATTTTATTTCCCTTTTAGACCTGTTGGGCCATGCATCCAGACAGTGACTGACCAAGAGCTGTCACTGTCACAAGGACACAAGCAAGATGTGGCTAACAGACTATGCATTACTTGCCTCAAAAACTCTTATGGCTGAAGGCAGATTCTAACTTGTCCATTTATTTTTCATAGAAGCAGACTATGAAACAGACTCTTGGGGATAGGTTTCCAAATGAATTTTCAGGTAATGTAATGTTTTGAGAATTTTAATACAATCAAAATTCTACCAGCTGGTGAGGTGGTAGATACTGTACTCACTGAAATGAGAGTAATGCAATTACAATCAGTTGAGACAGTTTGTGGATACTGATCTATTTGAACTACATGCAGTTAGGCTGTCAGCAATGCAAAAGTAATTGATGTAGCAAAACCTAGACAATAATTAATAAAACAGATAAAAATTATTAAGAAGAAGCTACTGTTACAATACAATTACATTTTACAGGACCAAAACAAGAACTCTGGCTAAGAATCTACTTCCCCTCTAAGGGGCTCTGACACAAAGAAAACTGCTGAAGCCAGAGTAATGCAATTAGAGCATCTTGTTAGAAAATTAGACTTACAGCTGGTAATAAGAGAGCCTTAAAATGATTATTATTACATTAACTTCTGGAAAATAAGGAGATTTATAGCTACCATAAAATACAATTTCTTCACTGCTATTATATGCAGTATCAAACCCAGGCATTAATGTTAAACTACAACTAACCTGAAAAACGCAAGATTTTACCTCAGGCCTTGCTTTTAATTAGTTCAACTAAAAAAACCAACCAATAAAAAGGAGAATGAGATGAACATTAATTTTTGGGTTTGGTTAGTGTTCACAGACTCAGAGACTGCCCAGCCACTGCTTAGGGCGCTGGGCAAAAGGTATGTAAATAGATGAATATACTTAGGCCCTCCAAGTTCCAGAGCATTTTCCAATGCCCAGAAAAGCTTTCAGAACAGTCTAGCTCCCCCTCTGGCCCATCAGCCTCCCCCAGCTATTCCCCCTCCTTACCAGAAGGGAAGCTGGTGCTTCACTGCATCGGGCGATTCCTAAGCCAGGGCCATTCCCTGTGAGCAAACCCTACTGGCACAACCACATGATCTGACTTCCCAAACCCAGGGCTACCTTCCAGGCAGCCAGCCCACCTACCAGCTCCGTGCTTTTGTTCTTAAGGTTCATTAGGGAAGAAGAAGTTTTAGGTCCCTGTCTTCCTCACGTGCTGCAAAGGCTCAGGGTGTTCCATCAGAAGGGAGCCAGAGCACACCGTGTCCATAAGGCCTCCAGTGAGGCTCATGTCACAGCAGAGTCGGGCAGATACACTGGCACAGAGCCACCATCTTTTCTAAAAAGGTCCAAGGAACAATCAGACTAAGGCAAATAAATGCTTTTCTCCTGTAAAGGGTCTCCCTAAGGGACAGTTTCCACTCGCTTATCCTTTGATGCTGCAAACACGGTACAGAGGGAGAATGTATAAAAGGAAAGCTGATGTCACAGTCACTTTCTGCGATGCCTTTGTTGGAAATGGGGTGGAGCAAGGATTTTGAGATATCCTGAGGGGTTTGGGGGGGCTTGGGCAATAATTGATGTATTTTCATAAGCACTGAGTCAATTCCTTAACGTTAAACTTGAATAGGGTGGGCCTCTCCTGTGGTGAGGCAGCTTGGCCATCTCATGGCTGACAGAGGAAACAGGGACACAGGCAATGGATTGTTTGCTCCTCTTCCTCCCTATGGGATCCCTCCCAGCCACCATGTGCAGCATTGCTGCATGGCAGCCTTCCCTGCCACCCTGAGCACAGCCCAGTGACACCAGTAAGCCATGTATAGGGTGTATGGTGTGATGCTTGTCCTCATTTCCTCTAGTGGCTCATCATCCAGCTCAAAAGTAGTAGTGTAAACCAGAGAGGAAAAAATACACATTTATTACCTTTCAAATCTCTGTAGTGTCTCTCTTTGAAGAACTCCAGAAGGCTTAATCTATGTTAGGAACTGACTGAAGTCATGAGGAAAGATTCTCACCCATTTACCCAAGGAAAAGGTGCATGAGAAGAATGAAATCAAGCAATGCACAACACATTGGTGGTTTCTGAGCATCCCAGTGACAGTTTAGTTCCCAGAGGTCTGCCAGGGACACAATGTTGTTTTCTGTGTCACACATGAGATATTCTCCAGGTACTGTAAATCTCCCTAGCCAGAGAAGCTGCCTGGAATCACAGTAGCAGAAAAGGATAAGTAAGGTCACATTTCCCCTTACTGGATTGTGGGTCTTATTATGGTAGCATGTTAGCTACATCTGTCTTTCTGATCATGCCTGATTTTTTTCCTGGACATATTATGTGTGTAGGAGTGACAAAAGAAATCTGCTGGAAACTATTTTTAAAAATGCAATCCTTCAATAGGTTTATTAAATGACAGTGGCTGCAGAGACCAGAAAACATACTAGATTCTTTCAGGTTAAGGACCACTGGCAGTGCAAAGTCACGGTACAAAGAGAGTGACTGGTGGATGTTTCTAATCAGCTGAGGTAAAGGTCAAAATACACAATAAAATGTTACTGTTCTGTAAGAAACAAGAGAAGCATAGACAAACCCATAGCAAAAAATTTATTATGCAATTTTGTCTTTAAACACTTTTATTCAAAGAGTAAGTTATGTTCCCTGTAGCACACAGATGCTGCTGTTGAAGTAATTTCAAACATTTCAACAAGATTATCTCTATGTGCTTGTTTATGCAGGATAAAAATGCTGGCATATGCAATGTACTCAGTTGTAAAGTTGTGGTCCTAAATTTCCATGTTCAGTTAGTATTAATAAGTTATTTCTCCTTGCACTGAAAATCCTGCTTATGACATCACACAGTTTACTTGGGGATGCAAGAGGAAGAATCTAAAACACTCTAAGCTGAAATAGTCTGAATCTGCTGTCCTGAAAGGAGAAAACACGCATGATAAGAGTTTATTTCTTTGAAGTCACAGATGTGGTGGTGCTGCAATGGAATACAAGAGGTATCTAAGTATAAAGTTCAGACTGAAATTTCCCCAGCAGTGTTTAGCAGCATACAGACCGGATGTTATTTTAGGTATAGTCATGTGTCTGTTACTTCCTGTGTGCATACTGAAGTACAAGCATTTCAGATCTGTACGGTAGATGTCAGACTTGAGAGGAATTCTGTGTGCATCAGGGTAGGCTGGATACACCCAATTCTTCCTGAAATCAATGGCTTTCCACATTGTCTGCAGTGGAATCAGGTTTATGCTTCTCACTTCCAAATATGCAGAATCAAACTCTGAATATCTAGCTTATGAGGTTTGAAAATATATTTCAGATTTCTTTCAAAGAATTAGATTACTAAGAGAAGTAAACTGGAAAAAACGTATACTGTGTAATTGCAGCTGTAATATATACAGTAAAATCTATCAGGATTTTGTGATTAAATGACAAGCCTACTTACAAGCAGCAGCAAGTACCTTATCTTCACATCATTCATACACTATAAATAAGAGCAGAATAATAAGACTATCTTCTCTAATTCCTGTGACAGTGAGGGGCTGACTTCCTTAACAGATTTGTGGGGCTGTGTGATAGCTGGAAAGTGAGCTGTTCCCCCAGTAGTGTTTTTTCAGCACAGAGTACCTGGGCCTGAACCCCATCAATAATCCACGTGGCTTTCATTGCATTTACACTTGTCTTTTCCTCTAATATTACAATTCCATTGGTGAATACACTGACATCATATCCTGCACTTTTCGAAACTGTATCTGCTGAACAACCCAGCTCAAATTCTGGTGTCAAATACAGTTTGCCCTTTATCTTGTTTCTATTCATGCTGCTAAAACCAATGCACTGTTTTAGCCAGGAATACTTCTTGTAGCTTGATGAGTGTCTGCAGATTTGGGAAAACCTGTGCTAAACAAACCATAAAACTGGAGTTTAGGATTAACTGTAAAATCAAATGAAACACCCAGACTCAGTAAGCAGCAGACATGAAAAGAATGTGGCGAGGAATTCAGCTCAGGGGAATTCACTGATCATATCTCTCTGGAAAACAAGACAACAAGGGCTACAGAAAACTTTAGGCTGGTATGTGTTTTTAGAACTCTCTTGAGGGTTATCATTAGCCAAGAACAAGTGATGTGTTTCACTAATTCAAAATAAATCAGTGCTATGAATGAAAAGGGGCTTTTGTGACAGAGCAGGGCATCAAATTTTGGAGATGTCTTCTTTCTCCTTGTACATCCCTGCTTTGTAGATGACTCCTCTGTTGTCTCCACCTCCCTTTTTGCAACTAAAATTAAAAAATAATTAAATAGCTGTAATGTCAATGAAGGAAAAGCACAATTAGTTACTTAAAGTTGTCCATTATGCATGTATGAGATCATTTTTCTCTGTACTAGTGCAAATGTCACATAGCTTATTTATTATTATCAATTATTTAAAATATTTCAGGAGACCACATTTTGTATGCAAGGTCAATGCTGAATGCAAAGGAAATCAGGCTGTAGCAAAATTTGTAATCTTAGATTTTTTTCCCCAGAATTTGGCTTTGTCAGCAAACAGTGGCTTAATGATCTTTTGGCAGTACTTATTTCTTCATCTAAAAGGTTGTGGGAGAGGTTTTCCTAAAATTCCATTCTCCTTGTTTCACATACTGTTCCAGGAAAAAATGGAAGGATCCAAAAATCAATTCAGAGCAGCAGTGCTAGCAAAAATAACAAGAAAAGAACAAATGGCGTTTGGGAAATAGGAAAACTGGATAAGTCTTTTATTGACCCAGCCTCATATCACACAAGGAAATAATGTCTACAGTAATAAAAACAAATCACAGTTTGTAGGAAGAGATCATGTCTTCTGAAAGACCAAACTTTATTACTATAAAAAAGGTCAAAGTTTTGGACACACAAGCACTTCTCTATGTCAGAGGGAAAATACGGCTTGAATTTTTTTGTGATATGATAGCCAGACACCTTACCTTTTCTTCTTCAGTAGCCAGAATGCTACTGCAAGAATGATGAGAACTCCCAGAATGCAGGCTATCACGACAGATACCACAAAGCCTAAGAAAAGAGGGAAAACAGGCACAAGTGTTAATACCACTGCCTTGAGTGGAGAAGGGGAGTCTCTGATCTGTCACGATGTCTGCATTCTGCACGGGCAACCTCTCCACAGCCTTGTCACACCACGCTGTGACTGTGGATGGGCAGCTCTGCACAGATGTTCCCTGGGATGCCCCAGTCCCACAGCTGGCTCCACAGCTCACAGTGCTGGATATGATGCACATGTTGAAGCCACAGTGCCAGTGTGGAGGCCCTGGTACAGCAGGTCATAGCAGGAGCATGATTTTTATGTTATAATAAATTAGAGCTCATAAACAAACCCAAAGAATTAAACCCAGGCAATCAAGGACATTAAATTCAATCCTTTTTGTTCTCTCACACCACAGAGCACCACTGACTGTGGACAGCTGAAGAATAATAGTCTTTGCTGCTGAGAACATTGCTTAAAGGCATCAAAGAAGGTAAAAATGAATTCAGGATATTGGTATGAAAAACTGAGTGATCCCTTGTTTGCATAAAGATTTAAGGATTCTCATAATGCTATGTTTCTTAGTGAGCTTCATGTATGCTTTTGGCAATTAAGGTATATTTTATTTATTTTTTCTTCCACAAAGATCCTGGAGGTGATCTCCCTTTTCTTAACTGCATTTTCTTAATTTATTTACACATTTTTAAAAATAATTTTTCAAATGATTGGCTCTCACTAAGCAACATCAGAGCACTTTCAGAGTCAAACTGGCAGGTTTCACGCATTCCATCTAAATATTTTCTCCTATTAAATCAGCTGTTGATGAAAAACAAGTGTAAAATGTAGAGTTTAACTGCATTTGACCCATTAATTTGAAGTCCAGCTTAATGGAAGAAGCTTGCAATCCATGGAATTGAAGAGGAGCTGTTTTGTAAAAGGTGAGTTTTGTCATAGTAAAGGTGTCAAATGGACACAAAAATGTAACACCAAAGAGATAACTGTAGAAAAAAAAAGAGCTTGTAGTTGGAAGGGAAAGGGCAGGGAGCACTTCTGTGTGATGAGAGGATCTTCTTACAAAATTTAGTAAGACAGTATTTCAGCCTGGTACCCAATCAAAACTAGACACGAGTTCCTGTTTAACTCAGGTGGTTTGAACATCGTAGCAAATTCCAGCTGCATTTATATGAAGGGGAATTTATTGGAATAAATTGCTGATAAAACAAAGTGTATTACAAACACACACACATGAGTTTTGCTGTGTAATCCTTAAAGAGGTCTTTTGAAATGTGGTTCTTATAAATATAGGTGTGAATTTAGATGGTCATTACTGGCATCAAAAATGTGGATGACTGAACACCTCAGGCATTTTCAATTTTGCTACAAAACACAGGCCAGTGGCCCCATCTTGTGGTGTCTGTGCTCAGGGGAGGGCGGCAGTTCAGGCTTGTCAGTGATAAGGCAGAAAAGTTTCTCTGAAAACCTGCTCGGTAGGGCCTTAGGTGTGCACAACAGGATTTCTTTTACAAATTTCAGTGGTTGCCTGGCTCAATCCTTGACTCTCTGCATGGCCTTTCCTTCCCTTCTTAATAGGTGTGCTCTGTTCCTATTTGAGGTGCAGCTGACTGCATCAGGCTGGGCACTTGCAGCAGCCAGGGGTGCTTCATTGAGCTTTGACAGGAGACATTTTTCCTTATTTTTCTCTTTTTTCCCCTTTCTTTCCTTTTTTCCCCTTTAGGTGAGGGGCTGCACCTGTGAGGAAGCTTTTGTGACTGCAGTAAGTGGAATGTGAGATTACAGGGGAAATGAATACTCTTTTTGAAATGGGTTGAACATTTTTTCTATGGTTCACTGGTAGCGTCAATGAGCTTTTGTAACTTAATGTACTTAGACTGAATGGGATTTCTATTAAAGTGGCACTGAGCAATGTCCTTCTTAGCCATAGAGACCCGTTCTGGGGTGTGAACAGGGCAATAACCCCTACAGTTTAACTCTGCTAAGTCAAGCCAGCTTTAAAGGTACACTGAAAATGCTTTTATGGCTGGTGTCATCTCTGCGTGGGAGCCAATATTGTGCCTCAGCAGAGGGAGAACCAAATGTTATTATTTGGTTTGGCTCTGGTTCACAGCAACAATTTTGAGAGTCACATCTAAATCAAATTTTCCCCCATAAATGGAAATAATAATGCTTACACTATTTCTGTGAAATATTTGGAGATTCCTAGATGAGAAGCATAGTGTCAGATTTTCAATTCCTGGCTTCATGGGTTGTAACTCTACCTTCTACTATTAAGTACTGAGTATGATTTATAGAGAGAATACAGTCAGGTGCTGAGAGGTCAGTTTAAGAAATGGATGGAACACTGCATTTCTCATTTCTGACTGACCATTCGGACTCAGCAGATCAATGGCTTGTAGGTGCTGATAGGAATTGACAACACACCCTTGCCAAGCCCACCAGGCAGTGAATTGTGATAAACAGAGGATGAGGGTAGAAAATGCAGAAGTTTGGTCACTGCAGAGGATTCCATGGTGAACCTATTATAATCCCAAGGGTGGTATGAGTATATATACTTCTCAGTATGAGAAGAAAAGGCAACCAAGTGAACTGCAGGGGGATATCAGTGTTTTTGTAGTGGTACAGTCGGACAGGACTGCCATTTCAGTACTTCACATTTGCACAGAAGCATTCACACAACTCACCTTCACGGAAGGAGATAAAAACCAGTCTTTCATGGAAATCCTGAACATTTCTGAAGTTATCAACCATTTCCAGGGGCTCTGGGTCGTCACGCTCTGTGCAGTACATGGCTGTTTCCAGTGCCAGCAACTATAAAGGGATTCACCTGATCAGCTCACAGAACACAGAGAAAGCAGTGTCTGTGTGTGATCACTGGGAGTGATGGAAAAAAGAAAAAGGTGCAGTCAGAGGGAAGGGGATACATTAATAATTAAGTTTCATGTGGCCTGTGAACCCAAATACAGAATATTGTTTAAACAGTGTGACATCTCCAAGTCCATACCTGTATTTTGTTTAGATCCTGGTGAAACTACTGCTTACTATCAGATTGTCAGCCAGAAAAATTCAATGGGAGGAAACATGGTAGACTTCCCAGCATACTCTCCCTGGCATAGTCTAACTCCTAGGTAGTATTAAAGGCAACTTTTTGAAAGAGTTCTTTATTTTGGTAGAGACATGGTCTGACAGAAGCTGAGAATGTATTTTCAAGACAAGGAGCTTGCAGTAATTTGATCTGAGATTTTGCTAATAATATTTTCCCCTTTGTCTATAATTAGGTGAATCAAAAGATAGTGATTGTGAATTTATAGTCTAGGTAAGTGGCCACCTAAGAGCAAAAGAAGGTAATTAGATAAGCACAAAAAATGTAAGTTGGGAGAACAGCTAGGGAACCCAAGATGGATAAATAACACAACACAAGATCTTTAGAAACTTTCCAACCCACTCAAGTCCATCAGGATCAAAGTAACACCAAAACACTTGGTGATTAATGTTCAGATATGGAACCCAAACAATAACCTGCAGGTAACTCATTGAAAGACTTGGAGCCAGGGAGTAAGTACATAATGAAAATCAAAATTCATCTCACTCGACTGGAGTTTTTTCAAGCTGATACTGTACCAATTGGTGTGCAGCTGTCTGTCCTTTGTTCTGGCCAACTGAGAACATGCTAACAACAAACAGAATGGGATATTGATTTATGTTAGTTCTGTGCTGTTCTTCCCACTTAAAGGATTTTAGCAATGGTCACTGCTCAGTTTTACAGGAACATACGAGAAATCCAGGAAATGAGACTATGCATTTACTGTCCTTTAGCAGACACCAGTCAGGGAAATGTGCTCTGCTGGAACTTGGAACTTGCCTGCTCTTGAGAGATTTTAACGGGGTGTCGGAAAACTGTCCAGAGAACACTTGGGTAGCAGGGAGGAGTTGTCAGGGATCCTTCGTAGCGATAATACTCATCCAGTCTGTCAGGAAGCAGTTCTTGAACATTGAAACCAGGGACCAGGACCTTCTGATCTAAAAAAAGGGGGTTTGTGTTAAATATTGCATCATGAGTACACAGGTGAAATGAATTTTTTTGGGATATTTTCAGTGTCATATCACTAGGAAAAGAAAAATATCTTTTAGCAGAGGCGATCCCAGTTTAATAAGGACTACAGTTTTTTAAGTTTCCTATGTACAAATCTTGTCTGAGATACCAAATCAGACTCCTTTAAGATAAACTGTGGCCAGATTAACTAGAAAACACCATGTGGAACAAATAAGGCTCAGTCAGCATCACATGGGGCGTGCTGGCCATATGCTCTTCCCAGGAATGCACTGCATTTGGAAGCCTTTCACAGTCTGTGACAGATCTGTGTGGGATCTCTGCACTGTTTCTTCTGCCAGTTCAATCCCTCTCAGGGCGACACCTGATACTCTCAGCCATTCTCAATCTGATTTAGCCACTCACCCTTGTATTTCACATTCCGGAAGTGCCTGAAGATCTTTTCATAGGATGGGCTGAAGGGTCCAATCTGCAATGATCACATTATCAACAGCAGCAAATCACCAGTCGGAATATGAGTCTGTGCTTCTGGCCTGTCCTCAGGCAAGGGCTTCCACTGTCCAGATATTAATGTACTAGGATGGCATAAGTATTTTATAACTCAAAGCATTCCCTCTGTCCTCAGAGCCATGATAATATTCCTGCTCCAGGGCTATAAGAGTTTCTGTGTTGTGTTGCTGCCTTTACACCTGCAGTGCAGACCTTTTGTGAGCACTGACCCTATTGCCCCTGCCTGCTCAGAGTGCAGTGCAAATGAAGAGAAGCCCTTTCCTCTGAAAGCAGTGCAGGCAGAAGTTCTCAGCTGCCAGGCTTCTCAGATCATCTCCTGGTTTCCAGTCAAAGCCACATTTTTCCACCCACAAACATTTTTATAGCGCAGCTTCTCACAGCCTGGGGAGGTGAAGAATGACCCTGTTGGGTACCACAGGGCCACAGGCCTACAACGACATCTGACCTAGGCTATAACTCATCTATCACACAAGACTCTTTTTCAACTGCTACCAGTAGCTTTTCAGTCTAATAACCAATGCCTTTTTTATGAATTCTTCAGAGCTGGTGCTGAGCAACTCCTCTGACAACCAGACATAGTAAACTGGTGTCCTTACATTAACTGTAATACCCACCAGCTGTCTGAAAGGATTTCCAAGACCTAATCTCCATTGTTCATTAACTTGATTTTCAAATACCATTGCTTAGAAATAACCAGAATCCCAGTATTATTTCCTAGTGTAATGTACAATACTCTGACACTTTTCACAGCTACAACTTCCAAATTAACTGAAATTTCACACAAAATTACTCTCAGAATCTTAGAGGTGCTAGGAAGTGAGCTTGGGTAATATCAGGGCAAGCTTTGCTTGCTAACTGGAACATTTCACTTTTTGATGGAAATGTGGAAATTTGTGGTTTTGCTTTGTTATACTGCAGAAAATCCTCACATTTAAAAATTATCTTTACAGTTATCTTACTGATGAGTTTTAATCCTCAATAAGAATTATACACATACAAGCTACTATTATTTTTTCTTTTTGTTTAAGACCGTTATTATCTTCATATGTAGGACTTAAGAGAGAAAAATTGGAAAGCTGTCGTGACATCTTAAAATGTCACTGGACATACTCGTTTTCTGTAATCTGTGATTCAAAGAATCTGGGAAGTTAGCAGGGAGAAGACTGTGGTTAAATCCTGATTACATACAGTGGTCAAAGGCAGGGCTGTGCCTGCCTGTGCCTCTCTGTGTTCAAACTGCTCCATGCTACAGTAGGCAGCTTTGAGTGAATGAGCTTGAAATTCACTCTTGCCTCTTATTTGATAAACGCTGCCAATCATTAGTTTGTAAATGAATGCAAAAATGGATTTAACATAGCTGAAGTTAATTTACTAAATAACATGAGGAAATACTCAGAATTCCTCTTTTTGTGGCATTTGCTCCTGGTTTGGTATGTGCTACTAGAATCTGACTCTTTTTATTTTTTTGTGAAAGAGGAAAGGAAGATCCTTTACTCAGCCACTGTCTATGATAATAATAATGTAAAGAATGTAGGTGATTTTGTACATTAAAGGTCTCTCATTACTGAATGATTGAAAGCATACTCTAAACAAACAGAAAATAAAGATCCTGCATCCTACCTCAAGGAGAACAGCCAGAACAGCCAGTCCATCTGCTTTGTCCATTGCTGCTGTTATATCTGGGTATTTCTCAGAGTTGTAATGTACAATGTGCAGCTACAAAGGAAAAGATACTTTGTTACAATAACATCTGGGTTATGCTCACATTTGTGTTTCACAGTTAGAAAGGACCATGCAGCCACCTCAGGATGAGATGGTGCAGGAGGGTTCTTCAGGGACTTCTGGCTGATCATAAATACTCAGCTTAGAACCTCACAGCCTTTTACAGTCATTCACCCGAGACACAGATCCCACTTTGAAACAATAGAACCTACCCACCCAACCTTCTTTGCCTCTTTCCCTGATCTGAGCTGGTCTGCCTTACCTCTGCTGCAAAATGCTTCCCGCCCACGGTGTGCTCAGAGCCTTCCGACTTGTTCTGGTTCCCCCAGTGCAGGTGAAGTTGAGATGCAGTGTATTCAAATGGGAGGTTTCTGATGGACATAGCAGGTGACAGATACATTTTCACTGTAAGCAGATCAAAACCAGATAGGAACAAATGACACCACAGCTCTCAGGAATAGGACAAATAAAAATACGGAGTCTGAGTATATTATATATGGAGCATGAAAAAAGCAGATTCTTGACTCAAATCCATCTCAGTCCGTGGTAGGAGATAAACACTTCTGTTCTCTTTAAGCCTTTCTTGGTAGATGAGGATTTAGAGCATTTACAACATACCTGTTTCTATTTTCCTAAATACGTGAATTTAAAGCGACAATTGTTGCTAATGGAAATCTTTGAAGAATGTGAATTTATCTCAGACATTGAAGAGACAATTACTGATATGTCAAAGCAAAATTATGCTCATGTATCTTCTTTCAATCCCCTTATAATGGTTGAAAATTGATTAATAAATTAATATTTCTCATGGTAATTTATATCCCCTGTTATATTGAACTCTGCTGCCTCTTAATCTTCTTTTGGGGACACAGGATAAAATCAAATAAACTCCTCTCTTTCCTTGCTGCTCCCAAAATCCAGAACACTGATGTCGAGCAGCAGGATAATCCTAGGCCTTAAGAAGGAACATCTCCTCTCTTGACATGCTGGAGCATCACCCTTGTATGCATGAGCCTCCCTTCTCCTCACTAAGGCTCTTGTTGGGGGATTTTTGTGTAGAAATTACAGTAGTAATTCTCAAGCCAGCAGAAACTTCTCAGTTGTTCACTTGGAGCACTTGGTACTTCATAAAGCAATGCCAAGAACAGATTGATTGTTTTGCAATTTATCTGCATTATTTTTCAGACTGAATACAGTTTGGTTTTGGACTGCCTGGACATGTTTTTCAGGGGAAACAAGGCTCAAAACCGTAGTGAAGTAACAGCTGTGACCCTCTGTATTTTTAGACTCCTACTGAAAGGGAATTTTTTTTTGAGCTCTACTGTTTTCAGTCCAGCTGATGAAGGTGATTGTGTCTGAATTCTGAAGAGCTGGCTGGTGAAGAACATCAAACGTCATATAGGAATGATTTGACAGCACAATTCTAAGCATCCTACTGGTTTCCTCTGGCTGAAAAAGAAGTTAGCAGCAGATGGTATAATGATCAGTCCAACCGAGGCTAAATTTTGTTACTCAGAGGTAAATTAACTTGTATCTAAGTGTAGTTTCTAGCATAGGATGCATCTCCACTGCTTTCTAGGAGGGCACTGATGTTGTAAATGAATTCCCATTTTCTTGAGGGGGTTATACTTTTGTCTTGATTTTCTTTAGGAAATAATTAAACTTGGTATTTTTGAGGTGAGATCTGACAGTGATAGTGACTTAGGTTCTCCAAGGAATTTGCTTTTACTTGTGACTGTTTTGGCAGGGACAGGTTTTCAGTGCTGTTCTTTTGGCACCCTTCAAGTACACAATGACAAGATTTCCTTCTCTGCCTATTGCCTGTCACATCAGCCTGTTGCATTCAACTGTGACAGTCCAGTCTTTCACTTAGGACTGAGAAGGACTTTTAGGAAATGAAGGCTCACAAGGAAAGAATGTTCCAGCCATTCCTAGTTGGAAGCAACCTGGTTTTAAAGGAGAAATTGATCAAGAGGAAAACCAGGAGTCTGTCCCAAGAGGTTGGCCCTTACTGAAGAATGGGCTTATGATGTTCAATTGAGCCGGTCAACTTCACTGAAAGAATGATTTAAAAAGTGGGTTTTGCATGTTGGTCAATTCATAACCAAGCACGTGAGAACAGAGGCCATTTTATAAGGCAGGTTATTTTGATACTTCTGCAATAAAGGAGGATTGCAGGACAACAAAGAAGGAGGACTTTATAACTATTTTTATTTCTATGTCTTCAGGTGTTTCAGGAAGGAATGAAAAATTGTGGGGCTGACTCACTGGTATTGTATATTGTGTCATTATAGGAGACCTTTATGAGAGCATCATCTCTGCCTTTACCTGCTGTACTGACACTGGTTTGGTGCTACTGTGGGGAGGACCTGTTCGTACACTAATTATTTTTCTGTCTTCTCACCTATCACTATGTATCACTGTCTATCTTACCTTACTCTAAAGAGGTTTCTATTTCTACTCAAAAGAACAGAATGGAGCTCCTACATTTTTTTCCTCTTCCCCATGCCCTCCCATAATTGGTGATGAATTGAAGAGACCCATTGCTCATATGTTATCAGTCAACCTCTTTTTAGCTGAATCACAAAGTCTGTTTCTGTTTCAGTGCAACTCAACCAAAGTAATAAGAAAACCTTGGGCATTAATTCTGACATGCCTAGAGTTTATTTTAAATTTCTTTATTTAAAATTTCACTTACTGGGAATCCATTTGTTCTTAGTACTTCCCCAGATTTCTCTAGCCTGTTCTGTAGATGCAGGTATGCTGATGTGAAGACTTTCTCACTGATTAGCAGCTTAATTTAATCTAATAATCAAAGGGTTACCCATGAAGTAAAAAAAACCAAACAAACCACAGTGAGTTCCTGCAGCTCTTTCTTTTACCATTCCTTGCTGTCTGTGAGCTCTCTTACCTGAATGGCCATTATTGATCAATGTAAACTGGTCAGTGGAGGGCACGTCATAGCCTATGAATTCTAAAGGCAAGAGATTAGAATCATACTGGAGAATAGCTTTGTGGAAATCAATTGGTGATTGGAATACTCCTCCACAAAATGGGTATTTCTTTGGCCAGGCCTTCTCTCCATCAGGACCTGTGTGAATTAACAGAGACACATTTGTCAAACCTTCACTTGCAGTTAACACAGAAATGCTCTTGTGTCAGCCTTCACAAAAAAATTGGAAAAGAAGCCTTTTCTGAATTTTTAAGACTTTGTTTTTTAAAAAAGGACCTCATAAAAATGGAGGTAATGAAGGGTATGGTCATTTTTCTGAGGGTGTTGTGACCTAGAGACAGGTCTGATTATATCAGACTCTCAGACATTTCCTTACTGTACAAACTCTCTAGCACTATCTAACAGGCTTGCAAAACCCACAGTGAAAAGCTAACTTGCAAAAATTGAAGGTGTTATGGTAATTTGACCAGCAATAACTTGCTCAAACTCCGGTGAAACTTTTCTTCATCACAGCCTTTTGCCCGAGGTAAGATCTACAAAGAATAGATAATATCAAGAGAATTTTAATTGTGCTTTTGCTTTAATTGCACATTAACCAGCTAGCAGCTGTTTACAGACTGTGAGATGAGATGATTCAGATTTAAATACCAGAAGAGGTACTTGCAACTTTTTTTTCTCCTTGTCTCTGAACACTCATGATTCTTTCCAAGGCAGGAAGGTCCTTAGGGATCACCCAGTCTGATCTGTGTAACACAGAACACTGGGCCTGCCTGGATAGATTTCTACTCCATGAGGCCATTGTTTTCAGAAGGGAATAAACCTCTACTCTTCCTTTAAGCACTGCAGATAAAAGATACTTCATTAGTGCCCAATGGATAATTACTCTCCTTGCTTTTCACTGTGAGCCTGCTGTTCCCATACTTTTGTTCCTCACTGAAGTACTTATAACATAGAGGATATAATTTCTCACTTCTCTTCAACTATGTAGATTGAGTCCCTTGAGTCTTTGATTAGAAGGCTTCTTTTCCAAAACTATAACATTCCCAGGGGCTTCTTTGAACGGGCAAAGCCAGTTCAGATATTTTCTGAAGGAAATTAACAGGCAGGAGGATACTATTAGCAGTTCACCTTATTTACATGAAAGACAATTGCCAAGTAAATGGATAGTGGGGGTGAATCTTTCTTAAACATAGTTCATGTGACAGAATCAACAAGATCAGTTCTGGTGCTTAAAGACAGACTTACTTTCTTGGTAAAGCTGTTTAAGAGTATTCAAGACATAGGGTTAGCCGGTGACATTGTTTGCAGTGTGCAGAGTTTGACAGACTCAATCAGCACTTTTCAGTGTAAATAGGCTTTGCTGTTTTGCTGCAACTTAAATTTTTGACTCCAGTTCACTGACAATCACATCAATTTCCTTCTTCTTACATCCTTGTGATACTATCTTAAAGTTGCTGAAATGATTTTAAAAAGCTAAAAGGCGTTATGCTGACATTATAGAAGCCTCTCCTCAACCTTTTCTTGGCAAATAACAAATACATCCAAAAGACCATAAATTCCATACTGTGGAATACATGCTGAAGAATATTTCCCAGGAAAATATGCATTAGAATATTCCAAGAAATGACAGCTTATTAGGTTCAAGCTTACTGTGCATGACAATGACAATAACAATGAAATTTAACACTTTTTAAAGGAACTAAGATTACAGCAATGTCAAAAAATTGGTGAGAAGCCTTTATTGTAAAAAGACTTCAATAATTTTAAAAAGCTTGATAAGGTAATGAGTTTGCAAGAAGATTTTAACATATTACATAGCACAGCTTTGAAGACTTGATAATTAAATAGGTGATTGATGTAGTATAAAATAGAAGTCTAGTCCCAGCCAGAGAGTCATGAAGTACCAATCAGTTTTTAGTATTGTGATTGGGTGACTTAAATGTCTGGAAGAGCTGGCAAGAGAATATGGGAACTTCACACCTATGTTGCCAGTTCAGAAGGAAATCTTTTGTCTTTTCTATAAAATGATCCAGCTATCACAGTCTTTATGTTCCTTGACCCTTTTCTTGACATAAATCTGCAACTCCACTCACAGGCCTTTAAGCTATAGAACATTTTGCTTGTTTCTCATTCCTACTCAATTAAAAAAAAACCTACAAAACCAAACAAGACCTCTTTATTGGTACAAACCCAGATTTTACAGAAGTTCTGTCTTTTATCACATAGTCTTTCTAATTTCAATGCCTCAAAACTCCTGTCTCAAAGAGCTGAGCTCACTGCAGCTTAGTTTTGCGTATGTGAAATTGAGATTTCCAAGGTACATAAACCACACAGCTGGAAGGCATTTCTCAGTTAGGTCTGCTGAAAATGGATTGATTGTGAACCAGATTTTCCCTTTTCTGTGCCAGTACACTCAGATAAATTCAGTGGAAATCACATTGTGTTTACAAAGGCTTTGTCCGATCACTACTAAAGAACAGCTTGTGCATGTAAGATTGGCCTGTGCTACAAGCCCCAAAATATATTAACAGAAGTATTGCAAAATTATCTTCAAAGGTAATTTCCTTTTTGTGCGACACATTTGTGACCCGGGCATTTCAGAAGTGTTTGCTGCAATGAGGATCCCACGAGGACTGTGTCAGCAGAGCACTGATTGTGCCATGGGCCTGTTCTGCCCCCTCAACACTCTAATTCATCTGTTGGAGTGAGCATGTTAAGGCAGGGAGCTGCTGGTGCCAGTGAAAGTAGGATCCTTCCTGCTGGACTGCTCCCAGCGCTGCCAAGAGCCCTCCCTGCACTCCCACACTGAGGAGTGCAAACTCAGGCTGCTCAAATCCAGCCTGTGGATTGCTTTGCTTGACACAAGTTTGCAGGACCATGTTCCCTTACAACACTGAAAATAGCTCTGAGCCTGACTGTGCCCTCACGGCTATTTAATAAAAGATGTCTGTAAATAAAGCAGGAATCATTTTCGGGATTGTCTGGCTGTCCACTACCCAGTGAGCTGAGCAAAGCACCCTCAGTGCCAAGACTGCATGAGTCCATTGTAACATTTCCTTTGACAGCTTTATGCTTTCCAGCCAGCCCCAACAACGCTGGTGCTGCTGGGCAATGCAGGACAGATGTTCCTTCATGAACAGGGGTGTCTCCTCCCAGGGTATATACGTTGGCCCATTTAAGATAAGGAGAAAACAGCCCTGTGAGACACCAGTGGTACCAACAGACTATTGCTCTGATGACCAATTAATATTTGTGTTGCTCCAGCTTCTCACAGTCCATGCAAGTTCTCTTGATCTGAAGTAATGTAGTAAAATACATTGGGTGAGTAAAACAGGGAATGCCTGTGGTATTTTTGCAGCCAGGCAGAGCACTTTGCCCTGTTTCCAGCCAGCTGGAAGCTGTAAAGCTGCTGTTTGCCCAGGGCTGAGGTGGTGGTGAAGGCTGAGCCCAGGCTCCCTGCCATGGTGGCGTGACCACATGGGTTCCATTTTGCTCAGTGCTCAGTGATACCATCCTGTGCACACAGAGCCAATATGTGTGTGTATCTTCCACACATGTGTCCAGAGAGAAACTTGTGAGATAGAGGAATTGCCAAGGGCTGTAGCTGTTGCTGTTACAGCATCCAAGTGCTGTATGAGAAATCTGGGGCATGCTCTAGTGTGTTCTCTAAAGCTTTCTGAAGGGGAAATGGAAGGGTCTTAGCACAGGTTCTCAGCACCTCACTGAATTGGAGTATTTGGCAGCAGCAGAATAAACAGTTTCCAAGTAAAATTAGCCTGATGTCTGTTTCCAACAGTTCTTGTGCCTGCATTACAGCATGAAGTTGTCTCTTCCCATGCTAAAGTTCATTGATAATTCTGTTGGCACTACTACCTTAAATTTGTCTGCAAAGCCAGTTTTCTCTGTTGTAGCTGCCTGTCCACTCTGAAGGGATGATTCTGGTTCTCTGATTTCATTCCAGCCCACTTGCACTACAGAAAAAGAGCCAGAATCCAAAGAATTGAAGCCTAATATCTACTTCTACTGGTTTTTTTGGGGGGCAGAAGGCTTCAGCCTGCACCTCACAGCCACACAGCCGGATTGCCAAAATCTGCATGCATATTATGCTGTCCTGAGCTGTGGGGTCTTGGAACCACTCTTTCAGCTCTTTGACTGAAAATGCTTTCCTTATGATACCCTTGATCTACTTTGTCCATCTTACAGGAGGTGGAGCTACATTTCAGAGATCACCAAGCGAGCCTGTGTCACCAGGGGTGGAGGCCTCAGGCCTCACTGCTCTGTGGTGTTTCCTCCAGGCACTGTTTCTTGGTCTATATACAAGGGTAGTGAAAACAGGAAGAAGAAATAGCATTGCTGTAGTTTGGCTAAGGAAGAAGCAAACAGGAGAAGTTTAGCCTTTATATTTGATGTATCTAATGCATTAGTTTCCATTATAGGCAAGGTGAACTCTCATGACTTGGGAAGGCCTGTGCTGAATAGGCAAGGCCTGATCACATGTGTTGTCATCTTGCTTTGCCACTATGGCCCGAGGTATTAACACTGCATCAAAATTCAGTTTTACATATTGTAAAATATGTAAAATACTCAACAAATAGAAATCGCTGACAATGAGCACTCAGATTTCTCCTCCACCCTTAATCTTGTACCTTGACCCTCATCTTGACATCAGTCTGCACTGTGGTTATAACGGCTTGATTTCCTTTCCATTCCTGTTGACTTAATTTCAGTGAGAGGCACTGCAAAGTGTTTCAGGGGCAAAGGTAAACAGTGGAAGATTTAGAATGGCATAAGGATCAGTAGGAGAGTATGGAGGGGCTCTTTCCTGGCTCAGCACAGTCTCTCTAATAGCTGTTTGTCTCTGTGGGGATCGGTGTTCCACCTCTGATTTTCTGTACTGTTCTGTACAAATTCCATTTTTTGAAGTTTCTTTTATACATCTGCTTTTATATGTTTTTCTAGATATGTTTCAAACTCTGTAGCTGAAGGAAAAAGATAATCTGTTTTGTCAACCTTCTCTTTATCCTCCTTACGTTTAGAATGTCAAAATCAGACTGCAGTATGGAAGAGCTTTATAGGAATTGATGAAGTTGGACACTGAGAATAACATACTTTGAAATCAACACTGGTACCCAGATTCCTAGGAAGGGAGAAGTAACTGATTTAAACAAGGAAGGAGGGCAAAACTTCTGCTTTCATGGTAGTAAAAAAAGTCTTGTTTTCTTTACTGTCCAGCAGGGTTAGGTTTATCTGATGGCTGCTGTCAAAGTGGAAAACCCAGGTTTTTGTTAAAGCTGTGTGAAGCTTTTTCAGTGCTGGGAATGTGAGGTCTGTGTGTGGGCACTGGCAGATAGACATGCAGCTGGCAGTTCTCCTGCTGCTTATGTGAGGCGAGTCAGGTAAATGGAGCACAGCCAAAAGGAGGAGTTCCTAGCAGCAAGTTCAGTCTCAGAGGTTCTTTGTGTTGTCTTGGAGCAGCACCAAAAGCTTAAGAACAAGCATTTTTTTCTGAGATTCTCTCTACCACCTACTTCTGTGGGGATATTTGGCATGTAAAATGCTACTCTGAGTGAGGAAATACCTGGCTAGAGGATTTGAGCAGTTCAAAGAAAAACACTAGATAATTCTTTTCCTGAGCAGCCACCAGGTGCTTCTGAGTTAGTAGATGACTTAAAGGATTAGTTACAAATTAACACTGCTTTCATAAAGGTGTTTTATTCTGCTTTGTCATCGCTGGCATCCTCGGGGACCTGAGCTTCCAGTAACAGAATACAGGTGACTTACTGAACTCTGATTCTACCTGAAAAAGAAGATTCATGTGGGTAGGGAGAGAATGCTCTTTGCAGAACTAGGCCGGAATGTGACAGCTGAGGAAACAGAGGGCTTTGGGGACCATCTGCAGTCGTAGGCCCAGCTTTAGTCTGCTGAAATTCTTGTCATTCCACAAGGAGATTTAGAATTCAGTAACTGATTCAGTTACCTAGATATCAAACCTGGTGGATGAATAGCAGATTTCAAGAAAATTGACCAGATTCAAACCTAGATAAGGATTGTGATCCCAGTAAGCACTCACCAGAATACATTTGGCCAGTTGTCTTTAAGGCACAGAAGAAAGCCATAACTTTGTATGTATGAATTAGTACTTACCAATATAAGACCATTTTGACGCTGTTTAAAGAAAAAGGAAATATTACTGTGAGTATTTGAAATTGATCTTACTCTGTAAAGAAAATAATTGCTACTCAAACCCATGTATTGAATGTTGCAATATTTTTCTCTATCATTTTAATCCCAGCTGTTGAGCAAAACACAGAAAAGCATAGATACTTTCAAACTTTCTGATATTTTATGGACCTTCCTCACTCAAATTGTAACTATAATTATCCCTGTGATCGTGCCCATAGGGATGAGTGTCTTGTGGTCACTTAAGTCTTGGGGCAAGACTGCTCTCAGTACTTTTTTTCAAAATTGAAATATCCACAGATTGCCTGTAGGTGCACCCCTGGGATTTTTCTCTAGTTAGAGAGTTCAGGAATATAAGTGGAGTGTAACTACAAATGTTAATGTTACAACTCACTTTAAAGTTTTTTGACCAATCACACAAAGCAAAAGCATATTGACAGTAGTTCTATCCAACCACTATAAGCACATGTACCTGTGGTTAAAACAATGCTTGCTTATTTATAATACAATAGCCTTGTAAGCCTTAGCTACAATGCACAGAGCTCCATTATTAAGCTTAGAACTTCCTAATATCTCACTAGATGAACTTTTCTGCAGCTTAGAGAGTTATTCTAGCCAAGTGTTAATGCACAAACCATTATTCTATTTGTCCTTACTTTCTACTTCTTATATAACTTTTCTGCTGACAAATCTCATGGCTTCTGCTTAGCTCCAATCAGTTCTGCTGTCTCTGAGGCCTGCCTTTTGCAGATTTCCCAAAACCCTCTGATTTTAAGGATTCCCACGGTTGCTTTTATTCTGCCTGATAATGACAGTCAGGCAGACTCTTACATGGTGTCAAATTGGAGGATTCACATCTAGAAGTGAATATTCAATGGCTCTATGTCTGCAAACATTCTCCTGGCTCTTTGTTCATGTTGGGATGAGTACTGATGAGTGACAAGTTACGTGCCCATGCATGGCAGAGGTTCCTAGAGCCAGTGTACCTGCATTTGACTGATCAACAGCCAGGGAAAAATACATTTCCACTGTCACTTGAGAGCTAGGAAAATGTGAATGCTTGTAGGTGTGATAATCTACTTGGAAAGATGTCTGAGATAGGCAGATACTGTAGCCCTTGCCATTTCTTGGGACTAGGTTCCAGCTAAGTCTGAGACAGGCACTCTCCAGAATTCTCTTCAGCATGTATCATAAAACATATCTTGCCAACAAATCCTTTCAATTCCAAACCTTCTGTATGGTCACAGAAAGCACCTGTAAAGCATCATGCTTTATTTATTCTGTTGTTCTTGAAAGCATCAATTTCTAGGTGGGAGATTCTTCTATAGGCTATGGGCATTTTTTCAGAGGACATATGCACAAAATAAGAAGATGACCTTAAAAGTTTGAACTCCATGCCTTTTGCTGCTTATGCAAAAAATCTGATAAAATGCTTGTCTTCACAGAGCTCTACACAAACCAACAGCTCTCGATTATGTTTGAAACTCCTGGATTTTTGTCCCATGAATATACGTGCTGAGTAACAAAAACTTTAGAACAATTCCCCTCATAGCCTATAATAACATTGGGTAGATTATAATTAGTTTGAAAAAATGAAAATTGGTTAAAATCAGCTTGAATAGATGAACACTGACTCCTAAAAAGAGAGGAAACCAATGTCCTGAAACTAGTCTTGTTGCCAATATATGAGAATGACCTCTAGTGCGTAGGGTGCTTTACAGAGATTGATTTTTTTTTTTCTCTCTGGTTTAAAAATAAACAGGCAGAGAGAAAGGTGTGATGCTTCCACTAACTCTGAGAAATAAAAATCAACAAAGCAAAGCATACTGAGCATGCAAAAAGTCTGTAATGTCAAATAAATCAGAGGGCAAATTTCCCTGTATAAGTCAGAATACCTATTCTGAGAAATTAAAATAAGGATACTAATTCCAAACAACAGCAGACTGCAACAATATACAGCTTTGAGCATGATTGAATAGTAATAATGTAAGGGTGCCATTTTTCTGCATAAATGGCTGCCTTAAGGTACAAGAGACAATAAAATAGAAAGCTGAAAGACTTTACCATTCAACGGTGCTTGCATTGAGAGCTGAATCTTTTGGCAGAAAATGAGCACAGTAGCCACTGTGACTATACTGAAGCTCTTGGCTGACATCTCAAGGAAAGACTTATAATATTCCAGCAGTTCACAGGTTTCTTTGCACTCTGAGGAAATTCCCTTGTAGACATGTGGCAAATAGCAGAATGCACATATACAGAGCTTCTGCTAATGAGTTATTGCCCTCCTCTCCCCTTTTCTCTCTCCTTGCCTTTAGGGCTGCTTTTTATAAAGCTCCTGAGACTCAACCCAAAACAAATGATGTAATCAGACCTGCCTCTATGTCAGAACACCCTCAGAAGACTGATCATATTCTTCATTACCTCAGTTTTAGTGAGGTCCTCACAGGGAACACTCCAGCACTTAGGGAATTTAAACATGCAACTTGAGACATTATTTAGCAGAGACAAAAATGCTTTAAAAATCTGTACTCCTATGGGCCATACCACATTTGTAAGAGAGCTTTTCTAGCCTATTTCAGAGAGTCTCCCTCAGCTCCCATTTTTGGATCAGCCCAATCTAATATAATGGCCCACTGTGAGGACTGGAGGGAGGGCAGGAGAAGTGAGGCTCTGTGTGGAATTGGGACCATGGACATATCCCACAAAAACCATCCCACTTGTCAGGAACAGATTTATTTTTTTTTTTAGCTGAATGCTCTTGGAACCAGGAGGACACATGAAGTAGGGAGGACTGAAAATTCATGAAGCAACAGTCCCAGAATCTGATATTATTCAGAACATGCATGGAGAGGGGTAAAGAGGAGCACATAAGTTAATGTATAAATTAATGTCCTCTTCTGTCAGTGACTGAGGAATAAGCTCTTAAAGGGAGCATAGTGGAGGAGCAGAAGGTGAGATTGAAGAGACCATTGGTTTTATTTGAGTACATTATTATTTATAAATGTTATTAACTGCTTGCTATATATCAGTAACAGCTTTATCATGTATTAGTATTGACTGGTCAAACTTTATTTTCAACATCTTTATTTATCAGCTACTGTTTTATTAAATGTGCTTATTTTTTCATGTCATTTATGAGGTTGATAAGGGAAATTGACTGTAGCATGGCTCACTTCTGCCTAGATCCCAGGCAGCGCCCTGCATGGTTCTGGTCTATTGCTGCTCTTCATCCACAGCCCAGTCCTCCCAGTCTAGGCAGAGGGAGTCTGCAAGGAGCAGCACCAATTAATTAATTAATGTCCTGTAGTCTTTTAGAAAGCAGCTGTGGCTGAGAACACTTCCTCTCATACTTCTTAGCATTTTGTAAACCTAGATTGTAATTCTGCTTGTTTGGGTTCAGGCAGATGTAATCAAGAGTTAGAGAGTGTAAGCTATAATGAAAATGTTTTAACATGGCTTCACAAGTGCCATTGTCCAAAGCAGAGGGACCCTGTCTGCCACATTGGAACAAAAGGCATATTGAGTGTGTTCAGCACGAGGGCTATCAGCACACAGCTTGCAGGACCTTCCTAACCCAATGGAAATTTGGAAACACCATTTTGTAGGTTTCTGTAGAATAAGTAGTTTTGTCATCAGCCTTCACATAGCTGGCAGCCTGTCTGACAAGCTGCTAAGGTTGGTATCAAGAGCTGAAAATTACCTGCTCTACAAAAAGACCATGTTTTGTAGGGGTGTATGGACTGAGCTATCTGCCAAACTGTGTTTTCTTATCTCCTTCCTTCATCTTTTCTGCCAGTGATCTTGAAACATTCACCATGGTGAAGTATGCTCTGATTCTTAGAATCCCCCTCGGACCATTTTTGCATTTTCACAATCTGTACCTCTCCTCCCCTAGTTCCTGCTACAGCAGAAGCCATTTTGGCTTCACGACTATGAGAGGCATTCCAGGCAGTGCTTGTGCTTTCAAGGCTGGCTGGAGAAAAAGCTCCTTGCTTCCAAAATATAAGCCATGGAATAAGAGGAAAAAAAAGCTCCCTCACACAGTTACCTGCCAGTGTTCTGCACAAACTACATAGGGATTGCATTTTATTCTGGCTTTAAGAAATTTTAATTTGCAAGCAGTCTATTTTCATTTCCCCACCAGGCCAAGGCAGAGACAGAGCAACATTTTCACAGATGGGGGTGGCTCATGAGAAATACAAGTGAAAGTCAGGCTGGAATTCTGCAGTGTGGGTTTATGAGTCTTTGCCTTGCACTGTTCTGTAACCCTGGTGGTGTTTTGCCAAGGCAGTAGCAATGCAAAGACTGATGTGATCATGGAAAGCGCACAGGACAAGTTCAAAGCAAATGGGTGAGACAAGGCATTCTCATTAGAGAGCACATTTGGAGTTTTCACTTGCAAATTCTGTGAGCATTTGACCACAATCACTCCCTCTTCCTGGTGTGTTTAACCTCAGAGGCGAAGCTGTAATAAAGCAGAAAACAAGGTGCTCTCACCAGCCATTCAGGTGCTGGGTGGAGCTTCTTGCAGCCCTCGGCAGTCTGAGTCAAAGAAGGCTCTAGGGAGTGCGGTGACCCAGGGCATGGCACATCTTTGAGGGAGCAGCCTGTCTTTGAGGGCATGACACATCTGAGGCATGGCACATCTTTGAGGGAGCAGCATGTCTTTGAGGGCATGGCACATGTGAGGGCAGCTTGGGCTGCAGTTCACACAGGCAGGTATTAGGCCATAGGTTGGACTTGATGATCTCAAAGGTCTTTTCCAGCCTACTTCATTCTGTGATTCTGTTCTGAGGTGAGCAGTGTTGGAGAAGATGCTGATACTGCCTTTCTTTAAAAAACCTTTTAGTAAAAATACAGATAAATGGCCATAACAGACAGACTATGGAGCATACTTGCATACTGTAAACAGAAAGCAAAGAAGGTCAGTTGGATCCAAAAGAAGCAATTACCTCACTATCTGCAGTAACTAAAATCAGTCTGGTCATAAGGCCATCTCATGGGGTCTCACCAACTCCCCAGTTTGGGAGGATGGTGGGTGTTGGTGGGTGTTGGTTTTGCCTTGTTTTCATTACATCTGCAAGTCTTCAAGGTAAGAACTGCTTTTTAAAAAATCATATTGCAGATGATGCACAAAACCAAGATACTGATTCCTGGTCATTGCAAGCTATGGAGTTAGAGCAGGAATTCATAAATCCAGTCCTCTGCCCTCTAAATTATTTGACCTCTTGAAATTCCCTATATGTTAGCAATTTCCCATCTGCCCTCCCCAAAATATTATGCCCTTATGAAAAAAGTTTCTGCTGTGGCAGAGCAGCCCAGTGAAGCTGTATTTAAGAGTTCTTGCATGTTCTGAAGCAGATGCTAAATGGGCTGGGAACTGGCAGACTGAGCAGAGCAGCACTCCAGGATTTCCTGTAAGAGAAGATCAGGCACTATTGTTTGTGACCACTTGCACAAATTCAAATCAATTTCCCCAACATTTTTTTTTCTGTTCAAACTGATATTCAGATTTAGTGCTTGTCTTCCCTGAAGTCTGCTCTCAAACAGATTTACAGGAGCATGTAAGATCCCATCAGGCACAGACCTAAAGTTCCCTCTGAGTGCATATATTGATTTTGTTCAGTGTATGTCTTCATTTCTGGCAGAAGGATTAATTTCTCTTGCATTTCTGGACTGAAGTTAACCTATTACAGTAAAACATGACCATAAAGCAACTTGACTTCAGGTCCCAGCTGTTGGGAAAACCCAACTTGTATTTAAACAGCAGACTAAACTATGATGCCTAGAATAGGTTAAACAGATCAAAGAAGCAGACTGAATGCTGTATTTACAGTGTCTGTGACTGCAGCCAGTTAGAAATACTGCTAATCTTGGCATGCAGGGGAGTCCAAAGCACAAATATATTGCCAGTTAATTTCAAGGCACTGCATTCAGTGTCTGAGAAAAAAACCTGTTAAGTGTCTGCTTAGATGCACGTAGAGAATGCATGTAGTGAATAACAAACTGATTATATACAAAGGTAATAAAGCTTTTTGATGCTAATAGATAAGATATGACTTAACAGGGGTTCTCAGTCACGGGCGGATATGCTGCTTTGGCATGGTTACTGCACGGTCTACAAGGGCATGGCTCGTTCTGCTGATGAGGGCAGGAAGGTCACTTCAGATGTGTGTTTCTGGGGCCCATGCAGGGCACTGGGCTGTGTTGTTGATAGTGATGGCTGTGAATGATGTGCAAGAAGATCTGTTACCTAAAACAGGCTCCAACACATTTCTTTGTCACCTACCAGGATGGTGAGCCTGCCGCCACATGACAAGCACAAATGGTATCCTATGTTAGGAAAGGTTACCTAAGAAAGTTGCATGAAATAAGAATTTCAAAGTCAAAATGGTTTTTGTGGTCGCTGCTGTGACTAACAGGGCTTCTATGTAGTAATTTAAAAACAAGCTGAGGATTTGCCTGGGGGGAGGGATGGGGGTGGTGAGAAAGGATCCTTGCAAGGTGGCAACAGCCCAGAACAAATTTCCAAAAGAAGTTTCCAGCAAACCTAAAATGTGAATTAATGGTGTACTCAGGTGCACTTTATATAACAACTAAATAGCAGGTATATGCTTGTTAGTCACTATATTCTATATTTGTCCTGTCTGCACACACTGGAAAGCCCAAAAGTGTGGTTAAAAAAAGGCTCAAGCAAACAAGTCACAAAACACAGTACAGCAAAGTGAGGCATTCCACTAAAAATGGAACACAGCTTTCTCTCCACTGCTTTGCACCCCTGGATCCTCCCCGAAATACTCCTCAAAATAACCAGATCATTTTTGTTGCTGGCCTCTCCTCTCTGCTTCATTCACCACACGTGGTCATGGTGTAGGCTTGAGCAAGGAGTAGCCAGAGTAGAGCCTTGCTGTACAGAAGACAGAGGTATTACACTGTCAGCTCTGGCCTTGTCTGGGTTCTAAGCTGGCAGGCTGGAAGAAAGTGAGCTGGGCAGGGTGCAGAGAGTCCCCATGCTGACTGTCACTTTCTTACTCTGGGAATGACTTGCTTCTGCCTAATTTCTGTCCCTACACCTCTCTCAATATCTGTAGGTGCTGCAAACTCCCCACACTGTGGCCAGCCAGACCCACAAGGCAATATGAACTGGGGAAGTGCGGGAAAATGGCCAGTTCCCTCCTTGCAGCTGTGCCCTGTGCTCTGAGCACTGAGGTTCACTGCAGCTGCTGCTGCACAGGAGGATGCAGAGGCCCCTTGTCACTGCTCCACCAGCTCCAGCACACAGGGTGGCTGGCTAGAGGCCAGCTAGAAGTCATTCCATTTCTCTTGGAGTGTCTGTGTCACTGAGGGGGATTATGTGCTCATTAACACCTATTCAACTCTCATTTTTCTATTACAAAAACCCACCAAATGACAAAGCCAAGTCTGCTTGTGACTGGAAAAAAAAAAGAAAGGGAAGAAAGAAAAACAAAGCCAAAAATGTACTTTACAGCTTTTTCCAAAACATCTTTAAATTGTCTGGAGTGACTCACTGACTCTGCTACACATCGAGAGATCTAAAGGTATATTTTAAAATAAAACAAGAGAGATGAATATTAATTCTGCTTCAGCCTCAGCTCCAAATGTATTTATGGCTTAGTGTTCTGGATTGAGCCTGTTCTAAATCAGCAGTAGAACCTACGCTTAAGAAACTACAGGATGATTAAAATAACCATCTCCTTCTGTGGAGCTTCGTGCAGAAACTCAAGGCAGGCCATGCTCCAAGCACTATTTTATTATCTTTGGAGACCTAAAAAGCTTGCTTGGTTTGTCTGGCTGGTAAACACTTTGCCAATCATATGTTGGCTTTAAAAACCAATGTGAAAAAAG
This sequence comes from Zonotrichia leucophrys gambelii, assembly GCF_028769735.1. Taxonomy (NCBI): domain Eukaryota; kingdom Metazoa; phylum Chordata; class Aves; order Passeriformes; family Passerellidae; genus Zonotrichia; species Zonotrichia leucophrys. The sequence continues at coordinate 5,298,886 of NC_088180.1, read as the reverse complement.
TCAGTGTTGTAGTTTTCCAGAAATGTTGATTCTTCATGGTGACTGTAAAAGCCAGGGAATTATGAGTGGGGAGACAGCGAAATGGGGGCCAGTTTTTTGCACGAAGGCATGAAAACGTTTTAAATTTAAATGTATTCTGCTTACATTTTAATAATATGTCCCCAAAATATTTCAATATATTAATTGTCTCCAGGAATGCAGGGAGTCCCCAGCTGCTGGCCTGGGTTCCCTTTGGGAAGGGAGTGCACTGGGGTGCAGCTGCTGCTTTGAAACCCCCCCACCAGGGGCTCTTGGAGTCAGCCTTGGAACACGGAGCTGTTGGAGCTGTCCCACCAGCTTGTGTGCTGCAGCAGTCTCGTGTTCAGAGCTGCAATGTGATATTTCATGCACACTGATAACCACATTATCATAGCAAATAGAGTCAAAGGGACCAGCATAGCCCAGCACTGTAGAGTGGGAACATTGCTGAATAGCCTGTCTTATTACACAACCAAGAAATGCTGCAGTTGTTGGCTTACAGAGGTGAATGGGAAATACTCCTTCACTGACAGGCAATGCATGAAGAGTTATTCCACATTATCTGCATTTCCACGTTTTCCACAAATGTGTCCAGATGATGGCAAGTCAGACGGATTCTTGAATTTCACTTTTCATTTCAGCCCTTAGTGATGCATCTGCATACCCCCTGACAGCTTGTGCTCAGCTGAGTAAATATAATCTCAGATTACTGAAATGTTTGTAGGTGTCACTGAAAACAGAATAATTTGTAAACAATGTAAGGAGCATGTGCCAACAACAGAGACAAAACGTACACAGTGCTCATTCTTGCAGGAAGAAGCTTGCAGGTAGTCCTAAATTTTATGTTTCTTGTACATAGACACCTTGTGGTTTAACATTGCTAATGCTTATACAGCACTATCAACAATATCATAATATCACCATAACCAGGCTGGTTCTGGCTATGGGCGGTCTTCATGCCGAAGGAGGGAGGTACGGCAGGATGGGTATGGCAAAGTTTGGGGTCAGCCTGATCAGCAGCCCAGTAACTAGGAGTGTCTGGGGCTTTGCAAGACTGCTTTCAATTGTTTAGTTCTGCTCACAGGATGTCCCAACAGCTTCTTATTTCAGAACAAGCTGAACATCTCCCTCTCCCTTGAGATTTTGCCATCTCATGTTTCAAGCTCCAGCTAGAGCAGGAACATTTCAGAAGGCCTTGTTCAGTCCTTGAATTCACAGATTTAAGAGAAGAGAGTGAGGAAAGGAAATCTGGGCCGATGATCTCCTATTTCACAATTCAGATTGCTACTCGACAATGTGAATAACTGGGCCTGAAGAGTAACATAATAACAATATTAGTAACATAATAATGTAATGCTAATGACATGGCAGGAAAATTCCTGTTTCCCTGGTAATGAGCTGATCTCCAAGCAGGATAAAATGTGCCATTTTGCTAACACAAGTCTCATTCAAGCTAGTTACCAATGAAGTGTGTATACTATCTTTGTGTATAATGGCAAGTTTTTCCAAGTCCAGGGATACTTTGCTTTGGAGTCAAAACACTTCAGAACCAAAATGCTCTGAGATGCTGGCACATTTTGTGTTAGCATTTACAGTTATTTGTGGGCAGTAAAGTAGAACCAAGATCTAATATGTGTGCAGTACAGTACAAAATTTGTTGTACAAAACTGGAGGCAAGTACGCGCAGAAGAGACAGGTGGGATGCCTTTGTAGCTTACTGCAAACAAAGAAGCAGAAATAGCATGTAGTCTTTGACTATCAACAACCTTGTTTAATATAGCAGAAAAGTGATATAATTTGTGTAGAATTACAGTTCACAGATACATAGGATACTTTTACTGTAGTAATATTCAACAGATATAATTAGTATATACAATTAGATACTGTAACAGAGGTTAGAGGTGAAAAATTTCATTTTAGATCACCCAATTCATCTTGGGACTTTCCATTTGTAAGTTTGAGATGGGAATTCAGAAATTAATTTTAATATTTCTTTTACAAGAGTTTCTTTACATGTTACTTTTTCACTGGCAAGTAGATTTTGCATTCTGATTCCTAAATTTTATCTGAAATAATATAATTCTATACCATTTCATTGTCTTCCTAATTCTCCCAGATTATTACCAGAGTAATATTTCTTACATTTTTTTGTATCTGGATTATTGTGTGTTCTCCTTAGATTTGTTAATTAACTAATCATAGCAGTGAAATTGAAAACCTGAATGTCATTTAAACATGCAGTACTTGTAGCTTAGAAATAACTATGGGTTAGTCCCTTGTGACACAAGAAATAGTACCAATGAGTTTTAGGTTCTGGAGTTTCTCAAGTGCTTTTGAACAGTTTTTCCTTCCTTGATCAAATGGATAAGCTGGTCCCAATTATAATGTTTTCCAAGCAAATAGATACTACTAGGTTTTCTTTCAACAGGATGCTTGGAAGTTTTTTTTCTGTGCTCTGATACAGTATGTAAACTGAGCTGCCTATTACTTTTTAAAAATATACTTGTACTTCCCTCATTTTCCAAAAATTAATGAGTAAGCCAGTTCAGTTGTGATGAAGATAAATTAGTTATCTTGGCTATAAAACATTCTGTTCTGATGGGATGAAATAAAGTCTGCTGATCTTTAAATAAGCTTAAGCAGAATCATTATTTTCAAGACTGCCTTCAGGAATAATGTAACATAAAGTTTACATAACAAATACAGGAAAAACTGAATGCCAATGACATGAATTAATTCTGCTGGATGTCACTCCGATGCAGTTGCATTATTGAGCAGGCTCTGGAGCACAATAAACAATTGATGAAGCTGGTGTTGGTAGCTGCCAGACATATGAGAACTTTCAGGCATTTGTTTAAAGCGTGAATTTAAAATAACTCTTTGTGTGTACAAATAATACCTCATGTGAAAACCATTGAGTTTCTTTGTACCATTTGTTCATCACATCTTCATTGGTTTGTTAAAAAAAATCCACCACGAGATTACTCACATTCACCTTTATTTATCCCCTTACAGTGTGCCCAAGCTGGGATAGTGCAGAACAGGCAAAGTTTGGGGCAGAATTACAGCACTGCCTTTTTTTTTTAATTAGTAGCTTCTGGAATCCTTAAAAAAGTGATGTAAAAATTAGAATAGGCTCTTAGAAATTAAAGAAACTAGATCTCAGATATATATTTGAATTCTACTTAAAAAAATAAACACACTCTTCTGATGGAATCTGTATCAGCCCAATGCCATTTGGACTGCCAAAGTCAACCTTATTTCCCACAGGAAGCAACTCATTAAGAAATGATGGATGGTTAAAATCTTCCATATTACTGGAGAGAACCATAAATCCCGTGGCAGTAGCTGTCCAGGGAAGTTTGTGCAGTGCCGATGTGAGCAGGGAGAGTTTAGAACTCGTCCTTGGGCCCTGGGCCCTTTGCTCCATGCCCTGTGTCACACTGCCCTCAAGAGGTGTCCTGGACACGAGTCCTGCCCGGTTACACGCCTCAGCCTCAGGCTCAGAACTGTCACAGATTCCTGCTCTGGGCATTCGCCTCCTTTTGAGTTCTCTGTCCTTCACCTCGGAGATCTCGCACTTTAGAGAAGAATCTTGAACCTTGTAAAGAGGTGCTGGTGTTCTTATGATCAAACACTGAAAAAGCGTGTGAGCTTTATTTTCAGAGGCCATACAGGAAATGGAAATAGATTTGTTAATGAGACAACATGTCAGCAGAAACGGGCTTGTTATATTTAATGTGCTCTAGTGTAGTTTCATACACAGTGCCTGCAGCTAAGCTTCTGTCCACTGCAGATGGCATAAAAGTCACAGAACTGCTTGGCCAACTTCAGCAGAGGTTTTATTAAGCTGAGACCTTGTGTTACAACTTACCTACATTCTGATGCTTTCTATTGATATTTTGCCTACCAGCATCTGCCTCAGAGTTTCACCTGCACCAAGTAAAGAACTCACTTCTTTGTTCTGGGCCTCTGTGGTCTCCATTACTATTGCCGTCATACCTGAATGTTTCAGTGTCATACCTTTGGGAAATCAGAGGTGCAATCCCAATCTATCAAGTTGCTGCTAGGTCTGGATTGGCATGTAGTGTGTTCAGAGTGGTCACTGTGAGAGGCTGTGTGGAGCTTAGTTGCCACCTGGGGTTAAACCCAGTGCTCAGAGCAAAAGGTTTGCTAATATTAATTTCACCTGAGTGTTCAGAGCACTGGCCAGTGTCCCTCATTCTGAATGAGAAGAAACATGCCATGGGAGATGATATTCTTTCTATCTTTATGCATTTAATCTAGAAGAAGAGGATGGATGTGTATCCATAGAGATAGGAAACGTCCAATGTGTGTGCTCTGAATAGAGCTGGACTCTTTTCACACCTGTAGTTGAGAAGGACATGAGTCTTCAAACAAGCAAACCGGCCTGCTTTGTAAAGAAATTGGTTTAAATAGTCTGCCAGGTGATATGCTGGAACTGTCTGGCAAAGACTGAACTACAATTCTTCAGGTCAGCGTTCATTCCACTTCTGCAGCATCCTCCCTTCTTCGTTCCACGCTCTCCAATTTCCACAGCAAATGTGGAAGTCAGCTAAATCAACAATCTGCTTCACTTGATCACCGAGAGATGTTCATCTAGTGGCTTCTAAGGAAGCCAAGAGCACAAGGAAAAATGCTGCTACTGCATCATTAGATCATATGATAATACATACTCATGGCAGGTAATGTTTTCAATGTTTTCAAGTATTTAACACCACCAATTTTATTTCTGAGGAATACAGCAGAACAGAAGAACTCTCCATGCAAACTTCCCTTCTCCCACTGTAAATTGTTAGTATATATGCAAGATACCAATTCAGGACCAAATTCTAAGCTCAAATGCTCTCAGGTGGAGCTTATAGCATAGATGGATGACTACATATATCCCAGAACAGGATGTTGTGTGAAATATCTCTGTTGTAGTAGAGACAATGATATGCTATATTAAATAGAAATTTCTAATACACAGTGCTAAATCACAAGCTCCTGTTCTGCACTGATGGAACCCATTATAAGCATGCCTATAGGATTTATATTAGCTACCATCTAAAGTACTCTGATCTGAGGAAGGGGGGAGCAAGAGGAGAGGCTCTGGTTCCAAATCAAGTGATTCGTACTGAAGAGATCTTACTGAAAAAGCTAACCAAAAAGGAAAAACACACCCAGAGCTCCTACTCCACTTTTCCTCTGCACTCAACAAGTACACGTCACTGCAAGCCACTGAAAATACCCTTGTTTACTGTAAGCAAAGCTTTTGAGATCTGAGTGCTGAGAGTTGCATTAGTGATTCAATTATTTTTCAATAGGCAAAGAGGCTGCATTACAAACATGCTTATGCTGGTCTTATGCATCATCACATATGTGATAACTGCTATGACTCCCTAACAGATAAAATCATCCTTACTTCAGTACTTATCTTGGCAGCTAGAGATAAAAACACTTAAAGGCTACCACGTTTTTCCGTGGCATGGCAACTAAAACAAAGAAATGAGCACATTTTTGCACAGAATTGCACTGTTCAAAGATGCAGTGAATGGCTGTCAACCCACAAATGAAAAAAGGAAGAAAACTCCATTATTATCTTGCAAAGGAAGAAGGCGTAAAGTCAGTAATAGCAGTGCTAAAGTAAAAGTAGACAACCAAAAGGATATAAATGTGTTTATTTTAACATATTTCAATTTAATCTTGTTAATATATTGCTTTCTTACTTTGAAAGACAAACATAATCCACACAGAGGTAAGAACTGACAGTTTTGGTTAAACTCTGGTTTATACTGCTTGGAGAAGGCCAAGTGATGCAGGTACAAGGGGAAAGTGAGAAGAGCAGATCTAGTTGAGGTTTCTTACTCATTGTTTGCGTGTAAGGATGGGTGGGGATTAAATGTATGCATTTGTTAGAAAAGAGAGCAACTGCAGTCAAACTGCTGTTTTAATGTGTTGTCTTCATTATACATTGCAGCAGAGGGTGCAAAATAAACAAAAAGACCTTTGGCTAATGTAAAGCATGCTAACATGACCACCTTTTTAAAAGTTCCTTAAACCAGTAATTCTTAGATGTATATCAAAGGTTTGTATGTTGTATGAAGCAAATTTAAATCATGTTTTCCCAGTTGATTTTTTTTCTCTATTTGTATTTGCTTCTTCAAAAATTATACAAATTTCTATATAAATTTTATATAAAATGTTATAGAACTATAAATTCAAACGTATAAATATAATAATAAAGTTATTTAAAATTTATATAAAATATTATATGAATTTTTATACAGATTATATATAATACAACCGTAAAATATATGATGGGAATGTTAATTACCTAATAGATCAAATTTTACAAGTTTGAAGGATGGGGGTATGTGAGGAAGATCTATGGTTTTGTGTCAAGGTAACATTTGCAGCCATTTAATTCACAGTTTGGTATCAATGCTGCTGTCAAACCTAATGCTGCTTCTAACTACACAGCTAGAAATGCAAACTAATTCCACAGAGTGTAGTCCAAGTAGTTTCTGATGCTGTGAAGAATTGGGTATTTCATGCTCTGAATTTCCCTCCCCCTCCTTGTGTAAACAGGGTGAAAAAGAACAAAGGGTAAAGAATGACATTTTGCCAAGGAGATTAGTGACCACCAAGACATCTTTGATATGAATATTTAAAGTATCTCATCTGAAAATCCATACAGAACTGTCAGTTTCTAAAGTATTCCTCCATGAAATAGTGCAGTACCACATATAACAGACTGAGGTAGATGCTTTCTGTGTCTACACAAAGGTCACACAACAGGCAAAACCAGTGGCAAAATTGCCTTTCTCACATTAAGGTAAGGGTCAAAAACTCCTAATATGTAATGGTTGTCACTGTTCCTTAGACTAAAAAATCCCCACTTTTATGCTGGTGGACTTTATTTGCTCTATTTGAAAAGGAACTGTATTTTGGTATTGCAAATGGCTGTGTGAGAACTGCTGAGTTATTCTGCATTGTCTGGTAAAGCTGTTACGCAACATCTGCACTTTTATTGCCACTTTAATATTAGTCATAGAGTATGAAATTCAGTAACAAGCTAAATTTGAGGCCATGTAGCTCTTGAAAAAAATGCTGGCACAAGCCTCAGGCCGTGCATCTCACAGAACAGAGCACTGGAGGACAGGCTGGACACGAGCTGGCGGTCAGTGCATGCAGCCCAGAGAGCCAGCCTGGGCTGCAGGGAGAGGGGGATCCTGCCCATCAGTGAGGGCCCACCTGCAGGGCTGCCCCCTGCTCAGGAAGGACGGGGAGCGGCTGCAGCGAGGCCGGAGGAGGCCACCGAGCTGACCAGGGGGGTGGAGCAGCCCTGCCGTGAGGAAAGGCCGAGAGAATTTCGGGGATTGCTCAGCCAGAAGGCAACATTCAGGGTGACCTGACTCTGGCCCTCCAGCACCTGAAGGGAACCTACAGGAAAGATGAGGCATGAGCATGAAGTGATAGAGGACAAGTGGGAACGGGTTCAGATTGGAAGAGAGCAGGTTTAGATTAGCTATTAGAATGTTCTTCACTGTGAGGGTGGTGAAGCACAGGTTGCCCAGAGAAGCTGTGGATGCCCCATCCCTCGAAGTGTTCAAGGCCAGGTTCGATGGGGCCTGGAGCAATGTGTTCCAGTGGAAGGGGTTGGAAGGGGATGCTCTTCAAGGTCCTTCCACCCCTCAGCCCTGCCCGGGCTCCGGAGGCCGCCGGGCCGGGCCGGGCCGCGCCGCTGCCCTGGGGCGGCCGGCTGCCTGCAAAGCCCGGCGGGTGGGGAGCGGCGCGGAGCGGACGGGAGAGAGGGCGGCTGCCCGCAAAGCCCGGCCCGGCCGCGCGCGGCGCGGAGCGGGAGGCCGTCCTTAAGATGGCTGTTGTGCGCGGGACGCCGCCGCTGTAGCGCCGCGAGGAGCCGCCCGCCCGCCCCGCTCCGCCGCGCCCGCCATGGAGTGCCCGCACCTCGGCTCCAGCGTCTGCATCGCGCCCGACTCGGCCAAGTTCCCGCAGGGCTCGCCCTCCTCCTGGTGCTGCAGCGGTGAGTGCGGCCTGCGCTGTGCGGCCCTGCCGGCCCGAGGTGGCCCGGCCGTTCCTTTGTCCTCGCTGCCCGGCGGCGGGAGGGCGCCCCGCGGGCGGGGGAGGGCTCGGGGGCGCGGGGGAGGGCGGCAGCCCCGGCCCCCACCCGGCGGGGCCGCCCCGCGGGACCCTCTGAAGGGGGCTGCGCCTTCCAGCCGCCGCTGCGCCCGCGGGGGAGCCGCGTGTCGAGGCAGGAGCTGGGGCTGCTCTCCGGCCCCCGGCCCTGCCCCGGGCTACCAGCGCGGTACCGTCCGGCCCGGGGTGGGCAGCGGACTTTGTCCCGCCGGGACCAATGTCGGACACCGCGGAGCTCCGCGGGGCCGCGCTCCGCGCTCCTTTTGTCTGCCGGAGGAGCTGCGTGCTCGGTTCTGTCCCGGGACCGCGGCTGAGGGGAGAGGAGCCGCTGGCAACTGCAGGGTCAGTGTGTTCTTCAAATTGGTCTGAGATTACTTTCCTTTTTTTTTTTTTTTTTTTTTTAAATACATGTTTTTTGGAAGGACTTTAGAGAGTGTAGTTTTAATAAGACTGTTGCGGCTTTAGGCGTCCCCTGGGACCCCCCTTCAGGCCCAGGAGCATCTCAGTGAAGGTGAAGGTCTGTGGGGTTTGGGAGTCACGCTCACCTGCCTGTGAGTCGGCAGGAGGGAAGAGGTCGGGTTTTTTTTTTAGTATTTTGCTCATTGATTTAATAATGCAAATAATCCTGTCATCACTACTGTCCCTCACATGATCTTGATTGTTCAGAGGCATTCCCTTTAAACGTGCCGTGCGCCAGGTGTTTTACATTTGGCTTTCTCCGCAGATGACCCCCGATGTTTGCTGTCGCTGTTTGTTCGCTGTAGTTGTGTTCAGTTGTGCTCCGTGCGAAAGCGGACACAGCTCTGTCGGTTCCAGTGGGAAGTAGGCCCTGCCTAGAGTAGCGGCGGGACTTGTGCCTGTGGGCACTGGAGAGAAAGAGAGAAATGCTCCTTTGGGAATGACCGACCAGGGAGCACTGAAGGGCTGGGTGTATTTTAAGGTGTTCCTTTTTTTTTTTTAAAGGAAAGATGGTTTTCCTTTGTCTCGTAGTGTCAGTGCCTTGGTGTGGGAAGGCTGCTGCTTACTTAACTTGTTCCTGATTGCAGTTTCCGGGAGCCAAGGTGTGGTAGTGTTTCTGCTTCCTTTTGCAAAACCAGTTATTTTTTTCTGTAATGCTTTTAGAGAGTGTACACTTTACAGTGGAGTCATGTGGAGAAATGATTAGAAGGAAAGGAGGAGTACAGGAAAAATTGTTGTCCCTAATGGTTTTTTATAAAAACGAACAAATTATTGACAAGAAGTTTAACTCTGTAAGTTATCTTCAGAATATCACGGGTAAGCAATGTTGTCAGCGAGAAGCATACGGCAGTAGGGAACCACCCTTCAGAGAACTTGGATAAAAGTATCAAAACTAAAAAGATATTCAGAGGTATTAATATAACTTCATAGCTTAAAATAATAGCCAGTTTATGGATACCCTCCTATGCATTTTGCTTCTCAGCAAAGAAGTTCAGCACTTAGAACAAATTTTTCTTTGTTGTTCGCAGGAGTTTCTCCCAAACCAGCACTTACAGGGAGAGCCAGCTGCTGGGCAATCACCAGAGTTATTTTACAGCACTGAGGCAGGAGGAAGGTGTGAGGGCTTTTTGGGAACTGAATAATGATGGCACTGCATCTAAGGGAGTTTTTTGTTTGTAATGCTTTTTAAGAAAATAAAAATAAATCACACAGTACTCACGTAGATAGCTGTAGAAGTCTTAACAATGGCTAGAGGAAAAAGCTAAGTACATTGTATTTAGAGCAGTCCAGTGAAAAAACAGCAGGCTCTTGTTACTTTAAAACAAATTAAGTTATGGGGTTTTTAAAAATACCTCTTGTATTTCTGCTAGTATACTAAAGCTGTAGTGCCTCAGTTCCAGCTAGCAGTATGTGATTATTGCTACATTAACTGCTTAATGGTATGTAGAGTGCTGTCTTCTTGTTTGTACTCGTTTTGGTGACTTTTATTTTTTTTAAAGATATGTAATACTGGTTTATGTCAAGTCACACTAGATACTATGTCTTATTTGATGGAACGTTGTAATATAAAATTAAACAGTCAATGCTGCATGTAAATGAATACCTTGTCAAAATTTAATGCATTTGCTATCACTTTTGATGCTGTTTTCTAAGATTGTGTCGTTTTAGTTCTGTTTGGTGGTGGTAGTGTCCCAGTTGTTGAAAAATATTTGGAAGGCAGTTTTCTGCAGTCTGTAATTACAGGGATCTCTCATCAAGTATGCTGTCTTAAACTAACTCAGAACTTGTCAGTCCTGTTTGTAATTGTTGCTGACCTTTCCAGAAAAGGATAGTGATCCAGGAAACTTTCTGGCAGCCACCTGATGTGCCAGTGATAGCAAAATGTTGCAGAATAGGTTGGGGAGTGAGTTTTAGTTCAGACTGCCAGTGGCTATTTTTGTCATTATCTGAGGTTCTAGAGATTTGTGGAGCTGTAGCTGCCGTGCTGAGTGATGTACACTGGTTAAGTATCTTTTCCTTGTCTCTCCACAAAAACAATAACTTCACAAGGTAATATGGAGGCACTTTTAAATATTGTTACTTGATGTTGAATATTGTGTCACTGTGTAGTGGAGGAGTGTTGCGTTTGGTGCTGGTATTTGGCAGCCAGCCTTGCTGAAGGCAGCAAGTCACAGGAGTGTGTGCAGCCTGAGCTGCTCTCCGATGGCCTAAATAAGTTTCCCTTGAAAGCTTCCTGCCTGAGCTGTTTTAGGCCTTGTGATGAAGGAAGATTCTCAAAAAAGCGCTGGGAGGAAGCATTGCCAGCAAGGGTGTGATCCAAATATCAACGGGTTTGCTCTCATTTAATAAGTAATGCATATGTTCATTTTTAAGTGTCTCTGCTTTCTGTTATGCTCCTGTTAGGTAGTTTGGAAGTCAGAGAGTTTAGGGCCCCCCATTCAGAAAGTGGGGTGCTTTCCCCTGGGTGTTTAATCCTGTCAGGCCTGCTGTGTACAGGAAGCAGTGCAGAAAGCAGCAAAGCAGTATTTGCTTTGAGAAGCTTCAAAATTATCAAAAGAGAGTGCAGAATGTTTTTTGTTGGGGTTAGGGGTTTTTTTTCCTGCAGATCTATAGGCAGGTTGTTGTTGTTGTAATTGGGCATTTGGGAGGAGATATATATGCAAAGTAGAAATGTATAGCAACTGAAAATGGCTTTGAATCAGTGCTGTCATGTGAAATAATGTGGGAGATATCTGCTAATTCCAACTGGAGTGCAGTTTTTCCAGGCACTGAAACTTGTGCTGAAGTTGGAAGCAGAGTAGCTGGAGGCACTGGCGGTTCTGTGTCAGACTGAAGCTGTTGCATTTGTATGATGTGCCACACCTTCAGCACTGTTGTGCAAATCATGTAATTATCAAAAGTACTCTGGAACAGCTCAGATGTGGTATTTCTCAACAGCTTTTCATGGACTCATCAAACCACAGGGAGCCCTGCCCCACCTAAGTGAGATTGCAGTCTTGTAAGCACACCTGCGGAAGTCTGGAGCAGTTTTCCAACTTTTTTCTGTGTGGTTGAGGATTCATTAGTTGTTCTCACTGGGCTCAGTGGTTGTTCAGTGTAGAATTTGAAGTTCCATCTTTAGAAAAACAACTGTGGACTGATAGGATTGCACCTGCTGAAGTAGAGATTCTGTGATTTTGGGGCTTTTATAAGGGGAATTGCACTTGTAAAGGATGTTTCTGCTTTTCAGATCACTGTCAGTTGAATGCTTTTTCCCCCCATTAAAGAGCATAATTTTGTTAAGTATTGAAGAGCAGTTCTGGCTGTAGACTGGTGTTTCCTGCAAAAGCTGAATATATGTGCCTGGCATCAGTTTTTTGCATTCTGATTTCTGTTGCATAAGAGCTGTAATTGCACCAATGGTCAGAACCATACGTTGGGATTTGGAAATGACACGGGGAATATGAAAACCAGGAGAGCCAGCACCAGCAAGCTTTTTGAGGCCTCATAAACAGTGATTATGCTGAGTTAATGACTTTCTTTGTGTGTGTTTTAAGTTACTGAAATATTTGGTGAATTCAGTTTGTTCAGAATAACCCCAGATATCCCTGAGTGCTTATTTAGATTTGAGATCAAATGTTTTGGGCTGAGCAGAGCTTTCAAGAATATCACTGCACTGTATCAGGCTGCTTTTGATGGGTTTTTTTGTTTGCTGCTTCCCTGCCCACCCCCATCAGATTTGGTTTTCTCAGTTAAATTAGTGTCACTGTTGTGCTTTCACTGGGGTGGATAATGCCATTCTGCCACACTGTGATTTTTGGCTTTGGACCATTGCAGTCAGTGCCAAAACAAGTGTAGTGTACAAGCACAGGTACAGACTTTATCCTCTTGGCTTCCCTTTCCATCCCAGCTGCTTCTTAGTGTTGCTTCTCCATTTCCATAAGTAATTCTGTCTCTGTCTGCTTTTCCAGTTTTATTACTAGAGGTCCTGATTTCTTCTGTCTTTTCATTTTTACTGTAATATAGGAGGAGGGAAAACTTGCTGAAACTGGAGAGGGCTAGGTAGGACCTTATTCCTAAGAAAACTTCAGTTCTCTGTGTGTAGACTTAGGGTGAGTCATGGACAGTGTGTGGACCTAATGGTCTGTATTGTGTGTGTGAGGATTATTTGTCACCCTATACCTGGAAATTACCAGATTTCTTCTGAAATTTAAATAACAAAGTAAATATATTTTTAAAATTACCCCTTTTAATTTAGTAATTTCAATTTCAAAGTTGGGTACTCTCTCACCTTTTCGTTTCTCTGGGTTCCTGCTATGCAGGAATGCTTGTAAGTAACTCTATAGGTTGTTATATCTCCTCAGATTCATTCCCTGGCTGTTGTTTTAAGTTAGCTTGTTAGATTTATGTTCTTTTAGACTCAGACTTGTTTTCTTTAAAATTTTTTTTTTTTTTTTGTTTTTTTTCCCCTGTTTGAACTGGTTACTGATGTGTGAACTGACCGTGGGGTGAGCAGCTACCCTGGCCTGTGAGGTAGAGCACACTGCTTTGGAACCAGTTCTGTTAGAAGATACACATTTATTGAGATAGGATAAGTCTTCATTTTGGTCTCAAGTTAGATGGAAATTTTCTTTTAATTGCAAAAAAGAAGCGAGTCTTTCAGATGCTTAGTATCTTTTACAAGTCAGTAAATTTAAATTGGTGATGATTAATATTTTCTAGATTTTCTTTTGAAAAATGTGTTTATGTTCTACACAACAGTCATAATCTATCACAAAATTTGAGCATTAGATTGGGAAAGAGGTGCTTCAGAATAAAGAAGTAGACATTTAATACGTTACCTTTGAGAAATTAGATCTAATGTTCATGATGATTTGAAGATCAACTTTGAAGGGCAAATTTTACTACTGACTGTTGTAAGTATCCAGTGCTTTGAAATGGCTCTTCAAAGTGTCTGACATTGTGGAAGCAGGATGAGACACTCATGTGTGCATGGCAGACTCTTGATTTTCCTCAGATTAGGGTAAATCTCATTACAGCTGGTTTCAGTGTAGGCAGGATGATTTCACACGCCTTTCCCAGGCTCTTCAGGGTGTGCAGGTGTTTAACAACATCAGTGCGTTATGCTATGTTTGTCTGATGGTGGCAAGGTGCTGAGGCTTGCTACGTTTGGGGTTTTTTGTCACGTGTGTCTGAGATTGACACAGTGAAAGTTTCAGACCCAGTGTTTGGAATGAAGTTAAGCCTTGAGCCATTTCTTATTCGATCAGTAACACTTCATTTAGTACCTTGTTCATGCTTTGCTTTCTGTTTTAACTAACATTCCTTACCTAGGTAAAAAGTGATTAAAAGCCATTAATTAAACTACTCCATGAAGGTTAGAAAGTGCAATTTAATAAAAAATTTGGATCTAAAAACTAGTTAAGGCTGTTCTGATTTATACTTCAGTATTGTTGGAGAAAAGAAATTTTATTGTAGAGTGAATTGGGATTGCTTTATGGTGCCCTTGTTATGGGAGTAGTGTAAGATTTTGTCCTTAAAAGTTATTTTCCTCGATTATAAGAGGATGTGTTAAATGGTACTTTACATGATGACTGCACTTGGCAGTGTACTCATCTCACTTAGCAGTCTTATCTGGTATGTCAGAGCAATCCTCTGGGGTTATCCCCTTCGGAATATCTTGCATCATTTTGGATCTTGTAGTTTGAGATTTCTGTGGCAGATTTAATTACCCAGGTGAATCTCATCCCAGTACCCCCAGGCAGCCTGGCAGAAAAGGTGGTGGTGGTTCTGGAAGTTGGCCCGTCCCGTGATGCAAGCAGGCAGCTTTCTGCCTGGGAAGCAAGGTGATACCCTCAGGTTTGGGATGGGCCTTGAAGGTCCTTATCAATATCAAACAGGGAAATTCTGATTTTTCAAGGTAATTCATAGGTGGGAATATGAGCATCTGCTTATCTGTGTCAAAATAGATGTGTTTTCTGTGAGAAACAAAGGTCAGCCTTTAAAATGTTTAAAAGTTTAATAAGGGATGAAAGGGACAGTCCCCAGTGCTGGGGTGTGTGTCCAACTGCTAGAAGCACACTGTTAACTGTAACAACTCTTCTCATTGCATTGGTCCAATGTGTATTAATGAATATTATATATATTCAAACATTCCTTTGAGTTTACATGTTCCAAGAATTCTTTATCAAGTTTGACCCTTGACCTCAGCTTCTTAGAGTACATATCAAAATGCAGATGGGATTTTGAGAATATTGAGAATTCTATTTCTTCACAAGGCCTGCTGGTCTGTGGTTTGACAGGTACTGTTAGCTGAAGGATCTGTGGTATATTCTTCCTTGTGCTTTTGGTGTTATTTGTCTGGTTTTTTCCAATGTTATCGTACAGATGTTATAGCTATTTTTACAAGTACTTTCAATCAACATTAGCTATTTCACTGTTGGCAGTCAGCTACAAAAATAAAGGCATTAGTTATTATTTTACAACTACAATTACTTCTGCAAAAGTCAGTTATAATACACAGTACATAGCCTCTATTTTAATATTTTGCAAAAGCCTAAACTATAATGTATATATTTATTATGCTAAGATATACAATTTACACAGAGATTAGGGTATTAACCATAAAAGGCTGACAAATTATACTATATCATAAGAGACTACAAACTCTACTGTATTAAAATAATTTACAAAAGCTAATAGTGAAAGACAGTAACTACATAGTTATAAATAACATTTTCACACAATAACCTTGACCTTTTTAATTTTTTAAGGGTTTTACCCTTCAGTTCATGTTTTGATTTGGAAATGTTTTCATCCACCATGCATTTCTTCTTTTTTTGTTTTTGGGGGTCACAGGGATGGTTTAATGTATCTTTTGCTGGTATTGGGGAAGTAGGAATATAATAGTGGCAACTACAAAGAGATTATTACTAGACTAGATTATATAAAGAAAGCAAGAAAACTTCTTTCTGTCTTTCCTGTTTTCCTTTCTATTCCCAGCTTGCATATTTTGACCTGCTATTAATTGCTGACTTGCTCAAAATGACATTACGCTGTTGGCTTTGCTGTGTTTTTTCAGGCTGCTGTCTGAAAATGAGCATTTATGTGTCTTGCTCTAACGTAAAAATAAAAGCATTCAATTTTAAAATATATGTATTTAAATTTGTGTGCTAATTAATTATCAAAGTAGCTGAACAACTAAAAAATGTTTTTAGAGTGTAAAGGAGAAATAGAGGCAGTAATTTTTAAAAAAATGCCTTTGGCTATGCCTGTTCATTAAGATCAGACTGCCTCTATTGTTTTCTTTCTGTCAGTCTGTGTTTCCGTACTTTGCACTGTGCTTTGAGGTAGGATGTGATTTTGGTGGTGTAAGCAGGAAGATCACCGCTGCCAGTCTGCGTTGTGCTGGAAGATGAAATTCCCAGAGAGATGGCGCTGCCGTGGGCTGGGAGCTGAGTGTCGGTGTGCGACCGCAGCGCTGATCCCGCCTCTCTGTCCCGTACCCCGAGCGGCGAACTCGGGGGTCTCATTCTGTAAAAGAGTTCTTCCTATCTCGTGATAAAAAATTGTTTCTGTGGCGCTTCTGGGAGTGACCTGACGTGGGTTTGGCACCTCCTCCCCCCGGCTCAGCCGCTTCCTGGGGACCCGTTTACCCTGCCTAGAAGAGTTTTCCTGCCCTCCTGTCTGCTTTCCCATCGCTGCACTGAGAGTACCGGCAAACAAAAACGCCTGCAGTTTTGTAACATCCCCGTTTCTCAGTGTGGAATTTGGGTTGCATAATCTGAATGCCGAGCTGAAGCCAGTGTGGTTGAGTGTGGGCAAGGGAATTTCAGGCCGATGAAGCTGATCACCTTGCTCTCTGATATTCTGCAGCGTTAGGAGTGTGTTGGGCACTTCAGTGACCTACCTGTTCTGTGAGAAGTTGTGCACCTACCCCTGCTTTATATGCTCACACAGGTGTTTGTATATCTAGATTATGGTTTTCCCTGCAAATGGGAATGGTTCACTGTAACCATGTGAAATTGCTTCTATGAGACTGAGCAATGCTTTTATTTAGCACAAGGAGGAGGAACCTACATGTACAGGTATGCAGGAGCACAAATAATAGTTCACAAACTATCACTAAATGACTTATCTTCTTACTAGAAACCCGATCTTTTGGATTTTAGCTGAAAGATAAAGATGGGGAAGTAACTTGAGGTTTTTTCCCATAGCTGCAAATGAGGGTTGTTTGTTTTTTTCTTTAAATGTTCTTTGGATTTTAATTTGAATTCTCTTATATTTGAATGTGATTTGAGTCAGGCTAGGACTTGATACTGTTGAGACTTTTCTTCATTGTTAAAGAAGGTTTTAACATTTTTATATGTTTAGTAATGCTTATTAGGAGACTTGCTTCCTTGCTTTGATATAAATGTAATTGAAATTTTCTTAATATTTTCTTAATTTTTAATTTAGTTATGTGTGTGTTAGCTCATTTTAAAACAAAGCATTTAAAATAGTATAATTGAAAACTTTTCCCCCTTCTATCTGATTTCATTTTGGCTAGAATGTTGTTTTTCTGAAATATGCAGTGAAGATGTCTTAAAAATGAAAGTTATGCAACATATTGTTAAATAGAATTTTTTTGGTAACAGTTAAGAGTTTACAGCAAATTTAGTGCATGTATGAGCTTCTTTTAATAGGGCAGAGGGAAGGAGAGAAAGAAAAACTTGAAATTAAGTTTGAAAACAAATGGGAGTGTTCTTTAAAACCTGGACAGTAAAACCAGCTGGCTTCTAAGTGTACAACATGCCACTGGTTTTCAAAGCCTGTAATGTTCCTTTTTCCTGCATTCTTTGTTTAGAATGGGACTTTTGTCTGCTCAGGGGTTAAAAAAATACTCTTGCAACATTTACTTCCTTTTCTGGTCACCTGACTTTCATTGCAGTTATTCACCTGGAACTTACTGATCTTCTTAAATATGGAGCTGATGCTTTTCCCAAATGCATATACACTTTAACATTCCCCACCCAAACAAAAAATAAAACCACAACAACCATGCACGTTTAACTCTGTATTTAACTTTGAGGAACCTATTTATAGATTATAAGATAGCATCAGTATTCTTACTGCACCTCTGGATATGTTAAGGCCTACTCTGTCTTTTCAGTACTTTTGATTCCTCTTGAATGTAAACATACAGTAAGGTCAGATAATAAAGCTGGTGTGTACACTTGAAGGAACTGCCTTTTTAAATACACAAATGATTGTCAGAAGCTGGGAACCTGATCAGTTGTGTTGGTATATGTGTGCTTAGTAGTAAGGAACTTACATTGCCTGTTAGGCATTTTACATGCTGCTGGTAAAAATGCTAATGTACCTTGGAGGATACCTGTATTCTTTAGGGTTCTTTGTTTCTGGCAAGAAGTTCATTGTTTTTTTCAATGCCAGAGTGTCTGATTCTGGACATATCCACAGTCTTGACTGATGTTCTGTGATGAGGAAGGCTTGTAATTTTTGCCTTGAGATGCTGTTTATTGTATGTGCTGGTTTATAAGTGAGTTTGTGCGCCAGGAGGAAAGAGTGCACGTGGCTCTGGAATGTTGGGATTTGGTCCATTCATCTTGGTGGAAAATCCTTGGTTCCAGGCTTAGTTTTAACAACTGAGTGTTTTGTGTGGTGGATTTTGAATGTAGAGTGCATAAATATTCTGTGCTGTAGAGCCTGCAGCCTGGGTGAAAGCTGTAAATGCTGGCCTGGGTGAAAGTTTCACTCGGTCTCTTGCTTTGTCTCACTGTTCCCCAAAAGAAGTACTCACTCATGGGAAGGAACTGGCAGCCCTACCTCAGCATTTAGAAGCTGTCTGTAAAGGTCTTTCAAGGATAGGAGGTACGTGCATTAAACTTGGGATGTTCACATCTTGGATGAAAGGGCATTTTGTGGAGAAAACTCCTCTGCTGATTTATTCAGTCTTTGAAGAAACTTGTGCCTGCATCCAGAGGGAGTTCCCGAGCAGTGAATTCCAGCATGGGCAGAACCTTTCTGCATGTAAGCCCAGAGGAGAGACCACATCCAAGGCGTTTGTCTCCTTGATGTTTCTCACAGGTTAGTACACGAGTCATTCCCTACCTAAGAACACCAGCTTTCGTGGATGACACTCAAACACCTGCTGCCTGCTGTATATTACATATGGGAAGTTCTGTGTGTTCAATTCAGAGCTGTTTTGGCAAATCACCTTACGAATTTTGTGTAGAGTGATGGCTTTTGGGATGTCTTCCCCTTGCTGCAGTTAAAATAATTTAAAGGATTAAGGTGTATGGGCTAGTAGGCTCAGTTCTGATCTATGCTGGTAAAATTATTTTGGTAAAAGATTCAATCTCTTGTTCTTATCTGTAAAATGGAAATGGATTTTCTGAAAAATGCTTTGAGTCCTTTGAATGAAAATCTTTGCATTTGAAATGCTGTGACTAAAGGGGGTTTTGTAAATTTGGTTAAATACTTGTACAGAATTTTCTGTCAAATTTCTCCCACCTTTACTTGCAGATTCTTGGAAAGTGTAGCTTTCAGTCTAATTCCTTAGGCCTGGTGTGTCACAGCAGAAGGTTCATGTTTTAACAGGAAGGGGTTTCTCATGTTGGTGTGTGGATTGTTGCTGCTTTTTCCTTTGCATGTTGTTAGTGGAGACTGCCCAGCTCTCTTCTGCTGTTATTGTCAGGTTCTTTAAGGAGCAAAATGGGAGTCCCATTGTTAAATCATAATGAAACAGGACACTGAGAGATTTTTAAGGCAAAATTAAGGTAAAGGTATGGGAAAGGAAAGGTCCATTTCTTGTGACAGTATTATTGTGGGGTTTTTGGATAGGCTCATGGGTGTCACATGGCACAGCATGCTGTACTTATGTAGCTTGGGTATGTGTTTGTCACCAAGTGCTTGTGTTTGTGGGATTATTTCCTCAGCACAGTGTCAGTGTACCACTGCTACCACAAGTTTGTAAATATTGTTCCTTCTTCCTGAGTGGAGCAACAGTGGGGGTTTTTAATTCCGTTTAGCTTGTTTTGGTACAGCTGACCCATTGTGTGAATATAAAGTCAGAGGTCAGTTGGTCCAGAGATGTTTCTGTGCAGGTCACTGTGTTATTGAGGTCTGTAACTGGGCCAGTAACATGGGAGTGCTGCTGCAGCTCTTGCTGAGAGCTGAGCCCAGGCTGGCAAAGGCTGTGGAGACTATTGCAAATAGTTTAGTGACTCTAATCTTGTTTCTAGTCAATGTGCTTTTAACAGAAGAACTAAAGCATTTCTCTTAATGTGCTGATACTTGGTGACCTTTTCTTTAGTGCAGCAGTGAGGGGCTGTTTTAAGCCGTGGCTGTAAGCACAGCTCTGTAGCAGCCCTGGCCCGGGGTCGCTCACGCTGTGTTCATCCCATGGCTGTGCTGCTGCCAGATCTCTGGCAGACCCTGCATCTTGCAGGTTCCTGAACTTGGCTGCTTTACAAAAACTGCTTCCTGTGTGTCTCTTCCTTTTCCTGCTGCTTTTTTCTATTACCAGTTTTACAGCTATGCAGTGTGCTGTTTAAACAAACCCATTCATTCCACAGGTCTGTTGTATATTTTTACATAGCTGTAACTTTCCTTCAGTGACAGTCTGCATCTTTGCTGTGTAAGAAATGCAGTGTTTGCCAGGAGCAGTCATGCTTCACACAAGTGTGCTTGGAGTCAGTTTTCAATGAGAAAAAAAGTCAAGCACGAAAAGTACATATTTGCATAATAATGGGGGTAGGATGGAGTGGGGACCCTGTGGTGACAGAACACCAGATTGATTAGCCTTATCCTGCTCATTCTGTTTGGCATAACTCAGTGAACCTTATCCAGGTGATTTGCAAAACGTGGGAGCTGCACGGATGTCTCTGAGTGTTCTCAAAGTTATGTATGAATCTTTACTCTCCTGAGGATGGATTAATAATTCCTCTTCATTTAGAGAGGGCTTTGCAGACTGTGTAACATATCAGTATTCAGGTTTTACTCAGAGAAATCGTTCTGTAAAAGAGTTCTTCCTATTACATGATAAAAAATTGTGTTTCTAAGTTTCTGCATTAAGATGATTTTGATGTAAGGTGGCAAATGGCCTCAGATAAGATTGTGGCATTGCAGCTTTGCTTTCCCTTTTCTTTTGACACGTTAGTGTCATCTTTGCCTGACCACTTGAATCTATTCTAAAAATACAGCAAATTGAGGCAGTTGTTAACTGTTTCAGTAGCCAGCTTTTGTCCAAGCTGAGAAAGCAGCCTTGGTCTGTATAACCACTAAATAAGACAGATCATTTTTGTAATGGGGTTACAGTGTGTGTACATAACTTTAATCCAAAGTAAGGGATGCTAATGTAATGCTCCCCTCTCTTTTTAAAACAGTGCTTAAAGAAAAACAAATCAAACCTCCAAATCACAATTGGAAAGCTGATTATGGAGCCAATATATCGGTACCTATACAAATGAAAATAGTTCCTCATGATTTAGTGTGTGTGACCTGAAAGTCCAGAACACCCAAATCTGTTTTAGGGGTCATCATCCAGGGCTGTGTAATGTTCTTCAAATTGAAAAGGGATTTGCTGTGGATCACTCTCTCTCACTTCTGGCCTACTTTGAAGCTTACTGTATTCATGTCAGTACCCCATCTGAAAGGAATAATGTGCAGTGTCTTTATACATGAAGCCAGACTGTCTACCTCTAGTTTAGATTAGGAGTAGTTCTGGACAGTGGCTGTGATTTTGCTGTGCGTTCCATAGTGCCTGTCTTGATAAAGTCCTAAGTAACGCCTGAAACTTCCAGTCTAATTTAATTTATGAAGTAGGAAGATGAGAACTGCTTCAGGATCTGAACTGAGGAATGCCTGGAGAGCCAGCCTTCAATGCAGTTATCTGCTGAGCCAGCCTCAGAGAAATACAGAATGCAATCTGCAGCAGAACAGAGCAATTGGAGGTCACAGATTTAACTCTGGATTCTGTGTTTAATCTTAGTGGGAGTCACTTCCATGTGGTGTGAGTTCATTGTGGGTGGAGATGTTTGTGCAGAAGATAAACTACACATTTCTGATGTGATGCAATTGGGGCAAAGTTCTTCCTAAAAGTTAAAGTAAACAAATGAACCATCTTTTCCTATTCCCTGATAGGAAAGATGGAAAATTTTAGTGTATGCGATTTTTGTTTGGTTTTGTGCAGAGGTTGGACTTGTTTGCTGGCTTTGTTCAGAACACTTAAACCTGCAGAATGAGCACTCCTCCAGTATAATTTAACACTTGACAAACAAGCAGTACAGGTATTTAAAGTACCTGAATGTGAAATGGTAATTGTCTGGTAGGGGTGGAAAGTAGGAGTAATAGTTTCCATCATAATGCTTTGACCTACTGGTTGAGAACCCGTTCCATGCATAGATGATAACATAGTGAAAGCAAACATGTTATTTCACAGTGGGAAATTCTGCTAGGATTTTAATCCTAGGAAGATCTTTTTTGTGTTCCTGGCATGGAAAGTGTAAAGTAGTGCTTTCTTCAAACAGCACTTAAACACAGATTAAGTGCATGAATGGTTTTGGCTTCTTTTTCTTTCCTTCTGGTTAATATTTTACATTGTTGTTTGTAAATTCAAGCAAATAATATTGTATCAGGATAGACCAGTGGTTCCTTTAGCTCATTTTTAATTGGTCATAGCTGGTTTTAGGATCTTCCCTTTCTCTTCTGTTTGCCAGTGTTAAATTTTTGGTTTCTTGGTAATGTTTTGGTCAAATTAGACAAACTTCTTCCATGTTCCTGAGTTGAAATGTAAACCAAAGCAGCTCTGCCTGGCTGCCCTCTCTCTATTGCAAGATGACCATCACAAATGTGGGAACAAGCAGCTTTAGAAATAGAAAAGTTGGGTTTTGCAGAACCAATGCCAGATAACTGAGACCTGTGAGAAAATCTGTTTCTCCAGTAAAGAAGCTGAAGGAAGCAGTTCTGGAGTCTTGACTAAAGACTTTGAAGAAGTTACTTCATAAAATCTTTCTGGAGAATGTGCCTTTCCCCCCCACATAACACTGCAACATTCTCATCTTAAACGTGCCTTGGTTTTTTAGCTTTTGAATTGAAATGCGGCAGCTATTTGTAATAATAAATTCAAATGCAGAAAACAGTTGTTTAAAAAGCAGTGTACTCTTTTTTTCCCCCACCCGATTTAAATCAAAAAGGTAAAATCTGGTAGTGGAAAAATGTATTAGCTCTTCTAAATAGCTAAGCTTGCCAGTTCTCTGCTGAATCAAAATTGACCCCTTCCATTAAAAATGAACATTTAATTTGATAAAGAAACCACTTTTCTTAGCTTGGTTTTCTCTGATAGTAAACTGTTGAGATCCAAGACTATGTACCGTGGTTTGTAGCTTGGTGAGCTGTATTTTGGGTTTTGCTAGAAGTCCTGCATTAGCCTGCTCAGATGATCCTGTCCTGGAGCAGCTTTGGTGCTGCTTCAGTTCTTGTTTTAAGAAAGGGAGGGGGGTTCTCAACCTTTCCCACAGTGAATAACAACATAAGTCATTTACATGTACAGCCAGGGTCAGTCCTGTTCTCTTTGTCTTTCTACCCCCTGGCCTCAGACCCTCAAGCTCCCAATGCCTTTTCTTTCCTCTGTGACTCTTCACTGGCTGTTCCAAGCAGCAGGAATTTATGAGGTGTAAAATTTATGGGTGTGGTATCATACACGTTCGTATTTTGGGGATAATCGAAGTTGTATTTTATTTTTGTTTTCTAGCCTTGTAGTCACGTACTTTGCATTTTATTTATTTTTCTCATAGTATTAGTTGGGTATTTGGAAGTGTAATAATATTTTTGTAAATTCTGTGGTAATGGATAGTTGGTAACAATTTTATTTCATTCCAATCTAAGTGTTGTATTTCATAGCTCTCTTTCAGTGATCTCCTGGGTTGGAATTAGAGTTGGAATATCCCTACCCTGGGATGGCCATCGTTTTTTAGTGTTTGCCTTTTTTTGGGGGGGAGGGAGGGGGAGGTTGGTTGGGGTTTTTTTTGTTTGTTTAAGTGCTTTAGCTTAAAATATCCATACTTTAAATTTTCTAGATTTAAAATGTGACAGCCAAAAACTTAGATCTTCTGGTGTCCTGAGTAGATTGTGAAGCGCAGCACTGGTGTTACATTTTAACCTTTCAGCTGCTTGTGCAGGACTGAGGGTGAAATCATTATGGATAAATTCTGTATCAGCACTGCAGTGTAGGAATTCACATGGTATAAATGGTCTGTATTAGCATGCATTGCCCAGTAATTTATTCTGTGTGCTGCCTTATCAGATTGCCATGCTTCTTGCAATATCTCCTGTAAAATGGTTTCTTGTAAAACAAGTTTTATGAAACAGAAGTGCCATAGCTTTTTATCCTGTGTTCAAAAGAAAAAATTGGAAGGTTTGCCAGTGTTTTTGCTGTTCTGATATTGTGTTTTAAAATCAAGTAGACTTCATTTGTTTGACATGTTTTTTTTAAATCTTTTCTAGTGTGCCGGTCAAATAAAAGTCCCTGGGTCTGTCTGACGTGTTCGAGTGTCCACTGTGGAAGGTGGGTACAGTGTTAGTGTGCAAATCTAATCACACCTTTATCTTTCCCCTTTGTTGCTTCACTCTGAGGCAGTTAGTTCAAAATTTCCTTGAAATAAACCTTTAACATTGTATGTTTATGCTTAACATGGTTCTTTGCTACTTTAGGAGAGTCCAGAGATTATATTCAAGATTTTAAAGTAAAATGGGCAGTAAATTTGATTGCGCAGTTCCAAAAGTGTGTGGAGAGCTGATAGTTTAGTGGGTTCTGTGGAAGATGTTTCTTTTGTGATAAGATGAACACATAAGAGTTGTTGCAAAGCCACAAGTTGGCACAGCTTATTTTGAGAGAAACTGCAACTATTTAGCTGAGACTGAAAATAGCTTAAATGTACTGCAGGGTAGTTTTGGACCTAAAGTTATTGCCATAGCATGTAAGGAGTAGCTGCCATCAGAATTCCTTCTGGCTTCACCTTGGTGTCTGTATTAGTTGAAGTACACCAAATAAATTGTGAAGGAATTGTATAGTCAATGCTGTTATTTATAAGTCAGGATAATTGTAGAAAATGTGCTGCTACATAAATGTTTGAGATGCACATATTACTGGAATGCAGTTAGTATTGACATTTAGGCAGTATCTGAGGTGTGAACATGACTTCTTCTGTTGGGTAACATCTGGGCTGGTGTGCTGTTATTCTGGGAAAGCATCATTACACATAGTGATTTTGTCTTTGAAAGTGGTTTGAATGAAACTCCAGGTTTTGGTTGTTTGATCTGGGTATCACTAAGGGCTACAGTTGTAATAATGTGTCCTATTAAGAGTTTTTGACACTGACCCTTTTTCCCCCTCTATTTACCTATTTAATAAATTTATTCTTGGTGGCAGCTAAGAGAGGGAGAGATATTTCATGGTGTGCAATAAATAATTGGAATATTTTAATTGTTACTAATCTTAAAAAAATTACTACTCCAAATAGCCTTTCTTATGTGCAGTTGGTAGATATTGAGTCAGTTATTTATGCAGGTTTTTTTTGTCTTTCCAAACACCTCCCATCCTGAGAATGGAAAATAACTGAATGAGAAAATAAAATACACCTTAGGGCTCTTTTTTTTTTTTAATTAAAAGTGCTTAATTTCCTGTATATCAAACTTTGAGCATGAAAATGCTCATTGTGTCAGCAAAAGAGCTGCAGGATTTTAGATTTCTTATTCCCTTACGTAACAACCAGCTCAGAGCCCAAGTTCATGAACTCGATGTCTGTAACATTGAATCATGCTGCAGAGTGGGAAAGCTGAAAATGGGAGCCAGCTCTCTGTTCAAGGGATCCCAAATACAAGTGCTGGGGGAGAAAAGGTGGAGCTGTAAGAGGAGTGTGTGTGAAGGCAGCACAGAGAACTGAGGGCACTGCAGGTGTGGGAAAAGGGGGTGCAGGATTTTCTCAGTTGTGGAAGTGCATTAATCTGTTAGGAGCACAGATCCTGGGATTTGGTCAAGGAGATGGAGGGGCCAGGTTGGACCTCAGGAGAGACTAAAGGGGGAAAACAGTAGAAGATTTGGCCAGTGTTTTCACACAAATCAATTGTCTTTTTAATGCTGTTGTAAATATTGGATGCCTTTTTTATTCCTGTTTTTTTAATGAAAAAAAGAATTTATTAGCTCTTCAGAAGTATAAACGTCTTTCTTTTACATTTATTTTAGATATGTGAATGGCCATGCAAAAAAGCATTATGAAGATGCACAGATTCCTATGACCAATCATAAGAAAACAGAAAAACAGGAGAAAGTTCAGCATACTGTGTGTATGGATTGCAGTAGTTACAGTACATACTGGTAAGGGTTTAAACACTGTAATTTGACAACTTTTTATATACTAGAAGGTGAAAAGATCAGACTCTTGTGCAGTATTATATTACACGCATTTTTGAGCATTTAATCTTTTGCTTTCCAGACCTGTCTTTTTGGAACACTCTGCTTTTCCATGTGTATTGCAGCACTGTACAGTTACTGGCTATAACTAAACTCTCACATGTCAATTGTCTCAAACAGAGAAGAAACCTTCTGAAATAAGTGCGATGGGGTTAGGAGTTGTTTCTTTTTGCTTTGGGGTATGTGGAGACCCAAACCTCTTAATTGCAAAAGCTGTTTGGTTGGTGTTGCTCCTTCCATCAAGCTGGTGAGCCTTTCACATGTCCTTTATTTGTCAGAATTCAGAAGGTAAACTATTACACTAGAGATTACACTGTCCTAGAGATCTGAATTCGAGTTGTGTTTGTGCCTGTACTTTCTGTGAGTCTGGGAAAGTGGCTGATCCTGTTGGGAAGCAGCATCAAGTCTCTAACAAGAGTAAGGAAAGCAATCAGAAATGTTTCTTGAAACCGCACAGTGGCCTGGGCTGATTCCTTCTGTGGGGCTCTTGCAGTGTGATATGCACTGTTTAGGGAAACTTAATATTGATGCTGCTAATGTTGCATCCCCCATGGTCCTTGTACAGAGGGCAAAGACTGGGAGTCAGTGGAAAGCTCTGCTTTTTGCCTCAGCATCCTCCATCCTCTTCCTCCTTCGGCAGACCTGTTGACAGGTGCTTCCCCATTTGCAGCTGCCCCATGGTTTCCCGTGTGTTGTTGCTTGTGCAGTGTGGCAGAGCAGGATTTGAGCAGTGTAAATCTCAGGGAAATCCCTGTTACAGTCTTGTAAAATTACTGGATATGTGGCTGCTCTAATGGGTATTTTATTCAAATAGCTGGGTGTCTTTTGGGTAGTTCATTAAGGAAAAAAAGTCTGTTTTATGAAGTAGCTTTATGAGGAATGCTTCTGTAACAAATATTTTTATCCCCTGCAAGTAAAACCCCAGTTATGTGATTTCACCTGAAGAAATGTTGTTCAGAGCAACTAAAAAACTCCTTAGATGGTGGAAGCACCTGTAGGTATTTAAGCATAGACTAAAGGTTTGAGTAGCTTTGTGATGTAGGGGAATTTTGCTTTGTTTGCATTTTATTTTAATCACTGGCATTTTTATCTGCTCCTGTGTGAATACCTGAGAAAACAGACAAGTTTTCCAAGGGGTAAATTTGCACAGGTTACCAGCATTGCAACAGCTATGAGAAGCTAGTTTCACTTTCCCAATCAATACTGCTAGCAGCTGAGTTCTCTGTTGTGGCTTTCTGTTTTGTTTGAATTATACCCTGTCTTCCAGTCATTCTGAAGGTAATAATCTGTGGAGGAATTTTAGCAGGGTATTTAAAGTCTTTGATTGTATCTCCATTATGACAAATAGTGTTGTGAACTTGCTGAGGCTTGGTGAGTTACAGCAGCAAGCCCGAGCACCCTGCTGACCTTATCCCAAAGCCTGCAGTGTGTGGGCATTGCAGAATGCTGTGGGATCTCAGGACTGAGGTGCCGAGTCACCGAGACCACCCTTGGGGGGCTCGGGAGTCCTGGAATGTTGCCAGAAGTGCCTGGTGGCTGGACTTTGATCCTACACAGGAGACGACACCTGTATGAGGACAGGAGGGTTTCACCGGGGTGAATGGTGAAGGGATTAGTTAGTTAGAGAGTGAGACACAGGGTTTAGGATTTCTGTATACAGGGGGGTTTAGAGAAGTAAGATGGAGGAATTGGGGCGTGTCCTGTCCTTCTTCCTCTTCTTCTTCTCCTCCATCTTCTGTGGTGATGGTGGCACTTTGGGATTGGTCATTACTAAAAGTGCACTGGGCAATAAGGGTGAAAGATATTGGGGAAAAATGATAAATATTGTATACGCAACTTTGGGTATAAAGATAGGTGACCGCCCGGAGAGAGGGGTGTGTGCTCATGGCTGGCTGCTGAGCAGAGCTCTGTCGGGCCAAGAGAAAATCTTTTAGATAAACAATTAATAAACACCGAGACCGAGAAAAGAACTGAAGCCTCTTCTCGTCCTTTGAATCGCGGGCTGCCCCAAGGCCACCCCGGGCCTTTCCAGGCCATCCAAACAGCCGAAAACCAGACAGAATGCCAGCAGCCAGACCGGGGGCTGTGGGAGGGGCTGCTGAGCCCAGCCCTGCTCCTGGGGAGCTGGTGTTTGTGGGAGCACAGAGGGGAGCACTGCAGCGTGTCGTGTCTCTTCTGCTGTACTGAGGGCTGAGGCATCTGTGGGTGAACTGGAACTGATTGTAGCCAGCTTTGCCTTGGGGAGTTCCTCTTGTGTAGGTAATTCACCAGCAAATTATAACTCCTGTGCTAATGGGAAGGTGAGCAAATTTCAAAAGCAGTTAATCTTTGCTTTCATTTAGGATATTTCAGGTTTTTCCCACATGATAATCAGGGAAAGATACTTGAATTTGTTACTGTGCCCAGTTGAAATGAGCACAGAAGTTTAAAGATGAAACAGAAGGCATCCAGATCAACTTTTCCCCCTTTATTTTGGACAGTACTGTGGAGGCTGCTGCCAGTTAAAGCTAATAGTTGGCTAAATTTGAGACATAATTAGGTATTGTGGGGAGTGAATGGGCTTTCAATAGCTTTGAAAAGCCTATTTGGGAACTGCAGGGTAGACATGAATCCAGTAGGCAGTCCTGAGTTTATGCCATGGTGGTTCTTTTAAGTGAACCTTTATATAAAGATGAATATTTTATGCTACCAGGGTGGGCTGCCTCAATAATTTGAAAGTCAATAAAATACCATCCTAAGACTTAATTGAATTTTATTTCTACTGTACAAA
Organism: Zonotrichia leucophrys gambelii; assembly: GCF_028769735.1. Lineage (NCBI taxonomy): Eukaryota > Metazoa > Chordata > Aves > Passeriformes > Passerellidae > Zonotrichia > Zonotrichia leucophrys. The sequence goes on along the minus strand of NC_088180.1, from coordinate 5,270,027 downwards.
TAATGCAGATATTTTGATGCAGTGCTGGCTTTTATATTTTTGTGTGCAGTTCTGTTTACTGCACAAAGTTGAGCATGATGCTCTTACTCCATTTTTATCTTATGGATCCCAGTTTACTGTGTTCCTTGGCTTGCATGATGGTATCAGTGAGCAGGCCTGTTTGGGCTTTCTGAGAAGGCAGCATTTGATCCTTTGCCTTCCTTTGGCCATGCCATAACCTGTAATGCAGTCTTTGCAGAGGGTTTTGTTCTTTGCTTACTCAGTCCTCCTATTCAGCTGCTCAGTTTTACCAGTGGAAGAGTTGAGAGAATTTGTTAATATTTTGTTACAAGAGTACAGCTCTCTTCTTGATTCTTTGGTCGCTTTTGAGACAAAAGGTGCAATACTAAACACTCAGACTAAATTATATTTGAGACCTTAGCTGCTGAGAGTCCTGAATTCCACTTTTTGGAGGTAATCAGCCTTTCAGTTAGTTCTAAAGTACTACACACAAAGAGTTTGCAAGAAGTACAGATCTTTTTTGTCTTCAAACTGTCAGAGGGTGCTTTCTCATTCTGTGTTAGGGGTTTTTTTGTGCATGAGAAGTAAAATGATACATGTAAGAGCCCCACTTTCCTGAAAGAGGACTCTTGTAAATTGGTTTTCTCTGTGCTAGTGCACAGACAGTTGGCACTGAAGAAGAAAGGCTCCCCTGTTGATATATTTGCATAATATGTTTCCTGTGTTCATTTAATCCCAGACACAGTTTGCAGGTCAGATTTCTCATCCATTACCCTCCTTGTTACCCCTTAAAGGGACACAGCTGTCAGGGGTGTGTGTGTGTATTCCTGGCTGGTGTAAAAATAACCAACTGTCAAGGACTTAGAAAAATTCTTTTTTAGTCTCTGTGAAGAGGGTTCTCTTTAAAAAACAAACCAGACTTACTGTGCTGGTGCCATGAGCATTGGAAAATGAGGTTGCTTAGTCCTATTATTTTGCATTCTACAATCAGTGAAAATAAGAGTAAAAAGCCTTTTATCCAGACAGTAAAACCTGAGCTCTTTGTTGATTCACATAAGGTGTTGGTATAACTAAGGAAACCTTTTCTTAATTTTTCCTCTCCTGTAAATTCTTCAAATCTAGTCAGGGCTTTTAAACACAGCATGAAGTTCTGTCCCTCCTAAGCCCTGTAACAGCAGTAAGCACTCATGTTCCCAGAGCAGGGCATATATTCACTGGCTTAATGCCATTTTAGAAGCAAAGGAGGCTAGGTCTTGGAAGTAGCAGAGGTACTAAAAATAGAGTGTATAGAGGAAAATACTGTGCCAAGCCATATAAGGGACCCTCTGCAAGGTATAGAATTTGTTCTGTGTTGTTGCTGTAGCTACTGTATCCAAAAAAGGTATTTGTTAATTTGCAGTAATCCTGAGGATCATAAATTAAGCAGCTGTTTTGAATGGCAGCTTCACATATAGGATGTAATTTCTCAGCAGTTTACCCTTAAGGTGTGTGGGCTTAGCAAATTTAAGTTACTAAAACATTAACTACTTCTAAATCCGTTTACTTTGTTTATCCAAAATAGTTTGGAGATAATGCTGTTATTTCTAATAGTTGTGCTGAATCCTCAGTGTTGCAAGAGAGGTTTTTAAAAAATCTGTCTATTAAAAAGAGAAATAGAAGATTGTCTTGATTCTAAGTGAAACTTTAAATTACTTTTCCAGTGTTGGAAGGACCCTGACATTTACTAATGTATTTGTTTTTATTCTTCCATCTTGGGGCATGTACTAAAGTGGTGTGTAAAAATAAGGTTAATGTAATCTTCAGGGCATGGGAGCAATGAAATTATCCTTCAGCAATAAGTTCTCATTGAAGGTTTCAGTGAGCTTGTACCTGCTTCCATCCCCTGTGTTCTCAGCAGTAGCTCCAGCATTAGTGGCAGTGTGGCTGTGCTGGGGCAGCTGCCCTGCTCAGCAGTCCCACACTGCATTGGCTGCCTGGGCCTGACAGCTGTCTCCTGTGGCAGTGCCAAGTGCAGGAGCACCTCACCAGGTTCTTGTAGGTAGCTGAAACAGCTGACAAGGACTGTCTGAGATGTGGCTGAAAAATAAGCATATTAACAGACTTCTCCCTCCCAAACCAGCTTGGTCTGTGGCCATCTTTAAAAATGTAAAAGAAGAAATACTGGTGATCTTACTAATTTCTAGATCTTGTGTAAGTACCCATAATGTTGTCACAGGCCCCCATCTGGGTGGTAATTAGCATTGACTCCATGATTCCAGAAGGCTGATCAATCACTTTATTTTACTGTGCTTATTAGGAAACCCATTGCCCTTACAGACAGTCACGATACAGATGGAGCCAACTGGTCCTTCAATCCAAACACCATCACCAGTGGCCAATTAAGAAACCATCCTTTGGTAAACAAATCTCCATAACACATTCCACGTGTTCACAGCAGCAGGTGCAGCAAGTGAAGATAAGAATTGTTTCTCATTCTTTTCTCTGATCTGCTCTCAGCCTTGCCCAGGACAATGCCTAGGACAGCTGTGTTTTCTGTCTGTGGCCAGAGAGCTGCTGCCACACCATAACTGCTGCCTGCAATGTTTGGCTGTCTTGAGATGCCTCAGGTTAATTTCTCTTCTTAGAGGGAAAAATCAGAGGTGCTGAACACACTGATCTTAGGGGCTCCATTCAGTGGCAAGGACCTTTACTTTCTCAACTCTGTAGCCTTTTCAAGAATGTAGAGTTCGTAGTAACCCTGGCAATACCTGCAGATTTATGCACAAAGAGTGTTGGGAATTCCAGTTGTGCCTGAAGTCAGTAGCTTCATTGAATTAGGAAGCAAATGTGTATCTGCTCCAGCAGAGGAACAGCCTGAGGTGATGATGATGATGATGATGTATTTTGCATTTGAGTCATTCTTGTGCCAAAGGGAAAGGAGAGACATAGCTACAGTTCTGATATTAAATATATCCAAAGTTAGTTTTCCTCACTTGTTCACTTGCCTGCCAAAATTTGAAGCTGTAATTTGACACTTCCCAGTATGTACAGAAACTGATGAGTGATTGAATGATATTTGTGGTTAAGCACGAGGTGCAAGTTGCCACAGACTTCTGGACTGACTTTGGAACACTCAAGCGATCTCTTGGTCCATCATCTTCCCTGGTGTTTTTTCAGTAGCACAGACTTTTATGTTTTGTATATATCTGTTCAGCACTTCAGGTTTCAGTGATAACTTACAATTGTAAAATAGTTTAAAAATTAATAAAAGCTTTGTATTCTGTTTACTAGGGGTCAGTTGATCATTTCTGATGAATCTGTGGATAGACTATTAAGTCTGCTTTTCCTTACACTATTTCAGTTTTAGTTGAACTAGAATTCTGCCTTGGGCCAGGCAGTGCATCATGCTTTTGATTTATAATAAAGAACTAACCTAGCAGAAAACCCATGTAATAAGATGGTTCCTGTACCCTCTTCTGCTGGAGGGGTTCCTTGGAGGGAACCAAGCTCAGTGTGAGGTGTTGTGCTCCCCAGTTCTCATAATCTTTCACTGGATCCCTTTGGTGCTTTCCACACATAGGCCTGTGTGGTTTGATCTGCTTCACTGAGGTGCTTGGCATATTCTGAAAAATGTTTCTCTTGCAGTTATCGTTGTGATGATTTTGTAGTCAATGATACCAAGCTGGGCCTGGTACAGAAGGTCAGAGAGCACCTACAGAACTTGGAAAAGTAAGTAGTTTGTTTGCACCCAGACTGCCTTGGGCAGACTTGTAATAGTGCATCATGGAAGTGGTATTTGTTTCATATGTGTATATGTATCTAATTACATCTGTCTTACTCCTTCTGTGTATCTGACACTGTGTTTAAAAACCTTTTCATCACTGAGAAGCAGAGGTGCAGAACAAATGGATTTGATTGATCATGATTGTATCTCTTGTTCTGTTGTCAGAATTTTGTCAAAAAACCAGAATAAGTTTTTTTTATCAGAGAAATTCAATAAGTGCAGGTGGAAGTAGTCTTCATATTAATTGTACAGTTTGATTTGCTGGCAAAAAGATTAGGAAGACTTATGAACTTGGAAGTGCACAGGAGAGACATTTTTTCCTTTGTCTCTGTCTGATGCTGTTCCACTGTAAAGCAGATAATCTGATCCTGGTGGCATATGTGCTGTGGCCAGTCCTAGAGAGCAAAAAGTGCTTGCACAGTTGGCCTGAAAATCTTACCTAATGCCAGGCAGAAATGTGGGTGTGTTCAGTGCTTCCATGTACATCACAATGCCCCTGAGCTGACACAGGACTCCTGCTACGAAATTCCTGTCATCTGGGGAAATCTCTGGATCCTCCCTGAGTTAAGGGTATCAATTACTTGGTAGGTTATATTAATATTTTCATTATTTTCTTTTGATGGCCTTGTCAGGTACATTATGAGATGTAAAGATGTTTAAGTATAATGAGAAGTGAATTGCAAACATCCAAGCAATGTAACTTCTTGGGAGGGAAAAGATACAGTGCAGGCTTCCATTCTGTGTAATGGTACTTTTTGAATGCTTGGAGGGCATTTTAATAAAAAAGAAAGGAAAAGGAAAAAACCTACCAACCAAACCTTGAAACAAGCTATGATTTCAGCATCAAATTAAAGAGAAGTCATCAACTGGTTTAATTGAGGGGCCATTAATTTCCATTGATGTGCAAAAGACTAAGCAATTATTTTTGTAACTTAGTCTTACACAAATGTTAGAACTTCATGTATTTTTCTTTGAGTAGGAGAAGTCAGTTATAATACACAAGTACTAACATTCCACATATTCTTGATTGTTGGTAACTTAATTTTGTTGTGATTTTTTTTTAAGTTGTATTTTTAAAGGCTTGGATGATTTTCCTGACAGAACAACTTAATTTCTTTGACCTAGGAGAAGGATGAATATTTTAGATGACAAGTAGCTGCTACTAAGGCCACTCTAGAAGGCACACATCCCTGAGCAGAACACCCCACATAAACTTTCTGGAGGGCTGTGGGGCTGTGCCCTGAGGGAGGTGCAGCCAATTTCATACTGCAGCAATGGGGAGCCTGTTTGCTGTCAGTGACAACTGGTGACAGATGGAATCACTTTGTTGAACATGAGTTGATTTTCTCTGGTCCATTCCACACAATACGTTGTTTTTCTGGTAAATAACCACTTATAATTGTTTTCCAACAGTTCAGCCTTTACATCAGACAGACATAGGAAAAGAAAACTATTGGAAAACTCATCTCTGAACAGCAAGTTATTGAAAGTAAATGTAAGTACAACAGATCTGGTACAGTGAGTTAAAAGGGTTTTTGTAAACCAGCTGAGGTTTATGGTTGGCCTAGACCCAAACTGTTCTTGGTGCTCTTTAGCATCTTCTGGCCACACACCTGAGAAGCCCTTTCACACAGAAACATGGCTGATGCTCTGCTGCATTTCTGCTGGTGTAGACTGAGCCTTCCTGGGCTTTAGAAGGGTTTCATGTCAAGACAGAGCTTTGGTTTTCTGAGCAAATAAGGAGCTTTTGTCGTTTTCTGGTTTTTTGGGTTTTTATTGTCCCAGGTGCAGAAGGCAAAGGAGGAGGTACATTCTTGAGGGAGGCTAAGAGTAATTGTTAGGAAAAAGTAAAAAATGTTACCAGTTTTTTAAAGAAAACTTGCTTTCAAGAGGAACTCTGGACTGTTTTTAAGCTTTTCTTCTCCTCATTTAATCTTCCTGCTATTTTAACTTCAGATCTGCAGGATAGCACCCAGGAGAGGCCGAAGGGCTGCATCATTTCTTCCAAACAAAGAATGTCGCCAGTCAGATGTCTCTTTTGTGCAGATTGGATTACGGCAGTTTTCATAATTTCTTCCAGAATTTGAGGATGGAGAGGGGAGATACTGACCCAGCTGTATTCAACTGGTTCATTTTCACCCTTGGGAAAATGGGGGAGAGATGGAGCAGAGCTTTTGGGCTGTGGGACAGCAGTGTCACCAAAAGCAGCTGGAGCAGCAGCTCCTTCAGCCGGAGGAACAACTGGGGTGGAGCAGAGCAGTTGGTTGCTGTTGGCAAAGTCTGGAGGGGTTTAGCTACTTTAAAAGATGCACTACTACAGTCAGTTCAGGGTTGTCTGAATGTGCTGTCTGCACTTCCTGCACTGTCCCAGTCTTGCAGAGATTGAGGAAGCCTAGGAGAAATAGTGGGGCTTTCTTGCTATGGCAGTACACAGCATCATTTCTGTTTGGAAAACTGAAAGCCAGTAAAAACCAAAAGAAAAATTCCAGGCAACATTTAGATAAGGACAAGACAGACTTACAAAGCTTGAACTAAATGCTTATTTTATTCTTCCTACTCTTTGCTGTTTTGTCAGTTTTATTAATACTTCAGTATTGCCTCTAACAACAGATTCTTTTTTATTGCTGGCTTATTGAAGCTTACCTTGAGCTGCAGGGGCAATGCTGCATCAGTGCTGTGCTGTAGCACTTGGGGCAAGAGAGAAAAGAATGTGCTCAGGACGCTGTGGTGTTTGCACTTTGAGATACTAAAAGATTTTAAAAGCCCAGCTTTTAAATTCTGTTAGAATAATGAAGAATGCCCAGAAATTTGATGAACTTCCAGTGTGGTATTTTGTGGACAGTGGAATGTGTCCAAATGTTGCAGATTCTAGAATCATAAATGCAGTGTTGTCCACATTTTTCTTCCCTTTCCTTCCCACCCACCCTGGAGATAATTTGGTGAAAAGCAGGCACATCTGTGGGTTCATTGTTCTGGGCTGTAAATGATGTGTATTTTGCTTCTCTTTTTTCCTCTTATTTGCACAGTCTAACTTGACTGTTTATTTCCCAAATAAATGCTGTTGTCTTGTCTTTCAAAAACCCTTCTGGCCACCACAGAATCCCACTGAGACTCACACTGGTGACTTAAAAACAACCTGGAGGTGGCCGTACTGTGTTATTAGACATGGGAAAACATGGATGAGGATTGGTACTTTAATTTTCCAAAGGCACTGTAGGGAAATTGCTGTCCAGTTCTCACTGAACACTATTGGAGTGTGAATATTTAACATACATACACACACACAAATCCTTGGCAAAAAGGGCCTGTGATTAACTGTATTGTCCTATTCTAGATTTATTTGCACAGGAAAAGATGTAGTACAGTTTTCTCTTGATAGGAATGAGTAAGAAAGTTTTCATGTCAAGATGGAGCTTCAGGGCAGTTGAAGCTGCTGCTGAGGGGTTGCTTTAGCTCTGCAGCTGCACTCAGTGCAGTTGTTGTTGTTCAGATCTGTGCTTGATCCGACAGTGCTGGCTCTGCAGGAGGGATGTGGTGGAGCAGTGATGAATGTTTCTGTAACCTGCCTGTTCTCATTCCAGGGAAGCACCACTGCCCTTTGTGCCACAGGCCTTCGGAACCTGGGGAACACTTGTTTCATGAATGCAATCCTTCAGTCGCTCAGGTACCTTCCCCTGCTCTCCCACCACTCTCAGGGGGCTTGTGTGCTGTACATTGGGCAGGTGAATTTGGCATGTTCCCACTGGACAGAGGTGTATCTGAATTTGCAGGAGTGGGTGTGCATGGGTTGATAAAGTTGTGTTTCATGGCGTGAGGCAAATCCTATGGTACAGCACTCCAGAGGAAACGGGCCGTGTCCTTGGCAGACCAGGAGAGTGCCAAGGCCAGTAAAATAAGTTACCTTCCTCAGCAAAAGCAAGTCTGGGTTGTTAGGAAATGATAGCTCAGTCTGACAGGGCATCTCTTGGTCAAAGCAGAGCCAAAATGTAATTATTTTAGGAAGCTGGGATGACAGTGATATTTGCAGATCTGCGTAGTTACTGACAGAAGGTGTTTGCTGTAGTGTTTCTTGTCTCTTGAACTGTTTGCAATTGCCATCCTGTATCACTGCATGAAGTGGTGTTTATGCATTTCAAAGAACAAGCTCCAGAATACATAATATTATCCTTTTTCTCTGCCCTTTAAGGATTTCATTCTTATTTCATTTTTCCTAGTAACATTCAGCAGTTTTGCTGTTACTTCAAAGAGTTGCCTGCAGTGGAGCTGAGGAATGGGAAGACGGCAGGGCGGCGAACTTACCACACCAGGAGCCAGGGGGATAACAATGTGTAAGCTGTGTGTGCCTTGTGAGCTCTGAGCAGTGCAGGAAACAGCAGGTTTGGGCTGCTGGGGTCACTGGGCACTTTTGATCTTGCACAATTCACAGGGGACAAAGGCACAGAAAATAGTTGTCTACAAAGAAAGAAACTCGTGTCACTTGCAGCTTGCTGTTACAGGGCTGATGCTGCAGGGAGAGGCAGTCAGGTACATCAGGGAGTGCTGCACTGTGGCATCTTAAATCATGTCAAGAGTCCTCTTGGTATGTGCTGCAGACATTGTGCTCCTGACTTCCAGCTAAAATAGGGTCATGAGGATGTGACTGCAAGTCAACCTACTGCAACTGCTACTACAGAAAGTTCAGGAGTAAGTGATTGATCTGTAGGTTGCTTGAGCAAGTGTTAAAAGGATGTTAGCAGTCTGCACTAAAATGACAAACAGTGCATAGGTGTTCACATGAGTCCATCCTGAACATCTGAAATATAATTTTCCAAATCTGTGTGCCTTCAACAATTGTGGGTAGGATTTTGGACATAAAATCTTTGAAGCTACTGGAAAGGATATTTACAGTCTTAACCCAGCTAATGTCTGATACTTGTACCGTTGAACAAGTAAACCTCTAAGGGTTGTAAACAAATGCACATTAAACACCAGCTCTTACTTTCTTTACAGTTCACTTGTGGAAGAATTCAGAAAGACACTCTGTGCTTTATGGCAAGGAAGCCAAACTGCATTTAGTCCAGAGTCTTTATTTTACGTTGTTTGGAAAATAATGCCAAATTTTAGGTAAGTTTTTTTAAAAAATAACAGTATTCTTGATTGCAACCACATATCACTGGTGTCCTACTCTAAAGCAGGATGCACTCTGTGTAGCTTTCCATATCCCTAGAGATGTGCTTTGAAAAGGATCTTTGCTTTGATCAACAGTTTTCTGTTCATCAGTAGTGCTTGCTTTTTCCTTCTGCCCTTCTGCCACATGTAGCAGTTTCAGAGAGAATACGATCTCACAGGAGAAGCAGTGGTAGTTGTACCTTTGAGCCAGTGCTCCAGAGGAATCAACTATTGACTGGTTGGTAAGTGCCAAGTGCAGGGTGTTGACTGAACCCAGGCTTGGCTGCAGTAAGAAAATGATGTAGTCAGATTGATAGATACAATGCAAACATACTGGCTGAAACTTCCTTGATTCTCTCAAAATACAGCAGTCACCAGCTGGACATGATATAAGCACTAGAAGAGAAAAATTCTGTGCCTAATGAGCATTTTGGGCCCATACTTACAGAACAGACGATAGAGAGAAAGTGGTTAAGAAGGTTACCCAAGTAAACCCAAGTATTGTTCCTCTGGAAGGTCTCCCTGTCCTGACCCCTGAGCCCCTTCCAAAGGAGCACTGAAACCTGTTAGGATATATTGTGATGAAGGTAAGTTGCTGTTGTGGTTTATCATAGTTTGGTTTTTAGTTAAGGAAAAAATCCACCAACTATGGAAGTAATTCCCTATAAAAACCTTAACAGCTTCCTTTGGACCCGACAAAACCAATCAGCTAGCTAATTTTAAATATTGACACCCTGTTAAACCACTTAAAAAAGTGAAATGTGCCTCTGAAATGACCATTAACAACATAATCCCAATTCAGAAGCACAGAAAGCAATGCTGTGAGCCTCTGTGGCCACTGCCTGGCAGAAACCATGTGACCAACAACAAAAAGCCATTTCCTAGTGCAAAGCCCAAATAAAATTAACTCATTCAGTGCTATAAAATTCCATTTGAAAACAAAGAAACCTGCCAGCACCACTTCTACCAAATAAAAAAAAAAGAAAATTTAAAGCACATAAAAAGAACAACATAAAGAAACCAACATCTATAAGAAAAAAGAGCCAAAGCCCAAATGAGGAAAAAAAAGCCTTAATCTTAAATTAAAATTCTCTTTTAAAGCTATGATGGAGATATAATTAATACATCAGACTCTTTTTCCCTATAACTCATGAAATGCCTTGGAGAGATGTAGTGTTGTCACCACAGCCATGAGCAGGAGCACCAGTACTAATGCAAGCAGATGTTGAAGTAGCTGTAATTTGATGAAAAGTTTAGAGAGTAATTAAAAAAATGAAAAACCTGGCCCCAGGGATAGAAGAAGAGACCTCTATTTCTCAAAAATAAAGAAATTTTTTGTCTCTGTACTAGAACAGCTTATCCTTAAAATTGCACCCCAATGAACTGAAATGACCCATGGTAGTAGTTGTGAAAAATCTACCAAATATGGGAGAGACTTTACAATTGTAAATTTCCAGGTGGCTGCTATTAGTGAAAATTAAAGCCATGAAAGAACTGTTTCTTGTGAAAAAATCTCCATGACATGGCAAGAGAGACTCCTCTCCCTAAGTAAACTGGAGAAAGATTATTTTGATAGTAATAAACTGACTGAAAATACCACATTTTGTCTCTTAACATTGTCAGAGAGAAAAGAAAGAGTTGGAGGGAGGAGAAGTGTTGTGAAGGTTTATTCTGATTTCTTAATATTTTTCCTTTAGTTTGGTTAATAAAGATTTCTTTATGCCCTTTAAAGTTTTGAGTCTGCTTTGCTCTCCTCCTAATCCTTATCTTGCAGCAAAAAAATGAATAAATAATTCTAATGAGTACATTGGCATTTGGCCAGTGCTAAACTCACCACATTAATTGGTGCATTAACTGAAAAACTCAGATTAGTGAAGCAAAACCACTGCAATTGCTCCATGTTCTCACATAATAAAGATGTTCTCTTACCTGTTATATCTCTAGCACTGCTGAAAAGATGCTGTGAATACATCTGTTCAATGAATTACCCAAACAACACAAATCTGTTTATTCTGTTCTTCTTACCATTAGTTATCTTTCATTTAGCTTCTGAGAATCAAGGAAGTTTAATGCCAGCAATTTTAACAAACCTATAATTACTTTGCAACTTTGGGACAGTAAGTCCTGCCTTGGCTGTACAGGACTGTGGCCTGTTGAAGCCCAGCAGTGTTTCTGGGTGCTGGGTTTTCTGTGGAAAAGGTAGGCAGTGCTGCCCATGTGTCTGTACACAGACTCCTTGATTTATTTTAAGTCTGCTGGTTTGGAAGAAAGCATTACTGTAATCCTACAAGGTGAACATTTTTGGTTTGTTCTGTTATCTGTGTTCCTCACTAAGCACATCAGCCTCACATTGCATGTTTCTGTTGCAGTGGGTCTGTTAGCACTTCTCTCCCCTTCTGGGTACTGTGCCATGAATCTTACAGGATTGTTCCCTGCCCTGAGCCCTCACATTTATAAACCCGTTTGTATTTCTCTCCCAGACATTCCTACCTGACAGTTATTGCCAGCACTTAGGCGGGGCAGTGAGGTGGAAAAGGGGAGGCCTGATAAAGCAGCTTATGAGAACAGGCAGGAGGTGGAGGGGAAGCTCTTGCTGTGTAGGGATTTCTGTAGCTTAGGCACACAGTGACTTGCACATACTCAGGTCAGTGCTGCACAAAGCTTTCAGCATTTCACTACCTATCTTGTCATGCTTTGTCTCAGTGTGCAGCTTAATGGCAAGTGAACAGCAGCTGTTTGTTGAATTTGATGCATGATTCAGCCTAAATAACTTAAAAGGCATGTTTTACCCTGATGGCTTCTCTGTTCTTTTTGGTAAGGTTGCTTAGTGATGAAATAATAATGGTGATTGAGCAACATTGCTGCTGATGGCACAGCACATGTGAGACTGGAGCCAAGCACATGGAAAGTCTGCTCAGTAGGATTAAAGAAGCAAAGGTTTTATTCCTGTGACCCTGGTGCTTGCTGTGTGTTGCCTGTAAAGCAGTTTTGTTACTGTTTCCTTTTCTCTTCAGGGGATACCAGCAGCAGGATGCCCACGAGTTCATGCGTTACCTTTTGGACCATCTACACCTGGAACTCCAGGGTGGCTTCAACGGTGTTTCACGTTCAGTAATCTTGCAAGAAAATTCTAACCTGTCTGGAAGCAACAAATGTTGCATGTAAGAAGTGGTTTTTCATTTCTTCAAAGCCTTCGTGGCTTTGCATGGGTCTGCATGTGGTGGCTCTGGAATTTCAGTGTTCCTTGTTTTAAGTTTTCTTCAGTGCTTCTGACTTTAGGCAGTACAAAACTGTAGGTTATGAAGATTCTGTACAATCTGTGTCCTTTCAAAAGGAAGTGTCTTAGATCAGCAGTTTTCATAGGTGTGAGTGAGCATACAGGCTAAGTTGTAAAGACATTTTAATTCACTAGTCTTTCAGAAATAAAAAACTGTATTTTCTATAGCCCACAGAATTCTTTCTTCTCCCCAGACAATATAATTTTCTTACAGTGATAGATAGCCTCAATGCTGCAGGAGCAAAAGCAATGGCCAGCGATTTTGATGTTTAAATTGTGAGCAGACCTCCTGGATAAATGACTGAGTAGTGCAGTTATTGCTTGCAGTCAGTTTTCTAGCAGATGATCTCATGTATCACTTCACAGTTATAGTTGGGGCTTTTTTTTGTGCATAATTTTGGTTTTCATGCTACTGTGTACCTTGAAACAGGTGTAATTTGGGTGTTTGACTCCTCTTTCTGTATTTCTCAAAATACTGTTTTTTCTGACGTTTTTCCTAGCTGTGTTTTCTCTTAGATTGAAACTCACACAAGAGACAAAACCTTATTTTGCTTCATGAAGGAAAGATGTCAGATTAGCCTGCACATTTGGTCCTTAATTCCCTACAGAAAACTAGAGTTTGAGTTTTTCCTTCTGTACTCATTAGGACAGAGTAAGCAGGCCTGAGATGCAGGGTGTTATAGATGCTGTATTAGGGAAAGCCTAACAAAATTCAGACTGTGCTCTTTACTGCATTTATGTCGTGTTGCTGATGCTTTAAAATCCCCCAGAAGAATCTTTAAATGTTTGTAGGATTGACATATATTTGAAATCTAAACTGATTTTGTTTTGTCACTATTTTGGATGCCAAAGTCCCAGGAGAATTTAACCTTTGTTCACCTATCTAATGTAAATTTGTCTTGAGAAAGGCTGTTCAAAGGCTGCCCTTCCTGTGAGGGCACTTTAATGCTTCCAGTGAAGTAACAAATAGGCTGTGAGTGCTCTCTTCTTGTGCACCAGTCCCTGTGAGCAGCTGTTTCCTCTTGCTCAGGATGAGCTGGAAAGATGTGGGTTGAGTGCAGGCAAGGAACACAGGTTTCTGCAAGCCTTAGTAGTGTATAATAACATAACTTAAAATTTGTGTGTTTTTTAAATTGGACTGTGAGAAGCAGGCCCATTACATAATCTGCTGAAAAATTCAGTAGGAGAGTAATGAAAGATTAGAGAACAATGCTGATCTTGCACATTGTTTATCATGTCTTAATGCAACTTCAGCTGCTGTTGGCAGTGAAGTGCAGAAATGTGCTCAAAGAAGTCAAAAGCACATGTAAGAAAGGGTGTAACGTTAAAACAAAAATATGCTTGACCTACCAAAGAAGAAAGAATTTTTGTTTCAGATGAAGTCTTAATTACAGGGTTAAAATCCTGAACCTGTGTGAGCATCCAGTACAGCTCGACTATAGAAATCTGCACAACACTTTCATCTGCTGAGAGCCCCCCAGGTCCCCCTTTCTTTAGCCCAGGATAAAGCAGTGTAGGCCCTGCATTCATGAGAGGTGCCCTGGGCAGCTGCAGTGCCCGTTCTGCCGGGAGCACCCAGCCCCTGTTTCATTGGCCAACAGCAGGAGGTGTGAGCACCAAGCACGGGACAGTGCTGGGGATTCAGCTCAGGCTCTCTGGGTGACTCTGCTTCTCTGATGTGGTTTGTCTAGAAATGGAGCGTCTACTGTTGTCACTGCCATTTTCGGAGGCATTCTTCAAAATGAAGTCAACTGCCTAATATGTGGGACTGAATCTAGAAAGTTTGACCCATTCCTAGGTAAGATGCTGCCTCTTGTGTTCCAAATACCGTGTGACTTAGAGCAGAAAATTAAATCTGAAGCTTGATATATTTAGATGTCACATGACAGACCCAGCGTGTCAGCCTGAAAAGACCAGGCATTGCTCTGTTCAGCCCTAATTCTGTTTTTAAATCATTGCTTTTCTAGACCTTTCGCTAGATATTCCAAGTCAGTTCAGAAATAAACGTACTAAAAACCAAGAGGGTGGACCAATGTGCACGCTACGAGGTAAGAGTGCCTGGCTGATGAAATCATAGCAGGCCCAAGAGGATTTTCTTTCTAATCAGAGCATTCCAATGTAGTTCACTCCCCCCAGACACTGATCTGTACTGCTGCCTGTGGGTGTTCTCTGGGGCTCTGTCCTCAGACACGTGCCCATGCCCACAGTGAGGGTGGCTCCTGGGGCTTCTGCATTTAAACCACATCAGTGCAGTCCTGCAGGTTGGGCAGCAGTACTGGTACTGACTTTGGTTTTTACAGGATGTTAGTTTTTTACAGACTTGTGAATAGGCTTGCTGAAAATAGTGAAATATGCAACAAAACCCTGTTGTTGTGTCTGTTCATTTTGTATCTAAAGCCAAACAGGTTTTAAAAGTTGACTATTCTGTGTTAGAAAATAATTTATCTTTGTTTGAAAGCAGTTTTTTCTGAATGTTAGATGGAATCTTGTTGGAAGATGGAGATTTTGGGAATGCATGTTTATTTCTTTCAAACTACCTCTAGCTGCTTTCAGGAACAGGGAAGGTTGCATGTTACAACACATTGTATTAAACATTATACAGCTTTTTTGCTGCTCAGATGGATATAACTAGAATGGGTGCAGCAGATGAGCACACCTATATTGCTGTATTTGTTGTATTTCATGGTACAAAAACCACTTGATGTATCTGCTTTTTCTAGATTGTCTTCGCAGTTTTACAGACCTGGAAGAACTTGATGAGACAGAGCTGTACATGTGTCACAAATGCAAAAAGAAACAGAAGTCCACCAAAAAATTCTGGATTCAGAAACTACCAAAGGTTTGTATAAGCATGAGAAATAACAGTGTGACAAAATGTCAAAGGAAATAATGGTTCAACCAAGACCTCTTCCTCCCCACTGCAGTGTCCAGAATGGAGTTCAGCCCCCTCCTCTAACACACCCTTTATAACTGTCCCCCTGCAGGTGCTATGCTTACACTTGAAACGCTTTCACTGGACAGCATATCTGAGGAACAAGGTTGATACGTATGTTGAGTTTCCCTTGCGAGGCCTAGACATGAAATGCTACTTGTTAGAGGTAAGAAGACCTCCTGATGCCTGCTGCAAGGACTTTGTTCCATGGCATATCTTTATTACAAATTCCAGGGTGCTACTGATATTTGAAGAGTTTCTGTTTTTTCCTACCACAGCCTGAAAACAGTGGCCCCGAGAGCTGCCTGTATGACCTCGTGGCTGTGGTTGTGCATCACGGCTCAGGGTGAGTACCTGGAGCCAGCCTGGCCTGCTGGCACAGACCTCCCACTCAGGGACATACAGACACAATGAAGGGGTTTCTGTCCCACGGGCATGTGTTCTAGTTGAGGGAAATAAGCCATAGTGTATAAGCTGGCAGGGAGCTAAGCTGAATTAATTTCAATAGTCAGGCCTGTGAATGCCCCCTGGCAGCCTTTGGGGTTGATGAGTGCATGTGTGAGATTAAATGAAAATAGTCAAGTGCCTCTACAAATAAAAAAGCCCTAAACCAAGAGGAGGAGTCAGGGGGCCTTCCAGGAATTAATGTCTCATTCTGAAATTCTTACTACAAAACAGGACTATTTTTTCCTATTTTTATTCATGTTGGAAGGTACATTTGCCTTTATGTTAAAGAAGTGTTTGAGCATGCTTGGAACAACTGCCACCCAAAGATGTGTATGGTGAAAGAGATCATCACCATTACCTTTCCTGCCACAGCAGTGAAGGCTCACAGGAACACCCAGGGAAGGCACTGGGCATATTTTGAAGTAAAGTTACTAGAAGTCTTTTAATTTTCCCCAGCCCTGGACAGATCTGTTGAGAGTAACAGTAGAAGGGACAAGACAGTGTGTTTTTGTAGAACTTTAGTTTAAGAAGAATTTGAGCCCCACTGCTCAGAAAGAGAAGCATGTGCTGTGCAGGGCTGTGGTACCTTCCTGCAGGCAGTCCCTTAGCCCCAGGAGCAGGTGCCTCAGTGAGTGTCTGACTGCTGTCCCTGTGCCTGCTCCACAGCGTCGGTTCCGGCCACTACACGGCGTACGCAGCGCACGAGGGCCGCTGGTTCCACTTCAATGACAGTACTGTAACCCTGACTGACGAGGAGACCGTGGGCAAGGCCAAGGCCTACATCCTCTTCTACGTGGAGCGCCAAGCCAAGCCTGGAGCAGAGAAACTTTAATACCTCCTTTGCATTCTTACTTATCAAGTCCACCGGACAAACATTTCCATTTTTCCATAAATACTTGATCCGAGACTTATTAATTTCATTGTGCACTTTGCAATTTCCTCTTGTGGGTTTTTGTTTTGTTGTGTCAATGGTAGCATTTGACTTACTGAACTTGGACACAAACTAACTTTTTTTTTAGTTATACCAGAAAACCTCAGCAGATTTTGATTTGCTGCTTTAGTTGTGATAACTCAATTTTTATATATATAGTTTCATGAAATAGTTATTTGACTTTTTTATATTAATGTTTTCAGTTCTCACTTTCTAAAGGCACATTTACATCAAAAAATCTCTGTCCTCCTTACAAGCAAGATAAATGTGCTTTTGATCATGAAAAGCAATACAACTTCATGCTGTTCGCAGTCCTGTTATGTAGATATGACTTAATCTCTTTAAATCAACGAATTGTTTGCACGTACAACTCTTTCCCTCGTGCAAGAGACTTAAACAGTGACCTCTGACCAATCATCCTTTGTCTGCAGAAGAGAGGCAATATAACATCATTAAGTAGACCAGGTAATTGCTGCTATATTGGTGTATTCAGGCTGGTGACTTTCAGGAATCATTGTAAATAAACAGTTGGTTCAATTGTATCAATACTGCAATTTAATTACAGTACTGCTCAGATATGCTGCCCCCTACCCCCTGCAAATTTAAAACAATTATCTTTACCTGTCTAAATTACTTTGCCCTTTATGGTTTTATAACTGAACCTGAATTGCATTTGACATCTCTTGGGTTAGACTGTCATCCTGAAATTGGATCGTGAACACTTACGTGCTTGAAAACTGGGGAGCCTTCCTGGCAGTGGAATCCCAAGTAGGAGCCCGTAGTTCCTAGTGGGGATTGGCCCCAAGGGCTGGGGTTTGTGAGAACAGGAGTGGTCTAAATGCAGCTCTGCATGCAGCTCTGCTCCATGGCTGCAGTTCACTGGCAGGAGGAGACAGATGGTGCTGCAGGTGCTTTGCATGAAATTGTTCTGTCAGTTCAAGTGAAACTCAAGAAAGGATGCTCAGTCTCTCAGAGCAGAGCCCTCACAGGGGAAGTGCTAAGTGTGCTTGTGACTGGAGCAGGTTCAGAGAGCTCCTGTGGCATTTACACACTGGCCCAGGGTGGCATTTTTTTCAGTCTCTAGGTGACCACTGGAGTCATGGTGCAGTTTCTAAGACCTGGCTATGTAACAGAGAAAGACTACATTAAAAAAACCCAAACCAGTTTTAGCTCTGCTGCTGATGGGTGGAAGTCAGGTAGTGTGAAGGGAAAGGCAGACAGGAAAACCACTACTGCCAAAGCCAGGAATCTGACAGAAAACATGAAATTTGAGAACTGTTGCACTTCAGATCTGTTCCCTCAGTCTCTCCTTTCTAGCTGGTTCTCTTGTACCAAGCAAGGAGCTGGAAGCTCCTGAAAGCTCAGTAAGAGGAGACTACAGTTGATGGAGAGTCCCACCACCAAAGAGCAGCTCTTAGTTAACTAGAAAATGCAGTTGGGAGTCCTGTTTTAGTTGATGCCCCTGAAGGGCACAGGCAGGGAGGCAGGAGTGGAGCCCAGAGCAGCCTGGGGCACTGGGAGGGCACAGCAGTGCCCTGCCCTGGGGTCCTGCTGGACAAGGACAAATTGGAGTCAGGCATTTGGTACAGGGCCATTCTTGGGAGCTTTGTCACAGCAGCTTAAACCAGAAAAGGGAGAAATTGGCTTTATCCAAAGCTGCAGAAATGGTTGAGCATAGCTAATGGGCTTTGAAGTGTGCACACAGGTTAATACTATAGCGTTATTGATACAGTGACATATTATAAGGATGCTGTCTTTTACTTAAGTTGAACAGTAACTAGAACTTGTCATTTCTTTAAGCTGTAGATAGTTTGTCACCTTCCCTTCCTTACAGGCAGTCTTTAATCAATGAGAATAGGTTGCTGATACTTAGACAAGCAGAAAACAGAGCAGGTAAAGCATTGTACCACATTCCTGCCATTCCTGCTGCTCACAGGGAGCTGCACAGCTGCCACCTCCAGCTGTGTTTTCTCTGCATGCTGCTTGGACCAGCTTTCTTTAGAATTTACCTTTGAGAATGCCAAGCTTAAAATACACGACGATCTCTGGGCCAGCAGCAGTTTAACTTACAGTAGTCAGGTGTATGCAGTGTTCTTGCAAAACAGTGATGTAAATGTGCCTTTCTGTCTTTTTAGAAATTTAAATTTGTAATCTTCAGCAACATTCACTTCTTTTAATCGACTTCTTCTTGTCAGCAGTTGTTTGGGTCAGAGTTCTGCTCTGACTTGAGCATTTTCTCTCAGTCCCACGTGCTGTCCCACGCAGCCCCTGGGCAGTGGTGGCTCCAGCTCTGGGGAAACGATGCAATCCCAGCAGGCTGTCCTGGCTTGCAGCAGGTGCTGCTCAGGCTCAGCCATATGCTTTGCTGGAACAAGTACATTGTAAATCCTTTCCTAATTTAATTTTCTCCCATTGCAAACTCAGATGGGCAGTATGAACAGTTTGTTGTGGCAACACAAGTATTTCTCTTCCTGGTGGAGAACTTTGCTTATCCACTGTATTCTATTCAGTGTGGTGTCGAAAAAAAAAGTAACTGAGCACTGAACCAGTAACATAATACTGCACGTGGCCTAGTATTACCTTTTTAACCTAGCTTGTATATCCTGTATTTATCTACTCACTTGTGGGGGGGAATATCTCTTTCATTTAAGCCAAATGTTTTTTTTCTACTTACTGCTCATCATAGTACACACTAGCTGGCAAGAAGTTTTTTTCTTGCTTGAGACTGCTCTGCAAGCAGCAACTGCTCTCTACAGTTCAAAGACTTGCATCTTTTTCACCAAAATGTGTCCAATCAAAGGTTGTCCTTTTGTTACTGATTGTTTAGCCACGTATACAACTGGAGCCAATATTTATGTCAATCAAAACAGCAAAATGTCCAGCTCTTAAATGTCAGCAAGAGAGTTTAAAAGTTTGAGACAGGAAGGGATAGTGGACTTGTATCAAAAACAGGAGGCCATTTATGATGAATTTACTAAATCAGTGGGAAGTGTAACACATGGTGTTAAATTCCCCCAGCAGTGTTTCATTACTGATGTGTCTGTGTCTTACTGATGAGGTAATGGGCACCTTGACAGCTGATTCCAACGTGCTTTAGGATATTCTCAAGTACTGTAGTGCCATAGTTGTAATTGTTTACCATTAAAATCTTGTGTGTAATTTTCAGTGAGGATTACTGACTGTGCTCATCTTGTGTGTTTCTGGAGCATTTCCAGGATGAATGTGAATTATATCTCATCACATAGTGTGTTTATGGAAAATGTGCCATTAAAGTGTCTCCTTTCCTTAGAAAATGAAACTCCTTGTCCTTCTACAGGCTTGCAGAACATTGGTGTATGTCCTCTGAACACAAATGGCAGAATACTGTACCTTGCTCTGGGAAAAACAAAATAAAGCAATTGCAGTGTTCCTAACTCTGTAACACCTCTCCCAAATTTAGCACCTAACCCCAAGGAGGACCTGCCATTCCATCTTAAATTCCTTGTCACCCAACTGCTGTTAATTTTTGTGTCAGATTGTGGTGTGTCCCCTCTGTCTGGCAAGAGTCCATCCTAACATCCTTGTCATTCAGCTTTGCTAGATTGTTGATTTGTTGTTAATTTGGGGGGTTTCTTAATTAGTATTTTTTAAAATAGTATTCCTGTATGTATAACTCTGAGAAGTCTCAGCTGTTTAAACCTGCTCAAAAACAAAGGTAAGTTCTTGAGGTTTGAAAATGCTAATATAACAATGAAGAACACCTGCAGGCACATCTTTTAAGCTGCTCTTTTCAGTAAACTTGCATTACCTGGGATGTGAAATCTTGTCCCTTTTGTGGCATTGACCAGAGTGTTTCTGACAGGGGGAGAGGGAACAGCAATCTCCTTATCATTTCAAAGATAAGATTAAATGACACAGGATATAAAACCAAGAAGACTGGCAATTGTTAGACACAGCTTACTGTCTATAGTAGAAAGTTACTAACTAAAGAATGAAGCAGAAAGAATTGCCATTTCTCTGTGTATGCCAGCTGTGTTCAGCCACATTACTCAAGCACTTCCTCAAGCTGTGACTGTTGCAGACTACAAACAAATTTCAGATCTTGTTTTTCAGAGGTGAATTTTAAACTGCATTCTTGGGGTGTGAAGGAGGAGGTAAAACTGAGTCCCACTCAACCTTGTCCCATATTAAAACACTCCTGATTAAAATGCCAGCTACTCTTTGTGTGCAGGCCACTTGAAAAACTCCCCCAGTGCTGTTTGCTACACTTTTTATGGATTTCTTGAATGTATTTATTCTCTTGTATTAACATCAGGCAGAAAGTGACTACAAATACCTTCATCTCAAGCATTTTTGATTCACAAGCTGGAAAGTTAAAGGGATGCTTGTTGCATTTAATTCCAACCTGCCCTTGCTGTAGCTTTATTTTTCTTCTAGGAACAACTTTCTGCTACACTTTCTCCAATTTCTGTACAACAGATACTTTTACCTGGAAAACCACTTTCATATCTCCTTATTCCACCAAAGGGTGGGAAAAATATTTCTGTGGTAATGGAACTAAACCTACAAAACCAGAACAGCCAAACTTGTAAAACTCGAGGCAGTAGAAGACATCTGTTAAAAGCACAAGCCCACAAGGAACTAAACATAGCCTTGCTGTTGCCATGCATGGCTGCCTCTGTGTCACTGCCTCCCTCCTGCAGACGGTGGGGACACAGCCAGCTTTGTTTGTGGAATCACAGCTCAGCCTCAAATAACTGGGCAGGAAATTGTCCCTACCTCTGGGGCCTGTGAACTGAACTGCAGACCGTGTGTGTGCTTCAAGGCACCCAGAGACTGCTTCAGCTCCTTCTAAAAACCTTTATGAAAGTTCCATTATCCATGTAACAGTCCTTGAACATGAACCAAATGTGCAACCTCAGAAAAATCAATGAACAGACAGAGAGCCAAGTGTACTCTGCCAAACCCAAGTGGTGCTCGGCCAAATCTCCCGAATGGGAAGCACTGACAGATACACCCAGCAGCTGCAGCTACAGCCCCACCCCACTGCAGTAACTCAGCACAAGAGCTTTGCTAAACTCCAGCAGAGTCTACAAGGCAGGGGGGAAAATCCCTTTTAAGGAAGCATTTCACGACAGTCAAGCTGTACATGCCCATTCCATTCCTTGGACGAAGGAAGCACAAGCTACATACATGGTTCTGTTCCTTTCCCTGTTCTGAGCTTCTGCACCAGTTGTTAGCCAAAAATAAACCCCATTCCACAACCATATATGTGCAACAGCCTCCTGGGGAGTGTGAGCCCCCTCCAGCACTGCTGTTACTCCACCCGGCCACGACACTCTGCCTCTGCTGCTGGGCAATGCACATAACCCAGCTCAACCGGGAATGCCTTCTACATCTCTTCTCTTTTCTGGACAAAAACAGTAGGAAAAATCTGGCAAAAACATGTCACAGGTTACTAGAAGTGTTTCAGGATCCTTTACTGTGGTCTTTGTTGAACTTTCATTCTCCAGTGGAACTAAAGAAGGATAATTTTCTCCTGGGACCTGCTTTAAAACACTTATCCATCTGCTGGTATTCAGAGAGAGTCAAGGTGTGTAACATTGAGGACTGGATGAAAAACAGTTTCCAGAAAGACTTCTGTAAGAGGCATGAGAACACTGTCAGTGATTTTTTACTAGACGTTTGCAACAGGTACGTTCTGTGGGTGTGAGTGTGCAGTAACTGCCTTGAGATGAGTGAAGTCAGAGTTTTTTCCAATACTCCATAACCCCTGCCTGAAATGGAGCATGAAGTACATGAGTGCTTTGCCTTTACAACTGTAGTGTAAGTTCATTTTACATAATAGTGTATACTTCCTTTAGATCTCCCTTAAGTCTATGTTTTCCTTCTTTTTTTTCTAAGAATTCATTTTTTATATGGGAAAGTGCCTCTCACACTGCTGCTCAGCTGAACTTCACCATTCTGGCAGTGTCTGGGGGGTGCCTGGAGCAGAGCCCAGATTTCAAACACTGAACACACCTCATTACAGCCAAGGTCAATTAACATGTTACTAAGTGTCAGCTGTGTCAGCTTTAGTTCAGTCTGAAGTTCTGAAGTTTAAACTCCCAGCTGCTTCTAAACTGCAGTGAGGGAAGAGAAATGGCACCACAGCAAAGCAGCTCTGGGTGCACAGCTTTTCCTTCCCAGCCCTGCTGCTGCAAGCCAGCTCTGAGGAAGGAGCAGAGCAGTGACAGGAGGAGGCTCACAGGGCAGAGCCTGTCCCTCTGTGTGTGGGAACATCAGGGCTGGCTTGGTCCCAAAGCAGAGCCAAGGGGCTGTGGCAGTGCTTCCCTGACATGGTGCACCTGTGCCACAGCCCTCAGCTTTGAAACAACAACTGAAAAAATGATGGGATAGTGACAGGATAGAGCCAGCAGCAGCACAATCTCAAAACAAGGACTGAAAAACAGCTTCAAAACAAATTAAATTGCAAGTGCCAGATTTCAGAAGTAAATGTTCTAGAACAATTAGATAAAAATCTGGATTAAGGACGAATCAGCATACCTGTGCCTAGAAAGGATAATACAAGGTCCTATCTATTTTTACTGCAACCCATTGAAAGCATTTCCAGTCAAAATTCCTAGCACTGTGTACAAAGAAAAATGCACATTGAATATCCAGCTTTTCTTCCTGAGTTTAAAGTAGTTTTATTCTGTTCAAGCCTTTCTTGACTGCTGCCAACTTCTTCCTCCAACTGCTCCTAACAGAAAAGAGTTTAAAAAAATTCTGTCCAGAGGCCTCACAAGAGCAACACTAACACAGCCCTGTGTGTGATGCTGTGTTCAGCTCGGTGGGTGCTGAATTGCTGCTGCCTGCAGAGGGGGCTGAGCCAGAGCCAGACAGGCACATGATTGCAGTGCTGCACAGCACCCACACCCACTGGGGACAGGCCTTCCCTCTACTTCCCCAGGCTGCTCAAGCAGCAAGAAAAAGCTTTTTTCATTTGCTGCATCATTGTTTATAACAACAGCATTACCAGTTTCAGTGACTCAAAGGAAAGTTTAAGAGCTGAGTGAGGTTTGAACATCGAACACTTTTTAGGAAGCAAAACTTAAGAGTGGGAGTGCCTTACTTGCTCATGCTTAGCATGTCTGCACAGCAGTCTCTTCTCAGTTGTCCTCCACTTCATCCTGAAATTAATCTCCTGTCTGCTGCGTCTCCTCTGTCTGTGCCTGGAGAAGCACAGCACCATCCAACTCCTTAAGAAAAAATGATGGAGCCACAGCTTAAACAGGCCTCCACATGCCACTGTGCCAGCTGAGCTAGAGATGTTGCTACCAACAGAAAAAGCTAAGTGAGCTTTGCCTTTAGGTAAGCTGAACATTAAGATCTACATGTACACTCACCTACTTGTGCCTCCTTGCTCCTCCTGATGAAGAGGAGGCATTTTTTCAGCCTTCATATTTATTCTTGATGTTATTTGCTTCTGCAAGCTCTATGATTTATTTCTCCCATCTCACCTGTCACCATCCTGCTTTCAGATGTCCAAATCTGCTGTCTCTGACCCTCTCTGGATGTGGCCATGTTACAGATGACTGCATTTTGCAGCTTCTCAAGAACTGCCCGAACCTGAAGAGCCTCAAGCTGGAGAACTGTGTGCAGATCACTGACCACACCCTGGAGGCAGTGACGCTCCACGGAGCATCGCTGCGAACGCTCCACGTGGATTTCTGCCGCAATGTAACACAGGCTGGGCTAGAGAGAGTCAGGGAGAAGTGTCCTTCAGTGATGCTGAGAGCAGACAGAAGTGCTAACATGATCCCAGACAGCAAGCCAGGAAAAAAGCTGATGCTTGAAAAAGCATCAAGAAAATTGGTTCAGCTTTAAGGTGTGGGTATTTTACCTCACTGAGGTAGCAATGAACTGTTGCTACTTCCACGGGTTCTGGTCAAGTCCAAACAAATTTTTGTTTTGTAAAGGGAAAAGACATGCATCTCCTCCTGGATGGGCTTCAGAAAATAACTGCTCTCTGTTGTACCTTGAAACTGGGAAACCCTGCATTGCTGTCACAAAATGCCAGATCTGCTGAAAACTGCAGTTCTGGTACCCTCGTGCTGCAGATGCCCTCACTCAGAAGAGGGAAGCAGCAGTGTGTTTATTGAGGCCAAATAATTTGATAGAGTTCAATCAATTTGATGAACTTTTAAGACAGTTTAACAGTAGTTTGACACAGTGCAGTAAGTTTGGCAGCAAGGTTCACTGACTGCATGGAAGAAACACAGAGTGAGCTGAGGCACAATGAGTCACACAGGGACCTGAGAACACAACACTAAGGAAGAGCCTCCCTCTGGGTCACGAGGTTCAAACTGGACCCTGCACTTACAAAACTCCTTATGTAATGGCAATAAAGCCACAGCAGAGAGAGCCTGAGTCACTGGAGGATTTTCACAAATTTTAGGACAAGAGTGATTTACAAATTTCTGTTAAAGGGTTTTACCTGACAGTCATTCCATCCACTAAGGAGGATAACCACTCCCTGAAACCTCTTTCTAGCAAAAGCAGAGTACTGACCACCAGTACTTCCTTGGTGATTAACAGTGGCAGCTAATTTACCAGGCTTTTTTAGTTAATGAGAGAAGCGTGGATTCAAGGCACACAAAACACAGTCTGACCCTCTGTATGATGTACTTACATAAAAAAAGATGCACCAAATTATTTTTTAAAGCTGTTTTAAAAGAAGTGCAATCTGAACAAGTGCTAATTCAGAGAACTAACCCACAAGAGAAGACAGTGACTAACAGCCTGTCTTTTAATGCTAAATAAGGAACACAGTACAGACCAGCTGCATATAAATACCCATTTCTCACTGCAAAGTCCAGAACCAGAAGCTATTTTCATCCCAAAGCACAAGGCTGTCCCCTTCCTGCACACTGCTCTGCTACCTGGAAGTGAAACTTTTTTTTTACATACTTTTCATGCTGTGCCACCATCTACAAAATTTGACACCAAAGAGGACTTTACTGCTCTCAGCATAACTGAATATACGTACTTTGCCTTCTGATCCTGGTTAACTGATCCACAGATATACTTGGTACTCTCTAATCTGGCTGAGGTAAGAAATAAATCAGAGCATTACAGCAACTTAGTCAAA
Organism: Zonotrichia leucophrys gambelii; assembly: GCF_028769735.1. Taxonomy (NCBI): domain Eukaryota; kingdom Metazoa; phylum Chordata; class Aves; order Passeriformes; family Passerellidae; genus Zonotrichia; species Zonotrichia leucophrys. The sequence goes on along the minus strand of NC_088180.1, from coordinate 5,244,417 downwards.
CAATACTGCAATTCTAGAGAAATACTTGATCAGTATGAGCATCTGTAAGAAACTCACCCAGAAAACCAATGAGGAAACGAAATTATTCCACCTTCATTACTTAGAGATATTTAACAGCATGACACTGTAAAAGTGGGATTTCATTAACTCCTTCCTAAAGTTCAAGTAGGGCCCTTATGCACCACAAGGTAAGGAAGAAAACTGGAAGAAGTGCAGATAAGGAGACACAGCAATCCTCACCCAGCACTGACAGCTACGAAAGGACATTGCTGAGCTGAACAAATTTCCTGTGATGTGGAAATTGGGAAGCTGACACAACTTGTACCTTGGATACACTACAACAGCTCCACACACTGCTGACAAGCCAAAACAAGGCATGAACTTGTACAGTCACTGCAGCAAGCAAAGCCCTCCTCGTGCCACCAGCTCTCCCAGCACTCTGTGCTGACAGACATCTCTGTAGCTGTAACAGGAACAGATCAGCAAGCAGCTACAAGATATGAGAGCACATTTGCATCTGTTTACATATTACTTAAGCCTTTTTACCAGTTTTCTACCGGGACTTGGGGGGAGGAGGGGCAGGGTACTTTGTGGGGTTTGTGGTTTGTTTTGTTTTTTAATTTTCTTTTATAGAGCTAAAAAGGGTCTTCAAACACTCTCCACTTGATTTCTTTCCCTATTTGTTTAACAATGCTCTAACTTATTACTTGGTTCTTCCCCTCCTTGAATGGGGATATTTGTTCATGACATGGTAAAATCTGAACACTAAAAAATGTATTGATACATTTTTTTCAGCATCAATAATGAATTTTCTTACTTCACAATCCAATCTGAAAATAGAGTATAGAAAATGCCAACATTTTACTTAGGGTATTATGGAAGGATGGAAACATGTCTACGGTTTTCTTTAGTTCCAAGCCATTAAAGTTCCATCAAGCACAAACCTTTAATCAACATCCCCTGTGATTTTATTGTAAACTGCCTCCAAAAAGATCTTCATTATCCAGAAAGCTAACAGCACAGTCCACATAAAGCTGCCATTTTTAGGCACAGTTCTATTATTTCCTGTGCTGATTGAAACAGGCTGACAAATCAGTGCCACTAAGACACATCCATGAAGTGTAGAATGCAATAATGCAGGACTTAGTAAAGCTGTTTCCCCATTTATTTAAATACTGTATTTTTTACCTATTAAACCTACACGTTTAGGCCAAGATGTGACTCTACATCCTCACAACACAGTGATGGGACACCAACACCTCAGTCCAATCTGAAACCTAACAGACAGTAAGGCAGGAAACCAAGTCTGCATGATGTCAGAGCTGTGAGACCCCCCCAGCTCCTGATCCCCCTCAAATATTTCACTCTGCAGTGGTCTTTGATCACAGCCAGGCTTTTGCCTTTTTCAAGAGCCCACATACAGCCCTGAGAGAACTTCACCAGATAAAACCCAGATACACAAATTTTCACAGCTCACCAAGCCCTCCCTCTGCACAGTGCCAGCTGGCAGCAATGCAGCAGCTCAGTCTTGGACAGCCAGGAAATTTCCCAATCAATCCTTGTTAATGTCCAACAGACACATCAGAGAAAGTACCAGGAATTTACCCTACACTCCACACTCAGATGGACCAGTCTTGCCCCAGGTGAGAATGACTCTAATAATAATTTTCACCAGCCCTCAGTTCCCACAGCATCTTCCCAAGGAGTTGAGGGAGGAGGAAATGGAGCAGAGGGGAAAGGGGAGCAGAGCAGCTCTGACTCACCCAGGGACAGCCTCTCCCCTTCTCCCTCCCCAGGTACCCCCTGCTCTGAACACCAAGCACTGTTTGCAGCTTGACATCAGCGATGCCTTTCACAGAGACAACGGGCAATTACCAATTGTCCAGCACTTCCCTAGGGCTCAGAGCAGAGATCTCCATGTGCAGAACTGCTGTCCTGACCAAACAGCAACATCCATCACTGTGTCAGTCAAACCATGCTGATCACAACAGCTACAGCTGAGACAAAATGAGACCAAAGGCAGAACTAAAAATGTGAATAAAACCCACAACCTTGACTACTACCCTGTCCCTTCCATTTTAATTTTTGTGTACCCTGAGCAGGAATCAACTACATCAATGTGTCCATTAAAAATATTACTATTTTGCTCAAAATATTTAAAATTTTCTGAATCAGGGTGGCAGCATGCTGCTATTGTCAACAATTACTATGGAGGAGCAAAATGTTTAAACAAAAAGCAAGAAGGAAGCAAGCCCAGCATGAACTTGTATTGCAGCACGAGGAATGAGCAGCAGTGCCCCCAAGCAGCCAGGCCCCAGGCCAGGAGAAGGCAGAGCACGGGGCTGCACAGCACAGACCAGCAGGCTAAACATTTTCAGAGGCTTCAAATGTCACACCCTGTCTCAACACTGTAAGATTGTAATTTCCTGAGACAAAATATAAAAGTATGAAGCCTGAGTAAGCCAACCACAGTTCACAAATGCATACAAGCAACCGAGTCTTGAATTTGCTTTATTTTTCTCTGCAGAAAGAACCCTGCACAGGCAATTCAAATTGAAACAAAATAAATATGTGAATATTCATGTAAAACTGTTCTGGCTAATGAACAATTATACACAATGTACAACTCTTCATGTTCACTGGGAGGGCTTACAAATGTACTATTCCCAACAAAAATGCACCAAAATGTCTCCATGCAAACTTATCAAAAGTGACCAAAAAAGGAGAAAAAACTTACCGATCATAGTTTTTTGTTTTGTTTTTCCTTTTTTACAATCACAAAAAAATAAAAACATCTAATTTTTTGTTACATTTAGAGTAACTAAAGTGTGGCCACCATCTATTAAGATCTGGTTTTATGCTCCTAAAACATCTATGGTTACTGTAAAATTATGTCAACGATGAATTGGACTTAGGGCACTATTTGTAGTAAAAGGAAGATGATTTTGTTCACAGAATGTTAATAATCTGTGTCTGAGCCCTCTGCATTGTCCACATTCCGGGAGAGCATGTAATTGTCCATGTCTATAGACCTGCAATTATTGATTGCATAGCGCAAACGCTCTGCCATGATAACTTGACTGGAGTAGGGTGGGAGCCTCAGTTGAAAGAAACAAGTCTGTGAGGTAGGCAAGCTGTCGTAAGGCTGTGGAAACGGATAAAAGGTGGGACACTGGTAAGTTGTGAATGAAGTAAAAATGCAACAATATCCACATTTCATTGCTCCTTGCTCTACCATTCTCACATTCTATCTCAAATTCCTTTTAAGAAGCAGACTGACCTCCCTTGTTTACAGCATTTGTTCCACCCTTAAGTATGTCCAAAACCACTGTAGCACCTACTCTGCAAGTAACACAACCCACTACTGAATTCAGCCTTTTCAAGAGTTGACCACATTGCTGTTTAGAAGCCCACTGCTAAATACCAAACAATGTTCAAATTACATACCCTAGCGTGCCTTAGCATTAGGCAATCTGAGAGACACCCAACCAAATATGACAAAAAAAACCCTGTTAGCTGAAATTTTTGTCAAGTTTTTTGTTCATGTTGTTCACAGAGAATGTGCTTTCACTGCACAAAACCCAAAATGAATGCATCCTGTATGTAAAACTATACACTGTAAACTCATTGCAGTGGTTTTAAAACATTAAGAGTTCACTAGTGGTATGTTGCTACTTACACAAAATTAAAAACAGAAAGAAAATTACTAAATGAAAAGAGATTGGAACAGTTAAAGTAGACAAAGGTTTGTTTCTTGTCTTTATGTCCAATCACCAGTTCCACCAATTAAATTAAGATGCAATTCATGCAGCCTGTGTCCTACACAACCAAAATGTCTGAGTTTATTAACTTAGAGCATATCCCATTCCATACTTTTTCTGTAAATTTACAGTTATGGAAATTGTCTCCTAGTGCCAAAGCACAGACTACACTTGAGAGGAAACAGTAATAATAATGATGATAATAATAATAGAAACACCAGTGTCTTACCCTATCAACCTTCATTATTTGGAATCGCTGAGAGATATCAGCTGTGTTGGCTGGCAGTCGAGATCTTCCTGACACAAACCTCATGAAAAGGACTCTCTCCTCATTTGAAAATTCTTCCAGGGTGTGCCAGAACCACTGCACCAGCTGATGCTGCTCATCAACTTCTCTGTATCGCACAACCTTCTTCAGAACCTCAACTGATATTTCTGGCATTCCACAGACCATCTGCTCCAACTGCTTGGCAGTCAGAAGTGAAAGCAAAGGAACGGGAACAATCCAAGACATTCCTTCCCTGACAGCAGCCACCTAATGGCCAAAAACGGGAGAGACATTTGAAGTGCAACTCTGTGATCTCTGCCACTTCCTGGACTATCCAAACACAAAAGTAACTTCAGCTGAGAAATGGCACTGAGAGACAGAATTACCAATGTCTTCTAAACAGAGCCTCCCACACACACAGCCCCTGCAAGGGCTGTATTGTTTCTAAAAATCCTACACAATATTACAGATATTTTAAATTGTAATTGCACATTAAAGAACATGTTCTGATCCAACACAGAGCTATTTAAAAAAATTACAACTTGGCAGCACAAATAATGATGGCTATACCAAGCAACTGTGTAAATAGAAAAAAGACTTTGTTCCAATTCAGATGTATGATGAGAATGCTGTACTTGTTCTGCAAGACTTGGGATTTGGTACCTCTAATGAGGAAGCTGTTTTCTAAGGCAGATAGTATCACACAGGAATCTTTACCTTATAATTAGAATGCTGCTCTCTCAAATGACAAAATACACAGAACTATGCAATAGGTAACGAGCACTTCCCAAAACATACTGTGAAATATTTGCAGGATTTGTGTCATAACAAAAGATAAATAGTTTCAAGCTAAACAAAGGTTTGTCAATAGTATTTACTTTAGCCATATGTTGTTCACATGTCCACTTAGAGTACCCAGCATGCAAAACTGCAGGTTTTTTCTCAAGAGGGGTTACTCAAATGGAAGACCAGCTCTGATTTCTAACACTCTTTTGCCAACTGAGTAATTACTGAGAAAAAACAAGACTAAATGTTTAAAAAAGGGTCAAAACACTTTGTGGGGAAGAAAAAATACAGAGACCCAAAAAGATGCAGAAAGCCAAACTTTTCTTATCACTGAATAAGCTGTAATGGAAATAGGCACAAATTACCCCCGTTCCCACTAACAACAGGGGCAAGTCACAATGAGGTTCTCACCTGTCGATCCATTTCATGGAGTCTGTACTCAATTGCCCTCTCCACATACTCTTTCCTGTTTGAAAAGGTAAGTGGGATACTGTTCCCTCCAGGGATTATGGGAACCATTTTACCATCAGCACTTTGGCCAACAAAAGAATCTAAAGGAATCATCTGTTATGCAAAACAGAAAAAGGGTCAGTTACACCAGTGATTCAAGCACAGCATTTTACTACAAGTCATCTAGAACTACAGTAAGATCACAGACCATCTAAATGCACAAGTGCTCGTGCACTTAGAATGGAGACTGAAATTATAGAAATACTGATGTGAAGGTCAATCTAATATAGTAACTGCTTTCAGAATAAATCTGAAAGTGCCGTCTTTCTTATCTTACCTCATGGAAATTTTCTTCAGTAATCCCACTGTCTTCAATGTGAAGAATGCTGTTGAGGGTCTGCACATAGAGCAGATCTACCTCCTCCAAATCCTCCAAGATGAGTGGGATACAACAAAGTTGCTTCCAGACCATTGGAGCCAAATGAAGATCTAATGGCTTTTTTGTACGAATAGCTACACCCATGAGAATGCCCAAGAACTTAAACTGCATCAGATGTTCATCTAAACATGCTGAAGGGTTAAAGAGAAATCTGAAAGGACACAGAAGCAGTGAAAAGAGTGTTATTTCTATGCTACCTCATTAGAAGTAAAAGGGAAAACACTTCTAAGCACAGCACAGTAACTGCCAGCACACTTATCAGCAATTGTCCAAATAAACTTTTCCAAATAAGATTATTGTTATCTTTAGCTGTTAAAACATTGGACCCTGAGGGAGGCAGAACTCCTGAGCACAAAGCCTGGCATCTTGATGCTACTCTGAATTCTGCCATCAGCAATCCAGCAAGTCCACGTTAAAGCCATGCCCTGGTTCACAATGAAGAGACAACATACCCTGAAGGCAAAAAATACACTAGAGACAATCATGAAGTCTCATAATTTGGTATAAAGAAGTCGATGAAAGATTTAGATTTTAACCCACTACCATCTGCAATAAAAGCAAGTCGTGTACAACTCACCTATCCCTATTGTAGCCTACTTCAGCTGTAGCATTTGGGGAAGGAATAAGCAGGTCTACTATTCCAGTTTCCAGTTCCTTAAAAATCAACAACAAAAAAGCCTTCTTAGAAAGAGGGAAAGCAAACTTAAGACAGAACTATAAAGACATTTTAGCATTACAAGACAGAATATTTCACTACGGTGATGATTACTCCTTACAAATACATATGAAACACTGAGAGAAGGTAAACATGGTAGGATGATTTTAAGTAGTAAAGACATGTTTATTTCAAGACCTGTCTTTATGTCAGGCTACAATGTTCTTTTTCCTGGGACTGCACTGTGATACATTCCTGTTACACATTCCCAAAACATTCACAGACGTACCTGACACATTTCTGTAATGGTGTCATCAAACACTCCACCTGCATCATCAGCTCCTTCTCCAACCAGCTTCACTTTCCAGGCACGGGAGGGCAAGCGAAGGTCTGACGCATTCAGCTTCACCACTTGCCTTGCGATCTGGACAAAAATGGGCTTGCACTTCCGACCCCTTTGGGGGAGAGACACAGAGCCAAAAATGTAACTCACAATCATGGAAAGGCTCTGAGTCACTCCATCAACAAAGCTGTCCAGAGAGAGCTCAGAATGCCAGAACAGAGGGCAGTGTATGAGCCTCAGCATGCACACAAGGTGTAAGCCAAGGGCTGTGAGAGCAGCACTGACCTGGTGGAGATCCTTTTCACAGTGATCTGGGGCCCGTAGTTCTTGCCCTGCACCATGGTTTTGCCGATGGAGCGCACCATGGGCAGGGTGTACACCCGCGGAGCCAGCAGGGGCCGGAGCTGTCCCTGCACGATCCCCCACGTTCCAGCATTGTAATGAGATGTACTGTTCTGCAATAAAACCAATGAGAGTAAATGTATCAATAAAGGATATCGTTCCATTCTTAACAGAATAACAGGGCTTCAGTGTTTCAGGACGCAGATCAGCACTTTTTGGTTTTAGTTCTGAGGCTTGTAAGCTGTTGGAAACCAGAGCATAGCACTTGCCAGTGATAGCATAAGTGAAAAAGTAAAGCAATACCTTCAAGAAGTTTGCTTTATTATCGAATTATTTATTTTTAATTTTTTTTTACAAAAAAATTACAGAGCCTATTACTAAGGTCCATCTAGATCTGGTCAGAAACTCTCTAGCAGAACAACAAAGCCCAGTCAGTTTTTTCCAGTGGAATTTTACCTGGTTATTGGGACTGAGGTTCAGTAATCGCCATGAAGAGTACATGAGGTCAGAGAAATGGTAGAGCAGTCTCAGCCTTGCTCTCACTGTATGAATGCTCACTTCTTTCAGTGCCCCATACTGGGGTGGAATGGCATCAGGTAAACCAAGCTGCAAAGGCACTGAAACACCTGCCACAGAAAGAGAAACCAAGCACTTGTTTGAGAAAGAGGAGCTGTATTGCTTTGGCTTGGATGAAGCTGATTTTCCTCACAGTAGCTTCTAAGGTGCTCAGCTGCCTACTGGGGTTAAACCACAACAGAAGCCAAACTGAGAGTAAGATAATTTGTGTATTAAACAGAACAAGGTATGGTTATAAAAAACCCAATTTTGTCCTAAATATTCAGAAATTCTTGTCACACTGACAGCCCAGGAGACACCAGACTAGAGAAAAGGCCGGAGCAAAGGCCAGCTGCTCACCTGGAGCGCGAGGGGGGACGGGCGGCGCTGTCCAGGCCGCGCTGTGGCAGCGGCCGGCCGAGATCTGCCGCACGTTCTTGCCCTGCAGCACCGTCACCAGCGTGGGCTCCCGCACGTGGTTGGTGTGGCCCAGCCCCAGCTGCCAAAAGGCAACAATCAACAACTGACAGTATTGCTACAACTCTCCAAGCAAGAATTCAGAGAAGATGATAAAAAAATCGTATTTGTTTACAGCGTATATTGTGATAAAAAATATCTGCCATATATATATATATATATATTCACCTTTTATCTTTGACAAAATACTGCATCTGCACCCAACAAGGGTAACGGATCCAAGTGCCAAAGAGACCTGAAAACAGCTGGAGACTTCTCAAAAAATCTTTCCCAGACTGAGGATCTGATCCCTGCTGCTAAGTCCTGTATTTCAGTCTCTCATACATAGACAGCAAAGCTCCTACATCTCCCCTGTGCTATTTAAACAGCATTTTTGTTCTAGAATGTAAATCCTGGTTTACAAAAACACAGTTGTTTTTTTTAGTAAATGTAAACATTTACTGAAGCTGTTGTAACTTTTCACCGAGTTTCATATCATATCCTAATTTCATATTCTGTGAGTTAAAAATTTCCTATCACAAAAGGGTATTTTTTCCCCCCACTTCATATAAAACCAGTATTTTGAACCACAAGGAAAATCATATAAACAGCTTTCAGAATGAATTTCTCTACATTTTTACACTATTTTTTTCTCTTCCAAAAATACAAAGTACCATATTAAAAAAACCACTAATAAAAGTAATTTAAAATAGACACCTCAAATAAGTTCCTCAAAAATTATTCCAAACCCCTTGCTCAACAAGGCTTTTCAAAAACTCAATCCTAGAACACCACAGGATGAAGTCTGCCCAAACTTCCTGAAACACCAGTAGCTAATACATCCAGAGACTCTTTCTAAAATTTGTAGCCTGCAGTAGAAAAATATTAGTAATGTATGTGATAAAGGAGGAGAATTCCTCATTTACCACGTTTTTTCTGACTTCAAAAAAATCATTCCTTTGAAGAGGTTCATTTATATTTTCATTATGGAAAGTATCTAAAGAGTTCAAAAATATGATTGACATCAACCATAAATTTTATTATGTTGAAAAGATGACAGCTTAAGAATTCGGAGAAAATCTGCAAGCTTGAATTAGAGTAATTTAGGTAGCATGTTTGGAGTGCTTTCCCAAACTGGTACCATGGAAGAGCAGAGAGAGTAAGCAAGAATAGAAATTGCTGAGGGGTGAAGGAGGGAAGGAAAATCAAAGGAAAGCCGAAGGAAAGCCATGGCCAGCACAGCTGTGAAGGGCAGCAAGAGGCTCCCAGAGGTCAGGAGCAGGGAAGAGGCCGTACCTGGCCCTCGGAGTTGCTCCCCCAGGCGTAGACGTCCCCCGTGGAGGACAGGGCCAGCGTGTGCTCGGCGCCCACGGCGATGTCCTCGATGAAGACCCCGGCCAGCAGCGGCACCTGCTGGGGCCGGTTGTGGTTGCGGGCGCGGCCCTCGGGCAGCCCGATCAGGCGATCTGCAAGGGCAAGCACCAGGCTCCAGGAGCAAGCAGCACTCTGGGCAGTTTCAGTACAGCACAAGCAGGGGAGGGACAGACAGCAGATCTGTACAGCCCTGGGGCTGGGACACGGGGGGAACCCTTTAGGGACAGAGTGTGGGTGTTCCCTGCAAACCAGTGCTGCCTACAGTGCTTGTTTACACTGTTAAAGCTGTTTATCCATGGTCAGTCAGAAACAAGACCAAATTCTACTAAACCAAGGCTTCTAGATTTAAATGCATCGGTTTATAACAAACATGAATTAACTGACTTCAGGAGTTTATGCATGTTTCATTCAATGCACATGAAAATCCTCCTGCCCAGACTGTGAAACGTGTGAATATGTGCGCTTAATTAGACAACGCAAACTTTGATGTAACCCAATGGTTTTGGATGTGTGAAATTCAATGAAGTTCTAGGAAAATGCTCTTCAAAAAGTAAATTAGCAAAATGAAAGGTGTTCTGAGATCAAACTAGACAAAGCTACAAATCTGGATTTCAGGTGTATGTTAAAATTGCATTGTTCAAGTTTCAAAATTTACATTAGGGCAACATGTTTCTAAAAAGTAGCATTAGATCAATCTTAGAAACATGTCTTAATATTCTTCCTTTTCACCTGCAATTTACACATTTCCATGTTTATTTCTAAACATGGAAATGTCAAAAGAGCAGTTTGTCTTACCTTGGCCAAAAGTATACACGTGACCATCTTTTGTCAGTGCAACCGAGAACTGAGTTCCACAGGCAACTTTTTTTATTCCAATTCCACAAAGAATATCCACTTTCTACAGGGTAAAGTAAAAGGAAAACAAGCTATAGTATTACAGGGCTATAAACAGAAAGCAAACAAAAATTCAATCTGTAAATCCTGCTTCCAAAAAAATTTTTTTAATTCCCATTGTGCAGCACAAATATTGTAGGACTATTTTAATTAACACTTGGAAATTAGTACAGGAAACAGAAACTTTTTTTTTTCAATGGAATGAACACCTTATTCTATGTACAATGATTCAAAATATCTATTTTTCCTGGAAGTGAGGGGGAGTGGCATGGGAAGAAGTAGGTGGGTATGGAAAAAACCTTCTCCCCACTTTCCAAAGGAAATCTCTCTTTTCTAAGATAATCCTCAGATTTTGACTATTTATACTGCTACTGGGTCACAGTTGCTATGATGTACACAAAATTCTGGAGGGTACCAGGCTCAGCATAATGTATCATCAGAATTATTTGTGCCAGATTGTGTAACAACAGCATGGAATGAATAACATCTGCAAATCACACGCTCAACGCAGTGACATAGCTTTAAGAGCACTGAAAGCTTATGCAAAAAACCATTTCCTTAGGAATCTAACCTGTGGTGAAGACTTGGCAGTAGAATTTCCCAAACCAAGTTTACCATAATCTCCATCTCCAAAAGCCCAAACCATTGAGCCATCCGTTGACACGGCCACAGTGTGATTGAGGCCACAGGCAACCTGGGTGAGAGATAAAATGTTATTCCCACTGCTTTTGCTGATTACTAACTCAAACATACCAGCTACCTTTAAGAAGAAAAACTGTGTTTTAAAAATGAACTATCCTTGTAAAACCACTAAAACTTCCACTGCTTATTAGAGCGTCTTACAGACCCTTAGGACTGAAAAAATACAGCAGTGTTTTATCAACACTTGCTTTATCTCAGCTCATGGAACCAAGGATGGTATTATGGCAAACATGTTCCCTGTTTAAAACTATATTAAAAAAATCTCATTAATTCATGTGTAAAAATGCCCAAATCTTGAAATGTTAAAAACATTGGCAGTTTTGCACAAAGATGATCAAAAGACTCAGGAAAGTAAGTATTTAAAAAATCATGCATACTCAAATTTTGCCATCATAATCAAAATAAAAGCCATGGTTAAAAACCACAATTGAACACTTAAGTATGTTAAAAACACAAGCTTTAAACTAATATACAATGCTAATTTTAGATAAACCATGCCTGGCCAATCTGGTAACCTTCCAGCGCCGTCACTCTTTCTGGAAGTTTCTTATTTGAAGTATTTCCAAGCCCCAACCGACCATAATCACCATTTCCAAAGGTAAAAAGTTTGCCATCTGCTGTCACCACAGCTGAGTGCTTGAAGCCACATGACATCTAGAAGTAAAATAAGCATTATTTTTACACACATTTTATACTTGGAAGTTGATATTGACTATTACATGTACATATGTAATACCTTTATTGACCCTAAACCATATTCCTTTTAAAAGAGCTAAAATACAGACATTTTAGTACTAATGATTTCTCCAGCAACTCATCTCTTAACTCTCTTCAGTGGCAATGTTATGGAGGGGGACTGAAGGATATCTGCATGAAGAATTTGCTGTGTGATTATCTGATTTTTTTATAAAGAAACCTCCTGTCAAAAGCAAATATGTGCATTGTTAGTACTTAGGAGGAGGTCTTGGTGACCAGTTTTGTGGGTCAAAGTCACCTGATAAGGATGAAGGGAAACTTATAGATCATGTCAGCATTTTGATCATCTTTAAATCACCCCTTTCTTCCATGCTCTATTTTTAGTCCTCTCCAGTACCAACTGTCGATTAATATATCTGTGGTATTGACATCCTTTAACTGGAAACAACCACCCTGGCTCATAAAGCCCAGAGAATTAAAAAGTTGCCTGTTTTCATGCAGTTCTACAGCACTGGCTTCCCAGGCCTGCAGCTGGAGGGAAAAAGAAATATTTTTGAAACCTGCACGACTTCTTCTCCCTGCAGAGCCTCGATCTGCCGGGGCCGGCGCTGCCTGTCGCTGTTGCCGTGGCCCAGCTTGCCATAGTCCCCATCTCCCCAGCTGAACACCTCCCCACTTTCTGTCAGAGCCATGGAATGTCCATCAGAGCCACACGAGGTCACCAGCTGTGTCACCACAAAGCCTAGCAAAGACAAGTGAGGAAACAAAGCTTAGCATCGCCTAGAGCAAACTCTTACATAGATTGATCCATGGGTGCTTTGTGGCAGCCAGTTAGGTCTGGGGAAAGGAACAAACTGCACTAAGGCTTCTTTTTATAGCAATTATATTACTTTTAATTCAAATAAAATCTTTGTTTTCTTATGGAGAACTTAAGCTTCTGTCCTGCCATCAGTACTGAAATGAAATGTTCCTGATTTGAGCAGACCATTTTCTCTGAAGCCTTCTTAAAATTAAAGAATTTTAACATACTATTTAAATCTTAAGGAAATATGAAGATCTTGTTTATTTGTTCAAATTTTAAATTAGAAACTAGAATATTTTAATGAGTAAATCTGCAGAAGAGCATCAGAATTGTTTTGTTAGAAACAATTACACTAACTACCAAAATGCTTATTTATGCTCCATCACTGGATTCCTCTCAAATACAACAGTTTTACCTTGCAGTGCTGAAATGACAGTGAGCACATGAAGATCATCAGAATTTCCTTGTCCCAGTCGCCCATAGCTCCCTTCACCACAAGCCAAAACTGTGCCATTGGCTTGGATGACAAAAGTACAATTCTGACCACAAACCACCTAGGTTAGAAAGACATGAAGGAATGTTAATGAAGTATATGCTAAATGCAGCATTGCTGCAATACCTGCATTACAGCACACCATTTCCTTTTAATTTGTTTTCTTTGCAAATATATCAAGACAATATTCCATCAAGCCAATGCTATTTCAGAAAGCCTGTCACATGTATTATGTGAAAGTTGTATTTTAAAATCACGTTCACATAAAATAATTGTGTTGTCAGATTTCAGTGGCTTCTTGGTTTGAATTTGTTAAATAATTTAAGATTTCCTTTCTAGTGAAACCCATGTTTTGAGATATTTAGAGTTAATTCAAACAACAAATTGAAAAGACATTTAGAGAGGGATTTTGACAAGCTTTACAAACAACAGATGGCAAATGATGAAATCATGACTGGTTCTAAGTGATCACCTGCTGGGCCTGGGAGAATGAAGGTGCTGCCACTGGGATCATGACATTTCTGCCCGCCTCTGCCAGCTGCCCGTGCCGTCCTGCTCCCCACAGGTACACGTCACATTTGCCTCCCAAGTGCCAATCCTGGGGAAGAGCATGAAAGAAGCCTTTAGAACAAGTGCACTTCCAACAGCTTGCCACATTTCAAAAGAATAAAAACCCCTCCAAAGCACCCCAAACCCTCCAAACAAACAATTTTACTGACCTCTGGCCTTGATGTTGCCCAAGACATGATCTGTTCATCCATGCCATTGATCCATTTACTGTTATCCTACAAAGCAAAAGCCACATTTACCACGTTCAGTGCAAGAGATGCACATTCTTTTTTGTTATACAATATATATTTTCCTAAGAACAATATTTAAATTATTCTCAACAAAAATGCATGCAGACTAGCAATGACACTTATCCACGACTTGCGATCCAAATCAATGAAAGAAAAACTAAATTCATGATGAAGTAATCTTTTTCTACTTACTGATGCATAGAGAGTTTCGAACTTTCAATTGCAAACACTGGCTTGAAATGTTATAAGCTTGCTTATAAAAAATTCCTAATAAATTCTGGTTTGGTTTACATAACAAGTCATGAAGAAAATTGACACTAGCAAAATAATTCAGCATAACAATGTCACAAAATGTTACTCTTAAAATAGCACTACAAAGCTCTACATTTCTTCCTTTCACACATGAAAATTACTGTCATAGTTTTGGGTTGTTATGTATTTTAATGTGCAACTGACTAGCACTCATTACACACACACATAGAGCAATCTTAACAGTATGTTTTAACCAGTTAATTAAAAAATAAGCTTATTGCTTATTTTTAACTGCTTATTTAGTGCTTATATTACTAAATATAAATGTTTACAGTTCAGGGATTTCACTGCATCATAGTGTGTGCTCAGTAACAACACACTTGGCTGTTAAGACAATATATCAACTTTTACCATCAGGAGAGTAAGCTCATCCTCTGGAACAGGCTCCAGGTCTGGGACAGTGAAGGACTCTGGGAACTGAGCTCCCTTGGCCAGGGCTTCAGCAGCCTTTATGGTAGTGGAGAAGCACTCGAGCCAGGCCCACTCGGTGGGGTTCCAGGCAGAGGGGTCGGGGAGGCAGCTCTGGTGGTGAGGGGGCACGGGGGGGTTGCAGAGCAGCCGGTCCAGGTGCAGCCCCACGGCCAGGGATGCCAAGCACTGCATGTAGGGGCTGTGAACCAGCTGGTCCCCACACACCACATGGGGCTGCAGGGCAGCAGGGAGGAAAAGGAACACCCAGTTAGAAACATCCACCAACCACTTCAAAATACAAGTCCTTAAAAGCTAGCCCTATAGAACAGTACCTTCCTCCAATGCTTAAACAAAGTTTTTCTAATATTTTAAATATTTTCAAATTAGGAGACTACTAGCTTTGAGAATAGTGAAAGACATTTCAAATAGAATGTAGGAAAGTCTTCTGGGTTCTCTGGTGAAAGACTGAAACCAGCTGAGATCTAAAGAGTGAACTCCTGTCAGCCATGAATGCTAACAAGCACTGGCACCTCTCCCACCTTCTCATAGGCGTACTGCTCCTGCAGCATCACGGGCAGGCGCTCCAGGAAGGCGCGCATGCACGGGGCCATGTTCAAGCCCAGAACTCCCTGCTGCTTCAGCGCCGTCCTGCATGTCGCCAGCACGTGGTTGGAAGAGATCCACTCCGAGGTGCAGTTCACCACCAACACGTCCTGTTCAACAGCAGTCACAGTACTCACATTAGAAATTAAAAATTCACATAGCAGGATCATTCAGCTCCATTGATTGGTTTCCATAGGGGCCAGAAAACACACAGGCTCAAACATTTCTGTCTCACCTTTGATCTGTTAGAGCAGGCAGCAACTCCAACCTCAGGGATCCACACAGCAGTCTGGATAGCTCCAGACCCTATCACAACACTCTGCAACACTGAACCATCCTAGGGAGAAAAGGGACTGGAATCAGGTGCAAAGAGTGCTACAGTTCTGTTCAAGTGCATACACATTCCTAAGGGATGATACTCTCACAAGCTTTCAATTATTATTATAAACTGAACAGCTTAATCTAAAAGCAGAAACCCCTCATTTTTATCATATTAAGGAGCTAATATAACTAAGGATTTAAAAGTGTTTAATAATCCACATTATCTAGCGCTTTAGAGTCCTCAACATAAGAGAATATGTTCTTAACTATAACAAAAGCAGCTGGTTCTGCAAAGCCTAACTAACATGACCAACTCTACAGAATCAATCAATTCTGAACTATAAAGTACTTCAATGCTAAGTACAATTTCAATTTATACTTTAAGATGTTATAACACTATTTTACACCACACTTTCTCTAATGTATCTAACATGTGGTGAGGTGGAAGTTGGTCTGGTACCTTGACCAGTTCAGATACTCTTACTAAGAATGAGAATCAAGGCACACAAAGATGATCTTACCCGTAAAGACCAGATATTCATGAGGCCACCAAGGCCCCCAGAGACCAAGGCCAGCCCATCAGGACTGAAAGCAACAGTGCGGACAGGAGTGATGTGTCCTCTCAGCTGGAACACACACTGCACCTCCACTGCCTTCCTGTACCCATCCTGCAAGCAAACACACACTGTGGAACACTGCACTGCTTCCAGGAAATGCAGTAGCACGACATGTCTGTACTCAGCAATAAATACTGATCATACACACACACAGCAAAGTTCCACTAAATAATTTAAAAACACCCAGGCCCATGACAATATTTTATGGATACCTTGATCACATTATCAGCTTTCTTCCCCGTACATAATGCCATCAACATCAAAGACCACATTACAATTTATGTAGGTGAAAATAATCTTCACTCTTTATCTACAAAAAACTTTGAACTCTCACTAAATTTTAGGATAAACTGATCAACTTTTAAAGGAAAGAAAACAGACCAAAATATAATCTTCAGCCTTAATCTTAAATAAATGTTTCAATTTCCTGTTCTGAAACTGCCTACACATACACAAATGCAATGTAAACTTTTTTTAGCAAATTTCTTCTCTCAGGAAACTTTGAGATTCAAGTAACTCACTCACATTCTTCTCCTCTTTCAACTTCACAAAGAGCAAAGAGAATTTCTTACACACCAAGTTTTGTCCTTTTACCTTGGCACTTGTTTCTTGTTCCCACCATCCTTCTGAGCACGCTGAGCTGGACTGCAATGTGATTATTATGTCCTGGGGAACAGTCCAGACACACACCAAACCATTGTGGCATCCCCTGAAGCATGTCGAGTGACATTAGAAAAACAAAATAAAGATATTAACTAACAAAATATCAGGGGTCTGATATTAACTTATATACCAGTAGTCTTCAGCACCTTCCTAATAAAACCACATTGCATCAATCAATCTAAAGTAGAAGGGCCTGTTCCCAATGGGTCAATGCATTTTCCCTATTCCTCACACGCTGTAGCTTTTCCATTTCTATTAACAACATGTTCTTAGAAAAAAAAAATTTGGATGAAGCAAAAAAATTCCAAGCAGGACTAGCATCCACAAGTCATGGAGAAAACAGCTGGGTCACTCTTTTTATTTGAATTCTGGAATTTCATACATCTCATGACAAGTAACTTACTGAAGGAATATTATTTTTTAAAAAACAAACCCTTTTCTTTGCTGCTGACACTACAGACTGGTAGAAAGCTCCTGCAAAAGAGCTACAGAAAGAAGAACAAAGCAATGACTCACGTAGCCAACAGGAGCTGGGCCTTGGGTCCTTTCCCTGGCAGGGCACACCAGGCAATGCCGTTGACCAGGGCTGGGTGGGACAGGGAGTGCAGGCGCCTCCAGCACCCTCCCAGGCACCCCCAGAGCTTCACTGTCTCCTCTTTGGCACAGGTCAGGAGAATCTTTCCAGTTGGATCCCACTTCATACTAACAACTGTGTCCTGTTGGATTAAAAAAATGAAAAGTTGGTACGAAGTAACACAGTGATGAGGAGGAGATTTAACTCTCAGAGCTAATGTAACCTTTAATTACTAATAACAAAAGTATTTTCTTCTCATATAAATCACAGATAGCGAGTTGCAATTATAAAGTCATAATGCCACAATTCAGAACTATCAAATTAAAAAGACTTTAAAAAGTTTGCTGAAAGAAACTAAATGGGAAACATAGAAAAAGATGTTTTCTTTTTACTGCAAACCCTTCTTGGTTATTTTTCCCCAGAAACAGCTTTGAGTCTGAGGTAGGAAAAGAAGACAGCCCATAGCAAGAAGGCAAGTACAGATTTATTGCCACAGTGTGGGACTGCCCTGCTTCACACAACCAGAGCAGCTCTTGGAAGCTAATAAGGATGCTCTTACTACACCTGCATTTGAGGAATTCTGCTCTTAGCCTAACAAATAATTAATGGACTGTTAATGACTCATTATTACATTCTGGCCAAGCAAAGGTTCTAAACCTTTGCAACTGCATATTTAGAAAAATACCTTTTGCTTTGCACAGGAAGCTAAACAAAAACGTGATATAATCAAAATTAAAATTTATTATGAGTACTCTTACCAAGTAAAACAATTAGTCTTTTAAACCCAGTCAATGCACAGCTGTGTGCTTAATTCACTTCCATCACTGTATGTACATACACTCCACAGTGTCTGAGAGCAAAGTTATCAAGTTTATCTTTCCTTTTCTTTTTTTTACATTTGGTAGACTGTTCCTTTAGAGTACATTATGTTAATATGTGTATCAGAAATGGGAGTGAATTTTTAAAATAGCATTCACTGTCTTTATAAATAGCTTTCAGATAGAGAGAACAGTGTAAACAGATTTTACCTACAAATAAAATTTTTACCTACAAAAAGCCTATGTTTGTGTAATAAAGACCAGCTCTACCTCATGTGCATCAATGAGAACGACTCCTCCTTTCTCAGTCGGTTCCTTTGTTCCCAGGAGCAATTTTCCATCTGAATAGCCAACAGCAAATGGTCTGTCTTCACTGAACCAGGCCAGGCATGTGACAGACACTGCATGAACAGACAACACAAACATTCATTAAACTAAACTGAACCTCACTCCTAAATCAAAGAGGTTTTGCAGTGCAGTTCTCTAAACTATGAAGTGTATAACAATGGCCACCACCACCAAAGGTCACTTAACATATTCTGGTCCAAAAATTTTCCTGAACTCATATGATAAGGATAAAACTGAGTGTCACTAATGACAGCTGTTGAGATTATTTTGCACTAGTTTTCTCATTCTTCTTTTCATGAAAAAACTTAATTTATATTCCTGGTATAGTGAAAAGAACTATACCAGGTAAAAGAAAAAGGGTAGACTGAATCTTATGCATGTATCTGAGACAGGCTTCTAAAAAATGCTCTGAAAACAACTTACCTCCCCTAGCAAGTAGACATTGCTTCACTTGATTCTGCCAAAAAATATCTGTAAGGCTTCCTGAAGAAGCCAGATGCAAAACCACACAACACTACTTGATGTCCTTTGGGACTGAAGCTATAAAGCAAAAATGCAATCATTGAGGAATTCCAATGACACTCTGCAGGCCATCTGCAGACAGAGCAGACACTGCAGGGGATCACTACTGTTTGTCCACAAGGGCAAGGAATGGCAGGATTTTAAGGATTTTACCAGATTACTACCCACTGTTTGCCTCTGCTGTGGGGGAATCAGGGTGCAGATAACGATCCCACAGACTTTTCTCCTCCCATGAACTAGAAATCATATCCCATGAACAATAACAAAAAATTATTACAAACTTCTTTAATAAAAAGTGGGAATGTGTTCACAATTTTAATTTCAAATACTGATGCAGTCTCTTACCATCCTTTCTGTAGCAGTGTTCCAGTTCCAGCCTGTGCATGGCTGAAATATCCACAACTTCAATAAGAGCCAGAGAGCCATCCATGCGCCCAATCAACAACAATTCTGGAGCATCTCCTGTCCATGCTGCAGCTGGCCCTTCTTCTGGCCAGGCTAGAGCAGATACCCAGTGAGACTGAAGATCCAATAAGCCTTTTCCTCCTAGGAGATCAAAAAGCCTGTTAAAACTACTTCATTTTCATAAAGAAAGGAAAACAATAGTACTTTCCCATGGGAAAGTTTTCTTTTTCCATGGGGAAAAAAAATCAAAAAGATCTTACTGAGAGCTGGGACATACTACAAATTCACCTAAGTTACAAGAATACAAAGCAATGGTTTGCTAATCTATGCAGACACAAAATCTAGGCAACGATTCTCATGTATCATTCAATTTAGGTGGTTTTGCTAAGGAAGGAAGCTGAATTCTTCAGTACCCAGTAAATTTATAGTTTTCTTGGGGACTATCTATTAGCACAGGTGAGGACTGGTGATTTTTCTAAGTGCAAAGCAACAGAATGAAGTTTACAAACGACAGGGATTAAAAGCCTTCCTCTCAAAGATGTGTATCACATATCCACTTGGGGTTAGCGCCTTTCTCAAATTAAACACGTTCACAAGACTCCCACACTGTGGGAGATGGTAGGCATTTAACTGGACAGTTAAACACTGGTGTAAACAAACATGCAGTGACTTGGCAGCTCCCCATATTTCCATGCTGGACCAGGAAGCACCCACAGGCAGCTCAGGACATACCATTGACTTGCCAGATGTTCACCATCTTTTCTGTAGCTCCAGCCAGGTACTTGCCACTGATGCTCCAACAGACAAGAGATAAACTAAGGTCACTGGGTGACCCCAGACCTTCTTCAGAGTCACCCTCTCTGTAACAGAATAAAAGAATGAAATTAAGAGGGCATTTCCTATATGCAGACAGGAAAACCTAGAACTCATAAAATATCTGTGCTAGAACCTCGAGTCCCACCATTGCAGTAGATTTACATAAAATGTTTTTCTGCTCACAGTAGTACATTCCCTCTAAAACCACTTCAAATTACAGAATGAAATACTACTTATTTCCCAGAAATTTCAAATTAGGTTTCAAATGGAAACTCTTTACCTTTACCTATTTAATGTCAAATTCAACATCTTCAAAGACAAAATTTTCTGGGAAGTCATGAAATGAAACAATAGCATGGACAAGAAATAAAACAGGTACATCTTACTATCAATTCTACTTCAAACTCTTCCTCCTGTTACACTATGCTAAAACTCCATTTTAAAGTCTGCTTTGCCTAACTGTAATAGGGCCACAGATACCTTTGACTGCCCTTTAGATCATACACAACAGCCACATTTTTTTACTGCTTTTAGTACCAGAACAATGAAGGATATAATACTGTTATATCATTCTGGTTGTTTCTTTGAAGGCCACATCTCAGACCAGCAAGCAAACAAGAACTAAGCCAACCACTAAAAAATTGTCACAAAACAATCTAGTAGTTCACTATTGCTGCATTATTCTTCCAAATTCAACTATGCTTCACTAAAGAATTAGATTTTAATCTTTCCTTTTGCTTTATTCTTTTCTGGACACACCCAAATGACAAAAAAAGTACTTGCAAGATACCCACGTAGAATTACATTTAGATACTCCTGTGTCTCAGGAGTCAGAATTACTTTTTCACACTTGAATCAATGACTTGCAATATCATGTTATATGTTGGAGCTGTCCACTGGAACCCAGTGGAGGGATACTCCCTTTTCTGCTACATGACAGTCCCATACCACTTTTTACCTATGTCTCCTCATATCAATTAATTAAGGATTTTTTTAAACAGCACTGACATGATCTCTTTATAGAGACTCTTACCAGGTTGACATTTAGTTCTAAATTTTAAGCTATTTATTTTGCATGCAACAGAAAACAAATGAGAGATTTTAAGAGCAGGAGATAATGACAGCAGCCAATCCTGCAGAATTTTACACAATTATAGCTTAAATGAAATATCTGGCTGTTGTAAAGGATCAACTTACAGCTTGTTGAGCACACAGGTCTGTTGCAGTGAATATTGCTTCTTTGTCACATTCCACACTCTGATGGTGCCATCATTCCCACTTGTTGCCAAAAGTCCCTTTTTATTGCACCAAACACATGTCATGACCTACAAATAGCAAAATAACCATGGCAAAACTGGAAATTACAACTTGGCTATGTTTGTTCACTAATATTAAGCAAACACTAACCAGTGAGACAGTGATTGAAACACCCTGTAACAACCAAACTAGATGTATTTTTCTACTTTTACAGCATTATTTACTGCAATTAAGCAGGGTTGATAGAGACACCACACTTCATACAGCCCCATGCTCCACTGGCTGCTATTGCACAGTGTCCCAGACATCTTTTATGGAAAATCCTTCCCTTAGGATTTCTCCTCCTGAGAAGCTGAAACACCTCAGGAACAAAATGTAAACAATGATTATCTGCTGCTGTGCAATGCAACAGATGGATCTTTGATTGGCCCATGTTGGATGTTTGTAATTAATGGCCAATCACAGCCCAGATGGCTTGGACTGAGAGCCCGAGCCACAAACCTTGGTTATCATTCCTTCTTATTCTATTCTTAGCCAGCCTTCTGATGAGATCCTTTCTTCTACTCTTTTAGTATAGTTTTAATGTAATATATATCATAAATCAAGCCCTCTGAAACATGGAGTCAGATCCCTCAATCTGAGACCCCTGTGAACACTGTCACAGCACAGAATACTGCACAAATATGTTCACTATAATGACAGAAAAGTTAATGCAAATTAAGATCCAAGGAAATATTCAGAGTGATTCTGCTGCCTTGATATATCATGACAATATTTTCATGACCCTCTTAACTGAAGGCTCAAAGAAGCTGAACGCTTTTGTGCATCAGAGGTGCAACAACTTTATCTCCAAAAAACTACTTTCTTTGGGAAATCATTTCAGTCAGTGTAATTGTAAAATTATAAATGAGCCTTGCTTGGTCTTATCCAATGCAAGCTGTTACAGCTCCAGAGCTCAGTCCCCAAGGGGACTGGGTGCCAGAAGCCAGCTCGCTCTCAGACCAAGGCCGTGGGACAGCCCCTAGCAAGCAGGGAATATTCAGCTCTTAGTGATTAGGCAGCTCTTGTGATTTCAGCTTTGCTTGTTAGGTAGCTTTCCCTTGGCCTAAGGCTCCAGCAGACGGTAGAGAGAGGAGAAGCAGAAGACACTGGCTGTTCCACAAGTATGGCTTTATTGAGGGGTCCGTGAAGGGTCTCAGCTCTTCTTCTTCCGAGTTAGTAGGGGTACAGTATGCTACTTTTATACCCTTGGCCTGGATCCAATCCTGACCAATGGCAAAGCTGTTAGAGTGACCACAAGTGACCAATAGTAGGGTTACCAACATATTGCCTTACATGTCTATAGGGATAAGGTACAAGGTGGATGTCCCTGGAGACAGGAAACTTCTTTGCCGCTGTGTCAGCATTGTATTCTCCAAGGGGCCCTGGCTAAACCTGAGGGGTTTACTACAAAACGATGCTTTGTTCCTTTTGCTGTGCTGTGTGAAGGGAGCAGGGCAGCGGGGGCAGCGAGGGAGCCGCGCTTACCCTGTTCTGGTGAGCCTCAAGCTTGATGAAGGAGCACTTGCGCAGGTCTCCGCCCATGTCGGCGAGGGTCTGCGGCGCGCTCTGGTTGTCGCGGTCGTGCGCGGCCAGCGTGCGCACCAGCTGCTGCGCCGCCCACTGCCGGTGCTGCGACGACAGGCGCGACGACAGGCAGCACGCGGCCAGCGCGTTCGCCAGCTCCAGAGGGCCTACAGCAGAGGGATCATAGCAAGGATGGGCATACAAATGGGCAATTAAACCTGCTTAGACAAAACAGTGAGATGATGCCTATGTGAGTGAACGCAGCAACAGCCAGCATTTCCAGAAAGAGATTAGCAAGCATCTTAACACAACGTTGTAATCATGTGAACTACAGTAAAAAAAAAAGAATAGAATTCCAAATAGTCTTATTCCCATTATATGAAAATGGTTGGTCAAAGAGCGAGTGCTTTCTAAACTGTCACTGTCCTGTCCTTCCCTCTCTATCCCAGCAGCAGCCCGGAGGGGGCACAGCTGTTGCTTTGTGGCTCCCTGACCTCTCAGAGGACAGGCAGCACAAATTTCTGCCTCAGACACAGCACAGCACTTGGGTAAAGGTAATCAACTGTCACCTTCCTTGATTTCATGGAGGAGGCATAACCAGGCTATCTCAGCTCTATGGCTTTGAATATACCCAAGTTCAGACTATATTTTGAAGCGGTGAAAGATGCAATTACAGAATAAGACCATATTTCAGAATAAGACCATATTTCTAAGTAAAACGTCTATCATAAACTGTAACATTACTTTGATCAAAGCAAGTTTTGTCGATTTTTAAAAGCGTATCTATTTATACACTATTCTAGCAAGTCTCTCCCTTACATACAAGTGAAGAACTTAAGATCTAATGATTAATATTGAAAAACAAAGCTGTATCATACCTTTCTTTTCAATTTCAGCTTTATCATAGTTTGGCCTCAGTTTGGCCCCTTTGTCGGCCAACAATGCTACTAGTGCTTGAGTAACCACAAAATTTGGAGATGTGACAAGTTTGTTTTCTTCTGCAATTCCTCTTAAAAAACTTGGTAAAAATTTTCTCTGAATTGGATCATCGACTGTTGTCAAGTTCACACCAGTTGCTGCAGAAATCAAATTCTGAAAAGAAATAATTGATGATAAATAATCAGAACAAACAGAACCATCAAATTTAGAAACATTTTCAGTTGCATAAATTGCACTTAGTTTTACAGTTTTTCATTGTTCTGTTCTCTGCACAGAATTAACTGAATTAAAAAACCAAAATGTCACCCTGGTTTTTTAAGATTTTCTAAGTCTTCTGATGTTGACATTCTTGTAGTGAACTTTCTCACACACTTTCTACAAATAACTCATTGTTTTTCATTCCTTTATGGAGGAGGAGAGAGTTGATGGACTGTTGGTTTGACCAGTGTCATGGCAGAGGTGTCAATGTCACCTTCCAATCCACTGTCACTTTTGTAAAACTATAAATATTGGAGTCAGAGAATAAAACTTCCCTTTTTTCCCTTCACCTTGAGTGGTGGTGTGTTTGTGTTCTCTCGTGTCTTTCAGCGACACCAAAACCTTAACAGAAAATCTTATGAACAGAAACAGCACATTCATTTTCCCCACTTGAAAAGGGTACTCAGCAAAGACACATACTGCTACTTCATTTTTACCAACAATCAAACATACTCCTGTGCAAAGCCACAAAAAAGGACTCTAAGGACATCCTTAAAGTGAGAGCAGCTGAGAAGGTAAAAGCACAAGTGACTGTAGCAGTCTCAAGTACTGAAGTGCTACCTGTGTACATAACTGCACCAGCAGCTTTGCAGCACTGGGAGTGTTTGATGCCAAGCAGCCAACTGCAGTGCTCAGGTAGGCAAGGCAAGAGATGGGCTTGCTGGTTTTGCTGTGGATGCCCCTGGATCTCTCCGTGGAGCTGGACACCGTGGACGGGCTGGTGGACAGGCCTGCCCTCCCCGCTGCCGCCAGGCACATCAAACGAACCAGAGTGCGGATGTCTGTCAACCCCAGGGACTCCAGGCCAGCTGCCAGGCTGCAACTGGAACCACTGTGGAAATGGATATAAAACCCCTTGGTTCAAAAGAACAAAATCAACAGAACTTTTTCTCTTAGCAGTATTATGTAAGTACAGACACGAGAATTGCTTCCCCAATTAGTCTGAAATTGCATCGTTATCAAACAGACCTGGGCAAACGGTTACAAAAGGAAAGGGGGAAATGATGCCAAAGACGGCACAAACCTGACAGACAGAAGTGACAGTGCTCTCATAACCATTGTTCTTGCCAGGAGCACTTGGGCAGCAGCTGTCACTCTTCTGAGAGCCATGACACGGTCATGGGGATTGGCCAGGGCAGCTGCTTGTTCTCCTAAGGTTATTCTGCCAGAAGAGCTTTTTTCTATTGAGCCGTGACAGCCTTGGAAATAATGATGATTTGCATTAGTGTTTAAAGAAAAACAAACATTATCATATAGTAATAGGCATAGAAGCAAAATCAGCCTAAGTTACTCATTTTTCAGTATATCATATATACCGAACTACAATAATAATTACCGAGAGGAAAATACACTCCATAATTTAATTACTCCTTATTTTCAAAGAGACAGGAACACAATCTGACATACTCAATCTTAATTCCTCTGATTCCCTCTTCCATCAGAGGAGACTTAAATCCATTCATTGGGTTCTGCAAAACATGTTATTGGCATCTACTGTTTGACTACAGTCACAAGTTTCATTGGCAAAATTCAATCCTCCTGTCAATTCATAATGCCTCACACTCCTCTCTCTAATTTCCCTATAATAAAAGGACAGTTCAGAGCTGGTCTCCACTTCCTCACGGTGGCAGGCAGGAAATACTGTCAGGATGCTCCTGCCTTGCCTCTAGAAAAATCCCACTAAAAAGGAGAGGAGGTGGTGATGATTGTTATCATTATTGCTGTGGCTGCTGCTGTTATTATTATCATTCTTTCTTTAAATGAAATGGATTTCAAATGTACCTATCTGCATCAGTGTTTCTTCCATGCTGTTGGTGGCTGTCACCATCGCAACTGAAGCGCCCAGAGGGTCACTGTCAGGGAACTGAACGGGTTCGGGCACAATGCGTCGATCATTTAACCCAAGAGGCCCAGCCAACAGCTCAAACTCCTCTTCTCCTGTCAGCTTCTCATCTTCATCCACATCTAACATGTCCCAGTCTTCTAGAATTGGAGAAATAGAATTAGACTTGGTTACAAAAGCTCAAATATTAAATTATTTCAATTAATTAAAAAAACCCCAGTAGATGGTATGAAATGTGTATTGTAATCTACAGCACAGCAGAATTAAAAACTCTGCTTCTGATGTTGACATAGACATAACAAAGTAAATCAGAAAAACAAAATCCTGTTCTTGGCCCTCTCTATTCAACTCGACCTTTATACTGCACAAATGTTTTATGGAAGATTCTCTGAAGTATCAAATTAGCTACTCTTTAAAAGGACAGACATCAGGGGTCATCACATACAAGACAGCTCCAAAACCTAGGGCACAGTGAAAAGTGCAGGTGTTCAGTTATGCTTTAAATCATGGAAACAAGTGTGTATTTCAAAAGACTGAATGGAAAAGACAGATGTTAGAAATTTCTGGTCTTCATGTTCATCAAAAAAGCCTGCATTAGCTCATGGGTTGTAACTGAACACCCAGGCTTTTGCTTTTCATTCCCAGGGAATTAAAAAAACTCCCAACAAGAAAGAAAAACCACTTTAACTGCAATTCAGTGAGACAGTTCCTTCACTTGCAGCCATTTACACACAAGTCAGCTTATATTTACTGATCTCTCTGCTCTGTCTCACTCCACACACAATAGAATCAGAACACCTTTGATCTACAGCAGACAGACTTGCCCTAAGTACTGCAGCACTCATTTAGTCTCAAATAGACAAATGTGGTAAATCACAAAGTTGTGATCACAGGAGCTACAGAATGGACCAGAATCACAGAACCAACTGGGAAAAGTTTTCTACACACATGAGAAATTATCTGTTTAAAGTGAAAGCCACCCTCAGGATGCTCTCAGCTTGGACAAAGGGAAAAAAATAAAGAACAAGACTAATGGCAGACTTTTGGGATGCTAACTTACACTAATTAATTTCTCCAACAAAGGCAGCTGAAGAAAGGTATTTGAACGTAAGATTTTGTACGTGCAATTCTGGATGTAACATCTACTCACAAGACCTTATCAACCCCAAGTTAGGTGCTTGCCCTTTCAGCTGCTTACAGTGGAAAGACAGGGGAAAGAATTCACTGATTTTGTTTTCTGATTTGAACTAAATAAATCCCCAAAACTAAAATACTGTATCTAACTGGAAGAGATTTTAAATTATACCTTCAGGTTTATTTGCATGAAAGTAACTCTTAGAAAAAACAATACCCTGTGCAACTTTAAAACATACCTTCATAGACACTGTCTTGTTTACCTATTAGATCAGGTGCCTGGCCTTTGTACCTGTATGAAAAAATAACAAAGAAAGTTACTAAGTTACATATTTTACAAATATTCATAAAAATTTTAAATTTGGTTCCCTTTTTAGTCTAACTTTACTGTTAAGTCTACATATACTTATGAATGATTCCAGGAAAGCCTAGTAACAGAGAAACAGATACAATGGTTTCTGAAAGTGTGTGTGTGGAGGGAGGAAGCACTTTGTAGTACTAATGTATGAAAAGTCCACAGAAAAAAATACTGGAATTTTCAGACAAAATTGATTAAGAGCTTTCAAAAGTCACTAAGAAGGAGGCAACATTCCAAGGAATTATTCCTTGTTCTTAATTTAGAAACTAAAATATCAAAGCAACTTTTTTTTTCTAAATATGCATTTGTCAAACACAGAGAATTATTTTAAGTATCAGAAAATCCTGCTAGGAATTCTCTCTTAAATCAAATCCCTAAAATGCCGATGGCTCGTAACCATGCTTAGTTTCCTTTCCTTATCCACTGTCTCCTATTTCTGTACCTTTCAGAGGCTGATATTTTAGACTTGCTCTTGAGGGCCAGGTATTTCTCTCTGCAGATTCCACAGAGCAGGTAGTAGGGGTTGCCACTGCCGCACTCGCCGCCGAACCAGCCGTCCACGTAGGAGCCGTTGCTGCGGTAGCCCTGGCGGTTGGCGCTGCGCCCGCAGCCAGGGTGGTTCCTCTTCATGTGCTGGTTGAAGCTGACCACGCTGGACTCACACAGCTCACAAACCACCACCTCTTCTCTATCTTCAGATTCACACACGTGCTGCACAGCAAGGTTTTCACACGTTATTTGGACAGAAGAAGTGTCTGTGCCTTAGATATAAAACATGCCGATAACCTTAGGTGGGTGTCCCTGCACATTTCTGTCACTGAGTGATAGTCATATGGTTGACTTGTACGAAAGTAAAGCAGAAACAAACAATTTATGACATAATGAAAACCATCTCAGAAAAGGAAAAACATTTGAAAGTAAAGCTTCGGAGAAGCCTATTTCATGTTAGATTGACTCAAGAATTCTTGACAGTGTAACTTTTCATTTGTAACACTGTCACATTCAACACTGTCTGTATCTGGTTCTCCTCAGAACTTGTCTGAAACTAGAGCTAAAAATTAAAAGAATCCTTTTTTGCTTTCAGACAACCAGATTTTACATTTACTGGGCAACAAAAACTACCATTTGTGTCAGCAAATATCAAGGTTTTATCTCAATGTGAAGTCCACTTTTCATAATTACACTTCTGTCCTAAGTCAGTAATTTCACTGAGATGTTTCAGTGACACAAACACTCTGAAAAATTCAATATGCATCATGCAACTCGCTTCCATATCAAAGCTAGGTAGCATCATAACTAGGAGATGAAAAGCTGAGTCTTACGGGTTGATTGTCTAATCTGACAGGGATAATCCAAAGATTATCAAAGTGCTGTTATTATCTTTGTTTTCCACCTCAACAGTTTATTTAGTGCTCTACAGAAAAATTCAGTGAGGACTGTCACCACATCCTTCTCAGAGAATGGACTACATGACACAAGAAAAACTGACTGAAGTGCAAATTATATTGCTAGAGATTAGATACTGTTAGCAGTAGCAGCAGAAGAAACATTTATTACTGTCCTTGTTATCTCACACAACTAAACCATCTAGGAACACTTATTTGATTTCTAATTGGTATTATCAGAATAACTATATGAGTTCTGCTCTCATCTTTCAGGGGAGGGAGAAGACAACTACACATGGAAATGCAGAGCAAGAAACACAAGAAATCACTATTCTTAACCTAGAGATACTGCAGAATATAAGATGATTTTAAGCACTGCTGGCACTTAGTAAGATACTTTCAAAGAGGCTCTAAACATACACACGTTGCTTTAAACTTGAAAATATAAGCATGCAAAAAGCAGTAAGTTAAAGCAGCCCCTGCTGCAGTCACACACACCCAGGTAGGCCAATCCAGTACCTCTGGGATCCACATTCCCAGAATATCATTATCACTAGCCAGGTCTTGCCCAAACATAGCTTCCATTGCTTCATCATCAAGGTCGATCTCCAGCTCCTCATCCAAGTTGAAGTCATAGAGTGCCCCTGGATCTTGCTGCAAGGAGATCCCTTCCCTGCGGCTCTGGTTCCTGTGGGCCTGCACTGAGCGGTACAATCCCGCTCAAGGTGGGAAGAGAGAGAAAAAGGAAAGCAGGACTTTTATTTTCCATGGCAGAGAGCTGGCTGTACTTGCAATTTCTTTTTTGTTTTAACTCTTCTGCTGAACAATTTTAAATATACATTGTTTAAACTCTTCTGCTGAACATAAAACTCTTAACTATACATTCCCAGTCCCCTTCCTATTCATTTCCTGGATAAGCAAAGCCCTTGGAATTCTTTCAGTCCCTTACCAGCACGTGCCAGCAGCGTTCGGGCAGCCAAATCAAATTTGTGCCTCCGTGTGACAGCTGACCGACTTCGAGAGGGAGGGCCGCTCGCTGCAGCCGCATTATCCACGTGATCCAGATTATCAGGGCTACAGGAATTGGCAATTTACAGGTCAATTAAACCAAGTTTCAAACAACCACACACAGTAACTAAGTCATATATACTAGCAATATTTCCTTTCTTTAATGGAAGGAAAAAAAAGAAATTCAAGAATCTTCAGTTTCAAGGAGCACATATATACAGTTTTGACTGTAAGAGTTACTTCAAACAAATCAGATGCAGCGAAGTCAACACCTACTTGATCTTCCAGAGGGCCTAAGCACAGCAGAAGTTTTGAGAGAGCACTCATTCTATACTAGGTTAATTAGTAGCTTGAATAGTTAATTAATCAGCTTGAATTAGTTTTCTCTCCTCTTTTGAAGAAATAAAATCATCTCTGTTGTTGCTGGCTGAGTCAATTCACCTTTGACACGTGAATTTGGCAAAACACGACTTTAATGGAATTTTGCTTTAATATTTGGTCTTTTAGCTAAAATACAACTATACTACCAGCCCTCATTTTTTTTTTTTCATTCTTTGCTTTTTTTGCTGTGAAGAAAACATGTTCAGTTACAATCGTCCCCAGTTCGGCAAGCAAACAGCACAGGAAAACAAATGCACCATGTACACCTAATTTAATTGCA
This sequence comes from Zonotrichia leucophrys gambelii, assembly GCF_028769735.1. Lineage (NCBI taxonomy): Eukaryota > Metazoa > Chordata > Aves > Passeriformes > Passerellidae > Zonotrichia > Zonotrichia leucophrys. Next base: position 5,213,782 of record NC_088180.1, on the reverse strand, counting down.
TCTTTGCTTCTGCTCATGCTGTAACAAAATTCAAAAGCTGCATTACAAAATAATGCAACAATGAATTTGTGAGATTTCCAGTTTCAGGAAACAGATTACAAGCAATTACAAGAAAATTCCTCTACCTCTCACTAAAGCCCTCCTCCAATTCAGGGGCATCAGCAGAAGGGATATCCCCTGGAGACTGCAAATAGCAATGATCCCCAGATTTCCCACTGCTGCCAGAGACGACTGCTCCGTGCCGTGACTCTGCAGTCCCCTCTGACTGAGGCTCTTCATCATCCTCATTGCCAGGGTGCTCAATCATCCACATGGCCAGCACTGTGATGTTCTGTGCATCTGCTTCTCCTCTGGCACCTGAAAGCAGGAAAACCACACTTTGGAACTGTATTTTACCACTGATGGTTACAAAAAAAGCCATCTGTTTTTTCACAGAAATGGTTATAAAACTTAAAAATTAAGTATTCTACTGGAAAACAAGCATTTCATGTGTACCCAGTCTTTCAGTTAAACTGATATTATAGCTAAAGGTTACCTGTAGCTTCCATAGCTTTCGCAATCTGCCTGAGGGAGAACCCCATTTCCAGCAAGGGAACAGCAATGGCAGGAGGAGGAGGGGATGTTGAAAGTCGGCTGCTTGGATCAGACAAAGCTTAAAAGACAGAAAATGATACTGTAAAGCACATAAATCTTTCTCAGGTGTTGCTTTATTACACCTTACTTTGATATATCAGCTTGAACGAAGGAAATAATTACTCCCAACTTTTGTCTCAATTACTTTCCACAAAATAAGATACTTTGTGTAACACAACCAGACGGAGGTCATTCCTCTTCGTAACATAGATTATGTTCACTGACTCAGTTTGATCAAGTAGGATACTGATGATATGCAAAAGACTGTTTAAGCAATTTCTATTGTTTTCATTTTGAACTATATCAAATTATCTATTTGATCCATATTAAGGTAGCCAGATAAAGTTATCCTTGTCCAAATCAGAGATTCCCAAGTGGTGAGACCATTACACATTCCTCTTAAGGTACAGAAAAAGACCTCAGCTGAACTCAGAATGTATCTGAAAAACCTCTTGGTGGATGATGGCTGTGATCCTGTGCAGAGTCATTCAAGGGACTCTGAAGAGGTCAGTCACTGCCCCAAACCCACAGTTTCTTTCTGACTTGCCATAAAAGTGATGTCTAATCAGTGAAGACAAAAATGCACTAACAAACAAACACTGTTGTAAAGACACTATTGCAACTAGAAGCAAGTCACCTCATCATTAAATCAAAAGGAAAAAAAAACAGACATGAAACTGAGGGGATCAGTTGCTATGCAACACATGAACCACTACACACCCCAATTAATAGCACAGATATAAGGGCAAGAATAAAAAGTACTGGCGAATGTACCATAAAATACATAAATTCTTGTTTTCTGTGTGGTATGTGATCTAACAAAAGCTAGAAAATTAGTGCACTTACCAGCAGCACACAACCAAGTAAACAAGCCCAAATCAGATGAACATTTTGAAGCAGTTACCAATTACACTTCACTATTGTTTTTTAATCCAATCCACAGCTTTTAAAAACTCATTTTGTTTGCTTGATAAAGCCCACAGCTACATAATCTGTAACCTTTTTCCTAAGATAGCGACTAAAAGGTTTCCAACAATGCTTAGCATGTTCGTTTGCCTTCAGAAGAGCCTCTGTTGGGTTTGCATCTCTCAGAACATGGCCCCTGAGCTCCTGTGACTTTCCTGACTTGCTCCCATTTCTCTCCACTGACAGGTTTACCTGTGCGATTGGCAGGCCTTGCAGACTGGGAGTCTGGAGAGGTCAAACTTTGTCTCCTTCCAACTTCATCTGAAGGAGATGTTGGTAAAGAAGATATTGGAGGAGTCTGAGCACGTCGTGCTGGAAGTACAGTTGTAGTAGGATAACTGGAGAACATTTGCCTTGAAAAAAGAACAATATACATTTATGTTGAACAGAACTGTGCTGAAAAAGGTCTGACACAAGAAGTACATCCAATTGGAGTGCACTTGGCAAATCCTACTTGATGCAATTGAGTTGAGTAAGGGTAAGACACAACACATACTTGGAGGAAACAGCTCATTCCTACCAACTTTATCTCTACACTTAAGTTCTAAGCATGACATTAAAAAAACCCCTCAGAGACCAGGAGGTCTCCTAGGAGATAAAATATAAACACTTTTTCCATTTCCCTGGTTTGTTCAGAACTCAGGCTGACTAATAAATTAAGGCTGACTTACTAAGGTTAAGTATTTGATGTTCACTGTCATACTAAAGACATTGTTCTGGCTTTTATCAAAAGATGTCTGCAAAACTTCTATGAATTAATAAATTTAGAAACGTATTCTATGCAAGGTAAAGCAGATCTCCTTCAACAGTGCAAACTGCCTCTGCAAATTCAGTAGCTTATCTTCCATTTCAGTATGTCAGGGTAAGCTGAAAGAACATCTTAGCTTTACACGATGTTACCTACCAAGATCTATTCTGGTCTGAGAATCAAGTGTTCACTAAAAATGAGTTTCAGAGATTTGTAATTTAAACTACACCAAATAAACACGAGAACTGAAGAACAGCTTAAGGAGAACATTTTCTCCTTTTTAAAGAATTCAGATATTACATTTATAATCAGTGTATAGCAAAGGCTTAACAGCTTTCTAATAAAAAACACATACCCTGCAAGGCAAAGTAACATTTAAACTGTGTCCCTCTGCAGGGGCAGTTCTTGGCAGCATTTTTAAGGGCTTAGTCAGCTGAAGCCATATATTCTACCTAAACCATGCAACTGGTTCCCTACACCCACAGAATCATACATGCTAAAAGGATTTTTTACCTCAGCAGACTGAGAGGCATAACACCAGGTGATTCTGATGCTGGAACTGTTTCTGTATCAGTCACTGGAGTAGTAGCAGTGGTGGTATCCTCCAGAGAGCTGCTCATGAAAGATGTTGTGCTAGAAGCAGAAGGGCTGGTTGTAACTGGTGTTTGGGCTTGCTGAGACTGATCACCTTCTTCTACTTGTTGCTCCACTTCTGCAACAGAAAAATAAGGATGTTACAGCAACATTCATTGTGCAGATCAAAACAGTAGCCATGGCTAAACTTTCAAAAGTAACTATTGTTATTCAGAATTCATCCTAGAAAAAGAAAGGGGTGTGCAGATTCTGCCACTAACTCATGGACTTGAGTAAAGAAATCAGTCCAGGAGCTCTTGCTGTTCTCACAGGGATACAAGGTAAATAGCAAACAAACCATTTACTTATGCGAAAGTTTATAATATTCAGATTTATGGTTGTAACAGCCTGGATTGTTCTCAAAACAGACAAAAGAGGAAGAGGTCTTAGATAAAAGTACAGCTGATCAACTATAAACCTATTTTTAACTCAGCTGTGCAAGTAGCATTTTTAAGGGGTTTTTATTGTTGGTTTAGAAGAATTGCAAAGCCTTCTGACAAGTATACAGAGCATTGATCACTTTTAGAAATGTTAAAGACATTAAAAACTTAGTTCTGGTTGCTGTGCATTCATTTTTATTAGGATAAGGAATTAGGAAAAAGGCCAAAGAAATCAGTGTTATATCTATAAATGAAGTTCTGTAAAATTTCTGTGTCCGATTAAGATTCCCCCAAAGTACAACCACTACAAATCGACAAGACTACGTTAACTGTGTTATCATTGTTACCATTCATTTCAATCTCATTTTGAACATGTACCTTGTTTAAGTCTGCCACCAAACTGGTCCTCCAGCAGCCCATGAACCACCAGTTTGTAGATCATGGCCTGTGCCCGCTCCAGGTCGGCCAGCCCCAGCGCTCTCTTGATGGGCGAGCGCATGACGGCGCGTTTCACCATGTGCCGCATCAGGAACTGCAGCGCCGCGCGCAGCTCCACGTCCTCGTGCACCACCGGCGACCCCGCGCAGTCCGAGTTGTGCCCGTTCTCCGCCAGCACTTTGGGGATCAACAGCAGCTCAGCATACTTACTACAACTGAGAAGAACACTAAGGGACTTCATAGCACCAAGATAAAGGTAAGACAGCTGTACAGCTCGGATTTCTGACTGCACTATATCGTGACTTCGTGGGGTGTGCTCGTGATTCTTTTTTCTTCCTTCAGCAGGTTGGTGTTGGGATTCCATACCTAGTGTTGATGGTTCTAGAGAAAAGGAAACAATTTCATTTTCCGACTTAGAGGTTGTAGCACCGTGTCCTTTGTTATCATCAGCACTTTGGCCTAATCGTGTATCTGATCCAATGTCACCCTCCATTTTCTGGTCCATCTCCCCTTTATCTTCAGATTCATGTCTGTGTTTTTTCTCATGTCTCTTGGTGCTTTGCTTTCCCGTATCTTCATGAATGCCAGTCAGATAGGTAAGGTCCAGTAACACAGTAGCTGTCAGCCCACGAAATCTTGCAACATCAAAAGGCAGTGGCTCACAGGGCTCCAGATTATACAACGGAGTATCACTAGGCGACCAAAAAGTTGGGAAGCTTTAATAAAGATCAGAATGACACAGGAAAAAGCAAGTGAGGGAGAGACAGAAGGAAAGTTCAGGAAGTAATGTAGGCAAATAAGATGCAAAATATATTTAATAAAACAAACTAATTCTAAAAATTAAATGCAAACAGGGGAAAATGAGGTTATGATCAGAAAACAGGGAGATGTGGTTTCAAAGCAAATGCAACAAAGCATACACAGGTTTTCAATAACAAGCACTGAAACCCAGAAGCCCCACAGAAACTACCCACTCTGTGCTAACACGGGCTCTGGATATATTACTTATCAGAAATATGTAACAGACTTTTATTAAGAAAAACTATCTGAAGGTAAATATTATCATCATACCTGAATCTTAACAGGTACAAAAGCTTATAAAGAAAACTTTTAAACAGTAAGGAAAAGCTTTGATTGACCTCAGCTATTCATCACCACGAGCACACTACTGAGAGCCCAGGACAGTTCTGTCTCTGTGTGTCAGGGCAGAGCACCCAGTGAGGACAGTGACCTTTGAAAAACACAGGTCAGAAAACCTAACAGACATGTTTACATGATTATCTACCTGTCCATCTATATTCAGGGATATTTTCTGGTACTATTTAGGACTGTTACACTTGACTAATTTTCACTTGAAGCAGGACAAAAATTCACCAGCCTGTATTTTCATACGCCTTGTATTTTCCATACATCCAGCAGATAAATGACTTTTAAATCTTCCTTTTATTATCCCAAAAAGTTTTCCAATCTTACATTGTAAACTTTTATCTAAAAATGAAACCTTTAGCTTTAGCCTGGTTTTAATTAAAAAGGTGAAAAATGAACCTAATTAAATGCGTTATCAAAAGCTTGCTTATGATCAAGTGCTATTCCACATTACTCAAATAAAACTTTGAATTATTTTAAGGGCTACACTGTCACATGGGCATACTTGAAAGAATTTATACCTGGAACTAAATTAACTGTACTTTGGTATAGTCAAAGGGACCACAGCCTTTGCAAAGACAAAACAGACATAATGTTGCAACAGCCTGAAAAGCGAAGTTATTAAAACTTCGGTTATTTCAGAATGTAATTGTAACCAGCAGGGAAAAGAAAAATAAAAAGTCACTGCTCAATTTCTTCAAAAGACTTCTTCAGCTGTAGGCAGAAGGAGTTCAAGAAACTAAGTTAATCAAATCTTTTCCACACAAAAACACAGGCAATGCTTGTGAAAGCACCAAGTAGCTCAGAGAAGCTTCATTTCAGCTTCCTTCCAGGTGCTTTCCCTTTGAAGCCTTGTCTGCAAGGTGGGTGGAAAAAGAAGCATCTCCTCCCAGCCTTGAACACTCGAAGGCAGGTGGGAGAATGAGTGCACACTACCTCAAGGCAGCATTAGTTTCAATACCACTGAAGTCTACACTTGAAGCAATTGATCAGCATGACTCTGATATAAAGGATAGGTTTCTTCTGAGGATTGCCAGCCACAAGCCACTACCACGACACAGCAGAAAATGTAGGAAATGGGCATACCTGATTGTAATCTCTGCTTCATCCCACTGGACCTTGGCAGAGGTACTGCCCTCCTTCACCACTCCCAGCAGGGTGGCATGACGGCCCGTTTGCTTGTGCACACATCGGCCTCCAACTCTGAGCCCAGCATCCACTCCTCCAATCACTGCCAGGACAGGCCACACCTCCACACAGAGCATCTTCAGCTGCAGCTCTGACAGCTCTGCCAGCCCATGGCGGCTGTGCTTGCTTTTCTCCTCCTCTTTGTTTTCCTTCTCCTCTCTCACCTCGTTCTCTTCTCGGCTTTGAACAGAGCGACTTTTCTTCAGTTTTTGACCTGCTTCCTTAAGACATGTTTTGATTTTATTCAATCTTTCCATCATTTTTTTATTGATGCAGTGTGTCCAGCGGTCTGTGCGATGCAGGATTCGAATGAGCTGGATGGTGGCTTCTGCCAGCACTGCAGCAACAGGACTGCAGATGGGATCCCCAGGCAGCAAATCTCTTGGTGTCCCACGCATCTGCATGTCACAGATCTTCACCTGTTTAAAGACAACAGTTTACAAATTATCTTCTCAACTTACCTCAATAAGCTCTTCTTATAAATACTGGAGTGGCCTGGAATAGAAATAATTACTAGCACTGTCTTTTTTCCCTCAGAATCCTTAGGAAAATCCACCTTAACAGTGAGTAAAACCTCCATCCTTCAGACTCAAGGATGCTGAGTATTTCATGGTTTCTCACACAAGACTATCTAGAAATCCTAATACTACACTCTCCTTGGTTTCTGGGGAACAGAATATTTTGTGTAGAACATGAAGCCTTTAAATCTATTCTAAATACTAAAATACATTTTAAATTTACAATAGATTACAATAATTGAAACACTCTGTATTAGCAACGTAATGCAAAGCAGCACCATACAGGCTGCTCTGATGAATACTGACTCTATACCAGTCTAAACCAGTAACCTCCACAGATGAACATTTCAGTTACCTTCTCTCCTGGGTTACTGCTATAGAACATAACACAAGGGTATAACTCAGCTGCATCCACATCTTCAAAAGCTAGTTTTGGCTCCTAGGGAAGAAGCAAAAGAAAAACCCCTCAATCTTAGAACACCCTAACAAGCAAAAATATGAAACATGAGAAAGCTATGTTTGTATTATAAATCTTCTAAGTACTGAAGCTGCCAAATGTTTTAACTCTCATGCTTATCCATGCCATATTACCTTTGCAAGAAAACCCACCAAAAAACTTATTATGTTAAATACCTCTCCATTTTTACCAAAGGAAATAGTTCTTGCTTCCATATCTAACACACATGTAATGAAATCTCCTTGGGTGAAGCTTGACAGAGTCAAAGTCTGCTCTCCATTGTGGTACAGGTTGCCACTGTAGGCTCTGTAGAGCCACATGTCTGAGGTAGTGCGATGGTTGAAGTCGTGCACGGGCCAGCGAGACACCCCCACACAGGTGCCTTCATTGCCTCTGTTCTCCTTCACGATGTAGAACTAACAGGCAAAACAAACACACAAAAAAACATCAGGAATACACACTTTAACACAACAAAGCAATGAAAATCTTCCTTACACATATGGATGTCTACTTTTAACTGTTTTTCACAGAAGCTTTTAATGAGAAAAACAGTAAGTTTATATGCTAAAACCATTTAAAAATCCCTCCAAATGATGTATTTAACACTGTTCTCGTCAGTCAGGCTGGTGTGTCTTTTTTTGCAGGAAAACATGTTTTGTGAAATGTTTTTCTACAAAAAATAATCCTAAATCTACGTAATTCAGTAGGTAAGTTTTGCAAAACTGCACATGCATGCTGACTGTGGACCTTAGGGGCAACTACCATTACCTCTAATAACACATAACACATGTTCACAGTCTGCAATCTGCATGCTGAAATACTCAAATCCCACCACTCACAAGCAGACACAAACTCTTCCCTTGGCACTGAAAAATCACAGAATGACTTAGGTTGGAGAACATCCTTACAATTATTGAGTCCAGCCATAAATGTAACACTGCCATTTACTCAAGAATCATGTCATAAGTGAAAAACACAGGCAGGTGCTGTTAATAAAACATAGCACATTTCCAAAACAATGAGAGAGAAGGTAAGAAATACACATTTATGCAACCCACCTTCCACTGGTAACACCCAGAAGTAACTCCAGTGGAAGCTAAGCCATATCCTTTGCCTCCACTTCCATGAGTTAGAATCTGCCCATTCTCCACTATGCAGCACTGAGCTTTCTCAGGATCAAAGGACACTTCCTGGATGGGAAGATTCTCATCTTCATCCTCAGATTCTCCTTGCTTCTACGAGAAATAGAACAAAATATCTGTGGTAAATGTAATTCAGCTGCATTCAGTCGCAAGACAAAGTACAAGCACAGTTACCTGGAGCTTTATTTCTTGTTCTTTCTCCTTTATTTGAATTGCATGTTTGGCCTGGGCTATTGGACTCTCCCACATGCAGTCAGACAGAAGTGAGAACAACCGCTCAACAACCTGGGGCATTGGGATACAATTCAGATCATTTTAACACCAACATGAGGACAACAGCAACACTATATTGTTTTACTTTGCTTTGTAGGTATAAACATCAAAATATTTAGTGTTCTTAGATTAACAAGTAACTACACTGAGCCTTGTTTGACTTGGATTTTGAAACATTTAGTAGTTTAAGAGATTTTTGAGGAAATGTGAAAGTTTGTAACAAAATATAAAGACCTGAGCCATCTGATCATCTTCAACGCCAGATTCACATGCAGGTAACACAGCTTCCAGTACATGAAGTGCAAGCAGTCTGGTCCTCAAATTGCCAACCAAGGGAACTCCTGCAGATGGAACAACATGTCAATAACCTTAAAATTACTTCAGCTTCAGGCCTGCCCCTGGTTCCGTGTCTCCAGTGCCCCAGAGTGCAACCCCTGTGCACCTACACTGCAGCTGGTCTGAAGTGTTCACTAGGAACTCACTATGCAATACAAGCTCTCACAGGGCTTAGTTTTTGGAACTCTACTACAGAAATGCAAAGTAACCATGGAGCACATTCTGACATGATCATACCTGAGCAACACTTCTGGGAAGCAATGTTAAGAAGGACTTCTGTCCACTTTGGAGATGCCATCTTGGACTGAATTGCTTTTGAAGACACAACTCTACGCAGGAAAACAAGGAAGTCTCCCAGGTGCAATTCTGCTGCATGTTGCTTTCGGAGGGCAGCTAGGAAATTAAAGCAAAAGTTTTCATTCACAGCCTTAATATTCCAACTTGACTGGCAGTCCTGGTTACCAGGAGCAACCTGTTCTGCAGGTAAAAGCACAATCATCAGTTATTCCAGGGTGGCTGGCTGTTAACCTTGGCTGGCTGGTGCCCACCAGGCTGTGCTCTCAACTCCTGCTCCTCAGCAAGACATGGAGAGAAAAAAACATTCAACTTTTGTGGGCCAAGGTAAGGGAGGGAGATCTCTGTGGGAAGACCTCATATTCTAATTCCTGATTAATTACCTTACTAATTCATCAGACATTGCATTATTTTAAAGTGAAGACAGTTAAAAGCACAAACAAAAACATTATATATACACTTAAAACCAAGCTACAACTAAAAATTCTTCAAAAGCAATTTCCACCAAAATTCAAAATGCTCATTAAGGGATTGTAAGCTATGTGAAGATACCAGTATTTCAGAAAATACTGAAATCTTTTGTTGTGGTTTTTCCCATATGACACAGTAGTGTCACCTTCTTGCCATCCTCCTGGACTGCAAAACTGCATAATACAAATCAAATACAATAATTTCCTGAATAAAGCAGTATTTATTAATTTAGATAATTAAATTCCTATTACTACATTTATGACAAACACTACGACCACCAACTCGTTTTTTAAGGAAAACTATATTCTCTTCCTAATTCCAAGCACAATTAAGCAATTCTTATTCTCAGCCTGCTTCTATCCCTGTAGTTTTGTGCATCAATTCTGTGTAAATCTGAATTGAGCACAAAATCATTTGATGACTTTAATCTAATTTACAGAATTAAAAACAACCCAACAAAAACGAATACACAAGAGAGTGGATGAGCACCTCAGCATTCAGGGCTTTCTTCTATTATGTTTGCTGGTATTTCAGAATTGTTACAGAAATTATGTAAGATAATTACCTCTGAAGTCTCTCTTCTCATTATCCCCATTTGAATCTGCCTTTTTTGACTCCACTTCACCTTCCTCACCTTCCCCTTCTCCAAAGGAAGCCATCAGCATCACACCAGCTTGTGACAGCAAGTTCTTCAGCTGGCTGCACAATAAATCCAGCAAGGACTGTACCACCTTTGGGCTCAGTTTATCTGCATAGGTTCTGTACACACACAAAAAGAAAATCAGGAGTACTTGAGAGCTGATCTAAGGAACAGTAATTGCAGAAGGTTACTTTTTCCTATCCTCCATTACAGGCTTAAATTCTTCTTATTATTTTAATTCTGTTTTTAATACAAATGAAAACAGTCCTAATCTTTGGAGTCAAAGGATAAGTTTCCAATACTTTCTAGGGTAAAGAGGAACAACTCTATTAATTAAACATAATTCCACTGCAATTCTATACACAGGGTGCTGTTTGGGGGATTTTTCTGGTGTAGGATTATTGGGCTTTTTTACATAACAGATTTGGCAGGTAGATGCAACGTGTTGTACAAAGACTGAAAAGAAGGTGCATGTACTGAACATCAAACAATACTCTCACTTCAACTAGAAAACACCTTCTCCACTTGTGTTTTCTCTACTGAGCAAGAATAAATATTTAAGTATTGCTAGGACTTTGCATGCTGTCCCATGGTCTAGCACTATTCCTCAGAAAATTCTTTCATATTCTGGCAAGAAGCACTAAGTCCTGCTCCGAGAAACTCTCACATTATCAGTGCTGCTTTTCCACAGCAACAGGAATCCCATCAACTGGACACACCTCCACACAGAGCTGACGTAGCAAAGTGGGGGTTACAAGAATACAGTGTTTACAGGTCACTAAGTTGTGACTATTCAAGTTCAAACACTCCAAGTGAAAAATATTTGTTAGCCTTACATGTATCTCTCCTATGAATAATGTAAGTACTCTTCCCCTCACCCCCTTCACTTCTATATTTCTGAGCAACATTTACTGTTCTAATGAAAGCTCACACATTTTTCAAGGGTGCTGATAAGCTCAGTGATGATGTTTACAAAAGCAAGGGACACTCACCCTGTGGTGATAGCCAAGATCTGCAGCAGTCTCGTGCTGGCTACTTTCAAAGCTGTGCTGAGCTGAGAAATCCCAGTTTTGGGCAGCAGCTGCAGGGGCTGCCCCAACATGGTGTCTGTGCCACACAGCTGGGACAGCACATTCAACAGCCCCGTGGAAATGGCCAAGGACACATCCACAGGCTGATAGTGCACGCTGAGAGCAAACACTGTCACCAACAGAAGACGCTGCTGTGCTTCTAAGATTAAAATAAAGTTGTTTTTAATTAATAAGATGTTCAGAGTAAGAATACTAAGACAGAAGATCAGCAAATTATTTTTAAAATATAATTTAATTAATTAAATTTTCAAAGAAAAGGTGAGTTTTGTCAGATGCTTTGAGGTAGTCTTTCTGATGAACCCACTGCATTCTTCTTTAGCTCAATGTAACTCTGTGTCAAAACTGTCCAAGAAAGAGCAGCACGCAGATCTAGTTTGTGATTAAATGTTCTGAGGCTAAAACTCAAACCAGAATCTTCTCTCTAAGACAAGGATAACTGGGTGAAATGCTTCATTTTGGACTTTTTTCACATTGTTTCTCTAAGTGACACACCAAAACGACCCAGGTAATAACAGCCACTGGATTCTACCAAGCAATGCAGATTTCTCTTTAAGGAAAAGAAGTCAGATAGGTAATTCAGTGAATTCTGGTCACTAAAATCAAAGTCTGCCTTGGAAAACATACAAGCTGTTCTACTGTACATTAGAGAACATCTGGTTTGCAAATTTGCTTTTCACTTACCTATGTGATGCTTATTAGCTTGCAGAGCTCTTTCTAAAGTAGCAGATAATTGCTGGTAAATTTTGTGCACAGCCACCTGGATTTCAATCTGAATACTCCTCTTGGCTGCTCTGATACCATCCTGGGCCAAACAAACCAATAACTATTATAAATACTGAGACATTTTTATCATTGGGTTATTGAAACAGCAGAAACTGCTCAAGTACACACCTGGTAGTGATGCAATCTTACACTCTCTCCTTTGGCCCCTGCATGTCCTACAGTGCCCAGACCAAAGCAGCCAGCAAGAAACTGGAGTCTCACAGAAGTAAGCAGAGAAGAAGACTGAAATCCTGGCACCTGGCGGCTTCCCATTAATGGCACACAGCCTTTTTCCTCCATTCCTGACAGAAGCACCAAAATCTGGTGAAGTGCTTCCAGACGAAGCTAAAAATAAAGGCAGGCAAAAGCCAATATTAACTAAATAGCCAGTACCCTCAGAAATGGAAAGTGGATTATGCTGAACTGTAAGCAAAGATGAATGAGGCCACTGTTTTCTCCTTCATATATTTTTTTTTTAAAGGGAACACTTTCAGTTTTGTTTGAACACTTTCAGTTTTGTTTTAGTTTGTTTACATAACATTCCCAGTTCCAATTAAGATATTTAACAGAAAAGCAGCAAAAATTACTTTAATAGATAGAATGTGGATGCTGTTTAAAAAAAATTCCTAGAATGAGCATAATGTATGAAGAATAAGAAGAGCTGTAAAACTGAAAATTACCTCAGCCCTCAACTGCTGCTGCTCCATTGCAATTACTGATGCTTGTGGACTGGTGGACATACTTTCCTCTGGTTCCTTAAATCCTGGGGAGTTTCCCACATCTCCACTTACAAAACTGACAGCGTTTTCAATCAAGGTATGAACTCCAAGGGATCTTGAGAGGTCAAAATCAGACTCAACAAATGAGTAGGAGGATGTGTACAACCAATCTCTGCTGTGTTTCAGTCGAACCCAAGAGTCACTCAGAGATTCCATTTGGCTGTGTATTGCTCCTAAAGACACACACAAGGAAGTCTCATCAACCCCAATTCAGGTAACACATTCTGGCAATAGGTAAAGACTGAGCTGCTGCTACTGACACAGGTGGAAAATGAATATTCATGTTATTTATACCATGCATTAAGCAACTTAGAGCAAAACACTTGATTTAAATTTACAGCAATTTCCCTAAAGAAAAGGCTGTATTTCTTTTAAATGTTCAGCACTATTGTAACAAGCTGCCATGTGAAAAAAAAACAAAAAGAAGCCACTCAAACTGCTCAGCTTAAAGCTGGAACACTGAATAAAAAATGCTTTGCAGCTAAATGACATAACAGTAAAGAAAAGATTTTCTACCAACATAACTTATGCACTTGGATATTTCCTTTGAGGTTTTAACATAAAGCAAGAGTGGATTTTAATCAAGCCACTGCATTTCATAGTTTCGAAAAAGCACAATGCTATTTGAATGAAATATTTGCAAAATTCATGACTGCAGAAGAGAACAGAAAGTTTTTCAGACTAAAGAGAACTCTGCCTCAAGATAGACCCATGTTTATTAAAACACTTCTAGAATAAGTGTTAGATCTCTGCAATCTGGCAGTTTCACAAGTCTGTTTTCAAGTATTTCCTATCACCAGCATGTCATTACCTGAAACTTTACTACCACTAATAAATGGACTTCTTCAAATGAGCATCAGCCATCATTCTGCAGCACTGGAATTTATCACCATAGGTTTGATCCAATTTCCAAGAGAGTTTTGCTAGAACTCCCTCCCTGGCACAAATGAGCCATAACTTCATTAGGAGTCAATTGATAGGCATCAGTCAGTATTTTCCTCCCTTTGTAAGTGCTGTTTGCCCACGTGGAGCCATGCTAAGTACCACAAAAGGGCACACCCTGCTCAGAAGAACTTCCCATCTGTACAGAGAGACTGTCTGGAGACCTCTGTGGAAACCTAAACTGTGTTTACACTCACTTCGAAATTTTAGTTTGAATAATTTACATAATGTACAAAAAATGTTTAAATATTTATCTACCTTGTGTACAGTAAGTTATAATTTGGAGAATCACAACCTGCTCACAGCACTTGTAGAAATCTGTATTACTTCGGTTTTAAACATCTTTCTGCAGGGTAGCAGCTTCAAACATTATTAAACATAGCCATTTTCAGAGAAAGTCACACAAAGTCATAGGAATTCATCTGTCCAAAGCTTGCTTTCAACAGCAAACCAGAATTTCAATGGTAACAGCCAGATGCAAATTACAGGGCCTCCTTTAAATGCTGCCTCCCTACAGCAGCTGCTCACAGAACAAGCAAAGACACACACAGTAATTTTGAACTTGGGCTAGCTTTCCTAGCAACCTACATCACTTTCTTCCTGAAGTAAAGGCAAACTGCTGTTACTCTGCCAATGAGTCAGCACGTGCAGGTCACTATTTGCACATTCACGCAATTTACAAGTTCAAAATACTGTGAAATTTTGCTTCTCTTTTGTCAACCAGGTTACCTTCACTTAGTTGCCAAAAATTTAATTGTCAGGGCTACGAATTATGAAAACCTCTTCACATCCCATTCTGTTTTCAGTAAATAGTGTTAATGTGCATTTCCATAGTATTCCTTACTAAGCAGACTGCTATGGCTTCAGAGAGAGCCATCACAGTACTTAGGTCATACAGACTCAAGTTTATTTTGGATAATGCAAAGATCATGCTCAAACACTTCTTTTCAAAGTGCAATCTAATTTCCTAATCTCTGCTGCTTTACATAACACAGTAAGACTACATGGTTTACAGAGAACAACCTATTTTATCATCTTTACTGTGAAAAAAATTAAAGAAATTCTGTTACTCAATTTTACAATTGATACCTGGCAATAATATTTAAAAAAAAAAAGATCACCTTTACTCTAATTTCAACATCAATTGTTAGAATAGTTGCTTTAAAGCTTTTCTTTAAAATCTAAGTTACATGGGGAAGTGGCTGGTGAGAAACAGAAGTAAGACAGAACAGAACAAACAGGTGCTAAAATATTTGGTGTCATGTGGGAAGCAGTTTCCTGGCAAGTGCATGGTGAACAGAGCCCAGGGGAGAGGATAAATGAAGCCTCAGATTACTCACAGGAGCACAGCTAAACCATTTCCTAGCTCACAAACACTGCCTGCAGAGCAGCAGCTCTCTCCTAAAGCCCCATCAGCCCTCCAGCCTGTGCACAGCAGGAGAGCCCAAAGCCCACAGTGACTTCAGCTCCCTCCCCTCCACCTGCCCACACTGCACTGTGCCACACACAGAACCAAAGCATTTGTCAAGAAACAAAAGCCAATTCCAGTGGCTTCAATCATAAGCTAAAGGAAATCTTTAACAGCTTTACAGAACATCAGAAGAAAATTTAGTTTTGATAGGCAACAAACCTTATAAGAAGCCCAACCACATATTAATAAAACCCTAAACTATTTCATATTTGAAGAAACTATGACATCTCAGCTAACTGTTTTAGTACAAAATGCAAGAATGTTTAAATATAAAACCAATGTAAAAATATTTCTAATTTGGAGAAAAGTGCAATGATTATGAGTTACAGATTAAATGTAGAACAATAGAAGTTATAATTGAAAGGAGAGGGTTTAAACACAAATATCAGACATCAAAGGAGAATACTCCAGAACTAAATATATTTAACCATTAGGGCACAGAGTAAATTCTTCCCTCTTGAACATACTACATATCAGCAGAATAATCAAATATGTGACTACATTGGAGCTCAGCTTGATTCTGTGTAACATCAATCACACAGAATCGATCGCAGCCCAGCGCTTCCAGAAGCTGCACAATCACATGGACAGAGCTGCACAGATGAATAAACCTGAAGCTTACAGTAAAACAAGAACTTGACTTGTCCTGATAAGCCAGCTTGTAATAATGAGCTTTCTAAATGAATGTGGCACAGCTGCAATGCACATTTTATAGAACAAAGGAAGCTATGTAGGGAAGCTATAGAGACAAAAAATAAACATGCCATCAGTTACTTGCTTGAAGCTCTTCTTTTTTCTGGGGCTCAACTGGCCAAAAAGGAGTAAATACACTACACCACACAAGAAGCAGAAGACAAAAGCACACATTTGAAACAGAAGGTAACATACTCATAAAATCTCTGCCTTATATTATTCTGACTTAAACAAACAGTCTCGTCTCAATTAATACAATATACCAAGCAGCAAGGCATGTGGAAAAAATATTTACTCTTGTTTGGCATGAATACAGCCTAGATACCAATCTTTCTAAATTCTTCACTTTTAAGGAAAAAAAGACATAATCCCCTGTAGCACAGCTGTATGCACTCATGTGTATGCATGTTGGCTTGCAGGCTCAAGTCCCTTCCTTAAGCATTATTTGTCAATTTTCAAAGGCAGAATTATTATTACAGGTACACTAAAATATTTCAATTCCATTTAGATTTCAGTTAAGTTGCTGCTTTTTCTGGAGTACCCCAGCTGTGTTAGTAAGGCACAGCAGTACACTCAAGTACACTGGAATTCACTGAGTTAAGCTGTAGATGATAAAAAGCCAATAGTGGAGGACTCTCACTGATCTGGAGCTGTTTGTGACTGCCCTGCTGGCTGTGCTTTCCTTACTGCTGTGCACATCCCATGGTGTACAGCACCCCACAGGCACTGTGCACAACATGTACAGCACCTGCAGGCACACCCTCTGGATCTGCAAAACTGAAAAAATTCATCTAAGCAACAGAAAAAACAAAGGGCTTAGATACAAGGGGAAAATAGCAATGTGCTGCTCATTACCCTTTACTGCAAAATTACTCAAAAAGACTTTTTCTGTATGTATGGAAGGAAAAGTTTACTAATAAAGAAACAACTGAATAATAGCAGGGAACAAGATACTCAAAGGATCCTCAGGCTGAAGCAGGAATAGCCAGTTCTCTTTCTGAATAGAAAGAATAATTTAAGAAGGTAATTAGAATAAAGATTGGATTGAGTAGCTATGATGTTAATGAAGTTAAAAGAGAATGCTTTTCCTTCCATACTCATCGAAAAGACCATAGGAACTCATAGTACTTTATTGGTCCCAGCACACCACAAGAATAAAGATAAAACTGAAGGGGAGTCACCAAACATCCACAGCTGCCACTGCCCTGTGCTGGCCACATGACAGGGGGTGGACAATCCACAAAAGCTGCAAGTTACACCCTCACCAAACACTGGGACATGCTTCAGTTCTGGGAGATAATTAGGATTAACAGAACAGACATGTCACAAGAGACAAAAGACCATAAAAAGCACTGAGCTGAACAGCCCATCCATTTATCACACAAGCATTTGTAGATCTTTTCCTGACCTTGACAGAAGTACGAGGAATGTTTCCTATAGATGCATTCTCTGACTCTGGCATTGGTTATCAACCAACACTGGCATATGTATCCCCAGCACAAGCAGACAAGCTTGCATTACTGTGTGCTAACTCCCAAGGAAGCCTTCCAGCACCAGAACAGCAGCATCTGTACATGCTGTGACAGTGTTCAGTTTGGAAATGAGCTATTTGAGCGTCTTTTTCGGCTCTGGACAGATTCACTGTATTTACCTGTTTCTTCTCAGTGTTCAGATCTGGTAGAGAATCTTCTTGCTGTAATAAAAGTTTTGAAGTCTACTCTTGCACCATTCCTTACTTCCTGAGGCTTGTGATGAAAGTAACATTGGCCTAAGCAACAGTCCAGGAACCATCATTCATGAGACATACTGCACCTGAGACTTAACCCAAGATTCTTTCCTGGGCCACTCTTAGTACACAGAGGATGTCAAGTACAGAGTTCTGTGTCAGAGCAATGGCAAAGCTAAAAATGCCAACTTCAAAGAATGTCCTGCAGATCAGGGGTTGACAGAGGCCTTCTGATAGATCTTCTAACCCTGAGAATGCCATGATACACCTGCTGTAACAGTAAAGCAGCTCTAGTGCATTTCTGTTGGAGATTTTTTCAGGGATGGCCTAGAAAGCAGCTGTGAGGAGCAGATTCTCACAGCCTGTTTCTGTGAACAGCAGAGGTTCTCAGGTTATTTTTAATTACAAGTAAAGGTGACAAACATGAAGGCCTTGAGAGCCTTGCACATCAGAGTTCTCAGACAGCTTTCTCATAACAAGTGGATGTTCTATCTTTGGCTGTTTTGGGAAAGCAAGAATAATTTTGAGAACCCAAATCTTGGTATTGGAAACATAAGGAGGGGTTGGTATGTTATCTCTGACCTGTTGTGAGCTCAGATTTTGCAATATGCATGAAGTGAATTAACACTGTTATAAAAGGTGATTGATTGATGAATAAAGGGGAGTCAATGGCTGACCAATGCAAGGTGGGTCGTCTCCCTTCCAACTTCAATACATTTCTTTATTTGCTCAAGTGATTCAACTGATTATGCATGGACAAAGCATCGCTTTCCACATTAAATATTGAAATCTAATGAGTGCTGCCACTGATAACACCCTTTGCAATTTCCAAAGACTTTCAAAGGCATGAAACCTCTGAGTATTCTGCTCAATCATTAAGCCTTTTAAACCAGAATTCTTACCTTACCCAACAGTATTGAGGCTTCTGTTAGTGAGGAATATCATAACTCAACCTAATTCCTGTTTGCATAATCCCATGCTTTTTACAGATACAGCAGACCTGAGTCATGATTCTCAGGCAGATTCTGCATCATCCAGATGGCAGTGGGACCTTTTAGTCCCTCCACCACCTTCTATCAGGGAGCTCACTGACATTCCCCAGTATGAAGCACTAACAAAGAGCACCAGGAAACGTGGCTGCTTCGTTCTGTAGATGTGCCTGTGTTCAAAGGATGCAAAGTAAAGCAGTGTCTTCTGAATACAAGCTCTCCTGGTTCAAGCACATTTTATAGTAAAAGCTTGCTGTTAGCACAAGAATGGAACATTCCACATAAGCTTCTCTCACTATTTTTTATTCCTGAAGTCACATGAGTGAAAACAGAACGCAGATTTCTGACTCATTTAACAGGAAACCTCACTTGTTTCAAAAGAGCATTACAATTGCAGAAAGCAGAGTGAAGAGTAATAACCAAGGAAATACTATAACAAGCCACAAAGCAACAGAAATTCACACAACACAGAGTGGGTAACAATTATTTTAAATGCTATTTTTAAATGCTCAGTTTTAACACCTGCTATGTAACTATAAACTGTATGCAATTGCAAACATAGTTTAACTTAAGACACTCCTAACATTTATCAGGTCAGTATTCACTAGGTAAACAAGAGAACTTACCCCTCTTCCTATGAGATGCTGCCAAATCCAAATCAACATTTCGTCTTCCACTCTAAATTAAAAGAATAATAAAAGCCTCATTTCCTCAGGTGATCATATGTGGTGCATAATATTAGAGTATTTACATTTCATCCCTCACCATAAAAGTGAGACAGCTGACAGAGCTATAATTTTTTTAAATTATTTTTACCCTTTTTTTTAACAATGATGAATTAGGGTACTGAAACACAGCTAAACAAATGTTTCAGATGTACCTCCCATCCAAACATTCTATTGACAATCCCTAAATACATCACACTGGTTTACTTACCAGTGAATAACCTTCCTCATCTGATTCTGGCTGAGACAAATCAGATTCACTTCTTGACTTCATCAGCCTGTAGCTTGAGTTTGCATGGATTGAGCGACTTTCTGCTGTAAGACTTTCACTCCTGCTTCAGGTGCACACACATTCATGTGCACACACACAGAGAAAAAAAATGCTGACATTACACAAAGGTAAGATAGCCAAATTTAGCAGCTGCCACAGTTTTATTTGGGAGGAGACTATCACAGAACATCACAAGACCACATTAAAGAGGAAAAGAGTGGTCTGATTACTTCAATTCTATTTTAAAAGGGTATTAGTAAATTCTGTTACTTCTTAACAGCCTTATTGGTCAAGTGAACAAATGTCAACCTCAAATGAGTGATTGCTCTAGAGCCTTCATAAGGATTACACAGAGTAACAGAAACACTCTGAGAGGACAAGAAACAGAGACAGAGTAAGTGGGTGAAAAAGCACTGAACTTATTAAAAACCCACCCAAAAAATGCATCCTAAAGTTGATATGCTGGAGATGAAAGCCACTTTCACAATGACAGAGGCAGCCACCCGTGCTTTAGGGACTGGATTTCCAAAAAGAGGCAAAAAGAATAAAAGGGTACTGAATATATATAATTTTCCTCCTCAATATCTTAATCTCTTTCCCATCAATATCTTAATTTAAAATATCAAAACAGGACACCTACAACAAGTCTTAGCCATGCCTATGATAGGAGTATCTGTAAAAATCAATCATGAACAACACTTTTGTCATAACAGGCTTTGAATCTTTTGTTTTAAACATACACAGTTGGGGTTTTTTTAACACTACTATATAAGACACTGGTATGGTTCAAAAAACCACAAATATGGTAAAAAAAATCCAAACACTAAAAAATGAAAAATTTTTCAAAGTACCTCATGCTGTCTGTACACTTGGTGATCTGAACTACTTACCACTAAGCTCAACTTTAAAACTTAAATAGGGCACACACAGAATAAAACTCTTCAGGCTTAGTTAGCATGGCCAAGAAAAATTGAGAAAAATCACTCTTTTCAACAGAAGCATAACACTGCTCTCAGCAGTAATTTTCTTCCAAATAAAACTGCAATAATGCTCAGAGGAAAACTGGGGTTGTATAATCAATTCTAAAAGGAGCAGAGAAGAGTTAACCATGGTGTAAGAGTCAGCACAGCCCACCTGGTCATGAGGCCGACGCCCTCTGGAGCAGCAGAGGGAGGCTGCTGGAGCTGCCCATCCTCCCTTCGCTTCTGCAGCTCCTCGATGGCAGGGCTCACGCCCAGGATCAGCAAGGCACATCTGTGGATCACAGAGTTGCAGGCAGCAGTGTACACATCCTGCCCTTCTGTCAGATCCGTGCTGATCCTCCGTTCCTGCTGGGATTGGGCGGGTGGATCATCAGCTCTGGGCCCCGCGCCCGTGCTCATCCTGTCACGGTCCCGACTGCGAGCGACCTCACGGGCCGACAGGAAACACTGAAATATTTCTGTAATATGCAACACAAAAAGAAAGTCTTAGCCTCTAAACAAAGCCATTGAGAACAAAATATTCATCTACATCTTGGGCCAAGAACTGCCCCACTAGAAAGAGCAACTAATATTCTTCTAACAGTAAAAGAATACTACTACAGTGACCTTAGACGGTCACTGTGGTGAGAGAAGGACGAGAATCTTGTTTCTTGATCAGAAGGCTTGATTTATTTATATAAGATATATAATACATTATAACTATACTAAAAAGAATAAGAAGAGAAGTTGCAGAGAGCTGCTAAGCTAAGAACAGAATAGAAGGAATGAATAACAAAGTTCTGTGTCCAGGGAATCTGTCCCTGAGCTGCTCCTGTGATTGGCCTTTAATGGTACACATGGAAGATGAGCCAATCACAGGGACACCTGCTACATTTCACAGCAGCTGATAACAATTGTTCACATTCTTCTTCTGGGGCTCTGCTTCCCAGAAGATGGACAAATGTGAAAGAAAGGATTTCTATGAAAAAATGTCTGCGACAGAATACAATGCTAATACAGTGCCACAAAAGAAGTCATGCAAACAAGTTAAATGAAGCATTTATACAAGGTTAACTTTAAAATGAAGGACAATGCACTTTGACAGAACACCAAAACTTTCAGTATCTTACTGCACACTGGAACAGTTTCAGGCTTTTATTAGCCTGAATTGCAGTGAACTCACTTCGTATTCACATTCCTTTTTATCTAAAACTTACCTGCACTATAAAAAACACTACCATCATTGTATAAAAATAAACCTCTCAAAATGTTTATGCAGACAGATCTTTCATAATCTTTTAAATAATTTTTCAGTTTTACCTCAGAATGAAGAAGACACTGTCCTTCCAAAGCACATGGCATTATCTACACACATAACCAGTACTTACTCCCAGCTGTCATAACTTCATGTTCTCTTTCCTCCTCTTCGTCTTCTTGCTCTGGGTGTCCTTCCTCCCTGTCACGTTCTGCCTGCTCCTCCATTTCTGCTTCTTCATCAATTGTACGAGTAAAAGAATGTTCTTGAGTATCAACATCAGCAGATTCTTGGTTATCTAGCATCTTGATTAAAAAAATTACACACATGAAGTGAAATTCTCACCAAAATGAAAGATGAATGTACAAAGACACGGGCATTGAATAAGAGGTTTCTTCCTACCAAGAAGTACTTGTGATACTGTGTGAACTACACAATGAAGACAGTTGTTTACATTCAAGGTTTTAGTTATGTTGGAAAATTTAATTTTCCTTTTGTAACCATGAGCAGAAAAACTCTCCTTACATTAGAGTGTAATGCTTACTTACACTCTACAGTCACTTTTGACACTTCAGCACCAAGGCCTTCAGAAACCGTAAGCCTGGGTATACTGTGTAAAAGCAAACCAGGTCCTTTTTCCCAATGGCATTAAATCTGAGCAACAAATCTACTCCATTTATCAGATTTGCTGTATTGCATCTGTAAGTCTGACGATTTCTGGGAATAACAGGACTTATTGCATGCACACCCAATGCTTTCAGAAGTGTTGAGCCTCTTGCAACTATGTCAAACCCCTACCCTGAGAAAGGAAGTGAGCAAGATACACACATCTCCATAATATTAACCAAAAGTACACCTACACTATTTTTAAGAGCACCACTAGTGCTTTACAATACAGCTAAAAAGCCTCTTAATCCTGATGCTGCAAGAGAATTTCGTTCATTAAAAATATCTTGCTTGTAGATTGTAAACCACAATTAAAAATGCTATCAGAGAAACCTGCTTTAAGGACTACTTTGTATGGCCAAACAGGCCCCAGTCCATAATTCACTGAACACTTTCATCATTAATGCTGATCTGGCTTAATAAAGTTTCTCAGAAGTCGCCAGTTTCAGGCCGTGCTCTCACATCAGACATTCACATAGGGGTGACAAGGACAAGTTGCCCTAAAGTAATGCCAGGACTAAGAAGATAATGTGGCCATGGAGGGAGGAAGAAGGGGTAGGCAAGGAAAGGGAAGAGAGAGGTTCAGAGGCCCAGATAATGCAGCTGGATTCAGGAATGGCAGCCAGACAAAGCTGTGCCTGCCCAACACAGCTGAGCTATCTCCAGCTAAACTGTAGGGCTTCTGTGGCCCAGCATTCTAGAGATGGGAAGAGGGAAAACCAGGCTCGAGGCTGGGCTTGGGTCAAATGATGCCAATCAATCATTTCCTTTAACTGAATTAGTATCACATACTCCAGACCAATGGATTCCTAATTATACCCTGCTCATTTTCATTTGGAAACCCGAGAAAGTTTTACAACAGGATAGAAAAAAATACTGGCAATTATGTAACATTTTCTAAATAGCCAGTAAAGCCAGAAGAACTGCAAAGAGATGCCCAGCCTTACCCATCTGTCTCTGGAGGATGACCTGGTCTGAATCAGCTCCATGTTCTTGCAGGCAAGCAAGCGACTCCGAACTTTATACACACAGCGGTAAACTTCTGCCAAGGCCTTTCCAGGCTGGTACCTACAGAAAACCACATCAGGCCAGAAAAAAATCACACTAACTTCCTTTCAAAAAGTCAAGCTGAACTTTTTTTAATAGCAGCTTTGAGTTACTTGCCTGCTCTCACCACAAGCTTGACTAAGTAAACTCGTGTGTTTCAGAAGAGCTGCAAGGACAAATCTGGACACAGTGTCTAGGAGGGATTCATTACTTAAAGTTGCAGTATCCCAATCTGAAAAAAGAAATGATTTATCAAAATTGGCTACCATTCCCAAAAACCAGAAATACTTGTTTTTTTCAATATTGTATTCAATACCTTCAGCCATTTAATTTTTAAGAAACTGACTTTTTAATTTCAAAAAACTTTTCCCACTTTCAAAAGAGCCAGTATGAAAATAATATTGCTCCACTATGACATAACTGAACTGCCAGGCAAACCTTCACAAAGCACCACAATTCTCCATGGCTAAATAAAAAATTACTGTCCCCCATCTTTACAAATAAGTTCATAGTATATTTTTGTGTTAAATATTATCTATAAATCCTTGTGAATGGCTGTAGAAATGACAAAACATAACTGGCCATAGGAAAGTCTAGTCCAAAACACCTGCTCCTCAGCAGGTTCCATGACACTGCCTGTGACACTCTGCTAATGTCAGCACACAACCTTCAGGCAGCTGAGCAGAGCAGACCCATACCCACTTCTAAGGAACCCAGTTCCACAGCCTGGTTATACAGATCAGCCCATTTGACTCAGATTTTGCAAGCAGACAACCAGCACTGTTTTTACTGGAATTCCCACCTCTGTGGAATCCTGTTAACAGAATTCCCTGTGCTGTTCTCCACAGGCACACAATACCATTTTCTCTTTTCATCTGGTTCAGCTTAGCCAGAGCTACAGAAAATGATCTCTGGATACAGCAGTTGCAGTACAACTGCAATACTCAGTGGATCTCAATAAAAGGAACCTGGAAAGACTGAGCAGGAAACCCATATTATAGGCAATAAGCATGAAAAACTAGTACTACTGTAGGACCAGCCTCCCAGAGACTTGAAAAGCAAAAGCTGACTTGCTCCTTCATTCCATTCCTAAAATATTTTGCAAGTTATTTTGCCTTCCCCCATCTCATCCCCTTTCATTTTTCTTTTTAATTGCAAGTTTTACCCTGCTCTACTCAGAAAATAGAAAAAACAACTGAGTAAGCAAACAAGAGTTTTTTCTTACCAGTTCAGAGGGAAAACAACACTGAGCTACATGTTTGCCAAGCACTGAAATCAGTGTCAAAAGCAAGTAACAGGAAAAGCAAAAGGAAGATCACAGAACATAATAGTAAATTAAGTTTATCATGTTGTAGAATTAAAAATTGCTGCCAAAGAAAATGCAGGATTATGCTGGAGTGTAGTTGGAGCACTTAACTTGCTTTAAGCAAACACAGGTACCTTCAAGCCCTTACCTTTACTGACAGCATAGTCCTGCATGCTGATCCACAGGCTCCTGGCTGGCTCTTTGGTACAGCCCAAGGCCAAATCAACATAGACGGCGATCTCCGGCCTCAGCTTGTAATCAAAGGGCTTCTGCTCCTCATTGCCAGACAGGGCCACTTCTAACAAGGAGCTCATGCATTTATCTAACAGAAGGGAAATATCACAGAAATTAAACTCTGCAAATGTTGGGAATTAGACACATCTATCTAAAAGCATTTAAACCACCTTTGACCTTCCTCTTAGTTTAAAAAATAAAAAAAAATCAAGACATGTCATTGTCCTTCCACAAATTCACCTTACATAGGGAAGTGACTTAAAAGACAATCTATATAAAACCTATAAAGATTTAAAAGCATTATCCAACTCTTCTTCAAGAATTCTTCAAACATCTGCATCATTATTTCTACCTGAACTACACAGCTAGGCACTTGCAATTACTGCCTGGACCCATTTTCAAACACTGCTTTTTTAAGTCTTGAAGTAGCCTACTCAGAACCAGAGGGAGGAGGAGATGTGAACTAAGAGGAACAGGGTGCAAAGAAGCAAGTGCCCCATTCAGATAGGAAGGGATGACTGGAACACCACTGCTGAGTTGTTGATAATTCTGGTGGATCATAAAGAATGAAGTTTGCTATGAATAGTATTGTTTCTAAATAATAAAGAAATCATTTTGCAAGTAGAATAAAATAGAAGAGATTTTTCCAATAATTAATATGAAAAATTGAGTTCCTGGAGTGTCTGTTAAATGCTGAGCATCTAAGAATAAAACATTTCCAATTAACTGAGTCAAGTCTGTAGTCTTCCACTGAGAAATTGCAATTTTTTTCTCCCAAATGCATTTCCAAGACTCTCAATAAATTATATCATTACATCAATTAAATACCATTTTGGAACTTGTTGTATTACTACACAAATAGATAAGAATGCTGAAAGACAAACCTTTAGAACAGGGACTCAAACACCATCAGAAATTTCACACCTGAACACATTTCCACTGAGCATTAGGCAGCGGCACTGGCAGCTCACCTAGATGAGGAATATCCATCTCGGCTCCATCGCTGAACAGCGGCGTTTTGAGCCAGTAGGCCGTGTCCTGCTCCTCAGGGGACACCGGGGGGCCCTGCAGCATCCCCCCCAGGCAGCGCCCGATCAGCAGCGCCACCGTCCTCTCCAGGTCCACCAGCCACACCCAGGACTGGGCGGGCTGCGGCAGGGGCACGCCCGCAGGCTCGATCAGCTCAGGGCCACCTGCAAGCAGCCAGTGCCAGGTCAGTCACCCATGGCCAGGTGTCACAGACAATGCCAAAATCCCAATGCTAATGGCACATCTCGTTAATGTTTCCCAGTTAATCACAGATTTGCCCCTCCATCAGCAACCTTTCAACAGAAGAAACAGCAGCTAGGACAAACAGACTGCTGAACACTGGAACCACAGCACAGCAGAGGCCACCACCATTCGTGGCACAGCTGTTCATGACGTAAAGGCTCTTTTAAACTCTGCCCAAGAACTTGCTTTGTCTAATACACACTTCTCTGTGTTCTGATAAACAAGTACAGATTAAGGATACAACTGGAAACAGCACTCAGAGCAGAAATAAGTACTTCACAGCAAGGGACATTATTACATTAAGGAAACTGAAAAGACAATGCAGCAGTTTTAAAAAAACAGACATCTTAAAAGGCAGAGCTAAATTCCACTGGAATAGATGCCATTGTTTATTTCTCAGATTAAAAGCATGTTTCTTATTACACTTACCATGAAGAGGCCACTGTAATTCCTGATCCTCCAAAAGGGCTGCAGCAGGCAAGAGCCTGTTGAGACGATCTAAAGGGGGCAGCAGATCCAGCAGGTAACTCAGCAAAGGCCGGGCTACTGACACTGGCAGCAGCAACAGTGAGTTGACAATCTGGGAGAGCATACTGCCAGCAGCTGATACATAAATCACATCTGCAGAGAAAAAACCAAGCCTGAATTAATTATGGTTATGGAATTATGTAAGCACAATTTTAAAAGTCAAAGAATTGCACCTCAGCTATCTCAGAATGTCTTAAACAATAAAGGTTGACTTGATGGGTTTGTTTAATCTCTTATTTTAGTTCCACACTTCTCAGTAGTCACAATAATGTACAAGTACATTCTGGAGTGAAGGTGAACAGAATGGAGAACTCGCATTCTCCAACCTGTGCTTTTCCTGCACACAAAATGTCCTATCAAAAACATGAACCAGCCATTCCTGGGTAGATACCTCACCTCCTCCTTTGGGGGAGCCTTGGGATGCCTAATTTATGCAGATATAGGAAAAGTAAGGGATTTTTTAATTCAAATCTAAGCAAAAAAGCGGCCTAAGTTTATAGAGTCACCATTAGTGATTTTTCCATGGACAGTTACCTCTCAGTTTTTCCCCAACACTGCCATTCCAAGAGCTTTCCTTGAGCAGTGTTGCAGAACGGGAATAGATGTCTGTAGCATGAGGCAACAAAAGCTGAAGGTGCTTGTGAAGCAATGCCACACTGCTGGAATTCTAGAAGGAAACAAACATAAGAACAATTCTGTAAATACATACAAGGGGTACACTACTTAAAACACTTCAGCTTTCAAATACTCAGAAGATTTTCAAAAGGAACCTTACAACATTCTGATACTTATGAATACCAAAATGGTTTTTTTCTCTCCTGAATGGTAAAAATAAGGATACACACCTCAGTAACACTGTTGATGTGGCAATAAGCCAGCAATTGTTTCTGTAGGGAACATAAAAGCTCATGCAAGTGAGCAGGTTGGCTGTTTTCTGAGGATGATGTACCTAGCAGGAATTTATCACTGTTTTTTTCCAGTTCTCCAAAGGCTTGGTCCTATTAAGACAAAAGCGGGGAAAAAGATAACAATTAACTCTGCTTCAAGTACTATAATGCTTTATTATCATCTAAAAAGAAGCATTTTCATCTTTACTATGTGCACCTGTGATTACTTAAGAAATTGGATAGTGTCAAGTGGATTGTGGGATAAGCAAACTTGAAATTCCAATTGTTTATAATGCCACAGGAATGACTGTGGTAGCTGTCAGGCAAACATTTCACATGCAGCAACACTTTTATTCCTCACCAAGGATAACTAGATTCAAAAACTCAGTTCCTAACCTAGCCCCCAAAGCACAATGTGTTAAAAGAATTTAGGCACATGTGTTAAAATTGTGGAATAATTCCTTAGGATCTGTTGTGGGCTGATGCAGAATATATCTCACATTATAATCCCTGACTGCACTATGCAGGATGGCAGGAGAACACAGATGGCTGCTTGACTTCCATGGGAACCCATTGGAAAAACTGAGTTAGTTTCAAGCAGCCAATTCAAAGCAGACAGGTCCACCCTGCTGACTGAAGGAGGTCTAGAGAGAAGAACAAATCACTGCCAAGCCTGTGCTGAGGAGCTCCACACTATGCCAAGAAATCCAAAGCTCTGATTTCTTCTCACTGTTGAATTCAACTGGCTGGCTGATGAAGAAGCTGAGTCAGTGATTTGCTCCCATGCTCCCCTACACTTTCTAAGAACAACAATCTGGCTGGCACACTGTGTGTAGTAAGACCTGTACTTGCTGCTCTATTACAAGGTAGTTACCACCACAGTGAAGTTAATTAAATAGATTAATGCTCCTGGTGTCTGCTTATTGTTCCCTGGTGGCTGAGATTATACTGGCAAACCCTGTATATAAACTATTTACATCTTGTGTTATGTTTTCTCTTCCAGAAAAATCTGAAACCAAAGCAAGAGCAATAAAATAGTCTGACATGAAACCAGCTGCACTTACATAAATCACCTTAAACAATAAATACCACTAGAGCAATATTAGAACCATATTGTTAGAGATGATTTAACTGGCTTTGGTCCACTTGAAGACACATACATGTGGCAGTGCTACTTCAGCTAAACAAAATTAGCACCATTTCCTTAAGATGAGGGGGGAAATATTAATCCTTCAAAATATCAAAAACTAATTATAATTTAACAAGAAAAAATAATATGAAGCCTGTACATACTGTATAAAATCCCAAGTTTCTAAGAAGAGTCTTCATTAAGATTTCAGCTAGATGAGTGTCTGGATGACTGCTCTGGACAGCATATGTTTGATCAGAGAGGTTCCCATAGCTGATACACATGGAGGCAGTTTCTGTGCTATCAGATGGGGAGCTGTAGCCAAGCAGGGAGGCTACATGGGTGTGATCCTGCAGGCTGGTCAGAATGATGTCCAACTGCATTCTCTAAACAAGAATGTTTAGACACAAAAATCACTCTTCGTTAGTAAAGATAAAATAATGAGCTAAGAAGAAAAAAGGCATCAGTCATAGTTACCCAATAAAAATCTTCTAATGGGACACAGAAATAAGCTGGAAGGCTTTACCAAAATTCCAGGTTTTCATGAAGATTTGTACTAATAGAGAATGGATAAATATACTGAATTGCATTGACCATAACTAATAAAAATCTGAGATTTAAGAGAGACAGAAACCAGAGTGTCCACATGGTGGGCAATGAGTGTAAGACTGAACCAAGCACTTTCTCCAGTATTTCCTGGAGAAATCTGATCATCTGGGAAGACAGGTGTGAGACACACAATTTCTCTACACTGTACATAGGAAAAAGGGTACAAAAATGAACTTTGTAGTCATCTTTGAAAAGTAGTGTGAAATCCATGTAGGAAAAGCGTTATACAAGTATTCATCCCAGGAAACAATTAATTTTCTCTCACCAAGGCTTGTTCAATCAATCTAGTATTCAAAATTATCTTATCTCTAAACCAAAGCAAACCCCAGCTGCTCTCAGGTATGTTTTTACTTGACCTTACCTGTCCTTTTGATAAGCTTTCCCATCTATCAGGACCTTGGGGTAGAAGAGAATGTAGCAATTCCATTCTCTCTCGCAATGGAGGAAGCAGCATAGTTGCTCCAACTGACAGTGTCTCAATTACAACCTAAAATCAGAGCAGCCAAAAATACTTCTTAATATATGAAATAATCAACCCACCTGTCTCCTTAAAAATTACCATACACCACACATGATATATCCCAAATGTCTGCTGAATTTCATTTAATAGCAGAATTCTACCACACAATAGCACACTAATCTTTGATGCTGTGACACAAACAATGTGCAGTACACTGAAGGAGTGAAACAAGACCAACAAAAGTTGCTATTTCCTGTAAGAGTGCATCTTTGGAGAATTACTCAACCAAGTCAGTTACTCAATCCACAACAAAAACATTTTAGACTCATTATTACAGGGAAGAATAATTTAGAAGTTACAAAATAGAGCAGCTTTTTGAAGTTCTTATGCAAACATTCTCCTCTGCCTTCAGATCATAAAACAGTGATGGTGACTACATTTTTTACCTTTAATGAGTAAAGCTGGCAAGTCAGAATCATTCAGAAAGTCTAATAAATATCTAAAAAGAGAAGAGAGTAGCACAATTTTCACATGTAAACAACAAGGCATGACTCACTTCTTGAATTTCATCAGGGACAGAAGAGTCCATCAGCCTGAACAAGAGGTTTCGAAGAGGACCAGCCTGCCGGCCAAGAATGCTGGTGGCTACACCTCCAGCCAGTGCAAGTGCAAGGTGATTGGAAAGCAGCTTCAAACACAACTTAAGAAAATTGTGATGTTCCCTGTAAAAGAAATATGTATCTATTAACCTCTCCTACTATTAGCATGACTCCCTTCCATTTATTTGCACACTAAGCTTTTAACTCTCCTTTGATTTTTCATACCAGAAAGGCAAATAAATTCCAACTGGGAGTTAAGGAAACTCCTCTGAGAAACTTACTGCCAACCTCCTTAAAAGAACAAAAACTGAAACTAGAACAGAGAAGTGTTTTTGTGGACAATGGTTGTAAGAGGCATTCACTTTAGATTAACAGTCCTGTGAATTATGAGGCAAAACAGTCCCAAAATGCAGAAATAAACAATAATATGATACACAGAGGGGAAAAAAACTTTTAAGAAGCAATAAATGTAATCTTCTCTCAGAAGATATAGAAGTACACTAATCAGGTTAAAAACAAGAAGTCAGGTTATTCTTTTCTAGTCCTCTTAAAAATATTTGAAACACTGGTTACAGGAGTAAGAACTGACAACACAGAAACAGTAAATGCATTTCAACTGCACAGAAAAATGAGTATTAAAGGAAAGATCTGAAATAAAGCATTTAATTCATTGCACAATGAAAACAGATTTCAGACTACAGATCCTGCTACATTTGAGCCACTGTAAAGCTCCTCTGTTATACAAGTGCACTACAGTAATTCTACACAAATGGCACCTGAGTGAGCAGGTAAATCAGATTTATGCTTGTTAAAGAATAGAGTAACCAAGACTAAGCCATGCACCACTGCTGCAACGAAAAAACAAATATAAAAGTCTGTACCACACATATGCTGTATGTACCTTGATGAAGGAAAAGGAAGAGGAGGAATTTCACTGTTAATTTTGTCACAGTAGTGCTCAAGAAAAGAACGAAGATGTGAAAAGGTGCTTTCTTCAAGGTCAACACAATAGGGTCTGTGCCATGCCACAACTTGCCTGGAATCAAACATCAAGGAAAATTACCTTCTGGAAATCTTTAACTGCCTTAATAAATTAATAGTTTAAACAAGTTGAATACACACTTAACTAAACCAGTTTCTTTCTTAGAGCAAACTAATACAACTATGGCAGACCAACTTCCTGACCCATGAAGGTATTTTCTTCTCTCTTTTTTGTAAAAATCTCTACAATCAAACACTCCACATTTATGGACAAAAACACCTCAATGCCATAAATCTAAAGCCATATGCATTTAATCTGATTCAGTCAAAGGCTGACTGGTACTCACAAAGCTGGTTTTATGATAAATGTCAGGTTAGAGACTTGGATAAAATGCACAGAGCATTATTTCCTTATTTGACAGCTCCCTTGAGAACGGGGCATTTGAAATTCTTCTTGAATTATCTGCCAAATATTAAGTTTTTCTGCTCCTCTGTGTTAGTTCATACATAAATGTTTACTGTTTCATTTCAATCATTTGCTAACATCCTTGGTGCAAAAATATTATTTGAGTTATTGTCTATTAATTACCAAACTATTTATTTTCAGTTTTACATGCAACCATACAGAAATTTTTTTAAGACCTTTAAATGCACCTCAGTAATTTGCCTGAACTTCCCCTTTCCGAAAGTCTCCTGATTAGTGTACTACTTATTACACTAAAAGAAACTTCTCAAGTCATAAAATAACCCCATAGAAGCAAAAAATAAAGAATGCTGAGTTGTTTCACCTCCCACTGACTCCCTTGTCAATATTTAGTAAACAGTGGTAGGTTTTGTCTAACTACATGTAAGAAACATTCATACATAAAGAAGAAATATCTAAAGATGAGAGAAGACTTTCCAGAACAAAATATTACAACCAGAGTGCTTGACAGAGATGATGCAGGAACACTTTCAGGAAATAGTTAAATATATCCCAAAGAAGATTTGCATAAAAGAATAAAATTATACCTGTCCCAAATGTCATCATTACCTGTCCCTTGGAAGAGCTGTCCAGGCAAGGCTATGGGATGTTCCCGCTGAGATCTGTTGAATTGCAACTCCATCTAAACCACTGACTTTCTTTGGTTTAGTAATGGGGCCAGTAGAGTTTCCCTGTCCACATTGTCCCATTGAATTGTTACCCCAAGCATAAACTTCATTATCTATGAACATAAATAAAGTAGAAAAAAGCTGAAATACAACTGCTTTTGATCTAGAGGAGGATCATGTCATTTTAGAGCTTATTCTCCTTACCATGAGAAAGTGCCAAGCAGTGACTGTCACCAATGGAAATGTCAACTATTCTGGTAGCTGCCAGCTCCTCAATGAGCTTGGGTCTGAGAGCAGTCGCCTCTGAGGAGCCACAGCCAAGGCAGGCCCCGCAGCCCCACGCGTAAACCTGGAGCAAAGCAAGCACAGAACGCTGCAGGTCAGAGCTGTGCTGCTGCCCTGCACAGCAAACACCACCCCAGCACCCCTCGGCACAAGGACTGCAGTTACACCTCCAGCACAGTGTGCACAGGGCTTTCCCACAGCTAGGTACTACACCTCACGCCAGCAAACCCCAGCACCCCTCAGCACAGGGACTGCAGTTACACCTCCAGCACAGTGTGCACAGGGCTTTCCACACCTGTGCTGCTGCCCAGCACAGCAAACACCACCCCAGCACCCCTCCTGCACAGGGACTGCAGTTACACCTCCAGCACAGTGTGCACAGGGCTTTCCACACCTGTGCTGCTGCCCAGCACAGCAAACACCACCCCAGCACCCCTCCTGCAGTTACACCTCCAGCACAGTGTGCACAGGGCTTTCCACACCTGTGCTACTGCCCTGCACAGCAAACAGCACCCCAGCACCCCTCCTGCAGTTACACCTTCAGCACAGTGTGCACAGGGCTTTTCACAGCTATGCTGCTGCCCAGCACAGCAAACACCCCAGCACCCCTTGGCACAAGGACTGCAGTTACACCTCCAGCACAGTGTGCACAGGGCTTTCCTGACTCAACACGTGTCATACAGTGTGCACTCCTTTCCCCAGGCACTGAGGTGCCACAGAGCACAGCACCAGGGAGGCTCTGCAGGAAAACAAACAGGGAATGTCAACATTCCTAACCCCCACTTAGAGAAGCCAGAGCCTGTGAGTCACAGAGCTGAAGGTGGGGAGGCCAGCTGGGTTGCACGTGTGGAAATGCTTATTGGATTACATACACCCATCAGGCCAGGAAGGGCCCTTGTTTGCCACCTCAACATTCAGCTCCAAGCTCTCCTGAGATTTTTCAGATTAGAAATAAAACTTGCAGTTAATAACTATATTCTAATATACATTTTAAAAAACTATTAAATCGTTTAATCACCCGAGCTGATTACTGTATTAAAAATTACAAGCATTTCATTGTTGTTTGTTTCTTGAATCCAATTTGTTTTTATACTGGTTACATTTATTAACCTAAAAACATAGGTTAATGCATGTTTTCTATGACTAAACAAGAATCTTGAAAAGTGTGTCTTAGATGACTCTTAGCACATTCTGAAATACTCTTGTGCATTAGGTACTTCAACCTCTAATCAAGAACTTCACTTCTATTTAAGTACTCTTTGAACATTTTCTCAACAGTTAAAATAATAAATGCAGAGATAACAGGAACCCAGACCCTCTTCACCAACTCCTGTAATTTGAGTGAAACCTGTTTTGCCTACCTGCCCTGTTGATGTCAAGGCAAGGGAAGACTGACTGCCAGCACAAACTTTTCGAATAAACATTCCCTGCAAGGCTTCTATAACTTTAGGTTTATATACTCTATTTGTATCACCATGACCAAGTTTGCCTGTAAAGGGAAGAAACACAACTTTCTTATTTTCAATGGTATTTCAAAGGTATTTTCAATGCATAGACAACAATTAAAACGTACCCCAAAAGAGATTTTTTTAGATTTCCAAAAATATCAGCGTAGATTTTTAAAATTAAAACATATTACAATTTTTATAAAACCCATTTTCTTTCAATTACAGTAATTACAGACTTGTAATTACATATATATACATATACATATATAGATACAAATATATATTTATTATATATATATTATAATAATAATAATATTATATTAATATATATTTAATATATTATTATTATTATATATAATTATCTATTTTAAAATTGAAACACAAATCCCAGGCAGTTTATATGCAATAGTTTGTAGGACATAATTAGCCACTGACATATCATGAGCGAGCTTATTTGAAAGTCATCAGCACAGCATTTTTTCCAGAACTGTTCATCTATTCACTGACACTTCTGCGCTGTGAAACTCCTCCCCTGCTGAAAATATTTTTTTTAATTCTATCATCTTGCAGGTGAACTTCAGATATTGTATTTAGATTTTTTAAGAATCCCTTCCTTGAATAGCAACCAAATGATGAATAAAAACCAGAACCCAACTGCAAGGAGTACTGAAACTATGAGGCAGATGGAATAAGGTAAAAATTACTACCAAAACCATTTGTTTTACCCACCATTGTCTCCTCCTCCAAAGGACCACACTGTTCTCCCATCTTTGGACAGAGCTATGGTGTGTGAGCTGCCACAGGAGACCTCTCCTACATTGCTGATATCTTTTACTAAAGTTGGAATGTTGCGGCTGTTGCTGTCACCGTGACCTAAGGAAAAAAGAAAGAAGTATTTTCTTTTAGTGACAATTAAAGTCCTATATTTGTTTTGCAATCATATGATTTTTCAAATTCCATGTGTATTGCAGACATCACAAATGATGATTTTTGCCCATTTTTTAGAAAGATTTGTCATAAGGTTTGAAAGACATCTGTCATAAAGTTAAGCATTAAATCTTAGGACATACTCCAGAACACCTGTTCAGATCCCACTGCCTCTAAAACTTATGATCATTTCCCACCTAGCTGAAAAGAAATAGAACTAATTCCTAGTACAACTGCCTTCACTAGCAGCTGATTAGGTAGCTGGGCAGCAGGTATCCTCCACACTGGGCAGCAGTGGCAGCAGGTATCCTGCACAGCACCAGGGAGCTGCAGTGAGGGCCCTCTGTCACTGTGTCCATTGCACAGCCTGACCAGATCTGCCCCCAGCTGCCTTTAGACAGCCACATTTCTAACGGGTCCTTTCTGCAGAAACCATGCACATTACAGCTAACACCTACTTCAGAACAAGTTTTATTTCTACTAAACTCCAGAAAGTCTGTGGATACCGAAGAGAAATGGAGAACAGAGGAAAATTATTATCACTGGTATCCATAACTGAGTAAATATTAAAAACGTCCTGTAACCCAATGAAATGTTACATTGAGCTACATTCTAGAACTCAACACTGTACACTCCAAGACCCCCAAAGGATGTCAAAATTCCAATATAATCTAAAACTCAAGGAGGTTTCCACAATTTTCACCAAAATTCTAGTTAAACCTCTAACACAGAGTTCTTTTCTTTACAACAGGGATACTCTCAGACCTTCTACTGATTCCCTTGAAAGCTGTGACTGTCAAACACTCTCCTCATCTTCCACCCCTGCCACTTGCTTGCTTTTATTCCTCTATACTTGATGATTGTGACATTTAAAGAAAACAGAAGGGAACTAAACCCCAACTTGAAAAAATTTTCTGCACAAAACCTGTTGGTTCAACTGAACCTGCTCCAGAAGAGCAGTTTTACACCAGGCATAGCAGCTCTACAGCAAAGATGATGAAATAGATAAGTTAACTTGAAGGAAATAGTAATACAGGGTTTCTTGTTTCAGTTAAATTTAACTTTTTAGATGTATTAAGGTAAAAGAACACTAAGCCATTCTGGCAAACTTAACATGAAGTATCCTTATTAAAATCAGACCCTTGATATTATTAGCCATATTATTATGATTCCTCAAAGAATCATTCCACTATCACACTAATGAGGTTTATCTAGAATTTCAGTTTATTTTAAATGTCAACTGTTTTTACATTCCAGTGACATTAGCAATGATATAGTCTTAGGAATGAATAAAAAGCAACTTGCCTTGAAATGAAAAGTCTTTTAGAAATAATTTTTGTAAAATTAACTGAATTAAAAACTTTTAAGATCCGCTGCACTTGCCAGCTGTATGCACACACCTGAGTACATGTGTATGTGTATGCAGAGTGGACAATTAAAGAACAAGGCAAACAGATGTATAAAATCATTACTAGACACAGGGATTTTCCCAAAAGCATCTCATGAAATTTTCAAATTACCTAATCTTCCAAAGTCTCCTTCTCCCCACGTGTACAGCTCTCCATCCTCTGTAACAGCAGCACTGTGTCTGTAGCCTGCTGATACACACACCACCACCTACATCACACACATAAACAAAGACAACATTTTTACACAAATCAAGTGGGAAGTTGGAAAAATTAGGAGAGTCAAGTTTCAGAAGGAGTCTACATAAACTAACTGGTCCATTCACAAGGATTAAGTACACACGTAATCTTTGCAATCTTTTCTGTTTATTTGATAAGGGGAAATAAGTACATAAAAAGATGATTTATTTATCAAGCAGGTTTAGCATGATGATATCCTAGTCTTAGAGGAGAAAAAAGCAGCAGCAGGGGATGTTTAAGACAATCTATAAGTGAAAGCCTTGATGCTGCAGCTAGCAAAACTGAAACTGTAATTCAGTGCAAGCTCCTGAACAAGTTTGAGTCAGGGCTGTGAGAAGCTTTCCTGACAATGCCACTGCCCAAATCACAGGCAACCATAAGCTCTAGTGTTTTGTTGCAAGCAGACCCAGCCTCAAAGAGAAGTCTAGAAAGAACACAGAATTTTTCTTAGAATTTTATCAATTTCAAACTTTACACAACATGCCAGCTGAACAGAACAAAACCACATGCTCCACTATACAAAACATACCTTCCCTTGCAGGGGACCCTGAATAAGTTTGGGATATTTCTGAGTTGAACTATTTCCATGTCCCAGTTTTCCGTAGTCACCATCACCCCAGCTGAAGACTTCCCCTTCTGTTGTAAATGCTAAAGTGTGACCATCAGATCCTTTTGAAGATGACACCTTTTTAATAGACCTGTGAGGCTCAAAAGTCAATTTTTTCAAGGTGGACTGATTGTTGGAGTCTCCCAGTCCCAGTCTCCCATAGCTGCCTTTTCCACAGGCTCTAACAGAACCATCCGTAGAAATGACAAATGTACAATATTGTCCAGCTTCAATCTACAAAGAGAAAAAAGATGTAACAGAGAAATACAGAGATTGGACAAATCCAGAATTTACATACAGGTCTAGAAGTCTGTATTTTGTAACAGAATTTCAGCTTTCTTCATATAAAATGATGTAAAAACTAAATATAACACAATGTTAAAATAACTTGCATTTCAGCAAGCAGTAAAACTAAAACTCTTGGGAAATATGTTACAATTAAAACTATTTTCATAATTGACTAAAGTGTATGAACAGTGATTATTTTATTTACTTGTATCTCTTCTACAGACTGTAGAACTTGTGCTGCATTCAGATCTCCAAAACTCACAGATGGAAATCTTAATGTTTCAAAAGCAAGAAAGACAAAGTAACAGCTTGATAAAATACTGTAGGTTTAGTCTAATTTTAACCAGTACCAAGCAGTAACATCCCAAAAATAAACCAAATGCTAAAAATCCACTCACTTGAGACTATAATCACGTGAACATCAAAGAAATAAGATCAAAAGCTTTTAAGCAAATAAGAACTTGTCCCTTTTGGGAAGTCAGTGCTCAGCTGAGGAATGACCCAACAGCAAATGGACTAACACAGAAACCATTCCCTACAGGAATCTGAACACAGCAGAAGTGCAGAGGCTCCATCTGACACCATAAACCAGCCCCAACAGGTGAACACAGCCCTGTTTAATGGGAATGAATGTCTTCATACAGATAATCCTACCACAATCATCAAGTGGAGGCTAAGTGGAAAAACCACATAAATTTGTTGTACAGTTGTATACAGTACTGTTAAAAGAGTAATACATTCATTCAGATCACGCATTCCATGATCTTTCAATCATGGAATTGAAAGATTACTCTTTCAAATGTTTTGAAAGTTTTCTGAATGCATAAATTTGCTTTATGATGTCCAGTCCTGCAACCCACTGAAATATAAAATACATCAGTGATGTCCATAGAAACAATTCCAGAAAATGCACCTAAATTGTCTAGTGACCAGAAAGTGCTTTTACTTAAGTCAACACTGCAAAGCCAATATAGTACCAGAAAAGCAAACTATTATATTCTGGGTCATGCATCAATAGAAGTGCCCAGCTGCAATTGCAGAATCTGTGACAGAGCAGAAAGAGCATGTAGACTGATTTTCAGAAAGCTAATTAAGGTTGCTGTGTCAGCAGCTAGTCCAGTTTGGAGCTTTGAACTCAGCAATCGCTGGTGTGAAAACTACCAATGGAAAAGAGCATGCAGTCATTAAAGCACCTTTTAACCAACAATTAAAAAAAACCAAACAAAAACCAAAATAAACCAAACCAACAAAAATCCACCATAAAACAAACCAAAATCAAAACAAACCCACCAAAAAGAACTACAGGCAGCTATACTTGTCTCCACAGAGCAAGTCAGGTAATTCAGTCATTCTTGTTATATGAATATTTATCTGTGCATGTCACTAAGACCAAACCAGAATGTTTTTCCCAGGCATCAATAAAAGTAGTGAGATATTCTCAGTAAAATAACCTGTGTGACCAGTTCTGAACATCATCCATTACAATTTGCTTCATTACAACTTGACATTCAGAAATCAAGTACTATTTTTCAGTTTCACACTGTGACTATGAAGCTGCTGAATGTTACATAATGTACCATTAACAGATGTCACTCACCGTCTGTGCATCAGAAAAGCTTGGAGCAAGCTTGGGTTGAAGTATTTTCTCTTGAGTTCCTTCCACCAGCTGGTGACTGCTGTTACTGCCCCACACATACACCTCACAGGTCTCTGACACAATGGGAGCATCACCTGTCTGAATGCTGTCAGGGCTGGCACATGTCCTGGAATAGTCTGAGGCCATTCGACAAACCTGTGCACACCACAGATTTATTACACAGCAGCATTCCATATTTCTTCCTATACAGTCACAGTGTTTAATGCAGCTTTAATTGCCCCTCAACACAGTAACTGCCTAAAATACAAATCACCAGGCCTGTATCAAGAGCTTGCCAACTAATTAGCTTAATGACTTTATCCCACTACATTTTATTTTTCAATGTTTTTTGCACCTCTTTGACCCCAGAATCACTACACCCACATGTGCACACCAATCTCATGTGTGAGGAGAAGTAAACTACAGTAACTTAAAAGTTTTTTTCAAGCCATACCTCTTCAAATAAACACAGAGCTGCCTCATACAGAGAACACAAGCCATCTGACGTTCTGGTTGGCTCTCTCCATTGACTTCGGTCAGCAGATGATCCCTACAATGTTTAAATGTTGTTATTAGGAGAAATATGCTTCCAATACAGCAACAGTCCACCTGAACAAAATACATCAGGAACTTGTTCTTATGGCTAAGCAAAAAATCAACATATCTTTCTATAAAAGCATAAATACACTACCTCTCTCCTGAGCTGTTACCTGCACACACTTCAGGAAAACAGAACTGCCACAAGTGCCAGTCCCACATTCTCACTGATTCAGTTTCATGAAGGTATCTGGGTTTGGAGTTAATTTCTCCCAATACTATTTTGTAATGAAATGCATGTTATTTGTGTCTAAAGTGATAATTATTTCTAAATTACTAATCATAAATAATTTTATGCTTACATATCTTTCATATTTTGGTCTCTAATTGTATATATAGCCCAAATCCAACAGCAAATAAAGTTGTCCATCAAAACATTTATTCCAATTCAGATACTGCTACTGCCATGCTCTTCTCATGGACCTCATTCTTCAAAACAGTTTTTAGATCTTTTTTAGAATCTCTTTTAGATTTTAAAGTTTATGTTTATTAACAAGCAGTACAAGCCTGAAAGGAAAGTATGAGCACTTGAGGAAAAGTCATTTCCAGTTTCAGTCTGAGCACCACAAGACAGGAGGCTGCCACAGCTTCTGACTGTGCACTGTGCAACAATTTCATACCTTGGAAAGCAATATTCATCTAGCACCAGCAGTGAGCACTCAATATACAAAGCAATGTGCCACACTTCCAATTTAGCTCATTTTCTATCACATTAATTTCTGAGCATCAGCAAAACTGCTGAACATTCTGAAGATGAATAAGCAGAGGCCTAGGTGAATGGGGGAGCAGAAATGTGCAATAAAAGTAACTAACAGGAAACAAGGTGTATTGCAGAACTTTGAATTTTCTAACTTTTTCTGCTATGAACTTAAATGTACAAGTCCAAGTGGATCAACTATGTCCTCAATTCTTTCCCTGAAGTTAGAAAATAACACCAAAATGCAACATAGAGACTGTTCTGCTGTTTCATCTTTACCTATGAGGGAACAGGTGGGCAGGAAGGAAGAGAAAGAGATGGTGGGTAACAAAGAAAACACAGTGGGGGGGGATCACAAAAACAGCCCCCTTTCTAACATATTCAGCAAACTGGCATTTGGGGTGCAGAAACTACTCAGTTAAGAATGCAGCTACACTGGAATGCAGAAAATCCAAAGGTGGTTACACCTACCAGAGATCGTCGCATCTGGGTCAATATACTCATAAAGCAATCAAAGCTGATCATCCCTTCTGGACTTTGCAGTAACTTGGTTTTCTCCATGGTGTTTACCACAGCTGAAGCACCTAAAGCCATTTCTATCCATTCAAGAAGGTATCTCAAGGCACCTCGTTGGGCAGCCAAACCAAGAAGCAACTCAGAAGCTAATCTACGACCTAGAGTATCTGCCCCAGAGTTTGGAATCGTTACTCCTTTAAGAAAAGTTGTTACTTGTGACAAACAGTCCAAACCCATAGGTGGAATCTTGCTTTCATTTGCTAGAGATAAAGGTGGTAAAGAGCTCACAACTTCTATTGCAGTATGGATAACATCATTGCAGAGGTTGAGGCCAGGTCCTGCCACAGGCATCATCCAGCTTTGTCTCAGCAGTGCAAATAACAAGCTCAGCCCAGTCCGCACTCCCATTTCTATCAGCGCGTCGGTGCTCGACCTGGGGCGCTCGCTGACAGAGTGCACGTCTGTGGAGCCAGAGCTGCTTTCTGGTGAGTGCTGCTGCTGCTTCACCTTCCCCTTGTCGTGGTACTTGTTAGAAAGTGCATAGAAGACTCGCTGCAGCACAAGGAGACGCTTTCGCAGAGCTCCAGCGAACGGAGAGTCTGAGCACACCATCTTTGCCAGTGCCAGCTGGCTGCTAAGAAGGGCATCCAAGTAGTGGTCCTGCTCATCACTAGATAGAGATTCCCGCTCAAAATCTGGTAACTGAGGTCCCTTGAGGCACAGAACCTGCTGGGGCAATGGCACTACTTCTTTATTGCTAACTAACTTAGCATACAAGACAGAAACTCCCTCCCTTGTTGCAATAGATTCACTGTCTTCTGTGATCCATGAGCTGTTCAGGTGTTCAAGCCACTTCAGCTTCACAGGTGGGACCATAGCTGCCATGCTGGTTTACTTCTTTGCCATTAGTCCTGAAAATGAAAAAAACTGTCAATTATGCAATATTATCTATAGATCTTATTACTGACAGCAGGACAAACCCAAATAATCCTTTCAGACTGACCACCAAGAATTACCAGTTCCACTGTTTCACCTATATGCATGTGCAACTTACTTAACACGATGTAAGAATTTCAGTGTAAGTCAGTCTGCATTTTCTAAATCCATACACACAAAAATTCATATAAAGCAAATTTAATTCTTCTAAGTGGCATGAACAGCATTTAACAGATAAGGCAATGTAAGATTTAGATGTCAAGAACCACAAAGGTGCAGGGCTGGTAAGCATATCTCAGCACTATGATTATTATGCCTGCAGGATCATCCATGTAATGGATGATATTTTGCTATTTTATCTGAATAAAGGATCACAATTCCTAAAAACCTACACTGAGTTCGAAAAATTTCTCACATACAAGAACACAGACTGATCACAAATAGTTGAGTCCAGGGTTCTTCTAAGTCTATGTCTGAGAAATTTTTAACAATTAACAAATTAAAAGAACATTCTGATCCCAAAGAGACACTCGAGTTACTAATTTTAATGCCAGTAGCATTTAGAACTCCAGTTCTTCAAGAGGATTCTTGATGTCAACTCTACCTTCTGCCAAGGTAGTTCATAGCTTAATATGCAAAGATGCTTCCTCAAAGTGAGTGTTTTCAAACTGCTCCTTTTAAAAGAATTTTCTTTAAAGCAATGCTTTACCTCCTATTGTACAAACCAGATGTGTTTGACTCCTGTTTTATAATCATTAACCATGGGTTACATAGGTTCTGAATGATTACTTTCTGTTCTTTGACCCTGTAAATCCTAACACATTACAAATTCACCAAAAAGTACTACAATTTCCTAAAGGAGAGTTTTGTGTCCTTTGGTAGTGTGAGCCCTATTTGATCTAATTCCAAACTAAACTCCTGGGGGTGGAGGGACTCTCTGCCATGCAGTGAAAGTCAGTGCTGCTGCCATGTCGTGCTTGCAGGACAACGGCTAACAGGCAGTGCAATTTGGTACTTGTTTTATCTTGACATTTCACACCTAAAATCATATCTGCCAAAAAAGCATGCTGTGTGCTATTAAGCACTTACTTTTATTTCAGCCCAATTTTCCCTACAACAGGTGAATACCTTCAGAAAAGCTTTCCATGAGCCCCAGGTACCTGCCCCTTACCCAGGACTATGCCACCAACCTGCAGCCACTGCTGTTATGCAGCACTCAGAGCAGGGAGCATTCCCTGCATT
This sequence comes from Zonotrichia leucophrys gambelii, assembly GCF_028769735.1. Lineage (NCBI taxonomy): Eukaryota > Metazoa > Chordata > Aves > Passeriformes > Passerellidae > Zonotrichia > Zonotrichia leucophrys. Next base: position 5,170,218 of record NC_088180.1, on the reverse strand, counting down.
TCATACAAGACACACCTTCTGTCTACTCACACCACAAAACTTGCCAGCACTCAGCCTCCAAGTGACACAGACAGGTACTGTTACACCAGGACCCCGCTGAAGGAAGAAAGAGCAACACCATCTCATCTGTCACAAAGTATCTGCTAACTACCATTGGATCCTAACAGAAACTGCAAGGCCAATTAATGAAAACCTTCTAACTCTGGTCTTGTTTGTGCCTTATCAAGAGGTGAAACATAGGGATGTGGCTCCATTAACAAGTTCCCAAACAGACTTATTCATGGGCTTTATGCTTTCACCACCTACTCTTCTTTCAGAAACTTCAAAATGTGCTCATGTACCTCAAAGGTGCAGATACTGCTGCTTTTCCTGAAAACTGATAGGTTTTTTCCCTCCTGCCCTTGTCTGCATCTCTAAAAATAGAGACTGAAGCTCAAAGCTGAGCCCTTAGCAGTGCCCTACTCTCCTCCTGCAGCTTTCAGAGGAAATTGTTGGTCCACCTTGGAAATAACATTCAGTTTCATGTGACAGGCAGAAGGCTTTAACCAGACACCGCTCATAATCCTGGAAATACTCTCTGAATACAAATGTAAAAGATCTCTCTCTCTGCATGTAACAACTACAGATCACTGAAGTTAAGCAGAAACCAGCTAACAGTCACACAGGGTACAGGCAGGTTTATTTCTTCCAGCTCATTGCCACAAATACAAGGTTTATAATTGCTCCAGAGCCTAGACATGAACATCTGAGCTCTTTTTAGGGCAGACAAAAAGAAAATACATTTGGCTGTGAAAACTCAAGTGAATGCTCACTGCTGTTTCCCTGTATTTGAGCACTGCAGGGCCAGGTGAACATGCAGAAGGCACCAAGTGTGCAGGGTGGGCCAGTCCCACACGCTGTCTGAACACGCTGATCACACAGCCAGGCACAAAGGGAGAAGCCACAAACACGTGACAAGGGGAGAAAAGTACTTTTCTCTTGTCATCATAAACCTGTAACAATCTAAATGTATAGCAACAGCTTTATAAAACTATTTCAACACTGGAACACTTCAAACACTTCAAACTAAAGTACCCAGAACTTTCTGGGATTTATATTAAACAAACAAATGAAACAAAACATCCACTTTATCTGCCTTTATTCCTCCCTTTCTCCTCCTGCTCCTCAGCAGGGGGGGGGGAAAAAGAAGTGAACCGTGAGAATGTGCAACACAACTTATTTGTCATATCTTTCAGAACCACAGTTCCTGTTGAGGAAATCACCATTTTGGGGCAGTACATTTTTGCATATATTTTACGGCTGCCTACTGGTAAATCAACTAAAATGGGACTTAAAACACATAGCTGAACAAAGATTTCAACAGTGTTACCAAATGTAACAGCTATTTCAAAAGCTCCCTCCAGGGACCGGTGGGGGGGAAATGCAAATATCAAACCCTGAGAGCCAAGCTGTGTGTATCCGGGATGGAGAATTTTCCTCCGGAACAGCAGCGGCAGAACTGGAGCTGCACGGAAAGACTCGAAGGTAACCAAGCTGCCTCCAGTGTTCGCCCTGCCAACCCCAGCCAGGGCTGCCATGGAACTCAGGGAAAGGCTCAGCTCATCAATCCCCTGCTGGAGTAAGTGCACAAGCACAGGGAGAGCTGCTGGTACCCATCCCTGCACTGCACACCAACTGCTCTTTGCTCTCTTCCATCAAATGAAAGGGAATGTGAGGGAAAGAATTTTAAAGTGAAACCTGTGAAAACACGAGGAATATAATCAGAGAAGGCTTTTGCCTGAGCTAAGAGGAGAGCAGATCATTTAAATTATGGAAGAAAATATTCTTAAGCGAGGTCTCTTTTAATGTTCTAAGAAACATGAACATTACCGGCAGCAGACAAAGGTTCTTTTTCCTTTTATCAGTCCATGGCTGTAAGTGCATCTGAAGGTGAACCTGTAAGTGCCAAAGCTGAGTCCCAGTGCAGACTGACTGTGTATCCCTGATTCTGTCCCTCCCAGCTCAAAAGTCAAAACCAGGTACTTCTGCTCTGTTCATGGTTTTCCCCATCACAAAAAAACCCACACCACACAGCCAAACTAGCACCCAAATTCTAAGCTCAGAATCAAGATTCCACATCTTGTCATAACTGGTAACCATAGACAGGAGGTAACTGGCTGCATTTCAAATTCAAAGAAATCAACTTACAAGCAGCCCTACGACTGTGAAACCACAATAATTCAGTGATTGGCATGCATTTCCACACAGCCAAGAACTCAGAAAGAAAGCTGATGACAAATTTCATTGCCCCTTTATCCACTTGTTTCTCATCATATATTTAGTTAGATGATGATTTTTAAGAAGTTTTTGATTAGATGTGTTTGCTGCACTTAAGGAAAAAGTAAACAAAAAATCAAGAGCCTGCAAATGTTTGTCAGCAAGACAGAGTATACACTAATAATAACTGATGCACTTAAGATCTTCCCTCTTGAGAAAAATAAGGAAAAAGAGGAAAGTTGTCATATTATAGGGAAAGCATGCAGTCTTCAGTGGCCTAGCAAATAATGTTAAAGAATTTGAAATATTCTGTGTTATTAAAGAGTTTGTTTTTTCTTAAGTAGGAATCAATTCAGCTAATTTTTACAGGTCACTTTAAATATTAATTTTTGTGGTGGAAGCTTGCCTACAATAACTAACACATTACATGTATTCAAAGTGTGAATGGCCTATTGCAAGTCATTATTAAATACAATGGACAATTGGGCATATAAAAATTAAAAGTAAGTTTAAATCAATAATGAAATAGGCCAAACAGCCAATTCTTTCACTGAGAAAAACTGCATCTTTTTTTAGGAAAAAGAACTATTCCCCTATCTCAAACAAGAATAAAGTAAGAGACTGGAGATGCATCTAACTACATTTACAAGTTATTTCCATGAAACAGAAATAAATTATGAGGAGATAAACTCTGAATGCTGTTCCTTCTTTCTCTCTGCCACCACAGCCATTTAATCACAGAAAGAGAAAGAGGAATTTGATCCTGTCATTAATCCCAGCTTGCTTATTGCATATATACAATAGCAAGTCACTGACTGCATGGATGACTCACACCTTAATGTACAACTGACCAGGAGACACAATGAAATAGGTATTCCACCACAAATATTTCTATATTTTTATATTTATATATTTTTCTTTGTATTTATATTAGATACTAAAAATATCTGTGTTTCATGTACATGTGTCTGAAACACAGGTAATCTTTCTGCACCAATTATTTATTTTCAAAGGGGAATAATTCTTCCAAAGCATTTCAGTTAACATCAAAGTGAAATTATCAAGAAAATTCTGTATAATTTTTTTGTGTGTGTTTATATAAAGTGATATATGTGAGGTAAAATGGGACTGAGAAGTAACAGTAGATTTTCCAGCCACTTAGCACCATCTCCTAAATTAGCTATGGAAAGAGATTTCTCTAGAAAGGGAACAAAGGAGACACTAAATATTTCTCATAAATCCACTTGGTTGGCTCAGACAGCGAGACTGTCAAACCTCTAAGAAGAAACATTTTTTTCAGATTTTTACTACAGCTTCAGGAAACCAAGAAGTTTTTAGGTCTTGCCACTTTGAGGTAAGTGGGACAGCTTTGATCACTTTCAAATGCAAGAATAAGAACTCACAAGGGGGGAAAAACATTACTAAAGAAGTTGGTATGGGAAATTCTCACCTTGAACACAGTCAAAGGAGTGAGGAGTTTAGAAACTGCCCCAAGTACTCCTAGACTGCAAGGGAACAGGGGAAATGAGAGTCATTCACAAGGGACTTTGGCAGGGGGCTGAAGGCTAAAGGCCATAAAGTTATAAAGTTCTGTTTCTGAGTCCAGCAGGAAAGACAGGTCTTGGACAGAATATACACAATTCCCCAAAGGAATTCCCACAGCCTTCCCTTCCCATGTCAGCTCAGAAATGATGGGAGATACCTGAATGTCACCAAGAACCACCTCCGTGCACCCAACAAATTTACCCTGATATAAGTAAATACGAAGCTCCCTTCTAGGGTTTAGAATTAATTTAAAAAATGCTTAGAATTTAAAAAAGCTCTTCAGAAGTTGCTGTGTGTAGATCTAAGAGAAAGACTGCTGGAACAATTTAAAGAAAGGTGGAGACTGGGCAGAAGCTGCACAGGGTGGCTACATCACACTGTAGCTCGTTTTGAGGAGATCAGGAAGGTCAGGAACAGCTCAAGGCAAATAAAAAGAGGTGACACTGAATTCCTGCAGGAAGGCATGTCAGTATGAAAGTCATGACAAGAAAAAATCAAAGGGTTTATGCTTTGTTTCAAAGAAAGTTGTAGAAAAGATCCTTAAAAAACAGAATTATTATCTAGCTGATTTGATGAGATAGTGTAAGAGTGGTCTCCCCACAAAACAAGTTTTGCTTTTGAAGCCCTCAGTGCACACACACAACTCATCAACAGACAGAAAGCACTGAAACACGAGCAGGGAGGAGCTGATTTAGGGCCCTTCCCCACAGACAGGCTGCATCCACCCCACTGCCAAAGGCAGCTGAGCACGGGTATTCCAGCGAGAATAATGCAGGCCCACAGATAAGGAGGAAGAAGGTGCAGCTGCTGTCCAGGCTGTGAAAAGGAAACCATGAACAATCAGCTCAGAAATGGAGGTAAATCTTGAAGCACAGTGATTTCCCATTGCTTGTACAAGCCTGAATCTTCCTGCTCAATTGCTATTTTACAGCTTTGTGCTTCCCTCCCTGCACAAGGCCCAAAGAATAAACATTGTAATACAGGGATAAAAAGCAAAATTCATGTTACATCAAGTGTTGTCAAATGAGCACAGCAAACAAGGGGAATTATTTTAACATAGTGTTTAAGGCAGGCACAACTACTCACAGTCCATGGAGATTTTCAAACATATAAATTGCATAAAATTATGGACAGTATCTTCCATTAGTATGAAGAAAATCAGTTTTTTTAAATCAGTGACACTAGCACACACACTGAAGATATAACAAGGATGGAATTTGACAAAGCTACAAAATACTACCACGTTTTTCTTTAACTTAGCCTGATTACAGCAGAAATCAAGCACACACAAAATTATTCTGACAGAAGCCAAGTGCTCAGGCTCTTAGAACTCCTACAAAAGTAGCTGAAAGCTTTATTTTCTGCAAAGCTCTTGAAAAACTGCACCTATAAAGCCGTAAATATTCTATATCCTAAAAATAAAAAGTTTTCTCAGAGGAAAAATAAATCCCACAAGCATTCACTCTCTCCCTCTCTGCAATCAGCAAGTTCAGCAACCTTTGTCAGAAGCTGACTACATTTATTTGATGGGAACCTAATGACAAAAGCTTGCAACACAAGAAGTCTGTACAGTCACATCAAGGCAGGAAACACCAGAATTCACTGGGAAGATGTGGTTGTGAAACTGAATAGTGTGCACTGCCTGCTGCAGTGCTGTACCACACACACACAGCTCCTCACTGTGCTCACTGACAGGGAGTTCCTTTCCTGCCGTCTGCAACAGCTCCATTCATTGCTTCCAACCTGAGGGACTCCTAGAGCACCTCCTGTGCTCAAGGTCCCTTCAGCCTGATGTCACCTGGCTGGTTTCTAAAAAGGAGCAGAAAATGGAATATTTAAACAGATGGCAGCCAGCTCACACTACAGCTCTTGATGCTGCTACACGGAGTTAAAGCTTTGTTTGCAAATGAACTTCTGTGATGGGTCAGAAATACCGAGCATTTTGTGGCTCACGCACAACTCAGGAAAGATTTCACAATCAGAATGATCAGATAATTCCACGAGCTCATTAAAAATATAAATCAATTCATTCACTGCAAGTGACACTGACTACTGAAGAACTTATTCTGGGATGTTATTTTAGATAATTTTTGATAAAGTAGAAGTTCTGAGTTCATTGCCAATCACAGCTCTGGAAAAGCCAATTTGCTTAAAATATGAGAGAAAACCTAATCTATGTTTCTATTTACTGCCTCACTGTGATGGCAGTATTACAGCTGCACTATACAAGTGGAATCTCTTCAAAGTTTCAACATTTCACTTTCTTAGCATAAGCTCTTAGAACCCTTTTAAATTATTTTTTCATTCAAATCCATGTAATGTTTTGACCAGCAAACCAAAGTCTTTAGTCTGTATCCAAGACTACTAAATTATTTTCTCAATATTCTGTCGAATTCCTAACCTGTACAACTCCAGGCTGAATGTGAAGTTCAAGATATGGCTGTACCTTTATTTTGTGCAACAGGAGGCCTGCTCTCTGGTTTTGCCAAGTTCCACTCCTAACAGTTCCTGACATTCCATAAAAAGCCAGATTACCTGAAGTTCTTATCATTCCAGTCTTCCACACTTCTTACAAAGAAGCCACAAAGTCCCAGTAGGAATCTTGCTTCACGTGCTGCCAGCTGTGGAGTGCAGCAGTTTTTGCAATCCTTATTAGAATTTTACAATGAAAGCACAAGTAACCTGAAATTATTTGCTTCCCTTTTTTCCTAAACAGGGGACTGTATATACAGGATTTAGCAGCAGGTATCACAGCTCCAAACAACATTTAGAGCCTTTTACTGCAAAGGTGATTTAGAAACCAAGAATATATAAAAGTAACTAAAATCCTGCCTTGTCACATACCAAAAATATGAAATGTACAGAAATGTAAAACCCACAAGACATTTCATATGGCTTCCAGCAAGGGGACACTGTGACAGCTGAAACCAACAGGACATAATGTTGGCTAGAGGAGTTATCTGTTCAATATTCCACCAGTGCCAAAAAGCACTGTAGGTCACTATACAAGGCAGGAATCTTCAAATGTTCTTTTTGGCCTGTCCATGTAGTCTGGACACACTGTCATGAGAGATGCAAGATGAATGGAATCTATCCAAAACAGTCATGGAACAGAAAACAAGATAAATTAGAAAGTGCCTGCACTGCAGAGAAATTACTATAAATTCACACAGAATTGAAAGCAAAAAATGTCCTCAGAAGCAGTGAAAGAAATAAAAAAGGCAGCAGCACCAGTAACAGGAGATGGACTGTGAAACAGCAGAGAAAAAATAAGTTGTGGTCTCCTCCAAATCTGGACTAGGAAGCAAGGAACAAAAGGAGCTAACCCAGAAAAAGCAAGAAGAGCAGCTCCAGCAGGCTGTCCTTCAGTACTGGAACACGGCAGTGAAACACACACCGGCATTAATGCGTGTGAACAGCTGTCTGCAGCGGGCACAAGGGCAGCACCTTCCCTCCTGCTCAGCAGATGGAAACTAAAGCAATGACATCACCATTCACAATAAGAGTAATTATGCAAACAACCATCAACTTTTCTTTCCAAATACTGAATTCCACCTAACCTTATATTTGTGAAGTAAGCCATGCTAAGGTTCTACTTGATATTCTTCCACTTTTCGTCTTCCTACACGATTTTAGGTTCTTGTGGGATCATTCATTTATTCATTATCAGGAATAGTATTGAAACCAATATAACCCTATGCTTTCAGCTGGTCACAACTGGTTACTCCAAACATCTTTTTGGAGACAGACTAAAGGAAGACAAAGTTATTTTTAAGTTAATATGAAATTAAAGCTATTTGCCCTTTTGACTTTAGTGTTTAAAAGGAAAGTGATATAAAAACCTTATCATGGCTTCTCAATGTAAACCCCCAGGGGCTGTACAAAATCTACCCAAGCAGAGGAGAAATAAAAACGATCATTATTGTTCAGCAGATAAACTTAGAAAAATCAATTTAATCCATTACTTCTTCAGATGCTTTAAGGTTACTGAAACAAAAGCTGAGGATGCAAGGTGCTCCACATCCACAATCATCAAAAGCAGTTAGTGAAGAGGAGCTGAGAAGCAGAAATTCTCTATGCATCAAAACATCCCAACAATTTGAGCAAAGAAAGGTGCCTGATCTTGCACTGGAAAAGGGACAAAAACCGTGGTGAGGTTTTAGCACTACCACTCTCCCCAAAAGGTACCATCACTTGTAATTCTACTGTGTAGTGTAGTAACAGTATTTTCAAAAACCACAACACATAGGAACACTTTCTTGCAAAAACTACAGAAGTTTTAGAGATGTATTTACTAGAAATCATGACTTGAAAACTCAGCAACAGACAGGAGAGTGCAATATGTGCACACAGTCAAAATTCAAACACATTCAACTTTCAAGTTAGCTGTATGTAAGCAGAAAGGTGGACTGCAGCCCTTAAATAGATATATACACACACACATATATATAGATAGATCAATAAATAAATATCTATATATATAAAGGGAGCATATAAGAGCAAGGGAGAGATACCCGTTATCAGGGCCTGTGGTGACAGGACAACAGGAAATTTTAAATTTTTAAATTGAATGTGAGTAGGTTAACGTTGGATATAAAGAAGAACCGTCTCAATGAGGGTGCTGAGACACTGGAGCAGGGTGCCCAGCTAAGTTGTGGATGCCCCTTTGTGTTAACACTTCCTGTTAACATTTGCATTTCTTGACTCAGAGAACTCCTATTAGAACTACTTGAAAAAGAAACTTCTGTTGTGTAAATTCACGCATTTGTAAGGAAATGTTTTGAGGGTGAAATTTCAGTATTATCTAGTCCAGACAGCAAAAGAAAAAGTTGTTACTAACAAGGACTCAAAGTGCAGGCTCCTCTTTAAGCAGCAAATTAATTCCAACTTCCAGCAGAGAAGATGATTGCTGGAGCCCCTGAACATGCTCCCAAACAGCCCGGTGACATCAGGCCAATCACAAGAGGCCAGGGAACCACCTGGCCAGATCCAAGGTCACAGCTACACTTGCTGCTGATGGGCAGACCCTGCAGCCACCGGGCTCCAGACTGGCTTCGTTTCCTTTTCTTCATATTGACAATTGCCAGGGGTTACTCTGAATGACTCTAAAGCACAGCAAGCAGCTGCAGCACTCCTGCACTTACTGCAAGCAGCCCTGTGACAGCAGAGCTCCTTCACGTGTTTTCAAAGAGCTAACACCTACTAGACTTGAATGCTCCACTTGACTGTAAGTCAGGGCAAGGCAGACAGACAAAAAGAAACCCGGCAGCAATTTCAGAGTTTGAGCACTTCTGAGAGCCCAGCACGGCAAACAAGCAGCACAGAGCTCACCATTCACTGCCCACGACCGACAGCAGGGAGTCAGAAACAGCCACAGAGAATTGCATCTGCTTTGAACTACAACACACCAGTGCAAGGTAAAAAATCTCTCAAGTTTCACGAACAGAGGAAGATAAAGTATCTGTACAGGATCTGAGGCCATTGCTTTGAAAGGTCAATGACTTCCTAACAACCTATGACCCGCTCCACCAAGCCTACCTAAAATACACATAATTTCTGTCTCCATTACTTATTTTTAAAACGGGAATGAGCACATCTCTACCCCATGAGTATTACAAGAATAATAACACTAAAAACAAAAAGAAAATTGGAATACTACATGTGTCTTAACGTCTTAAACATACATAATTTTACTACTCAAACACAAATATTACTACTAATTTCATATGTAGCTTCCCCATTCTTAAACTGGTTCTACTCCAGTCATTACTGATAATTTAAAATATTCATATTATTAATAAATTAAAATATTAATATGCTTCTGCAGAGCACCCCCCATACTGTTTTCTTTGAAAAATAAACTTCATGGTTACCTCAGATTGGTAAACTAAAGGCAAAACCCAAAGATCTTTAATCAACTTCTATCTATTTAATTCAGTTCTGAAACAGCAGAACAAATTTTTACTGTTAAACTATTTTTCAATTCACAGATTAGATGAACAAAAAAATACTGTGTTACATTCTTACTACGCCAAGCAGTCTCTTGGCAAAAATAAGTCAAAGACTTGACATCCCTTTGTTTAATTAACAATTAGATAAACACCTCCTTTACATAGTTTTCAAAAAAAAGTCAAGACTCCCACTTCCCCTTCAACTTACATACTTCCAACCCCATAAACTCATCTAGTCTTAATGTTCAAAGAACAGAACATCCATGACATATTTAAATAAGACCACAGGAGCAGAGAGGAAAACCTCACTACTGGTTTGCACTCTAGAGACAAAAAGCTTTAAGATTTTAAAACACAACCACTGTGAAACAGCCACCCAACAAATTCCTCATAGGTGCAAGGCTACAGGAGATGGGCAATGCCACTCTGTCCTGTAGCACAACATTGCACAGCTTTTAATCTTTCACACAAAAACAGATTCCTCTCAGAATGGGAAAGTAGTAGTAAACCGACCAGGTACACGGTCTACATTTCCACATTAAATATCTATTATAATTTTCCCCAAAACCATGTGAGACTTAACCCTCAGATCAAAGTCCTCCACAGTCCCACATCCCAATGGAGCAGACACAGTATATATATGGGGTCTCTAACAAGCAGCATTAAATTCAGCACTTGTAAACTGAGGTTTTATTATGAAATACCAGCATAGAACACTCTGCTAAACTACAAATCTGGTCAACCTCATAAGACAATATACACGTGCAGATATACAGACACATCCAGGATATGTTTACATATATATAGAGCACACAGTTCCAGCTAAAGAAATTACACCATTCACGAGGAATCAATCAGCTTAGATATGTGCCAACAGAAATTAAAATGTTTCAACTGCATTAAACCTCTCCTATGCACTGTAAAAGGGAGAGGGCATAACAATAGGATTCTGCCCTTTAAAAAACATGAAAAGCAGCTTGTGTACAGCAACATACCAATGAAATTAACCATATGCAGTTAGAAACAAAACAAATCCAAAACACAACAACAAAACACCTGCTAGGACCTCACTTTGAAATACAAAATAAATCATCTTTAAGTAAAAGCATACATATAATGTTTCAGTATTGCAAGCAAGACCCAGCAAACACGCCATGGGAAGACCGTGCAATTCAGATGACAGGTGTGGAGACACAAGGAACACCTACCCACAGTCATGCACGCAGCTGATCAAGGCAAACATGACAAATTTCAGACTGAATTTTGTGACACCTGCCGGGTCCGCCTGGGATGCACGTACCCAGAGATGTATTTAACATTTAGAGGAAAATGCACGGCCACACTACAAGAGCATTCATGAGGTAAAAGCACAGGCTCCGAGGACCTCAGTCGAAGCACAGTGCAGAATTCGCAGTTTATACCGCTTTGAAAAGGCACAAAATCCTCCACGAAGGAAGAAGAGCTGCAGGAGGACGCCCTTCCTTCTCCCACCCTCAGCAACAGGGCAGTGACACCTGACGGGCCCCACCTGCCTCCCCTTTCCCTCACGGCCTCCCGCACCTTCCCCCGCTCCCGGCCGCCCGCGGCTGCGGCCCCGCGGTGCTGTGGGGCGGGGAGGGCGCGGGGAGAGCCATCCCGGCCCTGGGCTCGCCCAGGCCTCCCGCCCCTGCCCGCGCTTCCGAGCCCCGCGCGGCCGCGCGCTCACCAGGCAGCGGCGGGGGGAGGCGGCGGCGCTCGGCCCGGGAGCCCCGCGGGAGCGGCCGGCGGGGCGCGGAGAGCGGGGCGCGGAGATCCCGCCGGGAGCCGCGTCCTCCCGGCCCGGATTGTCACAGGGAAAACATGACGCGGGCGGGGAGCCGCCGATCTCGCGGGGCTACCGCGCGGCTCTCGCGAGAGCGCCGGCCGCTCCCCGCCTCCGCCTCCCGTGCGCGGGCACGCGCGGCGCGCCCCCGAGGCCTGAGGGCGGCGGAACCCGCGGCGGGAGCGGCTCGGCCCGGCTGAAGGGGAGCGCGGCGGGCACCGGGAACGGACACAGTGCCCTGATACTGGGCTTTGTTGGGCTTCTCCGAGCGTGAGGAACAGCAGACTAATGCTTTTGCATAAAAACGACCAAAGAAACGGGTCAGGGAAACGAAGCACCTCATTTAGGCCGGGATCCTGATGGAATTGATGTATTGGACATGCAGTGAAGAGAAATGGATGCCGTACGCAGGAACAAGAAGTGCGGAAAAGGCAGAACGAATCACATTAGAGGACAAGCAGGAGGATATTAAAGTGTTTGCTTAAACAAAACGAACAACATAACAGCAAATAGTCAAACTGTCACTGAGGAATGAAATTCCAAGTCTTGAAGAAGGATAAAGGATGCGGTGAGCATTGTCACAGGCTCAGATGGTGGCAGCAAGGACAGCACACCAAGATGAGTGAGGCCACAGCGGCAACAAACAACACAGTGAGAAATCTCAGTTACAGCCACAGGAACTGGTACAGTCCCTACAATATTAGGGATGTCATGACTGAGTCAGTAGATATTCACAAACTAAGTGGGAAAACTGACCAGAAGCAAGAGGAAAACTCTGCAAGAAGGGACTGCATATGTTTGAGTACATCAGCCTAAGTCAGGAACACAATGGAAGCTTACAAAGATTAGTGATGTGAAATAGGTGAACAGGGAATAATTGTTTATGCTCTTCGAGTGGAAGAGCTGGAAGGTAACAAGAGGAACTAGCAGATGAAAAATTCAGAACAAGGAAAAGAATTACTATTTCTTCATTCACATATAATTAAGCTGTAGAACACCTTGATGCAGGACAAAATGTAGCAGAAGTTTACCTGGACTCAAAAAGAGACTGAAAAAATACAGGAAATGAAAAAATCCATCAGTTTATCAAAGACATCTCCTCTGGCTGAAAAATGCCCTGTCCACAGAAAGCCCTACAATATTTGGGGACACTTTGCTCTGTGCTTGCTGCTGCCTTTGCTTCCCAAGGCACAGCTGATGGCTGGCTCAGTGCCAGTGGATCAGCGATCCCATCCTGTGTTCTTGTGCTGTAGCCTGTGTTTCCTGCATCTCTCCTCATTAGCCTCAATGCTTTATTCTGAGTTATGAAGTGATAGGGGAGGTCCCCAATGGCAGAGCTCAGCTCCCTGGAGGGACTGTTGCATTTCATGACACAAATTCCAACCAAAATCGGACTAAATGTCACTGACCACTTTGGAGACACGTCCCAGGTATGGATGGCTTTTCATTCTGTCCCCTAAAAGGCAACTCAGGGATGCACAGCGTTTTGCATCAGAATAAAACACAAATGCCTTGCTTTGAAAAGTCTGACCCAACCAAGCTAAAAATCACAGATTAAGAAAAAAGTCTCTGTTGGCTATTTACCCATGTTAAATCAACCCAGAGAATAATGGTCAAGACAACCCATTTTTGTTCAATAAGTTGTAAGATTTTTTTTTGTTTTGTACCTCTAACTACACCAGCTAATCCTTTGTCTAAAATCATAGTCACACTCTGCTGTGAATGAGCACCTTCTTTATTGATGAGACCACCTATGCTAACAAATACCATCAAAATAGGGGCTAACTATAAAAACATTTTACAGTATTCCTTAAGTATTTCAGACATGTCAGCCAAAGGATGCTGTATAAGAAATAAACTTTAAAAAAATCAACAGATGCATGAAAACACATTCAGTGCAGACATGTCCAGCAGATCTGCCATTCCACAGAAGAGAAAGAATAATAAACACACACTCAGCAGTATGTGCTCTTCTCCATGTTCACATGCCCCACACCCACACACATTAATCACAACATGAAGACAAAATCTCATCATTAACTGCAGCTTTTATGGCTTGAAGGCTCCACCTGCAGCCAAGCATTGTATAATTCTCAAGGAATTTCTTAGGTTCACAAATGTCTAATGCCTTTAAGTTACGTACACTTAAATATTAAGTTCACAAAACCGCAAGGTTTTCTATTTTGTTTGTATTTACCCAGCCCATCAATCCCTCTGCAGCACTGAGAGTCGAGGGTTGCCATTTGCCTGGATGCAGGTGCAGGGGCTGTTTCCAGAGGCTCCCTGGTCTCAGAATTTAGGTTACACTGGAGGACCATTGCTACTGCAATGCTGTGAATAGCTTTTGCTATGAATAGCGTCTTTGTGAATTCTCACATGAAGCTTGTTTATTAGACAGCAACTGTTAATATTTAATATTAACTACAATCTTTGGTGAGTCAAGTGGCTTCCACAGTTTCTCCTTCAGAGCCAGACCCCCAGTGCCTGAGCTGGACTCAGGAGCTTCCACACTGGAATAAACCCTAGCATGGCAAGTGGTGCAGGATGAGGAGGCCTAGTGCATCACAGGCAAGTATTGGCAGAATTACTGAGAGCCCAAACAAAGCAAACAGCATTCTAGCCTGCAGTAGCTCCAGTAGGTCTGAAAGGAAGGACATAAATAAGGGGAACAAGTCTACATTTGCTCTGATGCTACCAATGGCTGTCACCACCATTCAGCCACCTCATCTGAGAGTCAATTATCATTCAATGAAAACACAGCACTTGCACCCTTTGGAAATTGCAGAGGCTCCTGAAACTCATTTGGGCACCCTGAGGACATACCAGAGGAAAGATGAGCCCTCCAGCCACCTGCAGCTATATATTAACAGGGTGAATGGAACAAAAAAAGTTGAGAAGAGTTGTATGGGACACCCCCAGACACAGGCCAGGAATACCTGAATCACAGCTTTTCATTCATCCTCTCCCCCTCCTTCACAGCAAGCATAAGCAGAAGTATTCAAAACTACAAATCTCAAGAGTTCAGCCCCTATGTCCCTGACTGCAGGACATTCATCCTCCATCTCTATTTCCAAAATAGTTTCCCTTCAAAGCATAGAGGGAGGCCAAGAGAAAGCCCACAGGACTGATCATGGAGGTTTCAGGAGAAAGGAGGCTGTGGACAGCACCTCTGTTATCTCTGTGCTTCACCTCTTCTTTCAAACAGCAATAATCCTCCATGATGCAGACCTCTCACGTCCCACCCACAGTCTTCCTCCTTCCCAGCTTCACTTGAGTGAGGCAGATTTCTTCCAGCATTTAGCTCTACAAGACCTGTTTTACATCAATGATTCCCTATTACTTTGCATGAGTTACTGCATTATTTATTAGTTTAAAATATACTCTTATGTAATCCTAGCAAATTTACTTTTAATATTAAGCAATTAAAAGATAGGTATAGTGACAGAACAACACACAATTTGACACCAAACATTTTTCTGACTGTTAATAATTATCCTTTACTTTTTTAGTAACCACATTTAACTCTTCATCCTCTTCTGATCCAAACATTTCACCAGGGCTATGAGCAATTCCACTCTCACTATTTTTGTAAGATCTTTTTTTATAATGCAGTGCCAGGACAAGACCCAATGTCCAGCATGAGGCTGTGCTATTTATCTAGGGCTTATTCTTAACTATTTTTCCACAATGCAGGATAATTTTGGCTCATTACAGAAAATTGGAATTTATATATTAAATACCTCAATTAACTGTGTTTTGATTTTACTGACTTCTCTTTTTCCAGCAGACTTTGCTAACATTGGCATGCCTTGCTGTTGTCATGGCAATGAAAGGAGTCTGTATGGTTTGGGATGTGACTCAGAAAAAATTTTATACAGAAATGGGCCAACAATTACAACAAAGGACATTGAATGTTCCTGTGCCACCAGTTAATAAATGGTCAATGGAAAAAAAAGAAAGATCCCAAATCTGAACAAATGATACTGAACAAAACTTGATTGGATAGAAAACACCAAATTATTACTTGTGACACACTCTTGCATTTAGGTCTCCATGTGTAGCTTTATCATCCCCAAGAGTAATTAAAAATCACAGTGACCTGCCTGGGCAGTTATTAACCATCACAAAACCCAGATTTGCCCAAAGTTACATTCTTAGTGTTTAGAAATATGAGGAGTCTTGTGTTGTGGACTTATCCCAATAAAAAGTCTTGAAGGCATCATCTCTGTGAGGGCTCATACAAGGCAAGGCTCCTCCCATGGCTCACAATTCACAGGAGGCAGAAGGGAGGCGAGTTTGCCAATTAAAAGATGAGGAGAGGAGCCTGTGGCAGTCACTGAGGAGGTGTGGACAGAGCAGCTGCAAGCACTAAAAACATGACTAAAGCAACCCACACCAATCTATGAAATGCATGGAGAAATTCTTTTTAGCCAGACATTCACCCATGTCTTCTGTGTGTTATTCACAACACTGGCTCTTTTCCCGTGGATCCAAGGGTGTGAGGGGAGCTGTTATTAGATCATTTGCCTGGGCACAGATGCCAAATATGAAGGCACTGAAATAAATGCATCTGTGCCAGCCCTTCATTTCATCTTCTGACTCATGTTCTGGAGTGACAGTTCCTCTGCCTGGCACTTCCTGTTCATATCAAGCTGAGCCATACCAAGTGCTATTTATTCAAAAGCAAGCTAAAGCACATCCACACGGCCAGCTGGCTCTTGCCCCAGCACAAATCATCAGTGCCACATAATCAGCAGTTTCAGAGCTCAGGATTGCAGGTAGTCATGTCACTTCTTTTCTTCTACTCTTGGTTCAACTGTGAAATGCAGGGTAGGAACCAGTCTGAAGTAACCTCAAATGTAAGATCTACTTCAATCCATGGCCACCTCTCTCTTTAGCTAGCTGGTAACTTTTTCCAACTGTTTTGTTCAGCCTAACTTTGTTTCAAGGTTCCACACCTCAGAAATGCCCTTGGCCAAGCCATGACAGGAAACATTCCAGTGAACCACTGGGGAAAAGGCATGGGAATCAAGGGGGGTTTGCACTGGAAGACAATGAATGATAATATACTGGGGAAATTAAAAGGATTATGTGTGAGCAACTAAGTAACAACTGAATTCATACACAAGACTATTTCCAAACTAATCTATGCATGGCTATGAGACATTTTGAGCACATGTGGCAAGCAGGTTACTAGCACTTCAAGAGGATTAGTAATTCTCATTACCTCAATTTGGTAGCATCCAGTGCACAGCTACAGTGCAGCTTAAATATTGTGTCAGAATAATACCTATATGCACAAAAATAATGGAGAGTACTAATCAACAAAAGAGAATGGCCAGTGGTTAAGGTATCATTCATAGGATTGCCATTCCTAGCTGCATTCTTATGGGTTGTTCACAGTTCCTTTGGGGTCTCACAAGTGAATTTTGGTGCTCTGTTTTAAAACCCCTGTTTTTTGTTCATCTGTACAGCATATTCAAATGCATTGTTTGCATTTTTAGTAAGAATTTCTTTTTCCACATTATCTAGATCACTCCTCAGAATAAACCAGATAAAATTAAAACAACAGATTTTCAAAAAAATCTTTTTAGGGAAAAAAACCCCAAACTTACAACTCTATTTTTGCCCCAGAATTCCTCTTTCTGAACTTGAGCTACAAAAGCAATTGATTTTTCTCTGAGTTTGTCCTTCTTTTCAATTCTGACACCTATGTGTCTTCCTTGCTCATTCCATTCCACTATTTTCCCTCCCTTTTCCTAGCAGTTATTTGTCTGGTCCTCTAACTGCTGGGGCTTTTTACTGACTTTCCTTTGGCTTCTGTCAGTTCATTAACATTTTCTAGTCTTTAACTCAAAGTGAATATTCCAGCTGTTGTCTGAAAGCTGTACAATGAGGAATTATCCTTGTGCTTTCATGAATCAATGACTACTCTGTAAGGCTAAAAGCAGTTTTTCTCTTCCCATTGTTTTCACATTTCCCCTCATTCCATTTGTTCTTGCATTCAATTTTTTTTCCAGCAAACACCACAAGACAAACAATACCCTCTCACACCTTTCATTTTGAGATCTCACAATATTTTTCAAAAAGAATCCTCTTTCCTTTAGATGAGGGGGGGAAATGTACAAATAGGATAGAGTTATCTCATCCCAGTATGTCTGGCACAGGCTGTGTTTCATTCAGCACGTTACCTAATATTCTCCTTTGACAAGGAAACACCTGCTCATAGTGCTCTGTGTAGAAGGGACTGGTGAAGTTCCAAACTGCTGCTTGCTGTCCCACACAGCTCCTGGGGCTGCTGGGCAAGGAGCACTCCCCAATCCACTCACCAGGGACACTCGGACGCATAAAGGTGACTTTCCAAATGAATACTGGAAAAAAAAAATCTTTCACTTGGAGTGCTATCATCATCTTCATTTCAGAGAGGTCAAAACTCAGCCTGGACAGATGGAGCAACTTTTCCAATTCCAGGGTTTAACCCAAAAGCCCAGAGCTCCTTCCACATGTATTCTGGATTTGTGTGCGCCATGAAGTCCTGGACTGGACAGACACAATCACAGAGCATCCAACAGACATTTCCTCTCTGACATTGCTAATTCAGCCCTAAATCACCCAGAAAAGAGTTAAACCATTGATATAATGAAACACTAATAAACACTTCAGCCAAGTCCACAATCAGAATTACGAAAACAGGTAAGAGCCAATAAAGGTGATTAACAGAAAAAAAAGAGGAAGTAAGAAACGATCAAGGCAAATACACAACAGACAATTCATTTAAAACCCCATCCTACACCTACTTTTGAATTTTCTCCAAATGGACTATATCAAGCTCTGCATAGTGTTAAATCAATTTAATTACAGAAACACATGGAAAATAACATTTAAAACCTTTCACTCCTCTTCCCAAGAGTGAAACCAAACTACTACCCAACACACCTTAGCAGTTTTCTCTTTTTTGTTTAAAAAAGGCCTGGAATTCCCCTAACAGAAAAAGAAAAACACAAAATAACGACAAGTTTTGCTTTGAAATGGAAAGCAGTTCCATTATATAGAAATGAATTATATAGATGAATAGAAAGCTCTGCCCTTGGCACAAAAAGGGCTGCAAAGAGAATCCTGTTTAACCAAGCTGGTGTCCTAAAGAACAGCCCATCAATACATCCTGAGTAATTTGCATATTGAGGATGGGATGTAAGTTATCTCTATCTGAACTTCATGGATCCTTTTTTGAACTAGCTTAGAAATTCTGTCAGTTTTCTGCTTCCAGCTGAAGCACTCCCCAGGTTCCTACTCTCTGCTATCACATACAGAGTTTGCCATATCAATGCACAATTAGAAGCCTTCTGTGCCAGCCCTGGAGCAAGGAGAGGCTTTGGGATCCTTTTTGGTCCTGCTCTCACATCTGTATTTCAGTGAGGTTATCCAGTGCTGAATATTGGTGCTAAGAATGAAGCCCAAGCTATGGAATTAAACCTGCTGATAAGAAGGGTGCCAGAATGGCTAATTTCAGCATGGTGACATGGGAATGAAAACAGGCACCTCTTTTCTGTTGCTGTGGGGTGTCACAGAGCCACAGTCCCGTTGTATTGGAAGGACATGGTACATGGACTGGCCCACACCCACTGCCATCCCCTCCCCTCCCCTAATGTTTGCTGCCCACACTGCCCAACACAATGACCTTTTCCCACCTCTCCCAGCTTCTCCTCAGTGTCATTTCCCTGCTGCCCTCATTCACCAGCCTTTCTCCCCTTTTTAAGAACATTTTCCATTTTGTCTCTCTCTCATCAACAAGTGACCCAGCCCCCTGCACTGCCAGGCCAGCCAGTCTGCAAACACACTTTATTCCAGTTGGCCTGTGCTCAGTACACACAACATGACCAGAGCAGCACTGCCTCACACTGCCAGGGGATGTGTGTCCTTAGCCTGGCACAGAGCAGCTCCAGGGGAACACTGTGACCTGGGAAGGCAATGTGTCCCACATCAGGGCTCAGGCACTTCCTCAGGCACAGGAGAAGCTCCAGCATTGGCTGAGTATAACAGAGAAACTGGGGAAGGCACAGGAGTGAGGCAGCTTGGTATTTTATTTTGTCTGCAATACTTTCAGTGCTGGGATTCTAAGTGGCCCACCATCATTCACAAGCTTTCTGTTGGATGTATAGCCATACACAACAGAGAACAAACTATTTTAATACCTGGAAATGCCACTCCAAGAAATGTCCTTAGCTCTTCTTCCATGTAACAGGTGTGTTAAGAAACATACCCCAAAGGAATTAAAACCAAAACTAACGTCATCCTTTCAATGCAGCAGTTGAATAAAACAATACTAATTAATATTATTGTTCATGTGCTGCTGGAAGAACGATTTTTAAAGTTCACAACTGAAGACAAAACAAAAAAAAAACAGTCATTTACTTTGGCCACAGTTTAGAAGCAATGCCACAGTCATGACCCAGATAAACCAAAAGCAGCAAGGCAGTTGAAGCAACATGGACAACACTTTCTCTTACATTGCACATTTCATGTTAGGGTGTCCTCCTTGAATTAAAAGCTGAAATGCTACTGTGAAAACAAGGAATCAACACCACAGGAAGGTAATGCAGAAGTACCATTCACAGCAGCAGCAGTTTGCAGCAAAGTAATTTGGGATGTATGGATTGAGAATGCTGAGAGGAAACCCCTGCTCAGGATTTGAAAGAGAAGGTAGCCTGAAGAAACATTGCTGGGTCTTGCCTCCAGATTTCAAAGGACAAAGTATGAAGTGGGAAACTTTTATAAATACACTGGTACAATCAGTGAAAGAGAGAGTGATGGCTCACACCAGGCCTTTCCAAAAGCAGGAGTGTAGTCCTGGAGGCCTGGGCAAGCAGGAAGCTCCCTGACACAACACCATCAACCCAGGCTACTCTCCCTGCTGGTTATCCACTACTGGCAGCTCTGGGGCAGGAACCTGTGGGGACCTGCAGGGATGCTCTCCAGCACCCCTCTGCCAGCACCCCTGCACACACCCAGCCCTTCGGGTTTCTCATGATCCCATGCCCTACCAGGGAATTATGGGGTTGAGCCTGTCCCAGAGCTGGGCACTGGAGAGGAGATGAGGCTGTCAGCACATGGAGCAGGAAGACAATTAGGCAAAACAAGAGTGAAATAACAGGGAGGGCAGGGATCTGCCTGTCCATCTTTCCATGCACTGATGTGAATTTTCAAAGCACAGTTCATTCCAGCCCAGGCTGCTCTAACATGCCCCAGGATCCACAGCCATGCCTAAACTGAGGCAGGACAGATAGAAAGTCTACAGCAATGAAAAGAGCACAGACATGGGCTCTTCCTTTGAAGCAGGACACTGAGAAGGATTTTCAGGTTTTGCAAAGGCAGGAATGCTTAGATCTAAATAGAGAGAGAGTGCAGCACAGGTCAGAGCTCGTTCAGAAGAGCATTTGGTAGACATGTGTGACCCTGTCCTTCCAAGAGCTCAGGGTCAGACTTTTAATTCCATTCTAGATGTTCTCCTCTATCTGAAAATGTATTTTACAGCATGAGAAATGAGGCTGTGCTGCACAACAGTTGGACACAGGAATGTGACACGGGAGAAGGACTGCAGGCCAATATAGGACAGAAACAAAGGAGAGCCACTGGATGCCAGCAGAGCAGCAGGGCACAGCTCAGGCACGCTGAAAGCAATTAGTGCCAGGGAAAGGGGCCAGCCTGGCAGGCCAGAGCCACCCTGCTCACAGCCACAGGGCACTGCAGCCTGGCACAGGGCAGCCACGGGCACCTCCACACACACAGTGGCACTCCTCAGTTTGGGATGCTGGCACAGAGAGCAAAGAACACCCCCCAGCAAATGCCCAGCAACTTCTCACTGTAGTGAGCCATCATTTCTGTATCTTAACTAGGAAGTGATCAGATGCTCAACTCCCCTTAAGTTACAGTTCAGTAAGAAGTTAAGAAGGTTTTAAGCCTATGTTTAAAAATAAGCTTGAATCTAGTCTTTTCATAAACATGCTCAATTTTTGTGAGCAAGAACCCATGTGACAAAACAAGTCAAGTGAATCAGTGTCTTGCTAAGCCTTAGAGGATATTTCACACCATTCTGAAAGCTGCCCACGACTAGACAGTGCTCAGACACCATGTACAAACATGGGGAGGGATTTAAACAGAACACTGGAACAAATTTGCTAGTTTCTTTTATGTGTTAATTAGCTATGCCATCTGAAGACCACACACATTTTTATTACAATGTAGGTCAATTCTGCTGATCTTTAGCATTTGGGTCAGAAGAGATCTTGGCTGACATTTTAGAGCTCTACACAACTTTCTCTGAAGTCACTGCCCTCAAAATCACTGTCCTATATTTACATTTTTACTGAACAACAATCAAAAGTAAACAGTGTGTCACTTCCAAAGTGCTTAAGACTTAACATGTGCTGGGGTGAAAACCCTGAGTCTGGCATGAACTGCACTGCCTGAGAACAGCTTCACTAACACACTGTTGCAACCGAGCATAGCAAAGCTGCAGTACTCAATAAAAGAAAAATTGGAGAGAAAATCTTTACTTCATGCAATTAGAATGATACCAGGACATTAACATGACCTTTCTTTGGGCTGGCAATAGCTGTACATAGCTATTAAGTACAGCAAAAGTTTACTGTAGATAAACATTATGAAAACTTGATTAGAAGCAGCTGCATAAAATTGATTTGAAAAGTACATAAGATTTTATAACTTTCCATTTTTTTTTTAATTTAGTGGTTTCAGATTTTTTATTTTTTAACAAAACATCTGTATTATCTTTTGCTCCCTGTTTCTCTAGGGAGCTGTTAAGCAAAGCTGCCACAAGTACAAAAAAGCATAAGAAGCTGGGTAGGGTAAGGGAGACCTGTGTGAAGGAGCATTTAAACATTCCCAGCTTTCCTTTGCTACCAAATAAAATGTCTTAGCTTGATAACAAATGAACACTAGTGTTGATTTAATACAGAAACTAGCTTTTCAATTGATTCTTAAACTCCCATGACCATGTTGGAAGTTCATTTTCCTCAATTTCCCTAGTTTCCATTTCTTCTGACACAAAGCAATATATTCTGACAGATAGCTGTAGATTTTTTTTTCCTTAAACTAAGCAAGTCACACAGTTTGGTTCCCAAGCACATTTTTCTTGATTTTATTAATTATTTTTCTTAATTACTGCACATCACCTTGCAGGTTTAAGTTTAATTAGTTTCAAAGCAGAGTGAGATAGACACTGGTCCTAACCAAAGCCAAGAGAAACAACATTTCAGCTACCTCTTAATAATACTTACTAGACAATGGTTTAATTGAACTCCCTAACAATTTTTTTTATTTTGTCAACTGCTTTATCAGCCTTAAATTGAGGTGCAGAGATTCAATACCCAAAACACCTTGCAGAACCCACTCTCAGGTCCTGGCACAAGTGCAATGCACGGCACCACAGGCATTGCCATGTGAGGTGCATTTACCTGAATCAGAACCATCTGTGCTGCTCACAAGCAGGGGAGGAAAATGGAATCAGGCTGATTTAGTCATTTAAGGGCCTGCATTCTATCAGCTTGCCAGGAAAGCCCCACCGAGCTCATTTGGTGCTCTAGCAGGAGATATGAACAAAGGTACCAGAACACCTGTTCTGAAAGGTGTCTTTTGGTCCCACAAAACACAACTTTTTCTGGAGGAAAATTAGTTTGCTGCAGTCTTGGAAGAGGGACTTTCACTGATTCTTCCACTAGGGAGCGGGAAAAAATCTAATTCTTGTCACAAATGAAAAGTTCTCTGGATGCAGAGTCAGGAACACAGGCCAAACCATGTGGGGACTGCTTGAAAAGTCTCCTTTAGGCCTTTGGTCACCCTTCTGGAGTCCAAAGGATTCCCTCCATCAGCCCTGTAACCTGGTGGGAAAGGGAATCCCACACTCCTGTCAGTGCCATTTGGAGTGATAGGTGTTTTATCTCTCAGGGTGTTGCTTCCAGGCTACATTTTATGGAAGTGACAACAGAAGGAGAAGGAAATGCTACATCCACCACAGCCTCAGAAGAGTATTTATTTATCTACCACTTGCAGATAAATAACACCTTGCAGATAAGCCTTGTCAGCAGCCTCCCCTTAACCATCCTGTACATTGGGTATCTGTTAAGGGGGCAAAGAAGGTGTCTCCCTAATAGTGACCCCTCAAACAAAAAGCATCAGGCCAATTCAGCCACGTGCTCTGGATCACTCACCAGAGATACAGCAGCAGCAACCCCCAGAATTCAGCCCTCTGTATTTTCAGCACTTTTCTAAGAAGCTCTAATGCTCACAAAAACACTGACAGGGACAGGTGAGTCCTCTTCCTTGCTAAAATTCACCTCCTTGGCTGCTGACCTGTGTCTCCAAAATAACACTGCTCTGCCAGAATCTTTCAAATCATGCAGTTTATTAAAGATCAGGCATCCCCTTTCATATGAAGCCAAACGCTTCAGAACAGCAGCTAGTAAGGATTTTAATTCATTTCAATGACAGAAATTGCTTGAAGCTAAGGCATGCAAACTGCTAGTGCAGGTTTTGTCATGAAGACCCCATCCCAAAAGGCACTGAAATTCATGTCCCAGACTTGCAGGCAGCTTTGCCATTTTTCTCCCATTCAGGTATTGCTGTGCTTTATTTTGGTTTAAGTTGTCAGAAGAAATTTTTATTGCCCTCTTCTGTTAATAAGAGTTTTCTAGCAGCAGATACTTTCAGTGGTGTGAGACCCTGCTTGGTCTACCTTTAAACTAGACATGAGTTACTTGCACAGATAGTTCTAAAGACACATGGACTTGGTATGACATCCAGTGGTGAAAAAGCCTCTATTTCCCCACATGTAACTGTTACTTACAATGTAACTGAACTTAGCAAAAATGAAACCCCATCTGAAAATTCCATCACGTTTTACTTCACTCAGTGGAGCCAAAGCCATTAAACAGTATAAAAGTTCATCATCATCAATTGGGAAAATTCTCAGTTCCAGTTCTAACAGTCCGTAGCCTGTTGATTTTCAAAACAAACAGAATGAACATCTGCAATTCTTCCAGTGACTTTTAAAAGAAATAAACAGTCAGTGCTCGTTGAAATGAAAAATCTGAGTGGAAGTACAGTTTGGGGTGAGGCAAACAAGGCAAGAAATCTGCATCAAAAACAGTAAGAAGGTCTCACAAACTCTTCCAAACATACTCCCTTGTCTGACAATTCAGAAAGGTGTGCCAGCACGTTTATCTTCATTCTGCTCTCTGGAGATTTTGTTCAGAGGCCTTTCCCTTGCAGGTACTCTCACTGAAGATCACTGCTGTTTCTGAAGTGATTGAAACCCCACCTCCCCTGTCCCATCTGCCCCAAACCATCCTTTCCTAGACAGAATATATGCATTGAACTTACGTTTTCTGCCTCCTCAGCCCTTATGATGCAAATAGCAAACTTTTCATATTCATGAAAACTGCATCATTTTTTTTCACAGTATTTTATGAAAAGTGAAAGCTGGCAGACTTTCCTTATGCACATATGGATGTCACTGATAAGGCTATCTCAAGCACTTTGCCTGTGCTATGGAATGCAGGCTGTGCCACCTCAGGTGCACCCCACCCATGTGTGGCATGTTTTATGAACTTTTCCACTAAAAACAGCAACTCTGACACGTGCTAATGTACAAAACCCTCGGTGTGACTCTACAATTATTAATTAGCACATCCAACAAACTGCCTGCCCTCTGAGGTGCATTCAATCCCTACAAAAAAGACACTGAAGGGCAGGGACCTACTACACCAGGTTAAAATAAACAACTGCAGGTGCTTTTCCCCACCATTAAAAAAAATTTTAAAAAGCTTTTTAGCACCTCATCATTCTACACATAACAGAAAAACATTTCCATAATTACTAATGGGCCCTAGATAACTCATAGAATAAAAAAGGCATACCTGAAACTCCTCTTTCAAGGCTTCTTTCCTTCAGAGCTGTACCGGACCGTGGGAGAGTGTCTGCCTCTGGGGGCAGCCTGACCTGTCACCTGCAACCAGCACCAAGCTCCTCCTGCACAGATGGCCAAGTCCTTCCACACAGCGACCAGCGGTGCTGCGGCTTCTCTCTGGCTCCCTCTCTGCCAGGGTTGCTCAGAGCGCAGGCAGAGAGCGTTTGTCACTGCCCTGGCGCTGAGGGCTCTCGGCTGAGAAGAGGTGAGACCTCTGGTAGCCACAAGGCACACAAGGACAATTTCTGTATTTTTGCTCAAACGCCTTGAGCACACACCATTGTGTGTGACTAAATGGCGTCAGCTTTCAAAGCAAAACAAGGGGAGGACACCATCGGCTCTGAGCACTGAGACCCAGGAAATCACTTCTGGAATGGAGCTGCTACAGCTAACTATGGAAAGAAACCACAGGAAGGAAACAAGCGGTGGTTCAACTTCACTGTGTGCAACTGAGACATCTCTGTGTGCAGAAAATACAGCTGTCCCTCCTGAAAGCAGCACTACCCAGGTTCCTCTAATAGCAGTCTTCAAAATTCTCTATTTACCAACTACAGCAAAAACTGAGGTCCCTGCAGCTCCACATACATGACTATTTTTACCTCTCCATCAGTAACACCAGGATACACTCCTCAAAAATATCATAAATTGTCTTACATGCTCTAGAAAGCCCAGAACTAGAGATCTAAATAATTTTATACAGTTTGCTCTGCTAACTGATCAGTCATTTCATAAGCATGGTTCCATTTACAGTAGCATTCCAGTCTCAGTATAGACTCTGCATTAATAACTTTGTACATTATACTTTTTCCTGTGTTGTGCATGCCAAATGGAACAGCTCTATGAATTTGGTCCTTAGGATTAAAAAAACCCCAAAAACACTAAATGTAGGTCAGTATTTGCGTAAGAGCACGACCTTGGGCCACAAGTCACAAGTCTGTTAACCAGTTAACCACAGGTCTGTCAGCTTGTGACCCCTGGCATGACAGACCACGTTTGGTAACTAACCTGCCCCCAGCAGCTGGCTTTGGATCCACTTCAGCTACACAGCCACCTGCCTTGTGTCATTCCAGGTGTCCTACACAGTCCTGTAGAATCTCCTCCTGGCAGAATAACCACACTTCAGGAAAGGATCTGGAATCTCTAATTTGCTGATTTGCTCATAGGAGCACAAATCCAGGCACAGACACACACTGTGCAGGGCACACTGCATATTTCAGTGCTGGCTCGCAGAGCACTCCTGTGCCAGGTCAGAAAAGCCATTCTGCCTGCTTTGATCCAGGTGCAGGGAAACAGAGCACTCCAGATGACAGAGCAGCATCACATATTCCCAACTTTTCATCATCATGAGCTTTGAGTCATTCACATTTGAAAATCAGACTTTGCTTGTTGCAGACTTCTGAGGACTTAACTTTATATGCTACAGCTTTTAAAGGCCCAGCATGAACTAAGGCAAGATTAAAGACTCAGCACCAAGACCAAACCTCCATCTTTAGGTTGTTTTCTCTTGAATTACATAACTAGGACTAAACCAAATGTAGCATTTCCTGTCCTTTGCTTGCTGAATGAGAGGCTGTAAACTAAAAATTAGAAAGGCTTTTCTACACTTCAAAACAGTAGATCAAATTAAATTCAAATTTAATACCAATACATTACAGCATATTTTACGTATATAGAGTAAAAAGATTTAAAAGGTAACTGAATTATTAAGAGCTTCTTTTTTACCAAATAATTGTTATATTAAGACAATTCACATGCACACAAGAGACTTCAAATAATTATATTTAACAAAGCATTGCATGTAGCTCACAAGGTTCATCCTTGGGAAAAACATCTTAGGAAGTACTGATGTGGCACCATTTTTCTTGGGTTTTCCATTGAGTGGATACATCCCACCCTAAAAAGGCTGTGATTGAGCACAGTTCCAAGTAGAACAGGAAAATGTCACACCTCTGAGATGTGGCCACAAGTTGTAGCAAACTGCTATAAAAAGCTAATGCTCAGTAACAGTCTCTGCACCTACCCCTCAAAAATAACAGCAAATACACCAGCAGTGACACTGTGAGGAGACTCTTGAACAGGCTCTGGCACAAGGAGTTGCAGGTAGAACCCAGATCCATGCTGAGACTTCTGGATCACCCATGTTTCTGATATGGGGTACACTTTGTACAGGGCATGGCCACAGATCCCTGCACACACAGCAGCCCCAGACCCACAGCCAGATCAGCCATTCCTTCCCACCTCCTCAGACTGCCAAAGCCCATTCTCCACTCCATCAGGGCTCCCCAAGGCTGCTCCTTAATCCACCCTTCCCTCTGCAAAGTTACTCACTGTGACAAGGACCGTGGCTTCTTGTCCATTTGAAACCTTCACGTTCTCAACTCATCAAGAGCTCTGCCTCAGGACCAAACTTCTGCCCCTGAGCCTCAGCAACACACCAGGTACAGATCTGGCCATCCTGCACAAGCTTCCAACCCTTTGTGCCCCAGCTGGATCGAGTTTGCTGTAATATCACTTCATCAGCCTCATGATCACTTACAGGTAATGGTTCCCTGCCAGCCCTGCCTAGTAACAAGGTGCACCTGACCCTCTTTAACTCCTCTCACTGAAATTTGCATGCTGAAAGTTAAGTATTACCTACTATCTGAGCACTAAAGTTGTTACAGTTTGAAGTTTATGTGAAGTCAGAGTAGACATTTATGTGAGCAATACGGAATGTCAGCCAGTTACAGTGATCATATAGAAACGAGAGAGGGAAAAGAAATGCCTCCGAGTTCTTTGATTCTCAACTGAACATTGTTAAATATATTCCCTGCACATACAAATTCCTTGATTTACATACAAGTATAAATAGGAACAACAGCTCTTATTAAAGAAAAAAGGAGGAAGTGAAAGTAAATGGAGTAAGAGAGCACGGACCAGAGGCGAGGGCAGCAAGAGCAGAGCTGCTGGGCTCGGCAGTCGCTGGGCTTACCTCGCTGTCCAGGGTGCGGGACCCGCTTCGAGCTGTGGAGCCTCGCTCCTGAGGGGGAAGCGCGGTCAGCCGGGCCCATCAAGCCCTCTCGGACCAAAAGGCGAGCCGGTGCCACGGCGGCGGCTCCTCCGCAGCTCCAGAGCTGCCCTCCCGCCACCTGCGCCCCGATGAGCCCCTCACGCCCAGCGGGCCCTCGCTGCGGGCAGGGGCGGCACAAACCCGCCCGGAGCCGCCGGCCCCGGCCCGCTCCCGCCCGCTGCCGCTTCCCGCCCTCCTGGGCTCCACAGCTGCGGCTGAGGGGCCTCGCCTCAGGCCCCGCTCTCGGGAAACACAGACACACACCCGTCCAGCTTTCCAATATTTTATTAGCAAATTACAAATATCTCTGCTATTTTTGACAGTCTGTACTATTTCCAGGCACAAACAAAAAAAATATTAAAAATCAGTGTGTTTCTCCTAATAAAAAATATATGTAGATTAAAAAACATCACTACTAAAATAAGAATAAAACTAGCCAAATAGCCATACTTTAATAAAAATACTCGTGGGCTTTTGTGGGTTTTTTGTTTGTTTTTTTTTTTTTACTGTGCTTTTTCTTTTTTTTCCCAGACATCACTTCATTTCCATGTTCTGTAATGCAAAACAGAAACAGAATAATACATAGAAAATAGATTTTTTTTTTCTCCCAGCAAAGCAGAAAATTCTTTCAATGTTCCCTTTCCTTCCAAGTAGGTTTGTTTTTTTTCCCTTTTTTTTTTTTGGCCCTTTACTGAAAGGAACCTGTATGTTGTTCAAAACGCCCTGGTGGTGAGTATCAGAAGCAGCCCTGCACGGAGCAGGTGTCCTGCCAGGGCTGGAAGCAGCACAATTACACTGTGCCTCCCTGAGCAGGCTGAGCTTCACCCCATGGGACACACAGAGAACACCACAGCTGGGAAAACACCGTGAAGCTTCCTAATGCATCACCAACATCAGTCCTGAGTACAAGAGATTCTACACTCGCAGCATGCTCCTACCTGGAACAGTCAGGGAAGGGTTTGTATGGACACCAGTGCTGTGTGCTGTGGTTTCTGTGCAATGAAGTTGCTTGGGAGCCGTGTGCAATGACTGAGGGCCAGAGAGAAAGGCCTGGCCTTAGCTCATCTGGGCACAAAAATGACTGAAGACTGATCAGTGAGCTGTCTGTAATGTCTTTGTTAAAACACCACCTTACATCTTTATAAAGGTAGAATTAATAAGCCAGAGCTTCATACATCCTTGCACTCTGTCTGCCTTTCTGCTGAGTCCCATCTTTCTCAATAGTTGCTAGGATTTTACATGAGAATAGCCCCATCTCCATGACAGCACAATCCTGATCCAACAACCTAACACCTATTTTAACCAGGGCTTAATTTTCAGAAGTGTAATTTACATAACATACACATCCCACAATCTCAAATTTGAAAGCCAGAGGTGTTTTCAAAGTCCAAAAATTCAGAAAAATACCACTGGCTTGGAGTCTGTTTGGTTTTCCACATCCCTGGGAAAGCAGAAAGCAAAATTTGGTAGGTAAGCTGGGAGGCTTTTTATCCAAATAGATATTTTTAGTGTTCTGTTTATGAAAGATTCCCTCCAGACACTGCCATGGTTTAACCCCCATTGGCAACTAGACCCCACAGAGCCCCTCGCTCACCTTTTCTTGGCCCTGGTGGGGAGGAGAATTGGAAAGCAAACCTAAGGATTACTCTGAGATAAGAACAGTTTTGTAGCTGAACTAAAGAAAAATATTATAATAATAATGAATAATAATGGAAAAGAAAAGAGAGGAATAAACCCCAGGAAAGACAAGTGATGCACAACACAACTGCTCACCACCCACAGACCAAGGCCCAGCCCATTCCTGAGCAGTGACCACTGGCTTCCAGCCAACTCACCCCAGTTTACATACAGAGCATGACATTCCATGGGCTGGAATATCCCTCTGACCATTTTGGGTCAGCTCTCCCTGGCTATGGTCCCTCCCAGCTTTTTGTGCACCTCCTCACCAGCAGAACAAGGAAAACTGAAAAGTCCAGACTTATGGTAACCACTACTTAGCAAAAACTAAAACATCAGCATATTATCATCAACATTATTCTCATACTGAATCTAAAACACAGCACTGTACCAGCTACTAAGGAGAAAATTAACTCTATTTCAGCTGAAATTAGGATACACTGAAACTTCAGGTTTCCCTGTTACTGCTCCCTCTTAATAGACACATTACTGCAACACTTTTTGAGGATTCTGTCTCAAGAATTACACAGAAAGTTCAGAAACAGAAACCTTTTAATTGAATACAAAGAGGAGCCCATGCCCTGCAACTCATCCTTTGACCAGCTCATGTCACAGGCTATGGCAGCATAAGATATAAAATAAATAGAAATTAAATAAAAATGTATAGAAATTAGTATAAAAATGCAGTGCCATATTTGCAGAAACATTCACTCTCCAGCTTCCACAATCCATATATCCACTTTCTCTTTCCTTTCCTCCAACTTTCCCAGTCCAGGATCAGCTCCACAAACTTCTCATACTCACTCCTCTCCACTGCCTTTTTCCTCCCACCGCCTCCTTCATTTTATGTTTCTTCCATCAAATCCTACATTCTGCCTCTCCTCCAAAGCTTCTCATACATTTCCTTCCTTTCACAGAAGTAATTCCTTATCAACTGCATTTTAGTCTCCAACTCAGCAAGGATACAAAGTTACAAATATAAGTAGCATCTTTTTATTTATTTCTTAGAAACTGGAAGCCATCAAAATTAACCTGATACTACTTCTCAACACCTTCTGCTCTAAAACCTCAGCCTCGGGGTGACAAGTGTAAAGCCAAACAAAATCAGTTTCCTTGTCCATCTATAGTTGTTTCTAATAGACCTGCTTTCTGATTTTTAATTCATTAAATCACAAAATAAATAGGAACTTCTAACAGCAAATACATTCAATGAAAAAATATCCCAGTCTATGCACATTTTTGGTACCAATTGAACAATACTGGCTTAGAAACTAATATATTTTAAATGATGCAACTTGCCTGTGCAAAGATATTACATCAATATCAAAGTGCTTATTTCCTCAATTTTGGATACAACTCCCTGAATAAAATACAGATGTCTGCAGTCTGGGCTACATGTAAACAGCACCTATACAAATAGGTGTTAAAGAGTCTCCAATTTGCTGAAAAGAAATAATTTTGACAGCAATAACAAAGTCTAATAAAGACTATTTCTCTGCATGCTTTAGGTTTAGAAATGTCCTTTTTTTTTTGGTGAGGCATCCTGTCATCATTCCATGAAAATGTTGTATTTGGGTGCATGTAAATCACTACAGAATTTTTTTCTCTTTTTCATCCAAAAAGTGCCTTGGCCTACCTCAGTGCCACAGTCAGTTGCACTCACACTAACAATGAGAGTTGTGCTAATCCTCAGGCAGAGACCATGGCCAGAGCACAGTTCTTGTTGCATTTCAGAACTATTTACTGCCAGGTTCACAAAATCAAGGTTATGATATGTAATGACATTGTGATCTTCTTTTCCGTGGCAGCAATAACAGAGTACTGCATACAGGTAACAAAACCTGTCAGATACATGCCATGAAATATTTATGCTATTAACAAT
Source organism: Zonotrichia leucophrys gambelii (assembly GCF_028769735.1). Taxonomy (NCBI): domain Eukaryota; kingdom Metazoa; phylum Chordata; class Aves; order Passeriformes; family Passerellidae; genus Zonotrichia; species Zonotrichia leucophrys. Next base: position 5,138,073 of record NC_088180.1, on the reverse strand, counting down.
TATAAAAATTGAATTTTAAAAAAAATCCTTACTACTCACTAGCAAGTCCCTGACTGAAATAATAATGCCCACAGTCTTAACCACTGTGTGGAATGTGAATTACTCTGCAGTACAGATTGTCAGTAGAAACCCTACACCCTGAGTGCAGCTGACATCAGTATCACTGAAGTATCACTGAAACACTCAACACATAAAAGCACTCCAACTGGTGCTTGTGCTATAGCATTTCCCTGGGAATCTTGATTCCCAATTTTCTAAAATGCTTAGTAGGCATTTAAGACCATTGTCCAGTTGTTGGGGTAGCTTGAGAAGGAAGAAGCATCATACCAAGGACTCAGACAAGAAGTCCAAGTCTGCTGCCAGGGCTGCTTGCTTCAGCAAGGATGAAAGTTTCCTGTCTCCTGCCCATGGAATTCTCATCCCATTATGATATGCTGCTTCTCCTCTGAGGAGGGGCTTTCCTTTGTGAAAGATCCTCACTGTCACTTTCACAATTTCTCTGAAAAAGAAAGGCCACAAAGTCTCATGTAAATCAGATACCATGCTCTTAAACATACTGTTCCAGTATTGTCAGTATCATCTACTGAGAAGAGCAGAGCTAACAGAGCCCATAAAGTTTCACTCAGAAGGTCACAGGCAGTGCCAGGGTCCCCCACCCTCCATCACAGAGCTGGGCACAAAGCAGTGAGCTCCCCTGCAATTGCTCAGCTCTCAGTCACACCCCATGGTCACTGCCTGTGATCCAGACATCATCTGCAGGCTCCTGGCTGCTCCTTTACACAATAATGTGCTTAGCCCCTAGAAGGTCCATCATGTCCCTGGCTCTCCCTGCACAAGATTCCTGTCACAATAACACAACATACAGCAGCATTAAAGACACACATGATGCCATGGTCCCCTCTGGTTTCCCACTCCAAGCCACTGCTGTCTTGTTGGGCTGTGCATCCATGAAGGACAGCAAAAATGACTGCACAGTCAGACTGGCTCTTCTCTTCTTCCTGTGTGAGGAATGCACCTACCAAACTCTCCTCTTGTGTCAGGACCTTATTCACCAGCGAGCGCGATAAGCGGTTGCACAGTGAAACGACGCGGTACGAGAGCTGTGCAGAGAGGGAGGAAAACCAATGTGATCACACACAGCCAGTGCAGACATATCCAAACACATCTCATTCATTTACTGCCTATTACAATTTTACTTTCAAGCTCTATCTTGCCCTCTGATCCCACCAGGCTTGGGAAGCCACATGTGAGAAGGATTAAAGGCTTGTTGTCGTACCTTCCATCGCCTTCTAGCATACTGCCTTTTGAAGTTTTCCAGGTTAACAACAGATGATTTCCGAACCAAAGCCTGCTGCTTGTCCATGGGCTGGAAGATAAAAGAGCAATTTTATTCTTCAGCTCCCTTTGGTGCATAAAATATGCAAGATACCTCATGTGAACTGGAGCTAGCTGAAAGAAAGCTGGGGAAGCTACAGATTCATACAGGTTTTTTCATACAAAAAGAATTAAATCTAGCCCACTCTGGGCCTAGACAGGACCCTTTTGATCACAAATAAGATCCTAAAACTAGTGGGTGCCAAGGCTATGCTTTCACTTTGTAAAGTTGCTAAGGTGCTTCTCATGCACACCTGCCCCATCTCCCTTTTCTCTAGATGACATCACCGTAATAAAATGGAACAAAGGTAGCTGTCATGTAGTATTAGTGATAAGGACACATGCTATCAGCTTTGCCCTTTAACCATAGCCAGAGCATGACAGCACAAGGCATTGACACCCAGGCAATAATTGCAATATCTGACGATTGAAAAATAGGAATAAAGAGGAATATAGATCAGAATTCAGACATGTGCCTAGAGCTTTGGATATCAACCTGGTGTTAAGGAACAGATGTTCCACAAATCCTGACACGGTCCTTCTGAAAATGAAGCACATTTCAATTCCAAAAGTACCTCAAAATTTGCATAAACCTTAAAACCAAATCTAACAAATTGCAAGAAAGAAATGGTTCAAAACCAGATTAGACAAGAGTGAAAAGAGAAAGGCCAGGAATCAGCCCTTCAAAGAGTATGGAGTGACAACCATTCCAGCTGTTCTGATCTGCGTATGTAGGAGGTGGATAACACAGAAATATTTGTACTGAACTGGGCTGGAATGCAGCCAAGCCATGCACCTGAAACAGCAAGAGTACCAAAAGAGAATGGAAAACACATCAGTGAGGATTTAAACATCTTTTTCAGCAAAATAATTTAAAACGTTTGAGACAACAAATTCACTCTTCTCATCAAATGCTGTAGGTTTAGCATTTTTGCAGGTATCTCAGCAGCACTTCAAGGAGCCAAGCTATCAGCTGGGCCCCCTTCTCATTTAGATGTACACACCATTTGCATTCAACAGAACTGGGACAATCAAGCTTTAAATATAATTTCCTCACGCTGCAAACAGCCAGCTTGGTGCAACAAGCGAGCAGAAATCAATTTGAAGTGGAAAAAACGTCACTGGCTAAATGTCAGCTGTACAATCATTATGAAAAATTTCCCAGTGCCCTTTCAGAACCACCACTGCCTCTATAACTCACTTTACTGCAGAGGGCTAATAACCACCTCTTCATTTTAGGTACCCTGCAACTCAGTGACCTTGTCATTCTCTCAAATCATCAGGATCTCTTCTCAAAAGCAGAGTGTGAGCAGCCTCAAGGACAGAGTCACAACAACACTGCCCTCACCCAAACATGCTCAGGAACAAGGTGGCCTCATTTAATGCTCCTTCTCATCATGCCAGTGCATTTGTTCGTAAAGAAAATCAATATGAACAAAGAATATGAGATCATGGCTGAGGGGAGGCAGACTCTCTTTCTTGAGAGTGTTTTCTGCAAATTCTAACTCCCACCAGGCATTAAGTTACATTTTAGGAATTAAGGCTCTCTCCTCCTGACAATAAAATCCTGTGTTCCAGTTCTCCTGGACAGTTTTTAGAATGGGTCTTCCAGCTCAAAGAAACCTGCAGAAGCATTCTGAAACAATAAAAATGGACACATGCAAAATGCTCAATCCTATTTGTCACAGTAGAGCCCAATTGTCCCCAGCCATCAATGCCAGCTTGCCAGGGTCACATCTTGGCTATCTACACTATAGAAGCTTTTGAAAATTTCACATATTGTGCCAAGAACAATGACACAGAGAGCACATCCAGTCTCCATCCTCCTTCCAGATGGGAGCAACAATATCCCAAGTGAATAACTATTTTCACAATTCTGAATTTGCATCAGCCTCTGCACATCTTTGTGAGGACACAGCAGTAAATGGGTCCACTGTACTCTGCAAAAAATTAGATGAGAGTATGCTTTTATCTTTTTATCTCAAATTAGGAAACATTATTCTTAATCATGTTAGGAAGAGCAACAATTCAGTTTATTTAGGTCATTAACTTCTCTGCAAAAGGAGGAGGGGCAGTGAAAGATATACTCTAATACATAGATGTAAATATTCACTCTAGCTGGACTAGAGCTATTATCTCACTGATTCTTGTAGTTGCACAACAGTCACCATGCAGCAAATGCCCACAGAAATTTGGTGTCTTTTTCAGTCACTGACCATCAGGGAACAACTGCATCCTGCATAAATAACTATTTATTGTGTTCAAAAATGAGATTGGTACATCTGTGCATATTAATACAGTATAATCAAACGACTTCTTTGAAATACAAAACAGCAGGGCATGATTCAAGGCTGGGTTTTCTTTTACTTTGTAAAACCTAAGGAAAACAAATCTTTATAGGAAGAACATTAGTCTCAAATGCCACACCAGAGATTAAGTTAGTTGTAGCTTTGTAATCTTCACTGTAGAAAACAAACCAGATGAATATATTATCACTTAGTCTAAAATTGACATTTGCACTGCAAAATTGCACAGTCATTTGATCATTATAAGTTCCCAATGGTGTCTTTTGAATAGAATTTCTTTGGTACAGGACAGGAAACTCAGCTGTCGATTAATCCTTCAGTTTAAAATTCACCTTACCTTTGATGGTAAAAGAGTTCACCCTGCACAATTGGCCTAAACACTAATCCTAAAATTCTTCATTGACAGCCATTTCACAGTATTAGCTAAATTATTACACCATTTGCTTTAATTTACAGATTTAACCTTTACAAATATTTGTATCATAAGGTGTATAGAACTGTCTGCAGCAGGGCTATCCAACTGTTTCCTTCAGCCAACCAAAGATGCTATAAGAGGATTTTTTTATCAGTTTCCAGGCACTCAGTTTCTAGTCAGTACAGACTGACTTATTCTTTATTCCACATTAATTACCTAGTAATCTTTAGGAACTGTAATACATTATGCAGAGTGAAATATAGGCAATACCAAAGGTTTTGGTGTTGCCAAGGTAATGTGATAACCAGACCTTTGGTATAGGCAATACCAAAGGTTTTGGTTATCACATACCACTGTGATAATCTTGTTCCTGCAAGTTCAGACACTGAACACAAGAAAAAAACCAAAACTCCAACACTACAAACCACTGGGAGATTATGGCCTTGGTCAGCAGCTTGTGCAATACATCACAACTTCTACTTCAAGTCTAGGTCATGTTTTTGTGTAGAATCTATGCACCAGAACCTTTCTAAACTGATGTACATTGAAACAAGCAACAAACCCTACACTTAGCCTGATCTCAGTGTTACTGATGGGATTCTGTCACATCAAGATTCAACCCTGCAAGGAATTCTTCACAGCAAGATCTATTTAACAGCTCCATTAGTGATTCATTAATATCTTTGTTGAAAACAGAGTGAAAGTTTCCATTCACACAGGCTTCACTTTCCAGTTGAAAACTGCTCATTAAATCCTGTATCCACTTGATTTCCTCAGAAAGTTCCTGCCTGAGGGATTCATAGTGGCTCTGCAGCTCAGCATATTTCCCACAGACGCCTGTGAGAGTGGCACTGACAGCCTCAGTGTCCTCGTGCAAGTGCCGTTTCAGGGACTCCACCTTACGGCACTCGTACTTCAGCTGGGACAGCGCGTGCCTCACGCTTTCGCTCTCTTCTTTGTACCAAGCTTCTTTCTCATTATAAATGGAAAGCAGAGCATCCATGTCCTCCTGCAAGGAATCGTGGGATGCAGCCAGGGAGCTGAAGCCCTGCTCCACACGGGAAATGTCCTCTACAACGCGGGCAAAGCGCTCAAAGTTGATGTAGGTGTTGTTGGGGGGCATGCTCGAGTGGCACTTTATGGTGTACTCCCTCAGGCGCTTCGTCTTCAGCTGCGCGTTCTCCACCTTCTTGTTTTCCTGGACTTTGGTTTCATCTTTCAGCTGGTGAGTCGTCAGACAGAGGAACCAATATTACTGAACATTTACAAGGCTGCAGCGATTCAAAAACTCTACACAAAGGATGCAGGGACAAAGGGCTTCCACAATGCTGGGAGATTCTTTGCTCACAAAGATTTTCCTTCGTGCATTTGATTAAAAGAAACAAACACCAAACACATAAGCCCAGACCTGAATGTGACAAATGCTTTCATTCCAGTGTGATGAGTGCAAACAACATGGCTGCAATTTATTTTCATGCTAATTTTTAGCAATTAACAGTGTCAAAGCTATCAATATTTGTAGGAGGAAAACCAACAACTCTAATACCACTCCAACTAATGTTTTGTGCAATGCAAAGCAAAAACTGAATTTCAAAAATCGTCATTAGTCATGCTGAGACTAGCTAAATGTATTTTCAGTAAGAGACTTACCCACATAAGCAAGCAATGTTTATGATAAAAAAATACATACCAACACACAAATGTAAGCAAACCAGAACACGGGGTACACAGCAGTTTTCTCTCCAGAGAAATCATATTTTTTTATATTGATTGCAGTCAACTCTCAATTCCAGAAAACACAAAAGCCAACACACAGTATATGCCCATGCAAACAGAGAGGAATGGAAAAATGCAAAGCCCAGTCCAATATGGGTACTGTAATGTGCAATAAACATCAGATCTTTGTTACTCTCTTTTTGAATGTTATCATAATAAAGGAAGTAATTTGCAGAAATCCAAGGATTTGGTCAGACCCAAGCAATTTTCTCCCTGTACATCTCTTCGAGTCACCCAGCATCAATCAAAAAGTACTTAGGGGGCAGTTTTCCATTTAACACACCAGTAAGAGTGAGAATATGATCTCTGTTTTGCTCATGGAAAAAAGCAAAGTCTTTTTCTTTATTCAGTCTTACCGTTATCCATGGATGAGATAGAGCTTCCTGAATCGTAAGCCGCTTCCTAAAAAACAACAACACAAAAAAATCCCAAAGATTTGAATGATAAATACTTGGTACAGAAGCCCATTGACCCACACTCTTCCTGGGCTTCCTATGAAGCCTTTATCAGGATAATTCCAGGAAAAACCCTCAAATTTCAAGTTTATGTTTCTCCCTGAGGCACACTGCTTGTGTGCAGTTTAGTTACTGCTCTAAACTTCAGCAGGTAACTGTCCTTACTCCTCACAACTTTAATTCTTATTTCATCAAAATCTACCTGTAGTTTTGTGCACCTTTCCATAAAAACTTACACAACATTCCTTTGTTTTGTTCATCTGACATGCTTAAAAAATACATTCTTGCTATACACCTTTGATGCACCTGTGTCTGAATCAACAGTAATTATACCAAAGCTGTCCTCTGGAACACAGTATTACAGCACTGCAGGAGCTGCTGTTTCCTAAAAGCAGCATTTCTGAGGAGTACTAATCCTAATCAAAGTGGATCAAACCTAACTTCCTTCTGCATTGCAGCAGTTTGGTGAACAGCATGTTAAGAGCACTGAGAATCAAAGACAGAAGCACAGCATTGCACAGGCACCATGTCTGCACACGGGACAAATACCAACAGCACTGAGTTCTCCTTGGAGCTGCTAGACCTGTGCAAAACTCTCATCAAACACTGACTCTACCCCACACTGAGGCCTGATGATTTGCAGAATCTTCACTGAACAGCTCCTTCTCTCTCATAGCTATTTTCTCCCCTAATGAAGGCATTAGAAAGAATCACAATGGCCTGACTTTCCTCCAGGACAATAACGTTTACAGGGAAGGAGATGCTACCTTGGTGAGCACTTTATTAAAAGCAAGTAAAACAAAACAAAATTAAACTAAAAAAAAACAAACACCCCCTCCCAAAAAAAAAAAAAAAACCAAAAAACAAACAAAAAAAAAAAAAACCAAAAAACACCCAAAACAGTGGTTCCTGTAACCTGGGAAGAAAGATCTTCATAGCTGTCACACAAACCCTTAGGTGACTGCCACAGATACAGAGACTTAGAACAACTCCATATCAGCACATGTACTGATTTTTCTGGCATTGCACCACTGGGGGCATATTCTGGGATGGTATCACCTCCTTGGTAGAGTAGGTCATAAGAAACTGAAACACTGGAGTGGTGGTTACCCTGAACTCAAGATTGTGCACATCATTTTCAGCCCTTCAACTACACTCTATTGTGCCAGCTTGACTCAGGTGAGAACTCAGTCCTGAACATGGCATTTAGCTGAGGAGATTTGGTTCCTCTCCTCAGGGTTTCTGGATGCAGTGATTAACTAGGGTCACAGCAGCATCCACCTGTCTTGCTCTTGACTGGTAATAGACACTGCAAGAAAAGCTTTTTCACTTGTCAAGCCACATTTCACCAGGTTTATTTTAGAGATAAATGGGTCTTTCTGAATATTTGCTTACCGTGTATCTTTCACCAGTAGTTTCTGAATAAAGTCTTTTGCCAGGTCACTAGTATTGCTGAAAAATTCTTCATCAAAATCGTAATTCACAGCTGTGATGTTGGCAAGTGTTTCTTGTTTAGTTTCTCCAAGGAAAGGTGATGCACCACTAAGCCTAGATGAGCCAGAAAGACGAATCAGTTGGTAAAATAAACAGCAGAAATCCTCTAATGAAATTGCAGTGACCGTGGAATATACTCTTAGGATATTTGTGGCTCTTCTGTTGAAGCAGCTCTGCCATGTAGGAAAAACTTTTGCAAGTCAGCATCTCTTTGTGTTGGGGGAGAAGGAGCCTGGAGATACTGACTTGCAGAAGTCTGGTTTATGGGAAATGTTATTTATACCAAGGAGATTGATCTCACTCCTTTTCTTATCATCTTCTGGACTATTATTGTGCTTATCTATTATGTCCAGCTTTGATAACAGTTTCAGAATGCAGCAGGCTCAAAACAGGACTGCAGCAAACTCCAGGGAACTAAACTGAGGTTTTGAATCCTAAACCATTTGCTTACATGATCCCACTCTCAACAAACCTTGTCTGTATTGCCACCACCAGGTTGGCTGGGAATACTGGGGGATAATGGGACAAATGCTTTCAGTTAGATGGGACCACCCCAGCCTTTCAGCCCAATTCCCAGCTACCATATGTGATCTTATCCACAGAATAAACACTCAAGTGCATAAACTGCTTCCTCCCCCCTCTACAATCACACAACACCACCAAAGCATCTGAAACAGGCAGGAGAGCATGAGTGAGGTCCTCCAGTTGTCTTTGATGCAGTAAATTTCCTCTCATAAACCACAGTCAGTCTCAATTCTTCAGGGGTTTTACATACTTTCTCTTAAGCCTTGGTAAGGTTTGGTTCCATTTCTGCTGGCTACAAGTAGGCTAGGGCCTTGGCTTCTCTTCCCCTTCCCCATATTATGCCATGAAGCAGCTGTAATTCCACCTTCTGACCCTTTATTGGAAGCCAAAGTCAACAGTCTGTTATTCTCTGATTTTTTCTTTTTTTCTCTTTTTGAGAAAGGGGCTCAGTTTTGAAACCTGTGAAATGGGAATATCCAATGCAACTGGCTTTTGTCATATCCTGACTCAGTGCCTGTAAATATGTACCAGCAGACCTCAGTTAATAAAGGCTTTGCCTTATAAGCCACTGAATCACTGCAGAATTACTGAATTGAGGACTTGGATGCATTTTGAACTCTACACCTGATGATGGCATCCATTTGATTGCTGCCACGTTTGCTAAAGTAGGTGGCATCATAGACACACCCCGATTATTCAGAACACTTCTGAGCAAAAGGCTTTAAAATTAGGAGGCAATATGATTTCAAGGCATGCAAATTTCTCATCCACAGCCTATCATGCAAGCTGATCCCTCCCACTGTAAAAAGTGTGCTCTTTTTTCCTGATGATTTGTGTGGAGACATTTTTCTACCTTAATGACCACAACAATCCTTAGCAGCCAAGCAGGTAAAACAGCTCTCCTGTGCTGGATGCAGTACAGGAACCACTCCCTCTCTCCGTTCCCTCAGGATAACAGGAAGATCTGAGGAGCAGCTGGCTCTGTGCATCACTAATCACAGGCTAAGTATTCCCATCTGCTGCTTGACCTCAACTCCTAAGTTTTTCTCTCATCAAATAGGAACACCCATTTTACAAATTCACAAAGTTTAATGTCCTGGCAAGGTCAGGTGTGTCAGTGCAGGTCAGAGTGCTGACAAAAAGCAAGGGTCTGGACAGTATTTTAAATCCCTTTACTTAAGCTTGGGCTCAACCAATACCCCAAACTTTTCTTTGCACTGCAGAAAAGAAGGGAATTTGTTGCACTGAATCTGATTCCTCAGACCCTATCTCTCCTCTACAGCTTTTGGGGTCAAACCCTGATGCATAGGCCAAGATTTATTTTCCACACTGAAAAGACAATCCTTCCCCTTCAAGCCTCTGTACTTGTCCTGACACCTGAAATGTGTAGAGCAAATCCATCTAATACAGGAGTCCACCTCCTCGAAGACTTATTCCTCTGAGTATCACAAGGACCAGCCAAAGCCATGGGTGCAACATTCCCAGCAAGCAGTGTCAGCTCCCTGCTCCCCAGGAGTCACAGGATTTCCATGGAAGTAGCTGGGATCACTGTCCACTCCTGCAATTCTCATGTCAAAGGAGAGGAAAAGCAAGGAGTGCTGTTCCTCTGTTATATGCATTCATTTTCACACAAGTAGCTTCCCAAGTTGTCAAGCTCCATTTTAAAACTCTCAACTACTTGTCCTCAGATGCCCACAGAAACTCATTTCTTTGAGAGCTTGAGCACCTCATAATTCCCTCCTTTTACTTATTCACAAGTGACACACTTTTCTTCTAAAGAGAATCTGCATCTAAAAAGTATTCTGTGAACTATTTTTCCTTTATGCCTACTGACTATGATGATCTCTCCAACCAACCTTTGCTTTACTAGCTTTAACAAACCCTTTTTTTTTCCTCCTGTAAGTTGAATTATCAGTTTCCAGGGTCAACTTCTCTGCTCCTCTTTCAGCTTAAATTCACCTTTTTGAAATGGGTGACCTTACTTATGCATAATAATCTAGACTGCTACCTTTACAAGCAAATAAAAACTTCACTGTTTCCTCCTGAAATAACCCAACTTGTAAATGGGACTGTTACACTTTCTGTTTCTATGCTCTCACACTGGTAACTCACAGTCATTCCAGGAGCTATTCATCTTCTTGGCTTTTCCATCCTCTACAGTTCCATCCTCCATTTGGAACTGATGAGATCCCATAAAATGCAGAAAAGCCTAGTGATGCTGGGGACATTTGTTTTCCTTCTGCTCAGAATGCCCCATATCCTTTACTCCTTATTTTAAATGGAAAAGGCTGTAGGATAACCTCTGTCTTTTAGACAAACCCCTGCCCACCACACATGTGCAGGTCCCTAAATGGCTGAAGGGAAGAACTGTTCTGTACCAGTGCCCAGAGCTTTAGGAACATTTCTGCAGGAGGGAATTGTTGTACTCACAGTATGTAGGTGATGACTCCTATGCTCCTAAAAAACAAAGGACATTAATTGTAGGGGTTCTACATCACCTGTATTCTTCCTAATGTGCAGAATACACAACAGTCAATAGTAGCTGCAATAGAGGCAGGAGAGCCATTGTGACTTTAGATAACTGCTAACATCTCTTACAGAACAGGGTTTTGAGGAAAAAATAAATTTTTCATATAACATCAAGTAATGTGGATATTGGAAGTCTGTGTATTTCTACTCAGTGGGTACTTACTACAGTGCACACATGAAACACAGAGGAGCAGAAACAGGATGTTTGATTTGGGGTGACCTCCTTTGCCTGCCTTCCCATTACGTTAGTACACAGGTCTCTCTGCATGAAGGGCTCTTACAAATAAAGCTGTCACAAGCTCTGCAGGAATGTGTTTCCTTCTCAGAGTGCTCCTCTGCATGGACAGTGGCAAACAGTTAACTCCAAAACTGCCACCACTCCAGCTTTTCAATGTCATTTTGCAGAAATTAAATGTTTATCTTTTAATTTAAAATAATGTATAAAAATAGAATGACAGAACAAAGACTCATTAACTGTATTTAAGTTATTGTTTGTTTGGGTTTTTTTTTTAATTTGTTGTGCTGCAATGGATTCTCTTAAGAGCAAAATAGGAAAAAGTAATTGTACAGTAACCAGGAAAAGAAAGCACAAACACATTATAAAACTTACCACATGTCTGCAGCTAGCCCAAGGGGTTCATAGTTTACGATTTCTGGAGCTGTAAGAAACATTTAATCAAACAGCAGCAACTTAGGGAACAAATTTTTACCAGGCTGGAGTAGCAGGCCAAGAATTACCAAGAGGGAGAAGGGGAAGAGGGAAGAGTTGGTTAGGGAATACATTGTTTATAATTTTACAGCCCAAATACAACTGTTCAGAAGAGATTACATAGCTTAATTTGGAGCATAATGCAACTCAAGAATAAGGGGAAAACAGACATTATATAGTAATTATACTGCAAATTACAACAAATAACAAATTATTTCACCTCACAAGAATGCTGCTGCCCCTAAGCATGAGCTTTTGTTTTGTTTTTTAACTGGTGCCATTATAGCAACTTCGTTAAATGCCAGTCAGAAAGAGCCCTTGAGCAAGAGATTGAAATAACTTGCCAGACTACACTGCTATCCATGTCAAACTCTGTTATCTTTATAAGAAACATTTCCTCATTGGAAAACATCCCCATATAAGACTGCATGCAAGAGAAAAGAGCAAGGGTGAAATAAGTTGAAAAAAATAATCTGTAACAGCTGTGTTTAACTGGAATATTAATTACAATTCTCTACCCAGCCCCCAAACAAACCCCAAAATAGAAACCAGTAGAAAGGAGCAGGAATAACTTAAAATCCAGGCGAGTCAGATCAGAATTATGACCAGGGAGGAACAAAAAGAGAACCACATGGAAAAATGTAAGGGGACATGAGGGTACTCAGCAGGTGTACAGTGTGAGGTGGTTTTATTTACAAAGCAATGACAGACACCCATGTAACTGTGTACTCGTGTACCACAATGCAGAGATCTACTTATCCCAGGCAACAAGTAAAAAGATCATAATTTGTATATGCAGAGCTTCACAATCCCAATCCTGAATTTACATCTCTAAATATTTATTTGGCAGCAGCCTAATCTCACAAGAGTAGTACTTGTGGTTTACAGAAAGCACCTTTGCTTATTCCAGAAAAATAATGTAAACCTCTAGATTTAAGTGGCCTTGACAGAAATAAGATCAAAACTACTTCTATCCCTCAATTTTTAACTTTGACAAGATGTCACAACTTCCTCTGAAATTTGCAAAGTAAGACAAAGGAACACGTCACTCACCTACAAACTCTGGAGTTCCAAATATATTTTTAAATTCAACTCCATCTTCTATTTTGTGAGCCAGGCCAAAGTCGATGAGTTTGATGTGTGGAATAGGGATACTCTTGTCTAGAAGCATAATGTTTTCAGGCTAAAAATGACAAAAAGATAGAACTACGTTATTAAAATATTAATGTCTTGGAAAGTAACAGAGCTTTCAAGTGCTTTTTTTCCTTTGCACATACATCATCATAGAACAAGAAAAACATCCCTGTGCTTAACCATTTACAGTTCTTTTGACTGAGGTAGCAGGCAGCTGAAGCAGTGCAGGTGTTTGCAGACAAAATGCTACTGCCCAGCCCTGGGTGACAGCTGCACAGCACAATGTTTTGCTGACAGCAAATTTACTGATCTGTTCTTGGAATTTACACTTCATAATATTGGCCTTAGTTGACCCTATACTGTATTGTAAGCCAATGGAAGATGTTTTGGTAAATACTGAACCTATTCAGGGAAGGAAAAAACAATTTCCCTATGAGATTAAATTCACAGCTGCAACAAAGCCAAGAAAAGATTCAGGATTTACCAGCTGAACAGTCCAGAAAATGCAAACAGTTGGGGTCAGAGGTCCTAGATCATACCAAGCTATTAAAAGAACATGTGGCATTCTCACAGCATTGTAAGAAAAAGCTGAAGCTTGAACTGTGAAATCAAAACGAACATGTTTAACCACAGACTCTACTTTTTTACCAGATCCAACATATTTCATAAAGTCCTTTCTTCAACTAAATTTCTCATCCTTAGCTGCTCCCTAGCATGGCCTGAATTCACAGGTTTCACAGTAACTATGGGTTCAATTTATCTCCCATGATGAGCTTCAATGCATTCATCTCTCATAACTTAATCATAACTTCAAGGGCAGGAGCAAGAGAGTCTGATTCCCTGCTGGCAGCTGCCTGGCTTTTCCAGAGCAGAATCTAACGTGGAAGTTGCTCCTGCTAACACATTCTCTCAGTCAGAGCTGCACTGGGAAACAGAGCACATGAATAATTGATTCTCACAGTCATTGGACCAACCATGTGTTAGCCTCAGGGTAACAAGCCTGGCTTCTTTCATGGATCTAGGGCATATATGTTCACCACAGACACATAAGGTAAGCTTCTTTAGAACAGACAGATACAGAAAAAGTCACTGTCACTACCTCATGGAGGACTGCTTTATCCCTTAGGTGGTATAAACCATTAGAGCTCCACTGCAGGCAATGGAGCCCTGTCAAATGATGAGATAATGATGAACTATCCTCTATCTGATCAGATCACTGCTTAAAAATACATCTCTAATTTAACACTTGCTAAACTCCACACCCAGTCCTTTAAAACCTAGGAGAGTTATTTAGTGAATATATAATAGGTCATTTGATAGTCACTGTCAGTTTAATGATTCTTTACTTATGCTTTCTGATTTCTACCTTGCAATTCTTGCAACATCTTCAGTAACCACCTGACCTTACCCATATTAAATACCAAAATTAGCAAAAGACTAAATCAACATCTTTACCTTTAGATCAAAGTGAGCAATTTTCTTAGAGTGAAGGTAATTCACACCATCCAAAATCTGCTTGATGAACCTGGTTGCTTCCTCTTCACTCAAAGATTCCTTCTGTGCCAGGAAGTCAAAAAGTTCTCCTCCAGAAACCCTGCAAAACACACCAAAAAACATCCTGCTATCTATCTCCTGCACTGTAATCCATAACAGTTCACACTTTCATTAATGTTATAGTTTTATTCTCATTCAGATTCAGTTTTGGGGGCACCCACAAACAGTTGTTACTCTTGGGTGCTGGTGCACCACCACCTGTGCTCAGAGCGCAAGCAAAGGGCCTGAGAGACTCTACAGTCATTTTGGAAAACAAGCTCTTGGCCTGTCAAAAAGCACTGGCAGGTCAAAATGCTTTCAGTTCCTCAGGTGCTGGAGTCACAGACAAGTCAGATCACAACTGGTGCTCCAGGGGTCTTTGGGGAATCACTGCTCTGACCCCAGGCTCCCACACAACACTGCTGGTGACAACAGGGTGATTCCCTACTCTGCCTCTTCCACAGGAAGCCACTGTCAACAGCTGCACAACCTGCAAGGACAAGTCCACTGCAAGCAAGAACAGCATGTCCAAAGCCACAAAGACATTTGGTTTGTGTCTTAGCTTCCTCTGCTGCTCCTGCTGGTGACAAGGTGCCTTGTTGCTCCAGAGACTTACACTGGGCATAGTGACTTGCCCATTGATTACCAGATTTTTTTTCTCACCTCTCCCATGATCAGAAACTTCTCTAATCCATGTGAGGCAGGACTCTTCACCTTGGCAGAAGTTACCTCCCTTCACCTGGGCAGAAGTCACTTGATGCTTTAATTGCTACAACTAAATACCTGGCAAACAAAATAAGCTCATATGACCCGGAAATACGTTGCAACTACTGTCTTTAGCTGCCACCTTCTCCTTTCTATTAACCTCAGTTACTCAACCTGTGAGACTGTTACTTCATCTCTTGATTTTCTTTTCTAGGTGACACCTACCAAGGGTCTCAGCACTACCATCAGCCTTTCTGTACAGGTTTTGTTGTAGAGAACACTGGGGAGGAGAGAATCTGTAGAGGAGACACCGGTTTATCAATCCAACCTGCCTCCAGGCTGCTTCTGCTTGGGCAAAGCAGGCTCCAGGCAGGGCCCAGGACACAGAGAACAGCAGCCCCACAGAAAGCTGGGCCAAGTCCCTGGACAATGTGCAGAAGGAAAGAGAAGCCCTGTGCCTGCCAAACTGCACTTCACAGCAATGGACCTGGCACTTCTCTTGAACAGGAGAACCAGCACCTGCAGAACTGACCTCTCTGAAAAGAGGAGATGGTTTTGCCAGCACTGTGAGTATGGGAGAGGGTCAACATTTCAGACAAATCCTCTTTTAAACACCAGGACAGCTTCTTCAATTACCCAGCAATACTGGGGCCATTCTTTTGAAGCTGAAGTTCACTGTAGATTACCATATGTGCTTGGCCAGGTGCTGCTACACTTACTCTGATAAACAGCAGGGAATATGAGACTCTGAGAGCAGGGTGTCAGAGGGGAAGAGATTATCTGTTCACAGAGAGAATTTAATTATCTTTATTAGCAATTATCATCATCCTCAATTCGTATACAGCAGCTGAATGCAGAGGCCTTTATCAGGTCAAATTTCTGTTGCATGCAGATTTTTACAAACTGCAATATGTTACAGTCTGACAAAAGAACACACAAAATATGTCAGGCCACATGAGGACAGGGAAAAGCAGAAGGTAATGAAACAGGAGGTTGCTTTAGCTCAAGGTAGTCACCAGTGAGAAAGAGCAAGCTCCTTCCCTGTCTTTCAGAGCTTGGCTGCAGAGACCAACATTTGGCCATAGATATATATGTCAAAGTTAACAGGTGCTCATCATCACTCATATGCCATCTTCCAGCAGTCACACTAATCTCCAGGAATGCTCCCTGACCTAGATGCTGGCTCCCCTAGAGAGCTCCCTCAGAGATAAAAGCCTCGTTGCCTGGACTCCATACACAAGGTCCTGGTGTCCTAGGGAATACATGGTCTACCTAACTTCAAGCATGGTGACTGTATTTCCTGCCCCATACACACTGAAAACTTGCATCATTTTACATGTAGGGGTGAGGAGGTCCACTTGTCAGCAGGACCTAAATGGCAGTGGTTTTCTCTCCTCCTATGGCAGCACAAGAGTAAACAGCTTTTCATCATTCCCATCCTGCTGCTATACATCCTCAACAGTCAATGCCAAGGGATTAAAAAACCTTCTTCCCTTGCCTTCCTCCCCTTTTCTCCTCTAGCTGATCTAAATGAGGAAAATATGGAAGTAGTGAGAATGGCTGAGAATTTTGGAAAAGGCTTGATGGCCTCACATGTATTGAAAGAGATGAAAGCAGGAAGAAAAATAAAATGAGCATTCAGCGGTCACTTGCACTTCCTCCAAGGTTTATGTCAGGGCAGCCCTAGGCAGACATGAGGTAATCTAACTCCTCCCTTAGTAAACTGTTTGCAAGTTGACAAGATTGCCTGGCCCAGTATCAAGTGACCTCAGCTGATGTTCAGGTGCACCTGTATCCCCAGGGCACGGGGATGAGCTGGGGAAGCTGCTCACCACCAACCTCCCTCAGTGCTCCTGCCGAGATTTGTGAAGCCTGAGAACGCAACAGCTCCATTTATCAGTGTCCCTGTGCTCTGGCAGCCTCTGCAGCGCTCTCAGGTTTCCATTCACCTCAGCCACGTGTGCAGGGCAGGGCCCTTACTCACAGCTCCAGGATGAGGACCACGTCAGTCTTGTTCTCATAGATGTCGTGCAGCTTGACGATGTTGGCGTGCAGGATCTGCTGCAGAATGCTGACCTCGCGCTCGATCTCCTCGCGGCTCACCCCGCGCCGGCTGGCCCGGCTCTGCCGCTTCTTGATGAACTTGGCAGCAAATTCCAGCCCTGTGCTTCTCTCTCGACACTTCTTCACTATAGCAAACTGGCCACTGCCAGGACAAGGAGACAACAGAAATGCTCTTAAGGCTTTTACATGACAGCTTCCCACATAAGCCAGCCCCACACAAAGCCTGATCCTGTAAGCCCCAAGCAGCACTGCTGAGCACTGCTGAGCTTGTTCTGGGTACAAGAGCGAGGACTGCCAGGACTCTGCAGTCAAAGGCAGTACAGCATAACAAGGTAACATCCTACTGTGTCTGAAATTGAGCAAAACCAAACAATGACTGACAAAAGGAGTTTAAACCTCTAAAAACAGTTCATGTTTAAATGAGTAAGATCTGCCTCAAAAGGTTCAAGTTACCACTACTTCACTTAAGACATTCAAGTCTGCAACGCACCACTGGGTCTTCTGAAAGAACACACACACACACACTAAAATATTTGTCTTTAAGAATAGTCCCTAGAGAAGAACTCAAATGAATGATAACTCTTTGGAAATGCAAAGCTGGCTTCCAGCAACCAATTTTCAAATTTAAAAAAATTGTTTATTTGTATTTATGCATTCACTTGATAATTTGGCTGTAAATATAACTAGAGTAAGTGCAGATTTCTCACTGCACCTCAAGGACAAAGAATTTCCCACTGTACCAAATAGTACAGTGGCTGCATTCAGGTTAAAGGGCACGTTCTTGCAATTTGCTAGTAAAACTTTGCTCACTGTGGCTCCTAATGTACTCCAAGTGCAAAATTCCTGCCTTATCTCCTAGGACTTGGCAGATCTCCAGTCCCAGAATACACATTTAGAATCACATACTTCCTTATAGGACATTATATCCAAACTTGGAAGGAAAAGGCTCATCTTTCAGGTAACCATAACCTTTAGCTACTGAGATTTTATCAGATAGGATCTCTTTATAAGAATCACAAACGAATTCATTAAGTGCATCCTCCCATGACTACACTGTATAAGCACCGAGCTGTTGTTTTCAATATTATTATATCATCCACTGGCTTGCTAAATGAGGAATCCAAGTACAGTTGGTATTTAAATTATGCAGCATACACAGCAATTATATTCAGCACCTCATTAGATGCTGTACTTAGTGCTTCATCAACACAGACATCTGAATGGAGTCTGTCTTAAAAATACAAAGGCGTAGAAATTCAAAATTAAGGTTGTCACTTGGTGCTCAATTGCTCTCAAAGGCTCCCCCCCTATGGCAGAGGCAGCCTCTCATTTCAGAGTTCAAACAAATGCCAGGCAGCCTGACATACTTCTTTTAGTCTTTCATTTTCATAATACATCCTAAACCCTTCCCAGGAGGGAGGCAGGAACAGATGGGACAAGAGTACTTATCCCTTTGGGAATAATCATTCACAAATGGAATTGAGACTGTGGCCATTTGTCACATGCTTTAATTCATTCATATTTCTCCTGCTTTTATCATTACCTGCAAACCCTAGAGAAATTCCCACTACAAAATTCCCAAACTTGCCTTAAACATTCTACTAAAGAAGTTTGTTTTGTAGTGCTGAGAGCTGCTCGTGTAAAACATCACGATTTTCATGTTTTTCTTGTTTGCTTGATCATGTTTTGCAAAACATGCATCTTGCTTGGTTCAGACTTTCTGAAGAAACGTGGTATCAATGTTCCTGTGCTTGTTTCCTTGAATCCTCTCTAGGGACAAATTTTGTCAAAGTTCAGGAGAAAATATTTTTTTATGAGTGCTGATTATGGGAACAAACACAATCACTTCTGCATTTAGAAATTCCAGTGATACTGTGGATTTTGTACATTTCTGTTGATGCAAAAGCTTACAAAAGTCATAATGACACAGCATAGGAATTTCTGTCTTCTCCTTTGACATAAATAATTGTCCCAGACTATAACTATTGCAGGACCAATTCTCTTGTAATCTACTATTGCTCCCCTGCATGTGTGGTCACCAACACACACCACTGCTGCTCCTGTCCCAGCGTTGATGCCATTTCCCATCTCCCTTTAAAAAAGGCTTTTGCAGAAAACTCTTCAGTGGGAGAGTCTGGGACTGAGGAGAAGAGGTTACAAGCGACAGGGAAGGACACAAATGCTCAATTTCTCATCCTGTGACATTTAAGACAGTTACAATGCAATTACTAATGAAGAGCTCCTGCAGGCCCATTCAGCTATGACACAAGAGGATGCCTCACAGGCATTTTACAGTCACAGTCAGACATTTTGGATTCCTTGTCAGCTACAGAGATTGTAAGGCCAGGAGCAAGACAGCAGTGGTTTTGTGCCTTCTCATGCATCTGCATTCAGACCATAAGAATCAAACTCTGTCAGCTTCCAAAACTTTTGACCTAGGCTAGGAAGAGAGCAGAAGAAAGGAAAGTGTGTCCTCCTGACACGTAAGTTGACAGCACTGAGAAATTAAGCCATGTAGATAATTTCACATGTGGCATTTGTACCTGATCTTAGACTTGAAACTGAACTTCACAGCTCAGATATCCAAATTTCAGCCAAAAGACCTTGCCAGAATTCATGGGTTTTAGTACAGTGCTGAAACAAAGATGACTTGGATCATGAACAGAAGTATTTCCAACACATGCAGGATAAGCTCAGGGGCTGACACTTCTGGATGGAGCCTACCTGGGCCTCAGTAAAGCCTTTGGCACTGTCCCCCACAGCATTCTCCTGGAGAAACTGGATGTGCCTGGCTTTGACACTGGTCTTTGAAATCTTTTCCAAACTTAATGGCACTACTATTTCTAATTTCTAATTTTTTTTTTTCCTAGAAGTTACATTTGTTCCCTTCCAGAAATATTTTGGACAGCTGTGCAACAGCCTTGTCACACACTAAGCATCCTTAATTGTGGAAACAGCTGAGGAGTATGAACAATAGCAGCTGCATCGTGTCAGTTGTAATATAATTAGGTACAACATCAAATCTGTCCATCAGTAACGATGGAATTTATCCCAGCAATGAAGACAACCCATCATCTGCATTGCTACTATCATGTAGGAGGTTTGTCACTGAATAAGAACACAGAGACAATATTACTGGGTGGTTTTGGAGTCTATTTTCAGAAGCATGCTTTAGAAGAGCACAAGTTCAGCTCATTTAATCATCATGCACTTCAGTAGAGGATGTGGGAAGAGCAAAGCTGGACAATCCAGAATAAAAGGACAACTTCTTGCTCTTTGTCAAAGTTTCCTTCTAATACTGGTTCTGGAGGGTAATGCCCTGGGGCAGAATGTCATCTGAGAGCAAGAGCAGTGCAGATGCCAGTCTGAAATGCCCCAGTGCCCAGCAGAGCTGCTGCCCCACAGCTTCAGAATAAAGAGCGCCGTTAAGCAACTGCTTGCACAAGTACAGGTTTATTCCAGTCTTCCTCTGATGCTCCTGAAACACTGCATGGCTCAGGGGCTCTTCTCAAAACACTGCAAATATATAAGAAAAGTACTGAGATGACAGTACAAGTTACCTGACTGCAGTCAGGCTTTCTGAGGCCTGAGTGGGGAGAAGTCAGGAAGCTGATTCTGTCTATCACTTCAGAACAGCAAACCATTTCTTCCCCAAATACCAAATGTGTTCCCTTTCTTCGTGTTCAGTCTATTTCTTTATGTCTTGTTCATATTCAACTTCATTTTATTCATTAAAGAATTCTAAAAAATATGATGACGATGCTTTAGTTGTCAAAATTTGAAATTCCCATAAAAGACAAGATATATGAGAACACATTGACAGATACACTTTAGACTGAAATATGTTTTCAACAAGTTCATTGAAAAGTAAATGAACCTGGGCAAAGGACAGTGCTCTGGCATTCTGCCAGTCAAGAGGTGACACAACTCCCTACATGAGCCAGGGCAATTTACTTAGGAACAGATTTGCAAGGGATTTTAGGCAGCCTCCCACTGACTTTAACAGTAATTAGGTTTCTACACACTTGATGGAAAGTAACACCTTTGTCCTTCTGTACCTAATTTCCCCAAGTCTGTAAAATACAGGTAATACTACTGGAAAATGAAATAACATTATATGGGGTAAGGATACAAATTCATTTCATGTCACTAGGTATCACTACAAGTGCAATTATAATAATTCATATTTTATTCACTAGGTGTTCCTGCACAAGAATACATGACCTGAAAGGAGGCTAAAATAAAAGTGAACAGCACCTAGACCAGTTTTTAACTGCTTAAATTCACAGGCAGTACTGTGACTGCATGAGAGTTTAGATACTAAAAATACCTTATGAAATCACCCTGTGTACATGCATGACCACAATAATAGCACTTAGCCAACCTGAACACAGGGCTTCTCTGCATTCAAGGCTGGTGTGTTTAGTTCAGCAGAGGAGAATTCATTCTCATTTACATCCATTGTTATCATGTCAACAGTTTTGTTCATCATGCCTTTTTGCCGCTATTAAATTTGACTGGTTTTAACCGGTCATCTCAAGCTTAGAAAAAGTCTGCACCTTATTACATTTCCATCTTTTTCATTCCTATTTACTTTTCTTGGGAAAATATATGAGTATCCATTTATGGTTGGGTTTTTTGCTGACTTTCAAAGCAAAGCCCTGGAGAATTCTTGCTGAATTCGAGGAAAACATATTTTTCACCCTTTTTTTTTTCCTAAGTGATCAGAGCAATTGCTCAACCATAGTTTTATTAAACTAAATACTCTCCCCCCTCTTTGCTTACACTTCAGAGATGACTTCTGCAATTTGCAACTGCACTGAGTGCTCTTCCCAGCAGAGAGGACAGGAGTCTGCTTGGAACAACAGTGAGAATCTATTTTTATGCTTTCTGTTCATTTATGAAACACAGATCAACCAAAGGCCATGCAAGGTTCACAAAATATATGCATTAAAGCACATATATATATGGAGGGGTTTTGCAGGAATTCTGTAATCACAGCTATAAAGATGTAAAAGCCTTCTGTAAATTATAATAATTTGCAGTGCATTTTATTTTTTACAGACTTTTTGTTTTAGACTAAACCAGGATTTTGGTACAGCAGAATTTAATCTACACAGTAAATAAATAGGAAGTCAAATATCACAGCATTTATAAAGAAATTAGAGTAGGATAGTTGAAACAGTAAATCAGAAATTCTACGGCAAGGTCACCAAAGGGAAAGTATCTCACTGCTTCCGTGAGGCTTTATGGAATAAAACTAAAAAAAACCCAAAACCTTCTTCTGTTAAATACTCTGATGGCATCTCTTGTAACTTCATAAAGAGTTTTAAAAATAAACTGTCACAAAGGTTACCACTGTTTAAGCTTCAGATAAAACTGAGTTTTGGTTTACTTGTTTGTTTTCCTTCCCTCTCCAACAAAATGCAAAGGAAGCGATTACCTCTCCCAAAGCAACTACACAGAACCTAAACTACCAGATGCCAGATTATAACAGAATGATTCAAAACCTTTTTAAATAGGGCATTTCACAGGAATTTCACCAGACTACTAAAAAGTAGTAGAAAGAAAAAAAAAATCAGCTGCAACTTTTAAACACAGTGTGAGTTTTTGCTCACAACTCACCTTTTACGATTGCGCAATGCTCTAGAGCAAAGTGACTTTGGGGGATAAATTTCAATATTCCTGAAGGGAAGTGCTGAGCACCTTTGGACATATTCTGTCTTTGATAAAGTCACTGTCTGGCACCTTTCATCTCCACCTCTCTGAACTCACACAAGGGTAACCTACACACCCTGACCCAAAGGTGATCTCTGTGTCCAGTGCCAGAAAAGAGTCAGAAGAGTACAATATTGACACTTAACAGAAGGATCTGCTTTACTAGAATAAGTAGAGAGCAGCTCATTTGAAATTCAAAGAAAGTTTGATAAATCTAATGTTTCTGAACAGTGCTAGGAATTATTACAAGCTTTCAGTACAGTAACACAATTAATACCTTAGCCATGAGTCACAAGAAATTGTGCTACCTCCTGAATTGTCAACAGCATCTCCTGAAACTGCTCAATGCTTTTGGAAACTTCCCAATCCTGCAGTGCCCATCCATGTGGCCCTTATAGCTCCTCCTGAGACTGGGGATGCAGAGTCAGCAGTGAGAGAGCACGAGCCCAGCAGCTCTGACAGGTTCCCAACAGCCTGGCAAGCTCTCTGTGTAATCTGAAGCTCAAGAATAAAATGCATATGATGAAAAATCCTCCCTGCTTATCAGCCTTAGCTTTTGGATTGAGTATCAGTGCTCAGAGTGGCAATGAGCAGAGTGCAGAGAGCCAGGGAAGGTCAGAGCTGACTCATGCTCAGCAGGAATAGCAGATCTGATAAGCTGTCCCTCTCACCATGTGGAGCAGCAGCAGCACAGACGTGATGTGTGTAGGAAAGGTTAGCACATTGCACCTGGGTGAGTAAAGGTCCAAACACACCCAGATATGGACTGAGAGTAACAGGCCCAGGGGCACATCAATTGTAAGAGGGGAGAAGTGTTACTGTCAAATAGTTAAATGATTTTTCTCCTTCCCCATGTATCAAACAGATGGAAATTATGCTGGCATTTCATTCAAGACTTTAGGAAATTATCTGTAAGGCCAAAACTGCAAAGAGTTGCTGAAATGCCCATTTCACTGCTCAGCTGTTACAACAGGTCTTTGCTCTGGTTCAAACTGGTGTAGAGTGATAACAAGGATTAAAGATGTCACCTGAGACCTTGACCATCAGACAAGTACCTGTGAGCTCTGTTCTGCATCAATGTTAGCAATTTGCCCAGTGCAGTTAGAATTAGAGCTGCACTATGTTTATTTCATGTGCATTTTTACTCATAAGTAATATTTTTCATTTTTAAAGTATGGAATTAATACTATACACAGCATATTAGCTGTTGAAATTTCCATCTGCTTTCTACTCCAATGCAAAATGGAAAAAATAGTTTTATTTTTACAGAAATGGCAAAACAAAGATTGGGATTATTATTCAATGTCGTTTTCCTGGAAATAATATTCTGCTTATCATTCAGTGGTTAAATAAATTACAAAATTTGAGCTTTGTGAGAACTACCACATCATCAGGTCATCATCTCTAATTATACTCTCAAAGCCAGACATGGACTGAGGAGATGCACTGAGATCATTTCCATCATGATGGATAGGGAATGCATGACTTTGTTACAAATTAAGGCCAAGGCCAACTCTTCTCTCTTATGGTAGGTAGAGCAACTTTGTTATTAGGAAAAACCCAAAAACCAAAACCTTTCATTTTCCCTGCACTTTCTGTAACAAATGTTTTAATTTGGAAACAGTTAAGGTAGCATTGAAAACTAATACTGAAACCTGCTAGAAGGACTAAAAAGAAAAAAATCAAGACAGTGACTGCATCAGACAGCTGATAACAATCACAGTGATTGTGACCAAGTTCCAGATGCCAAAACTGTTTCAGCAGAAGATTCACGTACATGAAACATGACTTACAGGATCTGTAACAAGAAACATCAACAGAAGTGCTGGCTAGTCCTCAGGAACTAAATTAACATTTTGCATCAAACACAAAGGCCTGCTTTGTGTGTGTTGTAAGAGAAAATAATCCAGAGTTATTCTTCAAAATTTAAAGAACTAATTTGAAGTACAAACTAATCAAAGAATGGAGTTAAAGTTCATGTCTGAGAAAGCACAGTACTGAGCAATTTCTACAGTTAGAAAAAAGCCATTCCTGGTATGAAGATGCTGTGTGGTGTGAGTTAAGGGTAACTGCTGCAACCACAGCTCTGTTTAGCAGGGAGAGTCCAACTAGCTGGGGGCCAGGACTTTTCATTGCAGATTTCCAGGTTCCTGCCCTGCAGAGAACACCTGGGTTATCTCTGCTTTTTGTTTTCACTACATAAATAAATACTTAGTTACACTGTCAGAACAGTGACTTGTGCCAGGCTCCAAGGTCCTACTATCACTGGTAAAATGCTGCATTTGCTGTCCTTTAAAGCTTCACCCAGAAAATGGGTATCTCCTGTCTCACAGAGCAGGGTTAATCCTCCCCACACAAGCACAGAGGAAGCAGGCACTTGTAGCTGGAGATGGGGAACTACAGGAGGCATAACAAGCCACTGATGAAAGATGGAGCTTGGCTCTAAACATGAAACCACAGCCCAGGTCAGTAGGGGCTGAGAAACTGGAGGCTCAGTTATGTCCAAACTGATCAACAGAAATCACAGTGGTTATTTTCTGCATGAAGGCATTGACTGGCCCAGGAGATGAGGAATGAGCATAGCTGCCAGCTACTGACACAGGCAAGAAACTGCAGTGGCAGGTGGCTAGGCTGGCCCACACTGTGGAGGAAGGCAGAGCCCCTTCCCTCCAGTGAAAGGACAACAGTGAAGGAAAGGGGGAGGCTTCCATGCTCAGAAGTATCACTCCAAGGTCTGTCTGTTTTCCTCTGCTAAGTGTGAGTCCTTGCAGGCTGCAGAGCTGAGCTGCAGGAGCAGGACACTGGCCCAGGACAGCAGTGCCAGGCCCACACAGCCCTGAAGGAGAGCACACTTCCTCAATGGGCACTGGTAAAAACACTTTGGGAAAAGCTCCATGACACTTCCTACCCTCAGCCCCAACTTGGCATGTAACAGTGACACTGCCCAGAAGGCACAAATGTCAACAGCTCTCCCAGCCTCACTGGCACCACATTTAGGTAATAGATTAATGACTCTATGATACATCCTTTTATAAATCACACTGTGCATCTCAAATTCCAGTACCTACCAGCACCATCAGTGTTTGCTAGTACAGCTGGAGAGGGCTCCTGCATGGTTGTACAACACTTCATGTGTTGTAAAAGCCACAACTACCCAGCCAAAACAGAACAACTGAAACATTACATCAAAGGCTTTCCAGTGAGCTTTACTGCTGCCACTTTCCTGGAAACTACAGCCCTAGCTCAGCAGGGCAGTTCTTCTTTCTCTGGGCCTACTGTGCCCTTGATTTGAGACTTTCCATTCTTGGTTGTCTCCAGCTGTCACCTCCCTTGCCACAAGAAGCAGCAGTTATTTGACCTGCTGCATATTCCCAGGAAGACAAGTTAGTCTTCACTTCTTCACATTTTTCAAGGAGTATTTCCACTGATTTTTCATGCTGTTAACATCTCTGCAAATGGATTAGGCCAGGACCCTCCTCAAAACAGCACAAATTGTTAAAGCCATATTATTTCTTTATAATGTTGAAATTTGCTAAATTCACTTTAGAGAGTCCTCTTTTTAAACTTCCTTTCAGCTATGGTTAGAGAACCTCAGTCCCCACAGACCTGAAAGTGACTGATACTATCTTGAGGGAAGCAACACAATTATATATGTATATTTGAAGTATTGCACACATTGAGCACAGGCCATGCTAAGCTTCCCAAATGAAGCTGCTGTAACAAACAAGGCCATCAGCAAGTTGTCTCTAAGGCCACATGCCTGATAGATTGCTCCCCGTGTGTACCTTTGGAGAAGTTGAGCAACAGAGGTTGGTATAAGATTAATATTTGAAAGACTGAGGGAATGTTGGAGCTAAGCAGCTGGTCAGAGCACACAGCCATGGAAAACCTGCTCCCTTCTCTGCAAAATGCCTTCTCTCACCCCCCTGCCTGGCCCAGCACTGACAGCTCTCTCTGAGCTGCTTCCAGCCCCACAGGGACCCCGAGGATGGCCTGGCTGGGCAGTGCCTGCCCACATTCTCTGTGTGCAGGGTTTTACACGAGCTGGGAGCTTTGCTGTGGTCACCCTCAATGCTGCACAATGACAGGAAGGGCCTCCTTTCATCACCAGAGCAGAGTTCAGGCTTTGCAGTCTGTGGTGGAACAACCTTTCCTGAGTGCTGTGCAAAGACTTTCAGATAAACAGGTGCTGGCTCTGTCAGTGAGATACTCTGTTTTATCTGATGGCTGAATCCCTGCTAGAACAAGCACTAGGCCCATGTTAACAACTAGTTTTGTTCTCAAGAAGTGACAAACTCAGTGAGGAGGACAAGAACAGGACAGACTCTTCACAGATGTTGCTTGAAAACTTTTTTTGTGACTTCTGCCACCAGAATGAAAATAAATGAATCCTTTAACCTACCTCTACTACCTGTCAGTAACTAACAGCTTGTTGCAAACTGAACTAATAGAAGACATCTACAGGTTCTAAGGGCATCAGTCAGCATTGGAAAAGATCAGTCACTGCAATCTGCCCAGCATGTTACCTTCCTTCTAGCAAAGCAAAATACCATTTGTCACTGGCCCTCAAAACCTGGAAGTGAAAATACACTGACAAAGACAGGGTGACATTATACATGCAGCCTGAAGAGGAGGAGGAGAGCTGCTGTGACCACACAAACCCTGACCAGCCTCTCTGGCTGATTCAAGAAGCAATGGCCAGCCTTCACCAGATTGTTTCAGCTACACTTCTCCATTGAAAATCCCCAATATCCATCAGCTTGGAGAATTATCTTCATCATCTCAAAAGACTCCCAAAACCAATTCAGAAACCAAAGCAAAAATAAATTACTCAGTCTCCAGTTTCTCATTTCAGTAGTTTGACTGTTTAACCTAGGACCTCATTGATAAAAACCACACCTCTTACACCCTCCATGCACACACTGAATTTCTTTACTGCTCACTGTTGTCAGGTTTTCACTGTCAGACTGACACTCTCAGTACTAAGCAGTTAAAAGTAAAGTAAGTAACAAGTAAGCAGTTAAAAGTAAGCAGTTACAGGAAACTTAATAGTTATGGCCTTCCTGAGAGGGAAGGGAATGGAAAACAAATTAACAAACAAACCTCAACCCCTCTCCCATTAAAAGGAGTCTTCTCAGTAACTCTAAAAATTAAATAGCTGAGAGTGAAAAAAAAAAAATTCCAAACATCATCAGCTGAGGTGTTTTAATGGAGCTCATGACTGGCCCTTGAGAAAGGGTGATGGCACATACACAGTCATGTATGGAAACCAATTGCCACACATTGGGAAAGAAGCCAACCCGTGTACAGCCCTAATTTAGCTATTTGCATATTAAAACAAAAATTAGAGGGTTGGACACTGAATGGGAAGCAGCCATCCTCACCCAGAGCACTGGATGTTGCTGAGAGACTGAGTACCCAGTACCCCGGGTACCCAGTTCACAACCCCAGCAGTGTTTCATGGTTAAACATGGTAACAGTTGGTAATTACACCTGTAATTAATACCTGCAGATAAGCCTTTATACATTAAAGACTATCTACAAGCATTAACCAGTGCAACTGAAGATCTGAGAGGTAAAAAGCCTTTCAGGAATACATGATCCTTTTTTTGTAGGCACATATGAACAAGTGATGTCAGTGCTTGGAGCCAGCTGAAAACAACAGTGCTGTGGAGTGCTGCTCAAAGCAACAGGACAAGTGGAAGTGCTGTGTCTGACAGCACCACAGGCTCCTGTTCCCAGCTGGCTCTGAGAACGGGCATGGGAACTCAAATCTAAAGCACGGACACAGGAGACACCCATCTACAAAAGACAACACAAACATACCTTTTGTTGTCCTAGTTGCAAGAAAAGAAACAGAAAAAACAGTTAGCACAATTAATCTAAAGAAAAAACCCAAAAAAACTACAAAAAATTCCTATCCAAAGTGCAGTCTTTGTCAAGGTGTGTGTTGCTATTGCAGTATATTGTAACTGATCCAGGCTATCACAGGCAGAAGGAAGCAGCAAATATCCCCAGGGTCAGCTTTTAGAATCACTGGTGTCATCAGTACGACCTTACCTTCCCAGCTCTTCCCCAATTTCATAAACGTCCTCCACCTTCTGTTGCTTGAAGAAAGCCATACTTGGTCTCTCATTGATACTCAAGGATGATGCAACTAGAATATTAACAAAGAATGGCATTCATTACATCTTGCAAGAGGCTGAGTCTCAGTAACAAACATTTGTGGTACTGGCACTTTGAATCCATTGCAGCTCATTCATGACCAAAGTTACCACTGGTCAGTCAAAATAACTAATTCAGCCAAATAGTGAGGGCTCAAATCTGAAAAGAGGTGAGCACCTTTAAGTGAAGGAGATTCTTGGCCAGCACTGATGTACCCAAGAACACAACTAACTGGAAGCACAGAACATACCAAGAAACACAAACATGATGAAAGGAAAATTGATTAATTATTTACAAAGTTCTGGACAATAAAGCCTCCACACTGCACCAAAGCAAGCAAGCACAAAAAGTAGCATTACAGACTCCCTCGGACAGATCCTCAGCCAGGGAGGCCAGGAGGCAGAGCTGCCTTGTCCTCAGGTCAGGCAGTGCTCCTGAAGCACACAGGCAGGACAGCACACAGACATCTCAACTGCTGCTGGAAAAAAGTGCCCATTCCATCTCCAGAGCTTTCAGCACATCTCCCATCATGCACAGTAGGTGCCTCAAATGAGAAGAACACCAGCAGCATCTGCTACAGGTGTTGCTCTGTGTAACTGTGCAGTTTGTGTCCTGAACACAATCTTTTAAACTGATATCTCTGTGACCAGCTTCACACTGGTGCACTGGAGCATCTGTGCATTACACTGGGCTGCTTCTGTGAGAGGAGCAGATGAGAACTCACAGAATTCCTTGGGATACACCTCCACAGCAATGGATGTTATGGGAACAGAACAGATTTGAACAGAGCAATTGGCCAGTCAGGTCATGAACTATTTGCTGTTTCCTGTGGAGACGAACGCTGGCATGATGCCAATAGCCCAAATATCCACTGTTTAGATCAGAACATGTAAAATAGCTGTAGCACAACAAAATCTAATTGCATTGAGACATACAGTTATTCTCACACATCTCTACACTCAACAGCATATCTTGTCAATGTAATGGGCTTTGTTTGCTTTATGAATCCCAGATGCTGCTTCCTTCAGATGCACTGGGGACTTCCAAGTTCCTTATCTCTATACAGCTGCTGCAGATTTCTAAATTGCAATCACTGGCAACTGACTGGTGCATATTGTGAAGCATATTTCACAAGCAAATAAAGCTCCATTTTGATCCTTTAGAAATAAGTTCAATTCAGTGTTGCAAGAAGATTCAGCAGACCTATAAAACAGGACTAAGTATCAAAGAGCAATTGCAGCATTCCTGACAAACTGAAAGGCACACAAATTAAAGATTTTTCTCAAAAAAAAGCAGGTATTTTGAGAGAAAATACATTGTAAAAATCTAACAATTCCTCAATACATACCCAAGCTGTCATCATTCACTCACCTCAAAAAAAAGATTGGTTGCTTTGTTTGCCCCAGCCCTTTTTACAGAGCACTGGCTTCTAATATATGGGTGCTCAAACACCTGCTCAAACCCCAGTTTCAAAGCTCTTTAATGGAGACAAATGCACCTCCCTTGCCCTCCTGTGTAACAGTGTTTTAGCAATGATCTCTCTTTTTGGGCTACCCAAGGCAAGCAAGAGACACCACACAGGATGTGACACTGAAGCCCAGGGTAACCACCACATTAATGAAATACATTGTAGAAACCAACACTTGCATTGGTGAGCATGGATGCACTGCAATGTGTGTTATTATTTTTCCACATTCTATCCTGGTTTTGTTGATATTTTCATCATTTTTCAAGGTGAAGCCAGGTGAACTGTTCTGTTAACTCTGTTGCTCAATAATTTCATTCCTAAAATCATGTTCATGCTTGAGATGAAAATGTCTATTTTACTTTCCAATGAAAATAAGCAACTCAAATTTCACTTTGTAAGCAAATTACAGAGTGATTTATGCAAAGTGAAAAATACTTGATGTATTCCTCAAGTAACCTTTCATCATCTGACCGAAAGATCATCGACCACTATTGCTCAGATCTTGAAACTACAGGCAATAAATGCTTCAGTCATATTTACAAGAATGAGGACATCTCTGAGCTATTTGATTCTTACTAAGTTTATATAATATTGCTTGCTATTGTTCAAAGCAGAATTTTTTAAGTGTTGGCCGCGTTCAGCCTTTACAGAGTTCAAAAAAGCAAGCAAAGGACAAAGCCAAGCCTTGCTGAAAACCCAAACCTTTTGCTCACCCTGAATTGCAAAATTACATTCTGAGCACACACAAGTGCAGGAAAATGCCCAGGTAAGAAGAGATGCTGCTGAGACTTGCCCAAAGACTTGAAATCCCCCAGGCTGACTACTCCCTTCGTCAGAATCCAAGGTACACGGTTATAAACAACACAAATTCAAATGCACCTAAGAAGTCATTGTTTTAAGAGAGTTCATTGCCATTCAGAAGAGCAAGTTAAAAAGATTGCTTTGAGAGGGGGGGACCCACCCAAAGTGCCTCTGTGAACACAGTCACTTCATGTTTGATTGACAAGTTCACTCATTTCTCAGCATGCTCCAAAGAACACAGCTGATTCTGTGCGTGAGTAGAATCCATGCAAAAATAACCAGGAAATTCTCATCCCTTCTGCTGATCTCTTACACCCATTTCTGCAGAGATCTGAGCACTGGAGTTCAATCTCCCACAAAGAACCCATTCAAGCCCAGAGTTCTGTTTTTGAAGGCTGAAGACAAACCTGTTGCACAACATTCAGACCCCAGTGGCACCTCTGACTGCTGGTGTTTCCCACGTCTATCACTTCATGTTATCCTGTCCTGCCTTCCACAGATATCCCTCCCTGGCTCCCACCCAACAGTCACACTAAGCAAATGCCCAAAATAGATCATGCACTTGATGATCCAAAGCAACTGTCATTAGCACAGCACTAGAGGGTAAGCCAAGGAAATATAACCTTCACACACTCAAAATTCATCTGAAATAGAAGTGCCATTCCAAAGCATGAATGTTACCCTTCTCTCACCTTTGGAAATGAAGGTGATTTCACTTTCAAAGGTTTCTTACACTGTAAGGTTTTTGTTGGACACCATTACAAATACAGAGCACAAGTACATCCAAGCAGGAATGAGAGCCTTATTTTTTTTTCTAGTCAGGTGGTGCTTTTTCTATGGTGGCCAGTGAAGGCAGGCAGAATTAGAGATGGACAGACATTCTTCTTGGACTCAGACAAAAATGTTGTTCAGGATCTGAGGAAAAAGCAACAGCCAACTTTTTTTCCTGCTACACACCTTAAGCTAACACTTAGGGGCATGTGCCCAAACAATACCACAACCCAGTGAGTCAGGGCCATTCCCATCACTTAAGAGCTTCATTAAACCCAGGGTGATGAAGGTATGGGCTTCAGTGAGTTCTGAATCAGACAGAGCTTAATTGCTCCAAGGAAACCTCAGCAGAGGAGATGAGCTTCTGTGTCATTCCACAGAACATGCCACATCCATTCCCCAGCCATCCCACACCGGGCCCACCTCTCCTCTCATCGTCTCTTTGCTCTGGGATTCCTCACAGTTCCTCTCAAGAGGAGCAGAAGAAAGTAATTTCTAGTTTTCTTCTCTGATGAAGTTTACCCTGCACAAGTTAAGTTATTAGCCCCTCATTACCAAATTATGTGACAACCAGTGACTGGTCTATACACACCAAACCCACGTTAAACGTCCACCCACCAGTAAACAAGAGCAGAATACGGAAATCAGAGGCGAGAACAAAACTGCTGGAGCACTTCTCTTGCCAACAGCCTGGCTTTTTTTTTACCTAGGGTTTCTTCTGTCCTAAGGAAGCCAGTTTCAAGTGACTGAGGTAACAGCTGAATAATCTGACTTTCTCAAGTACACCTGACACGAGCTGAATCATTAAACCCTTTGCCAAACTCAGAAGCATTCCCCTGGCATGCTTTTATATTACAAAACATTAGTTACACTAAAGCAAAAGCCCAAACCCATTAGAACAGACCAAAGTAAAAACCTCCCATACGAACTGTTTTATAATACTGAAAAATGACCAAAACTAAATTAGAATCAAAACCAGACTGTTTTAAATTAATGATCTGGGAAATAAAGGGGGAAAAAAAATAAACAAACAGAAAAACCAAACCCATTAAACAAATTGAAGTTATATTGTCTTCTAGTTTTGTTGTTTTATGCTAAAAGCAAAGAGATTTTTATAAGCATTAAAGTATTTTCTTCTTTCACTTTCATTCCTTTTTTCACCTTTCTTTCTCTTTTATCCCACAAAAGACTAAGCAATTCCAACAGCAAAAAACCCCCAAACAACCCAAGTGCGTTTTACCTTCTACTTCCAAATAAGCGTAGCACAGTTAAAAGTTCTATCAGTTTCAGCAAATCCTTATTTTCACTGAAACACTTTCAAAAGTAGCCTAAAACTTCTTCTGCCAGGAAATTAAGGCAACTATTACTACTGTGTGTCTATAAAGAACACAAAACACACCGACCATCTGAGCATTCAATCCCAGTGATATGGAATCACTGCTCCTGCCACTAACTCGCAAGGGCTCTGTTTCTGACCCCCCAAATTTACCCTGCAGTAATTACATGTGCAGCGATTGACCCAAGGCTATTTCCAAGCCTCAGCTTCAAGCGCACGTACAAACCACATTGGCTCTGCAGCTGATTCCAGCTGCCAGCCCAGCGCAGGGATCCCAAAGCCCGGCGTGCCCGGGCGATGAGCTGGGTGGGAGCACAGCCCGGACGGCCGCGCAGGGCGCAGGGGAAGCCCGCAAGGCCAGGCACGCTGGCTTGGCACGGGCAGAGCCTGTCCCCGTCCCTGAGGCGCCTTCCAGGATTACTGCTGCACATCATTCACAGCACTGCCCCAAAGTCAAGGGAAACCTGCCTCTGCGATCTCTGTTTCTTGCACAATTGAAAGGCACAGGAAAGCCTGAAACCAGCTGATGTTTCAAAAAAGGGCCAGCGATGAGCTTTTACCTCACGCATTAAGCAGGTGAGCACTGTGACTTTGGTCCTTTTGCAGCTGGTGACTGATCAGTCAAAGCAGGAGCAATTGCCACACATTTTCACTCTCTAACTCACATCTTCCTTCTTCGACTGTCCCCTACACGCATGCAGGCCAGCCAAACCCGTCCCCTCCACCGCGCTGTGCTGCTCCAGGACCCCCGGCTCACTGGCCAGAGGAACAGGTGTAGAGAAACCCAAGTGAAGCTGCTTGAGGGAAAAGGCAGGAAGAAACTTGCGGGTAAACGATGGAAGTTGAGCACAGCATTCGCTGAATGTCCCCGATGGCCTCGGACGGCAGCCCCGCCAGACCGAGCGGCTTGTAACACCAACAGGGGCACTTGTGGCACCGCGGGACTGCCCGGCCCCTGTGGGACCTGCCGGGGACAGCTGCTCGTGGCGGGGATGCTGCGGGGAGCTGCCTTTGCCCCGGCTGGCGGCTGCGGGCACACACAGCGCCAGCGCAGACGCCCTGAGGGTCCGCACGCCCCAGCCCCGCGGGACGGACCCGCCGGCGGCCCCGGAGCTGCCCGGCCAGAGGGGCTGCACAACCGCGACCCCTCACAGGCGGGACACGGAGCGGGAGCGCCCTGAGGGGGCTCAGCGTAAGGGACAGACCCAGAGGAACACGGAGAAGGGAACCTGCCAGCTGAGGGGGCAGCACCCACTTACCGCGTCCGCCGGGCTCCCGGAGCGCGCAGGGTCGGGCCGGGCCGGGCGGAGGAGCCGCAGGGCCCCGCCCGCCGCGGGCCCTGAGGGACGGGCTCGGCTCCGCGCCCCGCCCAGGGCAGCCCCGTGAGGAGAGGGCGGGCGGGGACGGGCCGGGCTGGCTGCAGGGGCAGCGGGACCATCGCTCCGGCCGCAGCGATGCTGTCTATGGCAGTGTGGGGTAATGCAGCCTGCGGGGCACCCAGAACCACCCCGACCGTGCCACACCTGCACCGCCCCTGATGGGATGCAGACACCTCAAGCTGGGCCGGTCCAAAGCCTTCCAGTTCAACGCAGCTCACCCAGGCTCACCGGGGAACATCTCAGATGTAGAATCCCATTTCCTTGCTTTAGTACATACAGGATATGTGAAAGCAGTACTAAGAAAATAAGTCTGAGAAGGCAAATCCAATGGAGAGGCACTTGAGTTGTATAAACCTTCTTTCTGTATTCTCTACAAGCTAAAACACAAGCCTAGATTTGGTTACTGCATGGTCTGAAACTCACCATTACCCAGTGAAATTGCCGATTGTTTCAAGAGACCGCTGTGACAAAGAACAGCACAGGCTCTCCGATCTCACCGTGCAGCTCAATTAATACTGTAACATGCACTACTGTAACAAACCTCTGCCATGCTGCTTCCCATGCTGCCGTAGTGCTAGTGTTGCCTTCCAACAATGACATCCTTCATCCGTGAACTCTCCTATCATAAAGACATCCCCAAAACCTGTAAAACTAGATTTTCTTCGGCTTTATTTGACACACAGTTATCACAGTAAACATTCTTAGGTCTCCTTACATTTTTTCTGGGCAAGTTATTATCTGTCATTTGCTGATGAATAAAAAAGTGGGATTGTTCACATGTTCAAAATAAATTACAAGCACCAGATTGCCCACTCTTCCAATCCCCTATGTGATTAAGGTAACACAATGGCAATGTCAAATTATCACACATAAATAAGCAGGATGTTTTCCTCTGCAGTATGGTATGAATAAATTTAAGAGTGAGTTATTCTAGGCAAGTACCTAAAGGCAGTGATTTTCATTATCACAGTTAAAAAGAAACTTGGCTTGTCCCAAGTCAAGAGGATGAACTGTGCCCCTGATTGCCTGCCCTGGGAGTGGTGTTCACAGCCCACACGTTCCACCCAGCTCTTCCAACTCCAAAAGGAAAGTGGCTGCATCTGATACTACACAGGGTGGAGAACAGGAAATGGGAGCAATAGTAAATGTTTCAAAGGGCAGTGGAAGCATTCAGAACTCTCTCAACGTGAAATACAGATATTTAATTTCTCATCTTTAGTTCCTCAACAGGATATGATCACGTGGAAGTCACAGCAATCATACTACAAAATTCTCAGAGCAAAAGGGCACATGAGGAAGGCCACCACTTTTGTTTGCTTCTAGTTGCAAGGAAGGGAACAAAACACCCTGAGAGGCTACAGCTGCTTTTCAAACAGCAACAAGCTCTCCCTAGACCAAGAATATACTCACTGTGAATAAAGGTTTCCAAGAGCAGTGAAGGTAGATTGAATCCCACCCCTGTTGCCATGTCCATAGGGTTTGCAAGCCCAAATACAAGTTCTGCCTAAGAAGGATGTTGCACTTTCATGCTTCTGTTATTCACCCTTAAAACACTAACTCAAGGCTTCTTTGTAACATCTTTGGATGAAGGTAAAAGCCTTTAGTGCATACAGGGAAAGAAAGACAACTCAAACCTGAGCAGTGTTTCAAGCAGAGAGCACCAGCAAACACTGCAGCCACACATTTGCCAGCCTCCTTTAGAAGTGACAAAGTAGGAAACCCACATCTTATGGGTTCCAAACATGTTCCAAGGGGGGAGTTCCAGGATTAAAAACCAGAAGAACACCACCTGCACTTTTTAAAACAGGCAAATAGAAAAATTCCACAGTTTAATCACCAATCACAGTGCCTGAAGACATCACTGATTCCATTCATGAGCTCAAACCTGACATCTGAGGGGCAACTCACTGCACAACCTAGCAGCTTTGTACATACCAAAGGGACACTGCATTTGAGAAAGGCAGAATGCAGCTGCTCAAGACCAGGGGAATCTGAGTTGGCCAAAGTCATCGTCATTTACCAGTCATATTCTAATATTGAATGTTATAATTACTGGAGAGATATATTTTTAATAACTGTGTTTTTAAAAATCACATTCAGTATATAGTCCTGAGTTTTGCTTTCTAGTCTCATGGTCTGAAAAGCTGGCACTACAGGTGGGCATCCTTGAACTGAAGACAAATGTGGCTTTTACAGCTGATAATCACAGTGAAAACACTACTCTGCTAACTTCTGATGGAACCTTTTACCTTGTTATCCAGGGGGAAGTTTCCAAAGCAGAGCACACCCTTCCTTTGCATTATCTGAGGCAACGTACTTCATGTGTGGGAATTCTTAAAGCTTCAGCACTACATGGATTCTGCTTTCTGTTGAGGTCAAGGAGCTGCAGATAAGAAAGCTATGTTTAGCACTTCTGAAAACCCCAGAGAAGGAACACCTGATACCTTGTAATACCAGCAGATTCAGAGTGTTCTCTGTGTCCCTAAGGCAGCCAGAGCAGTGAGACTCTGCAGGTATTTGCTCTTAGTTCAGAGCAGGCCAGCTGTGTTTATACTGAGTTATGCATTTTTTAGGAACCGGGTTTTTAACATTCATCAGCCACACTCACATCCGTACTGCAATCCCACTGAAAGCAGATGCTTCAAATCTTGTTCTAAGGAGCAAATGGGAGTCTCAGCTGTTCTCTGCAGGCCCCAGCAGCTGCTCAGGGCAACACAACCTACTCAAGCCAAACATGCCAAGTATCCATGGGAGGACATTGCTCCCCCTGCACTCTCTTCCCAGAATTTTCTGTTTATTTCTCTGGCTTAAAATTTTCAGCCTACAGCACACAAGGTCTTTAGGCCATAGTTGTGCTCTGCCTCAACTGCTGATCCCTATCCTGTTTTGCAACCCCTTTGAACAGATTTCCAGCTGTGCCAATATCTACTCCTATAACAGCTTGCCATTCTGTAGCAGAGCCAGAGGACAAGAACTGTGCACTGTTCACCTCTGATACCAAAGACAGGCTTG
This sequence comes from Zonotrichia leucophrys gambelii, assembly GCF_028769735.1. Taxonomy (NCBI): domain Eukaryota; kingdom Metazoa; phylum Chordata; class Aves; order Passeriformes; family Passerellidae; genus Zonotrichia; species Zonotrichia leucophrys. The sequence goes on along the minus strand of NC_088180.1, from coordinate 5,100,404 downwards.
GAAATGCAATTACAGTCATGTCCCAACTCTTCTTCCTTCCTCCCTTACACTTAGCTATGAAGTAACATGAAGTAGCTGAGGTATTCCCTCTTTAATGGACTCAAGCAATTCCAAAGTGCAAAATTCGTATCTGAAAGACAGATATTGAGACTTGATTTCCAAATTGATGGAGTACTTGGTGAAATTTTCAAAACAGCTGAAATTATTTATTTGATTACAAAAGACTGTGTCAGAATATCAGTACCAAGCCTCCTAAAAAAGGTTTTGGGGTGCCAGGAGATATTATACAAATGTTTCCCAGAAAGTGCATCAATTCAGAAAATTCCTGTGAACACTTATGCAAATTTTGTCTCCCCTCCTCTCTTCTCCCAAGAAATGAAGAACACCAATGTCAAGTTTACCAGTTAGCATCACCTGCATGCAACATGTCTATGGTTCACATCTTCATGCTTCAAAGCCAAATTTACATGTATGTTCCTTTATAGAGATTCTCTCACACCTCATTATCAGACAAAAATACAAGCTCTACCACTGGTTTATTCTGATGACACCTGCAGGTATTTCCATCTGTATAGGAAAAAAAGAAGAAGAACCAGAGCAATCTATAAAGTAATAAACAATTTATTTTTTCTTTACATCAATCTTCTTGAAGATAACATCACTTATGTTTGTGATTCAAATTTCTTGTACCGCATATTGCTGATGTTTAACATGGCACTTAAGGGAACAGTCACTTAAACAGCTATACAATTCCATTAAATTAATCAATTTGCCATCTCTCAGTTATGTGTCTGAACATCCAACTCTGTCAAATTTAAGACCATTCATTCATTTCTGATGTTTTATAACTAAGAAAAGAAATCTTTCCCTTTCTGCTGAAATATCTTACCATCTTTACAAACATTGAAAGGAAGGGGAGACTCTCTCACAGAAGACACCAAAAGGGCAACAGAAAAATCCTTTTTATTGATTACATAGCAGGTAAAAAGAAGACCACCAAACAATGGGATAATACTGAATGATAACACTACCTGTAAACATGTACAGGTCAAGCTGAAATACTGTGCAGTTCCAATAACTAGAGGTGTAGTGCACCAATTTTTTGCCTATTTAACAGAAGATGATAGACCCTTTTAAAAATAATGAAAAGTTTCCCCAGGAAGCCATGCACACATGATCAGAGATGAAGGAATATTCTGCACAATGCAACTTAGTGGTTTGGGTTACATCACATATTCTGGGAACCACACATGAGGAACTCTTTGCACATTATGTGCAAGGCCTTGAAGTTAAAATATTTTTTTGGCGGTTCTTATGTGCATGAACAGGTCACTTGCCCACTGTCTGGCTGGCATGAATGGTGAACCTCATGCACCACCTCAGAAGTTCACACACAAGCACAAACTCTTGGGCACCGTGCAGTTCAGCTTTGGCAGGCCACTGAGGCACAGAATTTTGGCCTGGTTTCATCAGGTTTAAATACTGCCTGTGTATCCTGCATGTGCCTAATGAGTTACTGCTCTCCAAGGGAACCAGATTTAAGCACCACTAGAAAACTGAGTCACACAATGACATTTGCAAGAGCAAGCAAGGCAAGCTCCCCTGATGTTAGTTCCTGCTACACATCTCATTTTGGTCCGGCAGAGACTTCTAGTGGCCAGAGGTGAGAAGCCTCTGCAATTTTTTGACCTTTTAGCTCATCACTAAATCAGTAACAAGGCTTAACAAAATGAAGCCAACAGCTTGCTGGGGACTTGAGCATAACAGCATTGACTCATTTCTTATCTGCAAGCTGACAGAATAGCCAGAGACAACACAATTTCCACAGGATTCCTGCCATTCAGGGGTAACAGTCACTCCATGGCAGAAGAAACAGAGCCACTTAGCTTTACTGTACAGCTGGAAACAACTTAATGGAATGAAACACAGCAACACATGCACACAAACTGAACCATCAGCACAACTCTAACAAAAATGGTCCTGTAATATTGCAGGTCGTGTTTTGTCAGCGAAAGAACTTCCTGAACCGTTGCCTCAAGCTTAGCCTTATCTTCACAACCCAAACTCTCCAATGGAATAGTCAGAAAACATCTCCTCAAGTCACAGGACTAGTTCATAGTGAAGACTCAAAGCCAAAGAAAAATGGATCGTAGGAATAGGGTAAGTACATGTATCTAAATTCTTTACCTTAATATTTCACTCATGGTCACTGAAAGGAAGATCTTCACCTTAAAAAAAAATCATTTAGCATTTGACAACATCATTAAAACAAACATACAAACAAAAAGCCTGCATTACATATTGATTTAGAGACCAGCTCTTTCAAAACCAAGACAGCATAACTAGAAAATTAGAAAACCTGGTCCCATTTTTGTATTCAAATACTGATTGTAAGCAGAAAAAGAATACAGTACATGCAATAATATCAAAACCCTGCCCTCCAGTACATAACCAAAAGTAACTAAGGAATTAGAAAAAAATCCCTAGCTACTGCCTACCACAGACAACATAGGGGACATCTCAGAAGACTAGTAACATACAAATCCAGATGATCACATCATCCGTTCCTTATTGGCAAGGATTTGCTGGCTAGGTAAAAAATTATGTGTCGTACAGGAAGTATAAATTTTTATATCAAAAGTAGTCCTCTAAGTTACAACTTCACCTCTGATTAAATAGTTCCCTTCCATATAAACTAACTTATAATATGCTTACTTGGAGAAGGCTACAACTACATTATCTAAATTTTTTTTTTTTAAAAGTGCTGTGAAACAGAAGCAGGATTTCTCTCTGCCCCCACTTAAGTTGACTAAAACAGTTACATGATTATACCAAATAAAGTACTACTACTTCTAGAAAAACAAACCAAAGGACAAAACACAAGCTTGATGCACTTCACTCTTCCCAATGATTAATTTTCTTTTTTGCAAATTAACCACTTCCCCAGAGCTTGGTGATTTGCTGCCTAGTATTTCAATCCTAGATTTATCATGACACACTGTAGTCAATACAACATTCTGAAAATCCAACAGTTCAAGAAAAAACATTGCAAAAGTCCAGAGAATACCCAGCAAGAAAGAAACCCTCCTTCTCCCAAGAACCACTTATGAATACTGCTATAGTCACCAAAGGAGAGAAAATGGTCCCAAGTAACATTTCCACAGCAGAATCACTATAGCCCAACAGCCCAGATGTTGCTCCTTACAGCTGTCTCGCAGGAAGTGCATCCAACACACAGTAAAGCTGAGTACATTAGGAGAATATTGCATTTTTCTGTTGAAAAAGGATCTTCAGTTCCCGTGTGCATGTTGTGATCTTTAGGTTCCTTTTGACTGATTGATAAATATTTTATGAACCCAGTCACTACCACTATTGTACAATAGCTCTACAATCACTCAGAAAGAATGCTGTGTTTCTTCTTAAAGAGCAAGACTTCACCTTAGGTCTTAAAGAGGAAGAAGCATTAAAAGAAAAGGGAAAAAAACAACAAAAAAAACCTCATAGAAACAAAAAGCCATAACAAAACAACCCTCCAACAAATATGCAAGAAATTAGCTCCTAAAACATGGTACTCCTGTGACAAGCTCCATTCCTCCATAATATCTGGAGATTGGTTGTGGCCTTTTTAAACCACTGAAATCAAAACAGTGAATACAAATAAAATTGATTAAAGAGAGTTTGATCTATAAACCCCTTTCCATTAATGAGAATCTTTATCAACACAGCTGCTCTGAAAAGTAGAAATGATGTTTGCTACCACTGTTTCAGTACACGCTCGACAGGCAGTGACAGAAATAGGTACTTCTTTTACCTTTACTTTAGAGTACATATATTCAAGGGTTCTGTTTGGTGATCCATTGCATGACACTTTGGAAAAGACAAAGGAATCTTCATCCCATGGTTTTCTGGTTAGCTACCTCAAGAAAGGCTGGATGGAGCCAATCTGAATCCAAGAAATATGGATGTCCTCTCACATTGAGCCTGCACTATGAAAAACATGATTACATCAAAAAACCCCTAAACTCAGAATGACAATGAATGTAACAGAGCATGGACTTTTTTTATTGTTCCACATCCAGGCACTAATGGTGCACTGTGGGTAAACAACTGTCAATTCAGCTGATTGACTAAACAGAGACAGATATTAAGTGCTCTACAAATGATTCCAGGAACATAAATGTAAACAGAAGTGTTTGGCCTCCATACTAAGTGGTATTTCTGAAAGTGCTGGGATTTGGAAATCTGTCCCGCATATTTCCAAAAGCGACGAGTTTACATTCTGTTTCACAGGATTAATAAAGCGTTTTGGAGGTGAACTCACTTTGGTCATGATCCCAAAGAACAGTTTACATTAAGCAGTTTCAGCTATCCTCCTCATCATCACTAATAAGGTCCCTTTTCTCTGCGCAGGTCTCTCTCTCTCGCAGGAAGTCCTCGCGGATGGCTTCCAGCTCCGTGAGCTCCAGGCGCACCTTGTCCAGGTGATAGGCCCTGCGGTTCCTGATCTGGCGTAAGGGAAAAGGGTTCAGGTCTCCAAAAGCAATAGCAGTCAGCTTCCTGCAAGATTACACAATAGCAGAAGACAATCATTCATATTTGGTGGGCTTTTAAACTTCATCCATATCAACATTTATCATATGTGACATATCTCCAGTCTCTTTCACACTCAATAGGTCTCAGATGTTATCAATATTTCAAGAAACTTCTATAAAGCATTCAGCCTTAAGGTTATTTCAGGAGATAGAATGTAATCAAACACTCAGGAGTTCTCCAAGTCACATGTAAACTCTGCTACACAGACCACAGCCTTGAAATGCTGAGCAGAAGACATAAGCTTGGGTCATCAGAGCTTCCCTGGCTACACTTGGATGCTCAGTACATCCAGCTACCCACACAGATTGGATCATTTCCTCTCTAGAACCCACAGCAGCTCCTTCAATCCCAAACCACTCAGCTCTCCACTTAACCAAGATAACCTGACAATCAAGAGACCAGAGAAAGCCAGGACAACACACACAAGGACAAGGATAATACAGAATGTGGCCAAGCCAAAGCTTCCAACACAGTGAGAATGCTCTGGGGGTTCTGCTGGCTGGAGCACAGAGATCTCCAGACCAGTGTCAAGTCAAACTTGTCAGGGCACAATGAGAAGCACCACAGAGGATCCAGCCCCCTTGCAGAGTCACACTGCACCATACCATCCTGCAGCCCCAGCAAACCCAGCAACTGCTCAGTCTAATCAGTCCAAAGAGACTGCATCCAACTACATCATTATTGCTGATCTACACCCAAAACCATCTTTGTTTTCTAAGGAAAAAAGGGGAATTGGAGTACTTAATTTATTCTATTTGAATTATCATAAATAAATATTAAGAAAACTTCTTTTTTCTTTAGTTTTTTTTAGTTTATTTAATGGTAGGTTTGTATTTTTGAGTGACCAAGGAATGATTTCCTGCCATTTCTATACAGAAGATATTCCAGCAGCTTCTCTACCTGTGCACAACATGCCATGGCTCTGCCCAAAAACCAGCCATGACATCCTGTAACTGGAATATAATTATGCACGTGTCTGTAGAGACATCTCTCTTTCTACAGAGTTTGAACTTAGAAACTCTGTGCAGAATGATTTTAACCATTCAGAACATCCATGAATCCTATACAAATAAGTATTTCTGAATTTTCCTCTACAACAGGATCAGTTTTTGTCCATTTCAAGAAAGGCCTCATTCTAGGTGCTCCTGTACTGCTCAAATGTTGATGATGTAAAACTTGTACAAACATGGCAGAATAAGAAAACAGGCAGTTTGAATTCTGTCTTGTCAGTCCTAGCAGGCAAATCCATATTCCCTAGGTGGCACTGCACTGCTTCCACTCTTAAAACCCCAAAAGGCAGAAACTTACAGATCAGCACAGAGCATATTTGTATTGCAAACATCTTTGATGTACTGAATTCTGTCCTTCTGTCCTTGCTCGAACTCCCCATCCCTCAATGATCCCTAATTAGTTCATTTTGTTAACACCAAACTCAGCAATTTCAGAAATCTTTAAAAAAGGTTATTTCAGCACCAGAAAGTTTAGACAGGAGAATCAGGACATCATTTCCACAAGTGGAAAAAGAATGGAAAACCAAAACTTCAACTCTGATTAAATATCAAAATTTTGTTTGGATTAGGTAAGAGCAAAAAAATTAATTATTTTCTCTCTCTGCGTCAATCCCAGCAGTCCCTTTCAAGCATAAGCTTATTCAGCTTTATCTTCTCTCCAGGCAAAACTGAAACATAAGAAGTAAAAATAAGAGTGCTCTTGCAACAGAAGTCAAAGTATAAGCCTCAATTTTTGTGAAATTCATCACATTAAAAAAAAGTCTCAGATTTCAATATACAGTTTTTCTCTAAATTGAAAATTAGTGAGCTTCAAAAGATGTGCAAAACATTTTCAGACATTAAACCAATCCCAGTATGACTTCTTTTTAAGATTAACATGCTGCTCTACAGTCTTGAAAACAGGAATCTAAAAACATTAGACCCCAATTTACAAACTCTAAGTCCTATGCAAGGATTGAAGACAAGAAAAGTATCTAATTTGTATTTATTCTCTGCTTCCAAGTATATCTTTAAACCAGTTGGAACTATGTGGCAAGAGCTCTCCATTAACCATATATAAGAGATTTAAGCTGCGGGGGACAGAGCTCACATCTTTAATGCTTGAGCCAGGATGTATTTTTATTTATCATAAAACATTTTAGTAACAAGTTACATCTGCAATATAGAGGGAAACTTCATCTGTGGTTGAAATTCTGACCTGTTGCTACCATGATATAACACCTAAACAAGGCAATTTCCTTCACAAGCAAAAATTACCATTTAAGCCTACATCACTTCTGATTTGTCTCTGCTAGATAAAAGTGCTCATGACAAATCCTGGCAGTTGGTTGCATCTCTAGTTGCTTTATATAAGAATCAGGATCTAGATGAAAACAACAGCAAAGCCACAAGACAGACATCTCCCATGGACCACTACGAGTCCCTCAGAGCCACCCCAGTGTGAGTTACCCACCTGGCATCAAGGATGGTGCGTGTGAAATAGCGAAGGTACTTGAAAATAGACATTGAATCTTGCAGCTTTAAGATTTCCTCTTCTTTGTACTTAAACAGTGCCAGGGCAAATCGGAATATTACCTGATAAGAGTACATATAATATTTGGTACTTTGTAAGTACAGAATACACCGAGTCTCATGACCATCTTTATAAACCCCCAACAAGAGTTCCTCATGCACAGGCTGCACTTAAGCCCTTCAGTCACATCCCTCTCTATCTCCCTTCCCTGCCCCAGCCCCTATTTCCAAAAGCTGGAAAATGCTTTGAATGGTTATGCATAGTTCCTCCCTTGTTTTTTTCCTAGATGTCATTTTAACTAACAGGAGTTTTGCAAAGCAACCTTCTTTTAGCCCCACACTCAGTAACACCACAGTGCTTTGTTATCAGGTAACAAATGAACAAACTCAGCCCAGTAAATTCACCTTTGGTCCCTCATAGAGGAAGGAGTCCCAGATTTTGAAAAGGATGTCACTAACCACGCTGTCCACAAAAACCACAAGAAACCAGTTGAAAGTGATGAGAGTATAATCAACTTTATACTGTTCAAAATGAGAGTGTAGTCGTGGAAGCTTCTCACTCAATAAATCCTTAAACACTCGCTGATCTACCTAAAGAGATGACAAATAGAGTGTTACTGTTCCAATTGAACAGCACATCATTCAGAACAAGGCTGTTACCAATCTGTAAGTGCAAGTTTTTCCAGAGGTAACCAGAAAACCCAGGATTGTCTACCTCACACTTCCAAGCTAGATCCACCCAAAGCACAGACAGCTACCCCACTGCAGATTGCCCTTGTCTGCTTCTCAACCCAGCCCCAGCCTCACAAGGCTCCTCCAACACAGGTGGGGTGTTCCTGTACTGGTCACCATTGCTGCAGGAGCACAGGAGCAGAGAGAATGCTGGGCAAACACTCGGCTGGAGAAGGCAGCCTGGACCAGAGCATCACCTGGAAGCAGGAATGCTACAGTGGCTACTGCCCACAGCACTGCAAATGCATTCTCACCCCACCCTCCCCCAGAGCACCACCATTCCCCCAAATGTGAGGAAAGGAACGATAATACAGCTCAGGGTTGTGAAGCTATCAATGAGAAGGGGGGTTAAGGACTCTAAGCAGGACACTGAACAACTATCTCCCTGTTAGAGTCCTTGTCCAAACAAGGGTCCTTGTGTTTGGAACCCACCCTGGTCAACTCCATTCCCATCCCCTTCCAAAGAGGCCCATCATATAGTTGTAGAGGAAAGCTGTTGACTGGCTAAAAACAAGACCCCAATTCACAGCAGGACCAGACTTTATCCCAGCAGAGCTCATACCTGGGATCCCAGCAGTGTCTTGGTATAATAATCACGAGGCATGAAAACTTCCACTATTGTTACCAGACACCAAAAAGCATCTTCCTGTTCCAAGTACAGAAGTGCAATTGCTACCAACCTGAAAACAGGGTTTATTTGGAGGAGAAGGTTATTAAAGATACAAACTATAGTACGAACCATTACAGTATTTTTATCTGTTCAGCAGAGATAAATGTATCAACAGCAGAGCACTGAACAGCAAAACTTGATGAAGTTTAAGATGGGGCAAAGCCATGCCTTCTCAGCCACACCAAGTATTTGTATTCAGCTAAGTAAGAAAACAGAAAAAGGCAAAAACTTGATCTAAAAATTTCTTGAAGTGTTGGTGTTGCCCATTTTAAGAGCCCTCTAAACAGAGAGTCTAGTTTAGAAAGGAGATATTTATCCTAAGGGTGTTAGGTGGAGGTTTCCACATTACTACTACTACTGCTACCACCACCACCCCACCACTTCTACTACATGACTCACTGCTTCTATTCTACTACTTCTTCAGTGCTCTTTCAAAAGACAAAGCTGCTCTGAGTACTGTGCTAGTACATAAAATAGTGCACAAGTGGACATCTATAGTATTACATCATGGGGATGAGACAGGGTGTTAGATCAACACACCTGCTTCAAGCAGCACCTTCATTTACTACAGATCTCCAAGTAGCAAAGCTATTCTGGTAAAGGCAACTGCAACAAATCAGATTTTTTTCTTAGCATTGTAACACAAGAATCCCCTTTAAATTCTGCAATTCTGATTGAAGACATCAGTGGAAAATGCTGAAATGTGTTGTCTTAACAATATGAAAACAGCTTTCAAGCATTTTTTTCTGCTTGCTTTAAAAGAAGAAACAAACCTAACAAATTCTCACACAAAAAAGCAACACAATCCCCTACAACTGACATGAAGTCAATGTAAACCTACATTTGAGTAGCTCATCTCTTAAGAGCTAATTCCAGTTCCAGTTTTGATGCCAAGTTGATTTTACAAAATTTATTATCCAGGTCAACTGCTTATTTCATTGGTTTAAAAAATGTGATAGTTATTTATTTTAAATTATGGGCACATAATCCATTAAGCAAACTGTTGTTCGACATCATGTTGCTATACATGGGATTTGAAAGGCTCATTAAGTGTTCCACTGCATAGTTACTAACCAAGATAAGCAAAACCTTACCTGTTGAGCCCTTGGCAGTATCCTATATCAGGATTTCTCCAGGAAAATGCCAGCAGCACATTTCGCAGCTTCTGGATCCCTTCAGACGTGGGGGAGGAGTAATGTTTGTTGTTTGGCAAAGTCCTCAAGAGATCCAACTCAATCTGTTTGGATGCGGGATTTGGTTTTTCCAGAGCTTTTTGAAGCAAGATTTGGAAGTAGCCAGGTACTGCACTGTCCTTGAACTTTTTAACATGGAGATTGACACACCATTTCCACATCTTGGAGCGGTGCTCATGTGGGATTCCAGAGCGAATAAGGTTCTTCAGTTCCACACAGCGCATCATCTCTCTGTTCATTGTGCTTGCAAGATAGTTCTCCCATTTCACTCCTGTGGAGATCTCTCGATTTTCACTCAGTGAAAGTGATCTCAAGTCCAGAGCTCGTGATTTTGCTACTAGTTTCTCCTCATCATCATCCTCTGGGATAGTCTGAAAACCATATATATCATATTCGCTGTAATGGAGAGGAAGAAAAAAGGTTTTAAAAATATGTTCAGTAGCCCAGAAGCTCTCAAGTTCCCACCACAAAGCTACACTCCATAGCTCTCAAGTTCTTCTTATTAAACATTTTTCTGAAGTATATTCTTTATTTAACAATTACTTGTACAATTCCACATACAAAAGACTTGGTGCCCATGTTCCTGTATATATTACTACACAAATTAAGCAATTTATTTAACAACATGGTTGAGTTGGAATGTACCCATCGCCTCAGCAGCTATAGGGCAATACCTTTGTCTAAGTTTGATATTGCACCTCAATTAATGAATAAATGTGTCAGTGAAACTTCCCAGTGGGACCATTTCTGACTCCCAGCAGAGACTGGGACAGTCCCTGCTCAGCTCCTGCTCACCCCACACTCCCAGCCAGGCCAGCTTTCCTCACAGCTTCCACCCCTCAGCAGAGCTCAGGCTGCATAGAACACTTCATTCAAGGCACACAGACACAGGCTGGGCTGTGCCATGGTGCCAATCCCAGGCCTTTAACCCATTCCAGTCCAAGTCTTCACAGCCCTCCTCCTCCTCCTCGCTGTGTCTCCCAGTGTCCCTCGCCTGGCTGGCGCCACCAGGCTTGTGGCCCCATCTTCCAGATTAGACCACCCACACCTCAATCTGCATCTCCACCTGCACCAGATCCTCCTCAAGACAATGCTTTTATACAGCTAAAAGGATTTCAAGACTATTCCATCATTAATGAAGGGAAATACAATAAATAACCCAAACCTGCAAATACGTTCTCACTGTGTTTTCCAGTGTTATAACAGAGCCCACTGGCCAAGACACACATACATTTAATTCAACAGGACCAAACTACCTGACCAGGTGGGGTTTGAAAAATGCTTGTTCTGGTTGTTCATTAGGTTCTGCTTTCAAGGCATCTTCCAGTAACTGTGTGATAACCTCACTAGCAGGACTTTGATCCTCAGAGCAAACAGGAGTTTTCATTTCTTGAAGCAAGATCAAGTATTTACTTTCAATCTGGCAGAGTTTGGCTTCTAAGCTGGTATACTGCAGAAAACAATACATGATACAAATCTTCAGACACTTTGTACTACATTTCTTTTAAAACCTGGCTCAATGCTATTCTCTTGGTTTATACTGCTTAGAAACATCTAAGTCAAGAACAGCCACCTTAACTTTCCCATTTTTGTAACATAAGGCAGCATAGTAGACCAGATATTTTCCATCACACGTATTTTTGCATATGGAAATTCTGAGCAAACCTTAATTATCACTGCATTGTATGAAATACTTTAAAAGAACAAATTGGTTGCATTTTAGCAGCTTTAGTCTGTGCATGTTTGAACAAGGACAACTCAAGTGGCACATGAGTTAGGTAATAGCATGTAAGAACTGTAAGCACACACCTCTATGCCAAAAATACATTTAAGCCTGGCCACCGAGTGCATGGCTTCCAAACAACTGAAAGCAAAGCCTACTGAACCAGCTACAGGTATCTAGCCTTAGTTACAGATGAGCACATCTTCCCTAACCCCAAGCACTGGAAATCTTTATTATTTACCTGCAACATCTCTACACTCAAATTCATGTAGACAGAAATGACATTCACTATACCACAGTCATCCTTTGTGCTCAGGAGAAAGCTGCATAGTGACCTACCAATCCTTACACATCCTGTCCCTGACCTTTAAAAAAAATCATTACAGTCTTAATTCTGAGGAAACAATGTTTTCAGACATGTACATGCCTTTGTTCATAAGTTATCAAAATGATCCACTGGGTCACACAATTTTAAAAACAATTACTTCTTTCGACAATCCATTCAGAAAGATTGGTCTGTAAGGACTGAGAGGGCTTTTTTTTTTAAGCTATCATATTTAATACATTTAAATGGCTCCATTTCCTGGGTAGATTTATGGCTAAAGTATGGAAAACTGCTTTAGACATTGCCAAGTGAGAACATGCTGACCTTTGCCTGCCATTCTCTCTCTCTTGCTTCTGCATTTCTTCGTAGAGTAGAAAGTTCTAAAATCTCCTTATTTAAAAATTTATTCTGGGTCTTATAACCCTGAAGATTGTCCTGTTGATTAAAAAGAAAAACAAAGTGGATTATGCTTGTCAGATGAAGATCACCTTAGAGCATAGAAACAGCAGCTACTAATAGGATTTTAATTAAAAATATCAGGCACAAATCAAATATTATTTTCGGACTTCATGTAAATGAAATACACATGCCAAATATGAGCACAGGGTGGTGCTGTGCCTCACCTGCATCCCTCCCAGTGCTGCACTGCCTGCAGAAGGCAGCTGGCTGCTGTCAGGGACAGGCAGGGACAGCAGGCACTGCAGGCTGAGCCCATCCCAGAGGCCACAGCAACGCAAAAAATGGGATGAACGTCCCTTGGGTTTTCACCACCCTCAGAAGGCCTCATTAACAGAAAAAGTTTCATGTCTGCCTCGTAGAAAGATAAATCCTTAACAACGACTTTCCCTGCCTAATCCACTCAGTCCTGGCTGCAAACACTGCCTCTGAAAGCTGAGCCTGTGGGACGAGGCCGGCACCTCCCACAGCACAGACCCTCCCACTCCCCAGCACCCACCAGCCCTGACTGCTTTCTGCCAAGACCACTGACTTCTGGTTTCAACTTCATTTACTAAAACTTACCAGGCTCACATATAAGAAAGAAAACTATATATGTTTAAGCATATTTTGAGCAACTTATTTATATTCCAAATGCTTTGGAGCATTAATCAATTTGAAATACAAATTTAGGCGAAGACAAAAAAGCCTTTTTAGAGCAAAGGGGATAACTTCAGTAACTTCATTAAGAACTTGTGACACATTCTGAGAGGTATGTTACAGAATAAAAATAAAGCATTAGTAGGAGCTGTAGCAGCTTTAGTAAAACAGGTTCGTATACACCTCCCTCTTTTTTTGGCTCCTCAGAGCTTCCCTTTGCTTTTCCACATGCTCTTTGTTGCCCACTAGCTGGCAACCTAGCTCACACCAAAGCCTCAGTCAGTTAGGGTTATATTTAAAAAAAAAAACCAAAGCAAGCTTTCTTTTTGTTTGTATTTTCCATGCTTGTATTTTCCTTTTACCCTTAATCCTTCCTGTTCCTTTCATTATTTCTTACATTTCTTCTGCTCCACACCAATGATTGATTTACTGAAAGTATAGCCCTGCACTAGAGATGGCCCAAGGGAAGGAAGTTCTGGTTAGATTGTCACATAACAGCTCCAAGTGAGGTTCCAAGCTGAGAAAGCCTCCATTGATGAGTGTCCTAGGGAGCTGCTGCAGTGATCTCAAACAGTACAGCAGACTAAAAAGTACTTTTACAGACAGAAGAAATGCATCAAGACAGAGACAGTGCTCTTACTTTTAGTCTGTCCAGTTCCTGTAGCTCCTTATTAGTACAGGTGGCCGTGGGGGAATTTATTGCTCCACTTTGAGAGGATGTGCTGTCCTCACATTCGCTGAGTTGACGAGAGAGTTTCATGATGACTTCATCTTTAGCTTGAATAGTTTCCATCAACATTCCCAGCCGTTCATTGAGTTCTCCAACTTTACACTTCAAATTCTTGACTTCCTGCTGGAGACTATCTTTTTCCAGATTTAGCTTTTCAAGCTGATTATTGAGGCCCAAAATCTGGTCATCTTTTTGGTGCAACAGCTCTAATGTATCTTTGGGAACCCCCTCACAAAGGCGGCTTGCAAAGTATTTGTCATATTGGGAAGATCGGACTGTTTGCTGCAGAAGTCGAACAAGTTCCTGAGAATTACAAAACAACAGCAAAAAAACCTGATGAAATTTTAAGTTTCTAAATTTTATAGCACAGAAATCTAAGACTAAGCAAAATTAAGTTTCTGCAATGGGTTAAGACCTCATGCTAGAGTTTTAAAGAGAAAAGGAAACACTTTATGACATGATTTCTAGCAGGCTAACACCTTACAATGACTGGCCTACAGAGATGGCTTCAGTGTCCTTCACTGAGCTAAGGATCCTGCCTGAAATAGCTACAACAGGTTAAGGAAAAGGAGTGAACAGCTGAGGCCCAGCAGCTGTTGGAAGCTGAAAAAAGCCTTGCTTGCAAGAGAGGCATCCTGCTGTAGGGTGAACAGGAAGAGGCTCAAGCCCAAAAAGTTAACAGGAAATCACTACAGAATGGAAAAAGCAAAGGTAACTAAGAGCTCTCTTCTCTAACGGATGTGGAGAAAATAAAAGGAGGTAAAAAACAAACTCTGCTTTGTCAAAAAGGAAGTCTGTGAAAGGCTGTTTAGAAAGTCTTGCCACAGAAATGACCACCTAAGACACCATTTTTCTTCTTATTAAAACGGAAGCAGCTGTGAATGAAGTGTTGCACTAGACCAGTGATATTTCCCACAGCAGCAGGCTCAGAAACTCAAATGTACTCCTAGGAAAGATAATGCCTAAAATGAGTATAAATATGGGGCTCAGACTCCTTCTTTGGCTTCCCTTTGATCACCTCACACACAGGAAAACACAAATAGCAGAAGCAGCAGCTCCACACAAGATCTAAAATATTTTTCTTCTTAAAATGAGTAGAAGTTTTTAGATAAAAGCAAGGTATTGAATAAATTGGAGTTCTGAGGGCACACAAGCATGGCCATCATGTGAGTGCAGTCTATATACACACATTGTGGTTAGGCTTGTCTTACAAAACCCCTCCTGAGGAGAGAAAGAAGCCAGGTTTATTTCCTGCCCACTGCACTAGCACTGAAACAATCAAAAGACAAACAAAGAAAATCTGAAAGGAGAAGTTCCCAAGATATTTTATGTACATGCAGAAAAAGAAGCTATGACTATCAGCCAGGATCCTGGCAGACACCAAACAAGCTCACTTCAGAGACCAAGGAAGACAGATAAACCAATTATTGAACAGTGTGCAAAGGAAGTTTTATTCAGGGATCTTATCTTCAACAGATGTAAAAGATGGTCCTTCTGTTTCAAGACTTTTTGTAAATGAAAGTTGTTTTAGAACCATCATTTTATAACAACCAACCAGGTCTTAACACAGTGAGATGACCAGAAGGGTTAAACTCCCAATCACCTTCCAGACCCATTTGCTTTTGTGCACTTTGCCTGAAGGTTTAATTACCTTTTGGCTCAAAAGGTCTTTCTTCAGCTTCTCCAGCTCTTCCTGCTGGCTTTGATACTTCAGCTGCAGCTCAGAGAGCAGTCTGTTCCCACTGCCAGAGCAGCACTCTGTTGGGGAGGAGTCGCTGCTGCTGCGGTTTTTGCTTGATCCAATCATATCCTTCAAGGGGCGCCTTGCTTTGTGTGGAATGCGGCCAAAATCAAATGGAAAAGCTGAACTAGTCAGTCCTGCATAAAACAATTTCTTCTAGTTCGGTTCACTTAGTAAAAAGGCATTTCAAAGCATTCAGATTTCCTTAAAAAATATACTCATTAACATCAGACTTTAAGCAGCTTTCAAACCACTCAATACAATAGTGTTAAACATGCCTCATTTTCCAACTTGCTTCCTTTGGTGGGGAAAAAAAAGCTCAAAAATATTCTCCCCTCCCAAATAAATTAAATAAATTTGGCTCATAAATAATAAATAAATAAATCGCTCATAAATTAACACTTTTCATATAAATCATGAAGAGAATTTTACAATTCATTACAGAAAATAAAAGGTATCCGTAACTATGGCAAAGTCAACTTTGCTTCAAATAATCAGAGCAAAACCATCTCTGATATCACAGCCTACTGCTCCTGTAAGAGGATTCAATGTAAGGTTTCACCTCCACATACAGGATATTTTCCAACAGATTAAATCACTTGGATATCACCTAAGGTGATCTTAAAGAGATGTAAAAATATCTTGACAAGGTTATTCCAGACACTGGTCAAATCTGAGAACCAGTTACAATACACAGATGAGCTGCTGCCTCATGTCCATCCCTACTTGTGCCCCATTTCAGAAGCAAGCCAAGGTAACAGGTACATACACAGAGTCTAAAGGCAACTCTGCTTCAGTGGGTGACACCCAAGTGAGCAATTACAGACACCAGCATTTCCCTTTGCCTCCTTACTTTGCAAGTCATGTGACAAAACAAACCAGCAGCAAGCTCAGGAAATCCAAACCAGTGGATAACAAGGCTTTGTCTTTATTCTCTTGTATTTGAATGGCAGAGGACCCCAAACACATCCTAAGAAATCAATTTTTTAAAAAATAGTTTACAGAGCTCTGGATGTGTTTGTGAAGAAGAAGATAAGCTTCCACTCATCTCCTAGAGACAGCCATAACAAGGTACTCTGTGCTAGACAAGGTAAGGCATATGATCCCCTTCCTTCCTCCACTTCTACCTTTACTTCCTTCTGCCAGGTGTTTCCTTTTTTCTTCCAGTGCCATTGAGTCCTCCAAGTCTTTTGGGGTTGGATCCAGCAATTCCCACTCCTCAGTGGTGTAAAATATACTCCTGCGATTGTCGTTACTTCCTTTTCTTAAGGAGGACATGGAATTTCTGTGAAAAGGCAGCAGGAAAATGTGACAAATATTTCTCCATTTTGCATTATTTTTATAAGGGGCTTTTCACAGTTCAAACAGTGCAAACTAAAAATAAGCTACAAACACAGACAAAATCAATACCAAATAAAAGCTCAAAGAAAACAAAACATACACTACCAAATAGCACTTGCAATCAACAGCTAAATTCCAAGAACAGAAGAATTATTTTACTTCAATGCCATGGTCTTTTGCATCCCCCTGTTTTAGTTTTGTTTTTGCAGGGGGCAAGTACAAAACAAAGTTAGGATTTACAAGCAGCATCTCTTTATTGATCAGCTGTAGTTTAGAATTTTAGGGTAACTGCCAAGCATTAAACTGAACAGCATGCAGTCAAAACACATGTAGGTTATAGCTCCATACTGGGGATTAAGGCAAAACTTGGGATCATCCAAGAGACCTGCTGCAGCTGAACTGCTGATGACAAGACTCCTTTGCAGTTTTTCTTTTCTACGGTGGAACATGGCCAACTATCTGCAAGAACATTTCAGGGGCAGCCTCTGAATTCCAGCCAGGTAATTCTATAGGAGAACAATACATTTCCCAGCAGGATGAGATTACCTGACCCAGCTCCCCCACGACCATCACGCACTCAGGAAATGTCCACTCTAACATCCATGAGCATTAACATAGCTCAGTTATACATATACATATGTATATACATATACATAGCAAAGCCTTTGTTCAACTACATAAGAACATTCCAAATCAACACATATGAACCAGTTTAATATTTTTGCCATAGAACTGGAAATATATTTCGTCTCCCAGCATTTTCCACAGAGTCTGTGCAAGCCCACTAAGATGCTTTCACTCAATCATCCACATTCTCTCTTCAAAACTTAAGCAGAAAATAACCCATATTACACTTTCAAGATCATTTGATGATCCAAGCCAGTCTTTCAGCCTCACAAGAGATTTAACATCTCATCAACATGAACTCTAAGCCAATCATTAAGTAGTGCACAACTTTTATAATCTGATTAACTGATAAATATTTACAATTTAAAAATAATCCTAATGGTTATTAATAAAACTATTTTAGCAATCAATTTACAAGCTTGGCAAAGACTCATTTATGCTACAGATTTCATTTTCTTTCAGAAAGAATCATAATTCCTGTTGGGGGCAAGAAGCCTAATTTCTTTGTTCAGACATTGCACACAAATTATGTAGATCAAATTGGGCAATGACAGATTGGACACCCAATATCAGTGAGTGTCTCAGGAGGTGCCCCCTGGCCTCTCTACACCTCTTCTCCAAATGGTGCCTGATCTCTTACCGGGCAAAACTCCACATTCTCTCTTCTGTTCTCTGTGCCTGTTCTGCACTCACTCAGCCTTAACATTTAAAAGCCTGAACACCACCTTCTAAAGCTTGAAAAAACCACAAAGAACAAGCCAAGTGACTTTCAGAAAAGCTTCTTTAAAGAACTGCTGTTAGGCCCATGAAAAATCATAGCTGATGCTGAGTTTTGTGAAGCTTTTGCACAGGTTTGGTCAGGGCATTCAAGCAGCAGTCCTCCAAAGCTTTCTATTAGATTAAAATATGACAAAAGATTAAATATATAAATTTGGAAACAGCATTTATTTCCCTAACTACATTTGGACAACTTACACAAGAGCCAATCATATGATCTAATGGGTCTCTATTTTTAAATGTTTGGGGTTTAAGTCTTGTTTTTATGGTTATATAACTGGAGGTTACAGTAATTCAGTATGCTTCCAAATCTATATTCTGCATAAATAAGTAGGTGAGAGCAAGAAAATGAAAAAAAAAATCAAGCCTAAATGTCTGTATATATCAAAGTGTATTTTAAAAGTAGAGAAGCACATTTCAACTTGAATTACTGTAAATATATACACTGCTTAACTCCAAGATATATTTTTCTTCCCCTCTCCCCCCCATTGTTACATCACAACTGCTACCTAGGATGCAAATACAGCTATTATAGCAATATCTTCTCTGTCAGAGAGCATCACACTAAATGTGTGTAAATGTATTCAGGAGGGAGGACAAAGGCTTTTACTGAGACATCTACACACCTTAATACAAATTCATAAATATAAACCAAAAATGTGCTCACAGCAAGAGAGGAAACTCTCTGCAGTTTTAGACACACTTTGATCCATCCCCTAACACTGGGGCTGTAACTGATCAGCCCAGTAAGACACTGCATAGAGCACACATATTCCAAAGGCTGCCAGATCTTCCCCCATCCCAAATGGTACAGAACTGCTGGAGAAGGGAGGAAAACAACCAACCACAATACTAGGAAAAAACCCAAAACAACCCACAGCCAAAACCAGCACCATCTGGTAACCTCTCAGATCTCTGCACTAAACCAGAAAGCTTTAAAGGGGATCTGTTTAACTTTGCACTGCTGATGAAAATGAACATTTTCCTCCCAGCTCAAGAAGGACATGCTCTACATGCTGTAGCTTTTTTAACCAAAGCTACAGCTCTGCTTTGTGAGCTGCTCTGCATTAGCACTGTAACATGCTTTAAGCAGAAGTAGAAAATCCATCTATGTGGGCAAAGTGAACCACAAAATTCTTTGGAAAGAAACCAAATAGGAGAGCTGAAAACCAATGGGACTGCTTTCCTTAAAGCAATTAATACTAGAGAGTAAATTCATTGTGAGTGAGAGGTTTTGATGTTGTAGAGAAGGGGTCTGCCACATTTTTGCTCAGGAATTTGAACTACATCCACTTCAAATCTGTGCCCACTTCAAATGTGTTTTCATTTCTTTTAAGAAGAAAACAAAACCCAAGGATTTATATTGGTTTGATTTTCATCACCAAAAATAGTTTCTGTGCACTGAGTACAAGGACTAATACAATGCTGGGAATTGATTGCTCCATGAAAAAGCAGCAGTGGCTGAGAATACAACTCAACCTCAACAACCTCTGGGGTTCAGAGTGCAAAGCCATCACTGGAAGTGCTGTACAAGACTTTTCAGCTATCAGTGATGCTACACAATAACGCTCCCTTAAACCTTCAAACAGTAAATAAAGAGTCTGTTTACTTGAAGAGATACAACAAACAAACCCACCCCATCACCTTCCATCATTCTAACAAGTTCCACTGACCACACAGCAATGTAGGAAATAATCTTGGTCAGGAACTACCAATCTCATGGGAACTCTTTGTCCCAGGTTCAAAACTTACTTGATCTCAGTGCTCCATTGTTTAAGTGAGAAATTGATGGCACTTCCTTGGACTGGTGCAGGCTGGGATGCTGCCTGTTCCCCCACCAGGTCTGTAGGAGAAGTCTCCACAGCTAGAATATTTCTAGCTCTCTCTGCTGAAGCATTTTGATTTAGGATACTTATATCTATATTAAAAGAAAAAAGAGAGAGAGAAAAAATAAACATATCTTCAAAAAGTAAAAGAATATTGGCTCTGTAAAGTCATAGACTGCTAAGCCTGCTAGTGACATTGCTCAGGGCTTACTTTAAATTGCTAAAAACAAAAAACTTTATAAAACATTCAGTTCTAATGAATCTTATAAATCACAAAACTTCTCAGTCAGATCTCACTGTGGCCACATACTTTTGATAACAGACAGGACCTGTGTGTGATGCTTACACAGCATTATTTCATGAGTGAGCGACAAAATAGGCAATCAGAACCAAGTCCAGAACAGTGTCACAAAAACACTGACCCAGCTCTCATCCTGCAAGTTATTCATCCTAAAAGTGAGGCTGCTGCTGCAAGTCAGTGACCTTCCCAGCCCTGAGGCAGTGCTGTGCAAGGCCAGGCTGGGCACTGCCAGAGCCAGGAATGCTGGCACAGCTCTGCAGGACATCAACACCTCCTGCACCAGCGAGGGCTCCTGAATGCAGCTCCTCAAGCCAGCCCAGGCAAATCTCCTGTGCCCTGGAGCAAGTGGGGCCCCATGGTCAGGCCATGCAGAGCTGCACAACAGTCCTGCACACCCACAGGCTCCCAGCTGTATCTCCCAGCAGCTCCAGAGCTGGCAGAGCTGCACAACAGCCCTGCACAGGCTGACCCACAGCACACAGGGCTCCAGCACATCACCCTGGCAAACACAACCTGCAGTGCCTGTGCTACCTCTGTGCTTCCATTACTCTGGAGAGCTGCTTTCTCCCTCCAGGAGGCAGAGGGAGGAAAAAATCCAGAATACAGAATATACTATGAGTAGCAAAAAGCCTTAGAGAGAAGCATAAAGTGGTTTACAGCCTTCTACAAACCCTCTGGAAAGGCAAGTTAAACAAACCCAAATGCAATTTTCAGAGTCTTGATATAATTCAAAAAGTACTGAAGTGGATTAAAGATTTTTTGACGACACTCTCAGACTTGATTCAGCATTTATATTAGCAAGTAACACATTGGATGGGCTCTGACTTAAATAAAACCCTAGGAAATTATGATACCCTTTTTTATCACTGGTGAGTCTTTCAGCCTTTGCTCTGACAATTGCTTGGCACCAGCAGAGACCATCTTTAAGCAAACCCTACCCTCCAACTACCCAGCAGGGGGTTACTTTTACCAAGTATCAAAGATTAGAAGTAGAAGGAACATTCTGTGATAAAGAATATGAAATATTAAAGATCTCTGACACTAGGAATGTCTCAAACCCTTGAAAAATGGTATCTGACACAGAAATGTATCATGTCATGTTTCAAATAGAGGTACAAGTTACACTGCCTTGATTTTTATAAACAGATACTTCAGGGCCTTATCAGCCAAAGGGAATTCCAAGTTCTTTTGCACTGTGGCTGTTCAAACTAAGCACAGTTCAGCTAAAATAGCTTAGATAAAACTAAACATGGGATTATATTTACTGTCTAATGAAGAGGAAAGAGAATAAGTAGGTTTTAACTATAAAATAATAATTAAAAACAAAACCAAACCCAACTCCCTTTCCACCCCCCAGAAAACCCAAACATCCCAAAGGGGGAAAAAAAAACAACCCAAGCCACAACAGACAGACAAAAATTTCATGGACACTCAAAGCCAAGGTGCAATACTAATATTCTGCCTTTACACTTACAGCTTGTTTCATCTTCTACCTGTGTGATTCTGCTAAGTCCTTTTAGAGGATGGTCCAGGTAAAGGAACTGCTCCAGAGCTGAATTCCCAACAAATGCATTTCCCCTCCCAGACATGCCAATTGTCTGAATGTGGCACCCTGAGGTTGCTCACTGGACATCATCCCCTGCCCACACATCAATATCATAAATACATGGCATTGCATATTTTATTAATGCAAATTAAGAATGGAAATCATTGAAACTACAGTAACATTTAATCAATTTCAAGAAAAAATAATAATCCCACACGGTATAAAGAATAAATAATTTAATTGATTTCCATGGTAGTAAAGCACCTCCACGACAAATCCTGCAGTGTAATTATTGTTAATATGCAATTTCCCACATCCCACTTTGATAAATACTTTGAAATATTTTTCATTATGTTGAATGTTCTTAAAAACCTTTCAAGGCTGATCCACAAAGCTGTATCTAGCTCCATGCATCCCAGTTAGTCCAGATTTCTGAACAGGGAGGGGAGAGGCCAGGGGAGGACAGAGGCAAGGCTGCAGTAAGCAGCTCTGGGTTTGGACTGAAGGCAGACTACTTCCCCATCTAAAACATTTGTGATAGCATCTGTACTTGAGCACCAGCAAAATAAACCAATTTCTGTGCTGCAGTATAAAGCACAACACTGCATGCACATTCAGTTCTTAAAAAAAAAAAAAAGAAAAAAAAGCCACAAGACACATATCTTGGTCATCAACATGAAACCAGAGCCTTAGAGAATCCCATAACTCTAGAAGAAACTCCTGAAGTACTTGATTAAAAAGAAGGAAAAAGCATCAATCATTCTGGCTATTTGCATTTTCCCCAAAAGGAATCCCTACTTAAACACTTCAGCTGATGATAAGAGTTATCACTGGGATTTGTCCTAGAAAATGAGATATTCTAGATGCAGCTCCAAACTCTACATCATGCAGTTGAACTGCAGGCTACCCCTGAGAGGGATGGGCCTACTCAGCCCGTGCATGTTATGTTGACATTCCTTGTCGTGGATATAACAACAACAGTAATTTGAATTAAAAAAAAAAAAAAACAATACATGAAGAGGCTCAGCTGGCTTATCCAGAAAGCCCCTAATGACTTACTGAAAAAAATCAGATCAGTGATGAAACAACTGGATGTGATGCAAACAGGTGCTGCAGTCACAGAGGCTTGTTTCACATTGTACCCAAGCTCTGAGGGAAGTAGCACAAAAAGGAACAGATTCTGTGGCCAAGTTACACATTACAGTTGGTGTGATCCAACACTCTGCTGCCAAGAGGGCAGGCCTGTCTGCTGCTTTACTCTGCCTTCCTGTATTTGGTTGCTGTGCCTTGTTCCCTCCCATCCACCAGCTGTGCAATCACCTGACTGCACACTGAACATATTCCACTTGTCAATCCAGCAGAAATGAAAAAAAGTGCTCCTTTCTGGCTAACATATGACCTCAACCTACTCAGCACAGGGTCAGTTAAACACAACAAAAAAGGGAGCCTGTGCAGCAGAGAATGAGAGGCTAAAGGCAGAAAGACAAAGGGCTGAAAGAGCCAAAGCCTGTTCCCTTTTGCAACACTTAGATTTTTGCCCACCAATACACGTGCTCTGCATCTGCATGGCTTGACAAGCTGCTACCCAGACTGGCTACTGCCAAAAAAAGGGGTCTCAAACCAATGCACCTGGCATTCCCAGCAATTCTCTTGGGCTTATCCTGCCATTCACCTGTCCCTAGAGCAAACCACTTCTGGAGACTACCCTGGCCAAAAAACTGACCTGGAGAAGAGGCTGATGGCTGCTGCCTGCAGACCCTGCACTAGCACAGGGCAGGGCCAGCCTGCAGCAGCTCAAGGGCCGGGCTCTGCTCTCAGCAGGAGCTGCCTGCAGCGCCTGCCAGGCCCAGCTGAGCCCCCAGCAAACACCTGTGAGTGGGGCCAGCTGTGCTGAGCAGGCAGCCACAAGCAGCACATTCTCTCAAAGGACAGAATGCGTTAGAGGACAACACTAAAACAGAACCTGAAACTCAGGAGGGGACAAGGTGTGACAATAACAGCTCAACACTGCTGGGTTTACAGGGGAGCAAAGTGACATCAACCAAATGTGGCATCTGTTGATGAAATATGCCTGACCACAAGACTGCTTAAACCCAGGAGAGCCTTACTAATGCCTAACTTGGCACAGAATTGGATTTTACTCAATCTTATTTATGGACAACAGAAATCAGCAAGGAATCCATTTCTGTAGGGACTGAGGAACAAAACAATTCACAAGTGCCTGTGCAATGTAGTAAAAAATGCAGAGTAACTCTGTATAATGTTGATAACTCTGACACTAGTGTAGAATTATGTTTTCCTTGCCTAAAGGTATTTCACAGACTGAACTTCACTTATGTAACATCAGTGCAGACTGTCTTTCAGTTTTGAAGGCACTGCATTTTTATCAAAGTCAGACAGATCCACCACACCATACCTTTTCAGGAACAAAGCATGGTCATCCAGAATGCAAAATATATCTGTTCCCATTAAAAACTGAACTTTACATCTCAGGATATTTACCATACTAACTTTTTAAGATGTTGCAACCACTAAAAGACAACTTTCCTAAGCTTAATGAAACCTAGTTGTAAGACTACTCAATTTTATTTCATTTCTAAAAGTCTGTTTTTCAAGAAATCAACAGATATTGTAAAGGATATAAAATCACATTTATGTTAAATATTGTAGCATATGCAAAGTTTACACAGAGTTACTGATGAAAAGATGTGAAAAGGCTTTCTTAAGGCAGTTGTGTACCCCAGTGCAACACGTGGTGTTGATGAACTGACACTGAGGAGAGCCGTGCCCTCTGTTGTCACTCAGGTTCCCAACGTACCAGGGTTGTCTTTGGCAACGAGCCCTTTGGAGAAGTCACTGGGCGTGGGGGAGGTGCGGCTCTCCAGGTTGTGGCAGTACTCCCACCTCTTCTGCTGCAGCTCCTGGAGCCAGTAGGTCGTGTCCTGCCGAGTCGCAGCCTGCAGGACACGGGAGCAGAGCGCTGTGAGACCCCTGCAGGCCCTTGGAATGAGCACAGCCATCCCAAGTGCAATAATAAACCCCACACCTGTATGCCCCTGTACATGAGCACAGCCATCCCAAGGGCAATAATAAACCCCACACCTGTATGCCCCTGTACATGAGCACAGTCATCCCAAGGGCAATAATAAACCCCACACCTGTATGCCCCTGTACATGAACACAGTCACTCCAAGTGCAATAATAAACCCCACACCTGTATGCCCTTGGAATGAACACAGTCACTCCAAGTGCAATAATAAACCCCACACCTATATGCCCTTGGAATGAACACAGTCACTCCAAGTGCAATAATAAACCCCACACCTGTACACCCCTGTACATGAACACAGTCAGCCCAAGGGCAATAATAAACCCCACACCTGTATGCCCCTGTACATGAGCACAGTCACTCCAAGGGCAATAATAAACCCCACACCTGTATGCCCTGTACATGAACACAGTCATTCCAAGGGCAATAATAAACCCCACACAGATCAGCAGCAGATCACCAAGGTACCATCACTCAAAATCAGTAGGATTTTAAAGGAATAACCACAATGCACCTTGTGGTCACATACACATCCATGATTTTCAAGCCAGAATTTTTCATTAGAAGTAGTCTCACGCATTCCTTTTCTTCAGTTTTACACTCAAACTTTAGAAAACGTGGCAGCATCTTATATTTTACACACAAAACACTGTTTGAACATATAGCTACAAATCTATATTATTGGAAAAATTCCCATACACATTCCGGAAGATTCCCATTTTCTTTTAACTTGCTTTCTTACCAGCAGAAACCAACAAATGAATAATGCACTGCAATGCCTCTTACTTCAATGACTAAATCTACATACTGTATTTCCTGATGATACCATGAGCTAACTACCTTCTATAGAAAAATCATATTTAAAACAAAAGAAAACCATAATCCAACATTAATGCCTAACCTACAAGACTACAGGCTGTATGTGCAGTAAGTGAGGAAGAACTCAAACATACCTTGAATCAGAGCTCTAAGTCATTTCAAAGCACATGAAATGACAATATACAAATACCAAGAAGAGATAAGTGAAGGCATCTGACACTGCAGGTGCTCTCATGGAAAAGTAATTGTTATTTCAACATACCTCTCCAGCTGCCAGTCTAGGACAAGCACCTGACTTGGTAACATGGACTGTTTAGGAACAAAAAAAATTAAGACACTCCTCTAACTCCTCTGGCTTGTTAGCACATGGAGTGCTTATCTTTTAGCCGGCCTTTCTCCTACCTCCTCCCAAAGTGCATGACGGCATTATCAGTGGAAAAGATGACTATGTTCACTCCTTAAAGACAACCTAATTTCAAACAGTTTTGTATTTTGTTCCTCAGAAATTAAGAGGGCACCTGTGCAAGGTACAGCTGCAAAAGAATGGAGAGCAACAAACAACACATATTTACATATAATGGCATACAGTAAGTGCTGCATAAAGCACAGCAATGGCACAGAATTGTCTACATTTCCCACATAAGAACACTTCTGGTCTAGTAAAATTGAAGATTCATTGGCCATTATATTTTGGCCCCAAGAGCAGCTAATCACAACACAAAGCATAAACAGCACGGCAAACAAAAACTAATGCCTCCCCAGGGCGCTCTCTCTGGTTCAGCAATTTGTAATCTCAGTTTAATCATGAGAGAGATGGATTTTTATTTTACCTTTTGGCTCTTTGTACCCCTATGAGCTTTAACACCCATGACACCCTACAGCAAATGGCTCCAAAGGACCATTCAAGGAGATTAAGCAGAAAACCTCAGTTATTCCTGAAGCTGCTGCTCCAGCTCCTTTCAGTACATTATGCACATGGCAGGATACAAGATATATAAATCAAATAAACACTCATAAATCAAGAAGTGAAACAAACAAGTGACACATGAGAACACTGCAGAGTCAGTCGGTAAGAAAGATATGTAACCAAGATACTTCTAATCTGAAATGGAAATCACCTTCATGTATTATTTTTTGCTTACTCACAGGAAACCAGAGAAAACCATTTCCCTCATAAAAAAATACATAGGGTAAAGAATAGTTCAGACTCTGGGCAATGCCAATCCCCACAGCCACCTCTGGCAGTTTGGGAATGACCACCACAGGAGCAGGTTTTTAAGCCTACAGACTACAGTCACTTTTTGCCAGGAGTAAACATCTCCCCTTCTACTCCTAGCACTGAAGCATTTCCTTTGGAGCTTTAGCCAGTGGCAAGTCTTCAGCTCTGGTAAATATGAGAGCTTATACTTCCTTCAGAGACACCTGCTCACAGGCCATGTAAAGCAATGTTTTACTGTGCTCCAGCAAAAAACCACCAAGAATTCAAAGAGCTTCCACCAACACAGGATGCAGCGCTTACGTGGTTCTCTCTGCTACCACAACACAGCTAATGAGAAAACCCACCTGCAGTCAGTCTAAGTCATAGCTACAATTACCTTCTGCCCATGACTTCTTGAACTTCATGAACCTCTCTCACCATTTGTTCTGCTCCCATCTCACCAATCACCCTCAGAGAGCAGTGAATCAATGTTCCTGGAGCTGCTCCTTGCTGCTTTCCAAGTCCCAGCTGCATGAGGCCCACTCAGCTCCCAGGGAGGCGGCTGCACACAGGGCCAGGCAGCCGTGCCCGCCCTCCAGCACAAAGTGCCAAGGCAAAGCAGCACAGGCTTCTCACGCCCCTGCTTTCAGTGATTTCCCCAAGAATTACTGCATGCCCTTCTGCTGCTCCCAGCCTGTTACCTTGCCTTCTTTTCCTCCTATACGCAGTCCTCCTCTTCTGGAGTCTTCCTCTCCCTTGGAACAGTTTTGGCTGACTTTATTACAGGCATCTCAGTTATTTACAACTAAAAGAATATCCTAAAAATCTCTGTTAAAATTAGTTTTGTTTAAACAAAATTAATCATTTAAGCTGTTTTTGAAATAGACTGTTTAAAAAAATCAAAACAAAATAAAACCAAGAACCACCATAGAATATTTAAGTCTTCATCTTCCCCTAATCATAAAGATCACAAATTTCGAAACATATTTTTAAATTCACTTTATCTGTCAAAGAAAGGAACACTCCCATGCTTGCCCATTTCTCATGACTTTTACTAGTATTTGGCTACTGCCTACCACAAGAGCCAAAACATTTAATTAAGCAAAGTAGCAATCAATTTCACAAAAAGTTCTTATAGCTACTAAGGTATTGCTAAGGTGCTTTCTTACTGCAGAGCCATGCAGTCACATTTTAATGGATGCCCTTCTGTGAGGAGAAGAAAAACTACCATGAATGTCCCCTGAACTGGGGTGAAATAAGGTATTACTGTAAGTGTACTGCTGCAAACTTACAGGCAACACTAGGAGTAAAAGACACTCAAGTGAAGAGCCATACAGCACCATGTAATTCTCAACTTAAGCAATGGAAAATTAGTGTAATTTAATTAAAAATATTCCCCTAAATTCTTCCACTAAGAATGATGTAGAATTGTCACCTTCTGATCCAGACATGACAGAGAAGAATTATTTGAGGAAAACATCCATGGACTGCCACTGGACACACTGGTGGAACACGTATGCCAACATCAAATACTTTAAAGGAAGAGTCCAAAGAAATGCAACAAGCAGACCTCACATTTTGAGAAATCCCATGAAAATTCTGGCTACATTTCTGAACACAGACAAACTCTCCCTCAAGCTATTCTGTAAAAAGGGAACATCACCAGAAAGTTTGCATTTCTTAAGATTTACTATTCCTGCTATGCTCAAACAGCAAATCTGAAGCCAGATGGCTTCTTCTGGAGGGCAGCCCAACTTTTAATTAAAGCACTGCAACCACTAACCAGCAAAGTTTGGAGCAAGAAGCATCAGCTCAGGCAACAAACCACCCTCGGTGCTGAGCTCCCTCCTCTGCTGTGTCAGGCCCTGCAGCAAAACTGATCGAGCTCAACATCACTGATCACTGACAAATTACAGCATCTGCTCCTGAGCCACTCTCAGCTCAGCAAGTTTGGGGTCCAGTACGTTCAAGCATCAGGGCCCTGAAATCTCTGAAATGTTTGCACTTGGCCAATAGCCCAGAGAATTTTTTTCCTTTCACAACTCTGAACAATTTCTGTTCCACTCCCAATTCACCACTATTCACAGAGAAGTGACCAGACACACAGTCCAGCATCACTGGCCAGAGTTCCTTTGGTTCTGAAGCAAGCAAAACATATCACTACAAGACACTGCTTTAAAAATAAATGAGAAATGCCACCTTTGTTAATTTTTATATATTCATAATGTTAATTATTTCCCCCCTTAATGCAAGGCCTTGCTGTGCAAATACAGCCAAATGTTCATTTGATAGTATTTACAGCATCCTAGTGTTACAGGACATATTTGCAGGATCAGTATATGCATGCCTTTCCATGAAAATATTCTCAAACATAATTTATCCATATTCATAAAGTACACCATTTTCTGTGCTCCTTGACCTAAAGGGATGGTATCTGTTATTTACTTAAATGGAAAAGATTTTTACACACACTTAGCTTCTTCTGCACCTGTTGGAAATGTACAGCAAAAACCACAATCATACAAGTGGCAGGCTGGTTACCTACACCTCTAAAATATGAACATTTTGCTTTATTTGCTGTAAAGGCTGCAGTATATTTTTTCCAAAATTCTTATCTGGGCAAAAAAGCTAGAGTACATCCTAGAGTTCTCAGCTCCCAATACCTGACAAAAGGCTGAGCAATCAAGATGATGGAATCATTACACTAGCACGAAACTGAGGCATGATAAGAAATAATGCATTCCTCAATAGCATCATCATTTCAATCTGGAATTCCAGCAGCTTGTTTTTTATTGGCCTTCTTAGTCTGTTACACTGAATGGGAAAGGCCAGATCACAAGATGTGGAAATTTTGAACAAACAGCAAATTGAGGAAAACAAAGCATGTGAATTACAGGCTGAAGAATACATTTCACTTGACTTTATTTCTCGTGCCCTGTGTGTAATGTTTTCTTGATAGAAAATCCCATTTGCTTTTAACAGGGGCTGGATTGGAGGGGGAGGGAGAGGGGTTGGGTTGTTTGGGTTTTTTCATTTACCATCTTGAATTAATTTGCAATTCTACCTAAGTTAGCTGAGGATGCTTTTAAAGGCCTTAAAGAGTTATCATGCTGGACTGAAGAAAATTAATTTCAGCTTCAAAAACGGCCACAAAATGCCAGATGGTCCTGCAATATCCCTTAAGATTTTCATTAACTCTTTCTTTACTATATAAACACCTACAACATAACATCATCTTTATGTACAATTATGTGGCTGCTTTAGGGCATCACAACACAAAATTATCTTTTTCTGCTAATTGCAGAAATTAATTTGACTTTCTTAACTGGCACCATTTCTCAATCCCCATAAGGGAAACATGAAGAAAGTTCCCAATCTATGCACGTTCTTTCCTAGAGAGCACTGGAAAAAAATTAACACATAAAATATGGGCAGAGTAGCAACATCACTGACCAAAAGATCCAAAAAAAGAAAAAATGAAAAAGAAACCCTCCATGTCTTACATCTGTGTATCAGTGTTGAGGATGATTTGTGTCTTCATGACTGCAGAAGACATCCAAGGCTGCTGCCAAAGTACTGTCTGACAGAAATGCTATGGCACATAGCATTTCACACTGCAATCTTTATCACAAATCCTGCGTTTCTCAACAAAACCCCTCCTGTTCAAAAGGCACCCCCAACACAAAACTTTTCTGAAGATCTCCATGTAAAATCACAAAT
Organism: Zonotrichia leucophrys gambelii; assembly: GCF_028769735.1. Lineage (NCBI taxonomy): Eukaryota > Metazoa > Chordata > Aves > Passeriformes > Passerellidae > Zonotrichia > Zonotrichia leucophrys. Next base: position 5,069,876 of record NC_088180.1, on the reverse strand, counting down.
CACTAGATGCTAATTAAAACAATGAAACCTCTTCAAACTATTGAAAGCAAAGCTTAAACCAAGTGTGCGGTTTTAATGTTCATAACTCAAACACTTGGGCTATAAAGGCAGATTCATTGAAAGCAGTAAAATCTTTTACAACTATACAAAGGTAGTTTTTACGTGCAACTGACTACACTGCTTTTACCTAAGCAAATACTGTTAAAATTATTATTGTATTAGTTTCCTAGGTAAATAAATTTCTTATTCTCTAGTAAAGCATGTTAATGAGTCAGTATTTTGACATTTATACTCATCAAAACAGAATGCTGAAAGCTTGACACAATCATGCTCCACAGTCCCAGTAGGTATCATGACTGCTCAAATCTCCACTGTTAAATAAGTATGTAAGAGGTATTTTCCAGTATTCAATAGGAAGTTCTACTGCTTAACACTTAGTGGATTATGTTCTAATACTGTTTCTCAGAAAGTACACAGTTCATGTGAAAAGTTACATTCTATACAGAAGAACACTCTTTGAAGGACACATATCTGCCTTAACAGAATTCAAAAACAATAGATTCTCAGAATAATTTATTTCTTCTTAACTGAGTCAAAATGGTTTCCCTGTTGGTTTTTTTTCCTAGGCATGACAATAGAGGAAAAATATCTTAAATAATCCAAACATTTACCTCTTGTCCTACGAAAATCTGAGTCCTTGAACAGACAAGGCGATAAGCAGCTCTGCTACTATGAGGAAACAATTCTCCCTCCTCTTCCTTCCTCCCAAAGCAGCCTAGACGCAGACTCCTGCCACGCATCATCTTTTCAAAATAAACACTCCAAAACTGAAACCCGACCACTCCCTCCAAACTTCCAAAACCTCAACCCGTCAGATTTCCTCGGAATTTTTTTTCTGCCCAGACGATTCCAGAGAAGCCACTCAGCCCATGCTCAGTAGAAGCATTTCCTCCTCAGAGGAGGAGCACGGAAAACACGAAATCGCAAAGGAGAAATTCGCAACTAACAGGCAGCTGGGGCCAGCCCGGTACTGCCGATCTCCGCGGCGTTTGCGAAACAGCACCTTCCTTCCTAGAGCAGCCCGCACGGAGCGGCGGAGGGGCCCCGCCGGCCGGGGCGGTGCCGCGGGCTGAGGGCACGGGCGGCACCGGGGAGGGGGCCGGGGCCGGAGCGGCGAGGGGTCCCGCCCGCCCCGGGCCTACCTTGAGAACGGTGACGGCCCCGCCGGGGCTGTGCACCTCGAAGGCGGTGAGCTCGTCCCCCGCAGCGGCCGCGCCGGCCTCGGGCTGGTGGTAGCTGAAGCAGGAGGAGGCGATGTCCAGGTGCCCGAGGGGCAGCGGCTCCTGCGGCCCCTTGAAGTAGTAGAGGTAGCAGCGGCGGGGGTCGAACACGAACCAGCGGCTGCGGAAGCCGCGCAGGGGCCCCTTGCCCGACAGCTTCTGCAGGTACCCGCAGAGCTTGGGGGTGCCGGGGCCGGGCTGCTCCCCGGCCAGACCCTCCTCCCCCTCCGAGCCCGCCGCCGGCATCGCCTCGCCCGCCGCGGACGCAGCCCCGGGGCCGCGCAGGGAGCGGGGACGGCCCGACCCGCGCCCGCCGCCTCTCGGGACTTGTAGTGCGGTGCGGGCCCGCCCCGCCGGCCCCGGCAGCGCCGGCACCGCGCCCGCCCCGGCCGAGCGCGGCTCCCGAGCGCAGCCCCGCCGCCGCCGCCGCCCCGGCCCCGAGCCCCGGCTCGGCCCTGCCCCAGGAAATCGGCCGCTGCTGACGTGGGACGGCGCTCCCCGCTCCGCACGCACCGTGCCGGGCTCCCGTGCTGCCCGGCTCCGGCACTTTTCTGACCGAATCAAACACAGTTTTCCAAATCATACCTTGGCCTATGATCAGATTAAACCCTTCTGTTGTAGTCTCATGTAGTCTCCTATTCTGAATCCTATCCCTACCCGGCGTCGCAGCAGTGCGAAAAATAGATGGAAAATGAAGGCGCATCACTGGGTAAAAAGCTGTATTTTACAGGGATTAGGCTTGTGAATGACTACAGACCAAACTCTTTTCTTTTTTTTTTTTTTTTTTACTGAAACGCCTAGCACGTTTTGGGCTCTAGGGAACTTCTGGTGTTAATAATAAGGAACTTCTAACATAGGAAATTTGACTGTGAAGACACCAGGCTACCACAGGGAGGTACACGTAACTTCATTTCTCTGAGTGTTCGGAGCACAGTATATGTGTGTTTCCTTTAAACATGCCTAATGCTCTGATACTAATACAGAAAACAGGCTGATGTGGCATAATCATCCAAAAATGGGAGGAGATTGTTCCATGTTTAATGACATACAGCTTTTCATTCTCACCCTTAAATACAGCAAGGAAGGTTTGCTGTCAAAATAGTTGTTGAAGCTAATATGTGCTATGGTGTTTTTATCAGTACAATGCTATTTATGAAAGAGCATCTGGCTGAATTTTGACAGTTTGGAGGTTCCAGTTACCCAGAAATCCTAAATTCTCCAGAGCTTCTCATTCTGTCCTCATTTTTAAATGCCTTCATTTCTCATTAAAAAGTAACTGTCTCATCAGAAAATATTTTCATTCTGTGGTAAAGCATATAAAGGATATAAAGCACCTGAGTATTTTTATGGTTACTGCAGCATTGCTCAAGTCCTCCCCTGTGGCTGCCACCTCCCGACCAGAAATGCGCCAAGTGAGGACACAGCCAGTGTTCTGCTGGCAGGAAAACATGAGTGATTTGTTACAGAAAATGAGGTCGGGAAATTCCCTCCCCAGTCAACTCACATGACATAAGTGGGATCTACTGAAAGATTACACATTGCAAATTAAGGCTAGACATTTTTCTTTTGAGATTCTTTTAGTAAATGTGGACAGTAAGAAGGGTTGATCCTGCTTTAATAACAGGTCAATAGTGTTTCTTGCACACGTACTGCTCAGTCTCTTCCTCCCCAAATACAAAGTATTCATCATGCTCTTTGTTGCCAAGTGTCGTTTGCCAGAGCATGAGTTACAGAGGGGAAACACGGATTCCCTTTGGAAGCTGCGCTCCCTTATCTCAGCCATTTAGACAAGCTGAAGTGCCCCGGCACTTGTCCCTGATCTGTTACATTATCTCATCGGTGTACTGAAGTGTGGCCTTGTTCTCTGTCAGCTGAGCACCCATGACTCCTGCTGGCTATCAGTGATTACATCCTGCAGCAAATCAAAGAATCACAGGATCCCAAATCCTCAAAACTTTTGCTGTCAGTACTTCTCTTTTTAAATTTTCTGTTTAGCTTCCTTACTACTCTCATAGCAGGAGAATCCCCTAATTTCACAGCTGATTTGTGTAAGCATACAGTTCCCCTTGTTGGGAAATAAGTTCCTTATTTCATGTATGCACTTTTTCACAAACAGATCCAGATGTGGCCTGGCAAATAACAGCAACTTATCTCTAGTTGCTGTGGTGAATTAAATGAAAACAATACATTTACCTGCTTTTTCCTTTCATGTCCAGGATGCATAGATGACATTCTGTTGCTAACAAATGTCTAGAAAACAACTAAAAATAGCACATCACGAGGCAAGATTTCCCTCCTGGCCAGAGGCCAGAGTCAATGAAGCTTTTGGTGTGCACAAAACTCCTAGGCATAATGCAACAGGCAAGCCAATGTTACACACAGTGAGACAGTCATTATACTCCTAAAAGGACCACAAAGCTTGTCAAACATGAAAATACTTGAAATTCCCTTTTATTCTGCTGCGGTTTTCTCTTCTAAAAGTGAACTAGTATTTTAGTTATAGCATTTTTGGCATACAAGGCAAAAAAATCCACATGAAAAATAAAAATCTATTTACTCTCAAAAAGTTGACACTGGTCTAACTTGTAATAAATGTAGTGACTTTTTCTTATAATGAATATGAGCATTCATGGTTCCTGAGTAAGTCCACATTTATTCTTGAAAAAAGGTAAATATGCAAGAAAAAAGGAAGTCTATCATCAATATGGAGGCAGAAATGATACAGCTTGTGTCTGTGCCAGGCTCATGCTGTCATCTTTACAGAATTGCAGGAAATATGGATAAATAAAACAGCATATCTGTACTGTGCTTTTGATTAAAGTGAGATCATAGCTCCAAAATTAGAGTGGCTGAGAGCATACACTACTTCTTTCCACAATGCCTATATAACTTAGATCAAAATTACAAGATGTTTATATAGCTTGAGTTGTAACATATCAATATAACCTAAAATATTTATATAACCTGATATCAATATAACCAAAATAATTATTTTTATATATCTATACAACCTGAATCATTACTTTTTATACCTGTATAACCTCAATCATAAATTGTGCACCTATATAACCTGATATAAATAACTTCCTATACAATGCAATGGTTAGTATAAAATTAACTAGTTGCTTAATGCTGAATAGAAAAAAAAAAGAAGAAAAAACTCACCAGGTGGATAGCTTTAGAGATAGATAAGTATAGTACTAGTGAGAAATTGGCAACTGTAAAGCCAATTATCCACAAAACAAAGAATTTAGGCCTGTTAAGACCAGACAGACCAAGGAACACAGTAACTGTGCATGCTCTGCAGACAAAGTTGAGAAGTTGAGATGGGAAGATGGCCTTGGAAGCATTCATCAAAGACCCCTGACCCTCAAATTGGGGAGGAGCAAGCACAGTGCAAAGTCTAATAACCATGAGATCATACTATATAAATTAGCTCCTGTGTGTATGTGCCGATGTTTTAGTGACACAGTAAGACTAAGAACTACTGTATAAATACACCACAGCATTTGGCAAGGGTGGGTGAGTTAGGTGGAGCTATCCTCCTCACCACCAGCACTGCAATAAACAAATACCTGCTCTGTAGACATTGCTCTATGGGGATTTATTTCCAGCCTATCTTTTGGGCATCACAGAAAGCAAAAATTACTCTCTTGTCTGATATCTTCTGACAAATAGGGATTCCATTAGAGATGAACCCCAGAGTTTTTCAGAGCTCACACAGAACATCCATTGGTCTTTTCTTTCCAGAGCAATGGAACTACAGACAACTGCCCCTCTCCATTCCTGTCCCACACAGCATCAGCCCAAAGCTGCATGCTGAGATGTGGGCCAAACTGTTACTTTTACTCCATTTTAACAGACATTTTGCAGGTTCCTGCAAAATGTAATCTATGACTGTCACTGCCAAGGTCAGTACTGTCACCCTGCTATAGCCTATGCACAGTACTTGCATATTCTATCACATATTATTTTGAAGGCTGAATGGTTTTGGCCTACTGTTATTTAAATTATTTGGAGGTGGAGAATGAGAAAAACTTTCCTAAGCTTTTTCTTTAACCAATAAACAGGCAAAGTATTTTTTCAAATGACTGTTTCTGATGCAGTCTGACCTGTCATTCTACATCCCCCTGCCTCTCAGTCACCACACAGTCCTGAAGAACATCACAGTATTACATTTCCAGAATAGACTCTTTCCTTCTATGCAAACAAGTCAGCCAAACAATTACATGGGCTGTTTTAAGTGCTAGCAATGTCTCATTTTCCAGCATTATTCTTTAAGCACTAGATGGTGCTCCATTCCTCTTGCACATTCACCATTTGTGTTCCCCACTCAAATTGGAAAAGGATACAAGCTGTGGATAAGCTGGGAAGCTTAGCTGCACTTTCTGATTCAGTAGGAAAGATCTTATTTAACTTCAGTTAACTGTCTCATCTAACACCAGTTGACTACATGACAACATTAATACATGAGTTTACTTTTTTTTTTTTGCTGTAATTGCACTGCATTTTAGCAAGTACTCTTCACTATGAAAAAGCAACAATATACAATTCAGTGAATGGCAGTGTTGATTTCTAGCTGGAAATCTGTAATCTGACTTGTGAAGATATCCAGGCAAGTTGGCAGTTGTGTAGAAGAGAAAGAGTCAAACTAGACCCCTTATGAATAGAAAAGGAGGAATTACTTAACTGTGGCAAGAAGCTGAGCAATCCATATGCACACAGACCTTGGCCTGTCAGCATCCATGTGGATCCCATGGAGAACTGGGGAGCTGCAGAACTGCTACAGGCCTTGGCAGGTAGGCTGAAGAGGAAAAGCAGAATTTTGAGTACTGTTGTAGAGATTAAATGATTAATGGGTAAGAGATATAACCAAAGCTAATGACACAATTAATAAAACACGATTATTTCAGATGCATACAATGTAACTTACTTCCATTTATATAGATATTTTCTTTATATTATTACATAAATGGATATACTTCCATGTCATACTTCATTCCTTTGGAGAACCAAATATATACATACAATGGGGACTTACAGAAGTGTCCAGTAAAAAGAAAGATTCTGTGATCACCTAAATTTACTAGGTGATACTAGGTGATGCTAAATAGCAGTTATACAGCCCACTAGTGTCTTAAGTTGTGTTTACCAACATTTCAGAGGCCCAGCCAGTTTTCTCACCTGTCATTCACACTGTGGCCTTTTTCCTGACTTTCTAACTCATTTCCTGGGACACAATAGCCTGGCTTACACCTTTCCATTGTATTAACTGCAACCATGAAACTGCATATCTTCAGTAGCTCCTAAACTTCCTTCTTTCCACGTACAGTAGTCGTGGACCACTTCCCTCCCTCCATTTGCACTGTAATAGAAACCTCTTCAAAGAGACAGCAGCTCATAGCTGAAGCTTAGTGCTGATGTCAGATAATTGCACTCATGGGAATATTGAGAAACTTTCACTGTCTTGTTCCAGTTGTTTTTCCCAGGAATTGCAGGTAGGAACAAGCCCAGACACTGTGTGTGCCTCAGTGAATGGTTCTGTACTTACAGCTACAGTTTACACACAACCCCCAGTGCCACCAGCACCCCACTGTTTTAATTCTAATCTAAACATGCTCTTCTTATTTCTCACCATTTTATCTTTAGTTTGAATGTCCATCTCACTGAAAACTGATTCCTCTCCCCAGTCTTTAGATATTAAACTGAGGCTTAATGCTCCAGTGGCAAGTTCTGTATAATCCACAGATGGAATGTATATTGCAAGTGAGAAATCCATTCCCTCCAGTTTCCATCTAGTGTCAATGGGAAAGCAGCAGATGATGGAGAGCAAATCATTGCAGTGTTTGAACTTCAATGGAATAATTCCAGCCTAAATTCTTTGGACAGGAACTTTTCTTTTGGTGTAGACCATGAACTGCTTAACATACTTAGAGGTGTTAGCTAAAAGTTACAGCAAACAGTGGCACCAGCTCTTTGCAAATAAGCTTTCTTCAAATCCTTCTAATTCTTGAATTCTTAACTGTATAACAAGTCTATTCATCACTTTTCAATAAATGAACCAAATATTCTAGTAAAGAGTAATTGTATTTGTCGAAGATGAATGGGATTAAAAAACCCTGCAGATGGTTAATTGAAAGACATGTATTTTTAAAAATTGAAAAAGCTATAACAGATATAATCTGAACTAAAAATAGAGAGATTCAGCCAGACTATTTGGTCTAGAATCCAGGCTACATTTGTCACATGAAAATTATTTTGCAGGAAATCTCTATTGCTATTTGTTTCCGTTCAAGACAAACATTACCAGAGCAGCTTTTCCTGTGGTTTTCTGTTTTGGAACTCCTGGTGTTGGCTTTGTAGAAAGACAGGAAGCACAGGGACAACTGAGGAAATACAGATTCAAGAGTAAGTCACAACATTTAAATCTGGAGCCGAACTCATCCAAGTCCTGCCCCACTGAGGCAGATACTGAATAGCAGTGTTATCTAAGAAAAGGTGAGGAGAAAATTATGCCCACATATCTAGATTATTCTCTCCTGTATCCAATGTTACCAGAATCATATATGCCAAATTTGCAATTGTACTTGTCTGAAAACACTGTCCATGTGTGCTCATTGTGAGGAGTGTCAGTTTATACCACAGCACTGCACTCTGTTGCCTTTTGGGGTACTGAGGAAGGTTTCACAAAGGTGAGGGAATGGGTACTGACCACATTCAAAGCAATTAACAGCTCTAGCAATCACTTTTGTTTGGAATCTTTGGAGGCCTTCACCAAGTTAACCTCAAGCAATTACCAGAACAGCTCCCCAGTCACAAGACTGCTGTGTACTGACATAACCCAGTTATTTCCTGCATGCAACCTCTACACACAGAAGCAGAGCTTTTGGTGGGAAAAGGAGTATCTCAAGTATTGTATTCTGCCAAGAAAGCAGAAAGGAGAGAGGGCTGACAGAAGGGTGTTGGGAGAAGGCTCTTGGAAGAAATGAAAGTAAGGAGTAATGAGGACAACCAAGATGGCTTATTTACTGTCAGTGCACTGAGGGTCAACCCGGACTCTTCAGTCCCAAATGAGACACAATTCCTAAAGGAGTGATAAATTTACCTGAGGAAAAAGGGTAGGATATGGGCAGTCCTAGTGGAGAGCTCTAATACCAAGTGGATCAAGAGACAAGAAACATCTGTTAAGAATAAAACTAAGGGATCCACTGAACAATGCAGCCTGACACAGATGCAGAACCAGCTCTGGCCTGGTAGTTCTGCTACAATGTTTTGGCAGGGAAATTGTACCTGATTGTACAGGTACACAGTTTGTACCTGTAGTGTACATGTTGTGCTGCTGGGACTGAGGATTCCCTCAGCACTAAGGCTTTCTGGTAGTATTTTACAGCAAGGTATGGCTTGATAGTTGGTATTTCTCTGTTCAGACCTCGAGGTACTGTTAGACACTTGTGGTTACAGCTGAATAAACAAGCTCCCATAAAAGAACAGAAATAACACCCCAAAATGACCATTTTTGGGGACAAACTTAATTACACTTTACTACACTTAATTACACTAATCTTAAAGCAGACAAAATAATCGTACTTAAAGTGGAATAACTTTTTAACTAAGAAAATACTCTTTCTCATAGTGTCTAGATATTCTCCTGTGCTTTTTGGCAGACTTTGGATACAAACTATACATCTTGTTCTAGTTCAGTGATGGACAAAATACAACTCTTCAGAATAAAAACACCTGCAATCATGCACCCATAATAAAAAATAGTGGGTAACACAGCAGTTTGGGCTTGTCTTCCATAATCTATCTAATATTTTCACAAAAATATCTTGTATCTTCTTGTGAACTTTCAGAAAAGCTCTATTTAAAAAATCTACTAGTACTCTGCACTTTAGCATTGCAACTGGATTAAAGACAGAAATGCAATGAAGAGGAATTTCTATCCTCCAGATCCCAAAGCAATGTGAGTATTCCAGAAGCACATGTAGCTATTTCCATTCTCTTTATTTGCTTTCACTGACCGTGTGCATTCAAAGAAGCATCAGGCCAAAATTCCATTCTCAGTGGTACTAGCATTTGAATACATTTTTTTGTTAGTTTAAACAAGCTGTTTTTATCAGCTCATTATGCCCACAGATAAAAGATGCAAACCAAACAAATCATAAGCCCCTGCTATGCATCGCAGACAATTGTAAATCACAGCTGACAACAACCCCCCAAACTTCTGTTGTGAGCTAACAAAAACCATTAAAGAAAGGATATAAATTGTTTCATGAGTTCAAAAAAGAAATAAAAAGATAATGTAGGCAGCCAGCAACACTACTCCAGTGTCACTGTTAGTAGAAAAATATAAAAGAAGGATGGTCTTAAATAGAAAGGAAATCTCATTCACAAAAATGAAATCACCTGTGAACTTGATTTAAAATTATTGCCAGGATTTTCTTTTCTTCCTGACCCCATAATGGCCTTCTAAGATAAAAAAGTTTAGAAATTGGCTACGTCAGCAGTGGAGGTGATTGAAGATCGTGCTTGGGGGCAGAATAAATCATTAGATGTCCAGGGAAATGCCCTTGACTCTCTTTTCTTTGGCAAACCCTTCATTTTCCCCCCTTTTAGTGAAATATAAAAGAATTAAAGGCCACAAAAAATCCCATTTGTAGATTATTGGATCAGACATCAATTAAATAATTCCACCTGCTTTATATCTTAGATAAATAGGATAAGGAAAGGTAGAAGGTTTTGTAGGGTTCCAAATTCAGGTCACTGAATCAAGCTTCCTGTGTTTCATCAGCATTCATAACCCCCTCAGCTTCATTTTACTAAGTCGAGGTTTTTGCTGGGCTCTTCTCAGATAACAGGCTCCATTTCCCCTGCACTGTTGTTCTCCACACTACAACAGAGGAACTGCAGAAACTGTGGGTGTTCTACCCCATCTCTGCTGAAGATATGACCAAGAGTGAATCTTCAAAGGACACACTGATATTTTCAAAAGGATATAATAAATATCAGGTTTCTTCCCAGAAAGAATTTAGGATGAAATATGAAGATACTGTTCAAAGTATTTCCTGTGGCTTTACCAGAACTTATTCTGTGAAATGCTTACTCATAATGCCAAGTGCAGTGGCATTAGTAGGAAGTCTGCAGCCCCTTTGTGTACAGAATGTCCTCATTTCAAGGAAGCAAATGAGAGGGAATGATAGCTGAGTTCTGTACAATTTTAAAGGAAATAAAAATAGAGTGAGAACTCCAATGTTCTTTGTTTAGTGTAGTAAAGCCTAGACTTTCAAACAAAATGTGTCAGACACAGATGAAATGGCTAAGCAAGGTTTTTTTTGCATTTTTCAGTACTCTCAGATTAGCTATTCATATTTTAATAAGCTCTTCAAAATCAAAGGGACATACTAAAGATAATTACAATTCCTCTTCACTTATCTGTCATACAAAGTTTTAATGTTTTCTTCCATTTTACATACTGTCTCATAGAGAATGAGGCAGTAAAAATACTTGCAGTAAATCTGTTTTCCATCTCTGTCTGCATATTAGTATTTATTCAGAAACAGAATAATTTATTATCCCAGGTTTTCATTTTTTTTTATGCATTCCATGCTTGAATAAAGCAAAATATTATTTAGGGACCTGATCTGAAGCCTGCCTACTGAAGTGAGTAGGAGTCCTGTGGAGATCTGGCCCTCAAGGATATCTGCCTACTACAGAATTATCACGGTGAGAAAAAAACTCCTCTAAGCCAATCTGGCAGAGCGTGTGGCATCAATAACCCACTGTTTCACTTGGTGAGTTCCTTGGAATGAAAATACCTCAAAACACATTAATGTCTCTGGATACCAATTATTGCCTCTGCTTTTTCAGTGAGAGGAGATAACTGGAAATGAAAAGAATACTGAGAATTAGTCATGTGGGACTGAGTCATTTCACTAGGAATATTTACAAGTAAATTCTGCAGAAAGCCCAATTTTAAAGAGGTGTAGTAAGAGGGATTAGTGAATGCAAATTCGAATGCTACTGTCATTATGAGGATGGGTGAAATTACAATAGGGAATTTTTATATACTTCTTTATCATGTTTGGTTCTAACATTAGAAGAACAATAGTCATTAAAATGGCCATACAAGAGATGAAAATTTGTAAACATATGAAAGGCCTCACTGAATTTCCTGGAATTGAACTTATTTCTGTGAATATATACATCAATTATCCTATTTGTTTAGGCAGAACAGTAACAGTCTTTCAGTTTCAAACTTCTTCTAGAGGGAATTCTCTCCGAATCTACAGATTTTTGTATGCAGAACTCTTTTATCTGTATGAAGAAAAAAAAAGCATCATCATTTTCAGGAAACCCAAAATACCATTTTGGTTAAAATATCAATATTCTTTTTCCTCTCGGGGCCTGCTAGTCCGCAATGACTGTGGCCACAGCACCAAACCAGACAAAGCTGAAGAGTTTGGAGCACACTCTCATGCACCTGGAGGGACATTTGGGGTGTCCTGTGCAGGGCCAGGAGCTGGACTCAATGATCCTGATGGGGCAAATCAGCATCTTCTGTGATCCTCTGATCCCATAAGCAGATGTCTAAGTAAGAGATCATTTCCTTTCATCTGGGATGGGGGGAAATCTGGTGAATATCAATTTCTTTTTAAGTGCCATTGAAGTAACCCTGAATATTAGATTGCTAATAAAAGGTTACTAATGATCCACATGAATTCACTATCTGTGAAGTGCTGCCTTCAGAGTGATGTGAGAAACAGCCCATAAACATAACACCCATAACCTAAGGTCTAAGGGGATTAGACACCTATGAAAAAGCTGGATCTGATACTTTATCAGACTAAACTCTAAACCATTTCCACCAAGTAAACAGAGTTCTACATGAGAAACCAGACCAAATCTTCAATTACCACCCCTTCAACCAGCAGCTACCAATTCCCAGAGCCTGTCAGTGTGCAGAGCACAGGGCAAGCCTGATCCCTGTTGAGTTGCCCAAGCTGTGATTAAGCCCACAGCAACGAGTTGCCTTGCTCCTGGCAGGCTGCCACATCCACTGATTTCAGTGAAGAAAAGTTACAGTTCGAAAAGGAGGAGGCTGGCCTGGTGCCCACAACCCTCTTCAGCAGAGTTAAACCACTCTGGCCTACATTTGCAGGCACATGTGGCCCCAAGCTGCCTAGCAGGAACTGGAGAGCAGGGTACAGATGGTGCCTTGTGCTGCAGGGCTGGTGAGCACGCACCCAACAGCCACGGAGCCTGGAGCTGCAGGATGGCACAGGGCAGGCAGGGCTCTGTGCATGAAAATATCTGCCTCTGAGCAGCTCCTGACTGGGAAAGAGCAGAGGGAAGGACTCACCTGCACTGCAACTGCAGAGCACCCAGGGCTGGCACACCCGGGCTCCTCACTGCTCTTGCCAACATCAGGCGGTCAAAAGGAAAAGACAGTGGGGAATTTCACTTGGAGTTCAGACTGGAAAATGTCTTACAGACAAGGATGGCAGAACTTAGAGTTAAATAAAGGCACTGTTGTCTTAAATGCTGATGCTCTTTGAATTCTACCAAGAACTGTCTCCTCTTTCTCCCCACCAAAGAGAATGTGATAGTCACTCAGTGTCACTAACATCACTACAAGACACCCAAAACTGCAAAATTATACAGACAAAAGAGGAGAACATCTGTTCATGGGTTCTGTACTTCTGTCTCAGACATAGATCTTCCTAAGGACATGAACAATGATAATTTTATTATCTTTAATGTCTTCCTCATCAAATTTCACTCCATTGTCTGTCCCAGACAAGGTGTATTGGGCAACAACATTATAAACTCTTCTTAATCTTGCTGTTATTTCAGCCCAAATTGATTTACTGGGGATTCTGAGCTCACTAGCATAATATTTCCCATCCACAACAAAAACTCTACTCTACTTTATATTCTGTTATTTTAGAATATAATCTTAACCAATTCAAGTTTCTAGAATATGAGTTGTTTACAGTTTCAGCAAGAAAATCCCTCTTTAAATTTTAATGTACATTTCAATTTTCAGGGACTTTATTAAAACATATTTTTACTGACATGCTGTTGAGAAACACAAAACTTTCTCTGTAATTATGTACAGTTTTAAAATCAGCAATTAATCACAGTTTCATATTTTTGTTTGTGGCATCATAGATTCCATAGAGTATCCTGTATTTCCGGGACATTTAAATTGTTAAATGAAGTTATGACTCGTTATGGTGGCGTGGTGCCACCTTGTGAGGTTTCATTGTAAGTGCCTCTGACATGCACAAGGAGATAAAATTAGTCCTAGGGAGAAAAGGAAAGGAGACTGTTCCTCTGTGACTGCAATAAATTGCAAGAGATTCCAACAGTGAGCCTGTTGACAAAGAAGAGCATGTGCTTATTGGTTAAGAAAAGAGCACTCAGCATATTAAGATTACATTAAAGGGCATGAGAGGGCACAAAGAACTGCAGCAAAACCTCAAGCACTTTCCCCAACACAGATCCAATTACAGACATGAGTTAATTCCACTGAAGTCAGCAGTTACTGGAGATTCATGTGGAAGTAATGCAAATCAGATTTTGGCCTGCAGACTGTTGCAAATCTTGGCTTACAGTATTTCCTTAAAACAACCATCACTTAAAATAACCAAGTTATTTCTTACTTTTTGATACTGTTTTATTTACTTTCACAACTCTTTTTTTGTCCCCAAGATGCTTTAACTGTATATAAATGAGAGATCACACACACAGCTGTTTTGATTGAGGCTTTAGGTAATGGTTTTCATTTTTCTTTGTACATTTTTGAAAAAATATAGCAATGTCTGTTTATATTTAACACTTTTCTGCAATTCAAAATGTATGTCCTCTTACTTTTGGGCCAAATCCAAAACTGTTTTAATCTAAACCTCTTTTACTGTTCCAGTTTCTTTCCACGTGGCCTGATAGTTCTTTTAGAGTAAGGCTGGTTGAAGAAACACTTGCTGGAGAATCTGCTAGATTGTGCCAGTAATACAACTGCCAAAGTCCAGCAGGTTTGGTACCTTTTGACAGGATTAAATTTGCATCCCACTGAGCTACTCACTTAACAATCTTGCTGTAAGAAAACTGCTAGTCACAAGACATGCAGCTACAGCCAGCTGTGAAAGCACCAATACAAAGCTCTTCAGAAATCCATCCCTCACCTTTGCCACCAGGTGCTGGAAATACTCACCCACCACTAGGCAGTGCTGGAGGACTGAGTGCACAGACCTCTCTCAAACGCCAGGGACACACAATGCTGCTCTGGTTTTTGTTACAGCACATGAATGCAAGTCAAAAAAATAAAGGCAGTTAGACAGCTGCACACATTTGTATCTGCAGTATTTTGCTGGAACACGTCTCTGTGAACAGGAATATTTCTCCACAATGTGCCTCTAGTTTATTTTTCTCTTTGTTTCTCAGCTCAGGTGGATGACTCCAAGGTCAAACATCTGGCTGCAAGCTCCCATGTCTCCTAAGGGCTTTGTGACATTTAGGTCAGAGAGGACCCAGGTTAACACGACACTGAGCACTTCCAGGGCCACTCATCCTTTAAGAGCAGAGCATGGTATAACCCAAGAACGACACACAGTGTCAGGAAAACAGGAGTTTTAGCTAATAACAATCATAACACACAGAAGAATGTTGATGCCAAAAGGAACTGACCTATGTCATCAGCACCAGATCCTTTTTATCTGGATAATCTGATCTCAAATCTTTCCACATCGTATTTTACAAATACATCCTAATCATATCTTCCTATACACCTCACAAGGCTTCCAAGATTAAGTGTCTGTCTTGAAAGAAATTTTTATAAAATTAGGCTGATCCTTCAGTTAAGAGGAAGTAACTTTAACATAATCTATCTTAATGCCAATGTCTTGCAAATATATCAGCTAATAGATCTAACTCAATCTGCTCAAAATGAAAAACAGGCTTGAATCTCTTTTTACTCAATCAGAACTGAATATGAGGATTGATTTCTGTTAATTTTAACTTGGGTAAGGGAATTCAGGTTTTAATTTCTTTATCTAGACAGAAATCAGTAGGAGGAAGCATTAAAATGCTATAAACATGAATGAACATGATAGCTCTACAAATAAATGTAAAAATTACTGTCATTTTCACTGTGCAATCTTAGACATGTCTGTCCTGTGTACTTTGAATATCCAAAACTTCCATTGAAACTTTTAATGTACACACATGCTGCTAGGTAAATATTTCTTCTTTATTCATAGTGTGTAAATCTGAACAGCAAGCTACCCTGCAAGCTCACCACACAGAAGAGTTTCTGAGGTAGACAGGCATCAGCATCCCTACAGAAATGATAAACAGGTTAGGTTCTCTACTTTTACAGTTTTCTATATAACACATTTCATTCTTTGAAAGATTTAACTTTATAGCAATTGGAATAATGATCAGAAAGGAAATTAGTATGTGGTCAGCCTAAAAATTCTCAAAGCACAACAGAATGCTTCAAAAGTTTTAATTGTGATGACCTTGATACAGAAGCCATGTAAGTGACAGAGCCCTTCTATTGACTGTTAGAACAATAATTAATACATATATGATTGTCTTCAGGTCCCAGTACCTAAACAATACTGGAAGTAAAAATTAAAAAAAAAATTAAAACCCCCAAAACAACAACAACAAAACCCAACAAAAAGATCTAGCTGATTTCCAGCTGGAGAGGAAAAGATAGAACTGCATTCATGCATTTTATGGGAGAGATTGCATAGCTTGTTTCAAAAGAAAATATCTTTTCATGTCCTTAATAGTAGTTCTGTGCTTCTTCAACTTCTTCATGAGTTACAGATGACCATGTTCCTCCATTCAAGAACATTATCAGCCCATAGAATGAGTAAAATGCAGGAGCCCCTTTGAGAATAAGGACACAGTTTTAACATTTATCTTGGGAAGGAATTAATCACATACACAATTATCATACAAAAGGCAAATATTTCAAGTTTTATAAGGACACAACAATCCATAAAATATTGGTTGAAGGTAAGCACCAAACCCAGCAGTTGCCATTTTAGTGGCTGAAAGGCAAACCTGGGCTGTGGCTGTCTTCAACACTGGGAGCTTGATCTTGACTGCAGTTCTGTCACCTCAGGTATTTTCCATGCAAGATCCCAGCTGTACAACACAGTGATAGAGGCATCTCATTATTTAAGGCCCGTGCTTTCTTTCAAATACTCTTGGAAAACACACCAAAGTTAATCTCTCAGGGTTTTTTTTTGGTTTTTTTCACCATTAAGAGCAGTATTAAATATTCATAAATATAAAAACTCTGTGGAAATACTTTTAATAATATTCTGATTCTGACTGTTAAAAAAAGAGGGGAAAAAAAGAAATACCACAATCCAACAACCAATCTTCGCCAGAGTGCTTGGCCAGCAGAGAAGATAAAAATGTGTCTGTTCCAAATATCCTGTAGATCATATGATGCTTCTGTCTCTTTGTGGACCAGAATTCTTTCAGTACTTTCTGCTGAGTTCTAGGAAGCCCTCACTAGAGGACAAAAATCCCTGGAGTGCCTGAGATTCAGAAAAGCTGGACTGGCAGAAACATCTTCAGATTCTTATGTGGAAAGTACTGCAAAAGAAAGAAAAAGATTAAGGCACACAAACACATTTGTCACTATGCCCACAACAGTTTCAGAAATCCTGCATTTCCAATGTTTAATGTGTTGTTTCCCTGCCTGGTTCTGGCAGTTCCTAGGTATTACTAATGCCATACTCCTCTCAAACCCCGTTACCTATTGTTACAGCAGGCTTCACCCTCAGGCATTCAAATAAGCTGAAACTTCCAGGATGATTTATAAAACAATTTCCTGTGGAAAACGTAACCAGTCTTGTAGAACAGAACACTTAACTAGTGCCAGCTCAATCTGCCAATGCTTCCATTAAACTACAAGCAGCTTCTTAATGATAACAATTTTTAGTGAAATACAACTATTGGGATCCAATTTTCTCAACTAGTAACTGTCATTATCATTTACAGCCTAGTTCAGCTTCTGGGATAGCAGCCAACTGCATAGATGTTCCCTGGTTAATGATTAACAGTGTTTTCTTCTGGTCTGGAAAAAATTCCTCAACGACAGCAGTGCAAATCAAGCAACAGACTTTACTGCATCTTCATTTGCCTGACAGCAGCACAAAGCTGGCAAAGGCTGTCTGTAGGAGATTAAACCTACACAGGGTCATTAAATAAAGGTTTGAGAAAGGAGTGATGAGATAAGGAAAATAAGTCAACCTAGAGTGGATGAATTTCAGCTCCTAGCAGGTCAAAGCCTGGATCATGGTGTCAAAGCTAATGCCTGCTGTGTATGTTAGGTAGGCGTGATAACGTGACAGCTTAAAAACACCCCAACATGTGCTTCATAACCTGAGTGCATATTGCTGTTAGAATCTGGCCTTCAAAGGTTTTCCACAGAGTAAAGAAGATATTCCTCCTCAGTAATTTCAAATCTCATGCTGCTTCTGATGATGATCATTTGCAGCTGAATGAAAGTTCTCAACGTTTGTCACAAGTCAGGTGAGCACTGGTCCCACATTAGAGAGCAGAGAGAAAAAAGTGTTCTATGGCTTGGTACAGATCACCTGCTCAAGCAATGGCAGAGCCAGGGATAAAACCTAACTGCCTGGAATCCTACATTCCCTCTTTTATGATATGAAGAGGTGGGGACAAAAGGAAAAGAACAGAGTAAATCCTTTACTACAGATAAAAATCATCTGGGGCCTTGCAAGTTATTCAGCATTTTCAGAAGGCTCCCATAGCACATTGCCAGGATGGTATTCTGGGATCAGATGTTCAGAATTACTGACTGCCCATGGCTTCACAGCAAAACCCCTACAAACTGCAGTTACCCAGCATCTGCATTTGCTCACTGGCAATCATTTTCAATGTGGCTATTGCTTTGGTTCCTAGGTGTTCCATTTTCACAGTTGCTGAGCAGCTGGAAGTGTAAATCATTAGACTCTTGGGCTTCCTTGAATTTAAATTCTGAAATACATTCAACTGGGCACAAAAAGTGGAGATAAGCAAAAGCAAATGAAATTGTGACTGCCTCTGGACACTGATGGGTTGGTATTTCTTCCACACATCTGCTTAAGATTTCGAATGGCCAATTTATTTTAGATGAAAGCATGTTTTTAGATCTTTTTGTAATAGTAAGAAGCTAGTGCAGTTTTCCACTGGCATAGAGGGTTGGTCATCTGCTATTCAGACACTTCCTGTGCTTTGCATGCTCTGTAGTAGATTACCCAGTGAAGCTGCACAGCCCTGCCTGCCCTGTGGCTGCACACAGCCCAAGGCGATCATTTAAGACAACCATTACAGCTGAAAACTCAGAGAGGCTGGAGACAGAGCCGGAGATGAATTCACAAAGATGTAAGAAAGCATTGTTTCAGTAAATGAATAGGTAATGTTTCCAAGACTGTTATGGCACAAAGAACTGGGCTTTTTGTGGTGAGAGATCAGCTACAGGAATTGCATTCTTGTCCCATGTCACAAAGTCTGTCCCATGCTGGCAGGCACTGGCTCCTGCCAGAGCGTGCTTGCTTAGGTTCAATCCCAGTCAGACTTTGGTGAAACTATTGTGGCATTAAACTGCAATGAATTCCATTCCAAAAGTCAAATCTCTCTTTAGAATGCAGTATTTACCCAGTATTTAAAAAATTAGAATAAGTTCCTCAGAATAGGAAGTTCAGTATTAACAAGTATGCCAGGCTGTGATGCAGTGCATACAGCAAAAATAGAACAAGCAATGTCCTAAAAAAATCAAATACCTTTACAGACAAAAAGTAAACCACACTAAGGCAGAGGTATCAAATCTTGCATGTAAATCAGTTTGGACAAAAGTAGTCTTATGACCCCGTCACTTTCTTTTCCTGCAGCTGTTAACTGTTAAAATTAAAACAGAAACCAAACCAGAGAACCTACACATTCTCAACTCTGAGGCCTTTTCCATTACATTCTCATTTTCCAATATAGCTTCAAAGACACATGCTGGTGAACCATAAGAAATATCAGATTCTTCAGAGGATTCTAATATTTTATTTACATATATTTCCAGCTAAAAAATGTTTTCTTTGTACTGTTATCCCCACAGAAACTGCTTTTATATAGAAACTACCTGGTCAGAGGCTCTAAACCAGTGTTTTGGTTAGGAGGTGGAAGGAGACCCTTCTATATATCACCAGGAGCTCTTAGGCTTGAGGATTTCAGAGATAAATCCCATGACCCAGCTAAACTTTCTCAGGAAATGACTGGACTGCACAGCATCCTCAGCTTGGAATTCTCAGTCAGCAGTTTGCAAGCCTCTACAACACAGCAGTAAAATCAGTCATGGCACAGGAAACTTCTGAAACTGCAGTTTCTACTGAATCTTCAGATCTGCCTTCAATTCTTCACATTTGATCACTGCTCTCTACCAGATTAGTAGGAGCAGCACAGCCTTTTGATTGATAAAAGGAAACCCCACCTGATCCCAGCAGCTTCTACAAGGATAGCAGTATAAAGAAGATATTTCCTTAGCTGGAAGTATCTGTAAACAAAATACTAGAATACCTACTGAGCTGAGCCTCACCATAATGATGATACATCTCTTGTTCTAAAGGGGTTTCTGTTGATACACTTGATTAGTCAAGGAATATCTGAAATGTATAAAAGACATTCACATTGAATGTCTCCTCTCCAGAAGCTGATGTTTCTCAAGGTTCACTGGAATCACGTCCTCCTACTTTATTATTGAATCACTTTTAACCTCTTTCCTCAGAAGTTTCATTTGTGAAAGAAATACTATTCTGTGTTCTGCAGGACACTTCACAGTTCTTCAAAAAAACACTTTCACAGCAAAGAGATCAATGTCTTCCTATGTGTATTTGTAACATGTATGTAATATTTACACACATTCCTATGCAGACAGCTGGGATCCTTGCTATAGGCTTGATCCTTGCTATAGGTTGAATTTGAGCTCATAATGGATCAAAATATTTTCCTGAACTGCACCAAGATGGGTGGAGGAGCAGGAAAGGTGATAATTAAAAGTCATTGAGCTCTTAGTCTTAAATTAGGAGAGAACTGGAATATGCCCTGGAAAAGTAACCTGAGTTAGATAAGAAGTCATCCCCCAGTGAGTTCTCTAGTACTTATGTCTGACACTTCTTGTATTAGACTGCACAATGATATCCTAAAACATACCTGCAAGTATGCAAGGAACTCTGTTTTTCTTAAAATAATACCTGAGAAAGTCTGGTGCCTTGGAAATCATGTTTTCAAAATCTGCAAATCCTAATTTCCCATCACCATCCATGTCAGCTTCTTCTATCACCTTCTCACAAACCAGAGTGATTTCCTCCGCTGTCAGCTCTTCCCGGGTCAGCTTATTGAGGGTTTTTTCCAAGTCTGCTTTACAAATGAAGTTATCTGTGTTAAAATCTAAACAATAGAAGAACCAAAGATCACCAAGTGTACCACTCATTTACTCCAAACACCAAAAGCACACCAGAGCCCCTCCCTCCACACAGTACCATAAATCTTAAAGGCATAGATTGCTTTCAGCTCTCGGGGAGCCATTTCACTGAGCACAGAGAACATATCCACAAAGTCATTGAAGCTCAGGCTCCCCTCTCCATCTTCTGAGAAAGACGACACAATCCTTTCTTTGAAGGGATTCTCCTGTGAAAGACACACATAGACTGGTATTTGGAAGATGAAAAAATCTGCAGACTACTTGATAATGAATATTTAATTGTATAGTTGGCTCTTTAAAGACATCTTTTTCTCCCCAAAAATCCATCAAAAAACTTACATTTGTATGCTTTAGCAGGAAGTTTCAGCAGTCCTTGCAGCTGCATAGTACCACTTGTGGCCTTTTACTTTCACTGACACATGTCAATGTCCAACATGTGGACATAAATTCCAGAAATTTAAATGAAATATAGTCACCACCGGAGATGATCCTGAAATTATTTCTAGCACCTTAGAATAAGACAATATTCTAAAACCATAAACACACAAGCAAGCATAAGAAAACCTGCTTTATCACTATGAAATCCAAACCAAATGTTTTTACATTAAAAACTCATGGTCTTTCTCAGAGCTGTACAAAACCCCAACACTAATTTGTAGCTGTATCAATAAAACTTGAAAAATCAATTCAATTTAGTTGAATATGAACAGAACACAAACATCACTTGGGCTGTGAGCAGCATCTCATTAAATCTGTGATACAGATCTCATCTGAAGCCAAGACACTGATTAACATACTGATCCATACATATGTACAGCTGTGGTGGTGGCATATCAGGTTCACTATTTTTAATATGCATGCAGCATTTTGTTTGGCTTTTAAAGGAGCAGTACTGTGAGAGCTCAAAAGCTCAATCATATCTCCTTTTAATTTCTTTTATTTCCCTGTAAATTTAATTACCTAACAGGTATTCATAAACCATCCTATTATTTTAAATGTAATTTCAAATACTAGCTATATTTGAGAGACAAATGACCAGAAAATGTTGTTTTTCAGTTTACTTGAATTCTTTCTTGATAGTTCACACATAGAACACAAGCATCTATAGAAGGCATTTTTGGCATAACTGTGGTGACTAAAAAAGTAATGACCAGGAACAAGGCTGTTTTTATGGACAGGTGAAGTGGGGACCACAGAGCCTTAGGCTCAAATGCCAGCCCAATAAAAAGTCAATACTAAATACAAATTCTCCTGCAGGGTTGGATGACTGAAGGAATCCACAATTGGGAATAGGCCTACAGATTTCAAAGGATAGGAGATTAATGAGCTCACTGTTCAGATGAAGACAAAACCAGGGCAGATAAAACCAAATTAAATAGAATAGAAAAAAGGGATTCCTGAAAATAAAAAGCGGCCTCAAAAGCAAAAGGGTCACATCTCTCCAGAGCATGAGAATGAAAAATAACACCCCAGAGCCAGGCAGATGGCTGAGAGAACCTCACTGTAAAAGGATATGCAGTGATCACTCATGTCTCCTGAATGATGTGTAGGTACAGCAGGTGTGCATCCGTGGGTACTGCTCAGGTTAAAGTATCTCACTTAAATGCCTGGAAAAGTCCCTGGAGATATTCATGGAATACACATTTACCTGTTTGTGGGATTTACCTGTGGTTATACACATATACCTGTTTGTGGGATATGCACACACAGACATGCAAGGAGGAACAATTGGTTCTATTGTTCAAACTGCCAGTTTATAAATAAGCCAAAGTAAGATTGATTTGGGCTGAAATATATGAAAAGGCCCACTTTCTTCCTAAAAGCACACCAAAAAATAATGTGTTATATGTTTAATAACTGAGAATGCCAAACATCAGAATGGGCATCAAAACATGTTAGAAATTTATTTTTCATTTCTAAAATGCTGTATAGCTTTCTTTGGAACAAACCTGATGAGAAGTGCCATGGTAACAGTAGTAAAACTGACATCTTAGAGGCAGCATTGGGTAACAAACCAGGAGCAGACAGATGCAAATGTCCCTATCAGCAGTGAATATCAAGCCCAGGACTTTGTGCTTTAGAAAGGCTGGGGCAGGATCTCACTGACTCAATAAGCATTTTGCAGTTGCATAAGATGAGTTATTTATTTGGCATGTCAGAGGTCTTGAAAATACAGATCAATTAAGAAAGAATTAAATGAACCTAAGCATACTTCTTAAGTAACTCTTTGCCAAATGGATCGCTAAAACCAAAAATAAAATCTTTCCTCATATTGATTTCTTTCCTTTAACTTTCTCATATTATGTGTCTTCAGGCAGTATATCTGTGGCTTACACAATGGAAAGTATTAGCTTACCTTCACAGATACTTTTCACATCCTTTCTGTAATTTCATTACCTCTACTCTAAAGAGCACAGATTAGGGTTCCATCATATTTAAAGGAAGAGCCATGGGGGAAGGGAGTAAAGGGGAAAATTATATTGTTTTTTCCTAGATTGCTTTCCCATAAGCACTAATTGTTGAAAAAAATATTCCTTTTAAAACTAGAAACCTACACTTGTCTTAAAAAGCTTTTTCTGCAGTCTCATGATAAAAATGAGAGGGGAGACAGAAACAATAAAGAATCACTACAACCAAAAACCAACTCTGCTGTTTTGCAGATTGATGGTGTTGCTGTAGTGGCTCGAGACAATCCTAAATGTGCAATCCATCTTTGCAAGGAACGCTTCTTTTACTCAGATAATTGTGTTTCTGTGCATTTAAAATCTTACACAGCATCTATTCCAACATTCAGACCTTTAACAGCTTACAATAAAACACAGCCATTAGTTTTCTAACAAACTGTTGGAGGGTTTACCCCTGCCATTGCAGTTAAGTCACCTGTTATATTCTTCTGTCCTCTAGTTTCCATCCCAGACTCTAGGAAAGTACTCTGGTGGCCTTTTGCCTTATCTGCTTTGTAGTTTGAAGAATTAATTTCAAGCATCCAATCCTATTCCCACAGGCTGACTGCATTTTGGAGATAAGAGTTGCAAGTGAAGTTCAAAGACAGGTCAAATTAATTAAGTTAAAGATACAGGAGAGTCATTACAAAATGCTGCTTAATTTTTATATCCACAGAAACACAATGATGACTTTCCCTTTTGTGTTTGAACACAAGTCCCCACTGACTTTAGAGAATATATTTAAAAGCACAAAGCAGTCTATTTTGCAGACTATTGCAAGCCAGAATCCTTTCGGATGCTTTAATCAAGACTTTTTCAGCAATGGTAAAAACTAGCTTTTCTCAAATTTCAGGATTATTCCAAAACAGAGGGGGAAAAAATTGCTATCAGACAAACATTAATATAAAAGTAGCTAAATTGTTAATTATCAAAGCTCCATAGGAAAGACTGGTGCTTCAAAAGGGAAGCATAATAAGTGCAACAGCAAATTGTCCCTGGAACAGAAAAAAGCAAGTTTCTTTGCAGGGCTTTTTTGTTAATTTTCTTCTTCCTCAAAATCAATAACCTGGGTTTTATGTTTCTATGATTATATTAATGTCATCAAACTTCTCTGCAGTGCCTGCAGGGTACTATTTAAGAAATTCCTGCAGAAACCAAGGCTAAGACAGAGCTAAATTGGTACATTTATGTCTTAATGGAAAAGACCATTTTGTTCTGTCAGAAAGCAGAAGCATATTAAGTTCTACAATGACTCTTTACTGAAGTCACAATGACCAAAAATCCAAAGATTTAAGCTGTATACAGAATTGCTTACCAGCACCTCATGGGAAGATAGGGCATTGTGACAAGAACTGATTGCTAACTCTGACAGGGAAGTGCACAGACAAGGCTGCAGGGGGGGTGCAGGCCTGGGGTTTGATGCAGAGAAAACAGCCCTCGCCTACCACACTTGATAAAGAGACTTCAGAGAAGCAAGGAGAGTGGTTGGAGTAAAGTTTTGCTCCTGCAAAGGGAGTAAAACATCCCATCAAAACTAGGAACAACTAACAGAATGCAGCAAGGATGTTGAGATGAGCTGGAGGCAAAAACCGGCCAGAGCAGGGCTGGGGCTTGGGGAGATCTCCCTGCCCGGGCATTACCCATTACACAGATGGCCCACGTGTCATTGCCCAATGCACAGAAAGCTCTGAACCTGAAAACTCACTGAAATCACATCTAAAACCTCCTCCCCAGTGCAGCTTACAACAAACCTGCAAGGATCAGTGAAGTTCCTGTGTGAGCCAAAAGGCAGGAAGCAGCAGACTGTAAAGTGAGTGAAACAAAACTGGTTCCCCTCCAGCAGCCCAGCCCTGGAGGGAAGGATTGCTCTGCACTGCAGTGCCCACAGAGAGCTCCCAATCTAGCAAAGAGGCAATCTGGGGTGTGGGGATGGACACCCACCACTGCTGCCAACCACAGGGGGCTCTGACACCAGGTTACATTGCCACCTGCAGCTCTGTGGCAATGACAGTGATAATGTGACCGAAATCAGTTTTAATTTGAAAAAATATCACTTTTGCTTTCTCCCTGGTCCCACGCTGAGCAGTCCATATCATGGCTACAGTTTTGCTATATTAATTACTGCCATCTCACAGGCGTCCAGATGCCCCAAAGGTAATTTCTTAGACTGGTGCCTGTGTAACCAAGATTGCGAAAATTAGAGAACAGAGACTGCAATGAAACTGATGGAGTAAAGTAGCTCTGTTAACTTCACTGTAATGGTAGACCTAATCAACTGAAAGTACCTTCCCCTTCTTTATTTATTTATTTCTTGTCCCAACTTTCAACTTTTCAGAATCAGGAGTTAGTGAATAATTCATTATCAATTAAAGAGAATGACCATCAGCATTTTTTTCCCCTTGAAACACAAAACACCTGGCTCAAAGCTTTAATGCAGGAGGTAAAGATCTTTCTTTATATTAGCAGAATCTAATTTAGAAAAGTGCATTATTGATTCTATCCGTTTGTCAGAACCTGCAGTGGCATTGAGCTCAACATTGCCAGTAACTAGAAATGTAATGTGTATATGAAAAAAGCCAGGTGCATTGAAATTAGCACTAATTTTATTAGAATTCAATAGAAATTTAGGTCATTTATTTCTATTTTAAGAAGTAAATGTTGTCTTTGTCTTCACCTTGATGAAAATTTACCAAAGAAAACACCATTATGATTTGTTAGGCAGTCTGGTCAAGTTGCAAAGGTCAAAGATTTTTTTCTTAGTGTATGAGCTGAAGTTAGTACCTAGATTGCTTCAAAAACAAAATCTTGAGGAAAGACTCTCTCCCCCTAACTCCTGTCTGCACAGGTGCCCACAAGATGCTTCATGAGCAAGAGGGACCCCAGTTTATAACAAAGATCCCAGGCATTTTAACATCTTTTAGTGTCAATGCCTTGAAAGAGTTCTGGAATATCACTTAGTCTCCTCCTGCTGGGATTTTACTGGAAACAAGCTCAGTAGCTATTGAAAGCACTTTTCTCTGTAAGCTCCCAGAATTCCTGAAATGAAATGAGTGGTTTGCAATCAATATTTCTAAGGTTCTTCCACAGACTTATGAGACCTGAGAGAGAATTTGGATAAAATTCAATACTGAGTTTGTGCTATTACTTTCATAAAGTCAAGTTCCATTACCTAGAGACATCTTCTAAAGCAGGGTGAGAAAGCCTCACAGACTCGTGGTGCCAGTAGATAGATTATGATCCACATATGATCCATACATGATTATGATCCATACATGGAAGCCTCTTAGGAAGTCTGTCATTACCACCTAAGTTTGCTAAGCTAGCATGATATGCTCCTGTATCTCAATCTAAATAGGATCCTGTATAAAATTTTTGGTTTGTATGTCAGCTTCAGTCCCAGGCCTTCCATCTCACAAGTTCTCATAGAATGAGCTGTTCCTTACGTGTTCAATCCTCTATCACTGAAGCCAAAAAGACTCTATGTGATCATAATTTCTCACTTCCTTTTCTAAGCTTAGCCTTGATTTGTCACAAAGCTCTCTGGCTGTTAAAGTCTGAGGAGTCAAAGAGCTGTGCCAAAGGATTCATGTTGTGCTATCAAGATCTCAGAGATGATAACATAAACCCTAAGGAATACTGATGCCATTAGAAAAAACATAAATATAATTTGCTGAAGAAGTCCATGCTTACTGTGAAAAAGAATTCTAAAATATCTCTCAGCTTCTTCAGAAACCCAAGCTGTCCATAGCCATCTGCTAAATCAGAGTCTGAAGAATAATTGAAGGATAAAAATTCTCCCAAGGTTTTCTATTGAATTAAATGCTTGCATGTGTTTAATGTTTCCATTTATATGAAATGCTGGTCAAAGACTTTTTAACACACTTTAAAAAAACATGGTTCTTGTTCAATAAATTATATTATCCTAGAATCAAACATACAGCAAGTGTGGTATTAAAGGAATAAAGAGTTCTGTGACCTTCAACTTGAAATCTAATTCAAATGTTCTTCACTTCATGTTGACTTAGCGTTCTCTACAACTGAATGTCTAAAGCATGGCTTCTGCTTGTAAAATACCAGATATTTAAAAAAAATACAATACTAAGGAAGAATTTCTAGATCATTAAAATTAAGTGGAAAGCCATCAATTACAAGGTTTTTATAGCATTGTTCTTAAAAAGCTTAATAATGCTTCATGCAACTATCAGATTGAGCACATAATTGTTTCCACATTATAGTAATTTATAGACATCAGTCGACTAGTGTACATGAAAAATGGACTGTGTGACAAAACACAACATAATTCAATGAACTGTTTAAAAATAAAGGCTAAAAGTCCACATTTGTCCCATTAAAACCACAAATTATTGAATTGTTGAACTGAGAATAAAAACAGTGTCTCAATTTTTTTTGCACTTAATGCCTTACACCTACTGCTTCTCTCATTTGCAGTTACATGGACTGTTTCTCCACTTCCTACCATGTAATGTCCCCATGAAAATAAAAACTCTTGATAATTAAGAAAAATAATATTTATTGTGCTTAGGTAGCTGAGAAAAAAGGGGGAAACCTTTACTTTTTATTAGCAATATTCTGCATATTGATAGCAAAATTCCTACAGACTGAGATAAGAACTTCAGATTTCTAACAGCTCTTCATACAGATATTCCTGTGGATACCTGGCTCCTGTGGGGCATATACACAAAAAGCAAAGATTGCTAAATTTATTTCCTATTCGTTTCCTTTAACATCTACCCTAACTATCTCTGCAAGAAAGACATTCACCTGAATATTTTCCAGTTTCTGGGGCTGGTTTTGCCCTTGAACAATAACAGGAAGGGGAAGACCTTAGCATGCCACAGCGCTTCTGGATATCAATTTTGGAAAAAGGTCTGGCAGATGAGCTAGAGAAGTTAAGATACAGTTTGCAAGCAGTCAAAAGTGATACCTTCAGCTCAGGCATGTTTATTATAAGCTGCATAGGTAGTTTAACATCTGGGTCCTTTGTATAGTCCATAGGCACAACGTTTGGTGCCATTTCATAGTATCGGCCGTGCAACCTGTAAACAAGCAGAAACAAACAGCCAATAATCAATTTTAAATAACCAATTCCATTCAGACAGTAATCACCTACAAATTTGTCTTGCAGCTCTAATCATTGGTTTTAGTGCACAAGTCTGAGCCCACCAAATTGCCATCTTTCTGAAAGAAGGAGAGCTTTGATGCAGCATCCAGCAGCCGCGTGTTTCTGTAACTGAGCAGAGTTTCACACGGTGTGTATGTAACATTTAGGCACTGCCAGGTATGTGCACAGAAGGCTGAACCAAGACATGTACTGCAAAATGTAATTCTTATCATATGTGCAAGTTGAGTCTTACACCTAATTCATAAACTGCTTAGGACAGCAAGTGCCCCTTTGTCATGTCCTATGTACTAACACAGTGTATTCTGATCTCTCAGTAGGGCATATGTACTACTTGTTATAAAGCTGTATCTTGTGACTTACTTTACTTTTAACAAAAAATCCTGCTTGCTCCCTAGGCATACTAACAATTACATCTAGCAATTACTGTGTTTTAACAGCAGAATATAAACAAAACAGTAATACAGGAAGAAATGCCTCAGCAACCTCTTAATTTCTCCAGCTTTACCTGCAGCAGATCCACACCCAACTGAACTACTTCAGGTTCCTGTGTGTAAGTAAACTCAAAAACTAGGGTAAAATAATCTACAGGCATCAGTTTTCTCATTATTATGATGTACCACAAAGAACACATAAAATGAAACACAGAAACACATTTTTTCTGCATTGTAGGAAACTGATGTCCTTATCCTGCACAGCAATACTTTGTGCCGTACCAGAAATTGGATATCCACTACCTCAGCACATTTCAGCTGCTTACCACAGCTCACCCTGACATTTCATAAATACTGTGTAATTCAAGAGGCAATAGCCATTTCCCTCTCTAGCAATTGATTTCTCTGTTGTAAACAGCAGCTAAAAAGATGCTTCTAAATACAACAGAAAAAGCAACTTAAAAGCACTTAAAAAGAAAAAATTACAACAAAACTTTCAAGTCCAATGTCCATCTACGGGTTACCTACTTTTTTAAAAGCTGAATACTGAAATGGTGTTCTAGTCTTCAAGAAAATTAAGCACTCCCTATTGGTAAAACTTCACCATTGTGGACAACATTCAGAAATTCAGGAGCTGATGATTCCTGCTTATTTTAACTGTCAAGATTTCCTTCTTTACTTTATCTAATATTAGACTTGTCTCTTTATAACATGCAATATCAATGCAAAGTAAACCTGCCACATCTTGCTGACAGAATTCACTATCCTGTCCACAGAAATTGCAATCTATTTATACTGAAGTTCAGCCATACCTTTTGGCAGCTGACAGAAGGATACAGCTCCCAACTCCAGACTGACAGAAATGTCTGGAAGGCAGGTGCTGGACACTGAAACATGCAGGTAACTCACTGCAGATTTGAGGGCAGCTCTCATATCCTGTTTTCCTCCCAACTAACTGTGCTGTTAATTCACCAAATCGGTCAAAGATCTGTGGATGTAAGAGCTTTCTATCTGAGTGGATTTCACACTAAAGCATCCAAATGAGTCTGTAGGAAGTGGCTCTGATCTAACTCCTGCAAACTAAATTACAGCAATAAAACACATCTTCCACATGCTTTTATCTGCAAGGATTCAGCAACTCTATTTGTCATAGCCTTATCACATGGCATGATTAGCATTTAAGACCATGAAAAGGGCCATAAGATTTCCCTATACCAAACATATAGTATGCTGCACTTGCTCCATTATCCTTCAAAATAATAAACAAAGAACCCCAACCAATAGAACAACCACAAAAGACAGTAACACCCTTTCCTTCTTTAAGATCCTGATGGTGGAAGGTTCTTCAGGGACACTATGTACTGTTTTATAATCAACTGGATTGCCAGTATCAAATACTGGATTTGCAGAAAAAATAACAGCCCTGCTTCAGCATCTTAACAGGATGCCAAGAAAACCACCTGTCATAAGGAACACAGTCCTTTTTGCTGAAGGTCCACCAAAACTCCCATTTAGTTGAATAACTTATGTTGCATTGGGAGAATACTTTTTGGCAAGGAAGCAATATATGTCTGATCAATTACTCTGTAACATGATGTAAAGCTCAGTAGACATCAGGGTTATTTACACCTATAATTTACACTCCTGCCTGTATGCAGTACTTCACTGCACCGTGTAGTGTTGTACATTATGACAAATCAGTAATCACTTCCCAAACGCTGCTCTCATTACTGACTGTTCTCTCACATCT
Organism: Zonotrichia leucophrys gambelii; assembly: GCF_028769735.1. Classification (NCBI taxonomy): domain Eukaryota; kingdom Metazoa; phylum Chordata; class Aves; order Passeriformes; family Passerellidae; genus Zonotrichia; species Zonotrichia leucophrys. Next base: position 5,039,330 of record NC_088180.1, on the reverse strand, counting down.
CCCAATAACATTAATTCCTAACTACAAATAGAGAAGAAACAAAGCTCTGGTAAAGGCTCTGATATTTCTCCAGTTTTGGAGAAGCAGAAGGTTTTTCAGGTGACCTGAACACATCAGAGCAGTTGTGACCTAAAGGAAATGCTTTCTGTCCTTTTACTCAGCATGCCCTTCACAAAAAGCATGTCTGAAAACAATCTCAAACCTCTTTATCTGTCCTAGACACAGAAACATTTATGCCTTGTCAGGGAGGCAATGGAAGGTTTGCAGTGCTGTCTGAACACACAGACTTGGAAAAGCTGCCATTATCAGACAAAGACCATCATGCATATTCAAAAGCCCAAGACCAGCCTCACTGTCTTTGCAGCAATAACTACTACAGCTGTATTTCCTTTAAAAGTTTCTTCTGCATGCATGCAGAAACATTTTCCTATTCCTGGCTGTGCTCTCTTTGTCAGCAGGATTCCTTATCAACATTGCATGGAAGTAGGAAATGAAAAATTGGCAGTGTCTTCCCTGCCACAAATGAGAGTGGGAGGGAATGTGGTGATAAATTTAATGGCAAATTTCATTAACTGATGATGCTGTGTCCCCACAGGTACTGGTATATATTTATGCTTCATGTACAACATTCAAGGATTAAGGCTGTGATTCTCTATCATTTTAATCCAGTCTAAACCCAGACTGCTGATCTGCCCTTGCAGAAATTTGAAGCCCACCAGCTACTCGTGTCCCTTGTATAAGCAGTAACATTTAAGAAAGTGCAGTGAGGTTCAGCAAACTGATGTGTTTGAAAATAAAGACATTTTCACAGTTAGCTCCTTGAGGTTACTGAAGCAGTTGTGACAGCAGCAGAAGAAAATGGGGGGTTAATTTTTCTATTAAATTACTCAATAAAGGCAGAACAAGACTTACCCCTGTAGACAGCAGTAGTTTTAAAATCAGCTGCCCATCAACCAATGAAAACCAAAAGTGCTGTGTTCAGAAAAAAGCCCACAACACAGTTTTGTCCCCACAGCCTACTTTTGATTGATGATAACTCATTTTACTACTTTGGGTCTTTTACATGGCAAAAGGTAGGTCAGAGTCTGTTCCCACTTCTCAAGGGTGAAGCATCCTAGAGTCAGCAAGGATGATGCTGTGGGAATTTGCTGGATATAGTTTGGGATGTCTCTTACAACAGAGCCTCCTGCTCTACCTGAATAGATTGAAAAAAAAAAGAGATTTCTAAGCTTACACCCTGCAGCAACCATTTAAATTCACTATTGAGCTTTGGGAGGGAGTCAGACTGTAGCCAAGGTCACCAGTGTGTGTGTTAAAACACAGAGCAGCCCTTCCTTGGCCTGGTGTACATTCATCTCCAGCATTAAATGTAGTGACAACACATTACAGCTGGCTGAGCTGGCCTTTTAACAGGAACTCTGCACTGAAGGAGTGCTGAAAACAAAGGATAGAAGCTTGCAATGGCTCATTGATTGGAAATAAGGAGAGGCTTTAAAGTGGCCTTTAGAAATGAATAAACATCTTCCGGGTTTGGGTTCCCACAGCAACACTCACCTGATTTATGCTGTGAGGGGGAAACATTTTTATTCAGCAATATATATCCTATTTATTCCTGAGTAAAAGGGATGCATTCAAAGACTTGTGCATTGCACTCTATACCATCTCAAGGAGTAAATTCTAGATTGCTCAGCATTGTTCTGCACTGTCAGAAAAAAAATAACAAATGGCTTAACTAGAGCAATGAAAGCAGGCAGTGATGGGCAGTCCCACCATGGGTTCCCAGGAGCCATGGCATGAGCTGACTGTACACTCATTGTACAGGATGGAACAAACTGTGCCTGTAGCAAGACCACAAGTGCACAGCTGCTGTTCAGTTGTACTTTTGGTTATGCACCACAATCAGAGCTATAGGCTCCTGTCCAGATGCCAGAGCTGAATGGAACAGCTGGAGAAGGACTTCGTGTAATACACAGAGAATTCACCACTCCAGAGACCAGCAGGAGAATTGACAAGTCAACATAAAGCCCTGGAAAGAGGCAGGTCTCATCAATCAGCCCTTCCAAGCACCTGAGATGGCTGGAAGTAAAAGAAGCAGCAGCACTGAGGATGAGACTGCACAGAATGCAGGACAGAGTGCACTGATGGGAACTGATTTATAACCCTTGCTACAGAGGCTGTAGCCCTGTACTGATGCAAATCAGTGAACTGCACATGCTCTCTTGTCCTGCAGTCCTTTAATGGACAGCTGGGGAACAGAGCCAGACAGACCAAAACCTACAGGTCTGCCACACAGGCAGAAAGAGTTGCTACAGCTCAAAAAGAAGGAGGTTCTTTAATCTGGGGCTGAGAAACTAAGGAAGGAGGAGCCCCCGGGGCAACTGATACAGCACTTGGAGGGTCTCAGATTTATGCCATACTTGTACAAAGTGTTTTTGCAACAATAAATGTTAAATGTTACACATGGTAATGGAGGCATAAATCCCTGTGCTGCAGCAATTCCTCAGTGAATTATTGCTTCCAAAGATTGCAAGAGGTTAGAACAGTCTATTAGAGAACGTGGTCTACCATGTGAAGCTGAAACCAAAACAACAGGAAACGTGATACAAGGAAATTCAGTCAGAAACTGAAACCACAACTCACTGAATTGCCACAGTTTGACAAACAGGTAAAGAACAAAGGACAGTGAGAAACACAAGCAGAAAGAGTTGAAAGTTGAAGGAATTCTGTTACTGATATGCCTTTCCCTTTTTATGATTTCCAGTTGAAGTTATTTTCATTGTATCAATAAAATACAATAACTGGGCACTGAAATAATTCATAAAAAGGCAGCATAATAAGATGAGAAAAAGTGGATAGATGAGTCTTCTGCTAGTTTTAAGTTAGCAAGTATTTATTCATCTTTGCAATGCAAAATGAAGCAGCACAAATTCATTTAAGAGAATACTACAAAAATATCCTCCCAAGTAATCTACAGTAAAATTACAAAGAAATAGTGAGAAATGTTTTTGGCAGACAATTTATAATACATTTATTCTAAATCTAGTTATAGTTATGAAAACTCTGACTTCCAATATATGTATCCTACTGTTCCCAGACTTACATGATGCATAGTGAGTATAGATAAGAACACTTTATAATGTTTTTCCTTCGTTGAATTGGCACTCAAACCCCTGCTCACAGGCATCTTTCTGCTGGTGATTCCAGGAATCACAGAGTGACTGAGATTGCCAGGTGAGATGAATTGGTGCAACCTCCTGCCCAGCAAGGGCAGCTGGAGCAGGCTGCCACATCCAGATGGCTTTTGAGGATCTGCAAGGCTGGAGATTGCAAACCTTGGCTGGGCAGCCTGCTCCAGAGCTTGGTCACCCTCACAGTGCTTCCCTGTGTTCAGCCAGAACCTTCTGTGTTTCTGTCTGTGGCCACTGCCCCTTTTCCTGGCATGGGCCTCTGTCTCTGCAGCCTCCAGATTCCAGCTCTCTCAGCCTTTCCTCACAGGAGAGTCCTCAGTTCCCCATCCATCTCAATGGCCCTTTGCCAGATGCTGGAGCAGCTGTACTGGGGAGCCCAGAGCTGGAACATATCTGACTCTATGCAGATCAACACTGACAGGGATTCTCTCCTCTCAATCTGGCTTAAATACAACACAGGAAAAGTTTATAGTACAGAAATATGGGGACTGCCTAAAATCCTTTTTTTTTTCTTTTTCATTCATAGAGGGTTCAGAAACATTTTTAACAACAAGAATGGTAACATAATTATCAAGAAGATCAACAGTAGCCTCAGGATATATGTTCTTTGCGTGTATAGTTTCTTGCCTATAACTCAGGAAGATTCCTAAGGGTATAGAGCTACTAATTTCATTCTTTTGGCTGATGCTTTTTCCTCCAAAGCTGACAATAGCGCAATTCCCCTTTCTACATACAAACCTTCAAACTCTTTCAAAGAAAAACAGGAGTTGTTTTCTAACTCCTCCCTCCTTTGTGTAGCAACTTGCTCCACAGCAAGCTGCCTCCCAAGCAGTTTGCTGCATTTGCTCCCTTATAAGGAAGCTTTCCAGACACTTGAAGGAGCCACTGCTTAATTCTCTGGCAGATTGCAGATTTAAAATCCAACATTCAGCTGGATTGGCTGGAAGGGCTCCTGTCACCTCCCCTTTCACCCATCAAGAGCAAGCCATGAAACAGGCAGAGAAGAGAAGGCAACAGAAGAACTATTTTTCTTCTACCAAAAGGTTCAAAGGTTTGCTGACATCCCAAATGGTGCCCAGCTTGGGCATTTAGTGCCACATTCCCCTGGCAGTCTAACTAGGTTAAGTCACTCTCAGGTAATACAACTTGAATTTACAACTTCTGTGCTTTTTGGCTAGGACAGGCATCCAAAACCACCTGCATCTGAGTGCTTGTTTGGGTGCCAAACTGTACCAGTCTACAGGGAGAAGCAGAAACAGATGGGCTGATGAACAGTTAAGCATAATAGATAGAGTGAAAGCTTGTCTGCCAGAAAATCAGATTTGTAAAACTGACTAAGAGAAATAATGCCTTATGAGAGACAACTCAGCCATTTGTTCCCATTTACAATCACAAGAGAGGTTTGTTATACAAACAGATTCATTGCTATAACTAAAGTGGTTTTTCCAACTCTTCTTCACATATTTTTTTTCTTTTTATTCCTGTTCCTCTCTACAGGATGTTTTCCAGGGTAACAAATCTCTTTTAAATTGTGATGTCCAAAACTGGACAGTCTATTCCTACTGAGGTCACAGTACTGCTAACTGGAATTCTCCATTTTATAAACACTGCTGAGGCTAATGCATTTTAGAAACGCATTTCTCTTTTTTGCAAGAGCATTGTGGGGCTGGTGTTGTTAAAATGCTGCTCACTTTGCTCATTATTTGCTCCCAGCCCATTATTTTGATACACTCCATTCTGCACTTGCAAATCTTTTCTCAGTTCTTAGGACTTGAGTGTGTGAATTTTCTTTTGCTCACTTTGACAGCAGTAATTTCTCTAACATACTGAGTACTGTTGAAAAAGCTCATCTCAATCTTCATAGCATCTGCAACTCACTTCACCTCAATGTTTCTTACCATTCTCACCAATTTTCTATGTTCAGGAGTATTTTGACCAAGAGTTCAGTGCACTTACACAAGTAGAAAAGGACTACTACAAACTGGAATATGTAGAATTCTTTACCAAAATAAAGACACGTTGCAGCTGCTTCTTTTCTCTGACTTCCAAAAGCAGATTCTCACAGGAAGATTTGCTTTTAACAAATCCACAGTGGCTGCCTCTGAGCATGTGTTAAGTTCTAGGCACTTACAGATTGATTGTCTACCAGTGTGTTCTGGCATCTCTCCATGCAGAAAAGTTGTGTCCTGAAGCTGCACACATTGGTCTAAATTTCCACATTCTCCTTAAGAAAACTGGGGCATGTTTTCAAAGCCCTAACACCACCAAAGCAACCAATAAAAGCTCTAAAAATTTGTCAGCTGTCCTATTAGTATTTTAGATAGTGTTTTGAGTCAGTGATAACATAAATATGTCTACAATAACCAACATTCTTTAATATGTTCTTGCCCTGGGCCCATGACTGAATGCTCATAGCTGTGATCAACACTTCCAAAAATTAACCATTTTTAACCAAGACTTAAGACTGTATTTAGGTTTTCTGGTGATAAACAGCTGTCAAACACCAATATTGAGCTATGGTTTCTATTTTTCTCTTTCACCAGACACACTTGCCTCTGCTGCAGTCTTACTTTATATTTTTTCCTATATTCATTTTCAGCATTTTGTGTTAAACTTTTCTTCACTTATTAATTTAAAGTTATACTGTTTTCTAACAATCTGCACATAATCCACACTCAGATTACTAATCAAAAAATGTGTCTTCAACCCCTCTGACCACAGCCTGTATTTCTGTTGACTGGAGCTGCTGTTGCACTCTAAAGTCAGTATGCAAGTCAATCTAACAGCTTCCTGGTAGGGAAATGCTCTCTTCATTCTCAGTTGCATTTGCTTGCTGTGGCTCTCATGCCAGCTTTGGCACTTGTCTGATCCTTCAGAGAGCTGATTCAGCTTATTAAACCAGCAGAAAATAGATTTACTGTTGTTTGGGGTTTTGATGGGCTACTTTCCCTGTAGGGACAGATAAAAACACTTAGCCCATTTCACCTAATTGCAGTCTCACGCTGGTTTACATCAGTTTATAGCAACCTCAATTGAAGCTGCCACATTCATTCCTTCATCCCCACCTACACAACCGTCATTAACAGCCATGCAAACGGATGGTGAGACAGACAGGGCTTGCTTTTTTCATCTTTTTGTAAGGATGCTCCTTGTTGGATCATCTCACTGAAGTTGGCAGCTGCACAAGAAATTCAGTTCAGCCTCAAGAGGACTCACCCTGCACTTCCTCCATATCAGCCCTGTGAGCATCCTGTGAGCAGGGTAAATGAGTGCCCAGCAGTACCTGGCTGCCCCTTCACTGAGACAGGGAGATGCTAAATCAGTAAGTGCTAATTAACCAGGGAGTTATAACCCATTTAATTCCTGCTCACTAAAACTTCACCTCCAACATGTAGAAACACCTCTGGATTCTACACTGACTGCAAGATGTGTCCTCACTGGTATCATTGAGCAGAAAAGCAGCAAATCCCTTTCATACAAGTCACTGGCTCAACCCTAAAATAGTCTATGATACACTTTAACTAATCACCATCTTATGACAATTATACATTATAAGTGTATCTCAAATCCAATCCTACTCTATTCTTTACAATTCATTCCTGCAGAATAACAGGCTTTATCTGGTTTCCTCACAAGTCAGATAAAAAGATTCAGCCCCTTCCACATGGATCACAAAGGAGAAATTTAAGAGCTTACTTACCGAAGGATTTCCTTCCGAGTGAAGAACGTGCAGTCCTGTTAAAGAAACAAAATATGTCATTGTACTACAGAAATATTGGAAACAACTGCAAAGAGTTATTTCTCAACCTTTTGGAAGGAAACTCAGATCTGACAGAGAAACTTTAAAGATGCTGTTTGGGTGCCATCTACATCTGACTCAGAAAGCAATGTACACTATAAAATAGCAGAAATATTTCAAGGATAGGCCTATCAGTAAAAAGAAAGATATTGATAGTGTGGTAGCTCAGGAGGAAAAACCAGGTTGCTGAGATACTTCTCCAAAGTGGAATGACAAGACCAGAAATAAAATTAAATCTAAAATAGACAGTATGTGCCAAAAGTATTCATTAAAAGAATATGGAAAACTACAAACAACAATCTGTTGTTGATGACAAAAACTGTCTTTTACTTTAAGTATCCCCCTGCTGGAGACAACTGGAGACAATTATTTTAATAATAAAATTATGTGGTTATTTATTAGCTATTAACCCTTTTTGCCAACAATCAGTTTACACTGTGGTCACTTTGCTGAAGGCTGCAAACTCCTCTCTTTTAGGAGCATGGATAAATGGACAGCCCTGCCCTGAACAGCAGCAAACCATTCAGCTCTCCCTGTGCTATCACAGAACTAGAAATAACTAAAATGCAAAAGTAGAGCTTGCTGGACATGAGAGAAGAGCATACAAGCATTCACTTGCATTCTAAATGGCTCTGTGATGTGACTGAATTGACATTGGTTTAATTCACTTAATGAACATCTCTTCTGTAACAGAATTCAAACATTTCATCAAAGATCCAGAATATGAGCAGTGGCAGAGTTTGCATTTCATGCCTTTCTACTTCAGTCACAAAAAAAAAAAAAAAAAAATTCAGGTGCTGTGAGGAAACAATAATCAGTCCCATCCCATTCAAAAACAATCCTTTAATCTCCACTCTTACCTAGTACATTTAATGGAAATTCTGCCCTGCATCCAAGACTAGGAACACTAGTGGTAATGAAATATTTGATAATCAGTTGAGAACATCATTCATCAATTCAGAGAATATGTAACTTGATCTTTGAGCCAGCTCCTGAGGGTGTATATATAGGGGACAGCCACCAACACAGAAAATTCTTCCTGATTGTTGGAAAAAAAAATGAAATTTAGCAAAATGTTTTATTACAGTTTAGTTATGAGTTGTGTGTGTGAATTGGTTTGTTAAAAACAGTTTTGTAGCCCTTGATAGTATGTGTTGAGTTCTGTGTGTAACTTAGCAGGTAGTCTTAGAAACTTAATAAACATTTAAACCAGTGTAGGAAAGTAAGAATGCTAACCTGTCTGGAGGCAGCATACAATAAGACAAGCAGAAAATTTATGATTTTGTTTGTGAACTAAGGAATGTATTACAAGGGGTCTGTCGCTTGGCAAAGGGAACTGTTTCTTGGAGACCTTGTTATGAATTGCATGTATATAAAAGGGAAGCACCTGTACGTGAAATTTGGGGCTCTGATTTGGGACGCTAGTCCGCAGGCTCCCGGGCCCTTATAAAGAACAGCACAAAACTTATCTGAGTTTTGTGTCCTTTATCTATCGGGCAACATGATTACCCACCTCTCTCACAGCCCCATGTGATGTGGCAGGGCCTTTGCCTAACCATTCAGATCTTTGTAATTTCCCCCCTTTAATGGAAAGATATTTAGAATATACCATCTTTGAAAATCAGCTTGTGACAAGACAACACTGTCAGACTTGGTAAGTCATCCTTAAAGGTTACATACAAGTACTTTGCCTCTACAAGTCCTGCTCTTCAGTCAACCAGTGAAAAAGTATTTCTTTCTCAAGCTGAGACCCATTGGGGCTAAGTGCCTGCTTCTTCCAAGGAGGGGAGAAGCAAAGGATCCCTTGCTGGCAGCAGCCAACAGCCCATCTCGGGTGTCCAGGAACGCGATCGGCCCCGCAGCCATCAATTATTGAGCTGCCCTGCTCTCCTCCATGCACAGTGCCCAGAGAAGCAGCTCTTCCTCCAGTGGATTGTGCAGTTACAAAGCCCAGGAGGAAGCACCTTGGGAGCTGCTGACACTGATGTCACATTGTCTGCAACTGCACAAAGTGACATTGGAGCCAGCTGGTCAAGTCTTCCTTAATTCCACACAATCAGCGCAGTCAAACTGTCACTTAAGGATGCCTCATTGAATAAGAAAGGGCAGGTGTAATCTCACAAATAACTGCAATGCCCTCAGCAGCAATCATCTGTAATTATACAGGCTGGGGAAAACAGCAGCCACTTGACTAGAGAGCTGACAGGAAAGCGATATACAAATGGAGACAAAGATTAAAAGGAAAAGTTATCCTTTACCTTGCAGAAGTCCTGCAAAAATGCTATTGGAAGACAAATTAGGTCAGATAATGATCCATTTTTGCTGCCAGTCCACACATTTTTTATATTTTATTCTGAGTTGCATCATGATGTTGACAATAAACACTGCTGCCTGCCTGTTTTTTGATCAACAATTTTTTTACTAATGTAACCTAAACCCCACTAATGCTGAAAACTCTAGAGCAGAAGCAGTTACAACTATCTATCTGACCACTGTTACTGACAGCTCTATTTCAATTACACCTGCCAATTGCATGGAATTGTCATGGATGAAGGTTGCCAAAAAAAATTTAAGAATGGTCTCACTCTTAAGGGAGATCTTAAAGCTACAAACTCACTGAGACCTGGCCTAAACTCCTGATCCAGCCAGATGACACCAGCTATGAAACAATTTACCATAAAAAAGCCTGTCTGGTGTCAAATGGCAAGTGCAAAACCACAGCTCCATGTGACCTCTGATAGGGAAGTCCAGCCATCCCTCTTGCTTCTCCCACCCTTTTATTTCTGGCTGTTCCTTTATGCAGACTTCACCTTGATGAACAGAATATCAGAGAACCCTGAAGGAAGGAACTAATGTGTTTGTAAATGAACCTAGCAATAATGGACACACATTCAGTTTGGATAATTTCCTTTCAGTGACTTAGAATATAGCGTTGGCAGTGCTGGTACAAGAGACAAAGGTGAAACAAGTATCTATTGATGGCAGGAAAGGGGTGCAGGACTGAGTTAATTTTCCTTTTTTTTTGAAATCACAGCCCTCAGTTGGATTAAAATCATGATGGAAAAAAGGTCTAAATAACATAATTACATTTTATAGTTGCTGGAACTTCAGCAATTTAATTCCAATTTAATTAAAGACTTTTGGCCAAAGAAACACGGAGGTGAATCATCCAATTTTCTTTGGCTACTTCATTCATACAGAAAAATACATAATGAAGAACAATAAATAGTAAATTAACATGTTAAATTCACTGTCTCATAAGGAAAGGTGAAGTTGGCTCTGGAAAGCATTTGTCATTTATGCACATGATAACTTTGATTTTCCTGCAAGCCAGAGATATCACAGAACATATTTGCTATTTTGTGTTTTGCATTACCAAGAGCACAAAAAGCAACCTGTCTGTTCTGTCTGTACACTAAGATGTCTGGGAGTCCTGCTAGAAAATCACAAACTGAATACAAGACAAATATTACCAGAGTTTTCATAATTCTTATCAGTTCAGCATTATGGCAAGAATTGATCCTGGGAATTATTGCCTTTATTTCTAGTGCTATACAGTGGCCTGAAAAACTTCTGCTAACAGGCCCTCAGGGGCTTTAGCTTCTTGAGAACAGAGGCTGTGCCTTGACAGCTCACTTATTGCAGCCCTGAGAACAAACATGCACCTTTTCCAAGATCAACTCTCCTGCTCACTCTGTCCTCACGCCTTTAATAATCCAGTAAATTACAAGTCCAACATGGGATCACTGATGGTTGTTTGGAGGTAAGATACCACTAAAACAAATCTGCAATTATCTACTTAATGTCTTGTAACAATGTGAATAAAACCAAGCAAACAGAAAAGACATTTCCCATTGATTTCTATGAGATCATGATCTTGTATAATGGGACTTGATTCTCAAATTCAGCATTTAGAAGGCTTAACTACTTCTTAAAATACTTTGCAGATAGAAGGGGCAGACAGCTGGTGCATTTAGGTTCCATGGGTAGCTTGGCTCATGGCTGGTAATTGGACTTTCTGCAAGTCACTCAGCATTGCTTGTAAAGCGCAGTTAACAGTCTCTGCTCTTAAAACTTCATTTTTATAGCAGAGCAGCATGCGCATGCTGTTTTATTCTTTTATTCCCTCTGTCAGATGAATGCAGATTTATGACAGAACAGACTGACATATGGTGGTCCACCACCTTGTCCAGTCATCTGCAGGACTTGACTGCAAACTCCTTGGTTGGTTCTGCTTTGTACTGAGTTCTACAGTGATTTGAACAAAGCAAAGAAGGAGAGAGAGATGCTCTGGCAATGCTGCTGCTGAACTGCCTGCAGGGTGTCCATCCAGCACACCAGGAGCTGTGGCTGCACTCAGCCCATGCCAGGTCCTGAGAGCAGCACCCAGCCTGTGAATGGCAACAGAGTGCAGTGAAGGGGAGGTTACCAATCACCACTCCCAGAAACAAGCACTGTGCATAAAGTACAGCTCTGGAACAAAGCTACCTTCATGGCAGCATGCAAAACATTCCTCTACAGAACAAAAACTGGAGAAATGAACAACAGAATGGAAGAATAGACATACACAAATATGCTGTGAAACAGTATTTCTGAAAGTCATTAAATGCATATTTCTCTTCTAAGAAAATACGTATATATTCTGCTTTGTATATGTATAGTTTCATCAGGTCAGGTTTACTTTGATCCTGGAACACCTTAATTGGAAACTTTTATAAATACAAAAATAATATTCATCAGTCTTATAAAATCACTGCAAATTAAAAAAACCCAGCTTCAAAGATAAGGCAGATACTGTAAACCATAGCTATCTGAGAGAGCAGCTCTTAAAAAATGCTAGCTATTAGATGCTGCAGCACCTTAAAGGGTAATAGTTAAAGCAAATTACTACAGAGGTTTCATTTTTAAAATTGCAAATGACATTTTGTACTGTGCCTAAGTACAAAATGTGTGTAAGAGCATTTAATCAAAACACCATCAAAAGATCATCCTGTGAAGCAACCAAGAATCTGGTACCAGACAGAAGCAAATGAACTCTTATGTAAGATCTATTATTAACTCTGTTCTAGCAATGTTTTACAAATGCAATACTTTTGTTCTACATTCCACATGACTAAGACTGGCATGGAGTTGTGCAAGACTGAGTCTGCAAGATATTTATGTATTTTCATCACTGTTAGTGTATAAAGAGTTAACAGAGTCAATGAGTTAAAAATGCTGTTTGCATCAGAGCACCAATGAAAATTTTACCACACAGCTCATCCTTACTTGTCATCATATATATTCACAATTACACCCAAACCAACCCAAACACCCACTAAGTTTCAGAAGGAAAAAATCTGCATCTGTAAGAACCTGTTTACATATTCATACGGCAACAGGGGAGTAAAAACAAGTCAGACATTAGCAAGGACTGAAAAAAAGCAAACTGCCAACAAAAGTAATTTTGCTCAATCTACAAATGCACCAAATGGTAACATGAAACAAGAACCTGACAAAGGATATTTTCACAGAAAACTTGCTCCATTATTATGCTACTTTTACTTGCACAATAACAGCAATACTGTATCAAATGAAAAATACTTTTTACAGAGCATCCCGGGGAACCTATGAATGCACTTCTTGTATTCTTGCAAAGGATTAATTTTCCAAGACCCTGGATGAAGTCTGGATGGCTTTTTAAAAGACAGCTTGATGAACCTGTTTTACTTTACAAATGGTGTTTCTTGACAGATCATAACATAACTTGTTTAATCCGGTTTTGCTTAATGCTCATGAAATATAGTTGAATTGCACTTTGATGTCAATTTTGATAAAAGGAAAAAAAGTGAGCTCTGTAATAGAGAAATTCTTGTGTAAAAGAAGAAAGTCACTACTTCATCATACTACACTGTATTGCAATAAACCTATAAGACTGCCAGGGTAAGCACCAGTTTGTTTTGAGACTGCATTAAATAATGCAGAGTAAACAATACCATTAATGAACAAATACAAATGGCTTGCAATAAAACCAGTAATATGCTTTATAATCTCTAGGTTCTAGAAGGGAAATCAAACAAACAAACAAAAGGATCACTGAATTTGTACTGAATTCAGATCTCTTGATTCAAGTAATCCCAGAAAAGGAGATGAGATTGACTGAACAGTGCAGGAGTTTGTCCACAACCCAAGTACAGTTTCTCTGCATTTCCTACCCAATACAATTGTTGTACAGTTAGAAATGCTGTGCATCGAGGTGAATAAATGGCTCTGAATGAATCAATAAGTTGCTTTACAGCATACTTGTATTTTCCATTGCTTCAAGCATCTGTACACACTCAAAACACCCTAAAAATTCAGTTAATTTTCTTTTCTCAATGTGAGACTTGACCTCCAAAATCTGTAGGCAGCTTTTAAAATCTTAATTATTAAACGTTCTTTTATTGCAACGAAACCCATCTTTCTTGCCTATCAATACTTATCTTCTCCCTCACCAGACCTTGGTTAGATTTCACATTTTCTGTATTAAAAAAGGGCATAAGAATCATAAATGCCCAGTAAAATTCCTTTTCTTAGAAGGCCAGTATTTTAAATGATGTGAACGTCTATGAGCAACCCAGTGCTAGCAAAAGCCTCATTTGCAAACATTTCACCAATCTTCTGAAAATGTAAAGAGCTGCCAACAAGAACACTATGATAATAACAGGTGATATGATCTTCATAGCAGGTGTTAGGACAAGGTGTTAGCCTGGAAAGCTGAAAATTTCTTTACTTTGCCTCTACCTACTTGAATTTAAAAAACAAACAAATCTGAATGGTTTAGTATTATCAAGTTCTATCACAGGTCTCTTGTACAAAGACTTTCAGCTGGCTACCAAACTTAATGAAGAGCATTTAAAAATTGTCCATTGAAAACACTGAGGTGTATATACCCTGTGGGTGACCACATATACAATTCTTTAATTAAAGTCAAAAGTTCTGCTAACAACTGGCTTTTCAATATGACAATTTACATGCAAAAAAGGTGCATATATAGGCTTTTCAGAAAGTTTTAGATAAATCAAACAATTTGATTTCTTTTATTTCATTAATATCACACTAATGACCTGAGATTTATGTATGCCAGCTTTTCAAGCAGGTGATTTTTCTGCAGCTTAATCTTCACTCTCTAAAGCCAAAGCCACTTGCACAGCTTTTACCATACTTTAGGCACAGGAACTTCTCACTTTTTCACCCCATAGCGTATTTTATGGAACAAGCACATAAAACACAATGATTTTTTTTTAATTATAAAAATTTTCCACCTGAAACAATATTAGGTGCTATAAGCTCAAAGCAATTTGTACAAAAGACAGAAATAATAGAAGGGACAACCAGATAATACAATGTCCAGAAACAGATTTCAATTAGGAAATTATAAGTCTAACCATGAGGTGAGTGAGGTTTTGAACAGTCTACCAATAGGAACTGTGAGGAAGTAAAAAAAAAGAACAACCAAGATATATTTTACAAAAAAGATTGACACTTTTGCTTCTGAATGCTGATACTATGAACACTGTACTACTGTTCATAGTATCACTGGACCACTGTTGTAAGGAGTACAGAACTAACTCACAGACACATAAATTCACAAGAAACTGCTTTAGGGAAAAAAAAAAAAAGACTCAATGATCAATTTATAAAAGCAATTTATATGTAGATGCCTTCCTGGTCACTGGGGTACAGATGTGCACAACAGACTGGTGCAAAGTGGACTGTGGTACACAGTGTTTTACTTTGGCCCATGGTTTAGAGGCCCTGGTAACTCAGCTGCTGGCTCAAGACATGAAAAACCTGCACTAAAAAAATTATGGAAACGTGGCCCCATTCTTCCTTTTTCTATTCTGAAGAAATTCCACAAATGAGAAGATGGCAGGTAAGACAGCAAATTCCAAGCCAAACAGCTCCAGGTACAAAGTGCTGTCTCCCCCAGGATGGTGTGGAGAGGCAAGAGCTCTGTGTGTGGGTGGCTCCAGCAGCCAGCCCAGGATCTTTTTGTTTAAAAGACTCGACAGAGATGCAAAACTAATAAATCAGAGGCAAATCACCATCAAAATTATGTCATTATCTGATTCTTCACAGCATGAGGCTAATACTCCTTCCTGACAAATTCTGCAGGCCAGTTATTGTCCTGAAACCTGTTATTTTATGGTACTTGCCAAACATAGTCAAAAACTGTCTAGCTCTACACTAATGAACTGCAAGTCTGCCTGTAACAGAGAAATCCCAAAGGCGACTCAATCCACTGGGCCAAACTCCTGCCAGGCTTTGAGATCAATTACCCAGCATTATGAAAGGCAGGGGCTGCAAAAGCCATTAGAGAGAGGCAATTTCTACATGAAGAGCACTGAATTAGGGATGACATTTCAGCTCTTGCATTTGCCAGTTTATGTCAAGAGGATAACATTAATTACATTTGGATTTTGTTTTGTTTCACTGCAGTTGTGCTCTGCTTTGTGTTCACTTCTATTGTTAGTAGGGAGACTGGTGCTTCACAGATCTTTGATTTCTCTCTCCCCTCTCCAGCAGGGATGCGAAAAAGCTTTTTTGGATCTTGGACTGTTAAGTCTAAGATCATTAATTTAGATTAATGCATTACAGTCTGCTGGTGAGAAGTGTAACAAAGTGGAAATTAAGAAGGCCACTGTGACATTTCCTACAATGACAAAAAACCCCACTAGGTATTTATAAAAGCATTTAGTTTATGCCTTACTTTCAGTGTGGGATAACGGTTGTAACCATTTTATCATACACACCTGGCCTCACTCCATGGCTCAACATTTACACCTCTGACAAGTCCACGTTTTAGCAATGAATTGAAATAAAATTAGTAACTAAAACAATAGATTCTACTTCAATAGTTTTAATCAAAGATCACAAAGGTAAAATGTTATTAAGTTACTCAGTCCCTTAAGGGTCTATCTTTAGTTTATCACAAGATAAACTAAATCTTTATTTCCTGTGCTGCTAATTCAATGTTTATCACTTCATGTAGAAGAAAAGGGCAATGCAGCCAGCCCTGGCTGCCTCTCTTAATAAGTAGTTAGCTGCCTCCTTCTTGAGCACACTTCTACTCAATGCTTTGCTTCACTGTATTTTCAGAAACTTGTTCAAGATGCCCGCTGGGCAGACAGCTTCCTGAAATTCATTTCAGTGAGATTTGCAGCATGCTGAAACAGGACTAAAAACATGTTTTAGGAGGAGATCCTTTTTTTTTTTTTCTTTTTACCCTATTTAAAAGCAGTTTATACAATGTTAAGTAAATAAAGGAGTACCAAATTACCCCTGACATGAAATGCCCACTTACTTACGATGAGGTAAGAAACTGTTTTCCAGGAGTGGATACAAGTATGACAACACCTATTCTGGAATTACACTAAGCATATTTCTCTGACTCATCCTTAGGAGAAGTGAATTTAGACAAGATCTATTTTATTCCTTTCTGCTCTATTGTCAGCAAAAGGCATCAGATAGAGAAGGTGCTACACTTTTGTCAAGCTAGTCACAATCTTTATTCTGCTTCCTAGTTCAGACACTGAGGATGTGACCCTTCTCCCTCTATACAGAGAGGGAATTAAATTAATATATTCAATAACCCAGCCTTAGAATATTATTACAGCTGCTGGAAGGAACAGTAGAATATATACATGCAGGTTAGAAAGAAAGACTTCAATTATATTGGAAAAACACCACTCCCCACACCAAACAAAAATCCAAATCATAAACATACGTAGATTACTCCCCTTCATCCCCGAATGCAAACCAAGATATCTTACCTGGTAGGCATCTAGCTGTTCATCAGTAAATATTGTTTGCTTATTGCCCATCTTAAATGAGGAATTCTTCCTCTCGGCAAATGCATCCCATTAGAAGTAGCTGGATTCCTCTGTATTGTAGGCATTTAGAGCACGTATACTCCGTGAGTGCGCTGAAAAAATCCCAGAGCCCGCATTGAACTGGTTTGGATTGCCCCTGCCCAGTGAGGAAGGACACAGTCTGGGAAATCTTTTCAAAGGCTTGACTGGAGTGTGCCAGGAAGGAAAGTGTTAAAATCACAGGCAGGTGTCGTGCAAAACCAGGGATACCAATCTGCCCCTTTTCAGATGCTTTTCTAAGAGGCATACGGAGCTTCTATAACCCAAACCCCGAGCAGCCGCTCGCAGCCGAACGCAGCTCTCTCCTCTCGGGGTCTCACTCAGGGCGCTCCTCACGGCACCTCCAGCTTTTGGAGCAGCTCTGCGTCAGCCGGCGGCGCTGCCCAGCGCAGCCGTATTGCCGGGCACCCCAGCCAGCCTGGGCACAGGGGAGCGCACGGGCAGAGCCCCGGCGGCTCCGAGAGCTGCCCTGCCTGCCCCGGGCTGCCCGGGGAGCGCGGCTGGGGGCAGCCTCACCGTGTCCTACATCAGCCCCACTCATCAGCCCCACCGTGTCCTACATCAGCCCCACTCATCAGCCCCACCGAGTCCTACATCAGCCCCACATCAGCCCCACCGAGTCCCCACGGCCCCACTCATCAGCCCCACCGAGTCCTACATCAGCCCCACTCATCAGCCCCACCGAGTCCTACATCAGCCCCACTCATCAGCCCCACCGTGTCCTACATCAGCCCCACCGTGTCCTACATCAGCCCCATCCCGCGGGAAATACTCGTGTCTGCACCGTGCCTAGCGAGGATACGAGCTCACCCCCAAAGGTACCAAACTGCCGGTTTCAGCACTGAACACAAGGACTCCTTCGCACATGAACTAAATTTTAAAAGTCAGCAAGATTAAAGTAGTTAAACAGACAATATCCTCCCTCCTTAGGCTCAAGCAAGCACAGCTGGGAAGGAAAAACCTCTAGCACAGGCTAAAGCAAAGGCACAAAGTGCCAGTAGAGGGCTCACGGTGTGTTTTAGCGCACCACAACCCTACTGACGGGAAAGTAAAAAAAATAAAAGAGTATCTATGAGAAGCAGACAGACAAAATCATATTATCTAACATCTGCAGAATGATAAGCTCTTATAACAACAGCAGGAAGAAGTCTGAGTGAGAAAGGATGAAGGACCCATTATAAGCTCACTTTCCATTCAGGCACATTGGAACAGAACAGGGTAAAATTTCCAACTTGTTTATTTGTAGTCTGCCAATGGTCAATATTCCCTCATCAAGATAGCAAGTTTAATAAAAACACTTGGAAAATTATCGTGTGCTTTTCCCTACAGCTCCTAACGATCCTGGCCTGATAGCAGGATTGGATAATAGGAGTTCACTTCACCTTGGCATGTAACAACAAGCATTTAAAAGTAATAGTGAAAGCAAATACATTGTATACATAGTAAAAACATCCTATGAAGTGTGTTGGATGTGTAGTAAAAACATTCTAAAAAGTGCTGAACCACAGACTGTTGTAAGAGATGGCTTATTCAAATTATAAGATTTAGAAATGCAGGTTTGATTAGCTGCAAACCAGCACTGCCCTGAGCTACAAAAATTACAAGGTATATCCCATATACAAAATAAATGCCTTGGGATGAGGATGTAGGCAATAAGACTTATTAGCAATAAGCAAACATCAGAATTGTAACATCAAAGAATGTATTCTAGCCATACAGCATATTGCAGCAGAGTTTCAAAATAAGAGGGAAGAAGCTACAGTAGTAAGGAAAATACAAACAGAATTATTTACCATCAGACCAAGACAGCAGCAAGCACCTGTTCAAATACCACACAGTTGTACTGACTGTCACATGGCAAAACTCATCTCTGTTTCCCCAGCCACTGGTGCTTTTTTTCTCCTTTTCCCTGGTGTGTAGCGGCATTGGATTCCTATTATGTTCCAAAAAGTTCTCCACAGGTAAGTCAGAATATTAAAAATAATTTTTAAAAACCTGCAAAATACAGTATTTCAATTTTTTTAAATCAAAACAACCAATAATATATAAGGGCCCCTTGAGACTAAGAACTTGCACTGTTCTGAAAGTTCTTACCTGTCCTCAACTCTGAATGAGTTCCATCATTGGCTTTAGTGGTTATACATATAATTAAGCATGGCTAATATCTCTGATCTGGTGGTACTAAAATGCAAGAGATAACAGCTGCTCTCAATCAGACCAGGCCAATACTTAGGCAAGTGATTTGCATGAAATGGCATTCCATTCACAGCCACCTACTTCAAGCTGCCCATCTATGCAAATCAGATTAAGTATAAATGGCCAAATTACCTCTAATGTCATTATACAGAAGTTAATCATCAGCAGGGGTGGATATGGCTCAGTATCTTTTAATCTTGTGATTCTGTACGCTTAACAACACTCCTACGGTGAAAAGCTGACATCCCAGCTCTTGGTTTTTCACCTGCTTTTATATCCCTGGCTGCTTCCCCTGTACCCTAGATGCCAAACTCATCAGAAAGTCTCTGTCTTTTGAATCAAAATGACAGCAGTAAAACAGCAGCAGAGCTTAATGGAAAGCATTAACCAGGTAAGGCTTACTTGTGGTTACAATGTATGCCAGAGGATTCAGAGAGAAGTGTTAACCAGCTGGCTCTTCTCAAGCACATCACAGAGGTAACTACAGCTCAATGCACAATTACCTTGCTGTGCCAGTTGGGTCAAATTTAAAGACAGTAGAATACACAAAGTCCTTTTCACTCCTATTTGTTTGTACATGTCAAAGTTCAGATGATCTTCCAGTTTACTCTTCTGGACTTCTATCTGTTCCTGTTTATCAAAGATTACCTTGTTTGCCAGTTGGGTGTTAACCAAACTTACTGCCTGCATGTTGCTGCAACAAATCTATAGTTTTCAATGTGCACAGCAAGAACTGACCTTAAATACTACCAGTAGCACTACATTTCACTATATTTCAGTTTTTAAAAAACTGTTTGCCAAATTGAGTGGTTTTAAGCTATTAGAAATAGATAACAAAACATCTTGCAATAGGTTGTATTTGTAGGGGGGACAGTATATCTAGAATAGCCTTGCCATTTCACAGCCCATTGTCCCAGAGACAATGGTTAAACATCCTCTGCTCATTTGCTTTAGAAGTTAAATCCCAGAGCAGGAAATCCACTGTTACTCACCCCCCCAGTGTAGTATTGGACAGCAGGATGTGTGTTATTGTCGGTGTAGTATTGTCAGCTGCCATGGCCTCAGCTGGGCACAGCTCAGGCAGTGGGAGGTGCCAGGCTGGCAGCTCCACACAGCCTTTGGTGCAAATCTCTCTGCTCTGAAGTGTTGCAAGCCCTGGCTGTCACAGCAGGTGACTGATCTGATTTATTAGGAGAGGTGTAAGTTTAATGGCCTCCAACAGACAGG
Organism: Zonotrichia leucophrys gambelii; assembly: GCF_028769735.1. NCBI lineage: Eukaryota > Metazoa > Chordata > Aves > Passeriformes > Passerellidae > Zonotrichia > Zonotrichia leucophrys. The sequence continues at coordinate 5,019,027 of NC_088180.1, read as the reverse complement.
TCAGAGTACCTTGAGTTGCCTCTGTGAATCATGCAGTGAGAATGTGAAGGTGGTTTAAGTATAAACTCCAATCCCTCACCAAAGGAGGCTCAAGCTGCTCTGAACAGACCACTTCACCACAAGAGGATCCACACAGAGTTTTAACAACCACCTTGCACACCTGCTGCTTTCACATATTGGTTTGCTACAGCTTTTAGTAGGGGAGAAAGGAACCTAAGAAATTTCATGCCCATTACACCAAGTATTCCAACAGCTTCCCTCTCACACAGATGTTTCCTTGCACAATAACTGTTCATAAAGAACAGTTACTCTGTTAGCCAAAACAGCACTTTTGATTCAGAGGGGCTGCCTGAACATCTATTCTGTTGTTACCTTGCACAAGTCCCTGGGGCCCAATGCAGGTGTGAGTAACTGTGATCACTGTGTGGAATGGGAGAAGTTCTATCCTCCATTGATGCTGTAAAAATCCCCCCTGAGATTTTGGGATTTGTTTTATTACTGGAAAGCTATTCAAAATTCTGTTTGCATAAAATAAAGTAACAACACTCACCTTATACAGCTGCTGTGGAGCTAAAAAAAAGTTCCTTCAAGATGCTACAGAGCTCGAAAACAATACAATTGCATGAACTGTAAATACACAGTTATGAAAATCTAAAATACGCAAAAAATTACAGGTTTTGCTACTGCAATGGGTTAAAAAGTTGCTTTTCCAACACATGGTGGATGGGAGGATGCTCTGAGCTCTGAGGAATGAATAAACAGCTTGAGAAACATGCAAAACTCATGTCTCTCAAACCAGGGAAAGCGGCCGACTTCACTATGAGGAGCAGAAATTTTCTAGGGAGTTTTAATGCTAAAGAAAATAAACAAAAAGGAAAACCTTGTGTGAAAATGTGTTGGTTTTATGATCTTATCTATCTAGCTTAAAAATAGCCCACGTTAGAAAAGGGAGGTTTCTGAGTGCATTTTGTTAAGCCTAATTTATCCATAATAAATAGACATTATCTTTTTTTTTTTTAAGGTATTTTACACAAGACAGTATCTTGCCTCAGGGACAAAATAATAATACATGTAATGGTTGCCTTAGCAGGCTAAACATAATATAATGAATTTCCCCATAGGGAGTGACAATATAGTGATCACTAGGGGAAAGACAGTATTGTTGTCTCCTCACAGGCATTATTTTCTTAAGCAAAATAACTACTCATGGGTTTATTATTGTCTTGTGCAGCCCTTCTCGGAACAGATCCAAACCAGGCACTGTTAACATCTTATTATTGTAGCATTATTATGGTAACACCCACAAGACATAGGAAAATGGGTGTTGAAAATGTGTAAAAGAAATCTCCCCAATATCTTCCCTTCCCCCACTTTTCAATCCAAGTGCAACCTAACAATGTAGATGCAGATACAGTCACAAACACAAGAAAGCAACATGAATATATCTGGCCGCTATGTATATAGTTACCAACAATGAGCTAAGTAACTGGAAAGGCTGCTAATCTTCTAATTCTATTACCAAAAACTGGTACGAAATTAATCTGGGACAAATCTCAAATTTTAATGTTGCCAAGTGTAAAAAAGGTAGTTTTTAAAAGCGGCCATTCCCAGAGGTACGAGCTCAAGCTGCCTCACAGTGTCTGTCCCCGGCCGGGCCGCGGAGCTGCCGGGGACGGACCCTGCGCCCTCAGGGGCCCCGCCGCTCCTCCGACTGACACAGAATCAGCTTTTAAAAATAACGAGACAAGTTGTTGTTATTATTACTAACCTCAGAAATGAGGGCAAAATGAAGTCTTAAATTGTCCCGATTTCAACAGCTTTGTTTTAAACACTTTACATGGGCTTAGGAGGCTTCTGAAAAATCTGGCGTCTTTCTTAGCAACTATTTTTTTTTCCCATAAACGACCCCGCATCCTCCGGCGGCACTAGGCCGTCCGTCCGCCTCGGCGCCTCCCGCACCGGCAGCGGGAGCTCCCCGGCAGCACCTCCACCGGGCCGCGGGATAAGGGCCGGGGAGGCGGCTCGGACCGCCTCAGGCAGCCGCGGGCAGGAGCTGGGGGACCGGGGAGGCGGCTCGGACAGCCTGACGCAGCAGCGGGCGATAGCTGAGGGGCCGGGGAGGTGGCTCGGACCGCCGCGGGCGGGAGCTGAGGGGTCGGGGAAGTGGCTCGGACCGCCTCAGGCGGCGGCGGGCGGGAGCTGAGGGGCCGGGGAGAACGCTCGGACCGCCTCAGGCGGCGGCGGGCGGGAGCTGAGGGGCCGCGTGGATGCCGCAGCGGCGGTCCCGGGGCGGGGCTTCGCGCGGCGGGGCGGGGCCGCCGCTCCCCGCGCGCCGGTTCCGGTTTAGCGGCGGGCGCGGAGCTCTCGGGCCTTGGCAGCCGCGGTGCCCGGGAGCGTCATGGCCGCGGCCGCGTGGATGCCCACGGTAGGCAGGGGGACGGGCCGGACCCTACTCCGCGGCGCCCGGGACGCGCCCGGAGCTTGGTGGCGCCTGAGGCGCGGCCGCCGGCCGCAAGGTCGCAGTGCCGCCGGGCCCTGGCAGCGCTCCGAGGGGGAATGGCCGCGGGGCTCGGGCCGAATGGCGGCCCCGCGGCACTCGCGGGTTCTCTCCTTCCTCCTCCCCGGGCCGGCGGCGGGAAGGGGCCGCGGGGGCCGTTATTCGAGCGGGCCCGGCCGGGGGGGCGCCGCGCCATCCCTCGGAGCGGCCTGCGGAGAGGTCGCGCCGTAGAGGTCACAGCAGCGGCGGGACCACCGCGGCCGCGGGCAGCTCCCGGTGCGCACGGGGCAGCCAGCACAGCCCGGAACGCCATTGCTGCAAAGAGCCCGCGGGACCGGGCACTGCAGAGCCGCCGGGGCAGAACCGCTGCCGGGCTCTGGCTGGCCACGTTCTGGTCCCCACACCTGTCCTCTGGGATTTGCAGCTCTGAACCATTCTGAAACGCAGGCCGTATCCCGGGGCTGTCACGGAAATACGGGTTTTTGCCTTGCGTAAATGAAATTTGTTTTGTATCTTTAAAATGACAGCCTGCTTAAGGCAAAGTCATTGGGGCCGCCCCATTTAACCTTATGTGCTAAAGTAAGGAAGAACGCTCAAGAGCTAATCATGACACGTGACTTTAAGGTCAGAATGGATCAGTTTTCCTTGGGTGGATTCTTTATTGGTGTTACCAATGTTGAACTTCAATATAATGTACTAGGCCCGTGATTTCTGACAAGACAGACTGTGCCCTTCCCAGGGCTACTCTGGAATGTCAGTCCTGATTCTATGTGCAGGAGCTGCCATGAGAACACCCTGTACAGTCAACCTCACATTTTCATTTGATTGCTTTGCCTTCATCCTCAACCATAGGGCCTGCTTTGGTAAACTCTGCTTGCCTGTTGCAGTGACCTTGTACATCTCATGTGGGGCTACAAGTAAAAATAGATCTAGCTTAGATTACTTCTCCCCCAGTGTTCATTGCAATACGATAATTATTTTATAATTTGTTAATTTATTATCATTGCAATATGAGAATTGTATTATTTCTAGTTGTTTCTGTTGGTGCCAACATGGTTTGTTCCTTTTACTACACACCATTCTGTCAGTAAAGAAATAACAAATGCAGGTGGGACGAGAGAGGAATACGAATTGTGAAAGTCATTTCTAGCCTGATAGCTGCAGACAGCCTGCATGTGTGAGTATGGCAGAATTGAAGTAGTGTGAGCAGTTAGAAGTCTTCTGGCTCTTAAGTCCCAGAGGCATCAATAATCCTAGAGAGGTTAAGATTGGGAGGCTGTGATTTTTCTGCAAAGTAAGGATTTTGTCCATGGAGCTCAGCTGGGCAAGAGCCTAAGCTTAGATACCATCCCAGTTTTGAAGCTTAATGCCAGTTCAGAATACTCAGAAGATGTAATTCTTTGACTGTGATGTGTAGACTTGTTGGTATGGTGAATTTTGTCTTCAATGTGCATTTCAGTTCCACTTTAAAAAAACCATCAGGCATGCAGAAGGCAGCACTACAACACCTACAGGTATAAAAGGTAGAAGAACAAAATTCACCACAGTTTGAATGGAAGAAGTGACACTAAAATGTAAAGTAGTTTTGGAAACATCACCTGAAATGTGTAAAGATACTGTCCACCCAGCTGCTCCCAGTGAAGTGTTTGATTTTTCACTTTGCTTTCTGCATGTCTTTGTCCTTAGCATATGATGTATTTGGTTAGAGTTCCTGCTTTCCTGCATGTTTGCTTCCAACATGGTGTGTGAGAGGACTCCAGTGGGGTGCAGGGCCCCCAGGCAGGACAGAGCATGGGGCAAAGCACGGCTGTCCTGGGCTCACCTTGTGCTAAGAATACTCACAAGGAGTTGCTGCTCTGAGTGTTCAACTGCAACTTGGCAAAGCACTGGGTACTCTGGTTTCATTTGGATTTTTATACTACTTTGAGTTAGGAGATTTAAAGCAATATCACTTTAAAAAGAAGATTTGCTGCAATATTGTTAAACTTGTAAAATCCCGTTTGTGCAGTAAAAGAGCATCTTTTTGGTTTGGATTTTTGCAGGTTTCTCGATTGCTAGGTGCTTTCAAAAGCCAAAAAAAGGTGACCAGAAGTTTTGGTAATGCTGTGAGTATAATAGTCCCATTTTTTTCTTTTAAGAAGTTTCTCAATAAGTGGGTTTGGAAATTCATAAGATCATTGTTGTTATTCTTACGTTCCCAAAAAATAAGGGCCAAACAAATGAACATGCGTGCTCTTAATGCCATCCTGGATTTCTATCTGTTAATCACTGTCATTGGCAATTGCACATCACTGTGAGAATATAAAAGGCTCTAGCAAAACCTAGAAGTGGTGTGGAAAGTTTTCACAAAATACAGACATAAGCCAGTCTTCTGGAATTCATCTGGGAATGAGCAAATATATATTGGGCAAAGTAGAAAGATTGTTGAGAAGCTTCTCATTTTCTTTCTTTTGCAGACTTCCCTCTAGGCACTAGATTTACTTTACTGCTGCTTTTAGAACTCCTTGCATCTAAAATTCTGCCTTTTCAAGGTCCTCTTTAAACTATCTTAGACGTTGTGTATTTCCCTGTAGATGATTTACCTTTTTCTTTGTGTATGTGTTTGAAGTGCCCATGGGCCTTTTTTTGGTGAAGACAGGAGCAGGGCTCAGCACTCTTAAGCAGGACTTAATCTTCAAGAGGAACTGTGGCTTTTAGAGGAACTTATCTAACATGATAAGTTTTGTAGAACAGCAGGTACAAAGTTAGAAAAGAAACTGAAAGGTCACTTATACAGTATAAGAATCACAAGGTGAGGCACCCCTGGTTCCAGTGAACACCAACAGTTTCAGGCTCAGGTGGAGCCCTGCAGTGCTGACAGACAGCTCTATACTGTTCTCAAGGCATTTCACCACTGACAGCTGGCTCAGCAGCACTGCTCTTTTATCTGAAGCTCTGTTTGTTTATTGTGCACAGTAAATTTCTTTGGCTCAAAAGTTGAAAAATCCATCAGTCAATATATATCGAAGTTCTGGCCTGTGAGTTGATTCTGCTGGGGGTTTTTCAAATAATGTATGTCAGCTGCCTTTTCTGTAGGTAATAATGAGCCCATAAAAGCTGTTGGATCTCTTTAAATAAAACAAAATGAGCTGGAGCACATACCCTTAGAACAGTGATGATAATTTATCTTTTTCTTCAAAGAAGAATACATTCTTCCCCTGCTATTTGTTGAGCCTCGGCTGTGCAATTTTTTTTTTACTTGTTTGATAATGATAAAAAAAGAAACAAAACTGAGAACTTCATGAGAGGGAAATAAGTTGGTATTGTTTAAAATGGGTCTGAGATTTTTAGGAGGTCACTTGAGAAGTTCAGCTTGGCATGACCTTTTTTTAAGGTGAATGTATCTTTTCATACACATAATCATTTCTAGCATGTGTCAGTACCATGCAGCATGTTGATTATACTGTAGACATGTGGAACAGAGCCATAACTAGGTAATACAGCTTGCTCTCCAGATTTCCAGAGGAAAGCATGCTACATTAATTAATTTCAAGTAGTACTGAGCAGGAATCTGCCTTTCACATTCAGCCTCTGTTGTAAAATAGGAATAGGTAGTAGGTGAATTTTTAAACATTTGTACACTCCCTTGGAAAGCAAGCCAGTCCTTCTGTCCAGGACTGCTGTTCTTCATAGTGAATATTTGGTAAAAGAAAATTTATTTTGTTTTCTAATAGTTACTTGGTTCCTACAACACATGAAGATGTTTTCTATGTAGAAAGCAAACATTCATTTGCTGTACTACTGATATTTCTTTACCTAGGTACAAACAGTAACTTTAATCCCAGGAGATGGCATAGGACCCGAGATTTCTGCTGCTGTCATGAAGATCTTTGATGCTGCCAAAGTAAGTCATATTTGTCTTGCTATAAGCATTGCAAATTGAACTACAGCAAAAAATATTAATTAGGCATATTTAAAAAAGCTTAAAATATCTTTTAAAAGATTAAGTCATATTTAAGCTATTAAAGCTTCTTTCCAATAGAAAGAGTTTGACAGGAATGTGATAGCAAGGCATGCCTTGAAACTGTTAGCTGACAGAGGAGTAAAGGCTTGAGAGCAAATGCTGTGTTTGATTTTTGGAAATACGAACTCAGTGTCATGTGAAATCACTCTGATGTAGTAATCCTGAGTAACTGACAGAGGATGTTCTTTCATTTATTAGGACTTCAAGTGCAGGTCAAAAGTGTATGTAAAAGGATTGGCTCATTTTAGCAATCCAATTGCTGTGCTGCCAAACACATTAACTTCAGTGAGATGAAAACTTACAGTATCCAAGAACTTTCCCTTACCTATCTGAGAAACTCCACTAGAGCTTGTCAAGTTTCCTTGAAAGAAATACAGCTCTTCAGTGCCTGTTAAATTGTTCCACATGAGTAACAGTACCCAGGCATATTCCCTTTGTATTACAACTATCCAACATGGATTTGAAAACATGAAGTTTCTTTAATGATGTATCTTTTCTTTTGTGGTCATTCCTGATGAAATGAATATGTGGCAGCCTGTCTCTACTTAGAGTCCTGTGGTGAATGCAAATTCAGAAAGCATTGTGGAGCATGTGCAGATTTTCAGTGAGATAACAGATGTACATCTATGTCATACTCAGTCTTTCAGTCAGTGGGGATGATGAGTCCTCAATGAATTCAGCTTTAAAATGTTGTCCCTTGTATACAAGAAACTCAATAGCTCTACAACGTTTAAAGAAATAGCACTTGTGTATATGACATCTAGGGTGCCATTGTGGTATTCACATTTATGACGATTTGCTGCTCACACTATTTAATTTCCACTTACTTAATTACATTTTTCAAAAATTACTTTAGTTCAAACCCTCACTCACCAGAGAAAACACTGTTTAGAAAGGCCTGGACAAAATTCCTTACACACCTTCTTGTGATAGTTAAAACTTGAAGCAAAGTCATTACATTGAAGTTAACAGAGATTGTGTGTGTTTAGGCACCTATTCAGTGGGAAGAGAGGAATGTTACGGCTATCCAAGGACCAGGAGGGAAGTGGATGATACCCCCAGAAGCCAAAGAATCCATGGATAAAAACAAAATGGGATTAAAAGGTATTTTAGGGGTTAATACACAGATATTAAATACTATTGTGTTTCTCATGAGTTTGATGTAAAGCCAGAGTTCCTCCTCTGTAGCACAATAAAATAGGGGACAGCCTGGCAGGTAGTTGTCTGTAATCTTGGAACAGTCCTCACAGGAAAGGTTCATGCAATTTCCAGGCCTTAAGTTTGATAGTTATTGTAGCTGAAATTGTTTACATAACAACCTTTGGACTCTGTGCAGAAGGCATTCCTAAGATACACAACAGTATGCAATAACTATGTTCTTAATGAGCAGTATCTTTGTATGTTTTAATGAATACATTTTGTAAAATCTGTTCCATGTAAGGCAGTTTGGCCCTTACCCAACCAATGAATGTGCCTGTGCAGTAGTTGAGGGAACAGAGAATTCCCATGACATTCCAGCATAAGGGTTAAGCAGGAATTCGGAGATCCTCTGGAGGAGTCCAACTTTACCTATAGTTTCTGCTCTCAGATCCATGGAGGAGTTTATTTTCTTGTTCATCCTCGTGTACCTTTTTTTCTGTAGGGCCTCTGAAGACCCCAATCGCTGCAGGGCACCCATCCATGAATCTGCTGCTGCGCAAAACCTTTGACCTCTACGCCAACGTGCGTCCGTGCGTGTCCATCGAGGGCTACAAGACGCCCTACACGGACGTGAACATCGTCACCATCCGCGAGAACACCGAGGGCGAGTACAGCGGCATCGAGCACGTGGTGGGTGCTGCCTCTGCTGCTGCCTTTGCTGCTGCCTTTGGCCTTGGCTGCTGCCTCTGCTGCTGCCTTTCTGCCATGGCTGCTGCCTCTGCTGCTGCCTTTTGCCTTGGCTGCTGCCTCTGCTGCCTTTCTGCTTTGGCTGCTGCCTCTGCTGCTGCCTTTGGCCTTGGCTGCTGCCTCTGCTGCCTTTCTGCCATGGCTGCTGCCTCTGCTGCTGCCTTTCTGCCATGGCTGCTGCCTCTGCTGCTGCCTTCTGCCTTGGCTGCTGCCTCTGCTGCCTTTCTGCCATGGCTGCTGCCTCTGCTGCTGCCTTTTGCCTTGGCTGCTGCCTCTGCTGCCTTTCTGCTTTGGCTGCTGCCTCTGCTGCTGCCTTTCTGCCATGGCTGCTGCCTCTGCTGCTGCCTTCTGCCTTGGCTGCTGCCTCTGCTGCCCTTCTGCTTTGGCTGCTGCCTCTGCTGCTGCCTTTGGCCTTGGCTGCTGCCTCTGCTGCTGCCTTTCTGCCATGGCTGCTGCCTCTGCTGCTGCCTTTTGCCTTGGCTGCTGCCTCTGCTGCCCTTCTGCTTTGGCTGCTGCCTCTGCTGCCTTCTGCCTTGGCTGCTGCCTCTGCTGCTGCCTTTCTGCCTTGGCTGCTGCCTCTGCTGCCTTTCTGCCATGGCTGCTGCCTCTGCTGCCTTTCTGCCTTGGCTGCTGCCTCTGCTGCTGCCTTTGGCCTTGGCTGCTGCCTCTGCTGCTGCCTTTCTGCCATGGCTGCTGCCTCTGCTGCTGCCTTTTGCCTTGGCTGCTGCCTCTGCTGCCTTTCTGCTTTGGCTGCTGCCTCTGCTGCCTTCTGCCTTGGCTGCTGCCTCTGCTGCTGCCTTTGGCCTTGGCTGCTGCCTCTGCTGCTGCCTTTCTGCCATGGCTGCTGCCTCTGCTGCCTTTCTGCCTTGGCTGCTGCCTCTGCTGCTGCCTTTCTGCCTTGGCTGCTGCCTCTGCTGCTGCCTTTCTGCCTTGGCTGCTGCCTTTGCTGCTGCCTTTCTGCCTTGGCTGCTGCCTTTCTGCCTTGGCTGCTGCCTTTGCTGCTGCCTTTCTGCCTTGGCTGCTGCCTTTGCTGCTGCCTTTTTGCCATGGCTGCTGCCTCTGCTGCCCTTCTGCTTTGGCTGCTGCCTCTGCTGCCTTCTGCCTTGGCTGCTGCCTCTGCTGCTGCCTTTCTGCCTTGGCTGCTGCCTCTGCTGCCTTTCTGCCATGGCTGCTGCCTCTGCTGCCTTTCTGCTGCAGCACTCTTGGGGCCTTTCTGGGTCACTGTGACCCTGAGATTGTTAAAAAGTCTCTTTTCCCAGCCTGGGCGCTTGAAGAATGAGTTGGAGCTCTTAATTTCTCGGTCTCAAGGTTGTTTATTGTATCTTATGTATAAAAAATTTTCTCCTGCCCTGCCGAGGTCCAGCAGGACAGTTCCAGGCACTCTGCCTGCCCCCAGGGCAGTGTGATGTCTTTACACTAAAACCTACATATACAACGTTTACAATTACTTTCTAATACCCATCACCCATGTTAGACAGTGAGCTTCTACTCTAAACCAGTCTGTAAGTGCCAACATCACAGCAGAAGATGGAGGCCAAGAAGAAGGAAAAAGGCTGGACACACCCAGTTCCCTCCATCTTGCCTCCTGAACCCCCATACCAAAACCCCCAAAATCTACTTTTCCACCCCATGATAACTTCACTAATATTCTACTTAAACTGTTGTGGCTTGCTGATATTCATATAAGGTTGGTAACTTGCTCCACTGGTCATAATCAAACCCACAGGTGTTTTGGGCTCTGAGCCCCCTGGCAGGGGTCCTGGCCATCCTGGACAGCCAGAGGGATGCCCTGGGTTCCCACACAGCACTGCTGACTTTGCCCATCTCACTGAGGTTCAGTTGGATTTTTTTTAATGTCTGACACCCATAAAAAGGTTTCTCCATTGTGAAATGCATTCTGCCTCACTCAGAATTGTGCTGCTTGGTTCCACATGGGAAGAATGAACTTGCACTGTTGATGCACTTCCTGTCTTTCAGATTGTTGATGGGGTTGTGCAGAGCATCAAGCTGATCACAGAGGAAGCCAGCAAGCGCATTGCAGAGTTTGCTTTTGAGTATGCCAGAAACAATCAGAGAAGCCACGTGACTGCTGTGCACAAGGCAAATATCATGTATGTTGACACTTCTTTTGAGAAAAACAAAAAAAAAATCCCCAAAAATTTCATCATAAATAACTGCCTAAGTCTTATTCAAATGTGAAACTTCTGTTGTTGGCACTGGAGTCAGTAAAATGGGAAAATTTCAAGTAAATGCCTCCTAAGAAAAATGGGCAATACTGATACTTTGGTAATTGTGTGACAATGTTCTTATTAGCAAGTTTGTAGTAATCCTTCCTCCCAAACCTCTTATTTTAGAAACTTTTAAACAACGAAAAATAATTTTAAAACTGAGGATGAAAGTGGCTGGTATCTTTAAAACTGAACTGAGTTATAACACGTGTGATATTATGTGGCATCACCTTCACAAATTCACTAAGCCTTTCATAAATTAATGTAAGTCATTCTGATAATTAATATATGCTGTTTAAACTACTGATACAGAAATATTTTAGGAGGGATGAATAGTCACAAATCAAGTTTCTGAATTCTAATTAAACCCCTGTTGCATGCAGTTTTCTTTATCTCCAGTAATGCTTCCTTACAATAACTGCAATATTCTCTTGCTTGTCTAATTGCAGGAGAATGTCTGATGGGCTTTTCTTGAGAAAATGCAGAGAGGCAGCAGAAAACTGTAAAGATATTAAATTTAATGAAATGTATCTGGATACTGTATGTCTGAATGTGAGTATTTATGTTTTAGTTGTGGTTATTTTAATTTTTTTTTTAGTTTAAATTCTTAACCTGAATGAAAATATACTTCCTTCTAGATGGTTCAAGATCCATCTCAATTTGATGTGCTTGTTATGCCAAACTTGTACGGTGACATCCTCAGGTATGGAGATTTTCATTAAACTCCCAACATGTAAAATACTGATACTTTCCCTACAATCACTGAGGTCACATGCAAGCCAGATCATCTTATGCACTCACACATCTTAACAGACATTAACTGCTTCAATTATTAATATACTAATGGGTGGGGCTGTATGATGAGAATGTACTTTTTATTTTAAAAAATCTGTTTCTGCTTATGGAGGCTATGAATATTGTTCAGATGGTACAGAGAGAAATTTTTCCAAATGTGGGAAGAACATAATGGCTTACATTGAAATAGAGAATTGAATGCCTGGTTAGATATTGGAGAAAAACTTTCTCATCCTCAGCACTAAAACAGATTGTGTGGGGTTCTGTGGGACTGTGATGTACACAGGGGGCTCATCATACATTTAAATCAGGCTGCATAGTCACTGAAGAACTAAATGTGTGGCCTCTTAATATTCTGCCAGCTCTTGATTTATGTATTACTTTTCCTTACTGTCAAATTAAATTTTATATTTGAATAACATTAATACTAGGGGTTCTTTGTGTCTTGAAGGCAAAACCTATCAGCACACATTCTCCATCTGTAAAATTATTTGGTTAAGTGTAAATTCCATTAAACACCTGTAAAATGAAGTGGTTTAATCTGGACTATTAAGTGTATTATGTAAAATAGTTTCTTCTCACACCTCTAAGGAGAGATTGAGGAAAGATCCTGAACTGGAATTTTTATTTACAAGTTTGACTATTCACATGTTAGAATCCATCTCCTGGTTTTGTACAGATAATAAATTTAAAGGTAACTTAAGTATAAGAAAAAATGGTTCTTAAGCTTCTCTTAAAACAGCACTCTCTCTGTGATAAGGCTGTGCACACTAAGAAAAACCAGATTTCTAACCAATGCCTCTTGTTTTAAGAATTGATGAAGGTGTGCACAGCAGCTCTTACTGTGTGAGTGTTAACTAAGAGAGATCAAATCAGAGGAGTGGCATCATCAATACCATTTCAGAGAGTTCATTATCCACCATTTTAAAGTTGTCATGGAAATTCCATAAAAAATTTCTTCATTCTAAAAATTTCAATTAATTTGAGTCTGTTCTTGAAGAGGACACTGTCACCACTGGGTGAGATCTCACCTGCTGCTCTAAAAGTATGAACAAAATGCCAGGTATATTCCTTAGACTGAATAGGTCTGAAGAGGTAGAAGACAATTAAATATTTAGAGTGACAAATGCAGACTGTATTTAGTTTTTCCCCAGGTTGTTTGTAACTTAAGTGGTTTATTAGCTTTTTAGCTTAAAATATTGTTCTGCAAAGTCATCCAAACTTTTCTCCTTGTTAGTCCTAAGCTAAGGACTAACTTAGCTTAGTTTGTAGGCAATAATTATGTATGGATGTGAAACAGAGTTTTAAGAACTTTGTTAATCAGTGTGTTCAGCTCAGGACTTACAGTGTGATGACAACAGGCACAGTTGGTTTGTTGCTCCCCATGGTAGTTCTGGTGGAAACCAAATGCAGATTGCTTATATCTGATGATCTGCTAATGTCAGACTTGAGACCTGCAGGCTGTTGAGTAAAGAGGGGAACAGCTAGTCTGGTGTCACTTGGAAAACCTTCCTTAGGCTGCACACAGTACACCACAAAACCACCAGTAATTCACCTACCTGAGCAAAATTCCTCCACATTTTTAGAAGGAATTTACATATGAAAAGTAGTTCTGGGCCCCTGCAGAGGAAGTAAGATTTTTGTGTAGTTGAAGGGAACTGTACATAATTCGTTTTTGAGACTTCTGTACATATGCTGTGCTTCTAGTACTTCTTGTTTTGCCTGTGTCTTATCAGCTTTATTCTAGTATTTGGAATTTCCTTTTAGTTTTCCTTTATTACATTATCTTCTGCCAAATTCTAAGAATTTTCCAATGTTCTGATGGGGTACAGGTGGCTAACAGCATCTGTTCTTTTTCCATATTATTCTCAGACTGTACAGGTGTATAAATCAGGTTATAGTTGCAGCTGATTGATAAACAAAAATGTTTTAATACCTTGCAGAGAGGAAAATATATGGGAAAACTCATGGGTTCTTTAATTTGGTGGTTGATTTTTTTCAGTGACTTGTGTGCTGGACTCATTGGGGGTCTTGGAGTGACACCCAGCGGAAACATTGGTGCCAATGGCGTGGCCATTTTTGAATCCGTAAGTCTTGTTACACACAAAGGGAGATCAGTGATAACTTTGTCTCAGCTTGAGAATCTAAACTTTCCATTCCATACAATGTGGCTGACATTTATCTAACAAAGATCTTCTTAGAACTCTTTTTTAAGGTGCAGATACTCAAGCTTTACCCTGAGAGACTGGTTAAAGTAAATATTCCATGTATGTTTTTTGCATATCCATTTTTTGGCCGATACTTTATTTTCCCACTTTCTTGTATGATAAATACCCTCTATAAAATAGAACTTGATGGGCTCAACTTAAAGGTATTAGGTTACCTAGTTTTCCCTTTCTGATGTCTTTGAACTGAATTGTTTTGATCCTTGGTATCTCCTTTCCACTGACTGTATCACAGCAAAGTAAGTCCTGTTTTAACATGAAGACCTGTGGCTCAGGTTGCTTGCACAATTGCCTAGGACATTTTAATCAGCCCTAATGACATAACAGATAGGTTTACTCTCATTTCTAGGTCCATGGAACAGCACCAGACATTGCAGGAAAAGACATGGCAAATCCAACTGCCCTCCTTCTGAGTGCTGTGATGATGCTGCGCCACATGGGAATGCACAAACACGCCTCCAAGATTGAGTCCGCTTGCTTCGATACAATTAAAGATGGAAAGGTAACGTGGCTGTGCAAATAAATGCACTGAATTAAAATCATATCCTATCAAAGCAAGAATTAACATGGAAGATTCACACCAGGGTGGGGGATGGCCTGCTGAGCTAGCCTGTTGCATGAGCAGTGCCACTGTCCTCTGACAGTAATTCTGTTATGTCTGGTGATATTAAATATGCCCTGCAGTAAGAAGGGGACAGGCTGTAGCATTCCTTTTGTCTCAGCAATGCTCGTCTTAGATTTCCACAGCTTTATCAACTCCAGAATAGTGAACTGGATGGCTGTTTTTCAAGAAGGGGATCAGAGTTTGAAGTAACTCTTAGCATTTCACTTATAAAGTTTATGAAACCTACAAAGCATATATATTGAAATCTGGATCCTGAAGTGAAGGACACTCATTTGCCTTTCCCAGGCTTCATCATCCACTTTTGGATGTATAGCATTTCAGTACTGACTGTAATACTTCTGTTTCTTCAGCTTAATTATTTTCTTTTTTCATTCTTACTGCTTTCACTCATTTTTGACTAGAAAAGAACAGTTTTTATCCAGTATTAACTTTTTTTCTCTGAGGATTGTATATGTTTCTCTTTGGAAGAGAGTGTCTTCAGATTAATGACTCAGATGGGATATTGGAGGGAGAGGGGACTTATGCTCTAAAACATGACAAATTTGTGATCTTACCATTATTGGTTCACTCTTCTAAATTCATGTCCATCTCTTGAAAACATAGTTGTCAAGATTTTGAAGATTGTAGTTAAAGAGGATTAGCTAGTCATGCTGGTTCATTTATTTTAGGCAGGACCATGAGAAGCTGCTTTGTAATTAAAAGTAACAAGAATGCTGAAACCAAAAGTTGTCATCATTTTGTAAGTTTGCAGCTATCTTGCTGTATGTAGGAGCCAGTTAACAAAAAATCTAAACTTACAACTGAATAAAGAGGTGCTCCTGTAAAGTTGCCATTCACTGCTCTGGAAATGATATCCTCCATCAGCAGGTCAGTAATTCCATGGAAGATAACAGTGCAAGTTCCTGACACGGCTACTTACAATGTTACGATTATATGCTCACAATGGAGACAATCTTTCTAATTGAAAAGCCCCATAATGCAATTTAAATTACAACATCCGAAAATAGTAACCATGATTGCTTCTCTTGCTTGTTATTCCTCCCTTCCCCTCAACAAGTTAATAAGATTTGTGTGTATGGGAGGGAAACTGATAATTTTAATTATCTCCTAGAGTGCTTTAATCTAGCTAGGTTGGACAAGTAATGTTGCCCACTTTTTTATTTTTATTTTACTGTCTTCATGATGCCAGACAGGAGTTGTACTTGATGAAAGAGATTTTGAACTCTATATTTCCTCTCTCTTAAATAAACAAAGCAAATTTTGAGAATTGTTAACATGCAGCATTAAGAGTTATGTGTGCTTGTTCTGCATGGGTTTCATTTAAAAAAAGACCCAGTATTTCTGAATTACCCTCAATTAGTTGTCCTTGTGCTGAGCCTTTGTATATGAATTTTACTTCCGAAGGACAAACTTCTTACTGAAGATGTAAATACTTAATCATTAATTACACCATTAAAGCACTTTGTAGAGCTTTGACCACACACACACATTATTCCTGTAGTTAGGATAAAATCATGTTAAAATCACATTGAAATCTGATAACATTATAAGTACTTCATGGATACTCAGGTTTTCTCTCCCTGCACAGTCCTTTTTGACAAAGTCTCTCTGGGATGCAGAACTCAAACTTGATGTATTCCTGCTCACCTTATTAACCATCCATAGACAACACATCATAAGAACATCCAGAATTGTTCAGAGACAAGACTGGCCCCATAATACATTTCAGTAACATTATTTTTTTCTTTCTGTCTTTCAGGTGTTGACAAAAGACTTGGGAGGCAATGCCAAGTGCTCGGAATTCACAGATGAGATTTGCCGCCGAGTACAGGACAAAGACTAAACCTCCTGCTGCTGCTGCTGAGGACTCTGGAAGGACATGTCACAGAGTACAAATATATGTAACCTGATATCCACATGCATAGAGTTTGCTTATCTCTTGAGAGCAAACTTTTTAGCTGAGGCCTCTCCATTAATAAATCTAGTCCAAATGGCTACAAATGATGCTTGTGCCTGCTTTCGGTGGACTTTTCCAAGTGCTTTGTTTTATTTATTTTTTTCTATCTGGTGAACATTTTTATGTAAGTGAATTCCTTTATTGGCACTGTAACTGTCTAATATTTCAGTTAGAGAGTTTTACTTTCCACATAGAAAAATTATGCAAACAAACCAGTGACAGATTAGTGAAATATAAATGCACCTTAATGTTTAAAACCTACTTTATTGATCTTGTTGAAATTAAAAACATAGGTTTTCAGCCTAAGAGTAGCACAAGATGATCTTCACGCACAGAAACGGGTATGAAATAACTTAAAATAGCAATTTTGTGTTAGAAGCAACAAGAAAACCACTTTAATACTCTGGTGATTAATGAAATACAGCCCTGCCCACAAAAGACATGAATTAAGAAATACTAAATTCTAGAGATTTAATCTATTTCTGTATTTTAAACAAATTTACAACCATTAACAAGGGGTGAAAATTAATGCTGAAGTTATTTTTCAAATCTCTATACCAAAATAATTCTTACAAGCTTTCCTCTCTGAAACACACTTTACATTAGAGTTCTAATGAGAGCAAACAGTACAAAATTACTTCCACCATATACTGTGAGAGGAAAGTATTAACTTTGCAGATTTACACTAAATATTTCATGACTTCGGCTAGAATGCTTTTTGTGTTGTAGTTTCTGCACAGTCTGTTCAGTGTGTCGTGCTGTATTGACCAGTAATTTTATTCTAGAAACTCTGAATGTAAGAGACAAGTCCTAAATGGATTAAGACAGATCAGCGGTTTGGCTCTGGTGCCTGTGTTCCAGAAATACATTTCATCCCTATTCAAGGGGATCTGAATCTATTTTTTCCTTGCTTACTAAGCTTAATGGGTGCAAAAGCAACTCGTTGCCCTCCCTTCCCCTCCCCATCAGATGCAGATTGTCACTTGAGTCATTCTGATCTGTAACTATCAAGGTATTGCTTCCATTCCTGCACCTGACAAGTAAATATGTATTTTCATACTTGTTAGTATAGCACAGGATTACCCCTCCTGCCAGAAGCAGGCTTCTTACAGCTTCATTTTATTAATAGAAAGTAACTAAGTGCAGTAATATCTAGTATGACTGTTTACAGCTGGTTGTTTCAGAAGAAAAACAACTTAGGAGTAACAACTTCTGGTGTCACTCTCTAAAGTAAGCATCCCAGCTTTTTTATACAGTCTAACAACATGCTGGAGGAGATTTATTCCTCCCACACTCTGCTTTTTGTGAATAGGGCAACATTTCTTTCTGTGTTTTCCCAGCTGCTGCTTCCTTGTTTCCTTCAGATTAATATTGTTAAAGAAATTCTGAATTACCATTGCGCACAAGATGGGGAAGAATAAACTTTTCAAAGTCCTATTGCTCGTTTTGTTTTTATAATCCTAGGGTGCTGTCTTGTCTTATATATTGAGCTGATTATTGGTACTTGCAACAAGTCTTAGGTCTGTAAGATGTGTGAGATTGGTAATGGAACTTTTATGGAAACCTTATCCTGTTCTGCATCATTTCTTTGTCTCAATAACGGGCTGTGGTCTGCCCTGCCTGTGTGAGCTACTGGAGCTGTCTGCCAGAGATCACTTACAGCACACCCTTTGGACAACTTCGTGCCAAGCATTCCCTTCTCATAATAGGATTTATTTTGCATATGGGTAAGAAGAAATGTAGCCCACATTTGTCAGAATTAGTGCAATGTGAATACTGAAACATGCAGCTACACATTTAACAAACACTGCTCAAAGAATAGCACTGTAAACAATTTTAAAGAAGTTTCTGTAATAGCATTTTAATGTGAGAGCTCCTGTAGTTATTCCTTTGTGCCTTTCAGTCTTAGGAAGCATTGCCCTACTTCTGATTATTTCTTTTTATGAGAAATAGCAATACTTATTCCAACATGGACTTAAGAAGCGAACTGCTATGTTCACAGAAGTCTGAATTCTAGGCATTACAGAAACAAGAATGTCTTCAGGTTCTGAAATATGTCAGTGAACAAGAAAGTGTTCTCTGGGAAGGGAAAAAAAATCCCAGCCCTTTTGATTTTTTAAATTTTTTTTTAATAATTATCACTAGAGTGGTATGACAGTTTCATTAAGCAGTACTGCTATCTAGCAAAATATATCATGAGCTGCAGGAAACATCCTGTAGAACAAAAGAAAAAAAAAAGAAAAATGGAAGACTATATAAAAACCTTGTTATGTTTCAATCTAGAGGAATTAGTCATATCTGCTTTATACAACAGAAAGATGTTTTAGTCATTAAGGTCATAAAGTAAAAGCAGAATTGGAGAATGGACACACTGCAGAAAAACGCTTCTGTAAAAAGAGGACAAATGATCAGGTGAGTATCAGGAACAATTAAATCGACAGCAGCTTTCTAGTGGTTTGGTTCAACAGACTACAAACTTAAAGCATAAATCTTTGTTAATACTTTTGATGGGAAAATACTTCCTTTTGTTCACAGATCTTTCTTAATGCTTGGAGGAAACACTTTTTATTCTTTATAGAAGGAATCTACTTCATTTCGGTATTTCTCGAGCACAGCAAGACGCTTCAGCTTCATTGTGGGACCTTAAAAGAGGGAGAATCAATTCCAGAAATAGGAACAAAAATTCCTACTCAGTTTGTGCTTCAGTGCCTGAGTATTTTATTGAAGAGCCTGTTGGGAAGAACACGCCCCCCTCTCAGCACAGATAAATGCTAAAAGTGAGAAGTAAGTGTGATATGTGAGGTTGCCTCCACATCAGCATGAGGACTTCAAAGGGAGCTGCAGATAAAGTGGTAACTGGCTACTATTTTTTTGCTAGAAATACATTTTTAGAAGCTTTTAAATGATTCCCAGTTTATTCAAAGAGCCTGGTAATATGCTTTGGGCTCCATTATCAGGCTTCCACTATCTTGCTGCTTTTTGTTTTCTTTTAAAGAGAAACTTATGATGCCTTAAGTTTTAGCTTTTATGTTTTCCAGATTAGGACTGCTTTAGTGTATAGCTCTCAAACTCCATAGCCTGTCAGCTACTGTTCTCCCACTTTATTCAGAAAAAAAAGTTTCTCTCTAGGCCTGAAACCCAAGGTTACCTTATTTTCACAGGCCCCAAAAATGTAAACTACAGTGAAGGGGGTGGGGGGGGCAAACTAGGGGAATGAGATTCCACTGTCTGAAGCTGGAACTGGACATTAACCTCCAATATGCAAATAGACCAAACTTCCATCTGTCCAAACAACATGTGATGGTTGTCCATCTTGGGTGTGACACTCTCTGTGACACTCCTGCACTTTTATTGAAAGGCCTTCACAAGGTGTACCTTGTGAGGACCTTCCAATAAAAACCTATCCTTTCTCTTTAACTCTGTCCAGCCTCTGTTCTAGGTAGCCATTCCAGGCATCACTTTCAGTATTATTACAGGAAGTCATTAATACTTTAATGCACATGGAATTTACCAAAATTGCTTAATTACCCAAAACAATCAGACATTTAAGAGCTCTACATGCAAATGAGCACAGATTCATAAATGTGTGCGCAGCAAAAACTCCAATTTTTGTATTTGTTACCACACACTGCGTAACCATTTTTTCCTCCTGTACTGAATATTCTTAGATTAGCAGCCTCCTAACTTAGTGTACCTCAAGATAAAACAGTAAGTCTTACCTAGTTCTCCCCCAGAAATGGAAAAATCTCTTGGCAGGACGATCCATTTCTGAATGCAGTGAACCCTGTTGGTAGCAGTGCTGTTGACTCTGTCGATTCCCTCCTGGATGGCTCTGTAGATCGCCTCGTCTCTTGTGGCCACAATCTCGGACACTTTGGTGGCTTTACTGCCACTCCTCTGGCAGAAGTCTCTGGCTTGCTCTGTGAGAATGTCAGTAGGATCAGATGTATCTGGGTCCAGCACACTCTAAAATACCAAATGAAGTGAATCATTAAACATTCACTCTTAAAAGGCATTAGCAGAATTTCCTACCAGGCCCTCCCCCTTGGGAAGAAGGCTCAGGATAAACACACAAACATTCTGTGAGCCTTAAAAAGCAGAAACACCTACAGATCATAAAGGGCTTTACTTTCCACTTGGCTACCAAATGTAAATATTTTCGGCTTATATGCAGATGTCATGAACAGACTTGAAACGTGTGAATGAATTAGGCCACAGAGTCCATCTCTGACCTTGAATTTCTGCCATATTTTCCAAATGACTCCATTGTTACAGGGAAACATTTAGCTCATGTTCAATGGAATTATTATGGTGTAATATAAACAGCTTGAGATAGAAGTGTTCCTAGACTTCTTAAATTAGTATTTCTATTGTATCTGAAGATAGAGAGTATCAGTCATTGAGGTAAACAACTTCAAAACACCTAAGTGGCATTCACTAGGTATGTTCACAGAACTGAAGTGCAAATGTTTCAGGAGAACAGTGATTTCTCAATTGAAGCTTATACCACAGCAAGGCTATTAATTATTTTGTTCCATGGTCATCATTCTTGTGCTATAAAAATAACAAATTGTACAGAAATGTTTCTGTTGGAAGGTTTCTGAGTTTGCCCGTAACAGAAACATTTCTTGGTTTTGCTCATGTGTAAGCATAAAAACTATTATTATGTTCTGTTACAAAGGCTTCTCAATCTTCCAGCATTTCTTATATAAAAATTTGCATTTAAATAGAAAATAGCTCTTATTGTACATGTAGGAGAAACAGCAGTAAATATGTGGATGTTTAGCAGAGCAGGTAACCCTAGGTTTACATTTGTCTGTAGTTGCTACATATTTTTCCCCCTGCTAATATCTTCCTATCTAATTTTAGGTCTTTTAACAAATGGTTCAAAATTATTATTCTTTTGTTAGGTGCAGGTGTATAACTTCACTGAAGGCAATATTAAAACTGGTTTACCTTTAGGGTCAGGAGCATAGACAAAAACTTCTTCTTATCTCCAATCACCATAGCATTACTAACAATTGGAAGTTCTTTTTTAACAGCATCTTCAATTGGAATTGGAGGCACGTTTTCACCTCCAGCTGTAATAATTAAATCTAGGTAAAAAAAGAAAGGCTATTAGTTGCATTCAAATAAATTCCAGAGATCAGGCTGATGTCTGGCTCAACCTGCTCTTCTTATTCTGACATAAAAAATACGAGATCTTTTTTTCCAAGACAATATTTTTCAAATACCACAAATCCTATTAATTAGCTTCAAAACAAAAATGCTACTATTTTTCAAATGTGTGCTCAAGTTCTCAGCTGTCCCTCAGTATATTTGCTCCAGATATTTTTTACATTATCCAGTAACAGCTTATTCTCAAGGGACTGTTACATAACTGGAATTTTTCTTTGAGAGATCATCTCTTCCCAATTAGCATAGGATTCACCCACTATTCTATTATTGCTATCTCACCAAAAAGGAAGTTCATTGTTATTGTGATTAAAACCAATTCTTGAATCCACCAAGAGGGGTCAGACAAAAGTAAGTTACTACTGGAGTAAGGCTTGATAAAAGCAACATTTGTTCTGAAGTGTAATATATATATTCCATGAAATTATTACAAACTTGAGTATTCTCTAAGTAAATTGCAATTCTTTGCTTTTGTTATATTGGTGACTTCCAATTGTGCTCAAATAATTGTTTTTGCAGCAGTTCAGAACATGTTTCAACAAATAACAGAGACACGCTTTTATAAGTCTAACTTTTCCTTTCATTCCACCCTCCTTTTGTAATAGTCTTGTCTTTGTCTCAGATCCTCCACCAATCTCTCTGGCTCTTAGTTTTTCTTTGTGCTAATTTGGACTTGGATTTAAAACTTCAATGAAACTGGACATAGAGTTAGTTTATCTCAGATTGTATACCTCTCCTGTCATTTAGAGTAACTGCTATTAGTTCAGCAATCCAGAGAGATGTAAGAGAAACACAAATGTTATGAATTGAGACAAGGGGTTGTTACTGCTGTGCTAAAGGAAAATGATTCAGACAAGAAAAGTTAAAATCAAGACAGCTGCATTTGGTGCAGGCTATTAATGCTACCAACTTCAGTCCTGATTCCTAGCAGGACATGATGGCACCTGTGACAAATTCACTCATCTGTTTTATCTCCCTGGTGGTTCATCTGAAGTTCTAAGATAATATTTACTCAATTCTTAAATCCTCTTCAGTTACATCTTGCCTCTGACCCATCCCACTGTCTGAATAGGTATCATGGAGAAAGCCTCCAAGTCAGCAGTGACTAATGTCAGTCTCATGAGCCTTCAGCCAGTGTCCTGTAGTAACCCTGTAGTAACACCTCAGTGCATGGCTTCAGCTGGAGCTTTCCCTTCTGCTCTCCAGCTTCAGCTCTGGTCTCTGCAAACACTTAACCTAAGAGCCCAGAGGAACCAACCTCTGACCTACAGCACCAATTTCTCTGTAGCAGAGGGTGCCTCTCCTTCCCAGCTAAACATTCTAATGTGCAATTAAGACACTGGCAAGATTCAGAGGGAGACTGGACAGCTTAATGATATCATTCAAATCAAACACAACACATTAAACCTGTGTTAGTAGTTTATATTGCTAATTGGAATTAATACTGAGTAAAGGAGTGGGAGATGAAAAGCCTGGTTGTAGGAACTGAATCATCTCCACCTACTACAGACTAGAGGGAACCTTCCCTGAACACAGAGCACACTGTGGTTTTCTCATAGGAAAGTTTATTTTACCTTCCTGTTAGGGCAGTGCTGCCAGTATTAAAGGAAAGACACTTCATTAGATGGACTGCAACTGAGAGATGACTGAATAGTGCTGAACATTTACCATAAACAGAGAGCAAGATTTTGCCTATTACCTTTAATTCTTCCAGTGACATAGAGAAAGCCATCCTTGTCTAGCTTTCCTAAATCTCCAGAATGCAGCCACCCCTCCTCATCAAAGGCTTCTTTTGTTCTGTCTTCCATATTTAAATAACCCATGAAAACAGTCCTTCCCCAGAAACAGATTTCTCCATTGCCTTCTGTATCTTTGTCCACCAGTTTCACTCTGCATCCAGGTGCTGGTTTACCACAGCTACCAGAGAAGAGCAGAAAAACCCCACAAGGATCACAGAAACATCAAAATAATACTGATAAGCTGGCCAATGTGCCAAACCCCTGAAACTGTCAAAGTATCCGTGACTGCAATTATCACCATGGTGTAACTGTCCAACAACCAGGGAGTACTCCTTCATTAGGGCAGATTTGTCAGGGTGTCTGAGCACTTTCTGGCACTCTGTGTTGGCCGGTCCTTGCTGCTTTTCCCCCCTGTATCTGCAGGCATAAAAGCATTTTTGGTTTTGAGTCTTGCATTCCTCCCTTGAGCAAGGGCCAGGGTTTGTGTCAGATTTCTGACCTGGAAATTATTTTGACTCCCAAAGTCACAACAGAGTGGCAATGCCCTTGGAAAATAAAATAAGCTGCAGTATCTTTGCTGACCTTAATAAATATTTTTTCATAGATAAAATGAAACAGATAATATTTAAAAAATAGTAATAAAAGCAAAATTACCTGTGCTGCCTGTAAATGTAAGGCCCAGACAGGCAATGTGGGCCTGTGGTCTCACTCATCCCATAGGCCTCATACAGGGTGATGTTCAGACCCAAGAAGAAATACAGTGTTTCTGTATTGAGAGGAGCAGCACCACAAAAGTGCTTCTGACAGGAAGAGAGCCCCAGTGCACTACGGATTTTTGCAAGCACTAAGTAGTCTGCTAATCTTGTCCAGAGCTGCTTTAGATCACTGCTGAGTACAAAATACACAAATAAGTCAGAGAACCTAGGAAGTTTTCAAAACACAATCAGGCATAGATTTTGTTTGGATATGTATTTGTCATTTGATTTTGGGTGTTGACAGAAGTTAGAACATAAGTAAGGTGACACATTCATCCTCCTTTCATTTATTTGGTGTTTCTCCTACCTTTGGAGCTTTCCTACCTCCAACTCTTTAGGTATCTGAATTCAACAAATACATAAAGAATCTGTAAAAATGTATTTTATACAACACAGCTCTTGTATACGTGTTTTTTCATCAGTTAAATGTGTCTCTGACAACCTACACCATTGAAATCTGAAATTTGCAAGATCTATCTGAGAAACTGAATGGTAAGACGAGCAAAGGAATATAATGGAATGATATTTTGGAATACCATTCTGCATAAGAAATTTCCCCCACTTCATTGTGAAAAAATTCATATCAATAACAATTGATAACTACACCCTCCCCCCTGCACCATATTTGCTGTGTTGCCAAGCCAGACTTCACCCACTTATACAAAGAGTCTCACTGAGGCTTCATGGTTTATTACAAGCAAATTGCTACTTTCAGGTTGCTGGAAATCTCACTCATTGTACTACACACCTGTTTGAGCCATTCAGGTTCCTCTCCAAGCTAAGTGACATAGCCCAGGAAAGCATTTTCTTCCTCAGAAATCCTGACTGAGCAGAAGCATCCTTTAACTTCTCCATGATTTTCTCCCATACTCGGGGAACTCCCATGTGAGATGTTGGCTGCACTTCTTTTAGAGTATTGATCAAGCTGCCCTGTTATAATAATGAAATAATTTCAACAAAAGGCACACAGCAGAGAGAAGGAGTTTTGGTGAAGTAAAACCTGAATGTTTCATTTTGTAGAACATCACTAAATATGTAGAACATAAAGGGCTGGCTGAGCTCCCTTCAGTCACCCATATGCACTGATATGTGTCTGACACACTGGGGGAGGTACATACACAAGGAGAAAACCACACATGGTGAGTTCCTCCAGCATCCCTTTGCTCCAAAAACTGCTTATACTTCTTTTGCCTTAAAAGAACCTTATGAATATGAAGTATATATTTTAATTAGAATCTAGAGCACTGGGTCACAAATACAATAAGCTTTATTGTTCCATAACTTTTACAATAATGGACTCTCAATCTTTATCCTCTACAACTTTTCAAATATCATACTCTCTCCTTGGGATGTTTTCTAAGAGAAAGAATTGCAATCTTAATTAGATGTAATGTAAGACAAGGTACCTTTAGAGCATCTGGCTCAGCAAAGTAAACTTGCTCTCCCCATTTGATTCCAGTCCACAGGTCATAGATCTGTGCAGCTATGTGGCTGAGTGGGAGATAACTGACTATAGACTCCTGCTGGACCTCTGCAGGTTGCATACCTCCTGCTTTGCTGCAATGGGCTGATGTCCAAGTTATCTGTTTAAATAAATAACACAACACATTAGGTATGGTCGGGATTTTGGTTTGGGTTTTTCTCCTTTCTTCCTCTTAACACAAACTTGTTATCCTCTTGCTATGCTAATAAAACTGAAAAATCTGTGCTCACAGGTAGACATTGCAGTCTGTCAGTTCCCTGGGGACACTGCCAAAAGCCAGATTACCTTTGCAGCAATACAGAGAGCAGATAACATAAGTAAATACAGCATTTGTGCTGCCTGACTGGGCTGTGAACACTAGCAGTTCCCCATGCCCTAGTGACACATTCAGCCAGGCAGCCATGGGCTGGATGGATGAGAAACAAATTGATCTGTCCCTTCCTTTCCACCTCTCCATCTCTGCAGGCTTTCTGTTAAACTGGCACCTTCCACCAGCGCTGTATCTGCAAGTTCAAAAAGGAACAATAAATACTCAGTGATCAGTGAGCTCAAAGGACAATTTAGAATCAGCCACAAGCTCATTGCCTGGTACTGATCATGCCCTGGCTAAGCACTCAGGAGGAAGAGAGCAGCTGTACTCTATTCCTCTGGAAGCCTCTGGGATATTCACTGCAGTGGTTCCCAAGTGACACATACACACCCACCCCTCTCATGAGAGGCAGCACATACATGAATAGTTTTGAAGTTGTGTTGCTTGACTTCTTAGTGAACCTGAATGATGTTTCCCCCTCCTTCTTCCTATTTCCCACTTTATCTCAGAAGATGCAGTTCAAGGATGCTAAATATGCATATCTTCATGATCAGAACACAGCATATGGAAGACATAAATATATGTGATGGTGTGAGAGACAATGGAGAAGATATATGTGCACAAAACTAACAACCAAAACAAACAACACCCCCCAAAAAAACCAAAAAAGCAAACAAGAAAATGCCAAGCAACAAAAAGAAACAGCTCTTTCTCAGACAAGTCTGTAATCTAAACTGGGTAGTGCAGGATACAGAAATGAGAGTATTCAAGATGGCAGAGTACAGACATAAACAACATGTATTCCTGTTATCACAGCACATTCCTTTGGAAAAAATTAGAAGGTACAAATGTAGGCTTGGCCTAAGGAAATAGAGACTCTCAAGAGAGGGTTTTAAGGAGCAGTGTGCTGCCAGGCCAGGCCATCCAAGTTTAGGTGGCAGCACTGGACAAGCAGCTATGGGAGACTCACAAAGTAGGAAGAACAGGATGTCTTTAAGATGTGTCTGTATTCATTGCTTCTACTTCAAGCTTCACAGTACCCAGGCACACTCACAGCAGATCTGTGAGGGTCATGCAGGACTGATTCAGCACTGCTTTTGCACATGAACGGTGGCAAACATCTCTGACTAAAGAAGGCAGCAGCAAAGCTACAGGCATGGCATGCCTTCCACTGTTTGTCAACATAAAAATAGCCTGTTTGTGATCAGCAGCCAAGAATAGTTTGGCAGCTGGCATGGAAATGACACCAGACTCCTTTGATATAAAAGAGCATAGATTTGTAACATCAAATCAGTCTTTTTGTGTCCCAAGTTCATTATGTTCTGCTTCCAGGTACTAGTGCACTAATTGCCTACATTTGGGTGAATTGCTGTTTCCACATTGTGCATGTCTGCAATAATTCCTTCTTTAAGGGGTGAGGCCTCAACTTAGACCATCCCTTTGCAGATTCTTTATGTATTCAGAAAGGCTTCCTACCACCTTCCACTCCTGCTCAGACACCAAACACGTATCTTTCCAAGCAAACGTCTGCGGAAAGTCCTTTTAGCAAACAACTTTGCTTTTGTCTATAACTGGAAATTTTCTGTTTGCAACAACACAGGTAGGGTTACTGCCAGCACCAGCACTGAGAACTGGAGCTGTATTATCCTCCAGTGACAGACACAAAAACCTGCACACAAGTCCAGGAACAAAAAACACCAAAGTAAAAAATCCACACATCCACCCCCAGTTTTAATAAAATCTGCAAAAGCAGTCCACCAGGCTGTTTTGATAGTGGCTGGCTGATGTGTATGATTTGCTCATTTCACGGTGACCTATGACATTCACTTGAGAGACTTTATGGCAATCTGTGAACTATATTTATGAATTCATACATTAGATCTCACAAGAAATACAGTGAATAAAAATTTCATATTCATAAAGAACTGTTCAACTTTGTGAAGGGCTGTTGGAATGGAGTTTCTTTCTTTACCTGGTTTGTACTTTACCAGAAACAGCTGACTGCCCTCTGCTTTGCAGTGCCCTATCTATGCTGTAAAAGCAAAAGCATTTCAGGGCTCTAGGATGCACCAGGCATCTCAAACCACAGGATTCAATATCCCCACACTTTGCTGCTCCTCTGCTACAGGAGCCTAAAGTACCTACGTTGTCATGGCTCAGCATGGCTCCTTTTGGCTTCCCAGTGGTTCCAGAGGTGTAGATCAGAACACAGCACTGATTGGGCTTTTGGGAGTTAATAATGTCATCCAAAGTACTGTCAGAGACATCACCTCCCAGCTCCAGAAACTCTTCCATCTAGAACATGGAACAGAAAATACAGGATACCAAATGACTTCCTACAAACTGACACGGTACTACTGCATCTTTCCTGTCTCAAAAATGTTAGAACATTTCAGTGCCTTGTTCTGAACACATGTCCAAGGCAAGTTTCCCCAGACCTTGGCTATGGAAGAAATATGGTGAGTCTATCTTAGAGCTTAATGTGTGAATTGCAAACAGACTATCTAAAATTGTGCTGTCCTGAATCTATTTAATGTCTAAGAAGGAATAGTAATACTGGTCCTCCTGCAACGTGGATACTATGGATAAGTCACAGGGGCTAAAACTCTATTACGTTCTCACACTGTAAGAATGATTTTGAGTATTATTTACAGGAATCGGGATCCATCATTTTTAAGAGTACACTTGTGACAGCCCATCTATCATTCATTGTACACTATTTAAATGTACCTATAAAGCAATTGAATGAAAGCTTCTTCGCAAAAGCATCATTATCTAGATTGTGAATGCTTGCCCAAATTATGTGTTCTTTTATAGGAAACAGCATATGATGATGCTGGTCACAACTTCCATTCAAATTTGACTCATTCTAGAGTGAGGTAAAACTTTTATGACACTGGACTTTTGTGCCACACAAACTGGCCTACAAGAATCCTGAACCTGCTCCTCTGTATTATTTGGGTTGCTCCCCAATACTTCTGTGGCACACCCCAATGTGCTGTTAAGTGTAACATTGCTTGCAATGCTAATTGGAAACTAGAGTATCACAGAATTTTTAAAGAAAATTGATAACTAAATGGTCAGTTTCCCACTGCAATCACGTGATTCATACTGTGCTACAGAAGTGTAATATTTAAATGCAAGGTGCAGCACCTTCATTTTTCAGCAATTTCTTGGAGCTATATCTAGGACCACAAAGCAGTAATGGGGATGATGAGAAAACAGAGGTAAAAAAGGAGAGCCTCTGCTTGAGGGTACTTAATTTCTTCTTTCAGACATCTGGCATTGCCCTGGGCTACTAAGATTACAATAGTCAGCGTCTGTGGCACCTTAACTGCCTTTTCTTGGGTGGCAAGGCTGTCCCAAGAATTATTCATCAGTTTTATACTTCCTTCCAACAAACCACATCTCTGAAAAGAGAGGCACTGAACAGCTCTGTAGCAAGTCAGGGATTTGTCACATTCTATTGCTTCCCCACAGAATGTGGCTGCATCAATTTCACAAGCTCCTGGAAAGCCTGGTGGCGTGAAGGACGTAATTGTTTGTATGTCACTGAGCAGTTGTTCCTGCTCTCCTGACCATACTGTATTCTCACAGTGGAATGCACTGATCACTGAGAATCTGTTGCACAGGCTTTGTTTACTGAGCAGCACCTGCAACAGATGGTGTTGGCATTCCAGCATGTGTGGAAGGTACAGAAACAGTCACAGCACACTCCTGACTCTGCATTTGCCTTCTGGAAACACGCACTGCTCAGCCAGCTCCGCCCCTGCTGCCGCTCATCACACGGCACAAATCCCTGTTTCACACTCAGCAACAACCACTCTGCCTCTGCTGAGCTGAGCTCTCATTTCTCCTTTAGGTGACATAAACTATGGCACCTGTCAGACACTCACAGCTACCCTGCTCTTCTGAGAAAATGTCCAACATGACACCTAAACACTGAACCAGTGTTTAAAAATACTCACACAATTTAAATTTCTCAATTCTCACACATTTAGATTTCAGTAAGTGCAAGTTGTTCAAGAATTAAATGCTAGCACTAAGTCTTTCTAAATAGTGAGAACATCTTTGTATTAACATTTTTATTGTACAAGATGCAAGGCTTGCTCTATATCAGTATGTATAGTATTGGAACAATAACAGTTTATTATTAAGGTATATGCAAGACATTAAAAATAGGCTCAGAAAACTTTTTTCTTATCTGATTATCAAAACTGCAAGTATTTTAAAATATTTCTATGCTGTTCATTATATTTTTATATACTGAATACATTATATTTCTCTTCAATGTATTTTTTCAACACCTGAAGTTTTTCAGCCTAAAATCTGATCTGTAGTCCAGTTAAAACACTGGATTTTTTAAAAAATTACCGAATTCACAGGCACCAGGGGGCAACTTCTTTTTTAACCATTTGAGAGTACACATTCCCACCTAAAACCTACAGGTGTTTTAATAACCCAGTCAAGTTAAAAATTAGGAAGACACAAGACAGACAGTAAAGTAAGGAAGGGCTTTTCTTAAATGTGAAGTATCAAAGGTAAATTGAACAGAAAAAGCTGATAAAGCTTTTGAATGTGTTTGCTGGAGCACGGCAATGCATTCTAAACAGCAGATAATCACAGTAAAAATGTATCAAATAAATAACAGCCAGGTATTAACTGTAATACATGGGTGTAACCCCGGGCATTGTTTGGTTGTGCCTCTGTTCTAGCATTCACTCACCGTGTACAAATTTGGATGTCTCTCTGCAATGGAGTCCTTATAAAGCACCACGGCCTTCAGGTGGGGCAACCGATTCCAGATCTGTTGCATTTTTTAAAACAAAGTTATTTATTACTCATATCTTGTGTGGGCTTTTATCCACTCTAATGTTACCAAAACTGTAATGGGTTGACAGGCACAAAAGCCTCCCATTTCCCTTCACCTCCAAATATTCTCCCCTAAACTCATCACCAACCAGCTCAACTAGAGGTGGGAGGAAGGGAACTACATAGTCTACACAGACTACACATCTGCTCCAGGAAATCTAGTTCCAGTCAAAAGGTTTAAAAAATGAAAAATAGGCCAGAAATGGCTCCTCAGCATCCTTTCTCATCATGCAGAAAAGGGAACAAAAAGGAACAGTGCAGGCCAAGCTAGAAGCTGACCCAGGCCTGTGATTACCAATAAAGTCCCACAGCAAAAAGTGATGTTCATGTGCTAAAAAAAGTTCTACTTCCTTAAGGACAAAAAAAAAATCAAAGGAAGCTGTATGCACATTGTAAGGATAAATAAAAATATAAAGCTGCAGGCTTCCAGGCAGACAGCAGTGGCTGCTGCTTTCAGCAGCTCTTTGTGTGCTTTGCATGGCCTATAGGAAGCATTGATTTCACTGAATTCTGTGAGAGCCCATGCCTCACAGACACCTTTCAATTAATCACATTTTGAACAGAATTTTGCCAATACAAAAGCAGTGGCTTCATGGTAGCCAGTGTGTACATATTATTAGAAGGATAGCAACTGAGATGTTATTCTTTCAGTCTTGGATTCCAGAAAAAAAGTTTCAAAAAAACCCTCTGCTGGCTAAAGCAGTTCTGGCCAGAGCTCTCTTTTTCTACATAATGTGTATGAACCAAACCCCTTGAGTTGTTCCACTTGGATTCCTCTCCCCATGTCCACAACAGCATAGCCTGGTATTGTGTCAATGACACTGCAAGAAGGCTTATCAGACTGTGTATTTTTATAGAATACTTACAAAAATCTCTCTTCCTCCATATTGCATATAAAACACAACTACAAAATACAAAGTAATTAATGAACAACTTATATGAAATACATTTGAAGAAAAACCTGCATATTTTCTCTCTTGCAGGTATGTGGTCTTGGCAGAAAGCTCCATCATGGAGGGCCCTCCTGCTTCAGCAAATGATGCAAGTCTGATGAATCCACAGGCTTCCCTCAACATCTGACAGACAGACAAACCCTTCTCAAGAGTTTCCTGTGCTCCTCTCCCAAGTCTCCTTGCCATCACATTGGTCTTTCTATCTGGCACTGCTGCTGAAAGGCAGGCCCAGCTGCCCAAGAGTTCTGTCAAAGTTGAGACTGTTCACTTAAGGAGGATCCTGCTTTTTCACTAAGCTCTGTCTCATGTTAACCAAAGTGCAGTAAACTCAAGAGCCTTAGTGGCTGATATTACAAGCAGGAGAAGATGATACCTCGGAAAGAGAAAATTCTGAACACTGACATCCTTAATATTTAAATGGCAGACCTTTACAAACCCTCATCAGCATAATCTCTTCCATTCAAGTGGACTGTGTTTTTCCAAACAGAATCAGGTGGTGACAGTAAAAATATGGGATCAAAATGTGGGTTTTTTCAGGTAAACCTGCAGTGAACCATCCAGTGAGTTCTCTGCTGGAGCCACAGACACTGCAGAGGGTCAGAGCCACCCACGAGCTCTGACACCAGATACCAGATCTCTGAGTAGCAACACACACTTCACAAAGGTTTCATGATACAGAGAGTGTACATGGTATTTGGGACCAACACAACACTGAGAAATGAAAAATTGTGGCTTTTCAGTAATCATTCAGCCACCTTATACCTGCATTATCTTGTCCAGCTGTTTCTGATTTTCCACAACCATGATATCAGTCTTGCTGTCATGGGCAATGTAGTGACAGGCCTCTGGAGAATTGGTTGTATATATCCCTGTGACAATTCCTCTGCATCAAAAAAATAATATATAAAAATATATATAAATATAGATATATGTAAATATAATTATATGTATGTATAAGAACATACATTTATATGCATACACATGCACATAGTATCAAAAGAGAATAATAATCAGATAAAACCTGAAGGGGTATGAAGATGTGGAAGCAAACAGCAGGACAGCTCTAATGTTTGCTTCACATATTCAGATATGCACGAATCTCTGATTTATGCTCATTGGAAAAAGTAATCTCTAAACTATTCAGTAGAAGATGCTAGGACTCAGTGTTTTAACTCACTTAAGGTTACACAGGAGTTAGCTCAGGAAGTGGTAAAAAAATCCTCACTTATGTCCTCTTTTTGTTCAAGCTGTGCACAGATACCAATTTGGATTTCATTGGTACAGAACAGCTTAAGAATTAAAATCCAAATTAACAGGTATCAGAAGCAATCAGGGTAGTTAATATTCATATGTTTCTTCATCTGTTTGAACATATCTTACTGTAGATATCATTAATATTGTATTATTTTCATTAATATAAAACTGGGATTCTCATCTATTTCCCACATTTTCCATTGATAAGATCCTGTACAACACCTTCTGTGTGACTGTCATGCTTAAGCCCATGGCAAACAGGATCCACTTATGAGTGTCAGAACTATTTGGAATATAAGACTCCAGCAGGTTGCTGAAAGCGTCAATCAGTAGCAACACAACTTCCAGGATATGATACAAAATACTGACTTGATACAGTCCCAGACCTAGCAAAATAGAAATCCCCAAATCCCCCTCAAAAATTAACTCTCCCCAAAAATCTTACCCAGCAAAAACAGCTCCAACAGCTGAGATGAACCATTCTGGAGAATTAAATCCAAGGATTGCTACGCTATGGAATCGTTCAAGACCAAGCTTAAAAATAATATACAGGAGATTATATAATATAGGCCCACTGGAGAGAAACATACACACAAATATAAACCATGAACATTTTGATTTATTATCACAGTACTGACAAGGCATGTGAAGACATGTTTTGGTATCCATAGCAAATCTGGCATTTATAAGCAATTAACAGGATGTGAATTTTCCAGTACCTTCTCCTGTCTGCTTGAACACTGCTGTCCAGAAAGTCCCAAGACCCAGAATATTTCAATATGAACAAGAGCATAATAAGTACTAATATTACCCTATATTTAGAATGTTTTAAAGATTGTCTTTATCTCACCAAATTCATCATAGTAGTTTTCCCCTATTTTTTTTATCTTAAGGCCACTGAGCTCTTCTGAGCTCTGCTCCCACGTCCCAGAGACGCAGTGCAACACAGCAGCTCCTCACTTGCAGTCAAGGCTCCCTGACAGCAGTGTTACCTCTGACCAAAAGTCATTTTCATCATTATCATTTCAATAAAGAATATTGAATACTGATCTTCAAGTAATGCAAAAACCTTCTTATATACTGTGGGGTTTGGGGTTGGGGTTTTTTATTAATTTGTTTTTTGCATTTTTAAAGGAGACAGAAGGATTAAAGGCATTGGTTTTGTTTCCTGCACCTACCTTCAAGAAGCTCTTGGCTGCTTTCCTAGAGAGGCAGTAATATTCTGAAAAAGTTATTTTCTCCCATTTTCCATTCTTTTTGCTGGCCAAAGCATTAAGGGATCCATATTTTTCCAGGCTCTCCTTGAACATCTGATGAACTGTTATGGGAGTCTGTGGGCATGAGTTATCTATTCTCAGTCTGACTCTGCCATCAGCAAAAGAAGTCCACAGAGACTCTGGAAGGTAAAGCACCATTGTCAAGGTAATCTGCAATTGAAAAATACCACGTGACTGTGTACCAGAAAACAAGAGGATTGAATAAAGACCCCAGGACTAAGCACAACTCTGGCACTTCCCAGCTCTTGAGAGAAGGGTTGTCCAATTTTCTCATTATCAAATATACCATGTAGAAAGAGAAATCTTTATTTCTTGTACTTCATTCTGCATCTTGAATGAAAGTGCCATACAGAACTCTGTTGATGATGTGTGCTGCAGGCACACCCCCAGTTCCAGCTGAATTTGTTTGCCTGTGCTCAGCTCTGCACTCTCCCTTGTGCCAATGGAGCAGCTGGTGAATCAGAAGGCTGAAGAGATCCAAAAGATACAAAACCTCCACTCCTGTTCAGTATCCAAGCTCCTTTTGCGTGCTCTACCTCTTCCCTCCCTCCTGCCCCTCCAGCTCTTCTCCCTCATCCTTCCCTGCTCCTCACTACTTCCCACAGCTTCTCCCTTGGTCATGTGTCCCATGTTCCAATGTGTCCATTCCGCTCACTCCTGTCTTGCCCTGCTTCCATGGTTCCATTTGTCATCTTCTGTTCTTGTCTTCCTCACCCTCTCTTTTTACCATCCACTTTTTTCTCCCTGTGTGTTTTTCTCCCCTTCTTTGACAGCGCAAAGATGCAGAGCACCAACAAATGTCACTTGGCTCTCACCACTGGTGCCAAGGACGGGGACAGTCCCTGGCACTCACAAGAAATGTCTGCCTCAAAGACTGTCCTTGGCTCTTGCAAACCCTGCAAGGGGCTGAGTATGAATACACTCCTTAGAGGATCTAGGGGTTATGAGTTGGCAAAATTCAGGTGAATTCTCACAAGGAAAGCACAAACCCTCCCACGACTCCTCCATCAAACAGTTCCCATACTTTTGAACAAAACAGTACAAGAACATTTTTAAGATTTTTTTTTTCCTTAGATGTACTTTCATAAATAAAGCAATCTTTTTAGCATAGGCATAAAAATGGATATATTCTACAGTGAGCTGGTGAAAAAATTGCAGACCAAAGTGCTTGGGTTTGTAAGAATTAAGACTAACCGAAAACAGTTCTTTTTGTAATTCCTAATACAAGCTAATAAGCATAATTGTATTTTACTGTGCCTATGGAAAAAGCAAGCTCAGTTAGTATCTGTGCTGTTCCTGCTACCTCAGTGGCTGAAAAAGAGCAGTTTTGGAGTGTTCTAAAGCACAACATGCATCACACCCCTCTCCAGTGCTATTCTAGTTGCTTCAGAGGTCTGGGAACTGCCTCTCTGAGCACCTGTGGCAATACAGGAACACATCGGCCACAGCTGGATCCACAGCAGTGCTATAGAACACACTTGCAGCCTGCACCAAGAGCAAACTGCTGTAAACTCACCAACATTTCATTCCATTCCTGCTCCTGGCTGGCAGATTTGCATTCTTCACCTGACAAACAGAAGGTGCTAATGACAACAATAAGTACAAATTAAGCTGCTTCATCTCCATGCACCTTCATTTTCTCATGTGTCAATGGCACATAATGACTTTCAAAACACAGAGGTGGAGCTGTGCTTAGGTCACTGGAGAAAGGGCATCATAAATCCAGACAGTTTAGAAACAAATAGCTGTGAAGGAGTTTAGGTAATAGACAGACTTTATCAAAGTGTAAGCAGTAGCACCCAATAAATATTTTATGAGTTGAGAAGGCAAAGCAGCTGTTTCTGCACTTAACCCCAAAGCAGGTGTGAAAAGGATGAGAGGCAGAAGCTATTGTCAATCCAAATGTTTATTGGACTCAGTGACACACCAAAGTCCAGATGAAAAATTATATATATAGATGTTCTGGCTTCCAAAACAAAGGTATCAGGGATTGCAGGTGTGCTTGGACACAGATAGGTGACTGCTCTGTTCAAAACAAAATCATAGCATACAGAGCTAAAATACAACTTTCTGGTCCATATATTATAAATGTTCCTGAATAAAGACGTTCCTCTCTTGAAGGAAACAGAAAATATTACTAACATTACAGACGTTGCATTAATAGTCTTTTCACTTCACATGTGCAGCAAATAACAGCACTGCTGCCAGAGAATAATTAAAATTAATCAAATTCCTGAAATACCTATACATAGAAACAAAAAATGTACTTGAAAATTGGGTTTCCTTTTGTTTTCCTTATGCAGGTTTTTCTGCTGTTAAAAAGGCATCTTTGATTCATATCAAAGATAAGGAACAGAATCACTCTCAGAGACTCTGTGCATCACCTTAATAATACTCAAGATACAGCACAAACAAATATAAACCTGAATGCCCATACAGTGTCTGCTTTTGCATGTATTTGCAGGTAGAACTTAAATCTCAGAACAGTTCTGAAATCTCAATAAGCCAAATAATTCTAAAAATCTAATTTGTCTGTCCCCAGAGTTAGTAAAAAACCCAGAACATGAACAATATATTCCTCTGTCAGTTTGCAGAGGGATTTTGAGCAGAGGGCTCATTCTTCATAGAAAGTGCCTGGGAAGGAATGCCTGGCTAAATACTAAATGCATCGATTATAAATGTTGGGAGAAGCAAAACAGGTGTTCTGCCTCAGTAGCACCTGAAAGTTAAACTGCAATGTCCAGGCTGGAAATCAACTCAGCACCTCCTGAAACCAAAGTGGAGATCAGAATAAAACCCTTCAATATACACCCTTAGCACTGGTACCTTATACAACTGTAGCTTCATAGAGTAACAGGAAAAAACTCAGCACTGCAGCTCAAAGCACTTGATGCCACTAAGTTTTGTGTATGCAAGCAAAGAGTTGTTCCTTTCCTCTTTCTTCCACTAACTTCTGCTACCTGCATTGTGCTTCATAGCCAAAATGCTTTTTCATTCACTACTATGTGACCTTGGCTCATGTCCTTCATATGAATTCTGAAGGTCAGAGATGGTGCAAAAAGATTTCTGCTTAAAGAAGGCTATATTGGCAGATAAGAAGAACAGAGATTTTATTCAGGTGATAAAATCTGGACTGTCACTGTTTGAGGCTCTGGAAGGACATTTTTTTCCCTATGTCATTCTGCTCCAAGGCCAAAAACTCCATGATCAGACTTCATTTTCCGTGTTTCACTGCCTTCCCTGCTGAAGGAAGAGATGGCTCAGGGTAGTCTCATTCATTAGTTATAACAGGATCACTGTACTGCAGCCTCTCTTGGGAACTGTTCTAAGAAAAGCTGATCTAAATACCTGGGATTTCAGATGGGCAGTTTTCCCACCAAGATGGGAACTAAAGTGTAAATTTTCAACAAGAAACTTAACAGGAGGAAAAAAGTAGTTAAGAACCCCTTAAAAGATAAACTTGCAGTTTTCAACTCATCTTTTACAATATAATCCCAAATTTATGAACTGTTTACATGTGAATACTGTGTACAAAGTACCTTTGTTATTCAAATATTTTACACCAAGTTTGAAATTACACACAACATAGAACACGTTACACATTTTGTGGTTTTTAACAGCCAGTTTATTCCTTCCACCATGTAAAATGGGAAGTTCTGACATGGTACAAGCCCAAATATGAAAAATTACTTCAAACAGATAAACAAATAACAATTTTTTTCCCCGTGTATAATCAGTCTGGCTGAAACTGCTGGACCTCTGGGATATATGAAGGATCAAGAGAAATCAAGAGAAATACACTAATCCTACAGC
Organism: Zonotrichia leucophrys gambelii; assembly: GCF_028769735.1. Taxonomy (NCBI): domain Eukaryota; kingdom Metazoa; phylum Chordata; class Aves; order Passeriformes; family Passerellidae; genus Zonotrichia; species Zonotrichia leucophrys. Next base: position 4,981,179 of record NC_088180.1, on the reverse strand, counting down.
TTAAAGCTAATATCATTAGTGAAACCTTCCTGCTCACTACCTGACCTGCAAGCATTCTGGTGACTGCCAGAAAGGATTTGAGAATATAAATGAATTCAGGTGTTTATGGAAGAACAGCTCTGAGAGCCATATAAAATGCAAAGGACCCAAGGTCACCTTTCAGACAGATAAACAGCCTGATTGTGGAATGGCCCTGCTGCATGATCTGAGCAACTCCAAGTGATATTCCACAGATATGCCCTGCGAAGCAAGAAGTAAACCAGTAATTTAACTTCTGCCTGAAAATTAATCAGAACTAACTCACAAAACAGGGTCTTGATTATATGCCAGGTGCTGCAAAACATCACTCTGCCCTAATGACAAGAGAAGGAATTCAGCTCTCTGCTGGAGGCATTCCTGTCAGTCACCATCCAAGATTCCACAGCTATGACGCCACCACATTCTGCTGAAAACAGAAATACACCATTCCTCCTCTCACACACTATTTTTCAATTTTCTTCAAGATGTTTGTGACCCTGAAAGATTAACTTCATTTTAGTAAGAGCTGGAGCTGAATAAACACTGTTTAGAGTCTGCAAGCTTGGCATTTGTGTCCAACTTCTCCTTGTGCCAATAAACAGATTAAACAAAGGTACAGAACTTTGGAATTTCAAGAGAACCTGAAAGTCTCAGCCAGCCCAAACACATAGTGATTCTTCTAATAAAACACACAAACTGTGTGTGGCTGTGTGTTCCTGTGGTTTGTCTTGCCACAGCTGAGGGAAGAAAAGGGTTTTCTGTTATATTACCAGTTTTCCACAATAAACAAATAATTTTACCCTCTCTAACAGAAAAGGCAAATAGAGGAAATATTTTTAAATTAGCCAAAACACACAAAAATATTTCAATTAATGGAAACTTCTACTTTTTCCACTGCAGGAAAAGGGAACAATTATTAATTACAATAAAACATTCTCCTCCTCACATCAGTAAACCCCTACAGTGTGGACCAGAGAAATGAGATATCCTCCAAAGAATGCCTCCACCAGCTGACGTGGAGGGAGTGGTGCACCAGGACAAGTGCAAAACAAGCTTCATAACAATACTGACGCCTCTAAAAGTGATTACGATGCACCAAAATGAAAGCGTGTGGAGGGTGTAATCAGGAGGAATCATCACTACAGAAACATTGCCCAGGCATGCAGGAATGGAAAGTCAAAACTCAGAATTGAAATTGGTGAGTAATGTGAAAAGTCACAAGAAGGGCACTTACAGGTACAGTGGCAATCAGAGGGAGAACCAGTGATACTGTGGGCAACTCACTGACACAAGACAGGCACAGGTCTGATGCTCTCAGTGCCTTCTTCACCTCGAGGTCAGGCTTCCTGAGCTTCCAATCCTAGTGGAAGGTGAGCTGTTTTACCTACAGCAGCAGAACATCAAAGCAGGGACCACTTACACAAACTGCACGCATACACAAACTGCACGCATACAAGAGTTGATGGGACCTGATGGGTTCCTTCAGAGTGGACACTGAGAACCCAGGTCAAAGCCATCCCAAGGCTGCTCTCTGTCATCTTTGAGAAAGCACAGCAATCTGGTAAGGTCCCCATCACAAGAAAAAAGGTAAATGCCACATCTGTCTTCAGAGAGCAGAAGAAAGAGGATGCAGAAAACTAAGGGTCAATCAGCCTCGCCTCAGTCCATGGAAATGCTATAGAACAAACTCTCCTAGAAATCATTTTGAGCTATAAAATGGTGACTGAAACCAGCGAGAATGGCCACCCTTAACTTGGCCCTGTAAATAAAACCCACCTGCCTTCCAAGATGAGCTGACTAGCTCTGAAGGTGAAAGCAGCAGCACATTGCTTACTCTACCTTTAACAAAGTCTTTGACAACTTCTGCATAGCCCAGCATCCTTGGAAGGTTTGAACCAGCTGCAATTGGAGGAACAGGTATATAAAATATTGACTGGACAAGTAGTCTTTAGGAACAGTGGTCAGCAATTCTAAGTCTTGTTAGCAGTCAATTCCAAGTGACATTCTTCAGGGGTTACTTGTGAGAATGACACTGTACAATGATAGCACTCTTGTCCTGGACAACAGAATGCACTCTCACCAGCTTCAGTGAGCAAACTTGAGGAAGTGATGGACAGGACAAAAGGCAGGGTGGCCATCTGGATGGACATCAGCATACTGGAAGAATGGGCTGACACAACCTGAAAGCTTGAAAAGGGTGAAGCCAGGTCTTGCACTCTGGGAAGGACAGCCCCATGGCACAGCATGGGCTGGATGCCAGCTGGCTCAGCAGGAAAACCCCCATGGCTCTGCAGAACAGGTTGGCTGTGTGCCCCAATGGAGATGAAGGCTAACTGCACCCCTGGCTGCACTGGCAAGATTAAGCCAGCAGACCAAGGAAAGGGATTATTTCCCCCTACTCAGTGCCCCTGAGACAGTGTGCAAGAGAGAAATCCTGACAAGCAAACTGGCACAAGCCAAAAAAAAGGGACTCCTGGACAGTCAGGGGTCTGGAGCACACCACGTACAAGAATCCCTGCAGGAACTGTGTTTCTCCAGTCTGGAGAAGATACAAAATGAATCTACCTGCAGTTTGTCAAAGACTGAAGCAGGTACTATGAGGAAAACAGATTTTTCTCAGAGGCACACAGCAGAAGGACAAGAGGCAATTGACATGAGCTGCAGCAAAGAGAATTCTTGCTGGATCAAGAATTTCACAGTGTAGGTGACTCAGCCTAAGAAGAGGTACTGAGAGGCTGTACAATTTCCCTGGAAGTTTTCAAAACTCAGCTGAACAAAGCCACAAGGCTTCCTATGAGCAGAAAGATGTCCTAGTTGCCCTCCTCTTTTCTGACATAAATTATTTTGCTGATTCCATCAGTATAAAACCAGCATGGATGAGCTCTCTTCTAACTTCACACTGGTTTTAAGTCAATGTAATGCGTGCTGCCAACATTAAAGGTACTCTGGATTCACATATGCATTAGAAAACCCCCAAATCCTGCTTCCACAGGAATGAGCTTCTATACATTGGTAGAAAGGAATGGGGAAAAATTATAGAACAACCTGTGGTCCTTATTAAATAAATTTACTATTGAGGTTGCAGAATGTATCAACGATAAAGTGAGGAAGTCAGTTCTGAACAACTAGAAGATATCAGAATCTCCTCCTTTTCTCTTCACATAAAATGTAGACCTCCTGCAACCAGTCACTGAACTTCCTTCTCATGAAAGATCTTTTGGGAGGAGTTTTTGAAATTCAGTCCTCACCTCACCACTCAGCATCTGCAGTATGATGTTTCCATGTTAAAGCCTGCTTCCCATTTAAATGGATAACAAGTAGAGCCACAGATTCCCAAGGTCAAATAGAAGACAAAGTCTAACAAATTGTAAGCTCCTGATTCATCAACTAGAAACATATCTAAACACCAATAAAGGAACTGCTTAATTAAAATGGATAAGGTGTGACCTGTGTTTGCAGGAAAATTATGATGGAACAGCTGGAATGGGCTCTATCCTTAGCTGTTCACCTCAGCTTTGTGGCAGAGGCTGTGGTCAGCCCTGCAGGAGTGGCTGAGTGAAAGGTGCCTTCCTGCTGGAGCTCTGCTTGACAGCCCAGCTCACTTCTCTAAACTGCAGCAACCTCTGGGAGAGAAGCAGGTAGGGAGCTGGCAGCATTAACCACTGTCCCAGATAAATGCTCAGGAAAATAGGTCAGAGCCTTCACAAGCACTCTGCAGAATCAGTCGCAGCGACAATCTACATAGAGAACATGCAGCTCAAACAGTACAATAAGATACCCTGTGAATTTGAAAACAGGAGTTTGTTATGCCTTTATTCATCCACATTTATTTCCTGCTCACTGAAAGCATACACCTAGCAGTTCACTTCTTGGAAAGAACCCTCCTGTGTATCAAAGACCTGCCTATTGAAAAGTAACTATATATCCAGACAGATAAATATTTATACACACTATACAGCCTGCATGCAAGATTCCTACATAGATCAGATAGCTATGTGCTCACTGCTTCAGTTTTCTCCTAGAACAAATGTTTTGTTGTAATGAGCACATTTAGATAACCAGTAGCAGCCTCTCCAAGGCAACAGGGAACTCTCTTAGGGGCAAGTTTTGCTAGCAAACCTCCTTTAAGCCACATGGCAGCACGCTCAGGCAAGCCATTCAGCCCTGCAGCTGGATTCAATGACACCAGTGTGCACATGCTCTGATGCAACACACAATTGACCAAAGCACAGATATTCCTTTAAAGCCTCCAGTTATTACACTGCACACCAAATCCTCCCCAGGAGACAGCTGGTGGGTAGGCTGTGATGTCAAAGGTAACACAAAAATTTGCATGATTCTCAATAGGATCAAGCTATTTTTAATTTTTATCTAGTCATCATTTCAAATACAGACAAACACTGGCAGAAACACATGCAAATTTTCAGGCAGCTCCTGAAGAATTTTCAGCTGCCCTGACTCACTTCAGTTTTAATTTTGTCTTTCATTAACTGAGCCTTGAGAAATTGTCAGTCAAAACCTGCTAGAAAAGACATAAAAATTACATTTAAAAAGAAAAAACAAACCTAAGAAGAGCTCAAATTTCCAAGGATCATCTTTAACACATTTACCTGCTGGTTCAATGCCTTCACCCTGGGTCTCCTCCAAATGAGGCAGCAGATCCCTGCAGACAGTCTCTGCATCTGTAAAGGTTCTAAAAGCAAACAGAACAATTAAGATGGTATCCAAGAGCACTAGCAGGATCTACTACAATCAGTGTACAAATATGCAAAATAGATATCAAAAGGTAAACAAAACCACAGCTTGCAAGCACTTTGAAATACAAGCAGGTGGAATTAGAAAGTTCAGAGCTGTCAAATACATTTTCACCCTTGCACACTCCACTATGATCCAGTGCAATGGAAATGCCTTGCCCTAAGAATGACATTCTTTTTTTCACACTTTTGGTTAAAACATCATGGAATATACCAGATGAAGACACTAACTTTGAAATTCCACAAAGAGGCCATGAAGCATACAAGTATGAAGAATGAGTTACCATCTTAACCCTGATCATACTGACACTGCTACAACAACACCACCTTGTAAATTGTCACTGTTGATACCTTGATGAAGCTCTGAAGTCAGGGCTTTTTTTTTTTAGGCCAGGAAGAGAAGGCAATTTTAAAAATAATAATACTAATAATTATAATAATAAAGTTTCTCAACAATGTCACCAACACAACAAATTATCATTAACACATGAATGAAATTAACTTTTCCTAAAAGTAAACAGACCAAGTTTAAAGTACAAATACAAACTCTAACCCAAAAATCTGTAAGGTGACAGACTGCTAAGAATTCCATGTGCAAAATACCTAAAAAATAAGCATTTAGAAATTACCAAATATAGCAATGCACTACAGATTGTACAAGACTAGCAGCATAAAGATTTTTTAATTTAGCTAATTTCATTTCACAGAACAAATGGTGGGAATCAGAAGCTTTAGAGGCTAAGAAGAAGCTAGGACTTCCTTCATTCTTTCTGCATACATACAACAGAAGAGTCCTGAGTGAAGCTCAGGAAATCCTTCCCCTCCATAGTGTAATAAATTAACTCAAAATGTAGAAAAAGAAAGTTGAAACAATACCCTTCACAGCTTTCAAATAAATACAACCTCAAAAGCAGCTTTTACACAGTGGGGACAGGGAACAAACAGCAGCACCAAACACTACATCAGGCGCTATTTCCCATTTCATATTAACAACCACACTTGTAAAATACTTATACACGTGGGACACTCCTAGAATTTATTATTGTCACAAAAGCCTTAAGCAAGCTGTATCTCCCTTACAACAATGCAGCAGACCCTGTAACTCCTCACCCCTCAGAAGTGACAACCACAGTTCTTTTCCTGCCTCACTCTTCCCCACAGGTACCCTCAGGGCAGGGCACGGGTCACAAAAGCAGCTGAAGGAAAACAAGGAGTCATCACTAATCTTGCCTGTGAGGATATTTCCTCTCTTGTTAATGGCATGAAACATGAAAGGGCTTGTCTGATAAGCAAAATGAGGATCTGAAAATAGTCACTGCCTTGGTGAAGGCAGATACTGAAGGGAAAATGAGTAATTTAAATATAGAAGGGGATTAGCCCACATTTTGAAAGGTAAGCCTGTGTTTGATATGTGGAAAAAATAGTGACTTAATGAAGTGGGATTGCAAAGACAGAATGAAAGAGCAGGAAGATCTGTTTGGGAATAAAACAAAAAATCCCCACCAGAAATAACTTAAGAACATATGATTGTCTGCTATCTCAAAACACTTGATATAATTCTTGATTCTTTTCCTATTTTAAAGAAAAACTATATTTGATGTTTAACAATCCAGTGGAACCTTTTGCTTTAAATATCTTGTGAATAAAAAAGCTTTTTATTATTTTACAAAACAAATAACCTGAAGTCTTGGTCCAAAGATAACCAAAACTTTTTTGATGAAAACAAAGAGCAGAAAAGCCTTCTGAATAAAACAACTCTGATTAGTAATGTACCAGAAGAGCCTCATCTGATGATACTCAAAACATTAATAAACATTATTAATGACTTTTTCTAGATTAATATCTCTTTAGCTTGTTTTATTCTTATCTATTATAGGACACTGGATCAGTTTGCATTATATTCTCTTTATAGAAAAACAGCAACCAACATTTGAACTTCTGGACTTCCTCTGGTAATGCTTCAATGTGCAAAACTTCCATGAGGATCCCTACACATTCAGGATCTTTGTAACACTCCATGCTACACAGTTCTTACCTGTCCCCATGGATCAGGCAGCTCATTTGAGAGGGAGGTTTATTGCCCTGAAAGTACAATTAAGAAATTTTCTCTTCCAACAACAACTTCTGTGTATATTCAGAACCATTGCTTCTGAGTGAAAGAATGTGGCTTTGATGACTCTACTTTAACCTTTTATTAAGAGTTATTTCTTTAAAAATTAAGTAAATATCCAAGAATGGTTATGGTATCTGGAACTGTTCAAGACTGAACTGAGCAGAATTTGGTGGGGCTGCCTGATCAAGAGCTTACTGAGCATAAATTGCACCAAGGAGAAAAGGCACTGCAGAACCATGGCATGGTGCCAAGATGCCCCAGCAAAACCAAAATGCCTCAGAGATCTGGACTTTGGCTCTTAAATTTTTTATTAAGACTGAGGTTCTGCATAAATTTTTCAGTGTTATTAGTGCAGGGCCAGCATCTTCCAAAATCCAACTACCAGTTTAAAGGTGGACTTTCTGCATCTGATTTCTGCAAGTTTACAATTCCAAAGATAAGCAAAAAATTCTACAAATCACACAGAGCTTGAATTCAACAGTGGGGGTCACTTGAACAAGTCAATTAGGACAAACTGAGACAGAGTTCCAAAACACTGATCAGCTAGAACTAACCAAAGCACATTTCTGTAGAACTCCATCATGGATGTTTTTGAATGACAGCATTTCCTGATGTAATTTGGGCTTTAATTTCAAGGTGCTGCTCTAGCAAACATGACCTCATCTGCTGCCTGAATTCAACACCCTGCTCTCACCTGAGACAGCCCAGGCTGCCTGGTTTACCCAGAGCTCTGGGGCAAAGCCCAGCACTGCCCACCCCACCCACAGCTCCCACCACTCCCCTGCGCCCCCTGGGTGCTTTTCCACACTGAAGCTGCTCTCACACACCAGGCCAACCTGAAAAGCAAGATTCTGAACATTCTCTATTAAGGGATTAACAAAGGGACAGCTTCCTTTCCCTCTGTTTCCATGACTGTAACAGCTCTAGTGAGATTTATCTTTGCAACCCAGGAAGCAATGTGTGTGTGAGGTGAAATAATGACTGATGGAACTGATAGCCCTTCCTGCTGGGTGTGAGTCACCAGAGGAGAAGCATCCAATCTGGATTTGCTGTCATAGCAATTACTGGTTTTATCTGAGTGTATTTGATAGCAACCACTGAATACAGTATCACTTCTTATTGTAACTACAGAAACTAAATGCCACAGCTAAATCCCTCTGCTTTTATCATTACAAAATGAGTGCTCTTTTGCTAATTGCACACTAGAAAAGCTGTTTGCTCTGTTACCATAATGATGTTTAGTGATTAATGGCACTACTTACCGTGATACCAATTTCCATATTTTTTATTGTTGTTTTAAGGGACTTTGGAATTAGCCTTTCCCTTCCACAGGCTCTGTTTCCTGTTCTGGGAATTAAATTTCTGCTTACACCTCATGCTCTAGGCCAGATACAGATATTTGCTGTCATCTAAATTGTTTCCTCATAGTAAAATCTGGTGGAAATACAAACAATAAAACTGAAGAGCATCTACTAAGTCAGTCTTTAATATGATAATAAATCATTTTCCTCTTTGGAAAAAACATTTTATAGAAACTCACACTTGAATAAGCCTTACAGAATACACTGAGTGTCCTGTAAAATTAGGTTGTAGCTTTTCTCTCAAATTTAAAAACTATGAAATTTATGTTCTAGGATATATTTTGGCCTTGTTTCTGCAGACTGATTTTTACTACCACAAACTGCACCAAGAGAATATGAACACTGTTATGCAGCCATCATATTATTATGAAATTTAAGGGGAACCTATTCATTAAACAGATGGGAGCAAATAAAAAGACATCTCATTCTTTTGGTATTCCCATTCCCTATCCTATTCCTGTTCAACTCCTGTAATCTTGTCAATGTTAAGTTTTTACCAGTCAGCTCTCCACAGGAATTATCAAAAATTTTAAAAATCAGCCTTTCTAGAGAGAGAGAGAGGCTTTTTATAAAGTTGCAAAAATAAGCCATTTAACAAATAATTACATTCATAAATTGTTAATACATTGTTCAGGACAAGGTATTCCTTTAGAAGTCAGAATATTTACTCATAACCCCCTATGCACATAGAGCAAGCCAAAGTACTTGTACATTTGGAAATCACATTGACAACTGCTCACAAAGAAGACTCAAACATTTTTTTGTCATAAAACCAGTGGGTAGTTCAGACCACACATTCACTCAGAGCCACATTCTGAGCTTCCAGACCTGTGCTGTCAGATTCACAGTGGAGATACCATCTCCTCCTCCCTTTCTTGGTATTCCTGCTGCAGAGGCTTCTTCATTACACAGCTTTTCCACTCCCACCCTGCTCCTGGGTACTGTTGTACCACATGTGAGATCACCATGCAGCAAAATATTTTTATTAATTAATTATTCTTATTCTGGCTTCATGGATGAGACATAGTCACTGTTGAAGATGCTGCATTCATTATCAGATAAGCTGAGGTTGTGATGTGATGCCTCTGTTTAGAAGAGCAGTATGTTCAAGGTGCAAAGCTCTGGATGTGGTCAACTATGTTACTGCAGTTCAGGTCCTCTTAACTTTCAAAGCTTTTATTATAAAACTTGCATGATTGCAAGATTTTTCTGCTTTTGCCCTCTCAAAAGAAATTATCCTGCAGACTGTCTGCAACAGAGAACACAGCCAATAGGGAGGGAAAGCTCAGTTACAGTGTCTGCAGAGTGCATACAATTTCTCTGTCCCCTACATGATTTTTTCCAAAGAGCAATCTTGTTCAGCTTCTCCTGGGGATGCTCTGACAGCACTGCTTCCAGACACAGGGGCTCTCAGGAAGGCTCAGTGCTGCTCTGCTCTCACTGTGATGATCCAAAGCACTGCAGCTCCTTCCTCTGCCTGGTTGCTCCTCTGGGCACATCACCTACAAGCTCACCAGGGACTGCATTCACATGGCAGTGGGCATGTTACTTCATACTTCTTACAACAAAGTCCCCACCTTTTAATTAAACTCCTTTCTCTGCTTGCCTTGCCCAAAGAAATATTTTGTAAGACACAGGTGTTTATCTTAGGGAGCAATGTGTGCAGATTCCCATTTGCACAAGCATTTTTCCCTCAAACACTTCTTTGTTGAACTGGCTTTCCTAACTATTAAATATTAATCCTATTTAATAAACACAAAAAATAGGCTGAAGTGGAAAATATGCCTTTTTCCAAGGCAGAACTTCTTCAAAAATTTTGATTTTATCTTTTACTACTTGCTTCTCTTGAGGACAACTTAGTGAATTCCTTCTCTGAACTCCTGCAGCTTGTTGGCTTGATTATTTAAGGAATCCACTATATGGATCCATATAGATGACAAAACATCCTTCTTCTAATCAAGTGCCCATCTTGTGCTGTTCCAGTCTTGGTGACAAGTGTCCCAAATATTGATCTCTGTTCCAACACTGAGGAATTCCCCCCTCCAAGCTCTTGCTGCATGTTCCCCAGGCCAACCCAGCTATACACATTCCACCAGCCTTGCTTTGCATTAGAGTTGCTTTGGGGAGTGTTTTGGGTCTACATCTGCACATTCGTAAAAATTTTTCATTGGGTGTTAGACATTTTCAACAGCTCATTGGGACATTTGAATTGCAGAGGGAATCATTAAGTATTCATCTGCCAACTCTTCTGGCAGCAAAAAGTAATGGCTTAAATTACCTATGGGTAACCTCTGAAAACTGTAATGACTCTGGTATTTTGCCTGGAGACTTCAGAAACTAAATATCTTCATCTGGATCCCATTCATGAGAAATCCTTTCCCAAATCCCCATGTATCCTATAAGAGACCAAAATACCAAATCCAGTATTTTAAAACAGAACTCTAGGGACAGAATGTAGAAATGAGCACATTTCTACAATGTGACAAAGACAATAAATTCAGAATCACAGATCTGACCTAGAGTTCTAGACAAAGACAATAAAGTCACTCTGACTAAAATCAACATAGCACCACAGCTTTGATAGGCTGGCAGCTAAAGAGACTGGCACAAAAACAGCCAAGAAAATACTCTATCTCCAGACTCTGAGGTGCTACCAACTGTTACCCAAGATGTTCTGAAGATGTCTTCTCATTTTTATGACATAAGGGAAAAAACCCCCACAGTAATGACACACCACATTAGTTCTTTAAACCCCCATTTTCTGTAATGTAGTATTTTTCCTGTAATGCGTAGAGAGTCACAGGAAGTCCCCATGGCCCTTTACAGGACACTGGTCATCTTATTTACTAATTACTCCTCTATTCAAATGAGGGCAATATTATAATACATTCCTTATTAATTCTATTTAAAAGTTCCCCTTTGCCCTTGAAGAACAGGTTAGATTTAGCTGTTAATTGGTTTCCCTGCCCTCATGAGATTTAAAAACAGGGCCATAGATCAGCCCAGATATGTTCCTATTCTTGCAAAAAGGCTCAGCTGATTCAACAATCACTTTGATTTTCCCAGTGCACAAGAAACCAGTCTTTGTCAAATTACTCACACAATTCTCGCACAAAGATATAGTTAAAAGCTAAACAAATGCTGAATAAAGAACAAAATACTAGTGTTAAACAGCTGAGATCTATTTTACCATATAACACAGTTGGCACACACCTTCTAGTAAAACCTATTTCTTTATTTGCAAAAAACAGAACTGAAGCATTTTATTCTTGTTGAGAATAAATATCCTCAAAAATCAGGTCATGTATTTTGGTGAGCAGAGCAGTTTTAGGGATAGCTGAGAACTTCATGGCTGAATGGGAAGAAATAAACAATGTAACGAGCCTTTTTTCTTCTCCCCCAAAAAGGCTCTATTCAGCAATTGGGAGCATACTACAACCCTGCCCTGACCTTGGTACAGATTTTCTGGCTCTGTCCTCCCCTGCACAGCAAAATCCCAGACCTGAAGCAGAAATCTCCCAGTCTCTGTATGGCTATTTGCAGGGAATGTAGCAAAGTTAGGTCACACAGAACTCCTTATTTCATCTCTGCCTCATTGAATGAATCAGGTCATACTGATTCAATTTCAGCCTTATAAAAGATCTTCCTATTTCCATTTGATACAATTTTATTTTCTTTGTCTAGTCCTTTCTACTTGGAATCCTACTTCCAGCATACTAAAAAAGGGACAGGAGTTTGCTACCTAACTTCAAACCACACCAGGTAAACAACAGCATTTAATGCAGCAGCATAAACATGGCAACTTGCACTGGCATCTTCAAAAACAAACAAACATAGATGTTTATGCCAAAGACTTTGAATGCATCACAAGTATTTTGAGTTCTAGGGTCTGGGATTCTTCCATCAGAAATTCAGTAAAAACCCAAATGCTAAACATATATCTAACACAGGAACCTTAAACTTCCTGTTTGCAGTGGATGCAAACCATTGTACTTTTAAATTCTCTTTAACTTTTTTCTTTAACAAAGAAAACTCAGATTTTAATTTTTTTATTAAGTCACAAATAGAAGCATGCCTGGACTAAAATAGAGGCATTATTACTGACTTAGCAAAATCCCAACTTTCATGAGTCGGAGTGTACATATACCTATATGGATCACAAGTCAAATAATGGTTTATGATCTTTGGACAGGTTAAACCAAAAAATGACAATTGTATTACTTAACTACATTGGGATTCCAGAAGCAACAACAATACATTCAAAGGTTTTCAAAGATTTCTTAAACTTTTTCCTGGTCTGAAAACCTCAAATCTTTGGATTGCTCCTCATGATTCTTATCCAGGATTACAAAGCCCAGAACAGAAGAAACCATTATGGCAGAAATTATCCCAACAATCCTTTACCTGAAAGGATCAAACAAATCTTCCAAGAGACATAACATGCAAGTTAGTCCCTAAATAAATGTGAAGTTAGATATACTTTAACAGAAGACTAAATTAAGTCTCTGGAAATGGATATTAGTCCTTAGCAATACTGACAAACTTCTAACAATCAGAAGCCAAAATATTTCCCATGAGATGTCTTGTTCTAATCTTAAGTCAACTCTAGAGATGGGGAGATTTCTCTCTTAGAAGATACCATTCCAGTGCTAGATCAACAAGTAGAAGAAACAACATGTTCTTTTTGTGCTGCCTAGGACAGAAAGGAGGACACAGCACCCACCAGGATTATTTTTGTAAAAGGTAACATAAACATCAAGATACACTCCTCTAAAATTCACTTCCCCACTCCCACCTCTAAAAGATGGGTTACCTGGTTAAGTTCTGTTGCCTTTGACAGGAAGAAGATGATCTGTCACAGAGATCAATTATTACCTGAGGATTACCCCCCCAAATCCAGAAGAGGCTAAATAGCCTCCATGCTATAAAATAAACATTATACAGGTGTATCCTATATGCCAATAAGATACAAGCAACATATTACCTACCCAATGATGCTAGTAGGTTTAAAGTCAAAGTAGGATTTAGCAAAGGAGAATAAACCTATTTATAATCTTCATTAACAACTTTCTCTTATTCTAGCCTCAAAGGATACACCTTACTCTTCATTAGATAGTAGAGATACCAGGAAAATTCTTGTGCATCTGCACAGTAGTACAAGAGAAACGTAAGCTGGGAAGAATCAGTACATGAGTTTGTTAAAATAAATGCTCAAGCTACTTTACCCATTTTCACAGCTTCCTGAAACATTCCTTGCATTTTCAGTCTGCAGTTGTGTTGTGAGAGTCTCTCCACTGTTAGGCATGCTGACAAACCCTGCAAAGCTGGTCACAAATATGCTGAAAAGCTGTGCAGATCAGGCATAAATGAGCCACTTGGAGAACCAAAGAAACCAACAGTAACTGGTTATTTGTTGGAAAAAACAACACGTAATGCAAGAGGAGGAGTCTACTGCTACAAAAGCTATTTCTTTCTGATTTTAACATGCTTGAAATGTCGCAGTGCCTGTGAGCCGCTTACTGTTAAACTTTCTTTTTAATTCACTTTTCTTTAATTATCCATGAGAAGAATTTTAATGAGTTCACAATGCTTTAAGATGCAAATCTTTGCTTTTGCCAAGATTTCCACAAATTCATTCACACAAGTTGAAGCAATTCTAATTTTACTAAGTCTAGTTTCAAAAAAGAACATTCAATGAAGCTATTTGCTTAAAGAAAACACAGATTAATTAGGAAATGCCTTAAAGTCAACTCAACCTATGAAACCCAGCACTGCAACAGCAAAGCACCACAACTACAGCAGCACTTCCTGCACCTCACCAGAGCAGGCCTATGGTATAGCATGGAGGTTTCTACACATGACTGAACAAATTACTTCCCAGGATGTAAGAGAGACCAGTTCAGCTGTTTAGGCTACTTCTATACTGGTAAACTAAAGAAAATCCAGAGAATGGCTCAAGGCACCCACTGTGAGCACCTTCCCTGGCATGGCTCTGTAGGAACTGGCCCTTGCCTGGGACAATGCAGGGCAGAGGCTGTCACTGGAGATGATTTTATTGACCACCCTGTCTGGAGGAGGAAGAGAGATGCAAGCCATGCTGTGCCATGGCCTTCAGAGCCAGAGAACATCAGCTAAAATGTTTGACTTAATGGTACAAAGAGAGCCATAGTGACTAGGAGTACCTAAGATAGCAAATATTAACTTTGTAGAAAGTGTGGATTTTATTCCAGAGTGCCTTGCACCATATCCAAACACATAACTGTAGACAATGCAAGTTGAAATGAAGGAAAACTCTGAAGTGAGATTCTAAGGGATCTATTCTCAACACCAGAAACTTGATTTGAAAAGATCTGAACACAAAATGGGGGTATTTCAATGGTAAAAATTTGTCAACATATGCAGGAAAACTCTATTTGTCAGGATTGATTTAGCTCTTTCATTTTGGGATAATTCTCTGAACCCTTTATTCTCTGCAGAAAGCCACAAGGTGTCTTCCTTGCAACCAACTTTCCAGTAACATAATAAAGAAAACTCTGCTGCAAGAAAACCCTTCTTTTTCTTCTTCAGGTCATCTAAAGTATTTTAGATGCTATATGAAGGAAACCAATTAGAGAACTGCTAATTACCCTGATTAAGTTGCATCCTGGGTGCTTAGTGGCTGGGTAACAGGCTGGACTCCTGGAAGGAAATGGCAGCTCATTCTCTAAGTCTTGTACTTTCAGTGAATAAACAGATAACCTCAAATTTATGTGTCCTCTGTGTACACTGCATTTATGAAGGATTTTTTTTATTTTGTTTTTCCTATAATTTTCCTTAAACTTGCTGATGGTTAGCAAATTATTTTGACACAATCAAGCATTCTCCAGTGGCAGACCACTCCTCCAGTAACAAGGGCAGCTTGTTACTGCCAGAAGGGAAGCCAGACTGTGAAGTAAGGGGAATTTATCAGTGGGAATTGGTGGAGAAGAGTGGCTTTGGACTCTCTATTGTGTGACTGTAACAGAAAACTCACATCATTGTGATAAACTGTGCTCCCTGCAACTGTCAGCTACCATCTTGTCACTTGAACAACAGGCTCATCAATGTCAAGCTGCCATAGTTTGACACAGAACCTGCCTTTGCAGTTCTGGTACATTTCTAGGTTGACTTCAAGTTTCAAGAAACAAATCCTAACAAATGAGGCCAGCAACTTACATGGAGCTCAGCAGAAAAAACCTTCATCTTGAAATGGTTTTTACATGTTGCACCTTACAAGATGGTGTGATCCTTTTCTTTTCTGCCTAAATCTGCCTGCATGCAAGTTGCACAAGCCTGCACTAGACCCAGCAGAATATTTGTGCTGGGATGGGCTGCTTTCTGCAGCTACAGGATAAGATTTCTGGGCGTTGACAGGCTCACTAAGCAAGAAAGGAATATAAAAGCCAAATAAAGCTCACATACTGTTCACATCCTTTGCTCTGCAATTAGGACCGGTATCTTTCAGAAATTTGCAACCTCAGAATTGAAGACACTGTCCCTACAATTTGCACAGTCACAAGATCCCAAACAGAAATATCAGCGAGGCCAAACCAAAGCCATGTTGTTGCTAAGGTCCAGCAGTGACCAACAGCAAGGCAAAGCAGCCTTGCTGTGGGTGGAGCATGCTGGGGACAGGATGTTTCAGGTTTATTTCACAGTTAGACTATGGAAACGTGAAACTACCCAGGGCTGAGTACTCCCCCATCTATTTACTTGTAAGGCAAGAAATTAAATGTTTCACCATAAAATCTGTATTTACTTAAATGAACAGAGGGGTGGACTAATTCTGGATGCTCCTTGCTAGTCATCCCAGTTAGTTTCAGCAACTGCATGACAGGGCCCCTTTTTTTAGTCATATAACTGGTAGCAAATAGTGTCAAACAATACTTTTTGGTGCAAACATTAAACTGGTAGTCCTATTGTTCCTCCCATCTTCCACCACTGAATCCAAATCAAATTAAAAAAAAACCTTACCTCACAACCACTACCAGCAGAACATCTCATAACCTCTATTCAAAGCCTGTTTCAAAGGTTTTGTTACATTTCTTTACATAAATTGCACCACTTCTAATATTTTTTTATTATTTCATATCAGTTTTCTTAGAGCCTGTCAGCTTTTCAACTTGCTACTAACTGCAGCCCTCTGCCTGCTATGTTCTGTTAACTGCATTTACTGTGATTATCTACAGCTCTCTCTTTTTCCTACTTTCTCATAAAATTAAAAATTTCATTCAGTGTCTAAAACATTTTAGCTAAAGTAAAAAAAAAAAATTTAACTCCACAGATCTACTAAATGAGAGTAGTTTTCGGGGTTTATGCAAAATGCTAAATCCAAACATGTCTTCAAATATTACAGTGCCAAAGCCTCCATTAAATCTTACTAAACAAGTGAGTCTAATCACACACCTTAAAGATCAACCAATTTATGCTACCTTGGGCCAAGGAGATGATGCTGAGGGCAGATTCCAGAATGAAAAGCTTCAGGCAAGCAACAGCTTTTTAAACTCACGTATGCTTTTAATACTAATTTATTTCTAATGCAGGAATTCAGATCAGACAAACCTGTGACTGCTAGTTACTCACTACACACTACCCTAAAATAGCTCCAAACAAATGCCATCATTTACATTTTTCCTGGAGATATCCATCTTTTACTTTCCATCTATAGCAAAAAGATTTTTCTAACAGTTTGTTTCTATAGAAAACATCCTTTTCATATCATAATTACAGGCTCAGGGCCATTCAAGGTTCATTAAATGAAATTGTCACACTTTATTGTTTAACATACATTTTGAATAAGACTAAAAATCATAGCTTAAAAACATTACTCGAAGGATATTTCCCTAAGAAGTTTGTAGAAATTGTGCTAACTTTTGAGATCTGGATGCTTGAAAGAATCCAGCTGAGCACAAAGGAAAGTCTGCTGTGATTCTAATTTCACCTTATAGAGGAAATACTGAAGCTCTTTAAGCAGATTT
The DNA here is from genome assembly GCF_028769735.1 of Zonotrichia leucophrys gambelii. Taxonomy (NCBI): domain Eukaryota; kingdom Metazoa; phylum Chordata; class Aves; order Passeriformes; family Passerellidae; genus Zonotrichia; species Zonotrichia leucophrys. Next base: position 4,963,937 of record NC_088180.1, on the reverse strand, counting down.
AGTGTGACTGAAAAGAGACAATCCCTCGGATTCCTGACTTTTTTCCCGGTGTTTTTAATAAAAGGGTTTTTTTGATACTTGACAAAAATCAAGGGTGCTGCAAGAAGCTGCAGCTGCAGTTCAGCAGATTGTTCTCTTACCTGTCTCCAGGATCCTGCTCTCAATGAGAATGAGAAATAGCAATACAGCCACATAAAAAAATGCAAATTCAAGCAGATTCAAGCAGTGATTTATATAATGGGATTAAAAGATAAATGCATAATTCTTGTAGGATATAAAGATGCTGCATGGTCCCAAGGTCAGGGGGGAAGCAGTTTTAACTCCTGTTTTGTGCTAAGCTGTTTCAGAACCAGAGTCCTCTGGTGGCTAAATGCAACAGGCTCCAGATCCAATTACTGCCCATTCCCAGTCCATTCCTGCCTCCCTGCAGAGAACAGAAATTCTCTGCTTGTTTTCCTGTTGACACCCACACACAAATCTGATACTGGGCAAGTAAAAAGCACCAAGGTGATTCATGTTACATGTGGCAGGAGGCAAGAAAGAAAGAACAGTAAAAGAAATTAGTTGCTCATCTGAAAAATGGGTAAGGAACTGCTGGTTAGCAACAACCACAAACTTTAGGAGGCAAGGTGTGCACCACAAGAAACAGAGTTGGGCACATACACCCTTCATCACCAGGCTGGCTGAGTACAGGAACCACGACTGTAATTGCTGAGAAACATGTCTGCATGTGTAAAGGCTGTATCACATTTATTACTGATCATGACAAAGCCATCTGCTGAGGATTCTAACTCTGTTCCATAAATAAAGCATTGATAAATAGGAAGTGTCTTGCTTCAGACAGCTGCAGGACTGTGCTCTCCTCAGGTATCAGAATGACTGCATCTCTCAGACAAGAGCACATGATGATGCACAGAATATCCACTGAGTGGTATCTCCTGTTTTTATAATCTCAAACACCAACCCTTACTACTTTTCCCACTAATTCTTTGAATAAATAACTTGATAACTTTGAATGATAATTTGATTGCACCAACTGGGACCAAAGATGGAGAAAACAAATCCTGCATATGAAGGTAAACATAACCTGATAGGTCTCCCTAATAAACTGAAAGTAAATGACATAGGAGGCTCAATCCTCTTAAGCAAAGATCCAAACCAGCCAAGTTTTTGGCTGTTATTACAAGTAACAAATGTTAACAGTAAGAAACCATCCACCAGTGTGAGTTCTTATATTTACCAGTATCTACACACACCTACAGGAGGATTTCTATTCACAGATATTATATACTCTTTTTATCACATACTAAAGATGGATCTCTAAAATTCATTATGTGCTTTGAAAGCTTCTCATCTACTAAAGCATTCAGCTACTACCAAGCTATAAACTGATTTATTGTTTCTTCTTAAAAACAAATATTATGTTCATAACAACAGATTATAGCTAATTTATCTTTAAGGTAGAGACCATTATGAGAATGAAGCTTTTCTTTGCCTTAAAAAGGAGATATTTAGTTCTTGGCCTACAAGTTTACAGAGTAACTTACCCTAAATATTTCTAGAGAAGAGTTCCTGCATTTACTTGTCAACATAATTTCACAATTGCAAAACATAGATTTACATGTTCAGCTGCTGATAATTATGCTTGGAGAAAATAATAGTTACCAACACTGATTTCTTTCTTGTGGTTTTGAACTGTTCCTTTCATTGATATTTTCTGTTGATTTCCTGTAATTAGCTCCCCCTTCTTCAGTAAATTCACATGCTGAATATAAGTAGATTGTATTAACTCGATCTTCTAATAGTATTTACTTGAAATACAGTAGGAAGTTCATTGCAGTGGCACCAGAGCTCTAAATGATGACCAATTTTCATTCGGATCCCTCCCTCTTTTTATTTTTCCCCATTTCCCACTGTTAGACAACAACAGGGCCCTCTCCTTCAGTCACCCTGACTCTTTACCTGTGCTGTGCTTGGCAGGGCAGGGCACTGGAACCTTTGGGCTATCATAACCACAGGAGATGCTCTGCTTTCATAAAACTCTTCCCAGGAATAAGGAACTGTTTCCTGGAATAAAAGAGCAGCTTGTAAACATTCCTATTCAACTCAAGTTTGAGCAAAATCTGTTCTCAGTTCATGCAGCTTTTCTGTATTTTTCACTTGAGATTTTTCAGTGTTAAGTTGCCATCTTCTAGGAAAATATGCTATTGCTCAGATCCACACAAGTACCAGTTATCTCATTTCCCCAGAGCAGTAAATAATTATATGAGGACCTTTGGTTACCTGGAGAAAGATGGAAACTATCCCAGCTTCCAAGTCTGCTCCAGGCAGGCCAGCTTGAGGAAAAGGCAAATAACAGATACAGAGCAGGGGTACAACATTAGCCAAATCAATTAAAAATTGAAAAAATACTGAGGAACAAGGCATCAGGAAAGCCTTCCATTTAACCAGAAGAAGATCTAACACACAGCGTGGGGCAGGTTGTAGCAGGGTGCTCACCAGTCTCTCACAGGGCAGGGAGAGAAACGGGCACCCGCCATGAGGGGCCCCTCAGAAGGACCCTCACCCCTGCCAGGCCCATGGTGCCTTAGGTTTGTCTAAAGGGTATTTTAGGTGTGCCTAAAGCTGACACAGGTAGAAGCTTTCTAAATTAAACTCAACAGACTGTGTCTACAATACAAAGATATAAAATTTTGGGTAGTTTTTTACTGAGGTGGCTGCCATGAAGGGCCCCCCAGGATGGACCCCTCACCACTGCTGGGCCCACAGTCCTTTAGGTTTGTCTGAAGCTGACGTAGGTAGGAACTTTCTAAATTAGACTAAACAGACTGTGTCTACAATACAAATATATAAAATTTTGGCTAGTTTTTAGTATATTTTTAGCTCCATAAAATTGTCACATTTTAACTAATAGAAAGTACATCTAAAGCTTCCATATAAAAAAATTAGTATTTTGGAACTTTTATTGAAAAACAGTATGACATATAAATCCAAAAGCTATAAAGAAGAGGAAAGAATAGACTTGCATTACCACATTAGCATAGATAATAATTTACAGCTCCCATGCAATGCTAACTGCTCGGTACCCCACTGCCCGAGCACAGTTTGTGTGAGCTGTACTCAGGACATGCCAGGTACAGCTCCGGGGGAGCCTCACCGGTTAAAGCCAGCCCGGACCGCCGCAAATTAAATACGGAGCGCCAGACCCGGGCCCGGCCCGAGGCTCCTCCCCCAGCGCGAGCCCCGCCGGTGACGTCACGCGCCGCCGTTCTAGACCGTTCCAGCCCCGTGACGTCACGCGCGGCGTCATTCCAGAAGATTCGGCCGGGGCTCCTATAAAGGCTGCGGAAGAGGCGGAGCTGCCGGGATCGGCGAGCGGGTGGTGGCAGTGGCGGCGTTTTGTGCAGCGGAGTAACCGCAGCGGTGAGCGCGGGCCCTCGGCGGGGCGCTGGGCGGGATAAGCCGAGGGTAACTCCAGGGTAACGTGCCGCGTCCTCCCACAGGCACCCACCATGGTGAAGGAGACGGAGTACTACGACATCCTGCAGGTGAAGCCCAATGCCTCCTCCGAGGAGATCAAGCGCGCCTACCGCAAGCTGGCGCTGAAGTACCATCCCGACAAGAACCCCAGTGAGGGCGAGCGGGTACGTGGGGTCGGGGCCGGGGCTGGGCCGAGGCCTGCGGGCCACCCACCTACCCACCGTGAGGCAGCCGGGCTCCAGGCGACACTTACGGCCCTTGTGCGGGGTAGGCCCCGTCCGGCTCTCCGGCGGGCCGGGGCCGAGCCGGGCTCACCGCAGGCCCCGTCCGGCTCTCCGGCGGGCCGGGGCCGAGCCGGGCTCACCGCAGGCCCCGTCCGGCTCTCCGGCAGGCCGGGGCTGAGCCGGGCTCATCACTGGCGCCGCCAGGCCGCGCCATGGGCGGCCTTGCCGGGAGAACCGGAGGCTGGCGCAGAGCCGCCCGCGGGAGCACCGCGGGTCCCCCACAGCCAGGCCGTTGTTACAGCTAGTGTGCACTAAGTCCCAGCTCAAATTCTGCTTTGCCCTTTCTGGAGCGTATTGCCGGTGCGTGAAGGTTCCCCTACTTCCATATCTCTGTTTAGACATGTGAGGTTGGCAGCAGGCCTGTGGCAAAGGGGATGCAGCATTTCTTTTTTTTTTTTGATGTGGCGCATACTAGTTTCCCTGTAGTTACGGTGGATGATCGTCCTTAGAGGAGCTGGTTAAAAGGCAAAGCTGGAAGGATTTCTAGTGTGCCAGTGGCCACTGTGCTGTCAGACATTTAAAAGGCTGATAGTGGATCCAGCTGCCAGCGTTGTTGTGCTGGATGGGTTTTCTTCAGAGAAAAATGCTAATGCAGATGTCCAAGGTAACTATACCCGGGAAATCACTGGGCTGTACGTGGGTGGGCTGCTTACAAGGGAACTATTTTACATGCTATCAACACGGACCCGCACAGCTCCCTGTGTTGACTTGGATGATAAACGAGCACCACAATTGGAGAACTAGGGAAAACATGAATGATGGGATTGTTTATCTAAAAGCTGGCTTACTAATACATTAATATAGGAATAGAAGGTCCATATTTACCTTATGTTAATCTCTAGAATACTAATTTATAGAACTCAAACAGTAGCATAGTTAAAGGCAACCTTTCCTGCTTTTATTTTGGGCCTGCTTTTTTTGCTTACACCACTTTACATGGCCATGAGTAAATGAAATCTTAAAATTGAAGTGGTCATTCCAGTAATAGCAAATTCTTTTTAAAAATTCAGTTGGTGATCTTAGTAATAGGAAATTCTTCATAGCTATTTAAGAAAAATCCTTAATTGTTTTGATTTGTATCTAAGTCCTTGTGTTTGTGATGAGTAAGCAACACCCGTGTCTGGTCACATAAATCTCTGCTGTAGCTGGATGTACCAGCTCAGCAGGCATGGAGAATCCCTGTGTAGCTCTAGGCTGACTGGCACTGCTGTTGCCATGAGCAGTTGGGCACGTGCAGGACTTCAGGGACAGCACCATATTCCTTTCTAAATGGATTTTTTAGAGGTTATAATGGTTGTTGCAACTACCACAATCAGCAAAATGCACTTGGTGTATACTTGTAAGGTGGATGTGACTGAATTAAGCCCACTTAAAACATGGGAGGAGGGGGGAGAGGGAGGAAAGGGGTGGTTTTCCTGGACAAAAGTGTGCTATTATGGCCTGTGACCCAGGGAGTTTCCTTTTGGAAACAAATGCTGCAAGAGGGTGTTGTAGTGGCTCGATCTGTAGATGGAGTTGTATATGAGAGGGCTACTTTTCCTTTTGGTCATAGTTGTTCAGAGCTTCTTTTTTCTTTTTAGTTTAAACTTATATCCCAGGCATATGAAGTTCTGTCGGACCCAAAGAAAAGGGACCTCTATGACCAGGGTGGGGAGCAGGCTATTAAAGAAGGAGGCCTGAGTGGCGGCAGCTTCTCTTCACCCATGGACATCTTTGACATGTTCTTTGGTGGTGGAGGCCGAATGAATAGAGAGAGAAGAGGTACACAGTTCTAAACAAGTTCTAGAAACTCTAACCATGCACTTAAGCATAAAACACCTGTGCTATGGTACTGCTGTTCTGCTGAGTGCACATAGTGTGGATATTACTTGTTGCAACAATAGAATAAGTAAACTATGATTTTTCTAGTTACTCTAGCATTAAGAGTCTAATAAAGTAGATAACGTGGCTTAGCCATAGCCATCTTTCTGCTAAGTTCTATTTATTTTTTGTTGAAGGGGGAATGGGTAGTCTGTAGGGGAGGGGGAAACATCAGTAAGTCAGCAGGTTTAGACCTGTTTAAGTTCCTTTTTTCCAAATCTGTGCCTCACTTGCTCATATGTTTTTGGGCAATTTGCTTCAAAGGACACCATCAACTTAAACTTCAGTAATTTTAAATCCCATTAAAATATTTGGGAGAAATTACATGAAACTGAGTACAGTGTGCTACCAAAAGCATGATACGATTTTTGTCCTTTCCAAGCCCAATGCCTGTTAAAGTAGCAAGTAGTAACTTGCTGTAAAATCACTGAAATGATGCTATGAAGTGGCATGGAAATTCATAGGCAGGCATAAATAGCAACTTCTAAATTGACAGATCTGAAGCTGGTAGTGTCCTTGCATCTTGCTGTTTCAGTTAAGCTTATAAAATTAGGAGTAGGGATAGGGTGGCTTTGATGATGCTTTGCTTTAATTACAGCTCAGCCTTTATGTTTGGAAATAAATGGGTGGAGCTTAGCCGAAGCTGATGGAATTGCACATGCTTTTAAGGGGGCTGAGTTGTGTTCAAAGTTTGGAATGAACTCTGCATTTCTTCAGTAAGACTGTGCATGAACATTTATCTTCACAAAAGCTGAACAAGTATTAATATTTTCCTTTTTTTCTCTGAAGGCAAAAATGTGGTGCACCAGTTAGGTGTATCTCTTGAAGACCTCTATAATGGCATTACAAGGAAACTGGCACTGCAAAAGAATGTTATTTGTGCAAAGTGTGAAGGTAAAAAAAACACAAGTAGTGGTTTCAAATCCCTCTTCAAGCTGTTTGTATGGCTTGTCTGAGGCTGAGAAGAAAGTCTGAAGGTTTTCTTACTTTTCTGTGTCTTCATTCTTTGCCTGATCCCTGAAAGTCTGCCAGGGTATTTAATTCTTACATTTATCCAAAAGTAAGTCTCTCGACAGTGTTACAAAGTGATTGTTGTAATGGCAAACTAAAACTTACTGTGAGTTGCAGTTAGGGGTACCCAAATTAAAATTATCTTCACCCAGAACTTGGATGTAAAGGTTTATTCTGTAAAACTTCTTTAAGTGCTGTGGGTGGAAGCCTAGCTTGTGTTATGCTACTAATTTTACAGTTACTAAGTACTCCCTAGACTGGTCCTCTTTGAGGTAAATTTTAATAAGGTCTTACATCTTAGTACTCTGTTAAATATTTCATAAGCAGATTCTTTTCCAAGTATTAATGGAATGTTTATGTCTTGAATTTGGTATGCTGACAGTTCCTTGGAAACCAGGAGTTACTGGGGGGTGGGGCAGAGGCTAATACAATAAGCTGTATAAACATTTTGTTTGTAGAAACCTCCAGCTTGTGGGCTATGTTTTGTGATGGCAGCTAAATTCCATTACTGAACTACTCTTAAGTTACCCTAACCATGCTCTTGAAGTCAGTGAGTTCCAGCCTGACTACTGTAATTATTTGAGACTGAGATGGAATTTAATTCTTTTGTCAAAGGTTATGGCGGAAAGAGAGGGGCAGTAGAAAAATGCCCTGTGTGTAAAGGAAGAGGGATGCAAGTTATAGTTCAGCAGATTGGACCTGGCATGGTGCAGCAAATCCAAACTGTGTGCCCAGAATGCAAAGGCCAAGGTGAAAGAATAAATCCAAAAGACAGATGTGACAACTGCAATGGCTGTAAGGTTGTAAGAGAGAAAAAGATCATAGAAGTTCATGTTGATAAAGGTAAGAACTGTGTATTTGTATTGGTTCTCAAATAATAGTCAATAATAGTCTATAGGTCTGCAGAGAATAAATGGGTTTCTTTTTCCAGGTATGAAAGATGGTCAGAAGATAGTATTTCATGGAGAAGGTGACCAGGAGCCTGATTTGGAGCCTGGTGATGTTATAATTGTGCTTGACCAAAAGGATCACAGTGTCTTTCAGAGACGAGGGCATGACTTAATCACAAAAATGAGAATTCAACTCTCAGAGGCTTTATGTGGTTTCAGAAAGACAATTGAAACTCTGGACAACAGAGTTCTTGTCATATCTACTAGGCCAGGTAGGTTGTTAAGAGTACTAATACTATGCAGACTAATTGGTTTAATTATACCTGGACTGGAGTTTTGGGGGAGATTGTTCTGTTTGGGTTGGCTTTTTTCCTCACCAGATGATGCAACAGCTTCATGAGGCAGTCACTACTCTTTCTAAAACATGCAGAGTTATACCTAAAGCTGTCAAATACCTCTCAATAAACCTCAGCCCCAGCTGGTGGATAGCCAGAAAGATATTTAAGAGGAAAGAATCTTAATTCTACTAAAGTGTCTGTTCATTCAGCCTGAAGGCTGTGCCAAGAAAAGCTGGTTTCTCTTATAGCAGGGGAAATAGTCTAAATGGCCTTAGCTGTGTACAGCTTGGGTTTAGGTCTTTGCTGTGAGCTGATTACAATCTCCCTGAGTGCCATGAGAACCCAATGTCCAGCCCTGCCTCGTGTGGCTGTGAAATGCCCATCCCATCACAGCAGCCCACTTACAGCTCTTGCCTCCATAGGTGAAGTGATAAAACATGGGGACCTAAAATGTATCTACAATGAAGGGATGCCTGTCTACAAATCTCCAATGGACAAAGGCAGCCTGATCATACAGTTTTTGGTAAGCTGCATGCTTTTCTGTAGCCAATATACTCATGTTTACACATGAATAAATACTCATTTTAAAAAATATGTGAAATTGTAGGTCCAGTTTCCAGAGCACTACTGGCTCCCAAGGGAGAAACTGTCTCTGCTGGAGGCTCTGCTTCCTTCCCGAGAAGATGTTATGGTTACAGATGAGATGGATCAGGTAGACCTTGAAGATTTTGATCCAAATGAGCAAACCTACCGTAACAGTGCAGGAGAAGCATATGAAGAAGATGAGGAGGGTCCAAGAACAGGAGTACAATGTCAGGCATCTTAAAGCAAGGTGGAGCGGATGTCATCTAAGATGTAAATTTTCACAATGAAAACTGCATGGCTGTAATAGCCACTGCTTGTGGTTTTTGTGTTCAGCAAATTGAGTTGCTGCGCTGTCAGTATCACCTTTTTGTAACTAATTTATATTGTGTTCTTGTAGTCTTTCTATATAAAGCAAATGTCATACAGCTGAGAACCAAGTTGGTATGAATTTTCCTTGCTGTGAAGGTTCTCAATTTATTCACCTGTGCTATTTCTATAAGACTTTGGCAATATCAATAGAGGCTAAGTGGAGTGTCTTATGTAAATACTTTCATACTGGAAAATTAATTTCATAGAATAAAGCATAGCAGAATAACTTCTAATAAATAGTACTTCACCTTTTTTCGTGCTTCTCTTGTACTTTCTAAGCCATTCTGGAACCCCCTTTATTTAAACAAGTTCTTCTAAGCTCAGACTCCTGTCATCTAGTCTAGATTATTTGTGTTAGCTGCACCACTCAGCTGTCTCATTTTGTATTTCAGAAGCATTTTGTGCATGCCCTCCTCTCTGCCTCTTAGCCCTCTTCCTGTGTTTTGTGGGTTTACAGTAGCATTCCTTCAGCTGCTTCTCTGTGTGTGACCCAAGGTTACAAGCTGTCCTCTAATGTGTTACATACAAGTAAATACTTGCAAATAAAAGTTTGACCTTTCAGAAGCTCAAGCTTTGTATTTCAGCCTTCCTAGAAAGGGTTTTTACTTCCTCCTAGGCATTGTATACTTGTGCCTTAACTAAAATGAATAAACCAAAACCACTTGCACTGGGTATACTGCTGCTGTTTTGTAACATACATGCTCCCACAGTACAGCGATCCCATTAAAGCTTTTTTCCATTTTACCTATTTGCTGGTAGTGTTTGTATTAAGTCAGGGTTAGAAACAAATGGTCCCCTTTAGTGAAATGAAACCATGATGAATGATCTGTGTCCGTGTACCACACAATTGTTGAAACAGGTGTTCAGCTTAAGTGATCCTCTTGCACTCACTAGCAGCAGGACAAGCTGGGCTGTCATTTCCCATATCTATAACACAGCCTCAGTCATTTTCCTTCTGCTAAAATAAGCTGCTGTAATGCTTAGGCCATGCTTTCCAGCTCTGGTCTATTTATGTTTAAAGGCAGGGGTGATTAACTGAGCAGTACTTCACCCATGACTACCTATTTCCAAAAATACTTTTTCCCCAAGAATTAGACACAAGGACTTGGAGCTGTAGCTTTTATTTTAAAAAAGTAAGACTTTCTCTTGTGCTAAGCAAAATCAAAATTAGATTTGGTTTTGCAGATCAGTATGAATGCTTTTATCATAGTAAAAAATGACACAGAACAGTAGCAGTCCCTTGAAACTGCTACAAGAGATTTACTGAAGCATCTGAGTCAAGACATTTACACTGGACAGTCATAAATATGAATTTCTTGGTCATCACCAACAGACACAATTTTGGACCCACTTCCGTTGTATTTCACTCCCCAAACCTGTAAATAAGACATATGCAAATTTATCCAGAGAGCACAAAGATAAAGAATCTTTGCAGCAGTAATATTTATTACAAGCAGTAGAGGAAAGATTATTGAAAAGTCACCTAATTAGAACTGGTGTAGTTGTGGCTTCTGCTTCACCAGCAGCTGAGGCCGCCGAAGCAGAGCAGGACACTGCCCTCTAGGAGCCTGCCGAGCTCCTGCACCACTCCCACTGACTGTGCCTTACCCAGCCACAGATACTCGGGCAGGGCTGAGAAGTGCTCGCCCCAGTTTGCATAAATAACCCAAGCATCCTCACTCCTGCCCATCCTGCAGCCCTTGCTGAAAAGAGTACTTTTCAGTGCAGGAAAGGAAGAGAGGAAGTATTTGTCATGCAGACTGAGACCATGACAGACTGAAGAACAGAACTGGGTTTATCCTTGAGCTCTTTCAGAGAACCATTTACCTACCAGTACAAAACTTAGAAAAATTCAGGTCACTCTGATCTAAGACAGTTACACAAGCTCTGACCTGACACCCATCTCCATCAGAATGACATCAGGAAGAGTGAAGGCTCCCCAGCACGTTCATGTGAAATGCAGAATGGGTGTGTTGACAACTGCATGGTTTGGGTAATCTTGGACACTATTTTGCATTAGTACCCAAACCCAGCATTCCCAGTAACTAACACATCTCTGTCTGCCACAGACTGAATGAGATCATACACAACAGCTAAACAACAGGGGAAAGAAACCCCCACAACTATAGGTAACTGAAAAGAAGGTTACCAGCAAGAAAGTACTACAGAAGAAAACATTCAAATAAAATCTGAAAGAATATCCTTTGTTTCTTGTTCAGTGGTCCATTAAAATAAAACACTGTTCTGTTTATCACCTAACATTTGGCCAAAGAGTAAATGGGTAGAAACCTAACTCCTTCTCTCACAGGTTGCTATCACTGAACAATAAAGTAAAACCCCCCAGTATTACAGACACTGAAGGAGAAAAAACTCCCAGGTTTCCAGGCTGCTTTCAAGCATCTGTTTAAGTAATTCCATCCTTTTAAATAAGTATTTCCACCCTTACACATGCTGTGTTAGTCACAGAAATAAGTAAAACCAGAGACAAAGGTAACAGAGTCTGGTGAGACTTAGGCCCCTCAGGATTACCTTTTTTGGGCCTGAAAAATGTTAATGACTTGGAAGAGAACAGCATATACACCTGGGAGTACTAGTTCAATATTAAGTGCTAAATAATCACAACTTTTAAAATTTCACTATAGCAGGCTAAAGCTGCATTATTGCAAGCCTGGAGCTGCAGCACCAAGGTGAAGCACAAATGTGCTCAACTACACAAGCTCTCCTGGGAACGTGGTGACTCAGGGAATAGCAGCCATACCTGATCTTGGTGGTCAAAAAAAGTATGGACACAGGTCCTCGTTCCAGCATCCCAAACCTTCACACTTTTATCAGATGAACTGAAAGAAAAATAACACTGATTAATGTTTAAATTAATGTATTAACTAAAGTTTAATGCAAACATTAAAGTTCTCATATGGTAGACGTAAGAAACCCTCTTTCACCCATCAAATACAGGGATGAAGTAGCAAATGACTGCATCTTCTGCTAGGTTCCACTACCTTTAAAATAAATTTACTGTTCCAACATCTGCAATGTGAAAACGAAGACTCCCATTTTGGCCAAAAAATTCTTTGAGGCAAGTTCTTTGGATAAGGAAATTCCTATTACATATACTTGGTCCCCCAGCTGCCTCAGCTGTTTTAAGAATTAATACTAAAATTCAAGTAGATTAATGTACTACTACTTTAGGTTGTAATTCTTGATTCAAGAGCAATTTTTCAGCTATTTAGAATCAAGCTGCTGTTCTCTTAGGTGTTTTTCACTTGTCAGGAACTACACTGCAATGGGAAGACTTACTCTGTAAAATGCTCTCACTACAGCTGGTATCACATCACAGATTGGCTCGAGCCTTTAAATTTTATGTTATTTCATTACAGATCCCACTGCAATTTGTACACTTTTTTTCTCCAGTAATCAAAAACAATTAAAAATCCTCAGTACCTGGAAACAAAATGGGTATCATCGGGACAAAATGCTACATTTAAAACCCAGGATCCGTGACCACTTAATGTGCCAGCCAAGTTTGCATGTTGCCTGTGGAAAGAACACGTTAGCATTTGCTTTGTGAATTCCAGGGAAAAAGCAACAGGAATATACCCTAGCTAGTGCAATCAAGAATGGTTCAATGGAAGGTGACTTCTGGACATCTGTTCACCCAAGCTGAACTGGTGCTACAGCAGATTCTGTTTTTCCATTTCAAATAGTTAACATAAAAAGCGCTAAGAAGATGGACTGGAGGAGAAAGAGTTTCACCAGAGCCAAAGCAATTCAGGTTTAGAAGGTGAAGACCACTGAAGCAGGGCCATTTCCTCCCCAGGGTCTTCCAAGGTATTGCAAGATGCAACAGAAATAGGTCATAAATATAATTTCCTGTGTACAGAACAGATGTTTAGGAGAGGTGAACACAAGCTCACAGGATAGATACACAGAAGAATAAGCTTACTGCCTACAGGCAAATACGAGGAAAGTAATTTGTTTTCAATTTACAGCTTTCTTCTACCTCTGCACTTTCAAAAACTATCTAAGGATGTAGTATTTTACGATTTAAGATTATTTATCACATAAAAAGTCACCAAAAGCCGAAAGGAATTCTGGAGAGTGGAGGGTTAGCTCTATGCTTCACAGTATCAGCCACTCACACATCGTAGATTTTGATGTATCCATCATCGGAGGCGGTGACGAGCAGCTGGGAGTCAGGGGAGAAGGTCAGCGAGCGGATGGGCATGGCATGGCCTGCAGGGACAGGGACACAGGGCAGGGCTGGCACTGCTCCCACTGACACAGCGCCCAGCCAGCTGCAACAGCTCTGCCTGCTCACACACAGCAGCCTCTGAAGCCTCCTTCTCTCCAGAGGCTTCTTCACACAAGGGAAAATGCAACAGCAATTCTCAACTGTGAATGTTAAGGCATGTCTGCAACACAAAGACTAACTAGTTTCTTTCAGCTGTGCATCTCTGTTAGAAATCATGTCATATTTTATAGTGTGATTTAAGTGACTGGGGTTTTGGTTACAACTGGGCAGAAACTGCATGAACATTAAAAGCCCATTTATCTGTTAGAAAAAAAATGCATGTGTTCTACAACATAAAATGTTCAGTTACTTTTTAGACTAGCAAAAAATTGCTTTAGAACAAATAACGCAAGAAAAAGAAAAATCATGTGCAAGGCAGCACACATTTGGCTTGGCTTCATTCCCTTGTACTTTTCTGCAATACAAGGAGCTCCAATTTAAGAATTTAGTTAAGCATTACTGACTGTATCTTTTAAAAAAGGCATTTATGATGCAAGCCTGAGTTTACAGTTTGCCTCTAATATTTTAAGTGGTTTAGGTTAAAGCACACCAAATAACTAAATACTGTCTAATGGACAAATATATCAACTCACTTTTGCCATGGTTGTTGTAGCTTATTCTGACTTGCATTATATCCTTTAATTTTGTCAGAAATGACAAATATCCTTTAATTTTGTCACAATTAGGTACTGCAAATAACCAAACCATACCTTCTAGCGTATGCAGAAGCTTTCCAGTTGCAATATCAAAAATATTGATAATGCCATCTATTGCTCCACTGGCCAAGTATTTTCCATCTGGACTCTGTAATAAAACACAAAAAGTGTGATTCAACATCTGTGTGTATTTATGCTGTGTAAGCCCTGACATTCCCTTGGCAACTTTTCACAAATAGTAATCTATGCAAGATACCTGGGCTCCAAAAATCCTGAAGGCTATAAACAAGATCCAAATATATTTTCCAGATGTGCAGGGGGAAATGTCAAACAATTTGTATTTGGAACTATGGCTGTCACCTAATATTATTGCAGAGATAAACTGATAGATGGAAACAAAAATACCGATTTACAACATATTACAGCAATAGCAATTTCTCATAAGGAATTATGTGCTTCTTACATATGCAATGCTAAGGATGAACTTCCCTCTGGTGTCTAGAGAATATTCTTTCTTTCCAGTTTCAACACCGAAAATATTTACTTTCCCCACGTGACTTCCTGTTGCAAGGTACTGGGAATCAGGTGAAAAAGCCAGGGACCAAGCATCAACTGTATTAAAAAATAAAAACCAGTTAGCTGGATCCTGTTCCTGGTTCTTATTCAACAGTGTCAGTCCTGTATGCATCTGTTTAGATGTGTAACCCCCTAAGAATGTACAAGCTCATCAAGTCACCCCTTCTATGTAACCAATGGAGCATATCTTGAGCTATTTACTTACATTTAGTAAAAGATTACATTTCTAGTAAGACCCTGACCTTATGAGACCCTCATGTAATGTTAAATTTAGAATTTAAGACTGCATCAGTTAAGTGGAAATTCTTACTTTTTTCCCAGAACCAAAAGACTGAAACTACTGAAAAAAGCAACACAAGTATGTAGCAAAGCACAGAAGATGAAAGTACAGGAGAAATGCAGACAAATGTAAGACAGATAACATTCCTGCAACTGAATGTAAAAACGCACCATTTTTCATAGCAGTGCAATGTATTTATCTGGCACAATGTAATTTACAGGTTTTTTTTCTAAAAGTTAAATATTAATTGCCTAAAACCCTTCAAGATTATTCTTAAATTTGTGAGTCCCAGTGGACTCATGAAATACTTGGAATAAGACCTTGGGCCCTGAATTCCAGCTTGGAGAACATCAGCATTGTTACCATTGATAGCTGTTTTGGCTTGCTTGCTCAGGACTGGACATGCTGGATAAAAAAGGATCAGATGCAAGGCTCAAATGCACTGCAGTGTTATGAAGAACATTCAGAGCTCCTTTGTAAATCCATCTGAATAAGCACTTGAATTATTTCTTCCAAATATCCCTTTACCAATGCATGTGTAAGAGAAGCTTCTGCTTTATGCATACAGCAAAATGCCTACTATGTGTACCTGAGAAAGCACAAGTAGTGTGTAAAAATAAATGTAAAATTGTCTGATGCTGCTTTGTGTCGAGTTCATAAAACCTTAAAGACTTCTGCAAATATAGGAAAGATTAAACCCCC
This sequence comes from Zonotrichia leucophrys gambelii, assembly GCF_028769735.1. NCBI lineage: Eukaryota > Metazoa > Chordata > Aves > Passeriformes > Passerellidae > Zonotrichia > Zonotrichia leucophrys. The sequence goes on along the minus strand of NC_088180.1, from coordinate 4,948,615 downwards.
CAAAGACCTCAGGTACCCCAAGCCCTCAGTATCTGCCAGGAAGAGTCACAGTGTTCCCCTGCAGAGCCAGCTCAGCACTGGTGTCTTACCAGGACCAGCATCTATGGACTTGATCTGCTTGCCAGTCTCCAAGTCCCAGAGGCGAATGTGGGCGTCCAGGGAGCTGGAGGCTGCGATGGCACCCGTGTGGCTGATGTCCACTGACACCACCCCCAGCTGGTGCCCCTCCAGAGTCCACTGCAGATCCAGCTTTTCATCGTTCCTGCCGTGCAGGGAAAGAAAAGCCTTGTTGGGAACATCTCCAGCCTCACACAAAACAAACAATCCACATTCCTCCCTGAAGGCCTGCACACAAACTCTCTGTACTTAAAGAACTGACAAATCAATAATTTATCATATTCCAGCCAAGCAGTTTGGAAGACATCTCACCAAAAAATGTCCATCACACCCCAGTCTGTGGGTGCTCCCAGAGCTGGCCTGTGAGCTCAGCACAAAGTACCGTGACTGACATCTTCACAGTCACCCCACCCAAGTTAAACCCACCACTGAAGTGAAGCACATCCTTCACACTGCTTTGCCTAAGAGACAGTAACTCCTTTGCAAAAGCACACTTCCATAAGGATTATCAGGATCTTTTTTTCAATAAAAAAGGAAGATGTCATTTCCTCTTTCTCACTATTCCCATTATTTCCTTCACAATACACATCTCCAAATGCACTGTCTCATCAAAAGATGCATTTCTCATTCTTCGGTTTAGAAGTACATTAAGTATTCTCTGAAATGCATTTTCAAAAGGATTCTCTTTTTTTTTTTTAATGAAAGCACACCACTCCAAGAGAAAGCACACACCAATGGAGATAAACTTGCTCAAAGAAGCAGCTCTGTGTGCCATTCCTCTAACATCCCTGCAGATTGTGGAAATTCAAGGCTGCTCCACACGGACCATTTCTAAGGCCTAACACAGATTAACATGGGGCACTTACCACTTCCAGACCTTTACCAGATCATCCAAAGAGCCAGAGATCACTGTTTCAGAACCATCATTTTTATTTTTGCCCCAAGCAACTGACCAAATGGCATCATCATGAGCTAAAAGAGAATATAAGCACATTAATTTAAAAATAAGAATTTTATTTTGATAGAAGATCACAACTGGTTTTGGTAATGCTGAACTGGCTAGCTGCAATGTTGGCAATAGACCCTGCCTTGCTCCTCAGGTCTATGGAGCGCTCTGAGAGCCTTGTCACTGTCTTCTTTGTTCCAAAATATGCAATGCGTTGTGTGAGCAGCGTCAATGCCGAAAAAGCAGCACAGCTACCTCTGAGTTACTCAGATTTATGCCCAATATACACATAGCCAGGTCTCCTCACACGGATACCTGCCATTATCAATTTTACATCACCCCAGAACACCAACATTGCTCAATACCCGTTAGCGTTTGCTCACCTTGCTCTTGCTTGAAGAGAATACCGTACTAGAAAGAAAAAATAATTAATATTACACATGAGCAGCCTATACACATATATATACATACACAGACACACACCTCAAGCCAGCAATTAGCTCAGCTAACGCTGTGTTTTTAATTACCTGTGTGGTCATGTCTTTCTGAAAACAATCCCGAGGGGAGCGCGCCCACAGCAGCCGGACACAGCTCCCGCCGCCGTCGCGCCGTGATGACCTCGGTACCACCGAGAGCGCCACTCCCCGCGCCCTCCGGCCCCGCGCCTCTGCCGCCGCCCTGTGGCCGGGAGGGACAGCCGGACACGTCCCGCGTCCTGCCCGTCAGCGCCCTCGGGGACAGCGGCACTGAGCCCCGGCTCTGTGTCCTGCCCGTCAGCGCCCTCGGGGACTGCGGCACCGAGCCCCCAGTCCCGCGTCCCGCACTGGCGTCCCACAGTTTACTTCTTCATCTCCGCCTCTCACTTATCCCTTCCCGCTCACCCACAGGCCAGGCGGGCGCGGGGCCGGCGCCATCGCTGTGGGCAGCCCTCAGATGCTGGGTGTGTGGCAGCGGTGGCAGCGGTGCTGCCATAGCAGTGCTGGTGTGAGCTGTGGGGTGCGCCAGGGCCGCCAGCCCAGCCGTGTAGAAGCTCCTGAGGGAAGGCTGGGCCGGCTGCCACTTGTCTGAGGTGTGCAGGAGGCGAGGGGCAGGCCGAGCACAGCACTGCCCGACCCCGCGCTCCTTGGGCTGCAGCACTGCCCATGGCTCTTACCACGGCACAGAAGGCTTTAACTTCACAGAATCACAGAATCACGGAGTCATTAAGGTTGGAAGGGGCCTGCAAGATGATCAAATCCAGCCTAAGTTGACCACCTTGTCAACCAGGCCAGAGCACGAAGTGCCACAGCTGATCATTGCTTGAACACTTCAGGGATGGTGATTCCACCACCTCCCTGGGCAGCTCATTTCAATGCCTGACCACCTTTTCTGTGAAAAAATTCTTCCTGATGTCCAGCCTGACCCTCCTTTGACAAAACTTGTGGCTGTTTCTCTGGTCATATCACTTGTTTCCTGGGAGAAGAGCCTGATCCCCACCCAGCTTCTGTCAGGGAATTACAGAGTGAGAAGGTCCCCCCAAGCCTCCTCCAGGCTGAGCCCGCACAGGGCCCTCAGCCACTCCTTGTGCTCCAGAAAGGAAGTTTCCCTGCTAATCATCTGTGTCAGATCCAAAAAAAAAAAAAAGGTATGACTTTTCTTTTGGAAGCTGAAGTTTCTCAAGTCGCTGTCTCTGCTTGAGTTAAAAGTGCAAAAAATGTCAGAATTTAAGTTCAGGAGAATTAATCAGATTCCCTGAGGTTTAAAACTAAAGACAAAGGATCAGTGGTCTTTCACAGCTCTTAATCAGTTTTCATACGTACACAAAGCTCTTTGAGATCAATGGAACTTGTCTGAGTAAGCAGAGTAACAACCAAAAGAGGAATTCTGAATGTGTCTTAACACAGTTCTGCAGTCAAGAATGAAAATCTGGGTAAAACTCTTACACATAATTACAGACTTTTACATATAATTACAGGATCCTTAGTTCTCTGATTAGGTTGAGCTTTGAGAAGATTTTAAGGCATACAGCTTTAATGTCTTGAATTTCAGAAATCCTCATTTACTCGTTTGTAATGATGCAATGGTAAACATTCTCCAAAAGTAAAAGAAGTTATTCTATTTCTTGCCAGGGTTCTTCTAAGAATTCTTTCATTTAAATGTGCACTTAAAATATACTACTTTCACCTCATGTTCAAATAATCAAACTTGGTCTTGCAGTTCTGTATAGAGTACTGCAGGACTGTAACATAATCTTTGACAGACAAAGTGTTTCTAATCCCCCCAGAGGTTTCAAAGTTCTCTCTGTGCACTGGTATTTGCTCTGTACAGTGAACACCTTAGGCCTTCATGGGAAAAGATTGTTCCTGTTCTGTGAGAGGGCAGAGTGAGATTGTGGGTTATGTCCTACATCACTTATGACACAAATCTGTATTTGATAGAGTGAAAGCTGATTAGATGCTGCTTTGGTGCATCAAGAGGATAATCTGAAGCAAAGTGTGCCACATGTTTGATTTACAGATAAATTGCCTCTGTGGAACAGTAACTGAGAGCAGGTTTCTGTATGTCTGTCCTTGTTGTGGAGCACTGTGTCAGCATGGGTATTTCAGCCCTAATCACAGCAATGCCTTGGGAGTGCCTCTGGGTTCCAATGACAGCTTTTAAAACAGTGTTACAGGGAAGAAGCCTGCCATATTAAAATGATCATTATGATCCCCCTCATATTGTGCTTACACATAGAAGTGAATTAGGTCATGACTGGATGCCACATGAACATTGCAAAAGGCACTTCCTAGCCCAGAGTTCAGGTGCAGAGAGCACATTGGGAGCAGGACAATTTAAGAACACAGGCTGAGTGCCATTGTGGCCTGGTACTGCAGCCCCAGCTCAGATCAGCATTCACAGTTCAACACCAGCCTCACACACAAGAGGAATGCCAGGTAAGCCTTGATTCATTAAGGTCTTGAAGACACATGAACTTCCATAAAACAGGAAGGCTAGATAATTAACTGGGAGCTCCAGCTCTGCAGGTACATGAGCACTGCAGCATTCAAGTACCAGACATGTCAGCTTCTCTCCCAGCTCCACACTAAATAATTCATTTGCTAGTGGGTTTGAGGAAGATGAGAATGGTATTTAAGTTATGTGGTGGTGTTTGCCAAAGTGAGTAATACAGGAATATGCATTTTTGTGGTTACTAGTGTCAGGCCATGTCAGTTTAGGAAAGTGACTGTGTATTACAACTGTGCCTGCAGAGAGCTGGATTCAATTCCAGGCTTCTTTCAGGACTGGTCCATCAGTTTTGGGTTTGTTTTTCCATCTTAGGGTTCAGTGTAGGATTGGTCACCCACAGGTGCTGCAGGGACAAAGGGCAACTTCTGACAGAGCATGGAGCCTATGTGCAGATTTATATTTATATTTTTTAAAATTTATTTATTTATATATATATGCATATGTATACCATCTCCCTGTTGTGGGGAAGCAGCAGCAAGAGCATCTCCGTCCTCTTTCCAGGAGGTTGGCATTCACAGTCAAACATTCATCATTTCACATCCTTCTGTGTTCTGGGGACTCTGAGCAGTTGTGGCAGGAGCAAAGAATCCTCTGCTTCTGGGTGCTGTGTCCCTGGGAAACCATCAAGGGGCTGTGTTCCTGGGAGTGAATTGCAATGGCTTTTGCACTGTTTGCTCATTCATTTCAGATTCTGACTGCTCCACCAAGTCACTCAGAGTATCTACAGCTTTTTGTATAGCATGTGTCAGTATTGCAGTGCATTGGCATTGGGGCAGTTGAGACAAAAGACAAGAGCCACAGAAAATTGAGTCTTAATACAGCCTTCAGTTTCACTTTTGAAACAAGTTCAGTTCCTTGCATGAAGATTTGATGAACTTTCAGCTTTTGTTGGTTTTCCTCTGCTCACTTATTTCTTTGTTATATCTTTTTGTCAGCTGCTGTCCCTTTTCTTCCCTTTTTTTGCAACTCCATATACTTTTTCACTGGTAGGTTTCTTTTTGATGGTCCCAAGCAGCTGAATTGGGATCTGGAGTCAAGTATAAACTTTCCTGAAGTTTGAAGAGTTTCAAACAAAAGCTTTGCTTTGAAAAAGCTCTTGTCTTATTTCGAAAAGCATTCATTGTAAGGGCACTGCATGTTGCAAGTGGTGGCACCAAACCCAGCCATCATACCTTAAAGGATATAGAGTTGGAGCTGCAGTCACAACTGTAGTCCAAGGGCTGGCCAAAACAGGGAAATGATATAATGGAAAAGCTCTTCTTCAAGAATCTGAAACCAAGACCAAATATTAATGACATTCTTGCCCTATGAGTTAAGGAAGGATCATTATCCCATTTCACAGATGGGTGAAATCTGAAGCAAGGTGACGAATTTAGTCAGTGGTAGATCGAGGAATGGAACTGTTTCTCAGCCTCTTGGTATGTGCTCTAGCTCAGTGTGTATCTGCACACTGACACTGCTTTAAGTTTGCATTTAAATACTACATTGCTTTGCTAATGAGAAAGGAAGTATTTCAATGTATTTATTCAACAAGCAAGGAAAAGTACTTGGGACAGACAAAAATGAAGAGGAGACTTGGCCTAACAGGAATGAAAATGGTCCTTAGCACTTGCAGGAACAATTCTTTCTCTGGCTGGCACTGTGCAGTTCCAGCCCAAGGTGTCCTGGTCAGCTTCTGGGAAAGCTTAGCCTGGAGAGTGCTTTCCTTCAGAATGGATCAGGTTCCTTTGGAGTGGGTAAGGTGGACAGTGAGAGTGGAGTGAATGAGCAGCTGCTTTTAGGAAGAAAAAGAAGAAAATAAAACAGTTAATTAAACAAATAAATCCTAAAACCTGGACTCTCTTCCCCATGGAAGGAACCTCATCCCTACTGTCATCTGCAGAGAAGCCAGAATGGTCAGATGTAATTACAGGCCTTTTAACTTCCTGCTCATGGTATGTGTAGGTCAAAGAGAACCTTTCAGAGTACAGTTGTTTTGAAAGGAATAATGAAATAAGCAAAAAAAAAAAGAGCAGAAGTAATTGTTCTTCATGAGAGATTTTCTAATGAAAAATTGGCCTGTGCTGGATGATAACTGAACCCAGATGGTTTTTTCTACCTATCTTCTCTTTCTCCCAGTGAGGAGATTTCAGTTCTCCATTCATTTATTTACTTTATCAGAATTATAATATTTTATTCTTTATTTTATTCTCTCACACAATTTTCTTTTTTTAAGGAGCAAGAGGTGGATCAGAGAGAGTTTCTCAGCCCTTAACATGAGCCTGAAATGTTGGATATATAGAATATATAGTTGCATATAGAATGCAACCACGATAAAAGAAACATCTGGTGCTCATTTGTCAGGATTGAAATAAGGCCCTTTAAAACATCATGCATGTAGTTGGGACTGACTTACAGAAGGCACAAAGTTTCAACCCATACATCAAGTCTAGCACTAAAACTTTTTTCTCCAGGATGATGAATTTCACATGTTTTACCAAAATTAATGTATGTCCCTTGCTATTGTGGCTTCAGATATATATGACAGCTGGGGACGACCTGGTGACCTTATGCACCAAAACTGAACCACTTGAGCTCTAGGAAAACACTTTTGGCTCTCCATTAATAATTGGCTGTTTAGTTGTGAGCTACTAAGTATTGACCACATAATCTAAGGCTCTCTTCTAAGCCTGGCTGTGTCCTTTTCACTTTGGTGTCCATGCATAATGTGTGATGGAAGGCTCTCCTGTGCCATCCTCAGTCCCCAAGTGCCAGGGAATGTCTGCAGTCACTGCCTGTGTGAATGAGATGCTGCTCTTCTCTACCCAGAATGCTGCCTCTACTTGCATCTGGGTCACTTGAGCTTACTGTGAGTGCTAGTAAAGACTAGAGAAAGCATCTTTTTTTTTGTCTTTTTCTGATCCATACAGATAAAGGTTGAATAGGCTGATGAACTGGGAGACAGAGAGGAGGGAAAGGTTTTCCTTCATCTGCTGTGTAACATTCTCTGCCTGACCAAGCTATTTACAATTCACTAAGGATGAAATGAAGGCACCATGGATCCAGTCTCTGGATATGTTATTTGCTCCACTGTAAAATGCTATTAACTTTATTCTTCTTACAGACTCTCTTTCGAAATTGATAATCCACTTAGCTGCTAAAATTGGCTTCTAGACAATTTTTTTGCTGGAGTGGGGATTCAGAAACTGGCCTGGCAATGTGGCTCCTTTGTTACATCAAGAGTATTTTTTATATGATAAACTTTTACAGGATCAAATGTTGAGGACACAACTCTGGCTTTTTAGAATAATTAGTAAGAAAAACCAGGAAGAAAACCCTTCATTTGTTGGCAGTAGATGCTAAGACTGTTCATAATAATTACCTCCAATACTCTCAAAAACTTTTAGTTGTGTTTACTAATTATTTGTTCCTACGTATTTTTGTGTCACCATTTGGAATATATTTACATAAATAGGCACTTAGATCTTCAGTGCTTGGTGTCCATTTGCATGGGTTGCTGGCAGATGGACTGTATGGATACACTTGGCTCAACCAGACAATTACTTTGCCACTTATCTTCATGTCACTGCCCTGCTTTGTTATTGCAGCCTTCAATGCCACTTCTGTCTTCATCAACACTGTCTCATTCATGCTGTTTGCTTTGATGACTTTGCTGGGCAACCTCTTTCGTGTCCTTGTCTCCTTGTGAGAGAGGCTTTTTCTTCTTCAGTTTGCCTGCCTGGCTCACAAACCCCTGTGAATCAAACTGACAGTATTAACCTTACACAGAGGAGTTGTGCTGCAGGATAAATGGCAGTGCTCTGCAAGCTCTGGCTCCATGGAAGTCAGAGGGAGAAGGACTGAGTATGGCACATCATAAAGCATTGTGATTATGTTCAGCTACCTCTGGATGAGATGCTTGACTCAAACCATACCAGTTGGTTAAATCACTGTGTTGTTGCTGGCTGTGAGAGCCCATTTCACAGTGGTGATTCAACATTCTGCTCCTGCACAGCAAGACCATGTGTTCATGTCTCGTGGATTTTACTGGGTCCTGAACACATGTTCAAATCTCCACTGAATCAGTTCCATAAATACCTCATATAAAAACACTAGACACTTTTGTGAGTTCCCATCATAAGTACTTCATTCACATTTGACATTGTATCAGTGATGGGTGTTTCATATAATGAAAAAAAAATTCAGACATGTAATGAGGTGATTGTTTGACTGCTTTGGTCCACCTATGTTTAGTGATGTGTTACTGACATTAGCAGAAACATGGCACGAGGAAATAAGAGATTTTGTATGTAAGGTTATTGTCTTCTGGGCTTCAGGCTTTCTAAGTCAGACTTGGAACCAAAAAAAAAAAAAGAGAGGAAAAACAATTCCTGATTTCTGTGAACTTCAGATCAATTGTGTGACTAGAGGATTGTTGCTGAGATCACATAACATTGTTCTGAAATTTGGATGCTGTGATACTGGGAAATCTTCAGTTCTTTGTGTTTTCTGGGGCAAGAAAACCTTCCCTTTTACACTTCTGATATCTGAGTTAATTTATGAAGTGGCACTTGAACCCTGTGCTTTTTGATTTTTCAGGTTTGGTTGTTTGGAAATGCTCTCTAAAATGCAAGTGTCCCTTCGAAACTGAGGTTGCAAATTCTCAAAAACCATGTTGGGAAACTGCTGAGGAAAGGCTTGCTTGCAGAGATTGATGCATTGAAAATACTGAAAGTGCAACTTTCCCTGTGGTGCCTTGGCCCTTGAGAGTAGACTCAGAGGTACTGAGAGTGAGGAACCCCTAAATGTGTTCATCATATGACATTTGACAAGTGCCAGTGAAGTGGCTTTTTCGGTGCACAGGAGTCAGTGCTTTCCATGCTCAGCTGAAAGAGAACAACGAATTTAAGCAGCTGCCCTGAGCTCTGTTAGCATCTGTGACCCACTTAGCTGCAGCTCTTGGTGCTGCTAATGGAGGGAAGTCATGCACATCTCAGTAATGACACCTAGGCCAGAGCTGATCCTGCATGAAAACAATTACACACTGACCCCTACAGTTCCGAGGTCAGGAAGGGAGTGATCTGTTAGGCCACCAGATTCCATCAAGGGCAGTCAGTAGCTCTCATTTATTAGTCTTAGTTAGTGTGTTGTTTCAAGGCAGAGATTTAGCAGGTTATTGTTTGAAGTGCTACAGTCATCATAGGAATTACTGGGATATTTTGACTTTGAGTGCCACCACTGGATGTTCCTGTGACATGCAATGATCACAGCAGGGGTGTATGGGACTCGTACAAGCCCCTAACTGGCAGCAGAAGCTCTATCATAGGGGTTTGAACACCAAGTAAGGTGGTAGCAAAAATATGTGAGTGTTGGCCAGCATAGCATTGACTAGTCTAGTGCAAACAGACAGCACAAACACAGTGCTAGAAAGCAGAGAACTAGAGTTTTGGCTCACACAAGGGACAGCAGTGGTCCTCTCTGGACTGACATTATAATCAGGGATTTTATGAGAGTGCTAGAAAGTGGAGGGGTTTGTCTGGCTCTTTTGCTCTGCTGAACTGGGTACACACAAATGTGCTCCAGACTAGATCCAGCACAGTATTTAAGCATACACTAAGTGTTTTAGCATTGAAATACAAATATTTGGAATCATGGTGTTTAAGTATTTTGCTGGTTCTCAGTTTTAATTACAGGAGATGAAGATAATAAAAGCCTTCTCCCATCTCCTCAGCGAAGCTTGTCTCAGTGAAGGTTGTTGCACAAGTCATGAGGAATTTGTTTTAGGGAGATATTTTAGACTGATGTTTTGCCTAGGTCAGATTTGTCAGTTCCTGAGAGGCTATTGCTCCTAGTAGAGTCTCCATACATTTTGATAAAAGATGTGTGTGCTATGGGGCCCTCTCTGAGAAGAGTCATTTTTCAATATAAAAGGTGCTCTATCAAACATCAGAAGAGAAAATGGAAAATACAGCTTCACAGCTGGTGGTCTAAATATTGGCACATGATCCTCTGCAGCAGTTTTAGATTTTGAAAAGCAGCTTTTCCAGCACGTGTTTAGAATTGGAATAATTTACAATGTGAAGAAAAAACAAATTACAGATTTCTAGTGTAAGTATGAAGGACCAGTCGTGTCTTGTTTCCATATACTGCTTCCTGTGCCAGGTTTTGTTTTCTGAGAAACCAAGCAAGGCTCAGGAAGAGGCTTCATCTGGGAGAGAAATGCACAAAAGCTAAAGGACACTCAGTCATGTGAGCTGGACTCTGACACCCTTTGGAGCCCCAAGCTCTGCATAGGCAGAATCTGCTCATCCTCCTGAGTGGCAGGGCAGTAAACCTGGCTGGCTGTTTGTCCCCAGTGCCATGGCAGCTGTTGGCCAGTGATGCTGCATTGTGTATTCACCTCTTCTGAGCAAATCACAGCAAGAACAGCCTCTTTCCCAGTTCTTGGGTTTATTGCATGTGGTAATAAAAATATATTATAGTAACTGCTGATAAGGTGCTGATTTAAAGACATGCAGACTCTATGTCATGGTCTCAGTGGACAGTTTTACCCTAAAGAGACTGAACAAAAGCAAAAGTGTTTCTGATTGTCTTGAGTAATAATCATCTTGAATTTGAGAGCTAGATTTCTGCCAAATGCAAATGGGCAAATCCAGTTTTCAGCAGTGAGCTTGCCTTTGAGGATTTACATTGTCTAGCTCCTTCAAGAAAATATCAGCTTGCTAAGTAAACACAATCCCCTTTGCTTTGCCATCTCTGCATTGCTGTCTGCACAAATTCATTTTGTTATTGCTAGTCTGTTGGGTTTTTTTTTCTTTTTGTATGAATCAGGTCACTTTCCAGTCTCCTTGCATTAGAGCATGGTAACAATATCCAATGTGACAGTTCCCCAAATGTTTCAGTGGTTTCAAGAGGGAGGTGTGAGGCAGCAAAGGAAGGCTCTGCCCCTGAAGGAATTTAATCTATTGGAAAACAGTCTCGAGTCCTTCCAGGCTCTTCTTTGCCTCAGTTTTCAGCAAGCTGCTGAAAAATTAATTGGACTATGTTTTGATTGGCAAAGAGATCTGGGAGGCAGTGCATAAGCAAAGGGGAAATGAGCAGGGATACCTGAGATACACAGCAAGTTACTGTGGAAAAGACCATCCTGAACTTTTTCAGACTGCTACATTGTGCAGGAAGAAAGGAAACAGCCCCTGTCTACTTCTTCTTTCTTTACCTGCTTCTCTGTGGTGAAATCCAGCTGGTGCAAGCCATGTAAACCTCTTTGCTGAGGCAAGAGGAGACCAACTGGGCAGTGTGGGCAGGTACTGGGCTCCAGGGAACCAAACTTTGCCACATTCATTGGTGGAGGGGAAGGTTGGAGGGAAAGGCAGAGGAGTGCTCTCTGCTACATGATATTGCTGCTTCTTGCTCTCCATGCACTGATGGTGCTGCATACATGGTGGCTGGGAAATGTGTTTATCCCTTTTCCAGAGTTTCCTTCATCCCCCTCTACTCTTTCAGGTAATTACTTACAAAATATGAGAAATCCCTGTGTTTCCTAGAGGATCCTGCCCTAATGCAATCCAATCAAGACAACAATTTTTTTTTTAAATAATGCCAAACTCTTCATGTGAACAGCTATAACCTTTTCTTTTTAGAGTGGCTATATTTTGTTTTCATCTCTGATGAAACCAATCTCCATGTCCTGTGTTCTGAAACATTATCTGTGTACTGAATTCTGATCAGAAGTGTTTTATCCTGTCATTGCAGTGCATTCAAGGCAAACACACATAGTCAGAAAAATTATTGCCATAGGCATAATGCTTGTGGTTTATAGTAAATAGTACTGATACTCTCTTGAAAAATTGTTATAATGAAAAACATTGACATGAGAGGTCCAGAAATGTGGAACTGGCATCCCTTTGTATCCTGTGTGAGGCTGTATGTGATAAAGGATTCATGTGGAGTGTAAATAAAGTCTGCACCACAAGACAATAAGCATTGCAGAAAAAAGAACTCTAAGCATATACCTGAAAAAGGAAGAACAGACTTGAGGATTCAGAATGAATCCAAGGACCCCTCTCTAGTAGATGACTGTAGATTTCTTCTGAAGATCTTTGTAAAGGTCAGTGTCCCCTTGATTTCTCACAATTTCAAGGGAAATACATCCTGTGTGGAGCTCTAGTTGTTCAGTTGTGTTTGTAGGTAGAAGTGACCTTGTAAAATTACTGCAAAATTAATAACAGCTTGTAATTATCAAAGCATATTTGTTCAAATAAATCTCTTCTCTTACATGTCTCTGAGTAATGTAATTTCCCCTATAATTTCAGTTGGAATCACTATACTTGTTCCTGCCTTTTTTCATTAAGGCCTCACAACCAGCTGAAGTCCAAGCTAGCCAAAAAGAACTCATTATCTTCCCCATGTTTTTCCCAGTCACTGAGGAAAATACAATAATTCAGTGAATTTCTCAGGTCTGTTTCTAGACTTAGACTTCATTTTTGACTTGCCTCTTTCCTGTGTTTTTGTCTGCCTTTCTCTAAAGCCTTCAGAGATTTTCTCCGTAACATCTCTATGATAATGAGAGCCACAAGGCTAAACTTTCATCCTGGGACTTGAGTCTCTGCTGCTGTAATATTCTTTTCTTTTTCTTGATGATTTGGATTGTTCTATCCATGATTCTCCTATCACAATTCTGACTCATCTGCACAGACTCACTTGTTTTTGTAACTGTATCTTGCTAAGCATAAGCTACTTGTCTTCACTCTCAAGGCTGTTCCTCGCTACAAACGCTGGCCCTTTCATCATCTGGCACTCAGTACAATGGGTTCTGCAATAATCCTGTAACAATGGGCTGGAGTCTGCTTCTCTTTTCACATGCAAGAGTACATTACTCCTGAAGCAGCCTCTTTGGTTTCACTGGGCACACTTGAGAGATTGCAGACAGCCCAGCCTGAGTCTGTCAGGTAGGAAGATCTGCTCTGAATTATTATTATTATATAATAAATAATCTCCAGATGAAATAATTGGATCCATGTCAAACTCAGTATCCTTTGAAACAGTCAAGTAACAAGAACAGATGTATCAGCATGTTAGCATGCATTAGAAATGAAGTAAATAGATGCCTGTGCATGAATGCCCCAACTGTTGTAACATCCATCAGCTCATGGTTTGTAACAACCAGGGTAAGAAAACTGTGAATAATTAGCATAATTAAATAAACTCAAATGCCATCAGAACTATAATACTGCACCATTAGCAAGTTTAGAAAGTTTTCAGAGATAGTTATAGACAGATTTAAAAGTGCTTTGCTCAACCAATAAGATGATTTATTACTCTTTGATCTTTCAGTGCCCGGGGCTACCCTCTTTGCAGTTAATAGCAATCATTCTGGGTAATGATGAAACTGTTTTGGAATAAGCATTAATGGAGACTTAATTAAATATCATTAAATAAACTAGAAATATCTCTTGTGGTCACAGAGAAACATGCAGTCACAGAGAGATGATTTGATTTAACAGTTTCAGTAAACAAAACAGCTCCTTTCAAATCCAAGATTTAGAATCTCCTAGAATAGCAGCTGAGATTCATTGCCATGATGAAGAATAGTACTTCTCTGTTTTGTTTGTCTGTTTGTCTAGTGTGTCTTTCCAAAGAGGTCTTTCTCTGTGTGTGTTATGCTTTATCAGAAAGTTAGCACTTGACTGCTTTGGAGTGGATAATAACTATAAACTTGGAGATTAATATAGTTTGTTTTTAAAATGTTGTAGGGTGAAAAACATGTTTTATGTAGACTCTGATGTAAAAAAGTATGTCTAAAACTCTGAAAGTGGTATAAATAAGTAGTTTCCTGCTTTTCCTTATCTTTCCCTAGGAGCAGATTCCCACATTTTCAATTGCTTTAGGAGTGTATTCATATCAATGTGCCTTTCTAAGCTTTTTGGAAAATATTCTTTGTGTATGAATGTGACATGCATTTAATGGAAGTGATAGCAAATGACTGAAATTTCATAATGTTCCAGATAAAACAGTGCCTTTTCTTAAAAGCTTGTGTAGCAGTGAAGTCACCACTTCACAGAATAGGTAAGGTTGGAAAGCACTACAGTGGGTCTGCTCCAGCTTCCCTGCTCAGGCAGGGTCATTCTAGAGAATATTGTACAGGATGGCATTCAGATGGATTTCTCATATCTCCTGTGAGGGACATCAATCAGTCTCATAGATAAAGTTTTATTATTCTGTTGTGCACTGTTCTGTGTGTTAGGGAGAAATTGTGAGGAGGTGCTGTTTACAAAAGTGTATATATGTGAAAGACATAAATTTGGGGTTCTCAGATATCAGTACAGTGCCATCCATTCTGGTATGAGTTAATCTTCATAGAACTGATCCAAGTAGAGGAATAATGATTTCCTAAAGCAGCAGATCATATTAGCATCTGCAGGGAAAGTCTGTGTTTCTGCCACATTCTTCATGCAGAGCTTTATGCCACAGGGGTTCCTCTACAAGTGTGAAGTGCAGTAGTCTCATCTTTATTTCCTATTTTTGCCTGACCCAGAGGCTTATTCTGACATTGTGCTTTCATGTGAAGATGAGGATATAACAAGGAGTTTTAAATTTTAATTTCCATGGTTTTTTCCTTACTAAATCCAACTCTGACATCTCACTTAAAAGTGTGAGCTTGCTTTCATGCTATTGCTGAAAATAGGCACCCTAGTGAGATATAGCTGGCAGAAAACCAAATCAATTTAAATCAATGAGTTTAAAACTGAACTAGATGCAGCAGGGAGTCCTCCTGCAAGTCTGTGGTTTTGTTACTACTTCTCTTATTTTTTTTAATGCTTTTCTCTGTACTGTTTATTTGGTAAAGATATAAAAGGGGATGTGGAACACCTGAACGCTGTGACACTGCTCCTGCATGCTCATGGGTGACCACAGTGAACATGCATAGTCCTGGCTGAGATTTTCCCTCCCATCTCCAAACTGAACTAACCCTTCAGGGCTGAGCTGCCCCCAGAGAGGATTTGAGCAAAGCACCAGAATTTACTGGAGCCAACAGTTCACAGAGTAAATGAGTTGTAAAGAATATCAGAATAATGCTCTCTCTGCTTCTCTACATTTACAGGAATTTGCAAGAAAATCACAGACAGGTATGATTTGTTTTCTTAGTTTGTGGCACCTCTAAATTGCATCAGCTTTATGCAAGCAGAATACTCAGATAGGCAGTAATAAAGCATTTGATTCCTACAGATTCTTTTAAGTTGCAGACAAAGGGATGTGATTTTTCTTCATAATCTTCTGATAAGATTCCAAATATCAGTTATTTCTTTTTGTCCCACAGTGAAACAATTAGCCTGGGGGAGATGCCAAGAACTTAAAAACTATTTCAATGTGTTGGTTTGTATGCCTGAGGGCTTTGTGAAGTAAATGTTTCTAATACTCCCATCATCTTTCTACACATGCACATGGTGTTCTCCTCAGATTCCCATCCACTACAACATTACATGGTGTCCAGAGATCACAGAGTCAGTCCAGCACAGCTACTCCAAAACAAGCAGTGGTGTCATGAGTAAATGACCTTCTTTTTTTATTGTTGTCAGTGCCCAAGGCCAGGAAATGAAAGGTTTTAATTTATTCTGAAACGAGGGTTGCTGATGTGCTGCTGCTGGGCTGTGACAAGCAGAAATAAACAGGCTTCTGGATATAATAGTCAGGACTGTCATGCACTTAATTAGTGCTATATGAGCTCTAGCTGGCCTTACACACTATTTACATTGCATTTAGAATCAGGACACCATTCTGTAGATCTTTTTTTCCAGTTTACTGGTGGTTTTTTTTCTGAAGAGCTAAAATCTGTGCCCAAAAAATAAAAAAAAAATTTAAAAATCAAGTTTTACAGATCTTGCAAGGTACTGAGGGCTTTTAGTTCTTGCCTCAGAAGGGATACATTGGGTACAACTTCAATTAGAATCCCACAGAGGTAGTCAGCTGTCAGTCTGTCTTTTCAGTCTATCACTTATCCTTCCTGCTCCCATCTCACTTTTCATGGCTATTGTGAGTCTGTTTGTATTTAACATGGTGGCCTACCTACTCTTCTTGTCACATGTCATTAGTGTCCCAGCATCCACAGGAAGGAATGACATTTTGGAGCTGACTGCACAGACTGCTTCCCTCATCAAATCATACAATATTACTGGTCAAATACTTCACCTGTTTCTTTCCTACCCTTTTCCAAGGGTGGGGACTCCGTGTGAAAGGTGAACTGGGCACAGAGGTCATTTCAGAAGTGGCAGAGAATGGCTTAGGCCATTAATACATTACATGTATTTGTGGGGTTTCTCCCTCCCCAGAGTGACACATGGTGGGGCATGCTGTGTATAGCCAGTGTCACACCCCTCACTGCATGTGAGTATGGTATAACCAAGCCTTCAGAACTGTCAGATAAAACAGAATTTGAAACCTTTAGCCAGCAGCAAACTATGCTTTCACAGTCTAAAAACCATGAGAAGCACATTAGAGATTGTTGTGAAAATATATTCTGTCTAATCACAGCTACAGGCAGTGTCTTTCTGAAGCAAGAAATAAATCATCAGAATGAAGGTCCTATTTATATGTTTATATGGTGTTTACCATCAAAGGAATGGTAATTTTTTTTTTCCATTCTTATAATATTTTAATGAGTGAAGTGTTTCATTATTAAGTCCATGATGTTTAGCCCACATCCTAAAGGCAAATACTGCTTCTAGAGCTGGGACATCTCAAAATCATAAGCAGCAAGGTATTGTTCTTATGCAGGGAGGTTTGTTTTGTTTGAAAAGACCAACAAACTTGTCATGTATATAACATTGGACAAAGATAACTGTAGCTGGTGTCCCAATCTGTCCTTGTGTGCTGGTCTGGAGAGTGTGAGTCCATTGTGACTGGAACAAGGTGCTGGATCCTATCCAGTTCTTAGCTCCCTCCTTTGATCAAGGCTTCTGCTCCTCAGTTTCTTGCTTTGCAGGTGCAGCTCCCATAGGTGGCACTTGGAAGCAGAGGTGTTTGGTATCCCAGAGGCTGCTTAGGCATTCTGCCACCTGTGCCACACCTGTGCTACACCTGAAATCTGTCATGGGTCAAGTCCTTACTGGACAGTGAGTTCTGATTCCTGGAGCACAAGAAGCTCCTGAATACAGTTTAACTGCCTTGATATTATTCACTTCTCCTGCTGTTTTAGATCACAGACAGCACTCCCAGTAAGCTTGCTTCTGATACTGGAACATCTCTTTGTTCACAAAAGTAGCCTCCATTACCCTTTAAGTTGCTTGATCTGTATTCATTACTGCAATTTCAGAAACAAATCCCAAAAAACATTAGAGAGACCCCATTCAAAGTCAGTGACATTATGAGTAGAACCCCTCCTGTTCCAGAAAGGAAGATGCATTTATCTTAGTGGCTTTCTGTCATAGCTCATTAAGCAAAATCAAAATTAATCAATACACCACAATTTCTTCATTTCCAGCTGTGATAATCTGAAGTTGTGTCTCTGACATATGGGCTCCATTTCTCTTTAGAGATTCTGCTTAGGCTTGTAGCCTTCATTTTAATAGAGATTTAACAGCTTGGGTCCCAGATAAGCACATTAATTTGTTTCTACCAAGAAAATAGCATTCACCATTGTTTATGAATGGAAAAATGTAGGCAGAATCACATCTATAGCATATGACATAATGGGGACTTTAATCTTGGGAGGGCCTCTTAAATGCAACATTGCAGACAGTGCATAGTTGAAAAAGATGAGTGTTCTCTGTGGTCATCAGCCCTTTTATGATTTAGGTCTGGTTGTTTACATGGAACTATTAATTTTTTTTCTTTATTTGTAGACTATTGCTTTAAAAATGTGCATGTAATGACATTTCTGCTTTTATAAACTATCTGCCCAGTCACAAACACTCTAAATGTTATAAAAACCAAAGCCTTTCTTTTTGTCTTTTCTTAAGGGAGAATCTCTTGTATGGCTGGAAAGCCATAGCCATCCCAACAGTCTGGTGGCAGAAACTGAGTTCAGATGAGGAGAGTGCTCTTTAGTCAGTGACCCACAGTAATTAATGGCAAAAAGGAAGTGTTTAACTTTTTGCTCTAGAAATTTGTGCTTGGGGATTGCTGTTTAGGTTTCTGGCATGGAAAGATGTTGCTGTTCTTTGCAAAATAAACCAATACTACATTAAAATAAAAATTTTAATATCCCTGCAGTTTCACTGTGGTCTCTTTTTCTGTCAGCTCTCCTGAAAAGTAAAGAGATTGCATGGGCACAACCAAGTGTAAAGTTTAGCAATTCCCTTTTAACAGTGTACCTTATGCAATGAACTTTCTATTTGTCAGCTTTTCTAAAAACACCCTCCTGGAATTCAACTGCAGTATTTCACCTGGCCTTGCTTTGAGAGGTGATGTCTCGAAATTACTTGCCATAACATGCTGTCCCCGTGCCTTGTGTTTGCTGTCCACATTATTGATGGGAGATGCTGGTAGGAAGGCGCTGCAGGCTGAGCGCATCTGGGATGCAGATGGAGGGGCCGGGACGCGGAGCGCGCTCTGCGCTAGGTGGTGCTGCCGGCAGGGGCTGCGGCCTCCGAGGGACCCAGCGCGCTCACCGCCACCACCTTGGAAATAAGGGGGGTTCAAACAGCTTGTAAAATGTACAGAATTGATTTCCTAGGTTATTCGCTCTTTAATGGCCTCTTGTGAGGGAGGGGCTCTTGGGAAAAGTGAGACAAGTGCTGTAGAAAGTGACTTATTTGTACTAATGGGTTGCATGAATATGGTCTGCTGTTGCTGAGAGGCTGAAGCCCATACTAATATGCCCCTGTGTCTTGGCTAGAATTTCTGTTTTTCGAGGATGTATTATAGAAGGATCTCGTGGATCCTAAATCCTAAACTTAGAAGCCTAATTACAGCATCTTTTGAGAAATTTGTTCACACTTTCCAAATTTGATTGCTTTTGACTATTCATCGAAGTATATAGCAAGGAACATAAGTAAAAATATTGCAATTCATAGGAATGCTGAGTACCCTCTCTTTTGACTGACATTAGTTCAAATTATTTTTCATTCTGAAGACTGAGGTTCTTTTATTTAGATGCCTCATGATATAGTTTGCTACAAATTTCATCATCCAAGTTTGAAAACTGTGGCCATAATCCCTTAGGTCCCAAGAGATGACCCCTCTAATTTTAATAGGCGAGGAAGTGGCTTGAGTTATCTTGATGCTTTCCAGATAATGTTTAGACAAAGAATGTCTGCATTATTCTTTTTCAGTCTGAAATCTGCAGATCTAGTACTGGGGAGGAAGCCTGGAAAACAATGACCTCCTTGTCAGGGACTCTGGTTTCGGTTGGGAACGGTCACTTGGCCTGTTCAGTTAATAAGCCCCAGAAACCTTCTGAATTAGAAAGAGCAAAGGATGTTAGTTTAGAAGGTCAGAGGGTTAACAATAGAAAGAGCAGTTGTACTCAAGGTCATTTTCTGAGCGAAGTTTAGCAGGACAAAACAAAGCTGGGAGAAGAATTGATAGGAGTTAGAACACCTACAGCTTACATATTTCTGGACCTCATCTTCTCATAGTATAAATTGTCGTGTCTTCCTTGAAACAAGTACAGTTATAGCTGTCTGTATTGGTAAGAACTAGCTCAAATGCTTAGACTTATTTTTGCTTCAAAATAAGCTGATGAAAAGACTTTCAAAGACATTTGGAATTTTAAATTGAATTAATGGATACGATCCTTATTTCCTGGTTCTAATTTATGTGGAATGCTAAATACTGTGTTTTGCTAGGAAAGGGAAAATGAAGTTTCTTCATCTTCTTTTTGTCTGCCAGATGTAGTGGAAAGCTTTTGAATTTAGCACATACACAAAGGTCAGGGCACCAGAGTAAAACCTCCGGTTGTGCAAATGGCACGGCCTCTATAGCTTCAGGACATGGCCCTGTTGGGAGTTCAGTCCAGACCTAAATGAGAATGTATTCCTTTGAATTCACTCACTCATTCTTCTTCTGGACATTTGGAAAAAATACCATGGTCCTCTGTCCCTGGAGACGAAGGTCCTTTAAGAATCTCTAATGACCACACATCAGCTTGGTCCATCTGCCTGCCTAAGTCAGTCTTAATAGACCTGCATTGTCTTCAGAGAGCTGCCACAGTTTGATTACTTTTCTATTGACAGCTATGGCTTTATTAATGCCTTTTGTTCAAGAAAAGGAGACTTGCTGGGTTCCTGAAAGCCTCTATGAAAATCCCTGCTTTCAAATGTCGTGGAAACCCCTTTATGAAAAAGAAACAACGCTTCTGCATTAGTAATTATAGGGAACATTTCCAATTTAACAACTTCAGCAATGTCACGGGCTGAAATAGCAAAGCAAGGCTGTGACACCCAGAGCACTGCTCTCACTTCTCTAGCATTGTTCAGATTTTTGTAGTGACCACATGGGGAAACTACCAGACATAGCTCAAAGGAAAGGTTGTGTTTTAAGACCTGCTTTATCACCTCTGCCCTTTGCCTGACTGAAGCTCACATTTGGAGACATCAAATAAATACATCCTATGAGCTATTTCCTTAAAAGCCTCTGATAGGGGAACAGGAACTATGCTCCTGACTATTGGACATACCTATGAAGGACTCTTTGGCTTGGAGCCACTTGATTTTATCTCCTAGAGATTGATGTAGACCAGTGTATCCCAGCTTCCCTGCCTCAGATCCTCTACTCGCCTGGCTTAGTCCTTGTCTTAGGCTGCCTCTGAGCAGGTGCAGTAACTCCACTGCTTAAAGAGATGTTTGTTATCTTGTCTGAAGTGAAAGTATTGTGCTGAAGTATTGTGCCAAAATTAGTCAAATCAGTCTGAATAGCTTCCTTCAGCTAAAAAAAAGGAAAGTTGAGGAAAGAGAAAAGAATGCTAATGTCTTATTTAATAGTTTGTGAAAAAACCTATTGGGACTTTCCACGACCTTCTTCATTCAGAGGGCCATTCTTGACTAAGAGTTCCACAAAAAAATCCATTTAAACATGTGTAATGCACTCACAGAGGATGATTTTCACCTCAGGCCATAGATTCTGAAATCAATAAATCCTTGGTTTAGTTTTTTCTTTCTGAATAACATTGTTTGCCCAATAAAACAGAAAGCTCTGTTTAATCATGTGAATAGATTTTTTTTCCTTCCTGTTCATACAATACTGTATTTTAAAATTGGCAGATTGTTAATGTTGCTTCTAAGCTGTCACTTTCTGCCATGTTGCTTTGTCTAAACCAGAGGGGCTTGGGGATTGATGACTCCCTTTCAGCTGCCAAGCCACAGGCAGAGTCTGACTTTCAGGAGGCAGGAATTGTTCAAGGCAGCTGGTGGTAGCTGGGCAGTTTGGACAGAAGGTAATGTCACTAGCATTCCTCACACTCTTGGTCAATGGTCAAATTTGATATGTTACAAATGCTCAAATGTATGTTAAAAGGTCCAGCTACTGAAAATCTGTATTGGATGTTGGTTATTCAGTATGGCCCTTCTACAAAATTATTTAACAGTTTGTAAGTTGTTTTCCAAAACGGTTTCCAAAAATTCTAAACTAGTTTATATTACAGACAGAACAATAGTCTGAGATGGAGTGATCTTGATTTTCCTGTTTCCTGATATTTGTGGCTTTATTCTGGTGCTTGCCCAGGAAAACACACTCATGAGCACCTTTAAGGCACAGTTCATGGTGATTGTGTTACTACATTGCTACTACGCATTGCTGGATCGGGATCAAGTTGCTCAGCAGTCTGCAGAATTAATGCCCAAGTGAAACCACAGTCAAACTCCCTTTGTTTTCAGAGTCAGAGAAGCAAATTTTACTTTGGTTAAGGAAACAATTCTCAATTTTATTGTATCCTTGTAGCACATCAGAAGATAGAGCAGGTGGCCAGCTTAAAGCCTGATTGTGGGAAAGAACAGAGATCAACTAGTTCCCCATGAAAGGGAATATTGAAGGGAAGGAATTAAGATAATCATATCTATTTTTCTTACTGAACAAAAAACTGGCAAAAACTTTACTGTTTGGCCCTAACAATGCAAGAATTAATTTACTTTCCTTTTACTTAGGCCTCAAAAGTGAAAAGGATAGTTTGGCATTGGAAGTGCCTCTAGCATTTCAGTTTGGGAATAATCAGTATTCTTTCAACTTAATAAGAATGCAGTAGAATATACGGTGCAACACTGCAGAAATGCTGTTGATGTTGCACACATCATATTACATTTCACCTATTGTCATGCTAGAGGCCCATTGTAAATCCATTGTAAATTAATTTGGCAGATAAATTTACGATGGCAATTTGCCTTCCAGTTGTACAATTTATTCACGTCAGAAATAATTTATTATATTGTCCCTTAAACCAATCTTTTCTTTCTTTTTTTTTTTTTTCTTCCTAGGGTACCACCTTAGTAAATAAAATCTATTGTTTACACTGAGCCTTGTGTGACTTCACAGTGGTCAGTCAATAACCTCAAGGGGATAGTTTTGGTCACATTACTGGTCACTTATTTGTAGAGATGATGGAGTACCCTGGTCCCATCTGTACATATATTACTTCCCTTTGTCTTAGGGGCGCTGCTGGAAAGATTAATTAGGTCCATCTGTAGGAAAGGATCAGCCTTTAGGGATTCAGGTAAATAAAATAAATGCCAAGGGGAAAAAGTGCTGAGAGGCATGTTTTGAAAATCAAACTGGTTTTCATAACATTAATGGGGAAATTACATACAGAAGGAGATTGAAAGAAAAGTAAAACTGTCATTTAGTCTGGGTTATTTCAGCATGACCTGATAAACATATCCTATTGCTGCTGTGGTAGGAAAAAGGATCTATGAAGTGGGCTAAATTGAAAGTCCATGGGCAACATTCTCAACTAACATAAATCAGTATAACTTTCTGATCTTCACTTTATAACAGTAGAGTCTTGAGTCATGTCTGCCAGAGTAGTGTTATTCCTGTCCTTCATTTGAGTGATCCAATATGCAGTAAACTGATCCTAATTCACATTCTGTCTTAATGTTTTTTTATTACAGCAGTGCTATATACCTTATGGGTCTTACATCACACCTCTGTTTTCCTTTCCTTTAAGCTTCTTTCCATATTTTCTTCCTTGTCCTTCCTTCCCCCTCCTTCAAACAGTTCAGCGTGCAAATGAGTCTCATAGCATTGAGCTGATATGATCACAGCTTGTAAAATAGAAACTCAGCTCTTACTGGCTTTTATATAATTTATTAGTTTATATATAATAAATTGGTGTAACTAGTGCATAAACTGTGTGAAATTTGTTGCCATTTAAGTTACACCTCACTCTGTTGCCTTATCAGCCTGAGTGGGGATTTGTGTTCCACCATGCAATGGGATTACAATCCACAATGTTTTCATGAAACACCACATGGAAAAACAGAAAGATCATTTTTCTCACTGCTTTAGCTGTCTTAAGGGACATAAATACTAGAGATGTTTTGCTTTTAAACTTTTGTTGGAAGAAAGTTAGGTTCTTTTTTACTTTGGAGTTTAACTCATCGTGACTTCTAAATTAATTAGTAAAGCCAGAGAAACATGAAGGCTTATTTTTGAGAGGAAGAGGAAAACCATAAATTATTTAAAAGAAAAGAGAAGCAGCATGCAGAAAGGATACAAAAAGAAGTGTAACTCAAAGATTAAGGGGGGAACAACTGTTGGTGATCAGTTCAACTACCGTGTGTACGTGAAGAACTATGGGTGAGAGGGAAGTCATTGGCTCTGGAAATGCACTTGCTTGTCTCCTGCCTGTGCTGGCAAGAGGGGACTCTCACTCTCAGAGGGGAGCAACTTCTTCTGGAGTTGAACTTTGAAGTCTAATTCTGAATAGTTGCTAAGCATGCATTACACAGTGCTGGCAGGAAACTGCCTCTCTGTATGAATAAGGTCTGAATGTGCACACATTGCCACAGAGAGGCAGTTAGACACTCTAGAGTGTAACTGAGCTTTTGTTTTAGGAACTGTATTGTGTAGGTAGAGCAGTGCCTCATGGTATTTAGGTATGATTATAAGGTAAATAAAAATGTAATTTAATATCTCTGTGTTTAGGATAAATAGCTCAATGTGCTGCCATTGCAGAATAGAGTCTTTATTGACTGAAGGCATTTCTTCCTTCCAGCCTGACCCACTTTCTAGATGAAGGGTATTTTGAAGGCTCCCTCTTGGTCCTCATGGAACAGGTCAATGGCCACAGTGCAACACCTGGAACGTGTGTCCTACATCTTAGAGACACCCTCTCAGGTCACATCTGCTGGAATAGTTCCTGTTTGTATCAGCAGGTCAGCAAACAAAAGAGCTTAAGTGGTCCTTTAAAAAAGAAATGGTCCTT
Organism: Zonotrichia leucophrys gambelii; assembly: GCF_028769735.1. Taxonomy (NCBI): domain Eukaryota; kingdom Metazoa; phylum Chordata; class Aves; order Passeriformes; family Passerellidae; genus Zonotrichia; species Zonotrichia leucophrys. Next base: position 4,924,232 of record NC_088180.1, on the reverse strand, counting down.
CCTTAAAATCTTCTTCTTCTTCTTTGTTTATTTTCTCATGTAGAGATAGGAGTTCCCATCTGGTTTATGCTGCTCATACTCATTGTCATAGGTAGCTGAGGACTTTGTCCTGCAAAGAGTGAGGCATAACACTTCCACTGGGCTCCAGGTATACACATTCTGCAGGATTCTGGAAGCAAAGCATGTGGCATGTTTTCAGTGTGCAGTTGGGAAGTTGAAACTGAGGGTCTGAGCAGGGTTTTTCTTCAGTGTTTCATGCAATATAAAGGCTTGGTATGTGTTTGTTGGGTCTGCAGCCTTACGTTTGAAAATCTTAAACCTACTTGCAATAGGAAATTGTTTGTGTGTTTTTTTTTTTTTCAGAAGGGTTTTTCTTTGAGGGGATTTGAAATTTTAAAGTATTTCAGATGGAGATGAATTTATTGTCATTTACTAAAACAACTGAAGGATGCTTTGTGCTCTGTTTTTTGTTTTGGGTTTGTATTGCTCTGTTTCTCTTTTTAGACAAACCCTGTTATTGAAAACATATATTCCTCTCTGAAATGTTCATTTCCTGGAAAAAACTCAGATTTTTCATCAAAATATTTCCGTTAAAGAGCTATGCCAGGTCTCCAGGGTGTTCTTCTGGAAAGGCAGAAACAAAAATCAGTAGAAAAAGAGTGACAATCAACAGACAAATACTTGGTTCTGCTCTATGATTCTTACTCAGGTGAAGTTCTTCCTGGAATAAAAAATGAGAGCAAATTTCAGCATATATAGAACCCTGCCTAACATACTAAAGTAACTCCCAGAACTATTCATTTTCCGGGAGTAAACACATTTTATATATAACTCAAGTAACCTACGAGTTCATTTTACAGAATCTAACAAGTGAAGAATGATTGTGAATGTACCATGAACAAACCTTTGTTCAGCAAAGGTTTTCCTATAATTAAAATACATCTGGCTTTGTTCTGTGTGGGAAATCACAGACCTCTGAATGTTTTGACTATTTCCTTATGCACAATAGCAGCAGAAAAACTCCATATGCCTTAACCTGTCAAATTCTGCTCCATTTTATCATGCGGATAAATCAGCTGTGATGAGGAACTTTAATCTAGCATCTTTGACCTGAAACTGAGGGATTTAAAGCAAAGACAATGAAAAGGCTCAGAACACCATTCTAATCTTCAGCACACTGGTGCTGATTTAAGGAAGTGGGGGAATGCTTTAGGCACTTTGTATCTCTTTGTCCTCCACCCTTCTCGAAGGGGAGTCTCGGCTCAGGGTGGTGACAGCTTCCTTACAGCAGTTCCCTGTCCTGGAAAGGGCTCTGCTCCCTGCCACCCCTCGGAGCTGCTGGCTGTGCCAGTGAGCAGTGCTGGGGCAGGCTGGCAGCGGGAAGGCCCGAGCATGCAGGGCTCGGGCTGCTGTGCCTCGGCCCTGCCGTGCTGGGGTCAGCCCAGCGTGAGCCTGGTGGGATAGCCCTCTGCCTTCCCTGCCTGCTTCTGGGGCTTTTCATCAGGTCCTCGCTGCCCGCCTCATTTGTCGCACAAGTGGCCATCGGGCTCTCGTTCTTGGGCAGCCCCAGGAGGGGCAGCTGTGGAGCCTGCGAGGCAGGCGGCAGGCGGTGATGGATGGATGGATGGATGGATGGATGGATGGATGGATGGATGGATGGATGGATGGATGGATGGATGGCCATGACTGGGAGGGGGCCGGCTGTCTGGCGGTGTGATGCTGGCCCGAGGGAAGGGGTGGGGGGCCGGGTGGGTGTGCCCGGCTCTCCCTGCCGCTGCCGCCGCGGTCCGCCCCACTCACAAGGTGCCTGAGCCGGAGAGCGAGCAGCAGCGCCGCGTCCCCGCCGCCCTCCGCAGCGCCCGACCCGCCATGCCCAACTTCGCCGGCACTTGGAAGATGAAGAGCAGCGAGAATTTCGACGAGCTGCTCAAGGCGCTGGGTGAGTGGCGGGGGAGCCGGGCTGTGTCCCGCGGGAGGGGACGCGGGGCGGCAGCCGCAGCCGCGCTCCGGTGCCCGGTGTCTCCGGGAGAGCTCCGCGCCTCGGCCGCGGGCAGGAGAGGCTCCCGCCGGTGCGGAGCGTGCCTCAGAGCCCGACCCGGGAAGGGGCGGTCGAGGCACGGCACGGCACGGTCCCCGCCTCACCGGCGGTGCTGCCCGAGGAGCCGGACTGCCGCTGGCCCGGCGTTCCGCCGCGGGGATCGCTGCCGGAGCCCGCGTGTGCCGCCGGCCGTGCGGAGCCTGCCCGAGCGCCGCCGCTGTGCCGGGGGCTACGCGCGGTGCCCCGGCTCTCGCCCCGCTCCCTGGTCTGTGTGGTGCTGGGCGAGGTCAGCCCAGGGCACCGCTGGCCACTTCAAGCTGTTTCCTCCCCGCTTCGCCCAGGTGTCAATGCCATGCTCAGGAAAGTGGCGGTGGCAGCCGCCTCCAAACCCCATGTGGAGATCCGCCAGGACGGGGACCAGTTCTACATCAAAACTTCCACTACTGTCCGCACCACTGAGATCAACTTCAAAATCGGGGAGAGCTTTGAGGAGGAGACGGTGGATGGACGGAAGTGCAGGGTAGGAGGAGAGCTGGGGCATGTGCATATGTGTGGGGGGTGTGCGTGTTACCAAGTTCTTTTTAGATGGGACAAACACATCTGCCGCTCTTTAGATGGGACAAACACATCTCCCCAGACAGTGGCATTGCTGCCCTCCACCCTCTTCTTGAAGCATTCTTGGAGTTTCTTGATGGTCACCACTTCCCTTGTCCCTCTTTTGGGATAAAACTGAAATCTCAAGGCAGCAGGACATGAAAGGTCCTGAAAGCAGAGTTCAGGTATCTGGTTTCCAGCTTGGCAGGGTTTAGTTCTGTTTTTGCTTTCCTCTCCCCTGAAGACCTCAGCTGCAGTGAAATCTCTCCCCAGCTTCTGTCCCTGACACAAACATGGGAAATGGTGGAGCAAGAGAGACCTCAAGAGTCAGGATTTAGTGCACAAATCTGACATTGCTTTTGTCTTAGATTGAATCAGATGAGTTCTCAAGCAGGACCACAGACTGTTGGTTGGGGCTGAAATCCTCTTTCACACTCTTGCCAAGTGCATATGTCCAGTTTACTGATAGATAGCTCTTTAACAGTGTAAGACAGGCTTTCAGCAGGTGTTACACCAGACCCAGTTACACCATCTCCCTGAGCAGAAGTGCATTAGACACATTCCCTGGAATTTTTTGGGTTTGATTCTGTGTGTGGGACCCTGCTCCTCTACCTCTGTAACCACTTCTGTGGCTGTGGAGGGGGATTGAAGTCAGCAGCCTCTGACACCAGGTTCTTGCTGGTGTAGATACGTGGGATCTGAGATTTGGGGAGTTGGGCTGTGGCCATAGCTGCCCTTTGAAAACCATTATTGAAGGCAAGGGTTAGTTATGCTTTCTTCAGAAAGTTTACTCTCATTATTATAAAGGAGTATGTATAAGTGTACATAAAACTCTTATAAAAGAAGTACAAATGAAGATTATCAGAAGGTAGCCTCAAATGAGGATCCAGTTTTAAAAGTATCCAGTGTTGGTAAAATAATCTACTTTCCAAAATATGATCTCTCCTAATTCTTGGGTCAGCTTTTGAGACCATCTTTATCACTAAAAATTCAGAACTTACTGCCTTCAGTGCAATTGGTGTCAACAGAAACTTATGAAACAAGAAGCAGATTCTGGGAATCAGTGAATATTCAGAACATCCACTTGCTCTCTAGGATGAGTTATCATATATTTAACAGTTTGTCCAGGAAATGTTGCAGGCTTTGTTAATTTATCTTGTTCAACAAAAGTGTCTTCATACATAATGCATATACAATAAATGTAGAGAAGGATTTATTGCTGAAGATGGAAAAACAACAATTAGGCTGTAAGCTCTGAAAGTTGGAAAAACCTGAAAGAAATGGGTTTTGTGAAGAAGTAAATTTTTTCCATGTGTTGTGAAATTATTTATAGTCCGCTCTCAGCAATAAGTTGTACTGCTGTGTGTATATAACCAAGATGTGGCCACAGAGCAGAAACTGACAGATAATAAAATTATACTCCAGAATGTAGTTTGCAGTATCTGGCAAAACTGCTGACTGGTGATAGATTTTGATATACTTTATGGGGTGGAGGGTTTTGTACTGCCAACTAACTTGATCCATTGTTTGTGCAGACAAAGACGGCATCATATATGCTTGTACTTCAAGGCACAGCTTCTATAACTGCCATTTGAGATTGCTTGTTGGTTTATAAAATCTATTGTTTTGAAAAATATTTAAAAAGTAAACAGCTAATTTTTAATCAAAGTAAAGGGGTTTTCCCTTGGAAAGTCTGTAAAGTGTTAACTTGAATTTAGGCATACATACGCACACGTATATATGTACATGTATGTAATCACAGACTAATAAATGTCTCCCCTGTGTAGTTATAAAGTGATTACTTGAACATTCATTACAGGGCATCCTTCTGCACAGCTGTTCCATTGCACTGTGGAGTAATAGTTCAGTGCTCGTGTGAAAAGCAACAGTAAGGGCTTGCCTGTTTGTGAAAGTTTAACAAAATCATGTAGTTTCGGGGTCTTTTATATTTAAGTGGTTTCATAGTTGTTATTCAAATGCTTTGAAAAATGCCCAAGGGTATTTCAATCCTCAGACTCACAACCTTAAAAAAGTAATGTCACAAACACTTGAATTCTGACATTTTTTAAAATTGAGCTGTGATTTATTCTAGTTTGTTAGCTCAATATGTTTAATAAACAGTTAACTTGGCACAGTGCCATAGAGCAGGAAATATTGTAAGTGACAAATACTGCATTATTTATGACTACAACTTGATATATACAATTGTTTATGCTTTTACTCTTAGGGGACTCTGTAGTGATAAATAACATGTCAGATCAAATCATTTTTACAAAGAGGATTGGGAATGTAGACGCTACATTTGCATGTTCCTAAATTACACTTTCCAACATCAAGCATTTGATGGAAACTGAGTGTCTTCACGCTGAAAAGACATTTGCAATTACTTTACTAATAAAGTATATATAGTATATATAGTATTCTATAGTATATATAGTATTCTGTAGTATTCTAGACTATTCTATATACTAATAAATTACTAATATATTCTTCTTTCCAAAATGTCCCATCACACCTTAATTTTTATTTCACCACTTTCCACTTTACTTTTTTTCCTCTGCCTTTGACTATCTATGTGTTGCTCCTTTAGTGGAGCGATTATTGTCACTACTGCTCATTGTTGTTTCTGTCTCATGCTGCTGGGGAATATAATTAATGTATTTCCTAATGGTTTTCTTGCCTGCAGAGTTTGGCCACTTGGGAGAATGAAAACAAGATGTACTGCAAACAAACTCTTATTGAAGGAGAAGGTCCCAAAACATACTGGACTAGAGAATTAGCTAATGATGAACTGATTTTGGTAAGAACCTTGAATTCCCTCAATACATGCACCATATTATCAGGTTTTTTTTGTTACCACATAGTATGAGTTATTATTTTTCTTTACCTAAATCCATCTGGAAGACTACCATTGTTATAATCCTCTAGAATTAATAGATTGCTTTTTTTTCCCTTTCTTTTCTATTTTTTTTAAAGCAAATGGATATATATGCATGTTCTGACTTGCATTTGATTGCTAAAACTTTCACCATACTAGTACTGGTAGAATGATCACAAGATGGCCACCTCTGCTCTGTAAATTCACAACATCATCAAAGAATTTGCTTGATTTATTGCAGATTTTCTCTGGTGAAAGTGAGATCAAGGCATTTGACCTCATTTCTGGAGGATCTTCTTTTTAGGCATGTGCATAATACTTCTTATCCATGGTCACATGGCATATAGCAAGAAAGATATGCATGTTGTTAGTATGCTCTAACCCCTCCTGTTCATGAAAAACATGTAATTTCCTCCCATATCTCTGCCACCTTCTCCACTTCCCTGATCACCTCTAAGTCAGATTGAGAATTGCCTTCATGAGTTTCTTAGAAATACAGAGATTTGCACATTTGTTGTCCCCTCAGTGGTGTGTAAGCTTCCATCTGGCAGCAGGGTGACTGTGGGCACCTGAGCAGCACCTCTGCAACCGCCTGGCCATGCACGCCCTCAGTCACACACGGTTTGTTTATTCAGATTGTGCTTTGTTAATTTAATGAATTCTCTAACTTCTGTTAGAGTTCTCTTTGCTGCACCTTTCCTCAGTAGTCACTCCAGATTCATTTACCAGTATCTGCATCTGAGTAAAGACACGGCAGCACAGTTCAGCTCGAGTTCAGAATCATTTTATTGCACATGTTCTAACTAGTGAATTCTGGATAAATAGTTGATTAGACTGTTATGCCTCATCAGTTTGGACATGGAAGACAGGCTCCTGGAGTGGTGGGTAAGAAAACATCAAAGCAGGGAGGTTTTATTTCTACCTATCACACTAACTAAACCTCTGCACTTTAAAAAACAAACAGCCTCCCAAGTGTTTCTCAAAGCAGATGGAGTTCTGTTTTTAAGATTGTATCTGAAACAAAAACAGGACCCAAACCTAACCAAGCATAAACAAAAAGCTTCTAAGGTGTTAATACTATTTCAGTCATCTTGGAACTGTTCACCCACATGAGGACGTGTGCTGTTAGTGAAGTCACACTGGTTTCTAATGAATGAATACTCCAATGCTGCATAATTTCTTTTGACTCAACCACTGGAATGCTTTATATTATCACAAAACTTTAGGAGGCAAAGTACTTTGATCTCTTCTTTGCATCTTTAGATGAAATGCAGCGGACAAAATATATTCTCTAACTAAAAGTTATTCCTATAACTTTTCCAGCTTTCTAACAATACATTTCTGTAGTTTACTATTTAAGCAACAAGCTGAGGAGGCAGCTGTTAAATAAAGTGCACTGCTCCGAGCAAAGCAAGAAAGCCGCTCATAATACAATTGCCTCCTGCTAGCAGCAATGTGAACTTACCCTGCTGGGGAGGAACAATGAACCTGGATAAGAAACTAGAGGGATTCAAAGATTTAAAGCCAACTAACCTTTTTTCTTGTTTAATACAGTCTGTTGAACTTTTGTGAATTAATTATTTTTCCAATTAGGAGACAAATTAGAACAACTTGCTTCTTATGGAAATATTTCCTTTTATAGGAACTCAGAACTTTCAATAAGTTGGTTTCCTGATTAATTTCCTTGCCATTAGAATATACATATTTCTTTTCATCTGTGTATGTGTAGATTCAACTTCCAGTCATTACATATTGTGTATAAAAGAACCTAAATAATATGCCTAGAATTTGTTATTGCAAATACTTCTCTTAACACCACCAATCAAGCCACCTCTTAGAAGAACTTTGTGATTGTGAAGCTAAACCACTGGAAGACCTTGAGTCTTTCAATGTAAAGAAAGCTTTCATTGAATCATTATTTGAGTGCTTTTTAAGCCTGTCAATTTACAAATTTCCTTCCTAAACTAAGAAAACCCGAATGGCATGTACTGTTTTGCTAGCAATCTAACACCTGATGTTACAGTGATTTCCTCTCCCTACTCCTATCTAAAATGATCCTGATTTATTTGCAAGGGCTTTGTTAACTCTTTTCTGGTTTCCATTTCCCCAGACTGATCCCCTTCCTGTCTCAGGCAAGCTGGAATTACATTCATTGGTTGTAATATGTGATTTTACTGTGGCCATTATGAAAATTTGGTATTTGTTTCCAAGTGATCCGGATCATTCTCTCTTCACTTTTACTATTCAATGTGATATACAGTTTCTCCTGCCTCTTTGAGCATAGTGACCTCTTTTGCTTTATAAAATATTATGACAATAATTCATCCTCAGGACAAGCATTTTCAAGCCCTTGTGGCATTTGATGGGACTGAATGTACAGATCTTTTAAATATGTGGGTTAACGTTCAAGATCTGACAGCCGAAAACTCAGTAATGAGGTGGTTTTGAGAGTAATGGTGGTGTGAGACCTCTGGTCCTTTGCAGAACCTGAAATGGCCCTTCTGGAAAAAAAAAAAAAAAAGGGAAAAAAAAATCTGAAAATTAAATCTTATGGGAGGCAACAAAAGGTTCTACTGGTTGGAGAGAGACAGAAGAGGAGCAGCTACATTTTCTTATCTGTGGTTCCTCATTTTAAAGCCCCAGAACATTCCTTCAGAGAATTGGGCTTTAGAAGCTCAACTATTTGAAGGGATTGGCTGAGGTGTGTTCAGCAGCTGTAAAAGGGAACAAGGTAGGAATAAGTGCCCTTAGTGAAAAGACTCTGTTGATCTCATGCCCATCCACAATGTTTGGGGTTTTCATCACTCCAGTGAACAAAGATTCGACATTAGATTATTTTATTTTATGCTTGGCGAATTTCCTTGGATCTGAGTCTGCAAACCCCCACTTACATCTTACTTCAAAACCAAGATTGCAATGAGAAGAAGAGATCTCTGTATTCTTCTTTTAAAGCCCTTTGTCAGTCATCAACCACTTTAAAATATTTGTGTTACAGATGAAACTTAAATTGATTTCTTTCTTCTCCCACCCCCACAGCTTTCTTAGGGATCTTTAGGACCTGAGATTAATTCTCATTCACTTTTGCTGTCCATATTGCTTCAAATATTTAACAATTCCCATCATCACACTTCTCAAATCTCCCTGCTTACCTAAGAAATGTTATCTGTTCCTTTGCTCTCTGTGATGTGCTTCAGTAAGGCTCTGCTTCTGTTTCTCCATCCAAAAAATTCATTCAAGAAGTCTTGAGACTCCTTATTCGCTATTAGATGCAGTTGCAGAAGAAATCAAGAAAAGTCATACCCAGTTTGAAAGAAGTTGCAAGAAAGAATGTAAACTGTGTTAGACTTAAGCATGAATTGAAGAAAGGCTTGGGGTGACAGGCAGGGGGTAAGAAATTAATTTTACTGTGTTAGTATTGGCTCCATAAATGTTGGATCTTTGCCACATAACTTTGATCTGAAATGCTGCATTGCTTAGGGGATCCATTTGATTATAGTATTTTCCTAGTGTAAGACTATATTTTTCTGTCCAACACAGCATTATTAAATAAAATGCATTTATTAGCCCATATAATAATAATAAAAAAATAATCAGTGTTTAATTGCCATGACTACCACAGAGCTACAATAGAAACCATATTACTCTATAGTTATCAATCTTTCTTGCATCCTGGCAGAAGAATTCCTTGTTCTTCAAAGATATTTCCTTGGAGTAAAATGATGGTCTTGGAAGTCACATCATGTCCTCTGGTACACAGATGCTGAGAACACACTATTTAGTTAGCAAAGGTTTTCTTTACCTTCAGTTGCCTTCAGTTTTCCTTAGCTCCTTGCAGCATGGAGAATAAAACTGCTCTTATTAGTAGATAAATAATATTTGCCTCATACAATGACAGGTGTAGGCCTGAAGTCCTGTTAGAAGAAGAATTCTTTCAGCCAAGGAAGGGGAGGATCAAGTTCTGCATTATAAAAAGATGGTCTGAAAACCAGAACATTGATCTAAAACTAGAATATTGCAACATCTTTTATCAGAGCTGTTTATTCTAATCTCATCTGATGCACTAGCTGGGATTTCAGTGCTGCACTTTTAAAATTACTGAACAATGTAGATAAAAATTACATGGAATGTGCAAGCAAGGGAGGATGGAAAGGGCAGTTCCCCACTGAAGTTCACATTTATTTGTCTTGACTGCATCTTTATATTGTATTGTACTTTAGGATTGTAATGCATACACGGAGTCAGGATATCTGTATTTACAACTCTGCATTCATAGACTACACTTGGATTAGCATTTGAGCAATCAAGATCGGAATATAACACAAAAAATATATATTTCTTTTATTTGTTTGAAAATTATGACCTGGAATTAAGTGCCTTTTCTTCCCTTTATTATGCTCACAATGTTTTTGTTGTGGCTGTGTGTTTTTGTCAGGGACATTAATGAGCTATCAATCACTTATGTAAGTCAGCAGAACAAAAGATCTGCTCTTTGCAAAGTTGAAGGATACTGCTTACAAATATCAGCTATTCAAATGAGATGCATTTATATTCAAACCTTAGGTGCATTGCTGCTTTCACAGCTGCTCATGCCTCTATCGATTTAAGTTTAATTTGTAACACACAAACGTTTTAAAGTGGATGATTGCTGAAGAGGGGCTTTAAAAACAGCCTCTGAGCACATTTTACACAGTTCACCTATCACACAGGGGTTCTCAGAATCAATTGTAGCAAGGGTCAAAGATCAGAACATTGGTGGGGGTTCAAGCATGGTTTCTAGTCTACATTCCCTCCTCAGAAAAATCCTGATTAAAACTAGTGAACTGTGGGGTCTAGATGAGCGAGTGAACATTTTTTAAATTATTTTGCTGACTTCTGAAATTAAATGTAGTATGTGAGAAGGGTCAATGCAGATTTGGAACGAGATTTTGCAGCGGAATGCTGAAATGTGTGATGTGCCTAAGCCTTGTATCAAACTGTGTCAAACTACCTAAGTGTTTAACTTTTCTATAACTTTTGGAGAGTGATCTTATATAAAACTAATTCTCAAAAGAAGGGTCTAGCCATATCAAGCTCAGAATGAGGGGGTTGCTGCTGTTCCCATTAGAGCAGCCTGGACAGAAGTTCAGAAACCTGTAATAATGCATGCATGTGTGTTGCATGGGCCTAATGCTTTAATTTACTCTTTGCCGTGAGCAGATTTACAAGGGGGCTTAGGATCTATAGCCCCTGCTCATTACTGCAGCCTTGTCTGGATCACATCCCAAACAAAAAAAGAAGGCAAAGCCCTTTGCATTTTGGCTGCACCAGATCCTGAATGCAGCCTTTTGTAACATCACTTGTAGCTCAGATGTTCTCTGTGCCCTGGCTTTCATCTCTACCTGGGAGATATCATTGTCTCAGATCTGTGTCCTTCATTTGCTGCATAACTTTGAAGAAACTGTATAATATAGCAGTGCTCAAACACAGATACTGACATTTAGGCCCCTTGAGAAATTGCCTAATTTTTCATGGTGCTATCAATTGATATCCTGAGGAACATGAGGTTTTGAATTGGGTGATTTGCTATTAATAGACAAGTTTGAAAGTGGGGGCTGCACATTCAGTGACTATGGCCTTGTAAGGATCAGCCTCTTTCTTAAAATTTTGTGGGAGTCAGGAGGAGAATGGAAATAGGCAACCTGCCTTTGTTGTGAAAATTTATATCTTTATTCTAGATAACATGGAAGTGTGCACATGGACAAAGCCTTTTCTGAGGACTCATTTAAGTAATACTTTATTTTCTCCATCAGTTTGCTGATGCATTCTGTCTTCCTTTTGTAAGTTGCCTCTGCATTTTGATCAGTCATGAGCAGATGAAGGGATTTTTGCATACACTGGCAGAAGTGATCTTTCCCAGGTGATTGTTTCAATGACACTCTTCCTTATACTGTGTCTCCACTTACCACAAAGCCTCCTCAGTAAATATTTATAAAGAAGGCCTTCAAAAAGGAGATTTGCTCCTACAGAAATATATTACTGCCCTGTAATTCTCTTTTAATCTCTCATGATGTCAGTGGTCATCAGATTTTGAGTGGACTGAGAGAGGTCAATTTATTGGATTATCCCCTGTGCTGGGCTTTGTTTGCAGTGTGCTTTTGGACTCTTAGCTACAGATTATGACAAGCTAAGTGAAGAAAACAATTCTGTAATTTGCAGTCGTTGCACATTTAAAATCCTATTTTAGATTTAGATAGAAGCCTTGCCTTGTAGCATTTTATGAGATAAGTGGGACCTTTCCAAGCTGATGAGAAGGTGGTGTTTGAAAATCCTGCATCTTCCTGTTACAGCTGAATTACAATTTGGTACCATTGCACTTTTTTCAGTTGCTCTGATGAAACTACAACACCAAATAGCCAGGATTGCTCATTCTCTTTTCATTTGGAAGTTCTGCTGCTTTGGGTCATGGAAATCTTTAAAGTCTGCCTATTGGGACAGGAACTATCACTTCTTTTGAGTCTAGAATTAAAACCACTAAACTGCTTTATCCTACCATTGAATACAAGGATTTAAATGTGAAGAACAGAGGAATAGCACCCTTTGGATTTGGATCCTCCCCTGACCTTGGGCCCAGCTGTACATTAGACATTTCTGTGAGTTACCACAAGAAAAAGAATGCAGCAAGTTTGAACATATTCCTCCTTGCTTGCTTTAGTAACACTGAGTGGAGTTTTATGAACAAATGATAGTGAGTCATGATAAGACAGCAAAACACCTTTTGTGAAAGTCCACATTGAAACCTGTACATTACCGTGATAATAAAGCCCTTTATGTGCTTCAATTATATTGTTAATCATCTGAATGTGTATAAGGTATGAAATCCAAGTGCTAAAAAATGCAGTTTATTCCTGAAACAGGACAGAGGCCACATAACCTAAGCTGGATCTTCAAGGAAAGGATGTCTTGGTTGTTTGAGAAGTTCACAGTGATGCTGTAAATGTGCTTTGCATGATTTCTATCTCTTTGCAATCCAGATTTAAAGACATTATTGTGTTAAATTATAGTGGTTTTACAGACTTTGAGAATGGAGAGTGGAGTCCTTGTGTGTAGCAACTGATTTTTTAAAATTTGGATTCCCTGAAAATGTCCGTATTTTCTGCACTTCATTTTTGTCCACAGTAATTTGAATGTCGTCCTTTGCCTGAAACTTTTGGAAGTCCAGAAGTCTAGCTGGAGCTGGATGCTGGAATACAAAGTGAGGAGCCTGTGTCCTGTGTCACAGACATGCTGAGCTGTGACTCTCTGTGGTGCTGCTACTCACCCACACTACTGAGCTTTTCCAGAAAGTCTTATGTCTTTTTTCTTCCTCCACAAATTTTAGTCTTTATTTCCACACTCCGTTCTGTAAATCTCCCAAGGAAGCTGCCAGTCAGACTGCACTGATGTCTTAGGAGCAAGCTCTGCCCAGGAGCACAATCTGAGAACTGGGCACTGCAATTTCAGAAGCTCAGATCTACAGTGGCTCCCTTGCAGTATGAATCACATCTATTTCCATCTACTCTTCCCTGCAGTGCTCCTTCTCAACAGAACTGCTGAGCTGTTCTGGGAATAACTGCTGTTGCTTAGCTTTAGGGGAAGGAGTTTCTCCCTTAACTTGCCTGGAAGAGCAGACATAAATTTGTCAGGGAGGTTAGATGAGTTTTGGCTGCAGCCTTTCTCATTAAATTGACTGATGTGACATCCATCCCCACCTCAGGCGTGGCTGCATGGCTGTGCAGCTCCAGCTCTCACACTGGGGCTGTGCCAGCTCTGGGAGAACACTACACAGGAATTGTTTTACTACTGTTTATGATTTGTGTTGAAGTAGCAGCAGGGGACCCAAGGCTCCCTGTGCTTTGCAGTGCCTGAGTGTGAAAGACAATCACTATTGCAGGGATCTTGCAGTCTCCACAGAAAACCTCGAGCTCTGGATGGTCTTGGCTCTTACTTCCTCTCTCTGGCAAAACTCCTGCTGAAATAATTTTGCCTTTGTGGATAATTTGGAAATGTTGAAGGAAGCCATAATAAGGGTATTTGCAGCTGGTGTTGTGAACATTAGAGAACTACCCACCTCTTTTAATGTTTATTTTCAGGTGTATTAATGTAAAATCTAAAAATACATATTAAGCACTGATATGATATTGATATGCATAAAAACAAAGTCTGTATCTCCAAAATTGTTACAGACTTGTGTCCCCAACAAAGTGAACAAAGTATAAGCCAGAGTCAGTTTTAAAGCCAAGTCTTTTCAAATTATTGGCCAGAACAGGTGTGAAAAGCATTAAGACAAATAGCCCAGTTGAATTTTCATAATGCACTGGGGTAGTTCTTAATGCATGCTTTTCAGTGAGACCTTGGCAGTGACCACAGCCAGACATCCCAACTCAGACCTTGTTAGTGCTGAGCTCAAAACCTTCTGGCTGCATAGCTGAATGTGAAGAAGCTTTTTGCAGTCTCTATTTCCTCACTCTTGCCCCTATTGTCTCCCACATGCTTTCATTGCTCAAATTTTAGCCTGCCAGACCTGAAATTACATACAAACACTTTGGGATTCAGGTGGCTTTCTCAGACAGCCCCACAATCACTGTCCTGCCTACATGTTCTGATAATGTGTAGGGCATTCCAGATCCTTCTCATGGCTAACAAACTCACTGGGCAAGGGCACGGTGTCTGAAGGAAGGTTGTCATTGACACTGCCCACACTCCAGCCTGGAAGAGAGGTTTGGTATCCCAGGAGGGGCTGTCAGCTGCTTGCAGCAGCGCTGTGTTTACAGGTGTGCATTCTCCTGGCCTTCATCTTTCCTCCACTGACTTCATTTGCCTCCTTGGATTTATATCTGCAAATATCAAAGAATACCTTTGGAACATGCCATCTGAATTCCACCCTCAGCATTTCTAGTTCAAAGTGCCGCAACTGTTTCTAAATATAACAACAGTACATTCCGAATTCACTTTATTTTCTCATGTTTATTTATCAATTCATGCCAAGAAACTACAGAAAAAGAGAATTAATGCATCATTTATGATTCTGACAAAATCCACCCTGCCTTGAAAAACAGGTCATTTACATTGCATTCCTGTTTCAAAATGATTTCTTTCTTTACTCTCATCTGTCAAAAGACATAAGAAAAAGTATTTCTGCTGTAGAACTAGTTACTTTAGTAAAAATAACACTTTGAAATGGTGTTAAATATTTGCTGGTTCAATCTCTTTTGATTGATTTTTATTTCTTTTCCAGACCTTTGGTGCTGATGATGTTGTGTGCACAAGAATTTATGTAAGAGAATAAAAGCATCAATTTACTTGTCATCTGGGATGAAGTGGAGAACTGTGAAAACCCCCAGTACAACGAGTATCTGTGTGTGCTGTTACTAAGGCAGTGTTGTATGTGACCGTGTGTGCTAGATCTGAACCCAGATCCTCTGTTAAGTGTATTTTGCTTTCAGTTTTCATTTCAGACACTATTCCTCTCCACTTTTATGCCATCAATTTTCATGTCTGCTTTGTATTTTGTAGTTGTCACTTGCTATGGTTTCCTCGGTTATTAAACGTATTGGGCATAACTCACAGCTGGTTGGGGGTGTTTTTAATTGAAAACCCAGCAGTGCTTTGGGTAGGACTGATGCACTTTTTACCCTCTGCTGAAGTCAGTGTGGAGTTCCTGTGCTGGTGGCAGGTCCTGTGCAGTCAGGGAACACCTCCTAGGGCAACACCAAGGGATGGAGAGCAAGTGGATGGCAAGGCCTTTCAAAGAGCTGCAGGCTGCTCTCTTGAACCCAGAGCTCTGCTTCTTTCCTTCTTTCTGTCCTCTCTCCTTCTTCCTCCTCTCTCTCTCACGTCCTCTCTTCCTCCCTTTTGAGGAATAATTCATGTGTGCTGTGATTGCTGGACTGGGGTTAAGCTGAACCAGACAAGACAAGGTGAGATCTCTCCCCTTTCCTGCTACAGGACAAATAACACCATGATCATGACTAATACTCATTGTCATCACACCCAAGCACCTCAGGCCTGATCAGAGTGCCAGAAGAATCTGACAGACTTTTTTGGCCATATAAAATTAAAGCTGAGGAATGCTGCTTTTCTCCTACCTTCTCTCCTGTGACAAAGAGAATTTCCAATGGCTTCACTCCCCCTCCATGTTACAACTCTCACTTCTGGTGATTCAACCTTTAATTCTTCGAGCAACTAAGTGTTTCACAAACCAGGGCCATAGTTCAAGAATTAAAAACCCCCCACATTTAATGTATTTATTCTGGCTCAGAGTTCTGGCCACAGCACTATCAAGTATTAGATTCAAACTGAGCAGACATTCCACTAATGAACCAGATAATCTTCAGTTCTTCAGCCTTGGAAATGTCTGGAGATTGAGACTAGGAGCACTTATTTCACTGCAATGTCCAATATTATCTAACCAGCTTTTATCTTTGCAAGAGTAATTTTTCTGCTCCACGTCGCACAGTAATATAAGATTTTTAAGAGGTTCAATGTTAGCAGAATATATGTCCTGTTCACTGGATTCTGCTTACTACTCTCAACAGGAACATAGGACCAAAACTTACTCATCTTGAGCATTCATGAAAAATGACTCTCTCTCTTCATCCCTCACATAGCTATGCAGAGAAATCCCCTTTGATAGGATTGCTGAGCTGCCATGAAGAAATCAGCCAGCTGTTGTGTTTATTGCAATGTGGCCTACAGAAGCACAACAGGAGAGAAACATGCAGTGTTTTCTGTCTCCTCTGCTCTGACAGGTCATGCTTGCTTTCTCTGCCATCAGCACTCAAGATACCACATTGCAGCTGAAAGGAGCAATCTGAAAGGAGGGTTCTTTTCTTCCACACTCTAACCTTAAGCCAAATCCTGTTTCTGAGACCTTAGTTCTATTGGTATCAATTAAATAGAGTGCATGCTGGCCAACACTGAGGCAGGGGCTGAAATTAGTTCATTGAGGTTTGGAAAAAGATAGAAAAGAAAGATAGATCCCTGTCTTCCTCCCTCTTGTTTTCGTTCTTATGCTACCCCCCTGTAAGAACAAAACCAAGAGAGAGGAAGACAGAGATCTATCTTTATTTTCTATCATCTTTTAAGATTCAAATTAAACTAGTTGGGTGTTTTGTTATAAACAAGTTCCACTTCAGGAGTATCTGGATCTGCTAGTGCAATCAGCTGTGCCAAAGGGACTCCACAAAAAAGTGCCAGGCTTTGAGCTCGCTCAAAGCTGCTCAGGGATGCAGACAAGACTGTCTTGCCACATCAAGGCTGAGCAGTCAATAACACTGTGTTGCAGCACATATTGGCACAAGTCATATCCCAGAGCACCAGGAGCCCACAAAGGCTTTGCCTCCACCACCAAGAAGTGGTGTGGTGGATGTAGAGGATGGTACAAGCTGAAGAGGCAAGTTGTAGAGACAAAGCCAGTGAGTAGCAGGGCTGTTTTGCCATTCCAAGACAAATTGCCCCTCTTAGCAATTACCTTTTCCACCTGTGTCTAAAACAGCCCTAATGCCCAGTTTGTGAGGGTTAGCAAGGCATTGGCATGGGCCTCAAACTGTCAAAGGCCAGCGAGTGCATTTAATGGAAGTAGCGATTTCTGTGTTTCTCTTCTAAGAAGGCTCAAGCTAAGCTGTTGTGCTGCTCAAGCAAATGTCCTTCAGAAAACTTTCCCAAAGTTTCCCAAAAACTGGAAAATCCCAAATCAGGTTTCCATCCAGTTGGCAACTACTATCCAAGTAGTAAAGCATGAGCTATGTAACAAGCTTGTAGGAGTTATGATTAAAAACAGGCTCTGGAGACGTGAGCAACCCTGAATAACTGGGAACTTTCTTCTCACAGGCTTGAAGCTGTTCTCCTAAGCTTCATTTGCAGTCTGGCATGACAGAAGTTCCTTTCTTTAATAATTTCAGTGTGGAAGCTTTACCACTTGACTTTTGTGAAGTTATAATAAACTTACTAGTGCATGGGTAAATTCCTATGAACAGAGACTAGAACTGGTCCAGGGTGTTAGTTTTATGGCTCATTGTTGAAAGTGCAAGGGCCAAATTGCATTTTGTGAGTCCTCTTGGATTTAAAAGCCTTCAAATCTAGGCAGTAAAGGATTTGGAGTGAATTTATTGGCCAAAAGCCTTGGAGTTGTCTCCTGCTTTTTTTTTTTTCATTGCTGAGATTAAGCTCCTTTGGGAACATGGATGTTGAATAATGCCATTGCAGCCAACAGTGTTATCCAATTTTTGTGTAAAAAGTAATGAATTCACATGAACACACACACCCCTAGATGAGGTGATGGAAGCAGAGTAGAGTTACTGTATTGTGTTGCATCCACAAAAATTAAGTTTCGTGATGTCTGAGTGTTAAATGGTTCCTTAGCAGAATGGGGTCCTGGGAGCTTCAGGCAGCTGCTCTCTGCACACAGGAGGGAGGGACTTCTATAGGCAAAGGTGCCTAAAAAACCAAAGGACAATGGAGCACCTGAGGGTTACATAAGTGGTTTGTTGATTATTGATAGCATATGGATGTCTGAAAAAGGCATCAGGGATCAGGGATTTCACAGATATTGTCTTCCCAATTCAATTCAAAGTGACACTGTCTGTGGCTCAGTTCAGTTGCTCAAGCAGGGACAGAGCCTGGCTCACAGTTACCTGTATCAGTGGGCAAGCAGAAGCTTCCCCTCATGCTTCTGTGTTCTAAGCAACACTTTTGTCACTTGGGCTGGAAACCCTCTGTGGTTCTAAGCACTGACTGGTGACAAACATGGCCCAGCTCCATCTGGATGGCTGCTGATTGACCACTGGATGCATAAGCACCAACCCCCATCTGCTGTCTTGCACATCCCTGTGCCCTACAAGCCAAACTCCTGAGCTCTGCAGGATGATGCTGATGGCCAAAGGACTTCTGACCATAGAAATGAATGCATGAGGGAACTTTCCTTGTGAGTGTATTACGTACTGCTGTTTATGTTTGAGAGCATTTCTCCACACAAAGGCAGCAGAATACAGCCAGCTAAGACGGTGAAAATTCTTCCTCCTTGAAGTTTAAAGGCTTTGTCTTGCCATTGTCTGAACAGTCCTTGAATGGATACAGTACAAGTGAGTATTCAGTATTATGCCTAAACGTAACTTTCTACAGCTGTTTTAGATATGCTCTGTATCCAAGACATCTGCACAAAGCAGGATCTCCAGGGAAGCTGTACCTTTCTTTGGAAGGACAGCAGGAGACCAGGGACAAAGCCTGAGGACATCACAACTGGGGTGGCTGTGACTGGGCAAGTGACTGCCAGCCCCCGTCCCTGCAGCCTTGGCACTGAGCACTGCCCAGGCCATGCTGATAAGCAACTGCTACAACGAGACAAAGAAAGGGTTCTAGGGGTATCTGCAGCAACGTGGCACATGGGGAACATCTCACAACAACAATTCTAGCCCACAGGAGTGGAACACTAGGATCCAGTGGCCAATTCTCTGCCCTAAGGCAAGAAGAGTTCATTTCAGGATTTTCCTTTGATTTTCTATACTTTATTCTTAAGCTGCTTTCATAAAACATTTATTGTTTTTCTTCAGGAAAAATAAACATCCGAACCAGTAAACAGATCAGACAGTGAGGCTGGAATCAAAATAATCCACAGTGGGAGACTCAAAATACGAAAAGAATTCTCAGCAGGAATGTGACACTGCATTGAATAGTTCTGTTCACAGATATCTGTCTCACCAGCTCTTTTTGTGTGGATCAGCGCTATCCCACTGCGTGTTGTATGTTCTGAAGACCTAGTGCTGCTTTAGCTCAAGTGATCATTTCTTTCACACTTGAGTGCAAAGGGAACATTTCTGCTAACAGGAAGCCCCAAATCCCACATGGCTACAGAATCCAGAGTCTTTGAATATTTTTAAAATACATGCTCTCTGAGCACTGCCATGTCAGAAGTGGGACAATCTGATGCTCTGCCGACGTGATTTGTGGCAAGCACACAGTTCTTTGGCCATGGTCTCAGAACAAAGAGGAACAAGGCAGCTAAACTCTTTTACAAGCTTGAGTAAGATTTGCCATTAGAATTTGCTGTATGGTCACACACTGCAACCAGAAAAGGAGATGGTGAGGCTTGAAATGGTTTCTGCAGCAGACAATACCACAGTCTTCTGCCAGATACTGCTCTCTCCTGCAAAAACCAGTGGCTCATGAGGAGAGGCAGTTCAGTTGCTCAAGCAGAAAGGATGTGACAGCCTAGGCGACTGTCTGAACTACAGATTTCTTAAAAGCCCTGCAGATAATTATCTCAACGTTAATCTTCACAGGATGTTCATGTGGAGCTGGAGGACTGATTTCATCATAAGTCTGATGAGTTCACAGAAAGTTTTCAAGGTGCTGAAGCTTTTGTGTCTAAGTAGCTGCTGGTGGTGGGAGATAAAGGTGCAATTGGAGCTGTAGTGTTCTTACAGAATTGCAGATAGGAACAGCTGTAGTGGGGCAGTGTAAAGGTCCTCTCTCCTCCAGAATTCAGTGCCTAAGACTTTTCCCTGAGACTTCTGGGGGCCTGCATATCAAAGCTACTCAGAAAGATCTTTTGAGCACTAATATATAGTCCATGTCAGTGCTGAGATTCTGCTGCTTTTAAGATGCTGATGATTGCTGAAGCTATTGCTTTCCATTTCTCTTGCTGTAGCTGGGAGATTTTTAAATTGTTCCATATGTGGAACTTTGTGTAGACCTGACACTATGCCATAATGATGCGTAGTGAGTCTGGAACATCTAAATAATGATATTAATTTGCATGATCCTCCGTAGGGTGTGCCAGGACATCAGCAGTGACTGCAGTGAGAAAGCCTGTCTCTGAAGGAAGCACCTAATAACTCTTTTTGCAGGAGTTTTTAACACTGAGCTTAGGCATGTGGCAAGGCCTGAGACTGGGAACATATTGCAGTTATTATGGAGCTTGAAGTCCAAGTTCCTTTTAAGACACGTCACTAGTAATGTGTTTTAATCAGAAGGATTTTAGTGAAGTAAATTGGAAGCATCTGGACCTGACTGGTATCCTGTTCTTTCAAGTGTGATTTACTCCATAATTCTTTTAATGAACTGAATATCAATACTATCTGATGAACAGGAAGAAGAAACAGCAAGGATCTGTAATGTTTTCCATTACAGGTTATACATTTCCAGTACAGGCTATACAGAAATGTTGCTGTTGTTGATTTTGTTGCAGCAACAAAAGAAATCTTTAATACAGGTCACAGGGCAGCTATGGGAATGGTCAGAGTGCTGTAAAAGGATCTTTTTCATGGATAGAGCTTTCTTCCTTGCCATTGTTCAAGTAACAGGAGAATTAGTTAATCCACTGGTTTGCTGCCAATATTTCATCCTGCTGGAAAAATACCTAAGAATATAATCCAGGACTTGGGATGGGGGACACCTTGCAATGTTTCTCCTGACCTCATAGTCAGGGTCCCAGGTGGTATGGGCACAAAACTGTGTTTTCAAGAAAGGGAAGGAGGAGGCAAGAGAGGTGTAGTGTGTGTTTGTCTGTGTGAAATAGCCATCATGCCACAGGACCTGATTTTCACACAGCTCTAGTAGCCCTAGCTAACCATGAACCTAGCGCTTGCTTGCTTTTCTTTCCGTTCTTTGGAAAGTGACCCATTTTGTTCCAAAGTTACTCACTTCTCCCTGACTGAAAGATAGAGAGATGGCACTACTGAAAGACCTCCTCCCAGTCTTGAGAAACCGGGCTGAAATACAATGAGACATGTACAGGTGACACAGTTTTAGTGACAGAAGGAACACTGGACACTCCTGCAGGTAGGGTGAATGGTGCTATGAAATGAATCATTCCATTATTCTCCCAAAGCTTTTTGATTTTGCTGTGGGGGTTGACACTGTGGCACACAAGATTTTCCATGTGAACACAAATAGCTCTTTCCCCTCTCACCAGGGCTAGCACTTAGTGTGTTAGTATGGCAGTATATCAAAGTCTAATAAATCTCAAATATAATACTTGGAACCATAGAAGGATCTCAGCATAAAGCCCTGTGTCTGTTCCAAGATAGGGAGGAGGAGGAGGAGAGAAAGAGAATTTATAACTTTTTTTATAACTTCTTTCCTTCTTGATTTTGGCTGAGAAACAACATTTAAGAAAGGGTTTGGATACTTTGCCATAATTAAAAGCCTGGGAAGAACTTCTTTGTAGGCTTTTTAACTTACAAGCATTTGAACAAATTGTTGTATAGCTCCCTAAACTGTTTGACATTTGCTTTTGTTAGGGCAAATTATGGCTACATCTACTTCTGACCCGGATATTTTTTGAAAGAGTAAGTTGCTTCTACTAAGTTTAAACAATTGGATGTGCTAAATGCTTGTAATAAGTGCAGTGGCCTGTTAAATTAAGCCTGAATTTATTCAGAATATGTTAATTTTATGAACACTTTTGAATAAGTAATTATCATTTTGCCTGAAGCCTGTCATTTGAATGCTGCAATAATTAGGGTGCCCATTAGCTGGATTTCATCATTTAATAACACAAAGTAAATACAGAGGGAAATTGAGGAGAGAAAGTTGGTATGTTGAAGAAGAAGATGTTGGGATAAGAATTTAAAATTCATTTCTCTATAAGCTAGACAGGAGTTAACTGTTAAGTTTCTGGAGCCGATTCAAGAGAGCCGCGGTGCCGGCGTTCCTGTGGCAGGCAGCAGCGTCACAGCTGGGTGGCTGGAGGCAGGGGCGGCCCCTGGGGATGGCAGGGGGCCACCACTCTCTGTCCTGGGCACAGCACCAGCCTCTCATGGCAGCCCCATAACATGCAGCTGGTGAAGAGAACAGTTCTCATAGCTGGTCCTAAACAGGAGATCAAGGAAAAGATAAGAACCTACAAACACCACGGTGCTCAGCAGCTGGGAATAGTGGGAATCTCCCCCTCACTCAGCAGTCCTGGAGGGACATAATCACCCTGTTGTACTGCACTCTGGGCAGCAATTTTAAACTTATTCCTATGAAGTTGCATTGTTGCTTTGCAAGAATTTTATTGCCATAGTTACCCACATATATGTAAAGGTGCTTTTTAAAATGAAGTTTTCTCTCTGTAGTTTGGACAGAGGTTCCCAGTGGAATCCACTGAGTTTCTGCCCTGTCCAGAGTTTAACAGAAGACGGAAGGAGCTAGCTGGCTTTGGAGGGTTATCCATGGCAACAAAATGTGAGAAGGGCTCATGGAGAAACAGGGATGCAATACACAGAGCCAGTGCCTTTCAGCAGCCCAAAACTTGCTTTTGGTGAAGGAAGCAGCTCTTGCTCCTCCTCTGCCCCTGCCTGAACAGAGTCAAGATATGCCTTTCTGGCCGAGTCAAGGAATGAGGCTCAGGAATGGAGGAGATGAGAGGAAGGTGAACGGTCAGGAATTGCAGCCATGAACAGAGGGTGTTTGTGTGGAATACACTTTTAACCCTTCAAAATAGATGCAAGGATGTCCTTACATTTAAGGATATCTTACACAGCTTTTTCACTGCACCTAGATGAGGTTTCAGTCCTGCAAGTTGTGTTCAGTGCTGCTCACTGACAGGAAGATGGTTCCCTGCACAAAGCTGCCCAGCGCACACACACTTCAGCATTAGGAGATCTCAGTGCAAGGCTGCTCAGGGAAACTATGGGTGTAGGCATAAAGGATTTATTTCAAAGTCCATTTGGAGAGTGCCAGCTGCATTTCTAACTCTAAAAATAGCAACAGTGTTTGTCTTATATGTGACTTTTAGGACATAATTTGTCCTATATTGGTATAACTACTGTCTTCTCATGCATAGTGTTGCAAGAATAGCCAGAAGGCATTCAGCCTCCATGAGCCTTCACCAGAGATGTTTTCTCCACAACACATGGCAAAGTCCTCTATTGTTTCTGGAAATCTTTGTAGCTTGAATGCATTATTCTGCTGTCTTGTCTTCCATGTGCATGATAAACTGGGCATTCTTGTCTATTGTTTTATGAAACTGTGGCTAAGAAAATGAAATGGCCTTTTATTTTATTTAGGCAGCAAAGTGATTTATGAAAAAACACATCCACTTCCCTGATGGAAAGTCCATGTGTGCTTTAAGCCCCCAAATGGACTGGGCTGAGGCCGTGCCTTTGCCATAGTTGTTGCCATTGGTATTACTGGAGTGCACAGGAGGGCACAGAGCCCCTCCACTGCCCACAACTCCACTGTGCTGTATGCTGAACAAAGATGGTTTGAGGCCCTCCTAAGCTTCAGCCTTTGTAAACACTCTGGGACAATAGTCCTGGGGACAGAAAGTCACACTCCTCTTCCCCATGGGGTTCAAATGATCCACACGGAGGTTGTCATCTCTTGAATTTCAGTGGTGAGCTGGAGGGAAAGGAGGGGGATTTAAGCAGCACAGAAAAATCATTCACACAGCCTTGCTTCAGTGCCTCCCCTCTCAGCTCTACCCAGAGCAAGGCTTCTCCAGAGCCACACCATTTTCACTTCACCAGGTTTTTGGCCTCAGTCTGTGTCTGGGAAACATTGCCCCATCTGTTGGGGTGTGTGTGTCTCAGGCAACTCTCACTTGCATGAAATGAAGCTGTGCTCAGCTTTATCTGCAGTTACAGCTGGGTGCATCCACCTTAGTTGGCAGCCATTGGCTGAGGTTGGCTGAGCCTCTTGGCTTCATCTGGTGAAAGGTAAATGACTGAAAGGATGAAAACAGGTTTTTTAATTGCCAAGCCACTTGAATCAATAGGGAACTCTGCCTGCTACTACGAGTGGTCTCCATGGACCCCACATGAAAGATGAAGGCAGCTGTGACCATGCTTCATCACCCTTGCCTCAATCAATAGCTACCAGCTTTTGAGGTCCCAAAAGGTGTGAGTAAATCTCTGCTGCACAAAGTTAGCGTTTCCTAGCATATAGCCCATTGTCCTGACTGAAAGGATCTAAAAGCCCTTATTCTGTGAGAGTTAATGACCAGATGTCCCTGCAAGGAACCCCATCAGCCCTGGGCCTCAGTGCCAGAAAATACTACAGCTGATTTCATTTCCCTTTGCACCCATGTTGCAGCTTCGGTGGCAGCGTGAAGCACTTCACTGTGTGTGCAGGGATAATCCCAGTGATGTCCTGGGAGAGGACTGGAAAGAGGCTGGTGTTTTTCTATTATGTTGCTCAGTCTATGAGAGGATGATTCAGAGGGATGCAAACTCCCATCCTTCCACAGCTGAGGGTGTGGTAGTGCATGGTTCAAGTCCATAAGTGTGGCACTTTCTCTGCAGCAGTCCCTCTTATGGAGTGAGTGCTTGTGTAAATGTGGCAGTGGCAGAATCAGAATCAGAATCAGAATCAGACTGTCCCCTTATAACAGCAATGCTTTAATAATGCCTGAACATGACAATTGCACTGTCTGTGTAAAAACAATAAGGACAAGTTCATGGACTGCAGCAGTAGATGCTTCAGCACCTTTAACAGGAAAGGAATGGGCACTGTAGTTTGGAGAAATAAATAAACAGAGAAAAAGTTGCCTCATAGGGTGTAGGTATATGACACATTTAGGAGACTAATATTGATCCATTGTTCTCAAAGGGCCATTTCAATGTCACCATTGTCACCCAGAAATCTAAGAGTACATTCTTTAACTTAAAAGAGCTCTCTGAGTAGCTGCCTTTCTTGTACTTTTCTTTCACTCTGTCTCATTGTTGATCCCAGAGCTCTGGAGGCTGTGAGAATGCTTCACTTCAAGGAAAACACTGACACTGGTATCCTGCTCTCCACATGGTGTATTATTGACAGTACAACTGCATAAGGAATTTAGTAGCACAGTATAACCAGGGTATGTGGTAATTACTGGAGCTTCATTATTAGTCTTATGGCATGTTTTTAAAGTTATTAATTAAAGCTTTTATCTTCCTTTGCACATTTAGAATTTTGAAAAAAGATTTGATACCATTAATAAATCTTTAGTCCTTGTAGCCAGCAGCAGCTTAGATTTTGGAGAAAGAAAAGCCCTGGAAGTTCCTTCCAGGCAGTTGTGCCTTGCAGGTGAGCCTGTGTGCAAGCACAGATCATTAAGGATTTGCTGCTCTGGGATGGAGGCAGAAATAAACTTACATATGCACAGAATATGGAGCACAGATCAATCCAGCCATGATTCAGTCTGAGTGCAAGATTAGTTTCTTTTGAAATGCCATCAGAAAGCATTTGCTCAAAATGTAGGTCACAGCAACAAAGGCTGTGGGAGGGATTGACTGAAGGCAAAAGGAGTGAAGCTGAAATTGCCTATGTTCAACAGCTGTCTAAGTCTAAGCCAGATGTTTGCAACATTAAATATTCTGTGGCAACAGAGGTTTGTAGCAATGTAGACCCTACAGTGGGAAGAAATTGAATTGTGCATTTCTGTAAGTCCACACAGTGACTTCATAACTCTCTTACTTGTGCTATTGCTAAAAGTCTGCTTCTCTTCATGCTAAAAGTGTGCCAAACAGTCATTTTCACAGCTAGCTCATATTAAGTTTTTTCTAGTGCCTCCTTCCTTGCCCTGAATAAAATAATTGCTCTTTGAGCTCAGTACCTGAACCAAACATTGAAAGAGATTAAGATGACCAGCCAGTACCTGAACCAAACATTGAAACAGATTAACATGATCAGCAGATGACGGGAAACAGAAAATGCAGCTAGACTCACTCCACATAAACAAATATTTTGAGGTGCACTGCTCAGGCAAACTGATTAGTTTGCCAGCTGTAGGTAGAGCTACAGAGGAAATTAAAAAGGTGGAGTATGCTGAAAACTGCAGAGGGAAAGAAACTGCAGCAGGGTACACTGATTCATAATGCAGCAGGGAAAGAATGAGGTTTAGACATGAATCTGCTGGGTTTTAGGATTCTTGCTTCTTTGAGAGACAGTCTGTCTGTGAGACACTTTCTATACTGTCACGCCAGCAGTGGAGCGGAAACTTCTTTTTTTAACAGGCAGGAGGAGGGGGAAAAGCCCTGCATAAAGCCCAAGCTCCCATAAGTGGAAAATATCATATGTACCTTTTTAAAATCCTTCAGGATGCAGCTGCAGATAATGAAGACAAATGATTCCTTCAAAATAAAGATAATAATGGAAACAGGCTCTGCCTAGAATTCACCTCAGCTTTAGATTCTGATGGCAACAAAGGTAAGAATATAAAGGAGCCTATTAATACAGTAAGAGCCAGAAACAGACTAAAACTGCAAGGATGAAGGGTTACTTAAAATCTCCAAGAGATGTATACAAAAGACTCTGAAGCAGGAAATCATCACTGAGATCATGACAGCATGAGCAGTCATGATGAATATCAGAAATACTTTATGACCTACCTTTATTTGCAGATAGAAGGAGTACCATCTCTAGCGCCCTCTGCAAAATGAGATATTTCAGCAAAGAGCATTAAGTGGAAAACAATAAGAATGTTTTCAGAAACACACTTCTTTCTGTCAAGAAACATCAGTCAGGCCTTAAACTTCTCCTATCAGCAAGGAAGATTAACTATGAAAACTCAGTAGGTTTAGGGTAGTATTTCTACTGAAAAATCAGCCAATTACAGAAAACATCCCAGTAATTTTGGCACTCAACAGTGTTACAAGAGACACAGGAAAGTTTGTTCCAAATTCCTCTTCCTGTTTAGATGATGCCATGAGTTTCAGTCAGATGATATAGAAAATGCCTGCTTTTGATAAGAGCTTTTTGGCAGCCTGGAGATTCTCCTAATCCCTGAAAGTGATGAAAATGTCTGAGAGAAAGAAATCTAAACTATATGCACTTCTAAAACAGAATACTGGTCACCTTATCAGTTCACACTTAATGCTATCTGATAACACAGGAAAGCTGGAGTGTCTTTTTGTGTTACTTCCTCTGAGTTTTAAGAAAATTTAAATTAAACTAAATAGAAAAAAACCCACATTTTGAGCCAAAAAGGGAACTGAGAAAATTCAAGGATGGGGTGAACCATCTGGGGAAGTAGGAAGCCTGGCTCATTTCTGTGGAACTCCTCACAGCATTCCTGGATGATAAGGCAGGAACTGAGCCCTGGTGAACCCTGAGCTGCAGGGCAGGCCTGCTCTATGTACAAAACATACCAAGCTGTCACTAAGGTCTGGTATAACAAGGCTGTAGGTGTAATGGACACGCACCATTGGGATAGCTGTACTTAGAGATCAGTGCTGAAGAGCAGCTGGCAGCTTGTATTAATAAGGTTTAATCTGTTATCCAAGGAGAATGTACATATATCACAGGAGCCTGTGACCTCCCAGAGGGAGACCGACTGCCAACTTCACTAGGATGGGTTAGAAATTCGGCCCTTCAAGGCCTCTCCTCTACTGATTAATCATTTTAATCATTTACTTTTGAGAATCTATTTCACACCTGACCTTCAAACCTCAGCCTGCACCTTTTTAAATTTGCCCTGTTGGCTCTCTTAGGCTTTCACACATTTGCAAAACCCCCCAGAACCACAGTATCACCCGTCCTTAGAAAACCTGCTTGTACCAAGCAGTGGCACACAGGGCAGTGCTGTGGAGGCAGAAGGGCTCCTGATGGTCACTGGTACTCTGAGCTCCCTGCCAGGTATCAGATGCTGAGGCCATTGCAGCAGGAGCAGTCTCTGTCCCATGTGCACAGTCCATGTTACAGGGGGCTCTGGGGCTGGAGGCAGCAGTACATTTCTGCTAAACAGAAAAATACTGCTAAGAGAACAAAGACTTTCAACTGTGATTAACATTTTATTGCCTGGGCGGTGGGTATCAAAGGGCTTTTTGGCTCTTCTGGAGCCACTTCAGTCCAGTTGGATTAAAATCAGCACAGCTGTTCCCCAACTGACTTTAAAAATGCTTCCAGTAAATGCCACTTCCTGCTGTTGCTGTCCCTCCTTCTGGAAGCTGCATCATCCTGCTTAGCTTAGCTCAAATGCCTGCTCTTCTACTCCCTCCTCCCCCTCCTCTTCCTCCTCCTTCCCTGTGTGTTTGCTTTAGACCCAACAGTCTCCATCCCTATATCCCCTGCGCTTCCCAGCAACAACATTGATGAGTGGGATGGTGGGGGTTACTAATAAGGAAATGGAATTGCTCACAAGAACAAGGGGGCTGTGAGTGTGAGAGATGCCAGGTTACTCCTGCTCTGCTCTCCCCTCTACACTGGGCTTGGGCACCAGGACTGGATGCTCTCCTTGGCTCTGCCTGCACTGATAGACAGGTGAGCTCTGCTGGAGCCAGCAAACCCCCTGTGTGCCAGGGAGCTGCTCAGCAGAGGCAGGACACCTACTTCCTTGGACATGCCATGTGGAGGTGAAACTTTCAGATAGTGAGGAGTATAAAACCAGCAATAACAGGTGTTTCTGCCTCTGCTGTGGATAAAGGGGTGCAGTCATCTCTGGCAGCAAAGTAGGGATGAAGAGGGGCAGGAAGACTCTAACTGCACTTGGAAAAGAATGTAAATTTAAAAGAAAATAGTTCACAGTGTCTCTGCAGAAGAAGCCAAGCCAGAAGAAGTGGAGCAGCTCCTCTTCTGTTAAAAAACTGCAGATGGGTGATCCCAGTGGGATGCTGAACAACAGAGTAACAAAAGCAGGGTTCAGAGTTGTCTAAGCTCCTTTGATATCTCTCTAATGTGCTGCCGTGCTCCAGCCTAGATTTCACTCCATCCCTAGGATGCAGATGCCATCTGCAGGAGCCACTCGATCGACACACTACAATAGCTGTGAAGGGAAGATCTAATTCTAATAGTCAAAGAGATGACAGAAGAGAGACTCCACCTGCCTCTCTGCCTGCACCCAGGAAGGAAGCACAGCCCCTTTTTGTAGAGAAAACTGCCATGGTGGGTGGCATGAAAACCACCTCTCTCAGCCAGGGTCCAGGGGTGGGGGAGATTAGTTTGCTCAGGCACCCTGCCTATTTTAGGGTGTAAGTTGAAAGTCTCTCCTTGTACAGATGAGGGCTTGCCACCTCCAGAAGAAGTGTGTTTGACAGTATTTAGGCAGAAAGGTTGGGGTTGTCTGCTCCCACAGCAGATTTCTCTCCCAGTATCCCTCATAGGTCTATGGGACTCTTACCCAGTGCTGACTTGAGGACCATTTTCTCAGACAGAGGATACAATTCCTGGCTCACACTGTTGGCAGTTTGTAGGAAGGAGGGTTATGGTTTTGAGTGGTCATTAGCTTCAGGAATTGGGGATTATCTTGCTAAAAGCCTCAAACGCTTCACTATATTAAGAAGTCCTGAGTACACCTCCAACACCTCTCTGTCCTTTGGGTCACAATGACTGAGCTCAAAGCACAACTTGCTGCAAGCCACATCCCAGGGCTCCAGAAAACAAACACAGGAAGTGGCTCCACTGCTGTGGAGGTTTCCATGGATGACTGAGGACTGTCAGGTGTGGATGAGCTGTCATCATATTAGAAGCAGTTATTAGCAATCAGGAGTTAAAAGGAGTTTTAACACCATCCATACTTCCCTTGTGCACTAGAGAATTGCAGTGCCTGGTGCTGAAGGATGTTACTTAATGATTGTTCTTGCCAGCTGTCACTAAATCCCCCAAATTTCTTTCTTGTGGATGAATGCAGTGTGTTCCCTGCTGCCATCCCTCCATGAGGGGATGGAGCT
Source organism: Zonotrichia leucophrys gambelii (assembly GCF_028769735.1). NCBI lineage: Eukaryota > Metazoa > Chordata > Aves > Passeriformes > Passerellidae > Zonotrichia > Zonotrichia leucophrys. Next base: position 4,894,135 of record NC_088180.1, on the reverse strand, counting down.
CATGGCCTCTGCAGCTGGGATACACCCAGCAGTGGTGCCCAGCATTCCACCTCTGCCCCAAACCTCGCCCCCTGTGTCACCTTCTTCCCTGCAGGTGTGAGAAAAGCCTCTAGTGGTACTTGCCTAATGGAGCCTTCTCCTGCAGTGAGTGAGGAAAGAAAGCAATTTGGCTCCCCAGGGCGTGTCTGAGCACATGGCAGGTGACCACTACCTTCCTGAGAAGGAAAACAATTGTTCCCAGAGGCCAGCAGTGCCTGAGCTTGCAAAAAATCCTGAAGTAAGAGAGCTGAACTGTGCCTCCCATCTCCCTTTCCAGCAGCGTTGAGGAAAGAAGGCAACAGATGCCATCCATTTAAAACAAGCATGTCAGTAACAACCACAGCCTGAACCAAACCAGATGTGATCTCTAGGGCTGTTAAGCCTGACACTGCACAGACTGCTCCAAGAGCTGGGCAGTGTAGCTTGAGGCTCCCCAGTTGCTTGTTGCACTTCCTGGAATGAAGACCTCAGACTCTCAACTCAGAGTTCAATTGATCTGCCATCAGCACAAAAGAGTCCTTCTTCTTCCTGACATCCCTGGGAAAAGACTTTGCACTCACTTAGACTCTGTTGAGTAACTAGAAAAGGCAAAGTTTCAAGCTCCCTAATGACACAGGAGGCCCAACAGTGCTGCAACGTGAAAATAGGTGCCTGGTTTCAGATTAGCAAAGGTTCACCAAACTACTCCTCTATTCCATGATGTAATTGGAAGTAAGCACGTTTACTGAATTTCACTTTTGGTCCTAATGAACTCTTCACAGCAAGGCTGTTCCCCCAAACACAGTTTCTTCAGGATCCTGTACACAAGCACTTCTCTCACATGTGAAAATCATCTTGAGTACCTTTCCTCCACCTGGAGAATAAAATGTACTGAGCTCAAGTAATAAATTTTGAAAAGCAGCTTCCACGATACTTGAACCTGTTCATACATCCAACTTAAGAACAGTTCATGTGCTATCTCTAGATATTCACGAGACAGCATCATCATCTGATTTTCTAAGAGTCTGCTGAATGCTAGGGAGGGACTTTTAGAGGGGTGTTAGAGTTGTGTACTTCTGTTTAAATGGCAGCTCTAGTAAGAAAAGACTGATTTTTTAATTTGTGTCAGCATTTTAGTTGAAAAATTATGACAGAAACTTGAATTGCCAGCAGTGAATCAATTAGTAAACACCAGTGTGAGACAACAAATAGTCCAGGTATGAGAAATCTAGGTAGTGTTATTTCTTAGTGGAACCTTAGCATGAGTAAGGAACCTGACTTTTAGTGTCTTTCATGACATGGGCTCAGACAGCACAGACCTGTTGCCATACCCTTGTGTCAAGAAGAAATGCTTTTTCCTCTGGCAAATATGAATCTACTTACTTTAACATAAGGGACAAAAAAGCAAAGCTTACATTCATATTCTTGAAGATAACATGGTAGCACTGAGGATACTGTATTCAAAAAAATTAATTTACAGAAACAAAGATTGCATCTCAGACCATGTGGTGTCAAAACTAAATATTCAGTCATGTTCCTACTGAAGTATCCAGTCTGCCATGTTCTCAGTTTACAGCCTAATTCCCGTGGCTTTGCTGCTGTGGCACGACACAGGAGAAGGTGACCACTTGATTTTCTTCTTACAAATTGTGCAATCTGAATTTTACAAACCCTTTCTTTCAGTTTGTTACTGAAATATGACAAAGTCAAAATATCTTTGTGATATTTTCAATCAGCTGCCCTAACTTTGATTATGCATAGATTGCTGTGTATCTTACCTGCTCTGTACCTTCACCTGTGGATTTTAGACTCAATTGATTGGACTGACCTAAATTTCTTAAATATTCTAAAGAGGTTTCCCAAATTTTCTTTCTAAACCTCATGTATTCATTCAGTTAGAATAAAACCAGGCTGCTGTGTTATTTTTTCCATCGATGGGTAGTTAGGAACAGTTTTACTCCCTTCTTCTGAAGATCTCTCACTGCCTCACAAGAACAGTGTAAGATTTAGTGCAGCTGAGCTTCAAGTACAGCAGTCATATGGAAGCCAGGATTAGAAGCGATTTTATTCAAAGAGCTTTCTTCAAACTCCTCAATCAACCTGCTTCTCCTGCAGAGGAATGGATGCTGTGGATGCTGGCTGGTTGTCACTGCTATTGCCTTTCTTCTGTCTTTATGGGGAAAACAGAGGAAGACAAAAAAAGGGCACAACTAGAAAGGTGTCTTGCACTGCACTGGGTTCTCTCTGGCTTGCTGTGGAACACAGACCTGAGAGCTTTTTCCACAGCAAAACTGCTTTCTCTGTTTGAAGCCTGAAATATGGTGAACAGCAGTATTGAAATTCTCTCTATGGAGTGACTGCCTTTCACACAAGTAGCACAACATAATTCCCTCTACTCACATTCTCTTCTTCACTAAGACTCTGCTTAGCCTGCTTCTGTCAACTCTAATTACAAACCAGCAATACCCATCCCTGCTTTCTTCTGGATAAGCTCTCCCTTGAATTTGACTTATTTCAGGATGTTGGATGCCAGCTGGGAAATGGAAAATACATTCTGGAAACTGCAAAACCATTTTTCTTCCTAGACAGTTACACATTTCCTTAAGGGAGTTAATTCTAGAAGAATCACGTAAAAAAATAGTAAGCAGAACAGTGCAGTAGCCCAGGTGGTAATAAGCAAAAAGAAAGAAAATCTTCAGTATAAATTGAAAGCCAAACATTTTGTTAAAACCAAATATATATGCAATTTGCTTTCCAAGAATCTGTCCGGTGTGTAGGAAGGGCACAAACCTCTAAATATTTGGGGTTAGAGGATTTTACATGTGAGCAAGAAATACTCCATGCTCCCTAAAATTCCTTTCCCTGGATGTACCTGACACACCAAAGTCAGCCTTCAGCCAGCAAAGGGAGATAACCACCAGCTGTTTATTCACTGGCATCCTGAGGACTGAGCCCTGCAAGACTGGGGTGTCTTTGGCAAAGGAAAACAACCAGTGAGTGATGGTGCAGCACATGCCTGGAGATGCTTCTTAGTGGAATTTGTCAAGAGACAGAGCTCCAGCATTTGTCTGCCAACACTTCATTTGCTTGTCACCACAGCTGCCAGCACCAGCCCCAGCCACTCCTGCCTGGTTCCCATGGAGCTCTCATGTGGCCAGCATGAGAGGCAGCCTCGTGTGCTGGGGTCTGGGCTGGGTTCTGTCATGGAAAGGGCTGCACTGATCCAGCCAGGGTAAGCTACCTCTGAGATGTCACACATGAGTGATCTCTTCAAAGACATTCAGCTTTGGGCACCCTGAACGTGCTTTCCACAGCAGAATTTGGGGAGCCCTCTAGACACATCTTGGCCACATTCTCCACCACCTTTCCACCCATCCCATTCCCTCTTCCTGCAGTCTGTCAGAGATAGGTCAGGCATCATTGCAACATGGAACAGAGAAAAAGTGGCCAGAATTAGGCTTGCTCATGCAGTTTTGAGCATAACTATTGCAATCAGTGTGTCAAGTCCCTCTGTCACTATTCAGGAAGTCAATGGCAGTTTAGGTCAAAAGAGACACAGGCATAAAGGAAAATGGATTGATTAGAGGCTGAGATGGGGACATCTTTTTGGTAATCTTCTTTTCTGCCTGAGCCTGGTGATGAGTTCTGGCTGCATTAGTGTCTAAACCCCAGGTATTATCTATGTCTTACAGCCTGGAGAAATGACTATTGCTTGACTCATTCCCCACTGGGAGTGTGGCCTCATGTACTATTGCTGCTGCGCTAAAGATGAAGGCAAAAATAAAATTCCACCACCCAGCAAAGAAAAAAACCTTTTATTTAAGAGAAAAGAAAGAAGAAGGATACTCAAAGGAAAAATCCTTGTGAAGGAATCCAGCATCAGAGACTAAAAGCAAGAGCCAGGTCAGGCCCAGCTGTAGAAGCCTGAGCACACGCCTTTCTGCCCTCAGGGTGGGCTGTGGTAATGTTCCTGCCCTCCAGCTCATGGAGACTTCTAGCGGCATGCCCTGGGACAGCTGCGCTAGCACAAGTTTATTTCCTTAAGGACAACCTTTTGCCTTCGGAGCAGTGGAGGCGGGAGTGCCATGAGCCGTGCCGTGTTTCGGGCGCTGCTGCTGGGCCTGCAGGGCTCTGCTGGGCGCTGCCCACAGCCCCGGTTGCCCTGCCCTTAGTGCCCGCTGCCCACAGCCCCGGCTGCCCTGCCCTTAGTGCCCACTGCCCTTAGTGCCCGCTGCCCACAGCCCCGGCTACCCTGCCCTTAGTGCCCGCTGCTCTTAGTGCCCGCTGCTCATAGTGCCCGCTGCCCATAGCCCCGGCTACCCTGCCCTTAGTGCCCACTGCCCTTAGTGCCCGCTGCCGTGCCCTTAGTGCCCGCTGTGGGCAGCGCCCGAGCTGCTAGAGCAGCTGCGGAGGCGCCACGGGGGCTGAGAAAGCCGCGGCCCGGGAAAAAGAAGGTTGTGTGGGAGCTCGCAACGCGTTCCAGTACCTGAAAGGGCCCTACAGGGAAGGTGGGCAGGAGCTATAGTGATGGGACAAGGGGGAATGGGTACAAATTGAAAAGGGGAAATTTAGATGAGATTAGGAGGACATTCTTCACTGTGAGGGTGGTGAGGCACTGGAACAGGCTGTCCAGTGTATGCCTCGTCCCTGAAAGCGTTCAACGTCAGGTCGGATGGAGCTTAAAATGGGAGCGTATGATGTTTAACGCCCATTGCACCCCTCAGCCTCACACGCTGCGCGGGGCTGTGGAGCCCCAGCGCTGGGGGACCGCGCCCGGGGAGGGGTCAGGCCCGGGGAGGGGTCAGGCCCGGCCCCGGGGGTGCCGCCCGGGCCCGGGACCAAGCCGGGCCACCAGGCGGCGCCACCGCGTGGGCCTGCGGCCCCGCCCCCAGCATAGCCCCGCCCCAGCATGACCCCGCCCCTTACAGCACCGGCCCACCATAGCCCCGCCCCCAGCCCGACCTCGCCCTCAGAGTGGCCACGCCCCATCGTGGTCCCGCCCCCGGCGCGTCCTGATCGGCAGCTCCGCCCGTGCGCTCGTCATTACTATCGCGAGAGCAGGGGCTGTCCGCTCCTGGCTACTTCTGCCCTCTCCGCGAAGTCTCGCGCGATCTCGTGCCCTTTCCTCCTGGGCAGCGTCCTCGTAGTCTCGCGAGCGCGGCGCGGGGGCGGGGCGCGGGGTGCAGTCTCGCGAGAGCCGCGTGGGGGCGGGGCGCGGTGCAGTCTCGCGAGAGCTGCGGGCCCGCCGGCGCTCCCCGGCCCGCTCCCTCACGCTGACATGGTCGCCGGCGATGGACCCTCCCAGGACAGGTCGGTCACTGAGGGGACGGGGCCGCCCCGCCCGCCGCGACACCGCGGCCCGGACACCGCCGAGCCCTGTTCGCCGCCGAACGGCGCTGTCCCGGGCCGCGGGAGTTCCCTCCGGGGGAGAGCGGCCCCGTCCCCGCCCCGCTGTCCGCTCCCTGCCGGGGGTTATTTATTCCGAGCGCCCAATGACTGCTACGAGCTTTATTTTGGTGTCTTGTTCCCTTGGCGTTGGCTGGGCAGTCAATGCTTTGTGCTTCCTGCTGTATTAAAGCCGTGTCTCTTATCTGCGCTGGTGTCTTATCCTGTGTGTAGATGGCAGACTGAGACAACAAAGGTCAGGTGTGTTCGGGCTGTGCTGGCGACCTGCATTGACCTACATGTATTTACTCTTAGCGATGCTTTTAAAGTTCACCTTAGTCACACGTCTACATCACGAGGTGTCTCAATCCATTTAGAAACCTTTCCGTATTGCATCTAATTGCAGTCTAGAGGAACGTTATTTCTGGCGGAATCAGAAGTAAAATCTCTTTTTGTGAGTCCTCGGTCAGTGCTGGAAGGACCCGTTGTTTTGTGGCTGTAACTTTGTTTGTTTTGTCCCGCAGGAAGCCCTTACCAGCCCGCCATTGAAGCTTTGGAAAGCCACCCAGAGAAAAAGTTTTACAATGTGTCGAAGCTCGGAGGCGCCAAGTATGGTACGATGCTCTCCGGGGGTGATCGGGGCGGTGCCAGCAGCCCCTGCACCTGCGGTGCCGGGAGATGCAGTTGGGAATTCCTAATGGATGTGTTGGGAGGCTGATTATATCCCGATTTCTTAGTGCTTTATGGAGTTTGCAGGGGTAATACTTGTTTTTTTTAATAAGGGAGAAAGTACAGGTGTTTCTGCAGTTTTCGACAGTATTCCAAATCAGAAGAATTACTCAGTTTTGGAAAAAAAAATGAAGTGACAAAGAGCTCCTATTTAATGCTTCAAAAATAAATACAGCTTTTCCTGTATTTCTGTGCAGCCTCATGGTGTTCTAGCTCCCCCTCCCCAGCAGCCTCACACCGTGGGTGACTGTTTGCCAGAACATGGCTCCTGCTGCAGGCTGAGGGTTTGTGGTGCTCACTGTTGCTTAATCTCAGCCTGTCATTAGTATGCGGTGCCTGTCTGTGCCAGGGGACCTTCCTTGGGCTCCGTGTCCAAGTGCCTTTCACAGCTTGCACGTGTGGTGGGAGGGGAGTGCACGCAGGGGAGGGAGCTTTGCTCGGTGCCAGCTGGAACAGCCTTCAGTCTTGCAGGTAATCAAAGCCTGTTGGCATTATTCTCTCCCTTTGTCTTCATGTTCAGCTGGAATACTTACATGGGCTACTTAGTAGCCTTGCTTAGTTATGCCTTCCTTAGTAAAGGATTTGGGCTATTTTTTTCAGTTTTGCAAGGTCTGAATTCTTCTGTGTTCACACAATTCGTAGTATGCTTCTTGAATTAGAAAAATCGGTGGATATTTCACTTTAAACCCATATTTGACCACAATTATTACCTTCATGTTGTTTAAAGAGAAGAGAGAGAGGGGCACAGTGTGTGCTGAAACTGTGCAACGGCTGTGTGCTCTTGCAAATTTCCCCTGCTTGTAGTAACAAAGTCAGTTTTTCAGATAAGCACACAAGGAGGAAACAGTGCTTCTGCTGGTGGGTTGGTCCAGGGAGGAGCAGTGCCCTGCTAGTAACAAGACCAGGCAGTTCCACAGCAGTTTTGTGAAAAGCCTCATGACAGGAGTGGAAATTATACAACAATATCCAACTTTCTGCTGAAATGTGTCACAAAGCTTGCAGCAGCACTGGGTGTTCCTGAACATATTCTCAGGAGTCTAAACAGACTGCACTAAGAGGGCCTTTGTCTTGCAATAGAAACTTCTGTGCAGAGGCTGGAAGCCTCATGTCAACTTCAAGGTAGCAAATGCCAAATAACATCTAGACACAGTCTGGGACAGCACTGGTAGCAAATTGAGCATCTGGAATTGCTCACTGCATTTGTTTCTAGAACAGTTTGAGTTTTACCTGTCTGGCTGTAATTTGATATTGTCAGCTGATATTAATCAGATTACTAATGTAAATGTTCATTGGTTTAGTTATCATTTTTCTAGTGTTTTACTGGGGAAATGAGAAGAGTTCAGAAGGATTTAGGGCAGACTCTAATGTGGAGATTCAGACCAGGCTCTTGCTGGGGCTGGAGCTCATGTGGGGAAACTTCCATGGTTCAGCTGTGGCGGTGTGGGAGGACAGAGATTGCACTGCCTGCCATGATGCTGTGCTTACCCTGTGAGCTGCTTTTCCCTTGTGCCCAGCCCCGTGTCCCTTCCTGCAGCCTGGGGCATTGCTGAGCCCGGCCTCCCCTGGGCTGCAGTGCCCGGGAGGTGCCAGCTCTGCCCAGCCCAGCTCTGCCCACAGCCCCTGAGGCTCAGGCAGTCCCAGGGGGCCCTGTGGTCCCATTGCTGGAGCTGTGCTGTTCCCTGGAAGTCCCAAACTGCAGATGGGAGCCGCTGGTGCCTCCTGGAGAGAAGCAGCTGCTTCTCCAGAGCTGGTGCTAAGCAGCCCCTGGGGCAGTGAGATTTGTAACCCACAAGAAAGCAAACAAGTTCTTCTCTGGGAATCTGGCTCTTAAATCAAGGGAGTGGTGGCATGAAGGTTCATGAGACCTTCTGGATGACATCTTTATACTCAAATAGTTTATTAAGTTTATTCAAATGTTAAAATAGTGACTTGTCTAATTAGACAACAGTGGATATTATATCAGAAAGACAGTGAGAACAGAGTCAGCAAGTTCTGTATTAGTAGTTTGTGAACAAACCACTGGATTTGGTTGAGACCACCATTTTTTTTTAATAAAGCCTGAGCTTAATTGTTTCGCCTTCCTTCAGCGAACTTTTTTTAGGATTTCTCACTGTTCTTACAAAGCTAGCTGCCTGCTTGAATTATGCTGAAAATAGTGGGAATTGAGGGAGAAATGTCAATCAATCTTGATTTTTTTTCTTTAGGGGTTATTTTGTTTTGTTTGCAGTTGGGGAGGTTTTTCTCTTCCATCTTATTTAATTCTCATTTCCATTTTCCCATTTTTTTCTATGAAGGAAACTGCTGCTTGTCTGTACCTTGATTCATATCAGTAGCAAATTGACTCAAGCTGTATTTAATGAAATGTTCTTTATATTTTAGGGAGTGTGTTAATTTTAATTGGGGTGCATGGCAGAATAGTTTCTGGTCTTTGTATCACTGTTTATTGAAAATAATATTCTGGTGTTGGTTGCTTTGGCTTGGTATCCTGAGTTACGGAATGGCAAAATTTGCAGTTAAAATGGTTTTCAGTATTCCAGCAGTTGTTGCTTTTGTCCTGCTCTCATCAATAATCCCAGGTCTGTGTTCCTGGCACCTCTCCCCTGCCAGGCTCACATCCCTTATTGTCCCTGTCTGAGCAGTGTGCACAAGCCTCTGCCATCTCCCATTAGAATCCCATAGCACAACACATCAATGTGTACATTTTGCAACTCTCTGTTCCATATTGGGTAGGGAAGATCAAACCCAAAGGCAACTGGAAAACAGGTTCCCGAACCTCTCATCCTTCCAAAGCCTAGAAAAGTGGAATTCCTCAGAAAAGTGAGACTGTAATTTTAAATCTGTGTAAGCTGCAAGTGCTGTGCTCATGGTGTCTGTCCCTTGCCTCACGCAGATACTCTGCCTTACTCCATCCGGGTGTTGTTTGAGTCCAGTGTCCGCAACTGCGATGGCTTCTTGGTGAAGGAAACGGATGCTATGAACATCTTGGACTGGAAAACAAAACAGAACCATGTTGAAGTGCCCTTCTGTCCTGCCAGAGTTGTTCTTCAAGACTTCACGTGAGTATGTGGGTGTGTGCAAAACCCCCAGAAGAACCTGTGCAACCTCACTGAGTTCGTGTTGAATTCTTTGGCATGAGAATAAATCACACTTCCCCTCTTGATACCCAGATAGAAACCTCTGCACTGCCTCTGCTGTGCAGTGGATTTCTCATGATAATTCTGCATGATGTGAGGGTAGGAGTTGTTCCCTAGGGGACTCTGGCTTTGGGACAGGTTGGCGAGGCTGAAGCTGCTGGCCTGCAAGGAGCACCTTACAGGACAGGAGCTAGAATAAAAATGGAAGTGGTGATGTTTTGGCTGTAGCCACATGGTTGACAGTTCACACTGTCACTGACAGTTCTTCCTTGAGATAATTGAAGATTAGATATTGTTTAGTCCACAATGACTAATCCAGGCAAATCCATGAATAATACTTATGTAGAAAAAGCAGCTCTTTGGATGTTAACTTTCTTAGTGATTTTACTGTGGCATAGCTAAAAGGGCAGTCCTTCATCAATCTGCAAATATTCAATTTAATCTGTCTTGCTGACTCTGTATATTTATTGAGATAATTAAGAAAGGAATTATGATGATAATAAAAATGAGGTAACATTTGCTTAGCAGGCAAAGCCAATAGGATTTACGTGCTACTGTGTTCTACAAACATTCCCTCTACTTTGTACAGCAATATAAATATTGTGAAATGCTACAAGCTTCAGAAATAGCTCTGTCAGACAAATGATACAGGCTGAGGTGTTAAATGTATAGCAAGAGCTTTGATTGCATAGCAAGGTTCTGTTGTAAAGGTAAGGAGTATCCAAAGATCACTTCTGTACTGAAATACCATCACACCTGAGAAGCAAAGCAAGGCACAAGACAAGTGTGGTTATCTTTGAGATGGTCCCATGGTACATGGGACAAGTGTGGTTATCTTTGAGATGGTCCCATGGTACATGGGACAAGACAAGTGTGGTTATCTTTGAGATGGTCCCATGTTCATCTTTGGTACGTTGCCTTCAGACACGCTGTTGCTCCTTGAGAGGGTGTACCAACTCCAGTGGCTTCAAAACTGGTTCAAGTCCTTTAAAGTTGAGAGAATAACAGGTGTATTTCTGAAATAGGATATAGCTACTTCTAGACTTGGATAAAATGAAAAAGAGGTTTGTGCCTCTCAGAGAGTTCATGTCTCATGATGTTTTACTATTTTGTTTTTCTGTCCATCAGTGGAATCCCAGCAATGGTGGATTTTGCTGCCATGAGGGAAGCTGTGAGAAATGCTGGAGGAGATCCAGTGAAGGTCAATCCTGCCTGCCCAACTGATCTCACTGTTGACCATTCTCTGCAGATTGATTTCAGCAAATGGTAATGTACTTTATTTTAATTTTTACAAGCCTTATATTTTTGTCTGGCACTGAAGTGTGGATTTGTTCAGATGTTGTTACTATCCCATCAAATCAGTTGCCATATGTGGATCCCTAAAACAAGATGTGGTGGTATATGAAAATGGGCTGGATAAAAATGGATAAGCACTCTTGGGGCAGAGAAAGAATGTTTGTGAGGCCTTAAGGGTGAAGCTGACTGATAATCCAAATTCTGGGCAAGATTTTGCTGAAATAACAGGATCTGGCATGGTTTCCAGAAAATAGCATGTATCAAGAGAATGAGGAGAGGGCGTTTGTTGTTTTGCTTTGCTCTGATTTTATTGATCAAGTTAAACAGAACTTTGTTTCCAAACGTGGCTGCCTTGTCACAGCTCCAGAGAAGGTGCCTGCAATTCTCCTGGGCATTTTGAAAGACTGTCATTGCACCCATGGCTTGTGACTGGTCTGGGTTTTTTTGGGCTTTGCTTTAACACCAGATAAATGAGGCTGTGGATATTTTCAGAGAGAGAAGTATACTTGGAGAAGTCTGGAAAAGTAAGGGGACTGGAAAGCTACCAGCATGGTTTTCTTTGTCTGACAGGCAGTGATGTGATGAACACAGCCTGGGGCTGCCTTTGCTAGAAACATAAATACTGCACAAGAGGAAAAACTTGGAGCTTTTGTTTAGTGTTTGCTGAAGTAAATACTAAATAATGCAGCCTCCCTTCACCTTCTCCCCTGCCTCTCAATTGTGGAACCTTCCAAAACCCATGCAGAATTGCATAAACTGTTCAGGCTCTTTGGAAATTTTAAAAGTTCATGGAGAAAAAGCCTGTGGTCAAAGGATATGGATGTGTGAGTCATTTCTGTCAACCTTCCAAATACTTACAGGGTTTCAGTTTGCTGAGTGTCAGAAGAGCAAGAAACTGCAGCTGATCTGTTGTGCTGCATATGTGTTGTGTCAGTTCTGTGCTCTGTCCATTCCTGTGTCCAGAGGGACAGCTGATTCCTTTGCAATTAGGCCAGCCTAAAATTATCAGGCAGACCAAGTGCTGGCAAGAGGTCTCTGTGTGCTGCTTTGTAATGATAAATCCGCCTCTGGAGCGTCCCTTTGGAGAGCTGTGGGGGCTCAGCAGCTGCTGGCTGTGATAAGCAGCCCTTGGCTGCAGGGTGGTTTGTGCTGCTTTTGTGGAGCTCCCATCTGTGGGTTACAGCCTGGCAGGCTGCCCTGGGATTTAGACAAGGTATCTGCTCAGGCCAGGCAATACCCTGCCCTTGGGATAGCTGGGGATCTGGCTCTGCTGCTGAGGCAGAAGAAAGCAGTGGCTTTAATTGCAATTTTGTGATTTAATAATTAGACAGGTGAAAGTCATTCGTTTTTCACAATAAGCTTTCTTTGCTCTCCTGCAGAGACCCAAAAATAGAAGGTAGTGTGCTATGTGGACTTTATTTTTAAAAAAACCCTGGCTTTTCTCTCTTACTTCTGACTGGCTTGAATAGTGTATACAATTTACCTGTGCCTTCAAGAATTTGTATAAAAAACCTAATTATGATCAGGTTATATTTATTCCTTGAGAAAGCTTTGCCTGCAGTCATTCCTCTGTGGTTTTAATAGAACAAGTACAGCACTGTCTTAAAAAAAAAGGAAATAAATTCAGTCTACCATTTGGATGAGGGTCTACCATTTGTATGAGGGTCTACCCACAACTTCCAAGTGTAAAACTCAGAGTTCAGCCTTTACAACTCTGTTTAGAAAGATTTCTGGTCTGTTGTGAACAAATGGAAGGAGTTGTTTGGTGTTAATCTTTCAGACAATCCAGTTCTGTTCACTTCTTACCACACCACACTACATTACTTAACTAAGTTTATCCAGTGACAGTTTACTTTGCAACAGGGTTGTAATAAACGAATTCTCTTTTTTCAGATGCTATTCTAAAATCTGTCGAAGGGGTTGCAAAAAGCACAAGTGGGGGGGTGCGGGGTGTGTGCACAAAGCACAGCTTGGCAGCGTCTCAGTGGTGCCGTGTTTGATGTTGCAGTGCAATCCAGAACGCTCCCAACCCCGGCGGGGGCGAGCAGAAGCCGCTGGCCCGGCTGTCCCCGCTGAAGCCGCCGCTGCGGAAGCCGCCCCCGTGCCGGGGCCACAGCGGCTGCCGGGGCCCGTGCGAGGCCGGCCGCAGCCCGGGGCCCTTCCCTGCGCAGATCGAGAACACGCCCATCCTCTGCCCCTTCCACCTGCAGCCTGTGCCTGAGTAAGGAAGCGCCTTTGCTGCATTGCCTTGTACCTTTGTGTTGTGGAACGCTGCCTGTGACAGCGCAGGGAAATGGGATTTTTATTTAATAAGCATCCTTCTGTAGTTTTCACCCATGCCATGGATAAGTTGTTTCAGATGTAGCAGATAAAAATTAATCTAGAAATTTTGCTTTTTACACTCTGCAGATGGCCACCTATTGACTCGTGGCTGTGACTTTTAAATTAAATATTTCTACTTCTCTCGTTTCTTTACAACAACAACTAAGCATAGGAGTAATTCTCAGTCTGTTGCAAAGCAAGCCTGATTGAGTAACTCAATGAAGCATTAATTAGTCTCTAAAAGTAACTCAGAGGTTTTTGTAATAACTTTTCAGAAGTCTCTTGCTCTTAGAGAACTAAGAACTAGCCTGGGCATCATCCCCAGCCTGTACAGGATCTCACAGTCGATCTGTCAGTGATTTGAAATTCAGTAAATATCCTGCCTGTGTAGTAGCCTGGGGGAGCCTCGTGTCTGTGCCTCTCCCAGATTTCTGTGTTGCTCACACAGGTCGTTGTGCACTGTTCCACCTGTGCCAATTAGGTGTAATTGTCCTCCTGATTCAGCTGCTGCCTCTTTGTCTGCTGGGCTGTTGAGATCCCTATCTGCCTGTGCTGGACAGGTGGACAATTAAAGAGCTGATCAGATCTGTATGCCACAGTGATATTGTGTGAATGCTGTGGTGTTGTTATGGATGTGGAATGTTCCTGCTCAGCACAGGTGCAGGAGTGCAGCAGCAGTGATGTTTGACAGCACACCAGCAGTGGGGTTTGTGAAGCTGCAGGTGAACACTGACTGTCCCTTGGGGCTTGGTGAAGCAGGAGAGCTGCTGACCTGCTGCAGAGAAGAAAGGGAAGGCTCATGACTTCCAAGTGAAATACACTTCTAGGAATTGAGGGCTTCCTTCCTGGCATAAAGCAAGTGTGTTCCCTTCCTTGTTCAGCTGCTCAAAGCAGAGGTTATTCCTCTTAAGTTATGGATTACTCTGTTACAACAAGTATCAGTATCTTAATAAATAACACATACAAAGAAAAGATAGTTCATTTTATGAGACTGTGCTGATGAGTACTTGTGAAGAAAAACTTGTAGCTTGGAGGGAAATACAAAAATGGAGGATAGTTACAATTGAACTAGTGAACATCTTGGTTCTTTAATGTATGGAGTTTTGAGATGTGCAGCCTGTGAGTTAACTGCTAGGGAGGAAAAGCTTCTGTAGTACCTGCTTGGAATAGATCTCTCAAGTACTTTTGAGATCACACACTTTAGATGAACCATACCTAGCATAAACAGGTTCTCAGACACAGCACATATGAAATCAGCTATATCTCATTGTTTACAGAAAGCTTGCTGCAGGGAAGCAATTGTCTTTGTTCTAATAAACCTCTTCAAAGAGTCCTGCAGGCTTAAATAAGTCTTTCATCAAACAAACTAAAACTACAACTTGTTCTTCTGTAATTTGGAATAAATTATAACAGTACTTGTAAACTTGTTTTCTTTCTAGGCCGGAGACAGTATTAAAAAATCAAGAGATGGAATTTGGCAGAAATAGAGAGAGGCTTCAATTTTTTAAGGTATGTCTGTGTACCTGCAGGCTTTGTGGTTTGGGCTTTTTTAAGAGTCATTTGTATGTATTCAGGCTTTAGATGATAAATTAAATGTAATAATTTGGAAATGTCGGGTTTTCAAATCTGAAATTAAACAAGAAAAGAAAATTGGCTTTCTAACTTGAAAAAGTTTACTCTGGTTTGGTTCTTGTCCGTGGGGATTTATGAAGTACTGGTGTTTTTAATGATTTTCATGACCTCAATGCCTTAGGTCACAGTGAGTTTGGCTGAAAGGGTCATTTATCCATAAGTGTGTTAACAAAAGTTGCTGAAGTTGGAGGTGTTGAGTGGAGAGCAGTGTTCAGCCATGGCTGCTCTCTGACTGGGCAGCAGAAGTCCTGTGGTGAACATCAGCTTCTGTGCTGCTGGCCAGGGCTCTGCCACATTCCTGTTTGATCCTTATCCTCTGGTTTGCTTTCAGAATTCACATCAATGATCTAGAACTCTTTTCATGGATGTGGACTAGAGGTTTCTTTCTGAAAGTTGCAAATTAGCTTTTACATTATTAAAGAAGGAAATGGCCAGGCTGAACCTTGTTAGAAGTTTCTGTGTCAACTCTATTAAATGTACCATCTCAAGTGGTTTCACCCTGGAGTGTCAAACCTAAACTCAGTTGTGCTCTAAATATAAATTCTGCTGTAGATACAAGTGCTTAGGTTTTGTTGTCTGAATAGCAGTCTTAGGTGGGCTTGTAATCAGTTGTGTGAAGTGGAAGGTAAGAGATTTCTGCAGCCCTGCTTTTGAAAGGGGCATGAATTACTGATTTCAGTCTCCAGAGGAATTCAGTGAAAGCTTTTGTTGATGACTAAGAATGTATCCAAGGAGATGACACATCTCTGTTTGACAAAGGGACAAAAGCCACTTGGGTAAATAGCAAGGACTCTTTTATCGTGTCTTCATTTTGTCTTTTTAGTTATGTTCTAAGAATTGAATATAGCTTTGAAAAAATGCAACTTTTATTCTCCTTTTGGAAAAATTACAGTGGAGTTCAAAAGTTTTTGAGAATGTTTCCATAATTCCACCTGAGACTGGAACAGCACATCAAGTGAACTTGGAATATTTGTCCCGAGTGGTTTTTGACGTGAAAGATTTCCTGCACCCTGATAGCGTGGTTGGCACAGACTCGCACACAACCATGGTAAATGGCTTGGGTATCTTGGGCTGGGGTAAGTATGCTCACACTTCATTGCTCTTGGAAAGGCACCTAAAGCTTCACTAAAAAATATTTCTTCCCACTGGTGTTTGTATCTCAAGCATAACAAACTGTTTTTAGTTATTCTTCTGAATCTTTTTTGTCTACAAGTAATCTTGAATAACATTTCTTTCCATTGAGAATTGTAATTAATCCCTTGTAATTTAAACAAAAAAACAGCTGATATTCAAACAGGTGCTGTTTGTACAGCTGAAATTTATGTGAAGGTTACTTTTCTTGCAGAAGATTAGTTTTAGATATAAAATATTTTCTGGTTGACTGTGATGTTTAACTTGAGCAATATTTTGCTTGATTATATTTTTGATGTGCAAATGTTTAATGGAACTTGTAAATTTCTCGCTGTGTCCTTGTTGGAAATGGAGCCCTGCCCTTCATTTGGGAGAGAAAAGCAGCAATATGTTTATTGTGTTGAGTCTTTAGGCTTTGTGTGAAGGGGTTTATTATTTTGTGGGAGCTGAGCACAGGGAGTGAGGAGTGAAGGTGTGACGGGCGTGTCCCCCTGTCCCTGCAGGCGTCGGGGGCATCGAGGCGGAGGCGGTGATGCTGGGGATGCCGCTGACGCTGCCCCTGCCCGAGGTGGTGGGCTGTGAGCTCACAGGCACCGTCAGCCCCTTCGCCACCTCCATAGACATCGTGCTCAGCATCACCAAGGTAAGAGTTCAGTGCCTTCCCAAACAAAAGAGGAGAGATTAATGCAAGTGCTACCAGTGTTGCTTGAGAAATGAATTAAATGAGGGGAGTGTTTTTAGTATACCTTTATTTGTACCTTTCTGCACTGCCACAATTAATCTCTAACTATTTTTATTTGCTAGTCCTTTGAAGTGTTTTTTTTTTCTTTCCCCTCTATAATGGTTTGCTTATAGACCCTCTTTAACTAAAAATAATTCATAATATTTTTTTTTTTTCAAACATAGGCATTAGAGTTTCAACTTTTTGTTTTAAATGCTCATGACTTGTGAATTGTGACAAACACAGCTTGCACTGTACATCTTCACATACCAGGTATTGTGTGTTCTTTTCAACAGCATCTTAGACAAGCTGATGTCGCTGGAAAATTTGTTGAGTTTTTTGGGAGTGGTGTTTCCCAACTGTCCGTAGCAGACCGAACCACAATAGCAAATATGTGTCCTGAATATGGTGCTATTCTGAGTTTTTTCCCTGTTGATAATGTGACATTGAAGCACTTAAAGCATGCAGGTAAATATTAAACTAAAGCAAGGATTTGTTGTAATTGTGGTTTTCAGTTGTGGTAGTATATGTTTTTTACTCTGCAGAAAAGCCCAGTGCAAGAACTATTGAGTTTTTGCTTAAAGCTCCTTAATTCTTACCTGGTGCTTTTCTGCAGAGTTCTGATGTGGCTGTAACATGTAATTAGACTTGTGCTTGAGGTTTGTGTCCAGTCTGGCCCATTTGTCTAATGCCTCATTTACCAACATGATACTGCTTTTCAGCATCCAGAGTCCTGGTTTTTGGAAGCATATGTAAGCCTATAAAATACTAAGGAACTTTTCCTTTATTTTGAAATATGTATGGAATATAACTCTTCTTGATTTGAAATGAATCCCATAACCACCTGGAGATTCCTTACAAAATCAGAACTAGAAATAAGTGAAACTGCAGAACAAATCTGAACGTGTCTCTGATTTTTCCCAGTGGTTTATGTTTCCCTTTGAAGTGCACGATTTCACTGGCATCTCAAGCTAAGCAAGGAGGATGTCAGTTCCTTATCAAGCTACTGCAAACAGGAAACCACAGGGTGACAGATGCCAAAAAAAGCTCATTCATGAGTGAGACTTTCTGAGACTGAAACCTGTCACTTTCAAATAAGAGTTAAATGCTTTCAATAGCAAATGTTTTTGTCTGATCAGTGCAGAGCAGATGAATGGGTTTGGAAGAGTAGCCAGCAGTACTGCCTATTGTCAGCTAAGCACAGGGTCTGTATTGCACAAGGAACCCCTAACACAGAAAAGCCTTATGGACTTCAGGGACACAACTGTCAATTTAGTAAGTTACCACTGCTAGAGGTGGAATAGCTTATTTTATTCCTTGACATAAGAAGACAAGATAATTTAGGAAAAAATGTAATGATTTATAAATGTTTTAATTTGTGTGTCATTCCTGAATAGAAGTTGGGATATGGAAGTTGTGTACTTGAAAAAAAAGTACTTTGGATATTACACTTAAAACAATCTGAGTGTCTGTGAGTTGTGTGATTTATTTTATTTATGTCTTTAATGTGACTCCTCTCATGTTTGACATGACTTTCCTTAGGTTTTGATAAGGCCAAGCTTGAAGTCACAGAAGCATATCTTAAAGCTGTGAAGTTATTTCGAAATGATGAGAGTTCTTCCAGAGAGCCTGAGTATTCCCAGGTATGCTTGAAAGGAGTTGTTTGATTCTCATAAATAACTACTGACGATTTCACAGTCTTATCTCCCACTGTAACTTTCATTGCTTTCAGCAAAGCTGTTTTTATTAACTCAGAGTTTTGAGAAAGCAGTTTGTAAAACATAGAGGGGGTGGGATAAGAAGGGAAGCACAGTAACATTATGTCAGTACAGATACTGAATTCCAGTCATCCTAAGGACTGTGAATGGTAGAGAAGTTGTGGATAATGTTAAAACATTTAGAATAAGAGGAATGGCCTCTTGAGTGAGTGGTGTTGGAAATGGAATCCCAGAGTTCTAGATGTCTGAGAGCATTCAAATGTGGAGCAACAGTTCCTGGGTGTCTCGGGAATAAATTCCATGCACTGCTGGGCTGGGGTTGGTAATGCCTGCACTCTCTGTTTCTTGGTTTCTTTAGGTAGTGCAAGTTAGTCTAAGTTCTATAATTCCATATGTCAGTGGCCCCAAGAGATCCCAAGATAGAGTGGCTGTTAATAACATGAAAAGTGACTTCCAAGCCTGCTTAAATGAAAAGGTTTGTATTGCTGGTGCTTGCTTCAAAAGGTATTTCCTATCATTCACATGAATAAATATTGTGTTACCTATTCCTAGTGCACCTACTGAGCCTCCTTATTGCTGCACAACTGCATATCCAGGGTGTTCTGGGCTTGCTTGACAGGCATCCCAAGAGTAAATCATAGGTGTGTTTGGCTGGAGCATGAGCTTCCCAAAGTCCTTAATTTCACAGTTTAGATTGCTAGGGAGAATGGACTACCTAAAGTTCTTAGTGTGATCTTAGCAAACATTTTCACTTTTTCAGGGTTTTTTTTAAACAGTTTTATATTACCTAATTTCTGAAACAGAATTTACCCTAGGAAAAATCATCACTCCTTAAAGGAGATGCAGAAAGACTGCCAAGATTTGTAGCTGAGTGTTCTGAGTTCTTATATTAGCAAATGATTTTTCCTTACGGCTTAATTTGTCTTCACAGAGTGAATGTTTTTACTCTGAAGGTACTGGTTTTGGTTAGGGATATCCATGGGTAAATGAAGAGTGCCCCTAATATAGGAATGTACCTTCATTTTCATTTCATTTATCATCAATGTTCAAGACTTATAGCAGTATTAGAAACAGCCTCTAATGAGGCCTGTGGTACCCTGTGTTCAGTCTCATCTGTGGTACTGTGGTTCAGTTGTGCTGCAGGGAGATCATAGCTGATGGTGGAAGAGAAAGGGTGAGGTTGAAAGGGACCTCTGGGGGATGTTTGAGTGCTGAAGAGCACTCAGGTGAGTGTAGAAAATGCTAATGGATTTACTCTGGTTTAGTTACCACCCTCTTGCAATTAAAATCTTGGACATGCTTCTAATTCAGGAACAAGTATTGTGTAGATTAGACATGTATTCTTAAGGAGATGTTGTTCCATATATACAAGGAAGTGAGCTGTGCAACAGCCACACACAGACTGACCTTTGTTCACAACTGCTGCAGAGTTAAAGCAGTTGTGAAGGAAGAAGGCTGAGACCCATGTACAGACAAGGGCATGAACTGAGTGCTGCTTTTAAAATCATGTAGGAGTTCCAAGTGGCACAGCTGAGTATTATTTCAAAACCAGTGTTCACTTGGTCTTGCTGTAATGTCATCCTTTCTGTACTGTAACAACTGCTAACATGAATTTTTGTCATCCAGTCTGGTGTTAAAGGGTTTCAGATTGCAGCTGAGAAGCAGAATGACATTGTGCCTGTTCAGTATGAAGGAAATGAATACAAGCTGTCCCACGGCTGCGTTGTCATTGCTGCAGTCATCAGCTGTACAAACAATTGCAATCCATCTGTCATGCTTGCTGCAGGTATGTTGGGACCACACAGCTCAGCACCTTAATGGTGCTCCCATGCTTCACAGCCCTCACCTTCACTTCTGTAGGCTCTCCTTGCAGGTTTGAAACTGCAGACTTGTAGCCTTAGCTTGTAGGTTCTGGCTAGGTTATGTAGGGAAAGTTGCTTTTCCATAATACAATTTGAGTTTGTCCCCTAAAGCAGTATTAAGGAGAGCAATTATAAAATCTTTACACTTGGTAGTATGACAGCAAGTAACCAGTTCTAGGGCTCCTGTCAGTGCACAGTGCCATAGCTGCTGCAGGAGATGGGCTTTAGCTTCAGGCCTGGCCTGGATCATGAGCTGTCATCCCCAGCCAGCACAGGAACTCTGTATTGCTGAGCAGTCCTTCTGTCATTGCTTGGGGGTATCTGCCACACCTTTGCCAGCTGCAGATGGTTTTGCTGGAACAGCTCATCTGTCAGACCTTGCTCTCCTCTTTTTAAGATCCTCTGTGGCCAAGGTGAGCTTCCCCTTAGGGCTGTGTGGCCTGTCTGTGGAGGCTGAATGGATTGGCACTGTGAGCTAGAACATGGTAAAGAGATTTGTCTTAGAGAAAGTAAAATGGGTGTCTACCTGCCAGGAATGGGAATAAAATAATGGCATTGTTATGCATTAAGAAACTTTATTCAGGCCAGTCATTGCTTGAATAGTTTAATAAACTGAAAGTTGTCTAATCCTCTGGGGGTTTTTATGCTTGATTTCACTAAGGTAGAACCATACAGATGTCCTATGAAGGGATATACAAATCATAATCTGTGTCCTTTTTTCCTTTTTGTTTGGTAGGACTGCTGGCCAAAAAAGCTGTTGAGGCTGGCCTCGAGGTGAAGCCCTACATCAGAACAAGCTTATCCCCTGGCAGTGGCATGGTCACACATTACCTCAGTTCCAGTGGAGTATTGCCATACCTCAGCAAGCTTGGGTGAGTCTGGGCAGGTGCTGCATACAGGGATTGTATGGGCTGATCAACAGGATTGCTGTTCATTTGGGGCTGGCTAGTTCCTAACTTCATAGATTGCTGGTTTGCGTCCTTGCTGACTTCAAATTATTCTGCTTCATTGTATTCCCACTTCAGAATTTATTATATGTAGCTCTAATACATCAGAGCTGTTTTTCCAGTCACAAATTACTTCATTTTAAGTGATTTACAGGACAGGATGTACTTGATGATGTATTCTAAAAGTGGAAGCTGGATGCAAATTTGTCAGGACAGTCTGTATTTGTCTTCTCTTATCATTGCTGCTGTCAGGGGTTGTTTATTTAATGGTTTTGGTTGCTCTGTAGCAGTGACAGAATATGTTCAATATTCTGTAACAGTGCCCAGCTGTGGTTTGCATCAGTGACGTGTAGTGCCTGTTGTTCATTTTCTAAAAAGTCTTAACTATCAAGGGAGAAAAAAATTCTTGGAGATTGTTAATAAAAGGAAAAGCAGTTATGTTAACAGATTCCCCATGGCCATGTGTGACTTGATTGGTTTTTCCCATGCAGGTTTGAGGTTGTTGGTTATGGGTGTTCCACCTGTGTTGGGAACACGGCCCCTTTGCCAGAAGCCATCAGGAATGCAATAAAACAGGTAAAGTTCTGGCTGGCTTGTTGAACACAGAAATGTATTTCTCACCCAGTTAAGCAATCAAGAAATACAGCAATCCATGCAAAGTACACTTCATTTTTGGTTTGGGCTTAACATGATTGTGTTGGTGTATTTGCTTGTTAGAGGGCGACCATGCCAATTCATTGCTGAGTAAAATAAATGTAATAACTGGTATTTCTAAAATACAATTATAAATTACAAGATAAATTCATATGATCTAATCTTGCAGAGGATGCAATGTGTAGATTTTGTATCCTAAGTGGAGGGTTTTAGAGACCTATTTGCTTGAATAATTTTAGCCAGCACTTTCTAAACAGCTACAGCTTTTTCCTCTTCTGAAGCAGAAGGAAAATAAATAAATGGCAGGAGAGGAGTTGAATGAAGTGACAGGAAAGCACATCAGAGGGTCAAAAAAGAAAATGAGAAGGGTAGTGAGAGAGAGAGCAAAATGCCCTTCAGTTGTTGCATTAGAGTAAATATTTGAAGTGCACTGCTAAAAGCACAACTGACTTAGTCAATAGAAACAGCATGAGCTGTTGAAGCACCCCAAGCTCTGGAGCAGTGTGTGTGGGTGTGCCTTTCAGGGAGATCTCGTTGCCTGTGGGGTGTTGTCTGGCACCAAGAACTTTGAGGGCCGCCTGTGTGACTGTGTCCGTGCCAACTACCTGGCGTCCCCGCCGCTGGTCGTGGCCTACGCCATCGCGGGCACCGTGCACATCGACCTGGACACCGAGCCCCTGGGTGAGTGTTCTCCCACAGCTGCTGCTGCTGCAGCTGCTGCACATGGGCACACCTTTCTGCACGTCATTCCAGCACCCAGAGCCAGTACATTTGAAGCCATATTTGGTTTGCTCGTGGCTAAAGCAAAGCATTCACTTAACTGATCAAATTCTTTGCCTATCTGGTACCATCTCTGCAGGCCTGAATATATACACATCTATATTCTAATACAAATCTCAAGTCTAATAGTTTATTGTGTTTAAAATCTTACTCAGGCACTGGCTTTAATGGCAAAAGTATTTACTTACGAGATATTTGGCCCACAAGACAAGAACTTCACACAGTGGAGGAAGAGCGTGTGATATCATCCATGTTTAAGGAATTGAAAGAAAAGATGGAGGTAAGGGTGGTCTGTTCTACATAATTTAAATGTTGCATTTCATTGTAGCTTTAATATCTTGCAGTTGAATGTGATTTGTTTGCCATTTATTTGTTATGGTGATGGAGGACTTTACTGAAATGGGTACTTGTATTTAAAAGGAATTCCTAAGTAATACCAGTGATGTATTATGTAATATGTAATACGTAATTATTTACTAAATTATTTACTAAATAATAGTAATTAATAAAATCACCAGTATGTCTTTAGTTTTTGAGTGTAAAACTACAATAAACTAACTTCTGTTCTTCTTTATTAATTTTCTTTCTTGTAGAAAGGAAACAAACGATGGAATTTACTGGAAGCACCAGAGTCGACTTTATTTCCCTGGGATTTAAAATCTACTTATATTAGATGTCCTTCCTTTTTTGATAAACTTGTAAGTTGAGTGGATCTATCCACTAGATTATATGCATTGCATTTAAGTAAAGGAATAGCTATTACAGCAAAGCTTCAATGTTGAACTAACAAATTTAATTATTGCTCATATTTCTCAGTCTTTTGAATATTTGTGTCTGTGGAATGAGTGAGGCCTGTCCATCCAGGGGCCTTCCTATACTGCAGATATGTTTTATGTCTCCAGCTCCTGGAAGAAACTTTCATGTTCCTTTTGTTGTTCCCTCCCACCCTGCCAGGCCAAAGAAGCAGCTCCCCCGCGGGCGGTTGAGAACGCGCACGTGCTGCTGTTCCTGGGGGACTCTGTCACCACGGATCACATTTCCCCTGCTGGGAGCATTGCCAGGAGCAGTGCTGCTGCCAAGTACCTGACCAGCAAAGGGTGAGCCCTGCTGGATAATTGACCAGCATTGCCATCTTCTCTAGAAAGGCCTGGCTGCAGAAAGGGGAGACTGCACGTGGAAAAGCAAAATACTTAATCAATGTTAATAAATATGCTGGTAATGGTAAGAGGATTAGTAAAGTGGGTTGCTTCCTAGAGCAGTCTCCCAATAATTCTTCTGTAAGTACCACACTGCTTGCAGCACTTCATAAAAAATAGTAGAAAATTAATTAAAAATTGTGGCTTTCCTCATGAATAACCTAGCAGTGATTTGCACATCGTTCATGATTTATGATAATTACATTTGTTAGAGGTCCAGTTCTTTACATCTTCCACTGAAGACTTTGATATGCTGCAATAATTATAAGAAAAAATCATAATATCCTTTTAAATCAGTTCATCTTTAATGGATATCTTTCAATTTTCTTTTTATTTCAGACTCACACCTCGTGAATTCAACTCTTATGGGGCTCGAAGAGGTAATGATGCTGTGATGACAAGAGGTACCTTTGCAAATATCAAGCTTCTCAATAAGTTCATAGGAAAACCAGCTCCTAAAACAATTCACTTCCCATCAGGACAAACGGTAGGAATATATTTGTTTGCACAGCTATTCTGGAATGGGGAGTGCAGGTTTAGCACTCACTCAGAATGTGCCATTTTATCATTCCACAGCTAGATGTGTTTGAAGCAGCGGAGCTGTACCAGAAGGAAGGCATTCCTGTCATTATTCTAGCAGGAAAGAAGTATGGACTGGGTAGCTCAAGAGACTGGGCTGCTAAAGGACCTTTTCTACTGGTACTGCTGGTTTGTTTGGGTTTGGGGGTGGTTTTGTTTTTTCTGGAAATACCTAAAAACACATTGTATGATTTCTTTGTTGGAATCTTCATGGGACAGAATCACTAGTCAGGATAGGTCAGAATTTCCTCATTATGTAATTTACTGTCTTGGATACCAAAGTCAGCCTCTGATTCATGTCCTGTTAACCCCAGTGTGGTCACTGTCTGTACCAAACTCCATTTCACACTGCATGGGCCTGCTCTGGCTTGTTTGCTTCCATCTAGCTGGGAAACTACTAAATGATGCTACCAAGGTACTTAAAGGGCTCTGTGCAAAGCACTCTCTCTTGAGTTTGAATTGTGAGATGTTGGACATATCTGTGTTTGAAGGTTCCTGCTGTGTTTCACTCTGCTTGTATTCTTGCAGGGTGTTAAAGCTGTGCTAGCAGAGAGCTATGAGAAGGTTCACAGGAGTCAGCTGATTGGGATTGGCATCGCTCCACTTCAGTTCCGTCCTGGGGAAAATCCAAGTACTCTGGGACTCACTGGCAGAGAGCAATTTTCTATATTGTTCCCTCCAGACTTGTTGCCCAGAATGACCTTGGATGTTAAGGTATCTTTGCAATGTTTTAAATTTCTCTGTTGAATGTTCTGATGCAGAGAAAAAAAACTTTAATTCTGATGATAGAAAGCACAGCGAGAAAAGACAGAACTAAATTCTCTTGGAAGGTAAGCTTATAGTCCTGCCTGAAGTTTGTCATGGCTGTTGGAGTTTCCCAAAGTAGATAGACACGTGTTCTTTGTGCACAACCAGTATGCACCTGATGATCATTCTGAGTGGTATTTTCCCCCTCATGGGCTTGGTCTTAGGGTAGAATTGAGTTTGTCTCTCATAAGTGTGATGATTTGTGAGAGGCTTCAGCTCTCCATGCTCTGTAAACAATCCCATAACACAGTTTGTGCCGTGCTCCCAGCTGCACCACAACAAGCCTGCCTTCCCTCTGAGCAGGCTTGGGGCACATCAGAGGGCTGAATTTGCTTGTGTTCAACAAAACTTGGGGTTAGAATGTTGACTCAGAAATAAGCAAGGGGAAGTGAAAGCAAAGCTTAATTGGTTTCTCTTTTTTGCTTTTCTTTTGAAGACAAGCACTGGAAAAGTATTCAGCGTGATTGCCTTGTTTGAAAACAATATGGAGATAACTTTATACAAGAATGGTGGAAGTCTGAACTTTGTGGCTCGAAGATTCTTATAGTAGCTACTGACTCTCTGGGTACCCTACATAACTGGTAACTCAGCAAATGCCTTGTGTGAACCCAGGAATCTGTACTGTGGAACTGCAAACAGTCCTAGTGTGCTCAAAGTTACTTCGTCCATGGATGTAAAAGATTGTGAATCATTGTAACTGCAACGAGATCCTTTCTGATTTTAAATAATATTCTAATGGTGCTATTAAACATTGCTAAAATCAACATGTGTATTGTGACAAGAGAGCTGTAAGTATGGAGGGGATGTTTTATCAGACCATTTTGTAAATAAACTATGCGAAATTGAAACTGATTGTGCTGAAGATTATTATGTAAGAAGATTTTCTGCAGTTGTTTCCACTCATTTTTTGCACCTGTAAATCTGTGTACTGCTGTTTGTTGGTTTAAGAGTAGCAGATGGCATGGAATTTTAAAGGCCAAACAGATTTTTTATTTTCCTCAACCAGAGCTTAAAAAAGATACCGAGTTTTCAATTTCTTGAGGTTGTGGGCTGAACAAAAAGCAGTCCACATGAGGCCCATGGTATCCTGTATCACAGATGTTGACTTCCTTACCTTTATGGGATTATATTTCCTCTGGATCCAGATTTAAACTGCTCAAGCTATGAAATATGTGAAATTCTGTGTGCTTAGAAATATGGGAAACATTTCTGCATTTAAAAACAAATCTCCCAGTTGTTTAATTAATGCAGGATAAGCCATGTTTCTTCATGCCCTTCAATTGAAGTTTGTCACATCTGCTTCAAGGGATGCACTTGTCATTTGTGACATGTGTTTTTATTGTGCTCTCTGCAATATCATCAGAGAAAGCACCTCCTCGTAATGTTTTAACCTTTAAAGCCTTTTAAAACATTTGCTAGGGCTGTTTAAATTCCTCTGCTTTAAATACAACCTGTGTAATACAGGACACGTGTCAGATGTCCAAGAGCCAGATGGGCACGCTGCCTTTGAGTGCTTTCTCGTGTGCTGGCAGCTCCAGCTCTCACAGAGCATCCCCTCCTGAGGGGAGCCTGCAGCACTGAGCAAACCTGGCTCTCGTGGCACTGCAGGAGCTGTGGCTGGAATTGTCAGCCCCTGTTCCCAGCCCATGGCTTGTGCTCCCACCTCCCAGAGCTTCGGTGCTCTCTGAGCTGTGCAAGTGAGTGCAGCTCCAGCAGGCCCTTCCTGTGCTCCTGTCTTGAAAAGCTTCATAACTCCACTTCCAGTTTGTGTAGAGTTTAATTTCTGCTGGAGAACAGAACTGCAATACTTGCCTATAAATTGTCAAGATTTTGCTTTAAGGATTTTTGTTGTTGATAAATGTTGTCTTAAATATCAAAACATTTAAGAGGACTATATATTAGCTTTATTTACATGTACTGTTAATTTATAACCAGATACTGAAATAGTTGATATGTGAACTAACAGATGAACTGTTCAAATCTTTAAATAGTATGTTTGACATTCCTTTAAAAAAAGCCCCGAACCCAAAATACCCCAAACCTTTTGCATAATTATATCAATACAGTGTATTAATTTTTTTTTGACAGTTCAAAAGCCAAACTTGATTGACATAAATTTAATACTTATTTTTCTGTTTTGTTAGACAAAGTTCACTAAAGTTTGAAGTTCTGTTTAATCTGTTTTTATATTTCACTAGTTTGATGTGATTTTCTTTTAGGTAAGATGAGAACCATTCCGGTGACTCCTACCACTCCTAAGGGGGGATAAATCAATGAATACTCTATTCAACTGAATGCTGAACGAGTTCCTGTTCTGTGGTACACTTCCACTAATTCTATCCAGAGTGACTGGGCAGATCCTACTTCTTGTACAACAGTGTCTAATGCTATTTTATCCCAGCTCAAAGGTATATTCTTGATTTAGTTCAAGGAAATGCTACTGGGGGGAAAATGGAAATTTAGTGCTGGTACATAATGGTGCCTCATGCAGACAACACAACTGCAACTCCATGCCTATTTACTAATGCTTGAAGGAAACACAGCCCCCTGCCCTTTCTCCATGCTTCAGGAGACAGGAATCCAAGCCATGTCAAGGCAGATTGATGAGGTGAAGTACAATTTCAGGGCATGTGACTTCCCTGCAAGTTGTCACCAGTAAAGCAGCTCAGTTCCTTTTAGAGAAATGGGGCTTCATTACCTTAGCAGCTGCTTTGACTCTGCTGCACTGATGTCTTGTAGTCCACGGGAGAGAAGTTGTGAGCTGTGCCTGGGCACAGGGGCTGCCCAGCTGTTGCTGCTGTTGCTGCTGCAGCAGGTGCAGCTCTCCACAAGCCCAAGTCTGGCTTCTGGCAGGTGTGCAGGCTGGCTCCTACCCTTGGGCCCGTTCCCTGTGGGGCAGCTCTGCCCACGGCCCATCTGCTGTGAGCCGTGGGAGCAGCCCTGCCCCCTGTCCCAGTGCAGAGTGCAGCTCAGGGGCCAGCAGCCAACGAGGACGTTTAACTCTGGACACACTGCTGGGACCATGAGGGCCAGAGCTGGGCAGGAGAGGCAGGAGCCCTCTGGCAGGGCCTGGGACAGTCAGGATTGCTGTGCTCACACACCAAACGTTCACTTAGACCTCTCTTTAGTATCCTGAAGTGTAGGAGGACGTGTACCTGTTTGAGAAGTGACTCAGTGTGTTAGATGTATTTAACCTAGACCTCTCTCCATTTGGATTTGGGGGGAGAATCTTGTTGAAATTTTTGTAAATGTTTTCTCTTCTTGCTTCCCTCTTCCTCCCCATCCCAAACTACAAAGCTTTGGGATAGTGTTGATGTTTATACATTTTACACCTAAGTATAAGGACAAGAAGCTATGTATATTAATCCTATTTAAGCAACTGCAAATCATTGTCTGCTGTTTAAAGCCAACAGAACAGTCTGTTTTAAGTTCAGTAAGTATTGCATAGATATATCTTAAGTTCAATTGATGAAAATTGTGCATACAATGTTACCAATGTTGTAAATTATTTTTAATAAAGAAAATTGTATGACAGTTGTTGTATGTTACTGTCTATTTTGAATAGATAGTAAGAAATGCACTTAAAAGGATACTGTATGTGAAGGGGCAGGGTGAATAAAAGAGAGATAATATTGTGTGTTATATCATGATGCATGTTCCATTTACTTGTTAGGAGTGAGTGTGGGCTCACAAGCACAAAGCATGCTTAGCTGCTGTAGAAGGACATTCTCTGGCTTAGCTGTGCTCCAGACACCCCTCTGGATGTTATATCAAATGCTTTTTAAATAAATTTTTGTAGGGGGATACAGTATGGGTAAATGAAGGTGGTATAGAATGTAATCTTGTCCCCTAAAGAGTTGCAGCTGAACTAATTAGCAAAGATTAGGAGCAGGCCTGATGTTAACAGGCCACAGCTGTAGCCAATAAGAGCAGTGGTATAAAAGAGTGGATTGGTGGGAACTGGAGTCAGGTGGCTGCTGCAAGGACCAGGAACAGTCAGTGCTTAGAGGAGCTGCCTGTGGGAGACATCGAGGAGGTGTGAAACTCTGGTGATATGGAATCCTTGCACTATAATGATAATGGACCTCTTGATGTATAAGACAACAACTTTTCTTTTCCCTTCTGAAAAATGTCTCATTTAGAATCTTGATGAAATTCTGTATTAAAGCAAGCTGTTGGCCAAGGTTGAAACTCTGATAAGATCCTCACAAGTGATTTGGGGATGCCCACCACTAACCTACTTCAACCCTCACTTTCAGCACAGGCATTAGACTGGAGTTCAACTCATGGATGCTAAATTATTCAAGTCTATCTTTCTTCAGCTAATGAGACAGGCCAAAGTACAACCTTCAAACCCTGCCTTGCCTCACAACCACAGTGAGCTCCCCCAGAGTACCAGGCAGGCAGGAGAAGCACAGAAGTTTATGGGTCTTTGCTTTTGCAGTTTAGTCTGGCAACTGAAGCAAGAGTCAGGAGCACAGCTCTGCAAAGTGCATTGTAATCTTGTTTGCAGAGCTCAGGAGTGCATTTCTGTAGCCAGCTATGTTAAACGCAGCAAAAATGCTTTCCCACTGTATGGATTTTACTCCAATGAGCGAAAGCTTCAGGGCCTCAGATATCAGGAGAGGGAACCCTAAATGTTTTACAGAGCTCTATTCTTTGTGGAAAAAACCCCTTAATTTTGTGATTTCTAGTGAGAAGGGTTGGCCAATTACTTGTATTAACATTTGTTCTGAAATTGGAGAGGAAAAAATTGTTTATTGGAGAAATAGTTTCTGTTTTCTAAATTCCCTATTTGATTAAAATAAGCATTTGATGAAGATAATGTTTTCAATTTTGCGTCCTTAGTATTACAAACAATACTGAAATTTTGTGATAGAGGATTTTTAACTGATTTACTTAAGATGCTTTTGGTGTTGTTGTTTGGGTTTTGGGAGGAGGGGGTTTGTTGGGTGTTCTTCAGCGTGTCTTTCCTAAATTCCCTTTTCTTTAGGTTCCTAATTCTGTCATAGCAGGACATCAAATACAGCAGATTACCTTTTTTTTAGGAGTTTCAGAAGATATTTCTGTATTAATATTAAGGTTTGTCATTATTTTCATTAAGGGTCAAATTTTCTAGGACTAGACCTATTGTTCCAGTAAAAAGTTTCTCTGGGACAGTCTAAAGGACATCCTGACCAAGATGCCTTAGGTTTGTTATATATATTTATATGTGGTCTTCAGTCTAAGCATTTGGCAGAGATTTTGATGAGGTGTGATGATAAAAGGGTTTAAAGAAGAATAAAGAGGGCGTCTTCCCTCCTGCCCGCTGCGGACACAGGATTTCTGAAGTGTTTCGCCTTTGTGACAGGAAGTCGTAGCTTCCCTGCTCTCTCGTGCCGCGGAGACAAACAAAGCCCTCGGCCTGGGGCAGCGCTCCGGCGCCGCGGGGACGCTCCGGTGCCGCCGGGAGGCGCGGCCGGGCCCGGGCGCAGCGCGGGAGCCCCGGGCGCGCTCGGAGCTGGCGCAGCTCCGCGTTCCGCGGAGCACGGGGCGCTCCGGAGGCAGCGGGGCAGGCGGGGGCCGGGCCGGCCGGGCCCCCACTGCTGCCGGCGGCTGCTGCGGCCCCTCGGCCTCCCCGGGCTGGGCAAAGGTTGGCGCGGCTCCCAACGGGTCCAAGGGTTGCGCTCGTCTGGGGAGACTCGAGATTCCTGCAGCTGGGCAGGCGAGAGACGAGCGAGCGTCTGCAGGTTTGTGCTGCCTTTCTTAGCACAGGAATTTGCAAGGCCGTGACCGAGCAGAAAGATTTAATCTGCTTTAACGGTATGATTCACTAAAATAATTCTTGCCTTTTGCAGGCACGAATTGACGACCCCCTGATCAGGGATTCAGCAACTCTACTCCTGAGGGAGTCATTCCTATCTATCAACAATACCAGGTTAGGCTGCTGCTAGAAATGAGAATAAAGGCTTGGTTAATAAGCTCTTCATGTCTGCTATTCTGTACAGATTGAGTGCATCTCTCTAGCAGTCTTTCTTTGGAGGGGTTGCAGCCTAAGTATTTGATAAGCTATGATGTAAGAAACCTGAGCTGGCACAGGGGGTTGGTTTTCTTTGCTTGTTTAATAAATGAAGGAAAGTCTTCTCCAGTAGCTGAATGCATTTTGTTGCAGTAATTACTGCTTCTGGTGTCAGAATACAGATCAGATCATCCAGCTTTTCTTTTTCTCCTAGAGACACAATGTCTTCTGGAAATGACTGTCAGCCCCAGACCTTGACCAAACCCACGTTTGATGAGAGAGGGGCAGCTGAATTGGTTGACAGGGTGTTTGGACTGAAGGTATCTTGGATCAGCTCACTCCCCAGCTATGATGATCAGAACTTCCACGTGCGTGTCTCAGCTGAAGGTGCTGATGAGTATGTCCTCAAAATCACCAATTCAGAAGACAGCCAGGAGCCTGACCTCATTGAAGCGCAGACCCAGGCCATGATGTTTCTCAGTGCTCAAGGCTTCCCTTCAGCTACTCCTTATCTGACAAAAGATGGTCACATAATGTCTCTGGAATCGGGAGGTGAGCCACCGTGGGCACTGTGCTGCCCCACTCTCACCCTTAGCTGGCTGTGGCTTGCCATATGGCACACCATGTGTATGCTAAAGGGAACTCTGGGCTTGTGTCTGAATACCAGGGATATGCATCAGGTGACCTGGATTCCAGCCATAACAGTCCAAAGTTAAATACCAGAAGCAAAGTAACTCAGAGAGAATAATAATTAACTAGGAGAACACTTAGGAAAACACTTCACCTTAAGGAATTGGAGAAAACATTTGTCTGACATGTGTCCATGCACAGGAAAAGTTAAAAATGCCTCATTAACTACATGCTGCTTGAAATTATTAGCCTTCAGAGTGGTGTAAAATACAGTTCTACCCCATCTCTGAAGCCAGAATAAATTGCTTAAATAGTGCTTGGAAGAATAACTGTGTTGGCATTTAGCTTTTACTGTCACTGTAACTTCTGAGCAGCATTTGGGATTCCTGAGACCTGTTCTGCTGCAAAACTTCATGTGGGAGTGTGCAGGCACTGGAGCACACCTGCTTGGTGCTGAGTTTTTCTCAGTATAGATTTTCTAAGTGTGTTAAGGTTTGCACATTATTACACAACAGTCTGGTAAATCAAATCTTTGCATTTTTATGAGCTACATCTGACAACTTCTACGCTGGGATACACCTTTTTTGCCTCTGGCATTAACTGTTACTCAGCACACAGCAGAGTGACTGACTGCATCTCTCCTTGTCAGGTACTGGACTTGGGAGCAAGAAGTACATGGTCAGACTGCTGACTTACCTGCCAGGTACACCAGTAGCAAAAATCACTACCAATGCTCAGATTCTGTATGAGATTGGGAGGCTTGCTGCCAGTGTGGATAAAGTGCTCTCAGAGGTGAGTTCTCATGCTTTAGCCTCACACTTCTCTCTCAATCCATGTCTCTGCAGCGTTTGCTCACGTGCCTGCTGCCTGCCTTCAGACCTGCAAAATGCAAGTTGGTGACTGCAGGTGTCAGTGGCTCAGCCTCCAGGCTGGCTGGAGCCTTTCCCCAAGTACATGACAAGTGACTGGTACTGCTGATCCTCCTGCAATGCATTTTTGTACCACGAATAGGGAGATGAGGAGTTGTTTTTATATATGCAAAGCTCACCTGTTAATGTTTCAAACCTGGCAAATAAAGGAGAATGAACCCTAGGGTGTTTGAATTAGAAGAACAGAACACCAAGCTTGTTTTAAAGGATTTTTGTGTAGTGCTGAGCTGGCTGGCTGATCTGTTATTCTGAATTCCTTTTGACTTGCTGACTTTCTTCTCTTCGTTAGCACTGTGGCTGTTTCACACTGGTACCCTCCCTGCTGTGCCAGCAGAGATCTCTGACACTTCTCATTTGCACCACTTCCACTCAGTCTTAATGCAAACTGAGTTCTTTACTCTGTAGTTACACAGGATAATAAAGCTGATCAGTCAGCCAGTACTGAGTTTGATACATGAAAGACCTTGCATTACTTATTAACCTTTCATTAACCTTTCCTTCTCATGTTCCAGCTGCCAGCTTCAGACAGTTATGAAATGTGAATTGCCAGTTTTATGAAGCACATTCTTAAATTACAAGAGCATTTTCAATTGTGAAAGATAACTTACTGTTACCTTCTGACACACTGGTCACACTCTTAAAATGTGGTTAAAATAAGCTAGTCTCAAAATATGCTATGACTGATCCTGCTAAGGAGGAAGTAGTTAATGAGAAGAAATTCTGATAGAAAAGGCTCTTTATTCCCTTAACACATGGATTATCATCCACCAAGGTGGTTTAGGGTTGATCTTGTTCTTTATTTGTTCATACACCATCAACTTTTGACTGTCATTTAGTGATCTTTAAGAGGCTTAATTTCAAACATAGTTATTGTTTTTTTTTTTTTTCTTAAAAGGAAGCCAGCTACTCTTGTGGGAAGTTGTTGTTTTGGTTTTTTTTTTTAATTTGCCCTATGCACTGATGCAGTCTGGCCCAGTGTCACCTTAATAAGCATTTGAGGAGTCCAAGATAAGCATGGCATGGGACAGATGCTTTTCCTCTTTGAATGTCATGTTCCAAACCATTTGCTAGGGAGAATGGGGTTAATGACCTTGTATGTTTAAAGTAGTGAGGCCTGGATGTACAAAAGCAAATTTTCATGAGCATAAAGCCATGGTCAGTGTCTCCATAAACTGCTGTGCTCAGGATTTTCCACACACCAGCTGTTCCCAAGGCTTGTCCCCCAGAGGTCCCAGGTTAAGGCACAGAGTGTGCCTGCTCCCAGCATGCTGGCAGGTTTTGTGCCTCTGCTGCTCCCACAGCTTTCTGCAGCACCAGCTGTGCAGGCTGAGCTCTGCCAGAGTGGGACTCTGGCCTTGGCAGGGGCTCAGAGTTGCTGCTCTTACGTCACCCTATGGACAGTTAACAGCAGTTTTACATTATACAAATGACTTTAGATAACCTTTGTACCTAAAACATGGGGAAAAACCATCCAGGCTGTACGTAGATATTAAGATGCTTGCTTTAATCATTCTTCAGGTTATTCTTTTACTTGATAAAAAACAACAGTCCAACTCATGGTGCTTTTCAGTGAGTCTTATTAGAAACCTGTTAATATTAATAGGGGTTTTGAATCAAGCCCTTTGATCATAAAGTCTGCAATTTTTCTTATGCCTATATTATTGTGTGCTTCTTCCAAAGAAATTCCAGCATCCATCAGTAAAAAGTCTGCATCGAGGTCGGTTCATTTGGAATCTGGCAAATGTTCCTCTTCTAGATCAGTACATTTATGCCTTGGGCCAGAACAAATACCGTGCAGTGGTGGAGCAAGTTATTGAGCAGTTCAAAGGCAAAGTAATACCCAAGCTCAGCAGTTTCCGAGCCTGTGAGTATTTTATTCTCCTTGTAATTATGTTGAACTGAGACACAGAAATTTCATACAGGAGTTTGGCTCTGTAGAGAAGGAAAACAAAAACAGCAAAAAAATTAAATATCTTTTTCCTAGCCTTGACATGGACACAGCACAGAGTAAGCCAAGAGGAATGTTCTGTCCAGTCAGGGTCAGTTCTTTATTTTTCTGATGAGTTTCCTCCCAGTTAAGTTTATGATTTTCATGCTGTTATATCAGCTTACTAAATATATATGGAGTACAGTGCTACCTTTCATAAAGGCCCAAATAAGTACTTAATCCAAATTTTGGAATTCAAATGACATTGATATTGATGAGGATGTGACAGTTCTTTAGTTGGTGCTGTCGGGTATCTGGCAGTGCAGGAGAGCTTCACGGGAAGCAGTAAAGGTGTGACAGCCAGCACTTGATGCTGCAGGGGACTAGTGTGGTTTTGTAGCTGAGTGTTAGTTTGACATGCATCTTCCCAAAGCTGTTTCAGCTGTTTAATAATTATTAAATACTGTTTCTATTTCTTCTGTGTTTAGGTATCAATCATGGAGACCTTAATGACCACAACATTCTAGTAGACTCCTGTTCTGCTTCCCTGGAGACTCCCCAGTACAGAGTGTCTGGCATCCTGGACTTCAGCGACATGAGTTATGGATATTACGTGTTTGAGGTTGCAATAGCCATCATGTACATGATGATTGAGAGCCCAGACCCTCTGAGTGTTGGGGGACATGTTCTCGCAGGGTTTGAGAGCATCCTGCCGCTCACTGCTGAGGAGAGAGGTGCCCTCTTTGTCCTGGTGAGCGGGAGGTTTGCACAGTCCCTCGTCATTGCTGCTCACACAGCTCTTCTGTACCCAGAGAACAAGGAGTACCTCACAATCACGGCAAAAACTGGCTGGAAACACTTAATGACAATGTTCGAGATGGGCCAGGAAGCTGTGGAGAAGAAGTGGTTTGAGACTGCCCAGGCGTACACGCACCACGCACCTGCCCCGTAGGTCCGCGGCTGCTGAGGTACCGGGGGTGACACCGCACTGAATAAAGCAATAAAGGCGGCGCTGTCTGAGCTGCATGGGGCACGTCCGCGGGCAGGGCAGGACCCCCGGAGAGAAAACCCCGGCTCCTTTCCCCGGGAGAGAAAACCATTACCGCCTCCACGGCGGGCACAGGGCTGTGGCCATTACCGCCCTCACAGCCGGGGGAGGGTATGTGACTTATTTTGCACCCTCATGGCAGGAGCCGGGCTCTTTCCCGCCCTCGTGCTAGGGTGCGGTGTGACCGTTACCGGCCCTCACGGCAGGGATGTGCGGTGACCGTTACTGGCCATCACGCCGGGGTGCGGTGTGATCGTTACGGGCCCTCACGGCAGGGATGTGCTGTGATCGTTACCGGCCCTCACGCCGGGGTGCGGTGTGACCGTTACGGGTCCTCACGGCAGGCATGTCCGGTGATCGTTACGGGCCCTCAGGCCGGAGGTGCGGTGTGACCGTTACCGGCCCTCGCGGCAGGGGTGCGCTGTGACTGTTAACGGGCCCTCAGGCCGGAGGTGCGGTGTGACCGTTACCGGCCCTCGCACGGCGGGCGGGGCCGTTTCCCGCCCCTTTCGGCGGAGCCCGGGCACGCGCACGTGACACTGCGGGCTGCGCGCGCCAGCACCGCCCCCGGCGGCAGGAAAGGGCGCAGGCCCCGCCCCAGGCCGGCAGGCGGCACCGCGCAGGCGCGGCGGCCATTTCCGACGCAGCGGTGAAGGTTCGGGCGCGGCCGCAGCGCCCGGTTCTTGCCCGCCGGCTGGGCCTCGGCTCCCCCCGCCCGGCCCAGCGGCTGCCTCCGGCCCGCCGTGAGTGAGGACGGGCAGCGGGTGTGCGGTGGGGCGCGGGACGCGTC
The DNA here is from genome assembly GCF_028769735.1 of Zonotrichia leucophrys gambelii. Taxonomy (NCBI): domain Eukaryota; kingdom Metazoa; phylum Chordata; class Aves; order Passeriformes; family Passerellidae; genus Zonotrichia; species Zonotrichia leucophrys. Next base: position 4,857,902 of record NC_088180.1, on the reverse strand, counting down.
TCTGCGCGGCGCGGGAGGCGGCGCGGCCCTCGCTTTGTGCCGCGCTGAGGATGACTGTGCAGTGCGGGCGCGGGCGGCAGCGCCCCCTGGGGCCGTGTCGGGTGCGCTCGGTGCCGGTTCCCGGTTCACGTGCCCTGTGCTCTCTTGCAGGCCCGGTGCCGGTTCCCGTGCCCTGTGCTCTCCTGCCGGCGCGCTGCCCTCTGCCCCTGGCGCGTCCCCGGCACCATGGTGAGTGAGCCGCCTTCCCCGGAGCTTTGCTGAGCCGCGGGTGCTGCCGAGTCACGGCCCGGGCGGGGGCGGCGGTCACACTGCAGGGGCCGGGCTGCGGGCACCAGTGACCAGCCCGCGGTCACCGGCTGGCTGGGTCTGTTATATAGGGGCTTTATGGCGTTGGTGACAAGAGACTGGTGATACTTACTGAGCTATTCCTTTTACAGTCTCGAAGATATGACTCCAGAACTACCATATTTTCTCCGGAAGGTATTTTTTTAACCCGGCACTTTCAAGTCAACTCTGACTGTTCTGTCTTCTCAAAACTATGAAAACACTTGCACAAAGGGTGGTTGTTAGTAGCATGCTTCTCTCTGAATATGAATTACAGATACCATATTTGCCCACACCCAGTTCTGTATGGACAGCAAGGGTCCAAAGTGGACACTTTCAAATTCATTCTGATTGAAGCAATGATGAGACTGAGTCCCATTAGTGAGTAGTGTCACGTGCCATGTTTTTGAAATAACCATTTGTCTCTTGTTTGAGCATGGTTAGATTTTGTCACTGTCCCCTGAGAATGGATAAGGTCCTGCGGGTGCAGTCACGCCTTTCCTTGTTATTCTTGCACATGCTGAAACAAGTACGTACAAACCATGTTTTCTTACTTCTTAGATGGGAAGAACCCAAGAAATCCAGTATAAAATATTTTCTTTGTTTATTGAAAATTTGTCTTGGGTTATTCTACTGCAGCACAGACTTCTTTAATTTTTTTTCCTTTTTTTTATTAGAAAGGTGTGTTTTTATTTTATAGAAAGGGCTTTTTTTCCCCCAGTGGCCATGTCCAGTATTACCTTATTTTCCTTCTTTGATTCCTTCCTCCTTTTCAGCCAGTTAATTTACAACTGACTGGTAAGAGACTGAAGGAGTAGGTGGGACAATGAGCACTTGTCAGATTCTTGTAACTGTCAGTCACCTTGTGCAGTTGGTGTTGTTCGGTGTCACTTTGCTGACAGGAGCTGCAATCCTTTCCCAGGTCGCCTGTACCAGGTTGAGTATGCCATGGAGGCCATTGGCCATGCAGGGACCTGCCTGGGGATTCTGGCAAACGATGGAGTCCTGCTGGCAGCAGAGCGGCGCAACATTCACAAGCTTCTCGATGAAGTGTTTTTCTCAGAGAAGATTTACAAACTTAATGAGTAAGTTGAAAGGGTGATTAAATGTCCTGTGACGTTATTAATAGCAAAGTGCTGATTAGCATATAACCTGGTCTTATTTTATTTGAAGTGTTAATAATCTTTTTGTTTGGTGTTTTAGACAAGTATGATTATTCTGTCATTGTTCATTTTAGTAGTTCCCCTTCTAAAGTAGAAGTATTGCTGGTTTGGTTTTTTTTATCTCCAGGAGAATTTTCTAGGTATAATAGCTTGTTTGTTGGTACTACACCATACAAGGTGATGATATTGTAGCAGTTAAGAAAACTGGGAAGTCTCAGTTTTACAAAATACCATTGGAGGGCAGAATAAAGAGTGCACACAAAAATGACCAGGCTATTTCAGCTCCTTTTCCACATCTGTTTTTCTTTGGTGGCTTGAAAAGTCTGAGGTAACTAGGTAAAATGTGCCTTAGGCTTCTTTGCCACAGTTGTAGCAGAGATAAAACATCTGTCTATTATTTTCATTCTAGCTCTTGGAAGTTGAATTTGTGATGTCAGACCAAAGAGTTTTATGGATTATGCTTTTTTGTTGCAAGGGAGGTAGAGCTTCATCCTTGGCAAAAGCTGCAAAGGAACACATAGTTTTCTATCCTGTCTGCCTCCCATTCCATGTTGATCTTTAAAGCACCTGGAACTGTAGGAAGTACTGGATTTTCAAGGAGGCAGTGTAACAGCACACTGGAGTAGTCACCTAGAACAGCCCTTCCGTCTTTTGGAAAATTCCTAATTTCACAAATCTTTTTTGTGTAGCAAAAGATTTGTAGCATATCAGATTGAGCTAAAGAGATACTAAATTAAGATCCAACAAAACAATCGAGGATTAAAGTGCTTATTTTTGTTAGGGCCCTACCAAGACCATGAAGTTTCAGTTACCCAGATGGCACGTGTCAGCCAGCAGCCCCCACTGAAGGCCTGTCACATCTGTGTGCCTCCTTCTGAGGTGTGCTGTGGCAGGTGGCCTCCTGAGAGGCACCTGTATGGGTGTGCCTAATGGCTCTTGTAAAACCCCTCAGAACTGTATGTATAACTAACATACTGATTTACTGACTTTGGCTGTCCACCTCTGCTCTTAGCAAATGGTTACTGATATTTTTGGTGCACCCTGAAGGCAGGAGCTGATGAACCCATTTTGTATGGCAGCAGTGTAGCTTTGATGAGAAAGGCCCAACAGCAGGTGCTCTGCTTGAACCTCTGTATGAAGATGTGAGTTGTTTGCTTGGTTGGAGATTGACAGGAATTCAGTTAATTTGTATGCTTTTCTTGCAGGGATATGGCGTGCAGCGTGGCAGGAATAACTTCAGATGCCAATGTTCTAACAAATGAGCTGAGACTGATTGCACAGAGGTGGGTCTGCTGACAGCTAACGTGGTTGTACTCACCTGTGCTGCCACATTCAGCTCTCTTTATGCATTAGATCAGAATGAACATGCATTTAGTAGATCAGAAATAGGTTGAAATAGAACTGCTAGATCACAGATACTCTTAACTTGGGAACTTGTTTCCTCTTAAATGTTGCGTGGGATATGGTTAACAAAACAAGTGTTGAAAACTGGTTTTTTTCCTCTTTGATATTAGGTATTTGTTACAGTATCAAGAGCCCATTCCTTGTGAACAACTAGTAACAGCACTGTGTGATATCAAGCAGGCTTACACACAGTTTGGAGGTAATGAAGTGTGATGAATCATTGTGTTACTAAATGTCTCAAGAACAATTCTGTTACATAATGTGAAGGATCTAAGTCTGTGGACAGTTCTACTGAATTCTCTGAAAAAGTTACACTTAGGAAAAAAATATCCTAATTTAAGAGGGGAATGGGTAGTCATGGTTACTGTTTTTTGCTTCTGAGGCTTCTACTTTTTATGGCTTGGGAAGTTGATGGCTGAGATGCTGGCTCATTGCACAGAATGCCTTGAGTGCTCTTGCATTTAATGAATGCCATCAAAAGACCAGCCAAAAATTGTTTAGGCAACCTTTCAACATTTTGGGCCCATCCAGCATAATGGCACAATGAATCAAAAACAAGGCTGTATGTAGGGGTATCAGTGGCTCAAGCAATATGTTAGAAAATGATATTGTAAGTAGTGTTCCTTAGTATGTGAACTGATGATTGTGTTGTTTTATTGTTTTACATATATGTAGTGAGAGAGAATTACCTTTTAAACTACCTGGCTTTTGACTTTGCTAAGTTAAATGCTTTAACAGCTAAGCTACATACTTGAAATACTTACTACATTTTGATTTAAAGTTCTGAGATAGTAAATTACAATTTGTGAAGACACAAATGAACTGCTTTTAAGATTAAATGGAATAAACCTCTGCTGCCTTCCACCCCATGACTTAGAAGGAAATGCTGGCATGCTTATCTCAAGCAACAGAAGTGCAGAACTGTGTTAAATCCTAGTTCACAGGAATAGATTGAAAAATGAAATCAAAGAAAATAATTGTAACTTGTGACCAATCTTGTTACTAAATTTAGGTTGCTAATAGCCTTCTTTTCAAACAGGAAAACGTCCTTTTGGTGTTTCATTGCTCTATATTGGCTGGGATAAGCATTATGGATTTCAGCTGTACCAAAGTGATCCTAGTGGAAATTATGGAGGGTGGAAAGCCACATGCATTGGGAATAATAGTGCTGTAAGTTCTGGTTTTTTTCTTCTCAAAAAGACAAGTTAAAAAGTGTAAATTGTACTGTATTAATTAAGCTGAGTTGTTGATTATTAATGCAGGAGAGATTTACAGGTAATTGTAGGAATGCTGCTGTCAACTCATGTGTTATTATCTGGCAAAACCCCACACCCTGGCTGTGTGGTTGGTTACCCAAAGTTTTAATTTCTGTGAAATTTACAGGCAGCTGTGTCAATGCTGAAGCAAGACTACAAAGAAGGGGAAATGACCTTAAAGACTGCCCTGGCTTTGGCCATTAAGGTTCTAAACAAGACCATGGATGTCAGCAAGCTCTCTGCTGAGAAAGGTGAGCGTTCTCCACACGGGCTGGCACCTTCTGCTTAAACAAAGGGAGCGGTGAGTGCACATATTCCAGATGTGGCTCACTGGAGTGTCAGTTGTCACAAAAAAGTGTTTTCAGAAATGCAGCAGTTGTCAGCCTTAGCCCAAGAGGCATTCAGGTAGCTCAGTCCAGGCTGCTGGGCCCTGTTGGGCAGCTGCAGAGGCGAGGCTGCAGCTTGGGGATTGGAGCAGAGCCCTGATTGTCTGGGAGCAGAGCCCTGAGAGGAGCTGCCCTGCTGCTGAGCTGAGCTGTGCTGCAGCAGGGAGCTGGGCTGCTGCCTCCAGCCAGGCTGCCTGGCACACGGAGCTTTGGAGCCTTCTGTCACTTGTCATCTCAAACCTTGCCCTGCTGATGATTGCTGTGCCTAAACGCTGCTGTCTGTTCCATGTGTTTCAGTTGAAATTGCAACACTGACAAGAGAGAACGGAAAGACAGTAATCAGGGTTCTGAAGCAAAAGGAGGTGGAACAATTGATAAAACAACATGAGGAGGAGGAAGCAAAAGCTGAACGTGAAAAGAAGGAGAAAGAACAAAAAGAGAAGGATAAATAGAATATGAAATCAAGTGTTCTCTAGATAATAAAGGACCTGCTTCAGCAAAAGATAATCTGGATTTTTGTGCTGTAGAAGCCTTACAGCCATGCCATGGAGGACCCAGAAGTACTTTTGATGAACCAGGTCCTTAGTCATCATTTAGATAATTAGTTTACTGCTCCTTACATCGACCAATAATTGCTTTAATTCTTGAACACTCTTTCTTTCATCTTCTATTTTTTATTATGGAATAAAAGTTAAGAAGAATAGTGATGGGTGTCTTTATTTCCTCAGTAATGCCTGGATATGCACAATCTTGAGGAATTTAATCGCTTTAAACCATTAAAACAAGGTATATGCTAGTTGGTAAAGAACAAATATGGTGTTAGAATTGTTAGAATTTTGTGTATATGTGTGGGTTTTCCTTTAAAGGTAGTGAAAAGAGCTCCTAAGTTTGAAAAGTCATTTCACAAATACAGAATTAAAGTGTGCTGGCATGCCAAGTTTTAGTTTTGGCCTATTTTGTTCTATAGCAGGCTCTGTCAAACTGATGGTCTTGCAAGCAGTAGTGTTTTAAAAATGCCCTGTAGCAAATGTGTTCAGTTTATCATAGCCTTCACAAGTGCATGTGTTTTCTAAGGAATTAATCATACAACACTAGTTATATTCACACAAACTAGAAAGACATTTTACAAAGGCCATGTGAAAATGCTTTATCTTGTCAAAGTACAAATAGGTAAGTAAAATAGTGCATGATTTTTAGGCCATGTTGACTACTTCACATTTTATCCTGAAAGGAAATTAAGATGTTTTATGTTTAGTTGAGTGTTGCTGATACTTCCCCAGTGAATTTGATTCCTTTCTCTGACACACCAGTCAAAAAAACTAACCAGTTAACCACCAATTAATTGGGCATTAATTAGGAATCAGTCATTTTTGTCCAGCTTGCCCCTCTACTGAATGCAAAAAAGTATGATTGTCAGATTGACAAAAATCTCTTCTACTTTTGAAAAAAAAACTGATCTGGAGTGAACAAAGGAAATAAAAAGTTACTGAAAATTGCTGTGCACCCATTCAGATATCAAAAGCAAAGTGAAAAGCCTGAGTGCTTAAAAGTGAGGCCTTGCTGAATTTCAAACCATAGCAGCAGTGATCCAGCCCATTTGTGCCCACCCTGGATTGTATTGATCTTGTAAAGTTGGTTTGATTTTCTCACCCCAAAGGATAACTGATGTATACAGGATTTAGTATGACCACTTAAAGAAACAGAGTGAATCCATACAGTGTTTTGTTGGTTTATTCATCTCAGACATTTTTCACTAAAATGTACTTTGTCAACATGGCCAGAAATGACCCTTCCTCCCGACTAAACCCATTTTTGAGTTCACTGCTGTAAGAGTCACTGTGGAGAACAGAGGGAAGGAATCTGACTCAAGATGTCTGTGCTGCAGCTGTGTTGTCCTGCACTCACTCTGTTCAGAGAGGGGGGAGGCTCTGGGTTCTCTGCAGGACCTGCTTGCTCATCCTCCAAGCCTTGGTGCAGCCCAACTGCTTCAGTCTTTAGCACTGAACTTGGATAGCACTTTGTTAATACACAAATTTTATAGCTAATGAAAGTTCTACTGACTTATTTACACCTTGTGCTGCAGTAGGTCTTCCAAATAACAACATGGGAATGGTATTTCATGTAACAATTCCTGAATTGTTGCAGACAACATGCAATGGGTAATATTTAATCTCCATTATAAAGGATTGTATAAATACCTCAAGCTCCATTTTATGTAAAAAATCAGTGCTCAATCTTTCTATTTTTTGATACCATGAATGCAATATATCAGCATCTTTTGCAGATTTCTGGATCGCTGATGATGGTTATACAAGTACTTGGAAAATGCTCTAAAAGCAGCAATGCCAAAATGGAGTTTTTTCTCACTTCTCAAAGATTACTTGCAACAATATGTGATAGATTCCAGCAATGCTTTCTGTCTTCTGGGAAAGTGTTAGTGCATCTGAGATTGTGTTCATCAATGTATATAGTTCATAAAAGGCAGTTTGTTTAGTGTAATAGTGTAAGCATTATCAGGTATCTTAGAATATAGACTTAGTAAAATATTTTTCTTAGAAGCATTTTTTCTAAAAAAATGGGGATAACTCATATATGCATATTTTGGTTGAAAGAATTACCAATATCATTTTCTTGCCAAACATGGCATCATTTGCTGGTAAAGGAGAACTTTTTAGATACTGTAATAATAAAAAGTTGGAATGACTTTAATAAATGTATTGAAGCATTGTAATACGTTTTAAAAGATCTATTTATTTAAAGGTTTTGTTTGCACAAAGTGGAAGAAGTATTGTCTAATACTTCTTGAGTATAATCTTTGAACAGTAATTACCAATTTCATTTAAAAAAAACATTATCTCTCCTGAGTGCCATTAATAGCTGATTGTGAGCTGAGCCTCAGTTCTGCCTTGGAATAGGCAAGTAACACTAGCTGGCAGTCATGTCCAAGATGTACAGCCAAGTTCTCCTAACCAAAATTTAATTTGGGATTAGTTTCTGCATTTGAGCCTAGGGCAGTAAGCAGATGCTGGAGATCTTTCTTTATTAGAATCTTCCTGAGCCATCTGGACACTAATGCAAGTTTCTTTCCTGTTCTTCCTAGAAATAAGAGCAGTGTTTGACTGCATTGGCCTGTTGTATTGATTCTGGCTTTGTGTGTTAAAAAAAAAAAAAAAAATTAAAAAAAAATCACCACCAACTGTGCCTTCTCTGGGAGTGGTTTGGGGATAAGTCGTAAGAACAGAAAAATGATTCTGGCGATACATTTGAGGTATCTTTGCTAATCAAAATGATCTTCCTGTTCTTTGTATGTTTTTTTTTTTTGGTGTACGTAGTGTTTACATAGAGTTTAGAGTGTAATACATAAGTATTTAAAATATTTAGCTATTGCTGTGGATTTAATGTTATTTTAAAACAAGATCTTCATGTGGTGCTGTGGAAGGTGACAGATTTTTCCAGTTAGGTAAAAGTATTTACTTAATAGTGTTTGCATAATAGGATGTTTGTAAACTTAAAAAACTGGTTAGCTTATATCTCACTTGAGTGCATGATAGAACTTGTTAGGGCAAATATGCAAATATTCACAAATAGATTGTCCTAAGAAATTGTAATGTGGTTTGTTATTCTAAGTAGTTTAAGAGATAATGAAACTACTGCTTCTTCAATAATTACCTGTGCTGTCTCTTGCATCTGTCAGTGTTTAAAAATAGTTAGCTTGTTTTCTAGGTGACTGTATTCTGTTCAAATAAAGTCAAATTAACTTCCAAGACTGCTTCTTATATGACCTCCATTAGGTATGCTTCCCTCTTCATCCAAATATTTTACTTGTCAGTTACAAAAGCACCTGAATTAAGAGACAACAAAAAACTCCTGATGTTAAATTTGACAGCTGCTTCTGCTTTCGTATGTATTTCCAAGGTAATTATTTATTCTTTCTCTTCATAACCTTAGAATTAGGAAAATTTAAATAAAGTGTGTGAAGATTTAATAAAATGTGTTGTGAAAATGAATATAATTATTGAAAGGTGTTCAGTGTTTCAGAGGCCTCAGGACTGTCATACATGGATAACACAGCTCAGTATACAAGACATGTAAGCCCAAGAAGCTGGTGCACTCAAATCCTTCATACATGAGAGAAACTCTTTCATTTTAGACTGGTGGAGATCCTAAGACTTATTTAAATGTCTTTCATTTTCTTTAAAGAGTATTTTCTCCTATGTTCTTCTGCAGTAAAAATGATCCTAGTTTTCAAGTTTTAATTGCATTTATTTCTACTACAACATGAAAACCCACTGAAGTTTACCCACTTTGGATCTAAGAGTACCATTCACTGGCTTTAATCTGGAGAAAATTCAGCTTCACTAAGTTTTTAGAACATTTCTCATTTTACAAATAGAATTGAACAGCTGGCTATTTTTATCTGGGTTTAATTTGGCATTTGGCTTTCCAGTTAAACTACTCTTCGGTGCACAGTAAAAGCTGCCATCAGCCAATTTATTGCAGATTCTCAGAGTGTACTTTAGCAGGGACCTTCAGATGTCACCTCCTGCTGACAAGGGTCCTTTGAAAGACAACATTACTCATGTAATTGTTTAGGCTTTCACTTAATGGTAAATAATAAACTTAACATGCTGCTGATACTATTGACATTCTGCTCCAAGTTCAAAGCAGCAGGAAAAACATCTACTTATTTATAACCAGTGTTTTCTAAACAGTAATAGTACAACATAATTAACATGTGCCAGATGATGCTACATAAAATATTTAGCAAAATGTTAGGCATGTAACCCAGACAGTTTAATCCTTTTATATCCCACAGCATCTGTTTTGCCTAGTTAGGACCCAGCTGCACACAAATCCACAGTTATGTAATAAAACCAGTTTCCTATGTCCTGCACGTTCTAGTGGCAGCTATGTTCAACATTGGTAACGACACATTATGGCTCTAAAATGCATCAGCTGCACTGCTCAGAAATCCAGATTTCACCTGATAATCTCATGTTAGGAACGCCAGGTGCAGTGCAGTAGTGAAGCAGCTTCCATCAAAACTACAGAGTTGCAATTTTAGTACAAATATTGCCCAGTAATTTTTGAAGCACTCAGAAAACTGCAGAACTGGAGTGTCACCAAAAAAAAAAAAAAAGTGGGTGTTTGTGCCTTGTTTTTTGGCTAAAATATATTTTTCATTTACTATAAAGTCTTGAGTTGACAACTGCATATACATTAAGCATTTCAAAAAAAGAGCATGCTGCATCCTTTATATGAATACTTTGACTGTAGAAGATATGCCATATACAAATGGATTCTTAATATAGAAGATGACCATATTTACTGCAGAGCATTCAAATCAATACAGCCTGTCACTAGAAGTGTGCTGGGAGAAACTCCTGTGTAAGCAGCCTTTTGTGTGTGCCTGTGCAGCCTGCATTATGTCTTGCACAGACATGCACAACCCAAATATGGCTGCAGGAAAAGAGAGTACACAAAAACATGAGGCTAAAAATTAAGAAAGGGATTGAAATGCTCCAGTATTCTGTTTCGGTCATTGAAAAGAGTCACTGTTTACACAGACAGATGTGTTTTTTCTGTGAAATAAAGAACTGGTATAAAAGAATTTTGATAATCAACAACATCATTATGAAATTGCTGTTTGAGTAGTGTTCATTTTAGAAAGGTATAAAGTTCCTAAAATTATTTGAGTTAAATAAGGACTATTTTCCTGAGGAATGTGGTATCTAGCACTTTTCATGTACAAGCTGATTAACACGGTAAAGTCATTTAGCCCTTCTTTCCACGTCTTTTCTCTCTATGAACTACTAAACACTGCCTTAGATGTAAAAAATGTGTTATTGCCAGCTGCTTCTATTTTTTTGGCAATGTGTACACTATACATTTCCTTTAAGACGATTTAGGAAAAATCACTGATTAAATTTCACAATGCGTGTGTTTGAAGTTGTCTTTTGTAACAGAATTTATCTACCTGATACAGAAAAAAGTGATGTTTTGTACAGAGTATTTATTATATATGTTGTATATCTGTAATATACCTAAAGATGTGGAAATATCCTATGTCTTTTTAGCCTGCATTAGTTTATCTATTTTAGACGAAAAGTTCCAAAATATTCTAAATCAGAAACTTTTAAAAATCGTACTGATTTAGAAACTTAACAAAAAAACCCCTACCGAGTGTTTCAAACGCAATGCGAAATTAAAAGATTATTTTCTCGGCAGAAGTCACTTACACTCGCACCCTCCCAGCAGCACAGTGCAGACGCAGCAGGCGTTGCCCGGGCGGCTGTGCCGGGGTTACCGAGCGCTGGTGCTGCAGCGGCCCCGCCGCGCTGGGCGCGCACCTGCTCGGCCCCGCCAGGAGCCGCTCCCGGGCGGCGGGACGGGCACGGGGAGGGAGCCTGAGGGCGCAGCGCTGCCGCCTCCTCCTCGCGGTAATGCCGGCAGCTCCTCCGGCCGCACCGGGGCCGAGAGCGGCTCCCGAGGCCGGGGGCGGCCGGCGGTGGCGCCGGGCCCGCGCGGTCCGAGGCTCCCGCCCCCCGCGCCTCCTCACGGCCCCCGCGGGGCGGGGCCAGCGCCGCCCGGCCCCAGCGGCTCCCGGCTCCCGGCTCCCGCCGCGGGGCTCGGACCGAGCGGGGGCCGTGCCCGAGTCATGGCCGGGCGCGGAGCGTGGCCGAGCTGCGGCCGCCCTCCGGCCGTGCTCCTCCTCACCTGGCTCTGCGCGCCCCTGCTCGGCCAGCCCGGAGCCTCGCACGCGGGTAAGGCGGCTCGGGGCGGCCCCAGGGGTGAGGGTCGGCCGCTGGGAAGAAGAGTGAAGGATGAAAAGCGCTCCGGTGAGGAGCCAGGAGGGTGGCGGAGGGGAGGGCTCGGCCGGCCGGGGGTTCCGAGCCCTCCTGGCGCTGTGTGAAGCCGCCGGGGACGGGGCGGGCGGTACCGTGGCCCGGGGGTCTGCGGGCGCCGCCGCCCTGCCCGGCTGGGAGCGCGGGCAGCGGGAGCGCTCCGTGAGGGGAGGGAGTGAGGCGGGATGGTGCGGGGCGGGGGGAAGCTGTCGGAGATGGACTCTCCGCGCCCCAGCTTCATTTTCCGCGCCGTCAACTTTTTCCCGGCCGAGGTTAAGGTAAGTCTGGTGGGGGCTGCTGAGGGAGGATCGCGGGGCTGCGCTGGCTTTGGGTGAACGAGCGGGACCTGCGGGGAGCGCTGTCAGACGGGCTCACCAGGGCTGCCCCCTCCCCGGAGAGGGGGAAAATGTCTGTGCTAAACTAAAGCTTTTCAGGGGCATCGTCAGTCCTGAATGCCTCACATTTCATTACATTACATTACGTACACTTCCTAAATGTGCATGTATATAACGCTTTAAAGATCTCAGCTGCCGCAGCTTTCAGGTTTTTATCTGCTCACTTTGTGAGGGGAGGTGCAGTTGTAGGTTTGTGGTGCATGCTCTGCGTCTGGTACAGAGGTAAACTTGCAGAATATGTTTTAATAACTGTAATTTCGCATCCGGATGTGTCTGCCCATGAAAACAACCCTCTTAAGAATTTATAAGACAACTGAAGAATTTATAAGACAACTGTCTTTAGTTTAGTCGTGCATCATTTCTTTGACTTCAAAAGAGGCAGTCTCATAATTCAATCAGGATTTAACTTTCCGAGCTGAAGGATGTAAAACAGCATGTGAAGCTGGACTGTTTATAGAATTATACAGAGATTAAAGGAGCAAAATCACCGCTCTTCCACAGATTTATTTAGAAACGGTTGTTCCAAAACGTTGCACTTACATAATTTGTAAGTACATTCCCAAGAGTCCTGCAGAATGTCTTGAAAACATAACTACAACACTTAATGGCAGACAGAAAATTAAGGAAAGATAAATTTGAACTTTTTTTATCCTAACTGAAAATTGAAAAAGTGATTGTAAATATAGTTTATTGAAAGTTGATTGTATCAACATCTAGGTTTTAATTCAGCCTACAAATACTCAGTCTGTTATTGCTGAATGTGAGTTAAAAGACTCAAATTTTCCCAAAATTTGGAAAAGCAGTGTTTTTCCATGTTCTTCATGACAGAAGATGCAAAATCATTATGTGACATTATATGATTTATATGACTGCATGGAATTACCTGCAGTCAGGGTAAGCCAGGTTTTGCCTTTTGGCACAAGCCAGCAGTTTTGACTTCACTGAGAACCAGTTTTATACAGTGAGGCTAAAGTTTCTTTTCATAACTTGTTTTTTCTAAAATGAAATGAAATTTGCTATAAAAGTGCTTGTAAATTAATTTAATTTAGTGTTTCCTTCAGCTAATAGTGAACCAGTATTTTATCTTGGCTAACTCCGAATTGTCAGGAGAAAATACTTGCTAATTTAAAATACAGTCAAAGTATGTCTTGTTCTTGCTCTGAATTTTTAGTTAACAGGTGAGACTCGAATGCCCAAATGGAGCTGAGGTTAACAACAACTCTAGCCTAGCCCTGCTGTGCTGCAGACCTGTGATGGTGTTTCCCTGGCACTTCAGGCACCCAAGCATTTTCCACTCAGTTTAACAGATCAAATCCTTCTCCCTACCCAACAGAAAGCTGCAAACCTTTCTGCCTGTATGGGTTTCTTGTGATTTTTCTCTTAAAATGTTTTGAGAACCTTAAAATATTTTAAGAACCTCTTTCCTTAGAGGTTCTTAAGGGGATAAATGTGAGCATTGATTCGAGGAGAAGTGCCTGTGTTGATCTGTAGAAGGAAATACTTGCATAGTTTCCCACGTTTTAGAAGGGTAAAACCCTGGGTTTGTGTGATATTCTAGGTTTTGAAGTCTCCTCATCTGGTTTTGAGCAATGTAGCTGATTTCTGTGAGCTGTAGGATTCTGTGTTCCAGTGTTTCCAAGACTGGAATGGAGCTGAGTGGGCAAAACACTCCTGAGGCAGAAGGTGAGGCTGGTGCCCAAAGTCTGCAGCACCCAGTGCTGCCCTGGCAGCTTGTGAGAAGCCCTGGCCTGTTTCTTATTTCCATAAGGAAATTTTGTCCATAAGGAAACTTTTCCATAAGTTTTATGTACATTTCAGATTTGTGTTTAATTCCATGACACATAGCCTCTAAATTTATAAATGGTTCTACTTATCAGGTTCTACATCTTGTTCTTCCTTGTGCTATCTGCACTTCTGCACACCCTTTTTGCTGCTTGCTTTCAGCATTCCTCGAGGCTGACTTCACATCCATCTTCAGTGTCAGCGATCAGTGGAAATGATGGAATGATTAACAGGGGTACAAAGAGAGATGACAAAATCCTGGATGTGTTAGAGGAATGTCCTGCCCTCAGTGGGACAGGATTTTCCCTGATGTGCAGCACTTTTCCCATGGCCTGGCTGGGCAGGGAGCAGGATCCCAGTTGTGGCTGTGGAGCTGAGTGGAGCAGGCTGGTGGCAGTGAGCTGGGCACGAGGGCTGGGCAGGCACAGGCTGCAGTCACGGCTGCAGGGCCCTGTCACGGCTGCAGGCACTGTCACAGGGCACTGTCACAGCTGCAGGGCCCTGTCACTGCTGTGCCAGCCGTGTCACTGGGGGGGGTCAGGAAGCTCTTTGGCACCTGGTGTGGACTTACCCTAGAATCCATAGCACAGAAAGGAATGGTTGGTGGTCCAATTAGCTCTTAATCTAAAGGCTGACTGTCAGTTCACATCTATTTCTTGGTTAGTTTACAAACTACATGGTCTGTTATAGTTATTAACCAGACTTGTACGTGTATTCAGAAATATGTGCCATAATTATACCTTGTTGCTAAGCTGTTAGGGGGTGGTTTCATTCTCCTTTACAACCATCAAGTTGTATCTTTAACATTTTAAATTTGAATTGAATGTGAGAAACAGCTTCCCTACTTTCTGTGAGCAGCTCTTGTACCTCTGTGCATATTGGTAAGTACTAAGCAGTATTGCAGTTCAAAATTCCTCACACTTTCATATCCAGTATATGTTGTTTTATTTTGCTCCTGGTTGGCTGGAGGTTGATGTGCTAGGTAAAAGAGAAGGCACAAATCTTCCCAGTAACTCTAAAGCCACCTTTTCCATGCTTGTAGGTGTGGTGATAGGGTTTGCCTGTATTTTTTAAACAGGGGAGGAAAAGATAATTCTGGAAAGTTCAGAATGTAATCACTGGCTTTTCTGACTTCAATAAATAGAATAAAGTTAGTATTGCTACTTTGACTTAAAGACATCCTAGTTAAGATGATTGTGATCTTTCTGAATGCTTGCTGTTAATTAAACGCTTGACTGTGATTGGATTCTGGGCAATTGCTAATGCATAGAAGGAAAAGTAGGCCAAAAAAATTAAAGACCATGCAGGAAGTATGACTCATGATCCTTTTCAAAGGGTCAGAGGAATCAGTATCAAATAAAACTTCAATTTGATACATTACACCTGTCTTTTCCACCTAATGAAGTAACGATGGGAGATCATCTCAATAGATATGCTAGAGTACTGAAGGCAGGGGTACTGTGTATATTCCTTCACCTTCCAGATTTTTAAGGAAATTATTAATTGTTAGACTTGTGGATAAGTTTGTGTTATATACCCCAGAGTTAAAGAATATAATGTTAACTGCAAAGTATGGATATTTTGCAGCATTTATTGTCCTTAGTAGTGTTGTGTTTGTTGGGTATTTTGCTGTAATGGTGTATGATTAAAAATATGCATTAGTAATATATATTACTTCTGAAAATGCATGTTAACATTACACTTCTAGAAAGTGACCCTTTCCCCATGGGCCTCCTTTTGCACCCAGCAGTGATGTAAAGAAAACCTGAAGTCATTAACTCTCAATTCTGTCAATTAGAAAATGCTTTGAGTTACACTGTTTAAATTAGAAAATGCTTTGAACTGTGCTGTTTAATGTATAATAATATAGTGTTACACCAGCACTGCCAGTCTGGCTCTTAGACTCTTTATCTAAATGTAGAGGAATACAGAGTTCAAAGACAGCTTGTTATTTGGAGAAGCATGGACTGTGGTGTTCCCCTATTTAAAAACAAAGATTTATGAAAATACCTCTGGGATCAAGCCTGTAACACTAAGTATTTCACTGGTAATTCTTATAAAAGGAATAATGTTGCTAAATCATATTAAGATGCTAGGAAATTTAATCCCATAATGGTACAGTAAATTACAAAAGTGTTATTCTTTTGTAAAACCCATCTTTTGTTTCTTATCTACAACATTAAAAAAGTTAGCCATTAGCAGCCCACGTGAAATTATGACTTGAGAATGTTATCAAGATAAATAGACATGTACATGTTTCATCATGCTACTCATGCATCTGAGGCCCATGTTTCACCCTATTTTCTAAATAGTTCTTCCAAAGTACTTTAATAAAAAAGTTTGTTAAATACCTATGAAGGAAATGGTAGAACTGAATTTTTAAATACAATGTTTTCAAGGTCAAGCATTTCATTAGAATTTTTACTTAGCCTTTGTTCTCCAGCTACTTCAGAGTTTAAAAGAATTGAATAATTTGTGCATAAACATTTGTCTCCTTTGTGCAGGATTAAAATTTAGGCCATCCAATCTCATATGTGATTTAGGTGTAGGTGTTTTGGGTTTTTTTTGTTGCTAAATGTGGACTTACACTGAGGGGCAGTGAGAAGAATTTAAGGTGCAGATAATAAAGAAAACGTTGTCATTGGGAGTTGCCACTGAGCAGCAGAGCTGCCCTTGGTTTAACCTGCAGGGGTTCCCTGGCCTCAGTAGAAATGGAGCCACACAAACACAGGCCAGCTCAGAGCTGCCCTGCAAAGGCTGCAGAGCTTTTAAGTATTTTTTTGTACTCTGAGCTGGTGGCAGGGGAGAGTGTTGCCATAATCTCTTGCCATCTGATTTAGTATGAGATTGTACTCTGAATTGTTTGTTTGCTAATCCTGCTAGTCATAGGTTTTAACCTCTTTCTGTTTTTCTACTCTGCTGCCTTAAGCCACTAAAACTGTTTTACTTGTTTTCCTCTCTTTACATTTTTTCCACTTGTCACCAGCTCTTCACAATTTTTTATTGATGTTAATACAAGGAGTAACTAAGAATCACAGCCCCTTGTTGTAATCTTAAAATTATAGATCCATGGACAAGAGATATAAAACATATGCAGTCTGTGTAACAAATTATTTGAATGGCCATGTTAAATAAAATATACAAGGTAGGGGTGATTACTTATTTTGTTTTTGCCAAGTCTTAATATACTTTTACCATTCCCAGCCCCTCATGGAGCTCTCCTTTGTTCAAGAAGTCTTTTCTAGACCAGTTTGCCCCAACCTATTAATAAAGAGAATAAAACAGAAATATTGAAAAGTGTGGATACATCTGTGATCAGACAAAGAAAGAAATAATTGAACTGTATTGTTAGTAAATAATGGTCATTGTAATAGATGAGTGAGTATACTATAGATCTGAGTATAAAATAATCTGTATATAAAAGCAGCAAGGGAACATGTCCCCTTTGAGCAGAGCAGAGGAGATGCTGTGGTTTAAGAGAAGCTTGATCTGGAAACAGCACGTACCCTGGAGATGCCGTATCGTTGCACAGGAGCTTGTCTTACAGGAACACAGAAATGGTGAAAGTGCAACTTTGCCTCTGCATTGCTTCAAGGTCAATTAATTGAGAGATAATATCCAGCTGCATAGTCAGTCTTAAATTCAGTTGAGAGTTGTAACTGGAGGAGGGAAATGTAATTAATGCTAATATAAAAATCAAGTATTTATGAAATATTGGGCTGAAATGTACACAAAACCATTTATAATTCAGGAAATAGGGATATAGAAATAGAGAAATTAGGTTGTGTCTTCAGGAAGCATTCTTTTGGATGTCTGTAAAACGTAGGGCTTGGCAAATCTGGCTATAGTTACAAATAAGAAAAAAATCCTTGGCCAATGAGGATATACTGAACCAGTTAAATATATTTTTGGCACTTGCACATTTACCAGATAACTTGTACACGTGCAGCATTCTGTTGCTGGATCCTTTTTGGCAGCAATTCTTATGTCCTGTGAGTTTTTCTGTATCCACCTGAGCTGTCTCAGTGGTATAGTGTAAGTTGCCCTCCAGTTCTTTGCACATCCCACAAGTCAGAAAGATTTGTATTTTGAAACAGAAGGGTGAACTGTCTTAAAATCCAGCTGTTGATTTGGCCCACAGCAAGAACCATTCAGCAGCACATTAGTGTGGGGTAAGAGTTGTAGGAAAAAGTGTGGTGGTGTTCACAGGGGTCTGAGGAGCAGGGAAGAGATGAGAATCTGACTCCATGTTTCAGAAGGCTTGATTTATTATTTTATTATATATATATTATATTAAAACTATACTAAAAGAATAGAAGAAAGGATTTCATCAGGCTGGCTAAGAATAGAAAAAGAATGGAATGATAACAAAAGCTTGTGTCTGGGACAGAGAGTCCGAGCCAGCTGACTGTGATTGGCCATTAATTAGAAACAACCCCATGAAACCAATCACAGATGCACCTGTTGCATTCCACAGCAGCAGATAATCATTGTTTATATTTTGTTCCTGAGGCGTCTCAGCTTCTCAGGAGAAAAAATCCTAAGGAAAGGATTTTTCATAAAATGTGTCTGTGACAAAAAAGGGGTCCTGCTGCTCCCACTGTGCTGATCCTCTTTCTTAAGCTACATTCTGCTTTTGCTGCTACTATGGCACTTCAGAGAAATCTGGTTAGTGTGAAAAATAATAATATTTCTACTGGACTGCCCCAGGCTGCAGTGCCCAGGGCAGGGACCTGCCTTGCTGAGCTCTGCAGTGCTTTGGCTGTTTTTACCTAAGGACCTGTTCATGGAGCACAGCAGTCACACTTCAGTGAATGCAAGGGAACTTCAAACTTGGGCTGCCCATCTCGGTTTGTCTGGGCTGCAGTCATGTGGGACTGGGTTGGGTCAGCTCGATTAATGGCTTAAGTGGGGTCAGCCAGGCCTCTGCCACCAGTGCCAAGTCATGGAAGTGTTGGTCAGACTGAGGGAGCTTTAGCAGGTGTTGTGGGAACGAGAGCTGTGCCCTGTGCAGGTGTGACACTGCCTGGCATGCAGTGCAGTCATCCCAGGCAATTCTAAAATCCTGGTCCTCTTCAGTGTCTGTGAATTGCTGATTTACTGAATGTTGATGGTAATGAACTTGAAGTAAACATTATTTATGCTGCCTTTAATTGATACTTTGTTTCCTTTAGCTTATTTTATGAGAAAGGTTAGATACTGCCAATGTTTTTTCTGCTTGTATCATTCCTAGTTGATCTACTTCTGTTATGTTGACTAAATTCACCTCCTCTCCAAACAAAGTAATGTTAATCTTTTAAATCTCTCCTTGTATGGATGACTGTCTCTGGTTTTAATCTGTTTATGTCGTTCTCTGGTGATTTTCTGCTTCTGATACATCTTTTTTTAGATGGATGCTGTTAGTGAGCACATGATTTCTAGAGAGGTTGTGCCATAGATTTATGTAATAGCATAATATTTTAGATCTGCATTTAAAAGAGATGGTGGTGAGCTCCTTTCTTTTGTTTATGCTGTCCCTTAAACTGATGATAATAGTTGCTAGGTCTTTTTTTGGCAGTAATTCCCTTTTAAATTTCATTGCTAAATAGTAAAAATCTTTATCTAGAGCATGTCAGTGTTTTCTGGTGGTCATTCTAACTTATGTCTGGGGATTGGAGGCCCTTCCATGCAAGGTGATGTGTGTAGTTTGTGCTTCTCGAGGCAGTAGCCATCTTCAGGTCTTTCACAACACCTAAATAACTCAACTTATTTAGCTAGACTCTGATCTTCCCTTTTTTCCTCCCCTCTCTCTCCATCTTCCCCAAAATGATCCCTTGAGAGCTGTGAAAAAGAACTGGAAAGGTGCATCCCAGTCAGTGTAACATTAGAATGGGTAGAGGGTCAACTGGTGAATAGTTTGGCCTATGCATCAAAGATACAAAACAGTGTGAGGGAAAGTGCTCTACAAGTGCAGCAGAATTTATACATGGTAAATGTGCCCAAACATTAGAAGAGATACAGTAAACAAAGAGACTGAAGTTTCAAACTGGATTGAGTTATGCAGTACAGCACAGGTGTGTAATGTGGATGTGAGCTGCCAGAACTTCAGTCCCTCATAGATCAGCTTTCTGTTGTAGAGGAGTTCCAGAGTTGCATGGCATTGGGTAAATGATATAAGAGCTTTTTGCCTGCTGAGATTATCTTAATGTTCTTGAGTCATCAATTTTGGAAGTGTGATAATGCTATGAGGATGCCAATAAAACCAGATAACTTCATAAAATTCTACTTCCATGACTTTGAGCATGCTTCTAGAGAGAAGGGGATGAGATGAGAAATTGAACTCTGCATAAAAAAAGCTGTAACTGTTTGGGCATAAGAATGCAGATGTACACTGCTCATTTGAATCAATGTTAATTTTTTTTTATTATAGCTGTATCTGAACCTTCTTTTATTGCTAAAAGTGAAGATCGTTTGTTCAAGCATTTATTTGAAGACTATCAAAGATGGGTTCGTCCAGTGGAACGCTTGAATGACACAATAAAAATCAAGTTTGGCCTTGCAATCTCTCAGCTAGTAGATGTGGTATGTATAGTAAATAAGTTGTATTTTTTTTTCCCACTAACTTTACAAGGAACATAATTTCATGTGAAATAATTGTACTTGTTAAACACAATAGATTAAACATCTTAAATTATTATCTGTGTAATAAAAAATGTCCTGTAGATGAATATATAATGTTCTCATATAAACATACTTAGTGATTAGAATGCTTTCAGCAGTGTGTTTTGTATTTTAAGTTACAGACCTCTGTGAACTAAAGCAGCTATTTCCTATGGATAGGTTCTTTTTTGTGATATATGCTTTATTTTACAGGATGAAAAAAATCAATTGATGACAACAAATGTATGGTTGAAACAGGTATGTGTAAATATTGATGAAAATTTCTGAAGCTTTATAACTGCAAATCAACATTTAGGAGAAACTTTTCTAGTTAATTGTATATTCAAAAAACTTTGCTCTTGCAACAAATTTTATTTCACATAGTATCTTTATAGAATGTCCCTGGAAATGCTTTAAGGGATTAATTGTGACAAACCTCTTAAGAAAACCATAACAAGGTAAATAAAAATTCACCAAATGAAAAGTAATATGATATGGCATTGCATGACCATTTAATATACCAAGGTGTATATATCCAACCATAAATTACTGCTTCAGTATGAAAGTTTTTATTCAAAAGCTTTATCAAGAAAAGTACGGTTGGTCTATTCTTCTGTATAATATTTTTGAGGTCTTTTTCCTGTGGGATATTTGAAATTATTGAATATACATTACTGTAGAATTACAGTCTCAAAGTTAAATATGCTTGCTAGAAGGAAATACTTTTCTCTCTTAAGAAAAAAGTATTTCCTTCTAGCAAGTGAATTTATATTTGGGTTTGGGCAGGAAAAAGCCTCAAGCTTTGTAATTGTCAGAGTCCAGTACTAAACTTAATTGCCACTGTTTACTCAGCTAATGCTGCTCACAAATCATTCTTGATTTAACTGAGAAGAATCTTTGCAGATGCTGGCTATACTTACTAGTTTATGGAATTATTTTTGTTTAGGCTAATTCTTTTCTGTTTGTTTATTTGAGTTTTTTCCTTTTGCTTCCCATTTTTTTCTTTTCACTAACTGTAATTTTAGGCCAAGTTTTTATTTTTAGGAAAACTTTGAGATTAGTCAGCAAATATGAGGAGGCCACGTGGGCTTGATGATTCTTTGTGTCCTCTTTAATAGTTTCTACAGGTCTTCTTGAAGTTGAACCAGTGTTAAGAGTTGGAAGATGATGGGGTTTTTTTTTGTATAATGAAAATGTTTAAATTGCTTCTGATTAGCTTCCAGTCATTGGTATTCATCCAGAACAAGCTTTTTTTCAAATTTAATTTATACAATTAAATTACATTATAATAGCTCTTACTTATAAATGCATGCTCTGAAAAAGGAACGTCATATCTTAAGTTCTGTACAGAAACATTGTCAAGCTGCTCTTATAACAGAAAACAAATACTGAATGAGGTAACTACATGCCTGTTCAGCAACTGCATTGTTTTATGCAAATTTTAGTTCACTTTGATTGTTGTTAATTGCCCTGTTATCTATTTTCATCTGCTATCACCCTGCTGAAATCCACTTCCCAATAATGATTTTTACATCTGACATATCCACAGGAATGGATAGATGTAAAATTGAGGTGGAATCCTGAGGACTATGCAGGAATCACATCTATCCGTGTCCCATCAGACTCTATCTGGATTCCAGATATTGTGCTGTATGACAAGTAAGGCTTGAATCTTTTCGTACAAAAAGCATTTACTTCATAACTTCTCTGACCAAACTGCTTCTAGGAGGCTCATTTAATGGACACAATGTGTACATTTAGTGGGCTAAAGCACCCCTGCAAGAACTTGCCTCTGAATGCAAATAGACTTTGTTGCCAAGTTAAGTGCTCAGATGTTTTGCTTTACTTCTAAATGGAATTTCTAGTCCCTTTGATAAAGTTATTTCTATTTTGTTGTGTGAACTTTTTTCTTTATTGGACAAAAATGTCTTGCACAGTGCTGGGTATAAATAGTGTAGTGTGATGGGAGGGAAGCAACTAATTTATGCTGTTGTAGGTCATATTCAGCATGGAATTAAAGTCAGGTACATTTAACTGTAAGGGGGGGTTGGATTGGTTTTGACTTTTTTCTTTAGAAAATTAACAGATCTCAGAAACAAGAACTTTTGAATTAACCTTTGTGCACATAGAGTGCTTTTACATTTCCAGACTTGTTGAGTCAGGAAAAAAGGCTGTTGCAGTGATTGTGAATTCAAGTTTGGGCACAAGTATTATTTTACCTGTTTAGTGACTCTTTTTCTTCAATAATTATGATTTGGCTGAATTTAAAAGTACTTATTCTGTCTTAATAATAGAAACACCAGAGCTGAGTCATGCTGTTAAAGCTTAGGATTTTACAATCTTTTCATAAGATTGGGACCACAGAAGGTTGCACAGATCTTTTCAGGACTTGAAAATATTCTTCAGTCTTCCAAAGCTGTTTACCTATGTTAGCTTCAGATTTGAGGGGAAAAAGTTGACTATGAAGACAATACAACATTTTGGCTATCAAGGGATAGACAGCTGAAATGACAATAACAAATTCTTTAAATACATCCCCACAGCCCATTGTAATTGCCTGTAATTTATCTCTTTTTTCAGTGCAGATGGACGTTTTGAGGGAACATCTACAAAAACTGTGGTAAAATATGATGGCACCATTGCTTGGACTCCGCCAGCAAACTACAAAAGTTCTTGTACTATTGATGTAACATTCTTCCCCTTTGACCTTCAGAACTGCTCAATGAAATTTGGCTCCTGGACCTATGATGGCTCACAGGTTGATCTAATTCTTGAAGATTATGATGTTGACAAAAGAGATTTTTTTGATAACGGAGAATGGGAAATAGTGACTGCAACAGGGAGCAAAGGAAACAGGACTGATGGATGCTGCTGGTATCCTTTTGTTACATATTCATTTATAATTAGACGTTTGCCACTTTTTTACACTTTGTTTCTCATTATTCCTTGTATTGGGCTTTCATTTCTAACTGTCCTTGTCTTCTATCTTCCTTCAAATGAAGGTGAAAAAATTTCACTCTGCACTTCAGTACTGGTATCTTTGACTGTTTTTCTTCTTGTTATTGAAGAAATTATTCCATCATCTTCTAAAGTGATCCCTCTCATAGGAGAGTACCTGGTGTTCACGATGATATTTGTGACCCTGTCCATTGTGATCACTGTGTTTGCCATCAACATCCACCACCGCTCCTCGTCCACGCACAACGCCATGGCGCCCTGGGTGCGCAAGATCTTCCTGCACAAGCTGCCCAAGCTGCTGTGCATGAGGAGCCATGTGGACAGGTACTTTGCTCAGAAGGAGGAAACAGCCAATGTGAATGGCTCAGAGTCATCCAGGAACACCTTGGAAGCAGCTCTGGATTCCATCCGTTACATTACGCGGCACGTGATGAAGGAGAATGAGGTCCGTGAGGTGGGTGTGTCCCTCCTGCTGCCCTCATTTTGTACAAGTGCAAACCAGAAAACCAAGGCTTTACTGGGCAGCTGCATTTTAAAGATGTGCTGCAGATTTCCAGCTTTTGTACTTCGCTGAAAGTTGTGGAGTTATTTCCACTGGAAAAAAAGTGCAATTATGGTACAATACTGAGACTGTCTGGCTGATACAGTGCAGTATTTGGGGTTTTCAAAAGCCTTTTGCTCTTTTCTATTAGTTCTTATCATTAGTTACACATTGTGAGACACTTGTCTGTGACAAGAGCCTGTACTGTAACTGTTCCCTATAGCACTGCTGAGATTGCAGAAGGAGCTCTTTTTCACTTTAATGTTGTACCCAAAAGGCTGTCTTGAAAAATACATTTGCCTTATATTTTCCAAATAAATACTGCCAAGACTTATCTTGCAGCTTTCAATTTCAAATAAAAACAGTTTGAGTGCCCTAACTTAAATTAATTTAAATACAGGCTATAGTCATACGTTGACCATTTTGTGCTCAGATGAAATGTGGACTCAATGACTCCCTAAGTGTTCTCTTCTATCCTTACTATTATTTGTCCCTAAGTTTTATCAAAAGATGTCAGAGGCTTTTTTTCAGTGTCACTCTGAATTATCCTTCATGGATGTTTACAGCATTTCTGTAAGAGCATTAGAAATTTGTTTTCTTTACACGCTCTTTAAGCTAGCACCATTGGTACATCAGACATTTAAACGCTATTTCCAGTCTGATGTAGAAGTTTGTAGAAATATAGAAGTTTGTGGTGTACTGTCTGTTCCTGATGGCAAAGGCTGAGGTTCTTCCAGTCTGGGAATTGCTGAATTCAGAAGGCTCTGGTTGCTGAGAGTGTGTTCTCCCATAGGAGACTAGGAGTGATGTTCCTCCTCTGCTGTGCCTTCTCAGGACTTGATTCTGACATTGTCACAAGGGATGTGGCCTAGATTTATAATAAATGTATCTGCTGTACTGTTAAAGCAGCATCTGCATTGTATGAACAACAGAAATAGAGTAGTTTGCTATTAAATACACAATTTCCTGTAAATTAAGGGTTCACTGTGAGAGACAAGTAGTAAGTATTTTGTTTTCCAAGTGTAATGTTGTTACTATAAACCTTGGAAATTAATATACAGCTGACTGGGGATTCAGTTGTTTTATTATTACTGGGCTCCAGAGAATGCAAGCTTTAATTGTAAAAGTTTTTAATGAACACTAGACAGCTGGTGCTATCATGGCCTTACATCTTAGGAAGCATTAGGCTTGGGAAGCACAGATAGCTCCAGTTCAAATCCAACACAATTGTTTGACAGGGTTTTAATTTGCTTGCACAATTATATCTGCAATACTTGCAGAACTGTGTATAGATATGAATAATTTTATCAAAAAAGAAAAAATAGTCATGAAACTCCTGTGAGTATTCTCCCCAGCGTATAATTCTTTGCAGCTTTCAGCAATTGTTTGTAACACAACAGCTGCTCTGTACTAACAATTTAAAAAATTTTTTTTATTTACTGCTTGGGAGGTTTGGTTTTGGTTTTCTGGTTAGTTTTTAGTTTTGGGTTGGTGGTTTTGGTTGTTGGAAGATTTTTTACAACTTTTGCTTCCAACTCCTGCTTGGGAATTCCACGTTATGATGTCATGTGCCATGTATCCTGCAGTATGTTAGAAAATGGCAGGCCAGTCTCATCCCTATAGATGAGGATGTTTGGTTCTTCTCAGGGTCAGTTTCTGCATCAAAATCTACATAGCTTATCCATCTTCACAGAGGGAAGCTTGCTGCAGTTCTAACTCCCAGTATAATCATGAAACATTGCTCCAGAGGGTTTTCCCAGAGACATGGTTGGCAAAGGCCTATATTGAAATAATTAAGAATTGCAGGATTTGGTGCTGTGTTTTTACCTGTTCTTGCACACACTGACCAACTCATGTGCTCTCTGTGTTTTAGGTTGTTGAAGACTGGAAATACATTGCTCAGGTGCTTGACCGAATGTTCTTGTGGGCTTTTCTTCTGGTTTCAATAATTGGATCACTTGTGTTATTTATTCCTGTCATTCATAAATGGGCAAGTATAATAGTCCCTACCCACATAGGCAGTACAAATGCATAAAATATTTTTGGAGCTATCTCCTACTGATCTGACTCTAAGTTTTGCAGTAACTCTGTTTCCATGCATGTTCTTTCTAGGCATGTTTCTGGTAGAGTGAAAAAAAAATAAAATCCAGAACTAGAAAATTAGGTTTATTTAAAGCATGGCATTCCCAGGACACACAGAAGTCAGTCTGCTTCTTGCCAGTCTACTGAGTTACTGCCAAGCCAGGTCAGAATTAAAAGAACCTTTTCTAGCCATGGCATGTATGATTTATTAAAAAAGCAGACACTGACACCTACTGTGATATAGAAGGATTTCAATTTTTTAATGATAATCACTGTAGTCCAATTATTAAATTACTATATAAATCATTATACTGAATATTAAATAATTGCAGTTACACAGTAGAGTTGCTTATTTCAATTTAGTATACAAAGGTGAATTTTCATCAGTTCTCTTCAGTGTGTTGCAGAAGTCTGAAATTTCACCAGAATAATTTAAAATAATAAAAATATAAGTTAAACCTCCTGTGTATATAATATACAACTAAGAACAGAAATTTGGCCATGTTTGACCTTTATAAATTTTCACTGGAATTTGCTGCTAAATTTTAAAGCTTGTTAATTCTGTGATACCAACATGAGCATTTAATAAGCCTTAAAATGCCTAAAGCATGTGTGTATATTGATGTTAGACACTTAACTGAGTTCCCAAGGAGCATAAGTGTTCTAAGGGGCTGGAACATTCAGATTTCTTTACTCTTGATGAAGAATTTGTTACAGTGTGTGAGTTTGCAGACAGGTTCATTATTTCCTGTGTCTGGATGTTTATCAGAATTAAGATTTTAAGTGCAGGCAGAAGGAGTTTGTGGAGCATCTTTCTGAAGGAAATGGGTTATAAATTACTATGCTGTGGAACCAAATGGAGATGATAAATGATTTTTACATTTGTTTAATTGAACTTGAGAGCTGCCTTGGATTAGTTCTTTCACTTTAAAAACCATATGTAACTCTAAGCAGCAAGGGCTTAGAGTTTTCTGAAATTCTTTTTTCCTAAGATCATTGAAAATGAACTTGCAATTTTTCAATTATTCCATTAAAATACATTCTTTACACTGATTCCAATGCCACCTCTCTTCCTTTCTTAATAGTTTTATTTCTGGAAAAGACTCTAAAATAGTTGGGTGTTTTCCTACATGAAAGTTTTTTCAGTGTTGTTCATAATATAATTGCATCCTGTAGGCCTAATACAGGAGTAGAGCAAATCTTAGGAAGTTTTTATGTGCTTGAATTACTACATGAATAATAACATGCTTAGGTGAGAAATTTTAATGTAAACTGTGGTATCTTCGATAATTTGAAGTTTTTATAGTGATTATAAATTTGAACAATGGATACATATTTCTCCCACGCTCCCTCCCAGATCTCCTTTAGAAAATCCCTGCACTAATTATAATAGTGATTATTTATGTCATAATTTATTTATAATTGAATATTTATTTCAAAATGTTTTAATCTGCAGGACATTCTTGGTTTTGTGTAGCATCTAAAGGCTCACAGGTAGGGAAATGATATCAGGCAGACCTTTTCTTTTTTTTTTTTTTAATAATAGCAGTTAGGGAATTACTCTTCTTCAGTTACACAATTACATCTGATATTGGATATCCATTTTTCCTCTATTACCATCATAACTTTCAAGGTGAATTTGCAAAGATTATCTGTTTTAATTCATTAATATAAGAGCTTTAATTTCTCAGTATTACTGAGATTAAACAATGCATCAATGACTTTCTCTGTGTGCAAGTTGCAGAAATACTTCAGATAGCTTGTTTCCTCTTCAAATACAACATTTCTTTTTAAAGTCTTCCATAGGTTTGAACTACTGAAATTTACTCTTACCTGTAGAGAAAGCAAAGTGAGTACAACTGTAGATTAGATAAATATCTTATTTTTTTAACTCTCCATTTCATCTCTTTCCCCTTGTTAAATGATGTCTCTGGGCTGCCCAGTTACATCACGATGGGCAGCAAGCACATTGTCCACTGGAGTCACTCCCTTTATTATAGTAGCTCACAGTTTTTGCAAATGCATGAATTTCTTTTAGGGACTTCTAGTCTGATCATGATAGATTCAGGTAACACAGCTGACACTGAAATCCTTGGGGTCTTCTGCTTATCAGGTGTGTCTGAAACAAAAGAATGTTAATATACTCAGAAGCATGGACTTTTACTTCTGTAACTTACTGCTGAATGTATTGAACTGTAGGTAATACTGCCTTATATAGATCTGTCACTCGCTCACAATAAATGAAAAAAAAAGGCACAATTTTCAACAGTTTGATTCTCTTTATTTTCATAAATGTTACATCACTTGATACACTATATTTTCACAAAGTTTTTGGTTTGGTACAGAGAGAACACTTCATATTTTTACAAAATATGATCTGATGACAGTGTTTTGTTGCATTCTTTATTCATGCTCTTAAATAATCTGCAGTTACTGATTAAAAAAAAAGAGAGAAGATATATATGCCTAAGCCACAATTTTAGCACACTTTACAGGACTATTTTTGTCTACCTGCCTTACCTTGGCATCAAACACTTCACTACAGCAGGATGCCTCTGTATCCAAACTATCCTGTCTGAGTTTTGATCCTTTCCATCACTTGCAGACTGTCTAATTGTGTGTTTTACTTGTACACAATTCTGAACATCATCAGGTTTGAGCAGGTTTTTTTTTCCTGACAGCCTTCACATACATTGCAATCTGGGGATACACAGAGTTTACTTTATGGCTGCTTTATTACCACCATCTATTATTTACCTGTTTGTTCTCCTTTTGTACTAAAGCCCTCCTCAGTCCTTTCTTGCACTGTGTGGGTCAGTTTGTACAGCAGGTGCCAATGCCTGCACTCCAGCTGTTTGCTGCTTGTGCTTCCCACCCTTCTGTCCTTGTGAGGGTATTCCTGGAGCTCCCTGTGAACTCCTTCCAGAAGATCCTGGCATGCTCTGAGGAAGCTTGGGAGGGACCAGACTACAAAACAAACCTAAAAGCCCAAAGCATTCAACTCATCGTGACTTTCCAAATACTCATGTAATTTTCCATTTCTTTATTAACCCCTTCTTAAATCACTCCCATAAAGTTTAACATACTGCCTCCATCTTCTCCAGTTAGCAGGAAGTAGCTGTAAAATATAGCTTGTGTTACTTTGAGATCAGCTGTCATAAAGGTTCCAAATTCCTTTTTCTGCATTTTGAACAAAGCTGTCTTGGTCAAATGAAGCTGAAGACAAGAGAGATTCTTGTTCTACTACATGGAAGAGACAGGAGGTGCTGGGAGAGGGATGCAGAGTTGATTGGCCGTTTCATTTGATTTCACAATGTTTTAGTTAATTTTTACATTTCATCTCCAGCCATCAGAGGTTGTAAAAACAATCCTGCTGTTCCTAGAATACATACCAGGATGAAAACCCATAGAAAAATACGATCAATTACCATGGCAACATATTTCCAATCATCCTGAATCTGAAAAGAAAAAAAAAAGAATAGCAAGTTGGCATGTTTCTTAGGTGAATAAGTTGCATTAGCAGTAATACCATTTCATATAAGAAGCACAGTTTTTTCTGAATGTAGATATGCTTATGAATACACGTTTTACACATGTGCTTTCACTGACAAATGAATTCATCTTGAAGAAGCTTTATTTGAATATGCTCTTTGGAGCAAAGCCAAAAGCTGCTGCTTCAAATCCAAAAGGTTTTCACCAAGACACTGGACTTGAGGAGACACAACTTCTCTATTCCAAAAATGAAAGCGTAAAGCTTTACTTTCTTAGATGAACAGGTTTGTCCAGAAAATGTTCCTGAGGCAGACTGTTCCTACTGGCCTTTGGGTAGTATGTAAAAAACAAAGATTATTTGGTATATAATTATTTGGTACTTTGTTATGTTGTACTGAAATTTGACCATTTTCATGCATGATGTAAAATGCATCTCTGTACCTTTCATGTAAAGAGGGAACCACATTTCAAAAAAACCCAGATTTTTCTAATTTTCTTTTCTTGCAGTGAATTTTATAGCAAGAGTGACAAGTGTTATATTTGTTATATATTAATAGTAATCGGTGATAATTTTTAGTTTTTATTGAGATTACAATTCAATTTGTTTTGTTTTTCTTCAAGATTGATAAGAAATGAATTTGTTGGTTTTGAAATTTGTTCTTTTTAGCTTAGAACTTATTTGTTAAGGAAAACTTAAAAACCCAAAGCAACCCTTTATTTTCTGTACCAACTAAATCTAAACCTAAATAGAGTTCTGATTTAAGTATAAACAAAGTGAAGTTAGAATGAAGTGCTGTAGTTTGGGGATATAAAAACTGTGATGGTGTGGCTACTGCTCATAGAATGTTTGAGGAATGTGGTAGAAAAAAACCTTTTCATTTTTTTTTCTCCTTTATTGTATTAAGATGCAGCTTTATGAAAGATGCCAGTCCCTGTCTTGCAGCAGTTGCCTCATTTAGCTACAGCACTTTACTCTGCAGCAGCAACAGAGTGAGCACCATCATCACTGTGAGGGACATTCACTCTAAATTTCTGTTGGTGATGGTAAGCTGTGGGAGGGAGAATGTAACTTTCTAAAGGCGATAGGGTCAGTAAATTCCACTATTAAGATTATAAATTGGAAAATCCTAACTTCAACTCTCATAGGATGGGTGCTTTCGTGTGTTCCCTTTAATGTGCCTCACTCAGTATATATATTGTCAATAAAGAGATCACTGTGCAGCAGAACTGCTTCTCAATTATATAAGTTCAAAATTGCACATATTTGTAATACAGCTTGTGTCATTTACTTGCAAAAATATAATGGTTTCTTTGATCTTTTTTGTCTTGTTTGCTTGAGATCTTTTTCTTACCAAACACTCTAATGGCAAAAGGTATCTGCAGTTTGAGTAACAGTAAAATATGTTCTTACCTCTTTTGCTTCATTCTGCATTTTCATATTTTCTGCAATGTATTTCACACTTTCAATAGCATCTCTCATTTCTGGTGACAGAACTGAAAATGAAAGCATAGGATCTACAGACTCAGAGCTGGAACTTCTAGTGAGATTGCCACTGAAATCAGAGAACTTGGTGCGCTGATACTGACAGCAGCTGCAGGCCACGTCTTGACAAGCAAAGCCATCTTTGCAGCATTTGCTTTCAGAGCCGTTGATGCAATTTAAGTTTGAAAACTCAGAAGTGAATAATGGTTTTGGCTTCTGATTGTTCTCTTCATCATTGGCGGGCCTTGTCATGAACATGATCCGGGGAAGTAAGTTCAAGAAAATGGTTCTCACCCACACGGGCATTGTGTGTGTCTTGGGTGTTCTGTAGTGCACATTCAGTACAAATACTGTGATGACAATCGAGAGAGTTACAAATATCATGGTGAAAAGGAGGTATTCCCCAATAAGGGGAATTACCAGGGAAGTAGAAGGTATGGTTTCTGTGATAACAAGAAGGAACACTGTTAAAGAGAGAAGCACTGATATGCAGAGTGTCACCTTCTCACCACAGTCTGAGGGCAAATAGAAAACTAATACAGTCAGAAAAGAAATCAGCAGACAGGGAATAATCATATTGATAGTGTAAAATAAAGGTAAACGCCTGATGTAAAGAGAATATGTGATGTCTGTATATATCTCTTCGCAGCAGTTGTACTTGATGTCATGTTTATACCCAGGAGCTTTAATTATAGCCCATTCTCCACTCTCCCAGTAATCTTTCAGGTTCATTGTCGAGCCAATTAGAACTAAGTCAATTTTGGCTTTGTCGTAAGACCAGGAACCAAACTTCATGGTGCAGTTCTGATAGTCAAATGGGAAGTAGGTTACATCTATTTTACATGAACTTTTAAATATAGCTGGAGGTATCCAGGTCACATCACCCGTGTATTTTAAAAGGGCCTTTGTCTTGTCATCAACCTGGAAATCCCCAACTGCACTGTAAAGCAAGTAGAAATAGCAAAAATTAGAATTATCTACTCCAGGTAGTTTCATACATTCAGATCATATCATAAAACTCTTTAATCTTTTTGGGGGAAGTCAGCCTTTACTTATTTACTTGGAGCTGAATTGCTTAGCAGGACTGACTCAGTGACCATCATAAACTCATGTGGTTAAACTGAAACAAACAGCTCTATAAACTCACCAGGAGGAGTTGAAAGCAAATACTCTCCCTTATTAATAGCATGGCGTGGTGCAATCAATATTTAAAATGGCAAATAACAGTCTGACTAGATGAGTCTTGTAGGGTCCTTCCAACTGAATTATTTCATTCTATTCTATTCTAGATTGATCAAGCACATCAGAACTCAAGGGGTGATAAGAATATTGCTGGTATTTCCACCTCTTCCATGGACAGTGCAGGTAGTAACTAGGGAAGGAGGAATTAGGGTTGGGGTGTATCTTTGCATAAGGAGTGTATTTGGTAAGAGGTTATTTTAAGTCCCACTTTGCTAACTTATATGATCCAGTTGAGTATATGAAAAAGTAAAATTAAAGGGTAATTTGAAGTTTTAAGGCCCCAGTTAGGAAAGGAGTGGCATCACTGTTTATCCATAGAACTGAGTTTTGGATCTGTGTAGCTGAGTCTGTTTCTATGAGAATTGCATTCTTATGGATCCATTTAGTTATGGTTTGTCTCTTTACAGTCTCAGAAATTGACATCTAAAGTAAACTTTATCTGTGGCTTTTATTTGTCAAAGGTGTCAAATTGTGAATTTGACTGCTAAAAAGCTAGAATTTGCATTCCTTTCAGTTAAAGTTGTGACTCGCAGGGGCTTGTGAAGGCAAAAAGCCAAGTACTCTTTGCTTGCTCTCTTGCAGCTCCAGGTTAGAGCTGGCATGAAGGTGAGAACAGCAATGGGGGGATGCAGGACACGTGTGTTGAAAAGCAGCTTTTCAGTGCATTCTGTGAACTTGCTGCTGATTTAGAGCTGGTAACATCACCCCTCTCTCCTTGAATTAAGTTAAATACACAAGAGCCTTACTTGTTATATAAAACAATATCTGGCCTCCAGATCTGGCCAGATGGAACTCTGATGAATTCAGCACCTCCATAGTCTGCTGGATTCCACCGAAGCTTGTAATCATTCCAGATCTAATTATGGTAGAAATGAGTCCATGTTAGGTTTGTAAAGAAACTGAAATTCATTGGACTAGATTCTGAACCACGTGCTGTCATATCACTTCTTGGGTTGATTTATTTTGGATACTACAGTGTTTAGATGTTTCTTTAACAAACACCATATGTGTGGTGTTTGTTCATATGCAGATTGTAGGGGGGCTTAGATATCTAGATGTTATATACATTTATGACTTAAATATATGTGGCTGTCCCAGGAATGCCTGCTCAGTAGCTGGAACAAACCGAAAGAAGAAATAAGACACTCTCTTTTCAGAAAGTGTAGGATTGTAATAATAACTTTGATCTCAGAAAACCAGGTATCTATGGGACAGTGAAAACAAGTTCCCGGAGGCCGGTGGCACAAGTTGTGAGCATCAGTTGAGGGTCAGAGAGAGCTCCAGCATAAATGGCTCAGGTAACAGCCTTTGTCACTAGCGCTTGTTAAACCCCATTGTAACAAACTTGAGTATCAAGCTAAAGGTGGGAACTAAGTTGGTTGCTAAGCTGACTGCAACAGTGAGTAACTGCATTTTTAAAAAGCCTTTTTAACACGAAGTACACATTTTTCGTTTGTTGTCACTTTACGGGAGCTAACCAGCACCAAGTGGCGCTGTGCGCGACCTCCGAGCCGAGGTGCTTCCTTTGCGTTGTTGTCTGCCAAGGCAGCAATTTGGAATCTCTAGAGCAAAAATCTCGTATTTAGCGACTGCAGCAAGTGTACCAGCCTTGCTCTCCTCCCGTCCCGTCCCTTCCCTCTCCGTCCCCGCTGCTCCGCTCCCGTTCTGTCCCCGCCTGCCCGGCGGGGCGGCGGCCGCTGGGGGGCAGCAGTGCCCCGGGGAAGGGCTCGGGCGGCGCCAGCGGCGCGGAGCGGGGGAGCCGGGTCTGCTCTGCCGGCATCCTGTGAGGGCTGCTGTGCAGAGATCCTGCCTAAGGATGCTCTCCCGGCCTCCTGTCCAGGGATCCTCCCTAAGGATGTTCTCCCGGCCTCCTGTGCAGGGCTGCTGTCCCGGGATGCGTCTGTGCCCTGAGGGAGCCGAGCCTGGCGCCGACCCCTCAGGCCCGGTGCTCCCGGAGCCCGCAGAGGCCTCACTGGGCGGGCGGCTCCTGTGGCCCCGGGTGGGCCCGGCGGAGCGGGGAACACTCCCGCGGCGGAGGGGCGGTGAGCTGGTGCCCTCTGGGCTGTCACTGAGCGCTACTTACGTGCTTCAGCCACAAGTTGGTTTCCATTATCTGGTTGACTTCGTCCTGGAAAAGAGAAGTGTGTCGGGAGAAGCGCCGGCCCTGCCGCGATGCCCGGCGGGGCGGTACTCACCACCTTCACCAGCTGCGACATGGACACCTCGAACTGGATGATGACGGGGTCCGAGACGTTCTTGACGGGGCGCACGAACTGGTTGTAGCTCTCGAAGAGGGCCGCGTAGAGCCGGTGCTCGGCCTCGGTGCCGCCGCAGCCTGCGGAGGGCACGGGGTGAGCTCGTGCGGGGCAGGGTTGTCCCGGTTCTGCCCTGGCTGCTCCCAGCCCCGAGCGGGGCAGGGCTGTCCCGGCTCTGCCCTGGGTGCTCCCAGCCCCGAGCGGGGCAGGGCTGTCCCGGCTCTGCCCTGGCTGCTCCCAGCCCCGAGCGGGGCAGGGCTGTCCCGGTACTGCCCTGGGTGCTCAGCAGAGCCCCAGCCCCTCCTGAGTGGGCAGCACTGTGCCATGAGGGCATTCGCTTGGACTGCGAGGAGGAGAGCAGTGAAAGGTAATGCTACGGCACAGGTTTTCTAACACACGTCTGCAAATGAGTTAAAGAAACACTTTTGGGTAATACCTGAGGAACTGGGGATGCAAAAGCCCTTTCCCCTCACAGTCCCAGTCACCCAGACCTGGCAAAGCCACAGGGATGTGAGGAAAGTGTAGCCCAACAGACCAGGCCTCTGGTAAGGGGTAAGGAGCATTGCAGTAGGAAATGAGAAGTTTGCTTTCTAGTCTGAGTCATGATTGCGTGCGTACAATGAGGATAACAGCCTGCTTCTTGAAATATATTTTTGAAAGGATTAAAATTTGATTAACTTACATTCAAAGACTTGTCAGCACACTCAAAGAAATCTGCTATTTACCCCTTTATTATTCTAAGTAGTTTTTATTTATAGTAGATTCCTATTGTCCTTTTGCCACTCATAAATTCAGTTCATCCTACCCTGTGGCCAACAAAAAAGCTGCAAACTGAAATTCTTAAACAAAAAGGTACTTGACCTGTTTCAGGATGAGGTGTGAGAACCTGTAGTTTACACTGCAATTTTACTATCAATCTAGGCAATAACCATCCTGACACTATTAGAAGCCAGTGGCCTTTTATTTTTAAAGGGCTATCTCTTAAACTCTCTTCTGGATAACACATGCTCATGAATTCCAACTGAAACACCAGAAAAAGTGTTTTGTCATTAATGTCATTATGCAAATTTGACAAAGGCACGAACTGAAGTCTGTCGAACATATTCTACAGTTCCTTTGAAACAGAAATATGGATATATATGAAATATGAATATTTGCAAGGACACATTTATTTTCTGCCCGTTGTTTTTTAGCAGAGAAAGAGAGGAGGCAGAATTATCTGCAGGTGACAGACTACACAAAGCAGGTGTTACTTTTGAATCTGAGACCTCACCTCTGCCTAAGACAAGGATTCCCCTCATGTTAAACTATTCAGCTAAAAGGTCTTTTGTTTGCTTTTGGTTTTGTTTGGTTGATTTTAACCCCTTGTGCTTTCCCTTGTTCACTTGGAATACAATTTTGTTTTCAGATTAGTGAAATCATTCAAGCCAACTTGCTAACTAAAAAATGAACACTTTTTAACTGCCAGTCTTGCCCATGTTACTTCTTGATATCTTCTATCTCTTAGATTGAGATTTCCTGGAATAAATACCTGGAATAAATTACCCAGTCTTTTAGGTAAATAATTTTAAATCTAGATCTTAACAACTGTTACGGTCAGTCCCAAACTGCCAGCCTTTTTACATGGTACCAGCACTCTAATTAAATCTAGCATCTGCTGTTTCTAGAGAAGAAACAGTGCATTCATGTGGGGTTTTTTGTTTAACTATTTTGTGCTTTCCATATCTGCAGAGAGATGTGCTGTTTGCAGCACATGAAGCTCTTTAATGTTGTCACTTTCTTGTCTTCTCTGCAATATGTGAAACTACACCTGTATGTCTGAGGTGCTTTTCCTTCATGTTAAAATGGCTTTATGTGTCCTGTCTGGCATTTTTAATCAGGACTACTTAACTACTTTGCAAGGATAAACTTAAACACCCCCCCCCACTGAACAACAAGCTATGTTGTTGAAAGAGCTGTACCACAATTCTGTACATTTGCCCCTTATGTTGGAGAGCGCTTCTGCACTTCTTAAAAATAATTTGCACCAAAACCATCTCCTGCTCCCCTTTTCAACCCTCCCTTCATCATCAAAGAATAACAGATGAAGGATCACTCACCTTGCCAGAGAAAGCAAACAGCAGCAGTTAGAAGGAGAGTGTTCAGGCTCTCCATGGTGTAGTGAATGACTGCCTGTGGACAGAGGCTGTTGAGGATGAGCTGCACTGCCAGGGCTGGAGGAGCACCGGCAGCAGGGAGGGCTCGGCTCCCCCGATGCATGAAATGCCTGCGAGCAGCAGCCAGCAGGACCCTGAGCACAGCTCTGCGCACTGAGCTCCCATTAGCTTTGCTGTGCTGCCCCCTTTCAAGCTGCCCAGGCTGTCAGAGCTTTGGGAACAGCAAATAAAGTGCAGGAAAAACAGATGTTATTGTAGGCAAAGAGCAGTCTTCTGGCACAGATAGTGGGCGAGAGTCCTTAAAATGGTGCATAAATGAGCTTGGTAATCTGACAACACTGGAGAGTTTTTCAGCCAGCTGCTATACAGGATCTTTATCTATCACAAGATCATGCCAATCTGCTAGGGGAAGTTTAATTAATACAAATCTTGTAATTGAATTGTTCTGAAATGAATATCGACATTAGGGATGCCTGATTTAGCAGTGAACTGAGATCATGGGACCTGACTTCCAATTAGGCTGTTGATGTTTTTTTCCTGCTTGTGCCTCATCTTGCAAGAGGATGTGCTGGGTGCCTGACCATGTGGAAAGGATGTGCTATTCCCAAGAGTAATTAAAGGCATGTACAATTGGTGAGATCTGAGCCCAGAGTGGTAAACAGCAGCTGGGATCTGGCAAGAATCTGGGGGCTTTGAACAGAAATCAAACTTGAGAATAACTATCTTTGGACCATTCCTATTTTGTAGATTAGAAAGGTGAAATTTGAGAAGAGGAATACGAACACAGAATCCCAACTTTATCCCACAAGACCTTATTGTTCATGGGAAAGGGCACTAGAAAGAAGGAGGAGCTGTTTGAAGTTCCATAAAATCATGATTTGCAAAGTGAGACATTTCCCAGGTGCCCATCATCTTCCTTGTTAACTTACAGGTCACCTTTTGCACTGCCCTCCCTATCTGAAATGGCTGGGTGATGCAAGGCTCATGCAGTGGCTGTTGCATGCATGTGTGTGAAAGGAAGAAAGGGGAGACAACAATATGGGATTCTACCCCCATCTTTAGAACTGTTGGGAAGCTCTGTGGGACAAGAGCTGCAGCTGTAGGTGCTTCACTGTGTGCCCTTAGGGAAGGATAAGCAGTGACCCTGTTTAGTGCTGTGTTAAGAGGAACCAGACTGGGTTCAGTTCTTGGCACTGAGCTTGTTTATCCTGTTAGCCCTATCTCTCAGAGCATCATTCACTTTGTCCCCAGACACATGCTCTTATGATAATTTCTGTAATTCTGTTAGCATGGAGGAAATAGGCTTTACTGTCCATTTGATTTTATTTCTTTTTTTTTTTTCAGAGAACTCAGCTGCTTGGTCTTTTAGCTTAACCCTTTGTGGGTACTTTTGGTTTTGCATTTCCAGGGCATTGAGGCTAAATGGTTTCCCTTTCTGTCTCCTTACTATAAGCAGCATTATAACTGAGAATTCTGTTTGTTCTTTTTAATCCCAACTAGAAATGAGTTAAAGCTTCAAAGATCAGACCATAATTGGTGTTCTCCAAAAGTTGATGTTTAACCTGAATAATTTGGAAACACTGATCTGCAGAGGAAGTGAAGAGCCATAGCATCAAGAGATATAGATATTTTAGCTTAATTTGCCTAGTTACTGACACTTTCAGTGGTGTTTTTATGGCACAGATATTTTGTTTCTAACATCCCATGCTGTATCTCCTGGTGAAATCAGCTAGAATTGTGGTAGAATTTTTTTTAGGACTGGGGAGGGTGATGTGATGAGAACATGTCACCATGACTGCATTGCAGAACTACACAGAAGAAGAATTTGTATGGGCAGGGGGAAGCTGATCTACCAGGAAGATCTGCAGTAACAACCTGTGAAGCCTTTGTTCTTTAACAAACGTGCCGCTATTAGAGGGGTTTTGCTAAGATTTGTTAAGATCAAATCTTAATCAGTTCAGGTGACGAAGAGAAGAACATTTTCCCTCCTTTGGTCTAGGGTATTGATGCTCCCAGTTCCCAGTTTGCTGTGGCTGCAGGGGTGCAGAAAGAGTTCCCAGTAAACTCATCTGAGTGCAGGTGGTGAGTGGTGGTGTTGGAATTTCTACATGTTCCGATGGAAGGCAAGATTGGTTCAGGATTAAAGAGTTTTGTAATGGTAGGGAATGGAGAGAAACCAAACAGAGATTTTTCCTCACTTGTAGGGAAGCAAAGACTGGTTGCACAATACCATTAAAAAATTTTAGTGTAAAATACATTTTGAATGTCCACTTTTTCTTTTTTTTAATGGAAAGCATTATGGTAAAACCCCTAAAAAATAGAAATGTTGAAGTTTATTTTGCTCAATTAACTGGGACATTATCATATTCATATTTGCCTGCAAGACATTTTTGATATTTCCTTTTCTCTAGTCTTTTAGTTTTAAAATCTTGCCAAAAAATAAAAGCAGAAAACCCTGTAATTCCTTGACAAGTTAAACTGGGAGCAGTTCTATCTATTATGTAGGTGGTGCTGTCGAGAGTTAGGCAAAAATAGGAATTGCCAATTGGAAAATGCAGTTTTAGGAGGTCAGTTTTTTCAGAATTTTAGGACTTTGGGGGAATTTTTTCATTCTGAAGTTTGCTATGGATTAAATTAGATCTGGAAATGCTAAACATACAGAGGTGGTTCCCAAGAACATAACTAGGAAAGAGTATATTGTTTCACTCATGGTTAAAAAGGAGTAAGCTGGCCACAGTGTATGAAAAGCACCAGAGCCCACCATTTCCTGGATGAGGAGCCCTGGTTCTGCAGGGATCTCCCTGGGGCCAGTGATGTGCCTCTTGAAAGCTTTTTCTGGGTTTGTCAAGTCTGAGGACTTCATCTGCCTGGACTCTGTGATAGCTGCTAACTGAGCTGCCAAATCCTTTCTAAAACTTTTGTCCATGCTGAGGATAATTTAGCTGAAGGCTGCAGTTACAGAGCCAAGCATTATCAGTCTTTGCTGCTCATAGAGATAAGGGCAGTTCTGAGATGGGAGCACCTGGGGCCTCATTTCAGATGCATTCA
This sequence comes from Zonotrichia leucophrys gambelii, assembly GCF_028769735.1. NCBI lineage: Eukaryota > Metazoa > Chordata > Aves > Passeriformes > Passerellidae > Zonotrichia > Zonotrichia leucophrys. The sequence goes on along the minus strand of NC_088180.1, from coordinate 4,818,451 downwards.
GGCAGTGAGGGGGAGGATAGGAGGGAGCTGGGTAGGAGGGTAATGGGCTGAGAGTGGGACAGAGCCCAAAGTGCTGTTGGTGTTGGTTGAAAACAACAGAAAGGGGTCTGTGCTCTGCAGGGGGGGCTGCAGCTGCTTTGCTGCATCCATGGCTGCTTGGCTGGGTGAGTCCCTCTCCCTCCTGCCCTGAGGGAGTGTGCAGCAGCTCTTGCAGTGTTTATGTCTGCACTGCCTCTTTCAGAGTCCCTGTTCACCATTGGTTTGATATTTAAAGGGCTTTCACCTTTATACTGCCTGCACAGTGCTGGCAGCTTCTCTGGCTTCCCAAGTGCTTTCTCTGAAAGCAGAAAAAGCTGTTCAGCAGCTGGGGCATGTGTGCACCTGTGGTTGGGATGTAACCTAACATACAGCAGCATCTCCTTGCCTGGGGAAGGCAGCCCTCTGCTCCTGGGGCTGTCTGTGCCCCATCTCACCTCACAGCTGTTGTTACAGCTGCCTGCAGAGCAGCAGCTCTGCTCTCCAGGTCTGAAAAGGGGAAGGAAACATTTGAGGTGGGGAAATGCCGTTTGACCCATTTAAACTTTGCACCACCCAGTGGTCATCATGGGAGTGCCCAGAATAGTTCATGTTTGGGGAGATGGCCAGGGGGCTTCCCCCCTATGCCTGGAGCATCTGGTGATCCCAGGGTGTTCCTGCATCACTGGGGCAGGCAGTCCTACAGTTGTCCCTCACCTCCCTGCCCTGTCTGTGTGAGTGACACAGTGCTTAGAGGAAGGGGAATGGAAGGGAGGGTGACAGTGTGAACCCTTTCTCCTTCTAACGTGGGGCTGAAGACAGCCTCACCCACCCCACTTGTGATCCTTCTCCCCATCTGTCCTGGATTGCCAAACAAATTGTATTCTATTTACCATCTGTATGGCAGTTCTCTTCTGTTAAATGGGCAGTTTTCCTTATCTCTTCCACACTCCCTTTCACTGCATGTGAAACACTGCATGGCTGATAAGAACTACAGCATCCCATTGGGAGATGTAAGCCCAGAGGGAGGAGCCAAGCATTGCTACCTGGATATACTCTGGAGATTCTGGAATACCAGCACAGCTTTTCTCCTCTGGATTTCCCAGAGGAACAGCTGCCTCTTCCACTACACCCTTCTCCAGGATCCCTGCTCCAACAAACCACCCCTGACACTGCAGAGGGCTGCAGCCACAAGTCCAATTGGGCTGCTGCCAACACCCTGACCCACAGGGTGCCAGGTTGTGTTCTGACTCTGTCAGGGTTGCTTTGGTTTATTGCATTGTTCATTTTATCTTTTTATTTTCTTCCTAGCAAAGAACTGTTATTCCTGCTCCCATATATTTTGCCCACGAGCCCCTTAATTTAAAATTTATAGCAATTTGGAGAGAGGGGGTTTACATTTTCCATTTCAGGGGAGGCTCCTGCCTTCCTTAGCACACACCTGGCTTTCCAAACCAAGACAGCATCTTCTCAGACTGCAGGGCACCCAGGGATGGGGGTGCCATTGGTGCAGGAGGGGTTCAGCCACCTTGGGAGGGAGTGAATGCAGCCCTGCAGCTGCTCAGAGAAATTGCAAAGGTGTGAATACACAGCTAAATCTTTGTCCTTATCTGAGGCTGCCTGGGAATGGCAATTCTAGGTAGAAAATGCAGCTTGGTCTTGATGAAGGCAAGTAGGGCTGGAACTGTCTTCAGCTGTGGCTTGTTGAAGAACACAGGTTTAGGTGTCAACTAATTCCCCTGGGACAGGTGAGCCTCAAATCCCCTTCACAAGTAATAGTGGATTTCAAGTTTGTTTACCAGGTGTTAGTTGTACTTACCAATGGTGATACAATTGTTGTGTGTCCACAGCACCCCAAGGAAAAACTGAGATTGATTTCACTTGAAAAGTGCAAGGAGCCCACTTTTGTTTTTGTAGGTTTCCTGGAAGAAACTGTGGTGGGATTGTCCTGTGATGGGGGTCTAGGGCCTCAATCTGTCCTTTGCCAAAAACTTTAAGACTCTATGTGCTTCCCTAGCTGATTTGTTGAGGGTTATACTAAAATCCACATTAAAATCTCTCCAGAAAAGCACACAGGTCTGTGTGTGCTCACATGTCCTCTCATTCTTGCTGCCTTTCACCATTGTCTTCTCCCATTGCTTTCCTGTGCTCGTAGCCTTAGACTCATTAAAGTGTGCTTGTGCCCCAGATACATGAGCTGTTAAACTTGCAGGCAATTTGAGGACTAAATCTATATAAAGGAAAATGTTATGGTTTATTTCTATTTCATCACCAAACAGAGTATTATATACATGTTTGTTTATCATACATTAATTTGGCCTTTGTTAATCCATCAGGTACCAGAGATGGCAAGCTGAGAAACCTTTCAGTGGCTACCTCAAAAGTGTTTCTGTTTCTCAGTTCAGATGTAAGTATCAAACCCACTTGCAAGCTCTTTATAAATCAGATACAAATAACTTCGATGCATTTGAAGAAATTTCACAGCAGTACCTTCTTTGTAATATGGAACTTGCAGTATTCTAAGGAAAGAAAATATCCTTCCTAAGGCAATGTATTTAAAATACATAATAATATGATGATGATGATGCCAGGATGACATCTTGTACAGCAAAAATCTCTCACTGTAATGTTCAGACTTCAAATAATTGAAAAAAGGGCAAGATATCACCAGAAGTACGGGACTCACTGAAAAAAAAATAGTTTTTTATTTGTTTTGGTTTTTTCCTATCCCAGTAAGTCAAGTTCTGTGTTCCTTTTCCCTACTCTAAGGGATGTAAGTGCAACTCACTGGGCACCTTTGTGGAGTTAACAAAGGGGAACTGAGAGCAGAATGAGACCAAATGTCTGTGTAAGTATTGACATTTAAAATAACAGCTAAGGGTTTATGGCAGCAGTGTGGTTTTGAAAAAGCGGTTGCAGAAATAATCCAACAGTCCCCAGGACACAAACAAGGACAAATATCCAGAGAAACAGCCTGTCCACTACCATGGCAACATATTTCCAATCTTCAATGACCTGGAAGAAAAAGCCAATTAAAGATATTAGTAATTTGTCATATTCTTTTGGTCTTCCTCTCGCTAATGCTGAGTTTTTGTTTATCAAAATAAAAGGAAATTATCTCAAAGTTCAGGGAATAAACTGGCTTTAGGCTTGGTAAGGGATTTTTCTCCTACAACACATCTGAGCAGTGGAGAAAAATACAGTAAATATTTCTTAGCTTTCTTGGATGCATCAGATACTGAGTGTGTCTGCCTGGTGTGGTGCCAGCCCTGAAGGACCCACACTATAATCCAATTAAGGAATTTTTTTTCTTCAATTTTAGTTTGTAAATGCTATTAATCTGAGTGGGCAAAAATAGATGGTGTTTACTGCTGTTAAACAAGATTAGCTTCAGAGTTCCTTTCTTATCAGCAGTCATCTTATTCATGGGGTTTAATGCATATTAATACTGTTGGTTTTATTAAAATGCCTTTTTGCCCTGCATGTGTTGTCTGTGAAAGTCATGGCCTTAGATTCTGCCTCAGACTGAAGTGACCAACCGGGCTGTTATTGTAAAGGGGAAATATATCAATCTTCATTTGGAATAATTTTTCCTGTCTCATTGATTCTGGTTACACAGGGGATGTCTTCACATCAGTGACTTTATCATCCTTGGCAGTTGAATCATGTCTGATATTAGACCATTACATATTTTTCCTCCAGTGCACACTTTTAATTCCCACTGCTGCTAATGGGAATTGAATGCTTCTGCAATCACACCATATAAATGTATATGAACAGTTGTTATCAGACCATTGTGATGAGGCAAGGAAGCAGAGAATAAAGTTATGAATCTAGAAAAATTGTCTGTAATATCAGAGGACCCCATATGAAAAGTAGTAAGTGGATTTTCAATATATAAAATGCTCTTGAAAATTGTTCTTACTACCAAGTGAAAGCTTTGTAGATCCTTTAGTGTGCAATACATCCTTGCAAGAATTTCTGAGCTATTAGAAAACCTTTTCCTGCACTATGAAGGTCAGCTTCTGTTCAGTCAGTTTCAATGTTTACAAGCTCATGTCTAATGTTAATAGCGGACCTTCTTTATTTATATTGACAGTAATTTCCGCTAATAGAAAACATGAACTACTCAGCAGCATGCTCCTCTAGGGACTGCTGCAAGATCAGAAACCAGACTTTATTTAATCTGTTTGGCTGAGGGAGGGGAAGCACAACAGGAATAGAGAACCTGGAGTCTCACTGTGGTCTGGATTAGAGAGAGGACAATGGTAAGTATGAGGATGATTTTTCCCAACTGTGGGTGCTTGTCTAAATAAAACCTGTGACCCACCTGAATTTTCCAAGTTATTCAGTGTTTCTATCAACTCTATTGTGCTAGCTACAGGCCTGTGAGTAGGGCAGGGGAATAGAGCAGCAGCACAGCTTAAATAAAGCACAACTTAAAAATAAATTTCTCCTAACCTAATGAGTCTGGTATATATATAAATAATGAAAGAAGTTTCAGCTCTGTTGAGGTTTTTAATCCTACCCATGGTGTTTGCCATACACAGGCAAGTATCTTAGTCTAGAGATGGGGTTTGCAAAGGGCTTCTACCAATTTTGCTAAATTCTCCTTCTGTGCTTTCATTAGGTAAATGAATGCATGAGCTGCAGGAACATTGAACATTGCTTCTGGTTAGCTTGGCCTGGCCATGGATTGAATCACAGTCTTACTGATTCACAGTGGTGAAAGATGGTCTATTTCTAACCTGGAACTGAAAATTGTTTTCTTCCCCTGCCAATCACCACTTGAATGTGACAACAAAGCTTTTTTAAGAGTGTTTCATGACTTACTGGGCAATCAGCAAACTCTTTTTGTAGAAATAGCCAAGTTATTTATAAGGAGACTATTTGCAGTTATCAAATTGCTTTTCATTAATGGCATAAATTATTTCCTCTTATGAGCTATATCTAGAATCTCTCTAAAATCTTGACAATAGCTAGAGAGTTCAAATATGCTTTCTGAGGAATAGCATGTTACAGAGGAGGACAGAAGATGAAGTTTGGAAGGGCAGGGATTTCTCATTTTTACTTACACTCTGGTCGTTGTCATCGCTTTTCATGTGCTCTGCTATAAAACTGACTCCATCGATTGCTTCTCGCACTTCAGGAGAAAATTTCACACCTGTTCTTAGCCTAAAATCTCGATGACTGCTGACATTGTCAGGTGTCTCAGAGACTTTCATATCATATCTTTTGGCAGAAGCTGTATTTAAAAAATAGGTAGAGTTCTTGTAGAAGTCAGATGGCTCCATACAAGGATTGTCTGCTTTTGTCTTTTTGCAGTTGCATGGCTTTTGCCGTGGAGAATGATTTTCTGGGCGCTTCATGAACAGGTAGGCTGGGAGCCTTTCAAGGAAAACCAGCTTTACCCAAGGGGGCATAGTGTGAGTACTTGGAGATCTGTGGTGGACATTGAGCACACAGACACTGGTCACTATTGAGAAGGTCACCAGCACCATTGTAAACATGAGATACTTGCCAATCAGCGGAATATCTAGAGATGTTGGAGGGACAATTTTGGAGATCAGCAGCAAGAACACAGTCAGGGCAAGCAACACAGATATGCATAAAGTCATTTTTTCACCACAGTCTGAAGGCAAGTAGAATACTAGGATGGCTAAGGATGTAATTAGCACACAGGGAATGATAAGGTTGATGGTATAAAAAAGTGGTTTCCTTTTAATAATGAAGTCATATGTCAGATCGACATATTTGGGGTCCAGAGGGTTTACAGTCCTTCTTCCTGGGAGTGCTATAATGTCCCACTCTCCGCTTGGTGTGAAGTCGTCCATGCTCGCCGTGGAAGTCTTAAGCACCATATCAATTTCTGTGTGGTCGTAGGTCCAGGAGCGGAACTTGAGGGTGCAGTTCTGTTGGTCAAATGGGAAATGCTTCACCTCAATCTTGCAGGCACTCTTGTAAATGGCTGGTGGCAGCCAGCGAATGCTTCCATTGTGCTGTACAATGGCATTTGTGTACAGCGAGACCTCGTACGTGCCGTCCGCACTAATGAGGGGGGAAAAGAGAAAGGGGAGAAAGTGGTAAAATATTAGGAGGAAAAACATAGTTCAAAACAGAAAAGGTCTGACATTCTTGATCTTGTGGGCCCCAGTTGTTCTGAGAATCAAAGTTTAGTAATACTATTATTCTGAAATCTATGTTGTAGGGAGCTATAACTTGATAGGGAGATTAATGTATGCATTTCTCCCAATCAGATAGTTGATTCTTGGTCCATTACTTACAGAAAAAAAAACTTATAAAATTATTATTCAATACCAAATACACACCTCTGTTTCATCCAAAGAAATCAATGTGTTTTGTAAATTTTTGCTCAAATAATTAAATCTTCCTACATCTCTGAAGGCTAAGCAAAAATGAGATCATCCCATGTGAAAACAGAGGTACCTTTGATTTGGAGTGTAGCCACTGCCAAGAACACAGAGCAACACTCCTAAATGACTTGGACAAGGAAATAAGGATGAGCTGCATTAGTTAGAAATGCAGGGAGACTGTAGGCAGAGGAAATGTAATTATGTGGCTTATTTATTGCATCATTCCAGTTAATGTTTACTTATTACAAAACCAGAACAGACAAGCCACAGCATTCTTAGTGCCCACAAATGTATCTTGGCTTTGTATCTCTTCCAACTGCTGAATTTCCACCAGGGGAGTCTTCTATGTTCTGATGGGCCCTTTAACTTAGGGAGAAGATCATTATCAGTCAGAAGTATCTTCTGCCCAACAGTGTGGGCCAACAAGGTAGAGCTGTTTAAGCCATTGAGTATCCTGGGGTAGTGTTTGTTGACAAGGCATCATGGAAAATCATTATTTCAGTGCTAAGGGTGATTTTTTTTTTTTCCTAAGCAGGGAAATGCTGCAAATATCTACGGCTTGGCACATGTGTGTGAGTCAGTTAGGTTTGACTCTGGAAAGGGCTCACCTGGGTGAGGCAGTGAGAGCCTGGCACCGAGCTGAGACCTTTGCAGCTAATTCATGCAGACAGTGAAACAACCAGATGTGGAAGTGAGTGGCTACAGCCACTAATAGGGGTCATTAGTTCATTGCAAATGAGATGGCTATTTTTTGGGAAATGAATTGTGTCTTAGTTCTGACATATCTGTACTCCCTGAGTTACCTTTGCCATCATGCCATGCCATGTGCTGGGCAGAATCCTGGGCTGGGAGTTTGTGAGTTGTGGTGCTGACTGTCCTGTCTCAGCGGTGGGAAGAGGCTGGGCTGCACTCCCAGAGCCCTCTGCACAGGCCCCAGACAGAGCTGTGGGCATGGGGACACACTTTGTGTTTTCCTGAGCGCCTCAAACTGACTGATGCCTGTGAAACTCTGCTCCAGCAGCAGGAAGCTACATGGGGCTCTCCTTTAGCTAAAATTTAATTGAAGCTTTGTACTAATGTAGAAATCCAATACAGTGAGGCTTGTTCCTGTGCATTTAAGAAACCTTTTGAAACGATTCCTTTCTATTTTTACAAGCTATTAAACAGTATCAGTTGGCCAGTAGCAAAAAGAAGCAGAGGGCAGAGGCACAATTTACCAGAACAAGCTTTGAGTGGGCAGAGTACATCCTAATCCACTGGCTGAATTATTTTGTGACTCATACATTAGATTTAAGTGTTCATCAAATCTGGTTTCCAGTAGTAGGATTCCAAGGACTTAACTCAGTTATATATAAACTTCCTGGGTTTCCCATCTGTATATGTTCATAAATCATTGTGTGCTCATGAATTTGTTGGTTTTCAAAGTATTATAAAAGTATAAATTTTGATTATTAAAAAAAAAAAGTTTATCATCCACTTCAAGGTTTTGCTAGAACTTAAACCAAAGCAAAACAAAATTGTCAGTTCCTTTGTTTGAAAGAGGAACTGAAGTAGGATATTTTTCTCAGTACTATAAAGCAACAGAGTCAAATGTTGACAGATTTATTATGTATTCATAGAATGGATTTTTTCAATGCTTTATGAAATGGAATATAATTTGGATTTTCTACATGAATATGAACTCCTGGAGTTATGCTATGTGTGAACTTTGTAACAATGTGTGTCCTGGGGTCTGTGGTAGAAGAAGGAGTGGGGGAAGAAGAAAACAAAACTGTATCTCAGCCCCTAAGATGTCTGATAGGATTCCAGATGTCTTCTTGCAACTGCACTTATACCTGCAATTTATTCTTTCCATACAGTCTATTTTCATAGAAATCTGTCTCAGTTGTGAGCCTTGGCCTGGATCCTGTGCTGTAACTGCTCATGTTGCAGACATCTTCCAGCTCTGCTGGAATTTCTTTAACCAGAGCGCTGATGTTGAAAATTATCTTTGAGCCCAGTAGCTCGGTCAGATACACTTGCTACTATCTAAAATTCAGTTTTAAAATCTTACCAGACCTGCTTCATCATTTCTGATGTTTGTTCCGTGGTTAAAATTTTGTTCATTGTCTGTGTAAACCACACCAGTTTTACTTACTTATTGTAAAGCACAATGTCTGGCAGCCAGATGTGCTTTGAAGGTATTCTCAGCTTATTTATTCCTTCATAGTCAGAGGGCTTCCAAGCCAGCCGATAATCAATCCACTCCTAAGAGAAGAATTGGACAGTAGTGATGGGAGTGTCCAGAGCAGCACTAACAAAACAATCATGTGGTGGAGTGACAGCAGTTGTATTTGTGCTTTGCAAGAGCCATTTCTCTGTGGGTTTGTTACCTGGTTCACCCAGACGTTCGTAGTCATGATCTGCTCCCGTTCATTCTGCAGGGAAAAAACAGAGACAAAAACTGGCCTCTAAAATGTTTCACTTCATTGCAGTAATAAGATTTATTCAGTGGGTTTTTAAGCATGATTTTGTCTAGTGTATTTCAAGACAGACATTTCTCTAAGGTACAATGGTCAGTCTTGTACACATACTGATGATAAGTAGTAACCCCATAAATGCAGAATTCCACATGCCTTTTAACAAGAACAGTTATGGCAGGAGTGAGTGCAGTTATTTGGAAACAATAACCACCACCTTGCTAAGTTGGTTTCCTATCCCACCCCACCCCACTTCTCCACCCTTGATTTGAAACAGAAGGGACAGCTGGCCTGTACGAGGTTGTGTGAGGTTGGTGTAAGGTTTGCCATGTATACCGTGTCTCTAGACAGCAGTCCAGAAGAGAAACCTCTCTGCAGAAGATCTGCCAGGAGGATTTCTGCAGGAAAATGAGTTAATTCTCTGATCCTGAAGATGCTTACGGTTGTTAGAGCCTACAAGATGCCTAATTTTATTCTGCTCAAAGAGTGAGGCTGTAGAGGGATAGGGACTGAGCTGTGCTGGTCTTGGTCTTTGCCCATTCATCCACCTTGCTTAGGTTGTTGATCACCAGGGCCTCTGGAACAAGACACCTCCCTTTCTATGCCCAGAATCTGCAGTCTGAGGGGACACTGTGCTCGTGGTGTAGTGCAGGATGGAAGGTGGCATGCCTGTGTCCAGATGGAGCTCCCCAGGAGAGACAGCACTTCACTAGAATCATGTGGTATACATGGCATTGAATCCTGAGTGTATATGTATATACATCTATGACTATCTATATATATTATATCCAGTCTGCATGGACCTCAGCTATTTGTACAGTTCCCCTTACATTCCAACAGAGTCTTTCTTCTTGAATTTCAGAATATGCATTCTTTATGTCTCTAAAAGTTTGCAGCAGCCCAGTCACAAGCCCTTACACAAATTCTGACAGGAGGCAGTCATCTGTATCTTCTCTGTCTCTCTCAGGGAGAGCAGCAGAGTTGAAAGCCCAGTTCAGGAAATTATTCCCACTTATATACTGGCTGTCATTCCCACTGCAGTTAATGTTAATCTCTCTTAGAAAAGATGTGTTTATACCTTGTAATAACTGTCAAACACATACTAACCTTGTGGGTGAAAGTGTCTTTTAGACCCACTGAAGTAATTGTTATTGAATATGAGGAGTTGCTTTCATGAGGATTATTTTAACCATGTTAAGCTCTTCCAGCTAGAAATAATGTATGTTTTTCTTTAAAACATTCCAGTGTTCTTTATTAATATGCCTGATATGTCATGTGATTTGGATGTGGCTTTGTAGCTTGTTTTCAGGCCATTGAAGCACTTGAGTAGAAGATGGATTAGCATTCCCCTGATGGTGGATGGTGTGCACTGTCCAGGATGGGTCCTGACCTGGGGTAGCTTACAGTAGCTGTACTGAAATCAGTGGAATGATTTTGAATTTTAGCTATTAGGAATTCTATTGGATGAAGGTCTGGCCCCAGTCCTTAGGCATAGTCTGATTTCCCCATTGTAGCTCCATTGTGAGGTCTAAAACCAGTAAATTGTGTGTATGGGCTCTGCCTATCAATAGTGTTACACAAATGAGAGAAGAGCAGAGATGTAGCAATGCCAGTATAACTATTAATTAGGGTGCTGTGCAGGTAGTATTGAATGTAAAGGCATAGCCTAATTTGAACTTACCACACTGATGAGCTGTGCCAGGGAAACCTGCAGTTCTATGGATACCAGCTGGGAGGAGTTGACAGCTGGTCGAATTAACTTATTGTACCTGTCAGGACTCAGCAGGTGGTTCATTAGTTTTTCTTCAGCATCTGCTGCCATGCTTCCTGTAAAGCATCACAAAACAGGATTATGGAAGGGACACTAAAGTGACATGAGTTAGGGCTCACAGAATATCTGTGCATCAGATCATCTTTGGGAAATAATGACAGCTTTTGATTTTCTAAAGACTTGTGTGAACAGGAGGATACAGTGCTTGCACTGATATCTGTTCTGCTGAAGTTGACTGTCTTCACAGAGCACAGATCAAAGCAGATCCCTCTCAGGGTTTTTTGTAATAAAATGTGAAGCTCAAATTGGTAGATACTTTTGGGATTACACTCAGAAATAGAAACTGGGAGCAAACCACCCTCTTGATAGCAGGGGAAGAATTATTCTATGATCCAAAGGGGGGATCCAGCTGTGACTTCTCTCTTTAGTGCTGTAGGAGACTGAGTTGAAGGTACACATACAAATTTAAAGACTCTGCTTTATGTAGAGAAAACCAGGGGATCAGCTTTAGGAGTCATAAAGAATTTTTTAATGTCTGGGGACTCTCTAGTAGCTAGTGATGTTTCTGATTTCAAAATTTGAAAACCCTAGGCAGTATGTTAGACTTACTTTATGTGGAAGTAAAACCTGATTTGTGGATCAGCACAAATGCTGTAAATCTTTGCCAAAGCTGGAGTCCAGTGACTACAAAATACAGTATCTACAGGTTACTGTCAAACAAGCTTGAACATTCCCTGTGGAGCAGAGCAGCTTCTGGCACAACTCCAGGGTCATTTATTCTGTTTTCGTGCTCTTTGTGTGCTTTTTAAAATCACCCCAGTAGACTTTCAAACCGCTGTTGACCACCTGACCATGCTGATGAGCAAGGTCCTGGTGACATCCTGCTGACAGAGCTGAGCCAGACACCCTGTGCTCTGTGTTGGGCAGGTCTGGGTTGTGATGCTGATGAAATTACTGTGTTAGTGCACACAGGTTCCAATGCAATGGATAGAATGCCTCTTCCATAGAAAAGGTCACCTAATTCAGCTCACCTAATTCACCTCTAGACACTGCAGAAATGAGGGTAGTGTCCTTACAGCATACATGCTTCATTATTTCCCAAAGCAATTTCACACAGTAAAAATCACTGGCTATGCAAGTATTTTTAATTTGTGGTACATTAATTTGATTTGGGGTTTTTTTATGTTGTTGCATATCCATGAAATCTGGGGAAAGGCAGACACCAAAAGGTCAGGATCAAATAAGCAGCCAAAGTTGGTGTGCATGTCTAGAAGGTGCCACATTTCCTTGTGATCTGGGCTGCAAGTTGATAGGCTGAACAAGTCTCTCTTTAAACTTCAAATTCTTCTGAATCCAACCTGGATTCAGAACCTAAATACCCTAAGACCTTCTTGTTTCTGATCCAGTGAGAGAGTGGAGTGAGGTAAAAGGAAAGGTTATCAAACAGAGATTTCACATCTAAGAACAGCTTTTACTCAAGCTTTGTGGAAAGGTTGAGGTAAACACCACGCTTGATTTAATTCTTGTAAGACCAGCATGGGCTGTGGGCTGGTAGCCCAAATTCTTCACCTATACTTAACTATAACATTGTTCTTCAGAATAGGTTTTTCAAGTACTTTCCAAGGCATTTGGGAAAACAAATTTGGATGAATGTATCTGTGTTTGTTGGATCAGTTTGTTTTTTGATTTACACTTGCTTTGTACCTCCCTGCAAGTCATTATAAAAGCCCTATACCACGTGATATTTTAATATGACATTTGTTCTCAGTGCAAGGTGCCTAATCAAAAGCTTATCAAGCTAGAGCTATGCTGAATCTTGCTAAGCTTCAGATTCTGGGGTGGTTTTCTTGTGTGGAGCAATCAAGGAGAAGCTGAATTTGATACTGTGAAGAAAAGAAGGCCATGTTCTAAGAATGAATCTTGTGGTTATAAGGATAGGTTAGAAATCCTATGGGAGTTCAAGAGAGAATCTTTCTTAAAGTTTTTTTATTGTGTCCTTTGGTGGAGTTTTATGTTGGGTTTATTTATAGTAGATTTTTTTAGTAAACGTTCCTACTGTTGCATATGTAAGTGATGTAAACATATGGCTATAATTAAAATATAAATAAATTGTCAGTTGGTTTGTTTCATTCAGTGGTCACTGAATACTGTTAGCAAAGATGTGAGTTCTTGTTTGAATTGTTAACTGTGTTTTCACTGCATTGCTGCTTTTTTCTGGATATTCCAGCACAGAGAGTATTTGCTAAATGGGGAGTAAGGAGTAGGAACTGTAGAATATTTGCAGAAAGCTAATTCTGGGTTTGTAATTAGTTTTTACTCTCAAACCTGCTTTTAGCAATCATAGTTGTCTGGTCTGCAAATCCAGACATGGTGTGGGGTCTGCATGCCTGATGAGAACAGCTCAGATTCCCAAGTACTGACTGTTAATAAACTTTGTGTGGGTTAATGACAAATCATGACTTTAGTTATAAAAAATATTTATTCAACAATGAATCCCTTTGAGAAATTATCTGCTCTTAGTGAAGGCATTCCTTCTCTAGGGATAATCCTTTATAAAATTCCAGCCTTTGTAATTAGTAATCAGAAATAAAGGGGCTGCTGTCACCTGTATCATACACCACTAGATGTCAGCCCTGCACTGCCTTAAAACTTGTTAAAACCAGTCTCTGTAAATACTGGCGAAAAATGAGCGTTTCTTGTCTAATTTTTACAGTCTACTTTCCATTAACAATCTACATATAAACCAGATGGCAATTAATGAGAACAAAATTACCAGGCATCCAGTTTCATCTTTATGTGCGTTGCGTGTCAGTAGCCAGGCCTTTGAAACATCTCTTTTTCCACTCAGGGTTGGAAGAAATGGAAGTGCAGTTTTCCCCACAAACTGGTTTTATTTCTTTTTTTTCCAAATAGCAGTAATCACCAGAGATGGTGCAGATGGTAGACTGATGCTTTTAGAGAAATTTTTTTAACAACAATGATCAAGCAGTCCTAATTTGGGAGTGGAGCATCTTTGTGTACTGAAAGCACTAATAAATAAAGCCCATTGGGGTGAATCCTGAGCTGAGGAAATGATTTTAGCTTCACTGAGCACGCTACACATCTGCTCTGTGACAAGGAGAGCAATCACCACATACCTTGCAGTACACATTCCTCAGTAAGTTTGTTTGCTCTGTGGGACTATGAGCATTAAAAAAAATTACACCAAGGTGCTTCCAATTTCACAGCAAAAGAAACTAAACCACTGCTGTGGAGACTTTCCTTTTTACATAGCCTAATTTAAATACATAAAATGAAGTAACTAGACATCCTGTTTGATTCCAGCATAATAACAAATTCATTGGAGTGATTTCCACAGAAAAGAATAAGGAGCAATGCTGAGGGATATAGGCAAGTTCACTGTTGTTACTGTCTACATTTCAAAATGTAACATAAGACACATTTCTAGTGTTTCTCTGAACTCAGTTCTCATAATAAATGTTGAAATAATATTTGTTTAGAAGTAGAACTGTAGCATGTGTTACCATTTTAATCCTTTACTCTCTCACACATAAGTGACATACCAAGTTCTCATCTGTAATTAGTAAAGAACAAGTAAGAAGCAGCAATGAAGCAGCCCCATCATCTTCTCTGAAATAACTTCATGATGTTGTTACTTCTCAACATACTCTCAAGCAAAAAGATTTTCATAACCTCTTAGAAGAACACATGATGATTTGAAATATTTTTTTGTTCCAATGGAAGTAGCAGTGAACTTACTGTATTTTAAAGGTTTTTAATTTTTACACTGCAATTAATGCATATAAAAAAAAGGAAATACTCAGGGGTTTAGAAATGTATAATTTAAAAATCTAAAGTGGGCCCTCACTCTCCTTTTGTCACAAAGCAGATGTTTTCAGAAGTTGCCTTTCAGACATGGAAGAAACAAAACAAGTGTGGAATGAACAGACAAAAGTGGGAAGTGTGTGATCTGAGGATCTTGGTTTAGTTTCAGCCAGTTTCTCTCAGAGCACTTCAGAGGAGCCTCTCCATGGGAAGAAGCTCCCATGCTAAATGCACTATTTCGTGCTGCTGTCAGGCTGTTGTGTTGGCTAAAACATATCCAAGAAATCCTGACAGACTGAGGGAAATGTTCTTGTATAAAAGGCATAAATATTATATTTTTTGTAGCATGTGTTTACATATGAAAACTTAATTTAAACTGTTTCCATTCTAATTTTAAAAATTCGGAAGTATGAACTTTGCAAAATATAGGAACTTGAGAAAATAATGGTAGAAGGATGAGATCTGTCATATTTACGGATCATGTCATGGTTCATTTTTTCACCTTCAGTACAATATGCTGCTTTTCCTATCACAGATGATCCTGGGAGCACTAAAGGGATATTATTTAGTCATTATCATTGTCATGTCCTACAGTTATGTAATTTTATATCCAACCTGTCTGTCCATATTCATCGTAGTGCATGTGCTGATACCAAACAAGCCCAAAACAGCACTAAAATAATCAATTTTATACATCCTCTTAAAGTCAGCAACCTCCTGAGGTGATGGTTATGAATTGTCTGTGAGCTCATGCCACTGCCCTGCCTGTTACCCCCAAAAGCTCTGACTGTTCTGAAACTGTAGGAGAAAGAAAAGGTCACTTACCGTTCAGACAAAAGGAGCCCACCACAAAGAGAACGAGGCTGTACATTTTCCTCATGGCACTAAGAAGAACTGGATTACTGTTCTTCAGCTTAGACAGCTGGCAATAGGCTCTGCTGGCAGAGATGCACAGGCAAGAGATGTAGAAGCAAACCTGAATCTTGGAGGTATGAAATGCCTGGAAAGAGACAGACAGTAGGACCTGACAGAAGCGTTCTGCAAAGTGCAATTTTCGTGAGCATAGTGGTCCCTCCCCCTTTGCAGCTGTTTAAAGAGCTTTGTGAAGAGGAAAAGCAAATAAGAAGAGTGAACATAATGTGATAATGTTGAAAAAGGGGAAATGAAAGAGCAAGCTAAGGGACGTGATGTGCAAAACACAACTGCTTAATTCTTGCTACTAGATAACATTTAAAAGGCTTTTTGATTAATGAGTGCAGTGGGTGAGAATAGCTGTGTGGGAAGAACTGGTTAAACTTCGTGCCATAAAGCCTCTTAGTGTCAATGAATTATAGCCCCAGCAGAGGGTTATTTTCTGTGTCAAGAGAGAAAGTTTAGTACCTACTGCCAACCCTTTTTGACTCCAAGGCCCACACGCATGATCTCTTTAAACTAGAGCTCCAAAAAGTTTTTGGGAGCACCGAGAGAGGAACAGAAAACATGTTGTCATTTGCATGCGATAGGATTTTTAAAAGAAAGCTAAAGCAATCTGTGGTGAAGTAGCAGTAGGGATAAAGACACTTCAGAGGAGCATCAGAGAAATTCTGTGGAATTCATCTTTTTGAGCTAAAGGGTTTAGGACTATAGAGTGTCATGTATTTTGGGACTTGCAATGGGAAGATTTGGGTAGAAGGAGGGGGCAAGAAGGTCTTATGTGCCCTTTGCAAGCACTGTAGGACAGGCTGAAACCCCATGGGATAGAAAAAAACCAAACCAAACCAACTTTGATTCCCTGTAACTTCTGAACTTTTCTGTATGTGCATGTAATCAATTTTGTTTAGAGGTGCATTTGTTGTATTTATGCTGTTCAAATATCTCAGATGATAAAAAGTTCTGTGGACTATATAGTGGAATTGATGGTTGATGACTTCTGTGCACTCAAAAAAATTTCTCAGCACATTGTTGCCTTATTGTTAAACATCCCAACATTAATGTGCTGGGTTTGCTGCCCATCTTAATTAGTAAGTTGAGCCTCATATCAGGGGTCACCTGATACCAGGTGCAAGTTCCAGCCTTTATTTTCAGTCTTTTTTTCTGCTTTCATCGCTCCCTTTTCTCTCTGATTGACTATCCATTAGCTGGAATTGGTTTAAATTGGGACTGTTTAGCCTGGAGAAGAGAAGGCTCTGGGAGACCTTAAAGTGGCCTTTGATACTTAAAGGGGCTTATAAGAAAGATGTTTCAGTAGGACAAGGGACGATGTTTTTAAACTAAAAGAAGTGGATTCAGTCTAGATATGAGGAATTTTTTACAATGAGGATGTTGAAACACTGGAACTGGTTGCCCACAGAACTGGTAGATGGTAGAGCCCCATCCAAGGAAATCAAGTCAGACTGGACAAGGCTCTGAGCAATTTGGTCTAGTTGAAGATGTCCCTGCTCTTTGCAGGGTGGAGTTGCACTAGATGACCTTTAAAGATCCCTTCCAACTGAAATTATTCTATGATTCTAAATAGTGTGGGACCTAAGAGGGATTGTGAATGGTTTCAGTATGACAAACAGAACAGTCACGGTGAGGAAATCTACTTGAAAAAACAGTGCAGTCTTAGTAAGTACCTGTAAATAGACTAACTGCATGAAAATTTAATACCATTTCTCTATTCTTCTCATGTTTAATCAACAGCATGTAAAAAGAGACTATAGAAAATTCTTCTCTTGCAACAGTCAAAAAACCTAGGAGGTGTGTCCCAAGTCTTTATCCTGAGCCTTCCACTTTGTGCTTCTCACGACAGTGTGCTTGTCAGGTACCTTGTCTGAGGCTTGTGTATCAGAGACCTGGCTACACCCCTGAGCCTGCTGGGCAAGATTGTCTCTCCTAAGGTACAGGGAATTGCTTTCACAGAGCTGAACCTTCACTTAATAAGGGTGTGTTTGAGCAAAGCACCAGTGTGCTGGGGAAGAAAGACTGCATCTGTTTCTCTGTCGTTACATTCTGATACCTGACCTGTTTCTCCCCAAAGGCAAATCTTCCATCTGCCAACACAGCCTCTGTGCTTTGCAGTGGCTGTAGAAGGAACAGATGTGTGTGTGGCCCCTGAAGTCACCGTGCTTGTACCATCTCACACTGCTTGGTGCTTGAGAGCTGAGTAGCAGTTCAGGGTACAGCAAAACAGCCCGGGATTGCTTCTCCAAAGAGCCAAAGGGTCACAGACCATGCACTGATTGCTCGGGTTATCCTGCCGAAGCTGAGGTGGAAGGCAGGAATTACCACAGCTGGTTTTCACGCACCTCCCTTTGCCATCCCCTCTCAGTCATTCATTCTGACAGAGCACTCAAGGTCTTCCTTCACCACTCGTGCTCTGCTGTTGTTTTCCCCACAGTGATGCTGCAGGATTCCATTTGTTCATTAAGCTGAGGTCCCGAAATGAAATGCCTTTTTAGCAGGCATTAGCATATGTGCTATCGTGGATTTGCATGTTAATGCACTGTGAAAGCGTGGGAATGGCGGGCAGGGAGCCACCCCCGAACTGGCCGGGGGCTGCTGGTGATGCTTTGCATGCCGTGGGTATTAGAGCTCTCAGATGCGCGAGGAATGCAAGATGTTCAAGTGTCCCGGGAAACTGGCAGTCCCCTCCTGGGGATTTATCGTGGTGATTTCCAGCTGCTGTTTGCATTAGGAAAGAACCAGTCAGAAATGCTGGAGCTTTCAAAGTGGAAGCAACCTAGGGTAGAGTCAGCTTCCTTAATGACACAATTACACGTATAGGGAGTTTTCTGCAAAAATAAATGCTGCTGGGTGGAAGGGCACAGGTATTTTCAACTAGTTGTGATGCTGAAAAGGAAGTTCAGAAAACATAGAACTGACTTAATGTTGCACTAACAGAACAGCTGTCACTTTCTGCTTGAAAATTACTACAGAAAATGTCAACTAATGGCAATTTCCCCCCCTAGCCCCTTTTAGGTATGAAGGTAAATGATATCTGCCAAAGTCCTGGCTCATGTCATCAGCAGCAAGGCTTACGTTGCTCTCTGTTTGGTTGAAACATGGAACTTTTTACAGGTAACTTCTGCAAATACCCAGAGGGTTCTGCCGGTAAAATCCTGGTTTTCCCTACTCACCACTACCTGGATGAGTTCATTAGAACAGCTGTACTGGAGCTAACGTTTTGCATTTCTAGAATTTTTTTCATTACAAGTGCACTTACAGTCCTATTAGAAAAGTGGGATGCCTCAATCATTCTGGTGCTGATGTTTTTGGGTTAAATTGTGTTGCTGCAGCTTTGTTTCACAGCGCTGTAGTGTAGCCTGATTTAAAATCTGCAAGACAAAACAAAACTGTGGCACTGTAGTTCCAGTAACTGTCAGCTGGATGAGCTTAGCTAGGTCCTCACAACTGTTAGTAGAAATTAGTGGGAAGGGCAAGGGTATGTGAAACATTTAGTCTTCTGTAATCTAAAGCTTTGGAATTTAGGAAGCTTTTTTTGGATTAGTAGATGCTTTATACTGGAGAACTAGATTTCATCCAGAGGCTTACTCTACAGTGATGGACTGTGTCTATGTGGGTAATTGTGTCACAAAGTCTGTTTCCCACAGCATTTCTGTAAATGCATTCGCCTTCCCAGATGAGTTCTAACCATTTTGTACAGATATTTGTAATAAGCTGCCTTCAGGCAACGCAAAACACCATCAGGATTTTGCAAAGGGCAGTGCAAAACAGCTGTGGATGATACCAAATGATCAGGTGAATAACACTCCTTTAGGATTTCAAGTGATGATACTATATGTTATCCCATCAGAATCTGCTCCCAACCCCAAAATATTCCAGAGAATTGCCACTCATAGCACAGGATGATGTTACTAACAGGAACAACTCGGTAGCAATTGAGGCAATTCATGGTTTCAGGGTTAAAATGCAAATTATTATGGATAAATAAAAAGCCACTTTTCTGCTCTGGAATATGCCTGATGGCAGACAAGTCACTCCTCAAAACCAGTGCTTTCCTTTCCTGGTTAATTTTGGAAGTTGTTACCATGTACTTTGTGAGCTACAGGTGTGATGGGTTGGTAGAGTACTTAGACAATAATATTAATCCTCTATCACTCACTGATTACCTTCACCATTTTAACCTTCAAAGTGTGCAAGTGTAACAAGTCCAGAGAGCTCTCCAAAGCAGTGCAGAAGCATCACCTGGAGGTGGTTATGCTATTTTGGAGCTGATATTCTTATTTTTATTAGTCTTCTTTTGCTTCCTCTTACTTGCTTTGAGATTTACTGCAGGAAAACCTGCTGAGTGCCCAATACATGACTGGCCAATAGTCATGCATTCTTTGAAAACATTGGAAATGATGCTGCAGCTTTTCTTGCAATGCCTGTATTTTGTATGAAGTTAATTACAAGGGGCTAAATATTTGCACATCTTTGGCAATATCAGTGTGTTCTGTGTACAGCATAAGCATTTTTGTGTGTTCTTACTTTCTGAAGTAAAAACTCTAAATCTAAATTCCAGGGAAACTGTGCTTGTTTACCTGCCAAATCAGTGTAGTTGCTGTGCAGTTTCCAGCTTTGGTGTAACCACAGAGTGTATTGCGTCTCTTGGTAAGGTCCATTTATAAGTTTTTAGTATTCACAGTGTTTTCTAGATTCAGTAGAATTGCCTCTTTTAATCCTCATCACTTTCTTTATCAAAGCCTAAGAATAAGCTACTAAGAATTTATTTCCAGCTTTTATAGTATTTACACCTTTCTACTGAAATATGTGGAAAGTCCTATAGCAAAAACCTACAGCAAAAATCTATTTACCATGGGTGTCAAAAATTGTAATACATATAACATTGCTGTGAAATAGAACATCATGATCCCAAAAGTAAAGAGTAAGCAGCCTGTGCTAAGGCAAATGCACAGTCAACTATGCAGACTGAAATTTTAGTACCCTTTACTACTGTGTTTTCTGCAGTAATTGGTAAGCTATTGAGAAAAGCTCTACTGTCTACCAGAAATAGAATCTATGAATAAATTAAACGTGATATTTTCAAGCTATTGTGAATTTATTGTTGCAGGGCCAGACCTGCACATCTGCTTGGACTGTAGTTTTATCCATGAGGTTGGCAAATTTTGTACAGGCCAGACTTGTATTAGAAGGGTAACTTTTTTGGCAGTAAAATGATTTTCCTTCTCAAGATGCCTCTCTGTGCTGCAGGATGTTAATAGCAATAGATGAGTACATACCTGGTCATCTGGAAAAGCAGCAGTGCTGTGGTGCAGAACACATTCACTGCAAAATTGGGCAGAGTTTTACTTGAATTCCTACCACTGCTCTTCAGTGAGACAGAGCTGCCCACTGCTGCCTCCTTCCTTGCTTTCATGTTGGGCCCCTGCCAGGGTAGTAATGGCTCTTCTGTACACTGGGCTTTTAGGATGAGACATGGGCATTTGTGGATTCATCTCCTGTTACTGAGATCACTTGTGTGCCAGGAAAAAAAAGAAACTCTCAACTGTTTGTGGCACAGTGCAAAGATTTCTCTCTTGCACCCATGGTGGAGGGAATCATAACTTCTGTATCAGCATATCCCTTCAAATGGAGAAGGAGGAGGAAAGTGAAGGGCAGCTGTACTGTTTGAGCTTGACCTTTCTATTTAGAACTGCTACATTTCAAAATGAGAAAATAGAAAAAGTGCACTGAAAAAAGAGGGCTTTAGGATACAAGACTGAGAGCCAGAAGACATGGGCTTTGCTCTCAGCTCTACCACGAGTCTCTGGGGCTGTGTTTAGTCAAGTACCATCCTTGCTCAGAGCTTCATTGTCCCCAGGTGTAAAGCAAAGATAAGGATTTCCAAAGAATTAACTAATGTTTGTAAAGAGCTTGGATGGCAAGGAATGAAAAAGAATCATGAAAACACAGAGAAGCTGTGTAGTAATTTGGCTTTCACACTTCTACTACTAAAGAGGCTTTTGCTTTCCTTAACAAGCAAATGAAATGGACACTGGGCTTGTCTGTCGTGAAGTTAATTTGGTGTCTCTAAACTGATTAATTAAACATGTTAAGTGTAAAGAAATGTGGCTGGGACAGATTAGCAGGGCATGTGGTTCTGTGGGAGGCCATTGTACATAAAATATGGGAGGAAGCCATTATACATAAAATTACATAAAGTTTTCAATATGAGAGACTTTCCTCAAGATCACTTGAAAGTGTTTGGGTACAAGTCAGATTGTTCCTGCTGCACTGCAGAGAAGCATGGAACTGAAAACACTGGTGGAAAAGATCTCGCAGCTGGAGAGGCAGGTACAGCCTTAATTTCTGTCTAGAGAGAAACTCCCAAGTTAATTCTTTAAATTTAGAGCTTTTGTACCCTCTCAGTTTGGGAAGCAGAAAGCACTGGGAGAACTGGAACCCAGAGGTCTGATACCAGAGCAGATAGCTGGGAGATGGAACTCTGTGTTGGATGCAGAGGGTAGTGGTGCAGAGCTGGAGTGGAAGTGTAAGCAGGATCTTTTTAGTTCTGTGCACAGCCAGGTACAGGACAGGAGCAGGGAGTGCTGCAGTCACAGTGATGGCAAGCACAGGGCTGGCCTCGAGGGAGGCACCCTGGCAAGGGAGGTTTCATACAATGCCCTGGGCACCAAAGGATTCACAGCCAGTGCCATGGATCTGCTGCTGCCGACCTGCACTGGCCACTCGTGCTGTGCCCTGGGGTTTGGGAGGGCACAGGTTGCTGTCCCTGTGAGCAGCTGGGCCCAGGCTGTGTGGGGGCAGCAGCTGTGCCTGCCCCTCACAGCCCTTGCAGCCTCCTTGCCTGGCCCAGCCTTGCTGGCAGAAGTGGAGACGTGCAGGAGCAGGAACAGCAGATGGCAAGCAAGAGCTTGGCTGCTGGTGCATACAGGGCAGTAATGGAAGCATAATAAAGGGATATTATGCAGGATAACAAAACAATGCCCAGGTCCTGGATTTGAAAATTCAGTATCTCTATCTCAAGTAACAAAAAAAATGTATAGTCATATGTCTGACAATGTGTTGGATTTTTTTGTATCACTTGATGTAGTAAAAGATCCTATTATTGCCTGCAAACTTTGCAATGTATAGAACTTGTGAACCTGCCCTTCCTTCAACTGTGGTATACTAAGAAAAATTAAAAGAATAGGAAGCTGTGGGGGGATAGAATGTAAGAAAATAAAGATAGTGCAGAAGGCAATCTCACCTCTGAGGAGTTGCAGCTGTACTCATCACCAAAGATTAGGAGCAGGCCTGCCCTTAATAGGCCACAGCTGTGTCCAATAAGAAGACGCGTGCTACAAAAAAGTGGGGTAGCTGGGTGAGGAGGGAGTTGGAGTTTGTTGGCTGTGCTGTGATGACCTGCTCATGAGAAATCACTGGGAAGGTATGGGACCTTTGCAATAAGATGACAACAGGAAGCCATTTAGAAAAACACTCTAATTGCATATTCATTGTTTTTCAAAGCTGAAAATAGAGCTCCTTGGTTTGCTAGATAATACCCCAATCTCTGAGTATTACACATCAATATACATTTTGTGGAGAGATATGAGAATTAAACATAGGCACTTCCAATTGATTTTTTTTTTTTTTTTTGTAATTTAGAGCAAGAATCCAAACTAAATTTTTAAGTATGTAAAGCTTTTGAAGCTCCATCAGTGTCCCAAATTAAAGGTTTTTTCTTTTGCCTTACCCCTCATACCACAGCGGAATTTGTTATTTCCAAGTCAAAGGAAGCAGTTCCTTCTGTCTCTTCACATTTGGCTTTTGTGAGTTTCTTTAATGCCTCTGGTTCTATCATCTGCACTATGTGTAAAGCAGTAATTTGTGCTGACATCATCTAACTGCCCTGAAGAAAAAAATATGTTGCATATCACCAAGGAAAAGGAAAAATTTATCCATAATTTAGGACAGTAATGGGGTTTAATTCACGAAGTCTCATAGCATCTCACAAACTGACAGACTCTACTATCGTTAGCAATGTCTTGGGATGCTGTTGTATGGATTTAATCAGTTATGACTGAAAGGAAATCATTACAAGGGGCCTCTCTCTTGTAATCACTTCTGGGCACTTTATTATCCTTTGTAGCAGTTATGCTTATGAGAGCTCAGGAGATGTTTATTTTTCCAAGCAAGGAAACCCACACAAATTGTTGATATTTCAGGGGGCTGGTGGCAGTGAGGTGCTGGTGCTGAATAAAAAGCTGGCTCCTCCTCCCCAGCCACAAACTCCTGTGACAGCCCAGATTGATGGATGGACATTTGTTGGTTATTTATAGTTCTTAACCTGCCAGGGCTGTGCTGCTGGCCCTGCCCAGCACACCAGCGTGCCAAGCAGCAGCTGCAGTGCCCAAGGGGGGCACCCTCCTCTCTGTGTGCTGTCCCTGAGCCACACAGAGCTCACTCACCCAGGCAGCTCCACCCTGCAGCATCTGTGACCTTATCCTCACCTTCCATGTGCACCTCGTGGCTTCTGTGGCTTTTCTCGGTGGATGGCAGTCGTGGTATATGACATACAAGGCAATATGTTGCCTCTAGTTTAAGAAACTCTTTCTGTTTGAAGAGATGAGGGGTCTGATTGAGTAGTAAAACATTTGATTCAGCAGGTAATAGATCTGACTCACTGGGTCATTTATTTGGTTCCTAAGTAGTCATATAAAGTGATTAACAAAGCATCTGGCTTACTACATGTTCTGGTTTTCTTTTTTTTAATCCTGCATAATTAACTTATCTATGTCTGTGTGATTCTTCTCCTCTCCAGCAGTCCATAAAATCTCTGTCAAATTGGGTTTGGGATATGTCTACCCAGTGTGTGGTCAAAAACAATAGTGGCCCTGTTGTCACATACAACTCACCAGCAGTCACTCTGAATGTGGCCATGAGCTAAATATAAACATGGGATACATCTGCTTGTCAGTAAAGGTGGTGTATTTTTAGAATTCAACTGGAACCTTACAATTTCTTATATGTTATGAGAGGCTTCAGAGGCGACTGTGTCTTCCATAGCCAAAAACCTATTTTGAGTTCTACCCAGTGCAGTCTGTATTCCATCTGCTCCTTATTTATGGCACTCTGAAGCATGCCAGCATGCAAGGGACAGAAGCCATCCTGTTTTGACTAGGCTGGAAGTGTGTCTGTGATATTCTTGTTACAGTCCCATTTGAGGCAGTGGGAGTAATTGATTCAGTGGGACTGGCACAAAACCAGACAGATCAGGTCAGATCAACACTGAACTAATTTTGTGAGGATTTCTCTTGCTGAAAATGTTTTTAAAAATATTTTGTGTTGTCATCATTCCAATCAAAATGTTCTGATTTTGAATAAGCTGTAAATATTGCAGGCACTGAACTGGAGATACCCTGAGGTGAAATGCTTCTGTCTCTGATTGCCACTTTCCCAGAGTTTTAAAAATACTGACATTCCTCTTTTTAAAATTCTTTTCATTTCAATGGCCACTTTCCACTGGGAGCAGGAAGATGCTTGGTTTGAAGCATGTACATTCATTTGAAATTCTGAGCTAGGTTGGATATTTCTGCCTGCTCCTACCTTGTGTCTGACAGATGTGTCCTGACTTCTTATGTTTATGTGACTCTTTTCTGCCTAAATACCATTTTGTTAAGATTTCAGTTAGTTCTAAGAGCAATTAATTTTTGTAACAGCTGTCAGTGAGGAATTTTCACCTGAAGACAGCTGCTGAATGTGAGCACCTGAGAGAAAGCTGAATGCTTTGTCATTGGAGCTGAGAGGTTTGTCCAAAGGAGGACACTCTTCCTGGTGACCTGAGTTTCTTTATCCCTGCATTTTGAGAGGATTATGTCCCTGAGGCAGCTGATGTTGAAACACAGAGGTAAAGAAGTCTCAGAATGTGCCATGAAAGCAGTTGGAAGTCAAGATGTTGGAAAACAGCTTCTTCAGGGTTCAGTTCCACTGGCTGAGGAAGGGGGACAAACTGCTCAGAGAGCTTATAATGCTTGATCTTTATAAAGGCTAAATGTGTTGGGACAAAGAAATTTGAATTGCTGTTTGTTAAAGATTTATCATCATCCCTTAGGCCTGGGGCCTCTTTATTAGCCATTCCCATACACTTTCATAGTGTCTTTAGCAACATCGAGGGAAGATAGGTTTGATAAAGTGTATCATCCCAAGATCCAAAAACTTCTCTTTCAGAGGAATCTCTTGCGTTTTGCCTAATTCTCACAAGAAAAAGCTCTTTTTTAAAATGCAAAATTTATGATCCCCTTATAATCAAACTGTCTTGTGTTTCTCTGAGCCTAGTGGCTCTTTCAGGGTTGGGCTCCCAACACTGGGATCAGGGAAGCTGCAGAAAGGGAGTGATTGGCACAGGAGAGCAGAAATGTGTGGATTATGAAGATAAGAATATCTGTGCTGGGAATGAAATTGGATTTTCAAGCAAACAGGATTTCCCCACTGCTCTCAAAGCAGATCTCTAGGGGTTTGTTAGCTGGAGCTGAGGGGAGAGAGAGGAAGGAGCTGTTCATTAGTGCACAAAGCTTTCAAGAGGTGGCTTTGGGAAACTCATGGTGTATGGAACTGTTCTCTGCCTACAGAGGAATCAGAGAAATTGTTCCAGACTTTCTGTCCCCAGCTGGGTCCCTTGGTAAAACAGTTCCAGAGAAGGGTGATGATGAGGGAGCACAGAATATTTGCATGCCATGTATTAGCTTTTTTTTTCCTCTCCTTACATTCCTCTCTGTCTGACTGAAGTCAGCTGCTGTATGGTGGGTAGGAGATATCACATCCCCCAGCTTTCCCAAGTTCTGCCTCTGCCAGCTTCTGTTCAAAGGACTCTCCTGCCTGATGCCTTACTTCCCACTACCCATCCCGTGTCTGAGTGGGTTCCCTTGCCAGGGACACCTCTAAAGCTGCAGCAGTAGAGCTGATCTGAGCACACACACCATTGGTGTGGAGTGCTGCTTGCTTTAAACCAAGAGCCAGGCTGTTTATATTCCAGTAATACTTTGCAAAGCACAGCTGTACTGGAAATGTCAGTGCAGCCCATTTGTCCTGGCTCTTGTATGGTGTTTGAGCAGAGGGGAGCATGAATGTGAGCCTGTAGGAAACTGCAGATCCCACAGGTTTTTTTCTGCCTTATGCTTTGCCAGGTAATTATTGAGGTTTATGTTGGCTTCAGTGCTTTTTAAAAAAATTATCTTCAGGGTGTTCCATATTACCTTATTGTGTACACTTGGAAAATACTTCAATTAAAGCAGATTAGTATTTTATTAATATGATTTGTACAGGCTGTTTTTAGGCAGCTGCAATAAAGAGATGGAATTTCATAGAAGAGAGATTCCAGAGGATAAACAACTCCCAGCTGGAAAGGCTATGCCGGATACTTCACTTTACATTGCAGTCTTCACAAAAGATAGCTTTGAACTAACTAGGAGCCACACTCCAAAACTAGAGATACTCTGGAGTGCATCTGTGTGAATGTGTGGTAAGTGCTGGAAAGGATGCTGCACTTGTAAATCCACTTGAAGGGCTGCTGTGCCACCTGCTCGTGGCTACAGTGCCATCAGGAGCACTTTGAGAGACGGATCTAAACCAGAAGTAGAGAGGATTTGGAGCTTGTGCTTAGAGCCCTGCAATGCCACGAGTCAGACAGGTGTCTGAGGAGACAGGTTCCCCCAAAGTGCAGCCAGCTCCTCAAGACAAGGAGGACACTTGTGTAGGTGAGAGCTGGAAGCACTGGCTGAATACCAGAATGCCTGGGGGATGTCTGTGTGTGCCCATGGGAGAATCCTTTGTCTGATGTCTGTCAGCTCTTCAAAATATCTGACAACTTACACACTGCTTTGTCTAAGGTCATGCAAAGAATTAAGGCGCTCTGCCCCCCCACAGTAGGTGGTGGTGGTTTTATATAGAGTAAGATAAGTATTTTATTTGGAGCTAGCACACAACTACATAAAATGTTATGTTGTGCCATAATTTAAGCAGCTTCTACAGCCTAAAAACACCAAAAACTCCAGAAACTCTGGTACCCAGCCTTATTCTCTTTAATTGCATGGGTCATTCAAGAATTGTTTGCAGCCATGACCTAGGAATTTCAGAACTGGCTGAAAATGGAGTCTGGTTTGCAAGGCTGTTTCTAGTACAGGTCCCCTGATTAATCAAGATGAGTATATTGGGATTTCTCTCTGCTAGTGGTTGCCTCTCTGCAGAGGTATTGAAGTGGTTGGAAGCCTTGCCCCTCTGGTCAGCACAGCTTTAATCAGCTGTGAAGCTCCAAAGCAACTGGGGCCAACTGGGCAGGAATGTGACATGAATAAAAGCTCTTATTTTACCAGGAAGCAAGGCTTCGACTATAAAACATGAAGTCACTACCCGGAGGAGTTAAGGAGGCTTTTCCTTGTTTTATTTGATTTTTATTTGTAGGGTGTTTTTTCATATTAGGATGGTAGTAACATTGAATCTTATTTTCTCAGCCCCTCTGATTTTACTCCTTTAAATCTCTCACAATTTGTTAATCCCAATGTTTTTGTGAATTAACTATTCACAAGACCTCTTTTACTATTGAGTTTCTAGAGACATTTTTTCCTTCTTTAACTTGACTCTTTGCACCCTCTTATTCCTTCCTTGCCTTTATCACCTCCTCTTTTGCTTAACACATCTGCTGGTTCTTCTTCCACTTTTATCACAGCACTGGGGAACTGGCAAGTTGGTAAATGTATGAAACCATTTCACTGATGGTTGTTGCTATGTTTGCCAGTACCAGCTGGAGAACTAAGTGCTGGTAAGCCAGATACAGCCTAATTTCACTGAACTTCCTATTATTGTGAAATGAAAACCACCACTGCTTTCTGTGCATCAGCTGGTTCCTTTCTGTTATGGCTCTGGGAGCAGCACTCGAGCTGGTTTGTGCACACTGGGTAGACAAGAGGGGTGGTGGAACCAAGGGTGCTCACTTGTCATGTTCTGCTGGCACAGAATTACAGGGAAATCTTCTGTGGGAGCTTTTCCCTTTTATTACTCACCTGCAGCTTTACAAGTGCTCTTGGAAAGGAGGAAGGAGGATGGGTTCAGAAAGCAGCAGGTGCAGCAACTGGTAGCTTTCCACATGAGGAAGGCTGAATTTTACTTTGCTTTACTATCAGTGATTTCTTCCCCCTCTGAGATCTCTGCAGACCCAGGTCCTAACCTGTGTACAATCAGCATCACCTTAATCAGGTGGGATGAAAAATGAGTGCTCTAAGTCTGGCAAAAAGATATTAGAATTCCTGGTTACTGACTCAGTATTTACTGCTCAGTGTTTAAATACTCAGTATTTATATTAGTTCAAATAATTTTAAAAAGAGAAGTCATGTGTTTAATTTTTTCTTTTCTCACCACTTAGAGAACCATTTGGCTCCATCACTGGTTCTGGCAGAGGGAATTTTCTGGTGACTGCAGCATAGCAATACTTGATTACTTTTGTCAGGCAAACAACAAATATCCCAGCTGCTGAGCCCAGGCCAGCTGTGTGTTCTTCTAGAGAGATTGCTGTTCCTGTACAGCTCCCAGAGGACACGGAATTGAGCTGACTCCTTGGGTTATGTGCTGCTGGGGGAGAATATAATGAGCTTCTCCTGTTTGGCTCATGAGTGTGCACGTCATTTTGGGTATTTTTTTTTTAAATCTTGCAACAATTAAAAAATCAAAGTAATCTACCATATTAAAAAGGATGATTAACTGGCCAGGTCTTATTTTTGATAATTTACTTAATAAGTCATCTAATTAGCAGGAAGATGGTAGCAACCAAAATGTGAGACAGTTCTTAATGATTTTTTTTCTATATCCAGGAGTTTTATCCTAGAAGCATAAGAATTCTTTATAACTGAATGTAACAGGGAATAGAGTTGGTTCAGATCATTGCTTGCTCTTTCATTAAGAGTATTTGGAGTAACCCTGAGCCTTGCTGAAATCACAGGAGCAGGAACCAGCAGTCAGGGAGGAGAGCCATGGAAAGAAATCTTGGTTTTGCCCACGATGCAGGTTTGTGTGTGATATTTCCTATGGTTCCCCTCATGACTTTTCTTTCTGCATGGAGAGTTCAGCAGGTAGGTTGTGTGGCACACAGAGCTCTGGTTTGTCTAGGTTCAATCCATTCCTCATTCTCCACAATTTCTGTGTGCTTGAACAAAAGTCCCTCAGCTTCTCTCTGCTTCCTCACTGGGATGTTGAGAGGAAAAGTAACAAAGCTGGAGGCTGCTAAATCCTTTGTTAACAGGGCTCATATACATGCACTATATAATGTCTTTATGTGAATTTTACCCATTCAGCTTGATTCATGTGCCAGTTGAGCTTCACTTCACCCAGAATATTCAGTTGCTTTAGAATTGTTTCTAAAAATTGCTCTAGTGTTGTCTGCCTTAGGCTAGATTTATGCAAACAACGCTTTCTTAAGACTAAAAAGAGCTATTTGCAGCAGCTTGAATAACAAAGCAATGGACTAAAAACTAAGATGTTTTGTATTTGAGGAGAATAGAAGTTCCAAATCCCAGTTCCACTGGGTTTGTTGACAGAAGGTTTTGCCATCCTTTCCTGAGTCTATTCTGTCAGGATGTGATTGTTTTCTAACAGAAAAATTCACAAATACAGGCAAAGGAATGGAAAAAGAAGTCTGAATTCTGGACAGTATACTTTTCAGTTATATTTTTGGATGCCTACTTTGGTAAAGGCCAATTATTTTGCTCTACATGATTGAGCTAAACTGACAAAAAAGAGAGATAATTAATTCTAGTAAGGTGAAAATACCCAGTAAGTCACAGTATACAGAGCATGAAAAGTGCATCTATGCATAGAAGTTTCTGAGCCTGAATCTTAGTGCAGTCAGCCTCTTAGTAGGTCAATTAGCACCTTACTCTATTTGGGCCATAATAATCAACTAGCCTCTACAGAAATTAGAAGTGACATTCAGTGCATGTCCCCTTCAGACATTTCTGAGTTCATTACCAGCATAATAAGGCAGCAGAGCTCACACTGAGCATCATGACCTCTGAGTAATACCTAGATGCAAACATTTTGGCCAATAGTTATTTATTTCAGACTTAGGAAAAGAAGACATTTTAGATTCCACTCCTTTCTTCTATGCTTGAAAGGCTTGTGTAGGTGGGTACAGCAAGGAAAGCTCCTGCTGAGACCTCCTCAGTCTGAGCAGGAGCATCCAGCACCTGAAGTCCCAGGCTGTCCCCTCTGGAGGTGGAGCTGCCTAGGAAGTCTGGACAAGACCATAATTTTGTTTATCCAGGTCACTGGAAATATGTTTTGGGGCCTTTTTTGTCATCACACTGTGGTTTTTTTTGTTTTAGGGTGAGATGTGAGAGAGAGATGTGTAGTAAAAGACACACTGTGGATTTTTATCAGCCAGTGAGGTCATTCTTGGGGAGCACAGAGAAATACATGACCCTGTTGTGTACACAGGAGAGTGAGATGGCTGGGGAAGTTACCCTGGTTTTACTTAGGCAGTTCTTGGCAAGGGCTAGGTAAGCATGAATTATAGCTCAAAATGAGCCCACCCATGCTTCTGGGGAAGGGGTGATTTGGTTTTTCTTCAGTACTGTCCATGTTCTAACAGGACAAAGTCAGGGAAGCCTTTCTGGGCCTGTGCAAGCTCCAAGCACCGCTCCTTGTTAGTCTCTTCAATATTTCTCTGGCACAGCCTTTTAAAGCCATCACCATGCTGCACTTGGAGCAGAATTATCTCTGCTATTGTCTCCCTGAGGTCAGTGAAAGTATGAGACTGAATTTCTGGAAATGGATTTTCTGTCCAATCTGCCTGTATTAATTTCTTCCTCTTGCCTTTGTCTGTGAGCTCGCTCAAAACCAGCCTGGTTAAGTTGGGAGTATCCTGGGACACGGGATTTGTGCAGCAGATGCCATGGAAGACACTTAATGCTGGATAGATTGTTTTCTCTAACCAGTGTGTACGTTAAGTACTAGGCTAAATCCTTTTGGATTAGAGAAGTGAGAGAAAAAGAGACTATTTCTAGAGGGAATTTTCCTTCCATGCCCCTGATTTTTGTGTATTTACAACATTGCTCTGAACTGGAATCACTGTGTCTGGCACGCTTGATCTTTTCAATCTATTCCAATCATTAAGATTTGAAGTAGCATCCCAAAAAAAGTGCTGATTCCTTCAGGATGACACTGAGGAGTCAGCCCAGCACTTTGTCACAGCTCGCTTTGCCAGCATGCTAAGTGCTATTTATATCCTTCATATATTTATATACAGCAAGCTGGAATCTGCAGGCAGACCTCACATGAGCCCTGATGTTCTCATTCACATGTTGTGTCCCCTGTAATTGCAACAATGTCTTTGACACAAATGAGCTGGCATTCCCAAAACCAGCCTTCTGTAATGCTCATTCACAGGTTTCTGCCTTTCCCCTTAGGAAAAATCTTCTTCTTTTGCAGGAACTAAGGACACATCAAAGGAACAAATATGCACTGGGCTTGAGGCCAGTTCTACCTTTGCAAAAAAGAGTTTATTCTGAAATATAGGATTGGTCCCTGGCCAATGGGGAGTAAGGAGTATCAGTACAGAGTGTCAGGCCAAGTCTCTTCTATTACCTTTTTCCATATCAGTAAAATCCCAGGAGAACTACAACAATTGCTACACATTTCTAATTAATTTTTTTTTAACAGAAAGAAATACTGCTAGTGAGTAATAAGATACAGGCTTGTGTGTTTACTTTGCTGAAAGTTTATTTAGCTTATTTATTTAGCTCCCTTCTCTATTTCTCCTGCTTTCCTAAACAGTTCTGCCATGGTTCTGACAGGGTCTTCAGCTGAGATCTGATGTGGGCACTGTAGAGCATCCTGCACAAGCTGCAGGATCAGGAGTGAGTCTGCCCTCCCAAGTTCAGTCCAGCTGAGGCTGGAAGCAGTGTAAAAGCAACGTGTTTGCCTGCAGAGAGAATGGAAAATGGAGTTTGGATCATGCTTCACTGCTTACACTCAGCTGAGACACAGCTCAGACTCTCATTTCACAGCTGCAGGGGGAGCATAGAAACAACAGCTCCTACAGGAAGGAGCAGAGAAACATAAAGTGTTAGGGCAAAAGCCATTGTGTCCAGAGACATGGATTGAAATCTCCAAAGAATATCATCCATCTCTGGTCTTTGCTCCACACACTCAAACAGACCCAGATGTGCACATGCACTCACTGGGAGCCTTGATGCATGAATAAAAGGAAAAAAAATCAATATGTTGCCCACATTAGGAAGATAATGATGGGTTATACCTCTAGTCCTGGGATCAGCTCTCTAGTGTGTAGTGAGCAGAGCTGTTTCTGCTTTAGAGCAGTAAAAGCTATTAATATTTAAATATATATGTTTTTTCTGTTCCACTTTTGCTGCTGAAAGTGTGCTGTTATAGACCAGTAGGAAAAGGCACGCTGAGTGTCATGTTGATTTTTTTTTTTTTAAATTCAGTTTGTCTTTCCTGTCCCAGCATTGCTGATAGAACTGCAATGCTGTCCTTGTAAAAATTCTGGGATGGAAGAACTGATGAAAGAAAAGGAATTGATATCAGATAATGTTATCTCTCTGTCTGTTGCCTGTTTGCCAGAACTCCCTACTGTCTGGATTGGAAAATTCATTTCTGCATAGCAAATGCAGAAGCAAAGCAAAGGGATTTTGAAAGTACATCCTCATGGATTTGAGCTCCTACCTTGCTCTAATAATGGGCTTATTTAAGAAGTCACTGCTGATTTCAGGATGTTTGGGACTTGCAGGTTAATGAATGAAAAGTCAATGAGTAATGGGACTAGAGAAATTTCCTCACTCTACAAATGCATTTAGGTATTCAAACACTGTCCTACTTGAAGACAATGGAAAGTGCTGCAGAAATGAGTGGTGTCTGGCTCTGCAGGGGTATTGGCAGCAGGCTCTAGGTAAGTCAATGAGCCCATTTATAACCAGCACTATAAAATAATTGCCAAAAAGTCCTTCATGAATGATGTGCACTTTTTTGCTTATAGTGATCTGTAGCAATATTTTCATAATGAGGAGGATTGTCTGTACACTGTAGATCTTACCCCCTTCATAAATACAGAAACTGATGAAGAAACTCAAGTGATTCACTCCAAACTCCCTGAAATGTAGAAATACCAAGACTGACTTCATTTATGAAGGACAAGACCTGGCTGTTAGGAGTAAGCACATTAGTTTTGTGTGGTATGAGATGAAGCAGACAGGAGGTTAAGGAACAGGAAGATTTTGTCTGTCAGTTCCCAAGGCAGAGCAGAGCACAGCAGAAGAGGAGTCACTCTGCACAGGAGGGACCTGCTATGGGCTTTCCATGTGTGGAAGCCTTGTAGTGTCTCCAGGGGCAGTGGTTGAAGACACTACATTTAAAACCTGATCTAAAGACCACAGAAATCAGCATAAAGATTGTACTTGCCTTCAGTTGTTTCCTCTTATGCAGGAATAGAGATTTCTCAACAGTACCAATAAACTGAGGTGCTGCATTCCTGGATAATTGTACCTGGACAATATTGGCCCTCTGTGCCTGAAACCTCTGCAGCAGTGTTACCTCCTGGTGGGTTCAGGCACTGCCTTGGGCTCACCTTGGCCAGGTGTGAGTTCCCAGGGGGATGCTGTGACTGTTTTGCTGCCTCCTCATGCCAGCTCAGTCCTGTCACACCCCTGTAGCCACCCCGTGACTGTGTTGCAGGGGTGCAGCAGCAGGGAAGGATGCTCAGCAAACAGTGCTTACTCTGCTGCTCTACCCATGCAAGGAAACGAATTTGCTTCATCCTGAATTGAATTAGTTGCTCTTTACACAATAACTGATTATTCTCCTTGAATCATCAGGCTTTTTAAACTTTTAAACACATCCTATAGGGCAGGAGGGGCTGGGGCAGGGCAGTCCCATGGGCATTCCCCAGGTGGGGACACTCAGGGCCAGGGCAATGCTGGCCCCTGCCTGCTGTGAGGAACAGTGATAACTGCTCAGCAATTTCTGCCATCACAGCTCAACTCTATGCAGGGGGTTGAAAATAGATAAATAAATAATCAGTTCTATCTTTCTAAACATAATCCCACCAAAAATGTGACTAGGGAAAGGTGACTGGTAATAAAACATGGATAAGAACAATTGTGCTTGAGCAAGCAAAGGTCCTGGCATCCAAATTCCTGATCTCTGCTGATGGTTTGGTAATACACAGAATGCTTAGAGAAGAATAAAAGAAACAGATTGGTGATCAAAACTCAGAGACTTCTGCTAAAAAAACCTTCATGTTTTCTGTTTATGTACTTTTTTCTTCAGAATTCCAGACCTATCTGCCTTTTTACTGCCTGTGAGTATCAAACACTTTCATAAGCCCATTCATGATGACTCTCATATTACTTATTTAGGGATGATGAGTATTCTATTAAGAGGCATATTTAGTTAGCACAGTTTTACCCTTGTGTGTATTGGAGTGTTTTAAGAGTATTGAATTTGAATGCTTCTTCAGCATTCTTTCTGTAACTCCTTGCAGTCACATTTAGATTTAATTGCCTGAAATAACTTTCTATCTTTACCAAACCAATCAAGCAAGTTTCTTATTCAAGTCACTTAATTGTGTGATTGTGAGGCAATTTATCTTTGAGACAGACACTTGGAATGTGTGTATGTTTTGAATACAAATACAGATTTTCATGCTGTCATTATTCTGCTAATGATGATATGGCATTGCTAAAGTTTTTTTCCAGATTTAAAAGTCTAAATAAAATGACAAAGGCTTAAGTCCAGGCCTTTAAAACTATGACTATGGCTGTGGATAATGAGGAGAGTAACCTCCTGTGTCTATTATTAAACTTCACAGGTGTCCACAGGGACCACACAAGCTACTCAAACTCTCAATTTCTGTTCTTGTTAGTTAATGCAGTTCTTGCATTTAGACATGAGTGCATATTTCCACTGGAAACTAGGAAACAATATTGAAAGCATATTTATGTGAGATATTTAAGGACAGAAATTAAGTTGCAGTATTGCTTTTTACATCCATAACTTTAGGTTACTATAATTCAATGTGTTCAAGTAATCTAAATATAGTAAATCCTACTGATTGTGGCAGTATGAGGGGTTTTGGTAACAGTTGATAATATAGTTGCTCTATAAGTATTTATACTAGTAAAATTTATCCAAAGAATCAAACCAATGCTGGGAGAGCAATCACAAATGAACCTCACAGGGTAAACTTGAAAATTTTAATTCTTTATGAATTGTCAAAAAAAGAAAAGTCTTGTTTAAATCATGAGGAAAGTGAAGTCTCCCTTCTGTAAAGATGCAATAAAATGTGAGTAATAAAGCATTAATAATTCCTATTTCCTCATGGACTATGACCTTGAAATGCTTTCACCAAGTACAGGGGTTGGATGAAAAAGGCAAACTCTTTGGAGGATGAATGTCCTTAAAGAGAACTAAAGGCTCTTACAGAGGGAAATAACTGATATAAAATGAACAAAACTGGATGGAAGGATGCCCCTTGTGGTTTATAGCCACCTGTGGGTGCTGTGGGATGCTCAGATATGAATCCTGGGAGCAGCCATCCATCCAATCATTGGTTTCACGTGAGGGAATGCACTCCAGACATGGTACCTGCACCCCAAACACTCCTGAGTTTGTTTGGGACAAAGTACTCAGCTTTGCCACGAGTGAAGTCGCTGAATGCTGAGCAGCTCCTGCTGGTAAAAGGCTGCTTTGTTCTTCCCTGGGGCTGTGCTTGAAGGGCTGGGCCACTGTGGGGCTGCCTGGAGCTGTGGGGCAGGGCTGGGTCATCCCCACGTGACAGGAGTTTGTGCCCTTGGGTGAGTTGTCTGGAGCTGAAATTTGCATATATAATAGCTCTGGGCTTTCTTTTTGCATTGTAAGTGAGGCTGTGACCTGAACAAACCCAGGAAGGATTCCTTGTGATCATCAAGTTCTTTTTCACTTGATGTGAGAACAAATCCATTTTCTAGGCTATGAAGTTAATTCCCTAAGTCACTGTCTCTGCTTTGTCCTTTTCAATTACTGCATTTGAAAGTCAGTGGCTATATTAAATAAACTCCTATTAAAGGGGTTTGGAATATCTCCTTTCTAGCACATCCCTGGGGAAATAATTTGAGAAAAATACAGAGAAGATGACTTGGCAGCACTAATTCACCATTAGCTGCCAATTATATTTGTGGATGGTCAATATCATACCTGAAATAATGCAGGATGACTCAATTATCTGCTTCATGATGCTGGCCTGTTTCCCTTTTTGGTTAGCCCTCCTAAGAGCATAAAACAAGGAGAGAAGAGAGGAAAATACTAGCCAGCTCCTGTTATGGTTTGGTTTTTTTTTTTTTTAACATTGAATGCTTTACCTTAAGAAGTGGGACTTGATTTTGCCCCTCAGGCCTGGTGCAGGCAAACCACAGGCATTACCTATCCAGAGGCCTTCTGACCCACATGAGACAGGGTTGAGGATGTTGCATTTAGCAGTGATGGCAGAGTGACAGTGAACCAAGGGAAACTCATCACTGTTTATCCACAGGACCTCACCTGAACTGCTCCTGTGTGTGCAGGGCTGTGAGCAGCTAAGCTTGCTTGGCTGGAGAGAGCCACGGTTTAGCAGTCAGTGTAAATAAGAACAGGATTAAATTATCACTGTGACATGGCCCTGGCCACAGTTCATTTGCAGGGCTGAGCTTCATGTCAGCTCACTCTCAGGGCTGACGTGCACTTGGCAGTGCATTAAGCTCAAGGGACAAACCAGCTGTGACCTGGGCACTGCCTCTCCCCATGCCAGGAGCCCGGGGGGCACAGAGCAGCACAGCCAGGCAGCAATCCTTGGCCTGAAAGGGCACTGAGAGGCAAAAACTGAACAGGACCTGCTTGGAAGTGCAGGATGGAGGAAGGCAGTGGTTTGGGAGCAGGTCCCTGTGGGGAATGTCAGTCCACATGGGCAGGGCAGGCAGCAGGGAAAGCAAATGTCTCAAGAATGGCAGCTCGATCCACTGCCAACTGCATGGCATTTTAGATGGCAGGGCAGGGAGTTTCAGTAGGAAAATCAGAGATTCCTTGCATATGGACTTCCACTGTGTGTCTTAGTTAAGAATAAAAACACATTTCTTTGTTTCTATGGAAGGGAGTTGAGAGTTTTCAGCTGACTGAACATAAGAACATTTAAGTCACATAATCTTTTACAAAGGTAGTTACAGAGTGCTCACCCTGATATCTAGAGCTGTACTTTATGGAATTGATGGCCATAGGATTGAAATGAATGTTTTACTGGTTTTAATTTTGTCCATAAATATGAAAGAGCTGTGTTACTCAATTACTGTGTTCATACTACAACTCTGTTAATTTTCCTTTTTGCCAGATGTGAAAAGAGCAGACCACTCCTGTTTTTCACTTGTGTAATGAGAGTGCATTTCTCACTGCCTAACATTTCTTTTTGCATTACTGGTCTGAATATTGGCTGTTTTATCCAGTAGCTTTTCATGCAACAAGAATCATTTATTAGTCTGATTCAGTTGCAGTTTCTTTGTGAGTACCATAAAAAGGGTTACTTGAGACATGCAGAAGAGAGAACTTAAGTAATTTCAGATAATTCAGCAGCTCCCTAATCCTGATAACTTGAATCATTTCATGATTAAAGAATTTTAGCTTCTATTATTTTTTATTTCTACGGTATCTATGTTATGAAAAAAAAAGTCATAGAAATAGTAGAGAAAATAAATAGACATGTAGAAAGTTAAAGCTTATTGAGTATAGAAAGATGTGTGATACATTTCCAGTGGTGAATTTTTACAGGAGCAAATGCAAGTTTTCCAGGTGTATTTCCAGGTAGGTTTTCCAGGTATATATGGAAGGCACTAGTTATATGAAAATGGAAAAAAAAAAAATTGCATGTAAGGTGTTTAGTTTAACCCACACATGACCAGCTGAAGGAGGATTATGCAGTGAGCAGTAGCCCTTCAAGACTGCTTGAGCAGAGTCAGGACACCAATTGTAGAACTGGCTCAGTCTGCAGCATGATTTTGGGCATACTGCATCCACCCCAACAGCTTTTATTTCCCCTTCCACCTTGGCTATATCTTTTCTATTTAGGGTGTAGATGCATTATGAGTCAGATTCCCTTTGATGAAGTGCTTTTGCTGTGCAGTCATGATCTCTACTTCTGAAATAATATTTCATTAAATCTGCCTGGGTGACAAGGCTCTCTCAGACTTCTAATTTAGGAGCCATTTGAGACAAGCAGATTTTTTTTTTTCCCCTGTGTCAATGATTTTTTAATTGGAGCTGAATTTTCAATGCAATCAGAGAAATATTGATTTGCTTTGGAATGTTGTCTCGTCTTTATGGTGTATTAATGCTGCTGAAGTAACTACAGGTGACTGAGGTTCCCGAGCCAGGGGCTCTGAACACTCCTCTGGCCCTGCCATGAGGATGAGTACCAAGTAGCCCCTGAGCTTCAGATGCAGGGGGGGCTGGTGGTGGTGTTCGTTTTCCCCTGAGCAATTTAGAGTTACTGTTAACAAAGATCCTAAAGGGATGATGAAAAAATGCCACTGTCAGCCATGTGTTGTACTGGCTTGGTCAGGGGCTGTGCGAGGGGAAGGCACTTGCTAATGAGCAGTGGAAGGAGAAGCAAACAGGGAGTGCTCTCTCCATTCTTAAAATCAGGTCAGTCCTCATTAGGCAGCATTTTTTTGCCACATAACAGGTAACTCCAGAGTGCAATATATCTTCTCTGGATATAAATGGACTTGTGTTAGTTCTGTGGATGTGAGAACCTACACTGGACTGCACTCTTATTTTAGCATTAATGTTTGCCCAGCTCCTGCAAAATGCTGGTCATTAACTCATTGGAGAAGTTTATGACATGTCTTTGATTTACTGTCTCAAGCACTGCAATCCTGATTAGGTTTTGCAACAAATATGTGCAAATTAGGCTATGAGTGTTTCAAATGGCATTTCCATGCTTATAGCTCCTGGCTGCTAATCAACATGCAGAAATGCCCTTACATTTAAAAAGCTTTGGCCAACTTCACCACAATGACTGCTAAGAGCAAACTGTAGCATTAAAGCTTCATTTCACTGGAGCTGCAGGCTCTCACATGCCCTTTCAGCCCTGGCATGACCCTTCAGAGCTGGAGCTGCACCTGCTCCTGAGATGCAGACTTTTCATCCTGTGCTGGCTTTGTTCATGCAGTTCACTTGAGAGCAAACCCTTGGAGTGATCTTGAGAAGTGAGATGTCAGTAAGGCTGGGGTCCTTATGCTTTTAAGCCAGTAGCAATCTAACTACTGGCTAGCATCTAATGTGTTTGTCTTCCTGTGTATTTGTTTGTTTGGGTTTTTTTAAACAGTTGCAAAAAAAAAAAAAGGTGAAAAAACGTTAAAAATAAAAGTGATGTTTTAATTCCACTTGGAGGGCTTTGAATCT
Source organism: Zonotrichia leucophrys gambelii (assembly GCF_028769735.1). Lineage (NCBI taxonomy): Eukaryota > Metazoa > Chordata > Aves > Passeriformes > Passerellidae > Zonotrichia > Zonotrichia leucophrys. The sequence goes on along the minus strand of NC_088180.1, from coordinate 4,778,639 downwards.
CATTTGCCAGCCCTTTTGATCACATTTGGTCACTTAACAAAGAAGTGTATATCTTCATTTAAAAAAAAATCCCACTTACAGGTTCAAATATTTCTTTACTGTCAAAATACCAGCTTAAAAACCTCAGAACCCAAATATATAGGCTTGATAAAATTTCTAGTTTCAAAATACCCTGCAGCTCTATATCAGCTTCTCAGAGACCTGTACAGAAAAGACCACAAATAATTGAGTTGTAAATAAATCCAGATTGGCTACTGGCATTAAAATATTAGTCTGTAATTTACAACTTCCAGTGTGCAGTCAGTCCACAGTAATTTGAGAGCATGAATTATAGTGTTGTGATTTGTTCCAGCTTTCCTTCTGGAGACATGGTTGAAAGGAAACTATCTACTAGCCCTAAGTTATTGTTCTGTCATTCATTCATTTCAATGTCCGACTGAAATATTTTATATTGTTATATTTACCAAACCACCATGTCTCAAAGAGCCACCTGAAAATAAGAAATGAAGTAGGGAAATACAGAAGGAGAAATTAATCTTCTTTCAAAAGCCCAAGGCTGAAAACATTTGAGCACTCACAGGAGAGTTCTCTGCCCTGCTGGGTGGTGCAGCAGCTCTTGGATGCCCTGGCTGAGAATTGGGCATGTCTGTGCTGGGCCTGTACTCACACATGTGCAGAGTGTTCTTCCCTCAGCTTTTTCGTTAGAATCCTCAGCCCTGCACTCACAGTTTGTGATGCTGCCTCAGGGCTTGCCTCCCAGCAGGTTCTCAGGCACAGGGAGGGCAGAGAGAGGCATAAAAGCCCAGGCAGGTCCCCATTGATGAAGTTGCTGCTGCTGTTGTTATTGCAGTTGTTTGTCAAGTGCCAGCAGATTTCTTGATGCTGTGCAGAGGGAGGTTGATGTTTCCTGTTGGCTTGAGTTTAAAATCTAAAAGTGCCACCTCTGTGAGCAGAACAGCCTTTGTTGATGCTTTCAGCTGTTCTTTGCACTTGCAGTAACAGCAAAAACTATTGCAGCATCTGATCCTTACCAAGCAACTGGATACTAATACATTGCAACACTGAGGAAAAGGACATGATATTAGTGTGCTTTTTTAACTTGGGGCTGATCTGAAAGCATTTTCCTGTGATGTATTTGACATGGTCAGTTAGGAAGAAGAGAGAGCAATGCTGGATTTGAGTAGAGGTGAGAGCTGGAGCATGAAAGGAAGTGAATGATTAGAGGACAGCTTTGGAAGAAAGCTGGAGAGGCTTGTTTAGCAGAAGAAAGAGGGTCATAATTAATATATGACCTATAGGCAGGCCCATGAAATAAAGGAAATAATGGAAAGTTAGAATTGTTAAAGGAGGGAGCTGAGCCATTATGCTTCTTTATGCCTTTGAGAAATATCTTGCTTCATGAGTATTGGATTCCTTCCAGAAAGAATAATTCTGTTACCCCCAAAGCCTCAGCTGTGCCTGCACTGCTGTGGTGCCATGTGAAGCTGTGGCTGCCCTGCTCTGCAGCAGCAGCAGTTCTCTTTGCCCACAAGATGCTTCCTTTGGTTCTGGGGCATTCCCAACAGCTCTGTAAATAATGCATCAGCACTGTCCATCTTCATCACAGCAGACACAGTGGAAAGACACTTGAGGAAACTGCAAACTTGCTATTTTTTTCTCTAGATCTTTCCAAATACTTCTGAGACTCGTGAATGTTGCTTCTCCTGTGTGTACATAGACATTAAGGTGGGGAATGGAGCTGATTGTGTTTCAGCCTGGGCAGGGTCTCATCTGATTTCACCCACCAACTGCTGCTGTGTTGGGTCCTGTGCAGTCCTGTGAGATGAAAACAGAGTAAGCAAAGGATGGCATTAAATCAATTGTAATGGCCTTTACTGGGCTTTTAAGAGCTTGGGAACAGATTTTCTGCAGTGTAACTCAGCTAAATTTTACACAATATGTTCCCAAATGATTTACTCCTTTTTGCTCCAGGACTTGGAAATCACATCCTAGGGTCCTGCTCCAGTACATATTGATGTACAGTTATTCCAGGCTGGACAGTTTATACCTGCAGAAAGCTTCTCTGCATTAACTTCATTTAAAAAAATCCCCACACAACAACACCAAAAGAAAACAAACAAACAAACAAACAAAAAACAAATAAAAAAAAGCCCTAATACTTTCAAAAATTTAGTAGATGTAGAACTTTGTATTATCAGGTAGTACTCATACTATTTTTCACAGCAGCCTTTATTTGAATGCCTTGTGAATATGCTTTTTCTGAGGACTACTATAAAGCAATATGCAGAATATGATATTAATTATACTTGTAGGGAGAATCTGAAAAACTTAAGGATGCGGGCCTTGCCCAGTGACACCCTGGGGTCTGTTCAGCTGTGGGTGAGCCAGAGGCTCTGGATGCAGGGTTGAGTGTAATCCTGGTTGTGCAGTGACCTCTAGAGCTGGAGGGATGGCAGAGGCTGCTCTGAACTCTCTGCTGCTCTGTGACTGGCATCTGCAAGTGCAACCCACATGTCAAAACCAATCTGCCTAACTGGTGCAGAGAAACCCAAGGGCTTCCAGAAAAAGTTAAACTTGTAACAACCTGTCCCCATTTTGTTATGAATGACAGTCATGAGATAGCTTACATGTGCCAGTGACATCAGTGTAGTAAAAATACCACAGATACATTCTTGACAAAACCCAACAAAGGAAACCTAAAAATGTACAATGATGGCAAATTTCTGTATGTTCTACATAGAATTCCAAGCACAATTATTTCCAGAAGTTTAGCTGTGGGTGATGCTACTTGAAATTATTTCTACTTATTGCTCAATTTTCTTTGTTATGACTTCTTTTATTTCCTGTGCAAAGGTTCTAGATCATGTCTTCTGGTGGGGATGAGTGCTGCTGATAATGGAGATTTGTCAAACAGAAAATCCCCCATCCAGAGGTGATTGTTTTTATATACACCATGCCCCACACTGCTAAAGTCAGAGTCCTTTTGCACTGAGTGTATTCTCTGGAACATCCTCCCCACTCCAAGGAGCATCCATTTGTACTGTCCCACGTGGGGACAGCAGCTGGTGAAGGAAGAGTATTCTTCTCTCTCTGCAAGTTGGGCTGTGAGCAGCTTGGCCAGATCTTGCAGGAAGGCTGGGCCAAATACAGGTTTAAATCCAGCTGGTAATCTGCTTTGGAGTTGGTAACCTCAGCATTGTCCTTTCTTTCAACACTAGGTTTGAAATTCTCCAGAATTACAAAGTTGGTGTAAATTAAGCCAGGAAAGATTAACGAGATCCTCAAAGGTCTTAGTAGAATTTCCACCATATCTAAGTGAAGTGTAATTATGTTATGCTTGTGGAATAAGCTTCTCTGTTCCAGGCTAACATAGTCACATAGATCCTGGTTACAGAAAAAAGAGTGAGGAGTGTTACAAGCAATCCCTGCAGTAATGGTCTGACTTTTCTGTACCCTTACTTCAAGCTGTTCTGTCCTCTCAGCCCCCCCTTCTGTCAAAAGGCCTGGTGATGTTTAGCCACAAATATGCTTCTCCAAATAGGTGTGTTGGCTAAAACTTGATTTTTGCTTCCTCCTTTCTTGTTATCTGATCCATTTTGCATGGTGCTAGTGGCACCTTGGTGCCTTTCCCCATTTCACCATACACAGAATATTGTGGCAATCTTTCTGACAGTTGAGCTGCAGCAGGAGCTGGGGTTACAGCCAAGTGCAGGCAGTGCCACCAGGGCAGCCATGGGACAGCTCAGCCCCTGGGAAGGGCTCTGAGCTGGGGCTGCCACACCTGGCCCAGCCTGCTTGCTCAGACACTTGTGCCTGTCAGGCATCAGCTCTGAGCAGCTGCTTCCCAACATCTTTCAAATCTCTTTGGAACAAAGCCTGCAAGTTCAGCAGCAGAAACATGAATGGCACTTTGAATGGCAACCCTGCTGTTCTGTGCTTCTCTCTGAATGAGTAAAACCCAGTCATGATATGCTGTTAATTAGCACTGACAGAGGGACAAGGAAAGTGTCCCTGTGGGACATTTATTCATCAAGTGAAAACATTCCCTCATTCTGCAGTTGGAATAGCTGAGGTGTGTGGCAGGGTGTGTGCCATGGGTGCTGTACAATCACAGAATCCTAAAAGGCCCCAGACTGTGAGTCATTTCCCCAAGAGCAGCCCTGTGAGCTTTGTAAGGTTCACCGGATGCTATGGAGTCAGCCTGGTTCTTTTCATTCCTAAACCAGAATAATTATTGTTTCAACACAAACACTAACTGGTTTTTTGCTTCCAATAAGATTTGCTTAAAAACATTTTGTAAAAAACAAAAGGAATAGCAAAATAGAAATCAAAGTTGTAACTTGACATGTATCAAATATTACCTACTTCTGCAGGGCTCCAAGCACGCTCAGCACAGCTCTCCATTTTTCATTCCCTAGAATGAAAACAGCATATTTTTCACAGAGCAAATATAGCAAAAGTAAGCAAGAAAAGGGTCTGGTGAAGCAAATGCTTGATATAGTCAAGGGCTCAATTATGCATCAGTGGATTCAATTTACAGAGTAGAGAGCATCAGTCTTGGACAAAGTCAGTCTCCCACACAAAGCACTAAAGTACACGCTGACAGAATGAATTAAGTAGAGTGCTAGCCAGAAGTCACTTCTTCCAAAAGGTAATTTGATTCACTCCTACAGAAATTAGACTCCAGAAGTGGAATATTTACATCTCGTGCTTGAAATCACTTGGAACATGCACAAAAAGACCCCAACCATATATGTTTATTGTTGGGTGGCTTGTTTTGGGGTGAAAACTTTTCCTTGGATACAAGTGTAACACTTCAGAAGTAACTGAGTGAGCAGATACCCCTGCATACTTGGTTTACTGAATATTGGACTATGTCAGGGATAAATTTTTCCCCAGATGTGTTTTGATACAAGTGAGCAGTTTTGTGACATTTGGATAATGCAGGTGGTATGTAGGACTAAAGAGCATCACAAGCCATCTTTATCTGCTTCTCTTCATTACAGGGCCAAGAAAATCTTATTTGTGAGAGTGATAAAGTTGATCTTGGTACTATGTGCACTGCTTTAATGCACAGCATGAAGCATCACAAATTATAAAAGAACAGTGTTGAAGGCTCATAATGAGGTCAGGTGTGTTTCTGTTTGCTTTTGTGTGACAATAAAAGCTCCTGTATGACTGTGGTCTGCCTACATGTGACCCTAGGAAACCAATATGCCTTATCCTCTGTTGTAGACAACCAAATCCTGGCTTTCAAGCATTCCTCCATGGGCTTGTGCATCTGAGCTGGTTAGGTTTGTTCCTAGGAGGATTATCTTCCAGAACCACCTGTCAGATTTGGAGATTTTTGCTTTTCTATTTGAATGAATCAATGCAGGATGCAGAATGCATTCAAGCAGCCAAAACTAGAAGAGTTTTGCTTCATATGCAGAGGACTAGAGAGTTGCAACCAAATTGCCTTAGCCCTTCAGTTTGACCAAGGCCTTGAAGCTCCATCTCAGATCCTGGATGATTGGTTTGCTGCCAAAAGAAGGGAAACTTTGCATTTATCTCTGGTGTGCTCTCCTAGAAAAGCTGCCATCAGTTTCTATTAACTGACACAGAGGTGAGCAGACACAGAGTGAGCTGTCCTGAAGGACTCTGTGTTCTGTGACCTTTCATAAGCCTCACCACTCATACATAAAAGGCTTGGAGATGGTTTGGATGGTCTCCAAAACACAGTGCCTCATCATCTTCTAGCCCTAGCTTCGTTCCACTAATGAGTTAGCAGCTCCACCTGAGGTTGGTAACAATGTGTTGGCATCAGACATAATTCCTCTGTGGCCTGAGCAATCTGCCTGGTCCATGGTGTGATGTCAGGCTCTTGCAGAGAGCTGTACACTGTGTTTTGTAGCTATTTTTCACTCCGTTGTTGGCAGGGCCCCAGGCTGCTGCAGCTTACTCCATTGACTCTTTCACTTGCATTTCCAATTTTCTTTCATGAAAGCTCAATCTATCACAGCAGCCTTTCCACTGGCCATTAATTCTCACTGCCTGCCTGATTGACTGGGCTCCCATGCTGCATCACTCTGGAAGTTAATAGGATTACTAGAAATGCAAGAAACAGCTCACATGGTGACTTTAAAAAAATGCAAAAGGAAGGAAGGAGGTGATAGCCAATTTGTCAGGATTCATACAGTGAGGGAGTTCACCTGCTCTGAGTTATCCAAAATTGCATTTGACTGGTGGCAGCCTTAATGGACTGATTGTCATTTTGATTGACAACTCCACAGCAGTGTCTAGTGAAGGTGGTATAAATTAAATGAAGTTGCAATGACAGTGGTGGCTCAGGGCTGTCAGCAGGGTACATCCAAACTGCAGAGCCAGTGTGGGCCCACGGCTGTGCTGGAGCCCAGCCCTGGCAGCAGTGGCACCCTGGGCTGGGTGCCCACTGCAGGGAGAGCTGGCAGGGCTCACGCTGAGGGCTCAGCCTGCTCTGCAGGCAGCTGAACATCTCTGGGGGTCCTGCACCGTGCAGACAGGCCTGGGAGGCAAACCGAGAGTGGATGCTCCTGTGATACAGCCCATTTGCTGGCTTACACTGACAGCATAGAAGCACAAAGATAAGGATTTACTGGAATGCAGGTTACATTCTAATCTACACAGCAGCCTAAAGCACTCTTCATGCTGTGTTCTTTTGCCTTTAGAGTAACAAACTTAAAAGGTGTGTTAATGGCAGGTATGTTTCCCATTGCATTTCTCTTCTGATTGACAATTGTATTTGCATCAATTTTTTTGCTGGATACTGAGGAAAACTGAGAAGCAGAGAAGGCTTACATATCTTCTACCTGGTATTGAAAAGAACCTTATTATTGAACTTTCCTTCAGCTCCTCCTTCTCCCAGTGTCCCATTTCTTCTTTTCCCTACCCATAAAAGCAGGCTTGGGTACTGTATGGTTATGTGCTCTCTACCTGGTTCATTCTGTTAGGAGCCTGAAGAAGGTAATGTAGGGGAATAGAACATAAGTAAATGAAGGTAGTATAGAAAGTAATCTTATCCCCTAAGAGTTGCCGCTGGGTTAATTATTAAAGATTAGGAACAGGCCTGACTTTAACAGGCCACAGCTGTAGCCAATAAGAAGAATGGTATAAAAGAGTGGATTGGTTGGTTGAGAAGAACTGGAGTCAGCTGGTTACTGTGAGGACATGGAAGAGTCAGTGCCTGGAGGAGCTGCCTACAAGAAACATCAAGGAGATATGGAACCCTTGTAATGTAATGACAACAAGGTAAGAAGTGGGGAGGTGGTCTCCAAGGAGGGTATCCATGAAGTGGTTGTAAATTGAAGAAATTACAAACTCACTGCTCCTGCAGGTTTGACAAGAGTGTTAGTGTCTCCTGTTATATTTGTCTTCCATAAGAAAGACATTTTCCATATTTGTCTTCCTAACATTTTGGATACTCAAACTATTCAAACATTTCTGTTTTCTTTTTCTAACTCTGTGTGCTGTAGTTCTCTTGCAAGGCAAGAATTTCTTTAGAATCTGGTCTTCAGCTGCTGAATTGGTGTTGGTTTGGTTTTCTTTGCTTGGGTTATAATCTTGTTTGAAGTGATTGTGGGGCTCAGTATTGCTGACAATAATTTGGATGTGGTACACAGTCCACATCAAACTTCCCTGTGGCACACTCTTGAGTGTTCATGTCCTTTTGGCATTAAGGCCAAAGAGTAAAGCTGAAGACAAAATTGCTCACAGCCCAGCAGGGATGTGGCTCTGTTGGGAGGTTCAAAGGGAGCAATTTGGGCAAAGAAAGCAGCATCTTCTTGTCTTCTGTTGGGAATAAACCAAGGAAGAATTGCCACTGCCTTCTTTTCCTCACAAAACTCAGCAGCTGAGTTTTTGATGGAAGGGAGAGAAGATCGATTATTTCTTTCTCAGCCTTTCCTGTCAAGGCAAGTGTTCTCTCAAGTTAGCATTACTTTCTGCACCTGCAGGACACGTTGCCATCAGCTTTTATATCAGTAAGGCTGCTCTAATTCTTTCCTTCTGATTTTATGAAAACAGTTATGTGTGATCCCTATGCTGTAACTTGTGCAATTCCAAAGGCAGCAGTATGTGTGAGATTTCCCACAGCCACAGGAACAGTTTCCAGATCCATCTATTTGTGTAACTCCACATGCCAGTCCCAGAGGGAGTGCAAGCTCCTGAAACTGTGTATCCTCACATGTAAGAGGAAAAGTGGTCATGAGGATGACAGGTGCAGTCTGAATATGTAGATAAGCAGAACTTCTAAGACTGATAGTGGTAGGGGATAATTCGAGAACTGAATAGATCATTCCTCTCACAACAGCACTTTCAGACTCTCTATATGCATAGGTTTTCATACTGGGAACAAAGTCTGTAGGCAAAAATATGTTGCTTTATATTTTTACAAATACATATGTATGACAAATTGATAGTTATGAAGTTCATAATTAGCCAAATTAGAATCAGATTGCTCTTTATCAGATTGGTTTCCTATGCAGGAATAAGTTTTCTGATTTAATCCTGTGCATACATATTGGGGACAGTGTATATGAACAAGATAGCTAAAATGCCAAAGCTTCTGTGTGAGAAAAAGGCTCACACTCCATTTTGAAAGTTCTTCTCGTTTTAGTGGCAGTGCAGCCAGTCAGGCAGTTCAGTGTAGATTCCCCAGAGCTTTTCTTTTCCCCTTGGGTTTATCTAAATGCACTGAGGTAAATACAAACAAACCTCATCTGCTGGAGTAGTAATAAGTCAGCAAATGTCATCTTTTGCCATGCACAGCACTCACAGGAACCTTGTTCTTTTAATTTATGGATGGGCAGAAAAGGATGGGTTTAGAAAAAGTGCATCAGCTGTAAGGAAGTGAGAGACTCCAACACAGATGCTGAAACTGAGCTTCATTAATATTTTTGTTAGGCTAAAGAGGCTGCATGTAGAAGTTTATACAGTTTCAGGACAAAATGAGGATTATATGGTTTTCTTTTACACAGAGCAAAAGAGTGAGCTTTTAGTCTCATTAAGTTAACAATAAAGAGGAAAGAAAAGCTCAATCTCCAGGGGGGCACATAATGTGTGTTTGCTGTCTGCAGACATGTGCATCGAGCTGAACAGGTCGCTGAGGCACAGTTCAAAGAAAAAAGAGGCTGCCACAGCTGTGCAGGTTGTGTGGGGTGATGCATTCCCCTTACACACTGATTTTTCACAACTGTGTTTGAGGGGGAGGAAAATTCACGTGGGCAAGCCCAACTTTGGAAGGAAAAAATGAGCAATCCTTCTAAACTGAAGCAAGTTATCTGCTCAAAGCAATAGCTACTAGTCCAAGCCAAGCATGGAAATGACATGAGAGATTCAGAGATAGTCTGACATTGCCATTTCTCCTGTGGGCCAGACCTAAGTGGGGGGTGTAGGTGCCCATCAGCCCCAGCTGTGTCTGCAGGGCAGCAGAGCCCTCACAGCAGCTGGCACAGAGCAGAGCTGGTGCTGCCAGAGCTTGGCACAGCCCCTCAGCCACAGGCTCAGCTACAGGCAGGGCTGGAGCTGCTCTGTGCCTTCCCCCAGACAGCAGCTGCAGCCTGAGCCCTGCAAACCCAGCTGGCAGCTGGACAGTGTTTCCTTCCACTGCTCCATGGTTCCTTTGTATTTAATTTATGTTGTCCTTAAGGACCAATTTCACTGCCAAGGGAGTCTGTCTGAGGAACCTTCATATGGAAACCCCTGACAGAAAGGCAGGTATCTAACCAGTGTCTGACCACTGCACCAGTCTTGAAATGCACCACATTTTGATTTCTGAGCCATTTCTGTCCCTTGAAAATGGATGGGGTTTTATTGGGTGTTTTGGATTATAACTTTCTTGGACTCTCATAATCCAGAAACCAATGGAGTTTACTTTTTTTTTTTTTCAGTAAACAAAGGAAGGAAGTGATAACTGTGTTTGCCTTCCATTTGGTTATGGAGTGGGAAGCAGCTGCAGATCTGAGTACAGTGTTCTAACTTCGCTGCTGCTGATGATTGTATTATGTGTGGACATGCAAGTCTTGCAAATTTTCTGTCTGCAGAGCTTCTGGAAATACTCTAATGACATTTCATTATTTTCTTTTTGCCTCCTTGGCCTTATGAAATATATGTTAATAGTGTAAGAAGATTTTAAAAGGGTGCATAGCACTTATTAAATATCTCCAAAGACTTGTAGAAAAACAGTTCACCTTGACAATGAAGGTTACTTCTACCAAGAAAAATGTATTTGCTTTTAAAGCTGACAAAGTGATTTCTTGGTGTCTGATTTATGGTGATGACCTGTACTTTGAGTTGCTCTTTGTCTATGTACCTGTGTGGGGTTTTTGTAAGAATCTTGACATTTTTCTGAAATGAAAGAAGAGTTATGTAAGAAGGGAATTTTTGTGCTTTACATCTTTGGTCAAAAAATAACATGGACAAATCTGTTTCTTGTCAAATACTGAGATTTTCTAAGAGCCCTCAAAAACTCTGCTCTCCTGAAAACAGAGCAACAGTGAAGAATTTCACATTTAGAAAATAGTACAGTAAAAGGAGTTTTCCAGTCATGACACATGCTAATAATATCTTGTATGGTTTTGAGCAATTCCTCATGAGGTCCTGAATCATGTAATAAAATCATCCACTAGGAATAATAGTACTAAAGATCTAAAGAGTTTATGAGCCATCTAAAAATCTGTGTCCACTTCAGTACCCAGTTTAACTGGGAATGCTGGAAGGTTTTAGGTCAGTAGAGGACAGGGAAGAATCTATCACTTCATTGGGACCATTCCCTTAACTGTCATTGTTTCCATGTCCAGTGCTTCTAAATCTGCCTTTTGTTCCAACAGTAGCTCAGATTAGCAGTGCCTTCCTTTAGGGAGCTTTTATATTGCAAAAATAAATTTCTGGTTTGCTATTTTTGCTGCAGATATCATGTAAGGAGAAAATGATGGGGTTTGCATGGCTGGAGTGAGACTTAACTTAAAAATTGCATTCAATTACACAAAGAAAATCCCAAATTCCATTTTGCCTGCCCAGACAGGAAAGTGCTTTTGTTAATTCTAGTAATTATTACATCTTTTATTAGCCTATCAGTTTCATCCAGTCTGGTCTTTCCTATTTTACTCCACAAACTCTATAAGGGATAGAAAAAGAGGCATGGTTAAATCTTGTGCTTGAATGGAAATTACTTATGAGTGCATGTTCTCCCTCCCACCTGATCCCCCACTGTTCCTTTATCTGAATTGCAATGTGACTGATCTCATTTCTGCTAAAGTCAAGAAAAATGCTGCTCTTGGCCTCTCTGTGCACTCAGGGTAGGAATGGTCTTCTTCCACAAAGAAAAAAGAGTTTTGTTCTGTTGTGTCAAAATCTCCCCTTGGCCATCAGCATCAGGGAAACTAGCAGCATTTCTGGATGGGTGATCTGTGGTGATCAGCTGAATGTGTCCTGATAAGCTTTTCCATGGCCCCAGTCACTCCTAACAACTCTTTCCTCCTTGTCCTCTTTCCCTCCCTTTCTCACATCATAATGGGAGACTTCAAAGCATTTAAACTGTGCCTCCTGTGGGTCAAAAATAGGGTCAAGGTTTTTAAGATTCCTTCATCCAAGAGCAGGGAGTCCTGTGTGGGGGAGAGGAGTTTCCTGGGATGCCTTGGGTGCATGAACTCAGCTGTGGTGGGGAGCCCTGGGGCTGTGCTGGCAGTGAGGGAAGGGGACACTGCCAGCTCTGCTTTGCCTCTGCCTGCAGCTGGTTCTCAGCTCCTCTGACTGACTGTGCATGTGTTCCCAGGCAGGAGCTGAGGGGCCTGTGGTGCCTCAAGTGGAGGTTGCAGTTTCTCTTTGACTTGGACCAGGCTTCTGTGATGCTTCCCTCACAATTTTCCATTCCTGACCATCCATTTGGTCTGCTCTGAGCTCACCCCTCTGCCATGCTGCAGGGTTTCCATTGCCTTCACTGAAGCTGTTCCTGACCACACTCACCTGAGGGGAGAGGCCTCAGTGGCACCAATGTGGCTCAGTAGGATTGTCAGGTTTGCTCCAGGATTCTGAGAACAGGAGAACATGACCAGAACCCTTTCAGACTGTAAAGATACTTATCTGCTGCTTTCTGTACCGCCCTGGCAGCAGGCAGGCAGAGACACTGCACTTCTTTCTCACATGCAGGCTTGGTCCCGAGTCCAGGTTTTGCTTCTTTCTTTTGCACAATCTCTGAAAGATCCAGAGGCAGCTGCCAGAACCTAGGTCTCCTTAAGGGGTAAATTACTTTGTCCCTATTTTGCTCCTCATCATATCTTGCAATTTCCTGTTTATTTCTGATCTGTTTTGCTGTCATCTTCTTTGTTGGATCTGTGTTGCTGTCACCTTATCTACTTCTATTCTGAATAACCTGAGAGAAGTTAAAGAAAGTGGCTTTTCATTCTTATATTTTCATGCAGCAGTTCCAGCTAGTGTGCAGTACAACACTTCTGTATCAAAAACAGGCAGGAATAGGAGCAACAAATAGCAATGCTCATTAATGCTATGTGTTTTTCTACTGTGAGAATTCTGTCTCCTAATTATTTTTCCTTCTTCAGAGTCAATTAGCTTAATGTGCTAACAGGAATTTATGATGGTGCTGCCAAACTGTGTGTCTCAATCTCCATGGATTCCCAGCATGACTTTTTGTTATGCGCTGAGCAGTGACAGATGTGTGACACTGAAAATATTATTCAAACCTCTTCACCTCTTCCCCTTTTCTCTATCTTTGGGCCAGGATCAGTTTAAAGAAACACATGGGCTAGCAATAACAGTACATTAACTTGTCCTTTGTTGGTCCTGCAGAGATTCCTGTGTGTTCTGGTGTTCAGATGCAAACAGGTCCCATGAAGAAAAACATGGGAGTAAATCCTGCAGGACTGGGACCTTAAACCTGAGCAGAACACAAGGATACAGCAGGGTATAGCCCAGTCTAACCCGGGCTCAGTGTTTCTGAGCGCAGGGTGCTCTTCAGGAAATTATGACACATCCATGATGCTCCTCCCAGCTCCAAATCATCTGGAGGCATTTCTGTAGTGACAAATATTTTTCCTGATCTTCTTCCAGCCTGGGTTCTAATGAGTGGCATCTGAGATTGGGCATGAGGTTTTGAACAGACACAGCACTTACTCTGCAGATTGCTGGAGCTGTGATATGATAGATGTTATTATTTTGGCTGTGCTGCACTGTCAGCATTTCCCATACCACAGATTTTTGTATTGTGACCAAGATGTGCAGTGCCAGCTGAAACTGTTGGCAGCTGAATGGGACACACTTGTGATTTTTGGCACTTGCTCATGATTTGGGGTTGGGTTTGAGCATTCCAGCTGACCTTCTCAGTACAATATTCAGCTGAGACATTATTTGCAATTTTAAACTTTACATTCAACATTTTTTTCTTTTTTTAATGCAATAGTGACTACTCAGAAAGCTCAGAGCTGGTGTCTGAAGCTATCTGGGATGTCTAGAGGAGAACACTGAGTGTGATGACTTGCAGGATTTGTGACAAGGACTGTGCTTGAGTAAATTTGTCATCCAGGGAGGGCATTGTTTATTTTTGCACACCTTCTTGGGTTATGTCTTAGTGTATATATTGTATGCACATAGAAAATTCGCCCAGAAAGAGTTTGGAAGAGCAAACCTTCATTCTGGAATAACCATTCAAGCTTCAATTGTGTTTTCTATTTATACACCTGCTGCAGATGTTTTATCTGAAAATGCTCAAAGCATTTTCTTAGCAACATTCATGATGCTGTCCTCTCAGGCCTTTGCTGATGTTCTTTATCTTTATTGATAGTGCTGCAGCTGGGCATAAGCTACATTTTATGGTTGGATGGAAGATTGTTATCTGGGCATTTATCATTTCCCACAAATCTTCTCTCTCTGTAATCAGTGAAGTGAATGTAGCTTTTACAGGCACTGCTTTGTGGTAGCACCTCCACCCATTTGTAGCATTTCACAGAACAGCTGTCCCAATTCTGCTCTATTTTGGGCCAGTGGAGGGTTCTGATACATTAATTGAAAGCTCATCTGAGACCAGAAAGAGGTATTAAGAATTAGGTTTGTTTTCAGCTTTGTCTGTCTTTGAGGTTTGTCCATCTAACCCTTCCCTCCGCAGTGGCTTTAGCATGGGTTTATCTTTGAAAAAAATATACAAACAACAGATATGGAGTGTGTTTTATCATATAATCATTTTAGAGGATCCCAGCACCGAAGAGGAGAGTAGATTATTTCAAGGATTAGTCAAAGGGTGAATGTTAAGCTAATGGAAAACTAGGATGAATACTGGGGAAAAAACATTCTTGCTACTGCAGTCCAGTGGGACAGAGAAGAAATGGAAGGACTATTGATTGGCTTATTTTAAAAGGTCTAAGAAATATATTACATCAATAACAAGCTTTCCTTGGTTAAATCATCCAAAGATTGTTTGCCTAATCAGACTGAAGAAATACGTAAATACAGCATTTATTCCATCTGCCTTAGGACCTGGCACAAATGTCCACCCACTTTTGGAAAAGTACTGCCATGTGAATGTGCGCTTAGAACAAAACATCTCTTTAGAAGTTATGTTGAACTGGGGTCTGAGCCCTGAGGTGGTTCATGAGCAGCTGTGGGTGTTGTCCTGCGGGCCATCCTTTCACAAGGGTGCTTTGGCCTGGCAGCCCCAGCTCTGCTCTGAGCTTTGCTGCATTCCTGTGCTGCTCTCCTTCCCTGTGGACTGCAGGGCTGGGACTCAGTTCATGTCCAGCCATGGGCCCACCTCTTGTATTCACAGGGTTCCCCAGATGGAGGAAGGAATGATGAATCTGATTCCATGTTCTTAAAAGGCTAATTTATTATTTTAAGATACTATATTATATAAAAGAATATTAAGCTAAACTATACTAAAGAATACAGAAAGGATACAGACAGAAGGCTAAAACGATAAAGATGAAAACTCATTACTCTTTCCACAGCCCTGACACAGCCTGACCCTGATTGGTTGTTTAGTCAAAACAATTCCCATGAAACCAATGAAACAACCACCAGTTGGATAAACAATCTCCAATCACATTCCAAAGCAGCAAAACACAGGAGAAGCAAATGAGATAATATTGTTTTCCTTTTTCTCTGAGGCTTCTCAGCTTCCCAGGAGAATTACCCTGGGCAAGATGATTTTTCCAGAAAATATGACAGTGACACCCACCTCACACAAATGGGATTTGCTGTGCTCAGATGTCATCATGCACTGCAGAGCAGACACTGAAATGGTGACACTTGGGCAGGCCCAAAACAACCAGGTGCAAGAGTACATGGCTTGTATGTTGCTGGGCTTTACTGCTTATAATACAACATTCATTCAAATTCCAATCTTTAATTCC
Organism: Zonotrichia leucophrys gambelii; assembly: GCF_028769735.1. NCBI lineage: Eukaryota > Metazoa > Chordata > Aves > Passeriformes > Passerellidae > Zonotrichia > Zonotrichia leucophrys. The sequence continues at coordinate 4,763,265 of NC_088180.1, read as the reverse complement.
TTGTGTCCTTTTGAAAAGCTGTACAGGGTGTATTAAAACTGTTCCATTTTCTTTGTGATTTAATCTTCAGAGGAAGCTTGTTATAGTTTCATTCTAAAAGATCATCAGTGGGTCTCCACTGCATTGCACTAAAGTTGTTTTTACATTGTAATCTCATATGATAATGGGATTGTAATGACTTTGCTAATAGACATGCAAGATGTAAATTGTCTGTTTCTCAAATTTATAATATTTTTGGTAGAAGGAGAAGCATAATGGAATCATCAAGAGGGTTTTGAAAAGTTCCTTCTCTGTTTTTCTCTGTGTGCTTGTACTTACAACATGAGGTCACTGAGACAGTATTAGGAAACGAGATTTAGTGTCACTTTACAGGAGCAGTGTATTTGATAGGCACTGTAATTTGTGGAGCAGTGGTCTCATCCTAAATGGAAATCCAAATGGAATTATGAGCACTCTTGAACTTTCAAAATTGTACACTTAATGATGATGGAGATTAATTTTATTGTCTGTGCTTTGTGGCTGAAGCTGCAGGGTTGGAAGCAAGCATTAAAATTTGATGAAAGATATTTTCCCATGGGGAAGCTCTGTTTCTCATACTGACCAGTCATCCAGATTTGGCCCTAGATGGATTTTTTAGAGCAAGTACAAGGCTGATGGGTTGGAGGTAAGTAGAGAGGGCTGTTAGGAAAATAACAATGGCTAGAGACCACCAGGAATGCCTTGTGCCAGTGTGCTGGCCTACAGGTTTTAGAATATCTATGCTGGATGTGCCTGTAGCTGCAGTGTAGCTAAAGATGATGTTTTTCTGGTATTTATAGGGGCCAGCTACTCCTATCTACTGTGAGGTAGGTAATCCTCTAGTCTAGGTTATGCTTTGTCTAAATCATCATTTCTATAAGCAGCTCTCACTCATATCACACTTAAAGGGATTAAAGAATCATGTGACTTCAATGTGTTAAAATCACATTAAGTGATTGCTTACCATGAATTTCAACAGATATTCCCTGTAGCCATTTCTGTGTGAAAGTTGTGCATTGGTTCTCCTTGGAAGTCCCATGCTCATTGTAAATTTTGGGATTTTTCCCCTCTCTTCTGTTTCTACTTATCAGCTTTGGCTGAGAACAGCAGCTGCCAATGCTCTGTCCTTGTAAGGCTATTCAGGTGGAAAAGAAATTGTGCTTTCTTTAGTTCCAGTGTCATTTGACTTTCCCACAGTTACAAGGATTTCCAGGAGATTTGTTTCTTCTGCTTCTCCCTATGCCAAGGACTACAAAGGTGATATTTTTTCCTTGGCTCAAATATTTCTATTTATTGTGCAAATCTTTCTATTTATTGTGTGCTTCAACTTGTAAGAGAGTTGCTGGAACGTTCTTCTGTCTCTGGTGATACTGGCCAAGTGCCTAAGGTGTGCTGAAACCTGGCTAGTGAATATTCTAAACTTTGCTTGTTAAATGCACATTTAAGAATTTGAATTTAACAAATTTAACAATTTGGCAGCTCTTTAAGTTCCAGAGCCACTCTCTGGACACAGCTACAAAACTGTGGCTGCAGGTAGAAAGAACAAGTAACACAATAATGAGTGAGGCTGGGCTTTTCAGTGTCTTTGTTTCTAGAGCTACCAGAAAAGCTTGATCATTAAAGAAACAAATTGTATTAAAAGGAGAGAAGGCTGGGAATGTTTTCATAAAAACTTTCTCATTGCAAAGTATTACAGCTGTACCTGACTAGAAACATTTCGGTTTGGTCAAAATCTGTCAGGAAATTTCTCAGGCACAAGACAGAAATGATTGTAAAAGCAAGCAATAATTAGAATTTAATTTTCAGTCATGAAAAGTTTGGGCTCAAGATGTTTGTGTTTTAAGAGCAGATATTTAATCTTTCTCTCCCAGATTCCCAGTCTCAGCAACTACTTTTGCAACAGAAATGATGATTTGAATGAGTGTAATAGATTACCTGCCTGTCTTGCTGTGGGAGTGGTGTAGTTTATAATGAATTTCAGAACTGACTAAAAGGGAGGGATCTCTCAGAAGAAATTTGTACAACATTCCAGAATCCATCAAATCAAAGGATTCAGAATCAAAGGTCCAGGTTTCCCAGGTCTCACTACCTGTGCAATATCTATAACATTCATCAGAATCAATGTCCAGTATTTAAGTTTCTGACTGGAAGAGTTAAGAAAGAGTGACAATTAGGGAAGTATATGTACCTGGGGACTGGAACAAGATTATTTTTCTTAAGAGGGTTAGAAAGCCCTTTTCTTTCTTTTGGCTATCATGACGTCATCTTCCACTTATGGCAAACAAGCATTCTCCTTAATGCTTTAGATAGAGGCTTGAATAATACTTGTAGCAAATATTTCTGAGGTGAGTTTTTATTAAAAAAAAACCAAACAAGACAGTAAACAAAAAACTCACCAAAAATCCAAACCACATCCACCCGTGCACTTTGCCTTCTTGGCTGCATGCTGTGCTTGTTCCAAGCCTGATTTATGAAAGAACAAATACAGCATGCTCAGCAAGAACCCAGGAGGATCTATTTTACCTGTGACCTCTACTTCCACTTGTAGATGCAACAATTGAAATGACAATTGCTGCTAAATTGCAGTGACTTTGGCAATGCTGGGCTCTGTAGGATATTTGTGCTTGTGGCTTGACCTTTCTGCAAAGGGTTGAACCTGAAAAGCATTATCATATTAACCTCCCAATAAACTTGAGAGGAACTGTTTTGTCAGCTGGGGTTTGTGCCTGCTGCACTCAATACTGAGCCATTTCCCAGCTTGCAAATGTCAGCAGTTCCAGTTTATCTGTTACAATGCTTCACTGAATTCAAACTACTCTGATGAAGTATGAAAATACAAATTTATTTTCAATGTGAAGTAGACCATCTGTGCATTGTTCAACTTCTCACTCCTTAGAATGCTTAAATAGTGTCACAGATGAGTCATAAAAGTGTGTTGGTTCATCCACTCAGTTCTGTAAAGTGTATTAGTATTCATGGTTTTATTAACACTCCTGCACCTTAAAAATGGAGCTGCTTGAATTTCAGTCCAGCTGTCAGTCAAGCAAATACTCCCATGCTGATGTAGTGATGAACTCAAGTAAGAGATCAAAATGTGGAATGCTATTTAAAAACTTTTGGTGAGTTCACTTCTTGCACGGTGCTGGAGAAGCTGAGTGAGTGTGTGTGCATTAGATCCCTGCAGCCTGTTCTAAGGGCTTTCAGGAGAGCACAGAGGTGCCTGAGCCAGACACAGAAAGAGAGGGGCTCACCCAGGGGGAGCCACGTGTGGATGTTGAATGGGAGGAGACAAAGGGAGCAGCCAGCAGAAACAGCTGAGAAGGAAAGTTTCGGTGAGGGTGAAGTGTGGGTACAGCCAAAGCTTCCTGGTCCAGCTCAGCTCTCTCCCAGGTTTGGGGAGGTGTGTCCTGGATGTTAGAGAGCCCAATCCTACAGGCTCATCCCAGGGCTGCCTTTCAGTTCTTCCCTGTGGCTGGGGGTAGGACTGTGCTCTGGCAGCTCTCAGGTACTTGGCAGCTTTGTATGGGGCTCTGCAGTGCCAGGGAAGTGTGAAAAATTCAGATTTTATAATTGGCTTTTTGCAAATATTAAAATGTGGCTGGAGGTGTGTATTCTATTGCCGTCTGTTACAGGTGGGGCAGCTCTCTTCTGTTCACTGGGCAGTTTTCTTTGTCTCTTCCACAACCAATGGTCCCTCCAGGAGATCTCTTCTGTTCATGGCCAGTGAGTGTCCCTGCATGGCTGATAAAATTCCATCATCCCATGGGGAGATGCTCCGCCCAGGGGAGGAGCCAAGCATTCCTACCTGGATCCAGTCTGAGGTTTGGGACACCCCAGCAGCCTTTGCCCCCTGCATTGCCAGAGGAGCAGCTTTCTGCTGCCCTGCATGGCCAGAGGGAGCCCAGGCCCATCTCCAGCAGCCCTGGAGCTGCAGAGGAAAACTCCCCCCTTGTGCAGGATCCTGCTGCAGCAGAGCCACAGCTGGAACTGCAGGAGGGCTGAGCCCCCATGGTATTTAAGGCTGGTACTTTCTCTCTTGCCTTCCTTCTGGAGCATCTGGAGATCCAGGATAGTGAGGCCAGAGGTATATTTAGTCCAACTCTGTGTGGCTGGACCTTGCACATTCTCAGCCAGAAGGTGAGAAATGAATTTGTTTGTAAATGTACCTAATTGACCTCTGAAGACTCTGCCTCATAAAAGGCACATGAGATGCATGAATGAGAAGCATTATCATGTCAGTACCACACAGCACAACCTCCCTGTACCTGCAGAGCCTGCTCTGTGGAACATCAGGCTGCAGTCCTGAGTGCTGGCAGTTCAGCACCTCTCGTGAACACCAGATGAATTTTTAAAGTGAAAAAGAACTGAACCATTGCCAGTAGGTTATAAGGCTGGTGAAGGAACATGAGACTGGGGAGGAGATTGCACAAAAAGAGCAATAAGTGAGAGATTCTTCTGGACAAGATTTGTGCTCTGAGCTGTATTAACTGCGCTGAACTGGAATGTGTTAAATAATTGAGAGGAGATGGAGGCCCTCTCCAAGCAGCACAGAACCCCAGGGACTGGTAAATAATGAATACAATTCTTCTGCTGTTAGTGGGATGACTCATCACTCACTGTCTGTTTTAAGCACCTGCTGCAGGGGTTGGAGGAGGACTGGGCCTCTTAAACCTGTGTTGCAAAGAAAAAGCAGCTCTTGGCTGCTACTAGCTACTTCCTTTATCCACCTGTCTATAAAGGATATCAGCAGCAGTTACTGATAGAGGGAGCCTAAACAAGGAGGACAAATTGTCCTACTGTGTTGTTTGGCAATGGAGGATCTTGACCCACAAGTTATTGTTTTCCTTGGCTTTCCTAAAACCAGGAAAACTGGAAGGTGGCAGCTGACACAAAGATCTCCAGACCTGTCTTGGAGTTTCTGCTGACACGCACCAAGGGCTTCCCTGTGCACAAAAGCCCAGCAAAGTTCTGACACAGAGCCATTCTGTCAAGGGAAAGCCCAAACTCACTGACCCAGACACCAACTGCTCTGTGTGCATTGCTAGTGGCACCAGCAAAACCCTGATACTGTGTCCCATCATTTGTCCATTTGACCATGCCCAGAACAGTCAAATGTGAGGTGTTCAGCTTCCTCCCCCAGCCCTGACATGTGGAAAGCCAGAAGCCATTTCCAGCTGATATTTCCACAGGTGATGTCTCTGTCTAAGTTTGTGTCAGTTCCCCTGTGCAGGTTTAGGGGTAGCTCAGAATTTCTTAGCAGTGGCTGTAAAACCATATTTTGTTGTAGTAACAGAATTGTGTTGCAGGATACCCAGACCAAGGAACAGGTCACAGTGTTCCCTCTTTCATGCACCCTTGTCCTTTGCTTCCCTGTTGCTGATGTCTGTCTTTGCTCACAAATGAAGAAAATGAGTGGAATTGACTTTTTCTTCTAGAGGTCTTTGGAGCCAAGAAGACAACAGTTCCTGGATAAAAAAGAAAAACAGGGCAACAGAGAACAGCACTTAAAAAACACTACAAAAATCCCAGATTTCTCACAGGCTGAAGAGGCCATTATTAGAAAATATGAACAAGAATCTGATCCCAAAACAGATATAAATATGTCTCAAATCTCACATAAGAGATTTTTTTTTAACATCTCAGTTCTAAAACTCTGAAACTGTGACTTCTTGCTAGTAGGAGTGCCACCACTTCACACCAATATCCTGCCTCTCTTTTCACATCCAACACTGTTCCATATTTATAACCACTACTTATTACTATAAGTATTTTTCTCTGACTTGTATCTGTTTAATCAAGGGCATTGATCTCCCTGTTTAATCCTCCTTTTTCTGCAAAAACATTTTATTCCTTCCTTTTTAAGAAGGTGAAAGCAAAAATCTTTTTAGGTCATTGAGGAACTTGGAACAGCCACCGGTATTTATTAGTTAGATGATTTCAGTGACTACACTGTCTGTTCTCTATCCACAACTGTGTGTATCACATTAGTGTCTGCCTCTTAAGTGAATTTAATAACTGTAATGTGCACATTCATTTGCTTTTAGACATTCAGATGAGCAATCTTATTTGTCATGAATTTTGCCCTTGACACACCCTTTGAGAGCACTTTTTGGGCCTCACCATCCTCATGCTGGGCACAGCTCAGACAATAGCTCAGCTCTGCTTTTGTGCTTCCCATTGTGCTGCAGTTGTGTCTAGAAACCACACCTGTGATGTTGAATGAGTTTGTTGTAAGAAGAAACCCTTGTTCTGCAGAGCTCTGGGTCTAAAGAGAGGAGACAGATGACAGGTGGGAAGGAGAGGGAGGCACCAGCAGGCTCTGTGACTTGCTTGACCTCCTGTGGCAGGTGTGAGGTGCCACGTGCAGGGTGTGTGACAGAGCTGGGACAGTGATCCAGCTGTCTGTGTCCCCATGGCTTTGGCGCAGCTTCTAGACCAGCCAGTCTCCAAAGTATCAGGTAGTGAGACCTTGCCAAGAGCCCAACAGTGCAGTGTGGGTGTAAATCAAAACAATGCAATGGTTTATCAGCCCAGGAAAAATGATCAGGAATAAGTGTATAATCTGTAGAGCCTTTATGTCTGAAAGGGGATTGCTAGAGATTTTTTTATAGTGACTTTTTTACAGGGCAGTCTTCATGGAGAAATTGTGGAAATATCAGAAGTGATGCTTCTACTTCTGTAAAGTGTAAGATCATTCCCAGAGGGAGTGGTTTCTGGGAAGACAGCAGTGAAGTTCCAGAAAGATGTCTGTGAAATGAAATAGCCTGTCTGGGGATCAGCCGTGCTGCTCCTGCTAATTCATAGGATCTCAGCAAGAATATTCTTTGAACAAAGCAGGAAATATTCAACTCAAGATTCTTTTTAGGTTTCCAACTCTGTACCCAACTGTGCAGGGACAGCACAGGAGTGAAGAAGCTCAGGTAGGAAAGTCAAAATCCACAAAAAGATGGAATAGCTTCTCTTAGAAGGGTAAGACTTGAGGAGACTTTTGCTTTCATCACCTTTCCCTTCGCCTGGTTTACATACAAGCCTCATAGTCCTGGCTGTGTGAGACTGTGTGATATCAAGAGTACACTTCAGATACTGTGGTATTTCTATTCACCTTGGTTCCTATTCCTAGAGACATGCCTGGAGATCATCAGCTGAGAAGTTTAATTTACAAAACCAGTTTTTTGCAGTGCTGACCAAGACATGGCCAGTACCTGGTAAGGAACTGTGAGTTATACTACTTAGGGTAGTTTTTCTTTTGTTAGCATGTTAGGGAAAGGGTAATATGGCAAGGAAATCCTAAGAAAGTTGGCCAGAGATATTGCTTTGGATATTTCAATATTGCTTTGGATACTGTTTTTTCTAACAGTGTTTTGTTAGTGTGCCAATATACAAAACCTATCTCAAATCTAGTTACAAGGCATTTTCTTACCATCCCGTTGATTTGCTACACTATAAACCAGATCTTGTATCAAACTAAGCACTTGCAAACAGCTGCTTATCAGGGGCTGTGCTCAGGGCTGCTGGTACAAGGCAATCCCAGATTTAAGGTACCTTGATGCTGCAGCAGGAGGGGTGTGCCTGGTGCAAGCTGCAAGGATGCACTCTTGTGGCAAAGAACTGCTGTACAGGCAATAGGAGGAGTTGAAATCACCTTCTGTTTATTAGGAAAGTGAAGATTTTCGTACTCAAACAAGATGAAGAAATTATCAGCTCTACTAGGGAATTTTCACTGCAGCATCAGTATTTTGTATTAGTTCTCATTATGTTTTCTCTGCTGGAGGGTACATTTGTACTTCTGTTTTCTGAACTTCTGATAAGCAGGTGCTATTCAGCATGCCTCAGTGTTTGCTCCCCTGGGCACATACTTGTAGCTGCCTGCCAGCCAACTGTTTGTCTGTATGGCTGAGAGGAGAGGAGCTGCCCAAGGGCAGAACTGGGGGAGCACAGGTGTCCCTGAGGAGCCCCCCTGCCTCAGTGAGCCCACACCCCACAGAACCCTGGCCCTGCTGCCTTGGCTCTGCAGACAGTAAACCCACCAGGGCTGAGGCACGCAGGATTGTCTCCCACTCCTGCCTTAAAGCACTGCCAAGGTCAGGTGGGGAGAGTGCCAGGAGAGGATGGTGGCTGTGGATGCTGTGTTAACCCCAGAGCAGCAAGGTTGGAACCATGGCAAGGGCTCTGTGTGTGCAAAACCCGGTGACTAGCCAAGAACTTGCCAAGGGGAACCAGGGGTTGATTGAGGTGAACTGCTGGAAGACTCTGAGCATGTTTTAAAGGTGCTTAGGTGCCTGCTGATATAGATGGAGTTTTGATCTTCCCCAGAGAACTTACCTGGAGGCAATTTTCAGTCTTTCCTCTGTCAGCAATGGTGAGAGAGATTGAGAAACAGTGGCGATCAGAAGCCAAATTTGCTGTGGACTACACATGCTTATACAGTGTTCTAGAAAGGCTAGTAATTTTTTACTACAATGATTGGGTTAATCATCACATAAACAAACTTATACATTTTGCAACATCTCTTGCTTGCAGAAGTTCATTCAATCTTCTTTTCCTGTCAGTCAGTCTTGATTCAATCCTCAAAGCTCTGTTTGTTCTTGACAAGGGATCCTGATTACCAGATCTCTTACACTAATTAGATCCAAAGTATTCTCTGTCTCATGTGCCCCAATATTCCTCTTGGAGACTTTGTTCCTTCTCTGTAGCTCACAGCTGATCTGTTTTTTCTCTGCCACTGGTTACCTAAGTTGTGTGCTCAGAGAGGTTCTTTTTTAACTGTTTGCTGGTGTACAACTGATAAGTCTTTAGCATGAGTCTCCCATGTCCACCTCTGTCATTTAGGAGCCCTGTTTCTACAAATAGATGTGTCTACAAGAGTTTCCCTATGGAGGAAGCCAGGGATATTTGTATACTGTTTATGTAAGGTAGCACTGACAAAACCCACTTGAAATAGATGTAGTTATTTATGTCATTGATAGGGTGTTTTCCAAATATTTCTTACCACGTTCTGCAAAAGAAACCGCAGTCAATCAGCAACTAAATCAGTAATGCAAAAGTTAATAGCAAACAAAAGTGAAGAACATTGTAGCAGACTGCCAAGCAGTTGGCTCTGTTCTGAGTGTGACAGATGGGTGGCAGGTACCAAAGCCAACATTGCATGTGCAGAGGAAAACAGAGTCTGTAACACTGCCCCACTTCTCACAGAGCCCCTGAGGATGAGTGGCTCTCTGTGTTTTCAAGAGACCCAAAGCCACCCTGGCAAAGTTACTTGGAGTAGGACTGAGCAGGACCTGCCCTCAGGCAGTGCCATCCCAGTGTCAGATGGCTCAGGAATGACCCAGTGCAGAGCAGGGAGGGCTCCCAGGGCTGCTGGACTTGTTCCTGCAGGGATCTGGGCACCTCCTCACCTGTGTGGCCCTGGAGTTCATGTGCATGACTGAGTGAAGGGCAGGGGTCTGGGGCTAACACTGAGGCCACCTGGATCTCTGTGGATGTGGAGGGCCCAGATGGAGCACAAAGCCACTGGATGTTTGGTCAGTAACTGAAGTAGGTGATGTTGAGGATTCCAGTTTAACAGATAATGTGGATTATTCCTATGGAGTCTTTTTATTTTGAGATTTAGGATATAAGTATATACAAGATAGGAGCATAAGGTTGATCAAGACAGATTTTAACAGTTTCTGGTGTTTCTAGTTGAAAATGGGGTGGGAAAAGTGAAAAAAAAAAGGAAATTAAAAGGGAAAGAAATCATGGATAAATATTGAGCAACACTGCTTCTCAAAACTGAGTTTTTCCCCTGTGAAAATGTGGTAGTTTAATAAGATGGAATAGACTAGCTTTGGAACATTGATCTGAGCATACTTTCCTTTTACACTCATTTGTAACCACTGTCAATGGATCTGCACTGAAAGCTGTTCATCAAACTGTCCTGTGCTGCACTCAGATGGTAAAACTCCATCACAACTCTGGCTATCATATAGAATTAACTCCTGCTTGACTTCAGTCTGAGACAATGTAAATACTGGCGAACAGCTGAAGGCTTTATGAACCTCAGAAAAATATATTTCTTTTCAGAATACAAAGTATGTTACAGATTCTCAGGAACACTAAAATTACCAGAAACATTTAATCCATACTGGAAATACCATGTGGTTTTGCCAAGGCACTCAATAGTAAAATTACCATGACTTAAATTAATAATAACAGTTGTCTAGAAATAGAACACTTTGCTTGAACTTAATAGTTCAGTTTAATTTGAGGAGTATTTTCTGAACTTGCACATCAGCTCAGTAGGAGAAAAAAATAACCATGGCAACATATAAGGAATGTGAATGTCCTTTGAATGTTCTGATCTCCTCTGGATGAACACTGACCCATAGTAGCTCCTGTGTTATCACAAGAATGCTCCAGGTTTACCTGAGTGTCAGTGGTTTCTTGTGTGGAGATATCTGCCAAAGAATGTAGTGTCTGCACAGCCTTCTGAGAAAGAGCCATGATGTCTAAAGAATATTAAGAATTATTTTCTCCCCTTCTGCCTCAAAAGATTTGTAGATGTAGTTTCTTTTTTTTTACTCAAGTTTTACAGATTTTCAGAAAATTTTAGATTTCCAGGGCACACGGGATTTGGAGAGCAGAAATGTTCCTGTAATTAACCAGTTTGATAGCTCTCCATCCATCCCTCCATCCCTGTGTACCGTGGGGTGGGTCTGGCCCCTCCTCTGCTTCCAAGGGCCCTGCCGAGGGTCAGGCTCCCGATGTGCTTCCGAAAGTGTTCCTCTGTCTCCATCTTCTGGTCAGCTCTTCGGCACTGCCCGCAAGTCCTGCTGCACAGAGAGAGTGTGCATTTATCAGCGTGAGAAATGGCCTTCTCTGGCAGTGCCATGACCAGGCCCTTTCCCTCTCGTTCCTGCTGCTTTCCCTGCCTTGTGAAGAACAACCTGTACCTGATGGGGATGGCACTTGGCTGAGTAGGTGTGTGAAGAAAGCTGCTGATTTTAACCACCAAGTCTGCTCACAGACAGGAAAGTCATAAAAAATACTATGTAGATAGGAGCTCTACATGTCCGGGATGGTTTTTCTTAAAGCAGCTCTTCTGCAAAAGGTGACAGATATTAGCAGCAAGGAGTGTAACAAGGTGTGATAGATGGATAATGAGATTAAATGCTCTTGCAATTAAGGGTCAACTATTGTGTGAGTATTAGGAGAAGCTTTAGTGATGTATAGTTATGTTATTGTAGTTTAGATGTCCTCTGTTCTCCCCACAGTTCCCTTTCCCCCTGTATTGCTGCCATCAGACAGCCAGGGCTGTCTAGGACAGGTGAAGGAAGGCTGCACAGGTGTCCCGTGCAAGGCGCAGGTGGAAATGGAAAAGCTTGGGGGTGCTTAGGGGGTGAGGCACAGCAACACCTGAGCTCCAATCCAGGTACAAAGCAGTTTCCACTGATAAATGCACAGAAGAGCTGACTGACAGACTCTGGGAGGGGCCAGGGCTGGCTGATGCCACCCCCAGGGGTATAAAAGACTGAGCATCCATCTTGAAGATGAACTGGCCGTATGGTATGCATGAGGGGCAGTTCCCAGGGCTTCGGCTTTTTCCTAATGTAGTCCTTTGTTGTCTTTTTGTTAAGGTTTAATAAACCTCTTTAAATTTTCCAAGTGAGCAGTTGTCTCTCACAAAGGGAATTGCTGTGAAATTGTTCCCACTGAGGGCCATGGAGCTTCCTGTGCCTCAGCTCTCAGGTGCAGCCTCTTGGATCGGATCAGTGTCCAGAGGAGCAGCTTGAGCTCCTGCGACAGAAAAGCTCAAAGAAGGTGCCCATCCTTGGAGGGTTGCAGATCTTACCTTTGGGGATTGAAGCCCATAACTGGTTAAACCAACAGAAGTAAAACTAAAGATCTCTAAACAATAGAACTAGTTATTGTTTTCTGGGGAGAAAAAATCCAAAACTTCTGGCTCTCCTGCCTTGATAACTATATACTTTTTTCCCATCCTGAAAAGAGCAATGCATTACCCAGCTCGTGTTTATCAAAATGTTAGGCAGAAGTTGATCACTGACTTCTTATGCTCATTTAACCTACATAGACATATATAACTCAATCAGTAGAGATGAAATTGTGTTTCTTCAGCTGATTTTGAAATTGCCATAGACAGGGATAGGCTGATGACTTGTGCTCTTTTGTTATAGAGAGAGAATATATTTTCTACAGATAACTAGGAAATTTGAAATGCATTCACTTTTTTCAACAAGTCAGATGAGTTCTTGGTCCTGCACATCCCCCTGCTGGCTGTTTTACGTGGATTACAATCACATTTTCCTGGAATTTTTATAAGTGTTTTCCTCTTCTGTGTTGTGTGTGAAAAGCCCACACAAACAACAGGGAAAACTGACTGACAGCCTTGGGGAAACAGTGAAACTCTGCAGAATGCTGCCAGGCACACAGAGCAAACTGACTGAAACACCGGGAAAAAAACAATTCTTTTTAGTCTCTAGATGTTATAGTAGGAGCCTAAAGGATTCTAACAGATGTGGGATTTTTGAAACAAGATGGTATCCTCAACACAGATGATGCTGTACTGTGAAAGGTTGAGTGTAAATGCTGCTTCTCACTTCACCATGACTGATGTGGTCCACTGGAAATTTCAAAACATCAGGGGGTGATATAGACTCCAGAAGATCTTTCTCTGGAAGAGGCAGCTATCTTTGGCTCCCTTCCCTGGATGGGAACTCTAAGGTGGAGTTCCACAACTGAAGCAATGTAGAATTCACTGCCTCTGGGCACACCACCCTTTCAAAGTAAGCCTTGTGCTTCTCATGAGCCAAAGCCTTTGTAAGCAACCTCCAAAGGGATTTTAAACCAAACCAGCTGACAAAACGTGGTACCAGGACCAGCAGGAATGGTGGAGGGCTAAGGTGGCCAGAGGCAGAGGCAGCCTGGAGAGCTCAGTGCTGCACCCCTGTTCCAGCTGCTCCCTGCAGCTGTGCCTGGCACATTTGGGGCACCCTGTCTGGGGGCACTGGGATCTGGGGCTGGGTGACCCTCCTTATCTGAAGAAGGCAGAGAGAAGACCTGGGGCCTGAGCTGCAGCCCAGCAGCTGAAGAATTTTCTTATGTAGGTGCCATCCTGGTATGAAGAAAACTTCAGGAACCCAGCTTCAGGTTATGTATTCTCAGCTGAATCCCATATGAGCTGTGTGAGCTGCACAAGTCAAATTAGAAATTCAGACAGATGGGAACCCCTCAAAAAATGTATGCTATTTTGTTTCCTGGAAGGATTTTGACAAGTTGTTTAAAGCTGTGCAGCTTACTACCTATCTCTGCCTGGTCCTTGAGACACAATTCAAAATAAACTCGTTAAAGGTTTTAGTTTCAGCAGGAGAAATGCAGGGTTGCCTCTTTGCATTTCTAGTGGCGACATCAGCAGCAGATAGCAACAAACAGCTGAAAATCTGTTTAGGTCACTGCCTTGCCTCCATAGAGGGATGTATGAATGTGATGACTACTCTGAGTATGAAAACTACCTCTTCTGGCTCCTCTAATGCATGTGCAGCACCAGCCCTAGTGCTTGGTGAGGCTGCTGGCAGCAAACCTTGAGCAGAGACTGGACAGTTGCATTTTGCACTGTGAAGGTCTCATGGAATGCTGCAGGCATCAGGAAGAAGTAATTTTTTTTTTTTTTTTTTTTTTTTTTTTCTTCTGCATAGGTATCCACAGCTGCAAAAAACCCTTTATCTCCCCAATGGGGCAAGTGCATGAAGTATGTGATTCAGAAGAGAGATTGGTGGATGAGTAAGTCTGAAGTTCAAGCGTTTACCTCTCGTAGCAGGTTAACAAAACTTGTAAAAGGCTTTGGCAGTTCAGTCGGGGTTTTTAATTGCAGCCAACAACAAAAGCTCGATGCCCCCTAAAAAAATGTGTGCAGGCTTGTCTTCCCCACAGTCCCTGAAGCAGGGCAGGGAGAGGCTGACCTGAGAGATTTGTTTCTTCTGGACCTGCAGTAAAGTAAGGCATTGAGAGAGATTTTCTGTGGCTCCTGAGAATGTTTCTAATCTACACCAGTGAGCAGGGCAGGAACTTGATGGCTGTACCTGCAGCCACACCCTTGCACAAGGATTCTGTTCTCAGCTGCCCTGGGAGCTGCAGAGCTCGTGGCACCTGCAGCTCAGGGCCTGGGGGCCATGGCACCCACAAGAACAGCAGGACTGGAGCCCCAGCTTGTCTCCAGTGCTGGCTGCAGCGTGGCATGGAGGTGAAATGGGCCCTCCTGGTCACGTTGCTGAGGCTGCTCTGGGAGGGGCTGAATTGGAGTGAGAGCTCCCTGGCTTTGGCTCCTGCCCTGCTGTCCCTCACGGTACATCCTGCTCTGCCAATGTGACTGCACACACAGTCACTCCCTAACCTAGTTCTGTCAGAATGATGCAGGTTAGCTTAGCTATTTTTTTAATATGGGAAAAGTAGCCTCAAGGCCAGGTTCTCTTGCTCAACTTCTATTACAATAATAGCATGCAACATTCATATTGTGCTCTGCTGGAGTGTGTGTGATCAGCTTGTGATTGGACTTAATAGCTCTGTAAATAAAAGAAACACAGAACAAAAAGCATGATAGTCCTCAGAAATCCAGCTGATTCCTGGAAGAGTTAACTCATTTAGAAACCTTTTAGTGGGCCATATTGATTACATGAATGTGTTCAGAGCAGCTGTGGATATTGCAGTAACAATGAACTGAAGCAGTTTATCAGCACATCAATTATTTTACTGGTATAAAAAGGAGCTTTAATTGGACTAATGATGATGGGCTCAGTCTTATGTTGAAGCTATCTGGCTATCACAAAATTATCTCTCAATGAGCTCATTTGTTTTGCAAGGAAGAAGCTCATAATCTCATAGGATGGAAGATGTTTTGGCTATTTATAGTCACTGATTTTATTTGCAGGGGATATCATGACTTCACAAGTGCAGTGGCACTAATCTCCCTGCTAAAGCATTTATCCTAATCTAAAGGGAGCTGTTTGCTACAAAGCCAGCCATGTACTTAAAAGGGCCATTGAACACATTTGAAGCACGGGCAGTGATTTGCCTGTAAAAGCAGCAGGTGAATCGGTATGTCCTGAATGCACAGCAGCCCAGAGCCAGGCTGCTCTGTGACAATGAGGCAGTGAGACAGAGGAGAAGATATTCCTACCCAAAATGGCTGCAGTGCCGAGATGAATTGGGCAACAGCACATGAGCAGCTGAGAACGTGCTGCAGCGTTCTGGCTGCTGGGGACGTGCAGGGATGGGTTTAGGCACTCTCTGTTCAAGAGCAGGCTGCTGTTCTTACACCAAGGACAAGGAGAGAGTTTGCTTTTTCTCAGGTATTTCCTACCCTGTTCCAAACTAGCTAGCCTGAGCTAGCTTTTAGCACTAAGTCATATGGAATTCCTTTTGGCAACTGCTGCCAAGGGATGGAAATGCCTCTCTGGTTATGTTTGCAGAGATCACTGAGGACCATGGAGGTAGCTGGAGTATATCTCCAAGAGATCCAACATGTTCCCTACTGAGACAAATGGAGAATAAGTTAATCAGCAAGCAGGGTGGAAGTGGAGTTTCTGCAGAGCTCAGGGCTGAGGGGAGCAGTGAGCCAGCAGAGATCACTGCTGGGCTGGAGGAGGGCGCCTGTGACCTGCTGGGACCAGGCTTTGGTTAACAATTCCACAGCTCCAGCCTTCAACAGGATGTGGAGCCAAGCCCAGGACAGGCTGGGGTGCAGGAAACCACGTCAGAGCTGTGAAGGGAGGGAGTGTGGGTGCACAGCACCTGCTGCTTTTACCAGGCACTTCATTCCTTGCACTGCTGCTGCAGTATCCTCAGCCACCAGCAAGCCCTGGTTGGGCTGCAGCTGTGCCTGAAAGGACAGTGCAGCCCCAAGTCTGAATTTATTTTTTTCTCCTCGAAATCTGCAGGAATAGAGTGCACTTCGCTCACTTTCTGCCTGGTCTGCTGAGGCCTGCCCTTCCTGTTTATGGGCTCAGTGATTCCACAAAGATGAACAGATTTGTACACAAGGTACGTGCAGGATAAACTGGGACCACATCAGTGGAAAAGGCCAGATGTGTCTTCCTTTAAATCATAATCCTTCATGTAATATCACACTTAGTTGTCATAGAAACCATGGCATCACTAAGACTTGCAGCTCTTGATCCTGCAAAACAGTTGAACATTTGCTTTTAATATAAAGTATGTGCTTAAATTCCAACTATTTCTGTGGCACTGCTTGTATGCCTAGAACAAAGCCTACACTTTTTTTCCTGTGTGAGAGTGACGTGGCCCAGTAAAACCTCCTGCTTTCTTTAGTTAAGCCCAAACAGTATGCATGTTTCACAATCAGAAAAATTACTAGCACAGGAATGGTCTAAAGAGAGTCCAAACAAAACTTTTAAAAAGATGCGTTGGCAATTGAATGCTTGATTAGATCACATCACTGTCTCTTCTTCTGCAGCCTGAAAAAGCATTAGAATAATGCTTTTCACAACTATTTCCAGCACTTAGGACAATGCACAACTCTTAATTCTACTGATTGTGTAAGGAGAATTATTTTCAATGAGTCTAGAACATACAGAAGTTCAATCACAATTTCTAACAGAAACATTCATGCTCCCAAATTAAATAACCTATTTATTGTAGCTGTTCATGAAGCATTTTGAAAACTCAGTTTCTGATTTAAATGTTTATCACTTTGTTTTAATTTTAAGGTATGTTTTAGCATTCAAAGTACTGAGGAAAGTATGAAAGTATCCCTTGTGTCTCCAAGAAAACAACAAGAAAAGTTTGAAGTTCTGGGAGTTTTAAAACATCTTTTAGCTGGGTCTTTGAGCAGGTGTCCATGTTGAATATTTAATTCTGTTGCAAATGAGTTTGAATGATATTTCACTCATTTACAATAACTACAGTATTTCCCCCCATATCTACAAATGAAATGTTTGGGATGCCTTTTCAGGGACTAAATGTTCCCCTGCAGACAGGGCCTCATTCCAGGCTTGCTGGGCTCAATGGGCAGGTTTCCACTGGAGGTCAGAGGTTTCTTTATCAGAATTAGGTGGTTTATAGTTCATATTTGATCTCATGATAGACATTGACCAATTTCAGCACTTGATAACTGGGCCTACCCACATCTGTTACAGCTGTTCTACATAAAGTTATACATTTACATTTGTGCCAAGGAAACCTGTTCTATAGAACTTCAGTAGGTCGAGGTGGTAGTAACTCCACAGTAAATTCAGTGTATTTGTAATGCTTCCTATCAGCAGAAATAAAAAAGCAGCAATATCCCAAAGGCATCAGCTTTTGTGGAAATTAAAGCAGAAGGTTAATAAAAGAGGCTGAGTCAGAACTCTCTTCCAATTCAGGAGATGTTTGTGGACAAATCTTCCTGCTATTTACTGAGCTCCACCAGCTGGTAAATGACTGTGTGTTTCTAAAAGCCCTTCTTGTCAAAAGTTTAAATTTTGTGAATGGAAAAAGGGTTTAGAAATGTTCCTGACTAATCTCTTTGCCTGGAGAAGAAGGTATCAGCATTTGTATGACTACAAAGGTAAATTGATGAGCATGCTGTTGATTCTGCTGATTTCAGAGTACCTGGACCAAAAGAATCTCATCCATAGAAGCATTTTATGAAATAGCATGATTCACATCAAAAACTGAGCAAGAATTCTTAATAAGTAAGTTCCTCCCGCCGGGCCAGTCCCGAACCCCTGGGCCGGGCCGGGGAGCGCCCGCGGGGCCCTCAGGGAACCGCCCGCCAGGGGGCGCCGTGCGAGCGCAGCACGGCCGTGAGGGGAGAGCCCGGGACAGAGGGACTCAGGGACAGAGGGACACCAGGACAGAAGGATACTGGGCCATGGGGACACCGGGACATGGGGCAGCTCCTGGACACACCCGGGATACCGGAAGCGGGCACAGCGGGACCCGGCAGGGGCAGTGCCCCACGCCCGGTGCTGCCCCACACTCCGCTTGCTCCAGCCCCCCTCGGCAATGGAAAACCGCAGCCTTTTCCCTTGGCCTTCCCTGCCGTGCTCTCCTTGGGCCGTCCTTGGGCCACTTTGGTGGCCACTCTTGGCAGCTCTTTTGCCCTATGGCATTGCATCCTCCAGGCAGCAATCCTTCCAGGGTCTCTTATGTCAGAGTGGCAGGAATCTTTGGGACAACATTCAGCTCATGTTTTCCTCTTCCTGGCTTAATTTAACTTTCCTTGCTTCTTCTCTGCATCAGAACGAAATAATCCCTTACACAGTGCTCTCAGCCTGCAGATTTGGGGAGCCAGAGCATAAAGGCAGGCCTGTGCTACAACTCTCTGTACGTTTGGTTACGTGATACAACCATGTGCTAATGAAAGGAGGGGATGATAAAGGTCCTTTAGCTCCTTCCCTCCATCCCTGTTCCTCTCTCCCCATCCCTGTGGGAAAACAGTGTATTTCTATTTGACAATTCCTTAGTTAAAACTGTTTATATGAGACTGGTTCTTCAAGCCAGATAAATCTTCAGATAGTGGACAAGTTAAGACTCTTGTCTAGAAAAAAAAAAAATACCTTGGTGAGTACATTGCCATACTACATTCTTGCAGGTGTCACACAGATGTTGCTCTGAGGTTGCTCAGCTGTGCCTGGAGCTAAAGTGAGTGCAAGCCAGGGCTAGGATTGGGGTGTGTAAAGGAGTGTCCTAATGGACATTGGCTGCATTAGAGAATCTAGCTCTGGAGTTTAATGCTATTAGAAATCACATCAGAAATCTGTCCTCCAAGTCCCACACTCTGCTGTGGTTTTTGATAATTTTCTGCCAAGATCACAGTTGCAGTGTTCTAGGTAAAGACCACAATAGAATGTACCAAGCAGAGTAAATTCTGAAACCAGAGACAGCATCTGCTCTGCCTCCCTGAGCCAAACCAGGCTGTAACTGTGGGTGGAAATATGGAGAATCCTCTGGAAAGTAACAAGTGCGGAGGCATGGGAAGGAACTGGGAAGGTGTGTGTGGGGTGTTATAGAACGGGCCCAAGTGAGATCCGGTGTGATGGTGGTATAAAAATGCAGTCTACAGGAGAGCAGGAATCACTATGTTTGTGGCTTTATAGATCAAGGACATGATTTTTAAAATTGATTTTTCTGCACCTGTTGGAATTATTTTCTTGTCCTCATTGCTATTCAAATGTCTCTCTGTCATCTGATAATTTCATCAATTTCAGTCTCTTCTAAATCACACTGAAAATCTTGATCTGAACTCTAACACAGCACTACCATGATCCACGTTAAACACATTAAGTACCTTTTCCTGCTCAGTTATTTGCTATTTTTATTCCTTATTCACAATTCTTAAGCCAGTTCTCAAATTATGTGGGTGCTGTTATGTCAAAAGAGATGTGAATTAGTTATATTCAGAATTCTGTGATTCAGTCTTCCAAATGTTGGCTTAAAGCCAAGTATGTTGGTTCTGTTACTTTCCTTTTACTCACTGATGTTGTAAATCTGTATGAAGTTCCCTTCCTTGTAAACTCCAGGGCACATATAACTGTTTGAATCTGTTATCCTTCACTTATTTCACTACCTTTTTTATTTTTTTGGGGAGGGGGGAGTTGGTTGGTTGGTTTTGTGCTGTTGTTGTTGGGTATTTTTTGGGGTTTTGGGTTGTGTTTTGTTTTTTTTTTTTTTTACAGTGTTGTATCTACCAAACTCAATTTTGTCCATATCACATTTTAAATTTAGCAGATGCAGATTATGTAAAAATACTGGGGTTTGGTAGACCTTGACTTGTGGCCTGTGGACACTTGTGATTTCCAAATCAGGAAATGGTTGAAAAGCACTGGTTTGGCTCCCCAGTCTGTTCTTCCCCACATATCAAATGAGGCTGCATCCTGTCACACCTGGTTTGGTGTGGCAAATGCATGTGATCTGTCTTTTCCATGCTAGGCGATGTAGTTGCAGAATCTGGAGCAATAACTATCACCTGCCCTGTTCACCTCAGTGTCTGCCAACTCAGGTGCCCTGTGCTGATATTTTAAATGTAGACAAAGTTAACTTCCTATCAGAATAAGAAATCAAAATGGGCAT
Organism: Zonotrichia leucophrys gambelii; assembly: GCF_028769735.1. Taxonomy (NCBI): domain Eukaryota; kingdom Metazoa; phylum Chordata; class Aves; order Passeriformes; family Passerellidae; genus Zonotrichia; species Zonotrichia leucophrys. Next base: position 4,743,183 of record NC_088180.1, on the reverse strand, counting down.
GGAGGGGCTGAGTATTCAGCTGTGGCTATGGTTGCATCTCAGCCCTAGAGCACTTGAACTGGGGGTCTGGCTGTTCCCTTGCCTCCCAATCCAGGCAGAAATGTATTTAGCAGGACTGAGCCTGGCATCCAACCTCTGCTCCTGAACACCCCTTTTAGGCTCTGAGAGGGCAAGGGAAGATGAGTTTGCTGAGCCCTGCAAGGCTTCTGAGCCTGTGGATCCCAAGGAAAGGGTGCTCTGCTCTGAACAGTTCCGTGGAACTACTTCTTCCCTCACCCAGCTGAGTTTGGAAAAATGATGCCACATTTTCCTTTTTTCTCTAGCTTGTTTATTTATTTTATCAAATGGAATGCCTCAGATATGGCTGTATGGCTCCTTATTGCTTTCAGAGATGTGTTTTTAATCTGTTTTCAGGAAGCTGTGTGAGCCATTAAGGAGAGAAGTAGGTGTGTTCTCTCACTGTATGCACAAGGAGTTTGGTTTCTGATGTGTATACAAAGAGGATTTTAATCCTCATCTGCAACATTGCAAGACTGTGATTGGCATGGCTTGGCTTTCCTGGGGCACCTTTCTTCTAATAAATGAACTCCACAACTTACATAAACAAGAACATATCACTGACCTTGCTTTGCAGACACCATCCAGATTTTGACAGTTCAGAAATATTCACTGTTCAGCCATGGATGTAAGTACAGCCTGAACTACACAAAAATCCACAAACAGTACTGTGATCTCCACCAACAGGCTATTGCTGTTTCCTGTACAGGGCTACAAACACTCCTCAGTGGATGAGACAAAACTCTCCAAAGAAGGGACCTAAATGACTTCATTGCTGACCACCACAGGGATGGACTCAGAAGAACTGGAATTGAAAACTACTCTGACCATCCTGGGTGAAGTCATGCAACTTGGTTTTTTTTTTAAATGTTAAATTCATGGCCAATGGCCATGGTATTTGAGTGCCTGCAGACATCTCTTTGACACCTATTACTGAACATCTGGGCAACAGTATCCCTCTCTGTCCCAAGCTGCTCTAGGATAGATTGGTTTTGAAATGCCATTCCTGAACTGTTAGAAGGGAAATTGGTGTCTGAGGGCCTAAGCAATCCCTCACCCACTGTACATGATGCTTCTTGAAACTGGCCATTTAATCAGCTTTCATGCACTGATGTTTTTTTCCCAATGCTTTGAAGGTGAGTTCATTATTGAAGCAATGACACTGGTGCTGTGAGCTCAGAATGATGTGAAAGCCTGGCTTTGGCAAGCAGGACAGCTTGACTTGTATCTTGGTAAAGCAGGATCCTCTTGACTCTTTCTGCCTTTGTCCAAGGTTTCAGGTAAGGTCCCTCTCTTGTCCTCTCTATGGGTGTCAGGTATTATTTGTCTTTTCTAGTCTCAGGTTCTGCTGCTATCTGTGAAAAAGTTCAAGAGTCTACCTGGGAATCAACTATTATCAAACTGCATCATCCATCAGTAAAATCAATTTACACTTCCTCCCATCTCATTAACTTTATCTTTTACTTTCTCTGTCTGCTGAGGTTCAGGGATACAAAAGATCTGGGCCTTCCCTATTTCTGAAATGGCAGTTCCTTTTTGGTGCCTGACATTTCTTTTGGGAAAGTGACATCAGAATTAAACAGAAAGACCCCTTTCTAAGTGCTAGGCTGTAAATGAGAGAAGTGAGATCAAAAAACAAAACTATAAACTACTCTCAGAGAAGCAAATCAGTCCTCTGCTAGGTACACTCAACTGAATGTACAGGAGCTTCATTCAGGGGTGAAACTGGAAATACAGCAGACCTGGAAAAGGCATTCACAGGAAGAAAAGGACTAACACAAAGTGAAATTCATCTGTGCTCTGGAGTATCCTTTCTTTAGACAGACAACTATTGCTTTCATCAAAACCCATTCATCCTATATTTTACTTCATTTCCTTCTTAATGGCTCATTCTGAGCTCTTCTTTCCTTCAGTTCCCTTTGTCCCTTGCTGCTGGCCTTCTGTCCTGCCAGGGACATGCCTATCTGATCTGCTGGAAACAGGGCTGGCAGTAAATGCTGAGGGGAAAGACAACTTTGGTCTAAACTGTCTCCTTGTTCCACCCAAGAATGCAGTGAGGAATCTGCTGGGTTTTTTCTGAAAGTTTCAGTTGAAGATTCTTACAAAATTTCCTATATTTAAATAGAAAGGAGGAAAAAGAAACAAAGGTTATGAAGGTATATTATCTTCAAAACAGGGTTTTGGCCAAAGTTCAGCCCCTGGGAGAGGTAACCTAGCTGTGTGATACAGAAAGGTAATTGTGATGTTGAAGATGCAAGTTAGAAAACAATGGTGCTTACAGGCAATATAGATCAAGGAACTTAAGAGCAACTGTACTACTGGAATCTGATAGAATGCTCCTGGGGGCTGTACCAAGATTCATGACCTTTATTAACCTGAGATGTCAGGTCCTGCCCTGTGTACAATCATTTTGGTCTTTGGGAAACTCTGGGCTTTCCTGAATCACCTTATGACCAACATGAGATTCATGTCAATGTCCCATGGCAAGTCCTGAAAAAGAAACAGGATGAGTCACACATGTCTAACAGCTCTTCACACCTCTGAAGCAGCCTCTGAATTCCAGAAGAGGAGACAGCCCCAATGTGTTCTCAAGGTCTTACCACAGAAACTAATTCAGCTTGCACAATGCCTACTAAATACTGAGAAAGGCAGGAGAATTCAGAGGAGTGGTGGCTGTGCAGCTGCATGCTACTTCTTGAGGCCTGCAACAAAAAGGCAGATTGAGTGAGCTGGGGAAAGTTCTAGAGCAGGTTTGCAGAACACACTTGGCAATTAAACAATTTGTTTGGCCTGCCAGGTGCCCAGAACACAGTGTGGCAGGGTGTCCTCCCAGCCAGCACATCCACACATCCCAGCTGTGCAGCTGCCAGAAAAAGTGTGCTGTCACACTCAGTGGAGAGGGAAGGTAGGTGAGGAGACAAGGAGGATGGAAGAGCAGAGGGAGTGATAGAGGCAGGTCTGGTAGGGTATGACAGAAGGTGCAGTTTGAACTTGCTAAGCCTACTCACCTAACTGCTGCAGTGAGGCATTCCAGGCCAGAATCCTATTGTACAAGGGAAATTGGGCTGAGTCACCAAATTCATTCCTCTGCTGTTTCATGCATCACACCATGCAATGCCTGACAAAGTCTGCTTTGTTTGGTTTTGTCTCTGGGGTTCCCATAGGGAGGCTCTTCCAGGTCCTCCCTTTCTAATAGGTATAGTCATTTTCTGCTGCTTATTTATAGCTAGTTTGTCCCTGTACTGAAACCATCCCTTATCTCTCCAAGTTCTTTGCCCTGCCTGTTGGTGCATTGACACACAACAGTTGTGTCCACTCTGGCTTCACTTTGCAGGCTGTACAGTCTAAGCAATACCTCAGCCTGTCTAGAGGAGCTGAATTGCACTCTTCCATATGACAGCTAAAAAATCCTGTGGACTTTCTGGTATCTTTCATTCAGAGTATTTAACCAGTGTCGATCCTTCCTGAGTCCTTTTGTAGCAAAGCATGTTCTTTGCAGCTCTCTTTGCTGGAAGGGTAGGAATCTCAAGCCCACAAATCAGTCAGACTTCCATATGCTTGGAGCTGGGCATGTGCGTAACTGTTTTTCTGGATCAAGATTAGAGTTCTCACCACTTGACAAGATTCAGCTTGTGGTTTGTGAAGTGCTGCCAGTTTGTCTGGAATTAAAGATCTATAAAAAAAGGCAATTCCCTGTTTCAGGTTTATGTGTGCACCTGGTTGGGAAACATGAAGGACACAGCGCAACAACATTGCTTGTATCACACTTCTCACCACGTGAGAGCCACTCCATGTTCCCAAAGAGCTGACAACTATCTCTATGCAAAATCGAGGGGAAGGGACAGATAAAGGTGCAGAGATGGTATTTCCAGTGTCAGGAAGGGGCAGCACCCCTTGATCTCTGAATGTAGCAAGTATTCACTTCACCACCGATGCTTTTCATGCATCGTGATGCTTTTTCTGGGGATAGAAATGTTGTACAAACAATTATAGGGGAGCTTAAATGGAGTAGTAGCAATTTTTCTTGGCCTCTGTATTGCTGATTTCCAGCCTGCAGTGACTGACAGCAGATTTTATGGGTATGGATCCGCCAGAAACGTCAGGACAGGAATTCCTGGCTTAAGTCGAGTGACCCCCGAGGAGTACTGAAGGACTGACGGGACTCTGAGATGACAAGTGCAAACCCCAATGCTGCAGATTTTTCTCAGCAAAACAGAAGTGCGGTGAGGAAGCAATACCGCGTGCCCTTCCGCTGGGCTGAGCGGTGGGAGAGGGGAGCAGCAGGGCTGAGCGGTCCCTGCGGTTCGGCACAGGGGCCGGAGGGCTGCGAGCCGGGGGCAGGAGGCAGTGCCCGGGCAGAGCCGGGGCGGGCGGGCAGCGGAGCAGGTGCCGCGGGTCAACCCTGCCGGGCCAGGGGAGCCGGGCGGCGGCCCCGGGGGAGGAGCGGGGCGCGGGCCGGCCCCGGTGCGCGTGTCCCGGGCGCGGGGCCGGGCTAGAGGGAGGAGGGCAGGGCGAGGGCGGGGCGGTTAGCGCGGCTGGCCCGGCCCGCCGGGGAGGAAGGAAGGGAAGGGGAGCGGGCTGCGCTGTTGCCCTTTTAAGCGAGCGAGCGGGCGCCGGAGGCCGGTACAAAGGGAGCTCCGCCGTGCCCCGCCGGCTGGGGCTGCCCCGGCCCCGCCATCTTCCGCCCCGCAGGCGCGGCCGGGGCCAGGGTCGGGCCGGCTGAGTCGGAGGGAGGCGGCGGCAGCGCAGGCCCGGGCCCGGAGATGAGGCCAGGATGTCGGTGTCAGGGCTCAAGGCCGAGCTGAAGTTCCTCGAGTCCATCTTCGACAAGGACCACGAGCGCTTTCGCATCGTCTCCTGGAAGCTGGACGAGCTCCACTGCCAGTTTGTGCTCCTGCCGCCGCCGCCGGGCTCCAGCCCGCAGCCGCCGCCGCCGCTCACCATCCACTGCAACATCACGGTGCGGGGGCCGCGCGGGGCGGGGAGGGCCGGGCACGGCCCGCCCTCGCCATTGTCCGCGGGGCGCGGGGAGGGGGCGCAGCCCCGCCGGGGTGACTCAGCACGGGGGGGCCGCTCCTCAGGGGCTCCGGGCGCCCTCCCCGCTGCCACCATAACAAAAGTTACAGGGGCGGGCGGCCTCGGCCTCTCCTCGTGCGCGGCGGGGGCTCCTCCGGGGGACCCGGGCACGGGGGAAGGACGCGGGCCGGGGCCGCCACCGCCGCCGCTTTGGGGCCGGGAGCCGCGAGCCGGAACAAAGGGCGGCCGGGCCCGGGGCAGCGGGCACAGAGCTCCGGGGCGGCGGCGGGGGGAGCAGAGGGGCCCCGCTGCCCGGCCCGGCCCTGCGGCGGCTCGCGGGTCGCCGGTAGCGCCGTGCGCGGGGCCCGAGCGGGCGGCGGGCGGGCGCTTTACCGAGTGCGCCACACGGCCGCGGCCTGGGGCGGGCCCGGCCTCCCCCGCGGGGCAGCCCCAGGCGGCCGCAGCCACGGAAACTTGTCGGTGTCGCCGTCGTGGCGGGGGTAAGGCCGAGCCCCCGCTCTGCCGCCGAAGGGCCGCTTTATCATAACGGGGCGTTTAAACTTGTCAGGGCTGCGAGCAGCTGTGTCCGAGCTGAGGGTCTGCTGCCTGCCGAGGGCTTTGACGGTTCTCCGTTCTGTGGGTTTTATTTCCCCTTAAATTCGTTTGGCTTAATATTTCTTATATGAGTGGAAGAGAAGCTGAATAAAACGTTCAGTGCTGTGTGACGTGGTAACAATCCTCTGGTTCTTTAGAAGTTTAAGGCCTAAACTTGGAGGGATCTGAATATGTTGGCATCTGTGACTCATGTACAGGAAAGTGCTGGAGGTTCATTTCTGTTGGGTTGGTTGCAGTTCTAGGTGAATTTACACGTCTTATCAAGATTCAGCTGAACAGTGACATATGGAAACACTTCGGGTGAAAACAGCACGTTTGTGTTTAAGGAAGACAAATTCTACTGCCTTTTTTTGTCTTTGTATGAAAGTTTTAAACACCGTGGTGGTCAAAACATTAGTGTAAATGCAAATATTGTAGTACTGAAAGATGAAAATGTGTGTGCAAACCAGGCAAGTCTAATAATAATCATGACCAGATTGTTACTTGCCATAAAGTAACTTTTTTAAATTAAAGGCGAATTGTTAAGTGGATCTTTCAGTTTTCACAGTTAACTGTTAGGAAAAGTTGCTTCTGTGGTCATGGGACAGGTCTTTGTTTTACTGAGTACTTGTAAGAAATTCTGGGGTTTTATGGTAAAATAAACAAGAAGCGTTGGTGTTCTTGTTTCCAGACATGACCCATCAGATGATGAATTGTGTGACTTCCTAGAAATATTTTTTATTCAGTAGAGAGTGTTCCATTGCAGAGAAATTTGGCTTTTTATTTCCACATAACGTGATCTACTTCATGAGTCTCACTCTAAACAATAAAATGAAAGGTCTGATGATTGTGCACCCTTGGTTGCCAGTTGAATTTGATGAGTTATTTCTTCTTTGTTAAGTTACAGCTACCAGGTAAGCCAGCAGTAAGACCTGAAGTTGTTGTGCTCAGGGTTTGTACTGTGGTGTTTATCTATTTCTGAGACTGCTTTCATTGCAATTACTTCTAATAGTAATTCTTACTGCAAAGAAATAACCCACCTTAGCTGTAGGCCTTTGGTTGAGGTGAGCAGGCAAGAAACCACTTAGATCACTGTTGTCATGTTTGTGTTAATGAGGAAACAGTGTCTGCAATCTGCTGTTACAGTCACTTGTCCCAAAGGTCTCTCACATGCCATTAGACTTGTGGCATATGAAGTTGCAAAAAGAACAGGAAAAGTGCTCTTTGAAACCTCAGAGCTGAGACTTCTGCTTTGATGAAAGGCTGTGTCTGAGCTTCTTGAAAGTTCTGTTTACAGTTGTCTGTGAGCAGCTTGGTGCTTTCTGATGTTGACTAATTTCTTGCTTTTCAAGGCAGGTGGCTGCTTTCCCCATCTGTTAAAAATAATGGTGTGGGACAACCTGAGATACAGACGTGGCTCCCTTGAAACAAATGGGCAGCAGGTGATAGAGCCAAGAAGAGGAAGCTCATCTCTGGGCTTCCATCCTAGTTCTTTGACATACATTTAGAATTCTCAAGTGTCACAAAAGTGATTTTTTTTTCTCCCCCTTCCCACTGAATGGAGTCCCTTGGCCCTTACTCCTGATTGCCTCCAGATGTTTTTGTGGGTACAGTAAACTAGGAGAGCCTAAATCTTTTTTTGTTGTGCTTCAGTGGCTCTGCAGGTACTGAGGGAACTAGGACTTCAAATAGCAGTAGTAGCATGCAAAGACTGGTGAGGCTATAAAGTTGTTGGTAAACATGTTTTTTTTGGGGGGGAGGCTCTCTACATCAGAAGCTGCTGTCTTAACATTTTGGATTTGCAGAACAAATATGCAATTTTAACTGTTTGCTTCTTTAACCTCCATGATACTGATCCAGCCAGGGTATTTCCTTTACTCAGCAAAAGCACCCAGTGGGTTTGTCTGGGTGTTCAGGGATCCTGTTAAGGGGGAAGAGTAAGCACAGAGCTCAATCACCACTTCTTCTCTTTGTGGTTCTGTTGGCATATCTCAATAGTTTCTGTAAAATGACAGCTGTCCAACAGTGAGTAGAGGTGCTGAGCTTATGGGATGGAGAAATATCTGGTAGGGAAGGAAGCTTTCAGTAGCTAAAAAGTGATCTGATAACTAAGTTGGCTCTGAAATTCTCAACAAATCTTTTTTCCTCTCCAGCCTAGAGGGAAGAGGAAATATTCCTCTGGAGATGTGAGGGAGCATATGTGCTTAGGAACTGTGTAGGTCTCCACAGGTTTTCTAGACTAAAATTCTGAGTTTGAGAAGTCTGCCACTGGCATTTCTCACTGAGATGATTTGTTAATTGTCTCCAGTATAAGTGTGTAGAACTGTCAAAGTTCTGTATTGGCTATAGCATCTCAGGGACACTGTACCTCTGACTCTGAACACTGCTAGAAATTAAAGCAAGGTACATTTTACTTGATAGCTCCTCTGTTTATAAAGTGGCAGCCAAACTTTGTCCAGGTCTGTCCTTTACTATTTCTGGTAGTGACCTGTATTAGAGCTTACATGGTTAATCTGATTATTTTAAAGGAGGCACTTAAGGGTGGAGTCATCCCTGTCAGAAATATTGCTGCTTATTCCTGAGAACTGTCTAATTATTGAACTTGTTCAGGCTGTGTACTTTCACATTCCCATTTTGTTATGCCAACAGCAGTGTCTCCATTTGAGGTTTTATTTCTGTTTTCCTCAGGTTTCCATTTTAGTTAACAGCACTATTCCAGTTGATCAAGTTCAATACACCTTGTCCTGTTCCTCATGTGTTTTGAAATAGTATCAAGCCTATGGCCTTACTTAGAGGAGGGTGTTTGTTGATCATGACTTTAGGTAAGTGTCCTTCAGTACAATCTCTGGCTTCAGTTTGGTGCCTTATCAGACTTAGGTCATGGAATTGCAAAGGGTGTATTAGAATTATTCCACACTGAAGTTTGGATTGCTGTAAAACATTTTGTATTTTTTGTCATCTCTTCAAAGAGAAACTGGATATTAATATCTCTCCACCTATATGCAAAATTCCTGTTGAAATTCTGTATCCTCAAGTGACCCTTGCAGGTAGAATGGGGGTTTGTGCCAATTCCATGTGGGAGCAGGTTTGCCCTAAACGGATCCAGGGCTGTCATGTGCAGGGATATCCTTCATACTTGAGCAGTTCAGTTCAGGTGATGTGGCTGACTCAGTAAACTCCTGCCTCTCTGTGGGAAAGAAGCATCTTCTGCTTCTGCTGAAAAATACCCTGCTGCTAAATCAGAGTTAGAAGCTGCTATGAAAGACTTGAAAAGGTTGCTGCCTACAGATAACTGCAATTGATGGGAGAAGACTTTATTTTCCCTTAAAACCAGAATGGATGAAAAGATATTACCTGTGAAGCTTTTGACAAGTTGGGCGTATAACAGAGAGTGAGGGTATTGGAACCTGGGACAGTTCTTCAAAGATGTAGGATTTTCATATTGAATCCCTCCTAGCTAGTGCCTAGACAGCTGGTAACCTTTTTAACAGGTTATTTATTTGTACACAGAACTAACCACATAATGAAGGAGGCATTCTGTTCCAACCATGGATTTTTATTTTTGTACATAATTAGGCATTCTGTAGTGAGGTTGAGACCTTTGTCTCGCAGCATGTGGATGTCAGGACTGTATAAAAGCATACATGGCTTTATCTTGATAACATGTACTTTTTAGCTAGGGTTAGATATGCTTGCTGATTTTTAAAAAGGCACTCATGCAACTGTTATCAACCATAACATGCAATAGAAATTGAGCAGGCTTAGTATTGTTTTATTTAGTAGACCAAAATTAAGCTAACAAAAAAAAAAATTAAAAGAGTAGTGAGGGGTTTAGTTTCTCCTTTTATGTCAAAACTGTAATTGAAAAAAGAATATCGAAAAAAGGAGTAGGAGGAATCTTTTGTGTCTGCAAGACAAGACCTTTCTGATGCCACAGTCTGGTTATGTGATGTGTGAAAGGTTGTAACCAGTACTTCAGGACTTAAAAGATGTTTCTGTCTTCCCTACAAGGTATGAAGTGCTTCTAAAATAGCCTAGAAAGCCATAGTGGTGGGCTTCAAAATGCTGGCGTGTGTTTAGGTCTTAATGCACAGTAAGTTGTGCTGTTTTCCAATGGGTTGCTCATGAGTTGATGACAGTAACCTCAGAACTGGGATTGTTGTGGTCCTTGAAAGAGCTCTCTGTGCACTTTGATAATTAAAAGAAGTTTTGTAGAAAGAATTACATTCTTTTCACTCAACATCCTTCCTCCTGTGAGCTGTTCAGGAGGTTTTGTCTGTTGGTGCCTTGTTGATATCCTCAACATGTACTGAAAATTGGAATTTTTAGTAAGAACCAAGTGTGATGGTAATAGTGCTGTTTCTTGCAGACCAACAGAGGCTGTGTGCCTTGTGGCTGAAATTCAGTTTGCTGCATTAAGGACCTGGCTGGCGTGTAAAAATTCTTATGTTGATCTGGAATGTTTGCCAGTCTGGTTTAGCTGCACAAACATCAGTCCTGTCACAGGAGGGGCACAGCCCTGAGTGGGAGCACCCAGCAGTGCTGGCAGAGCCCGGGGTGGCGCCTGGGCCTGGCCTCTCCTGGGTGCAGTGCCTGGGGTGGCACCAGTGCCTCTGCTCTTACACTGACAGCTGGACCAGACTTAACTGCAAGGTGTTTGTTTACTTGAAAAATCTGGAGACTGCAAGATGCAAAGATAGAGACACTTCTCTAAATAGTGTTATTATTAGACAAGAAAAAGAGGAGGTGAAATTTCTTGATGGGAACAAATGTTTGTAGAAGTTGATTAACAGAAATTATTGTTATTTTAGTTATGCCTCAGTGTGGACTACTGTTCAGTACTGTCAGGTTGTTTGCCCTTATGTTGTTTGCCTGAATTCTTGTCAGGAGTATTAGGGTTTTTCTTTTTTTCCTTTAAATGGTAATATCCCTTTTTAAGAGACATGATAATTGATGATTTAGTATGTGTTCTACTGTGTTTCTTCAGCTACAACCTATGTAGGAGAAGCAAAAATGACCTTTCACCAGCTCCTAGAAGGCAACTGGAAAATCAAATGACTGATTAAAATGGGATGATGCTATTTAGCATTTAGCTCTTCCATCAGTCTGCCTGTGTGCAGGACACTTGAAGCTAATATGATCACAGTAGTTCTGAGTTGATCTCTGGTGGAATCCAGCACACCAGTATGTCTTATTTATGTCTTGTGTCCAGCTGGAATCTCTAAGCATGGTATAAAAATAATGACCTTACATGTGGAGATTTTTTTCTTTATCTCTTGCTTACAAGACATCTTGGTGTATTAAGTGCTGTAAACAGCTAATACATGATTTCTGAAGATTTAGTATGAACTGTATTCTCCTTTCTCTCAGACCTTACAATCTTTTGTCCCCTTGCAGCAAAGGAATTCACTACATTTGGAGATCCTGCAGTAGCTTCTTCAGTGTGTATTCAGGGGAGCAGGAGCATAAGCCCTGTTAGAACTTGTATAGTGGCATTAGAAAAAAATCAAAGCGTTCCTGAGCAGTGGTGTTCAAGATACCACAGGCTTCCTTGAATTTTTGAAGTAGGAAATAACTGTGGTAAGAGTTGTGGTATTGAACTTATTAATGGTAAATGCTGGTTGAACTCCGTGGTACTGAAATTTTGCATGTGGGGGACAAAGTTCCATCCAAGTGGCTGCAGTCTGTGGCTCAGCAGCATCAGGGCAGCTCTGTGCATGTTAGTGTGAGAGGAGAGCTGGGGAGGCTGCTGAGTGGCAGCTGGAATGCTCTCAGGGGTAAGGGGCAGCAGGACCTCCCTCAGCCATGGATGAGAATAAAAAAATCTTCTGCCTGCAGGTGTGTCTGGAGTACAGCAAGTTTGCAAAGGGAAAAGGTGCAAAAGAGGAAGATGGCTCTCAGAGAGGCAAAGGGGCACAGATAGAAGGTGATGCTGAGTGGTTTGAACACTTAAAGGATGTAAATTCCTGAAGTTAGAAGAAAGGGAAGCCTGGATCTTTGGGTGACAATAGAGGTGATACCAGAATTTGCATACTGTGGGGTAACTGTACTGTGATAAAGGTGAGGGCAGGTCTGCAAGAAAACTTTCTGGAGTTAAGCTGGTGAGAGAGGGATATGTCACAACTTAGTTATAACCACTTCTTCTGTTCTAGCCATACTAGAAGCCATTTCTTGTTACTCAGGCTTTGTGACACTCATGCTGATGATAACTGGCCTGTATATTTGCAGAAGTAGGTAATTAATAACTCTTGATGATTGGAATGTGTTGATAATTTGTTTCATGTAACTAGACTTCTGCAGGAATTTGGAGACACCAGATTCTGTGCTGGTAGTAAAGAGTATTGCAGAATCAGGTATTTTGTAAATCTTTCTCTTGAGCCCATGTGTGTAGCTGCTCTTGGGTAAAGCACTGCCAGCTTGAGTATGTGTGCATTAAAGAGAACCCCTTGTGTCTGAGGGCTCCCAAACAACCAGCCTCTGACAACTGGCAGGCTGAGGGTACGGGCACACAGTGGGGTTTTGTGTGTGAGGAGCAGGACAGCTTCATCCTGCTGCTGTGAGGTGCTGTAATAAAAACCTGCACATCGTCTCAGGTCTACAGACATGTTCCCAGTAAGCAAGGCACTCAGTCTGCAGCAGTGCTGTGTGCTTTGCTCAGTTTTGAGTGTGGAGGATGTTTAACTTTAGTTTTTGCTGTTAACGTTGGCAGAGCAATGCTCCTAAACTCCCTTAGGCTGGCCCTCCACGATAGTGTACATATTCAGAGACTGCTTGCTTCTCCAGAACAACTGACTTGCTGTGCTGTTAATGCAGTCCTGTAGTGTTGAGTTGTGTTTGAGCAGCAGTTCAGTAACATTTGGTGGATTTTTAGTTTGGGTCTGGACAAAAGTGTTAGGAGCATTTGGGGTTTTTTTCTGTCAATTTCCTTGAGTGGAGAGATTATGTGCTGCATTAGGATGATGTGGAGGGTAAAATGCTGCTTCACAGTGATAAACAGTAACTGTGTTTTGTCAGAAAAGTGCATTTTTTTTCTTTTATGCTCCAAATTTATGCTTTAATTCTGTGTAGTTTTGTTCCACTGGACAAGTACCCTCCTGCCTTTTGCTTGGTATGGACCGAGAATGAGGTTGTGGCAGCTGATAAGAGAATCTGATAAACCTGTTTTTTCCAGGGTTATGTGCAATTTCATGTATGGGAATTGGGTGTTGGGACATTTTGCATAGATTAAGTAATTTGAAGAACAGCTGGCCATAAAAACTTGACCACAAGAAATGTAAGAATTATAATGCCACATTTGCATTCATGTTTGTGACCATTTGAAGTCATATTCTGTGCCTTTTCTACTTTGGTTGTAGATGTTTTGGCTTCTTATCAGGTAGTGATGTTTTGAGCAGTGAGAGATGTGTGTGCCTGGACACAGAGATATGGAAGTAAAACACTTAAGTATCTTCGATTATTCCACAAACTCTGAAGTTACTGGCCTCTTGGATGTGTCTGTTTGAAAGCAGCAGTTGCTGAAGTTTTCAGGATTTTTTTTTCCTCCAAGTGTTATTTTCTGTCTTGGGTATATAAAAATTTTAAGAAGTTAAAGATTCCTTAATTTCAAGAGAATTGTGAGCTTGGGTTGAACTGGAAATTAGTGCAGATGAAGAAGCAGATGACAAACTGCTTGGATTTTGGAATAATTTGTACACAAGGCTAATTGCCATTGAAATACTGTCCCTTAGATCTGTGGTGGTTGTCAGTGAAGATTGGCACTTACAGATGCTGCTGAATCTGTATATTGCAAAAAGTGTTCCATGCTCTGAGTTGGTTCAGATCCATGCCGTGGTCCCTGTGCACTCGTGCAGAAGGGGCTGGAGAAGGTGCAGGGTCAGAGCAGCACTCGTGTGCCTGTGACACCTGATGTGACAGCAGGGCAGTGCTTTGCTCTCTGAGGGCATCTCCAGAACCCTTCTGTGTGCTCACAACAAAAATTTCCTCCTGGTTACTTTTGTGGCAGCCTTCTGCAATCAGTGAAACTTGTCTGTACAGAGAGCTTTATTTTTGTTTGGAACAATTTGTGGTTGCAGAGTCTGACTGGCATCCATGGAGTTATGGTTTGTTATGGTCTTTCTGCTCCATGAGGCATGTACCTTTGACCCTCTGGTCTCTAGCATGGCTGTGTTTAACAACATGAACAATTCCAGAACAAGGCCCTCTGCTACCCTTGCCTCCTTCCCTGGAGAGTGTGTGGGAGAGGCCAGCTGTGACCCCGTCGGCTGTGTGGGTTTAATGTGCTCCTGGAGGTACTGGCTTCTGCAGCACTGAGCGTATTACAGAACTGACATAGAACAGCATTAGGGGATTCTTTCACCTTCTCCTGCAAAGGTGCAGGGTGATGAAGCTCTTGCAGTCCCAGGGATCCTACCAAAGCATGATGCTTCACCTGGGATTGTCGTGTATAGGATGTAGCTGTCAATACAGCCATTAAATTTGAGAGTAGAATTGCAGTAATTTTGGATGTTGTAGAGGGAGATGTGTATTTCAGAAGCTGAACTTGGTGCCTTACTAAGTGCAGGATTTATGACAAGTGTTCTCACTGAACTGAGGCTGTCAGGCTTTAGGGAGGATGGGAGAAAATAAAGCAATACAGGCTGGCTTTTGGGCAAGTGAATAGCATGTTATATACGATTTTAAAATTCAAGAAAAAAGCAAGTTCCTCTTGTTTGGTAGTGATGTTTAAAATTCACTTTGCTTCCTTGCTACCACAGATACTAAACTTAATTTTAAACCCTCCATTGCAAACACTTTTCTTATCTTTTAGAACTCAGGATCACTGACATATTTGATTCTTTAAGAAATTACAAATTTTTTTCATATCTAAAAGTGCAAATGTTAGAGTATTGTAGTGTTCAATGACTTGATCTGCACAACACAGCAAATAGTGGTGTCTGAATATTTGAAAATAAAAATTTGGGGGGTTTAAGTAATAGGAGGTTTCTGGGAAATAGTTTGACTTGGATTCCTTTCAATGACAGTGATTGTTGATGCTTTCTTCTTTCTTAATTATTATAAAGGATTGGTTGAGAGAGCAGATGAAGATCTGCTGGTTTTTAAAGGCTCTTAAGCCTGTGGATTTCACTGGCACTTGAGCTGCTAGTGATAGAAAATGCTTGCTGCTTCTTAAGCTGCCTTTGGAAAATTTGGCCTCTAATAATGGGAAACAATCTGTCAGTTGTGTAATCACAACTAATGCTGTTTTAAGTAGCTGTAAGTACTAGTGTTTTATGGTCACCAAGCTAAACTTTAGCTTTAAGAATATCTTCTGAAATCCTGATATTGTTGTTAATATTAACTCTGGGTTTTTTCTCTAAAGGCAGCTTGATACAGGTGGAAAAATAAGTAGTGAATAATTGACTAACAATTGCAAATAACATGTACTAAAGTGTACCTAATTGTTGTTTATTCTTCAATATTGAATGTTCATGTAGGATGTATATATGACTGTTAATGGAGATCTGATTCTGCTGTTAATTAAATGGACAAAGTTGGAAAGCCATCTGTGATTTGTAATCAATTACTTGGCACGTGTTTATAGCTGCAAATGTATTCACCTTGAGAAGATTGTATTAGGCCTCTGAGATGTCTTGTTCCATTAGGATTTACTTCATTACCAAGATTTGGGTGAGCAAGAATGGTCTCCTTCCAGCCTTCTCTGAGTATTTAAGCTGGTTAAAAGACCTGCTTTTTTGTAAGTAAAGGAGGGTGAAGAAAAATTTTGGGACTGAGAAAATAATATTAGAAGGACTGTTAGGAAAATTCCTTAAGTTTTGGCTGTGTCTGGTATGAAAAGAATAGAACTAGGTTCTGTCTATGATGGGGATTTTGTGAAAACTAACAAACAGAAAAGAAACAAAACTGGTTCAAATTTATTCAGACAGTATGTTAAGGATTTTTAAAAAAAAACACCCCCACACTTTTTCCATCTAGTATTAGTGGGAAATTAAAGAAAATTAAGAACTGTCACCATGTCATTGTGATTTTAAATCATGATGCAGTAGCCCTGTGTTTAAATGTATGTTCCTGCCATTTAGCTGTGATAAAATGGCTCAGTTGTGTACAAGGAGAGATGATTACTCTTTTGCCTTGTAGCAGACTGTAAGTACACGCTGTTCTAAAGTTAAGACTGAGAGGAAGATGTTTTGTTTTGATTTAGCAGCATCACAATTCTAAAAGCATTGTAGTAATTTAGAAATGTCTCATTTAAAAGGCTCTTGCTGATGTCAAAATCGTGTCACTGTAGCTTTAGAAAGCAGGCTGAAGATTATATAACATGGCAAGGAAACGGCCTTATTGTTAAGGATGAGAAAGCTTAGATAGGATATACTTAGATGACAGATCCTGCCCAGGAAAAGCTGTCTTAATGTGTGTGTTCCTGGAATCTTCTGTCACATTTTGCTGCTTTATTTTTTTTTTTTTGGTCTTTGCTTAGCAAAATTATTAAATGTAAGTAGAGCTCTTACAGAGGATGTAATGGAATGTCTGAACAGTAAGATCCCGTGTGTGTTCTTCTAACACAGTGGTTTTTCTAAATGATTTTGATCAGTTTTGAAATTGTTCCCATGGCAGGAGTGCAGGGCTTTATCCCCTTTGTATTTTGTGTGTTTATTAGCGGGCTCAATTCTTTCACCGCGTTCTGTCACAGAAGCGTTTGCGTTCACAAAGCTCCCAGTCTGTCCTGCTGCTGATACAAAGAGTCTCTAGAAGTGATGATGCCATGAATTGTAATTGTATCTGTGCTGCTGTAAACATCCTGCCTTTGTCCTGCCGTGCGGGGAGGTGTGATGTCACTGCTGTCCTGTCGCTGCTGTGCCCACGGCCCTGCCATGAGCCCCTGCCTGCGCTTGGGGAGAGCGGCAAAAAAGCAGCAGTTACATAAAACATCTCCAGTGCTGAGATGGGGAGAGCTGTGCAGCTGAGAGAGATTATGGAGACAAAACCACTGCATGGCAGCCCTCTAATGAAAGGCCCACAGTAATGGGGCTTTTTAGCCACTGACAATTAACAGCAAAATAACTGCTATTTTAGGGTTCCTCTCATGAAATGTCTTTGAGAAGCCTGTGTTCCTTACATGGCACAACAGCTCAAACCCACCTCTTATCTCTGTAGCATACAGATACAGAAGAAAAAGCTGCCTTAATTCCCTCAACAGAATTAGCTCGTGTGAAGTTCAGTTGTTTGACCTTACAAGCCACAAGCTTAGCTGTAAGTTGCCTGCTGTGGTTATTACAAACTCATGAGCCTTTTTATATCTCAAGTTCAGAATGTTTGAAGTTCATGTGTGAATTCTGTATTTCAAAATATAGTGACTCATATCCGCGTGGAAATCAGCTGTTCCAAAAATATGGATTACTTACAGATCTAAAGAAACTTAATTCCATTTATATTTTTAATTAAATGAATATATTTATTGGTAAGTGTGAAGAATTAAGCGTGGCAACAAAACAGAAGTTTAATTGAATTTGTATTTTAATATTAATCATTTGTTGTGAAAAAGTTGGAATGTGTAATTAAGTAATTATATGCCAGAAATCTAAAACTTGAAGTATTTTCTGATACAGCTGAGTAAACGTGCTTGCAGTGTTAAAGAAGAGCCTTTCTGAGAAGTGCACTCTTTCATTCATGTTTCAAAAGCTAGATCAGACTAAAAATTTGAATGGCTAATAATTTTTAGGACCTAGTCATTCATGTGTGCTATACACTAATGATCCAGGCAGTATCGAGTCCTTGTAGGTTTTCTCACCTGCGGGAGGGGAGGGCAGGGCTTGTTTTCAGGGCACGAAATGGAGAGAGTGTAAACCATGAGTAAGAGCTGTCAGTCAGAGCAGGAGGCAGCAGCACGTTCAAGCAGCCACTGCAGTGCATTGAAACTCACTGTGGGATTGCTTGATCATCAGATCTGCACTGTCAGTCACGTCCCTGGCTGATGACAGACATGCTGCAAGTGTTTTGGACAGGCCCCCAGACTGGAACAGATACTGGTTGCAATAAGGAGTGTCCTACTGTGGGGTTGTTCCTTAAATTCTTCAGGGGGAGAAATAAAATTGTCAGAAAAAAGGAATATAGACAGGGAAGAGTTGAGTTCCACTTTCTAAGCAGTCTTCGGATTCCAGATACAGTTTAGGAGAGAGGATTAGCAGGTGTTTGTCTTCTATAAATCTTTGCAATTAATAGCATAATTTTAGAAAAGGACTGGGCTAACATAATTTTAAAAATGCTTGATTAAAAAAAAAAAAAGCCAAAAATACCTCTTAACAGAATGGTGCATGCATGCACAGCCCAAATGTGACTCTTTCTGGAGAATATTTTTATTCTGTTGAGTCTGAGGATTTTAAAGAAATGGATGACTTGGTGAATCTTGAAGGGGATGTTGCTTGCTCTTTGTGTTTCTTGATGGGAATGTTGGTGTAATCTAAAGTCATGGCAGTAGTGTTTACCCCACTGCCTTTCTCTTAGCTTCATGAGCTGGACAGAGAAGTTTGGGTCTCAAGAGCAGCTGGGTGAAACAAGTATTCAGGCAGTGGGGCCACAGCAGAGATTCCCTTGTGCTGTTCCCCCTGCACATCTGGATCAGTGTGCAGTGGGAAAGGCTTGAGGTGAGAAGGTGGCACCAGTGCAGAAGACTTCACAAGTAGGCTGCATGTGATTAAAAATGAGTGAGATGTTATCAGTACAAAACCTGAAATATCTGTAATGAAGTTTAGCTCCTAAAAATAACAGTTTAGAAACCCAGTGGTGATGGGGAATTCAGCCTTGTTTCTCCCACAGACATAGTGGTTAATCTGTTAAGTGAAACTGAGGAGAAAATGCATTCTTCTGAAGCACTGAGTTATGTAAAGGAGGAGGGTGATTAAACCACATTGGTAAGCCTGCCTTAGCTGTAAATCTTGGCAAGCTGGACTTTCCTGATAGGTCTTTGAGATGTTAGACCTTTGTTAATCAGGAATAGATATTCAGAGATCTCTGCTTTGTGGGGGACCAGCACAAGGGAATCTCTGATAACTGTGGCCCCACTGCCTGAATACTTGTTCCACCCAGCTGCTCTTGACACCCAAATTCCTCTGTCCAGCTCATGAAGTTAAAAGAAATGGTAGTAGTGTTTACCCCACTGCCTGACTTTAGATTACACCAACATTCCCAGAAATACAAAGAGCAAGTGAAGTATAGTATAGTGTGCTTTGAAGTGAAGATGAAAGCTGTCTTTTCATAAAGATACTGGGAATATCGTGTATTCCTTTAAGGAATTTTTAGCTGTGATTTAGAAAAAAAAGGAAAAAAATGTAAACTTGATGGGATTGAACTTGTTATTTTAAGTTTATGTAGAGGCTTCAGTTTACAGGTGGGGTTTTAGACCTCTCTATCTAGAACTTCTCTGGAGTCTGTTTTGCCAAAGCTGGTGCCCTTTAGTCATATGGCTTCGTTTATGGGGTCCAGCACTTCAGACAGAAGGTCATTTAGGAAATATACTTTATTAAAAGCCAGCTCTGACATGCTTTCTTCATGTATTTTTCTCACTTTCAAACCTTGCCTGTTAACTGTTGAAGAATGAAGCATAATTTATTGTCTCTGGAATGAGAAAGATGGTTTTTTTCCCTTTTCAACTGCAGTGAGGGAAATGAATGAAAATTCCCTCATTATTTTGTAAGACCTGGGGATATGAAGATAATATCTGGATGATAAAACTGAGGTTCGGCAATTTGTCCTCAGCTACTAAAATTTAATTGAAAGAGTGAGAAGTAGAGAATGCCTTAAATAACTAAAACAAAACAAGTAAAATCCACACACATCAATGACATGAAGGGACACTTACATGGTATTTTCCATCCTCACAATTTTACCAAACCTGTGTGAGGAGAAAAATTGAGTTGGTTTTCAGAATGTGTGAGCAAGAGCCAAGGGCTTTCTGTTTACCTTTCTGTAGCAGGGATACAGCTTTGGAAGGGCTGCATGCTCTGGCACCCGTGAGCAGCTGTGGGTCACATCTCTTCCATGGGTTCCATGTGCCCAAACCACGGCTTGTTGTGGAAAATGGAGCTCATTTGTGTCACCTGGCTGTGTCCTGGCACCTCCTGCCAGCTGTGGGACTCTGGGTGGAACGGAGTTACTCTGTGAGCTCTCCTGGATTCAGGGTATTGCATGAGAGATCTTCAACAGTGCCAAGCCCTCAGTGAGCCTTGGTGGTACAAAGATAAAATGGCACATTTTATCTGTCATTAAACTGTGATCTACCAGTTGGATTGTCCTCCAGGGCAGGGCATTTCAGGTGCATTGCTTTTGGCTGAGGGTCAGTGCCTGAAGAGTTTCAATAGTCCTGTTTAAAGAGGAAATCTAAAGGCACCAACTTTTACACTTTCACAACTTTTCTTTGCAGGAAGCTGTGTTTTTATGAAAAATCAGCATCAGTTTTATTCTTTGATATGTACTACTTGTGATTCCATTTTTTGCTAATTATCACCCATACCACATTCTTAAATTTCTCCTTCCTGCCCTACCTGCCCCCAAGGTTTTAAACATTTCAACACTGTTTCTTATGTATATCCATCATCTGAGAGACAAAAATAGGTTGAAATACTAGAAGAACCAGTTGGCTGGATTTCTTTCAATATCTTTTGCATTAGCTAAGGATGTGGTGTTAAAAGCTTCTGTGTTACCTGACATAGAGTAAGATTAAAGGCAATATTAACACTGTGTTATGAAATTTTGGGGGTAAATGATTTTTAAAGCTTTGGGATTTTTTGCTTATTTGTTGGGTCTTGTGTTTTGTTTTTTGGTTTTTTTAAACAGGAATCTTACCCCTCTTCATCACCAATATGGTTTGTAGAATCAGATGACCCAAACCTGACTTCAGTCTTAGAGCGTTTAGAAGATATTAAGAAGAGCAATACTCTGGTGAGTGAAGTATTTTGGTTATTTTGGACATTTACTTGGGATTGTGGGCTTACATGGCTTTGTCACATTAACAGGCAGATCAGCTGGTTCAGTTTTAGGGTTATTTGGGGGATTTTATAAACACAACTTTCTCTTCCAAAGAGCTTAGGAGCCACAAGTAATCCAAAAGATTTGAGGCAAGAAGGAAAAGATAACTTCTTTTAGAGAGTAAGCTTTTAAGTAAGGTTTCAGTCCCAGTAATTAGTGTGATGTTTTCTGAAAATAATTAAACAGTGAAGTGGATGAAAATGTTAAAACTGCTGAATAAGACAGCTGTTGTAGAGTTTTCTTTACACAGAAAACTCTATCAGAGGCAAAACTTTGTGCTCTTGAGAATCTATATTCTCCAAACCATGACTCTAATACCAAGAATTCTTGGTTTCTTTAATCCTTTGCTTCTTTCAAAGGAAACTTGACCTAAGAGCTTCTGGTTCATCAGAAAGTTTCTTAGGTACTGATACATTTAAGCACTGTTGTGACTTTGGACAATTGCTACTTAAAGGAAATCTTTGTATACAGATTCTGATGGCTGTTTTATATTTCAGAAAGCTCTCAAGCATTGTATCTTACTTAAGTACCCTTTCATGTAGTGATGGGAGATCAGAGGAAAGGCACATTAATATAAAAATTAATTTCCTAGTCTCTCTAGGAAACTGCCCTGGAATAGTGCTTGGAAATAAATTTCAGTACAAATGCAGTTGGTGCCTCAAAAAGGGGTATTGCAGCATACTGACAAACTCAGGTGATCTTTACTAATAGATTATATTAACATTTTGTGTTTATTTTGGTGGACATGAATGCAATACATACTGAACAAATCAGAATACTGCTTATTGCATGGATTATGTGCTTAGTATTTGTCTGGTTTGGGAAAAATTTGGAATGTTCTTTCTTTGGAAAACCCACTGCTTGTTATGTTTCCTGGAATAATGTTCATCTAGGATACCCAGCCTTACATAAAAATGTACAAGTGTCTTTTTCTGAAGATAGGATGCATTTGACTTCTAGCAAAAATAATTAGGAAACTAATAAAAGTGAATCTTCGAGGGCCTTGCCATAATTAAAAATAATTGTAAAGGGACGTTAGGGCTTTGATGCATTTTGTTGGATCTGATTGCACAACATGTACATCTCTGTATTTTCTACTTCAATTTGACTGAACTACATTCAGGAGAATATTATAAATCTTAGTCTTTAAGCTTTGCCTGGAAAAGGGGCAGTAGCAGAAAATCTGGCTAAATGAGCTTTTTGCTTAAAGACACTTTCAGAAGATTGTGCAGCTTGAAGCTGGTGTGGCTGATGTTCAGCCTAAAGGTTCTGAACAAGGTATTTATTTCCTGTGTGCAACTGCCTGCAAGAGGCTGCAAAGCTTTGTTGTAAACATGCATGGGACTCGCTGTGCTGAATTGCATACGCTCACAGACTGCTTATGTAGCTGGTAGGAAAACAGCTTCTGCTATCAAGATTGTACTTGCCCATGTAAAAAAGCTGCTGGGTTGCTGTAATAGACACCTGTGATGGCCCATTGGTTTCTCAGGAATCCACCCTGCTTTGTGCTGTGCCAAGGTGAAGGCAGATGGGAGTGGTTGAGGAGACAAATACTTGCACTACAGAATCTGATTTTTTTTTTGTTCCAAAGACATTAATTTGTTTTTTTTTTTCTCCTTCAACTCTTCCCCATAGAACTCCGTCCCTTTCAGTGGCATGGAGCACTCACACAGAGACTTTGCAGCAAACTAAGAAGGGATAGAGGACTACAAATGCAAAGGCTTCTTATTTATCACAGTCTCATAAAAATTCACTTAGTTTAATTTAGAATAATCTAGAATGTTTCAAACTAGCTTTCATTTAATTTACTGCAGGTAAAGGATCATTAGTGCCGTGTTGCTCTAAATTCAGAGTTACTGGAGCAGTCAGATTTTGAATGGAAGGAGGCATAGGACTCTTCCAGGAGCTCAGCTGTGCTAAAGGCAGTGCAGCACATGTACCCTGGTTTAGCCTTTGGTATTCTACTGCCCTTTCTACCTGCTTTGTAACGTGGGACGGGTGTCAGCTGTTGGGAAACTGAAGAATATGCTCTTCAGGCATAAATGTTTGACATGTGGAAGCCTTGTCATTTGACATGGTAACACAAAAACTGATTTATGATGTTGAAATCCTACATGTGTTTCCTGGAAAATCTTCTGTGGGTCTGGAACTGTGGTAGTTATCTTGCCACCAGCATGTTGCTTTTACTATGAAAATTTGTCAAAACACTAAAAATGTTGAAAGGTTATTAAAAATATGAACATCTTGGATATCATCAGGTTTGGACAGCTTAGCTGCTTGGTTGTCAATGTTGGGCAAGTTTCAGTCAGCAGATAAAGAGGCTACAGAGTTCTTTCAGCCCCTGGTGTCTCCTGAATTTCCTTCTGAAAATCAGCCATGCTTTAGATTTCTGAAGTATGAAACTGCCATCTGCCTTCTAGCGGCTGTGCTATGCAAAAGAGAAATCTTACTGTGCTTTCCCTTGTTCTGTTTAATATGATGGAAGTTACATGATGTGAGTCTGAAGCCTCAAACCTTATTTCATGAGATGTTAACTATAACTCTACACTATTTGGAGGTTTGCTTTTGAAAGAGAATAGGGAAATGGGCTGAAATTCAGAGGCAGCTTTAATTCTCCCACTCCAGACCTTAAATTTGCATGAAAGATGTCAAAAGTAAGTACACAATTCCTGGCATAAGTATGTTTACAGCTTGGGTAAGCTGCTGTCTTGAAATACACTGCTTCTGTGCTAATATTTTAGATTAATCCCACATGGAGGCATTTCAGGGAAGAATGTTGTCTCTTGCAGACTCCCAGTGTGGCAGCAGCTATTTCTGCAGTGGGAGTTGAAGAGACAAAATGCAGGACTCAGCTTTGCTTTAGTCTGAGGCTGCCCAGGGCTGCTGAGTGTGGGGAAGGCCAGGCCAGGTACTGTCACTGGTACCTGATAACCAAGTAGTGCCACACTCCAGGTGACAATTACTGCTTCCCTCTGTTTCCATTTATATCCTTCTTCAGCACTTTCTCAGTGGTAGGCTAAGATTTATTGATGCATTTATTTTTATATAGATATTGTGGGTGTAGGTAGAGACACACAGAATAATTAAGTCTTTTTATGCTTAAACTGTACTTCTTAAATTCATTTTTCTTCATAATCAGGAAACAGGGTGCTTCATAGTGAGCCCAGCAGGATATTAATACCATCAAAGGTATCCTAAAATTGTTAATGCTTTCCTACTACATTAGGAAGAAATCTTCATACATAAAAAAGCCTCCTAGTGTAGGCTAGGAATTTTTCAGAAAAAATTGTTTTAAACTGTTTTTGGATGTGCAGGACATTAGGATAGGAAACACAATTCCAAGAGGTGTTTGTGTTCTAAACCAGCATTATGGTGTCCAGAAGAACCACCAACTTCTCAGAACTTCTGAAGCATTAAAAATTATGGAGGCTGTGTATTCTACTGGTGTAATTTTTGTTATTTTGATATTAATTATAATCATTTTAACAAATTTAGAAATGTGTTGTGTTTGGTCACTTGTGCAACCTATTGACATCACTCCTTTGCCCTGTGGGTTAGGAGTTGTGGTTGCTGTTTACTTTGTGCTCTAGGCAGTTTGAGTTCCAGGGGACCCACTGGTGTGCTGATAGCTCACTTCAGTAGCCTCCAAGTGTGTGTGTGTAAAGCATTCATTTTACATTAGTCAAGCCTGTGAAGTTACCCTGGAAATGCATTTAAATTATTAATACATGACAGAAATCTGCTCTCCCTTTTGATAGTCTGTTCATGTACATACCAACACATACCAGATCTTGCTTAGAGCACAGGGCTGGATCAGATGTCTTCCAGACGTGACTTTCAGCTCAAATTACCCTGTGATTTTTCATACAGATGAGCAGAGGATAAGGGATAACAGTGATGGTGATCCATGACAGAAAGATCAATGATACTAAATTAATTCCTGTGGAGGAAAAATGTAGCAATAAGGAAGAAGGGTGGAAAGGTTGTACAGACAGGATCAGCTTCTTGCTCTGCCACCACCTTTGCAAATTGTAGACACTGATTGCAAATAAAGCAGCTGGTCTGTAGAAATGAGCTGCAGTATGAGTTGCATTAAGCTAACCCTGCAGTGTAGAATCCTGCCGAGGAAGGAGATCTCTGCTCTCAGCAGGTCTCTGCCTTCCCCTTCATGATGAAATGGTGCTTGTGTGCTGAAGCACACCAGAATTGATCTGCCACAAGGCTGATAAGCTGTCACAGAGTGTTGTGATCTGTGGTGCAGTGGAAATGAGGAGGTGAAGAGCTGCTGGAGGCCCTGGTCAGGCACAGCTGTAACTCAGCCCAGGCTGTGCCAGCACCTTGTTTTGGTGCTCCTGTTCCTTGCTTGGGTGCTCTGCTCAGAAGCAAGGGAAGCTTACAGTGTGGCAGGTCCTGGCTGCAAAAATTCCTTCTGAATTCCAGTTCAGCTGACAGGACTATTTGGGGGGAGGAGGGGGAGTGAAGGAAGCAGGGCAGGAAGCAATTCTTAACTCTCCAGTCCTTACTGTTTCTCTGTCAAGGCACATCTAATACTATATTCATCTTCTTTTCCAAGGCCAGTGCTAATTGACCAGCCCAATGGTGGCAGTCTTCCCTCACTGCTTAGATTTATTTTTGTATGATTCACAGAAGATTTAAACAAATTATTGGCTCTGTGAGAAAAATTACAGCTCCTGGAATTGTATGGTTTATGCTCCAGCTCTCCATGAGGCAATGTTTGTGCAGAGAAAAAGTTTCTCAACAAAATGCATAGCAGTGCAATTCTAAGTATCTTGCACATACTGAAAATAATAGTTCTAGGACCTGTGGTTCTATCTGGCAGCTAACTTTTTATTGATTAACCTGATTCCTGTCTGCTGAAAGATTTCATGATGTTCTGGATACCTGGGAAGCTTCAAACAAGTGTAGAGTCTTGATGCTGATGAGAAACACGATTGTTACAGAAGGGTTTTTGCCAAAACTTGTCATGTCTCATGTATATACTCCTAAGAAGTGTGGTGCTGGTGCCCCAGTCCTTTAGGTGATATCTGCTTTATTTTTGAGTTAGGTTGATTATCTGCTTTATTTTGGGGTTGGGTTGGCTATCATGAATGATGCAGGAACAGCAGACTTGGTGTGATATTGTTCTAATGCAGGCTGATACCTCAGTTCATGGCCTCAGATGGATAAATAACATTCCTATGAAGCACAATGTGGAATTCTGCTGTAGAAGGGAAAAGCACTGAGGCTTTCAGATGACATAAGGGCAACATTTTCCTATCACTGCTAGTGGTTAGGGCTTGGAAATGAGCTCTTAACCCTGGACAGACTGAATTTTTCACTTCCATTGGGGTAAGGTGAGAGCCTTTAAACTGGCCAATGGCAAGGCTTTAGACAAGTACTTGGGAGTGTGTGTGCAGAAATGACTGTCTTGCACGCTGCCCTCGACAAGTGGCAGGACAAATTCTCCTTGGTTTTGGGAAGAAAAGTCCATAAATGGCTGTATGATTTCTGCAAGCTTCATCTAGGTTAGTATTTTGCAAATGATGAGATGTTGACCCTTTTACGAGTAGATTTTGCAGTCCTTTTTTGTTTTCCTGACATAGCTGTGCAAAGACCTTGGAAAGGTAGGAAATGCAGCAGTATTTCTTGTCTTGGCCTTAGCTAGGAATCTGAGGCTGTCTAGTGAAAGTGAAGAGTTGTAGAAATCACCTTCATTAGTGTGATGACCAAAGAGCAAACTTAGTGTTTGTTTTTGCAGAAGTAAATTATTTTCTGCCTTACATTAGTGAGTGTGAGGTGGTGCATAGTTTGCAGTTAATAGAGCACAATCAGTGGAACAGGTTGGAAACATAAATCAGAGATAGTAACAGATTGTGCCTCACCCTGACACAAGATACAGCAAGCAGAGTGCCTGGGCTCCAGCTCAGAGCCCTCCTGGCTCCTGGGACTTGGACAGGGTTGGTGCTGCTTCTGCTGCCTCCCTGGTGTGCCCTGTGAACAAATTCAGGGTATGCAAAACCAGACTGTTCCCCCTTGGTTATTTAAGCTGGGAAATGGGAGTGGGCCATTTTGTCTCATGGAATGTGACCATTTGCTTATTCCATAGTTATGTGTGGCTTAGACACCTATGCTTGGAATAGATGATGCTGTCAGACCAAAAATGGTTTTTCTGCTCATGGCTTTCTCCTTATACATAGGAAGATGAATGGGAGTCATTGCTAACTTGCCATGTCCTTGAGTTTCTGTTATGGAGACTTTACTACAAAGATTACAGAGGAAATTTTATTCCAGCCTTAGCAGATTTAAAGGCTGTACACTGACTTTAAGTTCAATATCAATGTGTGAAGAAAATTCTAAATATACTTCTCTGTGCTTTGGTTTAAATGAACTTATCCATGTGTTTTTGTTGTTTTTAGCTTCTTCAGCAGCTGAAGCGATTAATATGTGACCTCTGCAGATTATATAATCTTCCTCAGCATCCAGATGTTGAAATGTTAGATCAGCCATTGCCAGCTGGACAGGTAAATCAAAAAGCTGGGGACACCTTCTTATGCCAATAAAGGAGTTGGGTTTTTAACTCCAAGAAACAAGATAATGGGAAAGATTGAACCTTGTGTAAACCAGAACTGAGATATGAAGCACTTTCGGATTATGGTGTCTTCAATCTGAATTTTATTTGCAAAATCCATTTAATAGTGGTATGATCATATTACACAATTCCCTTTGAAGTCTCTGTATCACTGCAAGGTGTGTATGTGACACCAGTGCTGTCAAGTTTAATTCCCTCCTAAACACTATTCAAGCCAATCTCTGTGCACTTGGAGTGCTTCCCAAAGTTACTTTTTCTGAAATATTTGGCTCTTTGTTGAAGAGTATGTGTTTCACAGTATGCACTTGGATGAACTACTGTTGATGTTTTCCTTCTTCAGTGCCTTGCAGAGACATGGGATATCCAGGCCATATGTTACTTTGGGTAGGGAGGTGCTTTGCTTATTTCTTGTGCACTTGAAAAATTAAGAATTGTGAAGGCCTGAGGTAGTCTTCTTAGCCAAAATGTTTTGTATTGTGTTGAAAACAGAACTGGTAACTGACAGTAGCTGTTCTTTTCTGTTTTTTAATAAGATTATGGGATCTTCTTTTCTTTGTACACATTAAGATGACATGATTGCTAAAATACTCCTTTAGAGTAACAGATGCTTTCCTGAGGTGACAGTGCTATAGTAATGACAAATGACTTGCTTAATTTTTGGTCACATGCCAAATTGTAATCCTATAGGTCCCTTCTCTGAGCCACCCCCTCAGCAGTGCAGCTGTAAGGCAATGGGCTGTGCTGCTGGGGTGTAGCTGTGTGAAGGGTCTCACATGTGCTGTGGAACTCAAAACAAGCTCATGGAAAGTGAGTCTGAGTCTGACCCAAGACTCATCTGGTCCCATAGATTGTCTAGAGCAGTGTCATTACTACTTTACCAGAGGAAGAGTGAGCAGAGAACAAGCATATCAGAATACTCCTGAGTATTTCTGCAGCTCACAGTTCCTGAGCTTGGAGTGGTATCCTGAAAGAGAGTCATAAAAATTAATTGTATTGTGTTGATTTTTCCTCAAACAGGCTAATAGCAATGGCTACATGATGATACTAGTGGCTGCATGGAAGTTCCAGGTAGTGAGAAAAAGAATCCATTAAGTTCTAGAGGTCTAAAGTTCATTGAGTTTTTTTCTTTCTAGGGGTGTAGCTTGTAGATGGATTCTGCTCAGAGCCATGATTTGATTTCTTGCTTAAGGGATGGTGGGTTGTAACCCACTTGATGTTTGTTGCATTTGACAGTGTTTCAGAATAGGATGTTCCTTATCTGAATTTAAAGCTTCTACTTAAAACTTAATTGGAATTAATTGAGACATTCTATTAATTTTGCTTCGTGAAAAAGTTTCTTCACTGTCATACACCAGGAAAGCATCTTTATGCAGCTTACCCTTATCTGCAAAGGACTGAAGTTTGACATGTCACTTTTGCATTTACTGCTTCTCTTTGAGAGTAGACTTGGTGATTTTGAAAGCAAAAAGTGTATGCAAAATTTATGCAGAACTTTCATTGTTGTATTGCAGAATGGAACAACAGAAGAAGTTACATCAGAGGAGGAGGAAGAAGATGATATGGGTGAAGTATGTCTATAAATGAGATTGTTGTCCTAATCTAGTAGAATTTTGTCATTTTGCTCTGCAATGTCTGGCTAATAATTAAATCAAACTGTAGCATGTAACCTCCCTGGAGTTCAACAGAAAAGATAATTAAAATTTGGATGTTTACCTGAATGTCAGCTTTCCCTTCAACCAGAAACCTAGTGAAATTTTCTTCTTAAACCTAGATCTCAGCTGTGAGGTACTTGGATACAGAGAATTGGACATCTGTTTGTGCTTTAGTCAAACAATACATAACATTGTGTGCCAAATCAGTAAGTTTTTGCATTGTTAACTCCTATTTCAAGCAGCATGTGAACTGGCTCTGATATAGTTGGAAGTGCCTCCCAAACTAAAGCAGACTTGCTAAGAGTAAATCAGTTTGCTGACTCATTGAATGGGTGAGCAGGTTTTTGACTGTAATAAATTGAAGGGACTGGAAGGACATTGAAGCAGACACACTAAACTTTAATGTCCATGTCTGGCAACACGGGGCTCTCTTTATTGAGCTTTTTAGTTGTAAGAATCACCCTTTTTGCTTGCATCTGCTACATGTTAGAATAGCTCCAAGATTCTTGCTTTCTACACTACTATAGACTGCCTTATTATAGTAGAACTGTTCTGACTACTTCAGATTTAGATTTTCAATTGAGGTTTAGTAAGAATGAACAACTCTCTCTGAATAAATGATCTTCCTATAGAAAATATCAATGCTACCAAGTTCTTAGATTAATTTGTAGCAGCCTTTCTTATGCCATATTTAGCCTGATCCAGACTACATTTGCTGGAGTTGGTGTTTCTGTAAAGGCGCTGTGTCCCATGTCCTGCTGGCACAAGGCTCTGATTGCTTGCAGACTGCTAGAGTAGCCTTTTGCATTCTGTTTGGGTTACTTTGTAAAAAAGAGAAGTGATCTGTCGTCATTTATCAGCTGTCAGGGGGCATTGTGCATGGCAGTGATATCTGTAACCTGTAATCTAGTCCCAGTTCTACATGGAGAAGCAGTTTTCAGTTCCTCAGCTCTGTCATTGGAGAAATATGAGCATTTTGAAGAATACTCAGTCTGAAGTCTGTTACAGCTGAAGGAAACAGTGTTGTCAGATGCACCAGGTGTATTTCTTGTTACATAGGACATCCTTGAGTGTGGGTTTTCCTGCATGCAAACTGATGGTGCATGGAGAGCAGCCCCAGGTGTGCCAGAGCTCTGCACACTGGAGTGTATCTGGTGGTTGTGTAACCAAGATCTGCTGGTGTGGCTGCCGCAGTGCTTCCTTTTCTGTGTCAAGGTGTTTACATGCTTCCCCTCCTCTCCACAGGCAGCATTTGAATCACCTTCAGACAGTTGTCTGAAGCTCAGGGTGCTTCTCTGCCACAAAGATAAGCCCATCTCAGGATACAGAGTGGAGGGGTTTTAGTGCCTTGGTCTGGAACATAGAACTGAAGTGTTGGCTTGGGTGATCAGAATGTTTCACCACAGAATTTTGTCTTATGTCCTGATTCCAAAATTACTGCATCTAATCTCTAGCTGAAATGTTAGCCTTGAATAAAGTACACATAGTTTTCTAATATTTAACTTTCTTGAAGGGTTGCTGTAGCCCTGCCAGATAGGTTAAGCACAGCTTGTGAGAAGTGCAGTATAGTAGGATTCTAATTTCAGAAGGGCCTTTTAGAAATATCTTGGAGCCACCTTACCTTGGGATACTTTTGGATTCTCTAGTCCAGTTTGCTGCCTACTTCAGTGAGCTAATTCTCTACAGTCTTATCTTCTTGCAGAGATAGTACTTGTTTCTGTGACCAGAAACATGTTGTGAATTTGGGTTTCATTTGTATTATGAAGGTTCCCTATACTTCCAGTGGTTATGTTGGCTGAGGGTGAAGTTAGAACAAACCAAAAATGGCATCCAACAATCACAAATCCATAGTGCTGTGCAGTATGTGAGTGTATCCCACATGCCTTTGGAGAGGGTTTCATTGAATGAAGAGCACAGGACAGTTATTTACAATTAACTTCTCTCTCTCTCTCTCTCTCGTAGGACATTGAAGATCTGGATCACTATGATATGAAGGAGGAGGAACCAGTTGATGGGAAGAAATCTGAGGATGAAGGCATTGAAAAAGAGAACCTTGCAATCTTAGAAAAAATCAGAAAAAATCAAAGGCAAGATCACTTAAATGTGAGTTAATGATTCCATGCTTTGTCTTTGCAATACTTCTGACTTTAAACAGAGGTGGTTTTCTGCAAAGAAAGCCCACTCCTGTACACCTAGACATAAATTAACCTGTAGCTGACTTTACCTGCTCATCTCCAGAGGTATCCATGAGTTATCCCTCTATTTCTTGCTTGGTGCCTTTGTTGCAAGCATTAGTTTTCCTTGCAGAATCAGCAGAATGCCTCCAGGCTTTGAGCTTGACTTTTGTTGCTGAACCCTTATTTAAGTAAAAAAACTAAAGCCATAATTAAAATTGCCTGTGTTAAAAGTCATGGGTGACTTAAAATACTTGGCAAACCTGTGCTTAAATCCATTTTATGCATGAGTTTATTTTTCAGTAATAGCTGTGCCACCTGGAAGTTACTGAAGGGTGGTGGATTGTTGTGCAGGTTTTTTATTGCCATGCATAAAGTAAAGGGCCTTCAGCAGCTCTGCAGCCTTGCTGTCAGTTTTCTGAGTGATCTTACCAGCAGGCAGTTGTAGAAAAAGTTCTTGTTCTCCAGAGGCTTAGAAATGTTCTGTCCCAAGTGCCAGGCTCCAGAGAGGCTTCTGCTTCTCAGAGGTGCATGTAGGAGGGTGTGATGATGTCATACAGCCTTAATTCTGTTTACCCTGACTCCCAAAGAAATCAAAGCTTTTGTTTCATAGAAGCTTAAAAGGTATAAACCATGAAATTTAATACTTCTGTTTATGATCTGCTCCATCCACAGGATTTTAAAATTTTAACACCTAAACCTGATTGGCATTTCAGGGTTTGAAAGCAGGTAAACATAAGGTCCCAAACTGCTTTGGCTGTATAATCAAGTCCTGTTCTGAGACTTGAGTAACCATAAGCACAACAGTCACTTACTGGTTTTGTTTAAACTTGAATGTTCACAGTTTGAGACGATGCCTAGTGAGGTTTTGTGTGTTTCTGTGGGTATAACTCAAGCTCCTAATAGTAAGGAGTCTTTAATTGTTAAAGAAAATTTAACCTCTTGCAGCCTGAAAGGCATGGCCTGCTTTACAATCATGTAAAATATGGTAGAACAGAAGAAAAGTTTTTGTGGTGTCAGCATTCTTCCTTGGTGCAGAAAGCCTCTTAAAACTCCAGATTTTTTTTTGCTATCTATTCTTTTCCTATTTGGCCAATACTGCCTTTCCTTTTGCTTTTTCCCTCCACATTTAGTGGAGCTGAAATGAACACTGCTGATTTTCTGTTTGACAACAGCAGATTCAACTTACATAATAGCTGTTTCTCATGCCAGGACACTCTGGTTGATGCTGGTGCATAAACAAGGTCAGCTGAGTGCAGGGAACAGGGTATTCAACTGCTGCTGAGGAACTGTGGTATTTTTGTGGGTCACCAGAAATAGCTGTGCTGCTGAAATAATTTCTCCAAGGACTTGTGGAAGTTTACTCCTAGGTGCTGGAGAACCAAAAGCTGTAGCTGTGCTACTGACCTAGGAAAGAGCTGTCCCAGTAGCACTTTATTGGTCCTCCATGCTGCCAGACCAGGGGGCTTCTGATAGAATGTGTTAACCATGCTGTAAGAGCAGTTATTTGCTGAGTGTCCTAACACAAAGCAAAATTTCAATCTGTACAGCCCTCACAACTGGGTTTCTTAGAGGACACTGAGTTTCACAAACCTGAATGCAGTGGCTAAATTGGTCTGGTTTTTTAACCCTTTTGGGGTACTTTGTTTCCTCAGCAGAGGCCAGTAAAACAAACCCATGCCATTTACATGCTGCTTGTTGGAAATGGGAATGTACAGCATAAAACAGGGCTTTGACTGGTGCCCAGTGCAGCCAGAAGACTTTTCATTTCCTTTCCATGTTCTTTGGCCCAGATCCACGGGCTGTCCTCGCTCCCCTTGGCTGCAGTGCAGGCTGGAGCTCAAGGCTCCTTCATGGGAAAGCAGTGCATGCGCTGCCACTGTCATTTATTCCTGATAGGTTAAAGACATTTTGCTGCTTCTCAAGATGTTGTCCTAGGAGTTTTTATGGTTTATGTGTGTTGTACAAGTTAAGAATGTGTATTTACTAATTTTGTAAATGAGTTCTGTCTTTGGCAGTATCCTTAATCCTATTCTTCTTGCTAGCATCAGGAAATAAATTTGGCTTTTGGTACAGTATGTAACTTGGAGCAAGAATTAATCCTCCTCTTAACATTGTAATAACTTTAAAGAACCACTTGCTTACCTGTAGTTAAAATAGGTCTTTGAACTGGAATCATTAACTTCAAATATTTAACAACTTGCTGCTGCTTGCTTTTCAGAGGTCTCTCCCCACATAGTCATTTCAGAGACTAATGCCTTTCTTATTTAGATAATGCTATTAGCTTTTCCTGTTTCATGCTGAGGAGTTTAAGCACTTCTCTTCAAAAGTCTCCAATGTCTGTACTTTCATCTTCAGATTTTATGAAATCTGAGGTGTCATTTCTATTTTTAGTCTAATCCTTGAAGGAAGTATGAAACTACTTGAACTTCTAGGAATGATTGTGCTTCTGCTCAAAAATGGAGAAAGTTCAGTAACAAATGGAACTTATGTTCTTTAGCTCTTTTTGGGTTACTTTAGATTTCAGTTTATTATCTTGGTGGAGTTTACATGTTTTGTTTCAGCAAGTGATTTTTAGTCTTGTGGCTAAATCTCCTGAAATTTATTGAGTGAAGAGGTTTCCTGTTGCATTCTGATGTGTTCACAGTATTTTTCTGATCAGGCAGAAAACAATCAGATCTTTGGATAAAAAACTGCAGTGAACTGCACCTCCTATCCCGTATAACTTGGGGGGAGAGCAGGCTGTGGGTGCATTTTGAGGGTTGGAAGGGGAAAAGAAACCCCTGATGTCTCTGTGCCCTTAGTTAGTACAGCAGGGCAATGGCCAGTGCTGGTCCCACTGCCCCACGAGGTTCCTGTTTCCAACAGTGGCTCATCCTTGGGGGGAGAGTTTGAGAGCAGGACAGGCTTGTAGTGGTGCATCTTGTGAATATTTTTCATGTCCAGCAGTTTTGGCTGTGAGAATTCCTGCATTCCTCCAGGTATTTCTGTTATGTGCAGCTCTCAGCAGCTGGCATGTTGTCACATAGATGTTTGCCTCTTGCAGCAGGGATTTCTCCAGCTTACCTGCTCATTGCTCTGGAGAGCCACAACGTGGTACAGGATGGGATGATTGAGATTTTTTGTGCCTATTTGATTACTTATTAGGAAAAAAAGTCACTTGGGTCTGGTCCTGCAGCTCATTTAACTACTTCAGATAAAATGGCTTTGCCTTCCTGCTCTTGGTATCAGCCCCATGTGACAGATACCCATCAGATCCCATGATTGACCACTTATGTCTGAAGCAGTTGCAACTATAAATCTTACTGTCACAATTTGAGAAATGGGAACTTTATCTCCCTTGGAGTGTCAAGTCCCACTTTTCCAGAAGGATACTGTTATTTATATCTGGGTTCAGTCTTTGAAATTATAACTTACGTGTACTGAGTTATGGAAAAAGTTTTTAATTTTAGTATCACTGTAGTCAAAACTGACCTCAATGCTGTGTATGGTGCAGTGGTGGGATGCAAGTTGTGCTCTCTTCTAAACTGCACTTTACAGTGGCTCCAAAGCCCACAAGTGACACCAGAATGAAGACGTGCTTCAGAGCACTGGTGTTTGCCATTAGGCTTACCATCAGGTTTAGCTGTTACCTTCCTCTTCAAGTTCCTCCAAGGGTAGTTCAGAGCACATAAAATAAGCCCCTGTGCTAAACTCCTTAAGTTAAGCTTGCTATCCTCTTTCTCCTGATTGTAGATGACTGGTTTACAGTCCATCGATTCTTTAGAGCAGCAAGTGTAACTATGTTTAGTGCTGCTATATAAGGAGTGAGCAGCCCAGCCAGAAACCCCTGGGGGAAAAAGGGTGAAGCCAAAGACAAAGTGTGTTGAGGCTTGCTTACACACTACAGCTATCTCCTTTAATACCACCTCATTTATCAGCTGTTATAGTGGAAGTCAGGGGGATGTGGGTGTGTTAAGCTTTGGTTTTTAAATGTCTCAAGTACAGAAGATACTTAAATTTTCATTTGCCAAGATGAACTTCTAACATTATAGAAATTTAGTAGTTTAATTGGATGGAAATAGAGATGCAATGAGAGAGGTAGTTTTCCACAGGATGTCTTTGACCATCTAACTTGTTCTTAAATTGCCTATATTTATAGGTTGACAATCTGTGGAAAGTGTATGAAAATTCCTTCTTTTAGTAAGAAATGCAGTGGAAGGGGCAAGGATCTGCACAGCTCTGCTCAGAAGACAACCAAAGTCTTGACACTTGTCTATGAAATGTCTTTCCTCCAGACTCCACCTATTGATGAGTCCTAATCTTAATGCTCACAAAGCACAGCAACTATACAAAGAGTGGTGATTAACACTGCTGTGTTAACTGGTTAAGTGTAATGCTTCATTTTTCAGCTAATCTGTAAATAGTTGGCATAAATAGTAGTAATATACAGATATTGCAAATAAACAACCTTTTTCCATAAATTTTGAGAAATCCCTTCTTTGTCTGATACTGCTCTATAGAGAGGAGCACAGTAAGTAGAGAAATTACTTGTCTGAAGCCTTGTTTGTATGTAGCTTTTGTTTAATCAGATGAAAGGAGTTGCCTGTTATTTGCATGTTTAATTACAAGGTTCATCCTTCATACCGGTCTGTTAAGAAAAACTAGTGGAATTTCAGAAATCTGCATAATTAAATCAAAGGTGTATGAAAATGAATAGCCTTGAAAGAAAAGTCTAAGTGTATTATTTGGTACTATTAGACAGAGAAGACAGAGGACTATGTGGAGGCTTTACCATCAAGTAACTGTTACTGATACTTAATTTTTATTAAGGAGTAATTTGTTCCTACAATTAAGACATTGGAGAATATAAAACATCACTGTGGACTTGAGGCAAACAGGGAGGATGTTTTGGGTATGAGGTAATGGTCACAGCTGCTTCATATTCTTCCAGAAATAGTTTTGACACTTGTGTCCAAAAAGGATATGTTTATAGGTGTTCATAGTGTCTGGAAGGAAACTGAAAAAATAAGAATCTTTGAATTTTTAGATGGAGTAAAAAAGCAGCCTCATCAATTTACTTATTTAGTACTTGATGAGACAGGCTGAATTATCCTAGGTGGGTCTTTTTTATTTGGTAGTGGGGCAGTTTTATTTTTTGTCATGGTTTCTTCCCCCCAGCCATGCTGATGAGCTCCATATGATAGCCTGTATTTCAGTGGCAGTGACTGAAGAGCAGGAGCAGAAGGGAACTGCCAAGGTCCAATGGAATAATCTGCCTTTGGGAAACAGACTGATGGTGAAAGCCCAAGTGTCACAGGGTCAGGGTTTGGGGTGGTAACTACCTTAGCTCTTTTGGAGTCCTTGTTCCTATTCTGTATTTTAAATCTTATAATGCTAACTTTTATCTCTCTGCTTTTCAAAACTCTTGAACCTAAAGTGGTATTTTGGGTGGGATAAGCAGAGTAATCACATAACATATAGGAAAATTGATTTGAGTTTTTCTCTCACTTTGAGGTGCTGAGCAGTACAGAACTGAGCTCTAAAAGAAGAGAAGAGATTTTGCCATAGTTGCATAAATCACAAGAACTATGACAAGTCACAAGAAATATTTTGTATTTTAAGGTTTACATACCTTTGTCTTCCTCTGTGTAGATGTTGATTTTTTTCACTCAATTGCAATAAGTATTGCTTATGTTCCACGTTTTCTAAATTCACTGCTTGGTCTTATTCCTCAGGAAGCTGCTGTTCTAGAGTGGGTGTTTACCCCTTTTTCAATGACCAAATAAAAATATACCTCTGAGAAAGCAATAATACCTTATGTGTAGAAGCTCACTCTTAGGATTGGGCTTACTTTTCTTCTCAGTGTGTAAAAGCAGGATGTAAAATTAAATATTTCACTCTGAGATGTACTGTGCATCCATCTTGGAAATTAAAATGCCAAAGATTTAGCTCCTTTACAGAAATATACCTGTTGTACCTTGATTAAAAGTTTGTATCACCTGTAGCATTTAGTAGTATATATTAATGTTCTTTAGAGGGAGGGCCTTGTTTCTTTGGGATAGACTTTGCTCACCAGAATATTTACCTTTTCAGAAACCCAGTTCTCGTACAGAAATTAATATATTGTTAATACCTTCTAGTTAGTAATGTGAAGTTGTTTGTAAATATTACTTTTCACTTATTTGGAGTCTTTTTTGTTTGTTTCAGGGTGCAGTCTCTGGGTCAGTTCAGGCTTCAGATCGACTTATGAAAGAACTCAGGGATATATATAGATCACAGAGTTATAAAACAGGTAAATGCCTCAGATTTCCCTTTTTGAAATATACTTTAAATGAATTCTCTTGGGAAATACTTGCTGCTAACTTCTCTGTGTTTTGTTGTCCTGTGTTTGTATATAAGTGCATGTTTGTGTGTGCACATATGTAAAAATACATAGATACATCATGTATACTCTTATTACATAAAGTGGTTTATTTGTGGAGAAAAGTCAGAACATCTATTCCTTGCAATAATGATGTGAGTTACAGTGGAAAACAAGCTTGTATTTTAAATTAGAGTAATGAGCAGTGATTATCTTGAGGTAGTGGATGGCTGTTTCATTTATTCCTTATAGGAGCTGTAGCTAAAGTAGCTCAGCAAAGGATTCACAATTTGAATTGCCTGAGTGTTACTGTATGAGAAATAGAAATTACATGGATTTTGGGAAAGTTGTATTCCTCTAGGTCTGCCAAATAGACAACTCCATCACTGCAGCCAGGTGTCAGACCCTGGTGCAGGCCAGGGTGAGAGCAGGAGGAATGCCTAATTAGGGAGTCAGTATAAACTTAAATACATTTTCACTTTTCTGGACTTGTGTTCATATTTATTTCTAGTGGACTTAAACCTCACTTGACGATGCCATTTTAATCATGTGTGAAAGAACAGAGGTGAGGAGACAATAGGTTC
Source organism: Zonotrichia leucophrys gambelii (assembly GCF_028769735.1). Taxonomy (NCBI): domain Eukaryota; kingdom Metazoa; phylum Chordata; class Aves; order Passeriformes; family Passerellidae; genus Zonotrichia; species Zonotrichia leucophrys. Next base: position 4,705,156 of record NC_088180.1, on the reverse strand, counting down.
CTGTTTTGATTTGTCGTATTTAACTTTTAGGTCAATTGTTTCATGTGTGGAAGTGCTGGGGACAGTGGTAAAATGTCAGGGGTATAAATTTGATGAGGTGACCTAGTGTTGATCTAATGCAGCTCCCTTTGGCTCCTCACCCTGCAGCTGAGTGCTTGCCAGTGTGCCCCAGTGACCCCCCGTGTGGCAAGGAATGGGTTGGTGTGTCTAGGGAGGAGGAAGCAGATCTGTGTGAAGTCAAGGGGGATGCTTTACTGCCTGTTTTGACCTTCAGGGTTTGTTTTGGTGGTCAGAGCTAAGGCTGTAACAGCGCTGTGGGGTGCTCAGGCACGTGTGGTACCCCTGGGGTCAGCCAGGGGCCCCTGGCCAGCTGTGGTTTGAGGGGAGGGTTAGGCTCTCTAATAATGCCATTTCTTGGCTTTAGATAAACAAGTCTTAATGAATTGCAAAAGACTGATCTTCATGTAGAAAGCGTACTCTGAATTATGAGGAAGAGCAAGTCTTGCTAAACATGACAGAAAGATGAGGTTCTAAAGGGTGAGAGCAGTGCCTTAGAGCTTATGACTTTGGAAATATGTAAAAACACTGCAGCTGGATGCCTCATGTAGATCTCTAAAATATGGTGATGAAGTAGTGTCAAGTGGAGGTTGACACTACAAAGATGATGGCAATTCTGCTTTGAAACACAGTCCTACTGACACATTTATTACATTGTGCCAGTAAATTGATGCTGTTTGTTATAAAACTTGCCTGGATTCATTCCTTATGGTTTCATTTATTCTTCAACCTTGAGTAAATTTATGTTCTTAGTTCTTCTCCTTTGCATAAAACTCCTGCTTTCATAGGCTTGTTCTGCCTTTTGTTAGGTAACTGTCACCACATGCACAGGCTGTGGCAGTAATTGGTTTTTTTAATGTCAGTTTTGTTAGAGTACTTGTCCCGTGGTCCATTTTACCCTAAATTTAATTTCTTCCTACTAATGCACAAAGGGAACCATTGTGAAACTCCCAGGTTCTTGTAACTGTTGCAAGGTAATTTAATGCTGTTTTCATTTCTTTGTGAGACAAGCCAGAAGGGCTAAGGCTGATTTTTAGTTAGGTAAGGATCACTTTATTTAGTTTTCATGAGGTTACATGTTTTTAGGACTGACTGTAGAACACTGGGAGTTCTGAAGTCAATAATACTTGTAGTAATAGTATTTTAATTTTTTTTCTTCTCTTGGACTGTGTTATAAAAAGAGTACTATTTAAAGACAGTGGCTTCAACTCTAGCTGTACATTCAAGGTAGTATCTATTTTAGAAATTAATTTCCTTTATCAAATGAAGCAGTGCTGCTGGAGTTCAAGCAAAAGATTACAAACTTGCTCTCAACAGCACAGTTGCTTATCTACCTGGGAAATCTAGGGGAAGAATTGCCCTTAAAGAAACAGAAAATAATTTTCTTATGAGCTGACAGAAGCAAAAAATACTCCAGAAAATTAAGATACTCTGTTGTGAATTAGTTTCATTAGCCTGTTCAGATAATGGGAGCCACAAGTCCTGTAAAACAAGATTATCTCATTTCCACATATCAGATTGGAGATTCACAAACGACTTAATGTAATTTAAGGGATTGAGAAGGGAGGGCAAGAAACAAAGAATTTGGGGACATGAAATGAAATCTTTTCTGGTTGTATCTTTAGCATCTGTTTTATTCAGATATAGTTCTTATGGACTTCAATTCCCTGGTTTTATCCAAAGACTGTGTGGGATTTACTTCTTGATATAGTAATGTTGCTCTAAGTAAGATGTTGCCTCTGTTTTGAAAAGAATTTTCTATCTACATTTCAATTTCTTACTCTTTTGCTTGCTTCACGGTTCCATGAGTTTCTTTTTACTTGATCACCTCTTTTACTTGATCACTTTTGAGTAATAAAAACCCTACCCCACCTTGTATTTAAGCAAGAGGAACCTACCTTGATTCCTTTCCTAAATTAAGGACTGCTCCTTAATTTAAAACTGCTGTTAGTAAGTGAAATTATTTTTGACAGCAACCTTTTCCCTCTCACTGTCAAAATTACAAAAAACCCACATGAATTACTTCCAAGTAGCATCCCCTTGATTATTCAGAAAACCCCAAACACCCTCCCTCAGCTTTGGATGGTGTTAAGTAGCTTTTGTATCAAGATCTGGAGCCCCCTTGCTGCTGCCCCTGAGGACACAGACGCTGTTTGGCTCAGAACTCGCTGCCTGGGGCTGCTGCAGTGTCTTGCACTGGTGTTGTGTCTCTGAGCACCCTCCTGCAGCTGCTGCCTTAGATGCAGCACAGCCCTTGGGGTACAGCTCTTCCTGCTGGGGAGGCTGGCAGCGTCTGGGCCTTGCAGCTGGGCTGGGACAGGAGCTGTGGCTGAGAACAGGAGGCTCAGGGTGGTGGGAGGAGTGCAGGAGTGGGGCTGAGGGCTTAGGGAGTGAATAAAGGGATGGAAGGTTGGCAGGGTCTCCAGCTTGTCAGAGTGACCCTGAGAAAAGTTGCAAAGTCTCTTTTCCCAGCCCAGCAGTTGAAGAAGGAGTCAGAGCTCTTCATTTCTTGGTCTCGAGGTTGTTTATTGTATCTTATCTATAAAATTCTTTCTCCTGTCCTGCTGAGGTCAGCTCAGCAAGACAGTCAGAGGCACTCTGCCTGCCCCCCAGGGCAGTGTTATCTTTTTATACTAAAAACTACATGTACAATATTTACAATTTCTTTCCAATACCTATCACCTATGTTAGACAGTGAGCTTCTACTCTAAACCAGTCTGTAAGTGCCAACATCACAGCAGAAGATGGAAGCCAAGAAGAAGAAGGAGAAAGGCTGGACACACCCAGTTCCCTCCATCTTGCCTCCTGAACCCCCATTCTAGAAACCCCAAAATCTACTTTTCCACCCCATGATAACTTCACTATTATTCTACCTAAACTGTTGTGGCTTGCTGACCTTCATATAAGGTTGGTAATTTGCTCCACGGGTCATAATCAAACCCACAGGTGTTTTGGGCTCTGTGCCAGGGTCTCTGAGCCCCCTGGCAGGGGTCCTGGACAGCCAGAGGGATGTTCTGGGTTCCCACAGAAGGTCTCTTGTGATCTTCCATTGTTAAGCACAGTGTCAGGAGCCTTACTGTAACTTACTGCCTTCTCTGTAAAAAGTATTGTTTGCTCCCACTTGGATGCAGGTGGAAGAAAATATTCTGGATACAACAGTGGAATAGATTTGTCATTAATGGGAGTTGACAATGAGCAGAGTTCTGAATATCGACTCTTTTGTTATTACATCAGAGCAGTACAAATTGAAATTCTTAGAGTTTGTGACTTACACTAAGGTCAGTTCAGAAAATAGTGTCCTTGGATCTGGGGAATTGGAAAAATGCCTTAATAGCTCCTTTGGTTGCTCCTCAAAGACAGATGCCACGTCCCTGAAGTAGCTACTGATTAAAAGGGACATGGATAGCATAGTGAGCATGTGTTCAGGCCTACATTGTTATTCTAGACATAGAAAAATTAGAAATTGTGCTCTTGGCTGCAGTACCCACTTGTTAGTGGCTCTCAGAAAGGAGAACCAAGCATGGGTGCTTTAACCTGTGTGCCAAGTTTTGAAATGCTTTAGAAATTATGGTGTCTGGACAGCTTGAAATGTCACATGTACTCCAAGTACTAATGCTTATAAGCTTCAACTGTAAGAGTATTTTTATGCTAGAATAATAAAACTCAGAAATTAATGTCCCCCATTCCTTGGGAAGAATGTGGTGACTGTAATCTGGTGGCTGTATTGCCTTCAGAAATTCTAGGCAAGTTCCTGATTAGTATATGGCTTCCAAATAATTAGGTCAGTAACAAGGATGCTGTTAAATATTAGGCCAGTTTAATAGTTTAATAAACAAGTTTAATAATAGTGAGTTAGTCTATATGCATGAATATTCTGTGAAAGAGGAGGTTTCATTTCTGCACATGACTGATACCATGCTCTAAATCTTGCTGGGTGGTTAAAGATTTATTGCTTTTTCCAGAGCTGCTTGTGAATTTATGCAGAGAGGAAGCTTTGAATATACAAGAAAATGGCAGATAATTTCCATCCTTCCCTGGGAAATGAATTGCACAACTGTTGTTTAACATGCTTAAAACAAACAGGGCACTGAAAGTCACCAGTTGGCTCCCACAGACCATTCCATTCTTTAGGTGCATCTTTCTGGCTTCCTCAGTCAGCTGTTGGGAATGTGCTTCATCCACTGCTGTATCTCCTTTTTGTTGGGTTTCTGTTGCATACCCTGTCCTGTGTGCTGTCCTGGTCTGTCTGTACTGATGGGAACCTGGGAAACACAATGCTGCACACTCACACTGTGTTGTGAAGTGTCTTAAAAACACATTGGTGGTGTACTGGGTGTAAAATACAGTGAGTAATAAGCAAGCTGGAGTTGTTGTTGTAGAAGGTTTGAAGGTGAAATGGTTAAGTATCAGAAAAAATATTGATTAATGTGGAATTTAATAGAAGTGAAAACACTTTTTTCTTGTAGCTCCTCAGAAGTGCATCTGCTACTGGAGGAAGGATATGCCTCAGTATCCTGCCCATTGCTTTCACCTGCTGACAGTATTCAAATTTAAAGCAAAGAATGGTTTTGCTAATTTTTCTATCTACACTTTTAGTGCATAATTAATTCCATCTAATATTTCTACAGGGATATATTCAGTGGAACTGGTAAATGACAGCTTGTATGAATGGCATGTTAAGCTTCTCAAGTAAGTTAATAAATTTTTTGCATGTTCTGTACAATCTTGTTTTAGTATTGCTGGAGAGATTCTTTTGATAAATGAGTATCTCTAGCCATAGTATATAAATCACGATTACATTATGTGCCATGGCATATAATCACCATCACTGTAGTAGTACAGTAAGGGTAATTGTAGCCACTAAGTAGTGGCTGTAATTCTGATACCTAGAAACATCTAGAGATGGACCAGTAGTGATTGAGCTGGCAAAAGGACTGACCTGCTTTTCCCTGCCAATGCTACGTGTATTGCATTAACTGTCATTACTGTTCAATTCTAAAACTGCTCCAAAAGATACAGCCTTAAATGACGAAAATTCTTTTCAAGAATTTTTGCATTGATTTTATTTTTGTTTTGAATGACAGGGAATTCCAGCTTCTAGTTGCACTTAAGATGTAGGAAAGAACATAACTGAGTGTCATTAGTTGTTTATTTCTACAGTTAAACAGACACACAGGACTGAAACTTATAGCTATCACAAAAATGTGAATTATATAATGATATGTACCTTGTCTTCTGTCATTGTCTAGTATACCAAGTGAACAGCAGTACATAACTCACCTTCTTACATCCATAGTCCTGTAACTTAAATCCTAGAGGTGTTAGAGTGGAATTATTCCTGGTAACAGGATCCCTGTACAGTACCCTAAAAGAAAGGAGGAGCCTCCCCAGACTGTGCTGGGGGGCTGCAGCAGTTGGCAGCGGATGGAGGAGCTTCCCCGGGTTCAGAGATGTCCTGGGGGGAAAGGACAGAGGCTGTTTCAGCACAGGAGTTAACCTGCAATTGTTGCCTTGTCCTAGGGGTGAGACTTGTGCAACCTGGGTCACCAACTGCTGAAATAGTTTTGTTTCCTTCTTAGTGTAATCATGGGCATGTGAAGGTTTTGAGGCTGAAAATGGCAGGAATGACACATCAGAGAAATCTGTGTCACGTTATTGGAGGCCTTTCCTATTGAGTGTGTCTGTAACCAAGTGCTCAAACCAAGTGCAGTGATTTGAAACCTCTGTTCAAGTGCTGTGAACAGGTCTCATTTTCTGCCTTCAGAGAAGAGGAAATGGAGTGCATGCAGCAAATGCCTTCCAGAATGTCTAAGAAAAGAAGTGTTGTGTTTGTTTATTGCAGCAAAAAGTGTGGAAACAAATGCACTATGTGCAGAGTAGCTGAGGGGTAGATGCTCAGAGGAAAGAGCCCATGTGAGGAAGGAACAGTATTGTTACTTAGAACAGGTCCCTTTGAACTGGCACAGCAAAAGCCATGCCTTGAAATGAGAGGTTCCTAAGCACTGGAAGATTTTTTTTCTGAAATAACTTCACACTGGTAGGATGGGGACTACCTGCCCAAGAAGTTGTGAAATGAGATGTTCAACTTTGTAGTTTCAGCTGTAGTAGAGGATTAGGTTAAGGGCCTTTCAGTCCCTTTAACATCTGCTTTTGGCTTGCTGCAGGTGTTTTTGACTGGTCTCTGCTATTTAAAAGTGGATGAGGTGTCAGATGAACCCATTGGGATTAACCCAGTGGGGTCTGCATTAATGGCCAGGCTGCTAACCACCAGCATTTTGGAACAAACAGTTGTTGAAAATCTGCTGAGCAGAAGCTGCTGGCTTTAGTACTTCTGCTGATGCAGATTACTTTTAACAGCTGATGCAGAAGTACAATTACATATTCCATAAAGGATTCACTAACTATGTGCTGAAAACAAGATTACTACAGTCTTCCTGTTTTTCTCCCCTCTTATTTGAACACAATTGAAGAGAATTAAAATTGCTCTTTTCAAATAAAGAGCTTATTTTGTGCTATGTTTAAGCAACACTTGATAGCATTGGGAATGTTGTATGTTGCAGCAAGCTTTTATGCTGATCTTGTGGCAATGTTTTTACTTGGTAAAAGGAGCAGTAATTTCCAACATTTCACCTTAAACTACAATTTGTAAACTACAATTACATAAAGGAAGTATTTAAGAGGAACTACTGTTTACAGGTATTGAAAATAGTAACTTGATCCATGGTCTCCCCCCTGCTGCTTTTACAGGGTTGATCCTGATAGCCCACTGCATAGTGATCTTCAGGTCTTAAAAGAAAAAGAAGGTGTAGAATACATTTTACTCAACTTCTCTTTTAAGGTAAGTGTCTGTAGGACAAAAAGCTTCAGTTAAATTTGAGGCTTTCTATAGAAAATTGCTGAAATGACCCTCAGCTGTTAATAATGGATCTGTGGTCTTAAAAAAAAATGGTAGGAAAAGAAAACTAACTTTTAAGTTAATCTCTGAAGCATCCCAAAAAAAAAAGCTTTTTAGCCAATACTATGGAAAGTGAATTTTTACACAACTGAAAAATTGTAGTACTTCAAATCTGATTTGACAAATAAGGCTATTGAAATACTTTCTGTTTGGGAAGCAGTGTCACAGTATTTTCCTTAACGTGTTTTTTTATTCTTCTCAGGATAACTTCCCTTTTGATCCTCCCTTTGTGCGAGTGGTGTCTCCTGTGCTCACGGGAGGGTAGGTTTGAGCTGCCCTGCAGAAATTGTGCTTTGTGGTAAAAATGTTAAACTTGAAAAACTCTGTGCCTGCCATATGTGTAAGAACTGACCTCTGTGGGGAGTTAACATTGCTCTTCCTTCTCCTCTTGTAGGGTGCTTTGAATGGGTCTTGATCCCTGTGTTGCCTTAAGTTTGCTGTAAAGTCTTACCCGTCTCTCTCTTGCTGGTAGCACTGCCATAAAGTTTTTGTTTAAAAATCCCTCAAATGCTAATCCAAAACTACAAAATTTCATTGAAAACACGCTCCAAATGTCATCTAAAGCATGTTTGACATGCTGTCTGTGGAACTTGTATATACCCATGGAGAGACAATTTCACCTTCCAAGGCTTTTAGGCATCTCCTGGTGACAGGAAATGATACCTGCTTTTGAAAATACAGTCTGTGATAGCTGGTGCTGATTCTTTTATGATTTGAATTGTCATGTATTCTTCTTTAATTCAGTAAATGGTTAGTGCAGTTAAATAGAGTTCCTGAGGGCTGCTGCTATCTCAAAATTAAACAAGCAGACCCAAACACCAGAAAATTCATTGGATTCTAATTTGATTGTACTCAGACTTCTTTTCAGAATGAAAAAAGGATGGCTTTTCAGTGGTCATTTCCCTGTGAATGTCATATGGATCTGTGAGGTATAAATGTCTTGATCATAGAGGAGAATACATTTTGGCAGTGGTAAATTCTCTTCCCTCAGTCGAGGTTTTCTCATGCTCTGATGTTCTGCTGAGTCCCTTTAAGCACAATGGATAAAATATTTTTGAAATTTAAAAAAGGTATTTAGAGAAAAAGAGCAAGAAAAGATCTGGTAATCTCATGTTATTTAGAAGTGCACCTGCATTGTTTGAAATGGCGTTAAACTTCTTCACACAATTGATTGTTGTTTTCTTTTAGCTACACATCTGTACCCTGTGTATGTAGAGTAGCCATAAAAAGTAACTTTCCTTTTTCCATGGTCTCTGCAGTTGTGCAGAATAGCTCAGTCAGTGGTTTAACCTAAGTCTAGTTAGCAAACAGCTTTTTTTATCTCACTATGCTAATTTTCTTTGCCCAAGTATTACATGGCTAACTAGTTTCAATATATTACTGGTTAAAGGGCATTTCAGCTTTATGAACAAAGAATTGAACAAACAAGCTGGCAAGAGCCTAAAGTGCTGTGAGCACTTGTACCTTTCCACTAACTGCTGATGCCAAGTATATTTTCTTTCACATTTGTTTCTAGGTATGTCCTAGGTGGAGGTGCATTATGCATGGAACTTCTTACTAAACAGGTAAATATGAGCTCTGTTATCTGGATAATAAAACATGCCTGAAAATAATGAAAATGGGTGCTTCTCTTGAGTTGAAGAATCTCTCTGTGGAATAAATTACACATTCCAAAGGAAACATGGTGGAATTAAACCTCAGTCCCACAAGATTTGCCTTGCTGATCTTGTTTGAGATCTTCTTTTCTGCCTTGGATGGATGACAGGAGATGTGAGGAAGAGGCAGGCAGTGTGAGCAGGTCAGCTTGCAGCTCCCAGAATCTCTGTGAGGAAGGCAGGCAGTGTGGGGAGCAAGACAAATTGTTTTCTTTTCTAGAAGCCTCTTCAACCACTAAAGTCAGCTCTGGAGAAGTGAGGAGTACAGGTGATTATAGTCATAGATGATTTGTGCAGACAGTGTGATTTTCTCTTTAAAAAGTAAATTAATGAAGTAGTTTACTTGCAGGCTCTGGCAGAAACTCTTGTGAGCTCTGGAAGGTAAAGCAATGCCAGAGATGAGCAGAGTTCTTACAGCTTACTGACTTCATTAGAGATCAGTCTTTTCTACTTCTTGGAAAAAGGAGTTGTAATTTCTGTTGTGACATTGCTGAAAATGTGTCAGTGGTGTAAGGATGGAGCTGTTTTGTTCCTGTCTTGCTGTATTTTGGAATGTAGTTCAGTCTTTTAATTCTTATGAATTCTTAGTACTAGGACTGTATATAATTCTACAGACTTTCTGTGGAAAATAAATGTTAACTGAAAATTAGCAATTGAAACTGGAATGCAGGAAAAAAACTCGCAAAGCAAGTGTTCCAAAACAGATTTGCAAGGTGAGCACAAGAAGTGAGTACATGTTGTATGTTAGCATTCCTTTCCTCCTCCAGGGCTGGAGCAGTGCCTACTCAATAGAATCAGTCATCATGCAGATCAATGCCACTTTAGTCAAAGGAAAAGCCAGAGTACAGTTTGGAGCCAATAAGGTAAATGTGCTGTGTTTCTCAACTACACAAATCACTGTTGGGCATCCATTTACTTGCTGACTTGCATAGAAGATGTTTAATGCCAGAATTGCTATTGCAAATATATAGCTGCATTTCAAATTGTCTGGTGTCTGTATGAGTACTTTATTGGCAATTAAATATTTTTATGTAATTACAAGTGTATGAGAGGGATAAAGCCTTGGGATGGGCAGGGTAGGCTTTTGCCATCCTTGTATTGGCAAGGGAGGGGAGGGAAGGACAATTAGAATTGGGAGGATTTGGAATTTCTGGCTCTAAGAAGAAAACCTTGAAAGCCAGGAATGTTCTAATGTTGTGCAGGGACTTTATTTTTAAGCCCGCTGTGTAATTTCCTTGTTAGAACTGGTTTTGAGTCTTGATGTCTAGATGCAGGTTTTTATATTATTTTTTTCTCCTTTCAGAATCAATATAATCTAGCAAGAGCACAGCAGTCCTATAAGTCACTAGTACAAATACATGAGAAAAATGGTATGTATGTTCTTGCCTCTTTGTTCTTGTCTGCACAGCACCCTGGGAATTGGTGTTTGCCACAGAGAAACCTGAAGTGACAAAGTGCCTTATTTTGGCTTGGGAAGACCACAAATGTTTCTTCCTTCTTTTTTTCTTGCACTAGAAAAACAGTAGTGCTTAAATAACGTGACTGTGATCATTGCAACTTTTCCATTTTACTTGAATGCTGTGTGTGTTCCTGCTGCTTTTGAGAGGCAGCTGCATTTCATGTTCAGCCAGTTCATCTAGGAACCTCACTGTAGCTTTAGGGACTCTTAATATTGGCAATGTATTTGCTGGGAGTTTATCCCTTTCCCTGAAAGATTTTGTTTCAATGTGCCAAGAACCTAGTGGAAATAATCATTAATGAAGAGAGAAAGTAGGGAAAAAGACCTGAGACTGAAAAATACAAGTCCAAGTGAGGTGTACTAGCTGGGAAAGTGTACAATAGAATAGGGAAACACCTGCCCACCTGTGGGCTTTTAAACTCTATTTAAAGTCTCTCTGCTGCATAAAACAAGTGTACAAGTGCTTCAGGTGTAATTGAATTTACTGTGGCAGTATGAGAAGCCTGAGGCTTTAGGAGGTTTAAGTAGCTTATGTGTTACATAAAGGAAGTCAGCAGAATTGGTTCTCTGGTCTTGTGATGAGGGAGTCGGTGCAGTTACACTTCTGGGTTGGACAGTGTCCTCCAGGAACTGAGGTTATTGTGAAAGTGTTTGTGTGACTGCAGTGAGCACCTCGGTTTCCCTGCTGCTAACACAGAACAGAACACCTGTACTCTTGGGAGGGAGATCAAAGATAATGATTTCAACATCATCTCCAGTTTTACAGTATTTTGATCTTGCCATTCACTGAGCCTTTTGCTCTTTTGTTTGCTACAAAAACCAGTGTGGCTGCTTAGTGCTACAAGTGATCAGTGCTGCCTCAGGAGCTGAGCACAAAGCATTCACAGTACTCAGTGCTGCTGTGAAGGGTGGCTTAAGCTTAGAGCTGCTACATGCTCTCTGGGACAGCACAAATAGGCCTTGTAGTCACTGTACACACATTTAAAGGAAGTGTTACAAGAGCAGCTGAGAGAATTAAGATTGGAGGTCTCTAGAAAAAGCAGTGCACACCTGATCAGGTATGATTCAGCTGTTAAACGTGCCAAATTATGTCAGGAGACCAGTTATTCAGCTGACATTTCTGAGCTTATTCCTACGGTAAGATTTGCAGAAGTAGGATAAACTGTTTGGTTGCTTGTGCATGCCTAACTCTACACAAAATGGGATTTACAAGTGTCCCACTGCAGTCATGTTTGTATGTCTATGTTTTAAGCAGCTTGAAGACTTTGGGGGTTTTACCTGTCTTTTGTTAAGTTTGGTTAGAGAACTGTTCTCCTTCAGCAGCTTCCCCTTGTTGGTGTTCAGCTTGTCCCGCTCAGGATAGCTGCTGCCACAGAAATCTGTGTGTGCACACCCAAATACCAGGGCAGATCCTGCAATGTGCCACATGGTTTGTCTCCCACTGCTGACTTACTCACATTTAGGGCACTGAGTAAGTGTGCTCAGCTCGTGCTGAGCTGGCCTGCCTTAAGAGGGAAGGACTGAGGCAGGTTCCATCTCCCAGGTGAAGAGTAGGATGCTCTGGACACAGCAGTGCTGGTACCTAACATGTCTCTGTTCTCCACAGGCTGGTACACTCCTCCAAAAGAAGATGGCTAACGCTGAGGACTGTTGTATACCTGGACCAATGTCAACAAAACAAGCTCTTTTTTATGTTTTCCAACACACAGACTCAAGCTATGAGTGCCCCTATAACAGCTGTACTGAGGACTTTAGCTATTAGATAAGTTAGTGGATAATCTGTCAACTGACACGTACAGTATAAGTTACAGCCTTACCATTCCGCTCTTCTTAGGCATCTGGACTGAGCAGTTTGGGCCTTTACCATATTTGTTCTTATGGATTAAGCAGATTTGGGCCACGCCCTCCCTTCTCCCTTTTTTTATTTGAAAGCATAAACTCTCCCTGCAGCAGGCTATCAACTTACTAAAGATCATACAATAGGAGTGAGTTGTTCACACACTTCTGTGTATTTCTTACTTTTTGCAAAATGCAGACTGCAGAGACTTGCATTGTATTGTTTCATTTAAAGCCAAGAAGTTTAATACATTGTTTAATACTGTTTTAGGAAATGTCAGGTCTTGCAAATCACAGTAGTTTTTCTGGTCTAAAATGACAGCATTTGTAGTATTTTCCAAATTAATGATATAGGAAAAACACATGTATGTTAAGTCATTAAACATTTTTCATGGCTGTATGAGAATATGAACTGTTTATTGGAAAAGATGCTCTTTGTTTAGATTATTTTAATTTTTTGTTTGGTTTTTTTCTTTTTTATTTTGTTCTGGTTTTTTGTTTTTATGCAGAGCAAGGCTGTGCCAATAAAACCTTGTAACTAGTCACTTCCACTGGGGCGTCAGAACTTGCTGGGCTGTTCCTGCTACTTGTTGGCTCAACCTCCTTAACAAGAAGAGCCACAGTATGAAGCTTGAAGTTATTTAAAATACTAAAAACCGTTTTAGGTGTTCCATTTTATTAACGGGTTGTTGCAATCATTTCTAAACTAATGAACTTATAAAGTGATTGGCACAAATTGAGATGAAAAGTCCATGAATGAAAAAATTTTATATAAAAACTACAATAAAGTACAAAAACATGTCATCCAATTCCGAGGCATAAGAAATGCTGCCATAGTCATGACGGTGGTTTTGTTATTGAAAGACTAATGGGAACTGTTCTTTCTTTATTAGGAGATGAGTCTGGGTCTGTGTACTTACACAATTTCATTGCCTTACCGGAATCGACTCTTATTTTGGTTGTAGTGCTAGTCCTTAGGCCTGTGCACCCCTCGGGGCCGAGCGAAGGGTGTGTTCCGTGGATTAAGCACTTTCAGAAGTGCAGAAGCATGTTTTTATGGTTTTTTTTTTTTAGTTGACTATCGAACTTGTGCTCTTTTCTCTATCAGGCGCCCGCGGGTCCTTGTGCATTTGCTTCTAGATCCAGTTTTTAGCTCGAAAGAAGCGACCTGGGCGAGCTTTAGCGGCGCTCCCGGTGCGCGCTGTTGCCGGGGCTGTGCCGGTGGCCGGGCACGGCGGGGCTGCGGCGGCCCCGGCCTCCGCCCTGCGGCGCACGCTTCTGTTTGGGTTCCATTTCTTCTGGCAGAGTTCCTTGGCAATGTACAGTAATTTGTAAACTTGCATCAAGTTTATGAATAAAAAGCATTTTACGAAGCGTTGTGTCCGTGCTGGGGCCCGGGGCGCGAGGGAAGGCGGGGAGGTGAGAGCGGGGCGGGTCCTCCCCGCCGCCAGGCGGCGCCACTGGCCGGGCTCGTGCCCGCTCGCGCTGACCGGAAGTTGCCTCAGGCGCGGAGGCGCGCGGGTGACGCAGGGCAACGGGGCCGGGGAGGCGGCGGGGCCATGGAATCCGCGGCGAAGGGCAGCTACGTGCTCGCCAACCTCGCCGAGGTGGTGGAGCGTGTCCTCGGCTTCCTGCCCACCAAGGCACTGCTGCGCGCCGCCTGGTAAGGGCCGGGGCCGGGGCCGTGGGGTGGGCGGCGGCCGGCTCCGGTTGGCGGGGGCGGTGCGACCGACGCGGTGTGTCCGTGTTGTGTTACAGCGTGTGCCGGCTATGGAGGGAGTGTGCCCGGCGGACGCTGCGGACGCGGCAGCGAATCGCGTGGGTGTCGGCGCTGGAGCCGGGCCCCGCCGACAACCACGCGCTGGTGCGCGCGCTGGCCCGCGAGCTCGAGGTGAGGGGCGGCTGAGGGGGCGCGAGCTCGGGCCGAGGGGGTGTCTGAGGGGCGAGAGCTCGGCGCCTTCGTTTAAACGCTGAACGAGTTTCTTCCAACCTCCCGGCAAAAGGGACGTGCTCGGAGGCGTAGGCGGTTTTGACAGTTCGAGTGTTGCGTGTTAATACACCGATCAAAACGCCGAGGATTTGCAGTTCAGGGCACATCTGTTCATCGCGGCAATCTTGTTAAGAGGTTAACCCTCTTATGGTTGGAGACCCTGAGTAAACACTGCAGGACTTCTCTGCCTGGCAGGATTTCTTTCCAGTATTAACCTGGTGCTGGGCCTTCACTACACAAAGATTCATGTCAGGGTCTTTCTCAGTAGACAGGCCTCAGCAGATCAGTGTTAAACCAAGTGGGACAAGAAGCGCCTCTATACTGTTTCCCAGTATCAGCGCTGGTGAACAGTAGATGCCCACAACCATGAATGCAAGGAGTTTAGATAAAAGAAGGAGTAGAGTCATGGACCAGTCTGCTGAGCTGTTCTTGCTTCTGTGAGGTTTGGGTCAGCTTCCTGCCTGTGGGCAGAAGTTCCTCTGGGCACTTCTGAGGCTAATGAGAGGTTATGTGCTGGCTGAGGGGAGCCTGGTGAGGGAGGAGGGCACCGACGTGGGCTGGCAGGGGAGCAGGAGCAGTTTCTCCTCGGTTTCTGTCCCCACTTTCCCTCCACTCTGTCCTGTCCTGTGTACTCCTCCGCCCGTGTCTTTGCAGAAGGTGCACGTGCTGCCCCAGACCGTGCTCTACATCGCTGATGCAGAGACCTTCAGCGGGCACGAGGAGTGTCACGAGCAAAAGAAAGGTAAAGGCTGGACCTAACTCACTTCCATTTAAAGATAGACTGGGCTGTAAGCAGAGCACAGTCAGCTGAGGGGGAATTCTCTGTGGTTTGATTTCAGTGGACAGGAAATGTTTTGCAGAAGCCATGACTGCGTGGTATTGCATTTGTGGTAGGGAGCAGCTCACAGAATCTTGTTAATGTGCACAGATGGGTTCCTTTCCCTTCTGAGGAGGACGCTGAGTGTGTTTGCCTGCCGGCAGCCCTGTGCTCTCAGGGAGCAGCACAGAGCAGCGTGCTGTTACCAGGGCGGCCGCTGATAGGCAGCATTGGTTAAACAGGACGGGGTTGGCTGTGGGATTTGCTCAGAGTACACTTTTACTGCTCTCTGATGGGTTTTTTCTTTTGTTGTTGTTTGTCTCTTCTCATTTTAACAGCCAGAAAAAGAAACAGTAAAGAAACAGCTCTCGCACTTGAAAAGTTGTTGCCAAAGCGATGTCAGGTTCTTGGACTGGTCACCCCAGGGATTGTAGGTAGGAGCAAAATGGGTGGGTTTTGGGAGGTCAGCTTGAAGGTGTCATCTCCATTGTTCAGCACTGGCTTCAATTTTAAGGAGTTAAGTGTTGCTGCTAAGTGTTGTGGAACTTACTTCATGTATTGCAGTTATAATTAAAAGGGTTGATTTAATTGGGCAGGCAGCTTTCCCTGGCACCTTAATGTACTTATTGAATGTTGCTTGGATTTATGGATACATTTCAGTCATATTGTGACTAACTGTAGAGGGCATCCTGGTATATACCTGTGTGTAATGGTCTAGCAGGAGGCATCTGCAGTAACTGGAAAATTCACAGCCTCCTGTGGCAGGCTTTTTCTCATGCTTCACTTTTATCATTAGAAACTTGGTTTTTTATAGTTTCTCACCTTAAATTCACTTTCCACATTATAAGTAAGGTATTTGATTGTTGTCATTACCATATTTTAATAGTACACTCCCAGTTTTTGTGCCAGTTTTGCTTTAAACTGTTATCACATGCTTATAGGACACCTTAAAAACTTGAGTATGTCTGTGTGCCTGCAGAAGTTGGCAGGAAGGCTTGTATTGCACTGGTCTTGTTTTCTTAATGTTTTATATTTGATGTGCTTGGGGAGATATGTGTAAATATATCCATGTCAAAACTGACTTCAGTGGGATTGATAGCCAGCAGGACTTAGACATTTCATCTTTCCAAAACATTAACAAAAAAATCACAGGTTTTTTTAGGTAAGTTGTTACAGAAATAGATTGTCCTGCTCTTTCTGCCTGTGTCATGTAAATGAATGTATTAGAGTCTCTGAACACAAGATGCTTGGTTTTGTCTCTGTAGTTACCCCAATGGGTTCAAGCAGCAATCAGCCTCAAGAAATTGAAGAGGGCGAAGCTGGGTTTGCTCTGTTGTTTCCCAAAATTGATGGGGTGAAAATTCACACCTTCCATTTCTCTAAAGACGTGAAGAACAGGGTCTTTGATGAAAGCAAGTTTGCTGAAGCAGGTATGTCATTTTTCTCTCCTTTATGTGGGCTTCTGTGAGATGCTGCTCTCTGAGGTGCCAGTGGAGTTCTGAGTAGAACCAGCAGCTTCTGGCTCCAGGAGCCTCTGTGGGGCTGCAGCTGGTGACTGCATTTCTGCTCCTCCCAGTCCCTGGAGCAGTAAGGAGAAGTTATCCATATATATAAGGAGGAGTAAGGAGGAGAGTATCAGTTTCCAGTTCCTTCAGTTACATTTGAAGTGGAGCTGTTCAGAGGGAGGTGTGATGTAATATTTGAGGAGAAGCTAGGATGGTTAAACTTCAGAGTTCAGGATTTAAAAATAAGGGGATCAGTGTTGGCTTTTGTTTGTAGGTCTGAAGAATAACCCAGATCTCCGTGTTGTTCTTCTGTTTGGCTACAACTCCTGGAAGACTGGAGCTACTCGATTTCTTCATCAAATAGTCAATCCATTGAATGAGAAAAGTATCATCCTGGCTGGAGGACAAGTGGAGAGCTTTACATCACTGACCTCTGAGAAGTAAGTATTTTTTTCAAGGTAAATGATGAAAAAGATTTAACGTGAGAGAAACATTGCAGATCCACAGCCTTCTAGTTATATTGAAAATCCCCTTTACCAATAGTAAAATAACAATTCCTTAAAGGGAAAAATGCCACAACTGCTACACTGTGATGTTGCCAGAAAAGCTGGAAGCTTGGTATGGCTGTGTTACAATTTGGATTCTGGAAACCCAGCTAGGAGAAACCCAATGAAAAGGTGATTTTTAGCTTCAGATACCTTTTAGTGTTTATGGCAGTCAGCATTTCATCTCTGGAGTGCAGGTGAATGAGTGCCTGTTGTGACAGAGCCTGGGATGTGAACGTGTGTGTGTGTGTTTGTGCCTCAGTTTGGCTCACAGCATGGAGCAGGAGCTGCACACACAGCAAGGCTGTGCCCCAGGAGCTCACCTGAGCTGCCCTGGCTGCTGAAGGAATGGCATTCCGTCCTGTGGAGCACGGCCATGCCCATGGCTCCTCTCGTCCCACTGTGGGTCTGGAGTCCATACTAATATCCATGTTCTCCTTGCCTCTGATTTGCCAGCTGCACCATTGCCCCAGATAAGAGAGCTGACCTTAAGTAAAGTCACTGCAGATAAAGGTTAAGTATGTAACTACTTGACCCCGTGTGTCCTGGCCAACCAATTTAAAGCAACATGAATCCAAAACCTTTACTGACTGCTGCCCTGCCTTACTGTATAAATCCTCAGTGCCTTTGCTTGTCCTAAGTTTAACTGATGTTTTAGTTGAGTTGCAGAGCTGTGACACACACAAACTACTGAGTGAATGAGTGAAACAAATTTATGGTTAATACCTAGAAATGGATATGGAAGTTTTTCTTTGTGAAAGGTTGCTACACAAAAACATGGCTAAAATATGAAGTCTTTGGTTTGTTTTTTAACTTTGGTAGGTATCAGAATCACTGCAATGTCAGCTGCTTTGAAGCTAGGTCAGCAGCAGCAGTTCAGTCTGGTGAGGAGTGATCCCCCAGAATGCTCTAACTCGGTGCCGTTGCCTTGCAGTGCCCACGCCCAGCCCGGGGACGCCTGCGGTGTGGTTGGGTTGGCTTTCAGCGGCCCCCAGATCCAGAGTGCCACTGTCCTGCTGGACCAGGACGTGGCTGATGAGAGGACGGCAGAGGCGGCCATGCAGCGTCTCAAAGCAGCCAACATCCCCGAGCACAACACCATTGGCTTCATGTTTGCCTGTGTTGGCAGAGGATACCGGCATTACAAAACCAAAAGGAATATGGAAGCAGATGCATTCAGGAAGTTTTTTCCAAATGTGCCCCTCTTTGGCTTTTTCGGACATGGGGAAATAGGATGTGATCGAATAGTTACTGGGAATTTCGTGTTAAGAGAATGTAATGACATAAAGGATGACCTGCTTCATGGTTATACTACTGTAATGACTCTAATTCACCTTGGTTCAACTAAAGCAAACCAAGCATAAGTAAGGTTTAATGCTTCAGTGAGCTGTTTGTTTCATTCCAGAGAGCTGAGAAGTCTGGAAGAGTGGACATCTTGCAGTCAAAGCCCCTTCCAAAACATAAACATCATTTTGGTAATGTTACTGAGTCTTGTAGTTGCAATAGAGTTTACTGTAATATCTGTGAGAAAACCTTGCATTTTTTGTAATCCCCTGTACACATCAGAATTGCAGGAAATTATATTTGATGGAATTCTGCATTTGAAGAAAGCCTCTTTCTTCCAAAATGAAAATGGTTTCTACAAATTGTAGAATACGCTGAATTGGAAGGGACCCATCAGGATCGTTGAGTCCAACTGCTGGCCCTGAACAGGACACCCCAGGAATCCCACCCAGTGCCTGAGAGTGTTGTCCAAACTCTTGTTGAGCTCAGGCAGGGCTTGGTGCTGTGGCCGCTTTCCTGGGGAGCCTGTTCCAGTGTCCAGCCACTCTGGGTGAAAAACTTTTCCTGATATCCAACCTAAACCTCTGACTCAGCTTCATGCCACTTCCTCGAGTTCTGGCACTGGGCGTGAGAGTGAGGAGATACTGATGACCACAATGAGGACTCCCCTCAGTCTCCTCCAGGCTGAGCAAACCAAGTGTTGTCAGCCACTCCTCATAAGGCTTCCCCTCCAGATCCTTCACTTCCTCATGGCATTCCTCTGGACCCCCTCTAAACTTGATGTCTTTTTTATACAGAGGTGCCCCCAACTGCCCCCAGCACTGGAGACTGCCCCAGAGCCTGGCCTGGCTGGCGGTGCTGGGCTGATGCCCCAGGACATGATTGGCCCTCCTGGCTGCCAGGGCACGGCTGGCTCAGAGCCAGCTTGGCACTGACCCCAGCTCCCTTCCCAGAGCTGCCCTCCACCCTCCTGCTCCCCAGTCCCTGCACACAACCAGGGCTGCCCTGTCCCAGGTGCAGAATCCAGCACTTGCCATTGTTACATTTCATAGGGTTGGTGATTGCCCTTTGTCAATGTCTCTGCAGGGCCTCTGTCCTTGAGAGAGTTGACAGCTCCTCCCAATTTAGTGTCAGTGGCAAACCCAAACCCAAATGTAGAAAGAAACTACTTTGATGTGCTCTATTTATGCATAAAGCACTCTAGAAAAACTACTGATGCATTAAATCTACCATTTCCTGGATTTTATTTCTAGAGAGATGCAGAACTTTCCCAGAGTCCTATTTACAAAACTGAAGTTTTACTAGATAAAATAAATGAAAATCTTTAGAGAAAAGTAACAAAGTACTTGTTAAATAAAGATAGAAGTATGTCAAAGTACCTTGCCTTCTATTCTTAGAGAAAAATCTCTTATTTAAAGATGTCCAGCTAAAATTTCAGCTGGGCTCACCACCTTGAACTGAATTTCAGTTACTCAACTGTGTGACTCAAAATACAGTGGTTGCCTCTTCTCCTGTAGTGTGATTGCTATCTTTTAAATCCAGAGTGCTTAGAAAAATGTCTATCTGTCTTTGAGTTTCTATAGGAAGTTTTTTGCACTTAATTTTGGAATTGTGGGACACACAAGATCTGGCTATATTATATTTACATAGAGACTTTAAGTAAGACTTGTGCTCCTGCATGTTTTTCCCATGCTTTTACATCAGTCACCTGTTTTGATTGCTGCAGCTGGCATGCAGTACCAAGTAAGTAAATTCAGCATAGTCTCAGTATAGCTAATAATATATTTGCTGCTTTTTAAATTCTTTCCTCCCTTTTATTTTCACATAGTAATAGAATGACAAGAAAAAAAGTTTGATTTTGCACCATAGCACCAGATTTCTAAATGCTAAATCAAGCAGCTGGCCCATTTTCAGTGTAGTAAAAAGAAAATACCTGTATGTTGTACAACAAAGTAACAAGTTTTGCTTTAAATGTACCAAGGAAGATTTCAGTTACCAACTTTATTCCCATGTCTAGTTACAACTTTTCCTGAACTTGGCCTAGCAAGCTTTAGTAGGGGTGTATCTGTCCTGAGCATTACCTGTTGGTGTCAGTTGAGCACAGACAGCACTTCCCCATGGCTGTACTGATGATGGGGTTTTTAATTAGAAGATACTGTGAGCTGTGAACTCCCAGTGGCCATCTGTGGATGGAAGATTAGTAAGTGTGGGTGTGACTTGGACAACATTTAGTTATTTCATTTAGAGGGAAACATATCTGGAAGTAGAGTATGGTTCAATTTTCAGAGAAGCCCCTTGCTGGGAGGTGACTGTGTTATTTTAGCATAACCAGAATGTCACATTTGGCCCTTTGTGTGTGCATAACCTTCATGTTTAACTGGACAGAAAGGAAATGTTTCATTTCTGTAATGCAGCTAGGATTCCTGGTGCTGCCAGCCATGCTGAGCAGCCTGGGAGGGGTGACTGGTGCTGTGTTAGAGCAGTGGAAGGGTGATCAGCCACGTGTCCTCAATAGAGACTGCCACAAGGGCAGAGAATGATGCTGAGCTCAGACAATGGCACTGCTAAACCAGAAGCACCAGAGTGCTCTGCAGGGACACTCAGCAGGTCCTGCAGCTGAGGAAGCTTCAGAGATAAACATAGTGCAGAAAAGGGGGTGGAAGGTGGAGGGGTCTGCATCAGAGTCCAGGAATCCTCTCCAGCATCAAGAAGTGTGAGATGAATACCCTGGAGCCCTGCACATAGCTGGAACCACTGGAATGTCTGTCCCAGGCCACACCATGCCTTCCATGTGACAGGGAAATGGTCTAAGTGATAAAATTGCAACATCTGTGATTAAAGTGTTTTGCTATCCAGATTCATTTCGCCTCCATGCTGTTATTTGCTCTTCAACCACAACAACTCCTGAGAGAACCCCAAATATATTTACTTACCAGATGCATGTACCAAAAGGCAGAGATAATTGATAGAAAGTTTTGCAGTGCCAAAATTTATATTTCTGTCTCTCAAAAGAAGCCAGCATGAGGTTTTAAAATGGGTAAAGTTACTTAAATGAGTATTCAGCTGTTGAGGCCAATGTAAATAGCAGGACTACTCAAAAGATTTTCTCTACACCTGTGTTCTTATACATCTTCAGATTGTTTCTTTCGGAGATAAGAAATCTCTGTTCTGAATTTTCTCTCCTTTCAATTAATGAATTTTCTCAGCTAATCTTCCCTTCAATACAACCTTATAAGTCCCATATAATGACCTGCTTGGTAATGTGCCATTATGGGAACATGTCTGAGTTTTTGCTGGTTTCTGCTTCGTGTGCTAGAAATAAGTTGAAAAAAAACCTGTTCAGTTCACATTTTCTATGCCTCTGACTAACCAGACATTCTCTTTGTGTTTTGAAGGCAAAAAAAAGACATGGACCATGGCAGATGGCCTCTTTTTGTCTGAGTAAGAGAATCCTGTAAGAGACCAAAGTGTGGTATATAATATATCAGTGTGATCAACAGATGCTTATGTGAACAAAAGAAATAAATCTTTGGAGAAGGGCAGCATTTCTTTCAGCCAAGATACCTGTCTCAATAATAGTTTGTATCAAAAATTGACCTGACGAACAAAATTCCTGATTTCTGCTATCTGAAATGTCAACTGGAATATTCAAGGTAAAGTTTGAATTTCCCTCAGAAGTGAGATTTTCAGAAGAAAGCCAGACAAAATTAAAAACCATCAAGGTAGATTGATGTTAGTCTTGTTTAGTATTACAAATGTACACCAAACTCTGCCTAAGAAATTTTAACCGTTACCAATCTCTTTTCTTAATATTTCCCTTTAATTCTAATTAAAATAGTGTGCCAGGAACCTGGGCAATAAACTCCCAATGGTACCTCCTGCTGATGTTCTGTTACAATTAAAAAAAAAATAAATAAAAGTAAGTATTAGCTGGGAGAAAGGTGAGGGTTTTCCCCGTACATGTGGTAAGGGTGTCTGGAACAAGCCAAATTCAGGACATGTATCACAAATATCAATTTTGAAACTATTGAATCAAGATAGGCTTCAGCTCCTCTGGGGAAATCCTGTGAAAAAATGAAAAACCCCTATCAAAAATTCATAACATCACCTCACACTAAAATCCTGTGATATCTCATATTCTCTGTGCAGTGAAAAAAAATTGTATTTTTTTTATTTCCCATGTAGTAAAACCCAAGATTATCTCATGCATCTAGCTGTGCATTGCTGAAAAGCATAAAAAAATCTCACAGAATTCAAACATAAATTACAGTGATTTCTGTATAATTGACAGTTTTAAAAGTACATAGAAACTCCATTAAGTGCAACTGTTTAAGTCTTAGATGTCTTCTCCAATGCGTCAGCCTCCTGTTTCAGTCAACTTTCTTCTCTCATCTTGCTTACCATGTCACCCTCTACAATTTAGATTCTTAGGGTTGCTCTGCATGTTGTTTCTCCACCATTCTTCCACTCTAATGCTTTAGGCTGTTGTTATTTCTGAAAAATAAAACATGTGACTTTTAGTAACAAAAACTTCATCCCCCACTTGCCTTGTGGAGTCCAGTTATTTAATTTTAAACTGTACTCACTGTTGCAGCCATTGCTGCTTGTAGTTTCAACTAGGTTGGCACCACACTCTGAAGAGCTTGTCCTTGGAATGGAAACTTTCCTGACCATAAAAAACAAAAAGGAAACAACAGAGAGAGAGAGAGAAATACACACAGAGTGAAAAATTTATCAGGGAAGAGACAAATTAATAGAATGATTTTTCCATTGGAAAAAGTGTCATGGATCTTCTCCAATTAGTTTGTAATTAACACTCATTGCTTTTGAGAATCATGTGTTTGAGGGAGAAGAACAGATCAGAGGGCAGTACAGCATTTGGAACTACATGGCTTCTCTCCTGAAGGTAACTGTTTGTCTGATTTCTTAGGTCTTTATTAAAAAAATTGGTAAATAGCACAGAATTATTTGTCAATTCTCTTAGTGTTTGGAAACTATGTGAAATTTTCCACATTTTGTTGAAGAGAAGCAAATCTTGTAAATGGAGCTGATCATTTGCTGTCTAGTTCCCTTTCCTTTAATAGTAATCAGCCACCTGCTCTCTTGAGAAGAGTCATGAGCTATTCTCTGTTGTGTCCAGTTTGTGTCCTGTGGTGATGTAACTCCTCCACAAAGTCTGTTGTCTTGGACAGCTTAAATGGCTTCATTCCTAGACCCTGTTGTTTTGGCTGGCTGAGTTCTTGTTCATCAATATTACACTTACTTTACAGGTCATTTGGCACTTTAGCATGCACTCACAGTGAAATATAGAAATTAATTGCAGATTTATTTTGGTTTTTCCTAGGGTTTGCTCTATTCCTCTGAGCTATATGTGTGGCATTTAGGCTTATCTATTGCTTTTAAAGAAAAGCTGGCTTATGTGGCATCTCTTCTCATCACCTTTCTTATTCTTCTTCCAGTAACCCTGGCAAAATATGTTTGTGGAGGAAGAAGAGCAGATGGACGTGGTGTGATAGGTGAATTGCTGGAAGCAGAATATGCCATTTGTTCCTCAGCAGCAGTGTAATAATAGCAGGGGGTTTGTACACTTCCCTGTTTTGCCCATGTCAGAAGGACAGGAGGCTTTATCAGCACTGCTTGTTGGAGAGGGTGGGGGGTTGTTTCAAGATGGAGAGCAGCTAGATCTGTGTTTGCCCTGCCTCCATGTGCTCTGCAGACTGGAAAAAATAAATCATCAGCTGATAAAAATGTGATGACTCAGTTAAATGCAAAAGGAGAATTATTTCCCACTGTTCACCCAGAGCTTTCATGTGCAGCCCTACTCTTTTATGGATTACTTTCACTGTAAGTAATGATTTAGTTTTATAAGCAGAGCAGTGCAACCTCCACCCTTGTATGTTGAATGGATTTGTTTCTAGGGAGCACGAAATGCACTTGCACATGGTTGGTCCTCAAATCTGCCCCAAATAGCCTGAGAGAAAGAAAACTTGGAAAGGAGGGAGGTACAATGATACAGACAAGAAAATAGAGAAAACAGAGCACTGAGTTCAATATTCCAAATGATTTGATGTATAATTTTAGGAATTCAGTTTCCTTGTCCTGAACTTCAATTAGTATCTCCTCTTCTGCACCCCTCCAGATTACATTACTGTTTATACTAAAACCCCACTAGAACCCTCTGCTGAAAGAGCCATGGAAATGCTCACTAACACAGGATCAGGGAAAGGCTTTCTGCTCTCTCATTGTGGATCAAAAGTCTTTGTTAATAAAGTGGAGCGGTGGAAACTTTAGCACAATATGTCTGTTAACATTTTAAACTTAACATATCCTGTCAGGAGGCCAAGTGAAAGATGATGCAAAATCTCAGCTAACCCTTACAAGCCCTAGCTCCACCCTCTCCTAAGACAGAGGTGATAGATGAAGTTTGAGAAAAAAATGGAGATTAATGGCAGCTCTTAGCAATGATACTCATTCACTCAGCTGAAAAGAGGGGAGTAGATTAAAGTATCCACTTGAGACTCATCATGTGTTGGTCACTTCAGCCAAGAGATAAGGACTTAGTAAAGTGTTTCATTTATAGATGAGTTCTC
Source organism: Zonotrichia leucophrys gambelii (assembly GCF_028769735.1). Lineage (NCBI taxonomy): Eukaryota > Metazoa > Chordata > Aves > Passeriformes > Passerellidae > Zonotrichia > Zonotrichia leucophrys. The sequence goes on along the minus strand of NC_088180.1, from coordinate 4,680,463 downwards.
TTGCAGGTGACCATCCTACATCAGCTCTGAGGTGTAAAGGTAAGACAATTTTAGCCAGTTAGGTTCTTTTACCTGTACTAAAGAAGTTCATAATGGTTTTATGAGATTTCCCAAATTAGTCTGGTGTGTAAGATGGGGTTCAAGGACAACTATGTTATAACTGAGTTGTTGCCCTTTTTATTTTGCTAATAAAGAGGCACTACTACTTGTTCTGCCAGTCAGGTAAAGTGTGAGTAAAGAGAAGTTGATGTTCTAACTATCTAATAACAGAATTTTCACAGACCTGTCATTGCTGTCACTCTAAGCTTCTGTACTTGGACCATAAAACACAATAGATTGTCTCCAGCTTTCCCCCAATTTTACTGTATGTGAAAGAAAAGGGATCTTTAACACATTACTCTCTGAAGACTTTTCCTTTTCTCAGAGACAATTTTACTTCTAAAGAAATACTGTCTGTATCTCTATGAGACTTGAATGAATTTTTCTTAAGTTAGTTTAAGCTGTATTTTGTTCTAATAAGTTTATAGTAATTTGCAAATGTTTTTAGCAAACAACTGCTGTGGCATTCCATGGCTAAGCAAAATTAATTTAATTAAAATTGCTATTGTGGGGGGTATCCTTTACAACAAGGGATTTTTTTGTACCAACTGTTTTATCAAATGCTCTCTATCTCTTCTAAATGCATTCAGCTGTGGGAGAAGCTGGCATTCAGTGGGTTTCCATGACAGCAGCTGAGGTAAAACCAGACCAGCTATTCCAAAGGTCGCTCATTGAAAGGCACAGATCAGAAAAGTTGATTTGGCAATGTGACCATGGGAGCACAAAGAACAGAATTGCAAGAACCTTTGGTTATCATAACCTAGGAGAAATGCAGTATAGGAGCAAAGAAAATATTGTGCAAGTCTGTGATGGTAAAGAATTACAGGGGCTATAAATTGCCTTATAGAGAGACACAGAGATGCACAAACACATATTATTGGTGTATGGCAAAATGAGTTCTTACAAAAAGTGCTGTACTCTAAAAATAAAGAGGGGACACAGGTGCATTGCACAGGTGCAAAATAGAGAGGGCATTGCAAGTGAAGATGATAAGTTTGTTTGGGTTTGCTTTAAGTGTAGTGATATGTGTACAGCATATAACAGTTGCCTCAATCCCAGTAAATCTTTGTGTTTTCATTCCAAGTCCTAATATGCCTAAAATGCTACTAAAACCAACCCTGCAGCACTTCCTGTCTAGCACTGATGTTTGCCTTCTACTCAAACCTGGATCATCCTGGACAAATGAGTAAGCTCTCTGAGTTGTCCTAAATGCTAGTAAACATCTACCTGGAAGTATTCTTCAATTTCATTCTTTCCTTAGTTTTCCTTTTTAGCCTGGGACTGGTAGAAGAATTAGGAGCTAGTGGCACCAGCTGCTTCAGTTACCAATTCAGTAGGAGCAGTTTCTGATCCCCAAGCACTTTGTTAATTTACCTCTACTTCTCTATCTTTGGACTAATGTTTTAAAATGTTAGCACTAACTCTAGATGGACTGCAGAATCTCAGACAGGGGTGTACTATGGATGTTTTTTACAAAGCAGCTGTAAGAGCTTAGAAATGAGAAAACTTCAAGCCAGGAGTTGGCAACAAGCAACAAGTTGAGACATCCCCATTCATTATGCTGAATAACCATACAACCTTATGGATAATTCATTACATACTTTACATTCAAATAATTAGTACATGATTACCAGAAGAAATTTCTACTTGATTGAATAGCTTCAGCCTTATGAATCACTTTTACCTGCAAAAGAAGTAGAATGCTCCAATTACAAGAACTCCTAGAAGAAGAAGGGAAGCCAAGAAAGCTGCAAACAGGTCACCTTTTGTTTGGGATTTGATGCTGGGCAGCAAAACTTCTTCACAACGAGCTCCTGTGTAATTCTCAACACACCTGGGAAACCAAGTTGTATTTGATTAGATGGTAGCTTGTCATCTACAATGAAAAGCACAAAAGGCTTCTTCTGGTAGAGAACTTGTTATGACTCAATTCAAAGGTTATATTTGCTTCACAGCAAGCTTTCTTACAGAATTTCCTCTCACCTTGTATTTCTGGAACAAAGGGGTTTAAGCATGTTGGGCATTAAGTTTACATTCTGATCCATAGTGCTTTTATAAATTAAATTTAGTATACTCATCACTGACAGATTTAATTAATTAAGCCTACTTCTTTAGTGTTAACTGTCATCCCCCTGGTTCACACACAGCAGTCATGCTTTCTTTTCCCTGTTTCAGGTAACTTCCTGGCTTCCTTTGTTGAAAATAGCAGTGTCAGCTAAAGAGATCAAGGAAATGAGAATTCACTGAGGCACAGTACAGCTCAGACTGCAGAAGTGGTTTATGCAGTGTAATAATTCATGCCAGAACATGCTACATGCTTGGTGAATAACCCCCTCTTGGAGAGACCTACCTAGAAGTCTTCTCTACTATGCTTATTTTATGTGTTGAGCTTCTGAAAACCTCTTCTGAAGAAAGGATTAAAACAAATATGGTATTTTACCATGGTAAAATGGTATGATATTTTAGTAAAAATAAATAAAATTAATGGCTTAGTAATTAATATTCAGCCAAAAATAGGTAGGTTGAAATTAAACTAATCTTCATTTATTATGTATTTTGCACTTATTCTGCTAAGTTCTCTTAAGGAATTGATTTCATTACAGAAAATGGGAAGCACTTCTTTCAATATCTAGATTCTATGTGTATTTTTTATACATGTAAATTTGCTTCTCTCTATTTGTATTACTAAAGATCTTGCTCCTTCTTGCTATTTCTGGCACTGAAGTCATAATAATCTGTGACATAAGCAATTTCAGGCTCCAGCTGAGAAAAATGGGCTAAACTCTGCAACATACTTGAAGTTCTCAACTGCCATTGGCAGCTGCAAGGTATAATTTCAGATGAGGGGTAAGAAGGTGGAGAGGGGAGGAACTGCCAAAAAAGAAGAATGTTTAGCATATCTAACTAAGACCAAAGGATCCCTGTGAGTTTTCTGACATGATGCCTGATCCCACTGCACTTTCTGTAGGTTACAGACCAGTATTTCAGTACTGCTGGCCTAAACCACTGCACAAAGAGTTACTACCCTTTTATTTTAATTCTTTGTCTTTGGAAATATAATAGAAGATTTAGGCACTAAAAAAAGACATCTAATTATCATCATATATTAAAGCTCTGCAACTGATCAAACAGACAGCATTTACTAAGGACAATCTGAGGCTTTTCAAAGTCATGATGTTTCACTGCTGGGAGAAGCAAGGGTAGGCAGACTGCTCTGATTGCTTGAGATAATGTTCCAGATATTTATTCTAAGTGTAGTGGCTTTTCAGTGGCCTATTTCTGAAATACTGTAGAATACTTTAAGAATAGAAGTGTAGTTTGAGTGGGGCATTGTTCTCTAGCAAGTGAGAGAGAAATGCTTTGAAGAGCTGAATAGAGTAACAGGGAAAGAAAATGGAATAAGAAATTCATAGGAGTATTCTTGAATAGCAGTGAAAACTGGAGAATAATGCAAGGCTAAAATGATACAGGAAGGGAAAAAATAGGTTTTGGCATCAAATTAAGGCTCATGGAAAAGTTCTAAAGTGTAAAGGGAGTAAGTCAGTAGCCTAAAGAGCAGAATATAGCAGGAGGAAGATAAGACAGTCACAGCTGCAGAGAGCTGCCCAGAGGATCAGGTAAAGGGTAAGGGTTACTGAACTGCTGTGATGCAGGAGATTGAGTTGGTGTGAACAGTGCATGGGAGCTGTATTCATGTGCTGCAAAGACAGGAGGAAAAGAACTGGGAATGTGTTGACAGCACAGCAAAAGGGTCACTGAGATCACAGCACTTCCTACAAAACAGAAAACAGAGCCAGATGCTTCAGGTAGTCACAAGTCTTTAAGAGGGAAAAGAGCTTGAAGGCCACCTAAGATGGTAAGGGGAAAACTATAGTGATACGAATCCAAGGTTACAGCAAAAAGAAAAGCCTATACTAAAGAAGCAAATGCCAAACTTAAGACATCCTGGATGCTGAACCTTTTAATTCTGCATGGTTGTAACAAAAACAAGTTGTAGAAATATGACTAGCTGGTTTGCCAGTATCTGTTTAACTGTGAGCAGTGCATTAGGGATTACAAAACTACCCATCCATTTTCTCTAAACTTGCTGGAAGTTATTCCATGCTACCTAGAAAATGCTGTCACATAACCTAAAAATTATGTCGGTTTTCATAGAAACAGGAAAATTAAGATGAGGTGTCTTTTGGTTACATTTTAATAATAAAATTATAGCTAATGTGACCAAGCTGTGCTACAGTTATGGCATTTCTGAAAATCCAGATATTCAAATATTGGTTTGAATAAGCTTTTATGAAGTTAGCCTTCCTGATGTACAAATAGGTAAAGGCCTATGTTAAAGATAGAAGCAACTGATGCTTTAAGACAACCAGGAAAGGTTTCTTCTGCAAGTCCTTTGCTAAAATAGGTGAGAAAGAAACTAAGCAGACTTCAGTAATTAGCAGTGGAATTCTCTCAGACCTGCTTATCCTGTTGCACTAGGAAAGCTCCAATAATTTCAGTGGAGTTACACATGCAGTGACTGCAAGCAAGACAGAAACAGTCTCCAAGGAGCACATGGGCTGTGAACATAACCCAGAACCTTGGTGTCTGTGCAGCCTCAGTCGTACTGTACACACCTCAAACGCCAGGGGCACTCTGTTTATCCTGTCTGTAATGGATGCCCAAAGCAGCACAGCAGTTAATAGCAGCTGCTGACATGGCAGGCACTGCTGCACCTGCCCCTGAATGAGCTGGGGCAAACCCTAGAGGAGCTGCACTCACTGTGTTTGTGTTCCCTGGGCAGGTGTTGCTGGTGCACATCACCTGCAGGCTGTTAACCTGCTGCTGCTGTTGCACATGGCCCTTTAAATGGCCCTGCTATGCAGCATTCTAGAGTTGATTCTTAAAATGGAAAAAAGTTCTTTCCCCCTCTAAGGAAATTGAATTTCTAATTCAGAGTTGAAAGACAGCAGACTTCAATGTTTGAGGAAAATCTGTGACTGAAACATCCCATTTTCAGCTGGCATCCAGATTTCTGCTCTCCTAGATGGCTGCACACACGTGCACACACACCCACACCTCCTGTCAGATGAGATGAGCCAGCCTTAAATGTTGTATACAAATGTCCCATAGGAGCTCCAGACAAAACACCAGCATATGGAAAGAAATCCACAGAATCTTTCAGCACAGGGTATTAATCACATCAGCATCAATGCAAGGGGGAAGGAAATGCACTGCATTGGATAAGATGTCAAGAGATGACCAGGAGGTGTGTAATTACATTGATCCTTTACAATCTGATTAGTAAGTAAAACATAACAGCCTTGCAGTAACAGGGGCATCACTGCTGTCTCCTTTCAGATGCTGCTTGTTGGACACTGCAATGATCCTGTGGCACTGGGATTTAGCAAGAAGGTGAAGTTTTTTTCTTTGCCAGACTCTAAGGTGGCCATCATAAGGAAGTAGAATTTGAGTCAAATATGCAGATTCTCACTGCTTTGCATTATACTATCAGGGTGTTGACTTTATTTTTCATTTAGTCTTCCTTTAGTCAGAAAAATTTTGGATACTTCTTGGTATAAAAACTATTTCCATGTAAATACAAAGCTCTGAGCAGAAAAAGATGAGAAATTATCTGCTTGTCAATGCAATTCAGATTACATGGCTGATAACTTCAAAATCAACATAATCTTCAGTCTGTAGCAGATTCCTCAAAGTTGTCCTAATACATACAGTCTAAGAACATCTAGTAAGTATGGAAAAGAATTTAGAGCCAAAGTGAATAAGCAACAGCAACATTAATTGTACACCTGAGCAACTCTTTAAAAATTTTTGCATTTAGAGAAGTTTCAAAACTGTTACTCTCTAGACACTGAGAGTAAAAAACAAAATGCTCCTACTGGAGAGAAGTTGAAAGAAAGGGTTATTCTTCTCTAAAACAATGGCTTATTCTCCTCTCCCTTAGCTATGTGTTTATATGGGAAGGTTTCCCTATCTAGCAGTTATATTCATTTGGATTGGTAATTGTTTTCAAACACATAAGAGAGTGTTGCATTTTATATCTTATGTTCCATTAAAAAGAAATCCTAATTACTGACTCTTTTTAGCTATACTTTTGGTGTGTATTCTAACTTTCATTACTACCTTTCAAGCCAAAAGCAGAACTGAGAAATACTTATTGGTCAGTTTGTTTCCAAAGAATCTGAGGTACATTAAAGTGTATTTTTGGAGGCAGAGAAAGGAGAAAAGCTCAGATGACTGGGAAGCCCTTCCCTGGCAACTTGTAGGGTGCATGTTCTGAAGGCTGAAAGCACAGCAAGTGTGTGACTTGTGGGGATGTCTGAAAGGGGAATGAAGGGCCCATGGCACAGAGCCAGGCAAGGAGGGAGCATACAGAAAGTGGCAGAAGGAATTTGCATGGCATTTACTGGATTACTGTAGGAAAGGTGGAGGAGACATTCCATCAGGATGGAAGCAAAGGAAGGGGAAAAGGAAGAGATATCCCTGAAGATGCACAGGCATTTCAGGAAGGAGATTTGCAAGGCCTGCCTGTGTCTCTTGCAGCACTTAGCCCTGGGCAGAGTAGGATCCCTGTCCCAAAATGAGTGTTCACTGTTAATTTCTGTGTGTACTGCCCTCTGAAGCAGAGCTCTGTGCATGTTGTCTTATACCATCTGCATTTTGCTTGAAATACAGAAAGAATGCTCTCAGAAATCTGCCAAGTATAAGAAAAAAATGGGAGTACCAGAGCTGCCCCTCAGAAACCAAAATCTTCACTTAATTCTGCAGTGCATTAATTGGTGATCATGGGACAGCTGTGCATCAGGTGCTGAGGCAAACAGCTTTCTGCCTTGTGCTTTGTGATGCACCTGAGGCAGCTGCTTTTCCATCCTCCTCTGTCCTGCTGCCTGTTTGTTCAGTTCATTTGAGTGTTCCTGGCCTTGAAGCTCATCTGGCTCATGGTGACAGGTGTGCCTTTTACTGCTGAGAACGTGAACTCCTTGTTGGGAAAGCACTGAGGGAAGATGGCAGCTGAGCACCTCATGTTTTAACACGTCAGCTGTATTTAAAATCTGCTACTGTTGCACACGGAGGGGGTCAATTAATGTTCAACAGATATTAAATCTCTGCCTTCTATGTATCTATTTGTGATTGAAAAAAAACCCCTGAAATTCCAAATGTAAACAGCAGCTCTTCATTTTTAGCATGCTACAAAACCACATATTGCTAAAGAATGATGCATTTTTCTGAGTCACATGGTGAAATTACTTCCTGTGATGTTGCACACGGTAATCTGGACTAACTCTGCTGAGCACAACACATTTGTGTGACCAAGTACGATGGCAAGGCAAATGTGTTTTAAGGTATTTTTACAGTTTGCTAGTCTGTTCTTTCTCCATCTCCTCCTTTTAATTAACAATCATTCAGCCCTTGAGTCTAAAAGTGCTCTGAGTTTCCTTTTCAGTAGGACACGACCATTTGAGAGCACTGGGGGGCTTTGGGTGGGATTTGGAAGAAACCTTCATCAAAGAAACTGCGCAACTGTGTGATGATGCCAGTCATGAAGTTCCAAAGCACCAAATATTTTCTGAATTCTGCTGAATAGTGATGCATTTTTTCTGTTGTTTCTATTCACATCACTGCTGATTACTAAGATATCTGTGTGTAAACAAAACCTTTCTCATCTATAATTAGCCTTCTCTGACTGATTAAGGAACATGCTTAGAATGAGGATGTGCTTAAATAGAATGCTGCTATTTAAACCCATCTAACTTCATAATCAACCACTAGATACAGAAAAAAATAGTTGATAACTTAAATGCAATAAGATTGCCTGAGTATAACAAAAATGCTCTTAAGATGTTACTTTTCTGCTTCAGCAGATTATAAAATCCTAAAGTACCTGAATTAAAAATTACTTCATTTGGAGCTGTTAAAGTGGAAATTATCTATGCTGACTGGTTTGTGCTCCTGAAGAATGAATTTTTCTGATTATTTGTTACTTCATATTTATAGTTATTGCATTGAATACAGATTCCTTGTTACACAGTCCAGTAGTAGTTGAGAGGGTGCTTTGAAATTGTGTAGCAGCTGCTCTTCAGTTTAACCATTCATTTTTCATTTATGTACAATAATACAGGATTCCTTCTAGGAAAAAAAACATATCTATTTCAAAATGTTTTACTTTTTTTGTGTAGTATTCATTTTATATTGCATAAGCTTGCAAGGTTTAGCACATAGAGTAAATCATCACACAGCACTTCAGAGCTTTAATCTCACTTGTGGATCTGATTCATTGTGACACTGAACAATGACAGTGATATGCTGTGTATATTTTTCAGTGAGCATTTACCACAAAATTGCCTCTTTTCTCCCTAAGTAAATGAGTTTACGTGCTTGAGTTTAAGTATTTAGATTGAACTGTACCAAACAAAAAGTAATATTTTAATTAGGCATCTGGGAAAAGATGTTGTTTCCTTCTTCACCTGTTTTATCCAGTTATCATTAGTTATAGCTCAAGACAGAAGAGGGAACAAAAGTTGCCATAGAAGAAAAAAGATAATACCCTTAAGTGTATCTAATATTTGTCTGAATGCCTATTTTTTTGTTAAGCAAACCCATTAAATCAAACATAAATTATTTTGATGAATAACTCAGAATTAGTAAATGCAGGACTGTGAACAGTGACAGTTTTATGGAGCATCTTATGTCTTGTCAAACCAGAGAATAAAAAGATAGGGCAGTATTTATGCAGGAAATGTATCCACATGCAAAACCAGGGAGTGTTTCTTTTCCAGTTTGCTACATGGGCTTCAGCAGGAAGAATGGTTCTGTCATGGAGTGTTTTAAGAAGTATCTCTATTTGCTGCCTTGATGTTTCTTTATCAAGCAGTCTTTGGCTGTCACTATAAAGCTGCTCTTTGAGTATTTCAGCATGACTTGAAGAACACAGTAAGTCTTGAATTACATTAATTTTTTCCCTCTTAAAATATTATATTATTTTTTTGTGTCTCTGCATTTTGATCAGGTCAGGCCATTTTATATTAGAAAAATTTTTGGAATATAATTAACTGGTAAGAAAAACTGTACTTTGCCTTTCTGAATGCTTTTCCCACAGTCTATATTCCATGAGGCAAAGGGTATTTTGTTCTTTCTGTATTGTAATAAGGAAATATGGCTCTAATTATAGATATAATCCTGAATGCATATGTAACTGAATACTGTTCCACCTGCCAAGCAAGTATACACATTTCTTTTTCTCATATAACCATGTCTCTGTAAACTAGGTAAGTAATAGGTAATTGGTATTTAGAAGTGATTCCTTAAAGAAGGAAAATGGAGAAATAGTCTTTAGACAGCTACTGTCCAATACTTAGACACACAAACTTCAGTTTCACTGACCTGCAGAATGGACTGGATACAGTAGGAATCATATAACAAATCCCTCCATTTAGACAAAAAGATCCATAACTGGTGCCACAGAGTTCTTCATGATCTTAAAAATAAGACCAAAAGAAACACTGAGAAAAACAGACTTCAAACCAAAAAAACCACAAAAATAAACTACCACCCAAATGAAACCAGCCTATGAGCAAAAAAGGTACAGGTCTTGCCTTCCAGGCCAGCAACACAGAGCACTGTTTTGCTTAACAGTTTCATGTAACAATATGGAGAAAAGATCACAAATTTATCACCATATCAGATGTGAAACAGATAAATGGGATGAATAAATCAAACTTTCTCTTGCAGTGAGAAATTCTCCATTGCTTCCCTTGCCCCTCATGAGCACTCACACAGGGAGTGCAGTGGTTCACACCATGACCCAGGTGAAGTCTGGTTTCTCCTGTTCAGTAGCACAAAGCCCCTTTAGCTGAACGGGCTCCTGCAATAGAGTCAGTCAGTGCAGAGGCACCCAGTGCCAGCTAAGGGCAGGACATTGGGAGGCTGCTCTGGGCTGAAATGGGACCCTGGGACACCCCTGGGCTTCTCCTCCCCAATTCTCAATTTCTCAATGGCCAAACCAGGGCACAGCCTGCAGCACTCACTTATGGACAGGACTGCTGGCTACAATATCCTTTCCACAGATCTCAAAAAGGCTTTTTCCTAACTCAGTAGGCTTCTTAGATGAATTCTTAATGTGTTAAACACAACAAGGCATTCTGATAACACCCCAAATACAACATTAGGACACTAATGTTGGCACTTGTAGCAGCACTTGTCCATTTTGTGCTTAAAAAGCACATCTAACTGTTCCACTTCACTCTTCCTGAAAGCAATCTAAATTTGGAAGTTGGACTGAATATATTTATGACACATTTAATGCATCAGTAACTCATTTCATATATATGCATCTAATATTTTTATATATTTCTTCCATCTTATGAAACCACAGTATCTCAATCAAAACAAAAATAGACCAGTCTTCTGACATCACAAGGGTGATAGTCATGTGTTGCCTCACACTTTAGGTGTTCTTGCTGTTATTTCTCTCAGAAGTTCTGAAAACCAGAATTCTGCTGTGTCACTATTTATGTATAGAAGACATGTTCTATACATAACAGAGTTAAGAGGAATCAAGATTTTAGTTTTCTTATTTGTCCTTCAAGAAAAAGAGTTAGAGTTCCCCTTTATTCCTGCAGAAAAATAAAAAGTAAGAAGTGTGGCTGTAAGACATTCTACCCTAGAGAGACCTTCTACAACTTATCTAAAATAAGCCAGGCTTTTCTAAGAGTGGCAGAAATGCTCAGCTACTTCTACTTCTGTGCAAAAAATCATTGTGCATCCTCTATCCTCTAGGCCAGCTCTACCAATTCTACTCTCCCTTCTTCTCCTGCATTCTTTCCTTTCTATGGCAGCATATTGATGCAGAATGTGAGTAAGTCCTGACATTACTTTAAGATGAAGACAGTTACACCCCAGGGCCCAAAAGGAATTCAGTTTCATGTTCCTGTTACTGAAGTGCCAGCATCCAAATGGTAACTGGACCTTCTTGCCTGTTTGCAGATAAATTAGGAAGCTGGAGGAGGGGAGAACAAAGGCTGGAAAGATTGTTCATGTTTGACCTTGTTGCACAGAAATATGTGCTCTGTCCTACCTTGTTAGAAGTTAAATGGAAATTTATTTTAACTGTGAACCCTTCTGTGCTTGTCTGCTGGCAATTAATTTACTGCAAGCTCACAATTAAAAGACTTTTAAAATTATTTTGTATGGGTACAATTGCAATAGGAATAAAATGGGAATGGGAGAAAACAAGGAGGTTTTTAAACAAGAACTACACCTTAATTGATTTTCATTCTATTCAAACATAACAGTGGACCTCCTGTGAGAGTTTAATTCAGTTGAAGGCCACATCCTCCCTTAAATCAAGAGAGGGCACTGAACACATCAACAGTGTATCAGAATGTCTATACAATTTTAAGAATCAAGTGAGAAAAACAAAACTCCCAACTTTGACCTGCTCTCAACTCTGTTAAGTGTCTGAGGGAGTTAACTGTTGAAATTCTAGCAGACAGAAAAGGAAGATGATAGAAGGTGGGCTCTGCAGAAAAATCCTTTTGAACAGCTCACAGAAAGGTTTCAAAGGAATTCTCATGAGAATTAATGAGAATTTGTTAGCCTCCTTAAAATCCTGCCTCGTTGCTTCTATTTCTTCATCCTTCTGCAGAAATAGACCTGCCTCACCCTGGCACAGGGGCAGAGCACTGAAGAATGCTAAATGCCTCCAGTCATTCATGCCTTGGGACATTGGGAGAATGAACACTGTCAAGGTGTGATCTTCGTATCAAGGACCAGCTCTGCAGCCCAACCAGGCATTTCTGCTCGGGCAAAATACCTCAGGCACTTTCTCTTAGGTCTATTAGAAAAAAGTGAGAGAGGTGGAGAGAGAGAACAAAAAGTGCCCAGGAAGCCTTTGAAACCTTTTTGATTGTAATTACAGACAATTTTTCTATAGGCTATTTCTTTCTAGAAATAGACTTTTCTTCCAATACTAAGGGGAAAATGGCAACCTTAATTCCAGCAGTAATGAGAAACTTGAGGAAATATCTATGCCCACATTGATCAGGTACCCCTTTTTTCCATCCACTTGTGCTTTTCATTAATTCTATTTTGTGTTTTAATACTTTGCTACTGATCACTAAAACTATCTGAGTAACACAGTACAATGTAGATGTTAGAATTATGAAAGACAATCAAAGAAATTCAGGAAGCTTTAGCATGAAGAAAAAATATTACTAACAAACTGTAATTTGCTACAACACAAAAACAGGTATTATTGTACTCCAAACCTATGATATTGAAATGCAGTAGCTTGCTGCAAATTTCAAAGTCACAGTTCTGTATTTGTAGACAGGAAAGTGTGAAAGCACCAGTTTACCCCTTTAAATCAATAGTCAGTGATGCAAAAGAGTATACTGGAGAATCAGAGGGGGTTCAATACAAGCCAAAACCCAATTACATTAGCATTGGTGAATGTGTTATGATTTTTCATGAGGTAAGTCAATACATTATATTAATCTAAAAATGCAAATTGTATGCTTTGAAAGTCAAATGTATACTACAGTCAGACTCCATAATGAAGATAGAGACAAGAGATGGGCAATTAAAAAAATACAAAAGATTTAGCTTTAAAATTAATAGAACTCTATCAATGTATGTTGTACATAACATATAAGTATGTATTTTGATACCACCTTCTATGTGAGAGATTTAAGAGAAGTAGGACACAAAAGCTTCTTCTTTAAAAAATTGGATTTTTGTGGAAGAAGTGAAGAGGAATAAAATGAGGTTGTTTTTTCTAATGCTAGACTGAATACTTAAAACTGACTGAGGTAATAGCAGCCTTTAAATACACTTATGCTTAATTATTCTCTCTGAGGACATGCAGGTGTCCTGGTTTCAGCTGGGATAGAGTTAATTTTCTCCCTAGTAGCTGGTACAGTGCCGTGTCCCTAAACTGTCTTGTCTGTTTGTATTTAAACTTTTGTAACCTGACTGTCCTGACTTTAAAAAATAACCAAATGCAGGCTCAATATCATCTTAACCCCAAAGAGCCAGGCAGCCTTGATAATCTACATGTAGACTCAGCTGTCTTGCCTAGTCCAGAGGCTAAAATCCTGGACTGCTAACACAAGAAAGGGAGAGAGAGGAGTGGGAAATGTTGGCAGAAGGTAAAAGGGGGCTGATGCATGCTCACTTGTAAGCAGCTTTACCCTGCACACTAACCAGTCACACGCTGAAATACCAATATTGATCACAGCAAACACCTCCTTACAGGATTTGTACCACTGGCTGGTGAACTCTGGTGAGGGATGGCATCTCTGCACAGCAGTTGTGACAGTCCCAGTGGCAGCTATCAAAATCAATGCCACTTCAGTGAATTCTAATGTATAGATGGATGTATCCAAGTAAAGACTTGGCAGAAGTTACCTGTTCGCATATTATTCCCACACCAATTTTTGTTCTTGGTCAGAGGCAACAGCACCTAAAGACAAACATGTAAATTAAGCATATAATTTTTGAACCTGGTGTCTTTTTCCCCTGAAGAAATAGCTATTGGAATGCAACTTTCAGTGCTTATGCTAAGACATCCATTGCACTCTGTCAGTAATGCACTGTTATATGGAAGTTCCATTAATTCACAGTTAATGGCAAACACTCAAGTCTGCTGTCAAGTTCAGTGAATCCCTGAAGGCAGAATAAAACTAAATTCAGGCTAAAGCATGTTTAAACAATGAATATGTTTTAAAAACTGCCATGCTTATTCAGAATTGTAATACCTGATGCATTTAGGCAGTCTGATTGATTCTGGCTAGCTAATTAGATTGACACTTGCACCTTGAAAGACAGTGCACTCAAGTGAACCATTCCTCAGACTGCTAATTAGTCAGGTAAGATCTTGGTGGTAGAACTCTTCCATTCCACAAACAAGAACTTTCTAATTTGTCATTTCTCACAGTCAATATGTGTTTCACTTGAGTGTCCCTCATGTCTGGATGTCAGGTGAAATTGTAATATAAGCTGTGAATTTATCAAACTTGTACAATGATTTTTTACATCTTCAATAGAAACCCTCTGCCTGGACAGAAACCAATGTTCACTTGACATTGCTAAAAGAATCTATTCTGTAGACATGCCAACTCTATAACCATCTATTCTAGCTATACTCTGTTTTCTTGTTATACAGCCAAGATTTACTGTACCAAATAGGTTACTGAACAAGTCTAACATAATAGATCATTTTGTCATGTTTGCTTTCTTTCTTCAGAGTGTATGCAAAGTAAATACTTAAGCAAACTGTCCTATATTGGAAGAAAGATTTTTTTTAAACCATTAAATGATCAAATAAACTATCAGCTTTATGATAAATAGTTGCCTATACCACAGCTTTAACTAACAGCTGGCTTTCTGTAGAGGCCTATTTCAAGAGGTGTAATGCATTTGTACTTACTTTATAAGCAGCTGGTTCTGGTTTTCATGGGACCTCAGGTGGCTTCTCTAGCTTTTTACCTGTCCTGTCCATACAGGACAATGAGAACTGGCAGCTCCCTGTGACACTGGGCTGTAACAGCAAGGTCCCCACCCAAAGGTGGCTCACAGCTCCACTTTGCTCTGTGTACAGAAGCAAGAACAATTAACACAGCATGTGGCACTTCAGAACTAAAATCTTTTCAAGAGAAATAAATCAGGAGATTCATTTTTGTAGCAGTCAAGATCTGGATTCTATGTGTGCTGTTAAAAAGGTTTCTAGTTTACACACAGTGCAGTGGGGTGAGGTTACAACAAAGACAAGTACAGAACAGGGTAACACCCCTCATGCTCACAGGATTACTTGCATATTTTTTCTAGAGTTACCAGTACTAAAGTTTATTGCTGAATTCAAAATACTCACAAAATGTAGTACATGTAAATAGTATCATACATATATTTTACACTGGCATAAAAAATCTGATTTAAATTTGTGTTTTATGGGAGCAAATAGTCTTTGTTCATTTAGTTTCCCTTTTCACAGAAAGCTCCACAAAATTGTATAATATCCAATAACTCTCATAAAATATAAACAGGATATATAAACTAAATTTCATTACTAGCTCCTGTACTAGATTTAATTAGGATATGAATCCTTGAATTGACAAAACAGCTTGAGTTTTGCTACTGCCAAAAGGAGATCTCACATTTTCTCTCCTTCATCTTACAGTCAGTATGTACCTCAGTACCTCTGGTGCTGCTCCTGGTCTAAGTTCAACTTTTTCAGAAGATGCTTAAATCCAATGATCTGGCAGAAAATCCCTTAGGGCAAGCTGATGGTTTTCTCCTGCATCAGTGTGTTAAATGGATGTGCTGTGCAACTCATCAGCTCTTGGGACTAGGACTAATTGTTCCATGTAAAACAAATTGTTTATGAGCTGAGTGTAGAGAGCAAGACAGCTTGAGGAAGGCTGTGGGACTCCTAATAATTTATTTTCAAACTCTGTTGCCTGTGTATTCAAGGAAATAGTGGGTGACAAAGGGAAGGAGTGAAAATACTTCCCCACCAATGTGAAAGCATAACTTTATTTTTTAAACCTGATAATAAGTATCACAATATGGGTCTAAAGATGTTTTTTTAAAGAGGTGCTGCTGACAGCATTCACAGCTTTGACTTTTTTGTTTTTAAGACTGAGAAGTACATCATTAGGTAATGATGTATTTAGATGTTTTTCTCTGAGGTGTTGCACTCTGAACAGAAGTTCAAGTATGTATCAGTGTTTGAAAAGAATAAACTGGACTCTCTATCTCATTAGATAATAAGATGATATATTTAAAGAAAAGAAAGCACTGCAGCAGAAATTGTTGCTAAATTTGATTGTAACTCACGTCTGTGTGTGCACTGAGTTCATACTAGAAACACAAAGATCATCTGTGCATCTTTCTTGCACTTTCCAAACTGAATCTTCCTCTAGATGCAGATATAGCCTATGCTCACAGAAACTAAAAATCCAATTGTATGAATGCTCAAATGTTTATCTTCCATGTATCTTAGGAGTTTGTTAAATGTTACTTTGTACATCCAGTTAAGAGCATTTTAATCTGAAATTTAAAATATAGCCTGTTTTGCTCTGTGCCAGCTTGTTGAAAAATCTTGTCAGTTCTACCCTTTTCCCCTCATCTTTGTCATCTAAACTGATGCTAAGAATAGTAATGCATTGTTTGAAATGCTTGTATGTGAAAGGTAGGTCACCTGTGTATACTGAGATATATTGAAACAAGTCTTGAACTTATTAGATTTGTCTTTAAATGAACCTGTGTGCTTTACTCCCCATCTAGTTAAATCAGAATCTGTATTGCCTCTTGGTTTTGTGTACTTTTACTGGTTAGCTGGCCTTAGCATCCACAGTACCTGTAAATCTTAATGAGCATAGGCAGATAAAATCAAGCACTGAATAATGATTTGGGCTTTGGTTTATGGATCTTTGCTATTCAAACACTCTTAAAATTAATCTCTATATAAATGCTCCCCCAAATTAAAGAAGATGGTTTCAGTCATGTGGCTATTTCAAATACACATTGTTTGTACATTCAGATTAAGTTGCACCTTACATCTGTCTTTGAGAATGGGATTTTACTGCATTATGTATTCTTTCTAAAAATTAAAAACGGTAAAATCTCATTCTGCCCCAATATTGAGCTCAAATATTTGGTCATGAAAACAATGAAGGGGAAAAAATTTAAAAATTGCTTGCTATGCTGATTAAATATAAATTTCCTTCTGAGATGTCCTTGATACCTGTCAAGCAGTCAGTAGTCCACACCTCATACTTTCTCCAAGAGCCAGGAACTGTACTGAAGTCTTGTTAAAAACAGTCTGTTTTTTCTCACCTAGGTACAACTCCTCAGACCTTAAGTGACTGATCTGAGCACAGAAAATCATCAGGAATCAGAAAAATTCCATCAAACTGCCTGAAACTGATGCCTTGTGAAGGCTGGCCTAGAACAGAGGCTCAATGGAGTTAAAGGAATTTTTTAAAAGGCCTCAATGGATCCACCTTGGGCAGCACAAGAGCCCAGCCAGGGCTGCACCCCAGATGAGCCAAAATGGACAACTGGTCACGAGGGCTCTCACTTTTGTAAGTTCTGCTCCATTTGCATATTGGGGTTAATTGTCCAGTTACAGCTCTAGGTTATGGAGTCCCATCCTTCTTGTTTTTCTCTCTTCAGTCCATTTTGTTTATGCTCTTGGCCTTGAGATTTAGGTGGATGTCCTTGGTCCCAAGCTAGGAAAGGAATTGTTGTCTCCCTACTCTGTGCAGAGAGCTCACCATCCCTTACTACCAAGCTCAGAACTACACACTAGAGCAGTACAGAATCTGAAAAACAGAAAAGCTAAAACCTAAGGCATCAAAACAAATGAGGATCTCTATAAGGAAGAACTCCAGGTGAAATCTTATAACAAATCTGTATAAGAACAATGTTTTATTCAAATTTATACACTGGAAGTTTCTTTTAGCATGGAATAACCACAATATCAAGAAATTCTGACAAAAGACATGAAGCTAAAGCAGATGACAAATAGCTCACAAATCTCAACGTGCTTTGGTTGACAGGGTAATTTTTTTGGACACAGTTCTTCAAAATTCTTTCCATTGCAGTTTTCTGAAATGACAATGAATGGCTGAGTCCTCTTATCTTAGAAATCCCCACAGCAAATATTTAGGTTTACATTTTCATTTTTATCCACTAAAGTATGTCTAGGATTAATTATATACTAAAACAGGGGTAAAGCTGTCATGGTGTTGAAATTGAAATTTGAGACATTACAGTGAATTTCAGGGAAAACTTCCCATTGCCAAAATTTCCTAAGCAGCTTGCAAACAACTGCAAATTTCCATCTGAAACCCCAGTTCTATTGTATGAGATATTCATACAGACACTGGCAAAGTTGAGGCTTCTGTCCAATGTAACTACTGTAGTCACACAACAGATTTGTAATTTTGAGATAGAGATTCCAGTTTCAAGCCTGTGTGTGCTTATGTGAGGGGAATTATTAAATTTTACAAGACCCCTGCATTCAAAAAAAATCACTATCAGTCCTGGAAAACAACCCCCCACCACTATTCTATCATTCTCCGTGCTTACTGATTTCTTCTGTGGCACTTTTGCTTCCAAGTTTCATCCCTAACTCTTGTAAGAAATCAACTGAAATGAATGCAACTTAAAGTTTGTCTCTGCATGGTTAATTTTTATTCATACCTCAGTGGCAGATGTAGTGTCCCTCATAATGTCAGGTCTCAAATGTCAATAATCTCGGATCCAGCAATCAGAAATCAAAAATCCATATTACAGGCTAATATACAAGAGACAGTTTAGCACATGGTGACACAATACAATAGACCAGTGCCACTTAAATGATCTTGAGTTACTAGGAATGTATGTCATAAGAGTTTAGATATTCACTGTACATGGCAGCCATCAGGAATCAAGTGTAACCAGTCTTCACAATAATGACTTTGATTTTTTAAGATTCATCCATCATTAATAGCTGGTTGATGCTAACATCAGCTGTTCCAAAACACAGGGGAGATAACTGGCAAAACCTGAATTTCAGTCTCTATTATTTTGTCCATTTAAAGCACCTTAAATTAAAGCAATTAAAGCACTAAAGAAGTTCTTAACCTTGGGGCATTTTACTTCATTTTTTTTTGGTGCATTTAATTTTGCATTGAGTTAATTTGTTCTACTTAAACCACGGCTTACCACAGCAAACGGGTATTCTTAACTCTGCTGGTGTAATCTTTCTCAGACATGCACAGGACAATCTGCTGAATCAACGTAATCCCTAATCCGCATGCTGGGATGCTGCAGCTGCTCGCTCCGGTGCCGTTATGTAATGCCGGCCTCCAGGCCCGGGGCAGAGCGGGGCGAGCGCGGCGCTCCGGGCGCTCCCCTCGGGCCGGGCCGGGCCGGGCGCGGCGCGGGGGTCGCGGCGCTGCCGCGGGGGCGGGGCCGGGGGCTCGCGGCTCGTAGTACTCCAGCGCGCGCCGCCCGCCGTCGCGATTGGCCCGGCCGCGCCCGCGTGACGCGCGGCGGACGCGCGCGCGCCCCCTCCGCTCCCGCGGACCGACCCCGCGCGCCGGCCCCGCGTTTCCAAGGCGACCCGGCAGGAACGGCGGGAGGCGCGCGCGGGATCGCGCGCGGGCGGTCCCCGGGTTCCTCCCCGCGCGGCCGCGGGTCCCGCGCGGGGCGCGCGCCGGGCGCTAACGGCGCGGGTGCCGCGGGCAGCAGGTACGTGAGGGGAGCCCCGGGGACGGAGGCGCGAGCGGGGAGCCCCGGTCAGCGCCGTGCCCCGCCGCGGGCAGCGGGTCTCGGCCGTGCCCGAGCCGCGGGACCGTACCGCGCTCCAGCGCGGCGGCGGGTCCGTGCCGTACCCCGTCGCGGCCGTGCGCGGCTCGGGGATCCCGGTCCCTCAGCCTCCCGGCGCCGCCGCGCGCCCCGCCGTCCCCGGGGTCTGGCTGGGCGGCCCGGCGGGCTGCCCGCGCCGCGGCGGCGGGGGCCGCGCTGGCGGGTGAGCCCCTCCGCGGCGGGCGGACAAAGTTTGGCGGCGGGCGCCGCCTCCCGCCAACTTGCCGGCGGTGGGGCCGGGGGCCCGAGGGCGCTGTGCCCCGGGCCGGCCTGCGGCGGGGCCCGCGCCCCCTCACGCGGGGTCAGCCGAGCCGCGGCCCGGCCGGGGCGGTGCGGGGGTCGCTCCGCCTGTACTGCGGGGCCGGAGCCGCGTTCCGGCGGGGCCGGGGGGCTCGGGGCGCTGAGGGGCGCCTCACGCATCGCGGCCCGGCCCCCGCGCCTCCGGACGGGCCCGGCCGGACAACTTCGGATGTGCGGATCCCGAATACGAACATACGGTAATGCCTGAGCGGGAAAGTTGCTTTTTTTGTGTGTGTGTATGCAAGCCCACCCAACGGTGGTGCCTCAGCAGTGTCCTCACGCAAGAGTACTCTGTATGTGTAAGGTGCTGCATTGCTTCTTGCAAACCCCCTGTCCTGGAGTAGCATCATTGCTTGCCCCAATGAGAAAAGGAATAGTAGTTTCTTTTCTGGAGTCGAAATCCAATTAGAGTGCTCTTTACTAGGGAATTTTCGGTTTGCCTTCCTTAAAATGTAATAAACTTAAGAGGCCTTTTTTGTTAGATTTGTAGAGGTGAAATCTAAATTGTGGGGACTGGTGAGCTGTAATGGGACAGCATGTCAGAGTAACTTTTCTTAAAAATAGTAGTATGTGAACATGCATGGTTTCAAAGCTTGTTAGTATTCTGAAGTTAGGAAAAGGCTCTGCTAAGCGTCTCCAGAATTTCTTGGCTCTTACATGAAAGTTTAAGAGCAAACCGATCTACAAGCTCTGTATTAGAGCATGCCCCTGACACCAGGTGTAACAGCTGCAGAAGATTTTATGTGTAAAAGAAGTAAAATGCGTAATGGTGTGAGAGTATTTACAGCTGTGAATGCAATCAGCAGAGAAGGCTCATTTGTCGGAACGCAGGGCACCTCTCTGAAGCACATAGTCAGAAACTGCTGCTTTGCTATGTGACTCTTAGGAATCCTGCTATTTTTGCAACATTTATTACTGGAATTTGAACAAAGAGGGGTAAGCAGCCTCTGTACTTTTAACATGCTGTAATAACATTACTAACCAAGCGTGGATTAGATGAAACAGTACTGATAATAATTTTTTGATAGCTCCTGTGAAGATGCTGAGAGTTCCTGCAGGACACTTGTGAAAGGGTTTTTGCTACCACAGTCGTGTTAGGTGGGGGTTATAAATTAGACTGTACACAATAGTAGCACATAGGTGCTTTGCAAGGAGATACTGCAGTTAGCATTGTGCACCAGGTATCCTGTATGGTAAAATGTATGTTTGGTGCTGAGAACAATGTCTGTCTTGTGAGGCAGAATACTCTGTGCACAGAAGGGGAGGAATGGTTCTCATTTACAGAGGATGCAGAATAAGAAGCAAGTGTGTGCTGCTTCAAACGTGTTGTGGTTCCTAAATGCTGGGCAGAGTGTGCCCACAGTCAGCGAGGGGATGGTGTGAGTGAGGAGCCATTCCCAAAGCAATGCATGTACTCATCTCAATTATTCCTCTGTGTTTCTGAACAAAGTGGAGTTTTTGCAGCTCTGTCCTGATGCAGAAGTGTTTAGGGCAAGATGCTGTTTTTGCCTGAAGGGTGAGAAGAGGTGGAAGTTGCACACAAATTGAGATGTGGCTATCAGGTAGTAATTATGCTAAAGACAGCAGAGATGTGAAGCAAGAGTACAGATCTGCTATTTCAGCCACAAAACTGGAGTAGTAGGTAAGATAAAGATCTGAACTCGCACTGGTTTATGAAAAGGCCAGTAAGAAAATTAAGATGTGAGCTACGTATGCTTGCAGTGTGAGTACAAGTGCAAGCCTGCTACTCAGCTGAAGTATTTTCAGATCTTGACTGACAGCATAAATGCAGAACATAACAGTAGCTGTCTCCCCTCTCGCTGTGCCTGTTCCCAAAGGTTACTTGGATGTAAGTGTGATTACAGTTCTGAAGGTGCCCTGTACAAATGCTTACAGCTCATGATGCTCTCCTGGCCCCCAGGGCTGCAGTGCTGTTACACCAGGGGGGTTCAGTGGTGGCTCCCCAAACCCGGCTACCTGCAGCTTGCTGTTTGTCCCTGCTGGGCGCTCACTGCGGAGCCTGGGGCTGCAGTGCTGTTGCATCACGGGGGGACAGGACTCACAACATCTCCGGCAGGATGGAGCACATGGTTTCTGTGTTCCTGCATGTGATCGGCTCCACATTGGGAGGAGAAACTGCACTGCCCTGCGAGATCCTGACACGACTAAAATTTACCTGCATCATCACTATTCGTGTAAATTAGTTGCATTACCTGGCAATAGCACAAGAATTAATTGAATTGTGTTACACAGGACAAAACTGCATCTTTTATCAGAGCAGCAAACGAGGTGTTACTTCAGTTAGCAGTGCTCAGCTAAACTGCTTCTTGGACAATGGGATTAACTAACAGAAAAAATACTTTATCCCTATGAGCACTGCAGAACCAATGTTGACATAGGAGACCGAGCTGGAGTCCTTTCTGCTGCATGTGTTACCATCTAAAGTGTCCAATAAGTGCCATTTGAAGAATCTACATTTCTAGTTGGTATATGAGAGGAGGACTGAGGCTTGATTCCTCCTTTTCCTCTCCTCACTGGTTCTAGACTGATTCTGTATGCTGCTGAAGGGTATTTGCCACACTCTTGTTAGGTTCAGTAATATGAGCATAAGTCTGGAATCAGTGGTGCTGGAAAATGGGGAGTTTTGGATTTTTTCACTTGTAAAAAATTTCTGAACTTTTGGGAGTATTTTTGAAGTAGGTGGATATGAGCGTACTTGGTGAAATGCCATTTTCAAGAGAAGAGTAAAAAAATAGTAAAAGGTTGGCTTCTTACTGCTCTGGGGTAGAACTTTGCTGTTGTTCATTCTTTGGCTCTAGAGGTTTCTGTCCAAGGTGAATTGATGTGGAGGGATAGAATGTAAGAGAATAGTGCAGAAGGCAGTTCCACACCTGAGGAGTTGCAGCTGTGCTAATCACCAAAGATCAGGAGCAGGCCTGCCCTTAATGGGCCACAGCTGTGTCCAATAAGGAGAAGAGTGCTGCCCAGGAGCTGGAGTTAGCTGGGTGAGGGGGGAGTTGGAGTTTGTTGGCTGTGCTGTGAGGAGCTGCCCATGAGAAATCACCGAGAAGGTATGGGACTTGTGAAATATGATGACAACAAGTTGAAACCTTTTTTCCTCCAAATTCCTAGCTGGTGTGTTGTGAGCAGCACCAGGGTTACCTCAGTCTGTCAGATTTCAGCCCACCCATTAGCTGGGTTTAGGATTTGATGTGGCAAGTTGATGTATTAGGGTTTAATTCTTAATTTTGTTATAAGGTTCCAGTGAAACCTGTTGCCTCCACATAATCCCATTGAAATCACTGGGTTTGCATGAATAGAGTGAAGTCAGACCTTGTAAATTCAAGTAGGTAGCAGTGGAGGTTTTCTGATGATACTTGTCAATAATGTTTATCAAGTAAGCGTTATAAAATGCAACATCAGCTTATTTCTTGGTTTATTCCTCTGTCTCACTTGCATTTTATCATGTTCTAGAGTTCAGCATTGCTTTGATGTGTTTCAACCAAGATTTCATTGGGGCATTTTTTGTATCTTTCCTTACATCTGTAAAGCACCCTGTGTGCCTATAGCATTGCACACAAATAAAACTACCTTTGAAAATGAGTGTTCAAATCCATTGGTTGCAGAGTTAGCCCTGTAAATCAGCAAATACCTGAATTAGGGTTGTGCAGCTACAGTTCTGTGTTCTGAGCCACCCTGCTCAGTGATTTGCAGGAGTGGTGTGTGATCTCCATAGTTGAGAGGAGGATTAATGCAAATGGAGCTGAAGTAATAGGCTGTTCTAAACGTGGTGCTTCCGAGTTTTCAAGAGCTTTACTTTCAGCCCAAATAACCTTCTTGCAAATTAGTTTCTAAGATGGAGTCTCTTGCTATTGGGAGGCTTAGCCCCTTTCGTGTGTTTGTTTGGTTTGGGTTTTATTTTGTAAAATTACACTACATGGAGGTATAAACTTCCTTTGTTGACTTTAAAAAAATCCCTAAATGGGATTTGAGCCTTCAGTGGTGATTTCTAATTCGGGTAATTGCCTTATTTGATGAGGCTGTTACTGGATGAATGGGGAAAGGACCTTTGGGTCTGTGCTTTGTGTAGGGGAACAAAGGTGAAGTCTGACCCGTTTCATCCTTTTTGCTCTGTGTCCTGCCTCTCTCTGCTTTTCAGCCTCAGCAGCCTGCCAGTGCTCCCAGCACAGCTGCCTCAGTTCTGTCAGAGGCACAGGTGCCCAGCCCTTTGCACAGGGACCTTGTGTCCATTTGGATTGCCTTTTGACACGCCACCTTTTTCAATACTTGATTAAAAGGCAAGCCGGCATGGGAAAACAGTTCAGTTTAGCTTGAATGGATTGCTGTGAGACAAAGATCATCTCTGCTGTTCCAGGGAACTTCAAAGGCTGCCTGCAGACAGGCAAGTGTCAGAGCTTCTCAAAAAAGTTGTGAAAGTCTTTGTAGTGGAAAGTGTTATGTGTCTGATATTTAAGTGTGCCTACCAGGTTTTTCCACTAATAGAAAATGAAAATTCGTGCATAAAAATAGCAAAATACAAGTTTTATTGAAGTTAGTGAGACTTTTACTGTTGAATTATTTTATAATTCTTCCTTCAATGCTTTTGTTCAAGTTTATCAAATAATTTCTTACAGAAAAGCGGTCATTTGGACTACCAGTCAATTTAGCTGATGGTACAAATGTAAAGAAAGCTCTTCTTTGAGTGAACTAAAGAGCTCCTGTCTGTCTGTAATAATTAAAGTTAGCAAACATACAGGATGTAAACATGAGGCATGTGGTGTGTCTCAGCAAGCAGTGCATAATTTTTCTCTGTATATAATAGCTGCCTGCATTTTACAGCCCAGATGTAGTAAATAATTGCATTTTTATCTGGAATGATAAAAGTAGACAGCTTTGAAAGCAGTTTTTAGCAGGAAAGGGAGATACGGTCCAAGTTCTCATGTTAATTGCACAAGTGTATTAAAAAAAGCCAATCTGAACGATTTTTCTTGCATATATTTGTTGCTTTTCTTCTGTTACCAGCTGCCACATCCAGAAATCTGAATGCTCTCTTTCTTTGCTTTTGTTTTCAGTCCTAAGAAGGAGGACTTTGGGAGCAGGGGCAGTAGTGTAATTAAATAGATATGTTTAACTTGGAAAGGTGTTATTTTTAGAACTAGCTCAAAAGGGCAGGTACCCCTTGGAGACATTCTAACATGGCCAGATTGTCTCCTCCAACTAAAGAGCAGTGCAGGACATGGGCAGCATCAAGGTTTAAGTAAAAGTTTTTGATGCATGTTATCTCTGGGCTAAAAAAAAATAAACCTTGAGAGGAGGCTGCAGAGTGGGTTCAAGTTCTGAGCCTCTGGGCTCTTGGTGCTTCATTACAGAGTGCAGGCTCCAGAGAGGCTGCCCGTGGGGACAGTCCTTGTTCCCTTCCTCTCTCAGGGCCGTGCAGGCGCTGGTTCCCCTCCCGTGGGCACAGCAGCTGCTCAGGGTGCCCTGGTCCCTGCTCCCCTCAATCCACATCCTCACCTGTGAGGAGCAGGGGAGTTGCTGCTTGCTCCTGCTAGGAAGGGCTGTGTGCATGAATTAATGGGCACACTGCAGAGATATTTTTCTCCCTACTCTCTGTTCTTTTTTTG
This sequence comes from Zonotrichia leucophrys gambelii, assembly GCF_028769735.1. Taxonomy (NCBI): domain Eukaryota; kingdom Metazoa; phylum Chordata; class Aves; order Passeriformes; family Passerellidae; genus Zonotrichia; species Zonotrichia leucophrys. The sequence continues at coordinate 4,655,084 of NC_088180.1, read as the reverse complement.
TGGCTCTGTTTGCTCACTTTTCCACCTCTGAGCAAAGGGGAGCATATGGCAGTGTGCTGTCCATCTGGTTGCCACTTACTGTGAAATCATTATGCAGGCAAATTTGGCCCCATCTTGAATTTCTTAGGTAGGAGAAACTGTTACTAGAGTGACAGCTGAAGTGTTTCTACTGAGCTGTAAATGTGAATTAAGCACAGAATGAACACAAAGGGCTCTGTCTGAATTTTTTCAGTCTTCTACATTAAATAAACCCCAACTTGTGCTGTGCTAGTATTTAAAGCAAATAAGGCTGGGATCCTCATTGTAAGCAGTAGACTCTTCAAGTACAGATAAAAGACAAGTCCTGTCCCAGAGGATTTGCAGTCTAAATACATTTTAATGAGAATACAGTGAATGGTGATAGGTGCTTAGGAGCCCCTTAGTTATAGAGATAATACTGTATAAAAATTCCATTGGCATTTTTGCATCCTAGCACAAGCTTGTCACATAGTCTCTTGAAATGCATAGCAGATTTTAATTCAGGTCTGTGCATTTTGGGGATACCCAGGTATTTCTTGTTTACCTGCATATCAAGGATCAACACTGGTAAAGAGAAGTTTTGCTGTCTTTGGCACCATAAGCACATGTACATTTTTGTTATCACATTTCACACTGCAAACATTGAAACAGTAATAACCTAGCTTTACTCTAGTTATCTAAAGGAGTACTACTGAAAAAAACAATTAGGTGATGTTTATGCTGTAATATTCTCATACCTTATCTGCAGACAAGAGTAGCTGTGAAAGTAGTTTTTAAATTCAATTTATTTTACAGTTAGGAGGGTTAACTTTTGCACATTTTCTATCGTGTAAGTCAAGAGCTTGTTTTTCATGTAGCCCCATGGAAAAGCCTATATTTTTTAAAATTGGAACAGGTGGCTGCACAAGTAGAAAATAAGTCAAAAGAAAGTAATTTATCTGAAGCAATTTCCTTGCTCTTTAGATCAGGGATCCTCACTTTTGATTATTACATGCGTATTTATTACATAGTACTGCTGCAGTGATTCCACTGTGATATGAAAGTGCTTGTGGACTAGAAAGAAGAGTTTTGTCTTTGTGGAGGACAGTGGCTGGAGTTTCTTCACTAAATTCTTTCATATTTTCATTTTGTTTTGAATAGAAGTGCAGTCAAGTTTTTAAATATTGTAAGTATTGAGATTTTTTGCCTTTTTTCCTGCAAGAGCCTATTTAAAGGACCACAGATAGCTTTCTGAAAAACTTTTGTTCTGTACTGCATCATGCAATGGGAAAAGTTCATTTTAAGTTTCAAAAAAGAAAAATCCAAAGTTTGAGATCTACTCCAAAGGAACTGTTTTTGAGCAGATATTCTGTGCATTAATATGTCTTCCAAGTATTTTAAAATGGGAATTCAACCCTCAGTACACAGCAGTGAAACCGGGCTGACGGTGGGAATTTGGGGAGAGGAAATATTGCATGGCTTCTGTTGGAGTCTGGGCCAGAGCTGTGGCCTCTCTGCTGCTGACCTGCAGCCATGCCCTGCTGGGGCAGCCAGCTCTGCTCCATCCCTGCTGAGCTGCGCCCTGCCCTGCCCTCCTGAATGACTTGTGCCCTGCAGAATTGTTCTCCAGTTCAAAAGAAGAAGAATAAGAGGAGGGCTAGCACAGAAAAAAATCAAAGCTTTTCCTTTAGCCCCAGTTCTTTAGCTCAGAGCATTGGAGAGTACTTCCTGAGTAGTAGTTGGGGTTTTTAAATGCATGGTGTCATATGACTTGTACTGAAGTTTTCTGAAATATATTTTATTTCAGAGTTCATCGTGGGATAAATATGTCACGAATCTAAATGTTACATGCTGAGTGAAATTCATGGACATATTCACCAAACTTGTCTCCCTGCTATTGTTTTTTAATGTGGAAATGAGAAAGAATTCCTTCAGTAGGTTGCTTCTCAGGAGATAGAAGTAACTGGTAAGGCAGTTTTAGAAGTCAGAATAGTCACCATAGTGACTCCTGAGACTGACATTTGAAAAAGATTATATTTAGTTAAAGATTCTGGAGAGAGTGAGTTTAATGGTACTGGCCATCTTCCTGCACCTATTATTCTGCTGTAGAAAAAGAAGTAACTGTTGAGCAGGGACAGAGCCATGGTTCTAGCTGAGGAGGAGACTGTAACAGTGAACTGTAACAGTGCTGCTTTTAGGCTGGTACCCAGGCTTGGATCCTGCCAGAAGGCAGCAGTTTGATGTGTAAATGAAGGTATTCTTTGAAATGCTGGGAAGGCTGGAGTGCCAGGCAAAGAGTTCCCTCCAGAGCCCACGGAACAGGAGCTCAGGGATTGTTACAGCCCTTTGAATCTCGAGCTATGGACTGTCCAGTTGCAAGGGTGATGTTTGGTTTATTTTTTAATTACATTCTCTTTTGATTAAAAATGCTCAGCAGCAGCTCCCTTGTGAAATTTGGGAGTGATGGAAAGAAATTTGGAGTTTTTTCCATTAGCAGTTGGATATTTTACTCAATCTGACTGCAACACTTCATTCTGAAGCATAGATAGGCTTGTTGTTTTTGAAGAACTTCTTTCAGGATAAGATGATTTCCCTTTTTCAGGGGGAAAGGACTGCAGCCCAAGTAGCTGGTAGCCTGCCAAGGCCCAAATCTGGAAGCACAGGGTATAGGAACTAGCAAGCAAAGACTAATTGGTTATTTGTTTGAAGCATTTGCAAATGCAGCCAGGTCTGTGAGTGCCCAGGCGACTGCTGGGATGTGACTGATGTTTGCTGGGTTAAATGAAGTAAATGCATCTCTGGTGAGAGAGAAAGGTTCCACAGTCTCAGCTAAGAGCACTGTACACTCTTGGCTTCCACGGGCTGCCTTGATGGAGAGATTTCATGGGCTGAGTGAGCAGTGAAGTCAGCCAGCTTTCTTCTGCTTCGTGCCTCCAGATGAGGATTAAGGTACATGGGACAAATTGACTGGGAAATACAGGTTTGCACAGTGCACTTTGTCAAGAGAGGGAGGACTTTATACCCTTGTGCCTGTGTATTTCACAAGCTTTAAAAATCACTTTTAAACATGCTCTCTTTTTGTTGGTGGCTGTGTGGGGCGGGAGCTTTCTCTGCTGATGATATCTAATGAAATTAAATACTTATCTTGGTTATAATGCCATCATAAGGCAATGCCAAGTGTTATTTCCTAGAATGCAGGTAGAAAAAAGGGAAGGCCAGTGTTCAGGATATGGAGTTATAAAATGGAGAATTGGATATTGCAAGAAAAACTGATAGCAGTGGTACTTTCCTTCCCTAGATGGACAGCTGATCTTGGGGCTTTTACTGGTTGTGTTTAAATGGTTTAGCAAAGCACTTCAGTCTGGAAAAGGCTGTTTTTCTCTTTGTTTCACTGAGTATATAATGCATACTGCATGAACAACATTTGGCAGAAGAGAAGCAAAATGTATCTGAAACCTTTAATTATATACTGTAGGCAGCACTGTCTAGGTCAGAAGGCACCATATTATCAAATAACATATTACAGGTATTCAGAACTTGCACAGTAGCTTGATTATTCAGTGAATAATTGGTCTTTGTTAAGCAGATAATGGTACTGTTTGCATTCACAGCCTAGATTTGAAGTATATGATATAGAATATTTGTATTTTAAATCATTTGTTATCCAGCTGATGTAAGAACTAAATAGAACAGAGTTCAGTAAAAGCTTCTAGGGTGGCAGGCTGCCTCTTCTGCTGTGCATGTCTCACTGACTCTGTCATACCTGCAGTTCTGAAGGTGTTGAAGAGATTTTTTGTTTATTGAATTTAATTTTGTATGGGTGTTTGCAGCAATGCTTGGAACCATATAGACTGTTTAAACACAGACAGTATTAAAAACCAAACAAAATGCCCGGAAGAATAAACAGTTTGGAAGCTTTGTGACCTGCTGGTGGGCAGAAAGGTAAATGAAGGAGAACAAGAGTATGATTACAGGCAAGTAGGATTTATGAGAGAAATGCCATGTCTTTGTGTCACACACCACACCTAATTTTATTTATCTAGAGGAGAGTATTTCTGCTGTATGAATATTTACTTAGGCTTTTTAATCCTTAACGATCCCAAGGTGTAATATGAAATGATTGACTGCAGTGTCAGTAGCTGGTAATTTTTATGAGTATGTCAGAATATGAGCTCTAGTAAGTTTGCAGGTTCCTTGGGCACTCAGTGGTGTGAGCTTGGAGGTGACTGTCAGCTTGGGAGAATCCACAGTGCTACAGAGCTCTGTGTTGTACAGGCTGGGGCACAGCTGATGGTGAACAGACCTTTCTCGTCTGGCTTTTGTCTTACTTTCTTTTTCCCAAGATGGAGTTTAAAAGAAAAGCAATAAGGTGATAAAATTACTGCCTTAAAGGACAACAAAAGTGATCAAACCCACCCAAAGGAATGGTTTTTTTATAAAGTGCAGTGTAGTCAGGTAATCAAAACACACATTCTCTATCAGTGACTGTTTAGCCTGCAGAAGATCAGCCTGCCTTGCAGTGGGGAAGTTGTGTTTTCCATATGAGCTGAATACCCATTTGAGCTGTGATCAGCACTCTGCCTTCCCTAAGGAGATGGCAGTGATTGTAGCATTTATCACACATAAAGGAATCTGTCTTGCTCTATATATCTGCCAAAAGACATGTGAAAAATAGAGACCGAGGCAGCAGCATCCGTGATCTCAGTAACCCCTCAGACAGCCAGACTGATGGTGAGCCAAGGAAATCACTTCTCTCCTGCTCACCTGAGCCCCATATTTAGCCACAGCAATAGTTTTGAGTTGGGTTGATTTAGAAGCCTGTCTGTAAAGGGATCTGCCAGCAGAATATTGGCTGAAAGGTTTGTGTAGTGCATGAAGCTGTTGACCTGTGCTGCAGGCACACGAACCTCCAGGTGAAAATAAATTCTTGTTCACACCAGAAATTGAGTACCTGGCTAGAGTGCTGTGGCTTACATTAAAGATGGTTACTTAAAATTCAGTGACCTAGTGGGCAAGAGTTGTTGGAATTTTGGTGTTCAAGGAGAAATGGTAGTGCATACAATTGTTTTACTAAAAGCAAGGAGTTTGTCTGGGTTATTTAGGATTGAAGAAATCACAGAATGCAATGCATGTTCTGCTATCATTAAGCAGCCCTGTGTCTGAAGCAGAGACATAAAACCAAGGGCAAAAGTTCTGTTCAGGGAAGGAAAGATGGAGCAGAGTGAAGTTGCAGAGCACTTTTCCATGGAAAAGCACTGAATATTAGAATTTTGCTTTAGTGCTCTGCTCTGTAGCATGCTAGCAGAAATGATGGATCGGTGACTCTTCTGACTTGGCAGGATTAGGGCTGCTCCCTGGGAAATGCAGCAGAAGAGCCTCAGAGGCTGCTCTGGGTGTGCTCACAGATCTGTGTGCCTTTGCAAGGAAGGGAGAGACAAAAGACTCGATAGCCAAGACCAGAATAAAAAATGGTGTATAGAAGGTGCCATACATGACCTGTTTTACAATTTCTCTGCTAAGGGCAATGGAGCTGCCTGGTTTGTAATTTCTAACGATTTTTCCTTGTATCAAGCTAAACATTCCATTCATTTTTCCCTCTAAGGACTGAACTGTGAGCATTCTTGTGACACAGAGACAAGGGCAGGTCTCTGTGTAGCAGCAGCAGCTGCTGGACCTACCTGCTGGACCAAGCTGCTTCCCTTGTGCCTGTTGTGTGTGGTGTCAGAGGTGTTCAGGTTGCTAATTCCTAATTTAAAATCCAGATAAAAGGATGGGTGACAACATCTGTATGTCCAAAGCTAGAGTTTGTGTATCTCCTGTGCAGGGAGTGTGGCAGTGTTTTCAAGCTTAGATTTTTGTCAGTTTTGATCATTTTGTGTTTGTTTTGGTGCATGGATAAGCGTGTTTAAATTAGTTTTCATCTTTTTTCTGAGATACAGTTTTGCATTTATATAATAATTTATAACTGATTGTTATAAGTGATATATTATACAACTGAAGTGTTAGAGGAAATCATTCAGGCATGGGTTTTTAATGAAATAAGATCTAGTAACACTGTTCACAATTACAATTTGTTTACCTAGAAAATCCTACTAAGTTTTATCCTTAAGTATGCAGGTAAGCTCTCTTTCCCTTGTCCAGTTTTCACAAATTTCAACACTGTGTCTGCTGACAAAGTGAGTAGGTGGGGTTAAGAAAAGCATTTCAGCCAGGTGGACTTCTTGTCATTATCTATAATGTGTGTGTGCACACGTGGATCCTGTAATTTTTCTGCCTTCAGAGTTCTCATTAAGTTTATTCTGCTGCAGAGCTTTGAGTTTGATTTGTACTTTCCACCAAGTTGTCTTTGAGATAGCCTCTTATCCCATTGATTTGCTGTGCTATTTTATGCTAACTGTAGCAAAAGGAGATGTTTAAGGAGAAATATTTAAAGAATTTCAAATGTGCTCTTCATCTTCTGGACACAAGCTGGTACAACGAAGGGGAGAAAAGTCAGCATGATGTGGCCAGCCATGTCTGCAAGCTGTCAGTGGAGCAGAGTTTGAGAACATCTGGACTGTGAAACACACCTCTTGAACTTTCATTGATTGGTTCCTTAGGCTGCCAGCCAGGAAGTGTATTTTTGGATACTTGCAGCAAATTTTATTGCATGTGAGCAAATGCCAGATCCATACTTTGTCAGCTGCTGTTTTTCAGTAAGTAGGGAGAATGGATTTGGGTTTAAGTTAAATAGTTAATTTTGTGCTGCATTGCAGAGTGCAGTTTGTACAGCTGTACCTGGGAAGTGGCAACTAGTCACAAAGGGCAGCACAAACTGTGGTAACCCTGAGTGCTAATCCAGAGAGGAAAACGATTGCCCTGGACACAGTAAAGCAATTTTTTCTTTCACTTAGCCCTGGCCTCTGAAAGCAGAGATGGGAAAAATGTGTCTGTGTGTTTCGTTTTTATGGCTCACCATGTTTTCTTCCAGAACAAAGGGAGGCATATTAATTTAATGGAAAATGAATGGGTTGACTCCTTAGATGGGTGGAATGTGATGCTGCAGTTACATAGCACGCTGGAGTACAGCATTCCTTGGGATTTTGAAACGAGGCACGTTCTTGTTAATAGCAGGAGAAAATAGTTCTGCCCTGCAGCTGTGTGCTCTGCCGGCAGCAGAGGTGAAATGTAAATCAAGTGTGGGGATGCCTGAACTGATCTAATCCCAGGGGTTGCCTTGGTCCCATCACATTGCTGAGGGTGAGCTCTGGTTTGGCCTGCCTGTGTTTTTGCCCTTTGGATGCTGCCTGATGCTACTGCTGAGTGGCATCACACTTCCTTTGGACACCTCTCTGTTCTGTGCTCTGTAGAAGAGTGTTTCCAATATTACTGCCTCTTGAAATTACTTGTTAATGGAATATCTTGTCAAAACCTTGTTCATCTTCCATTCAAGACAAATTTTCCTATCCTGAAGCCCTCCCTGTTTCTCATGCTGTCTGTCCTGCAGTTTCTCTCTGTTCAGCATCAGTGTGGTGGGCCCATTAAAGCAGCTTCTGTTGATAAGGTATATAATGTACACTTGTTCAAAAGAGTGTGATCTTATTACTGCAAACAATGCCTCAGATTAGATTAAGTGCTTTGGAGCAGGGGTTATTTCACTTTGAAAACCACATTCTAAATCACCTAATGTGTCTCTAAATAGCATGTGAATAACTAAAGTATGGGCTAACTGTCTTGTGTTCATTTCTGGGTTTCATTTCTGTTCATTTAAAAACCAGAGGATTCTGGTTGTCCTTTCCCATCTTGGGCTGCAGTGGAGTTTGCAGTGGATTTTGTCAGCTCTCACTGAGAGCAGATGCCTGGGACCATCTGAGAGCTTTCTGCCCTGCACTGATGAAGTGTTGTGAGCTCTGCAGTTCATAACCTGTCAATTGTCAACATTGCTTTAAAAGTGTGTGTTGAGAGTGAGAATTATACAAGAGAATGTTTTACAAGGACTGGTGTTTTGGAGCTGTGAAGATGAGAAATGAGGGCTCACAAGATATTGCCCCTTTAAATCCTGTATTGGTCTTTGCAGCAGATTGTCTCATTTCTAGTGCTTGTTTTTACAGTGACAGGTGCAGTAAATCTCTCACCTGATCCCAGTATCATTTTAATACCTCACAGATATTCTTGGTTTATTGGAAAATTTGTATGGATTTGGATTTTTAGATTTCTGATTCAAATAAGATTTCAAAAGCAATTAATTTTATTTTTGGAACATTTTCATATGTATCTAAAAAAGCCTCAAAAAACTTTCACTTAAAACACTTGAGGTTTTTCTTTCTATTGGAAAGTGGCAGGATTTTTATCAACAGCATGCTACATCAAAGATCAGAAACTTGAATACTGATCCAGATATTAGCATCTCTTTCCTATGTTGTCTTGGGCTTTGTGTTTAGTTAGGAAGTGTGTTTTCAGTAGCTTATTTAAATTGTATTGGAAGTGCTGGGGAGTCTTCAGCTGAGTTTGATAGATTGTTTAGCAGACAATGGTTGGTTTGGAGGGGTTAGTGCAATGGTGACACACAAATTATTTCTGAAAATTATCAGAGCTGTTTCACGAGCTCTTAATGATCTTAATCTAGAAAACTAATACAGATGTAGCTTCTTTGCTCTCATCTGTTTTTAACATGTTTTTGAGTTTCCTGTATCCTAAAAATGTTTAATGAATATACTGGTAAAGTAGTTTGGTTTGGCTTTTTTTTTTTATTTTTAATAAAGATGAATTGATAAATCTTAACAAAAGTCTGTAACAGACATGGTTCTGTTACAAACAGGTGACTGGTACGTGTTACAGGTTGAAGAGTAAAAATGTGTTTTATTTATATCTTGACATTTGTTTACTGTTCTGGGGCTTGCATTGCAGTATGGATCTGTTGCATAACCTTTGCTTGAAAAGCATCCTTTTATCTGCTCAGTGTATTAGGCAGAACCTCCTTATTGGATATGGGTCATGGGACTTGAAGCACTAAATAAGATACAGCTGCAGTGGGGCTGAGGAGGGTGCCAGGATGGCCTTGGGTCACACAGTGGCCAAAGCCTTTCTGCCTCTGGTGCCACTGAATACTGAAGGACAGAGGACAAAGGGTTTTTTGTGGGGCAGTGTGGTTGGGGTCTCCTGTTTTCTTTGTGATCTTCTGTTTTGAAGAAAATAGTTACTAAACAAAGCTTTTTAAGACGTGTGTTTTATATACTGCCTGTGCTGAGCTCTAGGGTAGCAGAGGTTGTTGCATAAGCGTCCATTGTACATTTCTCCCACAGACACTGTGATAGAAGTGTTCACAGAAAATTATTGTATCTCCTTTAATAGATATTTGTTATAATTATTTAATACACTGGCAAAAGCCACTGAAGTCTGAGTTAAGGTAAGTGCCAGGCATTTTAAATGAGAATAACTTTTCTCCATCATCTCCCTGACTGCAATTGAACAACTGCGGCTGTATATTGAAAGAGAAGCCTAGGAATTAACATGCATGACTTTTAATTGAAAATACATGAGAGGTTTGTATATGCTATTTGTTTCTTCCCATTTTGCTGTGATTTGATAAGTGTTGGGTAGAGCAGTTACTCCAGGTTTACTCGTGGAATTGCTGGAGAAGCTGAGGGCAGGTCCCTCTCTGTGCCAGTCCCTGCCCTGAACTTCCTGCCTGTTGTCAGTGGCAGCAGGAGCTTGCTGGGCAGAACCTCTGGGGTTCCTGGGGACACCTGAGGAAGACCAGCTCCCAGGCAGGGATCCGTGTGCTGGATGCATCAGTTTGCTTTCCCTTGTCATTGTGTCTTACCACTACAGTTCCTCTAAATTTATTCCCAAAACTTTTCTAAGGCAGGAAAGTTCTCTCTCTTTTTTTTTTTTTTTTTTTTTTTTTTTTCATTTGGTTGGTTTTTTCCTTCTTTTCCTCCTCCATAAAGGAAGAACTGGGGTCCAGCAGCCATGCTCTGGTCCTGTGAAGGCAGCACCTGCTGTGGCATTGAGGCACCAAAGTCCAAGCAGCTGAGACAGCGTCAGAGCATTAACACTTCTGTTTGAACCTGGTGCATATTTTATCTGCCTGTAAGATATCACTGTTCTCACTGCTCTGGGCCTCTGTTGCTCGTGTTCTTCTGGGGCTGTAGTTTTACCACGTGTCTTTAGGGCCGTGGTTCAAAGTGCATTGCAGAAACCTGAGGGAATACTGAGGTAAATTTTATATCTGAATCCCAGAGTACCATCCTCATTGCTTCACAACATGGATTTCTTAGTGTGTTAGCAGTAGCACCAAATTAGTGTCCCACAGAACAAGCTGGTTGTAGGCTCAGTTTTCAATCACAATAAGATTAATTTCCTAGTGAATAGTGAACTTTGTGAGCCTTTAGCAATTGAGAAGTTGATTTTAAGTTTATCTTGATGCTGATGCTATCAGTGGAAGAGCACAAGCTGACGGTTCTGCCCTCTAAATCAAAGGGAGTGCATGGGTGGGTGTTCCTGCATCTTCTTTGAAATTTATTCAGTAGCTTGTGATGCTCTGCATTTCCTCATGTGACAAGAATATCAGTCCCCTCTGTTCTTGCAGAGTTTGAAAAAGATGAGGGCTGGGCAGGGATATGGTGATGGTAGGTGTTCTTGAGAGGGGAAGAAGATAAATTGGACATTTTCACTTTCCCTGTGTGGTTTATTTTATTGCCAGTAGCTGAAGGTGTTTTAATACCTATTTATATGAATAAGCAAATAGCTTCATTCTGAAGGAATTTTGCATGCCTGTACAGATCAAATGCTTTTTAACATTTTCAGAAAGTACTTCTCTTGCATACTTCACTGATCCTTTTTGTATTCCATACAAAATAACTAGGGAATCAATTACTTCTAGTAAAAAAGAGCAGAGCCCTTGCTTCCTATCCCTTTTCCAGCTCCAGTGGGAAGAACTGTTGCCTTCTCTGTTCAGTTTGCAGTGGTCAGACTGGGCAGGCTCCAAACATCTGCTGGCCACGGGTGTGTCCAGACTCAGAGCCGAGGGGATGGCACACTGTGCTGCAGGGGATCCCTGGCTGTGTGTGTGTGTCCCTGTGGTGTGTTCAGACTCAGAGCTGAGGGGAATGCACACTCTGACACTGCTGCAGGGGATCCCTGACTCTGTGTGTGTGTACCCCATGATGGAGTTGGAGCATAGGGGAAGGCACACTCTGCTGCAGGAGAGAATCCCTGGCTCTGTGTGTGTCCCCATGATGGAGTTAGAGCTGAGGGGAAGGCAACACTGCTGCAGGGGATCCCTGGCTCTGTGTGTGTGTGTCCCTGTGGTGTGTTCACTGTCACACTGCTGCAGGGGATCCCTGGCTGTGTGTGTGTGTGTCCCTGTGGTGTGTTCACTCTCACACTCTGCTGCAGGGGATCCCTGGCTGTGTGTGTGTCCCTGTGGTGTGTTCACTCTCACACTGCTGCAGGGGATCCCTGGCTCTGTGTGTGTGTGTGTCCCTGTGGTGTGTTCACTCTCACACTGCTGCAGGGGATCCCTGGCCATGTGTGTGTGTGTGTGTGTGTGTGTGTGTGTCCCTGTGGTGTGTTCACTGTCACACTGCTGCAGGGGATCCCTGGCCATGTGTGTGTGTCCCTGTGCTGTGTTCACTGTCACACTGCTGCAGGGGATCCCTGGCTCTGTGTGTGTGTGTGTCCCTGTGGTGTGTTCACTCTCACACTGCTGCAGGGGATCCCTGGCTCTGTGTGTGTGTCCCTGTGGTGTGTTCACTCTCACACTGCTGCAGGGGATCCCTGGCTGTGTGTGTGTCCCTGTGGTGTGTTCACTCTCACACTCTGCTGCAGGGAATCTGCCCCAGCTGACAGGGCTGCACTGGCTGGGTTTGGCTCCAAGTGCTTCCCAGGACTGCCTGGGCTGGGCCTGCTTGCTCCCAGCTTGGACCCAGTCTCCCACCATCAGTACTTGGTGGCAGAAAGCTGGCCTGTAATTTGCAGTAAGTGCATTCCATCACCTGCTGAGAGAAGCAGGGTGACCTGGTTAAATGCACCAGACATACATTAAATAATGGCTGTCAGTACTCTGCCTGCTGGAATAAGGTGGTTAAATCTTGCATTTTAGGCTCCTGGTGATCAGGAAAGACTCTGCCAGCCAAAAACAGTGCAGCTGTTGTGTCCCCTTACCTCTGTGAAATAACTTTCCTCTGAAGTACAAGACAGATGAGAATTCAATGATTTTAGTGTGTTTTTAGAGTGGAGTTTATCATGTCCACATCACCAAGATTAAATGCTGCAACTGTTTGTAAATTTGCATTCCAAACAGCTGGGTTGTGTTTTTCCAAAAGCTGAATTACAAAGCATAACACTGTCCAAGAGAAGAGCAATAAATTTCACAAATAAATTTCACATCAATGGACTAATTGTTATATACTTGCTTTTAAGATGCACAGTAAAGCCATAAATTCATATAAATTTATTGCATTTTGTCTGGAAGGTTGCCCATAATACTTTCCAGGAGTGACAAAAGAGATATTTCTCACAAATATAGTTGTGATTTTGTTGGTTCTTAGAATGAAATCTTTGGTTCCAGATGTTTGATTTGTCTAATAACTGGATTTAGTACCAGTCTAGTTTGGTTTCTCTTGATTCTGTACTGCTAATTATGTGAAAACCAGAATTGGTCTAAAGAACTTCTCACTCTCCTTCCTAGCTAGAAACATCATATTTATGGGCCTCACAGAGCCGTAATTGGCAAGATGCATTGAAATCCTCAGCTTCAAGAGATGCCAACAATTTCTTATGAGATTTTTCTCTGTACTTTCTCCCATTCTTATTGTAATGTTGTGAATCTTTTGTATTTTCATTGACATTACGTTCTGTAGAAAACTAGAGGATACTTTCACAATTTCTAAAGGCCTTTAATTCCAGAATCCATTAGGCCCAGGATCTGAAGAAAATTAAAACTGCTAGCTTGAATGTTGAAGGCTGATGGCTGAAAGACAATCTCAAAGTTACATTAATCTAAGGGTATGATCAGAAACTCAGGCAAGAGTTAAGCTCCAAGTAAGATGGGCAGCACCTATGGTGGATGAAAATTAAAATGTAGTGAGTTTTGTCTGTTCTTCTGACAGGTGGTGACAGACACTGGTGACTCAGACAGATTGCCCTGAACTGGCACACACATACCTTGTACTCAGGGTGTCTCAAGGATTTGTGTTTTTCTGCTGCTGTTAAAAGCCTGGGTGAATTTCCAGCTCTGTCCAGTAGAATTTGCTGTTGGATTCAATTGGACTTTAAGCCATCAATAGGCTGCAAAAATTAGGTTCATGTGTGGTAAACTCAAATCTAGTCAGAGATGACCTGCCAGGTCTCTGAATAGACCTAAAAACATTAATTTTGGCATGTTCTAAAGGGTACATATTTTTTTCCACACTATTCTAAAGAGCAGCTGGACTGATCTTTCTTGGCTTGAAAACAAAATGATGTGGCTGCAGGTTTCTGGTTTGGCTTTTCGCTGTGCTTCCAGGGAGTGGGAAAAAGAGAACTAAAAACAACATCCAAGGGTTGACTCTTGACAAACTAAAGCAAACCAAACTGCTTTGAAACTAAATTGGTGCTTGATTTGCTTCCTGTACTAACAATTGGTTTAATGCAACTTGACTGGGTTAGTGTCATTCCCAGAAATGCAGTTGTTTTTAGCCAAGGAAATATAAACCCAACTTTGGGTTTCAAATGGGGGGTGTGCATGTGTTTTTTTGTTAGAGAGGGTTTTTCTTTCTTTTGAGAAACAGAATTTATGACACAAACAAGTCATGGTTTGTGTGGGGGGGAGTGCCTGTGTTATGAAATTTGTCCAGACGATCATTGGACTATATGCTGAGTCCATTTAGTTTCCCAGCCCAGACAAAGTCAGATGTTTTCAGTGCAGTGGAGCTGTTGGTGCCAGGCTCCTTCCTATCAGCACGTGCAGGGGCACATTTCCAGTGCAGACTGATGGTGAGCTGCCAGGGCTGAGCCCAGGAGCAGCACCCACAGGCACCCGAGCCTGCGGTGCCCCTTCCATCCCTTCTTGACCCTGTTAAAGAAGGGTTTTTTTAATAGACTTTTGAAAAACTGTACCCCAGTACTGCAGGTGGCTTTATGTCAGCCTGTCCCAGCTAGATTCTGACAGAGAATTCAGAAAAATAAGCAGAACCTATAGAAAGTCAAGCCTGCAGTTGCAACTTTGGCCAATTTTTCTACTTTGACCCCTGTGGAGAAGTGCTAGAAAACAACTTGTCTTGCCATTGTTTGGTCCCTGGCAGAGCTCTCCCCACTGAAATACAAAAGAAAAAATCTCTTCATGGGATGCTGCAGATTCCTGGTGGTGATTACTTGCTTTTGTAATTCTTCACTTTATCCTCCTTTCCTATCTTTCCTCCTCGCTCACTTCCTTGATAGTAAATAAACGTGAATTTTCCTTTTGGTTACCAACATTTGACCACACTTGTGTCTTAATCTCACTCTGGGTATATTAAAACTCTCCTCCAGCCCAGTGTCTGGCTTAGGACGTGTCCCTCAGCAGTTCCTGCTGAGCACAGGACTCCTCCCTCTCCCTGGAGCCCTGGCTGGCCCCGGTGCTGCCCTGGGTGTGCAGGGTTGACCTCGCACAGCCAAGGTGCCCCAGCTGTGAGCAGGGCAGGGATGCTCAGGTGTGCAGGGAAGTGCTGGGAGCCCTGTGCCCAGTCCTGTGCTCCACAGCCTGCTTGGGGCTCTCCCTGTCTGAGGAGGCCCAGACAAATCTGTGAAGGGACCTTTTAGCTGTGTGATTGTTCTCTTTTGTTTGCTCTCTGCACTCAAGAACCCTGTGGTGTTCTTCTTCCCCTGGGGAATCCCTGTAGGGATTTTTTCTACCACACGCAGGAACTATAGATAACTGTGGGGATCACCAATTTATTACAGCTAAATACAAGCAGTCTGTAAAATGGAAAGGGAAATGGCATGCTTGGAATTACTCCAGAGAAAGAGATCAAATGAATAATCTGGCTGAAGGAATGCCTTTTATTTACTGAGGAGCTAAGAGCAAGCTTGCTATTTGGATAGCCTTTGTGGATGGACAGGTTTTGCATATCTGTGAGATCCATAGTGCTCTCAGTCTTTGCTGTGGTTTTAAACTGAGAACACCTTTTCTTTGCCCCATGGCATCTTCTGAACTAGCAGCACTGTGAGTTGCTGCAGTACCTGCCAGACCTGTGCCTTTCTGGAGAATGTTGGGAGGGTGTGAGAACCATGAATTCCAGCAGTGCCAGTGTGCCATGGAGCACGAACTGACTGAGAGCCCAGAGGAGCTGTGGGCAGCTCTTGTGGTGAAAGCCTGTTGATGCTGCAGCATTTGCAGGTCACAGAACCTCTCTGGAGAGCTGCTGCACAATCCCTGCCTCCTCCCCAGCTTCCATGAGAAGAGAGAGCACAAGGAAGAAGCATGAGTGGAGCTTTTTATAACCTTCCAAAACAGAGCAGCTCCTCCTGCTTCTTTTGGTCTGCAAGTGCGTGTGCTGCACACCTGGAGGAGGGTGGGCTTGACTGGGCTCTCCTCAGAGTCTGCTTTGGATGAATCCTCCTCTAAAGCCTTGGTTCCAGCTACTCTGCTTTGTTCTGTACTCCAGATTTGCAGTACTGAAATGTTCAGGATTCAGCCAATGATCGTATTGCATTTGTGATGAGATTATTAACTGTGCACAAGATAATTTTTCTCTCTTTTGGCCCATCTAGACTTCTCTCTAGAAAGTGAGAGTCCACTTAGGAATAATGAGGGTTTTTAGTTACATAATTACATGCTGGTTTTTTTTTCCTTGAACAGTGTTCTGCTTAATTTCAGCATAGAGGTTGATTCCACAAGGGAATAGAATTATGACTGCATGAGCAAGTGCAAATCTGCCATTTCCTAATTTGTGAATGCCTGACTTTTTTTTTTTTTCCCCCCAATCTAAATACCTTTCCTGCAATGGAGGAGTTTTTCCCTTTCCTTTTTTTTAAGTGTGGTGTATTTAAAATTTTGCTCTCAATCCCTCCATGAAAAAGATGCAAAATTCAAATGTCCTTTCTTTGAAATAAAAAGCTCCTTCTCCTGTGCCTCTTTTCTTTTGGACACTGCATAGGAATGTTAAAGATTAATGAAGTTAATTTGCTTTTTGTTTTCTGTGTGGCATCTCTGCATTCATAATTGACAAATCTAATACCTCATCAAATTCTTGTCTTACATAAAGCATTGTGGAAGGTCAGTTTAATCAAAATAGTTTTTTTTAATATCATACCCTGTGATTTTTCCTGTTGGGGGAAAAAGAAGAACCAATTTTGTTTTACCCAAAATAAAGCAAGGAAGTGCTGGAACCATGCCTGCAAATTTGTCAGGGTTTCCCCTTCGGAAGTTCAAGTTGCTGGATTCGTGAGGGGAACACTTTTGGCATATATGACCAATTAAACTTTCTAAATGCAGATGATTGGAGCCAATTAAAATTCTCAGGACAAAAACAGTTGTGATCCCAGGGGACCTGGGAATTGCAGTTCTTGGGGAAATGCAGCTTGCAGTACTGGCAGTGAGTGATCACATCAGGTTTGGGATGATGCTCAGGATGATATCCATGATGTTCATCACCAAAAAGTCTGGCTTGGCTAATTCCCAAGAGCTCAATGTGGAAATCACTGTTGCAGTTTCACTTTGAAAGCATTGGGGGTCATGTCTGCTTAGATGTGTCCCCTACTCTTGTTACTCTTATGTCAGATTATTCCTTTTCTTCCTGTTTTTCTGAATAGCTCCTCACATCTGTGGGATTGCCCAGCTGCCATACAAGTAACCATCATTGGCATTGAGGCTTCAAAGTGTATCAGGCTTTCAGTCTCTAGACTGAGATAAGAATGTAACTTGTTTGCACAAAGGAAGCAAAATTCTCTTTCTTGATGTGGACTAGATTCAGAGTAAAAAGCTCCGGTGTGACACAAAAGGAGAAAAACCCCCAGAGCAGCCCTGCTCCTCCTCTGCACCCCTCCTGAGTCTCTTCAGTGATTTCATGCTGCATGTTTGCTCCATTGGATATTGCCAATGGCCAGGGCTCTGCACATCATCTTGGACTATTTCTGATCTGAAGTCTTTCTGCTCTGTGTGCTTTGTTCCTTTGGCTGTGCACAGTGCCTTGCCCTGCACTCTCACTTTTGCTGGCACAGCTATTTTTGGAGCTGTACTATGACCTGTATCAGGGAAGCCATCCTGCTTTTCTTTTTTTTCTTTGATGGATGGGGTGTGGGCAGGGGAAGGAGATGGAGCTGGTGAGAACACAAAACTCCACCTTGCAGCAACAGCGGTGTCTCCTTGAGTGAGGCCTGCAGCATTTCCTTTGAATGCAAACTCCCAGCCTGCCCAGCTGTTTTAAGCTGCTCTTGGGAGACTTATTACAAGAACATGTCAGAATTTGGTTTTGTGCAAGGGCACAAACTTGGGTGCTTCAGTCAGCATCTGAATTTTGTACAGGAGCTTACAGATTCATGATGATACGCCTCAGAACATGAGCAAGTGCAGCAAACAGCTCTGAATCATGTCTTGACTTCAGCTCAGCTGAATAGGGTACAAGTTAGGAGGGACTTTGGTGCAAAAGGCTTAAATTAAATAATCTTCCTACTCCCCACCCCCAACTGGGCCCACTACATTGTGACACATATTTTTTAAGACTGTACTTGAATCAATGCTAAAAGCCATGGTTTTCATGCACCAGTGGAGTATGGATTTTTATTTTTTCAAAGTTAGCTATTGGAGTTTTGTTTTTTTGTTTTAGCTTAGTGTATGTATGCCATGTGCTATGCTTCAGCATACACTTTCCAAACTCTGTTCTATGCTTTTTGTTGTTTCAGCGAGATTTTATCTCCCATTAGCAAGCTCCTGCCAAGGTGTGGTGACTGACAATAGGAGATCGATGTAAACATTAACAAATGAACTGGGGCACGATGTGGCTGGGCAAGGCCAGCAGCAGAACCTTTGCTCCAGCATGACCCCAGCGCCTGCACAGGGGGAGCTGGGGGCAGGGGTTTGCCAGGGAGAGGGGAGCAGCACAGCCAGCCCAAAAACTCCTGACAGGAGCCTGGGGAGCACTGCCATGGGTAGTGAGGGTGCAGGGAACAGAGCAAAGCTGGGGGGCTTGCAAGGCAAGGACAGCACTTGGAAGCAGTTTGAAGATCTTGCCTCAGAAAGAGCTCAGTGGTTGGGGTACAACTCCCTTGAGTGCTAAAGAGGGTGAAGAGCTGTGGTCCCACACGTTTGAAGCCGGGCTGCCAGTTGCAAACTTAGATCAGCTTCCCATCAGATTGCACTGTCCTCTTGGTACATACAGGACGTCAGTCATTTAGTGCACTGAATGTTTCTGGTGGTTAACTGCTTGAAAGTTGCACTAGAAACTGGTGGGACAATTCTTTCTGTCAGAACTCCCTTCCAAACTGTTTCTGTTAAACTCTGGAAACTGCTCCTGCTGCACCATCTCACCTGGAAAGCCACGGAACAGCAGAATTGCTGAGCTCTCAGGGGTTGGGCATTGCCCGTGCTCACGTGGCAGCTCAGCGAGTGCTGTGTGCTGCAAAGTGGGGAAAAAAGCCAGAAACTCTGGACCTGTTAGTAATTCCATCAGATGAGACCATGAGAGATGAGGCATTTTTGTCTAATGAACATTGAGTATGTTAGGTGGGGAAAGGGCTGCATGGAAAAATTTTCACTTAGGTGATAGATGGAATACCCAAAAGTTGCTCTTTGTTGGCAGGGAGAAGAGCAATGTCATTCCACTTTGCCTACAGGAAAATCCTGTAGGAATGCAAGCAGGAGATAAGTTTAAAAGAATAAAATTTCCCTGCTGATCTCTGCTGCCTTTAAACACAAGTCAGTTGCAAAGAAATTTCTTGTGGAAATTTCAAGTTGTTTATGTTGCTCTGAAATGTGAATTTTTTAAAGGAAGTAAGAAACAGATCAGGTGAAGTGGGTGGTAAAAAAAAAATGGTTTTGCTGAATACCAGTATATAATAAGATACTTTTTTATGTTGCTTGCATGAAGCCTGGAAAGAAGCATGAATCACAGTAATCCATTTAGGAGATAGATAGATACATATACACAACCTATTCCGTCTCTTTTGTCTTCTTACTGCACTTCCTGACTTGTCTGCTGAGCTGACCCATCAGTAATTCCCCAGTGGTTACTCACGTTTGCACTCTGCGTTCCAGGAGGGCTCCCGGAGCTCAGTCCCCGTCTCTCCCTGTCCCTGTTGGGCTCCCGCGGGCGCGGAGCGATCCCGGATCCCGGCCTGGAGCTGGACTCTGCTCCCTGCACAGGAGCTGCTCCTGCAGCCCCGGGCTGGGCAGGCTCTGCCTGCAGCGCTGCCAGCTCCGCCAGGGGGCTGGCCTGCCCTGGGCTGCTGCCTCTGCTCGCAGCCCGTTCCCATGCACTGTAAAGCCATAAAAATTTATTGCATTTTGTCTGGAAGGTTGCCCATAATACTTTCCAGGAGTGACAAAAGAGATATTTCTCACAAATATAGTTGTGATTTTGTTGGTTCTTAGAATGAAATCTTTGGTTCCAGATGTTTGATTTGTCTAATAACTGGATTTAGTACCAGTCCAGTTTGGTTTCTCTTGGTTCTGTACTGCTAATTATGTGAAAACCAGCATTGGTCTAAAGAACTTCTCACTCTCCTTCCTAGCTAGAAACATCATATTTATGGGCCTCACAGAGCCGTAATTGGCAAGATGCATTGAAATCCTCAGCTTCAAGAGATGCCAACAATTTCTTATGAGATTTTTCTCTGTACTTTCTCCCATTCTTATTGTAATGTTGTGAATCTTTTGTATTTTCATTGACATTACGTTCTGTAGAAAACTAGTGGATACTTTTAAGATTTCTAAAGGCCTTTAATTCCAGAATCCATTAGGCCCAGGATCTGAAGAAAGTTAAAATTGGTAGCTTGAGGAGTAGTCTTAAGGTTGAAAGCTAATGGCTGAAAGACAATCTCAAAGTTACATGCCAAGCTGGAAACACAGTTCTGAGCTGGAAAACACTCTTCTGTTTAAATACAAATGTGCTCCGGCTTTGGGAAAGCAAGAGAAAGGAGGGCCAAATATTTCATGTTTGTGTCCTGGCCTGTTCCCCATAATCTTAGGATTAATCTAAAAAATGAGATTTCTTAAAATCTAGAGGTACAGTTTGGGTCACTGCTTTCTTTTCTAAGTCCCCTTTGAGTGTGAGGTTGGGGTTACCAGCACTGTGCTGTCTCCTGAACAAATGGTGAGGTTTTACAAGGTTAAGAAGCTTCCACATGTCCATTTGTCTGTCCTCTGAGGCCAGTTTCCATCAGTCTTATTCCCATCTCCCAAATCAGCTGGATCCCCAGGTACTTTTTACTCCCCAGGCCTGCAAATGCAGTTAGAGCCCGATTCTGTTTTCTCACTCTCAGAAGACACGTGCACAGTATCTCATGCCTCAACCATTTTCTCCTACTGAGTGCTTAGAAGAACTGATTTGGGTAAAATTTTTCATTCAGAATTGTTTGGGGTTGTTTTGTGTTGTAAAAATGTCAGCTGAAGGTGAGATGTTAGGGAGCTAACATTGCAAAACAAGTCTGAGTCTTATATTGTCGTTTTGCTGTGCTGGTAGGTGCAAGAGTTTGCAGCAGAAAGCTCTGTGTGATTGAAATATTCACAAATTTAGGCAAATGTTTTAGTATTTTGCTGCCTTAGGGGGTATAGTAAGTGAAATAATTTAAAGTGTACAAAGACCAGGGAATAGACTCCCATTCATACTTGAATGGATATGAAATCAAGTTTCTGCGGTGTTAGCAAAGCTTTATCTGAAAAACATTTCCTTCTTACTCTGTCCAAGATTGTAAACAAATAGAAGGTTTGTGTCTTTCTAAAGTATGTGTAGTCTTTTGTTTTAAAGTTGTCCTCTTCATATGAAATTAAGTTTTTGGCTTACTTATATACCTGAGGAGGGTGAGCACAGTGTAGAACTTTTTTTCTTGCATCTTTTCCAGGCACATTATCTGGAAAATGTGAAAATGCATTGGCTACGTTTTGCATTTTTGTAAAATTACAAAACATGGAATAAAGCCTTGGAAATGGCTCTACAAAATATGTAAGTTCAATTTTACTTTTTTTTATGATGTGATTGTTAAGGATCTTAATGTAGCTACATTTGTATGTCTCCACTGTAAATACCTAAAAATTCAGCCTGTAAGTGACTCTAGGGTAAAGTTTAGTATAAGAGCATTTTTCATGATTATTGGTGTTATTGTAAGCAATTCCAATTTGCCAATATTTACTTCTGTTTAATCAAAATTAGAGTCTGTTTTTATGTTACTTTTAAAAATTTTGTAGCATCTAATCTTCATAATAGCTTCACAAGGTCTCTCATGATTTTTAAGAGCTTTTGTTTGTTGTGTGGTATTCCTTGTTTTTCCTGCTTCCAAAACCTGTGTATCAGTAGGTTTCATTCTCACAGGCTTGTCCTCTTGCTCTGGTGGCCCTGCATTGCTCCAGGCACAGGACAAGTGGAGATTTTGCCTTTTCCAAATGTGTTACTGGGTTTTGTTGATCAGAATACTGTTCTGATAACAGCCCATCTAGAATGTTTGATGACATGATTTAATTTTTGGAAGAGACTGCCTAAGATGGCAAAGGGAGTCAAGAACAGTTCAAACTCAAAAATGGAGAACAAACCCCCAAACTTCATTGACAATATTAATCTAGAATGTGTAAAAATTTGTCTTCCAATAGAATTTACCCTCCTGAAGCTGTGAACTTTCTCTGAAAATCCCCTTCCCCCTCTGATCTTGGTTATTTTCTCAACAATCTAGTGGATTGAAACAAGCCCTTGTTCTTATGGAATTATGTATGTGTCAATGTGTGAAAGTAAATGCACTGTAACTTTACAGCTTCCATAATATGGAGGAATTATCCTGGAATAAAAATACTTTGAAAAAGAATCATGGGAGGGGAACTAACCTGTTAATCACATTTGCAACATGACAGCAGCAGTCGGTGTAGCCCTTTGGATTTCTTTCAGCTGTGTTTCAGGGAACCTTGTTTTGCTTCTCACAGAGACCTAATCTTGCCACGCTAGAACTGTAATGCAGAGCAGCTGGAAGTAGTTAAACATTGGAAGCACTGCTGGTCTGGTTGCATCCTCCAACATGACCAATCCTCAGTAAGTACCATGTGATACAAATTGCATTAAATGACAGGGAGCAGGCTGTACCTGGAGGACAGTGACATCCTGGAGGTTTTCTGTTTGTCTAAAGCTTGTGAGTTAGCAGAAACTACATGGATGATGCTGTAAGCATGTCTGATGTGCATTACTAACAGCAGTGGCTGAAAACTAGTATGTTATGTTATTTTCAGAGCTGTTTATTTTTCTTGCCACCAAATCTGTCTGCCAACTCCAGTCTGTTTGCTTTTCTTTTCAATCAAATCAGCCTTTATTTGTCATATAGTCTGTCTAAGAATACAGAAACTCAGTATTGTTGGGGGAGGGAAGGTTGCACCAACCCATTTCCTGTTTCTTTTATGCTACTGGAAATTGGATCATTGCATGCTCTTTCATGCAAAACTGAACCAGCTTGGATTAAAAAAGGTACAGGTCCACAGGATGGCATTAAAGGTGAAAAGCAAAGAAAATTCTTGCTAAAATTAGCTTTTACCTCTGGGTTTCTGATTTCAGAATCAGAAGAATCTTGTTTACAGAAGAATACAGTTCTGTTGGAAATTAAGGAATCTCATTACTTTCCATTATTAGTTGGACATGAATAAAATAAAAGCTTTTAGGTTATTCAGATAGTACTTCCTTTTACCTTCTTTTTCTGCCACAGTATGGCACAGCTGCAGCCTTTCCCTGCCAAATACTCTACATATAAGAGCATTTTACTTTCTTGGTAATTCTGGCAAGAGTTAGTTCCTTTTAATTCAAGAATAATGTCTTCCATCTGAAAGAATTAGTCTAATGGTAAGACTCACTCAGATCAGTGGAAACTGTCAACATAGAACTTTAGTTCCTTCACCCACATCCTTATACAAGATGTACCAGTTAAGTGACCTTCTAAAGTAGCCTCTTATTTTTGGGGGGAAAAAAAGGAACTGCTAACCAGGTTGCTTAAATTGCTGGAAGATTTTAATAAGCTTCTTTAAAATAAAATGCAATTTTGACAGTCAAATAACACAGGGTGCTAAGAACTTTTTAACTATGGAAAAAGAGTATCTTTATACCTGCTGTAAACCTCCGACAGTAGCCTGAGATTTCTTCCAAAGTTACCAGGCTCCCCTAGAAGAAAGGTGGAAAAGTTTGTGCTTGCACATCCTTGGAATCAAACAGGGCAAGCAGCTTTGCTGGGTGCTGCAAAGATCAGCCCTTGACATGCAAGCTGTGTCCTGAGCCACGTCATCCTGTGCATGCAGTAATGCTCACAGATAAAATTCCTACAGAATTCCTGTAAAATTCCTACAGAAGTAGTATCTAAATGTGGGAGACATACACATTGTCAGACTGTTTTTAGCTGCATGGAGTTCCCATTATTGATAGTGGGCTGCTGTAAGAATACCTGATCAGATTTAGAAGCTGTGCATAAGGTTACTTAAGATAATCTTTATGGAGGAGGCCATAATTCTCCTGAATCACTGTTCCCTTTCAGTACTATTTTGAAATAACTTGTAACAGAATGATCCTTTTTAGGTGAGTGTAACAAAGCTGCCATCCCTCAGAACTGTTTGAATCAGTACTCAAATCTGCTGGAGGAGGGGTCTGACTGCACCTAGTAGCTAACAGTTGGTTTGTATATAGTAATTAAAAGGCCTAGCTATTCACTGCTCACCAATCTAACTTAGAAAGCAGTGAGTTTTTAGTTGGCATAGTTACATGTCTTCTTTCTGTTTTCCATAAATCCTTTCCTTTGGGGCTCGTGCATTTTTTCTCTATTTGTTTATACACAGCCATTTCTATTTAGTGCTTCTGAAGCAGATTCAGCAGAGTGAAAGTTGTTCTCCTGTGTGAGGTTTCTGTTGATTACAGTGAGATCTACTGAAATTTGGAGAGATTTGATCTTCCTCTTTAATGACAGCACCTCCTCAATGACCTTGCAGAGGCCTTTGAAGTTGTTGGCCCTTTAGGATTCCATGAAGTTTTTGTCTCTAACTGCCTTTTACTTGCTTGCTCATTTCTGTTTGTTTCTGTGTGTCCGTGTGTTTATTACATTTCCAGGCCTACAATTGAAGGCAGTGTTTCAGAAGTTGAGATCATTTCCCAACAAGTGGAAGAAGAGACCAAAAGCATTGCTCCCGTGCAGCTTGTTAATTTTGCTTATCGAGATCTACCTTTAGCTGCACTTGATCTGTCTGTGGCTGGGTCCCAGCTTTTGCCAAATTTGGATGAGGAGTACCAAAGAGAAGGGTAAGTACAAAGGGCAGATTTTTGTCATGTAGTTTTAGGTTACAGGACTTTCATGGCCTGTTAAACAGCAAACCTTAAGCTGGAGAAGTGCAGCCAGTTGTCCTTAAACTCTATGTAAAATTATTGTCACAGGAGGGAAGAGACCTTTTCTAATATCACTAATCTGGGCTGGTTCAGAGCTGTTTTATTGTTTTAAGTGGTTCATAGGTACTGTTTGACCACAGTCTGGAAGCTTTATCTCAGGAAAAAACAGATGAAATACCTGGCCTGTCAGACGAGGAGAATGGTCTGGCGAAAGCTCCTTGAGAAAGGTGTTTGAGGATGCTGAGAGTTGGCTGCTCTGACTCTTGCACTGTGCATCTCCTGACTGAGAGATAATGGCTGGTACTGCTGATTGCAGGGCAGAGAGTGTACTTGCCACCCAGTAATGTGAATTGTGTCGTTTGCTGATGTGAGAATGTTGTCTTTGGTAATGTGCACAGTATATGCATACTGCTCCTGTTTTCATAGAAAGGTGGTTCCAGGTTCATTGCAATAGAAGATCCTAATCAGTTCATAGCATGTGCCCAAACATAGCCCAGTGTCAGATTATGTAGCACTGATGTCCTACAGGACGTTAGAAGTCATCCTTGTGCCTGGTTCAGGCTTGAAGTGGCTGTAGGTGCACTGCTGTACTAAATTCTTCATGAAAGATTTGGGTCAGCTGGAGAGAATCCAGAGGAAGGCAGTGAGAATGATTAGAGGCTCAGAAAACCTGCTGTGGAGTACTGATTGGAATAACTGTGTTTCACATGACAAAGAGACTTTGAGGGGAGCTTCCAAGAGCCTTCAGTGGGGAAGGGAGCAGCCTGGTACTGATCTCCATGGTGTTCAGGACAAGAAGTAAAAAGCTTGAATTGCAGCAGAGGGCAGTGAGGGCAGCAGAGTGCTGGGGTGGACTTGTGGTGTGTGTGGGAAGGAGGGGATAGAGGTACAATGGCTGGATTGTGGATCAGGAGGGTGCATTTGCCAGGAATGATAACTCTGTGTTTAACATCCCTCGGGACAGAAACGGGCTGGGCACTGGGGCCTGCCCTCCCTGCCTCTGTGCCTGCTGTTCCCCTGGGGTCACACTGAGCACAGAGCTGCTCCTCTGTCACTGAGGTCCTGGGAGAGCCCTTCCCAGTGAGCCATGGAGAATGCTCCCTGCTGAAGGCTTTGACAGGTTTTATATAAGGCTCCATTTATTAACAGCTCAGTACGTTTCAACCTGTGCTCTGTAATCAGCAGAGACCTGCTTGATCTGAGCTCAGCAGGTATTCTGGGGGGTACTCAGGAAGCAAGATGTGGGGAAGGCTCTTGCCTTTAATTGCTTTCCCAAATTGGACTTTATGAGACTTCTCCAAAAGGCTGTTACTCTAAACAAGGGGAAATACATTTCGAGTAGGTTATATAAGTACGCTACAACTGTAACATAAAATACCCTGCATAGCAAAAGAGGCACTTGAAAATTAATTTAAGTATGCAGGTGTAATCCTCAGGCTATTTTGGTGCTGAGTCAGTACCAGTTTAGTTCAAATATGCATTTTTATAGATTTTTGTGATCTGAAACTCAGTTCTTCACTGTGCCAAAGGGCACAGGTCTCTCACTATAACCATTTGAGAAGCTTTGCAGTTTTAAACATGGAAATAAGCTTGTCATTCTTTTCCTCAGCAGAGATCTCTCCCTTCTCTCAGACTTCTTTTGTGGTTTTGTCAGTCTGCATGGAAACAAGCAGGTGCCCTCCACACCTCCCAGCTGTAGAGCACAATCTCTGAAGAAAGTTCAGAGCTTAACTTTGGGCATACCAATGCATTTTGGCTAAGTGTGTTCAGCTGCCTTGTGGGAATGGTGGCTTCTTCCTTTCAGAAGCATCCATGACAACTGATGCCCTGAGAAATTTAGGAGCAGAGCTGGGCTTCATAAGCCCAGCAGCAAAGTAAAATACTATCCCTGTTTCCCAAAGTAGAATACTATCCCTGTGCCACCTCCTGGCTTGGTTGGGAATGTGTCTGGTTTTATGGATGTGGTGTCATTTCCTTCCCATGGCCTTGTTCATTGTGAATGGCTCCAATCCCAGTGAGGAGGAGGTGGGGCAGGTCAGATCAGTTTGATCCAGGGACTGGCAGCCCCGTCTGCCTTAGGTGCAAAGAGGGGCATGTGGGGAGGGCAGCACAACAAGTGACAGAAAATGGCAAAAATCCCTGTAGTTTCTGCCAGCATCCATCTTTGTGACTGAGGCTCTGTTACCCCAGTGCTGCTGTGCAGGGGGAAATACTCTGGGTGTTCACCAGTGAGTCTCCATTTCCTCTCTCCAAGGGAGACTTCAGGCTAGGGATGAAGGAGAGGGCAGGAAACGAGTATTCTGATTTAATGGTGATGCTCTGTGCACCCCAAGGAGCACAAAAGGTTTTCCTCAACCTTTTCTTCTTTAAGGCTACAAGGTGTTCAGGGTCCAAGCACAAATCTGACCTGGTTGCTCCCTGGGGGAGCTTTTTGTTTCATCTGAGGGAATATTTCTCCTAATAAAGCTGATATTAATAGGTGATCAGGAATAGGTGGGTCATAACCCTCAATGTGTGCCTGGAAACTCTCACATGGCATCACACAAGCTACCCCTCCAAAAAGAAAAGAAAGAAATGAAAAGGAAAAAGAAAGAAAGTTATGGTTTGTTTTTAACTTGTTAGACTGTATGTAAGCTGTCATTCCTGTGGCTTTAATACTGGAATAAAGCCTTACTTTGTGCAGTTTGAGATCTCTGCCTTTTCATATCAAATTCTCAGGGCAGTCAGTTCCTGTCTGTTGGTGTTGTTGGAGGCATTGTGTGCACAGTTTGAGCTGGTTTTGTCAGACATTTAGATGACAATGCTGATCCCTGTGCTAAGCAAGAAAGAAAGGACTGCAGGTTAGAGGCAAGTTATGCCTGTCCCTGATGTACACCTGTAAGTAGTGAAAGGGTAGTCAGGCAAGAAAAACCTTTCTGCTCTCCTGAAACCCTCAAACAAGATACAAAATGTGTTGTCCTGAATTTACAGAGAGAGGCTGTGGTTGTATTGAACTCAGTTTGTATGAAAAGAGTGTGCCAGCATTTCTTTAAGGAGACTAATCACCCAGAAAGGTGAGATGATTTTTAAATATTAAGATTGCTTTAAATGCCACTCTTAGGGGTTTTTTTTCCCAATCAAGTATTCAGTTTTTCAAAAAATAGTTTCTCTCTTCTGCGTTTTTTGCATTGAGTCCAATAAAAGTGATGGAGAATAGCAGAAAAATTGACAACATGCAGAAAGTAATAAATGGAGAAGGAAAAGCTCTCCTTCCTATATTTTATATAACTTCCAATTAATTGGTATCTATCACAATAAATGATAAAATATTGACAGATAGTTGCACTACAGAGTGTATTTTATTGTGTGAATATGCAGATAGACAATCAGCCTCTCTTGATGAAGATCTGTGTTTATTGGAGTTGAGAAACAAGGGAGAGAGATGAACACCAACTTTTTAATTATTGTATTTGTTTTAAATTGCAACTCTTGAGTTTTAATGTTAAACATTTGAAATATGAAAGTGTTTTCAAATCCTGTGTTTTACATCAAAACTGTAAAGTTTGTGACTTCCCAGTTAATACAACTCATTTGACATTAGCTGTAAATAGGCTGTTGTAATTTAATAATTTATGATCATCTGCTCATAGCCTTAGATTTGTATGGTCACAGTTAGAAAGTGCATTAAACAGTGGGAATATCAAAGAAAACCATTAGGAGAGAAAGAGAAAGGAAGGGAAACCAAAACTGAACAGAAGTTTACAGAGATGCAGAAGTTAACACAGAGAAGAGTTGGAAACTCTCATTTTAAACTGGTTACAAGATTCTGCTGGTAAATGTATTCACCCATCCTGGGGGGAAAAAAAGTCTGTTCTTTCAGTCTGTCTTCTGTAATTGTACCAAGTAGGTGCTATTATTTTCCTTTTCAGATTAATCTTTCAGATGTTACTTTGATTTTTTTGAGGTATTTTACTTGTGCTTTCTGCACAACTTAAAGGTTACTTATCTAAAAGATCAAGTTATCACATTTCTCTTGTTTTCTGCTTTTCTTGTCTTTATCTGGTGATGTAATTAAAAATAGACCATTTTCTGAAAAGTTTTCTGCACCTCTGCAGATCTTGGATCTGGAATAATGGTGAGTAATGAGGTCCAAGCCCAAGATAAAGTGCAGGGGTTGTGGAGGGCACAACCATTTCGTGTAGCAAGCAAGCTCCTATTTACAAAAGTGAGTTGTTATTTAGTTTTAGCTGCCAGTCATAGTCTGAATCCAGAAAGGTGGTGCAAAATCCTGCCATGAGGATGCAGTGAATGAGACTGTAGTGCTGATCTGTTTTTGGGCAGCACTTTATCACTGCTGCTCTCGGTGCTGTGGTCCAAAACAGAGCTGCACTG
Organism: Zonotrichia leucophrys gambelii; assembly: GCF_028769735.1. NCBI lineage: Eukaryota > Metazoa > Chordata > Aves > Passeriformes > Passerellidae > Zonotrichia > Zonotrichia leucophrys. Next base: position 4,626,228 of record NC_088180.1, on the reverse strand, counting down.
CAGCAGAAAGGAGCAGTCAGCTCCACAGAACCTCTGAGGTGCCCAGCTCTTCAGTAGAGAAAACATCAAATTTTGGGCTGTGTTAGAGGTGTTCAGTGATTTAGAAATTTCTGTGTAGCCTTTTAAGTGTTTCTCTTGGTAAATTTTGCTTTCCAGAATATCTCATTACTGTGTTTATCTCAGTGCTTTGAGTGTGTCCCCCCCATGTATTTTATCAATTGGCAGAGAGAGCAGTACTGTAAGTAAGACAAAGAATTCATTTTCTAGCTCAGCGATTTTAAGAGTTTTTTGGTTTGGAGATTTTTCTGTATTTTTCCAACAGAACTTGCTTTTCCCAGACAGGTTTTGAGGATAGAAATGTAGCATTTGTAGCCCACAAATCACTGCAAAGCTCTTTATTGGAGACTGGAAATGACATGAGTCTAATTTGTCTGGCTTGACAGTGGAATTAATTGTCTAAATTGGGGAAGATATGCTTTGGGGCAAATATTGGAATATGGATAAGCCATAGGACAAAGAAATGTGGAAAAGAGGAGTACTTGTCTGGAAGGCAGGTCTGTAAAATAAACCAGCTAAATGCTGAGCAGAAGTGTAAAAGCAAATCAGATCTTAGGATTGCTTAGGAAAAAGAGAATAAGAGGCTGTTGTTGTGCCTCTCTGTATATCCAAGCTTTGTCCATGTCTTGAACACGAGTGCAATTCTGATCCCTGTCAGAAGAATGTGGTAGCTATAAAAGAACTGGAAAAGAATCAAAGGGAAACAGTGATCAAAGATGTGATACGTCTTCCATTGGAGATTAATGTAAACTGGGACTCTGCAGGCTGGGTGAGAGAGGGCTGATTGAGATTTGATTGATAATACAAAGTCTGTGACACAGAGAGGTTAAAATAGGTTTGACACCCACACACCCCCTCCCAATAGAGTCTCTAAGGTACATTAATAGATTAAAGCCCAGTTCCAGAGAAACAAAAGGAGTTTGCTCTTGGCACAGAGGGCAGTAGATGCCTGAAGCTGCTTTCTGAAGGATGTGTGCCTGAGAGCAGCTTATCCCCACAAGGGGAGGTTGAACAAGTTTGTGGAAGAGAAAGTCACTGAAGTTCACTAAATACAGCCTGAGAAAACACATCTGTCTCAGGAAGTGACAAAATGGAAAAGATTTGGATTCTGTGAGAATGTTAAGGGGAAGGATTTGTTTGCTGTGTTCTGAGACATCTTGAGCCATCTGCTCATGACCACTGTTGGAGACTGGGTGCCAAGCCTTGGGTCAGTATATTCTAGTATGGCTGTTCCCATGTTTCTTAAAGGGAGTTTTTGAGGCTGATGCTATATTGCACTAAAGATTTTAGCATAAAAAGGCAAAATCTAACAAGCAGTTTTCTAATGAGAGGAGTAAAAGGCCAGATAATCACTGGATGAGCAAATGGTGTGATGTACACCTATAAAGAAAGGACAAATGATCCTAGAAAGCTTCAAGTACTTCAAATAGAGCTGGGAAGCATTCATGTAATTAATTAATTAAGCCTATTGTAAAATATTATCTCCTGCTCCAGTTGTCTGTATTCACATGCAGGAGAGGCTGCTAGGGTAGTTACAGAGGCTGAGTGTGTTCCACAAAAAGCATGGGCTTTAATTGAATTACACACGTGGCTGCCACTACTGTGGACAGACTGCCAGCTGGGGAAAAGACCTAATCAAGCAAAGAATAATATTGGCACAAGAATGAGTGTGTATGAACTGGCCTTGGGTGAGTTTGGGGAGAAAAATGGAGGAATCTCTCTTGCCATTTGAGCAGCAGAGTTTTGCAGGAGTCTTCCAAGAAGTCTTCCATGGGGTTTGAAATAGTACAAGTTTTGGGGGCAAAAAAATGAAAGTGTTGTCGATATTTAAAGTTCTGTAGTTGTACCAGGCTTGTAGAAGTCCATGAGAGGTGCAGAGCTGTGTGTGTTCCTTGGAGCTCCTGCTGCAGGCTCCAGCTGCTCCCTGCTGAGGCTCTGCTGTCTGCGTTGGCTCGGGCACATTCTGGGTTGTTATTTAGCCTGTGTTCCTGCCACTTCCTGACCGTGGCCTTTCTGCTCCTTCACATAGCAATTTGGATCTCATCCATCCTTCTGTTTTCTGATCATAACCATCTTGTGAGGTGCAAACACTTGCTGTTTAGCCAAAAGAAAGGAAAAAAAAAGACAGGGTAAGGTATAATGCAGATTTTGGGGTATTTGTTTACAATACCAGAAAATAGAAACAGTGACAGCTGTTAACAGCTTGAAAAAACTGTTTGTAGTGGTTCCTTACCAGACAAATATGTTCAACCTTTACCAGTTTTGCCTTATGTTCTGTATTTCCCAAGCTGTTTATTAGTAAGGCTAGCAGGATGGTGACAGATTGGTTTTGGATGAAGCCATGTGTGAAAGTATCTTTAAAAAAAACTACCCCTGGTAAAATTCCACTAAATATATTTTAATGTCTCAGAACAGAGCTTTACAGCTCAATGTCACCAACAGTTAAAAATTTCCTGTGCTAGTACGTTTATTTACTTCATCCAGCCATTGCTAGAAAGGTAAATGATATTTCTGTTGTAGAGACAAATTAGCTGAAATACCTGATTGACCTGTTTGAAATCATGCAGGAATGTTTTCCAAAGTCACACTTGTGTGTGAATTCAAGCAAACACAGTCAGGACACCAATAGAATGTGTGCTTATTCTCTGAACAGAATAGGGGACTTTTTTGATAGCTTGTGGGTTTTTGGCAGTTTGGGTTTTTTTGTTTGGTTTGGGTTGGTTTTTTTTTTTTGTCTGAAGTGAGGGAAAAAGGTCTTTACTTATCTATGATTAGTATCAAATCTCTTCATAAATTTATGAGTTGTGTAAGTTATATTTTGGTTTGTTGGAATTTTTGAAAATTCTGTGTAGCTGCCTTTCTAATCTGAGCTTAAAATTTCAAGTGTGGCTTTGCAGTGTCACAGGTGAAATGGCCAGAATTTGGAAGGTAAGTTCAAACCCACACTAATTCTGGTAGGAGTTTGTTTTTCTCCAAACCCAGATTTCTGTGAATAGATGAGCCCTTGCCCATCAGAGGGGGGAGAGAGAGACTGCACTGCTAGAAGAGGTTCCAGAGGGGAGGAGTGTGTGTGTTAGGGGTCAGGGTGGTTGTTGATGTGCCAGCCTGCAGACAGTAACAAGCTCACCTGGGTGTAGCAAGTTAGATACAGAACTGAAGGTGGTTCTCCAGGGCTGAAATTTCAAATCCTTTTATGTCTTTGAAATCAATTTATATATTTTATGAGTATGGTAGAAGTGGAAATGAGCACATGAGCTGCACTTGACCTCTTATTGCTTTTATCAATTGTAAACTGGTAGTTTCATTCAGAAGCTTTTTAGAATTGGTGTTAATAATATTGAGTAATAATACTGAACAGACAGAATAATGCCATGTTATCTAGGATTCTATAAGTAATTAGCAGCTTGAGTAGTAATTATCATGGTTATGTGTATTGTATGCTAAGTATTACAGTTGGTTTATTCTTACTGGTGCATTTGGTATATTTCAAAATCTTAACTTTGCAGAGCTTTTAGAGATAGGTACTTGGGCCCTCTACTGATGGTTCTGTGAATAGGAAAAGCTGCCCTGCAATATTAAAATACTGGCATAATGGGTCCTTTGGAAAAGGGAACATAAATGTAAGCAGAGACTAGAACTAAAGCCTGTTCTGTTTAAACAGAGCCACCCCCCTCATTGTTTTTAGAAATATCTAAAAAACTTCAGCCCTAAGCCTAAAATCATAGTTGCATTAAAAACACATTACCCTGTTTTGAGATATGTAAAATAAAACCCGTTAAAAGATCAAGCTGGCAAACAGGCCCCTATCCTAATGCCTTTTTTTTGCCTTATGTTTTAATACAACCTATTTGAAATCTATTGCATTCTGTATTCAGGTTGGAGCCATAACAAAGTGTAACCTAAGGGCAAGGTGCTGATAGTAACACTTGTCAAATCTTCTCAGAAGCTTTGAGAGTCAATTGAGGAGGTCTTTTGCAGTCAGGCAATCAGGCAATCTGACTACAAGTGTTGTTGATGTGCTTAATTCTGAGAAGCTGCTTGAAGGTGTCAAGTCTCTGAGCACTGCTTGGCATCGCTTTCTCCCTCATTTGTGAGTATGTCAGAGAACATTTTGTGATGTTTTTCCAAGTGTTTGATTACAGTGTGAGTTACTGAGTCTAGAGCTGTTTATTAGGAATTGATCAGTATCACCATATCTTCTTGTACACCTCTGATTGTTGTGATATTTTAGTCAGACAGTGGGGTTACTGCTGACTAAACCCTGGCTAATAAATCATGTCAGCTTTTCATTACCCAATGGGTATTTACAGTGCTTTGAAAATCTGAAGTGTCAGGCAAACATCCCATTTGAACTTTCTGAGGTGAGCCAGTACAGGAACCTTGCAGAGCAGTGTGATGAGAGATGATGTGATGCTGAGGGGAGGAGTTAGGAGAGAAACAGAACCGGGATGGACTTTATGCATCTGAGGTCCATGCTACTGTTATTCCTATTACCAGTACTCCTAAAAAAAAATTTAACAGCCCTCTTGTAAATGTGTATCTGCTTTAGCACAACAGTAGTGCAATGTTTACTGCTTCATCAGCTTCCCTCCTGAGTTCTGCTCTCAGAGCTCAGCCTCCTCACAGCTTCCTGCATCCTGCCTAAACCTTATTTTTCCACTGAAAAAGGGTGACCTCATCCAAACCAGGCTGTCCCCCAAACTCTGGCAAGGTAATTCTTGGCATGATCCCCAAACAGGCAGATGAGAGGTGGACAAGTAACCAAGTGAGAGAGCCAGGCCACTGCCAGACTGTGTCTTTGCTGCTGTCAGGTGTAGCTGTGCAGTCACTGAGCTGCTGCTTTGGTGCTTCCCAGATTCCTGTTGTTCTTTTCCATGATGTCATGGACTGATTGTTGCAGCCCTTATCAGATCTGTCTCATAGTAGAGCAGGGAAAAGGTGCATGGCCAGAAAATTCACTAGCAGAGAAATTATTTTTAAAAACTTTTAAGCTTCTAAACAGCAGAGTCCTGCTGTGCCTTGGTACTCACTGGTAAATGAATGCAGCGTGTGTCAAAATAAGGGCCCATGAGAACTAGTGAGACAGGAGGGAAGCAGAAATGTGTGTATGATAATTAGGGCTGCATGACTCAGTACACACCAGAGCTAGGGAGGTCCCAGACTGAAGGTTTTTCTTACTTTTCTCTCAGTAAAAGAATCCAGTGAAAGTGAACTTTGCAGAGTCTTTGTGCATTATTGCTGAGTGTATCCATAACAGCAGAACTTACAATTTTGAGTTCACTGCTCTTTAGCTCTTTTGCTTTTTCACTACTTCTTCTTTTCTTTTCTTGTTTTTCCCTTAATTTTATTTCCTTAGATCTAACTGGCTAAAACCGTGCTGTGGGAGACGAGCAGCTGTGTGGCAGGTATTTTTGCTCAGTGCAAGTCTCAACAGTTTCCTGGTAGCCTGTGTAGTATTGGTGGTGATTCTTCTGACTCTGGAACTCCTAATAGATATAAAGCTTCTCCAGTGTGAGTAGGAGGATTTTTTTTATTTTGATTTTTTTAATTTTTTTTTTTTTTTTAATTTTGATGAAATAAAGGCTTAACTTGCTGGGAGGTTTTTGAAGGGGGAGGACATTGGGAATGTTTTTTCCCTACCATTTAAATGATTACTAGGCTAGGTAAGAAATGTGTTCTTGTGGAATCCTGGTATAGTGAAGTCAGTCTCTTCTTTATTATTCTGACCAAAGCTAGGTCAAATAACAATTTCAGTACAGGACAAATTTTCAGAGGTTACAAGCAGAGTGTACATGCAGAGATTCACATGTGTTGTCATTAGTACTTGAAAAGTTCTGTCCTTTACAGACGTGTTGTACATGCACAGGAGAAAAATCTGTGCATCATTAATCTCTGATACCCATCACATGTGGGGAGACAAAAGTGATGAACATACAAAAATAAATAGGGTACTTGGTGTTAACCTCTTATTCATTACTTCTGCTTGAAATTACAGCCTTCTAGCTTGTAATGCACTGGAATGGGACAGATTTTCATTCTACTTTGCTAACACACTGTGAGTCAAATCATGGCTTAAATGGAGTTTTGCTTTATCTGAATTCACTCTACACGGGTTCCACAATGGAAATTTTAATGCTGCTGTTTTGCTTCTTAATTCATCTTTTTTCCCCCTACTCTTCTTTTCCTCCATTGCACTCCCTTTTTTTTCTTTTTTTTTTCTCTTTTTCATTTATGATATGAAGTTGACATGACCACAGACACCACCAACACTTTCCTCTAAGCTAAATGTTGAGGAGCAGCCTCTAGTATCTCCATGCAATCTCAGATGTATTGAAATGGCAGCTGGGCTTCAGACAATCCCATAAATGCAAGAGTACTTAGCACAAAAGAGTGCCTGGTGTCCCCTGTGGCAGCTTTAAACTGAGCAAACCAAATTTCTATTCTGTTGAAGTCCTTTTACTGTTGGAGTTTGTCAATTGATCCTAGTGGCATAAAGATTCAGGTGTTGCAGTTGTATTGAGATGACTTTAGGGGACTTCATTGATAATTGCAGCCATTTCTTAAACTCTGTGAGATGGGTGTGAATGACTGTGTGTCATTCCATGCTGTTGCTCCCCATTCCCACCCATCTGTCCATAACTGTACACACTGTTCAGGGCATGGCCACTCCCTTACAGCTGTTACTTTCTCTGCTCTCTGGTCACTCACCATTTTTGGATGAGGAAACCCAGGATTTGGACAAGTCTGCCACTTGGAAAAAAGTCAGGAATGTGAATTGTGGGTATAAGGCCTTAAGGAAGAAGCTTTCAACAATACTTATTGAGGTGTCACATCTTTCTGTTTATGTAGAGAATTTTCACTTCCTGTAAAGACAAAGGGTTTTAAAGACTATTGATTTTTCTGAGTTTCAACAGTTTTGGTTACTCTCCTCTGGAAGCAGCCTTTTTCTCACCATTTTTGAGAACCCTTCTAAGGAAGGCTTTACTTTAGGAGTCATTGCTCCCCTGTGTGTGGTGCATATGACACTGCTGAAGGCTCTGCAGCTTACACCTTGTGCATGACCTGCAGGTGTTTGGTTGAGCCAGGTGACTTCACTGTTCAGAGGTGGCCCCTGGCACCAGGATGGATTTTCTCAGGTCCATTCCACTTCACAGTGTTACTGCTTTACATTTTAGCTAATGAATCTTGCCTTGAGGCTTTTTGCCTTGCCAAGTTTGAATACCTTCTATGTTGTTTTAAATCAGATAAAAGATATCTCAGTGAGGCTGATCTAAGAATCTAGTTGTGCCTTGTAAGGGATGTGTGTCATTTACACTGAGGCTTTGGAAAGCCATTAGCCCATAACTATTTTTCTCAAAAATGTAATTACAGTTTTAAAGGGTTCCTTATTCTTTATAAAACCAAGGAGTGCATTAGGATACCTTACAACACATCACTGCCAGTTCTGTCCTTAATAACAACTGCTAATCCATGCTATAGACTGTAATTACTTAGGAAGTTTCCCTTTATTAGAAGAAATCCAAACCCACCAACCGGAAAAAAAACACAACAAAAGAAACCTGGTGTTTTCTTTGGCTGTGACATTATTAGAGTATAGCTTTTCTGTACTCTATACATTTTTAGAGTATAGCTTTTCTCTCCTGCTTTCAGTGCAGTCTTTGGTTGCATGATGCACTTCTCCCACGCACAGAGCTGGTGGTTTCATAGGTTAACACCACATTTACAAACTGTAGGACACACATGTGAAAAGGTCAGAGACCTTTTAGGGTATTTTAGCACAAAGTGTATTCATACCAGAATTAGAAACCCCAGAAAGCTAGGGACATATAGTACGTGTTCTGTTTTAGGTCTCTGTTCTGTAATCAGGTTTTTTAAGTCTGTCTTCAAAGCTCCTCAATTGCAATAACAAAATAGCATCGCAATACCTTGTGATGTTCTGCAAAAGCAGAAATTAAGAGTATTAATTCACTTGCACCTCAGGAATACAGACCATGCTATCCATTCCTCATCTTCAGCAGTTTTGGGAAAAAGGGGTTGGGGAAATGATGGTGGTACCACCCTCGTTCTGCAGTCGATGCATGGGTAGAAGGCAGCAGTCTTTCCTGAGCAGTGTGGGGCTGAGGGGCTGTGCTGCCAAGCCCTGTCCTGGCAGTGCCCGACTGTGCCCCGGCAGAGCCGTGCAAAGGAAGCGCCCCCGGGCCGCAGCAGAGCCTCAGCCCCGCAGGGTCGGGCCTTGCCCGAAGCAGCAGCGTCACTCACACCCCTGCAGTGTGCATCTGCCAGGAAATCAGGAGCAGCATCCGTGAGAACAAGCGCTGCTGCTGCTCCGAGCTCCTGCAGGGCTCGCGCAGGGCTTGGCAGGAGGAGCGCTCCCCGCAGTTCGTGCTTGCTGAATGTTTCTGTGGCGCCAGGGGGCAGCCGGAGCCTTGTCTGTCAGTCGAGCCCCGTTGGAAAAACTGCATCTCAAGGGTTTCCCGTTCTTCAGGCTGCCCGATAGAGAAGTGCCTTAGGAAACTTCATGCTGTAGTATTCTGCCGATTTGTTTCACCCTTATATAGTTCCTCTGCTGCAGCGCAGCAAATGCTCTCATCAAGCCCCAAAAGAGCTTCAGCAGTGGGTGTTCCAGTGGCAGGGCATACTCAGTTTTATTTGCATCCTGATTTCTTCTACATCCTTTTCCTCTCCTTCCCATATTAATCGATTCTGATTTTAAAATAAAATTCTTTATTTCATATGTGCCCGATGTGTTCTTGGGAAGTGGTTAAGTCTGCTGCAGCCCTGCACCTCAGTGCACACAGGCACTGCTTGCCTTACACAGCCATCCCCTGACACTGCAAGCCTGCACAGACTGCTCTGCTGTGGAGATGCTGGACTCACAAATACCCTGCAGGAAGGAGAGAGTGTTTGCTCTCCATTCCCTTAGCCCAAACTTGGCAGCATGTGGGAGTAGGAATCACCAGCAGTTCAGTTAGTGGACCCTGTCAACCTTCTGCATTTTTCTGTCAGCCTGAAATGTCTTTTGAAGCCCATTTTGAGGATTAGTTTTTAAGCACCTGTTCCTGATAAATACTGATCATCTGAGATGAATTGTCAAAGACTGAACACAAGGAATAATGTGGGGGTAGTAGAGCACTCTAGAGTCGTAGATCTGGGTTTTTAGGTACACAGGAATTAGTCACACATCTCGCACTGGGGTGAGAACATGAAGCAGTGGCAGAGCATCAAAGGCCTGGGCTGTGTCTGCCATTGCTAACCAGCAGCAGGATCTGTTAAAGCTCCAGTGAAGAGCTGCTAACATGGTGAATGAAGGTGAGCGGCTGCCGGGGCTGGAGTTCCATGTCCATTGCATCCCATCCTCTTTCTGGTACTTCATTGCAAAATCTGGCAAAGCAAGCTTTACCATATGTAACTTGTGGCAGTACTAATTATGCTAAACCTAAGTTGCACTCTGCTACTGTAATGACCCTTCGTTGTATTATGTTAATTGCAGTTTCAAGTGCTTCCCAGTTTGCAGGAGTAATTCACTGGATCAGCCTAGTCATCCTCTCTGTTTTCTTTTCAGAGGTATGTATAACCAAAGTCTTTCACCACATTATGTTGTCACTGGAATTAGCAAGAGTTTTACACGAGTTTGACTGCAAATAACATAGCACAGTGTATTTTAAGGAAAAAACCAAACAAAAGTGTATTGTTGCTACTTGTACTTAGCAAACTAAAAAAGTGTTATTTAAATTAGCACTGTATGTCAGGTAAGGAAACGTGGAAGGGAAGATACTGCCTTAAAAATTATAATTGGTAAACTCCAGAAAGAAATAATTATCTCTGAATCTACAGGCACTGGACAGGATGGTTTGATCCATTTGTTACCAGTGTCACTGGGTGTAAAGTATAGGATTTAGTTGAAGGTATGTTCTTCAAGAATAAAGATCCATGGGAATTTTGTACAAAAAGATCTGTTTTGAGCATGGAGTTATCTCCTCTCACATTTTATTAAGGTAGTTTATGTATTCTAGATTGCTGCATGTAGACCTAGTCAGAGAATGAAACAAATGGTGAATTTCTTTGCCAAAATGTGTATGAATGTATGCACTGGAAAAGGTTCTAGTCATGATGTAAAAAATGACCAAACTGAGATAATCTGCCTTTCTGAGCTTTCAGCTATGTTCCAGAAAAAAATCATTGGTATTGAGACATTTAGACTGCTCCCAAAATATTCCAAAATGCTTTTATTGCTATTTTTTGGGTTTTAATATGTTACTTGTCACAATAACAAGTTTTATGTTTACTAATTGGGAGACAGCTTCGACTTAAAATATTTTAAAATATTTTTTCAGGTTCCACAGGAGAAAATATAATCCAGAGAGGTTTGTTAATGATTTCATTCTGTAGAAGATTTAGATAGTTACTAGGTGAAGGTTACAAAAAAGCAATAATCAAAAAACAAAGGTATGATATCTGCAAATTATTTACTGGATCACTTGTATTGGATTCATACTCATCATCTGTGATTGGCAATTTCCATGGTGCTCCTAATGAAAACCATTTACATGTAGCATTTTGTATTTCTCAGCAGGGTTTTTTAGCTGGTGCTGTCAGTGGGTGCTTTCTGAAAGGGCTGTGTGGTGCAGGCAGGGATCTCACATTGCTCTGCATCCCAGCCTTCTGCTGCATGTGCACGGGTCCCATTACTGGCCCCATCCTTTTACAGTGCTGCTGGGCTGGAGGTTACATGTAAGATGACTGAAAATAATCTCTAAACAATTACAAGAACTTGTAGTCTTTGTGAATTATCCTAAGTCCATTCCCTTTCCAGAAATACCTTTCTCTCCCCCCCAGAATCTTTGCTCAGTGGGGATCAGCACCCTGGAGCTCCCTGCGATCCTGAGCTTCCCAGCAGGATGAGCCTGTAGCAGCTGCAGCAGCATGGCAGCACAGGCACCTTCACCTGACCCCTTGGCTTTCTGCAGCTGCTCTCCAGAAGCCTCTCCTGTGCTCAGTCCCTGCTCTGCACTGCACTCTGCAGCTCTGGGTTCCTTCTCTGCACCACCACTCTCACACCTGGGGCAGTGTCCTCTCTGTGCCCCTCCCTGAGTGCCCAGCTGCTCCTGGGCTGGTTGTGGCACTGCAGACACTCCTGAGGCCAGGGCTCATCTGGCTCAAGGAAGGAATTGGTTGTTTCAGTTCCGCTGGGACAGGGTACCCTCCAAAGTGGTTAAACTTGTTCAGAAGTATTTTTCAGGAGAAGAGTAACAGAAGTGTTTCACAGAGCCCAAACAGTTTCCCTGACTCACCATCCTCATTTTGGATCTGCATTGGTTTTCTCTCTTTATTAGATATTTGGAACTACTTTGTCTACGTGCTGTTCTCATTTATTATAACCTTATCACTCACTTCATTATCTACTTCTGTCTTCCAAAGTAGCTTCCTTCAGCTATTTGATTGTGGTTTGAATTTAGATCAAAGAACAATGAGGCCACAAGACAGCCATGTGAGGTGCGCAGACCAGGGTAGATTTTTGGATATGGGCTCATTTGGCAGCTCAGAGATAGAAATGGCTCCACAGAGCAGCTGGATGTGCATCAGAGACCACCAGTCTGGGAAGGAGTTCAGGTGTGCCTTTCCTGCTGGGGTTGGTCTTATGCCAGCTTGAGTTCATACTGAATTGTGTCTTAAGAGAGCAAAAACAGAGGCTATAATCTTCTGTCATCCAAATATTTTTTTTTCCAAGAGGTTACAAAATACTGCAAGAATTGCAAATGGTTTTTTTTCCTGAGATTTTAATTGTATTTTCTCCTTTGGTCCCTTCAGGGGTTTTTTCCCCTCTGATTCCCATACCATGAGTCAGCTGGTTTTGGGATCATTTGTTGAGATGATCATCTGTTACAGTGAGTGGTTGTTCATGCCAGGATGATATTCCAGGGATCAGCAGGTTTAAACTAGGTTTACCCTAGTTTACCTGGGTATAACAGGCAACTGCAGGATTGATGAGTCCTTCAGTCATTGCTTTTCGACTCAAAGCAAGGATTCAAGGTTTCTGGTGTTCAAAAACGGTGGTTTCCATAGCAAGTACCCTGTTATAAGTTTGAATGTTTGGTGTTTATTCTATAATTTGCTTCCCATTAGTTGTAAATATAGGTACACAACTCTTCTGGAAGACCTCAACAAAGTTGTCAAATACTTGTTAAGACCCTTAAAACTTTCAGCACAAAATCTGAATGTTTTAGAAGAATACAGCTGATTAAAGGTGGTGCTCTCAAAGCATTGCAAGTTATTGCAGTGCAGTTGAAGTTAAACAGCCACTGGCTTTCTGCTTGGTTAAAATGAGGGGGCTAAACATGCCAGCACCTGGCAATGCCACCAGAACAGCTGCCAGCAGAGCTGAGTAGCTGCTCTCACAGCATCTTCCTGCTTTCCCTAGGCTTGTCATACAGCCACAGGCCTTAAAGGTACTTTGTTCATTTTATACTGTCACTGTCTGTGACTTTCCAGCATTAAAATCATATTCAAGTGAAATGCACATCAGCTTTGCTTTTTTCCAAGTATTTGAACAGGATTTCCTAGTGGTTTGTCTGTGTTTAGATACATCACTGTGATTTGTCTGTGCACCAAATGTTACCCAGACATTGAGATAGAAGAGGAGAGAGAGGCACTGGGGGAAATCCCAGAATCAGCAGCATGGCAAGGCTGGGGCTGTATTGCCTCTCCGGAGGGCAAACTCAGCCCTGGTATTGTTGGTTGAGAAGAGGAGATGGGCAATGTCTCAGAGTTTTGGTGAGTGGACTGAAGTCTGCTCTGAGCAGTTCTATCCCATTGCCACAATTGCCTGGTTCTGGCTCTGCTTTTCCCCTGGGACTGATGGGACTGTGCAAGAAGGGATTCCTTGTTATCAGCTGTGTGTGCTGCTCTGTGCGCTGCAGCCAGCCCAGCTCTCAGGCACTGCTGAAGGGAAGCACCTGCGCGTTTCCCTGGGAGGAACCAAGGTTGTGTACTCAGTCAGACAAGCACCCAACTGCAGCTTTCTTCTGGCATCTGTGTCCCAGAAGTGAGCTCTCAGATTGAGTGGGGTGGGTCTGGGCTGCCAGCTGCTAAACAATGTTTCATTAGCTGTGGCTCACAGGAGGAAAAACTCCAAGGCTTTCCTCATCCTGTATATTTAAAGGAAGTGTTCATAGTTACCTGCCATTTTTCTGCTTGTTAATAGCAACCCTTGAAAGGAATAAAATCTCCAAAGGGAGGCTGCTGTTAAGGTTCTGTTAAAAAAGAAAAACATACTAAATGGCAAAACTAAGTAAAAACGTCTTTCCCTTGAGAAACACGTAATTTATATTAGAGAAACTCAGCTGTGTTACTTTTGTTACATTATTTGTGAGCTTCAAAGAGCTGAGTGGGAAGATAATAATCTCCCATTAATCTTCTGTAAGCTGTGGTTTCTCTTCTGTGTGTTTACTTTTATTCCGTGTACATGCAACTTTTCTCATGGTGCATAAATTCACTTCATTGCTGTAAGTTGTTTTCTAAATGGAGTGAGTAGTGGGGTCTAGGAACATAGATTCAGATTTTATATATTAGTATGATTTATAAAGGTAAATTTAGGCTTCTTTCTTTGCTAGTGTGTATGAAATAAATTTTAATATACTGGGAAATTTCTTTACTGAGCAATTTTCTGGCCTCACAAAGAAGTAGTTACCATGGAGAGTGGTCCCATAAAGTTCTGGGAATCTTGCTGGACATCTGCTTGAATGCCAGTCTGCCCATTTAATTTCCAGTAATATACCTGTCTTACAGTGTGCTGTGTCAGTGCTTCATCTGTGCTTTCACCTCCTGATAGTGGCAGTGCAGCAGGTCCTACCCCACTTGTTCCAGAGAGCAGTGTTAGTGCTTGTGTGGCCATGCCCAGAGGGAGCTTGTGATGCAGGGCTGCCCAAGCCCAGTTCCCTGGCCACTGTGCACCTGTGGTGGAGTCTCTGGTGAGCCATTCCCATGCCTGAAAAGGCCTTTCAAATCTAGACAGAATTGTCAGTTGAAAATTCAAATTCAGTGAAAACATTGGTTTTCCCTGTATGCTAAGAATTAAGATTGTGAGAGTATTGGGAGAACACAAGAAGAAATAGAAGTGCAGAGATTGTGCAAACGTGCATTTGGGTATGTGATGTCCTGGTGAGAGAGAAACCAGTGTGTTTGTGTCTGTTCATGGCTCCAGCCTTTGGCAGGGGATGCTTTCTGTGGCACCACGAGCTGATGGAGCCCAGCAGTTCCAGCCAGGACATGGGGTTGGGTTGTACTGCACAGTGGTGGTGTGGGGGTGCAGTTTCAGAGCCTTGGCTGAAGAGAAGCTGTGTGAGGAGGGTGCCTGTGCCCTAGGAGCAGGAGGATGTGTTTGTTTACATGTGCCAGCACGCTCCTCTGGGCTCTGCTGGCCTGGGCACAGCAGGTGCTGGCACAGCTCATGCAGCAGCTCAGTACAGGCACACCAGGAGATGGCAAAAGGGGATTCTGGTAAGGACTGCATGAGCTGAGGCCTCTGGGAGTGACCCAGATGAGAGGGGCTCTAAATTACAGATTGGGTACAAGGTGTTCTGGGAAAGCTTTCAATAATTATTTTGTCTTATGAAATACATGCAAAAGGCAAAAGCTTAATTGACAGAGTTTCTGGAGCCTCTGTGACAGAGGATGGAAGGAAGGAAGGACAGACAGACATCTTTTCCAGCCACCTCCATCCTGTCTCTCCCCTGCCCAAGCTGTGCCCCATCATGCTCTCCTCTCTCCTTTGCCTGGTGCTGCTGGGCCAAGGTCCCTCCTGTGCTGCCTCCTGCTGATTTCACCCTACACAGGGATTGGACTCAGTGACTCACTGAGCAGTAAATTGTATATTAACTGTGCAAGCAGAAAAGTGCTTAAAATTACTCAATGTACCATGCAGTCAGCTGACAAATGCAGATTGTGGGAATTCACACAGCTGGCTCAGCAAAGGACTTGGCCAAGTTTCCCTACAAAATTAGAAAGACAACCTGCAGCATCTAAACCTCACTGCAGTTACTGTCATGCAAACAATTGTGTGTAACCAGGAGACTTTGTCAGTTTTGAAATTGGATTTCTGTCTGAAAAATGATCTAAAATTTTTTCTGGGTTTACTTTAGCTTAAAGAAATTAACACAACTGTTCAGTCATTCAGTCTTTTATTAGTGCACATTAATAAATTAGCTTTAGCAGAAGAAAAATGTATTTCTGATAAAACTAAAAAATATATGTGTTAAGGACTTTCTAATCAAAACATTTCCAGTCAAAAAACATTAAAGCCTTCTTTTTCAAGTACAAAAAAAATCCAATCTGGCAGTACTTTCCTTTAACAGAAAGTACTCACATTGATACTTAATGTTTTTTTCAAATCTGTATTCAGAAATGCAGAATGCCTGTGGTGTAATGCAAAACTGGTTTTGTGTATTTGTACATGCCTGCACATCAGTAGGAAACAGCAGTGCTACTTTAGTTTTTTTATTGTAGAATTTTGTACTTAAAAATGGTAGAAGTGTGACTAACATTGGTTTTGTCTGTGATGAATGTTTTACAGTTGCAGTTCTCTTCTAATTCATATGCATCTTTCAGTTTGGCCCTTGAACAGTAGCTAGGAAGTTTCCTGGATTATTAATTTCTGTCTCTGTGTTTTTTCAGATTCTGTTAAAAAAGAAAAACATCCTAAATGGCAAAACTAAGTAAAAACGTCTTTTTACTCATTTTTAAAGTTCTGTACAGGGACAGTGTACAATCAAATGCAATATGTATGTGTTTGTATGAAACATATTTTTGATTGCTTTGCAAAAAATACTAAAATGTTATATATAAGAAATACCAATGCTTTCATTTGCCGTCAAGGCATTTATTATACTAAGCAATCAAGGAGGTGCCCATTAAATCCAAATTTCTTTGGTTCCAGCTTTTGTGGGTGAGAGCAGTGGCAGCAGCAGTGGATGTTGTCCCTGCCATGGGCACACAGAGGCAGAGTGGGGACAGCCAGGGCTGGTTTGGAGCTGTGCTGGCCCAGGGGTGGCCAGGCTGGGGCTCACTCAGCTCACCGAGGGCAGACTGCCTTTCCTGGCTCCTGGCACTCCAGTGGGGATGGCTGTTAGGAGTGGCAGTGCTGGTGCACAGCTTGAAGAGCTTCCATGCAGAATGAATGTTTTCTAAGCTTACCCCCAGTTGTGCCCAGCTCTGGGGTGGAGGAGCTGGCTCATCCCACCCTTACCCTCACCTTCCTCAGTGTCTGCTCAAGCTGAGAGCCAGGGTGCTGATCATCTGGGCATGTTGTGCTGGGCAGCAACACCCAATCCTGCATTAAATGTCTGCCAAGTGGACTTCCAGTCACTGCTGGCTTGTGCTGATTCACAGCAGCAGAGTGGCAATGAAAACATTTGTGTGTGCTTCCAGCCCTTGGAACTGCTCACAGCCATTAAGGTGGCAGTAGCACAGTCTGATTGAGATGCTGCAGTCAGGAATTAAAAAAGGCAGGAAGGAAAACACCTTTTTACATTCCCTCACCAGCCCGATGCTAAATCATATTTAGGGTTGTGAGGCAGTGTTTCTGTTTTCTTTGTGCAAATATGCCTCATTTCAGTGAAAATACCTTTGTGCACACCTGTCCAAAGGAAGGAAGATTTTGCCCTTAGTTTCTCTAAGGTTGTTAAGTGCTCAGCCATCCTGTGTTAGTTGCCTATTGACCTGGCACTTTGTAAGCCCTGCCCAAGCAGAGCAGAGCCTGAGCTGTGCTCTCAGCTGTAGGAGAGGTGGTGCCCCAGGAAGGCTCTGCCTGTCCTCGTGTGTTTGCCATGGCTGCCTGCTGTGGGACCTCCATGGACCCCAGGTACTGATACAGCTGAACTGACGGGCTCCCAGGTCACTTGTGCTTCAGCCTTTTGTGCAGCTCCTGGGTGGGAGTGAGGGAGGTGCTGGCAGAGGAGCTGGGATGCTTTTCCTGGCAGAATTGAGCTCAGGAGCTGAGCTGTGGCTGCAGGAGTGCCTTGGCTGCTCAGCAGCACGTGTGCTTACACCTTGTGCCTGTGTCAGATCACATTGTGCTGGCCAGTCTGGGGTCAGTAAGGGACTTGAGCACTTGCTGTTGTGCATCTCTTCCTCCACAGAATAAATAAACCTTGAGGTTTATTTATAGGTTATTATGGAGAGAGCCTTACTGCCATGATGCATTTGTCAAGTGCTTTGAAAGTTCAGTGTTTTTAGGAGTACAGACTGACAGCGTTGGTGAATCTTGCTGTCTCTGTAGAGTATAATCAGTTTTTGTAGAGGAAAGAGGGTGCTGCATTTTGTCTTCTCAGCCAGCCTTGGCCTGTGCCTCTGCATGCCCCATTCCTGAGGTGTTGGCTGCTTCACTTTCCTGCTCCTTGCTGCTGTGGGGCTGGCCTCTGGGAGCACCATCTGCCCCCCAGCAGCAGTGTCCCCTGGCAGAGCAGGGGAAGTGCTGTCATCCAGGTTTGCAGTGCCAGGAGAATGGGCACAGTGATCCCAGGCCAGCTGGGGCACATGGGGGTGGCAGAGCCACGCACAGGAGCACAGAGCAATTCTGTGTTGTTCTGCAATTAGGTACTGCTGGTGTGCTTGGCATCAGTTCAGAGATGCTTGGGATTTGAGATTTGGATTTGTAGAGGAGATACATGTGTTCATCAGGGTCACTTTTTTGTGCACAGTTCTGGGCATGGTCACCCATGACACGTAGGCTTGCTGAGCACCAAGCCATTATGCTGCTCCTCAATGGAGAAAGCAGCATTTGGTGGCCCTTGTAGGGCTCCAGCTGCAGACTCCTCAAGTCTGTCAAAATCTGACCTTGTTGTTGCTGCTGGCAGGAAACATCCCTACCAATTAGGCTTTTATGTGAGTTCAATATCAATTGCAAGTTGACTGATAAATTTTTTTCTTTTATTTTGTCTTCTGAAAGCCAAATTAAAAATTAGGAAAGGTGCCATTGGATTTTTAATAGGAATTCACCATTGGTTCATTCTGTGTTTTTTCTTTATTCCTCTTTTTTAGCTGTTGAGGCTACTTATTGCTGTTTTGCTTCATAGAGAAGGATCACAGAAATATTTTTCTCCCTTATCCCATGATTTTCTGGGATCTTAAAATAAAGCAACTGCCTTCAACTGCAGTGAAGAGCATCTGCTCTTCATGCTGAAGAAATGTCAGTACCTTTAGGCACAGGACAGGACAGGGCCTCTTCTCTTAGAAAATCAGTAAGCACTGGCAGATCAAAGATGGCCAGAAAAGAGAATTTTCCCCCATTCTGACTGAGGGAGCCCCATGGTGGATCTTACATAGGCTTGGGTCAGGAGGCTGGGGAGGGTTGGTAATCTAAATCACACAAATCTGAAAGCAAAATTTTAGCAAGATGGAAAGACTGATGAGCATTTGAACTTGGAACTTGTTTGTAGAGGTTTTGCTAAGTCAACATACTGGTTGGGAAGCAATATCTGCTTTTTAAATATAGAAGTTTAGCCATTTCTAGAACCTGATTATTATTTAGAGGAAATGTATAATTCTTAAATAAGACAAAAAATTATTCCCTAAATAGGTAAAGGACTAAATGTTTATCTAAGACTGCAATAACATTCATAATCTTTTTTCCCCCTAATCTATTTTACTAGACTATTTTGAGGATTGTGGTCCTTGGCATATGGGATTACATTGAAAACAAAATAGAGGTAAGCTCTCTCTCTTGGTACTGTTTTCCAGGCAGCCCCAGTAAGACCATGAAGAACTGCTTTAGATGGCTTTGTTATTAACCTGTGCAATACAATATTTTTTAAGGCAGATAAATGCACACATTCTTTTCATTATGTGCATTATCAATAGCTGAGTGCTGTAGTCCCTTTTTCTGTGAGAGACTCAGAAGATTGCAATATTTGAAAATATTTTATGAAGGGAGGGATTTTGGTCTTCTTGCTCTTCGTGTGACTTCTGTTGTTGCAGCTGTGCTGGTCTGCCAGTACTGCTACCCTGAAATGTAAAAACTGTCACCTGAGTTTTATATCCCCATTGCCATAATTGAGTTGAAATTAGCTGAGTTAGTTGAAGAATTGCATGTAGTTTCCTGGTAGTAAATACTAGTTTGGCAAAACCCCCATTTTTATTGTGAAATTGTTTTGATAAACACTGTAATTAGTACCTCAAAATAAAAATTACATAGAATGTATATACTCTTGTAGAGAAAGAAAAGGAAATTTGTGTGTAATAAATAATACATAAGCAGCAGAAATCTGGAGATCAGGAAAATGAAAAGCTCTTTCTTGACACTACTTCATAAACCACTACTGTGCAGGAAGAACCAGAAGACAATCTGGGTGTTCTCGGAGCATAATCATTATAGAGACTTGCATATTTTGTAATGAAGTTGTTAACATTTTAACTTGTTTTGCTAAAAAAAATAAACTTAAATAGTTGATTTGGGGTTTCTTATTATTAAGGCTAAATGGAGCAGTTTCTGATAATTCATCTTGGTAATTTGGAATAGTGATATTTTTTACTGCCCGTTGAGTGGCTGCAGTAAGAAAAATTTCTTTTCAGTACACTGGATTGTTATACACAGTTCTGAATATGTAGTTCTTACAAAAATCTGTGCCCTGCCTCTTTATGCAAACAGTTGATCAGTGGGCCCTGGCAGAGGGGAGGCTTTCAGCAGGGATGAGAACGTGGTGCTGTGTTCTGCTCTGCTGGGCCAGTGTGGGACAGGCACAGCCCTGCTGCCACTTGGCTCTGGGGCACATTTACTGCCTCATTTCTGTCTAAAGCTGTGCACAGTTGCTTTTTCTGATCTGGTCCCAGTGCAGCCGGTGTCACATGAATCATTCAGAGCAGTCCCAGTTGTCAAACTCCTCACCAGCCTCCTGCCCCATGGAAGTGAGAGCAGGCACCTTTCTGTCTGGGTGCACAGCCATCCCCACACGTGTGGGGTAGCCAGGACATGGCCAAGAGCCATCAAGTCTCTTGCCTCCATCTTTTTCTACTTGTCTTCTTGATCTCTTCATTTAGACAGTAAGATCTATGGGCAGATCCTCTTTTTTTCTTTTTTTTTTTTTTTTAGATGACATTATGCCAAGTAACAGGTAATAAATACCAGTGATGATAAAACTCTTTGGCTGTAATAACATTTAGACTATCGCTTCTCCTTGGGGATTTTGGCCAGTATTTCCAAATACCTTTCTCTCCCCTTCCCTCCCACCACAGTTTATCTCTCCTCACCTCATAAAAAGCACTGAGGAATTCTGTTGTGCTACCCAAAAAGGATGCAGCCTTTCTGTGGCTTGGCCACCTCTCATATCCCTTTCAAATAGGTACATGATTGCATTTCTTTTGGACAAAGAGAGACTCCTTCCAGATTTCAGAGAGGAATGGCAGGGATATGATTTTAAGGAAAGGTTTGAAAAGCTGATTTCTCTCCAGGTGTTTGATGGTGCTGTCATAATCTTGTCCTTGGCACCAATGGTGGCCTCAACAGTGGCCAACGGCCCCAGCAGCCCGTGGGATGCCATCAGCCTTATCATCACTCTGAGGATCTGGAGAGTGAAGAGGATCATTGATGGTGAGTGGGGACTCACTGGTGACTGCAGCATCACCTGCCAGGCTGGGGAAAAGAGGTTCTAAAAATACAGAAGGATTGCTTGCTGCCACTGTTCCTGTCATTTTGCTAGCACTGAACAGAAGAGAGTTATGGCTCCCATGGAGCAGAGTAGGTCTGGAGATCTCCTGCTCTCTAGGAGCCTTTATAATTTATTGATTTGTTTTCCTGTTAGGCAGCTTCCTATCCCCTGTCCTGTAAAGGAAATGTCCTTACCTGCTTTATGTCTCTTGCCACCAGTTGTCATTCCTCATTCTGCAAAATAATTGATTCTCTGCTTTGCTGATATTTGCTGCACCCTCCTCATAACCATACAGCCAGCTCTGTCTTGGGACTTTCTTTTCTAAGTTTTTGTCAGTAAATAAGTTTTATGTGGGATTCCAGGAGGATTTTCTTGCCCTGAGGATTCCCAGCAGGCGTTGCTCTCTGCATGCTGTACATCCTGGAAATGAAGTGCATATTGGTGGTGTTTCGCAGAAACCTCTGTGGGGATTTTCCAGGGGAGATGAAAAGGCCCCAGCAAGTCAAGGTTGCAGAGAGCAGAGTCTGTGTCTGAGCCTGGAAGCAAGGACTTTAGTGTTACCATGTGCTCAGCAGCTTCAGGCAGCTTAGGGAAAGGAAGTGAATGAATAGCCATTTTGCTCATGTGTGAAAAATCAGAGTCAAGTTGTTATTTTGGGTTTAAATGCCCAGGAAACTTTGTATTCAGAGATCAGGAGAGGTCATAGCCTTCTAAATGAAGTATAAAACAAAATTGCAGGATTTTGTGTAGCTTCAGAAAACATTAATTGCAGTAGGTATTGACCAGCTTTTCTGATCAGTGTGAGTTTGCCGTAGTTAAGTCAGGAGCAAAATTTCTAGAGCCATTCAGAAAACATACTGAAAACTGGGCTGTAGCTTGAAGCACCATAGAAGATAAATGCCCTTTTTGTTTCTTCAAAATATCTTTCTTAGTCTGCTGTGTCCATTAAGAACTGATGTCTTACCACAAAGTCTAGGAATTAAATGGTTAGGGCTGTGGAATGGTTCTTTTCCTGAGGGAGCTGTGCTGTTCAGGTTTAGAGGGAATGGGACTGAATCTAAAGAGAAAATCCTCCTACCCAGTGGTTCAGGAAATCTGTGGTAAACCCTGGGAAGAGCTGTGCTAGCATGGAATCTGGGAAAAGCAGGCAGCAAGCATTTCAGTTCAGCCAGGCAGATGGAGGTCTGACCCTGCATTTCCTATGTTAGAAATCCTTCCCTAAAAATGTACTCTAGTGCTGCTTCTATTGGAAATACTCTGGTTCTCTAGATGCAAGGGAAAGGGATGATGTTCTTTGGCCTGTAAAGGTTTTTTTCCTGCTAAAAAACCAAATCACAGCTGGGTTGTTTTAAGTGTTATTTGTGTTTTCCAGCCTATGTCCTTCCAGTGAAAGTGGAGATGGAGATGATGATTCAGCAATATGAGAAGGCAAAAGTTATTCAAGATGAGCAGCTGGAAAGACTAACCCAGATCTGCCAAGAACAAGGGGTAAAGTTCAGTTCTGTCTTTATTTACGCATATCTTGTCAAGGCAAGTCAAACAGCTCATGTACTTCGCTGCAGGCTGAGCTTTGAGAAGCACCACTGGGACTTGTGCTGGGGGTGACAGGTCTCAGTGCTAAGGAAGCTTTAGCTGCAGCCAGGATATTGTCAGCATGGTATTTGTCAAACAGCAGTCAGCTGCCTCTGCTGCTGGGCTTGTGTTTTCAGAGGTGAGGAAAACAAATGTGAGCAGCAGAAAATAAATGGTTCCAGTATGTCATTTGTTAAATGAGAACAGCTAGCTTGACATAGTACTAACATACAAAAGCCATTGTTGGAGACTGCAGCTAGCATTCCTAGGAAAAGGATGTGCAGTTTAAAGAAATGAATTTCCCTGCTTTAAATGCAAGAGGCAGCTTCCCTGTAGGTCAGTCAGAGACTCCTGGCAAGCTCAAAATGTTGCAGTAGAAGCTTCTAGTTCCTGGAAGCAAGTCAAGATTTAAGACTCTTCCCAGGCCCCCAAATGTTCAGTGATTCAGTCTAGAGGTAGGGGAAGGTGAAGTTTGAAATATCTCAAGTGAATATATTTTACATGAAAAAGGTGTAAAACCATTTTTGAGGCAATGAGCCAGGAGTTTTTGCCATTTGTCTTATGCAAATGAGTTCTTGACTAACTTGCTTTAAAGTGGAAAGCAGGGATGGATGTTGAGGCTCGGGATAAGTGAGTGTTGAGGTGACCATCAGACCACAACAGGATGATCCCCAGGTGATTTACTTCTTGTTTCAGTGAAAGGGGAACTATGAGATATAGTCCAAATAAATCCTGGAGGTTTCTAGCTTCAACTACCATTCCTGGCTTGTGGCAGATACTTTTGAAATACAAAACCATCAATATTTAGGTCCCCAAATGTATTTTAAGTTTAGGTCCAGATCTCCTGGATGTCAGCCTAGGGTTCTGCACTGAGCTGCTGCTGGTGGTGAGTTGCTTTGTCTGTGTGATGCATTAGGGAGAGCTGTAGACACTGTGTCATGTCATAATGCTGGTTTTGAGTCACTCATATTAACCATAACAAGTTCTAAACCTAAGGTTGGCTTCTGCCAAAAATTAGTAAGTGCCAACTATGTTGTCTTGGGTGGCAAAACTGCTGCCCTCTTCATAAAACCTTTGCACATTGATACTTAGTGATTTGGGTTCTGTCAAGGTTGTGAAATTGCCAGGTAAATGGTATACCCCCTATTTTACCAGGGAGAGAAATCAGTGATGTCTTGAGTCCCAGTGCAGTATTTTGTCTGTCAGACCATATTAAAGGTCTTGACAATCATAAATTGTAAACCATTTGTTTTTAGGAACTTTGCTGTACAGCCAAACACTCTCAATCTCTAAACAGTTTTTGGTGTTCCAGTTTCATAGTCTGATCCCAGGTGGGGTTCAGGAGCAGCTCTTGCTGCTCTTCATTCTGAGCCAGGTACTCCTGAATGTCTGACCAGAGTCACCCTAAATCTGAGCTCTGATGGTCACAACCTGCACAGCAAACTAAGAAATGCTGCACTGGGAGAGGAGTCAGTCTGAGAAAACAGAGCAGGTTCTCTTGCAGCTTTCAAGTGTCATCTGCTATTGAAAAATACAGTCTACAGAAAGATGACAGCATGCTAAATCCCTCTTACTGCCCTGACTTGCTGCCAAACAACTGTCTCAGCCGTATCATATCAGGTAAATGTACTAATTTGCTGCAGCTAGTAACATAGGACATTGACAGGAGTACTGCATCCTTTATTTGTAAATTATTAGCTTCATAATTCAGTCAAGAAAAAGTTGTCAGCATTATAATATTCCCATTAACATGCTGTTGTGTACAGCATCTGATGGGGAAACTGGCTCCTAATGGTATTTAATGTCTAAATTTCTGCCAGGTTTTTGCTTTTTCGTTTGATCATCTTTCCTGAGCTTTCCAAAGGCTTGCTGGTTCCTGGTGTTTCCTTGTGCTTGTCTGTTTGGGGGGAAGGTTTGCCTGCACAAGGCTGTGCCCAGAGCAGAGCAGCAGGCAGGAGGGTTCCAGGCTGCCCCGTGCCTGTGGTGCCAGCTGTGCCAGGGCAGGGGGTGCTGGGGCACACAGGTCACCCTGGTTCCCTGCAGCCCAGCAGGGACTCACCCTGTGCTGCCCCGTTGTCACCACACTGGCATTAATAATTGCATTTATTCTGCAGTTTCATGTGGGGCTGAGAACATTCCTGCTGGAAAGGTTTCCCAGCACTTCCTTTTCTGAGTGTTGGGTTCCTTACTGCTTTGCTGCTGCTCAGGCAATTGGGGTTAGAGTTCTTGGGGTCTGGCTTATTCTGCAGAAGAAATTATCTTGAAAGTTTCAAGCAAAGTATTAATTATTTCATTAGAGGAATTGGGAAAAATAGTTAGCCTGTTTTGCTTGGGATTTAAAACAAAAATAATTAGTGGCTGGTTCTCTGACAAGTCCCATGCTGATTTGAAGCTGATGCTTAATGCTAGGCAGACAAAACCAGGATTTCTGTTTTAAAAATTAAAAGCAGGAAAGATACAACTTCCCCTCATCTTCTGGAATTCTTTCTTTTGTCAGTTGTGGGGTTTTTTGACCAGTGATGGTGTATCATAACTAAAGTACATTTCCATTCCTGACTGACATTGGAGATGTACTTTTGCAAACGTGTTGCTCTTTCCACATGTTGCTTTTTGGCTAGCTGTACATCTGAAAAACAGAATATATTTATAAGTTAAACTTGCACAGACCACCACTTTGTGCTCTGTAGTACCCCACTGCAGCTGTTTGAATAGTTTGCTTTTTATTTATTCTCCATTGGCCAAAAAAAGTTTATTAAACAGGAATGGAGCACGAGGGATTTCTAAAAATGAGTAAAGGTAAAAGGAAAAGAAGTCTCACTGCAGTCACTGTCAAGAATAGAGTATATTGCTGATGGTTTTGCTTTATTAGAATAACTTAAATTGCAAAACAAAGTTCTAAAGTTTCATTAGCTACAAATTCCAGTCAGAGAAGATTGCTCCTTTTCTCTGGAATCACCTGTAAAGGAATTTCCATTTGTGATAATAGATATACTTACCTGATCCTTTCTGCTTAGCTTCCAGAAGAGTCACCCAGCTGAACACAGCCCAGCCAGGAGTGTGTGCTTATCCTTGTAGCACCAGAGCTCCTTTTCTGTCAGTTCCTGCACAACTGGGGTTTTCAGCATTCTTACCAGTGCAACAACTATGGGAGCTGTAATTTCTTTTTTTATCTTGGAATATAATTTGTACAACAGCTGCCAGTTTAATGACAGGGCTGTTTAGCTGGTAAAATTACCTATTGGAGAAATAACGTATGCTATCCTCTCACAATAATTTTAATTTATTTCTAACTACCAGTCATTTTCTTGGTGGATGGAAGGCAGCCAAGGTCATCCTATGTTTTATTCTACCCATAAATCATTAGTTTGCAACTGTCTCCTGATTTTTATTGTTACCAACAATGGCTAAACTAATGGAAATAAACATTGGATTGTATCCCAGTGGCAGATGAGTTTTAGGGCAGGGCATTCTGTACAGACAGCACTAATAGAATTGAGCCAAGTTATTGCTCCTGCATTAGACACAAGTAAGCTTCTGGCTAAAATGTTCATTGATCTCTCAGAAACTATGTCAGTCCTACTCTGTTGTTAGACCATTAAAGGGGAGCACTCCATGATTCACTGCTAAGTCTCTTTTCGAGTCTTACATGTGTATTATAAAATATCAGCTAGGATGGGTGGCCCACTTAATAAAACCAGGCATGTGAAAGGAGGTGTTATCTAGAGCTCCAGGTAGGTCTGTCAATTTACCTGCTTAGAAATAATCACCTAAGGCATCATTTGAGTGAGGAAGTGCTCACAAGTTATCTTCTACAGAAGAGCATTTCTTTGCTCACTGGCTCTCTTTGAGATTTGCAAGGTTCTCCACAGAACTGATACCTATGAGTTAATTTAAGCAAATCAAAGCATGTGTTGAAGTTTATATGCCTTTTTTTTTTGTCATCTGAGGATATGTACAGTGTGCTCCTGCCGTACAGGCTGAGGAGAGGATGGTGTACCTGAAGTACAGACCATGGTTTCCTCAGTCCAGGTGTCTGCTCAGATCACTACATCAGCTCCTGCTACAAATAGAAATTCGACATGTTACCTTAGCCCAGAATTTTACCTTAAAAAGACTGTTATACATACAGTCTCTAATGATTTATTTTAGCTGCTCTAGACTGCCTGAATCTCAGAGCAATCTCATTAGCTCTTGTACACATTAGAACTGCCTGAGGTCAGTGTGCAATATAATCTTCAGTAGATAGAAGCACCCACAGCCTAATTTGCTCATGCAGCCTCTCGCTGCATTTCACCTGTGAGGAACAAGCCCTTAGACTTAACCTTTGGCTTAGGGGCTGACACTGGGTTCCAGCTCCTGCAGGATCCTGGGATAATGCTTAGGAAGCAATTCCTACCCAACCAATCCTCTCTGTAGATTCCTTATGAACAAAAACTGTTTCTGGTCCATGAGAGAGGCCATCGGTACCCGGATTCAGTGCTTGTGACTGACAGGGTGACACTGGCACCCAGATTTGGTATCTGTGACAGGGTGACACCATTGCCCCAGTTCGGTGACTTTGACAGGGTGGCACCGGAGCCCAGTTCAGTGCCTGGGACAGCAGTGCCTCAGTCCGGTGGCTGTGACAGGGTGGCACCGGAGCCCAGTTCAGTGCCTGGGACAGCAGTGCCTCAGGCCGGTGGCTGTGACAGGGTGGCACTGGAGCCCAGTTCAATCCCTGCGCCCGCTGTGCCCCGGGTGGTGGCGCGGCTGCAGTTCCCGCTGCGCTCGGCAGGTGGCAGCAGCGCCGCGCGCCGGGCCCGGGGCCGGAGTCGAGCGCGGCCCTCGTGGACTGGGCCCGGAACCGCTGCCGGCCCTGCGGGCTGAGGGCTGGCAGGAACCTGGCAGTAACCTGGTAATACCCTGGCAATAACCTGCAAAAACCTGGCAGTAACCTGGTAATACCCTGGCAATAACTTGTGCTCTTCGGAAATGCTGACTCCGTCCCAGGAACTGAGTGCGCAGGAGGCCTCTGGGCTCTCCCCGTTTCTCCTTCACTCCTGTATAACGCAGCGATGCATTCAGGTTCTGGTTGTTACAATGCTCAGCAAACCTTTGTAAATGCTGAAGCTCCTTAAATTGGATCTGATGCAGACATAGTTATTGAGCTGACTTTTAGCTAGTTCTGTCTGTGTTAAAAAGCACCTGCCAGATTTTCTGTCTTGCATGAAAAAAGGAAATCGTTCCATACCTCTAGGCCAGAATTAAGCATTTTGACGACAGTTACTTCTTTTTCTGACACATGTGAATGTTTTTGGAGGGGGAAATGTAGAAAAATTATGTTTGAGCTAGACAACATGAAAAAAAATGTCCACATTTCTTTTTTTGCTAATTTGTTTGAGTGCATTTTTTCCCTTAAACCAAAGGAGTGTCTGAAAGGGTATCTTTCTCTCTTTAAAGCTGGAATGTAAAGGTATTTCTTGTGATTGCTTGTTTTTTTCAAGTCAAGGATAAAACCTGAATTTCCCTATGTTCATACTGGCACGAGCACCTTGAGTGTCAGGATGCTTCAGGCTGGCTGGGAACAGAGTTAGCATGGCCAGTTCTTCCTAGCAATAGGTTAGCACAATAACAAGAGTCTGCCATGGAGGCTTCATTGCAGGAAATCAGGGAGCAGGGCAGTGTTTTGACATTTGCTGATTCCACCTGACTCCTGAGTGCCACTGCCAGAAGACCTTTGGTTAAAAGCAGTGAGCACTTGCAGCCAGCTGTTTGCAGCTGGATTGCAGATGGAGGAAAAGCTGTGTGCTTTGTTAGAGCCCTGGATTAGCTGCTTTAATGGGATCTGGAAAGCTTGAGCTGCCCTTTGGCTTTCTAGATTTGAGTCTTGCAATAGCCTTCCAGTTAGTGTAGTTCCTTCCCCGCTGCTCTGGAAAGCAGATAGTGTCCAGGTGTGGCAAACTGGAATCCCTTTTCCTTTCCTGAATCTGTGGAAATTCTGTCTGGTTTCCCCTCCCCAGTGTTTACACCACGTCTGACTGCAGGGAACAAATGGGGTGTGGTGGTGGCTTCCAAAATCTGCCAGTGAAGCAGATCTGAGTCACATCTGAGGGTGAGGCTCAGCCAGGGCTGTTCCACAGCAGTTTTCCAGCACGGAGGTGCCAATTCCGTGTGTGCCGTGGGTGTAGAGTGGCACTGCCATGTCCTCCTGCTCTGCTGTGGCTCTGCAGGCCCTGAGCCAGGGGAGGCTCAGCAAAGCCACATTGGAGTGTTTGCCTCTTACTCACCTCATTTGTGTTTCCCTCTCCAACTCTAGAATTAGACATGATTTGGTCACTGCTGTACTACTGATTTTATAGAGTTACTCTTCTAAAGAGAAACTCTTCCTTGCAGCCCCACAGCTGTGCTGTGTGGCACAGGGACTTTTTTCCTGCTTGTATAAGAGTTTAAAGGGTCTCTGCAGCCTCTCCAAAAAACTGTTTTCCTTCTTGCCATCAAAAATGAAATCTGCTGTATCCCTCAGTGAGATTGTACCTGGTAGCTTCTTGTTTTCAGGTGTCTGCTTTATAACACCAGTCATGAGCAAATCCCCTTGTGGCTGCAGAAGTTCTTTAGCATGTTTGAGAGGAATGGCCAGAAAAGTGGTGACCTTCCCCAGGGTTTTCTGCACACTGCTGAGTACAGAGGATTTCAAGTCAGAAGCGGACTGTAGGAGGAGGACTGTAGTATTCTCCCCTCCATTGGAGGCCTCGTTACAAAGTCTGGTTAGGGATATTTGTCATGAACCTAACTCCCTTAATGCCTGTTAAAAGTGGTCTCTTGCTATAAAGGTTACACGAGGTTTGCAGTAAGAATTGTTAAAATTGTCCAAAATTAACTTCAGGACACAGCTGTGCAAAACAGAGGAGCAGCATGAGGCAGTCAATGTCTTTAGATGTGTGAGCAATGGTCCAGCTCAGCACCAGCTTGGACTCATGTCCTGGCTCACCCCACTGTGTGTTTTCCCAGACCTGCAGTGTTCAGGGATGAGTAACAGGTCCCCAGCTGTAGCATTTCAGCTTCTGGCTGTGCTCACATGACATCGGTTTGTGGTGTTGTTTTTTCCTGCAGTTTGAAATCAGGCAGCTGAGGGCCCACCTTGCTCAGCAGGACCTGGACCTGGCTGCAGAGAGAGAGGCTGCCCTGCAGGTGCCCCACGTGCTGAACAAGCAGAGCAGCAAGAGGTACAAGGTGGTGGCCACCGAAGACTCGGACGACGAAGGCACCGAGAACATCTCTGAGCTGCGACCTGCCCGAGGTGAGAGCACAGCTGGTCCTGCACAGGGGATCCTCTGAACTCCTTCACTCCTGCAGGGGTTCATTGCTGCATCTGCTCCCAAGTGGCAGGAGCTGTTGTATTTGGGAGCAGGTTCTAAACAGAGCCAAAGCAATGGCTACAGTGTACCTTCCCAGTGTCCTCATGGTCACATCCATCAAACACTGCAGAAGCAGCAGCCAAATGGAAGTTGGCCAAGGGATAATCACTCACAGGTAAAAGCAAGGATATTGGGAAGAACATTGAAAAACAGTTTTAGTATTTGGCCACTTGCATTCCTGTGGTGTGGAGAGGACTCCTGCATCAGCTGTGGGGCTTGCTTTGCCTGGAGGCTGTGCTCTCCCCAGTGCCTAAAGCTGCCAGTGTTGGGCAGGCAAGGAGGGAAGGGCAGTGTGGGCATCCTGCTTGCATGTGTGAGTGCCACGTGGCCGTGGTGAGGAGCACTCTGCTGGGCAGCTCTGTGCCTCAGGGATAACAACACTTACATCTGCTTGGATCACATTTTATTATGTAAGTGCTGGACCTGATTTTTTTTCTGGAAAAGACAAAGCTCCTTTCCTGTGATTCACCAGCCCTTCCAGTGGAGTGCAGAATGTCTCCTGCTTTAATGTAATATTTCAGAGGAGACAACACTTTCTGCCTTAGTGCTGTGTTAGTATTCCTGGGGCATCTTAGCTTAATTATTGTGGATCTGTTGGAATACAGAGTTTGCACAGTATCTTTATGCTGGTCATACTCCTTAGAATTCAAGGCACAGATAGTTTAAAAGCTGTTAGACATTTTCAAATTATAATCCTTTCTTTTCTCTACAGAGTAGTGAAAGCATGTAGAAAATTGTTTTGGTTTTTTCCACTTTAAAATATCTAAGCACTAACTACAGTAAAGCCATTAATTATTCCTGATATGAAATTGTATTTAAAAGCAGCCAGTTGAGCAGACTGACCCCTAAAATGCATTTCCCTCTTTTTTGTAGTATTTCAGAGGTTTCCCCAGTGGACAGATTATAATTTATGCATGTGTTCCTTGCGGGTTACGTTTGGAACTGAAGAGTGCTGTGCACACTGTAAGGAGGTTTGCTGAAATTTTAGTGCTGTGGAGGTTGGTCTAAAAATTCTTCTGTTCAAGGTATTCCCTCCAACATCCAGGTTAACAGAATTACTCATTATTCATGGCTTCCTGTAAAATGCTGCCCACACTTGCAACAAAGTAGACTCCCAGTCTTCAGGATTGATTTCTGCCCTTAGGTGACATGATTAGAAGGATTTGTGTTTTTCACTGATAAAAAAGACATTGAGCAAATAAGAAAACATGGGTTGCTTCACTTATTGGGTCAGGTGCAGTTATGTTGTATTTAAGCACTTATAGTGAATCTGCAGAATAAATTTCCAATTCCTGGAGATCATCTAAAAGTACTAGAGGTGAAGTTTCTTGTGCCCTGTATTATATTTGCATATAAAGTCTTTGTAGGTGCCTTGAGTGCATGTTTTCAGAGCCTAAATTAGGGTGACAGTATTTGAACAAGTATTTTCTGTGGAATGAGGCAGGAGCTGGACAGGAGAAATTCCCTGTGTTCTGCAGCAGTCTGTGGTAGTCTGTCTTCCCTTGGGGCCCAAGTCAGAATGCCTGAGACACCCCAGAGCAGCAGTGGTGTCGGTGTGCACAGCCCAGGGCACAGGCAGTCCAGGCAGAGGATTTCACACAGCATTTCCATGATTATTTTGAAATGCTGGCTCAGGGATTGCTTCTGTGTAACTTGGGAATCTCAGCTCACAGCTGGAGAAGGCAGTGCGGGTCCTGGGCCAGCCCTGCCTCATTGTTCTCCCTCCCCACCTCGGCTGGGGCTTTCTTCTGCAGCTCTCTGGCACCAGCTTTTATTCCCAGTGATGGGCTGGCAGTGGCTGCAGCCGCTTCCACCATCTTCCCTTTGCCGTGCCGGCAGTGGCTGCTCATTGTGCACCCCCTGAGCAGTGCAGGTGTCAGCCAGAGCTGCCTGTGCTGTGCCAGGGGCAGCAGGGCATGGCTGAGGTGCCTCCATGTCCTCTGGGTGGGATCTCCCATCTCCCCAGCTGCTGGGGCATGTGAAATGTCAGAGATGTGGCTCTGCAGAGCACAGGCAGACAAGACAACTCCTGTACTCTCCTGCAGTCACAATGGCTGTGCTGCCTTCAGGGCTTCCCACACCACTTGCTCTGCCTGGAACTTCAGCCACCAATGTTTTAACCTTTGGGTCAAGGTTATATTTTGCAAATAACCCTGTGTGTCAGACCACGTTTTCTCTAAGCTGTGTTTTTCATCCTCAAAGATTCCAGAGCGAGGGCTGCAGCTAATCATCCTGAGTGCCCCTTGGCACTTGTGAGCTCTGGAACATGCCTGCCACGGCCTCTTGCACTGCTAGGGAGAGGAGAAATGAGGGACCAGGTCACCTCAGTGTGGAGAGGGAGGCAGCAGTTCAAAGCCACCATTCAGCTGTTTGGCACAACACGCTCTGATGTGCTGTTCCTTTATGCTCTGGCAGAACATTAGCCCTGCATACAACACCTGAGGCTGGGGGATGGAATGGAATGCCTGTGTTTTTGCCAAATGAAACTTTGTCAGCCTTCAAAAAAATCACTGTCTTCAGAGAGCTCTGAATTCTGCCAAACCAGCAAGCTTGAGTTGGCTAGAGAACATACTGCATGAGAAAATGGGATATTCCATCCCAGGCTAATCTAATTTCCCCCATCTATATTGAACAATGGAAACATTCAGTGCAGAATTCTTCACCATGAAGGGCTGATGGAATAAGAAAGCATTGAGACTTTTTACTCATTTCCCTACCTGGAAGTTTTATGGGACAGTGCATAAGTTAAAGCTCCTCAGGGGCAGCTGTAGCTTGTCTCTGGTATTTACACAGGATTTTGTGCAACCATTTACTACAGCATTCAGTAAAGTGAGTCAGGTAAGCCCAGTATCACATGGTACGTGCAGCACCTCTGCAGATTTGTGTGAGGATACACAGTGACTGCACCAGGGGAGCTCTGTGTGTGCTGGCTCATTTGGCAGTTTTCAATTCCATGTTTTCACCCAGACTTTCCTGCAGATCTCCTGCTCTTTGTATTGAAGTGCCTTAATTGCAGGTACAAGACTGGGAGAAGCAACAGCTCTGGTCAGATGGACAGTGGGCTCTGAAGGAGTCCCTTAACTCCCCAGCTTACATTTCATGCCTGTGCTGATTCTGGGAACCATGAGCTGGGTGCTGCCTCCCACTTCTGTCTCCACAGTGCAGTTCACCAAGAGACCTCCCGACACAGTGGGAACAACACTGTGGAAAATGCATGGATATATGGTATTTCCTAATTAATATGGTAAAGAAGCAGGAATATTTTTCACCTTTAATTTACTTTGAATTGAGGTTTCCATTCTCTTGCCAAGAATTTTATCTCCAGACCAGACAAATGTGAAGGCTGAAAGAGCTTTCAGCCTGCAGGTCAAAGGGGACCAGTATCAACAGCAGGAAACAAACAGAGCCCAGAGAAGGGCAGGGCTGGAGGAGCTGCAAACCCAGGGCAGAGCTCTGACATTTGCTGCGCTCTCAGAGCACTTCAGCTCTGTTTGTGAAGAGCTTGGGCTGAAAGCTGCTGCCTGTGAGTGCACAGCAGCATCACTAATGATGTTCAGGAGCATTGTGGTCAGCCTTGCTCTGAGAGCAGGGAAATACCGAGTGCTCCTTTCTCCTTCCCAGAGATGGTTGCCATTTCACATAATAGCAAATAACATCCTATCTATTAATCTCTAAATTATAAAGGAAGTTCTAAATTATAAAGGAGTTCTTAGCCCATACAGTATGTAACTGGTCATGGTGAGAATAACAGCTAATGTTTTCTTGTTCTGCACAAATCATTTTTAGTGTTTGGTATACAAAGTTCCAGGCTTCAGGGAATGCCAGGTTCACAGTGCCCCCTCTAGCCATTAATACTTCCTTCCAAAATTTATTATTCTTTAATCTCTCCCATAACATATGAATTAGAGTCCCTAGTGGAAATTCCTCATTTTCCTGCATATATCATTTCAGTTTTTGAAATCCTACAGTGCTGCCATATTGTAAGATTAATATACCACCCTTCTGTTCCTCTGAGCAAGAACCGGAACTTCACATCGCCAGAAACCTTTTTTTAACTGTTCTGAGTCAAATTTCCATTTTTATGGGGTTAGCAGTAAGTCTTTTGCTTTGGGGTAATGCTGCAGTTTATGATCATGCTTTAAAGAAAAGTAAAGCTTGCCCTCCCCATAGGTACCCACTGTTTTGTAGGAGATTGGGAGGAGAGCATGAATACTTGTGGAGCTTCAGAGGGCTTCCCTTAACATTATTCATAAGCTGTGTGAGAAGGCAAAGCAGGGCACTGGGAAGGATTTTGTCAGTTGTTCCTTGCAAGGCAGTCTGTGCTGGTTGGATGCTTTTAAACTCTAAGCCAGTTCCTTTGGTGATCATGTGTTAGTGCTCTAAAAGAACCCTGTTAGTGCAAAACAATAGATAAAGAATAGTTTATGGTTATTTTCAAATGCTGAAATGTATCTTCTTTGAAGTCCACTCCTGGAAGTGGAGTATCTAAGTGCACACCACTTCAGCTTGACTTCTCTCTAGGTGCCTCTCCCAGGCTTTGTGGTTCTCTGTGCACTGACCAGCCAGGCAGGAATCAAAGGAATGAAACCTTAAGCAACACTTAGAGAAATGTGTGTGCAGTTAGTGGAGTCAGGCTCTTGTATTTCACAGTCACAAATGGGTGGGGTAGGAACTGCTCACTCCCAGAAGGGGTGAGCCCACAGTCACGGCTGTGAGGGTGAAGTTGTCTCTCATCATTACTGTGAAGAGGTGTGAAGACATTGCTGACAGGTAGAGGAGCACAGAGCTGGAATGCTTTCCGCTGTCCAGGCCTGCAGCCTCTCAGAAGGATCCCTTTCATGAGCAGATGGTGCTCCCCTGCAGCAGTGATTGCTCTGCCCTCTGCTGCCCTGCCAGACGCCTGCCTGCCTTCTCAAGTGTTACAAGTCTTCTCCTGATTCTCAGATTACAGTTATTTGTTGCCAGTTTATAAGTTTGTTCTTGAATCCTTTTGCTTATTTTTTTCTTATCTTGATGATTGTTTTGGTGGCAGCCATATTCTGCCTTAGCTTTGTATTTCAGACTCAGCCAATGTTGCTGTTTCACAGAGACAAACCCAGGTTGCTCTGAGTTTGCTTCAGGCTGACTGTACTGACCAGCTCAGATGTGGCTCTGCTGATCCATACTCAGGGAACAAGGTTGGGAAGGGCACTGAGAGTCTCCCCCAGGCCATGCTGTGCCCCCTGACACAGAGCTGTGCTGCATCCCAGCCCTGCTCCAGCCAGCTCACAGTGCTCTTGCTGCATCCTCTGCTCAAGTGAGGCCCAAAGCCCCCATTTGTTGTCAGGATTCTGGGTTTGTGTCCCAGCAGCATCTGCTGATCATGGAGCCTGTTGCATACCCCAGGTTTCCTTCTGCACAATGACTTTGACCACAGAATGATTTCTTACATAGAACCAGGCTGAAGCTGTTGCTCTGTTTTCTCTGCAAGCTGAGTTTACAGTTGCTCTCAAGATGGAATATCCATGTGCCCAGGCATCCATCCAGCCTCTGCAGGGACTGGATGTGTGTGTGAATTGAGCAGTGGTGTGACTACTGCAGCTTGCAGTAATGTAGCAATCTGTCTCCAAACCAAAGGCAGGGGAAGTCTCCTGCAAAGTGCCAGCTGGCTGCTCTTGGTTCCTGTTGAAACAGATGAAAGATCTGTTTCTTTAGAAACCTCCTAGTAAAGACTTTTCTGGGAGGAAGCTGGGGTGAGACATTACTCTGAGGACTCACTTCCTCAGTGGGAGGCTGCACAGCAGAAAAAAGAACCTTCCACTTCAGAAAATTCAGCTTCGGGAGACAGAAGCAGTACAACCAATGGCAATAAAAATATTAAATAAAATACTCTAATCATGAAATATTTCAAAATAAAAACCCCTTTTTAAGGCCTTTTCTTGTATGCAGGGGAGTTGCAGATCACTCATGAAGGCATTGATGAAACAATTAAAGATCACTGTTGAGGCATTATAGAACTGAAGCAGCTCTGCCTTGGGTGGAATGTCATTTATATATTTCACCAAATTTATGAGGTTTTTATGGGGCCGAGAGAGAGAGATTGCAATGTTGTCTCTTGGGTCAGATGAGATTATATGGCACTGTACTCTAAGTAGTTTATTACTCCCTGAGCCATTGCAGTGTGTGTTTGGTGTCCTGCAGGAAAAGAACAAGCAGATAACTTGGAAACCTTCATCAGACAAAATCCAGTGCTTGTCAGACGGATCCTGACTGAGAGCCACACGTTTTTTTAATAACTGGGGTTTGGGCAGCAGGCAGAGCTGGGACTGCACTGCAGTGAGCAGCCTTGCAGGGGGCTGGTTACAGTGCAGGCTGGGTTTGTGTGAGATGGGGCAGCGTCTGAGCAGCCTTCCAGTCAGACATTCCCTCCTGGGGCTGGGATTCTGGTGTTGGAGTCAGCCCCACTGCCCCTTTGTGGTCTCTGCTGCCTCCCCCTTGGAGCTGTCAGCCCACACTGCTTGAGCAAACTCTGCTGTGGCTGCAAAGAACAGCCTGTTCTGCTCCTTCCTTCCTTCCTGCTCTGCTCCTTCCTTCCCTGCTCTGCTCCTTCTTTCCTTCCCTGCTCCTTCCTTCCTTCCCTGCTCTGCTCTTTCCTTCCTTCCCTGCTCTGCTCCTTCCTTCCTTCCCTGCTCTGCTCCTTCCTCCCTTCCCTGCTCTGCAGACCTCCCAGCTGAATCCCTCCCCAGGCTCTCTCTCACTGCCTCCATGCTCCCCCTCTGCAGGGAGGGTTGTAGAGAAATCCTTGTTCACCACAGGTTTTCACATGGGGAAGAGCTGCCACACTCTTCCTTCTCAGCTCACACCTTTTGGAAGTTCATCACTAAATTTCCTGTCATCCACATTTCCTTGGGGCCATTTGTTAAGGGTGGATGTGGCACAGAGGGACATGGCTTAGTGGCAGTGTTACTGGTAGGCTCAAAGGGCTTTTCCAACAGAAGAGTTTCTGTGGTTCCTGCTGGTACATGTAGCAAGAGGATCCCAGTCACCATCCATTGACATTTTCCTAAGATTGCCATTTTCATGGGAATTAGGATGGGAATGCTTTTCCTTTCTGCTTACTGCCAGTTTTTTAGTTTGCTGTAAATACCATTTGAGTATCCGTATAGCTAAAGATGCAAGGTCTGTCTGCTGGAAAAGGAAGTGTAGGTAACATTTCTGTGTATTGGAGGAGATGGATTTATTTCTAGGAAAGGAGAAAAATTAAATCTGGATCCTGAAAATTCCGAGGTGATAGAAACAAAATAATAAAAAAAAATATAATAAGTTCTCAGCCCCCTGTGTAAAAGCTGGTCTTCCCTGCTTGCTCCTACAAACTCCCTGCGTGCCACCAGCTGATCCTGATCCCATGGGAGCCCCACTCCAAGCAGGGACTTCATCTGGGAACCATCACAGTCCCTTCAGCAGTGTTCTGTGCTGCTGGGCACAACTGTGGCTTTGGGGGTACATTTTATACGCACAGATGGGTGCTTTCAGTTGGGTATTTGTTGCATTATTTTGAACTCCTTTTTTCAGCAATGTAGAATATAATGGAAAGTAACTGGAATTGTTCATAACCTTCAATGCCCAAAGCAGCTGAGACTCCCATATGACTCAGATGAGTTTGTTAATTGTCAGTTTGCTTTAATGTAATGATTCAGAAACTTAATCTGTTGTTGAAATATTTA
The DNA here is from genome assembly GCF_028769735.1 of Zonotrichia leucophrys gambelii. NCBI lineage: Eukaryota > Metazoa > Chordata > Aves > Passeriformes > Passerellidae > Zonotrichia > Zonotrichia leucophrys. Next base: position 4,588,866 of record NC_088180.1, on the reverse strand, counting down.
TTCTGCTGCTGTTATTTCATTGCTCTTTATTGGTGTTTATTGTAAGAAACTACTTAAGGTTGAATATATGTATTTTATATTTACATACACATGCACACATGGATATATTTATACATATATTTTTAATTTATAGCTAAATAGATCAGCAGTGGTGAGCAATAACATTAATAAAGCCATTCCAAAATGACATTAAAGTAGGCAGCTGGGAGCTCCCCTAGTCTTGTGTGCCAGTGATCACACACAGAGCCAGGCCAGGCCAGAGGAGCAGGGGCAGGGCATCTCTGGAGCCCCTCTCCAGGTGTTTGGCAGTGCCCACTGCTCCCTACACAGCAGCCTGGTTCTCTGCTGGCTTGGCATGGACACAGCTGCTGTGTTTGGGAGCAGTGCCCTGGTACATTCTGTCAGCTGAGTGTGCAGTCTGGTTTGAGCATTGTTTTTGAGACACAAAAAGCACGTGAGTGACTTCTCCAAGCGTTTCCTGTCTTTGATGCAAAGTGTCCTGGCTTTTGGAGAGGCTGTACTGGGAGCACCCAAGGCCCCTGTTGGTGGCTTTTGTCAGGTGCCAGGGGGGTGACCCTCATCCAGCCAAAGTGCTGTGCTGTTTTCCTTTGTCTGCTTAGAATTGGACTCCAAGATGCTGAAAGTGCCCTGCCAGAAGTGCAGCTCCAGAGGCATTCTCTGAACCAGAACCTGTGTCTGTAGCTGGCAGATTTGGTGGCACTGAGAGTATCAATTATGCACGACTGAAATGAAGTGTATTTTAGTAGCAGATAGCTGAAAAGCCTTGCAATGTACTCCTAATTCAGTGGCATTGCCCTGAGCTACTCTGAGGCCTCTTTTTTAAACTCAGACATTAGCACAAAGCACACCTCTGACTGCAGGCATTTAAAGATCAACAAGGGCCGAAAAAGCTTTTAAGATCCAATGAAACCAGGAAAACAACGACATTTCCTTTCAGTGTCAGGTTAGATTGCCTTCTTATGAGTGCAGCTATTTCAGGTACAGAGTGCTTGGTGGTTTGGGTCTTGTTGTGTGAGGAGAGTGTTCCCCAGAAAACATCTGTTTCTTTCACCTGCAAACCGCAATGTGCTGTGATGAGGCAGGACTGCAGCCACAGAGACCCAGGGGGACGAAGGAAATCTGGCTCAAAGGGATGAGCACGGCTTTCTGAAACATGGTATCAAAAAGAGCACTTAAAAGGAGAGAGTGCTTTTAGAGCACAGATACACCACAAATTGGGCAGGTCAGGTTGCCTGGAAGCCTGAGTTCTCTGGGCCTGCTGGTACTGTTTCTTAGCAGCACTGTTTGCCTTCACTCAGAACAAGAGAACTGTATGGTTTTTTCCACAATGGTAAAATGTTCTGCTTTTCCACAAGATAACAGTAAATCCCCCTGTCATCTGTAGCATCTAAAATCTGTACAGGCAATAGAGTTGCTGCTTTCCATTCTGTGGTCACATCTTCATTTTTAACTCGCTGTTGAAGTTCAAGTGTAGCTCTCATGCATGTACTACAGGTTTAGTATTACACCCTTGATTAGTAAAACTATTTATAGTAGTTTTTAAGCCAACAGATCGTGTAATGTTAATATTATGCTGTATACTTATATGCATGTGTTTTATGCACCAAAATAACTCTTCATTCATTCAAAATGGAAAAGAAGTGACATTATCTTAGAAGGTAGGGAATTACACATTAAAATCATACATGGTGCCTCCCTTTCTCTTGTGGGGAAGGAGGTGACTTGGGGATGTCAGTGTGCAGCAGCAATGGCTCTGTCTGTGCTGGTGCCCTTGGGTCAGCCTGTCAGGATAAATCCAGGTTCATCTGTGTGCCCTGGCTGACCAGGGAAAGGCCAGGGTTGTGTTTGTCTGCACAGAGCGAGGGGAATGGCCTGCCCTGTGTCAGCCTCTGGAAAGATCTCAGAGCACCTTTCCTTTGGAGCCCAGAGTGCCTCATTCCCAGGCTGGTGCTGCAGAGGACGGTGACAAAGGATAATCCAGTCCCTGTGCTGGCTGCAGCCACAGCGGGGATGGGGTGTCATGCACACAGGCCTTGTGGCCTAAAAATCCAGAGCAAGTGGCTCTGGGCATGCAGGGAGAGAAAAGCTTTCCATGGGGTGAGATTCAGCCATGTAATGAAATAAATGCTCTTCTAAGGGCTGCTTTTCTGTTCTTTCAGAGGATGACATGAACAATTACATCAGTCGATACTACAACGAGCCCAGCAGTGGTGAGTGTTGCTCACAAACACAAACGTGAGTGGTTTGTTTGCATTGCCTCGTGTGCTGTGAACCAGGTGAGACTGGGCAGTGCTGTAGATCTGTCCTGGAAATGAAACCCACCACAGAGCCTTCTGCTTTGGTCCATGGAAGTGTGTGCCAACAGTCATGCTCTGCAAGGCCCCAAGTTTGCTCTTGTAAACTTGTGTATGTAACTCAGGATAGTTCAGAGATCTGGCAGGGGCTAATTCCCTGTAGCTGGGCTGTCCAGCTCACAGAGCACTTCAAATGGATCTGAGGATGAACGGTAGGGACAAAATAAATGAAGAGAAAAGAAGTGGGGAGACAGCTTAGCCCAGCACCATGCTGGGAACCTTTCAGAAAGGTTAAACTGAATGGTGGGAAACCTCAGCAGCTGGGCCTGACCCAAGGGCAGCCTTCAAATGGATGTTCCTGGCAGGAGTCCTGCTGGCAGGGGAGGTTCCTGCCGTGCTGGGGGCTCTGCACAGCCCTGCTGGGCAGAATGGGGGCCTCTGCCCCTGCTGGGGGCTCTGCAGTGCCCCAGCCCTGCCCAGCCGGGGCTGGCCGTGCTCTGGCTGCCGGCACAGCAGGGCAGGGGAGCTGAGGAAGGCAGGCTCTGACAGGTGGGGGTGTGCACACCCCCCTTATGAATATAACATTTTGTATATATATTAAAAATGTGTGTGTGCTTAAATATAATGTGTTATAACTGTATATCTCCACATACACATCCCCATATATATATATATATATATATACAGACAGGGTTAGAGAAAACTAGTGTGTGTGCCTGCATATGCATGTAGATAGAATATACACAAGGTGTGTATGTATATATATACATATATATGCATTTATGTGTGTATATATACATAAGTAGAATGTATTACATAATTTATATGTAGTATGCATACATAGTGAAATATATGTGTATATATAGATACATTTCTCTATATAAGGATATGCCTAGTATATATACAATATATGTGTATGTATATAAATCTATACTGTATTCTGTATATCCATATATATAGATATACATATCTGTATACACACACAAACCCAGATACATATACATGGATAAAGATATAAGTAAACATACACTTGTTTGTACATGTATATATGTAATGTATCATATACGTCTCTCCAAACATACACACATCCCCATATGGGTATTATGTAAGCAGATTTATACACATATAAAGGTATTTTTGATTTTGTGTCTACATATAGGTAGAGCTTTATCTAAATATAAAGACGTGGGAAAGACTGTGTCTCTGTACATACTGAGATATTTTATTAGCATGCATATATTAAATGTAGAAGGGAGTGTGAGAGGAGAGATGGTCAGAATATATGTGTATATACCATAGAAACACGTGTATATATTAGAGGGATGAAAATATCTCTCTGTATAATGTATTATATATCTTTAATCCTGTATATAAATGGAAGTAGATTCATATGGAACTGAGGCTACATAACTACTAACCAGAAGGGAGTGTGAGTGTCTGGTTGTAAGCCCAGCTGGCATTCAGTGGGATCCCGGCAGGCTGGAGAGGGAAGCTCCTGAACACTCCCAGCACTCCGTGGGGCCAAGGGGAAGCCTGGCCCTGTCCCCGGGCACTCCCCAGCAGGAGCCCCGGCCGGGGATCGAGAGCAGCTCTGAGGAAAGGACCTGGAGCTGCCATCCCCGCTCTGCCCCAGCTGCACAGCCGGCCCAGCTCTGGCCCTGACAGGATCAGCATCAGGATCAGCTCAGCCCCACCTGCAGAGCCGGCCCCATCAGGATCAGCATCAGCATCAGCAGGACGTGGAGTTGCTGCAGAGTCCGAGGAGGCCCCGGAGCTGCCCTGGGCCCGGATGGCAGCGCTGCTGGGACGAGGCCCTGGCACAGCCCTGTGGCAGTGCCCAGAGCCAGGCTGAGCACCCTGGGATGGTGAAGGTGTCCCTGCCATGGCAGGGGTGGCTCTAGGTGGGCTAGAACCACCAACCCAAACCATTCAGTGACTCTGTGAGCACAAGGATATTGTATTGAATATCTACACTGTGTCATTGGGCAGATAGATGTGCTTGCTGAGGACGGCTTCTGTGTATGTTCATCGATCAGGATATGTGCATATGGCTGCAGTATCCTCACGTGTATTTAAAGATCTGTAAAGGCATTTGTACATGTTTGTGTCCATAGATTTATGTTTTATATGCATTACATTTATATGTGTGTGCATATAGAGCTGTAATGTATGGTGTATCTATAGCCACAGGCATAGATGGAGAGCTTTGTGCTTGGATGTGACTGTCTAGTCCAAATATACATACATGCAGTCTGTACACAGTCCATATAAAGATACTTCCAGTGTGGCATACATGTATGTCTATCCCATATATATGGGGATAGACACATATTTATAGATGTGTAAGAGAAACTGTATATTCAGTTTTTTTATATCTTAGGCCTTATAAATCAAGGGAGTGTGAATGGCTATATACATGTATTTTTAATATGTATCATATGTATGTCATAAATATGGATCTATCTCTGTATCATGTATATATATTTATATTATATTATATTATATTATATTATATTATATTATATTATATTATATTATTAATTATATCCCCATATATATAAATACCCCACATAGACACAAACGGGAAAAAGTGTCTATATATTTTATTTTAAAACATAATTATATATATTTTAGAATGGTGTATGACTGTCTGCATATGCATCTCTTTTTAATCTATTTTATGCATGTTATGTGTATATCTTACAAAAAATATATACTTGTTTTTCTATAATTATATAACCACATGGAATTTTATATAGAGGCTTATCCTATATCTGCATAAATGTATAGAAGCTATTTATGCATGTATATGCAGACAGAAAGACAGGTAAAGATCTGTGTACTACTTTAGTATTTTGTATATGTATAAATACAAGTAAAGATACATATATACATACAGGGAGAGATATATGTGGGTAGGCATGTGAGAGCCTGTTTAAATATGTATATGGTTTATACATTAGAAAGGACATGAGTGTATATATAGAGACATATATAGAATATGTGTACATATGTAGATATATTATGAAGGGGAAACATAGAGAAACATATGCATAGAGATAATTCCCTCTAAAAATATGGATGTCTATATATAAAGCTATGTATATGGGTATATAAAGTCTGTACGTATGTATGTGTGAGAGAGAAAGTCTATGCATCCATAGACACATGAATTATACAGAGAGCTATTTAAAAAATGTACACACATGCATATAGAGGTATAAAGTATTGATTTTATTCGTGTCTATCCCTCTACGCACGTCCCCAAGCTCTACAGGACTGTATAAAAAGATGTATGAATCTATACATAGGTGTAGGGTATGTAAAAAGGGAAAGGTGTGAGGGACCATGTCTGTGAATATACATACATAATGTGTGTTCACATATAGCAATGATGTATTTCATATTTGTATCCCTGTATATATACATTCCACATATGCATATATGTGAGTCTGTGTGTATGTCAGCATTACAGATATGTACATTGTATCCTATGTATGGGGCAGATACACTCGTATATTCCCCCATCTCTGTGGATAAATGAATATGTAAATTTGGGGGAGACACCCTGTATATACCTATGTATTTTATTTTATTTTGTGTGTGTGTGTGTATACAGAGAGATATGTACGCAGGTGTATGATAATGTTTATAGATGTATATCCCCCAATATACATTGAGAGACATTAAAAGGGGGCGGCAATATAATTTTACATGTATAATATGTGTCATTGGTGTTGTGTATAATGTACTATATATGTATATCCTTATAGCTGCAGTCGCTGTGTATGTACACACAAATTTATAGGTGTGTATATGTGTGTGTGTATGTACATATACTGACATATGTGGGGATTTGTGTTCTATTTAAGGAAAGCAGAGGGAGTGTTGTGTGTTCCATGTACCAAAAGTCCATATGACTGTATGCTATATTTTACAGGGGACTCTTCATCCATGTACACATTGCCTGTATGATTGTGTACAAGACCCTCTGTGTGTGTGTGCCTATATATATATATGGTATATACAGGCATATCCTATTTATTTACAGATGTGTGTGTGTCTGTATATATACACAGGTCCCTTGGTATTAACCCCCATTACACAAATAGCAATAAAGGTATATCTAAGTTCTCACGTAAAGTTACAATGTATTTTTAATATATATTTGTATATAAATACATGCATCTTATAAATAAATATACACACATAGAGAGGTGGGGTCTTAGTTATTTAGTAATAAATAATTATATATATTTAAGGGTGGGTTATGTATTAGAGTGTATATGTGTGTGTATATATATATGAGTGTGTGTGTAACATACTCTGTATGGAGCTCATGTATGCACATATTGCCCACATCTGTGTGGAGACATCTAAGGATTATGTGTATAAAAAAGGAAGAGGGGGAGACAGACTGCATGTGTGTAGCAGTATGTCCTACAGAACATGTATGTGCATGTATGTACAGGTGTACAGCACTGTTAATGTTTGTTGATTTCCCTGTGTACCCCTGAATTCCTGTGTTGTTCTCTAACAAGGTGTGTCGGTACACACATCTCACTGGCTGTGGCTAACACGTATCACACGTAACACGTGTGTGTCTGGGTGTGCAGGTGTGGCTGCAGTGCATATCCTGATCTATACATTGTCCTTGTATGTGCACACGGTGACAAGTCTGTGCATTGCTACACGAGTCAGGCTGTGCAGCTGCCCACAACTGGATGGAGTTAAAGAGGGCTACATAGTGCATCTATAAAATGGCTGCATAGAGGTAGGAATGATGCATTGTTATGGGGGGGGGACCATGCACTACAGTGTGTGTGCACCTATATGCAGTTTATTATATAGTATGTATTTTATATTGTATATTATACACACACACACTCCCCACATCTGTATGGAGAAGTCTATGCAGGTATAGGTTATATGGATTTAAACTGGGGCAGGCATATCTATGTAGGTGCAGATTGTATTACACATAGATATGTATACATCCCATAATAAATTCTGCTGTCTATTAAAGGGTGTTTCTATATAATTTAAACCATGTATAAAGACTGGAGGTGTCATGTAGAGCTATAGAGTTATACATGTGTTATATGTATATCTTAAATTATTTGATATATATTCCTGTATATACATTCCAGATTTATATATACACACCATAAGACATAAATAGTCATACACAAAGGTAAGTATACATGCGTGTAATTGCATACATTCTATTTAAAGGGTAACAATTACATTTTCAAAGGAGGAGAACAACTGTCCTATAGGTAGTACATATATATGGTTTTATATATCTCTGCCTAAGCATACACACACACACAGACACATGGCTATGTATGTAGAAAATGTACATATGTGTGTATAGGTCTAATGTATTACATATGGGTCATTTTATATATATATATATATATATATATATATACACACACACACATATATATATATATATACACACATATATATATATATATACACACACATATATATATGTATGTATATATATGTGTGTATATATATATATGTGTGTATATATATATATATATATATATATATATACACACAGATGTAGCTCTTCCCCATATCTGTATGCTTTATATATAAAGATTAGGTATGTATAAAATTAAGTGGGTGAGACTGTGTAGATACACCTATGTGTTATATATGGGTGCGTGTGCACATGTGTAGAGAGAGGCATGTATTATTATATATTGGTATGTATCGCCAGAGCCCCATAACATACTTGGAAAGCTGTTAAAAAGTACATGTGTGTATATATATTCACATAGATGTACATATCAAAAGACTAAAAGGGGGAAGGGGTGTTCATGTATAGGTAAAATGTATTCTGTATGTCTCTTTAACTGTATTCCCCAGCCATACACACACAGAGTGAGAAATCTATGTATTTATATTTAAAGGTAAGTATACTTGTGAGTGAAAGCACAGGTGTTTTCTATTTATAGATAATTCTATGTATTTAAAGTGAAGGCATGTATTATTAGTCTATATATTATATGTATATGCACTGCATCATATATGGATCTCTATATAGTCTAAAGATATGTTTATAAATAAAAAAATATATCAATAAAATATGTCCATGAAGTTCTGGCATAGTCTGCCCAGCGAGGTGGTGGAGTCACCATCCCTGGATGTGGCACTGGGTGCCAGGGTTTAATTGAGATGTTTCAGCTGGGTGGACTCGATGATCTTGAAGGTCTCTCCCAGCCTGGTGATTCTGTGATAAACAGCTATGTAACTACAGAGATAGGGTCCTCTACAGGTATCATCTCCTACATATAGATCTAGCCAATAAATATACATACAGAGAAGTATGTACACATTTCTGTAGAAAGGTAGAGGGGTTGTATATATTTTATTTAGTGGTAGACAGCTGTCTGCCTTTCAAGGGGCCACTGTATCTTCTGTGTGTATAACAAAAGGTCTGTGTACAATGAATTCCATATGGGGCTCATAGAGATATAATTCCTCATCTCTGTATCTAAAGGCCATGTGTATATAAAATAGGGTGGGGAGGGGGTGAGAGCTTCCATCTCTGCACCTGTGTATTGTATGTAATAAATGTGTATGTTCATGTATGTATGTACCTGTACATGCAGGTATGTAGCATTAGGGATGGCTGTGTATCCCTGCCTGTACAGCCCCAGCATAGATACAGGAGATACATAAAAGGCATGTGTGCATCATTTAAAGACTGGCTCAAGAGAGGAGGGCTGTTGATGTGTAGGTATAAATGTGTGTGTATCTGTATATCCATGTGGGCACACACCCACATACAGAAAAATGAGTACAATTTGGGGGGTTGCACGCTGTGCAGCAGTAGCTGCTAATTCCAGGTATTTAAGGGAGGTACCTATTGCCTGTCCATGTACACAGGAGGCAAAATGGATGCAGATGCAGTTTCTTATGCACATGTACACACTAGCTATATGACTAAAGCTCTAGGGGTTGGTCTTTATACACACACAGATCGAGGCATACAGTGTATCTCTATAAACAAACAGAGAAAAGGGCTGCCTTGCTGACTATCTGTATATATTACATACACGTGTATGGCTCAGGGGGGTCTCTGTGCTATGTGGGTGTCTCAGATGGCCATGTCCCCATCCCTGTAGGTACAGAGCGTTGCACATGGCATTGCTCTTGCTCTCTGTACCCTCTCAGCCACCTCTGTGCTCTGTCCCTGCAGACAGCGGAGTCCCCGATGCCGCCATCTGCGTGGTGACCACGGCCGCCATAGACGTGCACCGGCCCAACATCTCGTCGGAGCTGTTCACGGTGGAGGTGCCGCTGCGCCTGGGCAGCACGGGCACCTCTGCCAGCCTCACGTCGGGCAGCGCCTCTCGCTCCACGGCCAGCTCGGGCACGCGGGGCTGCAGCGAGAGCAGCCCGACCCTGGGCTCGTCCCCGGACTGCAGCGCGGCCTGCGAGGAGCCCCGGGCCCCGCTGGCGCCCGCCCGGCAGCGCGCGGTGCAGGAGCTGCTCTCGTCCCTGTCGGAGGAGGCGTGCCTGGCGCAGAAGGGGCTGGATCCCGTCAACCTGAAGCTGCCCAGCCCGGCCGGCTCGGTGGGGGCCAGCCCCGACCTGGGCCACCGGCTCAGCGTCTACAACCGCAGGAACCAGGAGAGCCTTGATGTCTTCCAGCTCAAGCCGCTCCTCGACTGCCCCCAGGGTGCCCCAACGATCGAGGAGAAGTACGGGGCGCTGGGGCCCCCAGAGCCACAGCTGGGCAGGGTTCCCGAGGCATAGGGCCCACCTGGGGCATGGGGACTCCTGCGGGACACGCTCACCACGCTGGCCATGGGGCTGCCACATGGAGCTGAGGTGGCAGTGCTGAAGACACCTGTGGCATCTGCTGCAATGGCCACCAGCCTAGGGCGAGGCCAGCATGGCCTCTGCTCCCCTGTGCCTGTGGCACATGACCTACCTGCCCTGCCACCAGCTCTGGGCCAGCTGGGACCTACAGTGGCCATCTGGGAACAATGGACCCTCCAGCACTCTTAGGGCAGTATGGACCCACAGGGCCTGGAGGGACAAACAGCCTGTGCCAGGAACACCGTGGAACTTCCACCGGTCCAGGGCCAGCACGAGCCCCATGGTGCCAGGGGCAGGACAGAGCTGCTGGACAGCCTGGGCCCAGCCTGACCCTGCCCAGGGGCTGAGCGTGACTGGGAGGGGTGTGGAGATGGGAATAAACACTGACAAACCCATGCAGCCTCCTGCCTTGTTGTGCTCTTGCCTTCTCTTACCTGCTTTCCCTGTCTTGCTTTCTTCCACCCCAGCACTCCATGTGCCATGCAACTGACCACCAAAAAAACCCCAACACAAAAAACAACCATCCCAGCACCGCAGTGACCGACCCCACCTCTTTCCAGTAAAATCTTTTATTTGCCCTTACTCCACAGTGCCAGGTCCCGTCACCAGCACTCACTTCTTCTTCAGGAGCTTCGTCATCTCCGGCACCGCCTGCAAACACCAGTGCCAGGGTAGTGCACGTTCCCCTCTGACCCCCACAGAGTGACCCTGTGCAGTTCCCTGCCCTGCACTTACACTGCCCACCCTCCCACCCAGCACAGCACTCCAGGCTCACAGCACTCCCCACTTCACTCCTGCTGAATAAAGCCTCTTAATTATTTAAGAGAGCTACATTTCCATTAGGTGGAAATAATGCATTCGTACAAAATTTATTAAGGAAATTGTCTACATGGTGTTTCTTCAGAATGTGACTTTGTCTCAGGCTCACAAAGAGGCCCGTGCTCACCACGGAGCCAGCGGGCATCATTTCAGGAATGGCATTAAGTGCTGGCAGAGTTTCTGCCCATGCCTCCACAGAGCCACTCCTGCCACTCACACGTGTGGCCACACACAGGCACTGGGACAGGGCTGGCTCAGAGCTCCAGAGGGAACTGCAAGCTCCTCCTGGGCATCAGCCTGTGAGGCAGCAAGCCCAGGCAGAAATAATCACACCTCCTGCCAACTCTCTACTTCCAAACTTTGTGAAGCTTAAAAATACATGCAGGCACCTCTGTGTGGTCATTTCCAAAGTGGTTCAACCTCAGGAAATCAGAACTGAGGGAACTGAGGCAGGCTGGCTGTGACACCCCCCCAACACAGCCTACTTTCAGGGATTTGATTTTAAGCATGTAAATCATGACATCAGAAAGTAAATCTTTAAACAACAAACACCCTCACACAGACATGGTTAACACTCATTGGATTATATTATGTAAGCCCCTGTCAGCTCTCCCAAAGTTACCCTTACATGAAGTTTAGCCTCACCTGAAATAAGTCTGCTACCAGTCCATAGTCTGCCACTTGGAAAATTGGAGCTTCTGGATCCTTGTTAATAGCAACAATGGTCTGCAAGCAAAGTTAAAGCACCATATGAATCTAGATATTGATCATCCTCTGGGGCTGGATTACAGGGCCAGGTCTTAGCCAGGAAATGGGCTGTATTCTCTCCAAGCCCCCAGAAGCAGAACATTTATCTGGGCATTTAATATTTTTCCATCTCAAAAACAAGCACCTCCTTCCCTCCACATACACCACAATCCCCCTGAAAAAAACCCGCACACATCTTTCCTTCCCTGCTCATCATACACATCTCTTCTATCCTTCCCTGTAGAAAAGCCTAGAAAAAAATTTACTACAAAGGATTATCTGCACATTCTAAGCTGCACCACTGCAGAACAAACCGGAGGCAGCAGTTACAACAAGCACAATACAGCCCTGCCCAAAGGCCTCTGTACTTACAATGGGACAGCATTTGGTTTGTCACACAGTAGAAAACAGCACAACAAATCCCCACACAATGATCCAGAGAACGTCTTGGTTTAAACCCTGCCCTACACTGAATCATCCTGAACTGTCTGTGACAGCTCCCAGCAAGATCAGCATGGCTGGGTGTCCCCATCAAAACCTGCAGCAGGCTGGGAGCACTCTGCAGAGGAAGGGAGAGGAGCCCTGAAGCAAAGGCAGCAGCTCCCAGAAGGAGCCTTGCACCAAGCAGGGGCCTGGAGCACAGACTGGGGCAGTGCCAGAGGGACAATGGCTGGGACAGCTGTGACCCCACAGGCAGCTGAGGCCCTGACTGCCACACCCAGGGAACCACAACTCCCTGGGTCTGTTCTACTCCCTCCACTGAAAATCCAACAAAATTAATGGCTTGGGAAGCAGGGGCCTAGTGGCAGTAACTCAAAGAGAAACGTTTACAAACCCTGTGGTTTTAGGCCCCCAGCAATGTCATTTCTTGGCCATTTGTCCCCTGAGAGTCCCTGCAGAGGACCCCACCACAAATGCAAGTGGGCAGTACCCAGAGCATTGCCCTGCCCTCTGGCCAAGGACGTGCAAGTGCTGCAGCAATGCTGCCCTTGAAATGTTCTCCCCAGAGCTCTCCTCCTTTACAGTTTTACTGCAGTTACCCCTCTTTGCAAACGCAAGGCTCCCACACAAGCTGCAGTGCAGGGAGCAAATCCAGGCTGTGATCCCTGAGTAAAGCCTTTCTCTGACCCTTCTGAGGCCCTGCCATTCCTTGCAGAACCATCCACAGGGGCTGAAGCTGAAGCCCAGCCAAGGCCAGCACCACAGGGGCTGCCAGCTCTGTCCTTAGCACAAAAATAATTAACAAATTGCTTGCAAAACTGTCTGAAGCTTTGGTTTGGCAGCTTAGTCCTTCCTCTGCCTCCTCTAGCTGAAGTAACTTCAGTAAGATTTGGGTCCCTACCTCATTGCTAACTCAGGTGAGCAGCAAAAGCATCACCCTGCTCACAACAGAACTTCGTGAGTTAAATCTCTGAGTAAGAAAAGATAGGGAAACTCTCATGAAGGAATTAGAAATAAGGAAAGAAAGCAACAACAATTCTTCAGGTCTCCTCAAAAGCTGCATTTTCTACCTTGCTGTAAAAGAACAAATAAATTATACATCTCACTTGGTAGAAAGCATCTGACTGCTTTGGAAAACATATCCTGAAGTGTGCAAGTTCACAATGCCAGATAATTCAGAGTGCTGAGGGAGGACAGGGGACGCTCCAGAGAGCTCCCATGGCTGCAGAATTCTTTGTTTGGGAAAACTGGATCTTCTCCATAACTACCCCACCTAAATGTCTAGCTGAAAGGAAGACAAAACACATTCCAAATACCAGTAACTGAATCTGAATTTTACAACAGACACATTAGCTTACACTAAAAAAACGCAGATATGGGAGAAGTCGAAGGGTTAAATAAGCATCTCATATCAACAAATTTCATCTGTCATTATTTGTTATAGCAGAATACCTCAAAATATCAAACACATCTTTGGAAAAGCCATAAAAGCAGAGGTTTTGCTGTTACAGTACAGGTGAATATCACTGCTCAGTGTTGTTGTAACAAAGGAAAGTCTGGATTTTCAAGTCAGAGGTTCCCAGTGCTCCTGGCAGTCTGACCTGGGCTAAGGTAGCAGCTGAACACAAAGAGGGTCACATCAAGTCTATGCAGCTTCCAACAGGCAGTTCCCAGGCAGGGGCTGCTGCTCACCCCACCTGCCCACGTCCTGACTCAGCCAAGGGCAGAGCCGGAGCCTGAACTGCTGCAAACAGAGCTCCAGACAAAGCCACCGTGGCCCAGCAGTGCCCCAGGAGTGTGGCAGAAGCTGTGGCAGTGCTGTTCACCAGAGCCCTTGGGAATACCCTGCCACAGTTCCCACTTCTCAAGAGACACCTTCACCTCTGCCCATCACACACCCTTAATATATTGAATTTTGGTTGGTTTTTTCTCCACTGCATCAACTACTGCTACCACCACTCATGTCCCTGCTTTTAGAAAGCTTATAATTTCCCCCCCCAGAATATTTATATAATACATGAGAAATACAAATGGTAAGAAAGCAGAGATCATCCTTCCACACAGGCTGGTTTTGAGGACAATTACCAGTCACAAACTCACTGGTCTGTCGCTGGGTTAAATACAAAAAACTACCTGAAAAGTTTTGAAACCCTCAGCTTTATAAACTATTCAAAACTGTGCCTTGGTTAAGTTCATGCTCTGAAAATAGAAAAAAAACCACATAGTCTTTTTAAAAAATTTCTGTGGGAGCAGGACCTCCAGTTGTTGATGTCTGCCATTTGATAGTATCAATCAGGTAACTCTGCTCCTCTTTTCAAACACTGCACTGTGGGCCAAACTCCAACACTGTGGCAATTCCAATTCTGGATTATTTGCTTTGGCAGCTAATGAGTTAAACCTTTTAAAGTTTTACTGCCATTTTATTGCAGGTTTCCATTTGAATGGCTAAATGCAGGAATGTCAGAGACATCTTTTACTTTATGGAATAGTAAGTTCATAATTCAAATTGTGCATTGTTATGCATGAATTAATATGTCATAGTCTGGAATTAAGGCAAATGGAACTATTGTATAGAATTCAGGCATTTGTGCTTTGGGTGGGTTTTTAAACAAAGTCAATTAGCTGCTTCCACTGATCACTGTGGGTTGTAGTGCAAAGGTTTTGCTACTGCAGGAGATGTTTTGCCACAGTAGCTTTTTTTGTCAAAGAGTGTTTTAAAGCAGCAGGAATACCAAAACCATCTAAAGCACTGATGTAAAAGCAAGGGAGTCAGCTCACTTCCCTCCTCAAAAATCTCTTCTAGTACATCCACCTTCACATACCTTGCTGTCTTTCATTCCAGCCAAGTGTTGGATTGCTCCAGATATTCCCACAGCAATGTAAAGTTCCTAGGAAAAAACAAGAGACAGACATTTTTGGTCTCCATACCACAGTCTCACTAAGTTCTCACAAACCTTAATCAAATCAATTACATGCAGCAGTTTTTACATTACAGTAGTTTTCAGCACTAAAGGAGCTGATGGTTGGTTCCCTTCCCCACCTGGGGATGGAATGTGACTGCAAAAGGAGAATCCCAAAGGAGCACAGACAAATTAGGGGAAAAAAAATAAACAAAGTCTGCATCAAAAACATCCACCATGCTCAGCTAAAGGCCAGGGCAATTCATGTTCTCCACCACCCTGGAGATTCCCAGTGCAAATATTAGGGAAGAGAACCTACAGATGGGTAATGCAGCTGCCTGAAGAGCAAAGCAGGGCTCTTCAAAGCCCCTCAGAGCCTTTACCTCAGACAGAATGCTCAAAGGTGAAACTGAGGTGTGAGGCCTTTGAAAGGCTCCCTTTGAGCAGGATGAACCTCTGAGGAACCCCAGAGGGCTGGTGCCCTGCCCATGCCCACCTGCAGGTTGTGCTCCTCCCCAGCCCTCCCAAAGCCTCCCTTCCCCACCCACTGCCCACTCCCACACAGGATGGCTCAGAAGGCACACCAGCCACACCAACAGCTCTGCACTTTGGGGATCCACTTTCACATCTCCAAAGAGCCTTACAGTCAAAAGAGATTGCAATTTATAGGTAAATAAATCTGTGTCAGCTCTTTTATTCACAGCTGAAAACTATTACTTCTCCTTGGGCTGAAAGTCATCCATTCTGTCACCCACCCAAACCCATCCATTCCATCATCCACCCAAAACCAGGGGTATTTCAGGGCCCTGACAGTTCTTCCAGTCAGAGCTGAACTCTTCAGCTAACTGATATTACAGAAGAAAACTAAGGAAAGTACTTTTCACCAACTCATTCAATAACAGAAAATTAACACATAAATTTAGTTAGGACTGCTCTACCAAAAGCA
Organism: Zonotrichia leucophrys gambelii; assembly: GCF_028769735.1. Lineage (NCBI taxonomy): Eukaryota > Metazoa > Chordata > Aves > Passeriformes > Passerellidae > Zonotrichia > Zonotrichia leucophrys. The sequence goes on along the minus strand of NC_088180.1, from coordinate 4,572,850 downwards.
GTCCAAAAGTGGTACTTCACATGTGCTTAGAAAAGACACAGCCCCAAACAGCAACAGAATTTCTTTTAAAAATACCAAGGGTATTCCTTATCTAAGAAAATATAAATCTGATTTAACTCAATAAATAATATTGGGGGGCTACAGGGAATGTAAGAGGATCAAAACCAATCTCAGCACTGTGCAGCTGAAACTGCATTACAGTTGAGTGGCTTTCAGCATGGCAGAGCCAAGCCCAGCTGCAGGACGTGCACAGACCAAGGTGTTCACACACAGACCCACAGAGGCTTCTGCCACACAGGGCTCAAAGACATTACAGCAATTAAAGAAAAAAATGCTTTCTCTTGTTTCTCCAACCACAGATTCTGCTCACTATGGTTTTTTAAGTAGGAATAGATAAATGAAATTTATTAAGTTCTTCTGTATTTTTATAAAAAACTCTCTAGTGTGAAAACTGAAGGGGAGGGGAAATAAAGCAGAAATAAAGTATTTCCTATCAAAAAGGCTTCCTTTGAATCATGGAATCTAGTCCATGTCCTTCCACAAAACCACACAGCTGGTGAACACACTCAGAAACTCCTTGGCCTCAGCAGGCTTTTACCAAGTGGATTACTATTGGAGGTCAATCCATTTTAACCACAGCTGCAATGTAACCTAATATGTCCACATTAGAACTCATGGTAAGAATGCAATATTTCAATTATACCAAATAAAAGAACAGATGTTACAGGAGAAATTATTCTAACATCATGCTGTCTTTAATACAAGCTCTTTTTAAAGACACATTACTGTAATTTGATTTTTTTTTAGAGCAATTCATTAAGTGCCAGTCATCCAGACTACCAGATACTCTTATCAGTCTGCTTAACATTGTGAAGTTCAATCTTTGGAAAGAATCCAGCTAACCAGGAGCCAGATGCCTATGAATATATTCTATTAAAATATCTAGGAAAGACAAGGATGTTTCATTAAAAGGACATTTGTAAATCACCAGGCTTGTCTCAAAGCACTTATTATGCATCCAGGCCAGGGCCTTGCAGGTTATGTGCTCTGGGCTCCCTGCTTCAGACAAACAGTGCTGCCAGGCAGCTCCAACCCTGACAGGAGATCACCTCAGCAATGTTTTCAGAGAGAGCACACAGGACAGCAGGTTCTTAGCAACACTTCTGTGCTGTCAAAGGGACAGGACTGCTTAAATCTTAGTTTTAATCTATTCTGCAGTTCAGTAGGAGGGACCCAAAGGACCCACAATGTCTAAATGATAAAGCTTCAGGACTGTTCACTGCTGTCCTGAGGAGAATTCAGCTGGTCATCCAGAGATGACATAAAGCATTGAGAAATTCAAATCTTTATTTCTTTTCAGAGTAACAACCTTGTTCTGATGTTTTCCCTGAAATCAGTAACTTGTGTCAGGCCTTTTGCTGAGTCCTGTCATGGCTGTGTCAAAGTTCCCAGGTGAGGAAGGGAAGCAGAAAGGAGCAGGGTAGCCCAGGGCAGGGTCACTTGCAGAGGGTACCCCAGGGCTCTGCCATGCTGAAAGCCTTCACTGTAATGCAGGTTCAGCAGCACACACAGCAGGCTCTGCAAGGAGCTCCTCTGGGCAGGACACCCAGCAAGGCACAGAGCAGATGAACCCAAGGCTGGGTCACACTTCTCAGGAGCCAGATATGGCTTTACACCAACATCCAGTTCCAGCTTTTTGGAACCCTGGAAGTTGCTCTAATTCCTGCTGCCAGGCACAGCCCCCAGTTAGAGGCACTTAGAGCAAAGTCCAGGCCATGGAGCAGCATTTGTCAACTCCCTGGAGCTGGGCACAGGCAGATTTCCACTGAAGGGCTGCTGCCAGCACTGTGCCACACGAGAACAGGCAGCAAAACAGCACACACATATTCCAGAGCAAAGGCCTCACAGCACTCTGAACACATGAAGTGCCAAAAGCAACTGAAGTCAAGGAGTAAACATTTTGGTGGTATATGGACATGACATCAGCTTAGAAAATTGCCTTGGCTCTCAGGAACTTCATTTCACACAGGAAATACTGTACAAACATCACAGCCATGCCACAAATATTTTCATGAAGTTGCTGGCAGACATCAGCACAGGGAAAGGACACCAGAGAAGAGAGCTGGTGGCAAGGAAGAGCAGATGGAGGGAACACGGTGCAGAGGACACTGAATGCACCAAACAGGCAGGACCCTGCAGAGCAGAGCACAGGGAGGCACCACGGGGAGGTACCAACACTCCAGATGTGCTGCTGGGAGTGCTCAGTACATCAGAGATGGGGAGCACCCACCAGGCTTCTCCCAAGGGCACAGCAGCAGCCCCAGGTGTCTCTGCCAGCCCAGAGGCTTTATCTGCCCTGCCACACGTCCTGCACAGTGCTGGTGGCAGGCAGGACCCTCACACACACCTCCAAGTTCATAACCACACACTTGCATCACAACCACCCTAAAAAACCCCACAACTCCAACTCCCAAACTGATCCTATTCAAAGTCAAGATTCCAAATCAAAAATCCACTTTCTCAGTTGCTAGTTAAAGTATTCACCTAGACTTGTATTTTTCCAACAGAAATGACTGTACTATGTCTTAGAGTCATTACATGCTAATCATTAAAATGAAAAAAAAATCCTCCTTGGCCATTCCCTAAACTCTATTTCTGCCTGAGACATACCCAATTTATTCACTGGCAGATTTCACATGCACCAGTCTGCACATCTGGCCCCAAATCCATACAGCCAGTTACTTGCTGTTTGGACAAATGCACAGGAGTGCTGCATGTGGGTGACTGCAATTACCAAAATACCAATGCAGTTATTTTCCTGTGCATACAGACTCTTGCAATTATTTATAGAATAATTTGTGGCATATGATATTACTTCATGTATAGTTATGAGAATATTTAAATATGCCTTAGGCTGCCTTGGGGCAGGTAAGGGACATTTGCTTAAGAGAACTACAAGAACAGTTTTTATTTCAACTCCAGAGCCCCTGAATGGTGCTGTGAGAGCCCACAGGGCAGCCACAGGTGCCCATAAGCTGAGGCAGCTCCTTGGCAAGCATGTTGTCAACTGCTATTGATTTTTATGACAATTTTTGAATTATGCTGAAAACCTCCAACACACACCAATTTATCATCCTACCAATGGCATGCTTTTAAACAGACCACTTTAATAAACCCCTCTGGCATACACACTGTTTTTAAAGGCAGCTCAGATATTTTATTTTCTTTGCAAGAGTGAAAGGACAATGAAATTAGAAAGAAATCTTTGTGATCAAAATGGCTTTGTACAAGAGATTCCTTCCAATTACAAGCTATTAGGCCAATAAAATATTTTCTGGCTTGACAGTAGTTCATGTCTGTTACACTGTACCTCACACACTTCTCCAGGATGTGCAGCTTTGGTGCAGCTGAAGGCAGTCCATGCAGGAAGCACACATCACTAAACCAGAGCCCAACTAGAGTTTCTTTTTCACTTTAAGAACCTTTGATCAGCCAAGCTGTGTAATTACTCTTAAGCATGGCTGGGGTGTCTGCTGGAGTGCAGGGCCATACAGCATTTTTTTCCCTCTCTCTCCAGGGAAAAGCACATCAATTGCTTTCAGCTAAATGCACTCACATATGAATATTTTAGTACAATTTAATGTTTCTGCACCAACCCCAAAGGAGCAGAGCATCAATTTGTGAACATAGTTTTCTTGGAGTTAAAAGCTACACTGGATAATGCAGGATGAAAGGGGTTGTCAATCCTTAGCTTTTTAGCAAGTCAGAGAAAGACAGTCTGTAAATTCAGTCCCAGCTGCATACAAACAGCTCTCTAAAGTTTGCCACCATAAAGCTACTTTTCAACAACAGAGAATTATCAGAGGAGATATTCCAAAAACAATTTCCCAAGCACAGTTGGTTTTCCCAATGCTATTCCCATCTGCCACCTACCTAAGAGCCCCAACCATTTGTACCATGCAAAGTGCACCTGCTGGGCTGTAAATAACACCCACAAACCTGATGGACAAATAACACATTCCTACAAAGCTGAAGAGAGCAGAAATGATGTACCATGCTTCTGAAGAGAGAAACTTTGCTATCTCAATATCCCCTTGTATGTGCAACAAATGAGGAAGAAATTAAGATCTTATCAAAGAGTAGAATTTTTTTTAAGAAAGTACAATCCAGACAAGAGAAGTGACAATTCTCACGATGCCAAGGGAACTAATTAGTTTATTCTGTTGCTAGTAATTTTAGGTAAGGGCCAGAGAACAAAAAAAAAAGAAAAATACTAGAATAAAATATGCCTTGTTTCCTTATGCTTCCTCACAAAAGAGTGAAGGGAAACAGCAGATAAGCTAATCTGAACAAGCAAAGGATCCCTAAGAAAATGCTGGGAAGGAATTAACACTCAAGGACAGTTAGCAGTCACTTATTAGAAAGAAATAGAAAATACAGGAATGATGTCAATGATGTGATGCTGGGCCTCTCCCTACCTGCTCCTCCCAAAGCAAGATGACTACTAAGTGCTAAAAAGCAACTCACTACAGTGAAAGGGATGCTCAGGAAAATACTGGGGGCACTGAGAGGCTCAGAAAGGATCCCATCCTCTTCTAGAAGAGGGAGAGCAACACGAATTCCAGCATTCTTACACAGCTTTGGTGCCTTTCCAGTGACCCAACATGTCACTCCTCGGTGTCTCACCTGAAGCTGCACCTCTCACAGGCCTCTTTTCCTCTCATTATTACTGTCAATTCCTGACAGTTGTAAACTGCCTCCCTTGTGAAGTTCCTTCAGTCTCCTAGAGCCAGAGAGCTCCTCTGGCATGAAGCTGGAGCAGTGAAGCCAAGCAGTTTCCTCCTGGCTACCACATCAGCCCCACACTGAGCTCCCCTCTACCCCGCCCACAGGAGCTTTCTCAGTGCAGGCCCCCACCTTCTGTGCACCGTGCCACATTCCAGCACAAGCATTTCATCCAGTGGCAATTCCTCCCACATCACATATTTCCTAACTTGGGCCTTCCTGAGTTTTCCACCTCAGTTTCTTGCCATCTAGTTCTGTGTTCTGTACCCAATGTTGAAAGTAACAAGACAAGCAGCTACTGAACACCTTAAAATAAAAAATAAAAAAATTTTAAAAAAAGAAAGTAGTTTTGCCAGCTAGGAAATGCTACAGCAGAAACTAAGGCAGTTCCAGAGTCAGACCCTGAAAGAGCACCAATTTTAGAAGAGTGAAGATTTAAACTCTGCAGAGATTAAATTTGAAGGACACCTTTCAGGCAGCAGCTGATCCTTACAAGGGCAGAGGATAACAAATACACACACTTGCCAAGAAAAAGCACCTCTCAGTGTCACTGAGGTTCTGGCTGTTCTCTGGGGACAAGAAGCTGAGAGTGAGATAATCCCAGTACAAGCCCACCTTCCTTCAAAACCTGAGGGAAGAATATAATTCATTAGAATAGGCTGCAAGGGAAAGCCTAGGAAAGCATGGAACATTCTGGGCATTCAGGGACAGCTGCAGGGGCACTGCAGGGCAGGATTCCCCACCTGCATCATGGAGGCTGCACAACAAGTGTCTTGCTAATTATGCCTTGGGTAAGAAAAGCTAATACTGAACTAATAAATGAAGCATTCTTGTTCCATTTCCAAGTTTTAAATAACTGAAAAAATCCCACTTTTTACTTTCTTTCTTTCTTCTCCACACCTGTTTTACTCTTGTTTCTTTCTTTATGAACATGAGAGAAAGCACTGGGAAGATTTTTACTGGGGAAAGTGACACCCCTGACTATTTGAAATTTCTTATCTAAAAATAGCAGTTACTCAGAGGTAATGTTGGTAGGCTTGATTTCTGTAAGGAATTTAGTATTTTCTAACTGGATATACTTCAGTAATATTTAGTAGTAAACGCTAATAGGAAGGATATTTTTATCCAAAACCAGCTAATTTTAACATTCTTACAAGTGCTTTTTCCTTAAACAGAAAATACATACCTGAGAATCAAATTTCATTTTTCTGCAGAACACCTGCATATAAGAAATAGTGGGGAAAAACTGGCTTCTAATTGTAAAAAATATGCTAAAATGGCTGTCACTGATTAAAGACACTGAATATACTAAATTGCCTTTTTTAATTAGGAAGAAAACATTTTATATTTTAATACATCCACTTATGTCTAAAAATTTCCTTCCATCTCATCAAATAATACAAATCAGCCTACTCTTTCATAAAACAGAATGTTCAAATAGGAGCTGCAATCACCTGAAAGCAAGAGGTTAAAAAAAAGGTACTAACAGAAACAAAAAAAATACACTGAATATTTTAACAACTAGACTAAAACTGTACAAAAGAAAAACTGCCAAAGATCCAGTCAAAACCCAACAATATGCATAAACACCAACAGGAACAAAACCTTGAAGTTTAACAGTCCAAGGCTACTTTGGAAGAGCAGATGTGCTGTGTAGAAGCAGGGCTCAAACAGCCACAAGGTGAAATCTGTGCTCTTTAATTAACTGCATTCTCCCATCACCTCAGTGAAATGAACTCCATTGCTCCTGGAGGGGCAGTGTTTGTGTACTGACACCTCAGCCATTTGCAAACTGCTGTGCCTGTGAGCTCCTGGGTTCTGTGAGGCACTGTCTGGGCTCTACTCTCAAAACCTGAAGCCAGTCACAGAATTATGAAGGAGCCATGACCAAGACCACCCTTCCTTCCCCAAAGCACAGCTGAAGGCACAGGCAGCCCTCTCAGGCAGCTGTGTTATGTTCTCACCCAGGGATGAGCACAACCACCCCAGCAGGCACACAAAGAGCAGCAGAAGCACCTCCCCTCTTGCTGAGCTTGGAACTAACCCTTGTCCCTCTGCAGTCTCAAACTGACCCAGTTCCAGAGTCCTGGAAAACAATGCATTCCACTCCTCCACTGAGACTGGGCAGGCTATTAATAGAGTGCAAGAGCACACTCTGAGAGACTTTCCCAGCAGAGGCTGCACAGGAGAACAAGCGTGCCTCAGACTCCAGAGCTTCTTGGATCTCAGACTCTTCCCCTGCCTAAAACCCACACACCCAGAGGGCACACACCATGTCAGCTCAGAGCTGAACACAAAACTCAGCTCTCAGCTGCCTGCCCAGTGTCCAAAGCTGCCTTGCAATTCCCCAGACAGAATATCAGAATATCACAAGCTCTCCCTGAACTGATACCGAGCACAGCTCACACAGGGAGAAAGCATCTTCTGAGAACTGCTAAAACAGCCAGTGTCATCCTGACCTGACCAAAAGAGCTCAGCTCTTCAAGTCAACTCTATTTTCCACTTCTAGCTGAAGTACCAAAAAGATGGTGAAGTAGAATTAGGAATGTTAAATTAAGAATTTGCAGCTTTCAACTGCTTCATATTTAAGATGCCTACCCAACACACAGAAAAATTCAAATCTCTAGTCAGCAACTCTGTGGGCTTAATATCAATTCAACTTGCACTTCCATTACAATTAACATTCCATATTTTCTATATTTCTAAGGCACTGAACTATCCTTGCATGTATTTGAAGATCCACACTAAATATCTGAAATTTGAAAGAAGAGGCATGTAATTTCCAGTACTCAGCACAACTCACTTTTTAACAAACACTTGTTAAGAAGTGAGATGAGAGAAAAATGCATCAGCCTGCAGACAAATAGAGCACCACACAAGTGTGTCAGTTCAGATCATTTATGACACAGAGTTTAACATTCATCCATTACTCCTGACTAAAGGCTATTTAACAATCCTCTAGAAGAGGACAATGACAACACTGATGTGATCCTATGATGTGGCTTCATGTTCTTACTCCTCTCACATGTTGCTATGTGCCATCTGTGGCAAAATACAGCATTGTATCATCATCAAAAGCCAGCCTTTTTTCTTTCAACATAATTGTTTATATGCCCTTGACTCTGGAAAGAATGTTCATTGTTGAGCCTTAATACACAAACCAGAGCTGAGCTGTCTTCAAATTCATATTCTCCACCTCATTAATGGATATTTAGGTAGAGAAGAACTAAGGATAGTTAGTCCCATCTCATGCCCTTTCAAAACACACACTTAAATGACACTTAGCTTATACCCTGGTAAGCAGAGACAGTTGGGGTTGCATTTATAATCCACAGAACTTCCCAATTTCCTTACACAGCAGAGGTTAATAATATCACTGCTATCAAGATTTTGGAATGACCTTAGTCTTATCAATAGGTCTGCTTCTCAGAAGGAGTGTTTAGTAGCAGTTGGTTATCACATGGATTTACAGGTTCACACACTAGCATGTCTGGAAATAGCTCAACTCAGGCCCACAGGGTCATCATCAGATGGCCTCTGATGAGGACTTTAAAAAAAGCAGCAAACATCCCTATCCACAACTCAAGACAGAAGAAATCAGAAGCATGGAACATCTTGTTCCATGAAAATCAAGAAAACCCAGCAGACAGAGGTGACGACAGAATCACAATTTCCTGTCTTTGACATCGAAGTATTACTCTATCCTGCTGGATTTATTACTAGAAAAAGAATGGTCATGGTTTGCTTAAATTTGCAGCAATGGCAAAGGCAAAACATTTCAGGATCCTATCAAGGCTTTGAACATGCATGGCTTTTTAGTATTATTTAAATGGTTGTGATTTGGTAAATGCAGCAATTGAAATACGATGAGTTTTCCTACTAAGTTTCAGCTCACTCTTCCCTTCTGGTCTCATTAAGGCACTAACAAATAAAAGCTGCTCCTGGGTGCCTTCTGTGCCATACACAAAGAGCTGCTCACTGAGAGACAAAACCTTTACTCCAGTAAAGGAGCTCAGGTGAGCTACCCCTGACAGACCATCACATCTCATGTGGGCTCTGCCCTGCCAGGTGAGCTACATTTGTACCTTCCTGTTCACAAACACTCAAATGTGCTACATTTGTACCTTCCTGTTCACAAACACTCAAATGTGCTACATTTGTACCTTCCTATTTACAAACACTCAAATGTGCTACATTTGTACCTTCCTATTTACAAACACTCAAATGTGCCTCATCTGGCTGCAGCTTTCTTTGCATGTCCTCAGGTCATAAAGAACAATAAAAGAAGTCTCAGACTTCTGCAGGACAGAAAGGTCCACACAGAGACAATGACACAGAAATCAGTTCCCTGTGATACAGAATGAAGAAATAGCAGAAAAATATGTGCAGCATGTTATTGCCCAGTACTGAGCCACTCAGAGTATGTCCTTGGTATTCCACTCTACAGCAGCCAATCTGCAGATTATTCCTCTCTTAAATTTCTTGCACTTTCATTTCTTACAAAAATTTTGCTTTGAGTGTACTGCAATAATTCAGTGACAGTTACTAAAAGTTTTTTAATAATCATCACCTGAAAAAACCCAGAACACACAATTGCAAGAGATCAAGCCACGGATTGATGTAATTTTGAGTTTACATCAGCAATGACATCTCTTAGCATATCAATGCCAGCTGCTAGGAAGCTAAGGAAGGTTCAGGCAGCTATGAAAGAATGCAGCATGCAAACCCCTGACAAAGCTGTGTTAGAACACATCCCATTCACCCAAAGCAGAGGTTTCATCCAAGCTTGCTTCTGTCATTTTGTAAGCGCATTGTCGAGTGACAGCATCACAGTGGGCACACTGATGCTCCTGTCAGGCCTGGAATTAAGACTCAGCTCATCTCTAAGTGCTTGCTCTAAAGGAAAATGCTAGAAACCATCCCAGCCCTAGGATGAGAGATATTTCCATACTTACTGGTGCTACTATTTTGCCCGTCTGTCCGACCTGCAAGTCATTAGGAACAAAGCCAGCATCAACAGCTGCACGGGAAGCTCCAACTGGTTGAAAGAAAATATTTTCAATGTTTTCTTTTAAAATACTTGCAAGCCAAATTTATATCACCATAAAAGCCCGTGTATTTTACTGAAGAGTCCCACACTCTAAGGGCACATATTTAAAAACTTCCCTCTTAAAAGCTCTTATGGTAATCCCTCTCTATACCACTAGCTAAAAACCTCCAAATACTAAGTGCTAATGCACTTCATAAGCAACAGGAAATCCCTACTCCCAGCACCAAAGGGCCATATATTTAAACCAAGGATTTCAATCTGGCATATTTCCATGATTTTTTTTCTTGTTGCTTTGTCAAAAGAAGATTTTCCCATAAATGCCTTCCCAAAATGTTCCTTCAAGTCCGAATGTAACATATGTGCTATCTTGTATTGCTGTGAACCTCAAAAATCAGGCATGGTAAAGAAAAATATCATAGTAAACTCAGAAATGCCATATGGACATTTAGTTAGCAAAAACACCACTTTAAAAACAAGCCAATCATGTGAATGCTGAAATTAATGGAATTAAAACATTAGAGCAAATCGTTTCTCCTTCTTTCCCAGCCTTTATAGAAAAAACTTCACTGAGACATTGTATATAGTTGATTTTCTCCTGTTAATACAAAAGCACAGCAAAAGGGCAGAGCCACTCAAACTACAACAATGTGAGTGGAATTCTGTACAGAAGCACTAGAAAAGGATGTATGCAGAGAGTATCAGCTCTTCAAAATGAGCTATGACTACTTCACTTTTTGTTTGCAAGCTTCTGTTCTGGAGATTTGAGCAGCACAGGGAATATTACAGGTTAATATTTTGCTTCATACACAGGTATTTAAATATAATTGATAAAACTTTATCTATTACTAAACTAAGAGCATTTTAACCATTTGATAGAGACGTGAAAATAAAAGACTTAAGATTAATTCTGGTTTTAATGTGATCTGTTTAAATATAATAAACAGGGTTAAAAAAATAAGGAGGAAAACAAGTTTACCTGCAGCATTCAACTGATCCGCAAGTTCATACAACAACTTAAAATTTTCACCACTCTTCAAGCCCCTCCCTTAAAAGTTAAGAAAAAAAGAAGATCAAGAAAGAAGAATATGGTGCTTTAATTTTTTTTTGCCTATGTAAACTTTCTGTATGAGTATTAGCATTTGCAAAGACTCAAAGATATGGCTGCACAGGGTATTTCTGGATACATTACTAACCAGTATTTAATATTTGGAGATTTAGCTTTTTTCTTTGGCATTAATATTTCATATGTATAAACCAACACCACTCTGTCTTGTTCACTTCCTGCACACAGCACCATCAAGGTCACTCTCCAAAACCAGGGAAACAGAATTTTTTTAACTAATTTGTGCTCCCTCTGCTGGCTTCAGGAACAAAACACTGTAGTGAGATTAGTAAGAAATCATTTTAGCTGTAGGTATACAGTAAAAATCACAGTCCATCACTTGATACCTAAGGAGCAGAACACAATCAATACAGGTTTTTAAATCATTAAGATCATTACATAATAATGTTCAGACTGACTGAAATGATCAGCAGTAATTTTGATACATGATAAATTTTGATACATGAAAAACCATGATAAATTTCCATCTAAAAAACAATTCATATTGCTAAAATTTTCAAGAGGCTCATCCAATATGAAAATGTTCTTACAAAGCCTCCCAGTATATGCTAAACTCCTGTATTACCTCTTTACACAATACACACGTCGGGTGCTTCCCCAGTAGCTCCCATGGAATATTTGAGAACTACATCATCATTTCTTTTTTTTTTCCTAATGTATCCCATTACAGACATGATTTACCAAGAGGCCCCATTAGTGCAGTGCAGCATCAGCCAGTTTCTCTGTGATCACTCACCCCCTGACACAACCACCTTGGCACTGGTGAGCTCCGGCCGGTCGCTCTTCGTCAGCTTCTGCTCGATCCACTCCGACATCCCCACGGGCGGCGGGGGCGTCACTGCATCCAGCACAGCAGCAAACCCCACAAGGAGAAGGAGAAAGCATGTGTTTGCAAGCTGAAACCTAAACTCAAGCTCAATTCAGAGCTCATTCTAGAACCAATTCTGCTGTGAGCTTTTGCAGTTTCTGCTGGCACTGAGGAACGAGCCTCATTCACCAGCAGTGTTCAGGGAACTACAGTACAAACTGCACCATGAGGGATTCTGCTGTGTTCAGGGAACTACAGTACAAACTGCAGCACAAGGAATTCTGCTCTACAGGTGGCCCACACTGATACCAAGCCAGCACAAGTGTGAGCCTCACTATCACAGGCAGACAAGTCAATCAGGCAACATCAGCAGTGCAACACGCTCATTCAGGAACGCTTGACTCCCGCCAACCACAGATGTTAGGAAATACAGGATGGTTCACAGGCAGGGACTAAGGCCCACAGTGAAAAACTGCAGAGGTCACCAAAATGGAACAGGTTACCCAGAGTAGTTGTGAAGGCTCCAGCTGTGGACATTCTCAAAGCCTGACTGGACACAGTCCTGGGCAACCTGCTCCATGGGGCTGGACTAGATGATCTCTAGAGATCCCTTCCAACCTCAACTGCTTTGTCATTCTTGACTGGATTTCTCAATTATCTGAGCTACACTGGCTTCATTAAATTGTAAATTGAACTGATACAGTTAAAACTGATCTAAAATTCTGTATTCTCAAATCAATTTAAACTGCCACTAATTTAGCTTGATGATGTAATGACTTATCTCAATTGCAATATGATTAAACCAAAACTTCTATTTTTGCTCAGTCTTGTTTTGAAAACCAATCTGGCTATTCAAACAGCTGTAACTTGTCCTTCCTTAGTTTCAAGACTGCAGTGGCAGACGTTTAGGCAGCGAGTGGAACAAGCATGGATTTCAGCACAGATCATCTCCATTTCTGGTCAAAGAAAAGGAAGTAACTGTGCACATAATCTCTATCTTCTCTTATCAGACATCACTAAAAAGTGCAAGCAACCTGTGATTAAAAATATAAAGCTTACATGATGACAATCACTTTGCTTTGACAAATCCTTCTAGAAAACATCACCAGGCAGTGAGCAAAACTAACTCTATTAAACAAAACAGCACCCCAGAACCAATACTCACACTTTTCTACACTGGCACTGCCCCCACTCGCTGGTGCAGCTTCAAATGAAGTTCCCCGTACAGTAAACACTTTGACTGCTTCATCACACTGCACAGTGCAAATAATATTTCCTAAAAAAAGGGACATTAAAAATTTAAATATTATCAGACATATTGTGCTTTTAAAAAAACCCCAAAATTAATATCAAAACCACATTAGCAGTTGTACTGGAATATGCAGCATCCAGCAAGGTACTTCCCAAAAATGCAGTTTTAGATGACTAAAACTTAGCACTTCATAGAGATTAAAAATACTTTAATTGATGTTTTAGCCCTGTGTTTCTAAAGTATGAATACAAATCCTCTATTTTTAAAGGATACAAAGCATTCAAATCATCTCTTATGAATGAGATTTTAAATTTCAGAAGGGATGAAAAAAACAACTTTGAAAATGCCATTCTTACACATAAAGAATGTCTATAATTCAAAGTAGATCTTTTATCCTGTTGCATGAATTCATCAGAACTGAAGACAATGAGGCCTCCCCCAAGTATCTGTGGGATTGTGTTTGTCTCTATAATATAATACAATACTTCACACTGGAGGCTGCAGAGAATGCTAAAAGAAAACTTGCTGCAACATTCATAAACATTCAGCTATTCACAAACAAAGTCATCTTGAAACTGTGAATTACTGGAAAGTAACTTAAAGTGCAGCACAAAACCACATTCCAGGACCATAACTCAAAATATAATACCCTGCTGGTACATGTGGTACAACTTTACAGTAAAATTAAGAAACACAAGCTAATGAGCTAATATCTAAAATAAAACACAGTGTCAGCCAAGCATTAAAGAAACAAGACTGAAAAAATAATTACAAATTAAGGTAATTAAATATTAGAAATAATTCACTCAATGTCTTCGTAATTAGAAAAAATAACCCTGTGGTATCTTAAATCAGAGCTAATGCAAGTCCTATTAAATAAAGCTGGACAATTAACCTGATGTCTTATGCTTTCCAGAACCTGATCAGAAGGGCATTAACAAACACAGCACATGGAAAGGATGGGACCAAATTCTGTTCCTTAAGGTGACAGACATGGGTCTGACATGCTTCCACCAAAGCCCTTGGAATTACCTCCTTTCTCACACAGCGAGCATCCTGTCCATCCCCAGGCTTCATTTTTTATGAATCATAGCAATTGAGATTGTAAAGGGAAAATTCCTATCATATTCCAAGGTTTTAACATTAGGGTCATGTAGAAAAATTAGCACTACTGGATTCTTCACTGGACAAATATCACACAGCTTTTGTGATTACCCACCTGCATAGATAGTTCTCACAAAAGTATCTGGGGACTTAATTTCAATAATGTCAGAAACAGGGGCAACATCAAGCTTGCCAGCCACTCTGGGAATAAGATTCTAGAAATTAAGAGATGAAAAGTTAGCAAAGTAAGCTAACTAAAATGTACACAGTCAGTAAAAAACACTGCTGACCTGATTCCATATAATGCTGTCTCTGAGACATATAGAACTAAGATTTTTGAAGGGCTACTCATGTAGCCTTAGCAGCCAAATAAAACCCCATTACTGTAATAACATTAGACATTTTATGAGACTTACTGTAAGTAAACCCGTAATTCAATATCTTAAATTAGGAGACTTATTTGCTTCAAATATTCTAAAACTGAATATAGATGCCACTTACTCAGAAAATTGACAGTTATGGATTGTTGAGCTCTTGGCACTTCAGAGGAAAAAAAATTGTGCTTTTGGAAGTTAGATGCCAGAAATTATAGGAAAAAACCCTGCACTCTTCCCTCCAGAGCAAAAAAAAACAAAAATTAAATATTAAAGTATATATTCTCTTGCTCCAAAACTTACTCTAGAAAATTACTTAGCACCTTTAGGAGTGGGAAGAAGGCTAAAAAGAGCAGCAGAAATTATAAAGAAATCAATGATAAGATGATTATTTGCTTTTTGTCTGCCTCCTAATCTGGTACAAGAAAAAAAGGCCCAGGTCTAAAATCTTCACTCACATGAAGCACTCAAAAATAGCAGTGTAAGCTTTAAAGCAAAAGCCATTAACTCCTATGACACTGCAGTTAAAAAAAAAAAAAAAAGAAAAAAAGAAAAAAAATTTAAACCTAAGGCTTAATTTCTCCTAGCAAAAACACAAGCATATGGATTGCTATTGATTGGAAGTGAAAGCAGGCAGATGGAAGGCCGATGTCTGCCCGTCCTACAGCGGCACGATTTCTGAAGGATCCTTTTCCTCTAATTTACTGCACCACAATGCTGCCCAGATTCTTAGTACTGAGCCTCTCCATGTACTTATAAACACAATAAAATAAAAAGAAGCTTTGAAAAATAAAAATCGCATTTTCATTACAAACCATCCTGGCTGGAACTTAGCTCTGCGTTATTTATATTTGTTTACAGACATTTTAATGCACATGATTCTATCACAGATGCAAATCCCACTCCAAAAAAAAGTTTGCTTCCAATAGGTTTGCTCACTCTCATTTCAACATGCAAATAACAGATTTTTCATCCCAATTTGCTGTGCTTTTCCTTACAATTTTCATGCTTTCAGATCACTTAATCTGGTTTGCCTTATTGCACATTTTGCCTTGTGTCCATAGGATTGGCAGGTTACCACAGATCATTTCTTCTACACTATTTTTTTCACATCAGATCATAAAAGAACTCAAACGTGAATCATGAAATCTAACTAATGACTTCTTAAGCAAACTATTGTAAATGCAGAAGTGTCCATGGCTGATCTCTCTCAGGCCTTTGATTCACACTCTTACATACAGCAGTGTCTGTCTCTTTTCTACAAAAACTTTCTGATGCTCTTTGATCTACTCACCTTCCCAAAGGCAGATGCTCCGGCACAAATGTGGGTGTAATTGAATTTTTTATGAGTTTCCACAATCAAGGGAGTCAGCTCCTCTGAGAATAAAAATACATTGCTCAGAATTTACAACCATCTTATTTTCAATCACAAACACAAACACACTAATAAATTTCTTTTGTGAATAGGTAAGAACAACTCTCACCTGCTAGAAATCCCTTGTACACATCATGCTGAGCCACGAGAACTTTTGCAACACCCTGCACTTTGCTGAGCTCTGATGCTACCTGTGATTACAAGTGAATTATTATTAGTTTGTGTTTTAACACATAACAAGGGAGCCCCCACTGCTCACAGTCTACAGATTCATAAAACCAGAACCAAAAGTACATGAATTTCAAAATCAGAACAGACCTGAACAGAATAAAATGCAGGTCTTCTGATCTACAGCACAGCTCCTTATGGGATAATGAAAATGAATTTGTGAATCAGAGAACTACGGAGCAAATCAGCCTCAGGAAAACTTGCCTGAACCTTGCCTGCTGCATGCAGGGCTCCACAGCAATCCCAGCATTTCTTACAGCAGCCAACAACAGCCACACTGGAGGATTACTGCTCAGTATTCCAACCCAATCACAAGAAACAAATCCTACTTTAAGTTCAGTCAGTATCTACCATACAAACAAATACAAATGTACAATGCTGTTATGATTTTTGTCCAAATTCTAGGAGCAACCCTTTGTTTGCATCTGACTTTTTGCCCACTGAAGCAATGTGTATTTTCAATTTATATTTATGCATTTTTTTCGTTTGAATTGGCACAAGTGAAGTTTAAATGATAAAAGGGTTAGTACAGATCAGAGAGAAGAGGACTGACAGCAAGGTCTGGAGACCACATGCATCGTTCAGGAACAGAGTAGTTTTACTGAGTTTGATGAGTATCAGTTTACCCTCAAAAATTAACAAAAGGAAATAAAGAAAAAAAATCCCTAGTAGCTGCTGCAGAGTATCTGGCTCTTAAATAAAAATCTCTAAACCTTCATTTTTTATAAAATACTTTTTTCCACCACAACACACAGACTCCATATATTTAGCATTAAAACAAACAAACAAAACATTCACAAACATTTTTCTCCTATGCAAGTGCACAGAATAAAGAAAATTAAAGACACACATGTCAGGCAATTATGTCCCTTTTTTCTTTTTCATTTTCTTGATTTAGATAAATATTTGCTTCATGTCCACCTCAAACACCTGAATAGCTACTGAGGTTTCTCCACCTATGTGTGAATAAGCTGCTCTAAGTATGCCTTCTTCATGAGATACTACATGTTGCTTTCAAAATAACAGTGCAGAACAGTATGTAAATATTAGGCATAGCTTTTTGTGCTTCTACTGCTCACACAACATGAAGTCATGTTGAAATAAAAGTGCCACTTATGTACTAACTATACTGTCTCTAGAATTGGCAAAATTACACTAAAAATGCACAGCTAATGTGCAAGGAACTTTTTACATTCGTGAGCTGTGTGATGAAGTCAAGAAGCTCTAATTTCAGAATTTCAGGTTGCAAACACTTTCTGCACAACTTGTGATGTGCAGAAAGTGTTTGCAACCTGAAATTCTGAAATTAGCAACTTGCTCAAAAGCCCAATTTACCACTGTTGTTTCACTTCTGCTGGTTTCCATTTAAACAAGCAAAAGCTTCTTTCCAAATTCTTAGCACTGCACTATTTGTCATTTAAACTTTACAGAGATATATCTTGTTTTAAAAGTTAATTGTCCTTTAGTCCCATAAAAATTTGCTTGCTCAAGCATGTAACACCCATTATTGATACCATCCCCTGTGAAATGAAATCTATATCCATATTTTCTCTTCAGAAGAGAAGCAGTTCCAAGTGCAGGACTTTTCTGGCAGATTAGCAACTCCTGGCACGTTTTCTCCTGACTACAGATTATTTTCCAGGCTGCCCGAGACGCTGCCAAGCGTTGTTTCACTGCATTCTTTATTTCATTGGTATGAAAATAGCATTTCCTACCTTGTCACAGCTGGTGCCAGCCACCAGGCAGGACACCTCCCCTCCCAGGCTCTTTGCTGCAGTGATGGTGTTGAGGGTGATGCCTGAGAGGGACTCATTGTTGTGCTCTGCCACCACCAAGGTGCTCTTCGACCTCCGCAGCACCGACGCCTGCAAAGCGAGGGAGAAACTTGCATTGAAATAAAACCAGTGGGAAACCTGGCATTGAAATAAAAACCTGCTCCAATGGGCTTCACAGAAATCCATCACTCACACAAGTTGTAAGACACTGCTAGGCTCATTCTAGATAATTTTTATTAAGTAAAGAGAATCCATAGGGTGATACAAAAAGGAAAAGACAAATCTGCTTGACTTCAGCTTGTCTGTAACATGCTGTGCTTAAACTGAAACTCCACGGGAAAATACTGAACAAAATTAAGAAAAACATTTTAACACATTACATTCAAGCTAAGTGCCTTAAAGAGTGAGGATTAGACAAGGAAATAAACAGTTGCAAATAAATATTTACTTGGTTTTCTAGGGTGGTTCTCTGGCAGTGTCTTATTATAAGTTTTAAACAAAATCTAGCTACAGAGCCCACTTTTATATTTAGAGGCCAAATTTTATGCAGTGTCTGTATGAAAATTAAGCAGCAACAGCTGACAGCCTGAAAACACACTAGGAGAAATCTTTACAGGCATCAGGTTCACTTTTCCCTCTTTTCCTTCAAAAAGTTTGAGCACTTAGTCTACCACCACAATTTAATGGTCCTTAAATAACAACTTTGACCAATTCACCATACATACACAAACTTGAGCTTCTAAAGCAAAAATGAAAGAAACAAAAAAAGGCAAAAAACTGTCATAAAACCAAACCAAAATATTCTAAATTCTGGGACCTTCCTCTCTAATATTCAGGTGTGAAAAGACTAATACTAGAGAAGGGAAAACATTTTGGATAGGAACAGGAAAATTGTCCCTCATGTGTTTGTTTACCCTACAAAAAGCCCAACTGAAGACTGTGTAGGATGGGACACATGCAAAGCCAAGTAAATTCATCAATATAACCAAGGAACAAACACAAACACAACGCTGAAGCCGCACAGCCAAACATTACTTTTTTAAATTTACATTCCAACCCCATCTCCCCTCACGCCAAACACTCACTTGCTACAACTTCAAATAGAAAAAGCTTCAGAAAATATGAGAGGCTAAAATTTGCATCTGGACTTCAACCCCACAAAGCCTCCCAACGTACTGAATTTCAAACACAGAAAGCAAATTCCAAGGACTTCCCTGAAGGTAATCACAGTGCACAAATAAAAAAATACCAAGATAAGTTTTTGCAGAACCTGGATCATAATTTGTCCTTTTGATTAAAACAATAAGGATTCTTGCAGAAATGCTCTGCATTTAATCTCTTATGCTTAAGGTTAAGCATAATGCTTATGCTTGCTGTCATTAAATACTCTAAGTGCCTTTGAAACCAATTGCCAGTAACAAAATATTTACTGCTACTATAGATCAGATGCTGTATTTTTGATTATGTTTCACACATCATCTGCAATAAAAGTTATGAAATTTTAGTCACCATTTGAAGAATAAATCCATGCCTTTGTGGCAAAAAGCCCACTCTCCAATGATTTACAGTTGTGCCATGAGGTAAAATGGACCATACTCCTGGAAAATCCTCAAGTTTTCAAATTTCCAAATGGAGACAAATGCATTTTGAAAACACATTTATTTCTGCCTATATTATCATTTTTTCCCTAATAAGCACTGCATCAGCACCATCATTCTGTCAAACCATTCTAGAATAAACTGAGAAATAATTGGTTTTTAACCAAAAATAATATGAACAATAGAATTTGCTTAAGCAGGCTATTACAGCATTAATCAGGTATTATTTCTAAAGCAATAATCCCACATTTTATATTTGCAGGAATATACACAACATGCACACCAGAAGGTCACTTCAGGGATGACATTTCTGAACATAAAGACAAAATCAGATTCAAAATAAATTTAAAGTCGCATTATATATTACGGGTAAAAATCTAGACAACAAACGAGATTTCTATGTGGGTCTGAATTTTATATAGTAAGACACATTAAATAATTTTCTCTATAAACAAAACCAAACCAAACTGACTTTTGTTCATTATAATAAAGAATCTGCAGTAAAACCAGAGGATAATTCATCCAATCATATGGATGATATGAAAACGAAGAAGCTGCAATGAGTCAGTGATAGGACAAGTGGTTATTTTGATGGAGTTACTGTCCAGCGTGGGAGAACAGCCCATCACTTCAGTGACATCACTGCTGCTCTTGGGCAGGATGCCTACATAAAACAGGAAGGTAGAGAATAAACCAGCTGGCAGCAAGCAAAGAAAGCACAAGAAATAAGACACACAGATCAAACTGTTGAAAACAATGCCTTAAGAAGGAGCAGCACTCAGTGCGTGTGCCACGGAAGGTTCCTGGTGAAAACCAAGCTCTGGAAAATGAGGCTACCACAGAAATCACCTCCACATAAACATCCCACCAACCTGGGCACCTGAGCAGCTTCTGCAGCATGACAGCAGGTAATGACACCCCAGCAACAGGGAGGCAGAACTGGCAAGTTTCTTTTCCTCAGGCTTAGGTACAAATCACACAAATCACAGCTACACAATCACACAAATCACAGCTACACACACCTTATGTTTCCTCTACAGCAGAAACATCTGCACCTCCTCTCTGCTGGAAACTCTGGACAGTGACTCAGTTTATACCAAAACTAACATTTGTGAATGAAAACCACCCAGAATTTCCAACTTCTCCTTCCCTCCCCAGTATTTACTGTAGAGCCAACTGGGCCTCTGACTTCCAGATGTTTAAAAGTTGCTAAGATTAACTCAGATGTGCAGTAGTGATCAATTAAGCCACTTGCAAAATAGCCCCAGATTCACTGCACTGATTGTCTCAAGTTTCCCCAAAGCACCGTGTTGCTCCCCACTAAGGAATCCATCAACATTTCCCAACCAGAGCACAAAAAAACGTAAATACTATATCTGGATTTCTAAGCTGTAGGCAAAATACCAGATATTGGTCCCTGCTACTGTCACAGTGGAACATCAGCAATGTGGCACATCCAGTACAGGTGCACAGGGGAAGCCAACAGCACACACATCCAGGAGCCACTGAATGGGCACAGGGATCTGCTCTGCACACAAAGCCACTGCAAACTGAGCATCTCTTGCTCTGCCAGCACACACACAGGCCACCTGAACAGCACATGTGCCCAGCACCTCTTACACACAGATTTGCTGCTTGTATGCTAAAAACCAGCTGCATCAAGAGCTGGAAAACCCAGAGGGAGGTGTGGTAAATCTGTGCTTGCTGCTTGGTGAGATGGGTGTGCAGCAGCCGTGGCCTCTGCTGGCAGCCTGCTCCAAGGACACTCATTAACCACGGCATTGGGAAAGCAGCTCCAACCAAAGCATGTGGCAGGCACAGAAACACGAGATGAGTCAGCCAAAAAGTTGTTCCAAGGAATGCCAGAGATGCAGCAGGTGAATTTTACATGGCCCCATGCTCCAAATATGCATCAATAAGACACAGGGTGCTAGAAACTTCACGTGGGAAAATGAAGGTTGTTTCTCTCCAGGAGAGCCACTGGAAGTTCCAAGAACAAAACCAAAACAGACATTCACAAGGCAGAGCACCAAACAACCAGACCTAAAACGTATCTCCAGAGCTGATTTTCTTAGCTGTAAAAGCAAACTGGCCAGAACCTAAAATTTTAAAACTGCTTATTAGGAATTGTGGATCTCATGGAGAACCAATAAACACAGGGCAAACTTCCCAAGAAAGAACTCCAGAAACTAGGAACTGGAGTATTACTAAAGATAAAGGCCACATTCCTAAACCACAAAGCAATGCCTAATTCTATTAAAACACAATCCTGTAGGTGTAAAACTTTAACTAAATAAATCTGGAAAACTCAGGGAGAGAAGGAAACTCAAGCATATACTTCTACAACCTCTCTAAAGACCTGGCTAGGAAAGAGGTCTAAAAGACAGCTCTGTAACTCCAGGAAATACTAAAGGCATCTGAATTAAAAAGGAGCTATAACTGCAGCAAAGAACAACGATAAAAAAATAAAACCACTTTGCAAAAAAGATTTGGCAATCATAATAAAGATTTAATATTACAAAGGGATTGAAGCTGCAAGAGAAAGATTAAATGCACAATAAACTTTTCCAAATACACCCCTTGCAAACCAATAATAAAAATCAACAAAGCTATTTTGAAATACAACACTGTATTTCAACACAGGGAAGTCCCTAAATCGCTTATTCCCACCTGTACACCATGTTTTTGTGCACTTGCAGACTCATTGCTCCTCAGTACTCCTATCTTTAAGTTGCACAGAAATTCAACTTTCCTTCCTGCTCATACTTCACAGGTTTCTCTCATCTTTTTCTCTTGACTACACTCACCATTGAGCTGAGTCAGCAGGGCTAAACTTTGCACTTTAGAAAAGTAAACAAAAACAATCTGTGAGTTTGTTTCACTTCTGTCACAGACTACATTGTTACGCACACACTAAAGATGCACACCACGTTTTACTGGCTTTATTTTATAAAGTTACTAGTTTAGATGTGTACAGCTGAAAAGCAAGCAGCTGAACTCACACGTCCAGGCCATAGAACTGAACTGTGCAGCGAGCATGTGAGTAAAGTACTATTTACACAGCAGTACCGTATGATTCACAGATCACTGAGACCTTTGCTCTACAAAGCCTGCAGCCCAACAACTGAAACATGCCCGTGATTACAACAGTAACAATTTTCTGATTAATTCAATCATGTCTGACCTCTCTACCTTTGCTCTTCTTTTGAGAGATTTTTATCACCTGACACCACTTAACATATGCATAACTACTATTTTAGAGCTGTACTGAAGTGTAGTACGTGTAAAAGCCTTGAAGAGCTCAAAAAGAGACTTGCAATACTTAAAGTTGTTTACAAGGGCTATTTGTACACAGTTCTAGTGGAGGGGCTCTCCCCTAGTGCACAGTAAGGGACTGAACAGATATTCGGGGACATCTCATCAATCATCTACCCCAATTAACCTTGAGTTCACCTCGACCTTGGTAACACTGCCACGATGACACACCAAGCAGCAAATGGCCTTCAACAGCCCAGCACTGCTCCCAGCTGAGCAATATGAAGGTCAAACCGGAGAAGCAACAGGTGCTTTGCATTAGCTTCATCCACAAGTTGTGATCATTAAGGCAATCCCATTTCTGCACAGGTGTGACTGAAAACGGTGGATTAACTGCAATACTGCAGAAAGCCTCTCATTGAGCCACTAATATTCCTCTAGTATTCTTAAGAGTTTACAGTAACAAACTTTAGAAGTCTTGTCCACCTGTTGCTCAGCTTGTGCTGCTCAAGGGTGGATGCGAGCGAGCACTGCCAGAAGTTCAGGTTTTCCCCGACACCTACGTTAGCTTTCCACACGGGACAGCAATCCGCAACTCCTGCCTACCGGGACCGCTGGAAGGCTTTGTGGAACACCCTGTGTCCACTCGGAAACTTTATTTTTAACAGATGGAGTGAGAGGGGAGTCCAGCCGAGAAGTCCGAGCCCGGAGCGCGGAGCTCTCGCCTCTCAGAGACCCCCTCGACCACCGCTGCCGGGCGGGAGGAGCTCGGCCCGCGCCCCGCCCCGCGCCCCCTTCGCCCCACAGGGCAGGGCCCGCCCGGCCGGGGCGGCGGGAAGGCCCCGCCCGGTGCTCGGTGCGCGGCCCGGGGCTCGCCCCGCACTCACCGCCCGCCGCAGCCGCTGCGCCGCCACCGCCCGCAACATGGTTCCGCCGGCCCGCACCGCGCCGCTCTCGCGAGAGCCGCGCCGGCCCCGCCCCGCCGCCCCATTGGACCGAGCGCCGGGCCAATGCGCGGCAGCGGCGGCGCGGGCGGAACGGAGCGGAGAGCGCGGAGCCGAGCGCGCTGAGCCCCGCACGGCCGCACCGCCCGGCTGTCCTGTCCCGCTGCCCTTCCCCGCTCCGCCCGGCACGGTCCGCTGACACCCGTACTGCCGACTGCGTTCCCTCACACTAATGGCTGTGTCCCCAGCACCGCCCGCTGTCCGCCCGCACAGCCGGCTGGTCCCTGCACCGCTCCCCGGTACAATCGGCCCTGTCCCGCGGCGCGGCTGGCTGTATCCGCACGGTCCGGGCCGTACTGGAGGGCAAGAGCGAAGTTGTCGCTGTGATAGGGGGCCCGTCCCGCTCCCGCGGAGCGCCTGGAGGGGAGCGGAGCCCTTCCAGCCCAAACTGACCTGGTACCAGCGCCGGCCTCCCCCGGCCGCCTTTGCGCGGTTCCCCCGCACTGTTTCCGCAAAGGGTTACAGCCTTGAAAGAGAAGAAAACATCAGAGAGCAGAGTTATGCCTTCAAATGCCGGTGCTCCTTGCCAGATCCTATCCCAAGCCAATGAAATGTGCCTTGCGAGGAGAAAGGAGAAGTCTTATTTAATTTACGGCTGTGGAGCCAACAGCAGCCGGGAGACTCCGGCCCCGCCTGTGGCTGCCCGTGCGCTGCCAGATCCCCCGCCCGCGCTCCCCGCACCGCGGGCGCAGCAAAGGCAGGACGGATCATGCAGGGACGGAGTGCGGGGCACGCTCGAAAGGCCGGATGTCACCGCGCTTCCCAAATGTCGCGCCCCACCCGCTGTCCAAACCACACCTAAACTTCAAAGACCAGTCAGGTACCATGAGCCCTGGATGGCATCCTCTCACCACGACAGATTTCTGGCTGCCTCACCCACACCCCTATGCTTGGCCCCAAGCAACATTAGGCAATAGCTCATGAGCTCTGAATAATTTATAGGTCTATTTTATTATTATTCTGATTTCCCAGAACCAAGGCAAGACATCTTGTGCCTGCCCCTTCCATGGCAGCAGGGTGCTCCAGGGACCAGACTGAGACTTGCTGTTTATCCATACGTCTGTACTTTTTTCTGGGTAGTAAGGAGAGGGATTTAAAAATCAATGAAGCAAAATGTTTCAGGCCAAATTCACTGTGCTGTGCATTATGGCTCTCTGAAAACCTGATATCCTGGAGAAGCTGGCAGGAGCTGCCACACTGGAGCCAATGGTCCTGCCGGCCCAGGAGCCCCAAGCACACATGGATTTGGGATGGTCCAAGATGGAATTCCCATCCCAGAAATCACAAGATAGTGGGCCACTAATGCAGTTTCTTCCTTCCCATCCTGAAGTGGTTTAGAGAGTAAAAAAACCCCACACATCCCCCCTGCCCCCAGCAATTATGGCCATTGGATTGTGCCTCCAAGAATCAGCGGTGATCTCCAGCACGTCAGTGATTCGTTCTGCATTGCTGGGTCGCTGCATAAGAAGGCAAAAGGCAGACTGATCAAAAAGGCTCTTCGACTTTGCCACAGTCTTGGCACAGGATCACCTTTTAAATTTATTCTGCCATGTGATTTTCACATCAGATGCCAAAAATGCTGCTTTACAGCAAACGCTAACCAGGTCCAGCAACTCAAGCGTCTAAATGGACAATTTACTTCGTCTCAAATGTCTCTAGAACAGAAGAAAAGCAGCTGTCCTGCATATTACAGTTCCCTGGCCCCAGAGCAGAACCTTAACTCCTCAAGCCCCAAAGGAGGGCTGTGAAGGGAACAGCTAAAGGAGGTGGCAAACCTCCTTCGGGGCCTGTGCCTGATTATATGGATTAAAGTAGCTCCGGGGCTGCTCTGACTTCTGCCTGGTCTGGCTCCACCCTTCAGTCCCCCAAAAAGGAAGAAAACAAAATGAGTGTTTGGAGCTGCCTGTGCATCGTCTGGTCTGTGCAAATGACCAAGTGAATAAAAAAATTGTTTATATAAGGATGAGGGGGGGAATGGTTTTGCAGAAGCCACAGTACCCTGGGAGGGGTTTAAAAAGAAGATTAATATTTGCTGTGGCTCTTTATCACCAGTTTGAATAATGGTTAAGGTGAAGTGTAACTCTTCAGAGATGTGCAGTTTTATACAGTATAGAAATCCCTTCCTTTACCCTAGGTAATCCAACAAATGCAACAGCAAAGGCACAATAAGAGCATCCTAGGCATCCTTAATTTGCCCATTATGTCTTTTTAATTGGGGTGTTTTACTCATTAAAAGCATGGCATGTAATTTCATAATCCTATTTTAGGCTCCAAAATAAGCTTCTAACCTGCACATCTCATGTGGATGAAATCTTTACAACAAACATACACCTAAAAACCCCAAACTGAAATAAACCAAGAATAAACAAAGTGATCTTGTTCAAGTTGGGGCTTTACTGCCTCACACTAAAACAAAAGTGAGCTACTATCAAAATTAACTAAGTGCATCATAGCCAATAATAAATTGATCCATTTGCTGTGTGTCCGGCTTCACAGCACACACATCATATTTTCATGAGCAGAGTGATATTGCTGTTCTTCAGGTCAGATTTTAAGGGGTAGCATCACCAATTCAGAGACATGACAGGCTTTTTATTATATTTTCTGTTTATAATTTTGATTCCAATCCTCAGCAACACTTCAGATGCACAAATCCTTATTGAAACTGGCTTGATGCGGATTACAGCCTGAAGCACAAAGGAAGTCTTTATCACTTATGGCCAGTGTTTTAGGAGCTTATAACTGTAATCAGGTAGGGATTATATCAGCATGATCCATACAAGCTGAACCATGGCAAAAAGCTTTTTTCTATTTGACCTTCCCATGACAATAATAGAAATGGAAAACATGCAACAAACAGATGCCACTGAAGTAGAATCACTGTCCACTGCAGGCAGAAGTTACTATGTTGTATTTTGAAAGAAAAATTAGTCATTAATTAGTGGAAGCAGATCCTTGTATGGTGCATTGTTATCCAGGATTATTTCATTAGGATCTGCTGACCTAATTTCTGCATTGGAAAGAGAATTACATTTTTTCACACTATTGGGATTGGGGAAAAGAAAAAATAATAACATAGATTATTCAAACTTTTAAAAATATGGTTGCAAACAAGTAGAGGTACCTGTACTGATATCTCTACAGATGCCAAATGAACCAAGGACCGTTACCAATATGTAACGATGTCTTCCCTAGAATCGGATTTTGTTTTTCTTAAAATACATAATTCCTAATTAAAACATATGGAATCCAGCTAATACAGCCTCATGACTAAGGGATTTAGTGAAGAGCAGGAATTTTTTTTTATTACTGCTATGATGGTCCCCTCTGTCACAGGTCATCCTTAGCTTACTCCTCCTGCAATCACCCTGGGGATAGCTGACTCAGATAAATTAAAAGAGCTTCATTTGGGAAGCTTCCCCAGCACACGAAAGGATTCGCCTCCTAATCTGTCAAAATCCAATAACGTTAAAGCAACTGCAACTGCTGACAGCTCAGCAGGGCCCCCAAACCAACGGACAGGACCCACAGCCCAGCACCGGACAGGACTAACGCCCACCTTGGAAGCAGCAGCAGGGGAGGTTTCTGCTGCTGAAATATTTTGTGCCCAAGTGCTGTGAGCTCACCAGGTCCGAGTGGTTCAGCCACCCCAGGATGTTGCCAATGACCCCTCACCCCCTCAGGAGCCGCACACAAGGAGGGACGTGTGTCCCCAGAGCCCTGCCCTCTGCCCCTCATCAGCACTGGCACAAAGGCTCATCTCCACATGTCTGACATTGAAGGTCCTTGCTAATAGCCCTCCACAGGTGTGCTCAGTGCTCTGCTCAGATCACCTTACAGCCACTCCCCTGCATGGCTCAGAGCAGCAGCTGCTCTTTCATGAGGCCTTATGGAAGCCTTTGGAAGGGGACAACGCCACAAGCCCTGTTTACAAAGTGCAGGACAGAGGAAAGAGCTCCCCCAAAGCTACCCAATAGCAGGGACAACCTTCTAATACTGAGCCTACAAAACCACAGACAGGTATTTTATCTTTCCTATTAACTACTATCCCTTGCTAATGATTTCCATGTACCAGTCGAGTAAGAAGGAAGCCTGGGGGTAACATCAGTCTGCATATTCCTAAAGAACAAGATCACCCGAGAAGTTCAAGAAACCCTTTCTACCAAGCTCACAGGCAAGATGGGACCCTCATAACTTTCTGAAAGCAAATGCTCAGGTTACCTTGGAAGGCAACTTGTCCTGCCCAGGAGTGATGGTGATTTGTGGAGGACAAGAGAAACAATGCTGGTGAGAAGAGCTCTGCTGCCCTCTCAGTGCAGAGCCCTGGATGGGGTTTTATAACCTGCCAACCTCCTTCTGCCATGCAGCTCACCTTGTTGTTAACGGCAGATATGTGTAAAATTCTCTGACAGGTTATACCAGCAATATTTTTAGAGGGGTAGCTGTGGTTTTTTGCCCATTACACTGCTGGTAAGGAATCCAGATGCCACTGTATTCCCACTCACACCAGCCCAAGCCATTCCTGCAGCAGCAGGAACAGTCACTCCAGGGGAAAAGCTCTTTCCCTGCCTCTAAGGACTTTTCAAGGAAAGTTGCTTTTTCCTTTTTTCTTTCTGTTTCAGCTCAGTCAATAGCACTTTTGTGTGAGCACAGAGCTGCAGCAGGCCTTGTTTTCAGTGTTTTGGAACCTGCTTGATTTTTGATATTTTTATTGATGTTTTTATTGCAGAGCCCATTAGGGAGGAGAACCTTCTGGTGAGTTACCTGCCATTTCTAGCACCTGGTGACAAAGGCTAACATACCTCCTGCTTGCCCTGTCACAAAGTCTAAGATGAAGTCTACAAAGTCTGCAATTTACCTATTGCCTTTAATCCTGCAGATAACAGCATAACGAGATCCAGTGTCTGGGGGTTGAACCTAAACTATACACTTAGGTGTCCATTCCAGTGAAAGTAGTTAACAGGCAGGATGTGAGAGCAAGGCAGCCTCTCCTGCACTGGCAGGTGACACCAAGACCAGATGCATCTCTGGAAGAGATGGCTGAGGTCAACCATAAATTAACAGGCTCATTTTGAGAGAAAAAAGAATGATTCTGTGTCCAATTGCATGGTCTGGTATGAAGGAGACCAGAGGAGATGGGCCAATAAGTCTTTTCTGCACTCACGAACTTTCTGAATCTTTCTTATCCGGAGGGGAAAAATGGCAAGGGCTCCCTTTGCCATGTTACCATGGCTGACTCTTAATCACTAGCAGGGCTGGCAGTAGCTGTTGTGCAACACCACTTTCCCCAGCGCTGGGCCCTGTTCCCCTGCAATGCTCCCAACCCCTGCTGGTCTCAGAAGAATTGAGCCCAAAGCTCCACATAGCAATTCAAATGCATCACCAGACATTAGGCCACCGGGTTAACCACTGTTTAATTTCGTCACATTTGTTTGTGAGTTATGTACGTGCCTTTCTTTTGTCAACATCTCCTTTTAGAAAGGATATTGATTTTGTTTTCAAAGGCTCTCGAAAATAAAATGAATGACTACATTCTAAGGAAGAGTCATTTTCTCAACAGCTGTAAATAATTTATTGTTCGCAACCCACCCAGATCAAAAGATACTTCATCAACTGATGTGGCAAAATCTGGTGCAAGCTGCATTTCTATTATCTCAGATCCAATTAACCATTTGGAGCAGACTAAAACATAACTAGATCAATCCAGAATCAGATTAATATCCAATCCATAATCACATTAATCACAATCTGTCCATAATTAGCCATCAGATAATCCCATTGGACAGGAGGTGACATGCAGTATCCCATTATCTCATTAATTATCTATTTTCAGTATCAGACATTGTGCCCAAACACAAGGAAATGTTTTTTAAAGGAAAATGGATAGGGAATTCTCATTTTGCTACATCTTTCCCATCGAAGCTCCCAGTGTCTCAGTCTTGGAGTTTTACAACATTTCTTTGTTTTGTCATATTCTGCTAGGACCAAGGGACATTTTTTGAGAGACATCATCTTTTTAATAAAATATGACCATCTTAGGAAGATGGATAAATAAAACATTTGTTTCATGTGAAGAAGTTTGTGAAAGAAAGAAAACTCTTCATCAAAGGTTTTAATGGTAACATGATAACAATAGCTTTGCAATGCTAAATCTTATTGCAGATGGTTCCTGTCCTTTTTTGTAATGTAAGTGAAATTGCGTTCCATCTGTTTTAATTTTATAATGGACTTAATCCATGGTTGGCTCTGAAAGAATCAGCATTTACTGCCTTTGCAATCTGCTGCAAACAAAAAAAAAAATTGTTACCATTTCCCCCTTCTAGAGGGAACTTGTACATCTATTTGGGAGCAAACCCCAGAGCTGCTCTGTAGAGAGCAGGGAGCACCTTTAGGCAGCCCCAGCCCGTGGCCAGCAGCCCCTGCCAGCTCTCAAACCCAACCAGGGCTGGAATCTCTGGCACTGGGTGGAGGAGAGTGAGGAGTGATCGGTGTGGCAGGAGAGATTGCACTTGGCTCTGACTAGAAAATGCTTCCAGCACTTCCAAGTTACCTGAACACGGTGGTCCAGAGGTGCCTCCTGGACTGAATTATTCCATCATTTTATGATGTGCTTTCCCTTACCCTCCCTCAGATGAACCAACAATTAACCTGTTTGTAAAACATGCGGTATCAAGCTGGCTCAATGCCTCATGGCATTACCTGTAGTCATTTTAAAGCTTTTTGTATATCACATAGAGGAGATGCAGGGCTTTCAACACTTTCCTAGCAAGTCTTTTTTTTTTTTGTTTTTCTACTAAACTGCCTGTGCAGCACTGCTATCCTGTTCCTACCTGCCTTGTTGTGAACAGAGTCCAGTCCAACCACACCTGCCTGGTGTGAGCACGTTGCTGCGTTCAGATACAGGTGTGACTGCAGCACAGCTTTGCATAGGTTTGGAAAAGATTGGTTGGTTCAGCTGTAACTTTACAAATTCCTAAACTGGTGGGAGGTTTGGGAGAGCAGACAGGATCCTGCCCTCGAGTGGGAAAAGGGTGATGCAACACAGAGCATCCCTGCCAAGCTGCTGTATTCTTAGACATGTCTCATTCTCCTATCACTCCGACATTTTTGCATTTTATTGTTAACACATGCAGATACTGACTCACCCAGGAACCTGAATTCTGGCTCAGGCTGAAGTCACCCTCCTGTACCCTCTTTTCTGCAGGTGACCAGGCACGGACCTGTGGTGCCCCACAGTGCTGTAGAGGTTCCCATCACCCATCCCTCGGAGTGACCCCAGTTTGAAGAACTGACCAAACTTTTCCAAATGCCTTCATATCTCTCACCCCCCACCCAGCTCTGCCGCTGGCCAGCGAGCCGCGCTAGCGGCAGGCAGCAGTCAGAGCACAGCCCCCGGCAGGGTACACAGGCAGGAACACACGGGCTCACCCTGCCCTGAGGATGTCACTGCTGCACCGCCCCTCTGCACCTCCGCACACGCAGGGGCAGGCAGGGACACCAAACTCCCCTGGTGACATGCGTGCCTGCTGAAGCGGGTGCTTCAAATGCCATCCACCCTCCTTTCCCCGCAGCTATGGTACAAATTTAAGAGCTTGCTTTCAACATTTGGGGCCCTCAAAGGGGTAGCAGGGGCTGTGACCAGGCTGGGAGAGCGGGTCAAATAGTGAAGCACTTTATCCAAAGAGTCCTCTCCCCCTCCCCATCTTCTGGGGCTTCATACCTGCAGGGTGCCTGACTCCCGCAAGAGACAAGTGCTTCAGCTGGAAAACCCATCCCGCCTCCCTCCTCTGAGGAAAACGAGCGCAGCCTGCCCTTCCTGAGCCAACATCTAAAGTCATCATGTCCTCCCCGAGCCATATAGGTTGGCAAATGCCTGTCAAATTCCACGTATAAAATTAAAAAGGTGATTACATGGAAGTGAAGGAAAGGACCAAAGCCCCAAGACAGCAGCAATCTCAATGCCCGCATATTTAAGCCTTCCTGGACCTTATGAGACACTCGCGTTGCTGTGCTGCAAAGTCTTTGGGAATTTAACGCTGAGTCAAAGGCCACGGAAGTGCTTTCCGTATTTTTCTGCTAATGCACGGGAAGCCCATGGTGGCTGGGGGGAAAGAAGGAAGAAAAAAGCAACAGGAGAGGTTCGGCTGCGGGAACAGCATGGAACCAGGCGCATGAAAATGCGGTAAAATACTGTTTTTCTCCTCTAATTTCAACTCGTCACAGGGCTGCTGCCCGGGATGGCCGCCCCGACGATGCGATCGGTTCTGTTCGGGTCCGTAGGGGCGGCTCTCCCGCACACGGGCCTCAGCAGGGAACTGCTCCGCGGGTGCGCAGCTTCGAGCCGGCGTCCACTGCGCAGCCCCTTCCCGTCTGCCGCGGAGATGCGCCTGTGCGCAGCGCCGGAACTGTCCCGCCGAGCCCGCCCGCGGGCACCTGCCAGCGGCACGCCGAAACGTGGGGGAAAGAACAACGAAATTAAATGCAAAAGAGACGAGAAAGACAAGGAAGGGGGAAATTAAAGGAGAAAAAATTAGGCGAACTAAAAGTCAAGTAGAATAACAGGGAAAACAGAGGAGGGAAAAAAGCTACAATGCATCTCCTTCTCCTCGGGCTGCCGATGCCGCCGTTCCCCGAGCGCGCAGGGCCGAGGCGCAGCACGGCGGGCGGGGCAGAGGGTCCCGGAGCGCGGGGCAGCTTCTCCCGCGGGCGCGGGGCCGCGCGTCCCGTCAGTGCCGGCGTCGTGCGGCTTCGGACCGGGTCCCGCGGGGCGTGCGCCCCGCTCCGCGCCCGCCGCGCGCCCATTGTTCGGCAGCGCCAATCCGCGGGCTCTCCCCTCGGCCGCCAATCGCCTCCGGGGGCCGCGCGGTGAGGTCAGAGCCTCTGCGCGCTGACATCACGGCGCGGCCCGGCGGGGCGGGCCCGGGGGGGCGGGCGCGGCCCCCGCCCCGCGCCGCGCGGGTAGTGGTGGAGCGGCGGCTCCGCATCCCGCATCGCTGCCGGTGCGCAGGGGGCCGCCCGCATGGTGGACATCCTCCTCCCGCGGCCGCTCCCGGGCGCCATGGGGGAGCCCTCCAAGAGTAAGTGCGCGCAGCGCAGCGGAACGCGGGGCCGGGGCGGGCGGGCGTGCGCGGGACCCTGCGGGTCGAGCTCCGCGCCGCCGCTGCCGTCGGGTGGACCGGCGGCCCCGGGCGCGCTGACAGCGCCGGGAAGGGCTGCGGCCCCACGGAGGGCGCGGGCGGCTGCGGGCTCGGCCCGTGTCAACTCCGGTGCCGCTATTCCCGTTCGTGCCCAGCGCTTCCCGGCCCCTCTGTCCTTTCTGCTGTCCGTGCCGCTGAGCTCATTTCTTTCGACTGATTCCATTTCTTTCTCTGCTGCCCTCTGCTCTTCCTTTATTTCTTTCTTTCTTTGGTCGTGTTACCGTTTTTCTTTCTTTATTTCTTTCGTGTTTGTTTGTCTTTTTTTAAAATTCTCTTTTCGTTAAAAAAAAATTATTTTCTTTCTGTTCTTGTTTAGTTTTATTTCTCTTTCTATCTCTTTGATTCCATGTCTCTTACTGTTTTCATTTGTCCATGTTCCCATTTTAATCGTCTCTGGGTTTTCGATGCTTTTGTATCTCCTTCCGTCATTCTGTTTTAATTTCTTTTTCCTTTCTTCTTTCCTTTCTTCTTTCTTTGTTTCTTTCCTTATTTCTTTCAAGTTTTCCTCAACCGTTGTTTTAATGGTTTTGTATCTCTGCTTTTATATTCCTTTTCCAAAATTCTGCTTTTACGTCTCTGTCTTTCTGCATTTATTTGCCTTGCTCAAGCTTCTGTCTTTTTTTTCTTTCTCTCTTTTTTTTTTTTTCCTTTTTCCTGGCCGTATTAATTTGTGTCCTTTCATGTTTCCATCCTTTCTGTCCGTGTGTCTGTCTTTATTTCTCTTTCTTCCTCTTTTGGAAAAAAACCAAAAAAATCAGAATAAGAAAAAAGGATGATGTGTAAAAAAGAAAAAGTGCTTTTCCCTCATTGCTGACCTCTGCTCTGGCACACTGCTGGCTCTGACCGTACCCCGCTCGCTCCCGGCAGGGCGGCCGGGGCTGGCCCTGTGCGCGGGCTGCGGGGGCCGCATCCAGGACCCCTTCCTGCTGCGGGTGTCGCCGGACCTGGAGTGGCACGTCGCCTGCCTCAAGTGCGCCGAGTGCGGGCAGCCCCTGGACGAGACCTGCACATGCTTCCTGCGCGACGGCAAGGCCTACTGCAAACGGGATTACAGCAGGTGACCCCGAATGTGCCGGCGCTCGTTAGAAAAAAAATAACCTAGACCCGAAAAAGCACAAAAGCCCCTTAAACTCCCCGAATTTCCCCCAACGAAAGCCCGACTCTGGGCCGCTGCCCGGCCCCGCGGCACGGCCTGGAGCCGCCCCGATGGCGCGGCCGCGGGCCCTGACGGCGCGTCGCGTCCCCGCAGGCTCTTCGGCATCAAGTGCGCCCAGTGCCGGGCGGCGTTCAGCAGCAGCGACCTGGTGATGCGCGCCCGCGACCACGTCTACCACCTGGAGTGCTTCCGCTGCGCCGCCTGCGGCCGCCAGCTCCTGCCCGGCGACCAGTTCTGCCTGCGGGAGCGCGACCTGCTCTGCCGCGCCGACCACGGGCCGCCCCCCGACGGCGCCGCCGCCCGCGGACCGCGCAGCCCCGCGCTGCCGCCGGCCGCCGCCGCGCACCTCGCAGGTACCGGCTCCCCGGCGGGGCGGGCGGCGGGGCGGGGAGGGTGTCGGGAGGGCTGCGGCGGGCGAGCGGGCGGCGGCGCTGACGGTGCGCGCCCTCCCCGCCCGTCGCAGAGCCGGTGCCCGGGCGGCCGCCCGCCCCGCGGCCGCCGGCGCACAAGGCGGCGGAGAAGACCACCCGCGTGCGGACGGTGCTGAACGAGAAGCAGCTGCACACGCTGCGGACCTGCTACGCCGCCAACCCGCGCCCCGACGCCCTGATGAAGGAGCAGCTCGTGGAAATGACGGGGCTCAGTCCCCGCGTCATCCGCGTCTGGTTCCAGAACAAGCGCTGCAAGGACAAGAAAAAGTCCATTCTCATGAAGCAGCTCCAGCAGCAGCAGCACAGCGACAAGACGGTGAGCGCCCGTCCTCCCCGGCGGGGAGGGAGATGTGGGTGGGGGGCTCGGGCGGCAGTCGCGCTGAATCCCCGTGTGCCCGCAGAGCCTGCAGGGCCTCACCGGGACTCCGCTCGTGGCCGGCAGCCCCATCCGCCACGAGAGCGCCGTGCAGGGCACCGCCGTGGAGGTCCAGACCTACCAGCCGCCCTGGAAGGCGCTCAGCGAGTTCGCCCTGCAGAGCGACCTGGAGCAGCCCGCCGCCTTCCAGCAGCTGGTGAGCCGCGCCGGGCCGTCCGTGGGACGGCAGGGGACGGGCAGATGCCGGCCCGCCGGGCCCGGCTGCTGAGGGAGGGGGACGGGGCAGGGGGCGACCGCGCCAAACCCTCACCGCCGCTGCTCCCCCAGGTCTCCTTCTCCGAGTCCGGCTCCTTGGGCACCTCCTCCGGCAGCGACGTGACCTCGCTGTCCTCCCAGCTCCCCGACACCCCCAACAGCATGGTACCCAGCCCGGCCGAGACGTGAAGCGGCCGGTCCGCCCCGCCGCGGGACCTCCGCATGCCTGCGCTCCCTGCATGAGACACCCGGCCCCGGGCCGCTCCCAGAGCGCCGGACAAACGCCTTTGTTTTTTAATTATTCTTATTTAAAAACAAACAAAAAATATGTTACTGTCGGCCAAAAAAGCACCGGGATCCTCGCTGCCTTCACCAGACCGGAGAGAGAGCCCCCGCCCTGGTTTTTTTCGTGGTTTTGGTTTGGTTTTTTTTCTGCCCTGCGGATTTCGGTGTTTCTTTTCCCCAAAGAAAATCGGATTTCCCCGCCGAAGCCCGGCACAGTGACAGGCTTCCTCGCCCGCTATTTGAGCTGGGGACGGTTTTTCTTTCCTTTTTGAAAGGGAAAAATAAATAGTAAAAACAAAATCTACAAAATGGGGAGAGACTCCTCCGGCGTGCGGCCGCGGAGCTGGCCTGGACCTTCCTCCGCGGAGCCGCGCCGTCCAGCCTCATCTCACACCGATGCCTCACTCGGGCCACGCTGCCCGGACCCCCACGATCGCTGGAAAAAAGGGACACGGGAACGAGACTTTTTAACGGGAAAACCAGTACTAATAATGTTAAGTTATCAATGGACGAAGGACGGATTGTTTGCGCCTTTAACGATCAAAAGTAAGTTATTGTTATTTATTGTCAGAGTCAGCGGTTGAATAGTGGGATTAAATATTTTGGACTTAATAAAAAAAAAAAAAAGAAAACAAAAATGGTTTTAAACGAAAAGACCAAAACGAACTAAAAAAAGTCCCGTAAGGGTGGCGAAAGGGCACCCCAGGTGCCGAGCGGCGCTGCCATACGGATCGGGAGCGGAACAGAGCGGGTCGGGACGGGCACAGCCCCGGCTTCTCCCGCACGGCCTCACCGCACGGCGCTAATCGGCTTTCAGAACCGGGGCCGCTTATTTATAGCCGGGGAGGCGGAGCGCAGGTTTCCCTTTCGGAGTAGCCCCCAGGCTCGCCCGGCAGTGCCCGCACCTGCCGCGGTGCGGGGCCGCCTCGCCTCCTCCCGGGGGTGGCGGGGCTGGGCGGCGGGGCTCCCCCGGGGCGGCGAGGCGAGCCCTACATTCAGCTTCTCCATCCCCCCGTCCAGACCCAGGCGGCGACTCCTTATCTGCCTCTGGCATCACCTGGGAGCGCGGCAGGGCCGCTCCAGCTCCCGCGCCCTCCCCCTTACCCGCGCGGGACCGCTCAGGGCCAGCTCCCCGTGGGACCGCAGGCCCGGCCAAGCTCAAGCCACGGCGAGCCGCTCCCTTACCCTACCCCCGGGCAGCGGGGCGAGAGCCGGGCCCCTACCGGAGCCCTCCGGGCTGCAGGGTATGGGCAGCGCTGCGCCGCGACGGCTCCACCACCCCGACAGACTGCGCAGCGAGTACAGGGACCGGGCTCCCAAGGCGAGCTGCCCTCGCGAGGCACGGAGCGGCGCGGGCTGCGGGCCCGCCTCAGCCCGGGGCTGCTCTGCACCGCCGGGACGAGCTGTCCCGGCTGGGGACAGGTGGGGATGGGCATCCTGCCGCCCTCCCAGCCCCGCCGCGAGGCCCCCGCCGTTACCTGGTTCCGTCTGGGTCGTGCTGGAACTCGGCGCGTTCTCTCGGGGCCGGGCTGGAGCTCGGCGTGTGGCTCGCCTCAGGCCCGCGTCGGGCCGGGCCGGGCCGGGCAGCTACGGGCGGCGCTGGGGCCGCCGAGAAGGGACCGTTCCGCTGCCGGTGGCGATCACGGTGCTGGTCCTCGC
Source organism: Zonotrichia leucophrys gambelii (assembly GCF_028769735.1). Taxonomy (NCBI): domain Eukaryota; kingdom Metazoa; phylum Chordata; class Aves; order Passeriformes; family Passerellidae; genus Zonotrichia; species Zonotrichia leucophrys. The sequence continues at coordinate 4,535,760 of NC_088180.1, read as the reverse complement.
TCGGGCACCGGTCTCGGTCCCCGTCCTGCCCGGGCCGAGCTGCCGGTGCCCGCGGGCCGGGATCGGCACAGCGCAGGGCAGGGCCGGGCCGCCGCGCGCCCCCTCAGCGCCGCCGCGCGCGGGAGCGGCCCCGGGCGGAGGCGGCGCGCGGAGCCCCCGCGCGCACGGAGCCGTGAGGGCTCCGCGGGCCCCGCTCGATCCGAGCGAGGCGTTAAAAATGCATGAGCTCTAAAATATCTGTCCTAGGTGACGTATCCCCAATCACCCAAAAAATTATAAGCAAACTTTCCCCGCGGCCAGATCTGACGAATTACTTTGATTTGATTCCGATTGACTCTTGATTACTGAGAAAAAAATCTTATGAGGGTTTTTTTCTCTCTTTCTGAACCGTGTTGCTTATGGTAACTCAAACATACTGATGATTTTAACACAGGAATCACACAAGACAGAATAAGTTATTTTATTACAAGATATATAGAACATATTTTCTCTATTTGCAACCTTATTTCAGCAGTTCTGCAGTGCAAGTCCCACCACAGGGCAGAAAACACCAAAATCATGACATTGGATACAAGAACGAAATAAACTCAAATTATCAAAATTACAAAACAGAACCTGGAAGTATCTACAGTACTTATATAAATAGTGCAAATTATATATCTATAGGATAAGTATTTAGAGTATCAAAACCATTTTGGAACAGCGTTTTCAAGAAGGTAGTCAGCAGGAACTGGTCAGTGTGACGATGTTAGGGATTTAAAAGCTAAATACAACTCTTATTTTTTCAAGAAGAACTGTCGAGCTTCTTCCCAGGACTGCCGGGGGAATCTGTTGGAGAGCTCAAGATAATCTTGAGAACTGAAAAATTTTTCTGTTGAAGACAGAACATAAAATTACCAAGTTATTCCCTCTTAAGATAAGAACGCAGTAAAACAAGAATAATGAATGTGCAGCCAATTTGGGTGATTTACTCCCCTCCCCCTATCCAAATCTCCTCAGACCGTGGGGTGACACTTCTGTGGAGCTCAGGGCATCTACGCTTGGCTCTAATGAGTAAAGGCTTCCATGTGTTGGCTGCTCAGGCTCTCTGCCCTGTGCAGAGAACATTTTACATCTTTGCACACTTCATGTTCTCGGGCACACCACTCAGCCTCGTTATACTCTGGGCAGCCTCAGTGGCATTTTCTGCTCAGCAGTTTCTTTTTTTTACTACAAAGGGCTGCAGAAGAGTTGTGTTCCTGACTCCCCAGAGCTCAGAGCACAAGCACAAATGCAGCTTTCACTCCTGAGAGTGTGCAGTGACGTGGACAGGACTTCACTGTGCCAGGTTGGAGGGTCTGACCCTCCACGCAGCACCCAACTGCGAAGTTTGTGCTTTCAGGTTTTATTCTCATCAGTGTTAGTATTCCCATTGTTTTGGGGGACACAATCCTTCACATTCAAGTGATATAAGAGATAAAAATAATCCTGCCTACACTATTATTAACTTAACATTTTTGCAACTGGGGAATGTTTAGAAATTGCATTCAAATGTTACCACATTTTTGTTTAAAAGTTCCTCCAGTTTGAATAGCAAAAATAAAAAGCAAGTTTTCCACTTGGATTTTAGATGTTTCTTGAGAAGAATCTCATGGAAATACAATCCTGGAAAGTTGGTGCTGCAGACACTGCATGAGTCTGCTTCAGACTGAGATGTCTGATGTTGACAGTAAAAATGTCCATAAAGTTACTTTCATTTTATAATTTATTTTTAAACAAAAACTTGACGCTTTAGACCTAGAACCACTCACCTCCTAGCAAATGCTGAGGAAATGGTGGTGGATTTCCGCTTATGAGGGAGAAATGACCGTCCAAGCGTTGCATTTTATGCACAATTTCGAGACCAGATGCTGATCAACACTTGAATTTCAGATGTGTTTAGCAAGTAACAGCCATCTCAGCTGAGAATCTTTCAAATGTTTAGCCTAGAAAGGTTGACTGCATTTAAAATAATATTTATAATAACTGAGGAGGGAAAAAAAATCCCGACTCTTCTGCAAACTGACAGACTTTAAAGGACAATTACAGGACAGTATTTTAGAGATTTTTGGCTCCCTGAGTGTATTGGCATGGCTGTGTAGCTTCTGCAACCTAAAGCTTTTGAAGGCAGCCTTTGTGTCAGCTAATTAAATATGTGCAGGTACAGTATCACATTTAAGACACAACACCACAGAGCATTGAATAAAGATTAACAGCCTGAATCCCGGACAGAGGAGCAGTGGGCTGGAACACACGGATGTGCAGGTCAGGATGTGAGGCAGGGAGCCCACCCCAAACTGTACATTTACTGTATTCCTTCTCAGCCACACCCATTCAAGGAACTTAAATCACAGTACTACACATTTTGCTACCCAGTTGTTACTCTGTTACACTGCAGGGAACGTACCCCTCTGCTGAGATAACTGATTTTCCATTTGGCCTGAGCTCTGTGCAAAATCCTGTGGGGGAAAACAAACAAAAAAAGACATCAGGTTTTCAGATCTTACATCTGAGGAATTAAAACAACATTCAAAAGTCTTCACAGTCATTCAAAAATACTAATACTTCATGTAATCTGTAAATTAACAAAGTCTGGCTTGTTTTCTACATATCATAACACAGTACTATCAGCATTTAAATTCTGTAATTTACAGTGGATTTTTACACATTTATTTATATCTGTTTTCAAAAAATATATTTTTTAGTGAATGTCTTCTTGGGAAATAGTTATTATTATGATTTTTATTTAGCCATTTAACCATAGCAATGTTTCTGTAAAACAAATGGTGTTTCAGACTTTTGCTCCCGACTCCAAATACACTCTTACAAAATTCATGACTGATCCCAATTTCAATGGCTGTGCTTCCCAGCAACCTGGGAGCCTGAGGTGCTGATCTCCTGGGAGAAGGTGGAGTTGCTGCCCAGCGCTGCTGGCCCTGGCAGCCAGCTGTGCCCCCAGCTGTGCCCCCAGCACTGAGCACTGTGTGATCCCGCTGCTGTGGGGTGTTGGGGTGCAGCATTCTCGGAGCCAGCACGGACACCGACCTGGCCTGGAACCAGCCAGCTCCCCACTACAGATCCTGCCCTTTGCTGCAGTCTCCACCCAGCAGAATACTGAAGAAGGGATTACCCGAGATAAGATACAGCACGGCAAATCGTGGATACTCCTGAATGTTTCTACTTATTCCTGCACATCTCCAAACAGAAGTAACAAAAATAAACAGGCTGATGCAAACTTCAGCTGATGGAAATAAATCTATCGGTAGGGAGAGCGCTGTAAAATGCAGAAATGCTCTTCCTTTGATTTTGGCTGCACATTTAACACACTGTATTTAAGTGTTATATTCGTACACACCACCAAACTTTTACGCAAACAGGATTTCTTTTGGCGTTCCCTGGCAAAGGAAGAATCTCATTTTCTAGTCACAGGCCAACATTTAACAGTCTTTCCCAAACCTTCTACCGAAGCAAATGAGAGATTTGCTTGACAAACAGCAGCGAGTTGAAATAGAAGCAGAGCAGTGAGTCCCTCCTGCGTGCGCGGGATCTCTGCATTCCTTGGGTGCTGCCAGCACCGCGCTCCGTGTGTGCGGGTGCAACATCGGGACTGCACTTTAAAACGGGCAAAATACAGAAGGACCACCGAAGCCAGCAGTGCCAGGACACTTCACAGCTCTTCCATATTTTAACAGAACACCTTTTTTTAAAAGCCTGCAGGCATAGTACACGAACTTGCCACCTGGGATATAACTAACTGGAAATCGTATTAGTAACGCTGACCCTTATAAATGTACTTACGTCTTACCGTAGCTACTGGGGATTTTAGTGCCATTCCATCTCTTACAGAACAGAAATCAACGTAAACAACCTTAATTATTCATATAGGGAACATTCTCCTCCACTCTCCTGTTTTTTAGCTGAAAAAACCCCAAACTAAACTTGCCGCACTTACTAATAATGCTTAAATTATATTTTTCAGTTTCACTATAAGAAAGCCACAGAAGATGAATTATAGTTGTGTAATTAACCAGGAGTTCATTACTATATGGCAAATGTTTTTATTTCAAAGTTCCAAACTTCTTTTAAAAAAACTGCTGTGCAATTATTTTAGTATTAAAAGGATAAAAAGTAGCTGCACTCATAAGTTTGATGTTATGCAAAGACTTTTAGTAAATATTTAGTTCTTGTACTTTCTCTCTGAAACGTATGTAGCCTATTATTGGACTAGCTGTAAAGCATTAGAAAAAGGACTTTGATTAAAATTTCTTTATCAACAGCAGTAACTTTCAGGTGACTGATACAGGGTTACAGACTCCCAAGAGAGTATTATTTTTAACAGTACCATGTTTATGAAAACCGCATTTATTCACTGGAAACAGTCAAAAAAATGCTTGAAAACCATGAGGCAGGCAAAAAAATCTGATGGATAAAACAATATATAAATTTAAACAAAGGGAAGAAAAACAATGCAAATCTTTATTCAAAACAGTATTTGTAATGACTTTGGTGGCTTACTGTCAAAAATAAAGATTGCAAGATTAGACTGGTAACATATGTCTTGTGTATTTTCTGCAGAAAATGCATACACTTACCCAGCTCTCTGTAAATCTATGGTACACAGTATACAACTGTACATTTATATGTAAACACATTAATATACTGATTTCAGATATGCTATATAGGCAAGAATTCTTTTAAAAATAAATATTTTAAGATCTACATCACATCTTCCCAGTACATCCAGAAACTTGGATGCAAACTGGATTCTGCACGAACAGTGAGAACCTGAACTACTCAGTAACCTTTCAGTGTGATCAAATGCCTCAAGTACAGGCATCATCTGTGGTTTGAGAAGAGCTGCAGAGAGTCTGGAAGCACTTCAGTGCTGTTTGCTTGTCCTAGTGCAGTGAAGATCCCCACCCTGAGAGCAAAGGCGAGCCCAGCCGTACCTGGATGAAGGTGGCCAGTAAAACACAGCTCATCTCCTGCTCCAGGATGATCTTGTTCTGAGGGTTATTGTAACACGCAGCTATGAGTGAAGGGAAGAGCACTTTGATTAAACGAGGATCACTGAAATACTGGAAAGGCAACTGGCAGAGCTTCTGCAGCACCGTGGGGTGACGGCCAGACTGTACAATGATCTGAAAATACAAACAGAACAAAATTCAACCACGTGATCTATCTGTTCTTCTCTTCCTCTTAACCACCAAGGGTGCTGAAGTCATGCTAAAAAAATGAGCACGGATGAGGAGTAAGTACTAAAAATAAAGCCCATAACATTTACTTCAAATAACTTCTGTTTCAGTGTGCAAGTACTATTTTTATTGCGGAGTAATACAAAAAATACAAAGCTCTGAAAGTTCTTTTTTTTGTACCACCCAAAAAGACAGCAAATAAACAAGGGATTAATTTACAGATTACAGTAAAATCGATCATTTAATACCTTAATTCAAAAGACAAAGAATTACAGCTCAGGGACTATTCCAAGGTAGAGCTATGAAAGACAAAACGCCGACCCATGCCATTTGAACGCACTAAACACAGGGAAAGAAAAATCCAGGATTTTAAAAACCCTCCCAAAGCCTGACCATCCTTCCTGGGGCTGGCAATTCGAGAGGACTGTGTTTCAGGGGAGATGTCTGCCACGAATTCTCAGGCACCAAAAAGAAAAGGGGATTGTGAGCTGCCCAGCGAGGAGTTTCTGTAAGGAGAGACTCAGAGAGATCCTCCCATCTGCGCTCCTTATCTCGGTTTCTATCAGTGCCATTGGCTCTAAAAGGAGAATTGTTTAGATAAATGGGACTGTTGTCATGAAGAAGGCTAAGTTTACAACTGTATACATCTGAAGAAATAAGGCAATGCTATCACTGGTCTCCTACAAAGGAACCTTTCCATTTCACTTGATATTCTTATAAAATCCTTGCCATAAACTAAAAAATGCCCAAATCGGATCTGTTTCAAGTAACCTTGATTAGACAATTACAATATGAAAGAGCTGTTTGACCCAAAGTTGGCTTTTCAGCATAGGAGGAAGCTCCTATAAGGCTGGAACACTGTAAAACTGAGGGTCATGACTGTAAATTGTACTTGGAAAAACACAATTTTACAGGTACACACCCAGACAAGACTGCATTCAAATTAAAACCAGAAGGACAGAAAGAAGCAGTTGAGACTACAGGAACATAAATTACCGGGATTTACAAGTTTTCAAAGCACTTTTAACAATACCTTCAGAGCACACACTAAGTTGATAATGCAGTTCAGTTTAAAAACAAGATGAACAAAATAATAGTTTGCATTTTTTTTCAGTTCGCCAGTGAAAAAAGACATTGAAAAACCTTTCAAAATACTGGTAGTGATGTCTTAATGCCCTTAAAGAAAGGAGCAATTTTTAAACGACAGCCAAAAAAGTGACAATTAAGCACACATTCAGACATTGTTTTGAGGAAAATATCACTGAAGCATTTGGATGATTCTAAACTCTCAGCTCCCGCCCTGCAAGCAAGAGGTGCCCCCAAGTTTGGGAGTACTGCTGAAATTTTAAATTACCCAGAGTGGCTATTATATTGTTCTATTTTTCTGTGGTAAATTCTATAATCAGAAAAGTATTTAAAGTCAATCATAATTAGTACTAAAATAACTACAATTGGCATTTCTGATCCAGGACAGAACAACAGAACTCTTGATTTCTTTTTCATGGCCACCATACCCTTGATGAATAGGCAGAGGAAAAGAAGTTTTTGGGACTTTTTATTTTTGATTTCACAGTTCACTTCCTTTACCTGTCCTAAAAACGCCATGGATAGTTAGTGAAGTCCTGCCACACTCACAGTGCAGATACCCAAATAGCTTCCACGGGATTATTATTTAATTTTCTTTTTATTTTTAACAGCTTTACTACTATGATGTTATCAACATTAAAGATAGGAAGGGATATAGAGGGGTTGCTGGCTGTTTTAATCTGGTATTTATCACATGTGGAATCAATTTAATGATTTCAGCTCATTGTACTAATGCAGCTACTAAACCTGATACACTATATTATGTACTCTGAAGAAAAAAACCATGAGTCACCCCTTACTGGAAAAAAAGCCAATCAAATAAACCTGCAGCAGAGCACACACTCCTTGCTTCACTGTCAATGGGTGGAGGAAGTGAAGGCCAGCACTTGACTTAGATGAACATCAAAGAAAACAAATGCAAACTTCACACTTCTCTTCCTTGATTTTTTTTTTTTTTTATTTGGAATAGTCACTTGGCTTAACATTCCTGGGGACTTTTGCAGGCCTGAAATATGGAATGCTCATCTTATAACCTTCTCTCATACAAGAAATAGAAGCTCCTTACTGAAATGCAGCTTGCCTCTCCTCCTGCCACAGACTGGGATCCAGATGCATTTACCTAGAATTAGCTTTTCTTGTTGCTCTCTCTCTAGCCTGCAAATCAGATATGCCTGTCAAATGTAACAAGATCCTAATTAAATCACTGCATTTCTGTACAACCAAGCATTTAAGCACCTGCTTAACTTCAGCTATGTGCCTATGTTGCATTAATATTTCCTTGTGGTTTTCTTTTTCTGAACTGAGACCTATCAAATTAGTCCAAGCTACTACAATTATTTTTTTTAAATCAGAGCAGGAAACTCACATTAATGTTTTCTGTATTTCCTTTTAAAACCTTGCTTATTTTAAAAACTTACTGGTTATTATATAATAATAAATCTGTATATAATACAACTTTATTGGTTTTGTCTGTGCTTAGCTGGAATAAATCCCAGCTTAGTTTATCTTATTTATGGCCCAACATGTACCAACTGCTGGAACAATCCTGTGAAGACCCAAACAACACACAGGTAGGAGACACAGCAAATAGGTTTGAAATGCCATTTCATGAATGAAGGGAATTTTTGTTCCACCAGTCAAACTCCAGGCCCTGGTCCATCCTGGAGGTGGAGCCCCTGTTACAGAGTAGGTGAGAATTGAGGTTCAGCACAGCAGAAAGCACTGGCCACCACTGCTCTCAGTGTGAAAGGCTGCTGAGGAGAGACTGGAGCACCTCAGATCCTCACTTGCAGGACTGCAGCCCTGCCTGGTGGGTGTCTGTCTGCACGTCCAGCTCTCCCACACCACGCAGGCCGCACCCACAGCCAACTGTCCAGCACCATGAGTGATGTGGTGACCTGTGGGAACTTCCCACTGAGCAACACCTTGCAGGGCTGCCTATCAGTTATTTTCTGTCACTCCCACCACTTTATAGCCCTCTGCAGGTCCTGCTAATTGGCTTAATCTCCAATAGCCAGCGGGTCAGGCTCTCTCCCCTGCCCTAGCAGCAATCCCTGCTCCCGTGTGACTCTGGGAAATGCACTCTGCTCTCACAAGTGCAATCATCATCCCCCTCCACTGCACTGGTATTTCTGAAGTTTATCACTTAGAAAAGCATGATTCATGATTTCTGAAGTCTCTAGATGGAATCCATGTTTTCCTCACGTTTACTCGGGCCAATATTCACTGTAAAGTGTATTGCTTGGCCATTTGCTGCACTTCTCACTGTGAAAGCCTGAAGCAGTATAAAAGTCAGTCTTTCAAAACAGACTCCAATGACAAAAGCCAGCAATATGCCACACAGCACTTGAGCAATAAAATAGGACAATCAATCAAAAAAATTAAAAGCTCCATGTGCTATGGAACAGTAATAAAGTAGTGAGGGGAACTCATCATTCTCAGGGAGATAAGGCTTCCCCTGTCACTCAGGTAGGGTCTGGCTCCAGACCTGATGTGGAAGGAAGGATATTCCAGAAGGGCATTCCATCCTGGACACTCACTCCTTCCCAGTATGTCCCCCAGGACAGCAGCCTGGCACTGCTGCCACAGCTTCCTGGCACCTTGCAGAGGGGAACTTCCCAGGACTGGATGCCTTTGCTGAGGAGCTAACAGACCATAGGAATCCAAAAAACTTGGGCACGATTTTCTTCTGGGTAGCAAAGGGAAATGCTGCAGCTCATTTCATTTTTCAGTCAGCTCCAAGGGCCCCAGAATTAATGTTCTGATGCTGCTGCAGGAATGAAAATCATAAAAGTGCAGCTCCTTTCCTTCCTTGCAGGGAGACAATGAGTAGCACACATAGGGACAACCTTTGCCCAATAATTAGCAAAGGAAAGATGTTTTGCTGAGCACCTCCTAATTCTATTTATATACTGCAAATATATATTTGTTCTTCACTTCACCTTTCTCTGTATTTCTTTTATCAGTGAAAACTACCATTACTTTAAAATGCATATGTATGTATTTTTGTCAAAGGAGGGTAATAAAATCCTCATACCTAACAGGATCCAGAACTTTGGAATGGTACAGCAATGACACAGAATGCCTCAGCAGCTACAAGTCAAATCAGATGTAAAATCTTACCAATTCAACATTAATTTTACAGAAAACTAAAATAAGAATCCTCTTGTCTTTGAAACTAGATTTTCATAATCAGGTAGCTGAGTGTACAAACAGGATTTTCATCAACAAAACTAAAATGCCATTTAGAAAGTTGAAGAATGTCTGTATGTAAAATACTGAACAAATATTAGTTCCATTGAAGTGAATTGATAATTCATAGATTCATATCATTCATATATTCCTATCTTCTGAATAGACATGTAATGGAGATTCATGCTAGTAATTTGTCAAGAACTAACAGTTCAATTAAACTGCCCTGTGAAGATTTATTATGGAGTAGCATTTTTGGGGACAATCTGAGTTTCTTTTTCCAAGTTGTAACTGCATTCAAAAAAGAGGAACTAACTGAACATAAAACTCTGCTTGCAATCTTCCAAAGATTTAAAGAAGATTATGATCCCAGATTGTTTTCCACTGGTTCTATGTGTGTATGTTAAATATTATCAGAAATTCTACTACAAATAAAAAATAAAGGGTTCAGTGTCAGACCAAGAACTTTTTCACCAGTTGTGTACCACACAAGCTTAGCCCAGGATTACTGCAGACTGGAAGTGCTGATTTTTAGAGCAATATTTAGTCTAGTTCTACTGGTGGATTTAGGTTTTCTTGCTTCACTTGGACATTTGCAGCTCTGTAAAAACATCATTCATTTGAGTTATTTCTGTCAATATATACAATAAACCCACCAGAATGATCTTTTAAAGAAGCTAATTAATTTTGCAGTCAGGTAGAAGAGTAAGCCAGCAGCAAACTTTTTTGTTTGTGGATGGGCAAAACAAAGAACTGAAATGCTTCACTTTGGGAAGAAAGTTTGGGAGCAAAGGCACAGCTGGCAGCAGTGGCACTGCTGGGGCACATGGCAGCCACAGGGGCATGGCCAAGGCAAGAGGAGACAACAGCCAGCAGCTGTGCTGCCATCTGAGGCCTGGCAGTGCCTCCCAGCACCATTCCCAGCCAGGCCATGGGAACCATGCCTGCCTTCTGCTAAGGAACCCATCAGCTCCTTACATCCAAACAGGAAGGGGAAAATGGGCAGCAGAGAAAGGAAAAAGATTGCCAAGGAGAGAACTGAAAAAATCTGTAGGCACAAACCCAAATGTGGAGTTTTGAACAAAACCTTACAAGCCATCCAAGTGCCCTGCTCTTGTGTGACTGACTCTGCCTGAAAATGCCACGGTCTTCGTAGTCTACAGTCAGGCTGATGGGTTTTGTGAGTTTTGACCAAATATTAGGAGTTGTAGCTCTTTTCTAAAGTGGAAACTGAGACAAAGTTCTCCTAATGTGGATACAGGAACAAGCAGCTGGAAAGTTCAGAACTTCCTGAAGCAAAACCTTCTTTGGCTCTTGCAGACCAACCTGGCAGTGACATGGGGTGTTCCACAGGTACTGAGAAACAAATACAGTGCTTATTAGCAGGAGCTGAATTCACTTGCTAGAAAAACATCCTTCCCAACAGAATTTCCTTTCATTTTTATGAAACCAAGCATTAAAATGTGCCTTTTACTTTCTGTGCTCTTCTGCTCTAATGTGGTTCACGTTCAGATGCAATTTTCTTAGAACAGCTCAGTTTAAAAAGTGAATGGTTCTCTGAGGGGCACTCCCTGCCTTCTCTGCTATCTCAGATGACCTGTGCTGCCAAACTTCAACATGGCCATGATAAACATTAGCATCTTAAAATGGTGCTTGCTATGGGAATCACTAATGCTTCTTATCCATGGATTTTTCATTTATATAAATGCCAATTCTAATTTGTACTAACAAGCAGTAACTTCATTGAACAGGAACTGTGCATCTAATTCCTGTAACAGTATTCCATCAAACAGTTAAATCCCTTTGTTTGATGTTAGGTTATTTACAACTTTGTAAAAGAAATAAGTCTTTATATTAGTAGTACAGAGTTTCTCTTCAAAGTCAGATCTGCATTATTTCTTTGCTTCTATATAAACAGATCTCATACTGCTAGTATTTAATCAGCAGAATATGTCACCACTTAGGCTCTTCTTCTGTTTTAAGGTCAAGCTCTTTTCTTTCCATTTTGCAAACTCCACTATTGGCAAAGCTCTGAGCAAAGAATGTTCTAAATTCCTCCTGGCATTTCTCAGGAATCAGAGCACCATTTCCATGCAAAAAGAAAGTTCCAGAATGCTACAGTGAAATTTAAAAATAAGAATTTTGTCTATTTGAAAAATTCCAGTGTTTATTTTCTTAGTGTCACATGTAAGCCTTCAGAGAGAAGATAAGAGTGGTTCAGGAATAACATCAGACTTCCTACAATGCACATTCTAAGCATTGTCCTTTTAGAGCTCTATGGTTTAAGCAGATTCAAGGGTGCTCTGTGTGTACCTCACAGAAAAAAACTGTTGCATCAGTTTTTGTGTAACCATCCTAAGACATACGAACATTTAAGATAGGACAAGGGCCAACCACCAGGACAATGATGCACTGAAAATGTAAAAATGTTTATCAAAAGTGATGCTAGTGGAAAATCTAACAAAAGGTCATTATACAAAGCTTTTGAAAAAATGCAGCCCAAAATGACAACTAACAAGTCCCCTTAGTTATAACACAACAAACGAAGTATATATAAGATTAAATTCAACAACAAATAAATAACATTAAACAAATATTGTAAAATATAAACTTCATTACAATGTGATGAAAGGAAAATGGAAGCAATTCTAATATGCATTGAGCTTACTTGTAAATGTAATACTTGTCCAAGCTGCAGGAGAAAATAGTAATCTAATATCTGACCAAGGAGAAGGTACTAAGGAAAAGCTTAACTGCTGGAGTGATAGCATTTTAGCATTTATTAACATAAAAATAAATATTTAAGTGTGAGGTTGTTCTCACACTTCATGTTAATGATATACTTAAGGATCCTGTTAAACCAAAGGGTATCACTGCTTTCTAGAAAATTCTAAGCTTCATTGTTTCCACAATAATGTACCAGAAGATTCGTATGTTTAAGTGTTGGCCTAATAATTTTTAATCAGAAAGTATTATTATGGATCCCATGTATGAGAAATACCTATCTTCTGTCAGATAAAATTAAAAACCCATCATGACACATCTCAGATCCTCAGGGGTTATTCTGAGCCCTGAAGTGATCAAAATTAGCCTTTGTAGCCCTGCACTGTTTTTGAAGAATCATCTCCACACTCAGATAACATCCCCAGCTTCCATGATGAACCCCTTTAACCTCAGGTTGCTGCTTTGGGCACAACTCTGCAGTCATTTACTGTGAATGAAATCCAACTGATCTGAATAAAGATGATTTAAAGGGTAGAGAAGAAACAGGACCAGTCAACAGAAGTTCAGGCAAACTGTTGGCTGAGGTTTCTGCCAGCACCCTTGGAAACAGCCAGTTTGGGTCAAAATCCCCAGAAGGTGCGAATAATTCCAACATTACAAGCTAAAACACATAAAATCTTCTTGTGTGTCTCAGAGCATTTTCTCTCTTCAAAAGCAAATATTTCCTGTCACACTATGGAACTCTAGTCACAAGTAAGCTATATAGTCTTGGAATTATTATTCCTAGCACGTTTTGTCTTATGGTTTCCACAAGAAATGTAAAGGGTTTGTCAAAGCACCCAATCATCAACTAAAAAGCTTGTGAAACACTGAGCCACTGGACATATTACAGAGCTGTCTGAGACAAAGCTTCAAAGAGAGAGCAAGAAAATGTGCTTTTCTGCCACGAAAAACGAGCTCCAATTTACCCTTTACTAAGGGGAGAGGAAGACGAGCAACATTTTCCATAGTACTCCATTAATGCATTTTGTTCTTTATGTTTCAGTATCGCTTCAAACAAGTGTGACTGGAGCTGAACACGACCCAAGGGGCTGGGGAGACTCCTCGGGGGCTCTCTAGGCTGCCAGCCTGGAGCAGCATCCGAGGAAGAGCTGTCAGCTCCGGGACACAGAGCAGCCGCTGCCTCGCCATGGGGCCGCGACAGCCGAGACTTTATGAGAGAGGCACAGGGAGTTCCCTCACACATCAGGCGAGACAGACAATAGCTCGCAAGGCTGATTAAAGATCTGCAGGCTTTAGACTCTAATGTTTAAAGCGTCCGTGTGAAAAGCGGTTCCCGAGCAAGGGCAGGGCGAGCGCCGCGCTGGGCGGGAGCGGCAGCGGGAGTTGCGCAAGCTCTGCCCCCGTCCGAGCCCAGCTCCGAGCGGGAACGAACCGCGGGCGCAGCAGCACTGCGCCAAACTCCGCGGTGCTCTCCCGATGGGGACCAAGTTCCACCGGGGGTTAAGCTGAGACCACCAAACTCCTTTTCTCCTGACCCAGGAGTAAGATTAGAACGCGGCTCCGCGGGGGCAGCAGCAGCAGCTCCCTCTCTTTAAGCCTCAGTTAGGGACTGTATTTGAAGGCTGTTGAAATTACTGGCTTTTATGACATCGAGAGATAAGTTTATCCTTCCGTGTTTACAGTTTGAGAGGAAGACAGTAAGATAAATCCAAATGCATTAATTTCTCACACTAATTCCTATACACTCTCTCTTTTCCTCCCGATAGGAATGAGCCAGTCATCATGAACTGAAACTAAATACACTTTACTTCATGCTAAGTCTTTGCTCATATTAAATTACCTTCCCCACCTCCTCTCAAAAACCCCCAAAAATCCAGGATGTATTTTGGAATGTCAGAAATACAATTAGGATGTGACACATGAAATGTGCAGTCCCAAATGCTTCTGACATACTTGATTTGCTTTGTCATAGATCATTCTTTAAAAGAAAAAGTTCATCAGGAAGCTCAAACAACAACAAAGGTGTCTGACAAATTACCTAAAAGGCATCCCCACTTTTGCCTGACTGCTCAGACAGGAATGCCATGTCTCCTGAAGACATTGGTTCACTTAAGTGAATTTATGTGGCTGAGGATGTAAGGCTGTGAGAGCCAAGGCATACATTACAGAGCTGCCTTAATGTACTCAGCTCTAACTCGGGCACTTTAATCCTCAGGGGATTTCTGTTCACAAGCTCAAGTGCTTCTAAATGTGAGTCAAGACTACAACTTCACATGAATCACTCACTTGCCAAAATCAGCTATTCCACAAAATTTACCAGGTATTTCTTGTTCAAACCTATAAAGCTTTAAAACATCAGGGTGTGGGGCTTTTAAAAGAAGTTTTAACGAAAAACCCATAACCTCAACATGAAATCAATACTCCTACAAATCCCTGTTTGAGAAGAAACTAACAAAATCAGAATTAAGTAAATTCAGATCTTATTTATTTACAGATAGGGATGTTAACTGCATGGTAACTACCAATTCCTGCCTCTTTGCTCTTTGGGCTGTATTTTCATCAAGTCCACCTACCAGATCAAAATTGTTCCAGTTCCTCCACACCCCCAAAAACAACATAAACTATGAAAGCTTAGTGATGGCCTCTAGTAAACAACCCATATGGAAACTCTACATATTTTTATAACTTGCAAGTTTTCCTGTTGACTTCTGATTTTCACAATTTTTCCATTTTAGAAGTATTTTTCTTCCTTCCCGCTAACACTAGAGAAAACCGGCCCCATCCTAAAACTCAATATGTACTACATCTGTAAAAAGCACAATATAATTTCTCTCCAGAAGGTCACTTTTAATCTTAAATCCCTTTGTAAGTGTCTCTTGCAGCCCAGTACTTGCAACCACAGCTAGGATGTCATACAGATAGATATTTGTGATACACACAGTGGGAAAAAAGCCCCTGCTACTTTATGATAAAAGAAGGACTTACCACACAGAAGAAATTAAAAGAAAATACGACCACAAGTCAATAATTTAACAAAAAATGGAAAATCATCTCGGGATGAAACCTTTACTGGGGACTAACTAGCACGCTTTGGGTGCCACCAGTGAGTACTAAATTTCAAGGTCCTTTCAGAGCTATGGCTACCACACAGTATTTCTATTTCTTTACACATTATATTTTTACCTGTGATACTGCTGTGTGATATTTAACATATTTAACATGGGAGAAATTCCCTCCCAAAATATCCTGTAATCTCACTGCTCCTTACTCCTTTACCTGGAGTCAGCTGGGATGCCTGAAACATGTTTTGCAACCAATTTTCCACACCTGTATAGCAAGGAGTGATTTCTAGCAGGTGACTGACACTATTAAATCTAATTTCATGTGCTTCTATTTTCAGCATATGGATCATTAGATATTAACATTTCAATTATTTATGAGTTTATAGTAACAGACCTTGTTATGGACACAAATGTCTGCAGACAGAGGGTTTGGACAGAGAAGTAAGCGAGACTTGCGCAGCTGGAAGATTCTGGGAATGAAATTCCTTCTTCAAGAACACATAGTGTGCATGTAAATTTTTGAAAAACTTCTGAGAGAACTTTTTACTTCTATCTACAAACCTATTTTTATAACAAAGTTCTGAAAAGCTGCACACACTTTTTCCTAACTCTTTCAGCAGAGATTTTATTTTGCAGTCTAGCAACTATATCTTCTAGAAACATCCAATTAATATCTTACAAACCCTTAAAGTTGGTAGGATTCTTCTAGAGCACTCTAAATACAGTGTGTACCAAAGAGTGGCAGAACAGAAGCTATTTTTATTTAAATAAAGGCATAGCAATGCAACTGCTTTTGAAGCCTATCAGCAAGATCCTGAGTCTGAGGATCTGATTTGTGAGGACTTTCCAGATGAAAAATATTCCCTAACTGCAATGAATATGGAAAGATTTCTATTCCCAATGCAGCAATGTGAAAGAAAGCAAATCATCTGTCATTCCTGTTAATTTAATTACAGGACCACATTCAATTATTCAATATAATATGCAAATAAGGCGAGTTGACAGCACATGATAATTATATTCATTATACTAATTAAATCAAACAATAAAAGGGAATAAAAATGTAATGAAATAGAAGGATAACTTAAATTAACAAGAATATTTTAATTAGAAACTGTAATTCTACAGTCTGATATAGCAGGGCTGGCTATTGAAAGATTGGACATTATTTTTATTACACAGTTTAGCCCTAATGTCCATCCTTGGTATCATGGGACCTGTTTTTGTATAGCAGCAGATTAAATGGTGGCCAGAACAAGAGAATCCCTTTTCCCTGCTGGTCCCTCCCGGGGAGCAGATGCCCAGGGAAGCTGTGAGCAGGGGCTGTCTGGCTCTGCAGTAAACAGAGCTCACGTGTGGATACAGAACAGACAGAGCAGCTCAGGCTCACCACTGGCTTTGCAGAGCTTCAAATATTAAAGAAACACTCCTTGCCTTCTGCAGTTTGCACTTCCATAACTGATTTATTTCTTCAGTGACAGCAGCTGCCCTGGAAAAGCTTTATGAATGTTAAAACAAAATAGGAACGAAGGAAGGGAATATTACTAATATATTATATGTGGGCAGAGTCAGCAAAATCGCAGCCTTTTTAAAATAAACAGAGCAAGCACTATCAAAACACTGAGGAATGTGTTCCTCAGGAATCCATTGTCCTCAGTGCTCCTGACAGAATCACTTGGGGCTGCCCAAAGCCAGGCGTGGTGCAAACACCAAGTGGGAGCCCAGGCAGAGCCTCCGGGTGGGACCCAGCAGGGGCTGGGGGAAATCTCAGGCTCCAAACTGCACAAGAGAAAAGCACTTTCCTTCTTCATCTGCTACTCAGCTAAAGACTTCTACAGACAGCGTAACAAATGAAGCCAAACCTGTGTTATATTAAATGACTGGCATATGATGCTCTTGGAAGATTTTGTTCTATGAATGTGAAATGTTTAGGAAATTGCCCTCTTATGATTTTGACTGCATAGTGGTAGTAGTTCACTTAAATCACAGTACTACTACAGAAGGTCAGTGCTGAGGTTGACGGGCTGTAAAATTTCTGTTTTACAAATCTATCTATTCTCCAAACTGGGGAACTGCTTCACTTTTTTTTTTTTTTCCCTTCTTCCAGTATGCTGCTTTGGATATTTATCTCTTGATGTGGATAGAAAAAGGAAAAACAAAAAGGGATGCTGAAAACTCCAAACAACTGTTTGTCCTTTTCTGTTTTGAGTACTGAAAGGAATGAAAACATACCTCCGTTTGTAATAAGAAATACAAATGTAGAGAGGAAAGGACTTTAAACTACAAACATTTCCAAACAAATGCACATTTGACTGCAAGAAGAACCTGAATCTGCCTTGAAATACATCACTTATGGACTCAGTTAAAGTTGATTCAAATACTAAATAGAGCTTTCTGGCTTTATAGAAATTTGTTTTCATAGCTCAAGTCTAGTGTATCTATTTTTATTACACTGTACTTGCCAGGACTTCAAGCCTACTATTTGAAAACTTTCACTGTGAGACCAATTTTTTATTTTTAGTAGGACTCCCGAGATGATCAACAACGGAAGAAAAAACTGGAAGCTCTTAACATAATAAAAAATTAAACCATAACTGAATGAATAGAAAGCACTTCCCTCTTCATGAAAAGCAGCCTGTCTAGTAGAAGTCACAACACAAAGAGCACCTTAAAATAATGACCATAAGCAAGTCATACTGCTTTGCCTGGTAGTAAAAGAAAAATTACTTCCTTTCACTAAAAACCCTTCTCAGTATTTTTCAAGTACCTGAGTGAGGAAAGCTTCAGTTTTTCAAAATGCTTTTTTAAACAAAAAAGCCAAACCCAAATGCCTCAGATAAAATCTTATTAAGGAGGAATATTAGAAATTACATTAAAAGTTAAGCATGTCATGACACGTGACATTGGTTCCCTCAAAGCAAAGCACCCTAAAAGAGAGCTTTTAGTGTACGAGAAGGACGGACACAGCATGGCTGTCTGCCTGAAACCCTAAACCTGACACTGAGGGCTGCAGAGGCCACCCTCAGCCCCAGCAGCACAAGCTGAAGGCTGCAGGAAGCCCAGCCCCAGCCCAAGGCTCCCCCCAGGGCCCAGTGCCCGCTGCCCCTGCATGGAGCTTCCTGCTGGCACTGCTGGCATGGCAGGGTGGCACTGCTGGCACTGCTGCAGGAGCCCTGTGCTGGAGGAAATCCCTGTTCTGCAGGGAATCCTGTGCTGCAGGGAACCCTGTGCTGCAGGGAACCCTGTGCTGCACTGCTCCTGCAGTGCCAAGTCCTGCATGCAATGAATTCCATCTGTCTGGACTTTGTGCCAGAACAGGAATCCTTGAGCTGCAGAGAGAAGATGACAGGGTTTGCTGGCACTGCTGGGGTCAGCTCGACCCTGGGGCAGCAGAGGGACTCAAAATGGCAGCAGCACCACACAGGGTTAAAAATGACCACTCTGAAGTGCTGCCAACAGGCAGCTGCAGATCCTGACTGGGATTTTGGTCACACAGGGCAGGGAGGCGGCAGCATCCTCCCTCCAGCTGTGGCCAATCCCACAGAAGCATCACTGTATAATTCTATAATACTTGTGACAGCATTGTCAGCTTTAAGATATTGCAGTGTTCCAATTACAGTCAATAACTGTAAGAATGTTATAGAGCAGCTTTTCTCTAAAACCTTTCCTGACAAGTTTTAACACTTCCTCCAGCTCATCAGCTGAACTGAGGGCACTGAGCTCCTCACCCTGAACCCTTATCCCAAAAGCTGTGCAAAAAAGGGGAGCAAGCATAGAGAGAGAACACAGTAAGTACCTTCCCAAAATGCAGCATTCAGCTGAATAGTACCCAAGATGTGGGCACTGTAATGCAGTACCTACACACTCAGTCAACTTCTCATATTCCAAGAGCCAGTGCCAAGCCCTGCCCAGTACACCCTGAGATGTTACAGATAAGCTGAGGAAAACCATGAGATTTTTAAGACCAATAAATTTGAAATATTTTTTGAGTTTTGTGTCTGTTTTACTTTATAAGCCAGTAAGGGAAGTCACAGAGTTCAGTGGCAAAAGTGGACAACAATTAAGGAAGCTAAAGGGGAATTTCCACTGTTTCTTGAATAGGGCATTTAGTTTATGACTGAAAAGACTCATGGAGAAGAATGGCTTAAACCTGAGCACTGGCAAG
Source organism: Zonotrichia leucophrys gambelii (assembly GCF_028769735.1). Classification (NCBI taxonomy): domain Eukaryota; kingdom Metazoa; phylum Chordata; class Aves; order Passeriformes; family Passerellidae; genus Zonotrichia; species Zonotrichia leucophrys. Next base: position 4,516,315 of record NC_088180.1, on the reverse strand, counting down.
CAGGGAGACAGCTACACTGGCATCCAAGGACAAGTCTTCATGGGAGAGTAGCTTAGTTGGCTTTAGAAAGGTTTAACTTGGGTACCACAACCATCTGATTAAGCTGATGTGAAGCTAACTTAGAATTAAAAATATCAGTAGCAAGTATGCCTTGGCAGGGTGCAAGGCCAGTTCAAATCAATGCAATGGGAGCACAGGAACTACAAATGGACTTTACTTATGCACACACAAAATCAATGTCTTTGTCTTAACACACAACTTCAGTTTCTCTTTACCAAACACATCCCTTTGTGCTCACAGAATCCCAAGTGCTTCAAAAGCAATGCTGAGGGGATGAATCTCCTGACTAAATGAGAGATCCATGACTAAATGTGCCCTTGATAACTTCTGAGCCCCTTTTCCATTTGCCTTACCTGGTTATCTGGGTTGTTTACAGTGAAGTAGCCCACACAAATGATGACTTCGTGCAGCAGTCCCTCACAGGTATGCTGAGAGCAGTACCACAGCAGGGAGCTGATAATGTGCCTGAAGGCCAGGGACAGCCCCTCCGCTCCCACAATCGACTGAAAAATAGACCAAGAAACAGAAATCACACTCCAGCAGCATGCTCTAGAACTTGTGTGAATTCATACACATCAACTGCACCCTTCTGGGGTGTTTTTGCAAAGTACAGACTATGTTCTTCCTTGTGAAAGGCCACAATCAGATCTCTTTTTTCAGCTGTTCACAACTGGAATATAATATTAAAAGCCACAGAAGCAAGAATAAATTCAAAATTTCAAGGGACACAGGAAAAACTGGATTCTGCTTATTTGACATGCAGTGTAGCATTAGGTTGACCATTTCATTTGACATACATTACATGTACCAGGAATATTTAGTAATATCTCTTAGAAATAAGCAAAAGAAACCAAACCATCTTCATTTCTGCAACAGAGCAAAATGCATTTCTCATTAATAACTCATGCTCTGAATGGAATACAATGATTAATAACAAATAATGACTTTTCAAACATTACAAAAAGTTAGAAACATCCAAAAGGAGAGAACAGTCAGCTGCAAAGCTTCTTGGGATGTTTTTTAAAAGTAGGCAAATAGCTGTACCGTGGAGATTCAGAATTAGATTTTATCTGTGCAGCCTACAGCCTCTATTTAATAAACATGTCAAGCAGACAGAGCGACACAGGGTCAAAGGGGAAAACTAAAGCACAAGGAATGAGCATCACAGTCTCCTAACTCTAATGAAACAGCAATGCAGGCCTGAGAAAATCTCTTTCATTTCAGAGTTTTCTTCATTTTCTACCTTCTAGCCTGTGGTAAATACATAATACATAAATCCCAGGCTGTGGCATAGTTTAGTCCTGCTGAATTCCAAATACACCCAGAAAAGCAGGATCCTTGACAATGGAAGCAGGCTCAGCTGTGGATGCTTTCGATCTTGAACTTCAAGCATTCTGGTAAGTCAGTGGATTTTCAAAATTTAATGCCCAATACAGCCCCTATTTACTGCTTTATGTCATGTGAATGCCATGTTCTCAGGTCCATCCTTATTTAATTAGTGCTGTCTGTGCATGCTGTGACCCAGTGCTCTGGGTTTGACCTCCTCTGACAACAACAGGTCAAAGGGCACCTGAGTTTGTGTATAAAAGTTAAACTAATTTTTCAAGGAAACTATGCTTCCTTTTTAGCCAGAATTAATATCAGCTCAGGACCCTGTGCTGTTTCTCACTACCATCTTTCAATTGTTTATACTGTCAAATTAAATGAAATATATACCCATGAGCCATCTGTGCTAATACAAACTCGAGAATGCCAGACCTCTTTTGCTAATCAGAACCCCCTATTCCACAGTCCTACCAATTTGTGATAAAACTATTCCTTAGAGATAATGATCACACAGGAGGCTCTTCCCTCCTCTGTCTGCCAGCCTGCCATGGCCCACGGGGTCAGTGTCCAGCAAACTGCCTCAGGTGGATGTTATTTCTAACAGTACAGAAACAAATCCCATTAATGCACGGGAAGGAGAGCTGCTGAGCTAGCCCAGTGTGCCTGTCCATCACAACAACAGCATCCCCACAGTCCAGGACACCTCCTGAGCAGGGCCCTGTGCCCCTGAGCTGAGAGAAGCAGCTCCCACTGCTGGGGTCTGGCCACCCTTCAGGCAACTGTTACTGACCTGCACCATTTTGGGTAGAACAGACTAACACAGACCATGGGGTTTGGAGGTCAATGCTGACTGTTTGTTACAAATGCTGGGATGTAACAGCGTGGGTAGAGGGATAAATACAGACAGGGTAAGCAAGAGATGTGTTTTAAAAGTGAACAGTGGTTTCTTGGGATAGCAGGGAGCAGCCCTGCAGCCAGTGGGATCTGCTACAGCTCCCCTGCCAAGTGTACCTGCTCCACTCAAGGCTGACTCTGGCACACACCTGTAACACCTACAGCAGCACACAAACAGCCAGCCTGGCACACACCCAGAGTGCTGAACCAAGGTCAGGAGGGAACTGCCCTGACTGACAGAAAGGAATGGAGTCAGTAGGTGTGCAATCAAACTGCAGTCAGTGTCCTGCTTCTGTCCCTGCAAAAAACCCTGACTGGATTGGTGCTGCAGCTGCAGATGAACTCTGCTGCACACACAAGCCTTGCTGCTGTTGTTACAGACGATACCAAACTGAAAGTCCATGGCAAGAAACACCAACTGAAGGAGCCACACTAAATTCTTCATTTGTGAAAAGGTCTTGCCGAGTTTAATGCACTTCAGACGGAGAGTGTGGTACAGCACACTACAAATTACACATTAAATGAAAAAGAAACCTGTTCTGTTGAATTGTGTAAGACTGATGCTGCTAAATGTGTTTTCAAAGCAATGCCTTCTGAAAGGTTTTATATTAACAATACAACTTTACTAACTTACCTGAGAAATATACTACTATTTGTATGGCAAAATCATTCATTTACACTTGAACTCTGTTCACAGACAAAGGTAAATAGTCCTTCTCAGGACTCAATTTTTTTTTTAGTTTAATAAAAATTATGAAAATATATTTTCCAATTTTTGGTTAACAAAATTTTACTTGCTAAAGAAATTATATCAAGCGATTATCAGTTTCAGCTGCACAATCTTAAATCAAGTGGCCCACAAAAGCACTGGAAAATACAGTATGTGGTTACAATACAAGCAAATCCTTTCACATAAAATAAACTGTTATTTTGTCCTTTGGACTAAGATTTTTCTTTTTACACTTTTGGGGCTTAATAAATATAAAAAGCACTATGGTAGAAACAAGTGAAAAATAAGTTGGAGAACATAATGGATTTGATTCAGTATTCTAAATCTTCACTTTTTGGTTAAAGTCATCAGCCACAGCTATATGGCAGACATAACAACAGTTAGAAATTTCATGCACAAAATCTAACATTTAAAAACTCCTTCAACAACTAAGACCTTAAAGACAAAACTTAGTCCAAAGATATAATCAATAACTAACAGCATCCCACTAAGAGAAGTTTTAAACCATCGGTTACCTGGAAGGCAGGCAGGTCGAGAAGAGCGAAGCTGTTGAAGAAGCGCAGGCTCTGGATGGCCACCTGCACGGTGCTGGCAGCGTAGCTGTCCTTGGGGCTGGCGGGGCTGGGCTCGGAGCTGGTGCCGTGGAACAGGACGCAGTAGAGCATGTGCAGCACCCCCACCAGGTCCGTGGCCTGCAGGGCCGCGCTCAGCCCCGTGGGCTCCTGCCGCCCGCTGTCAAACACGCTGCAGCACCTGCCAGGGAACAGCCAGGGCACACACTCAGCTGGGAGCCAGGGACACCACAGCGTTCCAGAAAATACCGCAATGATTAGGGCACTGTCTCGTGCTCTCTGTCATTGCAGTGCGGGATCATGCCCGCGCCGAGCCCGGGGACACTGGGAGCACAGAGGGGCTCCAAGCAAGCCCTGCCTCGGGTCAGCAGCCTGCTCTCACCTTTGCTGCCTGCAGTAGCAGCCAGCAGCAGTGGGAGAACTCCCTGGAGCTCTCCTGCCACAGTGATGGGCTGCAGGCACTGGAACAAACTGCCTACCTAAGTAGCGAAATAAGTTACTGGGAACAGATGATCTTAATCAAATGGGTCTGCAGGAATTTAAGAATGAAGTGTGGAGCAGTAGGAAAACACATTGCTCCTTATTTCAGATGATGTTAGGGGAGAGTGCAGCAGGGCAGCAAAGCACAGGCAAGCACAAACCAGCACAGCTCGTGCACATGGGAACTGGGTCTCCCTTTGCCGCCTTCTGGGTGTGCACATAAAATAATGGAGAAGGTTTTTGGTTATCTTGGATATCAGCACAGACAGGCAAATAACTCAGGACTGCCCTTTCCATTCTCACATCCAGAGTTCCAAAAACATTTCACATAATCCTTCATGATTTTTACTACTCAGTTTTTTCACATTGTTAATAATCCAGAAGATGATGCAGGACAACTACTAAGGAAGACTGAGAGTATCACTACCCTGGAGGCTAAATAATGTGTGCAGGGTAGGCTAGCACAAAGTGAAGCCCCAAAATAATTCAGCAAGTTTTATATTCTCCAAAGTCTAATTCAAACCCATAACATAAATTACCTGAATTTCATTGTGGAAACATATTTGGTCAATATTGGTAATCAAAGGAAACACTAAAATAATAAAACACAGCAAACAGTAACAATGAAAATATGCTACATCAAGGACTGGTTTTTACCTCATCTACTATATTTCCATCTTAAAAACAAGGAAAAAAAAGGGAAAAAAACCCCAATAAAGTGTCAATATCAAAAGAGACTGCAAAGATTGAGTGTATATATGATTCCATGTTATAATTAAAGGAAAATATTACAGACTATATGAGAAAACATTAAAAAAGGACAACTTAAATGAGGGTATTTCCCCCTTTTATAACTACTAAAAGCAAAGAAAATGGAAGTGAAAATCAGAGCGATTTTCTAAAATAATCTGTAAGTTTGAAGACCTCAGTTTAAGAAAGCAAAGACCAGACACTCAGAGGGCTCAGAATATTCCTGTTGAGCAGAATCAGAAAGGAGCTTTACCTTGACTAGAGCAGCTCTCAATAATCTCTCTGTATCTGTACCAGGAGCGCCCTGCACTCCTCTGCTACAAACACTGGCTCCAGTGACATTTCCAACACAGATTCTAGGCAGGATGACTAATCCTGCTTTTTACAATTGCAGACAGACTTCTTCAACAGAGAAACTAAACCATGAGCTCAGCAACAACCACGTTTTGGCAACCATCATCTTGTTCTGTCATTTTCGCTTTTCCTAGTGAAGCAAATAAAGCAGGCAAGAAAGCACCACCTAACCCAAACCAATGTCTGTCCATGAGAATTTCTGTCTGTCAGCAGCACTCCATCCCTTCCTTGGACCACAGGGAGGGAAAGAGGCCGAGCAGGATGAGGAACCTGCTTTCCTCAGGTCCCAGAGCAGCCCTGGGCTCAGCTGACAGGACAGTATTTGGGCTGTACACAACTTGCTCTACTGGCACCCATCTGTTTCCACCACTGTCCCCTCACATCTTTACCTTTACCCTACCAGATGATGCAAGGAGTGCTCTCATCTGAAATCAGCACTAATGGTACCATTTCTGAGTTATTTCTATTTACAGTCTGTGAATATTCAGTGCTGCTGAAAAAGCTGTTCAGTGCTGCCCCTTCTGCTGCTACCCCAGGACCAACGTCCCAAGGACACCTGTGCTGCACACAAACCACCCCACACTGCACGAGTAGTCCACAAGCCTGTGACACAAGAATCAGATCTTTAGTAAAACACAGTAAGAACAAAAGCAACACAGTTGTGTCTGTTCTCCTTAAGACCCTAAAATTTACTCCACAAAAAACAAAAAGTGGAAAAAACCCTTAGAGTTCTAAGTGTGTTTGGGTGGGGCTACGCTGCACAACAATTTATGGCAGGGCTTTGCTTTCCCTATGCCTGGAATCCATGCCCCAAATCTTCATTTTGAAGCTCTGTGGTCTCTAAGTGAGTGTGTGTGAATGGAGACAGCAGAGACACTTCCTGAGCCATCACCTGCCTGTGCCAGCTGTGCCTTTGGAGATCCCTGCTGCAAAGTTCCAGGTGTGCTGGCACATCAGCCTGCCTGGGAGGGAGGCACAGATGATGAGGGTCCCTCCCTGAGGAGGGAGAGCTGGCAGCTCTGGGACCACCCTGAGCACAGCCCTGCTCTGTCTGGGCTCCCTGGTATCCCAGGATTTATTCTGCAGCATGCAGTAGCCAAAATGTGCTAACCATCACTTAGTTACACTCGACTAACTAGAATGTTTATTGCCACAGGATCACATGAGAGCACAGCTCCTCCTGCCAACCTAACTTCACTCTTAGCTTTTTCAGCTGTACAAAACAGAAAAGTACACTCACAGTCAAATGATAACCCCAAATTAATTACTGCATATGAGACCTCACAGAATTTTTTTCTGACTCTGTGCAATCAGAAGATTGACCAATTTTACCAAAGGTTAAAGTTAGCTTGCTTTCAACTCTCACTCCATCATTATTTTTAAACAATTCCATATGAGAAAGCTTACATTGCTGGATGAAATCCTTTTACCATTTTATGCTGCTCTGGGGCAGAGAATGAATCAAAATATACATTAAAAAGTCAATTGTAAAATAACTAAATGCAAGCATTAGTTTTTTTCACAGAAAAGATGAAAAAATTTGAAGTTCGTACAGAACAAAACTGTTAAAGAGAAATTAAAAATCTGTCTGCTACATTTGATGGATTGAAGGAACTGCCAGAAAAAATTCATTTTGGATGTTGCCTGTACTACAGCTAACGTGTATGTGAACAGAACACTGGCTCCTGTTGAATTGAACCTATATGAAATTATGTAAAATAAAGCATGAACCTCTGCCTCTACTGCTCTGAGTGATTTTTGTCAAGTCTGCACAACACTGGGTTTCATACATTTAGCAGATTTTTAGTTCACCTCAAACCATGAGCCCAATAAAAGATCAGTTCTGTTGGGACAGACTGAAGCAAAAACCCCCAAAAACCTTCATAACATAAGATGACAATGTCACACCAGAAAATCAGACTTTACATAACTGAAGTTAAGAGATCAGACTCCTAGAGCTGACATTCCTCTTAATTCTCCTATTTAAAAGAATTTTGTCTCTGAGTCTGTAACAGCTGCAAAAGTAAAATAGTCACTATGGACAAAACCTCTTCAATTAATCCCTGAAGGGAAGCAAGACCCACTGGATTTTTAACACTGGTTGACAGAGCTGGGAAAACAAACAGCCTTTCAAACTTTACCAGTCACAATAATTATGTCTTAAATATAAATACAGAAGAACAGACAAATATTTATATTATGGTCAAACAACCTGCACTATCTTAAAAAAAAAAAGGTTTAATGAAATGCACAGAATTTTCATTATGGGCTGCCACTGTGATTTTCAGCTTGGCCATCAAGAGCTTTCAGGAACTGGTATGTGATCTATGACTTACAAAAAGAGTTTAAGAATTAAAAAATGTGGATATATCCATCACAAGAAAGAAAGATATTAAGCAGCGTTACTTTGTTGCTTAAAATACACTACTATTTATTAAAAACAGGAATTCAATACAGCTTGATAAGAAACAGCATACTCTGCAGAACAAGTATAAAACTACAATTTTTCCAAGCTTCAATATGAGCAAACTGTTTATATCTGAAAATATATTGTTTTAAAAACTGGCTGAGCTAACAAGCAGACAAGCCCCTCTAAGGGTATACATTATAATGTTTGTATATTTGAAATATATACTCCTGATTAAAAACACTGAGTGAAATGAAAACATGAGTTTCCAAGAGGCTTAGAATATAATCTGTTGGGGTTTTTTATTATTAGGATTTTAAAACTATCATCAGTACTTTCTGCTTCTAAATTATTTTATTTAGAAAGAGATGTCAAAATAAAGAGGCCAAATAATAATAAAAGAAGAACAAGGAAGTATTTAGCACCTGTCAGACCTTGCTGCAATTCCCACTGCCAAGCAGGGACTGCAGTGCTGCACAGGAGGGATGAAATGAAGCCTTCAGACACAATTTAGAGTGAGTTTAACAGCACTTGCTGGAGCTGGGGTCCCTTGGAAGTGGTGAGAAGCAAAACCAAGGTTCAGACAGACTTGCATCTGATTCCCCATGCAGCAGCCAAAGCAGACATTATCTTAATGACTGCAATAAAAGTGAGCCCAGGCCACTTCCATGTGCATCTGGGGCAGGACAGGCAGGGTTTCCCTGGGCCTGACCTGCATCTGCAGCTTTCTGCCTCTGCAGCTTCATTAGCTGCTGACACACATTTCTACACCCCACCACTGCTCTGGGATAGAACAGCAGCTATTTCATTACTGCTCTGCTCTGGCACTGCATTTTCCTGGGGTAATGAGAAAGCTTGAAGGCAATTCTTAAATAGAGAAAACAGCAAAATTTTTGAACAGCTGGAGCTCCAAAGGATCTACATAATTTGAGGGACTATTACTTGCAATATTCCCTTATGCACAAGGCAGTATCCTCCTTGGATCTGTGTTATTGCTCTCTGCTGTGCTGCCCCAGTGACCGACCCTTACCCTGCAGTGCTGCCCTGCTTTCCCCTGCTCCCTGCAGTAACTCTGGGACACTCTGACTTTATCCACTCACACTCATGGGCAAAAGTGACACAAGGCATTGACTCCAGCCCTCCAAAGAGCAACAACTTCTGGCACAGCAACCTCAGGTCCAGAGAAGTAGGGAAAGGGGATCTAGGCTGGATGAACTCTGGGCAGTACGGGGGAAGACAGGAACACAGCAGAACCTTTGCTATGCTGATAAAAGATCTGCCATGGAGATCCTCACTCACTCAGTGCTCCCCCTGCTCCTAGGGAAGGCTGGGCTGAGGCAGCAGGGCCATGCCTTCATTAATGCTCCTTGCATTCCAGGCCTGCTCATTGGTTTCTGTCCTGTGGGTACAAGCCAAGCACATTCCAGATGTGTAGTCAGGACCTGAGGGCCCAAAAGAGGCCTTGAATCTGTCATACTTCCAATGATACACTTGGAAATCAGGGCTGTCATCTTGAACACTGCTACTGGACATCTGCAATTGCACGCAGATTCCAAGAGGTCTATATGGACACACAACATTGTTATTCCATACAAACTGTATTTAATATTTTGTTTTATTTCAGGTTAATAAAAATGTCTCTGTTTTCAATTCTGGCTACTGTTACTCATAATGGTGAGCAAAAGTCAGTTAAGCATTACCAGGGTCACAATTTTCAAGCCTAAGTATCAAATGCCAGCTTCACCTGCTCAGCAGAGAGAGCTCAAATTCAGACCTGCTACATTTTCTGATTTTCCCTACAAACAATAAGGGACAGTGTCCTGTTTTCAGCTCTCATATGCCTTTTTTAAAAAAACTCATCAGGGAGGAAGGAGCTCTCACCTCCCCTGTTAGCTATAGATGCAAAACAGCATCAGAAAATTGGGACTTCCACTTGGAGGTCTCAAGTCACCCTCAATGATTCTCTCCGTGTAAGAGAAGAGGACAAAAAGTATCAAAACAAGTTTGAAACAGGATAACAAGTTATTACGGGTTTCAACAATTGTTCTTTTGGAAAATATGCTATTCCATCCACAGCAAAATTTCAATTAAAAGAATCAATCAAGCATTTATTAGCCAGTATCAAAAATGATAATTTGAAAAGTAAGATCAATATCAAAGTTAAATCTTTTTTAAAGACCTTGATCATTAATGGAAAGAAAATGCCTCTCTTATAATAGGTATGTTTATAACATATGTTCAGAATATATTCCCTTATTTCAATAACATTTTATGATTTTAAAATTGAAAATCCTCCAATTTATGCTTCTACATTAGTCAGACTTTTCTTTACTGTATCTAACTCCATGATTTTGGACTTTTTTTTCCTTATTAGTCTACCACAGTAATAAAAGTAGTCTCTTAATTCATGTCTTAAAATTTTACCATCTACATTATATCAACCACAGACCTCATTTAAAAGATAATGTTGATTTATATATATATATATAAAATCATTTGAGGCTGTTCTCTAATAATCACTATTGTTGTGACACCTTGCCTGAGGTAGAGGCACGTGCAGAGAGGGACCTGGCTGAGATCTCTTCACTGCCTACAGAATTCTTTCCATGAAGGAACTGTCCAAATACACACTGGGTGTCAATCCAGAGCTTGGTTTAGAAATACTCTGCTGAATTTGGAGTTTCATGAGATGTGCAGGAAAGTCAGACTGACAGCTCTTCCTACCTCAGAGCTCCAGAAATGGCTCAACATACTTTGTACCCACAGGACTGGATCTTTTAATTGTTTCAAATCTGATTTTTGAACAAGAACTTCTGGCCCTCTGGGGATATGGCAATTACAGCTGCAGTACAGTTCCCAACAACCTGCTGGGATCTGAATGCACAGGAGAAGGATCCCACAGCTCACAAAGGATTTCCCAGCTGGGCTGGGCTGGTTTGAGCCCTGGGGTGGTCCTGGTACCCCACCCAGTATTTCCTGTCCTGTGTCAGCTTCCCACTGTGCCACTCACTGCTGAGTGCTGAGATCTGCACAGCCAGACAGCAGCACCACAGGGCTCTCATGGATTACATATGGAATGACAACCTCCTATGTGACAGGTAACAGCCTGAAAAGCTCCATGAAAAACAAAAAAACCAGATTAATTTATATCCCCATCCCCTGGTTACCAATGAGGAGCATAAAGAAATTTCCAACCTGGAACCATATTATACAGAAGGATATATGAAAAGAACATTTCAAATTTGCTCTTGCAACAATGGTGAAAGCCTGCCATTATTTTGGCAAAACTTCTTTTCATGCTACAGTGTCAGAGCACTTGAAATACTGCACTTGAAATACTTGCTGGGCTCCTCCAATCTCAGAAACAAGCTCAGCCCTTGGCTGATCAGAGGGCTGGGATGCACAGAGGGCTGTGACAGGCAGGCTGCTGTCACAAGCCTGTATCAGCTGAGCAGAGTGAGGAAAGCTCACTGCAAAGGCTGCAGTGCCACCACCCCATTCACCAGGAATGAGAGAGGCATCTGTCCTTCTCACAGAGGGGCTGCCTTTTGTGCTGCAAACAGGCATCACACATCATGTATTACTGCAGTGTGACATATTTAAGAATTCAATAAATTTGAGCTCTGTTCCTGCCACCTTAATCTGTGTTTGGCAGTACCTTTTTCTACTTAAATCACCTCCAGCACTGAGGACTGCTGTGACAAGACAGAATTACACTGCTTAAATGACAGGGGCTCAGGTGATGAAAGACATGTGATTTAAATTGCCCTTCTAATCAGTTACATCAAGGCTTTTGATCTTGAAGTGAAAGACAACAGTTTTGAAATCTCCAGGTTCATTCCTCTCATTTCTTCTCATGCTCAAATGAACAATGTAACCTGCAATCAGGAACAACCAGCACCTTTGGATAAAATCCAGAGCATTGCTGCTTATGGACGTGGTAGGATCAGATACTTCTTGGTGTAACTGTGAAGAAAAACACTCAACCCCCAAAATTATCCTGGTGCTACAAAGAACAGATGTTCTTGATGGATGTATGTGTGCAGTGCTGTACTATTTTGGGGTGCAAAGATCTCTAATATTTTGGTGAAGTGTGTGCCTGCTACAGAAATTGCAGATATAGTATTACTCTGAGCTAGAACTATTATTCCACTAACAGAAGGGTGATATTTTTATTATTTTATTTAGTGAGTATTTGACTTCTGGCAGTGCTCTGCTGGAATTTAAAATGCCAAGTTGGCAGCTTTCAGAAAGGGAAATTTCAGTAAGTTGGGATGGTCTCTTTGGGCTCATATTTCTTGCAGTTCTTTTTCCATGTGTTTGTGTCCCTGGCTACCAGCACCAGCTCTTACCTAAAGCTTTGTTTCTTATCCTATGTTTTATTAGCTCTACTTTTTCAACCCTAGCATCATTTTACCCTTCAGGAATGCATTGTGAAATTCTGCCAGCCTTGATTTTTCCTGAAATGTGTAACAGTAATGGTGTGGTAGGTTCTAGGAAGTGCAGCCCAAAGCTCTGAAATTGTGACTCCCACATGAGTGTCAAGCTGTCCTACACTGCAGACCACAGAAGTCCAGATTTGCTGGCAGGCACAAACCCTCATGCACACTTCCCACAGCCTTGGTTAGGCTACAACAACAAGCATTTGACATTAGAAAATTCCCTGAAAATCTAGTAATAGCTTTCTTTATGGAAAATAGAGTTCCCTTACTGACAGTGGTATTTTAAAGAGCAAGAGCTGAACTAGGCTGCTCTAGAGACAAATCATAGAGACAAATCAATTAACAGCTGATTTTAGTCCATAATAAAGTACCTCTTGAAGTCTTTGAGACTGGACATTCAAACTATCAGTGATAAAAGCCTGTGGGGAATGATGAGTAAAGGAGGCAAAGTTTGCAATTCTGATAGGTGGCTTAAAAGAAGCAGGCTCAGTGCAAGATTACAGATTGCTGGTAAGAGGCTGAGCAGAGGCAATCTGCAGCACTGTCCCTGTCCCTGTGTGTCTCAGTTCTGGCTGGCAGCCTCAGCAGGAGGCCCCTGCCTGAGCACCATGGCACCCACCTTCCACTGAGAGCCCAGCACAGCTGGCACATCCCATTATAGTGCACCCACCTTCCACTGAGAGCCCAGCACAGCTGGCACATCCCATGATAGTGCACCCACCTTCCACTGAGAGCCCAGCACAGCTGGCACATCCCATTGGCACTGCACCCACCTTCCACTGAGAGCCAGGCACACTGGCACATCCCATTGGCACTGCACCCACCTTCCACTGAGAGCCCAGCACAGCTGGCACATGCCATGCAGCACTGCTGTGGCACTCTGCAGGAAACTTGCTACATTGGGGTTCTCATCCACAGGGCCTTGCACAGACAGGAAACAGCAGCACAGCTTGTCCACCAGTCCCATGTTCACCACGTAACTACAAACAGAGGAAAAAGTGTATTACAAAAAACAGTTCCACAACAGTTTTGGTAACTTTGCAAAAGAAGTAATTTTTGCTTCTCTGCTATCAAACCACTCAAAAAAAACCAGGTTGTGATCACTTAAATACTCTTTTTGAAGGTGTTCAATAAAACAATTCCAATTACAATAACTTCAGATCTGGCTCTCTGTGACTATCAGTAGTTTTTGTTACAATATTTGAGAGTTGTAGGATAATTTGTATTATACTGTACAAGAAAGATGAGTGTAAATGTTTATTTTAGCATACTGCTAGGAGGACAATGGAATTTTGCCATAGTTAGATGATTTATAATAATCTTGATAGCTCTGCAACAACACAATTTCTTTTTAGCATGAAGAGGTAAACTCTGTAGAACACACTAATTCAAGAAGACAATGATGTTACCCAGATAATGTTTTATAGCAATTCATACATCATAGCAACCACTGGCCACTTGTTGGGCTTTGTTCTCCTCTTATAAATACATATATGCAACAGCTCAGGGACTAATAGAATATTAACAACTTTCTACCATCAGTATAGAAGGATCAGGATCAAAAAATCTCCTCAGGACTCAATCAAATTCAATATAGAGAAAACCATGTAGTGACTCTTTTTAAAAACTGAAAACTCCCTTCTTTTTTATTAGGGTTAACCAGATCATCATTGCTGATCCTCAGATCACAACTGCTGAAGTTCCTTCTTTGAATTTCTAATAGCTTGGAAATATATGTCCAAAAAAATCTGCTCTTCACCCTTGTACCAAGATCTCTCTGTCCACAGCAGGTTCTCCCACACCTTGATCATTATCAACTCCACTCAAACCATGCACAGATGTATTTTTCCATGTCACTTTGCTGGTATCACCTCACTTTACCTACTGTCCTTTTCTACCACAAACATGCAGCTTCTCAGGCTTTAGCCCTTCTCAACCACCATATTCTGCTGACTTAGGTGAGATCAACTCTCTTTGTGGACACAAAGGTCCACTGTAATCATCTCCCTTTCTTTCCCCTCTAATTTTCTTTCTATTTTCCTCCACTCCTACGAAGCAGGAGAAACCTCTTGTCAAAACCAGAACTGCAGTTTTATCCTGTGCTGAAAAGACATGGGGAAGTCATTGCCTTCAGACACCAACAAAAGATCCCCTGTTCCCACCCTGCCTACACCAACCCCTGAGATCACTGTCCCAGCAGCTGCTGCCCAAGGGCACTTGGCAGAGATGGCTCCAAGGACAGAGCTCCTGGAGAAGGGAACACCACTGCTTTAACTTTGCCAGACTTGACCAGACCACCCTAACTTGACTCAATAGGGAACATTATTAAATAATATTGATTCTATCAATAAAGATTATTGATTAGATAATGCTTCTCACAGAAGTACAACTGCTTGTTAAAAATAACTATTCCCTCACAACACTTCCTACAGTCTGATTTTGAAAGAACAGGGGATTTTGACCCTGGGGAAGAAAACATCCTATTTTTCAGACACTGCTGTTGCTCAAAGACAGATTTCTCTGCCAATGTCCACCCTAGTGACACAGAGCTTTTGGAAGAAGTGAAGGAATTAAGAATAAAAATACACTGGATATAAAGCAAGAAGTTGAACTGCAGCATGGAAGATTCTTAAAGCTGCTGAAGTACAGCAGTTAAAAACACCTAAAGATGCACAAAGATTATTAAGTGCACACTCATTGTGCAGGTAAATTTGTCTGTTCTATTCAGCAACATGAAAGGTTACTAGCATTAAGTTTCTTGCCAATTTTGATCTAAGCAATCCACCTGATCACACAGGTGATAAACAAGTTCTCCTGCATTAGAGGAATAATTCCAGGAACAGAGCTGGGTGTTAGATACATCACAGTCACAGAGAAATGCTGAGTGCTGGAAACAGCTCTGAGAAATAGGAGGGAAGAGGAAGAACTAAATAAAATCGAGCTAATGCTGATAGATGGTGGCTCACACAGAGGCACAACCTTTCTCATCAGCATTCTCTTCCCTAGCAGCATCTCTACAGTGTGACACCTGCAAACTGTGTCCACTGTCCCCCTCCTTCCCACCCCCACTGGGCACAGAGCAGCTGCTCCTCTGGCAGAGAGGAAATGGATGAGAGCTTTCAGTCTGCTGGGACTATTCCTCCCTGGCACCCGGAGACATCAGGAAGATGCACGGAGCTCTCCCTTCCTCGAGGAGCTGAGCACACACACAAGTGGAATGTCAAAGCTCTCTAATCTATTGCCTCCATCTCTTCTTACCCACAGGAGCACAGCTGAAATAACCTGGCTACCCTTTTGATACCCAGACAGCACATAGATAATTGGTGTTTATGCACCAGGTCTAATAGTCCCAAATAGGAAAAAAAAAATAAAAAATTCAGTGCTCCTCTTTCTTTGCCCATCTTCCTAAAACTCTCACTTAATCAACTCCCCATGACACATGATACAATGACCTGGAGGTGAAAGATTCTCATTAATGACAGAATTTGTCTGTTTTTGACTGGTTTAAAATGCCCTCTCTCTTTTTGTCCTAATTGCACCATTACCTTGTCATCATGCCTTTCATTCCCCATTTATAACCAGATCCCCTAAAGTGCCTCAGGTGAGGGACCTGCTCAGATTCTCATGTCTCTCCTTATCTTGAGGGTCTGCCTGTGCTGGGCCCAGCCAGTGTCAGATGTCTGCTCAGCACAGACCTCCCACCCTCCCATTCATAAATTGCAGAATACAACATCCTGAAATTTCACACTCTATCAAAACCTGTTTGGGGAGAAGGAGAGTTACATGAGAACACAGAAGTTTGAGAGGTCACTGGTATCTATGACAACTACTTGTTTTGCTTTTCTCCTCCAGATGTCCTCTTTGTCTCCATCAGCATCATACCAGACTTTGAAACGTCTGAGGGCTCACTGTGACATGTTTTCAGTAGCATATAAAGAAGAACTTCATTTTTTCAGAGGGCTGAAGACACATTGGTGACTATTAACATAACAATTTATTGATAACTATTTATATAGCTTACTAGTGAAACTGTGCACTTTTAGCAAGTCCAGTATACTGCTGGATATATATTAGTTTCATATATTTAAAACATGTATTAATTATGTATGTACTAATATATTTCGGTTCAGCTATTAAAATAAGATCAGATCAGGATCAGATAAGATTCTAGGAAGGACTGGGTGATTTTTTTAATAGGAAAAGGTTTTTTTTGGACCAGCTTATATGAATGCATGTACGACATGAGAGACCACAGGCAATGGGCACACACAGTCGGCATAGAGAGCTGAGAGAAAAATGTATGGAAACTAGCTCCTACATAATCAGGAGAGAAAATTAATGGAAACAACATTAAAAACAAGTCCAGAAATTAAAAAAAAACATCCTGGGTTTCTGTATTTCTTTGTCTGCAGTTTTTTGAAGAACATTTTTGATTGAGAATATAGTATTTCAGTAGTCTTCCTGACTACCCACACTAACTACTCTCACTGCATCAAGGTTAAAGCAGTTTGTTCCTCTCTTAAATCGATGCAATTTGCTTTCTCTCTCATAAGGAATACTTTAAAAAGTTTCATCATATTTTTTTAAACCTGATTAGGTCTTGGACTCTGCTGCTGAAGGCTTCCACTTGTGAGGATTTACTTTTCACTTCCTGTAATATCTTCAGGGCAGTAGAGTGGCTGTTTCCATCTGGGAAGCTGGAGATGAGACATCTGAAAATCACAGCAGCTACCCTCAGAAGTCCTGTTGTTAAACCTTCAAATACCTGCTTATTTACACTTCTGCCTGCAGTAGCATTATGGTCATCTGGAACACTAACCTGAGTAAAGAGAAAAAAACCACAAACAACCAGAATTCAGTAAAACTAACCAAAGTTTGTAGAGAAACATTTACAAATTCGCATAGGCCTACACTGAAAGTAACAATAAGGTAACATTCTAGCAGTGCTGATGGACATGAAACCGTTGCAGGTACAAGGTAAGGTAAAGCACATAATCCAAGCTGGACCTGAATAAATCAAGTCACAAGAATGCCATGTCTGAGAAGCAAGGAAGCCTGACAGCAGCAGAGTGTGCCATTAGCATGATTGTGTTCTTATGCATGAAACATCACCAGTGACCACTGCACTTGTCCATCAGAGGTCACCCACCTGCCAATCATGTCAGAAGCACAACACCCAGTTCTCTCTGAGCAGACCTCAGAGGAATCTCATTTTTCTAAATCATTTAACTAGATCCCACTCCTAAATAGGTGAAGTTGAGCTGTACAACATGTAAATCTGACAACAAATCTATATGCAGGATACAGATCTGGAAGGAGATTATTACTCATGGAGAGCATAATTTTTAAAAAATTCATTTCATTTTTCCATTTCTGCAGCCCAAGGTAATGAATGCAGCTGAAATCCTGCCCTGTTACCATCACACAGTGAGTGGAGTGTGTGTGAAGTCCTGCAGTGCTCGAGGCAGACACTGGCAGCACTCAAGGCTCAGGGCTCCGGAACATCCCCACGGCTGATGCTGCTGGGCCAAAGCCACATCCCCTGCTCTGCCACAGCCTGAGGCTCACACAGGCACCAGGGATCAATGCTGGCTGCAATGCCATTTTCCTTCCAGGTTAAAATCATTTACACTCAGTAATGCAAGCGTGGCCAGAGAAAAGCATTCCTCCTCGTGTAGGTATCAGGAGGGATTTGGTGACACTTGGTGACAAAGAACAACATGCACATTTCTTTATTATTCATTAGCTCTGAGCCTTGTGCTGGTACTTAAAACCCATTGTAATGGTCTGCTTCTGGTGCTGAGCCAAGAGAGCAAGTGAGAAGTCTTTAGCTGCTTATTCAAGTTCAATAGGAAAAGCAATGCTACATGGCTCCAGTACCATTTGTTGGTAATAATTAAAATAATTCACGCCTAATGACACCAATTGCTCATTGAAACAGACACACTGAGCTTTGCCATGTGGAAATCAACTTAAATGTGGCTTTGTGCTCTGAACACCAAGTTTTAAAAACTGCTAATAAATGCTACTTACTGCTTTTTTTCACCTTAGATAAAAAATTATCTGTGCTATTTTTAAAAGATTTTATAATGTCTTGCAGCAGAACCTTTGGTTTGCTGTAATGAGCAGTACTATGAGTGGATAATGTCTGTTTTTGTCAAATGTCATTGAACATTTTGTTCAATGTACATAGGAGAAATATATTTTCTAAGTATATAGTCCTTAGCTATGAAAGTTCATGCTTTGAAATAAAACTGCTCTTCCTAATTTGTAAAATAAATAGATCTGCCACTTACTAGAGTAATTTACTGCAGAGCTTATTTCATGTTCAATTTTTTTGCAAAATGTAATAATTAATATTTGAATTAATATGAAGTGAGAACAAATGTGGTTTTTTAAACAGTGTTATGTCAAACAACAGATAGAAGGAAATACTGCTTGACAGAAAATAGGTAAATTTGAACTGAATTCCTTGAAGATTCTCCTTTTACACTAACTCAAATGAGTGACAACAGATCAGCTCTTTTACTGAAGAAATAATTAATGGAATAGTGTGAAAGTGTGCTGAGATTTATGTTCAGAATTAATTGGTGTGCTTGCAGAAGCAAAATTAATTGGGGTGCTTGCTTGTTGATTATTATATCAAGCAAGGGGGTAAGAAATCTTAAGATTTAATAGTGTAATTATGAAAGCTTTCAAGCTCTGGTTTCCTTGTGTCAATTACACAAGGAGTTAATGATATTCAGAGAAACTGTGTTGAACATGAGCTTTGAATGGGTAAATGTAACAACACTCCACATTCCTGAGGTTTAACAGTTTCTGTGACACAAATCCACAGGTGTGAGTACACACTTAAATTGATTTGTTGAGTAATTGGTATAAAACATTTTAAAATCACAATGGGAGATCAGGAAATTGTAACTACTGTCCAAATATCTGCCACATCCAACATCTCAATGCTATTTTAGCTTTTCTGATGGCTGACTTTGCTGGGCCTAATCAGGAGTCCTACTTTCTTTAGGTTGGATTTTGAATTGGAACACTCTGGTGATCTGACTCTCAGCTCTGGTACAGACCCCACACAAGTCATAAACTATTCCTTGGAAAATCCACCCTGGGCAGGGGTTCCCATGCTTGTGCAGAGCTGCCATAAGCTCTTCAGCTCTGCCCAGCATCTTGGGCTTAATCCTGTAAGATGCTGCAGAATATGGCCCCAATCCAGTAAAGCACTTAGGCACACATTTAATATAGCTGAAAATGCTCCTCTGTTCTGACTCACATCACCAAAATACCTCTGCAGATCAGAGCACATTCTCCTTCTGTGCTAACAAAAAACACCAAACAATTCCCAGTTAGCAATGCAGAGGTCCAGCACTGACAACTCATTCATATTTTTATTTCATAAAAGGCAAAGTCCTCCACAGCCATGAAGAATTTCAAATGTAGAGTTGCTAAGCCTAAATGGAAAGACTTCAGACCTTTAGAAGCACACGATTTCTCTTCATTTGGTCAATTATTTCATATAATTCTCCCATTACCAAGAGTGATTTTGTGCTTTTTGCATGTGTAGTCATTGAGCTTGCCTCAAAAACACTGAAAGTACACCTCAGAAATCTCAGTAGGATGTCAGACTCTCTGTGGAGTAACTAGTGAACCAAAGAAATGGAAATGGCTCAGGAAGGGCATGGCCTTGAGATGGTGCAGGTGAAGGCTTCAATTCTAAATTCCCCACCTCTAAACCCTTCAGCGTGTCATCACCTCTTCTACTCCAGCCCTGTTTTCAGGATTTACTACTCTCCACATGGGCTTGTGTCCTGGTTTAGGGAAAATGGGGGAGAAAACCTCTAAAGGGGTTTCCTCTGGAAAGCAAATTCAAGAGGCTCCCTCCCCCATCTGGTTTGGGAAGAGATTTCCTTGGAGAAAAGTGGAAAAAACCTGTTTATTTAACAGGCAAAGCATTCACCAGCACAAAAGAAGAGCAACATTAACTAATAAAACTTCTTGCTGCTCTGAAGAGATGACATACACTCAGCAAGTCCCTCTGGGGGCTGTGCTCAGCTCACTCAGTCTCTGATCAGTCCCTCTGGTGCTGGAAATGCCTCAGCCAGGCCTGGCCCAGTGGCCACAGGTGGGAGCTGAGGGTGCTCTGCTGGTGCTCAGTCCAGAGCAGGTTTGAACTCCAAAGAAAAGAGAAAAAAGAAAAAAACCCACAGTCCAGGGAACTTCTTTGCCTCAGCTAGCTAAAACTAACTAAAAGCAAAGAAGAGCTCTGTCCTGCTGTCTGTCTGTCTGCAAACAATGCAGTCCAGGAGCAGGAATGGGGGGGAGTGAGTGCAGTGTCTGAAAACAAACTGTGCACTTCTTCTCTCCCCCTCTTTGCTCTCAGAAAAAGGTGCAAAACTTTTTTCTGGGCTGACCAATGGGGATAGGAGCATCCTAAAGTCATCCCAGGTCAGGCTGTTATTAGGGACCGAGGGAACTGCAGTGCCACACAGCTGAACCCTGTGGGGACAGATGTAATTTCAAAATGGACTGGAAAAGCCCAGCAGCACAGATGTACCTTGGATTTCACAGCTCTTGCCATCATCAGTGCTAACATGGAGCTGCCTTATTTGATGCAGCACAGAAGACTAAAAAAAACCTGGATGCAAGTGGTGAAGAAACTGCAATAGGATGTATACTGTCATTCTGAAGAACCCCAACTACATGGCAGCACATTCCAGGCAAGAAGTGGAGGAGAAAAAATACTTTCCTGTGACCAGATAGCCAGATTATCTTAAACCCAGTAAAATGTCATAGGACACTAACCTAAAATATGGTCCAAATTTAAGCACTGTATTTTGGAGAAAAAAAAAGTAATCAGCAACTGGGTTTTGATCCCTACATTTGTTTGATGGCTACCTCACCTAACATTCATTGCACATTCACTAATGATGTCTTCGAATTTTCAGATACTATTCCTTTAAAGATTGCCTTAAAAAATAATCATAGGGACCTGCCATGGTATCCCACAAACAGGTATGGTTTAGGTGCATGGCTTCTCAGATATCTTTTGGAAAGTACATGACTGCTGTCACTTGACTGGAAATAAAACCCCCAAAGTGTGAAATAATCCTTACATGCCTATAGCTCCATTAATTACTTGGTTGTGTTGGTATGAAACCTTCCAAAACACACAACTAGAAAAGCTACAATTATTGTACAACTATCTTCTGGCTACAGTAGACAAAGAAGAGCAGAGACAGCAGTGAATAAACAAAGCTCCAACTGCAGCACAAGAACTGTAGGAATGTAGGTGGGAAGGTTTGATCCATTAATCATGGAAATCAGGAAACAGCCCCGCTGTCCTCAACAGACACTGATTTAGGCATTACCAGAGCTAAGGAGGCTGAGGAAGGAAACAGGGTAAGTCAGGCTACAGAAGGTTTCCTACCAGTGCCTTAAGGCAGGAGGCAAAGAAAGGTCTGAACAGGATACTTCAAACCATTAACCTGGACAGGCTGGATGACACACACACACACAAAAAACCCAAACCAAAACTAAATCCACATAAAACTGGCTGGAAATAAGGTTCATACTGGATGTATTCAAGATTATATTGAAATGTTTCTCAAAACAGTACTGTGTTCAGCAAATATTGGTGTACTTGCTTAATAATTTGTTAAAACCTTGCAAATATACATTCTCATTTATTACTCCTGGTATTACTTTGGGTTTTATTTTCCAACAGTAATTGGAAATACACATGACATAGGCAAAGACTGCATCACATGGCTCATCCAACCAGGAAAAGTGGAGGCAGTTAAAAGTCTCTGGGGGTATATTTTAGTATTTTGGTATTCAGAGCTGCTCTCAGTTTGTACATTTCTTTTTTTGTAAAAAAAAAAAAAACCAAAATTCAAACTTGATCTGATTTATTATATTTTCAAGAGAGAAAAATCAGGGTTAGAAAAGCAGCACTGTTTTTGGGTTTTGTACTCAAATATGCACTTCATGGAACTATGAAGATATCCCAGTTTAAGGGCCAATTCTGCATGAAGAGAACATAAGAGACTTTCTGTATAGGAAAGAAAAGTCCACTGTGGATCATGGGAAACATTAAGCTTTAATTACAGTTTTGCTGCAATTCAAGGGTAGTATTTGGCAACAGACTGAAAAGAGCTCTAAGTGCAGTAAATTTTCCTTCTGCAGTATCTCTGAGCTCGAGGTGGCCTGAGAAATGCCCTCTGCTCCTGCAGGAGGTGCAGGTCTGTGTGCAGCGCTCCCTGCGAGGGCAGGCAGGCTCTGGCAGCACAGCAGCCCCGGCACAGAGAGGTGCTGGGAGATTCCCCAGCCTGCCCAGCAGAGCACCCTTTCCATAAAACTGTTTTACTCACCTTTATTTACAATAGGACAACACAAATAGAAAGGTATTTTTTCTTTCAAGTTGGGTTAACCCCAGCTGCTCTCAGGTCTGGTACAGTTCCATTTCTTTGTTCTATGTTCATGTACTTATTCTAAATAACTTTAACTGGTACCGTGTCGAATTAACTTCCTTAATTAATTAACTTGGTTTCTTTATTTTTTCTAACAAAACGTTTTGTGCTTCTTTTAACAATTTTTGCACTCTCCTTTTTTCTCTTAATCCTTTCTCATCTAACTTCTCAAGCTCTCTTTCTTTCTGTAACCTTTTCTCTTGCCCATCATTCAACTTTTTAAATTTTTTCTTTACATCCCCTATGTTAAAGGGGAGCATTAAGAGACTTAACAATTCCTGACGTGGTTCCCTCAGTAAAAGTGGGTGGTGTTTTCTGCTCTCATTTTTATTACTCTCACTATTGATATTTTCCTTGCTTTACTCTGTGTAAAAGGAGAAAAATAGGTGGCTTTAGGAGGAGCAGTTGGTCTTACAGCTTCCTCTACAGGCTGAGGCAGGGGAGGTAAATTGTCACAGGACTCCCAAGCTTTATTCTTGATTGTCAACTTGAACTCTTGATTCTGACTCATCTCTCCTAATTTTATAACTTCAAATTTGGTTTTTTTTATTTTTTTTTTAAACTTAATCTCCAGAGCGCTGTCTGGGCCCTGGAAATCTGTCCGGGGGTTATTCCCGACAATTCCCCACTGCCCCGCCCCTTCCAGCGACACCTGACACCCCACGGCAGAGCGCACAGCCCGCACTCTGTTTGTGCCACAGCCCTCGGACCATCCTTTCAAAGTGTTCATCAACAGCCCTATGGCTTGTTGATTCTAACAGCGTGGCTTAAATTATTCAAAGTATGTACATAACTTTTCAATTAACAAACTGCTTGGCTCATGAAAATACATACACACAATTTATAAGTAAAAAACCAGGACTAAATATCTTATGATGAGCAGGTCACTATGAATTAAAAATGAGTTTTCAAATAAAATATTTAATGACATTTCAAATTAAATGAAACATTGGAAAATTAAAACTTTCATTGCTAAAGAGTCCCATTTAAGCACTTCAGCAAATCAGACTCTGGCAATGCATTGACCTGACTTAGATTCGTGACACTGAAACAAGTAAGAATCAAACACACAGCCACAACTCATTGTGGTCTATAAATATTCCTATAGGGTGAATTAAAGAAAACAACCTCAGAAAAAGATAGAATATCCACTCACAGAGCCCCTGGTACACATGCTTTTGCAGAAGTCATTAGTAGAAGCCAATACATCAATATCTGCAGAGTACAGTAGACACAGCCACCAAATACAAACAACAAATGAATTTTAATCTTTCAAGCCTTTATTCTTATTTACCTCCTGGTGTTCTTATACTCTAAATACTTTAACATGTTTGTGAAGCATGCAAAAATTTACAAATTAAAGAAGTTATTTTACCTACCGTAAACTGGTGTATCAACAGGTCCATCAGAAAAGTGATCTTATTACTAAAGAGAACATAGGTGCAGTTTTCTATGCAGTTGCTGCAGGTGAGGCTGTAAACATTTACTGTACTGCACAGTGACCTAAAAAGTCAGAAGGGAAAAAAAATTAGAATTTTAATTACTTCAGTAAATTAAAATCAAATAAATGGCAGCATCAAAAGATAAGCTTGCAGGAATTCACATTTATTTTGTTTAAATAATAACTTAAATGAAATAAATTCTATAACTTAAAAACAGTAAAGCCATACTTATCAGAAGCCACACACTCTATGGGTACCAGAATCTCCTGTAACCAAAACTCTGACCAGAACTGACACAAAATATCAGCCAATTTCACACCTGGATAGGTAACATTTCTCTGTGTGTGGCTTACAGGGCTTACAGCTACACAACACACTGAACTCTTTCCTGGCAGGACCTCGACCCCTGTGTGAAGTACCTGACAGCAGCTCCCAGCTCAGCAGGGCCTGTGCTCAGCACAAGGGACAGGGATGCCCAGGGAGCTGGCAAAGCCAGCAGGTGCTGGCCCAGGTGCTCTGGGGTCACATTGTCCCCTCTCCTCAGAGCCTGCAGTGCTGCTGTGCAGCTCCATTGTCCCCTCAGAGCCTGCAGTGCTGATGTGCAGCTCCACTGTCCCCTCTCCTCACAGCCTGCAGTGTTGATGCGTAGCTCTCTTGTCCCCTCAGAGCCTGCAGTGCTGATGTGCAGCTCCATTTCCCCTCTCCTCAGAGCCTGCAGTGCTGCAGTGCAGCTCCACTGTCCCCTCAGAGCCTGCAGTGCTGCTGTGCAGCTCCGTTGTCCCCTCAGAGCCTGCAGTGCTGCTGTGCAGCTCCATTGCCCCCTCAGAGCCTGCAGTGCTGATGTGCAGCTCCATTGTCCCCTCAGAGCCTGCAGTGCTGCTGTGCAGCTCCAGCAGCACTGGGGAGCCCCACCTGTGGCTGGGGGAGAGGGCACAGCTTTGCAAGGGGAAAAACACAAAACAAGCACATACACAACTGCTCTCTGCACAACGGGCAGTGATTTCCATCTGCTCCAATAAAGTGTTCTCCTCAAAACAGGCCCTGCAGGGAAGCTGGGACCAGTCCTAGAGAATATTCTCACAGAGAAGATTAATCTTACCAAAGAGAACCCTATTTCAGAATAAACAAAAAGTTTGTTTCTTGAGCTCTGCATATCACAAAAGCCATCACTGTTACTTCACAAACACACACACAACACAAATGCATCATGAATACATCCAATATAAATACAGATGGCTAGACACTCAAACTGTTTCTCTAAAGTAAACCAAAATAAAAAGAACTTTCACTTTGTTGAGTTTTTCTCAACATATGAAAAAATGTGACTAAGTTCAAATAAGCTTCAAAGAAGAAAATAAATTATGAGCACTGCTGAAAGGTCATACAAAAGTGGGGCTGCAACAAACACCAAGTTACTGCACTGAAAGCATCAAAGCTGGTATTTAACAGAACAAGCTGTAGACTAATTCAGAATACTTCTGGAGCTGAGTTTTTTATCTTTCTCCTAAAATACTTTTTAGAACAACAAAATTATTTACACAATAAGGACTGTGGCTTTGCTGATGCTGGGCTCATTGCTGTGGCATCTGGTCCCTCAGCCTGGCTCTCCAGAGCTGAACTGGAAGCCTCTCACATCCATAGTACTTTCCAAGCAAAGGAAAGCTGGAAATGCTCAGAGGCCAGAAAAAGTGGAGTAAAATTCTTTAATTTGTACGGCTGGATTGTATTCTCTTCAGCTGGAGAATTTAGAAAATAAGTGAATGAACATTTATACTCTCCCTCCTTTTCTGACAATCATCATATTACTAGTTATATTAATCTAACTGTACTGGCAATTAATTTTACTGCCTAATTAAATCAATTTCAATCTGCAGCTTACATGATGTGAAAACAATATTAAATAATGACTTATTGACCAAAGGCAGGTTAATTTTCATCTATTTCACCTAATTTTTACACTACAACGATAACACCTAGAGATAATTGAAGCAGGATGCTTCATATGCATTTTCACAAATTTGTCTGCAACACTATTCTCTCTTCCTCTCCTGACATATAAGGGGATTTAGTTCCCCTTCTCTCAGTACTGCTGAAAAATATTTTCATTAGGCACCTCCTATCTTTCATTAAGATTATTCCCTTGTGTAGGTATGTTTAGAGGGGGAGAAAGAAGAAACTATATTGGTAGTATCTATTTTCTGTTGAGAAGATGCTTTAAATCAGCTTCTGTATTTTATCAGCTATTCTAAAATAAAGATCAATTCTACTTAAATATAAACATTATAATTCATCCAAAGTGTCAAATATGAACTTGTAGGTTAATTCTGACAGCATTTCAGAGTTCTGAGGTGATTTAGTTAAATCACTGCAATAAATGCTTTTTGATCTATGGGACTCCTAATTCCTAAGAGGATAATTTATTTTACACTTGAAAACACAAAAACTTCTCACTTCATCTAAAGACCAAGTTCCACTGTACGAATGCATCACACTTTTGTATTTCCCAAGTGACCCTCACGTCACAAAGAGTACTGCTGCTTCCAGAGACTCTGGTAATGCCTTTGAAAAGGTGCTGGAAGCAAATGGATGTCAAATGAATTTTTCACAGCAATAAAGAGGGTTCTCTTAACTGATACCACAGGCTTGCTACCAGCAGCTCGTCTGAACACATTGTGATCACGGCGCGCTCAGCTCTGCCGCGGCTCCACGGCCTGACTGCAATCCAGCACCACGAGTGTCACACAGAAGTGTCCCCAGGTGGTTGGCAGTGTTAAATGGCAGATTAGAGACAGCACAACTAATTTCTTTACTTTAATCTTATTAAGAGAACAACAGCTGTCAACTGTCACCATTTCTGCACAAGGCCGCCGAGACAAGCGAGGGGCTGCGAACGGCAGAGCCACAACTTTATTCACCCACACCTTCAACTGGCTGGCATGGAAAACCCAATGCACTTCCCACCCTCTTCTTCCCTTCTGGAGGAAAATAACTGCTCTGAACTGCAAAGGTGTTATCTCCAGAGATGCCAGAGGCAGCTGAAGGGCTGGAGCAGGAGGCTCTGCAAAGCAGGTGGTTCTTGATTACGGCTGTTGCTCTAAACTTTGTATCACAGCCACAAATCAGCTTTCAGCTCTGGCCCCTGCACGTTCACTCCAGCCCACGGCCAGGCTGCCCTCGGATGCAAAGCTTTCCTCCAGAGTAAATCCAATTATAAAAACCTCCTTATGGTACACAAGCTTGGAGCCAAAAAAGAAATCTGTCTTTAAACTAGACAAAAATACACATCTGCATGTTATGTTTATTTTACATGAATATGAAGGAGGAGGACAGGAGGATTCATTTTAATAAAGCTAGATCTCAACAGTTTATATGTCTGCACGTGATTATTTTTTAATGTTAGCTCATCTTCATTTCCTCTATTTGCCTGATATAAACAAGTTGACAAACATTTAACTTTTATTAAAAATACTGAGGCATTAACAATATGCAACCATGGAAAACTAACCCATGATAGTGCACCAGGATACAGAGGAAACAACTCAACTTATGCTTTACAAAACCCAGGGCATCATCAACATACAACAATTTACCTGTTTCAAGTGTAAAGCTCTTCCCTATTCTTACAACTTCTGATGTTACAAATGAACATATTTTGATTATCAATGAATAACCCTAAAAGCTCAGTTTGACAGTGCAATAATACAACACTAAACACTATCAAATTTAGGATGTGTTAATCCAGTAGAAAACTGCTCATTTTTAACCAGTTTGAATGTTATGCAGGAGTCTGATGGGGAAGGGAATCATTATTGAAAATTACCTGCTGAGTTGCAATGAATTGGGAAGTGAAATATTACCGAAAAATGGTGCACAGAATGGCTGTAGAGTGAAATGGGTAAGGAACCATCAAGGTAAGAATATGGACTGAAACAACAATAAAACTTCGTGAACAGCAACACTACAGCTTAAAAAGTGTATGTTCCTAAGCACAAGTAAAAATTACACAGAACAAGGTATAAAACCAGCTCTTAGCTTAAAATAATTCTTAGTGAAAAATGTCATTCATATCAATGCTATCCAAAATATTATGGGGACACAAATTTCTTCTTTTTATGTATGTAATTATGGTTTGAGCTTTTTTACCCTGATAATATTTGCTTTAAATAAAGTGTATGAAAATAGAAAATATATGAAACTTGACTTCAATCCCATCTTAACTTGTAAAGGTCCAACATTGTTCCTTACACAATTACTGCCAATTTCTCTTTTAAAATACTCATCACTCAAGGAAGTCAAAGCATTTCCCAAATGCTAATTAAACAAACCCTACAAGCCTCATTTGTTAGCAGGTTTGTTACCAACATGTCATGGTAAATGAGCTGCACACTGCAAGGCAACCCAGGGGAGGAGACTCATCTCCTGCTCCTCATCTGAAGGCATTCAATTGTTTTGCTGTGCAGCTCCCATTTGGTTTCTGTACAAGAAGAATATCATAGGGCTCCAAAATCTTTACAAATTCTGCTGACTGTGTCTTGTTTTGTGGAGAAGTGGACAAATCCTGGAACACTACAAAATGCTGCTTTGAGAAATAATATGGCTGGACATTAATCTTTATGTTAACACCAAAAATAAAAGTTACTATAACCCACTGTTTTCTCTTTCCCTTTTCCAGTGATTTATTTGAAGGGGAGGAAAATTGCCCCAACACCAAATGCATCATCTGTCTCATAAATGTCATGTCCTCCTCACAGCATTTCCCATCCTGCTGCTCTGACTACTGAGCTGGACAGTGGTACAAAACAACAGGCATATTGTTAAATCTTCTGATAATAAAGCTTTATCTTGTAGACATGGGATTAAAGTTCTGAGCTGCACCATACAGCCAGGATTTTGGGGAAAGAGAGATGTAGATAATAGCCCATGTAATCTCCTCACCTACTTGTAAATAGCTTATCCTCATCACAAAGCAACAGACAAATTCCCAATTTAAGATGAGTACAAATGGTTAAACATTGCAAGAACCCACAAACAATCTGAAGTACAGCAGTGTCCTTTAGCAAAGCATATTTGGCTGGGGGAAGACTGGAGGGCAATTCATGAAAGGTCTTCATTCAACTTCTCTCCACAGGGCTTTGCTTTGTCTTTAAAGAGAGAAAATTGCCAGAGAAAACTGCTCCTTTACTAGATTCAAAGTTCAAGAAATCAGGATGCAAATGACATTTGCACAAAAGAAAGAAAAGTAACTTCAAATTTGTTTCAACATTAAATGAGAAATGTGATCTGAATTTTCTTCCTCGTTTAAAGAATGAAACATATTCGGTGATTGCCCTTTGTTTTGAACCTCCCTTGAACACTCTGCATGTGAAAAATTTCTTCAATCCTTTCAGTGAGACCCCAGCAATACCTGTGAATATGGTTTGTGCCTGGTTCAAACTGCTCATAGCAAGTCTCACCCCCTGGAACTATTGCTGTTCTCAACAGTTGAGGTGCAGATTGCACAGAACATTCTTCCCCACCCAAAAGGCCACAGAAATACCAAGAGAGGAGCCTCTGCATCCCATGCAGCAAGACCAAGATCCCTGGGCCATTTCCAGCTGACTCCAGACTCCCTAAGCCAGACTCTCACAGACCAAGCCTGCAAGAGCAGTTTGCTTTAGAGAGCGGGATCCTGTGTCAAATGATGTGCAAGCTGATGGATAACTTCCCAACTTCCATACTTTCAGGTGCCTACAAACTGGAAACTGCAATTTGCTGCGAAGTTGAATGAAATGCTGTATTTCAGGAGTGGAGCAAAGCTCTTCAGAAGATGTTTTTAACACACAATGCTGTCAGAACAGTTCATATGAATCTCTTTTCTGCCCCCATACTTCCTTCAGAAATACAGCTAGTGGAAAATCTGTCTTAATAAAACAATGTTTAGAGAATTTTTCAAAGATGCAAAAACTCTTTTTATAATTCAGTCATGAACAGGCTCAGGAATCTGAGTGATCACTGGTGTGAAAGGGCTGTGAGATAGACAGTGACTGTCAGAGAAAGGAGAACCTCTGATTGACTGTAAGGATGTGATTTCTGTTACACAAACGTGGCTGACAGGGGGCTTTATGTATCAGCACACAAGTACATCCTCAAAATGCCTCACAAACCTCAAACACAATGTTTTCAGCAATGTAAACACAATGTTCTCAAACCTTCTCAACAAAGTTTACCAAAACAAGACTATTCTTAAAAGGAAAGAACAAAAATCAAAGTTGTGTGAGTTGTGCACATTCTAAGAATTTAAAGCTCAATTTAAACTAGGCTTTATATGGGCATACAGTGCAATCCTATCCCTAGTGAAGTTTACCCCACATTGATGAGATCACTCAAAATTAGAGACTCTGCACATGAAGAAGCTCCAGGGCTGTCCATGAGTTGCTCCCCATGGGCCCAGCTCAGCACACCAGAGGAGCTGGCTGGACCTGCAACAAGTGCATTTGGCATGACTGCAAAGGCAGGGATTTTATTTATTCTCTTAGAAGTGCAAAGTCAAGATATCTAAAAATGTTTTTTCCTTAGTGGTCTTTCCTAGCACTTGACACTTATGTATGTCCCATAATGCATTATCGGCCAGTTTTCATCCAAACTCTCACACTACATTACAGCAGTGCCTAAATTACAATTACACCAATATTACAAAATATCTACAAACAAACTATGACAACGGTACACACCAGGATATCCTGGGTCTGCACTAAGACCATGCCCAGCTGTGCTCTGAAAGCACCTATGTGCTCTTGACTGTATAAAAGCTACAGTTAGAGATTAGGGAAAAGAGCATGCTTTTGAGGTACCAGGCTTTGCAGGAATTCTGTATAGTCGCCACCTTCTTTTTTAGGGATTAGGCATTTAAAGCCTTCCATTCTTCTGTTCTGTAAAGAGGAATTTCTCTAATCCACAAGAATTTTGATTTACCTGTTTGTAGGCGCCCTTTCAGCTAGCAGTATCTTGCAACTATTTAATTTTGAAAGCAGACAGATTCCTGTGAATTACAACCCTTAAAAAAAGTCCCCTGCTTCCCACTAGAGATCTCTGCAGACTAACTTCAAATGATATGGATCTCCTCCTCTGTTAAAACACAGTTTTGTCTTTTCTCTTTTTACACAATTAGCTGCTGCTCAAATATATCACAGCTCAAACTAAAACCACCAAGTTAGGAAAGCAGAGGCTGAGTGGAAATGGCTTTCCCCTTCCATGGCACAGAGAACAGCACAGTTTTCTGCTCTAAAGTCCCACCCAGGATTAGGAGAAGAAGAAGCAGTGAAGCAGCAGATATGAAATGAATATTCCAGTGACTCTAAGTGCAGGTGAAAGACCCATCAAACTCACTTAAAGGGAACCCTGGCAGCTGCATTCAGGTTGGTGGGAGAAGTCACCATCTGAAGAACATTTTCCAGAGCAGTCAGTCCTCCTGCAGCCCGGAATGCAATTTTATCTGCTGTGTTCTGGAGAAACACAAACACAGAAGAGAACCAACAGAAATTAAAGAAATGTTTACATAAAGGGTACATCTGACACTGGTGGATTCTGTCAAAGTAGAAAGTCCTTAATACATTCATTTATCATATTGGACACCTTTGAAAAAGAGCATTTCACTGCCCACGTACAAGAAAGAGACTTTCTGGAGCAGGAATTGAAACTCTCAGGTGTTATGTTCTCAATTATCACATATAGATACCCAGCACTACACAGGTGATACACTTGAATACCACATTTTCTGTAAGGACATTGAATTAGAGGGACTTTATTAAAGTTCACCTTTACCTGTTGCTATTACCTTTGGAGCTATGCTGCTTTGTATGATTTTAAAAATACAGACAATCTCCAGATGGGTAATTCCTCCTTTTTACTAACTTTTCCAACAGAAGACAACCTCCAGTCTTGGTTTATGAATATGCACAAAACAGCTTAGGCAGACCCCTTTTCTGAGGTATCCACTTGGAACTTGCACATACCAGAATTTTACACTTAATTCCCATCCTATCATTATTGTCACAGTTTGCAAATGACTGGGGTTTTGCTGCAGCAGATCCAGTATTTTAGAACTTACAAAATTGGTTTAGTGTCCTCTGTTTACAATAAAGCAAGTAAAATCTTCTTATTCACTACTTCTAAGCTGCTAATTTTGTAGTTTTTTGGCAGTTTGTATTTGATCATTCTGATTTTGTCAGATGATGATCTACTAGTTAATAAGAAAGAATTTTTTCCCCCCAGTGTTGCAAGCACTTCACATATAGAGAAAAAATGGGAAATCCTCTATGAACATGATTATTACTAGTCTATAAAGAATGTATTCTTCTGTAAAAGACTGCATAACCGTCTGTTAAAAAACCCTAATAACTCTGACAATAAAATATTTATTTGAACAACTACAAAAATAATTAAGCAGCTGTAATATGATTTAGATGGGCAACATTTTCCCCTGTGAGATTAGATACTGCACACAGAAGTACATATCTTACCTTTTATTTAAATCATGTAACTTTCTCTCCATTAAATTTCTGTCAAGCAAACAGCTACATTGTATTTAATTTACAAGCTACAGAAAAGCTATTCACAGAAGGCAGATATTCAAAAGGGAAGCATTTTTCCACAATTAATATGAACTGCACTTAGATTTTTAAACAACCAAAAGATTTATTTTCCAAGGAATACCTGGCCTCCAATGAGTGGAAATCTGTGTGCCAACTCACCAAGCATTTAAGAAAATCAACCAGTGATTTCCTACTGGCTAGCTGATAAGTATAACTTCTAGCAGTTAATTTTAGCCCAGTGAGCCCAATAAGTGTGGCTTAACTGCAGAGCTATTTTTGAGTTTCACTTATATATTCTTCCTCTGTTTCCTTTTCCTCCCACCTAAAAAAATCCCAAGCCCCTGCCTCCTTAAGCTCCCTTGGCTCCCAATAACACTTTCCACCAACTCCTGGTAGAGCCATAAAGAAAAGACCCAAACAGCAAAGGACCAGTCCTGCCATAAATCATCCTTATTGACTTCATGTGAGCACCTTGGCTCACAGCCACAGCTCCCAGACCTCCTCCTGCCCTGCTCCCCCAGGGCTCACAGCCCAGACACAGCCCAGGGCTTTCTAACCCTCCCTGCTCCCTTCAGCCGCCACCCACGGGTGTCAGGGATGCTGCTGTGTGCACAGTGCCTTTCCCTGGGATGGCAGAGCCCGGCAGGGCAGAGCAGAGCTCTCAGGGAGCTCAGAGGGGGCTGTGCAGCACAGCAGCCAGGGCTCTGACACTGCTCATTTATCTGTCACTGCTCCTCCAGCTCCAAATGTGCCCGGCACTTGCCACTTCTCACTTTCCCTATTTCTCATGGGATATTATGCCACAACCTATTAGCTCTTGAGGCAAGAAGTCTTTCCTGTCATTCAGACCAAATATGCCCTTTCTCTATTTCATCCCATTACTCTGAGTTATATCCAATTTATTGCATTCATTTTGTTTGTCCCCTCAGCAACTGCTCCATTCTTGAGCTCGTACCCTGCTTCCTTTTCCTACTTGGCTTGTTTCTCAACTCCATGTTCTCTTTAATGCTAAACTTCTTCTATTTTTTCATGTGAACTTTTCTTACCTGTGATTTTTTTTCCCAGAACTCTTCTTTTCTCCAAAAGTACCCAGTAATGAAGTGTCCAGAAAGGAACTTGCCCCTATCCCAGATCAGTCACTAGAGCCACTCTGAAAGAAGCAACAACGTCTCCCTATTCTGAGGGGAGGTTTTCACATCTCTATTCTAAAAATATATAAATCTTTTGAAGCTGTTTCATTTCCTATGTGTTCTCCTTCCATTTCAACCTGGAGCATCACTTGTTTTATAGACAGACTTTTTTCAGAGTGCCTGGTTCACTTTTGCCTAATACTTTACTAAAATAAAAATCTATTTGTCAAAATACTAATTTGCCTTTTAAAAACATCTGTTACTACTACAGTTTTCTACCAAGCAGAAGGGAGTCTGTAATTTCTTCTGATTTTATATGATTCAGCTACATGTCCTATCCCTCCTCTTTCTAGATTACTCATAAAAATTCATTAGCATTTTGATGCTTATGAATGGAAATAAATTCCTAATGATGTGCATGGAAGAGAGGGAGAAGTTTCAGTAAAAGGAAGATACAACCAGCAGCAAAGCTGGGTTAGATCCATGAGTGCTGTATTTGTTACCTGTGCTCACAGAGGTCTGTAAAACTGCTGAGCAGATTGAGCATCATTTGAGTATGAAAACTGATAGATCCTACAGGGAAGAAATTTTAAATCCCTATTTGAAAAGAGCATAAACCAACATTGCATGGTTTTGCTGCTGGAAAGGAGCCTTCAAACTTCTAACTTGGCCTCCCAAATGATTTAGCTCTCCTGTTTATGAAACCTGTTTCATAATTTCACTGTTCTTTGAGTAGCTGCACGTTTAGATTGGAGGGTTACTCTGCAATTGACACTGTGTGATTCATGTTCCTTGAACAAGAGAAAATATACAAACATGTTTTTATAAATTGTTTTTAAAGTGTGTAAAAATTTGATTTGCTACATGTATTTTCAGAAATACACAACTATTCAAATAACATTTATAAGCAATTTGATTTTTAAACACAATAGGATTTCTGTGCTCTGAAGTTACCTGGTGACACAGGAGAGCAGAGACAAATGAACAAGTGGGCAAAAATTA
Organism: Zonotrichia leucophrys gambelii; assembly: GCF_028769735.1. Taxonomy (NCBI): domain Eukaryota; kingdom Metazoa; phylum Chordata; class Aves; order Passeriformes; family Passerellidae; genus Zonotrichia; species Zonotrichia leucophrys. The sequence continues at coordinate 4,481,681 of NC_088180.1, read as the reverse complement.
TTATTACTCTCATCTCTGCATTTTTTAACAGAGATGAGGAGGCACAAAAACCTTGGGGAGGCTACCTAGATGTGTCTTACACATTAGGAAAATAAAAACAGAGATGCAGCTCCTGAGAGCAGCAGACACAGCACTCAAACCCAAGCCATGAAAAGAGCCTGTTTTCCTTAACCCTCCCAAGTCCATCGTTGGGAACTGCAGTGGTCATGTTTGCACAGGAGGAAAGCCAACCCAGCTGATGTGACAGGAAGCATGTATTTAATCTCTGGACCATTATAAACTTGTCATTTGAAGCCCACAGCCACTAATTTAGGCAGAACACTGCATGAATCAAGTAACTTAGTGGGAAGTGTGTGTACACTAATGCATGTGGCACAGTAAACAGAAACTGTGATAAATTAGACAAACCATGTAAACATTTTGTGGATTAATTATGAATTAAACATACTTAAAAATGTAAAATTAATCCTTAAAAAAGGACAAACAATCAAGACAGCTCCCTGCACAGTGGGCAAGCATGGCTGACTTATTTACCTACCTGTTACAACACCTTAATGGATCTGAATTTGCCTTCTCTCCTATGGCTTGAGTGACAACTGACTAATAGGATTACAGGCTCTGTTCCAATAATACAGCTCAGCTACATGCCAGCAAAAAATGACAGCCTAAACCTGAATTACATGGCCTGGGAATCCATCCAATTATTAACTAAAGTAACTGTTATTACCTAACCTAATCAAAGGAGAAGCAGCTGTTAATCTTTGGTGGCCTGCAGTGTAGTAGCGGTCAGACTGGATGGACTGTCTTTGTACTTGACTCCTCTACAGACAATAATTATGTCCTTTGTGATCAAGAAGGAAGGGCTTCCTAACCTTTCAGACAGAGGCAGCAGATGGGGAACAACTGTTTGTGTGTTCATTAACAAGATAGGCTAGATTTTATCAGGGTTTGGCATCTGGGGCACCCTCGGAAGCACCACTTACCCGAGGACACAAGTATGTTTGGCAAATTCGAAAATGAGCAGACTAAATAGGAAGTTCAATATAAAGTTTTCATCTCATTATCTGACATTTGGTACAGAAAAATACACACAGCTCAAAAAGAGTGATTTACACATATGCCCCATCCTATCCAACAAAGAAACACAAGAAAAGGCCAACTGGCCTGTGCTGGTACTTGGCTGGCTTTTGTTGCACTCATTAAAGCAGTCACACCATGTGAACTGTGTGCTTCAGAAATGAAACCAAACTGGGGGAAAATGCTGCTCCATTTATACAAGGCACTGGGTAACACCAAGTAACACAGAGGGAAATAAAGCCAGCACGGCTTTGCAACAGCTTTTGGGTTGTGTGTTCAATATTCCAGGAGAGAAGGGAGAGCAAAGCCTGCCCTGCACAGGGCACTGGCAAACCACAGCACTTGTAGAGCAGCACAGGTCAGGAAATCTGTCTGCAAAGGAAATCTGTGTCACCAGAAGCACAATACAAGTGCCACTTGGTTTATGCTGGGAAAAGTAAAAAAATGCTGGGATAACATTGTGGAAGGACCTGAATGGGAAGATATCTGATAATACACAGGAACAACCAATATTTGGAAGCTGAAACTGAATGAATTCAGGTGAGAATAAAATGGGGGTTTTTAATGCCAGGAGTAATTAATGATGAGCATAATATACTTAGCATATATAGTCGACTCTCAATCATTTAAAGTTTTTAAATCAAACCTGATTATCTTCTAGAAAAATATGATCCCAGTTAAATCATAATTTATTAATTTGGTGCAAGAGTTATTGGGTGAAATCCAATGTCCTGGACCAAAGTACTCCCTTCCATACATTTCTCCTGTTAAAGTATTATTATTAGTTAATAAGTAGAGCAGAATCAGAAATAATGCTGAGCTTCAACAGCTGAAATGATTTAATGCCAGCTTTGCTATCTCTGCTCTATGTGACTTTAGCCCATTTTGACTATCTGAAATATTCTGAACTAACTGAAATACTCTGGTGCAGACCCTCCCTCAAAGGCAAACCTCCAAAATAAATATTTTCATGAAGACTAAAAAGGAAATTTAGAAAAATTACTTTTCCTTCATTAACCCAAAGAAGGTTTTCTGCTGGTCCTGCAGAATGTCCAAATCAGAAGCTGATCTGGAGAGTCCCTTTGAACAGACTTCAGGAACTAAAGTATTTCAGAAGAAATTATTTCTGAATGGAACCAAATACTTTGAAACATGCTGACTTCTATTTCTGAAAGAACACACTTGTGCAACTCTATTTTAAACTCATGGAAAAAATAATAACTAATTAGTAAAATATAGTAAAATTCATCTTAAGAATTTTTTTCTTTCCTTTTATCTAGTGTTTGAAGATTCAATCTAAAATGCCAGGGGCTAAGAAATGCAGTTCAAAGCTTGCTTAGAAAAACAAACCAGACAACTGAATATTGTGCTGGCTTCTCCTTTTTTTCCCACCTTTACTCTACCTTTAAATAAATTCACAAGTATATCTACATGCACATACACACCCACGGACTTTCTACATTTCTGACTGTAGAAAACCTACACTCTTTGAGTAGGTCTCCAGACTTTATACAGTGCAAATCCCTGGAGAGTACACCAAAGGAGTCTTCTCTATTAAAATAAGCAATTTTGCTCCCTGCAACACTTCTCTGTAGTGAAATTAGTGTTAAAATAATCCCCCACTCCAGGTGTAAACCTCAAATGAGTTTTCAAACATAAATGAATTCACCTACAATAAAATTTCAACCACTGAATATCAATGAACAACTAGTTTAGGAGTAAAACATGAGCCAGAACTGGCTGAGTGTTGTTTGAATTGGAGGGAGGCACCATTCCCATCAATGAGTACCTCTTGTATTTGTATCCATTCCTTCCTCCTGCACTGCTTATGGGTTAAAGGTCTTGACAAACATCCCATCCCAGCTTGTCCTGCTCAGCCAGGTGCACATTCTGAGCCTGAAAGGTGATTCTGGGGCCTTTGGGAAAGGCAGCTGCTGTGTCTGTGTGTCCTCAGGCAGGAGAGAGGATCCCTGCACCTCACAGCCATGCAGAGGCGCCTCTGGCTGGGTGACACTGGTTTGTCACCTCCACAGCCCAGCTGTGCCAGCTGCAACTTCACAGCCTGCATTTAGCACACAGCAAGAGAAATATCTAAGAACCAAAAGGATGAAAAAGCAAGCACTTGATACAGCATCCAAATGGAATATAAAAAATGAGGCGTACCTTACTTTTTAACTGTACCAAAAATAAAAGAAGAAGAGGCATTTTGGACTATCCTCTCTGAAAGTCTACCATTGACAAGCAACCCAAAATTTGTTCAGGCCTAGGGACAATACCAATACTGAAAAAATGATTCTTAAGCCTCTCCTGAAAACACTAAGCATCCTGTGCACATAAACCTAATTTCTGTCTATGCCATCATATACTTAACTCATTTTTCTGCTAGCTAACATCTGCCTACATTGTCAGGTCAAACCAAATTCAATAGGACTCTTTACTGACTCACTGAATGATCTAATTGAACAGGATGAGCCTTATTTACACAATCTCCTTCCAAGTTCTGCTGTGGCTTTTCAGTTTGGCAGTGAAGTCCCAGAGAGGCACCCTGCTGTACTTCTGTTGATGAGGACAGGACCCTCACAATCCTAATTGTGAAAGCCATAAAGGAAAGACAGGTAAAGGTAAACCAGGGAATTCCATGCTCTCTTTTCATCTGCTTTCAGCCATGCCAAGCAGCATTACAGGAAACACACAACACTGCTTGGGAAAGTAAGAATTACTCTCATGGATACCCTGAGAGACAGCACTGAGCATTGCAGCACTTGTGCTTATTAAAAATAAATGTCTGGTCTATTTATAAATAACAGAGCCTCTAGTAAGTGCATCAATTAGAGGAGGAAAGCAACAACAGAGCTTTAATAAGAGGAACAATAATAAGAGAGCTCCTGGATCTCCACAGATGGTTCCATTAGCTGAGATTAATTTGACTTTTTCTGATTAATCACAAAAATAAAAGTTCCCAAACAGGTAAATAGAAAGCAAAATTACATAATCTTGTCCTGTCCTCTCTCAAAATTTATTGGACAATGAATTGCCCAGTAAGCAGGCAAGTCAGGTCTCTCTGAACACTGAATCTGACAGGTCACTGCTGAGAGCTGGCAGCCACTAGAAAGCAGTTTATTTCTCTGAACCCAGACTGTGCAAGCCAGAGCAACCCAGCCAAAGTGAAGATACTAAAATTATGTGGGAGAGGACACATGGAGAGGGAGCAGTGGCTGTTTAAAGTCAGGAGCACTTAAACCCTGAACAGAGCTTTCCCCGGATTGCCTTGGGTGCTCTCTTGTGACCAACCTCTCAGACCATGAGCCCACTTCCAGGACAGCCACAAAGGACTGTGGGCACAGGAACAGGGTGGGTTTGTGAGGTGCTGCAACATCAGAACAGACCATGAAGGCCTCTGGGTGATGTGTTCTCAGGTCAGAAGTGATGGTATCAAATCACTGTTGAACCTAAAAATACTTCAAAGAAAATATATGTATATTTATACCTAAATATACCTAGACTAAAAGAAACAAAAAACTTTTCTTTAGAAACCATACTAATCATTACTTTATTATGATTTCTAAACTGGCCTCTGCTATTGGCAGAAATGTGCCTGGCAGGCAGCTCTCCTCACTGAGAAATCAGTGCCTGGGCTTTAACAACACTAAAACATTTCTCTTGTCTTGTAGTGGAGGAACTTTGCATACCCTGGAATGTATAAATATCCATTATACCCAGTCTGATATGATGTATTAGCTCTAAACTGGCGTAGAAGCCTGATCTGACAGCAAAAAGCCACCATTAGTACAACACTGGAAGCTGACAGCATTTAATTACATCCTGCAGCAGTTCTCAACTACACCCACTGGGCACAGAAATTAACCTCCCAATAATCTTGGAATAAGAACACTGCAGAGCTTATCTGTGAACTCAACTTGCCTTATAATACCATTTCCAGCAAACAAGTTGAAAAATATTCTGTGAGTGACCCCTACTAACAGGTTCCTATTTATATGTTCATCTTGGGTAAAAGGTTAATCCACAGATTACAGAAACTCTGGGCAAAGGAATTATTGATGAGATAAAGCTGCCTTGCCCAACCTGCAGCACATGACACACACCTGACCTGTTGACTTCTTCCAGGCAGTGACAGGAAAAGGCTGTTGGGGTGGGAAATGCTGTCCACAGAGCTCCTGCTGTGCTTGCCCACTGCCTCTGGGCTGGCACTATCAAATCTGCTGCTGCAGCTGATACAGAAGAGGATTTTTCTACTCCAGCAGCAGCTTGGACCATCTGCAGATAAACTGGTGCTTGCAGGACAGTGCTGATAGTCCAGGCTTTGAACCTTCTTCAAGTTGGGTTTGAGCGGCACTGGGCATCACTGGCACTCAGTGGTGATCACCTAGACATTAAAATTCTCTAATTCTCACTGTTACAGGCTTTAAAGAAGTGAATTCATTTTCAGGAGGGTTACTTACATCTCATTTTTTCCAACAATTCTATCTGCTTTATCCTTTCAGGAGTTCATGCTCTGATTGAGGTTCTGTACTTAACACTTGCAACAAAGGAAGCATAAATACAGAATTCCCTATGTTACTTTCTGTATTTGCAAAATTACTAGATTTTCAGGGGCAATATACAAAGTTCCAAGGGTCTCTACTTTTAGCCGGTAAAACTTCTTAGTTTAAATTTATCTGTTTTTTACTTTAAAAAAAATAATGTTTTAAACCTTATTTTTATGTTTTGTAATTCAATACCCTTCCTAATGTTTGGATTTTGAACTTTAAATTGTTTTTAAACAGTTATAATTCAACTTTACATTTGATTAATTACTTCCCTTCATGTGACATCACTGTAGCTCTGGAACTGGCTACTGCAGGAGTATCCTGAGTTGAAAAATTAATGGATGGATTAAAATATGAATCCACTATTTGCATAGACATACATCATACGTTTAGCTAAAATGAACCTTAAAGTTTTAACTGTTCATTGGAACAAATAAGAGTATCCATTACTTTCCCAGAGAACAAAACATGTAAGGATGAAAGCACAGTTAAGGTGGCATGTGGGTGGTTATTTTGTTTTTTAAAACTTTGGCTAGGAACTGCCCCCTGCCTGATAGAAAAGAAGGCTTTTTGGTGTGAACCAGTGCACTGTGCAAGAAAATCTCCACGTGGCCAAGAGCCAGGGGAGAGAAAGGCAGAGGCTGCCCTGACAGCCCCAGGGCTCCCAGGGGATGGGGAGAGGAGCAGCCTCGGGACCCTGCAGCTGATCCCAGCCCAGCTCTGGGTGTGCCCCCAGCTGTGGCACAGCTCAGCCCTTGCCCTGGCAGTGCTGCAGACACACAGACAGACAGACAGACAGATGGACAGCCCGACGTGCTCACCGACCCTGCCATGCCAGGACAGCACCAACAGCCCTGGCTCCCCAGGGTGCCCTTGGACTGTGGGCACACAGCTGCTTCCTTTTGAAATGAGAGCTGTGCATAGCTGGGCTTCCCCTCTTCCTGCAGAATGAACTCGGTGTGAGTGCAGGTTTGGGTTTTGTCAGGATATGCAGCGATTATCCAGGTAATTCCCCTGGGCACCCACACCACGAGACAGCTGCTGTAAGCAGCTTAGCAGGAGAAAGAGCTGTGTGATTTCCAAGCACTGTGGTGTCTGAATCTGGTGTCAGAGAGAAATTCTACTTCTAAATAGATTTATGACTTGTAAGGATTCAAAGGCTTCTGCCGGTGGTGTCCCCTAGTGGAGAGCGGCAGATGCCGAGGGCACGGGGACAGGAACGGGCTGGCCCAGAGCCCCCGTGCCAGGCACAGCCCTGCTCACAAACCTGCCGGGCACAGCCCTGCTCACAAACCTGCCAGGCACAGCCCTGCTCACAAACCTGCCGGGCACACCCCTGCTCACAAACCTGCCAGGAACACCCCTGCTCACAAACCTGCCAGGCACAGCCCTGCTCACAAACCTGCCAGGCACAGCCCTGCTCACAAACCTGCCAGGCACAGCCCTGCTCACAAACCTGCCAGGCACAGCCCTGCTCACAAACCTGCCAGGCACAGCCCTGCTCACAAACCTGCCAGGCACAGCCCTGCTCACAAACCTGCCAGGCACAGCCCTGCTCACAAACCTGCCAGGCACAGCCCTGCTCACAAACCTGCCCGGCACACTGCTCACAAACCTGCCAGGCACAGCCCTGCTCACAAACCTGCCGGGCACACTGCTCACAAACCTGCCAGGCACAGCCCTGCTCACAAACCTGCCCGGCACACTGCTCACAAACCTGCCAGGCACAGCCCTGCTCACAAACCTGCCCGGCACACTGCTCACAAACCTGCCAGGCACAGCCCTGCTCACAAACCTGCCGGGCACAGCCCTGCTCACAAACCTGCCAGGCACAGCCCTGCTCACAAACCTGCCCGGCACACTGCTCACAAACCTGCCAGGCACAGCCCTGCTCACAAACCTGCCCGGCACAGCCCTGCTCACAAACCTGCCCGGCACACTGCTCACAACCCTGCCAGGCACAGCCCTGCTCACAAACCTGCCCGGCACACTGCTCACAAACCTGCCAGGCACAGCCCTGCTCACAAACCTGCCAGGAGCAGCCCTGCTCACAAACCTGCCAGGCACAGCCCTGCTCACAAACCTGCCGGGCACACTGCTCACAAACCTGCCAGGCACAGCCCTGCTCACAAACCTGCCAGGAGCAGCCCTGCTCACAAACCTGCCGGGCACAGCCCTGCTCACAAACCTGCCAGGAGCAGCCCTGCTCACAAACCTGCCGGGCACACTGCTCACAAACCTGCCAGGCACAGCCCTGCTCACAAACCTGCCGGGCACAGCCCTGCTCACAAACCTGCCGGGCACAGCCCTGCTCACAAACCTGCCGGGCACACTGCTCACAAACCTGCCAGGCACGCTGCTCATGGCTACAATAATGCCCAAAGTTCAACTTCTGAAATCCTCAGTCAGCTAAGAAATGAATTCACTGTGAGGCTCTAGAGAATGATGTAGGTTAAATTACATACAGGAACTGTGCCTCTGTGCATGTGCATGGAGATAGGCAAAATCCCAAAATACAGTGAGGGTCAAGCCACTGCTTCATGTTTAAAGTAAATTCACTACGACTGCAATTTTCACAACGCTTTTTTTTGACTTATGTAAGATGGTGACAGACAGGATGGCAATTCTCTCTTTGAAGGCCATACCTGCTACACTAGGAACACACAGTTCCTTGGGTGCAAATAACTGCAGCACCAAAATTCAATGTGCAAGAGTTTGGGAATCACAATTCTCACTGTATTCTTCAATAGACTTTAAGCAACAATACTGAGTCTTTATAACAGAGTATTTGCTTCTCAAATCTATTTTTTCTGTATATATATGTCATATATATGTTTATATACACATACTCACACATATACACACACAGGGCAATTTTAAATCTCTGTAGAGATATTTGAAGAACCTTATCCCATGTTCCATTTAACACCACTTTTGTTCCATACATTAGTTCTTCAACAGTTTTTAATTTTATTGTTTCTGTTTCTGATGATGAAGAGTTTGTATTATTGGGGGGATTGTCCCTCTTCACCCTGGCTATGGTCACCATCCCCAAGGGGCCCAAGAGTTTAGAGAATAAAACATAAATACAGGGCCTGAGTGTGTTGTTAGAGCCAGCCATTTCTGACAGTCTTTACAATGGGATAAACACTGTCTGTCTACAGCTCCCATGTATTTGAAAGCTACGACAAACATTTTACTGAAATGTAAATAACTGACATCACCACTGCTCAAACAGGAGGCTGAAAAATCTCTCTAAAAATCCCAAACCCAAAAACATTGCCTGACACAAAACAAACCATTAATGGTCACTGAGAGAGCGAGCATGTCTTAAGAGATCATGAGCATTGAGATAATTTTTTTAGAAAATGGATTAAACCACTGCAGTCAATATTCACACATTTTTCAGTTACAAAATGATACCCCTCTCTAAGGAAGTATATTTTCCCTCTGAAATCTGTTTCCAGTATATTATTCCAGTATATATTCCAGAATATTATTCTGAATTAGTAATGTAAATAATCAGACTATTCAGAGGCAGCTGCTTCTAGATTTGCATGAAGAGAGCTGGCAATAACCATAAGCACTGTGGCCCAGTTTATCAAAAGCCTCCTGTTTTATTTTGTGGTTCCATGTTAATTGCACACTTTAACAATTTATTTTGCACTCACTGTTATTTGCTGAGATTTTTACAGCACATACAGAGCCTGAAGGAGATCGGGGACACAGCTATCCTCAAACCCATCCAAAATCACAGTAAGTTTTACGAGCAAAAGCAGTGAAATCTTCTTTGTAGGATTTTGTGCCTTGTGAGTATATGGGAGAGCCTCAGCTGTCCTGTTTGTGCTGGGCCATGGATAAAACCTGCACCCTGCTCTGCAGCCCTCTCCCAAAGCAGAGCTGGGAGAGCTGCACTCAAACCCCTCACTTAAAGGAACCTTATCACTCCTCTTGTGGCGGTGATCTTTTTCAAACCAGTAATCAGCAAGAAGCACCATATAAAAGCAATTCCAGTTGAGCAGATTAACTGTAGCCCTTGAATTCCAAAAATCATGAGGTTCCCTCAGAATCCTACTGAATCTGTGTGCCACATTCCCAGTCAGATGGAGAACAGACACATTAAGGGCTTGCCTAAATGTCACATGTAAGTGTTGTACAAATTTAGCTGCAGTGATTTAACTGCAGTTTTAGCTGCAGCTGAGCCAGGTGAAAAGGCCACTGCCCTCAGCTGTTGTCACCACCCTTCAATGGCAACAGAATAAATGTCTGCCGACCCTGCCCAGCACAGACCTGTCCAAAACCACACAGGACACTTCTACCATTTAAAAGCAGGACTTTTAAAACCTGAAGACACACCAAACCCTCTATGAACAAATATTAGGAAGAGCTTTAGGGAAGGGATGTTCTGTTGGCAAGTGTAAGGATGACCATCTGAGAGGCAGCAACCTCTGACCCAGGCCAGGGTCACAGCCTTAGAAATGTATGTACTTCAGTCAGGTCAGGGCCTCATGTGTATGCAGCAGACATTTTTTAATCAGTTGATCTTTTCAATCAGGAAAGTTTTAAATCAGGGAATATCACCTCTTTACATAATAGGGAAATAAATGATATAAGCAGAAGCAAGTTAGAAGTGCAGCTGCAGTCCCACTAACAGGTTACACAGCTCTCAGTACCCTGGCTCCTAAGAGTTCCCACATTTCTGTGGGACTGCTGAAGGCAGGCTCCAGCACTCACTGTGGGATTCCTTGTGCATCTGAAACACAGCTACCCTCAGTGATGGATGGGGAAAATTAGTCCTTCAAGGAATGAACATGCATAAAATCAAAAGAATCATGGCAGGACAAGTGCTCTAGCGCTGCCACTTCAAACATCAGCTCTGCCTTCTGGAAGAGTTTTTCTTTTAGCATCAAAGGCCCATTCATAGGGGATGTTAAACTGAGGGTTATCAGATCTTACTAAGAGCTTGAAGAGTCCCATATGACATCTGCCAACCTCAGGCCAGGGCTTTCTGGAAATATTTGCATGCATTCTGCTGTTGTGGCTCTGTGTGTGTTTGTTTTCCTAATGTCCTTTTAAACAAAGCAGAGGTGAAAGTGAATGCAGCTTCCTGCCAGGATTTCTGCCAGACAGGGTGAGACACACAAACCCAAGGACTGCCTTCCAATCACCCAGAGCACACCCAGAGCAGCACCACTGGCTGGACACACCTGGGGAACAGCACTCCAGGCACACACAACATCAGGATTTGTGCTCCTTGCCTCCTACCAACACGTGGCTGGAGGGGCACAAACCCATTGAAAACTGGAAGCATATGGTGGTTTATGGCTTTAGAGTACCTCTTATGCATATTTAATTTAAAGGCACGTGAGCCACATGTTTCATGAAGCTAATGGCCACACTCCAAGTCAGATCCTCAAAACCTGCACTTCAATTTGCTTATTCTTCACAAATCCTTTTCCAGCACTGGACACAAAGCTCCTGCTTTTTGTAGAGCTTCATCCAACTAAGCCAATGTGGGCACATCAAGAAGTGATGGAGATCTAACAACCACTTGAAGCAAAGCAAAGCACATCTCTTTCATCTGTTAGCACTCCAACAAGCTGTGGTGCACAGGGATGCAGCAGCAGTGAATGAGGAGCAGGTAAAGTGCTGCAATAAACAGCCACGACTCCAAAATACACAGTGCTTAAGATGCATCTTTGCCTGAGAGAGATTTCTCAAATCTGAGTATCTAGAGGATATATAAACCTTTACAACTGCATTAAACAAGCACTTCTTGCTGTATTAGTGGGATCACTTGGCCCAGGTGCAGAATGTGCTGTGTCCAGCAGAGCACGAAGGCAGAAACAAGAGCAAGTGTGACCACAATGAGCATGCAGGCATGAAGCAGCCTAGAATGTTCTCACACCATGAAAGAGGTTCAGAAGTGAGAGAAAGCCTTATTCAGTACAGTGGAACACATCAGATGAAGGCTAAGTCCAAACAGAAATTGTTAGTGTGATCTGCTTGTACCTGGAGGCAAATCCCATTGAGACAGGGCTGCAAATCTTTTGTGTGTGGCTTTTTTTGTGATTCAAGTTTGCATAAATATTACACCCCATCCTTTCAGGCTGTTTTAGCACAGTCATGGAATTTCTAATGAGCTGGACAGCCCTTCCTTCTGTTGAGCAATTTAATGGTATATATTTTTCTTATTTACTGTTACAAACACCAGCTCAGCAATTCATTTCATGATCTGTAAAACCAATCCTTTTATTCCTGGTGAGCCTGAATACATAAATTTTTCTGGCAGTGCAAACTATTAACAAAAGAAAAATCCAATGTTTCACAGCATGAATGAAAAGAGGGGTTTTGGATCAATTATATTTTGTAATAGTTTTGGAGGACTTCTTGTGAGTAAGAAGAATTTCTAGTAAGTGGCAAGGATCTATTGTAGTGAACCCTGTCCTCCCTCAGGGCAATTCTTTATTCAAGCCAGGCCATTAGCAAGGGTAAATCAATGTTATCAGCTCACACACACTGACAGCTTGTGTGGTTCCCACTCCCCCTTCCTCCCCCCACATTAGGTTATATTTTTATGCTCTCCAGGGAAATTCAATTAACAGTGTCAGTCTCCTCCTCTCAGCCCACGACTGACACCATCAGGGCTCTTTCAGTGCCCACTGACATGTAAGATGTGCCTGTGCATTTCTGACTCCCAGGTTAACAAGAGAATTCCCATCCCTTCCTGCAAATGGCCATGTAAGATCTGTGCTGTGAACACTGAAATCAATCCCTCCTGACCTTATTGATCAGGACACTCAGACAGAAAAATACTTCTCCAGAGGGAGGTACATGTTTTGGGGGAAAAACCCCAAATCAACAACAAAATAACCCACATCTATTAATACTATCAAACTTAGTTTTTAATTCCCCACTGCAGACTCAACAACCAGCAAAACCATGTAAACAATTAATGAGTAAACTTAGCTGCAATTCACATCTCAATTTAAAAAAATCTCAGCAGATGACTGCTAGTGAAAAGGCTGGATGCAACTCCACATTCCAAAGAACTTCCAAGGATTATTTAGATAACTTTCACACAGATTCATCTTTTCGTCACTGTCATGCAACAACATGATTTCTGTATTTTGAAATCAATAAAAAATGAGTTTTTCAATAATTAATGGAAGCCTGTACAATGTGAAAATGGCACAAGTCTTTCAAACACACTCTTAAGCTTGATGAGCAGCTCCAAGGCACCCCCAGAACACAGTGAGGAGCCCGTGCATCCCAGGCAGCCTCCAGCACTGAAAAGCATGTGCCATTAACAATTGTCTTCTCCACGCTGACCAAGCTGTGAAAAGCATCAAGCAGAGCTCTCATTTTCACAAACATCAAGTCTGAACCACAATGATGCAATCTCCTCATCAGATTTCATTAATTTGGTTTCTTCCAGAACTAATTTTCATTATGTCTTGATTACAGATAAGAAAGAGAAATATTTTCTGGTGGTTGCAGAGAGAACAGAACATAATGTTCCAGCTGAAAACCCAAATACTGTGCTCCTAATGGAGCAAAAAAACCACATTACAAGTCAGAAAGCACTGTGGCAGCAGACTGACAATGAGGAAATAGGAAAAAAGATGCAAATGTGGTGTTATGAATTAAAAAAAAAAAAATCCAACATCTACCATAAAGCAAAACATGCTCTGCAATCATATCACTTTTAAAAAGTCAAAAATGTAGGAATATCCCACATATATGCACATCATACCTTCCTCCTCCAGGGAAGACCCACTGACTTTGTTGAACTCTGGCAAAACTCAACAGATTGGTGTTCCAGCAAACCTGGATCCAATTCTTTCCTCTGTTTTCTGCTAATTGCTTTGGGCCCTTATTGTAAAAGCTGTTTGTGGGTAAGCACTACAAGCTAGATGACTGAAATGACCCAGGTTAAAAACAATCCTCATGAAAATACAGGGGGAAAAAGTGAAAAGTGTTATAGCAGACACTGCTTGTTACATAGAGGTCATTTATTCTTCAACATCTCACATTAAACATTCCCAAATCCACCCTGATGAGACTTGAGGGCAAACCAATGTCTAGGTCAGTCAGAAGTCACAATACCTCTTTCTCCAGAATCCGAGAGATCTCTCCTAAAGTCCTGTCCAGACCTGGAACTTTGTGGTTCCCCAAGGAACAGCCATCCTGCATTTGGAGGTGCTTCAGAAGGTCTTTTGCTAATCTTTGTAACCTTCAACAGAAAACAAAGAGCAGTTAAAGCAAAAACTGCCTTATTAACCTACATCTTTGTAATGAACTTCTGGCACCAATGAAGGAATCATGAAAATCTATGTTAAATATTGTTATGGTTATCATCTATTCTGTACAGGATGGTAAACATCCAAGGAGATACTGTCAGCTTGGAGTGACATTTCACTACCTACTTTTTCAAGGAAACAGCACAGCTATAGAGTGAACAGTACAGCCATAAAGGGGCTTTATGAGCTACATTTGTTTCTGCTGTTTCCCTATTCCCCTTCCACAGCTTATCATGGTAGTTTTTGCCATCCTCATTTTCAAATGGTTTCACCCTATTTAAGATGAGTAAGGGAAATGGAACAGCAGGACCACTTGGCTGATTTCTTATAGGCATCATAAAAGAAATGGCTCTTCAGGGTTATTTGAATAAGAGAAAAGCAATGGCTTTGCAGCCTACCTCAGAAAGGGCATTTTATTAACAAGGGTCAGTAATGAAGCCAAACTGCAGAGGTGGGAGTGATGGTGACACACATGGGTTGGGTTCCATTTCAGTTTTACACATCTGCACCTGGGCTATTCACCTGTGCTCTGCTGCTCAGCACTGAGGGGCACAAAATACAGAATCCAGCAGTGAAAACAGCCAGAGTTTATTTATCCTGCTGTGCCCAGAGGGTGAGGGTGCAGTGGGAGCAGCAAGGCAGAGGAGACAAGGCTGCCAGAGTCCCTTCCCTGCAGAGGAGGTGTCACTCTGTCCCTGCCTGCATTTGGTGCCACTGCCTCAGCGTCCCCTCCTGCTGCTCTCAGGGACAAGGCTCAGGGCTTGCTGGACTTGGCTTTCATCCACTGGCACCTGCACTGAGTGGGACAGAGCTGGCAGCTGAGCAGGAGGAGGGGCAGACACTGCTGGGACTGCCAGCCTACACACAGAATTCTAGAGGAAGGAAAAAGAGGGGAAGGGTAAGAGTGCTCATCATAAAATGGAGATGTCAGGGTTAAAGGGCCAGAAGGCATTCACAAAGTGACCACAGAGTACTGGAAAAGAAAAAGATTACATTAACCAGACTCCCAGAAGTGAGACAGGAGATGGAATGGCTGGAGAATGTACCACAATAGTCACACTATATTAAAAAAAAATCCCCAAAATCAGAGTATTAATTTATAGAAGAATAGGGAGTTTCCACTTAATCAAGAGACAACAGGTACTCTGTGTCTCCTCTTTGAAAAAATTAGGAGCTTCATTAATAGCTTTAAAGACATGCTGAAGATACATATATGCTCCTGAAGTACAAATAAAAATGATTTGTAGAATTTTGAGTTTTGGACTTCTTATCATCTGGTCAGCTGAGCCCACTAATATACAACCAGGATTTTTGCATGACAAGAAAAATAAAAGGAGATTACATCCTGATGAGATTTTTTTCACTGCTATTTCCTCTGTGGAAAATGAGGTTGGAGGAAACCTCTGTCTATCTCCATAAGCCACAAGCTAAAATGGGAAACAAAACTAAAAGCCAAAGCCCAAATAACTGCAGGACTTGGACAGTAAATCAAAAGACCACAGCACCAATGAGAAGTGGAACTGCTGCAGTCCACAAGCAGAGTATTTTCACAGTGGGATTTAGAATGGCTATTGCCTTGGCAATATCCTAGCACATTAAGCAAAAAATATTTTATTTCTTTGGTATATCTACCCAAATTCCACTATTAAAGCCTATATAAAGCCCACCATCCTATATTGTAACTTCATCTGACAAAAGACAGCAAGAAAGGTTTCCATTTGCTTAATTTAACATCACAGGAATGGAATTCCACCAGGATTAACCACAGAGGCTGAAGAAAGGCACTTCCCTAATCTCCATCAGGCATCAGCATACAAAATGTGTAAGGTTTATCAAAACCCTGCTCACAGGGACTCCAAGAGAACACAATCATCTTACACAGCCTTCAGCTGACACAGCTAACACCAGAGTCCTTCTCTGCAGTCTGTTCAGATGCTCCATAGGCTCAGTTTCTGTTCTCACTTTAAAAACAACCTGTACAGTAGTAAGTCCCCAGTGAAAGCTTCCAGCTTTCCATTACTTCTGAAAGTCTTTCTGGATACTTTTAGCAAAATTCAAACTTTCTAAGTGTTGTGTTGTGAAGGATGAGTGTTCAGCATCACAGAGTAAGAAACCGGAAGAATGAATTTCCAATTCTGTCACATTGAAGAATTACCTCCTACATCCTCATATCCTAGTGCAGAGGGAGTTTTCTACCAAAACCAGTCAAAGGTGCTGTGTGATCACATGGGGAGGAGAGGGGAAATAAAACCTGCCTCCTCCCACCAGTGAGCCTTGGAGGAATTATTGAAATATCCTTCATACTGACTTCTTGGCCGTGTCAGGGAAATAAGAATAATTTTTGGATTGCTTCAAAGGACTGGAAATCTATGCTAGAGGACTTGTGCTTGGATGCAGAATTTGCCATTGCTATGAATGGATTTGGAAAGAGAGAGCTCTTTGTACACACTGGACTCCTGGCACACTCTTGGCTTGCACTGGGGATTTCTGGGACATGGCATCCACACCTGATCCAGTGATTCTGGAAAAACACCAATGAATCCAAATCCAAACATCTCAAGACAATTAATTAGTCTTCTTTCTGTCCCCCAATTTTTACTCCTCCAATGCTTACTAAGCCATACATAGAATGATAAATAATTGAAACTTTGCTGTGCAGGATAATAGAGAAAGGTAATGTTTTTTCCCCTTAAATTATTTACATCTCACTTATTAAGGTTTTAGTATTCCTCACAAATGGATAATTCAGAATGCAGAACAAGTATCAGAAGGATGTTAAGCCCTGATTTGTCTTGGAACACCACCATCATGTAAACTAATAAATTGTATGTTCAGCAAATACAAATACAGGATCTGATCTTTTTCCACTGCCAATGGGAAAACAAGGGCTATTCATATCAAAGGATCCTAACATGGGCTAAATACTTTTAGGAGGTTTAATATATTTTATAGGCTAAAGGAAAAAGATCTGCCAGTATTTCTAGGCCACATTTCATCTCCATAAAAAAGCCAAAAAGCCTTGAAATAGCAGCACCAATGTACCCAGCACTTGGGGGTTTAACCCAATGTCTGGGCTGGGCACTGATGCCCAGGGAAGGATGGGTGTGTTTCTGAATCCATTTATTTGCATTCCCATGAGAATATTTTAGCTATTTTCTGAAGAGGAAATCCACCACCTGCCCAGTCATACCCATTATTTATCTTGTTTTTAAGTTTACCTGAATTTTTTTTTATTTACACTCTAGCTCTTCTTCAGTTTCCACAACATTTTGGAAATTAAATTTTGTACAAGTACTTCCAGTTTCAGAGATTGTCTGTTTTTTCCACAGTAATCAGATAATCAGTATTTTGGTATAATATCTTACAACTGGCCTAACTGGACTCTAAGCCTTCTACACCAAGAAAACCTACAAGGTAAGTTTATCCTGTGACTACACTGATATATTATAATGAAGGAAAGAAAGTATTGCATCAGCTAAAGCCCATTTAGCTTTGGGCTTCTGAAAGAACAAACTTCACACTACATTCCCATCTCGTCTGCAGCAAACTCTCACATTAAATAATATTTCTTTTTCTCCCTCTTCTTTTTGTGCTGCAGTCTGTTTCCAGGATAACAGTGGTTCCAATATCCACACTATCTGAAGTATCCCTTTACAATTAAAAACAAAAGGTAAATAAAGAGAATACATTAAAACAATTCCTTGTTATGTGAAGAGAGACTAGTTAAAATATTAGAACAAAACTTCTCCCCCTGAAACCTGCTAATACCCTTCAGGCACAGGGCAATCTTTCATTACTTTAGTGTCCCTGTTGTATTGAAGGATGACAATTATACTTTACTGCTTGGATATTTAACACTGAAATACATGGTCCTGCCTCTGCATTAGAAAATATTAAATAGATCTAAATAACCCTCTAACTTTGTGAAAATGTTTTCCTTCCCTTTTCAAACTGTGCTCTGATGGACACCTGAGAATGCTCCAATGGACACCTGACACACCTTTTGCCAAGTTATCCCAGTACACTGCACACTGAATAATTGCTCAGATCAGTTCCCAGAGAATATGAATTAATACTACAAACCCACCAAGAGTCCACCAGCACCTACAAAATTACCTAAGTGCCACCAGGGACCAACCAGCAAATGCACTTGAGAAAGGCAGGGAGCAACACTGGGCTTCTCCAGGTGACAATGTCCACAGTCCTTTCCTTGAATGTCCCTCTTGGCACATGGAACAGTTCAGAGACCAAAATACTGACCCAACAAGGCAATATTTGGAATTATCCCACCCCTCTCCCTAATGCACACCATTTTTTAACAGATACTAAAAACCCAACTGTCCCAGCTATATTTAGAAGTCATTTCTGTGGAAGAACTCCTTGGAGTCACTGACAATCCCAGGCTTGAATCAGTGCTGTACCACTGAGCAAGGGACACCCACTGTCTGTCACAGCAGGATAAAGCCTGGCAGCTCATTGCTGTCAGTGTAGCACCAGAGCAGAGCTCAGAAAGCACTTGGATCAGTGCTTCCTTAGTGCACAAGGTTTTATAAATCTGCAAACCTTCAACTAATAAGAACCACTGAAACAGTCTATCAGTTGCATCAGCAAATCAGTGGTCTCATAATATTAAAGTGGCCTAATCTTAAAGGTGATCTAAAAAGGCTTTTTACCTGCCAAAGACTAACTCTGGTTTCTGTCTTTCTTCTGTAACAACTGACAACATGACTAAGAACTAAAATCAGATAAGAACTTGCATTCCATAAGTGGTTCTGGTTGTGAAGACACTCTCAGTTTGGGGGTAGAGAGAGGAGTGGATAAAGAAATGTGGCATAAGAAAGGAAGCATAAAAGAATTTAATTCTAAAACACATTGCTTCTGTTAAGCAAATAAATAAACCTACCAACTGTGTCCACTTTAAAGGGATTTTAAAAAGGAACTTCTCCATTTTTAAGCTCCACAGCCCACTAAGTCAAAAGATATTTTCTGTTCATTGGCACGCTTCCACTCCAATCTGAGTACCTCAAACCTTCCCTTGGGAAAGACAAAAACTCTTCCCATTTGTTTTGACCCAAAGATTGCATTTAGCATTCAAAGGTGCTCTTTTTACCCTCTTCATTCCATGGTGGGACTTTTCTCAGTAACTGTTCCTCAGTTGTCTCAGTCCTCTTCCTGCTGGCCTTGCTGAAGTAGGATCCCCTCCTTAGTTCTGTGTTTTCCTCTTATTTTACTCTATACTAAGACTAGGTTGTCCCATGTTAATAGATACAGTCTAGGCTAAAACTCTTGCCTCATAAAATTTCTTGCCCTCTTATCCTTTTTTTTACAGAAAGAGATAATACTTCCCTATTCTTCCATTTTCTAATATGTGATGTGCAAAGTAAACACATTTTAACAGAAATAAATGGGCTTCTGGCTGGCTCACAGACATTCCTCTACTTAAAAAGCCAGTTCAGACTTGAGCTCCCATTTTTAACCTGCTTGATTTCAAAGAAGCTCATAAGATATTATGATATTAAGATATTACACCAAAATACTGATTACTGAGGAAAAAACCAGACAATCTGTGAAACTGGAAGTACTTGAATATTTAAGCCCTCATAGCAGGTAAAAAGTTGTGTAATTTTGGAAATAACAATAACTATGGTTCCTGAAAGGATATTTTAAAAATTTAGATGAAGGCAGCTGATAGATCTCTAGATTTTTACATGAACACTGCAAAGAGACCTCCCTAGACTGTGATGGAAGTGAGCTACACAGTGGCCATCACCAGCTCACACCTGAAAGGAGGCAATAAAGGAAGAAACTAAAAAAGCAGATAGAACAGAAGATTCTGCCTGAAAGCAAATAAGCAACTAATTACATAAAGAGAAATGAAAATGGTAAATTCAGGATCAGTCAAAAGATTTGAAATAATTTTAAAAAATTTAAAATCTGAGTTTCTCTAGGGCTACAGTTGAGACAGAAGTGACCAAGTCACATCACTGATAATCTCAGAATTTAACACAGAGACACAAGAGCTTATTAATATCTTCAGTGTCAAATGCAGACATTTCTACTTTCTGATGACTAGAACCTAATTTTTTATTTTCTAGCAGCAAAGAAAAGCAAAACACAAAAGCTACAAATCTAAAAGTCTCAATATACCATGAAATTCATCTTGCAAAAAGTGCTGATGGCCAAGAAACGAAGCCAACTCTTTCCCATGTGTTTATGCAGGTGTGCCATCTGCTGGAGATGGGTCATTTTCTTGTGTCAAACCTCAGTGATGGATTTTTATTGTTTCAAAATACATCTAAGATTCAGCAGCAGTTTTCAAGCTTTTGAAAAGCCTATGTGAAATATACTTGCATACAGGCTGGTTGCATGTACATCAAGGAGGTCTAACTGCAAGGATCTGAACTGCTTAACCACCAGCAATTGTACAAAAGGCCACCTGCCCCAGCAGTTTAGGAGTGATGGAAGCAACCACAAAACAGGCAGGATCTGGTACAGGTTATTAGACAAATATCCCCAATGTGAAAGTTGTTGCAACTTCAGGATGAGGGTTTTTGACTCCAGCTCTTGAGAGCCCACAGCCCCTTGGCTGATGCTGCAGAGTCCCAGAGCCCAGCTGCCAGTAAGGCACACTCCCCATCTGCCCACGGGGAGAGGATGTCTCAGGAACACTAAGAACAGCCCAGGCTGCATAATCCTCTTTACTAATCTGTTTGTTTCCCCACTTCTGGCTTAGGAGTGTCTGCGGCTGGCTGTGCTTTCCTA
This sequence comes from Zonotrichia leucophrys gambelii, assembly GCF_028769735.1. Taxonomy (NCBI): domain Eukaryota; kingdom Metazoa; phylum Chordata; class Aves; order Passeriformes; family Passerellidae; genus Zonotrichia; species Zonotrichia leucophrys. The sequence continues at coordinate 4,460,992 of NC_088180.1, read as the reverse complement.
GAGCTGCAGGAATGCAGGGAAGCTGTCAGTGAGCACCTGTGGGAGCTCCCCACATCTCCCTCATGCTGCATTGAGAACACTGGGTCTGCTTTCTCTGGAACCTGGCTCAGCTTTCCCCTGTGCTCCCTTGTCCTGGAACCAAGGAGACAGCCAACAATCCCCATCCATCTTTGCCACGCTGTTTGTGACACTGTAGATCTCCAGGACATAACCCCAGAGGAACTTCTCCCTGTTATCACATTTTCCTGCAGGAGTAGTACTAGTTTACTTATTTCCTGATACATAAGACATACCTGAAATCATCACATATTTCCCTTTCTGCCATCTCTGAACCTTTAGCAATTGTAGCTTATCTGTTCAGAGACATCCTGTTCAAAAGATGTAAATCACCCAGGTATTTGTACCTGATGACATTTGTTCTGTTTTTGCATGTTTCTAAGTAATTTTACTGAAGGATTCTTATGAGCTGCTGAGTGCTGAGCTGATATTTTCCAGGAACTACCTATCCCATCTGCTAATTCAAGGCCCACACTTTTATGTGAAGATATAATTGAGTTCTGTCTTCCCCTTCCATTGGGTAGCACTCAATATACACTAGATTTCACCTGCCATTTTACTGCCTGCTCACTCACTCTCTTCAAAATTAGTATTCAGCACCAATTCTTGTCTCTACTGTCTTGAATCTCTGCATTTTCCAAGTCATTTGAGAATGTGTTGACCATCACAAAACTGCACAACTCTACTGGTATCCTCCCTGTCCTGCCAAGGACTGATGAAACTCCACTTCTTTTCAATTTCCTAACTGTTTTGCATTTAAACTACAGCTGTATAGTTTCTTTTAAAATCTTAGGTAATAGAACTTATCAAAGTAATCTTGGAAATCCAAATATTTTGCATCTTTTCCCAACTGGTTTCCATGGAATCAGAAAACAAAAGCTGAGCAATTTTCACTTTCAAACTAAGCAGAAGGAATTTGTCAGTGATCACAGATCTTGTTTTCATCTACCATCCAGCTGTTTTCATCTGTGCCTTATCCTTGACAATAAAAAGGTCTATTCTTTAAAAAGCCCAATGTCAGCCTAAGACATCTGTGCATTAAAGCATCTGTGTTTCCACCACAAGTACCTTTGTTTCTGACCAAATGGAGGTCAAACATAAGATTTCCAATTCCAGAATTGCAGCTGAATTTTCACCCATCAGTCTTACAGTACAAGACTGGAACCCTCTTGTTTCCAGGTAAGAAAAAGAGAAGTGTATGTTCTCTTTACCATTGCAGGATGATATAGAGGTATGATGTACAGGTTAAGATATACAGTGTCTTCAGAAAAAAAGACACATTTATTGTCTTTATTGCATTTATTGAAGTCTGACCTTTTGTATCAGGGACTGATGTGTAATTCAGGATGGAAACATGCCCCAAATTGGGGGAAATCTTCCACACCTGCTCCACCAGAAATTTCAGGGGCACTTCTGTGACAGACAGGGGGAAAAAGTTTATGTCTAAAATATATAGAGATAAATGCTTACTTGGCTTTAAATGGTGAGTCAGACACAGCATTTTTTGCTTCCATCAAGCTCTCATATTCCTTTGCCCTGGAGGAGAAAATATTCATTATTATTGACTATTGTCTAAAGTGTCCAGGATGCAAGAGCAGCAAGAGAGTTCAAATCTTTGGGTTTTTCTGCTTCATAGTAAAGCACAGCATTTCTGTCAATGCTGCCCTGTCATAATCCATAATCCACTGGTGCTTAACCACTGGCCATTGGCAATTAACAATTTATGATTAACACCAATACTTTAAAATAACACCAGTAAACAAAAGGTATATTTAAGTTGACTTTTCAAATGGTAGAAAATTTCACAAGTGATATATACAACTGTAGTAATCTACTGCATATTATAAAATGATTAGTGAAATAATGCAATATAATATTATGAAAAATTTATAAATAATATTATTAAATAAAATATAAATGACAGACATGTAGTGCAGACCAGATTAGTACATCAGAGAGATGACAATTAACATGTAAATAATTGGCTGTATTTGCAGGCACAGAAGCATTTTTTCTGTAACTACTGACTGCAGTGTAACATCATGAATGTTAGGTGAGCAGCACAGAAACGCCTCCACCAAGGACTCCTTTACTGCTGGAAAGAGAAACACGACCTCTTTAGTCCCTTAAAAGTATTGTTTACACTGGCCATGTGCCAAAAAGCAGGAAGAGGGAGACAAGACCTTTTTCCACTGCTTGTTTTCACTCCAGCCTGTGCCAACAGGTGAAATCCGTGAGTCATTCCTGGAGCAAGGCAAGACCCACAGCAACAATCCTGCACCCCATTTCTACCAGCACACATGCAAAGCAAAACTAACCCAGGCCTTGCAGTGATGCAGATGCATTTCTCTCAGATACATATATTAAACCTTTCTTTATATTTTCTGTTGACCCCAATGGCTCAAGTTTCCCAAAGCTACTCAGAATTTCCTTTCGTTTGCTTCGCCATTCCAACTTAAGCTCCACACAAATATTGTTACATCACCACCAGCTCTGATTTGTGGGTCATTAATAAAGCCATTAATCACAGCTGAATTCAGTATTAAACATGAAGGTGAAATTCCTTTATTAACCTTTTGCCTTCTTCACCAGAAACAACACATTTCAGCTTCTGTACAGACAAGTCAGTCAAACCTGAATTATCACCCAAACCCCTGTTACCAAATGCACATGGCTGGAATGCTTTAAGTCCCCTGCAAAGCCTGGACCAAGCTCCTGCTAAGCACAGCTCTGATGCTTCCAGTCAGCTTTCACCAACCCCGCTTCTCCTGTGTCACTGTTCAAATATCCTCCTGCTACAGCACATACATGAAAACCTGAGCTAATTTACTTATCTATCTATCAGTTGTTACTGATAGCACCAGTTAAATGGCTTAGGGTTATAAATATAATTAATAAGACTAGTGAAACTTCTCAACACATCTAATATCCCACTGATCACCATTTGTCCCCTCATTCACCTCTGCCCTTCATTGCTTTGATACTGCAAGAGTGATTTAAGATCTGGAAACTCAGGAGTGTAACAGGACCTATTTGGTTGCAGTTATTATTTTTTCCCAGTTTAAAATATCACAGCTTCCTAGAAACTGAAATGAATATGACATTTCAAGTGCTGAGGCATAAGGCATTCGTTGTAACTATTTATTTTCCTGGAGAAGAGCTGCAAATATACTAAATACTAAACATGGTGTGTGATAATCTGCTAACATCTATGAAACTCTAAATTAGCAACATCAAAATACCTCTGCTTTATGTTGCTACTGGACATTTTTATTAGTAAGACTTTTGTGTTAGCATCAGAAAATCTTCTGTTCAACTCTGAGTTATCTTCAAGGACAGCAAAGCCACCGAAAACTCTAGCCATCCTTTAAAAGTAAAACCAAGCTTAATGAATGTGAACTTCTCCTCAGTATAACTTAGATTTTGAAACTTTCAGTGTATTTTTCAATAGCACAGCACCATTGCAAAATGATGGCCCTTTATTACTTATTACTGTTTTAATCACAATTTCTAATGACAAATATGCTGACTCACACAGCAGTCTGACACATACAAACTCAAAATGTTCTGGAAAAGTTTTTCTCCAATTTGTGCCAACAATAAATTATTATGTCAACTTGCATTCCAGGGTCTGACAAATCTTTGCCTAAATTCAACAGAAGTCACCCTGGAGAAATAATTAAAACTGGACCCAGATACTGCATTAAATCAACAGGTCATATGAATAACTCTGCATCCTGAGCATCCAGAAACCTAAAGAACATTATCCAGTTCCAATAGTGACAATCAGCAAGTGGATCTGCTCAGCCAAAAAGGAGAGCAGTCAGAACAATAATACACTCTAAGACTGTTGTGGTTTTGAAGGCTGATGTGCCTGCTAGGAGTTAATGAAACATCTCACTTTACTGTAGCTCTAAAAATCTGTGCATGCTTTTTTCTCTTATTTGAAAACCTTCATGCTTAAAAAGGCAGAGAAAATGTGTAACAATGACTCTTACCTTGGTGAGAAGTATTTTTAGAGAGAAATGCAAAAATATGCTACAATATTCAGCTGAGCATTGACCTGAGCTGGGGCCGTTCAGCCATGAGGAGTGACACTGCCAGTTCATGATATAATGATGTCCTGCACATCACACTGATTTGCAGATGTCACTTTTTAGACTAAGAACAAATTGCACGTCTGACAACTCACTTTCCACTTGAAGATATTTTTAACTTTCTTCTTGTTGTGACAGGCAAAAAAAATGATTAAATTTAGTCATGGGATTTGACACTACAGCAGGCTGACTTCTATTTGTTGATTACTATTGATTTTCTTTGATACTTCATTTAAAAATCAATAGCTAGAAAGAAAAATAGGCATGGTTTACACAAATTTAAACATGCTATTGTATGCTAGAAGAGGCTACAGTTTTGGCAGGGCACTGGCATCCAATTATGAGAAAAGCTCTTAACAGGTGAAACCAAGGGCTCCAGATCGATATTCAGTTTTCTTTCTCAATCAGAGAAAGTGGCCATAAATTAGGCTCATCAGTGTTATTTTCAAGACACTCCCAAAGCAAATAATTTTACATTTTTTTCAGCCTTCTACTGCATTCACACTAGAGGACAGAAGGTAAAGTTTAGAACAAAACTTAGAAAAAAATAAAAATAAAAAGAAATTGGTACTACCTGGAGTTCATCCGTGCCTTCAGCTTTTTGGCTTTCTTTTTAATTTTCTGTTTCTCTTCTCCATCTTTTAATGGTTCCACAGGAACAGAACTCTCAATCACAATGTCCACAATGTACTTTTTTAATGACAGGTGCTCCTGCAGAAAATAGTGGAATAATATTTAATGGTATAGTATGTGATGGAGATCACAGATTATCTTCTCAGGAAAAAGAACAGTGGTGAATATTTAATTGAAGGTTATGAAAATGAAGCCAAATTTAAAATCTTGGGAAAGAGATTATATCACACTGGAAAGAAAAAGCTGTGCATTTTCTAGAAAGGGAGAAGAATTATTAAAAGAAGAACAATAAATAGTGTGTCTTCTTTTCAAGAAATTGTTACCTAACAAGTATGGACTCCAAGCTGATATCCTCTCTCTCCTCCAAGCTGCCTTTTACAGCTACAGAAAACCTGCCCCACCAACATAACTCATTACATGAAATAAGCTAGATTTGGTTTTTATATTAACTCTTCCATCAAAATCTAAACGTGTCTTAACCTTCATTAAAATATATGGAAATATATTTTACTCTTCACTACTTACAACATTACCATTTATTAACAGGACTATTACTTTTCCTCTCACATTAAAAAATTTGAATTTAGGCAAAATATTGGTAAAATTTCAGTTCCCCACAGAAGAAATGCTAAACAACCAGTTCAATGCCAGTTATTAGAACAATTTACACAATTTTTAATATACTGAAGTTTGTATCAGTTTTCTTACAAAATACCAAATTTATTATGAAGTACAGGTCACCACAGCTTATTAGGATAATTTATCCTTGAATATAATTATGGCCACAATCAGATGTGCCTGTTCTTTCCCTTTTGGTAAGTCCCCTTAAAATTCAAAGTAAATGGTGATGTGCTACAAAAATTTATAGACAGTATTTTCCAAAAAAAATCCCTATATGTTCTTTCATTGATCAGGAAAATACTGTGCCTGCTGAAAACAAAATAAATCTCAGTGAAATTTCCTGGAAAAAGAGCATTTAGTTTTTGGAAAGCAGTGCTGCATGGTATAACCTAGGAATATATATCTGGTAGAAACAGTAAATGAAATATCCATTTTAAATCATAGGAATGCAAAATGAATACTGAATTAGCAGGTCTAATTCTACTGAATGAATACTGGACATAAGAAATCCAACATTAGCCTCTAAGCAAATTCTAAAGGTAATGTTGACTTTCTCTTTGCTCCTCTGCCTACCTTGGATAGGTCCCAGCACACCTGAAGAGTCTTCCTCACTGAACAGTCCCCATTGTTTAAACCATACACACTGACACAGATTGCTAGAGTGGCTTGAAAGGGAATTTAAACAGCTTTTGGAGGCATTTTCCCTGCCCTTAATATTCTGCATTTAGTTTTAGCAAGAAGGGCTTAAAGAAAACCTTCTCAGGGTACCTCCAGAGGCTGTGCCCTTGGAGCATCACTGCAATGAGTGAGCTCTCCACCAAGCTGCTGCAGTGCAGAATGAACCATCCCTGTCCTGGTTATGAACCTGCAGCTCAATTCTGTCTCATCAAAGAGATGTATCCCTCAACACCCACTTAAAAATACCTTTTGCACTAATTTTCTTTTTAAAACCAGAAATCCATCCTTAGGTTCAAACTGCACAGGAAGCAGGAGGGTTGGGGTTTGATAGTGTTAAGAAAAGGAAGGGCTTCCTCAGAACAGACCACGCCACTGCTGCTTTGCTACCAGCGTCCAGGGTACCTGCAGCATCTACTGAGCAAGGGATTTATGAATGATTCCATGGGGTTTGGGATGAACATCCCTGCTTTCCAAAGGGTACAGGCCAGCACCTCCAGGAGCCCACCTCAGGTCTCTGCAGCGAGGTAACACAGAACTAACCAGGGCTGCTACTGTGCTTCTGCATCTTCCTTTGAAGGAAGTGCAAGTGGCATTCTGCTGCATCACATCTGTCACTGCCCCAGAGTGACAGCAGAGTGGAATAAAGCTCCCACTGCACTCTGAGATGGCCCCCACACCACACCAGGGCAGCCAGGCTGCTGTGCAGCCACCCCAGGGCAGCTGTGACTGTGGGGTCACACTTGTGACAAGGAGACAAAGCTTTGCACCCCCTGCACAGACACTCATCTCTTTTTCATCATCTTATCTGTGATTAGCTGGTGACTTTTAGAGAACTGCAGGGTTCAACAAGCACATTCATGCCCCAGGCTGTGGGGCCAGGAGAGCAGCCATGATGGCTGCACACATTTGTTCACAGGAACTCGAGCAGCTCTGGTTCTCAGCGTTCTCAGCTTTCACACGGGGCACTGTGGATTAATATCAGACTTCATCCACACAGCTCATTACAGTCAGACCAGAGTAATAATACCTTGTGTCACAAAAACAATCTCCCTCTGAAGGTACGGATCAAAGCCTGGGATTATCACCGTGGGCAGACTGACACCATTCAGGTGTGAAACAAAAATAACAAATAACTTGGGATTGGGTGACAACTGGCACCTGAGGAGAACTGCTGCTACACCACCCTCCAGAGCAGGGCAAAATATTTATCAGTGTGTTTTACTGAGCTCCCACCAGTTACCTGAAAAGATTGAGGTTTTAGAATCCACCGAGTCACGCTGAAGTACAGGAAGTGCAATCCTTTAAATAATTAAACTCATGAGTAATTTTACCTGCACAGCCATAGCTGGGCAGGGGAACACACCACAAAAATAACAACCATCAGACCATAAAAGGGAGTAAGGCCAGTGCAGCGTTTTCAAAGCAAACTTTTGCCATCCTTTCATTTAAATAAGAATGAAACTCATCAGTTTGGGATGGGTGTATTTCTAATAAATGTTATGCAGGATAAAGGGGTAATCTGCACACTTCTTACTGAAATAATTACTTCTTTGTAGTTATTATTTTTATATAAGTAAATGCTAAGTGTAATCAGAATTTCTGAGATTAAATTTATTCTCTCCCTAAAAGCACTCTGGGTTTCTTCTTATGGCAACGTAAGGGGTCATCCCTGGTCTGGTCCTGCACTAGGCTGAGCACATTCTGGCCCCAAATCCTCAGATACTGGGAAACCACCAGATCTTTGGAGAATTTAGGCCTTTATAAATGCAAAACATTATAAGTAGAGGCTCTTTTTTAAGGGAAGCTGCTGCCATTATGATCTATATTCAGCCTACCACAACTTTTCAGTGCAGTTTTAGTTTCAGCTATATCAATTTTAGCTGTGCAATTTCTCTGAAGCTCTATTTTAAAGGCTTATGTTTTAAAGGCTTTATGTTTTGCTAGCTCTGTCCTAACAGAACACTTTTGATCTCAGGATTAAACCAGAGCCAGCAATGATGGTCATTCTGTACTTCTGCCATCATTTTTCATACTTGATACTCATCCTCTGAGCTGAGATCAGCAACATCACAAAGCAAGGGCTCAGCTCCTGTGAAGGTGACAGAATCTGTGCCACAAAGAGCAGCACTGCTCTGTGCTGGGAGGTACAGCTGCAAGATACAGAAACAAAACAAGAACTGAATGCTGGCATGGATTTCCTCATGGGCACCTGTGGATGTTCCTCTCTGCTCATGTGATGATGGCTCAGTGACCCATCAGAGTAGAAATACTCCTGCTCCTTCTCTCCTGTGTTACTGCCATGCATTCTCCAAAGCTAAGAACTGGTAAAAATCCCAAGGTATCCTGTACCTGTCTCAGGGAGAGACCCTCAGCCTCCAGCTGAAAAAGCCATGAAGTAAAATGAAGGTAGTAAACATCCACCATGGGATATTTAATGGCATTTTGTACAGACACATGTTGTTATTTAAATTTTTACAGAACACTGAAGTAAATTTTAGAACACCTGACATAAATTTGTGCAGAAGTTTCAATAGTTTATTTACAAACAAGGTGATAAAGACTAATATTATTGCCCATGTAAAATTCCAAAAGTCACCACAAAGCAGACAGAAATTAGATTATTTAAAAAAAATGTCTTTGCTATTCCTTCCTTCTCCCTCCATTCTCAACTGTTCTCACTTTTGGTCAAGTCATTGAAAATCCTGAAGCTTTCCAAATGCAACAGATGGGCCTCATCTACAAACTACATGAGAAATCGAGTTGCCAAAAGCATTAAAGCTAAAGCTAATAAGGTCACCCCTGAAATCACATTCTTGCTGGTTATTGCCTAGTCCCCTTCAACTGCCTGAACCAGACAATCTACCCTGTTAGTCTGATATCTTGAAGTTGAGAATTTTAGTTGACTAAGCACTTCTTATAACCAATGTTTTCTCTGTTTCTTAAATGACATGTTTACACTGCAAGGATAACAGCATTATAATCAATATGCCCTGAAATAAAAGTAATTTTTTTCAGACTCCAGAACAAACATAATTGCAAAGTTTTCCATGGACAGTGCAGCAAATGCTACAGAATGCTGAAATGCTATATAGCTGAGCAGGGCCCACTTCTGCTTGGATGAGGAAAACCATACCTTAAACTGGATTCTGCACCTCAGTAATCTGTATAAAATACAGCTGCACAAGAAATTTCCCAACAGCCATTCACAGGACCAATATTCTTCAGCAGCTCTCACCATTTAGTGTCCTAAGTACAGCAAGAGCACCCATGGATGTGTCCCTGGCAGGTGAAACCTTGGATATGTATTTATCAAAGCAGAACACAACTGCAAAATTATGTTCCTACCCCATTTTATTTCACTATGACACTTGGCTCTCTGTATTACACATAAGTTATTATTCATTTCAGTACTCAGAAAATATTAATAGGAACTTTATTAAATTGTGAAGTGTGCCAAAGAGAATTCTTCCTAACAAAATTCCCTCCTTCTAAAATTAGAGGTAACCATAACACAAATACTTATTTCCTGTTCCTTTCTTTTTAAGTAAGTGCTGCCTTTTTATGAATTCTGCCTGGGGCATGCCTGCACAGGCAGGACAATATTGCAGCAAAGCCAGGAAAGAATACAAAAATAACAGAATAACTCACAGTATTTTGGCAGTGCTGGTGCAGGGCAGCCCCAGTGCAGATGCTCTGTGTTATTTAGCCCTGGCCTCCCTAAGCACTGAGTTCCCTGAGCACAGGCAGGGCCAGGAGGCTCTGGGATCTCTGGAGCAGGAGCAGCAGGGTACCCAGGGGCCAAGGAGGCTCTGGGATCCTTGGAACAGGAGCAGCAGGGTACCCAGGGGCCAAGGAAGCTCTGGGATTTCTGGAACAGAGAAGGCAGGAGCAGCAGGGTGCCCAGGGGCCAAGGAAGCTCTGGGATCCCTGGAGCAGGAGCAGCAGGGTACCCAGGGGCCAAGGAAGCTCTGGGATCTCTGGAACAGGAGCAGCAGGGTACCCAGGGGCCAAGGAAGCTCTGGGATCCTTGGAACAGGAGCAGCAGGGTAGCCCAGGGGCGGCACTAAAGGAGGCTCTGGGATCCTTGGCAGAGGGCAGGCAAGGTGCACCCACGGCCACAGGGCTCATGATTCACCTCACCAAGCACAGTGAACCCCAGGGGTCCCCAAAGGACCTGGAAATCCTTGCTGAACTCAGAGTTTAGTAGGTTTTTACCCGGCCGGAACTTCTCTGGATCTCTGGAACAGGAGCAGCAGGACACCCAAGGGCCAAGGAGGCTCTGGGATCTCTGGAACAGGAGCTGCAGGGTACCCAGGGGCCAAGGAAGCTCTGGGATCCTTGGAGCAGGAGCAGCAGGGTACCCAGGGACCAAGGAGGCTCTGGGATCCCTGGAGCAGGAGCAGCAGGGTACCCAGGGGCCAAGGAGGCTCTGGGATCCCTGGAGCAGGAGCAGCAGGGTACCCAGGGGCCAAGGAGGCTCTGGGATCCCTGGAGCAGGAGCAGCAGGGTACCCAGGGGGCTGCTGGCACCTGCTCCAAGCTCAGGAGGCAGCTCTGCAGGGGGATCCTTGGCCAGAGGGGCAGGGCAAGGCTGGCACTGCCACGGCCACCCAGGGCTCCATCATTCACAAACTCACCAAGCCACAGATCTGCAAAACCTTCCTGCCTATTGGACACTCACCCAAAAAAACTGAGCCAAAATGACCTTGCTGAATCTTAAGAGTTTGTAGGTTTTTTTCCCCCTCTGTTATTTTTTCATTTTCATTCCCTTCTATATTTCTGGATTCTGGCCAGAACTGCAGCAGAAGTGCCAAAATACTGTAAGGCTGGTTATTCTGTTATTTTTGTATTCTTTCCAACCTTGAATCCCCAAGTTCTGAAAGAAAAGGCATTCTTATAAGTGTTCTAACCCAGTTCTGCAGACCAAGGCAACTTGAAAAACATCTGTCTCCAGCTATTTATCTAAACTGAGTCTTCAGAACTTCCAAATACTTGTTAATACTTGCCCCCTCACATCAGCATTAAAATATAAACATGAGGAAGACTATAAAGAAATACTTGTAGTAGCTTATATCACATAATAATAGCTGTCATTCATTCACCATTTTAATATAGAAAATACATATATCAAACTGAGTATTTTCCATAAAGGTAATGTACATAAGGAATATATTCTAGCAAATCAATAGGTAACTATTCTGAAGCCTACATATATCTTTTGGATTTACATCTCTACCTGTTTCAAAATAAACAATATCCTGCAACTGCAGAAAATCATTAAAAAGTGTTTCCACTATTTATTACCAATGTCAGGAATAATGGTTTCTTACTTGTGTATATAATCACTTCAGGGATATATTTGCCAACTTTTGAAGGGTTTTTAGGGTTCACTTCTAAATCACACTACCACAGGAATATTTGTTCATGATTTTACTACATGTTTCAACAGAATTCCTCACTATTTTATTTTGTCCTCATAATCTAGGACAATATTTAATATGGAAAACAGATGCTGAAGCAGACTATGAGTTATATCAAAAGCACACTTCAATTTTAAACAATGACAGCCTGAAACACAAATGATCAGTAATTCTTCATCATAAAGAGATCAAATACTATTACAGGACCACAAGTGATGATCCACTCCAAAATATGAAGAATCATAGCAAGGAAGGTATTCCTTATTAATATGAATTAATAAATGTTACTAGAGGTGCTACATGTATAAGAAACAGCTTATAATGCAATGAATTTTCAAATGTTATTTTCTCAAAATCAAGATTTTAATTATTCCCATTTCTATGCTAGACTGTACTTTAGAAGATGAGTTGAGAGCACTAAAAAACTTTTATTATTCATTCAAAACCGAAGAGTGACCTTTCATTGTACAACCAGGTTTTCCTTGACATCCAGGATGAAGGTTTTTTTCCATGAGGGATTAATCCTGCTTTTTTCAGCATGCCCAATGGAAAACTGTTTTTACTGCTGATAGTGACTGCACTTTGAGTCACCTTGCTCATCCATGGATTCAATGACACAACAGTCTGCCACTGAGATAAATAACAAATAATATTCTTAATAGAAACTTCAAGTATTTCTTCAGATTTTTAATACCATTCCCACTTGGAACTCCAAAATGCAGGAACAGAAGGCAAAGTAGAGGTGTCTGTTCTGTGTGATGAGAATTCTGCACCCTGGCCATGGGAAGCATCCCTGCAGATGAGGGAGGAAGGCTGGGAGGCCCTGACTGTATCCCCTGGCTGCAAGGACAGCCCAAGCTGAGGGGAAGGGGAGATCAGGGCCCAGCTGGACTGCCAGCAGCAGCTTCTTTTACTGGCTGTGGATACTGGAGATGCCCAAGCCAAACCCAGGAAGGGTGCAGCTGCTGGCAGTGATCTATCCCAATTAAAGGCACAGCCAATGCACGATTAATCACAGGCATTTTTGCCAAGAAAAACAATACTTTATAATAAATTAAAGGTAAGAAGCTATTGCTCTGCAAAGTACAAAAAACTAGAATTGATGTATGGGGTACTGAGAGACCTTCTGCAAGCTGCAACATGGATTAGACTTTGTAATCATTGATTTTTATGACAATGTCTTCCAGGACAGAATTATTCATAGCAGAATGACATGGCCAGAGCTCCTGGACTGAAAGGACCACAGGTACCATGAGGTATGAAATATCCATAAACAAAAATGAACCACAGATGCCTGGCATAATTCCACTCCTCTAGCAACACAACTCTGCTCTAAAAGACATCCTTCCTTCCTCAGGAAAAAAAAAATAATTGAGTAAAGCCAACTCAACCAGAACTTGAGGCTTTACTGGGATGGGAAGTTCTTGTTTGCAAGTGATTTACAGATTGTTTCCCCTGAGCAACAGAGAAGAAAAATGGGCTACTGTTGGAGAACTATAATAAGATGCCAAGAAAAAAATTGAATATACTATGAATTCTGTGGATAAAGCAAACAGGAATATTGTTCTACATATGAGCAAAAGACATGCAGCACCACAGAGCCCAGGAATGGCTGCAGCACCAGCAGAGCTGGGCCAGGGTCACCTCCCTGAGCTGGAATGGTCACAATGGAGCAGCCAAAAGCCAGGAGAGATGGAGGCAAACACCAGGGCAAGAGCAAGGCCGGACACACTGACCCCCCTGTGCTGCCCCTGGATCCCTGGCACTGCCCCAGCCAGGCTGGATGGGGCTGGGAGCAGCCTGGCACAGTGGGAGGTGTCCCTGCCATGGCAGGGGTGGCACTGGAGGAGCTCTAGGATCCCTTCCACCCAAACCAGTCTGATTCTGTGAACACAGGTAGACATGTAACATCCATCTGAATGTTTCAGAATAAAAAAGAAAACTATTAATTGTGTATAATGGTTTTTAAAAGCCACATACCCACAGGTATAAACCTCTCCAACTCCTCTATTAGATGGAACTAAAAATGTGACCCTGCTTAGTATTGTTACTTTGCATTTTGCCTAATCATCTCTTTTAGGCTACCAAAGGAGTCCATAAAACACCACTCTTCATTTAAATACAAGAACTTGAAAACAGTTTGATTCAGAAAGGAAAACAAAAGCATCTTTTCAATACTGCAAAGGCTAAAGCAACAAAACAATAGTGATATATAATTTAATTGGAATGAAAACATAGAGTATTAAAAAATTAGCAAAATCCTGGCACCACCATGTGTCTAGACAAGAAAAATTCTACTAAATACAGATGAGGAATAACAAGGGTCAGACATTAAGCTATTGCCACATCTTCTTCCCTCAGTAGTTTCCTCTGCAAGAAATAATGGGAGCAGCACACACCTCTAGGAAAACAGCTCCTTGCTCCTGAAATCTCAAAACCTTTCAGAACTTCCAAGTGCTGTGAACAGGAGCTCTGGCTGTGGGTGGTGCTGGCTGCCAAGCTCACCTGGCTGGCACAGCACAGCTCCCAGGGCTTTGCCTGGGGCACTGCCAGCACAGGAGGCACTCTGTAAATCAGAGCTGGGCACAGCTGGGCCAGGACAGCTCCCACTGCAGCCCCAGCCACTCTCCACAGGCAGCTTCAGTCACTGGCCAGCAGCTTTTCTTACAGGAACCTGTGTGTGGGCTCCAGCAACCAGGTCTTTATATAAATCCCCACATTTTAACGCTGTCAGTCTTCAGACAACAATCACCTCTCTGCTCCATCATGGGATTATGTTCTCATTTGATCTAAATGCACCTCTTAGAAGTCCTTTGTTGCCTTTATATAATGACAAAAGAATCAGTTTTCTCTCCTGATAAGAAAAAGCACATTTTTCACATAGGCAAACAACAGTTCATTAATATTCCTCCATCCTTCTTTGGAATACATAAAATTGTAGCATGCACCTTATATAAATTAACCAAACCCTGCCAAGTTATCTACTGCATCTGGTTTTTAGAAGAGCTTTTCACTTATTAGAAACATTCATAGACCACATGGAATGACATGATTTATATTCTGAAAGTCCCTTTAAACCATGGCATTTAAAGGCCAGGAGATACAGAGAGAGCTGGGACAATGGCTCAAAGGGAGCTCTTGGGTGTATTTCTCCAAACAAACCAGGAGACACAAGAAAGGCAAAGGCAAAAGGGAAAGCAGAGGGGCATAAAAGTGCCTAAAAAGTGCCTGTAGCTCCTAAAATCTGTAGGAGAAAACGTCTACAAGGTCCTTGCAGAGACTCCTCAGCATAATGAAATCACCAGGTGTTGTCCTGTGCCTTTTGCAGGCACCTTTTCAGTGAGGCCTTTGTGGCACACAGGCTTTCATTCAGCAAAGCAATTAGTCAGGACTACCAACATCCTAATTGATCCCAGTGAAGTCAATGAAAGCAAATTGCTTACACTGTTTACATCCTTTGCTGAACTAAAAGCAAGGTGGATGTTGAGAGAGGGGACGGGAAATCAATAGCACAGAAAATGGCACTGCAGAAGCAGGAGAAGCTGAGAGTTTGATGGAAGCAGCCAGGCACTTATCAGAGAGATAATGCAGGCAGCAGGCTCTTACTGCACTGGAGATAATGCTGAAAGGATGTGGGCCACTGGCAGCTCTGAGAGCTTCAGAAATATACTGAAGATGATTTTCAGCCTGCTGCCAGTTTTACCACCTAGGTGAATTAATGTATCTGCAAGAGGCCAGACAAAAGCAAAGTTACAAAGAAGTAACCAATGTGAACAGAACTTCATTTGCTTTTACAGGATAATACTGTTAGAAAACCAAGAGCTGTAAGAGAAAGCTACAAATGTTTCAGCTGTGGACTAATAAAGCCCCAAATAAAGAAAACCCAAAAGGATGATGTGCAATGAAGCTGCCACACAATCTGAGAATGAACTCCATGCTTTTTTCATTTTTGTATCTTCATTCATAGCAAAACTATTTTCTTTGCATGTTTCACATCCACAAATGAATTCACCTTCCTGACAGTGTAATCCCAGTTGTCAGCTCCTGCACCAGACATGCTGGAATTAAGCACAATAAGCACTTAATGCCAAACCAGTGGGACATTGCTCCAACATGAAGTCTGCTTTTACCTCTGAAAAAATCTCTAAAATTACAGAATTTATAGACATTACAGCAAAGAGAAAACCCCTAGAATACAGCAGCTTCTTTTTATTTCTGGCAAGATCAACTCCTACCACCCAACTGGCCCAGAGGAATCAGTGTCCATGACCATTAAGAAGTTTTTAACTTTTTGCTTACAGTCAAATTAACCAAGAAAAATCCTTACTGTGTGAAGAAAAATTATACAATCATTTGCTTCAATCAGCTTCCAAAGCCTTGAGGAGACACCTAAATCTGAGCTACCAATATGGACAAAATTAAAGTATTTCAAATCTTGTGATTTCCCAAGTAATAGTAAAGAAATTCTATTATCAGATTAGAATTTTATAAAAGCTTTCTTTCCAGGCAGCTACCTAATATACTGAAGAGGCTGAACACAAAATGAGTCAAAGATCAAGAGTAAGTTATCTGAGGTGTCAAGTGCATAAGGTTAAAGGTGAAATTTTATTAGGTCAAAGGTGATATAAATAAAATCTTTTATGTCAAAGAAGAAGGGTCACACACAAGACATATATAATCTAAAGACATCACAGATGACAAGTAATAATTTTAAGTAGCACAAGTGTGTTCTCACTAGAGTTACCTTCACTGACTGAAAAATTGAAATGAGTGATAAACAAGTAATTATGACTATTACAAAGCTCCCTGGAATATGGGTTCACTTCTGTATAAAACTTGGGAATTTTTTTCTCAAGTATTTCAAAACTTGAGGAGTTACTGAATGCTTTAGTTGTGAGGTTGGCGTTAACTATGCTCGCTGAATAACAGCTACACAAAGCAGATTGCTCTGGTTAGTAAAACTGCTTTCCTCCTCCACACTGCCCAGATCTATAATGAGTATCTTACTACTGCTCTTTGAACAAAAAAAGGGTAATAAAAAGCAGAGAAGGCCTCAGACCTGGAAAATTTCAGGTTGCAATAATATAGCTCAGAATTTTATACTTGGACTAAGTGAAATACAGCCATGAATAATATATAAAATACCTAAGAATGGAGGCATCCATGCATTGCCAGTATGCCAAATGCTAAGCACCATCCTGATGAAGGATATTGGAATCTGCTGTAGTAACTCTCAAGCTGTTCATTCAGTTAAAATTGTTCTCTCCTTTCTCTCTTGCACTCAGCATTATTCAAGAAATACATACATCTAACCTTCATTCTTAAGTGCTCATCAAAATGTTTTGCTGAGAAACCCTGGATTTAGGCACAAAAATCAGGATCTTTGTGCCCTCTAGTGGAACTTCTGTTTCCCCAGCTGGGTGCAAAGGCAGCTGTCAGTACCTGACTGCTCTCCAGACACTGGAATTGCTCAGCTACCAGATGAGATGTGGAGAGTGTGGCACGCCCAGCCACAGGGAAATCCAGTCCAGTGCTCCCCCAGACTCCTCTGAGCCAGCTGCCCAGCAAGAACCACACTACAGTGGCCAGACAGGTACCAGCAAAGGCCAGAGAGATCCCAGAAAAGGTCAATCCACAACAGGACAGATTCCGGGAAATCTCACTGCTGGTATCTCCAGGCAAACAGGTGCAGTATGGAAATTTCTCACATAGGTACACCAGGCAAGGCACCTAAAATCCAAATGCAAAACCACACAACTCCCACTAACCACTGTCCAAGAGGAAGAAAGAAACTGAGAAATCAGTTTAGGTACTTTCACTATAGCTGGGAAGGGGCAGGAAAGTGAAACTCCACAAATATTTATTCCTCCAGACTACTGTGCCTCTCCAGTTATCTTTTTCTGCATTTTCAGTGATAACCACCTCTGTGGATTCCAGTACTTCAGAGACTTAAACTCTCCAAAGCTTTTTAAAAAGGAAAACATGTTACAATGAGATGTAAGAAGCTGAAAACAAAGAGAAGATTTCAGTAAATAAAAATAGTAAAAGAACTGTGAAGTAAAGTGAAAAAATCAGAACTACTGGACAGTGCCATCCAAATCTGCCTGGCTAGAAACAGATTGCCAAATACAAGTTCAATCTGAATCAGTGCTGAAGAGCTGGCTGGCACACTATTTCCTCCTCAAACCTGACAGATATAATACAGGGGCATTCATAAATTTGTTGGATGTGGCAGAACCCAAATTCTCATTAAAAAGCCCTTGACTTAATACTGTAGTTGAATTCTGGCATCAGCAACAAAAAATCACATGATACAACTATGCAGATGCCCTTTCTACAGAGGAGGAGCCTCTTGGTAAAGTATAAAATCCTCAGCGCTTCCTCAAAATCACTCTATATCCCAATTCTCCTAAAGAAGCTACTGAAAAACTATTATTCTTCTTAGCAACATTAGTACTTCCAAAACAGTTCAAATCTTACATTTTGAAGTAATTTAGCACTACAGTTTTCAGCATTATGGACCTTGATGCACAGCATAGCACACCTGCTCACCTAGAAAAGGACTAAGAGATTTTCAGCAACAAGAAACAAAGAAAACAGCAGGATGTTGACAACTGTAATGTATAAGATTTTTAGGATGAAAAGATAAATGTAGTGACATGAAAAATGCCTTAGATTAATTGAAAAGCAATTTCATAAAGAATCAACTTCAAATGGCAATTGCCTGCAGTATGTCAATGCACTGTTTCTTTCATTGCTTTTCATTGGTAGTCTGCCTTGATCCCCAAGCTAACAGAACCAGTTTTGTTCAGCTCCTTTTCCAAGACTTGCATAGGCTACTCAGCTGAATGGCATTTAAAACCAGGAGTAATACAGAAAAAACAGCAGAAAACTCACCACTTCTTCATCTGAAAGCTCTCGTCCTTGTATGCTACTGTTTTCTCTCACAGCTTGTTGGTGCTTTTTCCCTTTAATGTGGCTGAAAAGATACACTTCTGATGAAATCTGTAATGATAATGATTTAATAGTTATTTTTCCTTTGCAAATTCAATAATATATAAATAACAGCACTTTAAACATAATATAAAACACGCCAATTTGTCAGGGGTATGTTCAGAAATTCAAGCACAGTACTTTACTCCTTTACTCCTCAAGCTAATTTATATAAACATCTTTTATGCAAGAGTTAACAGTAAATTACAGAATGATTTGCTAGCCAGCAGTGTAATAATAGATAAAAAAATATGTTAGGCTCTGCTCTCATTTTGACTTCAATCTAATTTTATACATTGGAGTTTCATCCTGAAATGCAAGCTCAGTGAGTACACAAGACTCCAGCCTGCTGAGCCTGAGTTTCTGAGGTGATCCCATGCAATCTTACCTAATGCAGCAATTACAGAGAAATAATGCTCAGTGGCATGTAGGGCTCTGATAATGCACAGACTCTGCAAAGCAGTGACAGAGTTATCAGCAGGAGATCTCCCAGCTCTGGCCCAGTCTCTCCCCCACCATCCCTGGGACAGGGAGGGCAGCACAGGCAGGGAGCCCCAGCTGAGGTTGGGACACTGCCAAGCAATGTCCTTGGCTTCCAACAGAGACCAAAAAATCAGACACCAAAGGGAGAGAGGAGACAAAGAGAACACTCCTTTTCCTGTCCAACACTTTCAAGCATCCAACCAAACTCAATTCAAGAACTTCTTGAGCTTGATGTGGTTTCTCTGTGAATTTCAGTCCAACTGCACTTAACCAATCAGTCCCTGAACTCACAGGGAATGCAAATACCCACAGCATCTCACAACAAGGTGTTCCCAGCTCAGCTGCCTGCTATGTAAAGGATCACATTCTTTACTTTGCTTTAATCTATCTTTAAACTACCTCCTTCCATCTGGTGCTCCCGAGTTCTTGCTTCTCTCAGCAGACAGCCAATAACTGAGCACTGCCCAGAGTCCCCATTCTACCCACAACTCTACAGCTCTTTGAAATCTTCCCTAACCCACCTGACTCAGGGACAGAAGAATAAGATGCACTTTTTACAAAAGCAGAGCAGGGATACAGTAAATGTGCAAGTGAGTGAAGCAGTACTTGTGGCTTCATGCCTTGGGTTGGTCCTGCAATTCCAGCAGTGTCCCCTCTGCCCAACTCACCATGACATTGCACAACGAGCACTGCTTCTTTCGCTCATAGGGGGTGAGCTTTGGTGCATAGTCAGTATTAGCATGCCTTCCACTACTGAGTTCAGCTGCTTTCTCTTTTCTCTGCTCAATTTGTTCCATGTGCCTTCTAATACTTTCATCATGCTGAATGGAAAATAAACAAAGCAACGAAGAGAAAAAACATCAAATGACAGCAAATGGAATTGAACTGTGCAAAGAAATATTGATGTATTTTTCAACTAATGTATCCATTTATACCTTCAGTTGAATCTTCTTCTGCAGTTCTTCCATGGCTTCTTGCTGAGCTGCAGTAAGAGCTGCCAACCTCTCTTCTCGATCTCTAACCAAAGGATAGAAAGTACAGGGAGAATTTGTATCAGAGTAAAGCATGAATAACACTGACACATTTATGGCTGGAATGCAGAACAAGAAAACCCAAAAATGCAGTTGAAGATGGTTCAGTAGAAAAGAAAAACAACAAAATACAACTTAGAGAATGTGGATGTTTTCATTTGAAAGACTTAATGAACACTTGAACCTTTGCAGCAGAACCAGGATCACAGCTCAGTCCCAGTCAGAGCAGTGATAGCCAAGAAGATGCCACATAAGAGTGATGACTGTGACACCTTGTCACCACTTGCATTCTGCAGCCAAGGGCTGCAGCCACTGAATCAATGGGGAAGAGCAGATGACACAGTGAAAAGCCCCCTTTGCAACACTCAGGGCAGTGCTCTATAAAATGTTCATTGGTACAAATTTAAATACAGAAACTCCCAGAGAAAACTCTGACCAACAGCATCACCCTGTTGAAGAGATTTAGATTTTTTTTTCTAAGAAAAGAACAAGGGGTGTAACTTGACTTGCAACCATGACCATTAAGCAGAAACCCACAGGCAGAAGTTTCATCAAGAACAACTTCCCAGCAGTCAGTGAGCCAAGGGAGCAACTAAATCCTAAAGGGGAAGAAAGTCAGCTACTCGTGCTGTTTATACAAACAAAACTTGTAAAATGTGATGGGAGAGAAGCCTGGCAGCTCTGAAGTGCCAAAGACATAATGAAGGCTCTGGGTAAAACTGAGCTATGCAGGAATCAACCAAAGCCATCAGCCATCTTTTCAAAAAGCATTCCAAAATTAAAGCAGCCTGAGTGCCAAAACTAGAGAGCCTGACATGAGGACTATTATCCAAACAAAAATGGATTTTGTCATGTGTGGATTCCTGTTTGTCTGGGTTTTTAAACAGAAATCTGACAGAAAGAAACAAGATCAGCTCCATAAATGTACAAGTAACATTTTTAAAATAAAAATCCACAAGAAATATAAAAGTGGATAGGAAAGAAGACAGCAGAGGAAGTAAATCAAATGATAAACACTAAAAATTGTTCTTTCAGAGAGAAAAAGTGAACTCTTCCAACCACTGTGGGTGTGGGAGGGGTGGGGTGGGGAGGAGATTATGATGAGAAGCATTAGGTACTTTATGTGTTATCATCCCTGAGGTACAGAAGGGAAAACTGAACCACAAGCTTATTTGAGTTAATTCTTTCAGTCTGCATTTTTACATATTTGTTTAATGCTACAAACTCCAACAGATTATCACCATTTCATACTTTGGGCTAATTACATTTTGTCTTTGAAGCAAAATTTTCAAGTTTCCATTTATAGAGCATCAACACAACTCCTGCACAAGCCTTTCTGAAAAGCATTATTTTTCCATGGTTAGGATACTTTATACAGTTTTATGTGGTTTATACAGTTTTATGATTTCTATTGACAAGAACAACATTTTCTGTATTGTGGATTTCAACTCTCTGGAATATAAAATACTTTGAAATTACAACTAAAGCTTTACTGGAAACAAGTTAAGGGCAGAGGGGCTTTTGAAGTCAGTTTTAAGTACACTATTCCATTCATACAGATGTTTTAATCACCCACAGATGCACATGGTAAAGCTTATACAGAAGGAACTTAAAGTAGATATTGCAAAAATTGCTCATTCCAGCCAGTGTTAAATCTTCAGGATACAAGCCAAATCCTAGCTGCAGGAAAAAAAAACCAACAAAACACCAAGTGATACCTCCAAGGTTCCACCAACACACACTGCAGTCCAGGACAGAAGGGACAGGACAGCCACACTCCTGCCAAGCTCATCCCTCCCTGAGCTCCAAGGCCAGGACCCCGAGTCCTGCCCTCACTCTGCTATGGCAGAGAAACCTCAGAACTGTTATTAGGGGATGTAATGTCTGACAGAGCAGAATCACCACAGTGTAAGGCACCACATGCATTCCTTCCTACTCTTTCCCAAAATGATCAAAAAAAAAAGAAAGGAAAAGAAAAAGAGAAAAAATCTCTCGTGTAACCAGTATGTGGCAAAGAAAATAAAAGAAAAACAAGTGCAAGCACAGTACTGCAATATCAAGTACAAAGGGTTAAAAACTGAGTGTTAGAGCAACAAACAGAGATTTGCTGACACAATAGCAACAGAAGGCAAATGGAAACTGCTTCTCCTTACAAGTCATAAGGAAATTAATGGGGTGTCACAGAGGGATGGGGCAGATTTAACACTGATTAAACTCAAAGAGCAAGGAAAATTTTCTGCTTGAAGATTTTCAACAGGATCTAACTGTGGAAAGCCTTAGAAGACAAAGATGTCAGTAGGGCAATTACCAACCATTTGCTTACTTTGAGGGTTTCCTCAAATTTCAGAAAGATGTAGAAGCCTCACACATGCAGGGTCTATCTTCCCAAAACAGCATAACCAAATTCTCCATTAGTCCTAATCTTCCTCGAGTATTTGCAAATGAGTGTGAGATCCTGAAGGATCCCTTCCAACCCACTCAACCTCAGGTGATTTTGGCTCAATGCAATGAGGAAAGGTCCATCAAGCCCCAGCAAAGGCTACAGAGCCTGCCCAGAATTCATTACACTTCTAATGGAAAGCTGACTCTCTTGATGATGTTGCTCAGGATTTCAGAAGATGAAAGCTGGTCAATACATTTCTGAATATTTTACCTGGGGGGAAAAAATCCTCTTTCTGACAATTTTGAAGACAACAAGCCATGACATTAAAAATGTATCAAGAACCATTAGTAAACACCCTTCACAGAAAAAACCTTAACTTTTACCAAGGTTTTAAGGAATGCTTGTGGCAGGGGAACTGCAGGAAAAGAGGGAGAAATAGGAGGTGAATACAAAGAGAATTTAGTAAATCAAACAAGTAGAAATTATCAGACTGCATCAGACTGGAAAGCAAACCTGTCTTGCACACCAACATTCATCCTCCCTGCACCTCAAAAGGAAGAGAGAGAAGAGTCCATGTGAAGTCCCCTTTATGAACTTTTAATTATGGGCAAAACTATAAACCAAGTAGTTCACAGGCAGCAGAATCAATGAAGCCTGATTTCCTGGCTGTGTGCTTCCAATGTAATCTTTGGTGTCTACAACAATGTGAAATCAAATTGATGCCAGTAAGCCCAAAAGTTTCTGGAGAGTGGAGGAAATGGAGAACATGGGTACATAAATCTTATTTCCTTTGAAAACTAAGGTGAAATATGAAAAAGGCAAATTATTACAAGGTCTTGTCTGCAATAAAACTAAGAAGAATACAATAAAATACAGTATTACAGCTTATTTGTGCATGTATGTAAGGAATACAAAAACATAATGCAGAATTTATGATGACTGACCTGATTTCTTCTTTCAAGCCATTCATCAAGCATCCTTATTAATGATACTTTTTAAAATCCTAAGCCTGACACCCCAGGAAGGTACTGCTGCTGCAGAGAAGGTGCAGTTTCTGGGGAGGATAATGGTGAAGGGACCCAAAGAAACAATTGCAAAGTTACCTGGCTCTCTCCCGGGCTGCATCTTCTCGTGCCTTTTCCTTCTCCTGCCTCTGCTGTTCAATCCGTGCCTCCTGCTCCTTCCTCTTCATCAGCAGCTCCTCCACCCGGGCCTGCCGCTCCGCTTCCAGGGCTCTCTTGCGCTCCTGGCCAGGGAAAAGCGAATTCTCATCGATCTTTTACTCATGAAACACACAGGAGTTCAGAGAAGCTGTACTTGAACATGTGTGTAGTAAACCCCTCAGGTTTAGCCAGGGCCCCTTGGAGAATAGAATGCTGACACAGCGGCAAAGAAGTTTCCTGTCTCCAGGGACATCCGCCTTGTACCTTATCCCTATAGCCATGTAAGGCAATATTGTGTTAAACCCTACTATTGGTCACTTATGGTCACTCTAACACCTTTGCCATTGGTCAGGATTGGATACGGGCCAAGGGTATAAAAGTAGCATACTGTAC
Source organism: Zonotrichia leucophrys gambelii (assembly GCF_028769735.1). Taxonomy (NCBI): domain Eukaryota; kingdom Metazoa; phylum Chordata; class Aves; order Passeriformes; family Passerellidae; genus Zonotrichia; species Zonotrichia leucophrys. The sequence continues at coordinate 4,437,041 of NC_088180.1, read as the reverse complement.
CCCTACTAACTCGGAAGAAGAAGAGCTGAGACCCTTCACAGACCCCTCAATAAAGCCATACTCGTGGAACAGCCAGGGTCTTCTGCTTCTCCTCTCTCTACCGTCTGCTGGAGCCTTAGGCCAAGGGAAAAGCTACCTAGCAAGCAAAGCTGAAATCACAAGAGCTGCCTAATCACTAAGAGCTGAATATTCCCTGCTTGCTAGGGGCTAACCCGCGGCCTTGGTCTGAGAGCGAGCTGGCTTCTGGCACCCAGTCCCCTTGGGGACTGAGCTCTGGAGCTGTAACAGCTTGCATTGGATACGACCAAGCAAGGCTCATTTACATGTGCAGAGCCAGACTGAGACACAAAGCTGAATTTCACTGCGCCCTGCAGCTCCAGCCCTGTCCTACCTGCACTGCCTCGTCCCGCGCCTGCTTCTCCTCCTGCCTGCGCTGCCGCTCCTCCTGCAGCTCGTTCAGGCGCTGCTCGTACTCCTTCAGCTTGTTCAGCACGTCGTGCCGCTTGTTCTGAGCCTCCAGGGTGTTTATAAAAGCAATTTCATTGACCTGAAAACAAGCAGAAAGGGTAAGAAAAGACCCAAGAAGTTGAAATAGGTTTCATCTTGGGGAATTTCATCCATTTGTTAACTATTCACTTGATAATTAAACTGTAAACTACAAGTAGTAAACTGGAGGGACATTTCTCCAGAATGAGTTGGAAAACTTGAGAATAAGTCTTTAGGCTTTGTAATGATTTTTTAATTGTTTTGTCTGTTTTAACCAAGACAGCCTGTGGAATATAAAAAGAAAATTTGAATTGTATCAGAGAAACAAGAAACTTTGGGTAAAATACAGAAAATTTCTCTCAATTCTGTCATCATCGAGACTTCATCAGTCCATTCTCTCAGTCAACAGGGCTGAATCTTCTAATACTTGAAGCTTTCTTCACAGTAATAAATGTGTAATATTAAAACCCAGATAGATTAATCAGTAAAATTAATTACTAATTCTACTAGCACAAGTGCTAGTAGAATCCAACGGGGCTTTTGAGCTAACTTTAAATACATGTGAACTTAGTGATTAAAAAAGTGTAAGTATACATAGATGAATAAGAAAGAAAATGTTTTTCAACCACAGTGAAAAACATAATACATGTTCATACATAAGTGTCATACATAAGAACAAAAAAAAAAAAGTAAGAACAGGTTAGCTAAAAAGAACTTCAATGTGTACACTAAATAAAACAGGTAAAGAGAACACATATGGTCAGACAAAAACAGATCATGAAAAAGAGTGGTAGGATTATGTTTGTAACTTTGTTTACTGACTGGAATCCATTTACAGGATGGCTTTTACAGGTCAGTAAACAAGCAAGCACTGGGTATTTAGATAACCAACTGGGCAGCAACAGTTACCATGGTCTGCAGCTATCCTACCCATCAGCTATTTCTCTAAAGCCTTCTGGCCCAATTAACCTTGATTTCCAGAGAAGTGGAACCTCATGAGCCAGCAGATCCTACACAGTTAAATACACAATATTTGAAACATCTGCTTATCTGGGGAACTACGGCAAGTGTGATTTAGTTAGCACAATTACAGAAGTCACACTGGTGTAATGGAATAGTAATCAATGTATGGCAGACTGAATTAGGTAGTCTAGAAATCCTTTTAATCCAAGAGAGAAACAGCAACTAAGTAAAAAAGTGCAATCAGTTTTGTTGTGCTTATCTTGAAACACAAATGAACAGCTGCATCAATCACAGCTGAGACACATGCTCATCATATAATGAAACAGTTTCATGTATCTTCACTTGGGAAAAACAGGCTTTAAAACAAAATACTTCATTTCTTTTACGCTGCTTTTGGCTGGGATAGAGTTAATTCTCTTTGCAGCAGCTAGGATGAGACTATGTTTTGGATTTGTGCTGGAAACTGTGCTGACAACACTGGGATGTTTAATTACTGTTGAGCAGGGCTTGCACAGTATCAAGGCCAAGGGACCAAGGGGATATCTGAGACCACAGGACATCAGCACAGCAACAAACGGGGGAGAGGTTGGTGTGGGGCCACTGCTCAGGGACTGGCAGTTGTTTCCTTTGGCATCACTTGACCTTATCACTTATCTCTCTTTGTTATATTCCTTTTTCTTTGAACTGATTTTTCCCCAACCAGTTATTAAACTGTTTCTGTATCAACCCATGAGATTTCTTACCTTTACACTTCAGATTCTCTCTTCCCTCCCCAGTCCCATGGGACAGGAGGCAGAATAAGTGTGTGGTTGTGTGGTGCTTAGCTGCTAGCTGGAGTGAAACCACTAAAAATTCCACCAAAGTAGTACGAAGGAAGCAAACCAAAAAGCATCCATCTAGTGACTGCCTTATGGAATTATGTATTAAGTCAGAAGAGCACTAAATATACTTAATTTAGAATAGCTGCCACATACTAACTGCAGGTCTCTGTCTATTCCCAGCTGCTCAACAACATCTGTGGTACAAAACACAGCAACACAACTACTGTTCAAGGACACAGAATGCTGGATCTGGAATGGCTTTTTAACAAATGAGAAGAAAAATGAGCTCCCCCATGGAGCTGGAAAAGCAGAGAATTGATCATCAGATCTTCTAGTCCTTCCAGGAGGACTAGGTATCACCAAAAATGACAGCTGCCCCACACTGTGAGGAACAAAAGCAGCAAGATAATGATCAGCTCTTTCTTTCAATCCATCTTTTCTCCCACACCACCCCACCATGATGTCTAACAACAGCTAATTAATTTTAAGTTGTATTAGAGAAAAGTGCACCATTTAGACATCAGCATTTATCTGCTTCATGGCTCACAGGGCTCGTGTCTAAACTGCACTGTCCTTCACAAACTACTTCAAAGCACTCTGAGTACAACATTTAAAAAAGCACAGCTATGAAATAGTTCCTTTGAAAACAAAGTCACTCACCTTAGCTTCTTCCTCTTGTGCTTTTTTCACAATTGCTTGTAGCTGCACTTCACGTTTGAATTCTGCATGGAGTAACTTCTCCTCCATCATCCTGCGCCTTTGATCTAACAATTCTTCTTTCCATTTCCTCACATCTTTCTCCTATACACAAGGAGTCAATTCATTACTAACACAACATCTGACAACAGGGCCTGAATCTTCTAATCCTTGAAGCTTTCTTCACAGTAATAAAGTATTATCATGCCCTACACAAAGCCTGCCTTAAGTTTAACTCCAAGTACACTGCTTCAGTTTGGTGAGTTTTTCCATTTCTGTTGATTACATGCAACACATTTCTCCTCCTGTCATACCTTCCCTGAATCTGAGATTGTCTCCTATAAAATAGTCAAGAAGTTCATGATTTGAAATAATGCTTTCTTTAATTGCTGTGATGCACAAGTCAGCTGTGAAAACTATGTAAACTCAGATGCAGATAACAACTTCATTTCACCACTAGTTTGAATCTCTAATTATGTCTACTATGTGGAAAAAAAATCCTTTTCTGCAAGGCAGCAGAGCAGCCCTTTATATCACAGAAAACTTACCCTCTCCATTAATTTCTGAAGCTTCAGTGTCTTTTCTTCACGTAACTTTTCTCTCAGCTGTTGAGCTTTCATTTGTTTCTCCTCATGCTTCTTTTTGGATTCTGCTATTGTCCTTTTAATAAAACCAAAGAAGAATAAAATCAAGTTAGACAATATTAACTGACAGTGTAGCAAACATTTCTATGCCATTTCACTAAGAGAAAACAAACAGGCCACTGGAGGGCAATTATTTCCCGTAAATGTGAATACTGTTCTTCTAGACTTTAGTTAGTGGACAATGAAGTACAAGCCTACTCATAAGAAAATAGAGATTTCTGTAGCACTTTCCACCCAGAGACTCAAAGAGAGCAGATTTGTGGAGAGTTTTCCCTGGCTGAGCCAGGCAGCAGCAAGGGCAGCACCTCTTGCGTGAGGGCGAGGAGAGTTTCTCGTGCATGTGGATGCCGTGCCCGGGCGGGCGCGCGGGCTCCTCCTCCACTCGGTCTCCCCACGAGTTGCTCTGGCGCCACGACTCACGAGCTGCACAGGTAAAACAAAGGGGGTGTCACAGACATGTTGTATGAAAAATCCTTTTGCTAAGATTTTTTTCTCCTGAGAAGCTGAGAGGCCTCAGGAATAAAATGTAAACAATGATTATCTGCTGCTGTGGAATGCAACAGGTGGATCTGGGATTGGTCTCATGTGGTTGTTTTTAATTAATGGCCAATCACAGTCCCTCTGTCTCAGACTCTCTGGTCAGTCACAAGATTTTATTATCATTCCATTATTTTCCTTTCCTTGCTAGCCTTCCAATGAAATCCTTTCTTCTATTATTCTAGTATAGTTTTAATATACTATATATCATAAAATAATAAATCAGCTTTCTAAACATGGAGTCAGATCCTCGTCTCTTCCCTTGTCCTGGGACCCCTCTGAACACCACCAGAGTGGGGATAATTTAAACACACAAGAAATGCCAGTAATAAAGGATTACTCTCTCTAGTTCTCCCTCAGATGGGCTTCCTTGGGCCTAGGTGCAAACACAGACTGAAGCATCTTTAATATGCGTGTCCTTTTTTAATGCTTAATGATTTTATTGCACTTTGATCCAGATGATAATATAAATCTGGATTAAAAACCATAAAGTTCTAATAGAGAGAAGCAGAAAGAGAACTTAAGAACAATGAGACACAGAGTCTGAACACAAACTCCATCTTTCCTCAGGAAACAACAGAGAAGATAACATTACTTGGAATGTGTTGGGCAAACTTCTGAAACCTTAACTGGCCATGAATGAAACAGGCATTTTTCTAAATTTTAGATTTCCATGTAAGCACAGTAATATACAAAAATTTACCTTCATAATCTGCCAGAACATCATTCCAGTCCATAGACAAACCACAGAAGGATATGCTTCCATTGCCCATATTAGCCTGAAATTTAACATGAACCAGAGTAAAAACAAACTTTAACTCACAGGTGCACACACACATTAAACAGTGCCAACTCAGCAATATTCAGCAATGTTTCCAAACAGAACTGGCCTCCCCAAAGGTCAGTGCTGTTCCCAGTCTGACAGTAAAAATGAAGACTTTTGCTTCATCTACTCTTCCACAGTAGCAATGAATGTAACAAGTCTCAGCTCCCCGTTTTGCACCCAGAAATCAGCAGCAGGATACTGCAAGCTCAGAGGGCTCTGCACCACACAGCAGCACAGGGCTGCTGAGTTTAGTAAGACAAAATATCCCTCAGTGTGGGATAATTATTACATGGCACATGTCAAACAGGTTATTTCAATGCCAAAAAAACCACTAAAAATTCTATATTCATTCTCCACTGACAACACAGCTTTAACAGGGTACAGAACAATGAACTGGACACTCACAGAGAAGTCACTGTCATTGTCAGTCTCGATGTTAATGTCATTGTTCTCCTCTGCCTCAATCTCCCTGGTTAACTGCTCCTCCTCTGCAATAGCACTGGCAATGGCTTCTTCATTGGCCTTCTCCAGCCGATCTGCCAACTCCTCTTTCTTAGCCAGGACTTCTGCCATGGACTGGAGCAAACATGACACCAGAAAAATAACCAAAATCAGTAGCAGGCACAAAAAGGAGGATTCTACATAGTTAACATGAATTGTATGATATTTTGCTCAACTTCTCTTTACTTACAGTTTTTTTACTGGTATATTTTGTGAAAGTAGCTGAAAATACAAACCCCACTAAAAAGTAGCAACTATTAACTCAGTAACTACATGGAACACAAAATTAATTATTCACATAATTTAGAAACTTGTTCTGCCAACCCTGTCATTGAAAGCACAAAGACAGTTCTCCTGCAATTACTGCTTTAAATACTTACTCTTGGGGACTAAGCAAGGCATACTCTGAGACATGAGTGCATGCCATGCTGTCACCTCTACAAAAGGAACCATGCTCCAAAGTATTATTTAAAGATGGAAATTATCTGCATGAGCTGTATCTGGAAATTTCACTATAGTTAATACAATGGAATCTCAGGCTGTACTTGTTTTCCAGCATGAATGACAAAAGAATGGGGCAAAAATGTAAGCCTGGATGTGCTGATTGTGTTTCCTTCTCTAGTGTCCAGCATTAACCAGACCACTCCCACTCCAGTACCAGACAGTGCACCACAATACACAAACTGGGGCTCAAAGCAGGCTAATCTGGGGCAGTAAAAAGCTTCCAAGAGACACAGATCCCACCAACCTGGCAGCATCCTGAACTGCTAATAACTGAGCATCTGAAACAATGTTAGTGGGTGAGATGCTTGAAATCTGTTCTAAAAGCAAACAGGTACTTGGCTTGGAAATTACCTAGCAGGACCCCAGCTTGCAAAAGTTAAGGGGAAAGTGATTTACAGGAAAACTTCTGCAAATCAGAATTTTAATCTAGTTTCTGACAAAACAAAACCAAACCAAAATGAACACAAACCCCTAAAAACCCAGGACAAAACAAAGCACCTGGAAGTATAACCTGGATTTTGTGTAACATTACTGCAACTCTCCAGTCAGAGAATCCCAGTGAAGCAAACACACCCTGAGACCTGCAGAATTCTCCAGGCAGGAAAGCACACTCTTTTTGGGAAACCAGATAAAAACAGAAAACTGACTTCATGCTTTTTGCTGTAAGAATGGCATTCCTCCAAATTGCTTGTTGTAAAGGAAGACCCAGCAGAGCAGCTCAGCAAGACTTAAAAGGCAGAGGTCTGACTGTTTCTAACAGAATTTTGATATCCCATGTGCTTCCAGTTTGAATGATGAGCAAAACTGAAGTAGGACTTTAATGAGAGTGTGACTTAAATGAAAAATTAGCACAAACATTATTAAAATAAGTAATGAGAGCAAAGATCTATCTATTCCAAGTAACACACTTCTATATTTCTAGTTTAAGTTCTGAAACTTTACCAGAATTGAATTTTACAAGTAAAGAATTTGTGCAACAATTTATTTTTCCTACAGAAGGTACCTCATAGATTTTTCTACAGTTTTTACATAAGGCTAACAGCAAACACTGTGCAACACAGACCGAGAAAATTAAGGCTTAGATTTATTATTCACTCACAAATCTTATGAGGTTTCTTACCAATCTGGCAGCACTCACATTTGAAATATCTGCAGGATCCATCTCAGTTTCAGATTTAGCTTTTTCTGTTTGATGCAAGTCTGCACAGCCAGTGCTCTGGGGGGAAGCCTCATTCATCTGCAGAGTTTCTGAACTGCAGTCAGTGCTGCTGAGAACTGGAGGCATCTCAGGAGCTGGTTCTAAGGAATCCCCCTGCAATGCTGTGCCAGGGCTCCCATTGGCTTCCGAGGCTGGGAACTAACAAGAGGCATTTGCAAAATTAACAAAATGGATCATACTGATTTTTAAAGTCAGAGTCAAATTGTAAGGAAACAACCAACAACAGTGAGTGATGCAAATAACTTCACTTATTTCAGGTGCTCATTACCTTGAAAAAGTTGGATCTTTCTACCTGAAATGTATGTATGAGATGTGTTGAATGCTGACTGGTTGGAAAACATGGAAAAGCTGTCCACAGCATCATAATTTTAATTAGCCTACTTGTGCTGACATCCTACTGCATTTCCATAAATGTAACTGAAATAACCATTATTTGAACAGCCTTTCCTGATCTGGTAAGTTCACAAAAGCTCTAGCCAACACCACCTTTAGAAAATGCTCTGAAGAAAAGTTGCAAGATTTAGGGTTAGAAAACAGTTCAAAATGATGGACTGACCTGAGCCTTCTCAGTAAGGGGACCCTCAGAGTGATGCAAAGGATCCTTCTGTACCAGCTCTGTGCTTTCAGACGCAGCACTGCCGGTGACTGAGCTCCCATGCTTGTTTTCTGCTGGTGGTGAAAGGACATTTTCCTTGTCACTGTCACCTCTGGACTTCAGTGATTCTGCAGCTGCAGGAGCCTTTGCTGCCAAAGCAGTGGAGCGAGATCGAACGGGCCTCCCACGCTGAACCGTCTCCCAGCCCTCGGCGTCCTTCCGATCTACGGGAGAAAAACACCCCCCTCTCAGACAGGAACACTCCTAACAGGAGCACCAGAAACAACTGCTTTATTACAGGATTGCACAAGTTGTGGAGAAAAATGTTCTCTTTAAAAATCAATACCAAACAAATCAATGACATACTCTTCAGCAAAGCCTTTTACTTGAAGGAATGCTATTGGTTTACAGACACTGAACTCCATTCATGGGACACGTTCTGTTACTGCAGAGTGAAGCAGCTCAGGCACAAAAAGCTCTGGGAAATGGCAAGGTGTACTTAAACTTGCCATGTTTTTCCTTGCTATTTCATGAGATGGTAAAGCACAACAAAGCAACAGCATCTGCTCTTCTCTGCAGCAACAGTAACATTAGAGGCCTTTTGTGGAAGTGCGAGTACAGACAAAACAGCTCAACTCAGCACAGAAAGCAGAAATGTGGCTCACTATCCTTACTATTCTGCCAGTGCTTTCTTTACTTCTTTTTCTATTTGTTTCACTCTGGCAACAAAAATATACTAATTGGTGTCAGCTTCTAGAAAACTGCTTTTCCTGGATTCCAGGAAATAGCAAAATATTGCTAGAATAGGAATGCAAGCTGAAGGAGAAAATAGAAAAGCAGTTTTCTTCAATTACTTTGATTTCTATACAGCTGTTACATACAACTTTCTGATCAATATTTCTGATGGTGGTACGTACTTGAAAACCATTTAAAGTTACATTTGTCTGCCTGAAGCATCAGGTCCTAGGTGTGAGCAGATTTCAAGGTGAACTCCTTCTCCATATGTAACATTTTTGTGGCCAGCAATTAACAGCAGCATGTAATTTCCCACACATCTTGAAACAACTGTAAGAGATTTTTTGAAGCCTGACAGTACAACTCACAAGTGTGAAAGGTAAGCTCAGGCCTGTCTATTTGCTGAACAAAAATTCTTGCAAAAAAACACAAGAATTAACTATGTCTATATTGTCCAACATATTTCTGGCAAAAGCTGCTTTCAAGATTGTTCACATGAAAAAAGGAGAAGGGTGTAGAAGATGATTTTTACCTGGAGGAGTAGACATGCAAAAAATCCCAACATTGTTTTACAGAGGGTAATAATCTAGAATACAACTTGTCTAAACAATTAATTCTCTGGGTATTTCTAAGGGTTTTACTAACAAAGACAGTTATATAGAGCAGGCATAAAGACCAGAGCTGGAGCTCAAATGTTAAGGTTTAACATATCAACAGGACTAAGCAGCCTTTAGGTGCACTTGAACTGCTGCCCAACAGCAGCAGTAACCAGAAAACTGGAAATGAGCCAAAACCAGAACTGATGGCACGTTTATCCTTTGCTGCCCTTGGCATCCAGCATTTTGCAAACATTGCTATTTAACTGTGAGGTTCTCTGAACATCTCAGGATGAAACACAGCAGCCTGGCCCAACAGCTGGTGTAACTCCTGAGTAACCAGGGAATTTGACAGGACTGTACTGGAATTTATCTTTGCTGAGCAGCTCATGCAACAGCTGGTTTTACATAACTATATAACTGTTCACAAACCTCAATGATAGATGCAAAAAAATAATTTGGTATTTTACTGCTGAGACAGTTTCATTCCAGAAAAATTACTGTGTATTTTTAAGTAAACAAAATTCCCAAACTGTCTGAGTGAATATGGCTGATCTCTTCAGATCACTGCTGGTACCAGAGTCTGCAAAAAGCCTTCCTGTGTTCCTTCTCCTCACGTGCATCTGCACACATTTCAGTGTGTCCCACTGACCAGAACAGCAGTCAAAAAAACACCAATTACATTTTCCTTTGCCACAGACTGCCCACTTGACCCCTGTAGGCAACTTTGGCCTTCTTTAATTTCTTCATATAGAAAAAATATTACCTACAGGACCTAGTGATGGGAACATATTGCCCTCTCAGGGACAACCTCAACTGCAGCCATTCTCCAGGGAGCAGGGTTTAATTCCCCAGGAATCACAAGCAGATTTACTGCAGAAAGCTCCCAGCCTGGGCAGCACCTGGCCCTGCACCCTGTGGGACAGGGACTGCCCAGGCACTTTGTCTCCCACCCCACTCATTTTAGTATCCAAAGGGACCACAGAGACTCTGCTGTATCTGGTTTAGGACACAATCTGGCCAAGAAATTTCTCTGGCAAGTAACAGCAGAGATTGGTCAGAACTACTAATATCAACCAAAAAACCACCACTGTTTTACTGCAGCAACTTTTGGGCTGCAATTCTTTCTGCTTGTCATTTGAATAACAAGATTGTTGAAACACTTCACTGCTATTTGTTCTGAAAACTGAAGTCACCTTTTACATAAAAGCATCTTTTCTACATTCAAAGGATCAGAAGATACCCTTTTGTTGTATCTACTACCTAAACATAATTTTACTAACATATAGATAATAAGATATATTAATCATAAAAATGTATCTTAACAATCATACTAGTATCTTTTACTAATATCTACTAAAGCTTATTCTACCAAAAAAGAATATTCTTGCCTGTCTTGCCTAGTTGTTCTTTGTCTCGTGGCATATTTCTTAGTAGTCTAAAATGACAGAATGAATCAGAATAAAATTATTCAGAGAAATAGAAAACCATAATCACACTTACTGAAGTAAGAACAAATCTTTTCATAAAAGCCATACATGTTCAATTTTTAATTTGCATTTGTTCACTGTCAGATTCATATTTATTACCCAAGACTCAACCAAGCATTTTAACCCAGAAATACTTGCATTTGAAAGAATATTGCTTGGTGGCTTTAAAGACAAAGCAGTTTTTAATTCATGGATGTATTCAGACTCCTGACCTACCTGGAGTCAGTTTAACAGTGTGATGCCACCTGACAATTACAGTGCACCAGAAGATTCTGCTCATTTTAATTCACCAAGCAGTTCAGGGTTCAGTCACTTCCAGGCACGTTTTTAAATAAGAGTTTGCAAAGCTAAAATGTTTATTGACATTAGGTCACATCTAATGAGAGACAAAGTTAACACTCAGTGAGGCACCAATCTTCCTCCATGTTTTTTTCCCTCTCTGTGGAATTCTTATAGCTCAGTAGCCATCTCCACAGGCTACGTATCACATGCTGGGTTTGATTACTCCCAGAGCTTTGTAAATGAATAATTCATTTGCCTGCCCTGATCATTCTCCAGTTTCATGTGAACTTGGCTGTCCCTGCCTGCTCTTGTGTTACATGGATGTGACAAGCCATCTGTCATCCCAGGGCCCTCCCAGCCTCCAGGCCCTTGGGAAGTTGCTCCATCTGGAAGAACTGCCCAAGGAGCTCACTGGAAACACCACAAACAGAAATGCAGGCACCTGTGTGCCAGCTCCAGGCAGTTCTACCTCAGGAGATGCACAGCCCCTCTAAAAAATTTACTCACCAGTGACTTCATGCCCAAAGCCCCACATAAATAAACTCCAGCCCCATCTGAGCCCCAACCAGGAGAGCTGCCTGGGAGGGCTGGACATCCTGCAAGGTCTCCAGTCTTAGGTACATTACACAGAACATCTATTCACAGCTATGGACATGAGCAATTCATACAAGAAAGAAGATAATGATAGTAATAACAATAAAAACCAACCAGATTTCAAGTATGGCAGCAGAAAAAAATTTTAGTGCTTCTGAGAAGTTCACATGTTCTAGACTGTTCTTTGTCCTAAATCCTGTCATAACATTATTTTAATTGTAAGCACCTATTCCATTTCTAATACACACTCTAAACTTGCATAACTCATCTCACTTTTTACCACAAGCACCAGGGAATTCATGAGCAGAAATTGCTCAGACAGCAAGAACAGACTCCATTCCATATTGTAAAAAACACTCAAGCATGAAAGACAATTTTTTAAAATTCATTAAAATATTGAGGGTAACAGTAAGTTTAATGAGGGAAATGAGATAAGATGATTTAACCTCATTTAATTATGCATTCAGAAAAGGAAAGATTGAAAGAACTATATGGAAAAATAATGCATTTTCCTTCTCCCTAAGGGCTTACTTAGTTAAATTTGGAAATTGCATCAACCATGAAACAGATACAGTATCATACCACTCATCCACATCAGAAAACCATTGTGAGACCTAATGATAATGCTGCTGGAAATCACTGGAGAAAAAGTGTCTGGGGAAATCCTGAGGCTGTAAACCCCAGCTGGGCTCTGGGTGGGCAGGGGAGCCCTTCCCCCAAGGCCCACATGCCCCAAACAGCTGTTTGGGGAGGGCATTACTGGGCACGGGCAGAGCAGATACACGAGCTCAGAGCTGCTCCAATAATGCATGGGAAGAGCCCCTGTGGCTCCCTTCAGAAACTTCACAGATTTTCTTCTGTTTTCATCACTGGGGATAACTGGATCTTACCCAAGTGATTCCACCTCCCACACACAGGACAACGTGCTCCTACAGAGAATGTGATTTGTTAAAAACAAAACAATTCAGCCACGAGCAAATCACCGAAATTCTCCAATGCTCAATGTCAGCAATTAGAGATTCCCAAGAATAAACAAAGTCTAGAGGAATGACTGTTATTTCTTAAAATGAAATGTTTCAAGTCTGGATTACATCCTCCATTTGATTTGAAGATTACTGAACACTTGTAGCCAGTACTACACGACCTAAGGGGCTTCTCTCTATTTGGAGCTCATCAGCTGAAAGTAACATTCAATAAAACACAGCACAACACTGAATCTTCAGCCCTCTAAAAGCCTCTGAAAGTAACATTAAGTCTTTTGTTTTCCTCTTAGCCCCTTAAAATACATTATCCATATTGAAATACAGATCACTTTTATTCCCTGTGTAGCTAACAGCCTTCTCCCTATGCACAAGAACACCTAATAAAGGAATTTTAGCAACAGCTTGGAGCCCTGTCGCTCTATTATAAGAAACAATCACCAGAAAAAGCTTTTGTTACGAGCAACTTCAACTAGTGGTTTATCTCAAAAGTGCAATTACACATCAGCTACAGTGCTGCAAACTCAGCCACACAGCTCCTGCTCTCTAAGCAGCTCACTGCAACTGGACACAGGCAGCAGCCATGGATCCCTGTCAGCCAGCACCCTTGGAGCACGGCTGTGATGGTTCTGCCACCCCTGAACTCATTCACCTTACGTGCCACACCCCTGGACAAGGTGTTTCACTTCCATGATATGCCACAAGTCTGCAAGTCACCACACATGGCTTCTACTGCTCCTGGGCAGAGCATACACCTATCTTAAATTGATACATGCACTTCCCAGAACTTAAAAAAAAAAAAAAAAAAATAAAGCATTGCACTTTTAATTTTCTTTCAGAATATCCATTTCTACATCCTGCCTGATGGTTTTACAGAAAGTCATCTGAGACCACACATGAAGAAAATAAATGAAAAAGAATGCATTTCTGAAGACAATCTCAGAGATCCAGTGCAAAGAAAGTAATTTTATAAATCAAATAACCAAATGGTAGTTTTTTATGTCTGCAACTAAACCAATCTTTTCTAGAACAAAAGATCCTGAATCAAGCATTCTCTAAAGAGCATCTTTAGAAAAAAAATTCATAACTAAATGTGGTAACTCTTGTCTTCCAAAAAACCATCAATTGTTACCTCAGCATAATTCTAATAACATGTTCTTCCAGGACATATAAAACGATCTTGAGCTTTTCCCAGATTCCCAGACATGCATTATTCTTTATATTGTTAAGCCATCCCAACTTGCAGTCAGTAGATTGGCAGTTTGTGACCAAAGACCTTTTGCTTCTTGGGATGTTATCAACTGGTTTTAACAGATCAAATTCTAGTTTGTGAAAATACAGCAGAATTTTACCTTCACATGAAACCACACTTTTGGCGCAAACTTAACTATTGCAATAAAAGGCTGCATCAATCTTTTATCTCCATATTGAATTTAAACATTGTACTTTGCAAAACAGGTCATCACATTCTGAATTCACTTCATCTCACAGTTTGTGCAAACAACTTAGGCCACAGAAGGGGACTTGCCATTTTTCCGCAGTGCCTTCTGTGCAGGGGGTGCCAGGCAGGCTTGTGCTGTGGCCAGCTCAGGATTGGCAGCTTTGGTTCCATGGTTGGCTTTTACCTTATCGGCCCAACTGACACCCGAGGGAGCCAGGCGTGTTGCAGAAATGGTCACTGCAGGGTTCCTAAATGAAAGGCACAGCTCCTTTTAGTGTCTGGGCAAGTAACAGAATGGTTTGTTAGAAAGCTTTACGAGAAACCATCACAACAGTGCTGAACAGAACCACCTCTCCTTTGGCAAACTCTCCAGCTTGCAGCAATTTACACTGAAAAGTTGTTGTAATTTGCTCAACTAATTGCTGTTTTTAATAAACAAGATTAAATTTAATCGTTGTGATACTAATTTCTGAAGGCATTAATATTTTTGGCAACCAAAGCAATGCATAATAAATTCTACACGCTAAATCTTGAAAAATACTCCTGTCATTTCAAGCCTGGCATTTGACCATTTAGTACTCCCAATTCCTTTTCATTAAAAATAATGAACAGATTTTCCTACTCATCTTCCACATAAGTCATTCTATTTATCACACCCTTCTTGTTATCTCTTCTCCAAATTATTTTGGTTTTGCATCAATGCTGTTGGATACCTCTGATTGTCCCTGTTTCTAGTTTCTGTACTTTTCTGAAGATGTGAAGATGACTACAGGTATGAATCACTAATTTCTACAGAGGTACACCACTACCTTCTCTTCTATCCCCTATTCCTTTCTTAGTAACTCCTAGCATTCTGCCAAAAATTTCTGTAGCACCAAGTAAGTCTCAGCCCTTATTTTCCATCCTATTTTCTCTCTCACACACAAAATAATGCAGCCCTCTGGGGGTGCCTTGCTTAAAATTTGCAAGCGTGAAGGATAGAAAATTCATCTCGCTGTTCCTTGCTCTAACACAGTTTCTCATCATGTCCCTGTGACTGTGCATAAAACAGCTCCAGCAGCAATAGCAACAGGTTATTACAGCCAAATAAGGCTTGGCTGAAAGACTAATTGTGCTGAGCTGCAATGTGCTAATAAAAATAAAAGAGCATTGATTTCCACCAGATTCAAGTGTTTCATTTGAGTGCTTGTGCATATTTTCTCCCCACCACCAGGCATTTCAGCAGACACCTTTCAGATGTTTCAGGTAGGTATCAACAGATTCACCTACAAAGGGCCTACACCAAACACACTTTGTAGCATTTTTGTAGAAATACCTGATTTTCAGAGAGCTCAATCCTCAGAGGTGCTGAGCAAACAGCCCAGTGTCACATCTCTGCTGAGGACAATGCAAGCACTCAGGAAACCGGGCAGTGAGATCCCAACAAACCTGAAGGTTGTTGTTTTCCAGCACATACCCTGAGAGAGATTCCAACTGCACACATCTGTGCTCTCCAGACTGGGACAGCACCAGGTAGTGCTGCTCTAAACCTGTGCACATTTTTGTTGAACTGCTTTCAGACATTTTCATTTCAACAAGTAAAAGATGCTTTACTGTAGTATACAACATGCTCTACATTTGAACTAGTATCAGTTTTGCCACACATCAGAATCATCATAATCTCACTTTACACTCACTCCTTCTGAGCTGTATTTACTTCTGCTCACTCAGCTGGCCATTCACATTGCACACACTGGCCATTTTAAAATGCCAGTTACAGACATTCTGATCTTTGCTTTGTAGAGAGAAAAGAGTACTAAACAGATCACATGAAATACACTGACAGTGTTTTATATTCAGGTCTTTGTAATTACCAGTTATTAAATGTATTATAAAGTCAGGAAAAAGCAAGTCCTTGATAGGATTTTCCTTTAGAGATCATGGACTTTTTGTTAAGGAACGCAAAAAATTGCTTATATGATTTAGCAACAACAAAACAATACATTGGTTACTACAGAAAAATGGTGCATTCGTGAGCTTTGGTTCAAATTAATCTTTATTTTAGCTTCAATAAACTTCTGAGTTGGTTTCATACCCAAAATTTAAACTCCTTCGAGCGTTTGATGTCACACTAATCCTGTCTGTGGAGGGACTTGGGATCACGTGCCGTCCTGGAGACATTTTCTTTACTTCCCAAGCCAGTGAAGTTGGTCTGCAAACCCAGGAAAGAAAAGTTGAAAAATACAATTCACAATAACTCTTCCTCTATCACCTTAAAGCAAAGTTAGAACCAACAAACACTCAGTATATTAACAAATGCTGCTGAATTTAATCATTCATCTCAGCAATTGTTTCTACTCTAACTACAAACCCTATCAGCCAGACCCATATCCAAAATAATGCCTCTTCTCAAGAATAAAATGTTTATTTCAAATTCCAGTATAGAGCAAAGCATCAAACCAACCACTGAAAAGGAAAAGATGAGGGAAGGACTGGAAATATCCTCTACTTCTAAGTGACAGTGACAATGCACATAAAATGTCCTCACACCCATTTTGTCCAAAGGGAAAATTGGTTCATTTGCTGAAGCTCTGCTAGAAAATGAAGTTTACTGTGAACTTTACTCTCTCTGTAGATTAAAAAAATATAAATCTAATTACCTGCTTTGAGCATCAGCTTTTTCTAGCTTCTCCTGTAGCTGTATCCAATCAATCAAAGCTTTGAAGTCCCTTACATAGTTATCAAGCATCATCAGGACTTCCTGAAAAGCAACCATCACATCAATCTTTCTATTTAAAAACAATCCCCCACCCCAATAAAAGAGCTGAAAAGAAAGAAGGACATTTACTATTTAGCTTTCTCATTAAAAATAAACCCAGGAAAACCCCTGAGAACAAGAAAGCCCAGATAATAAACATTTTTATGTGAACAACCATTAAAACATTTATCCTAAAAAAAAGGTGCATATTATTCAAGATCTGTGTCAGCATCAATGTGTAAGGTCAAAATGGCAACATTTGCAGGAAAATAATTCTTAACACACATAAGGATACCTGTTTCATTATTTATGCCACTTTTTTGGTCAGAGTTATCTTTTGAAATATGCTGAACATACATCACCAAGAAGGCAAAACTGCATAAAACCTAACAGGTCTGTGGAAAACTAAAAATATCACAAATAAACTGTTTGTGAAGTAAAAGTAGACAAAACTACACATAGGCAGCAGCACCAGAACCTGGGTGGGATTAAAACCTACACTGTCAGAAACTATGTGGGCATGCTGGAGATTTACTCAGAACATGCAAAACCTTGATGAAGCAGTTTGAATCTGGAACCACATGTTGGTCTCCAACAAATAAAATCAACTGTCACAAAAGGACTATCAATTAACTTCACACTACTCCAGGAAGAAAATCACAGACAAAATGGCAGCGGCTGAAGAGTCTTGTTTCTGATTAAAACACCCTTGACTTTGAGAAATTATTGACTGTGTCTACTGATGCCCAGCTGGCACAAATGTGTGAGTGTGGTGCCTATGGTATGGTCAGATTACATCCAGAAACAATGAAAAATTCAAGGGAAGTTGCCTCTACTCAGTTAATGGCACCAGTTTTTCACTGCAAGGCAGAGCAAAACATGATAATGGAACTCTCAGTTGTGTTACCTGGGCAAACTACAAACTTCTGCTGCCACTGGCAGGGAAAGGAGCAATTCTTCATATTCCACATATAAACTCAAAAATCACTGACTGAACATGACAAAACACAGACGTCAGGCACCTCCTCAGCAAAGCTGGATTTCACCAACACAGCACATGAATGCCTCTCTCAGGGACAGAGTCTGAGCTCATGGCAGCCAGAAAGAGCAGCTTTCATAACTACTCTGTCCCAGACAAGAAAAATGTGTCCTGTACTCTGTCGTGACAACGTGCTGAAAATAATCAAAATCCATGAATGAAGCTTGAATATGAAACTTAAATGAGCTTCACATGCAGAATGTAAAGTACAGACATAACTTTATGGTATAAGGAAAAACACAAATGACAAAATGCTGCTGTTTCACAAGTTCTGTACTGTGCCAATGTCATTCCTGCTGGTAATAAGATAAATTTTCTGCTCAAAGTAATTATTACTTAGAAATTTTGGGAACAATTACAAATGAGAAGGTATTGGTTCTTAAGTGTATAACTACAAATTTTAACAGTAAAACCTTTGACAGCAAAACCAGTAAAAACACTCTCCTACAGTCCAGGTAACTAATGCACATTGTTGCAACATCACATCCCATACATATTTACTTTTAATTGTCCTTTTAGCAGAAAAAAGACCTCTAACACATGAAAAATGCTTTTTCATATAAAATCATATGGATTATTATTCATTTTGTTTAACACTGAAATTCAGCTTCAGTTTTGACATGAGTATCCTTTTAACTATTCCTTATGACACACACAGAGCATATGCTGACCAAAGTCAGACACCAGGGAGGGAAATCAAACAGAATCCCACTGCTGCTGCAGAAGTTGCTCTTTGTTTTGAAATATTCCTCAAAAATGCTAACAGAAATCTTTCTTACAAAGCAGTTGGTTTACAGCACCAAAATAATTAAGTAAAGTCTGCTACAAGAAATGAACAACTCAAGTGTCTCAACCAGCTCTTTTTTTCTGTTCCACTAATAAAATTTCAGCTTTCTAATCCAATTCATGTCCATTTAGGTTAGCTCATGCTAAGTTGTGCTGACTGTTACTAACAATGAGAGCATAGAAACCAAAATTTAATTCTGAATCATTTATTTTTCAAGTCAGCCATTTACATATTCCTCAGGAAGAAAAAAAAAAAAAAAAGGATTAACGTGAATATGACTTATATTTCTGAAGTTAGCTAGCACAGGAAAAAACCACAATAAATGGTTTAACCTATTTTAAGGAATGTTTAGCTCCACATTATCAGAAATGATCAGAGCAGACCCATGCAGCTGTAACCCGAGCCATGTTTTATGAACAAGGGAATACAAACAAGACAAGCAGCTGGAGCGGCCCTACACTCACTGATGCACATCTCTCTCCCCAAAGCCATGAGGGCCATTTTGTCAAGCAGGATGGAGCAGAACAAAAGTGGCTCAGAAAGCGCCGTTGCAGGCACGCAGATAACTCCATATAGATGTCCAGCTAAAATTACCAATTAGCTCCCCGATGGGCCGCAGCGGCTTCGATTGGTGTGCGAGGGAGCCGGGGCTGGCGGGGGCAGGCGGGCCGGCGCCGTCCCTTTGTCCTCTGACACCGGATCCGGCCGGGGCTCCGCGCCAGCCCCGCTACCTGCGGCACCGCCACCGCCCTGCTGAGCCAGGCAGAGCTGCACCAGCCGAGAAGCTGCTGACAAAAAGGAACCTCCATGGGCCGCTGTGCTGCGGCTGCACTGGAGTCACAACAGTTTTATATCGCATTATTTCTCAAGGTCACATCCAGCCTGTACGGTTCTTAAAGACAGCTTGAGCTAAGGAAGAAAGCAATACTGCTGAAAACAACCCTTCAAGGAAAATCAGCGACATGAAACTCAAATCAGACACAATGTAACTCCTGTTACCTTCTCCTCTCTGTTCTGCATGTTTCTTTTTTGTTTTCCCTTCTTTTCTCCAGCTTTCATTGATCACTCTGCTTGCCATATATTTATCTCAAAGTAGGACTTCTAGTCTCTTCAACTGGGTGACTGTCAGAACCCAGGGCATCCCTCTGGCTGTCCGAGCAGCCAGGACCCCTGCCAGGGGGCTCAGAGCCCAAAACACCTGTGGGTTTGATTATGACCCATGGAGCAAGTTACCAACCTTATATGAAGATCAGCAAGCCACAACAGTTTAAGTAGAATGATAGTGAAGTTATCATGGGGTGGAAAAGTAGATTTTGGGGTTTTTGGTATGGGGATTCAAGAGGCAAGATGGAGGGAACTGGGTGTGTCCAGCCTTTCTTCTTGGCCTCCATCTTGTGCTGTGATGTTGGCACTTACAGACTGGTTTAGAGTAGAAGCTCACTGTCTAACATGGGTGATGGGTATTGGAAAGTAATTGTAAACATTGTACACGTGGTTTTTAGTATAAAGACATAACACAGCCCCAGGGCCAGGCAGAGTGCCTCTGGTGCCTCTGACTGTCTTGCTGAGCTGATCTCAGCAGGACAGGAGAAAGAATTTTATAGATAAGAAACAATGAACAACCTTGAGACCAAGAAATGAAGAGCTCTGACTGCTTCTTCAACTGCTGGGCTGGGAAAAGAGACTTTGCAACTTTTCTGGGAGTCACTCTGACAAGCTGGAGACCCCAACAGGTGATCCTATAAATGACCAGGTAACCAACAAAGATCTTCAGGAGTAGCTACATGGGAACCATCCTCAGTCAGGACTTGGGTCCTTGATAGGCCCATTGAAGTCCCATTTTACAGAATGGGAGTGCACTTCAGGAAGCCCTTAACCCCTTTGAAATGTCCTTTCATGCATTTATTCTCCCATTCTCAAACAAGGAAGAGGCAAACAGGGAAGTACCAAAGACTGCAGGATTTTAAGGTTACTCCAACCAAAACAGTAGTACATGCATCAGGGAAATTAATTCAGTCACCACATTGGTACTTTAGCTTATTAGCCAAGCTAGAAATATGGGTTCTATTTTACAAACCATCACTACTTTATGCTGTTTCATTATCTATACTGAACATTTTAGTTTATGTATTTACCAAAATAAACTCAATTTTTTTTTATACTGGAACATGCTTTTAGCACACAAACTAAGTTCCTTCCTTCTTTTTTTAAATGTATGTTTTCAAGGTTAACTGGGTGTTTCAGTAGTTTGACACAAAAATTGCTTCCAAAAATTCCTTTGGTTGAATTACAGATAATTAAAGCCAGCTCTGGGGTTGGTTCAACCACTGTGATTGTCAAAGTGATTCTCACAGCTTTGGGAAGGGATGAAAGGAAGCAGCTCCTCTAGACAAAGGACTCTCCTTCTATCAACTTCAGTATGTGACAAACAATATTTTAAGCAAGCACACGGTCTCCTAGACCCAAGTGTTAAATGCAGCACCTCTGGCCTCAGCTGCTCCTCACTGATGCACCTTCAGCAGGGCAGCCACAATCCCCAGCCTGACAAGGATGTGCCCCAAAGGACCACAACCATTTCCAAAGGAAATTTTCTCCAGAAGAATTAATGCAGTGGCACATGCAAGGACTCAATGACACAAAACTTAAATACACACATACACATATATACACACATATATGTCTGGTGCAAAGGATGGAGAGGCAGCAACAGGGATACCCAGACTAAAAGACATGCTGGCTTTTCTGAGTAGAAACTAATCTCAGGTGAAAAGACAAAAGATTGTACAGACTCTAAGTAATGCTAAACAGCAATGTAAAAAGAATATAGAACTCAATTTTTAAATTATAAAATTCAGCTTTTTTGAAAGGAAAAGAACAGCTGTGTAGACATGGATTCTTACACAGCTGAAGCTCTTAATTCATTCTAGGAGGAAGATACCTCCAAAATTAAATTAAAGGTAGTTCAATGTTCTTCTATACTTGGTGTATCATTAGTTGTTGGATCCAGTTGCTCAAACTCTATCAAGAAGGGGTTTACCTGAGTGTGTAGTGTTTCTGTTTATATATACATACACACATACACATATATAAATACAAACTCAGTTGCTGAGACACCTGAAAACACCATAGAAGAACAGCAGCTGAAGACATCTGCTGTATTAACCAAAACTGATTACAGAATCTGCCTTCTATCCATCTACAGATCTTTTGGTCCTAATACCTTTTATCATACAGCAGGAGATTTAAGCCATTACCATTTCTGCTCTGCCTCCACTTGCCACCCAAACCTAGAAAATTGTAGGTAAAATATTCATATAAAGATCAGCCACACAAAACCCCAGCTAATATAGAGACTATCCCCACAATTTGCATTTCAAATGTTGAAGGTTACAGCCATATCTACTAGGACATATTTAATCTTTTATCACTACTGCACAAGCTGATTGATGTACAGTGAGATGATGCCTAAACTTGAGAACTCTTCATTTATTTCAGAAATAATTCCGCCATGTTCATTACACCTTTCCACACAAAGCATCCACGCCATATCTATATATCCACATACAAGATTTGAGAGTTCTCAGTTCCAAATCAATAGCAGAACACCAACTTCAGCAGAGCCCAAAGCTGAGGAAATGCACACAAGCACTGATCCTCTTACACACATTGCCACTGTTTGGATCCTCACCACAACCCTTCTGTCTGCAGTTTCAACCACAAACAGCCACCAGAGGCCTCTCCCACTGGGGAGCATCAAACATCTTCAGTGACAACACAATCGATAAAACTGCAGCAGCTCCTAGGACAGGGGACAGCAAAAGGCACAAAATACCAAAAAACCCCAATGAACACTTCTATACCAGGTGCCAGAAGTTGTCATGTTTCATTTTCCCAATGGGTCTTCTTAGAAGACAACAACAATGGTTAA
This sequence comes from Zonotrichia leucophrys gambelii, assembly GCF_028769735.1. Taxonomy (NCBI): domain Eukaryota; kingdom Metazoa; phylum Chordata; class Aves; order Passeriformes; family Passerellidae; genus Zonotrichia; species Zonotrichia leucophrys. The sequence goes on along the minus strand of NC_088180.1, from coordinate 4,414,640 downwards.
ATGGAATAGCACCTGCCCATTTGATAGAAGTTTAAAGAGTCAAAATTAAGGAAGTTTTTGATAATGTGAATTTATCTTAATTGAAAGGATTTTTCAAAATACCACTTTAAAAAATGAAGGAAAGGTTAGCAATGGGACCATTTTGGTTTCTTATTTAATATTATTTCCCACCTATGTCCAACAGTCAAAATGGGAGAAACTGGACTGTCTGTCAAAACCACCATAAAATAATGACAAATAATAGAATTTATAGAAGAGAAACATTATTAGTAAAAATTCTTTGCAAGACTAAGCAGTTTCACACTTCATAACTTAATTAACAGAAATGATAGTAATTATGAAAAGAATAGTCATAATTTAACAGTAACCTGGAAAAGAAAATCCCAGACAAAAGACCACAGCACAAACACATATTCCAGCTGTTTAGGTAAGGCACAGTTGTGCTGAGAAAAAAGATCTTTTGAAAGGTAAGAGTGACATGAACATTAAATAAGTTTCACAGCATTTAACACTGGACTGCCCTGCTTGCTCATTTTTGGGTTTTTTCACCTCTGCTTTGCAAACAAGTAACCTGAGCCACACAGATCCATACATCATTGTCAAGAGTCTGCTGAAATGAAGACTTTTCACTCAGGCTGTCGTGTCCCCATCCTAAAGCAGATCCAGCAGCCCGATTAAAACGTTGAACGGTATCTAACCCCCAAAAGATGTGATAATGACACAAATACGCTTCTGTTCTTTCAGTCACAAAAGTTCAAAATGCTAATTTAATTACAATGCAAGGTTGGCTGAGTTTCTTAAACCAAAAAATTCTACAGAAAGTTTCCTGAGCAGGAAGACAGTTCAGTAACAAAATGTTAAATTGTGTTAGACCAACGAGAGATTTGGAAGCCTCTGAGCTACTGTTCAGTTCTCAAAGCTGCTTTCAATGAAATGTATTTGTACACCAATCTCAATAGCAATTTGGCTGTGTCTGATTACAGCAGAGAATGAGATGCATAGGATAAGAAAAAAGTTTACTTAAATTGATATATGAATTTTTTTACAGTGATTAGATAATCATTTCCAGAATGTGTTGAGTTTCCAGCCATGTTTAATACGAAAACAAAGTCATCTCTTTAACATTTCTTTTATAATGTATTCTGACTTCTCTTAATGCTTGTGATAAATTCCATTGCCAAAGCATGAGTGATTTTTATTAAATGACAAGGGTATTTCTAAAAATCTACTGGAAAATCACAATAAAATGTGAACCAGATGCACAAGCTATTACAAATTCAGGTTATTTGAAACTGGAAGTGTCTTACAGTGACATCCCAACCAGACATTGCTTACACTCGACCACCAATCACTTTCTTAACAAAGGGAGAATGAGAAGTGATAACTATCACTGGAGAAAGGGAGCAAAGTGTAATTAAGCCACTTAACAGCAAGCAAATGAATGTGAAAAAGGCTGAACTACAACAGTGCCACCTACAGTAAAGGACATTACTGGGAAAAAGAAATCAATCAGTGCTTACTCACAAAAATAACAAAATCAGAACTCAATTAACAAAGTCTGATTTCACCACACAGCTGAGCTCTAATAATATAATGTACAGCATGACAAGTTTTATAGAATTTAAAAATTAGTCCTTGCTCAAGATGAAAGCATTTTCTTAAATATAAATACATATGTCCTCAGCTTTCCTATCTAAAAGCCTATACAAAATGCAAATGAAGCGCTAATTCCTCATTTACCTCTCATATTTCTAAAATATAAGAAAAGCCAGCTAGAAGGCAGGCAGGCAAGGAGAGCTGGGGCATTACCTTGCACTCCACCACGCTCTGGTCTGACTCGCAGGTGACGTAGATTTCATCGACGGCGCGCCGCAGGTTGTCGAACAGGAAGGCCCAGTAGCGAGCCCGCAGATCCACCTTGCGAGGCTGCCTGGCCTTCGTCGGGCTTTTGTCAAAGCTTTTGTCTCCAGCTCCTGCTGCTGCTAATTTACAGTCCAAGGTACTGTTCTGAAAACAAGAAGGTCCAAGGGGAAAGGAGAACAGCAAACAGAAGTGTGGGAAGGAGTTGGGTTTCTGTGCAACACACCTTTCACCAGCAAACTGAAACATCTGCAAACAAGAATGGCTTCACTGAAGACAACGACATCATTGCACTCACTTGAGGTTTTTAACACACACTTTCTTAAATATAGGCAGCACTTATGATCAACTAGATTCTGTTCCTTTGACAGTTTTTCTGTTCCTTTGACAGTTATAATACTTGCATTCCACACAGTATGAGATACTCTGCCTCTCAGCACACTGGAAAGATACATTTTCTAATTACATATCCTGTATTACTTTTTCTGACAGATGTGCATATCCAGAGGTGAAAATAGCATTTTACTAAAAAACATACCAGCAATATTCCACCACAGGGAAATTCTATACCAAGACATTACATATGACATGATGGTTTTTAAACCCTCATGGTAAAACGTGTTAATGCCAGTGAAATGCACCCTAAAATACAGATTTAACTGAGCCAGTACTGCTTTGCTGCACAGGTGCAGGGGACAGCCAACATGTGTGGAAACCCAGGGCACCAGGAATATTTCTCTGTCTGCTCTGGGGTGTCCTGATCCCCAGGGGAGCACTGACTTTGACTCTCATTCCTGGAGAAAGTTTCCTAGACTCCAAGACAGACTAGAATCCACAAAAGTGTGACATAGATTGTACAGAGTAGTGTAGGTGTATCACTTGGTGAGAAATTTAGGTTTTGGGATTTTTAAAATGTGAACCAGAGAGTTGTGGATGGAAGCCAGATGGAGGGCACAGTGTGTTGTCCTGGGTTTCTGCTTCTTCTTCCTTCTTCTTGATAGGTTTGGGTGGCACTTTGTAATTGGACAGAAAAGTCTGCACTGGGGGCTCTTTGGGATCAGTTATTGGGTTAAAAGGGAAAATAATCCAGGTGTCAGTTCTTAATTGGATAGTTTAGTCTTAAAAGCCCTTGTAACAAGAGATTGTTGGCCATTTTGTGCCTTCTAATGAAAAGCTGGACTCACAGTGGTGAGACTGTTTTACTGACAAGAAATAAACACTTGAGTCCAAACACAAATTACTGTCTCAAGTGCCTTCAATCCAGACCCAGAAAAACCAATGACTGGTACCCCCACAAACATGCTAGTGCTTATGCTCTCATCTGCTTTTGTGGTGAGATGCTAATTTTTCTGTAAGTTGCAGAAGAATGGGCACTGATTTACTGCAATCACACCAACATCTCTGCTACCCTTACATACATCTCCAAGTGCTTCAGCTGTACTCCAGATAACCCCAGTTAATGTATGCATGAGAGTCATGCTCAGAAAGATGCATGGCATAAACAACCAATGAAAAGCAATTGCAGAAGGGTTTCATATTTTTTCTTCCATTACATAAGTCACCTTTTAACAAACTGCTAGGAAAAAAGATGCTCCTAGGCTGAGGGCTTGTGTAAAAACATTTAAAGCAAAGCTTATATTCTGGCTAATTTATAGCTCCTTGAAACTACTGTTTATAATGAAGCAAGCTCAACTCCAGAATCATAAATAGCTACATTAAAATAACAGTGCTACCTGTTGCTGTCTGTATTTATAAAATGTGACCTCAGGAAAGTGATCAGGTTTAGTCATTCAGATAATACTGCTGATAAAAAGGATCAGTTGTTTTGGAATGGGAAACGTGCATAATTCCTACTCTTTGAAAGATACATGTTCAAACCTATCTTTAAAAGACAATGTCACTGAAAATGTTTTGATATTTAGCAACAAATGTATCCATCTGCTGTATTTGGCATCCATTTATATGTCAGCCATATTTTAATGAGAAAAACACCTTGTGTAGGCTCTGTAAGCCACAGCAGTTCCATCATTATCCTGTAAGCAGACTTTCAGGGTCTCAGTAAAACCCAAACAACATTTACAGCTACCAATGGTCCAGCAGAACACCTTGGAAAGGACAAAAGCCTCTGATTTCTTGTAGACACTATCACACAAGCAGGCTAGCATTAAATCAGCATTAAAAAGCAATAGTTCAAACCTTCAAGTGCAGAAGATGCAAAGCTGATGCACCTTTGAAGTTAACAGACATGGAAACACCACTTCTTACATGCCAAGTAGCCCAGCATGGATGATGAAAGTGGTATTAAACTGAATCTCTTGGTGGTTTTTATTTTGTTTCTTTTCCTCCTAATAGTTTCAGTAACTTGCCTTGGAATTGTGGAAAGTATGCAATGTATATTTATACTCCTGGGATGCCAAAATTTATTGAATGTTTATTTGCCAGCACCCTACTGAAAGGAAGATGAGGTTGGTAAGATCATATGAAACAGCTCTTGTAAGTTTATTTTCTTGAGATTAGTGGCCCATTTATATGTAAAGGAAAATTAAAAGTGAAAGCTCAACAAAACTAAGCCAAAACTGAAAAAGCCACCAATTACAGCAGTATCCAGAACATTTTTCTTTTTTCAAAAAAATAACATTTTCCATATGCTTTATTACCAAATTCTGACAGGCTGCCTCAAAACATTAAATGGCTTAAGCTGTACTAATGGCTAAATCCATAAATCAAAGAAAAACAGTGGTTTAAAATATTAAACATGAGGAAAGATTGAGGTATTGCTTTATTAATGTAATAAAGGTTGTCATTCACAGAGAGAAAAAAAACTGAATAAAAATAGGAGCAGTATCTTCTTTACAAGTCTCATTCAAACTTGCTTTCCAGTCCTAACTCTTTGAAATTTTACTCACTTGGACTCTTCTCCAAATTAAGATATACTGACTTGAGCCACTAACACATGAGGTAAGAAATTTCCTTTGACTAGGAACTGGGAAGAGAGGCAGCCCTTGTATAAGCAGCACAATTACAGCAAGACAATCCTGTATCATTTTATTGAACAGCACTTTCCTTAAAATAGCTTCAATGCCAATAAGTCAAGTGGGCAGGGGCTGGGAAGTGCCAAAAGGAAAGGCTGAGCAAGATAACCTAAATTCTGGCAATTTTAACTTCTGAATACTTGACTTTGAAATTCATATGCTTTGAAAATACAATGTATGCACAGTTTTAGAAAAGGATTAATCAGCCACCAATATACCAGTGATCTCACAGACAAACAGTGTTGTGTCATCTATTTTATGTCACAGTAAGAAATGAGCAGATACCTGTTTTGCAGTCTTGTGTGTTCCTTGAGTCACCCTTTTTGTTTTTCCCCCAGATTGCCATTTCGATTTTCCTGTGGGAGAAGCAAATGTTTTAATCAACAATAATGATTTTAATTAAATAGAGCACTCTAAAATGCACATATCTCATCTTGCAATGTACTGAGAGGGGCACAATCTCTGAGTTAAGAGGTTTGGCAAATTTTATATTCAAAATATATATTCCACTGTTTAGAATGTGGATAATGCCAGAAAACACCAGAGAATGAAAAAAATACAAGAAAGGCAAGACACACAGAATTCATTAAACAAAGGTAAGCTTTGAGTTTTCAGTCCCTTTAAATTCATATAATTACAGTCTACATGTCAAACATTATTCTAGTTTTCTATATAATTTTTAAAAAGTCTGCTTTTGATTGATTGCTTAACCAGCTATTATAGAATTAAAACAAGAAATACATTTATTAGGAAAACCAAATGTAATTATTTAGTTCTTCTGGAGCTGTTCTGCCAAGAAAGATGGGAAAAAACCAGAACTTAGGTCAGGATTTAGTTCATCAACATTTAGATAGCCAAGGAAGAGAGAAAAACATTCACAGAACACAAGTCATCCTCCTTTAGACATGAAACCCCTTCTCAAACATACCTGTCTTCCTCTGCTGTTTATACAAAGTGACTTTAGCAGCTATGCTTCCAAAATCAGTTTAAATTCCCCCAGCCAGAGGGGGTGATTCCAGGTCTCAGTGCTGCACTGGTGGCAATCAACTGATTCAGAGTTATCTTTGCATAGAAAAATCTGTGTTAGCCTAGACCAACCTGATCTGTGTGCACTTAATCTTTGAGATTTGCTATAGGGTAATGTAAAAAGAATTATTCCTCCAAGTATCTAAACTTGCTCAACACAGAAATCATAGGATCCAGTTACCAAAAATGTAAGCAAGTTAAGACAAAACAGTAACTATGGCCAGAGTTTTCTCTAGCAAAGATTACATCCAAAGAGAAGTTTCAAGATTATTTAGCTGGATGAAGCCAAGCAAAGCAATGCATTAGTTGAATACAGTCCTCTCTAGACCATGGAGATATTCTTAAATTTCAGAATTGTCCAGTTGAGTTTTTAACAGTTGAGGCCAAATTCCCAAATGCAGCCCAGCTGTTTTACATTGCTCTGGTTATGTAAAGTAGCTGCAAACCTGTCTTAATCAAGCAGTGGTACAGATGGTTTGCACAGCTGGTTTGGATCACTGGCTATTCCAGGCAACAAGGCTTTTAATTTAAAACAAATTAAAATTTATTTGCTTGATAATTCATTTCTAAAATGCTACATTAGCCAAAAAAACAGATATAAACTAATATATTGAACTCAATTTAGCAGCATTTAGGGGAAAAAAATCATTCAGGCACTACCTGTATAAAACCTTCCTAGTCACTAAAAAGCTTGAACTGGGGAACAGTTCCATGGCAGACTTCTGATAACAGAACTATTTCAATCTTCTGATTGAAATCTCTCTTCTGATGTGATTTACATTCTGCAAAGACAAGGTTTTGAAGGCAATGGCAGACAGGACTTGCACAGTGAAAAGGTTTGCCACAAATAAGGGTTCACTAAAATTAAAAAGGGGCAGAGAACACATCAAGTTGCAGACTTTTTAGATTCTATAAAATCCAGAATAACAATTCATCATCTAAGATCTGTAAAAATGTCTGAGCAAGTCATTGCATTTCAGCAGCAGCCCCATTTTCAAGCTTTCTTGTGCCTTTCCTTGTTCATTATTTTACAATAATGGCTCTGGCAATGAGAAGATTATTTCTGCTTTTGTCTCTCTATACTCCCAAGCAGTGGCAGCAGTGCCCAATGGCTGTTTGTATGTTCAGGGTGACTGGTGTGTAACTGGTGTGTAACTGGTGTGTAACTGGTGTGTAGCTACACCATGCTGGCATTGCTAAGAGAGGCCCAGACTTCGCTGACACCTGAAGGGCACCCCTTGCTAGCAACTGACTGAATTGTAAGGAGAGAACAATGGTGACCCAAGCAGATCATCTCCTTCAGTTATTAAGTTGCCCATGTGAAATATATAAAGTATCAAAGTTCTGCAGCATTGGAGGGGCTACAGCCATATTTTACACTAGAAGTCCATTTCCTCCCTGTCTGCTGTTTAAATATGAAGCACACAGGGCTTATGATTTGTGAAGTCTTCCTGTCCAAAAAGCAGAGGTGCCAATACCTGCCAAAAACCCCCAGTGATAACCTATTTTCAAAAGCTATCTTTTACCTAACAACCTCACTAACCATCCTGCTCACCTCTCTCTTTGGGATAGTTTTACTGCTATGGGAAATGTGGGAATTGCCTTCACATCTAGGAGTTAATTGTTGCCTTCATTTCATGTCCTGGCTATGGCAGAAATCAACTGCACACATTGTTTCAATGCCTTTGACACTGCTCATCATCACACCCTCAGCAGAAATGGTAATTTTATACTGAGGAAGCACACTGAAGTTTCTCATCCTATTATGAACCACATCTTAAAAGTCTGTAGAGCAGCAGTAGATGCTATTTTTCTAACTGTACAGTGCTAAGGATCTGGAGAAATGACACTCTTCAAGCACAGATGTAACCAAAATTCTCCATGTTTTCCCACCTCTACATTGAATTACAGCAAGATATTTTGCACAAAATTAATTTTATAAATTACTGTAAGGGTCTCACCCAGAATATAATGGCCCTGTATTCACCTACCTGCACTAGACTGGATTCCCATTCATTCCAGTGAAATTCAAGGCTTGGAACTGATGAGCCTTTAAGAGTCCCCTTCCCTCCACACTTATTTTCTGCAGCAGTCTCCTGCTAAAACAGTGGAATATGCTGCAAGCTCCCCAGAGTGTGCCAGGTACCTTTCAACCACTAAAATATGTTTCCTTACCCTGAAATGCTTAATCTGCAAATGAATTCTGTATGGCAAGAGCCCAAAGGATTTTAAACAAATAGGGAATAGGAAGAGAACAGTCACAAATACCAGATTTTCCAATTTTTCTACACATCTCAAAGTTCCAAAGGTATCTTACCATCTATTAACATTTACATGTCAAGCCTCTGCAATTTTTAACTGTTGCTAATTTGTGTGTAGTTGCTTATCTGCATTCAGTGCCTCAAACTTAATTCTAGGCATGTGAAATAATTACAAAGGAAAAAATTCTGAAACCCTCCATTGGAATTATCACAGCCTTCCAAGGTGGGCAAAAGCAATGTGACTGCAATTGGTGACTGCTGGCTGCAGGTTTGGAATGCAAATTCCATTCTGGAGACAAAAGACCAGAAGAGTGAGTATTTCTGTTTCAAGGCTCCTCCTGAGACACCAAGCTGACAATAGGGTTGCTTAGTTTATCCAGCAGAATCTGCTGTGTACTACTGAATTCTGTGAAGGAGTATTTGAATTTCAGTGGTTGGAAAGTGTTACAGTCACTCTCTCTCCTAGACCATCACCATTGTGTCTGGGATTCTGTCATGGCATTGATCTGTATTCATAATTAGAATTTCAGATCTGACATAACTGGGGCACACACTGCTCCAAAACACACACCAGACCTATCACCTGCCAGTCCAGAAATCTCTTTCCTTTTTAAGGAAATACTGCTTACTGGCTGGAAGTAGGTATTTACAGAATGGAATCAGGAGGTTTTGATTTCTCTTTTATCTATGTATCCTATATAAATTACACAAGTCTTTCAGAACAAGAGGAAAAAAATGGGAAGAAGAACACAAGCACACAATTTTTAAAGGAAATAGAAAAAGGAGACAAATGGAAAAGGTGAATTCAGCATTTTAATTAATCAATCCTCTATAAAACCCTCTATAACCCTAGTAATAAAAAGTGCTCATACCTTCACTGTGTCTGGAAAAAAAATCTCATTATGAATAACAGTATATAATTTAAAATGTTAAATCACACACTGGAGCTGCCAAATCAATACCTCTGAACATTATGAGCAGAAGAAACTGTCCAAACACAAAATTCTGCTTTGTACAGGAGAGTGGCAGGATTGGCTCAGGCACCCTGAACCTTTGGCCTGATTTACACAACCCTTGAACAAGTCAGAACTGTGTTAATCCATAATGCTGCAGTGCCATCCCTCAGGGACACAGCACACATGGAAGGAGCAGTAAAACAGAACCAGAGCTCAGAGACACCGACACAAACACCCCCCATGCCAGGCAAGGGCCAAGAGATAAAGGATTGGCTCTGCCAGGCTTTCACTAACCACAAGTTCCTTTTCACAGCGAAATTTTCCATCAGGCAATAATTATCAGATCCTTTGCATTGTGCAAAAAGGTCAGCTTATAATTTAAGAAACATTAAAAAGAAAGCACCACTGACAAAGTTTAAAACCTACCATGGGGCTAATATGACCAAAAGAAGGAAATGAATACAGCTGCTTGGATTTTAATTACTGTACATAACTACTATTCAATGAAAGCTAAAAATTCACTTTTACATTCATTTATCATGGTTTAGCAGAATTTGTTAGAGCAAACATTCATCTACAACTCAGAGACATTTTGAAGGAAAAGGCGTTAAAGTTTCTAAAATAATATTACAAGCAAGGTAGTATTGAAAAATAACAGACAGTGAATCAACCCACAAGTTGCTCAAAAATACTACTGGAAATACACAGCATGTTACCTTACCACACACACATTCACATCACTACCTTCCCCAGAACTGCAATTGGGAACCTGGAAATACTTTGGGCCCCAATTCTACTCTGCTTTAAGACAGTTGAAACTTTCCATCAGACACAGGGTGAATTATCTTGCACCTTAAGACGTAACATTTGTTAGTAATGTCTTTTCCACTGGCAGAATCACAGAGCAGCTGAGTTGGAAGGAACCTCTAGAGATGGATTAACTCAACCTCCAGGCTGCCCAGAGCGATGTCCAGGGGGGTTTTGAGCATCTCCAAGGAAGATGATGCCCACAGTTTTTCAAGGCAGCTGGTTCCTATGTTCAACCACCTCCACAGCATAAAAAAATTTACTTTTAGACACTTAAAATCTGCAGCACCTGGACAGGGACATGCAGCTACAAGAATATTTGAGATGAAGTTCTCAAAACCAGCATTCAGACATCTGGAACAGCTTGAGTAGGATAAAAATAAAAGTCAGTTCCTGGCTCCTTAAGTCATCATACCACAAGAGAGTATTACAACAGTAATAAAACTGTTCTGAGGACTTGCATTACAGAAAGCTGTCCCCACATATCCCCTTCTTTAGAGAGTCTTCATTGGCATTTACCAAAGCTGAAGTGATCCCAAAAGAAACTTCCAAGTTTCTTTGTTTTACAACACAGAGAGGAATTTGTTAGATTGTTCTAAGTCATCCCTACAATTCTGAATTCCCCAGTTACAAGAGAGCACTTTAGGACAACATCATTGTGTTACACAACTATCTTGACACCATCAGCAGAAGGAAACAGCCTTAGATGTCACTTGCAGATAAATTAAAACAGTTTTGAATCTGCCACTGGAAGGTTTTACATAGTGATCTACCAGCTGCAAGGCACATTTTGTCAAAAAACTTCTAAATTACAGTATGTACGCTAAACAGAATATTTTTAATAGAGAAATTTTATGTAAGGAAAATATTTCCAGATGAGGAACTCCAGCTGACAGAGGGATGGAAGTGCAAAGAGCTGGAAGACTGTTAAACACATACCATCATCCTCCTTGTTTTCCAGGGGCACACTCCAGGCTATCAGGTTCCTTGCTGTCCGTCCCTCCTCTGCCACTATTTTCCTCACCTTGTCATGGCTGTTGGAGCGTTGGAAAGAAGCCTGAAAACAAGAAATACATGGATGGGCACATAAGAAAGAGAAATCTTTGGTTTGACATGTTGATTTCATCCAGTATGTGGTTACACCATCCAACGTGGTGCTGAATTTTCCTCAAATATCTGAAACAGGTGGATGCATTCCTTTTCATTGCCATTCTTCTGCACAGAAGCAGATTTACCCATCAGCATGGCATGGGTACCTTCAGACCACATCACTTTCATTTAATTGCTTGGCAATGCTGCTGGGACATCACAGCAGACTTCACCGATGTTTTAATTACCCTGTGTCAATTAGAACTAATTATACAAGCTAAAGGCAGCATGAGACCAAAATACACTTTGTGTTGCTGATTGGTGAGAGCCTGGAGAAAGGCATGAGCTGTATGGGAACCATCTGAAGCATGAATAAAATCCCAGCTCTCTCACTGAGAAGACAAGAACCTAGAAAGTATTTCCTGGCAACTGTGCTGGGCTGTTACTGCAAAGCTGCAACCACTCAAAGACAGAATAAGAGACCCTGGGATGCTCTCCATTTACCTAATAAAGTTCTTTGCACTTGGGAGGTGCACCATCACAAGACATCTGAAACCAAGTACATTAAAAGTATTTGTATCACCTGAGAGATGTCAATCAGATAAAATCTTGCCTCTTCTACAGTATAGGAAAGTTAATCCTCAAAAAATAACTTGCAACAAAGCCAAACAATGTACAGTGATGATACACTTAAGTACCACGATAGCACAAACCTGCTGCCCAGGTTAGCTTTAAACACTGGCCAACTTAACCATAAAGGAGTTAAACAAACCTAAGAATTACTTTAGGCACAAACAGACTGATTTTCTATAGAACTAATCAGGAGGTACATTTTTCCTCTTTTCATTTTTACCATCATATGGCTCAAGCCTGCAACCACTTCTACATCCTTAGAAAGAAAATACAGTAAAGTTACACTAAAAACAAATATAGAAGATGAGTGGCTAGAATTTTTTAAGGCAGCAGGAAAATAACACAAACGAGAAACTTCTTTTACTTTAATGCCAATCTAATAGTTTTTAACTTGGGTTTCTCTCATCCCCACGTCCTCAGTTGCCTTTCTGGAAGTCACAGTGTGCCATCTAGTGCCTCACAGACTGCCCACAGACACCACCAGGCAACACAACACAGGAAAAAATAGCACTGCTCAATCTGTGAAGTTGTGGAAAACAGAGTAAAATTACAGACCTTGGCCCAAAGCAACTCAAATAAAGCACATAAAACCCCCAGAACCTGTACAGAACTGGCTCTAATCTATCCTTATTCTATACAACTAATTGCCTATTCTTGCTGGGAATTTTTAGTAAACGTGACCATTTCTGCTGCAGCAAGTTTGGTTTGGGTTTTTAATCCCTTATTGCTTAATGAACTGAGTGTAAAACTTTGCATTAGTCCACAACAAACTAACTTCCCAAATTATTTATTTTTATACAAGCCAGAAAAGCTTAAAAGGAAACAATAAGTATCTCATCACGACACTTCAAGGTATTTTGTAGAGCCTAACTTAAAATTCTCATCTCTGTAACCTGGACCTCAGCCAAAAGGGAGGCCCAAGCAGGAGTCAGCAATGAGGAACTGCACAGCCAAAGTGAGAATCACTGTGCCAAAGGCAGGAGTGGCCAGGAACAGCCTTTCCATCTGACAAGAGCTCACTGCAGGCCCCTCCCTCTCCCACCGACCCCTGGCTTTGAGGGCTCCCTCACCTCAATCCCTGCTGTTTGCTGCTCAGCTATCCAGGGGAGCTTCCTTCTGCCACGTGCTCTGCATCCAATCACCCTCAGGCCAAAGGAGGGACCAGAAACTGCTCAGCCTCAAACAGCAAATGCTTATTATTTAATCTGTACTGCTTCTTGTCATGGCTATAAATACTAAAGGACCTTTTATGAGGATTCTTTTTTAAAAGATGCTCAAAGATATAAATACATTGAGGTAAACAAACCGAGCAGCTTCATCCTCTGCATTCCCAAGGAAAAGTCATTCAGCTCTAAGCTCAGCCCCTTCTAAGAACACCACAAACATTGAGGTCTTACACTGCAGCACAGCTTGCATGAAAGCAGCTTAAAATGGGAGTCAGCTGAAAAAAAAGGAATGCAAAACCCCCACATACTAACACAACTAGAAATTATGCAAAACAGAAGAAATGCTCAGATTTATTCTACTGTAAAATTCCTTTTTGAAGCTTCCTCTCTACAGTGTTAATGAATAACATTTATTTAGCTCCTAGAATCAATACTTTCATAGAAGGTACAAATTAACTGATTTATTAATTAACCCCAACATGAAAAAATAGTTTTTCTTGCTGTTGAAAAAATACCATAGAGTGTAATAGCTACTGAATGTCTTACCATCATGTTATAGCCTTCCTCTGCATCAACAGGCTCACTTATTACATTTTTGGATGACCCCATTGAGTTTTCATACCTGTGTCAAAAAAATGCAATTAATAATTTTACCTTAAACCACTTCTAAAATTACTTTTAGCTTGCTGGCAGCATTTAGGTCATGTACATCAGATGAGCACAGTAAGGTTGTCAGAAGATAATTTTATTTGTAAAGTGTTTGCATTGCTCCTAACTAAAAACAGCCAAAAGTCCAAGAAGAAAACAAAAAGAGACTGACACTACAGAAAAATGTAATTTTATATGTGGTTAGACAGGAAACAGTACAAACACCATCAAAACTTTCAAACAAATCATTGCATGGACTGCCCTAGAACAGTGATTCAAGTAGAATAATCTTTCCTGGGACAGAGAACTGGGCAAGTTGGTGATCAGTTCAGAAAGAAAAACAAATCAGCAATACACTAATAATCAGCATCAGCTAATTAATGATGAAGTAAAATAAAACTGAAACTTCTGTTCTCATGGAACTCTAAGATGTGAAGGCTCCTGCACAAGTGAGCTCTGGCAAAGTGAACACTTTATGCAGCTGTAACAGAACCATTGCCACAAATGAAGAAAGTCCACAGGTGCAAATATTTATAGGTTTATCAAGAATTTCCAAAACAGTGTTAACAATTCTGAAATAAAGTTAAATCCTTGGCTTTAAGGTTGATAAATTCTAAACAGCTGAGTGCAGTCTATTTTGAGTGCAGTCTAATCTTACTTATCTGAAGAATCAGACACTAAATGGAAATTAAAGACACTTCTAAATTATGCAAGGTCAGGTAAAAAAACAATATTAACCTTTAATCAGGTCCAAAGTCAGATTTTGTTGGCCTTTAGCATGAATGACACTGCTTTAAGCAGACTGTTCACCTGTTCTCACATGACAGAAATAGCTGAATTTTCTGTAGGGATTTAGCCCAGCCTGTGCCAACAAGCCCACGGATCTCTGTATGCCTTAAGACAACCTACTAAACCCATACAAAGCAAAATACAATGCAGCTGGATGGAGTTTTTGAAAACAAAGATTGTATTTCTGCATCACTTCAGCCATCAGAACAGACTCACCACTGAGTCTTCAAACACTGAAGCATCTTAGAAAACACCTCTTGTACACCAAACTTGATTGTAATCGAGGGATAATAAAAGCAGATTAAACTGACATATATATTTCAGGAGAGAATACGAGGATCCACGTATTTTCCCAGTAGTGCAGTTCACTTGCAAATAATGCAGAAATAGGAATTTGTATTTAGAGAACTGCATAGAGAAGGCAGACTCTGAGTACACTGCGAGACCTTCTGTGCTGTCAGCCGTGATTTTGTCTCTGACAGCAAAGGAAGAGCAGGGGTTTACACTAGGAACGACATTAGCAGTTTCTAAGATGCAAACAGCCATACAGCATGTGGCATTTGACACGGGTTCACAGCGAATTTCCTCAGCGAGGGTGCTTCTACCCCCACACACAACTCCCGCTGAGGACAGGGGGGCCTGTACAGCCTGAAGGACCGGCGGGGTCCCAAGCACCGGGACGCCCCTCAGGCTGAGCCCGAGTCTCCCCATGGGCAGTGCGGGAACGCCGCGAGGGGCTGGCTCAGACGGACAGCCCGTTTCTCCCTCAAGGCACGGCCTGACCCACACCCACCGCTCCCGGTCGCCTGTAGCAACCAGGCTATCCGCGCCCCGCCTGGCCGGGCCGTGTGGCGGAGCCGCCCGCCGGGGCTGTGGGGCTGAGGGGGGGTGAGGCGGGCCCGCCGCCATCTTGCCCGCGCCTCCCGCGCGCTGCCCGCTCGCGCCGGGCCCGCGCGCCGGCCACTCACGCTCTCCGCCGCGCCGCGCCGTCCCGCCCGCGCGCGTCCCGCCGCGCTGACGTCATCGCACCCCGCCGCCACCGCCCGCCCGCAGCCGTGCCGGCCCCGCCCGCCCGGCCCGCGCATGCGCAGCGCGTGCCGGTGAGGCGATGCCCTCACCTGGCCCCACACCTTCCACCCGCCCCGCCTGATGCATGCCCGGCCCGCGCCGGCGAGGCGGTGCCCTCACCTGGCTGCACACCTGGCCCCACACCTTCCACCCGCCCCGCCCGGCCATGCCCGGCCCGCGCCCGTGAGGCGGTGCCTTCGCCTTGCCCGCGCCTCGCCCCACCCTGAGGGGGCCACTGAAGAGGTTCCCGCGGCCCCTCGGGCTCGTGTCTTCCTTGCTATGAGGGCCCCCATGAGAGCCCACAGTGTGAGGTGTGGCCCTCAGCACAGGGGGATGGATGGTCACTGCCCTGCTCCTGCTGCCACAGCACTGCTGGCACTGCCCAGGGGCCATTGGCCTTGTTGCTCACCTGGGCTCATGTTCAGCTGCTGTCAGCCTGATGTGGCTTCCTGTGCCAGTGTGATCACTGAGTCATGGCAGTCAGCCCCTCAGCACCCAGCCCCTCCCCACTGCTGGGAGCAGAGAAAAATGGGACCGTAAATAACTGTGTGCAATACATGGGGTACAGGTACAACACAGGCACCTAATCCTGGGGTGTAACACTGTAGTGGGGTTTGGGCTACTGTGTCCAGCTTGCTCACCTGGGGACGGGTGGGGATTGTGAAGAGGTCAGCCTTCCTCACAGGGTCTGAGGCTTGGGAAATGCGATTTGTGAGGAAACACAGGACAAGTTGAATCTAATAAGACAAAAGGGGATGTGGTAGGAGTGTTCAAGCATGATGTGAAGAGAACAATCCGTTTCCCTCTGTGTGACAGGAATAGCAAGAAGAAAGAGGCCTAAATGATAACCTGGACAGTTCAGGCTGTCACCTCTGAAACATTAAAAGTCCTGCAAGGATGGCAATAGATGGCTTGGGAGATCATACACGCTTCAGTTGGATCTGCAGCAGCAACACCTCTCAGAAAGGATACATCACTCACCTGGGATTCTGAGCAGAGAGCTGAGCCATGAAGATTCCATCCAAATCCCTCACAGTGCCATCCTTTGACAATGCACTTATTATTTATCAGCTGCCTCCTCAGTGTGTGCCTGAGCTGAGTGCCCTGATACTGTGTTGCATCAAATCCTGCTGTTCTGGTTTGATGCCAAATCAGATACAGCATCAGAAGAATCTCCTCTCATAACCTATTTCCTCAGATATTAATAACTGCACTAAATGCAAAGAACTAGAAAAACAGGTCAGTAATGTCTGCAGAGTATAAAATACTTTCTGCAAAGTCTTATGAAACAATTAGAACATTCAAGAAGTCATATTTGGGTACTACCAAAGCAAATTACTGTCACTTTGAAATCCAAACACAGGGTATTTAATTGTGATGATCTTCATAAACTGCTGCTCAGTTTTTCCCCTTATTTAAACCTAAAATCAACAACTTTTATAATGGAAAAAGGAAGGATAATCTTTGCATGCAGGTCTTAGATAAATGGCCTCATGCAGCTTTAAATGTTGATGTGACAGTAACAAAATATGTCAAAATGGAAGCCTATCTAAATAAAGCTACTGTCAATCAATTCTGACAGTGTATGAACGACATACATTAGAATAAAATGAAATAAGGCTTATTCAAGTCAAGCAGTGATTTATAAAACTGAAATGTAGAAATGTCAAAAACTTACAGTGAACACCAGATGGATAACTTGACTTGTTAGAAAAACTGCTCAGGAACTGGTGCTTGTGCTGCTGGACAGCTGGTCTCGTGCTGACAGTCCAACAGACCCAATTTACACTTGCAGATCTCACATAGAAGTTGAACATGACCTTTTAACATTCTCTTTTTCTTTGTGACCAAAAGAAAGGCTCCGAATAGATTTGTAACACACTGCATGTGATTTGGCTTGAAGGAAGGGCAGATTTTCCAGAAAAGTCAGGAAGTTCACCACATAAAAAAGTTTTTACATAGCATGACTTGTATTCTGATTTAAAAATAGCTTCACTGATACTCCCTTACAATTTAACTTACAATAGTGATGCATTTGCATAGTGGTTAAAATAATGGAGGGAGCAGAAAAACCTTTCTCTTCCCCCTCACTCCCGCATTCATACCAGAATGGTCTTGAATTTTATTACACAACTGGCTTAACTGTGTGCTGGGAAGGGTCTGTTGTATTTTGACATGGAGAAGAATATGATTTTCTCTGCTTTTTTTCTCTGATTCTTTTGCTTTTTCTCTGATTTTTTTCCTAATGTATAGGATATAATGAATTTCATATTAATAAATGTGGTCTTGCAGGTTGTGTAGGCACTTGTCACTTGTCAACCCTTGAGATACACAGCAAAGAGGGTTTTTGTAGTGTTAGTAATGCATCAAACAAAGAAAACAAAGCATCCTGAGTGCTATTTCAGAATCTAATCAAATCATATTTCTGACTTGATTGCTCATAGGATTTGCTTTGTCTACACATGCCGCAAGTAGTAGGACTTAATTCACATTTTGTACATGTGATTTATTAAATACTGATGGGAAATTTGACATTTAAACCAATAAAAGATATTAGACTTAACTCACTATTAGATTTTTTAATGGAAAGACATTTCTTATACAGGCAGGAAATTGCAATAACACATTTACTGATTTATTGCAATATTTTACTCTCGGATCTTCAAAATGAACTGTCGTAGCTCTTCACAGTTAATAGAATTGGGGGTGAACTGGGATCAGCCATGGAAGGGCCTGGACAGTGCAGCAATTGCCATTACCTTGGGGCTCTGCCTAAACAATGGTGTTCATGGAAACACAGGTAGGTTAAACTCACCTCTTTCTGGCTAAAGGAAGAATTTTGAAAAGACTCTTGTATTGAAAAGAGAAAAAACAAATCTAACAATGGTCCTACATAAATCTCAACCCAGTAACAACGATTAATTTGACACAGTGGGGTCGGGATCAGAGCAATCCCAATTTCATGTGACAGCTGTTAGAAATTATATTCTTGGTGAGGCCCCTGCTCATTTACACGATGTATTTTCAGTTTGTCTGAGTGGTCAGTGAGGCTACATTTATTTTACAGCTTTCTATTATCTGTGTTGAACAGTTATTAAAACTTGTATTGATCCAGTTACTAATAACTCTTACAAAGCCTCGCTTCCCTTTCTCTTTGCTTCAGAAGCGTTACTTGTGAGTTGCGCCCTTAAGCAAGACTAATGCTTGTTCCTTTTTGGTATAAAGCTTTGGCACACCTTGTTTCCTCATCATCTTCCCCTTGCAGGGTTTGTTGATGCTTGCCTGAAATTCTGGTAACATAGAATCACAGAATATGCCGAGATGGAGGGGACCCATCAGGATCATCCAGCTCAACTCTGTGTCCTGTGCAGGGCATCTCGAATAGTCACTCCTACCATGTCCAAACGCTCCTCGAACTCAGTCAGACCGTGGTAAATCACTTCAGTCTGACAGGCCTCAGTGATGTTTAACAGTTGGATAATTCTCAGTATATCCTGACGGTATTAGGTACCTTTCGCTGGTACACCAGAAAAGCCTAGGCGAGAGAGGCCCGTTCCCGCTCCCGAACCGCTACCACTGCGCGCAAGTGACACCACCGTCCGCATCCGCCCCCGGGCCCGACCCTCCGCCCGCCGGCCCGACCCTCCGCCCGCCGGCCCGACCCTCCGCCGCGCCCCCCGCCCGCCCCCGGCCCTCTCCCCGCCCCTCGCCGCGGATCGCTCTGGGCGGGCGGCGCGATGCGGCCGGTGCTGCTGGCGCTGGGCCTGGCGCTGGCGCTGGCGGCGGCGAGCGAGCAGCACCGCGCCGAGTACGACCGGGAGGCGCTGCTCGGCGGGCAGGTGGGCCGGGGGCGGGCGGGGCCGGCCGCCGCTCCGGCGGGGCCGCGGGGCGGGCGCGCTCCCCGGGCCGGGCCGGGCCGGGCCGCTGACGGGGCGTGTTGCTGCTGTGCCGCAGGAGGAAGCGGAGGAGTACGCGCGGCTCAGCCCGGAGGAGCAGCAGCGACGGCTGAAGAACATCGTGAAGAAAATCGACGCGGACGGGGACGGGCTGCTCAGCGAGGGTAACGGCGGGGGCCGGGCGGGCCGGGCTGCTCCGGGAGGAGAACGCGCTCTACCCGTGACACAGCCCGTGGCTCTTGTGCTGGGGAGAATCCCTGTGGAAAACATCACGATCCCTTGCACAGTGAGTTAGAAACACTGACAGGCTCATACAGAGGCTATCTCTGTGCCTAAGGTTTCTGTTTGACTCCAGAAGAGACCACTGAGAGGGGACCTCACTGATATGTGTAAATACCTAAAGGAAGGGTGCCAAGAGGATGGAGCCAGGCTCTGCTCGGTGGTGCCAACTACTTGGACAGGAGGCAGTGAGCAGAAACTCATGCTCAGGAAATTCCACCGCAATATGAGAAAGAGCTTCTTTCCTGTGCAGAGATTGTGCATTGGCACAGAGTGCCCAGAGAGGTTGTGGAGTCTCCCTCACTGGAGGTACTCCAGAACCTTCTGGACACAATCCTGTGCCATGTGCTCTGGGATGACCCTACTTCAGCAGGGAGGTTGGACCAGATGACCACCATGGTTGCTTCCAGCCTGACCCATTCTGTGATGGAAGGAGTGTGGCCAGCAAGAGTTAGTGTAGGTCAGAGCAGTATCAAGCTGAAGGTGCCTCCTTTGCACTGGTACCTGCTTCTTGCATGTCTGAAGCTACTTGGAATCAAGTGGGTCTTCATGCTTGTAATCCTGTTATGTGCAAATCAGAGAGCAAGTGTAAGATGGAAAGAAAGTACTGCAGCCATAATACTACATAGGTGTGCTTCGGTACCTGGTGGCACCAAGTGACATTGAAGATCATATTGCATCATAGAACAGTATCATAGAACAGGCTCTTCAGACAGGTTTTTGTCAGTCAGACTTAGGAGCTCCATGGTAAACTCAGGCCCTTTCAGTACATCATTACGATAATCTAAATTTAATTTTAAACTTCATTATGAACTTTTTTTGCTCTGCTGTGATTTTGACAAAAAAGTCTCTTGTGTGCACACACAAAGCAAGCAGAATCCTTGGTCAAATGCCAGAACATGATTTCATTAAAATGACACTAAAGATGCAGGAAGCTTTCTCGGTGAGAGAACAAAATGCAGTTTTAAAGACAAGATTGACTGTCTTTTGAATGCTTTTTACTTTATACACTAAATTTAATAAACTGCACCCTTATTTCAGTGTTCCTGCATAGACTGTGTAAAGGTGAGATAGTCTGTAGCTTCAGTGGGATGGCTAATCCCTGTCATACACCACAAGCAGCTCACAACATGAAGGCTTTAAGGAAAAAAGTATTATATAGAAGGAGAGGAATTCCAGCCATACTCTGTCCTCATAGTGTATTTACTGCATCTGATTCTCAGTCTAATGAAAACTTGCCTTCCTTTCACTTCCCAAAGGTAAAACTCACAGTGAAATGTGTTTTTACAGTAAAAAAGTTATGGTACTGAAGCTTTTTGAGCTCAGTTATTCCTCACTGTATTGCAAAACTCTTGAGAACGTCTTCCTTACTAGTGCCTCCATTTGGAGGCTGACAGTGAGAGAAGATGAAATATATTAATGCTGCTTCTCTAATGTTGGAATAGTAAGAATTTCTGATTCATGGCACTGGATATTATGTGGATATCACATGGCTGTGCCTCACACCTTCAGTGCTGGGAAAGAAACCATTAATTAATGGTGCCCATCTTTGAGAAATGTTGCAGTTTCTTGTAAGGCAGTGCTGGTTTGTGCACAAGCCTTGCTGGCACACACACCTCTGCACGTTCAGTCAATTCACAGAATCTGTTAGCCAGCTGCTCCCTTTGCTGATATAAATTCAGTACTCAAAATGTATTTTAAAAACTCCCTTGTTGCTTTTCAAGGATATTTAAATAAACCTGATAAAGTTGTATCGATGCCTCTGCGAAGAAGGAGAGGATAAGATACTTTAGTATTTAATAAATGCTGTAAGATTTTTCTGCGTCAAAGTAGTGATTTCTATAGGACTCATTTTTAGTCATCATGACTCTTCAGAGCAGGATTTCAGTTGAGTTGATTAGGATGTATAATTTTTGCAATGCAGAGGGAGATGTTTTTCCCTTCCAGGCACCTCAAAATAACTGAGAGATACTGGGAGAATATGTTCTCCCAATCTTCTCTAAATGAAGTAACTTTAATGTATTTCTGTCAGTTCATTGGTATATTAAGTTTTATTTCTTTTAGCTACATTTGTATAAAAGCAAGCAGCTAAAAAACCTTTCCAAACTATGTGAGGCTTGATTTCAGCCCCAAGTAAAGGGAAAGTAGCACTACAAAAGTAGTTAATATTTTATTTTGGGTAATTAAGGCAATGACACAAAATAAAGTTGTTTTTATTTCAGTTTGTGGGTTTTTCAAAAGAAACCCGAGAGTGATGGGAACAATGTTGTTTTTGGGATACCAAATTAGATTTAGAGTTGTCTGTCTAAACCATATTCAGCATCATTTTCGTAAAGCTCTGGAGAAAAAAGAAATGAGAAATGATGCTACAGTGTTGATTTCCTTCAGACTAGAAAAGCCAAGGCCACATAACCATTAACAAACCCCCTGAAATCTGTAGCTGTGATCTATTCCCTCATTCATCCAAGTTACCTTGGAAAAAGCCACAGCATGGAGCAAACAGACTGGTTTGCTTTAAGTAACCTCTTGCCTGTCTGCTTTCATCTGAATTGCAAAGTATATTCCAGACAGAATAGATCTGTGTCATCTTCACAATTTTTATGGTGCAGATGATTCTGATTCTCCTTCTTTTGTTATATTTTTAATGGTTTCCACAGATGAGCTGAGCTCCTGGATACAGCAGTCTTTTAAGCATTATGTTACACAAGAAGCTAAGCAGCACTTCAGTGACTATGACAAAGATGGTGATGGACTGGTGTCCTGGAAGGAGTATAACTTGCAAATGTATGATCGTGTAATTGATTTTGATGAGAACACTGTCCTGGAGGATCAAGAAGAAGAATCATTTCGCCAGGTAAAATGTTTCAGCAGCAGCTCCTGGAAGCTGTTGGCCAAAGGCAGCAATATTTGTTTATTGTGACAGAACAAGATGGGTAGAGAAAGCAGAGCAGCTGGCATATGGTTAACATGTTATGCTGAGATAGGGGAGTAATTAAAGGAAAGTAGTGGAGTATTAAAGCTGCTACTGACAAAATAAAGACACAGTGAAATGGCACCTCCTGAGTGTATTTTTCTGGCTGAGTGGAGCATAAGTCTATTGACAGTCTTACAGCAGAGCATGGTCTCCAGCCACCATCTTAAACCCAGGATGCAATCCATTGGGTGAGGTCTGAGCCTGACAGAGTCCTGCCCTCAGCAGGGCCAGCAGCACTGGGGCTGGAGCAGAAGGAAGCTCTTTAACCCCTTGGTTGCACTGTTTCAGCCCTTCTTTCAGTTACTGCTCAGGCACTCAGTGTGGGCTGTCAGTATTGCCTGCTGTAACATTGCCTGTCCATTAGAGACCCACAGAGAAAGCAACAGCCATTCAAACAAACAGTTTTAAGCAATGAAAATCAGCTCCCACAGCTAAAAATGGATGTTTAAACACAGAAGTTGTGTGTGAGTCACGTCTATGCTATGAAAGCAGGTGCTTAAGCAGGGAAAGAGGCAAGAGAGGCAGGGGGAGCAGGTTCACAAGAACCATCACATAGCAAAACTTGTTTCCTTTCAAGTTCCACATTTATAAGCACATGTAAATGTTTCCCAGAAAGGGAATAAGTGTGTTTTTAGACTATTCTAGTCAGAGGTTTATTTTTTTCGGTGAGGATTGCTTTGTCTGCTTTTAGTAAAATAGTAGTAGGTAATTTAGGATGTTAGCAGAAGTTAAACTAATACAGTGAACAAAGGATTTTACACACTGAAGAAACAAACTGTAAAGCATAGTATGTGACATAACTGAATAATTACATAGCTTTTAAATACCACAAGACTTTCAGAGGAACTTGCAGTCAAAATATTGATACCATGTTTGAGACTTTGGCATCAGAGATACATAGGGAGCTCTAAACCTGTGAGCTGGGATAGAAGTCCTTGCTCACGTTAGGACTTGACTGCTTGCTGCATTTTCCTGCCTGCTGCCTTCTCCAGTGTAGGTTGCAAATGAGCAGCATTGTACAAGCATCACAGCTCAGGCACCTTCAGCATTTTCCTTAGGTTTTCAGGTTAGTGGTCCTGCTCTGATCAAGGTGAAAGAGTAAGATACAGTTTGGAAGTGGCATCAGGTAAGAGCAGGAGTTTACCAGGAGATGGCAGCCTTGCTCATCATTTCCCAAAAAACTCTGGAAAACTTTCTTTCTCCCTCAATGGTTCAAGCTTACATTGCAGTATAGTGCTTTCTGTAATCCTTCTGGATTGCCTTCCTAGTTAAACTCCCAGCTAAGGTCAGCTTTTCTCTAAAAGGACATTTAACTATTTTGCAGAATAGTTAAGATCTTACACTTCACTTGTTACATGTAATGCTCTGTGTTCATCAGCTTAGCCTGATTTTGAGAGAAGTGTCAATAGGTGAGATATAAACCAAAAGTACAATTTCAAATGGTTATTTGTAAAATGTTTATGATCTCTTATTTGCTGGCTATTTCTGTACCCAGATCACTCACACTGCTAACACAGCACACCTAAGGATGGAATTCCAAGATTTTTATAGTTCACATGGTCTGCAGATTGAGCAGAGATCAGTTGTCAATGGTGTGGGTCTGTATTTTGTCTAAAGAGATTGTACAAAATAAAACAAGAAAAAAATAGGAAATCTGTGCACATCTGGAAGACAGAAATAGAAAGTGCAAGACATTCAGAAATTAGAACTTGCCTGCTTATATCAGATATTATTTCTTTTTTAATGGCATGCCATTATATATACTTAAAACATGTTAGAGAAGTGACTTTTAAAATGATCACATTAAATATAAACATAAACATTAAAAGGTTTAAAATGATCACATTTAATGGACAGCAGTTCTGTAGTAAAAGAGTCTGGCCTTAAAATGGCTTCAGAAAAGACATTTTACATACATGATCTTTCCAGACCTTCTCTGAACTACAGATAGCCCTTGACATAAATAAGATGTAGATCTATTACAAAGTTTAGTGTCTTTAAAATGTAAATTTTGGAATTTTCAATGGCTGCCATTAATTATAATAATTGTACTCCAGTTTGTTATTTTAGAAGAGGATGCACATATCAAAATGAGAATTCTTGGTCTTTTCATTATCTCTGGTTCATTTAAAATGTCTCCTTAAATTGAAAAAAAACCAGGGGTTTTGTGATTCTTATAATAAAACCACCTCAATTAAAAGTGTTGTTCTTATTTCTCTCAGTGAGCTGTTTTTAGTGAAAATTTAACATCAGGATAGTATGAGTAGGTAATGTGAAACAATTAATATCCTAATGAGCCAGCTACTACTATGTTGTTTTTCCTTTCCAGTAAGGGCTCTAACTAAATCTATTTTCTAAGCTTCATTTAAAGGAGAAAAAACGTTTTGAGAAAGCTAATAGAGATGATGTTCCTGCTCTGAATGTGGATGAATATATTGCATTTGAGCATCCTGAAGAGGTGGAGTACATGACGGTAAGGTTTATAGGGGAAAACCTTTACCAGCCTGTGGGTGGGGGTCTTTTCAATGTATGTCCTCAGCTTCAGTGCCACAGGAGGTGGAGCAGTTGTGGATGTGGTTTGGACAGCCCAAATTAAAATTGGGTAATGTCTTGTGGATCCAGTGCTGGAGGTCAGGAGCTGGAGCAGGAGTTCAGTGCTTGCTTTGAAATCTGTTCCCAGAGTTAGGATTGCACAGGTAACCCACCTTCGGGGACTGGACTGACTTAGCCACCTCTCAGCTCTGTTAGGCTGCAAATCCATCAGTGAGATTTTAGCTTTTGGTTTTGGCTCTCTGGTGGACAAAAGACCAGCCAGTTCTAACAGTTCAATTAAGTTGCAAGAATGCAAATTAGTGAATCCACCAGATAAGAAAAGTGAAATTGGATGATAGAGCTTTGTACATATTCATGTTTCTGAGCTGCTTTTGCAGTTTTGAATTGTGTTGAAGGATTCCAGCTCTATAGACCTTTCAGATTTGGTTTTCATGAAATCTGACATTCTAAACTCTTAAGGACAGTTCTGTTTTATTTCACAGGAACCAATTACTGCACTAGTCTGCATAAAGCACAAAAGAGATTTGAAATGAGGGAGTCTTTCATTTAAGGAATACGTCATTGCTCTAAAATGATTCAGTGCTGTTTCTCTTGATCATGGGTTGCTAATTTTGCTCTTTGTATGTATACAAAAGGACTTTGTCATTCAGGAGGCTTTAGAAGAACATGATAAAGATGGTGATGGATTTGTTAGCCTGGAAGAATTCCTTGGTGATTACAGAAGAGACCCAAGTAAGGAATAACGGGAAGGGGCATGAAAGAGGGAACTAAAAAAACTTTTGGTATGGGGAGAATTGGATGCACCTTTATTTTCAGCTTTTCACATTAGACCTACAGATTCTGAGGAAGATTTTCTGTCTTAGAATAATTCTGTTTTCTGGAACTGGGCATAGTAGACTCCTTGTTTCAGTCTGCCCCATGTGTACTTGGTGGTGGTTTGTGTGTAGCCCATTCCACAGTTTCCTTGCAAATTGCTTCTTGTTTTCTGAAAGACTGAAATGAATTCCTGACCGCAGAGGATGCAGCTGAAACAAGGTGCAGCCGAATTTGCCAGCTGAGCACATCTGCAGATCCAGCTAGCAGGAATGTGAGGGTAAACTGCCCTGGCCTTGGTCAGCCTGAGCAGGCACTGCCAGCCTTGCTTTGGGAGCACTGAGCTGAGAGTTTTGTGAGAGGGGTGAAGGGTGAGGAGTCACTGAGCTGTTCCAGCTATCAGTGCAGTGATTGCTGCCTTCACTCTTTGGTTTGTTTGGGTTTGGTTTTTTCCAATCTTGCCATTCCTTAAACTCGATCTGTTCCTTCTTTAACGAGAAGAAGGGCACTTAGCTGATGCTTATCAATATTTCTCAATGAATATTTTACACACTGTATTTGATTTGCTAAAAGCTAGGGCAAATAATTCTTCCCATTCCAAAAAGCCCAGTAACTTCAGTTTTGTGGAAAGTCTGCTTGTCCCAAAGCAGTGCTAATTCTGAATTGCATCCTAGCTGGGGAGAGTTGTGTAAGCCACATGAGGATATGGGGAACCAGGGGAATAATCTGTTTTTCCTCACTCTAATCAGCCACCTGGAATTTCATGTTTTATAACCATCTTTGTTTGTCAGAGCCAGTAAAAACAACCAATCTCTGATGCAGCTACAGAATTCTTTATCTTTTTCCTGCTCTAACATGAAAGAAAGCTTTTCCAAGCCAGTCTATAAAAAGTTGTTGGAAAGGAGTGAAATTGTTGCAGTAATAAAGAAGATAACAGCCTTGTCTTACAACTTGTTAGCAAGGCTTGAGAATCAGCTGTGATTGTACAAACTGCTTCAGCTTTTCTCTCCTGCAGACAGTGTTCCTGCAGCACTCTTTAAAATGACTAATAGGCTGCATGGGGGCTCTGATTCATAATTAGCTCATGGTTTG
Source organism: Zonotrichia leucophrys gambelii (assembly GCF_028769735.1). Taxonomy (NCBI): domain Eukaryota; kingdom Metazoa; phylum Chordata; class Aves; order Passeriformes; family Passerellidae; genus Zonotrichia; species Zonotrichia leucophrys. The sequence goes on along the minus strand of NC_088180.1, from coordinate 4,387,698 downwards.
GGGCAACACTGTATGGTGAATTGTGACATAAAGGGAAAATCTCCTTGCAAAACCAAATGTGAGAAAGGAAGGAGAGACTTCATCTTTTCTTCTTTAATAATGAAATTGTAATTATTTTGAAACTGTTACTTATCTGCTTGTGATACCTGCTGCTTTTGACTTTCATAAGGCTTAGAAAGCCAGTTCATGCTTGTCTGCAGTGTTTGTAATTTTGATGAATTACTTCTCAATTACTTGAAGAGTTAAGGACAAGTCTAAGATTGCTGTAGGCTGCAGTGCCTGTACATTGGGTAAGTATAAAACTAGTATGCAAATAAATACTGACAGTAAATGAAATTGCTTTCCCTACTTTCCTATGCCCATTATGGTTTGTTTTTGTTTAGTGACATCACTTTTAGGTAATGTTTTATAGAATAAGTGTATCTGCTTAGGAGAAAAGATGAAAACCTCTGCTTTAAAGTGAAGAGTAGCTTTAAACTTTACACTTGTGTCTTACCAGCTGCAAGGGAAGATCCAGAATGGATCCTGGTTGAGAAGGACCGGTTTGTGAATGACTATGACAAGGATCATGATGGAAAACTCAACCCTCAAGAGCTGCTGTCTTGGATAGTACCCAACAATCAGGGTATTGCACAAGAGGAGGTTCGTGGTTTCACTGCTGGTTACATTTTAATTACTGCAGGGGAATTTTGAAGAATCACAGTGAAATGAGAGAAGCATTCAGATTTATCGTGTCTTAGTTATTGAAAAAAAAATATCAGTAGATCTTTGCATATATTTTTAATTTCTTTCCACTTTGACAAGGAATGCAGGTCCTTTAACTGCAAATGTGAAGTTCCTATTAATTGTGTAAATGTTTGTAAATTAACAAAGTGGTTTTGTACATGTTTAAATAGCTTATCTGCTTTGACTCAAGGGTACAGAATTTTAATAAGTCATTTTTAGTTGTTGTAGGTAAATCTAATGAGATGCACTACCTAAAGGAACAGCATAATTTTGAAATAAGAAATTGATTGTAATTCTTCTAACTGGATAAATCATCATAATTGTAGAACTAAAAACTGGTTTTGAGTACAAGAAAATGGAAATACTCTGTGATTCAAGATGGTGTAAAACTTTGATGATGCTAATTAAAATGGTTTAATCAGGGATAGAACAGCATAATAGCTTTTAAGTGGATTCTCATTTTAGCTTTTTTTTTTTTTTTTGTGGCAGTTTCCAGTCCCTGACTGCAGTAGAGAGGATTTCTGCCTTTCTTCTAGTAACTTCTCAGCTAAATTTTCCATGTCTTTGCTTTACCTTGGAGGATTTTGGTGTTCAGAATGGCAGGAACGCCATGGTGTCATATTCCTGGGGAAGAGAGGCACCTCCCTGTGTCAGACACACAGACACACAGACACACAGCCCATGAGTGCTCCCTGAGCTGCCCCCTGTGCCCTGCTGGGCTCTGGGGCCAGGAGCAGCCCTGTGGCAGCAGCAGCAGTTGCAGCCCTGGGTGCTGCCGTGTGGGACCTGTGGGATGCTGAGCTGTTCTGGGAGTGCTGCTGTAAATGGGGATCTGAGAGCCTTTGCATGGCCTGTTCTGGCTGTGCTCAGTTCTTAGTTCACAGAAATAGCACAGTTCTGACATGAGCTCTGTGCTGCTGGGGCTGCTCATATCTGTGTTAGCTTCCTTGGTTTGGGGATTTTTTAGCTCTTCTTAGCAATCTTTCAGATTTTGGCTTACAGCAATAGCTCCATTCTGTAATAGTAATAGCTCAATTCTGCAACTAATAATTTGGTTTACTTGTTTTTCTAATTTGCTGCTTTTTCCTTTGGGTAATATAAAGGCTTAGCAAAGTCACCTGTCCTAAAGAGAAGGTAGCATTGATTCAGTCATAAACTGCTGTTTGAAGTCAGAGTATCACACTTCCATTTCAGCATTTCAAAATGACTTGAAAAACCTGGTAGTTAAATAACATAAAAATAGAAGCATTACAATCTATTCCATTTTCAGGAATTGACATGTGTTGGCCAAGATGTTTGTCATATTAATCTTTCAGCTTTTGCCATGCAGAGTGCTTTTAAAATCCCCTTGGCTGACGTTTGTGCCCGTTATTTTTGGCTCAGTTTCATTGAGCCAAACCAATCAGGAAAAGCAGGAGCAGAAGGATTCTCTAAATCACTGCATTTGTAGATGTTCAGCAAATGAAAACAAAGCCCATGTAATACCAGGACTCCATTTCTCAGAAATAAGTGGTCCAGTAGAGCTGCTGCACAACCTGTTAGCTTTGAGCTATGAAATTCTGGTGAATGAGCTACAAATAAAATACTCTGCATTTGGTTTTTCATCTTACTGCTAAACTTCCCTCTTTTTGTAATATATAAATAAGCACAAACCAGATTTGTTTTAACTTAGTGCATGTGGTGGTCTGTTTCTTTTACAGGCTCTGCACCTCATTGAAGAGATGGATTTGAATGATGATAAAAAACTTTCAGAAGCAGAGATTCTTAAGAACCAAGATTTGTTTCTTAACAGTGAAGCAACAGATTATGGTAGGCAGCTTCATGATGAACGTTTCTACCATGAAGAACTTTAGATTATTTATTTTGTAATCTTTTTTTCTTCCCTTTCTTTCATTTGAAGCTTTTGTTAAAAGCACTCATCAGCTGCATTGCAAGTTTCATGCTGTAATTACAGTACACTAATGTTTGTGTAAATAATTTGCATTCAAAATTAAATTGCCCTCCTGCAAACTTCCTGGGCCTCTTGTAGCCTTCACAATTAATTTGAAATACTTGCTGTCAAAATTCTGTAGTGTTGGGAAATAAATCACTTCAGGGTAGTACTGTATTGTGATGAGTTGTTCTACTGTACTTGAAGAAAATGGAGAATCTAGATGGTTCTGAAAGAATGCAGAATATACTAACTGAGACTACTATTTTTCTAATCAATTAAATTAGGGCAGAAGGTGGGGGAATGTTTAGAGTTAGTATTAACTGTGTTTTGTTTATACCTTTGGAGAAATACTTACATAAATGCCTCAGTTGTTTAAGAGGTTTCTACTTGATTTTGAATGGTTTCTATACTGTGTTTTACTCTATCATAAAACTTGCTATTTTTACATCAATAGACAAGAATTATTTTTAATGTACAGTTGTAGAGCATTAGCAATGCAGTGGTATTTTACTGTGTCAAGACCTTCTTCATTTGTTGGATTAAAACTTAAAATGTTCTATCTTTCTGTGTTTTGTACATCTGTTTCTCACCTTGGGTCACCCATAGCAGCTCCTGGAGATGTGAGCCTTGTGCATAATGTCCAGTGGCAGCATTCTTGGCTTTATTAAACTGAGATGTGTCATCTTATCTGGCTGCTAAAGAAGATTAAAAAAAAAAAAAGCAAGGTGTGCATTTAGCATTTTCTGGACAAGTTTGCAAAAGCAATTGTGTTTATATTTTGATTTGCAGTAAATGGAAGGCTAAAGCATCAAGGCATTACATAAATAATATTTGTAGTAATAACCTCTAAAAGTTGACCTCAGCTGAAAGCTCCACAGGTGAGTGCTGTCCCATTTTGTGAGTATTTGAAATAAGGGTTAATGGCACTACAGGTTCAGTGTAGGAAAGTCCAGATATTCCCTTCTGTCTCCTGGAAAGAAATGAGCAGAGTATTCCAGACAAAGACAAAGCCTCACAGAACAGCTTGTGTGGAGTGTGTTAGGGTTTTTAGTTCCTTTATAAATAACTCTGGTAATGCTCTCACAGTGTTCTCCTTGACCAATGTTTTCCTTCCTCCCAGCTCTGTTGAGTAAAAGCAGCTAGTTCTGCCTTGTTTTTTTTCCCAGGATACCACCCCTCAATTATGCTCAGAACAAATGGAATTCCTTTTGGTGTAAGTGCTGATGTGTCAGTAGAAGGTTAGAAATTTTGATTCAAAGCAAAACCACATACACTATATTTTTAGATATCATAGCAATAGAAATTCAAAACACTTTTTCAGTTTTAGTGGTTGGATATTTTTCTACCCTGACATATTTTTTTATGTCAGTTCCTTGGGAATATGAGTACAGCTCCTGCTATAGTGGTGGTGAGATCTGATTTTTAAAAAAATGAAGTCTAATAAATCCTGTGCTCAGGAATATTAAAACAAACAAAAAAATATATTATGGTGATGTTTCTAAATGAGCACATATGCAGAGTTTTGGCTAAAATATGCTGAAGGAAGCTGAAGTGTTGCCTCCCATGATGCTAAACAAGTCACTGCTGCTGAAGAAGGGGCATTTGGTCCAGAGGCAGACCTGCTGCTGATGATATGTTTGGAACACAGACCCAAGGGTCCTTTTGAGACATAGAAACCTCCTCAGCAGCAGCAGCATTGCCTGCATGGCTAATGAATGTGCAGTACTTGCAAATGAGCAGTGATTTGCTTTGAATTAAGGCATGGAGAAAGCCAGTGTATTGAAAGCATTCAAAAGCTGTCAGAGATACTAAAAACATCTTTCAGAAGGTACCTGAATTTATAACAACAAGAGGGGGATAAAAACCCAAATAATTTCATTTTCTCGTTCACAAAGTACTTCTACTTTTCCCCCAAGAACAACCTGATCCTGTTTGTGCTATTCAAGGCCCCAATGACATTGCACTTCTCCACAGTTCCCTTTTTCCTTTGTTTGCCTTCAGGGTTAACAACAGTTTAAACCCATAGGGAGCACAAAGAGCCCCCACATTTCTATGCTACAAACAATTTTATTATATACAAAGTATCACAATGTTAATTCTAGAGGAAATCCATTCATGTTTTTTATGATTATGGCAGAGGCTGATGATCTTTTACCTGGATAAAACAGCAGAACAGGGTCCACCTTTCAGTGATGGCCTCTATTACAAACTGCTGTGAAATGTTAGATAAGAGGTAAGAACAGAGCCTGTGCAATCAATCTTTCTATCAGTTATGGATGTTTACTGAAGCAGAAGGCCAGCAGGACTGTCTTGCACTGCTTTTGGAAGGCTGTTCCAGCAGTTCCCTCTAACAGGAGCAGAGCCTGGGGTGGGCTCTGGGCCATGCTGGAGCCTCCAGCCACAGCCACGATGGCCCAGAGCAGCTGGAACAAACCAAGGCAGGTGTTGAGAGGCTGCAGTTTCAGTTTCCATGGGAACACAGACTGCCTCCTCACAGAAGGCAAGGGGATTTCAACATTTTTAATGGGTAGGATTTGGGATAATTTGCAAGCTCCTGGCCTTGCCTCCATGGAAATTCAGAGATCCATTCGTATGGAATGAGAACGGCGGGCACAGCTCAGTGGCTGAATTGTGTCCATTTTAGGAGAACCATTCCTTCCCATGGTTCTCCTCTGGCAGTGGTTCCCTTGCTGCTGCTGTCCCCAGGCTGTGGGGCACAGATGGACATGGGGCTGGGCTGTTGTGGACATGTTTGGAAGCTGTATCTCAGGTGAAAGGTTCTGGAGGCTGGGAAGGACTGCACCAGTGCCTTCAGTCTCCATTGGCATTTCCCAAACCACCATTCCAAGGGACCACAATACACCCGAGGACTTCTGACAATCACAACCATCTCAACACTGGGATTATCTGAGTATTCAGCATTTCTTTGTCTTCTGCCTTAATGCTTTACATGGACTCCCTCTTCCTCTTGCTATGTAGAATAAAAGGTTTACTTTCTACTTGATCAAACTCCCCAAAATCAGAAGCATTTCTTGCTTGGCGTCCTGGATGAGCACAAAAATGTTTGTAGATGCTATTTTCATATTTTGCCTACTTTCAAATCCAAACCTGCCACCCAAATCCCTGATAAAAAGCTTTGCTTAAAGTAGTATATAATTAAAAATTAAATGAAACTTCCATTCTCAAGAATGAGAAAATTTGAGGGCTTTTAAAACAATATTTTTAAAGAATTAATGTTTTTATCCTCAATTTTTACTACAGAATGAATTTAAATTGTACCATTCATAATAGTAATAGTTCAATTCTATTGCCAAACAATTTAATTCCTGGGGGAAAAAGCCCTCAGGAATTGTGGTTTTGGCGCTATCAAACAGAACACCTCTGGGAGCAGGGGTGGAAGGAGATGCAGTGGCTGTCAGAGAAGAGTTCCACTTCAGGCTCCTTGTTGGCACTGCTGGATTTCTGAGTGAGCCTGTCAGGTCAGGCTGAGATCCCTTTAATGCTGGAGCCAGGAGTGTTGACAGAGCTCCCCAAGGTTGAGGCACAGCGGGCGGCTTGGCTGGAGCCAGTCTCCAATATGGCGCTGGCGGTCTGTGCGCTAAATCCTGATTGGCTGATCCTGTCACCACCCACCCGGCCAGCCAATCACTGCTCGTGTCCTCAGCGGCCCACAGCGCTCTGGGTACGTCATGGTCATCATTAGTCACGTTTCAGTTTGTGAAAATCACCAATCACTTGTTTATAAAATTGTAAAAGTTTAATACTAATAAAATGGTTATAAAAATAGCAATAGAGTAATGATAATCTGGACAATTTGGATTAGGACAATATGAGACAATAGAAACAAAGAGTTATGGACGTCTGGGTACCTTTTTCTGAGCAACATAATCCCAAAAAAGGACACACATTAACAGAGGATTAACCCTTAAAAACAATAACCTGTTGCATATTCATACACCTCATACATGATGCTTAAATTCCATTCAAACACAGGATGCTGTCTGATCAGTGTCAGCTTCTTCCTCTGAATCGTAACGGCATGTTCATGGCTGAGCAAGGCAGGAAGAAGTTCGTTTCTTCTGATAAGAGAGCAATAAACTCTTTCTCTGAAAGATTTATATGCCCTGTGGCTGCTATCTCACTGCAAGTCCTTTCTTTAAAAAAAGTATCTTACTTTTTTACATAGTTACATAGTTTCTATTTTAACATTATGTTATAAAACTATATTTAACACACTACTTAAGAAAATTAATACAGCATAACTTTCTAACATAACACATAGAATATTCATTTTAATATTTGCGAAAAGCCAATCATAAAATAGGCATTTTTCACAAGTTATAACATTGGGATCATATAACTGTGAGGCCTGCAAGCCAGCTGTTAGCCCCCCCAGCCTTGATGTCCTGTTCCTGTTTGGAGCAGAGGGGATACAGAATCGTGTCCCCTTGTAAAGCCCTGCAAAGTCTGGCTACCCCTGCACAGCGCAGCACCCCATGAACACAACCCAGCACCACCAGGGCCTGGGCCAGAGACCCAAATCAACCCAAATGTGCTTCATCACAGCCAGGGCTGGGACTCACACCAGCTGCTCTGACAGCTCATCAAAGTACCCAGCCTGGAGACCTGCTCTGGGCTGTTCTGAGGAGCTCACCCACTGTGGGATTCACATTCTCTGAACCTGAGAGAAGCAGTGAGAGAAGCAGAGAACAGAATGATCAAACCAATTCTTATCTCATTGGGTGCTCCTGTGTTGTGCCAGAGTAGAAAGCACTATGGAGATTGTTCACCCACAGCGATGGTGGTTTGGTTCCTTGGCCTGTCAGTGCCAGGTGTGTGTGTGAGGACTGTCGGCTGACAGTCACCAGATTCTGTGCAGTTGAGTGCTTGGCAGATTCAGTTCAGATGTAATGTAATATAGTGTAGAATAATATAATATAATAAAGTAAATTATTAGCCTTCTGATAAGATGGAGTCCTCCTCATCATTCCTCCTGGATGTCAGACAAAAATATCAGCTATAACCCACAGCACAGTGAGCTGCCCATGCTGATGGTGTAGGAGAGAGAGAGCTGGGAGCTGCTGGGAGGTGGCTGTGCTGCACCAGAGCTCTTGGGTGGGATGGATGCAGGCTCAGCCCAGCGTGAGGTTCAGTCAAATAATTGGCTTTGTGGCTGGAGGCCAAACTAAAAATAACAAGAAAGTAGCGTAACATTTTAGAGGGCTAAAACACACTCAGTTTATTTTTATGAACCCCAACAGCAGCAAAGATGGTTTCAAAACACAGCTGTAACTTGGAAATCGTAACAGGAAACATTTGGGTTTGGAAGGACTGAGATAAAACACTCTAAAAAGATCCTTTTCTTTTTGGATACAGATCAAGTATGACTAGTGCCCATGCCCTCAAAATACATTTTTTCAAGGAATTTTTCCTTCTGGAAGAAAGCAAGTGAATCCTGACATTTCTCCTCCCACTCCCATGCAATGACACTTTCTTCCTGCTACACCTCTGACCCTGCAGACTCTCGTCTGCCCTCCTCTGCTTGCACTTCATTTTCCCTCACAAAGTCCCTGCACATTCCCTGTCTTCCTCAGACCATCAGGAAGGGACATTGCAAATTCTTTTAAACAGCAGCTACAGATTGCCCATGGAATGAGATGGGGTAACTGCAGCCCCCAGCTGCTGCAGAGCTCTCTGAGCAGAGCCCTGAGTCCTGCTGGAGCCCAGGGAAGCTGCAAGAGTTCCTCACTCGGAAATGATCTGCCCAGGGCTGCTGCTGGGGACAGCAGGGGACAGCAGCACCCAGAGCAGTGTCAGTCAGTCAGTCAGTCAGAAATCAGTCAGTCCTGATGTGTTCTTGGTGGGGACAGACAGCTTTCACACAGGCAACCACCACAGGACTGTTTTTCTTTTCTTTTCCTACACCCCAAAAATGTGAATGAGTATTTAAGAATGCTTAAAACATCCTAAGGAGGTGAACAGAGGCAGCCTCACCTGGAGGACAGGTGCTTTGGAGAGGGTTTCAGGGAAGCTTTAGAAGTGTTGCCCTGTGCTCAGGTATTTGCAGCTGTGTTACAAGAACTGGAGGAGCTGATTTGAGGAGGTGCCTGCAATACCTGGTGTCAGCAGTGTGCTGAGTGTGGTCTGGGTGCTGCTCCTTCACTGCTCTGTGAGGCTGCACTCAGGTCCTAGTGCTAACAAACTCTTGGCTCTCTTCTTTTTCAAGACTTTGGATTTTACTTCTAAATTCTACATATCTTGCATATTCATGTGAACATTTATGTGAGGCCATGCAAATCAGGACTGTTCTCTACATCAGCATCTAGGTATCTAAATGTGTGCAGACACCTGCACAATTCTCAGGGTTCTTAATTTAACCTAAGTCCTGAAAAGCCTTTCCAGCTGCAAAAGGCAGCTTTGAGCTAAGCTTCCCTTGTGCAAAGGCAAGGGCCTCTGCCAGCCCCAGAAGGTGCTGCAGAAATGGGGCACCCATGTTTCTTTTGCTTCTTTTTCTTTGCAAGACCACAGCATTAGAGAAGAGCTTGTCTCTTTGTATTGTGGTGGTTTCTTTTGCACTGTAATTGTCCTCTCTCTTCCTGCGGCTGATCAAATCACATTAGTGAACTTAGCGCCTTTTTTTTCCCCTCTATTTTTTTCCTGTCCGCTCACACACACCCATGGCAAGGAGCAGCCTGACACCATTTGACATCTCCTTGCTTCCTCATTTCAATATTAACTGTTTACCAGAAGAGAAACAGGTTTGGGGTGCGGGTGCTGAGCCTGTCTGTGTGTGTGAGCAACAGCTCTTTTGGCCTCTGTCCCTCACAGCCACAGGACATTTCTCTGAGCTGCCTGGGACAGCCCCATGCTATTGGCACCAGCCTGGCCTCAGGAGGGACAGGTCTGTGGATGTGCTGCACTCTCTGCTTGGGCTGGGCTGCAGTGACAAGGCTCAGAGCTCTGCCTGCTGCCACTCTCACCCCACAAAGGACTTGCTGAAGGATTCCTACCCCTCCCCAGAGCAATAATAATGACCCAGCTGCAGTTTAAAGATGCTTTTTGGGTAAGTGAGCATTTACTATATGTTTCCTATATTCAATGTATCTGTATTTTAATTTTTTTAAAATACAACTTGGTTCTATATATAGTTTAAAACTAATTTAATGCTGTTCTATTTTCTCAATTTAGTTTAGTAAAAGTCCAAACTTGTCTCCAAGCAAAAACATAGTGTTTAGTGGTGTGTTTGATCCTGGGCAGAAGGATGCAGTGTAAAGACTATATCCAGTCCCCATAAAACCACTGACATTCCCAGTTCCTGTGCTAGGGCCAGAAGCCTCTTTTGAAAGGGACATGGATTTGTGTGTGTCCCAGTGCTAAGAACCTGCTTGCCATGAGTGTCCCAGGTGAGCTGCTGCTAATTATAGGCTGAGTTCCCTCCTGTTTGGTGAAGAGCAGAGCCAGCAGCTGTGAGCACAATGCTCCTGCTCAGCTCCCTGCAGGCTCCCAGCCTGCTGCCAGCAGCATTCCCAGGCGTGCAGAGCCCAGGAGCTGTGAGGCAGCACAGGTCAGAAAGGACCAGCAGTGACACTCCACAGCTCAGCCCAAACCCTCACAGCTGACCTAAAACCAGCAAATACTGAAACAAGGAGATCTGCTCCATACCTGCTATTTGACTTTTGTTTCAAAATCCCTTTGGTGTCCTGTTTGCAAGCTCTTTCCCTGCAGTTATGAGGTAAAAGGACCTCAGTAATTTCTCTGGGGTAATCTGAGTTTCTCTTGCAATTGGAGAATGAAAGTTCAAAATCAAAATTCTATCATTGCACAAGTTGAGTAAACAGGATGTTATGTGGTTGCCCCTTTTCTGGGCAGTCAGTTATCCAGCATCAAGGACTGACTCAAAGAAAGACATGAAGCTGTATGAATTCTTTCTGGATTGCCTGGCTGTTCTTTCTGCTTGTGCTCTCTTTCTCTCCACCCACGCTTCAGGGTAAACCCTCTCTTGGTAGAAAACAGAAGGGCAGAGGCAAAAACACATTTCAGTGAACCCCCATCTTCTGGGCACTTCCAGGAAGCCCTCCCCACCCCCACTGCAGGGCTAGATTTGAACAGTTAAAAAGAATAAAAATACAATGAGGAAATACGAAAGTCGCTGTTGATGTTGGGACTAACTGTGCATGACCACACCTATGTGAGATTCTCCTCATTTCTGCACCCTCTGACTGCACAGGGTGGGACAGCTGGGGGCCAGGGCTGCCCTGGGAGCTCCAGCTCTTGCATTGCTGAGCTTCCCAGGAAAACAAGCCACCTGACTTTTAGAGCTGGGACATTTGGTGTAGTTACTTTTCAATGCCTTGGTCTTCAGGGAGAATCAATCAAGCTATGGCAGCAGTGTGAGGGTGATTAATGCCAGCTGACAATCTGGCCAGGCTGGTTCTCCATGGCTCTTCTTCCCTAAACTTCTACCCTGTGCTTAGTCACATTACCATGACTCAAATCCTTGCTTAGCTTTGAAGCTAACACCTTATTTAAAGGAAAGCATCTTTGGATTTCATATTTTTTGGCTGGAAATGTACTCCCCAGATTGATTAGGAGGGCAAAAATGTATCAGGTTGCAGGATAGAAGCTATAGCTATACAGTAAGTCTTTAAAAGTGAAAACTTACAGGATATTGCACAACACAGCACAAGCGTGCAGCATGCCCCCCAGATCACAAGATCAGCAAATATTTCTGCATTCATAAGGTTCTGTTGTGAGAGGAAAATGTATTTATGTGGTTTGCTGGTTTGCTTCAGCGAGCAATGATCTCCTGTATTTGGAGAGATCTGCACAGTGGACAGAAACTCTCTGATGGACACCCAGAAGGTGTTTGGCCCTGGTGGGTGCCCGAGCACAGAGCCCTGAGCTCTGATTGCTGCACCCCTCTCTGCCGAGCTGTCCCTGAGCCACTGCCCCCTGCTCCACCAGCAGGAGACTTTTGGGTAAGCAGGGGGTTCCTCAGGACCTGCCTCAATGTAAAATATGGAAAGAAACCCTAAAAGCAGGAGATCTCTCCCAACAAACAGAGAATCCCTCCTCCAAGTTCTCCCCGTTCATGGAACAGGCTGTGCTGTCTTCCAGGAAAATGCAACTTGTTCCTCATAACACGTTTAAATTTTGTCCTCTCTTTTCCAACTAAGTGTAGCAGTGAGAGTCCTATACTAAAACTTCCACACTTAGTTAATTTTTATTTTCTTTGTAGCATAGCCCGAGCAAAAAACCTGTGTATGTTTTAATTACACTTTTTATTTCTATATACTCCACACTGAAATGGTTTAAGGGACAGTTGCTCAAAGTCTGCACTAAAATGTGCTTCTTAGCAGAAGTTTTCTATCCTCTGATATTACTTTTTAGAAAATGTTAATGAGATGGAAATTCAGATGGGGTTTGATAGCCAGTGCAGGGCAGTTGCTGATGGATTTATATTCTGCTGGGCTGCTGTACAAGCCTGGCAGATGTTACCTGTCTTCTCTAGCATTACATGAGACAGGTAAGGAAATTCCCATGCTAAAGGGAGTGTGTGTGTGGCACCAGCATGTTCCATGTTAATGGGGTTATGTTAGCAGGCAGAGCAACAGTAATTTTGTTTGTTACAAAAACCACTATCCAAGAAAATCTTTCCCCCTCAGGCACAGAGTGTCTTTCTGAGTCTCATTCTGTTCTCACACTCATTGTTGCTTTTCCTTTGCAATTTCTGTCATTGCCTTTCCCTTCTATTTAGTCTCCCTCCAACCTGCTGCTCGAACCTGCAGCTGCAGCCCCTGAAATGCAGCTATTTCTGGCCAAGAGATAGCAAGGTACTGGCACCACCTCCTGCTTTGCCATACCCACCAGGGAACAGGGAATGAGGGAAACTTCCAGAGGCGCTGGTTGGTTTTGGGGCAGGCTCCAAAGTGCCCAGAGTTGAGTGGGAGCAAGTCTGTTGCTGCATACAGCTTTGAATCAAACTCAAGCAGCCAAGTCAATTCTGAAAATGTGTCATGGGCTCCTAAGGTACTTAGGATTTAAAAATAAGTGCTTGAAGTGTGAAATGCTTGCTCCTTCTCAGCTGTGGGATGAGCTTGGTGCTTGTGAATTCTCACAGCTCACACATAAAAGTGTGGGGGAGATGCAGGCCAGGAAACATGAAGCAGGCCTTGAACATGAGCTGGGGGGATTTGCTGCCCTGCCCTGGGCTGCTCCTTTCACATCCCTGCCTGTGGAGCTGTGGCTGTGGTCAGACACTGCAGTGGGAGCCATGGGAGTGCTCCAGGAGCAGGGACCCTTACAAAGATGCTCAATGTCTCTGGCTTTGACTTCGGGCCATGTTCAACCTCAGGTTCAATGTGAAGCTGACTTTCTAGATGAGCCTCTCAACTCCTCCTGTAGCTTTTTCACACAATGGTCTGTTATATGTGCCAAAAAAGATGTAATTAGCTTCACAAATAATTTAGCTTCTGATGAGACTCTTAACTGTGGAACAAGAGCTCCGTGGTGATAAAAGTCACAGTAAAGCTATTTCCTAAACTTATTGGGCAACGTGCTGAAGAAATACAGCATCAATTGTTTTACTCAATATAGGAAGTGTTTTTATAGCAGGAGCTACCCTGCTTTCCTGTAGAGGTTGAGCTTTGCAGGGCCCATTGTTTGCAGCAGGTATGTGAGGAGGAAGTGATACTGGGCAGGTTTGTTGGGAGGAACTGGAGCTGGGGAGGCTCCACCAGCCCAGCACCCTGAGGCTGAGCTTGGGCAGGCAGGGATGAGGCTGGCAAACCTTCCAGCCTGGCACCCCAGCTTTGCAAGAGGGTCCCACCCAGTTTGATTTGAATGGCATGGCGCCTGTTGCATCTGACCCTACTGACACAAGGCAGGTTAAGATAAATCAGCTCCCTGCACAACAGCACACAGGTGGGGTCTGCTGTCAGCACATCCTGCACTCCCTGAGCTCCAGAGGCATGGCCACAGTGCTGGTCACATCCAGGCCAAGTCATTGCTGCAGGACATGTGGAAATGGGGAATAAAGGGGGAACCAGCTCGGAAAAGTTGGTCTGGTTGCCCAGCTGATGTCTGTGTTTATTGTGAGGTCGACTTCATCTCCACAGAAGAGGCTGCTCTACTCTTTTTACATGTAATTTCCTCCTCCATTTCCCCAGCTGCTCAGGGACATTGGCTCCCTGAGGCAATGAGAAGCACCCGTGGAGGGTGGAGGGGGAGCAATCACAACAGTCATTGAAACCAGAGGAAATTACAAGCAGAAAACCTGAGCAGTCATTGTGGCTATGGAAACACTGGTGCTTCACAAGTCACTTCTGAGCAGCACAACAGATAAAATGAAGTTCAAATGAACTAACACTAGATGAATGGACTAACAGAGTTCATTTTGGGTCAATGACTGAAATAATTAGACAGTTAAGTACACTTTATTATAATTTTCTGATGACCAAGTTGCAACTGAGAGGTTTGAATATTAAAATTGGTTGATTGATGAATTAAGTCACTGTGACAACTTTGTTAATATTTTTACACAGCTGTATCTGGTTTGTTTTGATCCATCCTGCTCTGCAAAAGTTGGTTGGTTTTACTTGGGCTCAGGGGAGGGGAGGATTCTTATTTCTGCCAATTTTAAGTGTGCCATGAGTCTGTATTTTAAATATGGAATAGATGAGTCATGGACTCTGCCTACATGTACACAGCTACATCTAACCACCACCACTTAAAGAGTGTTTGTCACACCTAGCTTGAAATGGAGCCTCACTAAGAGATCAGAGGGTGTCCTGTGGCCTGTTGGAGCAGCCCACTGAGTGCATTTTCTGAGGCAGAGTCACAGAGTGGCCGAGGCTGAGAGGGGCCTCGGGACATCTCCAGCCTCACCTCACCCAGCACAGGGCCAGTCACAGCAGAGCTCAGAGCATCTCCACAGGTGGAGACTCCACAGCCTCCCTGGGCAAACTGACACTGTGTCTCACCACCTCTTGTTGTCTTATACATCAAGAGGTCTATTGTCATTATAGTGCAAGGATTCCATATCACCAGAGTTTCACACCTCCTCGATGTCTCCCACAGGCAGCTCCTCTAAGCACTGACTGTTCCTGGTCCTTGCAGCAGCCACCTGACTCCAGATCCCACCAATCCACTCTTTTATACCACTGCTCTTATTGGCTACAGCTGTGGCCTGTTAACATCAGGCCTGCTCCTAATCTTTGCTAATTGGTCCAGCTGCAACTCATTGGGGGATAAGATTACATTCTACACCACCTTCATTTACCCATCCTGTATCCCCCTACAACCTCTCAGCAAAACCTTCCTGTGCTTAAACAGGACTTCTTGAATTTCCACAGGTGCTCGTTGTCTCTTCCCCTGTCACTGGGTGCCACTGCAAAGCCCTGGCTCCATCTCCCCTGCTCCTTCCCACAGGAATTTAAACACACTGAGCCCCTTTCTGCAGGCTGAGCAGTGCCAGCCCTCAGCCTCTCCTCCCAGCAGAGCTTCTCCAGGGTGAATCTCAGAGTGTCCCTAGGAATCTCATTTCAACAGGACTGGGTGATTCACAGCCTGTCCCTTTTCTCCCTCTGGGCTGCCACTCCTGCAGAGCTGCCTCTCTTTCTTCAGTCACTGGCTGCAGACACTGAACTTGGGCTGCTTCCTAGGCACAAGGGAACACTTGGAATTTCAATCCAGTAGCACTCATTGCATGCTTGTATGGAAGGCAAGTCAGGCTGCTTGGTTATATTTCAGCTCCTCTAGCTCAAGAAGACCTTTATCTGATTTCATTTTCCAGTGGGAATTTGGCACAGAAAACACTGGTTTCATCTCCAGTTTAATCTAGGTTTTGTAATAAAACTTTTCTCAGCAGCCAGAGTTCAATATTGTACAAAGCTTGCTGTGTTGTTCAGTAGGAGTTTGGGGATTTGGGGCTGAGATGAGGTGAGGGCTGGGGGAACAGCTCTGCATGGAGATCACTGAACCTTGCTCAGGGTGTCAAGGTGAAGAAAAAAGCCCACGTTGAAAATACACATCTGGATCCCAATAGCTTTTCAGTTCCCCAGAGAATTATTCCCTTACTGTACATAGAGTTTAGTACTTCTTTAAAGTGGTGGGAAAATGTCACTGAACAAGACTGAGGAATTGAAAAGTTCCTCATAGCTCCTCATACAACTTTATCTTTGCTTGAAATGAAAGGCAACAGTCTTGGGAATTAAGTGAAAATATACCAGCTCAGGCTAGATTAGAGATACCAACTCCTGTGGTTCCATTCAGAATAAATGAATAAATAAACACAAGCTTTTTTCCTTTAATGTATGACCTTTCCAAATCCAGCAGCTATTATGTGCTGCTCTCAATTTGTCCAGGCCTAATGTATTCCTAATATGAAAGGAAAATAAAAAATAAAGGGTGGGGACAAAGACAAAAAAGGAAAATAGGTGGTCAGCAGCTCTGAGGTGTGAGTCTCATCACTTGATGCTCCTTGTAGTAGGTGCTGTAATTAGTGAAGGGTTATGAACAAACCAGGGCTGACAAACAGCCCCAGGAGCACCAGGAGAAGGAAAGGAGGGCCCTGCCATTGCAAGAGCCTGGATAACATTTGGTTAGGATGTGGGTTTCTGATAGAATCTTTTTTGGGGGAAACACAGCTTTACTGGAAGTAGGGGTGCTGTTTTGGAAGATGAAGCAGGGCTTTGATGAAAAAGTTCTCACCTGGTAAAGGCTCTCTCTGGAGATGGAGTGTCACTACAGGACACGAAAGAACACAAGCACACACCGCTGTTCTCAAGGTGAAGAAAAAAGGGAAGTTTATTTTCTGACTCCAACATTTATAGTTTTCCAAGAGTGCCAGTGTCATTGAAGAGTAACAGTGCCACCTCTCCAAGGACACTGGATAAACCAACAGTCCATCAACTTTCTCCTCCTCCATAAAGGAATGCAAAACAATGAGTTTTTTACAGAAAGGGTGTGAGAAAGTTCGTTACAAGAATGTCAACATCAGAAGGCTTAGAAAAATCTCAAAAAACCAGGGTGACAATGAAGAATGAAGGTGCATTTGCTAAGCAGAGAGGAGGAGGAGGAGAAGAAGAGGCTCCTAAAGCCCTCTGGTTGTGGGAGCTCTGCAGGGGAAGGCACACCCTGGAACAGGAACTGGAGCTTTCACTGCCCACTGCCTGCAGGACTTGTGCCGCCAGGTTCAGCCCCTCATAAAGCAGCTGGAGAAAGAGATTCAAATATAATCCCCCTTCCCTGTACAGGCAGCACATGGGGGTGGTGTGGCAGCTGTGGCAGGGGTGTCTCAATCAGACACTAATGGAGTGTCAGAATGTTGCATCATGTTGTGTAATCGGATATGTTGAAAATTGTCATTTAGGTGGCAAGGATCTCTTGTGAAATGGAATTGGTAACATGTAGATATTGAAATAATCTTTACTAAGAAGTGAAGTCAATCTTTGATTCATTCCCCTTCTACAGCAAGACTCTGGGAATATTTCCTGAAGTTTTACCCTTCCCCATGTGCCAGGTGACACCAGTAACAAAGGGAGCATAGGTTCAGCAGTGACTTTTATGAAGTGCCTTTTTCAGAATTGACAGGAAACAATTCTAAGCATTTTAAGACAAGGAGGAGGAAGACAAATAGTTTTTTAAATAAATTAATGTACTAACTAAGCAGGTCTGGTCCCAGTGGCTCTGTAAGACCTGTGGACAGTTATCTGTGTGCTTGAGCAAGTCAGGGCTGTTTCAGTTTCACTCACCGTGGTCTGGGACTGAGCTCACGGTGCTTGTAGAAGGTGAGGAGACCTCTTATAACAGAGAAGGAAACTGGAAGTGAATGAACCAAAGAGGAATAGAAACAAAAGTAATCTCAGACCATTATTTTGTGTAAAACAGAAGTATCCTCTACTTGTAAGATTCTATTTCTCCTCATTTTCCTTCCAGTTTCTCTTGTAAAGGTAATGTTGCTCAGTAGGAGACTGGAGGAACATCTGATCCTTCCATTGACAGGTTTATCTGTCATGTTTCAGAAGGACCATGGCAACAGTGCTGTGCCTTCTGAAAGACAGGTGCAAATCCTCACTTGGGCCTCTCTGTTGGCTCCCAAGGAGAAGCCACGTTAATTTATGGATTTAGGTGTTGTCTGAAGTCATATGGCGAAAATACAAAGGGATGCTGCCACCTCAAACCTGTGTCATGTAACCACATCAAGCTCCCATTAAAAACTGGTGAGGGAATTCTGCTGCCTCCTGTCCCATTTCTTATTATCCCCATCACAGAGGTGTTCCAGAAGTTTGTTCTATATGGATTTCCTGAATGGATGCCTAGTTTTTTGTAATGGTTTTTCTTGTGATGTATATTTGTCTGCCGGCTCCTTTCTCCTTCTGCTAGCACAGGAGCACTGGGGCTCTGAACTGCACTCAAAACAATGTTTAATCAAATTATTAAGAAGATAACCTAAAACAGAGGTAATAAGCACAAGCAGAGTCCTTTTAGTACGCTGGAATTGAGACTTTCCAAGGCTGTTCCCTGTGTGCCATGAGTCTGCCAGCCAGCAAACCACCTGCAAAAGAGAGGCAGGCTTTTGTGCAGCCCTCACTTTCGATCTGTGCATTAAAACATGAAGAGAGCCAAACAATATGCTGTGACTGTAAGAATGCCTAATACATAACACATGAGCAGTCCAGGATGCCAGGGAGGAGGGTGAGTAGAGTATTTGCAGGGCAGGCCTGATCAAGGAGGGAATGATATCAGAAGGCTAATTAATTACTTTATTATACTATATTATTCTATTCTATATTACACTATATTAGATTACATCTAAAGTGAATCTGCCAAGCACTCAAGTCTGCACACAACTGCCCAGAATCTCATGACCAACAGTCCACACACACACCCACCCACACACACACACACACACTTGGCCCTGGTAGGCCAAGGAAACAAAACCCCATCACCTTGGGTAAACAATCACCATATTGCATTCTACTTTGGCACAAACACAGGCACAGCAAATTATAAGAATTTTTTCCCCTTTCTCTGAGGTTCAGAGAATGTGAAACCCAGAAATACTCTTGGGAAGAATTGTGCCTTGCTTTTCCCTGTGAAGAGACGTGGCTACAGGCGAGGGCTCCGGAAGCTGAGGAGCAAATTCCTATGTCAGCAGAACTCAGAATCAACCATTTCCTTCTCAGAGAAAACCCACAGGGTCAAGAGCAAAAGACCACTGGGGGGTTACTGTTCTGCTCAGTGTCACTTGCACTGCTCCTGTATAGTTTGTGGATCCCAATTTCAGTTTTACCTCTGACCATCCTGGCTGCTGCAGGGTTCAAGTCTGGCGAGAATCTCCCTGCAGGGGCAGTGGGAGAGGCAGCCCAGCAGCCCAGCAATTGGAATGCTGCAGAGGCAGTGGTTTTCCCTTTCATTTTTGAAGGTCCCATTCAAGGTTCACCTCTCTGCTATTTTCTGACAATAAATACCATTTGCTGCCCATAAAAGGTACTGCACGTCAGATTTAGGTAACAGACTGCAGCAAAACTGCAAACTAAGCTCAAGCTGTGGAAAATACTCAAGTGGAATTATCACCAAAATGTCCCTACCTACATCCTGAACAAACATTTATGTTTCTAATACACAAAGAGTGAATTTACAAGAAGTGACAGAAATCTTGTACAGCCAGCTTCAACCCACCTACTCTTCCTTGCTTTTTCTGCTTATGTGGGGGGAAAAAAATCAATACTTTAAAAAAATGGATTTTTTTAAGCTCATATAAATTCTGCAGTCAGTCTTGGAAAGCACAAGCATCCACCACATTCCCATCCATTCCAGCTGATTTCAGCCAGTAGGAAGAAGGAACTCTTACACAGTACAGCATGAGCAAATGCTTTTAAACCTACTAAGCAGTTGATTATGACATGACCATGTGTGAAAAAGGCCTCCTATCACACCAGCAGTGGCCAGGGGAGAAGGTTTTGGTCAGAGGTTTCCGATGTGACCCCGCTCTGCTCTGGGCATGGTGACCTTCCCCCACGAGTGAGCTCAGCTCAGAGTGGGGATGCTGAGCTGCCCTTTCAGCTGCTGGCTCCAGGCAGAGGAGGGCCAGGCTGCAAAGCTGGGGTTGGTTTTGCAAAGGGCTCTTTGAGTGCCCCTGCGGTGCAGCAGAGCTGGGAGGCAGCCCTGGAACAGGAACAGGAACAGGAACAGCAGCAAAGCAGCTCTTATCACAGCAGGGCACCCCGAGATAAGAGCTGCACTGGGGACTGCAGCACACACACAGCAGCGTGCTCACTGCTGTCCTGAGCACATGCACAAAGCAGGAAACTTCCCAAAACACTTTGTATCAGGAGCATACTTCTAAAAACACTAGGAAATTTTAAAGTATACCAGGGGAAAAACCACCAAACATAAACCAAGTGATTGAATTACAGTGAAAGGCCATGCCATGACAGGAAATATCCAGTCCAAGGTACTTGGAGATTCTAAGTCATGTTTAGGTCTGTTTGCTGCTCCTCTACACGTACAAAGCCCTTGGCAGAGCTTGACAAGGAGACTGGCAGAACAAAGGGAACAAGATTTGAAACACTCAGGTCAGTACCCAGTGGTATGATGCAAGAATACAATTAATTGATTTAACTCAGTCAGAACAACTTACTTTCAGTCCGGGACTGAGATATCATGTGTGATACTGCTGTGGATAGAAAGGATTTCTTTCTGACAGTTGAAAAAGATATTGTCAAAATGATGCATGTTCAAAACTTCACTATGCCCTGTTCTCTCTAAACTTCCTCCTCACACCAGTAGTTATTTCCTTTTTAAACTCTGGAAAAGTGGATCTTAAGTTTTTGTTTTACTAAAACCATTACAACTAAACAAGATATGAATGCAAAACCAGTTTGATTTAGAGAAAAATTCCAAAGATACCCATAACAGATTCAGTTATTTTTCTCTTTGAAAATTCTGTACTAATAGTTTATTTGGATCAGGTAGCAGCATTTAGCATTTTGAGTCCACAACCATGTGAGAACACTTCTGATACAAGCTTTGGTAAAATATCATTAAGAACCAAGATGAGGAATGAACTTTAATAACTAAATACTTTGAAACTTCAGAGAAAGTAGAGGGGGTTTAAAAGATTTTTTTTAATATTAGCAGATAATATATTTCAAATAATTCCTAAATGAGGGCAGATTAGGCTGAAGGAAGCCCTGAGAGCTCTGCTGTGGCTGTCATTGCTCGTGCCAGCCCCCCAGAGAGGCAGAGCAGGTTCTGGGGGTGGATTCTGCTCTGTTTAGCACCACATCAGCTCAGCACTGTCTGCTGGGTACTGAGCAATGCACCCAGTGTCTGCTGTGGAGATTTTCCTATTCCAGCCCTTCCTGCCCAACAGGGGGGTGTCACTGCCCACCTGTACCCTGGGGTTTCTGTCCCTCTCACCTCCTGGTTCCCTACAGAAAGCAGCTGAGCAGGTGCTGCAGCTGGAGGTGCTGGGATGAGCCCTTTCCTGCTGAGAGGCAGAGCTCCCAGAGCCCTGCACTCCCAGAGCCCTGCAGCAAGCCCAGGTGGAGCTCTGGCACCCCCCGAACAGGACACACAGCCTCAGCAGCTCAGGCTGCCCTGGGGAGATGCTGAGGTGCTGCCAAGCTGGCTCATCCTGCAGGAGCAGGGAGAGCTCTGGGCTGGGCTGTGTAAAACACCTCTGAACAAAGCCCTGGGTGGGCAAGGCAGGTGCCAGCACGGTTAGGAATGCTCCAAGGAGAGCAGCCACTGCAGAAAAGCCCAGAGTTGCCTCACCATGGCCACAATGGCCTGATGAGCTCATGTCACTGTGACCATCACCAGCTGGACGTGCAGAGTGTGCCATCAGTGCTTTGTGCATGGGTTTGGATGGTTTTGCTTCAGACCATCACCAGCTGGACATGCAGGGTGTGCCATGAGTGCTTTCTACCTGAGTTTGGATCATTTTGCTTCAGTTCAGTCCATTGGAAAAGCTACTGAGAGCTGCTTCAGTAATGAGCACAGCATTTTAGGCTTTCCTCCTTGATATTATTACAATAGGAGCCTTTTCACTTCAAAATGTAAACTCTTGTACTTTAAAAAGCCTTGCATGCAGTTCCCTCTGAGCACCCAGCAGCATGAGGCTCAGAGGAAAGTTCTGGAGTAAGGCTGATCCTTAGGGAGTTAAAGACACAAGGTTACTCAGCTTGGTGCCACCAGAAGAAGAAATTATGTCACCCCCCAGCAATCCTGGTGCTTCCTACCCTCTGGGCAGGGAGCTGACACTGACAGCCTTCCCTTGCAGCAAAATCCTCAGAGCCTCTCCCTGCTGGCTGCAGGAACCAGCTCAGAGCCAGCCCTGAATGATCTCTGCCACAGTTAACTCCCAGCATTGGCCTGGGTGGTCACCCATGGAAAAACCTCTACCAGGAGGGACAGGGCACAGTCCCAAGGCACAGAGCTCACAGGAAAATGCTGATGGGAGGGAGCAGCATTGTTCATCCTCAGAGGGAAAAAGAAGTGGAAAGAAGAATGGGTATCCCAGTGTGCTCACTGTCATCAACTCTGCTTGCAGGCTTCCATGCCTCCTTTCAAGTGTCCTGGGAAAAACTGTTCTACTTAAACTACAGCACAGGGGTTGTAGTTTATTGGGGTTTATAGGGTAGTTTATAGGATTTCAGTCCTATAATCCCCTCCACATTTCTTTTGTCTCTGAAGGAACAGTGCTGCTCATTGCACTGGAGGGAAGCAACTTTGTCACTGGGCAGAGGGGAGGAAAGGCTGCCCCTCCTTTACTGGGGATTTCCAGGAGGAAAACAAGAAGAAAATCCCCAGGCAGAGAGCAGAGCACACGTGCAGAGTTAGGGGGTGAATTTCAGGACAACACAACTCTGCTCACAACACTGAAATCCCTGTCAAGCACTTTCTTGTTGGTAATTATAGGCCTGTTGGACAACAAGGAATAACTAATCTTTTTTAGCAGCAAGGATTAAATCCTCTTTCACAGCCACGCACGCTTTGACTAAGCAGAATCCCTTTATTGGCCATGAGAGAAATTACTGGTGGTGAGTCAAATCACCCTCTTCCAACCAACTAGATTTTAGTATAAGCAAATGAGGTTTTACACATTTAATGCCTATATTTATTATCTAATTAAAGAATTTTTCTAATTTCTAAAAAATACAAAATAGTTCTTTGAATATTCATTAGTTCTTAGAATCATAACAAAATCCTTTCTGAGAAGTACCAAGCACTGCCTGACTAGTGCAGCTTAACAGCTTTTGCAAAACCACTCAATGAGAGTGCTAATTATAACACAAAATGGTAAATGGAAAATAGAATAGAGGCGAGACAGCTTAGCAAGGCTAGACAGTTGTTTAATGAGATCCAATCTTGCTGTCTGATTGTCTTGACAAAGAAAATGTGGGGTCAGTTATGGTGCTGCACAGGAAATCCTTAAGACACTAGATAAAAACAAAACAGGGCTGAACAGATAAAGCAGGGGAAGAACTCTAAAATGGGCAAAGACACTGATCTGGGGGAGGTGCTGGATCCTGCCACAAGACCTGAAGAATGGGCTGGAAATAGCTGTGCTTGAAACAAAGAAGTAGAATGAAATATTGTACAGGAGGTATCTGATAACCTTCAAGAGTGAGGTAACAGAAAACAGATAAAAATCAAAGTTTCAAAGTACAAAATGGGAGTAAGAGATCAGTAGTGAAAAAATCCAATATACTCTGAGACCTTGTTGAATAAAATACCAGGAGAGGAGAGAATTGCAGGTATATCTGTAGATCATAGCTCATTTAAGTGCCACTGCTATGATTTGATAGTGAAAGAAGGCAAATACAATCCTCTGATGGATCAAAAGTGTTTCTTTGAGAGCTGACATTAATGCCATGGTACAAAGCATCACTTGGTCTTTACTGGAGTGGTAAAGCATCATCCTTGTCCAACAGGGATTTATTCAGCCTTGAACAGGTGCTATAACAACACATGGGAATCAAGGATGGCAAAGCAGAATGTCAGGAAAGGGCAGAGGAGGTTTGTTTGGATTCAAGGAGAGGCTGAGAGAGGCTGCAGTTATACAACACGTGAAAAAAGAAATAGAGCTGTTGAAATGAAAGGGAAACATTTGTGCAAGTAAGCTGAGGCCTGAGTGATTCATGGCTCCCTTGTGGTTGGAAATTAAGAAGCAGTGCTGCAGGGTGAGTGACCAGAGCTGCTCACACTTGTGTCACCCTGGCTGTGGCGTTTCCTGTCCCTCTGCAGGTGACACGAGCTGCTCAGGGCACAGCCAGAGCTGCTCCCTTGGAGCCCTGCTCTGCATTGCTGACCCTGCTGCTTCTGAAACACGGCCTCCACATTCTTTGGGAACACAGAGGAGGACAAGAAAGCAAATTTTGAGATGGATGGCCCCCAAAATGAAGATAGATTAAATGAGTGTCTGTAGTAGGAGTTCTCCTTAGGAGCCAAATCTCTCTGCAAGGGCCAGCGAAGCCCAGAGGAACCTGGCAGGCAGTGATGCTTCCAGGGGCCTGGGGAGACCCCCAGTGCACTCAGCCCATCAGGCTGCCCCCAGCACACTGCTGTGCTTGTGTGCATGGTTTTGGGTTGATGACAAGTTAGGGTTGTATTCTCTGTTTAGGGAATTTAATAAACATTCTCTCAGACATAAAGAATTTGTCCTCCTTTCAGTGTAACAACTGTGCCAGTTTAAAAGAGGTGGGGAAAGGCACCAGTTGAGTTTTAGCATTTACTGAACAAAGAGAGATATTGAACAGAAAGGCAGAGTAACTTCACCGTGAGCTTATCACTGCCTTTGTTGCCTGTGGCAGTGGCTGACTGCTGTGGTGACACCAACCCACAGGATATTGTCACTTACCTCATGGGCAGCATTTCTGGGACAAGAAAGCTGTGTACACAGCTATGAGATATAGCTGATTGCATCTGAAAATGTACAATTAAAATGCTGGGGGTGTGAGCTGGTTGTGGAGCATCTGATCAGAGTTTCTGCCAGGCAGAGGGAGCCATTTATAGTGTTTTTTTTTACAGCAGTGATGCCTTCTGCTATTGGAATGTCCTCAAAAAAAAGAGAGAGGGGGGAAGTGCTAAGTCCATTGCCAGGGTATTATCAAGAACCTTTCCTACTTTTCTCTCTGAATGGCAAAACTTGCTGCTTCTCATTTATTTCACAGCAGGATCCCTTCCTGTGATGTGTGTGTAAATTGCCCTTGGAAACATTAGGAAAACTAATGTTTTGGGCTTGAGATCCTCTTCCTTCAGGGGTGATGGCTTTAACAATGGACTGTAGCACTGGAAATGTTACTACAGCCTGTAGGTTTACAGGGATTGTCTGCAGAAATTTATCCTAGCTCTTGAAGAACCAAAAAAAAATCGTTCCTAGATCTGCAAATCTCCCCTGTGTGAGCAGCACCTCACCTGGTGGAGCTGCCATCACCCACCTCCATTCATCCCCAGAGCTCCCCTGCTCCTCTCCAGCCCCAGCAGCAAGGAAGCAAAGGCACAAGCTCAAGTGCCCAGCAGTTGCTTGCCAGAGGATCTTTTCCAAGTACCAAAACTTCAACAGCTGTCTTCTTCCCAGTGGTGGTGGAAAGCAATAAAGTAACCCATTTATTAAATGGTAACTGCTGTGGGGACAGTGGATGGATGTATAAACTGCATTCAGTTCATATGGAAGGGCTTGTATTGTAGATAAACTGCTTGAGGGAAGGAACACACTCATTCTCTTTATGGTTTCACAGCCCGTGATTTTACCATAATGCTGTAACATAAAGCTCAGAAAACATTCACCACTACATTTCCAATAGCATTATCACTCTGTACTGGTTAACTCAGGCTCCCTGTGGAAAAATGCCTTGTCCTGATCCTGTTGGGAGGCAGTGGGAGGAGCAGGAGCAGAACACAGGAATCCTGTCTGCCTGTGCCATGAGCCCTCCCATGAAAACACCCTGACCAGGTGGCACAGTCACTGCCCCACAGGCTGATATTGGTACTGAGCTGACTCTGACCTTTCTTTTTAGATACAGGGTAAGAGGAATTAAGAAATAAGAATTAGAATTAAGGTAAGAGGAACTGATGTGCTGAACAGCTATTACTTTTTCTTTCTGTCTTCAGTGCAAGGAGTTCACTTTCCACACTGGCTACGAGGTGCTCGTTCAGCGGCTGCTGGAGGGGAAGAAGATGTGCAAAGATGTGGAGGATTTGCTCAAGCAGAGGTATGAAAATCAGAGTGAAAAAAGTGTGAACAGCCTCCTTTTTTTGTCTCATTTGGCATCCAGAAGGGAATAGCAGGCTGTTTCTCAGTTTGGTGTTGTTATGAGCTTACATAGAAAAGCCTGAGTAATTTTAATCCCAGCCTTGTGATGTGAAGGTAGATCAATAGAAATCTCAAAGACTTGAGAAGGGAAGAGAAGGTTGAAGAGTCAGAAACCCAGAGCTCCACTAAGACCCCTCATTATGGGTCCAGAAGTACACAGTAGCACCTACATTCACAAGTAACGTTTTAAAGTTTCCCCTTTTGCAGGGCAAAAATGACTTGCACATTTTTGTTTCTCTTTGAACATGCTGTTGCCACAGGCACTGTTTCAGTTTCCTGCCAAAAATGAGACCTTTTTTCAAATACAAAGCTACATAAAATGCTACCTAAAGCCTTACCCAGACACCCAAACCAGCCCCTGTTGTACACCAACCTTAGCAGGTTTGAGTAATGATGTTGTAGCTCATGCTCCTGATTATGTGCTTCTTGGTGCTTCTCAACAGCAACTATGGACAGCTGACAACTTTATGGGTGAGAAATTATGTATCACACTGCTGCTCTGGCTCCTTTGCCATTCATTTTTGTAGTTGTGACTTAGAAAAACAGCTCTGAAATTTGGTTCTGTTTTGAGGTAGCTTCAGCAGTTTCAGCATGTAGCATGAAGCACACACGTGCTCAGGTGTGACATGTAGGAAAGACCACACAAATATGGATTGTGTATCCAGCAGGCAATCTCAGAGCAGCTCATCTCAGCACTGTCAACTTATGAATATTGCTCCACCTTCCTGCTTTTTCTTCCCATGCTGTCCCCATCTACTTTTTTGGGTTTAGGGTGGTTTTCTGAAGGCTGATTAGAAAGCCCTGGTACTTTCAAGGGGGTGTGAGTTGTCAGACTCAAAAGTGGCCATTTCACCACCTGTGAAGTCTCCCATCAAAACCTGAAGCTCTCTAAGTTGCTTTTCTCAACCATCAGTGGAAGACTGTGGTATTGGCACACATCACACCGTCCTGAAGTCACGTCTGCCTGATGGCAGCTTAGCTGCAAGTGTTTAAAATAGCTCCTTTGGGCCTCATACTGTGGCATTCACATCCTCTGAGAAACCTCTTTGTCCAGGGTTTTTCTCCTGGGAAGCTGAGAAGCCTCGGAGAAAAAGGAAAACAATAATTATCTCATTTGCTTCTCCTGTGCTGTGCTCATGTGGAATATGTTTGGAGCTTGTTTACCCACAGGCGATTGTTCCATTGATTCTGGTGTGAGTTGTTTTCACTCATTGGCCAATCAGGGCCAAGCTGTGTCAGGACTCTGGAAAGAGTAATGAGTTTTCATTATTATCTTTTTAGCATTCTGTCTGTATCCTTTCTGTATTCTTTAGTATAGATTAGTTTAGTATTCTTTAATATAATATAGATGATAAAATAATAAATTAGCCTTCTGAGAACATGGAGTCAGATGCATCATTCCTCCCTGCCACAGGAGTCCCTGCAAATACAATATCAAACCTTACAGAGCTCAGAACTGCACTGCAGGCCTCGGGGAGTGCAATTCTGCATCAGATGCTGCACACACCTGTGCTCCTGCCAAAATATTGCAGAGGCTTCTGAAAGTTTTTCTGAAAGCAGGATGAGGTTTTTCCTGGTTTATGGTGGAGGCACAAAGTTCTTTCTGTAAAGAAGAAAAAATAGATGTACATTTTGCAAGTATTTCCATGAGGTTTTTCACACCCCAGGACGCTGCAGAGGTCGTGTGTACGTGTGTGTGCCCGTGTGGGTACGTGCCTGATGGGGGGAGGAACAGGAGATGAGAAGTGGGCACTGAGTCAAAGATGTGATTTCCAGTTTATTGCTGGCACATGTTTGTTTCAGCTCAGCCTCACGTCACTCATAGGAGTGACCCAGCAGAAGATCAAAGGATGGGATGAATCTCTCTTCTAGAGGCTGCCCATACCATGTGGTTCACTTTGGAATTTCAGCAAGGACTCCTGCAGCCCTGAAGCCAGCTGCCCTGGGCTTGGCCACACAAACACTCCATCAGTTTTCCAACCACAAATCCCCTAACTGGCCCAGAGAAAGGCCTAAGAGGTT
Organism: Zonotrichia leucophrys gambelii; assembly: GCF_028769735.1. Lineage (NCBI taxonomy): Eukaryota > Metazoa > Chordata > Aves > Passeriformes > Passerellidae > Zonotrichia > Zonotrichia leucophrys. Next base: position 4,359,691 of record NC_088180.1, on the reverse strand, counting down.
TGGGAGTGAGAAAGCAATTTTATTCCAGAACAAAACCCAGGGTTAAAACACAGAGTGTGTTCTATCCCTGAATGGCTGCAGGGAAACGTAGAAGCTGTGTGCAGGAGTGCTGCAAAGTGGGAAAAGCAGCACACAGATGTGAAGAGATAGTGTCGGCTCCTGTGAAATTCCTCTGACCCTGGGCTAGTCCAGTCCCATCCATGCTGAGGTTTCAGGAGCTGGGACTGGCTTAGAAGCTTTTTTCCCATACTTGGGTATTGAGCAGGCAAAGTCTGGAGTAATTTTCATCGCTGCACAGGCACTGGCACTAAGCAAAGCCTCTGACTCAGAAGTGTTTCTTGATACTGAAATCAGAAGAAAATTAATCTATTCTTCTTCTGCCACATTATGTGTCTGGAGCATATTTCCATTTTGATGAAATTTCAGTCATCTAACATGAAAAAGAAGTGGTGCCTCTGCATGGCCTGTCACCATTTGGCACCCTGTTCCTCTAACAGGAATGCCAGCAGGGATGTAGGAACACCCCAGTGAAACTCAGCAGTTCTGAGAGCAGGAGGGCAGCACCTGCAGTGGGAGCCATGGGCAGAGGCCAGGAACCCTCTGCTCCTGCTGCAGGGCCAGCACTGCTGCTCCAGGGCCTGACACATCTCCTTGGGCTGGGGAGAGTCTGGGATGAGCCTGGTTCAGACCCCAGGAGATGTGGATTTGCTCCCAGAGCCCAGGACCAGCAGAGGGGCTGTGGGACCCTCTCAGGGACCCATCCCAGCAGCTGCAGGAGCAGCTTCAAACTGCTGGAACTCAGCAAAGACACACCAAGCACCTCCTGGCCAGGTGGGAAGACTGATGGGACTAAAACCCAGCAGGGTTGTAGGGCCTTGCACCCACATCAAATTCATTTTTTGAACAAAGAGTACGTTTCTCTAAGGTGCCAAGTTTCAGGCCAAAACAGTTTGAAATGCTTTGAAACTGCTCTTGAGAACTGGACCCTAAACAAAATCATCCCTCCCCCCAGGTGCTAGCACCAGGCTATCTGTTCATTATTTATTGTTGACCATTCCATAGTTTTTAGCAGCTGCTCAAAGACTGACAACTTGGTTCCACCCTGGTCTTGCACCCAGGAGAAAGGAAGTAACACATTTAGTACAAATACTTTTTTTAAAGAGAATAGAAGTTTCCTCCAGTGCTGGGGGAAGGGAAAGCAAAGGAAATATTTGTATTTCTTTATTAACCATAGAAACAGAGCCACTGTCCTGAGTCACCAGTTACAGTTCCCCATTAGGTGAGGTTGTCCCTTCCACAGAGCTGCCCCAGCCTCACCACACAACCACCAGGGCTCCTTTGTCCTCAGCCTCCATGGCAGATCTTCCAGCAGTGCCTCGTCTTTCCAATGGATGGAAATACTCCTGCTACCCCATTTATGGCTCCCATTTATTCCCAACATCTCTTGAAAGGATCCTTTGGAACCTGCTCTTCACTGCCCTCACAGCCATGGTTTTAATGCACTGAGCCAGCCATCCTTTTTAGGTTCCTTTTGTTCTGTTCTGAACGCCTTCATCTCCTCTCTGTTCACCTCCTCCTTCCCATGAACCCAAGTTCTGGGGGCAGAGCTGAACATAGCATTCCACAGCAATCAAAGCCATGGAGAGGGGCTTCATTTTTATCTCATTTCTTCCAGAAATAACTTATCCAGAGTATTTCAGAGGTTAACTAACAGCACTAGGATTGAGGAGATAGAGAAATCAAATAAGTAGCATTTCTGATGTTTTGCACCTCAAATACAATTAGAGGATTTGTGTAAATGTGATCCTGGTACCACTAAGAGAAATTGAGAAAGCTTTTCTTTTCACAGAGCACAAGCAGAAGAGAGATATGGGAAAGAGCTGGTTCAAATAGCCCGAAAAGCAGGAGGACAAACAGAAATCAAGTAAGGAATTCTTTTATTATTACTGCAAACAAAATTATTTTGGAAGAAATACCAGACTCCTGTGTTTTGCCTCTGGATGAGGTCACAACCACTCATTTCAGTGCATTACACAGCTCTTCACAATGTGTAGGGAAGTGGGGAAACACCACAGTCCTTCACAGTGGGATTCACTGTTTGTGAATAGTCTCTACTTAGAAACTGCCAGTAGGTCCTTTCCTGAGATTTTTTTTTTTTTAATTTCAAGATTCTTAATGTTTAATATTTGCTTCCAAAAGCAGACCAAGTGATGGGGAAAAAAAGAGAATGGAAAAGGTTGTGAAATGTTTAGGGTGGTGGTTTGACAGTTCTGGAAAGCTGGTGAACACTGAGAAACTGTGACAGAACAAATACAAAGACCCCAAAAATCAGCTTCTGCAGCAGGAAAAAAGGCTTACCTTAGGAATACAAAATGTAAATCTCTTTGAAGGGACCTAATTTGAAATAATTCAATGGAACTACTGAAATACACTAAGATGACATATATATTTTTCTCTGTCTCCTCTATTACTATCTTAAATGATGTATAAATTGTGTTGGGAGGGAAGATAGATATTGGTATGGAATTTAACTTAATAAACACTGCTGATAAACTGCTGCTATTATTGATGGCAGCAGCAATAATGAGACATTTTGTCATTATTGTAACAAGTAATAATACAGTAATAAGGTGGCAGAGGATGAAGATGAGGGGTCACAGAAGACAATCCTGAAAGAGGAGACCTCAATCGAAACACAAACCAGCTCTATTGATCCCTGGGGCCGGCTCCCCTCCTCCATCCCATAGCTCATTCCTTAATGGCAGTCTCCTTTTCACCTGGATTTATCACTCCCAGTGCAAGTGGTTCCTGGCCATGTTTTGTGGGAGAGCTTGAGCCCAGGCAGTGCCACAGCAAGGCTGGCACAGACGCTGCTGGCAATGCCAGGGGATGTGCAAGGCTTCTGCTGCAGCTCTGCCTGGCCCCTGGGCAGCACCCAGGGATGCCTCAGTGCCAGAGATGCCTCCTGCCCTCCTGGTGCCTCAGTGCACTGACCTCAGGGCTGAAAAGGAAGGAGAAGAAGAAATATTCTGAAATGAAAACATCAGGTTAAGGATAGATGGGTTTTTCTCAACCAAAGGCTAAGATTAGCATTCCAGGATCAAAGAAAGGCTTCACCTCAACTCCTTTAGTGGCAACACAGGGCAGGCAGAGCAGATGTGTTCAGCAACAAGCAGCTTTGGCTGCCCTTCAGTAGCTCAGTGACAATTCATGGGTCTGCCTTTTCTCAAGAGATTATGAGAGCTTGATTGAGAAGCAGAGCCAAGTCCCAGTGTTGGGATATGGATCCAAGTTCCCCTCAAGTTGGGGGGAGTTTGGGCTTGGGCCCAGCTCCACTTTGATCCAGCAATTTTATAGCTTGGCATGGAGGGAAGCTGAGCACACAAACAAAGCTGTGGAGCTGATTTACTGCTTCCATAATCCACACCTGGCCAGGGAGGGACCAGCTCTGCACTGATGTTTTATCAGAGAAATGTCTCACTGTGCCTGGCCTGAAGCAGAGAGGACACTTTCCCTCACCCAGCATCCTCTGATTGTTTAAGGAATTGCACAGAGAATGAAGGGCATTTGTCCAGGGCAAACAAAAAATCAGAGAAAACTAAAGTCTGTCCAGGGCTGGAACAACACAAGAAAATGCAGTGTTTGGTTTTGATGCCTTAAAATTGTTGAATTTTCTGTGTCTGTGTGTTCTCCTCAGTGTGAAATTTCTGTTTGCATGCCATTGATTGCTGGCAGCAGTTCTGCCCTCAAGGTCAGTCCTCCAGGGAGACTTGAGGAAGGGAATCTATGTACTCCTTATAATAAGAAAAGCTTGAAAGGACTATGCTGCAACTGTGCCAGTGCATTTTTCCAAGTGTTTCCTCTTTATAGGACTCCCTATTTTCATCTGATAGAACTACAAGTACTTGATAGGCTGAGCAGGGCTGTTCACACCTTCAAATGCAGCTCTGGGTAGCAGTATTTCTTCAAGTCTAATGTATTTGTACCTAAAACTTCCATCTGACAAACACCAGGACAAAAGCAGCTTCCAGGGTGTTTCTGCAGACTCTCCTGTGCCATGCTATGTATGGAAGAGGAGCAGGAATTACTAATTTTAAATCACTCAGTCATTTTCTTGCTAATACAAAATTATTATCCTCTAATCTTAAATTTAGCCACCTTTTAAATATCTCAGATACTGAGGCTTTCTGTCACACCACAGAAATTCCTAATATCAGGATACCTGATACCCTTTCAAAAAATCTATAAAAGGAACATAAAAATTGCATCCACAACAAACACCCAAAAGCTTCCAGTATGAAAATTCCCAGAAGACCTTAAGAGAAACAACTTCAAGGCTGAGGTTGATATTTCAGCACAGTCAGGATAGCACAAGACAAGGGAATAAGCAAATGAGTAAATGGCAAGCACCAGAGCAGCCTGGAGAAGGGATGGCACACTGCACCAGGGAGTGGCCACTGCTGCAGAAAACACTTCTCTCCCAAGCCTCCCCTATATCTTAGGAGCTTTTATGTTTGAATCAAAGAAAAAAACAATTTCAACATTTTTTCAGGCTTGCTCCTTCTCTCCCCAAATTCTGCTTCAGCTGGAGCAATTGCTGAACTCAGCTAAATGTATAAATAGATTCTACTGCCCGTTTTTGTTCACCAGACACACAGATGAAGGAATATGCTGCTGACTCCAAAGATTGTAGGGAGGGTTCACTGGAATGTAACAGCAACTCTGGGGCCACTCTCTCTTGATTGGAGAAGGCTCCAGGTGACAGCAGCCATCAGGATGCCCTCCTGCATCCCTGGGATATCCCTGCATCCTCCTGCATCCCTGGCTGTTCCCATGGCTCCAGCTCCTCTGTCCCAAGCCTGGCAGGGACATCCCCAGGCCAGGCACACACTGCCAGCCCAGCAGTGACAGCAGTGACCAGGGAAAGAGAGGGGCTGTGTGCTCTGAGTCCCCAGGGCAGGAATGTGAGAGCACTCTGAGCTCAGGGCCGGCAGGGTCAGGGTCTGATGCTGCTGCTGAGGGTCAGCAGTGACTGAGCCAGGGCCCCACTGCTCCTGTGCACAGCAGGGTCAGGATTGGCCCTGGGAGCTCCCAGCTCAGAATGTGTCTGACAGCACCAAAACCAGCAGGGCAGACACACTGCACCTTCTCTTATTTCAGAAAAAGCCAGGATGGGGTTTCTAAAACCTGGATACCACTGACAGAGCAAACAAATCCAGCTCAGGAAGTCGAAGTTCCCTCCAAGGGCTGACAGCCAAGGGGCAGCAGCACTGCACAGGCACTGCAGTGGCACAAACTCCTTCTCTCTTCCCACCCAGGGCACAGCTCCCACTCAGCACCTGCCACTGCCCTTGGCCCATTCCAAGGCACACAAGGATGCACACACTTCAATCTAAGGCTCACACAAGCTCAGACCAACCCCTTCAGCTTCATAATCTTCCCCCAACACTGGATATCCCAAGGGAAGGGTAGAACAACAGGGCAAGCATATAAAGATATTTCTTCTAAATAATCTCCTAGCCATAGCAATCAGTAAGGTCACAGGATGCCACAGCAGTAGCAGCTTTCTAAGGAATAGCCTCCACTGTTTTCTTGTTTTTCTTATTTGAAGCCCTGAAATATTTTAGTATCCACTGAGTCAATAGGTAAAGCAATGTATGCCTGTTATCTCACTTTTTAAACTAAAAAAATTAAATCTGCATCACCATTTCCTAGTCTCTACTCTATAATTTATTTTATAAAATAAATTATAAAAAGGTGATGACAAACCTACAGCCATGTTTTCTTGGCAAATGACAGCTTATACCATATCCAGCAGGGGAGAAAGAACTACAGGTTTTGAAGTTTGAAGTGCAGTATTTGAACTCTCAGTGGTGCACACATGGGAGGGCATGTACAGAAACTGGGATTTTCAGCCAAGCTACAGACTGAGATCACAGCTGCAGTTGTTTGCTGGGGGTGTGCACAGCAATGATGCCTCTCACACTGGAGATGATTCTCAGCAGAGCTTTAAGTGCCTTTAAGAGGAATCACCCTCCTGGCTGCAAGGGAATCTCCATGCAGTGACTTTGGGCAGCTCCTCAGCACAGCAACACGAAAGCAGAGCCCAGTTCTGATCTGCAAGCTCAGCTTCAGCCAAACCAGAGCCTCTGGGAACTCTGTTCTTCTCTAAAATAACTGATGCAAACACGAGCTGGTTAAACTCTGCCTGGGCTGACAACAGCTATTTCTGTCATTTGCTCTGCTTGTCTCTTCCCATGTATATGATTTCCTACATTTTTCATCCCTTTTTTCCACCAGCACCTCCTTAGGACCTCAGGAAAGGGTAGTTCCTTCAAGCCCATGTGTGCTCTGCTCTTCTCTGTGGTGCCTGAAATAGAACATTTCAGTGAGTGGGAGGTGAGGGCATCTGTAATGAAATGCCAATTGCTGTTTCCTGTGGATAAAAATAGTGCATCTGTCACTTAATATACAAAATCCTCTGTATTACTCCACACAAAGCAGGCATTTTTGAACTGAAGCTAAAAGTCAGTGGGGAAGGTCACATCCTTGCATGGTTGCCCACTCTCCACCCAAATGTTCTGAACCCACCCAGAATTTATACACCAGCACTTTGCACTTTCAGGACTCTGAAAATGGACCTGAGCCTCTGCTCAGTCCCTGTTCAATTTGATCTAGATGAGCTCTCTGCTGATGGGGACAGGCATTTCTGAGCAGTGCTGCTCTCTTTCTGAGAGATGTGAAGAAATTCAGTCTTATGTTAAAGGCACAAAATTTGTTTTGACTGTTTTAACCTTTGATTTGGATGGCACAGCTCATTCTGGAGCCACAAGGGATCTAATTTGATGTCAGGTTTACAGGGAGGAGAAGGAACATGGAGATGTTTCCTGTTTGCTCCCCTGCCCCAGGGAGGTCTGGGGTGATGTGTGTGCTCCCAGTGCCCAGCCCTGGAGTGAGTGAGGACACAGCCCCTTCCCCTGAGCTCAGGGCACTCCTGACACACACCTGGGAATGTCCAAGCAGCAGAAGGTGGAGGTGAACCCCCAGAGCAGGAGGGGAGCCCTGCACAGAGGCTGCTGGATGAAAACCACAAAATGTCCCTGAGCCCAGCCTGGTGCCCAATGCAGCCTCTGAGCAGCTGAGAACAACTCCTGAGGCTCCACATCCCAGCCCAGCTGGGAGCTGACACCAACCCTTCCAGCTGCACCCAGGGCTGCTGCCTTTCTGTTTAGAGCTCCTCTGAGAACAAGAAAACCTCCTGGCAAAATTCATTCTTCAGTGGTTTTGCCATGTGCCCACTAAAGAAGGTCAGACAGTGCTGTGAGCCTGGCCTGGGACTGGGCTGTGCTCAGGTACCTCCCTGCTAAAGAACAAGGAGCACAACTCCCCTCCTTCATTTCTGTTCTGCAGTGCAGACACAGCCCCAGGTGGGAATGATTTGAGAGCAGATGATTTTGGACATGTCTCCCCACACTTTGTTACCCGCACTGTGCTTCACAGAAAGAATTGTTGATAAAACCACATTTTGGGTGTTCCCTGTGTGCAGGAGCAAAGGCAGATGTTGAGGGCGGCCTCAGAAGGCACTGTCACTGCTGGGAGCTCTCTGTAGGGCTCATCTGGCACAGACTCCTCTCACTTTCATTAAAGGTATTTTTGAAAATTGCAAGAACAACTGAACGTTGTAGATTGTACCAATGTCAAAATAGAAACCTCCCAGAAAGGAAGGTGGGGTTATTTCACACTTCTATTCACCAAGCAAAGGTAGCACAGAAAGAAAATAAAAAACCATCAGTGGTTTTCCGGTTAGAAGAACCTGTTTTACCTTCCTGTATGCAAGATAGAAAGGGACTCTCTGAATGACTCAGTTAACCCAGGGTCTAAAAGCAAAGATTTGGGGGAAGAATGCCCAAACTAGCAAGCTTAAGGTTGAAAAAATTGAAACAGATGAAACCCAAGCCCTGCCAGTAACAGAGCCCTGCTGATTACACTCAGGTGAAACAAAACTCTGCTTGTGATGGCTGTGAAGCAGCTCAGAGCAATTCCTGATGCACAGCGGACTGCCCAGCACAGCTCAGGGTTTCAGCCTAAACAAGGTCCACAAACAAAGAGAGAAAGCACAAAAAAAAAGGAGAAAAAGCACAAAAAAGCACAAAATAGCCAAAAACCAAAGACTAAGAACATTGTAAGAACATTGCAGCCGCTAGATGGCAAACCCGGCCCAGGCTGCTGCACAGGCTCTGCCTGCTCCCTCCTCCTCCAGTCAGGCACTCCTGCTTCCTCCAGAATTAATTTTGACAAATCCAATCTTTAAATGTACAACAGGGAGTCGTTTAACAAACACACAGAGTGAATTTGTGTGCAGCCTTATTTTCAAGGAGACACCTGCGGGATTCTCCACGAGGGGGTGCCCAAAGGGAAGGCTGGAGCTCTGTCTTTAGCCAGAGTGGTTTAACAGTGAAAATCTCAGAAGTGAAAAACTTAAAAAAAAAAAATCAAAAATCAATTTTTCAGTGGTGCTTGAATTGTTTTCAACCCTAGGTTTTCTAATTTAGCCACAGGACAAACCCCAAAAAATCAATTAGCAGCAGAATGTTAAGCAGCAGCATCTACTGAGGGTGAAAGACTTTCAGTGTGTCCAGGAGAGTGAGACACCCTCACTTGGGATGCCCATATCAATCCCATAGAAAGCCAAACCCACCCAGAAGCAATCAGTAAGAGGTGCTGTACATCCACACCAGCACAGACAGAATTAAAACTCATTCATAGATCAGCTACAGGAGTCACTTCCATTAAACCCTGTGAGGCACTGAAATATTTCACTGATATAATCAGAACATCCAGGAGCAAATCTCTAGCACTGCTGCTGCAGCCCAGGAGTCATAAAGGGAGTCCTGATGGATCCACAGGTCAAAATTCGATTGATTTATTCTCACCCAAGTGTATAATTTGGCATGATGACATATTTGCTGGCCCTTTAAGCCCTGTAAGGATCCAATTAACTGATTTTAGAAAATTATTATAAAAATAAGGAAGGAAATGGCTTAAGTCTATCTCAACCTACTTGGACCAGTCAGCAGTTATGGAATTGGCTGGACAAACCCTTCACACAAGGAAGAAAAGGCCAGAGATTTCTGAAAAGGCCACTGGAGACCATGCAGGGGAGAAATGGATCCCTGTTTGGGTCACAGGTGCATTATCACACCAGAGACCCCCTGGCCCTACAGAGAGCCAGCAAAGGGAGAAAGCTCCTTGTGGCCATGAACTGCTCTGGGAGCTCAGGGGCCTGGAAACCAAAAAAGCAGCAAATTGTCTTTGTCCTTGATATAAGCTGAGAAAGTGCTATTTTTCATTATCTACTACAGCAATTTTGTCAGTTTTTGCATAACTTGAATCACCAACAACAAAAGGGAAAAAAACTCTGAGAAAGAGAAATCAACACAGAATGCAAACAGTCTGTCCAGTTTGCAGCTGCCCTCTGGTTTTTAAAATTCCAGTATTTACCTGTTTCAGGCATGAAGTTGTTAGTACATTCCCCACTTCCTACTGGAAATTACTCACTGGAAAAGAAAATTTTATTCCTTGCATATATTTATTTTTTCAAAATAATCCATTAGAAAAAGTTATCTCTGCTGCTGATATTCAGCTTGTCTTTTACTGCCAAGCTTTTAATCAGCTGAAACTAATACTGCTTGTTTCCTTTGTGGTGTGAAAATTTAGTTTCCATCAAAATTTCACACCGGACTAAATTTTACAAAACAAACTTCAAATGTATAAGTATTGTTAGGGAACCATTTAAAAATATTCAAAATAGAATGTTCTCCCTGGCTTATCTCAGGAGATTCACCATGATCTTATTGAAATATGATAAAAAATCAAGCAGCTCTTTTTTTCTGTCTGAAAATCTTATATTTCTACAAACTTAGATCTGGAATGAGTTTCCTGGCAGTTTTTGCTGAGGACAGGCCCATCCTTTCCCCTCATTTGTGCATTTTTCTTATTCCTGGCAAGGCAGCCTCCCTGCTGGGAGAATGTTTGATCAGCAAACAGATGTCCAGCCACAATTAACACAGGGCAAAGGATCCTTCCCATGCCTGTGGGGCTCCCAGAATGGCCCAGGAGATGCAGATTTCCCTGCCCAGCTGTGGGTGCACGTGGCTGGGAGGTGATAGCAGCCTCTCCTGGGCTCTCCAAGTACAGAGATTTGGGGAGATTTGGGGCTCTTCATTCACCAGCTCTTCCCTGGTGGCTCCATGGAGAGCCCAGCACTGATTCCTTCCAGGAACAACTCTGGGCCTTGCAGAGATCATTTCCAGATTCACACCCAGCCCTGGCTGCTGTGTGTGCAAAGGCCCTGCCAGCCTGCACATTCAGAGCTGGAGGAATCTGTTCAGTGGGAAACGCCTCTCACACACCTTGTGCCCTCTCATCTGTGCCGGTGTCTCTGGTGCCTCTAGAGCTGGATCTGCTCTGGCCACAGGCAGGACATCGGTCTGGGGCGGCCTCTCGTGTCCCTGGGGATGTGTGGCTGCATCCCGCAGCTCCGTGCGGAGCTGCACTGCCGGCCTGGGGTGCTGCTGTGCCGGGCGTGGGGTGCGCAGGAGCGGGGCAGGAGCGGGGCAGGAGCGGGGCTGTGTGCGGGGCAGGAGCGGGGCAGGAGCGGGACTGGAGCGATCACATGGGGATGGGTGGGAAGCAGGAGCCGGGATTGTGTGCGGGAAGCAGGAGCGGTGCCGCACGGGGGTGCTCGGCAGACGCGCTGCGGGCGCTGCTGCAGCGCAGGACCGGGCACGGAGGACGGGAATGGGGCCGCACGCAGCGCTCCACCCTTCAGGCTACTTCACCTTTCAGGCTACTTCACCCTTCAGGCTACTGCTCCAAAAACCCCAATTCCCCCTGGGCCACGTTTCATTGGTATCTACCTGCGAGGTGCAGAGAGAAAGGGCTGTAACCATTCACGGTCACAGAGTATGACTGAGGAAGAGGGGCACAGAAGGAGAGGTGCAATTCCCTGCTTCATGGAGCATTTTATTGCGTTTCCTGATGGTAGCAGACTGATGCTATTGTGCTTGTTAGCATGGTCAGCTTTTATTACGAGGCCATTACAGGTTTTATCTCTATGTGGATCTTTGAGGTTTTGAGGGAAAGTTTTTTCCCTGGATTCCCAATCCACCCTTAGAAGCCAGCACTAATAAAGTGTTTTGTTTCTGCCCCACAGCACACTGAAAGAAGCATTTGAGATGCTCAAGCAACGTAAGTATTTCCTGTTCCCTTCTGACCTGGGAAACACAGGCACCTGATGTGTCCATCCTGCTCCCCACACAATTCCCAGCTTTTCTTTCACAGCCTGTGGTGCAAGGAGGGGAGAAAAAGGGTGCCTACTCAGTCTGGTGGCAGAGAAAATGGCTTGTTCTTCATGTAAATTTTATCTGAATCCAGTCACAAGATATGAACTCTGTCCCCTCTTCTGCAAACCACTGACACCAAACCAGCTTCCTAAATGTGCCCAAGGCTCAATGAAACCCTTTCACACACACAAAATGCAGCACCATGAGAACCAATAGACACTGTACCTGGTCACTGGCACCTGCTGTTTACACCAAAATTCCCTCTTGAAAAGCAGCTGCTGGACTGAGGTATTTTTAGGGCCTGGGTGGGGGAGTTCAGCATTTCTGGAAAATGCAGGGTTCCATTTCAGAGGCATTGAAGCTGAGAAATGCAGAGCAGTTCCCAGCCATTTCAAACAGCACCAGCCAGGTGCTCTGAAATTCAATCCATCTTGGTTAATCCTTGGAAATTCTCAGCATGCAACCATCTAATGACTGGCCACTGCTGGCAGCAGCTCCAAGAGCAGGGACAGCCCAGCAGCACAGCCAGGGCAAAGCACAGCCAGGGATGGTGGAGGCCAGAGCTCCTTCCCCCTCTGCACCACAACTCCTGACCCTCAGTCCCAAAGAAGGGGGGCAGCTGGGGTAAATGGGGCCATGAAGAAACTCACTCTGTTCTTGAGCCCTCAGCAATGTCAGGGCATGCAGAAACATAAAAACCTTTTTAAGGCTGCCCTGCTTGTGACAACTCATAGGACAGTCACATCACAGAAACATCTCCTAAAAAATGTGACTTTATCTTTAAAGACCTTCCCACTGACTGAATATGAATTCTGATTTACTTTAGAAATTGAAAGTGTTGGAAACTCTCATATCCAGCTGGCAGTAATGCTGAAGGAAGAACTGAAAGGAATAGAGGAATTCCGAGAAAGGCAGAAGGAGCAAAGAAAAAAGGTGAGAAACCAGAGAAATGCTGAAAGAGACTGGGTCAGTGGGCTGTGCTGATGACCTGTCTCCAGCCATAGGCTGGGAGTTGTGCAAAGATCATAAAGCATTACCAGCATGCCCTGCTCCCTCTATAGACTAACTGTGGAACAAAAATCTCCTTCTGATCCCAGCTGGAAACAAAGTAGTGCTCTGAACTCAGGAGCCAGAGGCTTTAGTCCCTTTTCCTCTCTCTGGTGTAACTGCAGATGCTGTTGTTATTATTTCTGTAAGAAGTTAATCCTTCCTTTTCTCTTTTTTATTCCCTTGCTAATGTTTTTCTTTGATATGACCCTGCACAATCTCCAACACACACTAAAGGTGTAACACAAACATTTAAAAACATGAAAGCAAATTAATGTCATGCTGGATGCAACAGCAATATATACTGAATGGAAAATACATGGAATAAGTAGCATCTAGTTGATGTTGTATAATAAAAAAATTGAGCATATTTATGGCCATTTCATCCCCTTTGATCTAATCAAGCCCTAAGTCTATTGAAAATAGCTCTCAATAGAGACAGCAGGGACCATTCTCACACCTTCTCTGAGTCTGTGGGGTTGAAGACAAAAACAGGACCTTCCCTTCACTCTGACAGCACTGAGTGATGGAGGAGTAAAATAAATATTCCTTTCTTTGCTAATTTTAAACAGGTGAAAATGCATATAACCAGTACCCAGTGCCACAAAAATTGTGTGTCTACAAGCCCCTGACACACAGGAACTTGGAATAGCAAAGAATTCTGAATGTGAAAGTGGGTGAAACCAGTGCTGCTACTGAGATCTGAGGCTGACAGTGATCTGATGAACTACATGAGGCATTGAAAGACAGACAGTGGGCACCAGGTTCATCAGTGTTTGTCCCCCATTCCCTTTGCCACTGGGATGTGCAGAGAGGCTCCCTCCTGTAAGCCTGTAACTCAACTGAGAACAGTTAGAGAGTCCTGGGGGAAAAAAAAAAAAAAGAAAAAACTGCTTTGGAGTCTTAGATAAACTTTTTTCTCTGTCCAGCATGTGAGGAAGCCAGCATTAGACATGCTGGGTGGTGTCAGCAGTTTTGGCAGCCTCCCAAAATGCTGTGATTTGTGTTGTGCTGTAGCTGTCTCAGGACTGTGCCCGATGTGAAACAAGCATCTGGGCAGCCCTGGAGAGAGTTTTGCCTGAGCAGAATGTAAAGATTAAAGGACCAAAAGTCCCCCTGAAGAAAGGCATCCCCTGCCAGTAGGAGCATATCTCACTGTCACATAAAGCTGGGCATCTCCCAGCTAAAACCCTGGAGGAGAATCCAGCACTGTCCTCCCAACCCTGCCCAGATGACTCCAGCATGGACATCAAATCACACTCAGCATAAAGGTGCCAGAAGCAGTGGAATACACAAGAGACAGGAATTGTTTGGATTGAAAATGGACAGCTACCTGTGCTCCTGTGGGTGAGACAGGGGTTTGGTCTGCAGAGATGTGGGATCAAGCTCTGGCAGCAGCAAAGGAGCCCTGCTGGCAGAGCCCACTGTGACTGGGTGCTGCAGCATTTCATCTCCTTAAGAAAACAAAAAAAAGCAAGAAAGACAATGAAGATCTACATCCTCTCTGCTATTAATGGAAACCACTGAGGCTGAATTATCTGGGATTATTTTTTTACCTGGCACTTTGATGCTCTCTATATCACTTAGAAACCTGTCATTTATAAAAGCAGAGTGAAGTAATTTTGCCCACAGGGAGCTGGCTTATAGAAAGGCCCAGACTGTGGTTCTCCTAATCCTGCTGCTGGAAAGGGGAGGAAAAGTCCAAAGCAAGAAATGCTGACCTGAGTGTGTTTCTTACAGTATGAGTCTGCAATGGAGAGGATGCAGAAGAGCAAACTGTCCCATTATAAGAAAACCATGGAGGTAAGCAGGGAGGGCTTGGGCAGCTTTCCTGGTGCAAACTGGCTCCAGTAAAATCTGTATCACATGTACCTCTATTTAAAGAAAGGTCAAAGCTGTGTGAGTGTGCAAGGGTGTGTGAGGGAGGGAAGATGTCATTCCTGCTGGGAGGAGGAAGCTGATCTGCCCTGCTGCACCCACTGAAAAGTCTCCAGAAGGTTAATGAAGGATGAATGGTGACCCAGGTCAAACAGGATTTCATTCTCTCTAGGCAAGGGTGCTTAGAGGAGTAAATGTAATTTTTCAGTGTGTGCAAGTACAATTTTAAGAACAGTGAGGGAATCTTGTAGGCAGGAGGAATCCTCTCCATCTGGAAAGCTAGCAGGTACAGAAACTACAGGCAGCTGGGTTTGGTTTCCATTGGGCAACTGCCTCTAAAGGAAAGTAGCTGCAGACCTGTTAGTGCTACAGCTGGAGGTGTCCTAATGGGTTTTTTTGGAAATGTGCTGGTTCTAAGTGCACCTCTAAGATACAGAGATGTTTGATGCAAATAAAAATTTCTCCTGCTTCTGAGAACTACCCCAAGACTGTTGCCTATGGGGTGCTGGCTCTGCCTCACAGCTTGGAGCAATGGCCAAGGCAGCACCTGATACCCACCCCACAGCCATCCTGGGAATGTGGGATCCCAAATTCATCCCTCCTTGGCTCCTGGGCAGACACCTGGGGCACCAGTGCTGGTAGAGCAGCCTGTGCACTCCTGACCCCTGCAGGGAGTTGCAGTTGTACAAAGCAAACAATTTCAGGGCTGCAGGAAAAGGATTCAGTCTGTGCTGTCAGCCCCACTCCAATGTTTCCATTCTGTTTTTCTGCCTCCTTGCGGTGCCATTGGGGTTTTTTCTATTGCCCACCCTGGGCACTGATTTGCTGCCCCAGACTGCAGAGGGGGAAGTAGCTGGAACAGCTCTGGGGGGAATCCAGCCTTGCTGCCCAGGCAGAGCCTGATGTGTGATCTCTTTGCCCCAGTCCAAGAGGAGCTACGAGCAGAAGTGCAGGGAGGCGGACGAGGCCGAGCAATCCTTCGAACGCACCAGCGCCGCAGGCAACCCCAAGCAAACAGAAAAGGTACTGACAGGACACAGCTCTCCAGGGGGAAAACTGGGGGATTTACCCTCTCCAGGTACAAGAGAATACAATTAATCCATTCTACAGGATGCCAGGGGCTTTGTTTTGAAATTAACCCCAAAGAATCCTCTGGGAAGGGATGAAGTTATCTAATTAATTTATGTCAGGCTGTGCTCCAATTGCTCTGTGAATCCTGCAAGGAAACTGAATGGGATTTTTCTCTGAAATTACTCATTACAAAAAAGAAACAAGTAAAAAATATGTCATGCAGTTAGTTTTGCCTTTTGGTCTCTTACACTTAGTAGGTGTAGCATCTTACATTAAAATGCATCTTTTTCCTCAACATTTTCCTCCTCATGGTGAGTTTAATTTCAACTAAATTTACAGACTCAAAAATAAATCGTTGGAAATTAAGGCACTGCAGTCCTTCATTGCATCGTCTTGATACTTGCAGCTGACAATTCACTAACTTTTAATGGGAACATTTTACAGTGAAACAGATGGAGAAAACAAAATAAATGAACTCCCTTTGGCTCGATAAAAATCAGTGCAGTGTAAGCAAAAAGGATCAAAAATCATCTCAAGGAGAGGGGGGTGGTGGTGTGGAGACTCTAAAAACAGCATCAGAACTTTGCATTTTATTTCCAGCATTCCCTAATCTTTGAGAAGCAAACCCCTGCAGCTTAGCTGCAAAGAGGGGATGGAATCCTGGCCCTGCCAAAATGACACCAAACATTTCACAGCTCCAATGGCAGCTAAACCTGACCCAGCTCCTTCCATGCAGAAGGATCCCAGGGTGCTCCATTGCCAGCTCTTCCCTGGATGTGCCAGCACGTTGGGAATGCACAGAGGCAGCTCAAGCTGTTTAATTCTGCTCAGCATTTGCAAACAGTTTGGGCCAGGAAGCAAATAAGAATGAAACTTCTATTCCCAGCTTACTCCACATTTCCCAGCCAGCTGTGAGGAGGAATAGAGCCCCTACCTGAGCCTTGTCTTCAAGGGCAGGGGGAAGAATGCATGACACTGATGCCCAGAGCAGAGCATTTCTGTGCTGTCACCCCCATCTGTGCAGAAGGACCTGAGAGCACAGATATCTGTTTTCTCATTTGCTAAAAGCTGCAGGTTTTTAAAACAGAGGACTTCTACTTAGAGTGAATTTCACTTTTAGGCTTCTGAGTTGTTATGGGAAATAATCTGGCATTTGCAAAGTATTTTAAAAGCTGTGTGCTTTTCATCTGAGTATTACATGAGGAGCTTGAAAGATGAAGAATTTTCACTGCCATTTATTTCTGCTTATAAATATCTATTAGAGAAGCACATCAAACAATTGAGAAACAACAGCTCAGCCAGCAGGCACAGCTTCAGGCTGGATCACCCTGGCTCTGAGCTCCTCTGGCAGGGATGTCTGACTGGAAATCTTTCCCTTCAAGTCATTGCACCTGTGGCTGCACCTGGGAAATTCTGGTCCCTTCTCCATTCAGCAGAGCTGTGCATGAAGGGGGGACAGCCAGGAAGTTCTTGTAAGTTAGAGCCTTTCCCCTAGAGAGGAAAAGAGAGCAGGCAGCACAACAAACTGGGGCAGAAGCAAAAATATGTCACAAGTTAATTTGGGGTGTTTCTTTTCCTGTTTCAGAGCCAGAACAAAGCCAAGCAGTGCAGAGATGCAGCAAATGAAGCAGGTGATGCTGTTTGCAGCTGAACTGAGTCTTCTCAGCAAAGATCTACCAGCACAGGATTTTGATAGAACACATCCAAATCACCCAGGCTGCCAGGGTTCCCAGAGGCACCCACCCAAATATTAATGAAGAAGCCTCTAAAGAGCAGCAACCCGACAGTCACTGGCAATCACTCCCCTCTGTGGAAATGCCAGTGTCCTGCTTGCATTAAAGAATTTACAGAAGACTTCCTTTAGGGACTTCACCCAGAGCAGAAAAGCTCTTCTTGAAGCAAGTCTGAATGCACAGTAGAGCTCAAATTGCCCTGAGGGAGCCCAAATCCCATCCCCCATCCCCATGGGCATGAGCACAGCAGTGATCTCCAGCCACAAACGTGTGTGTGGCCAGCAGGACAGGCCAGCACGACCTGAGCTGGCTCAGGAGCTCAGGCTTGTGCCTCCCTCCCCATGGAACAGCTTCCACCAAATCACATGGCTCTGCTGGCTGGGAATGAGAGAGCCTCAGGATGCTCAGTGACCAAGCAAGGTCCAGGCTCTTCATCTCTGAATTGTGTTATCCCTACCATGAAGTTTATACCTGACCTGCAAACCACACAGAGAGAATCCTTACTCTACTACATAGCTACAAACAAAAAACCCAATAATTATTGTGCCCCACCTGTCCCAAACTCACATATTCTTGTGATACTCAAGCAAACCACAGGCCTGAAGCATAGGAAATCACAGGAAAGGCCCAATAGAAGGAAAGAAAGTCTGTAGCACTTTTTCCCTGACTGTTGGGTTTGTGTTCTGTGTCTGTATTTACAGAGAACATTTACAAGCAGAACATCGAGCAGCTGGACAAGGTCAGGACAGAGTGGGAGCAGGAACACATCAAAACCTGTGAGGTAAACATTGACTTCTGCAGAGATGTTTGCACATTCTTTATTTTATCCCATTGGAAGATCTCAGTTTAAGGCCTGAAATGCCATCCCAAGGGTTTTGCTGTTTGCTTTATGTGGAATTCCAATAGATGTCTTTGCAAAATTACTGCAAAAACTACAGCTTATTTAGACATAGCTGCTCCTGTATCCCTGACATTCTCCTTGCTTGGTCAGCTCAGCTATGTAAAAACAAAGGAGGGGAATAAGTGCAGAGGTGGGAGAGGTGGAGCAATATATGAGCTGGTACATACCCCAGACACTATGTTCACAGCACTTTCAATTCACCTGCAAGAATATTTGTCCTCTGCAATGAAATAATCTTTCTGTTGAAAGGCAGTGGTAGAAAAGTCTCTGTCTCCATTTTACTGAGGATGGACAAGGAGATTTGCACTTGGTTATTAAGTTTTGCACAACAATTTACAGGAACTGGTTGGCATCCAAATCAGGCACTCATTTGATCACAGTAATCCTTCAAGTACATTTGCCCATCTGCTAAAGTCTGATTTTGCTATATTTACTTGTTGCAGGCTTTATTTCCACATAAAATAAAATGCCAGGAGGATACATTTCCAGTTCTCTGCTTCCTCTTAAATATTCCCTCTCTGAGAGGACTGAAAAGCCCCACAACTGGCACAGACATTTCCACAGATATTATGCCAAGCCTTAGTCTTCCAAAGATGCATATTTTCTCTCTTCTTAAAAAGCCAACAAACCAGTGAAGCATTCTACAACCTCACACTCTTTTTTGTCCCATATAGCTAAATCCTGGTCAGCCCACAGAGCTTGTGACCTGACCACTGCTTAATCCAAACAGCCACGCAAAAAGCAAAGGCATCTTTAGTGCCTTCTTTTAAAAGTGCTTGTAGAGAGAAGAAGTGATACTCTTTGGGTTTTTTTTTAACTAGCAATTAGTACAAAAAGCAGCTTAAAATCCTACACTTGTGCCTGCATAGTGGGGAATCTGGAGGTGCTGGGGTTGCCTGGGTCTGTGACTGAGTGCTGGACAAGCACAGCCTGGAAGTGCTGGCTGGCAAGTGGCAGCTCTGGGCTGGCCTTTGTCACAGGGGCTGTGCCACGTTGTCCTGGACTGCCCAGGTTCTCCAGCAGCACCAGGGATGTGTCAAACACAGCACCCAGCTGTGCTTTTCTGGCTTTTCTGGGCGCTGACAAGGGCCTGAAAGGCCAGAGTCATACAGTTCCTCCTTGGATTAACTGCATTTCCTGACAGGACACCACTTATCTGGAAAATTCCCTGCTGGCTCTGGTGCTGTTTCAGCAGCCTCAGAGGCCACAGGCTTTCTGTTCAGAACGAGCATCCAAATACTCATTCTCCACCTTGCAGGCTCTCTTTGAAACCTTTACTCTCAGAAACCAGTCCCCACAGCAGCTTGCTCCCCTGACAGATTCCTTTTTCTGTGTTTCTTTAGTTGGTAAGTCATTAGATGGCAGGAAGCATACCCAACTGAGCGTTCTGCTGAATGCTGTGTACATTTGTGGTGTTCTGGACATAATTACTAGCAAATAGAGATGGAGACAGATGGCTGGAAGCATCTGAGATTTTCACACCTCATAGAAAACCAAAACTTTGTTCTACTTTTAACAGTACAACGTAGAGATCAGGGTGATTTGTTTTTTTTCAAGTTTTTAAAGAAAGAGCTTATCTGCCTCTTCCCCCAAATCGGTTCACACTTCTCTCTCTGCCCCCTTCCTTCTCCCTAAGCAGTGCAGCAACTTGAGGAAGCCAGACAGATGAAGGAAGGGAATAACTCCGAAGACAGAAAATTGCCTTCTCTTTACCACAAAAGTAACCTTTGATATGCAGAGTCAACTCCAGAGAGCCCCAAGTACTTTCAAAAGAGAAAAGTTTCAGATGAGGCATTTTAGATGGCAGAGGTGGATAGTTTTGAGTTTTGCCTCTACCTCTAACATAAATACAACCCTTTCATGCCAGTAATCTACTGGTCTGTTAAACATCCAGATTTCAGTGTGATGGGCAGACAGGATCCTGACTCTGAAATCCTCAACAGCAGAGGCAGCAGTCAAATCCAGATCTGGATTCCTCTCCCCTGCTTTGTTTTTGTCTCTAAAATAGAACTTTAATTTGGTGCAACCAATTAGAACAAATTTTTGAGCATGAACAGTAGATGTAGCTTCTCCACCAACTGAAAAAACACCCTTTACCATGGTGCCCTCAGCTCAGGTTTGCATCCCCAGCCCTGTCCCAGCCTGCAGAGCCAAGAACTCAATGCCACAAAGCTCCCTCACGTTTCCTGTTTGGTTTTAGGTCTTCCAGCTGCAGGAGTGCGACCGCATCACGATCCTGCGCAACTCGCTGTGGGTGCACTGCAACCAGCTGTCCCTGCAGTGTGTGAAGGATGACGAGGTACAGCCTGCCCTGCCCTGCAGGGAAATGCCCACTCCTGCTCTCCCCATGCCATCCAGATGCAAGTCTCCATTGCAGGCAGGCTGTGTCACTGGTGGCACTGATGGCACTCCTTGCTGTGCTGGGGAATGCTCCCAAATCTCTGCTCAGTGTACCTGGGCTCTGACTCAATTTCAAAAACGGCACCCAGTCATGGCCTCAAAAGTGGAAGATGTAAAGAATACACTAGATTTGACTTTTGAATGATTGTTTCCTGCTCTTAATTTCTCTGTTGAAAAGTTCTGGACTGCCTTTGTCCTGCTCTCTTTAAAGACTACCCAGAGCACAAACAGGGGTGTTTACAAGAATATTGGTACAGGGGGCAGGCTGAAGAGCAGCCAGGTCAGACATCTACCAAGTATAAGGTGTTTCTGAAGGGGACAATTACTACAAGAGCATTGTTTGTTAATTAAACGTGAAATGTTAAAAGTGAAATTAAACTCTTGGATTCTGTTTTGTAGATGTATGAAGAGGTTCGGGTCAGCTTGGAGAACTGTGTTGTAGAGTCAGACATAGACTACTTCATTAAGACAAAAATGACAGGAACACAACCTCCAGGTAATTATTCCTACTGATCTTGTCAGATGCTTGTGCAGTACACGTCCTTTGGAGGTGAAACCAGCTGGAGGAATTCCTGCTCCAACTTTTCATTCCCACCTGCCATGGCTCACTTCCCCCACACTGTGCTGCCATCGCTGCCTGAGTGATGCTCTAAGTGGGATAGCAGAATGATCCAGCTTAAAAATAACCCTCCAAGGAAGAAAAAACTTGTTTTGGCTTTGCAGCCAGGCTCATTTCACAGTACAGCTGAATTGACACTGCTAAGGAGGTGGCAAATTGCCTTGCAGGAATGGCAACTTCAGCTTCCTGCAGTGTGACAAGACAGAGCCACCTCACCAGTAACTGCACCCCAGTGTCCCCTTGGCAGAGGTGCTGCCTCCTCATTTGCAGCACAGAGAAGTTTTCTATTTTCTATTCTGTTCCACATGCCCAATGGGGAATAACAAATCTTCTGCTCTCACGAAGTTTGCATAAGCCACGACTTTGGCTGGGAGAAATTCTGAATGAAATTGGCTTTGTCCCAGCACCCAGAACTGCTGTCAGGTTCACAGGCTCTGCCCATTCAAGCCAAAGCTGCTTTTTCCTTGACTTCAGTGCTCAAAACCTCTGGTCTGAAATGGAGATTGACCCAGCATGGGGCAAGAGCAGGTGGAGAGAGAAAACCTGCTGCTGCAGGGCAGGAGTTCTCCAAACACCCTGCAGGAAAGGAGTTGTCTGATGTGTCACATGGCCAGACACAAACCACACCTGTACTTCAACAGGCAGCACAAGACAGTTCCATAGAACCCTTCATGCTAGGAGTTGTACAGATACAAAATCAGGGCCTGGTCCCTGGGGATAATTATCTCCTACAAGAACAAGTTCCACCCCTTTGATTTCACTGCAGAGCTCAAAGCTGACAGGGATTGCACCCCAGGCCCTTCATCAGCAGAGCTGGGTGCTGCCACTAACTCAGCACTGAGCTATCTGAGGCCTGCTTTTCACTCAGCTTTTGTGCCATTACTTACAGTGGATGAAAATTTGGATTTTGGGAATTTTTAAAACTAGTATATAGATACTGGTGCATTGGATGCCATTTTGCTGCCATAGTTTATTCTTCTTCACATAGGGGATTTAAATTCACTGATAAGGAGAATTTACCCAGGAAAAATTACATTTTCAGTGTCAGAAAGGAGAACTGTGCCTTGCAACAGTGTAAAACCACTTCTGTATACTAAGAAATGTGTAATTCTTAGCTGGTGCTTCTTGGTTTAGGTTTTTGGGTTTTTTTCCTATTTAAGATTTGCCATTCTCCAGTCACCTAGGAAATTTCTACAAAAAGCTCTTGGCCATGTCAGAGTCATTTCTAATAAGAACTAGGTGGAAAAAAACCCTTGAGAGCTTTATGAAAGGCAAAGAAAAACCTGACTTGGTTTTTTGTTGTTTATTTTTGTCACCTTCTAGAAAAGGACAGAAAATGTTCTGGAAGCAATATCCTCATTTCTCCACAGCTCTGGCTAATGAGTGTGCACTGTAGCACATGGTGAGCTGCTGATCTGTGCTATTATTTGCAAAAGGCAGGAGGAAACCCAGGTGTCATTTGCATTGTGTGGCAGCAGACCTTCACCCTGACCAAACCTTCCTGATGGTCTTGCTTGCTTCCTTTTCTACCCAGTCTTACAGTGCCCTCTAGGCTGGAAACTGCACCAAGGTGACAATGCACAAGGGCAACAGGAGACCCTTAAATTGATCAGAAAACTCCCTAATTACTGTGAGTGTCATTTGTAGGGATTCTTCACACTCCAGGTCTGTGTGCCTGTTCTGCTCAGTATCCTGGCTGACGCAGTGTGAGAATGTCAACAGAACCTTTAGCCCCAGTCTGATGTCTTTGTTAACGTGCTGCTATCAGGCTGAGATAAAACACTATCACAGGCTTCACTCGTGTTTGCTTGGCTCTCACTGGAGCAGGCTGTGTGGCCACCAGCTGTAAAAATGCACTGGGAGCTCTGAGCTGACAAAGAAATCCATCTGTAACTATTTCATCTGTAAAGTTACACTTGGAAATGGTCTGAATTTCACCCTTAACGACACCATAGGGGAGGGCGAAGGAACTGCAACCTAAATGTGTTTGAGAGAATAAAACCCAAATATCTCTGGGTAAACAGCAAATAAGCTCTCAGGAGGCGGATGGGGGCGGTATGAAAGGTGGGGAAACACACAAGCAAACATCAGGAAATTGCTCGTTATTGCTGCAGGCAATAACACACAGAAACATCCCCAGCTCTGGCAAAAATTCCTGACTGAGGAAAGAAGAAACAAAATGCACTGCTGCAAATTCTGTCATGAACACGGTTTAGGGCACTCAGTGACCATACTCTGCCACCTTAAATCCTCAGCTTTGAGGCCACAGAAGAAACAGCCATGGAGGAAACTGCCTTCCTCATTAGAGCAGTCACAGCTCCTGGAATGGGCCTCAGGCCGAGGGTGCCTGGCCACCAGGGCCATGGCTGTTCACAGCACTGGGATGGCTCTGTCAAACCCCCAGGTTCCCCTGAGCTGCTCCAGCTTCATTCCAGGTGTGACAGACAACTGCTCACTCTGAAAATTTAAAGAGGTTTATTAAACCTTAAAAAAATACAACAAAGGACTACATTAGGAAAAAGCTGCAGTGCTGGGAACTGCCCCTCATGGATACCACATAGCCCGTTCTTTTCAAGATGGATGCTCAGTCTTTTATACCCCTGGGGGTGGCATCAGCCAGCCCTGGCCCCTCCCAGAGTCTGTCAGTCAGCTCTTCTGTGCCATTTATCAGTGGAAACTGCTTTGTACCTGGATTGGAGCTCAGGTGTAGCCATGCCTCACCCCCGAAGCACCCCCAAGCTTTTCCATTCCCACCTGCCCCATGCACGGGACACCTGTGCAGCCTTCCTTCACCTGTCCTAGACAGCCCTGGCTGTCTGATGGCAGCAATACAGGGGGGAAAGGGAACTGTGGGGAGAACAGAGGACATCTAAACTACAATAACATAACTATACATCACTAAAGCTTCTCCTAATATTCACAAAGAGTTATCTTTTAACTGTGAGAGCCAATCATCTCATTATCCATCTATAGCAGGTGAGGGCAGGCAGGTGCTGCCCTGCATTTGCTCCAGCAGCCCCAGGGCACATTGTGGCAGGGAGCAAACAGTTTTCTCAGTGGTTCCTGTTTGAACATCTGTTTTTCTTGCCCTGTGCAGATGCCATAGGCTACGAGAGCTACTACAGCCGGGAGCGCAGCAGCAGCCCCAGCCCCAGCCCGGCCTGTGGCATGATCAAGAGGTGAGGCCAAGGTCCCTTCCCACAGCAGCAGCCCTGCCTGGGCACAGAACACCCCTGGGAAGCCATTGCTTCCTCCAGTGTAGCAAGAGGCAGCAGGTAGCAGTAGGGGTGACTTGAGAGAAGAGGGGAAGGTATTGAAATGCAGTGAGAGTGATCTTGGTGTGCCCCAGTGGGAGGAGGGACTGGGGATGAGTTCATCATTACTGGGCCAGCAGTGGGGAGGGAGCAGCCAGAGTTTCCTCTTTCCTATTGAGTCAGGGCACGTAGCAACAAAACCAGTTTGTTCCAGGGAGGGTGAAGGTGAATGTGGCTGGGAGCAGAGGCTGGAGGAGCCTTCCTTTGGGGCCATTCCTCCTTTGGGGCCATTCCTCCATGCTTACAGCACCACTCAGCTGAGCAGAACAACAAGCTGCTCTCTCTGTCTGGATCCAAAAGGGAAAACACAGGGTGGAAAAACTGTAATGATCAGGGAGGAAATTTTCCTCATTCTGATCCCTTTCTGCTGGTAAATGTTAGAACATGGATGCAGTCATAACAGCAGAAGAGCGTGGTGCCTCTATTGGTTTAAATATTTTATACTAAAATGGCAAATTCACAGTGGGGAGGGCATCACAGTTAAAGCAGCAGAAGACATTTAAAATTTAACAAGCCCTATGACATGGCAAGGACAAGGAGCAGGCAGTGATCTCCCATTTGGAATGTGGTCCAGGCTTGCCAGGGAGCTGCTCAGGGTTACACACAAGGCTTTGTTTTTCAGTTGGAAACTGGATCTTCTCTAATAATGAATTCAGTGCTGCATCCTGTGCAGTTACATAAGACAATTGTCCTGCCATTCAGAGCACAACTGTGAGCAGCATGGGCAAGGAGCCTGGAGAGACTCAGCCTGAGTCTTTCAGGAACTCTTGAGAGAGGAAATCCATTTTCCAGAAAAACTGAATGTTCACTAGCTAAAAAATCAGACCCTTTAAATATGCCTTAAGCATGCAATGCTATTTCTATCTCTGCTTGAGAATCCTAACCCATTTTCTCACTTTGCTTAGTCTTCAGTACCCAGCTGTGATATAGGAAATAACTAGGGATAGATTAAAATAAAAATTCACTTAAACTCACAGCATTTAGAAAAGCTTGTTACAAAAGCTCTGTATTTTAAATTGTATCAGGGTTTTCCTTAAACACAAAGAGATGTTAATCTCTTATAAGCAACTGACAATTTTCATCATTTTAACATTGTGGAATAATTGGAGTTTCACACCACGAGCCTTTAGCTCTACAAAAAATATTATCTGCTGCATTTCATGCACAATTTAGTGAAGGCTGATGGTTCAATAGTCTGCTGCATTTTTAAAAACACATTTTTAATGGAAGATAAATATATCTATAGCATAAAAGAAAATAGAAGGCCATGGGAAGAGATGACATCTACTCTGTGAAGCAGATGGAGGGAAGGCTGAGTCAGAGCTGAGATGAAGGAATGCTCATACCCAGGCCTGTTCACTCATTTTGGTTTTGGCTTCTCTTGGTTCTGCAGATTCTCTGGACTACTGCATGGGAGCAGCAAAAACAACACATTACCTGCCACTCCTCCAGCCCCTCCTCTGGGTATGCTCTGCAGGAAATCAGTTTACCAGATGTGTTTGTTTTAGATTGTGTTGCTAAACCAGGCTCTGACATGGAGCAGAAGTCTACAGCAGATATTCACATGTTGGCAGGCAAGAGTAGTCTGGAAATTAATTTTGCTTGGATGTGTATTAACGAATTTCCTGGTTTAAAGTGCCAAATAATCCACAGAGTCTTCAAAACCTCCATCTGAGCAGGGGGTGCCTGTACATTCAGAGCAGCAGTCTGACATAGATATTAGTTTTCTCCTTGTGTACCACAACTACCACTAAAACCCCCACAGAATAAATACAATTTTTAACACACCAAGCACGTGGTGTGTTAATACAAATATCCATCTCACCTCACAGTTCCACTGCTGTCTTGTAATCCTTATAACTAGGAATTTATCAGATGATATTTAAAACACAGTATTTTGACTATGTAAAAGGTAACAGTTTATGACATTTTTATTGATTGGATAGTAAACAAAAGCATTTTAACTGTAGTTGTTACCAAAAGAAAAGTTGTTTTCCAACAGGTTTAAAATGAACTGCCTCTGCCAGCCCTGCCTGCTTGGGCACCCAGAAATACAGCCCAGGCTCTCTTGCTGCACTTGGTGCTCAGCAGGGGAAGCCCCCAGACAGATGCTGGGAAGAAATGAGAAATTTCCCTAATTACAACAAGCTGTATTAAAACAAAACATCTGCAAAAAAAAGTGATGTCCATGACAAATAGCTATGTGAGAACTATATAAACCCCTGGAAAATGTCTGGTGACCCATTGGCACAGTATTTTCCGTTTTTCTCAAGGGGAAAAGGAAAGTCTTATGTGAGCCAGGGAACTGCCAGAATTTTATACCCCCAGTAGCAACTTGTTAAACCATTTTAATCAGTGTTTCCCTCCTTGGATGACTTGGATTGTGTTTTAGCAGGGGAAACCTTTTTCCCAACCTGAGGCTGAAGCTCGTTTCTGACCTCCCACAAAGTTCAATGGGTGCATTGTCATCCCATCAATGGGGGACAGTTTTTGTGCAAGATTTACCTACAGCTCACAGCAGCTTTTCTATATGTGTGCATCTCCAGGCAGAGAGAGAACAGAAAGCCTTGTATTTGTGAACTCTTGCATATGATCCCATGCTTTTATAAGCAACTGAACTCTTTGTTTCTGTGCTGGGTATTTCTTCCTTATTTCCCCCCCCTTGCAGAGAGAACAGAAGGAGTCTATGCATCCATCTTTGTAAGTGAACAAGCTGAGATCACATCATCACAGGACTACAGAGTGCTTTATGACTACACAGCCCAGGTAAAAAAGGCTTCAAAATAAACACTCCAGAGAATCACATTTAAAATAATTGATGCTGATTGAAACATCCTGAAAGTATAAATTCTGTGAAGGAGATGTTACTGTCATCTCACAGCCAGGGACATGTCCTGCTCCAGTTTAGGTTCTCCACTGGAGCAGGAGTTCCTGAATCAAGGACATTCCTTCCTGTACTTCCATGGTGCAAGCTGCAGAATGACAGTGGATGTGGTTCCTCTGCCAGCTTAAAGAGAACAATTACATCCTGAACTGGGGTATTGAACTCTCCCTGACTCCAGTCCTAACTAGGCAGAATACCATTAGTAAAAGGTTGTGAATGGACTGGTTATAAATATTTGCTAATTCAAATGGACTCCAGAACCTGGACTCCAACCCCTCCTGTTTTACATGTCAGTTTAAAGGTTCCTTTTATTAGCTTTAGATCAGCAGAAGAAACAGCATCCAGGATGTTTTATGTCTCAATGCAGAGAGCCTCACACCAAAGGACCTGCCACCAACAGCCAACATTGAGGAAATGTGACAGTGACAAAATAGATAAATGCCAGATAAATAATGAAAACAGAGAGAGAAAAAGCTCAAAAGGAGCACTTTTCCTTAGGTACAGCAGTATTCCAGCACCTTTTTTTTTTTTTTTTTGCTTAATTTTAAACTTTCTTTTATTATTTACATGAAATTTCATGCAAGCACAGTTGAAAGCACCTCACTGTTAATGGAAGTTTCCCTAAGGACACTACTGGATCACCTCATTTCTCCAGGAGTCCCTTAAAACTGCCACACAGGGATATTCCCTGCTGAGAAAAGAGCCTGTTACTACCTTTAGTATATTGTACATTGAGGCCTCTCATTTTTTGAGTCCATTCTTACCAACTCAGGTGCATTAAATTCAGTTTTAGCTGACACCTCAAACATCTCTGGAAGCCTCCCTTTTGCTGTTTTCTATTTACTACACTGTGGGCAGCAAAGTGGTTTCCTATGGAAAATAGGACAGCACCACTGAACACTGATGGCTGCCTGGGAGCTCAGGGAGAGCTTATTTGCAACTACTGCATTTGTCAGGGGATGAAAGTCACTGCTGTCCCAGAGTCACTGTCCCCCACTGGTCACTGCTGTCCCCTGCTAAAAGAACTGAGACCTATTTCAGGCATGGATTAGCAGAGGCACTGTTATCCCCCTTAGGAATTAAGCTGTGCTCTATTTAGCAACACCTGCAGACTATGCAGGTCATGGTGAGCTGCTTTAGGAGAGTGGTGTTTAACCCTTTCTGGACTTCCCCAGTGATAAAACCATCAGGTTGTGCAGGAGGAGGCACCCTGGAGGCTGGGGAAATCTGAGCCAAAATGCTTAATCCCTCACTGTGTGGTGTCTCAGAACCAGGACTGTTGATGAAGAGCAGGATTAAAAAAAAAAACCCAGATACTTCTTGGGCCCCTGTGCTGTCAGGCTGTCCCATTTGTCTCCCTGTCTCCTTTCAGAACGTGGATGAGCTGGACATCAGTGAGGGGGACACCGTGGTTGTCATTGCGGAGAACGAGGACGGCTGGTGGACAGCAGAAAGGAACGGCCAGAGGGGCTTCGTGCCAGGCTCCTACCTTGAGAAGCTTTGATGAAAAGGAGCCCCAGTCCTCAGACTTTACAAATATTCTATTACTGAAAACAATCAGCACACAAGGTCTGCTTCAGCTGACCAAGAGCATCCCAATAATAATGTTTTCTACAACCACCAGTCAGGAAATAACCAACTGACCATGCTTTTCTCTCCCTTGCTCCTGCTTCATCCCATTGTTCTCCTGGCCTACACTCTCTGAAAAACCTCCTGAGAGATTAGGACTTGCATGTTTTGGCACTCAGCACACTGTGCTGCCAGCAGTGTTTCAAAGCTTGGTGATCCTGGGAGGAAAATCCTGCCCAGATCTCAGCCGTGCATAGGGAAAGCTCACAGAAGCAAGTGCAGTTTCTGCAGGCTGGAGAACTGTCCCCAGGCAGCCTGGGAGCCACCCTTATGGTCATGGCAACCATGTTCTCTGCCATGGAACCCCTTCTCCCCATGCACAGGCCATGCTGGCATTTTTGACAGAGGATGGTTTATCAGTCATGGATGAAAATACAAAAAACAGCAAATGCACCCAGAGAGGAGCACCTGAAGGACCAGGACACATCCCCAGTAGGAAAACTTGAGGCACTCCCCATCACAACCATCTCCTGCACAATGGAATCCATGCTAGCCATGGGCTCTGCTTTGCTCTGCTTTGTGGGACAGATGATGGGCCCAAGGCTTGCTTTGGCCTTGGCTGGAAGGTTTCCCTAACACCTCTCTGGGATTATGAAGTTTAAAAATCCAACAACACAAACAGCAGCTAAGCCAAGCCTCCAGCAGTGCTGCACTGCCCTGATTCCTCTCCTCTGACCCCAGAGAATTGCCAGTCACCTCCCCTGCAATGGCAGCAGGGCAGCCTCCCCTCCCTTCACTGCTCAGCCCCTCCTGCCCAGGCTGCCCTGGCTCCCTGTGCCGCCTCAGCCTCTGCACCTCTGTGACTGCACCACAGGGACACCCTGGGCCCTTTCCAGCCACCCCTAATGTGCTCATTCTGCAACAAAACCTCTTCAGAGGTGTTGCACTGTGCAGGTTCATTGTATTTCACAGATTTCAGCTCTATCAGTCTTTCTAGTTTAATATTTAAGAATGTTTCCAGCTGTTACTGTACTGTACAAGGATTGATGGATAGTTTCTGCCATTCTTCCCTTTTCAGTATTTCAAGATAGTTTAAAAATTTTAAACCCGGTGACTTAATTTGAATCAGAGCAAACTATTTCTGGGGGCAGAATGACCATTTGCCAAGGTTTCAGGCCTTAAAACTGGATCAAGACACTGAAAATTAATCCTATTGCTACCTGAAAGGCATGGAGGAGAGAGGGACTGTTAGCTCAGACACACAAAAAGGACAAGAGAAATCAGGACAAAAGGAAAAGGTGTAATGGTCACTGCAATCTCTTCTTAAATGAAACACAGTGAAGGTCAGAGGCACTTGCAGTATCTTATCTGAATTCTGCCTTCCAGGATGGAACAGAAGTTCCAGGCCTTTCCCTTTGGCTGCCAGCAGCGCTTTGCACAGGCCCTCGTCCTTCTCCCCAGCTCCCCCAGCACATCCACAGCAGGGCTGGAGGGCCCTGAGCCCCTGGCACCAGCACAGGGCTGGGATGGCACTGAAGGCAGCAGAGTGACAGCAGCACTGCCCAGGCTGAAGGGGAAGGAGAGGCCTCTGTGACACAGCTCAGGTGACACCAAGGACAGCACCAGTGGAGGCTGCCCAACAACCACAGCATCCCTTCCTAGCTACAGCAGGAGAGGAAACCAAAGGCACAAGAGATTTAATGTATTCACTTCTTGAACACTCAATCTTCCACAAAGAAGACTGTAATGAACCAATAAATAAATAAATTTAGATAGATATTTTGCAGATTATCTTAATTAAACAGAAAAAAACCCCCAAACCACTCAGATGCACCATCCCTACTGATGTGGGACACACAGATTTTCTAGGACTGCTCATTTCCCTGGGGGCCCAATTTCACACAAGGCACTGCAGGGCCTAGTCTGGACTGCCCTGAGACCCAACTGTGGATCATCTTTGCTTCCATGGACCTCATGGCCTGCATCACCAACAGACAGCTGGTACAATGGTGGCTGCTCTTTCTCTCCCATCAAATCATTCCATATTTTTGCTGTTAAAGTCAGGATACCAATTTCCTTTCTACCAATCTCTTCTTCTATCAAGTAACCACTATTGAATGGCAAGAGGCTATAGGTAGTTCAAAATCTCCCCAGTGTCACAGCATTTGGATTCCACATGGTAACTCCAGACTGTTCAGGAAATGAAAAAGCAGCAGCAGTGTTTTCTCATGAATCCTCTGCTTCACATTGTTTAGATATGGCTTGGAACTACTTATCAGCCAAATGCTTCAGTTAGCCCTATCTGCATGGCAGCACTTGTCACAAATAGAACAGAGATATCAAGGAATACCCACACCCTCTGAGAACAGCCACATTTTAGGTGTCATCCATCTACCCACCCCCATCAGTAGGAAAAGCAGGAAGGTCAGTTGTAGGTTACTGCCTTAATAACATTGCCCTTATTAACATTTCCTCTCCAGTTTGGTAACATTTGCGCAATAAAACTGGCACAATCAAGTTGTTATTCAATTTTCAGCTAAGGTGGGAAGCTGAAATGGGCCCTTTCCAGTGGCATTCTTATACTAAAGTCAAAATGTGTATTGTTTTCTTTTACCATTTATTACCAATTAAGGAGAAGAACAGGAAAACCTGTATGAAATAACATTTAACCAATGACAACCACACATAATCAGGAAATGTCTGCAAGTGTAGGGTGAGCTCCATCTCTGCACAGAACAGATTTCTGCATATTAAGAGCCCACAAGCCAGTAGTAACAACAAAGTAATATCAGACTAGAAACAGAGATCCAACAGACCCAGCTCTTGGACAACCAACACAGGCAGGCCTCCTGCCAAGCTCAGTGATCCACAGAGCCAAGCAGCTTCCAGCATTTCCAACAACCAGGCAGCTAAGAGGAAGAAATCAACCTCTTCCCAGGTGGGCATGTAGCAACAGCAGGAGCACAGTGACTGATCAAGGTTTGAAGTGTTTGCCACCTGCCCCAGGACCCTTGGCTTGAGCTCTGTAGTGTGAACAAGCCCAGCACACATCAGCCAGAGTGGTAACAGATCATGGGCATAAACAGTGGAAACTCTTACCTTGGCTTCCTTCCTGTCTCAAGAGCTGAACTCGTGGTCTGAGTCTCCTCTCCAGAGGTAATTTCTCCCAGTTGCAGCTCATCCCTCACTGATTACTGAGTGCAGCTGAAGTGGAAGCACATGGATCCAAGAGGAGATCATTTCAGCCAAGCACCAGGTGGTGGGTGTTTGACAGGAGCCTGGGTGGGCATTGAGGAACACCCAGCTCAGCTCTGGTGGGTAACTCACACACTCTGGGGTACCACAGACCCCTGGCAGCATCACTGTGCTGTGGCTCAACTGTGCAGCACAGGGGACTCTACATCAGGGCTATCCAAACACGGTATGAAAAGTCACTGCTCACCTCCAGTGTGGAGTGGGAACAGCTCTGCAAGGGACAGGACAAACTGTAGAGGCCTGAACTGCAGCCTGGACTGCTCAGCACCATCTCTTTCCCCTGGCTTTCTTGTTCTTCAGCAGAGCTGGGGCATTGGACACAAGAGCAGCCAGCAGCCACACAAATACCAGAACTTCCCATGTCCTTACACAGGAGCTACACTCAGAGCTAGTGAGCAAGACAGGAAACAAAGTTGTGATGCTGAGTCTTATCTGCCTTCTGGAAAATAAATGGCTGCTAAGGGACTACCAGGGCTGATGGGCTGGGTTTTGTAGGGAAAGAATGTTTGTATGGAGAATGAGATTCTGGAAGAGGAATTAGTGTCCTGCCTGTGATTATGATATTAACAAAATGCCAATGCTGCACTCACTTGAGAGAGCAAAGAACTACTCAAACTGTTAGCCATCATCTACTCTTTGTTAGCAATTACCTAAATTCAGCAGCCAGCTCACATTTTGCTCAGAGCCACAGTCATCTCCAGATTTGTGCACTCCTGGATCCCGCACAGTGCAAATCTGATCTGTTTCTGGAATAGCTGGATAATCATATTTCCATCAAATTAGCCAGTTCCACGTGCTATGGGGCTCAACTTGTCCTTCTACCAGCTGCTAAAGGACGGCTGACACCTGATCTGGGATAAAGCTGCAGGGGCACCATTAGGAGCACATTTGCAGCCTATCACTGCTGGGTGACATGAGGCTGCAGCCATTCTGTCCCACACACTAGCCCAAAAGGCACATTTACTGAGTTGGTTCTATTCTGACTGAAAACACAGACTGAATTTCACTTTCAGATAGGAAACTCTAACAGAAATCACTGTGAACTCCCAGCAAAATCGGCAGAAATCAGAGCTGACATCCCTGAAATTTCCAAGGAGAGAGTATCATCCAAAATCACCAGGCAACAGAACTCAGCTTGGAGCAGAGCTTCGAGTTTATAACCAGGGATTCCACATATCATCCTGAGGACCGAGGGTACAAAACCAGCTGGGGGCAGAGGTGAAGTGGGAACAGACATCCTAAGAGGATGTTTGAAAGCAGGAGGAATTTTACTTACCAGATCTAAAAGAGCCATTGTTAACCAGATTTGGAAGCTTAAACCAGCACTCCTATCCCAGTTTTGCTGCCCTTACCAGAATTCAATGGAACACCAAATCAGGGCAGACATAAAGAGAAGTAACCAGTGCGTTAATGGGTGCAACGCTGAATGAGCTACAGCTGTGAAAGTGGTGCTTTGAAATTCTCTTTACTGAAATGCAGGCATTTGCCTCTGCCTCAGGGTAAATGGACGCACAGCACCGCCCAAGACATTCCAGCCTGAACTTGAATGAAATTTCCTGCGTGTCGGATTACACACTTGGATTGTTCAAGCAGCCCAGGCTAAACTCTTGAATAAATCAGTGGCTTCGTGAAGCAAAGGTATCACTGGAGAAGTCGCACCTCACCCCTCAACTTCCCCCAATCATCGTGGGGAGCTTGTAATCCACTCTGACACTGAGCTGAAAATCTTCATGGCACACTCAGCATTTTGGTGATTGTTTAATCTCAGACCCAGCCTAAACAAGCGAGCATTGGGTGGTGGTCGGATCAATATTTGCAACGGAAAATCTCGTACAAAATGACAAATTTTATTGTGTACACAGTGCTCGTTTTGTAACAGGACTGGGTAACGCTCACACTCAGTGCAGGGAGCCTGTAGTGGGGTTCAGAGCATTCCCTTCCACTCTGCAAGGACACAAATGCTCAACAGCTGCATCCAAAGAAGGATTGTTCTGAATTTTTAAGCCGAGAACAGTCCGTGGAGGAACTTCTTGGGAAAGTGGTGAACTTTAACCTCGCCAGGATAAGAATGCTAACGTAAGTGTGAATGGGAAAGCTTTCAATGCACTGATAGACGTGAGAAGCGCTTTGTCTTTAGAGAAAGGCTGCACAGCCCTTCTTGTGACTGAGCCCCGGCTGAGGAGGGCAGACTTAAGCGACAGTGACTTTGTTCCGCTAAGTGGCAGCTAAAGGTTTCACTAGGTCACTGCTCAATTCAGCAGCCATGGGAGGATGCAAAACCAAAGAGGGAGAGAAAGCATCTGGAGAAATGCATCCTCCCTGCTCTGCAGGGTCCTGTGCCAGCTTTTATAACCACAGCACTTATCAGCACAAGTTCTAAATTTAACTTATGTTTCCTCAGTGTCTGTAATGTATCCTCAGTGCACCACTTTTCAATGCTGAAGGTGTTACTGTACAGGGGGGAACAAAGCTATCAGGATAAATGCTGGATTTAAGCTTTCAAAATGGATACTGCACTCGAAGGGCAAAAACACTTCACAGAGTGCAAGGCTACTGCACCAAGCACGCTTCCCAAGGATGGGGCATTCTCGGGGTGCTGGAAGCCCAAGGAGTGCTTAGTTCTGCAGTGTGTACTGGGAATTGAGTCCTGCCTGGTGCCTGTGAGGTGCTTGGTGAAGGCTGGCACAGGACTCAATGCCACTTTTGCAACAGGAGCTTTATCCCTCTCCTCCTCTCAGCTGAGAATGTACGAACACTACCCCTGCACACACTCATGTGTGGCAGACTTGTTCAATGCCAGACTCATTCAGGCAAGAGCAGAGCTTGCTGCTTTCCCTTGTCCAGCTGGGGGAAAAACTTCAGAGCTCCATTTCAGAAGTGGTTTTTTAGAGCAGACTGCTTGTGTATGTAAGGCATCCTAGATACTCTCAAACCCCACAACTCCAGTGGTTTGCCTCAGTGTTTTGTTTGCATGAGGGAAGTGCATTCCAGTTCTTCAGTCAGAGCCTGACCTAACCAAGGTCTGACAGAACAGCTATCCTGGAAAATGCCTAGATTATTCTCTGAAATGGGGCAGGAGTCCATTTGGTGAAAAGAGCTGGTAGCTGGAGCACCACACATCAAAGTGAAGGCAAAGCTGTCTATTTTCTGGAGTGCCAACAGGAATAACTCCATGGTCCCACACTGCTGTGGCTCATGTTACCCCAGGCAACCCAGTTTGCAGGCTTCCCTCTGGCAAAGAAAGGAGTTTCAACTCAAAAACTCTGACATAGCTTTAGCATTCAGGGTCAAGAGAAGCAGGTGAGAGAAAATATGTGGTTCAGTGCCTATCACCAGAAAGAAGTGCTTCTTTGCTTGCTCCAGAAGGATCACCAAGTCTCAAGTCCCCAGACAGGAGCTGTGATAGTCTCTCATTTTGTGCAGGTTTAAGTTCACATCCACACTTAATCTACAAACTCTGCCCTGCTTTTAAATGTTGAATAAACTTCGTGTTCATCTACAGTGTAACCCCACACAGAACAAATGAACTCCTGTCCTGGAGTGCAGACACTGAAAGAAGCAACATCTGTTGCCAGGCACAGATCCAGCAGGGATTACTGCAGCCACAGCAAGGACCAAATCAAAGGCATATGCCTGGACTAAATATGTATTGTGAGCACAAAACCTGCATTGTGAAGGCAACTGCCAGACTAAAGAAATAAAGGAGTGGGTGAACAAATCTAACATTTACCTCTGCCACGACATTTAACGTGTTCAGGATGCAGCACATGGCCATGGAGCAGCTGTGCTTCTCCAGCACCTCCTCCTCCACCTAGGAACAAGTGTCCTGCAATTTGGCATTATTTTACCTTGTGTTAAGGCATACAGAAGGAAACACAACTTGCTTCAGGACTATCTTGTAGGTTTTTGGCAGATAATCCTTTCATGGGGCAGTAGAAGGGCAAGGTTTACACCTACTGCTGGGTAGGGCACAGGCAAACTGTGACTGCCCCATCAAAATCACATCACACCCAAACTTTCAACAGATCAGCAGCAACATGATTCTGCTACCTGCCAATGAGTTTGCTCTCTCCTAATCAGTCCCAAACCTGAGACTGACAAATAGCAAGCCCAGTTATCACGACAGACATGAGAGATCCGTGCTGAAGCAGTCCAGGAACAGGAGACTGATCTGCAGGACAGTGGGGAACAGGCCAAGACTGCCAGCACCTTACCCTCCCACAGGCAGGCACAGCCTACAGCAACCACTTTACAGGCACTGCATCACATCAACAGCTTGGCAGAGGAGGCTTTGTGCTCACATCAGCTCAGATGTGGCACAGATGGAATTCTGCTCTGTGCCTTTTACAAAAGCCCAAGCTTACATCATGGTTTAAAAGAGGCTGCTCCCAAGAGAGCTTTCCAACTGCTCAGTGCAGCTCCAGGGGAACGGATCAGCTATGAGAGGCCCAAAGAAGTAAAACTGAGCTTGTTATGTGTAGCAAGGACAGCTGTCCCGGTCATAGGGGTGGCACCCAAGAGCAAAGACTGCAAGGGGCAGGGGAGAGGCTCAGGTGGCATTCTCCAAGCACTGCAGCCACCCCAGAGGGTGCTGCTGCTGCAGGACACAGCACACAGAACACCAAAGACCCACTGCACTTGCAGACTTGTGGTGCATTGCAGAGGGATTTGTCTCAGGCCCAAGATTAAGTCAGTTACAAGATTCACTAACTGTCCTCTGAAGGCCATCACTGATACTGTTATCACAAGTACTTATCTCAAATCTTATCTGAAACTGTAGCACTGAAGAATCTCATGAGCTGTCCTCTTTTGGCTATCAAGGCAGAAACCTCTTTTTTTGCTAACTTTGTTAAATTGAGCTTGTTAGAGCACCTCTCCTCTGTTTAATAAGGCAAATAGAGATGATCATGCCTTACTAAACCACAATCTGAGTGAGACCCTCCAATTCTCATGAGCCTCCTATTAGGGCGCTGAAAGGCAGTAAAGCACAGGACTTGCACTGCAATGTACTTAAGTCACTTTAACAGCAGTGAGAACAACAAAACCCAATTAAAAACACCCCTGAAGGCAATTCTAATTTCCTGTGTTAAACCCCAGTGGATCAGGCTGCAGGAAAGCTCCATGCCTGTGTGCTCCATGCAGCACACACAGATTCACTCAGTCTGAACCATTTCCTGTGCAGTCTGAGCCCTCTCAGACTCCTCAGCTACAAGAGGGCCAAGAAGAAATTCATACAGGAACTTAAAAGACCAGACAGAGGAATCAAGGAAAAAAAAGGAGCTGAAACTAAATCAGCCCTTGTCCCCTAAAATGCACTACCAGATAGGAATGTATGAATTAGGAAGGCCAAACTACAGCCACCCCAACACTCCTGCCTAATGCAAGCCAAAGTTGATTTATTTTGTTCAGTAAGGGAAGGCACAGACCTACACCACTTGTTCCCAGCTTCAGTGAACCACACAGAATGTGGTGTACTAGACCCTTGCAAGTCTGTGTTTGTTGGCTTTTTGGGGGGAGTGTGGGGATGTGTGAAGTTGGATTTTGTATTTTAGAAAACCCAAACACCACCAAAACTTCATTCACACATCCAAGACCTACTACAGACTGTGCAATTCAAAAAGGTCACTTGAATTGAAGGTTTCTAGAAAAAACTGATTCACAGCAGTTAAAAGTTGGGCTTTGTATAGAATATAAAAAGTTGTAAAATACTGAGTCGTTTTCACATTCCAGACAAATATTCTGCTTTTTAAAGAGGAAACAGACATCCTTCATTGACATGCAAGTACTGTCAAGTCATCTGCACTTCAAATCCATGTCTTCCAGCCAGATTAACAAGCACTGTTATTTCCCCCAAGCTATCCTCATTTCAAAGGGGCACATGCAGGCTCATGGCTGGAGTTTCTTCTGCCTTGCAGCTGCTAAGAGCTGACCACCTTTTTAAGCATCCCTAGCCTTATTCTGTGCAACACAGGTCTGTCATACAACCTCTCCACACTGGTTTTTACAAGCCAGGGTGATCTCAATCTTATTAGTTCCACATTTACAATCTGCAATACAATATGAAGATAATCAAATGCAGTGAGCAGGCTTGCTGCCACACCTGGGAAATGTGATGCCACAGTCAGGAGGTCTCTGGGTTGAGGCACATGCTGTACTAAGAATGAAAATCTAAGTCCCAAGGGAGTATCACTGAAACCCACCTTTAGAAGTTACCAGAATTCCACAGGTACACTTCTACAGCAGTGTAACAGCACTGAGAAAAATCCTCCAATAAACCACACTGGCCTCAGCAGTGTGCACACATTAGAATTTTCTTTTTCTGAGTGATGTTTCTTCAGTTACTTGAGATTATCTTGAGGTCAGTTCAGCTGAGCATGTCTGCTTTGTACATAAGCAACTGGTAAAAATTCTGAGCATTCCTGGCTTCTGCAAAGGAGGAAGAACCTGAAGACACTGAAAGTAGGGCAGTGACTAAGTATCTGAATAATGCAAGACACACTAAAACATAACTGACATACAGCAGTTACAGTAAAGCTGTTCATTACCCACTGTCTGGAGGCAACAGATTCTTCCTTAATTGTATGCACAAGATGTTAACTTTCCATCAAGTTCAGCAAAGTTTGTTGTTCTGTGTTTCACTGCTGTTGTTTCAAATAAAAAGAACAAACACAACACAATCAGGTTTCCAGCAAACCATAAATACAGATCTATTGAAGTGAAGCCACCCAAAACTGTTATTTTCACACAGTTTGTGTATCCAGCACACCCAGACTCCATTGGACCAAACACACTGGAATCTTAAACAAAAAACAAGACATGTTTATAGGGAGGATATACAGAGATTTATTTAATCAGGTTTATTATTTACAGTTGAGATCACTTTCACATACTACTTGGCTACTCTACATGGCTACATTGTTTCCAAACCAATTGAAGGTCTACAGTCTAACAGTTCACTCAACACATAAAACGCTCTTCATAGAAAAATGAAATATTTCATTATAGAACAGTAGTGCATACATTATACTCCTGAAAAGCCAGCTTGTATTTTAAACCACTAATGTTTGAAAGACTGGATCTCTGAAGGTCAAAATTGCAGTCACATAATCCTAAAATTGGTTAGTTTTTTTCCCTACAATTTCTTTATATATAAAGTATACTGGACTTAAGTGTTTTTCTCTTTTTTTAAAAGTGACACTGGTGAGGGGCAAGATTAAAACATTTTTTTCTTCTCAAATTAAATACAGCTGGCTTCCTTTGTACAACTTTGGCCAGAAAAGTTCCATGTAGTGAAGGTTTAAGACTTCCTCTATATATGCAAGAATCAGCCAGTTAATGCTTAGAGGTAATCTACCAAAGTAGGCACACATCCTTTGACTTTCATATCAACCAAATTACACTTAACTTGCAAATGGTTCTGAAATTAGAAAGTTTACTAGCATACTAAAACATTTAGATACATGAATAGCTGGCTAAAACAGTGAAAGTCACAGGTAATTCTATGGGTTGTGTAAAGCTGTTGTTGCCCATCACCAGTGCACAGTGCGGCTGCCCTCATGTTTGAAAGGTGTGCTTGGAATAAGCTGGGGCAAGAAAGCTATGGAAGAAAACCCGGCCCATTCACCCTCCAGGGAACAGGGGGAAGATTGAACTGCATGTTGGAATTCTCTTCTAGGCATAGGTTCCACCAGCAATGAGCAGCTCGTAGGCAGGATCCCGACTCCTCCTACATAGAACTATACAGGCACACAACATGCCCAGAAGCTGGGGAGAAAAAACAGAGAACAAGCTTGAGAACAAGGGAAATCTTCAAGACTCAGCCTCAGCACAGACTGCCAGCATGCTTCAAGACTGGAACCAACAAATGGCAACAAACCACCCTTCCTGAAAGAGCCTCCACTCCTGCTGGGAACTCCTAGAGCCACAAGCTTCAGCCTCATTTTCTTACAGGATTACCTTGGACATCTAAAACAAGACTTTTTTTTGTCAGCCACCTGCATTCTGCCTCAGTAATTCAGATTCAGATGGAAGAAACTCCTGATGTTTTTTAATGAAAGGTACAGATGTTTAGGTACCATATCTGGTATGGAAAACTCAAGTGCAACTCAAATGCATCAGCTTAACTGCTATGATGAGAATGGGCTTTAGAAAGAGATTTCATAGAACTATCTCTGTGAACATGACATACTAACTAGAAGGCTTAGATCTAAAGCAAATAATTCACTTTTAGTCATGTTAAAATTCACAGTACCACAACTGGGCTGGCATGCTTCCCATGATTTAAGGTATGATCACCCTATGTCCACTTACAAGATTTAAACCATGTGAATAATCAGGGATACAGGACATGGTATTTTAAAGAAGCTGTATGTTTACTTAAGGTAGAATAAGACTGTACCAACAAAAAAATAGCAGGTATAGTGTTGGTAATGTTCTCTGGTTTACAATAACTGGCAATAGCTTCTAGTAAAGTGTGAGATTGTATTGATTTGGTTGTATGCATTGAAGTTTATTCACAGATGCAAATACTTCAGGAGGCTCCTGTCCTATCTCTGGATTATAAAGCACCACTCTGAACACAACTTAAAAAAGAATCCACTCCAAAAAGACACCACAAAAAATCCCCTCAGACAGAAAGCAAACTAGAATTAAATGGGTGAACACACAAGTGCAGAATTTCCTCTCTGATACAGCAAAAGCCCAGTGAAAGTAGTACTGGGACAAAAGGAGAATTACTGACCTTTTAAAAATGCAGGCCAATGCAAACATCAGATGTGTAACATGTTTTAAAACTACATGATGGTACACACATTATAGTACTCCAGTCTGCTGACAGACTGAAAACAGAATGTTGAAGAATCCTAAATCTAAATATGCAGTGGTTAGGAAGAGGCATGATGAAATTCTAGTATGAGCTTTTAATTTCCTGGAAAGGAACAAGCTGTAAAGATCAATGCTCTTCCTTGTCTGCAGTGCATTATCTGCTCTGGATCTATAGCAGAAACCAGCTCAGGTTTAAAAAGCATTATGGAGAGTAACACAGTTTGGTACTTGAGCTGTTGTTAAAAACAGCACCTTTCTTCACTCAGGTGGTTCCAGCTCAAAGACTGACTCCTAAATATATTATCAAAGAATCATGGAATGGTTTGGGCTGGGACAGACCTTTAAGGGCCACCCAGTCAAGCCCTTCTGCAAGAAGCAGGGACATCATCAGGGTGCTCAGGTTCATAAACTTGTGTCAGAGCAAGAGGAACAAGTCACATGGGAGAATGACTGGTCACGGACACAGCCCCTCTCAGTGAGGAGGGAAGATCTACAATGAAACCCACTTCAGTTACACTTGTAAAATGGAGAGTTATGGGAGCTGCCAGCGGCTACAGAACTCTCAAGAAGGCTCACAGCCTGCAAGTACAAGAACTTCTCTGCTGTTCAAAGCCAGGATAAAATGAGAAGTGTGATGCAGAGCAACACCTCCCTCAGTCCTTTGCTAGAATTCATTCTAGCCATGTACATCAAGTGAATAAAAGTAGATCCAGCACATTTGCAGCTATTTGCACAAGGACAACCCTGTTCAATGACTCCCTCGAGATATTTAATTTATATACAGTTGTGTGAAAGCTCAAACATTCAGGTACTACAGTAAAACCCCATGCAATTAACTTCAGAGTTCCTATTTAAACCATTTCTATCCTTTAGAAGGTCTCTGAGCATATTCCTAGAATTCACTATAAACAAAGTGACTCATATCAGTGCACTCTACAGACATTATTTATTATGTCATTTAAAAAATCCTAGCACCTCTAAACATTTCAAGGCATTTGAGTCTGTTTCTTTGGTTGCTATTTAATATTGTGAACTGCTATTTTAGACATCTGTGTT
The DNA here is from genome assembly GCF_028769735.1 of Zonotrichia leucophrys gambelii. Classification (NCBI taxonomy): domain Eukaryota; kingdom Metazoa; phylum Chordata; class Aves; order Passeriformes; family Passerellidae; genus Zonotrichia; species Zonotrichia leucophrys. Next base: position 4,317,796 of record NC_088180.1, on the reverse strand, counting down.
GAGGAAGGATCCATCCATCCTCCTCTTCAACAGCATTCAGGGAAGTTTAAACACCTCCTGCATTCAGGAGGTTTGTTCAGTTTTTTTATTAATTTTGGCTTAAACTTCCCTGCTAGCAATAACTACATTCAATCTTTCCCCAAACTAATTTTGTACAAAACCTCCCTGGCTGTATATACAGGTGCCCTTTGTAAATGATCACCAGCCACAAAAGCTGTGTCTCCACTCCCTTCAGTTTGCCTCCTAGCTATTAATAGTTCTGTGCTGTCACTGTGGCTGGGACCAGGGAATTATTGCACACTGGAAGATCCCCATGGTAACTGAAACATGAACATACCAAAAATTGCTTCTATGCAGAAAAGACTAAGTTGTTAATAAATTTCAAGCCGTGCAAAAATACTCCTCTCAGTCTTTTAATTTTAAAGCAATTACTGAAGGTTAAATTTGTTGACTATAGGCTACCAGAGGTAATGAACTTTGAGCAGCCTCATTGCATAACAAAATAATCTGTTCAGAGGGGACTGTGCAGCCAGCACAGGGAAGGCAGCAAAATTCACAAATGTAAGAAAAACAATCATTCCTCTAAGTTCACAGGGTAAGACCCAAGTTGCAGCCATGTGCTGAAGTTTACATTCTATCTCCCTTTCACTTAGCCCACAGACCATCCTGCTGAGAAGTGAGCCAAGTACATACTTGAATTCTGTGTGGCAAAGACAAAGATGTCAGAGCTTATGTCTCAATTTCAGGAGATAAATAATAGAACATTTTGAACAGAAGGGTGCAAGCAGGCACTGCAAGCATGTCAAACTCTGGGCCAGGGCCAGAAAGGATTCTAACTGTGCTGTATTTTGGGGCAGGCCTGTTCATCAACCTGCAAACTCCAGAATTAATCATAATGCCTCCTCTTGGCATTCTCCTCAGCCAGTTTCATCAGATACACTTTTTTCCTGACATATAAAAATTTTGTCAGAGTAACTATGGCTGTGGTAGGACATTAATTTTCAGTACACAAATACATTTCATTGTTCAAGCAGATCAAGTATTGCTTTAACAACTCAAGGTTTAAGGAAGAAAATTAAAACTATACCTTCCCTTCAGGAGACTGAGCACAGATCTCACAAAATTTGAAGTTCCACAGCTGAAGCAGTCTGGGTCTGAACAGTTCAACATGACTCTATACAGTACTATGAGTACATCCTTGTAACACTGAGGCACAGAGGGAACCCTCTTTTCACAGACTCTTTGCAAAAGATTATTTACCTTCAAACATACAATCCAGCTCAAATGCTGCTTTTGAAAACAAAAGTGCTTACATTGTCAGACTTGACAGGTATGTTTTCTGAATTCAAATGCTATTAAGAGCACTAAAGTAACTTTGAAATTAGTTTTTAAGTCTCCTGGGATTCAGCACATGTACTACATTGCTCAGAGACCATAACATAGGCACAGACTGAAAATAATGTTATGAATGTACTAAGTGTGCCAGTTGATGAGCATTTAAAATTTCAATTTTACAAATATGTTTGGGAGACAATTTTAGTCTTTTTTCTTCCTTAAAATTTAATAAATACTAATATATACATTAGTTTATTTTCTCAGTTACCTTTTTATGACCAGGGTAAGTGTAACAAGGTTCATAGAAGAGTGTGCAGTTTAGAGCCTCTCTGTTCAAGACCAAAACCCAAGAAATCTTCAAGACACACAGCAAAGCTCAGTTGCACACGAGCAGAGCACACTATCAAAAACCTTGGTGTATCTCCTAGGTGGTCCTGACATTATTTATACACCATGAAGCATAGTTAAGATAATGTACCTCTAAAACAGCATGAAAAGTGAGCTGTTTAAAAGTTGGAAATTAAACACTATGCAAAATCCTCGAGTTTTAAATGCCAGAGAACATTTATGATACTTAATACCTAGATAATTAACTTTTCACAAAATAATTTACCATTTCCATCAGAGTGGATTACTGCATGTAACACTGACTGTTCAGCTCTAACAGAACATATCCCATAGCAGTGGGAAGTTCTGTATTAAAGGGTAATATCTGTATGTGCATACCTGTAGTTATCTGTACTGCAGTTTAGATCTAATCTGAAAGAAGTTAACAAATAAAGAACATTCTCTTACCTGAATAGCAGCAAATGCTAGTGCTGCCCAGATGACATACATCATGATCTCCTGAAGCTTCTTGACAACCAGAGCTTCACACCCCTGAAACAAGTAGGCTTCTTATGTATCAATCTGAGAACCATATTTAGACACACCAAAAACCCCCAAAAGCATCACATAGGGCAGAAAGAATGCTAATACTAAAAAAAGTAATTATATGAAAATTACTCACAGATGAAAAGAGGAGAGAGAGGATTAACTACATCTACTTTCTGTTAAAGCAATTACCCCCAAGATTTGATTTCTCCCAAAGAAAATGAATTGTGGCTGTGTTAGCCACCATTGTGGCTGCCTTACCTCTGAATAAAGGTCCATGGGGCGGGTCAAACTGCCAGTGCAATTGCTGAGGGCTGCTTTGCAACAGCTGAGGGGCACACTGTTGTTTTTAGTTTGTTTGAACCAGATAGTATTCTCCCAGTCTGAATAGTTATGGATCCCACAGCAGCGCAGCTGGAAAATCAGACAGGTAAAGCATTCAATTCTAACTGCAATACCAGGAGGAGAAGCATATCATGTTCCACTGCAGAAAAACACTTAAGTACTACATATTTGAATACAAGCACAGATTGAGATATAGCTAATGATGTAAAAATATATCTCCCTCACAGCAGTAATATTAATTTTAACAAAGCTGAACTATTTGTTGTCCATTCAGCAATTTCCTAGACTTGTCAGAGTGGAGGAAGGACATCTGCACAAGCAGCAGAGCAGCAGCATCTGTGTTTTGAGGGCAGGAAGGAGGGGAACACTGGCCTGTGTGTTGCTGTCTCACCTGCCTCTGTACATAGTCAATGGCACGGCTGGCGGCGTCGGGGTTGGTGCCGTTGTATCGGTTGTACACTTTCCGAATGCTGTGATCAACTTCATCCTCCACCTAGCAGGGGCAGGAAAGCAGCTGCATGAGCTCACCAGCACAGGTTAGGGAACATCATTTTGCTTCCAGCTACAGCATTTCAGGAAACCAAGGTAACTCCCATCATCTGAAATCAGCATAATTCCGTGGTACAGCTTCCTAAAGTTCCACCCTGACTTTTGCTAAGATGCTGCCAGCTTGCAGCTACAGGAGAAGGAAAACCCAGGCACAGCTACCTTCCAGATCTTAGGCAAAGTAGCTTTGCACTGTCTCTCAGAACAGGAACAGCCTTTCCTGTGACACCATGGAAGAGATTTCATGAAGTTAAGGGCTGTCCATAAGAACATGCACTCACCTCTCTACTTCAAGGTCCCAAACCAAAACCATTATCACCACCTGGGCTAACCCATTCCCCTTGGGACTATGAGGATATTGGGAGCAAAAGTTACCAAGTCATTCCACCCACTCTTTGGGCTGAAGCACAGGTAAATAAATGCTCAAAGATGCCTTCTGGCTGACCCTACAGTGACCAGGCTCTCTGTTCAGCCCCAGGCTCCAGGGCTTCCCAAGGAGCAGTAGATTGGGTATAGCAACATTTACTGCAATAGGTTTTAGACCGACTGTAACTGAGTCAAGATGCTGTCAGGTACATGTGTTTGATATAGATGCCACTCAAGAACCATCACTTGTCCCCCCTAAAGGCATGCTATGATGCCTGGTTTGGAGAAAATCTTACTAGAACCTTTAAAATACTATATATTACTGTAAAATATGACTTAAATAATACAAAGTTTAGCATAGATAAACATTTCTGCAATTTTAAGATTAGCTCTGATTTGATTTTTTCTATCACATTCGACAGGAATTATGTGCAAGGAATGCAATTTTAGGACTGAGCACTAAGCATGCATATTCTTCAGATTTGCAAGCTACAGTAGGAAGGTCTTGTCAACACATCATTCCTTTAAATACTTCAATGGAAGATTTTGATGCAGCAGTAGCACAAGCTGAATTCCAGCACCACCCCCTCCTCAAGAATGCTGCCTATTTCAAGATAGGTATGCAGAAAAGCCAATTTAGCCTGCACAGGCAACTCATTTCAGACCAGTTTAAAATCAATTGTTTGATGATTTAACTAATTTGCTTTACAACTCCAACTCATAACAAAACAGCTGTTCAACTTGTCATATACATTTTAAAATTATTGATTTCAGTGCTTGTTTATGCATAATTTGGCTTGCAGTTCATTCAGGGCAACATTATGCCAGAAAACCCTGCAAATTCCTTAAGATTCAAAGAGAAATCACGAGCTCTAGTTAACTGGCAGGTTTAGTGAACAATGAAGAGAGTGAACCCCTCCATCCAGAGGAAAAAAACCTGCAGGTCCTCAAGCAACCAAGCCTGTTTAATCCCTACTGGCACTTCCAAAAAGTCTGACTTTTCCAGCTAAGGACCAATGCTGGAAGGCTCTGCAGCAGCTCAGCCCATCTCAGCAGGGCCTGGGCACGTTTCACACAGTTCTGAAAGTCTGAACAGGATCAGCACACAGGTTTACAGAGGCATGCTGGAAAATTCAGCAATTTTAAGATCAATAACGGGATCTTAAGAGAGCACAGTGCCACTTCCTTGAGGCATTATGCCCAATGTAACAACTGCTACGACTTTAATCTTTCCTTTTGTTTGCAAGTTTGTAAGGTGAACACAAAGTACTTCTAACATGATTCAGGTGCCTTTAGAAAAACCAAAACAAGGCTCCCACAAATGTGTACACACCATCTCAGAAACAACAGACCAAAATTAACAAACCATAAAGCTGACTTATTTATCCTGGCAAAAATAATCAGAAGGCTAAGCACACTTCCCCTCCCAGCTCACTGGTAAGAAATTTATTTCTGTTGCACTTGAAACAGCAGTTTAAGATGCTAGATACTGTAGGGTACTAGAAAATTGCCATCGTTAGTAACAAAACCTGTCTGTCCTTTCCAAAGATTTACGGCTCAGTTTTCAAATACTGACTTCCACAAACAGCTTAACAGGCTGCCACCAAAACCAGACAACCTTCCCTCTTCTCCCAAGCTCTGGCCCTGCATTACCCACTGCAGTGAAAACTGCATGAGAGCAAACCAAAAAAAGAGAAGCAACAGGAACACAGCTGGGCAAGGCAGATCCCTGCATCTGCTGTGAATACTGCTCACTGAAAAACAGCAAGTCCCTTCAAGATGGGACCATGGAAGACAGTAAGGTGACTGCTAGTCCAGATCACATCCAGGGTAGTTCCTGCACATATTCAAGTATTTCTCTGCAAGTACTGAAACAGAAGGAAGCCACTAAGATCAATGTGTAAGAGCCCACTTCCTACTCCCCTGGAATTGTAGGGCTTTCCTCAGTGCCTTCTAAGGCCTACTTCCAGTATAAACTTAAGAATCCCCAGTGATCATCTCAGTTCACTGCCAAGATACCAGAACTCAAAAGCAAAGCATGAGGAAAACAGAAATATTCTGAGTTCCAGCATGGCCAGAAGAGCACTTCTGTTGAAGCAGCCTGTTCTAAGTGTCATGCACCAGGTCTGTAACACAAACACTTCGAGGTTGTGTGGTCACTGTTTACTCCGAGCAGCCCTCCCTGGGGCCCAAGCACAACCACCACTTTTACTTCCAAGCTGTTTCCCAATTTGTTCCAGGACAGCAGGAGAAAGCAAAGAGGAGAGAATGCTGAACCTGTGTTGTTCACAAAAGGCCAAAGAAAGAGAAATGGTAGTGTAGTTCAGCTTGCTGGTAAGATATCCCTGACTGTGCTACACTGCAAACATGCTTCATGTCACAGCTAAAATGCCTTCTCTGGTCTTTTTTTTTTCCTATCATACATTATGCTAGAAGAAGCACATCTCATTTCATTTTTCCTGGCCCTGTTTCTTAATTCCATAAACAAACAGTGGGGAAAGTTGTAATTTGTTTAGCTATAATCCCTGTCAACAACCTGAGTAATGCTAGGAAGTATACATTACCACATTCAATCTATTTCATTTTATTATTATGCAGCGTTAGTTTGCACACCAAAACACATGACAACACTGAAGTTGCTGCATATCAAAAAAATTTGCTCTATGTTCAAAAATTGCATAGCCCCACTCATTCAAAAAGTAAAAGCATAAACAAATTAGAAGACCATCTGGAAAACGTGAAGGTATAAATTACTATGACTCCCTTCTCCTGTTAATGATGTGTTCCAGGTAATTTTTTGCCTACAAGACATCTCTCTGCATTCATGTTCTAAATTTTAAGGTACTGGTATCACAAATTAATCCACTCAGATGTCTGATTTTAATCCCTTAAGCACCCATTAACAGTTCTACAGAATCAAACAGTAAAGATTACACTTCTGTATTATGGTCAGAATTCACAACATAACATTACTGAAGCTGTTCTTACCTTTGCTCTGTAAATGTATCCAAGAACCACGACCACAACTTCGGTGATAAAAACCAGGAGCAAGATGATCACAAACTGCAAAATACAATCAAAGGTGTTTGTGCAAATAGTTTCATTCATTTGCCTGATGAAAGGCTCCATGTAGATTTTTCTATTTAAAGTTATTTTTGCTGCAAGGTTTTGATTTAACAGCTAATTTAATGCAGGCACTTAAACTGACCAAATGAGCCCAGAATTCATTCAAGAAACTTTAGTGCTCACAGCTTCACCAAGCAATAAGAAGCTGCCCAGTCAGGCAAGTCCAGCTGTCATTAGTAGTGAAAATACCATACTGCAGGTCTTTAATCAAGTGGTTCTTTCCATTTTCTTTGTTAGATAAATAGGAATGTCTCATCAGAGAGGCTACCCAGGCAGTTACTTAGAGTGGTAGATGGACTAAGGGAATGTTTCTTCAGATTAAGCTCTGTACAACTGGAAAAGACAGCAAGCTATGCATTTGTCTTGCTGTATTTGAGCACTTTGAAAGAAGTCTACACAGCACTCAACAAAAGAAGCCCCAAACCCTCCTGTGGGGACAATTCAAATACAGCCTCTCCTCTTCCCTACCTAGTTTTCAAGCCAAAATTACAGTTGAAATACCTGGAAACACAGGGCATAAAATACTGCCAACCAAGTGTCCCAAGTAAACCATTAAGAAAATAATCAGGCCTTATGACAACCCTCAGTTACCCTGATGCAAGACACTTAAAGAAGGCTCCTGAATCACTTCTATCCCTCCAATTCAGCTTTTCAACCACAACAGATAAAAGTGAGATTTAAAAACTGTTATGACTTAATCATATGGTTTTACACTTTTTAATGAGATTACCACAGTTCTAAAAAAGGTAAAACTGAGACGCCTTCTGCTGCTACAACTGTTTCATTTAACACCTTTATTCAGAACAGAAAATTGAAATAAGACATTCCTAAAAAAATGAAGCAGATAACTTTTAAGGCCATAAAGTGAAAACTTCAAGTAATATTTTAGGAGTTTATTAAGAGAGAAGGCAGGCAAGTATACACTAAGGCTGTGCAGGAGCTGTGCACTCACCGTGGCCAGGCCGCAGCGGCTCTCTCGGATGGTGGCGCAGCAGCCGATCAGGCCGATGATGAACAGCAGCGTTCCCACAGCAATGATGATAACAGCTGGAATGAGTGTGTACACATCTTCAAAGAAGTGATCATAGTCATCATATGTGATGAACACATAGGCTCCAACGTAGCACAGGATGCCTGCTGCTGCCTAAACAGGCACAAAAACATGCTCAGTTCCTTGGAACACCAAGCCCTTCCTTCAGCAAGGTAATAATTATTTTAACAAACACAATAAAATAGTGTTCCTCAGAAATTTTGCCAGTTACAATCTATGACTTACTGTTACAATAAAATAGATGTACACATTGTGTACTAGGGAAAGATGAACTGCTAGAAACAGCAGCATTTCTGAAGGGCTCACAGAACTGGAAAGATCTGATTCCAACCAGAAGGCAGGCAGAAACAAATGCAAACCACCAACGACTAAAAGGCAGAAGCAACTACCTACAGAAATGTACCATAAACCTGCAAAATCAATGTTCTCAGGATTGTTGTACAAAATGGTCCTTTTTAAACAAACAAAAAGTACACTTAAAGTTACTGCAAAATAAGCCCTGTAGGATGAATCTCTAGCTATACACATTTAAACAGCTCTCACATGCATCTGCCATGACCTTGCCTCCCTTACAGTTACAAGGATCCCAACACATCAATGCCTTCCCTATCTTTAGGCTGAGCAGAGCTAGTGAGAGAGAACTGTTGCTTGAGGAGCCAACTAACACACATTTATTTTTAAATACAAGGCCCTTATCAGTTTGTGCTGTACAAATATCTTTCCTAACCACCCTCACACTTGCTGCAGAGCGAAATATCAATTTGCAGTGGTGGACAATATAATCTGAATGTTTCATGACAGGCTTTTCCAATGCCCCAGTAGAAGGCTGAGCTAGAACAATGCACCCAGCAGATGCAATGGCTCGGCTGTGAGCTGGGGAATTTCATTCTGCTGTGAAGGGGGCTGTCCCTGTTGCAAACCAATCCATGGCCTGGGCACCAGAGCTCTCTCAGCTGGCAGGTGACACAGTGCAGCTCCAGTCTGAGGGAGAACACTGCAGGCTGCCCCCAGCCAGTGCTCCACTCACTGCCTCACACCTACCCCCTCCCTGAATGGAGGGCAGGCACACACACAGCAGCTTCCAGGAGCTGTAATACTGCAAGGCTGGATTGTGCTGGGGTACAATCAGACTCACTCCATATTTCAGTCTAGGGGGACATCACTTAGCCCAGCTGCCTGCACAAAGCAGGCTCAACAATGAATTCAGACCAGGCTGCACAAGACTTTGTCACAAGTCTTGGAAGCCCTCCCTGGGAAGCCTGTTCAGTGTGGCACAGAACAAGACAAGCCCCAAGACAAAAGGCATCCAGGATCTGCCCTGTTTGCCACCACATACCAGATGTATTGCAACATTACTGCAACTCCTTTCTATAAAACAACAGCACACAACCACTACCAGAACATTACTTCATGTATGGAATATTCCCTGCAGCACTTTGCTACAGAAACACTATGTCAAAGAAAAAGATATTAAGAGCCAGCTCAAAAGTATCATCATCTGCATGGATCTGAGCAATACATTTGACCTCTCCACCTCTCTTTCTGCAGCAGAATTGTGTACTCTGCAGGAATCTTAAAGGCACCCAGGAGGCTCACATTCATCCAATAGAAGGTGCTATGTACATATAAGGAGAGAGAAAACTGAAAATTCAGTCACAAAGACCAAGAGCAAGACATCTTTTCCAGACAAGAGTGAACAAGCTATTGCAGAATCACCCCCTTGCACAGAAGATGCTGAAATGCTAATCCATCCGTACAAACCCTGCCACATGAGGTACAACATGGCAAAATGCAGACACACACTTTCTGTACACAAAGCAAAGATTCAAAGTGGTGTCACTGAACAATGGAATTACATTAACTGTTGCCTAGCAATGAAGCCTGTGAATGGCAGGCCAGTGATGTAATCCCCTATTTCTAAGAACTAAAATGCTTGATAGAAATATGGTATGTTACAAGGTAGTTGATGAAAACCCACAGCTGTGGATGGCATCAGGCAAAGAATATATACCACAAAGCTGAAATCAGAACCATTTGTTAACTCCTTTGTCCTTCTTTTGTTGGAATTTAATTGGCTTCCTCTTTGTTTAAGAAAAATCTGGATCATAAACTGCATAAGCACATGCATTTGAAGAATGCATGTATTTGAAGTAAAAGGAGATTAGCCTTAAAAAAAAATCAAATCTGTCTACAGGTGTTATCTTTCCTTCCCTACTTCAAGAAGCACATGCATTTTAACAAACATTGCTTTTGCAGCCTTTAGACAGATTAAAAGCTGCCTGCTTTGAATACTTCATTAAATCCCTTCCACACATGGTACAAGAATGAGTAATCATCCATGACAGCATTTAGATTTTACTTTTGAACAATGTCAAGGAACTGGTGTTTGTGAAACAGACACTGCCTCTGTGATGAAGTGACCACACTCCTCAGAGCTACTGCTGCTACCTCTTCAACAAGTAACCTGAGGGGGGGAAGGTCCTGAGAGCAGAGGTGCCTGCTGGAGCTTGCACAAGGTTTAAAAGCCATGAAGATCAGAACTCCTTCCCCATGTACCACAGCTGAACTGGTTTTGAACAGGTGCAGGACTTAGTCTGTCACAGAACAATGAAAACAGCAACACTACCAGGTTATTTACACATAAACAAGCTGGAGATGACCTCCCTTCCCTTTTCCTTTCACATCCAACCATGGCACTGTTTATTTCAGCCTGCTCTACCCCAGCACGGAGAGATCTCAAGTGCCTTAGCTGGGATGAGAAAAGTGCTTTTGAAGCAATCCTTTTTGCTCACCTTTTGATGGATTTCTCCTACTACCTCTGGCTTGCATCACTGCAGTGTGCATGTCAGCAGTGTGCAAGAGGAGCGACACCAAGGCAGTTGGAGCTGCTGAGCCCTGAGGAGGGAGGGAGCTCCAACAGGAGGTCTGAGCACACACTACAGTGTCAGCCACTGATATAAATAACCAACACTGGGACAGAGAAGACAGTTCTAACCACACAAAGTGTGCAGTTTATGTTGACCAGGGCTGCACCAGTTAAATGCACATTTATTACCTGTGTCAAACCAAGTACAAAGTTGAATACATGTGTTTTTTAAAGAAAAAAAAACAACCCCAAACCAACTGACTGTCCCCACCTAAAACCAAACAAGCCACCTCAAACCACTCAAAACAGTACCATGTGCTGAAGCCATCCATCTCAAAATAGGAATCACCTAAGGAACTCAAAGTCTATATAGACACAAGGATAACTTTAAAAAAAAAAATCAAATAACCTAGATCTCAATGCTTACCATCCTGCAGAGTAAATAGAAAATCTGCAAAGTCCAACCTTGCTCAAGTCAAAGACAAATTAATATAAAGCTACTGTGTTTGCAATCATGTACTTCCTATCACTAAATGGAAGCCAAATATATGAACTGCACACAGTTCAAACAAGTCTTTGATAAACAGGGCTTGAAGGAAGAATTCTCCAACTTAATCTGCTCAATGCTCTGAATAGATGGCAGCAGTTGCTGAATGTGTGCCAGGTAACATGCACGCTCCAGGGACAGGACTGGTTATTCAGCATTCACACATCCTTTTACAGTTGTCTGCATCTAACTCATGGTTCTCAGCCTAAAGCAGCACAGCCTTATTTTGGGATGAATTAACCTTTAAAAACACTGATATAAAAGTACAGTCAATGAACACAGCTCATTGCAAAAGAAGTTGTTTCACAGACACACAGACCTCTCACAGTTCAGAAAAGGATAGGTTTTACTGCTTTGCCTGGAACCTCTATGGAGTTATTAAAAGCTCAACAATTATGCACAGAACTGGAGGGAAAACTGGAAGATCCTAGGACACAATGATAAGCATCACTCAACACATTCTGGGAAAGCTCAGTTAAAAATGGAGGTTCTGTGAGCAGTCTTTGTGCTGCTGTGACACAGCCTCTTAAGCTCATGGCCACTTCTCAAAGTCAACTTTCACCTCCCACCAGCCCTGAGGCGAACAGGGCTGTGTACACTGGCCAGCTGCACCTTGAAACAGTCTCAGGGGTTTAGTTTGTTTTCCAAGCAGGCTGCAAACACACACCAAGAACTGTTTTCATGTTTTCAGTAATGCTCACACAGTGCAGCAGTTTGAAAGCCAAAACTGTGGCTACCTAGGATAATGAGTGTAAGATATTTAAACTTGTTCCACTGATCATTTATTTATCAACCATGGACACTGCAGCTTCATTTACACCAAATTCTTCCTTACACTACCCTAATAATGTTACTGCCAAAGAGATCTGATCAACACTACTTACATGTTCATACTTTTACTTTTCACCTTGCTATGGCATTTTCTTCACTTTGGGACCCTAACAGAACACACAGCAGAAGTTCTGCATTTCTTTTGTGGTACTGTTTGAATTAACTCGGCCAAAGAATGGTATTTGTCCCTTCAGAGTATATGTTTTATCCACTGTTTTAAGGAAAACACGCTCTCTGAGCAAGAAAATGAAGGTAGCAGCAAAGTAATGTATCTTGGGAGAAAACACACCTGATATTCAAGGTGTGAATGCTCCTCTTAGGCAAGAAGAGTATTTCACATTTCTTATAAAGGTGCCCTTCCTACTGCTGCCAGCTTTGCCACTGCTGACTGGTGAATGTTGATAGCAACACAGACACCACTCCAAACCAATTATTCATTTCACTATGGAAATATCTTTCAAGCATGGGATTGTTAACTGCACCCATTGATATATTCTGACAGACCATCTGCATCATCTTTGATAAAAAGAACCTAAGGATAAAGTGAGAAAAAAGCTTTCTATACTAACAAACCCTCAGCTTTTCTGCCTGGATCCTGTCCTAGGACAATTTTCCCAACAAGTCTATTGCTTTCCTCATGTTAAATGTGAGCGTGTCTTTGTTCTCACTGCCTTTCTAACACGTTTTGTAAAAAAACAAAGCACATGTCAACTCCAGGAGAGATTTTTGGGAGTTTACAGTTATATCAGTTCCATCCTTTCTAATCCTTGCTTTTGTCTATGCACACCAGCTCCTGAACATTTCCTACCCACAAGCAGAACGCTGGTATTGTGGTCTGTCTCCAGATTTTTGGGCTTCTTAAAACAGTACCTAAATAAGTGAGGTTTTTCCACATTTCTCCGTTATTTGACTTCTAGGGTATTTCAGACATTTTTTGGTTCTTTCCAACACTAGAGTACTCATAGCCTGATTACTGTCATAAAAAGAAGGGGATGACAAAAATTTTTAAGTCTTCCTTTTAGCTTTCTGTTCTTCAAAATTTATTTCCTTAACCTCAGAGGCCCAACAGGATCTCTCTGGGGTTTATTTCTCTCATAGTCCTTTCAGCACTTCACTGCTGTGTATCTCTCTCCACTCCCCTCCCAAACAAACCCACACCCATACTTGATATTTCCTCTGGTTCCTGAAATTGATGCATAACCAGTTTAGAACCCAATGGTTTCCTGACACTCTTATCTTTGGTCTCAACAGTAGGAATTTAACTTGAACACTGAGCTCTGTCTTACAAAGACAGAGAAGAAAGACAGCAATTCCATTCAGCTCTGTAACAGTTAAAGCTACCTTAAAGGCTTAGGAAACAAGCAAGCCCTGTAAAATCCAAGCAAGCCAGACTGCTCTGTCTGTGCTAGCCACGCTCAGTTCTGCAGCTCCTGAACACCTCACATTCCAAAGCTTTTCAGGCTAAAGCAGAAGGCTGAGCTAGGCTGCTTCTGCATTCAGCATTCCATATTCCAAGTGCAAGATGTGGAGCATCTGAGTATTCCACCTCTAGAAGCCAGGCTAACAACACAGCCATTCTTTTACACCTATTCAGTCACCAGGCTGTAACCTGAGCTGGTGCTCGACTGTTCCCAGGTTCCTTGCTCTGCAGGAGAACAATGATGAGCACTCTGTGCGTCAAAGTTCAGGTAAAGTGATATTTCAGTTTCCCTGTATTATTCAGAGGTATCACATTTAGCTTTGCAACTTGGTTTTGTTAGGTATTAGACCTTTTCAGCTCAAGTCCAGATGCCAAAAATCCTGAAAAATCCCAGGCAAAGACCTGAAACCCATCCTGTAAGGAAACATGAATGACACTACCATGTGGCTTAAAAGCAAATCAAAGTATTTAATACTAAAATTCAGGACCTGGCCCATGTTTGCTATCTGAAAATTCATATTCAAATATGGTAAGAAAAATTACTCAGAGGGCACAACACTCGAGAGTTTTCAATATTTAATTTTTAATTAAAAGAACTGATTTTTTTAATGCACAGGATTCCAAACCATTATACAATCCTGAAGAATACACTCTCTTCATACTACCATAGTGGCAGAAGCAGAAGATGTTACATTTTTACATCCAGAAGCAACTGGATGTAAACTGTCTTTTCAAAACAAAAGGGCTTTGGACAAGTTATCCCTGTGAAGTTACCTTCTGGATTATCCATCAATTACAGTCTTTGATCACCAAAGAACTCTCAAGAAATTTGTTTTGAAGTCCAGAACAGTTTCTATTTCCAAGCTCAAAACAAGCTGGAGAAATTACTGGGCTTATTGCTATGTGTAAGAAAGTGAACTTTAATCTTCCTTTCTACTACTAAATCTGAATGAATTTTCCCATAGCTTCATTTTATTATTTTTTTCCTACCAGAAATCCCCAAACACATTACATACTCATTGCCTGCTGCAGTTCCTCTACGAAAATCCTCCATTTCCCCATCCTTTGGGCACTGCATTGTGGTGAGCACAGATCTACAAAGTATTTGTGCTCTACAATCCCTCTAAACAATCATACCAAGAATGTTTTATACCAGCTTAGTCAAATGAACTGTTAAAGTAATGATTTCAAGCCAGCTAAATACTACAAGAACTTAAACAGTCTGCAACTACTGAGTTGCAAGTATTGTAGGAGCAGAGCTCACTCCTTTTCTCAAGGAGAAGGACTCAGAGGTGAGAGATAAAAACCCCAGCAAGCACAGGATATCTGGAACTGTTTTAGCAGAGCAGGCTGTCAAAGCACATACATTCCTTGGGAATATAAAATAGATTCCCTTTTCTGAAGCAAGACCACATGGAACTCTGAATATTTTATCATTCTTTCCTAGGAACTAAACTAAGACTGAAAACATTTCCTTAGTATTTTTGTCTTCATCTCCTCTTCACACTGGTTTCAACTGAATTATGCAAGTCACACCATGAAGTCTTAAATTAAGGGCACAAAAATAAACACATCTGACAGCAGTCTTTAGGTATTTGTTCCAGGTAAATATTTCTTTCTCTTTCAAAATTATGCAGACCTTAGGAGGTGTCCTGAAGAACATGCTCTTCTCAAATACCTTACTATAATTTTTTTGCAATTAGTTATTATCTACATTTCATCAAGGTAACAAAAAAATCTTGCTGATTAGGAAGATATATGCACTAGAAGTTAGATTACTTCTGAGCTGCATAGTCTTTCACATCACAATGAATTCCTATGCAATGGCCTTCCTTAAAGGGCTCAGCATCCCCTAAATGAAGTCACCAGCATCCCCTAAATGCAGTCAGCAGCTGAACAAATAAATCTTGGGCAAACTTAAGGCAAAGGTCAGCTGAAGAACTGGCTTTCCTTTGCCATTAATCACATCTACCCAAAATTTAACTCACAGAAATGAGACACTAAGAAACTACTAATCAGATCAGTACTCCCTGGTCTAAGGAGGGCCACTTTTAACTGATCCTTCACATCCATGCATTTCTTGGTCAAGTATTTTGGACCTTCTACACTCTTTGACAATCACCCAAACTCAAGCATGTGTTCCACACAAAATTTACACTGTGCTACTCTTTATGACTACAGTCATGATGCTGTTTTCTTACAGAACTGTATTTAAAGGCACCATGGGCACCTACAGGAGATGCACTCAATGCTCAACACTCCTGCAAATACAACTCAAAACACCACACCAAAAATGTGGAAAGGTGAGTAAGGTCCACTCAGCTTTCTGCCTGATAAACTGGTACCTGAACTGCTTTTAGACAGCTTCCACAGCCTATCTTCATTAAGAAATAAAAATCCTGCAGTATTACCAACATGTAGGAAAGTACAGTTAATCTAAGAATTTTACACAGTAGAAAGATGCTTCACAAGACAATAAATGACTTTTTATAGTGTCAACGAAAATTTAACAAGTAGCACAAGACTCTTCAAAGTGAGATGAACTTGGAGAATTGCAATCAGTAGGTGGCAAGTGGCTGTCACCTGTCGGCAAGGTCTGATCTGCCACTTTCAGACTTGAAAGAAATTTGTAAAAGTTAGAACCAAGACTTCAAAGTATAACAAGCATATCTCTATTTCTTCACAGCACTGATAATTTTCTAAACATCTCAGTCGTAAGACAGATATCAAATCTCTCTGAACATTCACATCCTCCCACAAGTAAGAGGCCCACGGGGTGAGGGGGGAAGTTATAACCCACTGTGTAGTCACAACTTGCTGCTCCTACAGGTGACCATGAAGATGCTGATAGCACACAAGACTGATATATGAAACTTTAAAGACAGAGAGTAAATTTACAAAAGCAGCTAAAGGAGATTTCATAGTTACTTGACCAATTCTAGGCATTTGTCTACTGCCAAGTCTCGGGAAATCCCAATAATCTAATTATCAACATTGGAACTACAGCACAACAAGCACAAGGTTTCTGTAACAGCACAGCAGCACTTACACTGCCAACCAGAAGAGCACCAAATGTTGACATACACAGCTCAGTCAACAACTGAGCTATTGACTCTACCTTGTGAAAGAAAGGAACACCACTGCTTTCTGTAACTCACTTTCAGACAGCCTGCCTTTCTACATGCAGCTGATGAGCTGCAAGGTTGTTCCAACACAAGCAACCCAGCCACTGATGTGCCAAAAAGCTATCAGCACTTGCTGACTTCGTAGGCTGGAGGTGGTTTACAGAACACAAGATTGATGACATTTTAATTTGACGTGAAGCACATCTTATCTAAATACACTCTGCTCATTTTAAATTAAGTCAAGTTTGTCTCAAAAGTAACCAAAAATTGTAAAGCACGAAGTTCAGCATTACAATAAAATACCTTTGATCCCACCACTGTATGAGATGAGTAACTGCAAACTCCAACATGCAGCCAAATCACTAAATGCATCAGACAACGAACAATACCTATCACTAAGCTTCTGGAGCAGAGGAGAAACTGCACACGGAACTTGTGCTCATTTACTCCAAACAGAGCCTTATTTATATCAACAACTACAGAAAAACCTGCTTCAAGGTGCCATCGAGAAGGCAACCCACAAAAACTGTGTCCAGTCAAAAACTTTTAAGTACGACGTAGGAGTCGTCAAAGAGCTTTTAAAATGTCACTCGCAAGAATGCATGTAACAAAAAGCCACACCCAACAACGCAGATTCCAACCTTACTGCTGCACCAAGAGATTGATGTCACTACTTGAAAGATAAAGAGTGGAGCCTGAGCACCTCAGCCAGAATTACAAACTTCTAATCTGCACCACTTATGGCCAAATATGCCTCACCTTCCCTGCTCCTCTCCCAGAAGAGCTGTATAGGCAAACGCCGGTAAGAATGCACAGACATGCACTTTCCTTGACCATGAATCATTTCCAGGCACCCTTAAGGAGCATTCCTTTGTAAACATTCAGACAAGAACAGTCATCCTGTAACGCTAGTAAGATATTCCATGACTTTCAATAGTAAATGAAGCAGCTATATATAGCTACACTTCTATGGTCCAACAGCTTGTTACCCACTATTACGTTTTGGAAGATGTAATCCCGAACAGTTGGGACAACAGATATTCTGTTCCTGGAGCTGGGATTAGAGCAGGAAAATATGCAGTACCTAAATGCACAAAGGGAATTCTTCAAAAACTACAAACTGTTCTTAATTATGATTTGAGAGTTAATCTGACAAGCCAATTATTACAGTGAATACAATGCCAAGCTAGAGCTTGTTTGTCCATCCTGAAAAAGGTCATTTACAGCAACCTACTGTCCCTCTTTTGTAACCTTTTGTCTTACTGTCACTGTAGCCGTGGGAAGTTTCAGTGATGCCTACACACTACAAAGCTAGAGGAATACGTGAAGTATAAATAGATAAAGAGCTAATTTTGTGTTACAGCCTCAGAGACATCGGTGCCCACACTGAGCGCTCGGATGTCCCGCCGCGGACAGCCCAACCCGAGATGGCCAAAAGAGCGCTACAAAAACCAAACTGGCTACACAAATTAAACTGCCAGAGACCTGAGAAGCTCAATAATGCAAGAGAGAAATGCTGTACGCGCTTACACAACAGCCTCTACCCCAGGATCCCTAATGCTCGTTAAACCTTCAAGGCCAGGTTCAGCTCCCCCAGCCTGGAACTCGGCAGGACTGTGAGGGAAGGGCAGCGCCCAGTCCCGAACGCCCTCAGCCCGCGAAGGGGCTCGGAACGCCCGTTAAACATAAGGAGTTTAAATACGAACGAGCCCGTGCGGGCCGGTGCGGGGGAGGGAATGAGGGCTCCCGGCTCCCGAGCGAGGCCCGCAGCGCTCTCGGGGCCAGGCTCCGACCCGCAACCCCGGAGCCGCCGTCTCTGGCGAGGCACGGCCGGACTCACCCAGAAGATGAGGTTGAGGAAGACGAGGACGGTCTTGGAGGAGGTGATGCCGCACTGCCCCATGGCGCCGCAGAGCCCCGGCCCGGCCCGGCCCCGCTCCCCTCAGCGCCGCCGCACGTGACCGCCCGGCCGCGCGGGCAGCCTAAGATGGCGGCCGCTCGCGTCACGTGGCGCCAGGGGGCGGGGGCACCTAAGATGGCGAACCGCTCCCCCTTAAAGCGGTCCCGCCCTCCGGAGCCAGCGCCTGGGCAGCTCTGATAGCGCCTTGTTGTGAGGGCGACGTCAGTGCTGTCCTCCGGCCTCGGAACCCAGGCAGCAGAGTGTAACAAACACAGCCTCTGCTTCTCGTTCGGCCCCTGAAGCGATAATTTTCCGACTACCTTACGGTGCTAAAGGAGGTGGTAAAGAACTCTGAACATTCACATCCTCCCTCAAAAAGCAGCTCCGTAAAACCGGTGACATCCTCTGGAGACCTTTGGCTCCTGAGGGAAATAAGATGCTTGACTAGGCAAATATTCAAGCAGCAATCAATTTATTAATTAACATGGTAAAGTACGAGCAATACAGCACTGAGTACAGTGGGGGAAGTTTTCACTCCAACTGCACACCGATAGTTGAGGGTTACAGGTATTTATAGGGGTACTCATAAGCTTTCTCAGCAGTTTCTATTCCGAATTTTTATGTCACAATTCTATACACTATTGTGATTTTAGTTTTTCTAAGGATGTATCCCAAAAGGAGTATCCCCAAATGGTGGTGGTCTAGTTTCCAAAACAAGAAAGACGAATCCCATCTGGTGAAGTCCAGCTCCCCAGATATGGGTCCACCTTTTAATTGCTAGGACTATAAATCTCATAACAGTGATGTCCAGTTTCCCTTGGTCGAAACTATAAATCCTTGAGTTGATGTTCCTCTTGATTTCTCAAGCTGCTTTTCTCTGTTTTGTTAAGGTGTGAGATAAGCATGTTTCCCAAATATATATTCCAAAGCTATAGTTTCAAGGATACAAGCAATATTCTAAAATTATACCCATGGTCGGTCTCCACACATATGGCAATCACAAATACCCACATTGCCTGTGTGTACCTGACAAGAACACAGCGTTGTATCTCACAATGCCCGATGGCCGCCTGAGGGGAGGTTTGATGGCTGCCTGTGCCCTCAGGGGCCTTGAGGGCAGCAGAGCTGGGTGGCCTTTTACAACCTGGACATTCATCTAGTGTGGAGAAGGAATGCTCTCAGTAAAGTAAAAAACTGTGGCTCAGAACCTCACAAACTGCCAGGAAAATGTAGGCGTGGGTAATTGTTGGGTGCTTTGGACACATCCAAAGAGGGCGGCGTTTTCCAGTGAAGAGCAAAGGAGAAGTAAGTTAAGAAATTAAAGTGCATGTGTGAAAACCGCCAATTACTTATTTTTAAAATTTTAAAAGTTTAATAGTAATAAAATGGTTATAAAAATAGCAATACAATTAGAGTAATAATAATTTGGACAAATTGAATTAGGACAATATGAGATAATAGAGACGAAGAGTTACGGACATCCTTAAGCCCGAAAAAGGACACACATTAACAGGATTAGCCCTTAAAAACAACAGCCTGTTGCATATTCATACACTTCATACATGATACATAAATTCCATTCAAACACAGGATTCTGTCTGGTCATCAACTTCTTCCTCTGAATCCTAGCAGCGCCTTTGAGGTGGGAAGAAGTTAGTTTCTTCTGATAAGAGGGCAATAAATTATTTTTCTCTGAAAGGTTTAGGTGTCCTGTGACTGCTATCTTGCTGCAAGTCCCTTCTTTAAAAAAAAAAGAAATCCTACATAGCACAGTTTCTATTTTAACATTTTTATAACCTAAAACTGTATTTAACACACCACTTAAGAGAATTAATACAGCATTACTTTCTAACACAACCCATATAATATTCATTTTAATATTTGTGAAAAGCCAATCATAAAATACGCATTTTTCACAGTAAAGGACTCTGAACGTTCACATCCTCCCTCAGAAAGCTGCACAGTAACACCGGTGACATCCTGTGGAGACCTTCGGCTCCTGAGGGAGATGAGAGGCCCGATGGCCGCCTGAGGGGAGGTTTGATGGCCGCCTGTGCCCTCAGGGGCCGTGAGGGCTGTGAGGGCAGATGGGGAGGGCAGGTGTTCCATGAGGACGACACGCAGCATTTTGCAACCTGGACGTTTGTCTAGTGTGGAGAAGGAATGCTCCCAGTAAAGTAAAACACTGTGGCTCAGAACCTCACAAACTGCAGGGAAATGCAGGTGGTGGTAACTGTTGGGTGCTTTGGACGCATCCAAAGAGGGTGGCGTTTTCCAGCAAAGAGCAAAGGAAAAGTAAGTTAAGAAATTAAAGAAGTGCATGGTTTCTAGAAGTGGTAACACCAATCCAGGATTTGCTGCCCAATTTATACATGAAGTTTATTTTAGCATGGTCAAGATCCAGCCCTTCATTTTAAGGGCCTTTTTTTTCTGCCTCACTAATCAAACCAAACCCTTCCTCGCCTCTTCCTTCATGCACCAGGATATCTTCCTTCTTCATCTTCCTCTTTCTTTCTCCTTTCTAATTCCCTGCTTTTCCTAGAAATGCCTATCATTCCTGGGCTGCTCCCCCTTGTTTGGTGAGCTTGTTCTTGCTCCTTTCTGCAGATTTACTTCTCAGGTGGAAACAAGACTACCCATGTTATTGAAGGCCTTAACATTTTAGCAATTGGTCTTGTAAAGGCAAGTAACAGCCAGTTATATTGCACTGTTCTGTTTCCATGGTAGCAAAGTTAGTTCTTTTTCCTCCTACAGTTTGGGAAGTTTTATCCAGACCCAGTTCTGGATACCATGGAGATACTAAGTCTTTTTTCAGCTTTCATTTCAAGTCCTTATATGTTCATGGATGAAACTTCCCAATCTTGCAAGTGTTATCAGACCATTTTCTGACACTAAGAATTAATTTATATACCCAGAAGATATGCTAAAGTTGGTTGCACAATTAATGAGGTTTTACACTGAATTTATGGCTTTTAGAGTGTGATTGTCTTCTAAATTCTGCTTTTTATGTGCTGTTTATACATGCTTTATATTACAATCCTGTGACATATGGTATTTTTAAAAGCCTACATAGACGATACTATCAAAAAAGCCATTAAAAGATGATAGAATGAAAGCCTTTTAAAGAGGGACTTGATAGGGAGAGGATCAATGATATTTAAACACTCACAGAAAGATTGTAGTACAATGCTGTTATACAATTTCAACGTTGAAATTAACAGTCTTATCTGATTTTCTGTATTAATTCCCTCTGCCTTCACAGGTAGAGCAAGATAGATAGATAGATAGATAGATAGATAGATAGATAGATAGATAGATAGATCTCACATAAATTTTTATAAATCCGTAGGAACTGGTGTTCAATAGAGACTCTTGAGGTTCTTATTTTGTATTTGACATTGAGAGCTGGCAAGGCAGGGCCAGGATTTCGTGCCTGGAGGGGAGCCAAGGGGCTGTGGTGGGGCTGCAGGTTCTGCACCCAGGGAGCACCAGGGACTCGTGGGGAGAGACGAGGAGTGGGGAGACTGCAGTGCCTTGAGCTGGCACAGGTTTTTTGTGTGGGCTGGGCTCACACTGCCTGAAGGATAAATGCCAAGTGTTCCTCTAAGCATGGCTCCTGAAAAACACATCAACACAACAGTGCCTGGCACTCTGCTTTGCAGTGCTGCCTTGCTGCTCTCATGCACCCCACCCTGGGGTCTTTGCAGGCTCCTGTGCAGGGAAATGCTCTTGGTTCTTTGGAGAACACATGCAAAACTTTTGGGTATTGTCAGTCTGAGACTTCAAATCCACGGGCTCTGTCTGGGATAAGGTGTGGGGCCCGTGCTGGCATCTCGTGCCAAGGGTGGCACACCAGCCAAGTGACATTTAGGGGGAAAATGGGGTGAATAGTAAGATGCCACCATAAATTGCCCCTCCTCCATACATGGGAGTGTAGGCAGGGAATTCCAGCTCTCTGCAGAGAGGAGGAAGGGTGGATGGCTTGCTGAAGTGAGGTGGGGCAAGGCAATTCCCAGGAGAGCAGGCAGCAAGGCTTGCTGGAAAGCAGGTTGGAACAAGCGCTGTGAGCACTGGCTGCTGTGTCAGTATCTGGCTTAACCGAGTTGGATTGAACTGTCTCCAGCACAGCTTTGCTGCTTAGATCTCCACCTTTCTTATGTGGACAGGTAGCTTGACTGCCAAGATATGCTTTTGCTTTTAATACAGTTTAAACCTCTTTAAAATTCCTCAGAGAATGTTTATTCAGCATTCCACCACTTGTGACTGTCATCATAGCAGTATTTTCAGAAAAATGTACCAGAAATGAGTACAAGGATATCCTGCACTTCCACAGCCTCTGAGAGAGGGAGAGGATCAGAGGCTGGATGGGTGCAGGGCAAGAGTGGCCCAAAGGTGCCCGTGGCCACCTCGCCAGGGCTCAGTCTCTGCTCCCAGTGGCACACACTGGGCAGCTTTCCTGGCTGCCTCATTAAGGTAAGTGGCTGCAGAAGCTGTTTTGCAGACAAATGTGCAAGAAAATACAATAATGATGTAGTTTGACCTCCAGTTTAATGATGCCCGATTCAACTCTCAGAATTTTTAAACACCAGGAGTTACATTCTGTGGACACAGTGCACGTTGCATTGGTGCTGTTGGGTCTGGACTGTCATAAATCCCTCATCTAGCAAGGCCTGTAGAAAATTCCACAGCAGAAGTAATTTTCATTTGCAGGCATGCATTACCAAAAGTAGAAGTGTATTCTTGCAAAAGTAAAAGTGTATTCTTGCTTTTGGGACAAACAATTTAGCAAATGTTATAAAAATGAGTTAACTCCATTTGAATGAATTAGGTAGTAGAGAATGATCTCATGCTTTTTCTCCAGCTCCTGAGGAGGTAATCATAAGCTTCTTTGAAGTGTGTAATAGCCTGGAAAGGTCCATGAACACTGAAGGATGCATAGTAAAAATGACTGATTACCTGACAAACATTTTCCCAGTCAATCTTTTCAGTATTTGGAAGTACAGTTAGAAAATGAGAGCACCCATATCACAGTATTGTAAGGCAGTGAACAGAGGGGAGCAGTGGGACTGTCAGTGTGAGGCAGGGAGGGCAGCAGTGGTGAAATCCAGTCTTTCCTGTGCTCTGGAGCACAAGAGATCTCTCACCACTTGGATCCCACCCACCTGATTTTGTGGTTCCCAGGAATGCCAGTCATGACTTGCAATCCATTAATTGCTCTTCACTGGGAGGAAATGATCTCATAGGAGTCACTCTGGGCATTTCTTCACTTTTTGATGGGCTTGAGCACTGGGGACTTCTCGGTAATGATCAAATATTGGAAGCAAGGTCCATTTTATTGCCACTGAGGGGATGCTAAAGGAATGAGGAGCACTCTTCATGACTGAGGAAGGGGAAAAAATAGGTTGAGATTAGTTCATTATCTTTTCTTTATATCTTTTTCATCTATTAACCTACATGAAATGCAATTTTTAATAATAAATACATATATACATTGCATTTAAATACAATTTTCATGAACTGATATAATAATGTATCCTTGTTCAAATACATAAAGGATGTTTGTGTGCTCTAATCTCTATTTATTTCTATATTTATATTTGATAGCAGTCATTGTGTCATGCTAAGGGTTGGCATGCTGCAGGGAGACCTTTCAGATTTGAGAAGTATCACAGAAAACCAGTTTGGAGCTAAAAGTCTGATGTTAGACAAACTCCGAAGCAATTCTGCATATAGGTCCAAAGGACTGCTATAATAGTTAAAAAAACAAGAGATGAGAGGTTCTCTTTAGAAGCATGTCACTGGCATTGGCAGTTTCCCCAGAGGTACATTAGCATTGTTTTTGGTAAGAAATAGGTGTAGATTGGCCTCCAGGTGCACTCTGGTGCTGGAGAGGAGCTGAATCTGTGTAGTTCATCCATTTTTTACTATAAGAAAAAGTGAGAAATCATGGCACTGTCCATTCTGTTCTTTGGAGTCTTTTGCACCAACTACAAATAGCACCTTCTCCCTCCTGGCCTCCCCATCATTACATTTTCTGCATGAGCTCTCTGCCAGCTCCAGTCAGCTCAGTTTTCAGGATCTGTCTCCTGGAAAATGGCCTCAGTGTTCCATGGCTTTCCTGTGGCAGCAGAGCCAAATCCCTGCTGTCTGCCCTGCCCTGCATCCCCTGCACTGCACTGGGGCACTGCTGGAGGAAAGGGTGACACTGCTCCATCACAAACTGCTGCCACTGCTGCACAGGGCACTGGGCTGGGCACTGCTTTAATCACACTGCTGGAAAGGCAAGGCTTGTGAAATCTCAGAGCATCCTGTGATGAGCTTTCCCTTTCTGCAGCAGTGGCAGCTTCAGCAGCCCTCTGCTGGCTTCTCCATTCTCCCTAACCCTTCTTTGCATTGCAGGAGCAAAGGTACCACTAGAAGTATTTGTGTAACCATGGAGACCAAGTGGAGGCAGCAGATTGGGGAAAAAATAACTCAGGCAAAAGAAGGTTGTATTTTTATCCACTCTGTTCAATGTATGGTGCTCAGGAGAAAGTGCACCAGCCAACCTCTCAGGGCCATGCACAGGCAGAAATGAACAGTGGGCAGGTGTGGACTTTTACTTGCTTTCAGCAGAAATGGTCTTCAGACGAAAGCCTCCAAGAACCTTTGAGTGTTTCATCTTATCTGATCATCATTTGCTGTTGTTTGCTGGTTTTTTGTTCTAAATTCAGCTGTTAAGGTCATTTTCTATGAGCTTTTGTGCTCTTTGGACAGCACGTGCCTGTTCCTGCACATGATCTGTATTCCTGCATTGCCTTTTCCCTTGTGCAGCACCCTCTTCAAGCCAATTCACAATTCTCTCACTGTAGCTATTTATGTTTGTGTTTTACCTACTAAGAAAGTGTTTCACAAAGAAAACTGATGAAAAAGGAAATTTTAAAGCTGATGTAAATATAGTAAGTCAGTGACAGGCAGAAAGTAAAATAAAAAATAATAGACTTTCTTTGTAAGCACTGCATGATGGGCTCATCATCCAAGGTGCCTGTCCCTGTGTCCCTGTTACATGATGGGTAGGAGTTCATTTTGGTGATGTGGTGGCACGTCCTGGGGACATGGCTTGGGGGGCACAGGGGTGTGGGGTGTCTCTGTAAGATGTTGTGGGGCCTCTCTGCCTCAGATGCTAAGCAGTACTGTCAGAGTTCATGACATAATCTGCAGCTGAAAACATAATTAAAATATTTCATTCTCATAACTAGCATTTTTCTATCTGGAAATTTGATCAATATTAAAAAAAAAAAATCTCAACTTCCAGTTGGAAATTTAAAAAAAGCCCAAGCTATAATCACAAACCAGCAGAGCTGCCTTTGCTTCTGCAAAACAGAAACACCAAGGTGTTGTCTCAGTGCCATCTGTAGCTGCTGTGAGCTGCTCTGGGTTCAGTGTGTGTGTTTGCACACACCTTCTGACCACAACCTCTGCAGAGCACCCATGGTTAAACCTGTTCTGCTGAAAGGAAAGGGGGTGTTGCTGTTACAGCATGCACTCCATGCATGCAGAACCTTTCCTGGATGCCCTTCATTGACCGATTTTCGGCTGTTTGGATGGCCTGGAAAGGCCCGGGGTGGCCTTGGGGCAGCCCGCGTTTCAAAGGACGAGAAGAGGCTTCAGTTCTTTTCTCGGTCTCGGTGTTTATTAATTGTTTATCTAAAAGATTTTCTCTCGGCCCGACAGAGCTCTGCTCAGCAGCCAGCCATGAGCACACTCCCCTGCCCTCCGGGCAGTCACCTATCTTTATACCCATTGTTACGTGTACAATATTTATCATTTTTCCCCAATACCTTTCACCCTTATTGCCCAGTGCACTTTTAGTAATGACCAATCCCAAAGTGCCACCATCACCACAGAAGATGGAGGAGAAGAAGAAGAAGAAGAAGGACAGGACACGCCCCAATTCCTCCATCTTACTTCTCTAAACCCCCCTGTACAGAAATCCTAAACCCTGTGTTTCACTCTCTAATTAACTAATCCCTTCACCATTCACCCCGGTGAAATCCTCCTATCCTCATACAGGTGTCGTCTCCTGTGTAGGATCAAAGTCCAGCCACCAGACACTTCTGGCAACATTCCAGGACTCCCGAGCCCCCCAAGGGTGGTCTCGGTGACTCGGCACCTCAGTCCTGAGGTGCTGAGATCCCACACTTCATGGTGCTGGGAAATCAGCATAACCTCTTTTCTGCTTTCCCCACGGTTTCCCGAGGCTGCTGCTGTGCCTCACAGGTGTGTTGTGGTCTTTAGTTGATCCCATGGAGGTCTGAAGCCTCTGGAGGGTTCCTGGAACTGTTGAGCTCCATCCCATGGATCATCTGTGATCCCTTTCTGGCTGCTGTTGACTGGCTTGGAGCAGGTGCCCAGCACGATCCTGCCAGGTGTCAAGTGCTGTGATACAGCTCCAGGGAAGCACTCAAACACATCCATACCTTCAGCTGTGATTCCAGTAGAATGAAAGGCCTAGAAAAACCAACTGGTACTTTCCAAATGGGTAAAGATAATTAAAGGAAAGTAGCTCCTCCTCTTGTATTTCTAAAAGCAATGTTTACTTCTGTACTCTCTCTGTTTTGAATAGTTTTTCCTTTTAAATTTTGTTATTTCCTGGATGGCAGCTTACTCAGCTGTTACAAGGAAAATTAAATATCTTTCTTACTGCTTGTAGTTTGCAGTGTCACAGTCTGAAACCAGCTCTCTGTATAATTCCAGCAACCCAGCTGTGGCTCAGTACCCAGAAGCAGCAGCAAGCCAAGCTGATATTCAGCAGGTGAATCCAGCTAGAAAAGGTAGAAAATGTTAAGCTTTGTGTTGTACCCTCATCATTGTTTTACCACCTCTGTGTGTGGCAATTCTTCAGGGGAATAATTGATGTCATCCAATATTATGTGTATTTTAGTGCTCAGCTAATGACGACCTAATATTTCAAACAAAATACAACTTCTGTAATGAGATACCTCATTTCTGCCAGGATGTTATTAGGATCCCTGCTACAGTGATCTAATGAGATTGACCTTCACTTCATAACAAATTGTGCTCCCCGTGAAACTATTTTTAATAGCATTCATGTAGAGAAATAAATGATTCGAGTAATTATGAATTTTATGAAAATGACAAGTTACTTTAAAGTGCTACTATATTTTTACAACGTTACACACCGATTGAGTGCAACATTGTGAAAGTCTCACGCGGCTTTGTTCTCTCTGCCGTTCTGCAAAGAACAAAATTAATGAGCTGAGTTCGTGCTGGGTAGAAGATAAACCCGGTGTAATTGGGAGTGGGGCGCTGGTTTGAGCATCTCGCAGGCTCACCCGGAGCTCCTGCCCCCGGAGTTTCATTTGCTGCCATCTCCTGGGCCGCTCCCAACATTTCAGGGAGAAAAGAAATGTGCGCTCTGATAAATTGCTGATGTCCTGATGGTCAGAGTCGTAGTGCACGTGACTTCTAATAGATACTTTAATGAGATGAATCCTCTTTTAAGAGGTGATGAAAAGAGGCATCCATATTCTCAGTATTTCTGTTAATTGTCTTAAAACTATTAGTTGAAGCAGGATGAGTATAGAATTTCAGAGGGAAGATGAGTAGGATTTGGATACACTTGGCATTATACATCTAGAGGATAAGAATGCTCTACTATGCTGTAGCTATTTTAGTCTGAAAAGTTTTCCACCTACTATTTAATCCTCACCACATCCTCAGATCTCTTTTCTTACATGGTACAACTTCTGTGATGTCATATCCACTGTGGTGTAGAAGATTCTTTACATTTATTTCCCGTTGCAGGCAAAATAAGTGATGTAAAAATTATATGACTAAATATTTTCTTATTGCAGCTTATATTTTACTCCCATATTTTCAGCAGACTCATGCCTGTAAATTCTGTCTCAAAAATCCCAGCATCAAAGCTGTTCTGAATAAACAGCTTAACAAAAAACCTATTTGAGATGAAACGACTAAGATGCAAATTAAACTTTAAAGGAAAGGCTTCACAAAAATAACATCGATATTTCCTCAAAGGCCATAGAAGTTCCCACATTCCGATAAAGAACTTTCAAGTCTGTATGTAGAGCACCATCTGGTGACTCGTGCACAGCAGGATCCCGAGGCAGGGATTTACACACAGACAGCGGGCAGCCGACATCCCCCAGCAGAGCCGCTCCTGGTGTCCTCCCTGCCAGATACAACTCCCTCACAATTGTGCTTCCACCTGCCCGGCCTTTGGCTGCTGTTGCCTGTCCTGCTTTAGGGCAAATTTGCCACCAGCAGGGCTCAGCTGTCCTGAGCCAGCCGAGCTCTGGGGCCTGCAGTGGAGCTTTCTTAAATTACACTCAGACATCCACAGAGAAAAAGATGCCCCTTTGCAAAATGCACATTTCCATCCCAAATGGAGCCTCCCTGTGCAGGGATCTGCCCTAGGCAGGGGCATTCCCTGACTCTGGGACCTGGGGAGTTGCACAATGAACTTGGGCATTTGTTCTGACTGGAATTGCAATTGAGTCTTAATATCAGCAGGGAAAAGTCATTCTG
The DNA here is from genome assembly GCF_028769735.1 of Zonotrichia leucophrys gambelii. Taxonomy (NCBI): domain Eukaryota; kingdom Metazoa; phylum Chordata; class Aves; order Passeriformes; family Passerellidae; genus Zonotrichia; species Zonotrichia leucophrys. The sequence goes on along the minus strand of NC_088180.1, from coordinate 4,288,914 downwards.
CCTTGGATGTAAAACCCAGCTGCATTTCCCACAAGGAAGGGCTGTTCCAGAGCATGTGGAGCATCCCAGAGCCCAGCCATGCATGGGGGGAGCCCTCTGGGCTGTGTTTGAGGGGGTTATGTGCAGTTAGGGCCTTTATTCTGTAAGTGACCTATTTCAGTAGAGAGAAGAACTGTTCTGTAGAAGGGCAGCTGTTTTGAACTTTGGATGTTTTGGAGAGAAGAGGAAATGCAGTGAAGGATAGAATTAGGTCACAACTTCCAAAATCTGCCAAGATTTTTCTCTTGATTGGCTTACTGCTTCTGTAAAGCAGTCTCTCACATTGGAAGGAATAATCTGTCCTCTGCACTCACTGGATCAAAGTATAAAGAGAACTCACTGAAATCATAAAAAATTTAATTTTCTATATTTCTATGTGGAAGTATGGCAATAAAGACAAAGCAATCTTCTCAGCTCTGTAATTAGCATTTATGATTGGGAGATAAACAATCAATCAAACCACTTAAAGCATTTCTCACAAGCAGTTCAGAGTCTCACTAAAGTGACTGAAATGCAGGGCAACACAAGTACTGCTGTGCTAAGTCAGACTCAGGGCAGGAATAGCAGTGGGATTGCTGATGATTAGTAGGATAAGAAGCAGGATTAGAAAGACCACTTTTAAAACTGAGGAGCTCAGTTCAGTTCAGACAACGTCCTGAGCCCACTGATTGCTCCCTGTAGAGAGCAAACTTGAAATCTTCATTCCCTGTGCTATTTAGAACTAATAAATATATCCAAATTAGAAGCTAGGAAAGTGTTTTCACATCATATCCCTCATTAAGACACTTTGGGGAGGGTGGAAAAGAGAAAATTATTCAAAAGCAATCTTATTAACTGAAGGAATGTATTAAATTTGCCTGCATCCAAAGGGTGGCCCAGAGCTTTGCTTTCAGAGGCTGTGTGCACCCATGTCTGTGGGGGAGGCAGTGGGTGAACAGAGTGCCTGGAAATCTGGCCTACATTGTGTGAAACAAGAAATTAGCAGAGACTTTGTGGCTCATGTTCTGATTAAATCTTTTGCATTATATCTTCTTGCAGAATTGCTGTGGATTTTGAGCACTTAACTGTATCCATGGTAAGGCACACTTAGATGCAGTTAAAACAAGCTGTTCATGCTTTTTCATGAAATAACATAAATTCACAGCCATACCACTGTCTTCTTCTGGCAGTTTGGAGATATAGGAAATATTGCAATCAGATGTTTCTAATTTAATTCAATCCCTCATTAATTTGATCTCTCCTTTAATTCAGTCTTGGCCTCAGGACCTAAATAATTTGTATCAAAAATAACATAATGACCACTCTTTCTTTTAATCAATGGTGACTGCTTTAGGCAGGTATTAGCAGATAATCTGATTAGTAAATACACAGTGAGTTGGCATTTACTTAATAACTAACAGGGAAAATTTGGAAAACAATCAAAGGAAAAAAAAATAAAAAGAGGAAGAGGGATAAGAGAAGAGAGCCTTACAAAGGCATGCAACATTAAAGAAAGTATTATGGAAAAGTTATTTTTGCTGGTGATTGTTATTGGTACAAACCTGAAAGATGCACAGCCAGTGGTGTCAGCCATGGATGACAGGCTCAGCCCAGCAGGGAGAATACTCCAGAGTCAGGTGTATGGTAAATCTGACTCCTTTTCCCCTGAGACTTATTTAAACTTACTAATGGGATTTGGAGGTTAGATGCTTAGAGCTGTTAGGCAGGCACAGCTCCACTGAGCTCTGGCTACACCCTTTGCAACCCTCTCTCACTGGACTCCAATTTGTGTTAATGAGGCTCATTCCTAATGACCTCTTTGTAAGGAAGGCTGCTCAGCAGTACCTGGCAATTAGGCTGGTCCAAGTGGGAAAGCTGCTCCAAAGCAGAGTTGTCTCTGCAAACCAGAGGCATTGACACCTCCCTGGGAGGCAGAGGAGGACGCTGAAGTGACACAGGACACTCGATGTGTCCTCTGTCTAGAGTCTAGACTGTCTCAGTCTGGATGTGTACTGGAGTGAAATGGTAGAGCAGCTTCCCCTGCTACTCCAGTGCTGTAGCTTTGAACCCCTTTCTTTTGGGACTGTAATCTTGTTACTTTTGTGCTCAAGCAACCGTTATTAAAATCAACAAAACAAATTGCTAAGTCTATAAAAATCCTTCTGCAATAGATTTAATTGAAGGAGGCTGTCAAGTCATGATGGATAGTTGTGAGTCAGTGGTGAATAGAATGCAAACAGAAATACTGCAGGAGGTGGTTGAGTTGAACAGGCCCTGGATTCCTGCATACAATTGCCCCCAATGGCTTGCTGTGTCTGTTTTATACACTCCTTTGCCATGCTGTCCATCAGTTCCTGGATCTGCAGCATAACAATCTCTTCCTGTAAAGTGATTTAGGATCAACACAAAACTCACACTGTATTTTTATTATACTTTTGGTGAGTGAAGAAAAAGGAACCCATTTTAATTGTGACAGAACAAAACCAATGCAACAAGTACAAATTCTTTAGGGAAGACAGACAACTGTGCCTAAGAACTAGTCTTAGCTCAGTGTTTCCAGTTGCTGATTTGCAGGAAGAAGTAATTAATCACAAAGTGAAATCTGTTCAAGATTAGCATAAATTGCAGAAAATTGTAAAAGACTCCAGATGGATTTGAATTATTTGAAAAAAAACCAGACAAAAACACCAAAGGGAATGTTGAGTTGGATGAACACAGACTAATTCCTAGTAAAAAAGGAACAAAATATTTTTATGTGAACATCCAGAATTTTCAAGACTCTAGGCATGGACATGTCTGTCCAGCACAAACAAATAGGGTGCTGATGGGTTGTGGGTGAAATACATTCTGCCATTTCTACAGAATACTGACACCCAAACACTTCTAAAACCCACAACAAAAAAGGTCTCACAGCAAGGAAGAGATCAGGACTGTGCTGCAGTTCCTGTGGAAGGAGATGTTGAGGCTCCAAGGTACAGGGAGCAATGCTCCATGCCACAGGGACATGATTTGAACAGTTCACTGCTGCAAAAGGGCCAGGGATGGTCAAGCTCTGGGTCTGGGTGGTATTTTAACATTTGTAACCAAAGCCATTGAACATTTGTCATGTAGTATCTGACAACCTCTTCTGACTTGCTGTTGTGTCTTGTTTGAAGCTGAAGCACACCCTGGTGTCCTGTGATTGCAGCTTCAGCAATTACTCCTGTACAAACACAAATACAGAAGATGAAGGACTAATGTAGCAGAGCATATTGAACTTTTTTTTTCCCAGTAATGAAAATGGAAAGAAGTTTCAAAGGAGACTTTCTTCCCTGGCCAAGAGAAGGTGCATGAGTGGCTCACAGGTTATGGGAAGTTCCTTTTCTTTTGATGGTTGCAGTGGTGGCTGTACATGGGCAGACCTCTGGCCCATTTCCAACAGTAACTTGATTCAAATTTAGTGCCCATGTAGGAACCAGGAGAATTTTATTACCTTGATTTAATTCTTCATTTTCTTTACAAGAACATTTATGTCCTTCTGCACTTTGGAGAGGTGCAAAGTTAATAGCTTGCTTCTTGTAGATACACTGCAGGGATTTCATGTTTTTAAGGGTAATCTGCTATTCACTGTAGTTTATCTGGACCATTAAGACTCCAGTGAAGTCAGGCAAAACCTGGCATCTGACATGAGATCTGTGAGTGCCCCCAGCTCACTGCACACCAGTTCTGTCCCTGGGGCTGTCCTGTCTCACTGGGCTGTGCAGGGGAGCATGGGCTCCTCCCAGCACCTGTAAAACACCAGGAAACAACTGGAGGAGGAGCTTTCTGTGGATCTCCTGGTAGAGCAGATAATTATCTGAGCAAGAAACCTCTCCATTCCTGATCCTTCTCTTTTCAGAGGATAAGAAATAGAGTTTTGTGATTTTACCTTAAATTACTGTCTATTACTTCCAGTGCTTCCTTCTGTGCATGTTCTGAGTCTGCCAGCTGCAGTGTAACAAAAGGAACACTGCAATGACAACAAAACAAAGGGTGAGAACAGGAGCTGTAATAGAAAATGCACCTTTAGCAGCTATTACTCTGAGTTCTCTGATTTTACACAAGCAAATCTGCTTCAGAGCCTCCGAGCTGCTCTCGCAGTGACTCCCCTGGTGTCTGATTGCCAGACAATGACTTTCTGCTCATCTGGAAGCCCTGAAGGAGCTGCCCCATCTTCCTTGGGGATGAGCTAACCACCAGGCTCTAGTGCTGCCTCCTGAGACAGCAGCAGCACCAAGGGCAGCAGATTTGAAGGCTGAAGCTGCAGCCTCTCTCTGCAGAGCAGTTTCCCTTGGGAACTGCTTCCACCAGGCCTGGTTAAAAGCACCTCTGGGCAAGGACGGTGCTGTGATCCCTGTGGGGCACCACAGAAACTCATGAACTGGGGCAAAAGCAGCAGCCTGCAGAGCTCCAGTGATGCAGGGAGGCTTTCTGCAAAACAAAGGTTTATCCTGTAGAATACACCTCTACTATTGGGTGTGTTTCTGAGTTGGTGAAGAATCTGATACAGACATTTTTGCATCAGCTGAAACCAGGCATCTGTTCCACTTGTGTTCATGTCTGGCACAAGCTGAAACGAGAACGCCAGACTGCGACTGCTTAAGGACACCCACAAGAGAGTTTGCACTAACAGAACTAAATTAATTTCAAACAGATTTTAGTTAAACTAGTATAATTATCATGTCTTGACAAGGGTTCAGTCTATTTCTGTATATCTTTTCCCTGCAGAGTGATGATTGCCACTGACATAAATGGCATAATCGAACTGTTTAGCTGAAGTCCATGGCACTTTGTTGAAGTGAGCAGGGATTACTCTGGCAAAGCCAAAGTATCTGTCAGGCTGTGAAATGTGCTCTGTATTTATGTGTGACACCTTTGGAGTCAGCTAGCTTTGTACTTGCAAAAGGATGAGGACAATAGCTTAAACTGGTTTTGAAAGGCTTTCATACAGTGTCTAAGGAATAAATGTGAAGGGCAGGTAGTAGTTACACTTCAACTAATTCTGATCATTGAAATGATGACATACCTGTGCAAAGCCACTGTGACTGTGGGGACAATAGAGCCTGCAGGCTGGTTTTTGGGGTTGTTTTTATTTTTCTTTCAAGAGCATTTGTGAGCAGTGTGATTGTCATGCAGAGGCACGGCGCTGCTCTGACGTCTATGGTGTCATCTGCTCTATGCTAATAAATTAGCATCTGCAGCTACCATTGCTGCCTGTCAAATGTGGGTACAAAATTGAGCTGTTTGATCTCAGTGCCACTGAAGTGTGTCTGCACACTGCAGAAGATGCACATTATCCCATCTGTTTCCCACAGACTCTCCATCAGGTTGGATGCTTCAAGGTAACAGATCAGACACAATGAATTCCACCGCAGACTGCCTTGGAGGCATCCTCCTGCTTTGTCCCTGCACGTAAAAATTTGACTTAAGAGTAATTTTATTCCTTCACAGCAGGTCATTTCAACCCTGGCCACTCTAGGGAAATGTCTAACTTTGGCTCAGCTCCTCACATGCCAAGGGTTGTCCCCAGGGTGGCCATTGTCATTATGTGCCAAGTCACTTCTCTGCAAGCAGGCCTTACAAGACACTGGCTCAATCAACAGCAGCCACTGGTGGCCAGTTTATTTTTGGGCTGTTGCTGCCACTTGCCAGATGGAGCTGAAATGGTGCCAGCCATGGTGAGGCTCCTGGGGCACTGCCAGAGGTGGGAGCTGGGGCAGTGTCCCAGCACTGGCAGCTCCTGCAGCTGGGTTGTGTGGCCTGGTGGGCACCTGCCACACCTGCACTGCTGCTGCAACCCAGCTGCTCGTGGATAAAACCCTCAGCTGCACTGGCCACGTGCATTTGCCTCAGGAATACAAGGTTTTGTTTCATTACCTGGGAAGGGGGAAAATGAGGCAATGGCAAGTCTGAGTTGGAGTGTAATAAAACTAGTTTATTTACACAGTAACATGAATGCCACGGAGTACACAGCAAAGTACCACAGCAAACCAGAGTGTAACTGCCCCTGATCACAAAGGAAGGCTTGAAGTTTATATACTTATTTATATAAAAATGTGTAAATATCAATATGAAGCACCAGATAAAGCAATGCAACCAGGAATTCCAAATACAAATTACCCACAAGAATGGAACTGAAAAAAGAAATTAAAAGAAATTCCCTTATTCAAGGCATTTAAAGAAATCCCATTTATAAAAGTTCACTGATTTTGGAATCCCCAATTTAAAAATAAATTTCCCCCTTTTACTAAAAACAAGAACATATTCTTAAATGCTCAGCATAATTAAGTTTTAAAAGAAAAAAACCCAAGGATTTCAACTGCAAAACTTTCTAATACCAACAATCCAAAGGACAAGGAAAAAGAAGTTTAGAGGAGTTTTTTGAAGAGGTGTTATTTATGAAATTACTATATTAAAATTTACACACTCTTAAAATATATATTATATATACAATATATAATATATATATTTTTTCAAGCAAAAAGGGGCAAAGAATACTTTTGGGATAAAAAATTCATATACATACATATATATTAAAACATGCCCACATGCACTCATATATATATATGTATGTATATATATATTTATGAACAAATATTTCTTCCATATTTAAAAAAAGGTCCAACCTCTTCTAAATCCCTGAAATCTTCCCCTTAAATTTATGGAAAAACAAAATCTGTATAGTCTGAAGTAAAAACCAAATTCTCAAATTCTGTAGAGTGGTAAAATGCTTATGTACAGGTAAGTTGAGTATTTAATTTCTCACTGGCAATTCTGCCTAATCTGAAAGCATTCTGTGGTTTCCAGGTAAATGCTGAGTGGAGCACCAATGCAAGGAGACTTACAGGAAATGATTTAAATGACATTCTACACCTACTCAAAATCCCCATCCTTCTGACACTGCATCCAGGTGAGTAAGAACATCCATACCAATGTCTACCAGAAATTCTCTGCAGCACAGCAGGGAAAAAGACTTGCTCCTTCTTTTGGAGTTGAAATTTCCCTTATGAAATTTCTCCCCAGTGTTTTGAAAAGTATTTTTTGTGTGTATTCTTTGCTTGAAGTCTTTGTAATCCACATAAGTGTTTACAGAATATTTCCACAGGTGTATTTTTATAGAGGTATTTAAAATTCTGTTCTGTACTTTGATGTTATCTTACTGCATAACTAAATCACAATCACATCTTTGTGCTGGCTGGAGGGCTCTGATTGTGCTCCAGGTCTTACAGGAGTTTCAGCAGAACCAGCACCACCTCTGCAAAGCCAGAGTAAAACTGACAGTCTAGTCATGCAGTAAAGTCCTGTTTGTACTGAGAAACAATCAATTTAGAGAAAGGGGGAAAAGAAAGTGCATTAAAAGGTTTGACTCAGTTTCAATTGTATCCCTCAGAAAACTTAAAACTGATTTAAATAAAAACAGGATCATTTATTTTATATTTACATAAGGATTTGTTATTACAAAAAAAAAAAAAGAAATTAATTTAGATGGGAATCTCAGCACAAGAATTCAGAACCAGATACATTTTATTTCAGCAGCAAATACACATTAAAATTAAGGACCTACAGTATGAAGCTACTGAATACATTCTGCAGGTAGCTGAACCCTAACACACATATTTTATTTAAATAATATATTTTTCTCTATAATATGTAGGAATTCTCTTGTATTAACACATCAAGATGATCCATTCATACTCTGTGGGTAGGATGTGTGGAGCATAAAAGATTTAAGGTGGAACATTTTTGTAAATGCTACCTGCACTCTTCTCTGTGGGGCAGCAATGGTATCCTGGCTGGAGTTACTGATTTCATCAGTGTGAACACTGAAATGACACCAGGCTTCTGTATTTGGACATTCCAGGGGCTCCAGAAGAAAATTCTGGATTCCCTCATTCCTACAAGTTTATAGGCAAGCTTTTACCAGTAGAGTCTCTTTAAATTCACCTGGTTATGCATATTGACTGGATCAGATCTGAGGCTTGACAGACAATTAGTAATTCCCATTTAAGAAATACAAAACGCACCCACTTTCCACATCACCTCAGGAGCAGATCTGGCAGCGCTCCTGTTGGAACAGAGCTTTGCATTTCCCAGCTCAGCCCAGGGTGCAGTGCAGCAGGAGCAGCACATTCCCCCCTCCCTGCTGCCCCCAGCCCCCCGGCCAGCACAGCACCGAGGGGCTGCAGAGATTGTCAGAGCAAGAGGCTTCTCCTGTGCCTGCTCAGGCTGCCACAGCTGCCCTGGCATCCACTGGTATTCTCCCTGTTCCAGATCCCAAATGTGAAACACCACAGTTGTGTTACTTCAGGTTTATGCTGTACTACAAGCAACTTAAAGGAACCCGTTCACACAAATCTTATGGAATAGATCAACCCAGTATCATACAAAGTACAGCATTTAATTTTGTAAGTCTTTTGCATCTTCACATGGGCAGTATTATTTCTAGGGCTATTATGAAAAGAATAAGATTTCCACCCACTGACCAGCTACATTTCAGGTTTTTGACAAGGCACTAAATATTGTGAATCCAATCACTGTGCTCTCTCTGTAATATTAGAGAGGGTTTAAATGGCTCTAAAAGGATCAGAAACCACTCATCATAATTCTTCAAACAAGCATTTGATTTTTCCAGAAATTAGTTTCCACTGGAAAAATCTTTAGAGTTCATGTTAAAAATATTTGAATGACAGCTTTTATTAATAGAAAAATATATATTTACAGTCAATACTGTTATCTTAGATTTGCAGCTCTTCCTATTTCTTGAGCTCAACTGAAAGTGCGACATTGCTAAAAAAAAATTCAAGATCTGTGCACATATTCAAGTACGTTCTAACATGCACAGCCAGGGGTTTTGTTCCTGCCATACACAGGATCCTGTTACAAACAGAGCGGGTTTTTTTCCTTTTGCTTAGCAATTATGCTGTAGCATTCTTAGGATTTGTTTACAATCAGTTTAATGCATACATTCTTGTGTATTTACGTGGCACAATCTGGTGCCAGGATGGAGAACCACCACAAACACAGTTGCAATCATCAGTTATGGGCAGATCTGCAAAGTCAGCCTCAAGCTCCTCAGGGAAGAACTCAGGCCAGATAGGGTCCGATTACATTGGCCATTCTTTCTTTTTTAAAGAAAAAAACCACACAACATTACAAATTGCTAAAGTTTACCCAGTGCTGCACAAGAAAGAGGTTGGTAGTGAACATCTATCCATGCTTGGTTATACTGCAGAGCTAAAATGAGTATTGGTGCATCACAAAAGATACAAACTGAAGTTAGATAGCTAGAGATACAAAGGCCTTGGACCAGCTGCATTAATACCTATGCTTGTACAACATTCAAAATCCAACTCTGCACGTGCGTGTTGACATCACAGTGACAGAGGGAACATGTGTCCCTAAACATGGCAACGCCCAGAGGATCTGCCCCACTGCAATGCCAGGTGGTCCAAGAGTTACTCCTATGCCTATGTGAGCTAGCTGGGAAGTCAGGTGCACACACACACCACGGAACAGACACAAAACCAGACCACAGAGAACAAGAAGCCCCACTGGCAGCTCAGCACACTGGCACTAATAGCTAGCAGGTAGTACACAAGTGACTTGCCATGCTCGGTGGATGTGAACTATGGGAGCATTGCCCTCCTGTGTCCAGGTAAAGCAGGGCTGCACTGAACAGGAGATTCTTTGTAAAGGTTCTTCTACAAGCTGCTCAGCACTAGTGCAGAAACTTTCTTTCCTGATGTAGAGGAAGTACTTCAACTACATACATTGCACTTGGGCTTTTAATGCACTGTCCTGTTTTTCTGCATCAATGCCACCATCCTAACCTTCTTGCCAAAAAGAGAAAGAAAAACATACACATCACATTGAAATATATTATCCTCATCCTTGCCTGATCCTTCACTGATACAGGTGAATCAAACAAAAGAACAATCAGAAGTTTCAAAAAAATCTTGAGAAAGGTAACGAAGACAGTCTATACTAGGGCACAATCAATGTAGGTTCCACAGGCCATTGAGCTGAGCTCTGAGAGGTGCCAGAGCAGAATCACAGACACGTCAGCCCTCGATGAACGCCGTGCATCCAGAGCTACTCTCGCTGACTTTGAGCCTGCAGGACTGTTTGTTCAGCTTCCATGCATGTGGTCCAAGAATGCATATGTTGTATAAAGTGGCTATTTGTTTCAAGGCTGAAGTGAATTGATTCCTCACAGTTTTAACAATTACAATGGAACATCAATCCATAAAAAGAACACATGGATATCTGTGCATTTATGTGCCAGGAAAGTAAAGGAAGGGGCTGCAGATCTAGCATCAGGTAAAGGCTGGTGTGTAAAGTGAACACTGTAATGTACAGCTTTAAAAAATAATTCAAGAATTGCACATAGATCCATAGGAGAGAAGCACAGGCTCATAACTACGGCTGTCTGCTTTCCATCACCCGGGTCACAATATTCAGGATTGCTTTTCCCTCTGCATCCAGATCCATTCTTCAGAGCAACTTGGAAAACAACTCCTAGCCTACCAATACTGAGCAAAGATATTGTCTGTACAGAGGTTCCATGGGAAATGGCTCTTAGGGCACAGAAGGAAGTCAGCAGTGGCCTTGAAAAGTGAAAAAGCTCCTTCAAGTTGAGGTTTTAAAAATTCTGACTCTTCAATCCTCACTAATTCCTGCTCCAGTCCAAAACTTTGTCTGTGATGCTCTTTGAGCTCTTCTGACAACATTCCATTTTTAGGGTGTTGTCCATAGCAACATGAGAAAACACTGGTTACAGCAGACAAGAGATGGGCAGCCAAGCACTGCTGCAGGAAATGTGGGTCATGATGCTGTTGGTCGTGGCTGCCAAACTTAACAGCTCCCTCCATAATTAAACAACAGTGTTTTTGCACCCTTGTTCTTACCCTTCAGAGAACTGTGTCTGCAGTACAAGTATCTCCATGTTGCCTGTTAGCTACACACAGACAAGCTCTAAACATTTCTATCTCCTGCCAACAAACCTGCAGAGCCAATTTCAGTCTCACTTTGCAGTATGGCATAAGTGACAAGAGCAGACCAAACCAAAACAGAAGAGGTGGCTTTAATTTTTGTCCCTGATTCATAGCAGTGATTGTCAGAGAAGGTTATGTACGTCCCATCCATTTCAAGTCAGGCTTTAGTGCTTTTTGCAATGGAAGGGGAATTTCAAGGGTCCACCATGTGTTGTATTGTTCTTGTATAAATGTGGTTATGGCTACAGTACATCAACAGTTCAGACTGGTGAAGGTTTTCTAGGAAACAGGATAGATAAAGTGTGCATATGCTGCTTTTTAATGCACAGGTCTCAAGCTAAGGGTTACGTGTGATTAAGGCAGCATTGATGAAATTGTGATGGTTAGAAAGGATATGGGTAGGCAATGAGGCAGAGGAGGAGGGAAGAGGACTGAACACAGGTGCTTACTGCTCACTGACACTTGCCATGCTCAGTGGGAAAACCACATCTGGGGAGGAAAGTACAGGTAGTGTAAAGTGTAAGAGAAAGGTCAGAACCTGTTTGGTTGAGACCAAAGAAAAGAGGAGCACAGCCTGCTGTGGGGGACTGACTAAGCTGAGAGGAAATGTGGGGTACGTGGAGTGAAAGCAAATGAGTGTTCTGTGGCATGGTGGATAATTCATCTCACATTCACCACTAATCCATCTCTGCTTATGGTCACTGCTATTCACTAATCAATGCTATGTAGGAAATGACAGAAACTACCCAGAAGAGGAGGGCAATTTGTTTCCTGTAGTGGTAGAAATAGTGGTATCAAAGCTTGCTCTCCTTTTCAGCCAGATATGAATCAAGTTACATACTGTCTGATCCAAATGCAGTCGTGTATGTGATCAATCCCTAGCAGGCCTGGCAAAAAAGTAAAGTTTCCGTCATACTTGGTACAGGATGCAATTTCTCCAATTAGAACCTATTTGCTCAGAGTTGCTGGCTTCATTGTCTAGGCTGTTTTGTAACAACTGTACAAAGTGTGAGCCCTAGTGCAGGCTGGAGTGAGGGCTGGGCAGAGGTGGGGATGCTTCACGAAAAGCAACAGGCTCTACAACTAGTGCTGCTTCATGAGTCTCACAATGCGATGAAGTGAGTCTGTAGTGGCAAAAGCCAGATACTGACAACAAAGCCAGTCTTCCAGAATAATTCCACAGTCCCTCTCCAAGGACTTCTCTGCAAACTTGATCATCAGCAGCGTCCTTTTTATATCGAGCCAGTTCTGAAGTATGGCATCTCTCCGTGAGGGGTTGGAAGATGTACTGAGAGCATGGAACAAGTCCTCACGTGGGCCCCAAAGCAGACACTGAAGGATTCCTTTGGCTTCTGATATCAAGATCCTCTCCGAAGGGTTGGGATTCAGCAGGCAGCTGGCAAGTTGTTGAAGCCCTTGCGAGTAGAGGGAACGGCAAGGAATCTTGGGGAGATCGGCACAAGTGTACTCCTTCTCTTTCAGCTCTGGATTCTCATCAAAGGGGTTGGGTAAGTGCAGCATTTCATAGATGAGGATGCCAGTCTGGAACTCATCACACTTCTTGTACTGCGTGGCAGTGATGATTTCTGGCGCCAGGCGGGACTGATCCCGCAGGACCTCAGGGTCCACCATGTGACTCTTCTGCTTGGCCTGCGAGAAGTTGCTCACAATTAATCTGGCCGGGCAGGCAGTGTTGGGATTGGGCTCGGTGGCCTCGGGGCTCAGGGGGCTGCCTCCCGGCCTGGAGTGAACCAGCAGCAGGTTCTCCAGGCGCAGGTCACAGTGGGTGATGTGGTAGGGCTTCAGGTGCTCCAGGCCCAGGCACAGCTGCAGGAGCAGCAGGCACACCTGTCTCTCGTACAGGTCGGGGCTCTTGCTGTGCCGCGCCGCGGAGTCGCGCACGAAGTCGGCCACGGTGAGCTGCGGCACCTCGCGCGTGATCACCACCACGCGGCTGCGGGGCTTGCTCAGGGTGCCCTGCCTGCTGGGGCTGTCCCTGCACGAGCCCTCTGGGCTGCAGGCACTGTCCTTGCTCTTCTGCTCAGCCTCTTTCTCCTCTTCTTCCCGCTCTTCTTCCACGTCCGCTGCGTCGTCATCCTCCCAGGGAAGGAGGCGCATGGGCACCTCGGCCAGGAAATGGCCACAGTCCTGCTGGATGTTGAAGTTGATAGCCAGGCTCTGCCGGATGGACAGGCTGTGGTAATACTGCTGGGACTCCTTGGCCTTGCTCTTACAGATCTGGGGGAAAACAAACACAACAGACATCATTCTTTAATTCCTAATTTCTATATCTATTTTTTAATATGTACTTTGCTGATGGGATCTCCAGTCTAGGCCTAAACAAGAGCAATGAACATTTTTTTAATGAACTGACCTTGGCAGACTGTCTTAAGGCACCTAAACAGTTCTCACTGGCTAGTAAGCAACTGCAGAACAATACATGCAGGCATCTCTCCCTCTGCACACATGATCCAATGGAAAATACAATTCTGGTTTTTAATCAGAACAGCAGCTGATACATGGTAAATGCACAGCAAAGCTTTTTTACAGTTACTTGTTTACCTGTATCATTTTATTGCAAGTTCTCTCAGCTTTGTGTGAAGCTTGAACAAGACAAAAAGAATCAATAGCAATAGGGGATACAAAGAAATATGCATGAAGTATTTGACCAAACACTTGCACATGGCTGAGTGAGCATGGCATAACAAGTCAAGCCCTGTCAGCTGGGTGACTGATGTTTGCTCCTTGCCCATGGTAAGTGGAACTGAAATCCATGAGCTGCAGCAGTGCAGTGTGTCTGCACTGAGGGGTGCATGTGTGCATGCACAGGCTGCTGCCAGGCAGACTTGGCTCTGGTGATGAATGGGCAATCAGTAGAACATGGTACCTTACTTGCTTTCAACCAATTATCAAGATCCAAAATATGGTTTGCTTTTTTGCCATATGTACTGTATTTATGTCCAGAAGTATCTTATTGATATATACATTATCAACATAGTAATTATCCTTATGAATTGTTTGCACTCCCATAACAACTGGCAGTTCCAACCTCTGACAAAAGTCACTGGACAAGCCCCACTAGTGCCTCTGTTTCTAAGGCATTAACTGATTAAAATTACAAAGACTCAGCTGTCTTGACCTTTGCATATTAACCTTAGTTCTACTAAATTCAGAGAGATCATTCACAGCATGTAAGGTTAGGTGTATGTTTTGATCTTTACATGGTTAGAGTCTAAATATTCACTTGCTGTAATGCACCAACAGGTTTTAAGTGCAAAGCTCAGAGAAGAAAAAAGAGGAAGTAATTTCTCTCCAGGTGAAGCTACAGCTTCCCTTAGCTCATCTCTGGAACCAAGGAAAGCCAGATACCAAGGTCAGCACTTGTTCTACACAGCCACCACCACCAAGAAACCCAGATCTCATCCCAGCCCCAATGGAAGCTTTAGGTGATTTTTCTCCCTGTTTCTCATTTTCCCCCTCTCAGAACTTCTGCAGCTAAGTTATAAACCTGCCTTTCAGTAACACACACATAAATTTTTCATACTTTACATGCTTGTGTGGTTAAGAAATATAAATGCAAGATTTAATCTTTTATGGTAGTTGATCAGAAAACTGCATTGTCAGATAACCACAGGAACTCAGACAAAATTTGTACCAACATTCTGATTGTCCTCTTATCTTTGAGACTCTGCATATTGCCATACTTCACAAGCACTCACATTTCCCTACTCATTATGTACACTAAAACTGCCTGTTTGTAACTGCCACAAACCCACAAAACTGATTTGAAAAATCCATTTTCTAGTCAATTTTATTTTATTTATGAGAGGAAATGTTGATCCTTACCCTGTTTATACAGTGGCTTTTGCTCACTTAAGTTTTCAAATGCATTTTACCCTGTTAGAGGTGAAGTGAGTTCTCAGTGGTATGTGTGCCCCCAGTCCCTTCTCTCAAGGGTTACAGAGGCAAAAATATAGCAATAACCTTTGAATTATATAGAAAAAGAAAATGCTAGCTGATTGTCTTTGAGACTGAAGTCCCCAGATTGATTAAATACTTAATACTGCACAGAAGGCAGAACTAGAAAAGCTGTACAGACAGACTCATATATATGTGTTGAATGTACACACATGGTGTGTATCAAATCTGAGTGGGAGAAGAGCTATTAAGGAAAACAAAATTGTTCCATCTTCTATGCCCTTCAAGTCCGTGGCCTTTTTCTTGCACAGCCAGCCATGGGAATACTCAATTCCAACTGCAGAAAAGGTTCAACATGTTGTAATTCAGCCTTCAGTTTTTAAAAATACTTAAGTGACCTAATAAGAAAAAACCAACAAAAAATCTCATTCTGAAAGAGTTTAATTTTAAAGTCAGTTTACTTGGTGATAAAAAATGTTGAGAACCACACTTGGCCTTAGGTACTGCACTCTATTTCTTAATCCACAGAGGATTTCCAGTGCCACCAGTCAGCTAAAACTGATATTCTGCTAGGAATATATAATCCACAAAGTATGTGCTCTGAAAACAATATACACATCTCAGTTTGGTGAATATAAGGCTTTTTAAAAAGCTTATGGAAAGGATTTCTCCTTGCCAACAGAAAAAGAAAAGCAAAGGAATCTAGACTTTCACCTAGTTTCTAATTTTAGCTCTAGGCAGCTTCTTTTTCCTACTTCAGAGAATGCTCTCAGATTTACTACTGTTTCAGGTGAAGCTGGAGATAGGATCTGCACCTCTCAAAATCAGCTTTGGCTCCCTCATTTTAGTAAGCATGGCCAATCCCAGACCTGTGAGAGTACAGAAGCACACTTTGTTCCATGCTTTATGGATGTGCTGCTGCTTTCTTCTCTTTTAGAAACGCTGGCCATGCACATCTGCATCCAAAGGCATCCAGCTGCTGGTGCAGAGGGGGCTTTTCCTGAGGCAGGGGCCTGCAAGGCCAGTCTCCTCTGTCTGCTCATCCCTGAGATGACCTCTCCAGCCTACTAAACCCACCCCAAAGCAGTTCTCTATCTTCTCTATTTTTCTTTCCACTATTCAATCCTATATCAACTTCACATTAAAGTGACAGCCCTTCTCCTTGCTGATTGGCTAAAAATTGATTCCTGATTCCCATCCTTGAATATGATACCTTTACAACTGGGGAAAATATAACTTTCCCCATCTTTGTTTATTTTTGAAAATACCCAGCCCTTACTTCTCCTATCTTTGTTCCTAATCCTCTGATTTGTGTTGCTCTTTCTGCATTCTCCCCATCTATTAGATCTTTCTGAGGAGTGGTACCTATAATAAATTCAGAATTGTAGCTGAGACCTCTCCAGCATTCAGCAGAAAATAACTTTGTGTCCAGTGATCCTCAGAATACTTTACAGGAAGAGTAAGTTCCATTACTAACTCCATGTGACTTGAAAACATTCAGAGCACTGTCCACTCTAAGGCAGGAAGCCACAGCAGGGCCAAACTTTCCCCAAAATCAGTTCTTAAATTTCATGAGGTCTTGCTTCAGACTCCTCTCTATAGCAACAAAACAGAATTTAAGTTATCAACAAACCAGACATGAAATACTAAATAGAATAATGATTAAAACTGATACTAAAATGACTGCACTCATTAAAAAAGATTTTCCCTCCTTATTGTGCTGTTAAGGAATCCAACCAATATAGGGAAAAAATCTCTAATCCCACAAATGGCCAACAGTGATGGCTTTGGGACACTTCCAGCCTTCTTGTTTAATACAGAGGAGTAGATGGGCACATGAAGCTGCATTCAGCATCTGCAAAGACAGGAGAGCTGAGATCTGATTTGAGATGGATTTTCTGCTTCTTGCTTTTTGTTTACAAACACCATGAAGTGAGAAGTGGAAGAGGCAGCTGGGTTATTTCAGGCTGATTAAACTGCTGACTACACAAACACTGAAATCTGTACACTGGGCACCCTGCAGTTGTCAGGAGGAAGGGAAAGCTGGAAAGCTGGGCTTTCTGCAGGCAGCACCCAAACTCAGAGTGTGGTAACAAATCAGACACCTGTCTGAATGCATAAAGCAGTTTCCAGAAGACAGACCTGCAGTTATCTGATGCTCCTGTAAGTGTCTGGCTTCTCTTCAGTTAAGTCTTGGGGTTTGGCATTGCACTATTCAGATTCTTTTACATTGCAGGTTCTACTCAGAAGTCTACTTTATATTATGATTTTGCAATAGAACAGTGAATACTGCTCTAATACCATCAATGGGTAATTATTCTCACCCAAGCCTTTTGTACTGGATTAACTCCACTATCACCTAAAACTACCATCTGAATGACAAAGATTTTAAACTTTCAAAATGGTTTGAGTTGGAGTCAGTATTTACATTTGAAAAAAATTAGGTAAAAAAAAGTAAAATTTATTGACCTCCCTAGCAAGTATTTTCAGCTGCTGGTGATGAATTGCTAAAGGAGTGCACACAGAGCTGCTTTTCTGCTTGTGATGGTTAATTCTGTGTCAAAGCTGGGAAAAAATATATAGCCTATTTTCCTTTGCATTTTTAAAGCTTTTTTCTGTTTCAGTCATCTACTCAAAAAGATGGAAATCCTGTTGCCTTTTACATATAGAACATGCTGAATACCTGTTTTTTGGCACAGGAAGAAAAGGTGAAAACACTTTGACTAAAACACTAACACAGAAAGTAGGATCAATGAGTCATTTACTACTTGCTTTAATGAAATACATCCAGCTGAGCTATGAAGATATGGTATGTGATAACAGCTGAAAGGAAGGTGTTGATAAGGGCTTGGCCAGCCTTATTTCATGAGCTGATAAAGAGCTGGTTGCTCAAAAGATGAAGCAATGTTGATGAAAAACCCTTCCATGTGACGCAAGAAAACAATGAGAAAAAAGGAGAGTACAAGTAGGAAGGAATGCAAAGTATCCAACTTCCTTTTCACTGGAATGCACTGTCATCATGTATCTTTTCCTTATTGCATCCACATGAACTAAACATCTGTCACGTTTATAGGGACAGGACAGGTTTCTTTATACCCTGCCATTTCAGTTTTCCTCAGTGCTCCCAGCCCAAGAAGCAGGATTTGAACATTTCAGAGCTTCTACAAAATGTTCTGTGTTACCTTTCTTCTTCCTTTATGAGTGCTGTGGCTCACAGTGCCATCAGCTGCCTCTCCCTTCCCCAGCAGGGAATCTCATTCCCACTCTGTCCTGTGCATTTCACACAGCAGCAGTGAACTCACAGCACCACCAGGATTGTGGGAAATGAATTTACAAGCGCTGAAAATGAGAAACACAGAAGATCACAAAGACTGCACCATCTGTGCCACTTTGTTGTATTGCACAGAGGGACAACTGCAAATGAAATTCTGTGTAGAATGAAAGCTTGCTAATCCCAAATTGATAGCTTGTTCTTGGCACAACCTTGTTTTCCAAGGAGGCCAGTTTGATCTCTGATTGACCTCATTTTCTTGATCTGGCCTTGGAATAGAGCTTTGACTTTTTAATGATGTGCCAAAACAGAATTCTGTTTTGCTGTGACTGAACTGGGAATGGGCTGGAAGTTGAACGTACATTGCTTTGTTTTGATCTGAAGCACGAAGTTCTGGGACAGCCTTTAACAATCCTTCTGACAGGAAGCTCCACTAGGAAACTGAATTACCAAATAAAACCACCTTAGCACACTGTGACAAACGACACATGACTAGGAAGTAATTGTCAGCTGCAGTATGAACCTGCCAAGTTCAGCCCAGTGCTGCTTACTTCTGCATTCCCGTGTCTTATACCTGGGACACAAACACAAACATTACCAGGAATCCTCAGGTTTTACTGCTAGAACTTCTGCTGCAATCAAAGCAATAAATCTGAACTGCTCCTCGTGAGCTGTCTGCACCCCTGCAGTTGCTGTTACCCACCTGAGCAGCACTGCCACACGTGCTGTGGCCACAGCCAGCTGGCTTTTATGGCTGTTGTTCTGTCTGCACTCTGAATCATGGCTGCTGTGAGTCAGCCTCTGACACTGGACAGGTCTGCTTTGAGAGTTTCATTCTGAAAGTGGAACCTGTTTATGGCACTGACACAGTAGTCACAGTGTCTGTTATTCCTTCTGAGTAATCTCATTTATTTATTTATCTTTTAATAAAAGATGTCCCTACCACATCAGTGCCTGTGTCAGGACACTGAGAACAGAACTCATCCCATCTGCTGGTGCTCTGTGCTGCTTTTACTTTGGTGTAACCTTTTCACCACATATTTGGAATTACTGATAAGACTGTGGTTTCAGGGGAATGTTCATCCATACTGCCCCAGATCTACCAACAACTTAGAAGGTGGTACTGCACTTAGGTGAAAGAAAAACACCTCAGGGGCTGGAACTTTATGGAAACCTTTCTTGAAAGGGAACTTTTATTTTTCCATTTGAAAAACTACTTTTCTGATCATGACTTATGTACTGGTTTTATTTCTAATGTTTCAGTCAAAATAATTTCCACATGGCTTCCTGCAGCTATTTTTGCACTGGGTGTTTACTAGCAGATTAGGTGAGAGTTGAAGCAAAAAGCAAAATAAAGTGCTGGGAAACAACACACCCCTATGAATGTTTCCTCTCATATCCACCCCAACAGAACAAGTAGTGCTCGTTCTCCACCAAATTTATCAGAGCATCTTTTACTGGTGAAACCACCAGAATGGAAAAGTGCACTGGTACATTCACCTCTACAAATCATTCATTGTTCTAAATTTGATTCAGCAGTAGTTAAATGGTCAAAGATGAATTTTTAACAATGCTTTTGTAACTATATTTTTGGAAATAGAATATTAAAATGCAAATTTTAGGTATCAAGAGTATTAGCACTGTTTGGGGGTGAATCTCTGATTTTCTACAAAGAGAATAATAATTTAAAAAATCTCATTATGACATTGTTTCTCAGATCTAATATTAAAATCATAAAATTTAGGAACTGTCTGAATTGTTAGGCAGTGTTGCTTGGGTAGTTCTGTAAAACTCAAAAGAGCTACATTAATTTACACCATCCAGAGATGTGGCTCCACTTTCAAAGCGTATTTCTAAGACTTGATCCAAAAAAACAGGAAGACTGTTTTGGATTCAATTGGCACACCAGCAATTTTCATTTCACTGCTTTTTCCACCCTGTTTTGGGGATAAGGGATTTAAAGTGGCAGGAAGACATAGGTTATTTGTTGAAGGTAGATTATTGTAATTTGGCTCACACAAAATACACCCATGGTAGTAAAAACTAGCATATTTGTTAAAGCTAAATTCCCCAAATCTCTGTGTAATGAAACAGCAATCTGTGGTTATGAGCTTTTGGACAAATCTGATCCTGGACTGATGGCTTGTAAGTCAAAGATCAGCTTGGGGCCAACACCTTCCTGTAGCACAGTAAGTGCCAGGGGGGTATTTGCAGGAGGAACTTTTCCTCTCATCCCAACAGCACAACAGCTCCTGGTGACCTCTGCCTCAAGGATATTTTGTGCATACTTCACTCACATCTATTACCAGGCAATAGCCCTTGTTAGTCAGAGAACTATTTTTAAGAAATCTGAATTATGAAAAAAAATCTAGCACCTATTTGACCATGTTACCCTGCTTTCTTTCTTCTCTCTGGCTTTCTACAAGGGAAATGTATTGTGGAGGACAGGAGATAACAGACCAATGGCAGGGGAATATTGTACAGGCACATCTGTGATGTGCAAAGAGATATCACATTAGTGATAACTCAAACCTGCCAATAGAGAAAAATACCACTTTGGGCCCTAGAAGGAATCATTTTGCACCACTGTATTAAAGCAAAACCCTCCAAACCAGCCACGAGCAATGCCAGTGCTGATTCTGAAGCACAGCTGACTGCAGGCAGGCTCACGGGCTGGCTCTCCTTGCCTGCTCTGTACCACTGCTCATGGCAGCTCCCACACAGCTACATTTCATTTCACATCTTTTCCAATAAGAAATCCTTAATAATTAACACAATAGAAATGGTTAGACCCAGATATCTGCATTAAAAATATACCTCTTCAGGTCTCAGAAAAATATCAGCTGCACCAATCTTACCTTTCAGTGTTTTGTATCTTGTAAACAGTCATGCAGGAGTGGTAACAATGTTTAGTTCCTGTAAAGCACCACCCTTGTGAGTATGTAAAATAAAAGGAATAACAGCTCAGGCCTCACACATCTGGGTCAGGCAATAAATGTTTTATCTCCGTTTCAACAAGGAGGAGTCAGAAGTTCAGTGATTTACTCAAGGTCACACAGGAAGCCTGACAGTGCTATGAGTCTCGGCTGTCCTCCTATCTTCCTACCAGATAAGCAATGAGAAATGCAGAGTTACAGCACTCAGAAAGAACTACCTATATAAAAGCCCATGAAATAACAATATCTTCTGAGATAGCTGCCAGCTAGGCACTCATATATTAGTAGTAAATCTAGTAAATCTTATTTCTTTAATGTGTTAGCTGAAGAATTTATAAGGCAAACACTGATGGCTAGGCAGAGCTTCTGAAAGGCTGGTAATGAGCCCTGGTGAAAATCTAAGACCCTATATGGGAACAGAATGGTCTATTGCCCTAGAATTTACATTTAAAATTACATGGCTCTGAAAATGAAGAACTTTTCAATTTTTTAGGAAACCTTTCCTAACTAGGAGTGATGATTTAATTTCCTCTGCATGCAGGTGAATCAAAGGATTTTGTTATTGTGAGTTTCCAAAAAACCGCCGACACATGTTAAAAGAACAGAGCTTTTCTTTCAAAATGTCATTAAGCAGTGACCACAGTAAAGACTAACATGTGTTGATTTCTCTTTCAGTCATTTTGGAGCTGCAACAAAAACATGCAATTAAACAGCAGGTACCAATGGCACAGATGGGTGTGGACTGAAGGAAGAGCCTGTATGTTGGGAACCTTCCTTCTCACCTCTGCCAGCAGCAGCCCTATCACTATGGGATGTGAAGCAGAGGATGGCTGCTGCCACATTTTGCCACTGATGCCTGGGGTTAGCATTGCTGCAGCCCCCTACCCTGACAGTGGGTTAGCATTGCTGCAGCCCCCTACCCTGACAGTGGGTTAGCATTGCTGCAGCTCCTCTACCCTGACAGTGGGTTAGCATTGCTACAGCCCCCCTACCCTGACAGTGGGTTAGCATTGCTGCAGCCCCCTACCCTGACAGTGGGTTAGCATTGCTGCAGCCCCCCTACCCTGACAGTGGGTTAGCATTGCTGCAGCTCCTCTACCCTGACAGTGGGTTAGCATTGCTGCAGCCCCCCTACCCTGACAGTGGGTTAGCATTGCTGCAGTATAGGAGTGTCGGGGGGTAGCACCATGGGGACGGACGGAGACAAAAGATCTCTGCAGCCAGGTTGTGGAACTTGGGGTTTATTGCAAAGGGCCTGGGTGCAGGGCCCTGCTGGGAGCTGCCAGCCACAGCTCAGAGCAGCCCAAGAGAGGGGCAGAGAGGATGAGAGGGTAAGAGCATAAGAGAGGCAAGAGAACAAAAAGCATAAGAGAGTGAAAGGGGTAAGAGAGTAGAAGGGGTAGGAGGCAAGAGGGCGAAGTTCCCGTTACAATACAATAAATCATCTTCTATGTGGAATATTCTAATTCTCACTAACCAATCTAGTACAATATACAAATCCTATAGCATTTCCATACAGCCTATAAGAATCACTACATTACCATACTGTGTTACATTTTAAACCCTAAAAACTCCTCTTTGGGCCCCTTCTGCCACGCTGGCAGGGTCTGCTGGACCCTTGGACCTGCCTGCTTGCAGAGGATCTTGTTCCATCAAAAGGGGATTACCTTCAGCTGGCCACACCATTGTTTTCCCGTTGTTCAGTAACTAAGGGATCTCAAAGCTTGCTTTCATTTCCATCTCACTTACAGTTCCATATTCTCAAAATCTTTTGCCAGGCAATCATATTTATAAGGCTTTCCTGTTTCATCTTCCCCGACACTCCAGCCCCTCCTACCCTGACAGTGGGTTAGCGTTGCTCCAGCCCCCCTACCCTGACAATGGGTCAGCATTGCTCCAATCCCCCTACCTTGACGGCGTAGTTGTTGAGGGGGTCCTTGGCGTAGGAGGCAGGGTAGTACACGGCATCCCCCGCCTCGCAGCAGGGCTTGTCGCTGGTGAGGCGGAAATCTGACCAGCTGTCCACGCCGAAGCGCAGCTGGTCCTTCTGGCCCGCCATGAACAGATCCTCGCACTTCAGCGCCAGCTTCTTGAGCGAGTCGGCGTGCAGGCCGCGGATCTTGCCCACCACCTCGTCCCTGTTCTCAATGCCCCGGTAGAGCGCCTGTCTCTGCGGCTTCTGCACGCCCCGGCCCTGCCTGGCCTGCGGCAGGCGCCGCCCGCTCAGCGACTCCATGCTGGTGGAGCAGCGCTCCTTGATGCTGCCCGTGGCCAGGCTGGAAACGCTGCTCGTGGCCGAGGCGGCCGCTCTCAGCTTCTCTGAGGGCCTGTCCAAGGAATCTCCCGACTCGTTGTCCAGGACCTTGAGCTCCAGGCTGACCGAGGAGCAGGCGCTGCTCGCTTCCCAGTTGGTGTCAATGTCATAGGTGGGGTTGGCCATGATGCACAGGTTGTTCTCCAGAGCCTGCTTCTGGAGGTCTCGGGGAGTCGGCTCTGTGTTCGCTCTCAGAATTGTTTTCTTTGGCAGTGGAGGTGGTGTTGGCTGCAAGTTGTTCACTGTCTCCTGGTCTGCCAGCCCTCCAAAGGCAATGGCATCATCCAAAGCTCCTTTGGGTTGCCTGGGCTGTTTTGGAGGGATCATAGCTGCTCTGGACTGCCCTGTGGAATAAGGTAATAGTGAGAGAAGATTAAAGTACTTCATATGTGCTGCTCATGTTCGCACTCTGAAAAGAAGTTTAAGGCAAAAAAACCCCAAAACCTGACTAGGACCTGCCCCCCCCCAACATTTCAAAAATCCCTACATACATACATGAAAGAATGAACTAATTAGCAAGTCAATGACCAAATCAGCATCATATATATCTAATTACATCCAGCCAGTCTTGATTTCACCTTGGCATATATTTTGAAATCACCTTCAGTGCTAGCAGAGTTGCCATTTTACATCCAGCAGACCAATGACAAGAACTGCAAGCAAAACCAAACCTCCATTTGACACTTTGGCCAAGTCCAGTTTCAGCAATTACACCCAGTGTCCTATAATTTCTTCTGCAGTCAACTGACTGTAACATTATTTCTTATTTTCTATTCAAATGTGCTAAAACTAAGGGTGGATAACAGTCCATAAAACAATTGGGAAATGCACTAGACAGGCTGAAAATCCTATTTCAGAATGAAATCCAGAAACTGCCAGACACAAATAACAGTTTAGATACTCTGGAAGTCACATCAGGCAGTCAGGATTGCCCCAGCAGATTCACACAGTGAAATCAAGGAAGTCAAGCCAACTTTCACTCAAGTTGACAAGTGTGTTGCCATCAAGAGCAGGATCATAATTTGACAGAAATTGTTCCTACCCTGCAATTAAAACTGTTGTGCCCTCCCTTTGCCACAGGTACCTTTGCTGGCAATGTTACATTCAGAGATAACCAGACCTGGCTTTACTCAAGAGATCCCAAATGGCAAGTATGTACACACAGGCTGGGATTTTCTAGTTTCAGACATTTGTGTGAATCCAGGGAAGACAAACTTCCTGTCATGTGTTGTGGATGGCTTTTATCAAGGACATTTATGTTTCATAAGTGCCAGAGTCCTTGGAAATGCAGAATAAATAAATGACAATAATATAATGGAGAATAAAAACCAATAAACACAAAATACAAAAGACCAGCTCACTGCTCTGGGACAATTAAACTGTTGTTACTTATATCAATTTGAGATCCTTCCAATTAACTGCTACTTTCAGAGAAATTATTTTATAAGTTTTCTGGTTCTCCTGGGAGGTTCACTGACTGTCATGGTAAGGTAGGAAGCCAACTCTGACAGCTGAAAACAGCAGACCTGAAATGGATGCTCTGAATAACTGCAGCTGAGCATCTTTTCCAGTAAGGGAACAGACACTATAACTATTTGAATATAATGTGCTGAATCATAAAATCATTTTGGCTGAAAAGTCCTTTATTAAGATCAGATTCCAGCTGTTAACCTAACACTGCCAAGCCCACAAAATCCTTGTAAAGAGAGGACTAAACTGGAAGACTAAGGGGATCTAAGATTCAGATCTGAATTACAACACTTCAATCCATAATTAATAATTAATGACTTTGCAGTTTGCAAAAAGAAATATTAGCTTCTTCTGCTTGTTAAGGTAGGTTGTAACAGTTTGTATGAACACTACAGAACCCGAAATCCACATGGCCAGGATGTACCAAACCCTGCAATGCTGGATAGAACACTGAAATACACCTCCTAATTTCAGAAAATCAGAGAGGATCATATTTCTATATGTATCCACAAACAAAACAGCCTCACACCCTGCTTTCTTCACAACTGTTCTCTTGTCAGTCACTCCAAGGAGACAGCATCCCAAATGAAAGCTCTATCCCCATCTTTTGTTTAAGCTCCAGAAACCCTCAGAAAAGCCTTCTGGATTTAATGTAAGTCTGGCTATTCCAATGTTTAAAAAAACCAAGTTTTGAGCAGGAAATTCTATCAGTTTTGTACATACCTGATATTCAGGGAAGACTGCAAATCATTGTAAAGGTTGCTGACAAAAATGTAACTCTTGGAGGGCTGGAGGGACCCTGCTGTTCCTTTGTATTGCAGTGAGTGTTTGCTGTGCTGCAGCACTGAATGCTGCTGCCAGCTGGGCACTACAGGAGCTCTGTCCTGAAGTTCCTTTTGCAGAGGTGAAGTGTGGGATGAGTCCAAGTCAAAAGCAGAATTGATGTCTGTGTGCCAGACACACATCCAGAAGCCTTTTGCTTAATCCTGAGACAAGTTCATTTCTACTTGATATCCAATTCTCTTACTCATGCAAACGTGTCCTCTTCCACAACTGCTCAGTCTTACAAAATCTGTGACCTATGTACTTCTCCCCAGCAACTTTAGCTCTGGGCTAAAGAGCACTTGCCTGTTTTCTGCTCCTCAGCCTGCTGCCCACTCTGCTGGGCCAGCCTGGCTGCTGGGGTTCACAGACACTGCTCAGGAGGCACTCTGCTAAGGGGCCTTGCTTTGGGACTTGCTAACCCAAGGATGCACAGCTGCTAGAGGGAAACAGGGAAACAAATCAGAGCCAGATGCACATCCTGAGCAGCAGCAGCTCTCTCCAGGAAAGGTAAGATTTATAAGTGTTACTGCTCCCATTCTCTTGTTTTTTGTCTGCTGTAATGACTCTGTCCTCCAAAAGTCACTCACACAGAGGAGTGTTGGGACTGCAACCACGGCTGCTTTTGCACAGCTACTGGCACTGTGACATCCAAACAGAATTGGAGAAGGTTTTCATAACCAGAAGTTGTTTTTTCAGATGTCTGGAGGGGGTGGCAGGTTCCAGAGAACTGAATGTTCAAGTCATTCTGTAGTTACTGTTTCAAGTACTCTCAGCTGAGAAAAAATGAGTTTGTATAAAATGCTATGTTACAGTGTGGTTTCTTCCCACAAGAACAAGTTTTCCATATTGAAATCTAACCATCTGTATTATCCAGTTGAAAAGTTTCATGTCTGCACTGCTTCTGTGCTGAGTTCCAGCACTGTACATTTCTTTCACAGCTCATGGGCCAGTCTCCAGCTCAGCTTTCCCCAAGCATGGCAAGAAACTACAGGGCCAATTTTTATAAAATCATTGCCCAGCAAGAAAAAGATTGTCTTAAATGTTGTCCCTGTCAAAGGCACAAGAATGTCCTTTTGCATAGAAATACCAGCAGAGCATTAATTTCTTTTTCTTGGCTATCCTTTCCTTCTCCCCTTGCATGCTTTAACTCATCATTTCCATACCTACTGCACAGACTCTCCAACACTGCAAGTTCAGCCTGAGCCACACTCTTGGGAGGCAAAATGAAAAGGAACAACAGGGACAATATTAGGCTGCCACTTTGAGAGATCTTTGAAGTGGATTCCAGACTGCTCAATGACAGAAAAAAATTTAACTCTTTACAGACAGCAGATTTCTACAGAGCTTTAAATAATTCTACAGCTCAAAAAGATCTTCCATTATAGAATCTCAATACACTATTTAAATATTAATGCTTAAGTCTCCAGACACCATGCAGAGTTCTGAAACTCTGAAAGACATCTGAGAAAGGCATTTAAGTTTAATTTTTCTGGGTAACTGATTTATCATCAGACTTTGCATTGCAGCCTATTTATGTTAGCTGCTGAAACTATCAAATCTGACATCACTCCTTAATAAACACTTATCCTGGCTGATAAAAATAACCAAACCATGAAACAAACCCACAAATGCATCAAGTACCTTCCAACCACAGCAAAAGCTCCCAGCATGCCTCACAGCCCCAGCTCCAATAAATGCTGTGCATGTACACCACCCTGCTATGAAACTGTCCTGTACAGATTTGCATTAAATGCTCCACTGTTTACACATGTAGTGTTCACTGAATAGTTAAAATCTTACCAGAATGATGATAGATGTCAGAGAAAGGGAAGCTAACCTTTGCTAAGTAACACTGGTGGTGCATGTGCAGTGTCTCAGCAGTCCTGGGAGATGCAGAAGAGAATCTCACTTTGTTTGCTTGGTGACTTGTCAGGTCTTGCTGCCCACCCTCCATTGCACCACCTTAGACATTACCTGTGCTAATTATGCACTACACAAAATGCACCAGACTGATGCTATAATCACTGTCTGTCACTGAACTGTCAGTTTTCATCAACAATGATCTCATTATTTATTTACAGCCTGGCCAAAGCACTGCTTTCTGCCCTGGTCCAACTGACTGAGGCAATGCCCCATGGCAGACACTGTGATTGGGATTTTTTTCCAGTGTCAGCAGTCACAAAGCCTAGAAACTCAGCCTCCTTTTTTCCTCATTTCTTTAGGTGTAAAGAGAAAAACAGCTGATAATGAAATAACCTATTTTTTTTCAATGGCAGAAAAACTATCCTGAGTATACTGAGAATACCTTAATCTACTTACAGCCATGCAAATTCAATCAACCCAATTTCCCCAACAAATTCAGACAAAGACAGAACAATTTAAAGATTTGTAAAGGAAAGGCTTTGTCTTCCTTATCATCAGTTACAGGGCTTACCTGAATTAACTTCTGTAACAATAAAAGAACCTCTTACAAAAGAAACATCCAGGCCCTCCCTTACACATCTGAACATTTGTTTCTTCATCTTCATTCAAGTGGCAGCCTCTGGATTTTGTTAAAGTGTTGATACCACAGGTCCCCCAATTGCAGTTCTGCCCACCACATGAGCACCCCCATCCTGATCAAGCCAGACTCTCACTTTGATAAACTGAATGGATTCAGATTCTGAATTAGTCCCTATGAAGTGCTTGCCACAATACCAGGCATGTGCAAAGCTTTTCTTTAGAGCCTGTGCAATTTTTAAAACATTCTTCTTAAACTGTGGGCACCAGAGCCTGACTGTGACCATGGCAGTCAAGAACCTCTCTCCTCCTACTCAAGTTTCCTCCTATTTCCACAGCCAGGAACACATCTTATCCTATCATCATAAAAGCCCCAACTCTTCTCTGTTGTACCTGACTCCTGGAGGAGAATCCTCTGTTTTGTAAGGTTTGTCTCTTGGAAGGCCAAACCAAATATATTTGAGGGCAGTACCTGACATAAACTGTTACCTGACTGCAGATGAAAATTCACCAAGGCTTGCAATTATTTCTGTTCATGACACTTCATGAGTGCTAAGGCATCATGATGTGTCAGAACTGAAGATTAGCCATTTATCAAAGTAGAGACATATTATCTGCTTTTTAATAAAAACCACAGAATATGTATCAGATCAGTTTAAAAGGTGAACCTTGTGCATTGTGCTGCAAGTTGAGATGTGCACATGATGCATTTTACACACTCCAAACTGCAGCATGCAGCTCTAACTGCAGCTGAGGCAGGAGTCAAATGTGATGTATCTTCTCATATTCTCCTTTCTTCCAGTTTCACATACCAGTATTTGTTAGTTCTATAAAAGATAAGGTTTTGCTGCCCAGGTGATGCAAGATGTGAAAACAAGTAGGGATTATTCTCTGTCCCTACCTAGAAATCTCTCTGTGAGGCTGGCTGAATAGAGCAGGAAGCCTTTGAAGGGCAGCCAGGGAGCTCAGTGCCATTTAGGGAAGCATTGCTCCCAGCAGCAGGCAGCTCTCCCAGCCAGAGCCAGGCAAGCCCCACAGCCAATTAACCCTTTCACACCAAAGGTACTTTGGAGACAGCACAGCTCCAAGTGAACCCACGGTGAGGAGAAGGTTTTGTATAAATTGCTAAGGGGTTGATTTTTTTATGGTTTTAAAAAGAAACATTCAAACTTAGGACCAGCACTAATACAGGCCAGGACTGATGGAAGGGATCTCGTGGGACAGGCAGGCAGGGTCAGCTGGAGCAGGTTGTGCAGATCTTCTCCAGTTGGGCTGGAACTTGTGAATATCTCCACACACAGAGATTCCAAACCTCCTCTGAGCAAGCTGTTCCAGTGCTGATGGTATTTTGCTGCACAGGATAAACATGGTACAGGCAGTTCTGATGCAGCCAGACCTCAACTGCCTGGATTCTGTCTGCAATGTCCCTGTCTTCTAAATACAGCAATTACAGATACACATACATACCCCACTAAATTGAAAGAATTCATTAGATCTATGAGTAATTTACCATAAAGATACAGATTTTAGTTTTCCTCCTTAGAGGAGGAATTTCTTGGTAGATGTTAGCATCACACTTGGACAGGATATTTTTCCTCCTTATGCTTTATAAACAACACCTAATTAATGTTTCAATAGCAGAGTGCACTAATAAGCTTGCCACTAATTCACATTTAAGCAAAAAAAATGCAACACTTTCGCTGAATGTCTAAGGAATGTGGGCACCTGAGGGTTTAAAGCTCAGTCCTTGATCCCTAAAACCTGTGTGGACATGCCAAACTCCCTGTAATCATGAGCCATCTCTACACAATCACTCTACTCTTGGCCAAATGCTTAATGAGTTGCTGTGTACAGGATTGGGATGTTCAAAAAACATGTACTGGGATATCCTGGGATGTAAATAAATGAGAGATTTTGTTGTTCTAGAAAACCTGGCTGTAGGTATCCCTGAATTCACAGTGCTGCAAATCAAAATGCTTTAGAAAATCAGGCTGATAATATTGATACTGTCCACTGGGAGATGCTGCTTTATCTTGCTCCCTTATCTTCCACAGCAGCCCTGCATCCATGGACCTCTTAACGAGTCAGGAATTCAGTGATCTTTGAGTAGCACCTTCAGGACATTTGTATCTCATTGGGAAGGACCAAAAGTGAACTCTCTGACCAGGATAAGAACAGTTTCAGCCAACAAGAGATGGGTACAAATATTTTAGCAGTTATTGATGCTCTAAAATAAAAAGCCCTATCTTTTGATCAAGTTTATGAAAAGATTGAATTTTATTTATTCCTTCTAAAGAAATTAGGTAATTTGCTCTGTATTTTAAACATCTTTGACAAAAATTCCTCCAAAGAGATAAAACAATGTTGATTTAAAAAATCATCTGAGATGTTCATCACTAAGGGCAATTAAAATACTTTTTTAAGTTACAGGAAGACAAACCTTTGAGTTTGTTGAATCTTCACTTTCTTGGTTATGACCTCTGAATGAGACTATATATCTTTATCTTCTGTAAATCAACATTAAGCAGTTAAAAGCTACCCTCATGAAGATGTATTGAGCTGTTCAGAAGAAAAGGCTCTTCACACACTGGAAAGGTCACCAAAGCGTGATGCAGTTCCTGTGCACTCACCTAGGTTGCTGTAGGTAGCGCTGCAGGTGCTCAGATCAGGAGAGTTCGGAGCTGCTTCTTTCTCCTCCGGGCCCGGGGCGCCGCGGGAGGCGGGGATGACGGAGGCGCTGCCCCCATTGTCCTGCTTCACAAACACCGCCCTGGGGACGCGCGGGGACAGCTCCTCCAGGGCCGGCTCCTCGGGCACCTGACTGGAACACAAGCACAGCGTCACCCGCGCTGCCGGCCGGGCACGCTGCGGGACCAACGGGCTGGGCTGGCAAAGGAGGAAGTTCCTGCACCCTCCTTTCCTAACCATCTACAGTTTTTCTTTTCCTTAGTGAGAAGGAACAACTCGTGATTGAAATAGTAACATGTTAGTTACTATTATCATGATTATAATAATATATAGCATGTAAGAGTTCGTGCCTTCGATATAAAAGCTACAATAAAATGTTTTACAGCTTGACTGCCATCAACATCCATACTCATAAATGTGCAGGCATGATTCTGGGTAAAGTGAGTGGGACTCAGGGCAGCAGCAGAGTTTAGGGTGCTTTTTGCCAGCGCAAGCAATTGTGCCTCAAACAAATATAACAGGGTATAGGAAGTAGGATTAAGTCCCAATAAATGCATGAAACTTCAATGATACATTTTCATATCCTGGTAGGATTTTGGGAACTGACACTCTGGGAAACAGACCTCATTTAGGCCAATAATCTCTTTCCCATATAAAATTATCCACCATTAAAATCCATCTGCATTAGGCCAACTGCAGAAGGCACTGAAGACATTCCTCTGTGCCTGCTCTTAGCTGTGAAGTTTTAATCACACTGTGATGACTTACAGCACAGAACTCTGAAAATTGTGCATTTACTTGGTTTCCATGGATATATTTATTGCAGTATAATTTAAAAATGATGCATTATATGCATGAAAAAAAGTCGAGATTTAATAACACCCCACAATCATACTGAAAATATAACAGCAATTATCAATAATATGGCACAAAAACATGTCAGAGCAAAAATATTTCCATGCCTTTATGTTCTCTCACTTGCAGGAACAAATACTCATTACAGGCCAAATCTCAAGAGCATATGTGCTGTTTGCTAGCTCTCATTACTACAGCATGATCAAATACAACAGGAAGAATTTGAACTACTTGTGACTTCCATTAGGGACAGGAGTAAGACACTTCCATCAAAAAACAATCAGCACATCATGTATCTGCAGAGATACTTATTTTTGGTGATAAGAATTTCAAACTTCCACAAAGACTTAACACAATAAATTATAGGTATTTGTCTATGGCAAAGGCAAACCCCTGAAAATCCTGGGACACAATCTTGTAGCAATCCCCAGTAAAAGGTTCCAACATGCCAATGCTCTGCATGACAAGACCCAGGACAGTGCAGTGAGCACATGCTGTTTCTGCTCAGACTCATGAATTTTAACTGCAGGCTGACACAAACCAAACTCATTAGAACTTGTTAGTAAAAGAGAAAAAATGGCGTCAGTTCAAAAAGATGTAATCTTTAATCAGCGTACCAGTTTTTGTTCCATTTTAGTACCATGCATAGGAATGGTGTGAAGAACATTCCATGTGCCATAAATATATCCACATTAAAGAGTTAACCTCAGTAATTTCAGAGTAAAGCAGACATAAAATTAAAGCAGTAACAAGGCTCTCAGGATAATTGAACTGAAGGTTTGTAGTTGCTGTAAATAATGTACATACCTGCATTCCTCAACAGGAATGTTTTCTTTAAGAAGAAATAGGTTCTAATAGCTTCACAGTTCTGTCATTGCCACAAACCAGGAATTATCACATCTCAAAGTAACTTTTTAGTATCACTTGGTGAGGTAAGAACATACTCATTCTCCAAACCAGACACATGCATGCACATACACTAAACCTAAGCTCGGAAGCATTTTGCCAAAGTAAACCAACAGCTAGAAAGGAAGAAAGAAAAAAAAAATACCAACTCACCCACTGTACTCACTCACACAATTCCCCATTAAAGGAAATTCTTTCAGGGCCTTCTTGAGTCTTTTAATCATGTCTTGAAACTCTGGCGAGCCATTGATTCCACAGTGTTCTGGTGTGCTACAAGTTGTGCAAGCTGTGAGCAAGAGGGCTGAACTCTGCACAGAGTGATACACCTACTGCACCTTAGTGTTTACCTTCGGGGGCTGGGCCCTGCCGCAGCCAGCACAGCAGCCCTGCCTCCTTAACTCCTGCCCTGCCTCCCTGCAGGGCCAGGGCTCGGCTGCATCACTGCTCTGGAATGGGCTATGGCCTCACTCCTGCCACTGCTCCGGGAAAAGCACGGCTCAGCTCTCGGCGGGAGCTTCAGCAAGTGACACTAACCTATTGTTAAGAGTTAGCGAGTATCTCAAATCTGTATTCAGGGCCTCGAAAGAATACATTTTAAACCACAGCAATTAGAGGTCAGGTCATGAAATCCATGGGGAAATGCTTCCCAGTATCTTAACGCTGAGAACAGAGAGATCAAGCTTGTGTACACAGTGCAAATGTCAGCCCTTCGGTGGTGCTGGCAGGACACAGCAGGAGTAAAAGGGGAACCATGCTCACTCAGGGAGCTCCAAGAACCACATGCCCAGCTGCTTCATGAACTAAACAGTTAAAATAGCTGGTTTTTTGAGGAAAGAGGAGCAGCTGATAAACAGGCAGTTCTCTCAGATTAGAACCATTAGAACCTGATTTAGTGTAACTTTCTATCTGCTTACTGGTAACAAGTCATACTTACAGCTATCTCCTTATTTGGGATATTTATAGATATTTTGCCAGGATGGATTCTTTGATGCCTTGCATAAGAGCACATATTTAGCATCTAGCACAGTGGGCGCAGCCTCCTCTGTCCAAGTTTTTTTCTCTCCGCTTTTTTATTTCAAAAACAAACTTCATAGAAATTAATTATCTTAGAGAACTCTGCTCCTCAGGCACAAGTGGCTGAAGCTAAACAACTGTTCAGTTAGTGGAGGAAGCAGTCCTCTGCATGCAGAGAATGTGTCTGTTTTCCTAAGTAGCTGAGATTATGTGAAGCAAAAAAACTTGCCATAAAAATGACTGTCCTTCAGACAACACCCCACTGAATTCATGTACTTGTCATTCACGTGTGCACAGGCTCAAAACTGTCTTAAAAGTGTTATTTTTCTGCAGGGACAAATGCCTCTCTTTCCTTCAGGCTCTCCTCCTGCATGGATTTTGGAGGATAGCCAGAAGATGATGTGGTGTAACTCGCCTCAGTCTTTTGGGAACAGCAGGATGCAGAAAGCTGCCTGTGTAGGGTGTTAATTTTGGTGAGGACACTGGAATCACAGCTCTTGTGTGACCTGTGTTCTCCTCTATTCAGAGCACGCCTGCTCAATTAGGGAGATTAATAAACAGCAATGAATACGAGGGAGATAAAGTGGAACGTTCATAAGAAGTGATTGTGAGAGTGTATCCTGAAATAGGGTCAGATCCAGAGGTACAGGTGAGGGAACACAGCTCTGTACACGACAGCACATAAATCCCAGTGGTGGGAATTTGTGACAGAGACAGAGAGAAGCAGATGTGGCCTTGGGGCCAGCACAGACTCTGATCTCCTCCCTGAGTGGACATCAGCACAGCAGCCATCAATGGCAGCTGTACAGTTGGAGATGCCAAGGAAGAGGACTTTGCTTTGCACACACAAAAACCCAACTGTGTAATTTGTAGCTCTATTAGTTTCAAAGAGAGCGCTCTGAGATGCCCTCAGGCCCTGCACTTTTAAGCTAATAAAGCAAACATAAAGCCTAAACTGACTGAATGATGCTTGAGGGAAAATGCAGAGGTGAATGGCAGGAGGGAGGTCAGAGGCCACCCTACCCAGAACTTCTCCTCAGAGCACTGCCCACTCTGTTCCTGCAGAGCCCTGGGCACAGCCAGGCAGGGCCCAGGGCTCAGTCAGTCACAGGGCACTGAGGACACACAAAACATCCCAGTGGCTCCTGCAGCTCCGTCCCTCCAACCACCGCCAACAGTCACTGAAGAGGAAAGTGATACAAACTTCTCAAATGACAATCTGAATCTACTAAGCCATGAAGTTCATTCTTAATTCTGATTCTTGAGAAGCTGGCTTAGTCCTGAAGCTTGAGAATGTTTTTTTTTTAGATCTTGTATAATGCGATGTTTGCACGGATAAAGGGAGTACACTTGATAATCCAGTAAAGACATCCTGCTAAGCTCTTTAGTGTCACTGAAACTTAATGGTAATGACTTGCACAGATTAACTGTGCATTATAAGGAAGATATTTTTCTTTATCCATTTTAGGTTCTCAGTCTTTCCATTTTACAGACTGTATTAGAGGAGTTAAGAACAATACATGATTTTCCATTTCCTAATCTAAATTTATAAAATAATAAATGGTAAAGTCTTTTCTACTTGGATCTTTAACAGTCCTTGGTGTTTACAAGTTCTCACATAAAACGTTACCAAACTTATTGCTTAATGCACATGCAGAATTTCCAATTCTGTTAGAATTGGAAAATGTTCTAGAGAAAAACCTCACAAGTTTTTAATTTCTGAAATGGTTGAAGAAAGCTAGTTAATACTTTTAAAAGCACAGCTAAGCACTGCTGAGTAAGGTAGATAAAGCTTGCTGACACCAAGATAAGAAAAGCCCTAACATGGATTTGACAAGAAGGAAGAGCTGATCCACCTTAAATTTTCAGGGAGAATTTCTCCCATTTCAGTAGACTTGCTCAAGCAAGGAATTTCTTTTCATCTATAACATCCTTGAAAATGCTCATCAATTTACTTGGGCTGTACCTAAAAGGTTCTGGGTTCGTGTGAGACCCTCACCCTAAGAGTTATACCAGAAGGCCTCCAAACAGGGAAGGACTTTGTTTTAAACAGAGCCCTACTGTGATTTCACAGATTTTCTTATCTTCCCAAGCAGTTTCTGAAGCAGCTGTGGAATCTGCAGGACTGGATCAGACACAGTGTGAAAGTGGAATGTGGCAGTGGTGGTTATTCCTGCCTGTGTCTGGATGAAATCCTCATCTTAATGTATGGCTGCATTGTTGTAGAACAGTGATTCCCATTGTTTCCACTGAGTGATCTGTCACAACACTCATACTCCTCTGTACAGAGCTCAGATCTATCAGTTATGAGATCAAATCCCTTTGCAAAAATTAACACAATCTTAGGAATTAGATTGGTGATCACAAATTTAGCTATGAAGAAATGCTTCCTTATCTGAACCAGAACAAAATCAAATACAGACCTCACTACCTGAAGGAAGTATTTCAGGAAAAACAGAGTTTTACCTTCACTTCAGCCAAGACTGGCCCAAAGATTCCATAAAGGGAAGTTATGGCTGACTTGCAGCTGTGAGAGGAAACTCCTGAGCTGAGCCTGTAACTGCAATGGAGATGGCTGTGCCCAGCTCAGATTAGTTCAGCTCTGATGTGCTTTATGAGAACAGCCAAGGCAGCAGCAAGACCGGGCTGCACTTTGCTTTGAGGAAATGTCTCAATCTAACAAGTTGCTGCTGGGTATGAGCAGTGATGTCTCAATGAAGGAGAGAAGCCTTCACCTTGTGAAACTCCAATAGGAACACTCTGATCCATCAGATAACAAAGCCTTTGAAGGATCTTTTTATTCAGCCTGTGATGAGTGGATTGCAGCTGTGCTGTCCCACCTTCATCAATTACAGTGACTCAGGCCAGAAACACCATGGTATCTTGGGTCAGTTTTAGGTTTTACACCTGAGAACAACTGCTGGCTCATGAAGCAAAGGTGTTCTCGTTCTAATTAATGAGAAAAATGGCATGACTGCTGATTTTTAGCAAAAAATTATCTATCTACAAATTTCAGTAAATTTATTATATCATTATTTGCCAGCTCCTTTTGAAGCAGCATATGTGCATCCTGCCATCAAACAGAAACAACCACACTGACAAATCAAAACCAAGTTCCTTTGTATGAGAGATCATTTTCAGCTTTCTGAAAAACTGACAGTTTTGCAAGTGCTGTTCAAAGGGAAAACTGACCTTTCTAGTGATAACTTGAAATACCTTCAGCTGTTTTGTAGTTGTGTTATCAATCTTTAGCAGCTCTGTAATCCATTGCAAAGTAAGGGAATACTGGATCTTCATTAAATTTGCTTTCAAGACCCCCCAGTAATCTGACATTTTTAAAGCTTATCTTATTTTCCAGGGCATCAGTTTGTTTTTTCAGAGAGCTTGCTGTTCTTGGTGTTCTGAGTTAGGGAAGTGTCCTGTTCACTGATGGCTATCTTCAGGTCATCCATTCTCCTCTAAGCCTCTGCAGGCTTAACTGAACATTCTAAACATCTTTTTCATGCACATATTTTAGCCTGAATTACAGCTAACCTTCTACTAATACCTGGAGGGTTAAGACAAAACAAGCAAAGCTTCTCATGGGTTATGCCTCCTGCTTGAGCAAAAATGGCATTTAGAAATCCTGATTCTCACCCACCAGGATATTAAAAATGAAAGCCAAACCCCTTAAACAACAATAAAACCCTTCATTATGTGGCATTATAAGGTTTCACTTGGTGTCATTAACAACATTAAAAAGTATTAAAAAACCCTAAATAACTCAAGGCATCAAGAATATAACAACTGAAGCATAAAGCTACCCACTGCCCAGTGCTCCCACAACTCAGCACCTCAGTGTACTTTCTTTGAAATTTGTAGACACCAGGAAACAATATTGTCAGAAAGAAGAAATTCCAATTCTAACATGTGGAAAATTCCAGTTTTCACTGGGGAAAATTCTGAGATATGGTTTTAACCAACATCCTTGTGACCTGAAGCAAACTGAAGAGTAAACATGCTTTTTGGAATGAGTGAATGAGAGATCAGTGGCCCACTGCCTCCAAAAGGAAGGGCAGAGGGAGAACAGGCCACATCCCAACAGCACCATCTCCAGGGCAGTGCCAGGATCCCCGGCAGGCTGCTCCTCTCAGCACCCACAGAGGAGCTGCTGTGCCTGCCCATGCCCTGCCAGCTGCCAGCTGCTGTGCCTGGGCAGTGACTGCCAAGCTCCTTCTCTCCTGGATCTCTGCCCTGGGCACTGAGAGCTGGGGCAAGGGCAAGCTCCTGATGGCACCGGAACCAAAACCAACCTCACTTTCCCTGGCTTGCCCCAGAGACAGGAGAGAGAAACCAGGTTCCTGTAAAGGAACAAACTCCTGCAATCCTTTAACTTGCCCTCTAAAGGCAGCTACTTCTCACCAATTCATTTAGGGCAAATCTAGAGACTGCACTATTCTGGCACTTGTCTTGTATGGAGGAAGAAAACCAAGTGATTTTGCTTTAGGACAAGTGGCAGTCACGTTATGGTAAGCTCTAACTATGCTCACACAGAGATTTCTATTAGGTTAAAACTGTTTTTAGCTAAAAAAACCCAGCAGTTTTCTTGTACAGAATATGGAGAAAGAAAACCAAAAAACACTGTCATGACACATTTTTTGGGGTTCACAATTCACAAAATTTTTGGTTTTGTTATAATGAAATAAATAATTCAAGTTTGAGGCTACTTTGGAATTGGTTTGTGTAATAACACTGGAAGACAAATTCTAACACATCCACAGCTGTGGTCCAGCACTCAGGGAATTCTACTCTGCCCACATGACTGACTGCAACTGATGTGACCAGCTCTTGCTGGATCTAATACTGCCAGGGGACAAAGAACAGTCACTGCTAAAGGCCTTGCAAGACAGACATAACACTATTTTGTAGATACCATAATTCTGTTACTACCTTTTTACAAGGTTCAGTTTGAGAGTGCTGCAGTGATGCTGCAGTGTGGTTAATTAGCATCTGTTGAATTCTTGGGCATGTGAGGTAAAGTTAGCACAACACCTTCCATGAGTCACAGATCTTTTCATTTCTATTGTACTTCTCAGTAGTAGCCTCCTATTTCTGCTGAGAAATTCTCAAGTTTCCCATAACACAGAAACACTTCTTAAAGCAGAAATTCAAGAGAATGGATCTGATCCAATGGAACATGACTATTGTGACACGAGTGAGCCTGCAAGACAAACTCTAAACATCAGGTACTGCTTCCAGCAAATGTTTTACATCTTTTCTGGTATCTAACATAGCAAAAAGATTTTAAAATACCCTCTAAGTTACCTAAAATAAATATACTTTGAAAAAATGGCATTAATGTAATAAAACTCTTTAGTGTCTCCCTTTTCAGCAGCATATACAGGACAGCTCACAACAGAGTAAGTGACTAAAACAGCTGAGTGGTACCTGGGGATTTTCTTGGGAGCCTGAGGTGGTGAGGAGTGGCTGGCTGTGTTTTGTTCCGAGCTCTCTGGAGGCTTTTCCTGTGTTTCCCCCTTGTCCTTGGCCAGTGCCTCTGCGATGGCAGAGTCCAGGCCGGGCTGGGATGGGAGCTCAGCCCGGGGCTCGCTCTGTGCGGGGTCACACCTGTACATGAACACGATCGAGGGCTTCTCGCTCGACTCCGACTTGGCCTCGCTGAACCAGTGGTGCCGCTGCACCGGGGGCGGGGGCAGCATGTGGATCACAGTTCCATCCAGACCCACCAGCTTCCCCTTCTCCCTGTCCTTCTCCCTCTCCTCCTCATCGTCGGCTTTCCTGCGGCGGAAGAAGCTCTTGAACGAGATCCAGCGCTTGGGTTTGGCATCGGGGCGCCGCCCCTCCGAGTGCAGGATGGACTCGGCTTCTGTGGACCTGGGGGGGCTGTTGGGCTTGGCCCAGTTGCTGAAATGCCTCTGCAGCAGGTTACTGGCATGGTAGGGAGAGGAGGTGGAGCGGGGAGGGGGGAATGGCGGGGCCTGCTCTGCCTGGGGACTGGTGGCGCCCGGGGTGGCTCGGGCTGGCTGTGGAGAGGGAGTGGCAGCTGGCTGGGACAGCGGATCCTTCTGCACTTTAATGGCAGTGCTTTCCATCTTGGAGGACTCCACTTCAGGCTGCGATGTAAACAGAGATTTGGGTCGTACCAGGGTGTTTTTACCAGCATCTCCCTCAGGGGGTAAGGAATACAGCTCTTCTACGCTGCAG
The DNA here is from genome assembly GCF_028769735.1 of Zonotrichia leucophrys gambelii. Taxonomy (NCBI): domain Eukaryota; kingdom Metazoa; phylum Chordata; class Aves; order Passeriformes; family Passerellidae; genus Zonotrichia; species Zonotrichia leucophrys. The sequence continues at coordinate 4,248,984 of NC_088180.1, read as the reverse complement.
GACTTGGGAGCAGACTGAGGTGTCTCTGGAGGAGACTGTGGAGGCTGGATAGAAGCCACAATCTGTGAGAGCACCGTGCTCGCGTTCTCTCTGCCACTGCTGCTGCCGACAGAACCCTCCGGGGTCACGTCTGCCTTTGCTGCAGGCTCTTGCATTGCCTTTTGAACTCTGGAGGGGGAGCTGTGGTCAGCACTGTGACTTCTCTGCGGGGATATCTGGCTTTTACTGAGGCAGCTGTTGAACTCCTGGACCTTCTGAGCCACAGAGCCCAGCCTGCACTCAGGGCTACTGGCTGCCCCCTTCGCTTGGGGCAACTCAGTGGATTTGCTGCCTATGGCTTCGGTGCCTTTACTTTCAGTTTCTATTTCTTCATAGGTATGGCTTATCACACTTGTAGTTTTATCTTTGACAGACAGCTCCCCAGTTGTCCCTAGAAAACTTTTATAGATTGCCAAGTTATCATACGCATTTGGATTGATTACAATAGGAACTTTAATAGCATTTTTGGAGCTCTTAGCATAAGTGGGCTCATCATGAATGATAATAGGGAAAGGTGGCATGCCAGCATTGTTGTAACTGTTGAATTTTATCTCAGACAAATTGGGAGACTTAACTGGGATGGTTTTTGAAGAAATGTTTGTAGCTGTAGGTGAAGTAGGAGCTGACTTGTGGCTTGTCTTCCTGGGAGGAACAGAAGGTCCTGAGCCGTTTCCAATCAGTTCCACCTTAGGTATCTTCTGTCTTGGACTAGTGCTGGAAGTCCACACTTCCTGGTATCTGATTGCGCTGGATTTTTTCAGGTTGGCGTGTACACGTACAGGTGATGCTGCAGAGGATGCAATAGGTGTGCCTGGGGTTACTGGTGAGCTTGGGTTGGATGATGCCTTTTTGGTTTCTGAGGTTTCAGTCTGGTTCTCTTTACATTCACTGGTCATGGCAGCTGATACATCCACTACGGTGTATGGCTTGCACACTGGCTGTTCCATGTTCACCACCCTGTAAGGTTTAGCTTGCTCCTCCACAGGCACCAAATTAATAGTCACGGCTTGACCAGCAACATCTGAAGAACTTTTATTCTCCTGCGTATCAGTCTGCACAGCAATTTTGCCATCCTTCTCCTCCAGGCGAAGCGCAAGGACTGCCTTGTGAGTTTCCTGACTTTTCAGAGCAGTTCTGGGTGCTTTTGGCACGTCCTTCACTTGTTGATTGTCACAAAGACTTTCATATTCTGGTTCAATCACTTTGAGTTCCTGAGGAGTGCTAGGAGATAACCCTCCATTACAGAGCTTCTGGGAAGAACTGCTGGTTGTCCCAGAACGAGACTCTTCCGTCAAAGAAGAATCAGGAGATGTAGAATCAGAAGATGCCATGCTCTGCATGCTCTCTTGCCCATAAAGAATCACAGTCTCTTCCCCATAACCATTTAAAATTTCATCATAACTGTCGTCATAGTCCACGGCACAGATCCGCTGCAGAGACTTGTTCCGAAGGGGCACAGTATTCCATTTTTTGTCAACACAGAATGGAACAGGAGACAGGGTGTTAGCTCTGAAATTAGCAAAGCGAGGCTGGCCCCTCATGCGGATTTCCATTGCTAACAACTCTTCATCACTTTCATCCCAGCTCTCGTGCTCTTCCTGCATGCTGCCAAAAAACGTGTCATCCTCACTCTCATCCCCACTAGACAACTCTGGGTAACAGAAACGTCCACCTTCATTACTTATGACTTCAGTGCTTCCACTCAGAATAACATGCTTACTCTGTGAGTCCTTCATTCCACCCACCATGCAGCTCGGAGGGATCTTCCTTTCTAAGGATCTCTTGTAACAATTATTTATCCTTCCCAAGAAGGTTTCTCTCGCGTTTGTTTCATTCCCAGCGAGCTGAGGTGTGGTATCCAAACCCGCAATCTCCTTCAGAACTTCTGTCAGCCCATTATTATTGTTATTGGGCACCTTCCCCACGCCCTCGCTGCTGCCATACGGCCTGGGAACATGGCTGTAACCTTCGATCTCCTCCTCATTGTTATTGTTCAGCGGTTTTTTGCTCAGCACCGCCTTGTTGCGGTTCCAGCCCGCGGGCAGGGGTTTGTTCTCGCACTGCTCCAGCGTGGCCAGCTCCCCGCAGAGCCCCTCTGCCACCATCATGGTGGGTTTCACCGCTATCGTCGGCTTCTTGGCCACGGGCGGGCGGAAGCTGCCGCTGCCCCTGCCCGGGCGCTGCCCGCTGCTCTGGCTCGCATTGGCTTTCAGGTTGGCATGGGAGAGCGGCTTCTTCTCCGACACCGGGGGCAGCTGGTGCAAGCTCTTGGGCTTGAAGCAGTTCTTACATTCACCGGGTTTCCACACGTGCTCAGTGAAAGTGTTGCAAGCAGACATTTTCCCAGAGCCCTGTGCCTGAAGCCCTGCTGCTCAGTGCATGGCAGGAGTCTCCTCCATGGGCTCTGCTCACCCAGCGCCGACGCTTCCCGGAGCAGTGATCATGCTGAAAGAGCACAAAACACAGAGAGGATGAGAATGGGGGAAAATCTGCTTGATCATTATATTTTTCACACTAGGGAAAATGTGGAAGGGGTAAGTAGCCTTTTGCTGACGTCTTCATTTACAAAACTATATAACTGAAATGCAAAATCAAATTGCAACTATCATTCTTCTCATACGTAAAGAATTAAAACTTTGGCAGCAAAGTCCTGTGCTACTTAAAGCAGAGGGAGGGAAAAATGGCAATGACTGAGAATTTAGAGTAATTCTCTTGACTAGTTCAGGACCATTGACCTTTAATTTTGTCCAATAAAACAAATGCAGGAAGAGGATATAAACGCAAAGATTACCACACATTACGCTTTCACCATAACTACTCAAACATGAGAGAAAAGAGCATGAGTATGTTTACTCTCCTAAATGCAATTGAGATAATTTGTTCTAGCTTTGAATGTGAACAAGCTCAGCTTAAGTGAGAAAATGTGTTCAAGCAATCCCAAACTCTGCCATTTTAGCACTTTTTTCATCAGAGTCAAATGATAACTGGAGAGATATTTTGGCTGAACAGATAGGCTGTTCTGATGTCCTGGAAAAGTCAGATAACAATACAGTGGAAATCTTTCTAGAAAGTCACTGTTTTTTCTCCTTTTGCTTACCACAATGGCAATAAACCATTCTGATATCCTCAAAACAAAGCTAAGGATTTTTAGTCCCTGATTTATTTCACATGTAGCTTTTCTACCTAACCCCTCCAGAAATAACAACTGAAGAAGAACTGAAAATCCCTTTCAAAGCGAATCTTTTTATTTCCTGAAACAATCAGCCTTAAGTAAAAATCAAACACGAATCTGCTGTGCTTTATAGCCACCAGAGTATCCAGGATTTGAGAGTTTCATGAATTAATGCCTGAAGATTTTAAGCCTTCTGAGCCAAATCCGCAAGTCTGTTCTCTTCGTCACTGTTGCATAACTCAAATTATCGGAGACATTTCACCGAGGGGAAAGGATCTCTGTGTCCACTGCTACTCCTGTAAGCACAGGCACTGGGAATCAATAATGCTCCATCCTGACAGGCCGTGTGGTGCAGATACCCCTGCTGCTGCCCCAGGCACACCGAGAGCGCAGGGCTGAGCCCCCGCAGGTCCGGCTGCAGCCCCGCAGAGCTGTGCTGGAACTCTCAGGGCACCACTGCCTTTCATCAGCGTGGCAAACGCAGCATCATGAGCAGAGTGACACCACGAGGGGTTTGTCAGTCTCCTCACGTCCTGCTCTGTGTTTTGGCAAGGGCTGGCCCGTGCTGGCAAAGCAACAGAGCGATCCTGATCCAACAGCAGATGGGGCTGAAGCCTAACTCTATTAGTGCCTGCAGACACAGCCGTGCTACCAGGGCTATCACATTTCATATGCTGACTAAATATGTTTCCAGACAAAGCTTTTTGCCAAAAAGCCACTGCCAAAAGCTTTCTCTGTATGACCTAAGAGATAGAAACTCTGCCAGACTGAGATCTGCCCGAACTTTCAGACTTTATCTTACATATACAGAGTAAAATGCCTTTGTATGTTTCTTGATCTCTCTCAAGTTTTGTTGCTTCAACACTTTGCAAGGCCATATATTGTAAGCAGAAAAATTATCTTAAGAAATAGTTCTAGAACCAGAGAGAGAGCACATACAAGAATTTTATACTCTGGCTAGCTCCCTCTTTTCATGTGTTTAACAAGCAGAAGGAGTAAAGTTACACTAATGGGAATCTAAACTAAATGCTTTCTTGAAAAATATATTTCTCCATCACATAAAAGCTTTGAACAACCAATTTAAACAAAAGGGTAGTGCTTGTGTGTGGGTTTTAAAATTTACCCATGTGATTCTGAAATTGCATGAGCTGCACTTGCTGTAGAATTCCATCACAAGGCAGCAGCTTTAGGGTTTTCCAGGCATTTCCTGCCAGGAACAGGGGGGCACTGAGGAAGCTCTGCAGTGCCCACCTGCCTGGGGCTACATCCTGACGTGGTGACACCACTGCCTGTGTCACAACTGTCACTCTCCTTTGCCCTGACACTGATGCTGGCACTTCCTCTAAGCCAGAGAAGGGTTACACTCAACCTGAGAATGGGAACTACAGGAAACTCAGCAGAACCACAGTTCTCCAGAGACAGGAACAACTACAGCCCTGTCCTTCATTCCAGAACCCCCCCTGTGTGCCAGCAGTGCTGCCTGCAGCAGTTCACCTCAGCAATCACACCTGGGGATTGTGGAAGTGCAGCTGTGGGACCTGCACACAGTATATACAAGCCATGTGTAGATGTCCCAGCTCTTTTGGTCTCCAGCAGCCAACAGAAGTGACTTGAACACAGCCCTGACCCCCGGATGATTTGTGACAGTCTGGAACAGAAGAGCCACTGACTGCAGGTCTGTGAACCCCAGCTGGGTTTGCAACTGGCTCGGGCACAGCAGGACGAGCAGTTCCTGTCCCAGGCCCTGACACTGCCTGCAGCTGCACCACAGAGGAAACAGCCACCTTCCAACCAGAGGAAATGGATCTTAAGAAAACAACCAAAACAATTCCAACACTGTGCTACTTTTGTACTTTGAAATCAGAAGCACTCCTACGCTATTTCAAATTAAATCCACAGTGACCTTTATATGCTGAAGCAAGCATTTGCATTCTAAAAAAAAAGTCAGTTTCTTCCTTGCTGGACAACTAAAAGCAATCATTCTGCTGCTTTCCTCTCCTTTAAAAAGAATTCCCTTTTCAACTACAGATTCTCTATCATGCATGGTAATTATGGTGAGAGTAATTAGGAGTGATAAGAGAAATGAAATCTTTCAGTAGGCTGCTGCTTCCATGGCTGTCACCAGCTGCAGCTTGGCAGGGGGCAGCAGAGGCCATTGAAGGGACTGAAAACACACACAAAGACAAGGAAAAAATCACCCTGACATTGCTGGATTCCTACTCTACCTCCAAAAGAAAGCAGGGCAAGGAGAGATGCAGGCAGTCACACCTCAGATCTCTCCAGCTGCAGGTGACCAGGTGTCTTTTCTTCCCTACCTTCCCTGCTTCCACTGACACTCCATGTGCCTGCTAAGGAACAGGAACGTGCACCCTGCAGAGCTCCTGGCTCTATTGAAATCAGTACTTCAGATGACAAAACTTATTTAAAGATGCTCAATCCACGCAAAATCAAGGCAATGACAAGATGTTACTTACAAAACAGCATCAGACTTGTAAACAAAGTATTAATAGCAAATATGTGACATCAACAGTCTGCATTTCATCCCTGTATCTCAAAGCCTTTTATGTAAGTTGGTAAACAGAACTATTCACAATTTATAGAGGGAACCACTGCAGTGCAGTGACGTTCAGGAACTAAAATTCACGCAGTGAGTCAGTGTCAGGAGCAAGCACAGACAGACAACTTCTGCTCCCAACAGCAGATCGTGACACTTCATTCACTAAATGGTTGAGTCAGCACAGATTATTTATCAACCTTAAAGGCCAAATCATTCTTTGTGTATGTGAGACTAATGCCCCTCATTCCAGCAGGTACACAGCTGTGCACAGGAGGGCTCAGCCTGGCCCTGTTGAGTTGGTATCAAGCAGTCAGGAAGGCAAAAGCATATTTCAGTTTTCAGCTCAGAGGGAGAAGATGACAGATCTGGAGTTGCAGTGCAAAGATGAAGCAGGGATCAGCTGAGATACCCTCGTGTCAGGAACCTTGCAGAGCCATGCAGAAATGTCTCTGTGGAGCTTTTATTTGTTGACATCATCTTTGCTGAGTGCATGAAGATAGTAATAAACATGCATTTCAGGCATTTTGCCTTTGTTCTAGGTAATTTCAGGCTGGCAGGTCTCCTTTGGATGCATGCTGGCTGAATCACAATGAAGGCCTTCTCCAGTAATACTTTATACTAAAATAATCCAATTAAAAAGAACTTAATTGGTGTGCAACATTCCCTACAATTTCAACATTTTAAAAATGAATAGTCTCTGTAAGTACCAGATGGTGACACGCACTAATTAATCAGGCCTGCTCAATGAAGAGCATATGAAAATGAATGCACCTATTAGACATGTGCTTGCAATGCTGTGTGCTGCAGAGATCTCCCCCCACTGACAGGCTGGGGCTCCCCTGAGCTGGGACCAGCACCCTCTGCTCTCCTCTGGGATCACCAGGGTTCCTTTGGTTTGTCCTCCTCCAGGGAAAACCCATTTACCTTTAGTGCTGCTGGCCCTGACAATGGGGCTGCAATTTTCATGCTGCAGAATAAACTGCATTGATCAGCACTCTTGGGCACCAGCCCAGTCAGGGCTGCTGCACAACCACAAACCTCTCCCCACTGCCAGGCCTGTCCTCAGACTGAAAAAATCAGCAGTGGGAATTCAACCTGGGCTTCCTATATGGGAGTGCCCAAAGGCCACAAAACCACCACGGCTTTGTGGTTTGTCTGAACCACTTAAAGGCATCTGGACAGTCAGTGATCATCATAAACAACAGGGCAAGTCTCACACAGCAGGGAAAAAGGGATGGCTATTCTCTGCCAGGATTTCATTTCTGTTTCTTTTAAATTTTAATGCAATCATAAACATTTTAAGAGACTGTTTTAAAACCTGACCCTTGTGCAGGTCCTGCCTGGGGGGCAGTGGCTGTGGGGAGGCTCCCAGGGATGTCCAGCACTCCCCTCACCCAGCCTGTGCCAGGAAAAGCCATGGAACTAAAGAATGCAAGAAGCACCATGGGCTGGCACTACTTTTTCCCAAAGTGAAGGATATTTGCTAAATATCAGCTCACTGCAGTACCAAGCCAGAGCTCTGACTCTGGCAGAGAGCACAGATGGACATTTCCATAAATGCTGGGCATTACCACTTTTGTTAAAAAAGAAGTTTTATCTTGCTGCAGATAGGGTTTTTTTTCCTGTTTTAATGTTTCCTACTGCATTTTCTCTCGTTTAAAAAGAGCTCAAATGACATAAGTATTTCAAAATACTAAGTAAGTGAAAGAAAACCATAAATGTGATTTTTTTCCTCCCTAAAACTTGCAAGGATAAAACCTGACATGGAAATAACCAACGAAGTGGAGAAAAAACCTGCCCAGGGCTAGACAATCTGTGATGCTTCAGAAGAAAACAGGCATTTCTTTGCAATTTACCTAACCCAAAGAGATAATGCCACAGAGCAAGGAAAAGGCAAGGAATATCCTCAGGATGTGCCCAGGTACTCTGAATGGATTCTGCACCACCACACTGGAACACACAGAGCTGTAATAAGGCCAAGCTCTGCCCTTTGGTGCTGAGGGGCCAGCCAAGGCAGGTATTTGAAAAGGGACTCTTATAATGTTCCAATAACAAGAATTCTTGACATTCTAAACTGGAGATTTTTTTCCTTTGGGAAAAAGAAATCATAATTTAGCATTAATACAATTTTTAATTTATTTGGTCCATTTAGACATATAAATTCTTATAATGATGATCACTCAGACACAGCAGTACAGTATATTCTTTAGGAATACTTTTTTATTTACATGGAAAATTGATTTTATTTTCTACTTTTAAAAAAGTCTGGTAAGCCAAACTATAAATTGTTTGCTTTCTGAAAATGGCTGTACAACATTCTAAGATTTAGCAGCAAATTATGGGTGTACATATCAGCTGACAGGAAAAAAGCACAATAATTATAATTTCGAAAAAGCATCCTCAATTCCAGTGCATTTCAGTTTCTCCATACTTTATTTAAAGAAAACTATGAGAATTAAGCCCTTCACAGCATTTTAGAAGTGCACCTGTATGAGTGTATCTTGACCAATCTAATTATCTTTGATTTACCCTTCCTGGGCTCACTTGAAATTCTGCCCTTTGATCTTTTTCCTTTTGTTTAAGCACATGCAAACACTCGTGGAGAAGAATGAACTTTACCAAATCTCTCCAGAGGCTGCTCACAATAAACAAAAAGAGCAATACCTGAGAAACATTATAGTGCTCTCATGGTCAGAGACCTGGGAACAGCTGTGGTTATCCTGTGCTGAGCACAGCTGGAGAAGGAAACCAGGGTGAATCACCCCTGGATTGTGGAGTCCAGCAATTCTGCAACTTCTGTTTGCTTCAGCCTCTCTCCCTTGCACTCCTGCAAGTCTCCAGATCTGAGTGCTGAACACCTGAGGCAGCAAAACCCACAAGTGCCAACCCCCAAAACGCCCCAAAACCCCCATTTCAGTTTAGCAAATAACTTGTGGATAGCAGAATACAAACCAGCTTTGGAAAGGATGGGCAAGAAGTGACTGAGCAGGAACCAAAGGCCCAGGGAAGTGTCAGGGCAGGGCTGGCTCACAGCCAGGGCAGGACCAGCTACAACACCAAGGCTGCAGCACAGGGGGCACCCTCCAGTGGTCCCAGTCCCCCCTGGGAACCTCAGGAGTCATTAAAGAAAGACTTGCCAGGATTAAGTTTAAAAATAAACCGCCACGAGCCGTTATAAAAAAATGAGGTATTAAAAATAACCCATAAATTACAGCAACAGCACAGGAAGGCTGGACTGTGCACAGCCAAAAATTGTGGAGAAATTCAGGAACCAGGCAGCTGAGCTGTGCAAAATTACAGCCCCTTATCAGAACCAGGCATCAGTACAGCACATGGTGAAGGCACCTGCTCTTCATCATCACTTCTGGGAAGGAAACCTGCTCTTCCTACCAAACCACAAACCAACGGGCAAAAGAGAAATGGCACAATTTTATTTTAAGCTTTTAAGAAGTTCTTTCCAATTCCTAATGGCTGGGCATGCAAATGGTGTCACAGCAAAGGCCAGGCAAGCAGCAGATTACATGCTTTCTGTGTGAGAAAATCAATGACATGATTTACTGAGTATTGCACTCAGTTCTATTTATGACTTCTCAGGAAGAAATGCTGCATAAAACAGCCACAAAAATATTTTAATATGGAAAGCTTTTCATCCCTTCAGTGAAACAAAAAGATTAGGATAGTTTAGTTCAGAATTGAGACAAATAAAATAATGTAATGGTATATTAAATGATCTGTCACATAAAGAAGACAGACTGGGTGTTCCCATTTAGTGTCTATCTCAAAAAAAAAAAAAAAGCAATAAACCCAATGCAGCATATTTACATCTCCAAAAAGAAAATTATTCCACATAAAACACTTCCTGAAAGAAGCTGGCACTGAGATCAAGGGGTCAGTGGATTCAGAGGAACAAGCAGACATTTGTACGTGGGCTGAGCCATGACAGTTGTACAAGCTGGGGGGAACCCAAAGTTCCCAATTTCAGAGTCTGAAAGCTGCATTAACCCTTTCAGTGGAGAGGAGGATTTGCTCATTAGCAGATGGTTCCTGTGCTGGCCACTGGAGCAGCCTGGGCAGGGTGAGGGCAGGCACTGCTGGGGGCTGGACCTGACTGCTCCTCCTCTTACCAGACCCTGCTTTTCCTGGTTTCACCTTGAGCCAGCAAAATCACCCCAGGGTGCAGGAGCACTGAGATGCCACCACCTCCCAGGTAGGGTCAGGCCTTCCTCTCCTCCTCCCACACTTTGTCACTGTCCCAGACCTGTCACTCAGTCCTGGGCCATCCCCTTTGCACCTTTTGTGCCTTCACGTTTGACCCTGCCAGTGCCTGGGCCAAGGGGCTGTGCCATGCCCACAGGTCCTGCAGGACAAACCAGGACAGGCAGTGGGAATCAGCCAGGTGAGGAGGCCAGGTAGAAAGAGATTACTAAACATTAGTACTGTTTGAAGCTTGGCACACTACAGGCTAGAAAAATCAGGGTAAGGTTACAGAGCAATGATAGAAGAGGGATTTTTCTTTAAAAATAACCTAATCAATTTAACTTTTGAAGACACATACATTACTATTTTATGGTGGAAAATAGAAATAAAAATGAGCCCTATACTGCTGTCTCATTCACTATGTGGTAGAGCAATGCCTGGAAAGGGCCTGAATCTTTGTAAAAACTCCTCCAGTTTTCCATTCCAGAGAAACCATCTCCTCCCCCTGCCATCTGCTTGGTGCACTCATTTTGCCTCATTCCTCACATCTATGATCAAAGACAGACATTCTAATTTGAGGGCCTCTTTGATAATCTTGAGAAACTAGCTACAGGTAATTTTTTGACCATCAAAGCTGGTTCCAGCAGCTTACTCTCACTCAGGCTACTCTTCTAATTAGGGTGTCATTTATTCATCCCAATAAGCTACTTCACCAAGCAAGATGAATGCAAGAAATTTTAATCTGCAGTCGTAAGCCAGAGCAATGAAATGAATGATGAGCTCCAAGTCAAAAGGTTAAAGATATTAATGTTTACTAGTGTTGAAGTTTACAACAGATAATTTCTTTGCTTATTCTACTTATGCTTTGCCTAAAATCCATTCCCATAAAATGGCAAGCCACCACTGATAAGAATGTTATTAGGGATAAAAAGCACCAGCATAGATGAAATTCAGAAAAGGAATTAGGAGGTACTGGCATTGGATGCTTTTAGCATACATAATAAGAATTGACTTTTTCCTTATTCTGATGATTAAGTGGTGTGCCTGCCAGCCCACAACACCCCAGTGTTCCAGGCACATCGTGGGGGCTCTGTGGGCAGCCCTTTCCCTCCATGGGGACAGAAAAGGACTAACAGCCAAACCTGGGGTATCCCACAGTCAGTAATCAGCTTTTTAGCCTACCAAAAGAGACAAGACATAGGGCAGGAAAAAACCCCACCAAAACCCCAGTAATTTATTTTAGTTTCCCAAAATCTGATTCCATACTTTAAAATAATCCACACATGGAAAACTATGCAATGAAGGCATCATTACATACAATCAAGGACAGAATCAGAAATGAAATGCAACAGAAATCCTGTGTTAGTTTTTATCTTTACAGTCAACCACTGGTTTTTGCAGCTGGGGAATTTGCTCAATTTACTCCATGAGAAAAGAAATAGCCTGCATTTTCACAGACAGATGTTTACACCTATCAAGTGTGTAAAGCACTATAATTTTTAGCCAGTGCTGAAGGAGGAGTAAGGGGAAGCACGAACCTGAGTGGGCTGCTCCAGGCAGAGCAGGCAGCTGCATGCGGCCAGCCCAGCACCACAGGCGGCTCTCAGGGCCACAGGGCTGAGCCCAGCCCAACACCAGAGGTGGGCTCAGAGCCGCAGGGCTCAGCCCGGCCCAGCCCAGAGGCGGCTCCTCAGGGCCGCAGGGTTCAGCCCAATCCAGCCCAGCCCAGCGGCGGCTCCTCAGGGCTGAGTCCAGCCCAACACCAGGAAGTGGCTCCTCAGGGCCCAGCCCAACCCAACCCAGCCCCGCACCAGAGGTGGCCCAGCAGAGCCGTAGGGCTGAGCCCAGCTTAGCCCGGGACCAGAGGCGGCTCCTCAGGGCCGCAGGGTTCAGCCCGGCCCAGCCCAGAGGTGGCCCATCAGAGCCGCAGAGCTGAGCCCAGCCCCGGAGGTGGCTCCTCGGAGCCGCAGGGCTGAGCCCGGCCCAGCCCAGCACCAGAAGTGGCTCCCCCGGGCCGCAGTGTTCAGCCCAGCCCTGCAGCCCCTGCCCGGCCGGGCCGGCCCGCCGCCGCTGCTGATCGTACCTGGGGATGCCGAGCTCGCAGCCCGGCCAGCGCTCGCTCCTGGAGCAGGACACAGCAGGAAACAACAGAGCTGAAGCACAGCAAACGAGCTCTAGCAAAGGAAAGAGAAAGAAAATCACCACCAACATTCAATTCTCTTTCTTTAGTTCTTCTTTATAGATAGAAATGTTTTCCTAAAGGAGTTGATTGCCAGACACAAATTTTGCTACTTGTGTTTGACAGAATCCTGAGAATGCAAAGCCTTTTGTAGCCAGAAAAAAACAATGTGAATTTTCTACTCTTGTACTGCTGAGATGACTCAATACCAGTCCACAGGGGTCTGAAGGTAAAAGCAGAACCACACTCATCTGAATTCCTTGCCTTTCAAACGAGATTTTTATGACAGAATACTTTATTAGCAAACTGGGCTGCTGCAAGCCCAACCAGGAACCACACCAAGCCCAGGGCAATTACCTCTTGTCACTGCCATTGCAGTGAAATGGGACAGGCTGCTATTACCTGCTCTCTTGCAGGGTCTTGAGGGAGGTTTATTCCTGCCATGTGCAACACTGTGGCATTTGGAAGTAAATTGTTTATAACAAGAACCAGTGTGAGACAACAGCAACAGCATCAAGCTGCGCGGCAGCAGCGAAGCTCTGTCCCTGCTCCCTCTGAGCCCCTGGGCTCCATCTCCAGGGGCTGCCCAGGACACACCAGCACATTCCAGTGCCTGAGGGAATTGCTCAGGAGCACAGCCTGGCCCTGCTGCCACCTCCTGCCCAGCAGGGGAAGGTGATGCCAGGTGTCCCCAGGATGGTCACACAGCAGACCCCATGCTCCCTGTAGTGCTTAACCCTGCAATTTATACAGGAAAAAAGAGGTATGGCAGATCTCGAGGTTCTGGGCTCAACCTTGGCTTAATTAGTGGTGGTGGCATATGTTCTGTGATGGTTACATAAACAGGGATGGCATCCCGACCGGTGGCCAAGGGGTTGCCATGGTAACTGTGACAGCCATCAACGCTGCCTTACTCATCGCTTTCCCCCTACTCCAGCAGCACTTCTGCTTCTACTTTGCTATTTTCAAACACAAACATGAATAACTGGAGCTCTCTGGCCTTCTCTGGGAACGAAGCTGCCCAAAGCTGTGACCCCCGGTGCCACTTGTGAGCTGTGAGCAGCACCCTTGGGCACAGTGCAGTGTTCCACCCTGGGGACAGCCACCAGAACAGCCCTTCCACTGCTCAGCACATCCCTGCACACCTGGAGGCCAGGCACTGTCCTCTGCAGCCCAGACTGTTAGCCAGAACTCATGAGGATGATGATGATGTGCTCATGCCTTCCACAACCTTTTCAGCAGCTTCACTTCTCTCAGAGCATTCAGGCAAGCCTGGCCTAAAATATTTTATTCCTAGTTTACAGCTGTACATAATGAATAAAACGGATTTCCTCCATCTTTTTTTCCAGTGCACATCTCTGCTTTCAAATCTCCCTCTCTCCCTATTTCCATTTTCTTTCAGACTGCTCATAAAAACCCCTGACTAATTTTAGGACAAAGATTAATACAAAGCATCCTGCTCAGCAGCACCTCCTACCTACACCCAGTTTCAGACCTGTCACCTATAGCCAGGCCTAACCCACAGCACATCCACTGCATTTTCATCATTTTGGTTTCTCAGTAACAGCAGAGAAAAAGGAAATCAAAATATACTAGATTTAAAAGTTAATTTAGCCTTTTGTATACTTGTTAATCAGGTTATCTATTTATCCCTCACTAAAATCCAGCATCTGCAAAGACGATATACAGAGGCACAAGGAAGACAGGAAACATGGTTTTTCAAACACAAGGAATTTGTATTTTATGTTAAAGCTGTTCTAAAAAGCAAGTCTTTTGTTTGCAATAGTATCCAGCAGTTATTCAACAGAAAAACCACTCTCAGTAATGTGAATAAAGAATAAATGCTAATTTTTTTTTATTTCAGTGATTTGCAGAAATATTTTTTGGCATAATCAGAAAATGAGTCACTACTAACTTCACCTTCTATGACTGTTTCAAGTACAAATCATTTCTCATCTGACAATCACTCAGCTTTTAAAGCCAGCTGTTTTATAAAGCCTTTTGTTGAAACCTGGTATGTGAACAGGGATCCCAAAGCCTTAATTTTGAGAGAAATTGCAGTATGTCAAACTCAATAAAGGCAGAGGAGTTGTTTAGATGCCAGAATTATGTATGTAAAAAAAAAAAATCAAAAAGGTGAAGTTAATAATAGGAGATTTATCAGCTGCCTGGATACAGGTGTAGGACTGGCCTCGTGATTGCTTCATACAGCAGAGCTGAGAAACTGAAGCAGATCTGCTCTGTGCTGTGCAGGTCTTCAAACTACATGTTAATACAAAAATTTTTGCTACATAAAAATACTTGTTTCTTCTTCCTTTCTTTAGAGAGCAAAGTAATTTCCTTACTTCCATATGGTACTGCAGGAACAGGAAGAGAAAAGTGCAGAGACAGTGGTTGTGAGGAGCAGCTCTGCACAACTTCTGTTCACCTGTGGCTGTGCCAAAGCAAGGCTTGGCTTTTGGGGGGCTTCCAAGAGGAGCCCCTGCCCTGCCAGGACAGTGCAGTGCCACAGCCAGGCAGCCCCAGCTCCCTGCACTGCTGCTCCAGCCCAGAGCTCTTCCAAGGCCGGGCTAATCCAACAAAAGGACGGGCTCTCAATGCTAATTAGCTCTGAGTAGTCAGGAGATGGACCGGAGCCTCTGCCTCTAATGCCCGATGTGAAATCTCTGCTCTCCACATAAAGCCCGGGACATTAACCACGTCTTATTTTCCCATTTTTCTTTTCAGGGAGCCTGGATGGATTGTAATGCACATGGATAGACTGAAATGCTCAGCAGATGATTTTGCTTAAATCTCAAGTAAGACAAATGTGAGGAGATCTTCAATCACTGCCCTGGGAGGTGTGGGCGATGTATTACACTTTACAAGGAACAGCATTTGGAAAAATTCCCTTTTCACTCCTCAGCCACTGTACTCTTTTAATTACTTGCTAAACTTGGAGAAAGAAGAACAGGAAAGGAAAAGGGCAGAGGAGACTTGACAGAGATAATGAGATGGCTGCCTGCTGAAGTGAGGCATCATTAATGCCTGGGCTGAAGGAGGGACAGGCAGATCCCTCCCCTCCCCTCGTGGCAGCAATTCCTGCAGGCCCTGCTCTGCAGCCACACACCAAGCTCCAGGACACTCTGCAGTCACACACCAAGCTCCAGGACACTCTGCAGTCACACACCAAGCTCCAGGACACTCTGCAGTCACACACCAAGCTCCAGGACACTCTGCAGTCACACACCAAGCTCCAGGACACTCTGCAGTCACACACCAAGCTCCAGGACATTCTGCAGTCACACACCAAGCTCCAGGACACTCTGCAGTCACACACCAAGCTCCAGCAGCAAGTTCCCTGCTTGAGTCAAGGCCTTTGTCTCATAGGCTATGATGGAAGATTTCAGTCTGAAGCTCTGTAGAAGTAATAAAATAAATTCTGCCTCAAATCTCCACAAACCTGTAATATGCCAGGGACCAGAGAAAGATGAAAGTCTCTAAAGGTCCCTGGAATTTTACCACTTGCTATTCCCTGGTGCACGCTTCATTTTTACTGAAAATTCACTGCAAAGAAATAAATTAGGAAGAGCTGTCACACTAATTTATTTTGGAAATGCAATTTCAATCTTCCCTATGAAAAATGTGATTTGAAAACTCTTGTAGATATTAGTATCTAAGGACTACAGGTTTTTTAATCTGGTTGGTTGGATTTGATGAGCTGCTCCACACCAATATGGACAATACCTTTGTTTCCTTGTAGATGCAAACATGGGAGCATCTTCGCAAGATCCTGAATTATGCCTGCTGCAAAACACACTCCAGGAGTTCTCAGGTGAGTACTTTCCTTACAGAGGTAACCAAGTTCTGACTCTGACATGCTCACAGGTCATGCATCAGGTACAAAAATTTTGCACAAGTAAAGCCCAACTGAGAGCATTAATGTCTTTCAATAATATTATTGTAATATCTGGTGATACAAGTAATGCCACAAGTGTACAGCTTTAATTGAAATGTAAACAAAACTGTTTGTTGATAGTCTCCTTCAATTGTCCTTTGCTAATGATGAAAATAATTCTAATAATTACTGTCCCCAAGACATCTGGGAAGGAGATCAAAATCACTATCTGAAAATTAAGTACAGTAGTAGTTCAGGGCCGAAAGTCACATAAATGGTGCCTTCTTTAAAAATCCATCTCTATAGTTTGCACAGTGCTGTAGCAGAGAAGTATAAATTAGACATATTTATAAACACACACACAAAAGGGAAGAAATCACAAGTATCAGATCCATTGGGATATTCTGACATCTCCAGATTGAGATCTACAGAAGATACATCCCAGGCAGAAAGCTAAAGAAGTGTGACCAGATAAAAGGGGACTTAAATCTGAGAAAATATGATTACAAACCAGAAATATTATACTATGAATGAATTCCAGGAAGAATTAAGTTAGCCAGCTGATCCACTGAAAGATGTTAAAGTGGGATGGTTTAAGGCCACCCCACAGAGAGCAGCCTGTGAGTAGCCAGTGGGGAGGGTGAGTAACACCCAGGAGTAACAGCCATGCAGGCCCTGCTGGAGCAGACCCACAGGAGGTCACAGCTCTGGCTTGGGGCTGGTTCCCACTCTGCCCCCAGTGGGTCTGTCAGCACTGGGGGCATTTCAGCAGCCCCTCACACAGAGCCACACATGCTGTGCCAAGCTCCAACAGGTAACTGCCAACCCACATCATGCACTCCAGCTTTAAAAAACACTGCAAGTCTTCAATTCCTACAGTAACCTTGTGGACATGAGAACATGCAATTTATGGCAATTATTTTATAAGGGAGAAGGGGAGAGGTTACAATAGGATTATGAACAAGAGACTTCCAAACCCTAGTTCTAAAATTATCTTCAGCTTTAACAAATCACAACTCTAACCCCCTCTCCTTTTTACTTATTCCTAAAGCCTTTCTTCTTTCTCCTCTTGTGCTTAATCTGATCTAAATTCTTTCAGGATGTCAAGGGGATAAATCTGCTATTAAGAGCTACTAGTTTCCATTTGCTTTTTACAAGTGGGTGTGTGACAACACTCTGAGGCATTACACAGGCAATTAGGTATGCACAGGATGCCCTACTCCAGAGAGACAATATGCAGAGAAGTGGAGGCTAAAGCACTTCTGCATTAACAGGAGGACCCTCCAAGTGCTTTGCACAGTGTGCTCCAGGGCCACTCAATTGTCCCACAGTGTCAGTATTCCAGCAGAAGACATTTAACTCTGTTTCTTCCCAGACCAAAGGATCAACGCAGGAATCAGGTATTTATCCAATGCCAGTAACAAGATTTCTACCTAGCAATTTTCTGCAACTTAAATGTAAATGATGCATGAAAAATGTGTTCTTATGAGATATTAAATATAAGCCAAGTGCTTTAACAGAAAAGTAGGAAACACCCCAATGATCTCTGTGTTTTGTCATCATCAGTGACTGCAGCCCTGAGGAGCCTCCAGCTCCTGCCAACCCAGTAGCAAATAAGGACTCAGTACAGCTTCGAAGAAATTATGGCACTTTCTTATGTGCATTCAGAAAGAGACAGCCATGAAGCATTGCCTTGCTAAATGTTATAAAAGTTCTTATAAATATTCATGTGCAGCATTTGTACTCTGAGTATTTAATCATTTCTTTACAAGAAAGGAGCAGGGAGAAGGGGAGAGGAAGAAACTACTGTTTCTCGAATTCCAAAGAGATCAAGGTAACAGAAGAGGCAAACTTGTGCACAGGTGATCTATAAATTAGTCAGCACCAAACCCAGAAACCTACAAAAAAAGAGAATTTTTTCAGGTAGATTTTCTGTTTTCATTACATTCTGTTTTCATTTCAAACAACAGTTTGCAGGTATTAACCTAATGATTTCTTTGATCATTTGAATTACTTGCATTTAGATCCTTTGAATTTTTACATCATTGGCTTTTGAAAAACAAGCCTGATCTGTTGCTTCTGACATTGATGTGAAGATGGATTGAGCTGCTGCACTCTGCACTCCAAAGCCCATGGTCCCAGGTAAGGCCAGGACCAGAGCAGCAGCATTGCCTAGAGCAGAGGCTTTGTGCCAGGGGCACTGGATCCATCCCTATGGGAAACAAGGCAACCCCAATGAAAATGGAGAAAGATGAGGAGGGCTCCATGGATAGCAGAAGGCTAATTAATTACTTTATTATGCTATATTATTCTATACTGTATTACACTACATCTAAACTGAATCTGCACAGAATCTTGTGACTGTGCTGACCAACAGGCCAAGGAACCAAACCACCATCGCTGTGGGTAACAATCTCCATAGTGCATTGTACTCTGGCACAACACAGGAGCAGCCAATGAGATAAGAATTGGTTTGATCATTCTGTTCTCTGCTTCTGTCAGGTTCAGAGAATGTGAATCCCACACATCCCCTCTGACCCAGCAGGTCTGAGAACCCTGCCAGCCTCCGTGCAGGCACTGCCTGTCCAGCTCTGGCCTTGGCACACAGCCCTGCATCAAAGCCTCTCAGAGCTGAATGTATCAATAGTGCTGGGAATGAATATGGATTTCTGTAACACGTGCTGACAATACAAAAGCCTGCTCACAAGTGGCTTGTGCACAAAAGAGAAAATACATTGTAAAACAGCTTTGATGCCAAATGATAAACCTGATAGAAAAGCCAAGAGATGTGGAGCAGTAACACCTGAACTGCTCAGAAATCACCCAGCAGACAGCAGTCAGGGCTCCTGCCTTGCTGTGATGTGGCCTCCAAGGCAGACCAAGAAAGCCTTGGCCACTTTTTCCTCTCCTTCCACAGGAGACACAGCACCTCCTGCAGCAGATGTGTTACACTGAAGCTGTGGGTACCAGTGCCTTTGCAGACCCCACAGTCTGGATGACCCTCCCCAGCCAGGATGCTGCAGCTCGAGGAAAAAATAACGATCTCAGATGTTTATTACTGCAGGCCCAGCTCCTTCACACACACCTTGGCTGGCAAGCAGACCCAGTGCTGGCAGAACAGGCTGGGACAGCAGCAGCAACAGTGGAAGAAGCTTATTGCTGTGCTGCTCTGGTTCCCTGCTGCATCAGCCAAGGCAGATTCCTGCCAGCTGTACCTGTCTGTGCTCTCAGGTGGATTGGACAGGTCTCTGTGGAGTCACTCCAGGCCCATGCCATGTTTAGAATTACAAAGCAAAATGAAAAGTGGTGCTGCCTTTTGCTTCCCTCAGGAAAACTGCCTCTTGCAAATGGTTTTATCATTTTCATTATATCCTGTTTGATTTGCTTTACCATCTTGACTGGAACAATAGCTAAGACATAATAGAAAAAGATTTTTCCACAGGCTGGTTCTAATTACATTAAATCTCAAGTGAGATAGGACATTTAAATAAGAAACAACAACTGCAGAGTCTGAGATAATGACATACCGAGATACCAGGCTTTTTGAGAGTGCCATTAAAATGATGCATGAAGCATTACAGCCTCTCCAATTGGGTTTCAACACGAAGGCCATTCCTTCTGTGGCACAGTGCTGCAGAGAGAGGTCAGCACTTACTGCACTCAATGTGCTACTCAACAATTAGGAACCATTATCCCTTATGCTGAAGTTGCAACATAGACACAGGCTTAAACTTCTGTATGAGCTGAGGCAGTTGGGAAGGCAGGGTCTCTGGGATGAATCACCTCATGAACCACAAAACAGTGGAGGAGCTTCTCAAGAGCTCCTGGATTTTGCTGCAAGTTGTACCTTTAACATTTTGCCATCATAACCAAATTCTCTTAATTTCCTGGAAAATATATCTTTAGATTTTCTGGAAACCACTGAAATATAGACATGCAAAATGGAGCCAGTGGCTGTGTGTCCTGCAAACACAGTGCAACCTGTCGCAGTCCCACTGCTTTGTTTAACCTTGGAGCACTGCCCAGCTGAGCTGCCAGCACTGGTGCCTGTGGGGCCCTGCAGCCAAGTCCCCTGCTGGAAATCAAACTGAGGAACGGGAGCTCCTGTGGGGAGGAGAGGACTTCAGGCACTTTCCCTGTGCCTCCCTGTCCTTTGGCTACCAAGTGCTAACCCAGGCTAAAGGGAAGGAGGAGGGCTGGCCTGAGGGGATTGAGGGCACCCTCATCAGGTGGCAAAAGCACTGAGTGGGGTGGCAATGTTCCCCTGCTGGAGGGCTCTGCACAGGGACCAGGACAGGCCAGATCCATGGGCCAAATCCAATTCTATGAGGTTCAGCAGGGTGAAGAGCTGGGTCCTGTCCTTGGCTTACAAGCCCCTGCAGTGCTACAGGCTGGGCCAGAGGGACTGGAAAGCTCCCCAGCAGGAAGGATTGGGCACAGCTGAACATGAGCCCAGGTGGGCAAGAAGGCCAATGGCCCCATGGCAGTGCCAGCAGAAGCAGGGCAGTGACCATCCATCCCCTGTGCTGGGCACTGCTGAGGCCACACCTCACACCCTGGGCTCACACAGGGGCCCCTCACAACGAGGAAGACACGGAGTGCAGAGGAGCTTTAGGTTGGAAATTAGGGAAAAATGTTTTCTTTGAAAGGGCTGCCCAGCCTGGCAGAGGCTGCCCAGGGCAGTGGTGGAGTGGTGGAGTGACCATGCCTGGGGGATGTAAAAGCCTTGTGGATATGGATTTGGGTGTTGTCTTATATATCACAACAGTTCTACTGTCATTATGGTGCACGGATTTCATATCACCAGAGCTTCATACCTCCTTGATATTTCTCGTAGGCAGCTTCTCTGAGCACTGACTGTTCCTGTCCTTGCAGCAGCCACCTGACTTCTCTCACTCCTCTGACTTCAGTTCCCACCAACCCACTCTTTTATACCACTAGTTCTTATTGGCTACAGGTGTTGGCTGTTATCATTTGGCCTGCTCCTAATCTATATAATAGAGTCCAGCTGCAACTCGTTGGGGGATAAGATTACATTCTACATTACCCATACTGTGTCCTCCTACATTTGGGGACATGGGTCAGTGGTGGAGCTGGCAGTGCTGTGTCAGTGGTTGGACACAATGATCATAAGGGTCTTTTTCAACCTTAACAATTCCCTGATTCTGTAATGGGGCAGAACAGCTCACCAAGTGCCCTTGCTCACAGCCCATCCCTAGGCTGAAAAACATCAAACCATGGCTCTGCTGTATGGCTGAGCTGAGGCAGGGCTGTACTTACACACTGGGATCACTTTCTTATCTCCAGCTGCTTCTGCACAGCTGTCATAGGAACATTTCAAGGAAATTAATGAGATACTGAGGATTGAGAGACTTTGTTTCAGTCAATCAGCAGAATCTGTGATTTTAAATTCTATACTCAGAGAATAGAAACTTTCACAGAAGCAGGTCAGTAAGTAAAGCATTCTTGTCCAAGCAGCAAAACATTAATTCTCTATTAATAATCAAGTGCACAAAAGAAAATTTACAAAGGTTTTTCCAGCACACAAAATAAAATTATTTTCTTGGGTGTATATTCCACACTTCAGCCTTGCCCCACTGAAGTGCTGTGACACACAGATTGTCTGTGTTCAGCCAGTGCCAGGGCACTGCAGGATGGTGGCTCAGACACAGCTCAGTATTGCAGTTCTCTGACCACATGGCAAAAGCATTTGCTAAATGCAGCTCAGGTCCCTGCACAGCACTGCTGGGGATGCCTGCACAGAGCCAACCTGAGCAGAAACACATGCAACTATTACTGCTTGTGACAGTATTTAATCTGCACCAAATAAAGAAGGAATTTAACTGGTTTTGTTACCTTCCTTAACCTAAATGAGATGGCCATGCTCACCTCCATGCCACCTGTGAACAGCCCCAGCTTTCAAACTGCAGCAGCTCCATTGAGGGTGAGGAGGGAGGGTGGATTTCTGTCAGGTCAGGGAGTGAAGGACATCAGCAGTGAGCACCAGCATGGGAGGCTGCTGGGCCTCTGCCTCCCCCTGCTCCCCAGAAGTGCCAGGAGAGGTTTCAGCAGGTTTTGTGCAGCATCATGGCCTGAACAGATCCTGTCCTGAAGTCCTTGGGCTCACACTGACTGCACTTTCCCCCCACCAGGTGCTGGCACAAACCTTCCCCACTGGATCCCACTGAAATACCAACATGCAATTTTACATGCCAATTACACAGAAGGCTGTTTCTTCCCCAAATAGAGGAATAATTTGAAAACTTGCCAGTGTTGCTCATGAGCTGAAATAGAGGCTGCACAGGTCATGATGACCTGAAGGGAGCTGAGGAGTGTCTCCCCAAGGCAGGACATCCCTGGGAGCCAGTGCAGCCCTGCAGAGCTGGGAGCTCAGCAGCACAAGGGCAAACCCCAGAGCCTGCACTGCACCAAGGGGCTGGCACCTCTGGCAGTGCTGCACCCAGGGCACCTCACCCACTCCTGCTCTGCCATCCAACCTTCTTCCTGCACAGCCTGCTGGTCTCTCATTAGACCAAAATGTACAGAGCAGATTTCAGCTTTTATAAAACCCACTGAGCTTTCTAAAGATCCACCTTGTCTTCCAGGCAAGTGAAATAACACTTTCTGTCTATGGCTCCTGGGGGTTGTTTTCCATCTTTATTTTTTAAAAAAATTATTTAGATCTTGCAATGCCTATTTCTCAGCCAAACTGTCAGGGATGTTAATGAGATTTATCTGCACAGCCTCTCTCACTCTCTGCCCCCTTTCATTCTTTGACACACAAGTGCTTTTATGTTGCAGGAAATGAGGACAACAGAAAGCTGCAGATCCCATGAATGTAAAAATTGTCTTGAAGGCATGGAACAATCCAGCCCTAATTACAGCCAGCTGGAGCCTGCTCTCTTTGCACTGATACTTAGATAATTAACTGAATACTGACTGATGCAAGATTCAAGTATGTCACTACCAGATATTCAAGGTTAATTTTTGTATCCATCACCAGCATCAAGCTTAATGGATATTATCAGCTAAACTCTTGAAGATCAGTAACACAGACTCCTAGTCAGGCAAGGACTATTTTTCCTTCAGTGAGCTTGGTGCCATCTTTCTTCAGCTGCAGAAGAAATCTCTTTTACATTAACAAGGCAAACTCATAAATTTTGATCCATTTAATACCTGTAAATTCACTCACTTAAAGCTCTAAACTTAAATACACTGAAATCACAACAGTGATATAATAAAATACACCCCAGACTGCTCCAGTGGGCATTACTGGAGTAATACCTGTTTATTTCTCAGAGTATGGC
The DNA here is from genome assembly GCF_028769735.1 of Zonotrichia leucophrys gambelii. Classification (NCBI taxonomy): domain Eukaryota; kingdom Metazoa; phylum Chordata; class Aves; order Passeriformes; family Passerellidae; genus Zonotrichia; species Zonotrichia leucophrys. The sequence goes on along the minus strand of NC_088180.1, from coordinate 4,225,656 downwards.
ATCTTTAAATTGGTGGATGTACGTACCCTCCTCAGTAAGCTTTATATGGATGTTGAAAGGAAACAGTTCTATGCTGAAAACCGAATATCCTGATTTGACTGTGCATGTATCTGAAACAATTACAGGAGGGGACAGCAGAGATAGTGCTCAAGAAGTCTGAAATGTCTGTAAGGCAGAACTGCTGATGCACTTCTGCATGGAACAATACATGTTTAGATTGTGAGGTACCTGAACTGTGCTGTCAGCAAAAAACTGAAAGAGGAAATCACTCCCAACAAGAGAAAGTTGTCTGTCTCAGTTCCACTTTCAGCAGTGCTTTCCCTGCAAACAGGGATTTTTGGACAGATTCAGTCCCTCTGGCTGGTTTACAGCTGCACTGATAGGAGAAAACAAGGTGTCACTCCTGCTTATCAAGTGGTACTTTTATTCCTAGTTACTAATTCAAGAAATCACCGTGAAAAATCTGAAGTATTTTAACCTGGCAAAGCTGTTCATAAGAACAGCAATGCAGCACAGCAAAGCCACAGTAAAAGAGGAACAGAACTATTTAGGAATTGTTAGAGCTTGGGTAGGGCTGTGCAGCAGATAACCAGCATGCACCTCAGCAGCCTGCAGTGCTCTCCAAACATCTGGGTGGGGAGGCAAGAATCCAAAGAATCCGGAATAGGGATTCTTTCCATTTTGTATTTTATTTATCCTCGCACCTTCTTATCTACTAATGGGAAAATAAACAATCCCAGTTATGTTTGCACATGGCCTACCATGCTCCTTCAGCAGGAAAAGTCTGAATTTTGTGAAATATCTTTGGAATGCCACTGTAATGTAAATCACAAAGCACTGCCACCACAGTGCAAGTTAAAGTGTAACCTGCAGTTCTCCCCAAGAGAATACACAGAATTTATATCACCAGAAATGGAAAGCAACAGAACAAAAATAAAAGCTTAGCAAAAAAAGTAGGTTAACTCATATAGAGAATGATACATAAGACAAGGATGAAAAAGAAAGCAAGGCAGGTATTTTTGGAAATATTTTGAAGTCTCTTTAAAGCCCTGCCTATTTGCCTGTGAAGTATTTCTGCTTAAAATATAGATATGCTAATGTTCATATTTAAGATAGAGATGATTGGGCTGAAAGAACTCCTCTTTGGAAGAGCAAAGGAACAAAGACTGTGCATCATCAGCAGCTGGTTCTGAGAGCATTTTCAGACCTATCCTGGGGAGGGTTAAGGAATCACAGGATCATTAGGGGTGAGGGGGTGGCTGGAGGTCATCTAGTCCAGCTCCAGGGAAATGCATGTTTGAGAGGAAAAGCTGCATTCTGGATAAAGCGAAGAAACCTTTGGAATCTGAGAAGCCTCCAGAACTCCAATTATTTTGTGTTAAAGGGGGCATAAGAAGTGCTGCTGCAGCAGCTCCCTGGATGAGGTGGGTGCTGTAGTACCAGCACTGCCCAGAGCCCTGGCACAGTGGCACACCTGCATTCCATGGAAATGATTATTGCCTGCAGCAGGTTCAAATGTGATAATTATCTTTTTTCACCTAGAAGTTCATACTTTTCTTAATTAGCAGGGTCTGAATTGTATGCAGGTTTCTGTTTTTGGTTTGGGATTTTTTTTTTTTTTGTTTGGAAGAATGGGAATGTGTTTCTTGCCAAGGCCACATCACATAATAACAGACTAGAGAAAAATGAAAGGACCCAGTATGAAACACACAATGCAATTATCACCAACTGAGCAGCTGATAAAAGAAATGACAGAGTAGAAGACACAAGTTTCACATGATGGAAATTCAGGGAAAGTGAATTTGTTACAAATATTGAGCAAATGAAAGGAGGTGACCCCACCATAAGCAAGGCCTCTCACCTCCCAGCCACTGAAAATTCCCTCCTCCTGCAATGAGCAATCTGCCATCCCATCTCAAAAGGAGCTACAAGATCCCAGCAGCAGATCTGCTTGGATGGAACTTACAGGGGCATGGCCAAAACGAAGACCAGGAGTCCCACACAATTACAAGATAATTTTTCCATTTTGTCCTGTTTGTTTGAAAATTCCAGCTATCACACCAGCAGGAATCCAAGCAAACACAGCCTCAGCTGCCTTCTATCAGCTAAACTGACAAGGACAGAATTTTTAACACACCTGTGATGGGCACATTTCAGAGATAAGTCCAAGTGAAAACAGAGATTCCTGCAAGCGTGAAAAATCTGAACTGCCCTCTGGAAAGAAGTGCATATAGGGACATGGAAAAAATATTATTAAGTTATTGTTGCTTAGTCTGTCAATGTTTCCATTTGGAATCAGCCTTCAGCCATTAAAACCTCAGCTGGAAAAGCCTGGTTGAACTTGACAAATGAACAAGCCTGGTGTCTGGAAGAAAAAAAGTCATTTTTCCTTAATCCCCAACTCAAACAGGTCCTGCCTTCAGTACCTTCAGCTTCTTTTGAGATCAATATCCTCAATTTTGCATCTTTCTTTTGTGCATGTGCAATTGCAGTTCAAATGTTCCCCCCTGTGTTCCCTGTTTTGCCCTGAGAGGGAAGCAGCTGGCTTGTTCTGCAGGGAGCACACCCAGCTCTGTGCCCAGAGCTCCTCCAAACTGCAAGCACACAGAAATGATACAGCACTTGGAGGCAGGAAAACTGTTCAGGAATGCACACAGGAAATGCACTATAGAAATGTAAGATCATTAAAAGAATGTTATTATGGTTATTATTATCCTAAAAATCCATCTAAGCCAGTAGCCTGTCCCTGCAGATACCTCACTTTATCTGCAGCTCACATGGCTCCTCTTTAGTGCCAGCATTTTCTGCTCCTTCCTTGTTCTTTGTGCCAAGCCAAAGAGAAGCAACAAAGGCTGGTGTTGTTCCTGGAAAGGAATGGCTCCTGCAGGAGTCAGTGGGCAGCCTCCTTTCATGCCCACACGGGCTTGAGCTCTGTACAGTGAGGGAAGCTCTGCAAGCACGTTCCTGGTGCAGCCTCCTCAATGAAGGCATCCCACAGAATGTGTGTGGGTCCTGTGTGTGGGACAGGAGCCTGACAGGGCCTCAGAAGAATCCTCAGTGTGGCTGCAGAGCCAGGCAGGCTGAGGTGTGTGAGCTGCCCACAGCCTCCCATTGTTCCTGGGAAGGTGGTGACTTCCTCTTCATTGAATCTTTCCCCTTACTTTGTCCTTCCTTCCTGATGATAAATGCAGTTTTTATTTTTCCAACCAATTCAACATTACTTTTAGAAATTTTATCACTCATTCAGATTTCAGTCAGTGAGTCAAGCGGAAAAAATGTGTTCTCAAGCTGAGAGAAAACCCTCCCAGTTAAAATCCCTGAGCCAAGAGCACCTCCCAGGCAACATCCTCCAGCTGCTCTCAGAGACAGAAAGAATTTGTGCATGCCATCAGTTCCCACCTAGGCCACTCCAGAGCATCTCCAGCAGGAAGGAGATGCAGGAAGGAGATCTGTCTGCCCAGAGCAGCAAGCCCTGGCTCTTCCCAGGCTCATCCCACCCAGCTCTTCCCTCAACTGCAAAAACCCCTTGGTGTTCAGCTGATGAACATCTTCCTGTGCCAGCAGAGGAATCTATCCATAGCATTGTTCTCCCTGTTTCTGGGCCTCTGATTGTCACTTTTATCAGCTAAATAATAGTAATTTGAATGCAGAAACAATTATGGGAACCTATTTGCTCAGCTGAAGTCCTTGTGCCCAGCAGATTTACAGTTAGTGCTGTTTTGTCAAAGGCTGAAAGCACAAAGAAGTTGCTCTGCCAGGCAGGGATGAACAAGGGAGCAGAAAAAACATCACCTTTCAGTTTCCTAGGAATGTTTCCTCTAATGATGTGGTTAGAACCTGTTTGTGTCCCCTCCTGACTGCCTGCATACAGACAAGCCAAGGGGGTGCATTTTCCTTTGTAAGAATGGGCAAGAGTTTGTGACTAGGACTGCTTTGTAACTTGTGCTGCTCATATTTGTGGCTCTAAAGTGCCCTACAGAAACCAAACATCCCAGCTCCAAAACTTTTCCAAAACAGACATGAGAGCTGGAACTGTCTTTTTCTTGTTCTCATTAGACACGTGAGTGAATCAGATCTGAGGATCTGTGCACACCTTCAAAGAGAAAGGACTGCAGGGCTACAGGGAACAACAGAGAAAAGGCACTAAGGAGAGCACAGTAAATCTGAAAACTTGAAAGAAGAAAAACATTTTTCTTTTAAGTTCTTTTTGAGCTTCATTTGTCACCACTGCAGACAGATGGAATCCGCAAGCCCTCCCTTCCTGCCAATGCAGCAGAAGACACTGACACAGTATGGAAACAACTCTGGCAACAAACCAGACAGCTCCTAAAGAGAGGAACTCAGTGAGGGAGGAACCTGGCAGCCTCCTGAGCACCTGGTGCACTGGCTGGGCGCTGAGCTCTTGGTTGGGAGGCTCCTAAGGGCTGCTCTGACTGTGCTCTCACAACAGGCACAGAGCACAGTGTGGATTTCAGACAGAATTGCTACATTCATGCTGACCATTTCTGAAATCCCACCCATGACCTCACAGGATCCTTCTGGGGCACTGACTGTTCTCCCATTCTAACACAGACTGTGATACAGGGGTGGAGTGAACACCTCACCTGGACTGGTAAATAACAACAGCTATATTTGTGAGGTTCAGAAATGCTGGTCTAATTTTTCTACCATCAGTCACACAGAACTACTGTCAGATTTGTTCACTCTCCCTCTAAATAAAAGAGGGTAGAATAAGAGATCAGCATTTCAAACAAAACCAAGCACATAACAGATTTCCTTTGTTTTGTTCATGACAAATGAAAGGAATGTGGTGAGATGTCATTTTTGATATATGCAGTTACATCAGAGTTTTCAAACTAAGGCAGATCCTACTGAGCTGGGGTTTAGTGAGGTTTTGAGGAGAGCACAAACACCTCCTTTCACTCTCTTGCCTCAAAAGACATGGAAACATCATCTTGGTGTGGTATTAAAGATATGGTAATTCCCCTTTACCCTTTTAAAAGCTTCTGTTTTTAGTGGCCAGTTCTACATTGTTACAAAGGCACAGAGCCCAAAATGGGGCAGCAAGACAAACCTGGGGGTCTTTCTGCTCCCAATTTTAAAAAGTAGCACAGTTTTGTATTCCTGACTAGTAAACTGACCTCAGGAGAACGGGCATAGAAGTATTCAGATGTTTAATATACCCAGCCATGAATGGCAGAGAAAAAGATAAGTAAATAAGAAGAGCAAAGAAAAGAAGAAAATGGAAAAAGATTTTTGAGGAAATATTGAATGTCAGCAGAAAAAAGCAAACTTCCTAGTGTGCCAAATTAATGTACCTTTCCACAGGTTTCAGGAGTCACACAAAGCACTTAAAATATAACAAAAAACAGGGACAGAGCTACTTCTACCCCTGTTCCAAACTGCATTTTGCTGGCCATTGGGTAGGAAGACAGTCAGTAATAGATAAAACTCTTTTTGTTTTTCAAAGATGAAGACATGGGATGAAACCACAGGAAGAAATTTCAACTACTGAATAAAGTACCAGATACTAAAATTTCAACTTTTTGCTAATGAATAAAGCTGACAAAATCACGTTTGGTTCTTGTAAGATTCTCTATTTAAACTCTGGTAGTAGTAAAACAATATCATCTATAATACAAGTTATCCTGCTGTACTGTATTGGAAATCAGAAGATAGCAGAAAAGTGAGTTACCACTTAAGTCTGAGGCACTGAATCCATTCTCATGTCAATGGTTGGCTTGGCAAAACCTCCTGCAGCCACTGCTAATAAATCCTGCTGAAAATTTCAAACTTCCCACTTGTCCAGACAGATTCGCTTCACCCCCTTCTCTTCATTACTGCTGGTCAGGGCAGCAACATTTTCTGTGAAAGACAGACAAGAAGATTATTTCAAACAAATTTCAAATCTGATTTATTGTACATTTTCCTTGAGTGACCTCCTGATCTCTTAAATGCTGTGAGAGCATTTTTTTTTACAAAAAACACATTTGAATTCTTTTCAGAATTCTGGCTGCAGAGCCGGCACCCCAGACTTTTGTCCTTAACGTTCCCATTTGTTTCCCACTCCCCAGGAGCACACTGCTGCAGCCTTCCTTTAACTTTATCTGCCCAAGAGCCATGCTCAGCTCTGCAAGGGAGGCAGATGGGAGGCACAGGCTGAGGAACAGCCTCTAGAGCCCACTGGAAGAATGAAGGACTTTTCCTGGGAAAAGGAGCAGAGCTCTTTGGAGTTATTCAAGGCAACAGCTCTGTCCAGTTCTCCTGGGGTTTTGTTTGTGGGGTTGGTTTTTTCCCCTCCTCTGGTATTCTGCTTCTTGTGACTCCAAGTGTGAACAGGTTTGTGGGTGACAAAGTTGGCAGAAAGAAAGCAAACACAAATAATTTGTGTAAGGGAAGCCACAAATAACAAGGAGCAAAGCACTTAAACTTGTGTGCAAAGCAAACCCAGCCTGGTGAGGGCACAGACTGAGCAGCACAACCAGAACTCCTTGACAACGATTATCACCACAAAAGGACTTTTTAGGACATTTGAAAGGAAGATTCTGAAATAGCCCTGCAGATGAGCAGCAACAAGTGAGATGAATAAGAATTATCCAAAGAGAAAACACACATTATGTGCTTGACAGTGGACTTAATGAGAAGGGTGAACATCCTGGCATTGAAGGCAGGTAAGGGAATCACCCCTAAATCAGACTTCAACTTGTGGCTCATTGTCTAAATAGAGATATTAGAGATGAGGAAAAAATTTCCTGTGGATGGAGAAGATGGAATCTTCTCCTAACCCGAGTGTTACCAACCAATTTGCTTTTGCAGATGGGATTAGCCAGAAATAGGATGCAGGAGAAGAACAGAAATGAGAACTGAGCCCTGCAAAGCCTCCAGAAGGAATGTTAAGGGAACACCACAATCCTTCTTAGTTCTGAGATCCTCACACAGCAGAAACTTTTTCTTTGCATATTATCAAGTTCTTTGAAATAGAGAAAAGAGCCCTGAAGAAAAGAGAAATCAGCCAACACTTTGTGGCATGGAATGGCTACAATGAAAGATTATTTAAAGTCTCAGTGTAAGGAAATGTTGTTTGTGTAAAATTTTAACCCCTTCCAAAATGTTTTTTTTTGTTGGCAAGAAGAACAAGAGACTGGGAACTTTATGGATTCAGGCAGGATGCTGCAGTTCAAGGAGCTGGCTGGGGAAGGAGGGAGATGGATTTCTCCTCCTTTAGTGCCCACCAGCCTGCAGAACCTGTTCCCAAGCTGTGGGCACCTCTGGGCACGTCTCTAAAGGGAGCTCCAAGCCAGGAAACATTGCTAAAGCTGTAGCTATATAATAAAATATCAACAGTTACATGCATTTTTAAATTTTAGTTGCATGCAGGTGTTTGTACTTCTGTCCTAAAATTCTGCAGGCTTTGCCCAGCAGTACAAAGGGCTGTCCTTGCCCTTTGCCTTCACCTGTGGAGCTGCACAGCTGGAGATAGCAGAGACTCACTGCCACAGCTGGATAGAAATCTGGTGTTCCTGTGGCTTGTGAGATCACTGAGGTGTTTTATAGGTGCCACAGAAAACATTTTATCTCCAACACCAGCACAGTGCACATTGAATGGTAGCTAAGGCAACAGGTGGCACAGATCACAGACACAGTTGTCATTGTACTCACAAGCAGCACAGGGACTTGAAAAACACAACCTACCACTCAAAAAGAAATGACTCAAGCCACTCCATATTCACTTCTGTTCCAGTGCCCAGTACTACAGATTCATTTAAAACATTTGAAGTTAATCAATAAAGATGATGTGCAATCCTTTTTAGCAGCTGCTCCAAAGAGGCAATTCACATGGGTGAATGATGCTGCAGATGAGTCCCTCTGCATCTGCCTTGGCTTTCCCTGGGGGCTGGGGCAGGAGAAGCCCCTGTGCAGAGCTGCCATGTGCCTCGGTCCCCTCTGCTGTCCTTGCAGCACAAAGGGCAGGAATGCTCAACAAATGAATCACAGTCCATTCCTGCAAACACCTCACAAACCACTCCTGCACACACCTCACAGACCATTCCTGTACACAGAGACCATTCCTGTACACACAGACCACTCCTGCACACACAGACCACTCCTGCACACACAGACCATTCCTGCACACCTCTCTCAGAGAATTCCTGCACACCTCTCACACACCATCCCTGCACCCATCCCAAGAGGCTGCCAGGGCTGGAGCAGCTCCTGGCCAGTCAGGCTGAGTGACAGCCAGGGGTAAAGGGGCACCTTCTCACAAGATTAGGAACAGGAAGGCTGTTTCAAACCCCTCCATATGAATTATGATTGCTGACTGTGTAAGGAGGCAAAAATGGAAGTAAACCCACTGTCACAGACCTCTTTTATGAAAAATCCTTTCCTTAGGATTTTCCCTCCTGAGAAGCTGAGAGGCCTCAGGAACAAAATGTAAACAATGGTTATCTGCTGCTGTGGAATGCAACAGGTGCATCTGTGATTGGTCTCATAGAATTGTTTCTAATTAATGGCCAATCACATCAGTTAGCTCAGACTCTCTCTCTGAGCCACAAGCCACAACCATTCTCTTTTTCTATTCTTAGCTAGCCTTCTGATGAAATCCTTCCTTCTATTCTTTTAGTATAGTTTTAATATAATATATATAATAAAATAATAAATCAAGCCTTCTGAAACATGGAGTCAGATCCTTGTGAAGACTGTCACAACCCACAAGGAAACAAAGCTTCATTTGGGAAAGGTTTTTCCTCTTCATGATGATTGCAAGTGAATTCTTCCTGAGCTATGAACAACTGGTGATGCTTTAGCATTCAGTACATGGCCTGATTTTATCATAAAAGCTTACCCTGGCCTTCAGCTGGCTGTCAGATTTGCCAGCCTGGTAGGATTCTGGCAACACTTGTGCTGTTTAATGTCTCAGCATGCTGTATCTTGGACACAAACCCCTGCAAAAAAACCCCAACTATAAATATTTATGTTTGTTATCCTTTTTGCATGATACAGTCAAGAGAGGGGAAACAGATTCTTTCCAAATGGACTGAATCAGAGAAGCATGACAACATCACAGGGTCAATATCCACGAGCAAAGCATTCCATTAAACCATGGGCTCCCCTCAGTGGAGTCCCACACACACCCTGGGCAGGGCAGCTTTGCCCAGGAGGCTGCAGGGACCCCCTGGCACAGCAAACTGTGCCCCCAGGAGCTGCCAGCCCCCAGGGGGACATTGCTGCGGGTTGGGGTTGCTGCTGAGCTCCTGAGGCCGCTCAGGTGGTGCCATTCTGAGGTGGCATTACACAGCCACTGACCAGGAGAGATGTGCTCTGCTTTCACAGCAGTAATTTCTTCACTTCCAAATTGTCTCTTTGGGCAAAGAAATGCTGCACACACAGCATTTCCACTCTTGGAGGAGAAAGGGAAAGGGAATGCATCAGTACAGCTCCTGACAGATTTGTTTTTAATACAAATTCACAGAGGTACACGAGAGACTCCAGAAAAGCTTAAAAGTCAGAACTTCTGATACTTTAAAAAGATATTAAATACATGATGACTGTTTAAAATAGAACTGATTCATGGGGAGAAAGGAAGTACTTAATGACTTGCTCATGCTTAAGGACTCTTAAATAAAACAAGTATCTGTTACTCATGCCTTGGAAGGATTTGCTGCTCCCGAACTACTGATTTGAAAAGCTTTTGACACAGCAAGATGAAGACACATCCCCAAGGGCTGCTGTGTGAGCTGAAAGCCTGTGTGCTCTCAAACACTCTTCCTTTCATTGAAGAAGGGAAAGATTAGCATGAGGAAGGAAAAAAAAATAAAGACTTAGTTGTTTTGGCTTTGGAAATGAGGTGTCAGTAAGATTTTCTAGCCTGAAGAACCACCAAAGAACCCCAAATTATCATGTCAAGAAGTAGTGATTGAATTTGAGACCACCAGAGGCTATCCAGGCCCTCATCTGCATCTCTCCTACTGTAATTTCATTCATTAATTGTTGGCCTAATATTACAGACCCAATACCATTGAATAAGAGAAGAAAATTAGCAGAAAAGACAGAAATGACAACTAGTCACCCTCCATCCTTATGAATGAATCCTGTAGTACAAACTTCAAACACAGGGTTTATCAAGGCTTGGCCAAAATGCAGTTTTGGCTCTGGGATAGCAGGCAGCAACAATGAAGCAACACAAGCCTCTGCTCCATTTTTACTGCTCTGTGCTCCAACAAGCACAATTTCCTCTCTCAGCAGCTCCTGAAAACCTAGCCTGTTATTGGTATTTCATGTTCCTGAAAGCCCTATGAATAGCTGAATGGGGCTTTCCAGAGGAGGGCTCTTGGCACAGCCACCCCAGCTCAGGTGGCAGCACGGACACAGGGACAGGGAGAAGCTGGCAGGAAAAACTGAGAGCAACAATACAGTGCCCCCAGTGCCAAAGCCTCAAATGGCTGTTTATGCAACTTTCCTTCACAAACTAACCCCAAAACTTGCACTGGGATTGCAATTTGCATTTCAACCCACTCTCCCCCCGCCCCCATTTGCTGTTTGCCCAGTTTTATTAGAACCATCTGCAAGATCCTCCCCTTCCAGTTTCTTGTGTTGGTTCATCTGGCAGCTGCACTTTCTCATCTATTCAAAAAATCTTTGTTTCAAAGTTGTTGAGACAGAAGGTCTTTGACAGGCTAAAAATCATCATGAAAATCAACACAGAAACCACATCAGATGCTGTTTTTTAAAGATTGAAGGGGAAGAATGGAAGCTGGAATATATACATATATCTATATATATGGGGTTTTTTTAATGGGAAGATAAATGAGGGTTTTGGGGATCAAAATAAATTTTACCAACTCTATTTATCTGCAAAAAGCCACAATTTAGTGAAGTACTGCAAGTTGCCACTGCAGAAAGGGTTTCAGGCTCACCATTATTACTGACAGAACAAGAGAAATGCAGAGAAGTATTTCCTTACAGCAGCTCTTGGCAAAAGATCAGTGAGGGGAGTGCAAAGGGAAGGAGGAATGTTGGTGAAGTTGTAGGGTTTGAATCATTTTCTTTAAACATGATACAAGTGTTACGAGTTTTTGAATACAACATGCTTTTCAATCCCTTTCATTAGCTGGTGCATGGTGCTGCTTAAGCTTCCATCTTTCACTGTAACCCTCCTAGGGATCCTTGTTCCCTTCTGGGGACAGATATCCCTGCTGCCACCAAGCTGGGACAAGCTGATGGGACAGCTCCTGCTGCAGCACAGGGCAGGGCACAGCTGAGAAATGGCACAAAGCCTGGGCCTTTCATTGCTTTGGGTATTTTTCTATTTCGGTATTTTTCTACTCCAAACTGTTTCTGCAGAAGAATGGCACAATCTTCACTTGGGGATTAACAGAGAATTCCCTTCTAGATTCCTCCAAATCTTCTCATAAAACATTCTTAATAAAGCAAATTCACTTCAAGTATGAACACAAAAGCATTTTCTCTTTTCTTATGTTGTTGCTGTTTAAAAGGTAACAAATAACTACAGACAATATTCACCTGCCACCAAACCTTGCTTGTTCATGTGTAAATTTGAGGAATTTGTGGCATGAACTGAATTATTTCAAGTCTCCCAGAGTCCCAGCAATGCTGGCAATAACTTTCTCCACGTTTGCACCAGAAGCTCAGTCCTTTAACTCTCCATCACATCCCAGCCCTGCTGTCATCTCCCCTGACCTCCCTGATTCTGTTTTATACAACCTCCAGCCCACGTCTTCCCTAAGCAAATTCCTAATTCCTTGTTTAACTAAACAAGACCATTTAAAGTTTCTCAAGCACTCTGACAAGATTTCTACAGCTTCTACACTGGGATTTGCCATTTTCTTCCCACACTTTCCTTTCAATCCTAACAGAACATTTTTGGGTTTAAATAAAAGTATTAAGCAGGATTTCAACATTGCCATGAACAAATTGGCTTATCTTCTCCCTTGAACTTTATCATAAAACACAATTTAAGTGCTTTTAATTGCACAGGCTCTAGAAAAAAAGATGCAAATGTAATAATTTGAGTTGACAGATCATGCAAGGCAGACTTTAAAAGTATGTTCAGAAACACTGGAAACAGCATTATCATAATCTAACTTTATAAATTTTATATGCAAATAAAAAATTAAAAACACAGACCTGAAAATATTTAACGAAATCCATGTATTTCCATGAATAGTATAAAAAAAGTAGATCTGCTCTTGAAAAAGTATCCTGGAATCTCTCAGGGGAATTTATGGAATAACCACAGAGTTTGTGCTTCTGTGATCAACTAGCAGGAGAGACTTTTATTGAAACATTTAACATTACTTTTGTTAGCATATTTCACTCCAGTGACTTATTAGAAGTTTTGGTTAAAACGAGATATTCTTTGTCCAAGAAAGCTGAACAAAACCAAAGTTTGAGACACCAAGCTTGAAATTTCTCTTCCCATCCCCCCACAAATGTATTCAAAAAAAATACCATTTTGATGAATAATCTCTTCCAAATCCTCTTTTCCAGTCACTTTTCATCTTTAGAGAATATATACATTTATATAAGCCAGAAACAACCACAAAAGCAATTTCAAACCCCCATCTCATTGCATACCCCTGTTTCAAGGTATCATGAATATATTAAGCTAAAATTGCAAACAAAGGAAAGCTTGGGACTATAAAAAAAAATTACACCCTGCTGTTAATGCCATTTTTCTTGCTCTTGAATAGGTGATGTCAATTCCCTGGTTTCCATTCAGCAAATAAAGCTGGGAAGTGGCAGTGGATTTTCTGCTCCAAGTGCAGGCCCACATCCAAACAATTCTAACATTAAAACTGTGCCTGCCAGCCTCAAATATTCCCTCCCACAGGAAAAGCCACTCCTGGATGTACCAGAGAGGCTATCAGAAAATCTTATTGAATTGGGGTAGAGGAGAAAGTGGCAGATTCAATGTGTGCATGGCATTCTCCTTGTGGAATCTGCTCCTACAGAATGAAGTTCCTGAGAGCAGAGGCTGCTGTGAGCCTGCTGAAAGCTTCATGCCATGGACAAGGGCAAATCTGGGCAAATCTTGCTGAAAGCTTCATGCCATGGACAAGGGCAAATCTGGGCAAATCCTGCTGAAAGCTTCATGCCATGGACAAGGGCAAATCTGGGCAAATCCTGCTGAAAGCTTCATGCCATGGACAAGGGCAAATCCTGCTGAAAGCTTCATGCCATGGACAAGGGCAAATCCAGTGTGCCCAGCATCAGAGGCACTGCAGAACTCTGCACAGCTGCCACAGGAGCCCCAGGACAAACCCAATGGCACCTCCCTTTCCTGGCACAGCAGCTGCCAAAGGGCAGGGGATTGGTCAGTGCAGCCTCTGCAGCCCCTGGAACTTGGGGGGACCCACTGCCATGGGCTGCACCTCTGTCCTGGGAATGCAGCCACAGCTCCTCCTGTCCTGGGCTAAGGCAGAGGATCCATCACTTGATGCCCACTTCTGTGCTCTCAGTTAGGAGCCCTGCCCTCCATGGCTCTGTCAGAACAATCCTGCCCCGTCCAACACCAGCCCTCCCAAAACACAAGTGCTCAGGCCAGGGGGGCAGCTCAGCTTGAGCACAAACCCTCTCTGGAGCCCAGAGCCCAGCTCAGCTTGAGCACAAACCCTCTGGAGCCCAGAGCCCAGCTCAGCTTGAGCACAACCCTCTCTGGAGCCCAGAGCCCAGCTCAGCTTGAGCACAAACCCTCTCTGGAGCCCAGAGCCCAGCTCAGCTTGAGCACAACCCTCTCTGGAGCCCAGAGCCAGCATGCCCAGCACAGAGGGCTGGTGGCCCCAGGCAGAGCAGGAACAGCAGCTCACACAGAGCAGGAACATTCCAGAGATGTGTGGCACCGAGCTCTTCCCACAGCTACAGGCAGACTAAGAACACTCACTGCAGCAGGAAGCTGGAGAGAAATGCTTTAGCTGAATTCTTCTCATCGCTCAAGTCAGAAATGCAATCTTTACTTAAATGTTAAGCCATATACATGGGCCATTAGTCAAAGTTCCTGTTCTTTTTTTAATAGCTTTACCAGGTTTGACATTTTGTAACGCTATTATTTTAAGTCTAGTCTGGACTAGAATTCAAATATTAGGAAAATGATTTTCAAAAGACTATGCTAAAATATCTTCCCCATATTGCTATCATTTGTCAAAGTTTTGCTTAAAAGCAGGTATTAAGATAAATGAAATGGATCAAAAATGGAATACTTCCAGGAACATAAATGATGGTTAAATTAAGCTTGTGACAAGAGCCAATCCACACATTTTGACTTCTCAGTGAAGTACCATTTGACCTTGCAATGAGAAAGGCACTCATATACTATGTAAATCTAAAGGAAGAAAATACATCAAAAAGTGAACTCAACTGGTTGAAAGAGCCAGAAGGCAGAAAAAGGCAACAAGTGGTGAAGGTGAGAGAGAACATCAGAAATCGAACAGCAGCTCAGGGAAAGGGCCAGAACTGTAGAGTCAGTCAGCAGAACAAGCAGAGCTTGAAGACAGGTCAGAAGATACAGTTCACTGAATATAAAACCTAAGTGAACACGGACAGAACCAGCTCTACTTGCTGCAAAGCCTCCTTAAGGTGAACAGCACTGGGTGACAGCAGCACTCCCTGCACAGGCCTGAGGGCATGGGAAAGGCTCTGGGAGTCCTTCCTGGGCTATTTCTCTCCCTCAAGTACTTAAGGCATTTTCCCTTGCTCTGACTGCAGTTTAAAAATACTGATGGAAAACAACTACAGTTGTAATAGGGAACTTCAAGTAGCACTTAATATTTCTGAAGTATTAAGATACAGAGTATGCATTTAAACAGCACGAAATGCAGCAAGTGTTCAGTGGCTCCAGATTTTTTGCCCAGTTATGTGAAATGCTCCTGCCTGAGCTGCATACAGAGCTGCACCCACAGTGCCCTGCTCACCACAGCCTCAGACTGAATGCACCAGGCAAACCACATCATCACCCAAAGCACTGCCAACTTTCAAACACTGAAAAAAAAAAAAAGCAAGATTATATCTTTAAACTCTCTCTTGCTAGAGACAGGTTGGGCATTAGTGGTTTTGGCAGCTGTATAAAACAGCTGCAGCTGGAAACAATTGGTGCTGAGCAATCGGAAACAGGCAAGGACAGAGGACAATACACTGCAAGTATTGCTCCCGTTCTGGCTTGTCATTACACATAGGAGAGCTTCTGCAGCCTCACTTCTCCAACAGCATTTGCTTAAAAAACAATTAAAAGACACTGAAATTTAGATCAATAGAATCAAGATCAATAGAAGAGTTTTGCACTTGCATTGATAAGTATTGTTATGGCAAGGGAGACTCTGAGAAGCTTTAATTCAAAATTCATTTGTCAGAGAAAAGTGGTTGTTTGAATCCTGCAGTTAAAGAAAAATGAGGCAAAAATCCAAAGAGAGTACTAAAGGACTATCAGAGAGTAATGCAAATGGTGACACTTGAGAACATCCCCAGCTGACACACAGTTCACTCGGAGTACACAGAAGGAGAAACAGGTATCAGCAGTAAGGGGGGATCCTGGATCACAAGGAAGAACTGCTGGTGAACAGGAATCATTTGCCAGGTTGGTGCAGGCCACGGGGCCAAAGGAACGTGGTTCACTGTGCTAAAGCAACTGCCCAGGGTGAGGTGACCTCAGTGAGTGTTATACTGCAATAAAACAGTTACCAAAGCTACAGAGGGATCTTTTAAATGCTCCTCTAGAAAATGATTTTACATGTTAGCTCAGAATAAAATTCCAAATTGGAAAGGTTGAAGCAGCAAGTTACTTTTTCAAGCATTTTACTCCTAAACACAAATTTAAGGACAGAGGAATGGAAAAGCAGGAATGCTCCATCTGTGCAGGATAAATTATGGACTAGAGGGGAGGAGACAATTCAGCTGCTGACATTTGAAACAACAGAGGTAACAAACTGCAGATTTAGCAAAGCTGCCAAATATCAAAAATGTTGAGAAGGAGATCAGAAGGGTCACAAATACCTCAAGGAGAGCCCCAGAAAGGACAAAAGTGGTTACAGGATGCCAGCAGCCAACAGCACCACCTTCCCCAAACTCACTGCCACCTCCACCAGCAGCTCAGAGACTTCTGTGACAGAATTGGGGTCTCTGTACTTCATATTCTTGCATGGAATTTTCCTTCAGAAATCCATCCAATTACCTTTTGAACCCATTTACAGTCCCATATCCACAACATCCTGTGGAAGGACATTCCACAGCTTCTCAGTTTTGTGCGTTTGTTTTGAGCTGCCAGGTTCTTGTCAGAAAACAAAAAAGAAAACAGATAAGAAGCTTGGTTCCTTTATTACCTCCATTTATTTTTCCCATGCCATCCATAATGATCTGTGATTTCTTTCCCAGGCCCCCTCAGCCTGCCTTGCAGTGGAAGTGTCCTGTTGTGTGTATTTGTGCTGAGTGGATGCTGCTCCATACCTCCAGCTCCCCACCCTGCATTCCTCTGCTGCATTCTTTTCAAGTGAGGCTGTGTGTCATATTCTGAAGCTTTTGAGAGGAGGATGAAAGAATTCTAGAGCAGTGAGAACAAAGAGGCGTGTTTGAAGGGAGAGAAAACTTATTTAGGGAAAAAACACAGGAAATAAAAGAAGTTTCACTGTGATTCTACGTGTTTGCAAGCAGAACTGTTCAAGCGTTATTAAAAGATATGAAATAGAGAACAAACTGTAAGATTTGTAATAGAAATCAGCTTATTTTTCTACCCCTTCATGCTTTACAGAGCTGAAATAATTTCGGTGTGCTCTGTTTCCCCTTCAAATGAGCATTTCACCACAGTTTGTAACTTCCCAGCTCATCTCAAAAGGAGCACCAGTGCTAGAGGCAGACACTAATGAGCCTCTGTATTCTAATTGCATGAATATACTGAAAAAAATAGAAATAAAGGCAGTGAAACAGATTGCAAAGAACTGGACAGAGTGCTGGTAAAGGAGGCTGAAAAAGAATTACTGGTCATTGTACACTTTTAATGTTGTAGGAGCAATACCTGGAACTCATCTTTTCCAGTATTAAAAGCCAACGGGGATCTTTAACACTCACTTCCAAAAGTACAAAAATTACAAAAAGTATACAAAATATTCCTGAAACTCTGGAGCAGCACTGCGATCTAGCACCCAGGTGAGGCTCCCCTCAGGTCCCACTGAAGCACTTTGGAGCTGCTGTTGCAGGTAAAGTTGCTTTTCTCACCTTGTCACCACTGGCTGTAGGTGGCACAGCAGGACACAGCTCCTGGCAGCATTTCTTTATTAAAGGAGCCCTCAGGGAAGCCCAGCTGAGGGCAGGTAAGGTCACTGCAAGTCGAGTCCCCCTTGGGGAAAACATCTTGGATTAAAAACTGCTGCAAACCACACCCATGGCAGGCCCTGCTCCTCTCTGGATCTGCTCTGAAGCTTTGGGCAGCCCAGACGTGGACATTGCTCATTTGCTGCCACAAAAAATATCCTATTAACATTTTTGAGGAACGTCCCACTTCTGATCTCTGGTAAGCATCCCAAATACCCAAAACTATATTATTAAAACAAAACAAAAAAACAAAAGGAAAAATACCACACAAAACATTCCATGCTGTTGCATCCCTGGGCTGCAGAAACCCACAGAGAAATTTTATAGTATATTTTTTCAGATCACAAATGTTCTTGTAAATGCAGTGAATTGCCTTAAAAATGTTGGCTTCCATTATTTAACAAAAGATCCCAGCAGGTGTCATTCATGAGAATATTTAAATTTTTGTAGTCTGCCACGACAAAATAAAATTGAGAGCAATCTCAATTTTTTTGTTGTTAAGTTACACCAAGTATATTTTAGATTTTCCCAAGAGTAAGACAGAGGAAAGGAAAAAAATATATTCAAGTGCTACTCTGTGTATGTACTTGAGAGCTTTCCCACTTAGAAATTCACTTTAGAATTGAATTTTGGCAGGTGTAAGATTTTTGCCTTCTTTGTAAAATCCTTCTAATTTGGCAGAGTTATGATGGTTTGAAGAAAAAAAACCAACTAGGTTTATATTTTCTGCACATAATCTTAAGTGTTGATAAAATTCAGTATTTACTAAATACATTTCAGGACATTGGGAACTAGGGAAGGGATATTTGCCCTTGATCATAGCAGGTCAAGATTGGAAGAAACATGAGGTTTTCCACATAAGACTGTCCTTGAAAATAGGCATAGAAACAGGAGAAAACCCACTGATATCTGCAAATCACGTAACACTTCTGATATTTTAAAACTTTTCAGCATATATGACTTCATAAACTTGATGCTGCTATGAAGAGCTACAGGCAATGGAAATAAAATGAGGGCTGTGCTGGTTTGCAGTGGGAATTCTTGCCAGCTCCCCACTGCCCATTCTGCATAAACCCATCAAAGTCTGATGCTCTGCCATGATTTCCCCACTGTAATCTGCTGCCTATTATTCTCTCAAACCCCATCTGCAGGTCATTTTTCTATCAAATGAGCTGGTTAAAATTCCTTCTCCCTTTTTATTTAAACCTAGGGGAATTTCAAATAGTCCAGCACTAACCGACAGGAATTTATTTTAACCATTATTTAAAACACCAGCAGCTTTGCACTGCTACAGTTTAACAGCTCTGATGGGTTTCATGCAGTCTCCCTTCACTTTATCTCCTCTGACACAGGCATTAGCATCCTGGGAGCCCAAGTGTGGCTCAGAGAGTCATTGCCTTTATTCCTTTTTAGGCTCAGACCTCTTTCCACACAGAATTTGGAGCATTACACAAATTTACTATGGACAGAAAGGATGTACTAGTGTGAAAATAGCTATATAACAAGTAAAAATATTTAGAAATGTATACTAAGGTAAATCCTCTTTCCCTTTATAATTTAAGAAATTTTGAGATGATTTTCCTTATATAAGGGAAGCAAACTGATTATTCCCTGATCTTTGAGGAAGGAGATACTGAAGAATTAAAATTCTGCATATGCATTCTGACAGACTGAAGCTTTTTCCTCTACCAGATAGCACTGTGAATGAAAGCCTCACACTTGCCAGCACTTACCTCCATGCCAGAGGGCTGAGAGGGAGCATGACCTGGATGGGATTGCTTCCTAAAGCCTGCATTTGAAGTGATCTAACAGGGTCCTGTGCAGACAGGCTGCTTCTCACAGGCTGCCACACACACTCAAACTCTGCAGCCAAAAAGCAGTTGTTCAATAAGAAGCTGTAGAGAAATGTATTTTTGCAGACTGCAGCTTGAGAACATCTGGTAGGAAGCCAACAGAATAGAAGACAATGGAAAACTGTTGGCTGTGATGGGGCTTGAAAATAATGAAGTTTAACATAGCTTATTTTTTCTTGTATGTGTGATGGAAGACAGGCAGGTGAGAGCAGCATGATGGCCAATGCTATCACAACATGTTTCCCTGAAGAAACACCTTTGGAGCACTGGGACAAAGCCACCTAACCAAAGCATCAGGTGTCTGTACTTGAGTGCTCATTGCAAATGCTTATTTGTGAGTTTCAGAGGTTACACTTAAACTACAGGTTCACAATTCACCACAAAAACCAAACACCAAAACCACCCAGTGCATGCATCAGGGTTCTCCTCCTTTTAGCAAAATGCCCTTAGCTGTGGGTTTGCAAGCTAAAGGGAAAGCAATTTTTCCTTTTTGGATTCTGAGCTATGCACAAGCTCGTGGCAGTGCTGCAGCTTGGCTTGGGTTTCACTGAGCTGAGCTGACACACACAGAGCAGTGAAGGTGTGACACAGCCCCGGTGCCACAGGCAATGCTCCTTATCTGCACCACCTGTGGCACTGAGTGAAGTCACACAGGCTGTCCTGACAGATGAAAGGCGGGATTCAGCCCTTTCCCTGCCTGTGCTGCCAGCCAAGCCACTCTGCTTCCTCTTCCGTGCCCACCCACTCCTCACAGCGGGAGCTCTGTGCCCTTGCCAGGCTCTGTCCTGAGCTCCTGCAGACACCTGAGGTGGCAGCACCACCCCGGCTGGGGAGGAGGGGCACGGGCAGAGCGCTCAGAGCCGCCCCAGCAGCAGGGGCTGCACTGGGTTGTGTCCCTGCAGAGACACTGAGGGTGCTCTCCCCACTGCTCGCTCGGCACACAATGGTACACACACACCAACTGCAGAGCTGCCAGCCTGGCTCTAGCCTAGAGAAAAACAAAAGGAAACACCTGAGCCACAAGGAATCCTTGTCTTCCTCATTTAACCTGGCAGACCCAAAGCTGAGTCAGTGGAGCAATGTGCACAAAGACACAGGAGCTGCTGGTGTGGGGCAGGGGGCTGCTCCTGGTCTGCAGGGGCTGCACAAAGGGCACCAGTGACCAACACCTGCAGTGCTCCTCAGAGAGGCTGCAACCTGCAAAAGCTGCACCAGACAAACCTCATTGCATGGAACTCCAGCAATCAAGTACTGTGCCTGAGCCTCATCAGCATTACTCATCTGAGTATGCTTTGATTTAATTCGTCTTAGTAAGGACCTGACCTGAGCTAAATCAGCACAGAGATCTGAAAAAAGAGATCCTGGTGGTGGTTGTTGTCTCTTTTGTTATGTGTGCCCCATTTAAGGATCACTTATTTTTAGGCAAAACCTTCATTTTTAGGCTGTGGCTCCATTATAACTTTATCAGCAGGAGAACAAACTTACACAACTCCTACCTTTTCTCCCCCAGCTGTTTGTTCCCATGCCAGCCAAGCCACCCAAGACCACATGGGTTTATGCTGGCAGTTGGTCTTTTTGGCAGGATTCTCCTTCCCCAGCTGAATAACTTCCCTGGCTGGGTTCACCAACATGTGCTGGCACAGCTCAGGAGACAGCGCAGAGAGGAAAGGAATGACCAGGAAAAACCAGAAGTCAAGCTTGACTGGGCTGCACTGCCACCACAGACACAATCCCATTTAATTAGCTTCCTGTTCCTCACCTGAGATGAGCTACAGAAACATTGAGAGGAAGAGTGATGTTAAACTAAAGATAAGGGAGGGATTCGGCAGAGTAGGGAGCAGATTCAGAATAGCAGCATTTAAATGGTTAAATCTTGAGAGGACATCTTTTAATCATCCCACAAGTCACACAAATTCTAAGTTCCATTAGAAAATTTAAACACATTTCACTCTGCCAATGCAAATATACTATTTGATATCAGTCTTCAGAAAGGGCCATACAAAGTTGCCCAAACAAATTATTTACTACTCAATGCCCAAAAACATTTCTAGGCTTTGTAATTCCAAGTCTGGCTACATTATCCTCCCAAATGTACAGAAAGAAATATATCTTTTGTCAATACTGCCATCACTGAACAGTATCATTCCAGAAATCATGCAAAGAAATATCAGCTTGGTTAAACACCAGAGTTCAAGAAAATGCCTTAATTTACAATAAAAAGCGGCTTTGGAAGAAGACAGGGATGGGTGCAGAATTGAGTATTTTGTATTTTTGGAGACAGTATGCTTTGGTGTTTGCAAGAACATTGTGAGAGATGCCAAAGTGCTGGCTGAGTGCCGGCAGAGCTGAGCACCATCCTGGCAGCTGCTCCAGGAGCAGCAAAGGCCCATCGAGGCTGTTACACACCAGCAGCATGCAAAGGGAAGGGTTTCCCAACTTCCAGGAACTGCTGCAGTCCCCTAGGAAGGGGATGGGGACAGCCAGCTGCCTGGAAACCCTTCTGAGTCCTCAAATGCCCACTAGCTCAGCAGCCAAACATTTCCATAATTCCCTGCTTCTCGAAAAGGCTGTGGCCCACAGCCCACAGGTAGGAGTTCCTTAGGCTTAGGAAATGATCTAGCAATAAACCTAGGCAGAAATCCTTCATGGTCTCATCTGAAGTTCAGCATTAACGGGACTCCAATGAGACATTTGGACATCGTGGCAATCTGGCAGCTTTGCAGAACACATTTGACTGCTGAGCTGTGCAATGATAAATACAGAGACAGACCAACCCCAATGCCCCACATCCATTAGGCACTTTCAGCCACTTTGCCAACACATCAAACCAATAAACATTGAATAAATATCACCATTTAGCACACCATCTAAACTGTGTTGTCCAAAAAAGTGGCCATAAACTACGGAGTTTTATGCTAACCCTAAGTTCTGATGACTAATCTGGTTCTTTCATTCCAGCAAACTGAAAGTACAATGGCCACAGTGGCTGATTGGCTGCTGGAAACTACAGCTCTTGTGTGAGCTAATCCTGGGGATCTCAGCAGCTCTAAGCAGACAGTGGGGGAAGGTCCCATGCTCATGACTCATGCTACCATTTTTCTCTCTCCTATTGTTTTGCAAATTCTATGCTTAATCTAAAATCCATTTCAACTAGAAACTTCCAGGCTCCGTGGAAACTTGAAGATAATATATTCCAAACAAGTGATGCTTCAGAAGGGTGTGGATCTACAACCCTTGAAATCAATCTAAATCTGGGCTGGCACTGCCCTGCCCTTGTCACTGGCCTCTGCTCCTTCCCATGCTTGCATGACCCCACAGAGAGCAGATCCAGATGTGACTCAGCTGGAAACCAGGGCAGTGCCACCACGAGGAGCCACAGGGAGTGGGAGTGATGGAGGACACGTCACAAGATAAAGTTGTGGCAATCCAGATTTAGACAAATCTAAGTGGAGGTCTACCACTAAGAGTTATTAATCATCCTGAACGAGCCATGTCTTAAAAGGAAATGGGCATCCTGAGCTTTGGGTTTCATTTTAAGGTATTGATTTATGTCCCTAAAACATTTTAAACCTGTACATTAGCAGAAAAGTTATCCTACATATCCTGGTAATATATTCTCTTAATGGGATACCTAGCAATGAAATTTTGTCTCACTAGATCTTTAAGAGCAGATTCAAACTTCAAGGATTATGAGTTCAGGCAGGATAATGCCCTGATGGCTGCCAGTAACACTTGGAAGCTGCTTTTGATAATAGGTAGGATACCACAGTAGCCACACTCAACTCTAGGAATCTTTTCTGCTTCATTGCTTTAGCTTTAACAGCCCATTTTGGAGTGGTAAAACAGTAGTAGAAATGGCAATATATTTATGAAGACACGCTAAATAAAATTGTATTGCTTTTACAAGGAAAAGTAGTAGATTATACCAAAGTTATAACAAAAACCCTGTGTGTCTGTAAGAACAGTGAGAGAACTGCAAGACAGGATTCCATCTGCCTCCCAGGACAACTGTTCATGCTGGGTACCCATGGCATGAGGCCAAACACACCTCCAGAAACAAATGTACCAAGTGTCAGATATTTTAATATCAGCTTTCTATGCAAAGCATTTCTGTTGGCCTACCACCCTCTTCCAGACAGGGAAATTCCCACTAAATCATCAATAATACATCCAGGCAGCCATCAGTCCGCCTGCTAATGAGCACTTCTAGCACACAGCACCCATCCAGAGAAATCAGGCCTGGAAGATGAGAGCACAGCCCTTAATAATTTACAAGGCTCATTAACCTTATCCCATAAGACAAACAAAAAGAATGGGGCATCTACTCAGATTTCCAGAGCAAACCAAGACAGAGTGTTTCAGAGGCCATTAGGATGTATCAGTCAATAAATACTCTCTAAATGTTCTTCTGTGGAATACCCTGGCAGCCAAAGAACCATCCATCTCTAAAAGCCTGTATTATTAGAGACACAACATCAGGAACCTTAAGAAACTTGCACTGCTGAAAATGAGATTGAAAAGGTTCGAAAAATTATTCAATATGGCAAATGCTAAAAGATGTTTTGAATTTGCTATTTTAAGTAGACAAAACCAGTCTAATCTGGTTCTGCGTAGAATAAATACCAGCTCTCTACAAATGTCAGGTGTGCCCAGGGACAGAACTCACATCCAACATCAAATACTCACTTTGGCAGCACAACACAGAACCAGCAGTGGGGGAAAAGACAGCCCAGGGTCTTGTCCTGGGACTAAACACAGTTCTGTACCTGGCCAAGCAGGGCATCCCTATTTCCACAAGCATCCCTTACACAGGGACTGGTATGAGTATCTGGGAAGGAATTATGATGATGCAGTTTGGTCTGCAGTTCATGAAAACCAACAGAAACAGCCCTAAAACAAATTGCTTGGTTTTCGTGGTGTCTCCTGCTACAAACACACACCTTACTGCTAGAAAACTGCTTTTCCATCTGCACAAACCCAGCAGCCACGAGGGTTTGCCTCCAGAGGGAAGCTCTCCACTCACATCTCCCCTTCTATCAGATCCCACACTCAGTTATCATATTCCTGTGCCTGCTTTGAAGTCTTCCTACAGGAGATAATCTAAATGCTGGAGGAGCTGGCTGGAACACCCAGTCACCCTCTGTGGGAAAGGAGGAGGCCTTGTGTTCTTCCCTGGCTCTGCTAAGCAGGTGTAGGAACAGGAGCTGGGAAGCTTTAGGTGCTCCACCTTGTTTCTCACTCCATTTACAGCGATCATGTGGGTTTTTTCCAGGGATTTTTTCCCAGACATTCTGTATGAGCCGCTGCATCTTCCCTTCCCTCTCCACATGCCCAGTGAACTCTCCCTCCCAGCTACAAAATCAGCATGCAGAACTGCTACATGATAGAGGCTAAAAGCACTTAAAACCCAGATGTGCTTCTTAGAGCCCATCCTATCCCACTCCTTCCAAAGGCAGGACAAAAGCCCCATTTTACTGTCGATCATTCTGAAATGGCAGCAATTAAGGAACATGCTATTTCCCTAATTACAATTTCCTTTTCACCAAAGCCCCTTTACTCCCAGCAGCTTCTATGGCAGGCACTGAAGCACAGCCCTTGCCAAAGCCAAGTGTGTGTGACTCTTGTTCTTTCCCAAGCTCTGCCTTCCCACCCCTGAAGGCTTTTCCAAGGTGGGCCATGGCACAGGGACTGTTCAACTGCTTGATGACATTTTGGGGCTACAAGGAGAAAAAACAGCACTTAAAATAGAGCAGAAGAATCCTGAATTAATAGAAACAAGGAATAACAAGGTAACTATATATTCCATAAAGAGTGCTGATAGAAATTATCAAAAGAATAATGGTTATCTTCCTGTAAAGAGTTTTTACTGAGGTTTCATATTGCATATTCTTTTGAAACAGGACACGAAGATAAAGGAAAACGTGATATCTTTTCCAACTTTCTTTCACAATTAGAGTGTATCCTTAATGCTTAAACCTAATTAAACTCAGAACAACTAATTCAAGGTTAGTAAAAAAAACCCATCTTGGACAGAAGATGATCAGATAGGGCAAAATTATTATTTCAGTGCACGATCTGGGACATGCTGAAGATTAAATATTAGCAGCATATGTTCGTGGAAGGAAAATAAAAAGATGGCATATTAACAAATACAGTTTTTCCTTCTGGCTTTCATGAGGTTACATCAAGTTCATGATATATAAAAACTTAAATACTTCAGAATAAAAATCTGTATGTATCAACTTGTCAGGCCAACACAACAATGTCTCAGCCTATAAATAGCACTCCCTGAGCCCACAGAGTTGTGGCTAAATAAACATTATCCTGTTTTCCAAGGAAAAGCTCCAGCTCTGGATGACCTGCAGGGTGATGGGGGCAGTCTCCTGACAGAATTCCTGACTGCTCACTGGCAGCACTCACCCTGCCACACCCCATGGGATGAGCACACAGTGAGGGTGAACAGTGGATGAGGTATAAATACTGCAAGAAAAGCAAGTACTGCCAGAACAGCACTGCTGTTGTGAACAGGTTACTTTTAATCAAAATTAAAACCAGTAACTGGTGTAATTTATCTGGACACATGTTCAGTGGTGCCATATTTCAGTCCCAACATACCTTTTTTCCACAGAAAAGTGCTTTTCTAATATCCAGAAGTAAAAGAATTTTTGAAAGACCATTCTGTCTCCAAAGAGACCATTAGGGTCAGTTTTCCATTCTAAGCAGAAATTCCTATCTTCTCAAACAGCTCCAGCTCCTCCAAAATAACCAAACCATCCTGAGCTTTCTCGTGTCCTCACCTGCCAAAAGCAACAAACACTTCTAAAGGAGGAACAGCAGAAAACCAAGAACTATTCTTTAATGGCAGTGAAGTTTGAACCAAGTGAAAATTATTGTTGCTTTCTCTGGAATGACAATTACCAAAGGTTTAGCCCAGAAATGCCTTAAAAAAAAAATAAAATTAGGATACTAAGACTTGCTGCCTTTTTCCATTTGTTTTTTGTCACAGATCTTTAAAGGATTCCCTACCTGCAAGTGAGAGATTATCTATGTTAACACTTTAAATATTCATATTTGTACAGGCAGATGTTATCTACAATTTTCTAAATCAGTATCTCCCAAAGTTTTGAGGTTTCTGCCTCAAAGTCTCAGTCCTCAGTAAATTTTATTTCCACATCCCATTACAAAGTTTTTAATTTAAAATTGCAAGGCCACACAGTCATGTGAGGCATTTCCTAACACAGTGGTGGGCCATAAACACCAGGTACTTTTGAAGAAATGCACACACCACGTACCCTCATTGAGAATGGGTGTAATTATGCACCAGAGCTCTCACCTTGCCTCTGCCCAGCCTGCACACTGCTCAGCAGGGATTTCTGCGCTTGAGAACCTGATTTTTCACACTCACTCCTCTCCTCAGGCACTAAAAGTTTTAGAACAACTTTCTCATTCATAACAGAACATTTTGCCTGCAGACCACACACAAATGTGACAGTGTGGGTGTTTGGAGGCTGCTGAAATGATGCTGGATAAATTACAAAGGCCAAGGGACTTCCAGCCCCCCAGGAGCTGCCCAGAATCCCCTCTCTCAGTCCAGCTGCAGTGGGAAATCAGGCTCCCAATGCACATTTATTGTCCTGAAAGTTACAGCATGGACACGTTACCTTACAAGGTGCACACAGAACACAGGACATAAGTTATGCCTGAAGAGCCCCAAGTCTTCCTATAGACAGGGGAGAAAGATTACATGGACAAATTACTCTTTCAACTGCCCTTCAGGTCAGTAGCTTTCAATACTAACTTTTTATTAGATACTTCATTAAGTTATTGACAATCTTTATTTTCCTTTTCAAAACTGCAGAGAATTAATTTATTTTTCCTTAACAGTACAAGGTATGCATTCCCTTAGGATCTTAAGTTACTTCATTGCTATAGATTAATTTTCTCTAATCTTACTCCTTTATAGCTCATTCCTCTGTTCAAAGAGATTTTCTCTCCCCATGAAAAACTAACATAACATCAAAGCTGCAAGGCTGTGCTTTTCTCAGAAGAGAAAGCGATATGTGAGATACCAAATTTTTTATACTGGAATTTTGAACGGTATCTTGTGACAGAATTTATGACATGAAACCTTACAGAACTTGAAAATTTTCTATTTTTTATGACTTGCAGTTAATATACACAGCAACAAAATGAAATATATAAAATATACACCAACTTGATAAAAAATTATCATGTTAAACTCTCCATTTTCAACATAACACAATGTAAACTCCTTTGCAAATGCCAGTCTGTCGATCTGTAGACACACAAGCTCATCCCTCTACTGCTGCCTCTCTCCTCTGTTGAAGTAAGCACTGAATTCAAATAGGAAACATTCTGAAGCACAATTGTTGAGCTGCTCCCAAGGGATAGTTACAGTTTCATGCCTTAATCACTTCAACTTTCCATTTTGTTAATAACACAGTTGAATAAAAATGATCTGATGCTACTTGTGCATTCATTTTAATGAGTCCCTGGAAAGAAATGCCTACAGTGAAGCATGCCCAGATCTCCTGAATCAGTGGGAAAAGTTCTGCACAAAGATTAGAAATATCTTCAGCTTCTATGCATCAGTAACATATTTTTGATCCTGAATCCCAATTCAGCTCTGAAGAAAAATAAGTTTAGGAGAAAGTTTCATAGTTAAATATGAAAATCAGTGCCTGAGCTAACATAATCCTCCAGCCCCAGCTTCCCCTTCCAAATCTGAGCATATTAATCTCCTTTCCTTTTAGCTGCTCCAGTTCTTGCATAACAATGCCATTTCCTGAATTCAAATCTCCACAAATAAATCTTAAAGCTGAATAATACATTATTAAGCCCTATGAATATTCCCTTAAGCAGGGCATCCTTAAAAAACTGGGCTACACTGTCACAACTCAGCATCATTTTCTTTGGACTTTCAGGGTAAGAACAAGAAGTACTGCAGCAGGCAACAACCTAAAAACCTTACTGAAACACAACATTTCTCCCCTCTGCAGAGGAGATTTTTAATAAGCTACTAATGCTTTGTTGAAATCCCCATCCCTCCACACAGCAGTCACTTATTTCTCTGTGGAAATGGAATTTGCACAGGCTCCCAGGGAAATTCTGGACTGGTATTTTTGGGGGAAGGAAAAGCACACGGCATCCCCACCTTCCTGCACAGCCCTGAGCCACACTCCTCTCCCAAGTGTCCAAACCATCAATGCTCAAACATTCACCTAAATGCTCATTCCTGCAAGATGAAAAATTTACAAGTACTTTACCTAAGAAGGATGCTCAGTTTCGATTTGCCTGCTCCCTCAGCTCTGATCTGTTCCTCTCCTAGTGCAAATGCTCGCTAGAGGCTAAAAATGTGTGTAATTACTGTGTTCCAGCTCCAAGCTGAGCACAGGCTGGAGACTCTCTGCATTAGTTATTATCTCAAATGAGCTCCCTCAAGTGTGACTTGCTGGATGAGGAGGATGGCAGCTGATGGCAATGCAGATTGTGCATGGACATGGTCCACAGGACACTTTTCACCAAAAGTCTATCTCAAGCAAGGAAAAAATAAATCATCTTGAAGTGCAACTAACTACGGGGTAAAGTCTACTGGATGTCAGAGAGCAAAATTTATTTCTCAATTAGGTCCATAAAAGCAAACTATTCATTATCACTGTTGTATCATCCACTCAAGACTCATCATACACCTTTTCTCAAGGGGCCTGGAGAATACAAACAGTATTACTAAGGAAAGATCAATTACCTGTTGTAAGCTAAACATTTAAAAAATGTCTTTGCAGTAATCCCGAGTGAAAAACAGACTGACATCCAACAGGACAAGACAGCGTTTCACACATGGAAATGAGACAAGTTCATTACACAGGGAACAAGAAGTAAGGCACCGAGAAACAAAGGCACATAATCTCTCCATTTAAACATTTTTTTATCAGCCACTCAGCAATCAGCACACAGTCCTGCCCCTGCCTGATGGAGCAAGCGCTCAGCACCTTTATCAGCTCAGTTATTCAGTGCAGCAGCTGAATGCTGAGCCTGGAGCATGCCTTGGCACGATGAAATGCCAAGCAGTGAAAAGAGCTGAGCCAAAAGAACTCTGTGCCAGTCCAGCCTAAGCAGTGCTTTCCTCAGGAAAGAGGAACAGAAACCAGTGCACTTTCAAAAAACTGAACATTTACCAACCAGGAAAGAGACTCACAGCTCTTGGAGTGGTGCCACTATCACCAGCATCTTGTCACCTCCCTCCCCATGCCCTGGAGGATACATCCTCCAAAATGAACCTTAAAAATCAACTGAAATGCAAGTGAAGAATCTGGAACGACAGACTAGATCTTAAGGTATAATTATTTTTGGTTAAAAAGAAAAAAAAAAAAAAGGAAGCTTGAAAACAAAATCACAATTGAATCCAGCACATTTCAGCTCACTGTGTGACACTGACACCTCTAATTCCAGTATCTTACAAGTCTAGACATCTGTCTGGAACTTTGGATCTGAAGCTAAAATCTGGCAAAACTGATGCAGTAGGAACACAGCAGTGTAGCAGACTTTATGAAGAACCCTTTTACTTTGGTAAGGAACAAGATCTGTTTACAGGGCATTCTGCTCCAAACCATCCAAATTTAATCAGTAAGAAGTTTACTCACAGAATGATCGATTACTCCCCACACAACTCCATTTAAAGCAAAGCTTCTGGAGCTTTGTTTTTCTCTTTAAAGTGCAAGGAAGCAGCTGAGCCATCCTGAGCCCATCTGCATGTTAACAAACCATTTCTTAAGGTAGGGATTTACAATCTGTGTAAGATGATAAAAATCTGCACTTTTGGTCCAAGGGACTATCCCTGCACTCCTCTGGCAGCTGGAGCCGCTGAAAGTGCTTGAGGGTTGTGTAATCAGCTTGATAGATGTGCTCCCTAATCTGGCTGGAAACTAATCCCACACACAAGAAAACTTCAGCTTCGTGCTTTTCATATTACTTCAGGTCAAGATTATTTACAAGAGGCAACTCTAATTTCCTACCATGTCATTGCAAATTTTTTTTAAAGTTATTTCATGGAAACACATTTAGAAATGCTCTTCCAGAACTGTGGCATTTCTTAGGTAAAAACTTGAGTTGGGCATGATATAATAACATTCTCAATAAACTCTAATACTTATTCCACTGGACTAATTTTCTATAAATTGCATGTCCATATTGGTATTCTAAGAAAATGAAGTTTTATTGCTATGTGCCCTCCCTTAACAACTGCCAGGCAAATAAAAGGAGTGTTAGAACTACTGTGTCTTAAAATCTGCAAAATTCAGGAGGGAAAAGGGGGGAAAAAGTACCATGTAGTAAACAAAGTCTGCCGAGGAAGGCCCGACAGTTCAAATTCTGTCCTTGGCAGAGCTGACAAAAAGGCCTGGGGGATGCACTGGGTGTTACAAGGGGTGGTGGTGATGGAACAAACCAGGACAGGAAATGAGGAATCACAGGGAAAGTGGATTGGAGCCTCAGCTCTCTCCTGTACTTAGAGATGGTTAAAAAACCTCCATAAATCCCAGTTTTCCAAGAATTTGTTTTCTGCCCCAAACTGAGAGGAGTAAAAAACATTTTTTCACGGAAATTAGATATTTCACAGCTTTTTTTTCCAGTGTTGTGCTTACACAAAGTGATACCACCACACAAAGCAATCCAAAGTTAACAGGTTCAACAAAATGTATTTCAACTCCTCGGAGAAAAAAGGAAAAAATAGTGTAAAGTAGCTCAAGACAATTAATGCACTTCTGTGCATTGTTTTGGTCATAAAAATGACACTTCTCACTTAAAAACTGTTCATCCACCTTTTCCAAACATGAACAGACTTGTATTTCCACCATCAATCTAATCTTTCCACCCTGACACTGAAAATTTTCCACTGACCTCAAGTGCTTTTGGTTCTTCTAAGTCCCAAAAGAAGAATCAGCAGCATAAAAGCTGCAGCTGAGCAGAGCCCAGATCCATTACTCTAAATGGATTGGATAACTGATCCATAACTATAAAATATTTATCTACATTTGGCATGTGGCTATCAAACACCATCAAGTTCATTAGGCAGTTTGGTGCAAGGATACATTTCTTGCAAGAATTATTCCAAGGTTTCCCAAGAAGTCAATCACCACAGCTTATTTAGAATATAATCAATCCGTAGAAAAAGAATTGGTTAATTGGCAGATCACCTAATCAAAAAGTTCTGACAGAATTACCTCATTAATTCCTCCCTCCTACCCACACAGAGTAAAATCACAGGAGAAAAATGCTCACACTGTTTTAAACTGGTCACTTCAGCTTTGTTTTGCTTTTTTTTCCACCCTGAATAGAAAAATGGAAGTAATTTTCTCAGATTGGCAACAGCTTGTCTCTTAAATCCACATTAATAGTTGGCTTTCAGTTTTGAAGATCCAATTTGATTAGTTCTCTGAACAAAATCCAAAAATCAGCAGCTGGTCCCTAAAGAAAGTTTCTTCTTTTGGGGAGAGTTCTTGTTCCCTTTTCCCCGAGCCTCTCACAAGCAGGATGCAGTCACTGCCACACTCGGGGTTCCAGGCTGGTGTTTTTTATGTGGCTCTGAGTTTGGACTGAGTTATCAGAGTAAGAAACTCACTGCATCCATCCCCCAGATTAGCCAAGCTGAACTTGCTGGAAAAGGACAATTTAGCACCTGGAGGCAGGTGCAAACTGAATTTCTCAATATATGGATAAAGGACAACCCATTTCTATTTATGTCTAAAAACCAAGGAAAGGAAGAAAAAGAGTAGCAAGTTACCAAAATACAACTGCTGCAATACATTATATAAACAAATACTTGCAATCCTAGCCAAATTTATTTGTTAATACGTGAATGTATTTGACACATCAGAATGAAATCACTAAAAAATCCTGCCAAAATGTTCTGGAAACAAAACTCCTTCTATGAGAACCTGGTGGAAAAGCAGACAGCCTTTTTATTCTGCTTTTCATTAACATGCAAGCCCAACAAGATCAACCAGATACTGCAGCAAGTTACAGCCTCACTTGTTACAATGGACCATTACCAAGGCTACAAAGATAATCAGACTCATCTGATGGACAACGCAGCCTGGGACAAAGAGTGGTTTTCAAGACAGGGATTTCAAGACACATTTCACTTTTTTTTTGAAGACAGTAGAGGAGAACAAGTCAAAAGTCCCCCAAGAAGCAGCTTTCTAAGTTTCTAAAAATAAACACATTTTCTGTTGTATTCCTAATTCCATGAAGCTCCTAAAATTTTGAATTAGTTTAAACTCCCAAAACTTGAACAAAAATTATTTTTCCAGAACTGCAGCACCACTTGCAATATACTCAGAAGACAAATTCTGCTCATTTTCCAGCATTAAAAAGCAGATGTTCTTCTGTGCATTAACAACACTTGATTATAAAATAAATTTATCCTCTGTGCAAAGAGGAGTGAACATAATGGCTCCCTGAAGGCACAGCTTCGAGCTATGAGGGCTATTAGCTCAATTTCTTTTTCAAATGCTGCAGAGAAGGATGACAGAAAGAAAGCTTCCAGTTGTGATTCTCTAATCTGTCTGGTCCATGGATGCCCCGAGTCCAGATTTCCATAATAAACCCCATTACAGCACAACCCTGCCCTGTCCTCACGACACACAAACTGCAATCTGTGTGGTCTACTCAGAGAATAGCTCAGGGAAAGCATTTTGGGTTGCCAATGATTATTTTTTTAAAACCTGGGATAGCAAGAGAAGGTCACTTCATTTAAAGAACCCACAGGAATCTCGTAACATTCCAAATATTTTTATTTGTGTGTGAAGACAGACATTTGTGTGGGATGTGGAGGGGAAACTTTGGGTTTAAATATTAGTTTATTTGGGCAGAGGACGATTGCTGGTTTCCTACCAGTGTTTTTGCTAAATTGCTTTGCTAAACTCTCTGTAGTACTGATTACCTGTTAAAATACTTAACTTGTGCAATTAATGAAAAAGAAATCACACAGCCAGGTAA
This sequence comes from Zonotrichia leucophrys gambelii, assembly GCF_028769735.1. Lineage (NCBI taxonomy): Eukaryota > Metazoa > Chordata > Aves > Passeriformes > Passerellidae > Zonotrichia > Zonotrichia leucophrys. The sequence continues at coordinate 4,192,471 of NC_088180.1, read as the reverse complement.
TTGGTCAACAGCAAAAATTATCAAAAGGGAAAGAAATCTGTCTTGTTGGGAGTGGGAGAACAAGTACCACTGGTACATTTAAATAGCAGAGATACATTGAGGGAAACATAAAGGCCATCAAGCATGTACGAGGGAGGAGGGAAACCAGGCAGAAGCATAAAGGACAGAGGAATGAAGAGAACAAAGGGTGGTTGAGTAACAGCCCATGCAGAGAGGACCATCTTGGAGAGATCTGATCTGCTACAGATTCCTCTGCAGAGCACAGACAGCCTTCACAACAGTCCACAGGACCTAAAATTCAAAGCATGCTGTGTCACAAAGCCCAAGTCCTACAAATATCTTTATTTTAACCACATCCTATAGGCTATGTTTAGCCCACAAATGTTTCATTGCATTTTTCAACAAACAGTTACTGGCTACACTTCCAAATTTTTGAATAAAAGCATCAGAAATGTACACAATGTGAGAGTATGGTAATGAATATTTACTTTCTTTTGTGACAAGCTCGAATGTGAAAGTTGTCACCTCCCCACCCAGCTCTCCCAAATCTTGCTGCTGCTGTTCTGCAGATGTGCTGCTCCACAGGCACCTCCCCTCTCCAGGTGCTGAGCCCACAAGGTTTCCATGGCCTGCTTTCCAGCACAGCCCTCTGAACCTGCTCTCTGCACAAATGACAGAGCAACAGATCTGGGATAAGCAGATGGAATGCAATATGGCCAAGGGGCTGTAAAAAAAAGATAAAATCTGACATAACTCATTCCTGGTGATGCTGACATCCTTCTGCAGGGCCACAGGTTGAACTCATCTGGGTAAACAGCAACTCAGCCAAACAAGCACTTGACTCATGCCCATTTTTTCTGGGATCCATTTCTGGACACAGGTACAGAATGCCAACCAAGGGATGGGACAGGAGGTGCAAGCAGCCCTTCAAAGCGGCCAAAACACTGGTCTGAGGGCTGGGGCAACCACTAGGGATTACATGGGGAGGATCCCAGAGCCATTCCCTTCTCTGCTGGCCCACAGCATGCTCTGTTTCCTTCTCACATGCCTCAGGATAAGATCTTTCAGGGACAAAAAGCAACACAAATCTTTGACAAAAGCCATGGTTAAGCAGAATGAAGAATTTCAATAATTTCATTGTGTTAAATACAGATTTTGCACAGGTTCCTCTCCCTTACCATGTTCCTGGTGCCAGTGTCCTCCCTCCTGTGTGCTGCTCCTGATGTTTGTGAGCCTCATCACTGAGCCCATCTGAATTGCAAACCTAGTGCTAAAACTCTTTTCCCCACTGCAGTAACTCCCTGCTGCTTTAACAATTTGACTCAAGTTCAGTGGAGGGCCCACAGGTGCTGGTGGCAGGGGAACAAGCAGAGGCAGCTGGGGAGAGGAGGAAAGATAGGAGGAAGAACTAAGGCATTATTTTGGGATTAATTTAGGTGCTGTTTCATGCTACAGTTGGGAGAGGAAAAGGAAATAAGACCTATAAAGAGCAAAGTACTGCTGCTGGTTAATTAAGACCTAGGAGTAAACATGCCAAATGGTGTTTGCCACACAACAAACAAATGTGAATCAGAATGTGAATCAGTACTGGAGCAGAGGAGGGAATGTTTTCTCTGCTACTCAGGAAGCACTTCAATTGTTTGGGAAAGGTGTGAGTCATTAACTCTCCATGTACAAGTGAGACATCCAAAGCTATAAATACTTGACATACTTCAGGGGCCCTCTGGAATGGAAGAATGGAAATCTGTACATACTTGTTCAAAATTACAGCAGCGTGAAGCCACGCATCACTTCACTGATTTTGATTTGTTGTGTTTAGGCTCTTCTGAATTGCATTACCCAAGCATGACAAGCTCTAACCTTGAAAGGCCCTGCTTTCTTGCTTGGGAGCTCTGGGTAGCTGAACAGCTCTTTGGGATAGAAGATGAGAGGTGCACAGCAACTGATGGAATGCTATTTTAATGCAGCACTTTTCTATGTCTCAATTGGTTGCTGATCACAGCCATTTAGCAAAATTACCTTTCTGATGGCAACCAAGAATCTCATGGCAACAGTCACATGCCCTAAACACAATCCTCCCCCTCTGATTTCACATCTGCTTGCAGGAGCTCAGCATGAAGGCAGTAAGGAAGTTTTACTGCCATCTTGCAAATTGACTTTTATGGATTCTTCAGACTGTAACGCACTGAAGCTCTTCTTAATCTAACTCCTAACATAATTTATTACTTCTAGGCACAGGTAAAATGCTGGTTGGACTTCAGCAGGGCTTTCATTCCCAGGTGAAACCCACCACAGAGGGATAATCAAGCCAAGCTGAAGGGCTTGGCTCCTGAGCTACATTTAGCCAGTCTGGCAGCCTAATGGCAAATATTAGTGTAATAATCCAAGTATAGATCCCATTCCTTCAGATCTGCAGCTTTAACATTTTTCCCTATGAACATCATGAAGCTGAGATGGTATTAAACGCCTACACAATCCTTCTAGAGAAAAATATGGTTTTTTCCTCATGATGCATTCTTCAAAATGAGTCTTGCACTGCCTTTTACCTTGGATATCAGAGATTGCAAGAAATACTGATGGGCTGCATGTGATCACACTACAGGCACCTTCCAGAAGGGAGGCATGAAACACCCTGAGAGCCCTGGCTAACCCAGGCCCAGGCAGTCAATGAATTACTCCACTGTCACTGACAGACTCCTGGGAAAACAGATTGCACAACAGGAAGAGGGTAAAGCAGAGCTTGAGAGCTTGGACACACATGAGAGTCATTCATTTACTCCTGACCCCAAATCTCAGAACACAAACAAGAGGAACACAAAAAGAATGCTTGGCTTTATGTAGGCAACACGGAAAGTATGATTTTGCAGTATCATAAATGTTTAATGACACTTTTATGCAACTAGTGATATCCTTTCTTAATTTAAATTCCTTTCAAAGTTCCCATTTAAAAACCCTCTTTAGAACTATACTTCTATTTTCCCTAATTTAATAAAAGGTTATAACAAAATATTTTTATGAAGAACTTATTTTCTCCCAAACACGTCCAAGTTATTTTGTCCTCAAGAGAGATTGATCAGGTCTTCTTACAAGCCAAATGATCTGTAAAACCTTTGATGAAGAGCCTTCAGAATGCAGAAGTCTGACTGCCCAGCTTATGGCTGCATTTGAAGGGCTGCAGTCTGCATTTAACTGCTGCTACATCACACCCAGCTTCCTTAAGATTGGGAAACCAGTGCAGTTTGAGGTGATATCCCTTCCTTTGCTAGCAAGTGCCAAGTTGTATTAAATTCCCTCACTCAGTGAAGGCTGTCAGTTCTTGAACACTTGGTATTACAGTCTTTTCACAAAGTGAGCAACTTTCTATACATTCAATAAAAGCCTCCAAGTCTGAACAAATATTCCCACTTGCTGCTTCAGAGCAAGTAAATCAAGAAACAGGAGCTCATCATGAAAGGTTCTGCATGCCAGAGCTGCCTAGACTGCAGTGTGATAACACAGACCCTCACAAGCACAGCTGCATTATTCTGTTGATGTATTGGTGCAGACACCACACTAATACTGACAATTTATGTAAGAAAAGACATCTAAAGAAAAATTAATTACCTTGTGCTGTGGCATTGGTGCATCTTCTCTCCTCTGCCATCTCAGGAAGCAGAAGCACTGCTCCTGCACTGAGCCCTGCCACAGCTCCCTGTCTGAAGGACACTGAGCCTGAAGAGCTGCTGCTCTCAAGTCACAAGCTGCATTTGCAGCACAGCTCACACACTGGCTCTCCAACATGGCAGCAGTAAGAAAAACATGAGTTTGTCTCCCTTTCCACAAGTCTAAAGCAGCAGTAAGGCTTTTCAGACTGGAATTACAAATCACTTAGCACTGTGCAATTTCAGAAGGATCCAGGGGATGCAGGTTTTCCACAGCAGGGCCCCATCAGGCTGTGGAGCCAGCCAGCAGTCTGCCCTGATCTCCCTGAACATGCAGCTCTGGACTAAAATGCACAGAATGGAAAAAGCTAAACAGGCAAAGAAAGAGACACATGTATAAACACACCTATGTTTTTCAGAGAAATCTCTCCTGCAAGTGTCAGTCAAATGGAGGCATCACACTGAAGTGGTTCTGCCCAAAGGACTGCAGGGAAGCAGCCCAGAGGTCCCTTCTGGGGTCCCTGGGCAGAGGCTCTGTCCCCCAGGGGGGCACAGGCAGCTGCTGCTCCCTCAGCCTCACAACTGCTGCCCTAAGGAAGGGGCTGACACATTCTGCCACTGCACACACACAATCTTTTCTCACATAACCAGACACCTGAAGAATGGAAAAAAAACCCTCATCTGTGAGTGGGCTGAAGGTACCAGTCAAGAAGTAAAAAGCTGCTCTTGTCAGATGGAGTGATTGATCAAGCTGCTGTCTCTCAGCAAGGATATGGAGAATGCCTGTGCAAGCTCACTGCAGTGCAAAGGAAAACAACTTAAGATTTAAGATGTTTCAATCTCTAAGTAAACAAATCGACCTCACTTGGTACTGAAATGAAGCAGGAGGTGTTGCAGCTCTGTCCTGCACTGTGGAGCAGCAGCAGTAACCTGTAGCTGAGGGAAGACTGACAGGTGAGGGACAATGTCCCCTTACGGATTCCAACTTGACCTAGAAAGAATTTATCAGTCTGCATCAAGAGCAGAACTGCAGGAACACAGCTGGCAGGCCTAAGGACTCCATCAGTTTCTGAATCAAAAATAGAATTATCAATGTACAAAATGCTCTGAAAAAAATCTTTGTTAACAAATTAATTTTTTTTTTTTTTGTAAGTACATAGCCTCATTTTCAGAAAGAATAGTGAAAATGAGACACACACAACGGTCAGCAGAACTCCACAAGAAATATTTTGGGAACACATCAGTGTTCCAGGCTCTCAGCTCTGCCCCATTCCATTTTCTCTTTGATGTCAGTAAGTTATTCATCTTATTAGTTCAAGCTTGAGCTTTTGATCAAACTTTTGTAGTACATAATTTGGAAATGAGTTTCTTAGAGGGACAAGAGCTGTCAAATCAGATTGACCCAAACAAAGCAGTAACAGCTTAGGACAAGTCAGAGCCAAAGCTGGAATTTCAGAGCATACGTGCAAGTTATTATTTTCTAAAAACCACAGTGTTGACATTACAAGGGAAGAAAAGAGAGGAAAGATCCTATCTCCTGAGCCCTTGATCAAATTACTTCATAATTCACCCACTAACCCTCTCCCCTGGTCCCCATAACAGACAGCAATCTGAGACAGAACAAGCCTGTGGATTTTGGAGCATTAAGGGAGAGAAGGGAACAAACTACAGTGCTGCAGCTGAATCTCCCGAGGATGTAGAAGCACTCAGAGCTATTTTACGTGGCAGAATAATTTTACAGAACCTTGCAGATATAAAATATGGGGACAACTTGAAATTAGCACAGTTCACGTGCATGACATAAAAACTAGGAACCCAGAACTATACAGTGTCTGTAGTTTCCTGTGGTTTCTTTCAGCAAACTTTTTTCAAAGTAACTGTCAAAGATATTAGATTCCAGTATTTCGAAGATGGTATCTACTAGTTCTTAATTTATCCCAGCCTCTTATCTTTGAAGCAATTCAGTTTCTGTCTCAGTGCCTAATTTCCATTTTACACATCCTATAATTGTGTTTGTCCTTTTGTCCTTTAAAGTTGACTTCTAAAGATTCCCATCATTAACACATCTACCAGGAACAAACAACTTGCTCTCTGTGTTCTTTGGTTGAGATCTAATTATTAAAGTTATAATTATTTCTCCTTACAGATTTTAATAAGTTGGAACTGGCTTTAAATTGTTCTTTTACTGAAAGCTGTGGGCTTGGACATTTCTTTCTTTAGAAAGGGATGTGTGCTTTGCAGAAGTTTCAGATCCTTAACCTGTAAATTAACTTGTTGCATGAGTTACTGTTCACTTGGCCTGCTATCAAGTCCAGGCTATTTTCAATCATATTTAGTTTTCCTTTGCATATTTAGGAACTGCTCAGCCCAGAAATTTTATGCAGTGTTTCTAGAATTCCTTACTAAGATTTTTAAACATTTTACCTATTTTCTGTTTTCTTCAGTATCTGTTTTCTTAATGGGTAAAGCATGAACTTTATCTTTTTAGAATATGGACATGGTAACACTTTTAAACATGCAAACCCAAAAGCTGGCAAGCCCTCTCCCAGATGAAAAAGAACCCATGAAAAATAACTCACAACATTGAGCTATGCTTATTTCATGACACAGACTCTTTTCTATACAGGAAAGTATAAATAGTGTCCACAGCTGTGCAATTTATCCTCAGCCATTAAATGTCTCCACAGTCTTACAATTCCTAAAAGTGTCTGCACTGCCTACAAATGAGCTGCATTAATATAAACAGCATGTGAATGTCCAGAGAGCCTATAAAACAAAAGCCCTAGGAACAGGCCTTAACTAAAAAGTGCCATTCTCAGATTTAAAAAAATAAGAGCTTGTAACTATTTCACTGTTGATCAGTTGGCCAAAGAACCCTTTCCAATGTTTTGATCCCACAATTTTGAATCCCTGGGTTAGATACCGGGAGGGAAAAGCAGAGGCTGTTGGAGAAGTGTGGAGCCAGCCTGCACAGTGCCCCGGTGCTGGGGTAGGAGCCATCCTGCTCCATCCCAGAACTGCCTGGCTTCACCAAAACCCAGCTCCTCCAGACACAGGGGATGAAATAACCTGCACAGACTGACAGATCCAAACAAGGGATCACCAACAGGCATGCACAGGAAACACCACTAAACCTGATTCATTGGCTCGGGTCCTAAACAAACACGCTCATGGTATAGATAGATACTGCTATAAATCCAGCACTGTTCACTTACAGGGTACAGCTTATTTTAGTCTCACTTATTCTTCTGCAAAGTGCTGTATCTTATCTCCATTTTAAGAATGAGCAAGTTTCTTAACCTCTTTGTCTCAGTTTCCAAGGCTACAAGCGAGGCATGACAAAGGCAGGAAGAAAACCCAGATATTTTTTGGCTCTCAGCTTTTTCTTTTTTTCTTGCTGCTCAGTCATCTTCTCTTCCTAAACTTCGGGATTTAGTTATTTCAGCATAGATATTATTCTATGTTCAGTGTGTTTTCTTGGTGATTCTAATCAGCTTTTCTCTCTGCAAATCTGGCCAATTGTTTGGTGACTACATTTGATCACTTCTTGTTTTATGCATAGAAATAATCAAGGAAACAATATCCCAACCAGCACTAGCAGAGGAAGAGACACATTCCTACAAAATAAAGTTAAACCAAGCTATTTTTTAAAGGTATGCAAATGACGTGAGAGAAGACAGGAAACCACATTTAAAGTCTAAATCAAATCCATTCTTTTGTAAAATTTCTGGAAAAGCTTTGAAAAATGGCTTTTTCTACTTTTCTCTCCCAGAATTTCTTTGTTCCTTACAAAAGGAAAAACAAAGCAACAGGAAAATGAAGTGATGTTCCTCCTCTGGCAGAGAAGCAATGGAGTCTCCTCCCCCTTCCAAAGGGGATCACAGTTTGCCAGCTTTGGCAGCCACTGCAGCATTTAAAATAGAAATGAATCCCAAAATGTGATTTGGCAAAGCCCCGCTGCAATATTCACTAAGTCTGTTTTCCCTCTTTTCCACTTCCTTTCTCCCACTCCACTAAGATGGAGAGATGGCTGCAGCACCTCAGGGCTGAGAGCGCCCGTGGCTGACCCCCAGAGCAGAGCCCCACGAACTTTAGCACACATGGAACACAGGGATCACACAGAGCAGCTCCTTGTATGGCCACAGCCCGAGCCTGGGACACGGCCAGCAGCTGCTCTGGCTCTGACACAGCTCCAGCTCCAGGGGAGGCAGCCCTGTGCCTCCCAGACCTGACAGCATCACTTCCTCTGGCACTGGGGAAAAGCCAACAACACCCAATTCTGCAACAGGTTCCAGCAATTTTCCAACAGGACTGTGATTTTCGTAACACTTTTGTTTTCACCTACACTGAGGTGAATCCTACAAGCCAGAACACACACAGTATTTCAGAGATATGCTGTGTTGAAAGAAAGAATGAAGAAAATACAAATGCAAAAGATGAGAGATGAATCAAAGATGTGAACCCTTCAGAGGGATATCCAAATCCACTGCCAGAGTGCAGAATGCTGGCTGGAGTCAGCATGCAAGAACCTTCACTCAGAACAATTGCTTTGGAAAAGAATGACTTCATGTGAGACAGCCTGGGCACGGGGTGGGACAATAAGGCAGCTGTCACAGATGCTTGCAGCAAGAGCAGAAAGCAGGTGTGATTAACAGAGGCACTGAGCTCCAAGACAGCCCAGCTTTAGAGAACGGCCTTCAACAAGAGGAGCAGATTGTGTGGCACCCATAACCACTGCTTCACTGGGCTTTCAAACTACTGACTTCTCTCTGACTGCGATGTGTGGTACATCAATTAATCCATCTCATTCATTCACAGAAAAAAAGCCATTAAGTATCTGAACCCACAGAATGTTAGCTTTAGCATGCAAGCAGCCAGCCAGCTGACTCATTCATATCATGGTTTCAATTTGAAAGGTGGGCAAAATGTCTCCAATATATTTATGCCATAGCAATAATACCAAAGTAATTCTGTTCAGGATCTTGTGACAAACCTCCAGAAAGTGTCAGGACTAAAACTCTCTCATTCCAATTGTAAAAAAAACTTTCCAAGCATCAACATTTTGTCTTCTGTATGTTTTAAGCTTTAGAATTTTTATAATCACATCCCAAAGCCTGAGTCATTTCTACTTTGCCATCAATGAAACTGTTCAAAGGCAGCAGCAGGAAGACTCAAAGATTGATTTCACAGATCATTGGTCCAGGCAGTGTTTGTAAACTGCTGACCCCAACCATGGAGAATTGCTAGGGCCTTGCAGACTGATGGGAGACTTCCAGTTTAAAACTGATTTGAAACCTGAGGTTAGCCTGTCAGTTTTTCCTAAAAAAAGAAAAGAAAACTAAACTTTTAAAGGAGTTCATTCTAAATGAGTCATATTAGCCCACACAAGTAAATCAGCACATTGTTCTGATCTCCCCTCCCTAAAATGCATCGTGTCCTCAGCACAATGCTACTGCACAAATAACTCAGGACTTGCCAAAAGCTTCCACCAAGCTTTAATTACAGCAGTCCTATTTTGTACATTGTCAAATCAAACAAGAACTAAATCAGCCTGCTAAAAACCAGCCAGTACTTCAAAATCTCCAATGAAGATTAAGAAGTAAATCTCTGCAATAAAGCATTAGCCAGCCCAGAAAGATGCTCATTTTCTTGCTTCAGGATAAGACTGTGGTACACATGTGAAATCTGCTGTGCAAAAGAAATGGCACAGCATCAATTAATTGCAACAAATTATTTTAATGCAGGTCATTGCTACTAAATGTTTCAGACAACTTAACTGAATTTCCACTTCGCCTTTTTGGCTGCTCTTTCCAACTGATTTAGCTCCACAAGTGAGAATGTTTGCATTGTCAAAGTTTTTGTCACTGTCAGCATTTTGTTGAGAACACTATGCCCCATTTCAGATTTCAGTATATTTTCCAGAAGAGTTAAAGAAATAGAGGGTGCATGTCATTCTGCCAGTCATTCTCATCTTATTAAGCTTTTGTCATGGCCTGACAATACCAAAAGACTTGAATGCATTTGACTGTTTTGCAAGCAGACTGCTTTCTCTCTTGTCATAAATGATGGAAAATGTGATCCTGGGGTCAACAAGGGAAATTGTAAAAATGAGGCTTCCTTACTTACAAGTCTTTATTCAGTCTCTGACTTGGAGTTTAAAGGCAGGATCTTCCATGCTCTAAAAATAGCAAAAATCTGTTTTAATCCAAAATTTCAATTTTTGGATGGGAACAGAGCACCTAGATTAAATAACCTGAAAACTAAGCAACAAACCAAGCATCATCCCAGTTCCCAAGTTTCTCCAGTTGCTGAACAATACAGAAATTAATTCCCAAGATGACTCCCAAATCACATATCAAGTATTCAGCCACAAGCAAAGCAAATTCTCATCAGCAGGCTGGACTGCAAGCTTCTGATATGCAAGGCAGCTCTTGCAGCTCCCAGAGAGAAATATTTAACTGGCAAAATGTGTGCTTGCTCTGAACTGACTGTAACACATGACCTGGCATGAGCTTTGACAGCAAGTTATTCAAGAAAGATGACAATACAACAGAGTTACAAAAACAAAATACAGCAGTGCTAGGAGAAGCCTTTGGAAACACAATTTGTGATGTAAAGCCATAAATCTTTAACATTTGAACTAAAGACTTGAAGCTTTTAGAAGCAGCAGCCTCACTGCTAAGGTTAGAAGACATTCCCATACTCTATTATGGCAACTAAATAAATATTTACCATGGCTCTTTTCAAAAGGCTGGGTTAGCAAACTGAGCAAGACCATGAGAGTGCTCTGGGTCCTCTTTTAAACACTAGAATAATTGACTTGAGGCAAGCCAAGCTTTTAGCTCTCTTATTTGTAAAATCAGTAAATTATGGAGTTCTGGGTTTTGAGAAGAGCTGACTTAAAAAGCCATTTCACTCTGCTGCCTCCCTGCTCCCAACACACAGGCAGCTGGGATGCTCATTAGAAATCTCCTCAACAGCACTTTAAAGGAAAAAAAACTTCAGCAAACCAAAGTCCCAGCAAATTTCTGCAAAGATGAGCACTTCAGTCACACTCTGCAGACAGTGAAATGTTTTTGCATCACCCCTATTGTACTACCCTGAAGATAAAAATGGGCTCTTCCCAAAACATGAATATAGCAAAAGATCCAACACCACTTCCTAAGCCAGCATTAATAGTCACTTCAAACAAACATATATGCAAGACATACATATCCACATCCAGATAAACCTGAGCAAAGACACACACCATGCTCAGGATGAAAACAAGAAATGTCTTCTCTATGAATGAAAGTCTGTACAACATTTTGATTTTGAGATGTAAATATTTTTTAAGCTGTACATTTCAGAGCAACATAGTGTAGGATGATCACATTTGTCCAAATCGTCATGGCCAAAGATATTTACAGAGAGGCCTCTTGAACTATTGACAGAAAATTTACAGCTTAACTTCCACAAATACTAAAATGGATCAGTCAATTACTGTTTTCTATGAAACTGTAAACTTATTTGTATAAATAAGATATGAAATCACAGAAGGTGGTGCACAGAAATGCCAGAACTGACTGGTCTGCAGAGCCAAACAGCAAAATAAGCCACAGCACCTAAAATTGTTTCTTCAATTCAGGCACTTCTTTTTTCTCCACCCAAAAGACATACTCTCTTTTCTAAGTGACTGCCTTTTTGTCAGATTCCAGAAGAGACCCTTCAGCCCTGAGTTTGCTTTGTCCACCAGCCTTTAATTATGAGGTGGAAGAAGAAATAAAGCAGAGAAAATGAGTAATTTGAATACAAATTCCAAAATCTAACAGCTTCCACAGTTTGTACCAATATTTCTTCAGAAAGTCATTATTTTATACAAAGCAAATTCTAATGATTTTGAATTCTATAAGTGTTAAATAAAATATTTTCTACTAAAAAGACTGCAGAGTTAAAGGTGCCAGACAAACTGTGGAGCATCAGAGGTGTTACAGAGCTAGAATAAAGGGAAATGTATCCATTTTTACATGGCTACAAGCAGTAAATACTTTATGAACACAAAATAAAAACTTGTGGCCATGCTCCGAACTTAAAAAACTTACATGTTATGTAATAAAAAGCACAAAGCTCAAGAGAGTTGCTCATCTGAAAAATATTTAAAAAACCCTTTCAAAACAATGTATTTATTCCAGCACATCTTAGAGAGGCAGAAGAGCCCATGTTCCCTCTGTGTGCACATTGTGTACAGCCCTTTCCAAAGAAATGTTTATGCCAGGTCCAGCACAGGCTGTGAAGCAGTGCAGACACAGGAGGGGCACCAACCAGCGCCCACAAAGAGCTGTCTTCATCACAAGACACCTTCACCTTCCTCTCTCAGTAAAAATAAAGAAGGCAGACTTGTATTTCAATATTTTTTCCTTATCTAAAGGCCGGAGTGCTGATTTTTCAGGTGCAGCACAGGTAAGTTTGAGACTGCCACCCCTTTTGTTCCCTGTATATTGTGTTCCTGAATGCTGCTCTGTGCACGCAGAGCACAGCCCTGAGCAGCTCCTGTGGTTTGTGGGGCTCCTTATCAGCCTCAGGAAGACACGACTGCCCATTCTCCTATTTTTAAGCTGTCACAATACAACTTGACTCTAGTTCATCTCTCAAATTAACAGGAAGAGTGCTGTGACATCCCTCCTTTCTAAGCTCCATCACAAAGCCACTGCCAAGAAAACAACAAGAAAGTTCAGAGCCCCCCTGAGACCACAAATCCCCTCCCACATGTCCCAGGAAGGATCCAGGAGCTGCCCAAGCTTTGAGCTGTCCTCTGGCTGTCATTTTTCAGAACTTTGTAGCAGATAATGCATCTGGGACAGATATTTTACCATGTGTCATGAAATGAACATTTCTATGTCTGATACACATTTACCTTGCCTGCAGAACAATTACTCCAAGAAGTCATGGAAGAATAGTGATGGAAAAGAAACCTTGACCCATGTGGCAAAGTCAACTTATTAATTGAAATCTATGGATTTTAAAATACCCTAAGTTACAGACATTTGTAAACTGGCAACTGAAAGCCAAAAAAAATTACAAAAAACCCCCCAGCTCTTGCCTCACATTCACAATAGGAAAGAAACAAAGTTTTTAAATTATAACTGTTCCAATTTCATTTGAAACACCAGCTTGAATGGACAATCATCTCTCAGTCATTATCAGCAAGAGAAACCCAAGAAGCCTCATCCATCTGCTGCAGAGAGATGGAGGATGGACTGTGCTCCTCTACAGTGGCTACACTCATGACAAGCTTTGGTTTTGGGAAAAGCAGAGCTTACCTTGGTTTAGAAACTGATACTGATTTTCAATTATTTCACTTGTTCAGTAATTTTTTAACCATAGTTCAGATATTGGCATGCAGCACAATCACTGAGTACTGGCTGTTTATTTTTCCAATATATTTTCAAACTTCTATTGTGATTATTTGATTGGAAATGTACACCAACTCTTTTAGTCAGCAGAACACAAAAAAAATTCAATGTGTTATCTGTGCAATACAATTTAGTGACGATTGACTGAACTTATAACCCCCTCAGTAAGCTGTGCTTGCTGCTGGAAGCAACAATATTCATTGTATGGATTTGTATTTCCTCCTGTGTTCTACAGATCTCACTCTGTTTGGGTGTTTAAATACGTTTTAATGAAAGCACCCCAAGTTAACTCTCTGTGTAGACAGACCAATATTGAACTGCAGAGACTGAACTCCAGGGGGAAAACTCAATTATGTAACATTTGATCTATTAAATCTAATTCCCACTTTTTAAATGCTGTTGCTTTGGTATACCACCTGTTGGCTCTTATTTCTCCAAAGAATGATTAGTGTATGCATGAACCTTCCAGCTGCCCCAGGAATTGTGCAGGAATACTTCAGAAAATACCATTATTCCACAGCATTTCCATCATCCCCTCTGGGGGGCTGAGCAGAACTCCCTGATAACCTGGGCTGGTTCATCTTTTCCACCATGTTTCTGTACAACACTGCTTCTCACTCAGCAAATTTGGCTTCAAAAGGTCTGTCTGTTGCTATCTCCATTGTTCAGGAATAGCACTGTTGATTTACACTGATAAACAAAGAATGTACAACCATAAGCAATGAAGTCAATTTGCAAAGGACTCAGTGGGAAAAAAGCCTCCAATGTTATCACTACCAAGTACTACAGAGAAAAATTACAGCCTTGTGGAAAAAAAGATGAAGGGTGAGGACTGGGCACCTTTTTTAATGCAGCACTCCTGCTGTTTACACCATTATGCAATGCAGTATGATTTGCAGTTGTGTATGTAAAGAATGCATTTGCTGAATGCCCTGGTGATGCTGATGGCAATACCACCAGAAGGGAACCTGATTCAGCTTCTCTCTGAAAGCAACAATCAAACACTTCCCACACTCCAACAAGCAGAACAACAGAGAATTATGCAGAACACAGGAGAACTCACCATGACTAAAGCTCCAGTGAGGCTGAGGAATCTCCCTCTAGACCACTCTGCAATCTCTCCTTATGCTGCTGCAGGAGGCTTTTCATGGCAACTGTTACTAACAGTGTGTCTCTCCCAGCTGCTAACAGCAGGTACTTTATGTACCAGAGTGCAACACTCCTCCTGATGCACCAGTCACTGCACACCTCACTACAGAACCACCCTGGGAAGGGTTCTGCTGCTGCTCTGAGAGGATAAGTGGGGTAACTCGTAAGGAGCCATGACCCAGCACCCTGCCTGCCAACAGCTCCAAGGAGCAAGATGCCAACGAGGAAATGGCACGGGACTGCCAGAATCACAGGTGAGTGAAATCCAGGGGAAGCTCTGAGCTCTGCTGACATTTTCTCTCACAGGGATGCTGCCTTTGCTGCACATGAAACACTTAGCAGGCAAAATTCAGGGGAGCAGGAGCCTCAGTGAGCTTTGCCCTAACATGCCTTGGTTTTCTGTGCTTCCCAAGGAAACTTCTCTGGCCAAAACCACTGTCCTTAAACCTGAACCTGTCTCACTTCAAGGCCTGCATTAACACTTCCCAGTTTTTGTTGTTACAATTTAAAGGTAAGTTATTGACAACTTCATTAGCAGCAGAGCAGGTTTGAGACTTATTGCTAATAATCTGATATTCCAAATTTAAAAATTTAAAAAAAAATCACAGCATGAAAGTGCAACTTTACATCTATAAAGCTCTAAAATAGTCAGCATTTTTGCGTTGGATGTGTGTTTAACACCAAGTTCAGTGAATTCTTCCACTGGCTACAACACAGCACAAGCTGTTGCACAACCACAGCATGTGTAAATGATCACACTGCCAGCTCTCCTGTGCCCCTCACTCTCTACATCTTTACTGGGAGCTGTCTCCCTGCTTCTAAAACCTGAGAATGTCTACAGTTTACAGAACAAAAGTCATTAAATAAACTAGCTCCTCCAAAGATCATTCCAAATGGCAGGAGTCACACTCCTTAACCATATAGTTACAGCCTTAGAAGTCTCAGACTGGGGAATATTGTGCAACCTGTTTTTAAGGAAAACTACCCAATCTGAATGAGGAAGGCCCAGAAGGACAATTAGCAAGGTTTAAAGCAAATGGAAAAACAATTACACAACATGACTTACTCCCCCGTGGAAAACTCCTGGACTAATATTTATTCTCTCTCAGCTTGTATATATTTGCATTAAACTTCAAACTTTGTTAAAGCAACATGGATGTAATTCTGAGCCTTCACAGAGAGAATCAGTGATTTTAACAGGATGCCAAACAGGCTAAAAGGGCACTCTGCAGAAGGCTACTCAGGGCTAAAACAAGGTAGAGAGAAAGGCAGAACTGGGGGGAAGAAAAAAGTGCAAGAAGAGTAAACAGTTACCCAAGGACAACTTCAGCTCCAGAGGCACTGAAATTTGAAGTGCCTGTATTACCTTCACACACATGCTTCTGAATGTCCTGGCCACTTTGGGGGGAAGATTATGCATTTTAAAACTGATCTTCCTTCTTGCTGCACCACAGAAGCCCCAGAAAGGACACCAACAAGTATAAAAGCAGAACAATGACACTCACTAAGAGGAAATTTGGCAGCTGAGACAACAATAAGAGCATCTGTGATATGTACAGAGACTTATGCTAAGAGTGAATACACACGAAGCCAGCATGGAAGGATGTCTATATTTGTTCATGTTTATACTGTAAGATTTAAATGTCTTTTAAATGTGTTTGAAGGCTTTTCTGACAGCAAGACCCTGGGAGCTGGAAGACTGGATATAAATATATCCATGCAGAACTTACATCTCCTGCATTACAGACTGCCTTCCTCCTCTGGGGAGCTTTGTAGGGAGGCCTGTGTAAATACAGGCATGCATCCAAGAGGGAACATTTTAGGATTGAGATCAGTTCTACAAAAACATGGAAGGTCAAACTGTGAACACTAAACAGCTTCCTACAGAACCTGTAGCCAACAATACAATAACCCAAATCTGCTCAAACACCAATAAGGTTGCTTTGGCAAATTCTGTGCTAGTAGCAGTATTTTCTGAAATAGCACTAACTTTATCAAGTCAGTGATCTTACTTTTTAGCACCACACTGAACTGGCATCTCAGACAAGATGTTACTAAAACAAGTATTGCTAGAAGCCTACAATGTTTAGCCTGGCATGATTTTTATCCATTTGTTTACTGTGATTTCAAAAACTTTGCTAAAAATGTCTCCCGCAGTCAACAGTGACTGCATTAAGACAGTTGAGCATTTTTCAGCATTTATATTTAAGCACATGTAAGGCTTTTTAACTGAAATATTACTCTTAAGGAAAATATGGGATAAAGTCTACAAATGGAAAGATTTTAAAATGCCTTTCCCAGACAATATTTCTATTTTTTTATACTTTATGTAGATAAAATACTTTCCCCCTCCACTTCCCAAGAACCAAAGACTTAAAAAAGGAAATCCATTACAGATTGATTACAAAACACTTCTCTAAGAGGTATGGCTCAAAACTGAGTTTGTCTTCATCCTGCACAGCAATATGTGATTACCAGGAGGAGATAAATGATGACTGAGGATCCCAGGGGTTCTGAAATCCTGTTGTTCTTGTTGTCATCTGAACAGACAAACTCAAAAACATTTGTGGTAAATCCATTTTGTAACTTGGTGAGCTAACATGATAACTTTTATAATAGCTGAAGGCATCCCAAAAGAAATTCAATTCAAAGAAGGTGACCTCAGAGTTACACCCACTGTGTAGTTTTCCTCTATCCACATTTTGCACTATCAGGCAATCTCAAATCAACCCAGTCCACTTAAAGAGATATGGGAAAAGAAATTGCTTGAGTCACTCAGCTACTTATCTATCTCAGGCAAAAGGAAAACTGAAAATTTCTTACTCAGTTGATAATTTCTGCTTTTGATTTGGAAAACACAGAGCCCACAGCGCTAAACCACAATTTATGGAAACTGCAGCTCAAATATTGGACAACTAGTTAGAATTATTACCAAGTAAAAACAAGCCATTCATCCTTGTCACTGATGTTGTAGAGATTCTAAAGCTGTCACATTCTCCCCAGTGTTGACTTGCTCCACTTCATCCTGCTCTAAAACAGTGAAAGTCAACTAGCAACTCTTCCTCCAGTTTGCAGCCTGTACTTTTCCACTCCAGATTTAAAACTGTATGGTAATGGAAATTCTGCATTATTGTGCTGATCCATATGAAACAATGGAATTATTTCAGCCTTAGGGCAATGTAAATCCCAGTGCAACTCGTGGTCCTCACACAGGAGCTGTGTGGGAGCACAGGAGGGTGGGAAGACTGGTAATGCCAAGTAAGGCTCTGCAGACCAGGTCCCTGCAGCAGCCTGTCCCAAGTAATGCACTCACAGAACGTGCTCCATCCACCCCTGCAGGTACCAGCACGGAGAACCCAAAGCCTTTTCCCGTGGGTCTGGGGCTCCACAGCTCCTCCTCCAAAACCCAGGGGACTTTACATACACAGAGAGTGGAATTTCCCTCACTGGTGATTTTTGGCTGCCACTAACAGCCAGTAAATTCTATATATGGCTGCAAATAACTAGACATTCTCTCTTTCAACTTTGCTTCAATTATTAAACCAAAACATGTTCTACAAGTTATTATTTTTGTACTCAAAGTAGGTTAAAAACATCTGGAGGTGTTAACAGCACAAAGATGAAGTTACATTTTTAGTTCCCCTGTCAGTTGTTTCCTTTCACGCCACAGGTACTCCACAACCTTCTCGGCGCTTTCCACCAGCTCAGCACCATCTCCCCGTCAGAGCCGAGGCATTTGCATTTCAATGCGCTGCCCGTACCCGAATGTCAGCTCTGACACACCGAGTGCACGGGAGGAGCAGCCCGGCAGGATTCCCGGCAGGATTCCCGGCAGGATTCCCGGCAGGATTCCCGGCAGGATTCCCGGCAGCTGCAGCAGCGCAGCGATGGGGACAGCGCAGCTCACCTCGGAGCCCACCTGGCAATCCTTGGGGGCTCTGCTCCAACAGCCTCACAACCCAAAAATAAAAGAGAAAGGACTATTAGTACTGCCTGAAACACAACCTCATCAGAGAGCCATCAGAACAAGGAGGAAAGCTGCACATCCCTTCAGAGAGAGGGGCAGATAAAACACGGCCCATTAGCAGGGATGGGATAGTGCGATCCTAAACCGGGCTGAGAGGCAGCTGGAGGGAAAAGCAAAGACTAAACAGGAAAAGGAAAGCAGACACACAGGAGTGTAAATTCAGGAACAAGGTAGAGGAAACAACTCACAAGTTAACTTAGAGTAAGTTTTTCACATATGTATCTTTCCCAGCACCATACAGAACAGTATCACTAGCACGATACTGTAACTGTCAATATTATGACCCTTATCAATAGATTACAATACTTATCATAATAATTTACTATCCTGTTTAGGAAAAATAAATTAGTCAACATTTAGAAGTCATTTAGCTAAATATCATCCTCCCCTTTATTTTTCTTTAAATGACTGATTCCAACCAATTCCTTTACTTGGAAAGTAAATAGGAAATAATACACATATTAGTAAACACGCCTGGAAATGGATTTTCTGAAGAGCTGAAGAGTCAGAAACACAAATTACCCAAGAAGTGGGAATGGTATTTTGTCTCTTTGCTCTCTTTCACTGAAAGAGCCATAAGACCTGCAGATACATAGGAAATGCTGTTCCTTCAAACAAACTGTATGCTCTAAAGCAGAAGGAAATGCAAAAATTGCATCCATTATGAACTGCAGCCGAGTGAGAGTGCCTACCTGCAGCCAGGCCAGGCAGCAAAGCCTGCTGGCTCCTTGTTCTGCAGCTGGCACCTCCTGCCCAGGCTCAGCAATCACCTGAGCCCCGCCTGCCCCTGCTCAGGTGAGGAAGGTGTAGTTGAGCCAAAGAGATCTGTCCAAAAAGGTAATTCAGGAAATCTGTGACTGAATCATCTACATGGGATATCCTAGCAGTACGGTAAAGCCATCAGGAAATGAATACAGAAGATTAATCATGGAAAGTTACTCATGGAAAAACTGGTAATTCCTTCTTGCATAGTTCTGTGTTTTAGAGAATAAAACAAAGTTTTCCTGAAAACACACTAAGCAGTAACTCTGCCAGGAAGATGCTTCATCTGGACAAAACAACTTAGCTACTTTACAGGTACAATCTTTTAAGCCAGTATGAAGCTAGATTAGGAACTCTAACAAGCCCAAACAACCAAATAAAATCTCCACAACTATTTGCCACTCTTGCTATACCCCTTGATTCAAACTGTCTAGAGGAGGTTGTAAGTCAAGCAAAAGTCACACAGAAGGAAGTAGATCCAGTCTGTCACAAGGGCAGTTGTTCAGCTGGCAATTTTAAGCAAGTTAAAGTAAACTTTCTAACTATAGAACCTAATTATTGGAATTCCATAAAGTCTTGGTTCCTAAAACAACTGCGTGTTCTTTCCTTCATGCCCATACATCTCCATATGTTATTTTTTCTGTAAATACCTGGGAATAAAATGTTTTAGCAGACATTAGACAGCCTTTAAGCCAGAGCGAGTAAGGGGAAAAACTTTGGAGGCACTTACAAAGCAGTTAAAGAACAACGAGCTCTACAAAAGTAAATGGCAAAGACCTAAAGTAAACAGAAATTAGGCCATCTGAGGAGGAGCCCCTATTAAATCCGAGGTCAGAGATCCACCAGACGACATTCCCCCTTGCCCCTGTGCTCACCTCGGAGCAGCCTGGCCATTCCGCATCAGGTACCAGCTGCTCCACAAGTAGCAGACAACTGCAAAGTATTCACATCGTTTCACTCGCTGTCCCACGCGAATCCCAGCCTTCCAAGCCCAGCCTCAACTTCACCCTCAATAAAAACTGCCAAACAGACCGACCCACCTACAAATCCAAAACAACCTTCGAGAGAAAGGACCGAGAGGATGGAATGCAGCTACACACGTACGCGCTAACACGTAAAGCCTTTCGAGTCAGTAATTCGTAATAATAACAGAGCAGGGTCAGAGCCCCGGCAGGAGCAGCATGCACCCGGCACCCACAGCAATTCCTCGAAGGTGTCAGCGCGGCGGAGGCGCTCCCCAGCGGGGCGCGGGATGGCGCCGCACGCTCCCAGCCGCGCTGCGGGCTCGGCCAGCGCCCGGGGCTGCCGCCGAGCACCCGGGGGCCCCGCGCCGCGCCCGGGGGCGAGGGCGCCGCTCGGCCCCGTGGGGGCCCCGGCGCGGCTGCCGGCGCCAGACGGGCTCTGCGGGCGCCGCTGCGACCGGGACCGCGGCGGGGCGAGGGGAGCCGGGGGAGCCGAGGGGAGGGAGTGACGGGCAGGCGGCGGCTGCGCCCCGCCGGAGCCCGGCTCGCTGCCCCCGCCGCGGCCCCGCCGAAGAAAACTGACCGCCGCCACCGCCGCCCCCCGGCCTCCCCTTCAGGGCATGAGGGGCCGTCACCACCTCCCGTCCCTCACTCCCCTCCCGTATCTCACCTGGCAGGGGCTCCCCGGCCCCGCGGCGCCTCACCACGGGGAGGCGGCGGCTGCGCCCCGGAGGCTCCGTGCGGACTCGGGCTGGGGCTCCGTTCCCGCCGGGCCCCGGCGAGGACGCGGCTCCCGGGACGGGGCTGCGACCGCCGCGCCCGCGCGCAACAACCAACTCCGGGAGCCGCCCCCCGCGGGCGCACCGCGGCGGGAAGCCCCGCCCCTCGCTCGCTCATTGGCTGTCGGCGGCGAGCGGGCGTGGCGCCACCGCGGGGCGGTGCGTGGCCTTCGGGCGGCCAGGAGAGCCTCCACGAGAAGACTACAACTCCCGGCGTGCACCGCGCGCGGGCCTTTAAATGCGTCCCGTCAGTTCGCGCGCGCGCGTGAGCAGAAAGCATGTGCTTCCGCCTGTGGTGGTGAAGTAGTCCCGCTGCGTGGTTTGAGTTCCAGCCCCGTGCTGGGCCGTTGAGCGGAGTGGACCCGCGGACGCTGAGGCGGGAGTGCTCCTGACTTGGCTGGGCCTTTTCTCGAGGGGCTCCTCAGGGGCAGGCGAGAGGGCCGCTCTGAGGCGGGAGCGGAGAGATCCCAGCAGGCGGGGCTGTAAGGTGGCCGTGCGCGTGCGGGAGGCGCGGCGGCTGCGCGGGCTGAGGGGACCCGGCTGAGGGGACGCGGCCACCCCCGGCGACCCCGGCCCTGGCCGAGAGCCGCCGGCAGGTCAGTAGGGACGGGCCCGCCGCCCCTTCTCGGCCGCGGCGGGCACGGAGCCGGCGGGCGGCCGCGGGTGCCATGGCCCGCCGTGAGGGGGGCTGGGGGAGCCGCCGGGGGGTGAGGGGGAAGAACCGGATGAGGGTCTAAGTGCTTGGCTTTCGGTGTTCTCCATTATTTATCTTTCCACGGTTCCCCCAAAGCGATATTTCATGGCTCCTTAGTTCTATTTATTTGCCCTTTCTGTAGGTCCACTTAACGTTGCCTTGTCAAGCAGGTGATTTATTATGGCGGGGGTTTCCCATACTTGTGTCCAGGTTTCCACATTCAGTTCCCCGCTCCTGAGGAACCAAGTCTCTTATTCCGAGGTGGCAGAAAGAAGCCCCGACCCTGGGGCTGGAGACACCGAGGCCTCGTGCCTTGCGAGGCGCCATTCATTCCAATCCTCTGGAAAACCAGCGCTAGGGCAAGGAGCAAGGGCAGGGGAAATAGAAATACAAGAGCTCCTGCTCTCTAGAGTAGTGGCCTCCAGCTATTTTGGCTGTCAATAAAGAACACTTTTTATCATGCATCTCTCACGTATGTAAATTTATTGGTTTGTCAGTTATCTACACGTAGTACTGTGCAGATAGATACGTTATGAAACATACTCAGACGTAGAAATTGAAAGGATAAAGACAAAAGTGAAATAGACAATATTTTACGACATTAATTCATAAAGTTGCAAGTAATGTAGCTTACTTGCCTTGCATGTGACCTCCTTGACCACTCTTAGAGCACATGTATGTTGTTCTCAAGTGACCATTATTAACTTCTAAGGAGTGTAAACATAAACTGCTAATGAAAACAAAGATTTTATTTTTCATCGGTTTGTTTTTTAAATCCTGGCCACATGTGTAGGGACACAACCTATTTGAAGATAGTGAAATGCTGTTTTACCTTCTCTTGGCTTTTTTCACACTAGTATCATGCCTGTTAGAAGGGATGAGATATTCAGTATTTCTAGAACTATATCTCTTGGTGGCAGATACTGTAACTTCAGAGTTCAGGAAATTGAGGGAAGCTGGTAATTTTTTTTTCCCCTGTCCTTAGAAATCTGGCATGTCTTGACATAGAAGTTGAGAAGTTTGGGACAGGTCTGGTGATAATGGTGCCAAAAGTATTTGGGTTAGTCTTTGAAATCCTAAGTTAACTCTTATATAGAATCCCAGCAAAACGTTAGAAAAAGGAGAGATTGTGTGGTCTGACCACACTGTCTTGGTTATAAATGGATTTTTGTTCCTTTGGTTGCCCCTGGTGGGGCACACAGAGGGTGTGTGGTGATGGCCTTTCATGGCTCAGAAAAGGGAGGAGAGAATCGTGTTCCTCTGGTCCTGAGGCTTGGGTCCAGCTGCTGTTCCTGACTGTTAGAAGGTGACTGTAACAATTTCTGGTGCTGTGCTATAAAGCAGCCACAAGGAGAGAGATCCTCAGTGTTTACACCGTGGGCTCTGGCCGGGGATTTCCCTGGCCCAGCTCAGGCTTGCAGGGTGTGGCCATTGCTGTGCTGCTGATGCCAGCCCTGACTGTGAGCTGGGCTTTTGCTTGTGTGGCCTCACAGTGTTACTGTCAGGGCACAGGAATGGGGAAAATTGTAACACTTTGTAACCTTTGTTGGTGTCTGTTTCCAGTGAAGTTCAGTGAAGGGTCACTCAGTATCCCAGTGTCTCCTCCCCTGCCACAGCAGCTCAGCCTTCCATGCTAATTGCTGCTCCTTGACTAAATTGGAAGTGTTTTAGGACCAGTTATTCAGTGGGATTTCTCTCAAACTTACTGGCTCATCCAAGTTTCTGAATTCTTGCTGTACTTCTTGCCCTCTCCCGGCTGTGGGTGAAAAATTTAAGTATTCCTGCTCAGCATGGCTGCAGTGCACACAGAGCTGTGCTTGGATTTTTTGAGTGTTGTGGCATTTGCTGTGAGGAATTGTTAGAGAATAAAATAATGGAGACACTCTTGATAATGATCTGTGGGAGAGAGGGGTGACTCAAGGGAACATGCCTTTACAATTTTGAGGGCAGTGGGTGAATACAGAAAAGTTGTCTTTTTTTTTTCCCCCAGTTGTTCATGTACCTTTTAATAAAATTCTGTTTCAATCTATAATGTGAGTGGCTTGGGAGTCCCAAAATGAAGTTGCTTTCTGCATTCCTTCTAGCTTTTTTGGTTTTTTACTTCAATGATTTCCCTTAGAAAGAGAGGGAAAATGTTTCTTATGTTCATGGAAGCTGTTAAGCTTCTGCTATTTTTAAGACAAGAGGAGCAATCAATAAACACACATTAGGTGTTCACAAGGTATGAATTACTGATGTAGTTTGTTTTCAGAAGCCGCTGGTTTTTCCAGAGGATTGGTTTATGGCAGCAGGTAAGGCTGGTTGATGGTTATTTGCAATACATGGTCAAGTTAAAGCTTTATTGCTGTGGGATGGGCTCTGTGGCAGGGTGGGCAGTGTTGGGCAAATTGTGGGGATGTGGCTCCTTGCTGTCAGTGCCCTCAGCAGCCCTGCTGGCTCTGATGGCAGCTGCTGGAATTGGACCTGTGGTCCTTGTGGGTCCCTTCCAAATCAGGTGTTCTGTGTTCTGTGGTGCAGACCTGTGGTCTGATGCTGGACCTGGAATTGTGAGGGCAGAGCAGCCAGATGTGGGTTTGTGCATGCACTGCCAGTGGGACAGGTCTGGTGATCAGCATTTCATTAGCAGACTGGTCTGTTTTAATCTCTTGCATAATGGGATTGTTGGGATGTATATGGTAAAGCTATTTGTATGCACATTAATCCCACAGATGACTAATTCTTGTTAAAGGAATAACTTGCATTGTTCATAGCTGCTGGGGCAAAGCTGAGACTGACATTTGATTTCTGAAGGTCTGCTTGGTACCACTTTGACAGGGACAGCTTTTGATGAATTGCAGCTGCACCTACTTCTGAGTGTGTTTATTTGTGAGAAATCTTCATTCTGTGTTACAGGGAAACAAAACCATTTAACTGTGGAATACCTTCCAAGTTTCTTCCAAGCTCTAAATTTGTTAGGAAATCTTTTTTGTTCCTAGACCTTACTTTTGCAAGTTCTGATGTACTTGGAAAAAAACCCCATTGGCTAGAGTGTTTTAACAGCAAATATGTTAAAAAACAGCCTGTGCTGTGTTGCCTTCATTAATGATTTTAATCCTAGAAAGAAATAATCCTGCACTGTTTTGCAGGAGTCTGTGGCAAGAGCTGACTTTGACTGATTGATTTCAGTCTTTTGGACCATGCATCTCTCCTGGCATACAGTGAATTGCAAAATAAACCTTATATTTCACTGTTTCTGAAATTCCTGTGACTTGGATTGTTTATACTGTTTCTTAATGTAAAAGGAATGGAAATCTAAGGCGTTGGAATGTGCCTTTTGTGCATCATGGCTGGGATAAGTAATGAGGTGAGCAGTGGGCACCCTTAGCCTGCAGTTCAGGATGCTGGGGTAGCATGAAAATGGCAAAGGATGGTTTGGTCACAACATTGAGTGGCAGAAGGTTTTGTTGCTGACAATAAAAATGTGTGAAGTGCATTAGAGAGTGAGGGTAGTCAGAGTGTTGGTTATTAGTTGACTTCAAGAGGCTTAAGACTGACAGGATTTATTTCTGGATCCTTTTCTCCATTTTTTTCTTCCATTAACAAGTGCAAAACACAGAGGATTTCTCAGCAATTTAGTGAATTAACAGGGGGAAAGTCTACTTTTGTTTTATTATTGTGTTCAAGTATGAAAAGATGATAAATTCATAGCTTTAATTATACGGTGGTGCCTGAGGGATTGTTTGCAGCCAAAAGAAATTCAGCAGTTTTCAACTGCCCTTCAAAATGTCATCTGTAGAATTGCCAGGCTTTGTTTGGAGTGGTTCTCAGTCTTAACCAAATGGTGGTTAAAGCAGGTCTGGGTCTGTTCTGTAGTTCTTTTTATTTCAGGTAAGTAGTATGGCATGAATTAGTGAGTTTTTTGTGAATTTTTGTGTTTGTTACTTAAGAAATAAACTATTTGTTCCTCTTGGAATTCCCTTGGCTGCTGTTTTAAAGCCTTGGATATAAGGTGGTTTGTTTCTTCTTAACTTTGGAGTATTGTTTGCAGAAATCCAGTAATTGGCAAAACATTTAGTAATGGAAATGAAAGAGATTTGGGGAGAATGGACAGGGTAAATAATCTCAGGCTGGTGTCCAGGCCATCATTACATGTTCAGAAAGGCTGAGTTTCTGATGTAACAGAATTAGTGTCCCATAGCAGTATGGAGGGTGTGCTGTGCCTAACAATGTATGGGAAGTGTCACTCCATAGTGGAGAGAGAGCTGTGAATGTATGAGACTGTACAGGACAGAAAAGAGATCAACACAGAGCAAAGTGCTGGAAACAGTAAAGTGTGAATCTTCTGTCACACTTCCAAATCTGCAGTTTGCTAACGCTGCATTTCTGCCAGGAAAACTGGGGAGCCAGGAGGGTGTTCCCAGTGCAGGGTGGTGGCACAGGGAGGTGAGAGAAGGAACTTGGAGTACAGGCTTTGTGCTTTGTCATTTTAGGGGTGTTGTTTCCTTACTTGTATTCTACCCTGGGTATGGTGCTGCTCCTCTGCCCCAGTTTTCCCTCTCTTACTTTAAGAACAGTCTGCCTTGGTTGAATTTTCACTTATCCAGGACATTGACAAAGACACCTTCTGATACCTAAAGGATAAAAAAGTAAGACTTACTGAAGTAGGATATTCAGTATAATGCTACCATCGCTTCAAATATACAAACATCTTGTTGGAATATCTCAATAATCACAAATTCTGTGGGATTTCTAGAGCAGAGGAGCAAATGTTCAGTCTCCAAAAGTCCTGAAATATTGGCATATTGGAATGCATTTTTTTCCAGCCCTGACATCTAGTCAGTAACTATCCTAGGTAACCTCCTAAAATCTTTTGGAGCAGAGTGCTGGCTCTGGGTGCATTTACTGCAGTATGTTGTAGCTGCTATTGCACATGACTCATGCTGCTGCTGAAATGAAATTGAGATAACCAATATTTGACTTAATCCTCACTGTTTCAATATGTGGGAAACATGACAGGATAGACTCCAACTACTCTTTGCTGAGCTTAAGATAAGAAATTGCTGAAATTCATGTAAGATATGACAAGCCATTATAATAAATAATAAGAAGAAATTAATCACAATTGTAGAATTGAAGTTCTTTTTCCAGACTTATGGGGAAGAATCTCATCTTTCATCAGGAGAATAAATGTTTGTTTTAGATTGGAAAGGGGGAAAAAAGTCATGTGAGTTTATGATATAACCCTAGTTTTTTTTTGGTAATCATATTTTGTCCCACTTAAGACTATTTTGGGGCCCTCTGTTACTGGAATAGTTTCAAATGTTCTTTGTTTCTGGCAGCAGTGGAATTTTAGGGAGAGCTGAGTTGCAGCCTGTGGAGTTACAGCAATGTACATCCCTAACTCCTGGCTGTGTTACTCACATCCCTTTTTCTCCTGCCAGCTGCTTGTTGGATCCTTTGCTGAGCCATTTCACCCTTTCATTTGGCATAAACTAATTTGGTAAATGAACTAAATGCTCTTCTGTTTCTTCAGCAGGCTGAACCACCATGTGATTTGTCCAGGGAACAGGTGCCAGGCTGAAAGATGATGCTCTAGGAGTAGTTGGTAGCTCAGCAGGCTTAGGCTGCAGTGAAACCATAGCCTTAGGCAGTGGACAGCTGCTGTCTGCACCTTCCAGCACCTGGCTTGTCTTCCTGCAGCCAGAGGATCTTTCTGGATGCTTCTCTTGATGTCTTGTGAGAGCTGCAGCCCACTGCTGGCAGAAAAATCCAAAAAGTTATCTTGGGTGCTTGGAGGTGGCTCTTCAAGCTTGATACGACTTTACCCCACATGGCAGTGGGAGTTCCCATGCACATTCTTTTCCAATTAGCTCTGCTATTTCTTTGAGCCCTTCCTTTCCACTGTGCCTAGCTGGAGATACTGAGCCTCTTCACTTCCCTGGGATTCTCCCAGAGGGAAGGGTTAGAGAGTTCAGTAGCTCTGTAAAATGTCCAATAAACTGTAACCAGCTGAGAAAGGGGGAGAGGGCAAGACCTTCCTCTTTGCAGCAGCAAGTTACTGCTTTGTAAGCTATCAAAATCTAGGCTGTATCAAAATATGCAAAGCTTGAGCATTAGAGAAATACAATTTTCAGGCCACCAGTATTTTGCTGGTTTCCCATTCTGTGTCAGTTGATAGCTGTGTATAATTCGTGTGACATCATCAGGATTCTGGAAATTGTTCACTAACGCCAAACATGTACTTGTAATGTAGAAGCACAAATATTTTTTCTTCAAGCTCTGAATATAGGAAAAAGGTGAGAGAAAAGCTTCTGAATCATATTAGTTTGATCCCTGCTTTTTAAATGTCAATTTCAAGTAACAGTGCGTGATTCATGCTGCTTGCTGATGGTTTTGAACAAAATGCCATCAATTTAAAACTTGTGGGTTATTTGTGGAGAGGTAATGTGACAAGTGCTTTTTCAGTAGTTGTGGTTGACTAACCTGGTTCAGCTTTCTGTTTTTAAAGAATGTACTCAAGCAAACCAGACTTGAGATTTGGTGCCATTAAAACAAGCACAGCTCTGGACAGGTGTGGGCTGGGAAAGGCTCCTTGGCAGCCTTGACATGAGGAGGTTGTAGGGGGATACAGGATGGGTAAAAGAAGGTGGTGTAGAATGTAATCTTACCCCTAAAGAGTTGCAGCTGAGCTAATTAGTAAAGATTAGGAGCAGGCGACTTTAACAGGCCACACCTGTAGCCAATAGTAAGAAGAATGTTATAAAAGAGTGGATTGGTTGGTTGAGAAGAACTGGAGTCAGCTGGCTGCTGTGAGGAGATGGAAGAGTCAGTGCCTGGAGGAGCTGCCTACAAGAAACATCAAGAAGGTACAAAACTCTAGCAATATGGAACCTTTGCAATATAATGACAATAGAACTTTTGCACTATAACTGCAGCTGGAGGTGACAGGATAATCCAGCTTGGGAACATTAGCATTTAGTGAAGCTTGAGCAGCTGAGCCTTAGGTATAAATAAGAGAACAGAAGAATCTGAACAGGCAAGGTAGAGCACGTGTCTGCTGCAGCTGGCACTGGCACTGCTACAGCTGCTTTGGAATTCAGAAAGGGTTGCTAGCACACTGGAGAAAGATCAGTTTGAACGTGAGTTTAAGGCGTATTTTAGCTCCTAAAAATACAGGCAGGTGCAGCTTTAACTTCTTGAAATGACATGTTTATCAAATAACAACTTAATCAGAGTTTATTGATACAGGCTCTTAGCTTATAGGGTCTAACCTGTGAAATCATAACAAAATCTCCATGACAGCTGCAGTAAGAAGTTGTACAAATTTACTGTGTGCACAAGTGCCATGTGGGGCAGCTGCTGTAGTGATGCTTCTTACTTTAAAACCATGATGAAGGCTTGAGCTCCTCTGTGTTTCTGTTTTTTAGCAGACGGTAGTGCCCGGTGTTAAATGGGTCACAGTGATCACACTCATCCCCTCTGGCCTGTTCCTGTGGCTCTACTGCAGCTTTTTTTATAAAAGAAATAAGCTTTTCTAATTCCAGCCCAGGAAATTTTTGGAAAGTACAAAAACTCTGCAGGTATTTGTATTAAATTAACCCAAGTGGTCTTTGTCTTGACATAATATTGTTCTTCTGTTTACATTTGGATATAAAAGCCTGTAGCATTGTTAACTGCATATTAAACTTAGACTGTGAGACTTTATGTGAATTGTTTTGAATGTGTAGTGATGTGAAAATTTTCCAAATATCAAAGATACTTTTCTTACTTGAGAAATCTTTTCTGTTAATATTATTTTAACCTTAAAAAACTTAAAGTTCATTGCAAGTATGAAAAGCTGTGAACTCTGTTACAGATGGCTTACTTCAGTTTTCTCTATTAGAAATACACTTTACATGTTTGGATTTTTTTAGGCAAGTTATTTATATCATTTTATTGCCACTTGTAAAAACATGCATTCTGTCCCAAAGTCATTTCAACAAAGTATTTCTCAAGGGAATTACAGAGCAGTCATTTATCAGGAAGGATTTGCAAGGCATGCAGAAAATAACTGATCACAAGGAACTTTTCAGCACGTTCTTCAAGTTTTTGTTCTCACATTGCTGTTACATGGAAAAGTACTATATTCAAATAACCACATACAAAGGGTTTGCATTTTTATAGTGAGGAAGAGTGGGAAGACAGATTTCAAATGCATACTAAAGGCTGGATATGTTTTAAAAAAAGATCGCCTTCAGCTTTTATCTTAGTGTCTTTATACTATAGACTTCTGGGAATTACATTAGAAAAGTGTGTTTTCTCTATTGATACAATTTCTTTATTGAGATAATTTCTTATTCACAAGTCTGAGATCATTAATGTTTGTCAGCTCAGTGTCTGTATTTTCCTGGAGACATTTGAGTGATGCTCTATAAATGCTGCTCTCTAGCTCTGGTGCATGGCTGGGTGTTTTCAGTGACTGATCAGTAGAAGACTCTGGGCAAGTGATGAGCCAGGATTGTGGTAGGGCAGCAATACATTCTAACCTAGAAAAGGTCTGTCCTGTAGATAAATTTTACTCAAATCAGTTGTCAGTCTGTAATAGGAATTGTGTCTGTCATATTTGTAGTTTTGAGACTTGAGTGTCTCTGCTTCTGAACTGCTTGGTAGCATCTCAGTTCTGTGGATGTGTTTGTAAACCATTGTAACTAAAAATACAGAAATTTGAGCAATTGGAGGTTTTGCAGATCAGATAAAGGAGTTTCCTGGCATTTGCTGTGACTTGAGACTGCTAAATAATTTAGCATTTAAAAGGTGAATGAAGTGCAAAGAAGCACAACAGCATCAACAAAACCAGACAAGACTTAGGATGGCAGTTTATTGAAAGAATAGAGAAGTGTCAAATCAGTGAAACAGTTGACAAATCAGTTGCATTTTGGGTGTTAAATGTCGAGGAGGGTTACAGGTGTGTGAACTGCAGCAGTTATTCAGGTAGGGCTTGGTATCACTGCAGAGAGGGGTTCATGCTGCTGGTGGCAGGAGTGTTAGTTGGTGATTCATAATCCAGCTTTGGCACAGAATGTCTCTGCAATTTTTCATGTGCTGCTGACTATTTCTTTTAAGATTTAAAGCCCTTTTGTCATGCAGATAACAATATATCCTCTGTCAGGCTAGAAATGAGAACTTCCTTTGCTCATAGGCAATGAAGGGCTTGATGTTACAGTATCCTCTTGGTCCCTCAGTCATCTGTCCCTTCATCTTGTGAAAGTGTGTGCAGCTCATTTCGCTGTGCCTTCCACTTGAAGGACAGATTGAACAAGTGGAGTAGCAAACACAGCAACCCTGAGCTAAGCTCTCCATTTGAAGAAAAGAAAAAGAACCTGTTTAAAGCTGCTACTGAGTTAAACCTGCTTGAAATCGCTGGAAGTTGGGTTCTGTGAAGTGAGCCTAATGTGGGACTTTACTTGGAAATGGCAGCTCCTCATTGTTTTTTACAGTTTGTTGAAATGGTTTGAGTTGGGTAAATACTGTTTATTGTACTCAGAACTGAGAGCGAACCTGAGCTTGACTCAAAGGCTGAGGGAGTCTTGGATTAGGGTCAGTGTTGGAAGTCCAGCTCTAGCTGGACTCCTTGCTAAGGTTGTTCTTGATGGATTTGCTGGTTAATAGATGAGCACAGTGAAAACCTTCTCTCTGTTCCTGTGCTGTTTTATTCTCTTGTCCCTCCAGCTTTGTCAGGACAGGGGAGGTGTTGTGTGATACCCCTGTGTTCCTATGGCCACTCTAAGGGCTTTTCCAACTGCTTTTGTCCTGTCTTCCTTCCATCACTGTCTGTGTCCTGAAAATAAGCAGTGCTTACTTCTTCAGCTCTTGGTAACCTTCCTAGCAAAAAAGCCAAAGCAGTTGAGGGCATTTGATGATTTAAATCAGTGTTGATCAGGATTTGAGTCAGTCAGTGTAATGTGGTGTCTGCCATAAAGATGACTTCACCTTGGTTTTGAGTGGGTGTTGGGATCAAATGACCTCTAGAAGCCACTTCTAGTCTAAACCTGGAATCACTAAATTTGAATCATGCAAGAGATGTATTCCTTGATTTCTGGGAGTAGGTTTAATTCAGTATAGCAGAAACTGTGG
Organism: Zonotrichia leucophrys gambelii; assembly: GCF_028769735.1. NCBI lineage: Eukaryota > Metazoa > Chordata > Aves > Passeriformes > Passerellidae > Zonotrichia > Zonotrichia leucophrys. Next base: position 4,160,973 of record NC_088180.1, on the reverse strand, counting down.
ACTTTTCTCACATTGTTTCCATTTTTTCCCCTTCAGCTGACAAAGAAGCTGTGGTGGCTGGGCATGTGCTTGGCTGGGTGGATCTTAACCAGCAAAACTAGTTGGAATCTTCAGATTTTTTTTTTGTATGCTTAGGGGATACTTGTGTATAAAATGTGTAACTGTTGGGTGATGTCAGCAAGTGTTATTGAGAAAGGCATTTTAAATAGGAACACAAATGAGTTCAAGCTGATTAAGACATGGATACTTGAGTTGAAGAAAATTTAATTGTGAAGTGAATGAATGTTTTTGCTTCTTGCTAATTGAACTGTTAGCTGTACATGAAATACACTTCAATTGTCAAAAGCCACAATTTTTACAAACTGAAATTTCTGACAGGATTTCCTATTCAGCTTGGTTTTTTGGCACAGTTTCAAATAATAAACTGCTTGTTTGCTACATGCTTAACTCCAAGACCTGGGCTTGCTGTGCCGTGGATGGGAGGTGTTAAGGAGAGATTGGTGCAGTGTTTTCTGCCAGGATTCTTTATTTCCACAGTGCAGCCTGCTCTGAGGTTTCCTCATTGCTGCTGCAGCAGTGGGACTGGTGATGTGTGTTGGGGGATGTGCCTTACAGCAGCCAGGTAAGGCTTCACTCAAACCTAACCCTTCCTTCTGACTGTTCTGTCATGAGAAACAAAGCTGAAAACTGAACCTGCTGAATTCTTTTCTTTTTGGTGCTCTTACCATGGAGCTTTGGAATGCTCTGACCATATTTTGTCTGTGTTATACATAGATGACCCTTTCTGTAGGTCAGGAAACAGTTCCAGGGTGGGAATATGCTGGTTTGGGAGACTGTTAAGGACCAGGAAAAACAAGCTTCCATTACTGTAATAAATGTTTTATCTTGGGACATCTATAAGCTCAAATATGAGGGAAGTTTTCATAAAATCTGAAGACCTTTTACTTTTAAAAATATAATGTTTAAAAAGCAATATCATGCCTTTTTGCCTTTGTTTTGGGAGAAGCAAAATATAAATGAGTGTTTTTTCAGAGGAGTCTTTTGAAATGAAAAGGGAGTGCTGGTGACTGAGAAGGGACTTGTCTGACTCAGAGAGCTCTTGAGCTAACTTTGGGGATTAAATGTGGTATTTGATCCTCAGCTAATCTGTGTGCTTACTTCTAACAGAGTGCAAAAGGTAATCAAAGAATGTAACTTTTCTGTGCTTGCACTTCTGTTGTAAAATGTTCAGGCTCCACAAATCAAAAAAGACAGTAGTGCCTGAACTCTTGTTTTCCACCAGTTGCCTTTGTTTCTGCTCAAGGCAATGAACTTCAGGTTATGATATTATACTGAGGTGAAATTCATGTTGTAGCACTTTTGAAAATAGAAATGTTTTTCCACTTTCCCACTGTTTAATGCTGTGTAAAGCAGAGTGTTGCTGACCTTTTGCAAGGATCACAAGGACTTTAGTTCTTATTTCTCTTTGCAGTAAGAATTGCATGATGTGTATTCAGGTCAGAGTCTCAGCACAACTTGAGATCTCAGAATCCAAGCAAAGACTAACAATTAGTTGAGCTGTCCAAAATAAAGGTTAAGATTGGTAGTGCTTCAGAGTTTGTTTTTGAAGTTTGGTTGTATTCTTAGCTTTGGGAGATTTCCTTTATGACCTTTTAACCATCTGTACATCTCTACCCATATATAGGGGTATTGGGATAATATTTCTGCTTTAGCTCAGAGGAACCATTTTTACTTAACAAATATATATAGAAATGAAATCATGCAAAAGAAATGTAAAAGCAGTGTAAATCTGCTGTTTGCTAAATATGGTAAATACTCAAACCTGAATGCCAGATTTCTTTCAGAACACTTGTAACTAAACATAAATTAGGAATCTTTCCAAATGCAAGTGCTTGAAGACACAGTGTTGTGTGAGACCTCAATCCTCATGCCTGTTCAGTCATCAACCTGTTTGAAAAGATTTACATTCTCTTCTAGGGCTAAATTTCTTGAGTGCTTTGATCAGCTCTAGTTTTCAAAGCTTGAGCATGTTTCCCACCTGCAGTTTCTGGATTCCAGCATATGAGGAGCAGCTGTGGAAAAGGGGAGTTGGAAGAGCAGATTAAGTCTTGGCCTTGCTTTTGCCAGGTTCTTCTTTGCTCTTTGGCTCCGAGCCCCAGGCAGTGATACTCTGCTCTTTGGGGTTTTCCCTCACCTCGTTTGCCTTCTTGCCGGTGTTGTGACAGGAGGTGCACAAAGAAGAGGCTGCAGGAGAAGTTCACCACTGCCCAGAGCAGTCTGGGGATCAGGTGCAGTATTGCAAATGTGCTGCTGTTGTTCCAAGCACTCAGCCTGGCATATTTAGGCACACTGCTGCTTTTTTCTCAATGCTACTTCAGCTCCAAAATGAGCTATTTTCATTACCTGTGCTACAGGTGTTAAAATGTGCCCTCTGCCTGCATGTTCCCATCCTCACATGCATCTCTGGATCTCTCATGTATTGCTTAGCACTGGAGAACAGCCAGACCACTCCAGGGGCTTTATGATTTTGTTGGTTTTTTCCTTTGTTTTCCATTCATGATGCTAACTATTGTCTTTTCTTCTTGCTTTTGGATGAAGATGAGTATAAGGAAAGCTTTATTCTAACTTGTCTGAATTCTGTTGTTGATTTAAGTTGATTCTTTTATGGAGCCATGGAAGTACCAGGGTTTTTTATGATTTTAAAATTTCTGTGATCTCTCCCTTTGGTGCTGAGAGGGGTGTTCTGGAATGTGCCTAGTTAAGAGCACAGAGTTTGCCTTTTTATATTTTCCTGAATTTTTGTTATTGGTGTAGTCTTTTTCTCTAGTATCCATTTTAACACATTTTGTCTGTGAACTCAGACAGCTTTCAGATCTTGTTAACAGTGGTGAAAGAATCTGACTGCTGTTCCTGGAGAGGATGCTTTGGCAGGACTGGGCTGTCTTTTCTGTTTCTTTTCTTTTCAGGAATCCAGACAAGGCTTTGTAAGCAGTGTCCACGGATGTATTGATGCTTACATGAACCTCTTGTCTGTTCCTTTGTGCTCACTTTCCTTATTAGTTTTTCCATCAGTGTGTTTCCAAGGCCTTTACAAATCTTTCCCTGTGAGATCAGTGGGACTGCAAGAAAGGCCTTGGCTGAAAAGGGATTTTGGTTCATTTCATGTGATGTACCTCCAAACTTTAATTTCTGATAGATATTAAACTATTACCAGAGAGTTTTAGGGCCAGATCAGAACCAAACAGCCCAACTCAGTTCTTCACTATTCTTGCTATTAGAAAGGATTTGCTAATAGCAGTTCGGTTGTTCAGTTTTATATGATTGTTCTTTTGCCCAACTAAGGCTATCTAAAAATGGTGATTTCTTCTACAATGATGGGTTTGAGGGTTCCAACTCGTTTTATGTTGGAATAAAATGCTGTACTTGTTTTCTGTTGTATGGCAACAGTAAGAAAATAAGAACAAAAATGTATGGAAGCTGATGTGTCATATTTTTTTCTAAAGATGGATCTTCTCTGAAAACAGGCAGAATGAGTCGCTTGTTTTGTGTGAGAATCACTGACTCTTCCCACACTTCATTTCCTCTAACCTTTGTCCCTGTCCCCATATCAGTGCATTTAAAATATCCAGTTCCATGCTGGCTTTGTGGCTTTTGAGGTCAGAGTAGATGCTTTTGTGTTGGGTCATGATGCCTGTGGTGAGTCATTCTTGTAAGCAGATACTCAGTCTCTTTCTCAGTGCATTCTCACATCCCAAGTATTCGACCCCATATGCTGTAAATGGCCGTAGTGACTTGTTTTGGTGGGGATGTGCATGAAAAGTTCCAATCTGAATTCCTCTGGGGCAGCAGCCAGAGCTTCCTCTTGCAGAATATGAGTGAGCTTGGAGTATGTGCTCTACTCCTGTACAACTTCTGTGATGAATAAAGCTTTGAGGAAGAGCAAAAGTGCTAAAATAGCTTTAAAATTACTTTCCAATCTCATCAGGTATATGCAGTCTTCAATTATTTTCTTTTCAAGTATGTGACTTTGCATTTCTCTGGCCAATCCCAATCAGAATTCCTTGACATTGTTATCTCTAGTTCAGAATACTTGTTTGGCATTTTAAATCAAAGTATTCCTCAAGCATTAATTAATACTGTTTCTTATTTCACTGGTGTGATGCTGGTAAATGTTTGAACTGAGTAAACACCATGAAAAACTTCAGTCTGTTCATTTACATTTTTTAATAACTGCTTTGCTTATGGCACTTTTATGTTTGCATTGCACAAACAGTGAGTGATTGAGTCTTGCAGACATAAATGATCAGAGGAATGGAGCTCCAGTTTGGAAGGGCTGCTGGGGAGGCCTGGCTGCTTTCTGGGCTGGGCTGTGGGAAGTGTCTGTTCCAGGCACTGTTTGGGACACTCTGGAGCTTGTGGGGTTTATGGGGTGCCCCTTGTACCTCCTTAATGGGAAAGGAGCTGTTGGACAACTTTGTCCCGTGAAATACGAGGTCCTCAGCTCCCAGAGGAGTTCTCAAGTGGCAGAGCAGGTGAAGACTGAATTGCCTACAGTAACTGCAAATTCAGAAGGCATTTTTATGTGCAGATTACAAAACCTGCTCCCATCCTTGGTAATCATCTGTTGAACTTGCTTTAGGTAGAGTGATTAATGAAAAATAAAAAATTCTCAAGATTTCTTTTGAGACGTATTTTTTGTGATCTGAATGGTTTCTGTTTTCTCATGTGAGATCTGTAACATGAGAATTAAATTCATTTTGCAGAATTGTATTTGTTAATGGTATTAGTTTAAATGGCAATTGATGCTATCATGAACAAAGTTAATTCAGAATAAAATGAACTATCCTAATCCATAGGTATGTAATACCTGCAGTGAAGGGCTAGATAGCAAAGCATTCCCTCTGGACCCCAGGGTAACCACAGTTACTGGTTTTAGCTATCCAGGGATCTATAGCACAATTAGTTTTCATCTCTTTGTGGGCTTTTGTTTTCCCTGAAGTTATCTAAAAGCTGTTTTATTAGTAATGCAAAATTTCACTCGTGTATTTGAAGGGAGAGAATCAATGTGGGGCTGTTCTTGGCTTTGTCTGGAGAGTTGAGTGTATTCCTTTCCTGTGGCTTTCATTCCACAGAACAGCAAGGTTTTACACACATTATATATATATTTATATGTATGTGAGAGATGTCTTGTATGTGCCTCATCCTAAAACTTTATATAAATTAGAGTAGACTGCAGAATTGAACACTTGTGTTTTGAAAAGACATGTTTGCAGATGTTTGACAGCTGTTTCTAAGGTCAGAGTATGAATAGCTTTGTTAGTATTTGCTGCAAAGACTCAATTAAACTAAACATAAACCTCAGCTTTACATCTTTCCCTTCTTTCCTTAAGCTGCTTGGAAATGCAGTGGAACTCTGGAATTTTTTCCTTCAAGTCTCTATTTTGGTCTGTGGTGTTTCTTTGTTTTTACTGGCAAGAAGTAAAAATAAAAGCAGTTGGCTATTCTCTGGTATGTATTTTCTGACAAAATCTTTTTTTGCCAGAAAGACCTTCGTCCCATTAGGTTGAGCTTGCAATTTTCCTAGTCACAAAAACCTTTGTCTGATGAGTTGCCTGTAGGGAAAAGTAAAATCTGATTTTTTTGCAGCGAAGTATTTTAGATATTGAGCTTGTGGTACAGCTTGATGGAAGAAAAGGCTCTGTCAGAGGCATCTGAACTTCCTCTGACAGCTCCAAAAGTGTTGGGGTTTTAATAGGAGATGGACTTACTTTGGTTTTCTTTCTGATGTTCTGGTTACTTGGGGAAAGGCAGAGGAAGTGATAGTCCTCAGTATTTTTGGCTTTTCTCTCAGTGAATCTGAACTTTTTTCTCAGTCATCTGAATTTAGGTTATTTGCATTCTGAAGTGCTTGGGTTCTGATGCTGAGATAAGGAATACTGTGACTCCTCTGTGATGTAGCAGATTGATTGGTTTTTTGTAATCTGTTAGCCTCTGAATGGGAAAATTTGGACATATTTACTCTGGCAAAGGGGGATGAGAGACTTGAGGAGAAAAATTCTCCACTCAGCAGTAACGTTTCTAAAACTAGAGCTGGTGATGAGGTAATTGGAACTCCTGCAGTGTTTTATAATCAGCCTGTAAGTTGGATTTCTGATGCTGACTTCATATTCAAATATGCTTAACCGTAATAAATAATCTTACCATGTAATTGGATGGCTAAAGAGTTTAGTAATTTATTTTTTTATTATTCATAAGATTATCTGTTGTAATGTAGCCATTGAAAAGGCAACATTGTTAAGGCTGTTCTCCCTTTTCCCAGTGTTCAGGGGCATCTTCGGCTCGGCCTGGCCTTGGGATGAGAAGGAAATCAGGAAATCAGTGTGCATGTGCCAGTGACTTATTGACCAGGGCTGTGCTCACCCTGCAGTGCCAGTGACTCACTGGTGACCAGGCTTTGTAATTAAAAGAAAAGGGGGAATTGTGCAGGGATAGAATGTAAGAAAATAAAGATAGTGCAGAAGGCAGTTCCACACCTGAGGAGTTGCAGCTGTGAATCCCAAAATCAGGAAAGGCTTGCCTTTAATGGGCCACAGCTGTTCAATAAAAAGAAGATGCTACAAGAGTGGGGTAGATGGTGAGGGGAAGTTGAGGTTGTTGGCTGATGTGAAGAGGATCGTGTATGAGAGCTCCCCATGAGAAATCACTGTAAAGGTATGAGTCATTTGCAATAGTATGCAACACCAGGGCTGGCTCACTGCAGTGCAGTGACTCATGGTGACCAGGGCTGTGCCACTGCAGTGCCAGTGATTTATTGGTGACCAGGGCTGTGCTCACCCTGCAGTGCCAGTGACTCACTGGTGACCAGGCTTTGTAATTAAAAGAAAAGGGGGAATTGTGCAGGGATAGAATGTAAGAAAATAAAGATAGTGCAGAAGGCAGTCTCACCTCTGAGGAGTTGCAGCTGTGCTAATCACCAAAGATCAGGAGCAGGCCTGCCCTTAATGGGCCACAGCTGTGTCCAATAAAAAGAAGAGTGCTACAAAAGAGTGGGGTAGCTGGGTGAGGAGGGAGTTGGAGGTTGTTGGCTGAGCTGTGAAGAAGGAGTCAGTGCTATGAGGAGCTGCCCATGAGAAATCACTGAGAAGGTACGAGAGCATTGCAATAAGATGACAACAACCAGGGCTGTGCTCACCCTGCAGTGCCAGTGAATTGTTGGTGACCAGGGCTGTGCTCACCCTGCAGTGCCAGTGACTCCCTGGTGACCACAAGTGCCCAGGGGCAGGAGGGGCTGCCTGTGGCCCTGCAGCTGCCTCCTGACACCCAGCAATGCAGCCAGACTCTGCTGGATAAAATTCTTGGCACATTTTAAATGGCATTTTTGCTGTTCCTGATGCTTTGGCTGTGGGTAAATTTTACCCTTCCTTTAGCAGTTAGCCCTTAATTTTAGGGCCACAGTGTGCCATAGGAGTGCTGAACAGTGCACCAAATAATGTTGTGGGCGAAAGTTGAGTTTCTGTCTAGTCAGGCATGGATGTCTCACCATGATTTTAAAGTACATGCTTCTAGTTATCACTCCGGGTTGTACGCAGTGCATTTGAAATTTGATCACATGCTAGTGTCAGTGCTAGTGCAAATGTACTCACTACTGTTACTACTAATACAAATCTTCTAGTGCCTACAAAGGAATGTGAGCAGAAATTAAAAAGGCTTATTTTTAATACCATATTCTGGTTTTGAATGGTGTTTAATTACCCACTGTTTGATCCTTGATGTGTGTAGTAGCACTTAGATCTTTATGCTGTAGAAGTTTTGCTGTCATTTCCTGAGTAACTCTGTCAGACCGTGTTGGTACACTCTGTACCATTTTGTGTAAGTGTGATCTCTGTGGCATGCAACCAAAGTGTCCAGCTGAAAAATTTAAACTGAAAGTTATAAAATATTGTTGTCCACTTTCTGTGTCAGGAAGTCATGATTGCTCAGGGAAGGGAGGGAAAGGAAAAGCTAAATTAAGCCACTTTCTTGATAATGTAGGATTTTTTCTAGGCTCATATAGAGGTTAACTCACATAACTAATGCTAACCTTTGAAATCCTGTCCAATACTGCTGTAAATGAATAAATCAGGCTCTCTATTCATGTGTAGCTGGTTGCTTTGTTTGAGCCAACACAGCCAGTAGAATAGCAGTAGTGAACCCAGAGCTGCTCCAGTTGGAATTAGTTTTATTTGGAGGAGAGGCTTCCCTGCATTGAACTGTAGGGCTGGTAGGGTTTAGGGTTTAACTGAAGTTTCAGTTTTGTTTTTGCATTTGAGTAGATGTAGTTAAAAAATGAAAACAGGGTATATGTGTGAGCCACTAGAAAACTAAATGTACATTGTTTCTGTTGCCTTGAATTTAGTTAAATGTGTTTCAATAAACTTGGTGCTCTGCAGTGGGGCTCAAATTAAGTGGGTAATGATTTTGGAGCAGAGGTTGGGAGGTTATCCCTGAGAAATGGGACTGAAAGGCTTCTGTAGGTTCCCATCTGCTCTCAGGGAGTTTTAGGGGAGCTGTTTTGTTTTCTTGCTCTCTGGAACTGATTAGAAGCCATTGTAAATTCACTGATGTTACTTTTTCTTTAGGATGTGGGTCAGCATCCTCTGAAAGAGCTACACTTTTTTGTTATTTAACCCATATGCTTTAGACAGTATCTTCTCCTGGCTTCCTGTGTTTGTGTGCTGTTTATATGTTGTTGAGGTTGGTGTCCAGCTGCCTCCCTGCAGTTTGAAAGTGAGCTTGGGCCAGATGTGAGCAGACAGACCAGGACCTGGTGAGGAGGTCACAGTGGGCATAATTGCTTTGGCTTCTTTTTGTGAAAATCATAGTTTAGAATTTTTGACTGATGAATATTGTGCACCATGAAGCAGAACTTAATTTCCCTCTTAGATGATAACTGCATGAAGCAATTTATGGTGTATGTTTAGAAGCTGTGCTTAAACAGCTTCCTGGGCAGTGAAGAGCATGATTTTCAAATCAGTTGAATTTTCAGATTTCTTGTGATAGATAAAGTCCCAGCCTTTATGTAGTTTCTTTTCTCTGTGTGTAGATTCTTATCCATGTGTGAGGAAGGATTGTTTGCCTTCTTTAAGGATTTTAATCCTGTTTGTTTCAGCAGAGTATCTCACTACTTTTCCTCACAGCATTATATTATTTGAGTTGTCTTCCTGTCAGAGATGCTGGTATTTGAAAAAAACCCCATAATGTGGAGTTGTGATTCCTAGAACTGCAGATGTTGCTTGGAAGGGACATCTGGAGGGAGGTCATCTTAGTCCAGCCTCCCACTCACAGCAAGACTATTGCCAGCATTGGTTGAGGTCAGTTACAGCTTTCAGCATTTAAAATCTGCCAGGACAGACTCCACTTCTTTGGGAACACATCCTGGTGTCCAGCCTGAACCTGCAAAGCCAGTAGAGCTGGGGAGGATTTGGTTCTGTCCTCTGTGCCACTTCCCCCCAGTGCCTTTGGGCCCCTGTGCAGGCTGAGCAAGCCCATTTCCCACCATCCCTTAAAGCCCAGCTGCTTCAGAGCCCTGAGCATCTTGGGGAGCCCCTGGCTGCTCAGTCTCCAGCTGTGCCTCAGCTCTAAGGCTGAGCCCCCAAAACTGGACCAGTCCCTGGTTTGTAGGGCAGAGCAGGAATTCAGTTTGTTCACTCCTGGATGAACCTTTCCTGTACACAAGTAAAGATGTTCCTCTGCTGGAGATCAGTGCCTGTTCCACCCAGGAGTACTCTGCTTAGCTTTAGTTATCCCTGACTCCTCATCTGGAAAATGATGGGATGCTTAAGGGTGGTTCTAAGCAGCACCACAGCTGCAAAAGCAGGAGAGAAAAGGGTGAATATCAGCCATGTTGTACTTGTGATAGAGATCTGCAAAATCTGTAAATGCAAGAAGCATTTCTGCCTCTGTCTGTAGAAAACATCTACCTTTAGAACTGGGGTGGGATGTGGGAAAGCACATCAAATATTCAAAACATGGAGCAGGATTTTATTCTCAGATCACTTGGATTTCAGTGCTGGGTGGAAAGCACCAACCCAGGAGAAAGCAGTACAGGGTGATAGCTCTCCTCAGGCCCAAAGCCCAAGTGTAATGGGGAAAGGGACAGCAGGAATTGAGTGCAGTATCTGCTGCTCATCAGTGGTGATTCTGAAACTGAAGGAACAGGAATTTGAGTAGTATGGCCCTTCAAAATGGCATGAACTGGCAACTCATAATTGTAGAGTGAGTTTATTGAGGCTTTTTGTTTGTTTTTGTTTTCACTAAAATACAACATTTTTGTATTTTAGTAAGGAAGGGGATAAACTAAGTTTTAGATTTCATGTCTCACATTAAATTGCCATGAAAAGCCACAGGGTTACAAATGGAACTACTTCTAATTTGGAGGTAGTTTCAATGAGAAATACACAGTCCTTAAACCATTTGCTTCAGCAACAGTTCTGTGGGATTGAAGATAAAATACTCTAAATAGCTGTGTTCTATGCACACTTTGATTGATTGTGAAAATCTGGACAAGAAATTATTAGTACAATCTTAATTTGAAACTTCAGAGGGGCCTTGGTTTCAGTTTTCTTCTGGGGTCAACAGAAAGCTCTGGTGAAGGGTGCACTGTGAGGAATGATCAGGCAGATGGACTGGAAGAGCAGGATCTGCCTGCCTGTGTGCTGAGGATGGTGAATAGGGTTTATCTTGAGGGGTAAAACAGAACTGCAGGGGTTTCCAGCAGCACTGAGGCACTGGCACAGAGCTCAGTTAAAATGGAAACTCAGAATTGAGGTGTCATTTATGGTCTTTGTTCTCTGTCCCTAAGCACAGGACCTGTCCTGAAGCCATCAGCTGGGACTGGCCAACTGGTTCATGGGGTAAAAAAATTCCTGCTGTGTTATGGTGCTTGATTTGAAGGACTGCTGAAGGGAAACAATGACATAGTTAACTTAACCTTTTCTATCTTTGTGGGTTTTTTTCCCCCAGAGGTATGGAGAACTTGGTAGCTGGCTCCAATCTTCCTCCACTTTTTACAGATGAGGATGGATCTAAGGAAGGTGCTGAAATTAATGTAACTGGGTAAGTAACTCCTTTTTCACCTTCAGCTGATAGATACTATCTCTGCACCTGTCAGGGAAATTGTTTCAGTGGAAGAGGGCATTCTGAGTAATTTGTAAAAATAAGAGAAATAAACCCGACAGAATTCCATTTTGCAATGTTCCCTTGGCCTTGATAGAAGATCACAGGACTCTGTTTAGGAGAAACCAGAACTCTTTTGGACTGATGGAAGTGGTCACAAACTGTTCTTTAGTATCTCTTAGCTTTAAAAGGTAAATCTCTAGGATTTCAGTCTTAAGAAAGTGACATTATGGGGACAGAGAGGGAGGAAGTATCTGTTGGTCATAGTGGCCTCTGCTAAGTAAATTATTTCAATTAAGGATATCATCAATGTTCATCAGTGATCTCTGAAATTGATGTCTGAAACTGATCACTGACACTGATATCTCATTTTTGTCAGTCTGACTCTGCTTTTAGAAACTGCAACAATAGCCTCTTAAAATCAAATTGCCCAGAGAAGTTTTCTTTTAAGAATACATGGAATTTTTGCTCTGTTTTTATAATTAAAGCTTCTTTTCCATTTTGCAAAGCACCAAACAGTAAAATTCAGACTTTGCAGTCAGGTAAAGCCCTGTAAAAATTAATGTGAACACTTTCACTCTAAATGGGTCTGAATTTGGATTTATTTATCTGGGACTTCAAACTTGTGGGTGCCAAATTAGGTGCATGTTCAAATGAGGCTTGTGTTTAAGAGGTGTTAATATTTTGGCTGAGCTTTCATCAGTATTTGCTGCAAATAACTGTATCACATGAAGTTTCTCCTGTAGAGAAGTTTAAAGAACTTCTCTGCTAAGGGGGAATGGAGAGGAAAACTGAAATACTCTTCAAACCCTGACAGTGCATCCAGAGCTGTGTTGCTCCTATTCTTTCTGACACATAGCAAATATAATTAACTTAAGGGAGGATGTCTGCTCTGTTCCCTTGCTCCCTCTCTAATTGTCAGTAATGTGAGCTCAATCTGCTGTCTCAAAGTCAGCCATGGATCTCTGCAGCCCTTTTGTCTTTACCAGTAATTATGTCACAATTGCTGATTGTAGTGAGTAATGAAAATATGCTGTTCTCTCTGAAGACAGACATTCCCATGGGCATTCAAATAACAATTCTGTTAATATATATCAACTTTTTATAGCTGTAGTCTACATTAACAGGAACAGTTATTTTGAATATTTAAAATTTGCCATAGACATGAGTAGCTTTAGAGTGGAGTAAGTGAGCAAAGGAGACTTGAAGCATATCCTGCTGTTAAAGGAATTTTCATGAATGTAACTGGGTAAGGCCAAGTATTCTTCAGTCTCAAGAAGGGTTTAGAATCTGAGACGAGTCCAAAAATTTTACATTAGTTTTCCTACTGAGCACAGGGCTGAGAATGTCCACGGAGTTGTTACCCCAAAATGTGTTCAGCACTGTCAGTCTACCTTCAGAAATATTTCTGCACATTTGCTCTTCTTTTTTGCCTGCAGCCATCTTGCCCTTTTTTGGAGTAAGGTAGATTGATACAGCTCTTGCAGCAAAATTAAATTAGGGCCATTTTGGAGCCTGTTGGGACCTAGTCATAATTGTGTTTAAATACCCCTGTGTATGAACAGGAGAGTGTGTGGAATGAAGTTCAAGCCAAGATCATACCCAATCACAGATCTCTACATGTATTTGTGGAGAAATATATTAAATACATCCAGAAAGGTGTATCTTGGTTGATGATTGAACTTTTAATTTCAAATTCCTTATGGTACTTTTGAAGAAGGATAAATTCACACTGACTGGTTTCTGATGCAAACGTTCGCTTGCCTGCAAGTTGTTTGTATGATCAAATGCTTCACTAAAAATGAAACAAAATACCACTTGAAAAATCAAACTGGTCTGAAAGTCCATGGGAGCTGTGGTAGTTATAGTGGTTGCTTGGATGGAACAGCCAGTTCTTCAGAAATCACTTCTAAATCCCATTTTTCTTGCTAGTGTGAGAATGAATATATTTGCAACATTTTTACATGTTTTAGATTAGGGAGGAAGTGATTTAGGAATGATGATTAAATTTTTTGTTCTCCACTTCTGTGCTTTTTCAGATTAGCTAATTCAGAGAGTTCATTCAGTGGTGGAGCTTCACAGCCTGTGAATAACCCAGATTTGGTGGAGGACTTGTCACAGGCTCAGCAGCAGCAAAATGAGTCTTCTAATGCTGCTGAAACCACTGAGCAGAAGCCTGAGGAGGAGGTGAGATGAAATAATAGTAACTTTTCAATGAAGCAAAGGCATAGAATTTTGTCATTATATTGTCTTACCTGCTCAGATTTTATTTTCAATAGGATCACAAATTTTTATCCATTTGCCATGTTCATCCTCTGATTGCCTAATTTCCTCCTGTGTTGCACAGCTGCACACAGATAGCTGGCAGTGCAGAGAGCAGCACATGGGTCTCAGCTTAGCCAGAGGGGGCCACAAGCTGGTGCTGCATTCAGGACTGAATCTTCAACTGCCACAAATTGTCTTCTCTCTTGTGAGCCAGCAAAGTGAGCCATTGGAACGTTCTGGTAGTAACTGAGGTCTTTAAAACCATTGTGTTTTTACTACTTTAGACTATACCTTGTGTACCATCCCAACACTGATTTTTGGTGACTCAATCATGAAGGACCTGAAGTTGCACTAGGAAGTGGTTTTGGGGTTTTCTGGTTTGTTTTTTTTTGATGGATGTATCTGATATTCTCCCTTGTAGTTTGTTTTCAGCTGTGAGGTCCTTTTTTAATTGAGTAATAAAATTCCAGGAGGGAAACAAAAAGTAACATGATGGCAGGAACATGTTGATCTGGGGAAAGATTAGAAGTACTGAAAATAATTGTATGTACATAGCACTAGAAAATAGTGTTGTCCAGAGCTTGCTGTAGAAATAATTTGAAGCCAAGAGGATGAGTGATAATATTGTTATTCCTGTGAACTCACAAGTGTGCCCCAGACACATCTTAGCATATTCCCTCCTTTGGAGTTTGTTTGTTGCTCCATTGGAGGTGGTTACTGGGAAAGACAATCTACTTAGCAGATGAGAGTAGAAAAGCCTGTTTACTGTCTTTACAGCCACATTTTGGGCACATTGTGCATGAAGGACAAAGATCTGGAAATGACTACTTATCTATTATTAACTAGTACACAAAATCTCTCCAAAAAACCTTTTGAAGTAAATGACTTGTAGGGGAGGGTATGTGAGGGTGAGAATAACTAAAACCAAGCAAACAAGTAATAAAAGAATATTTGCAGTTGCATTAGTTGAGATGATCATGTTGTGGATTATCAGTCCCTGTGATTTTACAATCAGAAGTTGATGCCAATGTTATTTTGTTGTCCCTGTGGACTAGGAGACAAAAGTCAGGCTATCTCTAAAGTAGGGTTTGAAAGCTGCATCCATGGAGTGGATTGCAGCCGGGTACTCCTAATGAAGTTGTTTATTCCTTCCAGAGGGGTTATTTTCACTCAGCCTGAATTACCTTCATTTTCATCCTGCAGCAGCAAAGAACCAAGCGAGGAGGATGGGCCAAGGGGAGGAAGAGGAAGAAACCCCTGCGGGACAGCAATGCCCCCAAGTCGCCCCTGACCGGGTACGTGCGCTTCATGAACGAGCGCAGGGAGCAGCTGCGGGCGAAGCGGCCGGAGGTGCCTTTCCCTGAGATCACCAGGATGCTGGGCAATGAGTGGAGCAAGCTGCCCCCTGAGGAGAAGCGGGTACCACTGCACTTCCTTGTCCTTGCTGCTGCGTGGGAATGTTGGTAGTGAGGAAGGTGACACGGGCTGGTGGTTGAAATCGTGTTTAGGAGGATATTTCAAAATGAGGGCCACAGGTTCATGTGATGGGTCCTGGCAGGGCTGTGGCATCTCCTCCAGGGGGGACTTGAGGAGAGCTGTGTCCTGTAGGTAATGCAAGAATACATCCAGAATGGGGGCATTGCTCTAGTGAGACATCCCACAGTTCTTGTGATCCATCTGGATGTAACTCTGCTGTACCAACTCAGATACAGCTGAGACTTGTAAGGCCAAAGTCTTGAAATGTGATGTCTCCTAACTGGGAGTCCTGTGGCCTTCTGCACTATCTGACAAGTGAATGAAGCTCAAGGCCGTGTTTGGGCTGGTTTTTAAGGCCTTCTGGAGTGAACCTTGTTAATGGGTTAATTGCTAATTAATGTCGCACTGTCTTACTGTCCACTCCTGATTGCCAGTTGGAGATCACTGCAAAGCACTTTTTAAATCATAGTGCTACTGAATGCTCTCATGAATTTCATCTTCATATTTGAACTTTGAAAAATACTTTAAGGGTGTAATGATAAATGAGATGACACCAAAAACCAAGATTTCCTTTTGTTGCTTTTTTACTAAGCTTGTAGAATACCACTTTACAGAGATGATATAAAATGGTGCATAGGCACTGTGATTGAACCATAATGGAAAATAGGTGGCAAGGCAAAGCTATTGATTTGGTAACAGGGATAGTGGAAATGATGTTGCTTAGAGAAAAATCAGGATTGCTCCTGTGTAAAGTTGGAAATTTACATCCATGGAGAGGATGTCTTGTGGTGATGAAAATGTCTGCTGGGAGAGAATGGTAAAAGACATCTGCCCCTCTGTTCCCTGCACTTTAACATATTCCTATCATGTCTCAGGCAGATTTTTAACCTGAAAAAGGAAATTGAGTTCAAATCTCTCTTCTGTATGCTGCTTTTTAACTCCCCAGGGAATCTGTCCTCAAGTAAAGCTGTAAGTTTCTAACTCAGAGCAGGTCAAGGGAAGACTGCTGAGCCCTTTCAGCAACGCATTGCTGGAGGTGGAAAAAAAGATTTAATATCTTACAGACAAATAACATGTCCAAAAGCAGTGCCAACCCAAAAGCATCACCAAATTTACACCTCAATCCAGAATGTTACTATTGTCATCAGCCAGGTCAAAACTATGTTGCAAATGCATGGAAATCATAACTTACAGATATTGCCATGATGACTTAGAGAATACCAAATGACTAAGGTTCACTGATTTAATTCTTACATTCATTGAATTTTAAACTCATTTGGAGAAAAAATTGGGGAGGCGACTTTTTTCCTTGAAAGGATCCCATTAGTAAGCCTTGTGACCATTCATTAAATGTTTTTCAGTTCATCAGTTCCCTTAAAGGATTTTCCAGCTAAGCTCATTCTGTCTTGCAGATGTGTGAAATACCTTCAGGCTAATAAAAAAAAGGCTTCTGTTAACCAAAATGCAGATGGATTATATAAATTGAAAATTTTTCTATAAACCAAAATGCAGCTAGATTATATCAATTAAAACCAGGCTTTTTTATCTTTACACTGCTCTTTGCAATAGCCATGATGTTTTGTTCACCTCTCAGATGTGCCAACTTTTTGGTGGTGCTTTTTGTCTGTGGGGCCTGAAAACAAGTGTGTGTTTGGAACTCTGCTGTTATAGGTCTGAACCATAAAGCATCATCTGATCTATCATCTGATAAGGTGTTATTGTTTGGCAGCACTTCCTCCTGGCCACAGGACAGGAATTCTGAAGTGTCTGGTCTGTAACATGCTGGTAATGTTCAGTTGAGTAGAGTAGCAAGTTATTCCTAGGCCTAACAAAAAAAATTTAAGAGAATAGTTATTATAAAAAAGAGAGAGAAAATGGCACACCAGAATACAGTAATTTATCCAGAGATCTTATGTCTTTGCACCTCATTGTTTCTTCACTCCTCTCCTGTTTGCATAGGTGAAATGCATCAGCACTTCATTTGACAAGTTGTTTTTCTTCCCTTCCTCCTGAAGGGGAGGGAACTCCCTGAAACCCTGGGACTTTTTTGTTTCAGCGCTACCTGGACGAGGCAGACAGGGACAAGGAGCGCTACATGCGGGAGCTGGAGCAGTACCAGAAGACTGAAGCCTACAAAGTCTTCAGCAGGAAAGCACAGGACAGACAAAAAGGCAAATCACACAGACAAGGTATTGAAAGGGACAAAAGTATGTGCCTGGCTAGAACAATAGAAGATTCCCTGCCAGCCATGCAGCCTGACACTCCTTAAAAGCCTTGGATTTAAAGGCTGGATAAAAAGTGAATATGTTCTTTCTGTGGCATTTACCTCAGCTGTGTGTAAAGGGAATTAGACTTAGGTGAATTTAACTGTGTCTAGATTGTGTTGGAGGATATGCTTTAAGAGCATCAAAGTTAAGCACAGCTTCTCTGTGGCTTTGTAGGAGAGCTGCACAAGTCTGTCTAGAATTGTTGTGTAATTAGGGTTGTGTAACTGCCTTAATTCTTTGCTTCTTGTTTTCTTAAATTTTGTTTATTTTGAGAGACTTCTTTCTTGTTTTCTTTTTCAGATGGAGCAAGACAGCCAGCTCATGATCATGAGGTAAACCTCTTAATTCTACATGTACATCAGTGGGTAGACTTTCAGGTGAAAAAAAACTTAAAGTGAAGTCAAAACCCAGTTTATCAGAAATTGAGTGTGAATTCTTCCTTACTAATGCAGGTTAGCAAGGAAGGAACTTGTCCTGATGCAGGTTTTGAAAAGTTAGAAATGACTGAGTATTCTTACACTCATTGGTATGACAAAACTCAATTTGATGAGTCTTGGACAGGTACAAATGATGGAATGGAGCATAGTATGCACTGAAAACATTGGTCTGTTTTGTAATGCAATGTTAAGAACTTAAAAATTGTGTGAGACCTCCATAAGCCTGCCAAGTCAGCACCTTTAGGTGGCTGTTTTCAGGTACTAATTTTTTGCAGTAACACAAATGCTTGTGGCTTCCTTGAGAAGAAAATGGGTAAAGCAACCAAATAAATGGAAAATCTCTGGCTTAAACCCTCTCCTGCCCTCCCTTGCCCTCTGTATATAATGTCAGAGTGATAATGTCTGGTGCTCATCAACTACAGCACAGGCATCTTACCACAAATCTCGTGTGTCCTGGCTGACTGTGATTCCTCTCTCCTTGAAACACTGCAGCTTTCTCCAGTTGTATCACCTAGGGCCACAGTGCTTCTGTAATGGTTACCAATAAATTGCAAACAAAGAGCAGGGGAAAAAATCTTGATTATACACGGCCTCTTCACTTGTAAGCAATAGGGCTTTCTGAAAGATCTGTTTTTCTTTGTGAGGCTTTTTGCCTTGGGAAAGCAATCCAGTTTGCTTCTAATGTGTTCATTACAATAGTGACAAGGCTGAGCACTGCTGAGAGGCAGCTACTGGTCTTGAAGGAAAGTACCTTTCACTTTCAGGACAATGTTTTGGTAGCATGTTTTTTATATGCCTTTTATTAACTCCTAAAGGAAGTGCTTGCAGTGAGATTATCCTTTGGAAGTACATGGTCCCCAAGTTTTCTGATTCTACAGTCACTGAATCCAAGTTTGTCTCTAATTGTACAAAAACTGAAGGCCTCAAGTTCTAGGTTGGCTGTGACTGTTATGTATTGTTTAAGTTATACAGGTGGCAGACTACAAATTTGGAGTCTTCCCTCTTACCCTTCTGATTCAAGCTATCATTGCTGATGTTTCACATCATAAATGCAGTAAAAAATGAATTCTCCTCACCCTGCAGGACATTTAAGCTTCATCAGATACAGCTGAACATCAACCTGTCAGTCAGACATCCTACTCTGAACTGTGCCTTTGACTACTTGGTCTTTTTCACCTTTATATTTATAAAATCCCACATGCTTATCACCTGATGTGCTTTTGCATCTTTTGTGCAAGGAAGTCAAGTATTATAATCCTGTATAGGAGTGGAATAAGCAGAAAGCTTAGATTGCTTTTAGAAGTATCTGCTCATGTTGTTACTGGAAGTGAGGCTAAAGCTCTTTGTCATCTTGCTGCTTTCTCCTGTCCACACTGACTTTTGTTGCTGTGTTTGTGATTAGCAGGTACAAGCTGATGAAATTATTTCTTGAGAGAATATAAGAAAATAAGATCAAAAAAGCTTTTTTCTTTCCCTTCCTCAACTTAAGTGTTTATTGATGTGGTTTCTGTGAGTCGGTGTTGAAGATATTTTCAACATTGTACGTAGAGTTGACCTCTAAAGAGTTTCATGATGGACAATTCAAATACTGATTATAATAAAAAATAACTAAAGGATGAGAGAGAACTTATAATAGATATTGCCTTGGAAAACATGCACACACTGTCCCTGAGCTCATTATATGCATGAAATGGAACATTTTTCTTCCTTCAAATTCTAGTTTCATAAATATCACATATAGCAATATACAGTGGAACTATTGTCATCAGCAGTGACTAAACCCCTGGATAATTGTTCTCCACTGTTCTGTTATTGTTTATTTCCTCAAGCTGCTTGATTCCAAGTGGGTCTGGCATCATGCACTCAGTTACACTTGTTACTGGAAAGCTTTCAAAGGTTTGTGCACACAGACTGAGGAGAGCAGGGGCTGCCTCGTGGTACCTACTCTGAAAACACTTAATGGAGTAGTACATTTATTATATCTGTTCCTTCCACTGTTTGCAGCCTGACCATGGCAGCAAAGGTGAGCTTAAACCCCCCAAAATCTCAGCTGTCTCATTACCATACTTCACCAAGTCTCTAAGAACTTCATTGCAGAATCTTGAGAGTTCACCTCAGTTTTAATAACCAGATGAGATTGTTGACTCTTGAAGCATCTCAGTCTTATTTAAGGTAAATGATAGAAAGAATTCTGATTCTCTTTTGGTTTGAGGGATGACTAAATGATACGTGAACAGACTGGGTCCTTTCCAGTAGGAGGTAATCAAAGCCTTTTAAATGAGGATTTTAATCTTCAGTGAACCTCAGAGTGGCTTAAGTACTTTGGGGTTCTCAAGAGGATCTTTTATGTGCTGGGTAATGTATTTTGTAATGGGAGAGTGCTGATGGTTTTAATGATCACTCTTCTGCTTAGTAGAATTTCTTGCCTTTTGGAAGCTGGGCAGTTACATCTAAAGCCTTAATATTTTTAGTTTTTATCTGAAGAACCTTTGCAACCTAGGGCTGCAAAGAAAATATCTTTTCCTGGCAGTGCTGTCTCCTCCACCATCTATTCTGTAGGAGCCAGTGATGATTCAAGCCAGTGGCTCTTTGCACACAGGTAGTAACAGTGAGCACAAATTAGAATGTTTAAAATGGATATTTTATAAGTGTTCTAACCAAGCTTCATAACTGCCAACATTTCTTAGTGCACATTAGTGTTGAGATCCTGGATTCTGGGGTGAAATTAATTCTTAGCCATCTAGGCAGTGTTCAGACAAAACAAATGCATTATTCACACTTCTGTGTATGTCTTCTCTTTCTAAATATACTCTTGAGACATTTGCCCTGTAGCAGCACGTACAAAAACTTCAGTGAAAAGCAGGTGTGATCATAAATCCTAAATAAATCCTACTGTGCATCACAGAGCTGGGAAGAGTTGCCCTTCTCTCCAGTCTTCCCTGTTTCTCACGTGTCTCCAGCTGATTGAGGCCAAGTGAGGTTTGAATTCTCACTCAGTAAATACAGAGCTCCTCAGCTGTAATTGTGCCACACAATAAAAGCTAGCTTATCTTTAAAGGCAATCAATGGGCAGTCTGTCTCCTTAGGGAAAAACAGAGTAGCTGCAGTTCCATCTAGTCCTGTCTGTCCTGGTTGGCTGTCAGCTGGCATTCAGGCAGCCCTCTGTGGCAGACAGCACTGTGGTGATCTGAGCTCAGGGGCCACAATTCCCTTATCAGCTGTCAGACATCGGGGTTGTCTGCTGGAGGACACCAGTCACGTGTAACACTGCAATTCTGGATGAGGAGTTTGTGATTCATTATCAGCCGTGGTGTTTGAGAGTTGTGAAAAGCTTTTGTTCTCCACACTCTTTCCTGCTGAACTTTATTTCTGTGCTAAGTTACAGGTTGATCATAGTTGCTGCAGTTTATCAAACCAAATTTACGTTGGCTTTGTCCATAATGATTCAGGTGCTAAAACAAGCATTAATTCCTGTTGATTTAGAAGTGGTGACTGAAGTATGTTATAGTAGGGGGTTTTTGCCTTGAGTCAAATCACATTATGTACAGTTTTTTTTACTAAGTTGTAGAGCATTTCCTGATTTACAAGTATTTTTTGTTTTTTCTCTTCAGTGTTGAAAGGCCAAGAGCCATGAAACCTATGGTGCATTTTACTCACTCTGTCTCCTGTTTGTTGATATTCCTGTAAAGACTATTTCAGAATGTCAGTTAGTTGATGGTGGAAAATATGAATGCATTCAGATAGTTTAAAAATTAATAACAATAATAATAATTTAAAATAATAATGAATAATTCTCATGTATAATGCCACTAGGATGAAAAAGTCTATTTTAGTATGTTGTATGTCCTTTCTTAATGATGGTTTGATTAAACCTATATCTGAAAATCTAAGACACTTCCTTTGGCCTTCCAGGAGCTGGAAGTGTCTTTAATCCATACAGCTTTTAGCTGCCTCAGGTTTTGGTCTCCTTGGCCTTTTATTCTCATGATCAAAACAGTTAAATTAATTCCTGAAAACAAACTGTTTAGCTACATTATTACTTGTTCTATTGTAGAAAGAAGCAGATACAAAGGAGAGATCTGTCTTTGATATCCCAATCTTCACAGAAGAGTTCCTGAATCATAGTAAAGGTAATTTTAACTTTTCTAGGATACTTTCCTCCTTGCTTTTCCACAATTCTGGGCAAATGCTGTCCAGCTGAAGAGTCCTTGCACTCCTCCCATCTCAGCTCACATAAAGACTTGGGTATAGTTTCTGCTATTACCTTACCTCTGTATATGCGCAATGGCTGAAAAGCAGTTTTTCCTGGCATTGTCTTCCCAAATTAGCCTTTTTTGAGAATGTTTCTGATGTTTATTCCAGCCAGTTCAAGGTTTGTCTACTGTCCTATAGGACTAAGAAATATCTGAAATGTATCCTGATAGTGATTCAGGCCGGTTAGCAGTGTTTTATTTCCCCCCATATGGGGAAGATTACACTGATATGTTTTCTGTTACTCTGTTTAGTTTTCATATCTGTGTGTCTCAAGAGTTGAGTATTTTTTGCCAGATTTCTTGAAGACTTTCTTCACTGAACAGAATTTAGATTCAGATACTTTCTATGGTCAACAGAAGATTATTTTTGTAACTGGTGTCTTGATTGCAGGATTCTTAGCACTGCCACTAAACTTTGTCATGCTGGTTGCATTTGAAATCAGCCTTGCAGTCTTCCTCCCTGATCAGTTCCCCCATTCATTTCCATTCTGATGCTTTGAATGTTTTCCTAGTTGTATTTCTCTCTAGGAATGATCTCTGTAAAGTGCCGCTGTAGGTGCTGTTGTCACTCCATGATGTGATGTGTGGAGAGCCTGGTTTAAGCATGGCTTGAGGAAAGAGGCCATGAAGGTATTCAGCTGAGGGAAATATAGAAGCCTGCTGTGAAGCAGCCTTTCCCAGGCTTGATCCTGTAAATAATTAGGTTCTCAGCCACCTTTTATATAAAACAACAAGATTCTCAGACCGTTCTGTCCTTGGCTGCTACTGGGAACAGACAGCCAGTCTGGGAATAGATATGAAGGTTTTGAGAACCTTTAATATCATGGTGGGAACACTGATCTTGGTTTCAGTAAACTAACTTCAGGTATTGTAAACAAAAGGAGGAGCTGAAGTTTTCTCTACAGCCTGTCAGGAGCTCAGATTTTGCAATATGCATGAACTTAATTAACACGGTTATAAAAAGTGACTGATTGAGTGAATAAACGGAGTCAGATGCTACAGCAACAAAGGTGGTCGCTCCCTCACTTCAACAGTGATGCTCTTTATCTATAAACCACAACAGCACCATTTGTAATTATCAGCTGAGCACTCCAGAACATTCTGTCTCATTGCCTGCTGGTGCTAGAGATGTTTGTAGCAGTTTCTGACTCTCTGGGCTGGGTTGGTGTTGGCAGCCCGTGAGGCGGAGCTGCGGCAGCTGCGCAAATCCAACATGGAGTTTGAGGAGAGGAACGCGGCGCTGCAGAAGCACGTGGAGAGCATGCGCACGGCCGTGGAGAAGCTGGAGGTGGACGTGATCCAGGAGCGGAGCCGCAACACGGTGCTGCAGCAGCACCTGGAGAGCCTGAGGCAGGCCCTCACCAGCAGCTTCGCTGCAGTCCCGCTGCCAGGTGGGCCTGGGAGATCAAACTGCTCGTGTTTATATTGTGCTGTGGGCTGAGAACGTGTGGGCTGCTGTCACAGACATATTTTATGAAAAATCCTTTTGTTAGGATTTTTTCTCCTGAGAAGCTGAGAACATATTACACAAACAAAGGCCTAACCCCCTGAACATCCATTGACCGAATCTCCTCCCCCCTGCTAGTCCTTTCATGCTGACTCCTCTCCTTCAGAATCATAGTGAACCAAAATCACCTAGAACAAGAACCCATCGCCCGCAAATGAGTCTTTGCCACAAGAGTAATCCTAGCTCAACTATTCATCCTTCTATCTAGCCTTCTCAGCCTCAGAATTAGTGCTCCTCTACATTGCATTCGAAGCCACCCTAATCCCCATCACACAATGAGGGAGCCAGCCAGAACAAAATGTAAACAATAATTATCTGCTGCTGTGGAATGCAACAGTTGCATCTTTGATTGGTCTCATGTGGTTGTTTTTGATTAATGGCCAATCACAGTCCAGCTGTCTCAGACTCTCTGGTCAGTCACAAGATTTTATTATCATTCCTTTCTATTCCATGCTAGCCTTCTGATTGATCCTTTCTTCTATTCTTTTAGTAAAGCTTCAATATAAAATTTTCTTTTAATATAATATATATCATAAAATAATAAATCAGCCTTCTGAAACATGGAGTCAAGATTCTCGTCTCTTCCCTTGTCCTGAGACCCCTGTGAACACCACCACAGGCTGCTCTTGTACTTCTGTGCTCTTGGCTGTTTCTGAGCTTTTGTTGCATGGGGTAATGAAATACTAAAATGCATGCAGGGAGAAGTGTAGAATCAGTGCTTTATTTCAACATGACATTTATTTTCTTATTGCTCCGACTCTTCCTAATAAAGTGAGACACATATTCAGTCCTGGCTCTCCTTCACTTGTTTTATGAAAATGTTACTGAATAGAATAGACAGGACGTGCAAGTTCCTTGATTAAAATAAAGGCTGTGTCTGTATTGTCAGCTGCCAGGGAACCTGCTTAGGTTCTATGAATGCCCAGCTGAAAGAGTTTGTTATAATCAACTATGAGACCCAAATAAAAGAGAGCCATGCTTCATTAGTCCTGATATCCTTGGAACTACTCACTTTGTGGAGTTAGGAGGACATTGTTTAGCAGAATCTGTCACAAGAGCAGTTTGTGTGTTGGCACAAATTACCCTTAGCGTAGTGTTAATGTTTTTGTATTGCTGTGGTGACCAAAGCACCTTGTGGCTCACTCCACTGTGCTCACCGTAGGCAGCGGGGAAACCCCCACGATGGAAACGATCGATTCCTACATGAACAGACTGCACAGCATCATCCTGGCCAACCCCCAGGAGAACGAGAACCTCATCGCCACCGTGCGCGACGTGGTCAACAGGCTGGAGCGTTAGTGACGGGGTGAGTGCTCCCTCCCAGGCTGCTCCTGCTGCCTGCTCCCTGCCCTTGGCACCTGCTCTGCTGCTGATGCCTCTGCTGATCACCAGATTGTACAATCAAAAAGGTTTCTTCCTCAAAGCTGCAGGAGCAGCTTGTCTTAATGAAAGTCAAATTGGGTTGAAAGGATTCCACGGCATTAAAGGGCTCTGAAATTCCCTTTAGCTCCAAGATCTTTATGTATTTGTATAAGGTGAGTAAGAGTTCTGACAGAATGGTAACAGGGTGACTAATTTAGAAGAAGATTCCTTTCTTGAGTGAAGTAAATCTGAAGATTTTAGCAGTAATTGTAGAAACTGATGGCCATGGGGAAATTCTGTTTGTCTCAAGAGGTTACAGGTGAACTCAATTCTGTTATAAATTGAAAATGCTCTACCTCTGCTCAGTGGCACCTGTAGTCAAGCAGCTGTAATGAGGAAGGCTTAGATGCAAATGGAACACTGAGGTATGGTTTAAACTGTACATAGTATTTGCTGAGACTAATGTTTATGTGGCATGTGCGTAGATTATTATTGAGCTCATGATTCTGTATTTTTGCTGCTGTTTAACAGCTTGGAAAACTGTAATAGAGAGCAGAGTAGAAAAACAAATTAACAAAGAAGTAAATACCAGTCTTTCTGCATTACTGTGCTGCTTTGCATTTCCCACACCTCTCACTCCCCCACTTGCCCATGATGCACAGCATTAGGCAGCCATGAGGAGTTTGCCTATTTCTATTTTAACAAAGTGCATACCTTCATTCTTCAGGCATTTATTATGTAGAGATCTACTGTACATGTCTTGAATAGTGTTTAGAAATGCAAATAAAGCTGCCTTGTGCCATCTGCAAATATGAAGACAGGGCTTTTCATCCTTTCTGGTTCTGACCTTTTGTGGTGCTGTGTAGAACAGTTAATTACACATTTCCCATTATAGTGTGGCTTTAGCTGGGAGATCATTGTCCTTCAGGAGGGTAGCCAGATGGAACGGACTGTAGTTCTAAGAGATGACTGAGCTCCCAGCAGAATAAAGAAGTGCCTTTACTGCTGCTGTTTGTGAAGGGAACAGCTTGTCGATCCAGGTCTGGGATTTTTCAGCAGCTCATCAACCTCCTCCTTTTTGTATACTGTTTTCAGTTAGTTCTCAGGCTCAGAGGTAGAATTGGGAGGGTTTACAGAATGGCTAACAGGGAGAGCAGTTTCTCATCCATCAGTTATTAGAAGGGTGTGCCAGGCCCACAAATGGATATTTGTCCTTTAAGCACCTTGCTAGAGAAATCATATCACAAAGCTACTAAAATCTAGACTTTCATTCTCTTGCCAGATGGCTTCATCTTTCCTAAAGGATGGACAATTTCTGTCTTCCTAAACATATAATTTTCTTGGATAGGCTAGATTTGGCTGTAATTGATTGAGAAAAAGTAATTCTTGCTTTAAAATTCTTCCTTCTAACCTCTACTTGAAAACTAGTACTTCTTTCCTTTCTTTTCCTACCAATGCCTTCTCTCTTTTCAGCAGCAAAACAGTGTGAGGCAGTCAAAAATGGAATTAATAATCTCATAGTTTCACTGGATAATGGCATGCTTGTGATGGAATATAATCAAATAATTAATGGGACTGTTAATGACACTGACTTTCACTTGGCACTGATTGTATTTTGAAACTAAATTTTGGAAGGAAGAAGGTTGGATTTTGTTGGATGCAAATCTAGAATATGATAGAGATTCCCTGGAAAACAAGGAAGCTTTGGATAAAAGGTTCATCTGGCACATGATGAACTGTATCAACAAACTGTCACCATCAGTGTCCCTTTGTTAATGTGCACATGTGTATATTAATGCTGGATGTAATCTCTGTCCAAGTGGTCTGTTTGAGGCTGGGACACATCACAAATCAATACCACAGAAAACTGTGCCATAATGCTCCTGAAAACAACTCTTTCACAGATCTGAGGTGGGTTTTGGTGGCTTTGTACATTGTGTTTTGGGATATTTGATTATGCTGGTCAATATTTTGGTTTTTCTGTACTGCATGGTAAAAACTTCCTTGTGCAAACAGTATATGGGGAGAAGAGGAAGGGTTTTGTTATTTAGCACTGGATGGAAACAGCAACTCAGTTTGGTTGTGTCTCTAGAGGCTGCTTTACTATCCTGAGTGTTGTGTTTTCAGCTCAAACACCCAAACCCCTGTCATGGTGCCTGTTTGGTCCTGGCAGATTGTAGAATTCTAACCCATATTTTTCTGTTTCGTCTGCAGGTCTCGTGACCCGGGGAAGCTTTACAAAATTTTTGGCCAGTGTGGAATAAGAAGCCATGGGGGAAAGCCTGGGGTGGGAGGCAGGATGGCAGGGTTGTGCTGGGCCCTGCCTGTGTCATTTGTCAGGGAGACAAACAGATCAATGCATTAAGAGATGTTAAGAAGCCACGGACACTGCCCACTAAGCATTTGGAACTGTCCTCTGTGTGACCATTTAAGAGCATGCAACTTCTGTGCAATCTACATTTTTTTATGGATTTTGCTGGGTGTGAGGGTGCCTGCATTCTGTGGACTGGCTGGCTGTGGAGATGAAATCTCAGCTTGTGAAATGGAGTCAGCGTATATGTTGTAGTAATAACTTTGATGTGTTATATTGCCTAATGTCTTCTAGTGTCTTTTATTTTGTTTTCATGTTTATCCTGTGGGGTTACCTTCCTTCACTTCAGTTCTCTTCTTTTGATCTTGTTCCCTGATTCTTGCAGTACTGGATAGCAGTGCTTGTGTTCTCTGCTGTAACAGGGAGTTTTCCTTGGTGCACAGTCTTGTTCTCCTGCTATGTTTATAGGAGCTTTTCTTAAGCAAAATCCTGGGGGTTTTTTTGTGTTAGCCTGCAATTCCTACAATGTGACTTTGCCCCTGCTAGAGACTGGCTGTGGTTGATGCTTTGTGACTTGATTCTACTATGAGACAGACTTCTTCTCTTCCCTCTCTTCAAGCAGCTCTCTTGCACATTGCATCCTGCTCTTCTGTGGAGGTCTCTTGAAAATGTTTGCTGGAGCATTTTACTATCACAAAGATCAGTGCAAATCAAGATAGAAAGTGAAACATTAGTTCTTCTCAGCAGGGAAAATGGGATTCTTCAGTTTGGACTAAACCCACAAAGCTTGCCCTTCATCTGATACATTGTTCAGTCTAATTTAATGTTGTTGCTTTGTTTTTGAGAGAATGATCTCATGGGGAAAGCAGTTTTCTATAAAAAGAGAAATGGGCACAGGGATTGCATTTTTTCCCTCCCTGCCCTCCTGAAATTGCTGTGCTGGGAATCAATGTGTCTGGAAGCAGCACATATATTTTTGCATGAATTATTAGAGCAGAGAAGGTTATTAGCAACTAGGTCCACACAGCCCACAGAACTCAGCATTGCAGCTTGTTTCTGCTCTCACCTTTTGTATAGTCCAGTACTGCCCATGGAGCCCATGGCATTCAGCATTTTGTGTTCCAGCTGACCTAAATGGCCTTTCACTTGCATTGAATAGAGCTCTGCACGTTTGAGTCTGATCTTGCAGAGCTACACCACACCTCCTGGCAGAGCTGGGGCACCCACTGCCTGCACTGGCTTATGCAAAACTTCCCTGCCCTTTGGGTCCTGTCAAATTGTTGGTTCTGACTTTGGCTCAGCACTTGTTGGACATCTCTGGGCTTTATGGGGGTGGTTGAAATGCTCTTGCTCCCACATGACAATCTCTTTGCTCCAGCTCATGACATGTGTTAAGATTCCCTGTTGTGGAGGTTGCTTGTGTTGCTGTCAGCATCACTTTCATGTACCTGGACACGAATATTTTGAAGATTAAAAACCATTTTCTTCTTTTCCTGCGCTGCAACATGGACGTTGTGCTGGCCTGGAGCCATCTTCAGGTCAGCACCTTTATGCCAGGTCTCAGCTTACTCCTGGGGTTATTGCTGTAGCCAAGAAGCAAGGATTTCCATGTAAATCAAGTCTTCCTTCAGGGAGGAAACTCCTTTCTCTTGTTGTCTGTTTTGCTTTCAAGACTTCACAAAAAGGAACCTCAGTTTGCTGCATTGACTTCCACTCTCCTTAGCATGGATGAGACCAGCTGTTGCTGCCATGAACTTTTTTAGTGTGTTCTGTAAAGAATGTTGTAAATCCTAGAGGTTGTTAATGCCTCCAGTAGAAGCACCTACACCTTCATCTCATGTATGTATCTTGGTTTTTTAGAACTGGTGATGTTTGACTCTCTGTTGAAGTGGCCAAAATGCGCTGCATAGCCAAAAACTGATTTACAAAATCCTGTAGTTCTGTCTGTGGCATCCTACCTAATACCTGGAGTTGTATCCCATAATGACTCCAGAAATTCCATGTAATGTAGGATGCACTTCCAGGCTGTAACATATCCAATCCATCAGTAGGGTCAGATGGCTTCAGGCTGCCTGCTTACAGAAATCTGCTCATGGATACTGCTCATCCATCTCTGCTGAGAAGCATGCCAGTGTTGTGGGATAGGAAATTCAAGGTGATATTATTAGCTGGGGGCTGACAAATCTCTTGCCTTTTCCCACAAGGAAGGAGGTGGGGTGGATTATCCATCTTGAAGCAGCTGGGAGAAGGCTGAGTTCTTGCTCACTGATGATGTGACAGATGATGTTTTGTCTCATTAAGAAGCTTCTTATTTATGTTTATTAACCCTATAAAAATGGATTTTGTCTTTCCAGTGTTTTCGGAGTGTCACTTCAGTTTACAGTTTTCAGTGTTGACTGATTAAAAAAAAATGAAGTGGGTGTCAAGGAGAAGAGAGGAATTAAAATGATTTTGTCACTTGCAGAAATGTTAAGAGAAATATATGAAAGCAGAATCCATTTGCTGGATTAATGTGTTTGGAATTGTTTAAATGCCAAGTTTTCTGTACAATGTTTTTGTAATTAAACTTTGGAGCTCCTTGGTTTCTAAGAAGTTGATGTGCTTGTTTGACACTGCTTCATTAAAATTGTTCAACGCTGAATCCATTCTGATTCAATTTTAACTGCATTTTCATGAAAGAACTGTTACTACATTGACCTCTTGTCAGAGATTTTGGCAATTCCACCTTAACCTTTGAACAGAAATGTGCCTCTTCCACCTCTCCATCCTAAGTGCCTTCCTCTGGAAAAGCTGAAGGAATTTAGGTAATTACTTACAGTGGTGAAAGCATCAGAGGTTTTGGTTATAGCTGATGGTTGCCAGGGTCTTTCCCCAACTTGACTAACTTTAAAAATGTCATATCTCTCATTCATCCCTATTTTACATCTTTGTCTTCCTTTATCCTCCCTAATTTCCCACCATCATAGTGATTTTCTTTAAGAACCTTCTGTATCATAACTATTGATAACTATTCATAACTCCCTGCTTGATTTTCTTTTCCCCTACTAGATTTTTATCCTCTCTTTACCCACCTGCTGGCTGAGAATGAAGCAAGCTGTAGCCTCATGACATGTGTACTTGTTGTGGGTGTTCTCTGGAGGAGTTTGGATGACTTCTGTCTCTGCTGATGCTCTTTTGAGGTCACAGTGCTGTGAGCAGCCATGTCTCTATGCTACTTTTGTGGTCACATCTCATTATTTTGGTTGGCAGATTAATGCCTGCTCTGTCTATACCAACAGGCTTGGTACTGTCCTCTTCCTGGGACAGACTATCTTGAGATTTAGAATGCTTTGGAGATTTTTTTAAACCACTAATTGTGTAATGGTAAAGATACTAAAAGTAGAAAGGACGTAGGGAAAAGCTGCCCAGGAGAATCAGCTGCCATGTGCCACTGGCTGGTTTGGAGCTGGAGACAGGAACAGCAAGACAGGTGCACACCCAGAGGAAAGAGTAAGAGCAGAACAGCAGTGAGTTCATAACGAGAGAAAAACCTCATTCCTCTGTAACCTGTGCTCCTCTTTGTGGCACCAGGAGCAGATGGTGATAAATCATGCTCAATTTGAGCAATGTGGTGTAATACTTCCTCTGTTTGTTCCTGTTTGTTCCCCCTGTTTACTCTGCAGCTGGGCAATTGGACTGATGATTAATTATCATCCAAGGGAAGTGGGGGGATCTGAGGCCTTTGGGCTCTTTAGAGGAAGAGATCACTTCCTCTCTGCTCAGGCAGCTTCCTGTTGGTAATGTGGAATGTGGATTCATTTGGAATCTCAAATTGGGTCTTTTTAACTTTCTGCTTCATTTCAGTTGAATCCTTCAGAGTCAGGAATACACTGATGCCTCTCCTTTACTTTTACCATACCATCTTTCTGCTTGGGATCCATCAAGAGTTTTGCTGCTGCTTTCTCCTTCATTGCTGATAGTACTGAAGTTTTTAAAACGTTAATATATTAATGATTTGCTATCTTAATTGCAAAATCTCTGGATTTTGTGTGAACTGTACCATTTTGTGTGTGGTGAAGTATCCACATCCATTATGTAATACAAGGCATAGCATTTATACTTAACTAATTTATGGGTTTCATTAATTAGCCTGTAATTCTTATTCTGTGGAGGTTTGGGTGTTTTTGCTATTTACTGTGCAAGCACTAATGGTTTGTGTGTCTGAAGATGTAAAAATGCAAGTTATTCTAAGATTTAAGGTAATTGTAAGGGTGTCTGCTGTCTCTTCCTGTTGATGAAATGGCTCTTCTCCTAAAGTTGTTAAATATTCTGTTTACTGAATGGTCATGCATGCTCTGGAAGGCAAAAGGCATTCTCACTTTTCCCTAGAAATATGTCTGTGCATTGAAGTCCATGTGATCTTTTTGTTTATAAATTTGGACTGTAAAACTTTAATGAAAAAGAGTTCTACCTGTCCAAATCCTGGGCTGCTAGATACCATCTGTTTTCCTTGAATTGAGTGGAACAATGTTACTCCCACTGAATACCTGACTTGCTGGAAATGAGAGAGAGAGTTCTAGTTTTTGTTTTGAAGCAATAGCCCTGTGGGATTTCTCTTTCTATCTCATATCAGCAGTTCTAGTTTTATTAAATCTATTCTAGTGTTAATCAAGAGAGAATTCCCTCATCTAATTTATTTGAAATACTGCTTAAGCCCAAGACACTTGCGAAGAAATCCCCAGCTGAAATTCAAGGCCTACAAACACTGTTCTGAGCCCTCCCCCTTCAAAGTGGGTGTTAACAACTGTATCAGTATTTGGATTCTTCTCAGAGGAAGTTCCTTTTTCTCAGTAACACTTCAAATTCCTGCCTATGTTGGGTTTGTGTCGTGAATATTGAAGGAAGAGAAGTAAAGTGTTTGGACTGGGGGCAGATTAGCAGGAAATTTATCAAAAGTGCAGGCCAGCAGGGTGGCTGAGTCCAGGAGAGTGAAAAGCTCTGGAAAATTAATCTAACACCTTTCCCAGAAAGGACTGCAGTGCGTTTAGGATGAATGTTGTACATGCAGCAAAACACAGGCTGCATTCCTTGTGTTTAACAGCTGGCTATGGAGAGCGTTAACATGGTCATCCAATGATTTCAGTTCTCTGAAATTGCTTTTACCAAGCAAAGCATCTGCTCCTGTACCAGTAATTCTGTGCAGTGGCTTTTAGGCATATGTATGAACTTGATGTGCAGGAGGAAGGGGTTAAATTTTCTTTTGCTTACTGGCATTAATGATGAGTGGCTCACACATATGTAAATGCACAGAGACAAATTCTGTTTACAGCCTTTTTTTTTTCCTTTTGTGATGAAGGTGGCAAGAATTGCCTTCTATCTTCACCCTGTTAAAAAATCTGTTAAGGGAAGTGGTAGGATAAGGACTGAAGAAGAGGATACAAGAACAGAATTTGCCTTTATTCTTGAGGTTAATGTTCACTTACTGCCAGTACAGAAATGGTTGAATTTTCAGCCTCAGTAAATTTGAATTCAGACCTGCAAATTCCATACATTCTTGAAGTGCTTTTGAGGAGGAAGAGTAGCAAATATAAAATGAAATTCCAGCTGCATCGTCGTTTCAGGACTTCACAGTTATGTGGTAAATATGCATTTCCAGATCTCTGAAATCTCTATCCACTTAACCAGTTTCCTCCTGGGGGGAGCAGTGCCCTCTGATGATCCATCTTGGTATCTCTGAATGAGAGTGAGAATGAGAGTGAGAATGAGAAAGCCTGGCAGTGAAGGCCAGAGCTTTTGAATGTGAAAATTTAAGTCAGTTCTCTGGTTTTGTTCTAGGCATATGGCAGTTTCTCAGGGTTTTGGTATCTGGTTTTTTGGTTTTTTTTTTAACAGATTCATATCTTTGTTTCATGCAGATAAATTATTCTTTTCCTACCACTCTTTGAGAGCTTGTCAGGGTGAAAGTGGTTCAGCTTTCCTGTGTTACAAGGACAGCAGCATAGAAAACATGAGCTGAGTTAGCTTGTCTTTGAGGTCATCATTCTGACTGTGATAAAGATTTCTGGTTGGCTGAAGCTCTGTGTCTTGGCAAAATCAGCCTGCCTGACTTGGAGCTCGCAGGAGCTATGAATACATAAATCCATGGAATGGAAGCTTTGCAGCTGTTGGTATTTACACAGTACCATGTCTTTGCAGAGCTGGTTTTGGTTCTGGAAGCCTGCAGCAGCTTCACACTTCATCAGCCCCACCAGCTCTCAGGTGTACAGCAAGGTGGCAGCTGCTTCTCTATGGCCTTACTCCAGCCAGGAGCACCCCTGTCCAACCCTGAGCTTCACTAGTGCATCAAAATACTAAAAATCCACACAGCTTTTGGTTGTTGTAGAACGTTGTCTGTAGTTTGTGCACTGGCTGAGCTGCTGTAGAAGTCTGGCAAGCACTGGGGTTTTTGTGAAGTGAGCAAGAGGATCAGAGAGGAGAGGAAGGGAAGCAGGAGCTCCTTTCTGGAGGTACCCTGCTTGCCTTTTGGCTCCCAGTTTCATGAGACTGCACTCTGAATTGATGTGGGAGCACAGACTGAAGAGAATTATCTCCTTTTCAGCACCTAGGGCTGTCAGTAAATACATGACAATCAAAATATAACTCCTGGCTTCATGCTGTTGCCCTTATCTGTATGTTTTTCTGTATGTCTTGCCTTTCTTTCTCTCTCTTCCCCTCTTCCTTTGTGCTGAACTGTTTCAGCTTAAAACCAGCTAAAATTGACTTAGGTGGCTCCACCAAGAAAGATTTTTTTTATGAAGTCTTTTTTATGAATGTCACTGGAATGTCACTATCCAGTGGACTTAGGAGGGGCTCACAAGTACTGCAGTTGAAGTATTTAGAAAAGGCAAAATTATAGAAATAAGTATTTTAAATTGTCTTGTCTTTTGGGAAATGGGGGCAACAAATCAGCCCAGCAACAGTGCCCTTCTCTCTGGTACCAGTTTCCAAGCCAGATACTGACAAAACAAACTGAAGGGATAAAATCAAGGCTGCTTAATCTGGGGGAGGGGGATGAGGGGCAAGATCACATTACTGATAAAAGAAAATATGTAAAATAACAAATTCCAGGCTTTCTCCCTTGGGGTGTGCATTCAGCTGTAGAAAGAATGTTTATGGAAGAATACATTGTGCTGTTTAAGCATGCTTCAAAGAACAAATCTTTTCTTACCTTGTAGAAATTCATCTCAGCTTTTTCTTTTCTTTCTTTCTTTCAGCCCATAAGTCAGTAGAAGTGATGTATGTTACCCATGGGCCAGTTTGTACAGGGCTAGCTTAATCTGGGCACGTCCTTACCTTGGATTGGAAGTCTGTTCTATTTAATGGAGTGTTAACTCAGTTTATTCCCTGGGATTTCTGCAGTAATTTTATTGCCTGCAAAAGGAGCAATTTGAAGCCAGATGAAGTGAAGGTATGCTCTGTACCATACCTGCTGAGCTTGGCAATGATGCCTGGACACACTTACCTTATTCTGGGGTTTCTGTTTTCTTCATCATATCTCTTGCATGCGTTTTCCTGGTAGTTCTGCTTTGAGTTGGAGGGTTATCTCCCTTCTTTGAGGAAATAGATCCATAGGCACTGCATCTGGTCTGTTCCCAAGTCTGTGTCAAATGTTCTTGGCAGTACAGGCAAGCATAAGAGGAATGGATTCTGAAGTCAGATTTTACAAACGAGGCTGTTTGGTAGTTGAGTTCAGTGATACTGCAGCAGAATCTAAAGTGAATTACAGTGTAAGACATTTATAATGTTAAAGAAATGGGTTCTTATAATGCTGAAGCACTAACAGAACAAAGGGGAAAAATCAAAGACAAAGATAAAATGTCATCTTAAAGTGGGCAAACTGTGCAGGATGACAGACTTTATAAAGACTCTGTCAGCTGTGGCTGTTTGGTGAGGGAGGATGGTGTAGATCAGCATTGATGCCTCAGGACACAAAGCTCAATTGTTCAGTCCTCTTACACAGGTGGTCTTACAACTCCTATGTGGTAAAAGCACAGACAACAGTTTCATGAACATTAAAAAGCATTTGGATGTTAAATTACTGGGCAGTATGTGTTTAGTGTGAGTGAGAGACACAATGTCACCTGTGCCTGGTGATTTGGAGAACAGACTGCAGTAACTTCAGCAGACTCTTCTAAAGCACAACTTTTCCTGAACTAATATGAAATATCAGGTCTCAGTTCAGTTTGTTGTCATGTGGTTTTGACATACTTATCTAGTAGGAAACACTTCACAATCAGATCAACTGTTTTCTAAAGCCAAAGCTTTAGTGGAAAGTTTTTGGCCCCTATGAAATTAATGAAAATTTAATTATTGACATTGCTGGGGCCAGGATTTCATCTGCAGTCTTCAGCAGTTATATGTGTGGTTATGGATTATCAGTCCATATGGAAGCTGAAACTGTGTCTCCAGCTTTTCCTAGACTCATCCAGTGTCTGCAATCCTGCAGCTCCACAGAGGAATTTGTGTGGGGGCTCTTCCTAAGGAAAATCCAGGAGGAACTCCTGCAATGCATTAGCAGGCTGACAAAGCATATGTTTCTTCAGCTAAAATAGCACTGCTCTTTCACATATAATGGGGTCACTGTTTCTCTGCTGAGTTTCTCATGTTATTGATACTTACTAGCTGGGCTCTAATTTGATGATAAAATATCAGCACTTCAAAATCCTAGCAGTGGGAGGGCTTCACATCACCAAAATGTCAGTCCTGTCACTTAAAGAAACACTTCTGTTACTTTCTGTCACTGCTGCTACTTTTTCTTTTATGATAGAAAATTTCAGTTGGATTCCCAAGCCATTCTCCATTAGCAATTTCACTGAATCCAGTATTTCACTACCATGGGCAAATGCAATGAAAGTGCTTTCAGGGTGGGGTGGGAGAACTCAGCCTGGATCCAGAGGATCTGGGTTTGTTTTCCAGGCTCTCTCTGTGTGACAGATTCTATTTCTGCTTCATGGTCCAGTCAACAAATTAGTGAAAGATACTCAGTTCAGTGATGATGATGTTAGAAGAACTGATAGAGACAGAGTTTTTGGGCAGTGGGCTGTTTTTGGTCTGCTTCAGTTCTTCACTGTGCAAATGAAAAGAGTAAATATCATCCTTTTAGACAGAGCTGCCTGAAAAGGGAGCTGTGTCTTAGCCAGGAACTACCACTGAATAGCAATCTATAGGCTTTGTTCTGTTAATTCAGCTACTTCCAGTGATAGTTTTGGATACGATTAAAAGGATTTGGGGTTGGAAATAGTAATTTCTTGTTGGCTTTTTAATTATTATTTAAAGTAGACTTGTGCTGTCTTTTTTCTGCTTGAGCTGTACTGCCTGAAATAGTGCAACTCTTGCAGTTGAATCCTATTTTCATTATTCTTTCTCAAGCTCTGACCTTTAAGAATACAAGTGGAGCTGGTACCTATACAAGGAGGTGGCAAAGGTCTTGTGTAGCCTTCTGAAAACACTCCTGTTTTGTTTGCATGACAGAGTAGTCAGAAAATGTATCAGGAAAGAATAGTGGATAAGAGAAAATGAATGACATGACTGAGAGCAGCAGCCAGAAATAACCTCCTGCCTGGGCTTGTTCACCTCACCAGAAATTATCAGTATAATGGAAGTGGGATTTTACACCATCTTTAGCCATAAAGGTGTAGTCTGTGTGGACACACATTTATGTCAAAATTCTTAATTTTGGTGTGGATACATTAATAAAATTATCCAATATAAAAATCAGTGGCTATACAGTCTTACATATTTTAACTGTATCAGTTTAAAAGCTGTTTATTTAGCATACTAATGAGCCCTGTCTGGGTTTGATGTCTACAGACAAGACTGTGCATAGTAAATTATAACCATTGCAAAAAATTTGTTTCTCAGCATCCTAAATTCACCAATCTCCACAATCTATATTTTCTCTTCGTGTGCTACTTAATTTCTCCTGAACTTCAGTCCTGTTCCTCACTTGAGTCAGTGTGAAATGTGTTTCTACTGGGTTTTTTTAAGATTTAGAACAAATGACAGGCTGACCCACGGGGTTTGACTGGAGAGGGAAGAACACTGAGTGCTGCTCAGCTACAGAAATCTTGTTTTATTAGCCCAGTCTGACATTTGAAGAAGAGAACAGATCAGATTTGGGCTTCACTGGTGGATCTAGAGCTGGCTAGGTTGCTGCCCTGGAGTTCCTGTCAACTCCAGATCTCCCAAGAGACATAATTTGCTGAGCTGGTGTGATGAGAAGATTCAGAGGTAGTGTCAGTCTGGATGGTTCATTAGTTTAAATGTCTGGTGTTGGAAGGTATGTTCTCAAGCAAAGGCTTCTAAATATAAAATAGTCTTGTGAAGTTTTCATTTTATGCATATTCACTTGTTGAATTTACATTTTGTTTTTCATCTCTGAGCTCCTAGAACAGGGCCTTTCACAGAGGACAGCCTTCCCATCTGTCTGAATAAACTGACAGAAAGTTTTTGCAAAAACAATCCCTTGTTTAACATGTCCATGCCTTCCAGCTAGTTTCTTTCAGAACACTTTGAAGACACAGCCATTGTCACATGCAAGCCTGAATAACCTAAAACTTGAGGGAAAGTTTGATCTGTGCACCCTTGAATACATTGTAATTGATGGAGGTGCAGGTGGAACCAGAACACAGTTTTGCCTCAAGAGACTGAACAGTCCAGGCAGTGCTGTCAGTAAGTTTTGGTGAAGCTGGGAGAGAGCAGACACATCTGTCACACATCTGTGGGGATCTGGAGTGGCTGTCTGGGAGCTGCAGGGATCACTGGGATGGAGCCCTTCACCAGAGCTGCACCTGTGCTTCACCTGAGCCCATCATCTCTGGCTGTCACTCCTGTGCACTGCAGGCATGGGAACAGGCATGAAATACATCAATAAGGGGATGCATTCCTCATCCCCTCCAATGCTCTTGGGTGCTTGATTGCTTCTAGGCTGTGGCTTTTGTTGTTCTGTTCTCATTTACTTTCTTTTTTCAACTACATATCAAGTTCTTTCCTGATCCGGCTTCATATGGTGGCTAATGGAACAAAATTGATGCAATTGCTCCAAAACCAGGCTTTTAGCTGGTAGATTCTAATTAAAGCAACCCTTTTTTTATTTTTCACAGGGCAAAAAAAATTCTTCCAAGGGCCCACTTTCTTTGTATCAAATGAATATATGTGCAATAATTTCCCAGCCTGATGGAGACAGAAGTTGAAATATGCCTGGAGTAGTTATAGCCAACCATATGTAAGTGCTGACATTACCTGGAGCTTATTTCTCCCACAAGGTGGTATTTCTACCATGCTAATCTTGCTGCTTCCTGCTGTAGGCAGTATTAGGGAGAATGTGTCAGAAAATTTGTCTAAATGGCTTTTTCTCAGAAGATTCCCTTTTAGTTCATGTCCATGGCGGGGAAAAAAAGTATAGGTTTAGTTGAAAATTCATAGTTCTGTGGTTTGGCCAGCATGAGTTTTAGGGACAAGTCCTTATGCCCAGCTGCAGAAGCTTTTGAATTTACAAATTCTGCTTACAGGCTCTCCAGGGAGATGGTTTCTTTGTTCTTGCCTGCTTCTTCCATGTGCTTGGTTGCCTAAACAGATGGAGGTGAGGAGATTTTCTCTGCTTCCAGGAATAAAACCCCAAACTCCACACCTACAAGCATGATTAAAATTATCCACTTAAATTCCACGTGTGGGGTAGGTTCTCAGTGGCCAAAGCTGAGTGGAACTGTGGAAGGGAGGAGTTAAGCTGCCTTGATGTGAGATGGACTGCTCATTGTGCTGGTTGGATCTAATCTGGTGCTGGGGGAATTACCTTATCTCCAAACCTCATCTCCCTTCCAAATCCACCCTAATGTCAGACTGGGAAATCAGTGCTCAGGAGAACAAAGACACATCACAAATGCCCTTCCACTCCAAGTGCCAGGAGCAGGGGTTTTTTTTAATCTTCCTTCTGTATTAGTGAATCTGCTTAATAAGGCTTCCCAAGGTAAGTCATTGCCTGACCCCCAGCCATCCCCAGGAGGAAAGAGTGATGGAAGGAACCAATTGCAGCTCATCCACAGTAGCCTCAAGGCCTGATGAAAAGACATGGTGGGTAAGTGTGCAGGAGGCTCAGTACATGAGAATCTCTGATTTTTTTTTTCCCCTCTATAACTGCCTGTGTGCTTCAGAGCCACTTTTCATAATTCCCTTCCCTTACTGTCCTAAAGACCAAACAGCCTCTTACTCCCCATTTGGAGCATTTAGGCTCTCTATTCATGGAGAACCATTCCCTATCACTCCCCACCGAGCCTAAAAATCCTTCCTGGACAACACTTAAAAAAAAAAATCCTTTCTTTGTCTGTCCCATTCCTGCTGGCCCCCTGCACCTGAGCTGGCTGTATCTGGGGGGCTCAAAGCCTGCAAGTGATGCTGTTTGCCTCTGAGTCAGAGAGGCTTTTAAATCTGAGTGTAAAATGAGCCTCCTCCAGCAGTAAACAGCCCATCATACACCTCCTTTGAAGTTCCCATTTAAATAACCTCCAGGGCTTTCCTAATGCGGGAAGGCAGCAA
This sequence comes from Zonotrichia leucophrys gambelii, assembly GCF_028769735.1. Classification (NCBI taxonomy): domain Eukaryota; kingdom Metazoa; phylum Chordata; class Aves; order Passeriformes; family Passerellidae; genus Zonotrichia; species Zonotrichia leucophrys. Next base: position 4,121,392 of record NC_088180.1, on the reverse strand, counting down.
GAGGAAGCAATTCCCTCCTTCTTCCCTCTCCAAAGCAAGGAAAATGAATTCCCTGGCAGAGGGGGATGCTGGTTTTCAGGGTACTGCAGAGGGGATGAACAGCTCTTGTTTGCAGCTTAGTTAGTGAGTCAGCACATGCTCGTTCATGGGCACAATTTATTAACCCCTGAACACCACAGATGATGGTGTTATCACTGTAAAGTCGTTTTAATTTGTTATATAATTTATAAGGTAGCTGCTGCATCAGAGGGAAGCCTGTATCTGCTCGTGTGTCCAGGTCCTGGTGTGATGCTAGGATGGAGCAGGATCAGGGAAACAAAAAGGAGGGGTCCTGGCAGGACTATGGCAGCTGACCTGGTTGCAGATGGTTCTTTTGCTGATTTCCCACCCCTGTGGGTTATTCCTGGTGCTGCTGCCTCATTTAAAGGTGGCTGTGTGTTTGCAGGCCTCCAGCTCTTCATGTCAATTGATGCTTGGGTTTTTCCTGAAGGTGAGCAGACACATAGCAGGAGCACAAATGAGTTTGTGTGACATCTGACAGCACTGGAGGGATGTTCAGTGATGTGTTGGACAGGAGGGTGTCCTGTGCTAGATGGGATCCTGTGATGCTGGATATCAGCATTTTATATTCTTGAGATTATGTTGGGGCCTTCTCTATGGACTGGTGTCACATGGCTGCCAAATGTGAGAGTACAGTGAAATCTCCTGAGACCTTGGTAGTCCTGTGTGCTGCAATGATTTAATGAGACAGCTTTCCAGTGAGACAGCAGGTTTGCCCATTACTGGAAGGACTGGAAACTGAGGAACCTGGTGAAGTAACATTCCAACTTGCCTGCTAGGTTAACCAGTCAATACCTAAATGAGTTCACTCCTTTGTTAAGTGATTTATTAAATAGTAAAGTTTATTCAAATCATTAAATAGGCTTTACTAGTGCACCACCTTAACTAGAATGCCCTGAATACATCTTAAATAATCTGAAGCTAACCAAGCTGCCTGAGGTTGGTTCCTCCTGGGCTCAGAGGTGCAGAACTCAAGGATCCCTGCATTTTCAGACTGCTCTTAAACAGGTGTTTGGGGTTATTTTCCACAAGGAGAAATGTGTGCTTGCCTGAGCATGCTGTTAGTCAGTCCTTGGCCTGACTGAAAGTGTGGGGAGTTCCAAGGCAATTATACCTGCACTAATCATAATTTGCTCCTTAATCTAGGAGTACCTGCCTCTATGTCCCTGTTTATGCTAAGCTGCTGAACAATTTGATTAGGTGCTTTGAATAAACCTTGTAATTATGCCATAGATACTCCTGATGCATTATGTTATTTTTATTATCTAAGTTAACACTGCCCATTGTTGTAGCATGGTTACACTTAGAGGCTGCTATTAGAGCTGAAGCTCAATTGTGCTAAATATTGCACAGACATAGAGCTGCAGTCTGTGTCCTGGAGGACTCACAGCTTGGCTGTACTATTGTGCATCAGCCCATTAGAGCACCCTGAGAGGCATTAGTGCCCCAAATAGTGCCACAGGTTCTGTAATGGAAATGGCCTTGCAGACCTTTTAACCTGTGAAGGCAGCAGTGCTCCTGAATTCAGCTTTGTCCGTGCTCTTCCATCATTATCACTGCTTGTTAGACAGAATCTTGGGAAATGAGAGTTTCAAATGTGCTTGGAACAGGCCAATTCTGCTTTCTCACTGAGTCCTCCTGAGGGTGGGAGAGTAGAGCCAGGCCACCCTCTTTCATGTCCCCAGCATGGTTTCTGTTTTGTCAAAAGCATTACAATGTGAGCTCAATTCTTTCCTGGCTGGTTTGTACTTCACCAGGTTTCCCTGACCTTGTGCCAATCAGTGATGAATTGTACAAGTGCCCATCAAAAACACTGCAGAAGCCAGAGGAATGCCAGCCTCACTGTGTAGTACATTAAGTCAAAATATTTTAAGCCTGGGACTGATGGGTATGATTCTTCTATTTCAATCTGCTCCTTCAGATTAAAAAGCTGCTAAAAGCTTCAGCTTGTCTTGCTGCATCTGCTGCTTCAAGACCAATGAATGGCATGTCCAGGACTGGAGGCTGTGGGTAGGAGGATGATATTTTATGATAAATGTACCTGATGGTGTTTTATGTTCACAAAGTTTTTTAAAAGCCTTCTACAGCAAATGATCAATCTGTTAGAGAGAATACTGAAAGAGCATCTAGCACTCCTTTGACTGTGAGGAATCAGTAATGTCTAAAAGACCCCAGACCTCTAATCTGTGCAAAGTTATGGCACTTTTGGCTTAACTTTCCTTCTTGCTTGACCCTCTTTGGTGCTGTTACTGCCAGATTGGCTGTAACTGCAGGATATTACTTTGTAATATTTTGTGTATTGGCTCTCTTGCTAATTCTCTATCCCCTTTTTACAGTTTTGTGGCTAAAAGATTAAATTTGCAAAGCATTTATATGAAAAACATAAAATAACAGATTATTGTTGTTTTTCACTCTCTTTGCATTAAGTTTTCAGTGTCAGAGTTTCAGTGAGGCAGATTCTGTGGTGATGGGAATCAGTGGTGGTAGAGTTGATTGATTTGAATTTATTGATATAATAATATGAGGATTTCCTGAGTAAGCTGGAAGGTGGGAATCATGCTCAGAGACATAGCTGGTAGAGCCAGTCTGTAAAACCTTTGAAATGATGAAAAGGAATAAATATCAGACTTCTTCCTGTTAGACTACTGTGATCTGTCACAGCACCAGTGGTAGAAGGAGGAGAGGTGCAGAGGCTACAAAAGGCAGCTCATATTTCTGGAAGTGGCTGGTGGGATTTAGAACTGGTTTTAGCTCACATGAAATTTTGGGACTGAGGCCATGTGCTATTTCTGTAATTTGAGGTTGACCCATGTTTAGGATGAAGGGGTTGAATTCGATTTGCTTTAAATCTGAGGCTGAACTTGGTTGACACCTGCTGGTTGGGATTCTAGGAAATCAAAGGGAGCTTCACTGACTGACATGAAATTCTGCTTTCAAATACTGGTGAGAAATCAAATACTTTTCAGCCATTTTCCAACAACAAAATGAGAACTCAAGCTGGTGATGCTTGGGTCTGACCTCAGCACCCTCATTTCTCCTGTTTGAGAAGCTGGAGCTGGCAGAGAAGAGAAGAAAGACGTCTGGCAAATAGACATTCAATTGGCTTAATACAGGGACTGTTTTGCTGCAGTGGAACTGGAGCCTCTTATTAAGAATCTGATGGCACTTCTAAACAAGGAGAGCTGATCCCTTGGAGGGGGCAATCTCCAATCATATGCCAACATTGCTTTTGACATATTTATGACTCCAATAAAATCTCCCATCTGGTATATTTTAAAATAAAATTGAAAATTTATCACTTTGCTGTAGTTGGTTTGTCGTTCTCCCTGAGAGAAGATAGCCAGGCTGAGATTATTGCATTGGCAGCCTGTCAGCTGAGGTTAGGCTGAGGTGTGATTTAAATTTCAATACTTTTCACATTACAGCTGTCTGGGGTGGGGAAATTACAAGGAGAAAAGCAGAGAGTCTGTTATTTTTATTCATTAGTCTCTCCTGATTTGTTTTGTTTTTCTTTTGTTTTGTTCTGCTTACCACATAGAGCACCTGGAGGAAAAGATACTCCCCATTTTTCTGGGTTTCTCCAACCTTTGCTTGGCCAGAGTTGTTTGGGAGGGACAAGGCAGACCCCAGGTTGTGTCAGTGTCTCTGTGGCTGTGATAGCAGGATGAGATCCTTCTGCATGTGGGGTACTGTGCAAGTTTATAGCATTTAGAGAGACTGCAGCTTTCAGCAGAGCTAAGGGAGCAGTGCTGATTCCCATTTCCCTGACAAAGGACCAAAGGAGAGATGTGGAAGGCATTTTGTTTCACTTAACATGGACAGCTGTATCTAAGTCTAGATTTCATCACAGCAGAGAGCAATGTGCATTTCTGGAAGCAGAAGCCAACATGCTGTGCGTGTGCCTTGCTGTTTCTAAGCTTTTATGATGGGGTTAGGTCAGGTACTTTTAAATGATGTGCAATAGATTAAATGAATCACCTGCCACAGGATTTCTTTGTGTGTCCATAGTTGGGGTAGGTTTGGAATGTGGAGCAGCTGGAGCAGAGTCTGGTGCTCAAGCTGCAAGGCAGAATGTCTCCCAGTGTGTCTCTGGGATTTCTGTGGTGGACAGAAGCTGTGGAACAGGAGTGTTTGTCTGTGTGCAGGGCTCTCTGCATGGAAGGCTGGCTGCAGGCCTCAGCAGGCTGTTCAGACTGTTCTGCTTCCTGCTTTTGGTTCCTGCCCCAGTCCTGCCTGGCTGGCTGCTCTGGCAGTGCCCACTGGTGTGTTTGATTAGGTGCATTTGTTCCTCTTTAGGTCCTCCATAGTCTGACTGTAAAATTATCAGAGGTCTTATCTGGGCAGTAAAAGGGAGTAGAATGCCTTTATCCTCCACCTCCAGCAGTCGCTTTGTTGCTCGCGTTGTGACTGGTGCTGTAGTGGAACCAGTGGCTGCCCTCCACTGCAGCTGTAGAGGTAGAGAGGTGAGAGGACACAGAGCTGATTGAGATGCCCATGTGAGGGCTGCATTACTTTATCCTCTATAAAATCGAATTCTTGGGCCCCCCTAGACAGGCAGAAAAAATGGGAGAATTGCCAATGAATCTCCAAATGGATTTTGGCAGTCCAGACACAGTAGCTTATGTAGTTCTAAGATGGCTCTGGGGAATTACAGCAGCAGTGCAGGTGCTTACTCTGGGAGAAGATGAAATTCTCCATATGAACTGCGGGCACTGAAGCTGTGTGGGGCCAGCTGTGACCTCACCCCACTGCTCTGAGTGCTGTGCTCTGAGCTGCAGGGGGAAATGCAGCCCCCAGTGTGTGAGGATTAACAACTGCAGCCTGCATTGGAGACTTAGGAATTCTTTTCTGTGGAGCACATATATAACACTTACATGCATGAATTGGGTATTTGTGTAGTGTGTTCCTCATTTCTAAAGTGTGCATTTTTGACTCCTCATTATGTGCAATGGGCTTTTGTTCTTCTGAGACATATTTGTGCAGGTGAGTGTACGGTTAAGGATCTGCCTGTGTGCACTTGAGCACAACAGAAGTGTATGGAGGAGTCCTCTGGGAATGCTGTGTTTGTTTATGGTGGGGAGTGCTTTCCCCAGTGTACATTCTGTGCACACACAGCCACTGTGTGTGTGGCATTTCATTTGATTGTTCTGTTTTCCTGTTTTCTAGGCTGAACAATTAAGGGTGGTTTTTTGAGTGCATCAGATGTATTATTTCCTTTCACAGCAATTGTGCATTTGCTAATGTTAAATTTATTCTAAATGGATATACAGATGCAATTCTTCATTTGGTAGACATAAATCTTTGCTACATGGAATGAATGGATGTTTTGTCTGCATGCTCAGTGTATGTGTGCTCCCTTGGTACACATGCTCCTGTTGCCTATAGAAAAAGGTGCTTTGCACTGAAAATCATCTGTGCCAGCCTTATGTGCTGTAAATTTGTTTTTGTGAATGTGGGGGTTAGAGTATGTGTGCAGGGTGTGTAGTAAATGCGTGGCTCTAAAAATCTATGTGCTCAGTTTAATATTTGTGCCAGGTAAGCACATATTTCCCTGCATTTGCTGGCAGACTTACACAAGTGTTGAGTCTTCATATTGTTAAAATAACAGAAGAATTGTCCACATATTTTCTAATTTTTTAAAATGTCCTGGAGCTTCCATGGTTTAAGTTTCTAAATGTCTGTCCAAGTGATGTATGTCAAAACATCAGGAAGGATATTTAAGCAGTTATGTCAGTGGAATGAAACAAAGTCATGAGTTAATGCTTTTCTGATGCTATATAAAAGGGAAAATGGTGAAGAAGGGCCACAACTAAAATACAGAACGAACAAGATCAACCAGAATAAAGTCAGGCAGTTTGCTCTTAAACAGAGACATCTACAGCAATAGAACTCACATGACTGCATTGCTATTTTTATGCCATCCTATGATCACACCATCCTGTCCCAGATCTCCCACCCTCTAGGGTCAGTCCCCAGGAACCAGGAAGGATGATGGAGCCCTCCTAACCTTGTTGCTTCCTCCTGTCTGTCCTGCCAGGTGCTTTGAAAGAGAGTCAAGGCATTCATTATCCCACCATTTCTTTTCAATGACATTTTAAAAGACCTGGCACAGTAGGAATGATTGAAGTGCCTGCTGCTTTTCTCTGTAATTATCCAGTTTCCTTGTTGGGACTGAAATTATTGCCCTGCAAGAGGGCAGTGTCCCTATTGCCACGTAAGAGCTACCCAAACACAAACCTGCTTGGCTGCCACCAGCAGCACTCCACGCATCCAGACATAAAAAGGTTTTTCCTTGGCTGCTGGATTGCACTGTGAGTGTGGGACCCACACTCAACTGGTGAAGCTCCAGTTGGCTGAGGTGGTGATGTTCTGGTAGGTGGTTACAAAAACTTCCCCGTTTTTTTGTCTCTTTTGATGGCACAAAGTAGTGCACTGGAACAAGACACAGTGAGCTGTAATTAGTCCTCAAACAACCTTTGCTGTGGATTGCCCAACTGAAGGCCTCGCCTGTAATCTGTGGCAGGAACAGGAGGACAAAACCCCAGAGATCATCAGCTCAGCTGGTTAGAGCATGCTAATAACACCAAGGTTGTGGGTTTGCACCCTGGATGGGCTGTTCACTGAAGAGTTTGACCTGAGAATCCTTGTGTGTCCCTTGCAGCTCTTATTATTATGTGGAGGAAGAAATACAGGTAAAAAATGGAAGGTACAGGAAGAGGATGATGGTTGAGGAAAAAGTCTCACTCAATTATGGAGCATCTTCTGTGGCATTTGCTTTTTAGAGGGTGTTCAAGGAATGTGTGCAGCTCTTGCCAGGGGAAGTTAGATCTGGAGCTATCAGGAAACACAAAAACTGGGAGCTGAAGTTTGTTCAGCTAAAGGTAGGAGTGTGCCAAGGATGGTGTGAGACAGCAGAGGGAGCTGACAGGGATTCTTGTAACAGTCTGTTGGACAGCTGCTATTCAAAGCCTGAAGAGTTAACAAATAACTGGTCTTGATGCTCAAGGACTGCCCCTCTGCAGTCTGTTGAGTTCTGTGTCTTCGCCTGGGCTGTGAATTCCTCTCCAGAATGGATGTTGGAGTGTTGGTGGATGAGCAGGGTGAGAGAAGGGGGAAAAGAACATTAGGTTGAAGGATCAATGAGGTAAATGATCCTTCAGCCTATATAATGAGCCAGGAGGCAGAAGGACCCTGTGTGGCCTCAGGTGTGTGTGCAGATCCTGTTCAAGCCCAGGAGCTCAGCTCACACTGCAGCTGCCTCGGCCCTTGCTTCCCCCTTCCCTTGGAACACATGCTGCTCTGCCCTGCCCCCTCTGCCTCCAGTTCCTTGTGACAGGCTTAGAAATCCTGGGACCCCTGATGCTGGAATGGCATTTTGGCCTAGCTGGAATTGTTTATAAGCACAGAGCTTTGATGCTGTCTCCAAAGCCTCTGGAGAGCTGAGAAGGGCTATTTTTCATGTGATGCTTTTGGAGAATGCTATGGGAAAAGGTCAAGGGACAGAGTGGGAACGAGTAGGTCACATACTCATTGGTTTAGGGCACCAGGACAGCATTGGTTCTCTAGGATGTCAGAGGCTGCTTTGTACAAATAAGCACCTCTCAGTGAGCTGCCTGGGAAAGAGCAGGGCCACGCCTCCCATGGCTGCTTCTCCTGCCCTGGCCTTCCTGTGTCTCAGCATCCCTGCCAGACAGGCAGATCCCGCAGATGGTGTGCAGCATCCTAAAAAGCCTCTTTGCCTTCTGCTTTCACCTTTGTAATGCAAGGAGATGTTCTGTAAGCAGGGGCCTTCTGCACCTGGCACAGATGGGGTCTGGCAGTAATGCTGCAGGATTCCTTAGTCCATCCCTATGTCACCAGCCTGGGGCTGTGGGCAAGAAGAGCTCAGGCTTGAACAGCTGTTTACCCCTTGGTTTAGCATGTTATCTTTCTCATTTCAACTGGGCTGGGGGGAAGCAGTCTAACAAGTCCTGTTTCCTTTTTCCTCCCTGATTCACACATGCTTCAGCTACCAGCCGGAGTGTGGGGGCTACGTGAAGGAACAGGAAGCAGAGGGTGAGGTGGCAAGTCATTTACATTGGAAATATGAGCTGAATGTGCATTTCCCTACTGCTGCCATCAATCACTGCGATTTCCTGCACGCTACAGAACAGGGGAATGGAGTTTGCTTGCTTCCCACTTCCCCTGGGGAATGGAAACGCTCGTTTGTTTCACTGCCTAGAAATGCTGATCACTCAAAACATTTATTGTTTCAGAGATACATGCAGTTCTGAAGCTGAATTTTTCAGCTTTCTCTTATCTGGTCTTCAGAAATGTCTTCAGATGTCCTGCAGACCTGGGGAGTCACTGTGTTCTGGTAGAGATGTGAAGGTGCTGCTGCAGTAGCACAGGAAAGCCCACAGGCAGCAGAGCAGATGCTTTACTGCAGAACCCTGGCAGACACCCTCTGCTCTCCATCAAACCAGTTGCTTTAGCTTGTTCATGTGGTCTGGCACCTGATCCACTGAGATGAGGTTTTTAGAGTCCTAAGTCCTTCTTATTGTTGGAAACTTTTCAGTGGCTATTTTATGGGGCTAACCAATCTGTTAAGTGAAAGTTATAGTGGGGAATGACATGGAGCAGACATATCAGCACATGTTCACTGCTCAGCTCTGTTGGAAAGGATGGGGACAATAGAAGAAACAAAACCTAAAATGTGGAACTGAGAAAGGAATAGAAAAAGAAGAAAACCAGAAGGAAGTACTAGGACAAACTAGAAAGTGAATGAAAAGTCTATACCAAAGAGCAGAAAATAACAAAGTGTAGGAGAATTCAGGTAACCTTGCACACCGCAAAGGTAAAATAAAAATGCCTGTGTATTCATTGCCCTTGGGATCATGTGAAGGTCTGGCACACTTCTGCTGTCTTTGATGGGATCTGGTCTCTGATTAAGAAACATCTTCCTCTAGTTTAATAATCTCTCATTAGCCAAATTATTTTCCTGCGGAGGTGTGGAGGGATAGAACGTAAGAAAATAAAGATAGTGCAGGAGGCAGTCTCACCCCTGAGGAGTTGCAGCTGTACTAATCACCAAAGATTAGGAACAGGCCTGCCCTTAACAGGCTTCAGCTGTGTCCAATAAGAAGAAGAGTGCTACAAAAGAGTGGGTTGGCTGGGTGAGGGGAGAGTTGGCGTTTGTTGGCTGTGCTGTGAAGGAGTCAGTGTTGTGAGGAGCTGTCCATGAGAAATCACCAAGAAGGTAGGGGACTTTTGCAACAAGATGACAATACAGAGGAAATGCTGATTTCATTCCTACATGGGGGCCCTTGGGCTGTGGACAGTTTGGGACTCATGGCTAACCAAAGGGATGGGGTGCTAAAACTCTGGGGTGGTTCCTGCAGCTCTTGTTTGGGAATGGTAGGGTATCTCTGAAGCTTCTGTGCTGGCTGGGACTGGCATGTTGTTGCTATTCAGTTCAGTTGCTGTAATGAAGAGGCTGGTGAGGCACCATGTCCTTGAAGCATGGTGGTGGCCAGGAGAGCTCTCCTGGCTGTGGGGGCCTGGAGCCCTGTTCTCTGTGAGCTCAGCAGCTTTTATGAGCTTAGCCACTGTGGGTCTGGGCAGTAACTCAGAGGGGACCTGTTGGGAAACCCAGGGGCTGGGATGAAATGCTGTTGGTGACTCAATAGGCAGAGCTCTTCCCTCTGTTGATGTTGGAGCTGAGCCACACAGACACATCCCTTCATAATTACCCAGCAGTTACTTACAGTCCATGCTTTGTAACCACTGGCACTCTCACATGTGGATTTGTAAGGCTCAAATCCATCCCGGGAAATCTGATATCACAGCAGTGCCTGCAGCTCTGAGAAGCAAGGATGTGTTTGCCTCTAGGTGAGGGGTGTTTGGCCCATGTGAACACGTCTCAGGCATGTACAGGTGTTTTACCCGTGCAGACAAATTGTGGATTCATTGCTGTGGCTCCTGCCCAGGAATGGCTGCTGTGGGATTATGTGCACAAACCCCAGAGATGTCATTACCCGCTGGTTTCAGCCTGGTGAGGAGCTGGGAGGTGTCGGTGGCCTGGTGTCAGGGTGCTGTGGGATCCTGGGCAGCACGGGGGATGGGCTGGGCTGGGCTGACACACATCCTGCAGGACAGAATTCCGCCAAAGGGTGGGGCTGAGCGCGGGGGACCCCTGGCGGGCAGCGGGCACGCAGCGCGCCCAGCCCCGAGCCCAGCCAGCTTCCCATGTGTGCTTTTCCATTCGCTCATTTCAGACGTGAAGTCATGCCATGACTTCAGCCCTAGACATAAACCACAGACTCAGCTGTGTTAACGGCACTGAATAATTGCACTTTTTTTTTGTTTCTTAATGATCCTCTTGGAAATAGGGAGGTGCTTTGTAAAGCTGACACAATTTTCAATTGCTGTATTGATTGCTGTGTGATATTAGTGTGTTTTGTTGCAACTGCTGCCTTATGCTGAGAAGTTCCTACTTCAAACTCCTTGTAAATTTATTTTACCTGTCACTGTGCATCCATCCAGCCACAGTGGCTTCCTCTTCTCCCTTGCTCCCCACCAGCCCAGTGTAGTTGAATTTGGTGAATGCCATTAATGAATCTGATTCTTCCCTGAGGGGGTGGTGAGGCTCTGGCACTGGGGTCCTGCAGACCCTATGAAGCTGTGGATGCCCCATTCCTGGCAGTGCTGGAGGCCATGGACTGTCCTGCTCTAGTGGAAGGTGTCCTTGCCCATGGCAGGGGCTTGGAATGAGCTGGTGTTTGAGGTTCCTTCTAACCCAAACCCTTCTGTGATGCTGCAACACCCTTATCCAGCTTGCTAGCAAATGCACAGAGAATCTGCTTGCTCCTAACAGAGTTATTTCTGTGCAATTATTCTCTTTGCTGTGACTGGCAGAGGGGCCAACCCACCCAAGCAATGGATATGTCCTGGCTCTGCAGCAGCATTGCCTTCCTGTCCTGTCTGTGAGAACAGTGTTCTCCAGAATGTTCCTAGGTAACAACCAGGAAAGCAGGAAAATCATCTCAGCTCTCATGCACTTTATGAGGTTTAGTCACTGTCACTTCAGAAGTCAGGGACTGTAGTCTTCCAGATATCTGTTGTTGTAGCTTTATGAGTGACAGGCTGGGAATTGGAAGAGATGGGCTGGACATCTCGAGGGGTGCTCATTTGGGGTAAGTCACTTAGAGCTAATAACAGAGGTGTGCAAAACAGGGATAATGGTCTGACTCACCTTTGCAGAGAGTTTAGAGAACTCAGCTGACACTGGTTTTTGCTGACACTGATTTTTATTGCCACCTCCCAGCTCCAGCAGTGGTTCAAGACCTCCCTTAGGACTCAGACAGCAGGAATTCTACTGGTCTATTAGGAATCACAGCAATATATTGCAGGGCTCTTCCTTCTCTCCCAGTGCTGCTCAGTAGCTGTGCACAAGTTACCTCAACATCATCATTGTCATCATTAGGATGCTGTGTGAAATCACCACTTAGTGTGTTCACTGAGTCAGCTCTTTCCTGGCTTCCACATTAGAGCTGACTGATCAAAACTAACACTATCCTGCAAAAAAACCAGAAAGCTGAGATTTCTTTTCTGCCCAAATTCCCTTCTGCATTGTTAATATTATCTGTCAGTGCTCTAAGTAGTAAATTTTCTGAGGTCATGAGCTGTTACAAGCTGCTAATGATGCTGAATACAAAGAGCTGATGGAGAGATTGGCTTAGAGGAACCATGGGATCCCAAACAACTTCTGGATAAAGGATTCCAGTAGAGACTGGACCTTGAAGTTAATGTCTCAATCACCATTGGACCTCTTAATGGAACTTCCAGCTCTCCTGTTTGTAGGAAACAATGAGTATAAGGCAAGGGATGGTTTTTTCTTTAAGGCCCCCCTGCACTGCTTCTCTCTTTGTTTTCCTGCTGACACAGATTTTCCTCCCTTGCTTAATTTCAGTGCACCTGCTCATATCAACTAGGCTGCACTGGGTTCTCTCAAGCTCAGCTTGTGTATGGGAACAGCAGCAGCACCCAAAAGCACATTCCTTGGCTGAGAGGAGCCATCAGCATTGCAGGGAGCAGCCTGACTTCAGCAGCCCCACAGAAATTGGAGTGGAGTTGTCATGCTGGTTTTGATAGAAACTAGTCAGGAGGTGAAGGAAATGCCTTTAACTAAAGGTCAAGTCACCTGGCGTAGGCAAATGTAGGGATATTTTAGAGAGGTAGCAGCAGAACAGGAGACTTCCCTATTGGATCTGGTATTCACTCTGACTATATTTCATTATTATTGTCTTATATACTCAGTACAAACCTGTTTACCTGTGCATGCTAAAAGCTTTGCACTCAGATTCAATATCAAACAAGACAAGTTGACTTGAAATGTGAATTCCCACATTGTTTTGCTTGAGCCTTCAGGTTAACCTGCCTTGTCTTAGTCCTGCTTTATCCTGAGTTAAGTAATGTGGGTTAGTCAGCCTGTATTCAGAACATGTATTTTCTTGGTTTTTAAAAGCCATTTTTGTGTAACCAGAAGGACTTAGAGATGGATAGGAAGGCCTCTGTGGTCAAATTTCAGGAAGCCAGAGTGTGCCAAGTGGGAACTGGTTAGAGCTGTGGAGGAAGCTGGCAAATAACTGGAGAAGCCTGAGAGTTTGGGGGCAGCAATGTCCACTGGGCCTGTGCACATTTCCAGCTCGTTGTAGTTGTGATGAAAAATGCAGTCTCAGAAAGTGTTTGTGTGACGGCTTGTTTGCCATTCTGCGTGTCTGGAGAAGGGAGGTCCTCTCTCAGAAGGAGAGGTGCAGCTGAATTCATACCCAGAGCAAGAACATGGCAGGATGCTCTTGCTCTCAGCTTTGTGTGTGGCACAGCTCCCAACATGCCCCTCCTGGCACGGTGCTGGTGCTGTTCTGTGCTCTTGGCTGTTCCCTGTGGCTCAGGGCTGCAGCACAGTCCCTGATGTGCCCCAGTGCTCACCTGTGAGCTCCAGAGCTTTGGACAAGGCCAGTGCCATCCAAGGACAACTGCAGTGCTCCCCAGGCCTCATGAGTGGACAAAGCAACTGTGGTGAGGCTCCAAATTATATTGCAGGAAGGCAGGGTTCCTTGGAGTCTGGGTGGGGGCTAATCAATGTACATTCATCATTAATTTATGCATATAAGGGGCTTTTGGAGTGGAGTTGTCATGCTGGTTTTGATAATGCTAACTCTATCCACGCTGCCAGCTGCTGCAGTGTCGTGGCAGTTTGTGTTGCTGCATGCAGAATTATGGTGCTTTTGTGGGAATGTTATGTTCCCTGAATAGAGCCCCACAGAGCAATTTGCTTCATCCTTACAAACCCATCCAAATAACTGGCAGTGCCTTACAAATACAAAACAATTGAGAAAATAAATGTATTATACTGTACATCTGTGACAAAACAATGCTTTCATGTGCAAAGAGAGAAATGTGTTTGTTTAACTTACGGTCTCCCTTTTGGAAATAAATGCATTCATTTAAATCAAAATGGGATGTTCTTCACTATTACAGTATTTTGCACGCCAGATGTAAGAAATATGCTGCTTGAGGAGCAGACAAAAAACTTGGAGTGGTTGATCTTACCAAAAGCATGTATGTATGTAGTGCCTTATTCTAGACCCTGCCTCTCCTCCTGCAGGGGGAACCTCCTGCCTTGGTGCATGAAGGATCTGTGTGCAGAAGCTTTGGGAGTGTGGCACTCTGGTGTCCTGTTTGCACACAGCAGAGCTTCACACTGCCATGATCATGAGGCAAATTCCTTCCAGGAGTTGTAGCAGTCCAAAAGATTTTGGATCCTTTATGGTTTTTGCGCTAAAGAAATATTAGTTTCATTTATATGCAGCAGTAGAAGTGTTAGATGGGGAAACATAATCAATAAAATACAGGTTGAATGTTCTAATATTTGTTTTAAAAATGTGCCCCATCTTGTAATTTTCATCTTTTTAAATGGTTGAGCTCTTGTAATGAAAGTCTGCTGCATTTCAGTTTACACATAAGCTTAACATCATCAAGCAAAGTTTGTTCTGGGAGTTAACATTTGCATTTTTGAAAGCAGCAGCCTAATCCAGAGCAAAAGCAGATGAGAATGTATTATAATATAGCACATTACCAGCTGTCTGTCAGTAGGTGTGAGAATTGCCAGAAAGGTGCTGAAACTTGATTTCAGTGGTTTTCCAAGTCTGCAGCTTCTTCCAATTCGGTTTGAAGATCACTGCCACCAGGAGTAGGAGCTGTAAACAGAAATTCCAGGAATGGTTTATTAGAAGGAAAAATAGCAAGAAAAAGAAAGTATACCCCTGATCTTTTCCAACTGATCTTTTAATAATTATAATGCTCAGACCACTTTCTAGACTTCTTGTTATACCTTAATTAAAATCACTTCTCAGATTATAGGTGAGAAGGAAAGAGTTAGGAGTTTCTGCCCCTTGCCAGTGTTGGCTGCTCTATAATGGTATTTTCACATGTATCATCAGGTCTGGGCAAGCATTAGATTAAATTTGTCTTTGAGTAGCTGGAGGGCCCCAAGTTGAGATTCCCAATTCAGCAAGTCTAGCATTAACAAATACTATTTAATTCAGCTGGAAAGCATCTTGGTCTGCATCTTCCCCATGTGAAGTGTGATATCCATCTTACTGCTGGATCCAGCCAGCCAGAGGACTCCTCACAGCCTGCAGGAATTGTGACACCTTTGTGAGAGCCAGCACCTGTGTATTGACTGATTGACCAGCAAGGCTAGTTTGGCCTAGCTCTCTCTCTTTCCCCTGGATTGATTAATCAAATACTTCAAATAATTGCTGCAGTTGTGATTAATGTCAACTGCATAGCTAATCTCCCAGGAGAATAAAGTGGCTCTGTTTGAAAAAAAAATCAAAATCCTGTAAATGAGTTAATTATTTACTCTGCTCACCTCTCTAACCTTGTTATGCTTGTAAATGAATAGAAATATTGATCTTGGAGCTGACTTTTGTGTTATCCATCTTGCCTCAGTTTAATTGGGGGGTTCAGTGTAACCCTGTGCCCTCCTTTTGCCCAAGGACATGTTCCTTCTGCTTTGATTTGCTGTGGCCTGGGAGAGTGGGACTGGCAGGACCACTGGGCTGGAGCTGACCCAGGATTTTTAGGGCACCCCTGAATTAGTAATTCCTCCTCTCCATGGGCCACCGTGGCCCCTGGCAGCAGCACCTCCTTGGCCACCTCTCTCGGTGGCAGACTCTACCACCCAGTGGCTGCCGCTGTTAAAACAATCTTGTTTCCTCCCATTAGCTTCAGCTCGCATCCAGTCTTCCCACGTTCCTGCTCTGCCAGCACATTGTCCCCGCTTCCCACGGACACAGGACACTTTGAGAGCAGCCAGGGGTGCAGTGACAGATTTCTGCCCCTGGCAGTGCAGTGCAGGCTCGGTCACAGAGGGGCCTGCCGTGGGACAGACACCCCTGTGCCTCCCCATGGAGCTGCTGCAGCCAGGGCTCGTGTGCCCCAGCACTCCTCCCCAGCTCAGCAGTGCCTGGCAAAACGTGGGGCTCTCAAACTGACAGAGAAAGCCAGCTTTAGGAACATTAGCAGGGGTGTACCACCAGCAGCCACACAAATCCCCTCTGCTCTTGTATTTGTGCAAATGTAAGTAAAGGAACCTTTACAGCCAGATGCTGATTGTGGTCAAGTCAACCCCCAGTGCTTTCATTTCCTTGCAGTTTGGATTCCAGAAAAAGGTTGGGTGTCTCAGCTTTGGAAAAGGTGTTTTAGACACTGTCCAGGAACCATCAGCTTGTGTAACACAGAGCTGGGACAGGTCCCATGGTGCACAGGTACTGTTTGCTGGCCACAATGTCATGTTTTCCTTGTGAAAACTCAGTTTCAGGAAACGGGGAAAAGCAAGTGAACAGCTACAATCTCTCTGCATCAGATAGAACCTGAGGAAAGGTTGTAGGCAGATGGGATCAGTTTCTTTTCCCAGGTGACAAGCAACAAGGGAAGAGGAAAAAGCTTCAGGATGCACTAAGGGAGCTTTAAAATGGATATTAGGGATTTTTTTCATCAAAAGGGTTGTTAAGTCCTGGCCCAGGCTGCCCAGGGCAGTGGTGGAGTCACCATCCCTGGAAGGATTTAAAAGCTGTGCGGATGTGGCACTTGGGGACATGTCAGAATGTGCTGGCCTTGGCTGTTCTGGGCAAATGGATGGACTTCATGACTGCAGGGGTCTTTTCCAACCTGTACAATTCTGTGATTGGGAAAAAATAAAACACCCCAGCATAGCAAGAACACGATGGCTTTCTCTTCTGCATCAGACTAGTGAACACAAAAGGGCAGGAGTTTCTAGCAGAGCTCTGGAGGAGATGTCAATGTTTCCCAGCAAGGCAGACACAGCTCCACCAAAGCATCCTGATGGCCAGACACAGGAATGAGTGTATTAGAGCCAGACAAAGACTTTGTGCCAGGCTCCATCAGCAGTCCCTGCCCAGACACAAATGGTCTGAGTTGGTGCTGAGAGACCCAAATTTTCTTCTTCTTTTTTTATTTTTGGCAGCAGGAGGCTGAGTTATATCTGTAGCCTCAGGGCTATATGGACTTGATACAGGCATGGCTGGTGCTACAAAGATAAAATAAGTAAAATAAACAAGAAGCATTTTTGCTGCTGGACTCAGTGGCTTGACTTTAATGCCAGGTGCCATCATGGGAACTTGGCTGCAATTCAGTTGGTGAAACTTGATATGTTTTCTTGTAGCTTTTGGATGTGGCTGTCTTTTCTGGCAGCTGGGGAAAATGGCTTTGGAAAATAATAGTGGCTTTTAAGTCAAATGAGTGTCAACATTCACTCTGTGGTAGTAGAAGCCAATCAGTTAAAATTCCTACTTGGCAAATGAAATTTCTGTCTTGATGACCACTCTCTGTAGCCCAGCTACTGTAGCATAGTTCTCATGCTACTTGTTTTTCACTCCCTTTCTTTCCTTTTAGTGTCTGGTTGAAGAAATGTTTGGTTGCTGAGGTGTAGGATCTGGTGTGCTTTTGAAGGTACCTGTGCTTGGGCCTCTCTCCTTTTATATGGGACCAGTCTTGCAGGAGCAGAGAGGGGAAAAAGCAAAAGTTGGTGAAGCTTTAACACCTGCCTTGGGCACAGTTCAGCTCATGCAAACCAGCAGTGCCTGCTCTCAGCAAGGCCCCTGATTCCAGCTGTCCTGCCTGGGCTGAGGCAGGTGGGTACTGAGGATCCATGGGGGAGCCATTACAGGCTATTCCAGGTGAACAGAAAAAGAAAAGAAGCAAAGCTGCCTGTGAATAGAGAGAATCAGGAGAGCAAGAGGTAGATGGGCTGCTGAAATAATGCTGCCTTTAACTGTGAATAAGTAACAGCATCACAGGATGCATTCAGGGCAGCAATTTTGGAGGGTTAAAAGGAAGGTTAAAGATTACATTTAGGATTAGGATTAGGAAAATTGGGACCCCTAGGGCACACTCAATGCATGCTGAAGATAAAGGCAGAGGCAAAACTGGCTCTGTCTGCAGTAAGGACTGGTAATTGGGTGTGTAAGATACACTTCATCATTTTTTATATTAACACCTCTGTATTTAATATCTACGGCATGCGCACATATAATATACAATATCCATGTTATTAGCAGATTAGATGTTATGCAGACTAATTCCTTGGATTTATGGAAGTGTTAGAGGTTGCTGTGCCAAGAAAAAGGTTTCCTCTGGCAGCTCTTTACATCAGCTCCTGTCCAGGAGCAGCTTCCACACGAGGCTTCCCTGTCGAGCTGAGTGCTGGGCTGTGAATGCAGCCCTTGCTGAGGCCCTGGGTTTGGCTGGAGCTCTCCTGCCCTCCCTGAATGCTCAGGGATAATGCAGGCTGTGTTAGCACGCAATGCAGATGCTGGGGGATGAATAAAGTGGGAAAGGAAGGAGTGAGCCTGCCTCTGTCATCCTTTTCAGAGAGCAGAGGAAGGCATTAGCAGCCTCCAGAGGGAGTTTCACTGCTCAGCTGGTCCCTCGGCACGGGCAAGTGGTGCCTCAGGGAATCTTGTGATGGATGAGCCTGTTTTACTTAGTTCTGTCATGGCCCTTCAGAAGGCACTTGTTTCCTGTTTGCTTTGAAAAGATTGGGTTCACTGTTTGCTAATTTTGTGTGAGGGCATCAAAGCTTGCAGAGGAGGCAAAGAAACCCCCTCCCATGTGTGCAGCACTGTGCCTGCCAGCCCTGGGCTCTGCCATGGGGGGCTCAGGTAAGCCCAGGTGTGAGACTGAGCTGCTGCACCTCAGGAGCCTGGGGATCAACTCCCACAATCACTGCTTCCCTCTGCTAGAGCAGGGACAGCTCTGCTGTGCAAGGGTTGACTGAGCTGTTTTGTAAATCTCAGCAATAAAAACGTGTCCGCATTCACCCAAATAATGGAAGGAAAAGATGAGAGCATAAAATGATTATGCTGGTGAAAGAAAGGAGGAACTAGTGGAGTCTGAAAGAGATACAGGCAGGTGACCAATGGGCCTGGTGAAGCAGAACGAAATGCATTATTATTTTTAATGGAAATTCAGAAAAGGCTCTGTAGATGCGCTGGGCAGAGGCTGAGTAGAGAAATTGCTAATTCTGTACTGTTGGAAGTGAAACCAGCTTTGTCCCACTGCTCAGGCAAATGGATGTGGCAGCTGGAAAGGACTTTCTGCAAGGGATGGGAGGAACCTCATGTGAGGATTGCACTTCACACCTGCCGGGTTTTCTTCCTGTTTGCACCACAGGAGCCCATTGTGCTGGTGTGAAGCTCTGGGTCCCCTGCAGAGGATATGTCTCAGAAATTTCAGTGTGACACTAATTCCAGGCTCCTTCCTGCCCCTCTGGCTTGCACATCAAACCTGGCCACACCACATGCTCCCTCTGCCTCACTTAGTCCCTAAACAACCTTTCTGACCTGGGCCATGCTCCATCCAGCATCTTCCCAGTGTGCTTGAGCCTTGCTGCCCTCAGGAAACTTCCTGCATGTGGGATTTGCAATAAAAATATAAGATCCCTGGTAAGCAGGATAACCATTTCTTCCAAATTACAGGTAGCTAAAGCTATGGTCTGCTTTATGCTCATAAATTAAGGGAAGGTTCTGATGCCACCACCAAGGAGCAGAACTGAGACTTTCACAGACTCTGAGGTCTTCTCTCTTCTCATTTCTTCTGGGTGGGGTGCCTTAAGCTCAGTTTAGAAAATGGCAATCATGTCACAGGATATGTGATGGAGTGTCATATGGGACACTCCCATTGTGTTTAGTGGTCCTTAGAAAATGGTTCCCAACACCTATTCCAGAGGCTAGAGAAAGTGATACATTAAAAAAATAAAATAGAATTAAAAACCAAATCAATCTGTGTCCATGGAGAGGGCATTCCCAAGAGCAACATTTGCTGAGAAAGAGCATTTACTCTGTTTCAGGCAGAGCAGAAGCAATTAAGGGACAGCACCTACCCAAGGCAGCTCCCAAGGTTGCTGGCTGGCCAAGTGGGTAATGTGAAGGGATTTAGGTGGTGATAGTGGCCTGTGATGGGGTTTAATAGAAAACAGGGGTTGGGTTATTATTTCTGGGGCATTTAACCATCCCAGACTTGGCACAGCACAAGCTTTCCTGGCATGAAGTCATGCTACATGTCTTGGAGATGCTGAGGACTCCTGAGGCACTGGGTGACTGTGCCACCAGGGGGGACAGGTGAGGGTGCTGCTGCTCTGCCCTGAGGAGGAGCAGGTAACAAATGCTGTATCTCAGGGTGCACCTGCTGACTTGTGCCAAGTCCCCTTTCCTGAGAGGTACCTGTGCCAGGATGGCCTGGGCATCTGTTGAGCTGCATGTTCTCATTCTGGCTCAGACAAATTTTCACTGTCCATGCTTGTGTAGTTTAAATGCTGGGCATGCAGCCTGCCCTTTGTCTGGCGTTTCAGGGGTCGGTGTGACCAGTGCCAGGCTCCTCATGGAGAAGCACTGTGCCCTAGTACAAAACCAGCAGGGTTTCCTTTTCACACACAGCTCAAGCTGGATCTTGAGGTGACAGGACCAGGCTCACCTCCCTGACAACCCACCAACATTAAACATTTGCTTTGTGATTGCCAGTGCCCAAAACCTGATTTCTGTGCAGGTCTGTAGAGAGGGGAAGCAAGAACAAAAGGAGAGTGAGGTTTTAGCATTTGCTTTCTCAGTGGCAGTTCCTTCTGATCCTTTGTGCACGTGCTTGGGGAGTGCAGGAGTGGAGGGGATGCCACTGCTTCCTTCAGTGCTCCAGAAGACTAATGGACCTTGACAACTGCAGCACAACATGGAAACTATTAGAAAGGGAGGGCTGATTAAAGCCCCAGCCATCCCAGCATTCCCCTGGGCTCTTAACCCCGTGTTGGGGCTGAGCAGCCCAGCAATGCCTCCTCCCAGTCTGCACAATTAACATCTCTTGTCACTAATTGATTCCTGTGGTGCTCACAGGACAATTAGAATTTAAATTGCCTTTTACAAAGGTCATGAAAACATGATAAAAGACGAATCTATTAGGGAGGATCACTCAGGAGTCTCTCTCATTTTCTGCAGCGCTGGCTGTTGGTTATCACACAGACATGAGTGAGGGGAGCTGGGAGGGAGGTTCATGCCTTGGGTTCATTTCTTGATTGTAGTTCATGGCAGAGGCTCAGCTCTTTGTCACTTGTGAATATTCTTGCACTGAAGATGGCATTTAATTTTTCACTGCCTCTTTTAGAAGGTTTTGGTGTCTGTATGTCTTCTGATAAACTTGAAATGCTGGCTCTGTGCTTGAATCTTGAATTTACTGCAGAGGGGAACCTACAGTGTTTGCAATGTGAGGGCAAAAGTTTTGCCTTTGCAGGGCAAGGGTGTCCTAGTACAAGCCTGTCCTGGTCCCCAGAGGGTGGAGAAATGGATTAAAATCTGCCATGACTGCCTGGAAAGCACAGGCAGCGAGGCAAAGGGCAGCTGAAGTGCTGTCTGCACAAGGGTGCAGTGAGGATCTGCGCACTTGCTTTAGCAGTACTGTCACTCCAGCTTTCTGTAAAGCAGTCCCCAGTGAGGAGGTCCTGAAAGAGAATTCATAAATGTAAGTGTGGGAAGGCATCACTTCTAAGTCCATAGTTGCAGCTTTCCCCATCTGCAGCTGGTACTTCTAGGAATGGCATGATGGCTTCAGAAACCTCTGGAGCTGCTGCCATCACATCTGAGCTGGTGCAAACCCTGAATTCAGGTGTCTGCAGCCTCAGGGCTCAGAAAGCTGTGAGCATTTTGCCTCTAAAGCAGAATATGGCAATTTGGGGTGAGCTTTCAGGGTGGGCTGGTCCTTCACTGGCACAAGGGAGTGCAGAGTTGTTACACTTACAGCAACTCCCCTCTGTTACCCTCGGACCTCAACAGTGGAAGAGATATAAAGTTTGTGTGTCAGGGCTAAGGCAATGTCTTGTGACTGCAGCCAATTGGCCTGGCCTGGATCTTGGCAGGTTCCTGACTCATCTCTCCTCTCACAGGAAGGACCAGCCCCACCTTGTCAGCCAGGAAACCTCTCACACCAGCCTTTGCTGCAGTGGGGACTGGGATGGGGGCAGGTCACCTCCTGTAGGAATGAGCACATCTTGTTCTGACACACCTGGCCCTGCCTCAGAGCCAGCATTGTGGACTAGCTGTGAAAAGCAGCTTTAAATCCTGCAGCTCAGCCATCGCTCTCCTGTCTTGTGCACCCCAAGTGTGGGGTTTGACAGGAAAAACAAAGTTTGAGAGCCACCACTGTGGTCCAGAACCCGCCTCATGTAACTACAGCAATATTTCATGCTGAGAGAGAAAATCCAGCCAGAATGTCCAACTGCCCATCCCATCCTATCCCAGTGGCATTCCCATTATGAAGAAAGCTGGCTGGCTTTTTGAAAAACTCATGTCCTTTCCAAGTCCTGCCTTTGACTTCTTGCTATTCTGGTTATTGAAATTGATTTTGCACTCCAGGCATGGGATTTTCCATTGCCAAGTTTAATGTGGGAGATAATAGAAATTATGTTTCCACTTGCACATAAATCTCAGGGCTGTTTGTGCTCAGATGACTGGACAGTAAGTACAGGTGAAATTGCTCCTGTGATTGTTTCAGTAAAAGTGTATTATTGTTGTAAGGTTTTATAAAGTATGTTTAACTGGCTTACACATATTTCTAGCAGTCACCAAGTAGGTTCTTTGTTGAGTTTTTTTTTCTATTCCAATAAATATAAACCTCTAAGCAGGGCATCTAATTTCTCTTCTTGACAGGGTGGTAAATCAGCTGGTTTTGGCAGTAGGCCAGAGAGTGAGCAGCAAGCCCACCCAGCAGTCGTGCAGTGCCCCTCTGCTGTGCTTGCCCTGAAGTTTTGGGCTTGGAGAAACCAACCTGTGCAAAAAACCACAGGGATCCCTCTGCCTTTGCACCCCTCCTCACACAGAACAGGCATCAGGCTTTGTTCTGACTGCAGCACAGCCTGGTCTGCGCTAAACCCAGCCATCATTAGGCAGAACTCTCAGCACCTGGCTCCAACAAGCTTGGGAAAGAATGAGCAAAGGTCAATCTCTTGAGCTTTAAGGGCAAAACAGGCAGAGAAGGTTCCTGCAGCTCCCAGGAGCTCAGGGAGATCATGATGTTAGTGTGAGGCCCTCAGGGATCAGCCAGGGGTTGTGGCCTGAAGGCACTCCAGCCTTTGGGGTCCCCCTGTCCTAACCCAGCAGCTTTTCTGCTCCCAGGAGGAAGGACTTTTCTTTGTCAGAGTGCATGAGACAATCTCACACTTTACAGGGATAAAAGAGTGGAAGGAAGGACTCCAGAGTGATACAGGGACTGAAGCCTACATCCACTTCAGCTCCAGGCTCCTCTGGGTAGTTGTGAATCTGCTCAGCTCTGCAGTCCTCACCTGGGTGACATTCCTGTCATCTGGAGGCCTTGGTCAGCTGCCCAAAGAGCTCCATGTAGCCCAGCCAGCTGGCTGCCCCCCAGCCCTGCTGCCATCTGCTGCCCTGGGCCTCTGTTGTGTCTGGGTGCCAGAGATGCTGCCATAGCTCCTTCCTGAGGGAAGCCCAGGCCCTGCCAGCTCAGGTGTTCAGAAAATATCCTTCCTGCACAGAGTGCCAGCCCCAGCAGCCAGGGCATGCTGTGTGTTGATTAGAGCACTGCAATGCATGCAACACATTGCTTGGGTGCTTTCCTATCTGTCCTGACCCCACATGCTTTTATTCTTTGCATGTCTTGTGTCCTTGGCTCGAGGAATATCATTACTGTGTGTCAGGTAGTGCCCAGCATGGTGAAGCTCAGCTTGAGCTGGTATTTTCGATGTTGCTGAACATTTAAAAATGCTGTACTTGGCTTATTTTTGTACTTGTATGCATTTGGCAGAGCTGCTTTGGTGGATCACATTGTTTCCTTCCCAGAGATCTTAACTTTGGCTGGGAGCAAAGGGACTCAATTTATCTATGCCTTGCCTTGCAGGGGTTTGGTGAAGCTCAGCTAGCAAAAACTTGTAAATTGCTTAGAGATCATTAGAGGAAAAGTGCTGTAAAAGAGCAAAGTATTATTTATTAATGTGCCTCTGTCTTACAGTGCCAGAAATATCAAGGTTCTAATTGTGCAGACTTGTAATCTGAGTAACTTCCTGTTGTGGGTTTTTTTTTCCTTTGTTTTCCTCTTGGATTGCCTTGGTAAATAAATTCATGGAGCAGTCACTGCCCAAAGTGACACATGGGAGGGGTGTTTAAAAGCCAGGTCTGTCAGATAGAAGGCAATGGGATGCCACAGAATGACTTTCAGCTTTCCTCTGCCTGCTCTAATCTCTACTGCCTCAGTCTTATCCTCTGCATCTAAACTTGCTTTTCCTCTGTCCTTGTTTAACACCTGACCTGTGATCAGGAGAGGAGTGTGTGACACAGTATTACAGAAGTGAACAGAGACCTTACACTGCAGGGATCACTCCATCAGCCATATGCAGCCACTGATAAACTCTGGCCATGCCTGAAAATCTGCACTATTGCCACTTTTGGGCAGGAGATCAATGATGTGGCTGAAGGGCACAGAAGGGAGAAAATCCTCCCCCTCATGCCACTGGCTTCTGCTGGCAGGGGGAGGTGGGAGCCGGCCCTGCTCTCAGACCATGCCAACTGTGGCTGCAGCCGGTTTGAGGTGACAAGGGTGGCTGTGAGCTGAGTGTAGCTACTCCAGGAGCAGTTGGAGCAGACAAGATGCAATTAAATGTATTTTGGGTTTTCCTCTGCATGAGATCTGTCTCCAGATGAGTGATACTAGGGGCATAATCAGCTGCCACCTTGCCCATCCCACCAGGACTGGCCAGGGATCCTGCACATCCTTACCTCTGGGGCTGTGAAGAGGTGGAAGCCTGGTGTTGCTGCAGGCTGCTCTGCAGAGGCTGATCTCAGATGCTGTGCTGGTGGGATTGTATCAAGTGATCCACAAAGAATGATTGCAAACACTGTGGTGTGTGGGTTTAAAATTGAACCTTTCTGTAGTATTTCTAATGTGCAATGAGGAAATTCCTGCCCCCTCTCTCTCAATATCTCTCTCCCTTTGCCTGTTTTGTTTTAGTTGCCTCAGAAACATGGCAAGGCTTAGCCTGCTCCTGTTTTCCCAAGTGCATGGGCATCTAACTGCTTGCTCCTGCATTTCTGGGATCTGGCCCTTTGAATACATCATTCATAGGCCTCTGAGATCACCCCATTTTTTACAAAATTCACCAGAAGCAGCAGCAATTTATGTGTGTTCTCACTGTTTTCCAGCTCTGGCTGATCAACATCAGGTTTAAAATGTTCATATTGGCTATCAGTGAGATGCAGAACTGGTCTGGAGACTTTCCTTTCTTCTGGGCAACAAGATATGAACAGCACAGTGTTCTGCCCTCCACATTTCCCACACTTCCTCTGATCCTTCCCAAGCTTCCTGTGGGATTCTGAAGGCTGCAAGATAACAATTTGATAGCACATTCAAGGGGATGGAATCCCAAATACATCAACATTACAAGGAAACCTTCAGGTTGGGTGCTGAGCACGTCCTGAGGCGTTATGCCTCAGGTGTGGTGATCAGCCAGCTCCTCTGTGGCCATCATCCAGGCCTGGAAAAGAGAGGATATCCACTGTTATGACCCCACACTGAGGCCATGGCTGAAATCCCCCAGGCTCCAAGGGATGGGCTTTCAGTTGGCAGCAGAATTCAGAAGTGCATCTGGCTTAGCCCTCAGCTGTACCCATCTGCCTTTTCTGTTTGCTCACAGCCTCACTTCCCTTTAGCAGCCCTCCCCAAGGGACTCAGGTGTGCCACCTGAGAGAGAAGGGGAGCAAATGGTCTGTGCTTCAAAGGCAATGTCAAGTCCTAATTCAAGGGCTGTGGCAGCCTGCTCTTTGCTCATGAGCCAGCCTTGCACTCTGTAGGAGAGGAAATCTCTAATTTCTGCCATTGACTTCCAGAGGGTCCATGAGCAAATGGGAAACAGCTGCAAATCCTTAGGGCCATGAAATGTGCTCCAGGGAAACATCTCCAGTAACAATGCCCATTGCTTGGGCATCATCACTCAGGCCTGTTCCCTTTAGCTATGTAACAACCTTCAATGCAGTGATTCAACACTCTGCTTGGTTTCAGATGTGTGGCTGATATTGAAAAGTGCATTTGAAGCATAAGAGGGCTTTGAGGAGCTGTGTTTATACTTAAGAAAGGAGATCCATGTTTCAAAGGTGTAGATGAAATGACATTAAAGTGGGAAAGGAAGAAAACAGCACATTTCTTGACTCTACAAAGATTTCAGAAGTATTTTGAAACCTAGAGAAACTCTGCACTGCAAAATCTGTTTTCCTCATCTATTTTGGCTGAGATTTCCAATTATTTTTGCAACATGAGCACAATCTGGAGTCTGAAGAGCATGTGGTGGAGTGTGCTGCTGCATTCACTGGGCAAGGCTCGGGTGCTGCAGGAGGGAGATGCAGGGGAGGCTCCCTTGTGTTCACAAGGATGCCCTCCCTGCACAGCCAGGGACAGTGACTGCACCCAGCCTGGCACTTCAAGAGTTGGCTGAAACAAACCCTGGAGACTGGAATGAAGAGGAATTCTGTCCCAAGATCTCAGCACAGTGATCTCTGTGCCTGAAGCTCCTGGCCTGATATTTGAGCCCCTCTTGCTAAAGAGGTGCACATTGCTGAGGGCCCTGCTGAAGCCTCAGTTTGTGCCTGGCTGGAGAGCTCATGCAGACTGCTCAGCAGTGATCCCACCATGTCCTGCCCAGCTCTGAGCTCTCAAAACATGTATCTACATTCAAATTATAAACATTTAACACTCTTCCTTCCATGGCTTCTACTCCCTTCAGCTGATGGCTGGTGACTGATCCCTTTAGTAAGGGCCTTTGAAGTTATTATGAGACTCATTAAGGTAATTAAACGGTTGGAGCCTATCAGGAGTGCTCATGTTCCCACTGGTGCAGGAAGGGAAGAGGCAGCATTTTGTCTGGGGTTGTGGGGAATGCTGACACCTGTGAGCTCACTGCTGTAGCTCTTGGTGATTGCTGTGCTGCCAAAGGACCCGTGGGCAGGCTGAGGTAAAAGCTGTGTGCACTAAGGAGCATTCAGGCTGTAGTGAAATTAATCCCAGTCCCTTGAGACAGGCTCAGCTTGGGACTTCCAGCACACTGAGTGCTGCAGGCATGCTCATAGTAATGGCTGGAATTAATTACATTTCTATCAAAGAGCAGATGGAATAAGGCAAGAGGGAGAAAGTGAAGGGGCTGTGGGACACATCTTGTTCTCTCACCCTAAAGATCCCTGGAACCCTGGGTGGTTGCTGTGGCTGTGTTCAGCTGAATGGGTGCAGCTGAATTCTCTTCAGCAGAGAAGGGGTTAAGGTGGTGCTTTAGAAATCCAGTGTGGGAATAACAGAGGCTCTAAAGATGGGCACTAAATTGGTACAACAGGCTTATGTGGACAAAGCTAGTGGGGAGACTTCATTTCACCAGTGCTCAGGAATGGAAAAGAAATGAAAACTGGCACATGATTCTGTTTCCACTTATGAAGCACCCATCTGCCTCTTTAAAATTCAATTTCTGGGCATGGTGAGTAAGGCTGGGCCAGTTCATAGCTATTAGATCCATGCCATTAACATCCCAGCCCCTTCAGAGTATCAGTAGCATGCACAGGGCGAGGGACATCTCTCATGCAGGATTGGCAGAAATTGATATTAATAAATGGATCTAATATTCTTAAATTTGCATTCCTTCCCTAGCCTCACAGCGACCCCAAAGGGCAGGAGAAATAATAAGTGAAGGCCTAATTCATTATTTATAACCAGGCAAACCAAGGAAGTAACTCTGGGAGATTACCTGGATAATCCAGCATTAGCATCTTGTTTCAGATATCTTTATTAGGACTCAGGAAAGGCTGCTGGGAGACTGAAGACAGCACAGTAAATTTGTGTGCTAGCCTTTGGCCCTGCCTGCTGCCCTGGCCTCCTAATTTACTTTGGGACGTGTGTGAGTTGAAGAGAAAGATAAACACCTTTGGGTGAAGAGAGAGGGAAGGAGGCTGAAGAGGGGCAGAGCCTTTTCAGGCTGCTTGGAGTGCATCTCAGAGCAAGGTGCTCCTCAATCTTTTAGACTGTTCTACAGAATGGAAAGAATAATATCACATCCTAGAGCTCAGGCTGATGAGGTTAATGTTTATGTGATGCTTTGAGGTTAAAATACATTAGTTTTTCTAGTCCAATGTCTGTTATTCTTTCTCAGGGCAGGGCCAGCCTATAGGCCTTCTGAAAAATTACTGCCTTACTGTCCTGTGCTTTGTTGCTCTTGTACGGGGAATGTGGATGATTTTGCAGAAGGAAGGGACCAGTTGCTGTCTGAAGGTTGAGAACTATTGTCCTGAGTGGGTTTTTGTTCCTTTTTTCCTGCAGAGGTTTAGAATGGTCTCAGGTTGCAGGAATATGAAACCAGCTAAAAGGTCACAAATAAATTTTTGGGAGATGATGTAGATGAGAGTACCATGGGACAGAGAGTGAGATCCTTCTTCTGAGATTCCTAGCTCAGCTTTGCAGATGTGAAATGTTTGAATAAGTTATGGGAGGAGGATTTAATGTGTGTTTAGTCCTGATAATGCCTTCAGCTCTTTATGGCTTGCTGAGCAGCCCCTTATTGCATGAAGAGCTTTGCTTTTGTGTACTAATAGCAAGGCAGATGGGAGACACACTCCTTGGAAAAGACATGGGGACTCCCCTCTGGATGACTTTTTGATTGGGGCTGTTCCTCATCTTAATTCTTGGCACTCATTGTTGATTCAGGTCTGTGGGCAGGCAGTTAAAAAGGAGCAGGGCAGGTTGTCAACAGTTAATAGAGCAGCAGTGCAACTGCTTTGCATTTATATTGTACCTTCCCTCAGAGGTTCTCCAAGTGTTTCCAAATATTAGTTAATCCCCACTAGGCACCTACCAGGTAGGTACAGTCAATAATAAGCCCATTTTAGATGAGGAAGTCTGAGGTGGAGCAGTTTAATGGCTCTGTAACAGATCAGTGGCAGTGCTGGGAATAAAGCCCAGGACTCCCAGGTGCCTCTCCCTGGCTCTGATTCACTCTTCTTTGCTGCTTCCTCATGGCAATGGATTTACCCATCCCTAATAGAAAGCAGATCAGATCACCTACCATGTCTGCTTACATGAATTTCCTTTAAACACTAGCTGTCAGTGGGCCTTTTTGTGAAATTACACACAGAGAAAAGAGGGAATATTACCATCTGGGATATCATATCAGCACTTCTAGAGATACAGGGTACAGGATGTATCCAATTATAAATGAGCTAGAAGCCTACAGTCTGACAAAAGCACATGGAACCTTATCAGCAGCAATGAACAGTTAAGGGAAAGAGAGTTAGCAGGATTA
Organism: Zonotrichia leucophrys gambelii; assembly: GCF_028769735.1. NCBI lineage: Eukaryota > Metazoa > Chordata > Aves > Passeriformes > Passerellidae > Zonotrichia > Zonotrichia leucophrys. Next base: position 4,092,447 of record NC_088180.1, on the reverse strand, counting down.
TTAACCCTCATGAAATAGATTCTGTCTTCCAAAAGGGAAAATAATAATGTCCAATACCGAAATAATTAACAGAAAAACAATTTGCAACACTTAATTAAATGACTTAGAATATGCTAATGCAGAGTTAAGACTGCACAAAGGCTTCTCCTACATTGCATACCAAGTATGCAATTTTCATCCACTCATAACTTGGTTAAATCAAAGCCCAACTTTTTCCAATTTAGGGAAGCAGAGGCTCCTCATTGAGGTGCCATGTGTCAGGTCTCAAGCACCAGCCACACTTTCTGGCTGCAAGGCTTTTGAGACTTGTTGGGGGTTTTTTCCCACCACAAAGTGTGCTGTTCATAATTTTGTAGCTCACAAGCAGCTGAAGAGGTTTTTCAGAGATGATTCAAAACTCTGCAGCTCTGGGAAGACATGAAATTGTGAAAGAGCTGCTGAGGAGTGTGCTAGAATGGCCTGGGAATGAGAAGTGTCTCGTTGCCATGCCTGCTGAGGGTGTGCCAGCTCCAGCCTGGCACACTGGGCATTGCACTCTGCTGCAAATGTGCTGGGAGCCAGGGGCACAGCTGTGCTGCCATCCCACACATCCCTGCCACCAAGTGCCACGGAGGTGACTCTGTGTTTATTGTTGTGGTACCATTCTGTGCCACTGTGTGTGACCCAGCTGTCCCCCTGGCTGCTGGAGCCTGGCCATCCCAGCTCAGGGCTGGCAGGATAGAAACACCCAGTGCTTCCCCTGGAAGGGGCTTGTGCTGAGAGAGGGGATGAAGTGTGAGACTCCTCTGGGGGGCCTTGAAATGCTCTCTCTGCCTGTCCAGGAGTCCAAGCTGTGCCCTGGTTCTGTCTTGTTCTGCTGGGCTGGGCTTGTCATGGAGCCAGCCCTGGCACAGAGTAAATTGGGGATGTCCTGCAATGTGTCTGTCCTGCTATGGTGACAAAACTGAGGTGGGACTGAATCCAAAAGGTTCTGGGTAAGCAGAGCAGGAAAATGTTCTGCTTGTCTCTCAGGATGAGGTCCTTTCTGCTCCAGTCACTGACAAGAGGGAGCTAACAGGAGAACATTTTACATCTGCATTTGCTATCGTCTTTCCTGGGTTTCCTCTGCTGCCAGCACAGGGCTGGAGGTGCTGGTTGTGGATTGCCTGTGTGCATTTTCTGGTATCGACCTTCAAACACTACCTAGTGGCACATAAAATAATGATAATCCTAATGGTCCTAATAATCACCATTGGGCAGTGTGTGCTTTTTGGAACCTGCTTGCCTTGTGCTGAGAATTCTTTGGGGTTCAGATTGGCTTTCTCAGTGGTGAGGAGATGCCATTCACCACAAAAGCATTTCCAAAAAATAGGTCCCTATTTCCAAAGTGAGCCCTGTTCTGGGTTAATGGTTTTTGAAGTCCAGCACCCCTCCTTACCTTTGCAGGGAGTGCAGGATGCTGGTGCTGATGAGCACACTGATGTTATTCTGGAAAATGCTATTAAAGACAGCCCAGGAAACCATGTTCTGGAAACATCAATATCTGCTCTGGGAGGTGGTTCAGGCCCTTTAAACTGATCCCTGATATTGCAGATTTCTCTGCTGAGAGCTCCAGTCTCATTCCTTACATGTCCAATTCCTTTATGCCTGGAGTTAGCTGTTAAACAACTGGTTGTAAGGTTGGCATGTGGGAATAGGGGGATTCAGTTAGCAGGGGTGGATTGAACTGAGCAGCACATGAGTGCAGGGCTGGGGACTCTCCAGGATGAGCTTAAACCCCTCTGCTCATCCTCTTCTGCTCTTCACAACACCCAGGCTGGCTTCAGCAGGTGGGGGCTGTGGGAGAAACATGACAAGAGTGTGGGAAGAGGCATAAATGGTTCTTGTGCTTTCTCTGCTGAGCTCTGCGCTTGCTTTTTATTGCCTGTGAGAAAGTTGGGAGAGAAATTCCTGCTCAAGTCAGAGGCATAGGGATTTTTAAGAGATGACTGCAGTGACAAGAGGGAGAAGAGCACATGAGAATGGATGTTAGCAGCTCATTTGAGTCCACGTGGCCCTGAACAGAAGGCTCTGGCTCCAGCACAGAATGACTTATTCCCTCATTGCCAAAATGCACACTTTGGAGTACACTATCTGCTGCTTCATGACTCTTTTAAGGCTGAAATGATAGAGCCTCCTCTCCCATGGTAAATGATTGCTGGGCTTGCAGGCTGTTTGGTGGGTTGACACATCATAAGTGCAGGTGCTTAGGTAAATATTGCCTCTTCCTTGCCTGAATCAATACCCGTGCTGATCACTTTGTAAACGGATGCCTTTTGATGAGAGGAGAGGGTGCAGTTTGCCATTTCACAGTCATTCTGCAATATCTTTCTCTTCAAATTGTTTTGCTTTTATGGGACTCTGGCCTGTATTCTGCAAATAACCCTGGAATTTTAAATAGTTAAATGGAGTTGGCCAAATTCTTCCCTTGGAGATGCCCGTGTGGTTCCCATGGCATTGCTGAGAACTCACAATGCATTTCTGAGGACAAGCTTAAGCTCAGCAGAGCCATTTCACTCCAGGCATAACACTGTTCAAAGTCAATGGAAGCATGATTTGAACACATCATGTTTGTATTTTTACAAGTGTTTTCTATATTCCTTTATTTCCAGGCTAGAATCCAACTATGCAAATGCCAGACAGAAAATTGCTGGTTTCTTCTTAACCCTTGTTCTCCATGAGCTATGCATGTTTTTGGGGAGGACTTGGATTTTTGGATATGTTAAGGTTATCTGGATTTGGTCCTACTGAAGCTGGTTTATAATCTTGGCTTCCCAGTGTCTAAATAAAGCTGGAGCGGAGCTTTGGAAAAAATCTCATTCCTTCCTGAAAAAGATCAGTTTCTGACAAGTTAAAATTCTTTTCTTCCCAGATTAGCTGTCAGTGCTGGTAGCCCCATTCTCTTGGCTTAAAGCACCTGCTGCCTCAGCTTCATAAGGTTATGCATAATTGCCAGAATTTAATTGGCATGTGTTAAAATCTGTCTGAGGGGAGACACAGCCTGCTTGGTACCTAGGCTGGGTCAAGCTGTCTGTGCTAAAAGTGTCCATCCTAGAAATTCCACCTGCAACCCTGAGTCTTTCCTGTTTGCCCTCCCTTGCTGTTGTATTCAGGGTTTTTACATGGTTCCCTGTGCTGAGATGCTGTGGGAGCTTTGTGGATAATTGTGGGCCAATGTGGCTCTTGAAAGGAAACCATGAAAGGCTTTGGAAGGCTACCAAGATGGGAGTGATTTGGCATAGATGGCATCATCTCTGCTCACACCCACAACAAAAAATGTGTCCAGACTGGGGCTGAGAGCTGTCTGTGGTGATTCTATTCTAAATCCTGGGTCGGAGGGGGTGCAGCATGCTCTGTGTCCATGCTTTAGTTGCACAGCTCTCCTGATTCCACTTAAATAAGTTTGGGCCTATCTTGGGAATTGATGTAACACCTGTGTGGCTCTGTTGGGAGAGCAGCTTAAGATGAGCAGAACCAAGGCTGTCACTGCAGTTGGGCATGTACAGTGTGTCTGGGCTTGTGCAACAAATCCCGCTCTTGGATATTAAAAAACCCACTCTTGGCAAATTCATCTGTCTCCCCAGCAACTGGCAAGATGACAGGAAAATTGGCCAGGCAGATTTCCAGCTAGCTTGTGGCTGCCCTGATTTAAGATGAATATTCCTTGTCAGATTTATTTAGAAGCTCCAAGTACTCCTTCCTGGTCTCTCCTCATCCACTCCTCATTGTTTTGTTGTCTGCTTCTCAGCATCTTATTTGCTGTTGATTTAAGGCAGCCATTGGTTAGGGTGAGTGTAACACAGCACACCTGACAGTGTCTTGCTCACTCTGTTTCCCCTGGAAATATCCCAGATCTGTGCCCTGGTACTTGTGGGGTGGCCCAAGTGCAGTTCTGGGGGGACCCTGCTCTCTGCAGGAGCCCTGGCTGGGGAGGGGAGCTCAGAGAGCTGCTCTGCTGTGGGCAGGAGCCAGGGTCACTGTGCCCAGGGCAATGGGGCACTTCAATCCTGTGATAGCTGTGTGTAGAGACAGTAAACTAAGCCAATTCTGCTGGACAGCAGTGGCTGGGCCCTTGCCCTGGCTGCTGCAGCAGGAGCATGCACTGAGAATGTCTGTCTGCTCAGTTTTGATTGGCACATCTTGTCAGGTTTCCTAAGTGAGGTGTTGAATGCTGCAAAATGAGTTCTGGACCCTGACAGTGGGCCTGCTAATACAATTCCAAAGTAATTCCTGGGCTCCCAGGGGCATGAGGAGCATTGGCTGAGCCCTCCTTGTGTAAGCTGGTATGGAGGGGGGCTGTGTCCTTTTGAAAGCACAAACTGCTGTGCTTGCCCCATGGGACTTCCTTATTGTTCAGCCTGAATTGAGGCCTTCAGGAAAATGCCAGAGACGCTCCAGTGACCTCCTTGCAGTACCTCCCAGAGCTCCACAATCAGATATTAATTACAGGCAGACTCTATATTAAAGCAGAGATTTGCCAAGTTACCATAGGGGTTTCAATACTTGATTCACATTAATTTAAAGTGGAATTTAAAAATCCCCTCCCAGCAACTTTGGAAATCTCATAAAAGCAGAAATGAGGAATTTTGCTGGATGTGCCCTGCTTAGCCAGGTATCTGTCTAGTGGGCACCTGGCTGAAGTCAAAAGGGTTGTCTATGTTGTTTAGTGTTTGCTCTGACTCTGATTTCTTCTCTGTGCCCCCCACCTGTGGGCCCAGCTCTATTGCCTGTAGCTCTGCAGAGACTCTAAAAATTGTGATGCCTCCACATGCAGGGCCTGATTCACCTGTCACTCATTTCAGTCCAGTGTTTCATGCTGCTGTCATTGTCCTCTTGCACTCTGATATAACTGCTTGGCTTTTCCAGCTTGGGAGGACCTGGCAGTGAGAGTGAGTCTCATGGGGCTGCATCACTGTGTAACGAAGCAGTGATGTGGCTTTGTAGGGCTTCCACTGGGATAGAAACTGATCCTGGGCTGCTTCTGCAAGGTAAATCCTTTTTCCAGAGAGAGCCCAAATTTCACTCTAAGCATGGGGATCAGCAGGGGAAGCGATGGTCATTGGGCACATGGGGAATTTGACTTTGTTTTGAATGCTCCAGGAAAACAAGGACCAATTTATTTCTAGTTTAGTGAAGTAAGCTGTGTGAAACAAGAAAATCTCCTTCAAATTCCCCTGGATGTTGCTGGGAATAAACTTCGGCTATCTGCAGAAAGAGCTGGTCACTGTTACAGGGCATCTGCTCAGCATCCTTGTGGGATCTGGGTCACCTCTCTAAATGTCCTGCAGCAAAATTTCTTCCAGGGATTCTCAGCAGAGGAGATGTTGCCTCTGTGGTCCCAAGATAGATGCTCCCACTCTGCTGCCTGCTGAAAGCTGTCCCTTTCTTAATCCCAGAGCTGAAGTGGGGAATGGGATCAGTGGGTCACAGAGGGGCTGTGTCCCAGCAGCCTGCCTGTCCTGTCTGCACTGGAGAGGAAAGCTGCTCTTGTGGCATAGCAGGGCTGGCTGGGGACCTCAGTGGGGCCCAGGGGAAGGGACATGTGTGAGTGAGCAGCAAGGATTTCCTGCTTCTGTCCACTGGCTATAATCTGTCCTCTGCCTTCTCTGGCTCTTCATTTCCCTTTTCTTCCCTTCTCTCATCTTCCCTTCCTCCTGCCATCTCTTGCAGCTTCCTCATCATGCTCAGCTCAATGTTCTTTGACAGCAGCTCTGGAAGGAGGGAACAAGTTCAAGCAGCCCTGTTCCCTTCAGAAGACTCTTCCTGCAGAACAGGGCAGCAGAGCTGTGCCCTAGAACACAGTGTTTCCCTGGCAGGGCAGTGTGCCTAACAGGCTTTAATTGCCCTGTTCACCCTCACCTGGGCCCTCATCGGCCCTGGAGCACCATTTCAGGCCTGGGCCTCAGCCCTTTCCTAAGCTCCACTGTATCTGCCTCCAGCCCTTTCCTGAACTGAGCCTTGTTTGGATTTCCTGGACTGACCTCAGACCTGATTTGTTATCTTGCTCTTGCCTGATGATTTATTAATAGAGCTGTTTTTAACTGCCTGACTCAAGTGCTGTGGGACCATATCCTGCTGGGGAGGTTGTTGTCCACACCTCTGCCTGCAGGCTGGTCTGCATTTATGGGAGAGCAGGACCTTGCTGTTTCCTGACACTCCTTTGAGAGCTTCAACTTGGAGTAGTTCTGTCTCTCAAGTTAGATATGGACAAAAAAACCAGCTGTAAAGCTTAGCCTTGCTCATGGACCTGGGGCCTGGTTTTACTCTTGTGCTGATGGCTTGATGAGTGTGCTGTGTGTTCTGCCCCTGAGCAGGCACAGTGGCCACTGCCTGTACTCCCAGGCTGCAGTGCTGGGGGTGATCCCAAGCAGGACTAAATCCCATTGTGCTTATATCTACAGAAGCTGATGCTGTCAAATAAACCTGTTGTGACAGCAGCATTTAATAGCCTTGCTGTCTGCAAAACCCTGGGCTCCTGTGCTCACTGGCAATGAGTGTGTGTTTTCAGCAAGCTGAATTTATTGCCTTGGAACTGGATTTACAGCTGAGTACCTGCACACCCAGACTGTAAAAGAGAGGGGAAGGGGAGGTGTTCAGTGCTTAAGCAGACCCACAGGAGGGAAGGCAGCAGCTTTTGTGGCCCTTGGTGTGCTGGAGCTGACACACAGGAGGCTCCTCAGTGCTGGGTGAGCAGGGAGGCAGTGCAGGGAGCCCAGAACAAGGCAGCAGCAGCAGGCAGACATCTCTGCTCCCACAGAGCTCCTGGGTGTGGGAGGCTTGTGTGGGGAGGGATGGTACAAGTGCAGGGTGTGGAGCAAAGCCTCGTGCCAAGTCCAACAGGCTCTGCATCTTTCTGGTGCTTTGCTCTGTCCTTGCAACATCCTCAGCCCCTGGCACACTTACACCTGTGAGGAAGGAGCAAAGGGTTGGGAATGTCTTCAAGGAGTGTGAGCCTCTGAGGTGCCTTCAGCCCTTGGAGTCACCAGCAAGGGTCACTGTGCATCAAGGCCAGGGGCAGGGTTAGTAACAGGAGCCCTGCTTTTGGTTTCTCTCCTCTCATGTCAGGAAAGTTGTGGCAGGGAGGAATTTTGGTGCTCTGCCTCGTTTCACTTCTGTCTCCTGTTGTGGCTGGTACAGTCATGCTTGTTTCTGCCTTTATAGATTAGGTGCTGTCACTGCACACAGTTGCATCCCACCCTGGGGGTGGCTGCATTTTGGTGATTCATGCTAGCCCAGAGGACTGTCTTTTTATTCCATCAATTTGATGCAAAGAGGCAGTTGAACTTGTTGTTTACATGACTACTAGAATGCCTGCATGGCAGAAAGCTGTATTTGTAATTAATATCTGTACCAATGGCCTAACAGTTAGTCATCTTTCATTACTGGATGGGCATTCTCTCTTCAGCAGCTGGCAGGGCCTTTCTTTGGTGTTGTGGCTAACAGCCAGTGAGGGCAGCCAGCTGTTCTGAGAGCTCTTGGGCTCCAGCAGAAGAGGTTTCAGTTGCTGCATGACACAGAAGGCATTGCAGCATTCCTCTTCTTGCTTTGTATCTGAATGGAGCTTTCAGTGGATGCCTCAGGGAGGATGTCAGAGATCTGCTCTGCCTGGCCCATCTCAGGCACAGGGTTTGTTCTGCTGCTGCTCCTGGGAGTAACTCCCATCCCTTTGGTGGGCCCTAGGTATGGAGAACACACAAACACTTCTCCAGGCCACAAAGTTCTCTCAGGAGCAAGGTTTCCTGCCCATTCCAGGAGACAAAGTTAGCAGTAGGTGCCACTAACTTTGAGGTGTTATTCTCATTGTAATATCAAGGAAAAGGGACTGATTTACAGATCATTTCCCCAAGGACTTAATCGGGCTTTTGCTTTTCTCCTGCTGGATCCTTTGCCCTGCACTGAGGTGCACTGCTTGACTCCTCTGTTCCTCCTGCAAGTCCACATTGTCTCTTCCTCCTGCCTCTGCTCTCCCTTCTGTTCTGCTTTCTGTTTTTTTTTCCTCACAGCTGTTTGTGTTCAGGGCTCTCCTGCTGTGCCAGGCTGCTGGGTTAGCCCTGCATGAGTTTCCTACAGCTCTCCTAAGTGCTTGTGTGCCAGCACATCCACAAATCATATGGGTGTGTGGGTGAGAAGCATCCAGTGGGATGGAGCAGCCAATGGCTCCCATGGCATCACAGGCTCTCAGAGCTATCAGAGGGAAGGGAAGGGTCTTTCTCCAGGGACTTCACTGCCTAGGAAAGGGGAGAAGCTCCCTGGGTGCTGGAAGCAGCCTGTCAGCTCGGCAGGGAAAAGGGAGGGTGGGTAGAAGCAGGTTGGGAAGGAGGACAGCTGGTGTTGGGCTGGGGAATGGACTGACAGTGCCAGGGGCAGTGAGGGAGGGGGTATGAATGAGAAAATGCTTCCCTCTGAGGGTGGGGTTTTGTCACATGGAGCCCTCAGCCCTTTTCCAGCTCAGACATGCTTCTCCTATGTATGGCACTGCTGCCCATGCCCAGGCAGGGCATATGTGCTCTTCTCCCAGGGAATCCTTTCCACAAGGTCAGAAGTGTGACACTCTCCTCGCTTGACTTCAGGCCTGGTGAGCTTTGGGTCACCCCTTCCCCCTCCAGCCCTCTCCTCTGCCTTCCAGCTGCCTCTTCTTCTTTCCCAACCCCTCCTGTGGCTGCCACAGAACTCATGGTCACCTCTTGCCCCTGGTTTGGCTCAGGCTGAGGGAAGCCCCTTCTCTGGGCCCCCAAAACCACTTTGGTCCTGGATGCTGTTCTGTTGGAATTTCAGGGGTGCTAAATGGTGAACTAGGAACTAGAGGAAATGTGGGAAATGCTTTACTTGGGGGAGCAGTGGAGAGGATGCTGCTCTTGTATGGAGTTCTGAGGTAAATCCATCATGGGAACAGCCTTGGGTGAAACAAAACAAGCAAGCAGAGCTGGGTTTGTAACAGGTCTGCCAAAAGCTTCACTTGCTGGTCTCAGGTGTGCTGCCATTCTCAGCCATCCCCCTGTGTGTCTTTTCCAATCTCTCCCTCTTCTCCATTCACAGGGAGTGCTTTGGGACAGCAGCCTCATCTGCCAGTGTGTTTTGGAAGCACTTGAAGCGTACTTGGTGCTGAGTAAATGGCTGCCACCATTGTTGTTATTGCATCAATAGCTCAGGGCCCCAGATCATCTCAGCAATTGCTTTATGCACATTGAGGGCTCTCCACAAAGCCCTGGGCCTGCTCTGCAGGGGCTGTGCCAGGCAGGAGGGCTCTGGCTGAGGTGGGCTGGGGTGCAGTGTGTCCTCCTGCCCTCCATGCCAGTGGCATCAAGTCCTTTGGTTTTTGTTCCTTGATTTCCCCCTCTCCCCCCACGGGCTCCCCTGCCAAGGTCTGTGGAGTGAATGCATTGTTTGGCCTAAGGGTTGCTGTGACTTGTCCAAGACAACCCAGCAGTCAGGAGCAAACCCAGGGACCTGTGCTGCCCAGCTGTGTGTTTTACCTGCTCCTCTTGCTCCCCAGGAGGGCACCTGGATCCTGCTGGAAGCACAGCAGATGGAGGCAGGCAGCAGGTCCAGCCCCAGCTGCCTGGCAGCGAAAGGGCAAAGCAGCAGCACCAGTGACCTTGTTGATTTATTCATCAGACAATGCTTAGAAGAAGGGAGGATTGATTTGTCTGTCAAATACAACATGAAACCATGTGGCCTGCAAGGGGAGGACTAATTGTGCTGCTGACACACAGGCCAGCACTGACTCATGCAGTCAAGCACCTTTTTATTGTGTTTTCCTGCTAGTCAGCTTTTCTTTTCATCTATCCCATTATCTCAGGCAATTTATTGATGCAAAGTCAAATTTAAGTGGTTATTTTGCCTGTGAAAACGAGAAAAAAAATGTCTGAAGTGAATACCATGAGGTGTTGGATCAATCTCTGTTATGCAACCAGTTTGAAGCCATCCAGCTCTAGGATCCACAGTAACAAAATGCCTTCAAGGGGCCAAGTTCCTGGTTCAAAAGCACTTTGTGGGCTCTTAGTAAGTGTCCCAAAACAGTCAGGTTCTTGATTTCTGAATCCAAGGGATTCTTGAAAGCACCACACTGCCTGCATACCTTTGAAATCAGTGCCAGAGCTGCTTTAAAGATTAAAAAAAAAGGAAGAAAACTTTTTGTATGTACAGTGTGATCACTCTGAGGCTGCTGTTCTTGCAAACAGGCAAGAGCCCAATTTAAATTGGCTGTTTCACATGCAAGGAGTGGCCCTGCTGCAGGAGCTCTCCCAGGCAGCACAAGTGGGCTCTGCCTGCTCTGTGGGCAGCTCAGGCACTGCTGAGCCTCCATCAGCACCATGCTGGGCTAAGGTGAGCCTGGCTGGGGGGCAGCACAGGACAGACTGAGCTGTGCTTGTGCTGTGCCCTGCCAGCCTCCCCTGCTGCTCCCTGAGCTGCCAGGCACGCTGCTGTCCCTCTGTGCAAGGAAGATGTGGAACTGTCCTTCCTAAGGACACTGGGCATGCAGTCACAGGGTCAGCCCCTTCTCTGTTTCCTGTCCTGTCCTTCCTAAGGACACTGGGCATGCAGCCACAGGGTCAGCCCCTTCTCTGTTTCCTGTCCTGATCAGAGCTTCACCTGCTCTGCAGGAGGCTTTGGTCTGTCCCCCACAGGGCTGAGACATTCCTGTGTGTGTGGGATACCTTCAGAGACTGCAGGTTTGCTTGGGCCCTGGACAGCTCCTGTTTGTGATTCCCAGCCCAGGCCTGGCCTGGAGGGTCAGTGCAGTCCTCTGGAAGATTTCCAGTGGCTGCAGTGGGTGCTGAGCTGAGCCTGCACCGAGCACACAGGGCAGAATTCCTTGGCTTTGCTAATTTAGTTTTCATTCTCCCCCGCTGCTCTGCTCAATGGACCTCAACCCTGATCTTGAAGCAAGTACTTTGCCAAAATTTGCACCCTACAGGACTTGAATAGCTCCTCCTCTCACTTCCAGCCTCTCCTTTCCTTGCAATTTCTGTTCCTCCTCCACAATTTGTTGAAGGCCATTTATCCTCTGGTTGCAGAATGTGCCTCTCTCTCCCTGCTTTACCTTCTTGCTGCCCACAGGATGTTGAACGTGATTCCATCCTGCATTGCAAAACTAATCACCCTTTAATTATGCAGAGGAGAGGGAGTTGGAAAAGCCTTTCAAAGCCCAGAGTCCTGCAAAGCAGAGGCAATGTGAGCCTGGCAGTTTTTTGTATTGATAGTGAGCTGTTCCTTTAAGCCACACATTACACCTTCCACCAGTGTTTAGGCATGGACAAAAATGCCAACTGAGAGATTCCTGGGCTTTTTTTGAAAGCAAAGGTGGATTCCTTTGAACAAGACCTGGATTCCTTTCTCTTGGCTCCTCTCATCCCCATGGAGATAAATTAGGGATACTCTCAGCATGAAGGCAACACAGTTGGAAAGCCAACTGTTCTGCAGAGGGATTTCAGAAAATCTTGTGGATTTGGCAGGGAGGACATCAGTACAAATGGCTAACTACCTCCCAAAGGGTAAAACTCCTCTGGATCAGGGAAAAGCTGCTTGCAGTTTGTTTTGGTGCTTTGTCTCACTGTGGGGCTTTTAGGACTTTGGAGGGAGTAATGAATCAAGGGACTCAACTTACAAGATTTCCTTTTTGCTTATGTGAAAAAGTGATGCTCATGTGAAAAAGTGATAGCAAAGGCCTGTGAGAGCTCCATTAACGTCTCTTATTCATACAGTCTGTTTTATGGTAGTCACTAAATTGGATACTTGCTAATCTTGTGCTCACTTCTCTTATAGCTGTGCCCTGCTGCTTCTCCCTTCATAGTTCCTGTCCAAATCGTCTGTAAGAGAGCAATATTCTGCATTCATGTAGCACCTGGCAGTCACAGACAGGCTTAGGGAGCAGCAGTGGAGTCTGCCATGGGACCCTGACCCTTTTCTGTATTCCAGATGAATGTTCCACTGGGCTGAACTATTGAGTCATTGCACAGTTTTTCTCACCTCAAAAAAAAAAAAAAAAAAAAAAAGGAGATCACCTTTCTTTTTACCTGAGCCATTCAGGTAATTCAAGGGCAGATCGAGAAACAGGTCAGGGATCTCCAGTTGCTGTGTCATGTGTGTCATAGTAGATCACACTCCCTGTGTGGGGGTTGAGAAGGGGCAACTCTAGGCTTGGATACTTACCTGGATTTCTGTGAGTGGCTGCTCAAAGGGAAAATCTCATGTGAACACATGTTCTGGTTATTCTCTGCACCTGAGCTGTGACAAAGTTGAAAAAGCTACAGAAGTACAACTTCTACAAGCAGCAAACTGGGGAGCCTGGGAGGAGAAAGCCCAGGATGGGTAAGTCTGAAGGACAGACAGACAAAAAACAACAAATCTGACTTGAACTATCACCATGAGGGTTTGGGTGAAAGGTGAGAGGGGAGCTAAGATAGTGAGGGACAGTTAGGAGGAATCTGAAGATTCCTCTCTCAGCTCTGTACCCACCTAGAAAGTCAGACTTTGATCAGTGTGTTCAGCCTGCCTTGCCTCTGGTTCCTGTTTGGATACATGGTGAGTGATCCTCAGCTGTCACATGGCTGCAGCTCTGCCTGGGGGACTGGTGTGTGCTGAGTGCTGTGATGCTTGGTGTGAAGGAAGGGCAAAGTCCCCTTTACTGACACTGTATTGCACCAGCAATCAGCAAACAGCTGTGTTCACCCTTGCAAGTCCTTCTGCCCCAAGAGAGGCCCAGGATTAAATCCTCACCCACCACCCTGAGGACAGGAGGGCCCTGGAGTTGAGGCAGTATCTTTCCCTGGCCAGCTGTGTGCTGCAAGCCTGTGCTAGCAGTTCATTTACATGTTACCAGGGCTCACTGCAAGCTGGCAGTCAGCCAGGGCAGCGATGCATTCAGCCGGCAGGCTGGGCTGCAAATCCTCTACAAGTTCATCTCTTGATCTCCAAAAGACAAAAGTAATGAACCTCTTGAAAGAAAGTTGCTGTTTTTGCTGTTGTACTGCCACAATGTTTGGACACCGGTTAGAGGAGGCTGGAGTCAAAGCAAGAAACTGTTGAATGAATAAATCGGCTTAGAGGGCTTTGTGGCGATTTATTCTGCTCCTTTGGGCTTGTGTGCAGCTCATCAACGAGCTTATTATTCTATCATGATTCACAGCTCTGTGACAGAGGCTGGATGTGCCACCAAGAAAGACACAGGGGCTGGAGATGGAGCATTGCAAGAGGAGATCAGGCAGAGGTCACCTGGAATGTGGGGGAGAGGAGGAGGCTGTGGCTGCAGCCACTAGTGAGAGACAGAGCTGTGGATCAGGGCTGGCGGAGCAGGACGGCTGCATCAGAGCTATGGATCAGGGCTGGTGAATCTAGGCGCTGGATCAGGGCTGCTGGATCACTGCACGTGCAATGCAGACACTGAGGAATGACCCTCCCTGATCAGGGTTTAACTTGCGGCTGCTCTGGCATTCATTTAAAGATATCTGAGATCTCCCAGTGACAGGAAAGTGCTTTGTACATCTGCTGGTAGGAAGCTCAGTGATGGGTTACATACAGTCTGTCTTTAGGGAGACTTCAACCCTCCCATCTGTATCCTGGGATATCTGTTCCCCTTCACTGTTCCCAGCAGCCATTTCAGCCTTTCCTCCTATCAGTGGCAGAGTTTCTCATTGGGATGTTTTGCTCTAGCACACACCAAGGCACCTCAGAAGTCCCTCATGCTCCCCTTAGCATGTATGACATGATGTCCTACTTAGAGTGCTGCACAGCTGGTTTCTGCATGTTGGGGGGCCCTCTGTCACTGGAGATTAATGCTGCAACAGGAATCAGCTTGAGATGGGGCTTCAAGATGTCCCAGCCCATTATCTGTGTGTCTGATCTAATCTGTCAGTCAGTCTCCCTGGCAAGGGAGAGACAGCATGTGCCAGGCTGCTTAGCCAGATGCTGTGGTATATTTGGTGTTTCAGAGCTGTCAAGGAAAAAAGGAGAAGCCCTGGCCTTTAGCACCTTCCTTGGTTTTTCCAGCATGAGACTGGATTGTTTCTGCAGGGCTGCTGCACAGCTCTGCCTTTAGAGAATGAGCAGGTGGGCTTTGTTCTCTGTGCCCAGGGCACAGGAGCCTGAACCACGCTGTCCATACCCAGTCCCTGAGCTCAGTGGTGTCCTTTATGTCCCAGAGACCTCCTGAGCAAAGGCACAAAGGCATCTCAGCAGAGCCTGACAGCTGCTGGTGCAGCTGTGGATGTGGTTTCTCAGCCATGACCTTGGGAGGCTTTCTCTGCACATCCTTCTCCCTAGAATCACTGTGGGACTCTGATCTTGTTTGCTTTTCCTTTTGCCAAATGCAGGGGTTATTTTGGTCAGGAACCTGCCTGGAGTGGCCCAAGACACAGGAGGGTTGAGAACAGCCCTTCTCAGGGTATTCACAGTGATGCTGTCCTGGCATTCCTCAAAAACAATTCTGATGGAAGACTGGGCCTCCAGCAGTGCATTACTTCATCACACAGGGCAATGGGGTGCAGGTTCTGTTCTCTGTGTATATTGTTGAAGTTGGGATTCATCCCATCCAAGCTGAGGAATGCAGATAAACTGAGTGCAGCTCTGTTTGCTGGTGTCACAGTCACTGCTCTCAGGGAGAGAGGGAAACCAGCCCATCTGAGGCCAGTGGCCTTCTGGCCATGCTCTCCAGCTTGCTGGTTGTAAATGAGCTTGGGATGATTATTCTCTGCTCCTCCCTTGGGGGTTGAAGCTCACAGAGGTAAATGCAGGGCTCTGACCCTCTCTCTGAGGTGTATCAAGAGGCAAACCATTCATCATTACACTGTGGCTCTTTGCTGTACCTCCTGGTGCAATGTGGTGATGGTGGGCAGCCTTGTGAGGGTTTGTTCAGGAGATTTAGGGGTACAGGTGTATTTGAGGGTGCTTTGCTTGCCTTAGCCCAAATAAAAGCATCCAGCCAGCCAAGTGTTCCTTCTCCTGCAGTGGTAAATAGTGGATGCCTACAATAGAGGAACAGGATAAGCATGCAGTGACACCTCTTAATATATTCTCTCCATCTCCAGAGATTTGGCATTCTTAGCCAAAGTCATTTCCTACAATCAGTAGCTCTACATGGGGTTTTCTCCCTTGAATTTGTTCAGTCACTCAGCTTACAAGAATTTATAGCATCCAGCCCCTGAAACAAGGAATTCCACTGCTCAAATCTTGTTGCTGCCCAAAACACAGGATTTTGTGTTGGCTTCTCTAGTAAAGCAAACCTAATAACTCAAAAAAATGAAGGTCCCTGGGTAGGTATCTTTGATGCTTCTGAAACCTGAATGGCTTTCTGTGGAAGTGTGAGTCAGCAGAGTGTTGCTTGTAGCTTAGAAATACTTTCAAGGCTTCTGGCACAAATCCGTCTCCTGAAAAGCAGCCTCTGGTTGGTGTCTGCGTGGGCTCTGGGACGCTGGGAGCTCCCAGAAGATGAATCTGCAGAAGGTGTTTCTTCAGTCAGCTGTGTTAGGAATATGCATCCACAAACACCAGAGGTTTATGTCCAAAAATGAGACAGAGGAGTCCTTTCTGGATTTATTCTAATAAAGGGAGAGGCCATGGGGCATTTCCCTGGGATCTCTCCAATTTTTGGAGGACACGGCCTTCTTTTTATCCCAGTTTCCCATCTGCATTTTCCTTCTCTCTTTCCCCATTGGCTGAGGTACTTGAGAAGTTCAGACTTCCCAAAACTCCTGATACCAAAGATTTTCTTCTAATATATAACCCTCCCTTTTAATTTTTAATTCTTATGGAATTTAGGGGGTTTTCTTCCCCATTGTTCCTTTCATCTTTCAATGTCTAATTTCATTTATCAGCAAGTTTATTTGTAAAAGCAAGTATCTTTTTCCATTCATCAACCAGTGGAATCCTTCCCACTGTTTCTTTTATCTCCCAGTGCTGGTTTTATCTACCAGCAGACCCACAGCTTGTTTGGAAAGACAAATCCACTATTCCTCTCAGCTGGGAGCAAGGAGAGGCAGTAATTTCCTCTTCTCCTCGGGCCACAGCTCCTGCAGCAGTGCAGGCACGGGTGTCTTCTGCAGCTCCGAGCTGTGGGTGCAGGGACAGGCTGTGTCTGCCCTCCCCGCTGCCTGTGGTGCTGCAGCAACGCTGAAAAGTGCAGAAAAGTCACACATTCATTCATTGTGTGCTTGACACCTGTGAAAAATGCCTATTTTCTGATTGGCTTTTTGCAAATATTCAAATGAATATTCTATGTGTTATGTTAGAAAGTTATGCTGTATTAATTTTCTTAAGTAGTGTGTTAAATATAGTTTTAGGTTATAACATCATGTTAAAATAGAAACTATGCTCTGTAGGATACTTTTTTTAAAGAGAGGACTCCCAGCGAGATAGCAGCCACAGGACACCTAAATCTTTCAGAGAAAGAGAATTTATTGCCTCATTATCAGGAGAAATAAACTTCTTCCTGTCTCGCTCAGCCCTGAAGATGCCATTATGATTAAGAGGAAGAAGCTGGCACTGACCACAATCCTGTGTTTGAATGGAATTTATGTATCATGTATGAGGTGTATGAATATGCAACAGGTTATTGTTTTTAAGGGTTAATCCTCTGTTAATGTGGGTCCTTTTTCGGGCTAATGCTACCCAGTAAAAGGTACCTGGACATCCATAACTCTTTGTTTCTGTTGTCTCATATTGTCCTAATCCAAATTGTCCAAATTTTTATTACTCTAATTATATTGCTATTTTTATAACCATTTTATTACTGTTAAACTTTGAAAATTTTAAAAACAAGTGATTGGCGTTTTTCACAATACCCTTGCAGGAAGCTGAAGGGAGCACCGCAGCCTTTTGGCTGGGAAGGGACTCGCATGGGACAGCCAGGGAGAGCACAGAGAGTGATTTGGTTGTGAGAAATGTAAATGAAGGCTCTGCTGATTCCACAGGAACTCTCAGCAGGCTCATCAATCCCTCTGACCCAACAGCCAAGCTGAAAAGAGTGCATTTACATTTCAAAGAGAGGGAGAAGGTGTGCAGAATGAGGCAGATTCTTCATTTGGCGATCCTCGGGTAGGTTAAAGAGGCAAGAGCTGCCTCCTCTCCTGTGCTTCAGTCACATGTGCAAAGCATGCGACCGAGCTTTCAGAAACGCTTGGGATCAAGAGGTCTCCATCAGGAAGACAAGTCCAATTCAGGGTGCACACAGATTAATGTCACTTTGTCAGAGCTGCACCTGCTTATGCCAGCTCTGAGGGTGGCTGAGGGCCAGGCAGCACTTGGGTAATCAGATGGGAAATAAGGAAGTGACTTTGATTAAAGCTGAGAGACAACATGTGGGGGAACAGTGGGAGGACCCACTCTGAGCCACTGGAAGGGAAATCTACTGGAAAAAAATGCTGGGGAAGGATTTCTGGGGTTTGCATGGGTGAAGTAATAAGAAAAGAAAGGCTCAGAGAAGGCTGCAAGTGTTTTGGAGAAATAATTGTTTGGGACAGCAGCAGGAAAACGGCCAAATTTTCCTGTCATTGTGTTTCAGACCCACTATGGGCGAGTGGCACAGCAGTTTTGGGAAGTTTTTGAAATGACAGAATACTAAACCCCACTAGCAGAGGGCTTCTCTCCTTGGAGAGACAAGGAGGGGTCTGATCCTGAGATTTGCGAACCACTGCTGGATGTCTGAGGTGCTCCTCAGCCCAGAGCTCAGGGTTTGGCCCTGAGAGAAATGATACTCACTTCAAACAATGTGAAAGCTTTATTAAAACCTTATAAAAATACAACAGAAAACTGACTAGAGAAAATAATAGGGTGCTGAGAGCAGAGGATCTTTCCCACCATGTGCTCACCCACACAATGGATGTTCCACCTTTTAACCCTTTGGCTCCTCCCAAAGTCCTGTAAATCACTCCTTCTTTGCTGTCCAGTGGTGGAGATCAATTTCTTACATCTTGATTGGAGATCAGGTGCTGCCATAGTGAGAGAAATGACAGATTTGTCTTTCCAAACAAGCTGTGGGTCTGCTGGTACATCAAACTGGCACTGAGAGATAAACAATGGGAAGGAGTCCACTGATTGATGAATGTAAAAAGATATTTGCTTTTACAAATAAACTGTAGGTTGATTGATAAATGAAATTAGACATTGAAAGATGAAAGAAACAATGGGGAAAACCCCTAAATTCCATAAGAATTAAAAATTAAAAGGGAGGGTTATACATTAGATGGGAATCTTTGGTATCAGGAGTTCTGGGAAGTCTGAACTTCTCAAGTACCTCAGCCAATGGGGAAAGAGAGAAGGAAATGTGGGAAACTGGGATTAAAAGGAGGCCGTGTCCTCCAAAAATTGGAGAGGCCCCAGGGGAATGCTCCATGGCCTCTCCCTTTATTGGAATAAAGTCAAAGGACTCCTCTGTCTCTTTTCTGGACACAAATCTCTGACGTTTGTGCGTTAATTTTCCTGACAATAGTAGTAAGCCAACCTTGCCAAATACCCTGGCTTCCCTGGCCATCCCATGAGAACAATGCAAAAGAGAAGGTAATAAACCTATAAATCTATAAAACTTCTCTTAGCATATACATAATATTTGCCCTTTAATTGTGAGAGTCAACCATTTCATTACTCATTTATCACAGCCCTGTGCTGTGCAAAGCTTGGCTGGGGCATTGGTGGAGCCTCTGGGGACTCGCAGGGGACAGTGACATGGAGGCAGGGCTACCTGGGGATGCTTCTGTGACACGGTGAGCACATCAGGCTCTGGGACCATGAAAGCTCCCAGCCTGTGAATTTGTTCCTCCAAATAGCTTCTCAGCTATAAATTTGATTTGCCCAAACCAACTTTTGTTGTTGTAGTGAAGCCCCTTCACTGACTGTGTGTAAGATGGCAGGTGTGCAGTGGGTGAAGGAGGCAAGGATGGCTGAACAGACAGAGCAGCCACCAAAGCTCCCTCTAAGCACCCTTATCAAGGTGGGACTCCTGAGAGCCACTGGTTTGGACAGGAGGAGAGCTGGGCTCTGCAGCTCTGGGGGACACAACCTGCCTCAAAGCCTGGAGCAAAGCAGCTGAGCCTCTGTTTGATTGAGTCACTCTGAAGGGAGGTAGAGTCTGTCACACATACCCACTGTAATGAGTATGAACAAACCCAGAACAGCTGGCTGGAGCATATGGAGCATCCAGAAGGGAAAAAAGCTGAAATAATTCCCTTTTCTCTGCTCTTTGCTTACCCTGGCCCCGATTCAGGAGCACACTGGGGACTGTGCTCATCTCCAGGCCTGCACTTTAGATCCCAATGATTTCCTTTTCACTTTTACTATCAACTTAATGAGTTCTCTGGGCAGATAAGCACCTGCCTGAGTGCAGTTGGGGTACAGCATCTTTAATCACAGATTCCATAAGGAATCTGGCTCCCCCATGACCAGCTGGCTCCTCTGTGGGGTCAGGTGGGAATCCAGCCTGCACCCTTGCTCCTGGATAGGAATTGGGTCTGGGATGGGCCTTGGTAAAGAAGGCAAGGAAGAAACACAGGAATGGAATTATCCTGTCACTCACAGCTCCACATCCTGGATTCTTGTGTTTTCATTTCCCCTTAGAGTTTGTCAGGTTTTGGACTTTGGAATCAAATAGTTTCCTTCATCTGTACACTGCACATGTGGGAATAACTGCTCTGAGGCTCAGAGGTGGCAGGTTTGCTTCAGAGAGTTTGGTACATCTTTTTCACTCTTCCATGGTTTTTTCCATCTCCATCAGGAGGGGACAGAAGGGCACAAGCAGATAATTGTTCCCCATTGCCAGTATTTCTGTAGCAGAGCAGTGACAGAAGGACTGAATTGTGCCATAAGCAACATATATGTGTGAATAAAAAATGGGAATGTGGCATAAATGATCTCACTCATCATTTCTGGCTTTGATGCCCAATAGAGGATAATTATCAGCTGCTCTTGCACAGAATGCCCTGGTGAAATCAGGGAGAGTCTGTCAGAAACCAGTAAGAGGAGCAGAGGAATTCATAGGAAAGTTGCTTACTCCTTGTTGAGAATCCCTGTGTCTGTGTGTGTGTGCACATGAGCATGTGTGTATGGGTTTTGCACTTGCCTCAGCATTTTTGGGTGGGCTGTGAAGCAAATTTCCTAAGCAGTCTGCACCTCCTGCTAAGCAAAAGCTGGCCTGAACATTTGTTATGTTAGTAAAATGCATCTTTGTGGTACCCTTTAAGCAACTGCCTCATTTTAGATAAAAATCTGTTTGTGATTTTTTAGGGCTTTTGCAATTTATTGCTTCCTCTGATATCCTAAACCTATTAGTTCTCTACCCATCCACAAAATCTTCCAGAGAAACAGAATTGACAAGACCTGAATGTCTAATAAAAAAACCCTGAGCAGGAATGAAAACAACCAACTAAAGTTAAAAATTGACAAAACAAAAGCTGGCCTGAGGGTTTCAGGCTCTGCTGTGCATGGCACAGAAGGGGCTGTAAAAGTAGAGCTGTTTTCCCTCTGCACTGATGTGGGGACCCAGAACATTCCTCTGGCTGCCCTGGGTGATTCCAGACCCTGGCAGGGGGCTCAGAGACTTTGGCACAGAGTCAAACACACCTGTGCCTTGAATTTTAGCCCATGGAAACAATGACCAACTTTGTGTGAAGATTCACAAGCCACAAGAGTTTGAGTAGAATGATAGTTAATTTGTCACAGGGTAAAAAAGTAGAATTTGGGGGTGTTAGAATGGGGGTTCAAGAAGCAAGATGGAGGAATCTGGGCATGTCCTGTCCTTCTTCTTCTTGTCCTCCATCTTCTGCTGTCATGGTGATACTTTTGGATTGGTTTGGAATAAAGACAGAATGTCTAACATAGGTGATAAGTATTGGGAAATTATTGTAAATAAAGTACAGGTAGTTCTTAGTATAAAACGGTAACATCACCCCAAGGGCTGTCACTGTGCCACAACCCAACCTGCTGGGCAAATCTCAGCAGGTCAGAGAAAGAATGTAATAGATAAGAGAAAATAAACAACCTTGAAAAGCAGGACTGACAAGTCTTGACTTTTTCAATCGCAGGGCTGGGAAAAAGAGACTTTCCAAAACCTCAGGGGTCATGTCCAGCACAGAAACCTGAGACACCTCCCTTGTATTCAGAGCAGCCCTGAGCACTCCCAGTGGATGGGCTGGGATTGGGGATTGTAGCCTGGGAGTGCTGGGGCAGCACCCAGAGCCTGAAGTGAGTCAGAGCAGCCTCTTGGTCGCTCACACAAGTCCTGCTCTTTGGGATCCCCTGGCCCCAGCTCTCCTTTGGCTGCTCTTGAGCAAAGGCCAAAGGAGACAAGACAACCCAGAGAACCTGGAGCAGGAAAGAATTTTTCAGCAGCACCCAGCATTGACATTACAGCACATTTCTCAGCTCCAGGCAGAAGCAAAGCCTTGCTGTTACCTGCTATTCTCAAAGGTGCATTTCATCTCTACTCAAATAGGCATTCGACACCAGATTTTTAAATACAGCCTCCAGAAGGCTTTAATGTTAACATTAAAAAGATAATGAAAACAGGCAAACAGACAAATCATGATGCCCAGAACTCTGCTTCCTCATTGATAAAACATGAGAGCAGCTCCCCCCTTGCAAGATTTTGCCTTTCCAGACTGCTAGTCATTTATGGTTTTATTTATGAAAAGAAGAAAAAATGAGTTTCCATCACAGCCCCTAAGCATAATAGAAAGGGAAAGCTTTCATGCATTCTGCATGGGGCTGTGCTGTCAGGCTGTGCAAGTGGCTAATAACAGGATTTCTTCTGTTACAGCCCCAAACCTGCCTTCCAGTTCCACCACAGAGCTCAAAAATAAGTTTGCATTCAATAATATTCCTGTTGTGCTCATCCACAACTTCCTGCTTTGTACCTGTTTCCCTTTGCAGTGTTTTGGGGTGGTGCATCCCTGTGCCAGGCACTGCTGTGTGCATTGCTGCTGTTAACTGCTGCAAGGCAGAGAATTATCCTGAGGGGCCTCAGTGCAGTAAGAGAGAGTCTCTCACTTAAGGTCTAAACAGGCAAGGCAGATAGAAGTGTTATCTTATATATATATAGATCTATCTATATATATATAGAAGTTATTTTACTGAGAGCTTGAATGACCTGCCAAAGGTCACACAGGCACCTGTGGTGGACTCACACCTGGCACAGAGATTTCCCAGGGTTTATTTACACATCTAACCCAGGCTCTTTGTTCATTCAGGAAGGCAGTGTGAGAATGCTGCCTATGTGTGTGAGTTCTGGGCTGGATTTGCAGGGGACCTCCTGACTGAGTGAGGAGCTTTGGGTGCTGGAATGAAGGCACAGGGAGCAGAGAGCAGCTCCAAGGGGCAGCTGCCCTGGATTGCAGAGCTCTGAGCAGCTCCAGGCCAGAGCCTTCACAAGGTGCAGAGGGTGGTGCTCGTACCTGGGCTCTCACTGGGTGTGTGTTCCACAAACCTGAGCAGGGAAGCACAAAGGATGGTGATTGCTCTGGTTTTAGGCTGATGAAGAGCACAGTCCTGTGCCTGGTGTGCTTTGTTGTGTGGGCCTTGATGTTCAGAAGCGGCTGAGAGCCTCACATTCTGCATCAAAGCTAATGTTTAGAGTGCTGTTGCAACATGTTGAAATGTTATGACAAAATACAGGTTTTAGAAGCACTCTGAGGTGCACAGGTTCGTGTGTGATGGGAGCCACCCATGGTGAGTGCTGGAAGTAGAGGCCAGCTAGAAAAACAAATGTCCTGCAGAGCTTCCTTCTGCCAGAGTGGTCTGAGGAAAGGTGACCTTCCCACTAATCCCTTGTGCCAGCTCAGGAGGGGTCCCTGGGCTGTGGCTCTGCTGTACTGAGCTGTGGAAATGGATTCTCTGAACCTGGGCAGTGTCCAGGTCCTCTGCTCTGTTTGGCTGTACAACAGTTTTGTCTGCCATTGACTGGAAACCAGGCACAGCTGGGCCCTAATGTCACAGAATTAGCACAACTACCTTGCTTAGCTAATTGTTTTAAGTGAGATTTTTAAAGAACTGTTTTCCTTAACGTTTCTAGTTTGCTTTTCTATTGTCCACAAGTACAAAATTCAATTTTCTTAAGTGTCAATTTGTATCTAAAATAAAATACTTATTAGCAGTCCCAATGCATTTCAATGTAGTTTTGTTTTTTGAAATGATTTCACAAAACTCTTTACATGTCTAATTGAAATTGACTTTAATTTAACAGAGTGACTATTTCTGCAATCTGCCCTAGCTTGTTTCCCAAGGAAAATGTTATTTCTTTTGCAGCAAAGGGAAGGACATGAGGAGCCCTGCTAGAGCTGGAGACCAGAGCTGCAGGGACTTTGGCCAGCTGTGAGTGTGGGGTTTCTGAAGCCTGTGCTGGTGCTTTCAGCTTGCTCTCAGCATGTGCTGTGGTCAGGGTACAGCTCCACTGAGCTTTTTGTGACATTTTGGCCTTGCAGTAGTAATGCTCATGGTTTCCTGAGAAGTAAACAGTTTTTATCAGTGGCTGAATTGGAATAAGGCACTAGAATTAACTGAAATGTGAAGGCAGATATTTGAGAGCTAATGCATAATGCTGAATGCAATTCCTTTCCTTTCTTTTGGATACAATGTGTTCTGGGATTAAAGTTGCCATTACGGTCAAATAATTTCTCTTCAACTCCATTTTGTAACTTAGCTTTAATGTGTTTTGCCATTGTTTTAATTTTAAAAACTCTACCATTAAAAAGATTTTAGCACACTGTGAAAGGACCCTTAGCGTGGGGTATTGGAGGTGCCTTCCTGTGTTGGACAGCCTGAAAGAGCTTAAAAATTGCTGCTGAACAATCTGATCCTCTTCCCCTGCACCAAATCACTTCCAGCAGCTTAAGAACATTTAGAAAAAACCCTTTTCAAATGTAGTATATGCAAGGGCCCTGTGGGAAGCTGAATCACTTTGGGAGGTGTTTAAAAAGATTTAAAACTTTGCAATGCAGCCTCCTTGATCAAAGGATGATATATCCCTGGGAAACTTGCTGTATGATATATTCCTGTATTCCATTGGCCTTGGGAATTACAACTCTGTGCACAAATGAACATTACCAGTTACAAGTGGAGACACTTTGCCAATATTGAAATAATTGCATTACAGTAAATCTTTAACTTTTAAAAATATTCCAAATGGAGTTTCAGCCCTGCTTTCAAAGTCATCATGAAGACAATGGGTTCCTTCCTATTCAGCTTTGGAGTTATAAATGATTATTGAAAATATTTTTATATTTCCAAAGGTTGTAGCATAGAGAGAGCAAATAAAATTGTCCTTTTCTAGGATGTCTTTATTTCCTGTACTGAAAAAGAAGTTAATATATTTTTGTCAATAAACAAAGATTTTGCCTTATGAAGATGCAGCATTTTAGCTACGAGTTAATCTTGTAGAAACAACATTATTTAATTTGCTACCGATTCAAGAGATCTCTGCAAACAACTAAATAGTGGTGTTGTGTGCCTTTGTGGTTTCACAGAAGCCACTTTGTTACTCTGGATTTGCAGGCAATAATCCATTTCAGAAATGTTCTGTACTAACCTTTACAAGGTTTTGTTTGTGGACTGTCACTCATCTGAGTCCACCACCAGCAACAAAGAAACTTCTGCAAAACCTATCATGGGTCTTGTGACAATTATAGATCCCTTCAATGATTCATGCAAAGTAATTTCTCTGCTTAGGTTAGAAAACACCAAATCTCCAGGAGATCTCTCATGAGTTATTGCAGTAGTGCTGCTGGCAGTGCCATTGAGGTTGTTATGTGGAGAGGATAAAGGGAAGTAAATAATTCTCAGATTAATTTTTTATTATAGATCTCTATAGTTTTGTTTCAAATCATTCTGGTTCATGGGCCAGCAACCCTCCAGACAGTGGGACTTTGGATTCAGGCCATGGTAAATATAGGGGGAAAAAATAATATTTAGAGATCAACAGGCTCAGAAAATGTGATAATCCAGGTGAATTTATGTTGAAAATCTGTGATAGTTGAGGTGATTTCTCTATGAAATGTGTGAAGACTTTTAGGGTCCATTAGTCTGGAGGAAATTGTACAAATACGAACTAGTGCTGTTTGAGATCACTTACCAAGCCTTGATCTCAAACAACAAGGAAGTCTGGGGAAATGAAGCAGGCTTTGCAAGACAGCCTGAGTCACTGCTCACAGTCTCTGGGGGAGTGAGCATTTGAAGTGCCTTTCTCAGTCACTTCCAGTCCTTCAACTTGTACTCATTGATTTTCTCCATTCCCAAGCTCTAACCTCGCTGCAGGACTGGAGGGAGGGCCTGTGCTGGCTTTTGAGGAAATCTTCCTCCCTTTTGTCCCCAAAACCTCCTGTCCCTTTCTCATCCTGAGCTTTAAGAGAGCTCATTATTTCTGCTGTGCTGCAGCAGGAGCAGGAGGAGTTCTGGGAACAGGCAGGAATTCCTAGCACAGGGATGGAGCTTCCCTCCACACACAGGCAGCTGAGCCTGGGCAAATATTGTCCCAGGACTCTGGGGCAGCCTCCATTTCAAAAGTCTGAGTGCCCTCAAACCCGTTTTGCACATCACAGTGTTCCATCTGTGCAAGAAAATGAAATAATACTTGCTGTGGCAGTTGTTTGCTTTTCTGATTGTCTCAGTGAGCTCCTGCAGAACTGCTCCTCCTCACCTTTGGCCAGGAGCAGAGCTCAGGGGTGGCATGGAGCAAAACACCTTCATGGCTCTCATTTCTGCTCTGCTGCAGGCTTCACACAGCCATTCAAAAGCTTTGTTTTTCTCTCCATATGTGTAGATTAAATTTGCTAAAATTTTAGATACCTTCAGGTTGAACTCTCAACTGAGACAAGGTTTAATCAGCAGTTACACTGCTTGGTGGGCTTTTTTGCAGGTTTTTTTTCTTTATTTCAATCTTCTCCTTTCTCTACTGATAAATGAATAAAAAGGGGATATTTTCTAAAAGAAGTGATGCTGGGTTACTCTTTGCATTGAGATTAGCTGGAGGGAGTGAAAATGTATCCTGTGGTTTCTGTCCATTTCTACTGTATTGGGAAAATGGATCAAATGTGCACTAGATTTCAAAGTGTTCTGTAATTCAGGCAAAATATCTGTATATCCAAATGTGCCATTATTAAAAAAAAAAAACAACCAAAACCCCCAAGCAAAAAAACCCACAAAGTAAAGGGAAATGTAGGCTGAGAGTTTAGACACTGGATTTCTCTTAAGCAAAGTAGTTTAACCCTCCCCCAGGTTTGGGGGGTCTAGAGTGAACAAAGTATACCAGTAAAATCCAGAATTTGTTACCATTGAACCACTTAAAGCTAAAACAATAATCTGAGAAAGAATCACTCACTCAAACAGGCCTGAGTAGGAAATATTGTCCCTGTGTGCACCAATCCTTCAGTTGTCCATGCCACGAGCTGGACTCCTTGAGGAGCTTTGTTCATTTGTTTTGTGGAGGTGCTGGAAACCTGCAGCTCCTACTGAATTGGGCAGGTCTCCAGTGAGGTCCCTGGTGAGCTGACAAAAGAGGACAAGGATAGTTGAAACATTTTTCCATCTCAGGCTTGCCTAAGGCACTGGTTCTGGAGTGTGGAGGTGCCAGTTGGATTTTCTGTCTTGCTGCTGGTGTTAAAATGGGGAGCCAGGCTTGGAGTAGCTGCTGAGGCAAGACAGGAGTTAGAAGGGGAGAGATTCATTGCCAAAACTGCCTTTTGCCTGGCTCTAGTCCTCACAAGTATTAAAAGTTAGCAACAATTTTTTGACAGGAGAAAGATGAAATCCAGCCAAGATCTGCCCTGAATTACAGGGGGCTGCAAAGGGAAGCAGGGGTGCACACCCCTCCCAGAGCCAGGCACTGCTGGCAGTACCCAGTGGGACATTAGGAGGCAGAGAGAGGACAATTTCCCTGCTGATGAAATGCTGCTTTGCTCAAGGGAGCACATTATTGCTGTTATTTATGCACTGCCAAAGGTGTGCACAGTGCTTTATAGTGCAATAAAGCAATGACTGGTGTCCAGTCCCTGGGGTGCTGTGCCACTGCTGAAGGATGGCAGAGGGGCAGCATGAAGGGTTGATTGTCCCTCTGCGCTGAGGCAGAGCTCTGTCACTGTCACAGCGTGTCCTCCTGGCTGGGGACATTGCAGTGCCTCTGTAATGGTGTGCACAGTTGCCTGTGATGATGATTCCAAGGGCACGTAGCCTGTTTGATATGCACTGGGAGCCTGGTGGCACTGGGAATGAGTGAACAATACCTGGGGCTGTGACAGAGGCACTTTCTACATTTTTTTAACTTTTACAGATTCCCGGCCATCTGCTGCCTCACCAGCTGCTCACAGTGCAATGCAAAACTTATCTCCATTCAGGAGCTCAGCCCCCTGAGGAGGGCAAGGGCAGGGGGTGCACAGCTGACCTCCTGTGCATTGGCTGCAGGACAGACCCAGACCCAGTGCCAAGCTCCAGAGAGACAGGGAAAAAATGCAAGGAAAAGATGGAAGAACAAACAGATGGCTGATGAACTCTTGTTCACCCCTTCCCAAATCCTGGCCATGGAGATGCACTGGCCTGGAGAACTGTGGGAGAGAGTCTGGGGACTGAGAAGACCATAGAAGGTGGCCCAGTCCCAGATTTGACATCCATTTGGCCATTATTAGGTAGCCAGGAATGAGGAAAAGACATTCCCTGAGGGCATGGAGAGGTTCTGGCTCTGGCTGTGTTGCTGTGATTGGGAAGGAGCTGAGGCCTGTGGCAGCAAAACTGGAGGCAGTGGGGAGAAAGCAGCAAGTTCTGCCTCAGGAAACCTCAGCAGCCACCAGCAGGTGTAGGGGAACAGAGAAAGACCCAGCCACTGGAGATTTGTGGGGCCAGAGGGCCCAGGGAATCCTCCTGGCAGGCAAGTGCCATGCATTATTATTACTCACTGTCTTTGAGGCACCTAGGTGAGAATTCCCTAATTTCATCAAATCTTGTATTTATAATCCCCTTGGGATCAGGGTGACTGACCTGGGTGCTCTCTAATCCTACCCCGCCATCTCTCCTGTGCCTGCTCCCCACAAAGGAGGATGATGCTGGAGCAGGCCAGGGAGGAAGGGCAGGTTGGCTGCAGGAGCTGGAGGGAGTGCCCAGGTTCCTCCTCCATTTGCAGAGAGCCCCTGTGCTGTGCCTGTGCCACTCCAGACCGCTCAGAGCTCCCTCCTCCCTCCTCATGCTTTTATGCATTTTCCAATTAAATTTCTTCCACGAGAAGGAGAGAGGCACTCTGAATCCATTAGCATTAGTAATTATGCAAATGCTTCAGGGAGTTGACTGCCCATCATTACATATAATTAATGTTTCTGGTTATGAATGAAGGGTTTGTTACTCTTCTTCACCCCCCTCTCCTTTTTTTGCTGGAATGGGGCGGGGTGGAAGCGCGGGAGAGGGGGAGGTGGTGGCGGTGTGTGTATCGGTGGTGATGATGTTGCTGTATTTAATTTGCATAATCAGGAGGTCTGATTGGGTATGCATGAGGGTAGGGGCGGGGGGACCTTCTCCAACGTGCACTCGATTAAGCTGGTGGCAAATCTCAGGAGGGACACGCGGCGTGTGGAGCGAAGTGTGGCACAGTGATGCAGCCAGCGGGCTCGGCTTTAGGCTCGGCTTTAGGGACAGCACCAGCATGCAGCAGTCTGAATTGTTGCTAGCATAGTCCAGGGTTAGGAAGCAAAAAGGACCTTTGCACAATATCCACAGATGTTTTATTCAGCCCCACAGTGAGATGATCAGGTTCCAGCTCCCACACACCGAAGGTCGAGCT
Organism: Zonotrichia leucophrys gambelii; assembly: GCF_028769735.1. Taxonomy (NCBI): domain Eukaryota; kingdom Metazoa; phylum Chordata; class Aves; order Passeriformes; family Passerellidae; genus Zonotrichia; species Zonotrichia leucophrys. Next base: position 4,063,694 of record NC_088180.1, on the reverse strand, counting down.
TACTCTGCCCAGGGACCTGGGGCTGACCCTGGTCTCAGGATCAGGACAATCTCTCTCAAAGATGAGGGGCAATCAGGGAATAGGGAATAGGTGTGGCTCAGGGACATAGGAGCAGACACAGGAACAGGGAAAGGAGCCAATGGGGTCTAACAGCTTTTTGAGGGAAGCTTCTTGTGTCTCCCTAGACCAGGGAATGTCCCCCAGGGTCTCCACACCAGCAGGAGCAGAGGTGCCCTTGGACTGGCAGGGCTCTCTGCACAGGTGTTCTCGCCTGGAAATGCTCCTCCTGCCCTTTAACTTTGCTTGCCTGCTAGAAATGGCACAGGGATTCTCCAGAGGTGCTGTTCTGGCTCTTTCCTAGGGCAGCACATGGGCACTGGGTACTGCAGAGCTGCATCCTTGATACCCAGGGCAGCACGGGGGAATGGGCTTGGGACTGCAGCAAGAGAGAGGCACAGCCCCATCCTGTGCCCCATGGCCTGAGGCTGTGCACAGAGATCTGTGCTGTAATTCAGGCAAAATATCTATGTATCCAAATGTACCATTGTTAAAAAAAACCCACAAAACAAACAAAACCCCCAAGCAAACAAACCTACAACCAAAAAACCAAACAAACCTTCAACCAAAAAACCAAACAAAACCCCCAAGCAAAAACCCCTGAGGCTCTGAGCAGGCGTGCTGGTGCTCAGGGGCTGAGGATGCTCTGTGCCCTGGAAGGCAGGGGCTGAGAGAGGAGGGGTATTGGGATGGACTGTCCATGTAACAGGGGTCAGGACAGACAGGGAGGTGGTAATGTGGTAGCTCAGAGCTGTACCTCTGTCAGACTTTACCTCCCACGCCAAACATTACAAAAGTTGGGGGTGGAAATTTCCTCTGTGTGTTCTAGTTACAACAAATTCCTGGGAAACCTCCCTGAAGATCTCTCTGCTTCCTGCTCCACATGAAACAAATGCTTCCTGTCCCCTGTAAAACATCTTCCCATTCCCTGTCACTATCCTTTCACTTTTTGTCTCTTCTATTCCTCTTCTGTGTTTCCTTCCCCAAGCAGCCTGACCCTGGTCTCCAGCTGAAGCCCATCTTGTGTCCTTCACCACCATCCCTGGATGGAGGCAGCCCATCACTGGCCTCTCCAGAGTCCCCTGGTTTTTAAGTGTCAGCTGCTGTGTTCCCTCACTCCTCCATGGAGAGGATAGAACTCTTGGTTTTGGCTGATCAAAGATGTACAGAAATAAATACTCAGTGAAGGGGATCTGGAGTGGGGGAACAAAAGATTCTGGAAGCAGTATGTGCTCAGTGGGATATAATGCCAAATCTCCAAGCCAAGGAGAACACAGATCCTCCAAACAGAGGGAGATGAACCTAAGAGTACCATGGAGATGAGAAGAGCAGGCCTGCAGCAGACATCAGATTGACCAGAGAGTCTCTGTCAAAAACCAAAAAGGGGCAGCAATTGCTTAGATGGAGTCTGGGGAATTGTGCCCTCCTACTCTGTATCTATCATTATTTTCTGTGCTGATTATAATGCATTGTTTGCAATGCAGCCACTGGAAATTAGATTGGCATCTCCCTCTTGGGTCACCATGGGCAAGGTGTGAGCTCTTCACAGCAGTGCAGGAATTTGGAGAATCTCAGCAAAGGTTCCTAGAGCAGGCAAATAGGGAGAATTTAAGTTTTATTTCCTGCCATGCTATCCCCACAGCTTACAGAATTGTGAGACAGAATTCCAACAAGAGCTCTGCTATTACTTAGAAGAGGTGAGGAATGGGACACACATAAAAGAAAGAAAACATGCTGAAAAAATTAATGTGTTTTTATGTGTGTTTGTTCTTAAAGCAGAAGAAAGTTCTGTGTTTGTGTGTGTGTTTGTGTATAAGCTTTTAAAGGAGGAGAAACGTGGGGAAAACTTGAAACATTAAACTTCCAAAAATCCCTTAGACTCTTGATAGATGGCATTATGAACTGATAGCAGGTTTGCTCTAAAGATTGTTTTTTGGTACAAGAAACTTGAGGCAGTGCTGGATTCTGTTGTTGTCAAGGTTTTGTTTTCTCTGACTTGAAGCTGCTTTGGAGATTTGTAGTTCTGAGGTTTGTGTTGTTCAGTATTTTGTTAAGCATTTGTGCACTTGGCCTGCTGCTACAGAAAACCACTGGGGATGACAGGTAGCAGCACCTGTAAAATCTTCAATGTACACAAAACCAAGAGCTCTGGTTGGCTCACACAAAGAACTTCTCTTAAGGATGGCAAAGGTACCAACACTGATGGGAAAGGTGATCCCTGAAGGACTGGCTGAAATCCCAGAGGCACTTGCCAGGAGTAGAGCAGAGGTGTCTTTGGGAATGATGTGATGAGTAGCTGCTGTAAAATCACAGCAGCAAGTGATGGTGCTTCCTTATGTGATAGAGAGGGAGCTTTCCTCCTGTGGAATGGGAAGATGTCAGCAACTCTGCTCTGGTTTTGCTTTCTGTGACATTCATCCCACAACAGAATGTGTGACCAAGGCACTAGGGCAGCAGTGACCCATGGAAGCAAGGTGGGCCCATTTGTCCAAGCCTGGGTTTGTGCTTCCTGAGGTGAAATCTGCTGTGTCCTCAAAGAAGACACAAGGTGAAGACCTCACTGTCCCCCAGAGCCACTCCTGAGGTCAACTGGGCCTAGAGAAAGGATGAGGGAAACAATTCCAAAGCAGAAGGGAGACAGTGCTGGGAGCAGGGAGTGCAGCTGAGGGAGGGAAGGGAAGGGACAGCGAGTAGCCTGAGAGCCCCAGGCTGTGTCCCATCACTGAGAGGGTGCAGCCATGGCCCAGGGACTGTGACCTGCAGGAACAGGGCTCCCAGGGCACAACTGAGCTGGTGCAGGGTGCCAGCCCTGTCACAGGCTGCTCTGTGTGCACTGATGTTCACAGATGGTGCTCCGTGGTGTCACTGGGGGGAAGGCAAAGAACAAAGTCCCCTCTGAGCTGTGCCCAGCAGCAGCTCCACATGGTCACATCACTCTTCTGCATGGTGGTGGCATTTGCTGTGTTTCCCCTTGCCATTTGATTTATTTTTGTTGCCCACAAGGTGGGTCAGGCTGTGTCTGGGCACAAGGACACACGAGAACACCCATGGGCACACGCTGGCACAGGGCATGGTGCACAGACTCTGGAGATTGCTACAGGCAGAAGTTAAATCCCACATCAAAGCACAGAGCTCTCAGAGCAGCGCTGTTCAAAGGCACCAGCTTCCTTCCCGGGAAAGACAGATTGTCACTTTGATTAAGAGATTTTAACAAGAGAGAAAAAAGAAGGAGTGAAAGAATGGAGGAGAGAAAAGAGGGAGTTTTCATTTATACCTTTTTTCCCCTTTGGCTATCCAAATAAGGCTTCAGTTTGATCAAAAAAGAACCTCAATTTAAAATAAGTTTAATGTAACAATGAATTATTTAAAGGAGAAGAAAATACAAGCTGCTGCTTAAAAAAAAAAAATAGAAAAAGCTATTATTGAAATGTCAGAACAAATACCCAGCTTGATCTGCATTAATATGATAAATACTAATATATTCATTTCCCCTGGTGCTTCTGGCTTGCAGAGGTACATCTGCAGCACGTTGCTTTTGGTAATCAGGTCACAACTTCAAAGGGAGAACGCGAGGAGTTCTGGGGGATGTTGTGCAAGCAGCAGTCAGAGACCTTGTGGAACATCCTGTAGACTTGAGGTGTTCTCATCAAGGGTCTTCTAGAGGTTCTGTGATTGCTGAAGGAAATGGAACATCTTGTCATGTTCTGTGGTGGCCCACCAGTTGTGGGACAGCACTGGTGTCTGGCTGTCAGCTTCAAAGTTGCTGTTTTCCTGTAGACAGCTTATCAAGAGAGAAAAAAAGGCTGAGGTGGAGAAAGCAAATGAGCTTCCCACCTTCTATCCCCACAACCAAACTCCCAGCCCCTCTGTGACTGGGAAAGCTGTAGAATCAGCCATGCTTGTCTGTGCTTCCAGGGCTGCACATTGAAGTTTTCAGGAGCTGATAGCTTGAGCCTTGAAGAAGCTTTATATAAATATCTTTGTTTTTAAGGATCTAACAAGCTGGGGAGGATGTTTTGGATAGGGACATGCATTATCCTCTACTGGGCATCATCTCTGCCCGCCTCACCCTTCTCATCTGCTGGACAAGAAGTTCTGTTGTAATGTGCATCAGGCTTGCTGGTGTCAGCACCACCTGTGCCTTGAAAGAGTAACCTGGAGGTCAGCCCCCTTTATGGGGGTCTTCTCTATTGCCAAGGACTAGATTTGGACCACAGTGATGCACCCAGGTACCAAGAGAAGCCAATAATTCAGACTTAGGAGAGCTTATTTAGGAGTCATGTGGTGTGAAAGGTGTTGAAGTGTTTCCTAACATTACTGCTGACAGCTGAGTGACAGATTAGGAGTGTGGTTAAATTGAGATGCAAAGGAGTTAAACTGGTCCTCTGGTTGGTGGAATAATGACAAAATGTTGGAGAGAAACAAGGGAGGGGCAATTTTACATGAGAAGGTTGAACTAGAGAGAAGCTCAGAGCAGGGAGTGGAGGAGAGGTGTGTTTAGAAAATCATATAATACAGAAACCTGTTGGAGTGTCACTCACTTGGGGTCACCAATTGTGGTTATTAATTGTTGTGGTGTGGAGGGTCCCCAGGATGGAGTGAGAGATGAGAATTGACTCCAAATTCTCAGAAGGCAGATTTATTATTCTGCTCTACTCTACTCTACTCTACTCTACTCTACTCTACTCTACTCTACTCTACTCTACTCTGTTCTAAAAATTATATACTAAGACTATACTAAAGAAAGAGAAAGGAGACATCAGAAGCCTAGAAAAAGAATGATAATAAAAAACCCATGACTGACCAGAGTCCCAACACAGCTGGATTGGGATTGGTCATTAAGTAAAAACAATTCACATGGAACTAATCAAAGATGTACCTGTTGGTAAGCAGCCTCCAAACCATATTCAAGCAATCAGATAATTATTGTTTACATTTCATTTTTGAGGCTTCTCAGCTTATCAGGAGAAAAATCCTGGCAAAGGGATTTTTCATAAAATATGACAGTGACAGAAACCTAATGTGAACCTATCATAGAATGGTTTGGATGGGAGGGACTTTAAAGATCATCCAATCCAACCTCCGTTCCTCTAGCCCGGGTTGCTCCAAGCCCTGTCCAGCTTGGACACTTCCAGGAATGGGGCAGCCACATTTGCTCTGGGCAGCCTGTCAGCGTGGCAAGGTGAGTCATGGTAAAGCCAGGAGACATTTAGGTAGATTTTGACCTCCTTGTTAAGAATCTTTTCAATTGAGATAGCTCAAATACATTTAATATATTGCTAATCTGCTGCCACACTGGAGCTGCTGTCTCATGAGACACTGAGCCCCTCACAGTGGACATGTGGGCCCAAGGCTGCAGCGTGGGGCTGTGAGCTGGCCACGTGTGCCCACCTCAAGGAAGGAGTGATTGCATCCAGGGGAATTCAGCTGCTGCTGGAGCCTGGAGTTTCCAGGTAGATAGAAGTGTGCCCAGAGCCCAGGCAGGGCTGGTTAGAGAGCTGCAGGAACCGTGCCTGAGAGTCTGTTGTGATAATCTGGGCTCACTTGACAAGCCCCTCTTCTGTGTGTGTGTGTTTCTCCATGAAATGCTCCAGTTTCCAAGGAGCTCTAATGTGCTTTTCCGCTAGATTTTCCTCACAAATGCAGAGTCTTAGTCCGTCTGCTTCTGCCCCTCTTCCCTCCATTGCCTGCATTTGAATGCATAATAGTGGCTTTTGGGCATGAGTGTGCTGTGCCCAATTTACAGACCAGTTCCTCAATTAAAAGATGCATAAGCTTTATTATTTATACCATTATTTTTCTAATTATTTTGTTTTCCTGGAGATGCCCCACAGGGTCTGCAGTTTGCTAGAAACTCCACTAAGAGCTCCTGGCTTTTGACTTCAAAAGGTTAACTCTCCCAGTAGCTATTTTTGATCCATTCACTGGGAAAATGTGATTACTTCTTATTTACTGACATTAAGTATTCCTGCTTGTAGCCAGTGTGGTATTAAAGTAAAATGTTCAGCATTTAACACGATGAATACAGAGATATGAGGCTAAATGCACTGCATAAAATCTTTATGGCGCTGTAAACAGGCGCCCAGAATATTTTCAGATGTTTTGTTGTGACTCAGGCTGGGGTCCCCTCTCTGCCAGGCAGCCTGCCCCAGGTCCCTTGGGAATCAGCCAAGATGTGTCAACACAGCCTTGGCTTCCAGAGGGGAAGGGGCCTGGGGCACAGAAAATGAGCAGGGCTGCTTGTGGCGGGTGCTGCACTTGCCAAGAGTGGCCTTGGCCACACTTGGTGGCTGCTGCTGCATCAGATCTGGGGGTGAATATGGGCTGTGATTGCTTCAGAGCTGCTTTCTTCAGTCTCGGTCTCAGATAAACAGAGCTCAAGAGAAAATCAGTTCACAGTGAGTTTTGTCAGCTTCAAAAGAGATTCATTCCTGCTGTTGTCAGTCACAGGAGACTGATGGCTGAGATTACTGAGGAAAGCAAGGCCTGTGGGCATTAAAGCAGATACTGTTACTGGAACTCAGGGTTTGAAGATGAGATTTAATCTGGAATGTGGATTTGTACAACATCCCTTCCCCTTTCCAGCTCCTCACTCAGAAGGTCTGGTTTCCATGAGCACACTCAGCTTCCAGTGCTCCATTTGCTCTCATCAGCTCGCTGGTCAACACCAAATCTGCTCCTGGCCTCCTGTGTGCACTGAACACAAGGGCAAGGCTAAACTGAGAGCTGGGTTCTTGCTTGACCTTGTTCTTTGTTGGGTTGTGGGTTGGGTGTCCGGGCTGTGTCCTCACCAGGGAACTTCTCAGCAAAACAGGCATCTCCTGTTCCAGGGAGAGCAGCTGGGCTCCCAGAGAGCCTGTGCTGGGCTTCCCACAGCTCAGCAGCTCTTGCGTGCTGGAACCCCACCAACACCTCCTGGTGCTGCAGCACAAGGAGCAGCAGTCATGCCACCCAAAGCACTGCTTGCCAACCCTTACCTGGGGCAATCCCTGCCACCCTTGGGTGTTGGAACCCTGGATGCTGAGAATTTTAAACTTTCTGTGCTTAAAGACACAGACCACAAGACAACACTGCATTTGACCTGAGGCTGTGGAGAAGGCTTCCAAAACAGATTGATAGCCCTGGGATTATGGGTGTGTAGTTGGTTAGAAGTGTGTAATGTCACAGGGTGAAAAACTCAGAGTTTGGGGTTTTAGAATATAGAAATAAATATGAAGCAAGTTGGAGGTTTTAGGGCAAAGGCACGTTGTTCTTCTTTACCTTCTTCCTTCTTCTTCACGGGTTTGGGTGATGTTTTGTAATTGGACAGAAAAGTCCACATTGCAGACTTTGAGGGATCAGTTATTGGGTTAAAAGGGAAAATAATCTAGGTGTCCTTTCTTAATTTGATAGTTTAGCCTTAAAAGACCTTGTAACAAGAACTAGTTAGCCCTTTTGTGCCTTGCTAATGAAAGGCTGCAGCACTCATGGTTGTGAGGCTGTTTCACTGATAAGAAATAATAAACACCTGAGTCCCAACATGAACTACCTCCTCAAATGCCTTCAATCCCAACCCAGAGAAACCAATGCTTGGGCACCTTGGCAAGTTCTAGGTATGGTTGGTGGTAAGTGAGGAGGCAGAGCTGAGTCACAAGCTCTGAGATCTTTATTGCTTTAATAAAAGGCTGTGGAAGGTATTTAAATGGCCTCCTGAGGAGCATTCCAAGAGCTAAGTCAAAGGCCACAATTCCATATTTAATGATACGGAATAGAATTGGTTGTATTTGTGCTGCAGGGAGGTTCTCACAGCCCTGATCTTCCAGAGCTCCTTTCTGCCATGTGTGAGGCTCAATGACAAACCTGAGAGTTTCTCCCAGGGGCTGATTTATTTTTGACTGTTCCAAAACTGCATCCTGAAATTTGGAGTGGCACATCCCTGGGAAGTTAACATTTTGTAAGCTTTACTCTTGGTTAGAAGTCTAATGTGCCTGTTGGGAGCAGCCCTGCCTATCTGCATGGAGTGATCAGGACAATTTTACATCTTTGCCCTCCCCAATTTCTTTGGATGCTTCACATTGGGGTTCCCAGCACAGGAAGGGCATCAACTTGTTGGAGTGACTCCAGGGGAGGCCTCCACACGATCAGAGGGATGGAACACCTTTCCTATGTGGAAAAGCTGAGAGAACTGGGATTGTTCAGCCTGGAGTGACATAATCGCAGCCTTCCAGTACCTGAAGGAGCTCCAAGAAACTCAAAAATGGACTTTGTTACAAGAGCTGGAGTGACAGGTCAAGGGGGAATGGATTGAAACTAAAAGGGAGTAGGTTTAGAGTAGATGTTAGGAAAAAATTCTTCCCTGTGGAGGTGGTAAGGCCCTGGAACTGGCTCACAAGAGAAGCCCCATCCCTTAAAGCGTTCAAGGCTAGGCTGAATAGAGCTCTGAGCAACCTGATCTAGTGAAAAGTGTCCCTGACCATGGCAGGGGGTTGGAATTGGATGAGATTTAAGGTCCCTTTCAACGCAAACCATTCTGCAATTCTGCAGTTCCTTGCTACAAAGGTTTGTGTTTCACATCCATCCTGCTCCTCTTACCCACTGCCTCCCCTTGCATTCAGTGTGTCTTCCCTCTAGCATATGGCCAGAGCATATTCTCAGCAATGCTGGCACTTCTGCTTCTTCACTGCAGCAGCCCCAGGAGCTGTGGGACAGGAAATCTGTTGGGTGGTGTTTGACTGCACCGTTTGCAGCCAGTCATGGACAGCAGTAATTACAGAGGCTCTAATTGGCTGGCTGCAGAGCCCCTGCACTCTGTGCTCAGGGCAGGGCAGGGATCACTGCCAGGGTTTCTGCTGCTCTTCCTCCAGCAGGCTGAATGCTGCTCATTCAGGGAGCTAACAAGGATGTCTGGCTGCTGCCTCGAGAATCTGACCCTTCTGCAAAGGAGATGCTGGTCAGCTGAAGTCTAGGAGGTCTCTGCTGAAACTCTTTCAAGGGATCCTGGCAGGGCAGGCTCTTGGCAGCTGTGGTGCTGCCTGTTCCTGCCAGGGCTCCCTGCCTTCCCCTTATCCCGCTGCTGCCAGGCTGGAGCAGGGTTTTTTTCATTAGCAGTGATGCAGGCAGAGCGGGGCCAATTACTCACTGCTTTATGCTTGCTGGAAAACCCACCCAGGACTGGTAATAGCCATTAAGTGAGGGTGCAGCTTTAACTATGTGCCATTACATTAAGTTTCAAGTTGATCTATGGCCAGAGCAAATTGAATTCCTGCTGCTATCCCGTCTGACATTTGTTACATTACAATGCCTGCTCTTTTGTTTTTGAGTCAATAGCTGCTGCTTTCGAGAAATATGGATTATTAGAATTTATAGCCCGTCCAAAGCGTCTTTTCAAACACTCATATCCTTTTATCATTTCGTTTTGTTGTTATTCTGCCCAGCACAGTTTGTATTTCTTCAGGTTTTAGCACCTGGGACTCTTGATACTTGTGCTAAATCAATACCCTTTGTCCTCATTGCTTTAATATACACAACCATTTGTGTGATGCATGAATTGCAGTGGGTTTTCTACCTGCAATAGTCATTTACTCCTCCTGCTCAAGCATTGCTTCCCCTGTCTGTGTACAGGCAGTGCTTTGCAGTAAATATCACACATCTACATTTCAATTCCTTTATATGACCATTTCCAGGTACCTGGCTGCACATGGGAAAGTGAATTTGCTGTTTCCTCATCAGGAGGGGAACACAGGTTTGACAGTATTCCAGGGCCTCCTGGAAGGTGCTGGAGTGCTGAGTTCATAAAAATCCACCTTTTTCTCTTATAGTGGATTCACACCTTCGAAATCTTAGATGTAAGGCAGTTACGCCTTTTCATAAAGCAGATGTGAATACTCTCAAGATCAGTAAGAGGGTAAAAAAGAGCTTTTGGACTTTTGTTCAGATGCCCTCATGTCAGTAGCAATTGAAGCTGTCACTCATCAGTTGGCAGTTCGGGAGACCCTTGGGAGGGGAATTGCTCTGATTGCTGTCCCACAGCTTGGTGTACTCGAATGGAGACCCCCAGCTTTGGGCTTGGATCCTCCCCTGAAGCTCAAAGTGGATTTACAGCAACGGCAGCACAGCCAGTGCTGTCACTGCACCTGCTGTGCCCTGCTGTGCTGATGGAGGTGTTCCCAAGGCTGTTCATCACCCTTTGGGTGTGTGCTGGACACTGCAGTGAGTGCTGAGGTACATGGTAGCTCTGGGCCTTTGGTATCACTCATCTGCTCACCTTTCTCCTCTGCTGGCTCTGGGAGTCCAGGATGCACAAGAGCAGCAAAGCTGCATGTTCCCTCTGAATTTTGATTTCTTTTGGTCTATCAGGAAGGGCAGGAAACAAACAGGAAAGGTGAAGGCATACAAGACGAGATCAGAGAAAGAGAAGGCTTAGCTTGGCCACTCTGCATTTCCCACACAAGTAGGAAAACCTTGCCCTGTGGCCATTACCCCTTTCCAGATGTTTCTCTTTTCCTCTGCTCCACAGACTGGTAGCCACACACCCACTTGGTGCCCCAGCTCCCTGCTAGCCCCATGAGCTGCCTGTGCTTCAAGTCCTTGACTCAGGCTGCTCAACTTTGTGATTGAAGGCCCTGTGCTGCTCTCCCAGCTGCTGCCAGCCCAGCCCTGCCGTGGCCCTGCAGCCCCATTCTCCTCCCAGGCTGAGCAGCTCCCGGTGCCTTCCTGCTTGAGAGGTGACAATTTAACTAAGAGCCATTTCCGAGAGTGATGAGTGTGATTTTCAATGTCTCATTGAAACGCAGGGCAAATCCTTCATCCCCAAAGGGAGATGTGTTAAACACTGCTTCAGAATTAATCTGCAGAGCGTGAATCTCCCTTGCAGCAGCAGCAGGGAGAGGCACCACGGTGTCCTCCTTTGTCTCTGTGTTCATGGCAGCCTCCTGGTTTATCTCTGCCACTGCTGCTCTTGGGGCCTCTCCCTCCTTCTCCTGCCCATGAAAAATGAGATGTCAGCTCCCTTCAGGGCACAGGTATTCCTGATAATATATTTTCCATGTAAATAAATGGCAGCAATTTGCCTATCACTTACATTAATTGTAGTGGAAACTGGGAGAAGCAGGAGAAGGGGTGACCAGATCCTCTGCTGGACTGACCTCCCAGTGCTGCACCCTGCTCCCAGGGGGATGCAGTTTGGGCACAGCTGTGGTCTTCTGCATGGAGCATCAGAGCTGCTGTGCTGCAGGTTTGTAGCACCATCACTAGAAGTGGAACCCAAGTGCCCTGGCTCAGGGTTGAGGTGAAGCAGCCCAGCCCCTGACCCTGACAGATGCGTTTTCCCTGATTTTCAAGTCCTCCCCTCAATCCCTTGATACTCCCAGTGCAGCCTTTTCCTTCAGAGGTGCTTTCAGACCTGCAGATGAAGCGCCCATGTCACAGAGCCAGGGGGCAGAGCCCAGCAGGGCTGTCAGAAGGTCCTTCAAAAATCTGTTGGCACAGGTGGCACGTGCCTGCCTGTTCCTGAAACATAACTGCTCGTGACTATAAAGATTATTTACATTGCAACCAAAGCTGCCAAACACTTTTAAAATGCGCTAACGGTGCCTCTCTCTTCCCACTGCACTTGCTGATAAAGGGCCATAAACAAGCTCGACACATTTATAATAACCTTTCTCCCCTCCCTCTACCTTGTTCTCTCCTCTTCCTCTCTTGCCTCTCTCGCAGGCTGCATTGGGTAAATTTTTATTCTATTGCCATTAGCTGGGATATATTGTTTGATGGGGGAAATAAAATGTCGAATCTCATTTTATTTTTATTTTTATTTTCTTGTTCTAGTAGCAGCTGCTTCAAATGCCAGCAGCGGATGTTTGGTTTTAAAATTTTGTTTCCCCCAGCATTTTTTTCCTTTTCTCTGTTCATTTTCTTCCCCTTTTCCTGTATCTCCCTTCTAAAAGGTCATCTTAAATGATGCAAGGATACATGGTTTTGCAGGTTGTTTTTATCACTTATCAGCCTGTTCCAAAGGCCATTTAGTCTTCTAGGCAAAGGTTGTAGCTTTCAGCCTCCACTTCCCATTTACAAAGGAAAAATGGATGCTCCATTTCTAGGTGTATAAATTAGGTATAGATATAGATATAAACCAAAATGCTAACCCATTGGAAAGAAAAGAACCTTGTAATTTCTTTGTCTCCAGTCTGAAGAGGTCTCAGGTTCACCTTTTTTCATGTCACCTGTTCCTCTCAGAGATATTGATGGAAGTGCCTCATCTAACGATTCCTCCTCCATCCTGTATTGATGGTGCTGTAGAAAGGCCTGTGCTCTGCAGATGAAAGGCAGGGTACAGACTGTTCCTCTGGGGCTGCTCTGGAGGCTTTTTTGCTCAGTAACTCGTGGCTGTGAGGGAGGGTGTGTGGGCAGGGGGGCACAGGGGACTGCACTGAGGGCCCGTGCAGTTGAAAGTCTGCGTTTCTGGAGCCATCCTGGCTTTGCAATTTTGTACCCATAATGATAAAGCACTTATTTGTTTCATCTTCCCTTGAAGCCCTGGCCAGAGGGAGAGAAATGGATGTGGTAGACCTGGCCTGGAATTGCTCATCCTCTGGCAGCAAATGAAGCCATGGTGAGCTGTGCTCAGCTGCTGACACTGGGAAAGCCTGGCTTGGAGGGGAGGGGGGCATTGATTCCAGGAAATCTGGCAAAGATGCAGCAACTAAGCTATTGTGTAAGAAAGCATTACCTAAGATATGGTTAGATAAGGTGAAAACATCCCTCACCTCTCCCCACTTTGTCTTGCTCACATAATATGTATACAGTATGTATGTATATGGTACTGGCAGGGCAATTAATCACAGTGTGCAGACCTGAGTTGGAGCCACTTTCAGGGCTTGAGACTTTCATATGAGAAATGAGGAAATAATTTTTTATGTTTGATACATTAAAACTGCTGCTTTTCCTCTCCACTTGGTATATTTTGTTGTACGTGGTCAATAAATTTGCAGAGATCTGCCTGTGGTTATGGAAATCACACAATGGAATAATTAAATGGCCTAATTGTAAAGTATATTATCTTCAGCATTGCTCTCAGCAGCTATTCTACCACACCTCATAGAGGAGGGCAGTAATTATGAAAATCTGACACAGACTTGCACTCAGCAGGGGAATCCAGCCAAATCCAAATGTGATGAACTGATCCCACCACCCATGGGGATGGATCCCACTCCTCCCTCATGGTCAGTGACTGAAGACACTGAGGGAGGAGATGATGATAATGTACAAGGGATAAACCATGGAGCATCTACAGCAGAGAGAAGGTGGGGACCATTTTAATTTTGGTACCGCTTTGGCCTTCTAGAGCTGCTCTGTGGGACTCAGGTCTGTGTTGTGTCCAAGCATTTCATCCTCTGTGGTCCTGGCTGGAGTTCTGTGAAAATATTCCTGTGCTAGATATCCTGGGGCTCCTGTCAGCACTAAGGGCTGATGCTGTCTAAAAAATGAGGAAGGAATGAAGTGTCCTCTCTAATATGACACAAAACCCTCATCATCCAAGCCATTTTCTAGCGTATTAATATTAATTTTGCACTAATGCAGGATGAATACATTTTAGTGTTTGACCAGAGCACATTTGTCATTTTTATGTCATACTCACAGAATGCATCAGTGTGATATATTGTGTATTTTACCATAATAGTAGACAATATACCTCAGTATTTCATTTGGACAAGTAGCAAGTATGAGGCAAGGAGACAGTCACTGCTGGACCAGGGCTGAGTGCAGGAAAACAGAAATAAATTAAAACATATTAATCTGGAATTAAAAGTCATTTATCCAGTAAATTAAAAGCAGAAGCCTTCACCTCTTGTTGAGTTGCCCTATTAGGCTGCCTTAGCAAGGCTTGGCCTGGAGCTTCTTCTGTGTGGCTTCAGGCAGTGAGAGTTTGGAGACAGGTGGCAAAAGGCAGAACCTGAGAGTGACAGTGCCTGGGGAAGTGCAGAGCTGGAGAATCTGAGATGGAGCCAGGTGGGCTCAGCACCTGCTGCCAGGTGTGCCATCCACCACCGTGCCTGTTCCCAGAGCACAGCTGGGCAGGGTGAGGTGCCCCAGATGTCTCTGGGTGCTGGCAGGGAAGGAGCATCCCTGGGGTGCCCACAGACACGAGGCTGAGGGGCAGCAAAGGAGGGAGAAGGGGCCCAAAAGCACCAAGGCAGTCACAGTTACTGAATGGACTCTTCCCTGTTGCTTTATTTGTTCCCATGTTTTGCCCTGGGCACTGATGTTTAGTCATTTAGACCAAAGGGATCTAAAGCGTTGCCATAAAGGGTAGTTCAAAAATCAATGGATGTTAGAAAGGGTCAAATGATGCCATAAAGAGATTAACAGCAGCATGGAGAGATAATATTCCCCTGACTGCAGAGCTGGCCCCGAGAGCTTTATGCCAGGGAAAGAGCAGAGGCAGCCCCAGCACCTCTTTCCCTGCTTGACTTGTCCCCCTCCTCAGAGCTCAGGGCTGTGTGGGGAGAAGGAGGGATGGCTCTGGAGATGGGAATGAGAGCAGACAGGCAGGTGGGCCATGCTGCTGCCTGATGAATTCTTCCTCTAATCCAGACAAACTGCAGCTCTGTGCACAGTCCCTGCTAAATCACCCAGGAGGAATTACTTACTCAGCAATCACTCACGGGTTTACAGCATGAAGGTCAGATTTTATGAGGGTCCCCTGGAAGTGCTTGGGGGAAGCACAGCAGGGCTGTGTGTCACTGCCCTGGCATGGGACCCAAAGGCAGGGCAGGCAGTGTGCTGGGCAGGGGACAGAGCCAGCCAGGGCAGCCTTCCCCAAACCCATCTGTGCAGCCTCCTCACCCAGCTAGGGAAGAAAATCAGGAGCCCACAGGACCTGAGGGCTGAGGCAGAGGTGACATTTGGAGATGAACTGAATGGCCTTGTCAGGAGAAGGAAAGCTGTTTCTCTGGAGATTCGCTTTTTGCTTTGTTTTCAGCTGTTCTTTGGTTCCATGGAATGTTCTCAGCCCTGACAATGCTCTCATGCAGGAGCACATTGGAATAAGCAGCTCTGTTTTCTCCTGGCACTCTCCTGGGGCACTGCCTCTCTCTGTGGGGACAGGCAGAAGGAACCACTGGCATTTTTTGCTTAGAAAACACTGTTGATGCACAAAGATCTGTTCAGAACACGTGGAGGGGCCACTGCCCCTCAGGCTTGCAGTTGCCTGGCCTCCTGGAAGGGCCCTGAAGGAAGTGAAGAGGCTGAAACCCACGTGCTCAGCAAGGATTGCCTGGGAAATCTCAGCCTGGCCCTCCTGGGAAGGTTTTCCCCTTGGAGAGAAGCCAGAGGCAGCCTCCCCACAGCCCAGCTGATGCTTGGGAAGCCTGGTCAGGAGCCACTGATCTGCATCCAGAGATCTTCCTTCAAAGCATCAGCAGTCCTGGTACACACAGCTCCCTAACCCTTCCCATGGTGACAGTTTATGGCAGGAAAAAGCCAAGGCAGCTAAAATTACTTGTTTTCCTGGTGTTGCACTGTAGATCTTAGTACTGCAGGAAATTAAAGATCACACCCAGAGGTACCTGATGTTTCCTGGATACAGGCTCCTTTCTCCTGGGTGCTGCAGGCCTGGCTGGCACCCAGAGGGTGGGGGCTCTTCATGGGGACAGGCACCTTTGGGGTCTGCTGGGGACTCCCCAGGGCGGGCAGAACACATGAAGAATGGGATTGCATTTGGTGCTGCACTTAAACAAATCAATGTGTGAATCAATGTGACTGGAAGGGATGTGTTGAAGAGCAGCTGACTGATGTGCCATATTAGCAAATGTGAAGGGAAAGGAAAGAGATGGCTGAACCTTGGGAAAACGTGACCTTGATCCAGTGCCCTTTAAAGCCACAAAGGCATCTGTTCACTGGAAGAGACAGCTGCCATTTTATGTGGGAGCATTGAGTCTCCACGTGCTGAGAGGTGACATTCTGAGCTCTTCCTGCTGCCATGATTGGGTGGCTTTAGGCCAGCTCAAAGCCCACTTTGCCCAGGAGGAACCTGCTGTGACTCTCCTGCCCTTGCCCAGAGGGACATGCTTCTCTCCCAGTTCCTTGCTGCATGCTGCAGAACTTGGTGGCCACCAGGATGCCTGGTCCATGCCCTGGAGCTGGCCCTGCTGGAGGCACAGCCAGGCATCCATTCCCATACCCTGGGGCAGAGCAGGCAGCAGCCCTGGGCAGGGCTCCCAGACCCTGGCATGGAGCTGTGGTTTGACCCTTGGTCCATCTCCAAGGAAAGCAGCATTTTACTGGTAGCCTTTAGAGTGATGTGTGCTCTGTTCCTTGATGCCAGGGTGCTGGTTTATCTTGCTCCCTCTCTCTGCATTTCCCTTCCTTCTATAGCTTTGCTTCTCATTCTCTTCTGCCTCCCATTTTTTCCCTTTTCCATGTCCTGTTGGCCCTGATCGTGCTCACCTGCCAGCCAGCCCCTCTGGGACTAATTCCTGGGCTGCCCTCTGTAAAGATTTGTTTTCTTGCCTCACACCCAGGTGACAGCAGAGGAGGGAGGAGGGTGCTGCCATCAGAATCCTGTGTTTGCTTCCATCAGTGCTTCCTGCAGAGTCTGGGCGATTGTTATCTCTGTAAATGACTGAAAGAAGTAGAGTGATAAAAGGATTAAGTGAGACGTATTTTATTTTATTTATTTATATCTTGCTGCTCCTCCTCCCATCCCCCTTGACAGGCTGTGGAGCATATTGTGCTGCAGCTGTTCCAGGGAGGAGCAGTGCCATGGACACCAGGGCATGGTGCACAGGGGTCTGGGAGCAGGCAGGAGCACAGATGGGTGTTTGGGCAGGGGGTGCAAGGGGCTGCAGCAGGAGGGCAACAGACCCCTCTGTGAAGAGGCTGGGCATGCACTGAGGCAGCTTGTCCACTTTTTTGTCTCCTAGTCCTTCTTTTCAAGACAGGGGTAAATAGCCCATGAGAATGCAGTCATGGAGCTGGACCTGGAGCTGCTCAGAGTGAGAGCTTCAGTGAGTTATGAACCAGGAGGGCTGACAGACTCTCTGGGCAGGAATTGTTGCACAGAAATGCCACAAATTGCTGCTTGCCTGGGGCCCCCGAGTGCACGAGGCAGTGGCACAGCACCGTTCCCATGAGCAGTTCCCAAGCTGTTCCTGCAGCAGATCCCTGCAGATGCCACTGGAAGCAGCCTATTCCCAGCTGAAGTTTATTTCAGGTCTCCATGTGTGTCTGCTAAATAGCTGCCAGCCTACAGACTCACAGGGACAAGTGAGTCCTGTCTGGCAACTCACTGAGCCCTGCCTGGCTCTGTGGCCTCACTAATGGCCCTTACAAGGTTCCCATGGTCAGAAGCCCAGGTGATTCCAGCCACAGAGTTGCATGGGGCTTAAACCACGACAGAGACTCAGGGTTATATAAAACAATTCAGCTCAAATGTTCGGGTTTTGGTATTGCACCCCCTCCCAGCTCCTTGGCACAGAGGGAGCAGTACATGATTGCAAACTCTCCTTGGATTGAACCCTAAGGAATGAAGCTGGAAATTATATTCTTGGCAAAGAGTCCTCTGTAGAACTAATTTGTACCAAGGCTGTATCTATTCTAGTAAATGGAACGAGCCAGGATGCAGTCTGGTCCTGCGGGGGTGTGATGTGGTGTGGCTCCTGCTGATACAACTAAACTCTGGTCTCTCCCATGCAGTCCCCTGGTGACAGTCCCTGGCTCCTGCCATCCCTGAACTGTGTCCAGGATTCTCTGGGACACTGCTGGCTGGACTGGGCCAGGGAAGCATATCCTGGCTTGGATGGCCATGTCAGTGTCTGAAGCCTGGGCTCTGGCCCTGGCTTAGTTACCAATGTAGATCTCTCCTGACACAGTTTCCCAGGCTAAAAGGAGTTTCATGGACCTACTGGTTGGAGCCAGGTCTGTGGGCTGCCTGCAGTGCTGCTCACTGGCAGCACAGGGTTCCCACACATGGAGCAGGAGCAAGGGTGGGGCTGGAAGGGAGTGGGAATTTAGATGGAGAGGGAAGAGCGATTTGTGGCACGCTGGGAAGCCTCAGCAAGCAGGAGTGGAGGCAAGAGGAGCCTCCCAGTGTTTCCCTGTAGTCTCAGTGCTGGCATGATCACACAGCCTGCACCAGCAGGAGGAACTTGGCAGCCGCCATCTCGCTGAGTGCTGCGTGGAGACAGATCAGCTGCTGTGTTTGTGTGACTAAAGAGACCCAGGAGCACAATCAGTCAGGAAGTGAAACAAAAGGATGGCAGCGTTCAGGCCAATACCTTCAGGAGTCCTCGGGATATGGGAGCTCTGCAGGAAGGTGAAGGAGCAGCTAGAGCTGTGTGTAATGTTCTCCTGAACCCTGGGACTGTGAGCTGGCCCTAAAGGGGCAACAGCTGCACCATGATACTCCCTTCAGGAGTCCAGTCCCTGAGGTGGCATCACAGATATCTGCCTGGTAGGCATGTGGTGGCAGCAGCACCCCTCGATTAGCTCTTGCCATTTGTTCTGCCTCATGCTGCAGATGCAAAGCAGCTGATCCTCACTGGGCTCTTGGTGCTTCTGGACCTCAGCCTCCATCTCCATGGCCAGAGTTCCAGGCCCTCTCTGGGTCTGTGGCCAGCAGCAGAGGCTGTGGGTAGGAATGTCCCACCAGCTGTCACTGAGAGGCAGCCCAGGGGCTCCAGGCCAGGGCCAGTCTGCTGCCTCTGCTGCCTAAGGCCCCTCCCACAGGTCTAAGCAGAAGGAACAATTTTGTCTCTTCAAACAAGGCCTGTGGGAGATGAAGCCACAGCAGAAGGGTCTCCCATGGGTTCCAGTCCACCGTTGGAGATTACAAGGCAGGTGGGATGGGCAGCCATCCCTGGAAGGTCACCTGAGGACATCTCACAGCCTGACACAGCTCTGCCTAACGTCAGTGACTCCCCTGGGCTGGCTCTTGCTGTGGTGGCTTCTCCCCACCAATCCCCTCTAGCATTTGCTTTTCCCCACCTTCTCTGCTCTGCCATCTCTACCTTCCCTTCCACCATTGCCCACAACGAGCAGAGTGAGCAATCCAGCATGGCCCAGTTTAATATTCCACAGATCCTCACACACTGATAAATGAGAACAAGAGAGGGAAGGGGGGGATGAGAGCCTGGTGCATGGGGGGGATATAAAGCCCTGAGCCAGTATTCAGAGCAGCAGAGATAACAATAAGCGAGAATAATAGTCTAACAAGTCGGAAATGTCACACGCGATCGGGTGCCATTAACACAACATGGATCTGAAATATCACATAATTAGTTTTGTGCCTGTTGTTCTGATTTGGAGAGAAAAAATATTAAAGGGAAGAGATTTGGGGGGGCAGAGAGGAAAGTGCCAGCAAAGTGAACTCATAAAAGGGCGAAGCCTACAGCGTCTAATGTTTTTGGAATGGTATAATAAAGCTCTATCTCCTTACCCATGTTTGAGGCAGAGATTTTTATCTGGCAGTACGGGATAAAAAGAAATGAGAACTTGAAAAGGGTAGATAAAATTGCGATTGATCTCTCTAGGGCTGCCTTGCCTCCTTTCAGGGAAGCTTGTGGGCCTCATGAATTGCTGCACTACTGAGACACACGATCCCCACCCCTTTCCGTGCCACCTCACTAAAAGATGAAAAAACCCAATGTTTTCAAGACTTCTTTTCCCATCTTTTTATAACCCAGTGCACAAAGCCTGTGTTTGAAGGCTGTGCAGTGACTCAGGAGCTGTTTGTCCCCTGAGAGCAGGCTAATGCATGGGTGTTTGGGGGACCCCCACTGCTCCAAGGCATGAGAGTGCCTGTGCCTGCAGACAGGCTGGGAATTTCAGGGGCTGGTGTCTGCCACCAGCTGCTGGGAGCAAAGCTCTGCCTCTGCTGCAGAGCCTGCTTTGTGCTGGGGGCATTTTGTCTTTCTGAGGGATACAGGCACTATCAAAAGAGACAGAAATGCTCAGGTCTCAGTGGGCACTGCTTGGGGATGGTTGTGTAAGGATTGGAGCACGACTTTTCTCTGAAATGGTAGGAAAAGGGAAAATTGCAAATATCACAGGAGACAAACACTGTCAGTCCTTTCCTGCCCTGCATCCTCTTGGAGTGTGAGGAAAGTGGTGTACATGCCAAGCTCATTGAGTCAACTCTGATTGTGTCAACTCTACACCTGACTATTAGGTATCTATATTAGGTGACTAGTTAGACTATGAGGTGACTAGTTAGACTCCTAGATGACTGTACACTCCTCTTTTTCTGGAAGGAGCTGCTCCTTTCTGCAGGGCCCACACCTCAAACACACTTCTTTGAGACATGAGCCCTTGAAAAAGGGGGTGGGGATTGCACACTAACCCACCCCTCTATCCTGGAACAACTTCAAGGTCAAGTTGGAGTGGGCTTGGAGCAATCTGGTCTAGTGGAAGATGTTCCTGCCCATGCCAGAGGGGTGGAACAGGATGATAGGATGATCTTTAAGGTCCCTTCCAACCCAAACCATTCCATGATTCTATTAACTTAGCATTTTCATAATCAACAAGACCATGATAGGGATGGATTTCTTATCCATGCTTCATTTTAAGCATTCCCCTTTCTATATGCCTTTTCCAAAAAGCCCTTTAACTCTGGTGCTTGCTGGGACATGAACAGCCAACTATTACCTGTTCTCTGGTGAGAGAGCTGGAGCTGCTTGTACAGCATCAGGCACAGATTTTGGTGTCTCCTCTGGCAGAGGCAGCCCCCTCTCCATGCCCTGGCTGTGGGAGCTTGGTGGTGCCTCCTGCTCCTAGGACTAACCACCCAGGCTGAAGGGCCTTGTGGTGCACAGCAGCCAGAGCTGGCTTTGCCAGCTCATTCCAGGGACTGTATTTTGGAGGGGAGATGGGAAGGACCTGTGCTCCTCCTGTTTGCTCTTGTCCTGTCACCACAGAGCATCTTCTCACCCATCCCAGCATTCCTGTCCACTTTCCCAGGTCTGTGAGAAGGGAGAGCAGAGATGTGCTAACCCAGGTTTGAATTACAGTGCCTAGAGCTCGGTCACTTGTCTACCTGCCAATTGCTAATCACTTTTAAAGGTATTCTGGGAAAGAGGTGCTCCCAAACAAAAGCAGCACTCCTGTGCCCCAGGCATGGGGAGCTGTGTCCAACTTCTGTCTCTGGAGGATGCCTGGAGGATTGGGATTCAATTAATTCAGCCCCAGCGGATCCATCCTTTGCCTGCCAAGGGCCGGGCACTGACAGCAGTGTGACAGCAATGCTGATCCATTGCTGCTGCTCTGGCCAGTGGTGACAGGAGCTGCTGTCACCTCAGAGTCGCAGCCTCTGCGTGCAGTGAGCGATTCACAGAGGGCTGAATGCAGCCGCTCTGGGCTGGCGTGTGGCAGCTCTGAACAGAGCTCCCCTCGTTCACACGGCGAGGGAAAAGTATTTCTGCATTTTGTTAACACCGAGCAGAAGTCGTAAATATTAGGACTAGCAAAGAAGCCAGTTTTCCTTTTGACAGGAAAGTCTGTGGCATCAGTTTTTCTCTTGACTCCGAAATGAATGTTGAAAATTCTGATGAAGCATATGTTCTTCCAAAATTAAACATTTCATTTCTATTTCAGTCTTTGCAGCTTGCCACTATTTTTAAAATACAAACTAAATGATTTTGTTTGGAAAAATCATTTTGAACAAGGCATTTTAGACCTCTCAAAATTCTTTGTTTCATTTTTTTAAATGGAAAAGCTATTGAACAGACTGTGTGATATTAGCATTTTCTGAGATGTGTTGATTTAAATTAATACAATTGATTATTTTATTTTGGTAGTAAGCAATTGTTGATGAAAAATTTCTGATCTGCTCTAGAAAGATGGACGAGGGCTGTATTATATATTGGTCTCTATCTATAGAATGAGACATTAGCTATTGCAAGAAGCAAAGGGAAGCTTTTGTGACCATTACTATCAAAAAATCCCTAAACACACTCCTCTGCATCATATGTCAATGTAAAATATTAAATTTATTCCAGCAGTTTACAGGGAATTTTATCAGAATGATGCAAGAAAGAAATAGGCTGCAAGATGAGCTTAACAGTGCTAGTTCTCCCATCCATTTCAGTCTGCTTGAGTTCCCAGCAGATCAGCTGCTGGGAACTGATCAGCAGTTGAACTTGTTATGAAGGTTCAGAAAGACCCCTCACTCTATCTTGGTTTGAAAGAGAGGTGTCTGCCAAGGGAGGTGGGAACTTCCTTTGGAATGGAGAGTTTGAAAAATGCCAATCACTTGTTTTTAAAATTTTGAAGATTTAATAGTAATAAAATGGTTATAAAAATAGCAATAAAATTAGAGTAATAATAATTTGGACAATTTGAATTAGGACAATATGAGACAATAGAAACAAAGAGTTATGGATGTCTGGGTACCTTTTTCTGGGCAGCACAAGCCCAAAAAAGGACCTCTGTTAACAGAGGATTTACCCTTAAAAACAGTAGCCTGTTGCATACATTCATACACCTCATACATGATGAATAAATTCTAGTCAAAGACAGGATTCTGTCTGGTCATCGTCAGCTTCTTCCTCTTAGTCCTAATGGCACCTTTGAGGTGGGAAGAAGTTCATTTCTTCTGATAAGAGGGCAATAAATTCTTTCTCTGAAAGATTCAGGTGCCCTGTGGCTGCTATCTCGCTGGGAATCCTTTCTTTAAAAAAAGTATCCTATATAGCATAGTTTCTATTTTAACATGATGTTATAACCTAAAACTACATTTAACACACTACTTAAGAGGATTAATACAGCATTACTTTCTAACACAACACATATAATATTCATTTTAATATTTGCAAAAAGCCAATCATATAATACACATTTTTCACAGAGAGTATGACCTCCTTCCCTCGGAATTGTTGTAACTTTTTTGGGGCAGAGCTGGCTTTAAGAATGGGGAAGACGGGAACGCAAAGCTGGAGCAGCAGTGCCGGCCCTTTCCTTTTCCTTTCCTGGCCAGCCCTGCCCGCGCTGCAGTTCCCGGCCCGGCCGCAGGGGGCGCTGCGGGCTCCCGGCCGGGCAGGCGGGCGGGGCTCCCCGCGCCGGCAGGGGGCGCTGTGCGCGTCTCCCTCACGGGGCGATGGCGGCACGGCCGGGCTGAGGCAGGAACGGCGGGGCAGCTTAGCCGGCAGCGAGCAAGAGGAGGCAGAAACTGAGCAGTTGTGCCGGGAGGCACGGGGTGTGTGGCTACAGTGTAGCAAAAACCCGGAGCAGTGACAGAGAAATGACAGGGCCCGGCTCCCGAACACGGCTGGGAGAGGCTTCCCTGAGGGGAAAGGGCCCCGGGGTTCCGGGGCGTGCCCTGAGGCACCCGAGCAGATGGTGAAGGGCCCTTTTTTCCTGGGGTCGGGTGTTGGTAAGGCCCCAGTGCAACAGCCACTTCCACAAGCACAGCTTGGCTCCCGGTGGCAAAGGCAGCAGGAGACGGAGCCTCGCAGCGCTGCCGAATCTCCCCTCAGGGAGCACAGCGGCTTCTGTGAGGGACAGGAGAGAGAGCGAGGAGCTGCACCCAGTGCACTTCCCCAGACAGATCTCAGGGATCTGCGCCCAGTGCACTTCCCCAGACAGATCTCAGGGATCTGCACCAGTGCACTCCCCCCAGACAGATCTCACAGGATCTCTGCCCCTCCAAGAGAAACCCCTCAGATAAGAGAAGTGCAGTCATGTACACTCCTCTCCTTTCCTCCTTCCTAGGTACATCTTTTGTTGCTCTTACTACTGGTTGTTATTGTTTCTTAGCAACAAATGGGATAAAATTCCATGAGAGAAAGAAACAAAAGGAAAAATCCTAACCCCTAACAAACATCAAGGCCAATGTCTGCCTAGAGTACAGGCCCCAGGAAACTGGGCTGCAAGGCTGAAACTCAGTCAAAAATTCAAGAGGTTTGGAAAGGAGCAGGGAGCTGAGATGTGTTAGGGCTCAAGTTTCAGGTGGTAGCAAGGCCAGGGTGGGGGTAGCCCACCAGTGATGTCCCTGGCTCATCCCTGGTAATTGCAAACAGGTGGCACCAACAGGGAGGCTCAGCCAGGTGAGCACTGCAGCACCTGGAACTTGTAACCAGGTAATAAACCATGCTGAGCAGAGGAGCTGAAGTCCTTCAGTCTGAAGGACAACTGGGGAGAGGTGTGCAAGCAAGGAGGAATGGTTCTGATGTGTTGCTTCAGCTTTAGAAGAGAGAAACCTCTGCAAAAGCCTTAGGACAAGTATGGATGTTGGATCCTCTGAACAGGCATGGCTCAGGAACTGAAGGTATGCTTTGCTGGGTGTGTTTTGGTGGTGGTTGTGGCTGGAGAAGGGGCTCTCCTAGCCCTTGTTCCTCTCCTCTGTCTCGAGTTGGATTGTGATGATGGGTGGAGCAACACCAGCCCTGTAGGTAGGGCTGGGTGTGGGCTGGTGCCTGGGGACAGAGGTTCCCTGGCCTTGGGAAACAGGGAAACACAGACTCTGCCTGTGGCTTCAGAGGACAAAGAGAGCTTCACTGCCCAGGGCAGTGGGCTCTGGGCTGGCCCAGAGCAAACATTCCTGTTTTTCTGTGTTTGTGGAAGTTACATTACCAGCTCTTCCCTGGGAAACAGCCTGCAAATTCAAAAAATAAAGAGGAAAAAATCTTGTAAAGTTTTTCTATCTGGCTTGCAGTCCTTTAAGGGCCACTCTTTCCTCGTGTAGCCATAAGGATTAGAAGCATCCTGTCCCCTTCAGCTGATGCAGAAAGTGAGGTTAAGTGCAGTGCTGGAGACTCCAGGACCTGAGGATATGCAATTCCCTGAACTCATAAAATCATGACTTGGCAAAACTGTGCTAGCTGCAGAGCTGTTCATGCTCTTAACCTGCATGTTCCCTAAGCCAATTAGGCTGAGTTTCTGGAGAGGGCAATAATGGCTGGGCACACTCCTTTGAACCAGTAATGAAGGTGGCTGGAGCTGACGAGTGCCCTGCTAATGAGGGAGTGCTGCTGCTTGCCGTGCATAGCTAATGACCCTGGCTCCTGTAGCCCACGGCCAGGCAGAACAAAAAATCCATTCCCACCCAGTCCTTCATTGCTACCCAGCTGCACTCAAGGGAGCAGCTCTTTGGTGGGAGAGGGGACAGCATGGCTGGTTTTGGGAGAGGTAGAGTGGCTTTTCCTGTGCCATCCTGGGTCAGCCTCAATTCCTCTTTAGGCATTGTTCTTTCCCCTCCCTGCCTTTGCAGTGGTGTTTCTTCAGGGATGGTGTTGGGGGTGAAATGGGTTGTGATACATACTGCAGGTTATGGTGGAGAGGAGGAATGCCAAAATACAGACATTTTAGGGCTTCAGTTTGGAGATGCCTGCCTGGTCAGTGTCTGTCACCTCTCCAGCCTCTTCCAGGGAATAATACCCTTCTGCATTTGAGAAGGGAGCTCAGGAAGCAGGCAAACCCCTCCCAAAAAAGCTTTGTAGTACTTGTGAAACACAGATTTCTCCAGGATTGGTCCTTTTCTGTTGAAACCAGCCCCAAGGGCTATAGGCAGGCCTGGGCTGGGTGTGCTCCCATCCCTGCCCTGGGAGGAGTGCTCACCTCTGGAGCTGGGCTGGTGCAGAGCCCAGGTGTGCAGGTGGTTTTGTGCAGAGCCCAGGTGTGCAGGAGGCCGTGCCAGCCTCCTTGGAAGGGCTGGGCTCGCTGTGTGTGACCCTCCTGATGTGTGATTCCAGGGAGGGTGGGCAGGGTACAGAATCTGCTGAAAGAAATTCTTCCTTTCACCACATTAAACTCTTCTTGCAGAGTTCCTGTGCGTCTTCCCTCCTATTTGAAATTATAAATATGTTTTTTCAGTGAGTTAGTGAAAAATTCAAGCTTTCTACTGTAAAGACCCCATCTTCAAACCAAGCCCTGTGAGATGTACATGTGGCAGTTGATTTTAGCTTCATTGGGCTGCTGTGGTTGGTAAAAATGTATTGAGATGCTTCCAAGATGCTAAAGAAACATAAATGATTGCTGTTAGGCTAATTTATTACTATTTAGCAGAGAACAAATACATTTTTAAAGGGCTAATGGCAAATTAAAATTCCTGTTAGGCAAATTTGCTTATCTAGTACTTAGTAAAAAGTTTGGCTTAGATCCTACAGTCTCTTAAATGCACACACAACCTTCTGCAAGTGTGTAGGCCCAAAGAAATCTTAAATCTCTGTAGGATCAAGAGCATGGATATTAAATAGAAAGCCCCCACCAAATTAGTCTTTTGCTCTTGGGACTGCTAGTCTGCTCCTTACTCCTTTGCTTAGAAAATGATGGTCAGTAAGGTCAGTGTTATTGCAGTTCCTAGCCAGTGTCAAATCCTTGCCCTCAACACTGGTTTGAGCAGAGTGTGGTATTGATCCCACCTGTGATCTGCAGCATCACAAGGACAAGGGCGGTGCCTGTGTGTGCTGTGCTGTGCCTTGGGAGGGCTCTGGGGATGTGCAGGATCCCTGTGATGCTGTGCCCTCAGTTACACAAGGAAGGATTTGGGGAGCTGGCTGCTGCCACCCAGCACAGGTGGGCTGTGCAGCCCAAGCAGGATGCACTAATGAAAGGTTATCCTGAAAACTCTGTTCTTGGGCTGCTGGATGAGCACAGTAACCTGCTCCAGCTGCTTCCTGGCTTATCTGTCACGGCTGTGCAGCAGCTACAGCTCCTCTTCTGCTCTGTGTCATTTCCACATCCATGCTGAATGAACTAGAAGGGTGAGAATTTTGGTGAGGCCATGGCACAGCTTGCCCAGGGAAGATGTGGCTGCCCCATACTTGGAAGTGCTTAAGGCTGGGTTAGAGGAGGCTTTGAGCAACCTGAGGAAGGCATCCCTGCCTGTGGTAGGACATGTGGAATGACAGGATCTTGAAGGTCTCTTCCAACCCAAACCAGTCTGGGATTCTATGATTCTAATTAGTAAAAATTGGTCTTGCTTTCCTTCAAGTTCTAGTTTGTACTGCAAATCAAAGCAATTGCCTTTCTGCACTCCTGACTGGAGACTGGCATTTATTTATTTTGTTAGCTGCAGTTCTTCATGTGTTCTGGTGCAGGTAATGGAACTGACATGGTTTGCAGTTCACTTGTGAGCAGGCTGCTGCTTGGGATGGGATGTCACAGAGCCCCTGCTGAGGTGTGTTGTGGCACCCAGGGGGACACCCCAGAAGTCAGCACAGGTTTGTGCAGGCGTGAGCAGTGTAAAGCTGGAATACTGCTGGGATTGGTAACCCTGAACCAGGCAGCACATCTGGAAGTGTTTGAGCAGGGATGTGTGCCTGGGGTGGTTTGTTGTCAAGGCATCTCAAGAAGGTCCTGCATGCTTGCCTTGTTCCACTGAGAGCTGGGAGCTGCACATGAGGGCAGGAATGAGCTTCTGGAGGGGCTGTGGGGGGAATTCCAGTGGGCTTTACATGGCCAAAAGTGGTCTGGTCAGCACCTGCACCCTGGGATTTGTAGCCTGTGGCTGGCAAGAGCTGACATCTGCTGAGACCTTTTAGGTGGTATCTGGCCTAAAAACCAAGTGTAGAGGAGCCCTTATTTCCATTGATTGGAATATGAAACT
Source organism: Zonotrichia leucophrys gambelii (assembly GCF_028769735.1). Lineage (NCBI taxonomy): Eukaryota > Metazoa > Chordata > Aves > Passeriformes > Passerellidae > Zonotrichia > Zonotrichia leucophrys. The sequence continues at coordinate 4,036,123 of NC_088180.1, read as the reverse complement.
GTGGGGGCAGTGTGAATAAATGCACACCTGAACCAGCCGTTTACCTGTGCTCTCATCATGGTCACCAGCAGATTGCTTTTCTCCACGTGAGCCTCATTCTTTGCAGATCTGAGTGCTTGCTGGAGCTGTCCCATTGTGCCTGTCACGCCAGGTGACATCTGAGGCCAGGTCTGCCCTGCCCACACGCTGTGGGGGCTGCTCCCCTAAGATGGGCGCTTACCAGCTCTTCATTGGCAGTTGACTTGATGAGCAAGGCCTGGGGGCAGCCGGAGGCAATTCTCACCCCAGGCACCCACGGGTTTGTGCCTGCTCTGACCAGATCACAGATTTGAGATGGGTAGTGCATGTTCTGGTTGGAAATGACATGTGCTATAATTCCTGTAGCAAAAAATATACTTGTGAATGTGTTCCTTGGAAAAAGTGGTGAGTTCAGATGATGATGGCTTTCAAAAATTCTTCCTTGCTACTTGTACAATGGCTTCTATTTATGTGAAAGTACAGCTTCTGTGAGGACCTTAAATTTGAGAGAGGTTTGGTTTTTTCAGCAGAGAGATGAATTTCTGATAGTCAAAACACTTGGTTTCAGATCTATGAAGAAGTTCTAAATTACTTTTTTTGTCCAGGTTTCCCTGGAACTACTTCTGTCTCTGGGATTTGACATAGTTTGGAGAAATACTTGGATGTTTTGATACACAAATGTTTTTTCGGTTGGGAACAGCCTGAGGTGGTTTTGGGAAGGAAAGCATACTCATTCAGCAGTCAAGGACTAATATAGCTCTGCCTGCATCCCTCTCCTGTGCCAGCCACTCACTGCCTTCCAATTCCACAGCAGTGGTCATCCAGGAAAGGCAAAAAAATAACATGTGAAGTGACCCACTGCAGAGTGAACTCCTGAAATCCAAGGAAATTGGCCCCAGCTTTCCCAGTTTGATTCTTCCCTGGCTGCAGAGCTGCTGGGCCTGGTCAGGTAAGGACTGTACCTTAAATTTCAATTCATGGTAATTGAATGTGATAAAAGTCAAACCAAGAGATATTTTGATGCACAAGTAACACCTTTCTATGAAAAGGAATCCCTCTTTCTATTTTTAGTGTGCAACAGTGTCATTGCAAGTGTCTTTGTGATGCTTTTGTTGTGACAGATCCACAGGGCAAATATACTTCAAAAGAGACTTTTCTGTGCTATGGGGGGCTGTGAGCCTTGGTGTGCAGGACAGCAGAGAGAACTCTTGTGGGGAGGGCAGGAGCTGTTGGTGCCTGTGTCCTTGCCAGGCTGGTGGGGTGGGTTGTTTTCCAGGATGTGGGAGTGAGGTGGGTGTGAGTCATGCCTTGCCCTTGTCATTCCCTTGCTTCCTGAGCCATGCTCGCTCATCTTTCTGAGCACAGGATGTGGTTGGCTTTATTTGGAATGTTACAAGCATCCCCGTCTGAGTTAATTGACCAAGACAAATTTTGTTAAAAAACCTTGACATTAATAATGTGAAATAAGAGCTGGGAGGTAAAATACACACACTCTAGACAAGCATTAGCAGTAACCCCACCCTTCCAGACTCCTCCTGAGGTACTATGGCAGAGAGCTTAGGTCAGTTAGTTTTAAAATTAACTTCTAGTCCTCAAGGCAACCTTTAAATAGAGCATTTGAGCTGTGACTATTGCTAGTCTTTTTTGGCTGTGTAAGGGAGAGAGGAGGAGTGTAAACCCAGAGAAATCCATAACTGCTGCTGACTGCTCTAATGACTGGTGGTGGGCAGAGCCTTCATCTCCAACCCCTGGGCCCTGCAAGCTGAGCTGGGCTGTGCTGCACTGGTTAGCACCAGGAATGGGAATACTCCTCTCTGCCAAGGGAGAGTCCAGTCTGCCCTTTGCAGCTGGGATCCATCAAGGCCTTGCTGTGATAATGCACTCCAAGTGGATGTTGTTCCTTCTTCTCCCAGCCTGGGCAGGGTGTGCTGATGTGCCTGTGCACAAGGCTTGGCCTTGCATGTGTGTGGAGGGACCCACTGATGCTGCTTTGGGTACCAAACATGCACTGAGAGCTGCCTCAGTCCATCTGAGAGGTGCAGAGCTTCCCCTTCTCTTGGAACAGCAGGCTAAGCCCAAGAGACACGCAGGTCCTTTGCCTGAGATGATTTTAAGGTGGAAAAATTAATCAGGTATAAAGGGGAAAAACAAAGTACCAGATACTCTGAATGCCTGGGAAACAAGGTGAGAATACTGAAAAGCACCTGTTTCTTGGCTGGGGCAGTGATGGGACAGTCTAAGCTGCAAGGACTCAGAGTGTGCTGTGTCAAAACATGGCAGCATTCTTCTAATTCTTCACCTTCCCTTCCTGAAATAAACAGGGCAGGAGACTTTTTCTCCTTTTAATGCCTTTATTAAGAGTGATCAGCTCAAGGTTGGGAAGCTCCACAGGTCTGCAGCTTCTCAACCAACGCTCCTAGGGTGACTCGGAGGAGGAGGAATGTGCAATTTTGTCCACTAGAGGCAGAGCTGGGGGTCCTGTCTTCACGAGAGTAGTGGGGCTATACCCCAAGTTTCACAACTTTTGAAATTTTTCAGGCTCGGGCCTCCTGGGTCTAGCTGAGGTCTTCCTGCTCAGGGCGAGGGGCAACAAAGGTTCTCAGCATCTCTGCAGGCTCGGTACTTTGTTCCTCGCGTCCAGACATCACTCTGATCTCTTAATTCTGTGTTGGCTCGTTGTTTTTGGGGTCTTTTCGGTAAGTTTGGTGGGGTGGCTTCCCACGGCATGGTGGTCCCGAGGTTATTTTGCATCCTCTGATCCTCCCCATGTCCCCTCCTCTCACTGTCCGGGGAGAAGGACAACTTAGCTTTAGGCAGGGCCATACTGATACAAAAGGAGCAATTGAGGAAAATGACCGGTGATTACCATAACAAACAGGTAGAACTCCACCTTGGCAGCAACTGGTTTAACTTGTTCACTCTGCAACTTTTTTTTTTTTTTTAATTGGCAGATTTTTTACTTATAACAGGAACATCTTCATTTGCCTGTTGTTATAAACAAAAAATCTGCCAATTTTTTGGGGGAAAAAAGAGTTGCAAAACCAGTCGGACTAGTTGCTGGCAAGGTGAAGTTCTACCTGTTTGTTATGGTAATCACTAATTCCTAATTTTCGCTAATTGCTCCTTTTGTATTGGTAAAGCCTGCCTGGGGCTGAATTGTACTTCTCCCCGGACAGTGAGGGGAGGAGGGCATCAGAAGATGCAAAATAACTTCAGGACCAGCATGCCGTGGGAAGCTACGACACCAAACTTACCGAAAAGACTCTCAAAACAATGAGCCAATACAGAATTAAGAAATTAAGAGTGATGTCTGGATGTGAGCAACAGAGTGTTGAGCCTGCAGAGATGCTGAAAACCTTCATTGCCCCTCGCCCTACGCAATTCAGCTGAGGCCAAAACCAAGGGTGGGGGTGACTGGAGAGTTGGGAAAGACGGGGTTATGCCCAATGGTACGGTGAGGATGGGATCCACAGCTGTGCCCGCAGTGGGCAAAGCTATGCACACGTTCTCCTCTGAGTCACCTTAGGAGAGATGACAGAGACTGCAGACCCGTCGAGCTTCCCAGTCTTGAGCTGATCACTCTTAATAAAGGCATTAAAAGGAGAAAAAGTCTCCTGCCCTGTTTATTTCACCTCTGAAAGCCGGGAGAAGCTCAGTGCTCGGGATACCCCGGCCCCGAGTGCTGTCCTGGCTCCTCCTGGGACGCTGCCCTGTGGTTCATCCCCAGCCTGGCTCCCTTGCCCTGCCCCGGTCCGTGGCCTTGCAGCCGATCCATCAGCCGGCTCAGTGCGGGGTGGCAGCGCTGCAGCCTCTGATCGATCCCGCCCAGCCCTGACACGGGATCAGTCACTCGTGGCCAGCTCATTACTGCTGCCGAGCCGCCCGCCTGCAGCAGCCCCTTAATAGCCCTGCTCGGCTGCTGCCGAGGCACGGCAAAAGTGTTTGGCTGGCTTATTTACATGCAGCATTTCACAGTCCCTCCTTGCCTTGCTCGCAGCTTGCCATCTGCTCCGGAGCCTCGGAGGAGAAGGAGGTTGCAGAGTGGGGACAAGAGGAATCGTGCCTGTGCTTTGTCTCTATGGTGACTGAGTGCTCTCCCTTGTGGAGCCTGGGGGGGCTGGTCCCAGGCCTGCCCATTTTAGGCCTTATCTGCTAAAATCCTTTCTTCGTCCAGGAGATTTTGGTGGTGTGCTTTGCTTTTATTCTGTCTTTGAAGCTGATTTTACTTACAGCTGTTTTAATCTGCTGTGCGTTTCTTGTCTTGTCACTGTGTATGCACTCTCCAATGGGTGGCAAAGGCTTAGGATACTCTTCCTAGACAGCAGCTTTAAAATGGCAATTTATTATTTACAAATTAGGGGATGGATGAGGTCTGGGAGGCGAGTTCCTGTGAGTCTATTAGCTGGGCAGGTTGTGCCCTGTGTCACTGCAAAGATGCTTTCCTCTATATCAGCAGCAAAGTCTTAGACTTGACTCCTGACCTTGGTCATGAGCCATTAATGATCTCTGAAGGAAGAAATGCACTGACACGTGCACTTTGGGGGATGTTTGGTACATCTGCTAGCATGCCATTGATTTCCATGAGCAAACTCACAAGGACAGGTTTCTTTTTAAATAGCTTTTACTTAAACTGGAGTCCAGTTCTTAAACACGAGATCCTCTGATTTTCCTAGGAAACAATTTCACCCTGGCGAGTGAGGATGTGGAGAGTGGCAGTAAATGAGGTGTGTGTGGAGAAGCAGCTGCACATGTTGGTTGTGGGGCACTATCAGGGACCTCTCCTCTTCCTCCTCATGCAGTGTTGTAGGCCAAGCAGCTGTGGCAGATAACCCAGAGAGAGCAGCATCGGTGTGTTTGCTGCTTTGCTGGCTGTTGTGGTAGCTGTGATGCTCATTTGTGGTGTGGGAAGCCGAATCTCCTGCAGTGGCACAGAACCGAGGTTCAGCCCTGCCCTCAAACTCCCTACACGAGCACTGAGGGTCAGACCAGTGTATGTGCCATGGCTGCCAAATAACGTTGAGGTTTTTGTGACTCTTAACTAGTTCACTAAACCACTTCAAGTGATTGTCCTGTTTCTTTCCTGATTAGGGAAAAAATCTTTAAATACATGAGACTATTCTTAGATGTTTGGGGAGGAACCAACAGTGCTGTAGAGTGAGTTGTGTTAAAGGTATCTTTAACTGGAATGAAGACAGGAAGGCTTGCTCCAGGAAGCTTATGGGCAAGGAATGTTTTCTAATCTTGTGTTTAGAACCACTATCTTAGGGCCTCTGTTTATTTTTGGTGGTGAGAAAGAAATGAGTAGTTTAATTGCCTTATTTCAGTGTGTTGTGGTTTAACCCCAGCCAGCGAGCAACCAGTGCAAGCAGTGCTTTGAGTACTGAGGTGCCCTGGCCAATGGTTTAATGGCAGGGAGGGAGAGGCCCTTTGCCCAGATGCTGAGCTTGGTGGGGGTTGGAAATTGGAGAAGGCTGGCAGCTAAATGTTTTCCTTCTTGTTAGGGTTTGTGGTCAAGCAGCTGGCACACTCTGGATCTTCATAAAGGATCAGGAGCAGATTTCTCCCTTATGGTGGGGGCCAGCCCTTGCCAGCAGCATGCATGCACTGCCCTCTGTGCACACCACAGACATGAGGCACCTGACTGGGTGAAGTGAGGATTTTGTGGCCATGCCTTCCCTCATGGGGGTGGATACAGTGCTCCTGGGCAAGCTGGGTCTCTTGGAGTGCCAGCCAGCACTGCCAGCCTCTGGGATTTGTGCTCTTCTGCTCCAAAACCAGCCCTGTGCTGAGGCCATGCTCACCCAGCTCTCTGCAGAGCCTTGGAGCTGGGAGTGCTCCCACCAAGGGAGAGGCTGCAGTGCTGTGCTATGTTAGCTTACAGGATTACAGAGAGGATTGTGGAGGGGACTCTGAATGCTGAAATCACAGGAGCACTTCAGTCAGCATTTGTGCTTCCTGCCAGGACAGTCATTGAGGAATGAGGCTGAGCACGGTGCCCTGAACCTGCCTTGGTCCTCTTCTCTTACCTGTCTGCCCTGCCCTGAAGGACTCTCTCTCACATCAGTTGCTAATGAAGGAGAGTTTTGTGTTTCAGAGTAAGATTTGTAGGCCTCTGCTTCCCCTCTTGATTTCAAGAGCTGGATATATGGTTTCACAGGCAAGGACTTTGTGCTGGCTTCTTTTGTGTACAAATGTAGCTCCAGAGACTTGGAGGACAAAGGCAGCCTGCAGTGGCTTTGCAAACCAACTCCTGTCTGCAGTGAACCAAAGCTATTTATTGTATTCCTTTCCAAAAAGTTTCCCCCATCCAAGTTTGAATTAGATTCATTTTCTTTTATGTGGGAAAAGTTGGAGCTTCTCTATGGGCTGAAGTAAAAATAGATCATTTTGACTTGTTGCATCTTGCATAATTTCCTGGGATTTGTTCCCCTTGGAAAGGTTGTTGGGAAAATAAAACACCCCTCCTTGGCTGGCTGAATGGCATGAAGATGGAAGGGCTGGACTGGAGAGAAGGCCAGGCTAACAAATCCCCTTGCTTCCCTGGAGGCCAGCTGAAGTGTTCTGGGAATGCCAACAACCTTGTTAGTGGGCAGCAATGAGTGGAGGAGGTTGGAATATCTATATCTATATATACTTTACTTTTTTTATTCCAGGATCAGAAATTAAACAACCAGGTTATTAGGCTTCTAATCTTCATGGTGCCAACAGCTGGATTGGTACATCCTTACCTGCAGGCTGGGCACTCTGGATCAAGTGTGGCAGCAGCAGCAGCACAGATAACACAGCACTGGGGTGTAGTGCTCTTCCTCTCACTGAGGCTGGGGAGGCCCATGCAGCCTTAGAGCCATGACATCAAGGTCTGAGCAGCTGCCTCGTCCATCTCCTCCACTGCAGTAATCCAGATGCAATCAATCTGGCACTTTCAAATATTTATGAATCATTGATGGATTTTTTTGAAGTTTGAAGTTGTAGCTTTCATGGAATTTGGTTTGATTAGCTGGAAAGTCAATATTTTCGCTGCGCCGTGGCTGAGCAGCATTAATTCCAGCCCAGGCAGCAGCAATAACAGCACTGCAGTGCTAATGGCTCTCTGCCTGCCCTGGCTGCTGTTTAGGTAGCCTGGGATGAGCTTGGAGCATGTGGAGGAGCCTTAGAGAGGTGATAATAAAGCAATACAGCTCATGGTGAAAATTGGCAGAGGCAGGTAAAGAAAAGGTCCATAGCAACATTTGGGAGTGTGCAGGGTGAGGTGTTGAGGCTGCCTTTCTTCATCAGTCATCTGTTCCAACACACCCAAACAAGGTGGATTGCTTTGTACCACAGCTCCCATTAACTTGTCGTGAAAGGATAAGGCACCTTCAGCAGAGTGAATCAGAACCTCGTGGGACCAGACCTTTATTCTTTTTAGCTGATGCAAATAGGAATTTGATAGGTGAGCCAAGTTTTCCTTGTCTTTACAGATGAGGGAGCGGAGCCATAGGGGAATTGTTTGAGCTCAGAAGAGGCACAGACACTACATCTTTCTGTCACTTCATGCCATGCTAGTCATTGCTTGCACTGGAGAGCCCACCTCTCCCTTCCATCTCTCTAATACCTGTCCTGTTCCAGATAACCTGTCCCAGTCCTGTTCCAAAGGAGCCCAACAACTCCCATGCTAATTTGATATGACTGAACAGGCTGACTGAGAATTTATAAGCTCTTCACTATTAGTGTGGGCTGCAGACAGAGCTTCCTGTGCTCTGAGGATGTCTGAGAGATTTGAGTTGTGCATGACAGTGAACGTGTCTGCATCTGTCAGGGTCTGGATATTTCAGTGTCATCCCAGGGGTTAAGTGCCTGCAGTGGAAAGTCATGTTCTAGGATATTTCTTTTAAATCCACATCATGGTGCATTTCTGTCACACTGGGTAGCAGAAGGAAACCCAGTGGTTTGCAGCAGGAGATGTCTGATAACCTGTGCTCCCTGGGCAGCAGCAGCTCAGCAGGGACTGAGGAGGTTCTGCTGCATACGGATGGGATGAGCCCTGGGGATCCTGTGGCACTCTGCAGTGCTCCATGCTGATGGGAAGCAGCCCTGCCTCTGCTGCTGAGGCCTCAGGGGCATGAGGGCCAAGGCCTTGGATCAGATTTCTCCTGGATCTCTGGATCAGGACCTGGAGGCAGCTGACCAGCTCAGTGTGGAAATGGGATTACAGAGCACTCGGGGTGCAGAGCATATTCTGGATGGAGCTCTTTACACACTGCAGGCTGTCAGATTGCTGTGGTCTTGCTGAGAGGTGGCAAAAGGCAGGAATAGCTGTGGCTGTGCTGCTGCTCTCAGGCAGGAATGAGCTGACATGCTGGTGTTAATACTGTGGATCACAGGTGCTCTGGCAGAGCTTAATGGCAGCAAGGGATGTGAGGAAGCCAAGAGCTGAACTGACTGTGCCACTGGCACACTAACCCTGCCCTCCAGTGCTCAGGGCTATTTTTGAGGTGAATTTACACAGCCTGTACCTTCCATTCAGTTCCCAGCTGATCTTGTGTAAATTCTAGGGCACCCTTGTGGTGTTGGCATCTGTGAGAATGACAATCCTGCTTTAAACTTCACAGGCTTTTTGGCAATGCTAATGATGCCCAGTCTCTTCTGAAGGAGAAAATGCAATGGCAGGCTGTGGAGCCTCACCAGCCTGTGCCAAGGTTGTCAGTGCTGTGAGCCTTCAGGCTGAAGGAGAGTGTACAGATGTGTACATGCATAGCCCATCCTTCAGGAGAGAAACCACAGTGAGTACTGGTGGGAGAGATGGCAGATGCTCACAGATTGATGCTGACCACAGAGGTGCTAATGCCTTGCTGTTACACCTTGATCTTGTTGCTGTCTTTTGTGGTGGTTAATAAATACAAACCATTTCATCCGCTTTGTCTCTTCTTTGAACCTTTCTTTAAATTTGGTCAAGTTCCTGATGCATGAATTGTCTTGACCTCACCATGAAAAGACCTGGCCTGGGATTACCCTGAGTCTCACTATAATTTCTGCTGCAATCCTTTATTTCAGTCTTCATTTTGGAGGGATAAGACTGCATTCAGTCATGCTCCACATGGTGCTAAAAGCCTGTGGTCTGGGTGATGCTCCAGTGGAGAGGATTTTGCCAGCTGACTGGGTACCTCTGAACCTGAAGTGCCTTCCCTGACATGATTCTCCTGCCTTCATTTCAAGTGTTTTTCTCCCATTCTGGGTTCTTGGAGGGCTTGGCAAACGTGTCTGCGGGAGCTGTGGGGAGCCTGGTGCAAGGATTCCCTCCATTACATGTGGGGGCAGTGTCTCTGTGCCAAGGCAGCTGTGGGGGGCAGTGCCATCGAGTCCTCTGCTGTGGCTGTGGGATCCTGTTCCCATTAGTCACCTCCACAGGAGCCACATCAATCCCCTGCTACTTTGCAGTCTTCCCTGCAATTGCTGCCAAAGGAAATGTCACTTATTTGGAAACTCTGCTTTCTTATTCTGGCAGTGCATGAACTTTCCTGGAACATCAGAGTTCCCAGGGCTGCAAGGTCCACTTCCCTACCAGCTCACACTGAGATAAGCCAAATGTGCAGCCAAAGGGAAAGCCCAAGGATCATGTGGAGAAGTATCTTCTCTTCAGGCTAAAAATGTAGCTCATTGCAGGGGCTTGGCAATGGTTTGCCATAAAAAGACCACATCAGGAAATGCTGGCTCATTATTCTTGTGGGGCAGTTGTGCTTTGCTTGCTTCCAGTGGCAACTGGAGAGGGCAAGTCCTTGTCTTGCAGAGTCTGTGGGTTAAAATGGTGTGAATTGTCACAGGGAAGGAGGAAGGACACTTGACAGCAGAACTGGGTGCAGCTGGTTATGGGGAGGGCTTGGGCAGGAGTTGGGACAGTTTTATGAAGCATGTGTGGCATGCACAGCAGGGGATGCAGCCTGTGCCTGGCTGCCATGATTAGCATGGTGTGCTGCTGGCACAGCAACACCTTCCCTGCTGAAGCAGGAGGCACTCAGTGTGCCAGCTGCAATGAGGTGACAGTGATGCAGGAGATAAAGAGCAGCCTGGGAGTGGAATTCTTGTTTTCTGATCCTGATTCTGTTTGCATGCTGCAAGGGAAGAGATCCCTGATGCCTGCCTAATGCCTTAAACCCTATGTGGTACTGTCACAGGGTTAAGGGCAAGAGGTCTCAGTTCCTTACAGCATCAGTAACCCTTGATATGCAAGAGTGGTGAAGCAAGACCCTGAAAACTTGTTCTTTCTCTTTGGACATTTGTTCTTAGACAGCTGATTATTCCTGCTGGAGAGAAAAACCTGGCCCTTGTACCTGCCCTGGAAAAAAGATGATGATTTCTTAAGATACCAACATTTTCTAATTCTGTCTTCTAAAAGGACATGCCAGTTCTTCCCACCTCCATGCTACCTGTGAATTTAATGAGTTTTCTTTTTGCTCCTTCATCCAGCTCTGCAGCAGAAGCTCTGAGGAAGGCAGGTGTGTGACAGGTTCCTCCAAAATCCTGTTTGTCGATATGCTCTGCCTTTGTAGCACAGGAGAGTGCTGATATCTGCTCTCCACACATGGCTCTCTGAGCAGTTTTGTGCCTGCCCTGTCGCTGTTTCTCCTCAGACCCCATTCCCCTGGCTGATGGGGGTGGCAGCCTGGGCACTGTGAGAATCCCACTGCAGCGCAGGTGTCTGACAGGGAGTGCTGTGCCCAAAGCCTGCTAGGCTCTTGGAGGAGGGAGATAGATGGGAGTGATGTGATTTGCTCTTGACAAATCCATATTGGCTGCAACTCATCTCCTTGTTATCTCATTGATTTTTGGAGGGCTTGGAATTGGATCTTTGAGGAAACAGGGCAGTGTGTGTGAAGGTGCAAGAGCTTCCTCTCTGCAGTACTATGTTGTGTTGTTGGCCACTGCTCTTGAAGCGTTTCTCCTGTACCCCAGATGGCTTTTTGCTCCTCAGCACCCCCGTGGTGATGGGGTGGTTGGTTGTCTGTGTCCCCCAGTGGTGTTTTGTCACACCCTAGTGGCTTGATGGCACACTGGCCATGCATGAGGCCCTGCCGCAGGCTTCAAGGGCACTTGCTTTTCTTTCTTCCTTTGGAAGAGTGGCCTGGGATTGAGTCCCCTCTTGCTCACAACATGTCTGGTTGTCCACCTACAACATCCCTTGGGGTGCTGACCAGCTGTGCCAAGTGGAAGGTGATCTTGTTTGTGCTGCTGTAGCAGCAGTTCCTTTCTCCTGTATCAAAATGCTGCTTTTCCCCCTCCTTCATGAAGGGGTTTGGTTATGGAAAGGCAGGATGAGGCATGATTTCCTTCATCCCTTTTGTCTGAGTTCCCATCAAAGCCATTACCGTGCCAGAAAGTGACAATGCCAGCAAAAATGGCAGCACCAATTCCTGTTCTGTCTAGCTAAGACAAGTTATTTACTTACCCTTCTGTGGCTGCTGTGGGATCTTATGCATGGTGCTGGGTGAGGTTCCCATGGAGAGGATCTGCTGAAGGCTTGAGGGGCTGAACCTAAAGCCTGTTGCTGGCTCAGGACTGTCGTAGGGACACTTGTACATGATCAGCTGAGGGGTGGGACCTGGTGGTCTCTGTGCTTCACCAATCCTGGCCTCTCCAGGTCACAAAGCAGCAGAGGGATGCACAAAGCTAGCTGTGCTATGTGGATGTTGATAGCCTGAGGAGTGCTGCCAGGCAGTGGGGTCCATCTCTAGAGCTGGAAGTGACCAGATCCAGGGGTCTGTGGGCAGCAGGGCAGAGGAGAAAGTCATTCCTCTGTGTTTTAGAGTCTCAGAAATGGAGCTGAATCTGGGGCAAAACATCTGGGCTGTGTTGCTTTGTTGATGCTTTTTCCTGCCCATATCTCTGATCAGAAGCAAATGATGCACTTGACTGAAAGCTCAAGCTGTGTTTTCACCCAGGTATCACCAGTGGCTCAGGTTCCCCCAGAGATGGCTGAGGTGACATGGCAGACTTGCCCTGCAGTGGTGCTCAAGAGAAATGTCAGCAGCTTCAGGGTCAGGGAAGCTTCCTGCTGTCCCCTGTGGGGTCAGTTTGTGGCCTTGGTCCCTGGGCTTGCTTGGCTGCCACACTCTTGGCTTCCCTCTCCTCCTCCACTGGAGAACAAGCAGAAATTCTGCAGCTGCCAGCCACCAGGGAAGGAAAGCACTGGAATACTGAAAAGGCAATTAATGTTTGCCACCACTGATCTAGCAGAGCCTTGCTCTTTCCAGTCTCATTCCCTGCCTCTGGCCCCCTCACCACCTGCTGCATTTTGTGGGTTTTCTTTTATCAGCTGCTTTTCATTTTCACTTGGGCTGGTGGTGAGAGCTGAAGTTCAGATGAAGTTGCAGCTGAGATGTGCTTTGCTGGGGATTATGGAGCTGGCTCTGTGTGTGGCTGCCAGGTAGGGCAGGAAAAACAAAGCTTTTCAGTAGGCTCTGAGCAGAGAGAAGCCTCTGCTCTCCAGGGCTGAAAGTGGTGCTCCCAGGCTCCAGTCTGCCCTGGTGAAACCAGTACCACTTTATGGAACTGTTGATTCAGTCTAAATGGGACAACTGGTCTGTGCTGCCCTCCTTGGTAAACTTGGGCCTTTGGGCTAGCCCAGAGAGCTGCCAGCACTGGTGGGGGCTCAGGCAGCACTTGGAGAAGAGCAAAATCTGCTCCCACTGATGCATTTTGGTCTGATGCAGGTTCTAGGTGTAGTAGAGGGAAAAAATGAGGCTTTGACATGTATCTCAGCTTTATTTTTTTGGTTTAAGTGAATTCAATTTCTGTAATTGCTTGCTCCAGGAAGCTCCCTGGCTGTGTCTGTTGAGCAGATGAGGCATCACCTGAGGCAGAAAATGTAACTGCCATGATCTGGGAGGGCCAGAATGGGCCAGAGCCATCCATGGAGAGAGAGGTCAGGACACCAGGAAATGGACTTGTAGGGCTGGTCTGAATTCATGGACTGTACTGGGTTAAAATAACCAACACTGAGTGGCTGTTATTTTTCAAAGTGTTAAAAATATCCCAGATTTTTCATAAATCCAAGGGATGCAACCACAGTTGCCTAGCACAAGTGTGGATGACTGTCCTCCCTCAAAGCCCTGGTGGGAGCTGCAATTCTTGTGCTGAGCTGATATTTTAAGGACCCTTACAGAGTAAATTGCCTGAATCTTTAGTTGGGCAGCTGGGCTGACCTGGGTGAGGTGCAGAGCAGTGGTGCAGGGTGCCCTGCTCCTGCTGGTGACAGGGTGAAGGGTGAACTGACCTCGTTCTTTGATCTCCTAAGGCACAAAGTCCACTCCATGAATTGAATGTGGCTGGTGCCACGTGTTTTGGGCAGACTACCATGTTTCCCAAAGAGTCCCACAGACTTGTGAGAGCTTTGCCATCCCAGGGTGGCAGGCCCAGCTCTCAGGCTGCCCATCCCACTTTGCCCATCTCTGGGGCTCGCTGGGCCGCACTGGCATCATGCCACAGCCCTGGGTTTGTGTTGTGCTGTATGACAGGAGCACAGTGCTGCTCTGCCTCAGCTCTGCCCCTCTCTTCTGTTGTGTCATTGCATCCTGCTGCCAGTGCCACTGGCATCCCTCCCTCTGAGCCCTGGATGATGGAAGCCTGATTTCCATCCTGCCACCTCCAGGCCTTTCTTGCCTTGCTGCTCTCATTTCCCTGAGTCTCTCCAGGAGAAATTCACCAAGGAAGCCTGCTGTTGCTGGAAGCACTGTCATTTTCAGAGCTGTAATCTCCCACCTGCCCTGTTCTGAGCTCCCAGTGTCACAGGCATAGCCTTGCTTGCTGGGATGCACTTGGCAGGAATGCTGCACAGCTTAGCAGAGGCCAAGGTGATCTCTAAAAGCATCTGTGTGTTGTTGAGATAGCATTTATCTGTTGGGAGCGAGCAGGCCTGACCTCCAGAGCACAAATGAGACTAAAACCTCATACCTGAATCTCTCAGATGATCTCCCAGATCTCCTTCCACCTACAGAAACATGCAGAAAATCAGTAAATATGAAAGCAGCTGCTAAAAGATGCTTGGTGCAAAGATGATTGTGCTAATGGGGGGCAGTGTGAGGTAGTGTGGTGCTTGCAGCCACAAAGGATGCTATAAATTGGGTCCTGTGTGATGATGAGCCACTGTCACAACATATGGCAGCCAGTGTGGGCTGCAAAGTCTGAGCCCCTCAGCGGGTGCCTGCTGCCACCCAAAATGGCTCACAGCCATCTGCTGGGACTGCTCCCACTCCTGCTGGAGGCATGGCCTCAGCCTGTGTTTCCTGCTTGCAGCCTTCACAGAGCAGCTGCATCCTTCCCTTGGAAGGGTTTGCAAAGCTGGATGCCCAAATGTTTCATGTAAACCTTCATGTCAACAGCATGTCCACATATCCATGTGCTGGAGATGGAACAGATGCTTCCTGCCCTCCTCAGCTCTGTGCTCCCTCCTGGAAGGGGCTGGGGTGCTACAAGTCCTGAGGGTTCATGTCCAGTCTGACATTCCTCAAACAAGGCACAACAGTGAAAGTTTGTTTAAAACTCCCCACCGTCTAATCTTCCCAGATGCTGGTGAGATAACGACATTTTTTGTGGGGTTACTCAGCAACGAAGAAATATTTGGGTCAAGTTGAGCTGTTTACATTCATCTTGGTTTATCCATCTCGTAGGGAATGAAACAAGTTTCTTGTTAAGTTTTCCCCTCTTCATTTTATTTTTATCTTGATGCTTTGTATAAAAAGTATTCCATGTGAATCATGGATATTATGATTCCAGTCATGATGAAGGCCTTGTGACTTCTCTCTGCTGTGGTGGTGGTACACAAGGGATGAGTAAGCTGTGCTCAGTGCAGTGAGACCCAGCCTGGTGTGCATCTCCTGCATTTCCTTGGCCTTCTGGTTTTGAATGGAGAAGCCCCAGACCATGAACCTGTGTTGGAAATAGGAGTGCATTTATCTCCTGTCTTCTAATGAGGTGCCCAGTGCCTCAGGGTCTCACACGTGGTTCTCCAGCCTGGCTGTGAAAATGCTCTTGAGGGACCAGACCTCTTCTTTACACTCATATTATGTTTTCATGGACTCTTCTCTTTCTGATTCAAAGTGAAGGTTCAAATAACAAAAAGTCTTTCAGAAGTCAGTTTCTGATTTTTGTGTGATCACAAAGTCCCGGAAAAAAGACTTACCAAAGGATTGCTTGTGCTGGGCCTGCTCTTATGGAAGGCTCAGTTTTCTGTGGGGATCCTAAAAACCACAATTTGACTGAAGAATGTCCCATAGCTTCAGAAGCAATATCCTATGCCTGTTCCATGTGCTGGCCTCTGAGTTGTGCTCTGTGTCCTGCAGCTCTGTTGGTCTCATTGAATTAACGTGATGGAGGCTGTAATACTGAAATGAAACCATCACTGAAGGAGCTCATCCTGTCTGTGAGCCCTCTGTGCTCACCAGCCTGGGAAGTTGTCCCTCCCTTTGGGCCTCTTTGGCAGTGTTGCCATTGAAAAGGATGGAGAAAAAGCCCCCCAAAACCAGGCTGGAGACAGATGATGCTGCACCCACTGCAAGGAAGTGCCAGGCCTGGCTGAGTAATCTGAGAGTGTTTTGTGGCATTTGGGTCAAGGCTGTTATCCTGACACCAGGGGTCTGCCCCATGCAGAGCTCCAGGAGTTGCCCCAGGGCTCTGGGTAAGGGGTGGAAGCTTCCAGGAATACCTGGGACTGCCATGGCAGGTGAATGTGCCACATGCACAGAAATGGGAAGTAGGTCAGCAGTGGGGAGCAGCTCTTTGTGTGGGCATTAATATGTTTGTGTGACTCAGGGAATGAAAAAAAACAAACCTACCAAAACTGTGTTTTGTCCTTTCCTTCCCAATGTGTGCTGTGAAGGGAAGAAGGGATCTTCAGGGACAGCAGGACAGATCCTTCTCTGGAGCAATTCTTTGTAGCTCTGTTGATTTAGTTGGCATTTCACTGATTAATACCAGTTGAGAATCCAGGCTGGAGTGTTTTGTATGCTTGTAAATAATTGAACGCCATGTGAATACAATGATGTAGGGGAGGATGGGAATAAAGCAGAGACACTGAGAAATTTCAGATTTTTTGCAATGAGGCTTTTATGTGGAAACACATTGGCATCTTGGCTGTGAGGCACTATGGTCGAGTGTGAAGGTTTTTTCATCGTAATTATAAGGACTAGAGCTGGAGAGCTGTTGAAAATGTGAAAAATGGCAAGCACATGTCAGATGGGGAGAGGGAGGCTGCTGCCAGCTGTTTCCCCCTCCCTCTGCCTGACTAGGTTTGATAAATATGCATTATTTTTTAATACTAAAAATGAGCCCTAGTTCTGGCAAGGTGCTAAGTTGAGAAACCTGGAGATTAAAGCCCTCGTTATCCAGGGTGAAGCAGCAACAGCACAAGCCTCCCATGTGTGCTGAGGGACCAAGGAAATGCACATCTGCTTCTGTGGAGGCCAAGAGATGCTACTTGTGGTGATGGTGTTGTGTGGTGTGGGCTCCAGGCTCCTTTTACACACTGGCTACCAAATCCCTGCCCATCACAGATGTCTTTTAACAGCCAGGGTTGGTGGGAGCTGATGTTCACCTGTCCCTCCTCACTGGTCTGGGAGCAGTTCCCAAATTCGTGCCTCTCCTGTCTGCCCTGTGTAACCTGGCTGTGACAGCTCCAGCCCCTGCTCCCAGGGAGATGTGAGGTTAGGAAATCAATGGATGTGTTTAAACCCACCTGCATGTGTGATTTAGGGACAAGACAGGAGCCAAGGCAGTGGCCTGGGAGCCTCTGGCTGCCCGTGGCTGTGACACAGGCACTCCAGGGAGCCTGGATGGGGCTGCTGATATATGGATGTGTGTTCAAAGCCTGGAGGCTTCCCAGGAGCTCCCACAGGAGGAGGTGAAGCTGTGAGGACTGAAAGTGGCCCTGCAGATCATGTGTGAGATTCCTAGAGCTGTGGGCTCTGCACAGTCTGGTCACCCAGCACAGAGGGGTGGTGTCTGCCTTGTATCACCTCACAAACCAGGAGGAGGAAAATGTGGGGGTTTGGAGAGAATTGTTCTTTCTACAGATGAATGGCCAGTTTCCAGAAAGAGTCAGGTTTGGTTAGAGCCTGTGGGCTTGTCTTTTTGCCCATCACAGAGTAGAAATTAATGTCCCTGATTTCTCATTCCCTCCTGGGCTGAGGCTGAGCCAGCTGTGCAGCAGCATGAGGCAGGAGCTGGCTCTGCTGGTCCTGCTGCAAGACCTGCTGCTGCCATTTAATGTCTTGCCCTGCTCTGGCTGTTGGTGAATTTCTGTGCTCACTCTCTTGGGGATGCTTTATATTCTTCTTTTCTTTGTCACTGTCTAGAACTTGAACTAAAAGTCAGCTGGGAATGAATGAGGGATTTGTGCTGGGTGTGGGGCAGTGTAAGAGTGGTGACAGATGCCCTCCATTTCTTGGACAACGGGCACAGCTCGATGCCATAAGCCATTTTTATCCAGAGCTTGGAATTTTCTCAATGTAGTATTTATCAGTTAGCTATTCACTACATTGCAAATCCCTTTTTGCTGCAAGATCTCTGCTCTGCTGGTCTCTGGGTTGGGACAGCCTGCACAGACTGTGGTGGCCCCCCCTGCTGCCTCCAGCCCTTGCCCAGGAGGCTCTCGGGTGGGAATGGAGTAGCACAGAGTGGTGAAGTCAAGATTAAGATGTGCTGGTGACAGATCCTGAAATCCCACAGATGGTTGCCCTTGGGATAGTGGTGCAGCAGGAGAGAAGGAGCAGAAGGGATGATGCTGTGAGGGCAGACTGCAGAGCCCA
The DNA here is from genome assembly GCF_028769735.1 of Zonotrichia leucophrys gambelii. NCBI lineage: Eukaryota > Metazoa > Chordata > Aves > Passeriformes > Passerellidae > Zonotrichia > Zonotrichia leucophrys. The sequence goes on along the minus strand of NC_088180.1, from coordinate 4,018,328 downwards.
GGTGAAACCCCAGCCTGAAACCCCAGGTGTGACCCACAGTACTGCTGGGGGTCAGGAGCTTTGCCTGTGTTCTGAGGGGAGGTGACACTTTGCACTGCTCCTTGTGTGACAGCAGCAGTCCTGAGCTAGGCAGGATTTAGGGGCTGCAGAGGTGGTCAGACCTGGAGCCTGGCAGAACATTCACTATGGGGGTAAAACCAGAGCCTGTGGGAAATGTCAAACAGAAATGGTTAGAGAATGTAGTGCTGTGAAAGAAATAAACCCATTCCAAAACACATATTAAGAGTTATCCAGACAACCTTAAGACCTTCATCAGGGGAACCTTGAGAACCACCTGGGGAGCAAGGGACTTGCAGGCAGTCTCCAATGCTGGCCACGGGCAGTAGCCACAGAGTAACATGCTCTGTCTCTCACCTTGACTTCTCTCTGGGGCTAAACTGGCATCAGGTTCAGCTCAGAGATTTATTGCTGCTTGGAGGGTTTTGCTGAGCCATTGATGCAGCATTGAAATATTTATTTCATAAGAATCCAGCAGGAAAACTAAATTTCCAAACAAGCCAGCCCTGTGGGGGTACTCTTCAAAGGACACTGAAGCAAATGTTGCACTCCCTGAAAAGCAAATTTTTTTTTTCAATGGTGTTGGGACCATTAAGTGATCCCAATAGTGACAAAGGTGGTGCAAAGCTGTCTGTGGCAGGAGTGCCTGCCTTTCCCTGGAAGGCAACAGTGAGTCCATGGGCCAGGGGGTTCCTATCTAATTTAAATATATTAAAATGGAACTGGGTAACTAAATCATCCTCATGACATTCCTCATACAGCAAAGGCCTGATTTCTTTCTAGGGACTAGAGTGAAACACCAGTGGGGATTCTATGCCTGAAACATCAGTGCTAGGGCATTGCCTTGGCAAGGAAGGAAACCAGCAGTGAAATGCTAAAATGGCAGGACAAGCACTGCTTTCAAACCCTCCTTTGTAACTGGTGCTCCATTTGTCTCAGGCTCCCTAGGGTCTGCCCTGCCCCATGAGCTCCCTGGGGTGCATCAGGCTCATTCACTGGCCAAGGCTGGGGACAGGAGCCTGATGTGTGTGTCCTGTTTGTGACATGTCTGTGATTTCATCAATGAAATGTCCTTAGGAGTCCCTGGGACTGACCCCACACCATTGGCCCCACAGGGCAGGGACACTGAGGTACCTCCACATAGTTGGCTTCCATCAGCATGAGGTCAAAGCAGGAGTCAGACTAGAAGGGATGCTCTGGGCTGGTTGCTGGAAGGGCTGTGGATATCCAGGAGGGTCTGTCCTTGGGGTCCTGCCTGTCTCCCAGGTTCTGGCAACCCCTTAACCACTGCTTGCTTACTGCTGAGAGACGGTGGAAAGGGTTGAGAGCTGGAGGAAGGCAAAGCTTTTTTACTGAAATAGGTCAAAAATGCTCAACTGGTGATGTTTTCATGCCTGCATGTTGCAGGGGCACTTGTAAGAGCAGTATTTAAAAAAAAAATCTTTCTAATCTATTATTCATTCAGGAAACATCATTTCAGTGTAAAATAAAATATTTTCCTTTTCCACCTCATTCTTAATATACTCTCTTCTCTCTCTCTGCCCTGCCTCCCTCCACCCTGCAGTGCTCCAGGGAACAGTATGTATGAAATTATTTTGTAAAATCCAATAAAAATTTTAATCAGGTCAACATCGTTACAGGAAAGGAAAGTGATGGAGCTTTCCTGATCCATTAAAAAAAAACATGTAGAGGGAAAAAAGCAATGTAAACATGCAGTTGTAGAAAGAGGAGCACAGAGCTTCACACCTGGACACCATGCAGAGCCTTCTCCTCCTCCTGTCTCCATGGAGCACAGTCTCACTTTCAGCCAAATGCCTGCACACATCTCTCATGCCCTTGCACATACACCAAATATATGCCAAAATAGGGAATCAAGGCATATTCTAAATTGGAAGGGGTTCACAAGGATCCTCAAAGTCTAGCCTGGCCCTGCACAGACAGCCCAGCAATCCCACCCTGTGCCTCAGAGCGCTGTCCAAAGGCTCCTGGAGCTCTGGCAGCCTCGGGGCAGTGCCCAGCACCCTCTGGGGGCAGAGCCTTTTCTGATATCCAGCCTAACCCTCCCCTGGCACAGCTCCAGCCTTTCCTTCAGGTCCTGTCCGTGTCACAGAGAGCAGAGATCAGTGCCTGCCCCTTGTGGGAATGCTGCAGACCCCAGTGAGGTCTCCCCTCAGTTTTCTTCAGGCTGAACAAACCAAGTGGCCTCAGGCACTCCATTCATGGCTTCCCCCTTTAGACCCTTCTCCACCTTTGTAGCTCTCCTTTGGACACTCTCTAATAGCCTTATGCAGGCAAAAGTCTTTGCCCAGTGCCTTTAGGAGAACACCCATCTCTACCTGGAGGTCTTTCCAGACCCTGTGGCCTGTGTGTCCCAATATTGCTTATAAACCATGGTTGGTAAAGCAGAGGGCTCAGCCAGTGCTGTGGTAGCTCCTCTTTTTAATCCCTGTCTCTGCAATTACCATGGAGGGGAATAAACAGCCCTGGTAGCACACGGTCATGCTCTGAGGATTTGCATAGTGTATTAAGGTTGGCTAAGATCCCCTTATCCTGACATTTACAGAAACTGCAACTGCTGAGGCTCCTCTCCATCTTCCTCTTTCAGATTAAATCTGAACTTCTGAATCTGCCGGGGGGGAGCAGAGGGAGGGATTGGGAATATAAGTGCCTCACCCCAGCCTGGGTTTGTTCCTGCTGTCTGAAACGAGGAGCTGGGCTCAGAGATAGGAGTGATGGATGTCCATGCAGGTCAGAACCCCTCAGGGAGGGGACAGACATACCAAGCCCTAAAAGTAACACACTGTTGACTTCAAGGGATTTGCAAAAGCCTCTAGGAATGAGTGCTTGGAATAATATATTTTTTTCCATTGGATTCCTTAAGTGCAGGAGGGGCTGGCTACCTCCAACACCCTTCCCACTGAGGTTAGGGTGGTACTTGTGGATGAGAATGGAGCTCTGGAGATGAGCACCATCCTCTGAGGAACCCACCTACAGAGGGGGAAATGTGATTCCTAAAATCAACCCAGCCTGGTAGAGATGCCCAACTCTGCACTGCTGGGACTTCTCCCTTGGAGAGCTGCTTTCCTCAGGGACTCTGGGACCAATGAAGTAACCATGGACCCTTGTGCTTTTCTGATTCTGCTGGGACATAGGGTTGTCCTGGAGGACTAGGGATGGATTTTGCAGTTCAGAGAAGCAGAAATGGGAGTTTCAGCTCTGGGGAATGAGGATGCCTGGTGTTTTCAAGCTGGAGACAGTTGAGGTTGAGTTTACTGGGAGGTGTACAAGGACTGGTGGGGCCATGAGATGCCCTACAAAAGGTGGATGAATTCCACCCTGGGGTAGGAGATGTCTGTGGGGGCTGTTCCCAGCAATGGTAAATCACTGATGTTTGTCTGGTGCCAGCATGACTGGCATCAGGGCATGGAAGTGTCCCAGGCCAGGCTGGACAGGTCTTGGAGCCACCTGCTCCAGTGGAAGGTGTCCCTGCCCATGGCAGGGGGTGTGACCGTGTTCACAGGGGACTTAGGATGAGGGAAGAGATGAGGAGCTGACTCCATGTTTCAGAAGGCTTGATTTATTATTTTATTATATATATTACGTTAAAACTATACTAAAAGAATAGAAGAAAGGATTTCATGAGAGGGGTAGCTTAGAATAGAATAGGAAAGAATGATAACAAAAGCTTCTGTCTCAGACAGAGAGTCCAAGCCAGCTGACTGTGATTGGCCATTAATTAGAAACATCCAACATGGGCCAATCACAGATGCACCTGTTGCATTCCACAGCAGCAGATAATCAATGTTTCCGTTTTGTTCCTGAGGCCTCTCAGCTTCTCAGGAGGAAAAATCCTAAGGAAAGCATTTTTCATTAAAGATGTCTGTGACACAGGAGGTTGGAATGAGATGGTGCTTCAGGTCCTTTCCAGCCCAAAGTCTGTGATGTTACGTGCTGCAGCTCATCCCCTCAGCTGTCCCCTCTGTGCAGTGTGTCCCCCTGCATGGTGTGTCCCGTGTGCCCTGTGGGGACATGTGAGCAGGAGCCTCCGCTCACTGCCGCCAGATGGGCTAAAAGAGGAGTCAAAACATTCAGCGCTGTGGAAAGAAAAACAAACTCTAGGCAAGTGCCAACTGCAGCAGCCATTTTGGCAGAGCCGTGGTGCAGGGGGATGGGGTGACAGCCTCAGGCCCTTGGGAACATCCCCGAGGGGAAGCAGCCGGCGCTGTGTGCCCGCACCCACGAGGGCACCGCCCCCGGCACAGGGCTGGCACCTCGCCTCCTGCCGGGAGGGTGCTCTGCCACCCTCAGGGTACAAATGCACGCACATCATGTGGCTCTGACGTTATTCTCCTTGGGTTGCTGCGAAGGACTCAAAAATGTCCATTTTAGGGTTTTTATATTTTGGGAGCCAGACTGAATTTTTTTTTTTTCATGGTCAGTGACAAGCAGCTTATGGGAAACAGATGAACAATACTCCCAGGAATTTCTCTTATTGCTGCCTCTGTTTAAAATACAAAGTTAGAGAGGGAAGGGAGGAAAAAAATAAAGTTTTTTAGGCTGAATTCCAGTCAAGTGCTCCAAGACGTTCCCTGCAGTTCTCCCTGTAAGGATGTGGATCTCAGATGATGGAAGTGGGCATGGAAAGCTTGGCTGGGTACAGATCTGATTTGGAGTGAGGCCCTGCTTGGCTGCTGGGAAGTTGCTGGTCTTCTCAAAGTGTTTTGTCTTTCCTGGAGCTCAGAAAGAAAAGGCAAGTGCACCCTGAGACCATGGGAGTCTCTTCATGGTAGCCACAGCCAGGCCTGGTGGCTCTTCCAGAGGAGACCACGTCCTTGTGATCTTCCCACTGTGGAGAACTGATTGGCTTCCAGGGGGCTGGTGGTGATGGAGGACTTGGTGAGCACTCTCAGCCCCTTCTGGTGCCTGCAGCAGGGATGGGCCACTTGGTTTTCACCTTTCCCAGTGTTGTAGATGTGGCTCTGCAGGTTCCACAGGATCAGTGTAGAACCTGGCAGCTGGATGTGATTTCTAAGCCCTGTGCTGCTGCCTGCAGGGCTGTGCTGGCTGTGTCCATAGGCTGCAGCTCCCTGTAATGGATGGCCAGAGGGACAGATGGCCCAAGGGGTGAATAAATCTTGTGGCCTGGGTGATATAACAAAGCACTTGACCTTTGCCCTGGTGGTTTATTTTGTAATCAGTGCCTGGCAATTGATTTATGGGATAATCAATCTTTGCCTCTCTCCCTTCCTCTGGCCTTGGCGTTGCCTGCACCGTGGTCCTTGCTTTGAGTGATGACTCCAGGCTACAAATAGAGGGACGCTGCCCACCCCTGCCTCCTTCCTTCCCCCATGCCCAGCCATGCTGAGTGCAGCCCCTCCTGCCCACTGAGCCTTCATGAGGGAGCTCTCATCCCTCTGGCAGGGGCAGTCCTGCCCCCCTTGCCAATCTGCAATCTCCTGGCCTGACAACTGCCTTCCCAGCACCTCTGTTTATAACTCCTGCAACAAATTGTCCTCAATGAAAGCCTTTCATGCCTTGTGATGGATTTCCCTCACATAAATTGAGGCTGTGAACATCCTTGCTCTTCTCAGGGATGCATTCCACTGGGAAGCTGCAATTGGAGCAGTGAGGCCTGTGCAGGGGTAGAATTCATGCCCAGGAGATGCTCGTCGCCATGCTGGTGTGTGTTCAAAACACACCTTCAGGCACTGTGCAAAGCCAAAACCTGCTCAGTGACAGGTAAGTAACTTCCTCCCTGGCTCTAATGCCAAATTTTTCATCTTTGTGCTGTTATTCTCCATTCTTTTGTAGTGGCTTCTGTTTTCTCTACTGATAGCTGCGTGAAGCTGTGCTGTAGGCAGGCAGAGAACAGCTGTAGTGTCCCTTGGGATGGGGCTGGAGAGGGTGTGTGCCACATCCTCCACTGCTACCCAGTAAATCTGTCCTTCCTGGGCCCTGGCTGTCCTCTGCTCCCTGCCTGAGAGGCTGACTCACTGCTCTGATAGCTGCTGTGCCCAAGGCTGCCCAAGGGATTGATGGGGACCCTGCAGTGATCTCATAAATATGGGATTGCGAGGAAAGAACAAGTGAGGGAGCTCAGCTTGTAGCGGGTGTGTGACGGGGAGCAGGTTCACCCAGTCAGCAGTAGCCTGAGGAAGGCATCCAAGTGTCAATTCCAGCAGCAGGGCAGCTGTGATAAGTCACAGAGATAGGAGCAGAGGAGGAAATCTGAATCTCACCAGGCTTTACTGGAACAGAGGTAGCAGGGCCAAGGCTCTAAGTTCTCTGAAAAGTGCTGGGAGATGCTCCCCAGTTTGGATAGCCTTAAATTTTGGCATTTCTATCAGAGACCCATCCTAGCAATGTGTGCTGACTGAGACCTGCACGTGTCCCACCTGCCCTGAGGATAGGGTGTCGTGCCCTGCTCTGAGCAGCCATGGTGGCACCAGGAGAGCTGCTGACACTGCTGGGTACCTGAGGGGAGCTCTGGTAGATATAAAGTGCCTCAAGTGGGAGGCTGCTGGGAAAATAGAGCCCCAGCCCCTTGGCATGTAGGGCCAGCTCTGTGTGTATTACTGCCTCCATAATCCTGAGGTGATGCTGTGTGGGATGTGGGGCTGGGCTGGCTGGGATCATTCTAGTGATGGCACCTTTCCTCTGAGGTGTTTTTAAACATCTCCTTCTTCCTCATGGAAAGTCTTTCCTTATAATCTATTCTTGTCCTTCTCTTATTTAAGTTCATTCCTTCTTGTAATGCATCATCCTTGGTCAGCCTTAAAGGTTGGCAAAGCCTGAGGGAAGAGAGGAAAGAGTTATAATGTCTGAGGGACTAAAGGTTTGATTTGGATGCAACCACATTTATTCAGCAGCAAATTACATCTTCAATCAAACCAATGCAAATCAGGCTCCCAGTTCAGTCTATTTGTTTGGACTTAGTGAGTGCAGGGGGAATAATTATTTCCTGTGCTTCCCCCATGCCTTTAAGTTCCTATGTGCTTGTCCAGACCTGCACATACTTGCCTGTAAAACCCTTGCCCCAGGGTGCTGTGCTGTTGGGAATAGGTACATGATGATCTCTGGGTTTGGTAGAGCCTGTATCCCTTGGGAAAGCAGTAGAAAAACAGCAGTTTGCACCCAGTGTGGTGCTGTAGCAGGGTACCTCGGAGCTGCAATTAGAGCTCTCTGAATAATTCAGTTTTTCAGTGTGGTGTCTGAAGTAGAACAGTTAAAAGAATGTCTCTGGGAGACTGACAGTGATCCCTTTCTCTTCACACACACCCTGAGGAAGAAACAAACCATGAAAATCCATTTCATTTGTTTGGGGTCATTTCATTTTCCTTCTTGTTTGTGCATGTCTGCTCACTTCCTCAGTGAAAAGTCCTCTGTTTTAGAAATGTCCAGGAAAAATAAGTCAGGGCTGAAATTTTCATTTTCACTTCTTTTTTCTGAAGTTTTTCTCCAAATTTGACCTGTATGTCTTTGTTTGAAACCTGCATTTGAAGGTAGAGAGGTGAGAAAAAGTAAATCCATCACTTTTATGAACAATTTCCCTTGCCTTCATCCCAATCTGCCCTTGACATCTGTGTGTCTGTCCCTGCCTGAGTCTGCTGAGACACCCCTGTAAGTCCTTCTCGTGACCCTCATGCCCTACAGGAGGGCTGGGGACTTGTCCAAGCCCTGTGTGGGGCCATGGGCAAGGCATCCATGCCATGGACAAGGCATCCATGCCGTGGGCAAGGCATCCATGCCGTGGGCAAGCCTTCCATGCCATGGACAAGGCATCCATGCCGTGGGCAAGGCATCCAGGCCATGGACAAGCCTTCCATGCCGTGGGCAAGCCTTCCATGCCGTGGGCAAGCCTTCCATGCCGTGGGCAAGCCTTCCATACCGTGGGCAAAGCATCCATGCTGTGGGCAGGCCAGCCATGCCAGGGGCAAGGCTTCCATGCCATGGGCAAACTTTCCATGCCATGGGCAAGCCTTGCTGCAACCATGCTGACTTGGGAGGCGTCAGCTCCCAGCACGTGGGTAGGACACAGCCCAAACGTGAAAGCAGTGATCTGATTTCCCCTGGGCAGAGGGAGGCTTCTTCCCTTGTAATTGTCCTTTGTTTCTGGAATAGCCCCAGGAAGTGTTTTCAGAGAAGAGCCCATTTGTGGGTTTGTGCTAGATCTGCCCCAACACACCAAGGGAGGTGAGCTGGGTGCCTGCCGTGTCCTGCAGTGCTCCCCAGCTCCTGGGTGTACGTGTTCCTCCCCAAAGCCCTAATCCTGCGCTGGCCCACGCTGCCAGATTCAATAAAACTTGACCAGGAAGGCTCAGGAGAAGGCTGCAAGGTCTGCACTGAAAGTGGTAAATCCTTTGAGGCTGGAGGCGTCTTTATGCTGTATGTGTGTCATGAGGGATTTTTGTTCCTGCTTGCAGCCTCCTGTTATCCTTGCCTACCAAGTCCAATCTGGATTCACTGCACAGAACGTTTTGAGCTGAAAACAGCTCAAAGCACCTCCTGGAAATGCTAGGAAAAATTTCCATACGGGGGATAATGAGCGGTGAGTGCAGAGGAGGGACACAGCGGGAATTCCTCACTCCTAGAAAGTTGCTCTGAGCCTGAATTTCAGTGCCACAGAAACCTTGGAGGATTTAATACATGGGTCTGGGTTTGTTGTTTTTGTTCACTCCTGAAATGGGTCAAAAAGCTTTGCATTTTTTCATGGATCCAAAATCACGCTCTGTGTTCTCTGTGTAACACTGCAGCTGCTGTGTGCCTGGTGCTTTCCTGGCTTTGAGACTGGTTCCTTGGGGTTGGTGTTGTCTGGCAACCATGAGTTTCTCCAAGATGTGTTCAAGTAGTGCCGGGGAGGCTGGAGGCAGGGACACTCCTAACAAGCACAGCACACATGAGGCTGAGATGTTTGCCCGCAGCTGAAGCCTGCTGGTACAAGCAGGGTGGTGGGTTGATCAAGCCTGGCTTTCATGGGTGACCACAGAGCTCCAGCTGCTGCTGATGGTTCCTCCATCATGGCCAGGTTGTCTCCTGGCAGAAGCGGAGCTGAGGTCACCCCCTGCCTGTCAGCAAAGCCCACTGTGAACATCAGGTCCTGCATGCAACCAGCTCCAGGCTGGCCTGTGGCAGCAGAGAAAAGATCTCAAAAGCACCAGATGAGTGCCAGTGCTTTCAGAGGGACACGTGGCTCCCAGTGTCAGCTGCTTGCCCAGGTCCCTGGACCCATCCATCTTCCCCAGGGACCTTGCTTACATTGGGCAAGAGGGGCTCTCTGAACTCCTTGTCTGTCCCAAGCAGCCTGGAAGTTATTTATCTTTTGTAGAGTCTCTGCCCTGTAAATATTTGCATGTAAAGCCAGAGTTACAGACCGTGTTATTTATGTGGAGGAAATGGATATTTAAGGCTGTTCCTCTTTGTTATTGCCCACATTATTTTCAGGATGCCAGACCCCTTTTTATAGGGAAGCTGCTGCTGTGATCAGCATTTCAGAGCTGGCTGGTTTAGAGCTTTAGCTGCTGATGTCTCTCATCTGGTGCCTGTGGGAGGCCTGGCTGAGCTTGCAGAGGGGGTGCAGTGACTTTTTCCATTCACTGGAATTCCCTACTTCTTTCCCCTTTGATCTTCCCTTCCCAGACAAGCTTGGGGTTTTTGCCCTTTTACCTTACACCCTGTCAGCTCTCACACACCCCTTTCTTCCCCCCAGTTCCTGTAGGTTTTTGGATGTGCTGTCAGTGACTGGTGGCCATTTCTGGTTCTCTGGTTCCAGCACAGGGCTTTCCCTGATACTCATAAGCTCTCCTTGGCAACAGCTCCACGCTGGCAAAACATTTCCCTCATCCTGCAGACCTCTTGAAGACCTGTCCTTGGTAACTCAGATCATCTTTCCTGGTTTTCTATGTACCTCTTCATTTGCCTTGTCTGTCTGAGAACCCTTATAATGCCAGTAAGATGGTTTGGGTCAGGGATGGCTCCCCAGAGCCCATCCTCTGCCTGGACTGGCAGCAACCATGTATGTTGTATTTTCTGACACCCCCAACGAAGGGAGGAATGATGCATCTGACTCCATGTTCTCAGAAGGCTAATTTATTATTTTATCATCTATATTATATTAAAGAATACTAAACTAAACTGTACTAAAGAATTCAGAAAGGATACAGACAGAAGGCTAAAAAGATACTAATGAAAACTCGTGACTCCTTCCAGAGTCCAACACAGCCTGACCCTGATTGGCCAATAAGTCAAAACAGTTCACAGCAGAAACCAGTGAAACAATCACCTGTTGGTAAACAATGCCCAAACATGTTCCAAAACAGCAAAACACAGGAGAAGCAAATCAGATAATTATTGTCTTCGTTTTTCTCTGATGCTTCTCAGCTTCCCAGGAGAAAATCCTGGGCAAAGAGATTTTTCAGACAATGTGATGGTGACACATGTGCAAGCACCCATGGGTACCTGAGGGTTACCCCCCTCCCAAGGGTCAGTGAATTTTTGTCTGTAGAGGGAGCTGTGCTGCCCTGCCTCATTCCCTCACCTCAGGCTGCCAAGGTACAGCTAAAACTCTCATCCAGAGTGTCATCATCTCACGGCTCAATTCCTTCAACATCCTTTTCTCTGGCCTTGACAAATGCAATCTTCTCCCACTCCTGCCTGCTCAGAGCTCTGCTGCAAGGATCATTTTCTGCGCCTGTCATTTTGCTCATGTCACCCATGCTTTACTTGCTTTTGCTGATTCCTGCTGGCAAACAGCAGTTACCTGTATGTGCTCTCCAGCCCTTTCACAGCTTTCTTTGCTGTTAACCTTGTAGTCCCTTTCCACACGTGGTTTCTCACTGTCACTCACCCTCCGGTGACAGCCTCTGCCAGCGCTCGCCCTTGTCTCCCAGCTCTCTGCTTTCTGCTCTGGTGCCTCTGGGAGCTCCTCTTGGAGCGAGAAGAGCCCTCATCTGCCAGCTCCTGTCCCAAACTGGTGATAATGGCTCAGGTGCAGGTGTGTGAACCACCTGTCTGGGAGGCAGTGATCCTGGCTTTTTGTGCTGTTCTTCCATCACCTGCTTAGGCTGAAGACCTTTGGAGCAGGACCCTTCTTTAGCAGTGTTTGCCTAAAGAAGTGCAAACTCACAAGACCCTTCTGGCTTTGTGCCTGTGTGATGTGTGCCTGTCCTTCTGCCATGCTTGTGCAAGCAGTGGTGAGTTCAAGCTGAATTTGGCAGGCTGGGTGGAGATGTTATTCCTTCCAGGTTATGTCTAGATACTGGAGAGGCACCTTCTGTGGCAGCCAGGGTGTGGAAGCTGGGTTTGTGCTGGGCTTGTACAGCTCAGTGCTGATGTGGAGCAGGCAAAGCCTCTGTCCCATCTTGCTTGATGTCTGCTCCAGTGTGCTTGGTGATGGCCCAGGGGAGCTTTCCTGGTCCTGAGCCTTGCTGGGGAGCCTCCCTGTACACCTCAAGACAGCATTTGCTGTTGCAGACCAAGTCTGGCCCCAAACCCAACGTACCTGGACTAATCTGGGGCGGGGGCAGGGTGATCCTGAGCAGCACAAGCTCTGTGCTACAAGTGCAGGAGGGAGAGAAAAATGCATCAGTGCCTTCATCTGCCCTTATGGATTTTTCCACCATATTTTATAAGCGTTCATTTTTATTTATGTGAGGTTAAAGTCAGTCCAATTTGGAAATCAACTTGTCTAAGGAGCTCCCCTCAGATCCTATTAGCTTCATGTTCTATTCCTATTCATTTTTGCTAATGCCATTCACCAGGCCGGCTGCGGTGGTGGCTGCAGGAGCTGATAACTCTCTCCTTGCCAAGCTGCTGGGGCTGTGAGCTGGTGGCTGTGGGGACAGCAGGATCTGGCCATGCAGTGAAGGGCTGGAGCTCCCAAGTTTCCAGCTTATAAGAGCATGGGGAGTCAGTTTCTGTCCTCTCCTTGCTGCACCCAGCATCACCAGGAGCCCCCCTATCACTGCAGGCATGGAGAGCACTTTACCTGAAAATCAGCGGCTGGTTTGGACAGAGAAGAGTTAAGAAGTGCTCAGGCTATCCTTGTAATTAGAGAAATTCCTGGAAGAAAATAAAAAGAAATCCATTGAAGGCTTTTAAAGGAGAGCTAGGATGCCTAAGTCAGGAAGTCTGTGAGCCGCAGATTGCCGGCGGCTGCAGGAGCGTCCTGGGGAGGTATCAGTGCACGCTTGGCCAGCTTTCACACCCATCCCCTGGCATCCACTGCTGCCCTGCCAGGGAGGGATTGGCAGGATGGATCTCTGCACTGGAGCTGGATAAGCACTGTGTCCTTTCCAGAGGCCACATTCAGGTAACCCCAAATCAGCTGCCAGGATTGCAGCATGGAGATGAGGGTCAGCACCCAGCAGGAGCAAGGGTGGCTGCCAGGATGGGATGCATCCCATTTTTATGCATCCCATTTTTCCATTCCTATTTCTCCATGCAGGTAGCACAGCCCACCTCTCCTAAAGCATCCAGGCTGCCCTGTCTCCCCCCTGCCTTTAATTATTTATTGAAGTGGTCTGATACCAGGCGACTGTAATTAAAAGAAGAAAAATACACACAATAAAATGATTTCTAAAATGGCAACACACTGGATGCAGTGAAGCAAGCAATGTATTAAATATTTATAGCCACTGGTCTGCTGGGGGGGAAAATTAAAATTATTTAGCCTGAGAAAAACATTTTAATTATTTAATTTGAGGGGAAACCTCCCCCACAGCCCTCCTTAGTAGTAAGCCCCAGACAAATGACGGCATAATGTAAGGTTTGATTAAAATCTGAATGGTATGAGGGCCTGGAGATTGGAACAAGGAGATAGGGAGCCACGTGATTATCACACGAGGCAGAGGTCTCCTTGCTGTGCTATGGCAGGTCTGGCTGTGTGATGCTGCATCTTGCAGGGGAATTCTTCCTCTCCAGGTGTGGGCCATGCTTGGCAGCAGCTAGCCAGGGGTTTGCTCTGTATGTGGGAGCCTGGGAGCTGGGCAGGAGTGCAGGGACAGGGTGAACCATTGTGGGGCAGGACCTGGAAGTGAACTACTGTGACCCACCCCTGCAGTGGGAACTCTGTGCCTGTGGGTTGCTCTGAAATGCCTTGCTGGGCCAGGAGCTCTGCTGTGTCTGTCCCAGCAGTCCAGCTGCACCAGGCAGGTTCTGCTGGGCTCACCCCACACCAGGCGTGTGGCACAGGGCTGCCTGAATCCCCAGGGCTCGTGGCATTTTCACAGTGTGTGTGTGCAGCTTTTCCTGGGAGTCTCCATGCCCCTCTGCAGGAATGGTGCTGGGGCTGGCATCCCTTTGGCACCTCCAGTGGAGGCTGGAGCAAAGGATCTCCCAGCTGCATATCAAAGATTGAGAAGAGCAAAGCGTGAGGTCTGGCAGAGGCTGACTGTTTGCTGAGAGAGGAGGGGCTGCAATCTTTTCCCTTGTGCCTCCAGACTGACAGTGTCTCATTATTAGCCCCCTAGAAACAGGCACTTTGACTGAAAGAGCCATCCCAGCCTTCACTGTAACAATCAAAGCGGCTCAAGAATAAACATGGCTTGGCAAGAATAAACACAAATTGCAGTGCTTGCTGTGAACAGCGATATCCAAGGGAGCAAACATCAAATGAAGGATTATCCCTGTTTGCAAGGAAGCTCTTTGAGAAAGAGATTGAATAAGGACCATCTGCAGCCCAGAGCAAAGGGACTACCAGGAGAACCTGCTTGTGCCATCAGGAGCTCTCCCCTTTGAAGCCCACATGGTCTCCTTTAGGCACTGTCTGGTTTAAGTTCATATGCTCTGTCAGCTGCTGGAGCTCTGAGCTCTTTGCAGCTTCCTCCAGCTTGCAGACAGCGTGGGCAAGCCCAGAAAGCACAAGGAGGGGAGTTCAGAGGGTCAGAGAGGACGAGGAGAGCTTCCCCACTGTGGGCAGGTACTGGACCTGACAGAGACAGCCTGTGGGGAAAATGCAAAGCACCTGTAGGAGCTGGAGGAAGATCACACCAGCCAAATCCTGTGGGAAGCTCTGCTCTCTGCCCCAACACTAATGCTGCCAGTCTTAGAGCAGGAGCCCTAAAGGCAGCTCTTAACCAGTGACTTTCCCCTCAATGCCCAGGAGAAGTGAGCACGAGCAAACCCTGCTCCCCAAACCCTTGCTGAGAGGCAGCCCACATGGCATAAATCAAAATTGGAGGCACAGAGGTTCCATAAACAAGCTTATTTTCTGAAGCCGGGTCCCATTATGTTATCTGTCACTTTATTGGGGTTTCTGAGCCGTTTATTTTTATGTATATACATCAGAGCTGGTGAGCTGGCGTTGGCCTCAGAGTGTAAAGCTGACAAGACACAGTAGCAGCGTGTGAAACCTGTCAGCAGAGCAGCCGCCTGTGAAATGAACACGGGAGCTGATGCAGATGATTTTATTTATGGGGAATCTTGGGTACTGCGTGCTGGAGTGGTGCTGCTGTCCCTGGCCCTCTGAGAGACACCAGGACCAGATCCATTGCTGGCAGGGATAATGGCTCCAGGCAGCTGGAAATTAGATTTTCTTCTTAAGGAATGTCTTAAGCTGCTGAAATACTTTGGTAGCCCAGAATCTGTATAAACGGACAGATTTTCTTGGGATGGAAGGTCGTGATGGAAGGTTTTACAACACTTTGCTTTCTGGTGTTGTTCATCTTGGTAATTGTTCTCTTAATGTGTTGTTTGTTTCTTTGTATTTAAGATAAACTCCAATTCAAGGTAAGGATTTGTTCTGAAATAGAAAACCGGAAGGGAAGGAAAGGAAAGGAGTTTTGAAATATTTTTGAAACTTTTTTTGCCCCTGGAGCAACATTTTGCCAAACTCAATAGCCTTTACAAAAGCCTAAATGAATAATTGTTTCTGTCATGTTCCAGGAAAAAAAGTATGTAGCTCAGCAATTTTTCCTCTCAGCCAGAGCAAGCATTTTGGGTGTGAGATAGTTTTATGGGTCATTGAAAACCCTACAGAATTATCTGGATTGTTATCAGGGCGATGGCACAAAACACAGACCCTGCTCTCAGAGGCTGTTGTGACCTTGCTCTGAGTCCTCTGCTTTAGCACAGAGAGGATGTTGCTGTCATGTTCTGGTCCTTCCACAGGCAAGAAGGGCTCAGTGCACTTGAAAAAGCAGCCAGAGGTTGTCAGCACTGTTGCACATGGAAGTTGGTGCTCCCTGCCTACTCTTGCCAAATGTTCAGCCTCAATGAATAATTTTGGTTTGCACTGTGCCACGTGCCAGCCCTGCTGCCCAGGTAGAGCAGGGACCCTGTGGGGATGCTCCTGCCTGAGCATGTCACAGGTGCATAAAACCTGGATACACTCTGTTTGGCAGAAATAATGCTTCAAATCTTCATCTAGACTCCAGTCTGTATCATGGTTAACAAACAGTAGCAATGCTACTGGAGCAATTCCTGGAGCTGTCCAGGGAAATACCTCTGGATTTGCTGTGTGTCCCATTGCTGCCCTTGGAGAAGGTATGGGTTAGATAGTGGTTAGATGTTTCTTCCTAAAAGCTGTAACCCCTGACCCTTCAGTAGGAAAATTCTGGTACTGCTATATTGCCTGCTGAAATACAAGTGGTATTATTTTAATCCTCAGCTCTCTGGTTTGTGTGAGGAGCACGTTTCCTTCCCTGGTTTCACTCACAGCCTGTTCCACCAGTATATCTCCTGCTGGCCAGATGCAGAAAAGGCCTCTTCACCCTTCTCCATGAGTGAGACAGGCAGCTCTGCCTGATTGATCTGCTGCCTTCCAGCCTGGATCATTCCTCTGCAGGTCTGTCTCTCACCTGCCTGGGCTCTGCTAAATCTTCCCTGGAAGGAAGAACTATTTGTCAAGTGGAATAGGAAGGTTTGAGTCTCATGTTCCCCAAGGCCACTTAGCAGGGCTTTGGCTGCTCTCTGGGCACTCTCTTTGCTGTGCTGGAGTGGCATGAGCAGGAATGAAGGCCACAAGGCTTTTCTGCCTGCTGTCAGCACCGCTCCTGTGAGCCCTCCTGGCAAGCACTGTGTGTGTCTTGTCTTCCCCAGCCTGTGAAGGTGCAGCATGCCTCGGCTTTGCCCACTGTGGAGCAACGTCTGTGGTCTGCACGTCATCTTTTGTGCTTCTCTGCACCATCCCACTTATTGACTAGGAGTGTAATTGTGCTGCATCATGTCTAATTGGTTTGCTCTGTCTCTCTCCATTTGCTTTCCCTGCTGCCCCCCCGCTCCCTCCGTCAGCGCAGCGAGCTGCGAGCGTGAGCAGGGCACAAGGCCACGCTCCTGATTGCTGCAGGAAAACAAGGCACCCAACTTCCTCCTTTCTTCTCCTAAATTCAAATGACAAGAAACAGAGGCAAACAATTTTGCCAACCCTTGGCAGAGGGCCAGCGCTGATAAAGAGCCGTAATTAATCTCCCCAGCTTTATTAGAATATCATTACAATTAACTCGGCAATCTTCTGTTGATCAAAGCCATTGTTCCCTGCAGAGCAGAAGAAGCCAGCGTGAGCCTGGATTGTGCTGTGCTTAAAAGCACCTAGAGCTGGATCATTCCTGCCAGGCCAGCAGCAGCTCCATCCCTCTGGCTGGCAGCACAAGGGCCGGCAGAGCTGTGGGCACAGACCTCTGTCCTCAGCCGGCCTCTTGAGTCTCTTGCAGCTTTGATTTATTTTTTTAGCTTCTCTCCTTTGTTGAGCTATTATAGCCCAGATCCTTTGCAGGCACCTGTGAGTCCCTGATTCCCTGTGTAGATGTTTTTGGGTCCAGCCTTCTAAGCACCAGGTTGATTCCTTTGTGTGTGTTCATAGAGCTCATAGCACGCTTGCTTCTTAAGCTCAGCTGGAGCTACAGTGACTGCTGCAATAACAGAGGCAAAGAAACCAGGGGAAACATTTGTAGAAGCCACATCTGAAGGAAAGGAGAGCTGTCAGAATGAAGCTCATAAGCTCTACAGTTAAATAGCCCGAGATGTGTGCTGCAGAAAAGCAGGGAAAATGAGCACCGTTAAACTTTCCTCCCTTTCCAACTGTTCTTTTAATATCGGGTAGTTATCTGTAATTTAAGCCTGTGATTAGTTTTATCAAAAAGATAGGTCTGAGGCAGAGATCTTAAAAATGATTAGGTGTGTGTTTGAAAGACAAGAACAGCTCCACTTGCACTGCAGGATAAAGATGTCTGTCTGTTTGCTGCCTTGAGCATCCATCTGTGAGGGCCTTGTGCCAGAAGAAACCTCCAGTTCCACACAGATCCCAACCCATCTCAGACTTTCAGGGCACTTCTCATCTTCCTTAAAAGATGCCAGAGCAGGATCCTTCTGGCACTGGGCAAGGTTGTCTCAGGTGATTTTATGCCTCTTCTTCCTCATCACATTTCAGCTTTTGAAAAATGCTCTCAGCTTTGGTGCTGTTGCTGGGATCCTGACAACACAACCTTGCTGAATGCTCAGTCCCCTGCACCTGGAGCCACCAGCAATGTGGAGACACTGCCAGGTTGGCTTCCAGAGCATCCTGTCAGAGGGGTTACTCTAGAGGGGGCTGGAGGGTCTGCAGCCCATTCCCCATCCACTCCTGCACCTTCTTGCCTGGTGGGCAGCCCTCTGCCAGGCTGGAACAATGCCCAGGGACTCCAGAGCAAACAGCCTGGCCCTGCCTCTGTTCTCAGCCTGATGTAAGATGGCTTAGGTGGAGGTTTTATCCTGGAACTGACTCTGCCACAGAGGATTTACAGGCTGTGAGCAGACTCAGTGGGTGTGAAAACATGCTATCCAGGTACACAGAGAGAGAAGCAGGGGAATTTAAAAAGCTCTGGGTCTCTTCCCCTGTGGTTTGTGGAGCAGGTTGCAGCGGGCCAGTGAGCTGTTGTGCAGCAGGCAATGCTGAGCTGCCTTGCAAACCAGCCTGGGAAGGGTCCTTAGGTGAAGGTGTTTGAATCTCTCTCACTTTTTGTCCTGAATTCTCATCCATTTGAATAGGCAACACTTGTGAGCCCTGGGAAAAAGAAACCTGAAAGAAAAGGCAGCTCCAGAGTTGGGTCTAATTGACCTTGGCATTGTCCCTTTAAGCAGCCACCCAGGAGAAGGGAGCAGCTGCTCCAGTCCGTTTGAAGGTGCAGATATAGCATATCCAACCTTGCCTGTGCTGCCTGGCTTCACTCTGCAAATCCTTAACCCTTCAGGGCTGGGGAAAAGGGAGCTGTATTTGCAGTGTAATTTTATATGCATGGTGCTGGGTGTGCTGAGTAAATGCACCTCCCTGGTGGCAGCAAGCAGGATCTGGGGGTGGCACCCACTGCCACAATTCCTGCTGCAGGCAGGGGCATGAGTACATTACAGAATGCAATCACATGAGGGTTGGTTTGATGTAGGCTGCCAAGTTAGAACCCTGTTCCCATTTCTCCTTCCCTGCCCCTTCTGTGGCTGGGGATCTGAGGCACTAGAAAACCCTAAGAAGAACAACCCAAACCCAAGAGGCCGTAAGACCTCTGATGGAAGGGGTTGTGGCTCTGTGTGAAGTGCCAGAGTATCCATGAGGTCCTTTGGTGGTTGGTCCCTGAGGAGAGAACTTGTCCCTTTGGCCACCAGCATTGCTCAGCACTGGTGGGGGCAGGAGGGGCTGCTCAGCCTGCATGGAGCAGGTTCAGAGGGAGCAGAAACTGGAGAGGCTCTTCCAAAGGGCTTAAAGCAAGGCTTGTCTCCCCATGGCCTGCTGCACCTTCCTCTGCTCTCCACAAATGGCTGAGGATATTATCAGGCTCCCTCAGGTCTCTGGGGAAGATGCAGGGGCTGAGTGTCAGACTGTTATTAAATGTCATTAATAAGTGCCAAAACTGTGTGTAGCTCCTCAGGCACAGACAGTGACTGGAGGAGGGATGGTTCACAGTGCCAGGAGATGAGTGAATGCTGAAGGTCAGGGACACCTCAGTCTGGGCTGCCTTCAACTCTCATTACCTGGTAGAGGCAGGAGGGAGGGTGTGTGTCACCAGGAACTTCCTTGTGCTCACATGGGGAGTCCCCAGCATGGTCTGTGTGTGAGGAAGAAGGAGTTGTGCAGCCCCCAAAATCCTCCTCTTGTATGGGGCAGGGCAAGCTCCTGTCCATCACATTTGAGCTGCCCAGGGGAAAGACTGATTTAGCCTCTCTTCTACCCAGCAGAGCAACTGAAAGAGAAATTTTGCAAATGTTTTTCTTGCTATTTTCTATGCTTGGCTCTAGCTTTCCCTCAGAGAGAGCTGGAGATGGTGCACTATTGACGAGGCAGCACCAGCATCCCCAGGAAAGCCGCCTGCTTGCTTTGGTGCCTGGCTAGCTGTGGAGATCTGGGGAGGAGCCAAAAATCCCAGAAAGCACCTGCCCAAAGGGTGAGATGGAGGCAGAGGCAGCTCTGGTGAGCATGCCTGGGGCTGGAGGGAGGGAGGGTGAGTCGGGAATGGTGTGCCCGCAGTGATCGCGGCCTCAGCACAGAGCACAGAGCTCAGAGCCGCTTGCTCGGTTTATTTCAGGAGAGCTGCCCTAGTTCTGTGCCTTCCGTGGAGTCCCTAATTATTCCTCAATCTTTGTAGCGAGCTAATTAGTTTCTCAGCACTCAAGGCTGGGGAACACTGATAGGCTTGGGAAGCACAAGCTGAAGTGATGATGAGGAGAAGAGAGCTGGTGGGAAATGGCTGACTGGCAGATGGGAATGGCTGAGAGCAGGGCAGGGTTTGGAGAGCTGCTGGAGGATGGTCTGGGAGGATGAGGAGGAGGGAAGAGCCAAAATCTCTTCAGGCAGGGTCTGCAGTGTGACAGCAGGGGAACAGCAATGAAGAGGCAGGGGGTAATTGAGGGGGGGCAGGGCAGGGCTCAGGGCTGGGATCCTGCATGGAGAGGAGCACAGCACTGGGCAGGGCAGCAGCTGCCCCCTTACATGGGTACTTCCTTGGGCAAATGCCTTTCCCAGGGTGCTGCCTGCAGGACCCGCAGCCTTTCCTGACTGTCCCATCGTTTTGCTGGCTTGGTTGTGACACTGAAGAGCTTTGCTGGGAGAGGCCAGCCTGGTCTCCAAGCTGGATGCTTGCTGTTCTGCCTGGTCAGAGCTGCTTCTTTCATAGAGAGCCACCACAGATAAAGCAGCCTGCACTGATACCCAGGTCCCCAATGCTCCCATGTAGGTGTTCCCCTCTGGCTGCTCTGTGTGCATGGGTGCCTTGTTGCTTTGACACAGAACTGTGCTCCAGAGCCCTACATCTGCACGCTGAACCCCAGGAGCACAAAGGTCTCATTCCAGCTCTCACTGTCATTGGGAAGTTCCCAATGGCCACTGAGAGTGATGTGTGACAACTCTGAAGTGCCCAGGTGGCCACAGATTTATTAGGGTATTATTCTACTAGTGCTGCAAATGGTGTCATCTGTCTTCTAAACTTTGCACTTTATTTCAGGGAGAGAATTTAGTATATCCAGGCAATATGCTGTAGCTATAGCACATGATAAAGCCCTGCTGGGAAGTGTAGTTTAATTGATTTTGTTATTAAAGTGCCACTGGAATAAATTTGCTCATTTGAATGAAATGTCTTATTACCTGGATCGTAACAGGCACATGGTGAAATCTCCAGAGGGGCTGGAGCTACCCACTGCCTGGTGGTAGAAGCTGACATGGAGCAGCTGACAGGGACCGGGCACCCTGCTCACTGCAGGCTGGGCACCCTGAGACCCTCAGCCCCCACCCAAATCTGCAGGGAAACTCTGCCTGGAAACCTCAGCATGGGAACAAACCACAGTGGCAGGGCAAACTGTGGTTTAGTCACAGTTTGTGTTGTTCCTCTAATCCTTTTCTCAGGTAAGGACATTGTTTTAAAGGGAACTGAGGGAAAATCTCTTTCACAGGACAGTATTTCTTCAGTACCACCAATAAGGGGGGTGGATTGTGGAATGAACCATTCCCCATTACACTGGGACTAAAAGCACAGCCCATGCTTTCCAGTTAAAATTTGATTGCCTTGAATCGTGAGGATTATGGAAAATAAGAAAAAGGCCTAGTAAAATTTATGGGTTTTAATCATAAACTGATAGAATCACAGTAAATCTATCATAAGCATGCAGATACAGATCTGGAAAAAGAAGGGAAAGCAATAGGCTTTTTCTTAGAGGAGTTATGTGTACCTTGGCAGGGCCAGGGGGAGGGGAAACAGGGCTGCTCCCACAAACATCTCCTCTGGGGCTGCACCTCAAATCCCTTCTCCTCTGCTGTGTCCTGCTAAAGCCTGGAAGCAGGGATTGCACTGCAATGTCCCTGCCCTGCCTCATGGCAAACTGGCTGGGCAGGGCTGGAGAGCCCATGTGGAGGTGGAAAAAAGAGAGACAAGGCAGGAGATGGGGGAAAAAAGAGAAAAGGGAATCAAAGCCCAAAGATCTTTTTTCCCTCCACCTCTCTGTGTGCTGCTCGCTGTGGTGGATGCAGGATGAGACCCTGCCAGGGGAGGAGGGAGGCAGAAATGTGGGGCAGAAAGCTGTGAGCAGAGGGGACTGCAGGAAGCACAGCCGTGGTGCAGACAGGAGAGCTCTTGACAGAGAGAAATGGCAGGAGAGCGAGGGAGCAGCACAGAAGGCAGAAAGTATTTAAAGAAAAAAAAAAAAGCGATAAGGAAGAAAAAGGGAGAGAGTAAAATATTGGCTCTGAAGCTGAGATAAGAGAGAGAGGGCAGTTAGTGAGAGAAGGAGTAAAATTAAGTGTGATAAGGCCTGATAGAAGTAGGGGAAGGCAGCAAGCCCAGGCAGAGAGCCAGGGGGCTGTGGGGAGAGCAGAAGGGCTGTGGGGAGAGAGCTGGGGGCTGTGGGGAGGGCTGGAGGCTGTGGGGAGAGCTGGGGGGCTGTGGGCAGGGCTGGGGGGCTGTGGGTAGGGCTGGGGGGCTGTGGGCAGGGCTGGGGGGCTGTGGGGAGAGCTGGGGGGCTGTGGGCAGGGCTGGGGGCTGTGGGCAGAGCAGAGGGGCTGTGGGGAGAGAGCTGGGGGGCTGTGGGGAGAGCTGGGGGGCTGTGGGCAGAGCCAGGGGGCTGTGGGGAGAGTTGGGGGGCTGTGGGCAGAGCCAGGGGGCTGTGGGCAGAGCTGGGGGCTGTGGGGAGAGCTGGGGGGCTGTGGGCAGAGCCAGGGGGCTGTGGGGAGAGCTGGGGGGCTGCAGGCACAGGAAGGTGAAGGGCCAGCCTGACCCCTCCTCTCTGGTCACCCCTGTAGATGCTCTGTGTACCTCTGGTGATCCGTGGAGAGGAGCTGAGCAGGGACAGGGGTTGCTGGGGAGGGTCAGGGAGTGGGTGGGTGTCAGTGTGTCCTGCAGGGTGCTCAGAACCCTGCTTGGAGGCAGAGGGGAGAGCTGCCACCTGCCTGCCATGGGCCCTGCGGTGGGGGAGCACATGGAGCTGGTGGGGAGGGTGATGTTCCCAGGCTGGAAGGGCTGGGTAACCACTCATCCTCCTCCCTGCTGTGCCCCCACACACCCTGCCTGTCACCAAGATCCCCATGGCACTCCCAGTCTAGCAAGCAGAGGAGGCAAGGCACATTTGCCCTCCATGCCCTAAGCACAACTCCCTCGGGTTTTTTTGCTACCTCTTTTAAACTGTTTTAGAAAGTGCATTGTATTTATTGTGATTCAGAAGAAGCAAGTGGAAACTGCTGTCTGGCTCTGACACACGGGCCACGGTTCCCTGAAGAGCAGTGCTGGAATCCAGCCTCTGCTTTCTCAGCCCTGATTAAACTGCAATAGAAACAGACTGTAAATTTCAGCAAAGGAGAGAAAGAGAGTCTATTCTTTGGGTTTGGTTTTTTTCCTCGTTTTTACCAGCTATGAAAATGGCTGAGCTTAGTTGCTGGCCACTCTGAGATGCTTTTCTTCTGCTCCATCCATCTGCTTCAATCACATGGTGACTGGAAAAAAAATTATCTAGCTCAGAAAGCGTCGAAGATTAAAAAATCAGTGTGGGTAACAAAGTGTGTGGCAGTGCCACAGAGCATCAGGCAAACTCACTAATGAGGGATTTGAGCTGCAGCTTGGGATTTAAGGCAGCAATGTGGCCTCCCCCAGGAGGGTACAGCAGAGGTGGTGGGGCTGGGGACAGGTGTGGGGCTGGGAAAATTCCTCAGATGTTCTATGGAAAAGAAATAATTTGCTCTCTTTTCTTTTTTTTAACCTTGACAGTGAAAGACTTGGTTCCCCCCTTTGATTGCTGGGGCTCTGTAATGTATTGCAAATTCCTCATTGGACTTGGTTATTAGTATTTTTAAAAATCTGTGTGTGTGGAATTAACTCTTTTCATTACAGCATTGAAAGTGATCACTGGAGCCAATTAAGCAGCTTTTTTGGATGGCCAGTGCCTGTAGCTGTCCAGAGTCATGGAGACCCCCCTTCCACCTCTCTGCTGAGCCACTGGTTGAGTTTGTGTCAGTCCTGACAACCAGGCTCAGACTGAGCTTTCTGTGCCTGAAGTTCTTTTTTGCTTGGCTCCACTTGGCTTGGCATCATCCTCCAAGGGCTGAA
The DNA here is from genome assembly GCF_028769735.1 of Zonotrichia leucophrys gambelii. NCBI lineage: Eukaryota > Metazoa > Chordata > Aves > Passeriformes > Passerellidae > Zonotrichia > Zonotrichia leucophrys. Next base: position 3,994,788 of record NC_088180.1, on the reverse strand, counting down.
GTCCTTGTGCATCCCTGCCTGTCCCAGGGGAGTGCTGCTGTGAGCCCCTGGAGCAGGATCTGCAGTCTCTGGAGCCTGCCTTCAGCTTCAGCCCTAGGTTTGTGTGTTGCTGTTGGCAGTTTTGTGTTTAGCTTGCTGGAAATATTGGGAGGGGAAGCTCATAAAGAGCGTTTTGCTTTGGCTCTTTTAAAAAGCAAAACAAAGCCAAAGGCTTTTAAAAACTGTATTGGTTTCAAAGTTACAAAGGAAGGATGTGTTAGAGATGAGGAAAGAACAAATCAAAGCTTCTGAAACTTGCTGTGGAGAAGGAAACACAAAATGTTTTGTTTGAAGATGAACAGAAAGCTGATATCAGCAAAAACTCCCCCTCCCCGCAGCACACATGCTCCAGGTTGGTTCCTCAAGGATGGCACAGTGCTGAAAGAAAAGCAAATCCTTTCTTTCCCCTCTTGGGGCCCCAGGTTCGTGGCACTTACATTTTACCATCTTGTAGTGACTTTGATCCCTGGAGACTCCTTAGTGCCTTACAAATCAAGAATGAAAATCTGGGCTCTGCCTAAGAGGTGTCACTGAGGCTGGGTGGGCCAGGGGGTCAGTGTGGTGCCACCCTCTTGGTGGCAGCTGGGAAGGTTGGGAAGCACCTGCTGATTCAGTAAGGAGGGTAAAACCTTCAGTGCCCATATTGACACCATTGGCAGGGATGTTCTGTGTTTTGTTCTTGTGGAGATGAGATGGTCCTTAAGGTCTCTTTCAACCCAACCCATACCAGGGTTCTGTGAGGCAACACAGCCCTTCCAGACCTGATGCAAGTCCCAGAGCACAGCAAAGGCAGGATGCTGCTGTGACCAGAGCCCATGGTGATGGGCTCACTGCTGCCTGGCAGGGGCAGTGTGTCACAGCCTGTGCCTGTTCTCTGCCTCAGCCTATGCCTGTGGCTATAGACCTGTGGAATTCCATTTTCAGACAAGGTCTCCTGTGAGCCTGGAAGCTGAATTCCCTTGGATATGCCTGAGGGTGCTTGAGACTCTGGCTGCCAGTGATCAGGTCCTGAATTCCAGGCAGGTGGAGAGCAGTGCTGGAGCTGCTCCAGGCACCAGTTGCTGGAGGCACCCAAGTGGGTGCTGTAAATGGATGTGTCACATCACCCATGGGGACAGCTGTGCAAAGCACAGGAGCCAGCCTGTCCCCTATAGGAGAGGAGACACCCTGGTACTGCTGCAAAGGCTGGCAGAAGATCCTCTCCCCATGGAAGAAGCTGGAGGATCCCCAGCCCTTCTCAGGCAAAGCCTGGTGCCCCTGGCTCCTCTCCTGGAGGCCACAGGCAGGGCCAGCCCTGCAATGGGGATCTGCATCCTCCTTCCACACAGAGGGCGGGAAAGCACAGCCCTGCTCCATGCTGCTTATGGACACCAGTGTCACAGCCCTGCTCCACAGGCTTTGGGGATGGCCAGGGGAACTGACTATAAAAACCAGGAAAAATTGTCAGACCTGCTTTGGTGCCACAGCAGGCACTGCACTGCGGGAGGTGCCTTTGATGTCAGCAGGAGACTCGCCCTGGCCTGGGGCTGCTCTTGGCAAGGCATCTGGGGAGTGCCTCTGAGGCAAGAAAGCAAGCACTTGCCAGGTACAGAACTGGACAGATCAAGAAGTCAAAATTTTTCATTCCAACTATCTATAGGAAATAGGGTTTTTTTATTATTTCAAGTTTTCATAAAAATCCATAATTATTGAAATCAAAGTTACAGAAGAAAGTTCGTAACTTTTTTATTGATTTTATTTCTTTTTTTCTTTCTTTTTCCCACCCCCCCGTTGTTTTTCCCCTCTCAGAGTTATATCTGACACCAGAGTCCATCAGACAAAGTCCTTACAAACACAGGAGTCCTGAAGACATCGGCTGAATGTTTTCCTGGTATAAAGAAGAGGAGGAGGAGGTGGTGACAGTGCGGGCGCAGTGGGTTTGGACAGGGGCAGAGGGCACGGTGGAAGGAGAGAGGTCGGTATGTTTGTAGCAATGTTTGTTAATTATTTTTTATTTGTTCATTTGTTCTTTTTTTTTAAAAAAACAAAACAAAACAACACCATTATTATTTGCAAATTGTCGCCTGGTTAAATCATTTTCATATTAAACTTGCGCGGCGCGTCGGCAGAGCTGATGCCCGCGTCGGACTTCCGTGGCACGTACTCGATTTCAATGTTGTGCTTGGTGTTGCCTTTCCCGCGGCTCCAGAGGAAGAGGAGCACCAGACAGAAGAGCACGACGCCCAGGAAGGAGATGAAGCCCATGGTGGTGGCGATGATGAGAGTCTTGATGTCAAAGGGGAAAGGCACGGTGGCGCGCGTGCTGTTGGCATCGCTCTCGTTGGGCTGGTTGGAGATGAACGCGAAGGTCTTGTTGGGCTGGTGGGGCCAGTCTGGGGAGTAGCTGCGCACGTGCAGGTGGGCCAGCATGGTGTCGTTGCCACCCGCGTTGCTGGCGATGCATAGGTAGGTGCCATTGTCCTGGATCTGGGCGTAGCGCACCTCCAGCGTGCCGTCAGGGAAGACAGTGAGCCGCCCGTTGGTTTTGGTAGAGATGAGGTGCTTCCGGGGAGACAGCCACATGATGGTGGGCGGCGGGTCCCCATCTGCCCGGCAGACAAAATGCACCGTGTGGCCTTCGTCCACGAAGATCTGCTGAGGTTTGCGGTCCCGTATTCGTGCTCGGCGGCAGGTGAAGTAGTTGGGCAGGAGGACGTCAGGGAAGTCCTTGAACTCCTTGCCCTGGACGAACTCGGGGGTGGAGCAGGTGGGCTGCTGCTTGTTGAAGTTCAACCTCCATCGCCGCCGGAAAACCCAGAGCAGCCGGCAGTCGCAGGCTAAGGGGTTGTTGTCGAGGATGAGCGTCTCCAGGTTGCCCACCGAGTGGAAAGCTGACTCCTCCAGGGTGGTCAGCAGGTTCCCTGACACGTTCAGGATGCGCAGGTAATTGAGGCCGCGGAAGGCGAAGGGCTCGACCGTGGTGAGCTGCCCTCCCACCAGCTGGATCTCCTGGAGCCTGAGCAGGTCATGGAGCATTGAGCCCTCGATGGTGACAATGGGGTTGTAGGACAGGTTCAGGAACCGGAGGTAAACCAAGTGCCTCACCGATACGTATGGGATGGACGTCAGGTTGCAGTGGGTGATGGACAAGGAGGTCAGGTTCAACCCATAGAGGCAGTTGGATGTCATGGTATCCAGGTAGGGCCAGTGTGAGATCTCGAGGACCTTGAGCCGGTACAGCCTCTTGAATGAGTAATCCCGGATGGTGTTGATGTTCAGGTGGCGCAGCCGCAGCACAATCAAGCCGTGAAGGTGAGACAGGGCCTCCGTGGGGATGGAGGTCAGGTTGCATTTCTCCAGAGTCAGCTGCTCCAGGCTGTTGAGGCCGCTGAAGGCCCGGTGGGAGATGTAGACGAGGTCGTTGTCACCCACCTCCAAAGACTTCAGGTTGTACAAGTCCTGGAACATGTAATCTAGGAGGATCACAATTTTATTCTCACTAATGTCTAGCTTGGTAAGGTTGCTGAGTCCAGTAAACACCCCCAAAGGGATCAGCTTGAGTCTGTTACTCCTGAGCCCCAGCGTCCTGAGGTTGAAGAGGTTGTTGAAAGCCCCAGGTTCAATGGCACTGATAATGTTCTCGTTTAGCTCCAGCTCCTCCAGGTGAGGGTAGTTGGCAAATTCATCCTGGTTGAGCGTCTTGATGCGGTTCTTGCCCAAGTCCAGCAGCCTGGTCTCGGTGGGGATCCCCTCTGGCACGACCATGAATCGCTTGCGGTGGCACAGGACGGCGCGCTCCTGGGCGGAGCACTCGCAGCGCGGCGGGCAGCCCGTGGCGGAGCCGGACAGGATGGATCCCAGCATCAGCAGGAGGATCGGCTGCCAGCAGGCCAGGATTGGGCTGCGCATACTCGCCTCCCCGGCTACCATCCTATCTCTCACCTGCAGGCAACAGCGGGAGAAAGAGCAAGGGGCACGTGAGCAAACAATGGGCACAGCCAAGGCAAAAGCTCTGGTGTCCTGGCAGAGGTGATGGGAAGGCAAAAGGAACCACCCAGGCACAGCAGAGGGTCTCATTTTCCAGCTGAAATGCAGCCCTTTGGTTTCAAGACCCTCTCTCCTCCCCACTCCCTGACTTTCCACTCAATGGTTGAACGTGCACAGACTCTTGAGTGGAAGGCCTTGAGGAATCTGTGTCATACAGCTTCCTCTGCTTCTTAAAAAAATAATTTAATACGAAACACATCTATCTACATCCTATTTTAAGCTCTTGAAATTATTCTGTTCCCTGTAGATGGAGCCTGAATATAAAGGCTGCTTTGCAAACAGAGGAGCTGAGCAGAGGATGGAGCATCTGGGGAGCCCCACTTGGGGCAAGCAGCATTGACAGCTCAGTGGGAGCCAGCTCCCTCCTTCTGTGCTCCCCCATTCCCCAGCTGCTCTCAGTGTGTCCCCAGGGCCAGTTCCTTGCCTCCCACCATGCCAGCCTGCAAGGGCAGACCCAAACTATTTCCCCCCACCCAGAAACAGCAATTGGCCAGACACTGCCTACAAGAGCAAGCTGTAGCCTCAAGTCAGGTCCAGGGGGGCTCTGGATAATGAGGGAGCTGCCTGGTGTCAGCAGGGAAAGAGCCAGCCTCCTGCTGATGTCCCTGGGGAGGGCTGGGAGACCTCCCTGGGGGCTCATGGTCTGCTTGTGCCCCAGCCCAGAGCCATCCTGGCCGGGCAGAAGCGGATGCTCCTTGTTGCATTTATTCCCTTGTTCAGGCTGTTATGAGGAATCAAATCATATCAATATTGCATATTAGTTCTCCAGCTACTCCAGTCCTTGTTTATATCTATTGTTATGTTACTCTCTGCACTACTCCCACTAATGCTATTTATGGCTATCACCAAACACACCCAATCCATTACTTCCATTGGCTCTGTTTGTATCCATCACTGTATATCCTGTCCATTACTTTCCCTGCTCTAGCACTATTTATGGGGCTGGTACACGTTCTGCACGTTCCTGCCATTGCATCTGCTCATATTCATCATTTCATACAGATATATGACCCAAGGATCACTTTTGTTCCCAAAAAAATTATTCAAAATTTCTTTGTAAGATACAAGGATGGGAGATGATGGATTGGCCATAAAAATGTCCCACCAGCACCATCTTGGAAACCACCAGCCTCAGTACAGCCGGTGATGGGCTGTGAGGGCCTGGAGTGTCCCCAGAGGAACCCTCTGTGGTTTCCTCCCATTCCACTGTCCCCTTCCACCCCTCCACCACCTCACCCTTTCCCTGCTCCCTCTGCTCAGCGGGGATCACACTGAACACATCACCCCACAGTGCAGGGGTGCAGGGATGGGAGCTGGTCCTGCCGAGCTCCCCTGGCCGCGATGCTGAGCTCCCTCGTGCTGGCCCTGGGCCAGCATGTCCCAGTCCAGTGGAAACATTTCCAGTGGGAGTGCCTGGGCCCCAGCCAGGCTGCAAACAGCCATTTGCTGGGTATTTACAATCCATCATCTCCCATGTCATCACCTCCCTGGTGCTGGGCAGCAGTACAGATACAAGGGGGTTGCTGCTACCACTGCCATGCTGCTGGGGTGGGGCTGGGACTGGGGCTGGTGCCCTGGAGCCAGGCTGGCCCCCTGGTTGGCATGGCCCAGGTTGCACATGGATTTGCTCCCCAGGCTCCTGCTGCAGCCTGGCTGGGGCTGGGCTGCCAGTGGTGCCCATGGCCAGGAGCCTCTTGGGCACTGCCCTCCCACCACATGCTCGTTCCTGAGCGCTGGCTCGCCTGCAGCCTTTTTTCTCAGAAACCAATTCCTGCTCCTCAAAGCCGTGCTGAGAAAGCCATCAAAGACAGCAAAACACGGCATGCAAAACAAAATACAGTCTGAGGGGCTTAATTATAGCAGGACTGAAAACACTCAGCTCATTAAGAGTGCCAGGCACCAGCCTTGTTTGTGTGCCGGGCCAAAAGCTCCGCTCTGCCTGCATGTGCTGCTCTGTTCTGGTCCCTGCTGGCCATGGGGAGGGGGCAGAGCTGAATCCTGCAGACCAACTCCCCCCAGGCTCAATCCTGCCTCTCCAGCAGCAGGAAGGGCATTGCACTTCCAAAGCACCTTGTGCTGTGCTGTCACCCCCAGCACAGCCTCGGCACAGCCAGAGCTGTGCAGTATCAGTGAGTAAAAAATCAGCAAAGAGGCCAGAGATGAATGAAACAGAATCTGTGTGGTGTTACCGACGAGCACAGCCCAGAATTAAAGTCTAGACACACCTCACATGTTATTAGTTCTCAGCTAAATTTAAATCCGTGATAAATACAATCCCTGACAAAAACATCCGTAATCTTAATAGCCAGAGTCACAGAAGAGCTTTGGGAGAAAGACAATAAATAAGCTGGAAAATTCTGAGCTAAGATGAGCTTTAAATCACTTCTGGCTCCCATTTACCTCTGCCTGATTCGGAGAGAAATAGTTGTGCCTCAAGGTGATGTGGATATTAAGAGATGCCCTTCTAAAAACGACACAAACTGTGATTTTTGTGTGAGCTGTGGGCCAACAATGCATGCATGGCTTTACAGCCCCTGCACAACTGCTACCTGCAGGAAGGGCTTTCCACAAAGCCCTCCCAGATTTACTCTGAAGAAGACCCTGAAACAAGCCCAAGCTGCCCTCCAGGGTGCCAGCCATGGCCCAGCAGGAGCTGCCAGGCAGGAGCAGAGATGGGACCATGGCCGTGATGCACAGTCCAGCCCTTGGCATGAGCGTGGTTCTCCTTCCTCAACCACAAAAAAAGAATGGACAAAAAAAGCAGCAGCTGCCAGGCTCGCTGCCTTTAGGTGACAGCAAACCCAGTGCAAGCCAAAGCAAAACTCACGCTCAGAGCCATGGCAGCCACTGACCCCTGTCCTCAGCACCTGCTGCCCAGGGCTGAGGGCTCTCAGTACAGTCCCCTCCCGCGGGAAGGTCCCGGCCTCGGCCCAGGAGGCACAGATGGAGGCACCAGAGCTCTGCCTTGGTGCTAAACACAGCAGGGCCTGCCCAGTGTCTGTGCCTGGGCTCACTGCTGGGAGGGAAGATGCCATTCTGGGCCTGTGCCTGGAAATGCAGCCTGGGGCCAGACGGAAGCGCAGACGTGCGTGGGGTTTGCTCCAGTGTGACAGGCACAGGCTGCCCTGGGGAGGGAGGAACAGCCCCAGAAAGCCAAACTTGGGTGATGACCCAAAAGGGAGCCCGGGCTCTGCCCCTGAGTGTGCTCCTGAGGATGCCCCAAGGGGTGGGGCAGCCACCTGGCCATGCTCACCACTGTCACCGCTGTCCCTGGGCTGTCCCCTGCTCCCCACCCCTGTGAGCAGGGAGCGATCTGCTGTGCTGACAGGGAGCGAGCAGGAGGCAAAATCCCCGAGTCAGCTCTAAGCCCACCTGGCAGCCATAAATTACAGGGCTGGAGATGTTCACCCTTGAACCAGATGCTTCTGAGAGCATCGAGCCACAACAGGCAATTTAGGACAAAGCAAGCAGGGGGGGAGCCCACGGTGCTCTGGGGGCGCAGTGTCCCCACCCTGTCCCTGCAGGGGCCAACCTGCTGCTCCCGGCTGTGCACAGGAGTGAGCTGGACAGTGCTGGGCATCCTCACTGGGCTGCAGTGGGGGGGTGAGTTCAGCCATGGGCTCACCCCATCTCTGCCATGATGGCTTCATACAAAGCCAATGAGACACAGCTCCCCGAGTCCATGCTCCTGTCTCCTCTAAGCTGCTCCAGCTAAATCAAATTTTATTGAACTTCACTACATTTTAGAGACAAAGACTTCAGGTTTACAAATAAATATTTAACAACCTTTCCTGCTGGTAGAGGAGTTTCTTACCCAGACCCTAGGCTCTGCACTGTTTCTGTAGCTATCTGCAAAGCAGCAAAACAAAGGGAGCAGCTTTAGTTTGCCAAACAGGTTTGTGCCCATTTCCTTCTCTCGTCATTTCCCCTGTGTCCAGTGTGCATTTGTGGGCCCTTTTGCTTTGTCTCTCCCTCTTCTCCACCCTATCTGCTCCCTCCTCCTCCTCTTTTCCCACCCAGCCCCAGAGTGCAGGCATTGGCAGTAACCGCCCTTCTCCCCCCTGCTCAAGGATGGGCAGCAATGGGTGGGAGCATCAGGCAGAGGAGATGATTTCCCTTCTGGAACCACCATGCTTCACATGGGGAAGAAGAAATCAAAGAGGGAAAGCATAAAGTGATTCCTGAGTGCTGTCAGGGCACAGCCAGGGTGGCACAGCACTGGCCTGGGCAACAGAGACCTGCCAGCACACTCCTCTGGGCCTTCATTAATGGATGGGCTGCTAACAAAAGGTTAGAGGGCTGCACTGTGTCCTGGCCTGGCCCCAAAATCATCCAGGAGCAGCACAGGAGGGTGAAAGAATGGGGGAGAAACAGGCAAAAGATGAGAAGGACCCCTCAGGGTGGTGGGGACACATGAGCAAGTTGTGCAAATTAGGCAAATGAGCCAAGGCAGGTCAGGCAGAGGAGAGCCCGCCCCCAGCCCAGCAGCACCAGCTGCCGGGGTCACCGCTCCCCTTCCCACAGGAAGGCACAGCTCTCCAGCTGGGAGCTCTGCTCAGCCTCCTGCAGTATCTGCTTTCAGCAGCTCCGAGGTGGGAGCCTGGAATAGGTGTGAGGCAACCTGATCTGCTCTGGCAGCTGCTCTGGAGCTGTAAAAGAGCACCAAGAAGAATTGAAGATGCAAATCCCCTTCCGGCACTGACACCGCCCGGCTGGCACCAGATTTTGGTCGTGGCTGGCCCATGGGAGCGCCCTGCAAAGGCATTTCCTCATGGAAACAGGCTCTGCCACCCAAAATGGGGTGTCCCCAGCACTGCAGTCAGTCAGGAAAGCACCAAGGCAGAGAGCAAGAAGAGCAGAAAAAACAGAGATGCCCAGGGAAGGAGAAGAGCTCTAACATGGACTGAGGGGCTGGAATGCTGGTAAGGGGAGGCTTTGGCCCAGCTGCCTACTGGTTTAAACCTGGGCTGTGGATCTACCTGACCCCATGCAGGGACAGCCAGCAGTGGCCCAGAGCCAGCCTGGAGAGTGGCTTTCATTTTCAGGCAGGTTACTGGAGCAGGACGACAGGAAGGAGATCCTGGTTGTCTCTGCAGGACACCAAAGCTCAGAGCAGTTTTTGCTGAGGCTGTTTCTTGCTGTGATCACATCTGTGCAAGAGCTCCTCACCCTCCTCCTACCTGTGCTCCTTCATTTTGAGCATCTTTTCTCTCTCTGGCTGCACATGCCTCAGCGCCCCATCAGCAGAGCAAACATCCTGACAAGGGATCAATAAGTAATTGCAAAGGCAGCTGTGGATGTCAGGGGCTCTAAAGCCCTGAGCCAGCACAAGATAAACAAGGGGGGTGAGGGTGCAGTGCAGAGTGGGGCTGGGGCTCAGGGCCAGCCATGCTCCCCTGCTCATGGGTGGAGGTGGCCAGGACATGGACTGGTCACTGCTGCCACAGCCACTCCTGAACTGGTGGTTCTGTGCTTTCCAGGTCAGGTGAGCCTGGAGAAGGCTCATTATTTATTATGTGAGCCAAAGAGCCGGGGAGTTGTGTTTTCCAAGGGAATAGCTCCCAAGGCCTGGCTGGAGACTTCTAGGGCTGGGTCAGGAAGAGATGGCTGGAGGCTGGTGGGCACTGGGAAGGGCATGCACCATTTTGAATGGAGATTCTCCTTCTTCTTCCTTTATTTTGGCAAATTTCCTTGGGATTGCTACCTCTGTGGATATGGGCTGGGTCACCAGGATGTTTTAAGTGCTCACTGAAGGCAGGCAGTTCACCTTGCACTCTGATCAGTGGGCACTGTGTACAGGAGGCTCCAGTGTACCATGAGGGTCTCCCTAGACAGTTCTTTTTCCCTGCAGGAAAGCTGAGAAAGCTGGGAAAGGAGGATGGAAAAACCCCAGGCTCTTCTCAGGGCAATGGAAACACTTGCCCTGAAGAGGTGAAAGAAAGTCCAAGGAGTGTTCCTGCTGGGAGAGAGCCAGGGTCACAATGACATTGCAAGGGCATCCCCTGCAACGTGCCCATGGCCCAAATGCCTTCTGTGCTCCCCTGAGCTGCCCTGAGCTGCCCTGCACGGGGTGGCAGGGCTGGGCTGGGGCTGGAGGATGGGCACAGCCCTGCAGGGCACAGCCCTCCCTCCCAGCACACAGCCCCAGAGCTGCTGAATCAGCCAGAGCCCAGCTGCACAGAGCCTGAGCTGGCCCCGTGTGCAGGGCAGGACAGCACCTGACATGGCACAAAAGCAGCTGAACAAAGTCACCCCACTGCCAGAGCGCCTCTCAGCCCCGCCAGGAGCAGATGGCATCGCTATGTGGGCTTGCCTTGAGGGCTGGGCTGGGGACAGGGGCTCCCTGCTCCCCCAGAGCCGGGCTCCAGCCTGTGCCCCAGCAGCGGGGAGGACACAGCTCTGCCAGGCTGAGCCACGGCTCCAAACCACACCTGGGGGCAGGAAAGACGAGCTGCTCCCTCCTGTTGCTCCCTGCCTGGGAACAGCCAATCCCCTCCAGCTACCAAAGGGCACCCCATGGCTCTGCAGCTCCCTAGAGCTCTGCTGGGCACCAGCAGCCCCAGCAGCACTAACCCAGGGCTAGCAGGCAGAGCTGGGGAGCCCCACCAGTGCCTCCTGCCCTCATTTACCCAGGGCTGCCTCAGGACAGCAAATGCCAAACCAGCCCAACACCCTGGTCCCAAGGGCCACAGAGAACAGCTCTGAGGCTTTGGGATGTGACCCCCTCTAAATGCCACCCCTCCAAACCGCTGTGTCCCTACTGCATCTCTGCCACTGCTCAAAAGTTGAAACCCCAGATCAAAGTCCCAAAGGCTGGGGAACAGCAGGACCAGGGACCAGTCATATTCCTTCCATTTAATTTAAACTAAGACTGTACTTACAGCATCACTTTGGTTCCCAAGGCACATCCCTTGAATTCCCCTACAACCAGCAGAGGATACCAAAAAAAAGTGCAAGGGCTGCTCCTTTCCTCTGGAAACCTTTGGGACAGTGGCAAGAGAACTTCAAAGGACATAGGACATAAAGCAGTCAGCTTTGCTGACCTCAGGGAAACCTGCTGATTTACCCCCCTTTAGGACTAGCCCTGGTATTTTTATACTGCTGCCTAAAATAAGTGGCCTGGGAAGCCTTTGGGAGAAGCCAAGTGCAGCCCAGCCCGGCAGAGCTGGCTCTGGGATCACCCCTCAGTGAGCCAAGGGCGAGGGGCTGTGTGTGCCCTGCTGCCAGGGCTCCCATGAGCACGGGTGGCACCAGCAGAGCTGTCCCTGCTGCACAGCCCCAGGGACACGGGGCAGAGCAGGGGGCAGGAGCACGGCTGTGCTTCAAGGCACTGCGAGAGATGGAAGCCCCAGTTCACTCCATCCACCTCATTTCCCGACTCCTTCCCGCAAGCCACATCTCTCTCTCTCTCCCCCTCCCATTTATTATTAAGTTTTGTTCACATAATCACAAATTTGGTGCCGCAGGAAATTCCAGAGAGAGAAATGGAGAAAAAAGGGAGGCAAAGAAAGCATGAGCAATAGCAAGTGCAGAGGGAAGATTCCTCTTCCTAGCCTGGTTTTCTCTGGGCTGGTTTTACATGTATAATTCCTTTTTCTTTCCCCCTCTCTCACTTGTTTGATTTTTGCATTATTTATGGCTTGTCTTCAGGGCCTGTATTTGCTGTTATTGTTTCATTCAACAATAAAATGGATTAGATAAAAACAAACTGTGCTGAGCCACGGCTGAGCCTGCCCGTCCTGCCTCCAGCTGAACCCACAGAGCCAGGCAGGGAGAGCAAGGGGCCACCAGCCCCTCCCAGCCCAAATCCTGCAGGAAGGAAAGTGCTGAGGGATGCCTGGACAGGGTTTGGGCTGATAGAAATCCTTGGCAGGTATGGGGCTGTGCCAGGCAGAGCTGTTCCAATGCCCATGACAAGGGGTGGCAGTGTCAGCACAGTGGCAGCCTCAGCCATGCATTCCTCAGCCCTTCCAGCACACACTGAGCCTGTGGGCATGGAAAAAAAGAGAGACCCACCATGGGGATGGAGCAGCTCCCCACTGCCCTCAAAAGGAGGCAGCTGTGGGGTGGGTTTGCTGTGCTCTGCCTGGGCTGCAGCAATGCTTTCTGCCCTTTCTCCTCTCCCAGCACTGTGGATAATGACACGGAGCCTGCGCTCTGGGCTCTACGTGAGAACAAAAGTAATCACGGGGAAATCCAGTGCACAGGAATGCAGTGGGAAATGCGAGGCCAGGGTTTCCATTTCGCTGCCGTTTCCCATTGAGGAGGATAAACAGGCTGAGCACAAATCAGTTTAATGGCAGCACCTAATGGCAGCGCAATTCTGCGCTTCCTGGAGCGAGCTGTAGCTCAGACCCAAAGTGGCAGGGAGATGGCAGCCCTGTGGGACAGCTCAGGCCCAAAGGGGCAGGGAGGTGCCAGCTCTGTGGGATGGGCACCCCATGGCACAGCCCCAGACAAGCACTGGGAGCCCCCAGGAGTGGCTGCCCTGGGCAGCAGCACCGAGATCACCCAGTCCACCACGGCACAAGGGGACTGCTGTCCCTCTGCAGCCATGGACTGTTGTCTGCCCAATTCCCAGCAGAAAAGAGGTGTCCCTGTGGGTGTCCCTCACATCCCTAAGGTACTCAAACCCACGGGGGGTCTGTGGAGGGCCGTGCCTTGCTCTGTGCTAGAGCACACAAAGCATTGGCCAGCAGAACAGGGCACCAGGCCAGTGCTTACTGTGATGCATCCCCAGCTCCTCAGGCTCACATTTTGGGTAGACCAGATGGACCTGGCTCTCTGTGACTATTCCCAATCCAAAGGAGGGGTGGAGAAAGGCTGGGTTTGGGTACAGGAGGGAGAGGTTTGGCTGCTGGAGGGTGAGAAGTACCTCTGGAAGGCTCAGGCTTTGCTCACCACCCCCAGGTTGCCTCTGAGGTCTAAATCGGTTGTTTCCCATTTCACACTCGACATCTCAAATCCAAACAAAGAGCTGAAAGAATAGATCACGTCAAAATATTTCTGCTTCTCCCTCCTACGAGAATTCCCCATCAGAGACCAATCCAATTAAGGTGCAGGTTATGAAATTAACCATAATTACCGGAGCGATATTTAATGTTTTGCATTCTGATGAAGAAACAGAATAGAAATGACAAAAAAATGAGTAATTGTGGGTCCTACAGCTATAACTAATAGCAATATAGGGGGGAGGGGAAGGGCTGCCAGGGAAGGGAGGGCTGTGTGGGGTGGGCTGCATCAGGAACCTCACATCCCCAAGGGCAGGGTGGGTGCTCAGGGGCACAGCCCCAGGGAGCCATGGCCAGCCTGACCCCCAGAGCAGAGGTCAGCCCAGTCTGATGGCAAGCACAGGCATTCTGCTATTTGAACATCCCTTGGACAATGCTGGAGCACAGGAATCATGTCCTGGAAGGCACAGCCCAGTCCTGCACCTCCTCACTCCATCCCTGCTCCCTGTGGGGACCCTCCAGCTCAGCCAAGGACTGTCCCCACCTCAGGACAATGACCTGAGACAAAGGACACGAGTGCTTCAGTGGGGAAAGCCTTTGGCCTCTGCCAGGACTCTCAGGAGAGGAAAGCTCACTGTACATACGTCCATTGCAGGATGCCAAGGCACTGACAGCACTGACATGTGAATAAAATGATGGAAAAAACCATGCAGGATGGTTAAATAGAACCATGTCTGTGCTTCACCATGAGAATGAGCAAAACAAAGCCAAGGTCCCCAGCCCCTGTGGCAGGACAGTGACCTGCTGCCCTGCCTGATCCTTACTCAGGCAGGAGATGCTGTCTGGATGGGGCAGAGCATGGGAGGGGCAAGGGATGGTGGCCAAGGTGCTGGTGAGGCCAGAGGGAGGCCTGAGCCACGGGTGGGGCTCATGGCAGGGCTCCCCCAGCACGGCCATGCTGCACCAATACACTCCATGCACCCCATGCAGGCCCAGAGAGGTCCCATTGGCCACTCCTGAAGGTGGGAATCAGCCAGGATTCACCCCAGCACAATGCTTGGGGTCTCTGCTCAAGGCAGGGTGCTCCCCCACTATCCCCCCTTCCCAAGCCACACTGGTGTGACCTCCTGTCCCCAGGGATAGAGACAGCCACACACTCCCTGCCTGGGCTCAAGGGAAGATGATGATGATGATGTGACCCTCAGTGACATTTATCACCATTTATTCAATTGCCCAGGTCAAGCTGACAATTAACACTGCTCAGACACAGACACCTCTGTGCCAGCCAGCCTCCTCCTGGTGACAAGGGACAGAGGCCACACCACGCTGCTGGCAGTGCCTGGGGGCTGGGGAAGCACAGGAAGGGGGACTCTGGCTGGTGTCTGTCCCTTCCCCAAGCAAGCCCCATGCCCAGACAGCCCTGTCCCCTCTGTGTCACACATGCCCTGGCACTGCCCAACAGGCAGCAGGCTCCAACAGCCGCCAGCACTGGCTGGAGTAAGGCATGTCCCCAGGCATGGTCACACGGTGCAGAGGCACAGAGATCTCTCTCCCCACAGCCATTCCCTGCCAAAAGTTCCAATTTTTACTCTCTCTCTGGAAAGAAAGTGGAAAAAATTGACTAAGAAGAAAATTGAGGTCATGGCCCTCCGTTTCTTTCTCCCTTTGTTTTTCTTGGGTTGTTTGATTTGAGTTAAACATTTGGAGCCCTTTTCTCTCTCATCCCAGCTACCTGAAAAGCTCTTCTGGCTCTTTTCCCACCAAAAGCCATTTCTGCTTGAACCCTGCTCGAGGCTCAGCAGAGAACAAAGGAGAGCTGCTGACTCAGTGCACTGGGTGTGTTGGAGAGACCAAACACCCACCCTGGCCAAGCTGGGAACATTTGGGTGTTTTCCATGTGCCCATTGCCAACTCTGCCTCCAAGGACAGGGTCCCACCAAACAGCAGCACCCAGTGGTCATCCAATGTACCTCACTGAGCCCCAACAGGTTGTGTTGTGTTTTATAATCCAACAACTGTAATTACACTATAATTGTGGTGTTATTATAAAGTGATTTATCAACCCCTGAATTAAAGCCTCAAGTTAGAGGATTTTATGCTTGTCACTTACATGGAGCAGCACTAACTTCAGCAGTGCTACTGTGGCTATGTGAAGCAGGACACTAAAGGAAACAGAAGTCCTTCAGTGATGCTGTTAACCTTCCAGGAAACAGTGGTAATTAGAGGTATCACACAGTAATTACATTACAGGTGTAGAGTAACTGCAGCACAGTACGGTGTTACAGTGGCACAGCCATTTGTTGAGTAATTAATCCGTCCACAAGAAGGCCTGCAAAACCTGATGCTTCCCCAGGAGCTGTAGAAGCAGCTCCACTGTCTCCTCCAGTCACCTCCTGCCCATTCCATAGGACCCAGTGAGAGCTGGGGCTGCCTGAGCCCTGGAGCAGGCAGCTGCTATGGGGAAACTCTCTATGGGGAGACATGGAGGCTTTATCCCAGGGGCACATCTCCCTCTTGGCCTTGCTCATCGTGAGAGCTCCAGAGGCCCCCTCTCCTCCATGGCATCCAGGAGAGAGCCAGGAGCAGCAGGTGAGCAGGCACAGCCAACCCAGCCACTCCTGCTGTGCCCCAGCCCCAGCCCACCCTGCTGGGAGAGGAGCTGGGACAGGCACGGCTGCTCCGGCCACCCGACCTGCAGGAGGTGCAGGACAGGGACGAAGCAGGGCGAAGGAAGGTTTGGGCAGTGGTGCTGGCTGGGATAGCTGCTGTTGGGGTGGGTAAGGGCTGGGATGGGTGCTGTGGGGTGGGAACAGGTTGGGATAGCAGCTGTAAGGGGCAAACGGACTGGGGCAGCTGTCATGGAGTGGGGGTGGGCTGCTGTGAGATAGGGATGGGCTTGGATAGGGGCTGGAATAGTGCCTTAGGCTGGGGATGGGCTGGGATAGCTGTCTTTGGGTGGGGAGGGGCTGGGATAGTGCCTTTGGGTGGGGATGGGCTGGGATAGGGGCTGGGATAGTGCCTTTGGGTGGGGAGGGGCTGGGATAGGGACTGGGATAGGGACTGGGATAGCTGTCTTTGGGTGGGGAGGGGCTGGGAGAGCTGCCTTAGGGTGGGGATGGGCTGGGATAGGGGCTGGGATAGTGCCTTTGGGTGGGGATGGGCTGGGATAGCGCTTTGGGTGGGGATGGGTTGGGAAGGGCTGGATAGCGCCTTGGGTGGGATGGGTTGGGATAGGGGCTGGGATAGCGCTTGGGGGAGGGGCTGGGAGAGCTGCCTTTGGGTGGGGATGGGCTGGGATAGGGGCTGGGATAGCGCCTTTGGGTGGGGATGGGCTGGGAGAGCTGCCTGAGGGTGGGGATGGGCTGGGCAGTCCTGTAGGTCCGTGCAGCCCCGTGCTGGAGGAGATGGCTCAGGCACGGCCACGCTGCTGCTCCAGGGCCGTCTCCAGCGTGCGTGAAGGTCAGGTCAGGGCTGCTGCAAGGTGGAGAGCAGCGAGGAGAGGGTTAAGGCTGGCAGGAGGGCTGGGATGGGGCTGTAGAAGGGGTATCATTGCAGAACCACAGCCGGGCTCTGGAGGTGGTGCAGAGGAACGAGAGATGGAGGGAGATCCATAGAGTGGGGTTCTTCCCGGAATGCCCGAACTTCCCCCCGCGAGTCGGGAGAGCAGCGGGGCTGTCACACCGATCCCCTGCTGCCGGCCAGCGGCCACAGTCGCTCGCTGGAGAAGGCGTTTGCTGGAAAGGAGCGCGGATGGCGATGGCTGGGGCAGGGACAGGCAGGGAGAGGCAGCAGAGCCTCGGCGACGCCAACCAGCCCGAGCAGCCCCGATCCCACCCGTGCCCACGCTTGCCCTCCCTCCCTCCTCGTGCAAATCCCCTCCGCGGCACCAGCGCTCCCATTCCTCCTCGGAGGGGGCACCTCCAGCACCTGGATCGAGTCGTGCCTCTGCCCATCACTCGGGCTATTTATACATCCAAGGCGCAAGGTGAAAAATCCAATAACCCACACACAGTAACGGAGAGCAACAAGCACCGGCACCGCCCGGGAGGGCTCCAGAGCCCTTCAGCCAAGCAGGCTCCTGGGCATCCCCGCAATCCCCACTGCCCTGTGGAGCCCCTTTACCATTAACAGCTTCTTCTTTCTGCCAGACACAAACCGACGGCAGAGCCCGCACCCGCAGCCTGACCCTGGCCCAGCATCTCCAGTTCTCTGGGCTGGCTCCTGGCTCCGGGGTGTGGAGCTGAGCCCAGGCAGGGGGACCCTTCAGAGCCCCCCAAGCCCTCCCGGAGCCTGAGGAATCACCGAATCACCCCCCCCCCCCGCCATGAGCTCCCCACGTCCCGACTCACCTATCTCCAGGCTGGGGGGCTGCTGACAGAGAGGTGAGCCCCTGCCCTGAAAAATACCCCTTCCCCATGACTCCTGCCTCCAATCTCAGGGCTGGAGAGCTCTCCCTGCCCGTCTTTAACCCTTACTGCCTCTGCTTTGGGGATGGGCAGAGGAACAATTCCTCCTCTCGAGTTAACCCTTGCTGGGCAGGAGATGGGCACAGCCAGCTTGAGGCTGATCCCTGCTCCCCCGCCTGCCCCAGAGGGTAGCGCTGTCCAGACAATCCTTTCCCTACCTGAACAAGGCATCTGCTCCAGGCCGGCCAATTCACCCGGGAACTACCGGGACAGGAGGAGGACACTCCCCATCAGGATACAGCCCCAGCCCGCCCGCTGGGACCCCGGCCCCGATCCCCGACCCCGCCTGGTCCGTAGCTCCCGCAGGGGCTGCGCCGAGGCTGCGGGAACGGTGCGGGGAGGGGACGGGCAGAGGGGAGCGCCCGGGCACAGCGGGACGAGGAGGCGGCAGCATCCGCACCGGCGGGGCTGGAGGGCGGCAGCTCCCGGAGCTCCCGGCTCCCCACAGCCCGGGGCAAGCACCAAGTTCCAGCCCCGCGCCCTCCGCACCGGAGCGGCTCCGGCCCCGGGGCAGCGCGGCGGAGCCGTCCCGGGGCCGCGGAGCTCCCACCCCGCCGGTCCCGCCAGCCCCGTGCCCCGCTCCGGTCCCCGCTCCCGCTTACCCGCATCTCATCCTCGCCGGCGATCTCCTTCGGTCAGAAATGGCATCTCCCCCGGCCCCCCCGCCAAACCTCCACCTGCAGTAGCGCAGCTCCCCCTCTCCGCAGCGACAGCACACGGAGCGGCGGCGGCGGCGGCGCTCCCGGGGCCGGGCCGCCCCCCAGTCCCGCGCCCGGGGGAGGGAGGGCCGGGCCGGGCCGGGCTGGGCACGGGGCCCCGCCGGGGCCGCCCTAGGGCCGCGCTGCCGGCGGCTCCCTGCCCTCCGCGCCCGGGCGGCCGGCGGCGCTTCGGGGCGGCGGCATCGCCCCCGCGGGCGGGCGGGCGGCTGGCTCGGCCCGGGCTCCGCACGCCCGCTCCGCCGGCCGGGTCTGCCGCGGCGGGGCCGGGCCGGGTGCCGCCGGCCCCCGCCTCCCCTCCGGGAGGAGCCGCCGGCGGGTGCGGGGCGGTGCGCGGAGCGGCGAGCGCGGCAGCGGCGGCCGCGGCCGGTCCCTCCTCCCGCCGCCGCCCCCGCTCCGCGCGGGGGGTGCGGGTCCCCGGGGCTGCGGGAGGGGGGAGCGGGGATGGCTCCCCCGCCAACCGGGGCCGCTCGATGGATGGGGGCCCTCGCAGCCCCCGCCCCGCCGCCGCCGCAGCCTCGCTGCCCGCAGAGGACGGACGAGCGGAGCTCTGCCCGTCACCGTCGCGTCGGTGCCCAGCCCTCCCCGCGTCCGCCGGGAGACGGAGCCGGGCTACCCTGAGGATTCCGGGGGGTCCGTCCTACAGCAGCTCCCTCAGCACTGCGCTTTGCTCCCTTTACACTGTCCCCCTCCCCGGCACATCAGAGGGACAGGGCTGCGAGAGCTGAGGGGACGCCTCCGAGGACAGGTGTGGGACCTGGCGACCCCAAAGCCCTCTCGGAGGGTCCGGCGCATGCTGAGCCCTTGGCCTTTCATTCAGGACTAATGCACGACTTCCCGAGCACTGCCCACCGCTCCCCCCTTCCATAATGGACACTCTTTATCCAGCAGCGCTGGATTTGCCCAGCGCTGGCTCTCGCAGCCGAGGCTGGTTTCTCCAGCAGTAATGGACACAAACTTTGCCTGTAATGTGCACTTTCCCTTCCTGCTTCCTCTGGGCTGGGCTCTCCTGGGGTGCCTCCTGCCCTGTCCAGCTTCTCCCCAGCTGTCCCCGGCTGCCGGCCAAGGCGGACCCAAGGCAGGGGCACCAGGGCGCTCGGCAGTAGCCCGGGCTGGGGCCACGAGTCTCTAGATTGGGTCCCATGAGCCTTTCCTTGAATGGCTCTTTGAGCAAGTGAGAGCTTCTGAGCTGGCCCCAGGCCTCTCCTGTGCTCCATGGCAGGCTGGGGGAGGCCATCGCACAGGAGAGGCCATCCCAAGCTCATGTCTCTGCAAGCCCCGGGAAACTCGAGCCCCTCCTGGCACTCGGGCAGAGGCTGCTGCCTCCGCGGAGCCCCGTTCTGGGTAACGCTATCCCCGTTATCCTCCCGCCTGGCACAGAGGAGGAACAAACAAAGGGTGGGCACGGTGAACTCGCCGGCTGAATCACTGCAGCTCCCGCTCCCGCTCCCGCTCGGCTCCCACGGGCACAGCCCCCGGCTCGGCTGGCACGGTGGGCACCGTCAGGTGTGTCCCTGCGGGGGCCCGGGCACAGCATCCCCGTGGCACGGAACACCGTGGGGGACAAGGCGTGTGTTGGTGCACGAGCTCTCCTCCTGCCACCAGGGAAACTCAGCCTGGCCGCTCTCGGCGCTCCTCAGACCTTTACTCGGCGCGGATCGATTCCTCTTATTGTTACAGCTATGGCAGCAATGCCATCGATGTTAATAGCACTTCACAAACACAGACAAAGCCGGCAATCTGAATGCGGCCAGAAAAAAAAACAAACAGAGGACAAAAGACAGGCTAAGAGCTCTGAATGCCGTTTCTAATGCTTCCGTTCCCCCCGCCCCGTTAAAGCCCCGCTAAAGTGCAGGGCACGGCGTATTCAGAAGTAACACTCGGGAATAATTCCTGGAATTGTTGGTGTGTGAGGGGGGAAATTTCACCTCAGCCCTTGCACAAAGACACGGCAAGTACGCCATGCACGCAGCGCTGGTGGCGTGTGAGAGTGATGCTATGCGCTGCCTGGAAGCAGGGGGCCTTCCAAGACCGTCTTTCCCACCTCGGCTCCGCGGCCATCCCCGCCCTGGGAGCGAGCCGAGCGGCACAGGACGGGCACTGCGTGTGCAGGAGCAGGGATGAGCTTTTGGGCTGAGAGGGCATCCGTGCACACCTCTGCTACAGAGCAGTCCCGTGCAAACCCTGCCTTTTGTGTGCCCTCAGCGTGATTCCCTTCCCTGCAAGTGTCCAAAGCCAGCTTGGATGGGCCCTGAGCAACCTGGGAAGCTGAGGTGTTCCTGCTCATGACAGGAGTTTGAAACGAGAGGATCTTTGAGACCTCTTCCAATGCAAACCATTCTATGGCTCTGTGATTTTGGGCCTGGGTGCAGGGACCAGGGGCAGCAGGAGAGGTGAGGGCAGCACAGGTGGCCCAGGAATGGCAGCAGGGCACAGCCCTGTTTGCTTTGACAGCTACACTGTGCATTTTGGCCAGCAGTGGGGAGACATGAGGGGAAGGATGGAGAGTGAAGGGAGAAAAAAGCATCACCTAAGAGCTGCTCTCTCAGCTGCAGCCCCAATGCCCCTGCCCACAGTGCCAGAGTGTAAGAGCAGCCAGTGCAACCAATCTGCCCAAGGAGCAGCACTGCCAATTGGGTTTTTCTCTCTTTAATCCTCAGCCCACCTCATGGGCAACACTTCCTCACCCCAGCAGCCTCAAGGACACTTTGGGCAAAGGCAGATCCTGGCAGCAGTGAACGCTGCTGGCCTCTGCTGGAGGAACTGCATGGGCCCCTGCTCAGAAGCCTCAAAGGCTCCAATGTTCTGCATTTATTGACCCGTCATGACTGCTGAGCTTACTGTTAATGTCCCTGAGGTGTTGTAGCACGGGTGACACTGTGCTGGGGACAGCCACAAGCCCACAACCAAGCCTCACTGGAAGTACCACCCCTTCCTGTCCCCACTAACAGCCCGTAGCTATGTGCAGCTGACAGCCTTGCAGCTAACACACCTTTCTTCCCTCTCCCATCACCTTTACCGGCCTCCCCCAGGTTGTAGAGACCAACTCCAGCTGTTTTGGGTCAGCCCCTCAGCTGGGGAGTGACCCCCCAGTGCCCCAGCCCTGGAGGTGCCAGCACCCTGTGCTGCCCTGTGTGCAGCCCCTGGATGCTGCAGAGCAGCTCGGCTCACACGCCCTCGTTGAACATGTTCTTCTGTAAAACCTGCAGGGAATGGCAGGAACATTTGGGTGTCCATCTGCAGGGGCTTGTCCCTCAGACAGATGCTCCAGCTCTTTGCCACTGCCATCCTGGGATGATAACGGGCTGTGGCAGATGGTTCCCTTCTGCTGGCACGAGGCAGGAGTTTATCCCTGCTCTCAGCTCCCTCCTGGAGAGGCAGCACCTGCACACTGCTGAGGGACCTGGGCAGTGGGAATAGAGCTGCCCCTCGGCGGAGACACCCAGGACCTGCTCCCTCCTTTGGATTCAGCGCATGTGTCCAGGAATGCCGCAAAAGGTCTAGAAAGGGCCGAGCTGGCAGGAGGGAGGTGGATTTTAATTACTCCCATTATTATTATCATTCCTTTTTTTCAGATTTTCACACTTTTGTCGTAACAAGCTGAGCTGAGAAAATACATGCAAATGCCAGGCAGAGATAAGATGTACCACACCTTGAAGTACTGCCAGCGCTGGCTCTGGGAGCGCCAGATCGGCTGTCGGCCCCTCCTGCTCCTCCCTCGGCAGCACGCACGGGGGAGGCAGGCCCTGCTCTGCCCCGGCACATCCGGACAGGAGAGCAGAGCAGAGGAGGGTCCTCACACGGCCCTGGGCTCCACCTGCAACCAGCTCCTTCCTCCTGCCAGTCCTGACCACTCCCTGGAGAAGGCACCATCATCTCCTGGCTGCTCGGGACAGGGAGGAAAGGTCACCCTGATTCTTGTGCGTGCCTTGCACATCGCATGGACACAGAGCTCCCCTGCCCTGCTCAGCTCTGCGGGCAGCAGGACCTGCTCCTGAGGAACCCCTGTTCCTGAGGAACCCCTGTTACTGAGGAACCCCCGTTCCTGAAGAACTCTCATTACTGAGGAATCCCTGTTCCCGAAGAACCCCTTCTTCCTGAGGAACCTCTGTTCCTGAGGAGCCCCTGTTCCTAAGGAACTCCCTGTTCCTGAAGAACCCATGTTCCTAAGGAACCCTCATTCCCAAGGAACCCTCATTCCTGAAGAACCCCCTGTTCCTGAGGAACCCCCGTTCCTGAGGAACCCTCATTCCTGAGGAACCCCTCTTCCTGAAGAACCCCCGTTCCAGAGGAACCCTCATTCCTGAGGAGCCCTGTTCCTGAGCATGGCTGTTCCACCGGGCCCCTGCGGATGCAGTCAGGGAGAAACGTGCTCCCAGATCACGTTCTCCCTTGGAGGTGGTGACATTTCAGGGTGTGTGGGGGGAGTGGGATGAAGAGGCAAGGCAGGATATTCCTGCTCCCCCGTCCCCACGGCCATCTGGATGTGTGCTGGTGCCTCCTCACAGCAGGCTGAGTCAGTCCAGTGGCTTCTCATTATCAGCTGGAGGGAATCCAAATTCCACATTGTATGGCTGCTCCTCAGTGAAACTGAGGATCCTTATCAAGCATTATCATAATGTTTCTCTCTGTACTGCCTTGTACTGCTCCCTGCTCTGGTCAGCTTATTGATATGGAGCAGGATCACCCCAAAATTCTTTGACCACCAGCCATTCACTTGGGACAGCAGTGGCAGGAGCCACAGAATGTCCCCCTGGACATGGGCTGGGGCTGTGGAGGTGATCCCTCCACTGTCCCCACCACGCCCTCACTTGCTGGAGGCTGCAGGTGCGTGGCTGGACCCATCTCCAGCTCTGTGTCCAACTGAAAGCGAGGTGAGAGGTAGGAGATGCTGTGCTCATGCCTTGGACATCTCAAAGCATGACATGACCTCCATGAAGCTCTGGAGAACAGGGATAAAGAGGAGAAAAAAGCCTTTCTGTAGCCCCCCTCAGCTAGTGCTACTGAACATTGGGTAAGCTGCTGACCCACAGGGTCTGCCCCAGCTCAGCTCATCCACGTCTCTGCCAGGGCACTGTCCCACCCTGACCCACTGGAATGCTGGGTGTGGAAATTAGGCCTTTCCATGCAATGTTCTGGAATGCAGAGAGGCCACATGTCCTCATGTCAGCCTGAGTCAAGCACTGATAACTTGACTGCTCTGTCAAGCAGCCCAAACACGTGGCATGAAGGGCTGAGGGAAAAGGCTCCATTAAGTTCTTAAGCCCATTGACACATATATAGAAGGTATTAATAATATCAAGCACCTCAGTGCCTATTGTTGCCCACGTTCGGGAGATGAAAGATAATTTCTGGGACAAGGAATTTATGACAGTGACAGCTTTTTAACAGCTTGGTGTAAGAATAGGAGCTGCACAACAGGACAAAGAGCAATGATTAAAGAATTTGGCACAAAGGAGAGAGGGCTTGGAGAGAGCTGTGAGTATGGAGGACAGGAGTCCTGTCAATTGCCCACACTGAAAAAGCAAAGGCTGTGCTGGGCATGGAGGACGGGGAGGTGATGTGGGCACCATTCTGCTGGGGCTGACTCACAAATGCTTGGCAACTAGGAGAAGGGGATCAGGGTGCTTGAAGGGGATGAAATGTTCATCTTAATGTTCAAAAGAAGCTTGGCCCCTGCCTGGTGTGGCAGGCTGAGACGGGCAGGGCTCAGCTGGGGCTGCATGGGGAGCAGCTCCCTGGGGAGCAAAGGGGAGCTGGGCTGCCCTGCTGGGCACAGGCCTGGGAGCAAACACATCAGCCAGGGAAGGGGGGTCTGGCAAGGGCAGGGTAAGGAAGCCAAGCTGGAGAAGGAGCAGTAGCAGACCCAGCACCAGGACACTCTCAGGGTGTCTCAGGATATTATTACTAATATCCTCAGTGTTCCTTTGCACACATACGTGCTCCTCTAATGTACACTGCACATGTAAACAGCCTCCCAGTGACATTTGCATGCCCAATTACATCTGCATGTAATTGATTTGCACGCACAGTTGGAGGGTGTTTAAAACACTGGAGCCTGTCTGCACTTTTCCACAGGCACCTCCCCGAAGCCACACGGAGGAAAAGCACCTCATGCTGGGGCCAAACCCATCCCAGCCCCACTGTTTGTGTCCCTCCCTGCGGGGTGTGCCCCGTGCCCAGCGGGATGGGCTCACAGCCATGCCCCTTCCTGCATCTCCATCATCTACAGCGACCCCAAACCCAGCCCCAAACACAGCCACAGCACTTGCTGTTTGCTCAGCTCCTCTTATAAGTGACTGGCACCATTCCAAAAAGGATTAAAAGCAGGGAGTGAGAAACATAAAAGCTCATGTAATTACGTGCAAAAAAGCCCGTTAATAATTTATAGAGGGAGAGGGTAAATATCTTCGTGTGTTATTCAAGTGTAGCTCATTGTCCCGTCTGGCTAATACCCAGCGTACACGCATCACAGCCTTTATCCGGGAGGCTGTTTTGCCTTTAATACCTTTCATAAATTATTGAATTTATAAAGAGGAAAGCAGGTGTCATGTCACTCCTATAAACAGCTCGTTAGTTAAAGCTAACGAAGTTGGGGAGCAACGGTTTCCTCCTGGGTTGTCTACCTCCCACCTCGCTGTCTGTGCTGTCACCTGTGATGCCGCACAGACCCTGAGCTGGGGCAGGCCTAAATTTGGCTCAAAAAAAAAAATCTGACAGCAGATAGATGGCCTGTGGCAGCTTTATCCTCTGGCTTTCTGAGCCCTGCTCGTGCCCCCGTGGAGGTGTGAGGATGCAGCTATGGAGAGGATCCTTTTTTCCATTCCCAGCTTGCCTGCTGCAGCATCACCACTTCCATGTCACTCATGGTCCTTCCGGGTGTAGCAATGGACCTTCAGCTCCTGGGGGTACCTGAGGATGCTCCGGGCACTGCTCCCGGCAGGAGGGCTACGCAAGGGTGAACTCTGAGGGCAGGATAGGGCAGGAGGCAGAGATGTCTATGGCAGGAGGGCTGAGCACAGACCTTTCTCACTCCAAAACCCACGCCTGTCCCATTTCCAGCAGCCGAGGGCCAGGACAAGCAGCCCAAGAGTTGCTCCTGAGCGCAGGGGATGTGTTTTCAGGCTGGCTGGGGGAAGCACAGCATCTCCCTGCTTTCTGCTGAACGAGGCAGGGCGTTAGAAGGCCGCCTCTAAAAACAGCAGAGGTGTGACTGAGTCAGCAGCACGTGTCTGTGCGAGGGAGTCGGTCCAGGCTCGGGAGAAGCAGCGTGCGAGCGTGGCCACGCAGCCCCCGCCGGGCAGCCGGGCCCCCCGGGCTGTGCCCCCATCCCTGCGCTGCGGGACGGAGCCGCTCGGGGAGCAGCTGCTTCGGAGGCTCTGCTTTTGCTTTCACACCCAGCAGAGAGTCACCAAACCCCCACACGCAGCCTCTCCAAATAGAATACATATGCATTAAAGAACAGCCACGGAAAGGGGAGCCATCAGAAGTATTTTAGACAGTTTGGAGCGAGTGCCAAATGGGGATGAATAAGCTGAACGCAAAAGGACCCACGCGGAAAACGCTGTCGGCATCACGACGGGCACAGCACGGGGACGGGGACACACGGAGCAGCCCAAGCTGTGAGTGCCAGCACTGAGGCACGTCCCAGCCTCATGATGAATGCTGGCCCCCGAAGAACACCCAGTAGGGCCTTGTGGGCATGAGGAGAGGGAACTCAAACTATTGATAATCAATTAACTCCTTCAATTACAGCAGCCTAATGAGGTAGCACCAAGTCAACTC
Organism: Zonotrichia leucophrys gambelii; assembly: GCF_028769735.1. Lineage (NCBI taxonomy): Eukaryota > Metazoa > Chordata > Aves > Passeriformes > Passerellidae > Zonotrichia > Zonotrichia leucophrys. The sequence goes on along the minus strand of NC_088180.1, from coordinate 3,968,805 downwards.
TAATGAACATCAGTTTAATAGAGGCAGTTCCTCAGGCGCTGGTTTTTGACTCAATCTCTACAAGGTAGGGAACACTGCAAAAGTATCGAGCAATAATGTCACCAAATGAACACACTGCTCTCCACAGAGCCCACAGCTCCTGGGGGGCTGTGGTAGCACGGGGCGTCTGTGACCCCTGGGGAGGTCCTGGCTGTGCCCAGCTGGAGCCCAGCAGGGGGACACTGCAGGCAGTACGGAGCTCGTTTGTCCCGGCACAGAGCACACGGTTCCTGGGGATGCTGCCGGCCGCGTTAGCTGCTGTGAGATGAAGCGAATGTCACCAGGCCCAGCTCTCCCCTCCAGGCAGTGATTTTTTAGGGTTTTTTGGTGACGACAGCATAAGTGACAAAACAAATGTCACTGCCCGCTGGCCCCAGTGGCTCCCTGGAAACCTGCCGGGTCCCATGCAGGAGAAGGGGGAGTGGAGGAGGGTACAAAGCACCATCCCTAACACGTGCCTGTCACGGGGGCTGTGCCAGCACCCCACTGCACCACGGTCTGCAAGCAGGGCCTGGGGAAGCCCTGCCCAGCGGGACACTGGGGTGGGGATGTCCAGGAACGCCGGGATCCCGGAGGTGCCATCCCACCGTGCTGCACCGACCGTGCTGGGGAGGGATTTACATACTAAGGAGCCTTCAGCGCAGTAAAGACAGCCTGACATCTATTTTGGGTCTCAAAGCCAAAGGCTGTATTTCAAATCCACTAATCAGGTGAGAATACAGCAAACCCATGCAGAGCAGAGCAGGGAAGGAGGGGGAGCCTCTGGCTCCTGGCAGCATTCCCCATTCCACAGCAAGGGCCCCATGGTGATGGTCCCCAGCACCCCATCAGCACCCACCCAACTGGGCTTCCAGGGGAAGGGACCCCTTGTTCTCGTGGGGGCTGAACCCCAAACTGCACTGGGTCTGCACAGAGGGGCCCTTTCAGCACCTAAACCTCCATGGGCAGGGACTGCCAGGACCCTCCTTCACCCAAGGCTGTCCAGAGCTGAACTGAGCTGCTGGAGGGGCACTGGTGGGGCAGCCCCACTCCCCACAGACGGAGCAGATGGAGGCCACAGGCTGGCTCCCCGAGCCCAGGTGTGTGGTGCAGGATGCTGTGGCAGATGGAGGTGGATGTGGGCTGCCTGTGCTGCCTCCTGGGACCACACAGGGGCTTGGTCACAGCCTCCCTTCCCTGCTGACAGGCTTGGGAGCAGGCTGGGGGGCACTGTGGATGGCTGGAAAGGCTCAAATGACAGCAGAGGCACAGGTCAGGCAATTCACCCACATGGATGTGTTTGTGAAAGCTTTGGGGTCTGAGCACCCTTCCCAGGGCTTCAATGTATGGGTAGACAACCTTTGTCCAGCTTGGGGAGGGTAAAGGGAGAAGAAGACATTCCTGCTCTCTCTGCCGTTCCTGGGCAGAGCTGGGCCACACTCGCATGGGAAGAAGGACCCAGGAGACCCAGGATCACTGGAGCTGGCCAGGATGAGCCAGAAGGGAAGTGCAAGGCAGAGGACTGGAGGGAGAGAGACATTAATAGATACACAGGGAAGGTAACAGCCCTGCATGCCTGGTGGATCCACACAAAAAACTGAATCGGGGCATCTCCAGTTCCCATGAGCAATTTATCTGACACCAGTGTAACCAGCAACAGCCCCCAGCTCTTCCCAGTGTGACAGCACTGACTGCAGATGCCAACCTTGCTGTGCCCACCAGGATCTGCACAGATCCCCCTGGCCCTGTCAGCCTCTGGATGAGCAGGGGGTGCTCGTCCCTTCCAGTCCTCCCAGTGCCCATTCCCCCTGCAGTGTGGAGGGGACACAGGGTGCTGGCTGTGCCTGGTCTGCCCCAGAGCACTTTGTCACCATTCCTAAGGGCCAGAAAAGCTGCTGAGAGTGTCCTGGGAGTGTGAAACACCGGGGGAGATGGGTGCAGCTGCTGCACTGAGGATGCTCACAGAGCTGCTTTAGTGAAACAGCCACGCAGCTCCAGGCACCAGAGATTATTCTCGGCTCTTTTCTTGTTTGGTCGACTTATTCAAAGACTATTAGTGGATTAACTAAAATTCTTATGATGCTGGAGCAGCATCTTAGCAGGGGTTTAGGGAGCTGGAAGGGGCAGTTTTCACGGGCAGCTCTCATGTTACCCTGGAGCAAGTCTGCAGCTGGGAGGGCTTGCCAGAGGAGGCTCAGAGTCCTGGCAGCCGCCACTCTCTTCTCCAAGCTGGCAGTGCTGCGGAGGAATTGTCTGGAGGGCAGCAGTGGCTGGCAAGCCCTGTGGTCCCTCCTGCTCTCTCATGTTTGTCTTGCAGCTTCTGGGCTCCATTTCACAGGGAGGGCTCAGTGACACAGGGGACTGAACCCAAGGATTTGGGGAGAAGTCTCTCCCCACCTTCTGTTGCTCCATCCGCCTTCCCACAGGTAACTCCCCCACTGGGGCTGCTGCTCTTACAAGCTCTGCTCCTCATCCAGAAGGTCCCAGGGCTGTGCCCTGGTATCCCACAGACAAAGGACCTCACAGCATCCCTTGTTTTCCCAGGCTGCCTCAGCGTGTGGCAGAGTCTTCCCCCTTCCCACCCCCTCCTCATCAACTGGCAAAGCCCCAGCGGTTTCCCCCAGAGAGCGCGCGGTGAGACACAGCATGAAACAACTGCACATAATTAGAGGATTGAATGGGGTATGGGAGCAGAGCAGGGAGCTTGCAACATCCATAAATAGCTCGTCTTGCCGAGCTGCTTAACTCCTTGCTTGTTCTTGCCAAAGTGCAGACCCCAAAGGGATGGTGTCTGTGTGTGAATAGGGGTGGAAAGTTCAGAAGCGTATTTTTAAACCATTCAAGCTGTACTCGAGCTGAGTGATACGTTATTGTCTCTGTGTGTCACTTGAAATGTCTTATGAATGCAAGAAATAAGAAAAAAAAAGCCACCATTTTGCCTCTCTACACTCCCACCCCTCTGTTTCTACCCAAATAATGTCAGGCTAGAGCTGACAGGCAAAAGGAAAGCACCACAGGCTAAGACTGCTTCAAAGCAGCCTGAAAAGCTCTTCTCTAGCAGGAGGAGCCCTGGTTGGTGGGGCCAGTGGGCAGAGGAACCAGTGCCAGGCACAGGCACCCACAGGCAGCACTGTGCCAGAGCCTGCCAGGACAATGCTGGGGTCCCCAAAGAGTGTCCAGCAAGGACAGCAGGGCTGTGTGCCCAGCAGCAGGGGGTCAGGCTGGACATCAGGGAAATGTTCTTCAGCCAGAGGGTGGCTGGTGGTTGGTACCAGCTCCCCAGGGAAGTGGTCACAGCTCCAAGCCTGACAGAGCTCAGGAAGTGTTTGGACAATGCCCTTGGGCATCAGGTGTGGCTCTTGGGGATGCTCCTGTGCAGGGCCAGGAGCTGGACTCAATGATCCTTGTGGGTCCCTCTCAACTCAGCATGTTTTGTGATTCTGTCTTGACTATTGTCCCATAAGAACATGGGATTTATCCCTGCTACCCCACCCAGGGTCAGTGTAGGATGGCATCACCTCAGTTCTGCCCATCCTGAGCTCTCAGGCCCCTCTGGGTGGCTGGCACTTGGTGACAGTGACAATCCTCAGTTCCTGGGGCTGGCAGCCAGCCCCAAGCTGTGGTTGGAGACAGAGATCCCAAAGAGCCTGACAAACAGCTGGAGCCATGGTGAGAGCCATGGTGAGAGGGAAAACAAACCAAGAACTCACTGGGAAATCATTTTTCTCCTAAATGGGGCAGATATAATTAAGCAGCACGGGCTTTATGAATGATACCAGCTCTGCCTTGAAACACATCATTACCCCTCTCTGTTAGAGCAGTGTTTTTAAATACATATTTCCTCTTCCAGTGCTAGAGGAGAAGGCTCTGGGGCTGGGATGCTGGAAGCTTTTGCTAATCACCTCTCATTTTCACCTAGTGGCAGGGAAGTGCTGAGCTCTGCCTTTCCTGGGCACACACCTCTGCTCCAAATCACTGCTGGCCACTGTCCCTTCCTCTCCTCTGCCACTGTGGATACCAGAGGGGGGGACAGTGCTGAACCTGCATCCTCCAGCCCCAGAGGGTTTGAGCCTCCCTGTGCCAAACCTGCCTGGGATCCCAGTGCCAGAGGTCCACCCAAGCTATGTGAGCCCCTCACCATATTGTTTTCCTTGTTTTACAGAACCTGGGGCTCCAGAGGATGAGGTATTTCACTGACTGTTGACCCAAGCTGGTTTCCCCCATCTGGCACCCCCTGCACCCAGCAGGGGCTGGGTGTTCTCCTCAGCTTGGTGCAATTTGGGCCTCTCTGCTCCCAGATGAGTCCCCCAGCCCATGCCATGTCTGCCATGAGTGCTCACTGCAATGGATTAGAGAGACCCAAGCAAGAACGAAGGGCTTTTGTACTAGAAATTGAAAGTTGATGGAGTGTGTCATAGGAAAATGACAACAACCTACTGTACCTCGAAAGACAATTATTTTTCCCTCATTGGAAGTGATTGAATTTTTCCATCAGTGACACCACCAACATCAGTGACACCAATGGCTCTCTTATGGATAGGCTCTTTCCCAGCTGCACACCTGAATTTTCTTCCACCTGCCCACTCCTCCCATACCTGCTCTGCTTCCTGTGCTTTGGCAGGACATGCTCAGGTCACAGCCACTACAGAGACCACCCTCAGCTGGGTGTGCTCTCCCTCTCCATCCCTGCACTCCTGCAGACCCTTTTTCTCTCAGCTCTGCTCCTCTGGACTAATTCTGAATATTCTGAGATTCTGTGAATATGCCAGGGCTGGAAATCACACAATTAAATCATGTTGTTTCACTGTGACCAGCCACGGTAGCAGGACCTGCACCAAAGTACCAGGGCTGTGTTTGATGTCTGATGTAGGTACTGGCAAAAATGAAGAGCTGGGAGACCTGGTGACCTCTCTGGAGATGGGGAAAGGGTCAGGCAGCACCTTGATCTGCTGTGGGGCTGGAGGGTTGGACAGCACCCTGGAGAGCCTGCTCTCCCTGCAGAGCACTGTGTCCTGCTGGCCTGGGGACACCCTGCAGCCACATCTACCTCAGGGTGAAAGGTACAGCCAAAAGCCCCTGCTCTGAGTGATTTTGGCCCAGAACCTGGAGTAGCAGAAGCCCCAAGGGCTTTGGGATAGGTTCCTGTGTGTGCACAGCTGTACTTTCCACAGGCTCCTTCCCATTCCCAAGGTGCTTCCCCCACAAGCCAGCCTGGGTTACTCCCTGCTGGCAGAGGGCCAAGCAGGTTGATTAAGACACATGAAGTAACGAAGGAGCCACAGTGCAGCACTGGGAGCCTGCTACATGCCACTGCACAGGGCTCCTCCCAGCACAGACCAAACCCCGAAAGCCTGGGAGCACAGGAGGGTGCCAGCACCCCACACAGCGTTGGGGGGACAGCAGTGACACATCCAGGCTGTGCAGGGTGCCAGTCCAGCAGGGAGGATCGGGGGGCAGGGGCAGGTCGGGATGGGTGGCGAGGGTGGCACTGGCCCTGGCCCTGGCACAGGCAGGATGTCCCCCTGCCCGCTCCGTGGGTGCCACAGGGATGAGGAAGGCGCAGCTCCAGCGGCGCTCAGAGCCCCATCTGCTGTGTGGGCTGGGAGCACATATGTTAGAGACACACACATCTACGTGTGCCTGATATATATACACACACATACATGGGAGAGACTTTTATAGATACACATTTACATAGACAGTCAACACCAGCAATCACTGCGGGATTTTGGAGGCAGCAGAATCAGCCCCAGATATCAGAACATGCCCATCTTTGTCCTGTGCCTTTGGTCAGGCTGGTGAATGCCGCGTGCCAGGGCCCCAGCTGGGCAGGCTGCTGGGAGAAAGCAGGGCTGCCCACCTCCCACACCTGCACTCTGCCCCAGGAAGGAGCAAAGATCTTCCCTGGCCATGCACAAATCCTACAGCCCAGCAGGGATGCGGGGGGATACATCTGCCCATACACAGCCTGCATCCATGGACAAGCTGGATGAACTGCTGTATGGCTAATGGAGAGAAAAGGCCTCTCAGGGGCAGGATTAATCTCCTTCTAAGGTGGCTGCCTCAGAAAGGTCAGATGAATTTTGCCTGGACGTGCCTTTTTTCTCCCTGCTGACTATAAATGTCATCCAGCCAGTGGGCTCCAAGGCAGGTACCTACAGAGAGGCCACATGCAGACAAGTAACAGGGATTCAAGTCCATAGCTGCTGCCCTGGACCAACCCTAGTGCTGCCAGATCCACAGGCAGGACAGGGAGACAAACCCAGCTCGGGATTTGAGACCCTGAGATTTCTCCCAGACACACAGCTCAGCTGGTACAAAGTTCATCTTGGTAAGCGAAACTTTTCCATTCATCGTCTGCCGTAGCCCCAAGCAGCATCACCCAGCTGTAAAGTACCTCAGAGTTGACTCAATGTCACATTTAAGTGCTGGAGGCATCAGAATTCAGGATGCTTCAGAAAGGTTATGTAAACCATTACATCAAATCCTGGGAGAGTTATTAAGGTGAGCGGCAGAGCATAGGAGAATGGGTGATTATCTCCCAGCAGTGCTGTGGAACCACACCAGCCACAGCCAACAGAAGGATCTAACTCATTCTCCTTACAAGCCCACTTTTGTTTCCCCCTAATGTGTCTTTAAAAAAAAAAAAAAAAAAAAATCTGTCCACCAAAGAATTCTCTGCTCTGGAATATAATTATTTGAGAGAGTCTCCAATGAAGCAGTTAAGGCACTGGGGAGATAAGCTATGAAAAAGGGAAAGTTTCTAACTATTGGACAAGTCTTCTGTTCCCCCTCCCCATTTTAGAAATGTCGTATTTTAAATTCAGTGTGGTCTATTAACTCCAAATTTATTTTATTCATCCCAACTTGTGCCTTTGAGGGCCTGGGGGAGGCCTGCATGGTTAATTTTGGAGTTATTTGCTACAGACTTTTGAACCTCTCAGAAATGTGTGGACTCCCCAGGGAGATTCTCCAGTGGGCAGAACTTGTCCTTAAGGACATGAATGCATCTGCAGGGGTCTGCAATTTTTCAGAGTTTGGAATAGACCCAGCCAGATTGAAAGACATTTAGAAATCTTCAGGATCAGCAAATGTATTTTGTAAAGCACAGAGCTGACCTGTTTGGGTTAAATAATGGTAAGAATTTTATGGGGGCAACACAACTGGGAATTGCAGGCCCAAAGCAGCCAGTGAAGGACTAACATTAAGTCAGGAGTCATCACCCTGAAAACCTGTGGTGCTGGTGGCTCAGAGCAGCCAAGAAATGCTAATTATAACAATATCCCTGATGGACATCCTGCAGCATCCTGCCCAGAGTGCTCTCACATGGCAGTGCTGCCTCCCCCTCTGAAAAGCCACAGAAACCACAGGGAGACAGCCAGAACTGTCTTGTAGAGCTCCTAATCCCACAGGATTTATCCCACAGGATTAACACAGCCCATCTCCATGCCAGCAGCCTGCATCCTCCAGTGAGCCACTGGGATGTTGCTGAGTGACACCAGGAGCAGATCCTGCGGCAGCCTGATCCATCCTGAGCACACAGCCCCAAAAGCTTTCACACTGGAGGCTGGGAATGCAGGGAAGTCCATACTGGACTCTGCACACAGGAATGGGGATGGGGTGTGCTGGCAGGCACAGCAGTCCTGGCAGCATCTCCTGCACAGGACACAGGGGCTCTGCCTTGCCAGCCCCCCAGGCACAGGAAAATGAGGCATTGCTGAGTAACTGGGTGAAGTCCTGGGCCAAGCAGGCAGCAGGAGGTTGCCACACTAAGGTTCAGCCCCAGGGCTGTGCTGCTGTCACCCCCTCTGGTGGGTTACAGCTGCAGCACTGCCACTGGCTTCCCTCCTCAGTGTGCCCAGCCGTGCGTGGCCGTGTCAAACACGGGGGCAGTGACTCACAGTGGCTCTGGCAGCACATGGGCAGTGTCTGGGCTGAGCTGTGTGACAGTCCTGGAGAGCTGTGCCTCTCAATGCCCCCGTAGTGCTCCTCAAATCCCAAAAATGCTGCTACTGAATAACCCCTGGAGGAGAGCTTGGGCCAGCCATGCCCAGGGTGAGCTCTCTGCAGGGTGCTGGGTCCCAGCCACACCTGTGAGAAGGTGCTGTTGTAAGCAGCTCACCCAAACCCCTAAAGAGGGACATTTGTCCCCAGAGGTGGCAGGGGACCTGTGCCCCTGGGACACATGAAGGAGCATCTAGGCTGGCATCACCCTTAACCTGCTCTATGCACAAAAGGAGCCCTGACTCTTGGGCTATCAGCTGGCACCTTTCACTGTGCTATGATGCTAACATTCATTTAAGAAAAATTACAGATACCCCCAACATGGGCTAATTAGCTAATGACATTATTTTGGCCTGATGTGCCATATAATTAAACAACTAATAAACGGCAAGAGCCCTGTGTTGCTGAGGCTCCTGAGTCAATACCATGCTATTACCACGGTGTAATTGAGTTTACTGAGAACCTCAGCACAGACATCCCAGAGCCCATGCAGGAATGGTATTGAAACAGCCACCAGAGACCCACCTGCTGGATAAAGGAGAAAGACAAATCTTTTAATCTACAATACAGCCTGGAGTCACACACAGAGAAGACAAGTTTGTGCTTCACACTGTGGTAAATGCATTTGCTAGAGGAGGGTACATGCCTCCCAAGAGGGGCTACCTGTACAAGAGCAGCTCTGGCAGCACAAGAGGCTTCCAGAGCTCCAGGGAGGGTGGGATGAAATGTAGCTTGTCCTCACTTGCAGACTTCTAAAAACCTATTTCTATTTCATTTTCTCCATCAAAAAGGTGCCTTTTTGGATGGACTTCTGATGACAGAACCAAAGGGTGCTCTGGGGCCACTGAAAGGTCTCAGAGGTGGCTCAAGGCTTCCTCCTGCAGCCCTGACCTTTGTAGACCAAGTGCCCCAACCTAATACTCTGCTGGCAGGCTGCAAATGGGCCAGGAGTTGGATTTAGGGATCTTTGGGTTATTTTAGCACTAGCAGGGAAGAAGGAGAGGAGTAGGTTGGCAACCAAGCTCTCTTTTGAGTCATGAAGCATCTACAGATGTCTCAGTATAATTTGCTGTCCCTGGGATGGGGAGGGTGATTTTGAGGTGCTCAGAGGTGATTTTGCTATATGGACACGTTGTCAGGCAATGACCTTTGTGTGCATACACAGCCCCTGAGTCCAAGCTCGTCTCCCACACGCTGCCCTCCCTGCAGCCCTGCTGTCGTGTCCCCAGATGCACTCAGGCTCCAGCTCACCCTCCTCTCTCCTCACCTCCCTTCCCTGGCAGTCCCAGGCAAGAGCTCCTTCCACTCCAGGCAGGGCCTGGAAGCTCTGCTGGGGCACGGCAGCATCTGTCATCCGAAGGCAGAGGCACGGGGCTCTCGGGCCGTGCTGCTGTCAGCTCCCTGCATGGCAGCACTGGGCAGAGCCGAGTCCTCCTGGCAGGCTGAGGCTCCCTGGCCCTGCAGTGGCATCTCCTGGTGACAGTGCAACAGGAGGACAGGCTGTACAAGGGATGGATGCGGGGCTGCATAGCCAGGAGCCACGGCAGGGCTGGGGACCTGCGCTCTTCACACAGGGTGAGACAATGGCTGCAGCTTGGAAAGTGCAGCTCACATCCAGCACCTGCATCCCACACTGGATGAACTAAACGCAGCCCAGAGGAGCAGGAGCCTGGGCAGGCAGCCCATCCCAGGGTACAGCCTCAGCACTCCTGGAGAGTTTCTGGGAGTGTGAGCAGGGCTGACAATGGCTGCAGGTGATGGGCTGGGTGGGCAGCACTGCTCTGAGCAGGGCCCTGGCTCTGCTGCCACCTGCATCCCACCATGGACCTCCTCCAGTAGCTCCTCCTCATCCCACAGAGTTCCTCAAGAAAAGAGGGCTAGAGACAGAGAGATGAGAGCCCAGAGGGACCACTCTCAGCCTATATACTCCCAGCTCTTGCTTAGCACAAACTACAGCATCCCCAAAGAGCTCCACAGCAAATCCATAAGGGTTCCTCACTTCACCCGCTGCCGGTATTTAAAGCAGATGTGTCACAGATATCTTTTATGAAAAATCCTTTCCTTAGGATTGTTTCTCCTGAGAAGCTGAGAGGCCTCAGGAACAAAATGTAAACAATGATTATCTGCTGCTGTGGAATGCAACAGGTGCATCTGTGATTGGTCTCATGGAGTTGTTTCTAATTAATGGCCAATCACAGACAGCTGGCTTGGACTCTCTGTCTGAGAGAGTCTTTGTTATTGATTCTTTCTTTTTCTATTCTTAGCTAGCCTTCTGATGAAATCCTTTCTTCTATTCTTTTAGTATAGTTTTAATATAATAAATATCATAAAATAACAAATCAAGCCTTCTGAAATATGGAGTCAGATCCTCATCTCTTCCTCAGTCCTTGGACCCCTGTGAACACCGTCACACAGACAACCTCAGGAGTGAGGCTGGAGGCAGACTAAGCCTTGATCCTGGCGCAAGAGGAGCTCCCAAGGACAGTGGGAGAGGGATGATGGCTGGGGGGCTATATGAGAAGAGGGGCAAACCCTGAGTTTGCAGGAGGGCAGGGAGCGGCTGCAGGCAGCAATGCGAGAGGTGCCAGGAGCAGAGGCTGCTGGAGCCGCCTGCAGCTCGGGGAAGAGGTGGGTGTGCAAAGGCTCAGCGACAGCAGAGCTGCTGCTGACAGTGAGAGGCAGCTCCTGTCATGAGCGTGAGCCAGGCTCTGCCAACACAAACACCCAGACTGCTGAAAACAAGCTGTGGGGCCACGCGTCCTGGCTGTCAGTCAGCACGCAGGGAGCGCCGCGGCCGCTCCGGCTCACACGGGGGAGGGCTGTGCTCTCCCTTAAATGCCTCCCTGGGGCTCGTGGGCAGCCCCTCCAGGCTCTGGCCAGGAGATAACGACTGTGCCCAGGGGGAGGAATGGTCTCCATCCTCCGCACTGGTCAGGGATGTCCTCCCAGCTCCCTGGCTGCAGCTTGGCCACTTTCCTCCCATGCCACAGCTCAGGGAGGGAGCAGGGAGGAGCATGGAACACCTGCTGCTGCTTTGGAGAGGTGCTTGTGTGGAGAGTGATTTCTGCAATTGAGAATCACTCACAGAGCACTCAAAAGCCACCCGAGGGCAGGCAGGGTGTACCTGCACACACAGGAGCCCCGCACCGTGGGCCACTGCCTGCCACTCCCAGTGGCTGCAGCACAGCACAGCCTTGTCCTGGCAGAGCAAAGAGGCTCAGAGCATCCAGGGCTGCTTCCTCACATGCCAGAGGAACAGCAAGTGAATGGAGGCCTCCCCCAGTGCTGGGGCGGACACCTGGTGTGACCCCATGGACCCACCTGTGCTGAACACCAGGAGTTCAGCTCACGGCAGGAGAAGACACCCAGGTTCCAACCCACTATGATGGACCCTGGGGAAAACAGGTGGGGAAGAGGAGGCAGTTTGCACACCAGTGCTGGCTGGAAGTGCACCCATCACAGGGCAGCATGCAGATCCCTGAGGCACCACCAACCCCCCAGAATGGCCTGTCCATGGCTGAGCTCCAGTTCCTTCCCTCTGAGCCACACCGCTCTGCTTTGCCAGGAATGCAAAGTTTAAGCAGTCTTCGTGTCTTCCCTTTTATCTTTCATTTCTATGCTGACATTTTGAAGGAAATTTGTTCTCCTCCTTGAAGTATGGAAATCCGTGTCCAAGAGTGCTGGGGCCCAAAAAGCTGGGTAGATAAACATATTTGGACGTGTGATTTCACAGTGGCTCCGTTGATAGCTCTCAGAGGTCAGGTCCTGTCCATCAATTACCCACAATGTGCATCCAGACGTGATAGGGGAGAACAAAACCCAGCTCATTAGAGGGGAAGAGAGGTGAGTGAACACCAAGCCTGGGTAAAGAGAGAAGCTCATATCTCAAGGAGTAAAGGAAGGAACTTTTCTCCTGCTTTTTCCCCCCACTCCAACCGAAGGCTACAACATCTGGGAGGCACAGCACAGCCTGCACAAACCCACCACTGCCCCACAGAGCACTGCCATGTGGCATCAGCATGACACAGAAGGCACTGGCAGAGCTCTCAGGCCATGAGATGTGGCATGGAACAGAATTTGCAGAAGAGACTTTGAAATGGAAACATTTAGAATGGGATTTTAAAAGATATTCAAGCCCCTCTCTCTCTTCCCTCTGGCCTGCAGGTACTTAGGAATGCTTTGCACATAAAGAATTATTTGTCTAATATATCACGTTAGAATGCAAGATGACATATCCAGGACAGACTTTTGTACAAAGCAGACTTTTAAAAGCAGAATTTTAGCAGTCCCAGGCGGGACCAGGGCATATAAAGCATGCAGTAGGACGAGCAGTGATTTCTCTTTAGCCCAGACAAGGACTTTTGTTTGAATTCTCTGTCCCTAGGAAAGACAATTATCACTGGCACCTCTGAGCCCAGTGCAGCCCCAGAGGGAGGTTGCAGGGAGCTGTGGTGGGTGATGGGGTGGTCCCAGGGGGTCACAGCAAGGTGGGGGGAACTGGATGATAATTTCAACACTTTACAGATGGGAGCAACAGGCAGGGAGTGATGGAAGCTGGCTCTGGTCCTCCAAGCCCCTTGCCTCCCCTTTGGCTTCCAAGATTCAAGCACTAACTTGACAGTAGGATTAAGCAAAAAGAATAATCAGAGTCCCAGCCTCATCACTTTTCCCTGGGGATGTGACAGGTGATGCAGGATAGACCAGCCTGTGCAAAAGGGCCCCACAGAGTGTGGGGTGGGGCTGCCTGGCTTGGGCACTTCCCAGGCAGGGGATGGACTCCAGTCCCATCCCCTGTGCCATGGGGGGAACCTTCCCTTCCCCCTGTGCTTCAGCACCATCCCATCTATGCCTTGCATCCCAAACCTGGGGCCAACATGGCCCTCTGCAGGTCTCTCCTCCTGCCCTGCTCCCTCTTTCTCCTCTCCCACAAGTGCTGCTCAGGGTGTTATTTCCTTTCTAGTATGCTAATCCCTCTCCTGAGTACAAACTGCTGCAGTCTTCAGAGGAACAGGGAAATATTTCTGTTCTGCATACTCCCCAGATCCTCCTCTGCATGGAAACGGACACTATCATTATTGGGATTTCTCTTTTTTACATCTTGGCTGAGGAAACTCTTTGTCCTATTGAGCCTTTGCTAAGCAGAAATGAGGGAGAAGAAGAGTAAATCAGCCAGGCTCCTGCAGTGAATCTCTCTTTCCTGCCACTCCATAGAGAGTCTGCACTGCTTTCAAGGTGGAATTCCATACTGGAGGTGGCATGTGACATGCCCTAAGGCCCCTGACATTATTATATATGTAGAACTGAGCACTCAGACCAACACAAGACTACCCTCTCACCAGCAGCCCCCCAGAATGTGGACAAAGGCTGCCCTGCTTTAACAACCATGGCACCAACCTAGATTACAACAAATTCATCAGAAAATGGACTGATTGGTTGAGGAGGAATTAAAATGAAGCGATCCCACACATCCAGGCTCAAGGACCCAGGGTCAGGCAGTGCTGAATGGTTTTGCCCATTCTGGACCTGCATGGAGTGGGGATGGATTTACTGGAAGAACACCCAGATCCCCATCTGGCAGGGAGTGTTTTGCAGGGATGGCAGTGCCTGCAGATAGGCGGGTGGCTGGTTTGAAGTTTTGAGCTTCTCAGGTAGAGGATCATATTACTCTGGAAATGGAGGACCAAATTATTCCATTATTCCCCAGGGAGGGGATTAAATTACCCTGGAATTAGAGGATTAAATTACTCACCAAGGGAGAGGATTGAATTACTTTGTGAGTTGTGGGATTAAAACACTCTGCAGGTGGCAAGCTCAAAATAGACCTTCACACAGAAGGCAGGATTAAATTATTCTATGGCTGGTCAGGGAAAAAAACCCCAAACCACCGTACTCTGGAGGAAGCCATATTAAATTATTTCTGGAGATTAAATTGCTCCACAGGCTTGCTGGATCCCAGTGCTGTGGAGCAGACCATCTGCTTGGGAAGGTGTGTGGATAGCCAAGCATGAAGAGCCATATGATGGGGTCCCGCTGGTGGTACCCGAGCGCTCCTGGCACGGCGGCACCGGCGCCTGACAGTTTTGACTATATTTACTTGCACGTCAAGGTTGGGAGCCTGGCAGGGCTGGGCTCTGCTCCCCCGCACCATCCGGGAAATCCAGGGGGATCCCAGGTCAGCTGGGAGCACGAGGCAGACCTGGGGAATTGAGCCAAACCTCCATTTGCTTTCTTAAGGGAGGTTTTATCTTCTCCTTTTTGCATCAAGGAGGAACGGCACAGCTGGGTATGTGGGGCAGCAGATCAAAACCCTCCTTGCTACCAACCAGGACCAGCTCTCCTCCATAAATTCCTCACTTGCAGGCATCACCTCCTCTCCCCTCTCATCCGTGGGCTCAGCTCTCCACCTGGCATCTCCCACGGGAGCCGGTCAGCGGTGGCTGCAGCGTGCCGGCGCTGTCAGCCCTGACTCACTCTGCTGTGTCTCCTTCCCTGTGCCTGTCACTGCCTGTTCCCAGTGATGGTGACAAATTGGCATTTGAAACTTGTATTGGTATTTCTTTTTTATGCTGATTTCTTTCTGAGGCTCCACTGCTGAGAGTTCGAGAGAGAGAAAGAGAATGAGCATTTTAGGATAATCTTAAAAGCAGAAAAATTATTACATGTCAAACACCGAATGGGGACTTTAAAAGGCTCCCAGGTGGGCTGCAGAATTAAATGTTTGGAGGCTTTTTTTCCCCCAGTGAGGTAAGAAATGGCAATGTCACCATAGCAACTGCAGGGCACATTCTGGGCAGCAGCTCAGGCATCGTCAGGAGCTGGGGCTGCCCCAGCCCCTCTGCACAGCCTGGGGGGGGTGCAAGGGGCTGGGATGGCTCCAACCCTCACACACCTGAGCCCTGCAGCCAAGGTGCCTTGGGAGCCTGCAGGGTGACTGGCATGAGATACACCATGGTCAAAGGCTCCCAGAGACCCATGGGATGGGGTCTGTGCTCCTGGACCCTCCTGATCACCTCAACCCCTCCTGGTTTCTCCATCCCACCTGCTCTGTTCCCTTGCACCAGGGCTGGATGCTCCCTGCATCCATCTGGCTGGATTCCTCCAGGGATGGAGAGGCAGTGGGACCTGACACTCCTGACTCAAAGAGGGGCTCCAAGGTACCCCAAACCATCAGGGAAAAGCAGCTGAAGAGCTCAGCTGTGTGGCCTGGGATCCCTTGGCTTTGTGGCTTCCAAAGCACACAGGAAAGTTGTCACTTCCCCAGCTGCACAAGAGGCTCATCTGCCTCCTGCCTGCCACTGTTTCCTTGTTGAATGTCTGAGGCTGCTGTGAACAGGGGAAATCATCACGAGCAACCAGGGGTTAATTGAGTGTTAGTTAACTCCTGGTGCTCTCACCGGGCCTACCAGGGTTGTGGTAATTAGCACAACCTGAGCTGGCTCATTAATGAGCTTTGCAGGAGAGTCACAGGTAGCAGGGGGGTTAAACTGCCTTGATTACTTCTCTTCTCCATTAGTAGCAGCCACTGAGAAAGGATTTGTGGGAGGGAAACTGGTTTCTCTCCGGATGCAGCAGGATATACCCTGGGAACAGGGCCAATCCCATGGGAAGGGACACAGACAGCAAAGCTCTGCCCATGGCAGGTGAGGCGGGCTCAAGACCAGCTCAGCTCTGGGCTGAAAACTGTGGTGATCCCTGTCAGAGTTACAGTTTAGCTGTAAATGATGATGATGATGGTGATGAAAGGAAACATTCAGCAGCTATGGAGGGCTGTAATTTTGTCATTTTCCAGGGGCTCCAATTCCATTTGTGATGCACAGCCAGGAGCTCCCACGCCAACAGCAGCTCTGACCATGGCAGTCCATCAGACAGAGGGATCACTGCCAGAGATGATCCTGCCATCCAGCTGTGGCCACCACGTGAGGAGGGTGACCCAGTGCTCCACAGCTGGTGGCCTCCATCACCACCTTCCTTCTCCTCCCATAACACATGGCTCCACAGGGAACCTGGATTCCCACTCCTCTTCTGCCTGCCTTGGGGTCAGATTTCCCATCTGCTGAGCTCTGGGTCCTGTGGGGCACTCAAAGCCAAGCTGGATATCCCAGACTCACTGGATCCACCACCTGACCCCACAGCAATCGCTCCTCAGATCCCACATCAGCTCCTCTGCACACCCTGCGGGGTTCCCTGGTCCCAGGAGGAAGCTCCCCAAGCAGCACAGGGAATGTGGCAGAGCTGGGAGCCAGCTGCAAACCCAAATGGTGCCCAGCAGAGGCAGAGAGTGATCAAAGCCCTCCTTCCCCTGCAGGTGGCTGGGCTGGCCAAGTCTTGCAGGATGGATGCTGCTGTCTAGAGGCACAGGGAAGGCTCCCCTCAGCACCAGATTTATAGAGAGGCTGTAGATCAATAATCAGCAGCCTCTGACCTTGAAAGCAGAAGCACAGAGGGCTGTAGAGTGTCTCCCTCCTTTTTCTGGGCAGGAGGTGCCCATTTGGGAGGTGATAATCCATGGCAGGGCTGCCAGCAGGAGCCCCACAATCCCTGGAGGGGATGTACACACAGAAGAGGTTTCCTCACATGCCAGACATACACACTTCTCCTTCTGGCACCCCTGTACCCTTGTTTTCCTCCTCCCCATTGCACCCAAATACACAGACTGGCCCCTCATCCCAGGCAGGGGAAGGATTCAGCTCCTGAGCCTGTTGCAAAGCAACTGACTGAGCACAAGGAGATGAGGGAGCAGGCAGAGAGAATCCAGCTTGGCTTTACCATCCCAGAACTTCCTGCAGATGCCAATGAAACCTTATTTTTGGAAGAGGGTGGGGCTCCAGGAAGTCCAGGGATATCCCTGACGAAAAGGGGAAAATTTGATTTTGTGAAGAGTCACCCTAGGGTGAAACAGCATCATTTGTTTCAGAAAGCAAGCACTGCCTTGGTGCCAGCAATGGGCAGCTCCTGCCTCCAAGAACATGCTGGAAGCATCTTCTTGTATGGATGGTGGGAATGCCATCCCCTCTGCCAGTTGAAGGAGGGCATGTGGCACCCAGCTCTGCCCCCCTCCACCTTCTCAAACACTGGGGCCTCAGCTCAGAGGGCTTTTTTTTTTTATTTCTCATGGGCAAACAAAGTGGAAAATGAATTCCTTTAGATAGCAAATGAGTTTAATAGAAATGGTGATGGAGTTATGCTGTGCCAGGAATGTTAATCCCAGACCGATGTGGCCGGACTCTCAAGCAAGGCATTGAGGGAGGAGGAAGGCTGCAATTAAGAGCAGAAACATGAGGTCTGTGTCCAGAGAGCATCCCCAGCTGCTGGCCACACCTTGGCAGGTCCTGGGGAACCCCAAGCAGGATGGGACCCAGCTCTCCAGCCACTCCTCCAACACCAAGGCCCAATCACTGAGACAAGGGGTGACAGCTCAGTGAATTTTGTATGGAAGGGTCCAGAAGAGAAGCGAGTGCCAGCACAGCAGGAGGGACACAGGACAGGCTGGAAACTGGTCCTGGCAGAGCCTGTGCTTCCAAAGCCTGGGGCTGCTGGGTCACCAGGGAGGGGACTTGTGTGCTAAGTGGGAAAACCCACTGTGTGGAGCACAGCAGCTCTGCCAGCTCACAGACAGCTCTGGAGAGCATCCAGATCCACCCCAGGGCAGCTGAGATTTCAGCAGAGGTCTCTGTAAACAGAGTAACACAAAAACAAGATGTGAACCTCCCTACTTCTACTGCTCACTGAGACGTGACCCGAGGCCAAGGCTGAGCACAGCCCCAGGGCTGTGGAGCTGGACAGACACTACACATCCCTTGGAGCACTGCACATCCCCTGGATCCCCTTGGGAGCAGCAGCTTAGACACACCATGGGACACACAGGCTGCTGGGGACACTTGCCGGACCTGCAGCATCCCTTCCCTCTTAGGCAGACACTTGAGAGCAGCCTCCAGCCTCACCTCTGTCCTGGCACAGACAGACAGACAGATAACCTCAACCCTCTGCTCCTCCTGCAGCCGCCCCAGGGGTGGGGACACAAAGGAGGACACCAGGGAGTGCTCCCCTTTCCCCTGCAGCTTCTGCTGCCAAGGTGACACATGTCCAAATTGAATAAAGCCTTTCAAAGGTGGGCTGGCAGCTCTCTAGAGCACATGGTTGTTTTACTCATCCTTTTCATCTGGGTAATTTATTCCCCCTTTCCCCAACACAGGTTTAATTGAGTTCACAGCAGGATCTCGGCTCTGGAGCAAAGAACTGAACAGCACCAGCTTCCCCAGGCGGAGACCCCACAGAGAGCAATGGGGCAAGTGCTGTGTGGCCACATCCCGGCTCCCTGTGTGCCACTGGGCATCTGCTGCCTCTCCTGGCATTGCCCCCAGGCAGGGCAGGAGCCACTGGAGCTGCCAGGGCAGCACAGTTTGGCACAACCTGGGGCTGGTGACACACAGACCTGGTGAGCCCCAGCTCGCCCTGATCCTGCCACACTGCTCCTCAGGGTCAGGCCAAGCACAGCCACCCACATCACCCTTTTCCAGGCAGGGAGCAGGAGCCTAGAGCAGGACACCCCCATGCACCGGGCACAGAGGAGCAGGAGCTGCTGCTGCTTTCCTCTCCACTCAGAGTCACCAGGAAAAGCCCACGCTTCTGCTGACAGAGTATATTTGATTCTTCTGCTAACCTGACCTTATTTAGTTCATTATAAGCCCCCAGGACATTGCAACTGTAACTTAAAAAGAAAAAGGAAAAAAAAATAGCCTAACAAAAACACAAACCTTTCCTCTGATCAATAGTGCAGGCAACTGGAAAAGGTATAATTCAATTTGTCAGCACACAGTTATTAGTTACTGTGATGGAGCCCTTCCTCCCAGCCCCACTTCCTTTTTGGCTCCTGATGCTGCTGTCCCCGGGGCAGGAGAGCAGCCCACGATGTGACACGGAACTCGGGGAGGGCTGAGACCCAGCACAGCCACACAGGAGCTAATGGAGCTGTGCCCTGGGAGCTGAGGCTTCGCTGCACCTGGGAAAAGGCAAGGAGACAGAAGCTCCTGTGTGAAAGGCAGTGCTGGCTGTTCTCGCTCTTCCATGGGCTTTGCAAACCCCCCTCCTGGGGCACACACAGTGTTCAGGGGTTCTCACACATCCACCCTACCCTTTAAATCCACTGCTCTTCCCAAGCATGTCAGTGTTCCCTGCTTCATCCCTCTGTGATGCTAATAAAGCCACATCATCCTCAGCAAGAGCCACGCAGGTCCTGTGCAAGGGCTCTAAAACTCCCCCCTTCCTTTTTCCAAGGGGTGCCAGGGGCAGGAGCCAAAAAAGGGGAGACAGCCAGGGTCCCCACATGCTGGGCACCAGCTTGTGGGAAGGGAAACACACCAGAGCATGCTTGGCCTCAGAGGAAATCAATTACCACATGAAACAAGGGGCCAGAGCCCTTGGGGAGCCTTACCCCACACCTTCCACAGCTCTCCATCAGCAGCCTAGCCTGAAACTACCTCCCCTCTCTCCCGAGACCAGTGAAAGTGGAGGGCAAAGATGCAGGGCCGTGGGTAGCTGTGAATACCAATGCCTTCTATTCCTGCTGATCCTCCTTGTCCACCCCTTGCCTCCTGAACACCAGTCCCACGAGGCCACCATGGAGCTGAGTGTGGCCATCAGTCCCCACCTGAGCCCTGAGACAGAGGCACTTCCAGCCACACTCGGCTCAGCTCCCTCCCCCACCTCCTTCACCAGGGAAACCTCCAGATATGCATCCAGAGATGTCTCTTTCCATTTGTTGATGTCGACAGGCGTATCACACACACATTCATTATTTAATCTACCTTTGAATTGGGCTAAATAGTTCTAAGGATAATTACAGAGCATTTGTATTTATAGCAAAGCGTCGTGCTCGATCTGCGTGCGCACGGATAACGCCGCTGCCATCTATAAATACGGAGGGGATGCTGTGGGAAGGCAGACGACGCTTCCAGGAGCCATGAAATGCAAAATGCACGCATGGCCCCACACACAGGGAGCTCTCACAGCTCCTCTCCCTCAGAGCATGCCACAAATGGAGCTGGGCAGCCACACAGCATGGAAGGGACAGGGAAGGGGGCAGGAGCACACTGCCATGGGGCACAGCAGGGCCAGAGCATCAGAAAACAGGCACAGGGATGCAGGACAGGGAGGGGATCAAAGGGAGCAGAAGCAGAGGGAAATGGGATGCACTCAGTGCTGCCTGGCACAAAGGCTCACAGCCCTGCAGGGTGAGCAGAGCCAGAGTTGGGGAGCAGCATTGGAAGGAGAGAAGGGAGAGAGGGAGGATTCGCTGTTCCTCTTCCCAC
This sequence comes from Zonotrichia leucophrys gambelii, assembly GCF_028769735.1. NCBI lineage: Eukaryota > Metazoa > Chordata > Aves > Passeriformes > Passerellidae > Zonotrichia > Zonotrichia leucophrys. The sequence goes on along the minus strand of NC_088180.1, from coordinate 3,948,475 downwards.
AGCAATAAAAGTTTTACAGCAGTGTAGCCAGCACTTATGATTTTATTGCCAGCATTACAGAGGTAGAGCTTCTCCAAGCCCCAGCCCCTGGCGTCAAGTTAAGACACAGGAAGCTTGGCTTTCATAAGAAACCAACAGAAGAGGAGAGAGGCCAGTGCAGGAACACTGGAGAACGTGCAAACACCCAGCTCCAACTCCAGGCAGCAAATAAAAGGAAGGCATTATTTTTAAATTTATTTGTTTCTAAAATAATTTTATGCCTCTGGAGGGAAGGCGTGCAGAGAGCAGGGAGCTGGACATTCCTGTGATTTGGGAGGACTTGCAAGAGGCAGCATTAGCACTACCTTGGTGAGAGGCTGTGCACATCCCTGTGGTCCATGTGCACCTCCCCTAACCTCAAAATCTTTTGGCATTTCTCAGGCTTTAATTCCCTGCTGGCAGAGAGCCCCAGCTCAGGTGTGATGCAGAGGCACCCCAAATGAGCCATGAAGGCGTTTCACAGGTGAGCTCCAGAAGGGCAGGCCCATATGGAATGCTGCTCAGCACCAGATCAGGTGCACTGCCTGTGCCCACACAGGCACACACACAAATTACGAGTACTTCTATTGCATTAGTGCCCGCAAATTTCATTCCAGTCATATCCCATTCAGTGAGATACTACACAGATACAAGACCAAGCAGCATTTTTTTTTTTACCTAGAGAGGAAAGCTGTTTTTCTCTGCATATTGGTTTAAAGCAAACACAGCCAGGGGCTGCACACGCCTGAGTAATGGCCCGTGACTGTACCAGTGAGGAGGGGGAGATGACAGCGCCGTGCCCAGGCTCATTGGCTTTGAGATCTCCTTGTGCTGCCCCCACAATGGATCCACCCAGCCCTGCTCTGCAGAGACCATCTCGCACAGCAGGAAGAGTCCAGTCCAGGCCCTGGGTTTCTCCAGTGTAGGGCTTTGCCTTGCCTGTTTCCCATTGCTAATTTCTAAGGAAATATTTGGCCATCTGGCAGCCCTGTCCAGCGGGCAGCAAAGCGAGCGCGCGGCAGAAAGGGCGAAGCTGACATTAACCGTCCATCCCCGAACGCTGGGCACCCCCTTCGACACGGCTCCCACCATTTGGCAAAGCGCTCCTCTCCATCTGCCTGGAGAGCTCTCCAAAGGCCATGGAGCCTGCTAAATATAGCCCAGGAGCTTAGCAAACATTTGCAGCCAGTCTGAGAAGACTTCTCTCAAAGTTCCATCTCCCCCGGCCCATCTCCCTTGGCTGTGACGTCTCAGATATCCTTAAACCACCTCTGCGTTTTTCAGTCCCATTTCCTCTTTGGAGCTTTTTCCTTCCCCATTCCCTTCTCACAACCACTCTTCACCTCTACTTTTACAGTTGAATTCTCCTAACACTTTCCTTCACGCTCAGAGGAGGGCTCTAGATGATGCCAATGCTCCTTTCCCAGCCCACGGATCCTCAGATGCAGTGGGAGATTGCAAAGCCTGTGGGCTGACTCTGCATTCGCTTTTCCAGGACCAACTTCTGCACACAGCTCCCCAACTTTCCCTGACAGCCCCATACAACTGACACAGGGTGCACACCACATTGGCATGGGCACCACTCCTCTCTCTGGTGGCAGGCTGATGTTCCCACCTCTGCCTCAGTAGCTCACCTTCTGTCTGACATGGAGTGTCACAAGCCCTGGCCTTCACATCCACCCCCAGCTTAGCAGCCTCTGACTCCTTTTTTTTCCAGGAAAGCACAAGCCCAGCTGTCTCTTCTCTGGCCCAATTTTAACCTTTCCCACCAAGAACAGGGACCAGGAGCAGTATCCCTCATGGCACTGCTGACCTGCTAAGAATGAGGAATGTAGTGTTGGGCTGAACCACACTTACAGACTTCAGGCAGCTTGATCCCATCATATCTGCTCCCTGGAAAAGGAAGAGCCGTCTACTTGTGTTTTATCATGGCAAACAAACTAAGCACAGCAAAAAAAAACAAGCACCCATCATCCTGGGCATGGACAAAGTCAGCATGAAGACAGCCCTTGCTGTTGTATGGGGCTGTTAACTGTGCAGCACCTGGAGTTTCCTCCTTGGGGAAGTAGAGCAAGGGAAAAAACCCACAAGAAAACAAACCCCCTTTAACAATCAACTCTCGTGCTCAGTCATTCGTGAAAGACAGGAGAGGGGGGGAGGAGAGAGAGCGAAAGGGAAGGAGGAGAGACAACAGAAGACAGAGTACTATTTCTTCCTCAAATATTTATTTTCAGGTCTGCCTTGGAGTGCTGCTTATTGAGATACAGGACTTGCTGTGCTGCAGCTTGTAAGCTCCTGCTGCACATGTTCATGGCACTGTTTTAACTGGAGCTGGAACCACTGGGAGTTCCCATCACCCAGTGCCAGAGCCCACAGAGGGCAGCTCTCCTTGGGGTCCCACTCATCCCCAGGCATCTGACCATGCTCTCCATCCTGAGCCCAGCACCATGGGTCCTCACCTCTCCCAGCACTGTGCTTGACTCTACCTGGGAGCTCAGAACACACAGCTCAGCTCCAACACTTGCAGTCTGGCCAAGGCACAAGGCTTGGAGCTGGGGCCTTGAACTGGCACTCCTCAGTTTTTTGAGCACCTTCAATACTCACCACTGCCCTCAGGGGCAGCAGAGGTGGCCTGAAGGGAGATGAGAGACTCCCCAGCCAGTTATTCAGGTGAGCTGAAAATAGTGACCAAAGCAAGGTGGCAGTGAGCACCAGCCTGCTGGAAGTGACAGATCTTGGAGGAGAGCCAGAGCTGACATCCAAATCACAGATAGCAATTAAGAAATTAAGCTATCAGAGAGGCTTTTTGGGAGGGGTGAGTGTCTGTGGTTTGGTCTGATGCCAGAGCAGGTCAGTAACATTTGTCCTTCCCACTGCAGATGGAGATCCTCCTCCACCCTTGATCCCAACACAGCTCCCTCCTCCCACCACACTCCATGGAGGAGCAGAGAGGGACAACACCAGAACTCTGCACAGCAGTGACAGAGGGGAGAGAGGTTGGACAGAAACCACCTGGAGAACTCAAACCTGGCAGAAACAGCTTCACCTGCCCCTGAACTGCAGCCCCAGCTGTAGAACCCTTCTGCAGGGAAGGATGGGGAATCTTCAGCAGTGCTCTCAGAGCAGACCCCAGGGGCCATTCACCACACAGCCCACGTCCTCTGGGCAGGAGAAACACCACGGAGAAGGACAGCCATGCCCAGCATACATGACCATGGCCACACAGTGCTGCATGCAGTGCACCCAGATCAGCCCTTGGGGTGAACAGCACCCCATCCATTCCCTATCTCAACCACTTCCCTCCTCCAAATGATGGGGCCTGTGGGTCCTTGGGAAAGTCCTTCACTCTGCTAGAATCCCTGATTATTCCCATCTCCTGCACAGCTCAGCTCCACACGCCAGGTACCAGAAACCAGGACATGCAGAGCACACCTGCTCTGCAATAAACTCACAGCCTCACACTGGCCACTAAATTACACCTCTTGAAATGGGAAAAACTGTGTTTCCTTCTCTAAAAGACTGTGCTGGGAACCCCATGGAGGGAAGCCCAGCTGTGCCACACACCTGAGCAGGATGGACTCACCCCCACAGCTCTCCTGGAGCAGCACACAGCACTGGCACTGCACACACCGTGCTCTTCTCCCCATCCCAGGCCTCAGCTCTGCCACCCTCCCAGCCCCAGCCTCACTGGGTGCACATCTGCACTTGCACGCCTGCAGCCACACACAGACAGCTTCCTCTCTGTGCCAGGCATGAGAAATATTGATTTCTTTCCCCCTGCAATATTTCGCTTGGCTGAGCAGATTTAGAATTGAAGAGTCAGACTCTGCCTAGAGACTAGAACCATATTTAATTCCACGGTTTAAGAAGCCCTAGAGCAGGTTATTCTTATTTTAAACTACTAGTGCATTTAAAAGCAAGTGACATTTCAGGGGGATGGGGTGGGTGATGGCTGGTGGCCTCTGCCTCAGTCCAGCCAGTGCTGGGAAGAATTTTGCAGCTCTGCTGCATCCCCACAGCCCCATCAACTGCTCTGCCTGTGCCAGTGAGAGGTGAGGAGTGGTGGTGAGCTACCCAGCAAAGCCCAGGAGAACTGCTTGCATGTCCTCCTAGCTGAGGAGAAATCAGGGGGAAAAGAGAGCAGAGAAAGGCAAGGTGTGAAAACCTCTGATGAAAATTGCTCGGTGCATTGAGGTTTCAGGATTCATATTGCCTGTTCCTGCACCAGGCTCTGCTCATGGAGGCCTCAGTAAGGAGAAGTTTGCAGATAGAGAATAAAGACATGGTGCCTTGAGCAGAGGATGATCCCTCACAGGGCCTGACCATGGAGCAGGGCTGCTGGAGGGCAGAGCCACCCCCCAGCCACCTCCTGGACAAACACACTGCTCTGCACAGGCACACAGACTCCAGGGGAGATGCAAGGGACTTCTAAGGGAGAAGGGGGAGAACAATAGCAAAGGCTTGCCCAAAGCATCCCTGAGCCTCTGCCAAGCCCAGGCACATGGGCACATGCACTGCTCCCTCCAAGCTACACAGACCATTCTGCTGCCCAGCACAGGGGCAGGAAAAAGCCAAGTGTCCCCAGGTGAAGGGTCCAGCTCAACAGGAAGGGGTCCAGGTGAGATAAGCCCTGCCAAGGAACAGGTGAACGTATTCTGGAGAAGAGGAAGGGACGCACAGATCCCTACGCACTGCTTATCTCCCCACATGACATCTCCAAGGACTCTCAGCACAGGTTCAGCTGCACAGCTGTCACCCTGCCCTGGCTAAGGGGGTCTGAGCACACAAACATCCACTGTCCCCTCTGCCTAAGGCACCATCTCCTGGCCCCTGCCAGTGCCAGCCAGTCATCCCCAGTGACCCCACAACGATGGGGAGATTGAGATGCTCTTCACAGCCTCTAAATAATGGAGATGAAGACACCGGGTGCCAGACGCCTCAAGGGCACTCTGGTACATGTGTGCCCACGGGCACAGCCCTGTCCCTGAGCAGAGAGAGAGCCCTGACACAGCTCCCACCATAGCAGCCATGCATTGGCTCACTGAGGTCAGGGAGATGCAGCAGCCATGCATTAGTGGCTGCAGTCAGCCCTGACACTGCAGCCCCGTAGCTGTGGCGCTGTATTTTGACTGCAGCAGACAAGCAGGGCAGTGGAAATGGATCCCTTTATATAAGCTCCCTGCACACGCTCTAACAGCTCCTGACATCTTTGCCCACTGTGCTCTCCTGGCTATGCTCACACACAGGCCGAGCCAGGACTGCACAGGGAGGACAAACTGCTCCCAGCTCTGGATTCATCCATTGGGCACTGGGCTGACACCCCACGGGCACACAGGCACAGTGGGCCTTGCTCAGGAAGGGCACAAGAAGGATCTGGTGCCAAAGACTGCAGGCATGGATGCCATGGGGCTCCCAGCACAAAGGTGTGTCCTGAGGCACCTCCTGGAAGCAGAGCCAGCTGAAACTCCAGCTCATCCACCTGGATAACACCAGGCACAGGCAGCTCCAGCAACACTTGGTGAGTTCAATACACACAGGGTGCTGCAGGTTTGGATGCAAGGAGGTCACAAATGGGGTGTTGTGTAGGGACCCACAGTGCCTGGGGAAAAGTCTGAGAGAGGAGGAGGAGGAGGCAGGAGGAATGGATAAGCACAATTAGCTGTGGTAAAAGCCAAGGCTGTAAAAGCCCATTACCACTAGAGTAATTATTGCAATTATTATCTTTTCATATTTTTGACAATTCAGTAAGAATTAGCTTAACAGAAGAAAACATTTTCTGCTAAGTGCTGGTGAATCTAAAACAGAGAAATAAAATGACGTTTCACTTTACATCTGGACATTTCCAAGGATTTACCCAGCTCTCTAAAATAAAAGTCAAGGAACTTCCCAACTAAAGTTTTCTTACAAAAGCAAAGCAGCAATTAATTAATAGAGAAAATAGCACAATGAAACCCCAGGACATTATCCTTTTCCTGCTTTTCTGTCCCAAACAAACAATTCAGCAAAACAGAAGCAGGTCTCTGGGGACATGGTTCAGCAGTGGGCTCGGCAGTGGTGGGTTAGTGGTTGGACTCGATCTTCAGAGGTATTTTCCAGCCTAAACAATTCTGTGAAATCTTGTCCCGATGTGCTAAGACAGGCTTGTGTCACCAGAGCTACTGATGGCTTTGGCACGTGGGTGCAGTTGGGGTACCCCCCTCCTTCCCCATGCGCCCAGAGAACCAGCACAGACAATAAATGGCTTTAAAGAACAAAGTGTAGAGAAGGACAAAGCTGAAATGAATTAAAAAGAAGTATATAAAAATAACAAAAAAAGAGCATTGCAATTAACTAAACTGTTAAATGAATAAAAAGGTATTAAATAAAATTTCCTGAATGTCAAGTTGACACAGTTTTTTACATTCAGGCAAGGAAATGAGTCCCTTGAGCAAATCTCCCTGCTCCAGGGCTGGGCATTAAAGGCTTTCTGGTGGATGTTGCTGGCTGAGGTGCCTTTGATCTGGGCTGCTGGATGCAGCTCACATCTCCCAGCCAGCGTAGCCCTGAACACAACCCCTCCTCCCATCCCCGCCGAGGACAGCGCTGCGGGGCTGGCCAGAGCCAGGGCTCCATGGAACAGGGCAGCTGAGCCTCTCCAGTGCCATCCCAGTGCCCCCAGCGGGTCTGGTCACCAGGGTGCCCTCACACCCTGCAGCGCTGCTCCTGTCACCTCCACCTTCCCCTCTCCCGCAGGCACCAGCAGCAATTTTCCCTCTCTGGGGAAAGCAGCTTTCCTTAACAGCATGTTGCCTTTCAAAGGCGCTTCCCTCGGTGCCTCCTGAAGCCAGTGAAACCTTTCTTGTTGGGAACGAGGGGAATGCTCCCTCCTGTGGCAAACACAGCGGCAGCCCTATTCCCTGGTGTGAGAGCCCAAAAGGGGCCTGGCTCCCTCGCCCCCCGGACCTACAGAACAAACATCCCCGCTGCTCAGCAGCACCACGCAGGGGTGGTTATTATTTGGGGACATTATTTGCTGCCTGCAAGGTCATTCACGGGAGATAACTGTGCATCCCGAGATGTACATATGTGTGTAGATCTGTAATTCTCGTGTGCTTTGTGTATAATAATAAATATATAACGCAGGAACTTAACCAGTGAGGTACCAACAAAGACATCAAACAAAGCGATTTGTCTCAGCCAATTGCCTGAGCTGTCTGCCACCGACAATGAGAGGCTCTTAAGTGTCCTGGAATTGCACTGTGAGCTCCCCAAAGCTCTCACTGCCCCCCCGCCTTCCCCTCCCTCCAGCTCCTTCCTGTGTTTCTCCAGCAAAACACTTTCTTACGCAAATAAACATGCAGGGAGGCACAAAAGGCATTTTGTCTAGGATTTCAACACTACCACGTATTTCTCATTCAAATATTCAGCTGTATCCTTCAGAGATCAAAAGCACAGCACTGAAACGAGGCGAAGCACGAACATCCCAAGCCAATAGCTCAAGCTTCCCTTTCATTCCTGCTCTGGCTGAGGAAGCAGATGAGAATTCCATCACTGTGGTGGCTCCCAGGTGTCACAGGCCCAGGACTCCTGGGCATGCAGGTACAGCTCTCACTGCACCCATCTCTGCACAGAGCTGACAGTGATTATATTAAAGGCCATTAAAGCCTTCATGGGCGCTGCCTGTACAACCAGCAGGTGACCAGGGAGGTGCAAGCTGGGGCTGGCACAGGCTGGAGCAGCTGGAGAAAGCTCACTCTCCCAGATACCTGGAGTGGGGTCTGGCCCAGGGAAGGGTCACCCAGGGAAGGCACAACTCACTGCACAGCATCCTCCAGCACAGCCAGCACTGAGGCATCCCTGCCACTTCATACAGGAGAACTATAAAGGGAGGAATGGATAAAGTAGTGTAATTCTGACCCAAAACACACCCACAAGCCCCTCCTGCACCCCTACCTTTCACCCAAAGACTGTACACACCTGTACTGCACCACAGGCTCAGGTTTATGAACAGGGACCAGCTTCCCTGCACAGCAGCTCCATGACTGCAGCTCATCTCCCATCCCACAGATCCCTTCCCCATGGGAATACCCTGGGGCAACAGGGCTGAGCTGCCCACTGCCCTCCCCACCTCAGTGAGAACAGTGCTGAGCAGGAGCCATGGGCTTGGGCATGTTTACTGTGTAATATATGAACTCATAGCAGTTTTATAAGCCCCTCCTGGCTCAAATCACATTGTAATTCTGAACAGTCTTAAACTCATTTAAATCCTAATAAAAGCACCGCCCTGCATTTGCATTCGCTGCCTGCAGGTCCCTGCGGCTGCCCTGACAGCAGCTCCTGTGGAATTGGGAATGCTGGATGCCATCCCTCACAGGAGGGGTCAGGATGCACACTCAACAGGACAATTAAATACACAGATGCAAGAAATGGGCCTCCAGACTGACCCAGGATGATTGGCAGAGCAGTTGTGTGTCAAAGCTTCCACAGTAACACGGGAGAGCAGCAGCAGCAGCATGGAAACCTCAGTGTCCCACCTCCTCTGGAATCCCAGAGGAGATCCAGGCCAGCTCTGTGCACACACAGGCACAAGGCACCCACAGACTGCACCACAACTGGGTTTAAAGGAGAACAGGGAATAACTAATGAAGCACCAGGAAACAAACAAGGCTGCAGGTGCTGTGGGGAGCGTGTGCATGAACCACACAGGTGCCCTGGGGCAGGTGGGACAGATCCAGCAGGAATCTGCCCTGGTTCCCCACATATCCCAGGGTGCTGGAGACATGGAGGGGGTTGCTGATACAGTCTGGGGGCACATCCCACCCTGGGGAGGGCTCTGGGGTTGGAGCTCAGCACATCCTCCACCCCAGCACCACAGGCTCCAAGTGCCAGTCTGGCCCTTCCCTCCCAGCACAGCCCAGCTGTGTTCCAGCTGTGCCAGAGGATGCAGCGGGCTGGATGATGGTGGCCCCATGAGGCCCAGCTCCCACAGCTCTCTCAGCCCACGACAGGCACAGCAGTGCTGACTCAAGCCCTGCCCATTGTGTCCCTTCCCAGAGCTGCTGCCCCACTGTTCCCTGCTCCACAGCCTCTCACCTTCCCCCCTGCAGGTCCAGCCCTGCTCCATTCCCATCCCTCCACCCCAGTGCAGTGCACTGGCACTTGCCCAGTGCTTTATGCAAGCCTGGGTTTGGCAGTGACATTAACAGGCTCCCCTGAAACAGTGAGATTATGAGCTATACCCATCCAGCTAGAGAAATACTAATTATTAGTAACTGTATGAGATAAATGGAAATATCAATGATGAAAGTCAATATTATTGCCTCCTTTGTTCCTGTTTGTTTTATTTGTAGATGAAAGGACCACTCAGGCCGTCTCCCCAGGATGTGGCCTGGAGCTGGAACAGCTCCTCTTGGCAAGCTCCTCCAGAGCTGTGCTCTGATAAGAAATCACACTGCACACATGCTTGCAAAGGGCTCTCTAAATCAGCAGCCCTCAAACGCAGCCATTGTCTTTGATTGATTCATAAAACTGGAGCTGCTTCCATTCCCTGCTCCAGAGCCAGGCAAGGGAGGATTCAAGGAAGGGAGAAGGTGGAGCGTGGGTGGCAGTGATTAATTGTGGAACATGGCACGGCACTGGGAACGCTCCATGGCTTGGCTGGCTTTGATGCTCACGCCTTCATCCTCCTCACTTGGTGGTTTAGGCACCAAGATGGGAACCAAGGACCCCTCCCAGGCTCTGAGAGAGATTCTCAGGCAAGTCCCAGGGCCCTGCTGTGGCCGGGTGAGCACTCACAACATCAACATTGCCTTAATCAGCAAGTCTGCTCCCTCTGCATGTTCTGACTCAGAGCTGCTGATTTTGGTGACAAGAGACTTTTTTTTTTTTTTAAGCCCTATTAGCCTTGCAGAGCTAACAGAGCTAAGAGCAAGTGAATGGGATACTAATTTTGGATCACACCTCACAGCACTGGGAGAGCACTTCCTAGAGCAGCCTGTCTCCACAGGCAAGCCACGTGCTCCCCACAGCCTTGGGGGGCAGGACACAGCCAGGAGGGAGCCATGGGGTGCAGGGACATTATTCTTGTTCCTAGTACACCCTAATGTGTCACTAAACTGCCTCCACTCCCTTCCAAGCCCTGAGTCCATCACCAGCAAACATCCACAGGAACAAAGCAGCCCTCTGACTCCCAGCTCACCATCTCCAAGGTCAATGCAGTGATCACCTCCCTGCAGTGAATACAAACCATGCCAGCCCCTCAGTGCTAACCAGGACAAACATTCCTGCTGCCTCTCTCCATGTGCAGTGAGAGCAGGAGAAGTGGAAGCCTTGCAGGAGTAATTAGAACAGTCTTTAAAAAGCAGTCAGGCTATCCTAAATATTTCATGGAAGGTAATTTTATTTTTTTTTAAAGCTGCTTTAAAACCCCTCCTTGCCCCTTGGAGCATGTCAGGGTGCAATTAAGCAGAAAGTATCAAGGCATAAACCCAAAGAAACAAACTGCCATGCACACCCACCTCCACTCTCACTTCTTCCCTGTGGTTAACATTGATGTGACATCCCAAAGCTGTGTGTGCACACGATATCATCTCCCAGCCCAAGACAAGGGAGAGCTGCGTCAACTGCTAGAAAACCTCCCAGAGTCACAAACACAGCGTCCAGATTGTTGCCACAAAGAGTCCCTGATGGTCCCCACCAAACCCTGAGCATCAGACACTGTGTAAGATCCTACCAGTGGGCTCTGCAGAGCTGCTGGACATCCAGCAAATGGTGACAGCAAATTTCCTGATGGTGACATCCAGCAAATGAACTCCAAGTGCCACCCTTGGGCAGGGCTCTCTGCCTGGCTTGGTGGATTTTTGGAAAATTAAGAATTATTTTTAATTAATTTAATTAAGAATTATTTTTAACAACCAAAAAATATCTTAATAGCTTTGTCAGCTGTCAGAAGGAGATGTTTGAGAAGAAATCTGTTTTAATCCAGAGAGCCAGGTGGGAACCAGGTAAGGCACAGAACAGAAATGCAGGGTTTGCCTTCACCCTACTGGGGAGAAGAAACCAACCTTCCAGAAGATTCCACAGACAGCTCTCCCTGTGTGACACTCCTTCCTCCAGCCCAGCTCGCTCTCTCAGCTCTCCCAGTCCCACTGTTTAACCACAGCATTTGGGGCAGCTGAAGACAACAGTGGTCCTGGTGTCCCCACTGTCCCTGGGGACAACATTGCTGCCACCCCTATATGTCCCCCCAGCTCATGGGGCTTTTGATGTAACCTTGGAACAAAAAACTTGCTTTCAATAGAATCCAAAACATTCCACAGGGGCTTGGTGGAAACCCTGCTACAAGTCCATGGCCACATCACCAGAGCTAGAAACACCAGAGAGGACATGGGGGATTTTTGGGAGCATTTATGACACATGCAGTCAGAGAGGAAGAGAAACATCCCTCAGAAACCACAGCAGTTCAAAGATCTACTCAGTTTGAACACTAAAAATTCATGCATTAAAAACCCACTCAGGCTCAGAACTAAATAAAGCCTCTGACCACATCACCCAGCCCAAGGTTTGCAGGCTCCTTCAGGAGAGAGCTCCTGTGCCCGCTGGATGCTCAGGCTGAGATCCCTGCTCCCAGCATCACATCCTGCTTCCCTCCAAGCTTCTGGGCAGGGCAAGGCTCTGTGGGGTGTTTGGGACCCCAGCTGTGCCCGGCTGCTCTCTTCTTGCACATCTTGGTGGACAGAGCAGCCTGAGAAACTGACCCATCTCCCTCATTATCCCAAATTCCCTAGGAAATAACTTTTCTCCTTTTCTCAAAGGAAAAAGCAGAAGGAAAACCAAAACCACCTCCTTTTCTATATACTGTTCTTAGGAAAAACCTTCAGTTTTTGCAAAGAGCACTCTGAAAGAAAAACACCCAAATCCAAACACAGAGCAGATGGTTCTTGGTGCTTATATTTTCAGGAGGACTTTAACCAGCAGGATCATTTCCCAGCAGAATTTTGTTTTAAGAGACAATCACTAAAAATAAATGCACTTCAGAGCCTGCTGTTGAAAAGGTATTTTCACAGAAAACTGCTATTTCCATGGTCCCTGTAGCTGCTCTGCCAGCCCTGACACAGTGGGAGCTCCTCCTTGGAGCATCTTTCACACACAGCTTCTCCCAGGGTCCAATGCACTCAGAGCACCTGTGGGAGCAGGGAGGGACGTCTGGGCTCATTCCTGATTACCATAAAATGGAAAACAGCAACAAGAAGCTACAAACACCTCCTGCAAAGCTGGAAATGCCTTCCACAGGCTCCTCTCACACAGGAATGTGAGGCAAGGTAAGGACAGGTCCCTTTTTTGCATGCACCAGGTTGAGCCTATGCAGCCTGCTCTTTGCTTTGAGCAAAGAGCAACATAAGAGAGAAATGACATATCTGAGTGTGAAAGAGTTCTGCCTCACGGTTCTGATTCTCTTTTCCTGAGCCAGGCATGGAGCAGCACCCCTGGGAGCCCCCAGTGAGCCCCTGTGCTCTGCCCAGGTAGGAGTGCCCCTACTCCTGTCAGAGATCCCAGCACACTCCATCTCCTACTACCTTGGACAACATCCAGCTTCAACAAACCCTCCCCCAGCTGTGGCAGATGAAAGACGCTTGAATCATCCTAATTTCTTTTTTTTTTTTTTTTTTTTCATTAGGAAACCAAACTCTGCTCTTCACCGAGAGATCCTTTTTATTCTCTCTCGAGGACTGACATGCTGGGAAATTGCCTCAGCCCAGTCAGCTCTGATGTTTGCTGTCTCACGCATCTCCTGCATCAGGCTGACAGCTCCCAGAGCCGGCTGAGGATGGGGATGTGCAGAACAAGCCCAAAGCTGCTCCTGTCTCTTTTAACTGTCCCGGCAAGAGCGCGGGGAGGAGCTGAGCCGGGGGAGCCGCGCAAGGAGAACAGAGGCGCTGCTGCTTTTGGAGGACCCTCTCGCCCGCCCTCTCCTGGAGGATAAAACTGCTCCTGCCTGGCATTCCCGAGCTGTCCACCTGAATCACTCCACGTGGGCAGCGTTTGTCCCTCCCTGATGAAACACGAGCTGGAGCAAACCCACACAATCCCTTTACAAAGCCCTTTCTCAAAAGCACCACCATCCAAATACTCGTTTTAGAGGCCTCCCCCCCTGGTAAAACACTCCCCTGAGCAGGCACGATGGATTGAACACCTCCCACCTGCCCCAGGTCCCAGCTGGAAGCCATCCCCACCAGCAGGGATGGGAGACAGGCACTCATCTGCCTCACCCCACCAGGAGGCATGGGAAGCCACCCCAGATTAAAGGGAAGGAAAAAGCATTTTTACCACAGTTTTGGCAATGGAAACCAGTCCAGCCCTGGACTCAGCACCACAAATGCACGTGAGCATCACATGTGCCTACCTGGGTCAGATGAAGGCAGGATGCTGGGGGATCAGATGCCAGGTGTGCACTGGGCTTTGGCCTCTCCTCTGCTTTCCACTCATGCACTGTGAGCAAAAAGGAAACCAAAATTAGGGCTTTAAACCTGGCATTTGAGAGGCGAGCAGGAGAGAAATTAAAAAGCTGTGAATGCTTTTCCCTCTCAAAACCAAGCTCAGGGAAGCTCAATCTTCATCCAAGCTGATATTTAAAAGTGATAAATCAGGCTTTAACAGACAGAAAAACACAACTACCAAAATTTAGTGGCCCTGCTGCTGGAAGGCCCAAAATGAACTGCTTAAGAGAGCCATTTTCCCACGGAAATAGAGCAGGTCTGTACTTAGTAGAGCATTGATCTGCTGACAGCTACCAGGACAGATTTGGGCCAGAGCACTTGGGAATCATTTGCAGTGATCTCTGAAGAAGCACATGCATGCAAAACCCCTTGGAAAAACACTGTTGTAAGGCATTGCTGCAGCTGATTACGAGTCTAGATGTCACTCACTGGTCAGCACAAGCTGATGCTTCCTTCCAAAAGCCTCCCCAGGCAGCTCAGCCCCTGGCTGCATCCCAGCCAAATCCTTCACAGAGCCCAGGAACTGCAAAACATCACCAAAGGGCTGGGCTGCAAAAGGCTCTCACAGCTCAGGACCCCAGCAATGAGGCTCAAACTGGGGACACTGCACCCCATAGATCCAGGGGGCCTCTACCACAGATGTGCTGGCATTTGGAGGTGCTGTGTTACAGCCAGAACACTGCCACAAGTCCTGGGGACAGCAGGCTGGGCCCTGAGAGATGCCAGGAGCTCGGTGCAGCTGAGCTGGCACAGGCTGGCAGCACTGGGGCACCCCAGTTTACCCAGCTGGGGCTCCCTCCCACTGCCACCACAGCTGAGACGTGCTGGAGGTAGGAGAGCTCAGCTGCAGCCCTCCTGCAGGTGGGGGAAGAAGTGCCCCACATTCACCCTCTCCCAGCAGACTTTTTGCTGCTTCAGGAGATGAGGTCAAAGCAAGGGGATGCATTCCTCCTTTCTTGCCATAAAAAGCCATTTCTCTGAGTCCTGAGCCACTCACAGACACAGGGCGTAGAGGAGCCTCCAGGAGGTGTGAGCACTGCTGGAGGGGCTCCAGTCCCACACGGAGTCTGTCTGTCTGTCCTCCCAGCACAGGGACACAGTGCTGGGCTGGCCAGGAGCCTCTCCCTTGCCCACCAGCTTTCCTGGAGCAGTTATCACCCCCCCAAGATAACCCAGGAAAAGCTAAAGCATCCATTTCCAGAGGTGCTGAGTGCTCTTGGCTCTCACTGGCTTCAAACCCAGGTGCTGCTGCCCAAACCCTTGGTGAATTCTCACCATCTCAGCCCCCAGAGCAGCAGAGGACCTGGCAGACAGGTGGGCAGGGAGGGCACAGGTGAGGAGGAGGAGGCAGAGCTTGCTCACCTGCCCAGCCCCTTCTGTGCACAGCTCCTGCACAGACAGGATGTGTGACACCAGTTAATGGTGCCTTGGTTTTTTGGGGGTTATTTCTGTCTACTCCTCCTCAGGATCTCATACATAAGCAGATCTTACAAAAATCCCCACTGCTACCAAAAAAAGTCCATCTGTGTCAAAACGTGGAGCACAAATGCCTCTACTTTAGAGGAACAGAACCTGCCCAATCATGCTTCAAAGGACATCTGAGGTCCTAACACTGCTCAAGATCCTGCAGAAGGCATTGGAAAAATGGGAAATTACTTATATTTGGTTTATTTTTTGCTTTCACACATCACTTATTTTAAAAGACTAAAAACATGTTTATGAGTTTAACATATTTAAATGGATCAAAATCTGTTCAGCAAGGATGGAAAACAACTCTCCCACCCCAAACTTCTTGTGGGCTGGGACCTGCTTTTCAATCTTCCACCCACAGCAAATATTTCAGATCCAATTTTAAACTGAAAGGCTGGGGACAGATTGGGGAGAGGACCCGTGTGGGGAACTGTGCCACTGCTCTTCTCACCACCCTGAGCACCCCTCACCTAAAGTCACTCAGGGACACCTGGGCAAGGGATCAGCTGGGAACAGGGGACAATAGAGGCATCTGTGTGTGGGGACAGCATCCAGAGAAGATAAAATGAGAAGCTTTCCTTCCTTCCTCCTCCTCCTCCATCAGCAGCTTTCCACAAGGAGGATCAATGCAGCCCACTGTAACTGCACCGTTGTTCCATTTTTAATTAATGAAAGAAAAAACTAATCATTGAATTAAACTTCTCATTACTCCAGCTGAATACCCTCTAAGTAAATTTAATTACTGTACGAATTGGGTTTCTCCCTGCCTGTTTCATTAGCCACTGATAAAGATGGAGGGAGGGGGGGGAAAGAGGGAGAAATGAAAACAGAGAAGGAGAATGGAAGGTGGGAAACCCAGAGGGACACAGTTGTGGAGTTTCAGGGGCTTCCAGTAAGGGCCTGGGGAAAGACTCTCCCAAAGTAGGGTAGAAGGATTCCCTCTGGGATAAACCCACAGGGGCAAGGTCCTGCCACCCACACCCTGGGGTCACAGCCACCTGCAAAACAGCCAACAGAGGTTTGGGCACAACCAGCTCCCCTCCAAACAAGGGCAGACATTGATTTCAGACCTGCAGCAACCATGATCCCTTCTGATCTCACCCACCTCTGAACAGCCAGGTTTTTTCCTCAGCAACAAAGGTAGCACCCCCCCAGCACTTCAGCAGGGAGCCAGTGCTGACAGAAGCATGGGAGCACGTGTGAGCAGATCCTGAACACCTGCTGTCCCACCATGCTCCCAGACACCTGCCTGCAGTGTTTGAGCCTTCCTGCAGGAGTGGGAGTCCTGCACAGCCAGGCTGTGGGCAGCCAGGATGTGCCAGCAGCACACTCTTCCCAGGAAATCAGCCCAGAAGCCTTCCTGCAGCCCCTCGTGTTGCTGCACACGTTTTGTTTATGGCATGATTTTGGGGTTTTCCTATTCTCCTTCTATGATTCAGCCTCCATTGCTCCTTCCTGACCCAGGGCATGAACCAGCACAGCCCCATCCCAAGGAATCCAGCAGCCCCCACCAAGCACAGCCCCCTTCCAGCACTTTCCTCCACACCCAGCAGTTCTGTGGGGCTGGGAAGGGTCACATTTGGGGTAGACTGGGGTGGAGAGGGTGTGGTAAATGAAAAGCACAGCTGTTTTCTCCAGCTGGGTGGTGGAAGTGCTCTCCAGGTGCCAGCCATGATGGGATTTAGGATAGGGGTCAGATTACCTCCCTGCCATCAGGGAGCTGAGAGGAGTCCATGCAGCCCCACAGGGGCTTGATCCCCCACCCCAGTCCCTTCCTGCTCTCCTCCATCCCCAGAGTGATTTCTCCTGTTCAGAGAGAGCCACAAAATGTTCTGGGCAGACCAGAAGGTCCCTTCTGCTTCCCATTTATGTCCCCAAGGTGGGCTTTCCCAAAGAGCAGATGGGAAAGCAGCTATCAGGGAAGGAATGGCACTGGGTGAGACCCACCACTCACCTCTGGCACCCAGCACAGCTCTGGACCCTGGGGCCACCCCCAGAGCCTGGGAGGTGCTGGCTCCAGGTGGGCTCAGCACAGCACACTCTCCTCTCCAGCACGAGCTCTCTGCTGTAGCTAAAATTGGCTCCCACAGGCTTCTGCCATCACCAAAGTCATTGGTACAGCATGTTCTGCCACCACAGGCTCTTCCCAAGCTCCCACTCACAAACCCCCAACGCTGCCTGCCACAGGCCCCGCAGCTCCCACTCCCTCACACGCTTCTCTTTTGTCCTGGTGATTAAACAGAGAAAAGAAAGTCATTCAGGATGACCAAAGTAATTGTTATTTCTTTGCCAAATTTTAAAGCTGCAGTAATAATTTGAGGCTGAATGAAACATTTTGTTTGGGCTGAAGTGAAGCTTTCATTTTGTTTGTAGGTGGCTTCCCCTCCACCCTGGGGAAAAAAAAAAAAACTAGAAAAAAATCAAAATGAAATGTCATCTTGAAACAGATGGCTGAAAGGTTTCATTTTGAAAATGTCAAAATCAAACTTTTCAGTGTTTCACTTTTTTTTTTTTTCCCAGCCAAAGCCACTTGCTAAATACAACCTGAATTCGTGAGCTGAGTCTGTTGACTGAAACCTGAATTTTTTTGGTGCATAAGCTGTTCCCTCTGAGCAGTTTTCTGCAGGCTGGCACAGGTGCCCCACGCTGTGACCCCGCTGCAGCCAGGGACGCACATGGAGTCAGCAGGAACAGTGCCCTGGAGCAGCCCTTCTGCAGGGGCTGTCCTGGGAAGGGAAACCAGAGGCCAGCACTCACAAAGGGAAGCCAGAGGCCAGCACTCACCGTGGCAGCAGCTCTCTGCAGCTCCTCTGGGGGGGCACAGCCGGGCGCTGCAGCCCCGGGCACGAGGGACAGGGGGGTCCTGCCCGGCTCATGGGACCCAGCACCGAGCAGGGGGCACCTGGCTCAGCCCCAGACACACAGCCCTGCAAGACAGGAGGGAGGGACAGCGTCAGTGATACCTCTCTTCTGTTTTCTCTGTTCTGTTTTGGTGTGCAGCTTTAGCTTTATTTTAAGTGTTACTGGGAGCTTTTCAAAGGGTGGTGGAGACAAAACAATCCTGTTCCAGCTGGAGACTCCAGGACTGGAGACTCTTCAAACTTCAGGCCCAAAGCATGAACAATGTGAGAAGAGGAGAGCAGGCAAGCAAGCAAGAAGGATGAAACTTCATCATTTGAAGCTGGTAATTGGACAGTTAACTCCTAGATGCAAATGGATTGAAACTTATAAAAATGTGAGATCTCATGACCAAGCTCTGTTTTGCTTCTATCTTGGAGCCATTGGGGCACTGCCAGGGTGTGCCCTTTGAGGGCACTTCAGTAAATCTCCACTTTATTCCCCTTAACTCCATCCAGCCTCTGCTCCAGCTCCTCAGGGCATCAGCAGCAGTGCCCAGGGATCTGCCCTCTCCACCAGGGACTGCTCACTCCCACCCCCAGCCAGTGCTCCCTCAGGGAGCTCAGCCCATGGCACAAGGGCCTTCGCCCATCTTGCTCCAGGAGGGACAATGTCCATCCCTCAACTGCTCCAAAGCACATCCCAGGGATGAGGTCTAACAAGCAGGTTGGTGCTGATCAGATCTTACCAACAGCAGATCCCACAGCCTCTCTCCATGCCCTGGGTCCCCACAAGTGCCTTGTGCCAGCACTGCTGCCAGGTGACTCTGTCCCCATGCAGATGTCTGAGTGACAGTGTGACAATGGAGGGCAACCACACACAAGGCTCCCACTCAGGAATCAGGCTTTGATTGCCAAGTTCAACAGTCCAAGAGTTTTCAAGCACATTGCAGCACCTCTAAATTCTGCCTTGAATTTTGGGCCTTGACACACAGAAGGGCATTGGAAACACCTTAAATCTGCTATTGAGTCCCAAAGAGTGACAAGATTCCCAGGGTACACTGGCAGGAGCACAACAGGCCAGATTCATAGGGGTGCTCTCAAAAAAAATGCCCCAAAGCTTTAATCCAACACAAAATCAGTTATAAAAACCTGATTTATGCTCCACAAGAAGCTGGATAAGGAGATCACACGCCACAAAACCGTATAAAAGCAGGAGTAGACACCTAAATCCCAACTCCACCAGAGCTCAGGTTAGAAACTTGTAGGTTCGTTTCCTTTTCCCCTGCTGCACCTCAGGAGCAGCAGCAGAGGTGCAGCAGGACCCTCACCCTTCCAGCACGATCACAAACCACAAAATGCCAAGGCTGGTGTTGGAAAACCTGTTTGTAGGAGATCACCAGCCTGATAGCTCCCTGAAAGAGGATTAGATGGAGCTTAGACTAAGCATCTCAGCAGTATCAACCCATAAGAAGATGCTCAGCCACTGCCACTGCTAAGGTAACATGGAGACGGATTTATCCACTGAGAGGGAAAATCTTCCGAGAGCCTCTCTCATCCCAGAGAGGGCAATTTGCCAGGTCCTTGGCTCCATGGCCACAGGGGCAGGGCAGGCAGGAGCCTGCTGGATGGACTCACATGGAACAAGAGGCAGACTGGCTCCAAAACCAAGCCTCCTCCCAAGTTCAGGGGGTGGCAATCGGAAATTAAGCCCATCTGTTCCTAAAACATTGCACTAGTGGAGAGGTAAGGAGGCTGAGAATCTGAGCTCCAAAGAAACTAAAAACAGAGAGACAGAGCTGCCTCTCAGGGGAAGGATGCTGCCTCAGGCTCACCACTGCAATGAGTTTGGAGATCTCAACTAAATCTCTTTAGTTTAGGGAGCAAGGGAGGTGCTGCCAGCACCATGTGGGTCCCATGCACCAGCCCACCCTGGTGAAGGGAGAGATGAGGCAGCTGAAGTGCCCCAAACCTCATGGAAAAACTACAGACAAGGGGAAAGAGATTAGATATTAGGGAGGAATCCTTCCCTGTGAGGGTGGGGAGGCCCTGGCACAGGCTGCCCAGAGCAGCTGTGGCTGCTCCATCCCTGAAGTGCCCAAGGCCAGCCTGCACAGGGCTTGGAGTGCCCTGGTCTAGTGCAAGGTGTCCTTGCCCATGACAGGGGTTTTCCTTGAAGGTCCCTTCCAACCCAAAACACTCTGATTCTATGAAGGGAAACTGAGGCAGGCACCAGGGTTCGAGGAGCTACCACAGCCAAACCCATCAGCAACAATTCTGGCCTGGAAAATTTGCTTTGTCATATGGAATGGTTTCACAAAGAGTATCAGGTACACCATCAGCATCAAAGCAGCCAGGTTTTGTGTGTTTGAAAGGAAACATTGCCTTTTTTCCCTCCCTCTGAGCCCACTTTTAATTTTAAGTCCCCTCATTTCTTTTCTACCCCAATCTAAACCAACTCTGCTGTCAAGTCCTTGCATTTCCGTCCCGTTCACTCAATTTCAAACCAAACCTCCACGTTTTCCTCTTCTCCCTTGAAACAATGATGCTAAACCATTTTTCTGCCCAGTTCCTGCTAAAAGCCAGGCCAGCAGGGTGTTGGCTGGGAGCAGAGGCATGGGAAGTAGCAGCCAGGTGGGACTCGGAAGCGTTGCCTCCAAAATCACCTCTTGGTTCCAGGATGTTCACAAAAGTAATTTTGTGCAGATCCTTTATCCCTGAGAGATGGAAATAACAAGGGAGCAGAATTGGATCAGGCATGGGGAGACAGAAGGATGTTTAACAAGCAATCCCAAGCAGCACTCAGGTTACCCAGGGTCAGGGCAGCACAGGCTGATTCCTCCAGCATCAGAACAGGGCAGGAGTACCTGGTCCCCCCTGCTTCAAGTAGTAAAAATTCATATTTAGCAAAGAGTATTTATGAGTATTGAGGGGAAAAAAAACCCCACATGCCACAGGGAATAACAAGGCTTTCTTGTGGTTGGTAGCTGAACAGAATAAATCTATCCACTGGGTATAAATTGGTTAAGCAAAAAATCCCTCTCAACTGGAATATTTTGCAAGAAAAATAGCAACAAAAATAAAAAGAAAGAGAACTCTGGACCCTCATTTCTCTCCTCAAGGTCAGAGCTGTTATCCTCTTTCATGAAGGAGAAAAAAAACACCTTTCACTGGGAAGTTTAGCCAAAAGAATTGAAACATTTGGGATGTGAGTGCATTACTGCCTGAACTGTCCAGCTGGACTAGACTAAATCTCTATTTTACAGGGAGTTATCTTTCAAAAGCATGTGGTGGGGAGGCTGAGGCACCCAGGGTAAAGGAGACAGCAGCCCCTGGGACTACAGCAGTCAAGGAGAGCTCTGTGTGTCAGAGCTCAGGATCTAGAGCCTCTCTGGTTATTATGCAGAGGCTGTGCTAAGGTTGCTGCTTTAGTGCACTGCAGGCACTAAATTAAGGGGACATTTACAACCCACAATGCAGAAGCAGCTGCTGAAGGTGGCCATGGTGAGTGACTTCACCTCTGGGTGAAAGGCTCTTTGACAAAAATCCCAGCCACGAGGAACTGAGATGGGAATTGAGTCCTTCTATCCCCTCAGTGCCCTGGCCAGCAATGCCAGCACATCTCTGGGCACCTGGGGCAAGCAGGGAACAGGAGCAGCCTGCTGTGCCCAGTGCCAGCCAGGGGGGTGAGACTGCCCTGTTTGGAGGGGATGCAGAGCCCACAAAACACTGAAGCTTGGCCCAGCTAGCAGAGTTCTCATGCAACAAATGCACCATCACCACCAGGGCAGCACTCCAAGGGATCTGCTCCCCAAATAAACTCCCAGACCAATCCCTGCCCAGAGTGTGCATGGCACAGACCAACAAGGCAGAGCTGCTTACAGCATCAAGCATTTTCTGGTGGCAAAACAAGTCCTGGTGCCTGCTCAGCCTTTTTAACTGCACTTGATGGCCAAGCAGGCTGGGGCTACCAAAAAGGGGGTGACACATGGTTACAGCTCCTGTGGCTCCTCCTGGGAGCAGTCAGCTCTGCTCCTTCCCTCCTCCCACACCCATGCCAAGCCCAGCTCACCAGGGCTTTCCACTCAGCACTGCTCCTTCCTCCTCCTTTCAATTTCAGCCCAGGCCAAAACCCAGTGTGCTGGCAGAGATAAGCCAGCCCTGCCTTGTGCTCCTCCTCTTCCATGGCCCTGTGGAAGTACCCAGCTTGTTTCCTGATGGAAGTCACCAGGAGCTTTTCCTTGCAGGTCCAGGGACATCCTGTACTGTGCTCAGCCATGCAGGCAAGGGGATGGCTCTTGGTGGGAGCTGGCACAGACCTGTTCCTGCCCAAGGCAGCACCTCCTGGAAGGGGCCAGGGGAAGCAAGGAAGAGCAGAGATGATCTGACAGACATGCAAAAAGATGAGGAGAAAAGGATTCACTGGGAATGGATCTCAAGGTCACAGCACATACCTTGGCTTCTGCTGAGGATTCCACCTGCTGCATTGGGGCTGCAATTGGGAGCAGAGGGAGCAGCAGCAAAGGGTGGGATCACACCCCCGAACACAAGCACAGCACTTCAGGGTGCTGGGCCCCAGGGAGACTGGCCATCCAGAAAGCACAAGTGGCATCATGCTGACAACCCTGCAGCTCCTTTTGAGAAAGTTAACTGACTGAATATTTACACCTAAATCCCTCCAAACACTGGGGTTTCCTGCCTGTAGGGATTTACAGCCACTATAACCACTCCTGTTTGCTTGGAGGTGCCGTGTGTTGGGGAGATTTGAACTTTCAGGCACCAGGAGCAGCCCAGGCAGTGCCCATGAGCCTCTGTGCCACCCCGCCCAGGCACTCTGGGAGCATCCCTTACTCAAAGGGATTACCCCAAAGAGCCCAGCTAGGAACAGATGGGAGCCTCCTGGAGACCTCTGCTGCCTGCCAGCAGAGCCAAGACCCTGCAGCTCCCCTGTCTTCGGGAACCACGTGCCCAGAGCTGCTACACTTGACAAAGCAATCAGCCAGGAACAAGTTCTGGCTTCTGTTCCAGAGCAGGTCAGACCACAGCCATAAATCTGCTCCTCTGGCCTTTAAATGTGCAACAGGTAGAATTCAGAGGTCTTGACCTCCTCTGATAGATGAGCCCTGAGCCTGGAGGGCTGCCCAGAGCAAGGGATCCTGCCATCTCAACCCAAAGCCTCCAGGTGAGCACGTTGCAGGGTGAGCATCCAATGAGCCACGGGGAAGCCAAAGTCACAGCCAAGGCCAGTGACAGGAATAGAATTGGCTCAGACTGAGCAAATGTAACTTTCCATCACTTTGCAATCAGCCATCCATCCTGGAGGCCAGCTGGCTGCCATGTCAGAGCACCTCCCATCCATTTCAACTGTCCTAAGAATGCCAATGCTACACAAGACTAGCTCAAGAAGACTTGGGAGAGTTATTATCCAAAGCCAGGTGCCTGGACCTGACCCAAATCTTAGGCAAGTGATTAGAATGATTGGCATTTTTTTGGAATGCAAACTGCTGTGCTGTACCTGCCATCTATCTTCAGAAAACTATTAACTGCACAATCACCAAACCAAGCACACCTGTAAGGCTATGAAAGTGCCTGCAGACTGATGAGGCTCCTCCTCACCTGCAGCTCTGGGACCAGCCCCCCTTGTATGCCCCAAAAATGGGCTGCAGGATCAGGGATGGGACACTGAGTCATGGGGATGAGTGTGGAATTGCTGGACTGGGATGACTTTCACCCTGTGGGTGATGTGTTGAGTCTATTCTGGCTGGGAACAGATTGTCACCAAACTGCCTTTGCTGAAGATCTGGAGCCAGGTCTCACCCAGGCCCCTCTGCTGCAATGGGACACTGCAGCACCACCAGCCAGCAAGGTGCTCTTCTCCCCCTTTGACTACACATGCCAAAAATAGCCTGTTTTCTCTCAGAGCCAAGGACACTAAAAGCAGCAACATTTCCAGGTGAGCAGAGCACAAAAGCAGCCACTGAATGACAGCCAGCAGCTCCTCCCAGGGCACACATCCCCTGCTATGCTGTCCCCACTCCAGGGCAGGGTCAGAGCAGGGAATGCTGATCCCAGGCTCACTGGGGTGTCAGCCCAGCTTTCCTGCATGCCAGGGCAGGGGGCTGCCCATTCTGCTTCAACACCAGAACCCCAAACTCAGCTGGTTCAGGTTTGAAACCTGATCCCAACTCCAAAATTACAGATGAAGGGAATGAAGAGAACAAGCCCTGTTCAATGAATCAGAGCAGATCCAGTATCCCACATCACCCAAAGGATGAGCAGCCTGGGATTTACAGACTGGGGACATTGTGTGGACTTAGGGTTATCTTGCATGTCCTTGTTCCTGGAGATTCCACTACCCAGGAGCCCTTCAGAAACTCAGGGAGGTCACACAGGTTTATGTCCTGCACATCCCCAGCCATGCCAAATGCTCAGCTGGGGCTCCAGCACAGGAGCTGCCAAACCTGCTGCACCAAGAGGTTGAACTGTGCCTAGATGGGGATCCCAAACAGGGTAAAATCTGCATTTAATACCTATTATCCTAACATCTCCCCATCTGTCCACATCCCTCACATGCCTGTAACTGCAGCATGCCAGGGTTGCCTCATATCAATGGCACTTTAATTTCATCATTCCCAACTTATTTAGAGCAATTAGGAGGCAATGAGCACACGCCAGGGGCCAGGATGCACTTGAATAGCATCCAAGGGTTACCACAGTATCACAGGAGACTTTCAGATGGAATTATCAGCCTGAAAAAAAAACTTAAATAAAAAGCAAGGCAGTCCCCAGAGGGAGGATAAGGTTCTTCTTGGTCCAACAGGTCCCTTTTTAATTTGAAATCAACTGACAATTATAAAGAGGTAATATTCCTCATTTAATTAGTGAAGAGACAGCCTCTCAGGTTGGAAGACAGAGATAGATGCTTTGCCAGGGCAACTGGCTGAAGAAAGGATCAGGGGAATGAGGCTGAGATTCCTGCAAGGGCAATTGCCTAATCCCACTTCAGACAAGCAGGTTTTGCTGTTGACTTTTCTAGGAGAAAAGGGAAAAACCTGAGCCATTTTGGAAACTCTGGTTGGAAAGGCAAGGCAAAAAGCGAGCTGCTCCTCCCTAGTGATTTCTGCTGGGTGCTGGGAGCGACCCACAAAGCCAATGCCACCAAGCAAGCTACCAAAAAAAGCCAGCCAACCTGCAGCCTGGCTTCCCAGTGGCCCCATTTCATGGAAGGCAGGTGAGGTGCCAAAGGAGGGGACAGCTCCTCACTTCTGATTTAGCCACAAGCCCACACTCCTCCCTCACAGGCTCTTTAAATGCCTGCCTGTGTGAGGAAAGCAGTGGCCTATTTTCCTGTGAGCAGCTCCACCTCGGAGCACAGCGCTCAGGTCTTATTTAGGATGCTTCAGACACATCCGGAGGGACTCTGGGAACAGTCTGTGGAAAGAGAAGACTGAGTGGGCAACCTGAGTCACTTCATTGCTTACAGAAGTGTACACAAGTATCTTCCATTTGAGCAAAGCCCAGCACAGCTCTGCTGGCTCTGGGGACCAGAGGGAAGTGCATCTTCTCCAGCAGAATGACTGCACAGCACCTTTCCCACCCAGGCTCACAGAAAGAGGGATCATCCCCCACAGCTTCAGCCCAAACCTCTGATCCTGGCAATCCCTCTGCAGCACCAGAGGAGCTGGGAGCTGCTCTAATCTGCTCTGATGGTGAGCTCTGCAGAGGAGATGAGCTTCCTCCCGAGGAGGAGGAGAAAACAGCACAAGGCTGGGAGGGGAGAGGTGCAGTGCACATGCCCTCGAGGGATATTTTTACAGCTGGCTGCAAAACTCAGCTTTGAGCCCCTTGCCAAAGAGCCTGACTCTTGCAGACAAATCAACCCAGCCCCATCTCCTGCATGTGGGGAGGAGGAGACAAGCACAGGAGTAACTGGAGACCCCAGACAGAACCCAGCCAGCCTTTACCCTGAGCCCTGGCCCCAAGGAAGTCACTTTGAGCTGTCAAACACCTCTGCAGAGCTCCCAGAAGCTGGAGCTGAGAAGGATTGTGCTGAGGCAAAGCCATGCCCTGCCATGGGGAGCCCCTACATTACTTTTCCTTCTCAGTGCAGGTAAATGGTGCTGTTTGGGCTCTGAATGCTCAAAACTCCAGCTCACCTACCCAGAGGCACAGCCCAGCTCACACAGTGTGCTCAGCATCCTCCCAGTGCAGCTCTGCCTTCATCCAGGACAGGAGAGCAGCCATGGGCTCCCACCCTGCCTCACTTTTCTCTTCAGGCTGGTTCACAACAGCACCATGCAAATTCTGCCTGCCTGGGCAGCCTGAGCCAGCTCAGAAAAAAAGCTCCTCTCATAACTGCTGCAAGATGCCAAAGGCTCGTGGTTCTGCCCTGCAGCAACCAACAGCACTCCAACCTCTTTCCATTCACTTCCCAAGGGATAAAAGCCACTAAGTGACATCCAGCACAGGCAGGATCATCTCACAGGACTGCTGCTGCTGTCAGCAGCCACATGCACAGCAGCTCCCTGGGGCAGCAGGGAAGGGAGCTCGTGGGAATCCATGGAAAGTGCCAAAATATGAACTGCTAATAAGATGTATTTTCAAATATCACCACATTATGATCTATTGATCTCACACTAGAAACTTGACTTTTTCTGTGTAACATTAATTTATGTCACTTGCACATTCTGGGAACAGCAGATTGAATGAGTGCCATTACACTAAAATTAGGTACTGCAGTTATTAAGTGCCAGGGGCCCAAAGTGTTGAGGTGCCAATCCAGAACAACAGCACCCCTACAACCCAGAGGGAGCACCCACCCACAGGGGAGCCCCAGCCCCCAGTGCTGAGTGTGGGACAGGGGCACAAGGGCACAGAACAGGCTTTGCTCTTGGCAGCAGTCCTGCCAAAATGGGCACAGGGAGGAACAAGAGCCAAATCCTGCCCTGCAGCAGGGGAATGCCAGGCAAGGCAGTGTTTCCAACCCCATCCAACACTCAGCTAAGGCCTGGTGACACCTCCTAGGCTGGCTAAAGCCCCACAGAGCACCTGCAGCTCCTCACAGAGGTGATCTGAAACCCAAGAGCCCAATTCTGGTAGGAACTCTAGAAACAAGTTGTCTAGCAGAAGGTTTTCACAATAGCTGAAAATGCTCCAGTGGGACTTTGGCCAAATATTTTGCTCCCTTTTAAAACAGGGCCAATCCACAGCCATTTCTAATGATCCCACTGCCTGCTTTTCAGAGTGCTCACAGAGACAAGTTGTCACCTTTAGACCACTATATCAAGGCTGAGAGCATCAAGTGGGGAAGATGATGGCCTTGGAGAGGAAGAACATCCTTCCTTTGCTCCACTTGAGCTGCTGATGGGTGTGCCAGAGCTCTCTAAATGGCATTACATTAGTGCTGCAGAGAAGCAATAAAGCCCTAAAACACCCCATTACATATTTACTGAACTACACATCACACAGACTGTCCCCAGGACACCACACCAGCACTTGGAATAACAAAGCAAAGGGCTGGCTGTAAAAAGCACCAGGCTGGGCAGACAGCCCCAGTGCCCACAGCTGGGGTCAGGGCACACACAGGAGCTGGGCACACAGCTGTGGGGAGCCCACAGAATAATCCAACCATCACATCTAACCAAAGAAAGCAGCACAAAGCACTGTCTCCTCTGCCAGAAGCTTGCCCAAGTCACAACTGCTGAGCACAGAGTCTGCAGAAGAATCAGTATCCAGGGTGAGACCTGCTGCTGTGCCAGTGCTCAGTCCTGGCACCAACATGCACTTTCCCCCTGCTGCTCTGGTTTCACTCCCAGAACTTAAATTTTTACTGTTAAGCTCAATGAGTTGTCATTTCCAAATGCCTCCTGCCTACAGGAAAGGGGGCTGCACAAAGTGCTCTTTGGGATTTCCCAGTAGCCAGCACTGGGGCACAGGGCTGTCACAAAGCCCTCAGTGTTGCATTGTCATGACAACTTTGGTACAGTGAAATGGTGTGATGGCTTTTAAAAGACCTTTTTCTCCCTCTGCTCCTGGCACCTGGCATATGGCAAGATCACAGACCTTGCTCTACCACCACAGAGGCCATCAGAGGCACCTTGGCTGGAGAGGTGAGGTCTCCCCAGCCAGCAGCCTGTGGCAGAGGACAAGCTGACAGATGTGTTGGGACAGAGCTGAGGACTAAAAGGGGTCAGAGACAGGGAGGGGAGACTCCCCTTGGTGCTAACACTGGAGAAATGGAGTCAGTTTGGGAACTTTTGGATGTATGTTCCCCACCCCCCCACAAGGCACAGGTTTGCTAAATCAGCACAGCTTTGCATGAGAGCTTTGCCCTTGTTAGCAAGTAGGAGGGGCACAGGAAAGCCACAGCTGACTCGGAATGCACTCTCAGCTGCTGGCAATTAGGGATGCACCCTGAGCCCCAGCAAGTGCTCTCACAAGGTCGGTGCTCCCTGCCTGTGACACCTGGGGCACAGATCCAGAGCACAACACTGAAACAATCTCAAACAGGCCCCTGGCACCCAGCTCCCTGCTGCAGGGATCATGGCAGGGGCCTGCCAGCAATGCCAGAGAACACCCTGACCACAGGCTCACCTCTCTCTTCATAGAGATGCAAGCAAAGCCCAAGTTCTGAAGGCTCCTTCTGTACAAGGGTTTCTCCAGCCCTTCCTGCAGAGGTGCAGCCAATGTGCCAACCCACAGAGGCCCTGGCACAGCTGGAAAGCTCAGCCCTGCCCCAGGAGCACATGCAATGCAGCCCCCAGCCCCTGCACTCAGGCACACACCAGGGGCTGGCAGCCAGAGATGCAACGCCTGAGAAGTTTGGTGAGTTATTGTGTCCCCACCAAATAGCTCTGACCTTTTCAATATTCCATATTTTTATTGGCTGCCCATTTCCCCCCAATCCCCACAGGCTCATTAGACAGCGAGCAGCTCCACAGCCAATGCTATTGCACGACACTGAAAAGGTCAGAGACATGGAGGCTGAGAGAGCCCTCTCCAGAGGGTGCTTGGAGCAGGACAGGACACTCCTCAGCCAACACAAGCTGCACACCCACCAGCACCTGCTGCCCAGGGACTCTCCGAGGCACAGCTCCTGCTGCAGGGGCCCTGGGGATGCACCACACCATCCCTGCTCCCAAACACCCCAGTGCTGCTGCTGCTGGGGATGCACCACAGCCATCCCTGCTCCCAAACACCCCAGTGCTGCTGCAAGGGGACCTGGCCACCCTGGCACAGAGCCTCCAGTAAAGCCTCCTGTCACAAAAGCACAAGGCAGGGCTGTGTTCCTACAGCACAGAGAGCAGCAGGAAGGCTGCAGAAATGCCCTGACTGCTGCCACAGCCCTGAGGCTGCTGCTTAGGTAGGGGAAGCACAGAGATCATTTTCCAGAGCCTCTGGCACACACACAGGACAGAGAAGGCAGCTGCCCAAGGTGATTATTAGCCATGTTTGGTAGATGTGAAAAATGCATATTTTACAATTGGCTTTTTGCAAATATTCAAATGAATATCCTATGTGTTATGTTAGAAAGTTATGCTGTATTAATTTTCTTAAGTAGTATGTTAAATATAGTTTTATAACATAGTGTTAAAATAAAAACTATATATGTATGATGTTTTTTAAGAAAGGAATGAGGTACTTGCACCAGATAGCAGCCACAGGACACCTAAATCTTTCAGAGAAAGAGAATTTATTGCTCCATTATCAGAAGAAATCAACTTCTTCCCACCTTGCTCAGCCCTGAAGATGCAATTAGGATTAATAGGAAGAAGCTGACACTGACCAGACAAAATCCTGTGTTTGAATGGAATTTATGCATCATATATGAGGTGTACGAATATGCAACAGGCTGTTGTTTTAAAGGGTTAATCCTCTGTTAATGTGTGTCCTTTTTCAGGCTTGTGCTGCCCAGAAAGAGGTACCCAGACATCTGTAACTCTTTGTTTCTATTGTCTCATATTGTCCTAATCCAAATTGTCCAAATTATTATTACTCTAATTATATTATTATTTTTATAACCATTTTATTGCTATTAAACTTTGAAAATTTTAAAAATAAGTGATTGGCATTTTTCACAGTATATGTAAGAGGAGACAGTGAGTCCAGGCCTCCCTTAAGGCATTCAGGGGAACAAAAGGAAAAACCAGCCCTGCTGGCAGCATGCAGCAGTAAGGAGAGAACACCTGCCTCCTCCCAGCCTTTTCTCAACCCCTACCCAGCAAAACTACCTTACACAAAATTAAAGCAGGATTCCCCCTCTGTGTAACACTGGCACTCCCTCTGCCTGTTCCCCAGGCAATGGGGAGCCCCACAAGTTAACCCTTCTCACAGACAGAGGCTCCAACAGCAGAAGTTCGTGTATTGTGGGGCCAAAACTCACCAGCTGGCAGCAGAAAGGTGTCCCCAGAGCAGCAGGGTGCAGTGCTGGCTGTCCTGTCAGGGAGGGCAGCCCAGGAACAGAGGTGCCCTCTGTGATGGGGCACATGCCCATGGCTCCAAAAACAACAGGAGGAGGTGGGAGCTGCAGCCAGGTCCCCCAACAGCAAAAAAATGAGGTCCCAAAATGCACAGGCTGGAGCCCCAGAACACACATCCACCTACCATGGAGCTCTGGAAGAGAGTGAAGGGGCCAGTCCTGAGGTTAAATAGGGCTCTGAGCAGGTGTGGGTGATTAGGGCAATTAGGGCAATTAGGGCAACAGCAGCTGTGAACAATTAGCTTGACTCGTGCCAGCTGAGCTCTGTGTCCTGAGCTTCTCTGTAAATACCAACACATACCCCAAAAAAGACCCCGACCCAGAGGTAGAAATAATAAAAGACAGAAATAAAGAAGCAACAGCCAGAAACAGCCCAGGAGAGAACAGGAGAAGGAGGCAGAGCTACCCAGTGGGGGAAGCCCTGAGGATGAACACCAGGGGTTAACACCACAACATCTCCTCAAGAAAGGAACATATCTCTGGCAACATGTACTCAGAATTTTCTAAAATAATGTTACATTTTTATTTTTTCTTTTTAAAAAAGTGGATCTGGGCAAAGGAGTGCCTTCACATTAGTGACAGATGGCAATGAAAAATTTTTGTTTGGGAAAAAAAAAAAATCTTCATTTGAGTCACACATATGTAGAAAGGGAAAAAAACTTAACCCCTCCAGAGATTAGCTGTATCATGTCAGCAAAGAACCAAATCCCAACAGACTTCAGGGACATATCCCTGCCCTTCAGATCACTAGAGACCACAGCTGGAAGGAGCAGAGATTGGTCTGCCCGACAAAAAGGTGTTTTTCTGCTCACTGGAAGATGGTGAAGGCCAACCCTCAGCCCTGCCTGTCACACCAGATGGTTTTGCTTGGGAAAGCTGTCATCCCTCAGCTGTGACGGTGGCATGTCCCAGGAGCCACATCATCACCTTCTTGGCTGCACTTGGCCAAGCCCAGCCCTGAGTGCAGGGACCACAGATGTAGAGAATACATTGTTGAAGGAATTGATATTGTTAGGAAAATTAACCCACAAACACCAGAGGTTTATGTCCAAAAAGGACACAGAGGAGTCCTTTCTGGCTGTATTCAAATAAAGGGAGAGGGGGAGAGGCCATGGGGCATTCCCCTGGGATCTCTCCAATTTTGGAGGATGCAGCCTCCTTTTTATCCCAATTTCCTGGCCTCATTTCATTTCTCTCTTTCCCCATTGGCTGAGGTACTTGAGAGGTACAGACTCCCTCATATGCCTGATACCAAAGATTTCTCTCTAATGTATAACCCTCCCTTTTAATTTTTAAATCTTATGGAATTTAAGGGGTTCTCTTTCCCATTGTTTCTTTCATCTTTCAAAGTCTAATTTCATTTATCAGCAAACCTAAATTTTATTTGTAAAAGCAAATATCTTTTTCCATTCACCAATCAGTGTACTCCTTCCGATTGTTTCTTCTGTCTCCCAATGCTGCTTTTATCTACCAGCAGACCCAATATAAATATATAGTTCATTGTTGAAGAAGTTAATATAAAGTTCCAATGTTAGTTGAATGTTCTATAGTTATGTCAATCCCTCTTAGGTGATTGTTCAATCTTCTGTACTTGTATAAGATCCCCGTTACTTGTTAGATGTTTGTAGTTATGTGAATCCCCACGGCTCCCACTCTCATCTAGGATGGCAAACCACCCGAGACCATGGAGGAGATTACATCACCTAATAAACAAATATGAAGCTCCCATAAGACTTAGCAGAAAAGGATTACCTAGAGAAAACCCCTACAACAACAAACCACCACGCAAATAAAGAATTGAAACAACACCTGTAACCAGAGAGAACATAAGACAACATCAAAGACCCTAGTCAGAACTTTTCACCTCCTCACCCTGAGAGGAACAGTGGATTTGTCTTTCCAAACAAGCTGAGGGTCTGCTGGTAGATAAAACCAGCACTGGGAGATAAAAGAAACAATGGGAAAGACTCTGATTGATGAATGCAAAAAGAAATTTGCCTTTACAAATAAACTTTAGGTTTGCTGATAAATGAAATTAGACATTGAAAGATGAAAGAAACAATGAGGAAGAAAAACTCCAAAATCCGTAAGAGTTAAAAATTAAAAGGGAGGGTTATACGTTAGAGGGGAATCTTTGGTATCAGGTGTTCTGGGAAGTGTGTACCTTTCAAGTACCTCAGCCAAGGGGGGAAAAAACCCCTAAATTCCATAAGAATTAAAAATTAAAAGGGAGGGTTATACATTAGAGGGAAATCTTTGGTATCAGGTGTTCTGGGAAGTCTGTACCTCTCAAGTGCCTCAGCCAATGGGGAAAGAGAGAAGGGAAATATGGAAAATTAGGATGAAAAGGAGGCTGTGTCCTCCAAAAATCTGAGAGATCCCAGGGGAATGCCCCATGGCCTCTTCCTTTATTCGAATGAAGCCAAAAAGGACTCCTCTGTCTCCTTTTTGGACATAAACCTCTGGTGTTTGTGGATTAATTTTCCTAACAACCCTAACCAGAGCAGGCCAGGAGCAGTATAAGGACTGGGATCCGAAACCAACAGGCCAGAAGACCCAGCTCCACCAGGCCAGACCCTCCATGCCATGTTGGGAGCAGCAGTGGTGAGTGCACACCCCCATGGATCACCTGCCTCGAGTGTTTCCAATAAAGTTGGAATCACAAAGCTGCTCACGTGCCATTCACAGCAACAGAGGCTCTCTGAGAGCATCCACAGCGAGAGCATTGCTGACACTGCACACACCCAGAGATTCAGAGAAAACCTGGGGAAGATGGGCTTTGCCTTGGGAAGCAGAGCCCCATGAGCAGCTGTGTTTGCCCAGGGAAGGCGTGGGGAAAGGAGGAGAGAGGGGCAGGGGGAGGGCCAGGATGAGGAGCACGCACGGGAGGGAATTACAAAGTGTTTGCCCTTGTGGCAAAAACGGCTGGAGATGATCTCCCACTGCTCCTGTTTTGACAGCCCAAACGCACTTGCTCGCACAATATCTCAGTCTCGTTAAAGGTAATTACAGTTCTTCCTGTGTAATGAGATGGTTTTTAAAGGCCATTCAAAAGAAATTTTCTATAATGAGGTTAAGGGTTTTATGGTGTTATACATCAAGGGAGCTGGTAATTGGTCGGATCCAGGCAGCATCCTGAAGCAGGGAGATAGGAGGTTCTGTGAATAATAGGCTAGCACGGAGTGCAGAGTCTCCAAAATGTTTTGGTTCTGCAGAGGAGGGAGAACAGAAATGAAAGAAGGAGGAAAGAGAGAAAGGAAAAGGCGGAGAGATGCTTCCAGTTCCTGCAGGACTGCAGTGGCTGCTTCCATCTTGCTCTGGGTGGGTTCTGAGGAGCTCCATGAGAGGAGAGGGTGCAGTGTGTGTGTTTCCTGGCTGGGAATTGCTGCCCTGCTGGCTGGCACTGGGTGGCAGTGGGACAGGGCAGGGCTGTGAGATCTGGCTGATGCAGACCTGCAGCCATCCACTCCACCTGGAGGATGTGACCATGCAGGGATGTCCCTGCTGCACACAGAACATGGCTGAGGTAGGCACAATACCATGTGGGTGGGGTGTAGCTCCTGCCTCTTACTTCCCTCCAACAAACCCTGATCCTTCCACAACCTGTGCAGGAAAAATCCCCTGCAGACAGCAGACCTGTCTGCCAGCCCTGAGATCAAAGCCTTTCCCTGCTGGATTGCTCCTCAGTTATTACTGCTGTGGCTGCTGCTTCCGCTCCCTCCTGTCTCCTCTGTTCTTCCAGGGCCTCCCAGCAGCAGGATCATTATTCCAGGGCGTTTAGCAGCAGCTCCCCAGCGTAGCTGCTGAAGGCCTGCAGCATTTCTCCATATTTAGAAGCAGCTGATGGTGGCTCAGACACTGCTGTGGGTGAACAACAGGGAGATGAGCTGGAAGAGTGGCTATTTTGGTGCCACCCCCAGCCCAAGAGCTCCAGGCAATAGCAACTCCACAGCAAAGCTTCTTCCCTTGGGATCCTAAGGCCACTTGAATTCACTGGAGTGGCATCAGAGAGACAAGTACCTGAACTCTGGGCAGCTTGAGTGCTCCTCTGATTGAAAAATCGGCCTGCAGATGTGCAGAGGTTCACCCACCACTCTGCTGGTGACACTGGAGTGGTTGCACACATGTGCTGGAGATGGCAGGGGAGGATGCTCTTTGCATCACTGCCGCCTTCCCTGGGAGGACTGCTGCTGAGGGGATCGTGACTGAACCCCAGCTTCCCCTGAAACCTAAATGTGCTGTTCCTGCATAGCTGAACCTCCAGTGAACTTCAAAAGGGATTTGAGTAGGGCTTTGGTTTTGTTTTCCCAAGGGTTACCTGCTTGTACACCCACTGCAGAGACCATAACTTGCCCATAGCCAGGCTGAAGCTCAGGACTGTGACCTCATGTCACAGTGGGGCAGTGGACCTGGCTTCCCAAGGCATGGACTGACTCCAGGACATGTGGTACTGCAGCTGAAGCCCTCTGAAAACCTGTCACAGGTGGGAATTTGAGGGCAAATCCTGCAACATTCTGAGCAGATGCAACTTGCAGTATTCACTGTGGTCTGGGACTCAGAGCCCTAATTTGGCTCTGTGGCCTTACTGCAGTCTGAACTTCCCAGTGCTTTTTGCCCCCACCTACTACTGCAAATGGCACAAAAACTGCTGGACCCTTAGGAAACAGTTTTTAATGGCTGGAACTCATGCTTGGCTGAGGCCACAGACAGAGGTTAGAGCAGGAGAACCTCTGGTGGCCTCATCAGCAGACACTGTGGAGGGTGTGTAAGGAATCCCACATTCCATTTCCAAAGTGAAAGTCCCATGTTTCCCTGGTTTCAAACCACACTAAAAGTGCATTTTGCAGATGCCACCAGTCGTGGGTAACATTCACTACTCATCTTACTCTGCCTGAGGAGTTGCATTTAATATCCTGCCTATTTATGTTTTTTAAAGACCAATTAAATATTAAAAGCATTTATCAAGTTTAACGCTGCAGTGAGTCCAGCAGCACGGGTGCCAGTGATGCCAGTGCTTGTGGTTTCTGTGGGGAGCTGCAAGTGGAGTCATGGAGCTGTTCTGCTCCATGGCAGGGACACCTGTGTCCCAGGAGGGGACACTGGAGTGAGTGCTCCAGGTCTCTGCACAGAGAGCTGAAAAAGTCCAGGAAGTGCCCATTCTCAGAATGCATCCCCACCCAGGCTCTAAAGCTCCTTGTCATGTACCTAAACCTTCCTCCACTCTGCTCTGAAAACCTGAAATCACAGTGGCTGGATTGGGAATTTGTCAGCTCACTGTGTTTTCAGCAGTAAATACCAGTTTGTTGAAATTCAAAGCCTCTCAAAGAAGGATCAATTGTGACAAATTATCCGCTTCACAAAAATCCTGGGAAAAGGCTCAAAAAGTCAAAATGTCCCATTTTTGACACATTTGAAATAAGAAAGAATCAATTTTTAGGTTAATAAATCTCAGATAATTTATAGTTTGCAAAAAAGAACTAGAAACGAAAAGCAACTATCAAAATGTTTTGAAAGCATATTTAAAAACCCTTATTCAGTGGAATCAAAAGGAGGGCTTTCAAGATTTTTTCTTCTTTTATTGATATTGGAATTTTTCATCTCTGATGCTGGTGGGAACTCACTTCTTTTCTATCTCAGGAGCTGCAGGGGTGAGGAGATGCTTCCTGAGCTACTTCTGGCCTCACTCACATGGCCTCAGTAGGATTGTGGCTGTTACTGCCATTACCAGATGCTGGAGGCTCCAGGTGAGCATATCTGCAGACATCCAGCCCTGTCCCACTCGGAGTGCCAGCCCTGGTGGGAGTGAGGGAGAGCCACCAGATCAGCTGTCACTGTCACCATGTGCTGATGGCAGGGCAGGGTGCCATGGAGCCCTGGCTGTCCCCCTGCTCCCCTCAGCAGGCAGAGGGAGAGGCAGAGAGCCTCTGGAAGCAGAGCAGGTGATGGTGCTGAGTAGGGGGCAGATAAGGGGAATGCTTTCCTTGCCCTCTCTGGTTGTCTCCCTGGATCTCCAGCATCAGGCCCCATGTTGGAAAGAAAGACCAAACTCTTGGGTAGCATAAAACCTTCAGGTCTAGGAAAATGCTGTCCTGGTCACTACCCCTGTGTCTGTG
This sequence comes from Zonotrichia leucophrys gambelii, assembly GCF_028769735.1. NCBI lineage: Eukaryota > Metazoa > Chordata > Aves > Passeriformes > Passerellidae > Zonotrichia > Zonotrichia leucophrys. Next base: position 3,912,084 of record NC_088180.1, on the reverse strand, counting down.
CTGGGTTGTAAGATATTGTTTGGGGGTGTGTATTCTATTTCCCATCTGTTAGAGGTGGGCAGTTCTCTTCTGAACATTGGGCAGTTTTCTTTATCTCTTCCATGACCCATACTCCCTCCAGGAGATATTTTCTGTTATTGGGCCATTAATTATTAATTATCTCCTGTTCATGGCCAGTGAGTGTCCCTGCATGGCTGATAAAATTCCATCATCCCATGGGGAGATGCTCTGCCCAGGGGAGGAGCCAAGCATTCCTACCTGGATCCAATCTGAGCTTTGGGACACCCCAGCAGCCTTTGCCCCCTGCATTGCCAGAGGAGCAGCTTTCTGCTGCCCTGCATGGCCAGAGGGAGCCCAGGCCCATCTGCAGCAGCCCTGGAGCTGCAGAGGAAAACTCCCCCCTTGTGCAGGATCCTGCTGCAGCAGAGCCACAGCTGGCACTGCAGGAGGGCTGAGCCCCCATGGGATGGGGTGGGACACCCCCTGACACACAGGGGGTCAGCTCCAATTCTGACTCTGGCAGTGGTTTGGGTATTTTTTGTTTGTTTGTACTACTGCATTTGTATTTTTTAATTTTCCTAATAAAGGACTTTTATTCCTATTCCCATATCTTTGCCTGAGAGCACCTTAATTTCAAAATTACAATAATTTGGAGGGAGAGGGTTTACATTTTCCATTTCAAGGAGAGATCCTGCCTTCCTTAGCAGACTCCTGTCTTTTCAAACCAAGACAGTGTCACATTTGGTTCCCTCGTGGCTGTCCCACCAAGGGCTCTGTGCCACCACTGGTGTCCCCATGCTTTGGGATGGGCTGTGTAGTTTGGTGCTGGGGGGGCAGAGTGCAGGTGGGCTTTGCAACAGGCACCTATGCAGAGATAAAAAGCAGCAGAAAGAGAAAATAAGCTGATAGAAATAAAGGAGGCTGAGATAATGAAGCTAGAGCCCATATTTGCCATGATGAGTAAGAGGGGCCCTGTGAGGGGTACAGTGAGAGGGGGAGACAGCCGGTGCCTCCCTCTCCCTGCACATTTATTCCCCCTCCTCCCTTGCCCTGTTCCCCCTGAATTTATCTGTCATCCAGAACAACGTCTCTCTTCATAAGGAGAGAAAGAATGAAATATATCACGCGACTACAGTCAATCTTGCAGGGCCCTTCTGTTGACATTTCAAACATATATTTGACATTGCTTTCTCATTCCCTCCTGGTGGAGTAGGGAGCTCTGCAGAAAACCCTCTGCAGGGAGGGGACACTGTGGGCTGTTCCAGCCACCCTCGTGGGGAATGAGATGGAGAAGCAGCCCTTTTATCTCCCCTTCCTTCCCTTCTGTCTCCCTCTCCCTCCCCAGCTCCCCCAGACCATGGGCAGCCCCTGTACTCTGCTTTGACCCTTCCTTCCAGCAAAAGCTGAGCTGTCCCCTAGCTCCAAAACAGGACCTAAAAGCCACCAGTTCAGCAGTGCTGAGGATTTGATAAAGCTCCATCCTGAGAGAATCCCAGCCCCTCTGCTGTGTGGTACCTTCTACAGCCCTTCCCTTGTGAGCACAAGGCAGAGGTCACAGGAAGAAGAGGATTTGGGCTGGGGTTCCATTCTGCTGCCACTCTCAGATGGACATTGCAATCTCTTAAGGAGGTTGATAAGAAACCTTCTCCCCCAAATCTATATCCTCAGCCACCAGAGAGAAGGAGGCTTGAGAAGCATGAAGCCAGTGCTAAGCAGCAGCAGCAGGTACAGGGTCTGACTGCTCCATGAAACAAGTCAAGGTCGCCTTGCCAGCCTGCTGGGGAAGGCTGGGACGCTGCCAGGAAAAGCCTGGAGCTGTGCCATTCCCCAGACTCCTTGTGCAGGGAGTCTCCCTCACAGCTGGAGCACCAAAGGGTGGGGAACCCTCACCCCCACACAAGAAAGAAAGGAGAGGAAAGTGGAGGGACATCCCTGTTCCAGCAGCAGCACATCCAAGTGCCTGTCAAGCATGTAAACCATCTTCAAGAGCTTCCCAGGTGCCAGAAACCCCAGCTGCTCTCTGGGCTGCTCCCAAAACCTGCAGTGTTCCCCTGACACCCCAGGAGGCTGCAGCACACTGAGCACCCCCAGCAGGGCTGGACAGGCTGGGGGTGCATTCCCACTCACAGGGTGCCCCATCCCAGCTGTCACCCCTGGCACTGCTTCTCTGGCAACCACTCCCAACCCTGCAGCTCCCACTGTGCCCTCCCAGCCTGCTCCTGAGAGAGGGGAGAATGGCAAAACCATCCTCCTGGCCTTTCTGGGGCACCTCAAAACAAGGAGGTGAAGAAAAGAAGCCATTTTGCAGCAGAGACACGAGGTGATGTTTCCAGAGCAGAAAGAAGATCACCCTCAAAGTCACACCTCTGTCCTAAGGCATCCACTGCTCTTTTCATCCCTTCCACTAACATGAGCCTCATGGGGAAACTGGAGAAACTGGGATAATCAGAGGGACCCTGACTGCTTTTACATCCACATCACACCCCCAGGGTGCCAGGATGCAGCCCGTGGGGCCTGCAGCTGGTCACTGATCTGTGGACATAGCAATAAATCACTGCAGGCAGAGGGAGCAGGAAGGTCCAAAGTTCTTCAGGAAAACTGGATGGATTTGCAGAACATTCTCCTATTTAATGAGATTTTACAAATTGTTTCTAAGGTTCCTACAACTCCTCCTGTGTGTCAATTGAACAAATCCCTTTCTTCTTTTTAAGTTCTGTATTTAAAGATACATTTAATCTTCCTGTTAAAATATTTCCCATTTCCTCGTAAAATTACAGAACTAAGATTTTCATCTAGCTCTACCGCTCTGACTCAAACTCTTGCTGTAATCTTCTTCAGATCACCAGAGGTTGATGCCTGCAGATCAAAAAGAAATATTTATGATCACTGGTGTTTCCTTTAGAAACACCCACGACCCTCACAGGCTCACGGAATGAGATCCAATGACTCCAAGTCAAAGCCAGGCAATTCCAGGTGGGAAGAAGATGTCAGTGGTTAAGAGCAAAGGAAATGGAGCAGCAGAGCTGTTGGCTGAAGAGCAAAATCTCCTGCCCTGCAGGACCTCTGGGCCCAACTCAGCATTGCTAAAAGCCAAGTTCTTCCCCTGAGCACGCCCCAGGGACCCCCCAACACACGTTCTGGGGACCACACAGCCACCACAGGGGACCCAAAGCCTGGCTGAAGCCCTGCAGTGAGCATCAGGCAGGAGGTGAGCTGAGATCTCACATTGATTTCTGCTGGCATTAAAGCTCCAGGAAGAGAAAAATACCTTATGCTGCAAGGAAGCGTTCTGCAGTGAGGCAGTAATGTGCCAGCTCCCTTCCCTGCTAATTTCTGCTTTGTCAAAGCCACTGGAAAGTATTTCTTATGACTGACAAAGCAGTGGGATTTATGAATAGGCAAATTAAGAATAAAGAGGGAAGAAATAAGTCTGTTGATAAAAAAGCTGAATAATTCAGTTGAGGATCAGTTACTTGAGTCGATTCCCCCAGAATTTGAATGAAATATTTTTTACTTAAAGTAAGTTTGTCTTTTGGTTTGAAACCCTGTGAGCCGGAAAGCAACATATTTGCATTTTGCTTTCCAATACATAAACCGAGACTTCATTTTGTAGGCTTTCTTGTTGAATAATCTGCTCTAATTTAATTGAAACTTGAATCCTATAAAAAGCATTTTCTGCTTAGTTTTCTACTGATCCTGGGTATTGAGATTTTGTGATCTGAAAAAGCAATATGTCTGCATGTGCTGATTGCCATCCTCAGAGGAGCTTCATTGTTTTCGTGTTTTCTGCTGAATAATCTGTTGAATCTAAAATGCAGTTTTGACTTAGGTCCTTATTGATATTTTTATTTTAAAATGCTCTGATATGAAGAGCAATTTGTTTATATTTTCTGCTGGGAAGTGTTTCCTGTTGAGGAATAGGAGAGCTGATTCTATCAATGTTTACAAGAATAACTAAGTCAACAAAATTGCTCACACAATTAGCTTTGCTTGGCCCTAATGGCCAGATATTGAGACATTTAAACTGCAGGTCAGTGTCTGTAGGGCAAGTGAGGAGGGCATAGCCACCTCATCTTCCTCAGCTTTTCTCTCGATCTTTAACTGCCTAAGTACCTAAGATCACTGAACTCAATACCCAGGGGTCCTTTCCAACTCAGGATACTCTGTGGTGTTGTATGATACCTTTATAATTCTAGCCCAAAGTTCACCATTCTAAGAAAAATTGGAGAGGTTGGAAAGAAATAAGTGACAGTAAAGTTTGGTTTTGTTTCTGGATGCCCAGGAAAAGCCACTTGCTCCTGCATGACTTGGAGCAGACAATCCCAGGGCATGGGGGCATCCCAGCATTGAGCTCAACACCAGCACTCAGACACACCAGAACTGAAACCAAGGAACTGTAGGCACTGAAACCCCTCTGCAGGTCTGGGACAAAGCCCTGCATGGGAAAACCAGTCCTGTCTCATCTGTCAGCCTCACTGAGCCAGGCCCTGCACATTATCTCTGCCATGGCTTGTAGTGCCTAATCACTACCAGGCTACGTACAACCTGGCACAGCCTTTAATCACAGCAGCAATCGTAAGGAATTAAAATAAATTTATATATGTAATAATCACTCAGCCCTGGGTTATCAATAATACACGAGCAGCTTGTGAGAGAGCAGCAGGATGAATGAATCCATAGCCCAGCCCTGCTCTGCCACAGCCCATCAGAATTCCCAGCAGCAGGCAAGCACCACTGCCCGAGCTGCTGCTTGGAAACAAAACGGGCAGCAGGAGGGCTGGGGGGAATATAGCATTTCATTCTGAGCATCAACAGAAATGAATTAATATAAGACAGGGATCCTCTGAGCAATGGCTGGGTAAAATATCACCGTGAGGACAGGAAAGCTACATTGACCGTGAAATAATTCCAAAGGGCAATATCATAATTTTGGTATCCCTTCTGTCCCCTGGGTGTTATTTCACCACTCCTGTCATCAAAACAATGCTACAGACCAAATTCACAGCACTGGAGACTTGCAGACTGATTCTCCCAGCCAGGCTGTCACACTTAGGGGTGTCTGGGGGTCCCTGCTGCTGCCCTGTGTGAGCTGGGGTGCCAGGGTGGAGTCAGCATGGCCTTGGTGGGCACTGGAGATGGGCAGCTCTGTGTGGGTGAAGGGCACCAGCTGGATTAGCCAGATGCTGAGGGCATTGTGGCACGACCTTCAGCGGGGGAAGAAAAGACAGATTTGGCTCTCTTACAGGCAGCCACAAATCCCCCTGACCTCGGCAGCAGCAGGGCAGCCCTTCTGCAGGGCACAATTTGATTTCCAGAGTTTAGGAGTTCAATGCCAACTGCTCAGACATGCATAATCCCCCACTTAACTACGGGCAACCACGTGCTGGTGTGGCCCAGAGGCCTTGGCGGGAGGAGCCTGGGATGCACCCGGCTCTCATCGGATGCAGATCCATGGGAAGGCTGTGCTGAGCCCTCTGATGTGCCCTCTGAGCCCTCTGATGTGCCCCTTGTCGGTGCTGTGGCAGCGAAATCCCCCTCCAAAGCCATCCTGAGAGCTCCTTAGCTCATGGGGCTGCTTGTTTGCCCCAGGTTTGCTTTTCTACCTGCTTGGAGAACCAGGTCCTCCTGCTGCATCCCCAGAGCCTGCCATCTCCAGCCATCACCCATCCTGCTGTAACCCAACAACAGCCCAGGGTCTCTCCAGGTGTGAAGGACCAGCCCCTGGGCATGAGGAATCATGCTGGCAGCACACATTCATTGTGCATCCCTGGCACACGGGTGCACACCCAGCTCTGCAAGACACAGGAGCAGAAAGCCCATGCTCCAGACTTCAGGCAATAAGCAGATGGCTCCCCAGCACTATCATTTTACAACATTACAGCTTCTGCTCTGCTCATGCAGTAAACATTTTCTGGCTTATTGCATGAAAAAATGTGGCTACCACAGCTTTGCAAAATTCTACATTTTCTACATTATCTTTTTATCAAATGCTTTCAGGGCGGAGGGAGGGAAGAGCATTTCTATTTTCAATTTACATCCTGCAGGACACAGCATTTTCCCTGGATCCCAGTGGGTTTTTACTTCTTGTCTGCCTCCTTCCTGATTGTCATAGCTCTGTCACTGTTTGTGGGGAACTGGGAGATGGAAAGCTGTTATGCAGACATCAAGGGGTTGCAATTGCATGCTGGTAAACATGAGAGCAAGAGGGATTTCTGATGGTATTAGAAACCACAAGATACCTGCAGATGTAAGTGCTCCTGGAGGCAGCAGGTCTAGCTGTTAGCAGAGCAATTAGACCTGGTGTTATTCACTGCCCTGTGAGTCACTGTGGAGGAGGGACAGTGCCTTCATCCCCACCCACCTGGTGGCAGCTCCGTGGCACATGTGGGTCCCTGTATCCCACCCTCCAGCCAAGCCACTGTCACTTCCACCTAGGCCTCACAAGCTGGGAGAAAGGGGAAGGAAATGATCTGGAGGATATGGCACAGTGCCTTGCTTTACATGTACAGCAATTACCATTCTGGCATTTTCCCTGTGTTCAGAATAAAAATGTCAATAAGGAACAAGTTATTACACCAGAAAGAGGGTGGAAATGGCAAGAGCTCTTGCAGGCTCGAGGGCCTGGGCATTACTGCAAATGCTGCCCATTCCTGCTGTGTTCCCTGAGCTCTGGGATCAGGCCTGTCCCTCCCTGCAGCACCGTGAGACTGACCCAGCTGCTGCTCCCCAGTCCAAGGCAGCACTGGGATGGTCAGCGACTGGAGCACACAGTGCACATGGAGTTGGATTGTCAGCCTCCAAGCAGGCCTTACTGCCCTCCCCTGATCTCCACAACCCTGAGGCTGCCCCAGTAAATAAAAATGCATTTTTCTCTTTTAATGAGACCTTTCTGTCCTTTTCACTTTTGCCTTTTCCTTTCCAAGGTGCCCTGCTGAGCTTTCTGCCTCCACCAGCCCCTCCAGAGGCCTCATCAAGGAATGATCTTTCCAAAGGAAGCAAAGCAATTCCATACTGAACCTCAGGGTCCCTGCATCCAACAAGGCTCTTGGCAAAGGGCACCCCCAGAACTATGAATAGCCATGACATGGGATGAAGGAGGAGGGTAACAGGGGGAGAGGGTGCTCATAGCCAGTTTGCCCACACAGAGCCTGGCAGGCAGGATGAGGGGCAGGAATCTGGGTGCACACAGCCAGCAACTACAGCCCAGCCCAAGGAGCAAGGACAAGCAGCACCCCCATGGCACCCTCCTTTCCATGGATGGTGAAATGGTTCTGACTGTACATCTGCTATCCTGCACCTATACTGCCTTCCTCTCCCTGCTTTTCAATTATGAAAGCAAAACAATGCACACCAAAAAAAAAGCAAAACAAAAAAAACTCAAAACAAACAAACAACATTAAAAAAAAAAGCCCTCCAGGAATTAATTAATGATTCATGTTGGATCCTTGGCAAACCTCACTCTGCAGAAGTTCAAAGCAGGAACAATAAGTATTTGGCAAAGAAGGGGCAGTGGGCTCATGCTTGGCGGCGTGTGGTGCGGAGTGCTGGCAGCGTCCCCCCATCCTTCCCCCACAGAACCGACACCTCAGGGACCACAGGGGAGGCTCTGCCAGGCTGCTCTGAGCCAAGTGTGACATCCAGCCCCAGGATCAGCCACAAGCCAGCTGTGAATAACCAGGGACAGGGGCTTGGGAGGAACACACCACTGCCCTGCCTGCGCTGAATGAGCAGCATCCTCCGGCCCGTGTGCTCACACACACGTGTGCCCTCCTGAAAACCTGGGCCTGAGCCACTCCAACCTGGCATCCTGGAGATTTAGGATAATGAGAGATCTTTAATGCAATTAATAGATGTCATGGGACATGGTCTTGTGAGTCTAGAGCAAATGAGGCTTGGATAATTGGTGCTGAAACACATATATCAGGGAGATGATTTTTCCCCCCCTGCCAGAGCTGGAGGCTGGAACACGCTGTCGACTGAGCCCGTACAAATGTGTTTGGCTATTCGCTGGTGGCAGCTTCCAAAGTTCTTCTGTGGAACCTCTGCCAGGCAGGCCTGCAATCCTAGCAGCAAACAAGCTGTCATTTGGTTGTTAAAAGAGCTGCCTGGAAAGTGGCTTTATCCCCACATGCATGCACAAACACCCGCGCACGTGCTCACGTGCATGGAAGCAGCCGGCAGGCACCGACAGCAGCAGCAGCTCTTCTGCTCTCTGAGCTCTGCCTACAGCTCCCCTTCCCTCAGGGGTCACTGGGGGTGCAGAGCAGGCTTTAGTGCTCTGTGGCACCCCTGCCCTGTTATGGCGTCAGTGAGAGCAGAGTGGTGCGTGTGTCCCACAGCAGGGGAGAGGGATGCACCCCCGGCATCCCACCAGAGGGATGTGCCACCTCCCAGCACTGGACCCACAACAGCTGCCCAGACACCGCCACCCCTCAGTGCTCTGTGGCATTCACATTCTCTGAACAGAGAGAGACATAATTCTCTCTCTCAGGTTTTTCCTGGAGAAGCACAGAAATCAAAACAATTCTTATCTCATTTACTGCTCCTGTGTTTTGGAGCATGTGGAATGTGCTGGAAGATTATTTACCTGAAGGAATTTGCTTGATTGGATTCTGGCGTGAGTGTTTTGTTGTCTTGACCAATCTCTGCAAAGTGTGTCCTGACAGTCAGTCAGGAGACAGTCAGGAGATTTGGTTAAGTGCTTGTGCAGTTTGAGTTTAGATGTAGTGTAATATAGTATAGAATAATACAGTATAATAAAGTAATTAATTAGCCTTCTGATGTCAGTGGAGTCCTCCTTGTATTTCTCCCTGCCACGGGGGTCACCCTTGATTCTGACAGTGGTCTGGTCAAAGCCATAAATAAATCTACCTCTACATTGCCTCTGTAGCACCTCCAAATACCAGACAAAGCCACATGCTGCTTCCCCAGATCCCCAAACCTCCAGGGTACTGCCAAGGCACATGAAACCAAAAAGCCATGAATTTTCAGAAACTGCCTAATAGAAACCATTATCTGGTTTGTGCAAGGTTCCTAAATGAAAAGTTTTGTCTAGCATGGAATTCAAGTGAATCAAAATCACCTGCAGGACAGGACTTAGGAAAAACCCAAGCCCTGGCATTTCGCTGGGAAACATTCAGGAATTTTGCCGCAGTAAGGAAAAAAGTATTTAATTTCTCAAGCACGAACCATAATAAAATGTTAAATACAACCTGGATATTAAATTAAAACATAAAAGTCAAAACACATCAAATCAAAGAGACACATTTGAATTTCCTGGACACTGTCAACAGACAGAAGCCAGAATTATTTGCTTCAATATTCTCCCACCTGAATGTTGGCTCCATAGCTACATGCTGATTCTGATAATGTAGTTTGATAAAAAATACATTTTCCAATGGAAAATTTTACCCCAGTACCGTCTGCCTCCATTTCCAGAGTGCCTGATGGATGATTCAGGGGAAAGAGGTGGTGTCACTCCAGGGCAAGTCCCCAGCAGAGAGGGGACCAGCCTTGAGATGCTGCCCCACGCTTGGCTTGTCCAAGACTAGGGGAAATGGACCCAGCCTGCGCCCCTTAACGAATGGGAAAGCATTCCCATGGGTTATTAAGCATTTGTGTATGGGTTTGGAAACTGCAGCCCTGTCACCACAATGTAATTATGGATAAACACAAGATGGGCCATCAGAGAGCAACTGAGCACTAGGCTGGAAGAAGGGCCCTGCTCCCTTCCCCACCCTCTCCCAGCGCTCACTGGGAATGAAGGAGATGGCACTGGGCAGCCTGAGCCATCAGCTCTGCACCAGAGCAGCTCTGCCAACCAGCCCTGGGCACTCCTGGCTTGCCAAAACCACGCTGGCTGGGGACCAGGCTGTGCCAAGGCAAGGACTGTGAGAGCTCCCTAGGGACAAATCACTTCTGACAGCAAAAGAGGGAATCACACCCTGGCAGAGCCCACTCCTGGTTGTCACTGGGCTCCTGCAGTGCAGCCCCAGCTCCTGCAGATGTATCTGTGGGGTTCTAGCCGCCAGGAGCAAACCCACAACAACAGAGACAAAAAACAAAGGTGGGCATGGCTTTGGTTTACTGCCCTGCAGCCCTGTGCTTCTGTGGCAGAGGAAGGGTACCAGGGGATGTGCCTGGCTCACAGAATGCAGCACTTAATTGGGCAGCCATGGAGCCCTGTGAAGCCCATTTCTGCTCTGGATCAGCAGTGCCAAGGGCACCCAGCTGGTGCCAGGGAATGAAGAGACCTCGAGGGCCAAGGACATGGGGATGCCAGGCTGTCCTGCCTGGCAGGACTCCCCACAGGACACTGGTGTGTCCAGCCCCACGTGCTGCTGGCCCAGGGGCCCCCCCTGCCCACTGTACAGCACCAGAGCCCCCTGAGAGTAGAGCAGAGCCCAGGCATGGCTGCTTTCTGCAAGGCCAGGGCTTCCCCAGGGCCCTGGCACCCCATGTTGGCACAGCCCACGGGCACAGCCTGGCTCCAGCTGCAGAGCAGACCAGGCTAATGCATGCAACACCTGGGAGTCAGGAGTTAAAGAGCAGCTGAGAGGCAGCTCTGTGGCCATCTGCCAGGTGATACAAGCAGTGCTTTCATAATTCAACAGGCAATAAAGTGTTAGAGCAAGGCAAGGCCAGCAGCCTGTCTCAGAGAAGGTATCTTGAGAGCAGGGCTAGCGCCTGAATCCTCAAGCCTGCAGGTGTGGACATGCAGAGGGGAAACACAGTGCCCTGCAAGGATTCTTGCTGTAGGATCAGGTCGTCTTATGTTGCAAATGCAAGATGTGGCTGGGGTGTGTATTCTACCTCCCATCTGTTACAGGTGGGGCAGTTCTCTTCTGTTCACTGGGCAGTTTTCTGTATCTTTTCTACAACCAATCCTCCCTCCAGGAGATCTCTTCTGTTCATGGCCCAGTGAGTGTCCCTGCATGGCTGATAAAATTCCATCATCCCATGTGGAGATGCTCTGCATTCCTACCTGGATCCAATCTGAGCTTTGGGACACCACAGCAGCCTTTGCCCACTGCATTCCCAGAGGAAGACCAGACCCTTCTACACCACTCCTGGACCTTCAGAGCTGCAGGATCCCTGCTCCAGCAGAGCCACAGCTGGCACTGCAGGAGGGCTGAGCCCCCATGGGATGGGGCTGTGGCACCAACCTGACACACAGGGGGTGTCAGCTCCAATTCTGACTCTGGCAGTGTTGGTTTGTATCACTGCATTTTTAATTTTTTCTATTAAAAGAACTGTTATTCCTATTCTCATATTTTTGCCTGAGAGCCCCTTAATTTCAAAATTACAATAATTCAGAGGGAGGGGGTTTACATTTTCCATTTCAAGAGAGGCTTCTGCTTTTTTTAGCAGACACCTGCCTTTTCAAAGCGAGACACAGGTAAAAGCAGATGCTTCTTTAAAGGATTAGATGTTATTGAGATGAATGAGAACAGGAAATAGAGTTGGGCTAATGAAGGCAGCAGTGTGGAAAGTCCTCAGCCCCTGGGGGTTAGGCTGAATAGCTGGAAAGAAGATTTACCTGAGATCTGCCACTTTCTGTTAGACCTGCAGTGCAGAGCATGTTTTCCTGTGCTGGGGATTCATCAGTTCCAGCTGTCAGTAAAAGGGACACAGGATGCCTTCCTGAGGTGCTCCTCCAGTTCTGCCACAAGTTGTCAGCAGAGCAAGAGTTCCCTGTGCAAGCAGCAAGGAAGTGGCTTTCTCTGGACATCATTCCTGAAGAGCACAGTTAGAGGTCCTGGAATTTGTAGCATCACAAAGATGGCATTTGGCTGTCCCATCCTGAGTAGTTTTGGAACAGCCTGGGTCTCACTGGGTGACTTGCAGACCCAGGCACCATGCTCCCCACTCTCTAGAGGCTGCCTTCCTAATCTCTGGCTCTGCTGACCCAATGAGGCGTTGGGAGCAGTGGTGACAGAAAGGTAAAGAAGGTGGCAGCTGGAAACCACGACTTAAGATACACCCAGAAACCACCACTTAAGATACAGCCTAGCATGGGAATCCCAAAGGCCTGACATTGCCCAGCCAAAGGGTGTTCCCAGCTGGCACAGGCAGCTCTCCTGCCCAGGGAGATGGGAGGCACCAGGAGGGTTAACTCACAGCCATGGGAGCAGAAAATGAGGTTCCAGTTATTAGTTGATTTATTGGTCTGTCCTCAGTTGGCACTCAGGACTCAGAAGAAAATGTTCCACTCCAAAGCATTAAGCATCTTCAAAGAGCAGAAGCATTAAAAATTGAAATCATAAAATAGACATGTAAATATAGCAGAGGTAAACGGGGCAGCGAGGAGCAGAGCAGAGCCAGCCCCAGCTGAGCCTGCAGGGCAAGGAAAGGGCTGTGCCAGGGGGATGGAGCCATGATGGGCTGGCTGCAGCCCCCCAGGCTGGGGGCGTAACCTGCAGGGAAGCTCTGGATACCTTCTCTGAGTGACTGCACTGCTCACCAGGATCTGCGGGTTGCAAACACCAAAGGGCAAAGCTGCCTTGCTGGATGTGTGGAGGAACCTCAGCCCACAGTCCCTCACCACCCTCCCCTGGCCTATACTCCATACCTCCAGGTGTTTTTATTCTCCATCTCCCACACCAGTCCTTCCCAAAATACTTCAAACTGGGGGGAGTGGGGCTGCCTGCCAACAGTTCACCAGGTCAAGCAAACCCAGTGAAGTCAATCAGCTCTACATCAGGAGTCACAGCTTGATGGCAAACTAATGCTTTAGGCATGGGCTGTTGGTCACATGCAGCATTTCACAGGGTCAGGGATAAGCACTCCCTTTCCCTCTCTCCTGGAGGAGCAGGGCAGAACAGACCCAAACTTCTCTGGCTGGCTGGATGGTGTCACCCTTCCCAAAGCACCTGCCAAAGCAGAGGGCTCAGCAGCACCCCCCAAACCTGAGGGTGGAATGCTGGAGGTGCTGGTCCCTTCCTGGGCATAGAGGAAGGGAAGGGACCCAAAGTAAGTCACTACCCCTTGTGAGAGTCCCTTGCTGGGCCTGGGAAGTGGGAGCTAAGAAATGCTCCACGTGTTGCTCCAGCATCTGGCCCAGCCTAAGGCACCAGCTGCCAGCAGGGGAAAGATGTGGAAAAAAGAAAAGGGAGGGTGGGGACACAAAACCTCCTTGCCACAGCAGGAACATGCATCTGGCTGGGGACTGACATCTGTGGACAAGTGTGTGGCAAACCCACCCTCCCTATGAACACCAAGTGGTGCCTCCTTGTGAACAACCAGTCTGCTGATTATATTTTCAGAGCTATTTGCAGAGATACCAAGCTCTCCCAGTTTGTCACTGCTTTTCAGGAGGGTGCTGGATGCTCAGCCCCTCTCCAAACCCACTGTGCTCAAGGGCCTTGAACCTCCATGAGCAGGAAAGAAACCCCTTCAAGGACCAGCAAACCAGCCAAAGGATGAAACATGAGGCAGCCACACCAGGAGTCAGATGAGCTCCTAAGCTTTCAAATCTCTGGAAGCACAACCATCATCTTGGGAAAGGTCTCCAGTGAGGAACTGGGAACTCACCACATCCTCCAGAGTGCTGGAGTCCCCAAAGGACCCCATCCCACGTGTGGTCAGCAAGAGGGACCCACCACCACCCCTCACCACGCTCTGGCACAAACCCAGCTCTCTTGGCACCCATACCTGCTTTTCCTCTACACACAATTTTTTCTTAATTGGGAGCTTGTTAATTATCGCAATACTTTGCAGAGGAAATAAACAGCAATTAGAGAAATAAGTGGTATTTTTATTCCCTGGCACTCTGGCAGAGCTCTGTGACGCCTCCCATCCCTCGCTCCCACACGGGCACATGTTGCTGCCTGCTCCGGCGTCGCTGCCCGAGTGCTCTGCTCCGTCTGTTCCCCACGAGCAGGGCACTGTGCTGGTGGGCTGCCTTGCTCTCCCCCGGGGAGGAAGCGTTACTGTGTGAAAGCAGCAGGCTGTCCCACTCTAATCTGTTTTAAAAGTCATAAATTGCTGAGAAAAGCCAGTTTTCCCGCACAACAGAAGGTTAGCGCGTTTAAAGAGAGCACTGGAACTGTTTTTATTAATCAGAACTGCCATAAAGAAAGCATTTTAATTAACATAATTATCCTGTTTGAGAGAAGCAGCCCATACCTCACAGATACTTTTCAAACTAAAGATGCAGGCTGTCACAGTCAGTCATAATTAAGCAAAATGAGCTGCTTTTCCTTGCTCTATGTCTGCCTCTTTCCAGCCACATGCTTCCCCCTTCCTCTTACACCCAGTACAAGGCAAGCAGAGACAACATCATGGGGGTGGCAGGGCAGGTCTCCATCCCTGCATCTCAGTCTCCAGCATGGAGCAGATGGGGTTAATCTCCACCAGAGCCAGCAGTGCCAACTCTGGGCACTGACCAAGCTGCAAACCATCAACCTGGAAGATGGAGGTGGCTATAAAAACCCACAAGATCTGTACGACTCTGTTTGCAGCACAACCTCACAGTCAACAGATAAAAGATTTATTCTCATTGAAAAAGACAAAAAGAAAACCATAAAAAGCCTGGCACTGGGCTGCCCGCCAGCACCGAGAGAGAGGAGCGGGTAAAGGGAATAAACGCTGGCACGGGCAGGCAGCTGTGTGGGGCTGGGTTTCTCTGAGCATCCCAGACACAAAGCTGGCCCCTGGAGGGCAGAGCTTCCACCAGGAACTGCAGCCTTCAGCAGCAGCCCCCTTCCTTCTCCTCCTGCCTGTTTCTGCCTGCAGCATGAGGCTCCACTACAAGCCTTAGGCAGCATCTTCCATTCCTCCCTACACAGTAAGAGGCTCAGTAGCTCCCTTGGCACAACCCTGCCCACCTTTTGCTCCCAATGCTGGTGCCCCCCTTCCAAAGGGCAAGATAGGGTACACAAAGCAATCAGGCATCACCTCCAAACCCCATGTTGGCTGCTTCAGCCGAGACATCCTGCACCTCCTGCACGCCTCCAGTGTCCTGCAGCAGGACACAGACCTCTGGCCAGCCAGCCAAAATCCCTTAATGGTAGCACCATTCAGTATTTTAACAGGTACTTTCAAGAATGCTCTGCTACTTGGCAGAATGTGCAGTGTACTAGACTGTTAACAATTTGTGGTTTTAATTAAAACCTCCTTTATTTATAAAAAATGGCTCTGAGTTGATGTGTTTGCCCTGAAATAGCACAGCACTGCTGGAGATGCTCATGTCATGTTCTTCATTCACACCCAATGTCACCTCAAAGGGACCAAAGTCACCATGCTGAGCTCTCAGCCCCGTGTCCCCAAGGACTGCAGGGACAAGGACACCCATCCTGCCCACACAGCACCCAGTGCTGGGTGTCACCACCCAAAGGCAGCCCACGTTCCCTTACTGCCAGTCAAGAGCTATCTGCAGGTAGAACAAGGCAAAAAATTTGAAAAGAGGTATTTTTAGATCTTTTTTCCTTTTTTTGTTGGTGTGGTTTCCTTAAGAAAACAAGTCTTGTGCCATCACGTGCTCCACGTGTTGTCTGTCTACCCTAATTACTCTCCGACTCAGCAGTCAAATTCAACAGCTTGTGAGTGACAGCTGAAAATCTCCAAGTTATTAAATTCCTGGAGGTTTCATGGAAATAGCCAGGCAGACAGAGTGGAAAGGTCTTCCTCAGCTCAGCTGAGCCAGGCTGCAGCAGGAGCCTGGGTCTTGCAAGGCACCAGAGGATCCAAATCGGAGAAAGGAAAAGCACAAAAGCCCTGATGATGCAAGGAAAAGGCTGAATCAGAGGATGTAGCGTGCTAGATATTGAAATCAGTCAATCTTCAAGTATTAGCCCCTGGAAAAGCAGCCTTCTGTAGTGCTGAGTGGCGTGTTAACAACCTGTTTTCAAACAGGAAACACAATTTCCATGGGAGAATCAGGTTTTCTGGATGGAAGAATTAAAATATTCAGGGGAAAAAGAAAATCATCAAGGACACTTTTCTTCTTTGGTTCAACACAGACTGACACATTTCAGGTGACTAAAAAGACATCTGGGACCCACCACAGAAAGTCTAGAAGCATCAAATTTTGCTGGGCAGGGGTCAGAACTCGTGTCAGCCTGCTCTGGGTGCCCCCAGGAGAGCTGGCCAGGGACATGGAGCAAAAGGAGAGCACAGAGTAAAGGCAGCAGGGCAAAGCCTCGGGCTGGCTGCTGCGAAGGGCTTTGGGTGGCGCAGGGGAGGGTTTCATTTCTACGCTGACTATGAAGCACCCACTTAGAGACGTTTCGAGACCTACTTGTAAGACCAAATAAAAATATCTCTCCCGATTCTCGATTGTGAGATCTGGGAAGGAGGCTTCCAAAATTGGGTTCTCTCCCTGCCTGCGCAGAGGACGGGGTTGTGACACCACCGAGGAGCTGTTTGTAGGTCTCCGTTTGCAGGCAGGCAGCCTCACCCTCCCTCAACCAGGGCATCTGCCTTGCCCAGCTCCCAGTGCCCGGCAGAAATAGGACTCTTTGTGGGCAGAGTGCTGTCGGTGGCACCGCACTGCATTGCAGCGGCTCTCTCAGCCACGTCCCCTCCCTCTGGCCCTGCTCTGCCCGGACAGAACCCACAGGGCCGGGGGGAGTCCCCCTGCACCGCCCATTACAAACCAAAGCTGGGCGAGATGAGGCGACGCTTCTGAGCTCCTTAGCAGGGGAATGTTAATGAGCGCAGAGCGCAGGGTGAGAAAAGCCCTCAATCGTGTTAGCTCCGCTGCCAGAGCTGATGAACATCCCCAGCCGGAGCGCCCCGTCCAGACACACGGCGGGGCAAGGAGGGAAAACAGCCCTCAAAGGCACACTGATGATCCCTGCTTAACCTTAGAAGAACACCTTCTGCGAGCTGATGCTGCCTACGGCATGGGGCTGCGGGATCCCGTCCCGCCCATGCTGCCGGCACGGGATGCTCTCCATGAGCGGGAGGAGCCCCGGGCTTCCGCTGCTTGCGGCAGGTTTTATAGTGGGAACTCGGGTTGGAGCTTGTGTAACTCTCCCATGTTTTTATGTTTGTTTGGATTTTTTTTCTTTTTTTTTTCTTTTCTTTTTTACGGGGCCAAGCAAGTGCCATCTAAAGTGTAAGTACAAAAATAACGATTTTCCTCAGCTAAGCAGCCACGTGAGCGGCTCGGCTTGGCCCTGCCTCCCGAACGCTGTGTGCACACACATGTGCGCTGCTCCGTGACACACCGGCACATTTGTTACGGTGACAGCCTGCCGCTCCCCCTTGGGGCGAAATGTGGTTTAATTTTTAGTATAACCTTAAAAAAAGGAGACTAGCAAAGCTGCTCTGCCATAAATTTTGTAAGTGACATTTATTTCTCGGTGCATTATCGCTAGTGATGGACAAATCTGGAATTTAGGGGAGCAGCCATCTTCTCCTGCCAGCTCCAGTGAGATGAGGTGGTTATCCTTAGGCTCAGCTGGAAAATCTCCATTGCCTGGAAAATCTCCAGATGCTGAGCCCTCTTCTCCTTTCAACATCTCAGTACAAAATGTAGCCCCTGTGTGCCTTAGGGGGCTCTGGGTGCTTCTTTGGGTGTCTGGAGACCCTGTCTCTAAGGAAGCTCCCATGGGCTGGATAGCCCAGAGTTTCCCACCCAGTCTCACCAGCTCAGCCCATGAAAGCATCTCTGGTGAGCTCAGATCCCTGCCCATCCTCTTGAGGGATGATGAGTTTGCTTTAAGAGCTCATCAGATCTTCCTGGTCACCGAGATGAGCTCCCTGCTACCTAAGCCTGCCAAGACTCAGTTTGAATACAGATAAAAGATCTCAACAGCTGGGTGTTTAATGACAGGACTAGAAATCAGGCCCTGCAGAGTCACACCAGGTTATTGCACCTCCTTGGAGCTGGCTTTGGGGTGTGCCAGGGAGGCTGGTGCTTCCAGCTCTGTCCAAAAGTGCAGTAGGTTCAAACCATTCCAAATCCCACACAAACCATTCCAAATCCCACACAAACCATTCCAAACCCCACACAAACCATGCCCAACCCTTCTCAAACCATGCCCAACACCCAAAGGCTGAGCTCAGAGGAGCACAGGTGGGGGATTCACAGCACAGCCCTCTCCAAAATGTGGGTGTGTGGTTTTGCACCCCTGGGTGCCAGGGTGAAATACCATTATTTGTGCCTTGACAGAGGGAAATGGAAGATCCCACTAAATCCATTACATCCATATGGATTCTACAAGAGACAGAGGGCCAGAAGATGTCCAATTTACTAGACCCAAAGAAACTCTTCCAGTTCCTTCATACTGAGAAAAGATCAAAGGAGCAGTTGTTAATGGATAGCAAAGTCTGATGTAATTTGTGGCACAGTTATTTGCACTAGGAAAAAGCAGGCTGGTGTCAGCCCTGCCATGACAAGTCCTTGAGTGTTGCCCTGCCTGCTGGTACACAGGGATCTGCAGGGTCAGTTATTCTGGATCTCTAGGGAACAGGGCCTTTCAGAAACTGCACTCTGAGTCCTAAAGACTTGGGCACCTCCAACTGCAAAGTGCTTCTAAACAGCCACAACAAGCTCTCCCCACGCTCTCGCAGAGTCTAGAAAAGCCTTTTCTCTGGGCACACAAGTGTTTCCCTCTGCTGAGGTGGCTCAGCATGCTTGGAGCATCCCCTGTGCTCCTGGGGATGCCTCTCTCAGCCATTCCTGGAGGGTGTTGGGGCTCCCTCCCAGCCCAGGGGATGGTAATGTTGAGCAGAGCCAGCAGTGCCTGCCCAGGCCTGACTCTGGCAGGAGGTCCTGTCCTGTCTCAGCCACCTCTGGGAGACCTGGGACTGACCCTCAGCACTCCTCCTCACACAGCCCCAGCAAAGGCATCTCCTGGAGTCTCCCAGCATGGATGTCCTCTGCTCCAGGCTCTGCCTTCCACCCTCTCAACACTCTCTGGAAACTCAAGCTGTAATTTCCTAAGCTGTGTGACCAATTCTTGCTCTGGTGTCACCACACATCTCCAATTCCCCATGTCACATCTCAGCTGCTTCCCAGCTCCTCCCTGGCCTCTCCACTCAACAGGGGGCACAAGCCTGTCATGTTTTGACATGGGCATGCCTATAAAACCTCAGCTGCAGCCCTGACTTAAAAAATAGGAGCATAGGAAAAAAATAAGGCAGCCTCAACAAGGCTGAGCACCGGGACCGATCCCCATGCCACCAGAGTTAGGGGTGGCACCCATGGGAGCCCCTGCCTTAGCAGCAGCTCACTCTGAACATGCAACTGAGCCAAGAGAAATGTAACTCTTTCCTTTGTGCTGTCTGAAGGCTGCATCATCCCGCAGAGGCCCTGGGGGAGTTGAAATAAGGATGAACATCAAGTCAGACATGTCTCCGGCTCACAGGCATGCACACATCTGCCTTTCCAAAGAGCCTGGAAGCAGTCACAAGCACAGCCCAGCCCCAAAATCCGCTCTGAATCATGCAGGTGAGGAGGCAGGAGAGCTCCTGGGCCAGCACAGCAGGCTGCAGGGTCTGAGGATGAGGCTCAGAGATGCTCAGACTGAGCTTTCCACTGTCTCTTGCTCAGCTGCCCATGACTGCTGTACCCCGTGGCCAGAGACCCCACGGGGCCCTCAGAGGCACAAGAAACCAAAACATCTCTTCTCCCTCCTCAAAACACCATGTTTATCTGTGCACCAGCTTATGGCTGATCTAAGGGAGTCCATGCCCTTGTGAGTTAAGATTTAAAGTTTTAGCAAAAGCCACTCACTGTTTTGTCTGGGCAAACTGCTGGGAGCACCACCAGCTCAATTTTATGGATAAAAGCCTCTTTTCTTTAAAAACATGGGACCTGTTCTCCCCATGACAGCAAAGTGAGCAGCACAAAGCTTCAGACTGCACAGGATAACAGTTTTCCAGCATTTCTGCCAGGCTATGAGGAAAAAAAACCACATCCAACAACATCTGCAAAGAGAGTTGGTGTGAAACCCCTAGAGACCAGTGGGCAGAGCAGGTTTCCAGCCCCTTCCAGCAGTTGGGAGCACAGCAAAGGATTCCACCAGTCACTGTACAGGGCATCTGTGTATTGCTTTGCTTTGCTGCCCATTATTATGCACCCCAAGGAAGCACCTGCTGTGCTGTGCTGCCAGCAGCTCCAGGAGAGCAGCCCCAGTGGATCTCTTCCAAGGTGCTCCCATCGACCATGGGGGGACAAAGCAGTGAGGAAGCAGACAAGGAATGTGTGACTTTCCCATCATGCAGGGACTGCTGGGATTTGCTGGAAGGCATCCAATTAGTTAACGAGCACTCCAGAGCTGAGTCTGGTCTGGAATTAGTAATTAATTACCACAAGACAAGCAAGGGTGTCGATACTGGAGAAACCCACGTCTGTCTTAGGGATGGACTTAGAGAAGAGAGTTTGCCCAGCAAACCCACACTGAAGTGAAGTGGAGAGGAGCAGCTGGCAAGCAGGATGATGTGGATCCCAGAAGGAGCAAACATCACAACTGGCCCCCATCCTTGACATCCTGTACAGGAACTGGTCCAGCTGGAAGCCCTTGGCCCTGGTTCTCCATGCTGATCCCAGCCCATCACAGGCACCACAGGCACAGCCAGTGAACACTGCTTCTGATGAGCAAAACTGGAGCAATGAAGTGAACAAGACGCATCAGCCTGGCTGCCTGCCTCCTCCTTCCACCATCCACAAAGACCATAGCCTTAGAAATCCTGGAATAATTCCCTCATATCCATTTCCTTCACTAGTCTTCTGCTCTGGGTTCCTGAGCATGCTCCAGTGGAGGAGGACTCATCATCTTCCAGGTCTGAGGTGGCTCAGAGGAGCCAGGCTGTGCCAGCAGCATCAGCCCTGGGCACCAGCAACCTCCCACCAGGTTCTCCTGGTTGAAAATCAGTGGCTGAGCTCTGGGGAGGAGGAGAATGTGTCCTCCTGAGCACTCACTCCCAGGCCTCACAGCTCCTTGTCCCCATCTGCCTCTCCGGAGCATGTCCCCATGCAGCAGGAGCTGCAGAGCAGCTCTGCATCCAGCCTCTGTGATAAATTAGCCAGGGATTCAGGCATTTCAGCACAGCTGCCTCATCCTGTGCCAGCATGACAATGTGATTAATTTTGGGTGCAGATGAAGCTCATTTGTCAGAGGCACGTGATGGCTGTGCAGGCTGCAGGGGCGTGCGGGGAGCCCCGGGGTGCAGGAGAGTGGGAGCCCAGGCAAAAGGCAGCAGGCAGGGAGGGAGAAGGAAGAGCCAAGCCCGGGGCTCTCCTCTCAGGAAGGCTGTTTGCCACATTGGCTCATGATTAAGCATGCTGGGGAAGAGGAGCCCGTGTGGGAAGAGAGCTTTTATCTCTGCTAACACACATGGCCACACGTCTGGGGAGAGATGTGCAACGGGAGGGGTGTAAGAGGATTGGGGAGAAGAAGCCATGAGCTGATTACGTTGTGTCAGGAGAGGCAGCTCTACCACCATGGCCACTTCTCCCCCACTGCCCCCTCCACTTTCTCCCCCTTTTGGAGGACCAGTGGGTCCTGTCTTGCCTGTCCCCACTCTGAAGCTATAGACACTTGCTTTTTGTTGCCGGAGGGAGTGTGGCCAGAGCTGTTCCTGCAGGAATTGTCTGGGAAGACAAAGCTATATGTTCACTTCCCAATGGAACACAGCCCTGCCACAGAAAAATCTCTTGATTGGTTCATCACCTTCTTGGCTGGAGTTTCTCCACATGCTGGAATATGGCAGTGCTGCTTCCTCAACACAGCACAGCTCTCCCAAGGGCCTGAGCTGCTCCCAGATGGGGCTGCCAAGGTCACAAGCAAAGCATCACGGATGAGGAGTCTCTGCACAGTTTAGGAGTGAGGAACAGCTTTTGGGGTAAGCTCACACCATGCCTGATGCCCTCCAGTGAGATGGATGCACAAGGAGAGGACATCAGGGCAGCTCCCTAGGCACCAGGATCCACAACCTTCCCTTGCCTCATATCTAACCTTGCCATAGTTAGATATGCCCAGACAGTGGTGTCCCTGTTGTAGAACAGCTCTGTCTCAGAGCAAGGTTACGCCAGCAGCACCCCAAAACCCTGAGATCACTGTAACAGTCCTCCCTTCAATAAATTTAGGCCAGAAGTAGTGAACTATTTGCAGCTAAAGAAAAGAAAACCCTTCAAGTTCAATGAGGCCATGCAACTTGGGACATTGGTGGCAAATCCTTGAGCACATGGCTGACATCAGTGCCTTCCACAGGACCTAATTACCAAACCAGCAGATAGCATCAAGCAAAGAGGCTGCTTTTTTGATAAATTAAAAAAAAAAACACATCAAGAGGACAAAGGTGAAGATGACACAATACATGGTAGCCACACTGACTGCAATACACCTCTGCTAATTTACCTCAGCACAGAACCAGGACCCTTTCTGCTGGGTTAAAGGTAAGGTTAGAAAACCCCTGGGGACTTTAGAAGTGTGAAAACATCAAACACTGAATGGCACAGGGACTTGAGCCTGTGAAAGCCCAGAAATGTTATCCTGCCACCCACTGGTCCCTCAGCAGAGTCAGCTGGGTGGCAGAGAGGGTGGCCTGAGAGGAGCACATTCCTCGAAAGGTTACAGGTGACAACACTAGCTTGCAGCCAGGACTGCAGCTTCTCACATTCACATTTTTTCCAGGGCCTAAATGCTCCTGAAGCCTGGCTCCTGTGCAAAGGTCCCCAGGCAGGGTGTGCTCTCCTTCCACCCATCAGTTCACCTTCTTATTGGTCCCCTGAGGTCCCCTGAAGTCACACCCAGTGGAAATACCTCCCAGCTTTTATTACAATCACCATGCCAATCACCAAAGTTTTTAATTCCCATCCAACAAAGATTACCCAGGAAGGATTAAAGATGCCCACACAGTTTCCCTTCATGGACTATGGGAGGGCACTGATAGACAATCTCAGTGTATTTTTACACACAGGGGAAATAATTCTGGGGTGAAGTGCAGCAGGAACTGGCTCCTTAACAGGAGCACATTCAGGCCTGTGGAGCAAAAATACCAGTGAGGGTGCCCAGCCCAGTGCCCTTCCAACCCCAGGTGACACTTTCACAACAGACTCAGTGAGGAGAAAGCACAACTGCACTTACCAGAGCTGAAGCCCTACAAGGACCTGCTGGTGAGGCAAGGAACCTGGAAAGGAAGAGAAGAAGAGGTGTGGTTCAGTGGCTGTGGTCAGCAGCAGGGGAGTGCTGGTGTGGCCCAGCCCTGAAGGGGTGGATGGGGCAGCACGTTCAGACAGGGCTGTGGCAGTCACCTACCCTGGCATTGCACCAGGACCATCCTAATAGATCAGGGCCACCTAAATCCACTCAGCCCTGCTTGCCAGCCTCTCCAGGTGCTCAGCTGGTGCTGGCAAAGAGGAATTCACCAAGGGATTAAGGAGCCATTCCCATCATTACCATTGTGGTATGAACACTGGGCTGCCCCATCAGTGTTCCCCTCTCATCAGCTCCTGGAGCATGCCATGCAAATCTGTGCAAAGGAGTCACAACAACGCACCTGGGAAACCATAAATATCTGTGAAAAATCTCCCCATAAATCCACAGGAAGAGGAATTTATGGTGCTTTCTTTGGAGATTTCTCTGGGTGTTCCCTATTAAGCCATTGTGCTTGTTTGCATAAGTATTCCTCAGACAGTAAAGTCTTCTCTGCCATCAGTTATCAGCTCTGCAAACAGGAGCAGCACCAGGCGTGGGACTCACAAACACCCAGCTGTAAAGATGAGGGACTGGCTCCTCACCTTGTGAAGAAATAAAGGGTATTAATTGCTTAGTGCAACCACAACACACTCCCAGCAAGGACAGGGTGAACTGGCAGCCCTGACATGTACAGAACAACTGAGAAAAGGGAAATGAGCCAAAAAACTCTCTGTATGCTCTCAGGGTGTGCCACACAATGGCAAAGCTATGGAAAGAACAAGGATTTTTCACATCATTGTGGGGGAAAGCATCAAGGGGAGAAGAAATACACAAGTGCTGGAATCAGCTCCAGCTACTCAGAGAAATTGCTGTAATATATTGTCCAGCCACAAACCAAGGCCACTACAGAAATTAAGGAAGGAAGTGCCTTGCCTGATATAGCAGCAATGAATACATTTGTTAGTGATAACACATCAGTTACCAGGCTGGGTAGAAGCCTTTCCCACAAGAAAGGCTGACACAGGGCTTTATTAAAGAAGGTAATACCCAGTTAAGACACCTACTGATCTCATCTGATGAATGGTTGACACAATACATCATATATATGCAGGAGGGGTTTGAAAATAACAGAATAAGCTGAATGGTATCAGCCCACACATCTAGAAATACAGGTCCATTATATACAACCTGGAGATGACATTTTAATTAACATGTTCTCATGAAAATACAAAGTGGAACCCAAGTGGGAAGTACCATATACCATCTTACTATGTTCCTATTTTGCTGTTAAAAGTTTAGGAAAAGAAAGATGGATACACCATTCTCCCATCAAGCAGGTGGTAACTAGCCAGCCAGCTGACAAATGACTGACTCCTGGAAAAACTCTCACATCAGCTAAGAATGAATGGGGCATCTCACTGCTCTTGGTATTATTGACTCTGTTACTGCTACAGCATAGCTAAGGATAAAAATGATGGATGATCCGGATTAGTGGAAAGTTAACAAATCCAAAGGGAAGATAGTTTTCCTAGATTATATAGGAGCAAGGTTCCCAATTCCTGAAACACCTGACAGGAAGGCTCTTGCTTTCTGGTGTCCATCAGATAAGGTTATAATTCAACTGGGCAGACGTAAGCAGAAGGACAGGTCTCATTGCCTTGATAATACCAGCTGCTGCTCAAGACTTAATGCCAGTTGTTGTGTGATGACAGATAATAGTTTAAGAAGTAATAGTATACAATTAACATCACTTGTGAAATGTTGACCCAGGAGTGATTACCCTTTCCCTGCTCATCCCCCTTCAAAGCAAACAGGGAGGGAAGCAGCCAGTATTACAGGGACAGGATTGGGAGCCCTAAATGGTATAGATGTTGAAGTGCTCCTAAGTAAACTAAGTGCAACAACAAGTGATTTAAGCATATTAGAGCACCCATTGCAATCCTCTCTATTAGCACTGGGGACTAATCAATGGCTCTTGTCTGATATATTGCCTCTGTGGGAGAAAATTAATGAGAAAGACCACCAGCTGATTGGAGAGGCACTTGGAATAGTCCAGGGCAATCTTTCACTAGCTCTTAAATGTACCCACACTCAACTGTGGATGCACTCCACACTGACAGAAATTACAAGAGTAGGCAAACACAGCACCTTACCCACAGAGGTTTGAAAAGTACCTTGGGAGAGAACAACTGGAAGAGAATTTCAATCCTGGTGGTATTTGGCCAATTATGACCCCACTAACAACAAGGTCACAGATTCTGTCTTAATAATAATATGCTTCAATATACAGCACATAGCCAATTGCTGCACTAAATCACAATACAATCATCCTCTTTCCCATAGAACATTAGAGTATGGACACCACAGAGTGGACACAAGGGGCAAACAGTACATGGGAACAAGAAGGATTCAACTGTAACAGCCTCAAAGCCCAAAACACATCTTGACACTGAGTAAAATGTTTGTCATTTTGAAACACAGGCTGATGAAATCCCTGCAACTGCACTTATATATATTGGAAAAGGATATGTTTTCTTAAGGGCCCTTTGTGGTTTGATATTAGGAGGTGATACTATTGCAGATACAAGTAATCATTTGAATGTTTGCATTCGTAACTTTAGTGGAATTATAGGGTATGATTTTAATTATACAGCTCCTGTTACGTCCTGCCAGTTGTTACAGTCTAATTATACACTAGTTAAAGACTTGTTACCTACTTCAACTGGAATTAATCTTAATGCTGGTAAGAAAATTATCACAACATGATGACTTACATCAAGTATTAAAACAAGTATGAATTGATAAAAAGAAACTATCATCACTGTCCACCATAATGGAGATGAAATGTGTTCTGTGCTCAAAAGAGGAAAAAGAGATGGAGAACACACTGGTGGGAAACTCTCCCAGGGTGGTCACCTACAGCCACAGGAATTCATAACCTCCTGCTCCACCCAGTGGTAATTGTACTAGCTTTGAGTCTATTAGGTCTGGTGCTTGTGATCATTCTGTATATAAGATTATGGAAGCTGATCATGCTTTTTGAAAGGCTTTGCAAGCTTTGCTAAATGTATTAGCAGGGATGCTTAATAAAAACAAAGGGAGGGCTGTAAAGAAGTAAAGGATATTAATTGCTTAGCATAACTTGCTTAGCATTAGTAGCTAAGATGTGCTGAAGCTTTAGGCCCCACTTTGAGCAGATTTCACCCTGCACAGCTTCTGCAAGGCTGCCTGGGTTAATTGCCAGGAGAGCAGGTTGTGTTTCAGCTATGACATTTCTCTGCATGTTTAACGTATCCCTATCATGGTTCCAATGTACTTCTGCATAGATGGGTCGGAGATGGGGGAAAATGAATAACAGGTTTTCTTTCAGCATGAAATTGTGAGAGTGTCCTCCACTGAGTGCAATTACTGTGTATGTAACTTCTGTAGGCTGGCTAATACTGCTAAGTATACTGGAGATTAAGGGATTTGGGGCTGTAAAGTCCATTTCATCCATCCAGGCCTGAGCAAGGCAATGAGGGCAGGGAAAAAGTCTTGCAGAAACCACTGGACCAAGCAGGGTCTGGCCTGCAAGTTCCATCCCCCCACATGCCCTTGCTGCTCTCAGACCTGTCCCAGGCAGCTCTGGGCTCTGAAGGAGGGTGAATGCAGATGCCAGGGCCAAAGCACCTGCAGGCACATCCCAGGGCTGGCCCCTCACCAGTGGCTACCAAACCCAGCAAACCCCATCAAGGACACTCCTGAGCCTATGCCAAGCACTGCTGTCATGTTCCTGGATGGCTGAGCCCTCCCCTGGGTGGCACGTCAAGGACACAGGGGAAGAGCAAAGGACTTAAGCAGCCATGGTGCTGCTTCTGAGAGTGCTCAGGAGGCACAGAAGAGCTGTTATCCCTGAGCCAGAGACCTGATAACAACACTGGAGCATTTCTGCTTTGGCCCTGCCCCATGGAGAGGGAAGTTGCAGTGTTTCCCATGGGGCTGGACTGTGCTGGACTGTGCTGCCAGTCCCCAGCCCTGCTGCACCTTGGTTCCTCATCAGGGACTTACCCTGGGGGTGCAGGCTGAGCTAATGGGGGGAATACCCTACCCTGGTGCTAGAAAAAAGGAAGCCTCAAAAATAACTCTCCTACAGAGCCAGCATCCTGCCCAGGCCCTGCCTCCACTGCTGCCCAGAGGGGAAGCCATGGCAATTTCCCCCCAGTTCTTCTAAGCCAATGGAATATGAAGCAGAGCAAATACTGGGTTGTTGTGAGGACACTGAGGAGTGAAGCAGAGCAAGGAGAGAGCTTTGAGTAGTAAAAGCTGCCCTTATGTTATGAGCTCAGACACAGCCTTGTGCATCCCCAAGCAGCAGAGGAGCCATCTCCACTTTGATCTGAGTTTGATTTAAAATGGAGCATCTCCCTCAGCATCACCCACGGGGCAACAGTGCAGCAACCTCATTTTCCTCTGCTTTATCCCTTTTGCCACCTGCTGTGTGCCCAAGGTCCCAGGGCCACAAACTCTGGCTCCCTGCACTCCCTGGCCATGATGTTCTGGGGCACAGCCCTCAGCTGTGGGTGCATCCTGCTCCCTCTCTGCTCTGGGCTGGGGATGGGCCAGCACAGAGCCAGAGAAATGAGAACCTGCTGGGGCATAATGCCAATTCAACGCCCATTAACTTCCCACAAATCCTCCCTTCCATGCCCTTATCTTCCTCTGCCACATCCCCTTGCTCCCCCTCCTCCTCCTCCTCCCAAGCTAATGGTCCTTGTGGATGTGCAGACAAGCTGTGCAGGTACTCTTGCCTGTGCCTGGGAGCCTTTCAGGGGCAGTATCTGCAGGAAGGTCTGATAGGAGACATCCCTGACACCCCTTGGTGACACCCCAGGCACCCACAGGCCATGGGATGGCCCCACACAGCACAGCTCATGGCCAAATGCTCTCCTGCTCTTGCAGACTGAATATCAGGCTCTGAACATTTACTTTTACAGCATGATGTATCCCACACCAACCCACACTGCCAGGAGATACCCCAAAGCCATCACCTGATCTGGATGCAAATGGTTGTTTAAACACCCCACACAGTCCTGTGCATACAGAATGGATTTACTGTCACTTCTTGTAAAATTAGGAAGGGATAAAACCAAACAGCTGAGCAGCAATGTCTGCTGGGCAGGGGGAGGAGCAACAGCAGCACAGCTCAAGGGCTTTGGCTAGACAGGGAGCCCCAGAATTAACACCAGCACAGCTCACCATGAGGCATCTTTGCTTGCAGCTCCTGCCCAAAGAGTGGATTTGACCTGGGAGCTCTCCTCACCCATGGCAGCCTGGCAGAGCAATTTTGAATCAGCACTTTGTGGAAGCAGCCACGTTTCAGCGCTCCTTCACTGCAGGGCAGGAGGGACAGGAGGGGCAGGAAGCTCCCCTGGCAGGCCCAGTGAAGTTCCTCAGATCAACAACAGATGGAAAGCACTGAGAGTGGAGCTCAGCCCAGCTGCCCTGGCAGCCAAGGCTCTCACTGCACCGCTGGCCTTGCAGGAATTCAGTGGCAGCACAGAGCCAACAGCAGCACTGCCACTGCCCAGGAACAGCCCAGGAACAGCTCCCCACCTTTTTCCCCTGGGAGCTGCATCCATGGGCTCACAGCACTGGTTTTGCAGAGGAGAAAGTTCACCTTTTCAGCAAAGAGCCCATGTTTTACACAACAAATTGAACTCAGCTCAAGCCTTAGTATTCCACCAGAAACTGTTTGCACAGGAAGTTTGTGTCCAGCTTCCTACATGAGGAAGGGCTTTGGAACACAGAGCATTCCTCAAGGCAGCAGATAAATGCTGGACCAGAGTTAATGCTGGAGGCTGGAATCTAGGCAAGCTGGGACTAAAATAAGGCCTGACTGCTGGACAGTCACAAGGAATATTGCAGCAGCTGAGTTAGGAACAAGAGGAATACTCAGCCTTCAGCGATGTCAAGGAAAAGCAAGGCTGTTTCTCCAAAGGAGGTGCCAAAAGCAACACCCCAGAGTTACAAGTGGAATACAGCTGTGGAGGGGCTGGTTTCCACCAGTGCTCCAGAGTTGTGACATGGTGCTTCGGGTTGGCACAGCCACCATGGGCTCAGGTTTGGCACGAGCCCTTGCTCCAGCCAGCAGGTCACATCCCTCTCCAGCCATGCTGAGGCTGTGGGACAGGATGGGAGAGGAAATGCATTTCCAAGCCCATTTCATTATCCATGAGAGCTCATGGCATCCTTACATCAGTAACCCAAACTCTGCAGGATCTCCCAGCTCTTCCAGTGAAGGGCAAGGAAAATTCTCCTCCATTGCAGCTCCCACCTTTTATCTTTAAAAACCACAACAGGCAAGGTTAAAAAAAAAGAAAAACATGACAAATAATCCAAGGAAAAGAATACAACAGCCTTTGAAACCCCATCCTGCAGTTGAAAGGGAGGGATGGAGGCAAGGCAAGAAAGCCAGTGTAAAACCTCATTACCATCAGAAATCCTCTCTCCCTGCCCTCACCTCCCTGCTCATTTCCATATCACAGGGGACACAATACCTTTCTTCTCCTGAAAAACATACCATTTTTGCAGAGCCCGGCTGTCCCCACCCCCAGAACTGACTTATGGAGCTGGGGAACAAAAGCCGGGCTCACACCTGCCCCGGCAGGCGAGGCCAGTGTGTGAATCTCCAGGCCCTTATCAGCCTCTCAGGAGCAGTTTTTACCATTATTATTATTAGTCTACTTTATCTTTTTTTTCACCTTTAGCTTCAAGATCCTTTAGTCAGTCAAATTACACTCAGAGTAGCAGAAGTGGCAGAAAATAAAGCATTATAAGGGGTTCAGGAAGTTATTTTCATCTCAAGGAGCAGGTAAGAAAGGTTGACAAGTCTTTATTCTGCTCTTATGGGATAATCTGTAGGTTCCCAGCTGATAGGGGGGAAAAAATTAAAAGCATCAGAAGAAATTGCAAGAAGAAGTAAAACTGAGGCCTCTGCATAAATTGAAGTAATGTGCAGCTTGGCTGACAGCTGAAAGCACTGGAGGGTGAAATGTCAGTGCCAGGAAGGAAAGGGGCGGCCACAGGGTGCAGACAGAGGGTGCTGGGTGCAGGGCAGGAGGGTCACTCAGCCCCCTCCAGCTGGTCTTTCCTCATGCTAAGTGGGCCTGTCACATCTTTCCAGTCCAGAGCATCACTAACAGAGCAGGCGGGGAAGGGAGGGGAAGCAAAGCAGCTCAGCCATCAGTCGGCATCCCCCATGCTGCCCTGGATCGCTGGATTTGTCCTGCTCCTGTCTGGCTGCTCCAATAAAATCTACAAGCATCAAGTCAGCACAAGGAAAAATTTTCTGCCCAGACTTCAGGCTCTCATATTTACACACACAAGGCAGGACCCTGGGAGCTCCCAGCATCCGCCCAGCAAGCACTGAATGCTGGACTGGGAGCTGGGAGCGGAGCCAGGGTGCCAAGGAAGGGGAGAGGATCATAGGGAGATGCACAGAGGGGAGAGAAGAGGTGGGACCATGAACTCCTCTCTGAGGCATTGGCCTGTGGGGATTAGAGACTGATGCAGGCAGTGCTGGATGCCCAAGAGAAGCAGGGACAGGCTGCAGGCCGGCACGAGGTATCAGGGTCCTGAACAGCACGGATGCGTTTGTGGTGTGAGATAGCCTTTCCCCCAGCAGAGAGTGAGGGAGTGGGATCCCTCTCCTCCAGGCAGGGTGTGGGGGTCCGAGGCAGCCCCCTCCCAGGCCGGGGGGCAGCCAGCCCCGTGCCTCTCCGGCTGTTGCGCGCTGAACCACGCGGTGCCGAGGCGGTGCTGTCACCGGTGATTGATGGCATGGTTCAGGAGGAAATAAATTCCCAGGCTTTTGCAGGAGGTGAACTGGGGGGTGTATCCATCTTAAAGATGCTTAATGAATGTGCCACAGCCCGCGGAGTGGCAGCAGATACATCTCTGCAGCCAGCATTCCCCACGCTGTTCCTGCCGAGGTTCAGGCACAATTTAACAGCTTCTTATTGATTTTATTTATGTTTCCCAGGCCTTGGCAGTGTTTAGATTGCCCCAGTCCAACAAGATCCCCATAGTCACAGAGGTGACTTGCACTTGATTTTCCCTTCCTGCTCCTCAAGCCTGGGGACAAAACCTGGTGTTTGGCCAGAAAAGATGGGAGTTTTAGGCTCTTTTTCAGCTTCAAGAAAGAGGATGATGATGCAGGACAGCTGGGAGGATGGTGAGCACTGGCACAGCACTGGGGCAAACACTGCTGCCACCCCCCCACATCTCCCCAGCACCAAGCTCTGGGCTGTACCTTTGGAACTCAAAGCAAAATAAGGACCTTTCCAAAGACACCCTTGCAAACTTGGAAACTCCTAGCGTTTATGTAGCTTAGCACACCTTAATTTTCAAGGCAAGAAAAATGACAATCAGCAGTTTTGCATGTGACTTGGTTTTGTATTTCCCTCTTTCCATCAGGGAAAAAAAAAAAAGGAGAAAGAAAGAAAAGCAGCAAAGAACAGCAGAGACCCAGCTGACCTTTCCAGCTAAGAGACCTTGTCTGAATCACTGGATGGTAACAATGAATGAAATGCCAGTGCCCTGCCTTATAAATACCAGCTTCCTCTTGGGGTGAAATGCCATCTTCCAAGCATGGAAAAGCTGCAAAGAAAATGTCACCCTTGCCAAGGTGTGAAATGCCAGCCTGCTCCAAGATCCCCAGCTCAGCCATCGGGAGATGGGCAGGCTAATGCTGCTGGATCTCCAAATTCCTCCTGTCCAGAGCCTTCTCCAAAGCCCCATGGCATGAAGGGGACAGAACTTCAGTGCGGGACAGCCAGAGCATGAGTCCTCCAGAATTACCTCCAGCATCTCAGCAGTGAGCATCTCACTACTCAGAAAAGCTTCCTTGAGGATTTGGGTTATTTCCCTTTTCCAGTGGCTGTGAGTCAGAGGGCCAGTAGGACAAACAAATCACCTTTCAGGAATGGTGGGACAAGCCAAAGCAGTTATTTCCAGTATTACCAGTGAGATGAAAAAACAATTGAGCATAAGGAGATTTTGTCATCTAAAAAGTTTATCACAACCCAGACTCCTAGTTCCCAGCAAAAGCTGTTGTTGCTGGGTTTAATCCTATTTATTAAACACGGGAAATCATCCAACATACTGTCCTTGTGTGAAAAAATGCTTCCAATTAGGCTGGTGATATTTGTAATATCTCCCCTACCCTTCTCAGGGCCACATTTGGCTTAATCAAAGCCACATTTTCCAGAAGCTCTTCCTCCCTTTTCCTCCCATTTGGCACCCTCCTACCCCAGTTTCCCAGTACCAAAGCCCCAGTACCAAACCTGTTCCAAGTCAGGGCAACACAGAAGGAGGGACAACTTGGACCATCTCAGGGAACTGCAGGGCTGCAGAAATGTAACCAAGCCTTCCTACCTGACGAAATTATGTTGGGAAATGAATGAAGTTCCTTTTTGTCTTCTGGAAACTGGAGCTGTTCTCTTTCCCCACACCCACACCTTCTTTTTTTTTTTTTTCTTTTTCCCATAAATGTGTGAAATAATTTCACCACCATTTTTTTTCTTTCAGTTACTCCTCCTCCCCTCAGATCTCGCCTTTCCTGGCATTTGAAAATAGCTCATGAAAAGGAGGAGGAAGGAGGGGAATGAAAGGAAGTGTGTGGGGATGCAAGATGGAAGGGAAGAGAAGGGAAAAATACATGAATACTGAAAATACATGTTTTTCAAAGCAAATCAGAATGGCTGATTGCTTCAACTCCAGAACCCATTCTGGGAAAGGGCTGATAATCTAGGGAGTTTTCTAAGGCTCTCTGCATCCTCTCAGTTGTTAGGCAACACCTAGGAAGAAAGTGGCACAGCACAGCTGCCTGCACCTGCCTGTACCTCATGTGCAGGCAGCCATCCCAGCAAGGAAAAGTGACCTTCCAGGGACCCAGATACCATCTGTGCTCAGAGCTGACCAGGATCACTCTGAATGGATTTTTTCTGACCTGTGCAACACTGGTGGCTGGAACAGAAATGGCTGGGAAATCCTCCTCAGGTTTGATACCCTGCTGGTGGAGCAGCAGCTTGGCCCCACAGGACCCAGAGGCATGGTGAGGGGAAGGGTCTCAGCCACCTCTGGCCTCAGAGGGGCTGCAGGCTGAGGGCTGGAGGGCTTTTTTTCTCCAGCCAGCATCAGGCTGATGACCAGGATGCCCTTGGCTAGCTGGGCAAGCCATTAGTGCTGGAGCAGTTCCAGGGACAGGTTTGTGCCTGACCCCTCTCCCTGCTTGCCTTGTGGAAGATCTCCACGGGAAATGGTTTTAATGCATCAGCATCCATGTGCATCACATCCAGGGCTTTCCCCCAAGTGCTTCTCTGTAATGGATTTAGTCCTTGACCTGGAGTGATGCTGCTCTTACAGGTTCCCAGGGAATCAGAATTCCAGTTGCTCCACAGCTTTCCTGCCAGGAGAGCAGGGCAGCAGCACTGCAAATCTCCTCTCAGCCTTGGCAGTGGTTGGGCCGCCAGCACAGGGGGAGGGATGCTGACTGGTAGGGGAGGCAGCCAGGGCAGTCTTTCCCTCCCACATCCCACATCTCCATTTGATATTTCTTCTCTCCCTGCACAGCACCTTCCCCCTCCTTCCTGCTCCTGTTCTCTGGGGCCAAAGGCATGCTTTCCAGCTTTTTTCTTTAAAAAGCCCCTAAAACCTGCATGTCCCTAAACCACTGCATATCTAGAAGGGACTAGAGGATTTATGTTTAGGAATTCAGGAAAAAAATTTTCAAAGAAAGAATAATAAAGTACTGGAATGCTCTTCCCAGGGAGGTGGTAGAATCACCATCTCTGGATGTGTTTAAAAAAAGACTGGACATGGCACTTGGTGCTACAGTCTAGGTGAGGTGTGAGGGCATGGGCTGGACTTGATGATCTTAGAGGTCTCTTCCCACCTCATCATTCTGTGATTCTGTGCAATGTTAGTGGTGGCACCAGGGGAATCTGCAGCTGGATCAGCAGCAGCAGGAAGGCTGGCAGCCACGGGCATTGCCAGCATAGCTGCTGTTGGAGCCCTGGGAGTCATGCCATGAGCAGCACAGCTCTGCAGGGATGCACTGCCAAGCCCAGAGGATGCTTCCCATCCCAGTCAGGAGCATGACAAGCACTTCTCGCCTTGACAGCGTCAGAAGCCAAGCAGGGAACTGCGCCTCATTCTGTGCCACACACACCAGCACTGGGAAAGCCTTGGGCTGAGCCCTGGGGAAGTGGCAGCACACTGAGGAGAGCCTTGCTGCTCTAGGGGGCTTCAGGCCAGGCAAGAGCACCCCCACACCCCCAGGAGTGAAGATGGGGGGCTCTGCCATTGTGTGCAGCTCCCTCAGGACCTTGGAGGGGATGAGTTGACCGAACACAACAGGCAGTGCTGCCCCAGCCCAACACAGACTGCAGGAGCCCAACAGAACCACCCTGAGATGGCAGTGGGACACTGAACATTGCTCCAGCTGAACTCCTGAGCCCAGAAATCCACTTCTTTCCTCAGGAGATGCCACCCTGTGCCGCTCTCTCTTCCCACCCTCCCACAAGGACACTAATTTTTTCCAGCTGAGCTGAAGAACAAACAAATCATCACCCACTCCAAGTAGGTGGGCTGGCCACGGCCAAGGAGAAGATGCTTTGTGTTTGGCAATGGTCCACAGAGCTAAGTCAGCAAAGCCAGATGATAGGCAGTGAAGCCACCCTTTCCAATAACAGCACTGTGACACACAGATCACTCCTGCTCCAGAGGTCTCCAAGGGCTTAGTGTGACCTCCATAATCCCTGTTTCCAGCACACAGGAATGCTGCTTGCAAAGCTAATCATCTTCTAGGGCATCTTCACTAGCCTTTGAGCACTCTGCTTCTGGCCTCCTGCATCCCCACTGGAGGCCCTGGGCCATGTCCTGTTCTCGTGTACTGCAGTGTCAATGTGTGGATCCACACCTGAAATCACATGATGGATATTTCACTGCTGTCCAAACAGGCTCTTCGAGGCTCACAAGGCCACCACTCCTTTCACTTCCAAGGTGACAAGCCCACAAGGACCCCCAGCTCACCTTGTGGAGGTAACACAGTTCCTCCTGCACAGCCCCACCTTTTACCTCCAGCAATCTGCAGAAATCCCTCCTCTCCTGAGCTCAACATGAGGCATTTCAACTACTGAGCCTCAAAATCAGACACAGCACATTTTACCCACACATCCCTGCATGCCACAGACCAAGAAGCAAACACTGAAATACACCTTAATCCTTACTCACAGAAACGCCTCCTTCCAGAGCAGCAAATTATTTTATTATAGAAAAAGTCCAACCAGGGACCACACTGAAAGTCCTCAAAAGCCATGTGCAAATAACCACACATTAACAGCCAGGCAGGCACTGGAGAAGGGCAGAGCAATGTAGGCTTCATGTGGAAACACCATCTCTGCCCAAGGCATGGCCAGCACTTGGCTTTCCATGTGCAATCCTGAGCCCCCCATCCTCCTTCCTGCTCCCCAGCACCTGCCAGTGTGATAGAAAGGGTCCTTTGGTCCCTTTACATTTTATTCTGCTCTGGGGCTGCTCATAGCACTGTTCATGGGGGCAGCTCTCTCTAGTCCAGCCCTGAGAGCCCACACCCCTCTGCACCAATGTGGGAGCATCAAAAGCCTCCACAGGTTTCAACACAGAGTCCCACAAGTGTTTTAGCTTGGCCAAACCAGATTTTTCCCAGGAAATGAAGTTTTGATGGACATTTTCCAGCCAGCCAGCTAGTGCCTGCCAGCAGCAACACTGCTTGGGTGTTCCCCAAGGGTCTGCAGCAGACCTGGCACAAGCATAAAGGAGCAAATACTGGCTGGGAGGAGACTGGCTGCAAAGCTGGCAGCTCAGCCTTACAAAGCTAGGCCAGACATGGGGTTTCCATACTCCACAGCTCCCAGACCTGCCAGGTTCTTCACTCTGCATGTAAAAGGGCACGAAAGCCTCGGATGAACCCAGCTCTGCCATCGCCACTGGCCTTGGATGTGGGGCTGATTAGAAGGATTAAAAACCAATTCAGCAGCGGGCAGCAGGAGGGATGTGCTGGCAAGGCCCAGGCTCACCAGCCTGTGGGATGCCATGGGAGATCTTGAAAGGAAAGAAAGATCTGAGCGGGCATCGCTGCCCGGCTCCCTCTCTAACAAGGGACAGGAACAACCCGCAGCTCTCAAAGAGCTCCCAGATGAAAGCAGCTCCATCCCCAGGATCTTGTTATTATTTCACAGATGTTTCTCACATACCTTTTCTTTACTGTTATTTTTCTATAGTTAGTCATTGCTCTAGATAAATGGGGCCTCTGTGGCTGCAGGCAGTGGGTGGCAGGAAAGGCAAGGCTGCCCATGGCTGAAACACACCAACATCACTGCTAGGGATGTTAAAATGTGCCATCAGC
The DNA here is from genome assembly GCF_028769735.1 of Zonotrichia leucophrys gambelii. NCBI lineage: Eukaryota > Metazoa > Chordata > Aves > Passeriformes > Passerellidae > Zonotrichia > Zonotrichia leucophrys. The sequence continues at coordinate 3,875,565 of NC_088180.1, read as the reverse complement.
AGGTATACCCTGCACAGGACCTCAGTTCACCTCCCCAGCTCCTTCTGCTCCTCACCAGCAGGATGGGCTTTGCAATGGCTGGTTTCTCTGGGAAGTGCTTAGAAATCCCACCATGAAAAGCATTAGCAAAGTGCAAAATGTTGTGACCCAGCCTTTACCTCTGCCTCCGGGCAGGATTGCCGTAAGACAATCTGAAATCCAGGCTGAGGAGATCCTGCCTGCTCTGCCCCACATCTGGCAGTAAAAACAAAATATCCCCCTCCTTGTAAAGGTAGAGCTACTAAAGGGCAGCAGGCAAAGCTGTGTCTGTGCAAAGCAGCCCTGAGCAGGACAGGCTGAGCCAGGGTCACCGGGCAGAGGACCATGCAGGGATGGGTTGACTTCCTGCTCTAAGCTGGGCACACAACCTGGCCCTTGGCCTCTCCCAAACCCTGACTGAGCTTTTGCAGGATTAGTGTGATGGCTGAGTGACAGGAGAACACTGAAAGGGGGAAAGGGAAAGGATTAAAAATAGATTCCAGTTTTGTTTCAAATATTGTAAAATAAAAGGTCGTGCAGCAGCTATTGTGGAACCAAAAAGCACGCTCACATCTCGGGCTGCGAGGCAGCTCAACAGCAGATGTATTTTTCATTAAAAGACTATTTAATATTGCAGGTTCCTGCTGAAGACCTGCTTTCTTGTTTCTGGCTGATTGCCAGGGAGACACTTCTTCCCCTCCCTTGCCTGGAGGAGCAGGGATTTCCTCCCACAGCCCTGAGCAGTCCCTTTTGCACATCTCCTTGCCCTCACATCCCCAGGAGCATCTCTATCCCCCACCAGCATCCCCAAGCACACACCCAGCACTGCAAGAGAGCCCCACATCCAGCACACATCCCATGTATCATAGCATTAACCTGGCAAGCAAAGGTAAATTAGAAACAAATTATCAGGCATTTTTAAAAAAGCAAAATGAAGGACAGGAGCAATCCCAACTGCACAAGCCCAAGGACTGGTGGTAAAGGGAAATCCTTTCCCACTAATGAGAGACATCTAGACTTTGTTAACTCAAACTTTCTCATTTATCACCTTTGCACTGCCTCTGTCTGCCTCATGGCTGTCAGGCCATGATAATGTATGAAAAGCAGTCATTTATCCCTCAACATCTCACTCAGTACAGACACACTGTGCTGTGCGAGTGGATTTACCCCACGCCCAGTTCAGCTCCCAGCACAATAAGGCTAATTTAGATGTTTAGCCAAATCCTCCTTTCTCCTCTGTCCTGTTTTTATTTTGTTTTAAAGCCACCAGGTGCTGGGCTCAGCAATTGGAAGTGACAATTCTGTGCAGGCAGAACACAGAGTGAAAGCTTCTCCTCTCCTGCCTGCTTCTCTGCCTGTGATGTCCCCTTGGGCACCCACCCCAGGTACTGGCACCCTAGGGGGCTGCACTGGAGCACCTGGTCCTGCTTGTGGTATTGTCTGGGCTCTGAAAAGCAGCACAGGAACCACCAACACACATGGCATCTTAGCAGTGGGGCTCAACACTGCAGTGACCTCTCTGCTCTCCCTTGAGCTGGCTTTGGTGTCCCCATGTTTCCCAAACACGCTGTATTTGGTTGGAATCATATGCAGAGTGCTGGCTCTGCCTCCCACGCAGCTGTTGATTGTGCTGGGCTCTGTTTGTTCGAGATTTGAGAGGGGAGGAGGGAGCAGCAGGCAGCTCTGCAAGTGGATCCATGGCTAGATCCTGCCATTTTCAAAAATTAAAGAAATTGCCATTAATTAATTCTTAATTAATTAACAAAGGTTTCAACACTGAGAGATGCAGAATGCAGAGAAGAAAAAAAGGAAAAATTCCTTGGCTGCTGGACACATTTCTTCTGGTAGAAAAGATTTTTAGGAGATTAAAAACTTCACGTTCAGATGATTTTGGAGGAGGCAGGCAGAGCTGCAAGCCCTAGTGGTGCCACCCCCATGGGTGCTGCCATGGGTGCTGCCCCCATCCTGCTGGCTCCTGGTCCTCCAGCCCATCCCATCCCATCCCATCCCATCCCTCTCACAGGGACAGTGCCTGCGATCAAAGGAGCCGCCCACCAAAGTCCCCAGGGCTTGTGGCTTGCTGGGAGAGGAAATATCAAACCTGCCTGGAAATCAAACAGCAGAGCAAGAACAGAGGGAAGAAAAGAGGAAAACACAGGAAACGAAACCTAAACTGACACCCTTTGTAAATGAAAACACCCAATGCGGAGAATCAGCGCTCCGGGGACAACATGGCTCCTGCAGAGGAAATCCAAAGTGACTCCGGCCCCGGGCCATCAGAGAGGGCCTGGCATGAGGACTGTCACTGCTCTCAGCTCAGGTTTCTGGCCACAAGCTCTGAGCATGCAGATGCCACTGTGTGTGTGACTAAAATCCTGTGAAGCTCGTGCCAGGAGGAGCGGAGCAGGCAGCCCGTGGGCTCTCCCTCCACCAGCAGTGGCAAGGCAAACACCTCCCTGGGGACAAGAGCCTGGCCACTGGAAGAAATCCTCCTCAGGGGTACCCAAAGCTCTGATGGAGCCCAAATCTCGTGTTTCAGCCTTAAGGTGCTGTTCTCTCTGCTACCCAGCTGGCAGCAATGAGCAACGAGCCAGAGAACCCTGCTCAGAGGTTCCAGCGAACCAGCAAAGCACAGAGGAAAACCAGCCAAAAGCCCCTGAGGATGCAGATTCCATGGCTCACTATACCTCATTTCAAGGCATTATATTATCCTGAACTTTAATGAAAGCCATGTAAAATAATAATAATAATAATAATAATAATAATAATAATAATAATAATAATAGTAAGAGTTCAAATTGAAAATGGGATGCCATTTCTCTGCTCATCTCTGCTGTGATCTCTTGCTAATCTCCAAGTGGAAGCCATACTTTACAAATATTCATGTATGCCAGGCACTCTGGAAACAAGACCTATGGCAATTTACCACAAAAACCCATACAGGAACTAGAAATCACAGGCAACAGAATGCATTTGCAGTCCTACTGGGAAGACCAAGGCAGGTAGAAACAGAAAGTGAGGAAGGAAGGACAAGGCACGTGCTCAATTTTCCTACCCCAGTCTGACCAGCCTGGGGCAGGCACCTCCAGAGCGGAGCAATGTGGCATCCCTCAGACACCAACAGGGACTTCTCAAGCCCACAAAGGAAAAGTGTGGGAGCTCTTACACATGGCATGAGATTTTCCACCCTGGCCAGCTCACCACAGAAGGGTTTGCTGCTGGGCTGGACCTGAGCACAAGGAGATGGCTGCAAGCAAAGCATTCACAGCCACTGCCCTCGAGCAGCCCCTGCTGCCCCCACAGCTCCATCCCCAATGTCCCAGAGGCAGCACCATGGCATGGGCAGGGATGGGAGATGCTCTGCAGGCGGGCAGCCATGGGAGCTGGCACTCATCCTCCCTAGCCAGCTCCGTCCCAAGCAAGACAGTGGAATTAAGCACAAGTTATAATTAAGACTGGATGTTTGAAGAGAAACATAATCTCCGTTCCGTGGGATTCGCCGGCACAACAGTAATTAACGTCTCATTAACATTCGCCTAATTAAGCAGTTTATGAAAGTGGATAGATTTGCATACTGCTCCACTTCAGCTTCAGTGCATCCAGTTATATCCAGGCACCAGAATTAACCCTTCCAGGGCATTTCCAACCAAGTTCCCAACCCTGCAAGTCTTCCCAGCCTCTCCCTGTGAGGACACAAGCTGCTGTCACTGCACATCTCACTGCACAGTGCTACCCAAAGCCTGGTAAAACATCTCTCCATCACCTCTTTTCTAGCCAAACACCTCCTCCCTATTATCTCTTTTCCAACAAACCCATCCTAAACCTCTCCAACTTTCTCCATTGGTTATCTCTTTTTAAATCCCTCAACTGGTTTCAACGTTTTCCCCTAAGTTCTCAACACATTCATAAGGAAGCAAAGAAGATCTGTAAGAGTTTCTGAAGAGAGGGAGAAATGTCTCCTAAAATATTTTATGCTACACTCATTCCCAAATGTTCTTTAATGTTTAAAAACAATGACTTCAAGATTAAAGAGATGCTCCAAATTCTGAACACTAGTTTAAAAGCAGGATGCAACAGGAGCTTCCAAAAGGGTTTTACCATAGGGAATATGTTCCCTCTCTTCGAGAGTCCTCCTGTCATTGAGAGGAAAGGCAAACCAGCAAAAGCAGTGACAACACCCAGATGATGCCCTGTCCCTCTTGGGGACAGCAGGACACCATTCCCAATGGATCCTGGAGCAGCCCATCAAACAAGACACATCACACATGCATCCCCTTGGCAATGAAGCACTTGAACTGCTGGACAGAACATTTTCCACTGCTAATACCGGCCTTCTCTTCTGATGCTGGATTAGTAAAGCTGCTGCATCCATCACACACTTAAAAAGATCATGTGCAAACCTGCCTCCCCCTGGGGCAGCTCCTGGGGGGCGAAAAATGAGCTCTCCAGTTAGTGGTTAATGCTTGGAGACCAGATGCAACTTTCCAGCAAATACAGTGGGAAAGAAAAATTCATGACACAGCCTTTCATTGAAAATCAATAAAGCCCAGACCTGCCTGTGATGTACACACTCAATTTATTCCTCACTCAGCTCATTGCATCTTCACCACCAGCCCTCTCACATCAGTCAGGTCCTTGCTGCAGGACACAGTGTCCCTGCCCACCTCTGGGTCATGGCTCTGGTGTCACCAGAGCTGTGTTAGCATGGGGCTGTCACCTCCCTGAGCCTGGCAGTCACAGGCCATGCTCCTGTGGCTGTGATCCAGCCCCACAGCATCCCTCCCCACAAAATGTCCAGGAGTGACAGCCCAGCCATGTCCAGTGGCAAAAGCAATTCCAGAGTTTCCTTCCATCTCCCAACGGGTTCCTACAGCTACAGCACACACTCTGGATTAGCACTTGGAACACCTCTGTCATGAAAACACATCTTAATTTTCCCCTCTCCCCAGCAGCCAAGAAACCTTCCTGAAAGTGATGATGGAACAAGCCATCCTCCTGAGCCAAGTTAGGGCATCCTCCAGTCCTGCCTGAGTCCTATCCACAGGAATCCCATCATTTGTCCTGTCCTGCTCCCCCTTCCCCTCTGAGGAGGCTTTGAAATCCATGTGAGACACCAAAATCCCTGCAGACTGAGGTGTTAGCCTCTGCCTTTAACCATTTTTTCTTCCTCCCCAGATCTCCCTGACAATGCAGAAAACAGTCCCAGAAAGGGGTGCGGGGAGGGAGGGTGATGTCCCTGAGCTTTTCCCACCCCCAGCTAGTGGGAGACCTCAAAATTCTGGGGAGATGGATAAACAGCTGCTCCTTTCTGATGCTGGGCTGTCATCCTACATCCCTCCTGCAGCCAAATCCTCACTGAATGCAGGATAGCAGCTGAGGGATGCAGCAGGGGAGAGGCAGCACTGTCTCCCCTCCCTCTATCTCTGCCTCTCCTCCTGCAGAGCTCCCACACTGCCACCCTCACCCGGAGCCACCACAGCAGGACCCAAGAGCCGCCCAGACACCGGGGTGAGGAGCTGATGGCAGCCCGGCCCCAGAGCGGCTGCCTTTGGGCAGGGCTGGCTGTGAGCAGAGCTGAGGGGAGCTGGGCAGGGTGGCTGTCCTGCTGTGCTGGGGGCTCGGCCGGGCTCTGCAGCACAGCCTGACCTACTTTCCCTGGCGGTACAGCCACACCAGCCGCAGCGGCAGCGCGGGGTTTCTTTTCTCTCTACCACGTACACACGGCTTCTTCAAAACTGCCAGTGGCATCACGGCAGGGTCCCCTCCGTGCCACCACCTCGCAGCATTGCCTGTCCCCTCCCTCACCTCCAGCCAGTCCTGCTGCCTTTGAATTGGTGCCCTACGCTTTCCCAAAAAATTCACGGCACATCTCAGCCAAGAGGAGGATTTATTGATCGTCTTATCTGTGTCTAATCCCAGCCGGAGCGCTGCGATAAACGAAGCCGGCTAAATAAAACGCTTTCCTGCAAGGTCTCTGTGTCGAGAGCAGCTGGCTGCTGGCAGGGTGCAAAGTGGGGAGCAGCCCCCAGGGCCCCCAGACCCACCTGTGCCCATGATGGCAAAGGCCTTGAAAGAAGGAGTAATGTGCTGTGAACGCCCATCCAAAGCTGAGAACAGGGGTGGGGCACAAACCAAACCCCAACTACTCCATCTAATCGATGGTAAGCAGTTTAAATGCTCTTTCACAGCAGTTCAGGGAGCCCTAATTCCAGGCGTGACCTGAATCTCTTTAAAAAGAGAAGGGAGGGAAAGCTGGCAGGCAAGGAGTGGGGAAAGCCAGAAATGCCAGGGATGCTAATTTGTCCCTGTTTCCTCTCTGCAGAACAGCATCTGGGAGAAAAAGCACCTGCTAAAGAGAAGGGATCCCCACGGAGCAGAGATCCGGAGGCGCGTGCTCGCAGCAATCCCTGTTACCCAGCCTGGACTGGGAACGCTTGACGCAAGAGCAGGATGACGGATGCTTCTGTCTTTGTAAGAGCAACCTGGGGTGCCAATGAGCACTGACAAAGCAGCCCACCCCAGCACAAAGAGGGAGCAGGGGAGCTCAGCCCAAATGCAGTGTGGCTGTATCCAGGTCAGCCGGTGAGCCTGCTGGGAAGCACGGGCTATAAAAAGCACAGGCAAGATGCTGGGATCATCCCAGAGCAGCGAGGAAGAAGTGAGGATGGCCCTGCCCTCCAAGGCAGCAGTGCCAGGGTGGCAGTGGGCTGCAGAGGATGGCATTGGCCACACAGGACCATGGGCAAGCACCCTTCTCCCTGGGATTTCCAGAGCAATGGTCCATGAGACAGCACTGACTAAGAGTTACTGCTGCTCTCCAGAGGGAGATGGGGTGTGGAGGAAGGGGGACTGAGGAGGCCAACAAGGCAGGGCTGGCAGATGGAGAGATGCAGTTTGGCATCCCCAGCCCTGACCGAGGAGGTGGAGGTGGAATTGCCATCCCCTGCATCCTTCTATGCCTGGTACTCAGTGGTTGTGCTCCTTCAGCAGGGAGATGCCATGGGGAGCACCAGCCTGGGACCCCATTCTGTATGGGATCACCAGCCTGGGACCCCGTTCTGTATGGAAGCACCAGCCTGGGACCCCATTCTGTATGGAAGTACCAGCCTGGGACCCCGTTCTGTATGGAAGTACCAGCCTGGGACCCCGTTCTGTGTGGAAGCACCAGCCTGGGACCCCATTCTGTATGGAAGCAGACATCCTGGGTACACTGGAATGGGGACAAATCCACTGACCAGACAAGCCTGTCATCTCAGCCTGTTCCTGGACAAGGCACATGCATGTGGCCAAGAGCTTTCCTCTAGCTCAGCATGGCCCCAGATCTCCTACAGACAGTGGACAGAAGCAGGGCTGGCTACACTGGGCTTTCAGCTCAAGCTGTTCCGGCCCTGCTGCTCTCCTGCCACCCAGTGTCATGGCATTCCCACTGCTCTTCCAAGGAGAATCACAAATCTGCCTGCAATCCCTCCTTGGAGGCCTGAGTTTTGCCAGACCCTCTGGCAAGCACCACAGCCCAAAGGGTTAATGGGTGATGAGGGGGAAAGGCTGTGATGCCTGTTCCCCACTCCCCACCCCGTGTCCCCCTGCAACAGGACCTGGATGGGCAGCAGTCACTGCAGCCCTGCCCCCCAGCCCCAATTTCAGTAGAGCCTGGCAGGGCACACAGGGAGCTGTCAGGCCCTATCATGACTCACACAATCATTTCTGCCTTCAAGCCAGGAAAAAAAAAAGACATAATAAAAAAAAATCAGACAAACGTTTGAAAAACTGGAGATAAACAGAGGAGAGAGGAGATGGAAGCAGCTAATGAGGTCCCTGGCCCCGACAAGAGGTGCAAGGAGAGCACAGATGCTCCTTGGCCGGCAGCAATCCCACCCGTCGGGCATAAGGAGCACTCCAGGGACAGCCCTGCCTGGCACAGCCCTGGCAGCGCCAGCAGGGACCCCTGGGCAGATCCAGGGAGCCATCCCCAGGCTGGCAGAGCAGCCAGCCCTGGGGCAGGACCCCCGGCAGCCCTAGGGCAGTGTCTGCACAGCCACACACAGCACAGGGAGGGCACAGGATCTGCACAGCCACACACAGCACAGGACCTGCACAGTCACACACAGCACAGGGATGGCAGGATACCCTGGCCCAATGGAAACCTCACTGAGCTGCAGTGAGCAGACTGGGGGCACCCCCAGATTTATTTTTCTCCCCCTGCTCTATGAAACACCCACAAAAGCTCAGTCAGGAGGAAGCCAGAACCCCAAGCCTGTTCCCATGCAGACCCCCAGCTTCCCTGTGACTTAGCCAACCCCTGCCCTAGGGACTGAAAAAGGAGAAAAGCCGAAAAATCTTGATTCTTATAGCTAAAACCAAATGTGTCACCTCAGTAACAAATTGGCCTGCCTGCCTGGCAGAAATTGCTCTGTTAAAATATATATCCATATTATTCTTTTTGAGCTGCCTTTCCCAAATCTGTTCAAGAATGGGGAGGTTTTCAAGTCCCCATGGACAGCAAGTCTTTCTGCTCCCTTCCCAGCACCCAGCAAGGTAATTATCTGCCAGGAGCCCTGGGCTTTGCCACGGCTAGTTACACTGCTAATTAGCAGAAACAAGCCAGTCCCCTGGGGCACACCAGGTCCATCCCCATCCCTCTCTGCCTTCTGCCTCCTCCTCACCCTGGAGGGCATAGAACAGCATCTTGTGTTTAGCACCAGGAGGGCCTTGTACTCCTCCCCTGGGTGCCAGAGGTACAAATGTACTGCCCACCTGAGGGACAAGGGACAGAAGGACCCAGGAACACCTATTGCCAAGAAGATGCTCTTGCCATGAGGCTACCAGGCACGTGAGGACACCATGGAGAGCACAACTTCTGCTGGTACCAAGAGACTTACAAAGTGCATAACTTAAAATCTGTTTTAGCCTCTTCTGGAGGGATACCTAGGAACTGGAGGCTTCCCAAGAAGTCTTCTCTTCCCAAAATGAAAGGAAAAAAGCTCTGATTTTGGAGGCATTTAAATCTCCCCCCAGGACTTCTCTAGTATTCACTTCTCACTAGTTTCCCTGTCTCCTCACCAGGCAAAAGCCACATTGCAATAAGCCATTGGCTTTGCCAGGAGAAGGGCAGAGCTGCACACTGCCAGAGTGAGCGCTGGGAGGCAGGAGTGGCACAGGAGGCAGGAATGGCATGGGAGGCAGAAGTGGCACAGGAGGCAGGAATGGCACAGGAGGGCACAGGAGACAGAAGCAGCACGGGAGGCAGGAGCAGCACAGGAGGGCACAGGAGGCAGGAGCAGCACGGGAGGCAGGAGCAGCACGGGAGGCAGGAGCAGCACAGGAGGCAGCCACGGGCAGCGCTGGGAAGATGCCCCTCGTGCACGTGATGCGTCGGGAGGAGCATCCCCCAGTGCCTGGCCCAGCGAGATGGGAGGGAGCAGTCAGAGCCCAGCCACCCTAGCAGGATGGCTCCAGGCTGCCAGGATGCTACACCATCATCCTCCTCGCCAGCAGCACCAATGGGAGCTTGATGGAACGTGCAGAAAGGCGTGTTCCCCACCCTTGGATCACAGAGCGCACACCGGATCCTGATCTGAGGAACGCGGACGGCACCTTGGGCTCTCCAGATTTACACCCATCCCTTCCTGATGCTTCAGTGCAAGATGTCCGAGGCCCCACACCACCAGGAGCAGGGACCTTGGATCCCAAGGGAGCAGCAACAGCAAGAAATGGGGCTGTTCTCAGCATGTAAGCTGAGAACCAGCACTGAAAGCTCCCAACCTTCACAGCTGAAGCAACTTATCCAAAGCTATACCAGGACTCAGAAAGGAACTCCTGATCATCACTCCAGGGGATCCAAGACTCTGCTGGACCATACACACAGGTTGTTCCCCATCCCTCAGAGTTCCCTGCTTGGGCTGGATATCCCACCCTGCCCAGGGAGCCCTGGGTAGGGCTAAAATAGCCTTTAGCTAGCCAGTGCAAGCCCAGAGCTTGTGTGTTCCCAACGTCAATCCCTGCCCACTGCCTGCTTGTTTCAGCTTCCCCAGGAGATGCAGAAGGGGATGAGGCTGGTCCTGCATATCGGGGCTTCCCCACAGAAAGAAATCAGTGGGGCATCTCCTGCTGTTAATGGGCAGGATCGCAGGCAGTCCCTTAAAGCACCAAAAGTGGATTGAGCACAGGACTCATTCCCATCACCATAAGGAAGACAGGACTACCCCCCCCCACTAACCCCCCTTTTACTGCAAGACTCTGGGGCCCCCAAATGTGTGGGGCTCCTCAAAAGCTGCACCACCCCAGCTGGACAGGAGGAACAGGCACTCACCCGGGCGCCATTCCTGGGTAATTCAAGCTCCTCTTCCCATTCCCCCCACTCAACCAAGAGCGAGACCAGCTTGCAAGCCAGCGCCCGCTGCTCCACGCTCACCTGTGCTCTGCCCCTCTGGAGAGCGGCTTGGAGCTGCTCAGCCTTTGCAACAAACTCCCTTCCGCAGCAAGACATCAGCCTTTGGGTGCTGCCTGCCCCTTCCACGCGCTGGCTGCTCTGCCTGCCTTGGGGATTTTTTTCCTTTTTTCCCTTCCACCCCGTAGCGTTTTGAACGTGCAGATGCCCCAGCTTCTTAAAATTCAGCCTGGGGGCGTGGGAAGTGTTTTGGAACATGCCCAAGCTGTCTGCTCCGTGCGTGCACGCTGCTAAAAACGATCCACCTACTGCCCCCATCTCCTGCACCGCTTGTCAGCACCGCCGTGCCTTTCCCAAGATAAGCAAGTTTACACACGCAGCCCGGGAGCAAAGCCCCGGGAGCAATCCCATGGGGCAGGGGGGAAATTTTCTGCTCAGGCACCAGGCAAACCTTCCATGTAGCAGTGGACAAGGAGCAGGTGTCCTTGCACACGCTAGGGGGGGTGAAATGAGATCTTTAAGGTCTCTTCCAACACAAAGCACTCCATGATTCTATGATGGACAGCCCTGGGAATGATGCCCTTGAGCCAGCACTACCTCCATCCCCCCACGTCACACTGAGGATGGAGCACCACTGCTGGCACAGGGAGAACAATGACAAAAACCAATTTACTTGCTGTTGAAGGATGCAGTGGCAGGGGAACACAGGCACCCTCATTACCATGGGGGCAGTGTCATGGGCTGCTATGAGAACATTCAGGACACCCAGCTCAGCAGCCCTGCCTGACAGCTGAGCATGTGTGTGCCAGCACGGTCCAAGGGAGCGTAACGCATCTCCTCCCCAGCAATCCTCAAGGGCTCCACCAACAAATAATCGAGCTACAGAGATTTGACAAATTAACCTGTAAAACATTGCTGGCAAAGCCCAGCTTGTCTGAGACACCAGCAGGCAGCTCTCAGTGGGGCACCCAACCAGGGTAACGGAGCAAGGCCAGCACACGCCAACTCAGAGCCTGGCTCCAGCCACCAGCATGTTTTAAAAAAAGGGTGTATAAACCACTGAGGCTGGGATTTGGTCAGGAGAGATGGGCTGAGCCCTCCTGCCACATGCACAGTGTACAGTGAAGGCTCTAGGTCCCCAAGAGAAAAGGACAGCAGGGATAGCTCCAGCCCAATAGCCTGGCTCTGGATTCCAACACAAGCTGCTCAAAATCAGTGACAAGGTTGCTTTTTCTTTTGCTTTTAAATCCCTCTGGCAATCTGGCCTTCAAGTGCTCATCAATCCATTCAGGGCCGTCTCCCCCCACCACATCACTGCTCTGCAAATTTGAGTGAAATTGATATTTTCCTATCAGAAACATGAATTTTCAAACACACAGAACATTGGATTTGAAAGCTGACTTTTGTTGGGAAGGTGCCTGTCTCTTTGTTCACAAAAGGGCTCATTTTTCCTGGAAAAGGGCCCAGATTTTGAGTGAAAGATCAATAACATGCAGAAAACGGGTCCTTTTATTTAATTTTGCCATGATACTAGAAAGAAAAGAAAGAATCCAATGCTGAGACTGAATGATTTCAAAATATTTTGCATTTGTTTACCCCAGTGCCACGCTGGAGCATCTATTCAGACGAACTCAGCGGGAAGAATGCAGCCTTTGGTGATCCCCTAGAGCATCCCTTTATCACTTGCTGGTACCCCACTGGGACAGCATCCCTGGAACTGCTCCAGTCCATTTTTGGGGGTATTATTAGAGATTTAATTGCTGCTTCCTCTGCCCAACCTTGTCCAAGGAGTTCTCTCACCACAATGTTCAAGGGTGACCTTCTGCCTACACTCATTATGAGCAAGGGTGAATCAAACTTAAAATTGCAATTACAGCCAGGGTGGGGGGAATAAAGGAAAAAAAAAACCTACACCACGAAGACACAGCATTCAAGATGCCGTGCAACAGTCATGACATGCTGCATCCTCCCCATCCATATGGGGGAAAACTAACACTTTGGCAAATTTATGAGGATGTGTGAAAGTGATTATATATTCCTGAAAATATCTCAAGTGGAACGGCCTACCTGGCATATTTTGTTAGTCATGAAACACGCTCCTTCCACCGACTGTAGTTTGTGGCTTTCCATCTGCTTAAATACTTTAAATACTGAAACTTTCTTCTTTTTTTTTTTCCCCTGAGCTGAAATAGCACGCCAGCAGCAGAGTGCTGACTCAGGGGCACGGGACAAGGACATGCTCATCACCAAAGGGATGCAGGAGATGCCATGCCACAAGGGCAGGAGAGCAGAGGATTCACCACGTGGGTGGTAAGTCCTGCTGCCCCTGGCCAAGAAAAGCAAGAGGTCAGCTTGTGTTAATTAATTAACTGAATTAATTGAATTAGTGTCCAGCAAGGGAGCACCAAGAAAGAATATTATTTTGGGTCAAGTGTAGACATGAAAGGGAAAAGCTTAAAGGAAAGAAATGGCACTGGTTGGCCATTTTAATTTCATTTGGCCAAGAAAAAATGGGCAACAGTTGTAAAGGTTACAGGTCAGTGCTGCCAAGCCCAAATTTTAGCAAGATGGGGTTTATGGGCACTTGCTCCAGGGCAGTCAGCACCCTGATCCCCCCAGTTCCTGCTTTCACGGGGAGTGATGCCCCTTTTGTCCTGGCAGAGCTGGGGAAAAGACTCCAAGGCATCAAGGGGATCCAGGGCTGCTTCTCTCCTGCCCTCTCCTGCTCTGTAGCTAAGAGTTTCAATTTTACAGCTCTGGCTGGAGTTTCTATGGCCACAGTGGAAGTGGATGGGCCTGCACAGGGATGCAGCCAGAGCTCAGCACTGGTGCAGAGAAAACCCAGCCAAGACTCCCAGTACCAAAGGAGATGGCCAAGGGGCAGCCACAGCAGCAGAGGAACATCCCCTAAAACCCCATTTCCACCAGGGAGGTGCCCTTAGATGCGCTTGAGGGTAGTGAGGCCCTGGCTCAGGGTGCCCAGAGCAGCTGTGGCTGCCCCTGCATCCCTGGAAGTGTCCCAGGCCACACAGGACAGGGCTTGGAGCACCTGGGACAGTGAAAGGTGTCCCTGCCCATGACAGGGGGTGGCACTGAATGAGCTTCGAGGTTCCTTCCAACTAAAACTGATTTTACGATTCTACTATTGTGTACCCTGGAAAAACTTGGAATATCAACACTGTGATTTATCCACAAAGGGATCATTTTGAGTCATTGAAGCAGTTATCTACTTGTTGCATGAAGCAATAGCAATTGTGCCCCTCAAAGCAACAGTGAACAGCACTCAGGGTGTAACTACAGTGCAACTTCTCTTTGCCTGATTACAGAGAATGATCCAAGAACAGGAGCCCCTCGGCCCAATCACCTCCCCCTGGGCGTGCAGGCTGTGCAAGAGAAACCCAGGCACAGACACACATCAGCTGCAGCAGGGACCAGGGGAATATGATGAGCATTTTCCCAAATGGCAGTGCAAAGCTGAATATTAGGTGATTTGTGGCAGATTTCCTCCAAGAGAAAATCTTTCCTACCATGGTGGTAAGGTTTTCACAGCTCATTTGGCTTTTCATTTGCTGAACGGCTTTGAGCTGTTCTCCCTTGCAGGACAAGGCCTCATCATTTGTGTTTTCTAACAGGTTTTTTTTTTTTTTTGCCTAGGAGAAAACCATCTCTCTTCCTGCTCTCTGTGAGCCTAATTCTGCATCTCCAGCTGACATTCAAGGGTTTTGGAGTTACTCTCACATTTCAGGGGGATAAATAATCTTGGAGGGCAGGGGTTTTTTTTTCAAGGTTCAATACCCAGAGAAGGAGTTTCTCCTTCCAAATGCAGATAGTCCCTGAGAGAAATAATCCCATGGGAAATAATCCAGTACAAAGAGGGTTTATTGTATCTTTTCACAGAGTCTTTCTCACCAACAATTGACGAGTTCATAGGTACCAATATCCATTAGAGGGTTTATTTTATTTCTTGTTAGAAAATAAAAAAGGCAGAGCCTAAGAAGAGTAAAACCAGCCACAGAGACTGAAGACTGACAGGAGCTGCCTGGCAGACAGTGAGTGAAAATGCTCTGACAAGATGAAATGTTTTTTCTTTCATTGAAATCACTCCCTTTCCGAATGACTAATACACAGCTATCGCACCATGGATATTTCCAGAGTGATGAGATGTTTTTAAAATATCTCACTGTGCCTCAAAATATCTCACTCTGGCTCAATAGATCATCCAAAACACCACCCACGGAAATCATAAATAAATAGATACTATAGTGTTGTAAAAGAGCAGACTGGCCAGGGCCAGGGCAGCATCCTTCATCGGGAGTTCAATGAGGCCACTGAAGCCCTCCCCTCGGCACGTGGCTCCTGCAGCCAGGCTTTGTGGAGGTGGAGACACCGAGCCCTTGCAAAGGGAGCTGGGCACCTCCTACTCTCCCAGCACCTCCACAAAGCTGTCCTGTACAGCTCCTTGATGACACAGATATCTCCTTCAATGAGCAAACTGGATATAAGAGCTACAGCGGACTCCACGGTCCACTCAACCGCCCACACTCAACAGCACAGCGGCCACCAAGAAGGCAGGTGACATTCCCTGGCACATGGGCCACCCCTGGAAATCCATGTGCCCTCTTGGGGACCCCCACTGCCTACACAACAGCTTCAGAGCTCAAGCTGCAGCAACCAGAAACACTCCCTCCTACTCCCTGCCCCAAAACACATTGCTCCCGTCAGGAAAGGGACACCCACACGCTGGGCACAGCTGGCACTGGGTGACGTGCTGCAGGGGGTGACTGCCAGCCCAGCAGCCTCCACAGCCCTCATCCTGGGTGGCAGGGACCAGCCCAGCACAGCACCCACTGCAGAGCCAGGAAATCCCCTTCTCCTGACAAAGGGATTGGACCGAGCCAGGAAGCTCCTGCTCTCCTGACTCCAAGGGATTGAACCAAGCCAGGAAGCTCCTGCTCTCCTGATTCCAAGGGATTGAACCGAGACAGGAAGCTCCTGCTCTCCTGACAAAGGGATTGAACCAAGCCAGGAACCTCCTGCTCTCCTGACAAAGACTCCGAGGGATTGCAAGGACTGAAGGGTTGCAAAGCTGCCCCCAGGCAGCTGATTTTTTACACATTTGGATGCACTTGCTCCAGGCTTGGAGAGGGAAAAAAGCAGCAAAATGGCAAGAAGAAATCAAGGAGCAGGGCTGACTTGCCTTGCATGTGCTCCAACCAGTCTGTGTACAGAGAGGGCTCATCCCAGATCCCCATGCCACTATCCTCCCCGAAGGGAAGAGATCAGAGTCCATCCCAGGCTGGGATCCCAGTACAAGGACAACTCTGCTTGGTAGTTTAAGCAAAACTCCCAGAGAGTTGGAGTGCAGACTTATTTTTGAAAGCTCCCTGGATCCTGATGCACACAGCTTAGATCCAGCCCAAGGAGAGCTGTGACTCTCAAAACCTCAGCCCAGCCCCAGTTCACTCTGCAGAAGCTGAGTGTCCTTCTCTTCCCTAGGCATCACTCAGGCATCACTCTGTTTTGCTGATTGAAAGCAAAGAGAGCAAATCATTCTGAGGAACTGAAAATGGGCTCTTTTGCTTTTCTCAGCAAGATAAGAAAATGGTTCAGATCACCCAGCCTGTGCTGCTCCTGAGTTGTTTCCTCATTAGTGGCATTTACTGAAGTACATTTTGAAACTTTGGGTGATGAAGCAGCTTTTCAGAATAGGAGCTAGAATATATCCTTTGGAAACCACAGACAGTCTGATACTTGTAGTCTTCTTTTCAAAAGGGCTGAAGCCACTTGTCCAGCACAGCAGGAACTGGTAGATTCCCTGGGTTCAAGGAAGGAAAACGCTTTGCCACAGAAATTGTACATAGAGCATGGGAACCCAGCAGCAATGCAACGTTCACAGAGCTCTGCCAGCTCCTGTGCTTCCTGTCAACCTCTGCTTGGTTTTTCCCTAAATTTTCCCTTGTTCCCACTGGGAACAGGCAGCACTGAGAGGCTGCAGAGAGATGACAGAGATGCTGCAAAGGCAGGAGGGAAAAAGACAAGGCCCTGCATTTCCAATGAAGATAGCTCCAACATCTGTCCTCAGCCACAAATGTATTCACCCGCACAGACACACTCATCAGATGAGGCTCTAAAATATTTACTGCCCAAATATCAATCCTCATAAAGCCAGGCAGCCATTTGGGCTTGGGGAGGGGGAAGGAGACGGGGTGGGTTGTCAATAATGTCATAACCACGGGCAATTTTATGTATCTCTGGAAATGGCCAAGGAACACGCAGCTTGACAGATGTGCAAACGGGTAATGCAGGCTCCCTAGTTATGAGCATGAGGATGTCAAGAGGAATAGATGAGCAGTAACTCAAAGTATATTGGGCTTAGAGAAGTACATGGGCACCGTAATGAATGCGGGATGGGCACTGCGGTGGAGGGAGGGCTGAAGGAGGATGAGGAGGGAGTGGGATGATGGCCAGAGAATGCAGCCCCTGTAATGCTCAAGAGTGACTGAAGGGACAGTGGACTAGGCTGGGCATTTGGTGGCCTGAGTCACACTGCCATAGGGTGCTATTGCACCAAGGGAGGTGTCAGCCTGTCTGCTGCTGGACCAACCTCGAGGCTCCTTCTTCCTCCTTCACAGCTGCATCTCTACACAATCCTCTCCCACTATTGTGCCACCTTTCCTTTCCGTTGCTCTGAAACTCAAACTTTTAGCCAAATACCTATATTTGTCATCAAGAGTCAAAAAAACCCTCACCAAGGAACCAAATTATGTTTCAATTTTCATCTCAGCAGAACTACAGCTTTTTTTTGCCTTCATCTCCAAACCAGAAAACAAACCCGACACCGCAGCAAGGGCTGCCGCCGCCCCCGGCTCCCGCCTGCGAGGCGCAGGCTCTGCTCACACCTCTGACTGTGCCTCGGCCGGCATTTCCCCATCCCACCGCGGCGGGTTTTAAAAAGCAGCATCACACAGACGCGCACTGCGCCCCCGGCCGCACGCTCCCGCCCCAGAGCTGAATCGCAGCCGCACGACACCACGGAGCCTGGCCGGCTTCCAGCCTGCGGGGCTGCAAAGAACGGAAAACCAGTTTAATAGGGATGGGATGCTGGGACACTCCTGCTCAGGTGTTTGGGGCAGCACAGTGCAAAGAGGACCATTACCGGTCCCAGCTGGCCTCACTTGGCCAGCCCAGAACAGCGCACATGGACATCTCAGCTCCACTCGTTTTTCCGTAAGATTCGCCTCCTTCAGCACTTCTGGCAGTGAAATTCCCCCTCTCCCACGTCCTCCAATGCTCTTTGAAGGGACACAGTCATTGGCTGTGGTGGTGGAGCCACGCACACCCTTCCTCCCTCTCAGCTCCTGCAGAGAAGTTCATCATTTTTCCACGCCCTGGTGCTTTTGGAGCTGGGGGGAATTACTCATGAAGGCAAGCAGGCACCCCACACAGCAGCAATCACCATAAAGGTGGTTTTTCCTGTGGAAAAATCCATGAATCACTGTAAAAGTCAGTCAGGCTCAAATCAAGCCACACTACTCACCATTGTTTATTAAAAAGAATTAATCACCAATCTTTTTCTTGGCCGGTTTTATGAAATATGACTTATCCCAAGCATTCACTACTAAGTTGTAACAATATCCAGCTGCAAACATCCTCTGTGTGTGCTCTGGCAGCCTTCCCCATGGCTCATGGTCAAATGACCAATGACTGAAAAAGCTTGAATCCTGAAGGAATATTTCCTACAAGTCCCAGGCCCCAGATTTTCCCTCTGGAGATACACTGCTGGCACTGGCTGGTCCTGTGAATGCACTGCTCAGTGAAAAGTCCCACTGGAGCTGAAGAGCCCTGGAGTGTTGTCCACCACGAGGAGGACAGGGCACAGGCAGAGCAGGAGCTGACACATACACAGGGCACAGGTTCTCTGCCTTCCATAAAAAACACTCTCTGCCACCATCCCAACCAAGCCACATGCAGGCAGGTACCAGGATGGGGAGGCAGGGGCTGGCATCACTCTGCATGGCACAGCAGCTCTGAGCCAACAAGATAACCAAGCAGTAACAAATCCTTAATGAAAAAAAAAATCACTTTTTCTTTCCAAAAAATGTCCTTGTTATAATTTCTTTCTCCTGGTGGCACCCTCCTGTGCACAAGAGCTCGGCCATGACATGGTGTAAGAGCAGGAAACTTCAATGCCCACAGTTGTGAGAGCAGAAAAGAGATAATTGCACTTCTTACAGCAGCACTAACTTGGGGAAACTTTCCCTGCTAATGAGGCCATTCTGTTCAGACATTCAGCAAGATTTGAGAGGGCTGCTGCTGCTGCCAGCCCATCGTGGGTGCAGGCAGAGGGCAGGCAGGGGTGAGAAAAGCAGCCCAGGCAACCACCACCATGGTCCCAACCTCATCACTTTGCAGCTTACTGGAGCTCACTTTTCCTGACCTGGCTTTAATTTATTTCTCTTCAAAAACAACAAAAAATCTCACTACATCAGCTATTGTCTGCTCTGTCTCCTCTTGCCTCTGGCTACATGCTGGTTTCAAGGCATCTCCTGGCAGAGCTGCACCTGCCATCCAATCCTAGGCCTCTGCAAAGGATTTTCTTTCTGCATCGGTGCCCACACCCGTGCAGGTCCCGGGGAGGCTGTGGCTGGCACTGCCAGGGGCACCTGGGGACAAGTCTCTGTGTTGATGAGTGCCAGCTGCTGCGCAGGATGCCTGGGCTGCAGCAGCTGGAGGCAGAGGTAGCGATTTGTGTACTCACCTGGAAAGGCAGACATCCTCTCATCCCTTGCAGAGCTGCTGAGAAACCAGCTCCTGGCTTTTTTCCTAGGAGTTTAACATCACCATACTCCAGCTACTACGAGCAGATGCAAAATCCCCTCTCCCCTGAGTGCAGAAAACCCCACAGCAGGAGCAGAGGTGAGATAGCTCTGCAGGACAGCCAGCTTCCAGGAAAAATGCTTGGAAGGTGGCAGTTGCAGCCAGATGGGATTGCATCTCTTGTTGTGAAGGGAACCATGGACAGTGCCTGCAGTGTGGCTCTGCTTTGGCACATGCCAGGCTGAGCTGCCAGCACCAGCCTTGCTCCTCATTGGCATGCCAGGCACATGCCTCCCAGTGGCATGGGGCTGCTCTTCCTGCAATCTGTGTACCCAAGCAGCAGCACCAGGAAGGCTTGGAGAAGTACAGTAAGAGGGGAGAAAAGGAGGGATGGGAAAGAAAACCACAGCTGAGCACAGCTCAGGCTGTAAAGCCAAGGCTGGCAGTGTTGCTCCAGTTGCCTGCACGACCTTGACAAGCTGCAGGGAGGAAGAGGAAAGGCTCCAGTGGCAGCTCTGTGTGCTAACAGGGATGGGGAAGTCAGGCAGCGGACAGAGGGGTGGGTGCCATTTGGGATGTGCCACCCCAGGAAGGAGCACACCAGATGGACCAGACTGCTTTTACCTCTGTCTCAGCCCCAGAAAGGCAGCTCACAACCCACACCTTCTTTGGACAGCATTTTGTGGCTCTTGGGTTTGTTCCCATGGGAGCACATGTGTAGGAAGAGGTGAACACCTCATGTCACTCCTCTGGGACCCAGTACAAGGCAGTAGGAGGGGTAGTAAGCTCTGCCTGTGCTCCCCAGAGGGAAGGACAGCCAGCCCTGTTCTGCCAGGCAGAAGATGCTACCAACACACAGGCAGGCCCCCAAGATCACAGCGTGTGTATCTTGAGAGCCCAGAATAAATATTTAAAGGTAGAGGGGAAAAAAACCTGCTTGTCTCTGTGAGCAAGTTCTCTGTCTTTGCTCTGGGATTTGAGACAGAGACAGAAGAATGACAAAGGAGACACAGGTTTCATCAAATCATGGGCACATCAGAAGCGATGGCTTTCAGATGCCAGCTTTGCTGCAAGACAAATTCTCTCCCAGCCAGATGCCTGACAACCCCGACAGCCCTCAGGGACTGCAGGTCTGTGTTCCCTCACACACGGGGGCTGCAGTGAGCCCACCTTCTTATACCTCCCCACTCCAGCCAGGGATGAGAGCCAGGCTGTTCCCCGAATCCCTTTCCAAGCCACTAAGAGCTGGTCCTGACCTGTGGGGACATGTGACCCTCCTTGCCCTGTCCTGTGAGGATGCACAAGGTGATGGGCTCTGCATCACAGTGTTGGACAAATGTTCCCAAATCCCTGTCCCCACAGCAGAGCTCTGCCAGAGGAGCAAACCATCGTTCAGCTTTCTCAGTTCCTCACATGAGCAATGGCTGGGGGAAGGATGGGAGGTGACAGCTCTGCTCAGCTCCCAGCAGCCCTGTGCTGGGCCATCGCTCAGAGGCAGTGGCCAGAGCAGCCACAGAGAACGGGATGTTCTGTATCACAAGGCTGTCCTTAGGATGCTTTTATTTCCAGAGAGAGCTCATTAGTTCTGGTTGTGCAGGAGTTCAGGGTTTTTTTCTCCCTGTTACTAAGAGCTGGAAAACTCCACTGAATAACATCTCTGAGCACGGGTGGAACAAAGGCAGGGCATGGCGGGGAGAGGAGCAACTAAACCAGAGATAATCAAAGCTATTGCTGCAGCCTCACATCACTTACAATCTCCATCTCCTTTGGATTTCCCAGCTGGACTGGTCTCTGCTTGCCCAGCCCCACTCACCATTGTGCCAGGGCTGCAGGGCTTGGCTCTGCTCGGCTCCAAGGGGGAAGAAGATGCAGAGCAGAGTTTGAGGTAGCAGGGAACTGGGCTCAAGGCAGCCCACTGGATCAGATGGGCTGCCAGGAGCTAAAGGGACTTAACAAATTCACCAGCAAGGAGGAAGGCTCTCTCTGGCACTGTTACAGGAGGGGTTTAACGCAGGGATGCTCCAGCTGTGATGCCTTGCTGCCGTCAGTGTGGAGCAGCCGCCTCCTTACCAAGCCCTGGCACTCCTCTCCCATCACCACAGGTTCAGCACATGCTGCAGGAGATGCAGCCAAGAAATCACATAGAAACAGCAGGAGATAAGCCACCTTCCCAGATATGATCACAGGCCCCATTATCTCCTTAACCCTTATGCATTCACTTATCCATCCCAGATCTATTCCTCCTTATCTAAATTCTCCTCCTGCTCATTCCCATCTCTCACCATGGTTGGTCTCTCCAGAAGCGAGGAGGCAGCAGGAGAGCCTGATGCCCCAGGCAGCCACTCACCACAGCTAATGGGATAGGCTCTGATTGACTGGCCCCAGTGATTGAAAGTTAATAAAATGTTAAAAGCAGCCCTATAAATCACCCATGCAGGAAGTGACCTGGACAGGAGGCCTAACGAGTTAGCAGAGGTTTTATTTAAAAACCATTTGTCTGAGAAGTCCAACACAAAGAGTCAAATAACTCTTAGGAAAACAGCAGTGATGGAGCTACTGGGAGGATTAGAGCTGGCTGGATATTTACAGCCTGAGGATGTCAGTCTCCACAGTGCTAATTTGCCTCTGCTTCCCAGCTGGAGCATCCCAGCTGATCCCAGCTCAAGGTAGGGAGCTCCCAAAGTGAACCAGAACAAGGCAGGTCACAGTTCTGACTCGTACTTTTAGCTGTCTGGGTCCACTGTGACTTTCTCACAGACAGGAGTGTCATGCCCATGTCCATCCTGTGACAAGCTGGTAGCATCCTCATCTTCCTCCAGGCCCCAGCTCCTCTGCCCATGTGTGGGATCACAGATGGAGAAGCTGCTATTCTCATATGCTACTGCACACAGCTGACATTTCTGTTTGCATGTAGAAGCTTGAAAACAAGAGGTCCCAAAAATCTCCAACTCCAAAACCACCCCAGAAATCATGTTTTTGGTTTCTAATCCCAATTTCCACTCCTCTTCCATGAATACTGATTTTGTACCCATTAGGAGGGCAGCTGGGCCACATCAGCCTCAGCCCCTGCTCACTCCCCACAAGCTGAGCTTTACTTTTTTAACTTTAAAAAAACCCTACTGCCAAATACAAGGAACAGACAAGGGTGTTTCCCTGGGAGAGGGACTTGGCCCCCACCCAAATGCCCTGCCCCAGCCATTCCTTACTCTCTCATCACAGGAAGCCTCCAATACCCCAAAGGCCTTTTACAGCTGGGAGGAAAGGTGGCCCGTGCCTGGGAAGCCTCCAGAGCATCGTTAAAAGGAAAATTATACACAATTATCCTCAGGAGGTACATCAGGGAAGCAGAGGCAGTCACAAGGCACCAGTCCCACCCAAGCCTGGCTCCTTGCAGCAGCAGAGTAGTTTTTAAAACTATGAGCAAATTCCAATGGGATACAGTCTGCAAGGAACAGGCTTCACCAGAAGCTACCTCATCTTCAAAATCAACTTTTAATTGCAAGAGAAGTTCCTATCCCCAGGCCAGCACCTTTCCTCCCAGCAAAACAAGGGGGAGAAGAGTAAGTAGGGGATGCAACAACACAGCAACAACCTGATTGCACTTGAATTTGCCAAGTGAAATTGGGTTGCCTTTGCTTTTCACAAACATCCTTACCTGGGAGGGATGCAGAGGCAGGGTGCAGGTGCAGCTGGTTCTCCTGGCCAGAGATGAGCACCTTCCAGGGGGCAGGGAAGCCTAAGAGTGCCGGGGGGCTGTGGCTGGGAGGCTGCTCCGGTGGCTCTGCGGGCACTGAGGGCAGCTCATGGCTCCAGGGCACAGGGAGCTGTGGGTGGCAAGGCACAGAAGGTGTCAGTCAGGAAACACACACCAAGCAAACCCAACCCCACAGAAAGGCTGACTTGGAAGTTAGGAAGGTGAAGAACTTAATATATTGATATTTTTCTGTATTGCTCTTATTTCCCCACCTCCCCATCATCAAGGAGAGGAAACCAGTGGGATCTGCTTGGATCTGGACACTGAGCAGATGTGGATACCTGAAGAGGTCCAGCACGGCCCAAGGGGCTCCTGCCAGGCACAGAGGGATTCTTGGGAGCACTTTCCCAGAGGGTGTTGTATGCTTCCAGCACCACTAGTGGGGAAGGAGAGGAGGCACAAGCTCACCTGGGCAAGCAGCCCTGGCCTGTGCTGATGCACACAACCATGAACATGCAAGGGAAGCACCCCCCAGCTCAATAGGCCCAGCCAAAGAGTCTCACAAGACAAGGGGAGCTCTTTCCATTCCTCACAAGTCAAGGGGTTCCACTGGCACCTAGGAAAAGCTAAGAGAAAGCAGGTCCTTGACCCACCAATCTGTGACCACTCCTCCCAAATTCAAAACTGAAAGGGAAGCAAGACCCTTTGCTGATGGAGTGGTACATCCAGCCATCCTCTAACCAGCTTCAGCTTCACATGCAGCACTCTCCTCTCCAGCAAGAGTTTCATTTAATACATTTATTTAGTGGTGAAGTCCCCAAGGCAGAACTCACATCCTCTTTTTGCGTCTCAAACAGTTTTGAGCAGTCAGTGTTTAACAAATTAATAATAATGTGATGGCATCTTGAAAAATAGACTGTCCTGTCCTCAGAAAAGGGGCCACATTTCCCAATTACTCCAAAGGGCACTGCTTCAGACCTCACTGAGCAAACGGCATTTCAGTGCAGCCACCTTTTAATGGCAATGATGTGATCCTGCTACGGCTGCAATCACACAACTGCTAGGGTTGAAAGGGACCCCTGGAGGTCACCTAGTCCAAGCCCCCTAATTAAAATAGACCCTTAAAAATTATTAAAAGCACTATTACACATCTCCCAAATGACAGTATTACTGAAAACACAACGGAATAATCCCCACCCTGCCAGAGGAAGGTGAACAATGCCAGGGTGGGTGGGCACAGCAGAGCAGAGCCCCCTGAGCCCGCAGGCCCCGCTGTCCCCACAGCACTGGGGGCCCATTGGGACCCAGGACCAAACTGTGGGCCACAGGGACAAACCCATCCCTGCCACCTCCTGCCCACCCATCAACTGGTGACATCAAAGGTCACCACAGGGACCCTTCCCACACTCACCCCATGCCCCATGGAGGGAAAAACAGCTGTGGAGGTCGCAGGCATCTTTTATGGAAAATCCTTTCCTTAGGATTTTTCCTCCTGAGAAGCTGAGAGACCTCAGGAACAAAATGTAAACGCTGATTATCTGCTGCTGTGGAATGCAACAGGTGGATGTTTGATTGGCCCATGTTAGATGTTTGTAATGGCCAATCAAAGCCCAGCTGGCTCCGACAGAGAGCCGAGCCACAAACCTTTGTTATCATTCTTTGCTATTCTATTCTTAGCTAGCCTTCTGATGAAATCCTTTCTTCTATTCCTTTAGTATGGTTTTAATGTAATATATATAATATAATAATAAATCAAGCCTTCTGAAACATGGAGTCAGATCCTCGTCTCTTCCCTCATCCAAAAACCCCTGTGAACACCATCACAGGGGTGCTGGCCCATTCCCCCGTCCCACAGACTGTGGGAGCCACACTGACCTGTGGGTGCAGTGTCACCGTGTCCCCGTGCCCACGGGCTGGCCCTCACACCCACATGCACCATCCAGCATGGGGGACAGGTGTATCCCACCTCCACCCATCTCCACACTGCACAGCATGAGGGCAGGGGACAGGAGGGGTGGAAGCAAGTTAAAAACACCTCTTAGCTCAGGTATTTTTTAGCAGTCATCCCCTACCCAAGGTCTGCCATCCTACCCCAAGTTGGCAGCTAAGCTCAGCATCTCTCTGTCATGAAAAGGATTCACGAGGTTTGCGGTGGAGGCTGGCAAATATTTGCCAAGGATTCTTCCAAATCTCCAAGCCCACCATGAGCTCGCTGCAAATTTGTTTGCTGATCATGGTCCTTGGACTAATTTGCAAATGGAGAGCAAAGAAAATGCAGCTGTACTGTGCAGGGGAAGATGAACAAGCAGGATCCTATTCCATGGGGAAGGCAACCCCACCGACCCTAACGAGGGCTCATTAATTAACACCTGCAGCACTGGTGCAACGCCCAGCTCCTGATGCTGATTGTGGCCAGGGAAGTGATGTCTCAGCATCACCAGGCAGCACCAGGGAATGGGAGGATGCTGCTGGGGATGGCAACAGCAGCACCTGCAGGCTGTAAGACCAGTGCTAGCCCCAGTCTGACCTGTCTGTGTGGCAAGTTGCAAAGAGGTGCTGGGAAAGCATCCTCTCCCCTTCCCTGCTCCCTCCCCAGAACGGTTCCAATCAGAGCTTCTCCTGTGGCTTCGCCTCTGATTTTGGCACCTCACCAAGTTCCAGCCCAGGCCAAGCACACTGCTAATTAGCTGCACTAATTAATCATAGTTTCCATTGTTTATTCTTTTGTTCTTGCACAAAGGCCCATGCTGCCCAGTTTGGTGAGCTGCCATGGCATTCATGGAGCACCAGCACAGCTGGTGGGGCTGACCCCAGCCAATGTGGGTCACTGGCTGCTGGGCTCACTGCTGGAGACCAGAACAGAGCCCATCCCTGGTCCTGCTGGAAAGTGAGTGAAAAGCCAAAGCCATCAATTCTGGCCTGACACAGTACAAGATTCACAACCCCTCTCACTCTTCCAGCCTGGAATTCCTCATGCCAGCACAGCTCACACCACATTTCTGAAACTTCCAGGAGCCCAGGAGCTGCTGGTGGGTCATTTAGTCCATTCCTCCTTTGGGAACTGGGATTTACTGTGCCTAAAGCATGCCCAGTCATCAAGCCTGGCCTCCAACATCTCCAGCAAAGCCAATTCCACAGCTTCCCTTGGCTTCCTGAGGCTGCTGCCACCACTGTCAGGACACAGTGGGGGCTGCAGTTCACTTGCCACCATCCTTGATCTCTCCTGCAGCCATCAGTGCCACAGCCCATTCCTCCTCTCCGCAGCCATGGGGATGGCTGCCTGGCTGCCACTCCATCAGATCCCCCCAGGAGACACCCCACACTTGCTCCCAGGAGTGGGCACGGCAGGCAGAGCTGGCACACAGCCCCAGCACAGAGGCAGCCATCCATCCTCTGCCCAGCTAATCCCACCGAAATCCTGCCTTTGTGCTCATCACATCCACTGCCTGAGCATTAGGCACCCGCCGAGCCCGAGCTAATCTCCAGAAAGCTCCCTCACCCAGGGGGGTTCCCCTTCCCTTCCCTAGGCAGCCCTGGCACCCCAGAGGCACGGGGGGACAGGAGGACAGGCTGGCTGTGACTCCTTGCCAGAGCTGGCATGCTGTGCTGGGAATGAACCCAACAACCACTTTGCTCGCTCCCTCTTGTCAGGGAATTTTTAACCAGGTATTCTTTGCAAAAAAAAAAAAACCCAAAAAAAAACAAGGAGGGGAAAAAAAGAACTTTAGTCCAAGGGAATCTGTGTTGTTAAACACAGAGAAATCCAAGTCTGAAGTCCAACAGAGGCCAAGGTTTCTGGGCTTTGACACAGCTGACAAGCTAGAGCACAATGAGAAAATATGCACACAGAAATAGCAAGGCAGGATAAAGGATTTACTGCTCCTTTCACAGAAAACAAAAGAATAGGCTTAAACACTCCATTTAGGAGTGGTAAAAAAAAAAATAAAAGAAAGATAAAAACCAGATCTGCAGGAAGAATATTTGAGTACAGGATTACCAGGAGGTGAAGGAAAACCAGATCCTGCCTGTCCTGGGTGCAGCAGGGCAGCAGCATCCCCAGGGCCCCTCTGCCCAGGCCCAGCAGCATCTTGCAGTGAGCACACACACAAAACACCAGGTCTCACCTCAGGGCCACCCAGCCAGTTCTCTCCTGCCCTGGGTCAGAGCATCCCAGCACAGCCCACATTCCAGCTGTCATGCCAACATCTGCATGGTCTTGCCTCTGGAGCATTTCTCCTGGGCTGATTCTGGCTGTAGGATTGCCCTCTTCACTCAAATCCCTCTCCAGGGTCCCCTTCCCCAGTGCCAACCACCCCAGCTAATGAGGCTGAGGCTCCCTGCCTTTCAGACAGGCTTTTCCATGACAGGAAGGCTCCAGGCTCTTGGCTGCCCTTCCTTCCATAAGGAAGTGATCCCAGAACACCTCTTGGGACCTCAGCTGAGGAGGCCTGATGGAAAGAGAGCTAGGACTGGCAGGGGCTTTGGAAACAGCTTCCTCCCATCATCTCTCCAGGTGTGTACTCATTGAAGAGGGAAGTTTTCAGTTCCCTCTAAGTTTCCTCTAACTTGTGATAAAAGAGAAACTCTTTGGAGAACAGACAGGAACCTAGTTTCCCTGATGAAAGCACTGCAGTGGGATTTTTTGGGTTTCTTTTCTTTTGAGTAGCATCAGCCAGAACAGAGCTTTGCAACCAGGCAGGCAGAAGGTCCTGCCCTTTCCATGGCAGGAGCCCAAATCTCCCAGCTGGAGACCAGGACAGAAACCAACCCTGGTCCTGCTGGGAAGTGAATTAAAAGCCAAAGTCATCAATTCTGGCTTGAACAGCATGAGATTCCCAAACCCACTCACTCCATCAGCCTGGAATTGCTCATGCCAGAGCAGCTCAGACTGTCTGTGTGGAACTCCCAGGAGCCCAGGGGCTACTAGTGGGTTATTTATCCATTCCCCCTTTGGAAACTGGGATTTACTGTGCCTAAAGCACACCCAATGGCTACGGTCAAGCCTGGCCTCCAACATCTCCAGCAAAGCCAATTCTACAACCTTCCTTGGCAGCTTACAAGCTGCTTAATTGCCCTGATAGTTATGCATTGAGGGGTTTTTTTGTAAAAAGCAGCTGATTTCTCAGCAGCAACAAATACTTGGGAAAGCTTTCTCTCTGGCAAACTCTCTCTATTGTTCATCTCTTTCACATAAAATGTTCCTAATGAAGAGGGAAAGCAGGATCTTGGCTTCTTTCAAAACAATCTGAAATATTATATTAAAAACATGCGCTGAGTGTTGACATATTTAGCGCGTTGCTTTATAAAACAAATTGCCCGAGCTCATTCAGAGCTTGACACCATTCAGACAACACAGAAATACATGACTGGGAGGATACCACTGCAAGAAGTGCCACTCTGGGGAGCTGTGGAGCACCTTGGAGCAGCCAGACAGTCTTGACTCCATCCTAGTGAGAACTGGAAGCCACCAGCATCATCATCCCCTAAGAGAGGGATGCACAAGCAGCACCCAATATGCTAATGTGACAACTAAAGCAGGTTTCAGACCATGAATCCTCCCCACACAAACCCTCAGGTCTTCATATAGGCATCTCCAAATATCCAAGGCTGGGAGGACATGGTATGTACAAGTCTCTCACAGCAATGGATCTGTGCTGTGGGAGCAAAGCTCAGTGTCTCCCTCAACACACCAAGCCAAATCCCTTGGAAGTAGGAAGCTGGCTGTGGTGGCTGGCCAGGTTTCTCAGCACACCTGGCATAGGCAGGGTCCCTACAGAGCCCCCTCCTCTCCTGCAGTGTCTTTGAAGTGCTCCAGGCTCTGCTGCAACAGGATTTTTCAGACATTAAACTGATGCTCAGAAAGCAAACAGACCTAGAGAAAGCTTTCATTACAAGGCTGGTTCATGTCCAAGAGCAGCCCACGGGCCAGCTAAGATAGGCAGTGGTGCTTTAACAGCCTCTCACCAGAGGCCAGTGTGAGCTATGGCTCCCTGTGGGCTCCCAGTCCATGCCAGCTCTGCACTCACTCTGCAGGAGCAGGGCAGGAGGAATGAGCAGGTTTTATGGCACATTGGCTCTCCTCCAGGGACCAAAAGCTTTGATGCTGACAAAGCCACTGCATCCTCTCCTGCTGTGAGGGTGCCCAGATATTTCTGGGTGCATCTGGAGATGCTGCTGGCCTCTGTAGTGACATGACAACCACCAGCATGATCCCTGCCTGCTGTGGGTGGTGGTCCTGGGGGATCACATCTTCTCCTCCAAGCAGGAGAACAGCATCTTAGGGGGTCTGAGCACAGGGCAGGGAACACTGCAGCCATAGTGTGTATGGAGCATGTTCAGGTTTGGTTACCTGTGACCTAACTCCATCTGCAGTGTGGGCAGCTGACACAAGGGCCTGGTTCCCCAGGACAGGTTGGTGCAGAACCAAAGGCAACTGCTGCCCCACGCCAGAGTGACACTAAAACCCCCCAAGCAGGGCACAGACCCTTGGAAAACCTGGTGTGCCTCAACCTCCTTTAACTCTGGACCCCAAATCCTCCAGGAAGGTCCAGCAACTTCTCATGACTTCCACCATCTCCAGTCCTCCTTGGGTTTATCAGCACCAGTGAGTGGACAGGCTCCCTGCAGCAAGATCCACTGAGCACAAGGCATCACAGCAGATCAGAGAGACCTGGGGCTCCTCCTCATTTATATTCTCCTCCAGCCACAGCCTTCAACATGGCTGAGGAAGGCAAGGCAAGACAAGGCCTACAGAGAATGCCTAAAGATTATTTCTCTCGGATTCCAATTTATTTTCCATCATTAATGTCTTTGAAAGCCCAACACGTCCTGCAGACAGAAAGAGCATGTTAAATGTGCACGTGGTGGAGCTGCAAAACTGCGGTGAACACGTGCCTGGCACAGGTACCCATCCCACCAGGGAGATCAGCACAGCCAAGGAAAGGCTTTGCTGCCAGAGAGCATTGCCCTTGCTCAGCAGAAGCTGTGGTAGAAGCCACTTTTTCCCCGCAGAGAGATCCCCACCATGCACCACTTGAGCCCAGAAAAGCAAGAGCTTCATTTGGGAAAGCAGAGGTACCACCAGCCCCAGTGCTGAGCATTGCACAGTGGCAGAGAGAAGGCAGGGCTGGGGGAGAGTGACTTGCATGAAGGATGTGAGGAGCTGGAGTCTTCTGTAATGGAGAGAAAATTGCTTTCGCCAACTATCTGCAGTTTTAAAGCAATTACATTTGGGGGGAAGCCGAGAGCATGTCTGAGCGCTCCGCGCGTGGCGGGCGTGTTTTGAAATACAAGAACCAAGTCAGGAAAAAATAGAAAAAGAAAATGCCATTTAAAAAAAAATATTTGATGCAGTAGGCACTGAGAAGATAAAGTATTTATAACTCAGGGAGGGGACAAATACTGGAAGCAGCCACACATCCCAGCAATGGGACAACTGAGAGGAGGTGGGGCAGCTTGCTCCTATCTGTGGTCCCCTTCCTCATGAGAATGAGAAATCTTCCTCGGGAAGGATTTCCTCTGAAAACACAGCAGCTGAGTGCAGCCTGGTCCAGTAGAAATAAATAAAATTTGTTTTAATTGAAGCACTGCTCACCCTCCGCTTCATCTACCCATGCAGTAGGGACAGTCACAAAAGTCACTGCAGTGACATCAGGGTCAGGTCTCCATGGGCTGGGAATGTGCTGCCCTCAGCCAAAACATGGAGCTGCCTTAATACTTCCCCTCACGGACCTGCAGGCTGATCCAAAACCCAGCAAGCACCCAGCAGCTACCGGTTAAAGCCTTTTCAGAACCAGAGGCAACAGCTTGATTTGGCCACAGATAAGAAGCTCCTTCAAGCTGTACAAAATACTGCTGATCTTCCCTGCAAGCCATCACCTTTCACTACCATCCTTCTCCTCTAATCTGCTGGAATTAGGAAGGATCCCAGGCCATAAGCACATCTCCTCTAATGACCAAGGTGGCAGGGCCCGAGCTGCCCTGAACCCCAGAGCTGCTGCACTGACTGCTGCCGGCACTGCTCAGACATCCAATTTATCAGGAGGCTGTCCCTTTTGCTTTCTGGCCACGCGCCTTCCCCTTGTCTTTATCTGCTCTGGGGACAAGTGTGGGAAGCGGAGAAGTGGCATCCAGGGCTGCTGGTGACAGAGTCCCTTTTCAAAGGATGTTGTTCAGCTGTTATTACCAACTCTCGCCAAGTGGAATTGAGACATGAAGTAGATTTGTGCCCAAGATAATGGCGTTTATTAGACAAGCTATTGAGGAGAAAACAAAAGCTAACAGTGGAGAGCCACTAAGAGCAACGCCTAAAGAGAATCCATCACGAATACAAAGAGAAGAAGTGCTAATAGTTAGTGCTTCCCATCAATGATTTGAAACCTCAAGCAGTCCTTTAACGACTCCAGGAGAGTGAAGGTTAGTGTCACCCAGCAAGAGGTGACAAACAGCACCAAGGCATCCACGCCCTCAAACAAAGCAGCATCCAGCCCCTTCTGCTCTGGTCAGATGTGGCTGAGCATCTCTGCCCCCAGGGTGGCAGCCCTCAGCTTGTCCATGACCCTTCTCTTCACCTGTATCAGCATCACATAACATCTACAGCCCCCCACATCCTGACCTCAGCAGGATGGCAAGGAAGGAGAATTCCATCTCTGCACACCCCTGCAGCAACCAGGCCCCTTTTGGTAAATCCTCCTGGGAAACGCTTTGAAAATCATGGGTCCATCCAGATTTTCCTGTTGGAGACCATCCCCTTCTTTCCTCGCCAAAGGAGACGTGCTCCTGCAAAATCTTCCAAAAAAAAAAAAAAGCATTTTTAATGGGAATGAAAGTCTTCCATAGGATCTTCACTGGCATGTTGGTTCACTGCCAGGCACCCCAAGCCCTTGGTGAGATTAGCTGGAGCCTGGCACAACATTCACACCCTGAGGCACAGCTGAGATCTTTCGGAAAACGCAACAGAGATCATGGCTGCTAAACAACAGCTTGTCTGGGTCTTTGACAGATTTCTACTTTCCAATTTCCAGCCCAGACAAACAATATAGGAAGCCCCCAAATCCCCAGCTTTGAGATCACCAATTGAGGCTAGCCCAAAGAGATCACCAATTTCACACTCTTCATCCCGACCCTCCTCTCCTTTGCTCAAGGGCTGGGCTGGGGCAGCAGCACAGGGTGATGTGGAGGAGGGTGAGCCAGGCAAGAGCATGAGGGCATCCACACAGCCCAGAAGCTGCTGAGAAATTTATTGCTTGTGACACGCTGTCAAAGCGAGGCGCATCTCATTAGTCAGAACCAAAGCAAATGAGAGGGCTCCTCAGCCAATTAAAAATTAAATAAATAAGGAAGGGATGCTCCGTGGGGCTCTCCACCTCCCCTTTGGCCCTGCTGGTGAGTGGGAAACCCAAGGCACAAGTCAGAGTCACAGCTTTGTCCCCTTCCAAGATGGTGAATTCCCCACTTCCAGCAAGCAGCTGGGAGCAGCCAGTGACCACCACAGCCTTGCTGGATCTGGCACAGCCAGATGGAAAACAACAAGCTTGAGGAGCCACACCTGACACTCAGGGAGTTGGAAAAGGAAAGACTTCCTTTCACAGCCCCTGGAGCATTTTGTTTCCCAGCTCTTGAAACGGATCTCATTGACTCCTCTGAGTGTCATTCTCTGCTAAAAATTTCTATTTTTAACAGCTTTTCTTTTTTAAATGACGTGGTTTTCCTTTGAGGGTTAAGCTGAGCAGGCACATGATTTTTTTTGTTGTTTTTTCTTTGGTTTTTTCCTCCAAGATTTATCAGCCATTGGAGGAGAGGGCATTACAACTCTTCTCCAGCTTGACGGCAACAACAACCCTCTGGAGTCTCACACTGCCCTTCTCCACACCTCCCTGCAGCATCGAGGAGGGGGAGAGCCCATCCCAGACCCCCAAAAAGAGGTGAAGGGACCATTTTGAGCAGGCACTACAGGGCAAAGTTCAGTTTCCCCATCATCAGCCAGACTGAAATTTTACAAGAGCACAGAGGTGCCTGTTGACAGCAAACATCCCAGCTCACCACATTCCAAATGGGTGCTGGAGGAACCTGAGGGCTGCAGACAGACACATGGGTGTTGGATGGATTGGTGGGGGCACCTGAGCAGAAAACAGGGGAGGCAGCCTGAGAAGAGCCCTCTCTCCTCCACCCATACAGGACCCAGCGAGGGAGGGAGTAACCCTGAAGGATGCCACGCCCAGGAGAGACCCCAGCTCAGGGCAGACAGGGACACCCACTCTTCCCACAGCACTCCCAAAATGTACCCCTTAAAAACAGCACAGACCTGAAACATGAGCTCAGGCCAGCAGCATTTCCCAAATCAAACAATAAACAAGGAGCCGTTCCTTGCAGGTTTCCCTTACGCTGCAGGTCCAGATTAATCCCCACAGTAAACACAAAGGAAGAGAACCACCCTAAGGGGGATGCTGTCTGTTTAAAGGCACAAATGGATGGTAAAAGCAGACAAAGAAGCTGAGCAGAGGCATGGCAAGTTTGGGAGCAGGAAGGGAGTGGGGAGAAGCCCATGGGCTCTGGTGTGGGAAGGAAGAGCAACGGGAATTCTGCCAGCCATGCCCAGCAGACCCTAACCCCTGGAGCCATCCTGCAGGGTCTGTCACGCTGGCAGGAGGGGGCATCCCCTCACCACCCCAAAACATCCCAGCCCAAACAAGCTCCTCCCTCCTAGTGGTCCCCAAGGCCAGGCAGGTTGGTTGGGGCTCTCAGGATACAGGCAGCAAAACAACACTTCCCCTTATGGAAAAGGGCCACGACCCTGAACCTAACCCCCTGTGCCCAGAGACTAATGCTGCACAAGGCTGGTTTAACAAGAAATAGACATTTGAAGCTTAACAGCTCTTACCAGCAGATTCCCCCCTCTCATCCCACTGATGCTGCTTCCCATACAGCACACCCAGCTAATTAATTACAGAGCACAATCCAATCAGTCAGGCCATCCTATTGCAGTTAAAGGCATTTAAGAGATAATGCCATGAAACTCCAGCTGGACTGGCCTGACCCCAGACTCTGACACCACTGGGGGCTTGGGCAGTGCTGTTGCTCCAGCTGATGTCCCAGATCCAAACACCCCGGTAAAAAACCTTCAGCCTTGCAGTGCTCCCTGTGGGCTGGGTTTGTGAATCCCTGCTGACTTTACCAAAGATGTGCTGTCCTGCTCCACTGGCACATTGCCCCAGGGCAACCTGGGCTCGCTGCTGCCCATGGAGCACACACCAGCCTGGCTCAACACAAGCACCAGTGACAGAGATGCCACCTGCCCTACTTCTGGCTCAGAGTTTGCTTTCAGTGTGGCAGAAGGACAGATCTGAAGGCTAGATGCCCCCACTGCTGCTACACACACGCCACATAATCAGCTTCAGAGTGGCTGCCTCAGGGTATCATGCACCACTGATGTGCCAGGACAGCCTGATCCCATCACATCTCACCATGCACCATCTACCTCCCCACCACACCAATACAGAGGGGATGGCCCCTGCTCACCAACAGCAGGGACTGGAGAGGGGCTTTGGTGGCAAGTGGATGTAGGAGAGTGGCTAAAGGATGAGATGTACTACCAGCCCCTTTACTGTTCTTACAGTTGGCTCTGACATGCTGATCTGTAGATAAGATGTTCCCAGCTTTGCAGGGACGGCCTAAATTTCCTCCCTGGGCTAAAAGTGTGGGTGTTCCCTTGCTCAGCACTTCAGTTACTGGTTGAAGTTATCAGACCCCTTTGACAAAGGTGGGGGCTTGCATTAGCTCAGCCCATTTGGCCCTGAATGAACCACTGTCCTTTGCAGAGCCCCAGTAAGAGGTTCATTCAGTGGGTGTCCTCTGTTCCACAAGCAGCTTTTGTTTCTCCATCACACCCAGGTGAAGCCCAACCCCATCCACATATGGCTGGGAACCCTGCTGATTGCCAAGCTGCTCATTGAAGACGTATTAAAGGAAAAACCCATGGTGCCAGGTCCTGATCATACTCCCAAGGACTCAGTGTGGTTATGCTGCTCCACGCCAGCTGTGTCCCAGCCCTGATGTCTGATGATGAAAGTGGCTGATTCTGTGATTTACTGATCCTACCCTTGGTTAGTTTTTCCTACCCAGAGTGAGGATAAGCTCTTGGATTTGCAAACATTTTGAGGATTGTGGTTTTAATTTTTTTTTCCCCTTATTGTGTATGCAAGCTTCAAAAGCTCTTATGCCTTGATCCAAAGCCCAAAGTCAAGGCAGGGGATATATATCAAGTCTAGATATGTTCCTGTCACAGGCAGCACCAAAAGATTGTTGGAGTTTCGATGAGTGAGGGTCCTGCTCTTACTTGGTCCAGCCCATCTCCCAAATGCTTGACCTCCAAGGAGAAGCAAGGAGGAGCCTCTGCTCCCGAGTCTCACCTGCTAAACGCCTTTGTCAGAGACTCAGGCACAGTTAACTAGGACAAAGGACAGAAAGCCTCCTCTCAGAGCTGCCCTCCCTCGAGCCACAGCTAGGCAGATACCCAGCACTCCTGCATCAGGGCCAGCACCCCACAGGTCACAGCACCAGGAGCATCCACAAGGTTTTCACCCAAGCAACAGCCAACAAGTTTCACTAGTGCAGATTTGCAAAGGAGGGATGTGACTGGCTGAACTGGAGCAT
Source organism: Zonotrichia leucophrys gambelii (assembly GCF_028769735.1). NCBI lineage: Eukaryota > Metazoa > Chordata > Aves > Passeriformes > Passerellidae > Zonotrichia > Zonotrichia leucophrys. The sequence goes on along the minus strand of NC_088180.1, from coordinate 3,839,998 downwards.
GGCTACAAGCAAATGGCAGCGTTCACCAAGCACAAGTGTGAAGGGAATGATGCCAAAATGACATTTAATAACTGAGTCTTCCTGAAAACAGCATCTCAGCACAACTACAAAACTCACCAAGTTTACTGAATGTCCTCTCACAGTGTCAGAAAAGGACGCCAGCAATTAGGAAGGGGGGCTAGAACATGATTGCTATAGATGAGAGAGGACCAACCCCAGACTTCTAACGCCAGCTTCGGTTTTGTGCTTTAGGAACTGAATGAGGACTGGCTTGTTGCACCCAGCCCTGAAATGAAATACAGCTAATTCATTATGTTGGACCCTAAAACAAAGAACATAACTACAAGAGCACAACACCGTGACTTCACCAGAAAAATCAGGATACCATGTTCCCTCCAAGGAGGCAGAAGAGATGGGAGCATGGTTTCTTTACAACATCTGTCCTGTGGTCCCCAGGGAATGAGCACAGAGAAAAGCTCAGCACATCTTGATAAAAAATAAAATTAAATAAAATAAGGCATCCTTCTTCCTTGTGCTGGAGTGTCCCACACCAGGCTGATCACAGGGTCTGGATATAAAGAGGTCCCATTTTGTGGTAGCAATATGGCCATTGTGGGATGCCACAGCTGGAGGAGGTTATGCGACAACAGCTACAGCCCAGGAGACAGCCCCAGAGCGCCCTGGTTCAGGAGCAATTCACTCATTCTCAGCTCTTGGATGCCCCATAAAACAGGGCACATCTCCCAGTGGCCCTGCAAGGACTCTCATGGGAGCTCACTGAAAAGCTGAGAACCAAAGTGAGACTGAAAACACATCAGCACCTCGCAGGTCACAGGACTTGAGGCTGTGCTACCAGCCTGGAGCACCCTCTCTGCTCCAAGCCCACACAACAATGCACCAGAGAAAGTTCTTAGCCTTCAGCATCCATCTTCCCTTCCCACAGCTGCAGCAGCAGGATCACTGCTGGAGCCTGCACCGTCCCATTTTCTGTACCCTGATATGAACCCTTCCAATTAAACCACTGAACTGTTCCCAGCTCAGCCTCCCATGCATGAAAACGTCCTGTTATTTTGCACCTGCCAAGAGCTGTGTCCCAGCAGATCTATCTTGAACTGACACTTGAGGATAATTAAACCTCTCTCTCCTCCATTGGCAGCGCAGCAGATAAAAGGAGAGCCCTGGGGCCCTCGAGTCGCTGTTGTGGTGGGTTGCTCCTGTACAAGTCGAGGAACGTGAGATGAGACTCAGTTTCTCAATAGAGACATGGGCAAGGGAGCAGGGGGCCAGCTTGGCAATTTGCCCTAATTTAGCAGGGGAGCAAGATTTCAGAAGCACACAGGCAGCTCCCCTAGCCGGGCAGATCCTCTGATGAACAGAGAGCTGAAAACAAAGTGTCTGGCTGGGATCAAATCAAACCACTACTGTTGCTAAACCTGGGGTATCATCCGTCATGCAGCCAGTAGTCCCTAGGGTGTGAACCCAGCTGTGATGTTCCAGGCACCCTTGGCATCTCCTCTAGCTTTAGTCCGAGCAAGGACTGGCTCCCATTGCCCCCACCAGCACCACTGGAAGCTAAGTGCCCCACAGCATCAGCCCGAAGTTGGCTGGTTTGGGAGCTAGAGGCAAGATGGGAACCTGTCACCTCACACCACACTGTGCCTATCTCCTGCGCCAGCTGCCTGAGGTTGCTGGATGCATCCAACCTCAAAGCCGAGCTTCGATCGGGGTGGTTTTGAGGTTGGCACTGAGCATCTGCCATTGCTCCGAGCTGGGCCTCCAGGAGCCCCTCGGGGCATTGGGCGGCCCAGAGCACGGCCACCCTGTCTCTGCCTGCCCCACAGAGCCCTTCGCGCCGGGAGAGCTCTTCACTCCGCGGGGGGACCCTTCCCTCATCCCAGCCCCGCTGCGAGGGGATCCAGTCCCACTTGCCGAGTGATGCGCTGCAGAGCCGCAGGTCCCCGGGGACTATGGGTGTCCCCCCCGCCTCCGGGAGGATGGATGGATGCTCTCCCCCCACCAAACCCCATGCCGGCACCCCCGATCCCCTCCGCCGCCGTTACCTGCGCGGGCTGGGGCGGCGGCCGGGCGGGACGCGCCGCGCTGCAGCTGGGCTCGACTCCCCGGGGCTCGGCGCATCCTCCGCCGCTCGGGAGGGCTCGGCCGGGCTCCCTCGCCCCGCTCCCCGCCGCTCTCCGCCTTCCTCCGCGTTCCTCTCCCGCTCACCCGCATACCCCGGGGCTGGCGGCTACTGCCGGGCTCCGCTCGCCGCCGCGGCGCCGCCACCTCCCGCAGCAGCCGCCGCCGAAGCGAGGCGCCGCGCCCCCCGCCCGCCCCCGCCTCCTCCCCGCTCTCGGCCCCGCGACTGCTTTAAAGGGAGAGCGCCTGCATTGAGGGAGCGCTGTCTGACATCCCCTCCAAGATGCACCGCACCCCCGTAGCTCTCCATCGCTCCCCGGGCGGCTCGTGTGCCATGAGGCTGAGTCCCGACAGACGGACCCAGTGATGGCCCTCGTCCCCCCTGTAGAGCCCGTTTTAGGGAGCGCGTTCGTCCACTCATCCAGAAAATTCTTATCCCACGGGCTGAGTTTGCCTTACTCCTTCCCAGGGCTGCAGGGAGTGGAGCCACCAAGGGCTCGGCACAGCAGACCCTGTCCAGGAGAAAGCTGTGAACCCCTTTCCCAAAGCTGCCACCCTGCCACACTTCTGCTTCAGATATCATCGGATGTTTTCATTTTCTCCTGTCAATATTATCCTCATCCTTATTCAAGCGGGAGCCGAGGCTTGCAGGTCTGTGGGTTTTAATCAAAACTGGAATTCTCTTCACACAGTCACTTATCTCTATTTGTCTTGCCGGAATGAAGCAAGGTGTTTTAGAGCATTTTGGGCTGTGAGTGCATCCCTGCCCCGAGCAATCTCCAGCTGCCACAGTGAGGGCAGGAGCCGGGGGCAGGAGCAGGCAGCCGTGCTGGCAGCCGGCTCAGGTGTCTAGAGCTGGGATCAGGGCGGTGGATTTGGGCTCTGCAGCATCCCACAGCCCTGATGCTCGCTGCTTTCCCGCTTGGTGTTTTTCATCAGCGAGCACCATCTGTACCAGAGCCGGCAATTGTTATGACCTTTAAGGCTCCATCCAGTGGCCACTTCCTTCAGATGCTTTTGTGTCTTACTACGATCCCAGGCACGCTGCCAAACTCTAAACGCACAATGAAGGCAGGGAGCATCTTTCCTTCAGTTTCACAAAGGAGAAACATCACCAAAAAACCTGCCCAGATGCCAGGATTGGGTCTAGAATTATTCCTGTTCCATTAATACAAGAGATGAGTGAGATAGGAAAGCACACCTGGTAGGAGGATTGTAAAATAATTAATGCATAATGTTAATAATGATCTTCTTATTCCAGCTCTGCTTATTACCACAAGCTTTGCTTGAGTCCACCATGATGTGCTGCATAAAGCAGATATCTCCTGAATCTGATTTCCTGTTTGGAGATGATCTCTAGCTGAGAAATTACCTGCTCTCAAAACTGATTAGAGTCCTCATCAACAGATTCTTCACCCATCCTTTAGGCAGGCCCTAGAATATACAGGGAATTGAGAATAATTTCATGCAGGAGGTAAAATCTGGAGTTGGCGGCTCAGCTGTGTGCCATTCCCAGTGAAAATCCAGACCAAGCAGTGATGGCAGCAGATTCCCAGCCCTAATCCAGGTGCTCTGAGCTGCCCTGCTCTAATCAGTGAAGGTTTTGCTCCTGTGCCATCTTCCAAACTGATAGAAGGTTTGCTGCCTCTGGTTCATTACCCCTTCCACCCCAAGCACTTTGGGGGGCTGTTCCAAGTGCCAGGTGCCTGCCAGCCCCTGAACAGAGACAGACTGGTGTCAGCAGGCCCTGCCTGCAGGACCAGTGTTCCCTGCCTTGGGACACTGGGACCTCTGAAGTTGCTGGCTGTGCACCATGCACCCAGCCACCCTGGAGAGAGCCTGGCATGCCAGGACCCTGCTGGCTGCCCCCCATAGATCCCTGCAGTTGCAGGCAGCTGGCTTTCTGCTCTCTTCACATGGTGGTCCAGCTCCATTTGGAAAAGCAATGAGGTATTTTTCCTCCTCTGCTTCCCATGGTTAAAAACTGTCTCATAATTTCCAGCCTACATTAGCCAGTTTAAGCCTTTTTGTTCTTGTGCCACAACAGTCTTTTAGCTTAAATGGTTCCTTTCTGTACCTGGTGTTTACTGGCTTGATATATTTATGGAGGGTAATCATATTCCTGTTTTGCCTTTCTTTGCTGGGCTAAACAAGCCAAGTGCTTTCAGCTTCATCTTACAAGACAGGCTCTCCATTCCACCCCATGTTAATAGCCCTTCTCTGCACCACTCCCAGCATGAATTCATCCTGCTGCAAGACGGGCCGTCATGGCTGTGTGCACCTCCCAGGGCTTGGCACCAGTGCCCATTCTGCCTACACTGATGCCACCCCAAAGCAGCTCCAGGCATGGTGGTGCTGCACAGCTGCTGGCCTTCCCCCCACCAGACTGTCACCTGGATGAGGTGACACTGGCAGGAGGCACTGCCTTCTGCCTCAGGCTGGCAGCAGAAATGCCAGGTGTTCCTGCACACTGAGGAGAGCTGGTTTCTCCCCTCTCTGCCACACTGCATTGGTGCACAGGTGGAGCTCTCCCACAGGGGCTTATAAACTTCCATAGCCTTAAAGGGAACTCACAGAGGACGCGCAGACTCATCCCACTAAACGCAAGAGAGAGATGGTATCACCATGCTCTGATGGTCACTAATAACTTTACCTCTCCTGTGCTATTCTCAGCAGAGATAAACTTCCAGTGTCTGATGAGCCAGAACAGAAATATCCAATGGCTTTCTGTTCTTTTCTATTTTTGCTGCAAGCTGGTTAACCCTGAAATCCAATTACTGCTCATTATTCAGTGGAACTTGCCTCTTATCAAATGGACACACTGCAGGGCTGCTATGCTGACTCCTAGTGCTAATGGAGCCACAAATTACTCCTGCCACGCTCATGGACCCATAGGTGTGAGCCTAGGGGTACAGCACTCCACACACATGCAGAGCTCCAGAATGCTCACTCCTGCATCCCTTCCTGGGGCAGGCAGCCCATTGCTGCTGAGCACACCAGCTGTGGGATAATGGGATAACACACTCCCCAGAGCTGCACCTGGCTCCCAAGACTGGTAAGGCATGGTCTTGCTGCAGTCACCCTGCCCAGCCACCCGTGGGTGCTGAGGGCCAGTCCCACTGCCCTGCATGGGCTGAGCAGGCAGCAAGCAGCCTTTAAGCTCCAGGGGTTACGTGCACAGTGTGAAATGCCAGAGGCTGATCCAGGCACGCCTGCCTCGGATTAGCCTGGGAGGCTCCGAGTGCGGGAGTCTGGCTCCCTGCATTAGCACGGGAAGCGGGCGCGCAGCCAAGCCCAAACGCCGCCTAATTCGCATTCGGTGCTGAATTCAGCAGGTGGGGAAAGGGAAAAAAAAAAGGCTTTGCAGTTTTCTTTGCTGATTAAAGTCATGGCACAGCAAGTTTCACCTACGTTCGTTATCTGGAGGGGAGGGAAGGGGATGTTCCCAGCAGCAGCTGCTGTGATGCTCCCCATGCTCCCCCAGCACGGAGGAGGCAGCGGGCATAGATCAAACATGCCTGTGACCCTGTGCTCCCGGGGCTGGATGCAGCCCCAGGGCCTGCATCAGTCTTCCTCCTCTGGCATGGTCTCAGGGACAGTTTCTCTGGTCAGCCTATCTTAAACAGGTTCCACAATAGTCTCTTTTTCTTTCAGATGGTTGGTCAGTCCTTCTAAAAGACAGTTTAAGCTGTCTCAGCAGAGACAGATGATGGGAATGGCTGGGGACACTCTCACTGAGGAGTCCTGATGCCTGCCACACTTTCTGGCACTCAGCATCACTGGGTTGCTGGTGAGTCCTTACAAGCCCTGCCTGCTGCTCCCTCCTTCCCTCCTTTTTTTTTTCCCTGCCTGCAATATTCACCCTCAAGTTTGTCTTTGAGTGGACCAGTGAGTGATCCAGTGGGGATCCAGCCAGCCATGGGCACAGAGCAGCATCACAGCCTCATTACAGTGACACAAAGCCCCGGACCAGCGTTCACTTGCTCATCCTCACCACAGAGCTGCTGCTGTCGGCTCTTCCCTGCCTTCCCTGGCTGCAGCAGCCTTTTATTCATTGTGCTGGCCTCCCATGCCCTTCAGAGAGGTGCTCATGTGAAGTGCCATCCACTCACACCCGAGGCTTCGCGGTTGCTGGAGGATGGGAGCAGTGTGATGGATGCTTGGGCAGGATCATCCTCAGCCAAATTTCAGCTCCTGCACCCAGTCCTCTGCTTCCACTTCCTCTTGCCTTGTCAGCTCCAATTGTCCTTATTACAGCTGATTAATTCCCTGTGCCGCTCTCCCAGTTGGTTAAAGGAATTAGCACCCTGGGAACACACCAGGGATACCCAGCAGTGATCTCCCCTCCATTGCAGGGAACTCGTCCACATCTGCTGGGCATCCACAAGAACAAAAGCCTTCAAGGTGGCAATCTGAGCTCCTGTGGGACACAGCAGCTCCTCTTGGTCCATGTCTGCTTCACAGTCTCCAGCCCTGGCTTAGCTCCTCCTGCCCCAGCCAAAGGCAGAGCACCCCAGGGATCTGCCGGAGGGGGAAGGAGACAAAGAAACCAATGCAACCCAGTAAGTGAAAGATTAAACATAATGCCAAGTAAATTAATATACAAGAAGGGAAGGCAGGTTTTAAATTAACTCATTATACAGCCTGGTTTTCCAACCCATTTATTTATCCCATAGGTCCTGCAGCTTCATATGGAAAATGGCTTCTGCTTGAGTGCTATCAGAGCCCGAGCGCAGCACGATGTGGCTGCGCAGCGCTGCCCGAGGCTGGCAGGCGACACCTGAGCGTGCCCACAGCGATGTGCGGGGACGGGTAATTGCACATGCAAAACGTTCGGCTGTGACAGCAAACAGGACAATTGAGCAGAGAAATGGGAATCCATTTCCATGCACAATTACCTGGGGAAAGCTAAACCACGGCTCCAGGAGGCAACAGAGATAGGTCCCCCCTTTCTCCCCCTCCCAGAGCCACCTCCTCTCGGTGCTGCCTGTTTCCCTGGGGAGCAGGGCACTTCCATCCTCCCAAGAACCGGGGGATGCTGTGCCGAGCTGGATGAGCCCGGTGCTTATTACTGGGTTAGTCTGATTATGGAGCAGACAGCTTATTGAACAAGCTGTTCTTTGGGGTGGATTTTCTGGGAAAAGGGGCAGGGAAGGAAGTGAATAGTCTGAGCCTCTTTGTTTGGGAAGTGGCTGCGATCAGGCAAAGCTTTTCTACAGCGTCTCTCTTATTCAGGAATTGCTGTTCCCAGGTCTTACTGATGAGCCGGAGCTGCCTCTTAATAGAGGAGAATAAATAAAAGGGCAAGGGGAAAAAAGAAAAAGCCCAGACCTCATTCTCTTCCCAGTGACTCCTCTTGAGCTGGCAAACAAAAGCCAAGCTGCATGGCAGGATGCTGGGAGCTCAGGAGAGGTGGCTGGTGCTGGAGGCAAATGCAGGTTTCCTGGGGTCTCTGCGGGCCAGGTCTGGTGCTGGCTCTGCCACGGGGAGCAGCAGGGGCCAGGCCAGCAGCCAGCTGGCAGCCTGGCTTTGTCCCCACTCCTGCCTGCTGGCTTTGCTGCACTACAGTTCCCAGCAGCCTGCAGGAATTGTACGCCTTTGCCTTGGAAAGCAGCATCTGAGCAGGTCAGGATAATGCACTTGAGGGGCAGCAGGCTCAGCTCTGACTGATGGAGGTGGATGCGGGCTGTGACACAGCACCAGGGGTTTCTGAGGGCAGGAACAGGGCTTGGGGACACAGCTATTCCCCAGCAGCACTGCAGTGGGCAGGGCAGGACTGAGGGCAGGGTGACAGTATCACCCCTTGCACACTCCCACCTCCTCCCAGGATGAGGGTGATGCTCTGTTTCACCCTCCAGCAAGAAGGATCGGCTGCTCTACTGCCTGGACAGGGAGAGGAGATGGTCCCAGATGACCCAGAAAAGGCTTCTCCTGGTCCAGTCTGGGGGGCCACCTCTGTGTCCAAGCTGAAGTAAACCCATCTCTCCAAGCACTCTGAGGGTTTTTGAGTCCTGGATTCACATGGGAAATCCTGGAAGGAGGCAGCCCCCAAGCCCCCTCTGCACGTGCTTCTAATTATCACACCTTCAGCTCCAGGAGCACCAGTCCTACTTTCCCCCTTTCATAATTCAGCCTGACACAGCCCAGCAAAAATCAATTCACTCTTATAAGAAAGTGCCAAGGCAAATTATTTCCCAAAGCCTTCGACAAGGCTTTCTTCTCTCCCAACAACTGTATCTTTGGTGTTGAGTCCTAAATTACAGATTAACCCTTTAATCTCTTCCAGTTTGCCAGGGAGCACAGCCAGACAGGTGACTAATGAAGCCCTCGGCAAGAGCACCTTGTCACCTTGCTGGCCCATCCATTAGAGGATGGGCCCATCTAGCTGTGAGTCCATCCATTTGTCCTTCCCTAATTCATCCCTCCAGACATGCTATCAGCTGTACAACCCTTGCCATATGACCTTGGCAGGGAAGCAAGTGAAGCAAGGACTGCCTCAGTTCCTAGAGAGGCTGTTCAGGCACATGGATCTCTGGAGATCCCTGTCTGGCCTTCCCCAAGGCAGTTCGTGGCCATCAGAGGTTTTTTTTTCCTTTTCACAATGTCCCAGTAAAGTCACCATAAGGGAAAACCCAGCTTGGCATCCCTGCTGCCTTGAAAGCCACATGCCAGTGGCAGGGTCCAGTCCTGATGTGCCCTGCAGCACCCTAGGTGACATCCCTGGCAGTACCCACCGGCTCCTGAGCAGACATGGCAAGAAAATACTAGAATGTTTAAAAGCCTTCAAATCTACTCAATGAAAAGGCTTTCCCCAGCCTTGGACCACAAAGGTTAGAAATCAGAGAGAGCCCATGAAAGAGCAAATCTAATAAAGGGAGTTTTAATCAGAGCCAAGAGAAGGGGGTGAGAGAATGGATCAGAGTTGTAAACTGGCTGAAAATCAGTCCCTTCGTTATCACAAACACATCATTGGAACTTAATAGTATTTGACATCTCATTAATTTAAACCAGGAGTCTAGGGAATAGAGAGAGAAAAAGAAAGAACATTATTAATTTTAAAGACCTCCTCCTGTAAGGGCTCACATTGAAAAAGAAAAGAAAAATGTCAGAGGAAAATTGTTTCTTTATGTTTTTCCTCAATTTCCTGCCCTGTCTTTTTTCCTATAGCTTGGAAGAGGTTGATAGGCATGGAGAACTCTGGTTGAGGCTTCCCATTCCCCTCCCCAGCCCCAAAGGGGGAATGTTCAAAGGCCAGCCCAGCTCTGGGTTCCCATGGGGTGGATGTGGGGTGGGATATAGGGTGCACATGGCACAGCCAGGTGTCCCTAGAGTCACCTGGCTATAAACCAGCAAGAGCCATGTGCTGTGAGTCATTCACGGACAGGCTCACACAGCCTCGGCATGCTGCCCAACAGTGTCCGTCTGTCCTGCATGCACCGCTGGGAGAGGAGCTGAGGACCAAAATAGCCATCCCTAAATCCAAGAGCATCCTCAGAGGCTGCAGTGAGGGGGATATCTGCTCCCTGCTCCCCTGCCAACGAGGAGCGGAAGGCAGAGCTGCCAAAAATAAAACGATTCAGGACACCGGCTCTATTGTAAGGGCAGATGGAAGGCGCTGGGGCTGCGCTTGAAAAGGCAGATCTGAAAGGATGGAATTAAAGGGACTTTGGAGAAAGAGAGGCTTTCTGCTAAAGCTGATGTGCTGCTCTGCAGATAAGGCTCCACAGGTGGAGTGGCAGGCACTCTTTGGATCTAATTGGGAAAGGGAAAAACCCACCTCAACTGTCCCCAGATGCCTTTGGCAGCAGGAAGGTGGCTTCCCTTGCTCCTCCAGCTCCCACTGCCAACTTTTTAAAAAGCACTTCTGCATCTTGCCCTGGTATTTCAAGAGAATTCAATAATCTTAGGCAATTATTTCAAAGGATTTTTGAAATTGTCCTATTTTTTCCCCTTTCAGTGTGGCTGCACATCACAATGCCCGAGAAGGCCCGGCTGCCTGCGGGGTGGCCAATTTAGCTCCATGGATTTTGACTGCTTTCTCAAGTCCCACTATTGATTTTCTGCTGGGTCCAACTGAGAATTCAGCTTATTATAAAAATCACAACTGGGGCAGAGCAATGTAGCCGGTGCTGCCTCTAGATGAGGCTTCCACCTTCCCTGAGAGTGGGTCCTGCTGCCCTGCAGGCTCTGTGCCTGTAGGGCTGATGGGGTGATGTGGCCTGTTGATAAAGGAGAGACATTTCCCTGGCTTCCCCAGCATGCCCAGGGTTTGCTCTGCACTGGCAAATACCTGTTTCCTGTCTCATGCCCTGTTTAACAGCATTCACTCTCACCTGTTTCCTGCACAGACAGTTTTAAGTCCTCAATTTCTCTCTTCAGCCAAGGACTTCATTCGCTGCCAATGAAGCTGATGGTTTCAAGAGCTGGGCCAGGTGACTTGCCTTAAGGCAGATGTTCAGTGTTACTCAGCCAGCTGAAAATGGGGAAATAATAGGAAAAACAATGACTTCCATGCTGAGCTGCTTGTACTGGCTCCCAACCTCACCATCTCATGCCCAGAGGACACCCTAGTGCCACCATCTCCCCCCTGCTAACTGAGTTTTACTCCTCATTGCTATTCAACATGCCCTGGAAGGAGTAAGGAGGCATCAGAAATGCTAAAGCCACCCCACAATGGCTTTGGCTTTTGTTCCCTGTTATTGCAGCCTCCTGACAGAGCAGGAGCACAGAGGGGATATTTATGAGCCCTACCAGCAGTGGGCTCAGCTCTGGGCTGTGTTTAAAGCATCTCTGTGTTTTCCCAGCTTTAACCACCTCCCAGATATTTACAGCATTTGACAGCTGGAGACACAGTCAGGCTAAATGCTCATCTGCTTTCATGAACGGCCTTGTACCTCAGGGGAAAATTGTTAGGGGATACTGGAGGGGAGGGGAGGGCAGCTCCCGGATGGACACATGGACATTCCTCTAGCACAGCAGGTTCCCCTCCCCAAATTCCCCAGGTGAGCATGGCCAGGAGGAGCTGGGAAGGGACATATTGTACCAGTGTGAGGGACCCCCTGGTCCCTGGCTTCGTGCACAGGGTTTAGCAGGTTCCCTCTTGCCTTCACTCTGCTTCCCATTCCAGCTACAGATCTGCCTCATTTTTCTCTCTCTCCCACATCCCCTTTATCTCCTGTTTATTTTTCTTTACTGCTTTTGCATCCTATTCATCTGCCTTTCTTTCCATCTCATCTCCCCCATCCTGAAAGGCTTGTCAGGAGAAGAAAGAGCAAGCCCAGCTTCTCCCAGCTCTATTTGCCAAATAAGGCCTAGAGTCAGGTTTTATTTAACAAAAGGAGAATGAACTGAATGCAAGTAGGCCAGAAGAAGCGCCTGTGGATAAAAAGGATGACGGCAAAGAGAAGGATGAGCGCGGCAGAGGCAGAGCATCCCCTTGGGGTTCTGGGCACAAGCTTATTGCCAGAGCCCAGGTCCAGTGCTGGGGCAGCCCTCGGCCACTGTGCTCGTTAGTGGTGCTAAAATAGCGTGACAAATACGGGAGTGTCACAGGAGGTTGGGGAGCCAGTCAGGTGCCTAATGAGCTGGGTTAGGGCGTCGTTATTTGAAGCCAAAGCAGTGTTTTCTTTCCCCCCATTGGCTATAATGCAATTAGAGAGGCAGCAGCTATTGGGATCGGCAGCAGCAGATGTGGGGGAGCGAGGAGGGGGAGAAAAGCTGTGGAAACCCCTCCTGCTCCACGCCATGGTGTGGGAAGCACAGCCTGAAAAGGAAGAGAAACTGCAAGCCCAGCTAGAGGATGGTCTGTCTCACCAGGCCCCCAACGACATGGAGCATCAAACCCCACAAACAACCTGAGGACAAAATCACCTCAGCCCCGACCTGCAGCACATATGTCCAGACTCTCTGTCCCTAAATCTCATCTCTCCTGGTGCCTCCCTTCCCCCCCAGGGGCATCTCTTGGTGCTGGGGATGCATCTGCCCTCAGTCAGCATTAGGCACGGAGGGAGATTTGCCTTGCCTGATGGCAAACCCTTCTCCATGCCCTGTGGGCTGCAAGGCATCGCCCACCTCCCTCCAGCCTTCCTCAGTGATGCTAAGGTCCCTTACAGAGCCCTTATAACACTCATGGGGCTCCTTGAGGGATCCAGGGGGATGTAATGCCAGCTCCTCTCAGTCTGCACCCCCTCCTTCAAGCCCAGGCTTTCAGGGTTCTTTCTGCATACAGTTCACTCAAGCAGGCTCAAGGCAGCTGAATCAAAAGCAACTCGAAATACATTTTTGCAGCCTTTCTGGAAAAATAGCCTTTAAAGAGGGGCCTGGCCCCGTGCCCAGGGAAGTTAACTTCAATTGACTCGGCTGCATTTCGCTCCAGGCCCTCTCTGATTTTTCTGGAGCGCCTTGTAATATCAAAGTGCTACTGCGAGGAAATTAAATCCACTGCACTTAGCACCAGTGTAAGCTCTTTCCTCCATGCCACACTCTTACACAGGCACCAGAGTATCTTTACCATCACCTACCTCAGCCTGCATCACTGCAAACACGTCCCACAGCATCTGCTGGATCAGGTACACAGCTCTCCTCCCAGGAATTTGCAGGTTATGGCTCCTGGCTTCACGTCATTCGCCAGGCTTGCTCCCGAGATGGCAAGAAAAGAGACCCACAGCAGAAACACTACTGCATAGAGCTTGGTGTTGGGATTTGGGATTTTTCCTTGTGTTTCTTTCTCTCATGGAATTTCATCCAGTCTGTCGCTAAGAAACCAAAACGACCAGTACTTAGGAGAGACCAAAGAAGTTGCCAAGGGAAGAGTGCGGCTGGCTACTCTCTTATCTGAGGGGTTTCTCTTGGAGGGGCAGAGAAACTTCGAGATCTGTCTGGGGAAGTGCACTGGGTGCAGATCCCTGAGATCTGTCTGGGGAAGTGCACTGGGTGCAGCTCCTCGCTCTCTCTCCTGTCCCTCACAGAAGCCGCTGTGCTCCCTGAGGGGAGATTGGGCAGCGCTGTGAGGCTCCGTCTCCTGCTGCCTTTACCACCGGGAGCCAAGCTGTGCTTGTGGAAGCGGCTGTTGCACTGGGGCCTTACCAACAGACAACCCCAGGAAAAAAGGGCCCTTCACCATCTGCTCGGGTGCCTCAGGGCACACCCCAGAACCCCGGGGCCCTTTCCCCTCAGGGGAGCCTCTCCCGGCCGTGTTCGGGAGCCGGGCCCTGTCATTTCTCTGTCACTGCTCCGGGTTTTTGCTACACTGTAGCCGCACACCCCGTGCACCCCATGCCTCCCGGCACAACTGCTCAGTTTCTGCCGCCTCTTGCTCGCTGCCGGCTGAGCCGCCCCGCCGTTCCTGCAGCCGCCGTTCCTGCCCCAGCCCGGCCGCGCCGCCATCGCCCCGTGAGGGAGACGCGCACAGCGCCCCCTGCCGGCGCGGGGAGCCCCGCCCGCCTGCCCGGCCGGGAGCCCGCAGCGCCCCCTGCGGCCGGGCCGGGAACTGCAGCGCGGGCAGGGCTGGCCAGGAAAGGAAAGGGAAAGGGCCGGCACTGCTGCTCCAGCTTTGCGTTCCCGTCTTCCCCATTCTTAAAGCCAGCTCTGCCCCAAAGCCCCAAAGTTACAGTAATTCTGAAGGAAGGGGGTCATACTCTCCATTCCAAGGGAGGTTCCTGCCTGTCTTTCAAACCAAGACACTTGTACATTATATATTTTATATTTACTCCCCATGTGTATCATACCTTCTTCCATCAATACTCTGCAATGGAAGCCTTTGTGCTTCCTTTAACTTAAACTCTAATTTACCCAAATAAGCAGGACTTATTTGAGGCTGCTGAATTCCCATGGCTTGTTCCCATTCCCACTCTCATTTGCTGCTCCTGGCCATCACCAACTAACTGGCCCCTTTGGCTTGATTTTCTGGGGGAAAAAACAAGCCTAGAGCCCTCATAAGAAGACTGGCATGTAATGCAGTTTTCAGATAGTTGGAGCAGTGGGGCTGGGGGGTCTGGGATGCTCTTGGGGAGTGGGTACTGACCCACTGGATGTGCATCACCCATCAAGGAAGGGACTGCATGACCAACAGCCTGTGCTCCCAGGGGAACCTGGTGTTTCCTTTTCTACAGCTGGAGAAGCTGCCTGGCCAACTCTCTGCCTTGCCTGAAATGTAGCACTTCTTAAAACAAAGGCATTTGGCCTTAAATCCCCTTTTACTCCTCCTCGAGACCAGCTTTGCTCTGGGAGTCGGGTGTGCTCAGCTGCAAACCCACGTACAAGGAAAGCACATCAGCTCCTGGTGGGAAAGTGAATTATTGAAGCCAAGGGAAGCTGTGACGAAGCAATCAGGGTGGACTGCCGTATGCTCCCAGTGAATTATTCAAAGCCTGGTTTTAAAGCAATTCCTGAAATAAAGATGACAGAGAAATGGGGGTGAAGGAAAAAAGCACTGTAAAGGGCCACTGTGATGCCTCCCTCGGTGTGGGGACCAGGCCGTCCCCTCCACAGGGTGCTGCTGCCTGGTAGAGATGGGCACACACACAAAAATACACCCTGGATGTATCTTTTACTGCTCTTTTATCCTAAAGTCAGACAATTTAGTCTGCATGGGCCGGTTTAACCCCACTGGCAGGAGAGCCAGGCAAAGAAAAGTCCCTGCTTCAGAGGACATCCTGTGAATTTATTTGATTTCAACAGACCTGAAAGCAGAAGAGCTGGAAGAGACGTGCGGTGCAGGGAATGGGGAAAACCAGGCTGAACTGCCTCGAAGGCTCGTAGAGAAAGCCAAACCACAAAGGAAAACAAGAAGGAAAGAGAAAATACTTTATTACATCTGTTTGAAGTGAGGAAGATACAGGAATGAGCAAACACTGAACTGTTTTGCTTCTGCTCACAAATGAACACACCACTGAGCCTAATGGGATTTTAGATTAAAAGTTTTAACAAAAAAATAACAACCACCTCCACAAACAGAGTTTTATAAGGTCAAATAATAGATGCAGGGGAGTAAAAACCACTGCCAGTGTTTTACCTCCTTCTGCAGGGATCCTTCTCCCAGCCTGAGCCCCTGTCTTCAGGTATCCTCCTCTAATTCCTGTGTTTATTCTTTCAGTGGTTGCATTTCCTGCTGAGGATGGCTGGGGAGTAATCCTCTGGCATCCTCTTTTGGCTGCCTTTTCTAGGCAGGGCTTTACAAGTAGTTTGGCTCCCATGAGCCAAGGCCACCTTTGGGGAGCAGCAGGGCTGGGGACAGGCAGCAGAGATGGCCTGGGCGACAATGGGATGCTCCAGAGGGAAAGGCACTTTCCCACAGGGTTTCCTGTCAGGATCTCCAGCTTGTCAGAGTGACCCCAAGAAAAGTTGGAAAGTCTCTTTTCCTAGTCTGGCACTTGAAGATGGAGTCAGAACTCTTCATTTCTCAGTCTCAAGGTTGTTTATTGTATCTTATCTATAAAATTCTTTCTCCTGTACTGCCAAGGTCCATCCAGCAGGACAGATCCGGGCACTTTGCCTGCCCCTGGGCTGGTATCATGTCTTTATACTAAAAACTATGTATACAATATTTACAATTGCTTTCCAATACCTATCGCCTATGTTAGACAGTGAGCTTCTATTCTAAACCAATCTAAAAGTGCCAACATCACAGCAGAAGATGGAGGCCAAGAAGAAGAAGGAGAAAGGCTGGACACACCCAGTTCCCTCCATCTTGCCTCCTGAACCCTCATACCAAAAACCCCAAAATCTACTTTTCCACCCCATGATAACTTCACTATCTACTATCTATTCTACCTAAACTGTTGTGGCTTGCTGATCTTCATATAAGGTTAGTAACTTGCTCCACGGGTCATAATCAAACCCACAGGTGTTTTGGGCTCTGTGTCAGAGCTTCTGAGCCCCCTGTCTTGGCCATCCTGGACAGCCAGAGGTATGCCCTGGGTTCCCACAGTTTCCCATCACTCTTGGGGTTTCTCCAGCAATGAAGGGCTCCAGTCTGCCTTGCCATCAGTCAGGGAATCACTCCCCAACACCCAGGAGGGTTCTGATACACACTGACACCCCCTTTGCTAATAGAACAACATCCATTGCGCACGCAGCCCGGCCCTTTACCCACCTATTTCTGCTGGGCACCAGATGCACGTGCCCCGTGACTCATTTTTGGAGGTGTCAGGTACTTTCAGCAACAACCGACTTCAAGGACATCGGGGGTTTGCAGCACCCTTGAAAAATTAGGCAACTTCTGCACGCCTAAATAGATGCTTAATGACAGACACTTGTGGGTGAGCTGTTGGCAGCAGCCCAGGCCCGCGGTGAATCAGACAGAGCCAGGGTGGGTGATGGGTTTATCCCGGGAGCTCTTCCCTGCTGTGCCTGCCCGGGACAGCGTGTCCCGCATCCCACAGCGAGGCGGGGTTCTGCAGAGCACATCCCGCACTCCCCAGAGCGGGATCACACAAAGAGAGGGATCACACAAAGAAGGATCACACAAAGAGCGGGATCACACAGCGCCATCCTGCCGAGGGGTGCTCGGGTGGAAGGAGCATCCCGGATCCGTCCCCAGCCCCGCGTGGGTCGTGCCGGGGAGCGGATCCTCTCCAGCAGCCCCCCGGACCACCGGCGGATTCAGAAGCATCATTGGCCTCTCCAGCGCTCTCAGTCCCCCTTCTTCCCCGCTGATTGCAATCAACACCTCATTCATACGCCTCTGTTTACCAATTTTCCGGGAGGTATCATGCTAATGAAGGGAGCCAGGCAATCAAGCAGCCTCCCAGAAGTGGGGAAAAGAAGGAGGAAGAGAGAAAGGGTTGCTGCCGCTGAAAAAAGAGGGGAATGGGCCAGGCAAGGCAGGGAGAAGAGAACCGAATGGGGTTCACTCTGCCCTACCACCAGCCCTGCATCCCTTCCAAGGTACAGCTGTGAGGAGAGAGATGCTGTTACCTGTTGGGCAACAACTGCAGCATCCTCAGCAGAGGCACACTGAGGAAGATGAGGATGCTGGCCACAGCACTGCAAGGAAAGTTTACTGCTTCTGGGAAGTTCAGCTCAACCTCTGGAGTGTACAGTGCTGAACCTGGGCTCACAGGCTGTGCTCTGCAATAATATTTGCCCCAGGAATTACAGAAGTGTGTACAAGCAAGGGCTCCATGCAGGTAATAGAGCTCAAACTGTGTGCCAGGTCCTTCAGGACACCCTCTTGGCTGCCTGGAGGTGGCATCACCAGTGCCTGTGCTGGGTTTACCACTCCTACTCACCTGGTGAGACAGGTAGGACAGTTAGCTCCCTTGTCACTAAGTTGCAGAATAAGGGGTACAATCCTCTGCCCAAAATGCTACTCTGGCAGTGAGTCTGAGGCCCCCTTGGCCCAGGGGATGCCCAGGCTGCATCTCCATCTAGCACAGAGGCTGGAGAGCAGCAGGTCCATGCTGGCAGAGCGCCCTGGGGCAGATGGGGACAGGCTCTCCACCATCACCTCCCGCTGCCTGCTGGAGCGAAGCTGCCGCGGGTCAGCTGCCCATTCCCTGCCTGCTGCCTCCCTTCTGCCAGGACTACACCTTTAGGGAGGATTTTTGAGGCAAGGTCCTATTTTTCAGAGCAGAAAGCTCTTCGGGGCAGGATTTCCATCACTGGTGGACTGGAAGAAGGGACCCGAGGGCGGCGCTGAGGCCGCGCAGCTGAGGCCATCTCCCTGCCAGGAAGCCGAGCAGAAAGGATGGCTTACAGGTGGCAATCGGGCAACAAATAACACGGCGGAAGACAGCCGTGATTCCAGCCAGATGGAGAAACAGCAACAAACAATCTGTCTCCGGCAGAGGGGTCCGACAGCCCCAGCCAGCACAGAGAGGGGAGCGCCCCTGAGGAGAGGGCAGCACCCTGGCACCCAGCTGGGTTTGGAGCCCAGCAGGACTCTGACACCTCTCCACCCCACCCTAATCCCAGGATACCCCACCTTTTCCCCCAGGAGCTGGGGTCTGAGGCATCGAGAGCTGCCTGTGCTCCCCCCTTGCCTGCTAAGCCCCAGGCGCAGCTGATTGATGAATGGGCTCTCGACATGATTGATCTCATTGACAGTGTGAAACATGGTGATTACCTGGTGCTGGCAGATTTTCCTAAGTGTAGCTCACGCAGCTACAGGACGTTTGTGCCATTATCATTATTAACTCCATTGTTAACGACTAATCTGTGCAAAGATTTGGCCTGGCCTCTTTGAAACACAGGAGGCGGCTGCTGCGCTCATGCTGGAGATGGACCCTGCAGGAGGAAAGGGGATTTTTATCCATTTAATTTTTTTTTTTTCTTTTCGGAGTCTATTTATAGAGGTGAGCATCCCCCAGGCATTCCTGCTCTCTCCCTTGTCCCTTCAGCCCTGGGGGCTCAACATTTCTGGGTGCTGATGACAAGGTATTTCAGGAGCTCTGCCCCATCCACTCCCATTAAAATCCACCGCAGGTCTCAGCTTTCCCTGAGAGAAGAAAAAAAAAAAAACCTCCAAACCTCTTTTTAAAATGTTTTCTTCCCAAGTATCTACCATTTGCCAAACCTAAATTTCAGCCCAGAAACTTAACCACAATAAATGAGCCTTTTGCTTGCAGACCCCCCTGGAGCACAGTCGGCGTTTCCTCCTTTGAAGGCAGCAGTCAGCTGAGACCTAATCAACGTCTTTCCAAAGAGGGAAGAAAAAAATATAAATAAACCCTGCACCAAGGCGTTGTAGCTGATGCTCAAGTCAGGGGATCATTTAGGGGATGATTTATTGAATAGCAAACAGGTAAAAAGGAGATTGGGCTAAGGGGGGACAGGCACAACAAAACAGGAGGGATTTAGCAACAAGGTAAAAATAGCCTAAAAATACGGCAAATGAGGAAATAGTGACAGTTGCCATCCCCACAAGGATGAGTTAAAATCCTGGCTGGAGTAACTCAGCAGAGAGCCCGGGAAGCCAATGGAGCTGCAGTAATTTACAATAACTGCTAGTTTGGCTCAATTTAAATAGCTCCACTTTATGAATACCAGGAATACGTGTGCGAAAGAGGAGAGGAGAGTTGGGAAGGTTTTATTTACACTGCAGCTTAGAAGCTGCTTAAACTGATTTGGAAGCAGGTGAATAATTAATTGCATCTTTAAGGAATCGAGCTGTTAATAATACTCCCCACAGTGGCAGTTTATAAATGTTCCTGTCAGGGTGGAACATGGAGCATCGCAGAGGGAAGGTGGTGAGGGGAGGAAAAGCCTCGAGGAAAATCTTCCCCCCACTCCCCTGCCTGCAAAATGAATTAAGGTTGCCATTTTTTCTGCCATCCAGCTGTTTCTGACACCTGGATGTCAAATCAATATTATAATGACAGCACCATAGCCAAAAAACATTTGTAAAAAAGGAATTTTTTTAAAAAGTCCTATTACTACATGGAAAATATTTGTATTGCCTCCCACTCTCCAGGGTACAGCCTGTTAATTGGGCACAAAGGGTAGGATCTGCCTGGAGCCTGCAGAACCCATTAGGGAAGCAGCCGGTAATGTTCTGATGGAATTGGGTAAACAGGTTCTGCAAGGGGAAGAGGGTCCTGAGCAGGGCAGGGGTTGGTCCCTCCTGCTTCTGGAGAGCCCAGGATCTCCTGTTGCATCCCATCCATCCATCCATCCATCCATCCATCCATCCATCCATCCATCCATCCATCCCACCAGGAACTGCTTGCAGAAGGAGGATGGATGAGCAAACAGGTGCCTTCACACCACTTTGCCCAGTTAATCTCCCCCAGCCAAGAGAATCCAAAGCTGGACCAACCAGCACAGCCAGGGCTAAGGGATTAAACCAGCACAAACCTCCAGAGCCAGGAGTTCTGGGAAGAATCTAAATGCTTACACTCCAGCACAGAAGTGTAATAAGGAGTTGGGAAGAAAAGCTGGGAGAAAAGCTGTTTCCCTCAGGGAATCTTAGGCTCGGAGAATGATTTGGCCATGGAAAATGGTGCAAGCAGCCACAGCAGGGCTGGATGGGGACATCACCAAGCACCCCCAGCCCTGGGGTGGCAGCAGCCCCTCCATTCCCACCCAGGATGGGAGCAAGAATATCCAGGGTTTGCTCCTGCTCTCTTTCGGTGTTTTCTTGCCTCTTTATTCCAGCTGGGGACAAACCCATCACCCACCTCTCCCATTGTTCCAGCCACATCCCAGGGCCTGTGGGCAGGGGAGGGGGTGGCAAGGGGATCTCCCTTGCTGATGCTCCCAGCCCACCTCTGAGGTGGGAAATCAGCACCTGCAGAGCCCTGCCTCATTTTCCATGATTAATCAGTTTGCTTGAGAGCAGCAGGACTCCCACCCTCATCCATCCCCCCCGACAGCCACGTGTGAAGCCTGACGTTAATCAGATAAATTCCTTTGCAGGAGCACCAACAATTTTTCTAAAGCACAGTCTCCCTGGAGCTACTAATAATTACTCCAGATCCAGACATTAAAGCACCACCAAAAAAAAATGTTTTTAATTAAAAAATTAATTTTTCTGACAGACCCACTGACGCTAAACTTGGAACAGCACAGCATCCATCAGGAGGGAAAGGAGAGGGATGGCAATGACCTGCTCACAAGCCTCTGCTGGGAAAGGGCAAGGGAGAAGAGTTGCATCCCTCAGGGCTTTGGAGAAGATATCCCATCTCCAAATGCCCTGTAATGTCCCTGCAGTGTAGAACGCATCTCAAATGGGGTAGAGTTAAGATGATGCCCAGCTCGGTGTTGCACCTTTCCCAGAAAACACCTCTGTGCTGCTGGCAGGAGGAGCCAGGAAAGAGCTGCATTTCCAAGTATCATCTTCCCAAACCTCTGGGAATGACATCCCACTGGCAGGACACCCTCAGCCTCACCAGGTACAGGAAGAACCCTACAGAACCATCTCCTTCCCTGAAGGCACCTGAACACTCCAGCCAGGCTGGATTCATTATCCCTGGGCTGGGAGAGGAAAGGAGAGGAGAGAATGGAAATAAAACATATCATCCATGGAAAAAACCTCCATTACTTCAAAGGGTTTTTGATGGGGAGAAAAAGGTTCAGTTTGGGAAGCCAAACTGAGATGCACCACAGTAATACAGTGCTAAAAAAAACCCTGGGATGATGCTCTGACAAGATCCATCCCAATTCCTGGGGCTACAGCCCCGAATTTTTCCGACTAACCACAGCAACGCTTGAGCTCTCCTTCCCTCTGGCTGCCTCTCATCCAGGGGGTGAAGCTCAGACTATAATGAACCTCTTCCCTTGCCCTTCCCAGCACCAAGGTTTGCAGTGAGGGTAATGAACATCCCTGTCCTGCAGGGGCTGGGGCTGGCTCACACCAGCCTGGCGGAGCAGCGCGCCGCTAACAAAAGAGGCTTTATTGCAGCAGGATGAAAGGCAGGATGGATCCAGGCAGGGGCTGGATTAATTGGATAAGGGAAAATACCTAAATATATACATGGAGGGAGAAGCAGCGAGGTGCTCCTGCAGGACTGGGTTCAGGAAAAGCCAAATTGATGCGCTTAGATAAAGATGCTGAGAGCTGCAAGTGGTGCTGCCAGATTTCTGCAAAAGTAAGGGCCAAAAAGTGCCCAAAACTGCTTAAAATATCCCCTGCACCTTCCCAAGGCATCATGGCAGGGGGAGAATACTCACCTCCAGTGATGAGCCTGGGGCTCAGGCAGGACCTTCCCTCCTCCTGGCCCAAGAACCCACTAATGAATTCAATGAAATCAGTGCAGGAGATCCGGGGAACACAAAAGGTTGAATGAATTTGAGTTGCTTAACCCAGAGAAGAGAGTGTCAAGGGCAAAACTGAGTCTGCAAATGCAGCTGGTGATGGCTGCAAGGTGGGAGAGAGAAAGCTGTTCCCTGCCTCCAGTGTGAGGAGGAGAGGAAGGGACGGGTTAGATGTTAGCAATCCTCTTCCCAGCAGCACTGGGGAGGATCTGGGCAGCCCAGGTCCCAGCCAAGGGTAGTTTTTATGGAGGAAAGCTGCAATTTTTGCAGTTCCCAAGGCAGGTGGAACGCTGGTGTGCTGTGGGTAATTACACCAGTACATCTTCCCACAGCATCCCCCAGCCCAACACAGCAGCTTGGCCTCTGTCAGAGCAAGGAATGTGGAAGAGGAATAGGACTTGATTTTCCATCAGCTCACCAAGCAGGTGAGAAAATAACCTGCAGAGCCACTGCCCCTCACGTACAGCGAGCAGAGATTAACAGGGATTTATCTCAGCACTGCCCCTGGTAAGCAGCCCCCTCTCTGGGCTGCAGAGATGCTGGGTGCACGGGAAAAGGGAGGAAGGCAAACACCTGTGGGACCTTGAGAACCACAAATCACTGCTTTTCGCCTCTCACTGAGGATAATTCAGTGGCTAGAGCTCTTTTGGAGATCTCAAACCCATCTCCGCCTTCCTATGTCTCACTTCTGCCTTATTATGGTGCATTTTCCTCTTTTTCCCTCAAAAACGACAAAAAAACCCACCCCAACCCTTCAGCTTTTCTGTGATGAGGCAAGAATGTTTCTGCTCACCTGAAAGCCTTCAAAATCAATACATAACTTACCTGTAATAATCCCACACTTCAGAAAATTGCTTCAAATCACATCTATTTGGGGGAGACAGTAATTTAGACCGGCTTCCCCCAGGAATTTCTCCTCTGGAGGCGCATGGCTCAGTCCTGGGAGCAGCAGGTGGATGGAGCAGGTTCATAAACACCCCTGGAGAACAGTCTGGCCCTGGGTCTCACCCACCTCACAGCTGGCCATGCCTCTCCTGGCTGCAGCCCCAGCTGAATTCCAGGCCTCCATCACTTCTCAACACATTTTTTTTTTCCTCTGGATTCTTGAAATTAAATGCTGCTAATTTATTTTGCAGAAAACTCTGCAACCTGCTGGTACGTTCTCTGCCAGCTGTGACCTCATCCCCCAGTGATTGGATTTTGGAGTAAATTAATAGAACCAGTTCATTAATTAATTGCAACTAACTTGTGCGGTGAACTGGACCCATCTCTCATGTTCCCAGGCTGCCCAGGAGCTGCTCCAGATTCCAGCTCAGGAAGCACTTACTGTGTTTTAATTTCAGCTGAGTGCTTTGGATGATCACTTCCCCGTGTTCCAGCTGTTAGTAAAGAGCAAACCTTAAATTACCCCCTGCTCAGCTCCTGCATCTCACCCCCCAAAATAAAGGGGGAACCCTAAAAGAGCATCCCCAAAGCTCCTACAGCCTAGGATAACACTGAACATCTACATCCTGTTGTAGACAGGAGCTGGCAGCAAGTGAATGCTCCAGCAAAATCTCTAAACACTGCACATATATTTTGGGTTTATTTGCTGGGCTTACCACTGAATCTTATTTGCTGGCGTGGTTTGGGTGTTTTTTTTTCTTTCTTTCTTTCCTTTCCTTCTTTCTCCCTGGGAGAACTTAATAAATCTTTGAAATCATCAAAAAGAAATGCAGCTTCAACACTTAGAGAGCACGGTTAAGTTACTTCCTGGCAATATAAACTAAGGCTGTAAAGTCAAACATTTCCATGCCATAACACAAGGTAAAAACGAGGGTTTGGGAACAGAAGGAGCAGGAACAGTCCAACAAGGGAAAAATGAGGGTTTGGGAGCAGAAGGAGCAGGAACAGCCCAACAAGGGAAAAATGAGGGTTTGGGAGCAGAAGGAGCAGGAACAGCCCAACAAGGGAAAAATGAGGGTTTGGGAACAGAAGGAACAGCCCAACCTCAGCTCTGCCCTCACCCAGGGCTGGACAAACCTGGAGGGCTCACAGCTGGCTGGAGGTGGTGACAGGGATGTCACTGTCCCCTCCACCCCAGCTTTTGCCATGTTCCCCTCCTGCCACATGCAGAATTTCAGCTGTTCTGCTTTTGGGGTTGCCCTTGTACAACTGGGGTGGGACTGCCGTGATCAACCTCACCTGCACCAAGGCAGGGACAGAGTGAATGACCTGGGGGTGCCACCTCTTCTCCCTCTCTCCCTTTCCATCTCTTAGCAATGCTTTGTGCAGTTGGCAGAGATGGGGGAACCCCTTTGGAGCCCCGAGGGAGGAGCCTGGTTGGCACTCACGGGCTGCAGGGCCAGGCTGGGATGCAGGCAGGACACAGCCAGGACCAGGGATGGATGCAGGCAGCATTTCCATGGCAACACAACAAAAAAGCAGCAGGGCCACAGCTCCGAGAGGAGAAAGGGGTCAGGAGAAACTTTGTTGCCATGGAGGGCACAGGGACACCAGGGATGAGCTGAGGTTCCCACCCCGGCATGTGTCACCCACCAGCACCTCGGGGTGCTCTGGGGACCCCAGCTGCAGGTCCTGGTGCCAGGGAGCTGGGGGTAATTGTGATGCAGAGAGCTGAGGCTGTAGCGTGCCCTTGATTTACTCTCTCCAGCCTCCTGCTTTCTAAATCTCTCTTTATTAGTATCACCACACAGCAGAGTGCAATTAGCAGTATATTAGCAATAAAAAAGCAGCCAGAGCCAGAAGTACTGCAGGTTATGGCTGCAAATCCTGCCTCTGATGGGGTGGCTGTGGACACAAACCCTTCCTGTGACCCCAGCCCGGGCTGCCATGCCATCCATCCCCACAGAGCAGGGGAACCCAGCACCCCCCAGCAGCTCATCCCCTCTCTCCAGAGCTTTTATGGGTGCTGCAGCAGAGCTGACACTAGTCCTGGCCACATTTAACCATTTATATTGATTACCCTGTCAGCTCATTTGAATAATTAAAACCAGATGGAGTCCTTTTAAGCATTTAAGGGAGCAGCACCAGGAGCATCCCCGGAGCTGTATGGTTTTGGCAGATGGGTGCAGGGGAAGCTGGGCAGCTTTTGCTGTCAAACCTTCCTCTGAGTGACATCTGCCACCCTGTGTGGCACCTCCCATGCCCCTGCTGTCGGGGATGGGGTGGTGGAATCAGCACAGCTCCCACCCCCGGGCAGATTGGTGGGAATAATTGCTCTTGTACACTGCTACCGTTCCTTAAATAAACAGCATTAAAGCTGCCAGCCAGCCACAAGCCTGATTAACAGCAGCAAATAAACGAAGCCAGTGCCAACAGCCCAACGTTCCAGCGTGTGTGGGGAAGGGGGGAGCCCAGCATCCAGCACCACCTTGGCATCCTGACCCCCAGCTCCTGCTCCAAACCTCACCCCCCTGCACTGCTCTCACACCAGGCCTCTTGCCAGGCACCTCTGGCTTCTTAAAATGGATGGGTGATGCCAGCTCAACTCTGGTTACTTGTTATTCCATCGTCTTTTCAAAGGGAGTAAAATATTCCTGGCGTGGTGCTGGTTATGCACTCCTGCCATCAGGCAGGGATGAGTTATTTTACAGAAAGAAGCATAGATTAATACGTCAAATGAAAATGAACTATCGGCAGAATGAGATGAAAACGCAATGGCCAGTGACAGGGAGAAAAAGAGGAGAAAAAAGAAAGCCAGGCTTCTTGGGAGGACAGGAACATTAAAAGCTGAGGAATTGATCAGCATTGGTGAAGTTGGATGGAGCTCGAACACCCTGTGCAGGGCAGGGAGCTTTTCCTCCTGCCCAGAGCAGAGCTCCACACCCTGACTGGGGTTTGTCTGGAGACCTGGTCCCACCATCCCCACCCCAGCCCCGAGGTCAAGGGCATTTTCCAGGGGCAGGGGAGCAGTGGGCTGCTTGGAACAGCTCTCCTCTTGCAGCACAGCACCCCTGCCCCTGGATCTGCTCAAAGCCTGATGCTCCAGGCTCCTTTGGAGCTCCTGGCCCAGCTGCAGAAGGTGACCCTGTCAGTGGGCATCCATCCCACCACCAGACACATTCCCCCTTTCCCCAGAACCACCCTGCTCTTGGCTGCCCCTCACTGCACCATGATTTCCCAACCACCAGAGATAAACACCACTCCAAAATATTTTTCCAAGGAGGAATGGGTGTGCTCCAGGAGTGCGTCACAGACACCTCACAATTTACAGGTGTTTATTGTCTGGGACGAGCACTTGAGCTGAGCTGGTTTTATTTAGACATTCTTCCAGTACCTGGAAATAGCTATTTATATGTCCCAGTGTTTTGACATGGTTAGGTGCCTGGGTTTTGATGGATCAAACCATGAGCAGCAGGCAGGCAGGTCTGTTTCCCTTCCTCCCAGCATATTCCTGTGCTCAGGCAGCAGGGTAGGATTGGGGAGCCCCTCTGCTGGCCAAAGTCCTGCAGCCTCCCTTGCTCTCCAGCTCCTCAGCATGGAGAAGAGGCCAGAAAGATCCCTTTTCCTGCCTGCTGCTTGCTGCCTCTGTCAGAGATAAGAATTAATTTCATTTCCCTGCCTTTGTGACTGCCTGGGGAATTTTTCAGCTCCTTCCACCACGGGGTCCACCTGATTTAAGGGGGAAAGAGGGCTATACTCAGTTTCACATGTGCTAATATTGCGGATGGGATATCACCCCTGAGCACCAAACACACTGCCACAGGAATATTTGCAGAGCTGCTTCTCCATTCCCCAGTCCCTGGGGTGCCACAGTCCCCTCCAGCAGCCCTGGAGTGGGCAGGGCCCAGCTGATCATAAATCCCTCAGGCCTGGAGCCTGCAGGAGCTTGCACAGCAGAAGAAGGGATGGTTCCCTCCAAAAACCCACCAGTAATTTGGCTTCTCCTGCTCTCTGGGACTTTCAGAGCTCATGGGACCCTTCCAGAGCCACAGAGGTTGGTTCACCCACACCACAGCACCAGCAAAAAGAAAGAGAGGCTGCTGCTGCCAGCCAGAGGAAGAGGAGCAGACTGTGCCATCCCCTTGGGACAGCTGATGCCACTCAGAGCCACCTGAGGGCTCCAGCCCATGGAGACCCACCATGCCTGGGCAAGCAGCATCCCCCAGCCCAGCACAGGCCACCCCTGCCCTCAGCCCTGTCCTTGCCTGCCCAAGGGTGGCAGGGCTGTAAATGCTTCTGGTGGAGGGGCCTGCCATGAATCACTCTGGATTTACAGCTGAGCTGCAGGAAAGGGAATTATATAACTCTCAGGAGACAGGCTGGTGTGGAACGAACATCCATCAAGCACGAATTCTGGGTTATTTACCACTGCTGGATCTTGCCAAGGGAAACACCCCCTGGGCTGGACAGCCTGGGGGTGGATTCAGCCATGGGGCCTGCTCAGCAGGTGGGAAGTTCCTGTCCCCCTTCCAGATGAATCTGGGGTGTTTAGTCCCCCCTCTGCCCACAGGATGAGCCCAGTGTCCTGCAGAGGATGGGTCTCAGCTCGGCACAGCCCCATCTGGATCACGGATCCTGGAGCCAGAGGAGTCTGGCAGCAGTGCCAAGCAACCCTTTTTATGAGCAGCACTTAATTATTCACCCTTTTAAAACGTTTTGCATCATAAACCTGGGATGGAGCAGGGGAAGGTGATTGCTGTGCCGCTCGCTCTCCCCTGCTGCAGGCCAGGGCTCTGTGCTGGGGGCACAGCCTGGGGATGCCATCTGGGCCAGCACCCAGCCCTGGTGACACCTGCAGGGTCATTAAGACCCATATAGGGAGAATTAGGGAGGTGAGATGTGCCACAGATCATCAAATCCTTGTGCTCTCAACACCAACAGCCTTAAATCAAGGCATGGGAAGGGGGCAGGAGACACCCCCCAAAGCACAGCCTGGTGGCCACAGGGGTCCCTGTGGTACACAGGAGCAATCTTTCCAGACACAGGCTGTATTCTGTTCTCCCTAGCTCCTGGCCGTGCCAGGCTGTTGATCCCAGCTTTTGGGAACATCACTTTTCTGCTTGGCTGGTTTAGGAGCAGACCAGTGTGATGACCCAAGAGCTAAACTAAACCTTTGTCACTAAATAGCCCCCTAATTGTGCCCTGTTATATCCCTTGAACTTAAGGGAAGTGTTTCCTTAGCCAGAGGAGGATTTGAGCTTTACTTTGAAGGTAGGACTTGCAAATCCCAGGAAACCTGAGCACCCTGCTCTAGTGGAAGGTGTCCCTGCAGGGGGATTGGAGCTGGGTGATCTTTAAAGCCCCTGCCAACCCAAGGCAATCTGAAATTCTATGATGTGAGCCATCACAACGAGCTTCCCAGTCTCCTCAGCCCCTGCAGAGAGAAAAACAGATTTGATCTGCCCAAATGCTGGCTTTTTAGGAGGGATTTTGGATCCTCTCCCAACCTGGGAACTTTATATCAGTTCTTTGCCATTTTCCTTAAATTGGCAGTAAAAATTGAGGGAGACTAAAAGTCTGTGATTTGTACTTTGCACATGGGGAGCGGAACAATCTTTTGTTCATTTACTGTGACAACTGCAGCTCAGATTTAATTATTTACGATAATGTTCCAAGGCGCATTAGGGAATGTTCTCTGAGCTCATAAAAAATAACGCCTTGGTGCTGAGTGGCACCTAGCTACAGGCTTTGCTACTGCACTGGGGAGGCACGTGCAGCTCCAGGGATGGAGCACAACTCTCTGCTCACACCTCCCTGAGCCACCCGAGCCATTCCCAAGTCACACTCTGCCTTGGTTTGGAAAGACTGGAGTCTGCTAAGGAAGGCAGGAGCCTCCCCTGAAATGGAGAATGTGAACCCTCCCCACCCCTCTGAATTGTTATAAATTTTAAATTAAGGGGCTCTCAGGCAAAAATATGGGAGCAGGAAATAACAGTTCTTTAAGAGGGAAAGAAAACAAATAAAAGGATAAAATAAACAATGCAGTGCACTAGAACAACACTGACAGAGTCAGAACACAACCTGACACCCTGTGGGTCAGGGTGTTGGTGGCAGTCCCATTGGGAATGTGGCTCAGCCCTCCTGCAGTGTCAGGGGTGGTTCTGTTGGAGCAAGGGGATCTGTAGAGAAGGATGTATTCTTCCTCTGAAGATCCAGTGGAAGGAGAGGCAGCTGCTGTTCCTCTGGGGAATCCCTTGGAGAAGCCGTGCTGGTGTCTCACAACCTCTGGATTATATCTGGGTAGCAATGCTTGGCTCCTCCCTCTGGGCTCACATCTCCCAATGGGATGCTGTAGTTCTTATCAGCCATGCAGTGACATTCAATAGCTGTTATCAGCAATGTCCCCTCCCAGGGAGGTGTGATTGTGGTCACTCAAAGAGAGAGATACGGCAAACTGCCCCCTTGACAAAGGTAATCTGCCATACAGGTGGGAATGGAAAACATCTTGCATTGCAATCTTCAACACACTCCCCACCCAGAGTACAGGGCAGGATCACTCCACCAGCCCCCTGAGCTGCTGCAGCCTCTGCACCAGCTCTCTCCAACAGCCCCAGCTCCCCTGGAAGTGTCCATGGGTGCATTTTTATTCCCCCCTGTTGCAGACATCTTTTATGAAAAATCCCTTCCTTAGGATTTTTCCTCCTGAGAAGCTGAGAGACCTCAGGAACAAAGTGTAAACGCTGATTATCTGCTGGTGTGGAATGCAACAGGTGCATCAGTGATTGGCCCATGTTAGATGTTTGTAATTAATGGCCAATCACAGCCCAGCTGGCTTGGACAGGAGCCGAGACACAAACCTTTCTTATCATTCTTTGCCATTCTATTCTTAGCTAGCCTTCTGATGAAACCTTTCCTTCTATTCTTTTAGTATAGTTTTAATGTAATATATATCATAAAATAATAAATCAAGCCTTCTGAAACATGGAGTCAGATCCTCGTCTCTTCCCCAGTCCGAAAACCCCTGTGAACACGGTCACACCCCTCTCCTGAAATACAGCCTGGAAACTCCCATTCCCTCCTGAACCCTCCCTTGGTTCCTGTTTTCTCTTTGTCCTTGTCTAAACACCCCCTGCCCCACCTCAGTCTGTCTTCCAGCGCTTTTTACCATGTCCTTCTCCATTAGTCACAGGAATCAGGGGAGACAGTTGGTATTTCATTATTAAATGTCTCACATCCAATAAATAGATCATTATTCTCCTCTGATTAGCAGCTCCACTTCCATCAGTTCAGAATAGTTATGGGTTTTTTTTCCCTTCCCATCTTCAAGGAGCAGCACAGTTTCTCCTAAGATCTGTTATAATCAAAAGATTAGAGCTCTGGCAATGTCCTCTGCATACACAGGAAGATTTTTTCCTTCTCTCCCTCTCTCAGAGCGAGCGTGCTTTGAAACTCTGGCTCCACGATACTGCCTGTACCTGACCTGGTTTAATTTTAGTCTTGCCCAAATCTGCCACCAGCTCATTTAGCTGCAGCACTGAGAGCTCTCTATGGAGCTGGCCACAGGTCAGCTCACATACTTTTATTACAATTGCAGAGTCCAAGCACATCCTGCAGCTCTGGGTGTTGGACACCTTCCCTGTGAGGGCTGCAAACTCCCTCTCCTCCAGCCAGCCAGCACCACTGGGCACAGCTCCTCTCTTCTCACACTACAGGTGTCAACATCAGGCTTCACATCATATCCACAGCCTCAAAGGCTGCAGAGAAAATCAGAGGTGGATGCTGCCTTTTGGGACATTTCCAGCCTTTCTGACAGGGCAAGCAGTGCCCTGGAAAGCGCTGACCCAGCTGCCCAGTTACAGCCATGATGGGCCAAGCAAGATGTAAGAGCACGAAAATTCCAATGAATATTCATTTCAAAACTTGCTCAAATATTCCCTAGGTAAATGTGGCTCTGTATTAACTTCACTCTGCACACTGAGCACATTGGTATTGCAGACAGAAAGCTGCACAACCAGATAAAAACAGGTTTGGGGGTCTCTCACCAGGGCAGGACCATTTTAGGTCCCCCAGGATTGCAGTGCCCTGCAGCTCTCCCTCCTCATGTGCTGAAGGAACATCTTCCCCCAGGCACAGCTCAGCCAGGCCTGGAGCAGCAGGTCCCAGCAGGCTCAGAGCAGAGGGCAATTCTCTTCCAGCTTGCATTTGTCCAGAGGTGTGGAAAAAGCCCCCTCTGAAGAGAGCCACGTAAAAGCTCTCTCAGGACATTCAGCTCAATTAGCTCTGCTGGCCTCAGAGCCAGGGCTGCAGCTCGGTCTCACAGGTCACAGGAACAGGGCAGCACAATTAGCCACGGAAGTCCAGAGCAGTGAATCCCAGTGGGAGGCAGATCTTCCCCCAATAAACCCAGCCACTCGAGCTCCTCCTTCACTGAGCCTCTGGATTTTGAAACCCTGGTTTGTCCCACTCTGCTGACACCCCTTCCATCCATTCCCATTCCTCACACCCTGCAGCTCTTCCCAGGCCATAACTGGGATGATTTGCAGACGTGTCTGTCCTCCAGCTCATCTTTCCATCCCCTCCAAAACACAAGTCCTGCTCCTGTGGATGCATCCATCACCCCCTGTGTGCTGCTCTGGCACTGATATCTCTGGGAGGAGAGGACAAGTTTGCATTTCTAACAGCTCCTCCAATGTTTGTACCTGGCTCCATCCCTGCCTGGCTGCCTCTCTCCCGTTCCAGGAGGTCTCCAGGTGCTGTGTGAGGAGTGGGTTCAGCCGGGATCCCAAATCACTGTGTCACAGCCGGGCCCTCCAAGCGCCACCTTGGGACCGACTGGCTGCGGTGACATCCCAAGCACAGCGTCAGGAATGAGGATGAGGATGGCAGGGAGGGGCACAGCACAGCGGCACCTTTGTGTTGATGTTTATTCCCTTTCACCAACGGGACAGGGCTGCTGGGGTTTGTTCCTTGAGCTTCATTCACAGAATCAGCCTCATCACAGGCTTGAGACAGCAGGAGGATGGCAAAGCTCACATAAAACCAGCAGCAGCCAAAGATTTCTATGTTACAGAGCATCTTAAAAACTTTTTAGCCCATAGCATATTGCTAAAGCTTACAGACAGTTGTTTTAACCAATTATTAAAAGTACACATACACACCTGCCTCACACAATGAGACTTGCTGGTCTTCTTTCTATGAACAATACACAATACTCATTATCAAGCTTAAAACCTTCTCTCTTAAAACTGAGATTATGAGTATGTAGTTTAAATAAAAGTGTGTAATATCACATAGTAGAAAACTTAGAGTTTGAAGTTTTAGAATATAGTAATATATATATATAAAACTAGGAAGTTTTAAGGTGGTGACTGGTTCTTCTTCATGAGTTTAAGTAGTGTTTTATAATTAAACAAAAGTCCACATTACAAAACATGAAAGGTTAGTTATTGAGTTAAAAGTGAAAATAATTTAATTTCTTAATAGTTTAACCTTAAAAATTATAAAAATAATTGATCATTTTATACCTTACTAGCAAAATACTACAAAACTCACAGCTTACAAGTCTGTGATATAAATAAAAAATAATAAACACCTAAATCTAAACACAAAACATCAACATCTCGAACACTTCAATCCCAACCTTAACAAAAGCAAAACAAACAAAAAGAGAACCAGCATTTAGTGGTGTCCCAGTGCAAATCTCTGCCTTCTCTCAGTGCTGGAAACCAATCCCTTCCATGCTCTTCATTCCCATAAATCACAGCTCCTCACTTTCCACCTGTAAATCTGGGGAGCAGCACCTTGTGCTCCACGGGTTAAAACACACCATGAACTGTTTGGGACGCTGGTTGGGGCTCTCCATGCCGTGCCAGAGGCTACCCTGGCTCTCCCCACATCCCATGAGCACCAGGATGAACCAGCACTGAAAAAACAACGCCCATCCAGGAGGGATTTGGGGAGGGGCCGGGACTGAGCCGCCCCCAGCCCTCCCTCCACCCTGTAGCTGAGGATGCTGCAGCTCTTTCCTCATCCCACTCCTTGTTTAGTGGCTTGTTCTGCTCCGGGCTCAGAGGGTATTTCAGCCATCTCAGTGCTTCTAATCTCTTCGGGAACATTGCTGAGAAACACAATTTCAAGCCTCCCAAGATGTGACATGACTTGTAATTTGAGGCAGAGGTGAGAGCCTACCACCCAAGGGACAGAAAACAAACTGCCTCTGCAGGATTCTGCTCCCTGTGCTGCTCCCCTTTCCAAACCCGAGCCCCAAAACCCGGGGCTGGGGTCTCTGGGCAGCATCTTGTGGGAGCACTCCCCAAACTGGGGCAGGGGCTGCCCACACCAGCACCAGGTAATTCTGGAACATTCCACCCCAGGTCCCAGTGCTCTGGGAGGGTGATGCTGAAACAAGAGGAGAAATAACACTGGGGCCAAAACAAGGGGAGGCACAGGAGTGGAAACAAATCTGACCTTAAATCTCAGCACCAGCAAAGCCAGTAGAGCATCCCAGATTTCACTCTTCGAAAAACCAAAAGGAAATCTATTATTGATTTTGCCAGAGAACACAGGGATTTTGCAGATCCATGTTCGAGTGCTGGCAGGACCCATCCATGGATCTGCAAACCCTCAAGCCCCCCATGAGGGCCTGACTGGCAAAGGCATGGAAAGGAAATGAGTGGGATGGAGCTGGCCATGCTGGCACTTGTGCCTTTGTTTCACATCACAGGAGGAGATAATAACCACCTGTGATCCTGTAAATTTTGATTTACACTCCAGCATCCCAAGCAACGCTCTGTTCGTGGCTCAGGTGTTAATTGGGAGATTCCTCCTCATTTGTGAATGCAGCAGCTCCCCAGCTTCTTGGCTGGGTGATGGTTTCATTATCATTTCCTATATGTTAGCTTTAAATCCCCAATAATCCCACACGACTGGAGCCCATTCCAAGTGAGCAGTGAAATCCAATTTAGGATCCTATTCTCTCAGACTGTGTAACCAGAGCCTGCTTCGTGCGGGCACAAAAATCCAATTCAGCTTCTTTGCCTCTCAACAGCTGCCCCCATGAGACTTCTCCAGATGAAAAAAGCACAAACACAAAACCCCACAAGCCACACTTGGAGGTCTGAGCCCCCCTGGGAAGGCAGGCACTGAGGGAAGGAGGTGTGGGGCTGCTCCTGCATCCCTGCCTGCCCCCAGAGCATCCTGCAGGATGTTCTCTCAAATCATCCCCAGCTCCATCCCCAGGCACTTTCCAGGTAACCCTTCCCTTTTACATATTCCCAATGCAGTTTGGTCCTCTCAGGCTTCTCAGCCATTCTCATCTAATTTCCATTAGCCCCCATAACAGTCAAAAATCACTCCAGTGCAGGATACTTAAAGATTGCCCAAATTCAGTGACTTACCTTGTCTCAGTGCCAGGCTGAGGATGTTCCCTACATCCCAGGGCTGGAACCATGCTGGAAAATCAGGGTTGGGAGTCAGTGACAGCACTCCCAAAAACAGAATTTGGGCAAGACTGAGTTTTCAATAGGACTGAATTTCCACTTTCCTGAATTGTCATTTCAAAGTCCTGGATTTCAGTCACTTTCTTCTAGAAATGATAGGAAAAGGCTTTGTCACCCAAAAGGGCTGCTCTGTCCTCACTGCAGAGACAGAGGTGGCCAGGAAGGGCTGCAAGGAAAGAATGGGAGCCAAACTCACCCCAGCAGAAATCCTGACTGGATTCAGTCATCAGGCTTTGCTTCACTTTAGATGCAGCACAGCAAACTCACATTTCCTAGGCAAAAAGTCTTTTGAACCAACTCTTCGGTGTTTTGGATGCTTACAAATCACAGGAATGGACATTTTGGAGCTTTTCTGGATGCCTGCTTTCAAACTGGGGAGATTTATAGACCCTGACCTTCCCCACACACTCTGTTTGACAAAGGAGCCGTTCCAACAATCACATCCCAAAGCTACTCCAAAAATCCATCCTCCCAGCTCTCTCCTCCTTTCTTTACAGCTGCCTCAGCCTTTCTTCCTCCTCCAACTTGAGTGCTTCCTCTTGTGGTTCATTCCCCCAGGGTCTGGGTTCTCTGGGGATCATCTGCATCCACATGGAGATTTCTTGATCCTTTCTCCACACCTATCCTGGCAGCCTTGGCTTTCACAGGAAAGTCTTCTGGTATGTCCCTGGCCATTTCAACAAGCTAGAAAATAAAAATAATGGTTACCTGTACAGGAATTAAATTTGGTATGCCTTCCTGAGAGTCTGTGGGATGAGCAAAGTCAGCAACAAGGGAGAATTTTCATCCATTTAAAGAGATGGGGTGAGGAGAGGAGTGCATGATTTTGGGGAAGCAGGTACAGCTCCTTAACTGGGGGTTCTGATGGGGTAGGAAAGGCTGGGAACGTGCATGGGGTCAGCTGGAAAGGGTCAGAGGATGTAGGAGTAGGGGGGAAGAGGGACATTGACTGGAGGTGAGGAATGGCTGAGGAGGTGATGGAATGGCTAAATCACACCCATGCTTCAGGGATGGGGTTCTTCTCTCACCTAAAGTATTTTTACCCCATTTCCTTCTCCAACTAGTCGGTCTTTGGTGGCTCCTGTCCCATTTCTGTCATTTTGACTTCCCTGTCTCCATCTGCAGTGTGACCTGGGCGCACTCCAGTGCACACAGCCGGGGGTTCACCAAGAGCACATCAAGTGGAAACACCACAGAGGATGTTTT
Organism: Zonotrichia leucophrys gambelii; assembly: GCF_028769735.1. Lineage (NCBI taxonomy): Eukaryota > Metazoa > Chordata > Aves > Passeriformes > Passerellidae > Zonotrichia > Zonotrichia leucophrys. Next base: position 3,804,578 of record NC_088180.1, on the reverse strand, counting down.
GTGTGGTTTTTCCCAGTGAAACAGCTCTATTTGTGCCATGTCAGTGGATGACAGCTTTCCAGGGGCTCAGTGAAGCTGCTGGTGGGCTGCAGGAGCTGAGCTGCCAGTCTCCCTGACATTTTTGGTATGCCTGGAGAGCAGCTCTCCCACATCCCATGGGCACCACCTGAGGGCTCAGCGAGGCTCCATGCACCTCACTGGGTGCTCCAGTCCCACCAGCTCCTCCCCACACACAGCACATCCATGGCCCAGCACTATTTGAGGCTCAAAGAGGCTCCAGACACCTCAGGATATTTTTCATGGGTAAATAGACCCTTTTCCCTCCGTGTCACTGGCTCAGCTCCAGCCCAGGGTCAATGGAGACAGAAAGTCATTGCCAGCTGATGAATTCATGCAAGGCAATAAGGCATTGCTCTCACTCTAGTTATGGGGAGACAGGTGCCCACATTGCAGCTGCTTCTGTCACACCACTGCTAACCGGGCCAGAAAATTCCCTTCCCACCAAGAAAAGTCAAATACCCACAAGGGGATTATTTCTGGAGGAATCTTCTCCACTGCCTTGTGCCTTCACAGCAAAAACCAGTGGCTGGTTCCTTCCTACCAGCACATGGCCTGGATCCTCCACATTGCCAGTTTTTATTGGGAATCAGATCTGCCTGGCCAGGCAGGGAATGTTGACAGAAAACCTGCCTGGTTAGGGGAGAAATTTTCCCCCAGGACCTTCTCTCTGACTCTTTCCACAGGTACTGCATTCACAGGATAATGTCACAGTTGGCCCTCATCCTCCTTCCTGCCATCTACAAACTGCTGCTCACCTTGGTGGACTGAAAGAGCTCATGGGAACTCCAACATTTCACCCTCCAGGAGGAACAGGCAATGACCCAAGCAGAAACCACCCTGTAAGCACCTCCCTCTCATGTCAGTGAGGGGGGACACCAGAGAGTGCCCACATGCAGCTGGAAGAGGCAGTTTCTGCCCCAAAAAGGCAGTTTCTGCCCCAAAAGCCCCAGCTTTGACCCCTGGATTTCTGGGGCCTCCTCAGTGGATTTGGTGGATCCTTGGAGCAGCAAAGGTGCTCTGGGGGAGAGAAGGGAAGGGAACAGAGAGGAGTCAGGCAGGAGGCAGCAGGAGATGGGCAAGCGGAGGCTGCTGTCACACAGAGCAGGGGGGCACAACACAGGGATGTCCTTGGGGACACTCTTTGCTCCCTGGAGGACACAGCCAGGGGGACAAATCCTGGCAGCAACCAGCCCTCGTTACTATGGTGATGGTGCTGCCTTCAAACACAGCCCTGAGCCACCAGCTGGCTTGGTGGGCGAGCAGACAGCGAGGGATGCTCCAGGCAGCCCAGCCCTCCCTGCTGGGCACAGGCAGAGCAGAACCCAGGCAGAGCCCCCCGGGACACAGCCTGGGGGTTCCAGCTGACGAGCAGGTTTAATTGAATGTTTCTCTCTTTATGTTTCTCTTTCCAGCAAATAAAACCAGGGCAGGATAAAAATATATGGCGCTTAAAGGGGACACTGCCAAGGAATTTTTATCTGTTTTAATTTGCATTTTACTCGTCGTTTGTTTGCAGCACTGTGGCTGCAAAATCGCATTTTTTAAAATTTTTTATTGCCTTTACTGAGCTTTTTGTCGTGTTTCCAGCTGACAAATAGTGACTGAGGCCCCTTGTCCCACTGCTGTCCCCCAGGCTGCTCCCACCCAGAGAGAGGTGCAGGTAACCCTGCAGACCACAGCAGGGTGATGCTGTTTGTCCCAGCCTTGTTGTTATTATGGCTTCATTTATACCCTGGCTCCTGGAATTAACAACTGGAAGGAGGATATTAGCCTTTGGATAAAACCCCAACGCTTGAGAGATCCCAGCTCTTCTGCCCTGTAAATTCTGATAGAATTTATTGCTCTCTGCTGCATCAGGACCTGAAGGTGGAAATCCAAGGCTCTGGTTTTGTTCTCAGGACAAACTAATGCCAAGCTAGAAACAGTCCAGCTAGAATTCCCCACAACCTCTACTTAGAGCTCCAGGACAAGCCCAATTTCCCTCCTCCCTGCCCGGGCCCTGCTAATTTCCCCAGCTGCCGTGATAAATGGCTGTGCCTGCACAGTGACATCTTTCTAATCTGCTCCAAGACAGATGGGTTCCTCTGCTGGGAGAGAAATCCCACGGCTAAACCTGGCTGGGAGGGAAACCACAGCACTGGAAGCTGGAGCAGTGTGAAGGGGGGGAATGCTGGGGTGAGGCCATGGCAGCTTTCTCTGCTTATTTATCCTCACATTAGAGGGGGAGGAATAAGAGCTCTGGCGGCTTTAGGCACCATGAGATTTGCTGGGGATGGACAGAGGGAGTATGAGCATCTTTCCTGGCCAGGTCAGTGCACCTGGAGCAACCACCACCTTCCCAGGTAAGGGAACACCTTCATCTTCCTCTGAGCAGCAGGTGAAGCAGCAGCCAGGGCTTTCCAGGGTCAGGGCTTGGAGCTGCTGCTGTTCTGGTGTGTTTGGGAAGGGAGCACCTGCACACCTTTCCGGGCTGGTTTAGGACAGCAGAGATGGACAACAAGGGGCCAAATAGCAGCAAGGTGAGACCCTCACAAATTAGCACCAGTGCCAGACCAGGAGCAGGGGGATCAGTCCCCAGCGTGTCCCCACCTGAGTGAGACCACGGTCCGAGCTGGCAGTGGGGTCCGCACGGCCCCTGGGGTCCCAACCCGCCGGAGCATCCTAGCCTGCACTCTGGGAGCATCCATCCCTCCATCCTCCCACCCATCCATCCCTTCCTCCATCCATCACTGCATCCCTTCCTCCTTCCCGCCGGCCGGGCGAGCGCGGAGCGCTGGTGCCATCTCCTGGGCTGCCCTGCCCGCTGCCGGAGGGTCCCGCACCCACCGCATCCGCATTCCCCGGGACACCGAGGCACCCTGAGCACACCCTGGCTGTCACACCCGGCCGAGCAGGGCCGCCCCAGCCTTCCTCCCGCAGGCAGCACCCGCATCTTCCTCAGGGTCCCAGTGCCAGCCCTGGCTTTTGTGGGCTTCAGCTCAGTGAGGAAGAGCATTTCTTCAGACACTGTCCTTGTCACAGGGAGTGATGGGACAAGGGGCAGGGTTAGATGGGACATTAGGGAGAAATTCCTCCCTGTGAGGGTGGCCAGACCTGTCCAGAGAAGTTGTGGCTGCCTCATGAAAAAGTTCAAAATCAGGTTGGAGCAACCTGGGATAGTGGAACGTGTCCCTGCCCATGGCAGGAGTTGGATGAGCTTTAAATTTGCTAGATTGTCTTTTTAAAGTCCCTTTAAAAACAAAGTCCCCCCCCCCCATTGCTAGATGACCTTTTTAAAGTCCCTTCCAGCCCAAACCCCTCTACAATTCCACTGTCACAAGGTCCCCAAGGCCAAGCCCAGTTAGATCCCAAGAGCTCACTGGATACACAAAATCAGCCCGAGCAGCCAGCACAGCTCACCACTGCTCTCTCCAACCCCTTCTCAAGCCCTTACAGAATTCCTCACTCTCACAGTGGGGCATTAGTTCCTTGAGAACACATCAGTCAATATCTACCTAGTGTTAAAAGCTGGCTCCTCTGTCTGACAAGCCCTGGAGAAGATGGTGAGCCTGCTGCCTCCAAATCACAGCTCAGTTCCTCTTCCAAGGCATCCTAAATCCCGGCTAAAAATAAATGGGCTGTATTGATTTCCTTTTTAAAACTAATGCTGGGGAGTGATGTGTTCTGTGCTCAAGGAAGAGCAAAAGGCATTAGTCACACAGTCACAGCCCTCCAAACCCCCCACAGGTGTAAATAAAACTCACCTCACATCAAACCCGTCACAGGGTGTGGGGGAGCAGCAGCAGAGCTGTGGGGCTGGTCCAGAGGGCTTGGCCCATGATCCAGCACAGCCCCAAAGCCCCAGCAGGTGACTTTTCAGGGATTTAAAACCCCATTCCTGGTCAGAGGCTGTGTGTGAGCTACCCAGGTGGTAACACTGCAAAGTAGCAGCAAGTGAAGGGACAGGAGAGGTTTACTCACCCTGCTGGTGACACATCCTCATCCTCTGAGGGGAATGGACTCCCCAAAACTGGGGAAGGGGTGCAGACCCTCTATCCAGGCCCAGTATCTACCCAGGACCACAGCACAGTTGTGGGGAGAAGGAGCAAAGGCTCAAAGCACCGGAATTTAAGGGCAGCCAGGGTGGAGGGTGTGGTGAGAGCCCAGGTGCAGCTTGTCAGGACAATCAGCACCCCCTGCTCAGCTGGATGTCTCCTTAAATTAACAGCACCACAAGGACAAAGTCGGGTTTGTGGGTGGTTGCAGACATGAAACAGGCTCTGGACTGTGCTTCTCCCACCTAATGCAGAGGCAGGCAGCATTCCCAACTTCCCCGCAGCATCCCCAGCTCCCTGCAGCATCCTCTTCCTCCTTGACTCCATCCCAAGCACGTCAGAAGCACCAAACAACCCCTGTGACATCCCACTCTACTCCCCTGGGTGAGCCCAGCACATCTGCCCAGCTGTTCCCAACCACAGACACCAGGTTCACATCACTTTTGCCCTGAGCCCCCGTGCTCCTGAGGGAAGGGGTGCCTGGCCAGGGCTGCAGTCCTGCCACCTCGGGCCAGCCCCACCCTCCACCTCCAGCCAGGGCACTGCTCCAGCCAGGTCACATCCCAGGGCTTTGTTTCCTTTCCTCTTCTAATCCCTGCAGCACATGGGAAGGCAGATGCTGAGAAGCCAAATCCCAGCAGCATTCATGAATGTGCTCTCTGCTGCCAGCGCCGGATGGGATATTCCTTCCAGGGGAGGAGAGGAATGGGCTATTCCTTCCAGGACAGGAATGGGATATTCCTTCCAGGAGCTCGCTGCTCTCCTCCCTCTGCTTCCCCAGATGCTGCTGGTGGGTGGCACAGGGGAGCCAGGCCCTGGCACAAGGCCCAGCCAGGGTGCAGGGTGTAGCTTTGGGGGGGAAAGGCAAGTGGAGGAGCTGAGCTCTGCTGTATTGAAGGGAGCCTCTGCCCTGCAGGTGAATGTTGGCATTCCAGGGAAATAGTTGCCAGGGGTGGCTTTGCCCATGCCAAGCAAACACAGAGGCCACACAGCTGTCCCATGGAAAGGGCTCTCCCATGGAAAGGGCTCCCAGCTCACCAGCCCACACAGGGCTCAGATGCAGTGGCTGAGGTGGGGTTCCTGTGACAGATGGGGTGCCCAAGAGGTGCCCATGTGAGCAGGGTGCCCGCAGGCATGGCAGGGCTCTGGGTGGGGGGCTGCAGCTGTGGACCCCCTGGGCAGCCCTCCCCACCTCCCTCTGTACCGGCTGCCCTGGAAACACATCCCAAATAAAGCTGGGCTGGGATAAATAACTGCGTCCGGAGGCCGGCGGGTCAGCCAGCACCGGCAGCAGGAGAAGGAGGAGGGGATGGGAGCAGTGGCTGCCTCAAACACCGGCCCCAGGACTGCAGGAGAAGGAAAGAATTTCATTTTTCTTATTTTTTTCCATCCTCCAAGTCCCCCCAAGCCTCCAGCCCCCCACGGTGGGCACTCAACAAAGGGAAGGGCAGCCCCCATGCCTACAAATGGAGCTGGCACTGGAGCTGGCACTGGTTGGAGCTGCCTTGGGGGGAAGGACCAGGGTCCCTGTGCAGAACCAGGCTGCCAGCCCTGCCCGGAGGGCAAAGACACCGCTCAGCGCTGGCCCTGCCCCTCTGCTCGCAGCCAGATGTTGGCTGGGAAAGGGAAAAACAAATCCCCCGCTGCTGCCGGCGGGCCCGGCTGAGGGACGGAAATGTGCTGGCCAGATGTGGGGCACGGGGCTGGGCTCGGGGCTCGCCGAGGGGGTGGCAGGAGCTGCCTGGGGCAGGGCTCACTGGGGATGTTCCAGGAAGTTTCCAGCAGAACTTGTGATTTCCTTGTTGGGGGGTTGGGAGGAGATATAAAAATTTAAATATTTTAAATGTAAATATTTTAACATTTTAATATTTTGAATATAAAACATTGAAAAAGCAGTGGAAGTTGTACTCTGTCCTTGCTGTGGACAGGTTTGTCATGGATATTTTCCTGCCTGTGGAGTGGACCCTGAGCATCCTTGAGGGGGAGGATACTCAGGTTGCTTGGAACCATTTCCCTGCTCAAGCTGTACTTGCTGCCCTCATCCAAGCCTGATGCTCCCCTGGCAAAGGGTGGTTCATTCCCAGTGGCCCAGTGAGCAAAGCAAACCTGAGGACAGAGAGCCTGAAGTAGAGCCAGGGATGCCTGTTGGTGGGCTGGAGGTAGTCCTGGTGCTTTGGGGATTGTCCTGGTGCTTTGGGGATTGTCCTGCTGGTTTGGGGATTGTCCTGCTGAGTTGGAGGTGGTTCTGGTATGTGGGAGAGGAACAGATGTGCTCAGCCCACCTGTTGCCTATGACATGATGGGGACAGTGGAGATCAAACTCCACCCTGAAGGCTGAAGCCCTGCACCCTCCTCTTCCTTCATCCACCCCTAAGAGGGGCAAGGAGAGGTGACTGCTGAGCATAGACAGAGAGAAAAACCTCTCAGGGTCCTCAGTAGACCCTAAGATAAAGAGCAGGAAAGGGAATACTTTGCAAAATTGAATCTGTTCAAATCAGCCAGCATGGCTAATATGAAACCCCCAGACTAAACAGAATTAGCTAATGAACTTACCGAGCCCCTGGCAATTACTCAGAAAAAGTTACTGAAAAAACAGCGCATCCCAGGTTTATTTAATGTCTTTATTAATGATCTGAAAGCAAAAGTAAACAACAAATTAATTATGTTTGCAGATGACTGTACGCTGGAAGGTGTTGCAAATGCTGCCAAAGACGGCAAAGTCACGCCGAGGGCCCTGGAGGGGTTAGAATTAACCCAGCAGGAAACAAGCCACATGAAATCCATCAGCCAAGCATGGCACGGGGGGAAAAGGGCCTGAAACCCAGGCTTCCATGAGGAAGGAGGGGTGTGCTGCACCAGAGCCAAGGAGGAGGATGGGAGCACCTTTGGATAGGGTTGGAAAGATGGGGCATGAGCAAGGAGCAGGGAGCCAGGCTGGGGGGATGCTGGGTGTCCAAAGGGTGGTGGCCTTGTCCTGAATCAGCTTTGTGACAGAAGGAGAAGCTGGAAAGTTCTTTCCCAGCGGTGTGCTAGCACAGCTGGAGTGCTGTGAGCCCTGAGGGCCAAAAGGTCGCCCTGACTGCCAGCTGAGAGAGGTGCGAGGCTTGCAGGAACACGGCCAGCGTGGGTAACAGCAGCTTTGGGACCATCAGAGTCACTGATCTGGGTCTGCGTGCACACCAGGAGCTGGCTTTGCTCCCCCAGAAGTGCCAAGGGATCTGTGGAGATTAGCCCAGTGGGTTAGAGCACGGTGCTAATAGCACCAGGCTTTGATCCCTGCACGGGCCGCTCACTGAACAGTCGGATTCGATGATCCTCGTGGGTCGCTTCCAAGCCAGAGTATTTTGGGACTGTGACATCCTGCTCAGCCCCGAGCAGGCGGTGCCTCCGGAGCCGCCCCTCGCACCCCACGTCGGGCTCTGTCCCGCTCCTCCCTCCGTGGCCGGCGGGAACAAGGCTGCTTTCAGGAGCGGGTGTGGGTGGCGAGGGCCTCTAGCTCTTTAAGAGGGGAAAAATTGGGGTTGTAATCTGAGCGAACTTCTCCTTTCTGACAGGCGGGAGAAGTTGCAGGTCCCTCCCTCGCTCCGCTTTATTAAATATAGTAGTAGCGGGAGCCCGGGCTGGAGCAGGCGCCGGCCGAGGCGGTGCCGTCCCGCAGCCCCGGGGACGCGATGGGTGCCCGCGGTGGCATCGCCACCCCCGCTCTGCTGCTGCTGCTGCTGCTGGCCGGCCACCCCCGGCCCCTCAGCGCGGGACCCCCGGCCGGAGGTGAGTCCTGTCCTCAAACCGAGAGTGACAATCCTTGGGGATCATCCTGCTCCTGGGAGAGCCGGGGAGGCAGCGGACACGGGTGACCCATGCGGGCTGTCCCTGCCGGGGTGGCGGTGCTGTCGAGCTGGCAAGAGCGCGGTATTTTGGGGTAGGGCGTGTGGGGGAAGCGGGGACTGGAGAGGAGCGGCTCGCAGGGCGGGGGGAGCCTCGCTGGGCACACGGTGTGTGTGTGCTCCGTGCTTCGTGTGGGACGCGGCTGGGAGCAGAACGGTGGGTGTGTGTGTGCCCCGGGCTCCGTGTGGGGTGTGTGTGTGCCCCGTGCTCCGTGTGTGTGTGTGTGCTCCGTGTGTGTGTGTGCCCCGTGCTCCGTGTGGGACGCGGCTCGCAGCGGCCGCGCTCGGCGCCAGGGGCAGCCGGCGGGGCAAAGGCACCGAGGCTGCCCCGCCAAGCCCGGCGCCGCCGGGAGGGAGCTCGCCAGCCCTCCGTGCCCATGTTTGGCCCTGCCACGGGAGCCGCCTGCGAGGGCAGCCCCTCTGCATCCCGGCAGCGGGGGCGGCTGTGTCCCCGCCCGGGCCTCCCGTCAGTGAGTGGCTCACCTCTCTCATCAGCACAGCCCCTGAAGGGTTGTGGGACCACAGGCTGAGGGCTGGCAGCTCTGGCGGGACAGAGATGCGGGTTTTATACCCAGATTTCCACATGGAGCAGCCAGGTTTGCACACCCAGCTCTTGTCACGGCCGTGTGTCCAGCCTGAGCATGCTGCCAGCCTTGCCACAGCCCTGCTCCCTCCGTGCTCCCTCCCTGCTCCCTCCCTGCCTCAGCAGGCTCTGCGGGCTCTGTCCCACTGGGTCTGTCCCTCCAAGCTGTGCCTGTGCTCTGACAGCAGCATCTGCAGCTTTGAACTTGAAGGGCGATTAAAAAGCACTTTCGTGTCCCTAACTCACCCCAAAAATAATGTATCATTTCACTGAGCAGTGTCTCTTCCCCAAACTTCCCCCCAGGGACCGGGACTCTGACCAGCAGAGAGGCAGGAGCATGCTCTGAGCAGCTCCCAAAGGAATTACTGAAAACCTCCAGCCTTTTACTTCCTAAACAACTACTGCATCCCAGCCTGTGTCAGTGCGAGGAGGAGGATGGTCCCAGAGCCCAGCCTTGTGGCCCTCAGCACCTGCAGGGCTGCTGTTGGTCTCCTGCTGTCCCCATTCCCTCCCAGAGAGCAGCTGGCCTCTGGGACATGCTCCTTTCATTACCTTAGGCCTTGTTCTTTCTATTTTTTGTCATGCACCAAAATAGGAGGGTGCCTGGCAAGCTGAGTGGAAAAAGAATCCCTTTTGTTAATGAACAGAGTGGTCTCCTTCCTCCCAGCCCTGACCTTTCCATCCCGGGATGGGATTTCCCCACATGGATCTGTTGCTTGTGCAGTGTCCAGGGTGGGTCTGAGGGCTGCCCTGGCAGTCCCAAATTCTTTTGTGGAGAAAGGGCTGGAGAAACCCCAAAAAAACTCCAAACCCCCATGGCTTTCACTGACACCCCCAGACTGATCCCAGGTGACTCCCCCATGGCTGTAACATGGCTCTGACCCCAAAAAACCCCCAAAATCCCCATGGCTTTCACTGACACCCCCAGACTTGCCCCAGGTGACTCCCCCATGGCTCTGGAGATCAGTGGGCACCTCCCTGGTCAACACCTGGGGCTGGGGAGGAAAAGGGGCTTTGCCCCCATTTTCAAATGCTGGTGACTGTCTCTGCACTGGGCTGGAACAGATGTGCCAGCTGTGACCCTGGGCCTGGGCAGCAGCTTCCCACCAGCCCCCTGCAGCTGAGAACATCCCTGCTGAGCCCAGCAGTGCTCATTCCAGCTGTTCCCATGGGCTGCCCACCGTGGGACATCCCCTGTCCCCATCAGGGAGAGCCATGAGCAGCGTGCTGAGCGTGGGGCTGAGGTTTTGGGGTGAAGCCTGTGTTTTGTGTTCCCTCCAAGCTGAGGTTGAGGAACCCAGGCCTTTCTGCCTAGCCCAGCATGGGAAAAGTCATCATGCACTTCATCAAATACAGGATTATACCAGAAAGAAAAAACATTCATAAAACTTGTCCTCTTGACATCAGAGTGTGAAGCTTTATAAACTGTTTTTCGACAGCCTGGCTCCCCTGTGATCCTCAGTGAGTTTACCCACAGGCTGGGCTCCCCCTTCCCCAAAATTCCTGTTAGTGGAGGTTTGGAGTGAGGGAGAGGAGAGAATTGGATGTGTGGACTCCCCATGAGCTGCGTTCACCCCAAGATTTCAGCAAGTGGTGCCACAAATGTGACATCCTCCAAAGTTTAGGCAGACCCCAAGGCAGTGATGGGGTCCTGGGGAGGCAGGTGGGATCCTGGCATGTCCAGGATCCTGCCCATGGACAGGGAGCAGTGTCTGGGACACCCTGGGGTGTCCATCCAGGATCCCTTCTGCTCTCTCCAGGTTCCTCAGCTCCATGCAGCCACCTCGGCTCTTCCTTTCCTCCACTTTTGGAAATCTGACTGATTTATTCAAACTTTCTTTTTTATGGCCGCGCCACATGTTCTAAGGTCATAGCTCAAAGCAGCTGGAAAAGTTTCCAGCTGATGGGAAAGAACAGGAAAAATGCTGAAAAGGGGGGAGAACGCAAACTGGTATCGTGGGAATCGAGGAGGAATATTCTTGTCTCACTCTTATATTTAGCAACAGAGAGCTGTGGGCAAAAATATAATAAGTACATTCCTGCAGGATTGCAGGACAGGGTTAAGCTCACCCCGAGGAGCTCACGTTAGGTTGAAGGCTGGACAGGAACAGGGCCTGGGAGGGGGAGCCTGCGTGCCTAAATAAAGCTCCAAGCACAGACTGTTCACAGCGGGCCCTGGCCCAGCCCAGCCTCGGCTCCCCGGGGCTGCTCCCTGGCCCTTTCCAGGTGCTGGGCTCGCTCCATCTCCTTTTTGGGAAAGCTGAGTGTGAGCATCACCCCCAGCCTTCAGCTGGGACACTCCTGGAAACTCCTGTGCCCTTCCCAGCCCTCATCTGGGCATCCCAAGCCTCATTTGCCACCAGCCCCTTCACCATCTGCATCTCCAAACCCCTGGGACACAGAGAGAGGAGGTGCCCACCAGAGCTCCCTCATTCCCAAACCAGCCCTTCTGAGCTGTCTCCATCATGCCCTGTGTTTGGTTGGACACCATATATGTGTATATATATATATATATATATATAACAAATATAATATATTGACCAATATAGCAGAATATTGTTAGGTATTGTTGTATGAGGATAATTTTGAGGATAATTTATCATTTTTAGTCTGTTGTATTGACAGAATATTAATATATTCCATGAAGCATATCCCAAATACGTTCTATGAAGTCAGAGAACCTTTCACAAAGCAAAGCAGAGCTGACAGTCAGGGCAGCACTGGGATCTGCAAAGTCAGGCTAAAATCCATAGGAGCAGGGGCTGCTATGGCTCTTCCCAACCCCAGGACAGGGAACATGCATTTGCTGCCTGGTTTGTCACCCATTGCCAGTCCTCTACCCTCAGGACAGACCAAACAGGGCCTCTCAGCTGGCACCAGGGTGGGGTGGGGGATGTTTGTGCCCTGGGCTGTGGATGCCGGAGGGTGACAAATGCCCATTTTCCATCCCCGTTCCCCGGGTGTGCCGCCCATGGCTCCAGGCAGTGCCTCTGGGAGCTGCCCCGTGCCCAGGGACTGCCCTGGCTGCCTGACAGCCCTGAGAAGGGTTCCAAAAGCTGCTGGGAGTGGAGAGAGTGATGGGGCAGACATGGTTTGGAGGTGGCCAGGCCCATCACGTGCCTCCCAGACAGGGAGACAGAGGAGCAACACGGATCCATCACCATGACTCACTGGCTGGGGAAGGAGCTGTGAGTCAGCTGGGGATGGCCCTGTGAATCCCTGCTGCTACTTTTGCCCAAGTCTTGGCTTTCTGGAAGTTGTTTTTCCTCTGTGCTGCAGGCAGGCGAGGCATGGGAGGGTTTGGAGTCACCAAGAGCTCGTGGTGCCATCCCCAGCTGTGTTGATGGGTGCTCCCCATCCTCGACCACCTCACAGCCCTGGCGTGGTGCAGCCCTGGCAGAGAGAGGGGCAGGCAGCAGGAATTTCCCATTCCCTTTCCCAGCCTCTGGTTAACTGAGCTTCAGAAGGGCTTCAAGTTTTTCAGCATCCCATCCCACAGAAATTTCTGAGCCCACCAGGGTCATTTCCTCTGGGAGCTTGGGAGAAGAGAGGGAAGTCTTGGCCCGAGGTGGATGTGGCTGAGAAAGCCCTGCAGCCCTGGGAGGGGATGTGAGCACCGGCCTCCACACCCCCACAGCCCCCCCAGCCAGGCCTCCCCCCGGGCTACAAATAGAGCAGGCAATTATTTTCTCTATAAACATCACCCCAGAGGGTGTTTCTCATGGATGGAAAAGTCAGGGATAGCAGGAGTGGGGAGGGGGACCTCTGGAAGGGTGGGGGAAGAGAAGAGGACAGGACAGGAGAGGAGAGGAGAGGACAGAGATTTCAGCTCTAGAAGGAGCAGGAAAAAGAAAATACTCATTTTCTTTGTAGACAGTTTAGCATGTCAGCCCCAGAGGAGCAAAAAATGTCCTCTCTTTCCCCATCTCTGTCCGTGGAGACTTTTCTTTGCCCCTCACAGCATTCAGGATCACCTAAGGCTCATGCTGGCCGTGGTCCCTGGTGCCCTGTGGAGTGCAGGGTGCTGTGGGTACTGCCTTACCAGCACAACTAAAGCTGAATAACCCAAATTTACACATTTTACACCGCAATTGCACATTTCACCATCCCTCTTGACACATTTCCCCATCCCTGGATGCTGCAATTAAGGCAAGCAGGTATCTTCTGGCGAGGTTTCAAGGCTCCTGCTCGTGCTCATTCTTCCCCCACAATTTTGGCTGATAACTCCCCCCATCCTGGCGCGTCGGGAGCCCCTTGACACCAGCGGGGCTGGGAACCATCAGAGCCGGGCGGCTGGAGCCGGCCCCTGTGCCGCGGGCTGTTTGTTGACAGCAGGCAGGATCTCTCCGGTAACACCGAGCTGCTCCAGGCTGTCTGTGAGCATCCCTGGCCCGGCTGCTCCCGTCCCCCCGCCAGCTCCTTCCCTCACTGAGCTTGGGAACAGGCACTGGCAGGGATGGGGTTCAGGGATCTGCAGGTGGGATGTGCACCAGGGGCTGGCTGGGATTGTCCCCTCCTGTGCCACCCCATGCCCTTCCTCAGCTCTGCAAGCTTCTCCTCGGCTGGGTGGGGTGGGGAACACGGTGGCAGCGGGTGCCAGGATGGGCAGGGTGGAGCTGGAAAACCTGCCAGCCTGTGAGACAGGGGAAGAGAGCTTGGAAGAGAGAAAAAACCAGAAAAAAATAGAACAAAACCCGACTTCGAGTGGTTTGGAAACCACGTCCTCTGGGGCTGATACAGTATTTCCAGGCCAACTTCTCCTGGCAGCGGGAGGCTGAGCGAGCCTGAGTCACGCTGCAGGGGACGGCACAAAAGCCCCATTGAGCCTCCTGCTTCCCCAAATCCTCCCACTTTCTCCCCCCGCTTCACTTCCCAGGGCAAACACTCCAAACTCTGCTTCCAGCTTGGGCTGATTCCTTCGGTCCCTCTGGAGCCATTGAGCATCGTTAAAAGCTCTGCATCCCTGCTCTGCTCCTGCCAGGCTCTGGGGGCACAGCTCTTCCCGACTGTGACCCTTGTGGGGGGTTTCAGGCTGGCTCCCAGCTCCTGGCCCTCCCCTCCATGCCTCTGCATCTGGCTGAGCAGGATCGCTCAGGAAATACCATCAGCTTTAGGGCTGTGCTTGAATCATCGTAAAACCATGCTGGATAAGCGATGGAGCTCTGGAGCTCTAGCCAAGCCTCCTGGACCCTGCTTTATGGCCTCCCTGCTGTATCACAGCTCCTAAGGATGGGGAAGGCAGGCAGGAGCAGGCACAGGCGCTGGGCAGGGCTTGGGGGCTGGCAGGACACGGGAAGGTACAAGCAGCCCCCTCCCAGACACACAGAATTAGCAGGGGGCATGTTCTCATGTTTTCATGTTTTCATGTTTTCCCCTGACCCCAGAGTCCGTGGGCTGTGAAAAGGCTGTTTTTTCCCCAAAGCTGTCAGGCTGGGGAAGGCGAGCGCAGAGCAGCTGGCTGGGGAACGGGGGAGAGGAACTGCAGGAATAAACACAGGAGGAGAGGTTCAAAGCAGCGTGGTGCAGCCAGAGGCCACCCGGGTGGGATGGGGGCGAAGCAAAGCACCCCTGGCCAGGACTCTCCTCCCACACCCAAAAGAAGGGTGATGGCACTTGTGGTGGTCGGCAGCCCTGGGAAGGTGACCAGAGCTGGGAAGGTGACCAGCCATGGCTTTCCTGGTGGTTTTGTGGGTGCTGCTTTCCAGCAATCTCTGCTGGCCAGCACTCCTGGAAAGCGGCGGCCCCTGGGAGCCCCGCCGTGAGGGAGGGCCAGATGGAGGGGGAGGCGAGAACCAGAGCACTGATTCCCATTGCTGGGGCTGGAAAAGCATGCACAGCCCTGGCTCAGGATGTGGGAGCAGCCGTCTCTGGAATCACTGGGACTGGGGATAAAAGGAAAAGTCCTTCTTGGTGCCAGGAGCTGTCACAGCAGGGATGGATCTGTGCCTGTGACACCCCATCCCATAAATCTTGAGGCAGAACCCCAGGCTTTCCTGGGGCAGGCACAAGGGGACTCTGGTGTGATGCCCACTGGGTTTGAATGCCCTTGATGCAGACTAAACCCAGCTCATCTCCATTGCACTGGGGTTCCTTACACCCAGGTGGGTGCTCAGCTTGGGTCTCAGGGCATGTCTGAAGGCAGCAGCCCCCCATTTGTCCCCCCAGCAGAGCCCCAGCCAAAGCTGCGCACTACGGTGTTTGCCTTAACCTCCTTGCAGGCTGCTCATTTCCTTCCCTGGCCATAAATAAAACCACACCATAAAACGAAGGGAATGTGGAGCATAATGAAGCCTTTCTCCAAAAGCCCGTGGGATCCCTTCCTCCCGTGGCCCCTCCACCCTGTGTGGGGACAGGGGCACAGCCCAGCTCCAGCTCTGGGGGGCTGCAGGTCCCATTGGGCATCAGAGCCCCAGGATGGGGACAAGGGAGCTGAGCCCCCAGGACCACCCACGGCGCTGGTCCTGCCCACCCAGCGGGACGGGAGCCTTGAGCTCACACTGCAGGGGGAGCAGGAGGGGACCGAGCTGCTCAGCAGCATCCCCTGCGCTGGGCAGCCACCCCTGAGCCCTTCCAGTGCTGTTCACATGGTCCAGCCCCTCTGCTGTTGGCATTGCCCTGAACCCCTCGGGTATTTTCACCCCCCAAATCTCTCCCATGTTCACATCCCCTGAACCCATTCCATGTTCACATCCCCCGAATCTCTCAGGGATTCACATCCCCCTAATCTCTCCAGGGTTCACATCACCCGAACCCATTCCATGTTCACATCCCCCAAATCTCTCCGGGGTTCACATCCCCCCAGTCTCTCCAGGGTTCGCATCCCCCAGCCCCTCTGCCCTTTGCACAGTGGCTGGGAGTGCAGCACAGTGAGGCTGGCAGCAGGTGACCTCACTACCTTAAAAGTCACACAAATTAAAAAAACCATCCCCAAACAACTCAGAGAACCTCCAAAACAGCTCCGTGGTTGGTGCTGCGGAGCAGGATGGCAGCAGGCTGCCCAGTGGCAGCCCGGCAGCGGGCACAGCCCAGGGGCCGCCTGTTGGCACAGGGGGATGGCAGGAAGGAGGGCAGCCGGCGGGCAGGGCTGCACCAGCGGCCGCACAAGCCCGGGGCTGTTCGGGCAACAAGGAGCTTTCACTGCTCGGCTGTTTTTCCACCGCTGGAAAAGCGGTGTGGCCGGGATGGGAAGCGGCTGCGAACACAGGGAGCCTTTCAGGGGGCCGCGTGTGTCTGCACGGGGCTCTCCTGGCACCGCTGCGCTCATTAAAGAGCTGCTTTAATGAATTCCAGTCCCCTCCCTGCAAACACAGCCGGTCCTAGCCCCCACCTGCCCCACCGCGGCCTGAATGGAGCCTTGTTGAGCATCCAGCCCCTCCCCGGCTCCACACCCGATCCTCGGGCAGGCTTTGCTCCGCTCCTTCTTCCTCAGCCTCGGTGTCCTGCCGTGGCCAGAGCGATGGCGACCCTGCAGCCCCTCTGGGGCTCGGCTGTACCCCGAGCTGCTCCTCTTGCCCCCCAGAATGCTGTCCTGGGATGCCCCAGGCTGGGTGGGAGCCTTGGGCAGGGCAGCAGCCCCTCACCAGCCCTGTGCCCTCCCACACGCCCAGGACTGTCCCTGCTGCACAAACCCTCCGTGCCCAGGGCTGCTCCTCTCTGCGCTGAGCTTTCCCTGCACTTCCCTTCTCTTGGGCCTGGACTTGGCTCCTTGAGCCTCCTACGTGCAGGGAAGGAGCTGGGAGAAGTTTCTGTGCTGTGATGCGTGTTAAAAACACAAAGGAGAGCCCAACACAGCCTCGCTGAGCCCCAAACACTCAGAGAGCGCCCTGAGCAGATGGGGATCCTCCCCAGGCTCTGCTCCTGCTCCCCCGGGCAGAAAATTCCCCGAACACCAAAGAAACAGCCGCTGGAGAGGCCAGACCAGCCGTGTTTTCAGCTGGAGAGCAGGGGAAGAGGGCCAGAGCTCCCGGGGCCGGCGCGTGGCTGGAGGCCGCTGGGGCAGGCCCGGCTCGCACGGAGCCCTCGCGGCTTGCAGGCCCAGGACAGGGGCCTTGCTCCCAGACCCCTCCTTAGAGAGCTCTTGGCTCATCTCCTTGTTTTATTCTGTGCAAAAAAAAAGGAAAAAAAAACACCCCAAACCCAAGTGACACTGCAGTCTATAATCTGCTGGCTGCTGGCTGGCTGCTCGGAAACTGTGACGGAGGAGGCTGCTCTCGCCTCCTCGTCAACGCCTTTCAATCGGCTTGGCAAGGCACCCATGGTGATTTCCTGTGGGACGCAGCAAGATGGGAATGTCAATTGTTTTTATCCGGGGTGAGTGGGACATCCGGGGTGTCCAACCCGTGGCCAGGATTTGGGGAACTCTTGCTCCCCATGGCAGGAGAGGAGGGGTCCCCTTGGGCATCTGCATCCAGGGATAAGGGGCACAACACTCCTGTGGTATGATGGTGGCAGCCTTCGATCACTTGAGATAGGTGCTTTTGGGGCATGGGAACTCATCCTCATGGGATGATCCCAGGAGCTCACCTGAGCCTGCCCAAGATGGGGATGGGTGCCTGGAAGTCCCTGCTTGCTCCAGGTGATGGACTAGGATGGGGCGCTCTGTCCCATGGAGGCTCCTCCAGAGCAAAATGCATTTCCCAAAATCACCCCAAAAATCCTTGTTTTCTGCATCTTTTCCAAAGTGGAGGGCAAGGAAGAGGGGAGATAGAGGTGAGAAGCTGCAGGTCCCTTGTGAAAGTGAAATGTCACAGGCCAAGTGGTTTCACATCCTGGCTGGGCTGATGAGGGAGGAGGAGAGTGGCCCTGAAATAAAGCAGGAATTTGGGAGGACAAACAACAGTAACTGCCTCTGCTGCTGGAGAAAAATTCCAGCGCCTCCTGGATCCAGGCAAGGGTCCTTCCTCCTCCCCAACAAACAGCACCACTCCCCAAGGCATCCGCACCTCTGGGAGCTTTTTATTATTAGAATTTTATGAGAGAACAAGGAAAACATTTCTGGCAGCTTTGGTGGAGTGCAGGCAGGACAAAATGTGCTGGCTGCAGGAGCTGGTGCCCCCTGGCACACTGGAAAACAAACTGGTCTTACTGGAGCAGCCCCAAAGCCTCATCCCCAGCACCCGCAGCGAGACACGGCCCAGCCCCTGGGCGGGCATGGGAGCTGCTGGTGGGTCCAGCCCAGCCAAGCTTTCCCTCCCTGTGAGAGCAGCCACTCAGTATCCATCTGAAAAACATTTTTGAATTAGGGAAAGCCACTAAAATGTAGCAAAATCCCAGTGGGAGCTGGAGCATGGAGCATGCACAGGGAAGCTCATTGGGAGCCAGCACATAACGTCCATGGATGTCTCTGGGGAGCACGTGTGCCTGTGGTTGTGCAAGGAGGGACAGGAACATTCCCTTTTCCACTGTGCCACGTCACTCCTGGTCACCAAGCCCCAGGAGAAGGCGGTGCTGAGAGCCCCAGCACCCACCACCACCCTTGGCCGCTGGGCAAGGCTGGTTTTGCTGGACCATGGGAAGGAGGGAGCAGGTCAGGGAAGGACAGAGCCCTGCAGAGAACAGAACAGCTCCTCTGAGTCACTGGCTGGGCTGGAGAGGACAAGGAAGCCAAAGTGCCCCATGCCAGCAGCAGGCACCCTGACAGCCTTACCCTGGGCTGGGCAAAGGGCTCGGTCTTACAGCAAAGGCCAAATATTTCCATGGTGCCATTTCCTCCCTGTCCAGAACGGGTGGGGTGATGGTCCTTTGCAACACCCACGTCATCCTCCCAGACCACAGGGGAAAACTGAGGCACTTTCTTCTGCTGCCAGTGGCAGGAAATGATTTTTTGTGGTGTCCCAGACAAGGAGGTCTCCCCATTCCCAAAGGGCTCAGGAAAGCGTCCCCCAGGCACTGCAGGGCTCAGCTCTGAAGAAAATGGCAAAAGTTAAATCAGAGTGCTCCGACTCTGTCCCTGCCACGCCAACTTTTGCCATCACCTCTACAGATGGTCCCCTTCCAAATGCCTCAGTGACTGTGGCTATCCTGCAGGGTTGGTTTTCACTTAGTGCACCACCCTGTGAGCAAAGCCTGCATTGCCCATTCCCAGCCTGGTCATCCCACAGAAACTTGGGTAACAGGAAAATGCATCCTGGGAAGCAATTTTAAGAGCAGATGTGGGTGTTTATACCCAGACCTCGCTGTGCAGAAGATTGGTGTCACCCCAGCATCCAACATCCATCCCTGCCTCCTCCAAAAAGATCAGGGGCTGGGACCCTGAAAACCAAATTCCTATTCTAGTTCAGCAAGACAGATCTGGGACCCCAAACCCAAGTGTAGTTCGCCCACTGGGTGATCTGATAAATGCTCTGGTAAAGCACAGCAGGAAAGCTTCACACATATAAACTCCAGCAGAGCCTGTGACTACATATGGACTGAAAATGTGCATTTGCCCCCATGCCTGACATATCCTCCCCAAACATTTCCAGCTTACAGGGCTGCAGTGTTTATGCTTAAGCACAGAGCTTTGCCACAGGCTGAGCTGGAGCCAAGCAGGATGGGTGGCTGCAGGCCCCAGCCACACACATTTGACATGTGTGAGATGCACATGCATGCATTGAGTCAGCTAAAAACTAAAAGCGCTCTAAAATTAAGCCTGGCCGCTCCCTGTACTCTTAATCCTGCACTCTCCTGCCTCTGCCCTGTGACACAGTCTGTCATTTCATGACCACATGCCATTGAGCTGAGTCCTCCAGGGCTGATGCACACTGGGTGTTGAACGTGTTCCAGCTGCATCTCCAGGCGCCCGCTTTGAGCCAAGGTTTCCATCCACTCTCACATCCACCTATGGATCACTGGCACTCCTGTTTATTCCTCCTGCACTGAGGAGAAACACAATTCCTTTAAACAGAAGGTACTGAGGCCATGCCACAGGTTGCCCAGAGATGTGCTGCCCCATCCCTGGAGGTGTCCAAGGCCAGGTTGGACAGGGCTTGGAGCAACCTGGGATAGTGGAAAATTTCTGTGTCTTTTCCAAAGTGGAGGGCAAGGAAGAGGGGAGATAGAGGTGAGAAGCTGCAGGTCCCTTGTGAAAGGGAAATGTCACAGGCCATACCAGGGGACTGGGACTAGATGAGCTTTAAGTTTCCTTCCAACCCAAGCCCATTCTAGGATTTCTTTAGAAAAATCAGAAAAACAAACTCCGCAAGGGTCTTTTTAGGCTGCTGGACTCCAGCAACCTGTCAGATGGCAAACAAGGGAAGGGCTGATGGATGGGCTCCATAACCACAGCACCCACCTGGACAGGGCTTGCAGGAGGTGTCCCTCCCTGCCTGACCTTTCTCCCTTCTCTCCCCAGCCTCTTTCTTCGGGGACAGCTTCGTGGAGATGCCGCTGTCGGACGCGTCGCGCGCGGTGCGGCTGCGGCTGCAGCTGTTCACCAGCCAGGGCAACGGGCTGCTCTTCCTGGCTGCCGGCCAGCCCGACCACCTCCTGCTCCAGCTGCGAGCTGGCCGCCTGCAGGTCAGCACCCCCCCTCTCCGTGGGCTGGAGGCTCTGTGCCATGGCTCAAAGTGTACATATATGGGAGTGTGATTTCACAGAATCACAGAATAATGAGGTTGGAAGGGACCTCTAAGATCATCGAGTCCAACCTATGCCCTAACACCTCACCTAGACTGTAGCACCAAGTGCCATGGCCAGTCTTTTTTTAAACACATCCAGAGATGGTGATTCTACCACCTCCCTGGGAAGAGCATTCCAGTACTTTATTATACTTTCTGTGAATTTTTTTTTTCTGATATCCAACCTATCCCTTCCCTGATGTAGCTTGAGACTGCGTCCTCCTCACTTCATCCAGTGAGAGCCTTGAAGCAGCCCAGGTTGCAAGGATGAAGGGCAGTGGGCAAGATAGGGCAGGGAAGGATAGGAGCCAGCATCTGGCAGGGCTGCTCTGTGAGGGGAGAGGAAAAGCCCAGCTGTGGGACTGGGAGATGGAGGACCCCAGAGCTGAGACTAGGGTTTGCTGAGAATGAGTGAAAAATGGGCAGCCCAGCTGCCAGGACCCCCGACAGGGAGCTCCAAGAGGAGAGTGGACACAGTCTTGGGAGATTTGGTTAAACACAGAGAACCAGGCTCCATCTGGGGAAGCTGCTGACCCAGTGCCTGGGTGATGCTGGGGGTGGTCACGGGGACACCCTGACACTGGCACCCCGTGTGCATTGCGTGGTCAGACACCACGGTGCACAGCCCCCTCGGGTGTGAGGAGGTGAGACACAGAGGATCCAGGGAAAAAAGAGATCTACCTTGTCCCAGCTGGAACATGGGAAGCAATCAAGACAGAGCAATAAAATTCCCTGTTGTGGTTACGGTGTTGGCATCCACCATGAAGGAAAAGAGCAGGGAGCATCCGAGGCACACATCCTGCCTCTCCTGCAGCCTGGGCTGGGCTACCAACCACATTAAACCAAAGCAAAAGAGCCAGAGAAACCACTGGGCAGAGGTGTCCCTAATGCAGGCCATGTGTCTCACCAGCTAACCCTCTACTTAGGCAGGCTCCAGGCTGCTGCCCACGAGGAGCAAAGCCTGCTATTTCCCCTGCCAGTTCCCAGGGAAAGGGCTGGAAGCAGCCCAGGTTGCAAGGATGGAGGGCAGTGGGCAAGACAGGGCAGGGAAGGAGGAGCCAGCATCTGACAGGGCTGCTCTGTGAGGGGAGAGGAAAAGCCCAGCTGTGGGACTGGGAGATGGAGGACCCCAGCCCTGAGACTCGGGTTTGCTGAGAATGAGTGAAAAGAGAGAAATTCAGAGAGCAGGATGAAGAGGGCAGGCCCATGGGGAGGATGAAGGAGGAGCACATCCAGAGGTGGAGGGGCAAGCCAAGGGACCAAAACCCTTGCACGCACCTGGGTGTGGGTCCATGCAGGTGCTACTGGAAGGTGGAGAGGTCCTGCTTGAGCTGAGGATTTTGTGTCTTTCCCTGCAGGCCAGGCTGCAGTTGGGCTCGGAGGAGGTGACCCTGCAGTCCCCAGCAGGGCTGCAGCTCGATAACCTGGCAGTGCACGACGTGGAGCTGCTGGTGGAAGATGGCAGGATGACACTGACCATCGATGGCCTCTTCAACAGCTCCGCAGACATTGCAGGGCCAGCGAGGGAGCTGGACATCCAGTACGGCCTCTATGCCGGCGGGACGGGCAGGCTGGACCTGCCCTACCTTGCCCAGGCCAGCCCTCCCTTCAGGGGGTGCCTTCACTTGGTGACATTCAACGGCCTGGATGTCCTCTCCCATCTGTCTGCTGATGGCAGCTCCAAGACCTTCCACCGTGTCCAGGAAGGGTGCAGCACACAGTTCTCTGCAGAGCCGGAGGAGCCATTCGGGTTCCCGGGGCCACACTCCTACGTTGCTTTCCCCACCTGGGACGCAAGGCAGGAGGCGACCATCGAGTTTGTGATAACGACGAGCATCACCCAGGCACCCCTCATCTACCACGCAGGGCTGGAGAACGACTTCTTCTACCTGGAGATCTCCAATGGGCGCCTGCGAGGGTTTGTGGAGAAGGGGAACGGTGTCATTGTCCTGCACAACAATGTCTTCATCAGCGACGAGCAGCAGCACTACGTCAAGGTCCACACAGACATCCACAAGTTTGAGATACTGATTGATTACTATGCTTCATCCACATCCAACCGGGGCATCAACAACTACCTGGACCTTCAGGGAAACCTCTTCATTGGAGGTATGGATGAAAAAGCTTTGCAGAGGCTGAGGGAGCACCATCTTTCTTTCATCTCGTTGTGGACCATGACCAACCACTCATTTGTTGGCTGCTTGGAGGACCTCCGGATAAACATGCAGAGGAGGAGCCTGCAGGATGCTGTGATCACAAAGGACATCACAGTAGGATGTGGGAAGCAGGACCACTACTGGGACTATGAGGAGGTGTATGAGCAGGATGAGGCATCCACTTCCCCACCTCCAAATGGCTTTTCCGGAGCACCGGGGCTGGTGGTGGAGCCGTGCCGGCCTGACAGCAGCTTCCCACCTGCCTTTGCCAACATCAGCAGGCTGCTGCACGTCAGCCCCCTCATTGTCTCTGAAGGGGGCATGGCCTACCTGGAGTGGAAACACGCCCAGCCTACGGTAGACTTGAGCCTGGCCAACATCCGTCAGTCCCAAATCCTCTTCAGCATCACCAGTGACCCCAGGCACGGCCAACTGGAGCTGGACATTCCCGGGTCCAGGAGCAGAAGGAAGTTCACCCTGTTAGACATTGTGAATCGGAAAGTCAGGTACATCCACGATGGCTCTGAAGGGCCCATGGACCAACTGATGCTGGAGGTGACAGTGACCACCCAGCAAGGGGTCCCAGAGTGCCTGCGGCAGGGGCAGGTGTACCTGCTGCCCATCATGATCAACCCTGTCAACGATGCCCCACAGGTGATCTTCCCCCATGGGAACCACATGACAATCCTGAAGCACACACGGAAACACCTGACCACCGACATCCTGCAGGTCCTGGATGATGACTCGTCCTGTGACGACCTCGAGTTCCAGCTGCACAATCAGCAGATGGAGGAGGGTTACGTGGAGCTAGACTTCCACCCTGGAGTCCCCATTGAAGAGTTCTCCTGCCGGGACCTGGAAGCTGGCAACGTGGTCTATGTGCACCAGGGTGGGACAAACTTACAGCTCACCTTGCAGGTGAGTGATGGCGCCGTGCCAAGCCCCATTGCCACCCTGAGGATCCTGGCCATTGATCCTGAGATCCGCCTGCTCAATAACACCGGCCTCTCCCTCTCCCAAGGAGGGGCCGCTCGCATCACCACGGCCAACCTGTCTGTGGAGACCAACGCCGTGGAACAACGGGTCTCCATCCTGTACGTCCTCACGGAGCCTCTGAAGTATGGTGAGGTCCAGAAGCAAGGGAGCATGGGAGGGGAATGGAAAAAAGTCGAGTCCTTCCACCAACAAGACCTGGAGCAAGGGCGCATCCAGTATTTCAGCACAGACCCAGAGCACCGTCTGGAAGACAGCGTGGAAGAGGTGAGATTCAAAGTCCAGGTGGGGCAGAAGGTCTTGCCAAACAACACCTTCCTCATAGGGATTAAAAGAGCCACCATTAAGATGAGGACCATGGCTCCCCTCCAGATGAAGAATAAGCGGCACAGAAATATCACCAGCAAGGAGCTGGAGGCAATGCTGGAAGATCCAAACTCTGCCCCAGTTCCCTTCCACTACATGATCGTCCAGGCTCCCAAAAAGGGAAACCTGGAGCTGCTTGGCAACAGGCTGACTGAAGGCTTTGGATTTACTGAAGACGACCTGCAGGACAACCGCCTGAGCTACAGCGTGACCATCAGGAACTCCCAGCAAGCTGAGGACTTCTTCCAGTTCCGTGTCCACGCTGGTGAGCAGCACTCGCCCATCTACACCTACAGAATCAGCATTGGTGGGGACCCCGATGCACCAAATTTGACCAATGTGTTGCTGACCGTGCCGGAAGGCGGACAGGCCGTCATCTCCAAGGATCACTTGTTTGTGCAGAGCGTGAACAGCATGGACTACGTCTATGAGGTGATTGAGGGGCCAGCGCACGGGAGGCTGGCCTGGGCTGCGTCCCACGGCTGGGCCTCCCTGGAGGAGATCACCGAGTTCACCAACGACGACATCCTGCAGCGCCGGCTGCTGTACCAGCACGATGACTCCGAGACGCTGGAGGACGACATCCCCTTCGTAGCCATCAGGCAGGGCGAGGGCAGTGCTGGGTCTGAGGCCGAGGAGGTGAGGGGCGTGTTCAGGGTCTCCATCCAGCCCGTCAATGACCACAGCCCCGTCCGGGCAGTGAACAGAGTCTTCAACGTGGTGCGCAATGGGCAGCACCTGCTGACCACTGACCACATCGCCTTCACTGACAAGGACTCCGGCTTCTCCGACGCGCAGCTGGTGCTGACCAGGAAGGACATCTTGTTCGGCAGCATTGTGTCTGTCGATGACAGGCGCCACCAGGTCTATCGGTTCACACAGGATGACTTGAGGAAGAAGAAGATCCTCTTTGTCCATTCCGGCGCTGACCGGGGCTGGATCCAGCTGCAGGTCTCGGATGGCCTGCACCAAACCACAGCCCTCCTGGAAGTGCAGGCATCTGACCCCTACATCAAAATAGTCAACAACACTGGTCTGGTCATCCACCAGGGCACCCAGGGGAGCATTGACTCCTCTGTGCTCAGCCTGGAGACCAACATGGACATCAGGTCAGATGAAGAGATACGGTTCCTAATAACCACCCCCCCAAGGTGGGGGACTGTGCTGAGAGGGAACCAGCCAGTCATGGCCTTCTCCCAGAGGGACCTGCTGGCAGGAGAGATCTCCTACCACCACAACGGGAGCAGGAACACCCGGGATGAGCTCCAGTTCACTGTAGAAGCAAATGAGGTGGCAGTGGAGGACACACTGGCCATCAGTGTGTTCTTGGACACCCATCCTAGCCCCCTGAGCATAGTTAACCATGAGGAGATCTATGTTTTCCAGGGGGAAGCATCTGGGATCAAGGAGGAGGACTTAATGGTGAGTATCCCCTTCTCTAGTCATTCCCCATGCCTGTATGACTTCCCAGGCCACCAAACCAGGATGGCCACTCATGGGGCTCCGTTTTACTCCCACCTGCTCAGAGCCAAGGCCTTTGTCAGGCTTTGCCCAGGGAGCAAAGAGAGAGGGCTTCATGCATGGCCTCAGTAAGGTGGTTCTTGCAGTCCATCCCACAGCAAAGCTTTGAGGGATGGATTACACAGCAGGTGGGCTGTGGGGCAGCTGGTAACTCTGTTACCAGCCCTCCCACTCATGCCTCATCTCCCCCACACTCCCAGGTGACCCATGAAGAGATACCTCCCCAAGACATAGTCTACCTGGTGAGCAGCCCCCCAGCCTCTGGCTTCTTGGCAATGCTTCAGCACAGCCAGGACATGAACGAGCAGCCCAGCCTGGACCCCATCCAGTCCTTCACCCAGGAGGACATCAACAATGGCAGAGTCCTCTACCTGCACTCCAAGCCCAACGAGGAGCGTGACCAGTTTGTCCTGGACATCACTGCCCGCGGCGCAGACCCTCTGGAGGGAGTGGTGGTCAGCCTGGTTGTGCTGCCCATCACCGTCCCCTTGGATGTCCACAACATCACAGTGCCAGGAGGTGGCTCTGCCGCCATCTCCTCGAGCATCCTCCGCATTCCCAACACCCACTACCCAGCTCTCGGCCTGGAGTTCAGGGTGCTGGAGCCCCCCCGGTTTGGCACCCTCCTGAGCAGCCAGCGGCCCGAGCAGGGTGGGCTGCACAGCTTCACCTGGAGCGAGGTACAGCACCCACCTGCCCACCAGGCTGCTTTCCCAGGGGTTTGGGGAGAGCCAGGGGTGGTCTCCAGCCCCCAGCCACACTGGGAGGTTGGGGAAAGCTGCAGGAGTCCTCTCCCCATCGGGAGGGATGGAGGTATTTGGGGTGGGGGGTTTGCTCTGCAGCCCCAGATACGGGATAGGGGATACGGGGTGGGGATGCAGGCAGAGCACCCATGCTGGCCTCCAATTCTGCTTCCCACAGAGAATCTACAGGGCTGCCCCTGAGCTTGGGGTGGGTTGCCATCATCCTCCCGGCACGGTTCAGGGTCACCTCCCCAGAGGGGCCGGTGGGCTGTGTCCTCCGTGGAGGATCACCTGGCCCTTGCCCCGCAGGTGGAGAACCAGCAGATCCAGTACAGGCAGGATGGTCGCGGATCCCTCAGTGACAGTTTCACCATCCTGGCCAACGCCTCCGAGGTGTCCCGGCAGAGCCATGCCCGCACTGTGTTCATCACCATCCTGCCCCGCAGCACCAGGGCGCCGCGGCTGAAGGTCAACGCCGGTTTGCAGGTGAGGCTGGGAGGCCGCGGGGAAGGAACCGGCGTGGGGACCGCGCTCGGCGGAGCCGGGCTGCCGCCCAGAGGCGGACCGCGGGCAATGGCAATGGCAATGGCAATGGGAAGGGAGGAGCGTTTCCCGCCGGGGCGAGGCTCGGGAGGAGGCGGAGAGCGAGCGGGGCTCGCCCGCCGCTGGTGCGGGGAGCGGCCGCGAGGTGGGAGCATCGCCCCGCGCTCTCGGCGCTGCCACGGCGGCAGCGGCAGCGCCTCCGCAGCCCTGCCCGCCCGCGGGATAATCCCCGGCAGCTCCCGGAGCAGCCTGCCCGCCTTTCACCAACACAGGCTGGGATTACTCACTCAGTCATCCGGGCAGCTCTCACACCTCTCTTTACGTCCATCCCAGAAAACGGCAGAAGGGAAGAGGTCTCAGCTGCTGCTGAACTCCCACCTTCTGCTTCCAACCCCTCCCTGTCCCATTTGGGGTCGCTAATGCAAAATTCCAGCAAAGAATTTAGTAGGAAACACAATCATGCCTCCCCCACCGCCCTGCACCCATTTTCACTATCCCAGATCTGGGATTTCTCAGACTGGGAGCTGGAAAGCAATCTACTCCATGGGGATCATCACACAGTTGCCTTGGAAAGGGTTCTGGGAGCCTGGACTCTGGAAAAGGTGCCTAAGGGGAAGAGGCTGCCCTGCCTGGCCCCAGAGACAGCCGTTGTGAGGGATACCAGCAAAGTTTGGGAGGTGCCCCCAGCCCCAGCTCTGTGCCTGCCCCAGTTTTCTCCCTCCAGCTCAGGAAGCTTCTGACCAAATCCCTTTTGTAGACCTGCCTCACCTGGGCCAAAATTCAGGGAGAAGTTGACCCCTCAGCTGCTGGGCCCGTGCCAGCCCCTTTTCCCCACTGCAAACATCCAGTGTAAGCATGGCCTTCCCTTCCCCCCAGCCATCACGCTAAGAATAAGGGTGAAAAGACAGAAAAACCTCCTAAAATTAAACTCTGAGGCAGCAACTTGTCTGCCTTTCCACGGGAATCCCTTAGCACCCTGGGAAGAGTGACCACAGCTGCCCAGAGGAGCTCTGGAGCAGGGAAAGGCTTCCTTCCCCCAACGGGAATGATGGGAGAGGCCCGGCCCTGCCGTGTTTGTGCTCTGCTGAGGGATGACTTCAGTGTTTAAAGGTCAGGCCAGGCCCGGGAGAGGGATTGCACAAAGGTTTCCAGGGATGCCGAGGGACAACAGGCTGGGTCTAGACCCCAAAGTGGAGCCCCTTGGGAAGGAGCAGCAGTTTTTGGGCTGGATCTGAAGGAAGGATGGCTGGGTGCCACCGAGGCAGAGGCTTCCACCACCCTGGAGCAGCCGGCCACGCTCCCCGGGAGCGGAGGCGACACAGAGGCTGAGCAAACACAAAGAGCCCAGAGTGAGCGAGCACAGAGCCAGGGGAAGGCTTTAATAATGCAGAGAGGACGAGGAGGGAGCAGGGAGAAATGGGTCAGCTCCTGCAGCGCGGGCTCCAGGCTGGGAGCAGAGCTGCTCCAGCTGCTCTGACTGTCCCTTCCCAGGGGACAGTGGTGCCCCAGGGCTGCCATCCCTCCTGCTTTGCCCACAGGGAGTTTGTTGTGGCTCCAAGCCCCAGTGTGAGTGCAGTTCCAGCTGCTGTGGGTGCTGGGGAGAGGAGGCAGCCCAAAGAGCTCAGTGAGGCTCCTGTCTCAGCTGTGTGTCCAGCAGCACTTCCCCCACCCTGCCTCTCCAAAGCTGTGTTTTCCAGCCTGCCTCTGCCATCCCGTGGGGACTGCTGAGGGATTCAGTTTCTCTGTCGGCACCCACACCCACTCAAGCAATGTTTTGGGTTAGGCCAGCTGAAAACTGCAGGAAAGAGCTCATCCAGCAGAGCACCTCCTCCAGCGCCTGCCTGGGTGTTGTCCCGCAGATTCCCGAGATGCAGATTTCCAAGGTTCCAGCCCCATGATGCTGTGGGATGCTGCACATCCCGCTCCTCCACCCCACAAGAGCCCTGGCACAACTCCATACACGCACCCCATGATTTCCAGGCATCCTGAGGGCAAAGGGCAGCTCTGGGCTGTGTGGGCAGAACCTGTTTGGCAGCACAACATTCATCCCTGTGGTCTGCCAAGATGGGGATGTGGCACAGGGTCACGAGCAGGGAAAATCGTTGCCTCCAGCTGGAGATGGGAGATGCCAAGGCTTTGGGGTGGCAATGTTCCCACGGGAGGGTCAGCACCACTGGATGGGAGGAAGTGGTCCTGGGAAATTCCTCAGTGGCTCTGAACTCAGCCACATATTTGTCATTCCTGGAGGGTTTGCTGGGACAGCGGGCCTTGCTGCAGCTTTGTGAGGGGGCGGTGGGATGGAAACTGGGACACTGGGACGGGAGCAGGAGTGAGGAGAAACACCCAGCCAGGGGGAGACAGGGCTGCTTGTGGTCACTGTGTGCCCAGCAGCAGCTTGTGCACCCCACTAAAACCCCTTCCCTGCAAAGCAAGATCCCAAAGGCACAGGCCTGCCCCAGGGCACTGTGCCCTCTTCCATTTCCAGGACCTGGGGAAACTGAGGCACACTTGCCCTCCAGCAGACCCAGCTGTGTGGCACGTGCTGGCAAACACGGCAGCGCTGACGCAGGGCTGGGCAGAGGCCAGAGGCTGGAGGCGTCCCCAGGAGGCAGACAAGGCGCCCTTGTTGGGCTGGGATGTGCTCTGGCACCCAGCAGAGCACTCTGAGCTGGGATGGGAAGGAGGGGAAAGGTGCCGGGGGTCTGGCAGGGGGATCTCAGCCTCTCCCTGTCCCCCAGCTGCGGGAAGGGGCCACGGCTGTCCTCAGCCCCCACATCCTGAGTGCCGAGGATGAGGACTCCCCAGCAGAGGAGGTGACCTACTCCATCCAGCCCCCGGCCAACGGCAAGGTCGTGCTGCGGTCAGCGCCCGGCACGGAGCTCCAGAGGTTCACCCAGGCCCAGATAGACAACGGCCTCGTCCTCTTCGTGCACCAAGGTAGGGCAGCACTGAGTGCCCCAGGCCCCTGCACCACCCCAGGGTGGTGGGGACACTGTGCCAGCACAGGGGATGCCAACCCCATCCCAAAAAGCCCTGATGGGTTAATGGGGAGCTGCATCTCCTCTGGCCCCACAAATGCCCACGTCTGTGCTTTCCACAGGACCCCTGGATGGCGGCTTTGCGTTCGATCTGTGGGATGGTGAGAACCTATCTCCTGGGCACTTCTTCCTCATCAGGGCCCAGAGGGAGCCTGTCGTCAGCCTGGCCAGGAAGCAGAGCCTCACGGTGTGCCCAGGTGGGTACCAGCACGTTCTCCATCCTCATCCAGTTCCAATGGGGCCCCCTTGGGACTCCTGCCCTTGCCCAAGCACTGCTGAGATGCCCCTGGCAGAGGTTGCAGGTGGGTGGCAAGGTGACTGGTTGAAATCCATAGTGGATGTGTCTTCCAGGTGCCCTGCAGCCCATCACCAGCCAGAACCTGCAGGCAGTGAGCAACAGCCCCACCAGCTCCACCGCTCTGTACTACAGCATCGAGCAAGCCCCACGCCTGGGCAGGCTGACCACCTCACGGGGGGAGGAAATCAGGAACTTCACCCAAGCCCAGGTGAGATTTCAATTGCTCCAGCCCCCCAGAACCCCAAACACAGCCCTTCATCACCCCCCACCACACATGGGGGTCCCAGTGCGAGCCCCACCACAGGCACCTGATCCCAGGCAGGAGGCAGCACAAGGCTCCAGCCGTGCTGTGACTTTCCCAGCTCTGCCAGCAGCTGCTAAGAGGGATTAAGAGCTGCTGCCCCAGCCTTGGATTTAGCACTGGGGGAGGCTGAGGGAGCTATAATCCCTTTTCCTAGGCCATCTCCCTGCTTCAGAGCCAGCCAGCCTGGCTGCTGCTGAAGGGAAGAGCCAAGCATGATTTTTTCACCCCTGCTCTGGAAAAACCCTTCTCCTATGGGGCCAAATTTTGCAGGGTCCAGCAACGGTCTTATTTTATTCTATCACTCAGAGACTCTTAGGTTTACCCTCCCTGGAAGCTCTTCTGTGCTATGCTCACCCTCAGAGGATGCTGAGCCTAAGTTCCCCTAATTGCTGGGAGAAACATCACAGAGTCACAGAACAGTTTGGGTTGGAAGGGAGATTAAAGGTCACCTTGTTCCCCCCCACCACAGACAGGGACACCTTTTACTAGATTGCTCCAAGCCCTGTCCAACATGGCTTTGAACACTTCCAGGGATGGAGCAGCCACAATTTCACATCCTGGTCAAGAAACACCATGAGCTCTCCATGGTCACTACCATGTCATGGCTAGTGAAAATCCCCATTTCTTACCTAATGACAGCTTAGTTGCTCCATCCCAGAGTCAAGGGTTTATTTAAATTTTCAGGTGGACAGCGAGCTGATTTTCTACCAGCACGAGATGCCAGGCCAGCCCTTCTGGCTGGCCCAAGATGCCATTCGCTTCCGTGTGGTCACTCCCACGACCATCTCAGATTCTTTCATCCTCCTCGTCCTGATCTCCTTCGAGGAAAATTGTCCCCAGCGCTTGACTCAGCTTTGGAAAAACGCAGGTAAGGGTAGGATGGAGAAGCATGGGATAAACCAGCTCTTCAGGAGGGCTTGTTTGTCTGAAGAAGACAAATGTGCTGTTCAACATCTAAAACTGCATCCAATTCCTTCTTCCATCACTGCAACAAACTCTGACCAACTTTCATTGATTGATTCTTACTCCTTTTCTCTCCAGGTCTGCAGCTCACAAGGGCTCAGCAGGCTGAGATTGACACCTCGGTGTTGGATGCCTCCAACCTCCTGAGCAGAATCCTGGTCCCTGAGCGGGCTGGATATGATGTTGTCTTCCTGGTGACGGAACCACCGGCTCATGGACAGCTCCTGGTGGCCGGTGTGCCCCTGGAGCAGTCACGGCCGTTCTTCCTGCAGTCAGACCTGGCAGCGAGGCGTTTGGTGTACGCCCATGGTGGGGACAGCGTCTCCAAAGACCACTTCAGTTTCAGGGCGTGGCTCCAGCCCCAGGAACAGCGCTCTGTCCGTCCTCCACAGGATGGGGTGGTCATCTCTGAAGCATTCAACATAACAGTGGCCGGCAGAACCGCGGCACCGCGGGTGGTGAAGCGGCAAGGAGTGCTGCAGGTGCCGCCAGGTGCCGTGGTCACCTTGTCACAGGAGTACCTGGACGTGGCAGACCCGCTGGTGTCCCCACAGGAGATGGTGTACAGCATCCTCCAGAGACCCCTCTCTGGCCACGTGGCCAGTGCCCACGACCCACGGGAGCCCATCAGCCGCTTCACCCAGGCAGATATCAACGCTGGCCGCGTGGTGTTTGTTGCCACTGGGAGCCCTGCCCCAGGCTCCTTAGCCCTGAGCCTCTCCAGTGGCCACCACCCACCCATCCAGACCTCACTGGAGATCGAGGTGCTGCCTGTCCTGAGCACCACTGCCAGCCCAGCACTGCTGGAGGTGCCCCAAGACCTGAACAGGGCCCCCGTGTCCCAGCATCACCTGCTGGGTGCTGCACCACGAGGGGCAGGGAATGTCCTGTACAGGATCACCAGGGAGCCCCGATTTGGACAGCTGCAAGTCAACCAAAAGCCATCACGGGGCTTCTCACAGAAGCAGCTGGATCGTGGGGAGGTGACGTTCACCTTCAGTGACCTCAGGTCCCCTCAGGATGACTTCCAGTTCGTTGCCATTTCACGGGCAGGGAACAGGAGCGGGGTGGTGAACGTGACCGTCCGAGCTGCAGTGAAGACCCGAGCGGGCAGCCTGTGGCCCCAAGGCACCACAGCCCTCCTGGACACCAGTGTCCTCGATGCCAGTGAGCTGGCCAACCACACCAAGAGCGTGCCGGTCTTCAAGGTCCGCAGGGCGCCCCGTGCCAGCCGTCTTGTGAGGGTATCCAGGGATCCAGGACAGCCCACATCCCCCATCGAAACCTTCAGCCAGAGTGAGCTGGAGCAGGGGCTGGTGGGGCTGGAGGTGCTGGATGCTGGGGACAACCAAAAACCCCTGCAGAGGGACAGCTTTGTCTTCGAGCTGGTGGCTGATGGCGTGCCACCAGCGCTGGCATCCCTGGAGTACGGCATCGAGCCCTACAATGCCTCCAAATCCTACGGTGTCACCCTGCTGACAGTCCCACTGGCACCCTCACCCCCAGTGCCCCGTGGCACAGCACGGAGCAGCCCCAATGCCAGTGAGCTGGGCATGTCCCCCACTCCCTGGCTGGCCCCCAGTGCCACCACTAGCCCCAGCCCCGGGACGGGGGGCACCTTCCTCAGCTTCATTGAGGCCAACATGTTCAGCATCATCATCCCCATTTGCCTCATCTTCCTCCTGCTGGCCCTCATCCTGCCCCTTCTCTTCTACCTGCACAAGCGCAACAAGACGGGGAAGCACCACGTGCAGGGCACCCCCAGCGCCAAGGCCAAGAACGGCGCCGTGCCAGACCACGAGACCTTCCGCAGGACAGAGCCCGGCCAAAGCATCCCCCTAACGACTGTCACCACCCTGGAGGGCAAGGGCACGGGGCCCCCGCCCCCGGGCACGGGCTCTGGGGCACCTCCGGACCCCGAGCTCCTGCAGTACTGCCGGACTTCCAACCCTCCCCTGAAAAACAACCAGTACTGGGTGTGAAGGGCTCAGCTGCGACCACCGGGGCGCCCAGCCCCTCCTGCAGCACCATCAGCCACCTCCTCCCGGCTCTCCTCCTCCTCCTCCCTGGGAGCTGGCATCCCACACATGCAGGAGGGCCCTGGGGATGGATGCAGGGGCTGCTGCTCCAGCCCACCTTGTAGCCTCATATCTCCTTTGGGCAGGGGAGGGGGGCACTGCATAAGCAACTGGGGACAGGCACAATTCCTGAGCTTTGCTGGGAATTGCTGACTTTGGGTGCTCATTTGGGCCACCTGATGGAGGCCACAGTGCTGGGGGGCACCTGATGGCACTGGTCCCCACAGAGCCACCCAGGCTGGTTCAGTGGTGGCTCCTGTGAAGGCAGCACAGTCACCACAGGGGTGCTTTTCACAGCTCTTGGTAAGAGGTGGAGGGTGAGGAGCAGCTTGCGCTGAGTCAGGCTGGGGATGAAGCTGCCCAAATTCCCCAGGGCTAGGCGAGACACTGAGACACTGAGACACTGGAGCAGAGGCTCAGAAAATATTCTGTGGCCAATGCCAGGGGAATTTAGGAGTCCCTGCCCACTTGGAAAAACACCCGCCTTGCTCTTTCTCTACTTGCCGTGTGCTGCATGAAGCCAATTGCACCGAGCCCTGGGGGGGTTGCACAACAGGTAGGCCTTGGCAGGGAGGGATGGCTGGAGCTCACCTGGGCAGTGTGAAACCAGAGAGGAGAGCAGAGAAGCGGAGCCAGCACAGTTTTCCACTGTATACTCCAGTATGGCAGAAGTAAACAGAATAAAGTGCCTTTTCCGAGGTGCATCACTGTTTTCCTAAGCTCTCTCCCTTGCCAGGCCTGTTTTAAGCTGCTGAGCAACATTTGGAGGTAATGGACCATATTCTGGGCTCTTGCTCAAATTTTCCCCAGCCTGGAGTCTTAAAAACTTAAATAGAAACTGTCTGAGGAAAAACTGAGCGCTGAGCTCAGGAGGGGACCCAACAATAATACCCAGTGCTGCTGCAGCTGGGAATCTCATCACAGGGCACATCCTGCTCACACAAGTCTGGTGGGAAGCCAACATGAGCCCCCAGGGACTGGGGGGACCACTTGCACCCCTCTCACCCAAGATAAAATCCAGCCCATGATCCCTCCCTAAGCAGTGACCCTGTGTGGTCCCACTCCAGGGCTGCAGCAGAGCTGGGTGTTTGCCTGGATCATGCCAGCAGTTTTCCCGGCTGGGTTTATGGTGCCAGACCTTTGCTGAGCAGTAAATCACACCTGCCCTGCTTCAGCTGGTGCTGGCACATGTGGTGGGCACCCAAAGCCATGAGGGTGCAGGCAGGCTCCCCGTGTCCCCACAGGACAGGGCACAGTGGAAACCTGGCACCTCTGAGCCTGTTTGGCCCAAGGGGGAGGCTGAGGGATGTCTGCTCCCCACCTCCAAAACCCTCTCCTGCCTCATCAGGAGGGAAAAACGAGGTTTCCTTCTGCTCAGAGGCAAATTGCACTCTCTCCCCTGTGTGAAACAAGGTCAGGGTGACCGTGCTGCCCATGCCATCGCTGGGGGATTGCCAGGGCTGTGCTGCTCCCAAGGGCTGGGACAACCTCTGCCATTGACTCCAGATCACAGCTCTGCACCTCCCCATCTCATTCAAACACACATTTTCATTCTCTTCACTATTTCCATCCCCACAGTGAGGGATGGGGGCTGCATCCACCTCCATCCACCAAGGGCTGTGTTTTCCTTCCCAGCGATTCTCGCCTCCTGCCCAGGGATTAAACAGAAGGAACGTGGCCTATTTTGTAAGGAACACTGAAAGCAAACCAGGTTATTTTTAAGGCTTGTGGTTGTATTCCTGCTGCTGGGAAACATCCCCTTCCTGAGGTCAGGGGAGGACAGGCAGTAACCTGGAAAAAGGACAGCAGCTCTCCAGGGCCAAGCTCTGCTGGCAGAGTTTAAATCCTCAGAACTGAAGGATTGGGTTATTCCAGGTTTGCAGGATCAGATGCAGCTTCTGTGCTGCCACCCCACCACCTGAGGAAGGGCTGAGGGCCCAGGAGGGCTCCTGCCTGGACATGAAACACAACCCACAGCCCAATCAATCTCAGAAGTTTCCTGGCCAGGTCCTTCCCTGCCAAGCTGGCCATAAAGCTGGCAGAGGTTCAGGGAAGATCATGGCATGGTTTGGGTTGGAAGAGGCCTTAAAGGTCATCTTGTTCCACCCTCCTTCCATGGGCAGAGACACCTTCCACTCTCCCAGGTTGCTCCAAGCCTCATTTAACCTGGCCTGAACACTTCCAGGGATGGGGCAGCCACAGCTTCTCTGGGCACCCTATGCCAGAGCTCAGCACCCTCACAGGGAACAACTTCTTCCCAATATTCCATCTATCCCTGCCCTCTGCAGTGGAAAGCCATTCACCCCCTGTCCTGTCACTCCAGGCCCTTGTCCAAAGTCCCTCTCCAGGTCCCTTGGAGCCCGTTTTGGCCTTTGGAAGGGCTCTAAGATCTCCCTGGAGCCTTCTCCTCTCCAGGTGAACACCCCCGGTGCTCCCAGCCTGTCCCCAGAGTCCTGGGAGAGCATCTTGGGAGAAGGAAGACGACCATAACCCCAGGGCCATCCCACCTGTGACAGGCTGGATCCAACACCTCTGCTGGGTGAGTAACACCAGCAGCTGGTCTCAGGTCAGGTTTCAGCAGGAGCTGGAGGCACTGGGGCTCACAGGTAGGGATGGACACAGAGCAGGAGGGGAGGCTGTCGCAGCTCGCAGCAGCTCGGGTGACTGAACCAGTTTCCAGGCACCTATTCAAATGCAAACAAAGAATTCACCCGGGGCAGGATGGATCCTTTGGCTTTGAAACCCCTCCGGGGAGCTTTAGACATGCAAATGCAGGGGTTCAACAAAGGTGGGACTCCATTCCTAGCCTGACTTCAGGAGACTGGGACACAGGGAAGCATCATGTTCCTCCAAAATCCCCACTGCTCTGGACCACAGCAGCTGCAGGACCTTGGGACAGCATTGTACACACTTCAGGGAGTGAGCACAGGAGCCCCCTGAGCTCACAGCAACCTCACTCTGTGTTTGGAGAGGCATGGTCCCAGGGCACCAGCCTCCCTGTCCCAATCCCAAAACCTCCCTGGCAGCTCTCAGCAGCCCAGGAGATGCTCTGGATTTCACCAGGAGCCGGGAGCAGCATCCCGGGTGCCCTCAAGGGGCACAGGGCTGATGGCAGGTGATGAGGAGCAGTCTCCTGGGAG
Organism: Zonotrichia leucophrys gambelii; assembly: GCF_028769735.1. NCBI lineage: Eukaryota > Metazoa > Chordata > Aves > Passeriformes > Passerellidae > Zonotrichia > Zonotrichia leucophrys. Next base: position 3,768,277 of record NC_088180.1, on the reverse strand, counting down.
GGCAGGAGGACACCAAGGCAGGTGAGGAGGGGTCAGGTCCTTCTGGGAGCTGTTTGATGAGGAAAGCTCAGAGCCAGGGCCGAGCTGACAGCTGCCTGGTGTGACAGGGCTCAGTACCTCCAGTGGGCTCCAGGCCAAGCCCAGTGCCCCGGGATGCCGGAGCCCTCCCTCCCTGCTACGTGCCTGTCTGATCGGGGCCAGCCGTGCCCACAGCCGGCAGAACAGGCTCGGCTGGCAGCGAGCCCGGCACGGCGGGATGGAGCCCGCGGGAAGAGCTGGAACGTCACCCTGGGAGCACCTCAAACAAACGCACACAGGGCCGCTGCTGGCTCCGGGAGCCTGGCATCTGTCCCACCACCTGCCCACGGGAGATAAAGCACACGGATTTACACTGCAGGGCCGCAGGAGATCCCCAGCTCCCAGGGAATGAGCACCCAGCCACCAGAAAGCATCCCCGTGCCTGCCACGGCTCCCCAGGCCAGCTGCGATTTAAATTTCAGACAAATTGAGCCTGACCTCTGTTTCCACACCCAGCAACTGCAAGGCAGACAGACAATGACGGAGGGATAACCACAGCCCAGAGACTGGGCTCCCCACCCCTCCTGCACAAACAACACACCCGGAGACAGCTCCGTGGCAGTGCAGGACTGAGCTCCCCATGCCCAGCACCTTCCCAGGCCTTCAGAGAGGGAATCCAGGCTGGCACAGAGAGCTGGGACAGGGTCTGACCTCACCTGACCTGCCTGTGCCTAGCAGGGGGAACCTGAGGTTCACACCCACGGGAAGAGCTGGCTTGGGTCACACTCCCATTAGAGCTGGCTTCCAGCTTATTCCCTAAAACAGACACCACTGATCCACCATAATTTCCCTGGGCTGGGAGCAGGAGGGAGCTTTATTATATCCACAGCCAAGAGAATACAGGGGTGCTCAAGGCAACCAGCTGCTGCTTGTATATTTGCCTGGAGGAGCCAACTCAGGGTCATGCTTCGGAAATATTTGAGAAGCACAGCAATTAAAAGATTGGAGCTGGCAGAATGAGCTGTCTCCCTCTGCCCTGATCCACGCCTGTGTCCACCCACCTGCATCCGCCCGGAATCACTCCTCAGGGCGGGAGGGGTGGCACGGTGGGGGTGGCACTGAAACTCCACTTGGCTCCATGCCCGAGCTGCTGGTGACCCTGACGGGCAGGCAGGGCTGTGCTGCTGACCCTGACGGGCAGGCAGGGCTTCTCCCCGCTCCCCCGGGGGTGCTCCCCGCTCCCCGTTGGCGGCGGTGCCTCTCCAGCCCCTGGCAGCGCGGTGTGCACAGCAAGCCCCGTCCTGCCCGCCCCAGCAGCTGCTGCACCCTGCGCTCCCCTCGCTGGGAGGAGCTGGGTTGGGTCACCGCGCTCCTTTGGCGGCTGATCCCGAATCTTTGAGCCCTGCTGGGTGGATCCGTGTGGCTGACAGCGCTCTGATCAGCAGCTCTGCTTGCCCCAGGGCTCCCATCCTCTGCCCTCCAGCTGTTTGGCTGATCCTGCCCACCCTGGAGCATCTTGCTGGGCTCGGGATACAAACACAGGAGGTCCCACAGCCTGATAGCCTGGCCCACGCACAAACCCTGGGCTCCCAGAGCTCAGAACGAGGATGCCAGGTTTTCTCCCCATGGTGGAGGGAGGCCCAAAGAGAAGCAGCAAGACAGGAGCTCCGGGAAGCCTCATACAGGAAGGGAGGCAGGCACGGGCTCTGGTGCTGGCTGCAGTGCTCTCCAGGCAGGATGCCCCAGCCACCACCGCTGCTGCCACCTCCCAGCCCTGCTGTCAGCACTGATGGGACTCACACAGGGCCTCAGCCTTGGATTTCCCACGCAGGAGCTGCCTTGGGAAGTGGGAGGAGGAAACGGATCTGCTCCATGTCCCCGGTGCTTCCTCTCAGCCCTCCATGCCCTGGTTTTTTTTCTCTTGAGGGAGCAGGGAATTGCCTGTGTCACAGATAAGAGAGGCAGTGACAGACACTGCTGGGACATGTGAAGCACTGTGCACAGCCCCAGACTCCTCCCCACCACCATCCTGCACCTGGGACAGCCACCAAAATGCTCAGGGCTGGGTCTATCATCCAACCCTGGGCACATTTGCAGGATGCTGTCGGAGGTGTGGGGGGCAGCAGCAGGATGCTCAACCCCCCCTATCTGGCCAAGGCAGACTCTGAAATGCCCACCATGGGCAATGAAGGCCCAGCTGCCTACTGCCAGGTGGGAAAAGGCAGGAATGCTAATGGAATACAGGTTCTAGCTGTGTCCTGGGAGTGTGACCCAGACATGAGGGTACAGAGGGGGTGGATGGTGGAGCAGGGAGATCTTCGTGGATGCTGAAGGACCACAGAGAGCACCTTTGGGGAAACTGAGGCACAGCCTTCCAAAGGGGTGCATGCAGCCCACAGGGACTTTATCCCATCCCTGTCCCCATGCCAGGACACCAGAGCAGAGGATGAACGCCTGGGGTGCTGGGACACCTCCCTGCTCCAGCTGCACAGCCCAGCTTCAGGACATCCCAGGGACTGAGCTCCCACAAGGCCCTTGCCCAGGCAGTCCAGGGGAGCTGGGATGTTGGCTCAGCCCTGGAGGCTGCCTGCAGTGCCAGAGGCTGGCTGCCAGCCCGGGGATGGCGGTGGCAGGCTCAGCCCCAGTGCCCATTGTGCTCCAGAGGGAGCAGGGCTGGGGGAAGGGACACGTTGTGGCCTCAGCATGGGGCCGAGGCCACCGTGGTCACCCAGAGCAGGGCCAGCAGGGCTGGGGACACGTCACTCCTGCAGGATTAGCACAGGGTCAGACACCATTCCCACGGCTGCTGAGCTGGGATGGGGATGGGATGAGGAGGGAATGGGGTGAGATGGTGCCAAGGAAGGATCTGGTCAGGTGAGGAAGAGGATGGAGTGGGATGGGGCAGGATGGGACCAGGCTGGGACAGGGCCAAGGTGGAACACAGCCAGGGTAGGATGGAATTGCAGTAGGATGGGGTTGGCATAGGATGGGGCCAGAGTGGGATGGGACTGGGATGGAAATGGAGTGGGATGGTGTCAGGTAAGGATGCAGCCTGTCTGGGATGGGACTAGAGTGGAACAGGGCCAGGCTAGGATGTGGCCAGGCTAGAACAGGGATGGGATGGGATGGGATGGGATGGGATGGGATGGGATGGGATGGGATGGGATGGGATGGGGATGGGATGGGATTGGGATGGAATGGGTTAGGGTGAGATGGTACCAGAGCAAGCTGGGAATGGGGCAGAATGGAGCCAAGGCAGGATGTGGAGAGGGTAGGATGAGGCTGGACTAGGATGGGACTGGTGTGGGATGGGGCCACGGTGAAGGGGCCTGCCCTGGCTGTGGGATGCAGGAGGAAGCACGTCCTGCCTGGATGGAGGCTGTGAGCAGGGCTGTACCTCAGAGTGCTCGTCCTGCAGCCTGGGGCCAGGGAGGGCTCGGGAGGATGGAGCACAGCCCGCAGCATTCCCAGCGTCGCTGTTAGTTTAACAATACCCCGCTGGCCTGCATGCCGGGGCTAATTTTATCCTTGGAGCCAGGCCAAGGCGGCCCTAACTTTCCTCGCTGTGATTTATCCCAGCCATTTCCCTTCAAAAACAAGGCCCCCGTGCCAGCCCTGCTGTCTCCAGGCAGCAGCACACTGTCCCAGCCAGGGCAGAGCGGGGCAGGATCTGCCCCTTGGGGGGCTCTTTAGAGAGCACGAGGGGGGTTGCTGTGGGAACCCCTCCTAGGGTCATTCCCCCCACAGCACGGGGATGTTTAGAGCTGGCTGGAAGCCAGGGGATGCTCAGGCAGAACCTTCCCCAGGATCCTGGAGCAGCTCTATTTTCCACAGACATCTCTGGGAAGGAGGTGGGTGTTTTTTCTACCAATGATTTTATTGAAAAGGCTGTGGGGCTATTTTTTTCCCTTTTTTTCCTTTTTTATCCCTTTTCCCAGTCAGCAGCCATACTTGAGAAAGAGATTTCTCTTTGCCTCTGTGCATCTAGTTAAAAACTGATCAGTAAAAATGCTGCAGAAAAATGGAAAATATTGAAAACATCTTGTGACAAACAAAAAAAAAATCTCTTCCAAATAAAGATCTCTTTTCCTCTCTTTTTTTTTTTTCCATCAGAAAAGCTTTTAGTGTGCAAAATGTCGACCGCTTGGATTTCTCCTCCCAGCGGGCTGGGATGCACCCACCCCTGCTCCAGGAGAGTGGGTTTTCAGAAAGCTAAAAATCACTGGGCAGACACCCCAGCACCGTTACCTCCCCACCTGTCCCTCTAGTGATCCCCTCATGCTCCTGCCAGACCCGTGGCAGGGTGGGAGGTCCCCATGGAAAGAAAGGAAGAGGTGGCACGGCCAGCCCGCGGGCGAGCCCTTCCCTGCCAGCGCGGGAAGGGGGAGCAGCCCAGAGTCATTTGGTCACTAGCGTGGTGAGTTCCAGCCCGTGCGAGGAGCCCCGGGGGCTGCGGGCAGGGCAGGATTGGGGTTAGAGGTTGTCGTACATGCGCAGCGTCTTCTCCAGCTGCTGGCTGACGCGCTGGTAGAAGACGATCTGCTGCCTCAGGTAGGACTGCATCATCCTCTTGAAGTCGGCCACGCGGCGCTCGTGGAAGTGGTTCATCTCGGCCTGCAGGGCGAAGCCCACCACGCGGCAGCGCTTGCGGATCCCGTCCGCCTCCTCCTGGTCCATCCTGCCCTCGTCGCTCATCCGCTGGCTCTCCTTCACCTTGGCAAAGGCGCCTGCCGGGGCAGGACATCATCAGGGGATGTGTGTGACCCTCGGGCCCCTCCCTGGGCAGCCCTGCTGGAGCCCATGGAGAGCCCTGGCCCCAAAGGAGAGGCACAGACCTGCCCCATGGCAGGGAGGGAGCTGCCTGCATCTCCCCCTGCCCATCAAACCCTTCCCTCTCCTCCTGGCAGGCAAAGACCAGGAGCATTTTCCCTCTTTTTCCCTCTTGACTCTGGCATCCCCAGCTCCTTTTCCATCCTGGGCAGTCAGCCTCATGTATAGCTGGTTTTGGGGCTCTGGGCTCCTGAGTGCTGTGTATGACTCAAGGCTTGGGGTGCAAAGCTGACGTGGGGCAGTGTTAACACAGTGAAGCACCCCAGCCAAGCCTGCTCTCCAAATATTCCATGCCATTCCATGAATAGGGGTCAGGAGCAGCCCTGGGAGACCCCAGCCCAAGGAAACAGTGAACCAGGATGTGGCAAGGGCACGTGGTGCTGTCTGGAGCTCAGCTGGGAAAGCATCTCCCACTCCCAGAGGCAGCTGATGCTCTGACACCAGTTTTTCCCTCTCCTTCCATGTTTTTTTACAGCTCGGTTTCGAAAGAATCCTGCCTGGCTCCAGCCCTGCATTCCTCCCCCTCATTAGCACAGAGGCTAAAAAACTAAAAACAGGATCTGGCCCGCTCTGGGCTCTCTTCCCTTCTCCCTGCCCCTTGCCGGGCGCACCAGACCCGGGGTTACAGCGCTCCCGCTGCGCCAGCCCTGCTCCCAGAGGGGAGGAGGAGGAGGAGGAGGAAGAAGCAAAGTTTGGAGGCCAAATCCTGCCTTCCGCTCTGCCCACGCGGCCTCGCTTCCGGACGGGATCCAGCCCCTCTCCATGGGTAAACAACACTCAGAGGAAAGGCAGGGAAGCTGCCCGGGCAGGACTGAATCCTCCCTGCGCCCTTTGCCTTCCCAGCCTCCCCCAGGGATGCCGAGTGATGCACAGACATCCCTGCATGTTGGACCCATCAGCCCTGGCTTCACCCTGGGGAAAACCTGTCCTGCACACTCTGGGGACACTGGTGTGGGTGTGCCCTCCCTGCTGCGGGCAGCTGGGCGGGGAGGAGTGTGTGTGGACTTTGGCCCCACACCCACAGCGCTGGCTGCCTGGGTGCAAAGGGACACCGAGCCCTGCCTGCCTGCTGCCTGCCCCAGGGAGAGAACAGCTGACACTCCTCCTTCCCTCTGATCCCACCAAATCCAGGGAACCAGGACAAACGGGACATGGGGGACCACTGATGCCCTGGGGGTGCATCCCTCCTGCTGGGCTTGGAGGTGCAGAGATATACTCCTGAAAAGTACAACCCAGGTTGTTCCCAGAGGTTCGGTGTGTCCCCTATCCCACTGCCCTGTCCCCTCGGGCACTCTGACCAACCCAAGGCCATGTCCAGCCATATCCCAGCCCTGGGGGAGCAAGCTCTGGTATTCCTGCTGGCCACCCATTCTCTGCCTTGGCAGGAAGGGAGGATGAGGAGGGACAAGTAGCAGTGGGTGGGGATGCACAAGAGGTGCAGGGCAGGTCACCTCAGACATAACAGCAGCAGTGCTGGCTCCTGCTCACGGTCTGGGGGAAGTGACATCCATGCTGATGACCCCTGGCAGTGCTTTGGGTAGCACCAGCAGCAGTTACAGAGTCCACGGGATCACTGGGGCAGACTCTGGACCCAACAGCCCTAGCAGACTCTGCCAGGCTGGGCTGACTGGAGGGCTGTGCCAGCAGGGACCACACCGCGCCCCTAAGAGGCATAGGCAGTGGTTCCCATCCCCATTCCCATCCTTATTCCCCATTCCCTTCAAGGCCCAACAAAGGATTTCCTCATTGCATCCCCATCCCACTTGCAGCACCATTCCCACTCACAAGGGGCCATTCCTGGGGAGAAGAATGCCCCCTTACCTTTCTGCAGGTGGATGATGTCCGGGAAGTTGGAGAGGAGCCCTTGGTACAAGGAGAGAGTGTCCAGCATGAGGAACAGGTCGTTCTTGGGCTGCTCAGCAAACATCTCCCCCACAGTCTCGTATGTCTTGCCCGTGTGGGAGATGGCATTGTTGAGGGCATCCAAGCTGTAGGGAGGGTCCATGTGGAAGGAGTGGCTGATGGCCTGGAAGGCATTGCCCAGCTTCTGGAACTCCTTCCGGAAGCCCCCCACGTGCTTGCGCACCAGCTCCGACGCCACGTTGGTCAGCTGCAGGACGCTGTCATCCATCTTCTTGCTGAAGGCCTTGAAGGCGTCCACGCGGTCCTCCACATCCTGCAGGTCCTGGTGCTCGGTGGGAATCTGGATGGTGAGGAGGAAGCTGGCGCCCACCATCTCGTCCTTCTCCGCCCGGCGTTTGCCCAGCTTCCACTGCTTCTCGTCGCGGCAGCAGAGGAAGTGCTGGAAGCCCTCGTACTGGGAGAGGACGGGGTGGCTGGTCATGTGCTCCATCCAGAGGATCAGCCGCCGCTTGCGCTTCTCGATGAAGTCCTCCTCGAAGCGGCCGGTGGCCTGCTTCTCGGGCAGGTGCGGCACTGAGATCACCGTGAACTTGTGCAGCAGGCGGTTGTAGAGCCAGTCGAAGTGCTTGTAGCGCCGGTACACGGGAGAGTTGAAGTTGCTGGGCGTCAGCTTGTAGGAGATGTAGCTCTTGATGCCCTTGAACTTGGTTTGCTTGGTGGGGTCCTCCACGGAGCAGATGAACGGGTGGGGGTTGGCCCTCCACTGCGGGCCTCTGGAGCCCATCTCGATGCAGTAGGTCTCGGCGATCTTGGACATCAGGGGCACGTCGCCCAGGATGAAGGCTTCCACCCCGGAGCGGACGAAGCAGGAGAAGCGGTTGAGGTTTCTGCCCACCACGCTGCCCCTCTTGGAGGAGCCCATGCTGTCCTGCCTCTCCAGGGCCGGCTTGGGCCGGTAGCCGGCGTGCTGGTGGTGCCCATAGGCCGCCGGGCACGGCAGGCTGGGCGAGGGGTGCCCGTTGGTGCCCGGCGCGCTCCGCGGCTCCTCCACCACCGTGCACGCGTCGTCCCAGTCATCCCAATCGTCATCATCATCGTCCTCAAAACTGCCCTGGTAGGAGATGCCGGGGTTGGGGGATGCCGAGTACAAGGAGGAATCGTGCCCGGGGGAGCCGGCCGGGCTGCTGGAATAGTCCGTGTAGTTGGAGCCCGAGCGGGAGCGGAGGATCTCGACGTAGGAAGCGGGGAAGAGGCCGGTCTCCCCACGGCTGTTTTGGCCCTGTAACCACCCGTCCAGGGAGTTCTCGCTGAAGATGACGAGCTCCTCGTTCTCCTGGATGCTGATTTCCTCTTTGTTTTCGCTCTGGAAGTTGTAAAGCGCTCTGGCTTTCAACGCCATGGCCGGTCCCGGCTCGGGAAGAGGGGGGGGAGCCAGAGGAACGCAACCCCCCCGGCCAAAACACCCCCCCGATCCCGGCAATACCGCGGGCTAGCGCGGCTCCGGGATCACCACCACGCGCTGTGGGAAATGGCTTGGCCGCTTTCCCAGGAAAATAATAATAATAAAAAAAAAATTTAAAAAAAGGTGGAGAAGAAATCCCTTACGAGGTGACGCCAATGTCCCTATGTCCAAGTGACCCCCCGCGATCCCGCCGCCCCGGTTAAAAAGAACATTCCCCGTTTAAAAACGGCATTCCCTGGATAAAAACAAGATCCCCAGTCACGCGAGCGGCGTTCCCGCGGCTGCTCCGGGATGCGGATCCCGGCCGGCCCGAGAGCCGGGCTCTGCCATGTCCGCGCAGGGTTTATCTCCCTGGGAGGCTGATCCCGAGCTCTCACTCTCCGGGAGGAAAACCCCCGGCTGCCAACGAGGAAATAAATCCAAAGCGATTTTTCTCGGGGCTCCTGTGGGTATAACACCCTAAATTTCCCGTCGGTGGGCGCTGGGAGAGCGCCGGGCACGACCCCAAACCCTGCCCAACCTCCCGGTGATCCCGGGATTTTGCAATTCCTTTCCGGGCCGACTTTCCCGATGGTTGGTGGGGTCTGGTTTTTCCCTGAAATCCGTAAATCTCACGCAGGACGGAGGCGGCGCCGGCGGTGGTGCCCGTGTCGGTGTCGGGGCCGCTCCTGCCGCCACCGGCTATGACGGGGCAGCGCCGGGGCCGCTCCCGTTGCCGAAGGGGTGGCGGAGCCGGCCGCCAGCCTCCCGTGACGCAGGGCAGCGCTCCCCGCTCCGCCGCCCGGTTCGCGGCGGGGAGCGGCCCGGCCCGGCCCGGCCAGCCGCACGCTGCCCTCTGCAGGCAGCCGGCCCCGGGGGCACGATTCCCCGCCCGCGGGGGCTGCGGCTGCTCCCGCGTCCCCGCCGGGTCGTGTCCCTCGCCCGTGCCCGGTCCCAGCCCGCAGCGCCCCGTGCCGGTGCCCGGGCGCGGGGGAAACTGAGGCACGGGGCGAGCGGGCTGAGGGGGGCGCGGGGCCTCCGCGCCAGGCGGGGGCGCTGCGGGCGGCGCGGGCGGAAGCGCGGCGGGCGGGCCGCGGGGTTGCCATGGAGGAGCTGAGCGCGGCGCTGGCGGCGGGCGTGGGGCTGGCGGGGCCCTGCAGCCCGGCCGCGCCGCACCCCCGCCTGGCCGCCTACAAACCCCGCGGCGGCCCCGGGCAGGCCGAGCGCCGGCAGCGCCTCCTCCGCATCCAGAGAGAGTGAGCGCGGCGGCGGGCGGGATGGGAGCCGCCGGGAGGGGAGCGCGGGGCGCGCTGGGCCGGCTCGGAGCCGCCTGAGGGGAGCGGGCCGGGCCGCGTGTGCCGTGCGGGACCTCACACCCCGCGGGTTGTTTGCTCGACCCCAGGAGGCGGCTGGACTACGTGAACCATGCCAGGAGGCTGGCGGAGGACGACTGGGCAGGGGTGGAGAGCGAGGACGAGGACAAGGAAGGGGAAGATGCGGAGGAAGAGGCGATGGACGTGGATGCTGGTAAAAAGCTGCCCAAGCGCTACGCCAATCAGGTGAGCAGCCAGCTGTGTCCCCGTGGCCGTGGGGCAGGGATGTGGGGTGCTTTGAGGCCACGGTGATGGCCATTTGGGGGCTCAGAGGAGTGTGTCCTGCTCGGCTTGGTGCTCGCAAAGAAATTGTGCTTAGTTCACCTCCAAAACACGTGGAGATGGGATGTGCTTTAGAATCGCTTAGGTTTAAAAGGTCTCGAAGGTCAGTGATTCCAGCCATTAATTCTGCATCACTGTGTTCCCCACTTTAGGAGATTTCAGCTCAGCCAGCAGCATGTTAGGCAGTATTCAGCTAAAGACTTCTGCTTCCCTGTGTTTGGAAAGGAAAAAAAGGGCAAACTCAGCTGGGTTTTATCAGCCTGGGTGCTGTATTGGTTCTTGATAACACACAGCCACTTAGGCAACCTCTGAAGGGGTCAGCTTGTCCAGGCTCTTTACTCCTGACATTTTGGAATCTCTAAGCCCTGCTGTGTTTTTAAACCCCAAGGTGTGGGGTGCCCAGTGTGAGCCCTGTGCTGTGGTCTGAAGCTCAGTCAGCAGCTGGGAAGCAAGAGGAACACTTGGGGAAGAATGTGTTAGGCAGGTTGGACTTCATTAGAGGGGAGGGAAGGAGCCCTTTGGGGGGTGACAAGCAGTGCCAGCTGCCCTTAAAACACCCAGTGTCAAAGCAAAGCCAAAGCCTCCTTGCTTTACCCTTGAGCTGTTTGTTGTCCATAGCTTGAGGAGAGCTGTTACTGACTGGTTCTTCTCCCTGGGCTCCTTGTAGCTGATGCTGTCGGAGTGGCTGGTGGATGTGCCCTCAGATCTGGAGCAGGAGTGGGTCGTGGTGGTGTGTCCCGTCGGGAAAAGGGCTCTTGTCGTGGCCTCCAGGGTAAGTGGGCTTCCACAGCTGCTGAAGGATGTCTACCCATTCACAGCCAACACAAAACTGGCTTGACTGGGTTTTTTTCTCTCCTTTTTTCCTCACAGGGCACAACAGCAGCTTACACCAAGAGTGGCTTCTGTGTCAACAGGTTCCCATCCCTGCTGCCAGGGGGAAACCGGCACAACTCAACTGGTGACAAAGGTACAGGGGTGAGGAGGGTCTGGGATGGAGAGAGGGGAACTGCTTGGGAGTTTGTGTGTGCTCACAGACCCAGTGCTGCTCCTCCAGCTTCCACAGCTGTGCCCCTTTTTTTGTGCTAGGGGTGGTCAGCTTCAGGCCAGTTTCTGTATCTCTGGAGATAACTAGATGGGAGCAGTACCAGATGCCTTTATAAGCACATAGAATCCCTGAATGGTTTGGGTTGAAAGAGGCCTTAAAGCTCATCTTGTTCCATTGCCCTGCCAAGGACAGGGAGCTTTCCTCTAAAACAGGGTGCTCCAGACCCTGTCCAACCTGGCCTTGGACACTTCCATGGATGGGGCAGCCACAGCTGCTCTGGGCAACCTGTGCCAGGGACTCAGCACCTTCACAGGAAAAACTTTCTTCCTAACATCTAATATGAAATTGCCTTTTTCCAATTTAAAACCATTGCCTCATGTCCTGCCACATCTTTTAATAAACTTCCTGTTTGACTGACACTCTTAAACCTTGACATTCTCTCTATCCTCTGACAGACACCTTTGTATGGTGTCATCTTCCTTAATATGTCTTGGAATTCTATTTTTTTGCTCCAAAAAGAGAGGCTTATTGTCTGGCAAATGCCATTTTCTGAAACATGCCCTTGCTTGTGCCTCTGATTTGCAGCCTTGTGGGATCTTGAAGCTCAAGGCTTTTTGTGGCTGCAGTTTGTGTTAGCAGGAGGGGATCCCACAGTCCCACATCAGGGCAGGATTAATGTCAGAGAGCTGGGACCTGGATTTGCCAGCTGGCTTGGGCAGTGCCAGGAGCAGGTGTGGACCTCCCTGTGTTTGTGTGTGCAGTGTACAGCATCCTGGACTGCATCTACAACGAGGCCAAGCAGACCTACTACATCCTGGATGTGATGTGCTGGAGAGGACACCCTGTTTATGACTGCCAGGTACTGACCCTGCCCTCCTTGCTGTTCCCTGAGCTGCTTTGCTCCAGCACTGTGTGAAGCTCACTCTGCAGAAAGCAGAAATTTCTCCTAAGCACAGCTTTAGAGCTGCTGGATAAGTGTTGGGGGGGAGCAGCAGGGTTTGGGGTGCTGTTTCTGCAGATATTTGTAAATCTCCCATGTGAGGGCAGAGGAACAAAGGTGCTCAGCAGACACAGCCAGGTGATGTGTGGTGAATGGTGAATGGTCACTGACTCTGCCTCCTTTCACAGACTGACTTCAGATTCTTCTGGCTCTCCTCAAAACTCCAAGAGGAGGAAGGGCTGGGAGAGAAAAGCAGGATTAATCCAGTAAGTCCTTTTGTACTGAGGAGGAGGCTGGGGGGGGGTAAGCTCTCGTGTTCAGCAGGCTTCAGCAGTTTCTTTCTCAAGTGGAAGCTTTTTTTCCCTTTTTTTCCTTTCCCCTCACAGATCAGGCTTCAAAGTGTAGATCTGATGAAATGGGATGCCGTGGTCAGGATGTAAATAGAACCACTGCATATTGTTAATGAGTTTAGTGGGGTTTTTTCCCCCCCATCCAAAGTGCTGAGGGAGATCACACTGCAGGGTATCAGCTAACTTCCATGCTGTTTTTAGCTTTCCCTTGTAATGGAATGGAAAGCCAGTGTGGTTTCTTCAGGAGCAGTGTTGGTTGGCAGCCTGACTACAATGGGGTTTATTCTGGCAGTCTTGTGGGTTTGTAAAGCTTTAAGCCTTCCCTCTGTTTAAACTGATCATTGAAGTTGTCAGGATGAATGCTGGCTTGCCATCCAGAGTCCCTGCTGAGCCAGAATAAAAAGTCTTCCTTTGAAGGCTTACACATGAGGGTCAGACCTAGAGTCCACAGCAGCTTGGAACATGAATTTTGGGTGCAGACATGAGAGATTTGTCTGCTCAAACATGGCCAAGCAGAACAGCTCCTGTGAGCTGAGCATCTCGGTGATAAATGGGGCTGACTGCAGTGAGGGTGTCTGTGTTCAGAGAACATCCTGTCCTGACTCCCAACAGGAATATCCAGAAGATAACTACCTAATGGAGAGGAGGTCGTTTCAGCTTTCATTTCCTGGGTGGAAAGATTGGCTTGGCTGAGGCAGCAGCCTGGAGCAGACGTCTGTCTGCTTTGCATCCTGCCCGGAGGTCATCATTTTCTATTTTGGTTAGAAGAGCATCTCTGGGTCAGGTCTCCTGAAAAGTCCTTCCTGCAGTCTTAGGTGCTTGGGAAAAAAGGTATCAGGAATGTGGGAGCTGTTCCTCACCCTTTCCCTCTTATGCCACGTCCTGCACCAGAGGAATCCTTCCTCTTTAGCTGCCTACACACCAGTGCTGGATTCAGGAACTTGTTCACGTGTAGATCAGGGAATTTTGTCTTTTAACCCTCTCTTACTCTTCCAGTACAAATTTGTGGGCCTGCAGAACTTCCCCTGCTCCTCGGACAGCCTGTGTGAGCTGCTGGCTACAGACTTTCCCTTTGAGGTGAGAACACTCAGGTGGGGGCCTGGACTCTCTGACAGTCCTGGGAGAGAGGTGCATCCCCTCTCCTTGGGAATTTGCTCTCCTGAGGCTGCAGAGAGCTTGCCAAGTTGCTGTTTGCTGTGTGTGAGGTGGATGCCTCTATGCCCATGTTTGATCTGTTGCGTTGTCACACTCTCACTCAACCACACAAACGAGCAAGAGTTAAACCATGGCACTCCCTGGGTTTGTGCTGCCCTTGCTGCAGTTGGCTGTGTCTGAAAGAGCCTCTTGGGGTGAGAGCACACTCAGGCTGCCTCCACAGCAGCACACCTCAGGTTCACATAGCAGTGTGATGGACAGCTGACCTTTTTAGGGCCAAAACTGGTACTGACCACTACCCTCGGTGGGCTTGTGAGCATTTCCTTGGTGTTGGTGCGTCCAACAAGGCAGCTGGGGAGGAGGGAGGAGGCCAGTGGTAAAATCCCAATGTTTCTGAGGGGTTTGGGTGTTCATGATGGGTGCCTGAGGTGTATTGGAGCTGGGGGCAATTGGCTGTGACAGAAATCACTGAGCAGGACACCTGTGCTTGCTTCGTCAGCTTTAAAGGTAGAATCATACAATATTGAGTGGAAAGGGACCTGCTAGTAGCCTCAAATTCCAGCTCTGGCCCTGCTCAGGACAGCTCCAAGAATCCCATCCTGGGCCTGAAAGTTTTGTCCAAAGGCTCCCTGAGCTCCGGCAAGCTTGGGGCTAATGGCTGCTGCTCTGGGGAGCCTATTCCAGTGCCTGACCATCCCCTGGGGGAAGATATTTCCTATATGCACTCTAAACTTCCCCTGCCACAGCTGTTGTGCTGTTCTGACCTTTGTGGGAGGGCAGGACAGGAACAGCCACGTGCCACCCAGCTCAGTTCTGTGTGGTTGTGAGCAGTGAGTCTCAGCCCCTTGTGGAATCAGCTCTGGCTGCTTTTGCCTGCCCTGGCTGATTGTCACTGCAAGGGAAGGGGATGGAGGAGGCAGTGGCATTCTGACCCGGTGACAGTGACAACATCTGTGAGCCAGAACCTCCTCCAGTGGCTGCAGCTGTTCCTGGGAGTGCCCAGCTCAGCCCTACATCAGGAACAGCTTCCACAGAGATTCCTTGTCCCACGAAGCCAAAAGCCCCATTGATGTGACAGTGTCTCTCATGGTCTCCCATCCTGAGTTAGCCATTAAAATAGGTGTAGGTTTAAATTAAGGGCACTAACTTGGCTGTGAGGGATGACTTTGCTTTCTGCTTGTGAAAGCCAGGGCAGTCATCAGAGCAAGTTGGAAAGTCCCAACCCCTCACTGGTCTTGCCAGACCCTGCTCTGAACATGGATTGAAGAGCCTTCCCAGCTTTCTTTCAGCTGGCTTGCTCAATAATAAATGGTCCAAGTGCCTCTGTAGAAACAGTCATTCCTGGCTTTCCTGAGTAAAGTCTTCATCCCCTCCTAAGGCATCTGCTCCCGTGAGGAAAGGCTGCAGCATTTGCCCGCTGCAGTCAGATCAGCAAACTTATGGGCTACAAAGGAGGCCATTGCGAAACTCTGGAGCAGGAGATGGAGCTGAACAGGCTCCAGCTGTGTAATCCAGCTTTGATTTGCCCCCCCAAACCCTCTGCTGTATCAGGGTGTGACCCCAAAAAGCAAAACATGGTGTACATTGGCTCAGAGCAGCCCCAACAGCACAGGAACCGTGGTGCTTTTTCCAGGAAGAAGGGAGCTGTGGGTCTGTGTGGTGTGCCACAAGAGGGAGCCCAAAAATCCCCAAAAACACCTTCTACCACGGGCACAGAACTGAGTAAACTTTGCATGAGGCAAAATATGTCCTGACTATGGGTGGAGGGTAACAGAGGTGTTCTTAGGTGTGGACCCAGCATCTTTTGATGCTGGTAGGGATCCTGTGTGTGTGGTGGCCACAGAGGAGGTCAGTCCTTTCAGATCTGGGTCTTCTTCAGAGTTAATCTGTAACCTCACAGCTAGGGCCTGATCCACTCTATTCACTGGACTCTTATTCCCTGGAATTCAGTAGATTTTGGATCAGTTGGCTGACTCTGAATTTCAGGTGGTTTTTGGAGTGGATCTTAAGACCTACGGTCCCTCTCACAGATCTTTCCACAAAGGCAGGGGAGCCAAAGCCTCTGAGAAACCCTGATGCTTAGGAATGGGAGGACTGTTAGGCACCTAAAATCTGGAAAGCATGGCTGTGGAATGTTAAATCCTGCCAGGCCAGTCTCTCCTCAGGTTCTGGCCTTCAGGGACAGCGTCAGTCCTCATTCTGATGTGGCCACTGTCACTGTGGTGACTTGGCCAACAAATGAAGGAAATGGGAAGGAATATAGGAGTAAATATAGGGAACCTGACCTTCTCCACCAGGCTGAATTCTCCAGCTTGGGGAAGGTATTTGGAGTGGTCTGGAAAGCCTTCCAGGCTCTGCTCTGTACCAAAACATTCCTGTGGGTACCGGAGAATCCCCATTGCTCATCGAGTGCCACGCACCCACAGGAATGGGCTGGATGTACTGGAGTGCTGCAGAATCTGATTCTTGCCAGGAGGCAGGGTGGGGGAAAAACTTTTCACTTCATATGTCCAGAGGGGTTGCACAAGCTCATCATGATGTTTACTGTTCTGGTTTTATGTTTTCCTAGCACAGAAATCCCCCTTTTTCTGGGATTATTTTGCAAGATGTTAGCAGTGACTGAAAATTGTGGACAGAATAGTGCCAGAAGCTTTACCCTCTCTGCCAGAGGTTAGCATCTGTGGAGCAGAAGTGGACATATGCTGCTTTGTGCTCAGCCAGTGTTCCTGTTCTGGAGTCTGTAGGATCAGGAAGGGGTCTGGGAGCAGTTCATCCCAAGCTGGGCTCTTGTTCTCCCCTTTTCTGCCCACTCAGCCACTCTTCCTCATAGCCAAATGGCCTTTTAAGAGCTTGTGAAGCTGAGCTAAGAGGAGCACCACCTCCAGCATTAGTCAGCCTGACAGCAGGATCCAGCCTTGCAGAGCACACCCCTGGGAAGCGTGGGAAGAGGAGGGATGAGAATCCCTGAGCACGGTGGGGAAGTGGGGAAAACGTCAGCCAGCTGCAGCACTGCAGAGTGTGGAAATAGTAGCACAAGAGTTAGGGCCTAAACCTTTAAAGTCCTGAGTGCCCTTAACTGTCACTGATTGCTAGGAGAAGTTCTCTCCTGGGAAACGTTAAGAATTTTTTTGGCATAAGCCAGCTGAAAGAGCTGTTAGGAATCGGGGCTCCTTGGCGTCACACGCTCAGGCTAATTACTTTCCAAATGTATTATTTAAAATAGCCCTAATCCAGTAAAGTGGGCTGCCTTATTCAGAGACTCTCTGGCTTTTCTGCAGAATGGGATGAAAGCATCCAGAGGACATTGCTCTGTGCCGACACCAAGCTGGACTCATTTGCCTTTGACAATTTAAAGCCATCTGGGAGTCGCTGATCTTTCAGGGCAGCAGCTCTGCAGGTTTCTCCTTTCCCTTCCGCTATTTATTGCACTGCTTGAGGAAAAATGATCCAGCTGGTGGTTTTGGCCTGCAAACAGAGAGCAGAGCCGTTGTCTGGTGCCTGGTCATTCACCTGCAGGAGCCTCAGCTCTGCCCTTTCATTCATTGTCTCTCTGCCTGCAGGTCGATGGGCTGCTCTTCTACCACAAGCAGACCCACTACACCCCGGGCAGCACCCCGCTGGTGGGCTGGCTGCGGCCCTACATGGTCCCTGAGATCCTGGGGCTCACCGTGCCCACCACTGAGCTCACAGCCAAGCCCGACTACGCTGGGAGGCAGCTCCAGCAGATCATCGAGAGCAAGAGGAGCAAGAAGCTGGCGGGGGAAAAGGGCCAGGCAGCCACGAGGAACGGACACTACGAGCTGGAACACTTGTCCACCCCTCAGCCAGAAAAGTCTCCGGAGGGCCGGGATGGAGCAGTGAGCCAGATGGAGAGTTGAGCTGCTGGGACAGCCCAGCTGGGCAGAGAGCAGGGAAAAACTCCCTGCTCCTCACTGTGCCTCGTGCTCCTGAGAGGGCAGGGTAATAATGATAGGATGGCTTTGTTTAAAGGGCATGACAGGGGAATATCTTGCCCCAGGTGCTGCTGGATATTTTGTATCTGTTGTTACTATATACCTGTATACTCTTTGCCAGGACTTCTGTGAGGCCTTAACAGTCTGGTTCTTCACTAAAGCAGTCGTGTGTTGGGAAATTATCTGTCCCCATAGTGCAGGGATACAGTTCAGCTCCTGACCCCGCTTCTGTTAGAGTCTTGGCAAAACTCCAGCATAGGAACAGTGCTTGGACCTCTGAGGTGCAGCTGCTGCTTGTGACCCTTGCAGCAGTCCCACCTTCCCAGCCCTGGAAATTGGGGCTTCTCAGCCTTTGATCCAGCTGTTTTCTGAGGCCTTTCCAATGAAAGTTGTTACTAACAAAAAGTTTGCAGTGATCTGCTGTAAATGCAAAGGCTGGACTTTCCACACCCTGGCGTTCTTGGGGAAAATCTAAATTTTCCTGTGTTGCTGCAGGACCTGCCTTGGAGCAGGGCTTTGTGCAGCGCGAGCACGGCAGAAGCCTCTCTCTGCTCGAGGCTTTTCTCCCCAGTGGGGGGAGGAAGGAATGGGTTCTCTCTGAAAAACGCTACCATTGATCGTGCCAAATAAAAGGTTTCTCAGAAAGACAAATTCTTGAGCGTCTTCCTGCTACCTAAGGGTGGATGCGTGCTGTGCCTCCCAAATAGGGATTGAAAAATTGGTTCCAGTGCTGACTGGAGCAGAGGAAACGCTTGTGTGGGTTGAATTCTCGGCACATCGAGGTACTTCAATCTCTTGTCCTGTCTTTCTCATCCCCAAGCCCAATCCCACCTTTTAAGCACCGGCTGCTTCCCCTCCCTGGTTTTGGGGGGATGAAATGGGTTTCTCACTGTCCCCAGGTTGGTTTCTAGAGAGGGATGAAAAGGAAGGAGATTAAATACCAAGCTCACGGCAGCGTTGGGGACTCTCCTCCCAGCTCTCTATGGAAATTCCCCTGGAGGAGATACTGAGAGTGGGGATGGCCACCTGCAGATAGCGGGTGCACTTGTATCCTGCCCTTGCACCCCCCGTTTTTCCCAGAAAGAGCCTGGTTTCTGTGCCAAGCGTGTGGGCTGTGTGCGACCATCTGGCCGTGCAGCGCTATTGATGATAGCAGCGGGCAGCAGGAACCGGCCTGGCTGTGGGAGGGGGCTGCCCTCCCTCCCCTCCCCTTCCCCGCCAGGGAAGTGGCACCCTGGCCCCGCAGTGTTAGAGCTGTCGCTTTCAAACAGCTGCTTAAGTTACTAGTTTCGGTGTTATTTTTTTAACATGTGAAGCAGCTGACCCAGGGAAAGAGGATGAGCACCTGGACTGCCTTAGCCTCCCAGTCCCTCAAAGGTTCCCACCTTCAGCCTCCCTGGCTGGCAGACGTCTGCGGGGAGAGCGCTGAGCAGGATACAGCATCCAGCCTCCTGTCAGCACAGTTTTCCTTCCATCAGGCAATTAAACCCGGAGGTGGGCATCTGGATGGAAGATTTGTGCATCCCTTAGGGCAGAGAAAGCTGCAGCTCAGGTTACTGCCCTCCAGCAGCCTTCCAAGGTCCTCCAGGAGGGAAGGAGAGGAAATACAGCCGAAGAGGGGCTGTGTGCGCTGATGGAGGAGAGCAAGAGGGAAGCGACTGCAGCTTCCCGCCGGCTCCAGATGATGCCTCATAGTTTCCCTTTTAAAAGCATGAGCCGGGCTGCAGAAATAAATATTTGCGTTATAATTCCTGTTGGGAACGAGAGGCTGTTTTTGGAGGGAGGGTGTCAAACGGAAGTCGCAGGAGCCAGCACAGTTTGGTGCCGTGACTATTCTGTGTGCTGGGTGCGATCCCACTCCCAGCAGGAGCAGGCAGCAGCTCCGCTGGAGGGGTCACCCCACCGGGGGCTAAAATCTGGCCTGGGGCAGGAGAGCTGAGCCGGCAGATCGACCAGGAGATGTGGCCTGGGGCTCTGGGGGACAGAGCCAGCCGGGGCTCTCAGCCCCTTCCCTCTGCCCTACTTCCATTTTCTCCCAGTTAGGTGCAGAGGCTCCGGCTGTAGGCACGCTGCCAGCACAGTGCTCCTCGGCTGAACAAAATGTCCCCTTGTCCCAGGGCCTGGCTTTTTGGAGCGACCGCTGCTGTGCTTGCCGGGATCCCCGCTCCTTCCCGGAGGAGCTTCGGGGCTCTCCATCCAGGCGCTGACACCTGCGCTCGGCTGGGAAATGCAATTTAGGGACCGTAGAGGAGGGAGTGCAAAGAGACGCCTGGAAACCCCGGACTCCCGCTCGTGGGGGGAAGGCTGGAATCCCGGCAAGGGAGAAAGCTGTGCCGGGAATTTTATCCAGTAACAGCAAGGGAGGATGCGGCTGCCGGGAATTTTATCCAGCACCAGCAAAGGGAGGAGGATGCTGCCACCATTTTAGCGGCGGCGCTCCCGCCTGCCGCGGCCGGAACCGGGGCTGGGGGAGCCGCCGCCGAGCCGGGGGGGCTCCGGGCCCCTCCGGCCCCATCCCGGCCGCTGTCCCCCGCTCCCCCCCCGCCGGGGAGCGCTTCCTGTCCCCCGCCCGCCCTGCGGGGTCGGCCGAGCCGCGGGGAGGGGACGGGGAGGAGGGACCGGGGGCTGCGGGCGCTTCCTGCCGCCGCCCCCGCCGGGGCAGAGCGGAGCGGGGCGGGAGCTCGGCTCGGCCCGGCCCAGCCGAGCGGCGCTCCCGGGCCGAGCCAAACTTCCCGGGGGGCTCGCACCAACACACGCACACGCATACGTAGATATTTTATTAATTTTTTTTGTTCCCCCGTTTTATTTTAATTTTCTCGGCACTTTCGGCGGGGCCCCCGGGGCGGAGCCGCCCTCGCCGCCGGGAGGGGCCGGTGCCCGCAGCGCCGGGGATGGGCTCCGCCGGGGCGTCCTCCGCCTAGAGCAGCCCGGCTCGGCTCGGCCCGGCCCGGCCCGGCGCGGCACGCAGCATGGCCGCGGAGCTCAGCGCCGAGGAGGAGCAGGTAGGTCCCGCCGGGCTCCTCTTCCCCGGGTCGGGCTGGGCAGGACCCCGGGGGCTCCTTCCCCACACCGCTCCTTCCCCGTCGTTATTTGGCTAGCCCGGGTTACCAGGCTGGTTTTTCTCCCAGCCAGGCGATTCTCCCGATGGGAACCCCACACATCCCCACGCAGCCCCCCATCCATCCATGCCAAACCCGCAGCCTCCCAACCCACGCAGCGCCCACCCTACAACCCCCATCCACGCACCCCCCCAGCCTTCCCACTCCCCAGGAGCCTTCGTAAGGCCCCCGCCGTGGGTGCTGGGGCGTGGGTCCCGCATCCCCAGGGCGGCGTGGCCCCCTGGCAAGGCTGCCTGCGGTGGGGATGGTGCGTGGGGATGGGGATGGATGGATGGATGGATAGATAGATGGATGGATGGATGCGTGTGCACGCGCTTCCCACGCCCCAGGCCTCCCGTGACGTCCCGGCTTCCTCCGCCGGCCTTGCGTCACCGCGGGAGGATGTTGCTGGGCTCGGGGAACGGGGCCCTGGAGCCGGCCCGGCCGCCTCGGGTGGCCGCAGCCATCCCTGCCTGTCCCCTCCTTTGTCCTCCTCGCCAGGCTTGCCCGCCCGCGGCCGCTGGGCTTCCCCGTGCGTGGGGATGTGGAGCCTGGCAGCGGGGCTGGGCGAGCTGCCGGCATCCCTCTGCCCCCTCGGGCTGTCACATTGGCCACGTTGGTGGCGCTGGGCACTGCAGAGCCGAGGCAAAAAAGTCCCGTTTTCCTTCCAAAATGGTCGGTTTTCCAGTTGGTTGCCTGGTTGGTTTTCTCCTTTAAAAATGCTTCCTTTCTACAGGGAGGTTTAGGAGGGCTGGGATGGAGATGCCGAGTCCCAAAACCTCCGTGGAAGTGCCCCTCCTGCAGCCTGCGGTGGTGCTCAGTAAATGCAGAGCTACCAGGCTGTTTCCTCCTGGGAGCAGCACTGCTCTCTCCAGGGTGATCAAATCCCAAGGAATGGGGAGTGTCCTTGGAGTGTCCAAGGAGGGAGTGTCCTCTGTCCCCACAGGTGCCTGAGATTTGCGTTTCTCCTGTGTCATGGAGGGGGCAAAGCTTCCAGAAATAGAGGTTTTGGAGATCCTGCACCGGCAGGGAAGGCTGGTTTGCAGTGGGAGCAGCATCCCAGGAGAGGGATCTGAGATGTCTGGTTTGTTTGGGAATATTGGATGGAGAAGGTGAAGAGATGTTTGCAATAATGGCTCCAGGTTTGGGTCATCAGCTTGGTGTAGGGAAGGCTGCCTTCCGTGCTGCCCTCGGTGGCCTGGGAGCCAAAATAACAGAAGTTTCCTTCTTTTCATGGGTAAGTGGTGGCTTGGGCTGGAACATGCCCTTCCTGCCATCCCTTCATCAAGATTTCCTCCACTCTCCCCTGTTACCAACAGCAAGCCAGAGGGAAATTCACCCTTCTCCTCTTAGGCCAGCCTTGGGACATCTCTTCTGCTGGCTCTCTGCAGCTCCCTCCCTAGCCTATCCCTGAGGAGCCAAACCAATTTTCCTCGAAGGTTTTCAGCCCAGCTGCAGTTTCCACAGCTTTACCCCCCACTTCCCCACGCTGGAGAAGGAGGGCAGGTTTGCTGCCGGGGAGAACCCCTGGATTCCGGCAGCAGTGGCTTTGTCACCACCCTGCTCCAGCGCAGCGGGGACGGGGATGACGCCAGCACTCCAAAGAACAGCATTGTTCCAAACGCCTGGCCACGGACAGTTTCACTCCCAGTGCTGCAGAAACAGGACTTCTTGCTGCAGCTCTGGGTCACAGGCTTTGTTTTTGGCACGTGGAGCGATCCCTGCTCTGCTGGGATTGACATGTGTATAAATCCATTTGGGATTGGGGCTGGGAATGGTGGTGAGACCCAGTGGAGCACAAAGGGGGCAGAGCTATGGCTGGCATTGATGCTCAGCTCTGTAATGCCTGGCTCCCTGCTGTTGAATGGCAGCACTGGTAAGTTTGGAATTTGGTTGTGTTCCCAGGGAAAGCTGGAATTCATGGCTGAGCTGCCCTGCAAAGATAGTGCTTGTTCTTGTGCATCTTCCCCTTGCAAAAAGCCCGTCACCCCTCGTGACAGCTGCTGGAAATGGGATTGTGTGAAGTGTGCCGGGTTAGGTGTTGAGGAAGCAGAGCTGAACTGCAGGCTGCATCCTCTCCTCATTGCCATCCTGCCCTCTGGGCCCCTCTTCCCATCATCTGGGGACTCCCTTCCCATTATCTTGGGGTGTCATTGCCAGCTCAGGCTGCGGTGTCGGCTCTGGTCTTTGTCCAAGGGAAGTGAGTGGGATTTGTACCTGGCTCTCACTCCCATACCTTGCCTGTGCTGGGCAAGGATCTTCTTCACTTATTTTGGGTTTGCATCTGCAGCCCTGGATTTTGAGCAGCTGGGTGCCACAGGGGATGCCCAGGATATATTGATAGGATGTGTTTACAGATATGGATGTGTGGATGTGTGCTGTGTTAAGGCTGAAGATGGTTCCTGTATTGCCCCATTTATTATCCTGTGGTGCTTGTCTGGCTGCTTTGTGTGACTCTGGGACCAAGTTAGGGATCTCCTGGCTGCAGAGTGCTGGGAGAGACCCCGGGATGAGCCGGGCTCCTGTGGCCCATCCCATGAGAGGGGCTCGCTGTCCCTGCCGAGCCTCGCGCCGCCGATAAACCCCAGCCCTTCACTTCCTCCTGTCGGAAGTCATTAACACCGACAAGCTTTTCTGGCTCAATAGCTCCCAGTAACTCTGAATAGTTCCCAGTAACTCCGTGCCTGACATCCTACACCGCCGCCTGGCTGCCTCCCTCCCTCCCGGAGCCAGCCTTCAGCACTGCCCTCCCTCCTCCACCTCCTTGCTCACCATCCTCCGCTCTGGGAGCCTGGAAGATGTTTTATTTGGCGTGTGCCTGGGTGGGAGGAAGGCATTTTGGTGTCTCCTTCCATTGAGCAGGATGCAGTGGAAGATTGGGCTGCACTGCCCTGTCTCCCCTGGGGGACAGGGGATCAGTCCACAGCAGAAGGTAAAGCTGTGTCCTGGGACCCTCCTGGTGTTCCGTGTATGTGTGAAACTGGTGTTACTGGGCGAGCTGGTCCATGTCCTGCAGCAGGTCGAAGTGTCAGCCCTCCAATGTCACTGCCTGTGTTCCCACAGCCGAGTTTGCTGCCCCGTGGTGGAGCTGCAGCCCCAGGAGGCCACTGCCTGCTGATGGGGCTGTGCTGGGGATGCTGTGTCTGAATGGGAGCTTGTTGCCTGTAAATCCTCCTTTTGCTCCCCCTCTCCTTTCCATAAGCATACCCAGCCTCCAGGCCATTTTTTTTACCCCTTGCTCCCTTTCTGCCTCTGCCCTTACCCCTTTTGTGGTGGAGCTCCCTGCTTCACCCCGAGAAGCTGCTGGGTCTGTTGAGGACTGTAGCTCCAGCAATGACCAGGGATGCTCCTTGGCCACTCCTCCTCCTTCTCCTCTTCCTCTCACCCTGTCTCACTGCATGCCCCTGATCTCTCCCACAGGCCACCAAGCAGTTCCTGGAGGAGATCAACAAGTGGACAGGCCAGTACAATGTGTCCCCGCTCTCCTGGAATGTGGCTGTCAAGTTCCTCATGGCCCGCAAGTTCGACGTCCTGCGGGCCATCGAGCTCTTCCACTCCTACCGGGTGAGTGAGATGGGAGCCCCCCATCCGAGGGCTTCCTGCTCCCTGGGACCACCCTCCCCCTCCTCCTTTTTCTTTTCTCTCTCTCCCTTACAACTTTTATCCAGCTGGAAAATCCTTTTTCAGCCAAGGCGGGTTGCCATGGAGATCTCACCGATCCCAATCCTTTCCCGTGCTCTGGGAGCAGCTCATGGGGTGCCCTCCTGGCTGGTGTGTGCTGCCCACAGAGCATTTCCCTATGTGTTAAGGATATACATCCATGACTGCCTTTTCCAACCTTCTGTTACTGGGGGGTGTGCTGGAAGATGATCCCATGGAGCAGGGGTTCCCTGGGACAGCTGGGTGAGCTGTGCCTGTGTCCCCTGTGTCCCCTGTGCCCCCTGTCACTGCCCTCTGTGCCACAGGAGACGCGGCTCAAGGAGGGGATTGTGAAGCTGAAGCCGCACGAGGAGCCGCTGCGCTCGGAGCTGCTCAGTGGGAAATTCACCATTCTGGTAGGTGGGGTGTCCCCCAGGGAGCTCCCCCAGCTGGGTGGCTTCTCCCAGCTCTGTTCCATAGGGATGCTGCGGGAACCTGACCCCGTTTCCTTGGCAGAGCGTGCGGGACCCCTCGGGAGCCTCCATCGCCCTGTTCACAGCCAAGCTGCACCACCCCAGCAAGAGCGTGCAGCACGTGGTGCTCCAGGCACTCTTCTACCTGCTGGACCGAGCTGTGGAGAGGTGAGCCTGCCTCTGCAGGGCTACCCTGTCTCACACTGAAGGGTCCCAGGGAGATCACTGCTCCCCATGGATTGAAATTCCCTGGTTTGAGCTCCAGCCAGCCCTCCTTATGGAGCTTGTTCAGCAGGGGAGCAAAACCCCCAAGCCCTGAGCCAGGCTCTTTGCAGCCTTGCCCTGTCCATGCCCTGGGTTCAGTTTAGCAAAGTCCTGGATTCCTGCAGGCTCTGGCTGGGGAGGAGGCAGCCCCACCATCAGACAGACGTAATGTGAGCCCTGCCAAAAATATAAACCCAGGACATTCCCCTGCCATTTATGCTGCTGGGCTCTTTCTGTTTTTGACCTTACCCATCACGAGTGATGCTGCTGATGCAGGCTTAAGGCACGAGTCTGGCTTAAATGAAGGTTCTAGGAAGAGATGGTGAAACAGCTGGGAAGTGCAGAAGCAAGATTTGGGGTTGTGAGCCCTTCTGGAAGCATGGGAAGGGATTTTTGGGGGTCAGTATGGGGCAGAGCTGCTGATGCATCAGCCAGGTGGTTGCAGGTTGTGGGGTTGATGTTGTTCTTTTCCTCCTCTCAGCTTTGAGACACAAAGGAACGGGCTGGTATTCATCTACGACATGGCAGGGTCACAGTACACCAACTTCGAGCTGGACCTCAGCAAGAAGATCCTCAACCTGCTCAAGGTGGTACCTGAGGGTTAATTGATATTTGAGGACAGTGTGTGGGCCACTCACTCACCAAGAACCCAAAGTCCTGTGGTTTTGGCATCAGTTTGCCCCCCAGACCACGCTGACCACGTCTCAGCCAGCAGCACCAGCTGCAGGACCTCGGCAGGCACTGGGAGCTTGCCAGGCTGCACCCGGCTGTGGCTGCGGTGTGGCGCGGGAGGGAGGGAGGGATCAGCTGTCCCCAGGCTGGATTCCTCTCACAGCTGCTGGCAGCACTTTTGGGAAAACAGATGCAAATTATTTTTCAATCGTGCTGGCATTTGGTGCCTCCTCCCTTCTCCGGAAAAAAATCAATAAGAGTAAATACTGGCCAGGGTGTGTTCTTTGCATAATCCCAGTTCCCAGTCTTCACCTCTCCCTGTGGAGCCAAACCCTCTGTTTACCTAATTCCAAGGAAGTAATTTGTTTCCTTATCAAGTCATAAAAGCAAGCACAGCTGTGAGCGTGCGAGGCACACTTCAGATGTGGCATTGCCCTCATGGGTTCCTGTGCTGGCTGTCACCTCTGCTGGGATATGTCCCCTGCCACAGCAGAGTGGGTCTGACCCCCTCCTCACACCCACAGGGTGCCTTCCCAGCTCGGCTCAAGAAGGTTTTCATCGTGGGAGCGCCCATGTGGTTCCGTGTGCCCTACTCCATCATCAGCCTGCTGCTGAAGGAGAAGCTGCGGGAGCGGGTGAGTGGGGACCCTCCTGGCATGGGGCTCTCCTGGCACAGGAGCCTCAGCAGGCAGGGCTGAGGCTGCTTTCCCCTCGTGCCAGGGTGGTGAAAGCAGCTTGTGCCATTCAGCCCCATCTGCTGGAAGCTGCCGAGCACCAGACCTTTGGCATCCCTGTCCCCATCCCCGGCGAATCCTCTCCAGCCTTCTTGGAGTCACCCCTGCCTGTCCCCTTCCTCTCACAGGTGCAGATGGTGAAGATGTCGGAGCTGAAGGATCACCTGCCCCGGGAATGCCTCCCTGAGTACCTCGGAGGGTCCCTCAAGCTGGACCCTCTGAGCTGGAACTGCCGGTTCCTGCCCCAGCAGAACGGGCACCCCGACCCCCTGGACGAGCTCATCCTGGTGCCGCTGGCGGCCCCCAAAGATAACGGCTCCGTCCACGTCCCCGGGCCCAAGTCTGTCACCCTGCAGGAGCTGCTGGACCACGTCAGCCACAAGCAGAAACGTGGCATCTATGAGGAGTACGAAGACATTCGGCGCAGGAGCCCGGCCGGCACCTTCGCCTGCTCTTTGTGAGTTGTGGGAGGGAGCCGGGTGCCCCTCTCAACCCCAAAAAGCTGTGTGCACCCCTACCCCAGGCTTCTGCTGCTGGGTGGGGTTCATTGGCCTCTTCATGGTGTGGGGCTTTGGGTTAGCAACACAGAACCCCGGCCCAGGGATGGTGGGAGCCCCCTTTGTGGGTCCTGCAGCCTCTGGGAATAAGGGGGAGCTGCAGAGGACAACAGGGACCAGGACCTGGCCGGGACTCTGCTTCCCGAGGCTTTGGCCAGGTGATGGCAGCAGAGCCCAGGCTACGGGCCCCAGAGGCTTGCACAGAGGGAGGGATGCTGCCTTTGCCTCGCCTGGAATACATCCCTGCTTCCCTCTCCAGGGCACCCTACAACCAGGACAAGAACCGGTACGGGGACGTGCCCTGCCTGGACCAAACCCGTGTCAAGCTGGCAAAGCCATACAGCCGCCCGGAGGTGAGCCAGCCCAGGAGGGAGCCCCACAGTCCTGTGGGAAGCTGGCACAGCTGTCCCAGGGGTCTGGAGGCCTTCTCTCACCCATGCTTTTCTCCCTGCAGCTGACTGACTACATCAATGCGAGCTTCATGGATGGCTACAAGCAGAGGAATGCTTACATTGGCACTCAGGGTATGGCTGAGCCAGCAAGGGGATGTTCTGCTCCTGGTGCACCTGTGGGTTCCACCTCTCTGCCAAGTGTCAGCCGCTGGCCATGGGGGACATCCCAGGAGCTGGGCACTGCCCAGCAGGTCCCCCTTCTCCCAGGGTATATTTACTCCTCCCTGGGTGTATTTATTCCTGGAAGAGAGCAAGGGGTTTCATCTTTATCCATGATAGCAGCCCTCTCCCTGCCCCTATCCCAGCTCTGGATTTGCCCCGTGTGCCCAGGGATGGGCAGAGAGGCAGGATCAGTGCTGAGCCATAGGGACACGGTGCTGGAGGTGACAGTCAGTGACAGCTCCAGGCTGTTCATGGAGCCACACCTGGGTCAGCCCCTACAGAAGGGGCTGTGGTTCCCTGGGGGGGTGATGGGGGGCTGGTGGATGCAGTTGGCCAAGGGGTTGCCCAGATCCACGAGGTTTTGGGCTGATGTGTGGGTTGTCCCTGCAGGGCCACTGGAAAACACCTACGGTGACTTCTGGCGCATGGTGTGGGAGCAGAACGTCCTGGTGATCGTGATGACAACCCGGTGAGTTCTCATGGAGGGACACAGCCCTCTTTTTCTGTGCCAAATGAGCATTTTTGGTGTGGGATAAACAATGCTGGGCTCAGGGCAGTGATCCTGCAGCAGTGGTGCCAGCCAGAGCCCCACAGAGGTGGGACATGAGGCCAAGGACAGACTGTTTGGTCCCTGTGGGATCTTCAAAGGACCAAGGCTGGGTGGCATGGGAAGTGTCTCAGGCAGGACAAGGAGGACATTACCAGCTTGTCATTGTCACGTTCCCAGGCTGGAGGAGGGAGGCAGGAGGAAGTGCGGCCAGTACTGGCCCCTGGAAAAGGATTTCCAGGTGTGCTTTGGGGCCCTGACCATCACCAACCTGGGCGTAGAGAACCTCAACCATTACAAGAAGACCATCCTGGAGATCCACAGCTCAGAGGTGCGTGGGCACAGCTGCCTGGTGGAGGAGTGGCATGGGGGCACCAGGGGTCAGGGGAGGAAAGAGAGTCTAAAGCCCCTGCTTTCCCCAGACCAGGGAGCGGCGGCTGGTGTCCCACTTCCAGTACCTGAGCTGGCCAGATTATGGCGTCCCCTCTTCCGCTGCCACTCTCATTGACTTTCTGGGGGCCGTGAAGCAGCAGCAGAGAGTGGCTGTCAGCGCCCTGGGACCTCGCTTCAAGGGCCACCCCGGGGGGCCCCCAGTCGTGGTGCACTGCAGCGCTGGCATTGGCAGGACAGGTAATGGGTGTGGGGGAGATTTGGGGATGGTGGGGTGACAAGTGCAGCTTCCCTGGGGCGTTTCCATCCTGGGGACCCACTGTCTCTGTCTCTCTGGGAGCCTCTCAGGATCCCCGGCCAGTCCCAAGTCGGCAGGCACCTGGGGGGCAGCCCCAACAGTGGGGACACACTCTCTGTGCCCCGAGGGTACTGAGGGCACTTGGGCTGGTCACCTTTGCAGCAGGGGAGACACCAGAGACATCGGTAGAAGATAAAGGGCCGACTCTTAGCAGGGGTTACTCCAAGGTTTTATTCAGGGGCTCTGGGGAGCTCCTGCGCCTTAGGGGGCCTCCTGCCGAGAGCCCCGGGAGAGGTGCCAAGGTTACATTTAAAGGGAGGTGGATGCTGAAAGTAGATAACATTTTACTAACCAATAAGTGACACTAAGGGATGGATACTGGGGAATGGACATTTAGGACAGCATATGGGGCAAGGCTTGGGGGGCTGACCCCTGGCCTCTGGCTGATCACTCGGCGACCTGGACTGAAGCTTCTAGATGGAGGGGATGGGATGCTGAGTGATTGACAGAGAGTCAGGGTGGGAGTTTGGGGATGACCTCATCCAGGGAGAGGGATAACACAGGTAAAGGGAGGAGGGTACAGTCTGGGATAAACCATTTGGGAAAAATATGGGGATACAAAACAAAACTACTTCAAAGTATTACAAAGTATAAAAACACACTATAACAACCGTGAGACATGTCCTCAGGACTTCCCACAACCATCAGACTTGGGAGAAGTCCCCAGATGCCCTGAGGAGATCAGTGTGGGGCTGAGCACCAGCACTCCAGTTCTCACAAGGGGCGGTGATGGTGCCATTCGGTGTCTGATGCCATCCCATCACCGTCCCTAGGTACCTTCTGCGCGCTGGACATCTGCCTGTCACAGCTGCAGGACGTGGGCACGCTGAACATCTACCAGACAGTGCTGCGCATGCGGAGCCAGCGCGCCTTCAGCATCCAGACCCCCGAGCAGTATTACTTCTGCTACACGGCCATCCTGGAGCACGCCCAGCGCGAGGGGCTGCTGCTCTCCAACCACAGCCGGGCCGCCCAGGAGAGGAGCTCGCCGGGGCACTGAGAGCCTCCGCCTCCCTCGGACGCCGCTGCCCATCCTCGGGGGCTGCCCCGCCGGGACTCAGCAGGGCCGGAGCGCCTCGGCTGTCAGCACTGCTATGGAACTGTGCCTTATTCAACCCAAACGGTGGCTGCCACTTTGCCGGCACGGGAAGGGGCTCTGACTCCTCCCCGTCGTGTTTCGGTTGGGTTTGGATGGTTGGGGAGGTGGTTTGTGTTCTCTTCGAGTTGTTGGGTTTTTTAATTTTGTTTTCGTTTTTTTATGTTGTTGTTGGGACCACCTAAGATGTACCTAGAGAGGGGCTTTGCAAAGTCCTAGGAAATGTATTCCCAGTCCTGGGGCTGAGGAAGAGGCGCGTGCTTCGGCCTCACCTGACGCTCCATGTGTGTGTCTGTATGTATGTGTGTATATAATATACCCCTGCTGTGACCCCCCCGGCTATTATATAGATACATATATACAACCTCCCCTGTAGCAGCTCCCAAGGGTCCCCGCTGTCCTGCCACCTCACTGCTGTGATCTCTGGAGCGGTGAGTTTGGTCCTGGCTCTGTCTTGTCTTCCCCCTTGCCCTTATTTCCCCTGACGGGCAGCGTTGGGACCCAGTACCCCCTCCTGTGCCCATCCCGCTGGAGGCACAAGGATACCCGATGGTGTCCCCCCTGTTTCTTTGTCTCATCCTCCCCACAGAGAGAGATAGCAGCAGTGCTCCTGGGAGGATCTGGAGGATTGGGTTGTCTGTCTGGAGGGTGCTGAGCTGGCAGGCATCCCCTGCCCTTGGGTGCCGCTGAGGGAGTCACTAGGTACGAGGTGACAGGGTGACAGGGTGACGGGGCCCTGGGGACCGACCGGCTCTCCAGGTTGCCCGGCTTTCCCAAGCTGCCCCTGGGAACCCGCAGGCCCAGCCCTGCCTTGAGTCATGGGCTGGGAAAGCGCTGAGCAAGAGTAAACCCCAAACCCTGGAGAGGCACCGAGCCTCTGCCCCAGCCCCGCCACTGCCTGGGCCTCCCCAACTTTATACTGTAATAAGCTCTTTGAATGTGTATATTCTTATTTTTTTATAATCTTGGGGGAGGGGGGCATGGGGTTTGGGAGGTTTTGTTTCATTTTCTTTTGGGGTTTTTTTTGTGTTTGTTTTTATTTTTTTTTGTATTTAACATTAACTTGATCCAAGCCAGAGCCAGAAGTATTTGTAAATGTTCCTATTTTGCTCTCAGAGAAACCTTTTTGTTGTTGTTACTTTTTTGGGAGTTGTTTTGGTTTTATTTGTATTGATATATAAATATACCACCAGTGACCAGTCCTCTTTGCTGTCGTGGGGGCATTGGGCAGGACAAGGAGGGAATTCAGGGCTTTGCATGGGCTGTGATCTCTAAAAACCAGCTGGCCCCATCCCTGGCTACACGTGGACTTTGAGGAGCACAGGGTTGTGTTTTGGGCTTCTTCTGGCCTGGGTGAGGCTGAGGCAGAGATAACCAGGCTGCAGGAAGCTTTCCTGGGCAGGCAGGATAGTGTCAGGAGGGAAGGCAGCCCAAGGAGCTGGCGTAGCTAGGGGGGCACAAGCCACCCTGCTCCAAGCTCCTGCCTCTTTTCCCAGGGCCTTGACAAGCCTCAAGATATCAGGCTCCTGTCTGGCCATGGGATCTGCCTGCTGCTGCCTTTTGCTGCAGGATTTGGGGGTGCAGGCATCTCCTCTGTGCTTCTGGATCCCCTCTGAGCTGGCATGTAGGGCAGAAAAATTAGGGGGAACTCCTGGGCTGTCAGGCAGCCCCAGTGCCTTCAGGTGCAAGCAATGCCAGTCCTGGAGCAGCAGCAGCAGCCTGAGGCTTAGGGATGAGAGAATAAAACAGGCAGCTTGTGCAAATGAAGCCCTAGAGCCAGCCAGAGAGCTCGTGCCCCAGAGCAGGGCAGCTGGCGGGTGTGAAGAGCAGCACCTGTGTTTGTTCAGCTGGAGCCTACAAAAGTGAGGGATGCCAGTGTCTTTCTAGGACTGGCACAGGGAGAAGCTTTCCCCTGTGCTCTGGGGGTGGACTGGCGTGGCTGTGCCAAACTGAGGTCAGACACAAGCACTGGGAGGCTGGAACAGAACCAGAGGCAGCAGGGAATCTGTCTGGAAGGGCTGCATGTCCCAGGGCATAGTGCACTGGAGGGAGAGAAGTGGGTGTTGGGAGCACCCCTGGAGCTGTGCACATCCTGCCTGAGAGTGATTCTGGTTCAGCTGCAGTGTCCCACCCTTCCAGGTACCATTTTCCACCCAGCTGTCTCCTGGAGCAGCATCAGGCCAGGCAGTGTGATCTGCTCCTCTGGCTCAGGCTGCCCCAGAGTTTCCCTCCAGGCACCCATTCCCTCTGAAGGAAGGCTCCTGGGGCCCTCCCTTCTCACTGCCAAACTTTTTCACCCAGCTGGGATTTCTTCTCAGCACACGTGCAGGAGGGGGGTGTTGGCAGTCCATTGTTAATCCTGTGCTGTCAGCAGCAGCTCTCTGTGGCTCAGCGGGGCTTTTGGCGAAGTGTTGGGTCCAGATCAGAAAGCTGCGGGTGGTGCCAAGTGTCCCACGTGGCCCCACGAATGTGCCCAGCCCATGTCTGTGAAATCCCAACCAAGCCCGCTCTGCACACACAGTAAAGGTGGTTGTGTCTTCTAGCTCAATCCCACAGGATGTGGGCACAGAGAACCAAAAGGTTTCCAAGACTCATGTGCCGGGTATCTGATAGGAATAACCAGAGGAGAGGGAGGGAGATAACCAACTCTGCCTCTGAATGGGAACAGCTCGGATATGCTGCTCCCTTCGAGGAGGGATGAAGAGCCCATCTGTGCTGGAGGCGGAGGAAAAGGTTGTAAACCTTTTCCATGGGAAAACAACCCAAACATTCACCCTCCCTTACTATTTCCAGGGCTGCTTTTCTTCTCAAAGCCAGCATTTTCAGTCCTCTTGCACAACATGATGTTTTGTTCCATCCATTCCTTCTGTGCCAGCAGGTCCTGCTCAGCAGTAGAAACAAGGATTTCTCTGGAAATGGTCACTTCACGCAGACAGCCAAAAGTTACTGGAAAGAAAAACTTTGTATTGTTTGGAGAGCGGTGGGAAAAACGGGCTGATGAGTGCAAGCAGCCTGGTGCCCGGAGGATGTCCCCTTCCCTGGAGTGGCCCAGAGATGGGGATCAGCCACCACGGGCAAAAGTTAACAACACAAAACAAAATCCAAAGTTCTGCTGGAGTTTGGAAACGGGGATTTAGAGGCATTGCAGGGCAATCCTAGAGCGGCGCTGCCATCGCCGTGCCCACCTGTCTCATTTGGCTTTCTTGGCTGCGCGCACGCCTCGCTAATGACGATTACTTTAGTGCTTGTAATTTTGTACCCTGGGAGTTTGGAAAGAGCCTGGCTCCAGAGCGCTTCACTTCCCAGCCCTTCTGCTTCCTTGCCGCCGGTTTCTAAGGCTCAGGCTCGATCTCCAGGGGCACCGCAGCCCGTGCAGACTCAAACTCCCGTGCCAAGAGCCCTTCCAGGGGTTAAACCGAGCTGCAGCTCCCAGACACAGAGAGAGAAAGAAGAGAGCTCCTCTGCTTGTCCCGGCACCACCCCACTGCCTGCGCCTGCAACGCTGTCCCGCTCTGAGGAAGGGAAGAACAGCTGGAAAGAAAAAAAAATACAACCAGGAGATTTGGACCTTGTTTGAGTAAAGGTGCTTGTAACACACATTTTAACACAAGTGTGGAACATGTGTGTTTGTATTTCACCCTTTCCCGAGCACGCTCTAGATGCCCAGACGAGCACTAACGTGCGGCCAGGCCTGGCTGCTGCAGCCTCCGTCAGGGGAGCCCAGCAGCGCACTCCACAACTTTCCAAAGGGAGAGGAACACGGTGATCGCAGGCATCAACCCCCATGTCCAGCTCGTGTTCTAGCGGAGGGAAAGGCCGACTGCCGCCGCGGGGGCACCGGCTGGCCCGGCTCCCTCCCGCCCTCCGCCGCCGGGAGAGGCCTTTCCCTCACACCCCCCTCCCTCCCTCCCGCCGTGGGCGGTGCGGCCGTGACGATCGGCACCGCGGGGCCAATCCGCCCCGGGGGGAGTTCCCCCTCCATTCAGGGCTGCTCGCCTGCGCGTTGAGGGTAGGTAACAGCTGCTTCCCCCACACGCACTTTCCCAGTTTCGCCCCCCTTCACGGGAATCGCTTCCCAAGGGCCGGGCGGGCGGCCGGGCGGGAACCTGAGGGAAAAGCGCGGGGGGGTGGGAGGGAAGGGAAGCGCGCGCGCGCTCCGGATCCCGCCGGCGGGAAGCGCGCGACGGGCGGGGGGGGAGGCGAGTGACTGAGTGTGTGTGTGCGGGGGGGGAGGGAGGGGGGCCATTGCCGCGGCGGCCACGCCCCCTTCCTGGCACGCCATTGGCTGCGGTGGCTGAAGGCGCCGCCCCCCGCGGCGCGCACCGCCCACGGCCCCCCCCTCCTCCTCCTCGGTGCGTGCGTGCGTGAGTGTGAGCGTGTGCGAGTGTGCGGGGCGTGTGCGGGAGCGAGTGTGTGTGTGCGACCTGTGCCCCCCGCCCGCACGTGTAACCGACCCGCCCCACGTGGGGCGCCGCCATCCCGGAAGTGAAGGGGTCGGGGACAAAAGGCAGCGCCGCGCCGCCCCCGGGTCCGGGCCCCGCCGCCGAGCCCCCTCGTCCCCTCTTGCCGCCGAACCGGTTGGCACCGGGGCCCGGGACCGGGGGGAGGACGGCAGGGGGAGCCGCTGGCGCGGGCCGCGGCCGCGATGTAAACATTCCACAAAAGGGCTCCCCAGAGAGGGGGGCGTGGTCTCGCCGGTGGCGGGCGGGGCCAATTCGCCGCGTGGGTGGGCTTCTCGCCGTGACGGCGGCGCGGCCCCGCTCGCCAATTGGCCGGCGCTTTGGTTTCGCAGCCAATAGGGCGGCGGGGGAGGCGGGACGGGGGCGGGGCGCGCTGCTTATACGGACATTTTTCTTCGGCGGTCGCTCCCCCCCCTCCTCTCCTCCCTCCCTTCCTCTCCACATCCCCTTCCTGGGGGCCGCGGCCAATAGGGGAGGGCCTGGTGGGCGGGGCCAGCGCTCCCATTGGCCGAGACGGTGACGGGCGCGCGTCTCAGCCAACGGGCGCTCGGGGCTCCCCCCCTGCGCGAGGAGGGGCGGGATTTCCCGGGGAACAGAGAAGCGGGCAGCGCTCCGCCGCGGCGGCCGACAGACGGTTACTCCATCTTACCCCCCCCGCCGAGCCCCCCGCCCCCGCCGGGGCACCGGCGCCGCCCCCGCCCGCCCCCCCCCTCCGGGAGGAGGGGCGCGGGGACCCCCCCTTCTCACTGCGCCGGGGACAGCCCGCCCCCGCCGCCCGCCCGGGAGGTGCCCGCCACCCCCGGACCCTGAGGGAGACCCGGCCGCTGCCAGGAGCCGCTTCGAGGTAAGGAAGAGCGGGGCGGCGGGGACGGGAGGCCGCCGGGCCCGGGGCCGGCCCCCTCCGGCGATCCGTAGGGGGCGGGGCCCGGCGCCGGTGCGGCGGCGGCGCGGGGTTGGTGGGGGGGGCCGGTCGGTGCCCGCGGCGCGGCTCCCCGGGGAGCCCCGGCCCGCGCGGGCGGCCGCGCGTCCTCCCGCCCCGCCCCGCCCCGCCGGGGTGTCCCGGCCCCGGCATGGCGGGAGCGGCGGGCGGAGCGTGCGGCGGCCGCTGGGCGCGCTGCGAGCCGGGCGCCGCCTCCTCCCCCCGCCCCTCCGCCCGCCCTCCGCCCGGTGCCGCTCCCGGGCTGCGGCGGGACCGCCCCCGGCAGCGCTCGCCCGCATTGCACGGCCCCGGTACCGGCCGCACCGCGCGCCGCGGCTCCCGCCCGCCCGGGGGGCGTTCCGAGAGCCGGGGGGGGCGGCGCGGAGCTCCCCGGTGCCGGTGCTCGCCCAACTTGCCGGCGGAGTTGCCATGAAGGCGCTGTGCCGGTGCCGGTCCCCGCGCTCCGGGCTGGCCGGGGTTCCCCCGTGGCTCTCGCCGCTCTCCCGCTCCGCAGCGCGGCTCTCCGGAAGGACCTGTTGGAGCGGCACCGGCGCGGAAACCCGAGAGCTCCCCGTGCACCCCTTAATGTATCTGCGATTTCAATAGCGAGCCGGAGCCCTCTGCGCGTCCTGCCGTGCTCTGAACTTGGCACATGCTTACATTGGTATTTCATCCATTTTTGTTTTTAATTCTTCAGGCGGTTGTACATCCCTACAAACTACTTTAGGGTTGGGTTTTTTTGGTAGCAGGACGCTGGTGGAGTTCAGGTAGCTTTAGAAGTATGACCGTGCTTTATGCCTGCTTAACTAAATTCTGTTTTTTCTGCCTCTTCCTGGCCTGGGTTCAGACCCGTTCTGAATTTTAAGTCATTTGTGTGAATAGCACACGTGCTCAAATACAAGTTACATCCCTGAAGAAACTTATTTATTTGGACCACTGAAATGGGGCAAAATAAGTTTTGTCAGCTCTGCTTTAAACTCATTATCAAAGGCATCTCCAGCTGTGCGTGGATTTTCAGTCTCCCACGCTGTCCAGAGGAACCTAGACCTGGTCTGTGTGTTAAAGTGTAGCTTAAGGCTGACATAACACCTCATGTTTCTTTTAACTTGCCGCTTTTAGTTGTGCTATAAGGTGCAGGCTCAGTAAACAAGTGGGAAATGCCCAACTTAATTCAGTACAGCTGTATCTGTACTGGCCATTTTCCACTCCTGACTTGTAATTATTGTAAAAAATACACTTTCAGAAAAGTAAGCATTACTATATAGGATCAACTGTATAGTGCACTATTTTAAATTAAAATGGCATTTTATTTTAGTACACTAATTTTAAAGCATCTGTAAAACTTCCTTCATCACATAAAGCGCCTTGGCAGCCTGGTGTCAGCCTGTGCTAGCTCTCCAAGAGTAGAAAACCCCTTTTTAGGGTCTTTTTTTTCCCCTGCTGAGGTGAAGTTAGCAGTTTTTCACATGGGTACGCTCTTTGCAAAAGGAAATCGTGCTTTCTCCCCCCCAGAGTCTCTTCTCCTCATCCCTCCCACCTTCTGCTTCTGCAGAAGACACACATGCTCTCAGCATGAATTAGTCTGAGACGCTGCAGCATAGTCGTTCATCCAAAAAAACAGCACTAATCTGCTCAAGTTTGGGGAAAGTCGGGCTGGTTTTGTGAGCAGTGTGGGGTAGGGGATGCTCTCCCCCTGGCCCCAGCCTGGCTGGCTGGGGGAGCCCTCTGCTCAGGCTCCTGGCACGTGTGGGGCTGGGAGCATCGTGTTGGCATTGGCAGGCGGATCATTTACGTTTCCAGGATTTATGAATCGTTTTCTGTCCAGATTGCTGTTCTGGACTTCTCCAGCGTTGGAAAGCTTTTATGGCTGTTGGAGCTGGAGCAGAAAAGAGCCCCATAATAGCTGTCACTTCAGCCTGGGCTGTGCTTTTGCGACCAGGCTACTTTTTTCCAACCCTGCTGGGATCTTGTCTTTTTTCATTTGGTTAAATAAAAGGATTCTGAACATTCCCTCTGTGCATGGGGTAGGTGCAGTTAGGAAACAGGGCAGAACAATGCTCTGAGCTCTGTTGAGCGTGTTTTGGATCGTGTCTGTGGTGGGGTTTGGCACCTGGGCCACTTTTTGGCAAAGCAGGGATCAATGCCTCACCAACTTGTTCCCCATCTGGGCGAGTGGGGTTTGTTTGTGTCCCATCTGCCTCTTGGTGAGCGCAGGCACAATGCAGAAAACTCTCCCAAAGCTTCAGGTCGTGCTTTTCCAGCACCTTTTTCTAAGGATGCTTCTCATTTCGTTTTGGAATGATGCTCTGATCCCAGATGTGCCTTTCTGTAGCGTGGCCAAGGGGTTATCCCCGTGCTGCAGGGCTGTGTGGCACCGTGAAAACAAAGTGTAGCAGTGACTGCTGAACAAGCTGGGTCATGTTCTGGAAGTCGTGTGGCTGGGTTAGCAGCACTGCTGGAACCTGAGCTGGCTCCTTTCAGCAGGCTCTGCTGTGCACTCCTCCATAATCCCGTGTGGGATGTGTCCTGCAGGACATCCGTGACTGTTCCGGGAGCAGAGCTGACACACTTGCTGCTCTCTACTTTTGAGTCCTCTCTCCCTCAAAGAAAACCTTTTAAAAAGCCCTCACGTGTGTTAAACAAGCCCTCTGCAGTTTCCCTGCAGTTTTTCAGAGGGATCAAAATCCTCTCCAGTGGGTTTTAACAGCTTGGTGATGGTGGTGGTGTTTATCCACAGGTGTGCTGCGTTTCCAACAGGTGTTGAGGCACTGCACCTTCCCAATTTGCTTTCTTCCTAGTCTCTATTTGGATATTTCTTTTAACTCTACCAGCTGATCTCCAATGCCTGAAGACCCTGCTTATCTGATGGGGAAACCTGCAGTAGAAATAATGGATATTTTTGGGATATTTTGTGGTAAAATGCTGTGGAGCAGAGCTGCCACCAGAGAGGCGGTTTTGTGATGGTGCCTCTGTTGCTCCCATGGGGCAGTGAGCAGGCAGGAGGAGAGCCCTGCAGTGCTCCTCCAGCTGAATCCAGCCTTGGCCCCTCTTTGTTTCTTCTCCTTCTGTGTCAGTACTGCCATTCCTCTGCTTTCCTCAGTAGAGAGGAAGGGATGTGCTCCACTTGCCCTTATCTGTCCCACCAGCTCATGTGGGGCAGGTGGATGGGGAAACCCTCTGAGGAAGCTGGTGAGGTAAAATTCCATAATTCTAGCATTGTTACTGAGATACAACATAGCTTTCCTTAATTTTTCCTTTGCTTTACCAGCTGAAGATCCTGTGTGTGTCTGCCTGATGCATCCTACCTGTGGCACGGAGCTGGGAGGTGGCACAGGTGGGAAGATCCAGAGGTGTGTTCCCTTTTTCTGCAAAAAAAACCTCAAAAAGCCTAAAAACTAAAAACTTCAGAGGAAAAAAAAAAACCAATAATTTTCATCCTCCGCTAGACAGAATGAAGTGTGCTCCTTTTAAGGAGTTAAAAGGGAGTTTGGGTAGAAATGCTGCTGGGGAATTCAATTCTTGACTTGGTCTGCTCAGGTGGAGCTAAGATCTCCTGCATGCATCCTGTTGATGCTTTTAACAAAGGAAAGTACCTGAATTTTGTGACTTACTTTCAGTCCCTGCTGTATTTTGAGGGCTTTTCAACCCTAAAATTAAGGTTACAGATGCTGCAGCTTGAATTGGGGCTCTCTCAATCTGCACTTCAAAGTCCATGAGGGGATGCCGGAGATGTGTGCTGCATTTCTGAGATGATGCATAAGCATAGTATTGTTTGTAATGTGGAGGGAAAACTCTTGGTACAAGTCTTTGATGTTGTGTGCTTATTCTCAAAATACCTTTCCCTTAGCTGGGCTTTGCCATCATTAAGGAAAAGTCAGTTGTTACTGAGGGTGGAAGTGGGTGGAATTGCCCCTTTGAGCAGCGTGCTTTGGCTAAATCAGTCCAAAATGACATGTCTAGTCCTGGGTTTCATCTCACTGTTCCTTCCTCAGCTTTTTTTGGTGGGCTGTAGGAGGGGAGGGACTTTCTGCAGGACAGATCTCTCCAGCTTTTGAACAGAGGAGATTGGTGGGAGATGCCAGGTGAAGATCAGCAGGACTTCAGTGAGGAAATTAATGCACTTTGGGACCATCCAGCAGCATATCTCCTCCTGCAGGATGCAGACCAGTCACTGGAGGTACACACCCGTAGGTAATACAGAATTTCACAGCTGAAGCAGCTCCAGTGCTTGGATAAAAGCAGAGTCCAAGCTCAGTTGGTGAAGGTGAGGGGAATTCAGAAGGAAGATGAACATACATGAGTTTTAGCTTTTGCTTTACAGAAGTTTCAATTAACTTACAATTAAATTAGAGAAGTTTCAACCACACAGCAAACTAAATTGTTGGAAGATTGTACACTTGGCCTGCAAGAATTGGGAGCTTCAAAAACTGATGTTCACGCTGCTGATGTGTGTGTGGTGATGGATCCTTGGTGCTGTTATGACTCCTGTGGCCTCACAGGCCAAGAATTGTGGTCTCTTCGCAGGGAAAAGTCTTGTCAGACAGCCTGAGGTGGCATTTTAATCCTCATAAGGGCTCGTGAGCCTTGCAGCCATCCTCTGCCCTCAAACAGCCTCTGCTGCAGGGGCTGGTGAGTGCATCTGCAGGGCTGAGAGTGGAGTGATGCTCTGGGAAGCGAGTCCCAGGGGTGGGACACTGAGCAGCCACCACAGCACGTGGATCTGCACACAATATTGGAAGGATGAGGGCAGAGCCAGCCTGGGAGGGCAGAGGGGGGTGGCAGGGCTGGCTGGGGGAGCAGGGTTCAGAGCAGGAGGGTGTCCAAGTAGGTGAGTAGCTTGTAAATAGCTGCCACCAAGGCTTTGCCCAGACTTTAGTCATGCTCTTAGCCATTGTCATGCAAAATCCTGGCCAGCTCTGCTGTGGGTGGATGGGGTGAGGCCAGATTTACTCAGTTTAGTCCCAGCCTTATTAGCATAAAACTCTGGTTTTGCAAAGCAAAGTGTGGTCTGTGCCTGAGAGGGCTATCTCCATGAGGGGAGTAGCTCCATGTTAACCTTCCTGGCTCTTCATTTATCAGCAGAGACTGGTTGAAAAGCCAACCAGTGCAGCACCATTAGAGAAGTGAGCTCCTGGAGTGTGTTCCTGTGTGTGGGGGGGTCAGGCTTACTCAGGGTTTGTAACTTGCAATTAAGATGCAGTTGATGAGCTTTTCCCCTTTATTTTGAGCAAGGAGTCCTCCTCTGCTTCCTGTCTGTGACCTGCCAGGTGATTTGGGGACTTCTTGAGAGGTTAAACTTGGAGAGTAACTTCAAAAATAAATTAAGTCATCTTCCTTGTTGTCCTGCCTTCTCCAAGTGAAAGGAGGGACTAATAGGGAAAGTTTATATTGGATAGGGGGACGAAATTTTTTCCTGTTGAGGGTGGGGAGGCCCTGGCACAGGATGCCCAGAGAAGCTGTGGCTGTCCCATCCCTGGAAGTGTCTGAGACCAGGCTGGACAGGGCTTGGAGCACCCTGGGATAGTGGAAGGTGTCCCTGCCCATGAAATAATCTCTAAGCTCCCTTCCAAAACAAATTTTTCCATATCTTTTCTATGTTTTATGTCATGGAGAAGAAAATTTCCACCTTTGTCCTGCTGATTCCTGTTTCCATATTTGATGTGAGATATCAGTGAATGGTCTTTGGGTTATTTGATTAATGACTGGTTTAGACTGTGCAGAGCTGTCCTGACTTGGTAGATGGGGATTGGCTCAGTTGGCTGTTACCATTATTCTGGGGAATGTTGTTCCCTCTCATTTATCCATGTGCTTGCCTTAGCAATGAGTGTGTCTTAACTGCACTGAACTGAAGAGGCCTTGCTTTGGAGAGATCCTGAAACAAAAGAGGGTGGTTTCACTGCTTTCTGTCCTTCCAGCATCTTAACAGGCTGCCTGTGCTTTTGATAAACAGCAGATAATGTCTCAAGGATGGCAGTAACTATCAATGGACAGAAAACAGCACTGGGATTTGCTTGCAGTGAAGAGTGCTGGGGTGACTGGTTCAATCCCACAGAGCCAGGAATTCATGGCTCCTTTTGGAGTGGGATAGTGGCAGAGTGACCTGTTGGATTTGAAGTGAAATCAAGTCGCAGAAAAGCAACTTGGGGTTGGGCAGGAACATGAAAAGAAATACAGGGGAGTAAGTGAGGGTGCTGCTGATCTGTGCTCCCTGGCAGGCAGGAATCCAACTTCTGAGTGGGGCCAAGGTGCTGGCAGCACCACAGGTGTGGCATGTGGTACCCAAAATACTCCTAGTAGTAGACCTAGGTATTTCCCTAAAGTTACACATGAAATACACACGTATTAAATACACACGTATTAAATACACACACGTATTAAATGCTTTGGGACTTTGTAAGCAGCTTCAAACTCTGATTCTGCATCCTGCGTTTTTCCCATGTTTTAAAGCATCTCTCACAGCTCTCATCCTACCTGGACTGTCCAAGAGGGTTTTTTTTTCTGTTGCCAGTATAAATGGTGTGTAGGTAACACATCCTTGCTTCCCTAGCCTGTTGTGTTCAAACACTGCATTCATGAGCTCTGCATCACTCAGGATCTGTGTGTTAGCAACATCCTTTAGGTGAGACTGAAGAAATCCTTACCTTTCAAGTTCCTACAACAATAAGGCTGTACTTTTTGTGCTGGGATACAGTTGCATGTTTTATGCTGAAAGCTAAATCTTTAATTCCACTTCTCCTTTACAAGACACCAGCACCAGAACGGACAGAAACTCACCATGCCTGCTCGCGGTGATCTCTGCAGCACAAGAATGCTGGATCAATTTCCCTGTGTGCTTTCCCCAGGTTTTGAGGTGCTTCCCGAGCATGAGTTCAGCATGAAGCGGCGATTGGACGAGCAGGAGTCTCCCGTGTATGCGTCGCAGCAGAGACGTATCACCAGCAGCACCGAGGCTTTCCCGCACCAGCACCGCGTGCTCGCCCCGGCCCCGCCGGTCTATGAGGCCGTGTCCGACACCATGCAGTCAGCCACGGGCATCCAGTACTCTGTAACTCCCAGCTACCAGGTGTGTCTGCTCAGCCCTTAGCTCCCTGGACAGCCAGCACTGTGTTGTAGCACCACAGAGTTCCGTATTTAACACAAAGTTTTGTTTTGGTAACCGGGGTTTCCTTTAAAAAATGGCCAATGTACATCTCGTTGTCAGTGCTTGCTTTGTTGGCTTCATTCATGAACCAACATGGTGTGACTTGGCTTTCTTGAACATGATTCTTCTGCATGATTCTTCTATATGATTCTTCTAATGATTTTCTCGGACCATGGTCTCTGAATCAGTCAGGTTTGTGGAGGGTTTTTCCTCCGTTTTTCTGTTTTTCAGCAGGAAAAGGTTTGCTGTTGTAAAAGACGTATGGTATCTTGGGTGATTTTAAGCTTAACAGACTAGATCAGCATTTAGATTGAAGACTTTCAGGAAAATTGAAATGTTTCGTAAAACATTACCCCAGAGTCATTAGGTGGCACTCTTCCTTCTCTTGCCTCCTTTACAAGGAGCTGGCAGTTAGGAACAGAGAAAAAAAGAATCTTTTTGAGAGTACACTGGAGATAGCCTTTCCCTGCTCTTTCACTGACAGCTATTTGTGGGATATTTGTCTCTGCCACATTTCTGGTATGTTCAATCTTCCACTCTTGTGTTGCCGGTGAGCTGCTCTCCCTGTCTAGTGCCTGATTTTACACACAGCTTCATCCTTGCTTCTGCAGAAAGGATGTTCACACTGATAGTGGCAGCCACTGAGCTGAAGAGCTGCAGGCAGACCATTTGTAAGAGGGTGTGTTGATACTGGCAGTCCTTCCTAAAAAGAACTTAGAAGGACCAGCAGGCAAACCTTATTTTGTCCATGAAGATTGAATTAAGTATGTCCCATTTAAAGAAGCTTGGATGGAAAACTGGGTTTGTGAAAATGATTTTCCAAATTGAAATTTTCCTGGTTTATGGTATGAAGAAGTCCCAAAAGTGCATGCTTTCTGTTCTTTCCCTGGTTTTCTAGGGGAAATACCAAGCTGGGTTTTGAGCTTGGTATTTCCCCTAGAGCCTACTGATGCCAGAGAGCCACAATTTGACTTTCAATAACCAAACTGAATTATCAAGAATGTCGATTCATTCATTCAGATTATTACTTGTGACATATCGGGAAAGGAGAGAACCTTGGCT
Organism: Zonotrichia leucophrys gambelii; assembly: GCF_028769735.1. Lineage (NCBI taxonomy): Eukaryota > Metazoa > Chordata > Aves > Passeriformes > Passerellidae > Zonotrichia > Zonotrichia leucophrys. The sequence continues at coordinate 3,725,003 of NC_088180.1, read as the reverse complement.
CTTGCCAGATGAAAAATTCCATTTTACCCTCCTTTTCCAGGTCTTTATGTCAGGGGATGTGCAGGACAGGCAGTGAGCGTGCAGGCAGGGGACAACCTGTGTTTGGCACGAGTCTGCAGGGAGGGTGGGATGAGAGTTGTCTGGAGTTGGTCGAGCAAAGCTGTTAGCAGTCATGGTTAAAGCTCAAACCAGCTGCCTTCTGCTTCCTTGACTGTCCTGCAGCGTCTGGGGAGCTGGGAGGCCGTGCCTGATGTGCTGTTTGCCTTGGCAGGTGTCGGCCGTGCCGCAGAGCTCGGGCAGCCACGGGCCGGCCATCGCGGCCGTGCACAGCGGCCACCACCACCCCGCGCCCGTGCAGCCCCACGGCAGCCAGGTGGTGCAGAGCCACACACACCCCACGCCCCCAGCCGTGCCTGTGCAGGGCCAGCAGCAGTTCCAGAGGCTCAAGGTAATGTCAGCAGCTGCCTGATGTCAGCCATCCTTTCCCAAAATTCCTTCTGCGGCCAGGTCCCTTTCCCTTTCCCTTTCCTTCTTTCCCTTTCCTTTCCTTCTTTCCCTTTCCTTTCCTTCTTTCCCTTTCCTTTCCTTCTTTCCCTTTCCTTTCCTTCTTTCCCTTTCCTTTCCTTCTTTCCCTTTCCCTTTCCTTTCCTTCTTTCCCTTTCCCTTCCCTTCCCTCTTGCTCCTCTCTTCTCCTCTCCTCTCCCCCCCTTTCCTTTCTCATGTTTGAGAGTCTATTGAACACAGAAATGGACCTCTCTTTCTGCTGAAGCCCTGTTGTTTCACATAACCATCGTAAAAAGAAAATTGGACTGGCCAGGAAAAGATTTGTGGCAGGGAGGGAAAGGAGGAATGTATTGCTTAAAAGTATTTAGATGAATGGGTTAAATTACCAAAACATTTGGTGCTTTTCTGAACACATGGCATATGTGGGTGGTTGTGTGGGAGTAATTTGGGAGTAAGGAAGGCTCTATTCTCAGATTATGTGCTGTAAAACCCTTAAACAAAGAGAAAAGTCCACCAAAAATAACCCCTTTAAGTTGCTACATTTGGAGAAGGCACATACATACAAATTGATGCCTGTTTCAGCTTCTTCCAAATACGGTGTGAGTCTTTTCCAGTTTTGGTGGAAACCACTGCCCTTTCCTTTTGCTGAATGTGGGAAACTTAATTTCTACAAACCTCTGAAAACCAGTTTCAAAAAGAGCACTTCTTCCTCACAGTGAAATCCTTGAAAAGTCCTTTGCTGGTGCAAAGTTGGGGCTATACATGAGCTTTTCTTTCATTGTTTAATTTCAGACCAAAGAGGGGTCCCATTGCAGCTCTTGCAGCTGCTGAGTGCTTGGCCAGGCTGCTGGAGGCTCAGGGACCCAGAGCTCCCACTTTGGGCCATGGCTGTTCTTCCTGCACCTCTGAAAATTGGCTGTTGGTACACAAATCATGAACCTCTTGCTGTTTGAGGTGTAAAACAATTTGCCACCCACAGTTGCCATTTTCAAAGCCCTTCTATGTTGAACTGAAATGTCTGGCTTTTTGAGAGAAGTGCAAGCGTGTACCTGGCAGACATGTACTACACTGAATATGTCATTTCCACTTTCTGCTTATTCTTAGACTTCCATAATAATTTCCACATATGAATGCAGGAAAAATACTCAGTCTAGTTCTGTTTATCCTAGCAGTCACTTCAGTGATGGTAGATTTGGAGCATGTTGGGTTTTGGTTTTTTTTTCATTCTGAGTAATTCTGCTGATCTGTGTTGCCTTTTTTTTTTTTTTTTTTTTTGTCTTTTTTTTTTTGGTACAGTTTTATCTTGTGGGCCAGGAGTGGGGAGTGAATACTTATTCAAACAGTGCTGGTAATACATAAACCAGGCTCATGAGCTTTTTGCTCCTTAATTCCCTGTCCAGGCTCAGGGCTAACAGCTGTGTTTTCAAATGCTGAATGTTTTACAGAACAATGGGAGGTGAAATCAAATCTTCTCTGCTAATATGACCTGTCTGGTCTGTCTCTAGGTGGAGGATGCATTGTCTTACCTTGACCAGGTGAAGCTACAGTTTGGTAGTCAGCCACAGGTCTACAATGACTTCTTGGATATTATGAAGGAATTTAAATCTCAAAGGTAACAAGCTGCATTTGCTTCTTCCTTCCAGAGTGTGTGTGGACATGGGAGCACAGGGCAGGGGCTGAATTCTGTCCTTTGTATACAGAATAACACACCTGGACAATGATGTAAAAGCAGTTGTGTGCTTTATTTTCTGAAAATGAAATGCATCCCTTCATTTATACTAAATCTCTGCCTAGAGTGGGAGTTCACAAGTTCAGCCTTGACAGCTGATTCATCTGGTTGTCTGCCCATTAATAATGGTCAGACTTGGGACTGGATCTCATGGATATAAAGCCCTGTCTGGGCTGATAAAATAATGCTAATGTCACTCTAGAGTTCAGCAGTCTGTAGGATTCAGTTTTGCATTGTTTTATGTGTTAGAGGTGATAAGGGGAAGGAAAAGTGCACTGGAAGATTGCTGTGTGGAGAACTTTGTCCCAGTGCAAGGTGCCAGGGGACGGTGACGTTGTGATCTTGTTCCTTGCCCAGCATCGACACTCCGGGCGTGATCAGCCGTGTGTCGCAGCTCTTCAAGGGCCACCCAGACCTCATCATGGGCTTCAACACCTTCCTGCCACCTGGCTACAAGATTGAGGTGCAGACCAATGACATGGTGAACGTGACCACCCCGGGGCAGGTTCACCAGATCCCCACGCACGGGCTGCAGCCCCAGCCGCAGCCGCAGCCACCGCATCCGTCGCAGCCTTCGGCGCAGTCGACCCCGACACCAGCACAGCCGGCACCACAGCCCACACCTGCCAAAATCAGCAAGGTGAGGGGCTCTGGGTGACCTGCACTGAGAGCACAGAAACCCTGCTGCCTCCAGCTGCAGCTGGTGTGCAGCTAGAGGGTGAAAAATTAACTCCCACGCTGCTTTCCCACAGTATTCGTGAACCTTCATGTGTTCCCCTTCTGCTGCTGGATTCATTTCTCATTTTCAAACTTGAAGAAGTTAATTTGACAGCAAATCAAATAAGCTTTCCAAAACATTAAGGGTTTGGAGAAGCCTTGTCGCTGGCAGTGGGGAACTGAAAGACAGTCAGAGCATCTGGTAAATGGCACACACATTATTCAAGAAGTGATCCAGCAACCTAGGGAAAAGGTTCCTAGTTAAAGCACTGGGCACACACTGTCTGCCTGCTTTTGTGTGTGTTGTCTTAGACCTAAAGTCCCAAGAAATTGCCCATAAAACAGAGGTTGTGATAAAGATGTTCTCTTTGCTGTGAAAGTGTGTGGGTCATTTCAAATGCTTGAGGCAATTAAGCCTTTAGGAGACCTTCATTTGTTATTTGGTGGCCTCTGCATTGCTTAAAGTCTTGTTTTCAGATTGAATGGTTTTTGTAGAAGGGTCTGGTTCAGCTGTCAGCTGGAAGGGTTCAGGAGTTATTGGCAACATCTAAAGTGCAAGAGTTTAGCAGAATTACCATGGGTTGCCTGTAGGTATTGGTTGTGTGTGTCCAAAACAGAGACCTTTGAGTAACAAAGAAAATTTGACTCTGGTTTAGATATAATCCAGATTCTACTGTCCAAAAAATGTATTTTAGGGGAAACAGAACAGGATAATAGACATTCAAGGAGATTACTCCAGATGAAATTTTGTGTATTTTAGCCTCAAAGTGCAAAAATATTTCAGAGCCTTAGGGAGGGGATCTCCAAAGTTTCAAGGGTTAATCCCTAAACTGTTAGAGAACAATTGCCTGGAAAAGCTAAAGGAAAAGGTAACATGCAGTTAAAAAGCAGCAGGATTTAAAATGTGGCAGTTAGCTGATCTCTGGGCAAACATTGTTGGGACATGCAACTTCCTGCTCAGAAATGGCAAACAAAAACATGCTGAAAGATTTGCTAAAAGATTTGCCAAGCTGGACACTGCAGATCATTCCAGAATGAACTTGCCTGTGCTAGATTTCAGGGATTTTTTTCTGAAGAGGTACATGCTCTCAGTAGAGATGTAGCAGTCTCCTTCTTAACACCATGGGATAAGTGGTTTTCTCCCTATCACACCTGTCAAGTGTTGAACTATCCTTGCTGAAGCTTTAAAATGTGCCTGAGGGACAGGCTAGACAATGAGGTAAGATGTCCCTACCAGGCAGGTAAAGGCAGAACAGGATATTGTAACAGGATATTTATGCCCATCTTAAGACAGTTATTTAAATTCTCAGTCCTGAAAACTCTGTTTAATATGAGTTTTGAAATGCAAAACATGAGGGGAATAAGTACTTCCATTTCCATTTAAAATGCCACCTCAAAACTAAATTTTCACCTGGCTGTTCAATGTCCATTGAGAGTATTCAAAATAATTACTCACTGCCTGCTTTTTGTCTGAAGAAACTCATGTTTTCCCTTGCTATTGCCTTCATTCATCCCACAATTGTTGACTAGTGCCAAAGTGACTGGCTGTGTGGGAGCCAGCCATATCTATGCATTTTGTCTCTGTTAAGTTTTTGAGGTAGTTTGTGTCTCTTGTCAGGTTTCAGTCCAAAGCAGTTAGCAAGGAAAATAATAACAACTGCTTGAATGGCCCAGGTATATTGTCTCGGTGATGCGGTTTAGTCTTTGCCGGCCCAATAAATATTTATCTATTTTTATTTATTTATTTATATCTCCATAAGTGGATTAAAATTGCCTTTATCCTGACCGTGAGGGGATCTACTGCCTCCTAACAGAGCCTGTGTTCCCCTCAGCCATCGCAGCTGCAGGCCCACACCCCTGCCAGCCAGCAGACGCCGCCGATCCCGCCGTACGCGTCGCCGCGCTCGCCGCCGGTGCAGCCGCACACGCCCGTGACAATCTCCCTGGGCACCACGCCGTCCCTGCAGAACAATCAGCCCGTGGAGTTCAACCACGCCATCAACTACGTCAACAAGATCAAAAACCGCTTCCAGGGACAGCCAGACATCTACAAAGCCTTCCTGGAGATTCTCCATACGTATCAGGTGAGTGTTGGAAATGTGAGTTTGTGTCTCTGTATGGTTCTTCCTCTTGCTTTGCTTTGGGAGTGCTGTCCAAAACTTGCATTTGGGTCTTCTGCTGTACTAGCAGTGGCCAGCAGGTAATCATGGACTGGTTTGGATTGGAAGGGGCCTTAAAGATCATCTAGTCCAACCCTTTGCCATGGGCAGGGGCACCTTCTGCTAGGTCAGGATGCTCCAAGCCCTGTCCAGCCTGGTCTTGAATTCTGCTTGAACTAAGCAGAAGTTTGGCAAGTTAAAAAGATTACATAGCAGGATGAAGTAATAGATCTCAATCCATCATCTTTATTTGGAAGTCTCTGCAGTGCTTGTTTAAAAAGTGGGTTTGGCTTTTTTCTATAAGCACATGTCAGGATGAGGCAATGTGGCTGTAGCTCTAAAAGCAAAAAGAACCACTTCCTTGGTCAGTGTCTTATTGTTCAGGGCCAGTTGGGCATTTAGGATGTATTTATAGTGTATATATAAGTATAGATATTTAGAATATATGAGTCATACTATTAATATAGTATGATGCTTTATAAAAGAAGCTGAGACCTTTGCTGTTCCATTATTCCTATCACTGAAAGTTTGTTTGTTTTTTCTTTGTCACTTGAATAGTTTGTGCATCCTTTCTTCTGACACCTCTCCTCTTTCCTCTGGCAGAAAGAGCAGCGTAATGCCAAGGAGGCAGGAGGGAACTACACACCAGCCCTGACAGAGCAGGAGGTCTATGCCCAGGTGGCTCGCCTCTTCAAGAACCAGGAGGATCTGCTCTCAGAATTCGGGCAGTTCCTGCCTGATGCCAACAGCTCTGTGGTGAGTACCCTTGGAGATTGGGTGAAATACCTAGTGCAGACTGTTCTGTATGAAGCCAGTGTTCAGAAAAATGGGCTTTTGCTCTAACTTTCCTGGTGTGTGGGAAGGAGATCGGGGGGTAGACTGTGGTTTCTGGCTACAACTTGTCTCTAAAAAAACTTTTATTTTAAATGCAAGAGGGTTGTTCTAAGTTAGGACTGTAACTGCAGTAAAATCCATTGATCATTAGAGCTATGAGCTTTGGGGTCCCCAGCACAGGAAGGACATGGATCTATCAGAGCAAGTCCAGAGGCCACCAAAATGATCAGAGGGATGAAGCACATCTCCTGTGAGGAAAGGCTGAGAGAATTAGGATTGTTCTGCCTGGAAAAGAGAAGGCTCAGGGGTCACCTAATTGTGGCCTTCCAGTATCTGAAGAGAGCCTCAAAAAAAAGATGGAGAGAAACTCTTTACAAGGGCATGGAGTGGCAGGACAAGAGAGAATGGCTTCAAACTGAAAGAGAGTAGGTTTAGATTAGATAATAGAAAAAAATTCTTCCCTGTGAGGGTGGTGAGACAGGGTGGCAGAGGCTACCCTGAGGAGCTGTGGCTGCCCTATCCCTGGAGGTGTTCAAGGACAGGCCAAATGGAACTCTGAGCAACTTGGAATAGGGAGAGGTGCCCCTGACCATGGCATGGCATTGGAACTGAATGACCTTAAAGGTCCCTTCCAACCCAACCCATTCGGTGACATTCTGTGTGGAACGTAGCCCTTAATGGTCTTATGGGTTTGTCTCTGAACAAGCTGTTGAGCAAGACAACTGCAGAGAAAGTGGAATCAGTCAGGAATGACCACGGGGGCACAGTGAAGAAGCCACAGCTCAACAACAAGCAGCAGAGACCCAACCAGAATGGCTGCCAGATCCGACGGCACTCGGGCACCGGAGCCACCCCTCCGGTGAAGGTAAGAGCCTGGGCTGCTCCTTCAGGATGTGTCTTCCAAGTCCTTGTGGTTTTTGTGGCACAGGCTGCAGCTTGAGAACATGGAAAATAGTGTTTGTCTTTAAACCTTTCAGAAGTCCTTGTTTCCAAGCACAAGTGTTAGCCTCTGATTTTTGCAAGCCGGTGGTGGTATCTGTTCCTGAGGGTGGGACATAGTTACTTTAATGGCTTGGGGAAACAGAGTTTTCATCACTTTCTAATAAAGATGTAGTTTTAATAGCAGTGTTTAATGAGGGGGGAGTGATGGAGTGTGGAGATAAAAGTCTCAGAAATGCCACAGAATAAATTTGCCCAATATTTGTAGCAAATGTTCCTAAGGCACGTAGGAAAAGATGAGCTCAAAAGGTGTGCCTGAAAGCTTTGTTGTAGTAGAAGTTGGAGCAGATGCAGTAGAATCATGTTTGCTCATCTTTCCTGTGATGAAGCTTTTAATACAATGATAAATGATTATTCTCTCAGCAGAGTTTGCCCTTTTCAACTGACGCATGATTTGTGAGAGCAGTGAGGCTTTGTAGTGCAACAAAAATTGTCCTGTGGCCAGGTGGCCTCGTGTTTGTGCATGAGGGATAAATTTGCCTGCTTTTTTTGAAGCCAGTACATCTTCCTTTGTCATGAGAAGCATTAGCAGGCATAATTGTACCATTTAAGTCCCCTTCTGCCCTTTCTCCTCCTCTTCAAATCGAGGTCACCAAAGTAAAGCACGTTTTGGAGGCACCTTACAGTCTTTCTGAGGATGGGGAAAGTAAAGCATCTTTCAGTAGAATGTAAGAGAGAAAAAAAATTGCCATTCTGGGGAGGTGTAAGACTTGCAGAACTGGATGAGCGATAGGAAAATCATCTATTCTGGCAGTTTTCCAAAGTAGTTATCAAAGTAAGATATGCTGCAGTGTGATTGAAACAATCAGCTAGTTACAGGAAAGGGTGAAACAATGTATTACAGATATATGGAGTGGCATGCTACTTATTAACATTCAGTAAATTAACTTGTAGCACATGCTTTAATAGACTGTTCTTCTTTAAAAAGCCATCTTTCCTTTAATGGGAAGCACATGGTGGGGTCAGGGAGCTGGTGCTCACCTGTGATAGATAATCGAATGATCCCAACTTTTATTTTTAATTGCCTTTCTTTTTTTTTGATAACAGAAAAAACCAAAGCTGCTTGGTTTGAAAGACCAGTCTTTGGCAGAAGCCAGCAAACATGGTGTGGGGACAGAATCTCTCTTCTTCGAGAAGGTGAGAGGCAGGATGCAGATGTTGCATGTCCTTGATGTATATCCTTCCTATGTACACATCTGGATTTTTATCACACTGAAGTGTGTGAGATTTACGCCACCCTGATTTCTCAGCTTAACCTCAGATGTATCCTGCGACCTCTAAGTCAGATACATTGAATTTTTTTTTAAATTGGTGATATTTTTTACCTGTGTCTTTTCCCCAAAACTCCTCCTCCAGCTTTCCACCTGCTGCTGCTGGGCAATTTGTTTGAGGGAATGGGATTATTTTCCTGTAACCCACACTCCAAGTGGTTTTCCCCTTTATAAGATCCCCCTACAGCTGATGATGTGTCTTGCTGTGTTGGCACAGCTTGTACCCATCTACAGCCAGCTGGCTGCAGGGGGAGAGCTCAGTTTACAAAGCACCTGATTCATATTTACATTGGGCTGTTGTTTTTTTTAATTTCCCCTCAGAGATTAATCTAATTAATTGCGCAGTTGTTACCTGTTGCTGGTTTAGCACACGGATCAAGTGAAAGGAGATATGGGATGTTTCCAAGTGGTACCTTGGTGTCTTCTCTGAGATGTCCAGACAGTGCCTTATAGCTCAGAGGGGAGTATGGGATGAAGTTAAAACCATCTTTTAAGCAATATTCACGCACTGATGACAGTCTTGGTTGCTCCCTGCTGATCTGGTGAATTTTGCAGTGTGATGGGAACCAGCTAATGGTAACTGGGAACCAATTTATTGCTTGGAGGATGTGTAGGTGTTAACATGAGTAAACCTAGAAGTCCCTGCTGTGGAATTATAACCGTAATGATGAATAACTTAACAGTGATAGATCTCAGTCGGATGTGTAGATCCTGCTGTTCTTGTGGGAAAGGTGGTGGTGTTGGGATGAATAGTTTGGCTTTTTCATTTTGTGAAGATCAGGGTTACAGAAGGAGGATTACAGAGGTCACAGAAGGAGGATTGTCTGTGACAATCCAAGCTGGAAGCAGGCAGAGGCTGGAGAGGTGTTACCCAGGCATGGGTCTCATATCCCCCACTCCCTGCTTGAAATACTCTCTGAAGTTTAAAAGCAGCCTAGGTGGGTTTGTGGTGCTGCAGTTGTAACTGATGTTGTCCATGATTCCAGTGCATTGTGATCCAGCTGTTAGAGGGTTCTCTGAAGGATTTAGTTCTTCACTTGCAGCTCCTTTCTTAGAGTAATGTCCCGGTGCTGACATTGCAGGGGATCCCAGCAATGGGTGGGGGTGGCTCCAGCAGTACCAGTTTGTCTGGCCCTGTGTACAGGGCGAGTTCTCTCTGTTCAGCTCAAAGATTTGTGTGCCTCGGTGGGAAACACAGTGTCAAACCCAGGTCTCCTGGACCTCCCCCTGCTGAGTGTGACCCTGACAGCTCCTCTTCTCTTGTCTCTCTGGCTCAGGTCCGCAAAGCTCTGCGCAGCACCGAGGCGTACGAGAACTTCCTGCGCTGCCTGGTCATCTTCAACCAGGAGGTGATCTCCAGGGCTGAGCTCGTGCAGCTGGTCTCCCCATTCCTGGGGTAAGTGCAGCCCCTCTCCTGGTCTGTTTCTCTTGTGGAGCCAGGGAAGAAACACCTTCATGGCCTTCTGCAGTGCCCTTTCCTGTTCCTTATCCCAGAGAGATTCCCAGCTGTGTCCTGACAGGCAGCGTGCAGGAGCAGCACAGGTGTTGCTTGCTGTGTGCCTTCCCTTTCCAGTAGGGCAAACAAAATTATTAGCAGCCTGTTTTATTGCAGTTTCTTGTTATGGAATCATTCTCAAATTATATCATTTGAGAAAAGATCAACTGTCTAATTACACAGGCAAACGTCCCCCGAAAAAAGCAGAGTGCTAATATAAGCTCACTAAAGTTTCCAAAAAGCAGCTGAATTCTGTCACAAAACTAAAAATGTTAAGGAACTCTGTACTTTAAATAGGAATTTACAACTTCCATGATTGTCAGCAGTGTACAGAACAGCTCTATTAATTGCTTAAAACCAACAGATATCGTCTCATCTACTTTGGGCAGCAGGATTTCAGTGTTTCTTTTACCTGGGCACTGAATTCCTGGTTCCAAGGGAGAAGGTAGTAGCAACATAAATTGGGTTCAGGACCCCAATTCTCAACTGTGCAGAGAAACTACCCTAAGGAGCTTCCACTCACTCTGTAGGTCCACGGGAATTAGCCAGGCATCAGCAGGATACCTGACTTTAGGTAAAAAAGGTGCAATATTTGACAGGAAAATTCTGTACTTTTCCCATCTACTGCCTGCGCTCCTAACTACAGGGAAAGATAAAATACAGGAGGGGTTTTATTCTGGAGTTGGACATTGTCTTTTGCAATTAATAACTAGTGATTCAGTTAGTAACAGGTTGAGTTCATCCTGTTGCTGGAGCTTTGCATGAAATAAGAGGATGTGAACAAATGCTGTATTTTAGACAAATTAATTTTTCAGGAAATTCTGCAAACAGGCAAACCTGGGCCTTGCAGGCAAAGGTTTCTCTGTGATTCATGCTGCTCTGTGAAGTCTGGTTGAAGCAATTGCTTGGCACTGAAACCTTTTGTGTAGTTACAGAATTGCCTTTGGGTTTCTTCTTGCTGCCTCTGGGAAGGAAAGGTCTGGTTTAAGGTTCAAACCATTGGCAAACAATGAAGAACCTGGCCTGAGTTCTGCACCAGGGTGGTTTGGGGACACCCAGATGTGGCTGTGCCACGAGTGCTGTCCCTGTAGCAAAAGCTTTGACAGCTGCTCCTTGCTGGTCACTAATCCTAAAGCACCTTAGCTGCACCAGGAGAGCAATCCTCACCTGATCTACAGCAGGTGCTTTTTTCCCAATTGTTCAGGCTCTGTGAGAGTGGGGTTGGGCAGAGAGGGTCATCTCACCAGATTGATAATTTAGAGGATTCTCTGTAGTAATCAATTCTAGCCTCAGCATCACAGCTCAGTGCTGTTTGCATTTTGTTTAGCTCATTTTTCACTTTATTCCTTTTATTTTAGGAAATTCCCAGAACTGTTCACTTGGTTTAAAAACTTCCTGGGATATAAGGAGTCTGTTCACATGGAGACGTATCCCAAGGAACGGGCTACTGAGGGGATTGCCATGGAGATTGACTATGCCTCCTGCAAGAGGCTGGGCTCCAGCTACAGAGCCTTGCCCAAGAGCTACCAGCAGCCCAAGTGCACGGGGAGGACTCCTCTGTGTAAAGAGGTAAGGCAGGGGCAGTGCACAGAGCAAGGCTCTTCCCAGCCTTTTTATAGCAGAACAGAGCAGGATGGGGGATTTTGTTTGTATCCCTGTGTTGGAAAGGTTCCTGAGGGTGGTGGGCATGGGGCTGGGGTCAGGCAGCTGCTTTCCCAGCACTGATGCATGCTGCTCCTGCAGCCAGGCATGTGTGGGCACACCATCCTGGCTCAGGATCCCCGCTGTGCGTGTGGCAGCCCCAGGGGAGCACAGCTCAGGAATTCCTGGTGGCACTCCCATAAACATCTGGATCACAGCCAGAAGTTATTGCACAGGCTGAGGTGTCAGTCTAGGAACTGGGTTATGCTGGGAGTTGTGGTACCCACGTGGCTGTGATGGTTGGCATCAGCTCTTCTGCAGAAGTTTGTGAAAGGTTTGCATAGAGTGTTGGGAGGCAGCTGGAGAAAAACCTACTGAATAGTTATGATGGTTAATTACTGACATACCTAATGCTCCTACATCTTGTTTATGATGTGCTGTGTGGTATGACCTGTGAAAGGAACATTAAGATTGCAAACTTAAGTAGGAGATGACAGAACTGGTTTTCTGTGTGATCTTAATGTGATCTCAGAGGTCCTTTACAAGGTAGTATGTAATTCAGGATTATTGCCACCTTTTTACCTAAATTCTCACTTAGTCTGCTTTCAGAGTTGTCTCTAGGCCAACTTTAAAAGAAAATCATGTTTTCTGTAGACAGATTCTCCCACGTATTCCCTCAGATGCATCCTTCTTTCTCCCTGAAATGCTGAATTTTTAATCCATGTCTTGACACGTCTCTCAAAAGCTTCTTGTGTGATGCAGTTACAAACTTTTCTCCTGTGAGAATCTAATGACTCAGTTGTTCAGGCTTTGAGTTTATGGAAACTGGATCTGGTTTTCAAGACTACCTGCCAAAATTATTGTTTCTATGCCTTTGGCCTCTTTGAGGTGGTTGTTGGGTTGTTTGTTTGTTTGCTTTTTCATGTTCTGCTCCTGTATTGAAAGCTGCAGGTGCTGAGCTGTTTTGTCAGGAAAGGTGATGCTGGGGTATGGTTTTATCCTTCCAATTAGCCTTATTTGGAGGCAGCAACTGTGTCCTGTCTAATAGTCAGGTCTGCTGTGGTGACCATACAGTGTTGATGGTGAATCACACATGGGGAAACCAGCTGGTTGCAGCTGACTAATCCAAAGTAGCAGAAAAAGCTCCTTTCACCTTTATTTTCCTCTTTTCCTCACAGCTCCAGCCTATGAATTTTTCAGACTGTCTGGCTGTTTGGGGTTGCCCTGTGAATGCTGGGCTTTGGAAGGCACACACACACTTTTTCCAGCTGGAAATTAGATTGCCCCATCAGAAGATTGCTCTTGAAGCTGGCCAGGTGTGATCCTCTTGAACACTGACCACAACTCTTGTTCTCTCTCTGCCTCCCTCAAAGGTTTTGAATGACACCTGGGTCTCTTTCCCATCCTGGTCTGAAGATTCCACATTTGTGAGCTCCAAGAAGACCCAATATGAAGAGCACATCTACAGGTGTGAGGACGAGCGTTTTGAGGTAAATTGCTTTTCCTTGGTTCATATCTCAGAAAGCTCTGTTCTGTGAACAGTTAATGAGTTTGATGTAATGATACCTTTAATTCTGCATCTTTTATTGTATCTGCCACCTGGTTTTTGGTATAAAAGCTTGTTTTCTCTTCATGCAAGAAGCAGTGGCTGCATAACCACTAAGCTGCCACACCTGCCCCTCACCTTTTGTGTGGAGAATTTAGTTCACCCTGCTCTACATGAAGTTGTTGAATGGACAAGCATGGAATTGCTGCATCTTTTCTTCCTGCCCACATAGTGCATGAGAACATGCATTCCCCTGTAATCATCTGCAAAGCAATATGTTCAGGATTTTAAATGACTGACATTTTGACTGGAAATGGAAGTTAGCTGGGCAATTACCTGAATCTGCACAGATTTGGCACGTCCTTTTGTAGAGTAACTGTCAATTGTGTTCTATTCCCAGCTGGAAGATGTAATTTCCGAACTGTATCATCCTGGTAGCCTTTAAATTCTTCCACAGTATTATTTAGGTAGCAGATGAAATGTAATTGGATTATTTTAGAGCAGCTGAACACCAAAGTGCTCGAGTACACCTTGTTAAACAGGCACAGCTTCTTGTTTCGTGTCACTTGAATGTTTGCCTCCGTCAAGTATCATGTTTTGTCTATTCAAACGCTACGGCTAATGGCACTGTTCTCTCCAGCTGGATGTTGTCTTGGAGACCAACCTGGCAACCATCCGCGTTCTGGAGGCAATCCAGAAGAAGCTGTCACGCTTGTCTGCGGAGGAGCAGGCCAAATTCCGGCTGGACAACACCCTGGGGGGCACCTCGGAGGTGATCCACCGCAAGGCTCTCCAGAGGATATACGCGGACAAGGCCGCGGACATCATCGATGGGCTGCGCAAGAACCCCTCTGTGGCTGTGCCCATCGTGCTGAAAAGGTACTGACTGCCCCAGCACCCTGCCCCAGGCTCCCCTCACAAGGGTGATGCACTCTGTGCCCTCCAAATTTATGGAAACGTGGCTGAGTGTGCCCTTTAAGGCTGTGAATTTGCCCCAAAAGGTGGTTGTGACTGTGTTCATAGGATTTCTTGGATGAGGGAAGAGATGAAGATCTGACTCCACGTTTCAGAAGTCTTGATTTATTATTTTATTATATATATTACATTAAAACTATACTAAAAGAATAGAAGAAAAGGATATAATCAGAAGGCTGGCTAAGAATAGAATTGGAAAGAATGATAACAAAAGCTTCTGTCTCGGACAGAGTGTCCAAGCCAGCTGGGTGTGATTGGCCATTAAGTAGAAACAACTCTATGAGACCAATCACAGATCCACCTGTGTTGCATTCCACAGCAGCAGATAACCATTGTTTACATTTTGTTCCTGAGGCCTCTCAGCTTCTCAGGAGGAAAAATCCTAAGGAAAGGGTTTTCCATAAAAATTGTCTGCAACAGGTTGTGGCTGCCCAACCCCTGGAAGTGTTCAAGGCCAGGCAGGGCTTGGAGCAACATGGTCCAGTGGGAAGTTTCCCTCTCCATGGCAGGGGTGGAACAGGATGATCTGTAAGGTCCCTTCTGAACCAAGCCATTCCACGATTCTACTTTTCTGTGAAACTAAAAAATTCATTTATATTCTGGACAGTTGGTGTATTCCATAATGATCACCTAGAGGGAATTGCCCTCCTGAAGCAAAATCCTTACAGCTCAGCTGGAAGGATATAGAGCTTTTGTTGTCTCCTCTTCAACTTTTTTCTTCCCTGGTGTCAGCACTGTGTGTAAGATAAGGGAACTGTTGTCCCAGGGCTAACTGTGATCCCTTTCCAAATCCTATGGGTGTGTGTGCCCAGATCCTGGTGTCTCTGCTATGCTCAGATTCCCAGTCCTGCTTCTGTTGTCAGCCTCCCCTTCCTTAGTTAAAAGGGAGTGGATGCTGCATCTCCTTGGGGAAGGTTGAGGGGATGTGTAAGCAGCACATGCTGGTTCATCTCTGTGGAGCTCTGGGTCCTGTGTTTTGGAGTTGTGGAGCTGGGCAGAGCAGCCTTCCCAGGATACCTGCAAGATCCCAGTTTCCCTGCCCTTCTTCAGCTGAATCAGGGGTGCTTTGCTTGGGATGCTGACTCAAGGTTCAGGGGTGCATTCCCAGGATACTCAGGTGTCCATGCTTTGTTCAGTTGTCCAAACTAACCTGCCCCTGTTTCACAGGTGGGGATTTCTGAGAGACCAGGGCCGTTTTTGCCTTCCCTGTCCCTTTATTCCTTCTCCTAGGGCTGCTTTGTTCCTGCATGGTTTTACCTAAATGTGAATGGAACCCAGAGTGGTTTCTCCAGAAGGGTGTGTCCAGGGGGCACCTCCTGGAAAGCTCCTTTCTGTGGGATCTTGGATCCATGCCCATTTCATTGGGAGTTCAGCTCTTGTCTACACTCACTAAGAACCACAAGCTGAGGTTTTTCTTATATGCTCACCTCTTAGCTCACCTTTGTTTTCTTGATCCAAGGTTAAAGATGAAAGAGGAGGAGTGGCGAGAAGCCCAGAGAGGATTTAATAAAGTCTGGCGAGAGCAGAATGAGAAGTATTACCTGAAATCCTTGGACCACCAGGGCATCAACTTCAAGCAGAATGATACCAAGGTCCTAAGGTCAAAGAGTCTCCTCAATGAGATTGAAAGCATCTATGATGAGGTGAGATGGTCACCAGCAGTTTCCTTCCCTCAAGCTTATGCACTTTGCTAGTGCAGTTTCAGTTCCTCTTCCTCGCAGCTTGATGAGGGAGGAAATCTGTTTCTAATAGGCTCTTGGGTGGTGGAGAAGGATTGTTTAGGCTGATTTTTATGCTGTTTCTCCTTTGTAGAGGCAAGAACAGGCTTCAGAAGACAATGCTGGAGTCCCCACAGGCCCACACCTCTCACTAGCCTATGAAGACAAGCAGATCCTGGAAGATGCTGCCTCTCTCATCATCCACCACGTGAAGCGGCAGACGGGAATCCAGAAAGAGGACAAGTACAAAATCAAGCAGATCATGTATCACTTCATTCCAGACCTGCTGTTTGCTCAGCGAGGTGAACTCTCAGATGTGGAGGAGGAAGAAGAAGAGGAAATGGATGTGGACGAAGCCACTGGGGCTGCAAAAAAGCACAACGGTGTTGGGGGCAGCCCTCCCAAAACCAAGCTGATGTTCAACAACACGACAGCCCAGAAGCTGCGGGGCATGGATGAGGTCTACAACCTTTTCTACGTGAACAGCAACTGGTACATCTTCATGAGGCTGCACCAGATCCTGTGCTTGCGGCTGCTGCGGATCTGCACCCAGGCCGAGCGGCAGATCGAGGAGGAGACGCGGGAACGGGAGTGGGAGAGGGAAGTGCTGGGCATAAAGCGAGACAAGAGCGACAGTCCTGCCATCCAGCTGCGACTCAAGGAGCCCAGTGAGTGACTTCTGCTGGGAGGCTGGGGGAAAATGGTGTTTCTGTTTGTAGTGTGCTGACAGGGTGTTTGGTGTCTTCAGGCGCGTGACAGCAGTGAGCCTTTAACATGGGCTCTCTTTTATTATCCCTGGGAAGATGGGGAGAACATAGGACTTGCACTAGCAGAAGGATAATAAGCAGCAGTTATTTCATTGTTGTACACTTGTGTATTCTCAATTCCCTAAGTAAAACCTTTCAGAAATAAATTGCTCATGGAGGAGGCTAGAGCTAGAAAGCCAAATGTTATGAAAATACCTGTAGCCTTAAAAGGTATGATTTTGTGTACAAAGATTTACGTCCATAAAGGACAAGTTTAAGTAACTCTTCAGCTTACATGGGTCCCTTTCTCTCCTGCTGCAGTGGACATCGATGTTGAGGATTATTACCCGGCCTTCCTGGACATGGTGCGCAACCTGCTGGACGGGAACATGGACTCGTCGCAGTACGAGGACTCGCTGCGCGAGATGTTCACCATCCACGCCTACATCGCCTTCACCATGGACAAGCTGATCCAGAGCATCGTCAGACAGGTGCCTGCAGCACGGCCTGGGGGCTGGGTGGGGCGGGGCAGGGACAGCAGGCATGTTGTTTGCTCCAGGCTGGCGTTGGAGGCAGTGTTGTATGCCCACATGGGGAATTTCAGCTAAATTCAGGGTATTTCTTCACCCAGCTCTCTGACCTTCATAGTAAAGAAGTGATAGAGAGTGATTTTTGATCTGTTTGAATTACTGAGAATATTCTCTACAAAGTTTTCCATGTGTTTTAGGATGTAAGTATTCAAAGCATGTCCAGTGCTAATCTTGCTTTAGCTTTGAAAAAAAAACCAAAGAAATTACATCTAAATAGTTCCTTTCCTTTCCATCAGTGCTGTAGGAGTGCATGCTTTTTCTAAAAACCTTTTGTCTCTTTTATCTGGCTGCTGGAGTAGCTCATTTTGGCTGTTAAACTCCAGTCTTTTTATTGGGTTGGTAGGAAGAATGCGTGAGCAAAGGAAAAATTCTTGTGCCTTTTTGTAGCATAAAGAACAAAAACAGACACAAGGGGCTGGAAGTGGAATAGCTTGAAAGGGCTTTTCTCTTTCAGAAGGGTAGAGCTGCTCTTCAGAAGCCCTTCAGTCCAGAGATTAACTGAATTCAGAAGACAGTTGGGAGACTTTTGATTTTTACACTTACACAAAATATGGATTTGATCTTAAACCTCCCACCCCTCTCCTCAGACACAGCAGCAGCCCCTTGGCGAGGAGAGGACACGCTGTGTCACGGAGCTCTGGCCCTTCCTCCCCTGCTGCTGATCAGAATGTTCTCTGTGTGTAGTTTTTCTCTGAGTACTTGTGCTTTGTCACCTGCTAATTTTTCTAAAGATCTTGTAAGCTTTTCACATAGCAGCAGAGATCATCTGCAAGTGGAAGAAGCTAAGGGATTTTTTTTTTTTTTTGCTTGAGCTCAATCCCATTGTCGCACCCTTACTTTATTCTATTCTGATGAGGGTGTAGCAGCCTCCCTGACAAACCCCTTGTCCCTGTTGCTCCTGTTTGCAGCTGCAGCACATTGTGAGCGATGAGATCTGTGTGCAGGTGACAGACCTGTACCTGTCAGAGAACAGCAACGGGGCCACCGGAGGGCTCCTGGCGTCCCAGTCCTCCCGCACGCTCCTGGAGGCCGCCTACCAGCGCAAAGCCGAGCAGCTCATGTCCGAGGAGAACTGCTTCAAGGTAAAGCCAGGCTCTGAAAGCAGTGCAAAACCAGCAGGAGCTGAGGGGGTGCCTTTGAAGAAGGGAGAGGCACTGGTGCTTTGAAAAAGAGCTTTGTTTAGGCACCCAAAAATGAAGAAAATTAACTCCGTCCCAGCCAAAACCAGCGCGCGTGCAGCCAGCTTTTAGAACAATGTAATGCTTCTGTAAGGGCCCCTCAGACATGAAGTTTCAAGGAGGAATCTATTTCCTGGAACAGCAGTGAATATCCCCTGTGCTTTACAGCAGCTTTGGGCTGTATCATACTGACTGCTTGGCTGCCCCTGCTTTGATTTGTCAGCTCAAACTCTCCTGTTTCTCTGGTGCCTCAGTTTTGTCGACTGTTGGGAGATCTGCCACTACTCACTGGGCATTAAATCACTGCTGCCTGCATACATTGCTAATAAACCTGTGCTAATCAAATCCATACTTCCTTTGCTGAAGAGGCAGGAAGTGGTCAGGCCCTTTCTGAGCCAGAGAAGTACTGTGGATAAAAGCCTGAGTGTATAATATCTCTTCCCGTGCCCACAAACTTACTTTGAGGGCCCAAGAAGCCCCCAAAACTGCCAACTTGCTTCATTGTCCCTTTGCCCCAGTGAGAAGTGAAGGTGTCTGTTTCTATTTCATACCTCCTCTTGCTGAAGTTCCTTCTGCTTTTTCTTTGTAGCTGATGTTCATTCAGAGCAGAGGTCAAGTTCAGTTAACCATTGAGCTGCTGGACACAGAAGAGGAAAACTCGGATGACCCTGTGGAAGCAGAGGTAAGGGCAGCTTGTCCAGAGAGCTGACTGTGATGGTCAGGGTTGAGTGTCCAGCTGAGTGGTGGCGTGGTCCGTTAGCACAAGACAAAGAAACATCAAGGATGTGCCAGAAAGCTTCCACTGATGTGAGCAGGCAAACCCTTCTTGGTTTATTTCATATTAGAAAATACTCAAAGCCACATAAAGAACCATTGTACCTGCCTTTTTGGGGATAAGATGCACAGAGCCTTCAGAAGGCATGTTGTGTTCTGACTTCCAGCTCAGCCTCCTCAAGCCCTGCAGTGGTTTGGTGGGAGGGCAGTGGCTGATGTGTGCTCTGTGCTTGCTTCCAGCGCTGGTCTGACTACGTGGAGCGGTACGTCAACTCCGACTCTACCTCCCCCGAGCTCCGCGAGCACCTGGCCCAGAAACCCGTCTTCCTGCCCAGGTGAGTGGCCAGCCTGTGCTGGGAAAGGCCCTTGGAGCTCCTCTCGTTCCACCCCTGCTATGTGCACACACCTCCCATAGACCCTGGCCTAAGCTGAGCTTACACCCAGGGGTGGGTGAGTGCTAATCCCAAGAGGGGTTCTCTGCTTTGCAGGAATCTGAGGCGGATCCGCAAGTGTCAGCGTGGTCGGGAGCAGCAGGAGAAGGAAGGGAAGGAGGGAAACAGTAAGAAGTCCATGGAGAACATAGAGAGCCTGGACAAGATGGAGTGTAAATTCAAGCTGAACTCCTATAAGATGGTGTACGTGATCAAATCAGAGGATTACATGTACAGGAGGACCGCGCTGCTGCGAGCTCAGCAGGTAGGAGCCAGCCAGAGAACGGGGTGGGCTGCTGGTGTTTCCTGGGACCCACGGGAAGGGAGGAGGCATTGCCTTTCCAGCTGTTTGGGAGGCTGTAAAGGTTTGGGTTTATCCAAAATGAAAACAGCCTGTGACTCCAGATGGGTGAAATTTAGGAGGATTGCACTGGAGGAAACTGATCTGGTCATCTGCATCCCTTGACACTCTTCTTTTCTCATCTTATGGGAATATTTCCATCCACTTCTGTCATGTACTTAGGTTTATAAAACAACTACTTACCATGTTTCTTGCTGATGAGATATAGGTAGTGTATAGAACTGTTTTATTTTCATTAGTTGTGAAGTAATTCTCTTAAACTTCACATCCACATCAGAAGAAAGCATTTTATTGCAGCATAGTGACTCTTTGAAATGCTGATACTGAGGATTTGGATTGAATTCCATCTATCTCATTCAACTGGCACAAACCTCAAGGAAATGTAAGCTTATAAGCAGAATACTGTGTGCCAGTGCTCTTCACAGAGAATCTGAGCATAAATTCTTGAAGTGTTAAATATGTAGTGTGCAGCTTAGCCCTTGGTTACTGGAATACACTGAGGGAGCTGTAGAAGCTACATTGGATTTTGGAAACAAATCTATTGGGTTTAGCAGTTAACACCCCAAAGCAGTTCAGTGTCTGGGAGAACAAACAAATAGTAAAATCTGTAAGTTTTAATTTGGAGGTTTAATTATATTGGCTGTTTTTAATTATGACTGTAGCCATGGCTTTATACCATCTGTCCTGCATTTAGCATTCCTTAGGCAGATGCTCTTACCCAAAAACCTGCACACTTCTTCCTCTCCTGATGTTTCTGTTAAGTCAGAGCTTCTTGAGCCTGTTAGATCTGGCCTGGGTCTTAATTCTCTGTAGCAATTGTGTCCCCAGTATGTGTAACACATGTTGAACTTGCTGTTTCCTGGGACTGTGGTGCTCTCAGGGGCTGGGGACAGACTCTGAGGGCTGGGAAGAGCAGGACTTGCCTGGTCCTGGGTGCTAGCAGAGAGTAATGCAGAAGGGACTCACTATATTTCTGAACTCATTTTACCATGTATTTGCTTGGAGAGGAGACTGGGGGAGCCTTCATCAGAGCTTTCCCTCTGTTGTTAGTGCAGTGCCTGCATTACAAATTCCCTGTGTGTTTGATCCCCTTGCCTGTGTCACCCAGTAGCCAGGCTTGGTGTTATGCTGCAGTTTGGGGGCCAGAGCTGCCTTTTCCTAACACCTCTCCCTGTCTCTGCAGTCCCACGAAAGGGTGAGCAAGCGGCTGCACCAGCGGTTCCAGGCCTGGGTGGACAAATGGACCAAGGAGCACGTGCCCCGCGAAATGGCAGCCGAGACAAACAAGTGGCTCATGGGTGAAGGCTTGGAGGGCTTGGTGCCCTGCACCACCACCTGTGACACAGAGACCCTGCACTTTGTCAGCATCAACAAGTACCGCGTCAAATACGGCACGATATTCAAGACACCCTAGGAGTGCCCCGGGGCGAGGAAGAGCCCGGGGGATGTGTGTGTGTGCGCGCAGCCAGGGAAGGAGGGAGATGCCTTTCTCCCCTCACTGTGCATCTCCGTCACATGGCCACTTGACTAGTGCGTGGCTGGTGCAGCCTGTCCCGCTGGGGACGTGGATCTCTGCCCGGGGCCGTGGGCTGCCGGCCCTTTGTGGGCAGGAAGGACCCTTCTCTGAACTGAGCCATCCCAGAGAAACACCACGAGCTCGTACACACCAGCAGCGTTGAGGCTTTGACTCCCCGGAGGCCCCGAGCGGCGAGGGAGGGGAACAGGATGCTCCTCACCACCGGCCCGCTGGGATGTGTCCCCAAAATCCCCAGGTGCCTGGACTGCTGGGATGTGTCCCCGAAGTCCCCAGGTGCCTGGACTGCTGGGATGTGTCCCCGAAGTCCCCAGGTGCCTGGACTGCTGGGATGTGTCCCCGAAGTCCCCAGGTCACCACCGGGTGGATTCCCCTCTCCCAGCGGGCTCCAGCACGGGGCTGGGGCAGCACAGCCCGGGTTCCTCTCGCTCCCTCCCCTCCCTCCCAGGCTGGACTCACCCTGTGCAGATCGGTCTGTCCTTTCTAGTGCCAGTGGAACTGTTTTATTTTTATTTTGGGTTTTTGGTTTTGTTTTTTGTTTTTGTTTTTTTTTTTTTGTACCTGCTTGTTTACTAGTCTCTCCTAGTGCCATGCACCAGCTTTTCACACACACGTACGTACACACACACAGCAGAGAACAACACGATTTTAACATGTTCCCCTCCTTTTTTGTAAATAAATGTACAAATTGTCAATTTTTTTGGTTTTTTTTTCTTTTTGTTTTGTTTTTTTTTTTTTTTAATTAAAGGAATTATGCTTGATGTGCTAGCATAACTGTACTAGCTTCTTGTGTACCATAGTACCAGGTGGCTTGAGAATTAGTACCGACAGACAGACCGATGGAGACATTTATTACACTTTTTACCAAAGGGAGTTATCATTGTAGTGCTTTTGTGTGGAAACTTTTTTCTCCTTTTTTTGTAAATAAAAAAAATAATGTCTTTGTTCTTAACTGGAGGAAGACACTCGCTCACCCACAGCCGTGTTCCTGGTCTGAGGCACTGTTGCAGCATGCTGGTTTTGGGGTGGGAGGGGTGAAGAGGGAGGTGTAATCCAACCCCTTTTCTAAGGCTGGCATGAGGAAACAGCAGAGGCAGCATGTGCACTTGGGGGTTAAACAACTGAGGTATAAGCAGCCTGAAAGAAATATAAATATAGAGTATATAATTTTAATTTTTTTTAATGTTTGGCTTTTTTCCTGGTGGGTAATTTTTATCCACCTTGTCTTCCAGCTCCAAGGATCTTCGCTTTTGGGAAGTGTTGCTGAGCAACTCAGCTGGGGCTGATTGTGCTGATGTATTTTTCCCTTTCTGTCTTGGAGAAAACATCATGGGAAATACCAAGCCAGTATTAGACAGAGCTGCTGTATGTGTGTGTGTGTGTGTGTGTGTGTGGGGGCAAGAGAAGGAGGAGGGACTGGGGAGGAGCTCAGTGCATTTCACTCCAGAAATCCACATATGGGATATTTTTTTTTAAGCAGAGAAATTTAACGCTGGCAGATATTTAAAACGCGGGGGAAGATTCTGAATTTTAAAATGAAGAAGTCAGCACAGACTTTGTAAGCCACGACAGCCACCACTGTACCATGTTTCCTCAAAAGGAGGTGGCTTTCCAAGCAATAATCCCTGGGACACACCGTGGGGAGACCTCTGCCTCTGGTGCTCCATCTGACACCCCAGCTCTGCTCCCAGCCTGTACAATAGCAGAGGTTTGCTTTTTTTCTAATTTTCTTTTTATTTCATCTTGCTTTTAGTAATGTGATTCTTGGCCCACAACCCATGTGGTTTCTATACCAATGTTGTAAACTTGACTGTAGAGCAGTATTTCCCTTAAAACATCAGGGCTGAGAATCGTGTACAGATTCTTCCCTCCCTCCTGATGATAATGACATTTTGGGGCGACTGGGAGGCAAACCAGGACATGGAGAGGAGGGTGCAGGATTGCTGAGGCTGAGGGACAGCAATGAGGGGAGTTCTGTCTTCTCCTCACCCAGGAAGTGCTCAGGGTGGGATAAAAATCTTTTCCCAAACTTGACAAGCAAACACATCACCCCTAGAAGTATCAGAGACACAACCATGGTCACAAGGAACTCTCAGCAGAAATGAGCAAAAAACTTGTCCTTTCCTTCATGGAATCTCCCTTAGGGCTTCTGAGCAGCCACCTCCAAGCACTCAGCAGGGAAGATCAACTCCTGCCTTCACCAGGGAGAGCTTCTGAGCACTCACCCACACAAACACCTCTGAGACACGAGCTCCGACCCCACCAGGGGCACAGCACCACCGAAACCTGCTACTCACGTGGGCCCGAAGGACTCTCCCACTTGCGCCGGCCCGAATTGCTGCGCCACAGCCTCCTGGTACGGGATGCGCCGCCGAGTCTGGAAGCAGGACAGCGATGCCGGGGGACAGCGATCCCCAAAAAGCCTGCGGTCCGAGACGGGCACATGAACAAGATCAGTCCCGCACGGACAAGCCCAGGGACAGAGAGCTTTCACAGCTCGGCTGAATCGCCCTGCCAGCACCCACAATCTCAATAATATTAACAGATGGCTGAGGAATAAAGGGCCTGGGCGGCCAGGGGAGGGCAGGGGGCTGCGGGGCTGTGCCGTGGAGCCCCGGGACAGCGCTCCGTGCCCACTAAGGAGAGTGTGTGTGTGAGATTCGTCCCTTCAGCGTGAGACCACTGAGCCCCCCGAGCCCCGCAGCCACGGCCGGCAGCGCCCGGGGCAGCGTCCCCACCCCGAGGGGACAAACGGAGCGCCCCCCGCCGCCCACCTGCCCCGCAGGTTGCAGTCGGTGAAGTAGGTGTCGGACAGGAACTTCTCCACCCGCTCCAGGGCCGTCCGCCGGTGCTTGATCGCGGCCATGGCAGCGGGCGGGGGCTCCGGGCGGGCTCTGGGTCTCGGCCGCGCCTGCGCCGCTCCGGGCGGGGCGGGGGCTCGGCCGCTGCCATGGCCGCGATCAAGCACCGGCGGACGGCCCTGGAGCGGGTGGAGAAGTTCCTGTCCGACACCTACTTCACCGACTGCAACCTGCGGGGCAGGTGGGCGGCGGGGGACTCTCCGGGACACGCCCGGGGCGCTCCGTTTGTCCCCTCGGGGTGGGGACGCTGCCCCGGGCGCTGCCGGCCGTGGCTGCGGGGCTCGGGGGGCTCAGTGGTCTCACGCTGAAGGGACGAATCTCACACACACACTCTCCTTAGTGGGCACGGAGCGCTGTCCCGGGGCTCCACGGCACAGCCCCGCAGCCCCCTGCCCTCCCCTGGCCGCCCAGGCCCTTTATTCCTCAGCCATCTGTTAATATTATTGAGGGTGGTGGGTGCTGGCAGGGCGATTCAGCCGAGCTGCGAAAGCTCTCCGTCCCTGGGCTTGTCCGTGCGGGACTGATCTTGTTCATGTGCCCGTCTCTGTTCATGTGCCCGTCTCGGACCGCAGGCTTTTTGGGGATCGCTGTCCCCCGGCATCGCTGTCCTGCTTCCAGACTCGGCGGCGCATCCCGTACCAGGAGGCTGTGGCGCAGCAATTCGGGCCGGCGCAAGTGGGAGAGTCCTTCGGGCCCACGTGAGTAGCAGGTTTCGGTGGTGCTGTGCCCCTGGTGGGGTCGGAGCTCGTGTCTCAGAGGTGTTTGTGTGGGTGAGTGCTCAGAAGCTCTCCCTGGTGAAGGCATGGATTGATCTTCCCTGCTGAGTGCTTGGAGGTGGCTGCTCAGAAGCCCCAAGGGAGATTCCATGAAGGAACTTACAAGTTTTTTGCTCATTTCTGCTGAGAGCTCCTTGTGACCGTGGTTGTGTCTCTGATACTTCTGGGGGGATGTGTTTGCTTGTCAAGTTTGGGAGGAGATTCTTATCCCAGCAGTGGGCAGACAAGATGCCACTGCCGGTTTCTCTGGGGTTCCAGAAAGGCACAGGTTAAATCAGGTGTGTGTATGGACAGGCAGCACCCTGTGTGTGAATCCCATCAAACTCGTGGGCTGTCCCCACTCTGGTTTTTCCGTGGAGGGCTCTGAGGGAGCGTGCTGTCCCTCGGGAGGTCACACAGTGGGCTGAGGTTGCTGCCTGCTCTCTTCCAGGTGGGAGACATGCTGGTTTAAGGTGGAGCTGAGCATCCCCCCGGCGTGGGCAGGGCGGGAAGTGCACTTCGTCTGGGAGAGCGACGGGGAGGGCATGGTGTGGCGAGATGCCCAGCCCGTCCAGGTATGGAGACACGGATCAGGGGTGTGCCAATGCCCTGCTGTGTACACAGGGTGACCTTTGGAATCCCTACCGTGGTTTGTGCAAGGCTCTGTTCCTGTGCCAGCAATTATCCCACAGTGTGTGGGACCAGCCCCTCTGGACTTTGGGGTATCTTATCATGCCCATCCAGCCTGCTGTCATGGACCGATGCTGAATGTGCCATCTCCCTGTGCAGGGATTGACCAAGGAAGGTGAGAAGACCAGCTACATCCTGACAAGAAGCCTGAAAGAGTCCGAGCCCCACAGGTGGGTGGTCAGGCATGCCAGAGCCCCCCACTGCTGGGAGACCTTGGTGTTGTTGGAAGCCAAGAGGCTGAGGACACACACACGTCCTTGTCTGTGTCCTGGTGCTTGTGACAGCTCCCTGATGGCTTCCTCGTGTCCCCACAGCCTGACACTGTATGTGGAGCTGGCCTGCAATGGGCTCTTTGGAGCTGGCAAGGGCAGCATGATCGCCCCTCCAGACCCAGACAGGAGGGTTACCCTGAGCAAGGCTGAGCTGGTTGTCTTCAACAGAGATGTCTATGAACTGCTGGTGGATCTGGAAATACTGCTGGACATGGCTCAGGTCTGGGAGCTCCTCTTCCCTTTTTCACCTTTTCCTCAGCTTCACTGCATCTTCTCCTGCTGCTGTTCTGTGGCCTGAGACCTTGGAGGAGAAAATGTTTGCTGCTTTAGCACAATTGACACTGTCTGGGCTTGATGATCCTTGTGGGTCCCTTCCAACTCAGGATATTCTAGAGTAGGAGAAAACTGAATTGAGAGAGGCCACAGGTGTTTTTTCATCCACTTTCTGCTCCAAAGCAGGATATGTTAACCATGGTCCCTTGGAACAGGCATATGTGGAACCTGGATTTGGAAGGCATGTGAGAAAAGGCCAAAGGCTGTGTTTGTGAAGCAGAGACATGGTGTTTACCTGTTATGACTGCCTGAGATAGGTGTTGAAAGAAGGTAGCAGGTTCTCCTGGAGGCAGGTAACATCTGAGCTGATGCAGTGGCCAGAGTCATGCTTTTATCCCTCTCAACCCCAGCTCCTCGGGGAGGAGAACCAGAGGAGTTTCCAGGCACTCTACACTGCCAACCAGATGGTCAACGTGTGTGATGTTACAGACCCCTCCACCTTCCCTGCTGCTCGTGACCTGGCTGCAGCCATCTTCAGCCAGAGGAACGGCGAGAGCCAGCACACCATCCATGCCATGGGACACTGCCACATTGACTCTGGTGAGAGCAGCAGCGCTCCCTCTCCTCTCACTGGAGGCCAGGGTGTGCTGCCCAAGGGGGGATCAGGCTGCCCTTGGGCTCCAGGCACACCTTGAGAGGACGGAATGGGCTCTCTGTGCTGCCACACTGCTGGTTTGTCCCTGGGGCAGTGAGGAGTGTGGGTCTGGCTGGCTGTGCCCTTTGGAGCACTGATGGTTCTGGGATGAGGGATGAATTACAGCTGCTGTCTTCCACCTGCTGGGCTTCAGCCCTCGATTTCCCATCCCAGGAGGGGTTTCAGAGAGGCTCCAGCTCCGTGAGGAGCTTGTGTTAGGTGATAACCATGGCTGCCTGTCCCTGCAGCCTGGCTGTGGCCCTATGAGGAGACCATCCGTAAGTGCGCCCGGAGCTGGGTCACCGTGGTGCATCTGATGGAGCACAATCCAGAGCTCACCTTTGCCTGCTCCCAGGTGAGGGATCTCCCTCTGGACACCTCTCCTCTGCTCCTGGCATGTTGCTTCTCCAGCAAAGGAGATGGGGGGATGTAACTGGGTCGAGGCTGTGTGGGGTCTGGGCTCTTCAAGGAGGCAAGGGCAGTTGTTAGTGGATATAAAGTTGTTTATTGCATGAATACATCAGTCTTGAAGGCAGAGAGTTCAAGGTGTTAAAATTCTATGCTAAAGTATTAAAATCCATGCTAAAAGCTTTCTGGCATAGTGTCTCAGGCAAGAGCTGCAGCTGCAACAGCTGCTCTCTGGTGTAGTCTCAGGCTTCGTGCAGGAACAGCAGCAGCAGGGACCACGGCCTTCTACTTTCTTTCTTCTTTCTTTCTTCTTTCTTCTTCCTTCTTCTTTTCTTCTTTCTCCTTCTTCCTTTTCTTCTTCCTTCTTGTCTTCTTGTCTTCTTCTTCTTGTTCCTTTTAATACAGGGGGATTTTTATACACAAAACAAACAATCAGCTAAAAGCATGATTCTAAAACATTCTTTCTAAACCAATCTAAACTTAATTCTAATCTGCGAAAGTAGTATGAAAGTAGTGTCAGTTCTTACCTAAAAAACTATGTGTATAATATTATCTATTTACACAAATATACTATCTGTTTTCTTACTTAAAATTTACGTGTATGAGTTTATGTATTTACATGACTACTTCTATCTATTTACACGTATACCTCTGTCTGTTCTAGAGATGCAGTCAAAGTTCTGCTGTGTTTTTGATATGTCTGGAGCAAAATTACTGAACTTTAAACTGTGCCTTAGGGTTTTTACTAGCTAACACAGTTTCTTAGGGTACTTAAAATATATTTCTGCTTTCTTAAAAATGTAACTTACACTTGCACTTAAACCTACACTTCTGCTTCGTATCTATGTGGCTTGATATATCTTAATTTCTCTGAAGGCTTTAATTTAGCCCCTGCATTCGTGTGTCTCTCTGAGGAGCTCAGAGAGGCTTGCAATCCCACAAGTGACGAGCCAGAAGTGCTGCAGGGGGCAGGGCAGGCTGTGGGGAGCTGGGCTGACCCCTGTGCCCCGGCAGGCTCAGCAGTTCCAGTGGGTGCGGAGCTGCTACCCCGGGCTCTACGCGCGCATTCAGCACTTGGCGGCCAAGGGACAGTTCATCCCTGTGGGAGGCACCTGGGTGGAAATGGTGAGTAGCACGGTGAGCCTGGCTTGGCACACCCTCCTTGTGCCACCCTCTGGGACCAGGGGGGAGCAGAGCCTTTGCTGAGCCTGTCTGCTTGGTGGGGGTCTCCAGGCCTAGGAGCAGCAGCTGTCTGAAGCATCCAGCCTGGCAAGAGTACAATGCTCCCAAATCACTCCCTGAGAAAGGAGCTTTGGAATCCTTTTGTGTGTGCTCCTCCTTTTCCCCTCTGCTGAGCCCTGCTGAGGTTCTCCCCACAATCTGCCAGGTCAGGTGGGTGGGAATGGGGGTCTTTCATGATCCCTCCATCCTCCCTGTGCCTTCCCCAGGATGGGAACCTGCCCAGCGGGGAGTCCATGGTGAGGCAGTTTCTCCAGGGCCAGAGATTCTTCCAGGAGCAGTTTGGCCGGATCTGCACGGAGGTACTTGTTCTTTTCCATCACGCCCTCCTCACCCACCGTGTCCTTGCAGCCCTTGCTCTTTGTGGGGCTGGGCTGACCTGTGTGTGTCTCTCCCTGTGCTCCTGTGCCCCAGTTCTGGCTGCCGGACACGTTTGGGTACTCGGCCCAGCTGCCCCAGCTGATGCGTGGCTCTGGGATCCGCCGCTTCCTCACGCAGAAGCTCAGCTGGAACCTGGTGAACTCCTTCCCGGTGAGCTCTGCTGCCTTCTCCTCAGGGGATGGACACTGTGGGTGCTGGGGTCTTCAGCAGGGCTGGACCTGTTGGTTCCACAGCTCCTCAGTTGAGCTAACACAGGCTCTGCTTCCAGGAGCCGCTAGGTTGTGGTGGCAGGGATGTCCTGTCAGGCTTCAGGAGAGAGGAAGGACGTGATTAGAGATGTCTAATCTCTAATCCAGCCAGGCCCCTGGCCTAGATATTCCTTCTGCTTCCAGATGGGAAGCTGTGAGGTCCAACAGATAGCAAATCCAGCCCCTGCCCTGGTGGCATTGCCTGTTCTTGTCCTCTCCTTGCACTGATCCATCAGGGCATCCTGCACCTCTCTGGAGAGAAAGTGAAGTTTGGACCCTGAAGAGGCTCTGACGTGCCCCTGTGCACCACATTTTCCTTTCTCTCCCCTCCAGCACCACACCTTTTTCTGGGAAGGCATTGACGGTTCCCAGGTCCTGACCCATTTCCCCCCTGGTGACTCCTATGGGATGCAGGGGCGAGTGGCAGAGGTGAGTGAGGTGCCAGACCTGCATGAGAAGGGCAGTGCCAGCCCCCTGAGGGGCTCTGGGAGAGGGGAGGGGAGCAGGATACCTGCCAGCATTGTTGGACAAAGGCTGTTGGGGTGCCTGATGTGCCCGTGCCTGATTTAGGCACTTTGGGCTGGGGAAGAAGAGCAAAACTGGGCTTTGCACCCTAAAGACTGACCTGGCTTTCTTGTATGGAGCTGTGGGAGCTGGGGCTGGGTGCCAGGGGATTGCAACCACCCAAAAATCCCTCCAGGTGCTGAAAACAGTGAAGAACAACAAGGACAAAGGCCGTGTGAACCACAGCGCTTTCCTCTTTGGCTTTGGGGATGGAGGAGGGGGCCCCACGCAGAAGATGCTGGACAGGATGAAGAGAATGAGAGACACAGATGGGCTGCCCAGGTGAGAGGAGAGCTCCCACCCTCTCTCCTGGCAGGGGCATTTGCTTTGAGCCAGGTCTGGCCTTCAGCAGTGCCAAAAGAAAGGGAGAAGGGCAGGGAGATGGGCAAGCAGAAGGCTGGGAAGGATTCTCAGGGCATGGAATCTCTCCATCATCAAGAGCTGTAGGAACAGGTCCACAGGGCAGCCATGGCCTGCTTGTGAGCCCTCAGGAGAGCTGTGGGGTGAAGGGCCAGCACAGCAGCTGTGCCTGGGGAATGTCAAAGGAGAGGGGTAGGAGAAGGGAGAGGGGAATACTTTGTATGGTTGTGCTGCAGATTTTGAGGCCTGACACCTTTCCAATCCCAGATGCACCCTTAGCCATGTCACAGGCTTCTCCCCAGCTCATCACTGTCTGTGTGTCTGTCCCACAGGGTACAGATCTCCACTCCTGACCAGCTCTTTTCTGTCTTGGAGAAGGAATCATCCCAGCTGTGCACCTGGGTGGGAGAGCTCTTCCTCGAGCTGCACAATGGCACCTACACCACGCAGGCCCAGGTGAGGGTCCCGTCCCAGGCAAGGGGGCCAAGCACACTCATAAAACCTGCAAGCAGCCAGCCCTGCTGCCCTGGAGCTGGTGTGAGAGATCCATCCCAGCTGCCCATCTCCTGAGCATCTCCCTTCTGTCCTTACCAGATAAAGAAGGGGAATCGGGAGTGCGAGCGGATTCTGCATGACGTGGAAGTGCTCAGCAGCCTGGCTGCGGCTCAGGACTCAGCGTTCCAGTACCCTGCCAGCCAGCTCCAGCAGCTCTGGAGGTGAGGGAGCACTGCTGGTGCTGGGGCAGAGCTCAGTGCTGAGCTCTGTGTGTGTGCACAGCCCCTGCCATAAACTTTCCTACCTGGGAAGAATTTGCTGCTCTGCTTGATTCTCCTGCTGAAAGATAGCTCCAAACCCTCACTGCTCTGCTGTCTGGAAGCTTCATTTCCTACCAAAGCTTCTTCCTCCCCCATTCTGGCTTGTTTGAGCTTGTGCAACAAGGTATCTCATAGCCCTGAGGGGTAAAAACAAATAGCTCTTACTGCCCCTGGTTGTGGTTTACTGACAGCTGACAGGCCCTAACAGGAAGGGATGCTGTGGAAAAAATCCTTTTCTCTCAAGTGCTGGGTAATGGGGGAATAAGGAACAGTTGTTAAGTTTTTCTGTCTTGCAAACAGGGCTCTTGTTTGAGAGAAGAGCTTGTTCTAAGCCAGCACAAATCCGGTGTTCTCTGCCACTTTCTTCCCTGGTTTCTGCTCTCTGTGTTAGGTTACTGCTGCTCAACCAGTTCCACGATGTCCTGCCAGGCAGCTGCATCCAGCTGGTGGTTGAGGATGCCCTGCAATACTACACAGGTGAGCAGGGAGTTTGGCTGGGAGGGCGCTCACCTGTGGCAGCAGCTCCTGCCTGGTGGGGCTGGGGAGGCTCCAGCCCTGGGCTGCCAGGGCCAGCTCAGCAG
Source organism: Zonotrichia leucophrys gambelii (assembly GCF_028769735.1). Taxonomy (NCBI): domain Eukaryota; kingdom Metazoa; phylum Chordata; class Aves; order Passeriformes; family Passerellidae; genus Zonotrichia; species Zonotrichia leucophrys. The sequence continues at coordinate 3,693,660 of NC_088180.1, read as the reverse complement.
GCATGTCTGAAATGGTGTTAGATTAGCAGCCAAGGGATTGGGAACCATCCCAATTTATTGGCTTTTCTGCTTGCTGCTGGCATGCCGGGATAGGCTCCCAGCAAGGTTTGTTTCTGCCTGCCCAGGGGTGCTTGCAGGAGCTTCAGTAACCAGAATTTTCCAGCCGAGCTGGCACAGCTCATTGTAATCTTGTAACAACAAAGTTCGGAATAATTATACACTTGAATCGCTAATAGATAATAATAGTTAATGATAATTAGCAATTGTAGCTTGGAAGGAGATGAAGTGTGTGTACATTTGCACGGGGAGTGCCAGAAGCTCTCTCAGAGCCAACTCAGGCCCTTCTGTTGCCCAGAGATCCGCAGGGCTGGTGCTCAGCTGCAGGAGGAGGCTGTGCAGGTCCTGTGCAGGCATCTGCTGCAGCCCCAGGCCTGCAGCACCCACAGCTCCCTCGTGTTGAACACCTTGGCCTGGGAACGCACTGAGGTGATCGCCAGCCCTGGACCAGATGGAACAGAGACTTTGGGTATGTCTGACCTGGAGTTCCTAACAGGGAAATGCTCTGCCTTATTGATTGTTCAATTTGTTCTTTGGACAACTTGAAAGGGGATGAAGTGCTCTGAATATGCATGAGGAGGAGGAGGGTATGGGAGGAGGCGGTAGATCTGACCTGACAGCAGTAGGGCAGCAGTGGTGTCACTTAGGGTTCAGTCTGGGGCGAGTGTTGGAGCAGAACTGTCACAGATATCTTCTATGGAAAATCCCTTCCTTAGGATTTTTCCTCCTGAGAAGCTGAGAGGCCTCAGGAACAAAATGTAAACATTGATTATCTGCTGCTGTGGAATGCAACAGGTGCATCTGATTGCCCCATGTTGGATGTTTGTAATTAATGGCCAATCACACCCAGCTGGCTTGGACAGAGAGCCAAGCCACAAACCTTTCTTATCATTCCTTCTTATTCTATTCTTAGCCAGCCTTCTGAGGAAATCCTTTCTTCCATTCTTTTAGTATAGTTTTAATGTAATATATATCATAAAATAATAAATCAAGCCTTCTGAAACATGGAGTCAGATCCTCATCTCTTTCCTCAGCCTGAGACCCCTGTGAACACGGTCACACAGAACCTCTTTTCTTTCCAGCTCTGGTGACAGTCCCCAGCATGGGCTGTGCCCTGGTGCAGGACCCATTTGAGCCTCCTCAGCCTGTGGCAGTGAGGAAACAGGTAAGCACAAGGCAGATTTCCTCAGGTTCCCCACATCAGAGGTTGTTTGAGGAGAAATCAGGGTTAGGGTTGAAAGGAGGAGAAATCTATGTTAAATTTGCATTGGAGGCACAGCTCCCACAGGGTGTGTGACACCTGTTTCTGGCCTTTTCCCAAGGAGGATGGCTCCATTACCATGGAGAATGGGGTCATTGCTGTCTGCCTGGACACCATGGGGCGCCTGACCTCGCTTCAGCTGCTGGACTCAGGGAGGTCTGTGTCACCCAGTTCCCGGCCCTGAGCTCCTCAAACCTCTCCCAGGACTTCTCACTGTGCTCCTTTCTCCACTGCCAGTCCTTTTGATGCTGCTGTTCCCCTGTTCCACTTTCTTTCAGAGAGTCAATCCCAGATGGCTGCTATGCCAACCAGTTTGCACTCTTTGATGATGTTCCCCTCTACTGGGATGCCTGGGATGTGATGGATTATCACCTGCAAACCAGGTAGAGGAGCAGTGCATGCAGCACTTGGATTTTGGGTTTGCCCTGAGATTCCTGCCTCCCTGTCGGTCCTAGCTGTGAGAGAGAAGTGAGTGCCTGCTGCATTGGGATTTGGATCTACCAGGCTGACACTATCTCTGCCTTCCTTCCTCTCTCTAGGAAGCCAGTGACCACACTGCTGCAGCCTCTGGAAATCACCCTGGCTGGGGGCTTGCGGGGAAGTGTGAGCTTCTCCCTGCAGGTGGGGAAAAGCAGCACCTTAACCCAGGAGATCATCCTGGATGCCACGTGCCCCTACCTCCGCTTCCTGACCCAGGTTTGGCCCGTGGCTGCTGTGTGACACTGACACCCTGTGCAGCTGGGAGCTGGGGAGCTGCACCTTGGGCCTGGATTATATCCCCCCTCCCTGTATTCTTTCCCTGGAGTCCCCTGCTAGAGCAAGCAGCCCAAGGCTGGGGTCCCAAGGGCCAGGGGTGGAGGTGGGACCCACCAGTTGATCCGTGTTGAGACTCTGGTGTGTTTTTGTTGCAGCTGGCGTGCACTGGCTGCTGCACACCAGGACGTGAGAGATGCAGTGTGTGCCTGTCAGTCCCCCATGGTGACAATCCTTCTGCTGCCACGTTTAGGTGGAGTGGAAGGAGGCCCACAAGTTCCTGAAGGTGGAGTTCCCCGTGCAGGTGCGGAGCATGAACGCCACCTACGAGATCCAGTTTGGGCACCTGCAGCGGCCGACGCACTGGAACACGTCCTGGGACTGGGCTCGCTTCGAGGTGAGAGGGAGCTGCTCTGCTCCTGGGGCTGCTCCTGCTGCAGGCAGTGCCCTGTGTGCTGAACATCCCTTGTGCCTGCTCAGGTGTGGGCTCACAAGTGGCTGGATCTCTCTGAGCACGGCTTTGGGGTGGCTCTGCTGAATGACTGCAAGTATGGAGCATCGGCCCACAGGAACGTGCTCAGCCTCTCCCTGTGAGTGAGGGGTGGGTGGGTGGGGGGGCTGCTGGGGCACTCTGCCTTCTGAGGGGTCCCTTGGAAATCAAGGCAACACCTGCTCCTACATGACCTCAGTTATAGCAAGGAGATAGTCTGGTGGGTGGCTGTTCTCTGAGAATTTGGCTGACTTAAATTTTAGTCAGTTAGAACTAATTCCTGTGAACTGTGCTCAAAGATAATTGAGGAAAGATCAGACTCATATTTGTAGCAGGTAGCTTTTGTGTTGCTGACCAGGAAGGGAGGCTTGAGGAGAGGAAAGGAACAGGAGTGTCAATGTTATGGGTGCATACAAAGCTAAAACAAAATGCCTACTTCAGTTTGACTTAGTGAGCTGCAATTTTCATGGATGACACTCCAGTTTTTTAGCTTCTAGAGCTGTCCAGGGTCTGTTTGCTGTTGTGTGTTTGCTTCCACGTCAGGGCCCAGCTCGAGGTAGCACAGGAAGCAGCTGTCTTGTCACAGTGCTCTGGGTGACACTGGGTGCTGCCAAGGCACCGGTCTCACTAACCTCACCTCGCCTTAGGCTGAGAGCCCCCAAGTCCCCTGATGCCACGGCAGACATTGGGCACCACCAGTTCACCTACGCTGTGATGCCTCACCAGGGTGAGTGCCCCATGGGGACAGGCAGGGTGGCAGCTGCTCCAGAGAGCCTTGGGGTGAGTGTGCCCCTGGCTGTGTGTGCACAGACACTGACCACAGAGAGTTCTTGTGCTGCAGGCTCCTTCCAGGAGGCCGGTGTGATTCAGCAAGCCTACAACTTGAATTTCCCCCTCCACGTGGTGCCAGCCAGCCGTGCCCAGTGCCCAGCCTGGAGTGCCTTCTCTGTCAGCTCCCCTGCCGTCGTGCTGGAGGCTGTCAAGCAGGCAGGTGCTGGGGACAGGAGGGGAGGCAGAGCTGTTGTTGAGCAGGGTTTGCTCTTTGGTGGTCAGGCTCAGCTGGGCACAGCAGCCTGTGCTGGAGGGGCTGTGCCTGTCTCATCTGTCTGATCTCATGTGTCTGGACTCCCCCAAGGCTGAGGACAGGCCTGAGGCTGTGGTGGTTCGTCTCTACGAGGCCCACGGCAGCACAGTCACCGCCTGGCTCCAGACCCCCTTCCCCGTGAAGGAGGCGATGCTGTGAGTGCAGGCAGGAGGGCGGGGGGTGGGTGGGGATGGAGATCAGTCCTTCAGCCTTGTGCTTTGTCCCCAGCTGTGACCTCCTGGAGCGTCCCCTGGCGCAGGGCCGCCTGCCCCTGGAGCAGCAGGGCTTGAGGCTTTCCTTCACACCCTTCCGTGTGCTCTCCGTGCTCCTGGTCTGGAGCCACTGACCCCAAACATCGTCCCTTGCTGGGGCTGCAGCACTTGGACCAGCCCTGGGAGCTCAAATCACAGGCTGAGCTGTTCCCCGTGCCAAGAGCTGTGCAAGGCAGCAGCTCCAGGGCAGGGCACTGCCCCTCTGTCCTGCACCCAAGTGTCAGAAAGCAGGAATTGAACAACCCTGCTCCTCAGGGAAGGAGGGCAGCTGCCCACTGCCCGACCAGGGTGGGTGGTCTTGAGTTCTGAGCTCATTTAAGTGTGGACAAAGATGCAGACGGGCTGGTGGCCCCTGCTTCTGCTGTAGAGGTTTGGGGACCAGCAGCTTCTACAGTGACTCCTGTGTCACAGCCTTCATCTTGTCCAGCAGTGTGTAAAAACAAACTCCACTCCTTCCCTTCTCCCCCTGCCTGCCCTTTGCACTGCCCTTGCAGAAGAGGAAACAAAAAAATAATCAAGAGAATTACATAAAAAACAAGCTGCAGCCTGTTTTATTAACCTGTTTCCAGGTAACTGCACTGACCTGCCTCCTCCCAGGTGTTTGCTGTAGTTGCTCTTTTAGTGTCTGCCTGAGCAGGACCTCACACCTGGCACTGGGGAGTAAGAACTTACCTTTATTTTGGGGGGATGAGGTGGAGGGGAAGCCTGCTCCAGCCCCTGTGGAGAAGAGGCTGGGCACAGAGGGATTTATCCTTTGCATGAAAAGGCGTGCACAGTGATTTCTACACAAAATACTTTATTAGTCAGCTAAAAACAGTGATTTGGTCAGCAGCCAGAAAGGGAGGAGGGAGAGGGAAGAGTCAGAGTCCAGTACAACATGTGGACCTGACCCTTTTTCCCCTGAAATGCCTGTGGACAGCAGGAAAAAGCCCCATCACCAGGCTCAGCTTCTCTCTCCCACACTGGCAGGATGGCACAGCAGCAAATAAGTGTGAGCACAGGTAGGGAGCAGCTCCATTTCCACTAGCACTAACCCTGGTCCGTGGCCAGGCCCTGCCTCAGCTCCTCTTGGCCCCTCAGGAGGTGGCAGCAGGTGACACTCACACGGCAGGGGCTGCACCTGGAGAACAAAGAGGGAAATGAGGAGTCAGAGGGCAAAAGGGGTATCCAGCTCTGCCGCATGGGCTCCTCTCCTTGCCCTCTGTCTCCTTGCCACCAGGGAGCTCTCCCAGAGCCCCCAGGGGTGCACAAAGGCACTGCCAGGCTCACCTGTGCCCCTGCGAGCGGATGCGCGGCGGCTTCTCCTGACACTCTGAGGCACCTCAGGCGAGGCTGGGGCAGCACTCGCTGTCCTCCTCCCACGGGCACGTCCCTTCCTTGGCCTGCCAGCCTGCTCCTCCTGCTCTTCCTTCACTTCCTTCTCCTCCTGCTTTGGGGGTTTCGCTGCAGCCCTGCGGCGCTGCTTCGGGGCACGGGGGGTGACCTGGGTGGGTGTCAGAGCTGGAGATGACCAAGGTGGGGAACTCTGTGTGGGATCATCACCATGGACAGGGCAGGGGCGGCAGGACAGCCAGACACAGCCACACAGCTGCTCACCTTGGGGCTCGGTGCCTCGGGCTCTGCCTTCAGCTCTGGGCTCTTCCTGCGGGGCGCCTTGCGGGGTCTCTGCCCTGCACCAGAGATGAGGGGTGAGGAGAGGGTGAGGCAGAGCCTGGAACAGCACCCCACGTGCAGGGATGCTGCTCTGAGTGAGGATGAAAAACCAGCTGCCCCCAGGCAGGTTTGGATGCTGGTAAGAAGCCTTGGGGACAAATGGCTTCTGTCCCCTGGTGCCAATGGCTGTCACAGGAGTGTCAGCACCCCAGAGAGAATGGCTTTGCTCCAGCCTGTGTCCCTGTGCTGCACAGCAAGAACAGGCTTTCCTAGGAGCCCTCCTGGAGCGGGTCCCACAGGAAGGGGAGAGGAAACTCACCTTTGGGAGCCATGGGGCCAGGCTCTCCCTGTAAGGAAGGGACAGAGCATTGGCTGGGGTGCAGTCATTCTGCAGGCAGCAGCAGCAGAATCACTGCCCCTTCTCCATCCTCCAGCCACTGCAGTGACAGGGAAACAGCCACATTTCCCTGGGAAGACAGGGGAGTTGGGCTTGCTCTGCCTGCCCTTTGCCTTGGGGACTCTGCCATTATTCCCTGTACCTGCAAGGCCCCAAGCACAGGGCCCAGGAGGGAAGAACAGGGCTGCCAGAGCACCCAAACACCCCCTCTTCCCTCCATCTGCTGCAGATTGCCCACCATCCATTAGCTGGCTGCCCACCACAAAGGAGGTCCTTGTCACCCCCCATGCCCAGGAGCTGGATGGAGAGGGGGACCCCCAGGCACACAGAGCAATGGGAGTCTCAGCAAGCAGAAAACAGGCCAGTGTCCCCTTGGAGGAGTGGTTTGGGGGCTCCCAGGCTCCTACCTGGAACCATATGGTCCTGCCACTGCGGTCCCGCAGGGAGCTCATGCCGGGCACCAAGTAACACTGCAGCCAGTTCTTAAAGTTGGAGTAATTATCCGGGTGCTCGGGGTCCAGGAGCTGCTTCTCTGGGAGGGGAGACAGGGAAAGGACAGAATCAGAGCAGAAGCTGTGATCACCACGTCAGGGTAGCCCCCCAAACCTCCTGACGCTGAGCATGCCAAGCCCTGCCCTCCCTGCCAGCCCCGTCCCCTCACCTGCCATGATCACCTCCATGGGCACGCTGTGGCACAGCTCCAGCAGATCTGGGTTCTCCTGCCTCAGCTTCACCTTCTTGCTCAGCGTCAGGGAAGGATCCTGCAGGCATGGAGAAGGGCACAGAAGTCACCTGCCAGCTGCCTCTGCTTCCTCAGCTTCTCTCCTCCCATCCTCTTCCCCATCTCTTGCTCTCCAGAGGATGAGCTCTCCACACACAATAGCCCTGAGCTCATCACACAGTAGCCTTCCAGCTTAGCTACAAAGCCATGAAAGAGGGCTAACACACAAAAACACCAGCAGCAGGTCGTGTAGTGTAGTTTTCAGGCTTAAAATAGCCACTTCCTCTCCCCTGAGGCCACAAGATCAGCCTTGGGCTTTACTGCAGCCTTCCCCTCGGGGATTTTAAGCTTACAAGGTGTTTGTTTCCCTCACTTCTTCCTCTCCACCCACCCCAAAACCACTTATAGACTTCCTTAGGGCAGGAAGCTCATCATGAAGGGCCACAGGCAACCAAACCCCTGCCTTTGGCATCTGTCTGGAAACCTGCTGCTTTCTGAGCCTGTGAAAGCACCTGGTGCTCCCCACCTTCTTCCTCCTCTCTTGCTCCTGCTCCTTCAGGGCCTCCAGCACGGTCCGAGCTTTTTCAAAGGGAGGGATCTTCAACCTGAGAGAGTTACACAAAGAAGGTCCTTGTCACCCTTTTTCTTCAACAAAAGAAAAACATGTAAGCAACAGTAGTAGAAGCTGCTGTTGTCCATAACAATCTATTATTTTGAGGCACACGTTTTCATGATAGGTTTCAACGTCTACTTGGTATATTTCATTTCAATTCCGCATTTTAGGAAAAATGCATTCCCTCAACTCCCACCCACTTCCTGTACCCCTCTACTGCAGTTCCCTGGTTCTTTGCCCTGATGGCTCTTTCTAACTCTAGCTACATTTAATTCCTACACTCAGCAGTGGGAAACTTAGTCCTTCTCTCACAACTACAGCATGACATAGAGTTGAGGCATGTTTTAATTAAAAAACAAGACTGGTAAACAAATTTTCATAAGGAGCAGATTGTCTAATAGAACTTACACGGTTTCTATGAATTAGGCTATAAACCCCAAAACTACATAAAACTATGTAGTGGGTGCTCAACCCACCTTACCTGTACAGGATCTCAGCACGCAGGTAATTCCCAATTCCATTGAAATACTTCTGGTTTAAGAGCACCTCACAGATGGGCTTGTCAAAAGCCCTGTCCTCCAGGTTCTTCAGCACATTCTCCCTGCAAGCGAGCACGGGCCATCAAGAAGAGTCACCCGGACATGTCTGTGCAGGGAAAGCGGGCAGACCCGAGCAGGGGCATTCCTGGGGCGCTCACCTGAACGCCTGGTACTCGGACACCACGCAGGGCCCGCGCTCCGGCTGCCAGGCGTCCCCCAGGCGCCAGGACCCGAAGCGCCGCGGGTCCACGAAGCAGAGGGCGCGGGGAGGGCTCTCCCGGGTCAGGAAGCGCAGGTGGGCATGGCGGGGCAGCTCGGCGGCGGGGCACAGCCGGAACGAGCCCGACATGCCGAAGCGGAACACCAGGTCCTGCGCGGGGGGACCGGCGGCGGGGTCCAGCGCGCTCAGCGTCAGCCGCAGCTCCTTGCCCCGGGCTGTGGCCGAGATGCCGTAGGCCTCGCTGCGGAAGGGCACCTCGGGGCCGCGCCCCACGGCCGAGCGCTCCACGCCGCCCGCGAACACCAGCGCCCCGCAGGCCCCGTTGATGAAGCGCCCGGCCAGGTGCAGCTCCGGGCACTCGGGCATGGTGGCGGCCGCACGGCACGGCCCGAGTCCACCGCCACTGCCACCGCCGTGGCACGGCCCGCCCCCATTGGCTGCGCGGGGCGCGGGGAGCGCTCCCATTGGCTGAGGCGCGGGCGCTGCGCGCTCCCATTGGCCCCGCGCTGATCCCGGAGGTCGGTGCCCTGCCGGGGCGGTCCCGCCGCGGGTGGAGGTTGCACAACACGGGGCGACACAGCGGGACACGGCTCAGCTTTGTCACCGAGACTTTATTGGAGCTGCCCCGAAGAGCCTCGGGAGCTCGGAGGGAAGGGAAACGCCCTGCTCCGCAGCCAGGAGCACCAATCTGGACTCCCAGCTCAGTGTTGCAGCCTCCCGCCGTGGCTGGGCTCCTTTCCTGGCTCCTCAGAGAAGGGTGTTCATCAGCGCCTGGGCCTGCTTCAGCTCTGCAGAGAGATGTGGAGATGTAGGGGAGCTACTGGTACTGCAGCATCCCTTCCAGCATCCCATTCCCAGCGTGCCTCCCACAGCAATTCCCCCCTCAGAATCCCCCACGGAGGTCCCCACTGCCACCCCTCGTGGTGCCTCACCTGCCAGCAGCACCCAGAACTTGTTGGCCGAGAGCGTCACAGGGACAGCCGTCATCTTCTCACACTCTCTGTCGCGCACGTTGAAGGTGAGGTGCACCACGGGCTCATTGACCTCCTGCAGCTCGCTGGAGCTCAGGGTATAATCCACCCGCCAGCGCACCGAGCCCAGCTGGCTCACTAGGGTGGGCAGTGGCAAGGTGTCAGCACCTCGGCTCTCTCCAGCAGGGTGACCCCAAACCCCCAGCACCCCACTCACATCGCAGGCTGCAGGCCCTGAGCCTGTCCTGGAGGGGGCTCTGCTTCTCCTCATAGGAACGGCACAACCCGCTGGCATGCTCTGCTCGTCAGGGGACACAAGGGAAAAACCCCTCTGCTCACACCAGACCTGCAGCTGCCAAACCCCCCAAAGGACCCCAGGGACCGACAGCACACAAGGGAGGTGATGGGGACAGCACAGCAGCCAGCCTGCCCTCCATCGTGGTGGGAACTGCCACCCTCAGGGTTTTCCCTACCTTTGGGCAGTCCCAGCTGCTGCAGCTCGCTTGACAGAGACTCACTGTCTACATTGTGCTTGGCTGCACTGGAGAGGATGAAGCCGAGGACAGCAATGGTTGCCTTCACATCCCCTGACTCTGCAGACAGGAGGGAGGGCGAGCTCTGTCACCTTGGGAAGGCATCCCCAGATCCATTGCTGCCCATCCCTGCAGCATGGCTCCTTCGGGGGATCCTGGTAAGGACAGCAGTGCTCACCTAACTTTGCATCTGAGGTCAGCTTCAGGATCTTGTCATACTGTGAGAGAGCAGAGCATCATGGTGAGCACCAGCTAACATACTACCAGTGTTAACACTGACAATTCTTACCTGAACAATACTAATAACACTTACTATGCATATTAGTACTACTAGTAGAGGCCAGTAGCGTTCTTAACGCTGAGGCTTGCATGAAGAACAAGAGATTAATTAACGTTGCTGATTATGCCATTGTAGCGCTGGCCTTCCCTGCGGCAGCCCCACACTTACCTCGATGGGCTCCCCCAGCAGGTCCCGCAGCACCTGGGCGCAGATCAGCTTCAGCTTCACCGAGGACTGCGGGGAGAAAGGAGAGTGAGCAGCGGGCCCGCAGCAGGCGGGGCGCGGGCAGGGGACACGGGGGGACACGGGTGACACTTAACTATTTTGGCCAGGGTGCTGATCTCGGCCAGCACCCAGTCGGGGCAGTCCAGGTCCCCGCAGAAGCGGAAGCGCTGCGGGAGAACAGGCGGTCAGAGCCGGCAGCGGGCTCCGCACGCCCTCCCCGCTCCCCGCCGCCCAACCCCTCCCCACCATGTCGCCGCCGCTCCCCGGTCCGCGCCGCTACGGCAGAGCCGCCTTTCCGACCCGGAACCACTCCCGGGCCGCTGCCCGCTACGCCGCTCCCCGCCGGGGCGCTCCGGTAGGGGCTCAGCAGGGCCTTTTGGCCGGGACCCGGCAGGAGAGCGGCCGGAGGAGGGGACGGGGCTCCCGGAGCGGCACCCGAGGCGCCCCCGGCCCGTCCAGCAGCGCGGGCTCCGCCCCACCGGCACCTCTCGCTCCCACGGGCCGCGCCTCACAGCGCCCCGCCCGCCAATCCCGGCTGGGTCCAATCACAGCTGTCAATCCCGGGCCGCCTTTCTCCACGCTGTCCAATCACAGCCGCCCATTCAGTCCGGTTGCGGTCCCGCCCAGCCCAGCCCGCGCAGGCGCAGTCCCGCCCAGCCCGGCCCCTCAGACGGCCCTGAGGGGAGCGGAGGCGCCGCCTCAGCCCCCCGCTCGCGTTCGCACCTGAGGCCGCAGAGCCGGAGAGGAAATGTGGCGTTCGGAGCCGGGGCTGAAGCTTTACCGGGGCCTCGACCTGAAATAAAGATCGTGTTGTGGTGCACAAGCAGCTGCCCCTGGCCGCAGGGGACCCCAGACAATCCCTTTGAACCGAGAATGCACCCATGTCACTGGCCAGTGAGCTGGGGCAGTTATGATCTTTATCCACTCATGTCTGTAAGGGCAGGACATTCAAAGCCCCTATGAAAGGGGGTGCACTTCAATAGATGTTGGCTGTTCGTGCATGAACCTCGGTGTGTGTTTGTCACATTCCTGTCTCCACCATCAGTGACAGTCCCCTGTTTACACTTAAATCCAACCTATCACTGGGGACTTGTTTACTTCTCTCTTCTAACAAGCTAGGCTGGCTGAGTCGGTGTCTGTTAGGCCAAATTTCCTGTGCAGCTCTAGGCCAGCTGTAGCTGTCACTGCTCCCCCTTTCTGTTCTAAAACATGCAGGGTGTTCTCTGTCATCCCTCTGCAAGGGCCCTTTGCAAACAGGATAACAGGACAGAGTGGTGACACAAATGATTCTGCCCAACTCAACAAACCCAGGATCTCTCAGCCAGGGATGTATCCCTTGTACCAATGAAGTTGTAACATTAATTCCCAGGAGCTGTCAGGTAGGATCACCAAAAATACAAGCTTTCAAATTGGTATGCCATAGGCATGGGAGGTTACAAACTTATAACTTGACTCTATGAACTGGAAACATTTTAACTTTAGAACTATGAGAATATAACATGGAAAACAACTTGTCAGCTTCAGGTTTTGACTCAAATATATAAAATACTCAAGACCTCATATTATAAAATCTTTGCGTCGTTTGAATAGGTAAAATCCTTAAACAAACTGTCGTTTCAGAAGGTCTCAAATCTCCATGTAAGAGGTGTAGAAGTTGTTAAAATCACTGGTCATGATATCTGCTGAGGGACCATCAGGAGGGTGCTGTCTCTGGTCCCCAGCAGGATGTAGGGCAGGGCAGACACACCTGGCTGGTGTCCATCCTGTTCTGGTGTCTGTGGAAATGCACCCACACCCACATCCCCATGGACCTTCCCTCCTGTTTGTGAGAATGTCTTTTGTCATTGCTTTAGGTGATTGGGCATCACTTGATGACTGTAATGATAGCAAATGGGTTAAGATAACTGGGTTTTGGGATTGTTCTGGTCCTCTTAAGTGATTCAGTGTGTAAACAGCTTTTGCTACTCTGCTCTGTGGGTGTTTTCTTCCATTAGATGAACTGCACAATGGAACTTGGCATTGCACTGTGCAGCTTTTCAGTCCAAGAGTACTTAATCTCTGGAGCCATCAGGATAATGGATTAAAAGCATTTTCTACATGATTAAATGTCGTAGCAGGCAGAGGTGGTAGAGTGCTGTGACCTTCCCAGAGAAGCATCTTTAAAAACACCTCACCATGACTAGGGAGGTTGTTGCTTAAGGGTTGTCCCTCCAAGGGAGTATGGTAAGCTTCTCCTCAGACAGTTTACCAGCCTCCACAATTAAACATGTGAAGGAAAAGTCTTGAAGTTTCAGTAACTTACTATACAAAATAACTATACAAAAACTTATAAAGATCTAATGCAAAGATTAGCTTCTAAATGTAAAAAAATAAATCTTCTTAAATTAAACATGAAGGGGAAAGGAAATACAGACTGATTTATGTTCTCCAAAAGGAAGGTGTCAGAATGCCCTTTGGTAATGGAATTTCCTCTGCCTGTAGACATTTCTGCACAAAAGTCTTCAAACGTGACAAACAGCCCATCTGGCCCGAGCTGGTCACAGCTTCAATTCTTGGGATATAGGATTTCTGGATGAAGAGCATTATTTTCCAGAACTGAATCCCATACTGCCTCATCAGAGCATTGCCACACACCTCCAGGAAATCCAGAAGCAGCACAGCTGTCACATCTGCCAGAGGCTCCAGATTCAACATCTGCGCAAGCCAGCGCCATCCATAGCTCAGACCGTGAGGATGAGCCCCTTGTCTGCTTCCATACGGCCAGCGGAGCTGAATGATGGCAGCGTAGAGACGAATCATTCCTGACATCCTTTTAAGAAAATGATCTGGTTCCTCCACTTTGGAATCATGGACTTCATATCCAAGCATCCTCTGATACTCTTCCATAGAAGTCCCTTCTTTCCGAGCAGGGTAAAATGGCACAGAATATGGGCACTTTTTGTGCAGATGAGCTAAAAAGATGTCTCCAACTCGAGGGTGTAGTTCCCAGATTCCTGAGAGCACCGCAGCAATTGGGAAAGCTGAATCGTGGTGAAAAGATACTTCTCCTTCCCCATGTCTCACAAACTTCTCTGCAAGTTTGTAACAAACAAACTCCAGCCCCTGTGGATGCTGAGTCACCCACACCGTTTGGCCTTCAGTCTGAACAGGCTTCCCAGACAGCAGGTTATTGATCTTATCAAACACCTCTCTCAGCTGAGAGCCTGATACGCTAGAGATCTGGCTCACAGGGATTGTAGCTGCTTTCTGCAGATTTGTCTTTATCTTCTTCACCTCAGTGTTACCTTTGCAGTTTCCAATATCGCTGAAAGCAGCAACACATTGCTCAGCAGCATCCTGAAGCTGCCAGTACCACTGCATGATGCTTCCTTCTGTTTCAACTTGAAGTCCTTCCTTCTGCTGCTTTCCCCACGCCTGCTGTGCAGGGACAGAAGTCTGCCACATCATCTGCTCTCTTTCCTCTAACTCTTTCTGGTTTTGTTTCTCTTCCTCTTCATATTTCCTCCTTTTTCCTTCTTGAGCTGCAGTGATTTCCTGCTGCATGCTGGATATCGCCCCTCTCATCTCCTGCAGGGCTTGTTCAGAGCTGTCCACATCTGCTGGATCCGGGAGCCCCCTCTTGCTCGCGGTGCGGATGAGCCCTGACACCCGTGCACAGATCTGGTTGACAAGATCACTGCACACAGCCAGATCCATTCCGGGCAAATCTTTGTGCCTGGAGCTGGGATCAATCTGCTGGTTCAGCTGCACCAGTTCCTCCTGGATGGAATAAAGGCGGTGCAGTCTCTCCTGACCCTCTTTCCTGCGCAGAAGCTCCAGCTCTTCCTGGTGTTGCCTCTGCTGCTCTGCCTCACGCAATTTTAGGTTCAATATCTTTGCTCTACATTGGTGTTCTTCCTTCAACTTCTCTTGCTGCCTCTGAGCCTCCTTTGAGCTCTTCTCCATTACTTCTTGCAACTCTTGGAATTCCTGATGCCGCTTCAGCTCCCTCAGTTCATCAAAGTGCTTCAGCTGCTCACTGGCCTGGGCATAGGCTGCCCTCACCATCTGCTCCAGTTCCTCCTGCCGCTGTCTCAGCCTCTCCCTTGCTTTCAGCCTGTGCATCTCTTCATACATCCGAATGCAGTCTTCGACTTTTGCACCTTTAGATGACAGAACTGCTGAAGCAACTTCTTGATTTATTTCCAGGAGACTAAGATGATCGTTTCCCTTTTGTCCAATAGGATTGGGCAGAGCTGTTGGTAATGTGGCAATGGTGACGATATTTTGTGGCTCTGTTGAGGGATGATGGCTCTGGTTCTCTCTTGTATCCTTTGCTGGTAGACAATCCAAAGCAATCTTCTGCTCCAATGGTGGCAGTGCAGTCACAGCAGTGACTGCTGAGGGATTCCCTGATCTGCTGTTTTTTCCAGGGATTTCTGGTGATGTATTTCCCAGGCCTGTCCCTGAGTTGCAGCGGTGGTTGGACTCACCCCATGGCAGTTGGGCAGAAGGTGCAGTCTCAGAGCTGGACCAATGGGCTCTGGGAGGAGGCAGTACTGGCGTGTGTGCTGTATCCGGGCACGTGGGTGTCCCTGGTGCATGCTGCTGGAATGACTGCACAGGCATAACTGGAACAGCTCTAAGGTGCTTTGTCTTTGCGAGAGCCACACACCCCTGCAGCGCAGCAGCAGAGCCAGCACAGCTAGGCTTGGTCACAGAGTGCTCATTTGCCATTGTGGCACAGCCAGGCTTGATGGCAGGCAGCCCTCTGCAGCAGCCATGTGCTCTACAGCAGCCAGTTGTCCTGTGGTGGCCCAGCATTGCCTGGCAGCAGGCAGAGGAGGCTCCACAGCAGTTTGCTGTTTCATAGTGGGCAGTCGTGGTCTCGGTGGTCTTGGCTGAAGCAGCAGGACACAGAGAAGAGGCAGGACCCAGGGTGGCTGCAGGACACCTGTGTAACTCAGCCTGGGAGTGCAGGCTGTCTCCACTGCTTTGTTCAGTGTCGGTGCGCTCTACCAGCATCTCCTCCCTGTGCGGGCTGGCCCCACGGCTCTGTGCCATGGCCATGGTGGGATGATTGGCTGGCACATTGTCCCCACCCTGGGCAGTGGCACAGCCCCAGGCAGCCACAGGGCACTCTGCAGACAGGTCACCCCCTCCCAGGGAGGCTCCACGGCTCCATGCTGGGGATGTTCTGCCTGTTCTCCTCCCCTGCTCTCCCAGAGCCATCCCCTGCAGCAGCCTCATGTCTCGCTCGCTCTCTAACTGTTTGATCAGGTCCAGGATGAGCCTCCAGGGTTTGACAACATTGATGGCAGTTTCATCAGCTGTGGCAGCTGCTGCAAGTATGTATCTGCCAGCCCAATCCCATGTGTTTAAGTCCAAGGCTGCCTCTTCGGACACGTCCAGTCCGTGGCTCCCACACCACTTTAGTAAGGCCAGTAAAGCCTGTTTATCATGTTTAATCCCTCTTCTTGTTAAAAAAAGAGTCCATACCTGGAGTGTAGGGTCTTCTGGCACTGATGCCCACGCTCCCATTTATCCCAGTGGTGTCTGTAAATCACAAAGGTGTTTGGATCCACGTGGCTTTCCCTGCTGTTCCTTGCCACACTCTCCACTTCAGGCAGAGCACTCCGCTGCCCGCAGGGTTCTCTGCCTGCCTGCAGCTTCCTCTGCTGCCCACCGCACTGTCTTGGCTTGGAAGACTGCTGTCTGCTTCCAGAAGGCAAGATCCTGCAGAAGAGGGGAGTTTTCCTCTGAAGATCTACTGGTGAAGTAGAAGGGTCTGGTCTTCCTCTGGGAATCCAGTGGAAAAGGCTGCCTGTGATGTTTGAAGTCCCAGATTATATCCTGGAAGCAATGCTTGGCTCCTCCCCCTGGGTGGAGCATCTCACAATGGGAAGATGGAATTTTATCAGTCAGGCAGTGACACTCAAATGGCCCATTAACAGAAGATATCTCCAGGAGGGAGGATGGGTCATGGAAGAGATAAAGAACACTGCCCCACCTGGTTTTATCAGATGTAATAGAATACATCTGGTTACATCTTGCATTGCAATCTAAGACAAGGTCCCTTCTGCCCGTGGCTTTCTCTACTGCCCACAGCTCTCTGGTGTCCTTCAGCTGCCAGCAGCTCTTTCCACTGCCTGCAGCTTCTCACAGCCCACTCAGGTGCCTGGCAGCAATCTCCACTGCCCTGTCTCTCTGCAACACTGCAGCAGCTTCTTGTCCTCACACAGGGCACCAAATGTTGCTTGGGTGCTGGAGACAGGAATGCTACAGGCACACACAGTGCTCATGCAGCAAGAGCCAAGGATTATTGTCTGAATGGTCTTTTTATAGGGGTTTCAAATCCCTCGTTCATATAAACATGGTTGGCTAAAGATCTTACCTCAGTGCAGCTCACTAGCTGAGGATAGGAGAGCATCCATGATTTAAAACAATTGACTCAGGTCCCCCATTTAAACTAAAGTCCAGCCTATCATTAGTACACTTGGGGACTTGTTTAATCCTATCTTCTAATGAGCTGGGCTAGTCGAGTTGGTGTCTGATAGGCCAAATTATCTGTGTAGCTTTAGACCAGCTATAGCAGTCACACCCCTGTACGCAGGGAGGAGGAACAGCAGCCCAGCCCCTCAGGACAGCCCCCATGGGGGACCAGGACAAGGAGATGCCTGCAAGGTCACGGATCCAGCCAAGGAGCTCATCTGCACTTCTCCATCAGGTCTGGAAGGGCTGGAGGACCTGAGGGACACCAAGGCTTTGTCATCCTCCCCACCAATGCCTGTGATCCACAACGTCTTCAGCCTGGCACCTTACCAGGAGTACCTGGAGAAGGCCAAGGGCACAGACCCCATCCTGTTCTGCAGGAAGCACCTGTGGGAGCGCTCCTCACCCCAAAGCACGGCTGGCAGCCAGGAGCCTGCTGCCCTCAGAGACGTCTCGCTGGTGCCCAGCCCGAGGTCGGGCAGTGATGCCGTGCAGAGCCAAGGGGAAAGCTGTTACAGGAGCGTCCCTAAAAAGCCAAAGCCTGTGCCCCAAGAGCTGGAGTCTCAGGAGGGCAGCCCTGACAGGGTGGGCAGCAAGGAGTTACCACCCCCTAAGGACATGGTGCTGGACCTTAGCTTCAAGAAGAGACTGGTGGAAGCTGGGGACACAGAGAGACCCCCTGGCTGTGTGGAGGGGCCACTGGAGCGAGAGGATAAGGAGGAGAAAGAAGCTGCAGGAGGGAAGGTGGGGTTGGGAGAGGGGGCGCAGCCCCGGGTGCCTGAGGCAGACTCAGGGGACAGGAGCAGCTTCCAGAGCTCAGCCAACTTCATGCTGGTGTGCAGTGTTTAGCGTTTGGTTTTTATTGCTTTTCCCCTCCTCCTTTGGCCGTTTAGAACCACCGTGTTGCTTGGCTTCTTCCAGAAACCTGTCCAAACCAAATGGATCCTCCTCAAATTGCATTGGTCCATCTCTGCTCCTGCCACTGCTGTTACAATCCAAGTTGGAAAACCCTTTGTCAGGAACAAACCTGCTGGTCTTTATTCGAGCCTCTAGATCATCCCCATATATGTCCTTATCCATATTTTTACTTGGCCTGTAGATGTTTTGGGCCATATCCTTGCCACTTCAAAGGCTTCTCTTGTCTTCTTTGTTATCTCTCTAACTGCGTTCTCATCTGGTCTTTGCAGTTCAGGATGATCCACATTCATGACCTCTTTTGGCACAAGATCTGTGTACTTGCTGTAAATAACCTTGTCCTTTGACTGTCCTTGTCGAGCAATTGCATCGTATTTTATTCTTCCTTCTGCATCCACCTGAAGAGCCAAAGCATTGGAAATTTTCTTCTTTTGGCCCATATCCAATGGATATTGGGCCACATGAATTTCTGGGAGGGCACCCCCATCTCCAAAATCCTCTAGGGCCTGTGGTATCCATCCTTTCCGGTAACCATAGGGGGGAAGTTCCCTTTGTGAGGAGATCAGAGCAGTCTGCCTGGATCCCTGAGCTCCTGCTTTTTCTTCTAGTTCTAGCTGATTCTGGGACAGCTGGGTTGGAGCTGGCAAAAAACTAGTGAGTGCCATCTTGACCACGTACGCCGTCCTCTCTGCCCCACGCCCAGCCTGAGGATCTCTGCTTCTCCCAAGATCATTAGCAGCAATTAAAGTTCTTAACTAAGTCCTATAACCTTGAATTTTATCTGCAGTAGTTCTTTAGAGTTTAGAAATTATTAAGTCACAAAAAAAAAATTCTGCTCAAGCAGACAAAGTCAGAATACAACCCAACACGCTGTGGGTCAGGGTGGTGGCACAGTCCCATTAAATGGTGGCTGCAGCCCTCCTGCAGTGCCAGCTGTGGTTCTGTGTAAGCAGGGATCCTGCAGAATCAGGGAATTTTCCTCTGAAGGTCCACTGGTGAAGCAGAAGGGTCTGGTCTTCCTCTGGGAATCCAGTGGAAAAGGCTGCTGTGGTGTTTGAAGTCCCAGATTGTATCCAGGTAGGAATGCTTGGCTCCTCCCCTGGGCAGAGCATCTCACCATGGGATGATGGAATTTTATCAGTTGGGCAGTGGTAATGGCTTATTAACGGAAGATATCTCCCTGGTTGGGCAGTGATAATGGCTCATTAACAGAAGATATCTCCCTGGTGGGAGGATGGGTCATGGAAGAGATAAAGAACACTGCCCCACCTGGTTTTAACAGATGGTAATAGAATACATCTGGTTACACCTTGCATTGCAATCTAAGACAGTTAAATATTTTCTACATTGTAAGATATATAGTTGTTTTCTTTTAAGAGGTAAGACAAATCCAACTAAAACAGCTGTGATGGAACACAGATAAACACCTGTTTGTGGATAAAAAACATACAGGGTGTTCACCTTTGATTTTGTCTAAGATTCTACTGCTCGTTACAATCTTTGTTCCAATTGCTGTTTTGTCTTCCAGAGATAACACAGTAAGAGTCAGTGATGATTTTATATTATGGCTGTTATTGATTGTAAGCTGTTTTAGCGTTTTTCTTTGTTTTATTTTCCTGTCATAGGTACATGACTGTTTAGAAAGGCATTATCTCAACTTCCTGAGAGGGTTATCACTGATATATTGATTACACAATGTGAATTTACCAATTTAATAAGTATTTATAGCCAGCTTCTTCTATGCTTTAACATCTCTTTGTGTAATTATCTAAAACACACATGTGGTTTCAGGATCCTTCTTTGTTCTCTAGCTGTTTATGCATCTCTTAGATCAGGTTAGCTCTCTGGCTGGTCCCTGCACTGGCTCTATGGTTTGACCCAATGCTGTCTCATAATTTTAAGCATTTTTCAGAGTTCCAAGAAAAGACATCTGAGCTTTGTTGAAAGCCTCCTCTGTAATAATAACTGGGAAAAACCACAAGACTAGCAGTTCAGAAGTATTCCAGCAGTTTGCTGTGTTTTGAAGCATCTCTGTCCTGAAGGAAATTTCAGAGTGATGCCAGAACTAGGTGGTTTGATGAGTCTTTAACCCCAAGGCCTTTACTCATAACTGCTATTTTTAGGAGCCTTGTTTTAAACTGTGTTTAGGGAATTCCCTCCCAATTGGAGCCTGGGTGGTGGCATGGCTTGGGTCTACTTGGATGGAGAATTTGCCAATAAACCCAGATGTTTTCTGCATCAAAACTACATTCAAGTCACTTTAACTTGGCAATTTGACCCTTGATATGTTACAGCTGAACCTATTTCTAGAGTGAGCTTGGGAATTATTATCCAGAAATAATTATCCAATCCCTCACTAAGTTGAGGTTTGTCAGCTGTTTGCAGATTCTGGGATGATGGTTCACTATTCCAGAGATTCCTAATTACCCAATTTCACATGCTCATGGATCTCTGAGAATTTGTGCCATCCCTGTCTCCAACCAATGACCTCACATACCACTTCTTCTCTTTGATTTGCTTCCCCATAAAGTCATGTTTTAGGTTCAGGAGAGATGAGCTACTCAACTGATGCCCTGGTGACAGGGAGAGGTGGCATTTAAAGGTCACCTGCTGCCACAAACCCCATGGCTTCCCTGGTTTTAAACACAGCAGCCCTCCAAAATGACCTTGGGTTTGCTCCTAGGGACCAGAGAACCCCTCTCCACTCCTCAAATCATCAGGCAATCCCCCAAATTATCCAACAGAGCCAAAACAGAGATGGTTTCTTTGGCTCAGGAGCCATTTGGAGGGGAGTGGGAGATTGATGGGTTAAAAATTTGCTTTTTTTAGCTCCCCAGCACTAGGGCTGTTATCCCAGAGCTGAGAGGACCAAGCCCAGCTCGCAGGCACCAGCACATGGCTGGGGTGGTACTGGGAGCCCAGGAGGGAGGTTTGTTCAACACCACCCCCACACCAGACACACATCCTTCACAACTGGGTTTCACGGTCTACAAACAGTTTATTTAAGATACAAAATTCACAAAATGATTCCTCAACACACCTGAGTCTGCATTCTGCTCAGGGAGCACCTGGCAGCTGCTGTCACAAGGTCAGGTAGAGCTTCTCGGCATCTCCTTCCCACACACAGCCCCTCTCCAGGCTCCCCCCAGCTGCAGATTCTGCTTCTCTCCTCAGGCAGAAGTGCTTTGCCACTCAAAGGCAGAAATGCTTTGCCACTCAAAGTGACCATCCTCAGAGTCCTGCAGGGGAGAGGGAAGAAGTCACTTGAAACCCCTCCAGTGAAGGCAGGAGTGAGGGTCCCTGCCCTCCAGCTCCCCACAGGTTTCTCCAGCCCCAGAGATCCTCACCAGGTAACAGGAGAGCCTGTGATCTGCAGACACACCAGCTCCCAGGCACAAAAGATAATGCAAAGGATGCAAAGGCCACTCACCTCCGTCCAGAAGCCCTGGTTATCCATTTCCAACGTCTGCACCCCCACTTCAGGGTCTCTCCTGTCCCAAAGGGCTCCTCCAGCCTGCCAGCCCAGCCTCTTGGTGCCCAGGCACTGGGGAGGAGAGCACAGGCACTGCAGGCACTGCCACCCCACAGAGCCCCCCAGCCCAGCCCAGCAGACAGAACCAGCCCTCACCACGAGCACGATGGGTGCAGCCACGATGCAAAGGCCACCGATGACCACCAAGACCACTCCGTAGGCTGGGAATCCTGGCTGGGGCCTGGGAGGATCCAGGGTGTCCTCTGGAGCAGAACAGAGCATTGAGAGCCTGGAGCAGCTGCTCTGCCCCACGGGCTGCCAGCCACCCACTGCCCCAGGATGAACACAGGGGATTTATGAACTCCTGTTCCACCCCCTCCATGCCTTCTCCTCCCAGCCCACAGCAGCCTGCAGCACAAGGTCCCCAACCCCAATGTCCCAGGCCATGCAGAGGCAAAGGGCACAACTGTCACTAAATGTCACTGCCTGCTCAGCTCAGCAGCCAAGACACCTGAGCCTCTCCTCACACAGGGGATCAGGATGGGGTCAGCTGTGGATCCACCCTGCTCCCAGTGCAGGTGTGGAGCTTGGAATCTGGATGTGGCACTTGGGGATATGGTTTAGGGGTGACTATGGTGGTGCTCAATTCATGGTTGGACTAGATGTGCTTCAAGGTCTCTTGCAAATTTGATGACCCCATGATTCTGTAACCCTTTGCTCTGGAGCTTTGTTATCCCCCTGCCCACTGGGTGAAAAAATCCTTAAATTGATGCTGAAATAATTGCTGTCCCTAAAGGCTTAAACACACACCACTTTATCTCCAAAGACAAGAAACCTACAACAACTCTAAAACAGCCGCCATGAAGGATCACAAGATCGTCCTCATCTACTTAGAATGACAAATCTCTTGTCAGTGATTTCTGTATCCGTGGATATCACCTTGACAGTGAAAACCAGAAAACATTCTTCAATCATCATGTCAGTCATTTTCCCGGGTACCCAGGTGCCAGAGGGGAGCTTACCTCCCACAGCAAGAGAAAATGGATCCACGTGGATATCAGAGCCAGCCAGAGCCTGGTTTGGCCCCACCGAGTGCACGAGGGTCTTCAGCACTTGCATGCTGGTTGGAGCAGGGTGCTGGAAGATCATGTTCCCATGGCAGAGCAAGGAGCCAGGCCTGCAGACAGGGTTGGGAACAGCTCCAGCAGCTGCCAGCCCCACCATGACCCCACAGAGGGATGCGTGGGCACTCCCAGCCTCCTCCCAGAGGGTTTTGCTCAGCAGGAGGAGATCTGTGCACTCAGGGAACCCTGGGATGGAAGGGACATCCCTGGAGGCCCAGCAAGTCACCACAGCTGCAATGGCTGAATGCTTGACCTCAGCTTCCTCTGCAGATCCTTCTGCAGCTGTCAGCCATGAGCTGCTGGCTGATGTCTGAAGGGAGCCCTCCCTGCCCAGCAGAACACCCCTGCCCCACTCACAGGAATTCTTTGATGATGGCTGTCAGGAAGGATGGGTAATCCCTCAGGGCTCTGGCCACCTGGAAGAAAGGGTGTGCTCAGCTCTCTGTCAGCTTTTGGGGCACTTTGGACACCCCAGAGCAGCCCCTCTCCCTCCCTTCTCACCCCACTGGGAGGACCACAACCCCACCAGCCCCATTCCTACCACATCACCAAGTTCCCTGGAGAGATTGTGGTGCTCTTCAGAGAGAGGATCCTGAAGCTTCTGGCTGAAGGGTCTGTTGGTGACGACGAAGGACAGAGGGTACACGAGCAGACCCAGCTTGGACCCTGAAGGAGCAAGAAACAAGCCCTGGCTGAGCACATTTGGCAGCCACCCTGCCCACAGCACACACAGGGACCATCCTTACCCTCCACCGAGATGGAGCTCAGGTCCTTGGAGAGGTCTGAGAGCGCAGTCAGGGCTTCCAGAACCTCCTCAACGTCAGCATGGACAACTGTGTCCAGGTAGAGATCTCCAGTGATCTCCGTGTTCGCACCCAGGTTCCTGAGGGGAGAGAAGAGCTCTGAGCAAGGCAGGAGGGTTGGGACCCAGCCCCTTGACTGGAGGTTTTCTCCTGAGACCCCCACAGAAGGGGCTCAAATACAGTTTGCTCCAGCTGCACATCCCCTGCCAGCTTTTCCCCTCCCCTCCATCCTTGCAGCACAGCTGATGAGCTGCAGAGGGCACAGGAGAGAGTGAAGGCAATGAAATTAAGAGGTTGGCAGAGGAGTAGCTACACCCCATACCTGAGCTGGGTGATGGTGAAGTTCCTCACGTTGTAGAGGCCACTGACAGATGCAGTAATCTGGGCAGGGAGAAGACAACAGTTCACACCTTCCCCTGTTTAGCACAGGTTAATCCAGCACGCAGGCCATGCCCATTCCCTCAGCATCTCCCTTTGGAAGAGCCCCCAAGGCTTGGCATACCTCTTGGACCAGCTTCTCCAGAAGGTCCATCCTGTCCACCCCAAGCTGGGAGCCAGTGAGGGAGATGGACAGCTTCTCTGGGTCCAGGTTCTCCAGGCTGAAGCCTAAGGGAGTTGGGAAGAGTTACACTCAGACCTGTTCCTGCAGCTTCCTTGGGGTTCAGCCCAGAGCTCACCCACGGCCACACAGCAAAAGCAGAAAGCAGCAGGGCAGCTGAGTGAGGAGGGATCCCTTTGGATGTGGGAAAGGTTGGGATGAACCATTTCCCAGCAGAGCTGGGGCAAAGAGGGGAGGCCAGGGAGCTGAGCAGAAGCCCTGGCCCACACAGACCCAGCTGCTACAGATGTGCCCTCCACCACCCTCCATACCCTTAGAAAGGCTTTACACAGGGATGTTCAGTGAAGGAAAAGCCTGGAACCCAAACTGCACGGGTTTTGGCTTGGAGAGAGGCACAAGGAGGGCACCTGGCAGCAGCAGCCCTGCTGTGGGAAGACCTTCAGCACTCACCCGCAGACTGGATGGACTGGGGCTCCAGCTGCCAGCTGAACATGCTCCTCCCCTTGCTCGCCTCTGTGACCACGGTGCGGATCAGGTGGGAGTTGGTGGGAGCAGGAGCATCCCCCCGGAACAGAGCCTCCCCTCTCACCACCACGGAGCCGTTCCTGGAGGGACAGGGCACAGTGGGCAGCACAGTTACTGTGTTTTTTTTTTTTTTTTCCAGGTGCATTTATCCAGAAATTCAGACAGGGATCCCTCGGGATGGTAACACCAGGGAGGGAGTGAAGCCCCTCAATGCTCCTGTCTGGAGCATTTTGTGGGCAAACAATTCCCTCCAAGCCAAAGCTGCAGCTTGGAAAAAAACAGAGGTCACTGGTTCTACCAGCAGGGTCCATCTTTATTGCACACACTCCAATATTTATGTTTCTAGCATGGGAAAGATTGAAGAAAATCTCATGAATGTGTAAGTGGAAGGACAAAATAGCTCACACCACCAAACATTCATTAAAGCACACAAGGTTTCGGCCCTTATCAGCCATTCACTTGCAACAACCACCTCCCAGCCTTCAGGGAGCCAAAGGAAAAACAAATCACCCGTGGTGTTTATGGGGGCAGCCATTCCTCTGGAATGCACCTTTCCCAGTCTCTATCAAAGTGAAACAAGTTGCTCTCCTACTCAGGACTCTCCTTAAGGCCAGGGTGGCCACCAGAGGCCACTGCTGCTACAAACCCAGCCCTCCAGAGCAGCTGCACACTCACATGAACTCCAGGACATTCGCCTGCAGGAAGCTCTCGTAGCTGGACAGCATCTGGTTGAGCTGGAAGGAAGAAGCACCTGGTAATTAACTGAGGAGGTTTTCCAAGCTCCCCCATGAGAAGGGGAAGTGCAGGAGCAGGTGGATAGTAAATAGAGGGAATTCAGCTCAGGCTGCCCAGGGGAGTGCCAGCCCTCTGGGCATGCTGGGGATGAGCTGGGATACCCAGAGCAGCCACCCCCATCCTGGCAGGGAATGCCCCAGCAATAATGCCCTGTGCCAGGGCCCTGCAGGCTGCCAGGGCTGAGGGGAGCCCAGTCCCAGCTCAAACCAAGCTCCAGTGGAGCAGTGCCAGGGCTTTGCCCACCCTCACCGTGCTCAGGTGGGCACCCAACCAGCCAAGGGCTGGTGCAGCACTCAGGCTGCTCCCCCCATCAAGCCTTGGCACCACCCCACAGTGCCAAACGTGTCCCAGGCACCCACAGCACCCACCATGAGTGTCACATCTCCCTCCAGCCGCCGGTAGCTCAGGGAATTCCTGCTGCCCAGGGCTGGGGCGTAGGCGATGCCCAGCAGCCGGAACTGCAGGGGCAGCACGTGCACAGGCTGGGTGGGCAAGGGCAGGCTGCAGGGGTGGCATGCAGGAGGGTTTGTCCCTGTGGAGCCAGGTGTGCCCGTTGTCATCAGCTGAGCTGAGCTGGAGGCCGCTCCGGTGGCTGCAGGGAGCTGCTCCGAGGCTGTGGAGGAGTTCTGGGAAGCGCTGGAGCCACTGGGCACGGCGTGGGCATGGAGGGTCAGTGCTGAGGGCACAGCCAGGCTCTGGGAGCTGGGCAGGGAGCTGGCTGCATGCCCAGCCCCAGGAGAGCTCAGCATGCTGCTGGTGGCAGTGAGGTGCAGAGCTGGCGCTGTGGAGCTGGGGGCAGGCACAGAGCCTGGGCTGGCAGGGCTGGGCCCTGGAGCTCCTGCTGCAGTGGGAACAGATCCCACTGCTGCTGTCCTGGGCTGGCTGGGCCTGGATTCTCCTGTCACAAACGTCAGTCCAAGCTCCGGGGTGGCACCAGGGGCTGTGGAGCCCATCCCAGTCACGGTGGGACCTGCAGGGCTGGGAGCCCTGGGCTGTGCAGGGGGACAAGGCCACTCACACTGTGTCCCCAGGGTGACAGCAGGAGCCCCAGATGCCTCCGTGGGAAGGGAAGAAGCCAGCAGGTGCTGATGGTGGGCAGCAGGAGCTGCTGCAGTGGCAGGAAGTGATACCAGGACAGCATCCAGGAGTCCAGAGCCATTTCCTGGAGCAGCTGCCCCAGGCAGGGCAGTGCCATCAGTGCCCCAGAGCCCCTCTGGTGCCAGGGCAGGGGACACCCCGAGCGTGCCAGGGCTCAGCTGGGTCCAGTTGGGTGTTCCCTGTGCTGGCAGAGCAGAGGCCACCACCTGCTCTGCTGGGCTGGGGCTCCAGGAGCCAGCACCCATTGGTGCCCATGTGGAGACATCGGGTGGGAGCTGAGACCCCACAGCTGCCCCTCGGAGTGGCACCAGTTGGGTGGGTGGCACCTGAGTCACTGCAGCCCCTGCAGAGGGGCCAGCAGCAGCTGTGGGGAGGGCAGGAGGGTGCAGCCATAGCTGGGAGGTGGCAGGGAGTCCAGCAGCTGTCTCACTCCCAGCTCTGGAGGTGGCCTCAGAGTCTCTCTGTGGGCTCTGGGGCTCTGCTGTGCCCGCTGGCTGCCCCAGGCCACCAGCTGCACTCACTGCCGGCATCTGTGTGGCACCACCTGGTCCTGCTCTGTGGAGGCCACCCTGAACATGGTAACCCCGAGAACCAGGGCTGGGGACACCCTCAGGCTGGAAGGGCCGAGCTGAGGCAGCAGGCACCCTTTTGCCAGGCCACGGTGTGGGGGACAGTGTAACAACCATTGCTGTGCCCAGCCTGAGCCCATCCCTGTCCCCAGAGCCAGGCTGTCCCTGCAGGGAGGTCCTAGGTGTCTGTGTCCCCAGGCTCTGTCCCTCAGCAGTCACAGCTCCCTGGATCCCTTGGACGCAGCCCGAGGAGAGCAGGTCCCCACAGGCTGTCCCCAGAGTGTCACCCACCGCTGGCTGTGAGGCTGCTGAGCCCGGGGGAGCCCAGGTGACAGCAGCCAGAGCAGCCAGGCCGTAGGGGACAGCAATGGCACACACACACACGGCCAGCAGCAGGAGGGCTCTGCAGCACCGGCTGTGGGCAGCAGGACACGGCGCTGTGCCCGCAGCCCCTCCCCGCTCAGCGCGGGGCATCGTTGCTGCCGCAGGGGGCTCCCGGCGCTCCGACCCCTCCGCTCCTCTGGGAGAGCCCACGGCAAGAGCTCAGCTGTGGAGAGGGACAGGAGGGGATTCAGGGTGACTCCCTGCACTCCCACATCCCAGTGCCTGCCCCATTCCCAAGCTTCCCATCCCCTGAGCTCCTCATTAAACCCCTCCCTTGTCCCCAGCAGGGTCCTAGCTCAGGAAAGGCTGTGCCAAGCCTCAGCACCTCCTGGGAAGCTCCCAGGGTTGTAACAGCCCCGGGCCCAGACATTCCCTCAATCCCTGTCCCAAACACCCGCCTCATCCCCAGAAACCTCCCCAGACCCCCCAGCACCCCTCACCTGGCAGCAACCTAGGAGGAGAGAGCACCAAGGCCCAGCCAAGCCCTGGCTTTTATCTGCTTTCCCAGGGGAGGAGGTGGCTCTGTCCCAGCTGCTCTCAATTAACACAAACTCATCTGAGCTCCCCCAGGTGCAGCTGGAGGAGCTCTCAGCAGCAGCAGGAGGGGGTGGGCCTGTCCCTCCAGGCAGGGTGATCCCCAAACGCTGCTGATGCTCCCCAAAACTCCGTTTGTGGGGTTGTGGCAGTGTTCACCTCCTGGGCTTTGGGATCAGGCAGATTCTGTGCCTGATGGGGGGCTCACAAGGGGGGAGGGTCTCAGGGGTCAGCCCAGGCTGCATCCCTGAGCACCCCAGAGTCTCCTGCCCAGTTTCTGGTGTTCACACATCCACCAGCAGCCTTTTCCCAGGCTGTCACCCGTGGGGTTTGTGGAGGCTGGGATGTGCTCCTGTGGTGGCATCCTGGACACTGGATCCAGCCCCCAGGGATGGCACAGAGGGGTTGGGCACAGCACTTGTGGATTGCTGCAGGGAGAAGAGGGCAAGTGCAGGGAGTGGGGGATCTGGGGACCCCCCAGCCCCAGGAGGGTCCCATTGTGCCCAAGCTGGGAAGCAGAGACAGAAGCAGGGCATGTCTGGAAACAAGCCAAACTCATTTAAACCAGGTGAGGTGAGGCAACTCTTCATATTCTTACAAAAAAAATTAAATAAAGGGAAGGAACTTTCTTCCCTGGAACCTTATATATGTACAAAAACCAACATTATTAACAAACACTGTTTTCCAAATCACTGTGCACAGGCATGGAGTGGTGGGGAAGAGTGAGGAGAACAGCAGCATCTCCCTCACACCCACAGCCACCCCATCCCCATGGAAAACCAGGAAGGCACCCACAGAAATCCCCCAGTAGCAAACACACCTTTTGGCTAAAATAAGCCAGTTTGGGTAGGGTCATTTCTACCCACTCCCCCCACCCCAAAATAAATATTCCCTGTAGTGAAATAAAAAATTAGAATAACCCTTGTTTTGTTCTCCCTGTGCCCTGCAGCAGCTTGAAGAACACCTGAGCAATGAGTTTTTAAGGCCTCTGCTGTGTACCCTGCTGCAGCCCCCCAGGGTGAGGGGCTGTCCATTGGTCCTGGCATGCCCACATCCCTCCTGGCATGCCCATAACCCTTGGAGATGAAAGGACCCCTCCTTCCAAGCTCTGGCAGCATCATTCCCCTCTGTGCCCCTTCAGTCTCCACCAAGGTGGTCCCTAAATGTGAATCTCCCACGTTCTCCTTTGGGACGGGATCTGGGACATGAAGTGATTTGGTTTTCTTTTCTTTAACAGTCTCTTTAAGAGTTTCTTGCAGCCTTTTAGTTTAAATAAAAAGACATGTATAAATTACTGTATTTCAAGAAAAAGATAACCCAAAACACATGACCTGAAGGCAGCAGCTCCTTATAAAGGTTAATCCAGAACATTTGTAAAATGTCTTCATTTATGACAAAACCAACTTAGTCCTGGGACTATGAAAGTCACAATTCCCTTGCCCCTGCTGTTGTGCCAGGTCTTGGTGGTACTTTAAAGGTGAAAATCACAGAGGAAGGGGATGTTTATTGGGAAAGGCATGGATAAAGCAGGAGGGGGATTCAGAGGAGAGAGGAGGAGGTGGGATGTCATCCCTGCAGTCCCTTTTTGCAAGGCTGGGGATGGTGGCTGTGGCCATTTCCATGCTCCTCTTGCTCCAGCTCCACTGGAACTCCAGCCATTCCCTCTCAGCTCGCCAGGGCAATCATGGATGGAGGCAGGAGAAGCACTGAGAGATGATCCATTCAAAGAAAAGCAGCTCCAGCTGCCGTGAGGGGCTCGAGCCCATGCCTGCGGGCCCGGACAACCTGCCAGCAGCATCCCTGTGTGTCCCTGGAGCACCCTGAGCTGCTGTCCACCCTGAGCAGCACCCCAGAGGGTCCCTGCCAAGGAATCAGCATCCTGGATGATCCTGATGCCAGTGGGACCTGAGCACCTGCCTGCAGGGCTGCTGGTGGTGTCAGCATCCTCGGCTCTGGGGACTCAGGACCTTCCCATTGCTGTCATTGTTTGGCTGTTGCCCTTGGCACATTCCTCAGTGCCTCCTTTTCCTTGATCTCTCTGTGGCTGTTGCTTTGCCACCAGTGCCTCCAGGCCAGGGCTACCTGGGAGAGAGGAAGGAGTGATTAGGGAGGGCACACCTCCACATCCTGAATATTCCCAGCTCCAGCCCAGCCCCAGGAGCAGAGCCTCCCCAGCCAGCTCCAGCTGCTCATCATAACATGAAATCCACATACATACCCCTCAACCAAATGACAAACAAATCCCATAAATTCCTAAAAACCCACTTTGGAAGAGGAGGTACTTACTTGGAAGGCTGCTGGCCAGTCTCTGAACTTGAATCTGAAAGAAATAAAGGTGCTGTTAATGGCCTTGAGCAGCAACAAAAGGTTATCTGGACACAGCAGTGAAGTCATCAGCTGGATGGGACAGCCACAGGTGACAGGTCTGATGACACTGTGCCCTTGGATGGGCAGAGGTGGCCTGGAACTGTCTGAAACCTCCTTGACATGCCCAGGATGAGTTTTCTCCCTTCCAGCTCAAACTTTCCCCCTTCCACAACCCACAGAGGGAAATCTGGGCAGAACCCTCAGTAGGACAGGGATGGTGAGGCACCTTTGGATGCTCCCCAAGAACAGCAGCACTGGAGGGCAAGTGCAGCTGGAACATCCCAGGGACCCATCCCCAGGAGATGCCAGGCTACCTACCGAGCTGCTGCTGGATGGAGCTGTGCCAGTGGAGGTTGAGCAGGTCAGGGTAGATTTCAGGAAGCCACTTGATGGCCAGGAGCTTCAGCATGCGGGAGGTGCAGCTCTTCAGCTCCAGCTCCCTCAGGTGCCTCTCCTCCGAGAGCGTGGTGGGACGCAGCTCCACCTTGTGCTTCTGCAGCACTTGGTCCACAAAGCTCCCAGGCAGCTTTGGGAAGAGCTTCTCCTTCACCACATGGATGGGGATGAAGATGGCTCCCGCCCGGACCACGTGTGGGAAAGGGCAAGCGGACATGAAGGTCCTCAGCTGGGAGAGCAGCTTGGTGAGGAGCGTGGCCACGTCCTGGAAAGCCAGCCAGATCTCCTTGCCATTGCTGGGCTTCTGAGCATTGGGAGCCTTGGAGCCATCTTTGGGGCTGGGCAGGGATTTGGGCATCTCCCCCAGCTCTTCTGCCAGCTCAGCCTTCTTCAGCCACTGCCGCAGGAGCTCCGGGGAGGAGCGCGACACCGAGCCCGAGATGGTGTCACACAGCAAGGTGTGCAGGGAGCTGAAGTACTGCCCTGAGGGGGTCCCTGAGGGGATCCCAACCTTCTTCACCACCAGCACCTTCTCCTCCTCTGGACTGGGGGGGGCTTTGGGAAGCACAGTCTGGGGAGGGTTTGGGGCTAGGGAGATGCTGACCTGCGGGCTCGGCGGTGGGAACGGGGGGTTGCTGGATGGAGAGGAGGCTGGGGGAGCTGGAGTGGGGGTGCTGCTGGGGGGGCTGGGCTGGGGGGCTTGAGAGCTGCCATCCTGCTGGGGGGGCTCCGTGCTGCCCAGGAGGGAGGGCTGCAGCTTGTATTTTTGGAACATGAAGTTGGCTGAGCTCTGGAAGCTGCTCCTGTCCCCTGAGTCTGCCTCAGGCACCCGGGGCTGCGCCCCCTCTCCCAACCCCACCTTCCCTCCTGCAGCTTCTTTCTCCTCCTTATCCTCTTGCTCCAGTGGCCCCTCCACACAGCCAGGGGGTCTCTCTGTGTCCCCAGCTTCCACCAGTCTCTTCTTGAAGCTAAGGTCCAGCACCATGTCCTTAGGGGGTGGTAACTCCTTGCTGCCCACCCTGTCAGGGCTGCCCTCCTGAGACTCCAGCTCTTGGGGCACAGGCTTTGGCTTTTTAGGGACGCTCCTGTAACAGCTTTCCCCTTGGCTCTGCACGGCATCACTGCCCGACCTCGGGCTGGGCACCAGCGAGACGTCTCTGAGGGCAGCAGGCTCCTGGCTGCCAGCCGTGCTTTGGGGTGAGGAGCGCTCCCACAGGTGCTTCCTGCAGAACAGGATGGGGTCTGTGCCCTTGGCCTTCTCCAGGTACTCCTGGTAAGGTGCCAGGCTGAAGACGTTGTGGATCACAGGCATTGGTGGGGAGGATGACAAAGCCTTGGTGTCCCTCAGCTCTTCCAGCCCTTTGCTGGGGGTCACGGATGGAGAAGGGCAGATGAGCTCCTTGGCTGGATCCGTGACCTTGCAGGCATCTCCTTGTCCTGGTCCCCCATGGGGGGTGTCCTGAGGGGCTGGGCTGCTGTTCCTCCTCCCTGGGTACAGGGGCTCCTCCTCCCCTTGCCTGGGTTTCTCCCAGCTCCCTCCTCTCTCAGGAAATGTCTCAGTGAGCCCAGCAGAGCCCCCAGAAAGCTTCTCTGGGGCGCAGACAGGCTGGAAAGCGCTGCTGTGCCTTGGTGCTGCTCCCCAGTGCGGGCTGCCTGCCCTGTGCTGCCCACAGCCCGGCTCCGTGCCGGGAAAGGAGCCCTGGAACACGGATGCACCGCCCGGGCTGAGGGCAAACCCTGGGTACCCGCTGTTCCTGGGCAGCTCAGCATCCCTGGCTGCCTCAGCATCCCTGAGTGCCACCCCCAGCCTGGCACCCACTGCCCTTGGCACGTAGGGCTCCAAGGGGCTGGGAAAGTAACTCCTGGGCTCCTGGGGCTTGAGGTAGGCGCTGGGAAAGGGCTCCCTGCTCCCCACGTAGCCAAAGCTGGGCAGGGCACTGGGCTCCCCCACAGTGGGAGCTGCGGGGTGGTAGAGGGGGCCAGATCTGTGGGGTGACAGTGGGTAGGGGGGAGGTGGGAAGCACATTGCTGACCTCTCCTGGATCACTGGGCTGCTGTCAGGTGGATGGAGCTTGGGCCAGGGCTCCAGGCTGAGGCTGGGGACTTCTGGCACCTTCTTCTGGCTCTGGGCAGAGGAACAACTTGCTTCCAGGAATGGGGTGCTGGGGGGTGGCCCATACTTATCAAAGGTGAGGCAGTAGTGGGGTAAGGCAGCGGGGGAGCTCAGCTGCTCCCTGGAAGGCAGGGCCAGGCTGGAGGGCAGCGGCAGGAGGCTGTGGTCAGCACCAGGAGCAGTCCTGTGGGGCTCGCTGGGGTGCAGAGGGTGGGTGGCAGGAGGCAGGGCCCAGTGTGCCTCCCCTGCTCGCTGCTGCAGGCTCTCTGCTTGTGCTCCCAGCAGCAGAGCCATCCTGGGAGCCAGGAAGGAGGCGGGGGCTCCGTACACAGGCTTGGGGACTGCCAGAGGAGCTGCCTTCTTCACCGGCAAGGGGCACCTGGGACTGTCCAGCTTCTTCCTGGCCATAAGTTGCTCCTGGCTCAGGCTGTCCTTGCTCTTCTGGGTGTCTGGGGGCTGCAGCCTGGTGCTCAGGCTCTCTGGGGGGTACAGCAGCAGGCCCAGCAGTGGCCCCTCGGCCGGCACGGGCTGGCTCAGAGCTCCAGGGCCATAGTGCAGGTAGGCGGGCGTGGGGCTCCAGCCAGCCGGGGGCTGCTCGGGGCCCTCGGGGCTCTGCAGCGGGCAGGCAAAGTAGGAGCCCTTGTAGCTGAAATGGTTTCCAGAGCCAGGGTGGGGCACGGGGCTGGATGTGCCAGGGATTTTGCCGGGCAGGCAGCTGGGGGCGGGCGCCAGACGAGGCAGCTTCTTGAGAACCACGGGGCCTGCAGACTGCGAGTACCGTTTGGAGGCCATTTATACCTTGGTGCCACTGTCCCCACGGGAGAGGTGAGCTGGCCTGCCTGGAAAAGAGAGACAACGAGCCATGAGCAAAGCAAGTCCCCACAGCCAGCAGCCTGTGATGGCACAGGGTGCCAGAGGGCTACAAGCCATCCCACAAGGTGAAAGTGTGGTTGCTAACAGCTGCTCTGGAGGCCTCACAGTCATAGATCACCCCAATTAAACCTTGACCAGTCTTGGCCGTTGGGGAACCAGCAGAGACCGTTAGGGAGGCAGAGAGCTATTGGCCACTGAGCTGGGGGGTAACTGAATTCACCCAGTCAGGACCAACCACGCACGGTTCCTGAATCCATATAAAGGTGTCACCATCCGCTGGTACAAGCAGGGGACATGATTTTACTGATCTCAGAGTGCTAAGGACACACAGCAGGGGACTTTCAGTTTAATCACAGCAGCGCACCTTTACTGAGGGCCAACAACAATTATGCCACAGAGAGAGAATCAAAGAAAACAAAGTTAAGGGGAGAGAGAAAGAAGTGAGGGTATTGCTACCAACAGAGAGACAAAGTCCTCATGGTCCAGCCAATAGATTCATCTTCATTCCATGGGGAATCATCAAAGTTACCTCAGAAAGTTACTTTTTATAGTCTTTGTCCAAAGTGAGTGGCACCTGGCCAAGAGGTGAGGAAATTCATGGGCTATTGTGGAGGGCCTGTTGCTCCATGAAGCAGGTGTAAGAGTACAGAGCAAGCTGCTCCGTGCCAGTCCCTGCCCAAAGCAGTGTACCGTGGCAGCACAGCATGCACACCTGCAAACAATCACTTGGCAAGCATCCACCCCAACCAGCCAGAACTCCAGTCGGGGTCTTCAGGGTCTCTGTCCTTGTGAGGGTCGTGAGGCAAATGATGGAACACGGGGATGTAAGTATCATTGGAGGAAAAGGCTGTTGTACAGGTATGGACCCTCTTTTCATGCAAACTGAGATAAAATGTTATGAACAAGCTCTACGAGCCTCGCTGTCATGGCGTAAGAGGCATGGACTGGGCACAACCAGGGAAGCTGCTTTTAGTGTGTGTGGTAAATAGGTATGATTCGTGCTGACAAAATTGAAACAGTAATCAATATTGATACAGTAATTAATATTTGGAAATAATAAAACAGTTAAAAGGTGTAATGCCAAGAAAGAAAGGGAGAGGAGGGGTTCCACCCCCCCCCCTTTCCTGCAGATGTTCAAGGCGGGAAAAAGCAAGTGATAACAGCTACTAAAAATTAACAGAAAGAAAGTAAAATCTGGTTGGGTCACAGGAAAATGTTAATTATATGAGATTCATTGCTTTGATGCTTAAATATTATATTATGTTAGTTTTGGCTTACATTATACTAGCTTGGTGCGCATGTGTAACACAAAGGTGAATTAAAGGACATCGAGGAAGAGGAGAGGCCTTCATCAGTGACGACCCCCAAAGAGTGGTGCGACCACCTGAAAGAGTGGTGGAGCATGCACAGTAAAGGTGGTGATGAGGGTGGAGGTAGAAGTGTGATGAATCCAAAATGGGAAGAGATGGCATTGATACACGGCATAAAAGGGGAAATTTTCGCTTGACAAGCTCGTACATGAGGTGGCAAGGGTCCCAGGACCCTGCACTCCATACCCCATGCAAATTTTTTTTTCCTTATGTGCTATTATTGGAACCAAATTATCCCTTATTTTAACCAAATTATATTGTCAATATTTCAAGTGTATCCGATCTTATATATTTTCTAAGCTATTCAATTAAAATTGCTGCTACCTCTAATATTGTTTGGTTTTTTGATGATGGGATAATTGGGCAAATATAACAGGGACATATCAAAAGCAGAAGCATGATAGCTTTTAAAGTTTAACAGTTTGTGAGCAAGTCAAATGCAATTTTCTTTGTTGGTGTAACTATGAATGTGAAAAGTGTGCAGCATACCACCCTGAGAAGCCGTGCTTGATGGCTCTGGGACATGCTTGAAAAATCCTTTTTGATGGTAGGAGGGAAACACAACAACTGGTAAGGCCAGACTTATCGAGATGGACGCAGAGCCTCATCCAACCCAAGCTTATTATTTGTGTCAATTATTTTGGACATTGTGCAGTGTTTGTCACCTTGTCTGCAAAGGGCCCTGCAGAAGACAACAAACATTGCCTTTGTATTAAAAACAGAAAGGGGGAACTGTGGTGCCTAACAGCTGGCCTGGAGGCCCCACAGTTATAGATAACCCCAATTATAACTTGAGGTCATTGGGGAACCAGTCTGGGCCATTACAGATGCAGACAGCTATTGGTCACCAAGCTGGGTGGTAATTATTTCAGCCAATCAGGCCCAACTGTGTGGGCTTTCTGAAAATGCATAAAGGGAACTGCAATTAAAAAAAAATTTCCTGTTGCCACATGAACCTCGAGAGTGGTGTCATGTGTCAGTCTCAGCTGCGACATGAGGGTAACCCAGGTTCTTGTTAATTGATCCCCTGGGGCTGATTAGAGTGAAACTATGCTGATTGAGTTTATAAATATATATATACATATATAGAAATATCAGGTTTATTTTAGAACAATTAAGTTGCAGTGGTGCTGTTTTGGTTATTATCTATTGTAATAAAGCAATATAAAAACACAAAAATAATACTTCAAAAATGCCTAAGGAAAAGAGAAGGTAGGAAAGGGTAAGAGCAGAAAGATCCCATTACACATGGATCTTCCAACAAGACTGGGAGGTTGCAATTGCACGGTGATGATGTACCTGGGTGAGGGAAGGGCAGGAAGCACAAAGTCGCAGGGGTTCATAAAATGTTCAGGCTCAGTGGGAACAGCCAGGTACCTCCCCTGGGGCAGGGAGTTTTACCGGGATGATGTAATGCTGCGGATCACGGGACACCTCTCCGTGTATTTGTTTGCCTGTGACACAACTGCTTGTAGGTGCAGATAGAGGCCAATTATGGCCCATCAGAGGGGATGAATACCTACAGGCTAACCACGGCACTGGGCAGGATTTGTCTCTTATCAGCCTCTCCCCTTATCTTGTCCGACAGGTAACTACAGCCTGCCCCTCTGCACTTGGGCACTTGCTGCAAATTCTCCATTGTTTGAGGCATTAACCATGAACATTCCAGCCTCACACACCACCCCCAACTCAAACATTCCATCAGTTCTCTTCTGCTGCTGCTCGCTCCAAATCTCACACCGTGGTGGCTTTCAATATACTGGGACAGGAGGTCATGTTGTTGCCCGATAGATAAAGGACACAAAACTCGGATAAGTTTTGTGCGGTGCTTTATTAAGGGCCCGGGAGCCTGTGGACTAGCGTCCCAAGTCAGAGCCCCAACTTCACGTACAGGTGCTTCCCTTTTATATGATTTGCATACATGCGATTCATAACAAGGTCTCCAAGAAACAGTTCCCCTTGCCTAGCGACAGACCCCTTGTGATACATTCCTTAGCTCACAAACAAAATCATAAATCTTCTGCTTATCTTATTGTATGCTGCCTCCAGACAGGTTAGCATTCTTACTTTCCTACACTGGTTTAAATGTTTATTAAGTTCCTAAGACTACCTGCTAAGTTACACACAAAACCCAACACATACTATCAACGGCTACAAAACTGTTTTTAACAAACCAATTCGCACACAACTCATAACTAAACTGTAATTAAACATTTCGCTAAATTTCATTTCTTTTTCCAACAATAGGACAAGTTTTTAGTGCATCAGGCAGGGCTCAGATCAAGACAGGGAATCTCTGCACATCTGAGTCCATTTCCACAGGGGAATGTCACTGCAGGTCCAACACCCGTGTGTGCAGCATTAATAGGAATGCACAGTCTGCTGTACAATTCTACAGCGTGGCCAGTCCTGAGGGCTTTAATTGTGCAGGGATTTTCCCTTTCCACAGGATCCGACCCTCCCTGCCCGTGGGGGCACTCCTGGGAGGCTGGTGGGGCATTTCTCCATCCACCTCCTTGGAAAAGCCCTGGAAAGCTCTGGTTGCTTTGGTTCCACAGCTCAAGGAGCATCTGTTGCAGGCAGCAGGAGCAAAGCTGGGTCAGCTCGGGTGAGGAGCCAGCAGCCACAAACCCAGAGTGCCCAAAATTCCCATCCCCGGCATCACCTCGTAAAGTAATGTGAGGTTTTTACGCCCAGGCAGCAGCTCAGCCTCTCCCTCAGGGGATCTGGGGCTGCAGTGGGGTGGGGCTGGCCCGCAGGGACAGGAGGTGGGTGCCAGCAGGTGGAGCTGGCAGCCTGTCCCAGCACAGCCCTGCCTCCCGAGAAGCCCAAGTGCTCTCTGAGCATCAGCTGGCATCACCCAACGTCTCCTGAGCATCCCACAGCCCCAAGAGCAGCACTGGACCATCAGCCTGCATCCCTCAGCATCACCTGAGCATCCTGCACATCACCCAAGCAGCCCAGGACAAACCTGAGCCTCACTCAGCACTCTCCCAGCATGGCCAAATGTCACCCTTGTCATTCAGCACGGCCCAGCACCTCCAAGCCCAGGGATGGACTCCCTGCAGTAGGATCTCCTCCATTTTGGGTGGTTTTTCCCTTTTGTGGCAGCGTTAGCAGGGAAGCCGAGGAGGAAATGGAGGAAGAGCACGTGGAGATAAGATAAAAGCCACATCAACAGCAGGGGAAACAGGGCAGATATGGAGGGAGACTTGTAGGGGAGATAAAGGAGAGAGCCACTGGTGCTGCTGCAGCTTTGCCAGGAGGGGACCAGAGCTCCCCAGCTCAGCCCAGAACAGCACAGCCGAGGCTGCACCCCTCACTGAGCCCTCCTGGCGGGATTCTCATGCAAGCTCCAACAATTGATCCCTTCCCAGGAAGGACACGGCTCCCCTGGATCCCCTGGAATCCCCCACGGGAGCCGCGGTGCTTTCCTCCCTGCTCGCACCCTTGGCAGCAGCTCCCCCACACCATTTCCAACAGCTTTATCCTCAGGATAAATCCTTGGGGTCATTCCCAAGATGTGCAGTGCCAATTCAATTTCCAGCACTTGGATCCAGGGAAAACAGCTCCCTTCAAATAGAAACAAGCTTGAAGAAAAGCCCAGGCTGGGTTCTTTTCCTTCCAAAAGGGATCTCTTGGGAGGGTGGTGTTTAAATCCATCTCCCTGGGAGATGCTGCGTGGGAGGGCCATGCAGGCGTGGGATCCTTTCCCAGCTGGGACAATGTTAGGGGAGGACAAGCTGGGACAGAAATCCAGGATCTTGTGAGTCCCGATGTTTCCCCACTGCTGCTTCCCTTTCCCAAAGCCCCGGGGATCTGCAACTCCCCACGGTGGGGACATTGTGACACCGCTGTCACCACGGGAGCGGGTGACGCCACCGGGCACGATGCAGCCGCCCTGTTCCACCCAGCTCCGAGTTAAATTCTGCCTGGAGGGCTGCAGGGCAGCACGAGTGATCCCAGTGCAGGAATTGTCTGAGCTCATGAACCAAATTCGGCACAGGGGCTCCCTCTGTCCATGAAATCCACAGGGATTTTGCCCAACCTGTGCCATCCCCACACCTGTGCCAGGACAGGAAAACTGCTCTGCTTTTGCTGTCACCATCAGCCTTTTCCTTCGGGGACTGTCCCAGCCAGGGGGAAGGAGAGGGACACGTGAGAATCAGTGCTGGGGGCGATGCTTGAAGAACCCCAACACACGCAGCCAGTAATTCCGAAACCCTACAGCTGAGGAAAGCAGCGGGTGCAATAAACACAACCCCCTATTCCTCTTTTTTAGTGTTCTTTTCCCTTGTCCCCCCTCTTCCCTCTTCTCAGGGCTTTTTCCCACACGGGGCCGTTTGCCCGGGAGGGAGTAAAAGTAAAACCAAGCTCAGAGTGAACACGTGTCCGCAGCAGCGAAACCTCCCTGATAAGCTCCGGCGGGAGCCTTATCTGCCGCGTTTTGGTTGTCCAAAGGACACGGGGAGGGCTCCCGTTCCTCCCCGGCCTGCCAAGGCCGTGGGGAACACCGCACACATCTCTTTTTGCCCCGATAGCCGCCAGCAATGCGCCCGTGGGTGTTATCAGCGGAATTTCCTGCCCGGGATGCGATGCCCGGAGCGGGAGCCTCTCCCCGCACTCTCCCGCCTCCTCCACCGCCACGTGATGGCAAAAGCAGCCGCCAGCTCCCGGCCGAGCCGCAGGAATCGAGCAATAAAAGCTCCTGGAGCCGCTGGCACCCGGCAAGCCCAGCCCCCCGAGGGGCTGCGGCACGGGGAGGGCCCGGGCTCTCCCCGCACTCCAGCGGGAAGGAGGCGGATTCCCCCGGCCGCCTGCAATCCCGGTTCCACAACCTCGGGGATTTTGGGATCGTGCCCTGGAGGTCACCGTTCCCATGGCTGGCGGGCTCGGATGAGCTCACCGGCATCGCTCCCCCAAACTTCGGGCATTTGAGAGAACAAGCAAGCGGCCTCAGCTCCCCCTCATTCCACATCTTGTCCCTTTTTCACAAAGTTTGCAGCTGCCCAGCTTCTCCCAGGCGGGCAAAAGCCCAGCCGGAGCCTTCCCGTGGACCAAGCCCGCTGCTTTTTAAGGCAGTATCCCTCTGGAATGCATGCACCAAGCCACGGCTGGTCTGAGATTCAAACTGAAACTTCCCCTCTCCCCCAGGGAATGCTCATTTTTATTTAAAAACCCTCAAACTTCACGGGGCAATGAGTAGTCGCCAGAAGGGCTCAGCGACTGCGTCCCCTTCTGCTTGGGGAATTAAAACTCCTCCAAAAGGCATCGATCCCATCCCGGCCCATCGATGTCACTCACATCCAAGGCTGGCCACGGTCACGGCTGGGACCCCCTCGGTGCTGGCAGGCGCTTGCCAGGACACGAGGTGTGGATGTGGCAGGGCTGCGTGGCCGTGGCCGTCCTTGTGTCCCCTCCGCACAGCCACGGCCACCGCATCAGGGTGGGCAGCACTCCGGCGAGCCCCACAGAAACCTCTGGCAGGAGCTTGAGCGCACTCACGCTGCGAATCAGCCGCATGATCCAAAGTGTCCATAAATGGGTAAAATCCCGGGATGCGGAGCTCACAACCCGTTTTTCCTCGCACGGCCCGAGGAGAAGCAGCCGATCCCGAGGGAGGCGTGCAGGGCTCCCCCCCTGCCCGAGGGTTTCAGCCGCGGGGGGAGCCCAGGGCAGGCGCGGCGCTGGCTGGGGGTCCCCCCGCCCCGCTGCCCCCGCATCGCTGCGCGGCTCCTGCGGGACGCGCATCCCTCCGGGCCCGCACTCACCTGCGGCTGCGGCGCGGGGCCTCCCCCGGCGCATCGCTACGGGCTGGCCTGGGGGCTCGGCGCGCACGGGGAACGGGGGGGCGCTGCCCCTGCTCGGCCGGCAGCCCGCCTTGTGCGGAGGAAGTGGGAGGAGGAGGAGGAGAAGGAGGAGGAGGAGGGCTGGGTGTGCGTGTGGGCCGGCCGGAGGAGGGGAGGGGACGGGACGGGACAGCAGAGGACAGCCCAGCCACATGTGCGCTGAGCTGGGCTGGGCTGTGCTCTGCGCTCGGAGCGGGGTCTCTCGGGACGAGAACATCCCCCCGCGTTACCGGGGTCACCCACGGAGGGGTCCCCGTTACAGAGAGCCCCCCATTATAGAGGAGGCGCCGCATGGGGAGCCCACGGTGTGCAGGGGAGCAGCCCTCATTTTACGGTGACTCATTAAGGGGACCCCCATTTTGTGGAGCCCCCAGTGAAAGGGCCACGATTTCAGGCAGTCCCCATTAGGAACTACCCTCCCATTAAAGGGCGACCCAATTACGGAGAAGCAACGTTAAGGGCACTCTCCTTACAGGCTGCCCCCATTAGGGAGGGACCCCTGAAGGACCCTTCACTTACAGGCAGTGCCCATTAGGGAGGGACCCCTGAAGGACCCTTCATTTACAGGCCGTGCCCATTAGGGATGTGCCCCCATAGGGGGAATCCCATAAGACAGGAGCCCCATAGAGGGGACCCCCGGTGCGGGTGTCCCGGCTCACGGGAGGTAATGTGGCTGTGGGACATCGAGGGATCCGTAACAACTCGATGCCACTCAATCCAGTTTAGGGGCTCCACGGCTGCCTGAGTAACAAATGGTTCAAAAACGCGTGCACGGCTCACCCTGACAGCAAAGACCTTCATATGTAATATTTTCTGATGAATTGGCGCCGCTCAATAAAAGCGTGAATCATCTTGAGCCATGAGCGCACCTTAGGCGGAGTCACCCGCCTTGTATCCGGGTGTGCTTCTTAGACCTCCACCGGTGTTAAAGAGTTTTATTTCCCAATTTACCGGCAGTCCCCACGAAGAGGACCCCCCATTTCAGCCCATGCATTGTGGGGGTTCCTGTGAAACAGGAGCTCCTTTACAGAGCACAGAGGCGCCTTCCCGGGATGCGGCCGGAGGTCCGGCTCTGGCCGCACACAACTCTCTGTGCCCACAAAAAATCGCTTTCCCATTCCGTCTGCAGAGCCAGCGATCCGCTGGCAGCCTGGGGTGGGCTGGGGATGGCATCTGAGCCCCCTCAGAGTCCCTCCCCGCCCCAAAGCACAGCCCCTCCTCCTGCATTTAACCCCTGCCAGCCCCAA
Source organism: Zonotrichia leucophrys gambelii (assembly GCF_028769735.1). Classification (NCBI taxonomy): domain Eukaryota; kingdom Metazoa; phylum Chordata; class Aves; order Passeriformes; family Passerellidae; genus Zonotrichia; species Zonotrichia leucophrys. The sequence continues at coordinate 3,652,127 of NC_088180.1, read as the reverse complement.
GCATTAACTCGGAGCGTTTATCTGAGGAGTCGCGTCTGGAAAAGTCCATGCAAACATTCCCAGACTAATCATTAACCCTCATAAAAGGCACGTAAATATGATTAACCCAGTGACACAGATCCTGGGAGATTAAGTGTGTTGCCCAAGGCTGTGGAGTGAAGCAGCGGCAGAAGCTCAGCTCCCTCAGGCAGTGAGAAATAAAGATTTCTAAGTGAAAAAGAAATAATTCCCCTTTTTCATGACTTCATGGAACAAAGACCGAGAAAGCAGGGTTTAAATTCTCCTTTCCTTGGCCTCACAAGCATTATTTTCCACTTACAGCTTTAATTTATAGCAGTTTTGTGGCAGCAGCAAAGAAAACAAGGATCTGGGAGGAGCAGGCGTGGAATTCCCAGTCCCTTGGCTCCAAAGTTTACACACACTGCTTTGTCTGGAGCTCATCGATCAGGTGCTGCCATTAATATTCTCTTTGGTAACGCAATTAGAGAATAGTTATTGCATTCAATTATGAAATGTTATATATTAGTGTGCCACACAGAATAGTTAATATATATTAAAACAAGCAATTGGGTGGATAATACAGGTTGTTATTTAGAGTTATGGGCATTAAAACTATCAGTGTTAATTTTGACCTGACTGAACAGAATCACAATTCCCTCAAAATGGCAGATAATCCCTTCAAGCTTGACTTGGCTCATACATTTACATAACTTTACTCAAGAAACACCTTTCCTCATACTGGTTTGGCCACATCCCTGCTGCCAGGCATCCAGCTGGACTCTGAAAGCTAAATTTCAACAACATTTCCTCAATCTTACATTTCTCTGGTGCAGAGAGGGGAGCTTCTACCTGCTGTCCCAGCAAATACCTTCTGTTTTGTTCTTTCTCCTGGGAATTTCCTTCTCTCAGCTCCCTGTGTGGTTCCACTCTGCCTTGGCGACTCAGATGATCTGAGCTGCCCCTTGTTGAGGCATCAAACCTGTTGGAACAGGAGACACAAACTTAAAAAAAAAATCCTCATGATTTAACTTTAATTGTTTTAATTTTTATATTAATTTTTAAAGACTTGGGAGTGTGTCTTTGGGGGAAAGGTGGGTGGTGATTCCCACTCAGGGCATGGCCATTCCCACCCTTTTTGCCCCTCCAGCCATCAGCATCCTCTCTGTTTGGTACCCAGTGATGGGAGCAGCCCCAGAATCCCCACAGGCTTGCTGGGGAGGTGAGGATTTGACTGATTCAGTCAAATTTTGGCCGTGTGGTTTTCAATTCTCTTTTTGAGGCTTCTCAGCATCTCTGTTCAATCTGTTGTTTTCTGGGCTGTGGCTCCCCCTCAGTGCTCAGGAAAGCTGCAGAATTCACATTGTCACTGCCTGCAGGGTCCCCAGATTCCATGTCCCTGTGGGACACCCATCCTGGGGCTCACCCTGGCAGACACAGGGATGTGGGAGCTCCAGGTGGGATTTTGGGCATCCAGGCAGCACTTGGAGTTCATTGCTGCTCCAAAGCCACACCACTTCTCCCATTCCCCAAAAAGGGTCGGTTCTTGTCCCAGCTTTTGCTCCCCAATTTGTCCTGGTGCCAATTCAGCCCCCCAGGAGGATTTAACCCCCTCCAGGAGGGCAGAACCCAGAGTGATGGAGAAAGGTGGGTGGTCCCCAGCTCAGAGACCTGTGGCAGATCTGTCCAGGAACATCTACCTTTATTCATTTTCCCTCTTTTTTTCCTCTCTTCTCTTTGATTTGCTTCCCCATAAAGTCATGTTTTAGGTTCAGGAGAGATGAGCTACTCAACTGATGCCCTGGTGACAGGGAGAGGTGGCATTTAAAGGTCACCTGCTGCCACAAACCCCACGGCTTCCCTGGTTTTAAACACAGCAGCCCTCCAAAATGACCTTGGGTTTGCTCCTAGGGACCAGGGAACCCCTCTCCACTCCTCAAATCATCATGCAATCCCCCAAATTATCCAACAGAGCCAAAACAGAGATGGTTTCTTTGGCTCAGGAGCCATTTGGAGGGGAGTGGGAGATGGATGGAGCCCTCCTCTATAGATGAAACACATCCCACAAACGGAATGAAGGCAAATCCCCTTGGTCCCCCCCAAAAAATTCCCCAATTCTATCCCACCACAAGGGATTTGGGACACCAGCATCTGTTGCTGTGTCCAAGAGGACAAGAGGGAGATTCATCCCACCCCACCATCCCCAGGGCTCCTGCCAGGGACTTCCCAGCCTCCTTAGCAGCTCTTGCCTTGGAGACATCCTTGGTGGCAGCAGCACCCCTGATGAGGCTCTAATTAGCGAGCTAATTGGAATAAGAGAGCTGTAGAGACATTCCCAATGCACAGCCTGCTGCAGGAGAGGGACAGAGGAAAACAGGGATGAGGGGATGGAGAGGTGGGGGGGAAGATTAGGGAGGATTTATAGGGAGGGCTCCCAACAGCTGCCATTGTGGTTAAATTTAAACTACAATTATTGTGAAGAGAGAGATCCAGGTTTCCTCATCCCACTCATTTCTTCTGGTGCCAAGAAGGAGTTGAGGCCTTGGAAGCTGCCAGCTCCTTCCAAACCTCCAAATAACTGCTGGCAGTGAGACAAGGAGACCCAAATATCCTCTGAAATGCCCACTTGTACATCTTTCCCTGTCCTTGAAGTCAGATCCCACACTTTAAGAATTTTTTGGGGTGGGTCTTTACAGCTTCTCCCACCCCTCTTTGCTCTGTATCTCCTTCTATAGGAGATATTCTCCTTCTATTTTCTCCTGTCTTCCAAGATGCCCTTTTAGGCTGAACTAGGAGAAAATTAAGTCTGGAACTGGATGATTTTTAAAGTCCCTTACAAGCAAAATCATTCTATCATGCTACGAAAATACGGCATGGGCAAGTCTGGTTGCTCATCCAACATTTTTCCAGCTTTATCTCCTTCAAAACTTTGATTTGGATCCTGCCAGGGCCTACAGTTATTGGTAAATAAATAAAAATCCCAAGTTATTCTGCTTGCTGCCCCAGGAAAGCAATAAAGACAAGGCCCAGCAACCCAGAGACGCAGGTACCTCATTATCTCTAGATAATTATCCATAGGTAATGAGATACCCAAGCCCCAAGCAAGAGCAGAGTGGGAATAAATCCCCAAGGGACATGACAGATTATCACAATCCCACCCAGAATCATGGAATTGAGCAGATCTCACCAGCCAAGAGGGTTTTTCTCTGCTAAGTCATTCCCCCAGCAAGCTGCTCTCCAAGGAACACTGAAAACAAAACTAATCCTGTTCTCCCAGGAGGAGGAATCCAAAAATAACCCTGTGGATGAATGAGCAGCACAAAGCCAAGTGCTGAGGCTTGGGTTGAGTTTGGGAGCTGAAAGCTTTCCAGCTCCATGTTCCCACTTGAATTACTGCCCGGGCATTCACACGCCGTTCCTGCACTTCATTACAAAAAAGCCGCGGTGTTTCTTTTTGCTTTTGTTTCCCAGTACGGGACGTGAAATCCTGCAAAACCCTGGGGGAGGATGCAGGGAGGGAGAAGCTCCTTGGAGCAGCCTGCAGGCTGATGGAACCCATCCAAAGCTGAGGAAAGCCACTTGTGCATTGGGACATGGGCCTGCAGTCCACAGCTCCAGCGCTGAATTCCTGGCTGGACTCGCTGAGCTTGGCACGTTTGGATGCGCCTCTGTGGGAAGTCCTGGCATGGTGGCAGCACTGGGGATGCTCCTGACGTGCTCCCTGCTCTCTCAGCACTGGGGTGGCTCACCTGCTCCCTGCCTGCAGGAAGGAAACACCCCCAAAGCCAAGGATGGATACCCATGGAACACCCAGGCCAGTCCCACAGCACATCCTGGGGCATGAGAGAAGACCTTCAGCGGGAATCTCACACCCAGGAGCGGAGATTCCTGGGCTGGGATTCTCCTGTGAGCCCCACCTCCACACCCTGCCCTTCCAGGGGGAAGCAGCCCCCCATCTGGGTTTGTTCCCTGGCCACCTCCAGGGACACCCCAGCACTCCTGGTTCAGAGGAGGAGAGCAGCCAGGGCAGGGAAACACCGTGCTCAGTGCTGTGTGCTGAGGAATAGCCCTGTGGCCTTGGGAAAGCCTTGGGTGTGGTGACAGCCGACTCAGGGAAGCTCTGGGCAGCAGCAGCTGTGCAGTCCCTGTCACACAACAGCGGGAGGAGGCAGCCCCGTGCCCAAACACCCCTCACCTCCCTGGGCTCCCAAACGAAGCCCAGTCCCTCTGTGGGGACAGCAGCAGTGCCCCTGTTTGGGGAGCTGGCCTCAGTGGCACAGCCGGGATTGGGGTGCCATCCCTACTGCCCTGGCTGCTGGCAGGGATCCCCACATCCCCAGGGATCCTTCCAGAGGCTCTGGAGCCCTGGCTCTCAGGGATCTGCATCCTAATAAGCACCATGATGTAACTCTGAGTAAGTCTTGCAAGGGATCAGCCTGAGGAAGCTGCCATTTCTTACCCTTTTTTTTTCCCCTCCCTTTGTTTCTGCTCTGGTTGAGGTCACCCAGTCTGACCTCAGCAACTCATGCACCTTCTTCCCCTTCTCTTCCCATTTGTGGCCTTATTCCCAAAGAGAATCCCTGTGTCTGTGCCAGCACAGATGCTGCTGCCTGCACCTAAAGCTCTGGAATGATTAATTAATTTATTTCTGCATGATTCCCAGTGTGGGAATGGCTGCAGGTCTCTGTAACATCTCTGGACTCTGTCTCCAGCAGTTATCTGTGATGCCCATGTGTTTGGTGTTCCTGCAGGCTATCGACCCATCAGCTGCTTCCCACACATCCAGTGCCCACAAGCCTCCCACAGATCCATCAAGATGCTCCAAAAGTCTTTAAAACAGTTTTTGTTCTCTCCTAGCTGGGGTCAGGAGGAGGTTCACCTCTCCAGGGTGTTTGCATGGCATTGCTGCGGTATCTCCCGCATTCCTTTACCCTGTGTGGGAGGACAGGCATGGAATTGTGAGCAATTTGACCATTTTATTCCCTCTCCTGCCTGCAGAAACCACTGTCAATCCTGGAAACCCTTCTGCAAGAGTCCCTGGCCCTGGGCTGGCTCAGTGCTGCTCTCAGGCTGCTCTCTTCCCTTTAGGGGATGGTCCAGGGTAGTCTCTCCTCTTCCTCTAGGCACTGGTGGGGAAGAGCACACCAAGATGGATGAAGGTTCTCCACAGAGAAGACCCAAGGACCAAAGTGGAAGGTGTCAGGATCCAGTGGGACTCATGATTGCAGTGGTGGCCACCAAATCCCTGGAGCTCAGAGGCTTTTGCTGTGCCAGCAGGGATGTCCCTTTCCTGTGGGATCATCTCTTCCTCCCAGCTGGTGCTGAGTCTCTCAACTGGGTTCTTCCCAGTTCGCTCCACTTCCCCCATGTCACAGGGAGCCATGAGTGTTGCTCAGCAACAAAAAATGGTGATACAGGTTATAAAAATGTTGCAGTAAGGTAGAAAAATCATAAAGAAAGGCTTCATGAAATCAGGCCTGCTCTGGCTAGCCTGTCATTTCTTCTAAGGCACTTTCCAAGTTCCCATATGAAAGCAATCCTGTTGTGAGCAGTTTGTTAGCACAACAATTATTCCTGGCTGAAAAACAACTGGCACCTGTATAAACTGTTTTTACACCATTAGATAGAAAAATGAAAAGTATCTCTCACTAACAGCTTTCCTGCACCTACACCCCAGGGGTTTGAATGACTAATCAATACAGAATAACAACTTGTTACTAACCAATAATTGACAAGAAAGCTACTAACCCACTGGAGTCACACACGAGGTGTGTAAAACTGTACAAAAAGGAGTGATGTGAATAAAGAATGGGCTTTTTCCACCATGAAGAAAATTGAATCCCACGTGATTTATTCCCATATAAAAACACCAGAAGTGATGGGAAAGGGGTGTTTTCCTCCTGGTGGGACATCTGCAAGAAGCTCTATATAGGAGGGGACGGTCCAGGAGGCCAACTGGAGCTTCACCATCCTCCTCTCCTGGGTGGCTTGGCCTGAGGATTCAGCAGAGGAGAGAGCAGAGCATCCCCATGACCTGCCAGGGTGGAATCAGGATCCTCTGCTCCAGTCTGCAGCCTAATTGCAGGTGGGACCAGGAAGAGGAGCCTTCTCTGTTTACTCACATAGTTTCAAGGTGAGTAACACATGCTGGGCCCAGCTCTGGCTCCCTGGTGCTGTCAGGGTGAGACCTTCCCCTCGCAGCTGCCCCAGCCCCTGGGCTGAAGAAGCTCTCAGATGGAAGGACACAGAGCTTTGAACCCCCTCCTGCATCATCCCAAAGAGGCTGGGGGACACAGAACTCTCCTTGCCTGGCATTGAGGATCTTTGTCCTCTCTTCCTCCCCTTCCCCCTTCCTTTTGGCACACAGGAGCTGCTTTGATGCCCTCATGAGACAGATTTTCCACCGATAACAGATCCTTGTGATAACAGATCCTTGTGGTCACCCCTGTGACTGACTCATTCTTCCCAGGGGCTAAATCCTGGTGTCTTCAGCTCCCTTCAGGCACCTTGGGAAAGGAGGTATCTTGTTTCCTTCATAACTACCTCTACCAAATAACCCCCTCCTGACCCTGCAGCTTGGCCAACTCTTGGCCAGCCTGTCCCCAGGAACTCCCTGTCCCTTGGATGTGGGAGCAACCCTTGCTGATGGGTTTCCTTCCTCCACAACCATGGGCTGAAGCAGAAGATCCCACAAAAACATCAGACCTCAGTGAGCTTCTACACCCAGCAGAGTGAGTGGTCTTGGTGTCCTGGGTGGTTTCCTCATCCAGGAATTGCTTTTTGAAGCCACCCTCACCCTCTCCTGTCAGGAGATATCCTATGGAGAAACATCTTAGGACATGCTGGATGCATTGGGAGAAACATCTTTGGACATGCTGGATGCATTGGATGGTGCTGGGTTTTGCACAAGAGGCAGTGAGTCATCATCCTCTCATCACTTATCTTCCCTGGACTCATGAGGATATCACAGACCTCGGTCACTCTGCCCTTGGTGCCCCCTTCCCAGCCTGTTTCACCACCATTTTCACAGCAACATGAATTTTCAAGGAAGTGGGCTGGGGACAGTGACTCTTCCAGGGTGTTTTCCAAGGAGAGCTGCTGGGGGAAGGATGCTGGTGGGACTTGGGAAGCCGCCTTTGTTTGCCGGGGCTGTGCAGGGTGTGAGGAGCCCTGGCTGGGAACACGGTGTGCTCTGCAGCCGCCGGCAGTGGGAGGTGCTGCTGGCTCCGGGGGTTATTGCTGCACCACTGAGGTAAGAGGGATTAGCACCGCGAGCTTGGGAAACCTCGGCCGGACCCTCTTGCCGAGCTGGAGTCGGATTGCAGCAGGAGCACCACAGAGAGCCCGAGGCCACGGGCTGGCAATCACCGCCCCGGCAGGCTGGGACATCTTATTGCCCTCGTAAAAACCTCTTTTCACTCATCAGGCTAATGTGGGTTTTGGCTGGAGTAATTAGAGCCTCATAAAGGGCCCGCTCGCCTCCCACTGCCACATCCCCGCTGTCCCCAAGCTCCCCCTCGCTCCGCCCTTCGTGCCAAGTATTTCCTTCTCCTTTTCTCTGCGGTGAGAAGGAAAAAAATCCCAAGCAAACCCCACAAAAAGGCCACTTTCCCCCCTTTTTGTCTTGCAGCTAACCCCTGGGTGCAGGGAGCTGTTGGAGCAGGAGCACCCGGGCTTTTGGCAGGAATGCTGCTGGCCTGTCCCGTTTGTAGGAGCCGAGACAGCCAAGCCTGCCAAGCACTGGAGAGCTGGGGGTGAACCTGAAGCTGTTCCTTGAGCTGGGAGCTGGCCAAGCTCTACTGGCCAAGTGTCTTCTTTATTCCCTTCTAGGCTTTTTCCATGCCTGGGTGTATTTCCACAGCGTGGAAAATTACTGCTGATGCTCCAGTGCCAGGTCCCTGCCCTGGCAGAGGTGAGCTAAGGCTGCGTGCTCATCCAGGGAACTTCTCACCACGGGATGCTGCTGGGGCAGGAATGCCTTGAAGAACCAGCTAAGAAGTTTAAAAAAAACAAAAATAAAGCTATTATAAATAAATAAATAAATATTATAAATATATCCTTTTTTTTTTTTCCCTGCTTAAAAATATTTCTCTGAAGAAATCCATCCGTGCCAGCTCACTGAAGTTTTTCCAGTCCAAGAGCTGTCTGGGTTCTGCTCCTCAGAAGTACCATGAGAAAGTACAAATACTTCCCAAACAGAGCAGATAAACCAGGATAAACCATTTGCACCAACATCCACAGCCCCAAATCCCTGTGATCCCACACTCAGGGAGGAAAGCAGCAGTGGCAGAGAGCTTGGGATGACAGGGAGCACCTGGGTTTGGTGGGATGGCTTAGGATGGATGGATGGATGGATGGATGGATGGATGGATGGATGGATGGATGGATGGATGGATGGATGGATGGATGGATGGATGGATGGATGGATGGATGGATGGATGGATGGATGTTTAGAGGAGCAAGGAGCAAGCCCTGAAGATCTCCCTTCTGCTGTCCAAGGCATGATTCACAGCCCACATGCTGCTCCACCAAGGAACCAGAGGCAACACCACAATCTTCCTGTTGTGGGAAAACCCCGAGTTCAACACGCAAACCAAGGAGCTGAGGTTGGGGTGCTGCACCCCTGGGACCTGGGAGCCTCCATCCCAGCGTGGTTCTCCTCCTCCAAACTCAGGGATGCTTATCTAACCCAGTTCCCCTGAGCCAGGACTGGTGGGAGGGACGGAGTGTGCCCTGCTCACATCCAGGTCTCTGGAAAATTCCCTTGGCTGGGCCAGAAGCAGCACATGGACATCACATACCTCAGACTGCTGAGCCTGGCCTTTCCCCTCCTCTGTGATAGCACCTCCAGCCTTCCTCTTTTTCTCCTGAAACTGCTGATTTGGCCTGTATTTGTGAGCTGTTTTAGGGAATTTCACTCTTCCATCCAGGAAGGGCAAGCCCAGGTGTTTTGGTGCCCATCAAAGCAAAACATCTCCTTGGCAAACATAGCAAAGCCATTCATCACCTTCAGACACCTCTCTTCCCACGCAGCAATTTTCAGTGCCTGCAAAGGAAAAGAAAATAACAATAAATGAGTGAGGCTCTTGGCTGTGCCTGCTGCAGAATCCCTGGATAGGGCTGCAGGACTTTCTCCAGCCCAGTGTGGGACAGGACATCCCCCAGCTGACTGCTTGGATGCACAGTCTGTCCTTTCCCATCCCTCTGTTACTGGGACACTGATGTTGGGGATGACCCCAGTTCCCTCAGCAGGGTCTTTATTGTGGAAACCCTCAGGAGAGAGGGCTGGGAATGAGGGGGTGGTGGATAAACCCCACTGCCAGTTCAGGCATGGCTTTATCATGCCAGGGAGAGGAGAGGAATGGCTGCTCAGGGTTAGGGCTGAAATGATCCCCTGCCTTGCTCTTCCCCAACCCAACTCCACATCCTCATCATCTTGCAGCTCATGGAAACCTGTTAGAAGGAGGTTTACTCTTGGCTGACCCTCCCTCAGGGATATCTGATGCCATCTGATCCACAGCAGCTGGATCAGCCCTTCCCACAGGGAATCACATCTTGGCTCCAGTTCAGCATCTGCCCTTGGGCTGGGGACTCCCCAGCCCCAGCTGGCAGCTGGCCTTGATGCCACCAAAGTTCCTGGGGACTTCCCAGGGCATCCCAGCCTTGGAAGGGCTCACATTGCATCAGCCAGGCCTGGAGGAGATGCTCGGTGACACTCAGGGATCTCCTCCTCCTCCTCTTGGCTTTCAAAGCTTTTCCTGCTTTGCATGTTCTCCAGAAGGACGCCAGATCTCCCTGGGGCACTCTTGGTGCCACTTGGATGGGAACCTCCTTGGATCACACACTAAGAAAACACAAATCCACAAGTTTTTTGTCCTCAGGCAGGTAATTAGTGGCTTGGGCTTTGCCTACGCCAAGCCAGTGGCTCTGCAAGACATGGCAGGTCCTGGGTTTTCCAGACTTTTCATCAGTTGGCCAGTGGCATACATAAATCCCAGCCCAGGAAAATCCTGGATGAGTCTTTGCTGTTCTCCACAATCCCAAAACCCACTGAGCACTTTCTCATCAAAGCTCAGCACCAGCAGAAGAACTACGCTCAGGGCAGGCTCCCATCTGCTCTCCAGAAGGTGATTCCCAGCTCACAATCCCAGCTTGGGCCTTCTAGCCCCAGCAGGACTTTTCAGCCCCAAACAATGATGAATTTTTGGAGAAGGCTCCATGACCCAGTGTGGCTCTGGCTGGGTAATCCCATCACCACATCCTGACATATTTTTTCCCTGCAGCAAAAGGGAAAAATCCCCCATAGCCGTTGGTCCTCCCATCCCACCACCTCAGGCCTGCACCAGCTTGGAGGCTTCCTGCTTTCCCGACCTCCTTGCTGCTCCAAACATCTCATGGGGCTCAGTAGATGGCCTGGGGCTGTGTCCTGATGGATTTGACTCCAAGGGTTTGGGGACAGACTGGGGAGGCAGCACAGGATGCTTTCACAGCCTCAAAGCTTGGAGACACCATCACAGCCTGGGATGGTTGTAAGTTGGTGCTGTGAAAAATGCATATGATATGATTGGCTCTTTGCAAATATTAAAATGAATACAAGATGTGTTATGTTGGAAAGTTATGCTGTATTAATCTCTTTTAAGTGGTGTGGTAAATATGGTTTTTAGGCTATAGCATAATATTAAAATAGAAACTATGCGATGTAAGATACTTTTTGTATTATTTAGTATACTTTTCCATTCCTAGCTCAAGGAATGGAAAAGATAATCAAGAAATTCTTCACATTATCCTATGTGGATAGAGATAACAGCAACAGACACCAAGATCCCAAGAGAAGAATTATTGCCTCCTTATCAGGACAGCTCAGACTTTGAGGAACCAAGAAGGTCGATTTACAAGATGGGGGGGGAAGCTGAAATTAAGCAGAAACCCCCTAGTTTGAAAGGAATGTTTGAATCATGTATGAGATCTATGAATATGCAATAGGCTATTGCTTTTAAGGGGAAATCCCTTGTTAGCAAAGTGTGCTTTGTGGCAGAGTGCCAGGCACCCTATGTCCGTAATTCTTTGCTTTTTATTTTATTTAGACTTATTGTCCTAATTGTTATTACTATTTTCATTACTATTAAACTTCTAAAATTTTAACAAAAGCCAATGGCATTTTTCACAGTGCCTTCCCTAAAATCTCCATCATATTCCCACAAAATCATGTGGGCAGCACATGGAGAAATCCTTTTCCATGACAGCATTTCAAAAGTCCAGGAGGAAAAAGAAATTCCAGACAATAAATCAATAAACTTCTCCCAAACGTGGTTTTAATTATCAGTGTCGATGCAGACTTCAAGGGAGGAAGGAGAGAGGAGGACGAGGGCGAGGAGGAGGAGCAGAGGCTCTGATTTAGCTCTTAGCAATGTGTATTCCTCTGCATCCAGCACAGATTGAGAAAGGGATTGATTTTGAAAGAAAAAAAAAAAATAAAACCAGATGTTAACACATTTGCAACCCAAAAACCCATGGGAAAAAAGCCCCAGATCCTCACATTCCTGCACTGACGCCCATCAGCTCCTCCCAAACACACGTGGCCGCTGCTGACATCAGTTCCAGGAGAGCCGCAGGAGCTGGGACGTGTTTTGGGGCCAACCCGCCTGTTTTGGAAACACTTCCCTCATTTCGAGGGTGCTGGTGCCAGCTTATCTTGGGCACGATGCCCTCCTTTATCTTCGGCTTCCCCATCGCCCCGAGGCTGCTCCTCCCAAGGTCATCCCACTGATCCATCTGGGTGGCTGCTCCTTATCTGCCCAACCAGGAGCAGCTTCTCCTCTCCCCTCCAGGGATGGATGCCAGGCTGAGATAAAGATCCACTGGCTCCAGGAAGGGGGATGGAAAGAGGTTCTCCCATCCAAGCACGAGGTGGAAGGGACCATCTGCCACCAGGACACTCGCTGGGCCAAAGAGCCCCAGGGCACCTCGTGCCCATTGTCTGGGCACGCCTGGATACGGGGAAATTAACATAAACCGAGATAAAACCAAGAGAAAATTAGCATAAAATGTATATACAGCTAAGAGACGAGGGTGAGAGAGAAGCTGTTGCACTTCTCCAGATATTTCTAAAACTTCTCTCCAGAGCCACGGTAGGAGAAAGCTGATTGTGCTCCAAAATTTTGTGCAGGCTGAAGCCAGCAGAGAACCAAGACCAGGGGGAAAACCAAACCCAAACCCGTGGCGCTTTGCATCTCATCTTCTGCTGAGGATGCTCAGGAGAGGGAGAGCTTCAAATCCTGGCTCAGAGGGGTCCATCCCCACCATCTCCTGATTTCCTGAGGGAAGAGGAGATGCTGGCACGGTGGAACCTCAGCTGGAGCATCCCAGCCGCACACCTGGGTGCCACGGGAGGGCTGCTGGCTCCGGGGCATGGGAAGGGCTCATGAGGAGGAGCCGGACAGACGGACAGCCCCGTGCCCGGCACTGGCCGGGTGGGGACGCGACCGGCCGGGATTTTCAGCATCTGAGTGAGCCAGCAAAGCAAACACGAGAAAAGAGCTCCCGAGTCATGTAAACAAACAAACAAGCAATTAAGAGATGAAATGAATCTCCCGAGTACATAACCTTTCTATTTAAACACTCCAGGCCTGGAAGTGTCCCAGCACATCTGACCCAGCTTCGCCTGTGATCTCCCTGCGGGATGAAAGGGGCTGGGTTTCAGGGAGTGACTTTTCTTTTGCCTCTCCCCGCAATTTAATTATATTATCCTTTCTTTCTTGTGTTGGTTTATTTCAAAGGGAAAGTCCCCAGATGCTTCCTTCTGTTAAAAATAGGTTAGAAACTGTTGTAAAATAGTTGATAATTGTTAAATCATAAATGTATTGTTAGTTTGGTTATTATATTGTAAAAGGGTAGTTATAAGAAATACTGTACTCAGTAAAGTGCAGTATTTCAGTTTCAGTAAAGTGAAACGAGCCAGCCTGGACAGAACTGTAATGGGCCAATCAGGAGCCTTAAACCTTCATGCAAATGAAGGATCCAAAAAGAAACCGATCCAAAGGGACAAAAAACAGGATAAAAAGGGGCTTCTAACCCATTGAGCCCCTGCTGCTCCACCTGGAACACCGGGGCCATCACTGCGGAGCAGCCCCAGCGCTGCAGCATCCTCGAGGGAATGCTCCTGCTTGGCCCCCCTTGCTTTAGGCCTTTATTTTTATTATAATAAATGCTGAAATCACTCTAGTACCGGGAGTGTGGCCCTGTTTTTAACACTTCTGCATCCCCTCCTCAGGACGGAGCAGGAGCTGCCTCCCTCTCCATCCCTGGAACAGGACTGACTGCATTGACCTGTTAATGATGGAATTTAAGGACGGTATAGAGGAAACTATACCATCCTTAAACTGGGGTAAATGGACCCAGCAGCATTAAAAGAGCAGAGGGAAGAGAAAAACTAGGCTTTAAAAGGAAGGCAGACAGCCTTGGGAGAATTTTGGGGGAGAATGAAGATGCTTCTTCCACACCAGGACAAGGCACAGAGGTTTAAGTGGGTTAAACCCAGAGGGAATGGTGTTAATTTCCCTGGGGTTTCTGTCCCCTGCAGCTCAGGGGACCCTTGGCCAGCTCCCTCCTTGGAGCATCCAACACCCCACGAGCTGCCAGACTCCCTCCTGCCTGCTCTGGGGCTTCCCTGTGCAGCCACTGCTGATTCAGGACAGCGAGGGACTCACCCTGCTGGCTTCAGCACAGCCTCTAATCCCAGGCTCAACTTTAAGCCCAGCTTTGGGGTCCCGCAGAGGACAGTAGTCACACAGCCCAGCCGAGGTCACCGCTGAGTTATGCTGACTCTTTCCAGGGATGGGGATGGGTGGGGTGTGTGTGGGTGTGTGTGTGTGTCCAGGGTTTTAATGAGTGCTGTTAAATTGCTTAAATCCACACCCTTGCAGAATTTTGTGAACCAAAACTAAGTGTGGAGGTTGCAGGGATAAGGACCATTTAGAGGAAGCATCACTTACTAGTTTTTGGGAAAGAAAACCCTTGCTTGATACCAGACTAGGAGCTCTTTCAACCCTTGGTGATGGTGTTCCACGTTAAAAAGGCTTTTACTGAGATGCTTGATATACCCAAACACCCCACTCTGCCCCACCACCAGGTGCTCAGTCCTGCAGAAAATATTTGGGGACAGGAACCACATATTTGTGAGTCTGCTTGAAAGACTAAAATACCTCCTTATCTGGAGGCCAAACATGCAGATGCAGCCCAGGTGCCATGGGATGGAAAGGGGATGGAGAGGGGTGATGCAGCTTGGATGTATCTGCATCCCTAGCAGGGAACAGTCCCCAAAACTTAGGAGACCAGGAATGTTGGGTGATCCCCCCAAACCCCACCATGCAGAGATGCTGGGTGATCCCCCCAAACCCCACCATGCAGAGATGCTGGGTTTTCCCCCCAAACCCCACCATCCAGGGATGCTCAGCAGTCCCCAGACTCCAAAATCTGGTGGCACATGTGGCACTCACCTCCCCACCCACCCCAGGGTGGAATTTATGAGCAAAGACAGGAACGGCGTTAAAAGTAGCCCAAAGCCAAGAAAACCTGCACAGACAGGGAAGTGAGAGCCCCAAAGATAGTGCTCCCACTCTTTCACATCTGAGCTTTCAGTAATCACAGCTGCTTTCACTTCCCCTTCGCCCTCCGCCTGTTCCTCCGCCGCTGGGTTTTGGTTCCTCTCCGCTCCCCCATCACCCTCCCCCTTCGGAGGCCAAGCCTTCAAAGCACTTCAGCTTTTATTTCCCTGGGGTGCTGCCAGTTCCCATGTCCCGGCTCTGGCACGACAGTGCCCTCCGAGGAGCTGGGGATGTGACAGGGATGTGAAGTGATGTCTCTTCCCTGCAGCGATCCAGCTCGGATGGGTGCTCTGGGAGAGGACGGATGCTGGGTCAGGGGAGGGAGAGAAGGGTGAGGAGTAAGAAGCAGAGCAGCTGGAGCTCTCTTTCTCCACGGCTTTTCCCAGGTATTTGACTTCCAACAAAGCCGCGGCAGACCCAACAATTTAATGCTGATTATTTTAAAGAGCCGGCCCAGAGAGGCGGTGCTGGAGGGACGCGCTGGGCTTTGTTCTGCTGTGGCAGCGGGAGTGGCGCTGCGCGCAAGGGTCAATATTGACTTTGTGCCGAGGCAACCGGCGGGGTTCAGGGGCTGCAGGCATTTGGGTGCTCCGGCTGCACCCTGCCCGCACCCCAGCAGCTTTTTCCCGGCACCAAGAGCGATTTGCTATCAATGACAACTGCTGCTGTAAATAACATCCACCCTGAACATCTCAGAGCGCACTCACCCCGAGGGTATGCAGGATACAGACTCCCTGGGGATGCTGCTGCGAGAGCAGGAGCTCCCCGCCCTCAGGAAGGATATTCTGGATGGGAACAGGGGGCAGAGGTCTGCCTGTGTGTGCCTTGGCACATCCCAGAGCTGGAATTCTTTCTGATAATGGCCATGTTCTCTCATCACAGCCAAATTTTGCTGCCCTTGTAAAGGAGCTGTGTTTGCCAGGATGGCAAACGTGGTGTGTTTGCACAGGGGGCAGTGAGAACCAGGTCAGGGCTTTCCCTGCCACCCTCATTCCCACTGGTGAAGGAAATCTGGGCATGGCATTGGCTGCCCAAGCCATGTCCCCAGCAGAGCAGGGGACAAAGGGACAATGCTCCCCTCAGGAGCTTGCTTTGGGACGGCTGGCATGGCTCCCAACCCCACGCTGGTTCCTGATCCTCAGGGATGCAGAGCCTCGGGAGCACAGTCAGCCCAGTGCAAACACAGCAGCTTGGCCATCAATTATCCCCAGGTAGGAAGTCTGGCTGATCCATGCCCATGGAGTTTATCCAGAGCCATCCCATGGCCTCAGGCTGCAGTGCATGTGGGGGACAAGAGCCCCTGAAGCAGGGATGGGAAGCTTTCAGCCATTTTTTCAAGCACATGTTCTCATCTTATCCCTTTTTATGCCTGATCCTCTCTCCCAGGGCTTTTGCCAGCCACAGGCTGGGCTCTCTACCAGCCACATTCCTTCAGGTTGACGTGGCTTTTCTTTCCTCCCTCATCCTTATCACACTGGAGTTCATGAATCATATTTCTCCTAAACCACCCAAGCACCCCGTGGAAATCAAGCAAGACAGAGCAGAGGCAGGCCTGGGGGCTCAGGCTGCTCTTGGGGGTACAGCTCTCCTGGGGAAAGGCTCTTGCAGCCATCCAAGGAGCCCTGGAGGAACAAATCCCTTTTATAAAGCTTTTATTGCTGTGCTGGCCCTCCCCCAGCTTGTTTTGGCGCTGCCTCTCCTGGCACACTCACCCAGTGCTGGAAGAAGGATGAGGGGGGAATTTTCTGGATATTCCTGTGGGACCAAAGGGACAAAGGGTCACTGGGGTGCTCCCCACAGCTGGCAGTGGCCAATGATGACCTCCCAGGGGTTGAATGCAGTGGGACAGGGATTGGGAGCACCCAGGCACTCCTTGATTTTAGACTGAGGGGTCTTTGTGATCACATTTGCTGGAGTCTGATTTTAAGCCTCGTTTTAGGAGTCTCCATGCAGAGCCCATTTCCCTTTAGGATCCCAAGAGCCTGTGGTCAAGAGTATATTCATTTTATCTTCACTGTGATGACTAAAGTGACCTTTATTCCTCATCTCCCTGGACAGCACAAAGGCTTTTTGGTCATTCCGTCCCCTTTATCCCATTTTCCCAGAGAGTCAGAAAAGTGAGGTATCACACCAAAGCCAGCATTCCCAGAGAAAAAACTCCATCTCCATCTAAAGGACAACATGAGATCCCATGAATAAAACCCCAGACAGGGTGAGACCTAGCAGGGAACTGCCCCATCAGATTATTTCAGTCCCCTGTGCATCTCTGAGCATCCCAGCTCCAGGGAATTCAAGCTCTAATTAAGCTCAATTACTCCTGAAAACAGTTTTTCAAGCACGCACGGAGGCAGGTGGCCAGGGGAAGAACCCTGCACCTGCAAGTTTTAATTGGGAGCTTGCCCCACCAAAGTTAAGCTATCTGTGTTGCTGGTGCCAAGGAGTCTGTGCCCAGCCCTGCTGCTCTTTTGGCAACCACCTTATCACCAGTCAGGGTCATGCAGCTGCTTCCCAGCATCTCCCAAGTCAGGAGGGCTGGCCAGACAAAAAAATTAAGCACATGGAAAGCAAAACATGAAGGCAGAGGTTGGAACCACCACTATCCCTTTGGATCATCTCCCTTTTCCACTGTCACTCCTTTTACAGGAGGAAGATTTGTGTCTCATGGTGGTGTTTTGAACCCTGCCAGAGCAAGGAAAGGAAAAACCTCCCAACACCCCCTGTTCTCACTTGCCACCGCTGATCTGTCACCCTGTGGCAAGCCCTGGCCTCCCTCAGTGCCTGGCTGGGCTGTGGTTGGGGACAAAGCCACTTCCTGCCACCTCACGTGCTTTGGGGATCTGGAGCGGGTGGCATCCCTGTGCCCAAGGGGGAAGAGGTGTCAAATCCGGAGCCCTGGGGTGCAAAGCCACTGCACCAGGTGCACCACAGAGACACCACTGCTCAAAATCGAAATATTGGGAGGTTTTGTCACTTTTTTCAGATGTTCTTTTCCTGCTGTAGGCTCCCAAGATGGAGCAGTGGGATGGGACAGGCACTTGAGATGATGCAATTCCCATCCCAGTTCCTGATCAAAGCCAGACCAAAGCCACCACAGCATCTCCATCCTCCTCTGGTGCTCCCCAAATCCAAGCAGCAAAGGAACCCCACAGAGTTTGGGATGGGGGGAAGCAGCCAGAGCCAGGGATGCTGAGAGGCATGTGCAAGCCCAGGAAAGGAGGTGGGCTGCTGCCTTTGCTCAGCTTTTGTCCTGGCTCTTTACCACTCCCAAGCCATGCTGAGAGAAACAGTTTTAAGCAGGATGAATGAAATTGCAACACAGCAGGATTCATGGGAGTGCTGCCTCGGTCATCCGACAGTTTCATGGGAAAGTGAAACAAAAAATCAGCGTGTGGCTCAAAAAGAAGAGCTGAAGGAAAAGAAAAAGCTTTCATGGGAAGTGTCTCAGGCCTGCCCTGTGAACCTGGGTCACACACAGAGCTGTGAGGGATGGAGGTGGAAGCCTGAATGCCCTGAGGGATCCATGCCTTAAAACACCTCTTTGTGACCTCACTGACTAAGGAGAGCCTGGCAGTGCCCATTGCTCAAGCTGGCACAGAGCTCTGGTTTGGAATCAGGTCCTTCATCACCACCCAAGCCTCATCCTACAAAAACACTGCCCCAAAGTCACCTCCTCAAGCAGACAGGGCTTTCCCCAGCTCTATTCCTGCTCCTTTTCCACAGGGAGCAGCTCCTGCATCTCCCTGGCCACGTGTGGGGACCTGTACCTGTGCCAGGCTGGAAGCTGCTCCTGCCTCCCAGAAGGAGCTGATCTGTTTCTTCTATTTGCCCTGAAGGAAAGGTGGTTTGGGCACAGGTTTATCCCAGCCTGGAAAGCCATCACAACCTGCTGCCAATGAAAAATCACAGCAATTGTGCAGATCACTTTTCAACATTTCTGCAGCAAAGCAGGCTTGGAAGAGAGGAAGGCTCTTATCAGGAATGTGGTGTTTTGTCCTGGGATAGAGGAATCTCTGTTGGATTTTCTGTGCTGCCAAGTCAGGGAGCAGGAGGAGGGATAAACAACTCCAGGCACAGGAGATAGCTATGACAGATCCCAAGGACAAGTGCCAGTTGTAGGAGCCAAAACACACATTGTCCTGGGAGCAGAAGAAACACCATTCACATCAGAAGTCATGGAAGCCAGAAACATCTCTGCTACTGTCAGTGGCCTTAAGGGAGCTCACTTAAGGCTTAAGCCTTCTCTGAGAGGCTGAGAACATGAGCAAACAATGCAGGTCACTCCATAAATCCTGGAAAAATGCAGAAATCACAGCCACAACTCCACTCCAGCCCTCTGTGTGAGCCACAAGCTCTGCTCACACCAAGATCCTCAGAAATTGTGACTACGTGGATTTCTGTCAGTGCAAGAGCCAAAACAGGGAAGGTTCAGAGGTTTTATTTGTGTGGGATGGGTAAGCTAAGCAAACCTAATCTAGTGACCTCTTCCCTCATGCACAGTAGGCTGGAGGTTTCCCTCACTGGCAGGATGCACATGCTGTACCCAAGGCCTCAGATTTGTTTGGGTTTAGCCAAAAATGAACTCTGTAGGTCAGCAGTGCTCTGCTGGAGCAGTGTGTTCCACAGTCTCCTCAGGAGCAAAATCATGTTCCCAAGGAAAGGCTGCACTGGGGGAGCCCTGCCTGGTCTGGCCCACAAGGGCACAGGATTTCCCAATTTATTCATGCTAGGCAATAAATTTTCAAGCTGAAAAGGTCATCAAAGGTGAAGTTTCACTTCTTTCCCATGGGAAACATGCAGCCTTGGCTTTCCATGAGGGCCTGGCCTGCTTGTTTCCTGACTGGGGCACCCAGATGGGCAGGAGGCACTTTGCACTGAGGTTGATACCTGCATCCCTCTCCAGACAACAGCTACAAAAGGGCAAAAGGACTGCAGAGCTCCTTTCAGGCAATTTTTTCTCTGATAAAAACCCTAAGCAGACACAACTTAGCAAAGATATTGGCCAAAGCAGTTACAAGAGGCAACTCATCAGGGGAAGGATTAAAAACTCTTTTTTATTAAGTTCCCAGAGGGAAAATCTGTTTGGACAGTGACTCCTGCTGGGAGGAACATGCAGCCAGCACAGCTATGGACCAAGCTTTGGAGAGCAGGAATGGTCCAGGAGACACTTGCTAGAAGGGACTGCAATGACCCTGCACCAGAATTTGCAGGGCCTTTTCCTCTTTAGAACCACAGGAGCTCAAACACCTTCTGCAGCCTGCCCAGAACAGAGCAGGTGTGAAGCACTGGGGGCTGAGCAGCCTCAGGAGCAGTTACTCCCAAAACACCACAGGGTTTTCCACACTAAAGCAGCACATTCTTGGCTCTGGTTTTTGAAAGTCTGTGGTGAGTACCACAGTTCAGTTTGGCACCAGCTGGAAGAGAACCGTTGGCTCCTTCTGTTGGAGAGCAGCTCAAGGTATGCACGCCATGGTACCAGGGCAGCTGAGCCCAGCTTCCTGCTGGCTTTATCTCCAAACCATCAGGAAGGCACAAAACCACCATTTACATGCCAAAACATCAGCTCTGCCTTGGCACATCCCGTTCTTCAAGGATCTTTTTAACTCTTTCCACGATGGTCCACACTTCTGCCATGGCACCTCGGCCTGCAGGGCAAGAGCAAAAGCACACGGTGAAATCCAGGGTGGGGGCAACCTAAAGAAAATGTGCCAAGCAAAATTGCCTATCTCACCTCCTTTCTCCAGGGTATATTTCAATGCAAAATTATGTGGTTTCAGAATCTTTCTGAAATAGTCTTTGCCTACACAAAAGACTTGACAAATCCATACCATTCCCATGGCTCTGCCTGGGAGAAAGGACCTCCATTAGAGAACGCTGTTGTGGATTCTCACCAGACTTCTCCTGGGACTTGGAGAAGGCTGAGTGCTGGACAGAACAAAATGGAAAGGCTTTTCCTTTGGGCCTGGTGATCAGCCAGATGAACATCTAATCTATGTTGTGCTGCTGCTTTCCTTTGAAGCAATTTTAAACTCAGGTTCAGAATTTTAAAGCCTGAGATGATTAAATCACCTTGTCTAACCTTGTGTGCTCAGCTCAGCACTGGGAACTGAGGCCATTCACTCTTCTAATTTGCCTGGAGCCGAGGAAAGATGCTTCTCCCACAGGTATTTGTCTCTTGCAAGACTGAAAAGGAGTCTCTCTCTTGGTATTTTATCCTGCTGGCTAATTGATATCATAAATTACTGCTCAGCAGAAATTAGTTCTGGGAAATGTTGTTTTCATCTTTTTCAGACCTGTAAATCCCAGGATGTCTGGAGCACCCTGTGGACAAGCTGCAGGCAGATTTGGACCCTTCTGCTCTCCTAAGCTCAGGAGAAGGGCTGCACCTGACAAGAGAAACTCCCTCTGCATGGCTGGGCAGAGCTACACCCTTCCAGAGCACTTCCAAGGCCTGCCTTCTTCCTCCCTCCACCATCCACTACTCCAACACCTCTGGCAATTCAGTGCTGGATTTTGAGGTTTAGCAAAGCAAACTCTTACAGCACAGCTCAGGCCTACAGGTGGAAATTTGCCAGTGTGCCAGGCTCTAGAAATGCAGCCAAGCACAATGAAGACAATGGCAGTGTGGAAACTATCCAGTTAAAAAACTCAGTTTGGTATTCTAATTCTTTTAGCTGGACTTTCTGTCTAAACCCACACTTTACTAAAGGAGAAAAATTCATCAGATAAAACTCAGGGGCAGTAAGGATCTGCTGCATTTCAGGTGAGACCCAACCACACAGGGTGAGGAAGAGAAACCTCCTAGAGCAAAACAAACCACAACATCAACAGACAAAACTGAGTCTCTCCTGCACCACATGTGTGATCTTTGCTACATGCTGCTTGTGTGGAAACCAGGGAAACCCCTGCGTGGATGGAAGCCACAAAACCAAAGTGAGTGTGGAAGAGGCTGTGGGGTGAAAGGCCTGAGAAATGGGGAAGGGGTGAAAAAAATTCAGTCGTGGAGACAAGTTTAGTCTTCAGAGAGATGGAATCCATTAGTGCCCTGCCATAATTTCACTACAGGCTGCCAGGAGAAGTGCTGGTGTTTGCCATCAGGGAGATCTTGTTGGGAATTGACTCACGAGCACAAGTGGAGTCCAGTCAGATGAGGCTGCTCCTGCCATGCCTGCATCCCTCTCCTCCAAGCTCCTTCAGGAGTTTGCTCTCACAGCTGAGACAGCTGAGCTGGACATGAAGAAATTTGATGTCATCGTGTCTAAAATCCCAGTGGAAGGCTAATCATCTAGGATATTTCAACTGATGTCTCAGTTACTTGACTACACTTACCTAACTGTAAATATTTTTTAATTTTCAGTTCCAAAAGTACAAATGCATGGAGGCATTGCACCTACCTAAGGATTCCAAAACCAAGCCAGGCCTGGAATTTAACCACGAGGGACATTTTAACAGCCTGTCTTTGTCACAGACTCTTTATTGGACTGACAGGGTGGTTAAAATCCTGCTGGAGCCAGGGCTGTTACACAGAAGTAGGTGTAGGCTGTGGCTGGAACTAAGGCATGTTTTACAGAGATTTGCCCACTGAAATTTTAATAAAAAGCAAATCCATTCATCCAAGTGGTTTGTATCAAAACCCTTTCCAAAAGTCAAAATACCTCCAAGCAAGCTACTAAAACTCAAATGAGAGCATTATTTCTTAGCACTGCAAGCTAAATGTATTCAGTCTGCACTTCCTCCACACCCCTCTTTCACTTCACAGAACTCTGGAGTCAAAACCCCAAATCACAGATTGTTTGGGAGGCTGAAAAGTAACCCAGGCAACAACAACAACAAATGTTAAATGTGTGTCCAGCTACACCCCCAGCCACATCTGCAAAGGGCTTTTCTCACTGTCTGCACTCAGAGACAAGACTTAATCCCAGTGATGGAGCTGAGGTGTCACAGACATATTTTATGAAAAATCCTTTTGCTAGGATCTTTTTTCTCCTGAGAAGCTGAGAGGCCTGAAATGTAAACAATGATTATCTGCTGCTGTCGAATGCAACAGGTGCATCTGTGATTGGTCTCATAGAGTTGTTTTTAATTAATGGCCAATCACAGTCTGGCTGCCTCAGATTTTATTATCATTCCTTTCTATTCCTTGCTAGCCTTCTGATGAAATCCTTTCTTCTATTCTTTTAGTATAGTTTTAATATATAATTTTCTTTTAGTATAATATATATAATAAAATAATAAATCAGCCTTCTGAAACATGGAGTCAAGATTCCCATCTCTTCCCTCATCCTGGGACCCCTGCAAACACAGCCACACTGAGGCACAATGAAAACAGCCCCCAGTCCCAGCAGAGGGCAAAATCAGGACACCCAAATCCCAGGCTGGTAAATCACAGAACCTTCCTTCTCTTTGATGTCCTTTCCTCCTGAATGAGCATCTCTTCAGTATCAGGCTCAGCTGGAAGCTCTTAAGGCTATTTAAAAATTAATGATGAGGGATAACACGGGGCAAAGCTTCAGCTTGTTTGTACAAACCATGGCAGTTCAACATCTCTGTGGCCACATAGCAAAAGGCAGCACATCCCTCCAGGACAGGGAAAGGGGCAGGAGCCAGGAAAAGGACTGACCTTCATCTCCACACACCAGTTTCTTCACCACACAGGGGATCTCCGTGTAGCCAAAGGCCTTGAGCTGCTCCACGTGGCGAGCAGTGATGGGGTGCTCCCACATGGCCGTGTTCATGGCTGGGCAGAAGAGCAGGGGCTTGCTCAGGTCCCACGCGCGGATCACACACGTCTGCAGGAGAAGCCATGGCAGGGCTGGGATCCCCTCACTCCTTCCCATCCCTCTGCTGCACCTTTCCAGCCTGGCTGTTTTGTCAGCACAGCTGGGCTAACCCATGGGCTGGGATCTCCTCACTCCTTCCCATCCCTCTGCTGCACCTTTCCAGCCTGGCTGTTTTGTCAGCACAGCTGGGCTAACCCATGGGCTGGGATGAATTTGTAGCACATTCCAGCCAAGCTCATCTCTGACAGGCAGGAAAGATGAGGGAGGCCAGGCAGAGGATAAATCCCACCCTGCTCCAGGCAGCAGCCCAGGCTGGAGCAAAGCAAGCTGGAAGAGGATGTGTACAGACTGTGAGATACAGAGGAGCTGAGAGGTGGCCACAGATCTTACTGACTACAAAGACACCCCCAGGGCAACACTTCAGATAACAAAGCTGAACACTGAAAGTTGGCAATGAGTCTTTCTGACATGAAATGCCAGCTGGATCCATAACTCCCTGTAAGGGAAGCAGTGCTGCTTCCAGGATACAACAGAGGAGAGCACGAGCACATATGGGCTGCTGCAGGAGATGCTGGCAGGTTGCAAGGCATCTGGCAGCTCCTGTGTGCTACAGGCAATCAAATCTGACTCCTCAGCACTTCCAGATATCCCAGGATCACCTCATCCCCTTGGAAAGATAATGCTGGTTGTTCTTAGTGCAATGTCCATTGGATTCCCCAGGCCTTGCAGCATTTCAAACAAAGGAGCTTCCAAGGGAGCAGCTCTGATCACAGAGTCCTTACAGGAATCCTTTTTTGTACCCTGTGACTTGAACCCTTCCCAGCACAAGGAAATCTGATGGAATCTGTTCTGAACTGCCAACCAGCACCTCCAGCACTCACTTCCCTTTCCTGGAGCTGCCTCTTCCCTCCACAAGGCTCTCAAAGATTGGCAGGAGCCTGTGAAGCCACATATCCCTGACATCCACCCTGAGCTCTTCCCTCAGCACACCCACAAGGGACCCAGAAGGACAAGACATTGCTTGTCCCTCCCACAGCTCCTTCTGGCTTCTCTCAGATCCCCAGTGATCTGCTCTGGGTGGATTTTGTTCATTTATATGCACTTCTTACCCAAAAGGCTGTAGGTCACGCAGATCTGCAGCTTCCTGAGATCTTTCGTGTGGTTAATGCCTGGCCACAAACTATTCAGCCCCACTGAAGGTCCCCAGCACCCAACAGAGAAGCACACTCCCTTTAAATACACTTTCTGATTAGGCTGAAGAGCTCAAGAGCCCTTTAAATACCAAAAAACAAGCCTGAACAAGCAAAATCCTCTGTAGCTGAGGCTGGGAGGTAAGTGGGCATGAGCATGTTTGAAAGTCTGTGCTATGTTAGGTGAGGGAGGTGGTGAAGTAGCAGGAAGTAAACAGTTTTATCTGATCTCACAGGTGTCTTTCCAGATTGCATTGAAAAAAATGTAGAGGAACTCAAAAGGGAGTGAGTGTGTGTTTGTGTGTACGAGTGACAGAGAGAGAGGATGGAGGCACAAAGAAATACCACTCTCTAGAAAAAGCAGGGAACACAAAGCAGGGCTGGGAAATGAGATGAGAGACTGAGAGAGCTGAGGAATGGGAATAGATTTCAGGGAAGGAAGGAGAAGGAGCAGGGAACCATGCTGGGGAAGAGAGACAAGCAGATGAAAGGGGAGCAGAACGTGCAAATCTCACTGGTGGTGATGCTGCAGAAGCACCAAGGCTCCAAGGAGGCGAGGTCAGGCAGTGCTGAGGGGTGGCAGCAGTGCAGGCAGAGCCTGGGTACTCACCAGCAGGTTGTCACAGATGCCATTGGCGACCTTTGCCAGCGTGTTGGCATCCAGAGGTGCCACCACCATGAGGTCAGCCCAGCGCCGGAGCTCGATGTGCAGGACGGGGTCTGAGCGGCCCTTCCACAGCTGTGGGGGACACCAAACCCTCACACTCCTCATCATCCCACCCAGGAACCACAATTCCTATGGAATTCCTATGGAATTCCTGTGGGATTATGCTTATGGAATTTAAGGGATGGCAGTGGATTGGTGGATGGGGGATCCTTTCCCCACAAGACAATTCCCACATGTGACAACCACAGGTTTCACCTCACAGCAAAGAGCTGTGCCCATCCATGCATTCCTTAGCTTTGTAATTATTCCTAAGAGCTCCATCCCTCAGCCAGCTGAGCCAGGCAGGCCCAAACCAGGGGTACATTTCCTGAAGAACCCATGTAATTTATAAGTTTCACATAGAAGTGAAGCTGCCCACTGGTTTCTCACAAGGTACAGACCCCTAAATGAACATGTCACTTTTAATTAGGATGCACAACCCTACTCACACTCAAAGCAGCAAAGGGAACTCTCCTAAGTCCTGCAGGGACAGTGTCCTGTTGCCCTTCTCCACGATGGATGAGGTTTATCCAGTTTGGCACTTCTCTCTTGGCTCTCTGAATCACAGAATGGTTTGGGCTGGGAGGGACCTTAAAGCTCACTTTGTCCCATGGGCAGGGACACCTTCCACTTGACCAGGTTGCTCCAAGGCCCATCCCACCCCTGAACACTTCCAGGGATGGGGCAGCCACAGCTTCTCCTTGACACAATCTTTAATGAATATTTCTACTATCTCTAAAGCCCTGAGTTGCTCAAGAGAACCCTGGTCTTAAGAGCTCATTTAACTGGCAAATAGCCCTGAGAAGCAGCAAACAGCATCAGGTGCTTATTCCCCAGAGGAGACCCAACCACAGGCCAGCATGGGCTGTGTCAGGGCCACAAACTGCTCCTCCTCTGAGTCACGGGAAGCCACAACAAAAAGGCAGCACCTGAAAAGCTGGGGCTTCCTGAACACCTTTCCACCTCCTCCACTCACTTCTATCCTTTCTGGTCCTGTTATTGTCAGAGTGAAGGCTCTCACAAGAGATGCTGAGCAGGCTGTCACACTGAGCCCAGAGAAGGCCATCAAGCTGGTCAGAGGGATGGAGCAGCTCTCCCACGAGGGAAGGCTGACAGAGCTGGTAGTGTTCAGCCTGGAGAAGAGAAGGAAGGCTTTGGGATGACCTCATTGTGTCCTGCCAGTGCCTGAAGGAGCCAGCAAGATAGAGGGAGGTTATTTACAAGGGCCTAGAGCAACAGGACAAGGGGAAATGGCTTCCAGCTGCCAGAGGGCAGGGTTAGATGGGATATTGGAAGAAATTGCTCCCTGTGAGGGTGCTGAGGACCTGGCACAGGTTGCCCAGAGAATCTGTGGCTGCACCATCCCTGGAAATGTTCCAGGCCAAGTTGGATGGGGCTTGGAGCAACCTGGTATAGTGGAAGGTGTCCCTGCCCATGGCAGAGAGTGGAACTGGATGAGTTTGAAGTCCCTTCCAAGCCAAACCATTCTGTGATTATTTCCCACCACAAGGGCTCTGTGCCTGCTCTCCAGTGTGCCAGCAAACCTCAAACCCTGACCTGCAGCCCTTCCACCACCCCACTTCCTCAGAAACAACTGCCTGAGGCTGTAGCACCTTGGGATCCAGTAGGTATCCACCAATCCCTGAGAGCAGCCAGAAAGTTTCCTGGCTGTTGTCACTGGTGTGTTTCTATCCACTTAAAAGTGATGCCCACGTGTGAGCAGCAATAGGGGTAAGGAGAGAGCACCTTGTGCTCAGATCAGCACTGCAAAGCAGGGATGAAATGTATGGAAAAACAAATCTTGATGCTTGTACAACAAACCTCTTCATACTCAAGGAGTCTCAAAGTGTGTCAGTAAAACTGCAGTCAGGAGAAAAAGCCATTTCACAGGGAGCAGAGATGTTCACAGCCCTGACAGCTGAGCTAAGGAGAACGGAGCTGCTGCCTGCGTGACAAGTATGACTCATGACAAGCACCAAACTTGCTCACCATGGCTCTGCAGTGGCTGCCTTGACATTTCCTGACACTCACAGCAGCTGAGCCCAGGGTGGAGAGAGTCCACCCTGCCCTCCCTGCCTGCTGCAGGACAAGATCCTGCACTGCATCAGGGCAGCCTCTCTCTTCCTCCTCCTTTACAGCACGTTCTCCAAAAGCCACATTCCAAACTAGACCAAGGAGTGAATCTTGGCTCAGGTTTAAAAAAAGAACTAAGTGTGGTTTCTTGCAAGAAAACTTAAGAGGAATGCTTCTATTTGCAAGGACAACTCACCTGCCACTCCTCTTCATCACCATAGAGGGCCACAGGAATCTCCTGGGCATTGTAGAAATGTTTTGCTCTCTCAGTAGTGACCACCTTCACCTCGAGCTAAGCACAAAGGAAAAGACCACTGGTTACACTTGAGAATTTTGAAGGTTTTGTGGCTTCTCAAAGAACTTCCCCTATTCACAGCTGAAATGCCAGGCCACCACAGGCATCTGAAGGAGCCAGAAACTCATTTCATGTCTACCTAAAAAAGACAAATCCTCACCTGCCAAGCGCAAGGGAAAACTTCTGTGCAGCTGTGTCCATAGCACAGGGTTTCTGTGCAGACTGAGTGAACACATGAGGGTTCTCTCTGAAATCTCAGATAAACCTGCAAAGCCACTGGAACCTTCATTTATTGAGGAAAGCCTATCCCATCCTTCAGGTGTTTATCTGGCACACACTTACAAAAGGTGCTAAGGTGAACCTCTCGTTTCCTCCTGCAGAAATCTTCCCAAGTGGAAAATTTTCTGTTTTCTGTGTCCTGCAGCTCTGATAATGTTGCCAACAGCTCCTGCCACAGGCAGTGAACCAGAGGTGACCTCCACATGTCAGGGTCAGCCAGCGCCAGCTCTGCATGCCCTGACAGCCCATGTGGGACATGGAGCTGAATTTCCAGCTGCAATTCCTCCCAAGGATGTTCCTTAAACCCATCAACATCAAAACACATGGATGGGAGCACTCTGAAGAGTGGTAATGAGGAAGATGAACTTCAGGCTGCTGATTACAGTGAAAAATACCACTTTTCCATGGTATTGGCTACTACCTGCTCCTTCCAGCAGCTCCCAGAAGCCACTGCATGGTTCTGTTGATCTGACAGTGAAATGGGGAGAAATCAGCCCCACCAGCAGCTCCTTCCTTTTAGAAAACAGTGCCTTGAGGAGGCACTTGGTGTGTGCACTCCTTGCTACAATCAACTGCTGGAAACCTCCAAGCTCCAAGAAGTTCTCTGCAACAGCAGCAGTGATGTGACAGCACATGAATCCAGCTCCCAGCACCATTTATTCCACTGGGAACCAGGCAGTGCTGGCTTCTTACATCCTATGAGATTAGAATAACAGCTGGGAGCAGTGGAAAACCCCAGCCTCAGCATATTGTGGCCACTGGTAATTTCCCCCAATTTCTGAAGGATAACACAGCTGCACAACACATTTTTGGTACTGTACATTTGCTTTTCTGCCTCTTCTAAATGTCTGTTTTTCTTGAAACACCTCTGACTGGGAATGCCAGGTGTTCATAGTGTTTTTGAGCATGAAGATCACACTCCCAGGCATTAGCTAAGTGTATTATTTCCATGCTAACCTCACCTCACAGGAAGCTGCTCGAGCCAAGCAGCGACACCCACAAAGGTGCTATCGCTGTGCCGCAGGCTCCGGGCGAGGTGTTAACCTCAGTCTGCAAAAAATTTGTTTAATTATTTCTTTATCTGGGGGGTTTGAAGGCCACTGTGCAGTCTGAAGGAGATGGCTGCTCTCTGAAATGCTGCCATTGAAAAAAATATTTATTTCTTCCAAGCATAAGCTCAGCACTAGGGAAGAGTTCTGGCTGTCGAGCGCTGCATTCAACCATTCCAGGGCAGAACATTCCAGAGGGATGTTGAAGGAGCCTGAAGGCTGAAATCCCACCAGCCCCCAAGAAAGTTGTTCTGTGAGTTAAATATTCCCCCTAATGAAGGTTTTCTGCTGGGGTGGGCTCCTGGTTCCCTCAAGTCCCTCCAGGTAGACTGGGAAGAGCCCAGTGTTCTCAGGATTACCTCAGCCTGCATAGTTTATTCTATTTACCTGGCACACCCTCTGTTTGTCTGTGGATATCTTCAGCAGCAAAGGCAGTTTGGCCACACTCAAACTCCCTCACTGGAGACAGTTTAGATTAGTTCAAGGGCTTTGGCTTAATCCAAATCTCCAAAACAAACTTTACCACAAAGCCCATGTTCAGGCAACACTGCTGGTCTCTGATAGAGGATTCTCCTGGCACAGCCCTTCCAGGGGAAGGAGGTGCACGTGGCTATTTTATTTTTAATGGATTTCTCAGGTCTGACAGCAAAATCTTCCCAGACAGCCTGAGCACACGAGCTCCTCTGTTAAATGGCACTCACAGGCTGAGGCAGCACGATGAAGTGACAGGGTGGGATTTAAGCCTGAAGTCCAGGTGACATCCTGGAGCTTCAAGAGCAAAAAACATTTTGCCCACCAAAAAGTCTGTCCTTGCCTTTCTTTAAGCTAAGATCACAGATTGGTTTGGATTAGAAAGGAAATTAAAGGTGTTCCAGTGCCACCCCCTGCCATGGCAGGGACACCTTCCACTATCCCAGGGAGCTCCAAGCCCCGTCCAGCCTGGCCTGGGACACTGCCAGGACAAGTCAAGGACAATTCAAGCAAGAGGCAGTGAGCTGTCACATCCCCTGGCACCCTTGAGGAGGTGTTAAAGTTTAATGAGCAGCAAAATCACTCTGCCAAGTCCTTCACCACAGAGCATTTCAGGCAAAACATCCATTTAAACTAACCACTCTGGTTGCAAGCCTGTGACCACATCTCCTCTGCTATCAAAGCCATATTCTGCTCCTGCCCTGCCTGCTTTGTAAAGTTCTGCTCCAGCAGTAAAGAAATTGATGCAACAGCCTGCTGCAGGATCAATAAATGCCATGGCAAAGTTGCACTGACTCAGCAGGCCCTGAAATCACAGCAGAAATAAGTAAATAACTTTGATTAATAAGCTTTTAAAAACTCCTGGATGTCTCACTTTTGCTTTTTCTGCCCTAAAACCAGCAACCACAAAGTCTGCACTGGATGTCACAGACCTCTGGGGCTGCACAGGGAGTTTGAGTGCAGCTGTCTGCAGCTTTTAATTATGAAACAAACACTCAGAGAGAAACAAAGGGTTTGAGCCAGGTTCCTACCACGGGTCATTTGCACAGAAGGATGTCCCAAGCTCCAGGAGCAATGAAAAATGGACAATAGCCAAGCTAATCCAAGAGGGAGAGGATTAGAAGATCTCTGGCTCTGGGCTGGTCACCCTTAATGTCATTTTTCTTTGTCTTTATTTCAGGCTGGGACCTTTGACCTCACTAATCACATCAGGCCAAGTCATAAATTAACTGAGGCCTCCCTTTGCCTCACCTCCAGCTCCCTTCCCAGCTTGGGTGACAACACCAAGCAGATCAACCAGCACCTCCTCTGCCTCTACTGACTGTTCCCGCAAGGTACAGCCTCCCAAAGGAAATTCATGCAGCAATCTCATCAATAAATCTGCACATTTCACTGCACCCCTCTTGCCCCTGCCACTCTTTTCTTTCATTGCTCCAAAATATTTATTTCTTTTCTAAAAACCTAAAAGTTTTCCATGTTTAGCTTTATCCTACAGCAAAATTAGCACATTTCCCTCCCTGATCAGGCACCAGTGGCCCCTGCTGGGCACCTCTGTTATTCCAGACAACAAACAGCAAAAAAAATACTACACAAACACATATAGCAGCTTGTGTTCTCCATTTCTGCTTTTACAAGGTCTGTTTTCCCTTTCTGGATCACATTTGGAAAAGCCATATCCCACCCATGGGAAACTGCAATACCCTGGAGATTTCAGATTTCAGAAGCATCACCTCTGTCTGCAACCATGTTTGATAACTTGACTGACAAGGACAAACTCCAGAAAAAAAACAAAACACCCAAAGCAAAGATTGTTTCAAGGATGAAATGGTAAGAAAGAAAAAAAAAATTAAAAACAGGTGGAATTCTCTTCAGAGACATTTTTGAACTAAGAGACCCCCAAGGATGAACTTGTTATTTCAGCAGAAGGCAGAGTGAGCACTCCCCAAAACCAGGGTAACTCCAACTCCACCAAGAGCTTCACTCACCGCAGGGATTTTCAGCAATTCTGCCACCAGCAGGGGCAGCTTGAGGGCAGCCACGCTTCCAGTCACTCCCAGCAGCACGTGGAACTTTTCCTGTGCCACAGATGAGCTGTTTCCTGCAGGAATGCCTGGCTCTGGCAGGGAGATGGGCTCCATGCTCCAATCCAGCTGTGCAGGCACAGGGAAACAGAGACACTGAGCTAACACAGCTCCAACCCCAACACATTCCCAAAAAGGGGGCTCTCACCTGGACTCTGCAGGACCCACAAAGATGGGATGGCTCTGGGTCACCCCCCAAATGTCACCCATCCCATAGGGATTACAGAACTTTAAGGGCAGCTCAATGTTTAATTACATTTTCCTCTCAGATACTGGAAACAGACTCCTAAACCTTGAGCAGATAGGCCACAAAAGCAACCTGGTAAAATTCATACCCTCCAAAATTAACACCCCCACATGTTGAACGTGGTCCAGAATTTAGAGCAGATAAATAAATCAATTTGGGATAAAATTTTACACCAAGTTCTCTAAAGGCAAACAAACCCCTGCTGAGACGCTTTCCCTCTGCACTCTCTGGTGATTAATAAATGCACAGAGATGTCTTAATAATTAAAAATGTGGGGCCTCACTGCATGCAAAACCATCTTGTTTCCCACTGTGTCCCTAAATATTAACAGCAGCACTAGAAATAATTCCCTAGCAGCTCTAATTCAGCTCTGCTGCTTCCTCCTGGCCTCCCCATGCTGCTGCCACTGATAAAAACCAGAAATTAATGTTTTGGTAGGGAAACTGACACAAGTATCTCAAATATAATCAATTAATGATTAAGCAGCAAAGAGCAAATTCAGCTCTTGAGAAATCACTACAACCAGTAAAGCCTGTTCCATTTTAGTGATGTCCTTGTTGTTCAAACTGTTTGGAATCACTTTGGGTGGAAAGAAGAAGATGGACACAGGCTGTCCTGGTTTTTGGGAGAATTTGGAGGTTAGAGAGAGGAATTTCACAGCCTGGTTTGGGTTGGAAGGGAAATTAAGTGACCAAACCCTACCCCTGCCATGGGCAGGGACACTTTCCACTAAAAACCCAATTCCAGCTTTGCTGATTAGCAAGGGTAATTAAGAAGTGGCAGGACATTGGCTGAGAGATTTTAATGCTACCACCACGTTTCACATATTTATCTATATCTAATTAAAATCAGATTATTATTATTTATAAATAATTTAAATTATTATTTAAAGCATCCCTAGGATGTTCTCAAAGTGTCCACAATTAATTCCACCAAAGCACCCACAAATTAAGAGGTGAGGAAATGTAGCAGGACATTGGCTGAGAGATTTTAATGCTATCACCATGCTTCACGTATTTATCTATATCTAATTAAAATCAGATTATGATGATGATTATTTATAAATAATTAAAATTATTATCTATTTAAAGCACCCTTAGGATGTTTCCAATTAATTCCACTGAAGCATCTACAAATTAAAGCCTGGGTATTAAAAAGTAAATTTTTAAGCAGGAAATTTTCAAAATGCTTATAAATTATAATGATAAAAAGGATAAAAATGATAAAATTATAGAACAATTATTAAAATGGTAAAATAATGATAAATACGGTAAAACAACGGTAAAAAGTGAAAATTTTAAATGGTACAAATGTAAAAATAGCGGCAAAAATAGCAAAATAGTGGTAAAAATATAAAATAACGGCAAAATATTGTAGTAAAAGCTGTATGTATAATAATATATGTAACATAACGATAAAAAAAGTGCTGGGGCGCGCTTTCCTCTTACCCAAACACACCTGTGGGGAAGCAGCCACCAGAAAACAAGCAATTTACAGGCCCTTAAGGGTTCATTAAATCGACTTTTAATGCGGTAGCGGTGCTGAAAAAGGCTCCAAAAGGCCGCAGAGCAGCACCGAGAAGCCGCGGGGACCCTCAGAAGGTGACAAACAGCGCCCCGACACCGCTCCGGGCAGGGCCAGGAGGGCCGGGAGGGCAGCGGGAGGACCGGAACTGCGGGGAACCGGGGCACACACAGCGCTGATTGGTGCGCGCTGCTCCCGCCCTCGGCGCTGATTGGTGCGCGCTACTCCGCCCTCAGCGCTGATTGGTGCGCGCTGCTCCTGCCCTCAGCGCTGATTAGTACGCGCTGCTCCCGCCCTCGATACTGATTGGTGCGGGCAGCGCGCGCGGTCAGCCGGAGGAAGGGGTGTCATGGCGGCCCCTCACGGCCCCGTCCCGATTTATGGCGGCTGAGCTGCCACCCGGGAGGGTTCTGTGCCACTCTGTGCCCCAGTGGTGCCTACGCGGCGGATCTCGCCGAGGGCAAGCGGGTGGCTTCAGGCTGCTCCGGAAGCAGTCTTAACTGGGATTGTGGCTCGGTTTTGGAATGTAACAAAAGCCAAAGAAACTCGGTGTAGAAGGCGTGTGGGGAACGGGGTCGAGAAGAGGGCCTGAGGACCCCTCAAGTGAAAGGGGTGATATCTGAGCTTGGAAAGTGCTAGAGATCAGGAGTGAAACCTTTCCTATGGGATTCAGGGCAGCCTCACAGAGCTGGCAGGGGAAAGTGCATTAAAGGACCGAGTGTTCATTGTCTGAGGCACAGACAGGATGAGGGGAATGGCTTCCCATGCCAGAGGGCAGGGTGAGGTGGGGTACTGGGAAGCAATTGTGCCCTGGCACAGCGTCCCCTGTGGCTGCCCATGGATCCCTGGAGTGTCCAGGGCCAGGCTGGACAGGGCTTGGAGCAGCCTGGGACAGTGGAAGGTGTCGCTGCTGGAGGAGCTGTAAGGTCCCTTCCCACCCAAACCACCCCATGATTATGTGGGCACGACAGACTTGGGGCAGCCCGTGGTGCAGATCCAGCTCAAAAGCAGCAGATATTTGGACATCCGTCTGATATTGGCTACAAACAAGCAGCAAGGCCAGCAAGAGGCAGAGAGAGCTGTGCTCTGCAGGATGTGGAAGGTGACAGGGATGCCTCAGGAGAAGCCCAGGTGTGTTCTATGAGAAGCCTCTTGCCCAGCAGCAGGAACAGCCCATCTCTCCCACCCTGTGGGCTTCAGGAGCACCACACTTTGATCACACCCACATCAGCCCCATCTGGAGCAGGGACAGCTTACAAATAACCGAGGTGAGAACGAGGGGTCAAGTTTCCCACCAGGCTGGAGCCACGGGGGCCACATTTCAGCGCTCACACACTCAGGAGACACATCGGAGAGGAGGGTTAGGTGCTGAAGCAATGTCTGTTAGTTACAGCTCGTTACAGTTATTATTGATGCATCTTATTGTCAATGCAAGAGGTGAAGTCACTTAATCCATCATTTCTCAGACACGGATGACAGAGCACGTGGTTTGGCAGAGTAAGTTTTAGGCGAGCTAGAAATGGATTGCACAATATTTAAACCTGATTAAGTACATAATAGGCTTAGCAAAGGATTACTTTTCTCCTGACATTTTATACATAAATATACACACACACACACACACACAGAGACAGGCATTTTATCAGTAGCTGCATTTTAGTCTGGTCAAGAGACGACTGCCTATTGCAGAATGACTGGAGTGACACCCTTAAAAAGGAAACTAGTCTTGGTGTGCTTTGCTGGAGAAGAGAAGGTCCTTTTTGGGGTGATTCTCAGGGGTAGGGGTCACATCCAAGCATCACTGGAGGGGACAGATACAGGGCTGGGGACTCGCACAGTCCTGGCTGGTGGCACACTGAGCTCCTTCCCTGGGCCAGGCAGGAGATACTGGAGCCAAAGGGCTGG
This sequence comes from Zonotrichia leucophrys gambelii, assembly GCF_028769735.1. Classification (NCBI taxonomy): domain Eukaryota; kingdom Metazoa; phylum Chordata; class Aves; order Passeriformes; family Passerellidae; genus Zonotrichia; species Zonotrichia leucophrys. Next base: position 3,616,930 of record NC_088180.1, on the reverse strand, counting down.
ATTGGATTCTGTTTGGGCTGCTTTTCGAGGACTTGGAGAAAAATTTGGCTTATTTAAAGTGCATTTAGAGTTGAAAAGCATCTCAGAGAAGTAGCTTTCCCTACTCCTGCCCTGCAGCATCCATCCCATTTATGCTCCCACTCATTATCTTTTCAAGGGTGTGCCAGTCACCTTCCCCAAGAAGTGTTGGTCTGAGCTCAGCTGCCTCCTGCTAGGGTGCAGGATCATTATTTAATGTCAAACATCCCCAAATTGGGCAGGCATTTGGGCCTGACAGGGATTTCTGCACCAGGAAAACACAGGGCCACATCTCACCATGCTTTTCAGGAGTGCAAGTGAGCAGGAGTCCTTCCCTCCAGCCTGGAGGTTTCCTTAAGAGATTAAATTAGCACAAACCTCCAAAGCTAACGGGGACAAACCTTGGCCTGGCTATTTCCATGAGCAGGGAGACTGCTTGGATGTGCTGGGATTCGGGGTGGCAAGATTTGACCCGCAGCCTTGCCCAAGTGTCAGTCCTCTGAGGAACGCTCTGTCGCTTTTACAGCTGCTTTTCAGAACAGAAGCCTTTAAAAAGAACAGACTCAGGATGCAGAATCTGGAATGGGATGGTTGTATCCCACAGGGAAAACCTGTCCTTGCTCCCCAACACACACACACGTGCACACACACACACTGGTCCTCCACGTTGAAGTGTAAACTACTCACAACACCACACACTGAGAGAAGTTGTAGATCCTGAGCCAGGGTGTAGATTAGGAATCTCTTGGCTTCCAGCATATCAACAGCAGGATTGAGGGTTTCTTATATTTTTTTCCCTTTTTTTTTTTTCTGGTTTTTTTTTTAATCCTAAATCAGCCAGCCACCTGCTAGTTAAAAAGCAAAAGAAAAAAGGAGAATTCCCAGGATTGCTTGCCCTTGCTGAGACAGTGGCAAGTGGCTGGACACTACCAACTGAAAGAGAAAACTCACACACGTCAAAAACCCGAGGTTTGGGGCTTATTCCAAGAGGGGAAGATGGGTGCTGGTTGCTCTTTTTCCCTTTTTGGGGGCATGGGGGGGCTTTTGGCTGATGAGGTTCTAACATACACCTATCACCACAGTAATTAAAAAACCACCACCGTACACTATTCCACAGGGAAAAAGAAGACGTGAACGGACACTGACTACCACGCACAACAAGAGCCCTGCAGGTCAACTCACGGCCTCTTCAGAACGAAAAAGAAAGGAGAAAAGAAGAGCTCAAGACAAGAAAAACAGGGAAAAAAAAAAAAAAAAGGAAAGAAAAAAATTCCCAAAGGATCTCGTTACAAAGACGGGAAAAGAACCACCATTATGGTACACTCTGACTTGCTGAGACAGCTGCAGAAACTCAGGCTCAGGCTTCCTCCTCCCTTTTTTTCCCCCCCAGCTCTTCCTCCCGAGGACAGAGTCCTGCTGCTGCTCACATCTCGTTGGAGTAGGTGTAGTTGGGGGTGGCCGAGTACTGCGTCTCGTGCTGCATCATGGCGCCCTGCGCCGCCCCCATGGCCGCGTTCTGCGCCGCCTGCTGCACGTGGGGGTTCTTCCAGGCCCCCGTGGTCCACTCCTCCTGCGCTTTGCTGAAGCTCCCGCCGCTGCCCCGGTAAAACTTGTGCACCTGCAGGGAAAATCCAGAAAAATCCCAGCGCCTGCGGCCGGCACGGAGCTCCCAAGATGGCAGGAGGGCCACCCAAAGCCACGTGGAACCCCTGCTCTTCCTGCCATACCATGGTGAGAGCGATGAAGGAGAAGACTGCCATGGCTGTGAAGAGCACGGTGGGGATCAGCATCACCACAGCCGAGCCCACGTTGGTCCCAAAGAAGGAAATCGCTGCAATCCAGCCACTGCAAGGAGATGGAAACAATTGGTTCATTCACCAGCTCTCCCAGACTGCCAGCAGCCCTCCCAGCGCCTCAAACCATCTTCACCAAGGAGAGAACCAGTAAGGAAGCTAAAACACCACAGTGACCACCCTTGTACCCAACAGAGCAGCATTTTCCTTACCAGACCCCCCATCCAGGGATCCCCACTGCCTGGATAATGCTGATCACCAGCTGGGCCATGAAGGTGAAGAAGAAGGCCATGAAGCTGAAGGAGCTGTCTGTCCTGCAAGAGAAGGTTCAGTCACTCCTGCACCTCCATCCCACTGCACTCCGAGGGAAGGGAGATGCTCCAACGTATCAGGCCCCACCGTGGTTTAGCAGGAGGGTGATGGAAAGAAAAATTAAAGGCAAAGGAGAAACTTGCAAGAGGCTGGAGGTGGTCAAGGGGCACCTGGGAAAGCCACAGGGCACCAGACCCCTCCCTATGGCTCAGTCAGCTGGGCTTGAGGACATCTGTGTTGGGACACGGCTTGAGAACATCTGTGTTGGGACACGACTCTCAGCTCACACCACCCCACATGGGGAATAAATTCACCCCTAGTTCTCCAGATCTGGGGACTGACCTCAGCACCATGGGTAATCTGTACAAACACCTCGAGGATTTGTGGAAAAATATAAGAGATGTCTCAGGGATGAGAGGGAAAATGGCACCCCAGGTGCATCCTCACTACTGTTGCCCACCACTGCACAGAGGCAAAGGAAAGTGTCCTTACATCACCTGGAAGTCCCAAACACTCTGGTTTGGAAGGTTAGAAAGTAAAGCTAAAGGGCTGCACAGAAAAGAATTCCCCCAATTAGTCAGGCAACGCCCCAAGCTAAACACTGACCGTTTATGAAGGAAAACAATGCAGAAAGAAGCCAGGCTCAGGTGCAACCACTTACTTGAAAGCTTTGTAAATAGGTCTAAACCAGCAGACATAGGAGCAGGGCGTAAAGAGAATGAGCCAGAGAATTGCCAGTCCAAAATTTACAGCTCCGCCGCCTCCAATGAGCCACGCGAGGCAGCCCACGAGATTCACCGCCAGGGTGATGCTGTTCACTGCAAACACACACACACACACAGAGCAGAGTAGCACGGATGCAAGGGTGGCACTGAGACACCAAGGACCCCGACCCCAGGGATGTGGCCTCAGAGTCCTGCCCTAGCTGGATTTCCCTTAAATTAAGCTAGGAGCACATTCCCAGGCTGGCTGGGCCGAAGGGGGTCAGGCCTCAGCTGAGTGTAACAGGAGGAAAATCAATGTATCACTCAGAGTTAATTCCCTGAGCAGTTCCTGGGCTCTGAAGATTGGCAGGAGTTGCATCCTCCTGCTCCTATTGAGCCAGGACACATTTCCACTAACAGAAGGAGGAATTGTGGTGAAGTTTTTTGCTTGCTCCAGATACATCTTTGCTGAAGGAGCTCGTGCAGGAGCTCCCTGAGCACCATTGAGAGCCAAAATCCTGAACTCCTGACCCTGCCTCTCCAGGTCAGGGGGTGACACATTTCCCTCGCCCACCCCTGCTTGGGATCAGGCCACACAAGGGCTCTGACTATGAGTCCCAGCTCAGCAGACACAGGACAAAGCAGAGAGGGCTCAGCTGCATTCTGACGCCTCCGAGTTGGGAGAATGATTCATTATTTCGACGAGAACGAGAGCCCTCCCACCACCGCCTGCCTGAGAGCTGCAGCTGGCAAGGCAAGGAGCTCAGCTGCCCTAAAGGACATGAGGGACCTTCCAGCCACGCTGTGCTGGGTGTCTGAGGGACTGCTGGGGAGAAAATGACCCAGAGAGGAGCTCCAGAGGCAAAACCCAAGGGACAGTGACTGGCTCTAAGAGCTGGTGCTTGTGCTGAGGAGCAAGGACCAATCTCTGCTACATTAAGAGGAAGAACATCCTGTTTGGGATGGGGAGGGAACTGAACACCCACAAGAGAGCTTCCCCAGGGAAGCACAGCTTTTTTTCCTCCCATGCCTTAAACAAGCAAACCCTCCTGACATGATGAAGCCACCCCAGGGTCACCCTCCTGATGGGACACAGCCCCATGGCTGCCAGCCTGGTGCCGTGGCAAAAGCAGGAACACACCCACAACCTCAGTGGTGTTAGCTCAGCTCTTCCTAACCTGCCCCTAAAGCACAGGGCACTCCCTGGGCAACGGTGCTTCCAAAGTTCAGGGGAAATGCCTGATAAGGGAACAGAGTTCTAGGAAGAAATGAAATGCTGGTGCCAATTTGCCCTGAGCTGTGCACGTTTCCACCTGTGCTGGGGTGTGACCTGTCCCTCTGGCTCTGTTCCCTGCCCATGTTTGGAGAAGAAGAGAGATCCAGGACAGCTGGAAGAGCTGGAAGCTGGTGACAGCTCTGTTAGCACAGCACGGCACACAGAGGCATGCAAGAGGAACAGGCAAGCTCCGGGAAGCCTCCAGCTCCACGGTTTGGGGAGCAGGCACACCAGCCCTCCAGTCTGAGCTGTCTCCTCCTTACAGCAGGACATCAACAGCACCACCAGTGACCCTGGGACACTGAGCCAGCTGCACAGCTCCATCCTGGAAGCTGGAAGGGCTGGGAATTAATGGGATGCTGCAGCCCACCTGTCATTCCTGACTTTTAACAGGAGACACCAAGGCCTGGAGGGGGAGAAGGGCTTCCCCTGACCTTGCCCTGCCCTTTCAGCTGGCAGCTCCCAGAGGAGCAGCCTTTGGAGAGGCAAACAGATCCCACTGGAGCCATTCCCACGGGGCCACTCACGCATCCAGAGGTAGTAAAGCCGCTTGGCCATGGTCCGGTGCTGCGGCGGGATCTCCGCATCGAAGTCCTGGTAGAAACATGGCTTCAGGGGGATGAACTTGGGCAGGGGAGGGAAGTTGTTCACCTTTTCTGCAAGGAAAAGTTTCACTGGTGTCAGGCTGAACAAAAAAACAAGAGGCTTCCTAAATAACCCCAAGAACAGTGAGATTTTACACAGGAGTTAAGATTTTACACCAACCCACCCTAAAAGATCAAATTGAGCCCTCACTTGGCCACACAGATCCTGCAGCCATGGACACCCACCACCCCACTGGTGACCAACAAGGTGACATTATGATCTCCAGAGCCCCCCGTACCTGCCATGCTGGCACACACTCAGCCTCTCTGCTCCTCAGGGAAAAATACTTGGGAAAAACGTGGGAGCTTTAGCAAAGCTGGAGAATGAGAGAAAAAAAAAGGTTGATTGAAGTGGTCAGGGACGTCTGCAAAAGCCTTCACCTTCCCCCCCATTCCCAAACAACTCAAGGACAGCAGTTGGCTTCACTTGTGTGACACTCTGGACTATCACACATGCAGGCTGGCACCTGGCTGGCAGTGTGATAAATCCTGGCTCCTCTGGCTCAGGCTTATGTGCCAGTTACGGCAGAAGATTACGAGAGGATCCAGTGATGTGGGGCCTCCCACGCCCAACTGACCTACATCCAGGAGAGGGCCAGGTAGGGCAGCAGGGAAACGAGGTGGCTCTGGGCAGTTTGAAACCTTAAAGTTCATTACCTGACCCCAAAATAATTATTTTTAAAAATGTATTGTTGTTGTTTTTTGCTGAATTCCAGCACAGGGTGCTACCTGGCTGCCTCGTAGCTGCAATCTCTGCAAGCCTAAGCCAAAAACAAGGCCAAAAAGGGAGCAGAAAATCAGAGCAGAGAAACCAGCTGGAAAAAAAAATAAATCAGTGGCGATTGTCACTAATGAGTCACTTGAGTGCCTGGCTTAACAATTACTCATGTCATTTGGCACCTCATTCCAAAGCATGCAGGTGGGAAAGGGGGGGTGCTCAACATCCCAGGACCATCCCAGACCATTCCACGCTTAGCTCTGTGCCAGATGTGAAAATTACGGCGAATTAAAGCAAAAAATTAAAACGAGAGGTTTTAAAGAGAAGGGTGAAGATGGCGTATCCCCACCTGCCTGCAGGTTTTGCCCTTTCCCAGCTATCCGGGCAGCGACCAACACATTTCCCAGGACACGGGGTCCTGGCTGTTTGTACTTGAGGCTCCCGGGGGGATTTGGGGGGCTCTCTCTGGGGTGTATTCGCACCCCCAGGGCTCGGCGTGCCCGACATCCGCCGGCAGCCCCCGGATGGATGCTTCCATCCATCCATCCATCCATCCCGCCGGTGCTATAAATACGAGCTCCTCGGGCGCGGTGACGTCCGCCCGCCCGGCCGCCCCTACCCACGTGTGCCGGGAGCGGGGACACACGGCCCGGCACCCCCCGGCCCCGCCACAGCGATACATCGGGTGGGGTTTTATGGAAAATGAAGAATATGGTGGAGCGGATGGAAAAAGGACGGGGGATCGCACAGGTGATGGCACCGAGGAGAAACCGCTCTGGTGCGCGGGGCGCGTTTGGGGAGGGCAGGCAGGGCTCGCCGTCGCTGCCCCTGCGTTTCCACGCGTGAAGGGCTGCGTGCCCCACCGCATCCCCACCTCAAAGCCGGCGCAGCCTCCCAGCAGCGGCCTGCATCGGGGAGAAGGGCGGCCCAAGCCCCGCTCGGTCCCCGGTGCGCCCACGCGTGTGCAGGGTCACCGCGGCTGTCCCCACGCCGCGCATCCCCCCCCGCAAGCGGATGCAGAGCGGGAGGTCGGTGCAAAAGGCGGTCAGTCCTCTCGGGGGGAGCATCCAGCGCCCTCCCACCGAGGCGTTTCCCCTCTGCACACTCCCGGGACTCACCACGTGGCGTGACCCGTCCCGTCCCCTCCGGTCCCCGGCGGGTGGCGGCGGCCGCCCGCCCGCCCGGTGCTGCTCCTGCCGCAGCGACCGCGCTCTCGCGAGACTGCGGCGCCGCCGCCACCCGGCCTATGGGCAGCGCCGGGATCTCGCGAGAGCGCCCGCCGCTGTCCAGGGTCCTGATGCCGCCGGATGGAGGGGCGGGGCCATGGGGAAAGGGCGGGGCCGAGGGAAGGGGCGGGGCCTTTATGGGGGCTCTATAGGGCTGGGGGTTCCATAGGGCTGGGAGTGCTCTATGGGGTTTGGGGGGCTTTATAGGGCTGGGGGTTCCATAGGGCTGTGGGCTCCATGGGGCTGTGGGCTCCTTGGGGCTGGGAGTGCTCTGTGGGGTTTGGGGGCTTTATAGGGCTGGGAGTGCTCTATGGGGTTTGGGGAGTTCCATGGGGCTGGGAGTGCTCTATAGGGCTGGGGGTTCCATGGGGCTGGGAGTGCTCTATGGGGTTTGGGGGGCTCCATGGGGCTAGGACTGCTCTACGGGGCTTGGGGAGTTCCATGGGGCTGGGAGTGCTCTATAGGGCTGGGGGTTCCATGGGGCTGGGAGTGCTCTATGGGGTTTGGGGAGCTCCATGGGGCTGGGAGCGCTCTATGGGTCTTGGGGGGCCCTATAGGGCTGGGGCCTCCATGGGGCTGGGAGTGCTCTATGAGCCTTGGGCGGCTCTATAGGGCCCAGGGTTCCATGGGGCTGGGAGTGCTCTATGGGGCTAGGGGCTCCGTGGGGCTGGGAGTGTTCCATGGGGCTTGGGAAGCTTTACAGGAATGGGATCTCTATAGGGCTGGGAGTGTTCTATGGGGCCTGGGGGGCTCTATAGGGCTGGGAATGGTCTACGGGGTTTGGGGGGCTTTACAGGAATGGGGGCTCTATAGAGTTGGCAGAGGTCTATGGGGCTTGGAGGCTGTATAGGGATGTGGGCTCTGTGGGGCAGGGGTGCAGAGACCCCTAACCAGGGTATGGCAAGCACTGTGTGGGTAGAAGGCCACCCTCAGAAGGGCAGGGTCTCTTGGGGACAGTCCCTGGCAGGGCACACAGGCTCCCTCTGTCCAGGAGGCAATGGGAAACCAGCAGCTCCCCCCCAGCAGGGCCAGTTTGGGGGTTCTCCATGTCCATATCCTGATGTGCTTCATTCTGGGAGCAGTAATTGCTTGCATGAAGGGCAGAGGACATGCTAATTGCTTTTGCCAGTGATGCCAAGGTTAGGATGTGGAGGGCAGGGGAAGGGACTGGACTGATTTACAGACAGAACAGGGATATAAATCCCAAATCAGCCTGAGAGCTCCACAGGCTGTGTCCCTTGTTCTCAGTGCACACCACTTGGCCCTCCTGCCTTAGAGCTTGTGAGAATATCAGTGAAATGTTGTGAAAATGACTTTATTGGACAGCTAAATTGTCCTCCCTTCCCGGGGTCCAGCCTCGAGGGTCACAGAGGGGCAGCAGGGACAAGATCCCACCAGGGGAAGATGAGAACAGCTGGGCAAGGAAGCAGCAAAATCTCTTTCCACCAATGAGCCCTGGTGGCCAAACCCCTTCAGCAGGGGAACAGCGTTGCTGTGGGGATGCAAGGAAGGAAACCTGGCAGAATCAGGGAAAATGCCTTCTTCACAGATGGTAACATAGAGGGAAGCAGGAAAACCAGTGTGCCACAGATGACCCCATAGCAGGGGGCCCAGCTGTCCACTCTGAGCCCTCTCTGGGTCTTGGAGCCTGAGCTGATCCCCTCAGAGAGCAGGGACCCCTGCCCACCCAGCTCCATGCCCTGCCCAGCAGCAGGGAAGGAAGGGAGGGGCAGTGATGGGATCATGGATTCCAACTCCTGTCAAGCACTGGGGATGCTCAGTGTCTTGGAGAGCTGCTCTGGCTCTGCCTGTGGGCACTGAGCACACTGGAGATTTGGGGCTGGATTCTTGTCCTTTATTGCTTTCTCACACCTGCATCTCTGCTGCCTCAGCACCTTCCCATGCCACTGAGGCTTTGGGAAAGGTCACCTACAGAGCTGATCCTTGCCTTCCACACCACCACATTCCTGTCTACCTGCAGATTTTCCAGTCAGGGATATTCAGGAATCAAATGGATGTGTGCTCCCCTCCTTCCCAGGGAATGAATGCCTGGAGAACCAAAGGATAACAGGGGGAAAAGCCTCCCTGCCCATCCCACACTCCCTAAGCATGGCAGGCAGGGGACAAAGGGCAGGGCCAAAGAAAAGGCTGGATCAAGCAGCAAATTTCCCAGCAAGAAAAAAGGTTCAAAACCAAGGAAATCAATCCACAGGTCCAGTTTAGGGTCAGTCTGTCAGTTGGAGTCCAGAGCAGCTGCAGCTGACCCAGAGACCAGTCCTGACACTAGGACTGAGACCTCTGGGTTGAGCTTAAAAAGAGCTCCTGGGCCATGGGTGGGGGAGAATTGGGGTGCCAGGTGGGGTTGGTGAGGAACATGCAGGTTTATTAATGCCCTCAGGGTCCTTAAAACATCCCTCTGCTTATCATGCTGGAGCTCTGCAAAGGGATTTGTCTTATGAAAGGGATTTTTCCCTTTTCTTTTACTGTCAGGCTATTCAAAATAAGGATTATCTTGAGCTCTGTAATTTTCTGCTTACGGTAGGGATAAGACCTCAGCAGAGCAGAGAGCTGGTGCCACCTCAGGATGCTCCAAGGGTTCCTCTGGCATCTTGGCACAGCCCCTGCACCCTGGGCTGCATCCTCAGGGGGCAGCTCCTGGGAAGCAGCAGCTCCAGGACCCTGATTGGGATGGGGACAGGCCATCCCTGCAGCTGTGCCATCCTGGAGGTCCCTCTGCACCCCTTTTGCCAGGGTGACAATCCATGCTGGCAGCAGCCTGCTGCTGAGTGCAACGTGATGAGAGGCTGAGACCTGAGCCGCGCCGATGTGACGCAGAGATGGGCGATGGCACCCAGACTTTCCTTGTATCGGATGCTCCCACTTTCCGTCCTCTTCCCAAGCACGGCCACCTTGCATGAAAGAAAATATGGAGAGGGCAGGTGGAGGACAGGGGCTCAGGTTACTGCTCCTCTCCAGCTGCCCTGATCTCTGTTAGGAATACGTTTCTGGGGTTTTTTCCCCATTTTCCCAGGTTTGTCTGGGCTCTGTGCTGTGTCCAGCGGCCCTCTCCATTCTTGCCACCACCAGCTCTCCTCTTGGCTCTTCCAAGCTCACACCTCCTGTGGGGTTGGGAGCAGGCAAGAGGGTCCCACAGGGATTTGGTAGTTCTCTGGCATGAGGTTGGGATGGCACTGGAATGCTCAGAAACTGTAATGGAAAAGGGGAAGCAGAAACCACTCCCTGGGGGTGGGTCCTACTGTAACCACAGTGGCTGCTCAAGAAGGACAGACAGACAATACTCAGTGTGTAATTCCTTTGCTCTTATTTTTTCATCACTCCTGCCTTTCCCATTTGCTTCTTCTCCATTTTAAAAAGGACTCCTCATTCTCTTTCCCAGCTTTTGTTTCCCTGACCCCCCATGGCTGGAGCTGTCTGTGCCTTTGTCCCCCATCCCTGCTTTTCCTCTCCCACCCCACTGAGCTCATTTCAGCTATTCCTTGGCTTGGAGTAACCCATCCACTCTGTTGTCCTCCAACAAATAAGCTGACAGGCTAATGAATAGCTTCAGATGGTAATTAGCAACGGAGTTGCTAATAATGAATTTCATTTACATTTTAAGTGCTGCAGAGGGAAAATAAGCCCCTGTCATTAATGCCCTCCCTGCTCCCAGCACAGCCTTGGCCTTGGGGGGAATGCACCCTCTGGAAGCCTTTCTGTGATTGCAGCTCTCCTGCCTCCATTTCGGAGGCTGTGATAGGCAGAGTTCATTAAGCAGCAATTAGTGATGGAGGGGGGGAGAAGCTGCTGCTGCTTCCATCATTTGATGGTGGGGAAGCGCCACAGTGCCATGGAAAATGGGCCACGGGAGGCAGGAGCTGGTTCTGGGCCAGGAAAGAAGGGCTGGATGCTTCAGCCAGCACCAGGGACTCACGTGGCTTGCCCAGAGCCCTGGAGCTGTCAGCCCTCCGTGTCCATGCAACCCTCCCAGGCTACCTGGATAGTGACCCTGAGGGATTTCTCAGTCACTAAAATCCTTCCCCATTATTTCCTCAGGGGTTTAGCTCATTTTGAAGGCAGGGCTTTCCCTGATGGGTTTAATTCATCCCTGCCTGCCCAAGGAAGGAACCAAGTGCTTTCTGCAAAGATTCCATGAATTGTTGTCAAATGGAAAGATGAAGAAATGTCATTGTTTTGTCTCATAGCAGTGAGGAATTCACAGTGGGAGCACAGGGAATAGGTTTGCTTGCTACTGCAGAGCACCAGAAGGGAGCTGGGAATGCTCAAAGCCTGGATCTGGTGCTGGGGGTGAGCCTGGAAGCACTGCCTGCCCTGCCTCAGTTTCCCTCTGTGTGCCCAAGGAGCCTCAGGGAGGGTTAGATGGATTGGGAAACAATGCTACAAGGGTTTTCCAGCACACTGCTTGTGGATGGAGGATCCCATCCCATCCCACCCACAGACCCACCCAGACCCCAGTCCAGTGTTTGGATCGAGGGGGTGTCCTAAATCCACGCCCATTTAGGCAGTGGGATCCACAGAAAGCTGCTTTGGGGACCACAGGGATGTGGCATCCTCATCCTCCCCGGATAGGAGGTGACAGCCACATCCTGCCTTCACCTCCACGGACATGGGATCGATTTATTTATATATTTATTTATTTTTTCAAGCCCTGCTAGGAGTGAAACCAATCCAGGGGCCTCCAGAGGCCGATAAGATTTGACTGCAAGTCAATACTCACATGTCTTTCCACTGTGCAATGATCCCCCTGGCCAGCGGGGCGGGAGGGGACAGGCAGGTGACAGGGGCGGGCACAGGGCCAGCCTGGGGCAGGGACGTCGCCTCTGCTCCGGGAAGGGATTGGGGGCAGGAAGGGGACATCTCCTGGCCTGTAACAGGGATTTTCTGGGCTTTGTTGCCAGTACATGTAATGGTGAGCCCAGAGTGGGCAGCTCCACGTTGGGAGGTGAACGAGGGACAGGGATGGGGAAGGAGGAGGAGTGGGGAGAGGGAGAGAAATTGCCCGTGAAAACCAGCCCTGCTACGGCATCTGCTCCTCGGAGCTTTGGGAATTGAGAGGTTTCCCTGCCGGCAGAGCCAGGGCTGAGGCTGCAGGGTGCTGGGGGGAGCAGAGCCCTGGCACACTCGATTCACACTCGATGCCATCTGCCAGGCTTTCTCCTGGCTGCGGGTTCCAGTGGCTTCTCTCATGGCTTCTAAGGGTCGAGCTCAGACTCCAAAGTACTTCCCGAAGTACCTGCTGCATCTTTGTGCCATCCCTGGCCACAGCGTGGCTGGGATTCCGCATCCCTGTGGGAATGCTGCAGGGCAGGCAGGCAGGGTGACATGTGCAGTTAGCACAGGGTGTCCTTGAGAGGAGCGAGCGCCGAGAGAAGGGACCAGGTTCTCTTTAAGGGGGCAGGACTTTGGGAACATTATGAAGGCAAGAGTGAGCTTCTCCCTCTGCCTTCCACCCTCCCCTCCTTCCCTTCTCTGTTCCGGGACAGAGAGCCGGGTTCCGTGCCCTTCCCTTTGCCTGGCAGGGATGAAGGCAGGAGCTGGGTGCTGGGATGGGCGGCTGAGCAGGGGAGGAGGAGGAGGGGAGGAAGGGGAGGGAGAGGGGGAGGATCTGCTAATTACACAGAACAGCTCTGGGGGCTGCTGAAGTCCAGAATGAAGCAAAGAGCAGCAGAAGCGAGTGCTGCAGTGGGAGCGGAGGAGCCCAAGCATCACCGAGAGCTGGAGCCGGCTGTTATCTCTGCTGGGAACAACTGGGAGCACCCAGAGGATCTTGCAGCCCTGTCTCCCACAGCAGACAGCCTCTGGCACTGCCACCGAGCCCGCTGCCAGCCCCTGGAGAGCCGAGGAGAAGGGGCCGGTGGTTGCAGCACGCAGGGCTGGGCTGGAGGGCAGCGAGGTCAGCCCTGCTATGGTTGTGGGGGGTTAGGAGCCTGCGAGCATCCACCGGGAAGAGGTGAAGGATGGCTGCTGAAGGAGGGAGAGCCAAGCCCCTCGCCCAGTCCAGGATGGAGAACTTCAGAAAGGTGAGGACCTCGGAGGAGGAGATGCCATTACCCTTCCCAGACCTGCCCCCAGACGTGGTGGAGATGAAAGTGAAGGAGGGCAGCAAGATCAGGAACCTGATGAACTTCGCCATGGCCCAGATGGAGCTGAAGGGCAGGCGGCAGATCGTGTTCAGCGGCTGCGGCAGGGCGGTCACCAAGACCATCACCTGCGTGGAGATCATGAAGCGCAAGCTGGGAGGGCTCCACCAGGTCACCAAGGTATGCTACAAAACTGTGCTGGAGGTCTGGGAGAGCCAGGACCCGCCGCTTGATGGACCTGCACAGAACCTGACTGTCCACAAGAACGTCCCCTCCATCTGCATCCTGCTCTCCCGGGACCCCCTGGATCCCAACCAGAACGGATACCAGCCCCCCGAGCCCCGGCACGAGGCAGGAGAAGACACATTGGGATCCTCCAGCAAGGGGCTGAAGCGGCCGCTGCCGCCTCCCTGCGAGGAGCTGCTGCCCAAGAAGCTGCAGGTACAGGAGTCTGACAGCCCCAGGGGCACGGGGACCACCGCTGGCCAGCAGGACCCCTGACCCCAGTGCCTCCCACCCCACCTGCCAGGTATGGAGGCAGGAATATCCACTCATTCCGGGGTCACTGGTGGGCTGCAGGCTCCCCCTGACCTGTCCCCACTTGCTGCTCCTTGACCCCTTTGGATGGGGGTCCCCAGATTTGGCGTGAGGGTTAAACCCACCATGTCTTGGTTATGGATTGAAGCTGGTGGAACATGTGGTGGGGGGGAGCTGGTGACCTCTAATTCAGCCACCCAGGGGCAATGTGACCACCAACCACATCCTGCAGTGACTCCCAGGGAGCCAGAGCAGCCAAGGGGTGCCTGGACCACCAGCACCGCTCCCCACTGCAACGCCTCATCCATCAGGAGAGATGGGTTTGCCCCAAGCTTGTTGGAATAAAACCTTCATCAAACCCGCTGCTGAGGAGCTGTTGGAGTTACTAATGCCAGGCTCAGCATCCTGTGAGACTGTGATTCATCCCAAAAAAACAAGCACAGGGGGTGCTCCCTCCTGCACCCTCAGAGCCAAGCACTGCACTGTGCTGCTTGCCTGTGGGACAGCACAAGGAAATAAAACAACCCATGTCAGATACTCTGGTCTGGAGTGGGGGGAAACCACGCTGTGGGGAGCTGGGGGCAATGGAAACCTTGGGTGGGGGGTTATTGTGACTGGATGCAGTGCCCAGCACAGGATGAGGAGGTTTTGGGGTCATGCCTTGGCTGCCGAGTGCTTCGGAGCAAAATCCCTGCTACTTCCAGGGGATAAAGAGAAATGAATGGAAAATAAAAGCTCTTTAGAAATAGTTGAGATAAGTCTATGGGAAAGTGGGGGGATCAAATTGGCTGCTGGCTGTGGCATGGATTAAAGGCTGCTGCCAGCTCACAACAAGGGGATCCCAGCCAAACTTTGTCCCTTGGAAGAATGGGATTGGGGTCTCCTTTGCTGGCACAGCAGCACCTGGCAAAGCTCCAGTTCCAGTGGGGACAGGGGAGATTTGGGGGACAGGTTATGGGATGCCAAGCCCTGATCCACCTGGTTCCCTCTGCCCAGCAGCACTGCGGGATGAATTAATCGGTATTAAGAGCAAACCCTTCCCAAAATCCACGTGTGAGGGATTCTCTGGCTGCAGCTGCCTTATCTCCCTGCCTCACTCCCGCTCTACAGGGACAGTCAGCGTTCTCTCTTTGTCAAGGGCTTGCTTGGCTGGGAGCGGGAATGAAAGGAGAGGAGGAGGAAGAGGAGGAAGCAGGGTCTGTTTTGTGAAGCAGTGACCTTGTTATCTCCCTCAGCAGGCAGCTGCTCCTCGGGCCAGAGGCTCGTGCTTATCTGTCCTACTGCAGATTGATTCCTTTCACTCGAACGTTAATTTCCAACTGTTTTTTTATGTTAATGATAATTTTTTGGTGGGTTTGGGGATGGTAAAGCTTTGGGCTCTGTCCCATCCAGCTCTTCCCAGTTCCTTTCTTCAGTGCAGACCCCATTCAAGATCAGCCCTCCACCCCACACAGTAGCACCAGGTACACGCAGCTACCCCAAATGCATCAAAAATCACTAATAAAATTAATGAATAAACCTGTAAATAATAACTCCCCCTGTAAACACCTGATCAGAGCCTGAAGACTGTGACAGCCACACAGTTAAACACTAACAGCCCTTCACCTCCACTGCTGCCACCTCACATTTCTCTCAGCAAGGGAAAAAAATAATAAAAACTACTTTTTTCTCCTTATTTTGTTAATTCGCAACATGTTTTTAATGGATTTCATAGGCAGGTAGTTTCCAATCACAGAGGCAGCACTGGGGATCTTACCCTCATTGCTTTGCTGGCTGATGGCTTCCTACATGAGAAAAAAATCAAAAATTACTGAAAAAAAATTAAAACCGGATAATGATACCGGGGGACACGGTGAGTGGAATAATCATGATGGTTTTGTGGTTTTGTGCAGCACTGCTAAGGCACAGCCCCAGGGACGAGTTTTGGAGCGATTTCGTGCCCGGGCCGATGCGATGGCGGCTGAGGGCAGCAGCCCCCCGTGAGGGGACAGGGACACTCAGAGAACTGGAGCTGGCAGCTGAGCCGGTCTGAGCCCATTCCCCTCATAGTGACCGAGTGCGGTGGCTGTCCATTGACAGCGACGGGGAAGTTGCACTGGGGCTGCGCGGACCCGGCTAAGTGGGGGCAGCAGCAGCCCGAATCCCTCCAAACCAAGCTCAAACCCCTCATAAACGAGCTCAAACACTCCCGAAACGCGGCTCGGTGACTTGAAGGACCCCGATAGCCGCTCCCCTCATGCACAAAATGGCGGCCAGCCCCGCCCCAAGATGGCGGCGGTCCCGCCCCGCCGCGCCTCCTGTCCGTCCTCGCCGCGCCCCCAGCCCGTCCCCGCGGCCTCCCGCCCTTCCACGCGCCCGCTCCGTCCCCGCCGCGCCGCCGTACCCTCCTCAGCGGCCCCCCCCGGGCCTCACCTCCGTCCCTCCCTCCCGGTGCGGTGCGGGAGCCAGCGGCGCGCGCCCCCGGTTGCCGGTGCTGTCTCCCCCCTTCACAGCCCGCCGCCATGCTGGCCGCCAGCGCCTCTCTCCTCCGCCGCTGCGCCGTCTCCGGCCTCCGCGCCGCCGTCCGCCGGCCCGCCGGCCCAGCAGGTGAGCGGCCGCACTCGTCTCCGTCCCTCCTGCCGCGGTTGGCGCCCGGGTTCCCGCTGCGGCGGGGAGCGAGGCCGCGCGGCCCGGCGCGTCCTTGCGGTGACCCCGCGGCCTAGCGCGGGCCGCCCCCGCCGCTCCGGCCGCCGCCACCGGCACCCCCCCGCCGGCACCGCCTCAGCGGGCACCGAGTACCGCCCGGGGGCTGCAGCGAGGGGCGGCGGCGCTTTCCCTGCGCCCCCCACCAAGGTGACATTGATGGAGGGCGGCGGTGACCTCCGCGGCGCCAGCCAGCCCTGGCTCCGCGGCTGCTCCGCGCCAGCCCTCACTCTCCTAATTAACACCCCAATTAATTATATTTATTATATTAACGCCCCAGCTAATAGGGAGAGTAGGAGGACCAGCCCCAGGCAGCGGTCTGTGATGGTGGCCAGGGTGGCAGGGCTGGAGGACGGAGGCTGCAGAGAATGCACTGCCTGTGCCTCGCAATTAATAACTAATTAACCTCTTCATCGCAATTAATACCTAATTAGCAGACACTAGTAATGCTCGCAGACTTGTGTGTGCCTCTGCTGCGGCACGTGTGAGTTCAACGACTGCCGTAGGGAACTTGTCACTGCGTCTTTTTAAATAATAAGCACAGGATTTCTTAGGTGCTGCTCAGCACCTTTGATCTTTTGTTGTTTTAAATCCACTAAAATCTTTGCTCGCTGTTCCTTTGAGCTGCCGAACCCCGGCTGCTCCTGGGCCTTGTTTCCAGGAGGCTCTGTGTTCTTCTTTTCCAAGCTCTTGTGTTTCAAACGCCCCACTGAACACTGCTGCCACCCTTTTGCAGGGGAGTTCTGTGGCTGCAAAACCTCCCCTGCGCTCCTCGTTCTCAGATTTTCAGTAAATTAATGTTTTTCTTCACATGTGCTCATTACTGGAGAAAACTGCCCAATTCTGGCCCTCACAGAGAAGCTTTAACGTGTTTTTGTGTCATATTAGGTGTTTTTAGGCTTAATTCCTGTTAATTCACTTTAAAGCAAAGGTGTTTGCCCTTTGGATTTTCTTTGAGCTGGGGATCTCTGCCTGGATAGGTTGGCTGTCACACACACGTCATGTGTGTGACAGTGACCTTGATGGACCCTGCTGAAACTCAGGCCACAGGGACTCTGCAGGTACAGAAATAAACATTAATGTGGAAAAGAAACATAGCAGCAATTGAGAAACACACCCTGGAAAGCTGGAGCTTTAATTCTTGTGGTCTGTAGTTGCCTCCTGGATCCAGGGAATGATTTTGTTGAGGAAAGACTTCAAATTTTGACTTAAAGATGGTATTTGAGTGCTTCAATTTAAGCTTTTCTCCAGCTGAGATTTGCCGGTTTTCTGCAGGATTTTTTTTTTTTCTGTGTAAGAAAAATAAGGATTCTCCTTCAACCAGCAGAAACCTGGAGGGTTTTCAGCAGTGTCCTGGGAGCAGGAGCATTTCCAGAGCCCTGCTCTTGCTCTGAGCTCAGCTGTGCAGGTGATTTATTGCAAAGAGCAGGGTCAAAGGTCTGCTTTGGAGCTGGGGAAATTTCCCTACAAGGAACCAAAAGAGCATTTTAATTCTGTCTTGGCCTGTTGTTTACTTTTCCATAGCTAAAATAAATAAAGCTATTTTCATGCTTCCATTGCATAAACCAGTATTGCAGCTGAAATGTTGGAGCAGGTTAAATTTTGTTAAAAAAGCAAATTGCCTGCTAATTAAGCTGCCATTAATGAAGCCAAAGAGAAATACATCAGCAAAAATACAGCCCAGTTGTGGTGTTGGGTTTTTTTTGTTTTGTTTTTAAATAAAACCCTGTAGTTGATCCCTGTGAGTGGTTCATGCTGGGTTAAGAAAGAAAAAGTCAGGAGCTAAATTTGACTTGTGTGGAGCAGAGCTTTGAGCTCCAAGGTCGTATCTGCTGTGTGACCTCTCTGCAAATATTAGTGGAGTGAGATTAGCAGGGGGGAAAGGAAGCACCAGGCTTGTAGTTCCCTTAGAAAACTCTTCCAACCTTTGTGGGGTAAAAAACCACAGGTTCATCCAAAAAACCAAAATTTGTGATAGTGCTGAGTGAAGAAACAATGATCCTGTCTGACTAATTTGTGCATTGGCATACAATCTGCTTTTGTGATTAGTTATCAAATATTAATGCAATTGCAACCTTGAGACCCAAGAGTTTTTCTCTTGGATAGATATCTTGTGATAGTTTTTTTCCTCCTCCAGCCCTTCTGTTGGAAGGAATATCTCTCATCCCTTTGCTTTTGAGAGCCTCTCTAGGAATTGCATGGAATTTTGTTGGTGGAACATGCATGTTAAAGCTTCTCAGTCTCACTTGGCTGTGGGAAGAGGGAGAATTCCTGTATTTTACAGAAAAAGGAATGCCAGAAAACCTCTTTAGGGCAGGTTTTTGTGGGTCTTTGCCCTGCTCTGACCAATGCTCTGGGAACACTTTGATATGGAAAAAAGCAGACACTTTGCTAAAACATAAACCACGATATTAAATAAGTTTCATCCACAACTGACTGTAACAAGGGCAATCCATATTTTATGGCTGCTGGCTCTTGGTCAGGACTGAAGCAGTGTTCTGTTCCTTTTGCTCCAAGTTTGTTCCTTTTTTCCTGCTCCCAGCTGTGCTTCCTGCCCGCTGCTACTCTCACGGGGGGTCACAAGAGTCAGATGAAGAATTCGATGCTCGCTGGGTGACGTATTTCAACAAGCCAGATATCGATGCCTGGGAGCTCAGGAAAGGTAAGTTGGACACCAGGGAAGCATAACCTGAAGTTTTCTGACCAGAAATAACAACTTTAGTTGGCGTTTTGTGGATTCCCCATCCCTGGAAGTGTCCAAGGACAGGGTTTGGAGTGACCTGGTCTAGTGGAAGGTGTCCCTGCCTGTGGTGGGGTTTGTAGGGTTCTTAAAATGAGGGAAGAGATGAGACTCTTGACTTTATGTTTCAGAAGGCTGATTTATTATTTTATGATATATATTTTATTAAAAGAAAGTGATATACTAAAACTATACTAAAAGAATAGAAGAAAAGATTTCATCAGAAGTCTAGCAAGGAAAAGGAAAGGAATGATAATAAAATCTTGTGACTGACCAGATAGTCTGAAACAGCCAGACTGTGATTGGCCATTAATTAAAAACAACTCTATGAGACCAATCACAGATGCACCTGTTGCATTCCACAGCAGCAGATAATCATTGTTTACATTTCATTCCTGAGGCCTCTCAGCTTCTCAGGAGAAAAAGATCCTAGCAAAAGGATTTTTCATAAAATATGTCCATGGCACCATGATAGAATGGTGGACTAGATGATCTCTGAGGTTTTTCCAACCCAAACCATTCCATGATTCCATGATTTTAACACCTGAATGGGAGGGACAGTAGCATTTGCTCCAAGGGCAGTGTTTTTGAGCTCTGCTATGCTCATTTTTCTTTGCACTTTGTCTAATGGCTCGGCCATAACTCCCTGCAGACTTTTTGTGTGGAGTTTTTTGCTGTGGAGTTGCCAAGTTGCCAAGTGGAGTTTTTTGCTGTGGAGTTGCCAAGTTTTATTAAACTTACCCCATTTATGGGGTGGTATAGGGCTGAGGGTATCTGTAGGGCAGTGTGGGGTGTGTGCACAGGGGGTATAGGGCTGAGGGTATCTGTAGGGCAGTGTGGGGTGTGTGCACAGGGGGTATAGGACTGGGGTAGGTCCATGGGGCAGTATAGGACCAATACAGTGGGACAGTTCATCTTTTAAAGCCAATTATGCCTTAAAAATGTGATTTCACAGCAGATAATTGCAGCCAGAGGGATCCTTCCAGCAGCGCCTGCCTGATGAGGCGCTGAGTTTTTCTGTCAGAAGGAAGGGAGCAGATAGCAAGGGGCTCCTTTTGAGATGCTGACAAGCTGGTTCTAAGTTCTCCTTGGTGTTCCCTTGTCCCCACAGGCATCAACACACTGGTGGGCTACGACCTGGTCCCGGAGCCCAAGATCATCGACGCGGCTCTGCGGGCCTGCAGACGGTTAAATGACTTTGCCAGCGCTGTGCGCATCCTGGAGGTTGTAAAGGTGGGTGGGACTGCCCTGTTCCCATGGCCAGAGCCTGCCAGCAGGGCAGTTCTCCCTGCTGCAAAGGGAAACCACCATCAGTGGCTCCATGGTGAGCACAAAGCTTGCTGGTTTCTTGGGGGACTGAGAGAAGTAGCTCAGAAAGCTCTCTTGGGGATCACCTGAAACCAGCTCCTTGAAACCTGAATCCAGCCTGGCCAGGGAGTTCAGAGAAGCCAGGACTTTTATTTCAGCCCTAGAAGCCAGGAGCTCTGCTCTGCCACAGGCAGAACTGGGAGGCTTTGGAAATGTAGATTTTGAATAACTCCATTCTTTGTTTTTGGGGTTTTTTTTTTCAGGACAAGGCAGGACCCCACAAGGAAATCTATCCTTACGTTATCCAGGAGCTTAGACCAACTTTGAGTGAACTTGGAATCTCCACTCCAGAGGAACTGGGCCTGGACAAAGCATAAACCTTGTTGGTAAGATTTGGTGTTGCTTCCCAGGCTCTTGACATGGGAGTCCTGTACACCAAACCCCCCTGGCAAAGACAGCATAGGCGAAACCTAATGTGCCCTAATCCCAGACTAAAATAAAGCCCTAAATAAAAATCTTCATGGAAGTGAAGCCTCTTAACTCAGTTTCCTCAGGAGATGACCAGTGTCATATTCTTTTTTTAAATATTATGCCTAGAATAGAGATGCTGTGTGTCAGACTGCTGCAAATAGTGCTTGATTCTGGATATTTTAAGTCCTTTTCCTCCTCCTTGCCCTGGGGTCCTGAATCAGCTGTGCTGGGAGTGCAGTACCACATTAACATGTTTAAACAAGGCTTTGAAGGTAAAAGGGATGGAAATAACTCATTTGGGACCTCATGGAAACTTTGTGGAGATTCTAGGCTGCTTCTTTAATGTGTTTTTTTTTTATTTTTCCCCTGTTATTTTCTATGCCAGGTGGATCACTCAAGCGTTCTGCTGATGCCACAGATTGTACACCGTCACTTGGAGACGCAAACTTTAAATCTTACTTGACATAACTTCTTCCTTTATTGAGTCACAGTGGAAGTGCCGTGGAGTTGGGCCTAATAAATGAGAAACTGGTTTGACTCATGTGGTACCAGTGCCTTGTGTGGTCATTTCCTGTTGCTTTTGTAGGGAAAAACAAGGAACACACCATAAATGTACTCATAGGAGCTTCTAAATTGTTATTTGGTCTGCACAATTCATGGCCAGAGCCTTCCCAAGCACGTGGCTCTGGGAGGGGAAGAGCAGGAGCTGTGTGGAGAGCGTGGTTCCTGTATGCACAGCTTTGGGGAGGAGGCATTTCCCTGAAATCATGTCCAGAGCCTCAGGTGTGGGTTGGGGGCTCCTGTTTGCAAGGGTGGTGTCCTCACCAGGACGGGGATCTGTTCTGGGATAGATACTGTCCCTGTTTTCCACTCAGCTCTGGCCCAAGCAAGGGTTTGGGAAAGAAAAAAACCAACAGAAGCAAGTGGGAGAAGGGAAACACCTTAATTCTGTTATTTTCCTTCTAGAAGAGGGGAATTTTTTGGGAAAACAGGAATTTGTTTCTGCACAGTGGGCTCAGGGCAAGAGCCGTGTTGTGTCCCACAGTCCCGTCCCATCCCACTCTTTCATCCATTGTAAGATTTTTTCAGTTCCTGTTCCTTTCTCCTCTTTCTTTTTAGATGTATAAAAGGGTGAGATATAGGAATATGCCCCCTGTTGATGGAGTGACAAAACTGTCCTCTGTCCCCTTAAAAAGGAAAGAAGCTCAGAAGTTTCTCTCCTCGATTATGTGAAAAAGGCATCTCATAGGCTTGGGGGACTTCACCTCAAACTTAAGGATGGCCATGGGACAGGAGCCAAAAAGTCCCACCTGAGCAATTTACTAGAAAAAGAAGAGAACAAACAAACTAGCAAACAAAAAAAGCCTCACAAAATGGCTTTTGTGAGGTGTTTTACCAGAAGCAAGAACCTCTTGCACCTAGGTCAGTTTTTCTCTGTAAAGAGTTTATTATTTTACCTTTTAATAAACCTTTTAGTTTCCAACACTGCAACAGAAGCCATCCTGCTGATTTTAGGCCTCCAAAAGTGGCTGAGCTATCTTGGGTGTGAAATAGACCACCAAGAGCTTATGGCTCGAAAAGACTTCTATTTCAGTCCATGATCCTGTCCCGCAGTCCCATCCCGCAGTTCTGCCTCTCGTCCTGGTGTCCCGTCCCGCTCTCCCGTCCCACCCCGCATGCGCGGCAGAGGGGCGCGCCCTTTCCCCGCCTCCCATTGGCTGAGCCCCGCCAGCCCCGCGCTGCCATTGGCGGGCGGGCCATGGGGCGGGGCCAGGGGCGGCCATGGCGACGGGCGGCGGCGGAGCCGGGCCGGGTCCCGGTGCCGCTCCCGGTGCCGCTGCCAGCGGAGCCGGTGGCCGGCGGGGCCCGGGGGTACGTGCGGTGTACGGGCGCGATGGGAGTGCGGGGCTGGGAGGGGTATGTGCATCGTGGGTAAGGGGCTGCGTGGGATATGTGCATCGTGGGTATGGGGCTATGGGGCTGTGTGGGATATCTGATATCTGTATGGGGCTATGGAGCTGTGTGGGGTATGTGCATCGTGGGTATGGGGCTGTGTGGGATATCTGTATGGGGCTGTGGGGCTGTGTGGGATATTGCATGGGGCTGTGCGGCTGTCTGGGGTATGTGCATAGGGCTGTGTGGGATATCTTCATGGGGCTGTGTGGGATAGCTGTATGGGGCTATTGGGCAGGGGTGGGATATCTGTATGGGGCTGTGTGGGATATTGCATGGGGCTATGGGGCTGTGTGGGGTATCTGTATGGGGCTATGGGGCAGTGTGGGATATCAGTGTGGGGCTGTGTGGCTGAGGAGAGCGTGGTGCAGTGTGGGGTACGTGAACAGGGGTGGTGGAAGGCTGGGGTATGTCCATGGGGCAGTGTGGGGTGTGTGCACAGGGGTTATGGGGCTGGGGGTACCTGTAGGGCACTGTGGGGTGTGTGCACAGGGGTTATGGGGCTGGGGTATGTCCATGGGGCAGTGTGGGGTGTGTGCACAGGGGTTATGGGGCTGGGGTTATTTGTAGGGCAGTATGGGGTGTGTGCACAGAGGTTATGGGGCTGGGGTTATTTGTAGGGCAGTATGGGGTGTGTGCACAGGGGTTATGGGGCTGGGGTTGTAGGGCAGTATGGGTGTTGCACAGGGTTATGGGCTGGGGTACCTGTAGGGCAGTATGGGTGTGCACAGGGTTATGGGGCTGGGGTGTAGGGCAGTTGGGGTGTGTGCAAGGGTTATGGGCTGGGGTATGGGCAGTTGGGTGTTGCACAGGTTATGGGCTGGCGGGTGTCATGGGGCAGTGTGGGGTGTGTGCACAGGGGTTATGGGGCTGGGGGTGTCCATGGGGCAGTGTGGGGTAGGTGTGTGGGGCAGTATAGGAACAATACAGTGGGACAGTTCATCTTTCAGAGTTGCAGACAGGGAGGCACAGTACTGTATGCAGTGTATAAATATAAATATACAAATAAATATATATATATGTGCACACACAGAGGTGTATCAGCACAGCATCACTGCCTAGGAAGGGGTATGGCACACCCAGAGGGATCTGGGGGGGCACTGCCTGCCTGGTCATTCCCACCATAAAGCTCTGTCCTGCTAATTCCAGCTTAAGACACTGAGGCTAATCCTGGCCATGCTCTCCAATCACCATCCCCAGTTCTCTGCCCTGTTCCTTTAATTCCATGTCCCTCCTGTGCCAGCTCTCTCTGATTTTCCCTCTATTTTATTCGTTACTTCTTGTGTTTGTGGAGGTTTTATCCTCCCCATTGCCCTTAGGAGCATTGGTTCTCCTTGACAATAATTGGATAAAAGGAGAAGCTTGGAAACCCCAAATTAAAATACACAATCCTTACATTTCTATTTTATTAACCTCTCAGGAAATCTCCCCCACTACCTTTTCCCAGGTATTACTGCAGCCAGGCTTGCACAGGAACTGATGGTGACTACCTGTGCTTTTAATTAGTGTCACCATTCCCAAATAATCCTCTCATCTGCTCTCAGATCTGCTTATTCCTTTTCCTCTCCCTCCTCCTGGGCTGGGGAGGAGGAGCTGTCCCTGGGGACAGATTTCCCTGGGGACAGATCTCCCTGCTGACCTTGGGCTCCCAGGAGGGATCAGATGCTCTGAGATGACTCTGCTTTACTTCATCCCCGTGGAGAGGTGCTAAATGCTTCTTCCATTCTTTTTTTTAGCTGATTTGGGCTGAAAAGAAGAGGCTGAACAAAGGGACAGATGTGGTGGAGAAAAGAGGTCCATACATCATGAGCAAACCTCCCTCCATCCAGGCCAAGCTGAGTAAGTGATGCTTGGTGCACTCTGCTGGGATTTTGGGTGTCATTCCCACCTCTCTCCCAGAGCTGGGGTTACCAAAAGCCCTTTAATTCCTTGGTGGGATAAAACCCTTATAAAAGCCCACCTGCACCACCCTCCTCACCCGTTTCCCATAAGAAGAACCCCTTTGGGAGCACTTGGGGATTTTTGTCTCTGTCCCTGTGCTTGGCTTGCAGAGAGGCAGCGGGAGCTGGCAAAGGCAGCGCTGCGAAGGCAGGGGCTGCTGGGGGCACCCACTGCCCTGAAACCAACTCCTAAAAGGTCTGATCCCCTCCTCCTCTTCTCAAAATGCCTTTTCTTGGGGACACTGGGAAACTCAGAGGATTTTAAAGAAGAGTTTGGGACCTTGTTCTGCTGGCTCTGTTTGGCCAGGAACACCCAGTATAATAAAATACACTGCTTTTCGCTTCTCTCTTTTGGGGATGATTTGGTGGTATGGATTTATTTGGGTATCCTGGGGTTTAGCTGGTGGTGGGAAGGAGTGGGATTCCTGCCCTGGCTCCTCAGCCTGTCAGCTCCATGGATGTGTTTGCACATAAAACATCTGTGCTGGTCTCTCTCCTGCGTTTCCTGCCAGGTCTGTGAAGTTCAACAAGGGCTACACGGCACTCAGCCAGACAGCTGATGAAAACCTGGTCTCCCTCGACTCAGACAGGTGAATAGCCCAGGATTTTGGGTAAATATCCCACGATTTTGAGGGTGGGGGTGCTCCCAGATGGCTTTTGGGGGAGGGGGGTGGATTTTCCTTGTCACTTGTAGAGCATCCCTGATGGCACTGGGCACCTCAGGGCAGCGAAACACTCCTGCTGTCCCAGATTTCAAATACCCATTGGGGTGACACTGCCAGCTCTTTTTTTCCCCCAAATTCCCCTTATCTGCACCCTACAGCCCCCATTTCCTGGCCAGCTCTGTTTCTTTTCCCCTCAGTGACGGGGAGCCGGGATCCAGGTGTTCCTCGGGATACTCCTCCGCTGAGGCAAGTGCGGGGTCTGACTGTGACACTGTGGGGTCCCCAGGGGCTCCCTCGTCGCCCATGACCCCTCGAGGCTCTGGCTGGGGCTGGAGGCATCACCCCCAGGGCGTGGATGTGTGCGCATCCTGCAGAGCTCTGCTTTGTCCCCTGCAGCAGGTGACCCAGGACCTGAGCCGGCAGCTGCTGCAGGACGGGTACCACCTCGACGAGGTCCCCGATGATGAAGACCTGGATCTCATCCCCCCAAAACCTGCTGCCTCCTCTTCTTGCCCCTGCTGTTTTGGAGAAAATCTCTCCTGTGTGATCCAGTAGCTGCACCAAGAACAGGTCAAAATCCAGCACTTTCTTTGTCCCGTGGGATGGCTGGTGGGTGTCCGGGTCCCACGCCAGGACGGTGGCACGAGGACTGAACGATGCTGCTCGTGGCAGAGACCAGCTGACTCCAAAAGACTTCTCCTCACTCTCAGCAATACCAGGGGGAGGTGGCACAGTGACATTTTGGTGACCTGCATGTTACCTGGCACTTGGCTGGGGTGGGAAGAGAGGACAGGCAGGGCCTGGCACCTCCACGGGGGTATAAAGGGAAGGATTTGGGAGTTTCTGGGGTTGGAGCTAATGGCTTATTCCCATTCTCCTCAACGCTGCTTTGATGCAGGTGAGGCACAGCCCAGGCCCCCCATCCCAGCTCTGCACAGGGCTTGGATTTGGGGGGCTGGAGATCCTCCCTGCTGCAAACCATAAACGCTGCCTTAAACCATGGTCTGCTCTATGACATAGAGGACAATCAGCTTCTTATACAGAAACCTTATTTAAATATTTCATGTCAAGAGACATGGATTGGTTGGGTGGGGGGCATGTTTGTTTGTTTTTGTATCTTACTTGTAAAAGGGAGCACTTAATAAACTGGATCTCATTACTCAGAAGGGCTGCTGGTGCTGTGAGGGGGACTCCTGTGTTCTCTCATCACATTTTACTCTTTTCCTGTGCCTGAAGAGCAAGGGGGGGAATCACAGCCAGTGTTGGGGGGATGCTGGAGCTGCTCCCAGCCTCTCTGTCCCCCTCCATCCTCCTGCTCCCTGCACCACGCTGCCCTTCACCAGGGACAAAGTCACTTCTTTATTCACAGCAGCAGAGGCTCTCCTGCTCCATCATCCCCCAGGCAGCCCCCTTTTACAGCCAGGGAAGGGGGACACTGGCCAGGCTTGGGAAGAGCCCACCAGCAGCAGCAGAAAGCCTGTGGTCTGCACCACCTCCAAGCTGATCCACAGAACCGCTCTTTCTACACCTCAGGGCTGCTTTGGGGGTTTAACAGGTGGAGGGAGACCTTTCAAGCGAGAAGACTTTGCCCACAGCAGTTTCTAGCTACCCAAACATGGAGTGTCGTGGTGGAAGTGTCCCAGGTGCTGCTCAGAGGAGGCAGCAGGCTCGGAAGAGCAGCATCCCCTCGGGTGAGGAGAGGTGCAGGGAGATGCTCTCGTTGGCCGACACGAAGAGCACGGAGCCACGGCGCAGGGACATCTCTGAGGCTGCTGCTGTGGAGGTGCCCACGGCTGTCCCTTGGATCACCAGCAGGATGCTGGCAGAGTCCATGGCAGAGATGAGGTACAGCTTGATGGAGGCAGGGATCTGCCAAGGGAAATGTCACTGTGCTGGGGTGTCCCTCAGCTCTGATCCTCTCTGCAGAGCTGGAAGGGGGTTGTCCCCACTCCCACCCCTTTGCTGGGCCTGCAGCAGCCCAAGCCCAGGGACCTCTTCCTGGTTCTCCCTCTGCCCAGAGCTGCTGGAGAAGGTGAACAAGCTCCAGGGAGGGATAAAGAGACCAGTACCCCATTACGCCCAAAATCACTCCCACGCTGCCAAGACACTGATAACAAAGGTGAGCGAGCCCCAGCCAGTGCTGGTGTGTCCCACCCGGTGTCCCCAGCACGGAGCTGTCACCTCTCACCTCTATCCTCATGATGGTGAAGTCTGGCACGGGTGGGTCGTAGAGGTAGACGTGGGGATCGAGCTGGCTCTGTGCTGCCGGGAGGATCTTGGAGCTGCTGGGTGCTGGTGTGTAGTTGAGCATCTCACACAAGGTGAGCACATCGATGAACTTGGGCGTGAGCCCGGCGCGCACCGTGTTGTCCGAGCACGCCATCACCTCCACGCAGTCTGGGGATGGGGCAGTGCTGTCAGCCCAGCCCTCAGCCAAGCCCAGCCCTAAGCCCAGCCCGACCCAGCCCAGCCCTCAGCCAAGCCCAGCCCAGCCCCTCCTCCCGTCCCCACGGCCAGGCCTTGCAGGATGCCGGGCTAGGAGAGCCCCCCGATGCTCACCTCCGTGCAGGTAGGCGTGGGGCTCGTTGGCTCCCAGGAACATGGCCTCCCCTGGCTCCAGCCTCACCAGGTTCAGGAAATAAATGGTGAAGCAGCCGATGTCCCCCGGGTACTGGGAGTGCAGCCGCAGCAGCAGCTCCCCGTTGCTGCCCGATGTGTCCTTTCCTTCTGCCACTGCACAGGACAGACCAGGCCCAGTGTGGGGAGAGCCTCTCCCCAAACACAGCCCCCCGAAGTGGTTTGGGGTGTCCCAGCCAGCACCCACCTTCCTGGGAGATCCTCTTCACCAGCATGTTCAGCTGGTCCACGAAGAACTTCTTCTCGCTCTTCATGAGGCGGGTGAAGCACACGCGCAGCGCGGCCGAGACCCCGCGCGGGTCATCGCTGCCGCTGCGCTCCAGCTGCTCCGCGGCCACCTCCCCGATCAGGGCCCGCAGCTCGGGGACACCTGCGGGGCCAGCGCCGCTCAGAGCCAGCCACAGGCCAGGGGACAGCAGCACCCCCATCCCAGGAGAGCACTGTCACTGTCCCCACAGCGAATCCCATCCCTGGGAGTGCTGCCTGCACCCTGAACCCAATCCCAAGGGAGCAGGGCCGCCATCCACACCCCAAACCCCATCCCAAGGGAGCACAGCCCCCATCCACACCCCAAATCCTGACCCAAGGGAGCATGGCCACCATCCCCATGCCAAATCCTATCCCAAGGGAGTACAACCCCCATCCACACCCCAAACTCTAACCCACGGGATCACAGCCACCATCTCCACCTCAAACCCCATCCCAAGGGAGCAGGGCCATCACCCACACCTCAAATCCTATCCTAAGGGAGCATGGCTACCATCCCCATCCCAAAGCCCATCCCAAGGGAGCATGGCCATCATCCCCATCCCAAAGCCCATCCCAAGGGAGCAGTGCCACCATCCCCATGCCACAGCCCATCCCAAAGGGAGCATGGCCACCATCCCCACCCCACGGCCACCATCCCCACTCTGGGGTCTGACCATGCCCCCTCCTCCAGCCTTACTCTGGAGGAAGGAGACAATCTCCTCCACGGGCCGGAAGCCACACATGCCCTCGAAGGGGGTGAGGGCGATGGCCATTTCGGGCTTGTGGTTGGCATCGGGATAGTGCTCAGGGAACTGGGCATGGAGCTTCGCTGCCAGCTCCTGCAGAGAGGGGACAGGAGCTGCCTGAGTCCCCAGGACACGGGGCCCAGCTGGGCTGCCCACACCACGCTCTCCCTACCTTGTTGGGGTGTGCCTGGACAGACAGGGCGGTGTTGACCGACAGCACCTTGAACAGGAAGGGCAGGTGTCCCTGGAAGGCGTCCTTCACCTTGGCCCCCAGGCAGGCGGGGTTGTCGGCGATCCACTGGCCCAGGGTCTTTTGGGGGATGCGGTTATCCCGGATGAGGGCATCGCCCCGGGGGTGTGTGCCCATCCACAGCTGCCAGACACCAACACACACAGCTGGCACCCCGAGCCGGGCAGGCAGCACGGATGACTTGGGCTTTTCCAGGGAGGTGATCCCTGGCTGCTCCCTCGGGGGCTGAGTCATGCCGGGCTTCCCTCCAAGCCAGGGGGACACGGGACAGCCGAGGGGCAGCACCGTGTCCCGCTAGGACACAGGATGGAGAGAGCCACCACGGCCGCGGGGTGGGATGGACACGCGGATGGGACGGACACACGGACAGAATGGACACAGAGACACACTCACCTCAGCGTAGGGCAGGTCAGGCTGGATCTGGACCAGGGGGTCACCGCTGGCCACCAGCTTGGCCACCTCGCTCTCCAGGCCCACCTTCCCCCAGGAATAGTTCTGCACCGCGCAGGACAGGGGGAACACTGCGGGAGGGAAGGCAGGTGTTAGCGGGGCACCGAAAGAAGCCCCGGAAATCCTCCCGGACACGCACGGAGCCCGCGGGGCAGGGTGACAGGATGGCAGGGAGGGAGAGCACCACGGCCTTGGCAGGGGACACTCTGTGGGGACGATCTGCAACCATCACACGGCCATCTGGGGGTGCCCGGGCTGGGGGCGCGACTCACGGGCCCTGCTCCCCGTGGCCCTGGGGGGTCCCGGTGTCGCATCGCGGAGCCCATCCCCGGGCGGGCGGGCGGTGGTGCCCGGTGCCCGTGCCCCGCTCACCGCGGATCTCCGCCATGGCTCTGCCGGGCAGGACCTGCCCCCCCTCCCTCACCGCCCCCCCGCCGCCACCGCCGGCGCGCCCGACGTCACGCGGCCACGCCCACCGGGTTAACCCCGCGCGAGCTGTGCGCGCCGCCGTGACGTCACGCGGCTCCCGGTCACGCGGGTGCCCCGGAAGCGCCAGGAGCGGCGGCGGGCGGGAGCGGAGCAGGAGCTGGACCGCGCCCATGTCGGGCTTCGACACCAACCCGTTCGCCGACCCGGTGGACATCAACCCCTTCCAGGTGGGCGCGGGTTACGGGTGCCTCTCCTGGCGCGGCGCGGCCCGGCCGGGGCCCCGTGTCCCGCACGCCGGGACGTGGCACTGAGTGAAGCGCCGCCGGCCAATGGCGGAGCCGCTCCTCCGCGCCTCGACCAATCAGAGAGAGGGGGCGGGACCAGGGGGGGCGTGAGGCGGCCGCGACCCCCGGCCCTGAGGGCGGCCTGGAGCCGAGCCCGGGTCCCGCTCCCGGTCCCTGCGTCCCCGTGTGCCCGCGGGTCACGGTCCCATCTCCTCCTCTCTCTGCAGCCCCTTCCCCTGCGCTGCCACGGCCGGGGGTCCGGAACCCTTTCCGCAGCGCTGTGACCCCCAGGTCCCTCCCGCTGTGTACCCGCACCCGGCTGCTCTCACCTCGAGGGGGGCTCTCCCACCCAGCTGGGAATGCCTGCTCCGAGGGTTTGTTCAAAATAATCCATCGCCGGAGCTCTCTCGGCCGTGCTGCGCGGCGGGCTGGTTGTCCTCTGAGTCTCTCTGGGTTTGTTTTTAAGGCGGTTCGGCTTTAAAGTGAGTTCCCGTGGCAACGCTGTGGATTTCGTGGCTCAAAGCAGAGGATTTCTGTTAAGGTCACCGAGGACTCGGTGTGTGCTCGCTGGGTTTCTCCTCTGTGGGATTAACCTCTGGAAATTGGGGTCACTGATGCAGGGAGCTGGCCTGGCACGGCCTCTGTGTGACAGTCAGGCTCTGGAGCCCAGCCTCACCTCCGCTGCTTGTCTGGGATGTGAGCACAGGAAAGAGGTGTTTTCCTGACCTTGGATCTCAGGGCTGAGCCAAACACAAGTTGTTTGTTGATAGAGCTGAGTCTTTTGAGGAATCAGAGTGAAAAAAATTCTTTCTCTTCTTCCTCACTTTCATTTTGACACGGTCCCGTGACTCTCAGGAATGGGAAGAGTTGGGATGATCTTGTTTCTCTGGTGTTCACTTTGGGGGATGGAATATATTGCTGTTCATGGACGTGGGATTTGTTGCTTTGGCTTTGAGGAAGTAAATATTCCTAGAATCACAGAATGGTTTGGGTTAGAAGGGAAATTAAAGCTCATCCAGTCCCACCCTCTGCCATGGGCAGGGACACTTCCACTGTCCCATGCTGCTCCAAGCCCTGTCCAGCCTGACCTGGAACATTTCCAGGGATAGCCAAAGCTTCTCTGGGCACCTTGTACCAGGGCCTCCCCACCTTCACAGGGAAGAATTTCCTAATATCCAATCTAATCTCTGTCAGTTGGAAGCCATTCTCTGTTCTCCTGTCACTTTGGGCCCTTGTAAAAAGTCTGTCTCCATCTTTCTTGTCATCTCCCTTCAGCTGCTTTGTGCACATTAAAGCTGTGCTGGTATCTGGCAGAACAGGGCTGTGCTCAGTCTTTATTCACTGATCAAACAAGAAAAGGTTGAAGGTGATTTCCAGGCAGTAACTCCCACGTCAGGCTCGCTTAACAAGGATTGACACATGTCCCACTGTGGATTCCTCTGTGAGAGCTCTTTGCAGCTCCTCTGATCCTTGTGGAAGCTTCTGTACCCCTCCTCTTGGGACTGCAAGTTTTTGTCTTACCTTTTTTTTTTTTTATTTTTCCAAGAAAAATTCCCCAGTCTCCAGCTGCTGGTTGAGAGGAATTTTTGACTGCTGCTTCCTGGAGCCTCGTTGGTCAGGTTTGAAATGGAATCCCAGCCTGTGGGACAGCCTGTTCCCTGCCAGGGGCTGGCTCTGTGCTGGGGTGACAGTGTCGCACTGACAGTGTCCCAGCCCGTGGATCTCTCCTGCCACAGCACCAGGATTGTCCCTCCTTGCTGCAGCTCCCAGTTCAGTGCTTCATCCTCCTCAAATCCTGAGGTTTCTGCCTTTTTAGGAGGCTTTGTTCATGATGTTCTTCAAGCTTTGTGTAAAATAAGCTGCTTTGGTCCTGTTAAAAATATCTCTGGCTGCTCTGTTACTTATTGTGACCAGTTAATGAGAGATGATTAACTTCCTTCCTTTATCTAGTAACCTGCTGCAAGTGGCAGCTGCCTCCAAAACTTTGATTCCAGCTTCAGACAGAGCTGGAAAGTTCCATCCTTTCCAGAGGTATCAAAACCGAAATCCTCAAGATTTCTCTCAGTGCATCTCCCAGGCAGTGGCAGCACCCTCAGTCTGCAGGACTGGTTATATTTGGGGCAATACTGTGATATTTTGACAACTGTGTTAAGTTCCAGGTGATTCTAGGTTGAGCTCTTTTTCCTTGATCTCATCTAGAGAAGCCTCTCATTTTGTTTCTTTAATCAGTGGGAAGAGAAAGAAAAGAAAAAAAATAGAATTCCTTGCACAAACCTGTTGTACCCAAACCTTTCAGCAGCACGACGGCAACTTTGTATTTGCGTTAAAGCTGCATTTGAAAATTGTTGTAATATTCCTGGCAGTGCAGTTTGGTCCAGATGGGGAATTATTCTGTGCTGGGGGCATCTGAAGCCATGAAAAACAGCATCACACATCCCTGGCACTTGAGGAAGTGATGGTTGGAAGGGCAGCACATGGGATCTGCCCATGGCACCCTGCAGGTCGAGCCAATTGTTGATTTGTGAGCACAAGCTTTGTGGCTGGACACCCTTATTGTGGCTCCAAGAGGTTCTGAATGAAATCCCTGTCCCCTGATCCTTTCCAAGGCTTCTTCTGAGAGGCTCAGCTGCCTTTTGCTGCTAGCTGGCAGAAAACAGCTGTAAAACACGAAGTTTGTGGGCAGCTCCTGGCTGATCCCTGCATTCCTGGTGCTCCCTCATCCCTCACTGCCTGCTCCAGGCTCACAGGAGCTGCTGCCCGTGCTTTACCCTCTGCTTTCCTTCCTGCCCTCCCCAGGCACGTGTCCAAACACTTCAGCTTTGTTGCAGATTCTCTGCTCTTTGGGTTCCTATTTTAGACACACTTGCACAATAGCAGGCAAGTTCAGCCCAGCTGCTGGGCCTTGGCCTCACAGCCTAATTAAGTGATTTTTTTTTTTAAAGCTGTGCAGTAAGATGAGAGTTTGTCTGCCTTGGGAATCAAACTGTGGTGGTGCTCTCCCTGCCCTTGGAGAGCCTCCAGCTTTTTTTTGGGTGCAGATGAGCCAAGGGAAGTAAAATTTGTGTTTTACAGTGGTACCATAGCATTTTTCCTTGTTGCCAGCCTGCCCAGCCAGGCTCTCTGGAGGGTTATGCAGCTCTCACATTCCACTTCCCACACCTTGAAGGGAGTTTCTCTTCCTTGTGCAGTTGTTTTCTGCTGGACTTTAGTCTGGATTAAAGGGTTTGTGCTGATGGGCAGCGCTGCCGTGCATGAGGGGAAGTATAAACTTGTGCTGACAGCCCTTATCTCTGCACAGCTGAAGCTTCCAGAGGAGTCAGGAGTGAAATAAAAGCACTTTTTATCTCCAGCCTGGCAGCCCTGCTGCTTCTTCCCACTTGTTGCAGCCTTTCCTTGCTGGGGAGCTGAACTTCCCCGAGCAGCAGCACTGGGGAATGAGAGGTGATTCACAAACGAGTGTGACCTGTTGGTGCTGGGAGTGCCTGCCCTGCAGGAGCTCTGCTGTTACTCATTAACTGCTCCCTGTGCTCCTGCCCAGCACCAGGCTGCGCTAGAACCCCGTGTGAAAAACGCCAGTCGCTTCTTTTTAAAGTGTTAAAAGTTTCATAGTCATAAAATGGTTATAAAAATAGCGATATAATAAGAGTAATAATAATTTAGACAATTTGAATTAGGACGATATGAGACAGTAGAAACAAAGAGTTGTGGACAGTCATTTTTCTGGGCAGCATGAGCCTGAAAAAGGACACACATTAACAGGATTAACCCTTAAAAACAACAGCCTGTTGCATATTCATGCACCTCATACATGATGCATAAATTCCATTCAAACACAGGATTCTGTCTGGTCAGTGTCAGCTTCTTCCTCTGAATCCTGACAGCATCTCAGGGCTGGGCAAGGCAGGAAGAAGTTTATTTCTTCTGATAAGATGGCAATAAATTCTCTTTCTCTGAAAGATTTAGGTGTCCTGTGGCTGCTATCTCACTGTGAGTCCTTTCTTTAGAAAAATTATCCTGCATAGCATAGTTTCTGTTTTAACGTCTACTTAAGAAAATTAATGCAGCATAACTTTCTAACATAACACATACAATATTCATTTTAATATTTGCAAAAAACCAATCATAAAATATGCATTTTTCACACCTGGGAATGGCTCCAGAGGGATTTTCCTCCGTGCCCCGGCTCCATCAGCCCCACACACCCCGAGGCAGCCTCGGTTCCTTCTCCCTCCATGGAGCACCAAATTAGAAGGGCTGGTCTGGACACACGAGGTGCTGAGGGAGGGAGCAGAAGCCACTTTTTAATTTTCTGAGCCACTCCCAGCTCTGGGGTTGCCAGGCCAGGAGGATTTCCGAGTTCCAAAAGGGCCTCGTTGCTGGGATAAGGGGGAGAGGAGCGCTCCAGAGGGCAGCACCTGGCTGCCCAAGAGGAACCTCTGCATGCAGAGGAGTAGGTGGAAAAGAGGAGATAAAAAACGAGCTGCGTAAAAACCCTGCAGGTGAGGGGAGGGAGGTGTGTGAGGTGCACAGAGCCTGTTTTTAAACATCAGAGGATGTTTAAAAGACGAGTGGGAGGTGCTGTGAGTGGAAGTGAGAGCTGTTATGCCAGCAGCATTAAAACCTCCTAAAATAATTGGTGTCACACCTCCAGCTCAATTTTTCCTGAGTGTTTCACTTATTCAGAGCAATCAGTGGCATTTTAGCTTGCCAGCATCTCTCAGCCAGAATCAGCTATGTCTAAAATCTCATTTTGTGTGGCTTCATGCTTGCTTTGTGAGTCCCAGCAGCATCCTGACCATGGGTGGATGAATCCAAATCCCTGGAAATTAGGAATATCTCATTGTAGGTTAGCAGAAGTAACCTGCACAAAGTATTCCTGTGTTGTGGTTGTTCAGACATCCCTCTTGGCTGAACAGGAGATTATTTCTGCTGACAATTCTTGCCTTGCTGGTAGTCATCTCCTTGGATATTTAAATTCCACGCCAGCCAGGGCCATCTCCCTGTGGCAAGGATGTGTTTCACTCCTTCAAATTCCCAGCTAACAAGCAGATGGAAAGCAGGCAGCATGGATGAGATGGACTTGATGTTCTTGAAGGCCTTTTCCAAACGGAACAATTCAGTGCTGTCAGTGGTGATTGCCCATATCCAGTGTTGATTTCTCCTTGTGCTCTCTCCCTGCAGGACCCCTCGGTGACACAGCTCACAAACACCAGCCAAAGTGGCTTGGATGAATTCAACCCCTTTTCTGAGAGCTCCCAGCGGGTAAGTGCCACGTGTCCTTGTGCTCTGTGTGCCTGGTGGTGCTTTTAGAGGTGTAGAAGGTCCCTTGATAGGTGCAGCTTGAAAAAAGAGGAATTCACAGCTGATTTCTGTAGCCCCGCATTTCTCTTCACAGAGAAAAGCAAGGCACAATTCTTCCCAAGAATATTTCTGGGGTTCACATTCTCTGAACCTCAGAGGAAAAAAACCACAATTCCTATCATTTGCTCTGCCTGTGTTTGTGCAAAAGTAGATTACAACACAGAGAATTTTTACCCACAGTGAAGGTGTTTTGTTTCCTTGGCCTGTCAGGCCAAGAGTGTGTGTGTGTGTCAGGACTGTTGAGTGACAGACACGAGATTCAGGGCAAGGTAAGCAGTGTGTGCAGAGTGAGTGCTGGGCAGATTCAGTTTTAGATGTATACAATAATATAGTATAATAAAGTAATTAATTAACGTTCTAATATCAGTGGAGTCAGATGCATCATTCCCTCCCCTCATTGAGGCCATCACAACTCTGGATTTCCCTGTGGATGTGGCTCATGGTGTGCAGGAGTGGGAAATTGCTCTTGCACTGGAGCAGTAATGAGCTCCCAGCTCACTGGCATGGAACAGCTCCTCTCCAGCTGCCTGCTGGCTCCCAGGGAAGCCCCATGAAGTGTGAAGGGGAAGATGGTTTGTGGCAGGGCACTGCAGCCTTTATTTGCTCCCTGGGCTGGGAGCTGAGCTGCACTGGCCACTGAGGGATGGCTGGGAGAGCCTCACCCTTATTCCCTGGCTGCTGCCATGAGCCAGGTGGGAGAAGGAGGGCAGGAAGGGGAGATTAGTTAGATTTTTTTTTGCTTTAAACAATTCACCAAGAGCCCTTTGTGTTTCTCCTGCCCTGTTTTTCCTGATCTCTCCCAGACGAATGCGGTGCGGACGACGCCGGCGGCGCAGCCCTCGCAGCCAGCGGTGCTGCAGACATCTGTGGAGCCCACACCACAGGTACAGCCCTTCCCTGCTGCCCTCCCAGCCTCCTCCAGCTCCCAGGGCCTCTGGGAGCACAGCATTCCCTGGGCTGGGCACTGGGAAGCTGCAGGTGGGATTTTCAGCTTGTATTTCCAAGGCAGATCTTTGTAGGGAATACATACGCAGATTCTTCTACTATCTCGTTCCCTGTCCCTCTGGTGGCAGAGCTTGCTTTGCCTTGTGTCCTGTTGGCTCTGGCTTCCCTCTGGAAATCCTGGAATGAATCCTGCTAATGCTTTTAGCTTAGTTCTGGTGTCTGGTCAGACATGCTCAGTGCCAGGAGAATAAATGCAAGTACCCGGCCACCAGCACCACCTCATCCAAAGAACTGGGAGAAAGAATAATTTCTCAGAATACAAAACAGGTAGAAGAGATCCTTAAGACATGTGGTAGGCAGCTGGGAAGGGAATTGTCCTGGTAAGCCCAGGAGCCCTGCTCCCCACTCTGGAGTGATGAGCTCAGAGCTGTGAGATGAAGTGTGAGGTA
Organism: Zonotrichia leucophrys gambelii; assembly: GCF_028769735.1. Classification (NCBI taxonomy): domain Eukaryota; kingdom Metazoa; phylum Chordata; class Aves; order Passeriformes; family Passerellidae; genus Zonotrichia; species Zonotrichia leucophrys. Next base: position 3,580,045 of record NC_088180.1, on the reverse strand, counting down.
GAAGAAGCTGTGAATAAGCTCCTCCTGCCAGCCCTAACTTGATTTTGTCCTCCAGTGGCAGAATCAAGATGTCTGAGGCTGAGCTTCCATGTCACCCTGTGCCCAAGGTGTCTGAGGCTGAGCTTCCATGTCACCCTGTGCCCTGTTTCCTTCCCAGCCTGGCACCCAGGTGCCACCACAGGGCAGGGCAGGGCAGGGCTGACCTCTCTGCTGTTTGTGCCCTCCCCAGGCCGTGGCTGCAGCAGCACAGGCAGGGCTGCTCCAGCAGCAGGCAGAGCTAGAGAGGAAGGCAGCAGAGCTGGAGAAGAAGGAAAGGGAGCTGCAGAGCCACGCAGCCAGCATCGACCGTGAGTACTGACTCCTGCCCAGGGCAGCCTGGCTCCCTTGGTTTGCCAGGATTTCAGGATAATTCCCTGTGGCAGCCCTTCTGGGACATGCCTGGCATCCCACAGCTTCCAAGATGGGAAGGTGGGATGCTGGAGGGCAGCTCTGGTGGGTCCCTGCCCTCAAGCAGCTGCATTTCACCCCCAAAAGCTCCCAAGCACTGATCTGTGCCCGTGTCAGAGCTGGTGAACGACTCTGCCATGCTGAGGCTTCTCACTGAGGGCAGCAAAGCTCTTCTCCTCAGCCTCAATGCTCTTTTAACCACAGGAACCCAATATTTTCCCCCTAATTTTGGTCTGAAGTGGCTGAATCTGGGCTTGCAGGGCTGAGTGATGGTGGCTGTGATGGCCCTTTGGCCAGTGCAGGGAATTCTGCTTTCCTCCAGGAAAAACCCCTGCACACAGCTGCTGTGCCAGCAGTTTATCCCATTCCTGCTGTGCTGCCCAACCCCTGGGCTCTGCCAAGGTTTTAATGCATGAATTAAACAATAGCTGAACAGCAGCTTGGAAATTCTGGGGTGGGATTAGTGTTTGAATGAGAGAAGAGCAAGTGAAGAGCTGCTCCTTCCTCCCTCCCTCCCTCCCACAGCGAGGCAGAACAACTGGCCTCCTCTCCCCAAGAGGTGTCCCATCAAGCCCTGCTTCTACCAGGACTTCTCTGCAGACATCCCAGCTGACTACCAGAGGATATGCAAGATGCTCTATTACTTGTGGATGTGTAAGTAATGGCCTCACCTGCAGTCAGAATTCTTTTGGAGGAGGTTCTGTGTGAAAAGCTGAGCTCTGTCACGCAGTAAATGCTGTTGGTGTTGTCTGCAAGGCTCAAATCAGGTTTCCCTCCTTTCTTGTGAAGAACCTCGAGTTTATGCTTTGGGAATAGCTCATTCATGACAAAATTTTAATTGTTTTATGGAGGCTTGAGCACCTGTTTAAGATTTGGCCGTGAGCAGCAGGATCAGATGAGCTTCTTAGGTCAAGCTCTGTTTCCCTTCCAAGGGAGGCAGGGAAATTAGATGGCCCAAAGTCACCTTAATTTCTGCAGCTCTCCCTGTGTTCACTGAGACATTGAGGGTGCTTTGGAGTTTCCAAGAGCTTGCTGATGTTGTTTTTCTCTCTCTCCCACCCCAAACAGTGCATTCCATCACCCTGCTCCTAAACCTGCTGGCCTGCCTGGCGTGGTTCACAGTGGACAACAGCAGAGGAGTGGACTTTGGGCTCTCCATCCTGTGGTTAATTTTATTCACCCCTTGTGCCTTTCTCTGTTGGTACCGACCAATTTACAAGGCTTTCAGGCAAGTGCTGGGTTGGTTTTTTCTGTAACAGGGATGTATCTCTTAGTGGGAGGAGCTTTGGGTTTATCTGTTCCCATCGTGTTTTGCCCTCAGGATTTTTCCAGCTCTTTGCATCATTAGATAAATCCAAACCACTGTGTTGCTAAACATATTAGATCTGTCTGATAGAACTTAATTATGGTGATCCTTTTTCATCCTGAAATCCAAGCCTGGGCAGACAGAGGACAGTTTGAATTCATTTTTTATTCACTTTAATAATTTCTAAGACACTGTTTGGTACACTGATGTGGAGCACACTGTGTTTGTTGAGGGAGCTGCCTTCACCCCATCTTGCTCTGGGCAGATGGACACATTTAGGTGCCCAAATTCCTCCCCTCAGCAGCTCTTCCCTGCAGAAAGGAGTTCACTGAAGCTGTTCCTCTCCTCTCAGAGCAGGAACTCTGTGCAGGGATCACAGGTTTCACTCCTCTCTCCTGCAGGTCTGACAGCTCCTTCAGCTTCTTCGTCTTCTTTTTCATCTTCTTCTGCCAAATAGCAATCTACATCATCCAGGCTGTTGGGATTCCTGGCTGGGGAGACAGGTAAGCTTGGCTTTGCTGCCTGCCGTGTCACACATCCTTTTCTCACCAGGGCTGTGACTGGCAGGAGCTTTGGGGCCTGCTTCTGACAGCTGCCTGTTCTTTCTGCTGTGGTTTTCCTCTCTCAGCTCATGGCAGGTCCCAGCTGCCTCCCTGCTCTGCTCTTCCCATCCTAATCCCAGTGTGTGAAGGGGAGTATGTGAATTACTGGATATTGGGCAGGAATCCTTCCCTCACAGGGTGCCCAGAGCAGCTGTGGCTGCCCCTGCATCCCTGGCAGTGTCCAAGGCTGGGTTGGATGGGACTTGGAGCACCCTGGGATAGTGGGAATTGTCCCTGCCCATGGCAGGGGGGTGGAATGTGAATTTTGAAGCTCCTTCTGACCCAAACTGTTGTGTGATTCTGTGAGAACTCCTTTGTGCCTCTTCTCCCTCACTCAGCACAGATCATATTTGCTCCTCTGGTGTGAACCAGATCTGCCTTGTTCAAACTGGAGCCTTCCCTGACAGCAGTGTGGGGCTGAGGGGTCTCTGACCTGAAATCTGGGTGCTGCTCAGCCGACTCTGTCCCCAAACTCTCCCTGGATCCCTCAGGAGCATGTGCTTGGTGGGCTGAGATAAGCAGAGAGGCTTTTAGCCTCTCCCTTTCTCAGTGACATTGTCCAGAAGGGCGAGCCTGGGCTTTTGGAGCAGCTCCAGCAGCCTCATGTCAGCAGCTGTGCCCTGCAGGGAGAGCACAGCCTTTCCTCTCACCTTGCTGCCCCTGCTGCAGCTCCTGTTCTGGAGTCAGGGTGAGGTTAGCAGCCTGTCCTGGAGCTCAGGGTGAGGTTAGCAGTCCATTCTGGAGCTCAGGGAAGGTCAGCAGCCTGTTCTGGAGTCAGGGAGCTCAGGGAAGGTTGGCAGCTCCCATTCTGGATTTAGGGAGCTCAGGGAAGGTCAGCAGCCTGTTCTGGAGCTCAGGGAAGGTCAGCAGCCTGTTCTAGAGCTCAGGGTAAAGTTAGCAGCTCCCATTCTGTATTTAGGAAGCTCAGGGAAGGTCAGCAGCCTGTTCTGGAGTCGGGGAGCTCAGGGAAGGTCGGCAGCCTGTTCTGGAGCTAAGGGAAGGTTAGGAGTCCATTCTGGAGCTCAGGGAAGGTCAGCAGCTCCCATTCTGGAGCTCAGGGAATGTTAGCAGCCCATTCTGGAGTCAGGGAGCTCAGGGTGAGGTCAGCAGCCTGTTCTGGAGTCAGGGAGCTCAGGGAAGGTTAACAGTCCCTTGTGGAGTCAGGGAGCTCAGGGGAAGGTTAGCAGCCGGTTCTGGAGCTCAGGGTGAGATTAGCAGCTCCCACTCTGTATTTAGGAAGCTCAGGGAAGGTCAGCAGCCTGTTCTGGAGTCGGGGAGCTCAGAGAAGGTCAGCAGCCTGTTCTGGAGCTAAGGGAAGGTCAGCAGCCTGTTCTGGAGCTCAGGAAAGGTCAGCAGCCCGTGGTGCCTGTCCCAGGGCAGGCTCCAGGCAGGAGCTGCTGTCTGTTTGTGCCCTGTGCCTGCAGAAGGGCCCGTGGGCAGCGCTGTCCCTGCCTCCCCCCTGCCCGAGTCACGGGGGATGTGGAGTGGGTTCAGTCTGCCCTGGAGAGGCTGCCTGCAGCTCTCTGCTCCCTTCCCTGCTGCCAGCCAGCCAGCCAGCGTGGATATTTTTGGCTGCAGTGCACGGTGTGCCTTTCTGCTTCCCTGTGCTGCCAGGAGCGGTGCCACACATGGCATGGCACCCATCCCTCCTCCTGCTGCTGCTGGCACACGGCGTGCTGGTGGAGCACTTGGAAAGGTTCCTTTCTCCAGCCCCCAGGAAGGTGTTCTGAGTGAGGTGTCTTGGTATTTTCAGCCACAGCCAAGTGCTGGTAACTCTGTGAATTCTCTCTGCCCCTTTTCCTTCAACACCTCCCAGTGTCTGTGAATTAGAATGGTGGAATCACAGGATGCTTTGGGTTGGAAGGGACCATGGGCAGGGACACCTTCCACTATCCCAGGTAGCTCCAATCCCCATCCAGCTTGGCCTGGGGCACTTCCAGGGATGGAGCAGCCACAACTGCTCTGTGCCAGCTGAACACACATGGATGCAGCTGAACCCAGCCTGTGCCAGGGTTTCACCACCTCCATCCCTTCCTGTCTCTTCCTCCTCCTCTCAACCCTTTCATCCCTGTCAGGGTGACACAGCTCCAGGCTCCAGACCTGCCAGCTGATCTCTCCCAATTCAGCTCTTCCAGCCTATCTTTACCCCTCTTGGCTGAATTTTGAGAAGGTGCCCATGGAAGTCACTGTTGGCGCCAAGGGTATTGATTTTGCTGCCTGAGGGGAGGGCACAGAGCTGGAATGTGGGTGGAATGAGCACAATCCTCCTCTAAAAATGCTAATGGAAACTCTATCCCCAAAACAAAGGCCTGGACGAGCTCCAGGCTGCCCGTTTCCATTTTGTGCTGCCCTGTAACCTTGCCCTGCAGCAGGGCTGTGCTCCAGCTGTGCTCCAGCTGTGCTGGGACGCTGCCCATGCCCAGCCCCTGTCTCTCCTGTCCCTGGCAGCGGCTGGATCGCGGCGCTCTCGGAGGTGCACGGCAACGTGGCCGTGGTGGTGATCATGATGGTGGTGGCAGCCTTCTTCACGCTCTGCGCCGTGCTCTCCCTCTTCCTCCTCAAGCAGGTGAGTGCCTCGGGGGCCAGCAGAGCTCAGGCTGCCCCCAGGGCTCCTGGATTTGATGCCTCCCTTCACCCAGCTGGGAATGATGGTGGCATGGGGGCACTGGTGGCTCAGGAGGTTTTAATTAAAGTGGTTTTGATTGTGCTTCCTGCAGCGATGCCAGATTTTTTGGACAGTCTTGAAGTGGGAAGTAGCCTCCCCTTGGGAGTCATAGAATCATGAAATGATTTGGGAAGGGATCTTAGAGCTCATCTTACCTCCTGCCAAGGGCAGGGACGCTTTCCACTGTCCCAGGGTGCTCCAAGCCCTGTCCAACCTGGCCTGGAACATTTCCAGGGATCCTGGGGCAGCCACAGCTTCTCTGGGCAACCCACCCTGACAGAGAAGGATTTATTTCCTGATACCCTGCCCTCTGGCAGTTCAAAACCATTTCCCCTTGTCATGCCTGGAGCTGGCAGAGCAGAGGTGTTTGTGGTGCTGTTCAGCACCCAGGGATTTTCAGTCACTGCTCCCACAGCCTTGTGGGGCTTTTCAAAGCCTGGTGGGGTCCCAGTGAGTGCCTTCCCACTGGTTCTAAACCCAGCCCTCCTCCCTCCTCCTGCCTGCCCACAGCAGGGCTGGATTTCTGCAGGAACAACAGAAATGGAGCTTGGGGGAAGCCAAGGACAGGCTGGACTGATCCTCTTTCTGTTGGTACTTCCTTCTTTTCCCCTGCCTTTATCTTGAAGGAAATACCTGATGCTGTTGGCACCTTCAGGTCCTGCCCTGCAGTAAATACTGGGTTAAGCATGAACCATCACAGTGTGGGGAATTTTGGGGTCTGAAACCACTAATTTTGCTGAGAGCTCCACGTTTTCCAGCAAATGAAGCTCTCCTGAAATCTGCCATGGAGCCAGTGGCTGCAGCCCATGCTCTGCAGCTGTCCAGGGAGCTGCTTAGCCTGGGACAAGCTGGGTGTGTGCAGCAATCCCACAGGCTGATTTCAATCCCTCTCTCCCTCCCCTCTCTTCCCCAGGTGCATTCCCTGTATCGGCGCACAGGAGCCAGCTTCCAGAGGGCCCAGGAGGAGTTTTCCCAAGGCATCCTCACCAACAGGAGCTTCCAGAACGCAGCAGCTGGGGCAGCCTCCTCAGCTGCACAGAGTGCTTTCAGAGGAAACTAACCCTGCCCAGCAAATCCAGCCCTTCTTCCCAGCAAATCCAGCCCTTCTTCCTGGGCTGCCTCCCTCTCGCTTCCTCTGCCCTCATCTCCCCAACCTTCTATTTTTATTTTTGTTTTTTTTTTTCTGAAAATGCACTTTTTTTGGGGGTACCATGTGAGCTCTGTGATGCCGACACTCCTGATGAGAAGAGGTTTTTTTTTTTTTTGGGCTTCAGCTGAGCTACGGTTTGGATGATGATTCCTTTTCCCTGTCTTGTTTTAGGGTGTGGGGAGATGGGGGAAGACATTCTCTGAGGCAAATATTCCTCTCTCCAGGACCTTCCAGGTGTTTGTCTCTTCCTCCCCCTCACTCTGTCTGTAGCAGGAAGATGAGGGGAAGCAGGTTTTTGATTTTACTCTCTCTTCTCTTGGCCTTTGCTATGAAGAATTTGATTATCTGCTGTCTTGGGGAGGGTTTTGTAACGTGCATGTAGTTGATGTCATTAATTTTAAGAACAGAAGCTGTACTTTTGGTTTATTACACTCACACAATGCTGTATTTTTGACCTCATAACTGCTGGGCTTCCTGAGAGCCAAGAAGGAAAATCTGGGAGCAGGGGGGAGTTTGGGAGGGGATGTATTTCCCCTGATGTCCCCAGGGCACATCCCTTGCTTCCAGGAGGATCCTGCAGGTGCCAGAGAGGGGGAGAAGGGATCAGTGGAGGCTGAGTCTTCTCGGTGACTTGAGAGCAGGAGAGGGAGGGTAACAGGGATTTTGGTTTGGCTCCCAGCTCCAGTTTGGGGGCAGCTGAGGATGCCGGGTCACACAGTGCCTGTGACGCCCTTCTCCAGCTAACCCTGAAGGAGTCTTTCTCCAGGGAAGGCTCCTCCCTGCCTTCCTCCCGACCAGTTTAATTTTTTTTTTTAGCTGGGAAGGAACTGTTTCCATGTGTGTTCAGCTGCATCCCAAGATGGGATGTCCCTTGGGACGCAGAGGGGCGGATGGGGGCAGGTTCCCACCTCTCCCTCCCTCAGCCCCGTGGTTTGGGTGTCGCGGGGAGGGAATTTAATGCAGATTTGGCTTTGCGGTGCCCCTTTACCAGGCTGGGGTTGTATCAGACCCCCATCCTGTGCCGGTGAGGGGCGGCGGGGGCGATGGGATGAAGAAATCGGTATTTTTACACCCTTTTCCTTCTGTATTACTGGATTTTTTTCCCCCTGCGTCTGATCTTTTAATGTTTAAAAAAATTATTAATAAAAATTTGTTCATGTGGTCCAGACACGGTGCCCGTGCGGCGGCGACGGGGGGCGTGGCCTGTTGTGATTGACGGATTGGGGGCGTGGACAATACGGACAGGGTGGAGCCGGGGCGTGGCTTGCGGTGGAAATGAAAATGTGTGGGCGTGGTCATGACTGTTGGGGGCGTGGTTAGTGTTCGATGTGGGCGTGGCCTGCGCCGTGGCGCGCCGGGAAGGCGGAAGCGGCTCCCGGGCCCCGAGTGCCGGGACCGGGGCACCGGAGGGGCCATGGCCGGGCCCGCCTGGGCCCCGCCGCGCCTCGACGAGTTCATCCTCACCGAGCCCCTCGGCTCCGGCACCTACGCCACCGTCTACAAGGCCTACAGGAAGGTAGGGCCGAGCCTGCCGCGGGGGTCGCCTTTTTGCTCCGGAATCTGCCCCCCCACTCGCGTGGGAGCCCCATTTTCCAGCCCTCCACATGGGGTACCATCCCCATAGCCCTTGCCTGGCACCTGCCGCCCCCTTGCAGGGGTTCCTTCCCTCCCCTCTCCACCCGCGGTGGCTGTTTGGGTGGGGGTCCAGCGTTGTCCCCTCCTGACAGAGGGACACGCGTGAGGTGGTGGCCATCAAGTGCGTCAACAAGAGGAGCCTGAACCGGGCATCGGTGGAGAACCTGCTGACAGAGATCGAGATCCTCAAGACCATCCGCCATCCCAACATTGTGGAGCTCAAGGACTTCCAGGTGGGCTGGGGGCTTCCCGGGGGGCTCTGAGCTGGAGCTGCTCTGTCTTGGATCCATCCCCACTTCCCACGGGTGTGTCCGTGGGGTTTGGTGCCAGCAACTGGGCAAACTGGTCCAGGTGAAGCTGTGTGGGTGGGACTGGCTGGGGTGGCACGGCAGGGTCTCATTGCCTCGCAGTGGGACAGTGACCACATCTACCTGATCATGGAGTTCTGTGCCGGGGGGGACCTGTCCCGCTTCATCCGCACGCGCCGGATGCTCCCCGAGAAGGTGGCACGTGTCTTCCTGCAGCAGCTCGGTGAGGACACCCTGCCTGCCTCCCACCCTGCCTCTGCTGGGGACCCTCCCCCAGGATTTTGGGGTGCAGGGCTGTGCTCTCACGTGCCCATCCACCCGCCCAGCCTGTGCCCTCAAGTTCCTCCACGACCACAACATCTCCCACCTGGACCTGAAGCCGCAGAACATCCTGCTGAGCGCCCCGGAGAACCCCCAGCTGAAGCTGGCAGGTCAGGGCATCCCCTGGCAGGGGCTGGCAGGGGCCAAATCCCTTCTCCCTGTGCCCTCATGAGCTCTGTGCCCGGCAGATTTCGGCTTTGCCCAGTACATGTCCCCATGGGACGAGAAGCACGTGCTGCGGGGCTCCCCGCTCTACATGGCCCCTGAAATGGTGTGTCGGCAGCACTACGACGCCCGCGTGGACCTCTGGTCCGTGGGAGTCATCCTTTATGGTGGGTTTGGCTCTTATTGCCTCGGGGGGGCTCTACTCAGGGCTGGTTCCCCCTCTCCATCTGCCCCCACCTCTCCTTTTCCCCCCACAGAAGCACTTTTTGGGAAGCCACCCTTCGCTTCCCGCTCATTCGCCGAGCTGGAAGAGAAAATCCGCAGTGACCGGGCTGTGGAGGTAGCATGGGGTGGGATGGGATGGGATGGAGCTGGGGGGAGTCTCACAGCCCTCAGTGGGCTCAGCCCCTTCCCTCCCCAGCTTCCCAGCCGGCCCCAGCTCTCTCTGGAATGCCGGGATCTCTTGGGGCAGCTGCTGGAGAGGGACCCTCGCAAGCGCATCTCCTTCGAGAGCTTCTTTGCCCACCCCTTCGTGGACATGGAGCACGTGCCCGGCCCCGAGAGCCTGGGCAAGGCGGTGAGCGGGGCTGGGGGCTGCTGCCTGCCAATGGGGGCGTTCCAAGCCCTGAGACCCCCCCTGTGTCCCCCAGACCGACCTGGTGGTGGAGGCGGTGAGGAAGGATCAGGAGGGAGACGCCGCTGCCGCCTTCTCCCTCTACCGCAAAGCCCTGGAGTATTTCGTGCCAGCACTGCACTGTGAGTCCCCCCCGGGGGTTTTGTGGGGTGTGGGTGTATTTCTGGGGGGGCAGACCCCGAGGGATGCCAATTTTTAGCCCACCCACCCCTGTGTTTGGTTGTTCTCCCCCTTAGATGAGAGCGACGTGCGGCGCAAAGAAGCCATCCGGGCCAAGGTGAGCCAAAACCCCTGGGGGGGTGAGGGCAGCACCCCCATCCTCTGCACCCCAAATCGGGGGTCTCTTCACCCCCAAAATGTGCACAGGTGAGGCAGTACATCTCCCGAGCAGAGGAGCTGAAGGTGTTGGTCACCTCCAGCAACAAGAACCTCCTGGAGAAAGGAAACCCGGCCAGAGAGCTCCTTAAAGGTAGTGAGTGATTTTTGCCCTGGTGTCAGGGCTGGCAGAGGGGCTGTGGGGGGGTTTTGGGCTGAAGGGTGAAGGTTTTGGGCAATCCCTGTGTCCCCTTGCAGAGATGGCCAAGGACAAACCCCGGCTGTGCGCGGCGCTGGAAGTGGCCTCAGCTGCCATTGCCAAGGTGAGGGGTGGCCCTGGGGGGTCCCCTCACCCCTCGAGGGAAGGGGAAGGTGCAGACCTGGTGGGGAGGGGGCTGCTGGACCCCACCAACCCCAGCGAGCCCACGGTGCCTCTTGCAGGAGGAGGAGGGCAGGGATGACAGTGACGCCCTGGAGCTGTACCAGCAGAGCCTGGGGGAGCTGCTGCTGCTCCTGGCCGGTGAGTTGGGGCTGAGGCCGGGCTTTTAGGGCAGGGATGGGTCCTGCTCCCATCCCTCATGCCCTGGCACGTTTCCCCTGCAGCGGAGCCGGCGGGGCGGCGGCGGGAGCTGCTCCACGCTGAGGTGAGTAGTGCCAGCCCTGGGACACTGCTGTCCCCGCTGGCCTGGCCCTCAGGGACCGTGTCCCCTCTCTCTCCCCACCAGATCCAGACCCTGATGGCCCGAGCCGAGTACCTGAAGGATCAGATCAAGGTAGGATGTCTGGGGGGGCTCTGGAGAGTGCTGGGGGAGGATGGAGGCTGGAAAATGCCCCTGTCCCCTGGCAGATGCGGGAGGCACAATCCATGGGCAAGGAGGCGCTGGCAGAGTCCGTCCGGAGCGGTGAGTGCCCTTTGCCACGGGATTGGGGAATATTCCCCAGCCCGAGGCTGATCCCAACCCCACCCAGCACGGGCCCTGTGCCCCGGGAGCCCTCCCAGGGGTGGCAGCGGTGGGGACAGCCCGGTGAGTGCCCCCTGTGCCCTGGCACAGCCTGTACCTTGCAGTGACCCCCGGAGCTGCCCCACAGGACGCTGCTCGCTGCCCTGCCAGGACACACCAAGGGAAGGCTTTGGTTTCCGTCCCCCACGCCCCCAGGGGTGGCACCTGGGGGGTCACCCTCGGGCTGCCGGCCCCAGGGGGGTCAGCAGGGCCATCTGCCCCTCTCGCAGGCGCTGGCTCATTTCCCTGCCAGCCCTGTCTCGGCCGTCTGCTGCCGCAGCCTCCCCTGGCACAGCGGGCGGGTTATTCCACTCTAATTCCCTCCGCTGGCTCCACGGGAAGGGTATTTTTATCCTGGCACTGGGCTCTGGCAGGACATCCCCCCTGCTTTTTCAGCTGGGTGGTTCTTCCCCCTCCCAAATTCTGGGGGAGCCCACAAATCCGGCCGGGAGCTGAGGGTGGGCAGGGATGCTCCGCTGTGCCTTCCTCGCCCAGCATCTACCTCTGCATCCACTGCTGCTCGTCCAGCCTCCATCCAGCAGCCACTGCACTGGCCCAGCCCGGGCATCCCTGCCTGCCTCTCACTGCTGGAGCACTGGGAATGAGGCTTTTCCTTCCTAAACCTGGAGCCTGACAGGTGCTGGCTGCACCATCAGTGTCATGACCGTGAGCAGTGCTCAGCGGGGACCCATTGAGTCAGGCACCTTCAGGGAGGCACCCTCAGCATCCTGCCTGCCCTGCTCCGCTCCTCAGGGCCCTGGCACCCCCAGCATCCAAATCATGCTCCCAGGAGTCGTTGTTAACGGGGTGCTGATGTTACCTGGCCTGCAAAACAAGGTACTTGTCTCAAAAATCTACTGTATCTCAAGGGAATGTAATTTATTGTCTTTAATAAATTTTAATTTTGATTTCTCCACCTCCTCTGCGCTCAAGTTTGTGGTTTAAGCCTAAGAGGGGTCCCCAGGACCCAGAGGCAGCCTGGGGTCCTGGAGCCATCGGGGTGGGCAGGGGACCCTGGTCCCTGTTCCCCCAGGAGCAGAGCTGGGGTGTCCCCTCCCCTGCTCCAGCAGTGCTCTCCCTTCCTGTGCTCCCCAGGGACACGAGGCAGCCAAAGCAAGGTTTGACCTTGTTTTCACTTCCCATCTTTTTATTTTTTGTGTGTGTGTGTGTGGAAAACACGGAGCAGAACGACACGACCCATTACGTAAAATCCTGTTTTCTCCGATAGATTTTTGTGGCGGGTGAGGAAGGGCCGTGAAGGAAGGCAGAAGGGCTGAGGCGAGCAACAGGGGGATTTTTGGGGTGTCCCACAGCTATTCTGAGCCGTGACCTCTTCCCAAGACACGGAGCCGGCTGCTCCGTGCTCAAACCAGCGCGGAGCTTCCCGGGCAGATGCGACGAGGCGCTTCTGTATCTTTTTTTACTCTTTTTTATCTCTTTTTACTCTTATTATCACCATTATTCAGAGCAGAGATTATACCCTGCGGCTTTGAAGTGCTTTCCCAGCCCGTGTCCTCCCCCGGCCCGTGGCGGCTGCGGCAGCCGGTGCGGATAATCGCATCTGCCTTCACGCTCGGCCGCCAGCACGGCCCTGCCCCAGCCCAGCCCCAGCCCTTGGGGACAGCCTGAGCCTCTGGGGGCTCCCCTGGGGCTGAGGGAGCCGGGGTGGGTGTCAGTGTCGCCTGCACCGGGGTTTTTGGCTGCCCAGATGTCGCCGAGGGAAGGTGAGCGATGTGTCTGAGCAGTGTGTGATGGTGTTCACGCGGGTTCTTGGATGAGGGAAGAGATGAGGAGCTGACTCCATGTTTCAGAAGGCTTGATTTATTATTTTATGATATACATATTACATTAAAACTATACTAAAAGAATAGAAGAAAGGATTTCATCAGAAGAATAGCAAGGAAAGAATGATAACAAAGCTTCTGTCTCGGACAGAGGCCGAGCCATCTGACTGTGATTGGGCATTAATTACAAACTAACATGAACCAATCACAGATCCACCTGTTGCATTCCACAGCAGCAGATAATCATTGTTTGCATTTTGTTCTGAGGCCTCTCAGCTTCTCAGGAAGAAAAATCCTAAGGAAAGGAGTTTTCATGAAAAGATGTCTGTGACAAAAGGTGCGCCGGTTGTTTCGCTGCTCTTACCAGGATTTTCTCAGGGCTCTCTAGAATTCATCAATGTTACTCAGACATAAACTGTGCTAAAATAAGCAAGAAGAAAAGAAACTGAATTCCAAGAGTACAAGAAAGATGTAACAGAGAGCTGTGAGCCACCTGGACTGCAACCAATCACGTATTCTGAGAAGTGCATGCAGAGCACGTGGACAAGCAAAGACACCAATGAGAAATGTGTGATCAGCGTGTGCAGTAGAGTTTTTTATACATTTTAAAATGTATAAAATAAATACATGATATAAACATTAAATGGATTCTACTTATATTTTTATATATAGATATAAAAAATCATATATTGATTAGTTGCCCAAGAGTCCTGGATTTCCCACATGAAGGTGGCACAAAGCGAGATGGCACAGCCTGGCAGCATGGCCTCTGTCACTCTGCTGCTCAGGGAGGAGCTGCTCCCCTCCAGTCCCATCCATGCCACCACCCAGCCCTCACAGGGTGGCTCTGGGACTGGATTGTCACCCAGAGAGGTGGGAGGTGGCAGCTGTGTTGTCACCCTGGCGGTGCCAGCGCGTGGGGTGACACGAGGTCAGGCACACGATGGGCTGGGGACAGCTGGGTCAATTGGAGCCAGCCTCGGGCTTCCCCAGGGCTCTGTAATCTGGATTAATCCTGGCTGTTGGACCAGCAGTGGGTGCATGGATGGGCCATCCCTTCCCACAGCCACTCTCAGGGAAGTTTAATTGCCTGCAAAAAGGAGAAGGGAGATTCCCCAGCCTTCCGTGGCAGCTCATTTGTTTCAGCACTTTAACAATTGCTCATTTAATGCTTTATCCATTGGGGAAACCACTCACTCATCCCACACTCACCACTGGGAAGGAGGAAGATCCTGCAGCCAGCTGAGCAATGGGCTGGTGCAGGAGGGCAGGAGTTTTGTCAATAAAATTTATGTGATTTGATCAAGAAAGGTTATTTTATTTTATTGACAAAATTTGTTACTGCCAGCATCTTCCAGCAACAAGCAAGGGCTTGCTTGGACAAACCTATCCCAATCCCAGCCCTATAGATGAGGGAATGACATAAGACCTATAAAAGAGAGAGAGAAAACCAACATTTTCAGCTTTAATCCACACTTATTCTTTGCTTTAAGATTTTCAGTCTGTGTGTTGATGCCCGGAGCAGTCGAATGGCGTGGAGGCTGCAGGGATGCTTGGGATACAGCAGCAGGAACTGCTGGAAACTGGGATGGATTCCTTGGTGGGCAGGGAAAAAGCAGGAGGGGCTGCCTGCCCCTTCTGCCCCGTTCTGACCTCATCCCTCCATCCCAACCTCTCACCCTATCCCATCCTCTCATCTCCGTCCTGACCTCTCATCCCTCCATCCCAACCTCTAATCCCTCCATCCCAACCTCTCTTTCCTCCATTCCAGTCTTTCCTCCCTGCATCCTAGACTCATCCCCCCATCCCAGCTTCTCCTCCCTCCATCCCAGCCTCATCCCTCCATCCCAACCTCTTATCCCTCCATCCCAACCTCTCACCCTCATCTCAACCTCTAATCCCTCCATCCCAGCCTCTCCTCCCTCCATCCCAGCTTCTCATCCCCCAATCCCAGACTCATCCCTCCATCCCAGCCCCATTCCTCCATCCCGACCTCTTGTCCCTCCGTCCCAACCTCTCGTCCCCATCCCAAATTCTCCTCCCTCCATGCTGACCTCTCCTCTCTCCATCCCAGCCTCATCCTTACTTCCCAGCCTCTCTTCCCTCCATCCTGAATTCTCATCCCTCCATCCCAGCCTCTCATCCCCCAATTCCAGACTCATCCCTCCATGCCAGCCTCTCCTCCCCAGTGCAGGCAGTGACCCAGCGGTGGCAGCAGGGACAACGATGGCAGCAAGGACAGCAGGGGCAGCAGGGACAGCGGGCACAGCAGCATCCCCGGCGCTGCCGCCGCTCGGCTCTGCCGGGAACGCTCTGCTGAGGCTTAACACGTCTCGGGAGCGGGGCGGGGGCAGCGGGGGCTGCCTGGCTGTTCGCATGCCTGGGGGTCATGGAGCCTCCTAAAATAAACGCGCTGAGCTTCACGCGGCCTTTGCGCGGCTCACGTGGGCCGGGAGGGCGCCGAGCGCAGCCCAGGGGTCGGGCACGGGGGGCAGGGCAGGGAAAGGTGCGGGAGCGGATCCGGGCTGGTTCTGGGGGGGATGAACCGCGGGGCTGCATCCCCGGCTCCGGCTGGGATCCTGCTCTCCCGTGGGATGGGCATTGATGCATCCTTGGTGGGCAGGGAAAAGGCAGGAGGGGGAGTCTGCCCCTGCTGCCCCCATCCCGGCATCATCCCTCCATCCCAGCCTCATCCCCCAATTCCAGCCCCTCCTTCCTCTATCCCGACCTCTTACCCCCATCCCGCCCTCTCATCCCTCCATCCCAACCTCTCACTCCCATCCCAGCCTCTCCTTCCTCCATCCCATCCTCTCCTCCCTCCATTCCAGCCTTTCACCCCCATCCCGACCTCTCATCCCTCCATCCCGACCTATCATTCCCATCCCAGCCTCTCCTCCCCCCATCCCAGCATCTCCTTCCTCCATTCCGGCCTCTCCTGCTTCTATCCCAGCCACTCCTCCCTCCATCCCATCCTCTCCTCCCTCCATCCCGACCTCTCATTCCCATCCCAGCCTCTCCTCCCCCCATCCCAGCATCTCCTCCCTGCATCCCAGCTCCGTGGTTCTCTGCTCCGGTTGGGATCCTGCTCTCCCGCGGGATGGGCATTGATGCATCCTTGGTGGGCGGGGGAAAGGCAGGAGGAGGATCCTGCCCCTGCTGCCCCCATCCCGGCCTCATGCCTCCATCCCAGCCTCATCCCCCAATTCCAACCCCTCCTTCCTCTATCCCGACCTCTTACCCCCATCCCGCCCTCTCATCCCTCCATCCCAACCTCTCACCCCCATCCCGACCTCTCATTCCTCCGTGCCGACCTCTCGTTCCCATCCCAGCTTCTCCTCCCCCATCCCAGCATCTCCTCCCTGCATCCCAGCTCCGTGGTTCCCTGCTCCGGTTGGGATCCTGCTCTCCCGTGGGATGGGCATTGATGCATCCTTGGTGGGCAGGGAAAAGGCAGGAGGAGGATCCTGCCCCTGCTGCCCCCATCCCGGCCTCATCCCTCCATCCCAGCCCGTCCTCCCTCCATCCCATCCTCTCGTTCCTCCATCCCAACCTCTCATCCCTCCATCCCAACATCTCCTTCCTCCATCCCAGCCTCTCCTGCTTCTATCCCAGCCTCTCCTCCCTCCATCCTGACCTCTCACTCCATCCCAGCGCCGTGGTCCCCGCCCCGGTTCGGATCCCGCTCTCTCCCTCGGGCTGAGCCTCGGCGCTGGGATTTGAGCAGCGAGGGCTGGGCTGGGGCCGTGCCCGCTCCCTGCTCTCCCTTTCCTGGTGGGGATTAGATCAGCTCGGGCTGATCCTCATCAGGTATGATCTCCTCGCAGAGCTGAAGCTGCTCCTGCCAATCTCCCCTCTCGCTGCTCCCAGCGCTGGGTTGGGGATCTGATGGGAGCACACATCCCTGGAGCTGCTGGAGTCCCCTGCTCCCGGGGCTGGAGGGCTGGGAGGATGTGTGTCCACGCCTGAGCTGCCTCTGTCTGTCTGTCTGTCTGTCCTCTTGGGAATGGTCATCAGGAGTTTCCCAGAACGACCTGGACCTGGCACAGGATTATCAGGGGGCTGGGGGCAGAAAGGAATCCCTTGGTGCAGCACGGGTTGATCCAGCACCAATAGTAATAATAATAAATAAAATTAATAAAATAAAATAAAATAAAATAAAATAAAATAAAATAAAATAAAATAAAATAATGAAATGATGATGATAAATCAGTTTCCCAGCACCCTCTCCTGTGTTTTCCTGGGTGACCCATCCTTCCTCGCAAAACCAAACTGCAGCTCATCAGCTCCCACGGGATTTGGAGCGATGAATTCCCAGCCCATGCCAAGTTTTTCCAGGAAGCCTCACCACAGGAGCCCCCTGCCTGCCGGGATGCCACCAGGGCTGGGTCACACCTGCACGAGCTGGGGCCCATCCCTGCAGAGTGTCCTTGCTTGGAGCAGTGTGCTGGGCATCCTGCAGTGCCCCTGAGACTCAGAGTTCTGAAGGTTTTGTATTAAAATAGCCAAAAAAGCCTGCAGAAAAATGGGAATTTTGTTTGCTTTAAACATGACTGCAGCCAATGAGCTGCTTGTAGCATCTCCTTAGTCCCAAATGTGAGCGCAGCCAGGAGAGGACCTTTCTTTGGGATTCTGCTGCCAGGAAAATAGGAATATTTTTTCCCCAAAACCAGAAAAATTTGCCCAGGGAAGCAGAGCTGGGGGAGAAAAGTAAATGCATAGACATCTCCTGGTATTTATTCCACCGGTTATAACAGTACCATGGCACGGGGACAGCACAGGAGGGGAGGAACACTCAACCGAGCACGGCACGACTACAGCACGACGAGCGGGAGGATGGGGAGATTTTCCCTCATGGCTTTGTTCTTCTCCTGGCAGGAGCAAGGACAGGATCCCACCCCAGGAGAGGGACGGCACTGCTCCGGGCAAGGGCTGCTGCGGGCTCAGCTCAGCCAATTCAGGCTTCAGCACCCCCCTTCCCACAGGGATCGGATGGCAGGTCCTTCCCGGCCGGCTCCTCCAGAGGGGCCCTCAAGGGCACGGGGCTGGTGTTCCTGGCAGGGATGGGATGCTGTTTCTCGGGGGATGGGGATGCAGAGAGGGGGGTGCTCCACACTCTGCCTCGTCCTTGTGAAGCAAATCCGAGCCTCCCGCTCGTTCCTGGGAGGCTGAGTGGAGGCAGAGCCGCAGCTCAGTGGGGGCACCACTGCAAGGTCAGTCACACCCCGAGGTCAGTCACACTCTGAGGTCAGTCACACTGCAGGGTCAGTCACACCACGAGGCAGTCACCCTGAGGTCAGTCACACTGCAGGGTCAGTTCACACCCGAGGTCAGTCCTCACGCGAGGTCAGTCAAACGCAGGGCAGTCACCCCGAGGGTCAGTCACACCCCGAGGTCAGTCACACTGCAAGGTCAGACACACTCCAAGGTCAGTCACATCCTGAGGTCAGTCACACTGCAGGGTCAGTCACACTGCAGGGTCAGCCACAATGCAGGGTCAGCCACACTGCAAGGTCAGTCACACCCCGAGGTCTGTCACACTGAAAGGTCAATCACACTGCAAGGTCAGTGACACTGCAAGGTTTGTCACACTGAAAGGTCAATCATGCCCCAGGGTCAGTCACACCCCAAGGACTGTCACACTGCAAGGTCAGTGTGGGTTAGGGTTAGTCCGGGGTGAAGGTGGTTTCCCCTCACCCAGCTGGATTTAGGGGCAAAACGAGGAGAGGGGACAAGCAGAGGAGTCCAATGTCACACTGCGGTTCACACCAAGGCTCCTCTGGGCATCACTCTCCGGTCTCTGCAGGGTCATCTTCAAGTCGTCACTCCCAAGGTTGCACTCTCAGTCGTCATCCCACCCGTCCTCACACCCAAGGTCCTGTCCTGCTGCCACTCCGCTGGCTGCAGACACCTGCGGCACGGAGGCCGGGTGGGCACATGCTGTCTGCCTACTCACCGAGAATGGACGAAAGCCACACATCAGGGACATCTGGGTCGGGGGCTCGAGGGGCCACGCGGCTCAGGGGGAGCCGGGTGACACACGGCAAGGGTGACAACGTGGCTGGGGTCCCCGCTGAGGCAGCAGCCCCCGCCAGAGCCTGCGCTGCGTCCCCTCCCTGCTCAGCCCCGTCACATCACGGAGCACTTCTCCGCCGACTGCTTCAGGTCCTCTAGCGTGGCCGAGGCTTTGTCCTTCAAGGAATCAAGGTCCAGGTTCTGGATGTTACTGAGCTGCCCGATCACCGAGTTCTTCTCCTCCTCCTCCTCGTTGTCCTGCTCGATCATCTTGGCCAGCTCCTTGGGCAGCTCCACGTCGCCTCCCACCAGCTGGATCTGGTTGTCATCCGTCTCGTTCTGGAAGGGGCCGGGAGAGAGTCAGGAGGGGGGATGGCACAGCGGGAAGGGGGCTCCTGGAAGCACCACAGGAGGGTTTGAGGGCTGTGTTCCCACCTCCAGGACCATGTGGGAAGGTCCCTGGGGGTGAGGGTGGGATGCTGATGGAGCCTGAGGAGAGCCTGGGCACCCACAGCGAGGGGCGAGATGGAAACCCACGCACAGCACCAGCGCAGACTGGTTTCTATCTCTCACCGCAGGGAGTTAGGCACCTAATTAAGCTGGGCTTATGCTTAACGCCTGCTCCCAGCGGCGTTCGGGATCAGCTCCGAGCCCGGAGCCACGGGGATGCGGGATGAGGCAGCCCGGCTGCCAAGCGGGATCAGTAATGAGCAGAAGAAACTTGTCAAGAGATGAGAAGGGACATCTCTAGCACGAGAAGGCAGTGAAAGGATGGTGGGGACAGATCCAAACAAATCCCACTTTCCCCTGGGGAATAAAATAAATCTCCATCTCTTCTTTTTCTGCCTTTTCTGGCTTTTGGCAGGGGGTAAAAGAAATTCTCCAGCTGTTTATTTCCTGGCTGTAAAAGGGGGTGGGAAGCAGGGGGGTGAATCCAGGCTGCCTGAACAACACCAAACAATCAGAGCAATCTCACTTGGCTTAGCTGACCCTCCGGAACTAATATTAGCCCAGCTCCAATTTGGGGTATTCACCACTGAGCGACTCTTCCTGAATACGGGGTGGGTTTGGAGGGAGAGGAGCTTGTGACAATTCCAAGAAAGGCTGAATTATCCCTTGATTAAATTGTTTTCAGTGAATGGGTCATCGTGCGGAAATTCCAAAATCGGAGTTTAGGTGGGAGATGTTCGCCAAATAATCCGGGGAGGGGAGTTGAGCTGGCTAATCCAGCCAGGAAGGTGCAACCCTGGCTGCACTCCCGGCCCCAGGGAGTCCGGGGTGAAGGTGGTTTTCCCTCACCCAGCTGGATTTAGGGCTCAAAAGCCAGGGAGAGGGGGATCAAGCAAGGCTGGGAGTCCCAATGTCTCGGGCTGGTGGGCTGTGGTGCTCAGGGGGAAGGAAAGTGTCCAAAGTTTGGGAAGAAGGATGGTTTTGAGGGGAATTTGTTTGTGTTTGGGCTTTGAGGCTCAAACCCCAGCCAGCCAAGGGAGTCCTTGTCCCTTCCCCTGCCTCCAGAGCTCCATCTGGAGCTGGGCTCCCCTCGTGGCCCCGCTCCAGGGCAGCCGTACCTTGGGCAGCCTGTACTTGTCTCGGAAGTGGGACCTGACCGTGGCTCTCTCCGCCTTGCGCTGGGCAAACTGAGCATCTCTCTCCATCCTGCGGAGCACACGGGGCAATCACCAACAGCCCGTGCCCCCCATCCCGGGGTTCACCCTTCCCCCCAACCTCAGCACCCCCCATTTTCTCTGAAAAGTCCCGTTTTCCCACAATTTCCTCCCCCCAGCTCAGCCTGGAAGGAGAAAACAATCCCATCTCCCGGGCGAGGAAGAGGATTAAGGGATTAGGGGGCTCATCAAGCCCCCTCACCGTCCTGCTGTCCCCAGCGCCGGCTCCCCCCATCTCGCATGCACGGGATGTGGGACCGCAACGGGAGCACCCCGTTCCCGCAGGGACCCCGGGGCTCAGCCCCTGCCGGTGCCGGTGCCGGTGCCGTCCGCACTCACTTCTCCTCCACCAGCTGCCGCTGGTACTCCTCATACTCCTCGCGGGTCATGCCCTGCGCCTCGGCCGGAGACTTCTCGCCCTCGCTCTTCTCCTCGCCGCCCAGGCCGCCCGTGAGGTTCTTCAGCTGTCCCCCCACCATGCTCTTCACCATGAACGCCATGGCCGCTCCTCCGGGGGGCCCGGGGGCCGGGGGGCAGCGCGGATCTGCAGCCGGGACAGCCGCGGTCACCGGGGGGCTCCGGGCAGGGTGGGCGTGGGGATGTGGGGGGAACGGGGCTGAGGGTGAGCTGGAGCGCCAGGGAGCCCAGAAATGGTCGGTGCTTGGGGGCCGGGATGGGGAATTTCAGCGGGATGCTGTGGATGGGAGCTCCCGGAGAGCCCGAGCGCCGGGTTAGGGAGCAGCTGGGGACACCGGGATGAGCTCCAGGGCAGCTGGAGCCCGGGGAGCTGGGACACCGGGATGAGCAGCTGGAACACTGAGAGCCCGGGGAGTTGGGGCACAGGGATGAGCTCCAGGGCAGCTGGAGGACGGGGAGCTGGGACGCCAGGATGAGCTCCGGGGCAGCTGGGGTACAGAGAGCCCGGGGAGCTGGGACACCGGGCGGTGGAAGGGCCGGGATGAGCGGAGCTGGGCTCCAGGGGAGCGGGGCACCGGGTTAGGAGGAGGTGGGGACAGGGGAGATGAGATCCCGGGGAGGAGCAGCGGTCAGCGGAGAGCGGGGAGAGGGGATGCGGGGTTATGGAGGATGAGGGATCAGCCGAGCCAAGCTCACACAGAACCGAATTCCTGAGGAGCCGGGATCAGCAGAGCTGAATTTCCCGGGAGGCGGAATAGCGAGTGATGAGGAGCCGGGGTCAGCAGAGCCGAATTCCCGGGGTCACGGGGGAGAGGGGCTCTGCGGGGATGAATTCCCGGGATGGCGGAGAGCGGAGTGCCCGGGGTGGCGGGTACCGGGAGGCGGAGGAGCCATGCACGGGGAGATGGGTTCCCGGGGAGCTGGGGCACGGGGTTATGAAGGAGATGGGGTCAGCGGAGATGAATTCCCGAGGTGACAAAGTACCGGATTCCCGAGGAGCCGGGACCAGCGGTCAGCGTAGCGGAGTTCCCGGCACGGTGGAGCACGGAGTTCCCGGGATGCCGGAGTGCCGGGAGATGGAGGAACCGGGCTCAACGGAGTAGAGTTCCTGGGACGGCGGAGTCCGGAGCTCCGGGGTCGGCAGAGCGGAGTTGCCGGGATGCTGGAGCGCCGAAGTGCCAGGATGCAGGGAGTACCGGGATGCCGGGATGCCGGAGCGTGCGGGGTCAGCGGGGCCGCGCTGTCCGGCCGCCCATGGCGGAGCGGTCCCGGCCGGGAGCGGAGCGGAGCGGGCGCTGCAGCACCGGGGCTCTCACGGCTCCGGTGTGTGTGTCCCCGCACGGCGGCGGCGGCACCGCCTCCCGTCCGGCCCCGCCGCCTCCCCCGGCCCCGCCGCCCTCCGCCGGGCGGAGCCGCCGCCGTCCCGAGCCGCCCCGGGCACCGCGAGTGCCGCCACCCCCGCGGGAGGCAGCAGGAGCCCCGGAGCTCCCCGGGGACACCGCGGTGGATGGAGGCACGGTGGGGGCTGCGGGGAGCCCCCCGAACGCCCTTCCCTCCGTGATTCCCGGCTGCTCCATCCCAGCGAGGAGCAGACCCACCCCAGCGCCCTTTCTCCCGCTCTGTTCCCCATCCGTGGGGGCTGACAGGGGGGAAAGCCGGGCTAGACACTGGGAACAAGCCATATGTACCAGCACCAGTCACAACTGCTGTTTGCTCATCCATCCAAGGGCTGGTGCCCAAAAGTTCCCTCCCCTTTATCCTATTAATGATATCCCTGGAAGTATTCCCATCTCTGGAAGTGTCTGAGGCCAGGCTGGACAGGGCTTGGAGCAGCCTGGGGTAGTGAAAGGTGTCCGTGCCCATGGCAGGGCTTGGAGCTTGGAGGAGCTTTATGGTCCATTCTGGCTCCAGCCATTCTGGGATTCTGTGATCCTGTGATTTTATGATATTAATTAATACTGAAGCTGCTCTCAGCCCCCAGAACACAGGCACGAGGGCGTTCATTGATCACCTAAACGAGGAGGAGGACGGAGCAGGCATTGATTGTGTTGCATCATTCCCTGGCTCCCTCCAGCCCCACTCCCACTCCTGCTCTTCCCTTTGACTGCAGCCTCATTCCAGGCCTTGGGGAGTGAGCAATTAATGGCATCAGCCACGCACCTCCCTTCCAGATGGCCAGCCTGGCTTTAACAGCCATTTCTCCCTTTTTTCTTCTCTGCTCCTGAAAAATGAGCGCGGATCCAAACCCCAATCCCGGCTTGTGGGAAATCATTTCATTCCCGAAATATAAAGACAATCTCTGCAGATTAAAATGATGGAACAGCTGGGAAGCGACAGAACAAAGTGACAGAGGGAGGGGGAATGGGCCCATCTCCTCCCATCCCCCCACCCAAGGTAAAATTATGTCTTAAGAGGAAAACAGGCTGAAAAATAATGCATTTTTCTAGGGTAATAACCTGGCCAGCAGCTTGGCAGTGCGCTGCTCTTAGAGATTGGGACACGCTCGTGGAGGTGACAACGGGGGATTTGTCCTGGTGAGGGCTCTCCTGGCAGAGCAGAGCCCCCTGATTGATGCCAGCAGTTCCCTGGAGTCCACCCAAATGTGCAAACCGATGCTGGGACGAGGGAGGTCCCTCTGTTTGGCACAACCCCAGTGTCCCCCTCAGCATCCCCCAGCACGCAGGTGCCCCTGCTCCTGCTGCTCACCCCGAGCTGGCAGCTCAGGAGCCTCAACAGCTTTTTGAAGTGATGATTTTTGCTTTTCACACCCATCCGCAGGCTCTCCTAAGCGCTTTCCCATGGAGAACCCATGGAAAATTAATTTTAACCCACAATGAGCTGGCACAGCCTTGCTGAGAAACAGGCTGGGAGCCCCCAGATGTCCCGTTGCCAGCAGCGTGGTCACATTCTGGCCGTCAGTCTGGCTGGAAAGAGAAGGACCAGCACCCCTGGTTGTGTCCCTGGGTGCTGGCCCGAGCCTCGTGTGGGCTCAGAGCAGATTTCAGCTGTGGCTGGTCCTGCGAGCTCCGCTCACTCCGGATTTCGCTGCGAGCATCCATTAACAATAAGAGACTGGAAGTCAGGACCGATTTTTTCCAGCTGGGTTAGATGGGTCAGCTCCCACGGAGCCTCCGTGTCTGAGGAGCTAAGAGCAAACAGCTCCTGACGAGCAGAACCGCCGGGCCAAGGCAAGGAGGTGAAAACAAGCCGGGCAGCGCCTCGGATCCTGCCCCTCGTGGCGGGGATGCTCGCTCAGCCCGGGTTTTACAGGGATGGAGCAAAAGGCAAAGACCTCCAGAGAGGTTCTGCAGCTCTCCCATCCCCTCAGCTTTTCCTGGAGAGGCCGGTGGCCCACCTGGAGGCAGAGCCGGGGGGACAATCAGAGGGTGCAGCGAGCTGGGAAATGATGCTCCGAGGTGGTTGATTTCCCCATTCGCCTTTCCTCGGGCGGCTGAACCGTTCCTCATCCCTGAAATATATTCAAGTGAGGATGAGTCATCCTTCCTGCCAGGACTCTAACCTGCCGTAATGAGATGTAAATCCTTGCATGACCCATTATATTAGCTTATGCTATATCACACATCTCCACGGATTAGACGGCAGCGAGATGAGACGTCCCCCCGCCGCAGCCGCAGACAAGACGGTGGAAGTTAAGAGGATCCTCTCTCAGCGTTGACACCTGATTTAAATTGGAAGCAAGCAGCTCCCTCTGCCATGCCGAGAGGGATCATTCCAGCTCTTCTTTCCAGGTAACTGGCTCCAAAGGCGCAGTTACCACAGCCCGGGCTCCAGAGGATGCTCCAGAGGTCTACGAATGGCCCAGGAGTGGCTGGTTCAGTGGGTTGTAGAGAGGAAGGCTTGGTGACCTCAACCTGCAGGGCCATGGCAATAAAGCAGCAGCAGGCCTGATCCTTGTCGGCCTGAAATGCAGGGAACACGAGCGTTTTTAACCTTTGGAGACCCCACAGGAGTAGGTGAGGGAATCCTGGAAAGCCGCGTGCGTGCGCACCGGAGCCGCCACGGGAGGGAGATGAGAAGGCGTTTCCAAAGCAAGCAGGCAGCCCACTGATGCTGCTGCTGCTGCTGCTGCTGCTGCTGCTCTGCTGCTGCTGCTGCTGCCGGGGATGTCACGCCGGCACTTGGCAGCTGAATGTCACTCCTGCTGATGGGGACAGGCACCGCCACCTCGGGAGCCGCCGCGCTCGGCTCTGACCCCGGGCGCAGGGCAGGGTCACCTTCGCTCTGCCACCTGGGATGGGGACAGGGACGCCCCGGGGACATCAATCCAGAGTCCTGCTGCTGTTAGGGACCACCAGCTCGCAGGAGTTTGGGGGAAAATATCCTGAAGGTCTTGAGAAAAACATTCCTTCCGTGGGATTCCCTCTGGAGATCCTTTAGGGGGATCGAAGTGCTGCCATGTCACTGACAGAGGGAATAAAGAAACTTTAGGATAAAAGTGTGGTAAATTACCAGATGAAATTATTTCTGGCATTTACCCAAGTCCATAAAGCTGGAATTTGCCTTGGATGAGGAAGAGGGACTGCAGCTCAGCTTGTCATGGAAGTGAAACCAAAGATTTCCCTGTCCTAGGGAGGCATTCCCATGGAAAGCCTCCCCACTGCTATAGAACCAAGCCTCTGAGTTCCCAAAATCTGACATCATCTCCACAGGATGAAAAAACCATCCTTGCCCTGGGAGAGCCCCTGGGAGCCCCTGAGTGCTGCTGGGAAGGGAAGCCAGGAGCGGGGATGCTGCTGGGGTGTCCCCCCAATTCCCTCAGAATTCCCTGTTCTCATCTTTGTGTCACTGAGCACGAGGCTGCCCAGAGTCACCATCGGGGGTTTTGGGGTGGGAATGGCCCTGTCATTTCATCCAGAATATCCATCCCGAGGGATGGGGGTTTTGGGGTGGGGATGGTCATAGACAAAGAGCCACCATCCCCAGGAATGGAGATTTGGGGTGGGAATAGTCATAGAGGACAAAGAGCCCTGCTCCCAAGGGATGGGGATTGGGGTGGGAATGGTCTTGTCATCCAGAATATCCCCCCAAAGGATGGGAATTTGGGGTGGGAATGGTCATAGACAAAGAGCCACCATCCCAAGAAATGGGGATTTGGAGTAGGAATGTTCCTGTCATCCAGAACATCCATCCCCAGGGATGGAGATTTGGGGTGGGAACGGCCATAGAGGACAAAGAGCTCTGGTCCCAAGGGATGGGGATTGGTCACAGAGGACACACAGCCCCTGTCCTCAGGGATGGGGATTTGGAGGTGGGTCCTGTCATCCAGAACATCCATCCTGAAGGATTTGGATTGGGATGGAAATGTTCTTGTCATCCAGAACATCCATCCCAATGAATGGGGATTTGGGGTGGGAATGTTTATAGAGGACAAAGAGCCCTGGTCCCCAGGGATGGGATTTGGAGTGGGAATGGTCCTGTCATCCAGAACATCCATCCCCAGGGATGGGGATTGAGATGGGAATGATCACACAGGACACAGAGCCCCTGTCCCCAAGGATGGGGGTTTGGGGTGGGAATGGTCATAGACAAAGAGCCACCATCCCCAGGGATGGAGATTTGGGGTGGGAATGGTCATAAAGGACAAAGAGCTCTGGTCCCAAGGGATGGGGATTGGTCACACAGGACACACAGCCCCTGTCCTCAGGGATGGGGATTTGGGGTGGGAATGGTCTTGTCATCCAGAACATCCATCCTGAAGGATTTGGATTGGGATGGAAATGTTCTTGTCATCCAGAACATCCATCTCCAGGGATGGGGATTTGGGGTGGGAATGGCCATAGAGGACAAAGAGCCCTGGTCCCCAGGGATGGGGATTTGGGGTGGGAATGGTCCTGTCATCCACAGCATCCATCCTCAGGGATGGAGATTTGGGTTGGATTGGTCACACAGGATAGAGCCCTGGTCCCAAGGGATGGGGTTTGGGGTGGGAATGGTCCTGTCATCCAGAACATCCATCCTGAAGGATTGGAATTGGGGTGGGATTGGTCACACAGGACACAGAGCTCCTGGTCCCAAGGGATGGGGAATTTAGGATGGGAATGTTCCCGTCATCCAGAACATTGATCCCAAGGGATGAGGGTTTGGGGTGGGAACGGTTCTGTCCCACAGGACACACAGAAGGGCACAGAGGAGTTTTTGGGGTACCCCGAGTGCTCTGGTAGAGGAGAAGGGGAAGCATCTCCCATCAGCAGAGCAGCGGCTGCAATTCCCGCCGGCAGGAGGAGGAGGAGGAGGGCTGTGCGAGGTGAGGAAGAGGAGGGAGGCGCTGGGGGGGGCTCCCAGGGCGGTGTCTGCAGCCGAGCCGTGACACAAATGCGGCCGGACAGACATACAGAGCATGTAAACAGGCACATGGGGAGAGCATGTGCTGCTCCGCGCCGCCGGTGGAGAGCGAGCCCCGAGCAAAGGCGCTCGCACACACACACACACACACACACGCACCATTCCCACGGGGGATCTTCCAGCCTTGCCTTCATTCCTGGAGTGCCCAGAAGAGGAAAAAAAAAAAAAAATTTAAAAAGCCACAAAAAAATAGAGCGAGAGAGAGAGAGAAAGGGGGAGAGGTGAACGGCACGGAACGGTGATGGGAATGGCTTTGTACATGGCGCTAAAAATAGTCCTGGTGGTAAAGTCGATCGCGGAGGGGGAGGAGGGATGCCAGGGGATGGGAAGGCCGTGCTCCGGGGATGGAGAGGAAGGGCCCTAATTAGAGCTGCTAATTAGCCCCAAGCAGCAATGAGAGAGCGGTTGTGGGGGGCTCATTGCACCCCTCTGCTCGGGATGGAGGATTTGACACCCGGGGGAATGAGGAGCCCGCTGGAATTGGGGTGCTGTGGAGGGATTTGGGGTGTTTAGGGTGAGGAATTTGGGTCCTTTGAGGGGATTTTGGGGTGTTTAGTGGGAGGAAGGCTCTCTGCAGCTGGAATTGGGATCCTTTGAAGGATTTTTGGGTGTTTAGGGTGAGGAAGGCTCTCTGCAACTGGAATTGGGGTCCTTTGAGGGATTTTGGGTGTTTAGGGTGAGGAAGGCTCTCTGCAGCTGGAATTGGGTCCTTTGGGGGGATTTTTGGGTGTTTAGGACCAAAGCTCGTGGAAGGAGCCCTAATGTATATATAAAAATGCCTATATCCCCTAATGGTGAAGAGATAGGATCTGCAGGGAGAGGGGGAGCCAGGAAAGGATGATTTGGCTCAGGAGTCCGTGTGGGGTGCAGGTGATGGGTAGGGATGGAAAAGCAAAGGATGAGTGAGTTTGCAGATGGCCCTTTCAAACAAAGCCCAGCTCTCCCCAGCCCTGTCCAGCTGGGATCCCAAGCTGGGATCCCACTGAGCGGAGAGATTTTCCTGCTGGATTTTCCAGGGATTTTTTAAAGCCCGTGTTCCTGTTCCCTGTGCCGCGTTCCCTCCTGGCACAGCAGGGAGAGGTGCCATGGGAATAACGCCCTGCAGGAGGATGATTCACACGGGAATTTGAGGCAGGATGGAGCTGACACAGCCGGGCCCTGTGCCCATCCCGGTGCCCGAGGGAGGAGGAGGAGGAGCGGGAGGAAGGGGACGTGGCGTGAGCCAGCACTCGGGGTGTCACCCAGCCTGTCCCCACGCTGCTGCTGATGGACAGAGCCCCAAAATCCCCTGGGATGAATCCCTGGGGGGATCCAGGATGAGCAGCTGCAGGCTCAGAGTGAGAGAGACCCAGAGAGACTCTGTGTGGGGAAACTGAGGCACAGTGGTGGCAAGAGGGGCAGGACCTTGGCAAATCGGGGTGAAATTCCCTCATTTGTAGTGAAGAACACAATTTCTTCCAGCAGATCTCTCAGCATCCTTCAGCTCCATCCCGGAGGATGCTGAGGCACCAAACACCACCCCTGAGACCACATGGGAAGTGTGGTGCCATTTGGAGGAAAATCCAAAATCCCAATAATCGAAGATCTCCATAATTTTGGGGTGAGTTTCCTCCCCTTTTTTTGACAGGAGAGAGGAGCAGAGCCCTCCCTGCTGTCTCCCATCACGTGAAGGTTCTGGGTACTTCTCTCCATTCCCAAAGCCGTTTCTTGCAGGCTTTGCCTGTAAATGACTTTAATCTTCATAAGCCCAAAAAGTAAAGCTGCTTATCGGGCTGGGCCCTGCTGGAGCACTGGCAGGAACGGGGGCAGGATGTGGACAAGAGGAGGGGGGTCAGTCCAGGGGAGAGGAAACCCCACACAGAGGAGCTCCATCATCCCCATCCCCACCTGACACCCCGAGAAGGGGAAGGGGTGAGCACCAAATCTCCCCTCTGCACTCTCCATCCCACATCCCTGAGCTGTGCCCGTGTCCCACCACTCCATTTTTTCCCTTTTAACCCCGCTCCAAGAGGAATCTCGGTCTCGATGCCGGCCCGGAGCAGGCGGAGAGCTCCTGCCAAGCCGGCAGCCGGCGTTTAACGCTGAATAATTCCCTGCGGAGGAGCGGAACTATTCCAAACCTGCCAGACGCCACCTCCACCCGGCTCCCTGCGGGAATTCCAGCTCTGGGGACGGGGCCTGGGACATCGGGGTCTCACCTGCACAGGTGGGATAATCAGGGAAGGCAGCGAGGTGCAGCAATCAGCTCCAAACTGCTCCCCCAGAGCATCAGAAAGTAAAAAGTAAAATAAAAAGTAAAGGGGAGTTTTGGCATCACTTCATCCCTGTCACAGCCAGCTCCCACAGGCAGGATGCAATTCCTGCTCATCCTCACTGATTTGGGGAGGAGATGGGGGAGTCCACCCCCATTTTTTCCCCCGGAGCCGCTGGCAACAGAGGGGGGCCGAGGCGGGGTGTGCCGCGTCCGTATGGAATGGTTTTTTTATTACAGTTTTTAATCTCACAGTCGGTAGCATTACATGAGAATAAAGCACTGGACAGGACTGGAAAAAAAGGCCTCTGGAGACAGCATGCAAACATTGCAACGAGTTTAAAGCAAAACAACCCAAAAAAAGAAAAAGCGTCAGGCGGGGACGCGGCCGCGCTCTCCCGACCGGGCGGCGAGTCCAGCGTCTCCCCCTCAACCATCACTTCTGTCGCTGGGGGTTTCCTTTTCATGTGTCCGTTTCATTGGTTTATTTATTATTATTCTCCTTTGAACAACCTTCTTCTCTCTGTCTTTCTTTTTTTTTTTTTCCTTTTTTTTTTTCTTCTTTTAATTACATTAAAAAATAAGATTCGTACTTTAGTAAAATGCCCAACGCTCAGCTGGGCCCTTGCTCGAAATAATAAAAAAACAACGACAAAAAAAAAAAATAACCAAAAGAAACCCAAAACAATAAACGCTCCCCCCAAAACCGAGAAAATAACAAAAAATACCGCACAAAAATTAAAATAAAAAAACAAACAGCGTGGGAGACAAAAAAATGAAAACAAAAAACCCAAACCTGGAAAATAAAAATAAAAACTGACAGATTTGGAAGTTTGGAAGCAACCGGGGGGAATTGGAGGGGGGCTGAGCGCCCCCGGGGCTCCCTCCTGGTGCCGTGGTGGGGCAGGGGGGCTGAGCACCCCCGTCACCCCCAGCGTGGGTCCCCTGCGGCTGTGGGGCGGCAGAGCCCCCCCTCACAGGTAGAGCTCCTTCTCTTTGATATGCACTAGCTGTTCACGGAGCTGGTGGAAGGACGGCCGGTGGCCGGGGTCCAGCGTCCAGCACTTCTTCATCACCTCGTAGACGACGGCCGGACACCCGTCCGGAGCATCCATCTTGTAGCCCTTCTCCACGCGGGGCACCACGTCCTTCAGGGGCTGTGGGGAATTCGGGGGCTCAGGGAGGGGCTCTGCCCAAAAATCCGGGCTCAGCTCCCCCCCCTGAGCACCCTGGGGGCGCCCATCACTCACAATTCTCGGATAAGGCACTCGCCCGAAGGAGTAGATTTCCCAGAGGAGGATCCCGAAGCTCCACACGTCCGACTTGGTGGAGAATTTCTGCAGGGAGAGAAGCAGGCTCAGGCAGGGGTGTGGGATCTGCAGCTCCACAGAAGATTGTGCACTTTGGGTGTGGGAATCCCCAGTTTTGGAGAATTCTTTTGTTGGATAATATTTTAAGAAAAATATGGAGCTCAATCTAAAGTTTGCTTTTCTGCTTTGCTTGCTTTTAGCCATGCAGATTTGCCAACCTAAAACAAATGTCTGGGTGACTTTTTAGCTAATGCTTCAGGTTTAGATACCACATATTTGTCCAAGGTGGCCCCCAAGAAACCATTTTCCACCTGTTTGGTTGGTGTGCCAGTGGATGTTTGGCCAATCCCAAAAGATACTCAAAAAGCTGTATCAGGCACATTTATGGGATCATCCCCAAATAATTTCTGGATGCATGGGAAGAGTGGGCTCCTCACCTTCCCAAGGCATCTTCTGAGCCTCAAGAATTAGAGATCCTTGGCTCTATGTATGACCTATTGGGTCAAGTTTGATTATACAAAAAAAGATGGATCTTTAGCTAAAGATGTTACTCCCTTTAAAAATCAGACTTCATGATGCAACTATACTTCTTTAATTCAATCTGCATTTACTATTTCCTTCCAATTACCTGCTGGAAAGTTTTTCATTTGTGGAGACAGAGTTTGGCCTGCTATCCCAGCACACATCACAGGACCAAGGGTGGCAAGGGACCTTCCCCACCCTCAGGGCAGCTGCTTTGGGGGTCACAAAGCGCCAAGTGGCACCCAAGCACCATCTCTGGGACAGCCTGGAACGTTCCCCCTTCCTGCAGCTTCCACCACACCCAATGCCCCCCTCTGCTCTGCTCACCCACCTTTTCTCTAAGTGCTTCTGGTGCTGTCCACTTGACAGGCAGCTTGCCTGTGTCCTGTGTGGAGGAGGCTTCCTTGGTGAGCCCGAAGTCGCTGACCTTGGCGATGTTGTCCTCCGAGACCAGCACGTTCCTGGCCGCCAGGTCCCGGTGCACGAAGTTGTTGGCTTCCAGGTACTCCATGGCTTCACAGACATCTCTGCCAGGGGCGGGGGGCACAAGGGGGTTGGCAGGGCGGCCCCAAAGCGCGGGTAGGGTGGGTCAGGGGGGTGGGCATGGCTTTGTCTGGTACTTACAGGGAGAACTTGAGCAGACAGTCTGCCCCGAGCACCGACCGCCCGCGTGATCGCAGGTAATCTACTAGGCTGCCCTGAGGCAGGGTGGACAGAGAGAGAGGGGTGAGCAGGGCCAGCAGCACACCTGCTGTACCTCTCTTGGGGGGCAGGACAAGGGGAGATGTCCCTTTAAGATAGGGCAGGACCCAGGCATGATGTCCCTTTAGGATGGGGCAGGACCCAGGGATGATGTCCCTTCTTCGTGAGGCAGAACCAGGGAAGATGTCCTTTAGAATGGGCAGATCCAGGATACATCCTTCTTCGTGGGGCAGGACCCAGGGAGATGTCCTTTTAGAAAGGGGCAGGACCCAGGGATGATGTCCCTTTAGGACGAGGGAGGACTCAGGATGATGTCCCTCCTCATGGGCAGGATCCAGGGATTGTCCCTTTAATATGGGCAGGACCAGGGAGATGTCCCTGTAGGGTAGGAAGAACCCAGGGATGATGTCTCTCCTCATGGGAGGACAGGGAGATGTCCCTGTAGGATGGGGCAGAACCCAGGGATGATGTCCCTTTATGATGAGGCAGGACCCAGGGATGACATCCCTTCTTCGTGGGGCAGAACCCAGGGAAGATGTCCCTTTAGAATGAGGCAGAACCCAGGGAGATGTCCCTTTAGGATGGGGCAGAACCCAGGGAGATGTCCCTTTAGGATGGGGCAGGACCCAGGGGAGATGTCCCTGTAGGATGGGGCAGAACCCAGGGATGATGTCCCTTTAGGATGAGGCAGAACCCAGGGAGATGTCCCTCTAGGATGGGGCAGAACCCAGGGAGATGTCCCTTTAGGATGGGGCAGAACCCAGGGAGATGTCCCTTTAGGATGAGGCAGGACTCAGGGATGATGTCCCTCCCTCATGGGGCAGGACCCAGGGAGATTGTCCCTTTAATATGGGGCAGGACCAGGGTAGATGTCCCTCCCTCATGGAGCAGGATCAGGGCAGATGTCCCTCCTTTATGGGACAGGACCCAGGGGAGATGTCCTTCAAACGAGGGGCAGGACACAAGGATGATGTCCCTCCCTCAAGGGGCAGATCTGTGGATGCCACCCCCACTGTGAGCCAGCAGTGGGACAAGGGACATGCCACCAGCAGCCTCCCCCGTGTCCCCAGCAATATGCAGCCCAAGCTGGCGTGACTCAGCCGTACCAGGGTGAAGCCCCAGGGATGTGGGGGACACAAGGGGACAGAGGGGGAGGGCAGGTGGCCGTGTGGGGGGGTCTCACCTTGGCCATGTACTCGGTGACGATGTAAAGGCCACTCTTCTCCTCCACAATCACCCCCAGCAGCTGCACCAGGTTGCTGTGTCGGAGCTGCCTGCGTGGCACAGCAGGGCTCAGGGCGGGGGTTTGGGGACAACAGGGGTGTCAGGGGCCACCCACCGTGCTGGCAGGCCCAGAGGTGCCCCCTCCCTCACGCTGTCCCCCGGTGAGGGTGACACTCACGTCATGACGGACGCCTCTGCCAGGAAGGCCTGCGCTGTGGCGTCGTTTTTAATGCACTTCACGGCGACTTTGTTCCCCCGGTAATCCCCCAGCATCACGTCTGCAGGCCAGGAGAGACGGGCACAGGAAGCATCCCAGCCTCCTGGGGCCCCACAGGAGCCCCCCCCACCACTCAGGGCCACCACGGGCTGGGGACAGCGGGCTCACCTCCGAATTCCCCTTTGCCAATGATCTGTAGCAACTTGAGGTCCTTCATGTTGAGGGCCCAGCCGCCTGCACGGGGGGAAAAGGGGGAGTGAGGGGGTGCTGGGGGGTGCCCAGGGGCAGGGGAGGGGGCACCACGGCCACTCACTGCGGGAGAACTCGTCCTGTGCTGCCACCGTGCCCTCCATCAGCTTGGGTTTGATGAGGCGGGTGCAGAGCCCGTCTGCGTCCGTGGTGTAATGCTGGGGGGACACAGCGGGGCCCGGGTGACACCTCGGCACGGGGTTGGTGGTGCCGGGCTCTGAGGTCCCACCAGGTGGCAGCACGAGGCCACGGACACGCCTGGTGGCGGCCGAGAGCCTCGTCCCTCCTCCTCCTCCCTCTGTCCCCAGCAGAAAGGAAGAGCACCCACCGCCCCCCAACCCTGCAACCCCACAAGCTCTGATGTCCCCACAGGGCATTCCAGCGGCGGCCTCACCTCCACCAGCTGCATGAGGTTCTCAAAGTAGACCTCCTCGTCGATGCTGAGCTTGCTGGAGGAGTAGATGATGCGGTAGTGCTCCACCTTGCCCTCGCAGCTGACGCACAGCGTGTAGTCCCCGGGGTAGTTGGTGCTCTCCCGCACCAGGAACAGCCCCGTCTCGGGGGGGTACAGCAGCCTCTCCGCCTGCTCCCGCGTGATCTTCCCGTGGAACCACCTGCAGGGCCACGCGGGGCGGGCTGAGGGCTGCCTGCACCCCTGTGGGGCTGTGCTTGGCTGTGCAGCAGCTTTTGGCCCTGCCTGCGAGGGGACGGTGCTCCTCGCTGTCACCGTGCCGCTCCTGGCTGTCCCCACCCACCCTGTGACACAGCGCCCTCCATGGCGTCCTGATCCCCTCATCCTGCTCCCTCCTCCTGGCCCCTGCTGGGATTCTGTCCCTCTGCACGCTCCCAGGAGGTTTCTCCTCCAGCCTGGGAGTCACTGGCAGCTCTGGGATGCAGCAGGAACATCAAACCCATCCCTCCTCTACAGACCCCATTCCAACCTTCCCTCTTCCTCCCAGCAGCCTTTACCAAACCCTAGGTTAGATAAACCTAACCCTAGGTTAAGTAAACCTAGGTAAACCTAACCCTAAGTCAGCCTAACCCTAACCCCAGCCTTGGGAAAAAAAAAAAAATTAAAACAGAATCCAACCATCGAATCACCTTCCCAGCCATGCAGGCAGCTCCCAAAACACCCAGAGCTCTCCCCAGCAGCAAATCCCAATCCCAAATCCACGCTGTGCCCCGTGAGGAATGTCCCTTCTGCCACAGGGATGCTGCAGCCCCAGAGCCCTGGCTGGGTACTCACGGCATGAGGCTGAGCTTGATGCCAGCTTTGACCCCTTCCCGCTTCTGCACGTAGTTAGCAGGGATGATGCCCTCCCTGCCCACCTTGTTCTTCGCCTTGTACCAGTTGGGATCCTGTGGGGACACATCAGGGTGTCACAACGAGCCCGTGGTCCCTGCATCCCACCCGAGGAGCCCTCTGGGGGTTCCCCTTGCTGGCTGCAGGCAGGATGGGATGAGCAGGGCATTGGGGTCGGTGCTGGGACCACCAAACCCCAGTGCTGGTGGCCCCACAGGGCTCACTGTGATCCCAGAGCCCCCCAAACCCAGAGCCCCTCTTTTCCTTCCCTGGAGAGGAGCCCAGCACCGCTGCCTCTCCCATCCCTCCTCCACCTCCCAGGAGGCACTCGCCTTTTGGAGAAACCTTAACTAACGAGGCCATGGATTAATTAACCAAGCTCCTGGCCAGATTCACAGCCAGCCAGCGGGACTGGCAGGACCAGGGGCTGCCACTGGCACGTGCCAGGGCGTGCAGGGACAGGGAAAGGGGACAGCTCACCTTGGTGACAGCCACGATGGTGAGGACGTCTCCTTTGCTGAAGGGCAGGTCCTGCTCGGCGGTACCGTGGAAGTTGTACTTGGCGATACATTCTGTACCAGATGGCCACACGGCCTGGCAGGAGCAGGGGGTGCCATCAGAGCCCTGCCCGAGCGTGCCACCCACCCCTGGCACCCTCAGGGACCCCCCTCACAGATGGGAACCCAAAGGGGGTCTGTTTGAACCAAGTGTCCCCACGTCCCTCCTGAGCGCTGGATGGCTCCATGGATGGACGTGCCAGCCTCATGGAGGGTGGCTCCATGCCCTCCTCTCCTCACCCAGAGCTTACCTGCATCCCTGACATCTTCTCAGGAGGTTGGGGGAGCGACTCTCACAGGGGGGACACCTCACTTGGTACCATGAGACCTGCACGGGGGGAAAGGATGGCTGAGAACGGGGCACGGCAGGAACGAGGCACAGCACGGCACGAATGAGGTGAGAGGAGGATGCAGCACCCCCCAAAGGATGCTCTCAGGCCAGGTGAGCATCTCTGCTCCCTCCAAGAACAGGTCCTGCATCCAAAATATCCCCAAACTGAGGTGGAAGTGGGAGCTCCAGGCCCGCTCAGCCCCTGCAGTTGGGGTGGGAGCAGCTGCTCACCCGGATTAGGAGGCATTTGCACGGATCCAGCTTCTGAAGAACTGAGGTTCTGAGTGCAGCATCTGCACCAATGAAAAGTCCAGCACAGCGTGGAGATGCCCAGAGAAGGGAAGGGAACAGAGATGACCTCCAGAAGTCCATCCCACTCTTCTCCCAGGCTACACAGCCAGAGCCCTGCTCTCCCTGGTGACCCACACATGGAAACATCCAGCCCTGAGAGCTTCCCAGGCCTGGGATCCA
The DNA here is from genome assembly GCF_028769735.1 of Zonotrichia leucophrys gambelii. NCBI lineage: Eukaryota > Metazoa > Chordata > Aves > Passeriformes > Passerellidae > Zonotrichia > Zonotrichia leucophrys. The sequence continues at coordinate 3,544,119 of NC_088180.1, read as the reverse complement.
AAAGAAATAAACCAAAAACTGCTCCCTGCAGCATGAAAACCACTGGGACAGTGGAACGTGCAGCTCCTGGAGCCCAGGGGGATGTGCTGCCCGGGGGTGCTGTGCTCTGGGATGGCTGTGTGGGAGGGAGGGGAACAAACCCGGCTTTATTCCTGCCGCTCCAGCCCCCGGCACGGGATGAAGTCACCGGCCCCACAATCAAACCAGGCTTTCTTGGGCTGGGGCACCGGGGTCGTGCCAGGCTGGGGGGCACAAGGGGGGACACACACAGAGCAACCCCAAAACCCCACCCAAAAATTGCTGAATCCATCCCCTCCCGTGGGGTCACCGCCGGCAGCGCTGCCGTGGCGTCAGGCAGGGCTGGGAGTATTTTGGGAAGGAGGAAGTGAAACGAGGGGCAAGGAGGAGGAAGGAGATAAGGGGCAGAGCTGCGGGAGGAAGAGCTCGGTGAGAACGTGGCCCTGTTTCCACCACGTGCCCGCAGCCTTCCGGAAAAGGCGTCACGCTCCCCCCTGCACCTCCGTCACCTTCCCCAGCGTGGGGACACGGCAAACGGCTCTCTGCTTTTGGCAGAAATCAATGCTGGGGTGTTCACCCCAAAAACAGAGCCTGGGCACCTGAGGGACTCCATCCCCACAGTGCTGCGGGGGTTTCTCTGCCAGCCAGCCCAGGGAAAGCTGGAGATGGCACCCAAACCCAGCCTGGTGGCACCTTGGGGACACTGCCAGGAGTGCCAGGATCCAGGGGAGGGCAGAGCACGGCAATTCTGGGCTGGGGAGCACCAGCTGGGACCCACAACTGCAAACCCAGAACGTTCCCAGCTCCAACCCCCAGCTGCTCCAAGCTGATTTTTGCTTAAATTTTGGATTTACACCTGGCACGGAACAAAGATTTCACCCAAGGGGTCTGGATCCCACCAGTCTGAAAGGCAGCACCAGAAATGCAGGGAATAAACCCCGCTCTCCAGGCTGTGGAGGGATGTAGCTGAAGCCTGGAGGGAGGTTTAAGGAGGGAATTTCCCATGGCTGGGGCTCTCAGCCCTGTTCCCCATGCAGGCTCCCGTGGGACAGCGAGCACAGGCTGTTGCTCAAGGAGAGCTCCAGCCCAAAGCCCTGAGTCAGCGCTTCCCACCAGCCAGGCCTTGCTTCCAAACAGCCCAAAAGCAGCAGGATGGAGCTTTCCACCAGCTGGAAAACCCTGGAGCCAGTGCAAGGGATGCCCAAAGGTTCACCCCACAAAGGTTTTCCACTCCGTGCAGGAGCTGAATCCTGCCAGTCCCAAAGGCCGCTTGTTTGGGCTTTCAGCTCACGGATGTCACCAGCATTTATATTTGATAAATGCAGCAAGGATACAAAATTCATAGCCTGCCTTCATAAGGAGAATTTTTTTTTCCCTGCTAAAGAGGAAACTGCTTGAGCAAACCCCACCAAGAACACGCTGCAGCCAGCCCAGGCTTTTTTATCTTCCCAGATCGTGGATATTCATGGCACAGGACTGTGGCATTGTTATAATCACACACAATAAATCCGCCTTTCACTTTTAAAGAGGGAGGTGGTTCCAACACCAGGGGCTGCCCCTCAGCCCAACACAGGCCTTCCTCCTCTGAGCCTCTTTTTAATCGTCACCTCATTTCTGCCTCAAAGCCGAGACTTTCCGAGGAAGAGGAGGAGGAAACCACACGGGGCAGCCGCCAAAGCAGCCCCGAAGGCCCCGTGTGACAGCCAGCGGTGTCACCCGGGCCAGCCCCGGCCCCGAGCCCGCCCTGCGCATCCCTCGGGATGCTGGGCTGGGAGAAGGACCTGGAGATGCTGCCCGAGGGGATGCACAGCTTCAAAGCAGCATCCTGTGCCTGCCGGGAAACCACGGGCATCGCCCCTGCTCGCTCTGCTCCAGCAGGATGTGCAGCAGCACATGAAAGAAATTAATAATCATTAAAAAAAATTAGCCAGGGAGCAGCCGGGCTGATTGGGCAGAGCCCAGTGCTGGGTTTGGCTCTTCCCAGCCCTGCCAGGCTAGGGTTTGTTCCTTTGCAAGCTCAGGATGTGCTCAGGTGAACCAAAACCCAGCTCCCTTGTTTGCCCAGCGCAGCATCCTGGATGCAGGAGCCCCAGGGATGGATCTCATCCCCCAGGATGGATCTCATCCCCCAGGTCCATCCTTCATTTCCCAATGGGAAGGCTGGCCTGGCAGCCAGGAGCCGGGCAGGGCAGGTACAGCCAACATCTCTGAGAATCCAAAGGGCACTGGGGAATGAGCTGGGGACAGCGTTCCTCTCATTAATCAAAATAAAACCCAGTCGTGCCAGACCCACGGGCAGGCTGGGAGAGGAGTTTGGGAGCTCCACCATCACCACGGGGTGGGCAGGTGAAGGATGCTGCAGCTCAGCTTCAAACACAAGCAGGAGAAGGGGCAGCACCTGCCCAGCACCAGGATGGCTCTGTTGAAATGAAGTTTGATGGCACAGAAGCCTCATTCCCAACGGGAACAGGTGTGTGGGCATCACCCACACCCACCCCTTCCCGTGCACCCACCTCCCAATGAAGTCCTTTAAACTTCAAAAAACAAGCAAAAAAAAAAAAAAAAAAAAAAAAAAAATCCCAAAGCCACCCCAAACCAGACAACATCCTCCCTGCCTCTGAGAGATGTTATCTGCTGTTATTACAACGAACACCTACGATTACTCTAATCGAAAGAAAAATGTTCCTCCTTCATCTCGCCTGAGAGCTCGCAGCGTTTCGGAGCTGCTCCCCCAAACCAGCCCTGGCCTGCAAAAAAAAGGGGGAAGGAGCTTCTTTTTCAGGGGTTTTGAAATTCTTTTAGAAGAGAAAGAGAGGATGCTGTTGGTCAGAGAGCTGGAGGTACCCGTGGGACAGGTGGTGGAGGCCTGCAGAGAAGCTGCTCCCAGCCCCACATTGCAAAGAGGATTTCCTGGTCCTCCTTTACCCTACAAAAACCTCACCACGGTGACTTTCCAGCAGAAATCACCCCAATGTCCCCTTCCCAAGTGCTGTCACCTGGGGACGGGGACAGGACGTGGAGCAGGGCACGGAAGGGTTTTTTTGGCAAACGCCTGCTCGAAACCGAAAAGCTGGGGGCAGGCAGCTGTCAAAGGACAAAGAGGCACCCCAAAACCCCACAAAACGCCCCAAAACTCCACAAAACGCCCCAAAACTCCCAAAAACTCCCAAAAACTCCCTGCCTTTGCAGGGGTAACCCCACGGCTCCCACGAGGGAGGATGGGGATGCTCCCAAAATCTCCCGCATCCCTCCGGGGACTTCTCCTCGCCAGGATGGGGCCGTGCTCCTGCTTGGGTCCAGCGGGAACAAACCCCTGTCCCGGGAGGAAGGCTGCCATCATCCTCCTCCTCCTCCCATTCGCCTTTTTTTGATAATTTTTTTTTTTGGGGGGACTTTTTGATTTTTCGGGGGGGACTTTTTTTTTTTTTTCCGCCCGATGGCACAACCCGTTTCGCTCTCGCTAAACCAAGAGCAACAGCCGCGGCTATAAATAACCCGCCGCCGCCTTATTGCCCGAAAAAAATTAAAAAAAATAAAAGACAACAACAACAAAAAAAAACCTCCAAAACCCAACAAAAACAAACAACAACAAAAAAAAAAAGCCCCAAATTTTAAAACGTTCAACCCAACAAGGAGCTGCCAAGCGCTCCGAGCAGCCGGGCTGAGCCCGCGGGCCTTTGTACGGGATGGGGATGCAGCGGCAGGGGGAGGTGGTACCCCCGGCGGGCTCGGAGCCCCGCAGCATCCCTCGCCGTGCCGGGGGCGGCTCTCTGTGCCCGTGCGGGACGGGAACGGGGCGCGGGGTCCCCGGGGACTGCGGCGGGGCGGGAGCGGCCGTGCGGGGTCACCGGGGGTCAGGCGGGGCCGGACCCGCGCCCCCCCCCGGCCCATTGTCCGCGCCCCGCCGGTTCCCGCGGCGGTCGGTCACTCACCTCCGTGCGGGCAGGGGCTCAGCCCGCCGCCGGCTGCTCCATGCGGCGCCGCCGGGGCCTCCGGGCTCGCCTGGGCCGGCGGGGGGGCGCGGGGGGGCGGAAGGGGCGGGGGAAGCCGGAGCCGCCGCCGCCGCCGGAGCGCGGCGGGGCCCAGCGCGGCGGGTGCGCGGGGGGCGCGGGGCGGGCGGGGCGCGGGGGGTCCCGGGGCGGCGGGGCCGGAGGGACGGACCGAGGGAGGGAGGGAAGGAAGGAGGGACGGAGGGAGCGGCGCCCGGAACCGGAGCGCCCCGAGCGCAGCGCGCATGCGCCGCGAGCACCGCGCCGGCGGCGGGGTGGGGGCAGCGGGAGGAGCGCGGCGCCACCTGGCGGTCACCGCCGGTAGCGCCACAAAGCGGGGACAGCGGGGACAGAGGGACAGCAGGGACAGAGAGACCGACAGAGGGGACAGAGGGACAGCGGGGACAGAGGAACCGAGAGCGGGAACGGCAGGGACAGCGGGACCCGCACCGCGGATGGGACACGCACTGGGAGCGGCAGCGGCAGCAGCACCGGGACACGCACCGGTAACGCATCCCCACAGGCACCGGGACCGGCATAGGGTAGTGGGACCTGCACCGGCAATGGGAACGGGAGCGGGACCGGGAACAAAAAAGGGAGCGGGAGCCGCACCGCGACAAGGAATGGAACAGGCAGCGGCAACGGGAGCCGCACCGGCAATGGGAGCGGGAACTGCACCGGGAGCGGGACTGCCACCGGCGCCCGCATGGGGACCGGTAAAGGGACCCGCACCGGAACGACACCGGCACCGGGATCCGCAGTCGGAACGGGATCCGCACCAGGAGCAGCACGGGGACCGGGACCGACCCCGCGGTTCCTGCCCGGTGTGTGCTCACATGGGTCCAAAGTAGCACTGAAATGATGCTAAAATGGCAGTAAAAGAATAAAAAGCGTTATAAAGTCTACAATAAATAACGTAAAATCGTCAAATGACAATTAAAAATATATAATATAATATAATATAATATAATATAATATAATATAATATAATATCTTTAAGGTCCCTTCCAACCTAGCCCATTCCCTGAATCTGTAGTCCTAGGAGATATTATATGTAGAATTATTGTTATTAATACTAACAATAATGCAATAAAATAGCTTAAATAACTAATAATAAATAGCATGACATCACATAAACATACCAGAGAGCATAGCATAATGTAATGTCATATAACGACATGATATGACATCATAATATAGAATGAATATGTGATCTTTAAGGCACCTTCAACCCAACCCATTCCCTGATTCCATGGGGACAAAGGGACCGCAGGGGACAGGGAAAGTCGGGGTGCAGCACCAGGGAGGTCGCAGCAGCCACGGGAGCGGGGTGCCAAGCCCAGCCCATCTTTGGGAAGCACATCCTTGCTCCAACAGCGAGCAGGAAAGATCCAGGGATGCATTACTGGGGTGAGCCCCGAGATCCCCCCGGCGTCTGGAATGTTCCTCTGGCCTCAGGGAGGTGTGGAAGGGGCTCCATCCTCTCCCAGGCTCCTTCTGGGAGGAACTGAAAGCAGCTGAAAGTGCACCAGAAATGCACCCGCGGTCACCGAGCCACGCACCCCGCCCCGGTTCTGCCCTGCACCCACCCGGTTCTGCCCTGCCCTGCACGCACCCAGCTCTGCCTGCACGGTCTCGGCCTCTTTGGGGTGGCTGGGAACGGGAATTCCACAAAAAATCCTCATCTTGCCCCGCAAGCCCCAAGAGCCTCAGCATCCCCAGGGCTGGTGCGGGGATTGGGCTGAGGCTGCTCCGTGCAAGGGGACATGGAGGGTGCTGCAGGTCCCTCCTGGCTCCTCCACACAGGAGATGCCACCACTGTGGTGGCCACAGGGGTCCCAGCTGGGTGCTGGTCCCTCCTGGCTCCTCCACAGCCCAGGTTCCAGGTGCAGACAGTGGATGGAGCCCACAAAGCTCCTCCTCTCCCCCGAGGCTGGGGCCACCTTGGATGGGCTCAGTCCCCTCTGGAGCCCTTTGGGATTCCAGTCCTGGCTGGAATTTTTCCCTGGAAGGGTCTGGGTTTGAGGGTGGGTGATGCCCTGGCTGGAAGGGAAGGATGGGTTCACGGGCAGCAAGGCTGGGATAGACATCTCCATCTCCATCATCTCCATCTCCATCTCCATCTCCATCTCCATCTCCATTTATCTCCATCATCTCCATCTCCAGGAGAGGGGGCCCTTCAGCCGGCTGGGATGGGCAGGGAAGCAGAAAATAAAGGAAAGGGGACAAGAATGCAACAAAGGAGGAACTGAGAGTGAAATCCCGGCGGAGTGAAGGATGGAAAATCGCCTGCCCCGCCGCTCTGCATCCCTGCCTGGTTGGATGGGCTCCTTGCGGAGCTCGGAGCGTCCGAGGGCGGGATGCGAGGGCGGGCAGGGAAAGGGAAGCGATCCTGCCGGGATGTACGAGACAGCGCAGGCGGTGGCTGCGAGCAGCCGAGTAAAGCCAGCGCGACAGCTCCCGGCTCATTGCAGCCTGCAGAATTCACCTTCCAGCCCCAAAAGCCCCGGAGGGAGCCGGGTTTGGTTTGGCCGGTTCTGCGGCTCCCAGCCCTCCCGGGGCTCTGGGGGATGCGGGATGCCCTACAGGGGGGGGGTCAGTCTACGACAGATCCCCCTCCCCAAATATCTCTCCCTGCAAAAAGTGCCCCGTGAGCGGTACAGCCCGGCGCTCCCCGGTGCCACCGGCGGAGCTGTGTCACAGGTGCCACCGGAGGGCGTTCGGGGACAGCTTCAGCTTCTCTCTCCAACCCAGCCCTGCCTCTCGGGGTGCTTCCTCCCTCATGCCAACCCCAAACCCGCCTCGGCTGAGGGGGACAGCCTCATTTCAGGGCTCTCCCTCGTTCCTCTCGTTCCGGGATGTTTTAAATTGGAGAGCAGGGTGGGGATGCTGGCTCTCACCAGGGATCCCACCATCTCTGTGTCCCCATCTGCCTGTGTCCCCCACTGTGACAGCACCAGCCCTGCTCTATCCACCCTGCTGGTTTGATAGAGCCAAGTGGCTCCTGCAATCTGCCAGCCAGAAGCGGGGCAGCTGAGTTTTGTTTGCCAGGGAAAAGGGCCGAGGTTTGTGTTCGGGGGCCTGTGGCTGGCTGGCTCCTGAAAATCCACGATACGCAGGATGGTTCCCAGACCCAAGGTGGCAGCCTTGGGGACACCCAGGGGACAGCCAGCCCCGAGTGTATCCCAGCTCTCCACATCGTGCAAAGCTTGGGGAGCATCCACCATCCCAGAGGCTTTTGGCTCACACTGCCAGTGCTTTTGGGACCTGGGGGCCCCAGTGCTCCCATCTCTCAGCCCATGGAAAATCCTGCCAGGGTGAGTGTACAGGTTTGAGGGAATTCCTGGGATCCCAGAGCTTTTCCTGAGCAGGGCTTTGCGTGCAGGGAGGAGCTATCTCTGCATCTCTGCTGTTCCCTTCTAGCCTGGGGACAAACTCCATGCTTGCCCTCTGATTCACAGGTGCCTTGTGAATCACCCTTGAGAATGGCACAGGGCGATCGATCAGCCCAAACTCTGCCTCCTTCCCCCGGGAGGAGGGAGGGCAGTAGGGAAAAGGGTTCAGGCTGATTTGGAAGCACTGCTGGAGCAGAGCCACGTGCTGGGTTTAAAGTGCCCATCTCCTTTGGATCCAGCTCTGCTGCACCCACAGGTCCAACCTGGACTGATTAGAGAACCGGCAGCTCCCTCACCCACCAGCTCCTGCACCCCAGAAGCTGCTCAGGGAGGTTGAGCAGAGATTTTTATCCCTTCCAAAAGGCAGAAACCAGTGTGAAGTTCTGTGCATGGTGTTGGGGGGTTTTCCTCTGTCACTAGTGCAGGGGACAAACAGCAAAAGCGAGACACAGAATTATTGATCCCCACAGGGAATGGCTCCTGATAACAGATCACAAAGAGCCAAAGGACAGAAATTAGAGATGCAGGGTTCACTTTTAATTGGGAGGGCTGTTGGGTGTTAGAGCAACTCCTCTCTTCCCCCCAGGAGAGTCACAAGGGGTTGTTCTGGCCCATTTTGGGGCTGGGGACTGATTTCCCCAGAGAGGAGGTGCCACCAGCCCGAGTGCTGGCATCAGGCAGAGGGAGAAGCCTGTGTCTGCCCAGAGCTTTTCCTGCAGGAATGAGGGTGCTGGGAGCATTTGGAAGCGGAGCTGGAGCCCTGCTGCTGTGGCTGGACTCATGACTCACTTTAAAACCAACCATAAAAGCAATTTTGCATGGAGCGATCAAAGCTTCCCTGGCTTATCACCACCCCGATTCCAGTAACGAAACCGCGGCGCTCACAGACTGCCCGGGCAGTAATTGGAGGGCTTAATTGAGGAAGGTCATTAGGGGCAGGCAAAGATAGGGCAACTGGAGCCTCTCACCTCCTGTGAGCTGCTGAGGCTTTCACAGCAGCCGTGGTGAAAAGGGGAGGTTCAGGCTGGATACCAGGAAAGGCTCCTCACCCACAGGGAGGGCGGGCACTGAGTGGGCACAGCCCCAGGAGCTCCAGGAGCGTTTGGACAGTGCTCTGAGGCACAGGGTGGGATTGTTGGGGTGTCTGGACTGATGATCCTTGGGGTCCCTTCCAGCTGAGGAGATTCCATACTGTGATTTTGTGGAGCCCAGCAGGAAAGCTGGGGCCTCTGCTGGGGTCTGGCCTGTTGGAAAGGATGTCCAAGGAGTGGTGAACATGCAGGGGGTTCAGACCAAGGTCTCAGAGGTCCCTCCTGCCTTTGCAGAATTCCTGGAAAGGTCTTCCACAGCTCTGTGGGACGGTTCCATCAGCATCAAGAGAGGGAGAGGCGCTAAATGTAGGTAGGGAGTTATAAAGCGGCTGCTTTGCCTCCCGCCCCATGAAGAGAAGGGAAGGATAATTTGCCTGCCCATTCCTCTCCCCTCAAGCCTCTTCCCTTCCCCTGCTCCATCCTGACACAGAGGTGACTTCTTCAGCCCTCCAGGAATGGATCTTGGGGAGCCCTCCCACCCACCAGCAAGAGACTGTTCCACACCACTGTTGTTAATATTAAGCTGCTTATCTGCCCTGGGGCCATAAAACTCTCATCTGCAATGGGGGAAAATAATCTCCCTCTGTTCTTTCTATCTGCTCCTGCTTATTGCAGCCTTATCAGCACACCCAGCCAGCCTTTGGGGCACGGGAGTCACGCAATGGCTGCAGCAAACAAGACCTGTGGTCCCACAGCAGGGCCAGCATTGCGTGTCCCCCCGGGGCCAAGTCCACCCCGTGGGGACAGCATGGCACTGATGAGTCCCCAGCAATCTCACTGAACTTCTGAGTCACCAGGGTAGGCACTGAGGTGCACCTCCAGTGGATGATAACACCTTCTCCTGCAGCAGGGGAATGCTGGCCTTGGGATGCTCCTCATGGGAAATGGGTTTGGGTTTTTGGTGCCTTGACCTGTGGGATGTCCCCTGTGGGAAATGGGTTTGGGATTTTGGTGCATTGACCTGTGGGATGTCCCTTGTGGGAAGTGGGTTTGGGTTTTTGGTGCCTTGACCTGTGGGATGTCCCCTGTGGGAAATGGGTTTGGGATTTTGGTGCATTGACCTGTGGGATGTCCCCTGTGGGAAGTGGGTTTGGGACTCTGGTGCATTGACCTGTGTCCTTGTCATAGTTGGTGGAGCTGTTATTTGGCTGGTGAACCTCATGGGTTGTCCTAAAGCGTCCTTCCATGTTTTTTTCCAATGCCTTTTGGTAGCCTGCAGCAGGTTTGGACCTTCCCCTCCAGTGCTTTTCCTACCATATTGGGATCATGATGTTCAACGGGGAAGACAAAGCTGGTGTGATGCCAACAGCTGCTTGTGCTGGCTCAAAGAATTCGGGTGGCTCTGAGGCTGTGTCACCAGCAAGAAATGGTGACCAAGCAGGGCCTGGACACACAGAGTCACTGCTTTTCCCTCAGGCTGCTTTAGCAGGTCTGGACAAGCCAGGATCTCCCCGAATTCTTGGGCAATCGGCTTCCCCGTTCTCTTCCCCACCGCGCTTTCATCTCTGCCTCTTCTGGGAAGCTTTTGTGCAATGCCTGATGAGTGATTGGCATTTGGACATGGCAGGAGCTCTGGCTGCAGCCCCACTGCTCGGGGTCTGGGGCCGTGGGGGCAGAACCCTCCCCTGGCATGGGTGCAGGACAGAGCGTGCTGCCCCGGGGTGGTGCCTGTCCCCGTGTCATCCCTGCTGCCAGGTGCTGGGGCTGGCTGGGGTGGCTTTGCGTGCAAAGCTGGGGAAAAGGAGGCATCTGGCTCTGCTGGCATGGGCTGACTGGCAGCCAATGTAAACTCTTGGGTTTGAGCTGGAGCAACTCCTGGGTGTCATTATTTTCCTGCCGTGAAAACACCTTTGTTCCAGTCCAGAACAGCAGCAGTTTGGCTTTCCCAGCAGCCAGGGCTGAAGGTGTCCTTCCTTGTGTCCTCCCTTGTGTCTTTCTTTATGTTCTCCCTTGTCTATTCCCTTGTGTCCTTTCTTGTATCCTTCCTTGTGCCCTTCCTTGTGTCCTTCTTTGTGTCCTCCCTTGTGTCTTCCAGGGCCACCACCGACCATGGTGGAGGAGGTGGATGAAGGCTCAAGTTGCCCCAGGCCAGGTTTAGATATTGGGAAAATTTCTTGACCATGAAGGTGGTCAGTGGTGGAGTCACCATCCCTGGGGGTGTCAAAACATGCAGCACGTGGGGACACGGGTTAGTGGTGGCCTTGATGATAATAAAGCCTTTTCCAACCTAAACAATTCCATAATTCTGTAATTCTGTTGGGAGCTGTGGGGTTATGGCATGGGTTGGCTGTCCTGCATCCATCAGAGAGCGACTCACAAAGGATAAGGTCCAAGACTGAGTTTGGTGGAATATCCAACATTTAATGGAATATCTAATGTTAGAAAGACCAGGAAACAAAACAGGCAACAATTGCTACAAAACAAAGCAGATAAAGCAAAAGTACCAAAGGTTTCAGTTTATCCCATCAGCCTACACAGTTGTTCCAGACTCAGCTCTGCTGGCAGGACACCCTGGAGATGTCTGTGCCCACCGCTCAGCTCCTGCCCTTGGTGGGGAAGCGCTGCCTGGCCTGGAAGTGCTCACACCTCTTGTGCTTCAGAGACAGCCCGTAGAGCGGGGTCATGTCCACGCTGCCGTCCTCGCAGACGCTGAACTCCAGCTGCTGCAGCAGCGTGGTCAGGAAGAGGAACACCTGCCAGCGGGCAATGTTCTCCCCGATGCACCTCCTCTTCCCCAGGCCAAACGCCAGCACCTTCTCCCCGTCCTCTTTGTTCACCTTGGTCCCATCAGCGCTGAGGAAACGCTCGGGGTTGAAGGTCTCTGGGTCCTTCCAAAGCTTCCTGGAAGGGAGAACATCGGGTGTTGGGATGGTTTCTCCTGGGGGTGGGTGTTGAGGGGACACTGGAAGGTGGTGCTCCAGATTGCAATGCAAGGTGTTTTCTATTACCATCTGTGTGGCAGATTATCTTTGTCAAGTGGGCAGTTTGCCTTATCTCTCTCTTTGAGTGACCACATTCACACCTCCCTCTGGAGGAGATATCTGCTGATAACAGCTATTGAATGTCACTGCATGGCTGATAAGAACTACAGCATCCCCTTGGGAGATGTGAGCCCAGAGGGAGGAGCCAAGCATTGCTACCCAGATATAATCTGGAGATTCTGGAACGCCAGCACAGCTTCTCCAAGGGATTCCCCAGAGGAACAGCAGCTGTCTCTTCTTCCACTGGATCTTCAGAGGAAGAATACATCCTTCTCTACAGATCCCCCTTGCTCCAACAGAACCACCCCTGACACTGCAGGAGGGCTGAGCCACATTCCCAATGGGGCTGCCACCAACACCCTGACCCACAGGGTGTCAGGTTGGGTTCTGACTCTGGCAGTGTTGTTCTAGTGCACTGCATTGTTTTTATTTGTTTTTCTTCCCTATTAAAGAACTGTTATTTCCTACTCCCATATTTTTGCTTGAGAGCCCCTTAATTTAAAATTTACAGCAATTCGGAGGGGTGGGGAGGGTTCACATTCTCCATTTCAGGGGAGGCTCCTGCCTTCCTTAGCAGACTCCTGTCTTTCCAAACCAAGACAGGTGGGAACTGTTGGGAAGAACATCCCTGATGGTTTGCCACCACGGGAGGGGCCCTGTTTGTCCCTGCAGGAGGGGACCTGTTTGCCAGCACAGAAAAGGACCTGTTTTCCAGCACTGGAGGGTTTGTGCCTCACGGTACTCACTCGTCGTGGTTCACCTGCCACTGGTTGACGAACACGCAGCGATCCTTCGGGATGAAGTAGCCGTTCAACACCGTGTCCTTGGTGGTGCTGGGGAGAGAAAAGATGGAGAGCAGGTTCTTCTGCGTCCTCAGGGGACTGGCAGGCTGCTCCTGAAGGGTGTGACCCAAAGGGGTGGTTTTGTGGGGACAGTTGTGTCCTCCACGAGCTGTAACATGGTGCCTCAAGGCCACCTCATCCCTGGAGCAGCTGTGCCAGCCCACCACTGTTCAGCATCATCACTTTTGTTGTGTTGAAGGGAAGAAAGGAGTTAGAGGAGACCCACAGCTTCTGACAAGCCAAAGCCCAGGGAGCCCTGCAATGGTTTCATCTTCAAAGCCCTCTTTCTGCCCTTAGGACTGGCTAGGAAATACCCCAGATTGTATTCGGGAGGTTTAAGAGTCTTGCCTTCACTTTCCTCCACCAGAAAAATTCCAGTCTCACTTCACAGCTCATTCCAGATCAGTTGTGATGTGGTTCCTCCCAAGGCAGGAAAAAAAATATAAACCCAGGGGTGCCCTGCCAGCAAAGGTTTGTGGGGTGAAACCACCCTCAAAACAAAGCATCCAACCCCAGAAGGGCAACAAGCTGGAATATTTCCCCTTCGCAGCCATCAAAAACCCCAAAGAAGGCGTTGGCTGCCCCAGCCCGTACCTGTGAGGGATGGCGAAGGGCAGGAAGGAGGAATGCCTGAACATCTCCAGGATGAAGGCCTCCGTGTAGGGCAGCGTGCCCCGGTCCGAGAGGCGCGGCCGCCGCTCGCGCCCGATGGTGCGGTCTGGGGAGGGGAACGGGACAGGGTCAGCACCAGGGCTGAGCACAGAGAGCCCAGAGGGATGCGGGGCAGGGACTCACCCAGCTCCTCGTGGATCTTCTTCTGGATGTCGGGGTTCGTCACAAGGTACATGAGGCTCCAGGACAGGGCTGTGGTTACGGTGTCGAAGCCTGGGCAAAAAGGATGGGCTGTGGGTGAGCTCAGCACAGCACCTGCCAGAACCCAGGACATCCCTCTGGCTGCCCTGGGTGATTCCAGACCCTGGCAGGGGGCTCAGAGACCTTGGCACAGAGTCAAAACCACCTGTGCCTTTGATTTTAGCCCATGGAAACAATGACCAGCTTTGGGTGAAGATTTACAGACCACAAGAGTTTGAGTAGAATGATAGTGAATTTATCACCAGGTCAAAAATTAGAATTTTGGGGTTTTAGAATGGGGGGCAAGAAGCAAGATGGAGCAATACGGGCAGGAGCAATGTCCTGTCCTTCTTCTTCTTGTCGTCCATCTTCTGCTGTGATGGTGACACTTTTGGATTGGTTTAGGACAGAAACAAACTGTCTAACATAGGTGATAGGTATTGGAAAATTATTGTAAATAAAGTACAGGTAGTTCTTAGTATAAAAAGGGAACACCACCACAAGGGCTGTCACTGTGCCACAACCCAATCTGCTGGACAGACTTCAGCAGGTCCGAAAAAGAATGTATTAGATAGAGAAAATAAACAACCTTGAAAAGCAGAGGCGAGGAATCTTGACTTCTCCGATAGCTTGGGGCTGGGTAAAAAGACTTTTAATACCATGGGAGTCATTCCAGCAACACATAACCTGAGAAGCACCCACCCTGGCCTGAGGGCTGACCATCTCACAGAGGAGTCTGGGCTGGCTGAGGAGGCAGGGGACATCCTGGACACGCAGCAGGGCTTGGGGCTGCCATAACAAACTTTGCTAAAATATCCTGTTCTCTCAGCCTGTCCCGCTCCTGGGTTGTGTCAGGTTTGTACAGCTTCTCCAGAACTGGGGGAATTTCCACAGAAAGGTGAATCAGCCCACAGACATGTCCCTCAGCCTGGAAAAACCACTCTAGATGGTGAGGTTCAGCTGAGCTATATAACCCATGCCCTTCACTTTTCCAGAGCAGGAGGGCGAGTGCTTAGACCCAGACCAGCTGCCTGCTGTTGGACAAGGTAGGGTCAGGCAGGAGGAGCTGCAGAAGACCTGAGAGCACCTGCCAGAGCTGAGGAAAGGTGAAGGATACCTGCTCCAAAGAGGTCGTTCACGAGGTTGACGATCTTCTCCTTGGGGATCTGCGTGGCTGTGTTGGTTCCCAGTTTTTTGTCCAGGCACTGCTCAATGAGGGAGTCCGTGATGTCCCGGATGTTGTTCTGTGAGGAAGAGGAGGCAAGGTCATGGAGCAGGGCTGCAGAGGGGTGGGTGATCCTGGGTGGCCCCACAGAGTGCTGGGGGAGCCTGGGGCCACACGAGCTCTGGGGAGCACCATCCCTCAGCTCCTGTGGTCCCTGTGGAAACAAGGAGAGGGTTCTCCAAGGAACCCGAGGTTCAACCACCAGGCTGGGCACATCGCACAGGGAATGGAGGAGATTCTGAGAGGCTCATGAAGCTGAGTCTGGGAAGGTTTGGGTGGAACTTCAGGAAAAGGGTACAAGGATATCAGGAAGCAAAACAGGCAATGATTGCTATAAAATGAAGCAGATAAAACAGAAGTCCTTGACAGTTTCTGTTTATCCCATCACCTCACCAGAGGGTGGTGGGGCTCTGCACAGGCTCCCCAGGGAATGGGCACAGCCTCAAGGCTGCCAGAGCTCCAGGAGAGTTTGGACAACACTGTCAGGGATGTTGGGGTGTGTGTGCAGGGCCAGGAGCTGGATTGGATGATCCATGTGTGAGCCAGCTCAGGATATTCCATGATTCTACAATACTCTATGATTCTGTGAGGAGGAGGAGGACTGGGGAGAGACAATGGCTGCCAGAACACAAACACCTCCCTGACAGGGAGGGGAGGAGAGCAGGGGAAGGTCCTGCCAGCTCTCACCTCATCGTAGCTCTCGTAGTGCTCCTTGACCCTCTTCTGCAGGAAGCTGAGGAGGTACCTGTTGAAGTCGATGAAGAGCTTCATGCTGCGGCTGGGCAGGTAGCGGAGCAGGGGGATGAAGTCGGCAGGGTTGCCAGCAGCAGTGACAGCAGTGAACTTCTCCGTGGAATTCACCAGCCCGAGCAGCTCCTGGTCCTCGTGCTCGTAGCGCTTGCCAAAGCACATGGCACAGATGACGTTGGCCACCGACACCACCACGTACCGGTAGGGCTCAAACCTCTTGTGCTCCTCCATGACCTGCAGGAACTTGGTGACCAGGTACTCGGCCTCCTTGGAGACGTGCTCCTCCAGCAGGCAGCTGCAGGACGACGTGGGGCTGGGCGCGATGGAGAAGCTCTTCAGGGCGCTCTGGGCCAGCCTCCTGCGCGCTTTCCACACCTCCCCGGAGTCGGAACTGAACGTCAGGCTCTGCCCATCCGCGACGAAGCGAAAGCTGTAGAGGTCGGGTCGCCCCATGAAGTCCTCTCCTTGCTTGACCAGCGCTTGGCGGATGGTGTCCAGCCCGCTGAGCACCAGCACGGGCCGTGTCCCGATGCGCACCTCCATCACGTCCCCGTAGCGCCGGCTCAGCCGCGTCAGCGCCAGGTGCGCGTCCGTGCGCAGCTCCAGCACGTTGCCCAGCACGGGAATGCCCCGCGGGCCCGGCGGCCGCCGCAGCCCCGCGGGCACGGCCGCCCGCAGCCGCTGCACCAGCAGCAGCACCGCGCAAAACGTGGCGGCCGCCAGCAGCGCCTCGCTGGCCGACACCGCCACGGGGCTCCCCAGCGGCCACATGGCAGCAGAGCTCGGGGTCACCGCCGACTCCTCACGGACAGCCCTAAGGGAGGGAGCGCAGTGAGGGAGAGCCGGAGCAGCGCGGGGCTGAGCGCTGAGGGTGCTCCTGACACTGGGACAGCGAGCGACAGCCCCTAAACAGCTCAGGGGATGGAGCTGCCCCTGCAGCACACGCTGGAGTTCTGTGAATGGTCCAAACACACCCACCCATCCCTTAAGGGGACTTCAACCCATCAGAGACTTTGCAGCACCCCTTTCCCTGCACCAGACCCTTAGACTGGTGTGCAGACCCCTCAGGTGCAGAACTCTCAGGGTTAGGAGCTGGGGCTGGTCTCCAGGCTGAGATACCTGCAGGTGTTCCTGACAGGGACAAGGACCAGGGACAGGGAGCAACAGCCACTAAGCAGCTCAGGGGATGGAGCTGCCCCCGCAGCCCCGGTGGCACACGCTGGAGATCTGTGAATGACCCAGAGGCACCCACCCATCCCTTAAGGGGGACCTCAACCCATCAGAGACTTTGCAGCACCCCTTTCCTCACAGAAAACCCAAACCTCCACTGCCACAGCCATGGCTCCTGCCCAGGGAAGCCACTCTTGTAAAACAAGGCATGGAGAACTGCAGCTCAGCAAATCCCAGGGAAGCAGGAGCAGAGGAACAGCAGCTCCTCCGTGAATGTGGTTCCAGGACCAACAAACCCATCAGGAGTCACAGCCAGGAGGATGGACCTGCTGGTCACAGTATTGGGGACTTGGGGATGCCACAGAGCTGCTCTGTGAGAACACACAGCTCACTGGGTGAGCAGGGACACCTAAATGTCACCTTCCTGGTCCTATATCCATGTTCAACCCCTCCCAAAACACAGAAGCTGTCTCCTACCTGGTTGGTTTTACTGCCCAAGGCTCCCAGCAGGGATTGGCACCAGCAGCAGGGGAGAATCCTCCTCTCTCTTCTCAACCTTCTTCTCCTGTCACCTCGTTCTCCTCTGCCTGGTCCTTCTCCTGGTGCCACCAGGGAGTCCACAGCTGTCTAATGTCTGCCCTCACTGCACCACTGGGTATTTATCTCCCTCCTCCCGTGACAAAAGCCCTTGGCAGTAGCTACCCATTAACAAACGGGCCTGACCCTGCCTGGAGCCTGCCCAAGAAGCCAGGGAAGAGCCTTTCTCCCCTCCAGCAAGCTCTAGGGCATGAAGGGTGACTTCTTCTCCCAGGCCAGGCCCTGGAGCCTGCTGTGGGGAGGCAGAAGGGGGTCCCTAAGCCCTGCCTTGCAGAGGATGTAGAACATGTTGTCAGCATTGCTTGCCTGTGGAATGTGGGTGCCAGCATTTCCCCAAAAAAGCTTTTCTGGGCTGGCCAGGCTGTTCCCAGCAGCCAGAGAGGGCTGTCACCTCCATGGCCACTCTGAGAGCTGCAGGCTGTGAGTGAGGGGACACGTTGGTGACATTCCCCATCCATCCCTGGGGAATGATCCAGCAGGTCCTCTGCCCCGGGAGCGGTGGTGGCAGCAGGATCCTCCGGGCCAGGGGCAGAGCCAGGCTCAGGTTAACGATTGGCCAGGTTTGCGTGAGAAGGCGGCTGGCTCGCTTCCCCCGGCTCCTCGGGGCAAACAGGCAGCGAGGAGGAGGAGGAGGAGGAGTGGCGGGGCAGAGGGGAGGAGGTGAGCCCGGCAGATAGGAGAGGTGAAGGGGCAGAACGGGGCAAGGCTGGGGCAGCTCATCCCATAAACATTGGGTGACACCCAGCAGGGAAATGCTCGTGCCAGCGGGGCTGCTGCTCCAGGCGGGGCAAAATTCAGGGGAGTTTGGGAAGTGCAGCTGGGATGAGCAGGAATGAGCCAGAGTCTGGTAGTCTGGCACGAAGTTTCCTTCAGTCTTCGAAAATTCCAAGGGGAATTTGGCCCAGGTAAAAGCTGAGCTAATATTTAATAAAGGCTTTCAACATCTGGTCTAATCGGGCTCGTTAATAGCAATGAGGCCGTTCATTAATGTTTGGCAAGAACAATTACAAAACCCCGGCTGCTAATATTCCTGCTGATAATTCCCGGGAATGCCGCAGCCCTCCTGGCCCCGGCAGGACTCTTGGGAACGCTGCTGGGGAGGGAGGCTGCAGGAGCAGGGCTCGTCCAGGAGGCTGGATCCTCCCATCCCTATGGATCTACCCGAACCCATTGCATGGGGTGGGGTTGGGGGGCTGAGTGACCCCTCTCCCTCCCCAGCAGCATTCCAGACCTTGTGCTGATGCTGAACCCCCTCACTCCTCACCCATCGCATCCCAAAGCTCTGGAAAAGCTGGGGAGAGTCCCGGAGAGGTTCCCCAGGACCCTCTGCCAGCCTGTCCCATCCCTCCCCGTGGCTGCCAAGCCGTGCGAGGGCAGGGTGCCACCTGATGAGAGCAGCGTTAAGAGTTGCTGCCAGGCAGCCTCACACCCCGAAAACACCCCAAAAACGCCCCAAAACACCCTCAGCCGCCCTTGCTGAGCCCGCGGATCCCCGGGGACGCTGCCAGCCCCCTGTCCCTGCTGGGCGTCGCTGTCCCCTCCGTGTGTCACCACCCCGCCGCGCCGGGCTGTGCGTGCGGGGACAGGCGGCAGCGGCACGGTGACGGTGCCCGCAGGCACGCGTGGCACGGCGTGCGTGGCACCAGCCCGTGCCCACGCCCGAGGGACACGGAGGGGTTGGCAGCCCCGAGCCTGTCCAGCACACGGATGCGGCTCCGTGCGGAAACACGAGCGGGAGGGACGCGGGGACACTCGGACAGACACACAGAGCGTTGTGCCCGGTGTCGTATGAGGTGCCAGAGCCATCCCCGGCCGGGCTTTATGGACGCCCTGACGAGTGTCCCCAGCCTTGGGGCACCTTTGTGACGTTTGTGGCCAGCAGCCCCGCTCCGCTCCGTGTCGCCTGGCGCTAAGAGGGGACATTTCAGGCGACACTCCCTCCTCTCCCTCTCCTCGTGGCTGGAAAGGGCTGGGATGGCCGTGTCCTCTCGAGGGGACAGGAGTGACAGGGGCAGTGCCGTCCCGTCGCAGGTGATGCAGCCTCCTGCGGCAGAGGGCACCTCTATTGACACTGACGATTGTCCCCAGTGTTGGGGACTCCCCCCAAGCTCCCCAGCCCGCAGCCAGCCCTGGGGGGAGCTGATGCTGAGCTGCTCCGGCGCCGCCCTGACCCCGGGCCGGGCTCCTGGACGGGAGGCCACCGCCCTGGTCCTTTAAAAACCATTTCCCCCCCCACCCACCCGTAGCGTGACTGCGAGTGACCAGGACGGCCCTCCCGGGTCTGGCCGGAGCCCCTTCGCACGCGATGTCCCTAACGCCACCCCTGGGACCCCCCGGCGGGGCGGGACCCCCTATCCCCCCTATCTGGCCTATCTCCCACCTCGTGGCGGCTGGGCTGGGAACAAAGATGAGGGCGGAGGGGACAGATTTTGGGAGCGGGCTGGTCGCCCTTGTCCTCGCTGCAGGGCAGGACCTGGCCTGTCACCCGGCGGGGAGCGGGGCTGGGGGCTCCAAACTCTGCCCGAGCCCCTCTTCGGACCCCGACCATCCACCCTGGCCGCACCATCCGTGCCCGCCTCCCTCCGGCTGCACCCTGTGCCCCATGCCAGCCCCACCTCGCCCCTCGGGTGGCCCTGTCCCAGGGGGCAGAGGTGACACAGGGCACGGCCGCTTCTCACGCGAACCTGGACAATCTTTAACCGGGCCGGGGCAGGCAGGGCCGTGACCCCCGGGGCTGCCCCGCCGCCCACGTCCCCGCGGGGTCCCTGCGGAGCTGTGTGGCGGTCCCGCAGCCCGAGGTGCGGGGACACGCACGGAGCCGGTGGCCTCGCTCTGCCCTACCGGGCACAGCGGCGGCGGGACGGGGGTGCGCGGTGGCCGAACCCCGCGGCGGGCGGTCCGCGCTCATCCCCGCGTGTTCGCGGAGCCGAACCCGCCAGTCCCCCCCTCC
Source organism: Zonotrichia leucophrys gambelii (assembly GCF_028769735.1). Classification (NCBI taxonomy): domain Eukaryota; kingdom Metazoa; phylum Chordata; class Aves; order Passeriformes; family Passerellidae; genus Zonotrichia; species Zonotrichia leucophrys. Next base: position 3,524,259 of record NC_088180.1, on the reverse strand, counting down.
CGGCCCGCACGGCGCCGCCCGGGGCTGGTTTCCCACGCTGCCGCTGTGCCCACGGCTCCGGGAATGTGCCGCGGCTGCGGGCAGCGGGGCTGGACGGAACCCTCTGGGTCTGGGGGCGAGCGGGGCAGCCGGGCCGGCCCCCGAGGGGGTCCTGGGGAGCAGCGGGGCGCGGGACCGGCGCCTTTAAGATCCTGCCGGTAGCGTGACTGGAGTGACCGGGGCGGTGCGGGTTTGCCCAAACATCCCGCCCTCTTCGCACGCGATGCCCGCCCCATGCTGGAACCCACGGGCGGCACCGACACCCCCGCACCCCCGCACCCCACGCCACGACTTATCGGGATCCCCCCCCTCCCTTTCCTGACCCTCCCATGCCCGCCTCGCAGCCTCTCCCCAAGGGATGCGCACGGAGCGGGGGTCCCGCACCCCACGCGTGGGGGGAGCCCCGGAGAATGGGGGGAACCGGGGATTGGGGGGATGGGGGGGGTCCGGGGAGTTCTTGGGGAGTTGTGGGTCACGTGGCGGGAGGCGGCCTGGCCAATCAGCGCGCGGGGCGATGCATATAAAGCAGGAGCGGCGGGCAGCGGGCACCTGCCTCGGAACCGGGCCCTTCCCGCCGCTCCGCACCGTTCCTACCGAGGTGAGTACCGGAGAGCCCGCACCGCCATGGACTGGGGCTGGGGGAGTCTCTTCCAGCACCCCTGGGTGATGGACAGCCCCGCCGTGGGCCGTCCTGCCTTTCCGACCCCAGCAGCATCCTCCCCCCACCTGCTGGAAGGTGATTTGGGAGGGTGCTGGGGGTAACGCTCCCCTCGCGGGTCTTGGCGCTGCCGAAGGCTGGGAAGGGGTCCCGGCTGAGCTGCACCCGCTGCCTGCGAGGTCACCAGAGCCCCCCTGGAATCTCCCCCGTGGGTGCCTGTGGAACCCTGCCAAACCCGAGGGAAGGGGAGATTTAACAGCCAACCTCCTCCCAGCCCTGCTCGGGGCTTTCAGATGGATTTCTTCCCGGGAGGAGTTGGGAATTGGGCTCGGTGATCCTTAGGAGTCCCTTCGAACTTCAGGGATTCTGTGATTCCATGGTTTGTGGCAGAGCTGGGAGCGGGATGCACCCATCCCACTGGCCCCCACTGTAGGCAGGGTTATTTTTCATGCCATGGTTCGATCAGGGATGATCCCTGGCACTGCTCGGGAGTGGTGGTTCGGTGACTCAAATCAGGATCAGCTCTCCTCTAGCCGAGTGCTCTGGAAAAAATCTTTGAGGATGAAACAAAGGTCCTGTGGTTAAGAGAGCACCTTTACTTCCCTGGCACGTAGACAAAAAGTTGGGGGATCTATTCCTCCCACTCTTGGCTAGCAAAAGCCCTGCTTTTTACTGTGAGGAGTTTCCTAAAGTGCGGCAATTGTGGATCACAAGTGAAACCCAACTCTGCTCCTGTCCTGTGCTGTCACACCTGCAGGTGTGTCAGCCCAGAGACCAGCCCCAGCTCCTAACCCATCTTTGGTTTATTCCTGAGGGTCTGCTGTGGGGAAAGGGATGCCACAAAGTCTCTGATGGGTTGGAGTCAGCTTCTGTGTTTTGGGAGGGGTTGAATGTGGATATAGGACCAGGAAGGTGACATTTAGGTGTCCCTGCTCACCCAGTGAGCTGTGTGCTCTCACAGAGCAGCTCCGAGGCATCCCCAAGTCCCCAATACTGTGGCCAGCAGGTCCATCCTCCTGGCTGTGACTCCTGATGGCTTTGGTGGTCCTGGAACCACATTCACGGAGGAGCTGGTGTTCCTCTGCTCCTGCTTCCCTGGGATTTGCTGAGTTTTCCATGCCTTGTTTTACAAGAGTGGCTTCCCTGGGCAGGAGCCACGGCTGTGGCAGTGGGGGTTTGGGTTTTCTGTGAGGAAAGGGGTGCTGCAAAGTCTCTGATGGGTTGAGATCCCCCTTAAGGGATGGGTGGGTGTTTTTGGAGCCTTCACAGATCTCCAGCGTGTGCCGCTGGAAACCCGCAGTGCAGCAGGGGCAGCTCCATCCCCTGAGCTGCTATGGGGCTGTCACTCCTTGTCCCTGTCAGGAACATCTGCAGGTGTCTCAGCTCAGAGACCATCCCCAGCTCCTAACTCATCATTGGTTTATTCCTGAGGGTTCTGCATGCCAGTCTAAGGGTCTGGTGCAGGGAACGGGTGCTGCAAAATCACTGACGGGTTGAGATCGCCCTTAAGGGATGGGTGGGTGCGTTTGGACCATTCACAGAACTCCAGCGTGTGCTGCCGGTTCTGCGGGGGCAGCTCCATCCCCTGAGCTGCTATGGGGCTGTTGCTCCCTGTCCCTGGTCCTTGTTCCTGTCAGGAACACCTGCAGGTATCTCAGCCTGGAGACCAGCCCCAGCTCCTAACCCTGAGAGTTCTGCACCTGAGGGGTCTGCACACCAGTCTAAGGGTCTGGTGCAGGGAAAGGGATGCTGCAAAGTCCCAGTGTCAGGAACACCCTCAGCCCTCAGCCCCGCGCTGCTCCGGCTCTCCCTCACTGCGCTCCCTCCCTTAGGGCTGTCCGTGAGGAGTCGGCGGTGACCCCGAGCTCTGCTGCCATGTGGCCGCTGGGGAGCCCCGTGGCGGTGTCGGCCAGCGAGGCGCTGCTGGCGGCCGCCACGTTTTGCGCGGTGCTGCTGCTGGTGCAGCGGCTGCGGGCGGCCGTGCCCGCGGGGCTGCGGCGGCCGCCGGGCCCGCGGGGCATTCCCGTGCTGGGCAACGTGCTGGAGCTGCGCACGGACCCGCACCTGGCGCTAACGCGGCTGAGCCGGCGCTACGGGGACGTGATGGAGGTGCGCATCGGGACACGGCCCGTGCTGGTGCTCAGCGGGCTGGACACCATCCGCCAAGCGCTGGTCAAGCAAGCAGACGACTTCATGGGGAGACCAGACCTGCCTAGCTTTCACTACATCTCCAACGGGCAGAGCCTGGCGTTCAGCCCCGACTCCGGGGAGGTGTGGAAAGCACGCAGGAGGCTGGCCCAGAGCGCCCTGAAGAGCTTCTCCATCGCGCCCAGCCCCACGTCGTCCTGCAGCTGCCTGCTGGAGGAGCACGTCTCCAAGGAGGCCGAGTACCTGGTCACCAAGTTCCTGCAGGTCATGGAGGAGCACAAGAGCATTGACCTCAACCAGTACCTGTTGGTGTCAGTGGCCAACGTCATCTGTGCCATATGCTTTGGCAAGCGCTACGAGCACGAGGACCAGGAGCTGCTCAGGGTGGTGGACCTGGGGAAGGAGTTTGGGGAGGTGGCTGGGGGCGGCCACCCCACCGACTTCATCCCCCCGCTCCGCTACCTGCCCAACCGCACCCTGGAGGCCTTCAAGGACATCAACCGGCACTTCAACGCCTTCGTGCAGAAAATTGTGCAGGATCATTACAGCACCTTTGACAAGGTAAGGGCTCACATGCTCTTGGATGTGGGTGCAGATGCCTGCAAGTGTCCCCTTCTGCTGGTTTTTGGCTTCTTTTTTCTGCCTCTGTCGAGGTTGGGATTGAAGGCACTTGAGATGGTGGTTCACCTTCAGGCTCAGATGTTTATTATTTATTATCTATGTTACAGTCTCACAGCAGTGAGTTCTGCAGTCTTTCATTAAGGAGGCACAAAATTATTAACTATCTCTTGTTACAAGGTCTTTTATGGCTAAACTGTCCAATTAAGAAATGACACCTAATTACAAAATTGCTAGTTACAAAATACCACCCAAACCCATGAAGAAGAAGGAAGAAGAAGGTAAAGAAGAACAACCAGCCCCCATCCTAAAATCTCCATCTTGCTCTATATTTATTGCTATATTCTAAAACCCCAAACTCTAAGTTTTCCACGCTGTGACATTACACACTTCTAATCGACTACACATTTAGAACCAGAGCACACAGTCTCAAGCTGCACCAAGGGAAATTTAGGTTGGATATCAGGAAAAAGTTTTTTACAGAAAGGGTGATAAAGTTCTGGAATGGCTGCCCAGGGAGGTGGTGCAGTCCCCATCCCTGGGTGTGTTTAACACAACCTGCATGTGGCACTGGGGGCCAAGGTTTAGGTGAGGTGTTGGGGCTGGGCTGGATTGATGACCTTGAAGGTCTCTTCCAGCCTGGTCATTCTGTGAATTCTGTGGATTCTACCCCAGGGGCACATCCGGGACATCACGGACTCGCTGATTCAGCACTGCCAGGAGAACAGTGCTGGGGAGGATGCCCACGTGAAGCTCTCCGACGAGAAGATCATCAACATCGTCAACGACCTCTTTGGGGCAGGTGGGAATGTTTCTGAGGGCAGCATTGGATCTTTGGGACACGAGGCTGGGTGGGGACATGGAGATGCTGGGTGGACACATGGGCACCTTTGGGTCTGTGGAGCTGCTCTTGGGTGCCCTCCTGAACACTTTTTGGGGGAGCAAACATCTGGAGCAGAGGAATCTGAAACACCCACTCACCTGTCCTCTTGTGGTCTCTAAATGCCTCCTCCACACCCACCCAGGCTTTGACACTGTGGCAACTGCCCTGTCCTGGAGCCTCATGTATGTTGCCTTGTACCCCGACGTCCAGAAGAAGATCCACGAGGAGCTGGGTGAGTCCCTGCCCCGCATCCCTCTGGGCTCTCTGTGCTCAGCCCTGGTGCTGACCCTGTCCCGTCCCCCTCCCCAGACCGCACCATCGGGCGCGAGCGGCGGCCGCGCCTCTCGGACCGGGGCACGCTGCCCTACACGGAGGCCTTCATCCTGGAGATGTTCAGGCATTCCTCCTTCCTGCCCTTCACCATCCCTCACAGGTACGGGCTGGGGCAGCCAACGCCTTCTTTGGGGCTTTTGATGCCTGTGAGGGGGAAATATTCCAGCTTGTTGCCCTTCTGGGGTTGGATGCTTTGTTTTGAGGGTGGTTTCACCCCACAAACCTTTCCTGGCAGGGCACACCTGGGTCTATATTTTTTTTCCTGTCTTGGGAGGAACCACATCACAACTGATCTGGAATGAGCTGTGAAGTGAGACTGGAATTTTTCTGGTGGTTGAAAGTGAAGGCAAGACTCTTAAACCTCCCGAATACAATCTGGGGTATTTCCTAGCCAGTCCTAAGGGCACAAATAGGGCTTTGAAGATGAAACCCCTGCAGGACTCGTTGGGCTTTGGCTTGTCAGGAGCTGTGGGTCTCATCTAACTCCTCTGTTCCCTTCAGCACAACAAAAGCAACAGCGTTGAATGGCTACTACATCCCCAAGGGCACCTGTGTGTTCATCAACCAGTGGCAAGTGAACCACGATGAGTGAGTATCCCAAACCCTCCCTGCTCATCCAGGCTGCTGTGGCTGCTCTTGGCATTCAGATCATGCCTATCCTCATGCCAAAAAAGAACTGGATTGTGTACAAAAGGGCAGATTGGACCAAAAATTGTGTGGGTTTGATGCTGAGCCCATCCTTGGCTCTGCTGGGCATGGAGCCTGTCCAGCTTGACTTGGCCCCCAGTTCAGCAGCTCCCCAGCACGAGGGATTACATAATTGATGAGCTGCTCAGTCAGCTGGGTAGTCAGGAATCAGAAAATCCTGCTGCCAAGCAGATCCTGTGATCCAAGCTCTGGATGTGCTCAATGGGAATTGCTCACTCCTCTTTTTAAGGGAGAAAAATGTGGTGATGTGACCCTGCTAAAGTCCATGGGTTCGTGTTGTGGTTGCTGATAATCAGCTGTGGGAATGATGGGAGGACTGGAAAGCAGAGCCCCATCCTGCCCCTCCACTGCTTCCCAGCAGAGGCATTCCAGCAGGGAGTTAGCTAAGGCTTGATACAGGAGGGGGTTCCCAGATGGGGTGTTTTGGATCAAAGCTCACGATGTTTGTATCCAAACACCCCACCCAAGAGGCCAGAAACTTTCTGAAATCCCTCCTGCTCCTGCCTGAGTGTAGGATGGAAGCGCTGTCCTTAGGGCAGAGAGGATTCCACATATCCCAGCAGAAATTCCCAGCTGAGACACTGTTAAATCCCACCTGGTGCCTCCCAGCAGCTGCACTGGGGCAAGCTGGGAAGTTCTGCTGAGAGGATTCAACACAGGAAACCCCCCTGGTCCCCGTTTTCCCTGTTTGAAGGGCTGCTGGCAGATCCCAGTGATGAAGCTGCAGGTTCTCTGGCTGCTGGGATTAAATGGATGGAATGAAATCCATCTCTGGCGTCTGCCTGGGCAAACACAGCCCTGGGCTGAGCTGATGGAATCTGACATGAGTTGGTGCTGTAAATCAGGACCAGAGCTTGCCAAGGGTGTTTTTGGGTGTTGGGGTGAGGCAGTGCTGCAAAGCTCCTCTCTGCAAGGAGGGGTTTTGGTCACTGACCCCATTGCAGGGGGTCAGAGCCATCACAGTGCCCAAGGGCTGGAACCCTCTGCTCTGGAGCTGGGATCTGGGGCACCTCAGAGCCCCTGGCAGGGCCTGAAGGGGCTCCAGGAGAGCTGGAGAGGGACTGGGGACAAGGGATGGACAGACAGGACACAGGGAATGGCTCCCACTTCCAGAGGGCAGGGATGGATGGGATATTGGGAACTGGGAATTCCTCCCTGTGAGAGTGGGTAGGCCCTGGCACAGGAGAAGCTGAGGCTGCCCCTGGATCCCTGGCAGTGTCCAAGGCCAGGCTGGATGATGTATGGTCTCTACAAGCCAAGTCTCATAAACTCTTGGAGATCTATATCACACGCAAGATAGCTCAGCTACCTTAGAAGGCATAAAATGAGCAGGATGGCTTCTGTGGTAGTGTTGGAAACAGGAAAGTTTTATTAAAAGGCAAAATAACAAAACTCTTTACAGAGAAAAACCAAGCCAGGTGCAAGAGGTTCTTGCCCCTGGTAAAACACCTCACAAAAGCCGCTTGTTTCTTTGTTCTCTTCTTTTTCTAGTAAGTTGCTTAGGAGGGACTTTTTAGCTCCTGTTCAATTTGTTATACTTAATTTTGAGGTGAAGTCCCCCAGGTCCTATGAGGTGTCTTCTTTGCTAATTGAGGACAGAAACTTCTGGGCTTTTTTCCTTTTTAAGGAGACAAAGGATAGTTTGATCACTCTGTCAACAGAGGGCACATTCCTATAGCTGGACAGGGCTTGGAGCACCCTGGGATGGTGGAAGGTGTCCCTGCCATGGCAGGGGTGGCACTGGACAAGCTGTTACGTGACCCTGTTATAAATGAATATTTCAATTTAGTAATTAAGGAAATTTATTAAATAATCCAAGTATAAATTTGGAAAAAGCTACAGACAATTTGACTCTGAGCCAGGTGATCAGAGTTGGGGAACCCAGGATTTGGTTTCTATTGCACCAAAGTCCCCGTGGGTCTCCAAAAGTTTCTAAGAGGCTTGTTTTATAGTCTTTTTGGGCTCTGGAAGGGGCCATTCTTTAGCATATTTTAGCATATTATTGGGTTTTCCTTTCTTGCTGCCAAGTTTCCCAGAACTGGCGGATAATTGCTGTAATCCTGTCAGTGGAAATTTTCTGGGATAAACTTCTGGCATCGAATATTATCTTATTGATGATGCCTCTCAAATGCCTCCTGCTGGGGTCTTGTCAGATGAAAAAAACCCCTTGAAATATCCATCTCTGGAGAGTGTCCTCCTGGTGTTGGAATCTCCATCATCTCCATCCTTATCACTTAGCCTATTACTGCTTGTTGCCCAACACTGGCTTTAGTACAAAAAATGCCAGGGTTTTAATTTCTTTGAGCACAAATTATTTTATAATATATTATATTTTATATATATATATATATGTATGTATGTATGTCTTGGTTTGGAAAGACTGGAGTCAGCTAAGGAAGGCAGGAGCCTTTCCTGAAATGGAGAATGTAAATCCTCCCCACTCCTCTATATTGTTATAAATTTCAAATTAAGGGGCTCTCAAGCAAAAAATATGGGAGCAGGAAATAACAGTTCTTTTAAGAGGGAAGAAAATAAAAGGATAAAATGAACAATGCAGTAAACTAAAACAACACTGACAGAGTCAGAACCCAACCTGACACCCTGTAGGTCAGGGTGTTGGTGGCAGTCCCATTGGAATTGTGGATCAGCCCTCCTGCAGTGTCAAGGGTGGTTCTGTTGGAGCAAGGGGGATCTGTAGAGAAGGATGTATTCTTCCTCTGAAGATCCAGTGGGAGAAGAGGCAGCTGCTGTTCCTCTGGGGAATCCAGTGGAGAAGCCGTGCTGGTGTTCCAGAATCTCCAGATTATATCTGGGTAGCAATGCTTGGCTCCTCCCTCTGGGCTCACATCTCCCAATGGGATGCTGTAGTTCTTATCAGCCATGCAGTGACATTCAATAGCTGTTATCAGCAGGTGTCTCCCCTGAGGGAGGAGTGGTTGTGGAAGAGATAAGGAAAACTGCCCACTTGACAAAAGACAACTACCATAGAGATAGCAAATAGAATACATCTGGCTTGGCAATCTGGAAAAATATATTATATATAATGTCTCATATTTTATATATTATATTTTATTACATTAGGTTGCATTTTATTATAATATATTACATTTTATTTGAGTTTATTTTTTAAATTATTTTTTCTTTTTTAAGTTTTTAACCCCAAAGGGAGCTGATTCTGGTCTTTCTCCTGTGTAAAGGCAGAAAGGTGGTGCCAAGCTTTGGATCAGTTCAGGGCTTCACTAAAAATCAGGAGTAGCTTTCTATCCCTGAAAAACTGGAATCAATATTATATATTTTTATTCTTTTGTTTTATTTTTAAAAGGTATTGTACTTTGATGTTATTTTTAAGTTTTATTTTAAAATTTAATTTTATTTTTATTATATTTTAAAATAAATAATATATTATAATTTTATATCTACTATTATACTATATATTATACATTATAATACTATATGTATTATATTATAAGTGATATACCACTGTGATATACCACCGTGATATACCACCGTAATATACCGTAATGATTATTCCACCCCTGTGACGACGTGTCCCCTGTGTGTCGCAGGGCGCTGTGGAAGGAGCCCTCAGCCTTCAGGCCCGAGCGGTTCCTGAGCGCGTCGGGGACGGAGCTGAACCGCGCCGAGGGCGAGAAGGTTCTGGCCTTCGGGCTGGGCCGGCGCCGCTGCCCCGGCGAGACCATCGGCCGCTGGGAGATCTTCCTCTTCCTCACCACGCTGCTGCAGCAGCTGCACTTCAGCCTGCGGCCTGGGGAGCCGGTGGACATCACCCCGCAGTACGGACTGACCATGAAGTACAAGAAGTGTGAAGCCTTCCAGATCCGGCAGCGGTTCCCCGAGAAGAGCTCTCTGTGAGCTGCTGCAGGGGGTTGGAGGCTCTGCCCCTTGCTGTGTATCCTCTGGAGGATGGTTCCTCTCCTGGGGGGACAGCTGGGCTTTGTGGGGCTCTTCCCAGCTCCATCAGCCCTTCCCACATGGATGATCCCCAGAGGTGTCTTGGAGAGATGCACCCTGTGGTGGGGAGGGTGGGATGTGCTCCACCTGCCCTGGGCAGATCCCTCCATCCAAACAAATATAAACCTGCAGGTTCTTCTCAGGGAATCCTGCCCAGCCTTATCCCATGGGGTGAAATCCTCTTTTCCAGCTCATTGCCTCACTGGGAATGGATCCTTCCTGCTGCTTCAGAAAGGTTCTGGAGTCTTCAGCAGCACCCACCTCGAGGGGACCTATCCCGGGTGCACCCACACACCCAAATTCCTTGAATGTAAACTCGTGGAGTGAATTCCTGAGTGTTCCTACTCATTTAAAAAAAAAAATCCACCACCCAGATTAATAAAACATCCACCCTATCCTGGGTGCACCCACACACCCAAATTCCTTGAATGTAAACTAGTGGAGTGAATTCATGAGTGTTCCTACTGATTAAAAAAAAAAAAAAATCCACCAGCAGAGCCACTCACAAATTGAGATTTTAAATCAATCCCTACCATGAAAATCTCAAGGGACTGGGGAAAATGGACAGGGAACTTCAGGACTCTCCAGCTTTCAGACTAACTATGCATTTGCTGCCTTTTTTAATATCAGGGGGGTTTTTCCTTATCAAGCAATAGATTTCTATATCCAGGTTAAGGAGTTTTCAGGTTTGCAGGAGGTGCCTTTTGCTGCATTCAGCTTTACCAGTGGGAAGGTGAAGCAAATGGAGCAGCAATTCCTGCCTGTTTGTGCCTTTTTGGGATGGAAACCACACCATATTTCTAACACAATAAATAATTACATGAGCATCTTTTAAGTCTCTTTCTGATCTTATTCCAGTGGGAATTTTTTTTTTTTTGGCGGGGGGGGAAAGCACCCTATGTCCCTCTATCATCCCTAAAAATGTGAGTTGGTGTGCTGGATTGGCTTTTTTCCTGTGGGAAATGAGAGGGCTGTGACTCCAGTGGCACTGGGGGAAGTTTTTAACCCCAAAGGGAGCTGATTCTGGTCTTTCTCCTGTGTAAAGGCAGAAAGGTGGTGCCAAGCTCTGGATCAGTTCAGGGCTTTACTAAAAATAGGGAGTAGCTTTCTATCCCTGAAAAACTGGAATCAATGGGTCAAACCCAGCCTTTTAGGGAGGCATCTGTGGGGAGATGTTTCATCCCCATCTCAGAGCACCATTAAATGCAAAGCTTTGCACACTTTCCCTTAAAAAACAAACAAAGAAAGGCAATAAACACGAATTTCCAATGAGAATATGAAGGGACTTTATGGGAAGTTGGGGTCTGTTCTTCTCCAAGGGCCATCCCTGCAGGGATCAGCCCTCCAGAGTGCCCAGCCCCACCAGAGCATGGAGTTATTGGTGATTTGGGTGTGGGGATATGGGAAGGAGACCAGCCTTGGGAGGGGATGGAAGGGATGAAAAAGTGACAGAGGCGTGATGGAAATGGGATGGATGGAGAGGACAGTGTGATGGAAGGGATGGTGAGATGGAGGGATGGACATGATGGAGAGGATGGTGGGATAGAGATGATGGAGGGATGGACATGATGGAGAGGATGGTGGGATGGAGAGGATGGAGGGGATGGAGATGATAGAGAGGGATAGAGATGATGGAAGGGATGGTGTGATGGAGATGATGGAGGGGACAATGTCATGAAGGGATGGTGTGATGGAGATGATGGAGAGACAGAGATGATGGAGGGATGCTGTGATGGAGATGATGGAGAGAATGGTGTGATGGAGATGACGGAGGGGATGCAGGGATGGAGGGACCGATGTGACAGACAGGTGTGTGACACAGGGGTGTGACACAGGGGTGTGACACAGGGGTGTGACACAGGTGTGTGACACAGGTATGACAGCTGCCGGAGTGCTCCTGACACAAGCACTGCGCATGCGCACAGGCGGCTCCCACGCCGTCTCTATGGCCCCGCCGGCGGCCGGAGCGCCGCGCGGGGGGCGTGGCCGGAAGTGGCGTCACGCCAAGCGTCTGTGAGGCGGAGGGGCCGCGGTGAGGCGGGAGCGGCGGTGGCGGGTGAGGGGCACCGAGGGCACGGTGGGCACGGCCCGGCCCGGCCCGGCCGATCGGAGGGAGCGGGCTGCGCTGCCGTGCTGCCTTCCCGGCGGGCTGGGGCTCTGCGGGACTGCCGTGAGGCGCGGCGGCGGCGCCAGGCCCTGCCCGGCCTGAGCGGGCCGTGGTGGGGAGGTGGGGCCGGGGGAGGCACGGGGCCAGAGGCCTGTGGGGCGGCTGTGGTTAACGAGGGGTTAAACTGTGTTTGAGTCCCGTGCTTGCCTGGGGGTTGCTGTGTTTGCTTATGGGGGGGCCATGTTTGCCTATGGGGCTACCATGTTTATGTATGAGGTTCCCTGTGTTTACCTATGGGGGCCCTGTGTTTATCTGTGTGGGGGGCTGTGTTTGCTTTATGGGGGGGGTATTGTGTTTTGGGGGGCCCTGTGTTTATCCATGGGGTATCCCTGTGTTTATTTTTGGGGGTTCCCTGTGTTTATCCATGGGGGGTTCCCTGTTTATCCGTGAGGGTCCCTGTGTTTATCCATGGGAGGAGTCTGTGTTTATTTTTGGGGGTTCTCTGTGTTTATCCCTGGGGTATCCCTGTGTTTATCCCTGGGATATCCCTGTGTTTATTTTTGGAGGTTCTCTGTGCTTATCCCTGGGGTACCCCTATGTTTATTTTTGGGGGTTCCCTGTGTTTACCCATGGGATATTCCTATGTTAATTTTGGGGGGTTCCCTGTGTTTATCCATAGGATATCCCTGTGTTTATCTTTGGGGATTCCCTGTATTTATCCATGGAATGTTCCCTGTGTTTACCCATGGGGGATCCCCCTTTTTACCTTGGGGGGGGCCCTGTATTTACCTATGGATCTGGTTGAATTTACCTGTGCTTGGTTCACTTGTTTACAATATTTACAATATTTATTTGCTATATTTATTTACAATATTTACAATATTTGAGATCCCTGTGTTTACCTATGGGGTCCCCTCTATTTTCCTACAGGCACACAGCCACCCCCTGAATCCAACCCCAGAACAGTTTAATTTATATTTGCACTCAAACATAAATTTATTCTTGGATGTCTTTTGCTAAAAGGAGCCTCTTGTTTTTCCAAAGGATCCCTGTAAGGTGATGATGTGTGCTGAGCTCCTTCCCATATTTCCTAAGGGAGATTAAAAAGAAAACAGGAAATGGAATGAAGCTTTAGCTTTCCTGTGAATGCCCAGGGATGTGTTATCTGTGTTTTGAGAGTGCTTTTTATCAGCCATCTCCTTGGAATGCAGACATTCTCATCATGGCTTCTTATCAACACACAGCCACAGGAAGGAGAGGAGCCTGCTCCTGAGCAATTTATGGCTTTGTGACCAAATTTAATGTTTTCAACCTATGAAACTTGGGGGAAGTGAGATTTTTATTTTTTTTCCCTCATCCAGTTTGGGTCTTTTTTTCCTTGCATCTTTTTCCATGCAGAGAATCCAGCTGCCTCTTCCAGTAATGTGATTTTTACATGGAAATTGATCTCCCTGGGCTGTCTCCCGTGTTTCTTTGTGCTGCTCACAGTAAATATCAAACATTCTCCCTCTTTGATTGCAGCATGAAAGGCAAATCTATACATTTAGCAGCTTGTCGTGTCTCCTGTTCTCTGTGATGCTTGTGAGCCTGTCACTGGGAAATCTGGGATCAAAGGAGCTTTTTAGCTGCTTCCAGCAGTGTTGGAAACATCTGTCTAAACAAATTGGAGTTTTTCCTCCCTGCTTCTGACAGAACTCAAGGGCTGGGAAGGAGAGCAACCATTTTTTAATTCTTTTATCTAATTGTGGCAGTGATGTGAGGCTGCCTTTGCTACTTTTGTCCTGCATTCCAGTTTTTGGGGATTTTCCCCCCATTTTGTGTTTCTCTGTTGGTTGGGGTTCCCTTCCTGCCCTGTATCTCTGTTCCCTGAAAGATTTTGCTTTTCATTTGCACATGCAGAGATCAATCCTGAATATTCACAGGAGCTGCTCTGGCCAATGTCCATCTGCCAAAACCAGGGAAGTGAAGAGAAATTCCCAGTTTGAAATCACAGGGAGTGTTGCCTTTTCCCCAGCCTGGAAATGAAATGAGGGAAATGAAGAGAAATTCCCAGTTTGAAATCACAGGGAGTGTTGCCTTTTCCCCAGCCTGGAAATGAAATGAGGGAAATGAAGAGAAATTCCCAGTTTGAAATCACAGGGAGTGTTGCCTTTTCCCCAGCCTGGAAATGAAACTTGAGATAATTTTAGTTAGGAGGTGATATAAGAGCAGATCTTTATTTGTAGGCCTTCAGGGACTTTTGTGAACATCTCTTTTTATATCACCTTCTTACTAAAATTATCTTGAGTTTCATTTCCAATGTGGAAAGAGAATATGCACAGGCAGGATGAAACACTAAATTTTCTTTTGGATTTTGAATTCAGCCAGTCAAACAGAGATCTGCTGATCCTTATTTGAAGGCCTTCAGGGACTTTTGTGAACATCATATATCACTTCTTTACTAAAATTATCTCAAATTTCATTTCCAGGCTGGGAAAGAGACAACAGGAGAATATCCACAGGCAGGACAGAACACTGAATATTTCTTTTGGAAGCATCAGCCTTGAGTTCAGCTGGTCAGACAAAGATCTGCAGATCTTTATTTGCAAGCCTTCAGGACTTTTGTGAACATAATTTTAGTAAGGAGGGGATATAAGAAATATCTTGAGTTTCATTTCCAGGATGGGGAAATGACAACAGGAGAATATCTACATGCAGGACAAAACATTAAATATTCCTTTTGAATCTTGAATTCAGCTGGTTAAACAAAGATCTGCAGATCTTTATTTTAAGGCCTTCAGGGGCTTTTGTGGATAACTTTCTTATAGAGCAGATTTTCAGGGGCTTTTGTGGTCATCTTTCTTATATCACCTGCTTACTAAAATTATCTGGAGTTTCATTTCTAGCTTGGAAAAAGGCAACAGGACAATATCCACAGGCAGGACAAAACACTGAATATTTCTTTTGGATCTTGAATTCAGCCGGTCAAGCAAAGATTCACCATACAGTGGGAAAGGCAATGCCCCAAGATATTTGTTTATATTTTATTGTAAATTATTTTTATTATCCAGGGATTTAGACTCTGAGCCCTGGGAGGGTTGGGCTGTCTTTTCCTCCCCACCAAGGAGAGAGGAGGAGCAGAGCTGGGAGGGCTCCAGGGCTGTGGATGTGACTCAGGTTGTGGCTTTGTGCATCTCGTTGCAGCAGCTCTGTGCCACAGCCATGGCCACGGACTGGCTGGGCAGCATCGTGTCCATAAACTGTGGGGAGAGCCTGGGAGTGTACCAGGGCAGGGTGTCTGCTGTGGATCAGGTGAGCCAGACCATCTCCCTCACACGGCCCTTCCACAACGGCGTCAAATGCCTCGTGCCAGAGGTCACCTTCAGGTGAGTGCCTGCCTTGCCCCCTGTGCCTGGGTGTTGGTGTGAAAACTCTGCTAAGAAAGGCAGCAGCCTCCCCTGGAATGGGAAATGTAAACCCTCTCCCTTTGAATTGTTAGCATTTTGAAATTAAGGGGCTCTCAGGCAGAGATATGGGGGTAGGAATAACAGTTCTTTATTAGGGAAGAAAAATAAAAATGCAGTGATACAAACCTGACGAGGTCTCTGGTGTCGAGATGACCCTGAGGTGTTAGAAAGTCTCTTTTTCCTGGCCCAGAGACCAAAGAAGAACACAGGGTTCCTTGGCTCTCATTCTCAAGGTTTATTTGCTCTTATCCAATACATTGTCTGTCTGACCTGCTGAGGTCTGTCCAGCAGGTTGGGTTGAGGCACACTGACTGCCCTCAGGGCAGTGTTATCTTTTTATACTAAAAATTACATGCACTTTATTTACAATAATTTTCCAATACCTACCACCCATGTTAGACAGTCTGTCTCTATCCTAAACCAATCCAAAAGAGCCACCATGACAGCAGAAGATGGAGGACAACAAGAAGGACAGGACACGCCCAGATTCCTCCATCTTGCCTCTTGAACCCCCATTCTAAAAACCCCAACATTCTACATTTTCACCCTGTGATAAATTCACTGTCATTGTACTCAAACTCTTGTGGCTTGCAAATCTTCACACAAAGTTGGCAATTGTTTCCATGGGTTAAAATGAAAGGCACAGGTGGTTTTGACTCCATGCCAAGTCTCTGAGCCCCCTGCCAGGGTCTGGAATCCTCCAGGGCAGCCAGAGGAATGTCCTGGATTCTGACACAAACTGCCAGAGTCAGAATTGGAGCTGACCCCCTGTGTGTCAGGGTGGTGTCCCACCCCATCCCGTGGGGGCTCAGCCCTCCTGCAGTGCCAGCTGTGGCTCTGCTGCAGCAGGATCCTGCACAAGGGGGGAGTTTTCCTCTGCAGCTCCAGGGCTGCTGCAGATGGGCCTGGGCTCCCTCTGGCCATGCAGGGCAGCAGAAGCTGCTCCTCTGGCAATGCAGGGGGCAAAGGCTGCTGGGGTGTCCCAAACCTCAGATTGGATCCAGGTGGGAATGCTTGGCTCCTCCCCTGGGCAGAGCATCAGAAGAGATTAACAGAATTAATGAACAGAAGAGATCTCTGGAGGGAGGGTTGGCTGTGGAAGAGCTAAAGAAAAGTGCCCAATGAACAGAGGAGAACTGCCCCACCTGTAACAGATGGCAGATAGAGTACCCAGCCCCATTTCCAAACTGAGACCTGGTGATGGAGCTGGGGGCCTGTTCAGCCCTAAGAGGGTCCCTGTGGTGCACATTTCCCACTGCTCCTCTGGGAATGCAGGGGGCAAAGGCTGCTGGGGTGTCCCAAAGCTCAGATTGGATCCAGGTAGGAATGCTTGGCTCCTCCCCTGGGCGGAGCATCTCCCCACGGGATGATGGAATTTTATCAGTCACACAGCGAGACTCATTGGCCCATTAACAGGGCCAGATACTTAATAATTAATGGCTCATTAACAGAAGAAAGCAGCTCCACAGATAGGAATAGAATGCACACCCCCATTTCCAACCTAAGACAGCCTGGCTGTTGGATTATACTTTTTATTTTGATTTAGAGATGAGGTAACTGAGAGCTGTTTAAAAACTTTTATGAGAAGGGTGAGCTAATATAGATGTTATAATTTATGCTATTACAATTAGAATTTGAACTACTTCTTAATTGTCATCGTTTTTCATGAGAGGTATTTAGAGAAGTGATGCAAAGCATTCACCAGCACAAAAACTTAACGCTTTTCTTTATACCTTGGAAGGTTTTGAGGCTGCTTTAGCTTTCTCCTAATGCTGTCTCCCACTTGGGAGTGAGAACAGCACTGGGGATTGGCCAGCCCTGAACCCAGCACACTCCTTAGGGCATTAGCTGGGAAATCCCAAATTGGTGACATCTCAAACTGAACCAAAACCTCTACAGCTGTAAAACACCAGAAGTGGGTTTTGGTTTATTAATTTTTTGTTCAGCTATGTTCTAGATGTTTTAAAGCTCATAATTTAAATTACTCTTTGTAAGTTTTACTATAATATGTTTTTTATAATATATTTTACTATAATATCGTATTTTTATTATATATAAATACATTTATAAATTTATAATATAATATGTTTTAATATTATATTTTACTATATTTTTATACTATTTTACATATAATTTTATTTATAATTTTATTTCTATATTCTATATAATAATATTTAAAATTATCAATATATAATGTATATTGATAATTTTAAATTATATATATAATATCTAAATCTAGAACATATAAATATATAATATATTTTATTATATATAAATATATATGCATTTTTATCTAAATTTTTTAATGTGTAATTTTATATGTTTAGATTTTTTATTATTTTTATTTCTATTCTGTTGTGTTGTAGCAGAGGGAACTGAGATGCTTTTTCAAAGCTTTGCCCTCAGCAGTTTTCCCACCAGTTCCTGCTAACACTGTGCTTAAAAATATAAATAGGAGTCACTGCTCAGTGCCCATTTTCCTGTTTCTTGCAATGTTGTACTTAAGGCTCTGAGTCACTCCTTTTTCAATAACTCTGACTCCTCAAAGTCAATACTCTTGACTTTTTTTTTTTACTCTGAATTTATTTTTTTTCCCCTTGGATTTTGAAGAGAGGCACTGGGGGAAGGCAGCAGGAGATGTGTGGAGTCTCTGCTTTCACATCCCACTTGGACAAATGCTGAGTTAAAGCTGGAAGAGCCTCCTTGCTGACTTATTTCTTGCAGTCAGTGCAAATGGAGGGCTTTATAATCACTCCTTTGTTTAATTTTGGCTTCTGCCCAGTGCTAGATTAGTTTTCTTTAGCTTTTTTTTTCGTTGGAAATGGGAAGTATCCTCCTTGTCTGAGCATGAACTGCTCTGATCTGAGGGTAGCATTCTGCAGAAATGGATTAAAAGTAATAGTAGCCTCAAGGCTGGGAGCAATTAATTAGCTGGGAACTGTTAAATTAATGCAGATTTCTGCAAAGCTCTGGGCCATTTGCTTCCATTTTTTGCTTGGCTGATTCCTGTTTCAGCTGCAGAGCCTTTCGAACAAAATCCAGGTGCAGTGCAGGCATACTGAAATGGTTATTTTGAAGATTTGCCATTTCAGTTGAACATTTTGATATCTGTCTGTTTGAGCATTAAAATCCTTTTTTTCCCTTGTCCCTATTGATGATGCCATCAGAACAATCCCATCGGACAAGGATGGTTTTTTTCCTGTCAGGGTGTGTGCTAAATTCCTGCTTTTCTGCTGCTGTTTTTAGGGCAGGTGACATCACTGAGCTGAAGATCCTGGAGATCCCAGGACCGGGGGACAGCAGGCAATGCGGGGACTCGCAGCACATGGACACGGCCATGCCAGGGGTGGGCTGCCAGGTGGGGCCCAGCCAGAATGGCACTGGCAAGGTGCTGAAGAAGCCCATGTCCAGCAGTGCCCCACAGAACATCCCCAGGAGGACAGACATGAAGAGCCAGGACATTGTCATCTCCCCGCAGCAGCAGTGCTCCAAGAGCTACATGGATCGGCACATGGAAACACTGAGCCAGTCCAAAGGCTTCAGGAGGAGACACAACTCCTGTGAGTGTGGGGCTCTCCTGGCCAGCATCTTCCCTTTGCCACCAGGCTTTGCTGGCAACTTCCCCTGGCCCACCTGTGGGTTATTTGGAAATATTTCTGACCCCATCTGAAAGGTGGTTAAAGTCAGGTGAGGGTTGTCTTGGTTTGGAAAGCCAGGTGTGTGCTAAGGAAGGCAGGAGCCTCCCCTGAAATGGAGAATGTAAACCCCCTCCCTCCAAATTGGTATAAATTTTAAATTGAGGGGCTCTCAGGCAAAAAATATGGGAGCAGGAATAACAGTTCTTTAATAGGGAAGAAAATAAAAGGATAAAATGAACAATGCAGTGAACTAAACCAACACTGCCAGAGTCAGAACACAACCTGACACCCTGTGGGTCAGGGTGTTGGTGGCAGTCCCATTGGAATTGTGGCTCAGCCCTCCTGCAGTGTCAGGGGTGGTTCTGCTGGAGCAGGATCCTGTAGAAAGGTGCAATCTCTTCCTCTGAAGATCCAGTGGGAGAAGAGGCAGCTGCTGTTCCTCTGGGGAATCCAGTGGAGAAGCCGTGCTGGTGTTCCAGAATCTCCAGATTATATCTGGGTAGCAATGCTTGGCTCCTCCCTCTGGGCTCACATCTCCCAATGGGATGCTGTAGTTCTTATCAGCCATGCAGTGACATTCAATAGCTGTTATCAGCAGATGTCTCCTCTGAGGGAGGAGTGGTTGTGGAAGAGATAAGGAAAACTGCCCATTTAACAGAAGACAACTGCCATAGAGATAGCAAATAGAATACATCTGGCTTGGCAGTCCAGGACAGGATTGGTGTCTTGTTCCTGACAGAATCAGAGGACACAGTCCTAAATTTAGGTTGGATGTAAGGAAAAGGTTTTTTAAAAAGAAAAGAAAGAGGGATAAATTATTGGATTTGTCTGCCTGGGGAGGTGGTGGAGTCACCATCCCTGCATGTGTTTAAAAACAAGATTGGATGTGGCATTCAGTGCTGTGATCCAGTTGAAGTGGTGTTAGGGCATGGCTTGGACTCAATTATCTTAAAGGTCTCTTCCATCTTAGTGATTCTGTTTATGCAGAAAATGTCTAATGCCAGTTCCAGGGATTTCCTCATTTTGCTATCTTTCCTGTTGGAAGATTCCCAGCCTCCAGCCTTCTCCTCTAAAAGGAGCTACTACAAACTGCAGTGTGATCCTCGAGTGGGAGGAAAACATGGTGGGTTGTAGCAGCTCAGTGTTGTGTTTGCAGGGATCCTCCAGGAGAAGTGAAAGACACATGCAGTGAGACTTTCCCCCACTGTTTTGTCTTTCATGATTTTAAGACTTCCTGAGGCAGCAGTGAGAGTTCAGGATTAATGGCTTTTTTTTTTTTTTCCTGCTTAATTTAACCTCTTGCTTTTTAAATCTCCCCAAGCTTTTCTATTTAAGGCTTCTATACCCATAACCTATTACAACATCACCCCATACATAATTACAAATGGGTTTTGGCTGTGTTGTTAAAAATATAAATTAATAAGGGTGATGTAAAATCAGAGCATCCCAAAGTCACACATCCCTTATTTTTATTTCTCTTGATAAAATCTTCAAAATTGGGCCAAAACTGGCTTTGTTCATTTTTTCCTCCAACCCTCCTGAGCTGTCTTCCTTTCCACACCCTCATAATCCAGTTCCTGTAATTTCAGTGTACATCCAGCATATTTCCATGACTTAATTGTTATGCATCCAGAGTAATTCCATGATTTCATTTTCTTGCAAAATAAACCAAGGTGGGCCAGGCCAGTAAAACAGGTGTAAGGCTGTGTTTTTGGGGAGAAATTCCTATACCTCTGGAAGTCTTTCTCCCTCACCACCAAATGGGATATTTTTACCCCTTCCAGGATGTCTGGTAGATTTGGAGTGAGCAGAGCTTCACCCCACAAACAACTCATGTACAACAGGTGACTTTTAGAGACTTTGAGGCAGGTTGAGCAAGGTCCTAGGTGTAGAGTGTTAGCTTGGTTTCATTTTGGAATACAGGAGGTACAGAAGTACCTGCAAAATGTGTATTTGGAGAGTAGTGTGAGTGATGTATGAGTTTGGAGAGGGGAATGGAATTGGGCCTGGCTTTGTAGGGAAGAATGGGCTGAGATGTCATCCAGAGCTTGTGTCCTACAGCTGAAAGTTGACCTCCTGTTGGCCTCTAGCGTGCCAAGGGAGGGCCAGAATTGCCCTTTGGAGCCCTGGTGTGACAGGAATCAATAAACACCAAACCCCAGCTCGGGTTTCCCAACAATGGCTCTGCTGCCGTGCTGGCACCGGGCTCGTGGTGCCAGGGCTGGCAGCAAAGCCTCCCACAGGGATCTCTCAGGAAGGCAGCCAGCTTGCTGCAGACTTTGTTTGCTTGTGTGCTGTACATGAAAGGGTTGTTATTCCTCAGAAACAAGAAAAGCCCGGGAAGGGTTGTTTATTTTTGAGGGAGGTGCTTTTGTGTGTGCCAGCTTGGAGTGGAGCTCTCCTCATGCAGGCAGAGCACTGGGAGCTGTGATCCAGAGGCAGCTGGAATAGGAGATGTGCCTTGTTCAGCCTGACTTTCCTCTCCCCCTTGCCCTTTTTTTGCCTCTTTTCTTTTCCCTGAGCAGAACCAGCTGTCATTTTCCTGCCTAGAAAGCAGCACTTGGAGAGGAACAGCTCCTGACTTTGCTCCCAGCTCCTTGCAGGCCTGTGGCACCTTCTGTGTGCCTTGTTAGGGGGCTGTGGGGCAGCCAGGGCACAGCTCAGGATGGCTCAGGCAGCTGCCCACCACCTTTAGATGAGGTGAGCTCCTGGTTCCCGTTCTTTGTGGCTGCAGGGAG
The DNA here is from genome assembly GCF_028769735.1 of Zonotrichia leucophrys gambelii. Classification (NCBI taxonomy): domain Eukaryota; kingdom Metazoa; phylum Chordata; class Aves; order Passeriformes; family Passerellidae; genus Zonotrichia; species Zonotrichia leucophrys. The sequence goes on along the minus strand of NC_088180.1, from coordinate 3,502,971 downwards.
CTTTGCAGCTGTATTCCATCAGCATTCCATGCTCCCATCAGCTGCTCCTATCCCACTCTGATTTTTCGGGGCAGCTGAGGGGAGTGTGGAGCTGACAGGAGCAGCCTGAGCTGGCCAAACTCTGGCCACTGACACAAGGAGCAGGCTGGCTTTGCCTTTGTGGCAGTGCAGGCTCCAGCTCGTCCCCCTGAGCCCTGAGAGTCCCTTGGCTCTGCTTGAGCTGCAGTTCCTGAGTGTTGGGAGAGCTTGGGCCTGTTGTGTTTGCATTCCTCATCTTCCTCCTTCAGAGCAGCAGCTGTGGCAATTCACTTCCACACCAAATCCTGTCCAGCTTTGTGTCACCTTTGGTTTGGGAGCCCTTTATCTGGGACAGAGTGGAGTTTGGCACCAAAAACTTTCAAAACCATGCACATAAACGAGTGGTTGCAGTGTGCTTACTGCAATTCTCCTTTCCTCTCTCCTAAATCCTGTTTTGTCACCACAGTGCTGCAATTCTGCTGTCTGTCCTTCCAAGACAAAAGTGCATTACCATTTGAGAAGGTTGTTTGGTTTTTTTCCTTAATGGGGAGTGGTTATTCTGCAAGGCCTGACAGATTTAGGATCTTGCTGTGGTGACTGGGAAAGCTTTCAGGTTAGTTATTAGCCAGTTCTTGAGAAAAACCAAGCCCCACACTATCTGAAATAAAACCTTGCTGAGGCAATGCGTCTCTGACTGGAAATAAACCAGGTCCACATCCTCAGCAAATCCCATTTCAGCATGACTGGAGTTAGACATGCTCAAACTGGACTTGTGCTGCTGGAGTTGGTGCCTGCTGCAAATCTTTTGGGATGTTTGGAAATCTCCTTGGATGGCTCAGAATTTTTTGTTTCTGTGGTATCAAATTGATTCTCTCCAAGTCATTTGTATAAATCCCTCACTAACTGGATTATCTTAAACAACAGGAAATGGTTTAGTAGAGCAAGAGCTCTGGCTTGATAACTTACTCCATCTGTTGGACACTGTAGGTGATTCCTGGAACTGCAGGAATTGGCCTGAAATATTTTTTAGTAATTGCAAATGTGACACTGGCAAGGACAAACAGAATAATATTGTCAGGACGTGGAGGACAAAGGAAGAAATGAGCAAGTAAAGGATATGTTGAGCTCATAATTGTATATTTGCATCAGATGAAGAACTGAAAGTCTCACTCCAGAGAATTTGGGCTTTCCCAGTGACTTGTGGTTGGAAAGAAGTGTATTCCAAAACACAAGGTAATGGGTAAGGAGGAGAGTGAAACAGGAATGAGGCAGTGGACTGTGTGTTATATCACAGAAATGAATTACATCAAGGTTGAGCAAAAAGAGATCCTTTCTGTTCAGGGTTTGATGTTCTCCCTTAAAGATCACTAATAGGGAAGGAAACACCTACAGCAGTTTCTGAAATTTAGGAGAATTCCAGAGAAGGGCTTGAGTCACACACCTGCCTGAACATGGGAAAACTCCTAGGTCACAGCTGATTAGCTTGCCTCTGGGATTAAATAAAACCTGGAGAAACTGTGGGCAAGGCTGTTATTCTAACCTGGCTGCTGGAGGGAAGTCCCTGGAAGTCTCTTTGCTGATGCTCTGTTTTCTATTGGTGTTCTATTTTCTATTTGATGTTCTATTTCCTGCTGCCTTAGCTGAGCCTGAGTAATGCCAGCTCCAGGGCTGAGCTCCATGGTGAGCACCCTTGAGTGAGGGGACTGTGAGCAGGAGCTCCCCTCTGCCCCAAAATGCCTTTTTCCCTTTCAGGACCCACTCCCACCTCGCTTTTCTTTTGCCTTAGGGTCATCCAGCAGCCGCCACCCCAACCAGGTGACCCCGAAGAAGAGCGGCCTGAAGAACGGGCAGATGAAGAGCAAGGATGACGAATGCTTTGGGGATGACATCGATGAAATCCCAGACACTGATTTCGATTTTGAGGGCAACCTGGCCCTTTTTGACAAGGCAGCTGTGTTTGAGGAGATCGAGACCTACGAGAGGAGGAGCGGCACCCGCTCGCGAGGGACCCCCAACGAGAAACCCGCCCGCTACCGGCACGACGAGAACATCCTGGAGTCAGAGCCCATCGTCTACAGGAGGATTGTGGTGCCCCAGAACCCCCACAAGGAGTTCTGCACGGGTATGTGCCTGATGTGGACCCCAAGTGCTGCTTTTGGGGCCACACGCAGGTGGAGTTTTGCTAAGGAGTCAGCTTGATGTGGTCCAAGCAAGGTTGGGTTTGTGTGTTCACACACAGCCTTTCTTTGCAGTGTTCCTGAGAGAAATACTCAGAGAGGGCAGCTGTGACTGTGCTCACAGGGGTCTTGGGATGAGGGAGGAGATGAGGATCTGACTCCATGTTTCAGCAGGCTTGATTTCTGATTTTGTGATTTATGATTTTTATTGATTTGTTATTTTATGTGTATGAACATCTCTGTGTTTTAGGAGCAGGTCCTTCAGCAGAGCCAGCATTGTGCAGTTTAAATATATATTATATTAAAACTATACTAAAAGAACAGAAGAAAGGATTTCACCAGAAATAAGCTAAGAATAGAAAAAGAAAGTCTGAGCCACAAACCTTTGTTATCATTCTTTCTGTCCAAGCCAGCTGACTGTGATTGGCCATTAATTAGAAACAACCACATGAGACCAATCACAGATCCACCTGTTGCATTCCACAGCAGCAATGTTTACATTTTGTTCTTGAAACTTCTCAGCTTCTCAAGAGGAAAAATCCTAAAGTAAGTGTTGGGAATTGAATAAGAGGTGTTTGAATCCTTGCTTTGATTTCAGTAGCCTGGGGAACCCACATGGACTCTGAGAGGGGCAGAGGGATGGGCTCAGGATTTGTGATTTCATGGTTTCAGGAGATTTCCTCTGCTTCTGGCACTCTTTGGGTTGTAATTCTCCATTTCTGTGTGGGTTTAAATATAGTTCATGTAAAAAGGATTTATGGAACATTTAGTACAAATTTCAGGTGACTTTAGTCTCCTTGGGATATCTTGCCTTTGATTTTAAGTAAAATGTGGGAGTGAAGGAAATTTGGGATTTCAGGAGTGGTTCTTTTCCACATCAGAATGAAATCAGATGTCAGCTCTTCTTGCAGGCACTCAAACCAACTGATATTCTGGTAGCCTGAGCAGAAGTGTGAGCAGCTCCTTGGGCTGTCATTCTTCCTCTGCCTGGAAATTCCATCTGGGGTGTGAAACGCTTCAGGGGAGGAAGCTGATGGATTTGTAATGATTTGCTTTTTTTTTTAATGGTTCTGGTGTATAACAGTGTCCTAGTTCTCCATTTCTGTCATTCCTCTTCCTCGTGTCCCGTTCTGCTCTGGGGTGAGAGGAGAGCACAGTGGGTTGTAGCAGCTCAGTGTTGTGTTTGCAGGGATCCTCCAGGAAAATTGAAACAAACATGCAGTGAGACTTTCCCCCACTGCTTTGTCCTTGATTTTTCATGATTTTAGGACTTCCTGAGGCAGCAGTGAGAGTTCAGCTTTTTTTCCCTGCTTAATTTAACCTCTTGCTTTTTAAATCTCCCCAAGCTTTCAGCATCTCTCTGTGGAAGCAGCCACAGTGTGCTGTGTGAACAAGCACCTCTTCATTTTCTCTGTGATTTCCTGTCTATCATGTGGGTTTTTTTTCAAATTTCATACTTGTCAATCCATCTTCCAGCTGGCTTGTTTGAGAGGAGACAGGGCCTCTGTGGATGTCTAGCCTGAAACAAAAGCTAAGCCACTGTTGGCAGCCAATCTGAGCAGGATGGCTGACAGGGGATTCCAGCAGCAGAATTCCTGGGAGGAAAACCACCATGCACTGAGCAGCAGTGAGTAAATTCAGGGATGGAAACCCAATCCTGTTTGCTGCACTCCCAATCCCTTTGTTCAGCAGCTGGAAGGGGGATGCTGAGCTGCCTCTCAGTGCCTCAGAGAGCAGCTGGTGTGATTAAATCAATGCCAAGAGCTCCAAAAGCCTGTTTGCTTTTGGATGTGTCTGTGGCAGGGTTCTCCCTGCAGAGCTTTTCTGGTTTCCTAAGGGAAGCTCTCCTTGCAAAAAGCACTTCCTAGTTATGACAAAGCACTTCTTTCTCTTGTTTTTTATTTTTTCACCCTGGGCCAGTCTGAGAGATGATTGTGTTAATAGAGACAGTGATTCTGACTGAGACAGTGATTCTCTGTCTGCTGCAACAGCACAAAAACTGATGCTGGAGATTGGCAGGGAGTTCATATCCAGCTCTTGGCACTGTGGGATCCCTGTCTGTGGATCCCTGCCTGCTTTTTGATGCCATGGAGGATGGTAAAACCAAAAAAACCAAACTGCTGATGTCAGTTTGGAGTCAGCCTTTCGAGTTCCCCAAAAGATTCACCTGCAGGACTTCCAGCCTGGGGTTTTATTGCTGACTGAAAGAACTTGGTGTGTGTGGGATAAACACTTCAGTCCACTGGGATGCTTTTCTGAGAGCTGGTTTTGTGGAGCTAGGCAAGTAAAACACTCCTAAAAGTGTCAAATAAAACACTTGTAAAACAGCCCTGGGTTTTAGAAGTGAGCAGGGGAGGAGGAAGTTGGGAATCTGTTCCAAGCAAAAATGAAAACTTGGAGCTAATAGAATTTAGCAGGTGATTGTGGCTGAGCTAAATCCATCCCTGGGACTCCACACTCCTAAACACATCACCAGTCTTCATTGGCTTGGGCTGGCTGCTGTTGATCTGTCTGTTTATTTACTGGGAAATGCATTTGTTTAACAAAAACTGCCTCCCTGGAAAGGCTGATCCTTGCCTAAGGTGTGAGCTGCCTTTTTCTGCTTCCAGAGAATTTAAATGTGGGTTGGCTCAGGCCTGTCTGTGTTTCTGCTGTTGGCACTAAAACTCCTGTGTTTGAACATCTCTGTGTTTGGGAGCAGGTCCTTGAGCAGAGCCAGCATTGTGCAGGAGTGTTGGGGCTCAGAGGAGTTTGCAGGAGGGTCTGTTCTTCAAACAAGCTTTCCTTCACAGTGAGGGGGGGCAGGGGCAGGCAGAGCTTTGTGCCAGGATCTGAGGCTGGCTGTGCCCTCAGGGTGATGCCCACAGTGTGGCTTTTCCTTTGGAAAGGCTTTTCCTTGCCCTGTCCTTGACTGACTTTTCTCCTCTTTTAGCTCCTCCATGGCTGGATGTGAATATTGAATGTGTGAAGTGTTCTGGGCTGCTTTGAGCAGAGAGAAAACTTTCACTCTCCTCAATTCTGCTTCAGGAACAAACAGTGGGCCTGGGGCAGAGTCCCTTTGTCCCTCTGGCAGTTTTTATTTTTTTTGCTCAGCTGGAGGGAATTGTGCACTAATGCTGGGAGAGCTCACACTGGAAGGTCAGCCAGAACTCTGGTGGGATTTGCTGTAATTAAAAACAACGGTGATTAACAGAAGCAGCCCTTAAGGTTGTGTTGTTTGAGGGGCAGCAAATGTGTTTGGCTGAGCGTGCAGGCAGGTGCTTCCAGCTTCACCAGCAGCAGGGAATGTCTCCTGTGCCTGGTGTGGACAGGAGCTCCAGACTGTCACACTGTGAGGCCCTGGACCTAAAACTGGGACCTGGGATTATTCAGATGGTGATGTCAGGGCAGCTTGAAGGAGATGCTGAGTCCAATTCTGCCCGAGCCAGTGCCTGGATTTATTTTAGCAGAGAACTGGAACTACAGAGCTGCTGAAATGGCCAAGGGAAAAGATGAGATCCAACCCTCTCCTTTTTCCCTGCCACTGCAAGCTTGGGAAGCATTTGGGCATCCCAGCAGCATTACAGGGCTTGTTTGGGGGAAAACTCTTTATTCTTTAACTTCTGGAAGGTTCACTCCCTCTTCTGCTGCCTTGGGATGTTTTTATCCACCCAGTGTCACTCTGCAAAACCATTCAGTCTATATCTGCCTTGTGGCTTGTTTGGTTTTTTTTTTCCCAGGCAGCTGTAAAATACATTTATTTAATATTAAAAGGCTTGGGCTAATTTATTTTATTGCCTTCATTAGCAAACAATAAAGATGCCCTGTCCAACCCAAACATAATTAAAGTTGGCAGGGCTTCAGTTTTGTGGCACTGGTGTTATTGTTAGTGGCTTTACTCTGCCAGAGTTTATTTAACTCCCTGGGCCTGCTTTTGATGAGCCAGTCTGACTGGTTGGACCTTGCGTGAGGGCACAGAGGGGAAGCTCTCCTGGAAGTTCTCCTGGCATCTCAGCAGCTCCTGAGAGGCAGCAATTAGGACAGGCTGGCGTGCTAAATGCCACTCCAGCAGTGCCTCACATTAACCCCTGCTGGCAGCCAGCCCGTGGGGAAGGCAGTTTCCTGAAGCTGCTGCCTGAGGGGAGGATGTGCAGGGGACACAAGATCTGTGCTGAGTTGGGTGCACACAGAGTGGACATTGTCTGCTTTGTCCTTCTGCTTCAGGGGCTTGGTACAGCATTTCAGCAGGGGGTTTGTGGGTGCTTCAAAATAGAGTTTGGGATCTCCCTTTTTTGGGGTCAGCAGTGATGCTGGGAGAGACCCCAACCTTGGGTCACTCATTGCAAATCATCCCTGGAGCTTGGAAAGCAACAGCAGGAGGGGCAGAGATGTGACTGGCAGTGTGGCAGAGCAGGGCTTGTGTGGCATGGGGCAGGTGGGTCACCCACGGGGCAGGTGGTGGGCACAGGGCAGGGCATAGCATAGGGCAGGTGGGTGACCGTGACCTCTGTGGGCATGGGGCAGGTGGGTGACCCAGATGGTGACCACTGTGGGCACAGGGCAGGTGAGTGACCCACGGGGTCAGTGAGTGACCCACAGGGCAGGTGAGTGACCGTGACCACTGTGGGCACAGGGCAGGTCAAGGCTGCTGGCACAGCCCCAGGGCTATTCCTGCAGGGCTCAGGCTCTTATCAGCACTCAGGCATGGTTGATAACAGCCTGCTGGCCTGGCCTGGCAGCCAGGTGACCTCTGGGGCCATGCTGGCACACATGGAGCCCTCTCTGTGTGCAAGGCCAGGGATGAGCTCCAGGAGGGCTCAGCAGGGTCCCTGTGCCCCTCAGGGTGTTTCCAGCAGCACTGTCACATTCCCACAGCTCTTCCCAGCAGCACAGCCAGGGGCCACTGTCACCCACAGAACAGAGAGGCCAGGGAAAGCTGAGGGGAGACATGCTGATGATGGGGCTCAGCTCACACTTTCTGACCTGATGTTTCCTCTAGCAGGCACTGATTCAATCCTCAGCCTTTTTGCTCCATGCTGCACCTCCTGTGCCTGTCTCACAGTGGGAGCTGCGCTCAGCTGGCATTCCTGGGAAGAGAGGGAGCTGAGAGCTGCTCTGTGGCCATGAGGAGATGGCATAGATTGTCACAGCTTCTCTGGACAGCCCCTGGAAGTCTCCCAGGCCAGGCTGGACAGTTCTCAGCACTTCACAAAACCTCTCTTGTTTCTTTTCTCTTGATCCAAGTGCTGGAGCATTTCCCAGCTCGCTAGCCCAGGCTCTCCTGAACACCTGGAGGTGTTTTTCTGCACAGTTTATCCCTTGAGCATTTCCCTGCTGCCTCTGTGTGCTGTGATCGAGCTGTTGGGTCTGGAGCACCCTTCTGGCATGGGAACACCTACCAAATGTGGGATGGCTTGTTTTGCTGGGATCTTGGGATTTTGGACACCAGTGTCAGGATTCATAAAACATCCAGGCTTTTTTTGGCACTTCACAGCTGCTCTTCTGACTTTCCCAGTGCTCAGGAGCACTTTATGGTGGGTTTTAGCTCACCATGAAGAAAAACCTTGATATTCCATCTGTAAGTCCCAAAGGCCTTCTCAGCCCTCATGTTACTAAAATTTCCCACAGAACTTTTGTGGAAGTGTTATTTTAAGCCAGCACTTGTGTTTAGCTGTGAATAATTTGGATTAATTTGGTGGCTTGGGAAGGAACGTGGGTGAACAGTTAACAGTTAAGGATGAACCTTTTCACTATTTTGAGTGTCTGACTGTCCCCATTTGTGCCTCTTTCCCCTTTTTCTGCCCCCCAGACTCGGGGCTGGTGGTGCCCAGCGTGTCCTACGAGCTGCACAAGAAGCTGCTGGCGGTGGCCGAGAAGCACGGGCTGACCCTGGAGAGGAGGCTGGAGATGACAGGGGTGTGTGCCAGCCAGATGGCCCTGAGCCTGCTGGGGGGGCCCAACAGGTACAGCTGGGGTCCCTGGGGGAGGGAAGGGGCTGGCAGGGCCCTCTCAGCTCTGAAATCACACACAAAGCTCAGCTGAGCTTTTCCTTCCCCCTCGCTGGGAGCTGAGCTTTGCACAGGTGCTGCCTGAGGTGGATGGAGCCATGCAGAATGTGTGAGGAGCTCCTTTCTGCACAGAAAGGAACCTTCCCCTTGCTGATGGGGCACATTGCAATTTCACAGTGTCAATAAAAGCAGAAGGCAGCCCGTGAAAACAGCGCTGTGTGGATTTTTGTGAGGCTAGCTCAGCTTTTCAGGCATCTGCAGCTCACCTGGGCACATCCTGCTCTTTGCAGCAGCTTTGGAGTGCACTCAGTGCCTTTTGCTGACTCCTGAAGAGCTCTGCTTCCGTGGCTGTTGCTGTGGGCAGGAACTGCACCTGTGTTTCTGTGCTGTTGATAGCTGCTCCAGATTATTTGCTCTCAAAAAGAAAAGTAACCCTTCAGTCTCCATCTGCTTTTTCAGGAGTGCTTTAGCAGGACCTGCTCACTTATTCAGGAGCTCTTTAGCAGGATCTGCTCACTTTTTCAGGAACTCTTTATTAGCACCTGATCACTTACTCAGGAGCTCTTTACCAGCACCTGCTCACTTGAAAAGCACTGAGTGATGGCACACAGGCAGCTGAAATTCCTGCTGCAAGCCCTGACACCTTCCAGGCCAAATTAACTTTATCGTGCAATTAATGAAGCTTAGAGAGTAGAAATCATTTTTCTCTGTTTTAATGTGACTCCTCTGATGGGGAAATTCACCTTAAATTTTTAGCTTTTTTCTACACTCCTTGGGACCTTGTGTGAGTGCAGGAAGGGGAGGAGAAGGCTGGAACAACCTCAAAGTATGTGAAGGGGTGTATGAGGAAGCCAGAGAGGGTTCATCAGCAACTTTAAGAGGGGAAATTTAGGTTCAATATGTGGAAGAAATTCTTCCCTGTGAGGCTGCTGAGCCCCTGGCCCAGCTGTGGCTGCCCCATCCCTGGGAGTGTCCGAGTCCAGGCTGGACAGAGCTTGGAGCAGCCTGGGCTGGTGGAAGGTGTCCCTGCCCTCAAGGGTGACCTTTAGGGTCCCTTGCACCCAAACAAGTGTGAGCTTCTCTGAACCTGCAGGCAGAGCAGCGTCAGCACCACAAAAGGATGTGGGCTGCTCTGGATTTACAGAACACCTGGCAATTTGCATCTTACTGGGTGGGTTTTTTTTTTTAATATTTTTTTTTCTCATGCAGGAAGGAAATAAGAGGCTCTGGGGTTTGCTGACAGTCCCTTTTTCTTGCCTGTGTTTCAGACTGAACCCCAAGAACGTGCACCAGCGGCCCACGGTGGCGCTGCTCTGCGGCCCCCACGTGAAGGGCGCGCAGGGCATCAGCTGCGGGCGGCACCTCTCCAACCACGACGTCCACGTCATCCTCTTCCTCCCCAACTTCGTCAAGATGCTCGAGTCCATCACCAACGAGCTCAACCTCTTCAGCAAGACACAGGGACAGCAGGTCTCCAGTGTCAAAGGTCGGTGGGCAGGCAGGGCTGGCTTCCCTAGGAGCGGGGGAGCAGGGCTGCCTTCTCCAGGGCTGGCTTCTGCAGGGGGAGCAGGGCTGGCTTCTGCCGAGCTGGCATCTCCAGGGAGAGCAGGAGTGGCTTCTGTAGGGCTGGCTTCTCCTGGGAGAGCAGGGCTGGCTTCTCCAGGGGGAGCAAACCTGGCTTCTCCAGGGCTGGGTTCTCCAGGGAGAGCAGGAGTGGCTTCTCCAAGGCTGGCTTCTCCAGGGGGGGAGCGGGGCTGGCTTCTCCAGGGGGGGAGCAAGGCTGCCTTCTCCAGGGAGAGCAAACCTGGCTTCTCCAGGGCTGGATTCTCCAGGGAGAGCAAACCTGGCTTCTCCAGGGCTGGATTCTCCAGGGAGAGCAAACCTGGCTTCTCCAGGGAGAGCATGGCTGGCTTCTCCAAGGCTGCCTTCTCCTGGGGGAGCAAGGCTGCCTTCTCCAGGGGGAGCAAACCTGGCTTCTCCAGGGCTGGGTTCTCCAGGGACAGCAGAGCTGGCTTCTCCAGAGCTGGCTTCTCCAGGGGGAGAGCAGGGCTGGCTTCTCCAGAGAGAGCAGGGCTGGCTTCTGCAGGGCTGGCTTCTTCTGGGGCAGCAGGGCTGGCTTCTGCAGGCTTCCCCCAGGGAGAGCAGGGCTGGCTTCTGCAGGGTGACCAAACCTGACTTCTCCAGGGAGAGCAGGGCCAGCTCCTCCAGCGCTGGCTTCTGCAGGAAGAGCAGAGCTGGTTTCGTCTGGGAGAGCAAACCTGGCTTCTCCAGGGAGCAGAGCTGGCTTCTGCCCGCTGCCCTGGCACCATCTAGTGGCAGTGCCACGCCTGGGTGGCTGCCCAGAGGCTGCAGGGACAGCAGGCGCTCAGAGCCTCGACAGAGCAGCGCTTGTGCTGCCACAGATGTTTCCGGTGGGAAGAGAGGAGGAAGAGCTGCTGGCTGGAGCTGTGCTGGCAGCATGAGGGGCTGCCTTGTTCAGCATGTTGGAGCTGGGAGGGAATGAGTGTCCAGCTGCTGCTGCAAAGCAGGAGCCAGCTCTGCTGTCAGGATTCCCATCTGGGTATTCCCTAGAATAAACAGCTCCTGGGAGGATGCTGGCTGCTGCCTGGCACTTCACCAGTCCTTTTCCAAGCTGCTTCATTTGAACTTCTGGGGAGAAACAAAGCTGGGAGTTAGGGCTGTGCTGTGCTGACAGAGCTACTTGCCTGTGTGAAAATATTGTAAAAGATTGGAACAGATTTTTCAGAGCAGCTGTGGCTGCTCCTGGATCCCTGGAAGTGTCCAAAGCCAGGCTGGGTGGGGCTTGAAGCACTTTGGAATAGTAGAAGGTCGCTGCCCATGGCAGGGGGTGGGATGAGATGAACTCTAAGGTTTATTCCAAACCAAACCATTCCATGGTTTTGCACGAAGGACTTTGTGATCCATCAGGTGAGAGAATGCAGCAGGAGTGGAGAATGCAACAGGTGAGAATGACAGCTCAGTGGGACAGGCAGCAGTGCAGCACAGCTGGTGTGTTCCAAAAACCAGCTTTATTTTCACCGTGTGGAATAGAAAAAGATCCTTCCTGGTGGGCAGAGAGCCCCACTGCTCCACTGGGCTGCCTGCACTGTGGGTCAGTGACACTGAGGCTGCTCATGAGCTGGTCGTGGGTGAGGTTTTGTACCTGCCAGGCTGGGGGTGTCCCCAGAGCTGCTCAGGATGGGTCTGGGGGGGAAGGGATGGCAGTGCCAGCAGGTGAGGCCAGGCTGTTCATAAAGAGTGGAAGCCAAACCCCAAACCTGCAGCCGGTGCCGCCGATTCTCAGCCGTGTCCGTGTTTCTTGCAGACCTCCCAGACACCCCGGTTGACTTAGTGATCAACTGCCTGGATTGTCACGAGAATGCCTTTCTGAGAGACCAGCCTTGGTACAAAGCAGTGGTGGACTGGGCCAACCAGAACCGTGCCCCCGTGCTGAGCATAGACCCCCCCATCAGCGAGATGGAGCTGGGCATCGATGCCAAGTGGTCGCTGGCGCTGGGGCTGCCGCTGCCGCTGGGCGAGCGCGCCGGCCGCGTCTACCTCTGTGACATTGGCATTCCCCAGAAGGTCTTCCAGGAGGTGGGCATCAACTACCACTCCCCCTTTGGCTGCAAATTTGTCATCCCCCTGCACTCTACCTAGAGCTCTTGCAGCCCCCCTGGCTGTGAAGGGAGAGAGAGGAGGAGCTCTGTGAAAGCCAAGCTGTGCTGAGCTGGATCCCGGCTGGTCGACTCTGGTGACGCCTTAAAGAAAACAAACGCAAAAACAAAAAGGATGTGAAGTTCTGGAGGGGTTTGCCTTCTGGAAGAAATGCTGTGTGTTTAAAAAGAAAAAAATGGAATAATCGTAAAGTGAAATGAAAAAAAAAAAACCAACAAACGAAAAAAAAAGGAGGAGGAGAAGGAAGTGAATTGTTCCTGCAAAGCTGTTTTCATTCTTTCCTGCTGTGGGATGGAGGAGTGTGCAGGACCATGGTGGCTGTCCCCTGCTGCTGCCCAGCCCTGGCTGGCACATGGTACAAATAAGGCTGGTTTGGAGCTTTCAGATGTGTTTCAGGTCCTTCTGGTTGACTGTGCCCAGCAAGGACATCCTGGTGGGAACAGCACCCCTTGATTGTGTGGAAATCCCTTGTGTCGAGGGAGAATCTCGTTTGGTTCCCATGTTGGTTCTGACTGCCCCATCACTGTTTGGTGTTCTGGAAGGCAGTTGTAGCTCCCTCTCCTTCCCAGCCCGTCCAGCCCCTCGCAGAGAGGGCTTTTCCCTGGTTGGAGAGCTTTGGAGAGCCAGAGGCTCCCACATGCTCTGGGAGCGCTCATGTCCTTCCTCAGCTCGGCCTTACTGCTTCTGTACTGTTGGCTTCTCTTTGTTTGCTTCATGGCCGAAGCCCAGCTCTGTGGGGTGGAGGCTTGGTATGGAAAAGAGCTTTTCCAGCATCCTCGTGGGGTTTGGGGTTGTTTTCTTTGGTTCTTTCTCCATGCTGGCCCAGCAAGTGGCTGCTCCAGGGCTGGGGGAGTGCAGCAGGGCAGGGCAGGGTTGCTCTGGGGTTCTTGGGTGCTGTGTGCTGCAGGTGAGGTTCAGGGCAAGCTCCCCTGTCCTTCCAGCATCCCTGCTACATGGGGGATGGTTTGGGAAGTACTCATGGATCTGTTCATTCCCCTTGGAATCAAAGCCTGTGTGTGGGGTGGGCTTGGCCTGAGGAGGGGTTTGGCTCCTGGGAGCTGCTGTGCTCCTGGGTGGGATTCCCATCTGAAATCTGCTCTGCTGTCCCGTGCCTGGCCAGAAACGTTGAGTTTTCCTTTCCTGTGTTCCTTTTGCTGGCCTGGGTGCAGTGCCTGGCCAGGGCCGAGCTGAGGAGCCAGCAGGCAATCAGCTTGGGCACCCATCCACCCTGCTGGCTCTGTGTGCCCCCAGAGCCGAGCCAGGGAGCTGGGAATGGGGGCAGTGCTGGAGCTCTGCTGCTCCTCTCACATTTCACCCATGCCCAGGGCTCCTGTGGTCTCCTCCAGCTCACCCAGCCCTGGCCCCAGGGAGAGCTCTGGGTGCTGGATCCCTGGGGAGGCTGAAGCACAGGGACCAGCCCAGAGTGGGACCAGCCCAGAGTGGGACCAGCCCAGCGTGGTCCAGTCTCACTAACCAGCCTCACTTGTGCCCGAGCTGGGGCTTTAGTCAGGCACTCATCTTTCCTTTCCTCTGTTAGAACCCAGCCAGGGCTGCCAGAGGAGGAGGGAAGAGCTTTCCCTGCTTGGAAAGAAGGAATTACAGGGTCTGGCCTGGGAGTGTGGAGGGCCCAGGAGGCTGCTGAGCCTGGGCTCCCCCCAAGGTCCGGCCCCTGCACGTTGCCATATCTACCTCAGCAGGACCGGGGGCTGTGCCCTGCCTGGGCAGCCCTGGTTCCCCTCAGCTGCTCTGGGGCACTGCTGGCCTGGGGGGCTCTGCCCTCCGTCCTGGGCACAGGGGTGCCCCACGCTTCAGCACCCACCAGGCTGTGCTTCTGACTGGGCCAGGACAGCAGTGTGCTGGGCACTCACAGCACAAACACAAGGTTTCCCTCTGCCTTTTTTGGTTTTTTTTGGCTGTTTCCTTGGATCTTCACCCAGGAGCAGCAGCAGGTTAAAAAAAGGTTGTTGCTGTAGTCAGTGTTAGCTTTAGTCCCCTTCCTTTCACTCTCTTTGCTCAAGACACTCAGTAGGAGACTTGCTGTTTCAATTTCTGCTTTCTGCAGGTTTTTCCTGCCCTTTCTGGGTTTGGCTGTTGAACTGTAGCTTGTGCACACGGAGCAGGAGCAGGGCAGGGCTGGTCCAGGCTGCAGCTACCCTGCCTGGAAGGCACGGGGGCAGGTGCTGGTGCTCTTGCAGGGATGGAGCTCTGGGAAGCACCAAGGCCCTGGTTCTTGCCAGCCTGGAAACGCTTCCCCTGTTGAACTATAAAGAGAACAGTGTTGCACAACAGGGGGGTTCAGCCCCTGCTGCAGGGAATGTGGGGTGTGCTCACTGCCTGCCAGATCTGGGTATTTGGCTGTGCTTCCCCTCACTGCAGCTGTTTCCTGGCTTCACACTCCTGGAATGTGAGGCACCAGCTCTTCTGGAGCACTCGGAGACCCAGCACAGGCTCTGGGTGTCCCCGGTGCCAGGGTTCATTCCAAGAGGGAGCAGTGTTGTGGCTGTGTTTGGGATGGTTCCCAGCCCCAGCAGCTGCCCCTGCTGCTGCTCTGGTGACACTGCTTGGTGACCCCATTTGTGACCTGATGTTTGTAACGACCAATTCCTGCCACTGCGGGGGACCATGCCCTGAAATAAAGTGCAACTCTTCATGTGTGCTATTGTGTGCAGCTGTTTATTTGTCTGCTCTCCTTCTAGAACCTTCTGCTGCCACGGCAGACACGGGGCCGCTCCCCCTCACTGATCCCAGGTGCTTTTTCATCATCTCCCTCTTCCTTTGCACAAGAGGCAGCACAACCCTACACCCACCTACAAGGGAAGTATCAAACAATAAGAAACACTTTATTTTAACTTTACAACATATAAATAGACAAATCTGTGCTTTCCAACAGAACTTTCCTTCCCCCTCTCCTCCCAGGGTCCTTGTGGCAGTGCCCCAACCCCTGTGGACTCGGGGAGGGGAGTGGGGCTGAGCTGCAGAGGCCGGTGGGCTCCATCTTGTGGGGTCCATCCCATGGGATCCATCTTGTAGGATCCATCCTGAGGGATCCATCTCGTAGGATCCACCCCAAGGGATCCAGCCCGAAGGATCCCGGCCGTCATCTGCTCAGGTCCCGGCTGGCGCCGCGCCCGCACAGCATCCGCTCCTCGGCCGAGAGCCCGGCAAAGAAAGGGTGCAGGAGGGCCTCGGAGAACGTGATCCTCTTGGAGGGGTCGAATTCCAGCATCCTCCTCATCAGGTCAAAGAGCTGAGCGTGCTCCAGGGAGTCGTGCAGCATGTAGGTCTGAAAGGGACAGGGACACAGCTCAGCCCCTGCCTGGGCAGGGCAGCCTCCCATCCCAAATACAGCACCCCATCCCAAATACAGCATTTCCCAGGACTGCATCCTATCCCAAATACAGCATCCCCCTGGACTGCCTCCCATCCCAAATACAGCCTCTCATCCCAAATACAGCATCCCATCCCAAATACAGCATCCCCCTGAACTGCCTCCCATCCCAAATACAGCATCCCTCAGGGCAGCTTCCCATCCCAAATACAGCCTCCCATCCCAAATACAGCATTTCCCAGGACTGCATCCTATCCCAAATACAGCATCCCCCAGGGCAGCATCCCATCCCAAATACAGCATCCCCCAGGGCAGCTTCTCATCCCAAATACAGCATCCCCCTGGACTGCCTCCCATCCCAAATACAGCATCCCATCCTAAATACAGCGTCCCCCAGGGCAGCTTCCCATCCCAAATAAAGCATTCCCCACTGCCCTGATACCCACAGGGCAGTGGGCAGGCTCCCACCCCAAATACAGCCTCCCCTAGGGCAGCTTCCCACTCCAAATCCAGCATCCCCCTGGACTGCTTCCCATCCCAAATACAGCATCCCCCAGGGCAGCTTCCCATCCCAAATATGGCATCCCATCCTAAATATAGCACCCCATCCCAAATACAGCATCCCCCTCTGCCCTGATACTCAGGACTCGGGAACTCTAGAGCCAAGGCTGCTTCCTGTCCTAAGCACAGCATCCCCCAGCACTTCCCATCCCAAACACAGCATCCCCCACAGCCCTGATACCCACAGGAACTCTGGAACCCTGGGCCAGGGCAGCCTCCCACCCCAAACACATCATTCCCCTCTCCCTGATCCCCATCCTGCCCTATCCCGAGCAGGGCTCCCTGCCAAGCAGTCCCAAAGGGAATTGCAGCCCTGAGCCCCTGCCCTGCCCAGGGAGGGAGGAGCAGCACGCACCCGCAGGGGTTTGCAGTTCTCCTGGACGTATCTGCCGTCGGACGTGTTCTCATCCCACACCAGGCTGCCATTGTGGAAGTATTTCTGCTTCCTGCACGGGAAAGGTGGGGTCAGGCAGGAGCTCTCCCTCCCTTCCAGCTGGTGGTGCCTGGCTGAGCTCAGGACCAGGCTCTTACCGAGTTTTGTGGACCATGTGGGATGGAAGCGGCCCCAGGATCTTCTCCATCATCACAAGGTGCTCTCGGTTCTCGTGGGTCTGCACAGGAGCACAGCAGTGGTGGGTTAGAGCTGGGGGAGCTGGTGACAAAAGGTTTGTCACCTCTGCAGGGACAGGGAGAAAGGATTCCACCAGGTCCTATCCAACTTTTCACGTTTTGCTTTTCCCTTTCTTCAGAGAACAGACATAACCAACACCCAGATGTGATCCCAACTCTGTCCTTCCAGCAAGGCACTCCTCAAACCAGCCCTTTCCCAGGCCTCATTTTCACACTCAGCCTCTCATTTTCAGTGCTTGATCTGTGTTTCCCTCCCCTTCACTTAATTCTGAGCCCTTCTGGACACAAAGGTTTCTCAGGGAACAAGAATCCTACCTGGAAGAGCGTGAAGCCACGGTAATACTCAAACAGAATGCAGCCAGTGCTCCAGACATCACAGGGCTGTGCCCAGCCCAGCTCTGCAAAGAAAACCAAATTAACTCTCTGCTCCCAGCTGTCACGGACATATTCTATGAAAAATCCTTTTGTTAGGATTTTTCCTCCTGAGAAGCTGAGAAGGCTCAGAAATAAAATGTAAACAATGATTATCTGCTGCTGTGGAATGCAACAGGTGCATCTGTGATTGGTCTCATGTGGTTGTTTATAATTAATGGCCAATCACAGTCTGGCTGTCTTGGACTCTCTGGTCAGTCACAAGATTTTATTATCATTCCATTATTTTTCTATTCCTTTCAAGCCTTCTGATAAAATCCTTTCTTTTAGTATAGTTTTAATATATCATTTTCTTTTAATATATCATAAAATAAATCAGCCTTCTGAAGCATTCCCATCTCTTCCCTCATCCTGGGACCCCTGTGAACACCTCCACACCCAAGAACTCCCACCAGGTTCCTCCTTGGTGAAACCACAGGGATTCCACTCACAAATTATCCACAAGAGCTAGACACTAGAAATTCCACACTAGAAATGATCTGCCCAAGAGCTGGAGCATTCCCAGGCAGGTTTTCCATGGCCAGAAGGTGCAGCTCTCACCCAGGATCACTTCTGGGGGCCGGTAGTGCCGCGTGGCCACAATGGTGGTGTGGTGCTCGTGGTCAAAGGTGGCGCTGCCAAAGTCGGCCACGCGGATGCTCGTGTTCCGGATGGACTTCTGCTCACAGCTCTGCAGGAAAAGCACAAGGCTGGGCTGGGAGAGGAGCTCCAGGGCTGGGCTGTGCCTCCTCACAGGGATGGAGCTGGGAGAGGAGCTCCAGGGCTGGGCTGTGCCTCCTCGCAGGGATGGAGCTGGGAGAGGAGCTCCAGGAGTGTGGGCTGTGCCTCCTCGCAGGGATGGAGCTGGGAGAGGAGCTCCAGGGCTGGGCTGTGCCTCCTCACAGGGATGGAGCTGGGAGAGGAGCTCCAGGGCTGGGCTGTGCCTCCTCGCAGGGATGGAGCTGGGAGAGGAGCTCCAGGGCTGGGCTGTGCCTCCTCGCAGGGATGGAGCTGTGGAGCTCTGAGGAACCCCAAAGTGCTGCTCTGCACCTCCTCACAGGGATGGAGCTGTGGAGCTCCAAGCTCTGAGGAGCCCGGCAGCGTTTGGAATCCCTGACACTTGTGGAGCCTTAGGCTTTTGGAAGGCACAGCGGAGAGGCTTGCCTCCACTTGTTGCCACTTCCCAGGCTCTGAGGGCTGGGACAGAGCAGGGAAGATCCAATTTCTGCAGGGAGGGATAAAGGCAGCCTGTTCCTGTGCAGCCAGTGTTCCCTGGGACAGAACCCACCTTGTTCTCGTTGTACAGAGTGTCAAAATCCGAGTTGACAAACAGGATGTTTTCTGGCTTGAGGTCAGTGTGAGTCAGCTGGTTGTCGTGTAGAACTGCACAGAGGGAGGAGGAAAACACCTCTCTAAGCACCAGCAGGGCACTGCTCTGCCCAGCCCAGTGCCAGTGCCCCCAGCCCATGGGGGTCACTCGTCACAGACATATTTTATGAAAAATCCTTTCGACAGGATTTTTCTCCTGAGACGCCTCAGAGGAAAATAAAAACAACAATTATCTGCTGCTGTGGAATGCAACAGGTGGATCCGAGATTGGTTTTATGTGGTTGTTTCTACTTGATGACCAATCACAGGTCCAGCTGTGTTGGGACTCTGCTCAGTCCCGAGATGTTATTATCATTCCTTTTCTTTTCATTTCTAGCGTTCTGATGAAATCCTGTCTTCTATTCTTTTAGTAGAGTTTTAGCATATAATTTTCTTTTAATGTTTATATTAAAACATATAATATATATATTCAATATATACTATATATATTATATTATATTATCAATATACTATACTATAATATATATTATATATTATATATTACATAGTATATATTATATACTATATAGTATATAGTATATAGTATATAGCATATACTATATACTCTATATATAGTATAGTATAGTATATATAGTATAGTATATATAGTATATTATATATATAGTATATATATAGTATATATAGTATATATACTATATACTATATATACTATATATACATATACTATATATAATATATATATATATATATATACTATATAGTATATATTATATAGTATATTTATTATATATATATAATATCATATATATATCATGTCATATGATATAATACATTATAATACATTATAATATAATATACCATACTATACCATACTGTAACGTAATGTAATGTAATGTAATGTAATATATAATATATCATAAAATAATAAATCAGCCCTCTGAAACAAGGACTCAGGATTCCCATCTCTTCCCTCATGCTGGCCCCCCTGTGAGCCCCAGCACCACCACTCACATCTCAGGGCATGGCACAGCTGGTAGGCCATGTGCCGGATCTGTGGCAGGGGGTAGGGCTGGAAGTTGTTCTCCTTCAGGAACTCGAAGGTGTTCTTGCCCAGCAGCTCGAAGGCGATGCACATGTGGCCGTGGAAGTTGAACCAGTCCGACATGAGGACGCACAGGCTGTGCAGGGAGAGAGAGGCAGGGCTTGAGCACCTTTAGGGGATGCTCAGGACAGCTCTTCTGCTGTTCTGCCCGCTTCAGGAGTGGCTGGGGAGCAGAGCTGCCTCTGCAGCACAGCAACCCAGGGAGATGCTTCGAGCTCCCCAGCCCCTGTGGGACAGGGCAGTGAGGAATGGGGCCAGTTTCCCTCACCCCATCCTCAGCCCCGTGCTGCTCTGTGTGCCAGGACGTGGCACTGGGAACTCACAACTTGTTCTCCTTGTCCTTCTCTTTGATTTTCTTCAGGACGTTGATTTCCAGCCTGGCAGCCTCTCTGTACTTCCCAACGTTCTTTATGATCTTCAGTGCCACCTGGGACTTGCCTCTGCGAGGGAGGAGACACAGGGATGGAGTCAGAGACAGAGCTGTGTGCTCAGCCCACGGGGAGAGGCACATCCAGGCATCACTTGTCCTAACGAAGCTCTGCCAGCCCTCCTTGCTGCTTGGGCAGTGGCTAATTGGCACTGCCAATTAGTGGAAGGTCACTGCTGGCTATTACTCCCAAGGGGCACTCCTGACACAGCTCTGTGTGACCCCAGAGGCAGCAGAGCCCTGCAGCAAACTGAGCCCAGGGCTCGGGGCCAGAAGGGCGCAGGGGTCAGCTGTAACCACGGGGGAGGTGACAGGGGACAATGGAGAGGTGCCCCGGCAGATCAGGAGGTCACAGGGGCCACCCCTCAGCAGGAACTCCCTGCAGAACAGCCTTCCATGGTGGGGCTGGGGCTCAGAGGGTCAGGCTGGGTGTCAGATCAGGCAGAAGCTCTTCCCCAGAGGGTGCTGGGCACTGAGCAGGTGCTCCAGGGACTGGGCACGGCCCCAAGGCTGCCAGAGATCCAGGACAATGCTCTCAGGTGTGCACAGGGTGGGATTGCTGGGGTGTCATGCAGGGCCAGGAGCTGCACTTGGATGATTGGTGTGGGTCCCTTCCAGCTCAGGATATTCCACTATTCTATTCCTCTATTTTATATATATATATAAAATATATCCTATGTTCCTCTATTCTATTCTAAGAATAGAATATTAGAATATTCTTAGACTATTACAATATTCTAATATTCAGTTCTACAAATGGAATGGAATGGAATGGAATGGAATGGAATGGAATGGAATGGAATGGAATGGAATGGAATGGTTCCCTTAACACACCAGCCTGTAAATTCTGGTCAGGGAAAGGAGCCCACCTGGCATGGTCCACACACTGCACCACTTTTCCCTTGGGGTCCCTTCCTGATCAGGATATTCCTCCATTCTATTCTATTCTATTCTATTCTATTCTATGCTATGCTATTCTATTCTATGCTATGCTATTCCATTCCATTCCTAGAATATTAGAATAGTTGAAAATTCTATTTCATTCTAGAATATTAAAATATTCTGATACTCTATTCTAAGAACAGACAAGGAGAGAGAAGACGAGAAGGAGAAGGAGGACAGAATGCTTCCCTTAACACACCAGCCTGTAAATTCTGGAGCTTTCCCCTTCCCTCGCTCTGAGGAGGGCAGTGACACATGGAAGGTGACAAACTCACACCCATGGACCCCAGGGGAACTGCCACCTGTGGGGGTGTGGCACTGAGGGCCAGATGCAGGGAAAGGAGCCCACCTGGCGTGGTCCACACACTCCACCACCTTCCCAAAAGTGCCTTCACCGAGGCTGCCCACGATTTCATCTAGGAGAGAAAACAGGAGCGGGTGTGAGCCCGGGGGGCAGGGGCAGAGCTGGGCTCCTGCCACCTCACACCAACAAAACCTCAGAGCAACCAAAACAACCGTCTGTCACCGCTACACTCTTTACAACTCAAGCCTCTGCCTCAGGCAAGTTATGCTCAGTAAATGAACCACCAGAGACCCCTCCAGTAGAGGCCAGAGAGCTCTGGGCTAACCCGGGGTAAAAGTAGAGGTAAAGTTTTACGAAAGGTGGCTGTACATCGCTCTTGAAGCCAATCGCCGATCCTGCACACCAGGTGACCTTCCTTGTCATCTTCCACGCTCCTGCTGCGCTTACTGCTCTGCTGGCTCCTCTGCACTCACCCCCCCAGGGCGGGCAGTCAAAGGTTGCAGGGACGACGGGGCCGCCGGTGGGTGGATTTTCCAGATGCCAGCATTTCATAAGGCACACGGCATGTATATAAACGATAGGGATATTGCAAGGGACACGTCAAGACACAGAACTGACTTCAAAACAGAAAAGTCATCAACAGCTACAGGTACGGCAAGAAAACTCGGCTCTCATTAGCTAGCTCGGCCTCTAGGGCAGGGAAATGGCCTCCTCTTCCAGGGTGGGGAGCTGCAGGAGGAATCCTCTGTTCCCCACGGAGGATGCACGGCAGGAGGAGGCCTTGGCCAGCACAACGTCACCTCTGGGCTGGCAAGCGCTCAGTTTGGACAGGCTGCCCAGCAGAAGCCACAGTAGCAGGTTTTTCCCCTCTTTGTGCCTCGGGCAATGCAGCTCCAGGTGCCCAGAGCTGTGTCCTGCCCTGCCCCTTCTGAAGAGAAACTTTGTGCCACGCCGAGCCTAAATCCGCGTGGCTGCTCGCAGACCCGCTGGGGCACATCGGCCTTTTTGGAACTGGGAGAGCTTTAGGAACAGGACAGGGAAATCAATCCCCAGGGAACGCTTCAGGCACGCTCTGAGGTGATGTTCACACCCTGCTACTGGCAAGCTTCTACTGGAAAACCAGCCCAAGGTTCCTGCAAGGTCCGCAAAGCGAGCTGTCCTAATTCCTCACCTTGTTCTAGTCTGCTTTCAAAATAGTTACAATCCCTGCAGCCAAAGGAATTCAGGGAAACCTCGGCATTTGCATGCCTGAGCTTCTAGCAGGCTTCTCTTCTGTGCCCCTTGCCCCCCACCCCAGCAGGTCCAAAATAAAGAGCTAAGATCAAAACTCCCCAAAGAATCAGAGGAGAAGGTGGGAGGAGAGCTGGGCCAGCTGTGAGGTGTCGGAGGGCTGAGCTCCTGCCAGCCCAGACCTGCTCAGCATCACCACCACACACCCCAGCACAGCCCTGCCTCCCTCAACACCCCAACCCCACAGCCAGCTGGAGAGGAATCAGAGGAGGAGCTCAGAGGTTCCCAGATTATCCAGCTGTGGGATCAGAGCCCATTCCTCAGCTGTGGTCACATTTCAGGTGGGAGGGGAGCGCTCCTCCTCACAGGAGGGAAGAGCTGAAGGGCTCTGAAACTTCCCACCACTTCCAGAGCAGGCCTGGGACCAGCTCCCACCCAGCTGCAGACATTCCCAGTTAATCCCGGGAAGGAATGCTGCGTTTCAGGGTGAAGTGTGCAGGAAGCTGAAATCCAAGTGGGAAAGAGGACACACACGTACCCTCGGAAGGTGGGACACTCTGAGAACTGACAGGGCGTAAAATCAGCTCTGGAGAGCCAGGCTGACCAATCCCACCGGCAAGGGGATCCAGGAAGGAAGCCAAGGCTGCCCCAAACCCCCCCAGAGCAGCAGCAGCCGCAGGCAGAAGCGAATCCCTGGCCACAGGGAGCAGGGCTGGCCCCGAGCCGAGGCACCACGTGAGTGCCACTGGAAGCTCTCCCTGATCCCCTCCCTGGCCCTACAGAACACGGCTTAGCTCCCTCACGGATTAATTCACGGCAAAACCCACAGCCACGAGCACAACACAGACGGGGCGGGGTGGGCAGAACTCCACAACAAACACAGCAACAGGATCGAGGTACTCACCGCAGCGCTCGACCGCGGCTGGAAGGAGGCAAGAACAGTTAGAGCCGAGCTCGCAGCGGGTGCTACTCACCGAGGAGGCGCTGCTACAAGACCTGCTCCTGCGGCGGCGGCAGTGCTGCTGCTGCTGCTGCTGCTGCTGGGGGTAGCGCCGGGGCCGCTGCTGGTGCTGCCCCCGGCCCCGGGAGCGCCGCCAGGGCCGCCGGGCCGGGCAGAAATCCTGCCCCAGGGACGGGCTGCGCTCCTCCAGCCGGCACGCATCGCTGTCCCGCCGGCAGCGCCGCTGGTACGGCATCCTCTCATGGCTGTGGCACAGAAACAGCGCCCTTAAAGCCTGGCTGGGAACGCTGGAACAGTCCCGGGCAGCCACAGGGAAAAGCAAGGCACAGCTTCCCCGAGGGTATGCTGGGATTCATATTCTCTGAACCTCAGAGAAAGGAAAAACAATTCGCATCTCATTCGCTGCTCCTGTGTTTGTGCAAAAAGCAGAATACAACATAAAGGTTGTTTACGCAAAGCGATGGTGTTTTATTTCTGTTCCAGGTTGCAATGCAAGGTGTTTTCTATTACCATCTGTATGGCAGATTACCTTTGTCAAGGGGGCAGTTTGCCTTATCTCTCTCTCTGAGTGACCACATTCACACCTCCCTGGGAGGGGACATTGCTGATAACAGCTATTGAATGTCACTGCATGGCTGATAAGAACTACAGCATCCCATTGGGAGATGTGAGCCCAGAGGGAGGAGCCAAGCATTGCTACCCAGATATAATCCAGAGGTTCTGAGACACCAGCACGGCTTCTCCAAGGGATTCCCCAGAGGAACAGCAGCTGCCTCTCCTTCCACTGGATCTTCAGAGGGAGAATACATCCTTCTCTACAGGATCCCTGCTCCAGCAGAACCATCCCTGACACTGCAGGAGGGCTGAGCCACAATTCCAATGGGACTGCCACCAACACCCTGACCCACAGGGTGTCAGGTTGGGTTCTGACTCTGTCAGTGTTGTTCTAGTGCACTGCATTGTTTATTTTATCCTTTTATTTGTTTTCTTTCCCTACTAAATAACTGTTATTTCCAGCTCCCATATTTTTTCCCTGAGAGCCCCTTAAATTAAAATTTATAGCAATTTGGAGGGGTTTACATTCTGCATTGCAGGGGAGGCTCCTGCCTTCCTTAGCAGACACCTGTCTTTCCAAACAGAGACAATTTCCTTGGCCTGTCAGGGCCAAGCCTGTGTCTGTGTGTGGAGACTGTCAGCTAACAGCCACGAGATGCTGTGCAAGTGAGGAGCAGCTCAGCACCCAGCAGATTCAGATGTAATGTAACATAGTGTAATACATTATAATAATATAGTATGAAGTAATAATAATAAATAAAAATAAAATAAAGTATAATGATATAGTGTAATAAGGTAATTCATTAGCCTTCTGATAAAATAGAATACTCCTCATCATTTCTCCCTGTCATTGGGATAATCCTATTCCCACAGTCCCGCTGAGGCTGAGTCATGGAATGGCAGTGTCAGGACTCTGGAACCCCAAGGGACACCCCAAGAATCCCACCCCATCTCCTGGGCAGCCTGTTCAGTCCATTCTCTGGAGAAAAGCAGCTTTTCCTAACGTCCACCCCTGACACAGCTCCCTGCTGTCCCTGGGTCCTGCCATCACAGAGAAATCCTCCTGCTCCCATTCCCTGTGCCAGGAGCTTCACATCTTTCTGCACCTCACCTCCTGACCACTGGGGAGGAGCTCTGGAGAGAAAACACTGAGGCAGGGCCACATTTTAAGGAGCTGGGGGAAAACCACACTCTGAGAGAGACAGAGCTCCAGCTGGGCTGCCTTGCTGTGCACCCCCATCCCAAGGCCAGGCTGGACAGGGCTTGGAGCACCCTGGGACAGTGGAAAGTGTCCCTGCCTGCGGCACTGGATGGGCTTTAAGGTCCTTTCCAACCCTCCAACACTCCACAGTTCCATGTCGCCTGTGCCACCACACTCAGGTGTTTGTCACTGCTCCTCCTCCCTGGGGACGTGTCTCATTAGCTCTTAACCCAACGTGGAGCAGCAGCAGCAGGGCTCTGCTCTGGTTGTCACCCCAGGGGGACAGCAGGCCCCAGGGCTCGGTGTGCACACACAGAGACAGCAGCTCCACGGATCATCAGCAGGAGCCAGAGGGAAAATCTGTCCCCGAGCTCCTGCCCCTGGAGCAACAACCTCCCAGGACACGGTGGGCAAACTCTGCACCAGGAGAGCCCAGACCCAGCTCAGCTGTGCAGGCACTGACCCACAGGAGGTTTTGGCATCACTGGGTACACCTCCCTGCTTCCAGCCCCAAAACACGAGTGCCTTCCCCAGCAGATCTCACTGGAGGCTGGCCTCACACCCCCCTGAGAAGGGAGCTGAGTTCTAGGTGGAAGATGTTGCAATTTGGAATGAAAGCAGAGCTTTGCCTCCCCGGTGATAACCCCGGGGATAACCCCAGGTCGGTGCTGTCACCCAGCAACCGCTTCAGCCAAGACCTTCAGCCTGGAAATGGGAATTTCTGCTGTTTGCACCTCCCTGCCCTGCCAACAACCAGCTCTGCTGCTGCTGGCAGCTTCGTGGGGCACTGCGGGGCATCCCGGAGTGGGGCAAATTCCAGACTGTGCTGGGGCAGCCGTGGCTCTTGCTTATTGCTGAAATACCCAAACACAACCCACAGCTCTGTCCAGCACCTGCCCAGACACTCCTCGTGTGCTCTGGGGGCACACAGGAAGCAGAAATAATAATAATAAACCTGAAGGACTTGGATCTCCTCAAAGAGGCTGACACTGAAGGGACACGGCTGTTTTCACCCAACAAAAGCCTGCTTCCATCCAAGTCTGCTCCAAATTACCCATCAGATGGAAACAAAAAAGGGGAAAAGTGCGCCAGCTCTATTTCACAATCCACCTCCTCCAAGTAAACAAAAACCAGGCTGGGGAGAGAAATTAATCTGGAGAGCATTTCAGGAATTCAAAGATGAGCTCAGCTCCTGCCTGGCTGCACCTGCCCAGTCCAACCAGTGCAGCCACAGCAGCCCCAGCGGCTCCGGCCGCTCTTCCAGAACCCTCCCCTCATCCGTCCCGCTCCCAGCCCCGAACCGTCCCTGTGGAAAGGCCGGACAAAGAGAGGACCAAAGGTAAAATCCTGAAGCAAAGCAGGAGGGATGGGTTATAGCAGCCGGATCCTCCAGCTGGGATCCTTTCTGAGGCGAGGGAGGAGCGCGGCCGCTTTAAATCTGCGTTTAATCCTGTCAGAGAGAAGCGGGCTGTCAGGAAAGCCTTTAATGCCTGCGCAGCATGGAAACGTGATTCCAGGGCAGGCGGCTGCTCCTCAACACCACAGCCAAGGCTTCGGGGGAACTTCGGGAAGGGTGAAGAGCAGGGAAACCACACACAGACATATAGATACACACACAGACAGACAAGTAAACCCTTTCCTTCCACCCTAGGAGTTTAGGGGTTTCAATCAGCAGCCTGGTTTTTGGGGCAGCGCTCTCACCTCCTGGAGCGCGATCTGCGGGCGAGCTCCCTGCGGGGCGGGTAGCGCAGCCTGCCCTCACACTCCCGGCTCCGCGACCGCCGCCGCTTCCAGCGGTGCCCCGGCTCGCCGTCCTGCTCCGGGGACCGCAGCCTCCTGCAGTGATGCATCTGCGGGACGGGACACGGCGGGCTCAGGCCGCTGGCCCCGGAGCCCCGGCCCGGCCCGGCGGATGTGGGGCCGTTGTTACCCGCTCCGCGCCCGCCGCCCTCGCGTCCCCTGCCTCCGTGTGTGTGTGCCCGGTGTGTCCCGGTGTGTGTCCCCGGCCTCACCGCCGCCGCTGCGGCCGCGCTCGGCGGGTGCGGCCCGGCCCAGCCCGGCCCCTGCGGCCCCTCAGCGCCGCCGCTTCCGCTTCCCGGGCGGGTTAAACCCGCCCCGCCGGGCCCGGCCCGCCTCGGAGCCGCGGCGGGGGCGGCACCGCGCTGAGGGGAGCGGCGCGGGGTGAACCGGGGCTGGGAGAGGCGGTAGCGGTGTGGGTCCGCCTCAGCCTGTGCTTCATCCCCGCCGCCATCCTCACCCTCTGCATGGCTTCCTCCCTGTGGTGGGACTGCTCACCATGGTCGTCCTCACCATGGCCATCCTCACCCTCAGCACATCTTCCTCACCATGGCCATCTTCACCCTCAGCACTGCTTCCTCACCATGGTCATCCTCACCATGACCATCCTCACCCTCAGCACGCCTTCCTCCCCCATGCTCTGACCCACTGTGGTGGTGGTTAGGGCCATCCTCACCTTTCACACAGCCTTCCTCGCCAGGGTCTTCCTCCTCATGACCTTCCTCACCACAGTCTCCCTTCACCATGGCCAGCCTCTCCCTCAGCATGGTCTTCTTCCCTTCTTCATCTGCCTCACCGTGGTCTTCCTCATCACAGATTTTCTCAGTGCAGGCCTTCCTCACCACAGGGCCTTCCTCACTGTGGTCATCCTCACCATGATGACCCCCACAGTGACAACCTTCACCACAACCTTCCTCCCTGTGGTGACCCTCCCCATGGTCTTCACTGTGGTGGCCCATGGGCAGCAGAGAGAGCTCCACACACGTGACCATTCCCAACCCATTTGTTTATTTATTTATTTATTTGTTTGGGTTTTTGTTTATTTATTTATCAAGCTCTAATTAGGGCCAGCAATCAATTAAAAATGCCAATGGACACCTTTATCACCGGGTGGCATTGGCGTGTCCTTGTGGCTCTTTTCAGGTGGGGTGGAAAGGGCAGGAGATGGGATGGAGCCAGTGTGGAAGGGACAGGAGATGCCACCACCGTGGTGGCCACAGGGGTCCCTGCTGGGTCGTTGTCCCTCCTGGCTCCTCCACACAGGAGATGCCACCACTGTGGTGGCCACAGGGATCCCAACTGGGTGCTGGTCCCTCCTGTCCCACAGCCCAGGTTCCAGGTGCAGACAGTGGATGGAGCAGACAAAGCTCCTCCTCTCCCCCGAGGCTGGGGCCACCTCGGATGGGCTCAGTCCCCTCTGGAGCCCTTTGGGATGGGCTTGTGCCAACCTCCAGCGATCTCCAGCCCTGCAGATGGCACCTGGACCTCCCTCCAATGGCATGAGGGTGCCACCTGCCCTGTGCCCAGCTCGGGGCTGCCCTTGTCTCACTGTGAGTCCCAGGCCAGGCTCAGGGTCCAGGCTGGATGCGGTGCCAGCGCTCCGACTCCAGCGGTGCCCGGCTGCACATGTCCCTCCAGTGTGGCACCCCTGGCCCCAGCTGGACACGGCCCAGCACGGAGCCACGGCCGTGGAGCCGAGCCTGGGGTGGCACAGGGCAGGGGACATGGCTGGTGGCCTTCCCCTCTGCCCACAGGAGCCGTCCCAGCCCAGACAGCTCCCGAGGGCAGCAGGGTGATCCAGGTCACCTCCTCAGCCCGGTCACCTCACCTGCATGACAACGAACTCCAGGGCCAGCTGCTGCTGCTGGATGTCCCCGGCGGGGAGGGTGAAGAGGAAGGGCGCGTTCCACACGGGGCTGTAGCCGCTGACGGACTTGGTCTCCTTGGTGTCGATGATGTGGCCCTCGTGGTGCAGGTGGATGGTGACATAGTGGCCTGGAAATGGGGACAGAGCCCTGGAGAGAGGGGCACACGCCAGGGAGGGAGGCTGGCAGCTGCCAGGTGCTGCTTGGGGGGCTGCAGGACCCTCGTGGAGCTCTGTGGAGCTGTGGGGAGAGCACAGAGCTCCTGAGAGCACAGAGATCCTGTGCATCGCCTGATGGGAGAGCACAGAGCTCACCTCTCTCCTGAGATGAGACCTCCTCACCTGCCCCTCCGCTCTGGAGAGCAGGGACCTCCAAAGCCCTCATCTCACACCCCAGAGAGCAGGGAGAGCCAGAGGTGACAACAGCCAACAGCACAGAAAGCCACATGCTAATTTTATGTAAATAAATATATTTCAAGCACTTTGGGGCCATATTGGAGATACCTAGATTTGTATTACACTCCCTGTTCTCATTTTCAGCCAGTGATGGAATCCCAGAGTGGTTTGGGGTGGAAGGAACCCCAAAGATCATCTCATCCCAACCCTCCCTGTGCTTGGGAGAGAGAAGTATGAAAGGGAATGAGAGAATCTGCCAGGCAAAAGGAGGGGAAGCCATTCCTGGTGCCCCCCTGTGCCCGTGCCCTACCTGGGGTGCCCGGCAGGCGGGAGAGCCGGCCCAGGGCCTGGGCCCTGCGCAGCAGCACCTTGATGCGCCCGGCCGCGGGCTGCAGCTGCAGCAGCAGCAGGAGCTGCCCCAGGGGCCTGGGGGGCGAGGAGAGCACGCTGCAGCTCAGGCTGGGGGCACGGCGGGGCTGGAACGGCACAGAGAGCAGGGGATGCTGTGAGACCTGCTCTGAACTCACCCAGCCCTTCTACCTCCAACCTCATCCAGCCTTTCCAGCTCTGACCTTGTCCTGTCCTTCCAACTCTGACCTCACCCAGCCCTTCCAGCCCAGCTCCAACCTCATCCAGCCCTTCCAGTTCTGACCTCACCCAGTCCTTCAGTCTCCAACCTCATCCAGCCCCTCCAGCTCCAACATCATCATGTCCTTCTGCCTCCGACCCCATCCAGCCTTTCCAGCTCCAACCTCGTGCAGTCCTTCCACCGCTGACCTCATTGTGTTCTTCCAGCTCCAACTTCATCCACTCCTTCCAGCTCTGACCTTGTCATGTCCTTCCAACTCTGACCTCACCCAGCCCTTCAGCCTCCAACCTCATCCAGCCCTTCCAGCTCTGACCTCACCGTATCCTTCCAGTTCCTACTTCATCATGTCCTTTCACCTCCGACCTCATCCCGCCCTTCTAGCTTCAACCTCATTGTATCCTTCCAGCTCTGACCTTGTCGTGTCCACTCACGTCCAAATCCTTCCACCTCCATCCTCCTGCAGCCCCTCCAGCTCCAGCCCTTCCATCCCAGTGATGCTCCTCCCCAGCAGGAATGGGGCAGCTGGGTGGGTTCAATGCCCACCAGCACTGCAGGGCTGCTGCCAGCTCTGTTTGCCCCTCCACCCCAGCACCCCTGAGGATGAGGCGCAAAGTCCCCGGTGAGGAAGGCCCTGCCCGGAGCTGGCACTGCCATGGACACTCCCCGGGGCTCCCGGTGCTGCCTGGAGGAGGCTCTGCCTCTGTCCCTGCAGTTCCACGGCTCTGAGATTACACAAAACTCATCCCGAGCACCGCAACCGCTGCGGTGCTGACCTTGCTGAGCTTGGTTTTGGTGCTCTCCAGCTCCCAGGAGTAGCTGGAGGGGGCGCAGGGGTCCCAGGCGGCCTCGGCGCAGGGGAACAGGACCTCGCCCACGAAGGACTCCTGGAGGCTCCGCGCCCTGGCGTAGACAGCAAAGCGCAGGGTGCAGCTGCGCAGCTCCCGCGGGCCGTACGGGCCGAAGCGGCACCGCCGCGGCTCCCGGCGGAGGCTCCTGCGGCGCTCGGACCCGCGGCGGGACGGTGACACCAGGGACACCTTAACGCGGGAGCCCCGCTGGCCCCGGGGCAGCTGCGACACGCCGAGGACGGTGACGGTGAGGGTGGCCTCGGGCACGGAGTAGCGCAGCTCGCAGTGGAGCCGCGGGCGCTGCCCGGGGCGCGGTGGCGCGGCGGGGACCAGCGGGCTCCGCTCGCCGCAGAGGGGTTTGGTGCCGGCCACGGTGCAGCGGCGCTGCCACAGCCCCGCCAGCTGCGGGAGGAACGGGAGGCTGGGCAGGGACGCTCTGCCGTGGGGAGAGCCCCCTCGGGGTGCCGGCGGTGCCGGGGAAATCTCCTCGGCCCGGGCGCCCCGCTCCGAGCCCCGCTGCTGGATGGGCACCGGCACCGTGGCCGCGGGCAGAGCCGCCCCCAGCTCCACTCGCTGCCGGCCCAGGGCGCGATCCGGGCGCCGGCGGTGCCACCAGCACATGGCACAGCCCAGGAGGACGCCGAGGAAGAGGAAGGACAGCCCGGCACTGAGGGAGAGCTGCAGGTGCGCTGGAGAGAGAGAGAGATGGGCTCGGTGAGCGGGGCCGAGCCAGCGCGGCTCTCCCCGGGTGCTGCCTCCCCGGTGCCCCCTGCCCGGGCTCCCTCCCCGCTCTGCGTCAGCCGGGACTGAGCTGGGACATCCCAAAGGCAGCAGGTGGGACAGGAGCCGCGCTCGGGCAGCCTGACACGGGCCGGGGTGGAACAAAGGCGGCCCCAGCCCGGCCGTGATAAGGGCCCTGGAAGCGGGCGGGTATCAGCGCCGTGCCAGGCTGAGCCAGCTCGGGCGCTGCTGGGGGCTCACAGGGGGCACCTGCCAGGGGAATTTGGGGTGTCCGGGCTGGATTCAAAGCGGCAGCGGCCCCTGAGGGCTGAGACAAACCCAGTCCCAAAGAGGGGAACCTCCCCGCTGAGAGGTGATGAGCTGGATTTTGTCCCTCCCCGCAGGGATGCCCGCGGGGTTTTGGGCTCCCTGGAAGGAGGGCATCCCTGCACACGTGGGCATTTAGGGAAGCAGGGAAGCAACTCCTGCACACGAGGGCTGAAACTCCGTTGGAATTTAGTTCCTGAGTTTCGGAGGTGGCATCTGTGCGTCTGCGCTGGCAGAAAACCTCCCTGTGCCCAGAGCTGGCTTCGCTTCCAGCACTGGAGCGAGGGATTAAGGAGAACAGGGCCGGGGTGAAGCTGTGCCAGAGCCTGAGCGGGTCCATGAAGGGATGGGGATGTTGGAAAGAGAAAAGCGGGCATTGTCTCACCCCGCCCTGCCCAGGTGCGTTAATCCGCGCTGGGCTCCCCGCAGCCCTTTGTTGTTTGTTCGCAGCCGGGTGCTGGCCGGGATGAGCTGAATGGCGGCATTTAGGGAGGGATGGAGGGGAAGGAGCTGCCTGGAATTTCCCTCCAGGGATTGTATTCCAGCCCAAACAGCGCCTGCCGAGCCCGCGGTCGTGCAGCCCCGGGACGGCGGGTTGGGAGAGCCGGAGCGTGTCCAGCCCGGACACACGGACACCGGCAGGGCTTGGTGCCGATGTGCACCGCACCTTTGGGATGCGGGGCTCCAGGATCTCCTGCAGAGCCAGCTGCACCTGAGGAGGCTGCGGGGCTTGGGGTGAGCACCACGGGGTGGCTTTTGGGCTGAGCCCGGTTTAGCTGAGCTGAGGGGGAGATCCAAACCCTGGGGGACCCCGCCTTACCTGCTCCGGGCATCGCCGAGGCCAAGGGAAATCCAAACACCGCCGGGACCCCGCCTTACCTGCTCCGGGCATCGGGGGAGTGCTGGAGCCGCGCTGCCGAGGGGAGAAGCCGGGGCTGGGAGAGCCGAGGCAGGAGGGGATGGGAGGGGACTGGGGGGCCGGGGCTGGGATGGGCTGGGAGCCCAGCCCGGGGAGCTCACCTGCAGCTGGGTGATGAGGGAAGGGCAGCAGTTCTGGTTCCACGGGTGAGGATGAGGAAGGTCGAGGGCTCCGTGCCCTGCCCGGCAGCCAGCCAAGGTAAATGAGGCACGGGCAAGGCTGGCACGGGAGGGATTGGAAGGGCTCCATGAGTGGAAAAGCAGCGGCGGTGCTGTGCAAACAGCGGGGAGGTGTTTGAGGAGATTTGCGTGGGGAGCAGGCGGTGACAGAGAAGGGATTTGGGAGATGGGCAAGGGACAGGTGGGGATGCCAAGGGACAGAGAAACGGCAAACGCTTCCCACAGCGCCTTGTGAGGCCTTTCAAGGATGTGAGAACTTGTGAAGTACAAACAATCTACAGGTGGTGTTTTCTACTTCGGCTTTCTGTTCGTCTCAAGGACGGTGTGTGAGGAAGGTGTTTTTGTTAACCAGCCAATCGAACAGAATGTATCGTATCGCTCTATAAAAACCGCGCGGTTCTCTTGAATAAAACCCTTTTTGCTCCTTCTACAACACTGCCTGCCGCCCGTTCCTGTGTCATTCTCGGCCAAGAGTGACAGGACAGGGCGGGGACAGCTCCGGCGACACCTGGGACAGGAGATCCCGTGCGGCTCCCGTCAGAATCCAGCCTGGAAACGCCAGCATTCCAGCCCGGGCCAGCTCCAAACTGGGAGCCCAGGGCCCCTGCAAGGACACAGTTCTCTGGGAATAGCTGGGAATTTTTTACCCTCAGGACACAGCCCAACCTCTGGGAATAGCTGGGAATTCTTTACCCTCACAGCCCCTGCAAGGACACAGCCCAACCTCTGGGAATAACTGGGAATTCTTTACCCTCACAGCCCAGTTCTCTGGGAATAACTGGGAATTCTTCACCCTCAGGACACAGCCCAACCTCTGGGAATATCTGGGAATTCTTTACCCTCAGGGAGCAGCCAGGGGCACAAAGCAGGCGTGGGGGTCACGGTGTGAAGAGGTAGAAGTTTATTGGAATATAAACATTCAGATAACCTGTAAGATAGAAAAAACCCAACAACAACATATACAGACACTTGTTGGAAGGAGACGTTGAGGTATTTATCCACCGCCTAGGCTATCACATTTTGTTTTTATTTACTTATTTTATTATTTTTTTTTCTTCTCTTTTAAATAGGTAAGAAAACTAGTTATAGCAAGGCTGCTGCAGCTGTTTGGAGAGAACATGTGGCAGGGAGCAGGCACAGCAGCCTCCCCTCAGCCCGCCCACCCTGCTGCCTTCCCCGCAGCCCCGGGGCAGGGCCGGCTGGTGTGAGGAGCTGGGGGAGGATGGAGCACCGCCCATCCATCGGGAACGTCCTGCCGGCAGCATCAAACCCTGAGTACGACGCGGGCCCCCCGCTCGGCCTCCCCCCGCTCCGCTGCTGCTGCTGGTTCCAGCACTCCCTGCGCCCAAAGCCTGGCAGCTCAGCAGGAGACCCGCAGCTCAGGCTGCCAGGGCCAAAGCCAGGCTGAGGGAAAGGGTTAACTCTTCACAGTCTGGATGGTCCTTGTCACCCCCGGGCTGGGAAAAAGGACCCGTTTATTGTTGCAGCTTATTTAACTGAGGTATCTGTTACGCTTCCCGACCTGATTCTTTCCCTGAATTGGATACAAAACAATCTGTTAGTCCCTGGCTAGTTCCAGTCTAGGTTGAGTAAAGCTTATAAACATTAATACTCTAGTAGTGTCCAAGCAAGTTCAGTGATTCGAGTGCCTTTCTGTGCAAGAAAACACAACGTTAGCAAGTGAGACAAAGCAGCCCCACCCCGGAGCAGCCTCTGCTCCCCCGGGGCCAGGGAGCAGAGCAGAGGGAAAAGCAGAAAGTGCCCCAGTCCCACTCAGAGGAAACAGCCCAACCCCACCCAAGAATAAAATAAAACCACCAAAAGAAAACCCAAAAAAAAAGGGGGGAGGGAAAAAAAATCATCTGAGTCCCAGAGGCTGGAAAATCCTCTGGGAGTCTGTGAGGATGAAAGGAGCCTGCGGGTCAGGCCGGCTTCCCCTGCTCCCTCTGAGAGCAGCTGGGGACACCTGGAGCAGCATCCATCCATCCCTCCAGGGCATCCCATCCCCATCTCCCGATCCCAGAGAGCCCTGGGGGCAGGACAGCCCCAGCACAGCGCAGGAAGCAGCAGGAGAGGCTGGGACAAGCACAGATCCAAGGGGCAGTGTCACCCCTGTCCTGCTGTCCTGTCCTGGGATGGGCTCCTGGAGGGTGGGGAAGCCACTGCTGCTCTGCTCAGCCTCGTCTGAACTCCCTGTCTTTGGTGATCCATTAAAAGCCAACAGAAATAAAAGCAAACACAAATTCAGCAAACCCACCTATGAAACCCCCCGCAAGCGATAGGATATGCCAACACTTCCTGAAGAGGTTAAAAACAACCCAACCCAACACAAACAAAAGCAACCCAACAAAAGTACATAGCTGAGGTATTTCATCTGCTCAAAAAACCCGACTCGGGCCTGCAGCACGGGGAGGACGTCACCAGGGCAGGGGGCATGGCAGGGATGGCACCGGGACATGGGGACAGCACCAGGCCACCTGAGCAGCTCATTCACAGGGAGCTCTGCATGCAGCTCCCAGGGCCAGGCAGGGCTGGATTCCCTGGGCTCTGCCCCTCCCTGTACCATGGCAGGGGTTTGTTCAGAGCCCCAGATCCCCACATCGACCACCCCACCTGCAGCCTGTGCTCCTGCAGAGCTCCCAGAGAGCCTACACCGACCTGAGGGACCGTGCGATGGGGACAGAGGGGGGACATGGAGCCCCAGCACGCCCTGGCCCTGTGTCACTCCTCAGGGACACTCAGGACTTGAGGGGTGAGGTGGCAGCAGCCAGAAATGAGCAGCTGATGGTGCCAGAACCGTGGAGAGGAGCAGGAGCCTCCCCTGAGGGCATGGGGGCACAGCAGGAAGGGACATGAGCAGATTGCCATGGGAGCACAGGGCCAGGCACCCCCTGGCTCTCAGGATTGTCAAAACACGGAGTTGTGGGTGGGAAGAGCCCTGGTGGCCCCTGGTTCCAGCAGAACCAGGGCTCCAGCAGAACCAGGGCTCCAGGACCAGGGTTCCAGCAGGACCAGGGTTCCAGCACCAGGGCTCCCAGGAGAACCAGGGTTCCAGGAGAACCAGGGTTTCAAACCAGGTCTCCAGGAGAATCAGGGCTCCAGCAGAACCAGGGTTCCCTGTAGAACCAGGGCTCTAGAACCAGGGTTCCCAGCAGAATCAGGATTCCAGGAGAACCAGAGCTCCAGCAGAACCAGGGCTCCAGAACCAGGGCTCCAGGAGAACCAGGGCTCCAGGAGAACCAGGGCTCCAGGAGAACCAGGGCTCCAGGAGAACCAGGGTTCCAGAACCTGGGCTCCAGATTCCCAGGATTCCCAGAAGAACCAGGGCTCCCCACCCCAGTCCTGGCCCTTTCCCTGCCCTGGTGACGTCCTGGCCAGGAGCTGTGGCCCCAGAGCCATCCCTGATTGAGAAACGCCAGGTGTGCCCCCCTCCATGGGAACACCACACACCCTGCGAGGAGGAGGAGGAGGAGGAGGAACCAAAGAACAGAAGGGAGGAAGGAAAGGGGGGAGGAGGGAACAAAGCCAAAACAAGGCCGGACAAAGAGACGATGAAGGAAAACTCGCTGGCATGGAAAGGTTTCACCACCACCACCACCACCACCATCATCATCATCATCCTCCAGGTGCTGTGCAGCCACGAGAGCAGGTTCCTTGAGGTGAGGTATGTGTGCACTCCTGGGCAGTGCCCGTCACAGGGACCAGCTGGTGGAGGGCTCTGCGCCGGGCGTGCCCCGCGATGAGGTAGGGCTGGGGGAGCAGTGGGAGCTGCTGGAGCTGCTGCTGGAGCTGCTGGAGCTGCTGCTGCACGAGCTCTGTGTGCCCGAGCCGGCCAGGAGCTGCACCACGGGCTTCTGGGCAAACAGCACCCCTGTGGGCACACACAGGGTCAGGCTGGCAAAGGGGAGGCTCTCCCTGGGCCAGGATCCCATCCCAGCACAGACAGGGTCAGGCTTTCCCAGCCCATGAATCAGATCCCATCCCAGCAGAGAGAGGGTTAGGATGGCAAAGGGGAGGCTTTCCCAGTGCCAGGATCCCATCCCATCCCATCCCATCCCATCCCATCCTAGGTCAGCTTCCCATCCTCCGATCCCATCCATCATGCCGCATCGCTCCAATCAGCCTATCCTTATCCATTCCATCCCATCCCATCCCATTCCAT
The DNA here is from genome assembly GCF_028769735.1 of Zonotrichia leucophrys gambelii. Taxonomy (NCBI): domain Eukaryota; kingdom Metazoa; phylum Chordata; class Aves; order Passeriformes; family Passerellidae; genus Zonotrichia; species Zonotrichia leucophrys. The sequence goes on along the minus strand of NC_088180.1, from coordinate 3,466,329 downwards.
TCCATCCTATCCCATTCCATTCCATCCTATCCCATCCCATCCCATCCCATTCCATCCCATCCCATCCCATCCCATCCTATCCATCCCATCCATCCATCCATCCCATCCCATCCTATCCCATCCCATCCCATCCCATCCATCCCATCCCATCCTATCCTCCCATCCCTATTCCCATCCCATACCCATCCATTCATCCTATAGTCCTCATTCCAACCCTATCCCATCCCATCCATCCTTTTCCATCCCATTCCCATTCAATCCCATCCCAAATCCATTCATTACAGTCCGATTCCCATTCCATCCTATCCCATCCCATTCCAGGCACTATTCCCACCCATCCCATCCATCATCCACCATTCTGCATCCTATCCCATTCCATTCCATCCTATCCCATCCCATCCCATCCCATCCCATCCCATCCCATTCCATCCTATCCCATCCCATTCCATTCCATCCCATCCCATTCCATCCCATCCCATTCCATTCCATCCCATCCCATTCCATTCCATCCTATCCCATCCCATTCCATTCCATCCTATCCCATTCCATTCCATCCTATCCCATTCCATTCCATCCTATCCCATCCCATTCCATCCCAGGTCAGGTTTTCCCAGCCCCTGGATCAGACCCCATCCCAGCACAGAGAGGATCAGTCTGGCAAAGGGGAAGCGTTCCCAACCCCAGGATCCCATCCCAGCTCAGGGTGGCTGGTCTGGCTCCTGTGCTCAGCTGGAGCCTGCACAGGGATGCTGACCCTAAAGAAAACAGATCCCAAATGGGTTCTGCCTTCAGGGAGAAGCAGCTCCCATTTGGGTTAGGGTGAGGCAGAGCCAGGATTCCCACCTGGGATTTGCCCAAGGATGCACAGGCATGGCCTGCAGAAGGGAACTGCTCCAGGGCACAATTCCTGCTGGGAAAGCCAAGCAAAGCCCCTCCTCAGGAGAACAGGGACAATTCTCCTTCCTATGAACGCTTCCACAGGGATTTCAAACCTGTTCCCTCAGATTTTAAAGCACTAACACCACGGGAAGGGAGCTGCTCCTGCCAGGTCTAGGGAACCAGAATCGCCTCCCGCTGCCATTTGGCAGGGACCACCTCCATCCCACTTATTCCCGCCCCCCAGGAGGGCTGTCCCGTTCCCAGCAGGGCTCTCACCCGCGTAGGTGGTGCCGTTGATCTCCACGGACATGTTGATGCTGCCGATGCCGTTCGGGGACAGGTTCAGCGCCGCCGCCGCCGCCGAGTCGGCCTTGTCTTGTCCCAGGGAGGGAGGCAGGGATTGGGGCACAGTTAGAGGGCACCGATCCCACTCCCTGCACCCCGAGGTGAGCACAGCCCCCCTTTGTCCCCACAGAACGCCCCCATTCCCGGGAGTGGGGCTTGGAGCACCCTGGGATGTGGCAGTGTCCCTGTCCTTGGTTTTGAGGTCCCTTCCAACTCAAACCATTCCAGGACAAGGCTGCAGAGGTGCTGGAAGGCTTTGGAGAGGCTGGGAGCTCGCTGGCATCGGGAAATGTCTCCCCAGGGCCATTCCTGTCGCAAGGAAGGGCTGGGAGCACAGAGATAAGCCCGGATTTAAATCCCAGCTGGATTTTGCTGTGCTCGCACTGCAGCGGCTCCAGCGGCCACTGGGGGGAGGAAAAAGCCAGGGAAACTCCATGAAAATCAGGATTTTCCCCAGCCTGGGCAGGAGTGGGCAGCTGAACATGGAACTCTTCCAGCTCCACAAGGGTGAGCCTGGATTTTGGGATTTCCCTTCCACAGCGAGGCAAAAAAAAAACCACCTCTAAAAACTCCACATTGAACCTAAATGTTGTTACCAAGCCATGCTGAGCTTATCAAAACCAGCTCTCAGAGCATCTCCACCTGGTTTTTATGGTGCAGTGGGGAACAGAAGGGCAGAGAAGACAAGAGAGCCCCTACAAAGGTGGGAATCCCATCCCTGAATCCTCGGCCTGCTCCTGTTTGTAGGGACTGCAATGGTTCCCAGCGTTTGGATTTAGTTCAGGGTGAAAGCAGAAGTGAGGTGAGGGAATAATGAACACTCCTGGATAAAATTTGTATTCCCTATCACTGGCTCTTGCGGTTTTGATGTGGAGTTTGGTTGGATGCAGAGCTGCCAGGAACTGGGAGCACTGACATCACAGAAATCACTGCTAAGATTCAGGATGAAACTGTTTAAATCCAGGCTGGGGAAGAAGCCCAGAAACAATCACATTTTTTTAAAGTAATACAATCTAAAAAAGAAACAAGTTCTGAGAAAAGAACTGCTGCTTGGGAGGAACCTGCTTTGACCTTTCCCACCCATATTTGTGGCCAGGCACCTCAAACCAGCACTGCTGGAGCAAGAACAGCTCTTCCCTTGCTTCCAAGCTGGGCCAAACTTGACCAGCTTGGAGTTTTGGGAAGGTCACAGAACTGACAGAATCACCAGGTTGGAAGAGACCTTCAAGGTCATCAATCCAGCCCAGCCCCAACACCTCACCTAGACCCTGGCACCCAGTGCCACATCCAGGCTGTGTTAAACACACCCAGGGATGGGGACTGCACCACCTCCCTGGGCAGCCATTCCACAACTTCATCACCCTTCCTGTAAAAAAATATCCAGCCTATATTTCCCTTGGTGCAGCTTGAGGCTGTGTGCTCTGGTTGTGTCAGAGAGAGAGAGCCCAGCCCCAGCTGAGCACAGGCACCTTTCAGGGAGTTTAGGGAGTGATAAGGTCACTCCTGAGCCTCCTGATAAGGTCACTCCTGAATCCAGGCTGGATTTGGATGAGCAGAATAAACCCAGCAGGAAAACCCAACAAAACATTGCACATGAACACCTCCATGCCAACAACGCCGGAATGGAGGTGACCCAGAGGTCACTCAGAGCTGACCCAGCCGTGTGTGTGTGACATTCCAGGCTGGGACCTTTCCCTCCCTGCAGCTTCCCGAGGAGCTCAGCCTCACCTTTCCCGTTGATTTTGATCTTCATGGGGAGCTGCCGGGCCATGCTGAACAGGTTGCGCTGCAGGGCCTGCTGCACCAGCCGCTGCTCCTCCTCCGTCATGCGCGGCACCTTCTTCTCCGGGGGCTCTCCCGCCTCCAGCCTCTCCCTCAGCTGCTCCAGCGTGGCCGTCCTGGCTGCCACCGAGGCCTGCTGGCCACCCAGTGTCACCGGCACGGCCACGCGGCTCGGCATGGACACCGTCAGCGGCACGCCGTCACCTGGGCCAGGAGGGGACACTCAGCCTGGGGACAGTGACAGCACCCTGCTCCCACATGGTCAGGAGGGGACACTCAGCCAGGGGACAGTGCCAGCACCCTGCTCCCACATTGCCAGGCCACACAGTCAGGAGGGGACACTCAGCCAGAGGACACTGCCAGGAGGGGTCACTCAGCAAGGGGACATTGCCCACATGACAGTCCCACACTGCCAGGCCACACGGACAGGAGGGTTCACTCAGCCAGGGGACACTGCCAGCACCACAGTCCCACATGGTCAGGAGGGGTCACTCAGCCAGAGGACATTGCCAGCACCCTGCTCCCACATTGCCAGGCCACACAGTCAGGAGGGGTCACTCAGCCAGGGGACACTGCCCACACCACAGTCCCACATTCCCAGGCCATGCAGTGTGGCATGTCAGGAGGGGTCACTCAGCCAGGGGACATGGCCAGGAGGGGTCACTCAGCCACAGGACATTGCCAACACCCTGCTCCCACACTGCCAGGCCACACAGTCAGGAGGTGTTACTCAGCCAGGGGACATTGGCAGGACCACAGTCCCACATTCCCAGGCCACACAGTCAGGAGGGGTCACTCAGCCAGGGGACACTGCCCACACCACAGTCAGGAGGGGACACTCAGCCAGGGGACACTGCCAGTGCCACAGTCCCACACTGCCAGGCCATACAGTCAGGAGGGGGTCACTCAGCCAGGGGACACTGCCCACACCCAGTCCACATTCCCAGGCCACATGGTCAGGAGGTGTCACTCAGCCAGGGGACACTGCCCACACCACAGTCCCACATTCCCAGGCCACATGGTCAGGAGGGGTCACTCAGCCAGGGGATATTGGCAGGACCACAGTCCCACATTCCCAGGCCATGCAGTGTGGCATGGACACGGTCAGGAGGTGTCACTCAGCCAGGGGACACTGCCAACACCACAGTCCCACATTCCCAGGCCACATGGTCAGGAGGGGTCACTCAGCCAGGGGACACTGCCAAGAGGGGTCACTCAGCCAGAGGACACTGCCAACACCGTGATCCCACATTCCCAGGCCACACAGTCAGGAGGGTCACTCAGCCAGGGGACACTGCCCACACCACAGTCCACATTCCAGGCCACATGGTCAGGAGGGGTCACTCAGCCAGAGGATATTGGTAGGACCACAGTCCCACATTCCCAGGCCATGCAGTGTGGCATGGACACGGTCAGGAGGTGTCACTCAGCCAGGGCACACTGCCCACACCACATTCCCACAGTCCCACACTCCCAGCGCCACCATGGCCGTGCTGACCTTTCCTGAGGGCCGGTGAGACGCGGGGGTTGCTGGTGGCGCTGCCCGGCGCCACGCCGATGATGGGGAAGCGGATTTTGGGGGGGGACAGCAGGGAAGGAGGCCCCGGCGGGGATGGGGAGTAGCTGAACAGCGAGGAGCTGTAGCTGGGCCGCCGGCCCTCACGCCGGTTGCCGTCGATGGCGGCCTGGAGCTCGGCCGGGGAGCTCAGGGACTTCTTCTCACACTCGTAGGCATAGAGGTACTTCATGTACCTGGAGAGGGACACACAGACAGGGATAATTCAGGTGGCACAGGGACAGGAGATGCATCCCGAGGTGCTCAGAGGGTTTGGGGTGTTTGGAAGCATGGCCTGGTATGGATGCGCTCAGTGTTTGCAGGGAAATGTGCCATTGGATATTCCTGATCCCATAAGGGTGGGGGAATTTGTTCACAACTGGAATATCCTCAAAGGATCATCCAGAACTCCCTCACAATTGAAATATCAGCGATAAATCACCCAGAATCCCCTCACAAATGAATTATCCTCTGCAATAACCCAGAATCCCCTCACAAATGAAATATCCTCTATAAATCAGTCAGAATTCCCTTACAATTAAATATAATCTATAAACCATCCAGAATTCCCTCACAATGAAATATTGTCTAGAAATCATCCAGAATTCCTGCACAAATGAAATATTCTTCAAAGACCACCCAGATCCCTCACAAATGAAATATTATCTATAAATCACCCAGAATTCCCTCACAACTGACATATCATCTCTGAACCATCCAGAATTCCCTCACAAATTAAATATCATGTATAAATCATCCAGAATTGCCTCAAACCTGAAATATCCTCTATAAACCATCCAGAGTTCTCTCACAAATGAAATATCATCTATAAATCGTCCAGAATTCCCTCACAACTGAAATATTATCTAGAAATCATCCAGAATTCCCTCACAATTGAAATATCCTCTATAAACCATTCAGCATTCTCTCATAACTGAAATATCCTCAAAGAATCACCCAGGATTCCCTCACAGCTGAAATATCATCTATAAACCATCCAGAATTCCCTCACAACTGAATTGTTATTTATAAATAATCCAGAATTCCCTCACGACAGAAATACTGAATAGAAATCATCCAGAATTCCCTTACAACTGAAATATCCTCTGCAGTTCATCCAGAATTCCCTCAGAACTGAAATATTATTTATAAATCACCCAGAATTCTCTCACAACTGAAATATCCTCTATCAATCATCCAGAATCCCCTCAGAAGAACTGAAATATTATTTATAAATCACCCAGAATTCCCTCACAACTGAAAAAAAGAGGCAAAAAGGCCAGGGCTGGAGGGAGGTGAGGGTGAGAATTCCCTTCAGGAGCTCATTAGGCTGAGGCACCATTTCTGCCTTTTATAGGCTTTACCTTGGCCAATCTATTCTCAATATTTACTAATAATACTACTACTAATCATTAAATTACAATATATATGATATATAATATATAAAAGATGCTATATATTACATTATTAGTAACAATAATATTTACTACTAATAATTTTCTATTAATAATTACTAATAACAGGTATTTAGTAAAAGATATATCTAACAATAATAAAAAACTATCAACACAAACACCTAATAATAATCATCTAACAACAGCTAAATACCCAAAGCCAGCAAATATCCAACAGCAAATGTCCAATACCAGATAAATATCCAATAATCTTAATTGGATTATTCCTCTAATGTCCACTGGGATAATTGGATTATTCCAATTGGATTATTCCAATAATAGCCAATTATTGATATCATATATCAATACATACATTAAAAATTATAGTGATTATATAATAAAAATTATGAATGCATTGATATGTCAATAATATATTATTTATATATTACACATATATAATATACATTAATTATATATTTATATAAATATAAACAATTGAATTTATAAAAGATTTATATATTTTATATAATTAATTATATTCATAAATATATAAAAATTTAAGTTTAAATATATACGTATTGATATAAATAAAAATATATTATCTATTTCTTATATATTTATATAAGAAATATAATATTTAAATTTATGTTTATTAGAATGTTTATATATCTTATATAAAATATAAATGTAATTATAAAAATATATATTTATCTATTTAAATATACACATACTTATAGAAATAGACAGTATATATTTATTATATATTCACATAATAAATGTGAATATCTAATTTTATATTTTTAAAATGTGTCTATATTATATACAAGTATATTTATAAATAAATATTTTATATTTAAATATACATATATAAATATATACTATATATTATTATATATTTATAGAATAAAATATTTAAATTTATATTTATAATATTGTTATATATTTTATAAAAATATATTTATAAATAGCAGGAATAAAATATATTTATATTAAAAATATTTATAAATATTTTATATTTAAATATACACATATTTATATTTACATAAATATGAATATTTTCTATTTCTCTTCCCAAACTCACTGTGTGCGCAGGGTGAAGGCGGCGCTGGTGATGGAGGTGGGCAGGTTAAGGCCTTTGGTGATTTCCCTCCAGATCTTCTTGTTGATGATCTCCACCAGCCCACCCTTCTCTGTCACCAGCTTGTAGAGCATGTAGAGATCCAGGATCTGCTTGGCCATGATGGGGATCCTGTTGATGGGAGTTCCTGGAGAAAAGGAACATGGACACCATGAGGGCACCACCTCAGGCAGATCCAGCTCTCTCTGCCCTAACAGGAAATTCAGGGAATTTGCAGCCTGGCTCGAGGCCTTTCCATGGAAAACCCTTTCCTGTGGGTAAAGGGAATTAGCACAGCAATAAAAACCTGCAGCTCCTGGAATAGAAAGAGGGGAAGTTGGGACTATTGAATGGGTTTTATGAGCTCACGGTTAAAATCCTTGGATAAAAATGCTCCCTCGTCCCTCAGGATGTGCTGTTTGCCTGGGAACAGCAGGAGCACTGGAGAACATCTCTGCCCCACAGAATTCCATCCTCCCTCACATGTTCAACATTTGGAATAACCTGGAGATGTCACTGTCATATTTTCTGAAAAATCCCTTCGCCAGCATTTCTTCTCCTGGGGAGCTGAGAAGCCTCAGAGAAGAATGAAAACAATAATTATCTGATTGCTTCTCCTGTGTTTGCTGCTTTGGAATGTGGGCTGGAGATTGTTTATCCAACAAGTGGTTGCTTGATTGGTATCATGTGCATTGTTTTGACTTAATGACCAATCACAGCCAGCTGTGTCAGACTCTGAGGAGTCAGTCACGAGTTTTTATCATCATTCTTTGTAACCTTCTGTCTGTATCCTTTCTCTTTCTTTAGTATAGTTTTAGTATAGCATTCTTTAATATAATATAATAAAATAAAATAATAAATCAGCCTTCTGAGAACATGGAGTCAGACTCATCTCTTCACCTCATCCTGGCGACTCCTCCAAATACCACATGGAGAGGTAAACAAAGGCTGCTCCTTCCATAGTTTACACCTTCCCACTCCTTTTCCCACCCAAAAAATTCCCTGACAAGGCCACAGCAGCTCTGAGCATCCCCAAACCAGCTCCTGCTCCATCCTTCCTGCTTGGTTCTGTGTATTTTGGGTTCATGTGGAAGAAAATCTGATTTTTAACCTCCCCCTTTTTGGCAGCTCCTGGAAGCGCCAACGCCCAAACTTGGGGGGATTGAGGCACGGAGAGGAAGAAGGAATAATAAAAAGCTGAAGTGGCAGAGCTTTTATTTGGCCTGGGAAACTCTGTCCTGGATCAAAGGGCCGCCCAGCCCATCCTGTCCCCACAATGGGCAGCCCCAGGCTGGCAGGAAGGCTGCGAGGGGGGCAGGGGACAATTGTGGAATCCCCAGTCCCCAGGGGAGCCTGGTGCCACCGCTGGCAGCCCCTGATCCCCCCGTTTATGGCCCTATAAATGAGTTTATTCCGTGCCATGAAAGGAGCCCTGCAGATGTCCTTGTCACACATCCAAGGGGGATTTTTTATTTTCCTTGTCTTTTCTTTGGGAATCCCATTAGTAGCTCGTGGTGCCAATTCCCACAGGTTAACGAGATGCTGGATAAAACAGCCCAGTTTTGCAGCTCTAAAGGGCTGAAAACCTCACAGATTCAAAGTGTTTCAATCTATATCCATCCCATCCTTATCCAAGCAGCCCAAGGAGCAGATCCCACAACCCCTTCCCATATTTCAGGGCCACAGACCTCTCAGGGAGCACAGAGGGAAATCCAAACCCTCCAAACTCTCTGTGGCTCCATCCCGGCCTCCCAAAAATCCTCAATTTCCTCTGTTTTTTCCTGAGCATCCATTTTGTCTGGGGGTGACAGCAGCACTGGGAGTCAGGGCATGCTCAAGTTACCTCCAGCTGTCACTCATCACCTGAGTCACACCCGCAGGGAAAACAGGGAAATATTTCCTTCCAAAGCCCTCAGGACACCCCAAAATTCCCCTCCTTTCATTAATTAGCCACAGCAGCAAAGCCTTTGCTGGGCTGGGGGAGCACGAAGCCCCTCTCACCCCAGTTTTCCCAATCCAATTAAAGGAATGGCATTAATTTGTCCAGCAGGGAGACTTTGATCCAGATGGAGAGTGAGAGGGTCCCTGTTTAGCTGAGTTTATAAATGTGTGTTTCTATCTAAATCTTGATTTAGCTGAGTTTATAAATGAGATTTTGGGGCACTTTGCTGTTTAAAGCAAAGCTGTCCTGGGGATGCTGAGGTGATGGAATTATTGCAGCTCCTGGGACAGTTCTGCTCCTGCTGCAAAGTTTCTCAGCTGCACAAAGAAAATTTATTTTGGGGGAGGAATTAATTATTATTAAATTAATTTTATATTATATAATAATTTTAATATTATTAATTAATTTATATTCTGTGTAAACACATTTAACTGAGTGTTTCTGTATAAAGCCCTGTTTAGCTGAATTTATAAATGTGTGTTTTGATCTCAATCTCAATTTAGCTGGGTTTATAAATGAAGTTTTGGGGCACTTTGGTCCTGTTTATAGCAAAGCTGTCCTGGGGGTGCTGAGGTGATGGAATTATTGCAGCTCCTGGGACAGTTCTGCTCCTGCTGCAAAGTTTCTCAGCTGCACAAAGAAATTTTATCATTTAACCAAACCTGAGGATTTGTCACAGTGGATAAATTTATATTCTGTGTGTAAACACACGTAGCTGAGTGTTTCTGTATAAAGCCCTGTTCAGCTGAATTTAAAGCTTTGTTTTAAACAGGACCAAAGTGCCCCAAAATCTCATTTATAAACTCAGCTAAATAGGGACTGATACAGAAACACTCAGTTAAATGTGTTTACACACAATACAAATTAATCCACTGAGATAAAACCTCAAGTTTGGTTTCCCCCCTCCCCAAAATAAAATTTCTTTGTACAGCTGAGAAAATTTGCAGCAGGGAGAGAAGAACTCCCAGGAGCTGCAATAATTTCAGCACTCCTAGGACAGCTTCTCTCCTTCAGCTATGCTATAAACAGGAGCAAAGTGCCCCAAAATTTCATTTATAAACCCAGCTAAATCTAGAAACACACATTTATAAATTCAGCTAAACAAGGCTTTATACAGAAACACTCAGCTGCGTGTGTTTACACACAGAATATAAATTAATCCACTGAGATAAAACCTCAAGTTTGGTTTTCCTCCCCCAAAATAAATTTTCTTTGTGCAGCTGAGAAACTTTGCAGCAGGGAGAGAAGAGCTCCCAGGAGCTGCAATAATTTCAGCACCCCCTGGAAAGCTTCCCTCCCTCAGCTGTGCTTTAAACAGGCCCAAAGTGCCCCAAAATTTCATTTATAAACCCAGCTAAACAGGGCTTTATACAGAAACACTCATTTAGAAACTCTATTACACAAGATAAAACCTCGAGTTTGGTTTCCCCCTCCCCAAACACAAAATTTCTTTGTGCAGCTGAGAAACTTTGCAGCAGGGACAGAACCGCTCCGAGGAGCTGCAATAATTCCATTTTCCACTGCAATAATCACATTTTCCACTGCAATAATTCCATTTCCCACTGCAACAACTCCACTTTCCACTGCAATAATTCCACTTTCCACTGCAATAATCACATTTTCCACTGCAATAACTCCATTTCCCACGTGTTCCCCCAGCAGTGCCCCGCAGGTCCCGGTGAATTCCCGGTGTTTTCCAGAGGGATTTGGTGCCCCGGGGAAGGTGATCAAGGCAGGGTTTATTGGGCAGAGCCAGGCTGGGCAGGGCTGTCAGGGCTGTGATGGATTACTGTCATCTGGCAGCGCCAGGATTAATGAGCCCGGGGCCAGGGGGCAGAATTCCAGAGGGAAAGGTCAGAGCCGGGGCCACGGCACAAGCCCTGCTGCCTTTTGATGGTAAACTCATTTTACTGTACTGGCAAGGCTCCTGCCCCGAGCCAGGGGAAGATCCTCCTCTCTCTGTTTCCTCAGAAAATAACTTCTCCTGCCTCTCAGCAGAACCCCAGCCCCATAACTTGGCTCATCCCAGCCCCAGAACTTGGCTTCCCAACTCCACAACCTGGCTCACCTCAGCTCCATCATTTGGCTCATCCCAGCTCTGTAATTTGGCTCATTCCAACCCCACCACTTGGCTTTCCAACTCCATAACTCGGCCCATCCCAGCCCCATAGCTTGGCTCACATCAGCCCCATAATTTGGCTCATCCCAGCCCTCAACACTTGGTTCATCCCAGCCCCATAACCCGGCTCATCCCAGCTCCACAATTTGGATCATCCCAGCCCCACCACTTGCTTCATCCCAGCCCCATAACTTGGTTCATCTCAGCCCCATAGCTTGGCTCACATCAGCTCCATAATTTGGCTCACCCCAGCCTCATATTTTGGCCCATCCCAGCCCCATAACCTGGCTCACATCAGCTCCATAATTTGGCTCATCTCAGTTCCATCACTGAGCCCATCCCAGCCCCATAACCTGGCTCATCCCAGCCCCATAGCTTGGCTCATCTCAGCTCCATATTTGGCTCATCCCAGCCCCATAGCTTGGCTCATCTCAGCTCCATATTTGGCTCATCCCAGCCCCATAATTTTCCTCATCTCAGCCCCATAACCTGGTTCATCCCAGACCCATAACCTGGCTCATGGCACCACCAACATTTGGCTCATCTGAGCTCCATAACCTGGCTCATCCCAACCCTGTAAATTGGCTCATCCCGTCTCCATCACTTGGCTCATTCCAGCCTCATCACTTGGCTTCCCAACTCCATAACCTGGTTCATCTCAGCTCCATCATTTGGCTCATCCCAGCCACACCACTTACTTCATCCCAGCCCCATCACTTGGCTTCCCAGCTCCATCACTTGGCTCAATCCCAGCCCCATAATTTGGTTCATCCCATCTCCATCACTTGGCTCATCCCAGCTCTGTAATTTGGCTAATCCCAGCCCCATAACCTGTCTCATCCCAGCCCCATCACTTGGTTCATCTCAGTCCCATCTCCTGGCTCATCCCAGCCCCATAATTTTCCTCATCTCAACTCCATAACCTGGCTCATCCCAGCTCTGTAATTTGGCTCATCTCAGCCACACCACTTGCTTCATCCCAGCTCCGTATTTTGGCTCATCCCAGCTCCATAACCTGGCTCACATCAACCCCATAACTCAGCTCATCCCAGATCCATAATTTGGCTCATCTCAACCCTGTCTCCTGGCTCATCCCAGCTCTGTAATTTGGCTCATCCCAGCTCCATCACTTGGCTCATGCCTGCTCTCTTATTTGGCTCATCTCAGCCCCATAACCTGGCTCATCTCAACCCCCTAATTTGGCTCACCCCAGCTCCATCACTGGGCCCATCCCAGCCCCATAACTTGGCTCACCCCAGCCTCATAATTTGGGAATTTGGCTCATCCCAGCCCCATCACTCGGTTCATCTCATCCCCATCACTGGGCTCACCCCAGCCCCATAACTTGGCTCACACCAGCTCCATCACTTGTTTCCTCTCAGCTCCATCCCTTGGCTCATCCCAGCCCCATCCCAGCCCAAGGAGGGGCACAAGGAGTCTGTTCCCACTGGGAAAGGGAAGCTGCAGAGTCATCCCAAGGGCTCCTGGTTTTCTGGGCAGAAAGGCAGCCACAATCCAGGTCTCTGGGATAAAGGGTTTCCCAGAGGAAGGCTGACTGGAGCCATAAACATCTGTGGCCTTTCAGGGAATGTCTCCCACAGAATTCACAGAATCACCAGGTTGGAAGAGACCTTCAAAATCATCAATCCAGCCCAGCCCCAACACCTCACCTAAACCCTGGCTCCAGTGCCAAATCCAGGCTTTGTTAAACACACCCAGGGATGGGGACTGCACCACCTCCCTGGGCAGCCATTCCACAACTTTACACCTTTCTGTAAAAAACTTTCTCCTAATATCCAACCTGTATTTTCCTTGAAAAGCTTTTTCCCCTCCCTAACCCCTTGAACTGCAGTAGATGTGTCTGATTTGGCCCCTACAACCAGCAGAAATTCAGGATGTCTTTAGAAAAATAGTTTTGCATTATCCTAAAAATCACATTGGAAACTGATGACACTTTCTTAATTAGGCCTTATTGATTAGCACCTGGTTAAGAGAGGAACGTGGGACAAAGTGTGGGTGCAGCCACAGGAGCCCAGATCACCTCCATGCAATGGGCACTTGCTCCAAAGCTTCTTTAAAAAAGAACCAACCATCAGAGGGGTTAAACAGCAACTGGGGAATTAATCTTGAAGAAAAAGGAGCTGAACAAAACTATTAAAAAAGCACAATTGTTGATGAATCAAATAAGTCAGGAACAGGCCTCTCTGACCTGTCAGACCTCAAGCTGGAGATGCAGACTGAGGAAAACTGCCCCAAAAATGGGTTTGAGGGGAATTTTATGGCTTTCCTTGGCCTCCATGCCAGAGATTCCCTTCCACACAGGCATTTCCAGCAGCCTAAGCCACGACTTGTCCTGCACAAAGAGCATTTAATCACACCCAGCTCTGCTTTTTAATCACCTCCCACCTACCCTTATCCAATTTCCTCACACAAGTGTCCATTTTACAGCAAGGAACAAAGGAGGTGAGAATCCCCAGGGTTTGTTCAGCACAGAGATGTTGAAATCTCACTAAAATGAGATTTTTTTCACTCCCACTGCAGTGAAAACCAGGCAGGGAAAAGACATTTTTAAGGCACAACCTGCAGCAGGTAAATAAAAAGCTGCTCTTCCCACTCCAAATATGTTCAGGGGAGATTCTGTAGCAGGCAGCCAGAAGGAACAGGTTTTCCCCCCAGGAAATTGGGAAAGCCCACAGTGATTTAAAATAATACTGAGCCAAATCTCAAGAAAAACAGAATTTCGTGTTTCATCTTTGAAGGGAGGCACAGTAATTCCGTGGGGTGTGGGAATTCCCAGCTGAACAGAGGGAAAATTCATTTTACAGCAGCAAATCAACCCCACATCCCTGAGCTGTCCCAGCTCCTGGTTTGCTCAAATCCCTCTCCAAGGAGAGATCCTGGCTGGAGCAGGGGTTCAGCCTGAGATTGATGGGGTTTGGTTCTCCAGAGCTGGCAGGAAAAGGAACAGGGATCCCATGGGGAGCTGCAGTCCTTGGAATGGAGATCCCAGGGAGAGCTGCAATCCCTGATCCTGGGGATCCCATGGGGAGCTGCAATCCCTGATCCCATGGGGAGCCCATGGGGAGCTGCAATCCCTGATCCCATGGGGAGCTGCAATCCCTGATCCTGGGGATCCCATGGGGAGCTGCAATCCCTGATCCTGCCCTGATCCCATGGGGAGCTGCAATCCCTGATCCCATGGGGAGCTGCAATCCCTGATCCTGCCCTGATCCCATGGGGAGCTGCAATCCCTGATCCTGCCCTGATCCCATGGGGAGCTGCAATCCCTGATCCTGGGGATCCCATGGGGAGCTGCAATCCCTGATCCCATGGGGAGCTGCAATCCCTGATCCCATGGGGAGCTGCAATCCCTGATCCCATGGGGAGCTGCAATCCCTGATCCTGCCCTGATCCCATGGGGAGCTGCAGTCCCTGATCCTGCCCTGATCCCATGGGGAGCTGCAATCCCTGATCCCATGGGGAGCTGCAATCCCTGATCCTGCTCTGATCCCATGGGGAGCTGCAATCCCTGATCCCATGGGGAGCTGCAATCCCTGATCCTGCCCTGATCCCATGGGGAGCTGCAATCCCTGATCCTGGGGATCCCATGGGGAGCTGCAATCCCTGATCCTGCCCTGATCCCATGGGGAGCTGCAACCCCTGATCCCGGGGATCCCATGGGGAGCTGCAGTCCCTGATCCTGGGGATCCCATGGGGAGCTGCAATCCCTGATCCTGCCCTGATCCCATGGGGAGCTGCAATCCCTGATCCTGCCCTGATCCCATGGGGAGCTGCAATCCCTGACCCTGCCCTGATCCCATGGGGAGCTGCAATCCCTGATCCTGCCCTGATCCATGGGGAGCTGCAATCCCTGATCCCATCCTGATCCCATGGGAGC
The DNA here is from genome assembly GCF_028769735.1 of Zonotrichia leucophrys gambelii. Classification (NCBI taxonomy): domain Eukaryota; kingdom Metazoa; phylum Chordata; class Aves; order Passeriformes; family Passerellidae; genus Zonotrichia; species Zonotrichia leucophrys. The sequence continues at coordinate 3,451,298 of NC_088180.1, read as the reverse complement.
TGCAATCCCTGATCCCAGGGAGAGCTGCAAGCCCTGATCCTGCCCTGATCCCATGGGGAGCTGCAATCCCTGATCCCATGGGGAGCTGCAATCCCTGATCCCATGGGGATCCCATGGGGAGCTGCAATCCCTGATCCTGCCCTGATCCCATGGGGAGCTGCAATCCCTGATCCTGGGGATCCCATGGGGAGCTGCAATCCCTGATCCCATGGGGAGCTGCAATCCCTGATCCTGCTCTGATCCCATGGGGAGCTGCAATCCCTGATCCTGCCCTGATCCCATGGGGAGCTGCAATCCCTGATCCTGCTCTGATCCCATGGGGAGCTGCAATCCCTGATCCCATCATGATCCCATGGGGAGCTGCAATCCCTGATCCCATGGGGAGCTGCAATCCCTGATCCTGGGGATCCCATGGGGAGCTGCAATCCCTGACCCTGCCCTGATCCCATGGGGAGCTGCAATCCCTGATCCTGCCCTGATCCCAGGGACAGCAGCAATCTTTGACTGCAGACAGAAAACAAGCAGGATGGGAGTTCATAACCTGAAGCTGTAATTGACAATTACCTCCAATATGCAAACTGACCAGAACTCATCACAGTGAGAGACCCCATGACCAGCTGCCCATTTTTGTGACCATTTTGGGCCCATTTTGGTTTTGGGCTCATCCTGTAGCCTTGGCTGATCTCTTGTGCTGCCCAAGGTGAATCCACTGAGGAGATCCCTTTAATAAATCCCTGCTTTATTCTTGAGCTCAGTCCAGTCCCTGTTCTAGCTCTGCCCCTCCCAGGAACAAAACCCCACAGAGGCCACTTCCAGCTTGTCTCTGGTGTCCCCTTCCAGGAACAAAACCCCACAAAACAGTTCAGTCTCCAGAAAAAAATCCCACAAAGCCAATGCCAGCCTCCTTCTGCTGTCCCCTTCCAGGAACAAAACCCCACAGAGGCCAGTTCCAGCCTCCCAAGAACAAAACCCCAAAAAGACCAGTGCCAGTTTGTCTCTGGTGTCCCCTTCTAGGAGCAAAACCCCACAAAGACCAGTGCCAGCCTCCTTCTGGTATCCCCTTTCAGGAACAAAACCCAAAAAAGGCCAGTTCCAGACTCCTAGAAAGAAAATCCCACAAAAGGCAGATCCAGTTTGTCTCTGGTATCCCCTTCCAGGAACAAAACCCCACAAAGACCAGTTTCGCACCCTTCGGGCCCTTCTAATCAAACAAAACCCCACAAAGACCAGTTACAGCCTCCTTTTGCTGTCCCCTTCCAGAAAGAAAACCCCACAAAAGCCAGTTCCAGCTTGTTTCTGGTGTCCCCTTCTAAAAACAAAACCCCACAGAGGCCAGTTCCAGCCTCCCAAGAACAAAACCCCACAAAGACCAATTCCAGTCTCCTTCTCTGGTATCCCCTTCCAGGAACAAAACCCAAAAAAGGCCAGTTCCAACCTCCTAGAAAGAAAACCCCACAAAAGGCAGATCCAGCTTGTCTCTGGTATCCCCTTCCAGGAACAAAACCCCACAAAGGCCAGTTCCAGCCTCCTTCTGGTGTCCCCTTCTAAAAACAAAACCCCACAAAAGGCAGTTCCAGCCTCCCAAGAACAAAACCCCAAAAAGACCAGTTCCAGCCTCCTTTTGCTGTCCCCTTCCAGAAAGAAAACCCCACAAAAGCCACTTCCAGCTTGTCTCTGGTGTCCCCTTCTAAAAACAAAACCCCACAGAGGCCAGTTCCAACCTCCCAAGAACAAAACCCCACAAAGACCAATTCCAGTCTCCTTCTGGTATCCCCTTCCAGAAACAAAACCCCAAAATGGCCAGTTCCAGCCTCCCAGGAACAAAACCCCACAAAGGCCAGTTCCAGCCTCCCTCTGATGTCCCTTTCCATGGTTTCTGCAGCTCCAGGCCCGTTTTATGGCTTTTGGGAACAGCCCTACCCATCTGATGTGTGTTAGATGCCCCCCTTCCCAGGGGCATCCCAAAACCATCCCAACCTTTTCATCCCTGCAGCTCCTGTGAAATCCCATTAATCTCTGCAGCCTCTGCTCCCTCAGCTCCTCCTGGCCAGCAGCAAATCCCTGGGTTTAGGGTTTTTACAGGGGGATTTTTATTGGCAGAGCTGATTCCTGGCCCCACAGACACCAGGGGCAAATTGAGCAGCTCTTCACACTCTGCTCCAAGGAGAGGAGCTGGATTTGGGGTTTTTTTGGGAACCAGGCAGCTCTTGAGTCTGGGATTCAGATTTAGAAACACTTTGCTCCAAGAGGAAGAGATGGATTTGGGTTTTTTTGTAAAACCAGATTGGGATTTTAAAAGCACTTTGTTCTCAGGAGAGCTGGATTTGGGTTTTTTGGGAACCAGGCAGTCTTCAGCCTGGATTGGGGTTTTAAAAACACACTGCCCTCAGAATAGCTGGATTTGGGGTTTTTTGGGAACCAGGCAGCTCTTGAGACTGGGATTGGGTTGTTAGAAACACTTTGCCCTCAGGAGAGCTGGATTTGGGGTTTTTTGGGAACAAACCAGTTCTTCAGCCCTGGATTGGGGTGCCAGAAACACTTTGCTCCAAGAGGAAGAGATGGATTTGGGTTTTTTTAAAACCAGATTGGGATTTTAAAAACATTTTGTTCTCAGGAGAGGAGCTGGATTTGGGGTTTTTGGGAACCAGGCAGCTCTTGAGTCTGGGATTGGGATGTTGGAAACACTCTGCTCAAAGGGGAAGAGCTGGATTTGGGTTTTTTTTGGGAACAAAGCAGCTCTTCAGCCCAGAATTGGGATGTCAGAAACACTTTGCTCAAAAGGCAAGAGCTGGATTTGGGGTTTTTGGGAACCAGGCAGTCTTCAGCCTGGATTGGGGTTTTAAAAACACACTGCCCTCAGAACAGCTGGATTTGGGGTTTTTTGGCAAAAAGACAGCTCTTCAGCCCAGGACTGGAATGTCAGAAACACTCTGCCCTCAGGAAAAGAGCTGGATTTGGGTTTTTTTTAGGAACAAAGCAGCTCTTCAGCCTAGGACTGGGATTTTAGGAACACTTTGCTCCCAGGAGCGCTGGATTTGGGGTTTTTTTTTTGGGAACCAGGCAGCTCTCAAGTTTGGGATTAGGATTTCAGAAACACTTTGCTTTGTGCCACCTGACACCTCAGGGCACAATTAATTTAATTAAATTAATTCAATTTACAGGGCAGATCTTCCCTGCTGCTGCCAAGGAAGCAATGCCAAAGGCAATGCCCCAAACCCCAGGATTTGTTTTTTCCAGCCTGAGGAGGGAAGAATTCCCTCTCCTGCCCCGTGCCACCCCTGGAATGCCAGGAAAGGTCACTCACCCCTCTTCTGCATGAAGATGAAGAGATCATCCAGGAATTCCTTCCTCTCAGGGTCGCTGTCCAGCTCGTACAGCTGGGGGGACAAAGCACAGTGAGGGCACAGCTCCCAGAACATTCCAGAATTCCGGCTGCTTCTGGGGAAAGGACAGCACAGGAGACACAGGGAGGCTCCTGGGGCCATGGCTGGAAAGGATCCCCAGGAATGGAAAGGATCCCCAGGGATTGAAAAAGAAAAATGAAAATGAAATAGATGCCCAGAAAGGAAACAGTTTCCCAAAAACTGAATGGATCCCCCAAAATGGAATGGGTGCCCAGAAATTGAAAAGATTCCCAGAGATGGAAGAACAAAAAGAAAATGAAAAAGATGCCCAGAGATGGAATGGATCAACAAAAATGGAATGGGATGGAATGGATTCCCAGGAATGGGATGGATCACCAGAAATGGGATGGGATTCCCAGAGCTGGAAAAGAAAAATGAAAATTAAAAAATCTCCAGAAAGGGAACGGTTTCCCAGAAATGGAATGGATCCCCAGGAAGGAAAAAAATAAAAGGATCCCAGGAATGTAAAGGATCCCTAGGAAAAGGAAAAAAAAAAAAAAAAAAAAAAAGGAACTCCAGAGCTGGAAAAGAACCCCAGAAATTGAAAAGATCCCTAGAAATGGAATGGGAATCCCCAGAGATAGAATGGATCCCCAGAGCTGGAATAAACCAAAAGCCTTCAGAAATGCCAGAAACCAGCCCAGAATTGATTTGCTGTGAGAATAATTTTTAAATTTATTATTTATACTTATTTATATGCAATGCATATTTATAAAACAAACTTTATAGCAAATTTCTATAAATAATCAATATTTATAAAATATAAATATTTTATAAAATAGATATATTTATAGCATAGAGATTATATATTATATTTATATAAATATTTTATAAAAATATAAATATTTATAAAATAGAGCTATTTATCGATATTTATTATTTATAATTTGGGCTTGAAACAGCCAAATCATTAAAATGAATTTCTTTAGGCAGTGTATCCCAAAAGAGAGGAGCTTTTTGGGGCTGGATTCCTGGGAAGCTCTGCACACTCAAATCCATGAGCACAGCATTCCAGAGGGAGAATTTCCTCTCCCAGCTGGAGAAAAAATGGATTAAAGCTTTTACACACCCAAACTTTGCTTGTTAATTCTTACTTCAATAACAATTAAATATTTTAACCCAACACAAGACAACAAACCCCAAACTGTAGAACAAAGCAATTTCCCCATAAATTCCTGCAGGGAGGGCTCTGCCACGGATCAGGGGAGGACTCCCCAAATTCCCCAAAATTCCCCAAAATTTCCCAAAATTCCCCAAATTGCCCGGACAGACCTTGGCAAAGTCTCGCGAGATTTCCCTTCCCCGGCCGCCGTCGCCCTCGTCGCTCCAGCTCCCGCCGCCGTTCTGGGGAGCAAAAACAGCACAGGGTGGAGGGAATTTTATTTTTTTTTTGGGATTTTTGGGGTTTTTAGGCACAAACACACAGGAAAGCAGCTGCTGGTTCAGCCTGAGGGGGTGAGAAAGGTGGGAAAGGGGTTTGGGGTTCTGTTTGCTGGTGTTGGAATTCAGGGTGCAGGGAATGTTTCTCTGCCTGGTCTGGTTTGATCCCTAGAATGCTGCTGGTCATCTTCGTTTATGGAGATTAAAACATTTCTGAAAAAAAGATTTAAAACTAAAAGCTAAACTAGAACGAAAAATATTGAAATTAAAAGCTAAACTAAAATTAAAAAAATTAAAATGAAAATGAAAAAAAGCTTCTAAAACTTTGGGGTGAATTGGAACCTATGAGTGTGTGAAATGAATAGATATTTAATTGCTTTATTATTTAATAAAATAAACATATAAATAAAGAAAATATTTATATAAATAATATAAATAATATAATTTATAATATATAAAATGTATTTTTATTGTTTAATAAATATAATTAATAAATTATATTATTTTATTCTTTAATAAATATTAAATTTATAATAAATTATATATCTAATATATAATTATAGATAAAATATAATATATATAATATACAAATATAATATATATAAAATATTTATAATTTATATATTATATATTATATATTATTTATTACATATAGTATAATATATTGTATATCTTTATGTATTATATATATTTTATATTATATATGAAATATATAATATAATTATAATATAGATATTTTATTATTATATAATTATTATACATTACATTATTATCTAATTATATAATATAATAATTATATATATAAATATATAATTTAAAGTATTTCATTATCTATCCCTCTAATTATATATATAATTAAATACTTATTATTACAAGGATTTAATGATATTATTTTATTATACACCCAGTTTATTACAGGGTGAAAAACAAAGAATTTTGATTTTTTTTTTTTCTATGGAGGTAGACAGGAGACAAGATGGAAGATTTTGGGCGTTGTTTCATCTTTTTATTCTTCATCTACTCCACTTTCTGCAGCGTTTGATTGATTAGAAAGAGCTGGAATGTGGATGTTGGGTAAACACACTAACAATTAGTTATTGGTAAAAAGGTGTAAGAGTTAATTAAACAAAATAGTTTTAAAACAATCTCAAACTTGTGTGTTTTGTCATTTTTGGTGCTTTTTTTTTTTGCACACTAAGTTTGGTATATAGAGGGTGTGCTGAATTGTTGCCAAGGGAAAAAATAAACAACAACCTGAAGACTGAAAAAACTAAAAGGATTCATCCCTCTGGTGCCCTGACTCCAGGGGGATGTGGATTTTCCACCAGAGAAATTTCAAGCTCAGCTTTGCTGGATTAAAGCCCCTTAAAAGGATTTATTTGGTTAGGCCCTATTCCACTTGGGAATCACCATGCTGGAGTGGTGTCCAAAGGATGGAAACCAGCAGCTCCAGCTGGCCAGGATAACCCTGAAATAAATCCAGGCACCCTGAAAACACCAATTCCATAAAGTCCTGGTCCAGCACATGGTGGAAAAGGGAAGAGCCAAATCCACCCTACCAAACCCATGGGGAGAAAAGGTCCCAGCACCCCAAAAGCACCCTTTGGGAATTCTGGAGAAATAAATTCTGAATTCTGAAATAAACCAGCAGCTCCAGCTGGATGGAAAGCCAGGATAACCCTGAAATAAATCCAGACATCCTGAAAACACCAATTCCATAAAGTTCTGATCTAGCATGTGCTCGACAAGGGAAGAGCCAAACATGGGAAGAAAAGGTGCCAGCACCTCAAAAGCACCCCCTGGGAATTCTGGAGAAATAAATTCTGAAATAAACCAGCAGCTCCAGCTGGATGGAAGGCCAGGATAATCCCAAAATAAATCCAGGCACCCTGAGAACACCAATTCCATAAAGTCCCAGTCCTGCAAATGCTGGAAAAGGGAAGAGCCAAATCCACCTGGGACAAACCCATGGGGAGAAAAGGTGCAAAATCCTCAAAAGCACTCCCTGGGAATTCTGGAGAAATAAATTCTGAAATAAACCAGCAGCTCCAGCTGGATGGAAAGCCAGGATAACCCTGAAATAAATCCAGACACCCTGAAAACACCAATTCCATAAAGTCCTGATCTAGCACATGGTGGAAAAGGGAAGAGCCAAATCCACCTGGACAAACCCATGGGGAGAAAAGGTGCAAAATCCTCAAAAGCACTCCCTGGGAATTCTGGAGAAATAAATTCTGAATTCTGAAATAAACCAGCAGCTCCAGCTGGATGGAAGGCCAAGATAATCCCAAAATAAATCCAGACATCCTGAAAACACCAATTCCATAAAGTCCTGGTCCAGCACATGGTGGAAAAGGGAAGAGCCAAATCCACACAGACAAACCCATGGGGAGAAAAGGTCCCAGCACCCCAAAAGCAGCCTTTGGGAATTCTGGAGGTGCTGCAGCACCCCAAACTCCCAGCACCATCTGCCTGTGAGGCTCCCACTGAATGAGGAAGATGAAGAGCTCCCTAATGCCCGCTGATTGGGTTTGAGGCACTAATTGCTGCTGGAAAGTCAATTAGCCCGTGAGCCCCATCAGCTGAGAGATGTTTAATGGGGGATTATTGGCACTTCTGTTGTGTCAGCTGTTTGTGGCACTGGATCAATTCCCAGCCCTCTGCAGGCTGGCTTTGCTCACAGGAGGATCCATCCCCATGTCCTTTCTCTCTCCAGCACAGATTAACCCCACAGATTTTTGGCTAATTATGGAAGCATCCAGCTGCTCCTAAAATCGCTGGGATAAACCCATGGAGCAGCCAGAATGAGACAGAGGGGCAGGAAAAGGAGGCAGCAGGGATTTTTTTCCCAAGCCTGGACCTTGCACACTCTCCAAGGCTCAGGGATTTGTGCAGGTTCAGCTTTCTGACCCTTCCCTGGATATAAATCCAGCAAATTCTGCTTCCACAGGGAATTCTGGTCATGCTGAGAGCTTATTCCACTCCATTTGAGGGCAGGGATGAGAAAGAAGAGGGATTAAAGCAGGCAATTCCCTCCCACCAGTGGGTTTGAACTTGGGATAATTCCCAGGAATAAAACTTTTTAAAGACTCTGGAAAAGTTCAACAGAACATATTTGGGTTGTTTTCTAGGAAATTTATAAAAAATAAAGGGTGATTGGACCAGGATGGCAGAGGATAAACGGAATAAATCCATCCCATTTCCCACAGCTCCGCCCTGGGATCTGGGGGCTCCTCCAGGCAAAAGGAGCTTAGGGCAGCTGAGGGCACCAGGCTTTGGCCATATGGCCACCAAAGCTGTCACCTGCTGTCACCTGCTGTCACCTGAGCTGGGGCAGCTGCTGCACCTCCTCCTGCTGCTCTGGGGACAAGGAAAGAGCTCCTTGGGAAGCCACCATGTGCCACCACAGCCCTCTCTGGGCCACTGACACCTCAGGGGCACCAGAGTCCTGCCTGGGCCACCAGAGCCCCTCTGTGCCATCACAGCCATCCCTGTGCCACCGACACCTTGAGGGCCACCACAGCCTTCTCTGTGCCACCAAAGCCATCCCTGGGCCACTGACACCTCATGGGCCATCAGAGCCATCCCTGTGCCACCAACACCTCAGGGAGCCTTTTCTGGGCCTTCAGAGCCATCCTTGTGCCACCAACACCTCAAGGGCCATGAGAGCCTTCCCTGTGCCACCAAAGCCATCCCTGTGTCACTGACACCTCAGGGAGCCTTCCCTGGGCCATCAGAGCCATCCCTGGGCCACTGACACCCTGAGGGCCACCAGAGCCTTCCTTGGGCAACCAGAGTCATCCCTGTGCCACCACAGCCATCCCTGTGCCACCAACACCTTGAGGGCCACCACAGCCTTCTCTGTGCCACCAAAGCCATCCCTGTACCACCGACACTGTGGATGGGATGGCTTTGTTCCCCCAAGTGCCACTGATACCTCAGGGAGCCTTCCCTGGGCCATCAGAGCCATCCCTGGGCCACTGACACCCTGAGGGCCACCAGAGCCTTCCTTGGGCAACCAGAGTCATCCCTGTGCCACCAAAGCCATCCCTGGGCCACTGACACCTCAGGGAGCCTTCCCTGTGCCACCAGAGCCCTCCCTGTGCCACTACAGCCCCTCTGTGTCACCAAAGCCATCCCTGTGTCACTGACACCTCAGGGAGCCTTCCTTGGGCCACCATGGCCCTGCCTGTGCCACCAACACCTCATGTAGCACCACCACAGCCTTTCCTGGGCCACCAGAGCCCCCTCGTGCCACCAATACCTCATGGGCCACCACAGCCCTCCCTGTGTCACTGGCACCTTCAGGGAGCCTTCCCTATGCCACCAAAGCCATCCCTGGGCCACCACAGCCTTCTCTGTGCCACCACAGCCATCCCTGTGCCACTGACACCTCATGGGCCATCAGAGCCACCCCTGTGCCACCGACACTGTGGATGGGATGGCTTTGTTCCCCCAAGTGCCACTGACACCTCAGGGAGCCTTCTCTGGGCCTTCAGAGCCATCCTTGTGCCACCAACACCTCATGGGCCACCAGAGCCCTCTCGTGCCACCAACACCTCATGGGCCATGAGAGCCTTCCCTGTGCCACCAAAGCCATCCCTGTGTCACTGATACCTCAGGGAGCCTTCCATGGGCCACCAGAGTCCTCCCTGTGTCACCACAGCCTTCCCTGGGCCACCAGAGTCCCCTCGTGCCACCAACACCTCATGGGCCACCACAGCCCTCCCTGTGTCACTGACACCTCAGGGAGCCTTCCCTGTGCCACCAGAGCCCTCCCTGGGCCACCACAGGCATCCCTGGGCCACTGACACCTCATGTGTCACCACAGCCTTCCCTGGGCCACCAGAGTCCCCTCGTGCCACCAACACCTCATGGGCCACCACAGCCCTGCCTGGATCACTGACACCATGAGGGCCACCACAGCCTTCCTTGGGCCACCATGGCCCTGCCTGTGCCATCATGGCTCTGCCTGTGCCACCATGGCCCTGCCTGGTGCCCAGCCCAGCCCAGAGTTAACCCCTGAGCTGCCAAGGGTGACCAACACTTCCCATCCTCTGCAGGACAAAAACCTCCCAGAGCAGAGGAATAAAAACTCCTGCTGGGAACGCCGGGCTCAGCTGCACTCCTCACTTTGCACAGGGCTTTTACAGAGGCTTTACTGAGGTTTTGCAGAGGTTTTTATGTTTTTTAGTCCAGGAATCTGCTGAAATACCCACCTGGGGACGAGCCCTCCCCTGCCCCGTGGGTTGAGTCAATGAGAAAGGAACTGGTGCAGCAATTTCAGGATTATCAGGGAATCCACAGAAATTCCTTTTGTGGGCAGAGTTAAGCCTTAGGAAGTGAAACAGATGCTCTGAGAAAGAAAAGTGTTGTAGAACAAACGCTGATAAGATCAGGGCTGCTGCCCTGAGCTGCAAGTTCTCAGGCAGGGAGAGCCAAGGGGTAATTACTGCCCACAGCAGCTCTGCAATGGGACCTTGCTAATAACAGAGCTCAATTCAGCAGCCCCAGCTTCAAAGGCAGCCCCTGAAAACATCTGAGTGATTTCAGGAATGGCAGGGAGGATGGGGAAGGGAAGGGCTGAGTTTCACCATTAATTGCTTTTTTTTTTTGATGAAGTTCTTTTCACGTGTTCCCATGAGCAAACAGGAACCTGCTGCCTGATCCTTGAGGAAAAGCTGGGCTCTCTGAATTCCTCCTGCTCCCAAAGACTCAGAGGAACCAGGATTGATGGAAAAGGGATCCTCAGTGCCAGCCCAGAGTGAGGAAATCACAAGGGAATACGAGATTCCAGCTGCTGGCAGCTCCTGTGTGCAGCCTGAGCTGCTGGCAGCTGCCACCAACCCTACAAATCCCTGTGGCACTGAATTAACCCCACAGTGACTGGGCTGCTCCCTTCCCTGCCCCAGGATCCTCACTCACCTCTGGGGCTGCAGGGGAGGAGCTGGGGAGCCTCTGAATTTCCCTTTCCATTTCCTTTCCTTTGGGGAATCCTCTGAATTTCCTTTTTTCTCTCCTTGGGGAATCATCTGAATTTCCATTTTCCTCTCATTTCCTTTTCCCTTTTCTTGGGGAAACATCTAAATTTCCTTCTCCTTTCCCTTTCCTTTCGGAATCCTCTGAATTTTCATTTTCCTCTCCTTTTCTTGGGGAATCCTTTGAATTTCCATTTCCCCTTTCCCATTTCCCCTTTTCCTTTCCTTTCCCCCTTTTCCTTTCCTTTCCTTTCCCCCTTCCCTTCCCTTCCCTTCGGGAATCCTCTGAATTTCCATTTTACTTTCCTTTTCTTTTCCCTTTTCTTGGGGAATTCTCTGAATTTCCATTTCCCTTTCCTTTCCTTTGGGAATCCTCTGAATCTCCATTTTCCTCTCCTTTCCTTTTCCCTTTTCTTGGGGAAACCTCTAAATTTCCTTCTCCTTTTCCTTTCCTTTCCTTTGGGAATCCTCCGAATTTCCATTTTACTTTCCTTTTCCCTTTTCTTGGGGAATCCTCTGAATTTCCATTTCCCCTTTTCCTTTCCTTTCCTTTCCTTTCCTTTCCTTTCCTTTCCTTTCCTTTCCTTTCCTTTCCTTTCCTTTCCTTTCCTTTCCTTTCCTTTCCTTTCCTTTCCTTTCCTTCCTTCCTTCCCTTCCCTTCTCCTTCCTTCCCTTCCTTCCTTCCCTTCCCTTCCCTTCCCTTCCCTTCCCTTCCTTCCCTTCCCCTCTAAATTTCCATCTTCCTCTCCTTTTCTTTTCCCTTTTCTTGGGGAATCTTCTGAATTTCCCTTCTTTTCCTTTCCTTTCCTTTGGGAATCCTCTGAATCTCCATTTTCCTCTCCTTTCCTTTTCCCTTTTCTTGGGGAAACCTCTAAATTTCCTTCTCCTTTCCTTTCCTTTTGGAATCCTCTGAATTTCCATTTTCCTTTCCTTCCTTTGGGAAATCCTGGGAATTTCCATTTTCCTTTCCTTGGAGAATCCTCTGAATCTCCATTTTCCTCTCCTTTCCTTGGGGAATCCTTTGAATTTCCATTTCCCCTTTCCCTTTCCTTTCCTTGGAGAATCCTCTGAATTTCCATTTTCCCTTTCCCTTTCCCCTTTTCCTTTCCTTGGAGAATCCTCTGAATTTCCATTTTCCTCTCCTTTTCTTGGGGAATCCTTTGAATTTCCTTTTCCTTTTCCTTTTCCTTTCCTTTCCTTTCCTTTTTCCCTTTCCACAGGGAATATAAAGTGCTCTGGCTCCCAGGATCAGGTCACATCCCCCTGCACCCAAAAATCCACAATTCCAAGATCCCAAAGCTCTGACAAGAACTAACTCCAGTGAGGCATCAGCAGGGAGCTGCCTGCACCTAAAATCACCAAACCACCAGATTTCTCCCAAAATCCCACCCCAAAAAAAGCTCTCAGAGAGCAGGGAAGCCCAAAAAGCCAAGTTGTGGTGGGATTTCCTCACAGAACTCCTGAGGAAGGGAAATGGAAGTTTTGGTCATCCCACATCCAGTTTGGGGGGTTTCAAACACACCCAGCGTAGGGGAACAAAGCAAAAACCAAACCCAAACACACCCTGCATCTCCTTCCCAAAAATGGGATTATTTTGGTAAAAAATGGTAGGAAACTGGGGAGATTCTGCTCTAAAATAACAGAATTATGAGTGAAATTCATATTATTTCCTTGAAGTTTTGATTTAGGGCAGGAAGGATTTGCTGGGCTGGCCCAAAATCCAACTTCCAGCAGGGGCTGGAGGTGAGAGCAGCAATGGGGATAAATCCTGGAAATAAACACAAGATTTGCACTTTTTCCCCCAAGAAGGACAATCTGGGGGGACACAAAATGACCAAATTTGGGTCATCCCACATCCAGTATGGAGGGGATTCAAAGCACACCCAGCTTGGGGGAACAAAGCAAAAACCCCCAAACATGCCCTGAGCTCCTGGCACTTTAAGGAAAAAATTGGATTATTTTGGTACAAAATGGTTGGAAACTGGGGAGATTCTGCTCTAAAATAACAGAATTATGAGTGAAATTCATATTATTTCCTTGAAGTTTTGATTTAGGGCAGGAAGGATTTGCTGGGCCGGCCCTAAATCCAACTTTCAGCAGGGGCTGGAGGTGAGAGCAGCAATGGGGATAAAAATACAAGATTTGCACTTTGTGTCCCCCCAGATTGTAATCCTTGGGGAAAAAAGTGACCAAATTCGGGTCATCCCACTCTCATTTAGGGGGTCTCAAAACACACTGAGCTTGGGGGAACAAAGCAAAAACCAACCCCAAACATGCCCTGAGCTCCTGGCACTTTGGGGCAAGAAAATGGGATTATTTTGGTACAAAATGGTTGGAAAGAGAGGAGATTCTGCTCTAAAATAACAGAATTCTGAGCACAAAATTTGCACTTTTTCCCCCAGGAAGGACAATCTGGGGAGACACAAAATGACCAAATTTGGGTCATCCCACATCCAGTATGGAGGGGATTCAAAGCACACCCAGCTTGGGGGAACAAAGCAAAAACCAGCCCCAAACACGCCCTGAGCTCCTGGCACCTCCCTCCTGGCACTTTGGGGTAAAAGTGGGATTATTTTGGTAAAAAATGGTAGGAAACTGGGGACATTCTGCTCTAAAAGAATTCTGACTGAAATTCATATTATTTCCTTGAAGTTTTGATTTAGGGCAGGAAGGATTTGCTGGGCTGACCCAAAATCCAACTTCCAGCAGGGGCTGGAGGTGAGAGCAGCAATGGGGATAAATCCTGGAAATAAACACAAAATTTGCACTTTGTGTCCCCCCAGATTGTAATTCTTGGGGGAAAAGTGACCAAATTCGGGTCATCCCACTCTCATTTAGGGGGATTCAAAGCACACCCAGCTTGGGGGAACAAAGCAAAAACCAGCCCCAAACACGCCCTGAGCTCCTGGCACCTCCCTCCTGGCACTTTGGGGTAAAAGTGGGATTATTTAGGTACAAAGTGGTTGGAAGCAGGGGAGCTCCCGCAGCACTGACCTGTTTGAGCGGCTCGTCCAGGCGCCAGCCGGGGCGGCCCGCGGGGGCAGCGCAGCGCGGGGCGGGCTCCGTGCCCGGCTCCTCCCTGCCCTGCTGGGTGCCCGCCGCGGGGCTGGCACCGCAGCCCGCCCTGCCCTTGCCGTGGGCGCCTTTGGGAGCGCGGAAACACGGCAGCGCGGAGCAGCTCTCCTGGCCGGGCACCGCGGGGCCATCCTCCAGCTCAGCGCCGTCTTCTTCATCCTCCTCCTCTTCATCCTCCTCCTCCTCCTCATCCTCCTCCTCCTCGGAGTTGCCGCTGCTCTGCTCGTGGTGCCGGCCGGCTGCCGCGGGGGCTCTGCCCGCGGCGGGGACAGCGGCGGGGACAGCGGGCGGCACTGCCGGGGCGCGGCCGGGGAAGGGCGGCGGGGTGGGGAAGGGCACCTGCGGCTCGCGGCGGCGCTCCCGGCACTCCATGGGCACCGCTGGATGTTGTTGTTGCTGCTGCTGCTGCTGCTGTTGCTGTTTCTGCAGCTGCTCCAGCACGGCCTGCAGCTTCATCCCGCCGTGCGCATGGCTGGCGGCCCCGGCGGGAGCCGCGCAGGATCTGCCGGGGACACAAGCGCGGCTGAGGCGCAGCGGCCCTCAGAGCTGCGGCGGCTGCTGCTGCGTTCATCTCTTCCCCAGGAAGGGAGGGGATGGACGGAGCAGAGCGGGGCTCCTTCCTGTGCGCACACCGTGAACAATCAGCGAGGCTCTGGCAGCCCCGGGCGGCACAAGCTGGAGTGGGTTACGGTGGGGTGGGGTGTGCGGAGCTGCTCTGCCCCAAAGGTGCCCCAGGGGTTTGTGAGGGCTCCCATAAAGGAGCTGCTGCGAGGGCAGCCCTAAAAGGAGACAGCCAGGAGCAGCCAGCCTGGCCACATTTAAATTTAAAAAAAAATTATATTTACATATATTTATATATTTATATATATATATATATATTTAAACCTGTGCCAGGCTATCCCTAAATTCTGTGCTCTCACTCCATGGCTAAACCCCTGCCACTTCATAGGAGAAAACTGAAATAAATAATAAAAAATAAATTATATATATATAAAAAATATATATATTTAATATATATATGTATATGTATACATGTATATGTATATATGTATATGTATATATGTATATGTATATATGTATATATATGGACACCCATGCCAGGCTACCCCTAAATTCTTTTGTGCTCTCACTCCGTGGCTAAATCCCTGCCACTTCATAGGAAAAAATAAAAATAAATAATAAAAAATAAGCTCAAATTTTATATATATATATATATATTTTAATCCACATATTTATATACATATATATATATATATTTATAACCATATATATATACACCCATGCCAGGTTATCCTTAAATAAATATATATATATATATGTGTGTGTGTGTGTGTGTGTATATGTGTATATAAGCACACCCGTGCCAGGCTATCCCTAAATTCTTCCGTGCTCTCACTCCGTGGCTAAACCCCTGCCACTTCACAGGAAAAAACAGAAATAAATAATAAAAAATAAACTTAAAAACAAATTATATATACACATATATTTATATCCATATAAATAAATAAATATGGATATATAGATTAAAAATAAATATATATTATAATATAATGTGTATATATTATATAATATACATAGGTATATATATATATAATAAATGTATGTGTATAATTTAAATAAATATTATGTGTATATATATATAAATATATAATGCTGGTATATATATTATTATATCATATATGTGGTGTGTATTTTATTTATATATTTTGATGCCATATTCGTGTGTAGTCATTATATTCCCTGCCCTCACATTCTAGTCAAATTTGTGTCCTGCCCCTCACTTTCAGGTCTTTCCCGATTTTGGTTGTCCCTGCCTCCTTTAGGTCATTTTTGGTGTCCCTCCTTCACTTTCATGTCTCTCCTCCCTTTTTTTTCCCTCCTTTACTTTCAGGGTCACTTTTGGCATCCCTCCCTCACTTTTAGGGTCATTTTTGGTGTCCCTCTCTCACCTTTTGTGTCTCTCCCTCACTTTCAGGATCTCTCCCCTATTTTTTATGTCCCTCCTTCACTTTTAGGGTAATTTTTGGGATTTCTCCTCTGCTTTTTGTGCCCCTCCCTCGCTTTCAGGGTCACTTTTTGTGTCTCTCCCCCACTTTTTGTGTCCCTGCCTCACTTTCAGAGCCACTTTTGATGTCACCTCCCTCATTTTTTATGTCCCTCCCTCACTTTCAGGCTCATTTTTTATGTCCCCCTCCTCACCTTCCCGTTCTCCCCGGTTTCCGAGCCTGTTCCCGCACTCCGGAGGGCTCGGTCCGAGTTTCCCCACCCACACCGGGTTTTTAATGCCCCGTGCGAGCCCTCCCGGCCCCTTTAATCCCCATTTTAAACAGCGCTCGGGAACCGCCTGCGAGAGTTAAACCCGCACCGAGACCCGGTAATTAATTAATTAACTAATTAATGTTAGGTTTTACCGCGGGATCCACCGAGGGCTCCAAGCCGACCCTCCCCTCCGGCGGAAATACCGAGGGTCCCCCCCCACCCCCCACGCCCGCCCCTTAGCACCGCGCTTTCCCCCGTTACCTCCCGTGGCGGGTCCCGCCGGTCCGTGCGCGGCCGCCTCAGCTCCTCCTTCCTTCCGTCCTTCCGTCCTCCCCTCCTTCCTTTCCCTTCCTTTCCTTTCCCTTCCCGTTCCTTTCCCTTCCTCCTTCCCCCCTCCCGCCCCTTCCTCGCCCGGCCGGAAGCACCGGAAGCGCCCGCGCCGCTTCCGGGAACGGCCCGCGGGGAGAGGGGAGGGAGAGGGAAAGCCGCAGCCAATCAGAGAGCGCGATGCCGGCCGCCATTCCGGTTCCGGGTGGTATAAAAAGCGCGCGCGGCGCGCGGGCCCGGCAGTCGCGGAGGAGGCGCCGCTGGGGGCTGAGGGAGCGCGTGAGGGTGAGCGGGGCCCTGAGACCGTCCGGAGCCCAGCGGGACATCGGGGATGGCGTTTCGGGGTCACCCCGTGGCTGTTTGGGCTTTGAGGCTTGGCTTAGGGGTCCCTCGGAAGGGGTGTTAAGGTCCCATTATGTCTATTCGAGCTGTGAGGGTGGGTTTAGAGGGGTTCTCTGTGTCCCTTTGAGCCTTCAGCGTGGGGTTAAGGGTCTCTCAGGGGGATTTAGAGGCTCCTCCGTGTGTGTTTGGGCTGTCGGGGGGGATTTTAAGGGTGTGTCTCTCGGGGAAGGGGTTAGGGTCCCTTCACGTCATCTTAGGCCCTCAGACGGGGCTTAGGGTCCCCCTCCGTGTCTATTTGGGCAGGTTAGGGGTTCCCCAATATCTATTTGGCCTCTTAAGGCAAGGTTAGCGGTCCCACAATGTCCCTTTGGGGCTCTAAGGAGGGTTAGGGGTCCTCTGATGTATATTTGGCCCCTCAGGGCAGGGTTAGGGTTCCCCCAATGTCTGTTTGGCCTCTCAGGACTGGGTTAGGGCTCCCTCTCATGCCTGTTTGGGCCCTTAGGCAGAGTTGGGGGTTCCCCAATGTCTGTTCAGGCTCTGAGTGTGGGATTTGGGATTTCTCCATGTCTGTCTGGTCCTTCAGGGAAGGTTGGCATCCCCTGCTGCAGCCATTGGGGCGGGATTAGGGCTTCCCCCGTGTGTGTTCGGGCCCTTGGGGTGTGTGGGCTCTGGCAGGGATGGTGCTTTGTGCTGGGGACCTTAATTCCTTCAGGTCTGTGCTGCTGGGGGTCTGTGTAGGGGGGGTCCCCTCAGATCCCTGGGAAAAGAGTGGGAATCTCAGAACATTTTGGGTTGGAAGAACCTCAAGGATGTTTTCACTCCCGCCCCCTACCACAGACAGGGACACCTTCCACAGCCCTGTGCTTGTCCTCTGGGGGTCTGCATTTATTCCTAAGCATGTTCTGAGGGCATAAAGCGATATTTTACCTCCCTGCCTTTCCCTGCACACCCCTCAGTGCTAAACTCCCACCCTCCCTGGTGCATCCCTGCCCATCCCCACGGGCAGGGAGTGCCACCCCGCTGTCTCTCTGCCCTCAGGCCGGGCGGGATGGCGGACGAGGAGATCGCTGCCCTGGTGGTGGACAACGGCTCGGGGATGTGCAAGGCGGGGTTCGCGGGGGACGACGCGCCCCGCGCCGTGTTCCCCTCCATCGTGGGGCGGCCGCGGCACCAGGGCGTCATGGTGGGCATGGGCCAGAAGGACAGCTACGTGGGCGACGAGGCGCAGAGCAAGAGGGGCATCCTCACCCTCAAGTACCCCATCGAGCACGGCATCGTCACCAACTGGGACGACATGGAGAAGATCTGGCACCACACCTTCTACAACGAGCTGAGAGTGGCCCCCGAGGAGCACCCGGTGCTGCTCACCGAGGCGCCCCTCAACCCTAAAGCCAACAGGGAGAAGATGACGCAGATCATGTTCGAGACCTTCAACACGCCGGCCATGTACGTGGCCATCCAGGCCGTGCTGTCCCTCTACGCCTCGGGCCGCACCACGGGCATCGTGATGGACTCCGGCGACGGCGTCACCCACACGGTGCCCATCTACGAGGGCTACGCCCTGCCCCACGCCATCCTGCGCCTGGACCTGGCCGGCCGCGACCTCACCGACTACCTCATGAAGATCCTCACCGAGAGGGGCTACAGCTTCACCACCACGGCCGAGAGGGAAATCGTGCGCGACATCAAGGAGAAGCTGTGCTACGTGGCGCTGGACTTCGAGCAGGAGATGGCCACGGCCGCCTCCTCCTCCTCGCTGGAGAAGAGCTACGAGCTGCCCGACGGGCAGGTCATCACCATCGGCAACGAGCGCTTCCGCTGCCCCGAGTCCATCTTCCAGCCCTCCTTCCTGGGCATGGAGTCCTGCGGCATCCACGAGACCACCTTCAACTCCATCATGAAGTGTGACGTGGACATCAGGAAGGATCTGTACGCCAACACCGTGCTGTCCGGGGGCACCACCATGTACCCGGGCATCGCCGACCGCATGCAGAAGGAGATCACGGCCCTGGCTCCCAGCACCATGAAGATCAAGGTGGGCAGGGGGTGCTGGTTGTGGGGGTCCCCAGGATGAGCTGAGAGATGAGAATCTGACTCCATCTTCTCAGAAGGCTGATTTATTATATTATATTCAAACAATGCTATACTAAAGCTACCCTAAAGAAAAAGATGAGGAATCTGGCTCTGTATTCTCAGAAGGCTGATTTATTATTATATTATATTAAAAGAATGCTATACTAAAACCATACTAAAGAAAAAGATGAGGAATCTGGTTCCATGTTCTCAGAAGGCTGATTTATTATTTTGTGATAATATATTATAAGAATGCTATACTAAAGAAAAAGATGAGCAATCTGGCTCTATGTTCTCAGAAGGCTGGTTTATTATTATATTATATTAAAAGAATGCTATACTAAAACTATACTAAAGAAAAAGATGAGGAATCTGGTTCCATGTTCTCAGAAGGCTGATCTATTATTATAATAATCATTTTATGATATAATATTAAAAGAGTGCTATACTAAAAAAAAATATGAGCAATCTGGCTCTATGTTCTCAGAACTCTGATTTATTATATTAAAAGAATGCTATACTAAAACTACACTAAGGAAAAAGATGAGGAATCTGGCTGTATGTTCTCAGAAAGCTAATACATTATAATATATACTATAATGTATATTATATATGATTATAATGCTGTGCTAAAGGAAAAGATGAGGAATCTGCCTCTGTGTTCTCAAAAAGCTGATTTATTATTTTATGATATTATATTAAAAGAATGCTATGCTGTTGGTGTCACGGACATATTTTCTGCAAAATCCTTTCACTAGGATTTTCTCCTGAGAAGCCTCAGAAGTGAAATGTAAACAATGACTGTGATGGCTGTGGAATGTGCTCTGGAGGTTGTTTACCAACAGGTGCATCTTGGATTGGTCTCATGTGAATTGTTTTCATTTGGTGACCAATGACAGCCTGGCTGTGAGCAGTCACAAGATTTTATTATCATTCCTTTCCTTGCCAGCCTTCTGCTGTCTCCTTTCTCTTTCTTTAGTGTGGTTTTAATAGATCATTTTCTTTTAATGTAATATGTGGTGGTGTTTGCAGGGGTCCCAGGATGAGGGAAGAGATGGGAATCTTGTCTCCATGTTTTGGAAGGCTGATTTATTATTTATGATATATATTATATTAAAAGAAAAGGATATATTAAAACTAAACTAAAGACAGAGAAAAGAGACAGCAGAAGGCTGGCAAAGAAAGGAATGATAACAAAATCCTGTGACTGACCAGAGAGTCTGAAACAGCCAGACTGTGATTGGCCATTAATTAGAAACAACCACATGAGACCAATCACAGATCCACTTGCTGCATTAGATAATCAATGTTTACATTTAGTTTCTGAGGCCTCTCAGCTTCTCAGGAGAAGAAAGGTCCTATCAAAAGGATTTTTCATAAAATAGATCGGTGACAATAATATATATCATAAAATCATGTTTGAAAAGACTGATTTATTGAGTCAAGATTCTCATCTCTTCCCTCATGCTGGGGACTCACAAACTCCACCACACCATACTAAAGAAAAAGAAAGGATACATTAGAAGGTTTAGCAAGAATGAATAATAAAAACTTGTGAGCCCTCAGAGCCTTGACACAAATGGACCATGATTGGTCATTAAATTAAAACAATTCATATGCTGGCTAAACAAATGCATTTGCTTTCTCCAAAGCAGCAAAACGGGGAGAAGCTGAAGCTTCTCAGCTTCCCAGGAGAAGAAATCCTGGTTCAGAAGGGGTTTTTCAGGAAATATGCCAGTGACAGGTGGGGAGGGCAGGGTGGGCACAGGGGCTGGGACAGCTCTGACCCCTCTCTCTGTGTCTCTCCTGGTGCAGATCATCGCCCCCCCTGAGCGCAAGTACTCGGTGTGGATCGGGGGCTCCATCCTGGCCTCGCTCTCCACCTTCCAGCAGATGTGGATCAGCAAGCAGGAGTACGACGAGTCCGGGCCCTCCATCGTGCACAGGAAATGCTTCTAGAGGGGCTGCTGGCACCCCCTGGCCCTGAACCCTGCTGGCAGCACCCCCTGACCCTCCTCTCCCTGCCAGCAGCACCCCCTGCCACCCCAGACCTTGTTATTCCACTGCTCCTTAGCTCCCATTCCCTGTGTCCAGGTACTAATTAGTAATTAGTGTGTGTGTGTGTTTTAATGGCTCGTTAGGCTCCTCTTCCTCAGGCGGAGGGTTGTTCACTTTCCCTGTGTAACACCCGTAGGATGACACTAAAGTTAGGTTTGTCACCTTGTCACCTCTAGGTTCCTTTGTAGGAAAAAAAAATAAACTTCCCAGGTTTAAACACTAAAAAAAAAAAGCTGATTTTACTTGCTTTCTTTCAGGGGTGGGTTCTCTATCCCCTTATTGGGGTGAAAGGATTTGGGATTCTGAGCTGGCTTGAAGTTAAAGCTTAGCCTGAATTTTGTTTTCTGAATTCTCTTTAAATCCCATCACAGCCCCTGTGCTGCTCAGACCATTTTAAGAGCTGTTAGGCAGCAAAGCGTGCCTGGAATGTGGCTCTTGCAGCCTGACTGGACTTTCATGGTAACTTGGCTTTTTTTAGAACACAAACAGCTCTTCTTGTCAGAAAAAGTCGGTGCCTTGGCACAGGACTTGGTCACCGGAGCAGTGGCCTCTCCTTTTTTGGGAGAGGATGAGGAGATGGAGCAGCGGATAGTGCTGAAGAGCGGGCAGCTTCGCACAGCTCGGCCCTCCGGCGTTGGTGGGGTATCTACGGGAGCTGCTCGCCTACGGGGGAGGGATGGCAGCCGCTTAATTACCGAGGTAGCGTTAATTAGAGGTGATTGTGGCGGGGGAACGGCACGGGACTGCGCGCCCCTCGCCGCGCTCCGGCCTTTAAACCCTCGGCCGCCCGCCCATTGGCTGGTCATGGCAGAGCTAGCCAATCAGCAGCGCCTTCGCCCCGGGAGGGCGTTACCACCTACTCTGCCGGACTCGCTTTCCCAGCGCGCACCGGGCTCCGCACAGGACTTCCGCTTCCGGTCCGTTGGGGTGAGGCAGCACGGATCTGGGAAGGCCTGGGGGGCGACGGCCGGGCCCCCGTGAGGTGCGGAGGGGAGGGAGACATGATCGGGATCCCGTAAGGTGGGGAAGGGAGGGAGACACGGCCGGGATCCCGTAAGGTGGGGAGGGGAGGGAGACACGATCGGGATCCCGTAAGGTGGGGAAGGGAGGAAAACACGGTTGGGATCGCCCTGAGATGGGGAGGGGAGGGAGAAACGGCTGGGATCCCGTAAGGTGGGGAGGGATGGGAGACGCGACCGGGATGTCCCTGAGATGGGGAGGGGAGGGAGACACGGCCGGGATCGCCCTGAGCTTAGGGGAAGATTGGGGCGTGGGACAGCCGGGGGATCCCCCTGAGTTGAGGGCAGGGTCTAGGGTGGGCACAGCCGGGATCCCTGAACTGAGGGGAGGCTCTGAGGGGAACACGTCCTGACCCCCCTGAGCTGAGGAGAGAACAGCTGAGATTCCCCTGAGCTGACAGGGGAATCGGGGCTCTGGCATGAGGAGCCATGGCCGGGATCCCTCTGAACTTAGGGGATCGAGGCTCTGGGGACGGGGAGCCACGGCTGGGACCCCCCTGAGCGCCGGGGGTCGGGGCTGTGCTCTGTGTGCGCTGTGCCCGGTGGATGAGGGAGGGGAGGGAGGCTCGCTGTGTGCGGGGTGTCACTCGGCCGTGTCCCCAGGCGCCATGGCCCTGCCGGAATGGCACATCGCCGTGAAGCTGGCCGAGCAGCCGCTGGCCCCCAAAGCCATCCTGCGCCTGCCGGAGACCGAACTGGGCGAGTGCCCGCTGGGCGGCTGCAGCATCTCGCACCTCAAGCAGCTGATCACGGGCCAGCTGCAGGAATCCATGCCGGACCCCGAGCTCATCGGTGCGTGCCCCGCCGGAGCCTGGCGCTGTCCCGCCGCTTGGGGACACCCTCGGCCCGTCCTCGCCGCGGCCGGGATGTAACATCCCGCTGCTGGTGGTGGGAGGGCTCGGTGTTCCTTCCCTGTTTCCTTGGGATCGGGGCGCTGCAGCCGCGGCAGTGCCCTTGTTCGGGAATATTTGGGCTTTCCACCAGCTCTGTGTCCTTGTGAGAGCTCTCATGGGAGCTGAGAGGGAGGTCAGCTCTTACGCAGGTGGTGACTCTGCCATCCCCTCTAGATTAGCTCTGTGATTTCCCTCCTGGTTCTCAGCTCCACAGCTTCCCTGTGTTTTTCCCTACCCAGCTGCTCAGTAACCCCTTGGGCTCCAAGGCACACCTTGAGAGCACCACAGCTGTTTATCTTCAGGTGTTTCTCCCCCCAGACCTGATCTACTGTGGCCGGAAGCTGAGGGATGACCAGACCCTGGATTTTTATGGAATCCAGTCTGGCTCCACTGTCCATGTCCTGCGCAAGTCCTGGCCTGAGCCTGACCAGAAACCAGGTGAGGAGCTGTGGGGATTGCCCCTTGGATTCTCCTTGGGATGTGTTTTATTAGGGACTGAGCTTCTCTAGGGGTTCACTGCTGTGGAGGTTTCCAGGAGAATGAATCCCTGTGTTTGGGAACTCCCAGCAGCACCTGGGTGTTGATTTTCCTGCTGATGCAAGAGTTAAGGAATGAGCTGTGCACCATGGAGAGAGGGATCATCCCTTCCTTAATTGCCTGTGATCCATTCTAGGGCACTGCCAGGGGATGTGGAGCAAAGCCCCAGGGATGAGCAGGCTGCTGTGTGCCTGACTGTACAAAAACAGCAGCTTGAGCTGGTGTTCCTCTAATGGCACATGTGGGAGGATATTCCTGACTATTTTTATGATGTGAGAGTGCAGCAAGTCATTACTCTGCAGTGACTGCACCCAATCCAAGGATGTTGGAGGATCCCTGTTGCAGCATGGAGGTCTCAGTGGGCTGTGGATGGCTCTGAGGGCTGACAGAGGCCCAGCTGTGTTTTGTTGTGGTGTTTTCTCCCCTCAGAGCCCGTGGATAAAGTGGCAGCAGTCCGGGAATTCCGTGTGCTGCACACTGCCCTGCACAGCAGCCCTGCCTACAGAGATGCTGTGAGTGCTCTGCTCCTGGGAGGGGGGGAATTCAGCTGTCCCCTCCCTCTGGGGACAGCCACACAGTGGGTGACATTCCCAACCTGCTCTGCTTCCCCTGGCAGGTCTTCAAGATGCTGGGAAACAAGGAATCCCTGGATCAGATCATTGTGGCTACTCCCGGCCTCAGCAGCGACCCCGTGGCTCTGGGTGAGTCTGGCTGTGATCCAGGGGATCTGAGGAAAGGTTGGATTCCTGTTGGGGGAAGGGACAGACACAAATCTACGTTGAATTCCTGGTAGGGAGAAAAGAGAGTTTAAAAAAATACCTTCATTTTTTGTCCCTTTGGAGCGTGAGTTGGTGACTGCTGTGGTGTCGGTTGTGCTCCATTGGTGATGTTTGGGGGTGGATCCTGGCTTCAGAAGGGTCAGGGAAAGGAGGGATGGAGCTCTCTCCTTGATTTCAGAAGGATCAGGGAAAGAAGGGATGGATTCTGGCTTCAGAAGGGTCAGGGAAAGGAGGGATGGAGCTCTCTCCTTGGGGATGGATCCTGGCTTCAGAAGGGGCAGGGAAAGGAGGGATGGAGCTCTCTCCTTGATTTCAGAAGGATCAGGGAAAGAAGGGACGGATCCTGGCTTCAGAGGGGCCGGGAAAAGGAGGGATGGAGCTCTCTCCTTGATTTCAGAAGGATCAGGGGAAGAAGGGAAGTATCCTGGCTTCAGAAGGATCAGGGAAGGGAGAAGTAGAGTTCTCTCCTTGGGGATGGATCCTGGCTTCAGAAGGGTCAGGGAAAGGAGAGTTGGAGCTCTCTCCTTGGCTTCTGAAGGATCAGGGGAAGGAGGAATGGAGCTCTGTCCTTGGGGATGGATCCTGGCTTCAGAAGGGTCAGAGAAGGGAAGGTTGGAGTTCTCTCCCTGGCTTCAGAAGAATCAGGGAAAGGAGGGATGGAGCTCTCTCCCCATTGCAAAGTGCTCCAAAGTGTTGATTAATCCAGCCTGTTGTGGATGGTGGCAGCCAAGGCAGGTGAATTTGGCATACACAGAATGGTTCACTAAATCCAGCCTGTTCTGGGATGGTGGCAACCTGAGGCAGGTGGGATTTGAGATGTTATAGAATAGTTCACTAAATCCAGCCTGTTGTGGGATGGTTCCAAGGCAGGTGGAATTTGGGATACTACAGAATGTTTCACTAATTCCATCCTGTTGTGGGATGGTGGCAGCCCAAGGCAGGTGGAATTTGGGATGCAGTCCCAGCCTGGCTGCAGGGAGCTGGGGCCCAGCCTCCATCCTGCCCTTGAGGTGGAGCACCCATGGGATTTGCAGGAAAAAGCCCCTTCCCTTTTGTCCCTTTTGTCCCTTGGGTGTGTTGCTGTGACCAAGAGCCTTTTTGGGAACACAAAGGCTTCAGAGGAACAATGGGGAGTGTTTGTGGTGTTTACTCATGAGTCATTTCCTGGAAAACAATTCCTATTTATTTGTCCCTGTGGCTTTTGTGTGACTGGCTCCTGTTGCTGTATCCTGTCTCACTGCCTTTCCTGGTCCTTTGCAGGAGTTCTGCAGGACAAGGATCTGTTCTCTGTGTTTGCAGACCCCAACATGCTGGACACGTAAGTTCCCCGAGCTGGGGCGGTGATTCAGCAGTGCCTTTGTGTCACCTGGGTGGGACAGAGCTCTGCTCCTGCCTCCCAGGCTGGGTCACTCCTGTCAGGAAACACGGATCCACCACTTGGGTTAATCCAGAGGGTGTTTGGTGGGAGGCAGGGCCATCATGGCCTCCAGATCAGGGTTCACACCTGGGTGAACTGCTCACAGCAGAGAGCTGCTCCCATGAAAACCTTGGAAAAGTCAGCATGGGTCCAGAGGGATCCTTGGAGAACCAAGGAAAGGTTGGGTCCAGAAGGTTCCTTGGTTAACAGAGACAAGGTCCAACACGGGGTCCAGAAGGATCCTTGGAGAAGTGAGAAAAGGTCCAACATGGATCCAGAAGGTTCCTTGGTGAACAGAGACAAGGTCCAACACGGGGTCCAGAAGGATCCTTGGAGAAGTGAGAAAAGGTCCAACATGGATCCAGAAGGATCCTTGGAGAAGTGAGAAAAGGTCCAACATGGATCCAGAAGGATCCTTGGAGAAGTGAGAAAAGGTCCAGCATTGGTCCAGAAGGATCCTTGGGGAACCAAAGGAAGGTCCAGCATGGGTTCAGAGGGATCCTGGAGAGCCAAGAAAGGGTCTAATGTGAATCCAGAAGGATCCTTGGTGAACCAAGGCAAGGTCCAACATGGATCCAATAGGATCCAAGGCTGGGTCCACCATGGGCTCAGAAGAATCCTTGGTGAGCCAAGGCCTGGTCCAATATGGGGTCCAGAATGATCCTTGGAGAACCAAGGCAAGGTTGGGTCTAGAAGGGTACTTGGTGAACCAAGGCCAGGTCCAGCATGGATCCAGAAGGATCCAAGGCCAGGTCCAGCATGGATCCAGAAGGATCCAAGGCCAGGTCCAGCGTGGATCCAGGAGGATCCTTGGTGATCCAAGGCAGGTCCAGCATAGATCCAGAAGGATCCAAGGCCAGGTCCAGCGTGGATCCAGGAGGATCCTTGGTGAACCAAGGCCAGGTCCAGCATGGATCCAGAAGGATCCAAGGCCAGGTCCAACACGGATCCAGAAGGATCCAAGGCCAGGTCCACCATAGATCCAGAAGGATCCAAGGCAGGTCCAGCGTGGATCCAGAAGGATCCAAGGCAGGTCCATCGTGGATCCAGGAGGATCCCTGGCTGCCTGGAGGAGTTTGTGCCGGCAGCAGAGGCAGCGCTGGCGGTGCCCCGGGTGCCTCAGGGCTGGTTCCTGGCGTGCCCCGTGCCCTCGCTCAGCCGTGCCCGTTTGTGCCCAGGCTGATCCCGGCTCACCCTGCCCTGGTGAACGCCATCGTGCTGGTGCTGCACTCGGTGGCGGGCAGCACCCCCCTGCCAGCCCCGGACACGTCCTCGCGCGCCATGGCCCTGGGCTCCTACCGCGACATGCCAGGTGCGTCACCTCAGCCAAAACCTCCACAGGGGTCTGCTCCCAATTCCTGCTGGTTTCCCACATCCTTTCATTCCCCTTTCTGCTGCAGGTGGCTTTCTCTTTGAGGGGCTCTCTGATGATGAAGATGACTTCCACCAGGTAAGCAGCCAGGTTGGGTGAACACCTCTTTTTGGGTTTAATTTGTAGCCCTGAGACTCCCAAGCTCTTCCTTTCCTGTCTGGTGAGCAGCACGAGCTGCTCTGGCTCCCCAGGGGGATGTGGAGACAAACATATTGATCCTGGCTGCTTCCATGCTGCTCAGAGGAGGGCTTTCCTCAGTACTGAACACACAACAGGAAAATGGAACAGAGGAAATGCTCTCACAGCATTTGTGAGCGTGGGAATGTTGATCCCTGCCTTTCTGCACTCTTCCTCTCCATAGGACAAAAGGTTCTGTATGAAAAACTGGATATATGGGTCTAAATGTGCCTGTAGCAGGGAATTGTTTTGTTCCAGGTTGGTTTGGGGCTGGTGGATGATAGATTGAAAGGTTTCCTGCCAGTTTCCACAGCTGACTCTGTGGAAAATAAGCATGTTTGTCTTTCAGAAGTGTCACCCTTGGGACATTTGGGTATGGTAGGACAGGGATGTGTGGTTTGACTGGGACACAAACACTGACAGAGGTCACAGCTGGGGCTTTTCTCTCTCTCTCTGTCTCCACACAGAGCACCAGGTCCACCCCGTCCAGCAGCACGTCCGGCTCGCGCCCGGCCTCGCTGGGCTACGCGGGGGCGGCGGGGCCGCGGCCCATCACCCAGAGCGAGCTGGCCACAGCCCTGGCCCTGGCCAGCACCCCCGAGAGCAGCTCCCACACACCCACCCCGGGCACACAGGTAACCCTGGGGCTGCCTCACCTGCCTCTGCTTTCCCTCAGGGGTGGCTTCTCTTCCCTTTGATCCCACCCTGGTAACCCTGGGGCTGCCTCACCTGCCTCTGCTTTCCCTCAGGGGTGGGTTCTCTTCCCTTTGATCCCACCCTGGTAACCCCTGGGGCTGCCACTGCTGCCTCTGCTTTCCCTCAGGGGTGGGTTCTCTTCCCTTTGATCCTACCCTTGAGCACACAGGTAACCCTGGGGCTGCCATTGCTGTCTCTGCATTCCCTCAGGGGTGGGTTCTCTTCCCTTTGATCCCACCCCGGGCACACAGGTAACCCTGGAGCTGCCACTGCTGCCTCTGCTTTCCCTCAGGGGTGGGTTCTCTTCCTTTTGATCCCATCCTGGTAACCCCTGGGGCTGCCTCACCTGCCTCTGCTTTCCCTCAGGGGTGGCTTCTCTTCCCTTTGATCCCACCCTTGAGCACACAGGTAACCCTGGGGCTGCCTCACCTGCCTCTGCATTCCCTCATGGAAAGGTTCTCTTCCCTTTGTTTCCACCCTGGGCACCCAGGGAGCAGCCAGCACTGGTCCTAGTCAAGACTGGCACATCTGGCTCTTTATTCCCTCAGGGAAGAGTTCCCTGTGTGATGCTAACCCTGGCACACGTGGCTGTGCCTTCCCTCATGGAAAAGTTCCCTGTGTGATCCCATCCCTGGCATATCTGGCTCTACATTCCCTCATGGAAGGGTTCTCTTCCCTTTCATCCCACCCTGGGCACTCAGGGAGCAGCCAGCACCAGCCCGCATCAAGGCTGGCATATCTGGCTCTACATTCCCTCATGGAAGGGTTCTCTTCCCTTTCATCCCACCCTGGGCACTCAGGGAGCAGCCAGCACTGGTCCTGGTCAAGACTGGCACATCTGGCTCTTTATTCCCTCAGGGAAGAGTTCCCTGTGTGATGCTAACCCTGGCACACGTGGCTGTGCCTTCCCTCATGCAAATCCATGCGATCCCTATCTTCCCCACAATCCCACCACCCAGGGACAGCCAGCACCAGTCCTGATCATGCCTGGCACACCTGGCTGTGCCTTCCCTCATGCAAATCCATGTGATCCCTATCTTCCCCACAATCCCACCACCCAGGGACAGCCAGCACAGCCTGGTCAGCTCTGGGGCACCTCCCTTCCCTCCTGGAGGATCTCCCTTCCCCATGGCATGGAGGCTGAGGGGTGCTGCAGGTGTTGCTGTGTGCTCAAGTTCCATCTCCTGAGCTGTCACCTCCTCCTAGGGCCACTCCTCCGGGACGTCCCCGATGTCATCCAGTGTGCAGTCAGGGACCCCCATCACCAACGACCTGTTCAGCCAGGCCCTCCAGCACGCCCTGCAGGCCTCAGGGCAGCCCAGCCTCCAGGTCAGTGGCATTCCCTGGAATCCTGCACTCCCTGGCATCTCCCAGCTGCCTCCTGGGGTGTGGGACATCACTGGTGCCTTTTTGGGCTACCTAAAAACAGAGGCCAGACAGCATTAAGGGAATAAAAAGCTGTTCTGTTTATTGAAGGGCCATTTGGGGCAGATGGAGCTACACCCAAAAATGGACCACAGGTCACAGGTTTTCACACTTCTGTAAATTTGATCCATTGCATATTGATTACACCTTCAGGTAATGAGGTCATTTACCCCAAGTTTCTGAAAACAGAGGCCAGACCAAATTAAAATAATAAAAAGCAGTTATTTTTATTGAAGGGTCATTTGGAGCAGATGAAGCCCCCCCCCACCAGGGGCTACACCCAGAAATGGACCACAGGTCACAGGTTTTCATACTTCTGTAAATTTGGTCCATTTTCATACTGGGGGCTAATCTTTTAATTGCACCTTCAGGTAATGAAGTCATTTACCCCAAATTTCTAAAAACAGAGGCCAGACAACATTAAGGGAAGAAAAAGCAGTTATATTTATTGAAGGGCCTTCAGGTACATTTGGGGCAGATAAAGCCCCCAGGGCCTACACCCAGAAATGGACCACAGGTCACAGGTTTTCATACTTCTGTAAATTTGGTCCATTTTCATATTGGGGGCTAATCTTCCAATTAAACCTTCAGGTAATGAAGACATTTACCCCAAGTTTCTGAAAACAGAGGCCAGACAAAATTAAAAGAATAAAAAGCAGTTATTTTTATTGAAGGGCCATTTGGAGCAGATGAAGCTACACCCAAAATGGACCAATGATCACAGTTTTCAGACTTCTGTAAATTTGGTCCATTTGCATGTTGGGGGTTAATCTTCTGATTACACCTTCAGGTAGTGAAGTAATTTACCCCAAGTCTCTAAAAACAGAGACCTGACAAAATTAAGGGAAGAAAAAGCAGTTATATTTGTTGAAGGGCCTTCAGGTACATTTGGGGCAAGACCCCAAAAATTAACAGTGGCTCACAGGTTTTCATACTTCCATAAATTTGGTCCATTTTCATATTGGGGGTTAATCTTCTAATTAAACCTTTGGGTAATGAAGTAGTTTGCCCCCATTTTGCTCCTCCAGCTCACTTTTGTTTACATTTCTGGGGCCTGAGGCAGTGAGATGTCCTTGATTGCCAGGCCTGCAGAGGAGTTGTTGTGTCTGCCCAAAATGGGAAAGCAGCAGCTCAAACTGAATATAGAATTAGAATTATACAAAGAATTGCAGGATTACAAATGTATGAAAAATACAAAATCTAAAGTCCTAAGGCATCATCACAGCCATTGCAGAAGTACTGGGTGGAACTGGAATGGAGGAGTTAAAAATGCATATTATAGGGTTGGCTTTTTGCAAATATTAAGATAAATACTGTATGTATAATGTTAAAAGAACTTTTATTTCTGCTATTAACAAAAAACTTAGACATAGTAGTAGCTAATATAGTTATAAATGAACTGTTTAATCAAGATGACATCCAGTAAACATATAATGAAGGCCTTGCCATTAATATACTATCAATATTTATCATCTGAAGAAAGTATAGACCAAGCCCAGACTAAAAGTAATAAAGAAAAAAAGCCAAAGCCACAACTACGAAACATGCATACTCTAAAAAAACCCAAAGAAGAGCCATACAACATAGTTCCTAAAACAGATAAACTAGTTTATAGAAAAATGTAAATATACATAAGGATCTATGAATATGCAAGCTAATGTAATAGAAAAAGTATTTTTAAAATATCCTTGAAAATAAATGTGCTCTTGGCTGAGTTCCAAGATGCACCCAGCCATAATCTTTACTATCTTTATCTCCTATTGTCTTTTATTAAACTTTAAAATTTTGCCAAAAAAACCAAACCAGCTTTTTCACAGGGGGGTGGTGGCTTTGGGGACTTTGCAGCATCACTGAGCTTTCAGGAGCTGTTTGCACAGGAGCTGCTGAGGTGGGTGGGAAACACATTCACTCTCCTATGAAAATGTCAACATTTGAAAACCACATTTTGCAAGTTAAATTAAGGACAGTAGGAGACGAGGAGCACAGAGCAAAGGTTGTTGTGGCATCAGCCAAGAGCCCCCTGTTATCTTTGGGGATATGTCCTGGTTTAGGGTAAATTTAACCCTAACCCCTTAAATACCTTTAATTACATCAGCCCTTTGCATATTCACAGACCCTTGTGCTCAGTAAACTTTCCCCAAACTGGTTTACATGTTCTGAGGATTGTTTAGCACATCTCTGCCTTGGATCTGCTCTTTTAGAGCCTGTGCATTCCTGGGTTGTGGTTTTAGTTCCTTTTTATCCCCTCCAGTCCTGGGCCCTGGCCCACACTGCCTGCAGAGGGTGAGTGCTGCTGGCTGGCACATCTGTCCAGCTGTGCTCACCCTGTGTGGCACCTCTGTCCAGCTGTGCTCACCCTGTGTGGCACATCTGCCCAGCTGTGCTCACCCTGTGTTCACTGGGTGTTATCCCATCCCAGCAGGCACTGTGACACAGCACACTGATATCAGGTTTTATGAACAACAGAAATAAAATCCAAATCTTTATAACAAAGTCACTTTAACACCACACATGTAAAATCCATTTTAATATCTGCAAAAAGCCAATATTATAATGTGCATCTATAACAGGTGGGACACTGGGCAGTGGGAAGGGCTGCTGGTTTTGCTGCTGGGGTTCTCACACCAAATGTGCTGAGGTTCTCATCCCAAACTTGTCCTTGCTGTGAGCAGAGCCAGTGGCAGCCCCAGCTGCAGCAGCTGCGGGACATGGGCATCCACGACGACGAGCTGAGCCTGCGGGCCCTGCAGGCCACGGGAGGGGACATCCAGGCTGCCCTGGAGCTCATCTTTGCTGGGGGGGCCCCCTAAACCTTCTGCTGGACTGGTGAGTTGTGCTGAGGCAGCAGCTGGGCTGGTTCTGTGCGTGGGGAGCGCTGAAGGCAGCTCCAAATCCTCTCTCCAACCTCCTCAGGACTCTGCACGGAGAAGGGAAGAGGTGGCTCGGGGCTGGAGACGTGGCCCCTCCAGCTGTGCGGTGTTTTATCTGTCACCACTCTCTGCCTGAATGTTGTTATGTTGTTTCATTCCCTGCATTAAAAGGGCCCTGCTCAGTTCCCTGCCTGCTGTGTGGGTCGTGCTCTGTCCTGGCTGTGCTGCAGATCCCAGCAGGGCAGGAAGGGGAAGCATTGCTGGCCAGGGGTTATGGACAGATCATCAACAGGGCAGGACTGCTGTGGAACGCATCTCAAGCTGTTTATTTTCCAGCATCACTCTCATTACATGGTTATGACAATGGGAAGATGCTAGCAGCAGATAAAGAACTTAATGTCACAACTCACTTTAAAAGTTTTTTGGCCAATCACACAAAGCAAAAGCACGTTGATATTAGTTCTATCCAACCACTATAAACACTTGTACCTTCTGTTAAAACAATGCTTCTTATCTCGAATACAATACCTGCTTGTAAGCCTTAAAACAAAATGCACAGAGCTCCGTTATTAACCTTAGAACTTCCTCATGTCTTGCTAGATAAACTTTTCTGTAAGCTCCGTTATTAACCTTAGAACTTCCTCATGTCTTGCTAGATAAACTTTTCTGTAGCTTAGAGAGTTATTCTAGCCAAGTGTTAATACACAGACCATTGTTCTAGTTGTCCTTATTTTCTACATCTTATATAACTTTTCTGCTGACAAATCTCATGGCTATCACTTAGCTCTAATTGCAGTTCTGCTGTCTCTGAGCCCTGCCTTTTGCAGCTTTCCCAAAACCCTCAGATTGTGGGAATCCAGAAAAACTCAGCCTCGGTGGGATGTGGTGCTGTCAGCAGAGGGCACGGCCACCACGATGTGACAGTGACAAAGAAATGACGGGGGCTGAGTGGGAGCTGGAGAAATGCCCGGTGTGGGTTCCTCCACGTGCAAAGCCAATTAACGGCGTTCGCCTTTAATTGCAATCAGTGGGGGCAGCAAAAAGCCCGGCCTGGAGCCGGGCCCGGCATCGCTGGGACTGCGCGCCGGGGTTAACGAGGCGCGAAAACGGCGGCGGGTTGTGGGAGCAGGGAGCGCTCTCCTGCCTCACCTCCGGGCTGCTGTGCTGCCCTCTAATCCCCGCGCAGCGCTGTGATCCTCGCTGATCGCATCGCCGTGTCACCCTGCGAGCCGGGATTGTTCTCTGCGGGGAGCCCTGCGCTGATCGGCGTTAATCCTGTCGAGAGGATTAATGCCCGAGGGAGGCAAGGAGGGAAGGAGGGGCTGGTGTTGTGCTCAGGCTGGAGCAGATAAGATGTGATGGACATAAATGGCTTTCCTGACACCCTCCAGGGTCCCTGCCCTCGGCACGCACACACGGATTTGATGTGTAAGAAAACGGATTAATCCCTTCCCATGCCTGGATGCTGCCTTTGCAGGGGCAGCACAGAGCACATGCACAGCACCCTCCCTTCCCCTGCTGGCAGCCCCAATCCGCCGGGATCACCACGGATTAGCCGGATCACAGATGCTCCTGCCCAAAGCTGGGCAGCATTGCAGGCTCACCAGCACATCCAGTTTGCCTTCTGCACCACCTGAATTCTCAATTTAGGGCTCACTGCTGTGTTTTTTGTGTCAGTCCTGAGATTTTTGATCCCTCTCTTGACCCACGTTTGGCATGAAGCCGTTTTCGCTGCTATTTCTGCTTCCCGCCGCCCCCAGCGAGCTGAGAACTGCCTGGATTTTTTGGGTTTTTTTGGGCTGGAAGTGCCTTTTCCCAGATTTCCTTCCCCGAACGGCAGGGCTTGGCTGGGAGCAGCAGCTCAGGCACATGCACTGGCTGCAGCAGAGAAGTTGGCAGCGCTGCCGCTCACGACATCGCTCCCCTGGCCCCGCAGAGCCGTGCCTGAGCACAGGGGGAGCTGCGGGGAGGGGGAGAGGCTCTGCTGCCTCCTGCACGGCTGGGCAGCGACGGAGCTCTGCTGCAGCAGCTCCTGCAGCAGCTCCTGCAGCACGCAGGGAGCTCGGAGGGGGCTGGGAGTGGCTCTGCAGCCGCCCCCTGGGAGGGATGGATGCTCAGGGGCTCTGCAAGGGCAGGAGCAGCAGAACAGCAGGGAAAGGCTGGAAAGGGCTGGGTTAGGTTGGATCAGGGAGGAATTGTTCCCTCTGAGGGTGCCCAGAGAGCCTGTGCTGCCCCTGGATCCCTATTGAAGATGGAGGGAGAGACCCACCTTTCCTTGATCAGCATCTGACTCCGTTTATTCACTCAATCAATTACTTTTTATAACCGTGTTAATTAAGTTCATGCATATTGCAAACCCGAGCTCACAACAGGTCAGAGATAACACACCAACTCCTCCTTTTGTTTCCAATACCAAGATTTGGGTTCTCAAAATTATTTTAGCTTTCCCAAAACAGCCAGAGATATAATATCTACTTGTTATGAGAAAGCTGCCTGAGAACTCTGGTATGCAAGGTTCTCAAGGCCTTCATGTTTGTCACTTTTACTTGTAATTGAAAACAACCTGAGAACTTCTGCTGTTTACAGAAACCGGCTGTGAGAATTTTACTCCTCACAGCTGCCTTCTAAGCCATTTCTGAAAAAATCTCCAACAGATCCCTGCCCATGGGGTGGCTTTGGGGTCCTTGTCACTACTTGTGAGGGGCTGAGCACGACAGAGACAGAGCAAACTGATGCCTGTTCCTGGTGCTCCATCCCTGGATGTGCCCTGGCAGCTCCCCCTGCCACGTTGGGTCTGCTCTGCTTGGCTCTCAGTTCATCCCTCCCAGCCCAGCAGCCCTGGCTGGGCTTTACTGGGAGCAGACTGGGAAGTAGGTGTTGCCTGAGCCAGGCAGAGCAGGAGGTCAGGCCGCAGTTCCCCAACGTCAGCAGGGACCTTCTGTTTGTGACATCAAAGGGCTGCTCCTGCTCTGCTTCCCTGCTGGCCTCCCTGGGGCTGCTTTGCTGCTGGCCCTGCCCTGTGACAGCAGGGAGGGATGGCAGCAGCTGCTTTTCCTCCCCTGTTTTCCATAATCCTGTTTTGCATCCCACTGCTGGACACCTGGAGGGGGTGGAGGTTTGGCTGGGCCCTGCACCGTGTGTTTTCTGGAGCCCTTCTCCTCCTTGTCTCTCTCATTTTGGGCTGGTTTGTCTCTGCTGGTTCATTTTCCAGCAAAAAAAAAGTGGAGTGGAGGCAGAGCAGAATCTCCCCAAGTGGTTTTTGCAGTGCCTCAAGCAGTGTTGGACAGATTTCCATGGGATAATGTTGGCTCCTTGCTCCCCTAGCCTGACTATTCCCAGTTTCCTGGAGCTCCACACCTTGCCCTGAGCACATAAATTCCAGAAGATCGGTGAAGGTGACTTTCCCTGGCTCTCCAGGATTTGTTGGGCAGGTACATCCAGCAGGAGCAGCAGCAGGAATTTGTCTGGCACAGCCTTTGCCCATCAACTTGCCTTTTTTTGCAGAGGTTTCCTGGCTGCTCCCAGCTTTGTCCTTGTAGGAAATGCCAAAACACACCAAAAATGTGAGTTTTTCTTCCTTTCCCAGCCCTGTGCTGGTTCAGTGAGCTGAGGGGACAAAAGAAGAGGGGACAGAGGTGTCCTTGGCAATAAGGACATTTTAGCTTTACTCTTTCTCAGGGAAACTCTGGAGAAAGGAGCAAAGTTCTGATTTGGGACAGCTGATGAGGTGACAGCACAAGACAGGACAGGTGACACATCCCAGTGTCCTGGGGGGTTTGCTCCCTTCCCTCCATGAATCACCATTTTCCTGTTAAAGTGACAAAAAAGGGAGCTCTGATTTCAAGCCTTCAAAGCTCCCTTTTAAGGTTACAGAGTTGAGGCCCCACGTCATCCACAATATAAACCAGGCAACTATTTTAATTTGTGAAAGCAGAAATGGGCTGAAAATGTCACCCTGTGAGAATATTTCTATTTCCTTATGTTCCCTTTTATATTTATAGTGTTCTAATATTCATAAACGTGTCCCAAAATCCCTTGGAGAGGGTTTTCCCCCCTCCCTCTATCTCTGAAATAAATGCTGATTTAAGAGCAGGGTCTGCTGGTTCAGCAGGGATGAATTAATTCAGTTGGAGCTGTGGGGTTCCACTCCAGGAGCCATAAAAGCATCAGAGGGGATCCAGAATTCCTTTTTTTTTTTCCTGCAGAGGCCAAGAACAGAGACTGGAGCAAAACTTTGGAGCAGGGTGAGCAGAGAAAAACCCATTTCTAAGAGATTTTCCAGCATCTGGCTGTCAGAGGTTGGGGCACTGTCAGAGCTGGCAACTGGGGCAGGAGGAGGTGACAAGGACAGGACAATAAGATCATTGTCCCCTGATGTTGCAGAAGCAGGAGGAGCCAGCCCAGCAGGTCCCAGCATTTCCCTGCATGATGCTGGAATAAAGTTCTGGAATGTTCTGCCCAAGGAGGTGCTGGAGTCCCCATCCCTGGGTGTGTTTAACAAAGCCTGGATGTGGCACTGGGTTTAGCTGAGGTGTTGGGGCTTCATGACCTCGAAGGTCTCTTCCAACCTGGTGATTCTGTGAATTCTGTGAATTCTGTGGATGTGTGTGCTGTTCCTGGGGAGGGAAGCAGTGCTGGCCCCTCAGGGTCCCTTTGTGGGGTTTTTCTGGCTGCCCTGAAGCTCTGAGCCCGGAGGATTCTCAGTTACACATCATTTAATCACCTCAGCTCCTGCCAGCTGCTGTCTGCTCAGATGAGATCCCAGCTGTTTTAATGCCTTGTGAAGGCTGACCTAGAGCAGAGGCCAGACAGAGCTCAGGAATAAAGCAGGGATTTATTAAAAGGCCTCCATGGATCCCCCTTGGGCAGCACAAGAGCCCAGCCAGGGCTGCACCCAAAATGAACCAAAATGGTCACAAAAATGGACAGCTGGTCATGGGGTCTCTCACTTTTTTAAGTTCTGCTCCATTTGCATATTGCAGTTAATTTCCCATTCCAGCTCCAGCCCATGCAGCCCCACCCTGCTTGTTTTTCTCTCTCCAGCCCACGTTGTTTGTGCCCTTGGGACTGAGATTTGGATCAGTTGTGATTGGTGCCCAGCTAGAGCAGGAATTGTTTTGTGTCTCTGCTCTGTGCACAGAGCTCACCATCCCCTAACGTGAAGCCCAGACCCACACACTAAATCTGAAAAAGAGAAAAGCTAAACCTGAGGCATCAGCTTTGTTCTCCCCCCACCCCATTCCTCATGCCCATTTTCCTCCCTGAGCTGATCCCTGTCCCAAAGGGGCCCTGTGGGACCGGGCTGGCCCCACAGCAGGTGACAGGCAGCACCAGGAGGGACAGATGGGACATGGGAAGGAAGGGAAGCTCCTCCCTGCTCAGCCCAGTGCACAAACGAGCCAAAGGATGTCTGGGGACGTCCTGTTGGAAGAGATGGAGAGCTCCCCATGTGTGTGCTGATCCCTGTGTCACCATCCCCAGGGTGGCTCTCAGGGGTCACACTGGAGAGGAGAAACAGGACAGGGCCCTTTTCCCTCCCTTTTTTCTTTGTCTCTCCCTTCCTGTCGAGACAGACACTGCTGCTGGAAGAGCTCCAAGGTCACAGCCAAGGAGTTTGCTTTTCCTGAGCTTGAGTTTATGAGGCCTGAGAGGGCTCTGGCACTTGGCCCAGCAGCCTCTCCAGAGCCAGGTGAGTTTGTTTGGACTCCCTGCAGAAAAATGCAGGCTGGAATTCCAGGCAGATTGCAGAGAGGTCACATCTTAACCAGCTGTGTGCAGGAGGATTTTGTGTCTCTGCTGGGGCTGATAAGGGAGGTTATCATCTTGGTTAGGGGATGGTGGTGCTGGAGCCTCCCTGGGCATTCCAGAGCTGCTAAGCTAAAAACAGAAAAAGAGTGAATAACAAAGTTCTGTGTCCCAGCACAGAGTGAGACCCAGCTCTATTTTGTTAACTCTGCCTTTTAGGCACCCCTGCCTCGTTTCATGCCCCACCAGTGAGTCCCCTCTTGTGGGAAATGAATTTGTAGAAATTTCTCCAAGTTTGATATTTGTTTACAAATGCATACTATGTAAACATACTATTTTTGTTTACATAGTATGTAAACATACACACTTTGTGAACTTACTATTTGTATGTAAACAAATATCAAACTTGGAGAAATTTCTACAAATTCATTTCCCACGCCCTCTGAGGATGTGACACCTTCAGATGTGATGCTCCAGAGGGGGTTTGGTGACAAGGGTGGGCTGTGACCAGTAAATCAGATTGTGACACTGGTCTGGAAGGTCCTGGGCAAGCCCCTGGGCTTTCCTTTGGAGGGACAGGAGGAAGGGGACTCCCAGCTGAGGTTTTTGCTGATCTCAAAATCACCAAGTGCAAATCAGCTCGGTCACAAGTTCCCTTCTGGCCAAATCTCTCGGGAAATCTTTTCTGAGGGGCAAAATCTTCTGGGAAATCACATCTTGGGGCCACATGGCTTTCCTGAGTGGTTTGTAAAGCCCTGGGGGTGGCTGTGAGCTCATTTGAGCACCTTTGGTGGCACTTGTGCTGTCCTTTGCCATGGGAGAACTTGTGCCAACTGCTCAGAGCTCCCAGCCTCAATCCAGCTTGAGGAGGTGAGCCTGGAGAGCTGGGAAGTTCCCAAACTCTGCAGGGCTGTGGCCTTGGGGAGGGATGGTTGAGGTTTTTTGGTTGCTGCCTGCCAGGAACGTGAGCTGGGAGGGAGAATTTGGGTGTGGAGAGCAGAAACTGCAGCAGCTGATGAAGGATCTGCTCTGCTCACTTCCCTCCTCACTCTGTCAGCTGGGAAATGAAGGGTCTGTCAGCACCACGAGGAGCTGTGAGGGGATTTCACTGATTGCTGCTCCAAAGCCTTCTCAGCCAGCCTGTTCCCAAAATGAGGACTGGGAGCTCTCATCTTCCAAAGTTCTGTCCCAACCTCCTGGGCTGACAATCCCTCCCACAGGATTTCCCAGGTGCAGCATCCCAGTCTTTTCTGGGAAGGGTGATGGAAAGGGGGATGAGGAACATCCTCATCCTTTGTGCAGCTGATCCCAATGGAAAAGGGGATGGGGAACATCCTCATCCTGTTTTCAGCTGATCCCAGTGGAAAAGGGGATGAGGAACATCCTCATCCTTTGTCCACCTCATCCTAATGGAAAAGGGGGAGAGGAACATCCTCATCCTTTGTCCACCTCATCCCAATGGAAAAGGGGGTGAGGAACATCCTCATCCTTTGTCCAGCTCATCCTAATGGAAAATGGGGAGAGGAACATCCTCATCCTTTGTCCACCTCATCCCAATGGAAAAGGGGGATGAGGAACATTCTCATTCTGTGTCCAGCTGATCCCAATGGAAAAAGGGGCATGAGGAACATCCTCATCCTGTGTCCAGCTCATCCCAATGGAAAAAGAGGATGGGGAACATTCTCATCCCAATCTTGTCTAGGAAGGGAGGGTGGAAAAGGGGATGAGGAACATCCTCATGCTGTGTCCACCTCATCCCAATGGAAAAGGGGGATGAGGAACATCCTCATCCTTTGTCCAGCTGATCCCAACCTTGTCTGGGAAGGGAGGACGGAAAAGCGGATGAGAAACATCCTCATCCTTTGTCCAGCTGATCCCAATGGAAAAGGGGCAATGAGGAACATCCTCATCCTTTGTCCAGCTGATCCCAATGGAAAAAGGGATGAGGAACATCCTCATCCTGTGTCCAGCTCAGCAGGGTCCCTCTGGCAGTGTCACACCTGCTTTGTGTCACAGCAAAGGTCCTGCCTGGCTTAGCCAGAACTGAGATTTCTCTTGTTGTTCCTTTTTTTCTTGGAAGATCCGCCCTGTTGGTGCTTCCAAGGGTCACATTCCTGGCGGAGGGAAGGTAACAGATCTGTTTTTGTGGATAAAACCACCACGAGCCTGCTCGGGTGCCAAGTGCAATCTGAGCTCTTTGGGTTGCCTGGGCCACAAACATGATGAATAAAACTGTTCCTCTTGGGGAAAAAAATCTGTGCTTCTGACAAGATTCCTGGGGGAGGCTGCCTCCTGATCCGTGCTGGAAGCGAGGCGCATGATCTGGGAGAGAGCTGCTCACGAGTTGTGCTGGGGAAGTTCTGATCCCAGAGTGGAGCAGATGGAAATTTCTGCAGGAAAGGGCTGAGCTGCTGCCTAGAATCTGATGCTGCCTGCTCTTGAGCTACCAAACTCAAATCTGGGAGCTCCTTGCCTGCTTTGGGAAGGGTGGTTTTCATTCCAGCACCTCCTGCACACCCGGCCAGCCTGGAAATGAGGGCTCTGGGGAGCTGTGCTGATCTGCAGGGTTGGGTTTTCCTGGGGGCTGTGTTCTCCACATCCTGCCCATCTCCTGGAATGGCTTTCCCAGGCAATGATCTCATGGTTCTGGGAGCCAGGCTCCCCCCTGGCTGCCCTCACCCTTCCCTCTGAGGCTGTCTGGACAGCTGGAAGCGCTCCAGGATGGGCTTGGAGCAGCACCCTGGGACAGTGGGAGGTGTTGGGCACCGAGGTCCCTTCCACCCCAAACACTCCTAAAATCCTGGGGGAGCTTGAGTTCTGAAAACTCCTTTTCCAGGAGTGGTTTTGGGGAAAAAAACTCCTTTTTCGGGGGAAAAAACTCCTTTTTTGGGGGGTGTTTTTGGGGAAGAAAACTACTTTTTCAGGAAGAAAACTCCTTATTTTCCTGCTGGAAACCAAGTGATAACAGGGTCTGGCAGCTCGGGAGCAAATAGGGACCTGCAGCTGCCCTCGGGGCAGTTCGGGCTGAGCTCAGAGCGCTTCAGGGCTGGAAATCACCACGGCCAGAAGTGAGTGTGTGTCTTCTCCCTGTAATTACCCCTGTAATTACCCCGGCAGCTGCGTGGCCAAAGAAAGGTGAACCCACACACACAAAGAAGCGCCGGGAAATCCCTGTGGCTCCTTCAAATCCACCATTAGCCGGCTCATTAATTTATTTTTGCTCTTTTCAGCGTGGCCCCATTGCCCTGGCCCTGCTCGTCCCTCCAGGAGCGGAGCGGGGCCGGGGCCGAGCTTCAATCGCCGCTTTAAAGGGCGCAGCTGCGGCTCCTTCCCGGTGGGCTTCTCCCATTCCGGTCACGTCCCGGCTCGCTCTCCGTGCTCGGAATGCCCCGCTCCTCTCATTAACCAGAGCCACAAAGGCTCCCGGGCCTCCCCGGGGGGACCTTTGCGACAAAAAGGTGACCGTGCCACCCGCGGGGTGTCCTTTGGGGGAGCAGCCGCGGCGCCGAGGTTCGGGATGCTCGGGCAGGGCTCACCTTCCCGCCGGTGACATCCACTCGGGGATGACGTTCCCCGCCACGTGTGCTCGGGAGAGGGGGTGTGACAGCGCGGTGACACTCGGGTGTCCCTAGGAGTGGCCCTTTGGTGCTGGCCCTGCTGCATCCCGCTCCTCCTGGATCCAGCTGTGTCGCTCCCCATCCAGCTGTTCCCCTCACGCCACCGCACCTGGCTCAGAGTACACCCCCGTG
The DNA here is from genome assembly GCF_028769735.1 of Zonotrichia leucophrys gambelii. Taxonomy (NCBI): domain Eukaryota; kingdom Metazoa; phylum Chordata; class Aves; order Passeriformes; family Passerellidae; genus Zonotrichia; species Zonotrichia leucophrys. Next base: position 3,409,723 of record NC_088180.1, on the reverse strand, counting down.
TCACACCACCCGCTCTCTGCCCCTATTCTCGGCCCTATTTCCGTTCCCCTCTCACTCGTCCCAACCTCGATTTTCCCTCCGCAGCCCCCGCGGGAAGTTCTTGGCAAACCCCAGCCCAGCTGCGACTTTTCCGCGGGGCACAAATCCACCAACCCCCGCATCTTCCCCTCACCGAGGAGAAGGATGGAAACCCCAAAAAAGACCCCAAACCCTTGCGGTGGAAGCTGTGCCGGATCTCAGGTGCGTTAAGCGAGCTGCTGAGTATTTTACTCCATCTTCCCTGCGCAAGGCCCGCCCTTCCCGCCCCATTGGCTGCGCCCGGCTCCTCGCAGCCTTTTGTACGCGGGGAGATGCAGCTGTCAGCCCTCCCGGCTGCCGATCCCCGCTCGCTCCCGGACTAGGAATGGGCAGGAGCAAGTCGCCTGTTGCCCTCCTGGTGGCCCTGTGGCTCTGCCAGCTGGGCGCGTGGGCAGCGGGGCGCCCCAAGGTGAACCCCAGGATCATCGCGGCTCCCCAAGGTGAGTCCCGGCTGCGCCCTCGGCGTGCGGCTGCTCCCCGCGCCGGCTCCTTCCTACCTGCGGCTCGTCCTTTGAGCACTCGGGTTATTTCTATTTCTTTTGTGTCCTCGGGGAAGCTTTTGGCTCTCGTTAAATGCCTGTGGGCTGAGGCTGTTGGTTTTTATTTGGGTTTTTAGACCGTTCTTTCTTTTTTCTTTTTTATGTTTTAAAAGCATTTTCCTGTGAGCTGGGGATATTAAAGGCTGTCGAAAAGCTCTTTTCCCCCCGTATCTGCTGGGTATATTAAAGGCTGTCAAAAAGCTCTGACACGTTTCCTAACTTGCAGCTCTCCAGAAAGCAGAAGTATATATTTACATAGTTAATGCACTTATTTATCTGCTTGAACTCGCCCTACTCGCTGCAGACGAGTTCGGGGAGTAAATATTTGCCGAGGACCGCTGCTCTCAGGGGAAAAAATTTACAAACGGCACGTAAGGACTTTGTAACCAGATCGGATCTGGGCGAACCCGAACAAAGAAATGTTTTCAAGGCTCCGAGCCTGGTGTGTCGGCGCTGGTTTCATCCCGAGTTTTGGGATGAATCCCCTCCGGGCTGGCTGGAACAAAGACCCCGTTGGCTTTGCCGGGCGGGCTCTGCAGCACAAGGGCTCCTCTGTTGCTCCCCATTCCCTGGCAACTTCCGAGAACGCCCATTTCCCCCGCTTCGTTCCGTGCCATCTGTTCTCCTCCGCTGGCATTTGCGTGCCCTTCCCCGGGCTGGCAGAGCGGGGAGGGGGGTGCTGGCCGTGTGCGCGGCTCGGGGGTGGCCTCTGCTGTCACCTTGTCGCACAAAGGGGAGCGGCACCGGCGCGCAGGGCAGGGGAGGCTGCTCCGCTATGGCGTCACCGGCGCTGGCTGCGGGTGAAGGGGACGGGGGCTGCTGCTCCGGGGACATTCCCCCTGTTCCCCACAGCTGGAAATCGAGGGACAGGGAGGGACGGAGTGGCCGATCCCCACCTGTGTCCCTGCACAATGCTGTCACCCGTGTCTGGGTGGCACTGAAGGCTGCTAGCACCTGTCACCGAAACCAATCAGAACATTTCACCTGCTCTCCTTTCCGTGCCTGTAATTATTTCTGAGAACTCAGGAGGGCCCCGGGCTAGAGTGGGACTGCAGTCAGGGAGCGATAGGAGCGAGACGTGTCCTATTTCACATCTCCTTGGTGTCACCTCTACCCTCCCGAAGTAGGGCAGTGGGTGAGCGAGGAGGAGGAGGGTGAGGAAGCGGGCTGGGGGTTGCTGTGACCACGAACCCCCGCTGAACTTCCCGGTGGCCCGGGCGCACTGAAAGCTCAGCATGTTCTGCGTTCCGGGCTCAGCACGTGGCTGCCGCAGCTGCAGCCCGCTCCGAGCCCGGCCCTCGCCAGCCGAGCGGGGGGGATGGAGCCGCAGGGCTGATTTCCAGCTAGCAGCTCTGACTTTCAGCTCGCAGTGCTGCTTTTTAGCTCACAGGGCTGATTTCCAGCTCGGCCCCCTGTTCCTGGGGGTGGGGAGCGGCGTTCCGGGCCCGCTGCTGCCTTTGCAGTGGTGCAGGGCTGGCCCTGGGCTCTGCGGGAGCTGCCAGCTCTCCCCTAATTAAATTTGTTCCACGCCACGGCCCCGCACAGGCAGCAGGTGATGCGGCTCGGCAAAGGCACCTCCACGTGTCCCAGCCCCGAGGAGGGCGAGGGTGCGGATTTGTGGGGCTGGGCAGAGCCGGGCTCTCTGCAGGAGCGATCCCTCCCTGCCTGCAGCGCACGAAATCGGGCAAAGCTGTGGATGCTTCTCCATCCCTCGGCCTCGCTCCCCTCACCAGCACCATGCACAGTGAGTCTGTGACACCAGAAGGCTCAATTCCACCGGTTTGGTGACATCTGGAGCTTCCCAGGATTCACCAAACCCTGCCCTCCCTGCAGCTCCGCTGCTTTGGCCCCCAGTTCCCAGTGAGAAATATCTGAGGGGAAGTGGGACAAAACACCCCCAGGCTGAACTGGCACAACCCTGGGCTCACCCCTGCAGACAAAGGAGCACCGCGGGCCTGTCCTGCTGCTCGGGGCTCCTGCATTAACAATTCCCAGCACTTTGGAGCTCCGTGTTCTGCAGCTCCGTGGCCCCTGCAGCCCGCACAGGTGGCCGTGGGCAAGTGGTCACTGCCGGGCACTGCAGGGCTCCCTCCTGTCACAGAGCAAAGGTCAGCTCCACTTCACTGCTCCAGTCGGTTCTGCTGGCAGGGCCTCTGCCCCGTTCCCTTTGGAGGCTGACCCAGGAGTGTCCCCGGCCGCTGCCCTTCCCCGTGTCCTGCGGAGGGCTCACGGAGTGTTCCCATCATCCCTTCCCTCCTCATCCTCCCCTGCCTCCCTGGATTTTCCTCTGCGCTTTGCCAAAGGTGCAGCCGCATCCCACACGGAGCTTTCGCTGCTCGGCGTGTCCCAGGACCGGGGACAGCCCAGCCCGGCCCGGCTGTCTCCTGACCGGAAAGTCACCGAGCATCACAAAACGCTGAGCGTGGCACGGAGCCTGGGGCGGGCTCGGGCTGCTGCAGCCCGCGGCCTTTGCAGCGCAGGCAGGGCCGGAGCTGCTGCCACGCTCAGCAATTCGTCCCTGCTCAGCCACACGTGCAGAGAGAGCGCCGAGGAAAGCTCATCCATCCCACCGCGGGGTGGGCTGGGCCCCGGCTGTTTAATTATTCCCAGCTCATTAACAGGTGAGCTGCAAGCCGCAGGCAGCAGAGATAAGCAGGTCCCCGAGGGAAGAAGGGCAGGATTATACACTTGACCCTCGGCGGGGTGAGCTGGCTCCAGCCCGCCCCGGGCTACAGCGGGCCCTTGGATTGGCATTTCTGGGAATCTGCCTGCCTGGAACAGCTCCTGGGCTTTGCTAGGCTTGGCTGCCTCCCTGACTGCGAGAGCTGTGTCAGCAGGGCTGGCGGGGAGCTCTCCGTGCCCTGGCACGGCACGGCTGGGGCCCCCAGAACCTTCTGGAAAGAGCTGCAGAGCGGCTTGGGATCAGGGATGGAGGGGCAGGACACAGGGGATGCTCCCACTGCCAGAGGGCAGGGATGGATGGGATTTTGGGAAGGAATTCCCAGAGAAGCTGTGGCTGCCCCTGGCTCCCTGGCAGTGCCCAAAGCCAGGCTTGGAGCACCCTGTATGCTCCTGACCATAGCAGGGCATGGGATGAGATGATCCTTGAGGTCCTCATCTCCTCCTGTTGCGGCAAACGAGGGATTTCTGGTGCCAGCAGCAGCTTTTCTCCTCAGTGACAGCATCTCTGGGGTTTTTTGTGGTCCCATGGTGTGAAACATCTTTGTAGGACACTTTCCCACCAAGCTCTCAGAGCATCACCATTTCCAGGAGAAAGCTGCTCGCTTTCCCAGCAGTGCTATTTTCTCCTTTTTCACAGGGTTGGGGGATGCTGGGAACTGAAAATGTTGGTTGGGGAAGGAAAAAAAAAAAAAAAAGGAAAAGAAAAAAGAAATATGTTTTGCTGTGCGCAGATTGGAAAAGAAGAAAAGCAAACCAAACAAATGGAGTGAATCACAGGCACCTCCTGTTGCAAGAGCACGACACAAAAACAACAGGCAGGGCACAACTGATGGAAGTTGTGGCTGGAAAAAGGAGCCAGATGCCAATTCCTGACCAAGCTCCCAGCTCTGCACCAGCCAATTTGGGGACGGAACTGCTGAAAAGCGGCCTGGGAAGGTGTTCTGTGGGTGATGCAGTCGGTGCTTTAAATGGGACAGACTAAATTTAGACCCGAGTGCTTGAGTACAAACTAAATCTAAGCTTGAGCACCGAATAAATCTAAGTCCAAGGTGCTTTTTCGGGAAAATCTCGCATCCTAAAAAGGGCTGGGAGGTGAGCGAGGAGGGGAAATGGGTTCCAGCCAGCTCCGTGGCTATTCCAGGCTGCTCCAGAAATAGGCCTGGTTCCTCCTGCTGGGCACCCTTTTGCTGCCAGCTCCACCCGTGTGGCAGTGCCAGGGGAGCAGGATGTGGAGGTGTGATTGAGGCGTGGGGTTAGGGTGACAGAGCCCTTAATGACAGCTCTGCTCTGTCACCTGTCCCCTCCCCGCCTTGGGTCCCTGGGTCAGGCAGCGATTATTGTGATGATTCCTCGTCTCGTTATGCACCGGGGGCGAATATTCCCGTCTGGCAGGTGGGAGGGACGGGCACGGCGAGTTTCGGGAGTTGCCTTGAGGAATTCGAGGCCGGTCCCAGCCAGAGACCTGCCCTCGCACTGCCCCGGCCGGGCTGTGCTGGGATCTCAAGAGTTTTGTCAAGTCTGGTTTCACATTCCTGTCCCCGGGGGCTTTCCGGGTCTGGGGAATGCGGAGCTGCAGCCAGGGCTGGACGTGAGGGGAATGGGAAATCAGTGTCCTGGGTCAGCGGGCGCACAGAGGGTGCTGGGAGGGCTCAAACCCGGAATGGCCCGGGGCTGGCACCCACCTGGAGCACCCAGCAGCTGTGGGAAACCTCCAGCAGCAGGAGGGGGCTGGAAGGGCATGGTGGGACCATTCCTGATCCCACTGGGATCCTTCTCAATCCCTCTCTGAAGGGCACAGCAGGGCCATTCCTGACCCCACTGGGATCCTTCCCAATCCCTCTCTGAAGGGCACAGCAGGGCCATTCCTGATCCCACTGGGATCCTTCCCAATCCCTCTCTGAAGGGCACAGCAGGGCCATTCCTGACCCCACTGGGATCCTTCCTGACCCCAATGGGAAGGGCACAGCAGGGCCATTCCCAAACTCTTTGGGATCCTTCCCAATCCCTCTGTGCAAGGCACAGTGGGGCCATTCCTGATCCCAATGGGAAGGGCACAATGGGGCCATTCCCAACCCCACTGGGATCCTTCCCAATCCCTCTGTGAAGGGCATAGCAGGGCCAGTCCTAACCCCACTGGGATCTTTCCCAGTCCCACTGGCAAGGGCATGGCAGGGGCATTCCCAATTCTCTAGGAGTCCTTCCCAATCCCAATGGGAAGGGCACAGTGGGGCCACTCCCAATCCCATTGGGATCCTTCCTTACCCCAATGGAAAGGGCACAGTGGGGCCATTCCTGATCCCACTGGGATCCTTCCCAATCCCATTGGGATGGGCACGGTGGGACCATTCCCCCCACCTCACTGAGATCCTTCCCATTCCCACTGAGAGGGGCATGGTGAGGTCATTCCCAATCCCACTGGGAAAGGCATGGCAGGATTATTCCAAATCCCATTGGGATTCTTTCCAATGCTTCTGGGAAGGGCATGGCAGGGCCATTCCAAATCCCACTGAGATTCTTCCTGATCCCACTGGGAAGGGCACAGCAGGGCCATCCCTGATCCCGCTGGGAAGGGCCTCACCTGCATTCCACAGGGATAAAACCTCTGGATCTTCCCACTCAGAACCTCCCTGGGGACACCAAGGTGGCCGTGCCCTGTGCCCATCCCTGTGCCCACTCTTGCCCTGGAAGGGTTTTCCAGCTGTGGGGAGCTGGGATAGGGAAGCGGATGGAGCAGGGTTATTCTGCTGCTGGAGCTGCTCGGGGCAGCTCTTTCCCCTGGAAAGCCTTTCCTTGGAAATCAATGTTTGACTTTCCTGGGCTGGGAGGGGCTCCCCGGATCCGCCGAATCCATCCTTTGTTGCACTGACACAACATCCAGCAGTGCTTGTGCCATTGTTGGATAAAATTCCATCCTCACAGCCTGGGACCAGCGCTGCAGAGCGGAGCTTTTGGGAAGTGGCAAAACCTGGCTCTAAATTTAGCCCCTGCAGCCGTGGGGCGCAGCCGGGAAGGCCGGACCTGGCGGATGGCACAAATCCACGGAATCAAAGGCTCCGGCCTCGCCTTGCAGCTCCAGTGCTGCATAATTATGGGGGGAGCGAGAGTGGGGCCGTGTTAGTATTCATGGAATTGCTGCCGAGCCCGCCAGCCAGGGGTTTGATGTTTAATAAGGAGAATTCCAGCGTTCCCTGGGAGCGTGGGGCGAGCAGAGCCCCGGCTTTGAATCCAGGGCTTGTTCCCCGCAGGATGCAGGTTAGGGGGGTCTCCTTTGTTGCTGGCTGAGTGGGTGTTTGGGATCAATTCCAGCTCCAGCTTGGAGCAGGGATATCGGCAGCTCGGCTCCTAGAAGAGCTTTTGGGATCCCAGTCCCAAACCCGGCAGCTCAATTCCCGAACCAAAAGGGATTTTTTCCCCCAAGGCGCTCCCAGAAATAGCTGGGGAACGGTCGACTTGCCAGGATATTTCCTTTAGGAGAGTGCCTCTGAAAAAGCGCATTTGTGTGCTCCGAGAGGGCTCTGCAGCGTGGCCCTGCCGGGCATCGGGATCGCCGGCTTTTGTGGGATGGATTATCCCTGCTAATGCGGGCTCCATTGTCTGCCCGGCTCGGGAAAAGCTGGGAAGGGCAGCGAGCTGCCCGAGGCACAATGAGCACCCCGGGAGCGCGGGGATAGAGGGGGAAAAGGGAAAGGGAAAAGCTGGGCAGGGCAGGGAGCTCCCCAGGGCACAGTGAGCACCCCGGGAGCGCGGGGATAGAGGGGGAAAGGAGCCAGGGAAAAGCTGGGCAGGGCAGGGAGCTCCCCAGGGCACCCTGCGAGCGCAGGGACAGGGGGAAAGGGGCCGGGAAAAACAGGGATAGAGGAATTCCCAGCTGAAGCAGAAAACCCCACTGGGTGAGGATGTTTGTGGTCCCACAAGGCCGTGCCCTTCGCACCGAGAGGAGCTCGGAAGGGCTGGGGGGGCAGAGATGAGATAAGGTGAGATAAGAACGAGAGAACTTGGTGATGAATCTCATCATCTCATCATCTCATCTCTCATCTCCAAAGTGTCTCGGGGGGATGAGAAACTCCGTTTGAGTCCCGTGGCCGCGCCTTGCCGGGATCTTGGGGTGAGATAGAAGTGTGAAAAAGCTCAGGCTGCTTTCACACCTCTTCTTTTGGGGTTTCCTGCCAGCTCCTGGGCCCCTCGGTGGGTTTTGGGGCTGTGTGTCCCCACCAGTCCCTCTCTCCCTGCCTGTGCAGGTTCTGAGTGAGCAGCTGGACCTTCTTCCCCCAGCTGGAAAATGGGAAGGAAATCAGCCCACAGCCTCAATCCCTGCTTTTGGGAACCGCAGCCTTTCCTGCAGGATGGAGGGAACGGCAAAATTCCCGTCAGGGCTTTTACCCAGCCCGGGCTGATGGGAAAGCACTTTGGAAAACCTTTTAAAGCTCCTTCCTGGGATGCTGCTGTGGGAAGGCCCAGCCCAGGCATCACTGCAAGCCTGGCCCCTGCCCTTCCCTGCCCCAGGGGCACGAGAGAGGCTGGGCTGCCTTTGGAACACCGGGAATTCCACCAGGACTCGCTGGTCCGCGTTCCAGCCTCGGGGTGGGATGGACACACAGCCGTGGCAGGGAGCTGCGTGTGAGGGAAGCAGGGAATGGCTCACTTCAGCCAGAAGCTTTCTGTCTGGTTGCCCCAGGAGTTTTTGGGGGTCCCTGCTCCTTTCAGGGACAGGGGAGAGCAGGAAAGCAGGGACAGGTGGCCACAGTCCTGTCAGCTACGAGCTGGGCAGGAGAGGGGAATGTGGAAGGAGTGAGAGCTGGGCCAGGGTGGGGTTTGGACCCTGAGGGAACTCCTGGGGGATGGGACAGGAACGTGGAAGGAGCAAAAGCAGGGCCAGGGTGGGATTTGGATCCTGAGAGAGTTCCTGGGGGGGTTGGGACAGGAATGCGGAGGGAGCAAAAGTGGGGCTAGGGTGGGGTTTGGACCCCAAGGGAGCTCCTGGAGGATGGATCAGGAACGTGGAGGGAGGAAAAGTGGGGCCAGGGTGGGGTTTGGACCCAGAGGAAGCTTCTGGGAGTTGGCACAGGACCGTGGAGGGAACAAAAGTGAGGCTGGGGTGGGGTTTGGACCCTGAGGGAGCCCCCAGAGGGAGGGACAGGAACATGGAGGGAGTGAGAGCCTGGCCAGAGTGGGGTTTGGACCCCAAGGGAGCTCCCGGGAGTTGGGACAGGAACGTGGAGGGAGAAAAAGTGGGGCCAGGGTGGGATTTGGATAGGAGGGAGATCCTGGGGGATGGGACAGAAACCTGGAGGTGTCACTGTCACTTCTGCTCTTCTGCTTCTACTTCCCTTGAGAAATGACCCAGGCTGGGGCACGGGACAACCCGAAACACGGCAGGGCTGCCCTGGGGCGATCCCTCAGCCTGGGGTGATCCCTCACTTTTCCTTCCAGGCTCTCCTTCTCCAGAGGGGTGTCCCTGGGCACTCTGGGGATTCAGGACCCTGCTCCTGGGGTGCAGCCGTGGCAGAGGCTGGGGACAGGAGGGCACAGCAGAGGAAGTGGCCTCCACACATTTCTTGCCACTTAACGTTTCTCCTTTCGCCTCCTTCTCGGAAACCCGTCCAGAAAATGAGAAATGTGTCACTTCACGTGAGGTGTGGGATGGTGCTGGGACCTCACAGTCACATGCCTGCAAATTTTCCGTGGCAGGTCAGAGCAAACCTGCCCAAAACTCCTGAAATGCCTCATTTACAGTCAGGCTGTTCCTATAAAAAACCCCATTGCTGCAGGCTCTGTCCCAAGTGCCTGCCAAGGCTGCCTGAAGCTGCATCCCATGGGAATGGGACATTCCTGTCCCACCAGGCTGCCTGAGGCGTCCATCCCATGGGAATGGGATGTTCCTGTCCCACCAGGCTGCCTGAGGCGTCCATCTCATGGGAACAGGACACTCCTGTCCCCGCCGTGCCCCCCCTCTCAGTGTCACACTGTTCCCTCGTGTCACTCTGTTCCCTTTGAGCAAAGTCACGCTGGAAGGAGAACTTAGCACAGCAGCTCCTTGGAGACATATTTCCTCTTCCTGAAATGCCTCAATTTGGGAATTTATAGAATGTCTAAAAAAAAGAAAAGAGAGAGAAAATGCAGCTTGGCTTCTTGCTGGAGCTCGGCGAGGAGGGAGGCGGCAGTGTGGTGAATCCAGCCCTGCTCTGGGGACAGAGGGGACCCTGGGGTGTCCCTGTCCCCTTGGGAAGGTGGGAAATGCAGGGATTGTGCTCCTGGCTCGGCCTGGTGTGAGGGAATGATGAAACTCCAGCCGCAGTGCGGAGTTTGGGAGCTGGGATGGAGTCCTGAGTGACTCAGGGAGTGGCCCTGAATCACAGTCCTGGGAAAAGGGGACCTGGGCTGCTGTCACACATCCTGCGGGAAGAGGGAGTGGGACAGGGATCTCAGTGTCACAGCATCCAGACTGGCAATGGGACAGGAATTGGTGTCACCGCATCCAGATTGACAATGGGACAGGGAGTGGTGTCACCATATCGGGAGTGGAGCAGGGATGAGTGTCACTGCATCAGGAGTGGGACAGGGATTGGTGTCACTGCATCCAGACTGGCAATGGGACAGGGATTGGTGTCACCACATAAGGAATGGGACAGGGATTGGTGTCACCACATCCAGACTGGCAGTGGGACAGGGATCGGTGTCACTGCATTGGGAGTGGGACACGGATCGGTGTCACCACATCTCAACTGGCAATGGGACAAGGATTGGTGTTACCACATTGGGAGCAGGGCGAGGACTGCTGTCATTGCATCGGGAGTGGGACAGGGATTGATGTCACTGCATTCAGACTGGCAATGGGACAGGGATTGGTGTCACCTCATCGAGAGTGGGACAGGGATCTCGAGGTCACTGTATCCAGACTGGCAACGGGACAGGGATCGCTGTCACCGCATCCAGGCAGCTCCCGGTGCTATCCCGGCAGCGGGATCGATGTGGAGCTCCGGGATTGCTCGCCCTGACTCAGAGCCGGGATGAGAGCGTCCCAGGTGACATCCAGGGACACTCCCACATTCCCAGCCCTCCAGTCAGCGTTTCCTGCTGCCTCCCGCGCCGATCCCAGCCGGACGCGCTGTCATCGAGGTGGGAACGCGTCACGGCGCTGGGGAAAGGAATCCGAGCCGGGGAATGCGTGGCGGCTGCGCGGGCAGCGGAGCAGGTGGCAGTGCCATCGGGGCCACCGCGAGTGACAGCGCTGCCACCCGTCACAGCGACACTTCCCGGGGCCTCCTGGGCGGCGGGGCTCGGCTGCCAGCGCTCGGCACCGCGCCCGTGCCAATCCCGGCTCCCCGTGCCAATCCCGGTTTGCCCCGTGCCAATCCCGGCTTGCCCCGTGCCAGTCCCGGTTTGCCGCGTGCTGGCGGCTCGGCCGCGTGTCCCCGGCCTGTGACAGCGACCGGAGAGCTCGGGGTGGCACAGCTCAGCCTGGGGGCTGGGTGGGAACGGGCAGTGCCCGGGGAGGGCAATTCCAGGGGCAGGGAATACAAGGGAGAGGGAATTACAGAGAAAAGGACAATTCCAGGGAAAGGGCAATTCCAGTAGAGGGCAATTCCAGTAGAGGGCAATTCCAGGGACAGGGAATTCCAGGAGGGAGCAATTCCAGAGAAAGGGCAATTCCAGGAGGGGACAATTCCAGGGAAAGGGCAATTTCAGTAGAGGGCAACTCCAGGGAAAGGGCAATTCCAGTAGAGGGCAATTCCAGGGACAGGGAATTCCAGGAGGGAGCAATTCCAGAGAAAGGGCAATTCCAGGAGGGGACAATTCCAGGAGTGGCAATTCCAGGGAAAGGGCCATTCCAGGTGGGGCAATTCCAGGGACAGGGAGTTTCAGGAGAGGGCAATTCCAGGAGAACACAATTCCAGGAAAAGGGCAATTCCAGGGAAAGGGCAGTACCAGGAATGGACAATTCCAGAAGGGGGCAATTCCAGGGAGAGGGCAATTTCAGGAGTGGACAATTCCAGGGCCAGACAGACTCCCTTCCCTGCTCTCCCACCTCACACTCCAAGGTTTTTCCCACTTTGAAGGGATTTAAGGGCAGGAAATGAAGGAAGTGCCTCATACCCGCCCCAGCTCCCAGAACCCAGCAGGTTCTGCTCCCATCCCACTTCCACTTCCATTTATTTCAGATAAATATTTCAGATAAATGCTTTACTTCAGATCCTGATTTTATCCCGTCAGTACCATCCCCTCCACCCTGCTCCGCCCCAGCTCCGCATCCCCACAGAATTCCTGTCGGATTTAACCCTTTCCTGACCCAGCGATGGGACAACTGAGAGGAGTCTTAAAACCTTTTATTCCATTTTCAGTCTCGTGTGAAGGGTGAGGCAGCACTGATTTATAAATCACGCCATAGCAATCGGAAGAAGTCAGAAAAGGGCATAATCCCAGAAATTCTTTTTTTTTTTCTGGAGCCAGGAGCGGTGAGAGCCGGTGACTCAGGAGCGTCTGGGCTGCGGGAGGCGCTGCCAGCCGGGAATGCTGGAGAGAGGAGGGGAGAGGGAGAGGGAGAGGCAGCGCTGACTCAGCCCCAGGCGGGCCGGGAGATGGGGTTTGCGGGGAGAGGCTGCAGCCCACGCTGCCCCTCTGCTCCGGGGGTGGGGACAGCCGGCTCCGGGACGCTCCAGGATGCTCTGGGATGCTCTAGGATGTTCCAAGATGCTCCAGGATGCTCCCAGAAGCTTTGGGATGCTCTGGGGTGCTCCAGAATGCTCTAGGATGCTTTGGGTTGCTCTGGGATGCTCTGATGCTTCTCAAGGGGCTCTTGGTCCCACAGGGAGCTGCTTGCTCTGTCACCAAAGGCTGGATGGAAAGCAGGATTGCTCCCCTCACTCTATGAGAAACACGTTCACTGTCCTGTGAACATTGAAAAAGTTAAATAAAGGACAGTAGGAGACAAGGAGCACAGAGCAAAGGTTGTTGTGGCATCAGCCAAGAGCCCCCTGTTATCTTTGGGGAATGTCCTGGTTTAGGGCAAATTTAACCCTAACCCCTTAAATACCTTTAATTACATCAGCCCTTTGCATATTCACAGACCCTTGTGCTCAGTAAACTTTCCCCAAACTGGTTTACATGTTCTGAGGATTGTTTAGCACATCTCTGCCTTGGATCTGCTCTTTTAGAGCCTGTGCATTCCTGGGTTGTGGTTTTAGTTCCTTTTTATCCCCTCCAGTCCTGGGCCCTGGCCCACACTGCCAGCAGAGGGTGAGTGCTGCTGGCTGGCACATGTGTGCAGGTGTGCTCACCCTGTGTGGCACATCTGCCCAGCTGTGCTCACCCTGTGTGGCACATCTGTCCAGCTGTGCTCACCCTGTGTTCACTGGGTGTTGTCCCATCCCAGCAGGCACTGTGACACAGCACACTGATATCAGGCTTAATGAACAGCAGAAATAAAATCCATATCTTTATAACAAACTTACTTTAACACCCACACATCTAAAATCCATTTTAATATTTGCAAAAAGCCAATATGACAATGTCTATTTATAGGATCTCCATCGCATCTGGAGCATCTCCTAGTTCCAATACCTGCTCCCCTCCCTCCCCCCAGGCACCATCCAGGATGTCCCTGTCCCCGATTTGATGTCCCCGCTCCCTCCCCTCCCCTCTGGCGGGAGCTCAGCCGAGCACAAAGCCGCCCTTTCTCCCATTCAGGCCCCGCAGCGGGGACATTTCCAGGGACAGTGGTGCCATTGATTGTCACCCGAGCCGCAGGGCTGGTGGCAAACGCAGGGCACGGGGGCTCGGAGGGGTCAGCCAGGCTCTGGGAATGAGCCCTGTGTCCCCTGGAGCTCCGGGAGGGATTTGGGGACAGGGGTGATAGCAGGGCCAAGCCCTCCAAGGGCAGGGGCCTTTCTGTCCAGTGTCAAAAGCAGCTTTTGAGAGATGTCCCATTCTTTGGGGACACAATGGGACATGGCTCCATCCCTGAAAGTGTCCAAGGCCAGGCTGGACTGGGCTTGGGGCACCCTGGCACAGCAGAAGTTGTCCCTGCCCTTGGCACAGCGTGGGATGAGATGAACTTTAGGGTCTCTTCCATTGCCAACAATTCCATGCTTTTCTGGCACTGAGATGATGCTCTCTGCCTCCTCATCCTCATCTCCTGATGCTGTTCAAACCCCAGACTCATCCCTGAAGGGATGTTCCCCTATCCCATCAGGGAAGAAGGGGATCAAATCCCAGACCTGCGTTTTGGGGTGCAGGGATGATCAAACCCCAGACTCATAGCTTGGGGTGCAGGGATGCTCCCCCATCCCACCAGGATCCAAACCCCTTCCCTAACCCAAGCTGCTGCAGGCAGAGCGGGACTTGGAACCAGCTCTGCAAGACTTGGAACCAGTTTTGCAGGGCTTAGGTAGGACCAGCTTTGCAGGGTTTAGGACCAGCCCTACAGGGACCCCAGCAGGCGCTCCTGGAAGCGCTCGGAGGCTCCGTTGCCAGCTCCGAGCCCAGCCCAGGCTGGCTGGAGGCTGGCAGAGCTGTTTCCACTCTCGGCTCTGATTCAGTCCCCGGGGAGCTGCAGGATAAACAACAACCTCGGCGCCGGCCAAATGATTGTTTAGGGCTGCTTTGTTTGCGGCTGACAGCTCGGCAGGGGCTCGGGGAACTCAGGAAGAGCCCCCAAAGGACCCTCAGGGCAGCGGGAGAGAAGTGTGGGAGAGGAGGAGGAGGAGGAGCTGAGTTTGGAGCTGCAACTCAAAACTTGGAGATTTGCCTGGGTTAGCAGAGATTTAGGGGCTGGGGTTTCAAAGTTTGGTGAGGTCTGGGCAGACCCCCTCGAGGTGTGTTGGTGATGGGGTCACAGCACTTTAATGGGGTTTTTGGGAAGGGAGAGGGTGTGAAGGGGATTGTGCCTGTCCTGGGCAGGCTGGGACTGAGCCTTGCTGCAGAATCAGCCTGGAAGGTTCTGTGCCAGCTTCTCCAGCTCAGGCTCAGGGGTTTCTCAGAGCCTTCGGGCACAGGGAAGGCTGGGCAGGGCGCAAGGGAGGGTGGGCAGGGCACAGGGAGCTGTCCCCTCATTGTGTCCCCAAATCGGACCTGGATGGTTCTGGCAGCTTCCCCAAGCCCTGCTGGGAAAACTCTGCTTGTTTTAAGGGATGAGAGACCTGCAGGAGATGGGGATAACCCCCAAACCCAGCGGGAATTCAGTGTCCGCTGACCTCCGAGGCGCCTCTTGCTGGGCTGGGCAGTGCCAAGTGCCAGCCCTGGCAATTAAGAGCCACGCGCCGCTGATTAATTAGCCGGCGGTGCCGGCTGCCAGCTCCAGCGGCGTTCTCAGCCTTTGGCCGAGCGCTGGGAGCGCTGCCCAGGGCAGAGGCTGCTGTGTTTGGGAGAGGGAAAAGCGGGGATGGAGAGCTCGGAGTGCCGGGCAGAGGGCGGCCCTGAGCTCCGGAGCGATCCCTGAGCACACCTCGGGTTTTGGGATCCCGGGGGAAGCAGGGCCAGCCTCACCCAGCCCATGCAGCGGGAATGGCAAGGGTTTGAAGGGACGGGGGCTGGAGAAGGTGGGATGTGAAAGAGGAAGGGCAGAGGGACAGACAGACGGATCTGATGCCAGCTGGGACGTCTGAAGGCTGACTGTCACTTTTTGTTCCTGTCTGGGACATGGAGTCTGGGGGTGGTGAAACTTTCGTCTGTCAGACATGGGCTCTGGCCTGGGATCCATCCCTCCTGGGATCCAAACCCTGTCCATCCTGCTGGGATCCAAACCCTGTCCATCCTTCCTGGCCCTGGGATCCACACCCTGTCCATACCTTCTGGGATCCAAACCTTGTTGATCCTCCTGGGATCCACACCCTGTCCATCCTTCCTGGGATCCAAACCCTGTCCATCCCTTCTAGGATCCAAACCCTGTTGATCCTTCCTGGCCTGGGATCCAAACCCTGTCCATCTTTCCTGGGATCCAAACCCTGTCCAACCCTCCTGGCATCCACACCCTGTCCATCCTCCAAGGGCACGGGAAGGGATGGGCTCAGCGGATGCCCCCAGAGCGGCTCCCTGAGGTGTGTGCCCTTCCCAGGTGCCAAGGAATATGTGTTCCCACGGAGGGAGAGGTTCCCAGTGTTCTTCCACCAGGAAAACACCTCCTCCATCTACGTCGGGGGCGAGGGCAGGCTCTACTACTACGACTTTGCCACGCGTGAGAACTACACGGTGAGGGGCGCCGCTAACGGGCTTGGAGCAAAACCCCATCAAAAGGGTCTGGGATCCATCTCCCAACCCACATTCCAGGCCTGGATGAGCCTGGTCTCTGCCCAGCCAGCTCCAACATGCCAGGAAGCATAATCCCAGCAGGAAAGAATGGTTGGGGTTAGGTTGGGGTTGGAGTTGGGGTTAGGGCTCAGTCTACCCTGTTGGCCATGGGCAGGTTCTTCCCTGGGTGGGATCCCCCTGATTAGGGTTAGATTTAGGGTTAGGTTTAGGCTTAGGTTTAGGCTTCAATCTCCCCTGTTGGCCATGGGCAGGTTCTTCCCTGAGTAGGTTCCCTCTGGGTTAGGGTTAGGTTTAGGATTAGAGTTAGGATTTGGATTAGTGTTAAATTTTCCGTGTTGTCCATGGGCAGGTTCTTCCCTGGGTGGGATCCCTCGGAAGTTCTCACTGTCCCACAGGGCAGATGTTTCCAACCTGGGATCCTTTCTGGATCCATCATAGATATTTCCAGGAGGGGATCCTTTCTGGATCCATCATAGATATTTCCAGGGGGGATCCTTTCTGGATCCATCCTGGATGTTTCCATCCAGGGATCCTTTCTGGATCCATCCTGGATGTTACCACAGTTTGGGTTAAGGTTAGGTTTAGGGCCAGGGTCAGGATTTGGGTTCGGGTTAAATCTTCCCTATTGGCCATGGATGAGTTCTTCCCTGAGTGTGATCCCTCCAGGTTCGTGTTAGGGTTAGGTTTAGGTTTAGGGTTAGGATTAGAGTTAGGATTAGGGTTAAATCTCCCACATTGGCCATGGGTGGGTTCTTCCCTTGGTGGGATCCCTCTGAGGTCCTCTGTGCTGTGCAGGGGGGATGTTTCCAGCCAGGGATCCTTTCTGGATCCATCCTGGCTCTTTCCATGGGATCCTTTCTGGATCCATCCTGGATATTTCCAGCCAGGGATCCTTTCTGACTTGGGAGCAGCAATGCTCAGATTTCGTCACTGGCATCCAGCCTGGCCTTCATGCTGGATTTCAGGTGCCAGGGGTGGGGGACAAGGACACCTCGTGGGTTTTGGTGACCTTGTGGGACGCTGAGCCCATGCCTGGTGGCCTTGGGAGAGCAGGAATGGAAACGTTTCCCTCTCCTTTATCCTAGGAAGAGTTCCCGGTGAGAAATGAAGGCCAGTGCGTGTCCTCTGGGAATTTGGTAGGTCCCACCTGTGAGGGAGCAATGGGATGGGGAGGATTTGGGTTGAAGGAGGGAATAATGGGAGGGGGCGGATTTGGTTTGAAGAGGGAACAGCGGGATGGGGAGGATTTGGGTTGAAGGAATAACGGGATGGGGAGAATTTGAGTGGTTCAAGGAATAATGGAATGGGGAGGATTTGTGTTCAAGGAACAATGGGATGGGGAGGATTTGGTTTGAAGAGAGAATAACAGGATGGAGAGAATTTGGGTTGAAGAGGGACCAGCGGGATGGGCAGAGCTGGAGTATTTGGTTGAAGGAACTGTGTGTGCTCCACATGAGCTCCCTCTGGATGAGGAGATCTGGGAAAACCCAGGGAGGGTCTGGGAATCCGTGAGGTGCTGGGGGCTCTGTGCCATGGCCAGGCTCCTCTCCCCTGCAGGAGGACAGCCGGAATTACCTGACCCTGGTGGAGCAGTACGGGGACGGGCTCCTGGTGTGCGGCACCGGCGCCTGCGCTCCCACCTGCTGGAACGTGGTACGGATCCTTCCCCCTTCCTGGATGGGGAAAACCCGGCCTGACCCCACTCAGGATCCCCTTCTGTCCTTCCCCAGACACAGAGGAAGGAGAGCCAGCCCTGGGATGGGAGAGGGATTGCTCCCTTCACCCCCGACTCCAACACCCTCGTCGTTGTCGATGGTAAGTGGGATATTTTCCCATTTTCCTGTTTTCCTGCGGTTTTGTTGTGCCCAAAGCCTCCCTGGGACAAACAGCAACCCCCTGAGGCTGCTCTGAGGACTTTGTCCCCTTGGCTCTCCCCATTTTGTCCCCGTGGAAATGCACATCCCGTTGGGACAGAGGTTGGAGATTCCCACTGGGGCGTGGGATGGGGGCTCTGTGTGGGAGGAACGTTGGGAATCAGGAGTGCTTTGGGTCAGGAGGGACCTGGGAAGGACCTGAATCAGGAATGTTTTGGGTGGGGAGGGACCTCAGAAGGAGGGACCTGAATTGGGAATGTTTTGGGTTGGGAGGGACTTGAATCAGGAATGTTTTGGGTCAGGAATGCTTTGGGTCAAGAGGGACCTGGGAAGGAGGGACCTGAATCAGGAATGTTTTGGGTCAAGAGGGACTTGGGAAGGAGGGACCTGAATCAGGAATGTTTTGAGTCAGAAGGGACCTCAGAAGGAGGGACCTGAATTGGAATGCTTTGGGTCAAGAGGGACCTTGGGAGGAGGGACCTGAATCAGGAATGTTTTGGGTCAAGAGGGACCTGGGAGGGACTTGAATCAGGAATGTTCTGGGTCAGGAGGGACCTTGGGAGGAGGGACCTGAATTGGGAATGCTTTGGGTCAGGAGGGACCTTGAGACGAGGGACCTGAATCAAGAATGCTTTGGGTCAAGAGGGACCTGAATCAGGAATGTTTTGGGACAAGAGGGACCTGGGAATGAGGGACTTGAATCAGGAATGTTTTGGGTCAAGAGGGACCTCAGAAGGAGATACCTGAATTGGGAATGCTTTGGGTTGGGAGGGACTTGGGAAGGAGGGCTTGCAGTGATCCCACTGCTCCAGTCCTGGTGTGGGGACAGGTGAGGATCCTTCCAAGAAGTGTCCCTGCCACCCTTGGAGGACTGGGATTCCTGTTCCACACCCACCATCCCTGCCATGCCCAGGAAGTCCTGGCTGCTTTCACTCCTCCTCATCCTCTCCCCACAGGCCAGGACATCTACTCCACCATCAAGAAGAGCCAGCAGAACGGGAAGATCCCTCGGTTCCGCCGCGTGAGGGGCGGGGGAGAGCTCTACACCAGTGACACCGTGATGCAGAGTGAGTGGGGACATTCCCAGCAAGGGGACATTCCCAGCAAGGGGACATTCCCACTGGGGGGCTCCCCACTGTTCTCTGCCCCCCACAGCTGGCAGGGGGCAGGAGAAACTCCAGAGCCTCTTTTGGAGCCTGATTGGTGTCAGATTAAGCAAAACTCGTTAGTTTTGCTTTACTGGCTTTTGCAGTGCAGATATGGCTGTAGAGCCGCAAAAAAAATGAATGTTTGGGTTGCTTTAGCCAAGTCAGCAGGCTCAGACACCAAATGTTTGACCAGTTTGAGCCCAAACAAACCCTTTATGACCTGTTTGGTGTGCCAGTGCCAGCCAAGGAGTGGCCAATACCCAAAGGTGACAATTATTGGTGTAAAGCTATCAATGAGATAAATCCCATAACCAGTTAACATCACTGGGTCCCTGATCTTCTTAAAGTACCTTCTGAACATCAAGAACTGGAAATTCCTGGTTCTTTGGCAATGGAATTTTGTGCTGAGGGAGATCCACAGTTAAATGTTGCTTCCCCAGTAGAGAAGTTCCAGTTTGTGGTGCAGCTGTACTGCCCCAGTGCCCCCTAAGCTCAATCTGACAGATCAGGTGCCCTTGGTGCCAGCCAGGAGGGAGCCAGCTGTCCCAAACCAGCACAAAAGTGACTTCCCTGTCCTTGGGGCATGGGGAAATGAGGCTGGCAAGTCCCTCCTGTGGGGTGGGAGGAAATTGAGTTGTGTAAAATGCAAAATGTGGCAGCTGCCCCACAGCATTGGGCAACTTCCAGTGCGGGCAGGGGTCCAGGGCAAACCCCAGCCAGGCCAAACCCAGGGAGGGGACATGGGGAAAGGACCCTGCTCCACTTCCCTGGGCTTGAGGTGGCTGCTGTGGTGGCTTCCCGGGGGGGGAAATGGGGGATTAATGGGATAAAAATGGAATTAAAATGACAGCAGGATTAAACAGGGAGGGGGAAACCAAGCCAGGCCTGAGAGCCCCAGGGCTGCCAGACTGATCCCTGCTGTGGGAACTGCAGGGCTCTGATCCCTGGAGATTCCCTGCTATGGAAACCGCAGCTCAGGATGCTCAGAGGGACACAGGGGTGCATTAATAGGAACGGCGTTACGGGGTTTTCCCAACGCACAGCACGGATTGCTCCTCCTGAGGGATCCTTCCTTCCTTCCCACAACAGCTCCCAGAGTGGGAGGGACTCGGTTTCTGCGGCTGCCAGGGCTTCCCCAGGCTCCAGGGAATGAGTCTGTGCAGTCAGGCAGGAGGCACTGGGAAGGTGGCACTGGTGCCTCAGGTTTAGCTTTTGTATTTTCAGATTCTGCCGTAGTGTGTGGGTCTGGTGGGCTGAGTTAGGGGATGGTGAGCTCTCTGCACAGAGCAAAACAATTCCTGCTCTAGCTGGGGACCAAGGCCAAATGATCCAAATCTCAGGCCCAAGGGCACAAACAATGTGGGCTGGAGAGAGAAAAACAAGAAGGATGGGATTTCATAACCAAAAGCTGCAATTGGACAATTAATTCCAATATGCAAATGGAGAAGAACTTACAAAAGTCAGAGACCTCTGTGTCCATTTTTGTGACCATTTTGGCTCATCTTGGTTGGCTCTTGTGCTGCCCAAGGTGCATCCACTGGGGAGATCCTTTTAATAAATCCCTGTTTTATTGTTTAATTCTATCTAGTCTCAGTTCTAGCTCAGCCTTCCCAGGGATCAGCAGGACCAACCTGAGCTCGGAGCTCTCCTTTCCTTGGGCCACAGCCGTGTCCCACTGCCTGCCCTGTCCCCACTGCTGGCTCCCCTGATGAAATCAGGTCCAAGCTCTGTCCCTTGCCTCCCCAGACCCTCAGTTTGTCAAGGCCACCACGCTGAGGCACGAGGAGCCTCACCAGGACAAGATTTATTACTTCTTCCGCGAGGACAACCCGGACAAGAGCCCCGAGGCGCCCCGCAACATCTCGCGGGTGGCCCAGCTGTGTAAGGTACCTTGGGGACAGGCTGGGGTGGCAGCCAGGACAGCTCTGGGGGGGACAGGGCGTGTGCCAGCTCCCCTGGGCTTACCCAGGCTTGGTTTGGCCCCTCTGAGTCCTTTGGCCTGCTAAGGGAGAGAATTCCCTGCTCCATCTCACTGGGATGGCAGGAACGGGATTGTGGCAGCATCCCGCAGCTCCCGATCAGGATGGGCATTTTGGGGTGTTCTCCCCCAAACCCTGACTCCCTCCCGGCTGTCCCTGTCCCCCAGGAGGACAGGGGAGGAACCAGCTCCCTCTCAGCCTCCAAGTGGACCACGTTCCTCAAGGCCACCCTGATCTGCGTGGACCCCGTCACCAAGGGCAACTTCAACTGGCTCCAGGACGTCTTCTTCGTCCCTGCCGGTGACTGGCGGCACTCCAAGGTCTACGGGCTCTTCACCAACACCTGGTGAGGGGCCCTGGCCCAAATCCAGGGCTGGAAAGCAGCTGGAGCAGGCACGGTGATGGGCACTGCCCGATGTCCCCCCTGACCCTGTCGTTGTGCCCTCAGGGGGAGCTCTGCCGTCTGCGTTTACTCCTTCGGGGACATCGACAACGTGTTCAGGACATCGCGGCTCAAAGGCTACAACGGCCCCACCCCGGAGGTGAAACCCGGCCAGGTGAGGGAGGGGCAGGAGCCGCCCCGCGGGAGGATCGGGGGAATCCCGGGGAGGGGACACGGAGCGAGGGATGAGCTGGGAATGGAGGGAGGCTGGAAAAGGTCTGATCTCCTCGTGGGAAGCACGGGGAGAGAGCATCTCAGAGGGCACCTGGCACGGGCACAGTGACAACACCCGTGGGGCAGAGCTGTCCCTTCCACTGCCATCCTCAGCGCCCCGCCCACCTCTGACTCTGGTCCCTTTTGTCCTCTCTACTTGTAGTGCATCCCCTCGGGGCAGCACCCTCTGATTTTCCCTTTTGTCCCCTTCTGTCCCCTGTCCCTCAGTGTGTCCCCTCGGGGCAGCACCCTCTGACTCTGGTTCTTTTTGTCCCCTCGGGGCAGCACCCTCTGAGTGTCCCTTTTGTCCCCTCCTGTCCCGCAGTGCGTCCCCTCGGGGCAGCACACGCCGAGCGAGACGTTCAAGATCGCGGACAGCCACCCGGAGGTGGAGGAGCGGGTGGAGCCGCTGTCCCCGTCCCGCAGCCCCCTGTTCCACAACAAGCACCGCTACCAGAAAATCGGCGTGCACGAGGTGGCCGCGGCCGACGGGCGCCGCTACAACGTCCTCTACCTGGCCACAGGTGCGGGGACACCGCGCAGGGGACATTCCCCGCGGGCAGGGCTGCGTGCCCAGCCTGGCATATGTTCGTCAGGCAGCGGCGAGCTGCCAAATTTCGGGAACAGCAGAACGCTGCCAGGCTGGCTGTGTGGGCACAGGCGGGCTGCGGGCAGCGTCCCAGGCACGGGGGAGGCGGGCACGCTTCGTGCTGGGGGGCAGAAATCGTTCCCCAAGAGCAGCCCTGCTGGTTTTTGGTGCTGCCCGAGCTGTCCTGGTGCCTCCCATCTGTGGGATGTGCTCCCTGGCGCTCGTGGAGGGACCTGCAGGGGTTTAAATTGCTGATTTTGTGATGGAGACAGTGCAGCCAGCTCTCGGTGGGTGGTTGGGCTTGGATTGGGGCCCACGAGTGATGGATTTGGGATTTTACAGCTAGAGAGAAACAGAAATAGAGAGAAATAGGGAAACAGAACAACAGAGGTAGAAACATGTTGTATTCTTGTTATTGTCTTCTTTAAAGCGTCCATACCTTCTTGCTTCTGTTCTCTGTAGTGCAGTTCTTCATGTCTTCTCAGGGGCTCCTCCAGGGCTCTCAGCCCACCCCTTTTATCGCAGCTATCTTTATGAGCCACAGCTGCTGCCCAACTAAGGACTTTGCAGCTGTGACTCATTTAGAGTAGCTAGGACCCACTTATCTAATACATAGGACTCTCATTACATTTCAGTTGTTGTATTCTTATTGCTGTTATAACAATACATATATTCAGGCCCCCACAGAAACAGAAAAATGGAGACAAAGAGAAAAAGAGAAAAATAGAAAATAGAGCAACAGAGTTAAAGAGAAACAGAGAAAGAGAAATAGAAATGTAGAGCAATAAATAAACAAAGAAATTGAGAAACAAGTACAAGAACAGAGAAACAGAAATAAATACAGAAACAGAGAAACAGAGAAAGAGTCAAATAGAGAAATAGAGTTGAAATAGAGAGAAACAGAGGGACAGAGCAATGAGAATTTGCAGAATCCTGGATCTAAACACAGCCAGTGCCCTGCAGGGTCCCCCTGGGCAGCTTGATCCAACAGGAAGGGCTGAGGGATGGGCACAGAGTCCCCTGGGGGTCCTGCCCGAGCTGGGCTTCCCCTCCCGCTGGCTGAGGGGAGAAGGGATCCCTTTGGGAAGGGGGAACCCTGAGGATTCCCAGCCCTGTTCCCTCGGGGTGCTGCTCCTGCCCTCGCTGGGTGTCAGGTCCAGGAGGCACCTCCTGTCCCCGTCACCCCCTCACCAGGGCTGTGCCCTCTCTCTCCCCAGACAAGGGGTCCATCCACAAGGTGGTGGAGCTGCCAGACGGGGTGCAGAACATCGTGGAGATCCAGGTGTTCCCCAACAAGGATCCCATCCAGTCCATGATCCTGGACCACGCCAGGGTGGGTCCCTGCTCCGGGGGTGGGAGAATGGGGTGGGTCAGGCATGGGTGGGTCAGGGCCAGCCCTGGGGTCTGGGAGGGAAATCATGGAACTATTTGGGTTGGAAGGGACCTTTAGTGATCACCCTGTGACCTTTAATGATCACTTTAATGATCACATTAATGATCACCCTGTGACCTTTAATGATCATTCCTTTCCCACCTTCCACTATCCCAGGGTGCTCCAAGCCCCAGTATCCACCCTGGCCTTGGGCACTTCCAGGGATCCAGGGGCAGCCACAAGGAATTCCATCCCTGCCCCTCCCCACCCTCCCAGGGAACAATTCCTTCTCAATATCCCATCCATCCCCGCCCTCTGGATGTGGGAAGCCATTCCCAGTGTCCTGTCACTCCAAATTCCCTCTCCAGCTCTCCTGGAGCCCCTTCAGGCCTTGGCAGGGTCTCTGAGCTCTCCCTGGAGCCGTCTCCTCTCTAGGTGAACATTCCCAGCTCTTCCAGCCTGGCTCCAAAGGGGCTCCACCCTCGGAGCATCTCCTTGGCCTCCTTCCAGCAGCTCCAGCTCCTTCCTGACCTTCCCTGGGACACGGAATGACCGTTGCTGTGCTCTCCTCCCGCAGGCCGTGCTCTACGTGGGCTCCAGCAGCCGCGTCCTGGAGCTGCCCATGGACATGTGCGGGGCCTACCGCAACAACTGCCACAGCTGCGTGCTGGCCAGGGACCCCTACTGCGGCTGGGCCAACGGCTCCTGCCTCTCGCTGGCCCTCACCAGGTGTGGGGGGCCATTCCCACCCCAATCCCACCGGGCAAACACCCACACCCCCAGCACTCCCCTCCTGGGCTGAACGCGTGCGTGGGTTTGGGGTGGATGCGTTGTGCCCAAAGGTTTGGGTGCTCTGTGTGGATCCATCACTCTCTTGAAAGGTTTGGGCACCCAAACGCCTTTTCCCAAAACCTTGGAGTGTTTTGTGTGGATCCATCCCTCCCTTGAGGGTTTTGGGCACCCAACCCCTCTCCCCAAGAGTTTGGGGTGCCCTGCATGGATCTCTCCCTCCCTTGCAGTGTTTTGGGCACCCAGTCCCTCTCACCAAAAGTTTGGGGTGCTCTGCACAGATCCATCCCTCCCTTGAAGGGTTTTGTGCATCCAATCCCTCTCCCTGAAAGTTTGGGGTGCCCTGCATGGATCCCTCCCTCCCCTGAAGGGTTTTGGACACCCAACCCCTCTCCCCAAGAGTTTGGGGTGCCCTGTGTGGATCCCTCCCTCCCTTGAAGGGTTTTGGACACCCAACCCCTCTCCCCAAGAGTTTGGGGTGCCCTGCATGGATCCCTCGCTCCCCTGAAGGGTTTTGGACACCCAACCCCTCTCCTTGCTGCTGGGTCTCACGCTGGTCATCTCCAACCTTCTGAAACTGGGATGGAGGGGGGAGATTCCCATCTCTGAACCACCACTTCCCGAAGTTCTGTTGGAGTTTATTTCCATTCCCATCTCCCAGGGATGTGCACCAGAACCTGAACTTGGACTCGTGGCAAGGAAGCTGCCAGAAGGGCGATGTCAAGGAAGGTATGTGGAGATGTTGGCGTGGTTGGGTGATTGAGGATTGTTGGATTTCAGGCTTTGATGGGTTTGGCGGGTTTGGCTTGTTTGATTGGTTTTGGAGGAATTTGGATGGGTTTGGAAGCGTTTGGACGTGTTTGAATGGGTTTGGATGGGTTTGGATGGATTTGGGTTGGTTTGGTTGGGTTTGGATGGACTTGGATGAGTTTGGATGGGTTTGGAGGGTTGGAGGTTTGAAGTGTTTGGATGGTTTGGATGAGTTTGGGGGTTTTGGGATGGCTTTGGATGGTTTGGAGTGGGTTTGGTGGGTTTGATGGTTTGGTAGGTTTGGATGGGTTTGGATTGAGTTTGGGCATTGGAGTTTGGATTGGGTTTGGATGGGTAGTTGGAAGGTTTGTGGGATGAGTATAGGATGGGTATGGACAGGTTTGGTGGTAGGTTTGAGGTAGGAGTTTGGGGTTTAGGTTTGGATGGGTTTGGACGGGTCATCTGTCTCGGTTTGAACAGACAAGTGTCTGCTAAGGAAGGCAGGAGCCTCCCCTGAAATAGAAAATGCAAACCCCCTCCCTCCAAATTATTATAATTTTGAAATTCGGCGCTCTCAGGCAGAGACATGGGAGCAGCAATAACAGGGCAGAGCAGAAATTTTGAGGAGTTCTCTCTCTGAGCCTTCCTCCACCCCACTAAAACCCAGACTGCTCCCAATAACCCACCCTCACCCCGTGTCCCCGCAGACGACTTCCACAACGTCTCGGTGATGCTGCAGTCCCGCTACTACCTCAACTGCTCCATCGAGTCCCACTACGCCACCTACAACTGGTACCACGAGGACACGCTCATCAAGAGCTGCAACACCTCCCACCCCCAGCACGACTGCTTCCACTTCATCCCCAGCGTGAGCCGCGAGCACTACGGCCGCTACGTCTGCGTGTCCGAGGAGGACGGCTTCCGCCAGGCGCTGGTCAAGGAGCACCTGATGAACCACCAGCGCTTCCTCTGGCAGCGCGGCCATGCCCCAGCCGTGCTGGCCTCGTGGCTCCAGCTGCTGCTCGTGGTGGCCCTGGCCGAGCTCTTCCACTGACGCCGTCCCGCTCGCCCTGCCCGTGGACTTTGAGCGCCCCTCACCGCCGGCCTCGCTGGCGGAGCCGCGGGAGGAGGGCGCGACACGCGGTGGCGGCCCCGCCGGCCAGCCATGCATGCGCTGATGCTCAGGGCGCGGCCGCTCCTTGCATGTGATGAAGATGAGGAGGAGGAGGAGGAGGAGCCGGCCCTCGGCCTCCTCCGGACTGTGGGATGCCCGCTGCCTCCCGAGGTGGGGGCTGGGACGCCCCCGGCGAGTCCCCTCCTGCTTGAGGGGGGCTCGGGTCGTTGTTTATTTGTTTGGTGTGGGAGGGAGGTCGGGAATCGGCGCAGCCACGGCCGCGTTGGGAATTTGCATGGAAAAGCCTCGGAAGGTGACTGGATTTGGGGTGCGGGGACGGGGAGGGGAGGTGGGAGCAGAGCCCGGCGCGGAGCGGGAGGCGCTGGGAGGATGCTGGAGACGCACAAATGCTCTGCAGGCAGCTGAGCCGAGCCGAGGGGCAGCGCAGGGGCCGTGCCCGCTCCCACCCTGCCCTGGGCGTCCTCAGGGAAAGCGGCCGCGGATCTCAGGGCACCGGGGGGGCTGTCCCCGCCTCTGTCCCTGTCCCCGCGCTCTCGGAGGTCTCGGAGCGAGACTAAACTGTGAAAATCGGGATTTTCCCCCTGTGCCAAGGGGGGTCCCGCTCCTTGTCCCAACCTCGCCCAGCCCGGAGCGGCCCTGCCCTGGGCGGGGACACCCAGGGGACACCCTGGCCGTGCTTCCAATGCCTGTCCCGGCTCCTGCTCACTCAGGAGGGGCCACGTCCGGAGCCAGAGCTTCCTACTGCACTACACCCCCGAGATGTTCCCCATCCCCAGCCCAGGACAGAGCTTCTCACAGCCCTTCTCAAAGCACTTTAACTTTGTGGACTAACAGATATTTATTATACCGACTGCTCGTTTCTGTCTTGTAGGATTTTATAATATTACAGCAGGCGGGGGCGGATCACAGGAGAGGAAAATTTAAAAAAAATCCACCACAACAGCTACCAAAAAACCCCCCCAACCCTTTCAGACCTGTAACCAAAGCGGATGGTTGGAATAAAGAGTGGAAAAAAGCAGGAGAGCGCTGTGGTTCTCACTGGGAATGATGAGGGGGGAATCTCCCCTGGCCTTTTTCCATGTCCTGCTCTCTCCAGCCCCTGTTTTGGGGCTCCTGTTTTGATCCAGCAGCAAATTCCCGCTGGAAATCCCAAAGCAGGGAGTGAGCAGCAGCCCTGGGAAGAGAGAGGTGGGAATAGCGGTGCGTTTGTGGTGTGGAGCCATCCCCCCTCCTCCTGCCTGGGATGCTCCGGATTTTCGGGAAAAGCGAGCTGCTGGTCGGTGCTGGGAGGGAAAATGGCTGGAGAGAGGCGGGGAACGGGAATTCGGGATTTTGGAAGGAGCGACCGAAGCCTCCATCAAATCAGCCCCGGCACAAGGGAGGAGTCCCGGCCCATTCCCGGCTATTCCCGGTGCTCCTGCCCACAGGGAAATATTTCGGGATGGGCGAATGAGCTGCAGCTCAGGACTGCAGTGACACACAGCCGGGTGGCGCTGGGGACACGGGGGTGGCACTGAGGGGACCCCGCTCCTCACCAGGGGGAGATTTGGCAGCCGAAAAGCGAAACCTTTCCCTGCCTCCATCCCTCTTTGGTGCAGAATTCCCGCTGGCGCCGGCAGCCTGTGGGAAAGGAGGAGGCAGGAGCCGGGAGCGGGCGATTCCCGAGCCTGGAACGGGAATTTTGGCAGCACCGAGGGGTGGGATCGAGGAGCGCAGACCCCGAGGGGAATATTTGGGTGCAGCGCACGAACTCCGAGCTGTTCCCATTCCCAGCTCCACCGCTGCGACCCCAAAACTCCAAAATTCCCGGAAGGAGGCTCGGGAGCAGCGCACGAAGGTGACGCTCAAGAATTTCCACCCTGGAATGGATGGAAGCGGGTGCAGGCAGCCAGAATTCCAGTTTAGCTGCCCAAAATCCCTCTCCTTGCCCAAACACCCAGCTGAGAGCTGGGGCCGAGCCCCGCGGGTGACAGTGACACAGGCAGGTGTCACCTCCCCGTCCCTGAGAGCAGCCAGGACAAACCGCGGAGGTTTTTTTGCCGAATTCCCCGAGGAAAGCAGCTCGGGCCGAGCCCTGCGGGTGTTTTTATCCCGGGACACGCTCCCAGTCCCGCCCGCTGCTTCCTGAAATCCAGCGAGCCAAAACCCGGGATTTGTTGTGGCCCAAGGGAGCCGCGATGTCCCCGCGCTGTCACCTCGTTGTCCCCGGGGTTATTCTGGTACCTGAGCTCACCCGGGATGCTCCAGCACACGGGCTCAGATATTCCAGCAGCTTTTCCAGCCTTTTCCCGGCACAGGCAAAGCGGAGACCTCCCTGCCCCATGGATACCCTATAGGGACCTCCGGAGGGAGCCCCCTGCCCTATAGAAAACCCCAAACAACAACAAACACACCGGGAGCATTTGGGGTTTTTTTCCAGAGTTTCTTTCACTATGCAGCGTGTCCCTCGGTGTCCCCCAGTGTCCCCCTGTGTCCCTCAGAGTCCCTCAGTGTCCCTTGGTGTCCCACACTGTCCCTCAGTGTCCCTCCATGTCCCCCAGTGTCCCTTTGTGTCCCCCAGTGTCCCTCCATGTCCCTCGGCATCCCTCTGTGTCCCTTTGTGTCCCCCAGTGTCCCTCAGTGTCCCTTTGTGTCCCTCTGTGTCCCTCAGTGTCTGTCCATGTCCCTCAGTGTCCCCCAGCGTCCCTCCATGTCGCTCAGCATCCCTCTGTGTCCCTTGGTGTCCCTCGGGGTCCCCCAGTGTCCCTCCATGTCCCTCCTAGACCCTCTGTGTCCCCCCCCCCAGCTCAGGGGGACAGGAGGGGGTGGCACTGTGTCACCATGTCCCCAAGGCGTGGGGCTGCAGCCGGTGGGGTTTGGGGCTGGGACAGCAGGGGACAGGGACAGCAGGGGACAGCCCCTGAGGCCTGCAGGGGACAGGAGGGGACAAGGACCATGGGACAGGAGGAGGGAGCCCCTGAGGCCTGCAGGGGACAGGAGGGGACAAGGACCACGGGGCAGGAGGGGACAGCTCCGCGCTCCGCCGAGGGAGGGGACCGGCGCTGTCCCCGCGCGGTGGCACTGACGGGCCCCGCGCGCCCCCCGGTGTTTGTCGCCGATGTCGCATCCGCCGCCAGCCCCGCTCGGCGTCCCCGCTGCTCATCCCTGTCCCGGGGACACCCCAAAGAGGGGACCCCTGTGTCCCCCTCCCCATTGTCCCCCACGCCAGCGCCTGGGGACAAGGGACAAGGGACAAGCTTTGTCTCCGGCTCAGGTCACTCCAAAGCCATTCCCAAAAGCTCACAGGGGATGTTTGGGATTTGGGATTTGGATTTGGGATTTGGGGTTTGGGATTTGGAATTTGGGATTTGAGGTTGGAATCTGGGGTTTGAGGTTTGGGGTTTGGGGTTTTGGGTTTGCGGTTTGGAGTTTGGGATCTGGGGTTTGGGGTTTGGAGTTTGGGATTTGGGGTTTGGGGTCTGGGATTTGGGATTTGAATTTGGAGTTTGGGATTTGAGGTTTGGGGTCTGGGGTTTGGGGTCTGGAGTTTGAGATTTGTAATTTGGGGTTTGGGATTTGGGATCTGGGGTTTGAGATTTGGGGCTTGGGGTCTGGGATTTGGGATTTGGGGTCTGGGATTTGGGATCTGGAGTTTGAGATTTGTAATTTGGGGTTTGGGATCTGGGGTTTGAGGTTTGGAATTTGGAGTTTGGGGTTTGGGACGCAGCCCTGGAATGCCGGGCCCGCCCCGTCTCGCGGCACGTGGGGCGCCCCCAGCAGGGGCACCGCGTCCCCAAGGCCACCCCCGCCGGGTGACCCTGGCTGGCGGCCCCCAAGGCTGTCCCGGCCGGGGTGCCCTGCCCCGCGCCTCGTTATCACTTTGGGGCACCTCCCGCCCCTCTGCCAAGGCCACCCCGGGTGTCACCTGTCCGGGGCCGCTTTGGGGCGGGAGCAGCTCCGGGAGCTCGGCATAAGAGCGAGGCCACCGCGTCCCTCGGGCCACCGTCCCCATGCTCGCCCGGGCTGTCACCGCGGCCGGAGCGCTGCGGGGATGTCCCCGAGCCGCAGCCGCGGGATGTCGCCGGCTCGGCGGGGCTGCGAGCGCTGTCCCCCCGGCTGTGCCCCCGGCTGTGCCCCCGGCTGTCCCCAAGGCTGTCCCCTCGGCCCCCCGGCCCTTTAACCAGGTGCCGGGCGATTGGAGGGCGGGCTGGCTCAACCTGTACCGCTTCTGGCGGGAGGGCGGCCTCAGCAACCTGCACCTCAGCATGGCCGGCAAGTTCCGCCGCTTCGGGCCCATCTACAGGTCAGCTGGCCCTGTCCCCTCCCGTGTCCCCTCCTCGTGTCCCCTGCTCGGTCCTCTCCGTGTGTACTCTCCTCGAGTCCCCTCCCTGTGTCCCCTGCCCCGTCCTCTGCCCTTGTCCCCTCCCCATGTCCCCTCTCTACATCCCTTCCCTGTGTCCCCTTCCCATGTCCCCTGCCTCTGCCCCCACCCGTGTCCCCAGCTCGTGTCCCCTCCCGGGTCCCCTCCCCATGTATCCTCCCTGTGTACCCTGCCCCTGTCACCCCCTGCGTCCCCTGCCTGGTCCTCTGCCCCTGTCCCCTGCCCGTGTCCTGTCCCGTGTCCCCTCCCTGTGTCCCCGCTCCGTGTGCCCTGCCCGGTCCTCTCCCTGTGTACTTTCCTCATGTCCCCTCCCTGTGTCCCCTGTTCGGTCCCCTGCTCCTGTCCCCTGCCCATGTCCCCTCCCTGTGTCACCTCCCTTGTCCCCTGCTCGTGTCCCCTGCTCGTTTTCCCACCCCCTGTCCCCTGCTCGCTACCCTGCCTGTGTCCCCTCCCCGCGTCACCTCCCCGGTCCTCTGGTCGTGTCCCCTCCCTGTGTCCCCTCCCTGTGTCCCCTGCTCGTGTCCCCTGTCCCTGTCTCCTGCCTCTGTCCCCTGCTCCTGTCCCCTCCCTGCGTCCCCTGCCTGGTCCTCTCCCGGTGTCCCCTCCTGTGTCCCCTGCCCTGTCCCCAGCCCAGCCGCGTTCCCAGTCCGGGGCTGAGCTGCTGGAGGAGCCTCGCCCGGCTTGGGGACACCGTGAGGGACAGGAGGGGAGGGGACAGGGACTGAGGGACAAGAAGGGGCAGGTCCTGTACCCTAGGAAAGGACAGGACACTTGGGACAGGATCTGGTGACAGATGCTGTGCCCTGGGAGGGGACAGGGAACCTGGAGAAGGAGGCCACAGGTGTTGTGCCCAGGGAGGGGACAGGGCCTGAGGGGTGGGAGGGGACAGAGACTGTGAAGGACAAGAGGGGACAGGGACTGTGGGTGGGGGGGACATCCCCCATGCCCAGGGAGGGGACAGGGACTGTGGGACAGGGCCCTGTGGATGTGGGATTTGGGGATAAGGGGGACAGGACATTGCCAGGGGGACAGGACATTGCCAGGAGAATGGGACAGGACATTGGCATGGGGACAGGACACTGCCATGAGGATAGAACATTGCTATGGGGACAGGACAGGACATGGCCATGGGGACAGGACAGGACATTGTCATGGGGACAGGGCAGGGCATTCGCATGGGGACAGGACAGGGCAGGACATTGCCATAGGGACAGGACATTGCCATAGGGACAGGACATTGCCATAGGGACAGGACATTGCCATGAAGACAGGACACTCCCATGGGGACAAGGCAAGACATTGTCACAGGACACACTACCATAGGGACAGGACATTGCCAGGGGGACAGGACAGTACATTGTCATGGGGACAGAACATTGCCATAGGATAGGACACTGCCATGGGGACAGGACAGGACATTGTCACAGGGCCAGGCCCCCCAGGTCGGGGTGCTGACGCTGTGTCCCCAGGGAGAAGCTGGGCACCTACGAGAGCGTGAACATCGTCACCCCCGGGGACGCGGCCACGCTGTTCCAGGCCGAGGGGGCCCTGCCCGAGCGCTTCCGTGTCCCCCCCTGGGTGGCCTACAGGGACTTCCGCAACAAACCCTACGGCGTGCTGCTCAAGTGAGTGACACCCCAAAAATCCCAAAAACAGAGCAGGGACCCCAAACCCTACGGCGTGCTGCTCAAGTGAGTGACACCCCAAAAACAAACCCTATGGCGTGCTGCTCAAGTGAGTGAGGATCCCAAAAACCAGGTGGGGACCCCAAAAAGAGAATGGGGACCCCAAATCCCCAGGAGTGGAGACCCCAAATCCAGCCTCCTCAAGTGAATAGGGATCCCAAATCCACACAAGTGGAACCCTAAATCCGAGCTCCTCAAGGGAGTGGGGACCCCAAACCTGGGCTCCTGATGCTCCTCAATTGAGTGGGGACCCAAAATCACCTCAAGCCAGTGGGGCTCCCAACTCCAGGCCTCTCAAATAAGTGGGGACCCCAAATCTGGGCTTCTCAAGTGATTGGGGGATCCCAAATCCCTTCCAAGTGAGTGGGGATCCCAAATCTGGGCTCCTCAAGTGAGTGTGGACCCCAAATCCCCTGCAATGAGTGAGGACCCCAAATCTGGACTCCTCAAGTGAATGGGGACCCCAAATCCCCTCCTGTGAGCTGGATCCCAATTCTGGGCTCCTGTCCCTTCTCAAGTGATTGGGGCCCCAAATCTGGACTCCTCAAATGATTGGGACCCCAAATCCAGCGAGGACCCCAAATCTGGGCTCTTCAATTGAGTGTGGACCCCAAATCCCTTCAAGAGATTTGGGGACACCAAATCCAGTGGGGACCCCAAATGTGGGCTCCTCAAGTGATTGAGGGACCCCAAATCCAGTGGGGACCCCAAATGTGGGCTCCTCAAGCGATTGGGGGGCCCCAAATCCAGACCCAGCCGTGGCAGTCCCACCACAGGGCGCATGGCGTGGCCGGAGGGGACATTGGGGACATTGTGGGCGCTCTGGGGGTGACAGTGGCCGCGTGCCCCGCAGGACGGGCCAGGCGTGGCGCTCGGAGCGGCTGCTGCTCAACAAGGAGGCGCTGGCGCCCGCGGCCGTGCCCGGCTTCGTGCCCCTGCTCAGCGCCGTGGGCGAGGATTTCGTGCGGCGCGCGCGGGCCCAGGCGCGGCTCAGCGGCTGCTGGAGCGGCGACTTCAGCCAGGAGCTCTTCCGCTTCGCCCTCGAGTGTGAGTGACGCCTGGCACCCCAAAAAGTACCCCAAAAGGAGCCCAAAAGAAGCCCAAAAATCTGCCCACAAAACCCCCCCAAAAACCTCCAAAGGAAAGAATCCCAAAAGAGCCCCCCAAAAAACCAAAAAGCCCCAAAAAAACCTCAAACCCAAAAAAGCCCCAAAACAAAAATAAAAAACAGCAACAACCCAAAAACCCAAAAATAACCCCAAAAAAAAGAAAACCCAAAAACCCAAGAAATTCCAATGTCCCCCAAAAAAACCGCAACCCTCCCCCCAAAACCCAATCCCCTCAAAAAAACTCTAGAAAACTCCCAAAACACAAAAAAACCCAAATCCCCAAAAAACCCGAAAAACCAACGCCCCCCCCCAAAAACCTAAAACCCCAAAAAACCCCCAAAACCTAAAAAAAACCCCAAACAACAAATAAACCACCCCAAATCCCCAAAAAACCCCAAAAAACGAACGCCCCCCCAAAAACCTAAAACCCCAAAAAACCCCCAAAACCTAAAAAAACCCAAACAACAAAAAAACCACCCAAATTCCAATGCCCCCCAAAAAAACCCAAAACGCAAAACCACCCCAAAACAACAACAAAAAAACCCCAAAAAATCCTAACCCTAAAAAATCCCCTCCCTAAAAAAACCCAAAACCTTCCAAAAACCCCTCCAACCGCCCCAAAAAAACAACCCCCTTCCCAAAAATATCTCAAAACACCAAAACCACCCAAAACCCCCCAAAACACCAAAACCCTCTCAAAAACACCAAACCCCCCAAAAAACCCCGACCCTCCTAAAAATCCCCCAAACCCCACAAAACCACAAAAAAACCCCAAACCCCCACTCCTCCCAAAAAAAACCCAAAAAAACCAACCCCCCCCAAACAAACCCCAAATCCCCCAAAACCCAAAAATATAAAACCCCAAAAGCCCCACAACCCAAAATAACCCCAAAACTCCCCAAAAACCACCAGCCCCGGCCTCAGGGATTGGCCAAAGGACAGAGAAGTGTGTCCCCTCCCCATGCAGGATGTCCCCTCCCCATGTGGGATGTCCCTTGTCCTGGTGGGATGTCCCCAGAGCCCCCACACTGGTGGCACAGCAGCCATTTGTCCTTCCCTGGCCACCAGCTGGTGACAATCCCGGCCCCTCAGGGACAAACTGGAGGCCAGGCCAGGCTCCATGGGCACAGCAAGGCTGGAGGTGGCCTTGGGGACAGGGACGTGTCCCTGACGGTCACTGGGTGCACCTGGGCCAGGTCTCCATGGCCTTGGGGACAGGGACGTGTCCCTGATGGTCACTGGGTGCACCTGGGCCAGGTCTCCATGGCCTTGGGGACAGGGACAGGTCCCTCAAAGTCATTTGGAGCACCTGGGGCTGGTCCCTGTGGCCATGGGACACTGTGATGGACAGGCCATGGGGACAGGGACATGGACAGTGACAGGGACAGGACATGTCCCTGACTGTCCCCGTCCCCAGTGGTGTGCCATGTGCTGTACAGGGATGTCCCTGTGGCCGTGGGGACAATGACAATGACATGTCCCTGTCCCCAGTGGTGCACCACGTGCTGTAGAGGGAGCGCCTGGGGCTGGTCCCTATGGCCATGGGGACAATGACAATGATGTGTCACTGTCCCCAGTGGTGTGCCACGTGTTGTAGAGGGAGCACCTGGGGCTGGTCCCTGTGGCCATGGTGATGGGGACAATGACAATGACATGTCCCATCCCCAGCGGTGTGCCACGTGCTGTACAGGGAGATCCCTGTGGCCATGGGGACAATGACAATGCCAACAACGTGTCCCTGTCCCTGTCCCCAGTGTGTGCCACGTGCTGTACGGGGAGCACCTGAGGCTGGTCCCTGTGGCCATGGGGATGGAGACAATGACAATGACATGCCCCTCACTGTCCCTGTCCCATCCCCAGCCATGTGCCATGTGGTGTACGGTCCCTGTGGCCATGGAGACAATGACAATGACATGTCCCCGTCCCCAGTGGTGTGCCACGTGCTCTACGGGGAGCGCCTGGGGCTGGTCCCTATGGCCATGGGGACAATGACAATGATGTGTCACTGTCCCCAGTGGTGTGCCACGTGCTGTACGGGGAGCGCCTGGGGCTGGTCCCTGTGGCCATGGTGATGGGGACAATGACAATGACATGTCCCATCCCCAGCGGTGTGCCACGTGCTGTACAGGGAGATCCCTGTGGCCATGGGGACAATGACAACGACAATGCCAATGCCAATGACATGTCCCTGTCCCTGTCCCAGCGGTGTGCCATGTGCTGTATGGGGAGGTCTCTGTGGCCATGGGGACAATGACAATGACAATGACAATGACATGTCCCTGTCCCATTCCTAGTGGTGTGCCACGTGCTGTACAGGGAGCGCCTGGGGCTGGTCCCTGTGGCCATGGGGACAATGCCAATGCCAATGCCAATGCCAATGACGTGTCCCTGTCCCTGTCCCAGCGGTGTGCCACGTGCTGTACGGGGAGGTCCCTGTGGCCATGGGGACAATGACAATGACAATGACATGTCCCATCCCCAGCGGTGTGCCACGTGCTGTACGGGGAGCGCCTGGGGCTGCTGCAGGATTTCGTGCAGCCCGAGGCCCAGCGCTTCATCGAGGCCGTGTCGCGCATGTTCCACACCACGGCGCCCATGCTGTACCTGCCGCCCGCGCTGCTGCAGCGCCTGCGCAGCCACACCTGGCGCCAGCACGTGCAGGCCTGGGACGCCATCTTCTACCAGGGTCAGTGCCACCACCCCGACGCCACCCCTGCCACCTCTGGGGACACCTCGCCCTGACACCTCACCCTGCCACCTCGCCCTCCACCTCATCCTGTCCACTTGCCCTGCCACTTCTGGGGATACCTCTGGGGACACCTCGCCCTGTCACCACACCCTGTCACCTCGCCCTCCACCTCATCCTGTCACCTGACCCTGCCACCTCTGGGGACATCTTGCCTTGTCACTTCTCCCTACCACCTCTCCCTGCCACCTTGCTCTGTCACCTCCCTCTTCCACCTCTGGGGACACCTCATCTTGCCACCTTGCCCTGCCACCACACCCTGTCACCTCACCCTGCTGCCTCGCTCTTCCACCTCTGGGGACACCTTGACTTGTCACATCACCCTGCCACCATGCCTTGTCACTTCTGGGAACACCTCACTCTGTCACCTCACCCTGCCACCTCAATCTGTCACCTCTGGGGACACCTTACCCTGTGACCTTGTCCTGTCACCTCACCCTGCCACCTCTGGGGACACCTTGCCCTGTCACCTTGCCCTGCCACCTCACCCTGTCATGTCCCCCTGCCACCTCACCCTGTCACCTCTAGGGACACCTTGCCTCATTACCTTGCCCTGTCACCTCTGGGGACACCTTGCTCTGCCACCCCTGTGGTCACCCCATAACCATTTTTTCACCCATTTTTCCCACCCTACCCCACAGACACCTCAAACCATCTGAAACCCCCCTCGATAAATCCCGCTGCAGCCCACCTTCCATCATTCCTCTTCTCCAAAATTTCCGACCTTTCTCACAAACCCACCCTCCAAAACTCCTTCCCAACCCAACTTCTCTCTCAACATCATCCATCCTCTTCCAGAACGTTCCTAAATCAACATTTCTTACCTCAAAATTTACACATAAATATTAAAATCTCCTACAAATCCATTTCCCCCACGCTGACACCTCTGGGGGGTGACACTGATGTCCCCTCCTCGGTGTCCCCGTGTCCCCGCAGCGGACAAGTGCATCCAGAACGTGTACCGGGACCTGCGGCTGTCGCGCAAGAGCCGCCAGGAGCACGTGGGCATCCTGGGCAACCTCATCCTGCGCGACAAGCTGCCCCTGGACGACATCCGCGCCAGCGTCACCGAGATGATGGCAGGGGGCGTGGACACGGTGCGGCCTGGGGACGGGACAGGGACAGGGACAGGGGCCTGGGTGGGCGGGGAGAAGGTCCTGGGTGGTGATGGAGGGACAGGGAGAAGGTCCTGGATGGTGATGGGACAGGCATGGAGAAGGTCCTGGGTGGTGATGGGACAGGCGTGGAGAAGGTCCTGGATGGTGATGGGACAGGGAGAAGGTCCTGGCTGATGCTGGGTGGGACAGGGAGAAGGTCCTGGGTGGTGATGGAGGGACAGGGAGAAGGTCCTGGATGGTGATGGGACAGGCATGGAGAAGGTCCTGGGTGGTGATGGGACAGGGAGAAGGTCCTGGGTGGTTCTGGGACAGGCAGGGAGAATGTCCTGGATGGTGATGGGACAGGCATGGAGAAGGTCCTGGGTGGTGATGGGACAGGGAGAAGGTCCTGGTTGATGGTAGGTGGGACAGGGAGAAGGTCCTGGGTGGTTCTGGGACAGGCATGGAGAAGGTCCTGGATGGTGATGGGACAGGCATGGAGGAGGTCCTGGGTGGTGATGGGACAGGCATGGAGAAGGTCCTGGGTGGTGATGGGACAGGGAGAAGGTCCTGGTTGGTGATGGGTGGGACAGGGAGAAGGTCCTGGGTGGTTCTGGGACAGGCAGGGAGAATGTCCTGGGTTGGACAGGGAGAAGGTCTTGGTTGGGGCAGGGAGAAGGTCCTGGTTGGTGTTGGGACAAACAGGGGGAAGGTCCTGGCTGGTGAAGAGTGGTCAGGGAGAAGGTCCTGGGTGGAGAAGGGAGGGAGAAGGTTCTGGATTGGGCAGGGAGAAGGCCGTGGGTGGTGTTGGGTGGGTCAGGGAGAAGGTCCAGGCCTGGACAGGGAGAAGGTCCTGGTTGGTGATGGATGGGACAGGGAGAAGGTCCTTGGTGTTCGGTTGGGCAGGCAGGGAGAAGGTCCTGGGTGGGGGAGGGAGAAGGTCGTGGGTGGTGTTGGATGGGTCAGGGAAAAGGTCCTGGTTGGGGTTGGTGTTGATGTTGGGACAGGCGGAGAGAAGGTCCTGGATGGAGCAGGGAGAAGTTCCTGGTTGGTGATGGGACAAGAAGGGGGAAGGTCCTGGGTGGGGCAGGGAGGGAGAAGGTTCTGGATTGGGCAGGGAGAAGGTCCTGGCTGGTCCTGGGTGGGGCAGGCAAGGGGAAGGTCCTGGTTGGTGATGGGTGGGACAGGGAGAAGGTCCTGGGTGGTTCTGGGTGGGGCAGGGAAAAAGTCCCAGGTGGTGATGGAAGGGCAGGGAGGGAGAAAGTCCTGACTGGTGATGAGTGGTCAGGGAGAAGGTCCTGGGTGGGGCAGGGAGGGAGAAGGTCTTGGATTGGACAGGGAGAAGGTCATGGGTGGTGATGGGTGGGGCAGGCAAGGGGAAGGTCCTGTTGGTGGTGGGTGGGACAGGGAGAAGGTCCTGGGTGGGGCAGGGAGGGAGAAGGTCTTGGATTGGACAGGGAGAAGGTCATGGGTGGTGATGGGTGGGGCAGGGAGAAATTCCTGGTTGGGGCTGGCTAGGGCAGGGAGAAGGTCCTGGTTGGTGATAGGTGGGGCAGGGAGGGAGAAGGTCCTGCTTGGGGCAGGAAGAAGGTTGTGGGTGGTGTTGGATGGGTCCGGGAGAAGGTCTTGGGTGGTGCTGGGAGGAACAGGCAGGGAGAAAGTCCTGGACTGGACAGGGAGAAGGTCCTGGTTGGCGCTAGGACAGGCAAGGAGAAGGTCCTGGCTGGTAATGGGACAGGCAGGGAGAAGGTCCTGGTTGGTGATGGGTGGGGCAGCACCAAGCTGGGCAGGGAGAAGGTCCTGGCAGCACTGAGCAGGTCCTGGCAGCTCTGGGCCATCAGGAGCAGGTCCTGGCAGGGCTGAGCAGGTCCTGGCAACACTGAGCAGGTCCTGGCAGGGCTGAGCAGGTCCTGGCAGGGAAGAGCACCTGGCAGCTGCGGGCCAGCAGGAGCAGGTCCTGGCAGCTGTGTCCCCTGTGTGTGTCCCCCAGACGTCCATGACCCTGCAGTGGGCCATGCTGGAGCTGGCGCGGGCCCCGGGCGTGCAGGAGCAGCTGCGGGCCGAGGTCCTGGCAGCCAAACGCGAGGCGGGCGGCGACCGCGAGAAGATGCTGAAATCCACACGGCTGCTCAAGGCCGCCATCAAGGAGACACTCAGGTGAGGAGGAGGAGGAGGAGGGGCTCAGGGGAGGAGGACAAGCCCTTCCTCCCCGGAGGGTCCCCAAGGCCGCGGTGTCACTGTCACTGTCGCGCAGGCTGCACCCGGTGGCCGTGACCCTGCAGAGGTACACCACGCACGAGGTCATCCTGCAGGACTACCGCATCCCACCCGGGGTGAGGGGACACCGGGACACGGGGACAGGGGGACACTGGGACATGGGGACACGGGGATGTTGGGATGTGGGGACATGGGGAAATGGGGACAGGAGGACAGAGGGAGAGGGGGACATGGGGAGAGTGGGACACGGGACACAGGGACATGGGGAGATGGGGAGATGGGAACACAGGAACATGGGGACATGGGAACATAGGAGTGATGGGGACATGGGCACATGGGGACATGGGGAGATGAGGACACGGGGAGATGGGGACATGGGGATGGTGGTGACATGGAGACAGAGGGGGCAGGGAGACACAGGGACACAGGGAAATGAGGACATGGGGACACAGGGATGCGGGAACATGAGGGCATGAGGACATGAGGACGTGATGATACAAGGACACGGGAACATGTGGACATGAGGACACAAGGACACAAGGACATAAGGACACGAGGACAAGAGGACATAAAGACACAGGGGCATGAGGACATGGGGATGTGGTGACAGAGTGACATGGTGACATGATGCCCCTGCCTCCTGTGGGACATGGGGGGACACAGAGACGCAGGGGAGCAGGGACATGAGGACACGAGGACATGAAGACACGGGGAAACGAGGA
Organism: Zonotrichia leucophrys gambelii; assembly: GCF_028769735.1. NCBI lineage: Eukaryota > Metazoa > Chordata > Aves > Passeriformes > Passerellidae > Zonotrichia > Zonotrichia leucophrys. The sequence goes on along the minus strand of NC_088180.1, from coordinate 3,369,954 downwards.
CATGAGGACATGGAGATACAAGGACACGAGGACATGGGGACATGGGAACATGGGGACATAAGGACACAAGGACATGGAGACACAGGGACATAAGGACACGGGGACATGAGGACTTGGGGACACAGGGACATGAGGACATGGGGAAATGAGGATATGAGGACATAAGGACATGATGATACAAGGACATGAGGACATGGGGACATGAGAACATAGGGACATGGGGACGTGGTGACATGAGGACATGGGGACATGGGGAAGTAGCAATGTGGAGACATGGGGACATGAGGACACAAGGACACAGTGACACGGTGACACGCTGTCCCTGGTGCCCCGCAGACGCTGGTGCAGGTGGGGCTGTACGCCATGGGCCGTGACCCCGCCGTGTTCCCGCGGCCCGAGCGCTTCCTCCCGCAGCGCTGGCTGCAGGCCGGCCCCAAACCCTTCCTGGGGCTCGGCTTCGGCTTCGGGCCCCGCCAGTGCCTGGGCCGGCGCATCGCCGAGCTCGAGATGCAGCTCTTCCTCATGCACGTGAGTGTCCCCTGTCCCCAGCGCCGGGGGACAGCGTGGCGGGGTCTGTCACATGGGGTCCCTGACATCAAGGGAGAGTGTAGTGGCAGTGGGGTCCATCCTGCAGAGTCCCCAATGCCAGGGGACATCACAGGGGCTGCAGGGTCTGTGCTGTGGGGTCCCCAACATGAGGGGACAGCACGGTGGCCATGGGGTCTGTCACACAGGGTCTCTGATGTGAGGGGACAGTGGGGTGGCCACAGGGTTTGTCCACATGGGGTCTCCAATGCCAAGTTCATCCCTGTGGAGTCCCTGACATGAGGGGACAATGTGGTGGCCATGGGGTCCATCCCCGTGGGAGAGGGGACAGCGCAGTGGCCGCGGAGTCTGTGCTGTGGGGTCCCCAACATGAGGGGACAGCGCAGTGGCCGTGGAGTCTGTGCTGTGGGATCCCCAACATGAGGGGACAGCACGGTGGCCATGGGGTTTGTCCACATGGGGTCCTCAATGCCAGGGGACAACACGGTGGCTGTGGAGTCTGTCCCACATGGTCCCCGATGTGAGGGGACAGCGGGTGGCTGTGGGGTTGTCCACATAGGATCCCCAATGTCAGGGGACAGTGTGGTGGCAGTGGCGTCCATCCTGCAGAGTCCCCAATGCCAGGGGACATCACAGGGGCTGCAGGGTCTGTGCTGTGGGGTCCCCAACATGAGGGGACAGCGCTGTGGCCACAGGGTCTGTCACACAGGTTCCCTGATGTGAGGGGACAGCGGGGTGGCCACAGGGTTTGTCCCATGGGGTCCCCAATGCCAAGTCCATCCCTGTGGAGTCCCTGACATGAGGGGACAATGTGGTGGCCATGGGGTCCATCCCCGTGGGAGAGGGGACAGCGCAGTGGCCGTGGAGTCCATCCTGTGGAATGCTGGTTTGGCTTGGCTCAGAGTGGCCTCAAAGGTCACCCTGGGCCTTGCTCCAGTGTCCCCAAGTCCCCCAGCCCCACGGCCGTGTCCCCTCCACCCCAGATCCTGGAGAACTTCAAGATCGAGACCATGCGGGCCGTGGAGATCGGCACCAAGTTCGACCTGATCCTGATCCCGGACCGGCCCATCCAGCTGACCCTGCGGCCCCTCGAGGGCCAGCCCTGAGCAGGGGACACCAGGGGACACCCCCATGTCCCCCATTTGGGGACAGTGGGGATGCTCCCAGGGCTGCGGCCGTGGCTCAAGGCTGCACTGTACAGGGGAGACAAAGCGGGGCAGCCCCCTGGGGAAGGGAATTTGGGGGGGTTTGGGGGTCCCCTCTGGCTGTCGGGGGTCCCACTGAGCTCCCCCGAGCCTCTGGAATGTCCTGGAGCCTCTGGAATGTTCTGGAATGTTCAGCCTGGCCTCTGCTCCATGGGAAAGGCGCCCGCGGGGTCGGGGCAGGGGGGCAGCGCCCGGGGGGGCTCAGGAAGGGCCCGAAGGGTCTGGGGGCACAGGGGGGCACCCATGGGGGCAATCAGCCCCCTCTGGGGTGGGCAAGGGACACCAGGGACATTGGGGACATTGGGGGACACTGGGGACATTGAGGACATTTGGGACACTGGGGGTCAGTGGGGACATTGGGGGTCATTGGGGGCATTGGGGACACTGGGAACACCAGGGACACTGGGAACACTGGGGACATTGGGGTCAGTGGGGACATTGGGGACACCATGGACATTGGGGTCAGTGGGGACACTGGGAACCCTGGGGGACACTGGGGACACTGGGGGTCACTCCCAGGGGAGGGCTCAGGGGTGGGCAGGGGGACACTGGGGACACTAGGGGCATTGGGGACACTGGGGACATTGGGGTCACTGGGAGTCATGGGCGACATTGGGGACACCAGGGACATTGGGGTCACTGTGGACACTGGGTCACTGGGGACATTTGGGACATTGGGGAGTAACTGGGGAGGGCCCTGGGGTGGGCAGGGGTCACTGGGGACACTGGGAGTAACTGGGGACACTGGGGACATCGGGGACACTTGCAGGGGAGGGCTCTGGGATGGTCACAAGGACACTGGGGGCATTGGGGTCACTGGGGGTCACTGGAGACACTGTAGGTCACCGGTATCACTGTAGGGTCACTGGTGTCACTGTGGGTCACTGTAGGGTCACCGGTGTCCCCTGTCCCCGCTCACCAGGCCCAGGCCGTGCTCTCGCAGGCGCGTCTCCAAATCCTGCTGGCCCCGGGCCCAGCTCCGGGCGGCCTCCTGCAGCTGGACAGACCCCAAACGGGCTGGGACTGACCCCAAAATGGGCTGGGACTGACCCCACATGGGCTGGGGGATTCCAAACTAGGCCAGGGGACCCCAAACCACCATGGGGGACCCCAAAATGGGCTATGTGACTTCAAAACACGATAGGTGACTCCAAAACAGGCTACGTGACCCCAATTCAATCTGGATAGCCCCAGGCCACTCTAGGTGACCCCAAAGCGTGCTGAGTGACCCCAAAACGCTCTAGGTGACCTAAAATGCACTGGGGGACCCCAAACCACACTGGGGGGCTCAACTCGCGCTGGGTAACCCCAAATCGCGCCAGGTGACCCCAAAACACATTGGGTGACCCCAAAAAGGGGGTGACCCCAAAACCACACAGGGTAACCCCAAACCACACTGGATGACCCAAAACGCGCTGCGTGACTCCAAAAGAGACTGGATGACCCCAAAACGCTCTGAATGACCCCAAAGCACCCTGGGTGACCCCAAACCCCCGTGGGTGGCCCCACCCCGCCCCGCGGTGCCCACCTGCCTCTCCAGCGCCCGGGCCCGGCCCCGCTCCCGCTCCAGCCGCGCCAGCAGCTCCAGCTTCTCCCCGGGCCCCAGGAGCCGCTGCGGGCACGGCAGAGGCGGGTGGGGATCGGCCCCGCACAGCTGCCACCCCCGGGACGGGCCCCTCTGTCCCCGGTGTCACCCCCGGGACGGGTCCGGCTGTCCCCGGTGTCACTCCCGTGTCCCCTCTGTCCTCGGTGCCACCCCCAGGACGGGTCCGGCTGTCCCCTCTGTCCCCTCTGTCCCTGCTGCCACCCCCGGTGCCGTGTCCCCTCTGTCCCCTCTGTCTCGGTGCCAGCCCCATGTCCCCTCTGTACCCGCTGCCACCCTGGCGCCGTGTCCCCTCTGTCCCCTCTGTCCCCTCTGTCCCCGCTGCCATTTCTGTGTCCCCTCTGTCCCGGTGTCACCCCCGGTGCCGTGTCCCCTCTGTCCCCAGTACCGTCCCCGGGCCTAGTGCCCTCTGTCCCCGGTGTCACCCCCAGTGCTGTGTTCCCTCTGTCCCCGCTGCCACCCCCGGAGCCGTGTCCCCTCTGTCCCCGGTGTCACCCTCGTGTCCCCTCTCGCTCTCACCGCGGCCCGGGCGGGTCCCGCCGGCTCCTCCCGCAGTCGCTTCTGGGCCAGCAGCACCGCCAGGGTGGCACCTGCGGGGTGGCACCGGTGAGGTGGCACCTCTGGGGGGACACTGGGGACATTGTCCCGTGTCTCTCCCTGGGCGGGGACAGGGGGACAGCGAGCCCCGGCGTGTGCCGTGCCCGGGGGCTCGGGAATGAGGGGGGGACAGGGAGGGCTGGGGACATTACTGAGGGTTGGGGACATCCCTGAGTGTCCCTGTCCCTGTGTCCCCATCTATGGGACCCTCCTGGACCATTCCAGTCCCCTTGGAGGGTTTGGGATATCCCAGGGAGGGCTGGGGACATCTCTGAGGGTTGGGGACATCCCTGAGTGTCTCTGTCCCCTACTGCCCACCCGTGGGTCCCCCCTGGACCATCCCAGGGACAATTGGGGACATCCCTGAGTGTCCCTGAGTGTCCCTGTATCCCCATCCATGGGTCCCTCCTGCCCTCCCCGGACCATCCCAGGGACAGCTGGGGACACCCCCGAGTGTCGCTGTCCCCCGCACGCACCCGCGGCTCTCTCGGCGCTCCTGTCCCGCAGCAGCAGCCGCTCCATGGCCTCGATCACCTGGGCACAGGGCACCGCTGTCCCCGTGTCCCCAGCGCCGTGCCCAGCCCGTGCAGGGCCGGGCCGGGCTGGCGGTGTCCCCAAGCCCGTCCTTGTCACCGGGGCCGTGTCACCTTGTCCTGCTGTCCCAGCGCCCGCTGCAGCGCCCCGGCCTCGGCCGCCCTGTCCTGGCAGCGCCGCCGTGCCAGCTGCTGCCATTGCCGCCGCTGGAGCAGCACCAGCTCCTTCTCGCGGTCGTTCTTCTGCGGGAGAAGCCCCGGGAGTGCCGGGCACGGCCCCGGGACAGCCCCCGGTGCCCGCCGTGCCCACGGGGCCTTACCCGGATCAGCTCGTTCTGCAGCCGCTGCACCCGGTCCCGCAGCGCCCGCAGCTCCAGCGCGCCGGCCGCCAGCTCCCGGGACAGGGTGGCTGTGGGGACAGTGCTGTCACCACCCACCGTGGCAGTGCCCAGCGTGTCCTGCCTGTCCCCAGGATGATGGGCCTTGTCTGGGTCACCTACCCAGGGTGGCAGTGCCCAGTGTGTCCTGCCTGTCCCCATGCTGACATGCCACATCCCTGTCACCCACCTGGGGTGGCTGTGCCCGGCCTACCCTGCCTGTCCCCAGGGTGACATGCCACGTCCTTGTCACCCACATAGTGTGGCAGTGCCCTGCGTGTCCTGCCCATCCCCAGGGTGACACACCATGTCCCTGGCAGTGCCCAGTGTGCCCTGCCATGCCCGCACGCACCCAGCCTGTCCAGCAGCTCGTCCCGGGTCAGCACATCGGTGTCGCTGCCACGGAGCTGCTCCGGCTCCCGCAGCCGGGCCAGGCTGTGCCGCAGGTGCCCGTTCTCCGCCTCCAGGCTGGCGACGCGGCGGCGCAGGGACAGCAGGTCCCCCGCCATCCTCTGCAGCGCCAGGAGGTGGCTGCTACCCCCCTGGGGACCAGAGCCCGGCTGGCACTGCTGGACAGACAGGGATGTCCCCCCTGGTCCCAGGGATTGGCTCGGGATGAGGGTCAGACACACCTTGGGGGAGCTGAGAGATGTGCAGCGTGTCCCCTGCTCTTGTCACCATCCATCATCCATCCATCCATCATCCATCCATCCATCCATCCATCCATCATCCATCCATCCATCCATCCATCCATCCATCCATCCATCCATCCATCCATCCATCCATCCATCCATCCATCCATCATCCATCCATCCATCCATCATCCATCCATCCATCATCCATCCATCCATCATCCATCCACCCATCCATCCATCCATCCATCCATCCATCCATCCATCCATCCATCCATCCATCCATCCATCCATCATCCATCCATCCATCCATCCATCCATCCATCCATCCATCCATCCATCATCCATCCATCCATCCATCCATCCATCACCCATCCATCCTTCCTTCTGTCCTTCCCAACCTTCTCCTCTCCTTCCACTTCCCCATCTCCCTCTTTTCCCTTTTTTCCCACCTGCCCCCTGTGGAATCTCCCAGGGATGTGGGGTTGGACCTGGGTTCCCCAAACTCGGAGCTTTTTGGGGCTTTCCAGCTCTTTAACAGAGGGATGAGGTGAAGAACAACAGAGGGATGAACATTCCCAAAGATTCTCCTGGATTATTTTTGGCTCGTGTGTGGCAGGAGATGCTGGGGAAGGGGGGAAGAATTCCTGAGGAATTACCCTGGATCCCCTCAGGAAGGATCTCGGTGGCCACAGGGGAGCCACGTGCCTTGGGAATGACCTCAGGAGTGGCCTTGGCCACCGGCCTGGCAGGAGGTGACAGCCCTGGGGGACTCTGGGGACAGGGAAAGGGGGGCAGGAGCAGCCAGAGGCTCCAATCCTTCCTCCACATCTGCCGGGAATGGGGAAATCCAGGAATTGCTTCATTCCCGAGATGAACAGCAGCCAAGCTGGGGCTGTCCCCTCCCTGTGTGTCCCCGTGTCACTCACCGGCTGCTGGGGGCGTCCCGTGCTCTCCTGGGGGCGGGCAGGGACAGCGGGGCAGGCTGGGGCAGGCCGGCGCTCCAAGGGCGATTCCAGGCCCGGGATGTTCCCGTGCCTCCGGAGCGGCTCCTGCGCGGGCAGGGCCCGGCCCGGGGCTGGCAGGGACATCCCTGGGTGGGGACACAGCTGGCAGGGACAGCGGGGACAGCGGGGACACGGTGGGGACGGGGATGGGGGTGAGGATGAGGATGAGCAGGGTGAGGGTGTCCCAGTCCTGTTCCTGGTTCTCCCATTCCCAATCCTGCTCTGTCCAATTCCTGCCTTGTCCCGTTCCTGATACCACCCTGTCCCCTTCCCAATCCCAGTGTGTCCCATTCCCGATCCCATCTCCCATTTCTATTTCCACGCTGTCCCATTCCTGATCCTGCCGTGTCTTATTCCCACTCCTATTTCCATTCCCAATCCCATTCCCAATCCCAATCCTGATCCCCATCTCCATCCCAACCCCCATCCTGATCCTGATCCCACCATGTCCCATCCCCATTCCCATTCCCAATCCCACCGTGGCCCATTCCCATTCCCATTCCCATTCCCATTCTCCATTCCCCATTCCTCATTCCATTCCCCATTCCCATTCCCTGTCCCAATCCTGTTCCCATTCCATTCCTATTCCCAATCCCACCGTGTGCCATTCCCATTCCTGATCCTATTCCCATTCCCATTTCCAATCCCCATCCCCATTCCCAGTCCCAATCATATCCCCATACCAAATTCCATCCCTGATCCCACCGTATCCCAACTGCATTCCCGTTGCATTCCTGTTCCCATTCCCAATCCCATCCCCATGCCCTTTTCCCATCCCCATCCCTGTTCTCATTCCCATTCCCAATCCCCATCCCTGATCCCAGTGTCCCATCCCCATTCCCATTCCCATTCCCTTCCCCATCCCCATCCCCATCCCCATTCCCACTCCCATTCCCACTCCTGTTCCCATTCCCATTCCCACTCCCATTCCCTATTCCCATCCTCGATCCTGCCCGTGTCCCATTCCATTCCCATCCCCATCCCCATTTCCATCCCAGCCCTGCCCCGGGGGTTGCCAGGCTGGCGCGATCCCAAACAAAACCCTTCCCGAACAATTCCCTGAATCCCGGGGATCGCGGGCACTCACGGGGCGGTGCCGGGAATGCAGCGGGAGCAGGAGCCGCCGTTCCCGGGATGTTTCCCGGGATGTTTTCCCGGAGCAGGAGCCGCCGTTCCCGGGGCTCGCGCGGCTCCCGGCGCCGTTGCCACAACAGAGCGGAACCGGCCCTTGGGAACCCCGCCCGGAGCGGCTCCGGTCCCAAAACCCCGCGGGAATCCCGAATCCCAATGAGGGAACTCCAGGGGTGATCCCGAAATCCACCCGGGGCAATTCCAGGTGATCCCAAAATCCATATGGATGAATTCCAGGGACTCCCCAGGTATCCCAAAATCCACACAGGGCAATTCCAGGGGTGATCCCAAAATCTGCATGAGGGAGTTCCATATGATCCCAAAATCCACATGGATGAATTCTAGGGACACCCAGCTGATCCCAAAATCCACACAGGACAATTCCAAGTGTGATCCCCAAATCCACATGGATGAATTCCAGGGACACCCCAGGGAGCCCAAAATGCACACGAGGCAATTCCAGGTGACCCCAAAATCCACACTGGGGAATTCCAGATGACCCCAAACCCACCTGGATAAATTCCCAGTGACCCCAAACTCCACAAGGATAAATTCCCAGTGACCCCAAACCCACCTGGATAAATTCCAAGTGACCCCAAACCCACAAGGACAAATTCCCAGTGACCCCAAACCCCACCTGGATAAATTCCTGATGATCCCAAACCTCACCTGGATAAATTCCAAGTGACCCCAAACCCCACCTGGATAAATTCCCAGTGACCCCAAACCCACCTGGATAAATTCCAGGTGACCCCAAACTCCACCTGGAAAAATTCCCGGTGACCCCAAACCCCACAAGGATAAATTCCAGGTGATCCCAAATCCCACCTGGATAAATTCCAGCCGCACCCCGATCCCTCCCCACCCCAGCCCGCTTTGGGGTTGATTTCCCCGCAGTTTTTGGGATTTTTCAGGCATTTTCCGCTCCATCTTTTCCCCGAATTCCCCTCGGATCTCTCGGCGCCGCCGCTTCCTGCGGGAGGCCGGGATGAAAGGACGGGAACGCAGCTTTGAAATTCCACTTTTGAATATTTATTCCTTTTTTTCCCTGATCTTTCCCGAGCCTCTGAAGCTTTGGGATCCTTTCATCCCTTCCCGCTCCTTTCCACATTTGCTCATCCCGAATATTTATTTTTTTTTTATTTAGGTTTTTTTTCCTAATATTTGTTTAACAAATCGCTCCGTGGGGTTTCCGTGGATCCCTCTGCAGGCGGGATGGGAAATCGACCTCAAAACCACCCCAGAAGGCCCCAAAATGCCCCCAAAACCGGAGAATTCGGGGATATTTTTGGGATAGAGGGGGGAAAGCAATGTTTTCCAATTTTTCCACATTTTTCCCAGATTTTCCCGCATTTCTCCCCCATTTTTCCCATATTTTTCCCACATTTCCCCTGTTTTTCTGGGACTTTCTCCATGTTTTTCCCCACATTCATCTCCTCCCTCGTTTTTGCCACATCTCCCCCCATTTTTCCAGATTTCCTCCCATTTCCCCCCACATTTTTTCTGGATTTCCTCCTATTCTCCCCACTTCTTCCCCATATTTTTGCCCAATTTTGCCCCATTTTCCCACATTTCCCTCCTGTTTTTCCCAGATTTTCTCCACATTTTCCCCCTATTTTTCCAGGATTTCCCCCACATTTCTCCCCCATTTTCCCAGATTTCCCCCCATTTTTCTCCTCTATTTCCCCCTACTTTCCCCTCATTTTCCCCAAATTTCCCCCTATTTTCCCCCCGTTTTTCCCCATCCCACTCCTGATCCCAAGGGAATATCCGAGCAAATGAAGACATCCCAAATTCCCCAGGGCCTCGCGAGCTGTGACAGGTGAAAATAAAAGGGGAAAAATGGAATTTTTTCCCCCTCTCTGATCTCCTCTAATCCTCATTTTCCCCCCTTTTTTTCCTCAGAGATGTAAATGGACGTTTATCCCATCTTCCCAACAATTGGGGAATTAGGGCCGCCACTCCCCCCGTGGGATTATCCCGGAATTATCCCGGGATTATCCCGCTGAGCCAGGAAATCCCAGCGGGGATTTGGGGCTGGGATCCCTGGAGAGAGGGGTCCCAAGCAAGGCAGGAATGGGGGAAAAAATGGGGAATAAAAATGGGGGGAAATCGGGGGAAAATGGGGGAGATATCTGGGAAAAATTGGGGGGAAATGTGAGGAAAAATGTGGGGGAAATGGGAGGGAAATCTGGGAAAAATGTGGGGGAAATGGGGGAAAATATCGGGAAAAATGGGGAGGGGGGAGGAATCTGGGAAAAATGGGGTGGGGAAGAAATGGGGGAAAATGTGGGGGAAATTAGGAGAAATGGTGGGGGGAAATGTGGAAAAAGTGGGGAAAATGGGGAATAAATGAGGGAGGAATGAGGGGGAAATGGGGAGAAAATTAGAAGAAAATGGGGGAGGAATATGGGGGAAATGGGGAGGAAATGAGGGGAAATGAGGGAGGGGAATGGGGGAGAAATGTGGAATTAATGTGGGAGGAATGAGGGGAAAATGGGTGGAAAATGGGGGGAAATTCATCAAAATGGGGGAAATGGAGGAAAATGTGGGGGAAATACGGAGAAAATCGGGAGGAATCTGAGGGGAAGTAGGGGAGGAATGGGTGGAAAATGGGGGAGAAATGTGGAATAAATATGGGAGGAATGAGGGGGGGAATTGGGGGAAAATTGGGGGAAATTGGGAGAAAATAGGATGGGAAAATGGGGGAGAAATGTGGAATAAATGTGGGAGGAATGAGGGGGAAATGAGGGGGAAATTGGTGGAGAACGTGAGGAAAATGGGGGCAAATGTGGGGAAATTGGGTAAATGGGAGAAATGAGGGGGAAATATGGGAAGAATGTGGGAAAATGGGGGGAAAATGTGGGGGAAATGAGGGGGGGAATGGAGGATAAATTAGTGGGGAAATGAGGGAAAAACAGAGGAGGAAAGGGGTGAAATGGGGAAAATTAGTGGAAATAGGGGAAAGATGGGGAAAATGGGGGGAATCTGGAAAAACGGGGAAACAAAAATCCCATGGGAAAGCTGTTTTCCTCTCCCTGAAATCCAGCGTTTCCATTTCCTGGGGGAAAAAAATGGAATTTTTTGGCGGTTTCTCCCCTCAGCCCTGGGGTTTATCTGATGGAACTCGGGATGAACTCTCCCATCCCAATTCCAGGCCGGAGTTAATTGGCTCGGGGGTTAATTGGGAGCGTTCCCGGAGCTGGGGCTGCCGATAGCGGCGGTCTGTGGCTGAGAGGCCGGAATCTCCCTCAGCGCAGGGAATAAGTCGGAAGGCGTCAAAGAAAGCAGGGAAAATGAAAGGAATGGAAAAAGGAAGGAAAAAAAAAATGAGAAGGGAAGGAGAGAAAAAGGAGGAATAAAGAAGAAGAAGGTAATAGGAAAGAAGAAGAAAAAAAGGAGGGATAAAATGAACAGAAGAAGAGGAAGAAAGAAAGGAAAAAAGAGAAAAAAGGAAAAAAAGAAGAAAAGAAAAAAAGAAAAAAGAAAAAAGAAAAAAGAAAAAAGAAGAAAAAAAAAGAAAAAAGAAGAAAAAAGAAAAAAAGAAAAAAAGAAAAAGGAAAAATGAAAAATGAAAAAGGAATAAGGAAAAAGGAAAGAAGAAAAAATCGAAGGAAAGGAGAAAGAAAAAAAGGGAGGGAGAAAATGGAAATGAAAGGAAAGAAGGAGGAAAAAAAGGGGGGGGAAAGGAAAGGAAAGAAAAGAGAGAAAAAGGGGAAAAAGAAAAAAGGAAAGGAGACAAAAAGGGAAGGAAAGGAGAGAGATAAAAAGGAAGGAAAAGGGGAAAGGAAATAAGGAAAAAGGAAGGAAAAGGAAAGAAAAAAAGAGGAAAAGGAGAAAAAAAGGAAAGGAGGGAGAAAAGGAAGAAAAAAAGGAAAAAGGAAAGAAAAAAGAGGAAAGGGTAAAAAAGGAAATAAGAAAAAAAAGGAAAGGAGGAGAAAGGAGAAAATAAAGGAAAGGAAAAAAGAGGAAAGGGGGAAAAAAGGAAAATAAAGTGACAGCCCCATAAGGAGAGGATCACCCCAAATCCCTGCTGGGATCAAATCGGGGTTCCTGGGTCACCCCAAATCCCTCCGGGGCCGTTCCCAGCCCCGCTGTCCCCCTGTCCCAGCCTTGTCCCCAATTTCCCGGTGGCTTTTCCCGCCCCCAGCCCAGCGGGGACACCGCGGGTGCGTGACGTCAGCTCATTAACGGGAGCCTTTAATTAATCGGGGCTGCGCACGGCCGCGAGATGGCGCTGGAAGCTCAGCCTCATCGTTATCTTCATCCTCATCCCCATCTTCATCCTCGTCCTTATCTTCATCCTCCTTCTCCTCGTCTTCATGCTTATCTTTCATTCCCATCCTCGTCCTTATCTTCATCCTCGTCTTCTTCCTCATCTTCGTCCTCACCTTCATCCTTATCCTTCATCCTCATCTTCATCTTTGTCTTCACCCTCATTCTCAACCTCAGCCTTATCCTCATCTTCTTCTTCATCGTCATCCTCAACCTTATCCTCATCCCCATCTTCATCTTTATCCTCAACTTCATTGTCATCTTCATTCTCATCTTCATCCTCATTCTCATCTTCACCTTCATCTGCATCCTCATTCGCATCCTCCTCCTCCTCATCCTTACCTTCATCCTCATCTGCATCCTCATCCTCACCCTCATCTCCATACTCATCCTCATCCTCATCCTCATCTTCATCCTCATCCTCATCTTCATCCTCATCCTCCTTCATCTTCATCCCCATCCTCATCTTTATTCTCATCCCCATCATCTTCATCTTCCTCTTCATCTTTATCCTCATCTTCATTGTCATCTTCGTTCTCATCTTCATCCTCATCCTTCACAGCCGCTCCCATCCCTCTCCCTCCTTTTCCTCCTCTTCCTCCTCACTCTTCCCCTCTCCCTTCAGAGAACCCTCTCCCCTTCCTGCACCTTCTCCCCGTGCTCCATCCCTCATCCTCATCCTCACCCTCATCCTCACCCTCATCCTCATATACATCCTCATCCTCCTTCATCTTCATCCCCATCCTCATCTTTATTCTCATCCCCATCATCTTCATCTTCCTCTTCATCTTTACCCTCATCCTTCATCCTCACCTTCACTCTCATCTTCATTCTCATTCTCATCTTCACCTTCATCCCCATCCTCATTCGCATCCTCCTCCTCACCCTCATCCTCCCTCACCTTCATCCCCATCCTCATCTTCCTCTTCATCTTTATCCTCATCCCCCTTCCTTCCTTCCTTCCTTCCTTCCTTCCTTCCTTCCTTCCTTCCTTCCTTCCTTCCTTCCTTCCTTCCTTCCTTCCTTCCTTCCTTCCTTCCTTCCTTCCTTCCTTCCTTCCTTCCTTCCTTCCTTCCTTCCTTCCTTCCTTCCTTCCTTCCTTCCTTCCTTCCTTCCTTCCTTCCTTCCTTCCTTCCTTCCTTCCTTCCTTCCTTCCTTCTTCCTTCCTCTCTCCCCAGGGCTGATTTTTGGGCCAATTTCCAGCTCTTTTCGCCCCTTTTCCTTTTTATCCACTGCCGTGCCTGGAACAAAACACCAGCGACAGGAGGGGAAAAAAATAACAAATAAATAAATTTAAACACCCCCAAAAATACATTAAACCCCCCCAAAAATAAATTAAACCCCCCCAAAAAATAATTTTTATTTATTTTTTTCCCCCAGGGCCGCAAATCCCGGCAGGTCAGGGGGGAAGGCGGGGTGAGAGGGGGGAGGAAGGCTCGGAGGAGGAGGAGGAGGAGGAGAACAAATGTTTGAAGAGGCTGCAGAAAAAATCCGCCCCCGCGATCGTTAAGTGCTGCTGTAAATTATTCATCGGGAGAGGCTCGGGAGAGGCCGCGAAACGCGGGCAGGGAAAAAGGGGAAATTCGGGATCGGGATGGGAGGAAAAAATCCCAAAATGGGATCGGGGGGCCGCGATTTCCTCTTTTTTTGGGGTTTTTGGGTTTTTTTAAAGTGTATTTTTAAAATTTTTTAATGAAGCCATTAAGGAGCGGATCCCGAGGATTTATCCCAGGAAAACACGGGCAGGGAAAAAAAGGGAAATTTGGGATCGAGAGGGTTAAAGGATTGCAGGGAAAGATCCCAAATGGGGATCAAAGAGGGCGATTTCTCTCTTTTTAAATTTTATTTTTATATTTTTTTAGGGTTTTTTTCATGTTTTAATGAAGCCATTAAGGAGCAGATCCTGAGGATTTATTCCCAGAGAGGCCGGGAAAACACGGGCAGGGAAAAAAAGGGGAGAAATTGGGATCGGGGGTGGGGGAGGAAAGGATTGAGGGGAAAAATCCCAAAATGGGGTCGGGGGGAGGGCGATTTCCCCTTTTTTAAATTTTATTTTTAGGGGGTTTTAATTTTTTTAAAATTATTTTTTAATGAAGCCATTAAGGAGCAGATCCCGAGGATTTATCCCTGGAGGGGCCGGGAAACACGGGCAGGGAAAAAAGGAGAAATTTGGGATCGGTGGTGGGGGAGGAAAGGACTGGGGGAAAAAAATCCCAAAATGGGATTGGGGAGATGCAATTTCCTATTTTTAAATTATTTTTTAATTTTTTTAGTGCATTTTTTAGTGTATTTTTTAAATTTTCAATGAAGCCATTAAGGAGCAGATCCCGAGGATTTATCCGAGAAAAACACGGGAAGAATAAAAGGGGAAATTTGGGATCGGGGTAAAGGATTGGGAAAATCCCAAAGCAGGATTGGGGGTGGGGGGGGGCGATTTCCCACTTTTAATTTTTTTTTAAATTTTTTTAGTGTATTTTTGTCATTTTTAATGGAGCCATTAAGGAACAAATCCCGAGGGTTTATTGCAGGAAAATAATGACAAGGAAAAAAAAAAGGGGAGAATTTGGAACTGGAGGGGGCACAAAGGATTTGGGGACAATCCCAAGCGGGGCTCGGGGAGCGCGGCAGAACCGCGATTTCCCCGTTTTTTATTGAATTTTTAATGATTTTCGAGCTTTTCTGTCGTTTTTTGCCGGAGCCGCGGGCAGCGCCGGGAGCGGGGCTTGATCAGGAGCGGCCGCGAGGGGAGAAGTGACAGCGCTGTGATCGCCGTGGTGTCCCCGGGGTGTCCCCGCCGTGTCCCCGAGCTGTCCCCGGGGTGTCCCTGAGGAGCCCTCGCTTTGTCCCCAGGCTGTGATCACTGGGAATTGTCCCCGGGGTGTCCTCAGGGTGTCCCTGCGCTGTCCCCAGGCTGTGATCACCGGGAGCTGTCCCCGAGCTGTCACTGCTCTGTCCCCGAGCTGTGATCCCCCCAAGGTATCCCCGATCTGTGTCTACCCTGGGTGTCCCTGAGCTGTCCCCCCCCTGTCCCCGAGGTGTCCCCGAGGTGTCCCCGCTCTGTCCCCGGGCTGTGATCACTGGGAGCTGTCCCCTGGGTGTGCCCGCAGTGTCCCCGCTCTGTCCCCGAGCTGTCCCCGGGGTGGGATCACTGGGAACTGTCCCTGGGTGTCCTCGGGGTGTCCTGAGGTGTCCCCGAGCTGTGATCCCCGTGGCGTCCCCTGGGTGTCCCCGGGATGTCCCCACACTGTCCCCAGGCTGTGATCACTGGGAGCTGTCCCCGGGGTGTCCCCGCAGTGTCCCCGCTCTGTCCCCGAGCTGTCCCCGGGGTGGGATCACTGGGAACTGTCCCCGGGGTGTCCCTGAGGTGTCCCCGAGCTGTGATCCCCGTGGTGTCCCCTGAGTGTCCCAGGGATGTCCCCACACTGTCCCCGGGGTGTCCCCGCTCTGTCCCCGGGCTGTGATCACCGGGAGCTGTCCCCAGGATGTCCCTGAGGTGTCCTCGAGCTGTCCCCGGGGTGGGATCACTGGGAACTGTCCCCGAGCTGTCACTGCTCTGTCCCCAAGCTGTGATCCCCCCGAAGCATCCCCGATCTGTCCCCTGGGTGTCTCCGAGGTGTCCCTGGGGTGTCCCCGAGCTGTCCCCAGTCTGTGATCCCCGGGAGCTGTCCCTGCCCTGTCCCCGGGCTGTGACCCCCGGGTTGTCATCGAGCTGTCCCTGGGATGTCCCCGAGGTGTCCCCGAGGTGTCTCAGAGCTGTGATCCCTGGGGTGTCCCCAAGCTGTCCCCGAGGTGTCCCTGAGGTGACCGGGGTGTGATCCCCGGGATGTGTCCAAGCTGTGATCCCCACTCTGTCCCCTCGCTGTGATCACCGGGAGGTGTCCCCGCGCTGTCCCCGAGCTGTCCCCGCGCTGTGGCCGCGCTGTCGCCGCCCCGGGGGTGGCGTGTCCCCATTAGCAGGGTGTCACTCCCGATTACGGCCGGAGCTGGCAGGAGATGGGCGGCAGCGACAGAGTGACAATAATTCCTGCTCCGGGCGGGAGGGGAGGGAACGGGGAAAACAGGGAAAAAACAGGGGGGAAAACCAGGGAAAAGAGGGGGGAAAAGAGGGGGGGAAACAGAGGAAAACCTGGGAAAAAAACCAGGGGGGAAACAGGGAATAAACAGGGGGAAAATAGGGGGGGGAAACAGGGGGAAAACAAGGGGGAAAACAAGGGGGAAAACCAGAGGAAAACCAGGGGGAAACCAGGGGGGAAACAGGGGAAAACCAGGGGGAAAACAGGGAATAAACAGGGGAAAACCGGAGAAAAGCAGGGGGAAAATAGGGAGGAAAACCAGGGGGAAAACAGGGGGGAAATGGGGAAAAACAGGGAAGAAACAGGGGGAAAAAAGGGGGGAAAAGCAGTTGGAAAACAGAGGAAAGCCAGGGGGAAAATAAGGGGGGAAACATGGGGGGAAACCAGAGGAAAACCTGGGAAAAACCAGGGGGAAAACAGGGGAAAACCAGGGGAAAACCAGGGGAAAAAAATAGGGGAAAAAACCAGGAAATAAACAGGGGAAAAACGGGGAAAACCAGGGGGAAAATAGGGAATAAACAGGGGAAGGAACAGGAAAAAACAGGGGGAAAATAGGGAAAAACAGGAAAAAACAAGGGGAAACCAGGGGAGGAAACAGGGGAAAAAAACAGAGAAAAAACAGGGAAAAAACAGGGAATAAACAGGAAAAACACAGGGGGAAAACCAGGGGAAAAATGGGAGAGAAACACAGGGAAAAACAGAGGGAAAACAGGGAAATACAGGGAAAAAAACAGTGGAAAAACCATTGGAGAAAGGGCAGGAGAAGGAGGAAATGCTCATCCCAACAGACTGGGTTGGAAAAAGGAAAATATCCACGGAAAATATTCCTGGAATCCAATTGGTACATTTGGGCTGGAAAATATCCATGGAAAATATTTCTGGGTTTGTGTTGCCCCTTTGGGTTGGAAAAGGGAAAATATCCATGGAAATTATTTCCTGGGATCTTGTTTGGGCACATTTGGGCTGAAAAAGGAAAAGTATTGGGGCAAAATATTTCTGGAATCCTGTTAGCACATGTGGGCTGGGAAATATCTGTGGGAAATATTGCTGAGATCTTGCTGGCAAATTTGGGCTGGAAAAGGGAAAATATCCATGGAAATGATTTCCTGGGATCGTGCTCCTCCCCGTCGCTCTGGTGGCATTTTGGGGACCTGGATTTTGGATGAAGGAGACAGTAAAAACTAAAAAAAATCTTAAAAATCCCCTAAAATAAAAAAATAAAAGCCACTGGAATGACAGGGAGAAGCTGTGGGTGGGCATCAGGAAGGTTTTGGGGTTCAGGGTGGGGGACCCCAAAATCCAGATCCCCAAAACACCACTGGAGTGATGGAGAGGAGCTGTGGGTTTGGGATTTTGGGGTTTGGGGTTTTGAGGGTCTGAGGTGAGGATGGGGCTGAATTTGATGTCCCCTTTCCCCAAAATCCAGGCCCCCAAAATGCTGCTGGGAGTGGCAGGGAGGAGCTGGGGGTCAGCACCAGGAAGATTTTCGGGGTCCAGGGTGAGGAACCCCAAAATCCAGGTTCCCAAAATGTCCCAGTAGTGTGACAAGGAAGAGCTGGGAGTTGGCACCAGGAAGGATTTGGGGGTTCTAGGTTCCGATGGGGCTGAGCTTGAAGTTCCCTTTCCCCCAAAATCCAGCTCCCAAAACACCACTGGAGTGACATGGAGGAGCTGTGGGTTCGGGGTTTTGGGGTTTGGGGGTTTTGAGGGTCTGAGGTGAGGATGGGGCTGAGATTGATGTCCCACTCTCCCCAAAATCCAGGTCCCCAAAACACTGCCAGAGTGACAGGGAGGAGCTGTGGGTCTGAGGCTTTGGGGGTTTTGAGGGTCCGAGGTGAGGATGGGGCTGAGCTTGATGTCCCCTTTTCCCCAGAATTCAGCTCCTAAAACACCACTGGAGTGACAGGGAGTAGCTGTGGGTTTGGGGTTTTGGGGTTCAGGGGTTTTGTGGGTCCGAGGTGAGGAAGAGAAGGAGGAAGAGGAGGAAGAGGAGGAAGAGGAGGAGGAGCAGCATCTCCCCATCCCCAGGGATCTCTCCCGGGTGCCGCAGCCCCGGTTCCCCCTCGGTGCCCCCCCGGCCGTGCCAGAGCCGTGCCAGACGCTGCCGGCAGCGCTAACTCGATTTCCCGGGCCCTCATTTCCCTCTCCGGCCCGGCTTTGATGGACTCGGCCTAATCGGGTTAGGAGGGGAAGCGGGAGCGTAATGGGCTGAGGGCGGCGCGGAGCGAGCGCTGCTGCTCGGGGATGGCACAGGGCGGCCTGGCACGGCACGGCACGGCACGGCACGGCACCCACGGAGCTATCCCGGGACAGCCCCGCCAGAGCCAAGGGGCCCTGGGGGGCTCTGAGCCGGGGCTGGGCCTGGCTTAGCCTCGATAGAGAGGCGCTCCCGGAATGATCCCGTCATTCCTGAGCCATTCCAGGGACTGATCCAGGAGCGGCTTCCGACCATTCCCGGGAACGGCTCCGGGAATGGCTGGGAATGGTCGGGAATGGCGCCGGGAATGGCCTCGGGAATGGCCCCGGGAATGGCCCTGGGAATGGCGACGGGAATGGCGACGGGAATGGCGACGGGAATGGCGACGGGCGCGGCCCTGGGGAATGGCTCCGGGAGAGGCCCCGGGAATGACCACGAATGGCTCCAGGAGCAGCCCAGAGAATGGCTCCGGGAGAGGCCCTGGGAATTACCGGGAATGGCTCCCGGAATGGCTTCGGGAATGGCTCCGGGAGTGGGCCCGGGAATGACCAGGAATGGCTCCGGGAGCAGCCTCGGGAATGGCCAGGAATGGCTCCGGGAGCGGCTCCGGGAATAGCTCCAAGAGCAGCCCTGGGAATGACCAGGAGCAGCCCCGGGAATGACTCCGGGGATGACCGGGAATGGCTCCGGGAGCGGCCCCGGGAATGGCCGGGAATGGCTCCGGGAACGAGCGGGATTGGCTCCTGGAGCAGCCTCAGGAATGGCTCCGGGAATGGCTCCGGGAGCCGCTCGGTGCCGCCCGCCGTGCCCGCCTCATTAACCCCATCATCGGTGCCGGTGCCGCCCCCGCCCCGCCGCCCCCCGGGACCGCTCCGTGCGGATCGCGGCGCTCCGGGCCCCGCCGCAATTACCGGGCCCGCGCAGCTGCGGCCGGCGGGGCCTTAATTCAATTAGCGCTGCCCCGAGCGCTCCCCCGGGAGCGGCACCGAGCGCTCCTAACAAAGACATCCCCGCTCCAGCAGCCAGGCCGTGATTGGCAGCTGTCAATCAAACCGGGCGGGGTGGAAATGGCGGCGCGGAGGGATTGTTCCATATGGGGGAAATTCCCGGAGAAACGGGGATGGCAGAGGATGGACAGATGGACAGAGGGACAGGGGAGGTGTGGCTGTCCCTGGCTGGGCTTGGGGGTCCCTTCCAACCCAAACCAGTGTGGGATTCTGGGACCCCCAAACCAAACCTGTCCTGGGGATAAAAATCCCAATTCTGGGATCCCCAAACCAAACCTGTCCTGGGGACAAAAATCCCAATTCTGGGATCTCCAAACCAAACCTGTCGTGGAGAAAAAAATCCCAGTTCTGGGATCTCCAAACCAAACCTGTCCTGGGGACAAAACCCCAATTCTGACATTCCCAAAAGCAAACATTTCTTGGAGACAAAACCCCAATTCTGGGATCCCCAAACCAAACCTGTCCTGGGGACAAAACCCCAATTCTGGGATCCCCAAACCAAACCTGTCCTGGGGACAAAATCCCAATTCTGGGATCTCCAAACCAAACCTTTCCTCCCTTTATTTGGGGATAAAAACCCCAATTCTGGGATCCCCAAACCAAACCTGTCCTGGGGACAAAATCCCAGTTCTGGGATTCCCAAAACCAAACCTGTCCTGGAGAAAAAACCCAATTCTGGGATCCCCAAACCCAAAATCTTCCCCGCTGTGATTTGGGGACAAAACCCCAATTCTGGGATCTCCAAACCAAACCTTTCTTGGGGACAAAACTCCAGTTCTGGATTCCTCCAACCAAATCCTTCCTCAGCGTGTCCCACCTGTTTTGGGGAACAAAACCCCAATTCTGGGACTCTCCAAACCAAACCTTTCCCCTCCTTTACCTGGGGACAAAAACCCCAATTCTGAGATTCCCAACCCAAACCTTTCCCCGGTGCCTCCCCCTCGATTTGGGGATAAAAACCCCAATTTCGGTGCTCCCACCGGGCTGAAGCACAGGCACCAAAGGCGATCCCGGTGTTTTTGGCCGGCCCGGGCTGGCTCGGTGACAGCTCCAGCCTGGCGCGGTGACAATCAGCGACAATCGGCGCCAGCCGCGGCTCCGGCGGGGCTTTCAGCGCAGCGATCCCATAAATTAAAGCTGTTTAAGCGCCATCAGCAGCTTTTCCCTGATTCTCCCGCTTTTCCAGGCTCTGGATGTCCCCAAACCCCCGCTCGGGTGACACCGCCAGGTCGGTGACACCCCAAAGGTCGCAGGTGCCAAATTAAGGGAGCCGAGCGAGGTCGGGCCGGGTTAAACCGAGCCTAAAACGCGGCTGGTGATTAAATCTGGGATGGAAACAAACCCCTCGGGATTTGTCTTTTCCAGGCTCGGCATTCCCGGGATTCACCCCCTGGGATTTATCTCAGCTTTTTTTTTTTAGGGGGTGAAACGCCGGATTTGGGGTGAAAAAAGAAAAATAAAGGGAAAAGATGAGGCGGGAGAGGGAGGAGGAATTGAGCTGTTTCCCCTGGGAATAAAAACCTGGAAAAAAAAAAAACTGGGAAAGGTGGAGTTTCCCGACGTTAATTCGCTCGAACAGCAGCGATTTGCTCAAGTCTTTGATTTCTTTGTCTCCCGCAGATGTCAAAGGCTTTTGTTCTCCGGAGGGAGAGCGCGGAGGACGAGGGAAAAGGGGGAAAAGGATGGAAAAAGGGAAAAAATTGGGGTCTAGGTGCTTTTTCCTAGGGATGCGCCTGGGATAACGTTCCTGGGATTTGCTCGTCCTGGTGCCGGGGATCTGGGATTTTCACAAAGCCCACAGGGGTTGTGGGGTTCATCAATTCTGGGATTGTGGGGTTCCCCAAATCCAGGGATGGGCAGGGATTGTGGGATCCCGAGATCCAGGAATTGTGGGGTCCCCAGATCCAGGGATGGGCAGGGATGAGCAGGGATCGTGGGACTCCTTAGTGCTGGAATTGTGAGATCCTCAAATCCAGGGATTGTGGGATCCTCAAATCCAGGGATTGTGAGATTCCTCAATTCTGGGACTGTGGGATCCCCAGATCCAGGGATTGTGGTGTCCCCAGATCCAGGGATGGGCAGGGATTGTGGGATCCTCAAATCCAGGGGTTGTGGGATTCATCAGTTCAGGGATTGTGGGATGCTCTAATCCAGGGATTGTTGGATCCTCAAATCCAGGGATTGTGGGATCCCCAGATGCAGGGATTGTGGGATTCATCAATTCTGAGACTGTGGGATCCCCAGATCCAGAAATTGTGGGGTTCACCAGTTCTGAGATTGTGGGATTCCTCAAATCCAGGGATTGTGGAATCCCCAAATCCAGGGATTGTGGGATCCCCACATCCAGGGGTTGTGTGATTCCTCAAATGCAGGGATTGTAGGATCCCCAATTTTGGGATTGTGGGATTCATCAGATCCAAGAATGGACAGGGATGTGGGATCCCCAGATCCAGGGAAAATCCCGATCTTCCTTGGACAATCCTGACCTTCCCTGGAAAATTGTGATGTTCCTTGGAAAATCATGACTTTCCTTGGAAAATCAGAGTTTTCACTGGAAAACCGTGACTTTCCTTGGAAAATCCCGATTTCCCTTGGACAATCCCGAGCCCCAGGCAGAGCGTGGGGAGCCCTGGCCCCGCTCAGCAGGAATTGCTTCCCTCATTTCCATCGCTCCGGATAAATTATCCGGATCTGCTTCCCTGGTTTTCGTCTCCGCTCCCAGCTCTTCCATCCCTTACAGGAAGCCGGAGCGGGGAATTGGAGAGGTTGAGGAAGAAGAGAGAGAAAAAAAAAAGAAATACTAAAAAAACCAGCCCCTGGCAGCTCTCAGATCCAAACAATAATCAGGGAAATGAATTCCAAAGGCGTTTTCCCGCATGACCAGGAGCGATAATTTAGCGCCAGCTGGAAGCGCCGGGATTAATCCCTGCGCAGTGAATAATTCATCGCGCGAATCCCCCTTTTTCCCTCCTCATTCCAGAGCCGCTCCATCCCCAAATTCTGCCGGCGGAGGGGATTTGGGGATGTGGAAATGAGATCGATCGGGGCTGGCGGCGCATCCCGCCCTTCCCCGGGCCGTGATTCCCGGGAAAAGCGCGGCTGTCCCCGGGGATGGGGACAGATGGACATTTGTCACCGGGGTTAAGCAGCCTGGCCTTTCCCCTGCTCCCGGCTCCCGCCGCGGTTTCCTGGGAATACCGGCACGTGCGGAAATTCCCGGAAAAGCCACGGATTTGTGGTGCTGCCTTTTCCAGACCCTCGGGACCAAATTTCCAAGGGATAAAAGCGGGATACGACCCCGCTGATCGGACTGGGGAGGGGTGGCATCTCCAGAGTCCCAGCCTTGTCCTTGTGGCTCCCAACTGTGGGATTCGGCATTCCCGGGATCGCACCTGGGATGTCCCATTTGGGATTTCATAGGAGATGCCCATGGGAGGCAGAGGAAAGGTGGGATGGGGTTTTCCATGGAGTTCTCAGTTTGGGATTGTCCTGGTGTCAGCCAGAGGGGCAGGGCTGGGGTTGGAGTGGGGATCACAGGTTCCTGTGGGATTGTTTGGGAATTCTGTGCCAGATGTCCAGGCCTGGAGGGGGTGTGCATCCAGAAACCCGATCCACCATCATGGATCCACCATCCACTCATGGTCCATGGATTCTCCATGGAATCCTCCATCATCCATCATCATCCATCCATCCATGGATTCATCATTGCATGTCCTCATGGATTGAATCCATATGTCATCACCATCCTATCCATATCACCATCCATCTATCATCCATCCATCCATCCTCCCTCCATCCATCCATCCATCCATCCATCCATCCATCCATCCATCCATCATCCATCCATTTCTCAGAATAAAACAGGGAATTTGGGATCTGTAGGGACTCATTGTCCTTCTGCCACCCTCAAACCCCTTCCCAAGCTGGAATTCCAGCTCACACAGAACAGCAGGAATCGTGTCCACTCCTAGATCCACCATCCATCATTGGGAATGACATCGGCTTGTCAGGAATGACACCGGCTCGTCGGGAATGCCATGGGCCTGTCCCCAGCAGGGCCTCACCTCGGGAGAGCTTTCCAAAGGTCAGCCCTGCCACCGCCATCCCAGCGCCGGGAATTTATCGACAGCAGCTCCTTCCCGACGCTGCTCCTCCGGGAATCACATCCCTTTCCACAGCAGCACATTCCCGCTTCCCGGGGAGGCTGGAAAAGCGTCGGGGCCTCCCTCTGCTCCGGCTTTGGGATGGGCATGGGGTCACAGAGATCCATGGCCGTGCTGTGTCCAGCCTTGGGAATGAGGCTTGGGATGCTCCACGCCACAGGATGGGCAGTGCGGGCTCAGCACCGGGAATTTCCCAGCACTTCCCAAGGGATTTTTGGCAGGGACACAGCCGGGTTCGGGCACCGGGAATCCTTGGGAAAACGCTCTGGCTGCTCCCGTCCTTTCCCAGCCCTCGGGAAATCCAATTTTAGGGGGAAACCCCCCTGAATCCCCCGAATTCCGGCGGCTTTTCCCGGCCCCATGTGGAGATGGCCCTGGAGGTGGCCCCGCTCCAGCCGCAGCAGGGGACACAAAGCCACGCTCGGGGACACGCTCGGCGCGGGTTTGACCCCGCTTGTCGCCCGCCCGGCTCCCGTCACCGGCGGCGACATCGCCCGCGTGCCCCGGGGCCTGGCGGAGCGCCGGGCCTGGGGACAGATGGCGGCTCCGCGGGCGATGTCACCGCCCGTGCTCTGATCCGCCAGGACGTGTTGGCACCGCCACCCGCGGCCACCTGGAGCGGCGCAACAAAGGGACCGGGGAGGAGGAGGAGGAGGAGGAAGGAGGGGGAAGGAGCCGCCTTCATCCCGCCGGGATCCTCGGCACGGCCGGGGCTGGAGGGGGCAATCCCAAAGGTTGAGAATCCTCAAGGGGAAGACCCCAAAAATTAATTTACCCCAGAAATAAATGCACCCCGAATTCCTGGAGCGCGGCTGGGCTGCGGCTCTCTGCATCCCCGCGGGTTTGCTCCGTGCCCAGCGTGCCCAAATCCATCTTTTTTGGTGGAAAAGTGGCTTTGGGCGCCACGGGAACGCCCCAGAGCACCCAGCGCTGCCACAGGTGGATCCCTGCAGAATCCCCAACTCCCGGCCAGGAATTCCGGCTCTCCGCGATGCCAGGGAAGGGTTAAACCCCGGGGATCCCAAAATAAACCCACCAAAGGCGGGCAGAGGGGGTGTCCTGTGAAGGTGAAGCCAAGCGCGGACCTGATGGGAAGCGACAGGCGAGAGGACGCGCGGGATCCTGGAATCCCATTATCCCGAGCCCAGGGAAAGCCATTAACCTCTGGAAGCGGAGCGGCCGCGCTCCCCCCTCCCCCTCCTTCCCCTCCTCCTCCTCCTCCTCTCGGCCTTTCCCAACATTTCCCCCCTCCCCAGGCAGGAGGAATCCATCCCGCCGGGAACAAAGCGCGGCCTACAGGTGGGGAAACTGAGGCAGGGCGTGTGGGGGAGAGCCCTGAGGGATGCGGAGGAGGAGGAGGAGGAGGAAAAGCAGGAGCAGGAGGAGGAGGCTGGCGGCCAGGCCAGATGGCCGGGATTAATCATTCCTCGGGCTCCCGGCAGTGCCAGGGATGCGGGATCCGCCAATCCCACAGATTCCCGGCGGCTGTGTTTGTGTTCATCCCTCCAAAGCCCCCAGAAAGGTTTAAATTAGGGAAATATCCCCGGGAAGCGGCGGGGACTGGGGAGCCGGCAGGAGTTTCCTTCCCGAAACCTCAAATCCCAAATCCGTGCCGGGGCAGGGGTTTCCTTCTCGAAACCTCAAATCCCAAATCCGTGCCGGTGCCGACCCAAACCCGGGGGTCCCTCCCGTGCAGGAACAGCCCAGAATTCCCGGAAAACCGCGCTGATTTTGGTGACAATCCAGCGCCTCACGGCCCACCCGGAATCCTGCCGGCCTCTTTTCCACGATATTTTATTTATGGCCTCCCGGGGCCCTGTTGATCCAGGGAATTCTGCTGCGGAGCGCCATCAAAATTCAGCGCACGGAGCAACCTGTGCTCCACCAGCTGGATCCGTGCTCCGGGGCCGGCCCGAGCTCTGACCCCGGCCTGAGCTCTGCCTCCCCGGGGATGGAGCTCTGCCGTTCCCGGGGATGGAGCTCTGCCTCCCCAGTCCTGCTGCCCTCCCCGGTAATGGAGCTCTGCTCTAGCCCGAGCTCTGCCCCATCCCCGCCGCCCCTCCCGGGGAAGGATCGGCCCCAGCGGAGCTCCCGCTGCTCCGGCCCTGCCCCGCTCCCTCCTCCGCGGTTTTGGGAACAAAAGCGAGGCCCCGAGCTCCGGTTGCCGCGGCAACGGCGAGTTTGAAGGTGCCGCGGAGGCACTTGAGGAGCGGGGAGGAGAAGGTCGCTGCTCCTTCCCTCCTCCTCCTCCTCTGCTTCCCTCCCTCCGGCAGCTCCGGGCCGCGGGAGGGGGAAGAGGCGGGAGGAAGGCTCTGACCGCGGGTTCGGGATGGGGGCGATGCTCCGCGCCCCTAAAGTGTTCCCTGCAGGGTCACAGCCGGAGGGAGACGGGTCCGGATCCCTAAATCCCGAGGGATCCCTATATCCCGAGGGATCGCCTCCTGCTTGTGGGGTCACACCCAGCCCCACAGCGGGGTCACACCCAGCCCCACAATGGGATCACACACAGTCCGTGTAGGGTCACACCCATCCCCTGTAGGGTTGGGTGTTCAGCCCTGCAATGGGGTCACACCCATCCCCACAGGGTCACCCCGTCCACAATGGGGTCACACCCAGCCCATAATGGGTCACACCCAGTCCGGTAGGTGGTGTACAGTCTATGGGTCGCACCCAGCCCCATAATGGGGTCACATCACAGCGGTCACACCCTCCAGTGGGGTCACATCACCCAATAGGTCACACACAGCTACAATGGGGTCACACCCAGTCCATAGGTCACACCAATCCTTGTTGGTCACACTCAGTCCCTCTGAGGGTCACACCCAACCATACAATGGGGTTACACCCAGTCCAAAGGGTCACACCCAGCCCCATAATGGGGTCACACCCAGTCAGTGTAGGGTGGGGTGTACAGCCCCTCAGTGGGGTCACACCCAGCCCCATAATGGGGTCACACCCAGCCCTACAATGGGGTCACACCCAGTCCATGTAGGGTCACACACAATCCTTGTATGGTCACACCCAGCCCCATAATGGGGTCACACCCAGCCCTACAATGGGGTCACACCCAGTCCATGTAGGGTCACACCCAACCATACAATGGGGTCACACCCAGTCCCACAATGGGGTCACACCCAGCCCTGTTCCCACCAGGTGGATTTGGGGGATCCCTTCCCCACCAGGTGGATTTTATGGGAACAGAGCCACTTCTCCAGGCCTCAGCAGCACACGGAGCTCCCTGGGACGGAGAAATCCCAAATGGAAGAGCCCGGGAAGCCGCTCCTCCCTGGGGTTAATGAACACCCAGCTGCTTAATGAGCAGGAGGGGGAACAGCCTGTCCTGAAATCCCAAAATCTCCAAATCCCAAAATCCTGGCCCAGCACAAGGCCGGCCTTGTTCCCAAAGCCCGGGATCAGGGGTCACACAAGGCTCCCTCAGCCCTGCTAAAATCTGGGAAAAATCAAATTAAAACTGGGATTGGGAGCGCTCGGAGCTGCACTGGCAGGGTTGGTGTGGCAGTGGGAATGTCCCCAGAACCCCTTGGTGGCTTTGTCCCACAGCTTGGGGGGCAGGGAGGGACAGCAGGAGCTGGGATTGGGGCAGGGATTTGGGGTAGGGAATGGGGAATGGATTCGGGGTTTGGGGCAGGGAATGGGGGATGGATTTGGTGTTTGGGGCAGGGAATGGGGATGGATTTGGGATTTAGGGCACAGAATGGGGAATGGATCTGGGATTGGGGCAGGGAATGGGGGATGGATTTGGGACTTGGGACAAGGAACGGGGGGATGGATTTGGGACTTGGGGCAGGGAATGGGATTGTGAATGGTCAGGGAATGGGGGATGGAGCCAGGATTTGGGGCCAGGAGAGGACTGGGAAGTGGCAGGGAATGAAGGATGGATTTGGGGTTTGGGGCACAGAATGGGAAATGAGCCAGGATTGGGGCAGGGAATGGGGGATGGATTCAGAATTTGGGGCAGGGAATGGGGAATCGATTCGGGATTTGGGGCAGAGAATGGGGAATGGAGCCAGGATTGGGGCAGGGAATAGGGGATGGACTGGGATTTGGAGCAGAGAATGGGGGCTGGATCCAATTCCGGCAGCTCCTTCCCCTCTCCAGCCCCAAACTGGGACACAACCCCTGCACATCCCAAGGACCCACAGCCAGCACATCCCAGGAAGGAAAAACCCCAAAATTCCCATTTAAATTCCCGTTTATCCCCACAGCTCCATCCCAGCTCATCCCGGCCACCCCCAGAGAAGCCAAAACCCCAAAAATTCCCATTAAAACTCCCTCTGCTCCCCGCTGCTCCGCGCCCGCCCCGGCTGTCGCGCGTGTCCCCTGGCGCGGTGACATCGCCACCCCCCTGCAATTAGCGCGGGGCCGCGATTGATGTGACAGGCGGGAGTGGGAGAGCTTTTCATGGAAACGGGGAAAAAAAAAAAAAAAAAAAAAATTAAATAAATAAAAAACCCTAAAGAGCTGACGGGAGGGAAAACCGCCCTCTCTCTTTATGCTGCGCTCGGCCTTCCCTTCCCCCAGCCTAGCTAGGCGCGGCTTAACTCCTGCCTGGCCAAAGCCGGGATGGAGGCTCGCGTGCTGCCCCATGGATATGGAAATTCCCCTTTTAGACTGGAAAAGGATTTGTCTTGGGGTCCTGCGGCGTCCCGGCGGGGTTTATGGGATGGGGAGAGCGGGAACGGGGTTTCGCACCTGGGAACAGCTGGGAACAGCTGGAGCCCCCCGTGGATCAAAATCCACCCCAAATGGCCTCATTTTTGTTGGGATCAGGGATCAGGGATCAGGGGAGGGTTTGTTTTGTAAGGAGCCGCTTTTGTAACCAAATCCCGGCCCTAATTCCGTGGGGTTTGTCCCGGTTCCAGGAAAAGCAGCAGGATGTGGCTGTGAGGTTTTTGGGGGATTGCTGTGGGATGTTGTGGGATCATCGTCTCTCCTGGTCCCCTCTGCCTGGGGACTGCAAAATCCCAAATATCGCCAGGAATAACACCCTTAGGAAGGGAAAACCTCAAAATTCCCATTTATTCCCTGAGTGAGGTGCCAGGGATGGCCAGGAATCCCACATCCCAATCCTGGCCATTCCTGTCCCCACCTGCCCAAAATCCCAAACACCAAACCCCAGACCCCAAACATGAAATCCCAAACCCCAGATCCCAAATCTCAAATAACCCCAAATCCCAAACCTCAAATCGCAAACCCCAAACAACCCCAAACCCCAAATCTCAAATCCCAAATCTCAAATCCCAGACAACCCCAAACCCAACCCCAGCTCCTCCCCAGCCCTTCCAGGGTTTTTTCTTTGGGGTCAAGGCAGGGATTTCATGGCGGACTTTTGGGAATGGGGCAGCCCCTGCTGCAGGGGAATCGGGATTTGTTCCCGGATTTTCGATCCCCTTGATCCCAAATCCCATTCCAGGCTCTGGGGGTTAATTAGCCCGGAATTGATGAGGGGACAGGGAAAGGCCCAGGGCTTGGAATGCTAACGAGGGCCTCATTAGGATGGCAGGGTTAATTATGGGGTGCTTGGGGCTCATTAATTAATTATGGGGAGTTTGGGGCTCATTAATTAGGGGGTGTTTGGGGACCCTTTATCTGTGCTCTCCCGGCCACCTGGATCAATTAATGCCTCGTTAATTGGCTCGGTTCGTTAAACGGCTCCCCCACAGTTTAATGGGGCTGGTGGGATGTTTTGGGGTCTCCATTTTCTGCTTGGGGGGGTCCTGGGAACCCCAAAACCGCTGGGGGTGCCCCAAGTCCTGTCACCAATGGGGTGGGGACATCCATGGGACACAGCCCGGGAATGGGAACGCTCTGGATTTAGGGTCCAAGGAATGGGAACATTCTGGATTTAGGGCCCAAGGAATGGGAACACTCTGGATTTAGGGTCAATGAATGTTCTGGATTTAGGGTCCAAGGAATGGAAACATTCTGGATTTAGGGTTCAAGGAATGGGAACACTCTGGATTTAGGGTCCAAGGAATGGGAACGTTCTGGATTTAGGGTCCAAGGAATGGGAACATTCCCGATTTAGGGCCCAAGGAATGGAAACGTTCTGGATTTAAGGTCCAAGGAATCTCTGGATTTAGGGTCCAAGGAATGGAAACGTTCTGGATTTAGGGTCCAAGGAATCTCTGGATTTAGGGTCCACGGAATGGGAACGTTCTGGATTTAGGGTCCAAGGAATGGGAACACTCTGGATTTAGGGTCAATGAATGTTCTGGATTCAGGGTCCGAGGAATGGGAACTCTCAGGATTTAGGATCCACAGAATGGCAGCATTGTGGATTTAGGGTTTAAGGAATGAGAACACTCTGGATTTGGGTCCAAGAAAAGGGAATGCTCAGGTTTAGGGTCCAAGCAATGGGGATGCACAGGATTTAGAGTCCAAGGAATGGAAATATTCTGAGTTTTTTCTTGGGATTCTCTGGGATGGAGAACATCCATTCCATTGATGTTCGAGGATGGATTCTCCATCCCATTCCTGTTGGGATGTTCCAGGATGGATTCTCCATCCCATTCCCATGGGGGATGTTCCAGGATGGATTCTCCATCCCATTCCCATTGATGTTCCAGGATGGATTCTCCATCCCATTCCCATGAGGGATGTTCCAGGATGGATTCTCCATCCCATTCCATTGATGTTCCAGGATGGATTCTCCATCCCATTCCCATGGGGGATGTTCCAGGATGGATTCTCCATCCCATTCCATTGATGTTCCAGGATGGATTCTCCATCCCATTCCATTGATGTTCCAGGATGGATTCTCCATCATTATCATTATGAGATGATAAGGGATTACAAGAAATGATAGCTGATAAGGGTTGATAATGGGTGATAAGGGACTGTAAGACATGATTAGGGTTGATAAGGGGTGTAATGGGATGATAAGGGACAATAAGGAATGATAAGGGATTATAAGGGATAGTAAGATTTTATAATGGGTGATAAGGGATGATAAGAAATGATAAAATGTTATAAGGCATGATAAAGGAAGATAAGTAATGATAAGGGGTGATAAAGGATGGTAAAGGATGATAAGGGTTGACAAGGGGTGATAAGGGATTATAAAAGATGATAGCTGATGGTAAGGGATTATAAAACATGATAAGGGCTGATAAAGGGTGATAAGAGATAAAAGATAAGGGTTTATCCCATCCTGATCTATTATCCCTGCAGGCAGATCCATTTCCTGGGCCCTTATCCCACTTTTCCCAGCGCTTCTGATATTCCAGCCCTGTGCTGCTCCATCCTCATCCCAGCGGGAGGCTGAGGGTGGGGGGCACAGCTCGGGAGGCATCGGAGAGCCCTGAGTTGTGTTTTGTTTTCTATTTTATTTAATATTTTATTTAATATTTTATTTTATTTTCCTTTAATTTTGTTGTATTCTATTGTATTTTCTATTTTCTATTTTCTATTTTATATTTTATATTTTATATTTTATATTTTATTTTTACTTGATTTTTAATGTTTTCTATTTTATATTTTATTTTAGTCTATTAGATTTTCTGTTTTCTATTTTATATTCTATATTTTATTCTATTCTATTCCCCTGCAGGTCAAGGACAGGAGGACATGGCAGCCATGGGGGACAAGGGGACACCACAGTTGGGGACAGGGCATCCATGGAGACAGGGGGGCATGGCAGGTGGAGTCAGGGGACAGGGGGGACAAGGGGACACCGCAAGTGGGGACAAGGGACACCACAGTTGGGGACAGAGGACACTGCAGCCATAGGGACAAAGGGACATAGCAGCCATGTGGGGACACGGCAGCCATGGGGACATGGACATGCAGGTAGGACAGGGAGACAGGGCAGCCATGGGGCAAGGGGACATGCAGTTGGGGACAAGGGAACAAGGCAGCCATGGGGGGCACTGCAGGTGATGACGAGGGGACACCAAAGCCATGGAGGACAGGGAACACAGCAGCCATGTGGGGACACAGCAGCCATGGGGACAGGGCAGGTGGGGACAGGGGGACACAGCAGCCATGTGGGTGGGGACAGGCAGCATGGGGACAGGGGCTCCATAGCTGGGGACAGGGGGACATGGCAGCCATGGGGAAAAGAGGGCAGTGCAGATGGGGACAAGAGGACCCACAGTGGGGACAGAGGGACATGGCAGCCATGGGGACAAGGGGACATTGCAGTTGGGGACAGGGGACAGGGCAGCCATGGGGGGACACCGTAGCCATGGGGAGAGAGGACACTGCAGCCATGGGGACAAGGGGAATTGCAGTTGGGGACAGAGGCCACTGAGCCATGGGGAAAAGGACACTGCAGGTGGGGACGGGGGACGGGGCAGCCATGGGAACAGGGGACACCACAGCTGGGGACAAGGGGACATTGCAGCTGGGGACAGGGGAGCCATGGGGGGACATGGCAGCCATGGGGACAGGGGACATTGCAGTTGGGGACAGGGGCCAGGGCAGCCCCGCCCCCGGAGCAGCTGCGGTGCCGCGGCCTTGAGGAGCTTTGTGGGCGCTGAAAGGAGCGGGGAGGGCCCCGAGCCTCTAATTGCGCTAATTACCTTAATTGGGGCCTCGGTCCCGCTCCAAGGTCATCCCTGAGTCCTTGGGAGAGGGGGAGGGAGAGGCTCCAACACCCTGGAAACGGGAATGGGGGGTTGGGAATGGGGGATTTGGAATGTCCTGGAACCCCCTGAAAATGGGAATGGGGGTTTTGGGAATGTCCAGAAATCCCCAGAAATGACAATAGGAGATTTGGGAATGTCCTGGAACCCCTGGAAAGGGGAATGGGAGATTTCGGAATATCCAGAAACCCCCTGGAGGTGGGAATGGGGGATTTGGGAATGTCCTGGAACCCTTCAAGGCCCTGGAGGTGGGAATGGGGGATGTGTGGGACCCAGCTGCCCCTGGAAGCAGAAATGGGGGATTTGGGAACATCCAGGAACCCCTGGGAACAGGAATGGGGGATGTTTGGGATATCCAGGGTGAGAAACAGGGCTGAGGCACTTCCCTGGAGCATCCCAAAAGGAAGATCCCAATCCATGTCCCGTCCTATCAGGGATCTCCCACCACTTTTCCAGGCTCCCTTTCCCTCCCTGAATCTCTGGAATTCCCTGTGACTCTGGGATCGCATCTTTTTGGGATGGGAATGTTTTGGGGGGATCTGCAGCTGCCACTTCCATAAAATCCCGTTTTTCCCTGGAGCGTGCTCTCGGAGCGCCTGGCTCCCTTGCTATGGTGACGGACAGGCCCCTCTCCTGTCCTCATCCCGAGAAAAAAACAACAACAACAACAACAACAAAAAAAAAAACCCACTCAGTTGCCATGGCAACGCGGTGATGGAGCAGCAATGATCCCATGGCTCGGGATATGGATGGATATGGAATGGCTGGAGAGATCCGGCAGGGTTGGGACAGGGAACAGGAATGGTGCCAGGGCTGGAGCACGGCCCGGGCATGAGGGGGCACTGAGGGCAGTGAGTATGGCTGGAACTTCTCTGGGCATCCCACATCCATCCATGGATCCATCTATCCATCCATCCATCCATCCATCCATCCATCCATCCATCCATCCATCCATCCCTCCATCCATCCATCCATGGATCCATCCATCATCCATCCATCCAGGGATCCATCCATCCATCCATCCATCCATCCATCATCCATCCGTTCATCCATCCATCCATCCATCCATGGATCCATCTCATCCATCCATCCATCCATCCATCCATCCATCCATCCATCCTTCATCCATCCATCCATCCATCCATCCATCCCTTATCCATCCATCCATCCATCCATCCATCCGTTCCATCCATCCATGTCCATCCCATCCATCCTGATCCATCCATCCATCCATGGATCCATGGTGGATCCATCATCCATCATCCATCCATCATCCATCCATCCATCCATCCATCCATCCATCATCCATCCATCCATCCATCATCCATCCATCATCCATCATCATTCCATCCATCCATCCATCCATCCATCCATCCATCCATCCATCCATCTCCATCCATCCATCCATCCATCCATCCATCCATCCATCCATCATCCTCATCCATCCATCCATCCATCCATCCATCCATCCATCCATCCATCCATCCATCCCATGATCCATCCATCCATCCATTTCCATCCATCCATCCATCCCTCATCCATGGATCCATATCCATCCATGGATCCATCATCCCATCCATCCACATCCATCCATCATCCATCCATGGATCCATCCATCCATGGATCCATCCATCCATCCATCCATCCATCATCCATCCATCCATCCATCATCCATCCATCATCCATCCATCCATCCATCCATCCATCCATCCATCCATCCATCCATCCATCATCCATCCATCCATCCATCCATCCATCCATCCATCCATCTATCCATCCATCCACGACATTCCCACTTTTCCCAGCCCTGTGTCCCTGTCCCTGCCATGGCTAGAGCTGTTCCAGAATCTTCCCTGGCACAGTGCAGGGAAAGCAGCACAGGGGACTTCTTTTCCCTGGGAAAAGGAAAATCCTGGCTGGGGAAATGTCCTGGAAAATGCCATCCTGAGGGCAGCAGTTGACCCTGGAGCTGCTTTCCCAACTTTTCCATGCTAAAGGAGCTGGATTTCCTATTTTTCCATGGAAAAGGAGCTGCTTCTCCCACTTTTCCATGGAAAAGAAGGCCCTGACCTCGCTTTTCCAGGGAAAAGGAGCCCCCAAGAGCTGCTTCCTCCCCATTTTTCCATGGAAAAGGAGCTGCTTTCCCTGTTTTTCCATGGAAAAGGAGCTGGATTTCCCAACTTTTCCATGGGAAAGGAGCTGCTTTCCCCATTTTTCAATGGAAAAGGAGCCACTTTTCCCTGGAAAAGAAGGCCCTGACCTCACTTTTCCATGGAATAGGAGTTGTTTTCTCCCCATTTTTCCACAGAAAAGGAGCTGCTTTTCCCATTTTTCCTCAGCAAAGGAGCTGGATTTCCCATTTTCCATGGAAAAGGAGCTGTTTTGCCCTGGTTTTCCATGGAAAAGGAGCAGCTTTTGCCATTTTCCATGGAAAGCAGCCCCAGGCCGGAGCTGGGACCGGAGATCGAAGCCCTCACCATTAATTGCCTCCCCCGGCTCCTGCATAATGCACGAGCTGCTCCTCTGCACCCCTGCCTCATTTCATTTTATTTTATTTTATTTTATTTTATTTTATTTTATTTTATTTTATTTTATTTTATTTTATTTTATTTTATTTTATTTTATTTTATTTTATTTTATCAGCCCCTTTTATTTAATTTATCAACTTCTCTTTAATTGAATTCATCAACTCCTTTTATTTAATTTATCAGCCCCTCTTTTATTTTATTTATCAAATCCCCTTCTATCTATCAAGCCCTTTTTTATTTATCAACCCCTTTTTTATCAACACTTTTTATCTTATTTATCACCTCCCTTTTATTTATCAAGCCCTTTTTATTTATCAAGCCTATTTTATTTTATTTTATTTTATTTTATTTTATTTTATTTTATTTTATTTTATTTTATTTTATTTTATTTTATTTTATTTTGTTGTTTGGCCCTTTTATTGAATTTACCATCCCCTTTTATTGAATTTATCAACTTCCCTTTTATTTAATTTATCAACTCTTTTTATTTAATTTATCAGCCCCTTTTATTTAATTTATCAACCCTTTTTACTGAATTTATCAGCCCTTTTTATTTAATTTATCAGCTCCTTTTATTTAATTTATCAAGCACTTTTATTGATTTATCAACTCCACTTTTCCTTAATTTATCAACCCCTTTTATTGAATTCATCAACTCCTTTTATTATCAGGCCCTCTTTTATTTTATTTATCAAATCCCCTTTCCATTTATCAATCCCTCTTTTATTTATCAACCCTTTTTAATCTTATTTATCAACCCTTTTTTATCTTATTTATCAATCCCCTTTTATTTATCAATCCCTTTTTTATCAACCCCTTTTTGTTTGATTATTTTATTTTATTTTATTTTATTTTATTTTATTTTATTTTATTTTATTTTATTTTATTTTATTTTATTTTATTTTATTTTATTTTATTTTATTTTATTTCCAACCCCTTTCATCTCTTGGCCCTGCGGATCCTCAGGCTCTGTTTTGCATTTCCAACATTGGGAATTCTGGAATTCCTCCCTGTCCCTCATGTCCCCGGTTGGTGGTGACAGCTGGTAGGGAGGGGACAAGCTGGGGACAATGTCCTCAACAGATTGTCACATCCCAAATTTGTCCCCTGTTTGATGGTGAGGGCCTGGAGGGAAGGGACAAATCGAGGACAGTGTCCCCAACATTTCCTCTTGTCCCAAACCTGTCCCTTGGTTAATGGTGACAGCTGGCACGGAGGGGACAGGATGGGGACAGTGTCTGGGACACCTGCATGGTCCCCAAGAGTGTGGCTTGGGGACCAGGCCAGGGACAGTGTCCCCAACATGTCCTGGTCACCGCGGCCTCTCCCTGAGCCCTGTGACCCCGATGGATGTGACAATGTCACCGCAGTGCCACCCTCTCTGGGAGGACAGCACAGCATGCCCAGCCCAGCCCTGCACGCCACCCAGTGTCCCTCTGAGCTGCCACCACCCCTGGGCCACCTCGTGTCCCCTCCCTGCCATCCGTGGGGACAGGGATTGGGATCAGAGCCCTTCAGGGGGATCTGGTCACTGCCACCACCCCTGGGCCACCTCCTGTCCCCTCCCACCCATCTGTGGGGACAGCGACTGGGATCAGAGCCTGTTTGGGGGATCTGTGACTGCCACAACCCCTGGGTCACCTCCTGTCCCCTCCCTGCCATCTTTGGGGACAGGGACTGGGGTCAGAGCCCTTCAGGGGAATCTGGTGACTGCCACCATCCTTGGCCCACCTCTGAGCTGCCACCACCCTTTGGCCACCTCGTGTCCCTTCCCTGCCACCCTCGGGGACAAGGATTGGGATCAGAGCCTGTTTGGGGATCTTGGTGACTGCCACCACCCCCTGGGCCACCTCCGAGCTGCCACCACCCCCTGGGCCACCTCCTGTCCCCTCCCTGCCATCTTTGGGGACAGGGACTGGGGTCAGAGCCCTTCAGGGGGATCTGGCCACTGCCACCACCCCTGGGCCACCTCATGTCCCCTCTCTGCCATCCTCAGGGACAGGGACTGGGATCAGAGCCCTTCAGGGGATCTAGCGACTGCCACCACCCCCTTGGCCACCTCCTGTCCCCTCCCTGCCATTCCCCATCCATGGGGACAAGGATTGGGATCAGAGCCTGTTTGGGGGATCTGTGACTGCCACCACCCCTGGGCCACCTCATGTCCCCTCTCTGCCACCCTCGGGGACAGGGATTGGGATCAGAGCCTGTTTGAGGATCTGGTCACTGCCACCACCCCGTTGGCCACCTCCTGTCCCCTCCCTGCCATCCTCCCATCCATGGGGACAGGGATTGGGATCAGAGCCTGTTTGGGGATCTGGTGACTGCCACCACCCCGTTGGCCACCTCCTGTCCCCTCCCTGCCATCCTCAGGGACAGGGATTGGGATCAGAGCCTGTTGGGGGATCTGGTGACTGCCACCAGCCTTGGGCCACCTCGTGTCCCCTCCCACCCATCTGTGGGGACAGCGACTGGGATCAGAGCCTGTTTGGGGGATCTGGCCGCTGCCACCACCCCCTGGGCCACCTCGTGTCCCCTCCCTGCCATCCTCCCATCCATGGGGACAGGGACTGGGATCAGAGCCTGTTGAGGGATCTGGTGACTGCCACCACCCCCTTGGTCACCTCCTGTCCCCTCCCTGCCACCCTCGGGGACAGGGACTGGGCCCGGAGCCACCGGCATTAATTAATGAACTCGTTAATTGCCGGCAGCTGCCGCCCCCCCCCGCTCCGCTCACGGCCCGGCGGGTGCGAGACAGCGCGTCTGGCACGGCAGCGACACCCGGCACGGCACGGGTTAAAAACCGGGATTCGGCACGGGAAAACCGGGATTGGGGGCTTGAAAAACTGGGATTCCTGGATAAAAACCGCCATTGGGGGATAAAAAACTGGGATTCGGGGAGGAAAAGATGGAATTCCCGGATACAAAACTGGAATTGAGGGATAAAATCTGGGATTCAGGGATAAAAAGCAGGGATTGGGGGATAAAAAAAACTGGGACTGGGGGGTTGAAAAGCTGGAATTCAGGATTAAAAAGCTGGAATTTGGGAGGATAAAAGGTTGGAATCTGGGGATAAAAGCTGGAAGTGGGGGGATAAAAAACTGGAATTCAGGGATGAAAAACCACGATTGGCGCCTTTAAAAGCTCGGATTTGAGGATGAAAAACCGGGATTGGGGGATAAAAAACTGGGATTCAGGGACATAACCCTGGAATTCCCAGGTAAAAGGTTGGAATTTGATGATAAACAACTGGGATTGGGGGGTTGAAAACCCGGAATTCAGGGATAAAAAGCCAGAATTCCTGGATCAAAAACTGGAATTTTGGGGGATAAAGAGCTGGAATTCCCGGATAAAAAGCTGGGATGGGGGGTTAAAATCTGGAGTTCAGGCATAAAAAGTTGGGCTTAATGGATAAAAAGCTGGAATTTGGGGATAAAAAGCTGGAATTGGGGGGTGAAAGAGCTAAAATTCAGGGATGTAATCTGGAACTGGGGGATAAAAAGCTGGAATTCCTGGATGAAAACCTGGAATTCCTGGACAAAGCCGGGATCGGCGCTCTGTGCGTGCGGCCCCAGCCCCGCTCCGGCCCCGCGGGCTCCTCAGAGCCGCGCCCGCCGATCCCGCCCGACAGCGCCGAGCGGCGGCCCCGGCCCGACCCCGCTGTCGCTGTGGGTCACTGTGTGTCACTGCGTGTCACTGTGTGTCACTGTGTGTCACTGTGTGTCACTGTGTGTCACTGTGTGTCACCCGGTGCCACCCCCGGCACCGCAGGGGGGGCTTTGTCCTGAACCCGCGCCCGTGGCACCCCCGTGTCACTTTGTGTCCCTCCCAGCGGTGGCTTTGTCCTGAACCCCAAGTCCATGTCACTCCCGTGTCCCTCCCGTGTCCCTCCCATGTCATTCCCATGTCCCTTCAGTGTCACTCCCATGTCCCTTCAGTGTCACTTTGTGTCCCTCCCAGGGGTGGCTTTGTCCTGAACCCCAGGTCCATGTCACTCCCGTGTCCCTCCCATGTCACTCCCATGTCCCTTCAGTGTCACTTTGTGTCCCTCCCAGGGGTGGCTCCGTCCTGAACCCCAGATCTGTGTCACTCCCGTGCACTCCTGCGTCCCTTCCATGTCATTCCCATGTCATTCCCATGTCATTCCCATGTCCCTCCCGTGTCCTCCCAGCCCTCCAGGGGTGGCTCTGTCCTACCCCCCCCCCATGTCCCTCCTGTGTCACTCTCATGTCCCTCCCATGTCCCTCCCTGCGCTGCAGGGGTGGCTTTGTCCTGAACCTGTCCCGTGTCCCTCCCATGTCCCATTCGTGTCATTCCCATGTCCCTATCGTGTCCCTCAGTGTCCCATTCGTGTCCCTCTGGTGTCCCCCGGCACGCAGGGGTGGCTGTTCCCTTCCGTGACCTGCCAGCCTTTGGAATGATGAGCCCAAAGCTCCGGAGCTGCCGGGGATGGAAATCCGGGAATCTGCCCGGCAACAGCCGGAGAAAGGCGGGAATCAGCGCTTTTCCCGGGATTCTTTCCCGGGGTTCTCCTCGCTGGGGACAGGCGCTGTGACAGGAGGTGACACCGGGGGAGACAAAGCTTCCCCGAGCGGGATGATCCCAATCCATCCTGAGGGATTCTCTGCTCAGGGAGCCGGAATTCCGGACGGGAATCAGACCAAGGCTGCTCTGCCTGGATCCCCCTGTCCCTGTGTGCTCTGATCCCAAAAATCCTGCAAGGATTTGGGTGGGAAGGGAATCCAGAGCTGATCCCACTACATGGACACCTCCCAGATATCCCAAACTGCTCCAATCCCATATCCATGGGCACTTCCCAAATATCCCAAACTACTCTGAACCCATTCCATGGATGCTTCCCGCTATCTCATTCATGCTCTCATCCCAAAAATCTTGGAAGGATTCGGTGGAAGGGAAACTGCTCCAATCCCATATCCATGGGCACTTCCCAAATATCCCAAACTGTTCCAATCCCATTCCATGGACACTTCCCAAATATCCCAAAGTGCTCCAATCCTATTCTATGGATGCTTCCCAAATATCCCAGACTGCTCCAATCCCGTATCCATGGGTACTTCCCAAATATCCCAGACTGCCCTGATCCCATTCCATGGACGCTTCCCGTATCTCATTCATGCTCTCATCCCAAAAATCCTGGAAGGATTTTGGTGGGAAGGGAATCTGCAGCTGATCCCATTCCATGGGCACTTCCCAAATATCCCAAACTGCTCCAATCCCATTCCATGGGCACTTCCCAAATATCCCAAACTGCTCCAATCCCATTCCATGGATGCTTCCCAAATATCCCAGACTGCTCTGATCCCATTCCATGGATACTTCCCAAATATCCAAACTACTTTGATCCCATTCCATGGGCATTTCCCAAATACCCCAGACTGCTCCAATCCTACTCTATGGATGCTTTCCACTATCCCAGACTGCTCCAATCCCATTCCATGGGCACTTCCCAAATATCCCAGATGGCTCTGATCCCATTCCATGGGCACTTCCCAAGTATCCCAAACTGCTCTGGGTCCCAGCTAAACTCAGCTTGGCTAAGCCAAGCCTAGCCAAACTCTCCCTATGAATTCCAGCTGGGAATTCCAGCCCTTCTCTCATTGTTCCAACACCTTGGAACATTCCCGGCTCCAGACTCAAAGTTGCGACATTTGGTTGTGGATTTTCCCCGATTTTCTTTCACATTCCTGGTTTTCCAGCTCTCATTTCCCCATAAACCTGAGTCGCTTTTCCTGGCAGCCGCTCTCATTGGGAAAACAAAGCATCCCAAAAACCTCCAGCCCTAAAAAACCCCAAATCCAACAGGACCCCAGAATTCCCTCCTGGGATTTGTTTCCTGCTTTGGAAAACTCCTCCCAAACCAGGAATTCGCCGCTCGTTCCTGGTTCGGGGGTGGAGGGAAAAGACATTCCCGGTGTCCCCGAGGCGGCGGCTCCAAAATCCGGGATTGTTTGGAGCATCCCTGGATCCCGGCGAGCATTCCCAGAGCCTTCATTCCGGGCCGCCCTGAGCACCTCATTAACGAGGGTCATTAATTATTCACGGCGCGCGCTGATTAGCGGCGCCTGCAGCCGGAATAATTTGTTTTTCCATCAACACTTCCCGGATCCCAGCGGAGCCGCGGGAAGGAATCGCTGCCGGCTGGGAGCGGCCGCGGCTGGATCGGGAATGACGGCCCGGAATTGCTGGGATATCCGGGAATGGCTCTGGGATATCCAGGAATGGCAGCCCGGAATTGTTGGGATATCCAGGAATGGCTCTGAGATATTTGGGAATGGCAGTCTGGAATTGCTGGGATATCTGGGAATGGCAGCTTGGAATTGGTGGAATATTTGGGAATGGCAGCCTGGGATATCTGGGAATGGCTTTGGGAATGGCATCCCGAAATTGCTGGGATATTTGGGAATAGCTGCCTGGAATTGCTGGGATATCTGAGAATGGCTCTGGGATATCCAGGAACGGCAGCCCTGAATTGCTGGGATATCTGGGAATGGCTTTGGGACATTTGGGAATGGCAGCCTGGAATTGCTGGGATATCCGGGAATGGCTTTGGGACATTTGGGAATGGCAGCCTGGAATTGCTGGGATATCCAGGAATGGCTTTGGGACATTTGGGAATGGCAGCCTGGAATTGCTGGGATATCCAGGAATGGCAGCATGAAATTCCTGGGATATCAAGGAATGACATCTTGCCTGGATAAAAAGGGAATAGCCCTGGGATATCCGGGAATGGCTCTCAGATATTTGGGAATGGCCCTGGGATATCTGGGAATGGCTCTCTGCCCACTCCTGGCTATGTTTTCCCCGCTGCTTTTTGGGTTCTCCTGGAATTTTTGGGATCAGCATTCCCCCCATGGCTCCAATTCCAGCAGGGAAGCTCCAGGAGGAGCTGCCGGCCCCTGAACCACCCCAGGACCCTTTGGAGGGAACTCCCAGACCTGGATAAACCTGGGAGTGATCTGGGATAAATCCAGGAGTGATCTGGGATAAGTCTGGGAACTATCAAGGATAAATCCAGGAGTGATTCTGGATAAATCTGGGAATGACCCAGGA
This sequence comes from Zonotrichia leucophrys gambelii, assembly GCF_028769735.1. Classification (NCBI taxonomy): domain Eukaryota; kingdom Metazoa; phylum Chordata; class Aves; order Passeriformes; family Passerellidae; genus Zonotrichia; species Zonotrichia leucophrys. Next base: position 3,328,403 of record NC_088180.1, on the reverse strand, counting down.
GCAATTTGGGATAAATCCAGGAGCAATTTGGGATAACTCCAAGAGTGATCCAGGAGTGATTCTGGATAAATCCGGGAATGATCCAGGATAAATCCAGGAACAATCCAGGATAAATCTGGGAGAGATTCCAGATAAATTCAGGAGCAATCCTTGATAAATTCGGGAGTCATTTGGGATAAATCCTGGAGTGATTTGGGATAAATCCAGGAGCAATCCAGGATAAATCCAGAAGCTATCTGGGAGAAATCCAGGAGTGATCTGGGATAAATCCAGGAGTGATCCAGGATAAATCCTGGAGTGATTTGGGATAAATCTGGGAGTGATTTGGGATAAAACCTGGAGCGATCCAGGGATAAATCCAGGAGCAATCTGGGAGAAATCCAGGAGTGATCTGGGATAAATCCAGCAGTGATCCAGGATAAATCCAGGAGCAATCCGGGATAAATCCAGGAGCGATCCAGGAGCAGCCGCTGCTCCGCGCCCTCCCTGCTGCCGGTGATTTACGAGCGGCTGTTGGGAACGTGGCAGCTTTATCCCACTCCCGAGACTCCATAAATTCCGGAGGAAGATGGAGAGGCCGGGAAAGCTTTTCCTGCCTGATGGCTCCCCAGGCTCCGTTCATGGCGCTAAACGCCCGGGGCGGAATAACGGGAATAACGGATTAAACAGGCGGCACGGGGACAGGGATGGGAGGGGGAAGGGCTGGAACATCCCAGAGTTGGGCTGGGATATCCTGGAATATGGCCAGGGCATCCCAAGAAAGGGTCAGGATATCCTGGAATACAGCCAGGACATTCCAAAAAAGGGTTAGGATATCCCGGGATTTGTCCAGGATACCCTGGAATATGGCCAGGACATCCCAAAGAATCATTGGGATATCTCAGAGCCTGGGATCCTTGGGACATCCCAGCAAATCCTGTGACAGCCCCATCCCTATGGATCTACCCCATCCCATCCCTGTGGATCTGCCCCATTCTTATGGATCAACTCCATCCCATCCCTATGGATCTTCTCCATCCCATCCCAATGGATCTCTTCCCATTCCTACGGATCTGTTCCATCCCTATGTATCTGTTCCCATCCCATCCCTATGGATCTTCTCCATCCCATCCCTATGGATCTGCTCCCAACCCATCCCTATGGATCTGTTCATTTCCATCCCTATGGATCTGTTCCCATCCCTATGGATCTACTCCATCCCATCCCTATGGATCTTCTCTATCCCATCCCTATGGGCCTTCCCCATCCCATCCCAATGGATCTGTTCAATTCCATCCCTATGGATCTGTTCCTATCCCAATGGATCTGTTCCATCCCATCCCAACCCATCCCACCCCTCTGGATCTGCCCCATTCCCAATCCCGTCTCCATTCCCCATCTCCATTAATTGGATCAGATCCTGGAATTCTCACTTTGCTCCTGTTCAAATCCAGGAACAGCCCCAGCCTGGCTCCAGGGGTGGAAAACCAGGAAAAGCATCCAGATGGGAAAAACGTCACTCCTGGATCCAGCTGGATCCTGGAAAAAGGAAAAATCCAACCGGATCCATCCCTTTTCCATGGATGCTTTTCCCATCATCTCCGAGGTTTCCCATCTCAGATTCCTCAGAGCTGCCAGGTGTGGGATGGGAAGAGGACACTGGAATGTTCTGGATCTGCTGGAAAATCCCAAAATTCCTTGGAAAACGCCATCAGCACAGCCAGGACTGGCCCAACAACTCAAACATCCAAGGATGGAAATTCTGGATTTTTCCTGGGATCCAGCTGGGACTTTTCCTTGGATCTAGCCAGGATTTTTCCTTGATTTTTACTTGGATCCAGCCAGGATTTTCCTTGGATCCAGCCAGGATTTTTCCTTGGATCCAGGCTGAGCTGGATAAATTCCGTTTATTTTCCTCATCCTTGTGATTTTTAGGGAATTTCCCGCCGGAGCAGAGCTCGTTAACAATCCCAGCATTTTCCCAGCAGTTCCCTCCTCCTTCTATCCCATCCCAATTCCCAGAATTTCCCTGGAGATCCATCAGGAATGGCCTCAGGATTCCAAATCTCCAAATTCATTTTCCTTCCCAATTCCGAGGTCGATTCCCAATCCACCTGTTCCATAATGGAATTTGCCGCTGTTCCCGCCCGGAATTCTCTTCCCAGAATTCTCCCATTCCCTCCCCCTCCTGTCCCACTTTTCCTTTGCTCCCGTGACACTTCCAGGGCTGCTATGCCGGAAAATTGTGGGAATTAAATGTGGGAATTTGAGCTTTTCTAGGCAGGCCGATGGAAAACATGGCGATTTTCCAGCTTTTCCATCCAAGGACATTTTCCCCCCTCTTTTTTAGGGGAAAAAATGTGGATTCCTGCTTTGTGCCATTCCATTCCCATCCTGCTCCCAGGGAAGTTTTTTCCCTCTTCTTCTCTGGGATTTCACCCTTCTGAGGAAGGTCCCATTTTCCAAACCCCCAGAATCTCCAGGAGTTGGAATTTTTCCATGGAAAATCCAGAGGGACAAACCCCGACATGAACAGGGCCAGGAGCGGCTTTGGTTCCGTTTTCCAAGCCCTGGAAGCTCCACAAATCCCAAATCCACAACTTTTCCCCCCTCCTTTTCCTCACCATTTTCCCTCTTTTATCTCTCCTTTTTCCCAAGTTTTCACCACTTTTTTCCCACCCATTTTCCTCTTTTTTCTCCCTCTTTTTTCCTCCTTTCCCCTACTTTTCCCCCACTTTTTCCTTCTTTTTCCCTTTTTTTTCCCCCTTCCTCCTCCTTTCTCTCTTTTCCCCCCAATTTCCCCCTCCTTTTCTCCACCTTTATCCATCTTTTTATTCCCTCTTTTTTCCTTCTTTTTCTCCCTCTTTTTCCCTGGTTTTTCTTCCCACTTTTTTCCCTCACCATTTTCCCATCAGCTTCCTTTCATTCCCCTTTTTTTCCTTCCTTTTCCCTACTTTTCCCCCTCCTCTTCCCCCACCTTTTCCCCTCTTTATTCCCTCTATTTCCCCCTCATTTTCCCCTCTATTTTCCCTTTTTATTCCCTCTCTTTTTCCCCTCCTTCTTTTCCCTGCTTTTCCCCTTTTTCCCCCTCTTTTTTCCTCCCTGCCACTGGGAATGATCCATGGGATAATCCCGGATCTGTGGCAGCAGCTGCTCCGTGCCTGGGAATTCGTCATCCAAAGGCTCCAATTCCTGGGAATTTGTTATCCAAAGGCTCCAATTCCTGAAGAAAGGCTCTGAAGAAATGAAGGAAAATCATTATTCCAGCGCTGAGGCCTTTCCCATCCATCAGCCGGAGCGGAATTCCCACCGGGAGCACAGAACCGATGGATGTGGCACTGGAATTCAGAATTCCCAGGATTTAGAGGCTCCAGGACCTTGGAGCCACCAGAATTCCTGAGGCTGCAAATGAGAATTCCCAAATTCTGGGTCCTCCAAGCCCTGCCTGGATTTGGGGCGAGATTCCCAAATTCTGGATCAGCCAGACGCTAGGAATTTATGGAGAGATTCCCAGATCCTGGATGAAGCCACGTCTTGATTCAGGATCCATCCCCGATCCATCCCATTCCCGGGAATTCCGGAGTATCTCAGGAATGCTGGATCCTCCTCCAGGGCCCATTCCCATATTTTTTGGGATGAAGTTCCCACATTTTTTTGGGATGAAGTTCCCACATTTTTCGGGATTAAAGGGGAGCCGGCCCGCAGGTGGCTCCTGTCCCAGACAGCTCCACATTCCATGAAAATCCCACATTCCAGGCCTGAAACAACAGGATTATCCTGGGGAAAAAGAGTTGGGATCAAATGGCGCCGGAGGCCCCGGGGAGGGGAAGTTTTGGGATTTTTTGGGGATTCCCAGGCACCCGCAAGGAGCCGGAATTCCAGCCCCAAAATTCCTGACCCCAAAATCCCAGCCCCAATTTCTGACCCCAAAATCCCAGCTCCAAAGTTTCTGACCCCAAAATTCCTAACCCCAAAATTCCAGCCCCAGAATTCCAACCACAATTCTTGGCCCCCAAGATCCCTGGGCTGGAATTCCCAAATAAATCCCACATTTCCCTGGAAGCCTCTTGGGATGTCCTGGTCCTTCAGGATGAGGATGAGGTGGGAATTGGGATAAAGTGGGAATTGGGATAAAGCAGAATTTGGGATGAGGATCCCATGGAAATCTGGATAAGAATGAGGTGGAATTCAGGATGAGGATCCCACAGAAATTGGGATGAGGATTCCATGGAAATTGGGATGAAGATGAGGCAAAAATTGGGAAGAAGATTCCATGGAAATTGGGACGAGTTGGAAATTGGAATGAGGCAGAATTTGGGATGAGGTGGAATTTAGGATGAGGATCCCACAGAAATCGGGATGAGGATTCCATGGAATTTGGGTGAGGATTCCATGGAATTTGGGATGACACAGAAATCAGGATGTGGTGGGAATCGGGATAAGGCACAATTTGGGATGAGGATCCCATGGAAATGGGGATAAGGATGAGGATGCCACGGAAATTGGGATGAGGATGAGGCAAAAATTGGGATGAGGATTCCACAAAAATCGGAATGAGTTGGAAATCAGGATGAGGATTCCATGGAATTTGGGATGAGGATTCCATGGAATTCGGGATGACGATTCCTTGGATAGTGGGATGAAGATGAAGCGGGAATTGAGATGAAGATCCCATGGAATTCCACAGAACTGGGACAAGGATTCAATGGAATTCAGGATGAGGATCCCATGGAATTGGGATGAGGGTGAGGTGGATGATGCTGGAATTCCCTGGGTCCTTGTCCAGCGCTCTGGGAAAAACTGGAAAAACAGGAATTCCCTATTGCTGGAAGCTCCCAAGGGAATTCCCTGGAATTCCCATCCCTGGAAGTGTCCCTGGATAATCCAGGATGCTTTCCCAGCTTTCCCCATTCCTGCTTTTCCAGGCCCACCCTCAACGTCCTGGCAGCCCCAAAGCCAAGACCCTTTCCCAGGAAAAAAACCCGGATTCCTGGAATTCCTGAATTCCAACATTTCCGGGATATCTGGAGGGGTTTGGTGATCCCAGCAGGAATCAGGATGGATTTCCCCAGGAATACTTTTATTTGGGATAAAGGAAAACCCCTGAGGACTCGGAATTCTGCCCATTTCCCAGGAATCTCCTTCGGGATCCTCCAGCGGCGTTTTCCCTTTAAAAACAACCCTGGGAAAAGTGGGAAAAGCAAAACAAATCCCAAAGATCCCTCGGGGTCACGAGGCTCGGGCTAAAAATTCAACGGGATTTTCCGCCCGGATGAATTTTGCCGGGATTTGGGGTCACGTGGGGATTTGTCCGCATTCCCGAGGTTTTTCCCCGAGCTCCGGGATTTGTGGGATGGAGGATGGGCTTGGGGCTGCTCCCACCCCCTTGGCATCCCAAAATCTTTTCTGTGCCTTTCCCACGTTCTCTGTGGGATCCCTGGGGATGATCCCGGGGTTCGGTGTTCCCAGAATCCCTAGAAATCCCAAGAAAATGGCGAGAGTTGGGATTTGGGGTTTGGGGTTTGGGGAAAAGAGCGGGCTTGGCTTTGTGCATCCCGATCCTTGTGGGCTCATCCTGATCCCTATGGGATCATCCCAATCCCTGCAGGATCATCCCGATCCTTGTGGGATTATCCCGATCCATGTGGGATCATCCCAATCCCTTTGGGTTCCAATCCTGTGATCCTCCCAGATCCTGTGAGATCATCCCAATCCTCATGTGGGAAAGATCCAAATCCCAAGAAATCCTAGAACCGGGGATTGGCAAGATGGCAGATTCCTGATTTGCCCACCAATGGGATGTTCCCTCCATCCTTTGGGATATCCAATCCCCTGCATCCCCTCCTCCCAAGAGTGCCCAATCCCAAGAAACCCCTGGAACTGTGGATTTTGGTTTAGGGAAAGATGGGCTCAGTTTCCCTGGATTTGATCCCGGTAGGAATGAGGGATGTTCCCATCCCAATCCCTTTGGGATCATCCCAATCCCTGCACTCCCCCCTCCATCCCAGGGGGTTTTAGCCCCAAATTCCCGAAAAAACCCCAAGAAATTTGTGGGATTTGGGGAAAGGATCGGGATCAGCTCCCCCTGCCCTTCCCCCTCCATCCCAAGGAGGTTTTTCCCAAAATTCCCAACAAATCCCAATAAAACCTTGGGATCTGGGGAAAGAATCAAGCTCAGTTTTGATTCCCTGTGGGATCATCCCAATCCCAATACAAATTCCTGTGCTCTCCCCTCCATCTCAGGGGGAGTTTGGCCCCAAATTCCAGAAAAACCCCAAGAAATTTGTGGGATTTAGGGGAAAGGATCGGGCTCAGCTTCCCCCGGATTTGATCCCGGTAGGAACGAGGGATGTTCCCATCCCAATCCCTGTGGGATCATCCCAATCCCTGTGCTTTCCCCCCCCTACATCCAAGGGGGTTTACCCCCAAATTCCCGAAAAACCCCAAGAAATTTGTGGGATTTGGGGCAAGGATCGCGCTCCGCTCCCGCCGCTCCTCATCCCGAAGTTTCCCATCCCATTCCCGACATTCCCCGTCCATCCCAGCAACTCCCAAATCCCGGGAAAAGCTCGGAGCCGCCTCCTCCCCCCGAGCTCAGCCCCAAGCCCCGCTGGGCCGGGTTTAAATCCCCAAAGCCCCGCGCGTGGCCCCCGGCCAGGGCTCCATGGAGGGGATAAAGATCCCAAAGTTTTCCCTAAATCCCAAAGTTCCCGCAGTTCCCGGAGCGTCCCGAGCTGCATGGCCGGGCCGGGCCGGCCTTTAGACCGAGCTTAGCAAAGCCCGGCTCGGCTCGGCTCGGCTCGGCTCGGCTCGGCTCGGCTCGGCTCCGTTCGGCTCGGCTCGGCTCGGCTCCGTTCGGCTCGGCTCGGCTCGGCTCGGCTCGGTTCGGCTCGGCTCGGCTCGCCGGAAGGAGGGGAAAAAAGGAAAGAAGGAAAAGGTAAACCGGGATTTGGGGATTTTTTTCCCCTCCCCCTTTTTTTTGTGGCTTTGGAGTTGTTTCGTCTCCCGGCTCGGCTGAGAATTCCAGGGTGGGAATTTCGGGATCAAATCCTGTCCCGGAGGTGCGGGAATTGCCAAAAATCCCCCCCAAAAAATCCCAAATTCTGACCCTCCCCGAGCAGGGATTTAACCCCCAGCGGACCCAAATCCCGCCCTGGGGATGCGGGAATTCCCAAAAATCCCAAATTCTGCCCTGGGGGTGCGGAACTTGCCAAAAATCCCCCAAAAATTCCCAAATTCTGCCCTCCCTCGAAACGCTTTCATCCCGGTTTTCTCTTCCCTGGGGGCTGCAGAATGCCAGGATCAGGAAAATCCCAAAAATTCCAAATTCTGCCCCCTCAGCAGGAGTTTAACCCCTGGGTTCCCTTTCCCTGGGGGCTGCAGAATCCCAGGATCAGGATTTGGGATTCTGGGAATGGGGGAACTGCAGGGATTTTGGGGTGGAATCAAGGAGAACCAGGAATGGGGTCGGGAATGGGGTCGGGAAAAGCTGGAGCAGCTCCCAGGATTTTGGGAATGGGGGAACACAGGGGATTTTGGGGGGAATTTTGGGATTGGATCAAGGAGAACTGGCAATGGGATTTGGAATGGGGATGGGAATGGGATCAGAAATGGGATTGGGATATGGGTGGGAATGGGTCGGGAAAAGCTGGAGCAGCTCCCAGGATTTTGGGAATGGGGGAACTATGGGGATTTTGGGGGGAATTTTGGGATTGGATCAAGGAGAACAGCAATAGGATTGGGAATGGGGATGGGAATGGGATCAGAAATTGGGTTGGGAATCCAAATGGGGTTGGGAATGAGGTTAGGAAAAGCTGGGGCAGCTCCCAGGATTTTGGGAATGGGGGAACTTGTGGGGATTTTGGGGTGGGATTTGGAATGAGGTCGGGAATAGGATTGGGAATAGGGTTGGAAATGGCTTTGGGAATAGGATTGGGGATGGGATTGGGAATGGGGTTAGGAAAAGCTGGAGCAACTCCAAGGATTCTGGGAATGGGGAACCAGAAGAATTTTGGGGGAATTTTGGGGTGGGATCAAGGACAACAGGAATGGGGCTGAGAATGGGAATGGAACTGGGAATGGGGTCAGGAATGGGGTTGGGAAGAGCTGGAGCAGTTCCCAGCTCTCCTGGGATTTTGGGAATGGGGGAACCACGGAGATTTTGGGGTGGGCTCAGGAATGGGGTTGGGAAAAAGCTCCTCAATCCCTTGGGATGGTCCCGGAATCTCTTGGGAGTCTCTGGGATGTTTGTGGGGTTTGGAGAGCTCTGGGGTTGCTTTTCCAGAGGCTTTTCCCAAAAAAAAACCCTGGGAGAGGCTTTGGGGGTTCAGGAGCTGCGTCCCTTTGTTCCCATCGCTTTTTTGGGATCGTTTTGGGGCTGGATCGCTGAGTTCGGGGTCTCCCGGGGGGTGCTGGGGTGGGATCTGATCCTAAATCCACTTTTGGGATTTGCAGGGACTGGGAATGGGAATAAAGGGCAATCCTGATGATCCCAACCCCCGGCCCAAGAACTCCCTGGAAAACCCTGGAAGGAAATTTGGATCATTTTGATTAAAAACGGGATTGGGATCAGAGAATTCCCTCATGGATCTTTTCCATTCCTGGTTTTATTCTGGGAATTCCCTCCTGAATCCTTCTCCTCTTCCCAGTTTTATTCCAGGAGTTGGGAATTCCCTCCTGGATCCTCTTTCCCTTCCCAGTTTTATTCCAGGAATCCAGGAATTCCCTCAAGGATGCATTTTCCATTCCCACTTTTATTATGGGATTTCCCTCCTGGATCATTGTCCCATTCCCGGTTTTATTCCAGAATCTGGGAATTCCTTCCAGGACCCCTCTCCCATTCCCAGTTTTATTCTGGATCCCCTTTTCCCCTTCTGGTTTGATTCCAGAATCTGGGAATTCCCTCCTGAATCCTTTTTCCCTTCCCGGTTTTATTCTGGGAATTCCCACCTGGATCCCATTCCCAATTTTATTTTGGGATCTGGGAATTCCCTCCTGGATAATTTTCCCCTTCCCGGTTTTATTTTGGGAATTCCCTCCCGGATCCCATTCCTGGTTTTCTCCCGGATCCCGAAGTTCCCGGGAGCCGGGGGTGGGGGATGGGCCGGAGTTTCATGGAGCGCTCCAAGGTCGCGGGAGGAGCGGCGGGATCGGATTCCAAGGAAAACGGGAGCGGATTCCAAGGAAAACGCGGGAGCTGGGAAGGGCCCGGCCGGCAATGCGGATCCCGCCGGGGTTTCGGCATTCCCACCTATTTTTTTGGGATTTAGGGAGTTAAGAAGGAGCTGAGGGATCCAATTCTATGAGGGGACAATTCCCGGGGTGCGCCAGAGGTGGAAAATCAGGGAAATTTTGGAATGAGCCCTTCCAGAAAATCGGGAATGAGCCTGCCTGGACAATCGGGAATGAGCCTTTCCCTGTGTGGGAAAATTGGGAATGAACTGTTCCCTGTGTCCGGGGAGGCTGAAAAAATCGGGAACTCTCAAATCCCATTCCCAAACTCATTCCCAAATCCCAAACCCCATTCTCAAATTCCAATCCCAAATCCCAAACGCCATTCCCAATTCCCTAACCCTAACCCAGCTCCCAAACCCAGGATGGGATTTGGGATGGGATCTGGGATCGCTGCAATCCCAAACTGGGATTTGGGATTTGTGGGATCCCAAATTGGGATTTGGGATGGGTTTGAGGATGGGCCTTGGGGTGGGGTTTGGGGTTTGGGACATGAGATTTGGGAATGGAGTTTGGGATTTTGGGAATGGAGTTTGGGATGGGGTTTGGGATTGCTGCGATCCCAAACTGGGATTTGGGATCACCCTGACAAGCACCGTGGAGGGGGCAGGCTCTGATTCCCGGCGGAATTTTTGGGAAGGGAGGCACAAATCCCAAATCCCGCGGTGTCCCCAAGCCCCGGGATGTCCCCAAGCCCTCAGGTGACATTTGGGGACATTTCTGGGGTTGTCCCGGCCCCAAACTGATCGGGAATTCCCGGCATGGCGCTGGGGACAATCCCCGGGCTCGCGCTGTCGCCGCTGGTGGCACTTTGGGGACAGCGCCGCAGCCCCTCCCCCCCGCGACCTTCGCGCCGCTTTTCCAGCTCCGAGAATTCCCAAAAAAAACCCAAACAAAGGCGGGATCGGCTCCGGAGCCTCGGGATCGGCCCTTGGGAACGGCCCCGCCCCGGCTACGGGATCAGCTGGGAATTGGGATCACAGCCGCTTTTCCCGGCTTTTTTCCCCACTTTTCCTAGAATTTTCCCCATCCCTTTCCCACTTTGCCCTCATCCCGCTTTTCCCGGCGTTTTTCCCACTTCTCCAGTCCCTAATTCACTTTTCCCCATTTTCCCCACTTTTCCTGGCGTTTTCCCCGCTTTTCTCATAATTTTCCCATTTCCTGCAGTTTTCCCCTCTTTTCCTCACATTTTTCCCTCTTTCCCCAGCATTTTCCCCCCTTTTCCCAGCTTCTTTCCCACTTTTCCAGCCCCTTCTTCTCCCAGAATTTTCCCATTTTCTCGACATTTCCCCCATTTTTCCCACCCACTCCCACTTTTCCAATCCTCATTCTGCTTTCCCAGAGTATTTTCCCACTTTTCCAGCCCTCATCCCTCTTTTCCTGGCATTTCCCCCACATTTTTCCCTCTTTTCCTGGTGTTTTTCCCGGCATTTTTCCCCAATTTTCCCAGCTTTTTTTCCCACTTTCCTGGGGTTTTTCTCAGCTTTTTTTCCCACTTTCCCGGGGTTTTTCCCACTTTCCCGGGGTTTTTCCTCACTTTCCCATTATTTTTCCCACTTTCCCATTATTTTTCCCACTTTCCCGGGGTTTTTCCTGCTTTTCCAGCCGTGGGGATCCTGGTGGCAGAGGGGCAGCCATGGCCCCCAATGGCTCTGTGGGATTTCGGGATTCGCCCCTGGAGCCGGGAATTTTCCTGGATGAGGATTTGGGATCCGACTGGTACATCTACGAATCCACGGAGTCTGCGCCCCACGATGAGTGAGTGCCCCCAAAATGTCCCAAATAATGTCCCCAAAATGTCCTCAAAAGGTCTCCAAAATGTCCCCCAAAATGTCCCCAAAAATTCCCAAAAATTATCCCAAATGGCCCCAAAATATTTCCCAAAATGTCCTGAAAACTGTCCGTAAAATGTCCCCCCAAAGTCCCCAAAACATCCCCAAAATTTGCCCCAAAAATGTGCCCAAAATGGCCCCAAAATGGCCCTAAAAGTGATCCCAAAAGTTCCCAAAATTGGCCCTAAAATGTCCCCAGAATATCCCTAAAATATCCCTAAAATATCCCAAAAATATTCCCAAAATATCCTCAGAAATGTCTCAAAAATGTCTCCAAAAAGTCTCCAAAATGTCCCTAAAATATTCCCAAAAAGTGCCCAAAAATATTCCCAAAACATCCCCAGAATGTCCCCACAATGTCCCCAAAAGTGTCCCCGAGTGTCCCCTTCCCATGGAGCAAATCCCTGAGTTTTGGACCCTCTAAAAATCCTGGAATTTTTGGTCATTCCCAGATTTATTCCTGGATTTTTTGCCCTGGAATTTTTGGGGCCAGCCCTGTCATTCCCAGATTTATTCCCATCAAAATCTGGGATTTTTCCCATTTTCCCCAGCCCTTTTAGGTTTAATCTCACACAAATCCGGGATTTTTCCATTTTTCCAGCCTTTTTCCCGACGCCATCCCGGAATGCCACCCCACAATCTCCCCCCAGCTGTACCACACCATCATGGCTCCCATTTCCGTGAGTATCCGCCCCAAAATCCCCATCCCCACCCCAAAATTCCCGGAAAAACCCCAATCCCACATCCCCACGTTCCATTCCCATTCATCTTGGATGGATTTTCCCGCCTAAACCATCCCAGAATTCCTGGATTTATGGGATTTCGCTTCCCTGTGGGACGAGAACTCCGAAATTCCTCCCAAATCATTCCCAGAACCCTTTTCCATGGATTTATAGGATCTCAATGGGATTCCCATCATTCCCACCATTCCCTGGACCCTTTTCCATGGATTTATGGGATTTCCATGGGGTTCCCATCATTCCCAGGTCTCTTTCCCATGGAAATGGGGTCTCCATGGGATTCCCATCATTCCCAGAACCCTTTTCCATGGATCTATGAGGTCTCCATGAGGATCCCATTATTCCCATCATTCCCAGGTCTCTTTTCCATAGATTTATGGGGTCTCCATGGGGTTCCCATCATCCCCATCATTGCCAGGACCTTTTCCATGGATTTATGGGGTCTCCATGGGGTTCCCAGCACTCCAGGACCCTTTTCCATGGATTTCCCTCCCATTCCAGCTGGCCGTGCTCCTGGCCTTGTCCTTCCTGGTCAAGCGCCGCCGGCTCCACCTGAGCTGCTGGAACGGTGTCCCGGGATTGCTCAGGTATGGAATTCCCAAAATCCCGCTGATCCTTCCCTGGGAAGGGCTCGGAATTCCCAAAATGCCCTCCATGGAAAGGACTCGTAATTCCCAAAATCCCCTCCCTGGGAATTCCCAAAGTCTCTCCCCGGGAAGACCTTGGAAATCTGAAAATCCCATCCTTGGAGAGGACCCAGAATTCCCAAAACCCATCCTCAGAAACAACTCGGAATTCCCAAATCCCATCCCTGCAAAGGGCTCAGAATTCCCTCCGTCCCTCCCTGGGAAGGAACTGGAATTCCCACAGTCCCTCCCTGGAAAGAGCGGAATTCCCAAAACCCCTCTCTGGGAACGAGTGTAATTCCCAAAGTGCCTCTCTGGGAAGGGCTCAGAATTCCCAAATCCCATCCCTGCGAAGGGCTCAGAATTCCCAAAGTCCCTCCCCTGGAAAACGCTCAGAATTCAAAAACCCCCACCCTGGAAAGACCTCGGAAATCTGAAAACCCCATCCTTGGAGAGGACCCGGAATTCCCAAAACCCATCCTCAGAAACAACTCGGAATTCCTAAATCCCATCCCTGCAAAGGGCTCAGAATTCCCTCAGTCCCTCCCTGGGAAGGAGCAGGAATTCCCAAAGTGCTTCACTGGGAAGGTTTCAGAATTGTCACAGTCCCTCCCTGGAAGGAGCAGAATTTCCAAAATCCCCTCCCTGGGAAGGGCTCAGAATTCCCAAAGTCTCTCCCTGGAAAACGCTCAGAATTCAAAAATCCCCACCCTGGAAAGACCTCGTAAATCTGAAAACCCCATCCTTGGAGAGGAGCCGGAATTCCCAAAATCCCCTCCCTGGGGACGAGCGGGAATTCCCGAAATCCCCTCCCTGGGGACGAGCGGGAATTCCCGGAATCCGCTCCCTGGAAGGAGCGGGATTCCCGAGCGGTGCCGATTCCCGCAGCGCCGGGAACCTGCTGGAGCAGGACGGGCAGCGCGCCGTGGCCGCGGCGGTGCTGGCGCTGCTCAGCTCCGAGCTCTGCCGGCTGCTGCTGGAGCCGGAGCCGCTGCCGCTGCTGCCGCCCACGGCGGGGACACCCACGGGGACACCCACGGGGACACCCACGGGGACACCCACGGGGACACCGACGGCGTCGCCCGCCGCCCGCGGTGAGACACGGAGAGCCCGCAGCACAGCCTGGGCAGGGCTCGGGGTTCCCAAATCCCATCCTGGGGAGGGCTCCAATTTCCCAAATCCCATTCTGGGAAGGGCTCGGAGTTCCCCAATGACACCCCTGGGGAAGGGCTTGGGACACCCAAAATCTCTCCCTGGGAGGGGCTCGGAGTTCCCAAATCTCTGCTCTGGGAAGGGCTTGGAGTTCCCAAATCCCATCCTGGGAAGGGCTCAGAATTCCCAAATCTGTGCTCTGGAAAGGGTTTGGAATGCCCAATCCCATCTCTGGGAAAGGCTCCGGTTGCCCAAAATCCCCACCTGAGGAGGGCTCCGAGTTCCCAAATCCCCACCCCACAAAGGGCTCAGAGTTCCCAAAATCCCCACTCTGGGAAGGGCTCGGAGTTCCCAAATGACACCCCTGGGAAGGGCTTGGGACACCCAAAATCTCTCCCTGGGAAGGGCTCGGAGTTCCCAAATCCCATCCTGGGAAGGGCTCAGAGTTCCCAAAATCCCCACCTGGGAAGGGCTTGGAACACCCAAAATCCCTCCCTGGGAAGGGCTCGGAGTTCCCAAATCTCCACTCTGGGAAGGGTTTGGAATGCCCAATCCCATCTCTGGGGAGGGCTTGGAACACCCAAAATCCCATCCATGGGAAGGGCTCAGTATTCCCGAATCCCTCCATGGAAAGGGCTCAGAGTTCCCAAATCCCCACCTGGGAAGGGTTTGGAATGCCCAATCCCATCTCTGGGAAGGGTTCGGAATTTCAAAATCACATCCATGGAAATGGCTCAGAATTCCCAAATCACATCCCTGGGTAGGGCTTGGAACACCCAAAATCCCATCCATGGGAAGGGCTCAGAATGCCCAAATCCCTCCATGGAAAGGGCTCAGAGTTCCCAAATCCCCCATCCCCGGGAAGGGCTGGCTGGGCTGGTGGCAGTGACCCTGTGTCCCCAGGGTGGTGGCAGTGACCCGGGGCGGTGGCTGTGTCCCCAGGGTGGTGGCATTGACCCCAGGGTGGTGGCAGTGACCTCTGGGGTGGTGGCAGTGTCCCCGGGGCAGTGGCAATGACCTCTGGGGTGGTGGCAGTGACCCTGTGTCCCCAGGGTGGTGGGAGTGACCAGGGGTGGTGGCATTGACCCCAGGGTGGTGGCAGTGTCCCTGGGGTGGTGGCATTGACCCCAGGGTGGTGGCATTGACCCCAGGGCAGTGGCAATGACCTCTGGGGTGGTGGCAGTGTCCCCGGGGTGGTGGCATTGACCCCAGGGTGGTGGCAGTGACCTCTGGGGTGGTGGCAGTGACCCTGTGTCCCCAGGGTGGTGGCAGTGACTTGGTATCCCTGGGGCGGTGGCATTGACCCCAGGGTGGTGGCAGTGTCCCTGGGGTGGTGGCATTGACCCCAGGGCAGCGTGTCCCCCCCGGTGCCATGGGTGTCCCCGGTGACGCCGCGGTGTCACCGCGCAGAGTTCCGGAAGGTTCTGGCCCTGCTCTATTTCCCGGCGCTGTACCTGCCCCTGCTGGCCTGCGCTGGCCTCCGGCACCGCCTGGGCTACGCCGCGGGGACCCTGCTGGCCTGGGGACACTGCGGGGCGCAGGCCTGGCACCGCGCACAGTGTCCCCTGGCACCCAAGGTGGGTGGCACCGAGGCGGCGTGGCTTCCTGGGGTGGCTCTGAGGGGTCTTGGCTCCCTTGTCACCTCCTTGGGTGACCTGAGGTGGCACGGCTTGCTGGAGTGGCCCTGAAGTGCCGTGGCTTCCTTGTTCCCTCCTGGGGTGGCCCTGAGGGGTTGTGGCTCCCTTGTCACCTCCTTGAGTGGCCCTGAGGTGGCACAGCTTGCTGTGGTGGCACTGAGGGGTTGTGGCTCCCTTGTCACCTCCTGGGGTGGCCCTGAGGTGGCACAGCTTGCTGTGGTGGCACTGAGGGGTTGTGGCTCCCTTGTCACCTCCTTGAGTGGCCCTGAGGTGGCACAGCTTGCTGGGGTGGCATAGAGGGGTTGTGGCTCCCTTGTCACCACCCAGAGTGGCCCCAAGGCCGGGACAAGGACAGTGAGGTGGCCCAAGGTGGAGGTGGCTCCCTGGAGTGTCCCTGAGGTGCTGTGGCTCCCTGGCCAGCCCCCAGTGTGTCCCTGCAGTGTCCCCTGGGTGGTCTGTGTCCCCAGTGTGGTGACAGTGTCCCTGGGGGTGGTGGCAGTGTCCCCAGGGTGGTGGCAGTGTTCCTGGGGTGGTGGCAGTGACCCCGTGTCCCCAGGGTGGTGGCAGTGACCCCGGGTGGTGGCAGTGACCCAGTGTCCCCAGGGTGGTGGCAGTGACCCTGGGGATGGTGGCAGTGACCCCGTGTCCCCAGGGGTGGTGGCAGCGACTCCATGTCCCCAAGGGTGGTGGCCGTGACCCCGTGTCCCCAGGGTGGTGGCAGTGACCCAGTGTCCCCAGGGTGGTGGCAGTGACCCCGTGTCCCCAGGGGTGGTGGCAGTGTCCCCAGGGTGGTGGCAGTGACCCCGTGTCCCACACAGATCCACCAGCTGTACTCGCTGCTGTCCCACATCCCCGCGCTGCTGTCCCTGTCCCTGCTCAGCCTCTGGTACCCGGCACAGCTCCTGCGCAGCCTCCGGAATGGGGACAGCCCCGAGCCACGGGTACGGACACGGGAACTCGGGATCGGGATTGGGATCGGGATCGGGATTGGGATTGGGTACCCGGCACAGCTCCTGCACAGCCTTCGCAACGGGGACAGCCCCGAGCCACGGGTACGGACACGGGAACTCGGGATTGGGATTGGGATTGGGATTGGGATTGGGATCAGGACTGGTACCCGGCACAGCTCCTGCACAGCCTTCGCAATGGGGACAGCCCCAAGCCAAGGGTACGGACACGGGAACTCGGGATCAGGATCGGGATTGGGATTGGGATGACGACCAGAACTGGGACCAGGATCAGGATCAGGATTGAGAGCCTGATTGGGATCGGGGTCAGGATCAGGATCACAATTAGTATTGAACCTGATTGGGATCAGGATTGGGATCAGGACCGGGATCTCTGTGTATTGCCCTCTCAGCTCTGCCGCTGGGGGTTCTCCATTGCTATCCTGGGATTGGTTTGGGGATTGGAATTGGGATCGGAATCTCTGCAAATTCCCCTTCTGGCCCTGACGCTGGGGTTCTCCGTTGCTATCCTGGGACTGGGTTTGGGATCGGGATTGGGATTGGGATCGGGATCAGGCTCTCCACATGTTCCCCTCCCCCTGCTGGGGGTTCTCCATTGCTGTCCCTGCACCGGCAGCGGGGTCGGGAAATTCCTCCGGGATAAATCCCTTACACAAGAGGCTCCCGCCATCAATGGCTCCCTTCAGGCCGGCTCCGGGCTCTCCTCATTTTCCCGGATAATCCCCGGAGCTCCGAGCTCTGAGATTTGTTGGGAAGAGAGGAGGGAAAAGCAGGAAAGGCCTGAGGTGACCGTTCATGGGGGAGCGAGGGATCCCACAGGGGTTTGGGAACAAAATCCCACTTTATTCCCACTTTCCCATACCAACACCACACATTCTGTATGCCGGCCCGGGCTTGGGAATTCCTGTCGGGATATGCCCGGGATGAGGGCATGGCCAGGGCAGCTCTGCCACCCCAAATCCATCCGTTATCCCCAGATTTCCGGGAAAAGCTATTACAGGAAGTACCTCAAGGCCCTGCTGTCCAAGCGGGACCGGAAAGGGAGGTAAGGATGGAAATTCCCATTCCCGGCAAATCCCATTCCCGGCAAATCCCACTGCCGGCAATTCCCATTCCCCAAGGCAGGGAATGTCACCCTCTCCCACCTCCCGCAGCTCCGTCAAGATTGATGAGAGCCTCGGCTCCCGGATCCGCTCCTACCTGCTCTCCTACATCTACATTCCCGAGGAAGGTGGGCACCTGGAAAATTCCATGGAATCTGGGAACGGTTGGGGTTGGGATTTATGGATCAGCCAGGCCATTCCCAAAATCCTGGGTTGCTCGAAGCTCTGTCCAACCTGGCCTGGCTTGGAGCCCGAATCCAGCTGTGCTTGGGGCAGGGATCCACAAATCCATGGAAAAGGGGTCCTGGGAGTGATGGGAATCCCAAGGAGGCCCCATAAATCCATGGAATTATGGAAGACCCATGGAGGCCCCATAAATCCATGGAAAAGAGACCTGGGAATGATGGGAACCCCATGGTGGCCCCATAAATCCATGGAAAAGGGGTCCTGGGAATGATGGAATTCTCATGGAGAACCCATAAATCCATGGAAAAGTGGTCCTGGGTGTGATGGGAACCCCCATATATCCATGGAAAAGGAATCCTCATGGAAGCCCCATAAATCCATGGAAGGGAATTGTCCTGCACGGAGAGGGTGAAATCCTGGGAATGCAGATCCATTCCCATCCATGAAGGGGGCAGGGAATATCCCGAGTTTCCATGGAAAAGCAGGATGGACCCATCCGTCCATTCCCGACTCTCCATCCCAGCAGGAATTTCCTGTGGAAATCCCATTCCAAAGGGTGTTCCCTTTGCACCCTCATCCTGCTCCACCACCAAAAATTCCCAATTTTCCCTCCAGGATTCCGGATCCCGCTGAAGCTGGTGGTATCCGTCACCGTGGCCGTCATCGCCGTCTACCAGGTGACATTCCCAGAGGATCCTGGGGGATCCCACCCAGGAATGGCATTAAAATTCCTTCTGGAATTCCACACTCATGTAAATCCCAAAATCCTGTAGGATGCTGGCTGTAAATCCCTAAATCCCAGAATTCTGTGGGATCCCAGCTGTAAATCCCAAAATCCCATGTGATTTGAGCTGTAAATCCTGCGGGATCCCAGCTGTAAATCCTGAAATCCTGTGGGATCTGAGCATTAAATCCCAAAATCCCACAGGATGCGAGCTGTAAATCCCAAAATCCCGCATGATTTGAGCCATATATCCCACAGGATCCAAGCCGTAAAATTCCAAAATCCTTTGGGACCCAAGCCTTAAATCCCATGGGATCTGAGCCATAAATCCTGAAATCCTGTGGCATCCGAAACTTAAATCCCACGGAATCCGAGCCATAAATACCAAAATCCTGTGGGATCTGAGCCTTAGATTCCGTGGGATCTGAGCCATAAATCCTGAAATCCCGTGGGATCTGAGTCACAAATCCTGAAATTTAAGTCCTATGGGATCTGAGCCATAAATCCTGAAATCCTGTGGCACCTGAAACTTAAATCCCACGGAATCCGAGCCATAAATACCAAAATCCTGTGGGATCTGAGCCTCAGATTCCGTGGGATCTGAGCTGTAAATCCCAAAATTTAACGGGATCTGAGTCATAAATCCTGAAATTTAACGGGATCTGAGCCCTAAATCCCGGAATCCCGCGGGATCCGGGCCGGAGCTGAGGTGTCCCTGTGTCCCACAGGTGGCCGTGCTGCTGCTGGTGGCCGTGGTGCCGGCGCTGCGCATTATCCGGGCGGGAATGACCAAGGACGTGGTGGTGCTGCTGGTGCAGTTCGGGCTGGTGCCCTCACAGGGCGCGGCCGTGCCCGGGGACCTGGAGCAGGAGCTGCGCACGGCGCGGCACTTCCTGTGGGCGCTGGAAGGTGGAGCCGCATTCCCAGCCCGATCCCGATCCCGGTCACCATCCCAGTCATGATCCCAATCCCGATCGCCATCCCAGTCCCAATCCAGATCATGATCCCAGTCCCGATCCCAGTCCTGATCCCAATCCCAATCTTGGTCTCAGTCCCAATCCGAATCCTGATCCCAATCCGGATCCCAATCCCGATCCCAATCCCAATACAGATCCTGATCCCAATCCCGATCATGATCATGATCCCAGTCCAGATCCCAATCCAGATCCTGATCCCCATCCCGATCATGATCATGATCCCAGTCCCAATCCAGATCCTGATCCCCATCCCGATCATGATCATGATCCCAGTCCCAATCCAGATAATGATCCCAATCCTGATCCCAATCCAGATCCCAACCTGATCTCAGTCCCAATCCAGATCCTGATCCCGATCCCAGTCCCAGTCCAGGTCCCAGTCCCAATCCCAATCTGGGTCCCGATCCAGATCCCAATCTCAATCCCAAAATCAATCCCAATTCTGATCCCAATCCTGATCTCATTCCCAATCCCAATCCTGATTCCAGTCCCAATCCACATCCCTATCCCAATCCAGATCCCAATCCCAATCCACATCCCAATCCAGATCCCTATCCCAATCCCGATCCTGATCCCATTCCCATTCCCATTCCCAATCCCAATCCCAATCCCAATTCTAATCCCAGCCGGACCAATGCTCCAGTGGGGATTCCAGAGGGATTTCCTGAGGGTTCCCCGCCCTGGAGGATGGGATGGGGTGGATTCCAGGGTGTTAATTCCAGAGGGATTTTGGGAGGATTCCTCACCTGGAGGATGGAGCTGGGAGGATTCCAGGGGCATTTCCAGAGGATTCCTGGCCCAGAGAACAGGATGGGGCAGATTCCAGAAGGATTTCCAGAAGATTCCTTGCCCAGAGGATGGGACAGGGAGGATTCCAGAGCGATTGTGGAGGATTCCCTGCCTGGAGGATGGGATGGGGCAAATTCCAGGGGATTTTGGGAGGATTCCTCACCTGGAGGCTGGGACTGGGAGGATTCCAGAAGGATTTTGGGAGGATGGGATGTGGAGGATTTCAGGGGGATGCGGGGAAGATTCCTGGCCCAGGGGATGGGATGAGGCCGAATCCAGGGGGATTTTGGGAGTGGATGACAGGGATTGGGCGGATTCCAGCGGGATTTCGGGAGCAGCTGGCAGGGATGGGGCTGTGCCAGGCTGGCGCGTGCCAAGGCGGGAAGAGACTCCGGGAAAAGCCGTTGGGAAGAGCCAGAGGGAAGAGCCGGAGGGAAGAGCTGGCAGATGCTGCAGGCTTGGAAATGTGCTGGAAGCGAACAGATGGGCCTGGATCCCTGGAGAGTGGAAATCCTTGGGTGGGGGATGAGGGAAGAGCAGGGAAGAAGGAAGAAAAGGGATCAGGGAATTTCAGGGATCAAGGAATTCTAGGGATCAGGAAATAACAAGGATGAGGGAATTTCAGGGATCAGGGAATTTCAAGGATGAGGGAATAGGGATGAAGGCATAGCAGGGCTGAGAGATTTTCAAGGATGAGAGAATTCTCAGGATAAAGGAATTTCAGGGATCAGGGAATTCCAGGGATAAAGAAAGAGCAGGGATACCCCGCTCCTTCCTTGGGATCCCACCAGCTCCAGGCAGGATTTTTGGGGCTTTTCCTGGATCCCCAAACCTCTCTCATCCCATTTTTTCCCTCCTCCCTCTTTCCCGCAGATCCTCTTTCCCAAGACCCCCATCCCAGCTTTCTCCAGGGATTTTCCTGGATTTCCCTTCCCCTTTTCCCTCGCTCTGTCCTGTCCATCCCCCCTTGGGAGCTGGAGGTGGGAGTGACAAAAGGGGAAACTGAGGCACAACGCAAATCCCAATGTTTCTGTCCCCATCCCCATGGCGCAATTCCCAGCCAAAATCCTGCTCCCGGAATTATTCCCGATCCCAAATCCTGGATTTTTTCCCTGTTTTTCCACAGTGTGCTACATCTGCTCGCTGGTGCTGTGCTGCCTGCTCACCTGTGCCATGCTGCTCCGGAGCCTGGGCATGCACAGGTGGGGCTGGCCCCGTTCCCGGCATTCCCATTCCCAATATTCCCATTCCCAATATGCCCATTCCTGATATTCCATTCCTAGTATTTCTATTCCCGATATCCCCAGTCCCATTCCTGATACCCCACCCCCATTCCCAATATTCCCTTTCCCAATGTTCCCATTCCCAGTGTCCCCATCCCCATTCCCAATGTCCCGTCCCCATTCCTGATGTCCCCATGCCCATTCCCAAAGTCCCTGGCCCCATTCTCAATATTCCCATCATCATTCCCAATGTTCCCATTCCTGATATCCCCATCCCCATCCCTGATATTCCCAGCCCCATTCCCAATATTCCCAGGCCCCTTCCCTATATCCCTGCCCCCTTTCCCAATGTCTCCATCCCCATTCCTGGTGTTCCCATCCCCATTCCCAATATTCCCACCCCCATTCCTGATGTCCCCATGCTCATTCCCAATGTCCCTGGCCCCATTCCTAATATTCCCATCATCATTCCCAATGTCCCCATTCCTGATTCCTAATGTTCCAATCCCCATTCCTGATCCTCCAGGCCCATCCCCAATGTCCCTGCCCCCATTCCTGATGTCCCCATTCCCAATGTCCCCATCCCCATTCCCAATGACTCTGGCTGCATTCTCAATGTTTCCATCTCCATTCCTGATATTCCCATTCTCAATATTCCCAGCCCCATTCCCGATGTCCGTGCCCCCATTCCCAATATTCCTATTTCCAATATCCCCATCATAATTCCCAATGTTCCCAGCCCCATTCCTGATGTCCCTGTCCCCTTTCCCAATGTCCCTGGCCCCATTCCCAGTGTTCCCAACCCCTTTCCCAATGTTCCTATTCCCAATATCCCCATTCCCAATGTCCGATGTTCCTGCCCCCATTCCTGATGTCCCCACCTCCATTCCTAATGTTCCCATTCCTGATGTCCCTGTCCCCATTCCTGATGCCCCCATCCTCATTCCCAATGTCCCTGGCCCCATTCTGTGTTCCCAACCCCATTCCCAATGTTCCTATATCCGATATCCCCATTCGCAATGTCCCCACCCCCATTCCTGATGTCCCCGCCCCATTCCCGATATCCCTGTCCCCATTCCCGGGCCGGGATCAATCGGGATCATTTTCCCTCCAGGTCCAACCTGCGGGCGCTGTACCAGGGCGCCGTGCTGGACGTGTTTTCCAAGGCCCACATCCTGCGGCCTTCCCGGGAATCCCTCGTCTGCTGGATGGCCTTCTCCAGCTTCCAGGCGGCCTTCGCCTGCCTGGGTAACGGGATTTTGGGATCACGGCACGGGGATCCTGATTGTCCTAAAGATTAAGCAGCAATTCCCCATTTTTGCCCCTTTTCCAAGAGGATTTTTAGCCCCTTTTCCTCAAATGGAATATGGTGGGTTTTGGGAGCATGGGATGATTGGGAATTGGGAAAAACTGGAAAAAAAAATGGGAATAATTGGGTTGGGAATTCAAAGAGGAAGAAGGAGTGGAAGGATGCCTGGGTAATGGAATTTTGGGATCATGAGACGGGGGATCACAATTTTCTTTAGGATTAAGTGACAATTCCCTATTTTCACCCCTTTTCCAAGAGGGTTTTTAGTCTCCTTTCCTCAAATGGAATCTGGCAGGTTTTGGGAGCATCGGATGGTTGGGAATTGGGAGAAACTGGAAAAAAAACCTGGGAAAAGTGCAAAAAAATTCAGAAAAATTGGATTGGGAATTCAAAGAGAAGGAAGGGGTGGGATGATGCCTGGGTAATGGAATTTTGGGATCACAGCATGGGGATCCCAATTTTCTTAAGGATTAAGCAGCAGTTCCCAGAAGGGTTTTTAGCTCCCTTTCCACAAACAGAATCTGGTGGGTTTTGGGAACACCAGAGGGTTGGGAATCAGGAAAAACTAGAAAAATACTTGGAAAAATTAAGCTGGGAATTCAAAGAGGAGGAAGAGGCTGGAAGATGCCTGGGTTTGGCTCAATCCCAAATATTTGGGTGGGAAAAGCTGTGGAAGCCTCTGGTCCTCGACGCATTCCGGGGGCTCCTCATCCCCATCCCAGCCTGGATCATCCTGGGAATGGGGAGGGGGATCCCAAAAAGAGGGGAAATTTTCATTCCACCCCCAGGAATTGTAGGGACAACCCCTTGGGAATGCAGACCTGGTTTTGGGGACTGGTGGGGTTTTTATGGGATTGTCGGGAAAGCCCCATGCAGAGATTTGGGGAATGAGAGCTGTTGTTCCATCCTGGATTCCCGCTCTGTGTTCCCATTCCAGGTCTCCTGATCCAGCAGGTGATTTTCTTCCTCTGCTTCGTGGCCTTCACCTTCCTGGTGGTGATCCCGCTCCAGCTCGGCACCAGCTCCCCGCTCTTCGGGATCATCCGGAACATGTGGTGAGCTGGGAAAGGTTGGAAACCCCAAGGAATGGCCCAGGATGGGTTTGGGATGCTCCATTTGGGGTTTTTCCAACACCACTGGAAGCTTCAGCCCGTGGTGATGTTTTGGGACATTCCTGGTATTTTGGGACTTTCCTGTTGATTTGGGGCATTCCCAGTGTTTTGGGACATTCCTGGTGTCCATCCTGCACTTTGGGATGATCCAGAACATGTGGTGAGCCCTTGGGAAGGGTGGAAAACCCCAAGGAATGGTCCTGGATAGGTTTGGGATGCTCCATTTGGGGTTTTTCCAACACCACTGGAGATTCCTGCCTGTGGCAGTGTTTTGGGACATTCCCAGTGTTTTGGGGCATTCCTGGTGTTTTGGGACATTCCCAGTGTCCATCCCGCCCTTCCAGGCCCTTCTGGCTGACCCTGGTGGTGGCCGTGCTCGTGCAGCATCTCCTGGCCCATTTCCAGTTCCTGGAGCAGCATTCCCTGCAGAAGGAGATCACCAACAGGTACAGGGACACCGCCATCGTCCCCCATTGTCCCCAGTTGTCCCTGATTGTCCCCAGGAGGGGTTGGCAGGAATTCCAGGCTCCCACGGAGGTTTTTCCAGGTGTTCTGGCCTGGATTTTGGTGGGGTGACACCAGTGAGGGTGGCCCTGCTCCACCGGCCCTATTCCCAAGCCCAGATCCCTCAGGATTGGCTGGGTGGGGTCGGTCACCACTGGCAGGTGTCCCCCACTCACAGGCGGTGTCACCACCCGTGACCAAGGTGACAGAGGGACACAGGTGTCCTGTGCCACCCCCTGACAGGGCACAGAGGCTCTCCTGGGGCCGGTGTCCATCCCAAACCACCGGCAGATGTCCCTCACTCAGGGATGGTGCCACCACCCGAGACCGGGGTGACAGAGGGACACAGGTGTCCTCCTGGCAGCTCAGCGAGGCTCTCCTGGAGCTGGTGGCCTCCATCCCAAAATCCCATCCCCGCAATTTGGCTGGTTCTTCACTCTCCAAGGAGACAAGGAGCTCCTGATGGTTCTCCAGGAGCCTGGGAGGGCGTTGGCTTCTCCCAGTGGGATGGGCTGGATGTGAGTGGCGCCAGAAGGTTTGGGGTGGCCGGAGTTCTCCTGGAAGGGCCATCCCGGGGGTCCGTGTGTCCTGCAGGCGCGCGCTGTTCATCGTCACCTTCCTGCTCTTCCCCACCAACGTCCTGGTGGGCTCCATGGCCGCCGTGTGGCGCGTGGTCATCTCCGGCCTCTACAACGCCGTCCACTTCTGCCGGCTGGACATCAGCCTGCTGCACCGCGGCGTGGAGACCTTCGACCCAGGTGGGACCGTGAGAGGTCACCGTGCCACCACAGCGGGTTGGGATGGGGGCCCGGAGCTGCTGGGATTGAGGGTGACCCCAAAAGTTGGGAGTGGGACACCTGGAGCAGGTGGCTTCTCCTGATTCCTGCTTTTTGTCCCAAAAAAATAAGTGGTGACCTTGGAACTTCACCAGTGGTCACCTCATGTCCTGGGATAAAGAAGAAGGGACCTCCACATTTTTCCTGTGGGATTGAGGGTGGCTTGGAAATGGGATGATGGCAGCAGCTGGCTTCTCCTGATTCCTGCTTGGTCCTGCTCTTTGATCCCAAAAAATGGGGGATGACCTTTGGGTTTCCACCAGTTGTTACCTCATGTCTCAGGATAAAGGAGGGGGGACCTCAGGGGACCTTGGACCTTCCTCTGATTTTCCTGCTGGGATTGAGGGTGGCTTCAGAGTGTTGGGAATGGAGCACCTGGAGCAGGTGGTGCCAGCTGGGTCCTGCTATTCATTCCCCAAAAAATGGGATGAGCTCTGGGGTTTCCCTTCATCTCCTGGGATAAAGGAGAGGAGACCTCAGGGGAGCTCAGGCTGGCCCCTGCTTTTCCTGCTGGGACTGTGGGGCATGGAGACCAGAGCTGGATGCATCCCTGGGCTCCGGGTGGGAATGGGTAGTGCTGTCCCCAGTGAGGGCACGGTGTCCCCGCAGGGTACCGCACCTACTGCCACTACCTGCGCGTGGAGGTCAGCCAGTGCCACCCGCTGCTGAAGGCCTTCTGCTCCCTGCTGCTCCAGCCCGGCCGGCCCGAGCCGCCGGCACCGCCCCGGGACACCCGGCTGGAGGAAGGTGGGACCTGGGGACACCGGGGGATCGGGGGGAAGGGACAGGATGGTGACCTGTGGGTGGTACCTCGGGTTGGTGTGGGGATATCCATCCATCCATCCATCCATCCATCCATCCATGGACATCCATATCCATCCATCTCCACTCACATCTCTCCACATCACATCTCCAGGATCCATCATCATCCACCATCCATCCATCCATCATCCATCCATCATCCATCCATCTCCATCCATCATCCATCTCCATCCATCATCCATCATCCATCATCCATCCATCCGTCCATCCATCATCATCCATCCATCATCCATCCATGAATCCATCCATCCATCCATCATCATCCATCCATGATCCATCCATCCATCCATCATCCATCCATCCATGAATCCATCCATCCATCCTTCCATCCATCATCATCCATCATCCATCCATCCATCATCCATCCATCCATCATCCATTCCATCCATCCATCCATCCATCCATCCATCCATCCATCCATCATCCATCCATCCATCATCCATCCATCCATGAATCCATCCATCCATCATCCATCCATCATCCATCCATCCATGACCATCCATCCACCTCATCCATCCATCCCTCATCCATCCATCCATCCATCATCCATCCATCCATCCATCCATCATCCATCCATCATCATCCATCCATGATCCATCCATCATCCATCATCCATCATCCATCCATCCATCATCCTTCATCCATCCATCCATCCATCCATCCATGATCATCCATCCATCCATCCATCCATCCATCCATCCATCCATCCATCCATCCATCCATCATCCATCCATCCATCCATCCATCATCCATCCATCCATCCATCCATCATCCATCCATCCATCCCTCATCCATCCATCATCCATCCAAGGGATGATCCCTCTCCAAGATATGGACGGGGCTCTTTCGGGTGTGATGGGATCTTGGTGGCTCCAGGAAAATGCGGCTGGGGCTGGAATCTGGGAATCCTGGAACACTTTGGGTTGGAAAGGCCCTTAAAGCCCATCCAGGGACACCTCCCACTATTCCAGGCTGCTCCAAACCCCATCCAACCTTTCCTTGGGCACTTTGCGCATCCAGGGGCAACCACAGTTCTGGGAATTCCATCCCAGCCAGGAATTCCATCCCAATCTTCCCTTTCCCAGCAGGAATCCATCCCTCTGCACCTCATCCCAACCCCTCTCCCTCTCTCCTGGTGCTTTTCCAGGCCCTGAATCCTCTCCCTGCTGCTCCCGTCTCCTTCCAGGCCTCCAGCTGATGCATCCCAAGCCCCCAGCTCCGGGAAGGGCGCGGAGCCGGCGGATCCGGGCGCGCTGGTGGGTGGCCTACACGCTCCTGCACAACCCCTCGCTGACCGCTTCCCGAAAAACCGCGCTGGCCGATCCTGCAGCCAACGGCGCCCAGCTCGGCGTTCCCAGGCCCTGAATTCCCAGGAATCCCATCCCATCTTCCATCTCCCATCCCTGAATTTCAGGCGCTTCCCACGCGCCCTATCCCAGCCTCCGGACTCTCTCCGAGGGTTTATCCCTAAATCTGTGCCGAGCTACTCCCGAGCTCCAGAGGTGACATCTCTGAGCCCAGCCTGGATGGAGCTGAGCCAAGGAAAATGCTCCCAGCATCCCAAAAATATTTTGGGATTCACTCCTGCAGCCAGCCCGGTTCTCAGCCGCTTTTCCAGCACAGGACAATTCCCAGAGAACTGGAAGAGGAGCTCGGAGGGATCCCCAGCTGGCCAAAGGAATTCTCAACCACCAGGAATTACCCCGGGAACTCCACGAGGGAGAAAATTCCCATTCCCAGCTTCTCCCTTCCCGATCTCAGCTCCATTTGGGCTCCACATCGCTCCTGGGACATTTTTTTCCCCTGATTTTTGAAGGATCAAATCCCACCCTGCTCCCCGTCCTCTTCCATTCCTGGTTTTGTGGCAATCCTGGGGTTTTCCAGGGCTGGGATCCATGGAAAACCTCGCTGGGAAGTGCGGGGGAAGGAGAATAAATGGATACCTCGTTCCTACTCCTGGGATGTGCCGTTTTCCTTGGATATTCCCCCTTCCAGCAGGATTTGAGATCACTCCAGCCCCGAATCCAGGGAATGATTGGGATGACCTCACCCAGCAGAGATTTGAGGGATCTGCTCCAGCTGGGAATGTCGGGATCTGATCCGTGATCCCACTTTAGGGCGGTTTTACGGGAAAACTGCTCCCTTCACATTCCCACAGCTTTGGGAAGGGAGGGAATGGGAACGGGGAATTTTGGGGATAAAACACCATTGGGATGGGAATGAGGTGGTGCTGGATCACCTCTTCCTGCTCTTAAATCCCAGAATTCCCAACTTCTTGGGCTGGAATGAGCAGGCTCCTGGTGGATCCCAAGCACCCCAAGATTCCTTTGGGAATTCTCAGCCCAGCCTGCATGGAGATGCTGGATCATGCTGGGATTTCCTTGGAAGTGGCCAGAGCTGCTCTCTAAAGGATCCCAGGGACCCCATTCCCTCCCTCTGGAATGTTCCCAGCACCCTCAGGAGGGTTTGGGGTCACTGAGGGTGATTCCCATGCTTTGGGGTTTCCTTGGAGCATCTCCTCCCTTTTCCCAGGATTTCCTCCCAGCCCATCCCAACCCCTGCAGCTCCAAGGGCAGCCTAAAACCCCTTTAGAAAATCCCTTTAAAAATCCCTTTAAAAATCCCTTTAAAAATCCTAAATATCTTTGAAATATCTTTTAAAAATCCCAAAAATCTCTAAAATCCATTTTAAAAATCCCTAAAATCTGTGGCAGCTCCATGCTACGGGCGGGGCTGAATTTTGGGATCAGCTTCCACAGCCCCACCCAAGGCTCCCTGGAGATCCATGGAATTTGTGTGGTTTTTGGGATAGCAGCGGCGCCCTGGGCGGGATTTGGGAATTTCTTCCCCTTCCTGTTGCTTCGCTGCTCGTCTGGAAACTCCAAATCCGCATCCTCACCCCTCTCATCCCAGCTTGAATTTCAGGGATAATCCTGGATCCCGCTATGCACAGGGATAAAACGGAGTTTAAAAGTCGAATGCTGTGAAATGAACCCAAAACTTCCATTGGGGTCACGGTTTTTATCCCACAGTGGGAAAAATTTGTGGGAATCCAGGAGCTCCCCACAGACACCTCGGCTGCCCTGTCCCTAAAATCCCTCTGGATAAGGAATTTTGGTGCTGGAGAGCTCCAGGCTCTGCTTTTGGGGTCAATTCCATTCCCGGGCAGCTGCAGGGGGGCATTTTGGGGTATCCCAGGATTGTGGGGGCTCCTTCCAGGTTTGGGATGGGGGGGAACAGGGAAATTTAGGGGATCTTGGGATGCTCCAGAATTGGGAAAGTTTTGGGGTTTCTCCAGCACTGGGAAGGATTTGGGATAGCTGGGAATGACAGAAGTGTCCCCTGATCCAGGAGGGTTTGGGACAATCTGGGGGAGCCCAGGAGCCACTGTCTCAGGGAATTTTGGGATTTTGGGATGCACAGACCAAGAGAAGCCCAGCTGGTTTAGATAAAAAAAGGGAGTTTATTCAAGGTGTTTATAAAAAAGTAATTATTAATTCAAGGTATTTATTAAAATTGTTTCCTTATTACAGGTGTTTATGATGGGTATTTCTTAATTAAAGGCATTAATTAAAGGCATTAATTAAAGGCATTTATTGCTGTCCCTACAGGGCGTTACAAGGCCAGGGGGCGGCAGGGTGTGCCCAGATCCCACTGGGAATTCCAGTGCTGTTTCCAAGTCCGAGGGCCATGGACATTCCCAAAATCCCCCGAGGGTTTCCCCGGACACCTGGAGAAGGAATACCTGTCCCGCCGGGAATTCTGGAGCACTAGGGGAATGTTTATGGCTTCAAGGCAGCTCAGCTTCTCTGCTGTTCCCAATCTTTTCCCCATTCCCACCGGGAACACTTTGGGAATCTTTGGCTCAAGCCTAGTGGGTCCAGCCCAGATGGGTTTTTGGGATGATGGTCAGGGGGTTTTTGGGATTCCCGCGGCATTCCAAGACCTTGGAGGTGCTCGGAATGCTCCTACAGGGATAAAACCGGTGAATTTCTTCCCAATCCAAGGCTGTGGGTCCAACCAATCCTCTGTCCCTTCTGTGTCCCCCAGGACCTCATTCCCAGGGATTTTATCCTCGGATCCCTCCCCGTTGGCAGTCGTGGTGGCTCTGGGGCGGGATTGTCACCACTGTCACCTCCTGTGGTCACCTCAGATCTGGGCAGGGAGAAAAGCGGGAAGTGGGGACAGCCAGGAATTGATGGCAGATCCCGGCTGGATGCGGGCTGGATCCTCCCCACGTTCCCTGAGTTCCTCCAGGAACGGGAACGGCAAGGGCTGGACCACCCACCCCTGTGGTGGCCCCGTGGGGCTCCGGAGCACTCCCGGATGCCAGAAGCTCAGCAAAGGCACTACGAGAGGAAAAACTACGGAAAAATCGGGAATCCCGAGGCGCCGCTCGCCCTTCACCAGAGCAGCAGCCCCAGAGCCAGCAGCAGAATTCCCAGGCGGAATTCCCGGGCTCCCGCGCCGCTCCGGGCCTGGCCGGCCACGCGGTAGACGATGACCAACTTCTCGCCCATGCCGGACGGGTCCAGCTCGTCGCCCTTGGCGCAGCTGTGCCCGCCGGGGTGCCCGGCCTGGGGGTCATCGCGGGGCAGCTCCTCGGCCGGGTTGGCCGAGCCGGCCAGTGCCACGTTGACGGACACGTCCCTTGTCCCCACGTCGTTGACCGCCACGCAGGTGTAGGTGCCCTCGTCCTCCTTGCCGAAGTCGGGGATGGCCATGGTGCCGTTCTTGAAGGCCAGGAAGCGCTGCCGGCCCGCCTTGGCGCCGCCGTCCCGCGCCACCGTGGGCCCGTGGATGTCCACGCGGCGCTTGGCCGTGCGGATCTGCCAGCGGATCTCCGGCGGGGGGCTGCCGGCCACGCTGCAGTGCAGGGTCAGCGTCAGCCCGTCCCGGGGGCCGGCCGCGGCCGGGCCGGACAGGTAGGTGAGCTGGGCCGAGGGCGGCACGCAGAGCGCGCCGGGGATGTCGGTGACCGGCCGGCCCCGCAGCCGCGCCGGCGCGGCGCACAGCGTGGAGCCGGCCCTGGAGAGCACCACCGAGGTGTCGTGCGCCCACTCCTTGAGCCAGAAGAGCTTGCAGGAGCAGTTGAAGGGGTTGTGGAAGAGCTGCAGCTGCGCCAGCGCCGGCAGCCCCTCGAAGGTGCCGCGGGCCAGCGTGGCCAGCTCGTTGTCGTTGAGCCAGAGCGAGCGCAGCTCCCGCAGCCCGGCCAGCGCGCCCTGCGGCACCGTGACCAGCCGGTTGTTGCTGAGCTTGAGGATCTGCAGCGCGCTGAGGTTGCGCAGGTCCTGCCAGGGGAAATCCGCCAGCCGGTTGTGGCTCAGGTCCAGGTTCTTGAGGTGCGGCAGGGCGGCGAAGGCGCCGGGCTCCACCGAGGAGATGTGGTTGTAGCCCAGCCACAGCGACTGCAGCTCGGGCACCTCGGCCAGCGAGGCGCGGCCCAGGCGGCCCAGGCGGTTGGCGGAGAGCGTGAGGATGGTGACATTCGGGGACAGGCCCCGCGGCACGTCCCGCAGCTCGCGGTAGGCGCACTCGGCCAGCAGCCGCCCGTTCTTCTTGGTGGAGCAGGAGCACGGCGTGGGACAGGCCAGGCCTGGGGACAGGAGCGTCACCAGCGCCAGGACGCCCAGCAGAGGCCTCATCCTCGCGTCCTGCTGGGGACAGAGACGGGAATGAGCCCGGCCAAACAGCCGGGATGGGAAACAGCTCCAGCTGGCAAAAGCGGTTTGGGAGATTCCTTAAATCCCGGCCTCTCTCCCCCTCGAGCTCGTCCTTCCCCCTCTGGAAAATCTTTTCCGGGTTTGGGATGAAACGCTGTTTGGGATGAGGAGCGAGAGCTGGGGGGTTCCGGGTTCCTCCCGCTGAGCTGGGGAGGAACAGAGCCACCGCAGCTCTTTCCCAAGCAGCCTTCCCATAAATCATGGAATTTTCGGGATTTCCAGCGGGCTCGCTGACTGTGTCATGGAAAAAACCCGGCGCCTTCCCTCAGCCAGGGGCTGTGGGGTCCCCGCGGCCGCTGGAATTCTTGGGAAGGGAATTTTTCCCGACTTAACTCCTCATTCCCCTCTCGGTGACTTTTCCAGGGCGCTCCAGAGGTTCCTTCCCGCTCCGAATTCCCAGCAGCTGGCAGCCAGACCCCTTTGTCTGAGCCTCGCAGGCCAATTCCCCTGCCCTCCATTCCCAGCCCTGCCATTCCCGGCGGGAATTTGTCTGGAATAAACCCCATCGGGAGCTGAGGGGTGGCAAAAGCGCCCCGCTGGCTCTGGGGGAGCTCCAGGTGACATTTTTGGGTGCCCAGGGAGGGACAGACCCCATCTCCCGGGGACTTGGGAGGGCAATCCCGGGATTTTGTCCCTCCTGGAGCTGCGGGTGTCATCCCACCCCTTTTCCAGAGCCCCCCGGGGCTCCCCCGCCGCCTCCCGGCGCATTCCAGAGCCGTGAATAACCGCCCTGCCTCCTTCCTTCCCTCCTCTCCCGGAGTTTGCTCCCGATTTTTTCCCGCTTTTCCCCCGCTCCAGCCCCGCTCCCCGGGCCCGCGCCCCGGCCCCGTCACCGCCGGTGGAGCCCCGGTGTCCCCGCTCCGCTGGACTCGGTCCCGCCGCTCCCGGGCCCTCCTCGGCTTCTCCTCCTCCTCCTCCTCCTCCTCCTGCTGCTCCTCCCGGCCCGTCCCCTCCCCGTCCCCCGGGCCCGGATTGTTTTCCATGGCACCGACCCGCGGGGCCCGTCCTCGGCTCCGCCAAAATCCCCTAAAACGCGTTAGCACACACCCCTGAGCCCAAATCCCCTAAAATACAGTGACCCCAAATCCCTGCCCCCCAAAACCCATTAGCACACACCCCTGAGCCCAAATCCCCTAAAATACAGTGACCCCAAATCCCTGCCCCCCAAAACCCATTAGCACACACCTCTGAGCTCAAAATCCCCTAAAATACAGTGACCCCAAATCCCTGCCCCCCAAAATCTCCTAAAACCCGTTGGCACACACCTCTGAGCTCAAAATCCCTTAAAAAGCAGTGACCCCAAATCCCTGCCCCCCAAAACCCCCTAAAACGCCTTAGCACACACCCCTGAGCCCAAATCCCCTAAAATACAGTGACCCCAAATCCCTGCCCCCCAAAACCCCCTAAAACCCATTAGCACACACCCCTGAGCCCAAATCCCCTAAAATACAGTGACCCCAAATTCCTGCCCCCCAAAATCCCCTAAAACCCATTAGCACACACCCCTGAGCCCAAATCCCCTAAAATACAGTGACCTCAAATTCCTGCCCCCCCAAAATCCTGCCAAACCCCATCAACTCACACCCCACACCCCAAAGTACCCTAAAACCTGTTAGAACACACTGCTGAACCCCAAAATCCCTTAAAAAACAGTGACCCCCAAATCCCTGCCCCCCAAAATCTCCTAAAACCCGTTGGCACACACCCCTGAACCCAAAATCCCTTAAAAAAGAGTGACCCCAATTCCCTGCCCCCCAAAATCCCCTAAAACCCATTACCCCACACCCGTGAGCCCCAAAATCCTCTGAAAAACCATTATCCCAAATCCCTGTCCCCCAAAATCCCCTAAAACCTTGTCACCCCATATCCCTGCCCCCCAAAATCGCCTGAAAACCCATTATCCTATTCCCTGTACCCCAAAATCACCTAAAACCCATTACTCCAATTTCCTGTGCCCCAAAATCTCTCCAAACCCCCGTCCTCCCACACCTCTGCCCCCCAAATCCCCGGAAAACCCCATCAGCCCAATTTCTTGTCCCACAAAATCTCCTAAAACTGTCACCACAATTCCCTGCTCCCCCAAATCCTCTAAAACCCCATTACCCCAATTCCCTGTACCCCAAAATAACCTGCCACCCCAAAATAACCTGTCACCACAATTCCCTGCCCCCAAAATCCCCCCAAACCCCATCACCCCCATCCCTGCCCCCAAAATCTCCTAAAACCCCATCACCCCAAATCCCTGTCGCCCAAGAGCCCCTAAAACCTCATCACCCCAATTCCCTGCCCCTAAAATCCCACAAAACCCAACACCACAATTCCCTGTGCCCCAAAATCCCCCAAAACCCCATCACCCCACACCCCAGTCCCCCAAAATCCCCCAAAACCCATTACTTCACACCCCTGAACCCCAAAACCCCATCACCCCACACCTCTGCCCCCTAAAACCCCCAAAATCTCATCCCCCTCCAAAGCCTTGACCCCCAAAATCACCTAAAACCCCGTTTGGGGACAATGTTTGGGTCAGGCTTTGGGAACAGGAGGTGAGAACAGGGTTTGGGGACAGGGCCAGGGATAGAGTTTGGGGACAGGCTTTGGGGACAGGAGGTGAGGCCAAGGTTTGGGCTCAGGCTTTGGGCACAGGGTTTGGGGACAGTGTTTGGGGACAGTGTTTGGGGATAGGCTTTGGGGTCAGGCTTTGGGGACAGGAGGTGATGACAGGGGTTTGGACAGGGTTTGGGAACAGGTTTTGGGGACAGTGTTTGGGGACAGGGTTTGGGAATAGGAGGTGAGAACAGGATTTGGGATCAGGCTTTGGGGACAGGGTTTTTGGACAGGGTTTGAGGTCAGTGTTTGGGAGAGGCTTTGGGGTCAGGGGATGGGGACAGGGGTGGGGACAGGGTTTGGGGTCAGTCTTTGGGGACAGGAGATGAGGACAAGGTTTGGGGTCAGGCTTTGGGACAGGGTTTGGGGACAGAGTTTTGGACCAGCTTTGGGGACAGGGAGTGGGGACAGGGTTTGGGGACAGAGTTTGGGGACAGGGATTGGGGTCAGTCTTTGGGGGCAGGAGATGAGGACAAGGTTTGGGGTCAGGCTTTGGGGACAGGAGGTGATGACAGGGGTTCGGACAGGGTTTGGGGACAGGGTTTGGGGAGAGGATTTGGGATCAGGCTTTGGGGTCAGGGTTTTTGGACAGGGTTTGGGGACAGGGTTTGGGGACAGGGTTTGGGGACAGTGTTTGGGGATAGGCTTTGGGGTCAGGCTTTGGGGACAGGAGGTGAGAACAGGGTTTGGGGACAGCATTTGGGGACAGGGAGTGCGGGCTGGCTTTGGGGACAAGGCTTGCAGACAAGGTTTGGGGACAGGGTTTGGGGACACAGGGTGGCAGGGTGACCCCACAGAGGGGTTGTGGGGCCAGGGCTGGGTCAGGAGGGAGGAGAAAATTCCCAAATTCAGAGATGGCACCAGGGATGGCACCCGGGAATGTCCCCAGCGCCACCTCCTCGTGTCCCTGTGGAGAATTCCCAAGAAAAGGTCGGAAAATTTGGATTGTGGGGATTTCATCCCCCAGATCCCACAAGGGACCGGGAACGGTCTCTGTCCACCGCAAACTGGTCAAACTGGGAATTCCCGACTGGTCAAACTGGGACATTCCTGACTGGTCCTACTGGGACATTCCAAACTGGTCAAACTGGAACATTCCCAACTGATCAAACAGGGACATTCCAAACTGGTCCAACTGGGACGTTCCCAAGTGGTGAAACTGGAACATTCCAACTGCTCAAACTAAGAATTCCCTACTGGTCAAACTGGGAATTCCTGACTGGTCAAACAGGGAATTCCCAACTGGTCAAACTGGGACATTCCCAACTGGTCAAACTGGGCCATCCCTGACTGCTCCAACTGGGACATTCTGGATTGCTCAAACTAAGAATTCCTTACTGGTCAAACTGGGCCATCCCTGACTGCTCCAACTGGGACATTCTGGATTGCTCAAACTAAGAATTCCTTACTGGTCAAACTGGGAATTCCTGACTGGTCAAATTGTGACATTCCCAACTGGTCAAACTGGGAGTTCCCAACTGGTCAAACTGGGACATTCCCAACTGGTCAAACTGGGAAATTTCCGCTGCAGGGCTGGAATTCTCTGCTCATTCCAGCTGTGGGGATTGAGGATTTTTTGGAATTCTGAGCACTCCATGGATGCTTTAACCACTCCCAGCAGGAATTTTTTCCAGGAAAAATGCAAATCCCCACCCCCATTTATCCGTGGCCTCCTGGAGACCAGCAAATCCCGGCTTCATCCTGGATTCCTGGGAATCCACAATTCCCTGATTAAAGGCAGCTGGAATGATTGTTCTTTTCCATTCCTGCCGTGACTCCCGAGCACGACGCTCAATTATGGGAATATCAACAATTATGGGAATATTCGCAATTACTGAAGTATTCACAATTATGGAAATGTCCACAATTATGGAAATATCCACCATTATGGAAATATCCACAATTATGGGAATATCCATAATTAATTATGGGAATGGCAACAATTGTGGGAATATCCACAAATAATTATGGGAATGGCAACAATTATGGGAATGTCAACAAAGATGGAAATATCCAGGCTCTGCCAGGCAGATCCGAACACCTGGAGCAGCCTCGGACTCCCGGGATTTGGGGGATTTTGTGGGGGAATTCGGGAGGGGTTTGGGGGATTTTTGCCCTGGAGAAAGGAATGTTGGATTGCCGGGGGGCTTTCATCGGTGGGATGGGATTGGGAGCAGAAATCAGTGGGAATTTTGGGATGAGTGCTGGGAGCACTTGGGGATCAAGGTGACACCATCAGGGAGAGGAGTTTGGGGAGAAAAAAAGGCAAAAAAAGCCTTTTCAAAAAAAAGGTGTGGGGTGTGATTTTTAACAAAAAAAAAAAAAAGAGAGATAGGAATTGTAGAAATTCCATCAAAAATTAAATACACTACACATAAAATGATAAATAAAAGATATCTAAAATGACAGAAATCGTATCTAAAATGACAAAAACATATCTAAAATAATAGAAAGCGTATCTAAAATGATGTAAAAATGATAAAATTATGATTAAGATGGTAGAGAATGATCTGGAAAACGACAGAAAATGATCCATAAAACGATGGAAAACACATCCGTGGGATGTTTCCTTGCTCCAGCGGATTCCGATGCTCACCGGGGGAAAATGGAATTCCTTTTTTTTTCCTCTCCGGGGTGAATTTATAGGAAAGATTTAATGGATTTGGGCGATTCCGTTCGCACGCAAACGCGATTTTATGGCCGGAAAAAAAATGAATTGATGTTTTTACGATATTAAAAAACGCGTCAAACACATAAAAGGAGGCGGCCGTGGCGGTGCCACCTCCTGGCTGTCCCCTCCCCGCCCTGGGGACAGAATCCCGGTTTTTCCCCCCAAGCACGGAGGCGGCTCCACTTTCAATCCCTTTTATTGACTCGTCACGGACAGAAGCGCGCAGAGAAGGCGCCCGCGGCTCTCCGGGGCCGGCACCGGGGCTGGCGGACACCGCGGCCACCGCGGCGACCTCGGCCGCGGGCTCCGGGCGCGTCTGCGGCTCACACACTTGGCTACAAGGCTACTCTACCCAAAACACACCGAGGGGAGGGGACGGGGCCGGGAACCGGGAATTGGGGACCGGGGATTGGGGATCGGGGAGCCCCCGGAGCCTCGGGGCGCGGAGCTGTCCCGGAGAGCCCGGTGCTGAATTGGGGAGAGCGGGACCCACCGGGAATGGAAGGGCGAGGACCGGGGAGAACCGGGACCCACCGGGAATGGGAGTGGTGGGAGCGGGGATCACCGAGACCCACCGGGAACGGGAATGGTGGGGACCGGGGAGAATCGGGACCCACCAGGAATGGGAGGGCGGGGACCAGAGATCAGCTCCCGGGAGTGGCGAGGATCGGGGAAAACCGAGACCCACCGGGAATGAGAGTGGGGGGGACCGGGAATCAGCTGCCGAGAATGGCGGGACCGGGGAGAACCAGGACCCACCGGGAATGGGAATGGTGGGGACCGGGAATCAGCTGCCGGGAATGGGAGGGCGGGGACCGGGGAGCACCGAGACCCACCGGGAACGGGAGTGACGGGGACCGAGGATCAGGTCCCGGGGAGCACCGAGACCCACCGGGAACGGGAGTGACGGGGACGGAGGATCAGGTCCCGGGAGTGGAGGGGACCGGGGAGGACCGGGACCCACCGGGAACGGGAATGGTGGGACCGGAGAGCACCAATATCCATCGGGGGCTGGAGAGAACCGCCCGGGGGCGGCGGGGACCGGGAATGCCGGCACCCAGCGGGGCGCGGGGAGCATCGCCCGGGAGTGCCGGGGACCGAGGAGCCCCGGGATCCGCCGGGAAGGGGGAAAACCGCCGGGGAGTGGCGGGGACCGGGAATGTCGGCACCGCCCGGGGAAAATCGGGATGCGCCGGAGGGCGGTGGGGACACATCGGGGAGCGGCGGGGACACACCGGGCAGCGGCGGGGACAGCTCCGGCCTCGACAGGAGAGAACCGGGGAGCAGAGGGGACTCACCGGGCACCGAGGAGCGGCGGGGACTGAACCGATTCCAGCAAAGAGAATTTGGGGCTATCGGCCTTTTTGCTTTTAGCCGTTTTCTCGGGGTTTTTTCGTTTTTTTCCTCGGAGGGGAAAGCGAGCCCGGGGCTGGCGGGCGGCGGAGGGAGCGGGGGGAGAGGGAATCGTTGTTGCCGCCGAGCCGGCAGCGAGTACCGCCGGTGCCCGAAATGGAAACGAAATCGTGGGAGGCTCATCCCGGGGGCACCGGGCGAGAAGGAGAAGAAGGGGAGGAGGAGAAGGAGGAGGGGAAGGAGAGGCGGGGATGGCTCCGCTCGTTCCCGGAGGTTTTTCCCCGGGCGGAGCGGGGGGTGGGAGCGGGGACAGGGGGATTTGGGGGGCTCAGCGGGGCCGCTGCCGGTAGTTGCCGTTGATCTCCGGGGAGATGGTGACGGCCTCGGCGCCCAGCGGCAGCTTGTCGCTGTACTCGGAGCGCACCTCGAACTCCTCGGCGCCGCCCTTGGACTGCGACTCCGCCATGGAGCTGGCGGCCACGCTCTCCTCCCGCTCCAGCTCGGCCGCGCCTTCCCCCTCCCTCCCGCGCCGCCACCGCGCTCCTTCCTCATCCCCCGCCTCCTCCTCCTCCTCTTCCTCCTCCTCCTCGGCCTCGGCCTCGCCGGCACCGAAGTTCTTCTCGGACTCCAGGTAGGAGGCGCGGGGGTCGAAGTCGGCGGCCATGCGCTTCTCCATCTGGTCGGGGTTCTGCGCCTTCATGATGAGCTTGTAGGGCTTGGCCTGCAGCTTGGCGAGCAGGTGGCACCACGTGGCGCCCAGCAGCGGCAGCGTGGCCAGCAGCAGCAGGAAGATGCTGACCACCACGATGATGATGAGCGACGGGATCTCCTTCTTGGTGGTGAACACCACCTGCACGCGGCACTCCTCGCCCGGCGAGCTCAGGCACACCGAGTAGTTGGTGCCGGGGCTCAGGCCCTGGAACCAGTACGAGTTCACGCCGGCCTCGATCTGCGACCACTGCAGCAGGGCGTGGCCCTGGCGGCCCTGCTGGCACAGGTACAGCACGCCCAGGTGGCCCCCGCCGGGCTGGGTGGGCGTGAGCTGCACTCGGGCGTCGCGCTCGGCCACGTCCAGGGCGATGACGCCCAGCTCGAAGCTGTGCCGCTTGAAGTCGCCGCTCTGGTTGAAGGCGTGGTTGGAGATGTACTTGGAGCCGCCCGCCGAGGCCCCGCACTTCTTCTCCAGCCCCGGCGGCTCCAGGGGGACCCGGCCCCGGCCCTCAGGCTCCGGCCCCGCCGCCGAGCCGGGCCGGCTCTGCCGGGTGGGGCCCAGCGCTTTGCCCCTCTCCTCCGGGGTCAGCACGCTGTTCTTGGCCGCCTCCGTGCCGGGTTTCTTGTCGCCCGCCTGCCCCTTTCCGCCCAGCGGGTCCGCACCGGGCAGCGGCGGGTATTTCTGCGGGCCAGCCACGGCCACGCTGACCGAGGAGTGGTTGCTGCCCACCTCGTTGGTGGCCACGCAGGTGTAGGTGCCCTCCTCGCGCTTGCTCAGCTGCGGGATCACCAAGGTGCCGTTCTTGAAGGCCACGAAGCGCTCGGGCTCGGGCCGCGGCTCCTCCTTGGCCGCGCTCTCCGGGCCGCTCCCGCCCAGCTCCAGGCTCTGGCCGGCCGTGCGGATCTTCCAGCGCAGCTCGGGCGGCGGCGAGCCGCTGGCGGCGCAGTGCAGGCTCAGCGTGAGCCCGTCGGGCAGCCCGGCCGCGTCCAGCTCGGGCGAGGAGCCGATGGTGACGGCGGGCGCGGCGCAGCGCAGCTCGGGCAGCTTGGCCAGCGGCACGCCGCGGAGGCGCTCGGGCAGCGCGCAGGCGATGGAGTCCTTCTCGGGGATGGAGATGAGCGTGCTCTCCATCCAGCGCTTCAGCCACTGCAGCGAGCAGGAGCACTCGAAGGGGTTGTTGTAGATCTGCAGGTGCGACAGCGAGCCCAGCGAGTCGAAGATGCCCTCGGCCAGCGTGGCGAAGCGGTTGTTGTTGATGCGCAGCGAGCGCAGGTCCTTGAGCGTGCGGAAGGCGTCGGGCGGCACCAGCGCCATGCGGTTGTTGTTCATCTTGAGCAGCTGCAGCGCGCTCAGGTTGCGCAGGTCCCGCCACGGGAACTCCACGATCTGGTTGTGGCTGATGTCCAGGTTCTTGAGCTGCGCCAGCACGGCCAGCGCGCCGGGCTCGATGGTGGCGATCTCGTTGTGCGCCAGCCACAGCGAGCTCACCTGGGTCACCTCGGCGAAGGCGCCGCGGGGCAGCGAGCTGATCTTGTTGGCCGACAGGCTCAGCGTGGTCACGTTGGAGGGCAGCCCCGCGGGCACGGCCTGCAGCTCCTTGTAGGCGCAGTCGGCGAACTGGTGCGCGTACTTGTCCACGCAAGCGCAGGGCTCCGGGCACGCCCGGCCCGAGCCCAGCAGGGCCGCCAGCAGCAGCGCCAGCAGCGGGGCCATGTCCCCCTGGCAGGGCACAGCGCGGGGCTCAGCGCCAGCGCGCCCCGGCCCCGCCCGCCGGCGGGAGGTGGAGGCGGCGGGGCCGCGCCCCATTGTCTGTGCCCGGCTCCCCCCGGCTGCCGCCCGCTGCCTCCCGCGCATCCCCTCCTCGCCCTCGCCCCCGCTTTCCTCCCCTTCCCTGGTCGGCTCTTCCCACCCTTCTCGCTCTCTTTTTCTCGGCTCAGTCAGGTTTTCCTTCTTCTCTTTCCTGCCCGGCTCTTCCCACCCTTCTCACGCTCTATTTCCAGGCTGGATCAGGTTTTTCCTTCCCTCTCCCCTGCCCGGTTCTTCCCACCCTTCTCACTCTCTATTTCTTGGATTGATCAGGTTTTTCCTTCTCCCTTCCCACCCTTCTCACTCTCTGTTTCCCTGCTCAATCAGGTTTTCCTTCTCTCTCCCCTGGCCGGATTTTCCTACCCTTCTCACTCTCTATTTCTCGGCTCGATTCGGTTTTTCCTTCTCCCTTTCCCAGCCGTCTCTTCTCACCCTTCTCACTTTTTCCCGGCTCTATCAGGCTTTTCCTCCCACACTCACCCCCCCTCCCTCAATAACCAACTAATTAACCTCCATTTTCTTTATCCTCTGCTTTCATCTCTTCATCCCCAATTATTCCTTTCGCTTCCCTCTCCCCTCCCTCTCTCCGCCGTCTCTCCCTACTTCATCCCCGCCCTATTCCCCCTCTCCTGTCCGCCTGTCCCCCGCCACTCACCCTCTCCTAGGAGCCTCTCCGCCACCCTCAGCCCTTCCCGGCGCTCCTCATCCTCCCGCTGCCAGCCGGCCGAGGGGCGGGGGGACCGGGGGGACCCCGCCCGCTGCCCCCGCGCCTGCCGGGGCTGAGCTGCGAGCGGCGCCGGGGCCGAGCGGGCTCTGGGCTGCCGAGGCACAGCGAGAGGCAGCGATTTGCATTTCTGCCAGCCTCCCCCTCCGCCCGCCCGCCCGCCACCCCCTTCCTTCTCCCAGCCCACCACCCACTCACCCACCCACCCACCCGGCCGGCGCCGCCCGCGGCCGCTCCCGCACCGCCGGTACCCCCGAAAATACAGAAATATCCCCCCAGAAAAGCGGGGGCGCCGGTGCTGCTCGGCCCGCGGGCGTTCTCCGCCGCTCGGCCGCTGTTTAGCGGTTCTCCCGGAGCGGCGGCGATGCCGTCGGGGCGCGGCTCCCCCCGTCCCGCCCGCGCATCCCTGGGAGGATGGAGGAAAAGCAGGTGGGAGCCTCCCGTGCTGCTATTCCCGATCCATGCGGGAATTCCAGCGGCGGTGCCGGCCCGTGCGGGCGCTCAGCGCGCCTGGAGCCCGCAGGGAGGACGGGGACGGGAGCGGGGGGGACGCTGCTCCCGCATCCCGCCCCCGGAGCGTTCCCTCCGCGGGAAAGCGGGATCGGGGAGCGCGGGGTGCCCCGAGCCCCGGGCGGGAACCATCGATCCGGGCAGGGATCGATCCCGCCGAGCCCGAGCCCGCCCCGGGGAGAGAGACCAGGGCAGGGCAGGGGGGCTGGGGGGGCGAGCGGCTCCTCCCGGTGTCGCCGACACGGCTGAGTCGCGACAGAGAGCGGCCCCGCCCAGGGTGTGTGTGCTGGCAGAGGATGCAGGAGATGAGATGGATGATGGTGGATGGAGGAATGATGGAATGGATGGTGATGGATGGATGGATGGATGGATGATGATGAATGGATGGGATGGGGATGGATTGGATGGATGATGGCATGGATGGATGGATAGGATGGATGATGGATGGATGATGATGATATGGATGGAGATGGATGGAGATGGATGATGGATGATGGATGAGATGGATGGATGGATGGATGGGTGATGGATGGATGGATGATGGATGGATTGGATGGATGGATGCTGGATGGATGATGGATGGATGGATGGATGGATGATGGATGGATGGATGGATGATGGATGGATCCATGGATGGATGGATGGATGGTGATGGATGGATGGATGAGATGGATGGATGTGGATGTGGATGGATGATGGATGGATGGATGGATGGATGATGGATGAGATGCATGGATGGCATGGATGGATTGATGGGATGGTGATGGATGGAGGGATGGATGGATGAATGGATGGATGGATGGATGAGATGGATGAGATGGAATGATGCATGGATGGGATGGATGATGGATGGATGGATGGATGGATGGATGGATGAGATGGATGGATGGATGATGGATGGATGGATGGATGGAGGATGGATGGATGGATGATGGATGGATGGATGGATGGATGATGGATGGATGGATGGATGGATGGATGGGTGATGGATGGATGGATGATGGATGGATGGATGATGGATGGATGATGGATGGATGGATGGATGGATGATGGATGGATGGATGGATGATGGATGGATGGATGGATGATGGATGGATGATGGATGGATGGATGATGGATGGATGGATGGATGGATGGATGGATGATGGATGGATGGATGGATGGATGGATGGATGGATGGATAAAGAATGGATGGATGATGGATCCATGGATGGGTGGATCCATGGAGAGCACAGATCCGTTCCCATCCCCACACCAGATTTATCCCATTATTTTCCCATCTCGTTTCCCCCTTTCCCTCTCCTCACTCCCTTTTTCCTGTGTTCATTTGGGAATTTATTAAAGGGTCCAGGAATTATTGATCACATCCCATCAGGATCATCAATGTCATTCCAGCAGAGCCATTCACAGCCCTAAAAACACCTGGAAAATGGGATTTTCCTGGTATAGAAGGAAAATCTGGGACAGTGGGATTTTTGTGGTATTTTTAGACATATTTTTCCAGGATTTGGGGTTTTTGGGAGCTGTTCTGCCCCCCTGGAAGTGCCAGCCCCGTTTTTTGGGATGGATGAGCTTTGGGGCAGGATCAAGGCAGGGAAAAGCTCATCCTGATCCCACAGCCTGGGAGTGTGGGAGTAACATCCTGGATCCTTTGGGCTCTCTGCTGGATTGGGAATAATGTCCTTGATCCTTTAGGATTGCTGCTGGGTCAGGAATAACATCCTGATCCTTTGGGATCGCTGTGGGATTGGGAATAACGTCCTGATCCTTTGGGATCACTGTGGGATTGGGAATAACATCACAGCGTCAGTGTCACACATATCAGTGTCACAGGGTCACCATATCAGTGTCACAGGGTCACCGTGTCAGTGTCACAGTGTTGGTGTCCCTGCGTCGTTGTCCCCAGTGTCACAGGGTCAGCGTCACCAATGTC
The DNA here is from genome assembly GCF_028769735.1 of Zonotrichia leucophrys gambelii. Taxonomy (NCBI): domain Eukaryota; kingdom Metazoa; phylum Chordata; class Aves; order Passeriformes; family Passerellidae; genus Zonotrichia; species Zonotrichia leucophrys. The sequence continues at coordinate 3,284,618 of NC_088180.1, read as the reverse complement.
ACACGTTTCAGTGTCACAGCGTCACAGTTGTCACTGTCCCCAGTGTCACCAATGTCACAAGGCCAGTGTCACAGGGTCTGTGTCAGACGTGTCAGTGTCCCCAGTACCCCCATGTCAGTGTCACCAATGTCACACATTTCAGTGTCACAGGGTCAGTGTCCCCATGCCGGTGTCCCCAGTGTCACAGAGTCAGTATCGCCAGTGTCACCAATGTCACATGTGTGAGTGTCACACGTGTCAGTGTCACCAGTATCACCATGTCAGTGTCACCAGTGTCACTGTGTCAGTGTCACGGGGTCGCAGTGTCAGTGTCACACATGTGAGTGTCACAGCATCGGTGTCACACGTGTCAGTGTCACCAATGTCACCATGTCACTGTCCCACGTGTCAGTGTCACAGGGCGTCCCCAGTGTCACAGGGTCAGTGTCACAGGCTCAGTGTCACCAATGTCACACGTGTCAGTGTCACGAATGTCACACGTGTCAGTGTCACAGGCTCAGTGTCCCCGTGTCGGTGTCCCCAGAGCAGCGCCAGCCCGCGAGCCGCTGTGCAAGGGGGACACCTGGTGGTGGCACTGCCCTGTCACAGCCAGCCCCGCTCGGCGACACCGCCCGCGCCGCGACACTGCCACCCAGTGCCACCTCACCTGCATGGAGACACCAAGTGCCACCCGCATGGGACACCGAGTGCCATTTGGGAACCCCAAACCTGGGATCTGGGAACCCCAAATCTGGCTGGGATTGAGGCAGGAGCACTCAAATCATGGGAAATTTTTTGAGCCCCAAAAATGGGATCTGGGAATCCCAAACCCAGCCAGGACGGAGGCAGGAATGCTCAAATCCCGGGAATTTAATCCATGGAAAACATTCCTGGAATGGGGAGCCCCAAAAGTGGGATCTGGGAATTCCAAACCAGCCATGACTGAGGGAGGAACACACAAATCCCAGGAATTTTGGGGGCCCCAAAAGTGGGATCTAAAAATCCCAAATCCAGCCAGGATTGAGGCAGAAATGTGCAAATCCCTGGAATTTAATCCATGGAAAATATTCCTGGAGTGGGGAACCCCAAAATTGGGATCTGGGAATCCCAAATCCAGACAGAATTGAGGTAGGAACACTCAAATCATGGGAATTTTGTGAGCCCTAAAAATGGGAATCCCAAATCCAGCTGGGATTGAGGCAGGAACGCACAAATCCCGGGAATTTAATCCATGGAAAACATTCCTGGGGCTGGGGTGTCCCAAAAAAAAAAAATGGGATCTGGGATAAAAGCAGAGCCCTGAATTCATTCCCTGTTTTCCCTCGGGACAATCCCACACTGTTATCCTGGGAAAGGGAAATTCCATTGCCCTCTTTTCCTGGTTTTTTGTGGGAATGTGCCTGGATCAGGCTCCTCCACTCATGGAATGTGGGGATTTTATCCCTGGGATCTCTCCTTGCCCTCGGGAACTTCTCCTGTCCCTAAAATGCCAGGATCGGTGCCCAGAACAGGGAGCTGGGACAGGTTTCACCCCAGAATTCCCAGATTTTCTCTCTGCTTGGGATGGGTTGGGAAAAGTAGAGTGGGAAGAAGAGGAAGAAGCTGGAATTTTATCCCAGAGCAGATTTATTGAGGGGAGATATAAAAAACCTGGGATTTTAAGCCCTCATTACACCAGGAAACCAACACCAATCCCAATCCTAATCCCAATCCCAATCCCAATCCTAATCCAAATCCCAAGGAATTCCCTGCTCCAAGTGCTGATGGGGGATCCCAGAGGGGATCCCACCCTTGGGATCATCTCCCCACCTTTGGGGGGGCTCGGGAACGGGATCCGCCAGCACAGATCCCAACTCCCATCCCAAATTTTATTTTGGGATCAACGCAGACAGGATTTAAGAGGAGAACAACATTCCCAGGAAACCTCAAAGCATTGAAGGGGAGATCCCAGCAGATCCAGGTGGGATTTGAGGCCACTCTGGCACACCAGAGCTCAGTCCAAGAATAAATTTGGGATTGGCCAAGAAGAGGAAAGTCCAAGCAGAAATCTGGGAATGGGAGGCCGGGAATTGCGGGATGAGGCCGGAGGATCCCGTGGGATGTCAGCACGGGGGCGGCTCCGGTGTCACCGTCACCACCACGGTGTCCTCGTCGCTGTCGTCAGAGCTGCAGATGATGATGCTGCCGCCCTCTGCAAGGGAAATCCCAAAATTCCGGATCCCACGGGATCAACGTTCCTGAGGTTTGCACCAGGAACCAACCAGAGCGTGGGGGCAATCCCTGGAATGGTGGTGACCACATGGATCCTGAATTTCAGGGATCCCTCACCCCATGGATCCTTCACCCCATGGATCCCACCCATGATCCTCATCCCACAGATCCTGAATCCTATGGATCCTGAATCCCACGGATCCTGAATTCCATGGATCCCTCAACCCATGGATCCCTCATCCACAGATCCTGACCACATGAACCTTCACCATGGATCCTCATTCCATGATCCTCACCCATGGATACTGAATTCCATGGATCCTTCATCCCATGGATCCCTCATTCCATGGATCCCTCACCCCATTGATCCTGAATTCCATGGATCCTTCATCCCACGGATCCCTCATCCCAGTGTTCCCTCACCCCATGGATCCTTCATCCCATGGATCCCTCATCCCACAGATCCCTGACCACATGGATCCTTCACCTCCTGGATCCTTCACTCCATGGATCCTGAATTCCACAGTTTCCTCATCCCATGGATCCCTCACCCTACGGATCTGGATCCTCCCCCCCCTTGGCCAAGATTCCCATGCAACAGGGGCACAGAAAGGCCGGGAATGATCCCATGGGATGAGGAAAAGCGGGACAGCAGGGACGGTGACATTCCCGGTGCCCACCTGTGTCACCGGCATGGACGCAGTTGTGCCGTGACGTGGAGGGGCCGGGCTCCGTCGGGAATTCCCACTGGGATTTGGGACGGCTGGGGCCTGGCTCGTGGTCACATTCCAGCTTCAGGAGTTTGGGAGACACCTGGCTGCCCCTCTCCGTGCTGGGCAGCGGCCGCTTCCAGCAGGGCAGCGGGAGAGGCTGGAAAAGCGGGATCGGGATTGGGGTGGGATTGGGGTTGGGGTTGGGATTGGGATCTCAGATGGGATTGGCGGTGGGATTGGAGTGGGATTGGGATTGGGATCAGGGTTGGGATTGGAGTGGGATTGGGGTGGGATTGGGGTTGGGATTGGATTTGAGTTGGGATAGGGATTGGAGTGGGATTGGGGTGGAATTGGAGTGGTATTGGGGTTGGGATTGGTTTTGGGACTGGGGTGAGATTGGCATTGGGATTGGGATTGGAGTGTGATTGGGATTGGGATGAGATTGGGGTTGGGATTGGGGTGGGATCAGGATTGGGATTGGGATCTGGGATGGGATTGGGATCCCAGCGGATCTCACCTGGTTGGGACAGAGGGACCTCACCTCCTCCACATGGATCTCCTCCAGGCTGGGGGAGACGCTGCGGGGTTTGGGATGGGTTGGATCCTCTTCCTGTGGGAAGAGCGGGGAGTTGGGATGGACTTGGGTCCCAGTGGAGGGGCGGGAACACCCTCGGGAATGGGGAAACTGAGGCACGGAGGGTTTGGGATGGGTCTGGGGGCTGATCCCGTGGTCATGGAATTCCCCAGGGATGGAGCAGTGCCTGGTGGGATGTGGGAATTCGTGGGTGAGGAAACGCTGGAATACCGGGATGGGGAGGGAAAGGAGAGGTGCAGGTTTGGGATGGGGCAGGAGCACCCCGATGTCTCACCAGGTTGTTCTCCAGGCCCACCTCGACCTCAGGGACATCTGGGAACGGAGAAAACCGGGATGAGACCCCGAGCTGGAGCCTCCAGAGCCAGGAAAATCCCGCCTGGCAGCTCCAAACCCCTTCCCTCCGGATTGGGGTGGCCCCGGAGGCTTGGGAGGCTCCGGGGAGCCGGGAATGAGAGTACCCAGAGCCACCGGGATTGGGGGACACCCAGAGGGCTCCACAAAAAACACGGAGCAAATCCCGGTTCTGGGGGTGAGGGGCTGGAGCAGGGAAATCGGGGAGAGGAGGAGAAGGAGAAGGAGAAGGAGAAGGAGAAGGAGAAGGAGAAGGAGAAGGAGAAGGAGAAGGAGAAGGAGAAGGAGAAAGGAGAAGGAGAAGAGAAGAGAAGGAGAAGAGAAGGAGAAGGAGAAGGAGAAGGAGAAGGAGAAGGAGAAGGAGAAGGAGAAGGAGAAGGAGAAGGAGAAGGAGAAGGAGAAGGAGAAGGAGAAGGAGAAGGAGAAGGAGGATCCAGCGCTGTCCCTGCTCACCGAGGGCGCTTTGCAGCCCAGCCCGGAGCTCCCTCCCCAGCCCGGCCCAGCCCAGCCCGGCCCAGCGCTCACCCGGCCGGCCCGTGACGCGCTCCACCAGCGCCCGCAGCCGCGCCCGGCACTCGGCGAAGTCGGGCGGCTCTCGGAGCTCGGGGGGCTCGGGCGGCCGCAGCCGCCGCAGCTCCAGCAGCGCCGCCTTGACGAAGGGCTGCATGTCCATGAGCTCCTGCTCGCCGCCGTAGCGCCCCAGCCTCTCCACCAGCCTCTCGGCCGCCTCCAGCCGCAGCAGCGCGCCCTCGGCCCCGCTCAGCTCCTCCGCCAGCGCGCTCCGCCCGCGCTCCGGCCGCGCCTCCAGCAGCGCCCGCAGCTCCTCGGCCTCGCTGCGCACCAGCTCCTGCAGGCGCTCGGCGCTGGCGCGGACGCGCTCCCGCAGCAGCTCCCGCTGCTCCTCCCGCCGCGCCGCCTCGCCCCGCAGCCGCCCCAGCGCCGCCTCGAAGGAGCGGCGGAGGCGCCGCAGGTCCCGGCGCAGCGAGCGCAGCTCGTCCTGGCGGCGGCGGCTCTCGGCGCGCAGGTCGCGGAAGGGAGCGTGGCGAGTGTCCAGCAGCGCGCACGGACAGCACAGAGCCCGCTCGCAGCGCGGGCAGTAGATGCTGGCAGGGGACACACGGGGGGCGTCAGGGAGCGGTGGCAGCAGGGACACGCGGGGGGACAGCCGGGAGGTGCTGAGGGGTACCGGGATTGGCTCCCGGGATGGGGGACAGGGACACGGGGCAGGGAGGGACAGGGGTCAGCGATGGACAAGGGTCAGGGATGGACACTGGGCAGCGATGGGCAGCGGTCAGTGATGGACAGGGGTCCCGTCATGGTCAGTGATGGTCAGTGGTCAGTGATCGTCAGAGGGCAGGGATGGACAGAGTCAGTTATGGTCAGTGATGGTCAGCGATGGTCAGTGCCCATCCCAGGACATCCCAGACCATGTCCAGCCCTCTCTGGAGCCTTTCCCCAAATCCCTGCTGGAGCTCCCCGGGGTCTCTGTGGGGTCACTGCCATCAGTCCCCAATGGCAGAGCTTTGGGGACAGGAGATTTGGGGACAGGAGGGGATTTGGGAGCAGTGTGAGGCTTTGGGACAGGATAGATTTGGGCCCATCCCACTCCAGCACATTCCAGGCTGGAGCATCACCCCCAAACCTCCTGGAGCAGGGCAGGATTTGGGGACAGGACAAGATTTGGGGACAGGATGAGGTTTGGGGGCAGAATGAGTTTGGGGGGCTGAAGGAGTTTTGGGAAAAGGGCGACGCTTTGGGCAGGGGACAAGGTTTGGGGACAGCATGGGATTTGGGGACAGGGGACATTTGGGAGTGAGATTTGGGTACAGGATGAGATTTGGGGACAGAACGAGGTTTGGGGGACGGGATGAGATTTGGGGCCATGGCAAAGTTTGGAGACAGGCCAAGGTGTGAGGACAGTGTGAGATTTGAGGACAGGACAAGGTTTGGGGACAGGATGAGGTCTGGGGCCAGGACAAGGTTTGGGGACAGCATGAGATTTGGGGATGGGATGAGATTTGGGGACGGGACAAGATTTGGGGCCATGGCAATGTTTGGGGACAGACTGAGGTGCAGGGACAGTGTGAGGTTTGGGGATAGGACGAGGTTTGGGGACAGGATGAGATTTGGGGATGGGATGAGATTTGGAGACGGGACAAGATTGGAGGACAGGACAAGGTTTGGGGATGGGACACGATTTGGGGCCAGGACAAGATTTGGGGACAGGACAAGGTCTGGGGCCAGGACAAGATTTGGGGACAGGACGAGGTTTGGGGCCAGGACAAGATTTGGGGCCAGGACAAGATTTGGGGCAGGGATGAGGTTTGAGGCCAGGACAAGATTTGGGGCCGGGACACGATTTGGAGATAGGACAAGATTTGGGGCCGGGATGAGGTTTGGTCCCACGCCCCCATTTGAGGCTGGGCACGGCGCTCCCACCTGCACACGCGGCTCTCCTCGGGGTGGCTGTCGCTGGAGCAGAAGAGGCTGCAGGAGCCGCGCGTGTCCTCCAGGAACTGCCGCGCCGAGCCCGCCCGCAGCTCCTCCACCCTGCGCACCCGGTGCGCCTTCTTCTTGTGCCACCACTGGTGCTCCTCCAGGCAGCGCCCGCAGAAGAACTCCTCGCAGTCCGAGCACCACACCAGCGCCGCCTCGGCGCGGCAGCGGCTGCAGCCGGGCCCGCCCGAGCTGCGGATCTGCCGCCAGAGCTGCAGGCGGCTCCGCAGGTTGCAGAAGAGCAGGTTGTCCACGGCCGGAGCGCCCGTGGCCGCCTGGCAGCGCGGGCACTGCTTGGTGTCGCTCAGGCAGCCCGGGCACAGCGTGTGCAGGCAGCGCAGCAGCCGCGGCTGCGCCGAGTCCTGCCCGCAGCCATCGCACCGCAGGAACTGGAAATCTTCGTCTTCATCCTCATCCTCACCCTCGCCCTCCGCCGCCGCCGGGCACGGAGGGGAGGCCGGCGCGGCGGGGCCCGGCTCTGGGTGAGGCTCCGGTTCCGCTTCTGGCTCCGGTTCCGTCTCCATCTGCAGAGATGCGGGATTGTCCCGTGGGATGGAGGAAGTTGGGGCTCGGCCCCGTGAATCCCGCTCGGGGTTCTGCTGTCCCGCCCCTCGCAGGTTCCTCCCCGAGCTCTCGGCCTTCCTGGAATTTGGGATTTCCCAAGCGACGGTGGAAACGAAAGCAAAACGGTTTCGGCGCCGCCGCGGCCACCGCCCCTTCCTGCTCCGACGGAGGAAAAAGGGGGAACACCCTGACAGCGACCCCAAACCTCCCGGACAGCGACCCCAAAACCCTCTTGGTGGTGACCCCGAAACCCCCTCGGCAGTGACCCCAAAACCTCCCGGGCAGCGACCCCAAAACACCCCAGCAACTCTGTCCCCAGCACCAGCCCTGTCCCCAAAGGTTTCCCCAGGGGTATCCCCATCCCTGTCCCCAGCCCTGTCCCCATAGATGTCCCCATAGATGTCCCCAGAGGTGTCCTCCTCGCCACTCCTCACTCCCAGCTCGGCAGCGCGGACAAACCCCCCCCGTCCCGCCAGTAAATATTTGGGGGAGCCAGAAAAAGCCGGGATCCCCTTCCCAGCCCGCCCCACAAACGCACCCGCCCCCTCTCCCCGGGCAGGAACCGCCCGTGGGTGCCTCGGGGGCTCCGCTGTGTCCCTGTGTCCCCTCGGGGGGCTCCGGTTTGTCCCCTCGGGGGGCTCCGCTTTGTGCCTGTGTCCCCCGGTTTGTCCCCGTGTCCCCCCGGTACCTGCGGGGTCGCGGCGGGGCCGGGAGCGGCGGGAGGAGGAGCGGGGAGAGGGCGGGGAGAGGGCGGGACAGAGGGACGGACGGACGGAGGGACGGACGGAGGGACGGAGGGAGGGAGGGGAGACCGGGAGCTGTGGGGCGGTGCCGGGGGAATCCGGGTGTGCGGGAACCGGGGGGATGCGGGATCGGGATGGGGATTCTGGGATGGGGATCGGGATATGGGACCGGGATGGGGCTGTAGGATCGGGATGGGGGACCGGGATCAGGATGTGGGACCGGGATGTGGGATCGGGATGGGGATGTGGGATCGGGATGGGGGTTCAGGGACCGGGATGGGGATGTGGGATCGGGATGAGGATATGGGGTTGGGATCGGGATGTGGGAACTGGATGGGGACGTGGGACCGGAATGTGGGACCGGGACCGGGGTAGGAATGTGAGATATGGGACGGGGATGGGGATGCGGGATCGGGATGGGGTTATGGGATGGGGATGAGGATATGGGACCGGGATTGGGATGTGGGATCGGGATGTGGGACCGGGACCGGGATGGGGCTGTGGGATCGGGATGGGGATTCAGGGACCGGGATGGGAATGGGGATGTGGGACCGGGATGCAGTTGTGGGATCGCGGTGGGGATGTGGGGTCGGGATCAGGATGGGGATGCGGGAGGGCGATTCAGGCACCGGGAAGGGGATGTGGGATCAGGATGGGGATGTGGGACCGGGATTCAGGCACCGGGAAGGCGCTGCCGGTTCCGTGGGGGCGGTTCCGGTGTCCGAGCCCCGCCCCCGCCGCTCCGGGCCCGCTCCGTCCCCATTGTCCCCGCGGTGGGGCCGCGCCAGCCCCGCCCCGTCCCGAAGGACATTCCCGGCCCCATTCCCACCCCAATCCGGCCCCATTCCCACCCCAATCCGGCCCCATTCCCGGCCCCATTCCCACCCTGCCACACGCAGGGGGTGGCACCGCCACAAGGCCGGGGCGGGGATTTTGGGGACAAAACTCCGCCCCTGTTATGGCCGGGGTGCCGCGATCCCAAATCCCCGCGTTCCCGGATCGGGATGCGCTCACCGGGCCGGGATTTGGGATCAGATCCGCTCCGGCGCTGTCACATGACGGAGCCACCAGGAAGCGCCGCCGCTCCTCTTTCCTGTCCCCAACCCCGCGCTGGCGACAACGCCACCTCGCCAGTGGCGCCAGTGTCGCCAGAGCGGGGCCGGGACCGCGGGAGGATCCCGGAGCTCCGGGGCATTGTCCCCGCCGTGGCACCTGGGGTGGCACCGCTCGGGTTTGTCACCCGGGATGGCACCGCTCGGGTTTGTCACCTGGGGTGGCACCGCTCGGGTTTGTCACCTGGGGTGGCAGCCAAAAAACCCCAAAAGATTTCATCAGCCCTCAGCCCAGCTGACCCCAAAGCTCGTCCTGGTGTCCCTGGAATGTCACCAAGCCCAGGTGACCCCAAACCCTTCTGTGGTGGCTCTGGAGTGTCCCCAAAGCTCGTCCTGGCGTCCCTGGAATGTCACCAAGCCCAGGTGAACCCAAACTCTGTCACTCCCCAGGTGACCCCAAATCCTCCAGTGCCACCACCCCAGGTGACCCCAAACCCTTCAGTGGTGTCCCTTAAGTGCCACCAACCCAAATGACCCCAAATCCTCCAGTGTCATTCTGACCCCAGTGACCCCAAACCCTGCTCTGGTGTCCCCTGAGTGCCACCACCCCGGGTGACCCCAAACCTCACCCTGGTGACCCCAAATCCTGCCCTGGTGTCCCTGGAGCGTCCCCAATCCCGGGGAACCGCAAATCCTCGAATGTCACCAAGCCCAGGTGACCCCAAGCCCTTCTGTGGTGGCTCTGAGTGTCCCCAAAGCTCGTCCTGGTGTCCCTTCAGTGTCACCAAACCCAGGTGACCCCAAACTCCACAAGGGTCGGGATCGGGGTCCTGGAATTCCCTGGGATTTGCCCCATTTGGGGTCCCATTCCCAACCCCAAAAACCCCCAGTGATCCCATGGCATTCTCCTGTTCCCAGCTGGAATTCCCATGGAAACCCCAATCCAGAGCGGGAAATCCTCGCTCCAGGGGGAATTCCCAAATATTCCCAAATATCCCAAAGGGGATTCCTGAAATTCCCAAGAAATCCCAGGAGATCCTGGGAAATCCACCCCGAAGGAATTCCCAAGGATTTGGAGGGGCTGGAGAGGGAAATCTGGGATTGGGAAAAATGGGAATGCCAGGATCCCAAATCCCAGTTTGGGATTGTGAAGAATGGGAATTCTGGGATCCCAAATCCCAGTTTGGGACTGGGAAAAATGGGAATGCCGAGATCCCAAATCCCAAAAATCCATTTTTTTCCCAGAAAAATTCCAGGACCCCCAAATCCCAAAAATCCTTTTTTTTTTTTTTTTTTTTTTCCCCTGGGGTTTTGGCCCTTGGAAAAGGGGGAAGAGCTCAGAATTCCCATTGGGATTTGGGATCAGCCTTTTTCCAGGAGGGAATTTGGGATCCTGGATGGGATTTTTTCCCAATTTTTCCTACCTTTGGAGCTTCCTGATCCCAAAAATCCCAGGAATCCCTCTGGAATCAGATCCCCCCCTCCTCCAGCTGGGATTTTTCCCAGGAAGAACCTCTGGGAAAAGGGAAAAGCTCTTCCCAAATTCCCATTTTTCCATGGATTTTTTTACATTCTGGAAAATCCGGGAATGGGAACAAATCCGGGGTAGTTTTTTGGGATAAAGTCCCAGTTTGGGATGAGAGAGAGGCAGAAATTTCACCCCCAGGAACTCCAAACCCCGTAATTCCGATCCTGCTCCAAGGATTGTTTGGAATTCTCGGATCCCACCAGGATAAACAATCCTTGGAATTCCTGTGCTCAGAATTCCCTCCCCCAATCCCAAAAGCGGCTCTGAAATTCCCTTTTCCTGCTTTTTTTCCCTCTTTTTTATGGGATTTTGGGGTTTTCCCACTGCCATCCCCAAATCCCAGGATTTTGTGGGGCTGGGAAAGGAAAAATTTGGGAGTTCTGGAGGGGATTTTGGGGTTTTTCATGGATTTGGGGATTTGTGGGAAAGGGAAGAGCTGGGATTTGCTCCCCTTGGATTTGGGATGAAAAACTGGGAATTGTGGGATCACCTCAGCTGGGATTCCTTGGGATGAGATTCCGAGGGGGATTTGGGATTTGGGGTGATCCAAATCCTTGGATTTGGGAAAGAATTCCCGGCTCCAAATCCTCATGGATTCCTTCCCAATCCAGGTTTTTATGGGATCATCCCTCACGGTTTTTTTTGGATCTTCCCTCAGTTTTCCCAGGATCCAGAGAGATTTTGATCCTAAAAGCTCCGGAAGAGCCCAAACCCCAACCCCAGAGCTGGGAATGAGGGAAAAATCTGGGGAAAATCTGGGAAAATCCCAAAGAAATCTGGGATGAGGCAAAACCCTTGGAATTCCCAGAGCTCCCAAAATTCCTGGGATTAAAACTCAGCTTTTAGGAAAAATGGGATGGGGAAAAAAAACACGGATTTGATGCTTGAGAATTCCCAAAAAATCCTTCTCCCATTTTTCCTCAAGAAATCAGAAATTCCCTTTTCCCTATGGAACCCCCCCATAAAATCCCAGATTTTTTTTTTTTTTTCCTCTGGCTCCATCCCGAAGGATTTTCCCCCAAATCCCGAAGGGATCCCGGAGTTTCCTGGGGTGAGGAGAAGCCTTGAATCCAAGGATTTTTCCCCCCTCGGGGGAAATTCCCGATATCTCCCTGACGCAGGAGCTCAGCCTCTGGAATTCCGGGAATTTCCGCAGTGTTTTAAACTCAGGGAAATAAAAAAAAAACTAAAAAACCCCGGGATTGGGGGATTTTGGGATGAGCAGAAAACCCCTGGAAGCAGCTGAGGGGTTGATGCCGATCCAAAAAATTTTTTGGGAATGCTGAGCCGCTTCCAGCTCCAAAACCCCTGGAATTCTTTTGGGATCAATGCCAGGAATTCCTTTGGGGTCGATTTTGGAAAAAAAAAAATTCCATATCTGAGATTTTTTTTCCCAGGAAAAAAAGGGGGGAGAGGGATTTTGGGATTTTGGGAAAAATGGAGCTGCTGGAAAACTGGGAAAGGGGAGGGGGGACAGAAATTCCATTAAAATTCCATTAAAATCAATTTGAAAATTCCATTAAAAGAAATTCCATTTAAAATTCCATTAAGAAAAAAAGCATTCCATTTAAAAATCCATTAAAATCCGGGATTGGGAAAACAAAGGGCATGAAATAACCCCACCAAAAAAAAAAAAAAAATGGAAAATTTGGAATGAGCCTGGAAAATCCATGGGATTTATTCCAGAGAGTTTTCCCTGTTTTCCCCTTTTCCTTGGATGCAATGGAATGGGAAGAGTTGGGAGGGCGAAAAATGAAGGAATTTTTGGGGTCTGGGTGATTCCCCATGATCCAAACTCAAATCCCATAATTTTAGGGGGGATAGAATGAAGGATTTACACTGGAATTTGGGATCCTGGGGACTTGGATGAGGATTTTTGGGAAAAGGGGGATAAACCAGGCTGTATCCCAAAAAACCGCCAGGATTTGTGAATCCAATCACCGGGAATGATGGACATCCCAAAATTCCCAGCCTGAGAACAAAAATTCCTTCATTTTTTTGGGATAGAACATGGGATCCTCCCCAAATTCCTCATCCAAGGGGAAAACAGCGCTCCAGGGTTCTGGGATTATCCCTGGAATTGGGGAAAATGTAGGAATTTTTGGGGTGTCCATCATTCCCCATGATCCAAACCCAAATCCCATTTTTTTGGGATACAACCCCCCCAAAAAAATCCTGATCCAAAGCTCTGGTTTTTCCTGAATTCCAGGGATAATCCCAGAGTGGTGTTTCCCCCTCGTCCTATCCCCCCAAAAAATGGGATTTGGGGGGGAGTCACTGTCACCCCATAATTCCAGCCAAAATTCCTTCATTGTTGGGGGGATTGAACGAGGGGAAAACATGATCCCTGGAATTGGGGGAAATGTGGGAATTTTTGGGGTCTCTGTCATTCCCGAGGATCCAAACCCAAATCCCATTTTTTTCTTTGGGATAGAATCTTCTCCCCCCACCTTCCTCTTCCCAAAAATCCTCATCCGAGGGGAAATCCTGGGAATTTTAGGATTATCCCTGGAATATTGGGATCCCAGAGTCTTGGATGAGGATTTTGGGAAAAGTGGGGGGATCCCAGCTTGTACCCCAAAAAAACAAAAAAGAATTTTTGCATCCGGAGGGGTTTGGATCACCCGAGACGCCAAAATTCCAAACCTGGGAGTGAGGTCGGAGCCGAAATTCCTTCTTTTTTTCCCAAAAATCCTCATCCAAAGCTCTGCTTTTCTCCGGAATCCCGAATTCCGGGGATCATCCCGGGGCCTTGTTTTCCCCCCTCGTTCCATTCCAAAAAAAAAAAAAAAAGTAATTTTGGCTGGAGTTATGGGGTGACAGCGACCCCCCCCAAATCCCATTTTTTCTTTGGGATGGAACGTTATTCCCCCCCTTCCTCTTCCCAAAAATCCTTATCTGAGGGGAAAGCAGCGCTCCGGGAGTTCTGGGGTTATCCCTGGAATTCGGGATCCCGGGGAAAAGCGGAGCCTTGGATGAGGATTTTTGGGAAGAGGGGGAGGGAAGCCACGCTCTATCCCAAAAAATCCCGATGGAATTTTGGCTCCCGGGGTTGGAATTCGGGGGAGTCTCTGTCATTCCCGATGATCCAAACCCAAATCCCATTTTTTCTTTGGGATAGAACCTTCTCCCCCCACTTTCCTCTTCCCAAAAATCCTCATCCGAGAGGAAAGCAGCGCTCCGGGAGTTCTGGGATTATCCCTGGAATTCGGGATCCCGGGGAAAAGCGGAGCCTTGGATGAGGATTTTTGGGAAAAGGGAGAGGATCCCGCGTTGCATCCCAAAAAAAACCCGGAATTTGCGCATCCAGAGGGGTTTGGATCACCGGGCACCCCAAAATTCCAGCCCCGGGAGCGAGGTGGGAGCCAAAATTCCATCTTTTTTTGGGGATAACCCCCCTCCCCCCGTCCCAAATTCCTCATCCGAGGGGAGAGCAGCGCTCCGGGAGTTCTGGGGTTATCCCTGGAATTCGGAATCCCGGGAAAAGCGGAGCCTCCGCTCGCTCCTTATCAGCGCCGAGCCCAAACAATTCCCTCTGCCCGCGGCTCGGCGGCTCCTGCCGGGATAAACAATTCCCAAAAATCCGCCGGGAACGCTCATCCCGACCCCTCGCACCCCGGAAATGACGGGGGCGCGCTCAGGGGCGCCCTTGGAATTCCAAAGGGGGGGAATCTGGGCCGGTTCCCACCGGGATATAAACGCGGGCCGATGCTCCGCGCTGGGAATCGCGGGGATTTTCCGGGATGCGCTCCCAAATCCGCCTCCTCCTCCTGGCGCTGCTCTGCGCGGCCCCCGCGGCCGCGGCGCCTCCGCCCTGGGAGCCGGCGTGGAGCGATCCCAACCATCCCAACCATCCCAATTCCTGGGGCTGGGGGGACACGGAGCAGCCGCATTCCCGGTGGCATTCCCGGGCGCAGATCCCGGTGGAAGTGCAGTGCCAGGAGGCGCAGCTGGTGGTCACCGTGCACCGCGACCTGTTCGGCACCGGCCGCTTGGTCAGCGCCGCCGAGCTCAGCCTGGGCCCCGCCGCCTGCAAACATTCCCGCATGGATCCGTCCCAGAAAACCGTCACCTTCAGCGCCGGCCTGCACGAGTGCGGCAGCACCGTCCAGGTGAGCCCCGCCCCTCATCCCGGCATTCCCAAACGGCATTCCCGAGCGGGATTCCCACCGGGAGAGGCTCCCGGGATTGTGGGGATTCCCGGGTTTGAGCCCTGTCCCGATCCCGGAATTCCCACCCGGAGCGGCTCCCGGGGTTGTCCGGATCCCAGATTTAAGGAAAATCCAGGTGAGTCCCGTTCCCATCCCGGGATTCCGCTCCTATCCCGGGATTCCCACCCGGAGCGGCTCCCGGGTCCATGCAAATCCCAGGCTCTGAGGAAGATCCAGGTGAGTCCCGTTCCAATCCCGGGATTCCACTCCTATCCCGGGATTCCCACCGGGAGAGGCTCTCGCGGTTGTCCGGATTCCAGATTTAAGGCAAATTCAGGTGAGTCCCGTTCCAATCCCGGGATTACACTCCTATCCCGGGATTCCTACCCGGAGCGGCTCCCGCGGTTTTCCGGATTCCAGATTTAAGGCAAATTCAGGTGAGTCCCGTCCCGATCCCGGAATTCCCGGAGTGGCTCCCGGGATCGTGCAAATCCCAGATTTAGGGGAGATCCAGGTGAGTCCTTGTTCCCATCCCGGGATTTCCACCTGGGGCGGCTCTCGCGGTGTCCGGGAAGATTCAGGTGAGTCCCGTTCCCATCCCGGGATTCCGCTCCTATCCCGGGATTCCCAACCTGGATTCCCACCGGGAGAGGCTCCAGGGTCCGTGAAAATCCCTGGTTTTGAGGGAGATCCAGGTAAGTCTCGTCCTGATCTCGGGATTTCGCTCCTATCCCGGGATTCCCACCGGGAGCGGCTCCCGGGATCGTGCGGATTCCCGAGTCCTTGTCCCGATCCCGGGATCCCGCCCCGATCCTGGGATTCCACCCGGGAGAGGCTCCAGGAGATCCGGGGGTGTCGGGGGAAATCCAGGTGAGTCCCGTTCCCATCCCGGGATATCTCCCAGGGAATGGCGGGATGTGGGAGAATCCCGGTGAGTCCTGTCGGGACCCCGGAATTCCCACCGGGAGCGGCTCCGGGGCCGCGCCTGTTCCCGGTTTCACGGAGATCCAGGGGCTGGATCCGGGATCATTCCAGGGGAAGGAGGAGCCGCGATTTCCTGGGGATTTGACCGGTTTTCCCGCAGCTTTTCCCATTCCTGTGGGAAAAGCGTCTTTTCCCTCGGGTTTAATTCAACTCCGTGAAAACTGTGATTTTCCATCCCTTTCTCCCTTTTCCAACCTTTTCCCCCCATTTCCATGAATTCCCCCAGCATTCCCAGTGGTGCTGCTGGGATGAGGAGTGGCCTCTCCCACGGAATTCCCCACTTTTATTCTCAAATCACCCTGAATTCCCCGATTTCTTGGAATTCTCACTCACCCTCCTGACTCCCCTGATTGGACACCCACGGAATTCCTGATTTTTATTCCCAGGTTCCCTCATTTGTTTCAATTCCCTCATTTTCTGGGTTCCCTTTTCCCACAGAATTCCTGGTTTTCATTCCCAGATCACCCCAGATTCCTGATTTCTTCCACTTCCCACTCACTCACTCAGCATTGAGGAACATCTTTTTCCCCAAATTCCCAGTTTTCATTCCTGGATCACCCCACATTCCCTCATTGCTTCCGCTTCCCCATCACTCATCATTGAGGAACCCTTTTCCCCCAAATTCCCAGTTTTCATTCCCAGATCACTGTGGATTCCCTCATTTCTTTCAATTCCTGCATTTTCTGGATTCCCTTTTCCCACGGAATTCCTGGTTTCTATTCCCAGATCACCCCAGGTTCCCTGATTTCTTCCACTTCCACTCGCTCTGGATTGAGGAACACTTTTCCCACAGAATTCCCAGTTTTTACTCCCAGATTCCCTCATTCCTCCCAATTCCCGCTCACACTGGATTGAGGATCCCTTCCCCCCGGAATTCCCGGGTTTCATTCCCAGGTCACTCCGGATTCCCTGATTTACCGGACGCTCCTGAGCTACGATCCCAGCCCCGGCAGCAATCCCGCCATCGTGCGCAGCGACCCGGCCGTCATTCCCATCGAGTGCCACTACCCCAGGTTCTCCCGGACCCCATCCCACATTCCCGGCATTCCCGGGAATCCCATTCCCATCCAGGGATCCCATCCCAGATTCCCACTGTTCCATTCCTAGTGTCTCCATTCCCATTTCCAATTCCCTTTTCCAGGTTGGATAAGGTCACCAGTGGCTCCCCATTCCCATCCTGGTGTCCAAGCTCCGTTCCCAGTGTCCCCAGCATCCCATCCCACATTCCTGGGATTCCCAGATCCCATCCTGCATTCCTGGCATTCCCATTCCCATTCTGGGGTCTCCATTCCCACCCACTGTCCCCATTCCCTCTGTCCCATTCCCATATCACAATCCCAATTCTCTTTTCCGAGTGGGATAATGTCACCAGCGCCTCCCCATTCCCAGTGTCCCCATTCCCAATTTCCCCATTCCCAGCATTCCCATTCCCATTGCCAGTGCTTCATTCCCATCCCAGCGTCCCCATCCTGATCCCATTCCCTTTTCCAGGTGGGATAACATCACCAGCAGCTCCCCATTCCCAGTGTCCCCATTCCCAATTTCTCCATTTCCATCCCGATGTCCCCATTCTTGTCCCAGTGTCCTATTCCCAGTTTCCCAATTCCCAGTGTCCCTGTTCCATCCCAGTGTCCTCATTCCTGATCCCATTCCCTTTTCCAAGCAGGATAATGCCTCCAGTGGCTCCTCATTCCAAGTGTCCCCATTCCCATCTCAGCGTCCCCATTCCATCCAATGCCCCACTCCCAGTGTCCCATTCCCGATCCCATTCCCTTTTCCAGGTGGGATAACGTCACCAGTGACTCCCCATTCCCAATTTCCCCATTCCCAGCATTCCCATTGCCAGTGCTTCATTCCCATCCCAGTGTCCCCATCCTGATCCCATTCCCTGTTTCAGATGGGATAACATCCCAGTGTGCCCATTTCTATCCCGATGTCCCCATTCTTGTCCCAGTGTCCTATTCCCAGTTTCCCAATTCCCAGCGTCCTGGTTCCACCCCAGTGTCCCCATTCCCAATCCCATTCCCTTTTCCAGGCGGCTCCAGTGTCCCCATTCCCAATGGCCCCATTCCATCCCAGTGTCCCCATTCCTGATCCCGTTCCCAATCCCATTTCCTTTGCTGGGTGGGATAACTTCTCCAGTGTCCCATTCCTGATCCCATTCCAACCCCGCTCCCTTTTCCAGGCGGGATAACGTCTCCAGCGGCTCCATCCGTCCCACCTGGTCTCCCTTCAACTCGGCCCTGGCCTCCCAGGAGAAGCTCCTGTTCTCCCTGCGCCTCATGAACGGTGCGGGATCGCGGCCTTCCCACTCTTCTCCTCCTTTCCCATCCCTTTCCCGTCTCTTTTCTCCCTTTTCCATCCCCACTTTTCCTGACCTTTTCCTCCTTTCCCATCCCTTTTCCCCCTTTTCCCCATTTCTCCATCCCCTTTTCCCCCTTTCCTGTCCCTTTTCCCCCCTTTCCCCCATTTCTCCATTTCCTTCCCCCCTTTTCTCCATCCCCCTTTTCCATCCCTTTCCCATCCCTTTTCCCCTTTGGGATCAGTTTGGAGTTGATCCCATTGGGTTTTCCATAGGACTGGAGCTCCGAGTGGGATTTCTTGGGGTTCTCCCTTTCCCCCTTTTGGGGTCACTTTGGGGTTGATCCCGTTGGTTTTTCCAGAGGACTGGGGCTCAGGGCAGGATTTCCTGGGATTCCCCCTTTCCCATCCCCTTTCCCATTGGGTTTTCCATAGGATTGGAGCTCAGAGAGGGATTTCTCAGGATTCCCCCATTTCCCCTTTTCCCACCCCTTTCCCCCTTTGGGATCAGTTTGGGGTTGATCCCATTGGGTTTTCCAGAGGACTGGAGCTCAGAGTGGGATTTTTTGGGATTCCCCCTTTCCCATCCCTTTTCCCATGGGGTTTTCCAGAGGATTGGAGCTCTGAGCGGGATCTCTCATGATTCCCCCTTTCCCATCCCATTTCCCATTTTGGGATCAGTTTGGGGTTGATCCCATGGGGTTTTCCAGAGGACTGGAGCTCCGAGCAGGATTTCTCAAAGTTCCCCCTTTCCCATCCCTTTTCCCGTGGGGTTTTCCAGAGGATTGGAGCTCCAAGTGGGATTTTGTTGGGATTCCCCCTTTCCCATCCCTTTTCCCGTGGGGTTTTCCAGAGGATTGGAGCTCTGAGCGGGATCTCTCATGATTCCCCCTTTCCCATTTCCCATTTCCCATTTTGGGCTCAGTTTGGGGTTGATCCCGTGGGGTTTTCCAGAGGACTGGAGCTCAGAGTGGGATTTTTTGGGATTCTCCCTTTCCCATCCCTTTTCCTGTGGGGTTTTCCAGAGGACTGGAGCTCGGAGCGGGATCTCTCGGCATTCCCCCTTTTCCCATCCCATTTCCCATTTTGGGCTCAGTTTGGGGTTGATCCCGTGGGGTTTTCCAGAGGACTGGAGCTCAGAGTGGGATTTTTTGGGATTCCCCCTTTCCCATCCCATTTCCCATTTTGGGCTCAGTTTGGGGTTGATCCCATGGGGTTTTCCAGAGGACTGGAGCTCAGAGTGGGATTTTTTGGGATTCTCCCTTTCCCATCCCTTTTCCCATGGGGTTTTCCAGAGGACTGGAGCTCGGAGCGGGATCTCTCGGCGTTCCGCCTGGGGGACGTGCTGAACATCCAGGCCGAGGTGGGCGCCCACAGCCACGTCCCCCTGCGCCTCTTCGTCGACTCCTGCGTGGCCACGCTGGGCCCCGGCGCGGGCACCGAGCCCCACTACGCCATCATCGACTTCAACGGGCGAGTTTGGGGACACCTGGGGACATTTGGGGGTGATTTGGGGATGTTTGGGGATATTTGGGGACACCCAGGGGGTGATGGGCTCTCCTTGTCCCACTACGTCATCATCGACTTCAACGGGAGCGCCGGGGCTGCCGGGGACAGCTGAGGATGGTTTGGGGACATCTGGGGACATCTGGGGGTGGTTTGGGGACATTTGGGGACATTTGGGGTGGTTTGGGGACACCTGGGGACATTTGGGGGTGGTTTGGGGACATCTGGGGATATTTGGGGACAGCCAGGGGGTGATGAGCTCTCCTTGTCCCGCTACGCCATCATCGACTTCAACGGGTGTGCTGGGCACGTCTGGGGACTACTGGGGACATATGGTGACATCTGGGCACATTTGGAGGTGTTTTGGGGACATTTAGGGATGTTTTGGGGACATTTGAGGATGTTTGGGGGTCTGGGGGACACCCAGGGGCTGGTGAGCTCTCCTTGTCCCCCTACGCCATCATCGACTTCAATGGGTATGCTGGGGACGTCTGGGGATAATTTGGGGACATTTGGGGACAATTTGGGGTGAAGGACACAGTCAGGGGGCGGTGACACCTCATCCCATCCCAGTGCTCCATCATTGACTTCAACGGGTGAGTTTGGGGACACCTGGGGACATTTGGGGATGTCTGGGGACACTTTGGGGTCTGGGACACAGTCAGGGGGTGGCGACACCTCGCTGCACCATCAATGACTCCAATGGGTGAGTTTGGGGACACTTGGGGACATTTGGGGACAGTTTGGGGACATTTGGGGATGTTTTGGGGTCAGGGGGAGGGTGGCTCCTCATCCTGCCCCACTACACCCTCATCAACTTCAACAGGTGAGTTTGGGGACACTTGGGGACGTTTGGGGACAATTTGGAGTCTGGGTGACACACACGGGGTGGTGACTTCAATGAGAGAGCTGGGGACAATTTGGGGACATTTTGAGGTCTAGGAGGTGCTGAGCACTTGTCACTTCCCCAGCTGATCTGGGGACACTTTGGGGACACTCGGGATGCCAGCCAGGGCTGTGACCCTGCTGTCCCCATGGTGTGACCCTGTCCCCGGGGTGTGACCCCGCTGTCCCCACAGCTGCCTGGTGGACGGGCGCTCCGATGCCACCAGCTCGGCCTTTGTCACCCCCCGGCCGCGGCAGGACGTGCTGCGCTTCCAGATCGACGCCTTCCGCTTCGCCGGCGACCCCCGCAGCCTGGTAAGGCCCTGGGGACACCCCGGGGACACCTTGGGGACACCCCGCTGTCCCCAGCGCCGCCCCGGTGTCCCTGCGGTGTCCCCAGCAGTGTCCCCTGGTGCAGATCTACATCACGTGTCACCTGAAGGTGACACCGGCCGAGCAGAGCCCGGACGCGCAGAACAAGGCCTGCTCCTTCAGCAAGGCGCGCAACACGTGAGTGTCACCTCCCCCGTGTCACCTCCCCCGTGTCACCTCCCTGGTGTCACCTCCCACGTGTCACCTCTGTAGTGTCACCTCCCTGGTGGCATCTCTGTGGTGTCACCTCCCTGGTGGCATCTCCGTGGTGATGCCTCTGAGGTGGCGCCTGAGTGGTGTCACCTCCACGGTGGCACCTCCACGGTGGCACCGGCTGACAGTGTCACCTCCCTGTCACAGCTGGGCGCCCGTGGAGGGGACAAGGGACATCTGCAGCTGCTGCGAGCTGGGCAACTGCGGCCGGAGGCCAGCGGAGACCTGGAACGGCCACCGCTACCGGAGACAGGACGGGGACGGTGAGGGGACAGTGTGGGGACATGGGGACACTGGAGATACAAGGGACGTGGGGACATGGGGACACTGGGACGGGGTACATGGGGACAACAGGACATGGGGACAGGGGGACAGGGAGACATGGGGACTGTGGAGAGGGGGTGATCCCTCCTCTCTGTCCCTCACTGTCCCTTGTCCCCAGGTGCCACCTCCGAAGCTGACGTTGTCATCGGTCCCGTGCTGCTCTCGAGTGCCCAGCCTGGCCAGCGCCCCGAGGGCCACCAGGGTGAGTCCCTGAGGTGACACCGGTGACACTGGGTGACACTGGTGACATGTGTGACCGTGGGTGGCAGCCGGGGACAATCCCCGCTCCCCTCCATGTCCCTCGGTGTCCCTTCGCAGGCGCGGTGGCCCCGCTGGCCGTGGGGACAGCGCTGGCCTGTGCGGTGGCCGGGGTGGCCGTGGCCGGAGCCGCGCTGGCCATCGGCCTCAGGCGCCGGAATTCCCCCTGAACCCCGGAATGAGCGACGGAAATCCCGATAAATCCCACAAGGACCGATGGAAATCCCAAACAATCCCACAAGGATCAATGGAAATCCTGATAAATCCCACAAGCCACGGTGTCCGAGGGGTCACTCTGGGAGGGAATCCCCGGAATGAGGCAGGGAGGGTGACCAGTCCTGTCCCAGTGTCCTCATTCCCATCCCAGTGTCCCCATTCCCATCCCAGTATCCCCATTCCCTTCCCAGTGTCCCCATTCCCATCCCAGTGTCCCCATTCCCATCCCAGTATCCCCATTCCCTTCCCAGCGTCCCCAATCCCATCCCAGTTGTCCCTATTCCAGTGTCACCATTTCCAGTGTCTCCATTCCCATCCCAGTGTACCCAATCCCATGTCCCCAATCCCACTGTCCCCATTCCATCCCACTGTCCCCATTCCCATGCCATGTCCCCATTCTGTCCCGATGTCCCCAGTCCCATCCTGATGTCCACAATCCCAGTGTCCCATTCCCACTGTCCCGTTCAATCCCACTGTCCCCATTCCTGTCCCAGTGTCCTCAATCCCAGTGTTCCCAATTCCAGTGTCCCCAATCCCAGTGTCCCCAATCCCAGTGTCCCTCTTTCCAATGTCCTCATTCAATCCCACTGTCCCCATTCCCAATGTCCCATCCCCAGTCCCAGTGTCCCCATTCCCGTCCCAATGTCCCCAATCCCATTCCCAATGTCCCCAATTCCACTGTCCCCATTCCCTTCCCAATGTCCCCAATCCATTGTCCCCATTCCCAATGTCTCCAATCTCATTCCCAGTGTCCCCATTCCCATTCCCAATGTCCCCATTCCAGTCCCAGTGTCCCCATTCCCAATCCAACATCCCCAATCCCACTGTCCCCAATCCCAATGTCCCCATTCCGTTCCATTCCCAATGTCCCCATTCCCAATCCCACTGTCCCCAAGCCCACTGTCCCCATTCCCATTCCCAATGTCCCCAATCCCAATGTCCTCATTCCCATTCCCAATGTCCTCAATCCAGTGTCCCCATTCCCAATGTCCCCAATCCCATTCCCAGTGTCCCCATTCCCAATCCCACTGTCCCCATTCCTGACCCCATTCCCAGCCCAAAATTCCCAAATCCCAACTTCCACTCTCTCCAGCAGGAAAACAGAAAAAAAAAAATCCCTATAAAAATGTATGGGATTTCCCTCGCCAAAATTCCCAGAACTGTTTCTTACCCCCACTTGGGGACATTCCCAGAAATTCCCAAGGATTTGTAGGATCACGAGGATTTTTGGGGTCCCTGCTTTGATTCCAGCCTTGGATTCCCCCGGGAATGTCGGGAAAATTTGGGATAAAAACGATTCCCAAGAGTCCTCGTGGCTTCCCCGCTTTTTATTGGGAAAAGGGGAAACTTTGGGAACGCAGCGGAGCCACCTCGGGAACTTCCCGGGAAAGGGGACGGGTGACACTCCTGGGGTTCCGCTGCCGTCAGGATCTGCAGGGAAAACGGGAAAATCCCAGAAAATTCCGTGCGGAAGGAGGAAAAAACCTGACCCCAAATGAGCAAAACCCATAAAATTCCATGGGAAAGGAGGAAATTCCCAATGGCCACCCCAAATTCCAAGGAAAAGAAGCACAATCCCAATTCCCAAATAAACCATCCCAAAAAACCTCCCATTCAAAAAAATCCCTATTCCAAAAATCTCCATCCCCCAAAAATGGGGATTTTTTGGGGATTGGGATTTTTTGCGATGGGGGAATTTTGGGGATTTGGGTATTTTGGGGATGGGGGTTTTTTGGGGATTTGGGTTTTTTTGGGATGGGGGATTTTTAGGATGGAGTTTTTTTGGGATGGGGTTTTATTGGGCTCAAGATTTTTTGGGATGGTTTTTTGTTTTGTGATGAGTTTTCTTTTTTGGAATTGGGATTTTTCTTTCAGGGTTTTTTTTGGGATGGGGATTTTTTGGGATGTTTTTTTGGGATGGGGTTTTTTGGGGTGGGTTTTTTTTGGGATGGGGTCTTTTTTTGTAATTGGGGTTTTTTTCAGGTTGGGGTTTTTTTGAATTGGGTTTTATTTGGGATGGGGGATTTTTAGGATGGGGATTTTTTGGTATTGGATGTTTTTGGGATCAAGATTTTTTTTATTTGGGTTTTTTGGGCTTGGGGTTTTTTTTGGGGGGGGGGATCAGGGGTTTTTGGGATTGGGGTTTATTTCGGGATGAGATTTTTTGGGAAGTTTTTTTTTGGGCATCGGGGGTTTTTTTAATAGGGTTTTTTTGGCTTGGGTTTTTTTAGGATCAGGGTTTTTTGGGATTTTTTTTTTTTTTTTTGGGATGGGGTTTTTTTGGGATGGGTTTTTTTTTGGGATGGGTTTTATTTGGGATCAGGAATTCCTTACTGGGCGATGCGGCAGTTGGAGGCGGACACGAAGCGCCCGGTGTAGTGGATGTGGCAGCGCACAACGTTGTTGGTGAAATCCGACTCCAGCACCAAATATTTGGGATTGACCTGGACCTGGGATAGGGGAAAATTCCCGGAAAAGGATCCCAAAAATCAGCAGGGAAAAAAAAAAAAAAAAACATGGAAATTCAGGCTGGAATGGAGGAAAGGGAAAGAAATCCCAAAAGGAAAAAGGAGAATTAGGGGATATCCCAAAATAGGGAAAGGGAAGGGGAAAAAATGCCAAAAATTAACAGGGAAAAGGAAACTAAAAAAAAAATCCCAAAACAGGGAAAAGGAAAGGAAAAAAATCCCCACAATAACCTGGGAAAGCCCACAATAACCTGGGAAAGGGGAAAATCCCAATCTGGGCCGGAATTGGGATTTTCCACCCCAAAAATGTCCCCAAATGTCCCCAGATGTCCCCAACCTTGAGGATGTAGTTCCCTGGGGGGACGTCGGTGATGTCGATCCACTGGCAGTCGATGTCGGCGTTGTAGGTGTCATAGCAGCCTGGGCTGAGCCCCTGTGGGGGGAAAATGGGGTGAGAAATGGGGAAATTGGGCAAAAATGGGGAGAAAAGGGAGAAAAAGGGAAAAAAATGAAAAAAAAATGGAGGAAAAAAGGTTAAAAATTGGGGAATTGGAGGAGAAAAATGGGGGGAAAACAGGACTCTGAGTGTCATAACAGTGTGGGCTGAGCCCCTCGGTGGGAAATGGGGGAAGAAATGGGGAAATTGGGCAAAATGGGAAAAAATGGGGGGGGGGAATGGGAAAAAATGACGAAAAAAGGGAGAAAAAAGGTTAAAAAATGGGCGAAAAAGGACATAAAAAGAAGGATCAAAAGGGATCCCTCGGGTGTTGTAACAGCCCAAGGAGAGATCCTGCAGGGGAGAAATGTGGGGAGAAATGGGGAAATTGGGCAAAAATGGGGAAATGAGGAAAAATGGTGAAAAAGGGGGGGAAAAAAGGTGTAAAAATGGGGGAAAATGGGGGAGGAAAGGGAACTCCTTTGTTCTCTCAGTGTCACCTGGGTGTGGGCATAGTGCCACAAATGGGGACCAAAGGGACCAAAAGGGACAAAAAAGGGACAAAAAATGGAGAAAAGGGGACAAAAAAGGGACAAAAGGGACAAAAAGTGACAGAAGTGACAAAGGATGCTGTCCCCAGGTGTCACCTGGGTGTGGGCAGTGCAGACACAGCGCCACAAATGGGGACAAAAGGGACCAAAAGGGACAAAAAAGGGAGGAGAACGGGAGATGAAAGGGACTAAAAGGGACCGAAAGTGACAGAAGTGGCAAAGGCCATTGTCCCCTGGTGTCACCTGGGTGTGGGCGGTGCAGGCATAGCGCTTGAGGTGGCCGAAGTCGCAGGTGGTGTCCTCCAGGCAGAAGCTGGCCTTGTGTCCCTCGGCCACCCGGCGGCCCGAGGTGACATCCAGCAGGTCATAGTGGCTGAACTCCGCCATGCTGTGGTAGTGCCTGGGGACAGGGGGACACCGTGGGGACACTCAGGGGACACTTTGGGACACTCTGGGGAGGGTCAGGGGACAGTGGGGACACTTAGGGGGACAATCATGGGGACAGTCAGGGGACAAGGTGTGGGATAAATCAGGGGACATTTAGGGGACATTCAAGGGGACACTCAAGGGAGCACCCAGGGGACATTCAGAGGAATAGTCAGGGGACACTCTGGGGACATTCAGGTGACATCCAGCAGGGCATAGTGGCTGAACTCTGCCATGCTGTGGTAGTGCCTGGGGACACCAGGGGGACACTTTGGGGACATTCAGAGGACATTCAGGGCAATGGGGCAATCATGAGGATAGCAGGGGACACTCAGGGGACATCCAGCAGGGCATAGTGGCTGAATGCTGCCATGCTGTGGTAGTGCCTGGGGACATGGGGACACCATGGGGACAGGCTGGGGACACTCAGGGGACAGTCAGGGGACAGCAGGGGACAGTCAAGAGACAGTGGGCACAATCAGGGGACATTGAGGGGACTCCGCCATGCTGTGGTAGTACCTGGGGATGGGCTGGGGAGCCCTGGGGACACTCAGTGGTGGCAGCTGTGCCACTGCCACCATCAGGAATGGCGGCTTTGGGGACAAAGAGGTGAAGGAAGACCCCTAAACGAAGCCACCAAATGGGGAAACGCCACCAAAGTGCCACCAAATCCCTTGGACCTACTAGCAGGGGGTGGGCAGAGGCTGGGGACAGCTGGGGACATTCACTGGTGGCAGTTGTGTCACTCCCACTGACACGTTGGCTTTGGGACAAAGAGATGAAGGAAGACCCCAAAACAAAGCCACCAAATGGGGAAAGGCCACCAAAGTGCCACCAAAGCCCCTAGACCTGCCACCCAGGGCTGGGCTGAGGTTGGGGACATCTGGGGACACTCAGTGGTGGCAGCTGTGCCACTGCCACCATCACGGTGGCTTTGGGGATGAAGAGCTCACGGAAGGTGACACCGCACTGCAGCATCCCAAAACAAAGCCACCAAACGGGGAAATGCCACCAAAGCGCCACCAAAGCCCTTGGAGCAGCCCCTGGGCTGGGTGCCGGTGTTGGGGACACCTGGGGACACTCACTGGTGGCAGCTGTGCCACTGCCAGCGGTGGCGGGGCTGGCTGGGCAGGAAGTCGGCCGTGCCCTGGTTCTTGACGCGCTGCGGGAAGCGCAGCAGCACCCGCACGTCGTAGTCGGTGGCCTCGGCCGCGTACGCCGTGCTGGGGACGGGGACACGGGGACAGGGACAGTGGTGGCACTGCTGGCACCGCCCTGGCCCCTCCCTTCAGGGGGAATTCCCGTTTTTGCATGGAATTCCCTCCGGTGGGAAAGGAACGGATAGAGGGAGGAAATTCTGGGCTTGTTCCCGGTGCCTTTTCCTTTTCCTTTTCCTTTTCCTTTTCCTTTTCCTTTTCCTTTTCCTTTTCCTTTTCCTTTCTTCTTCCCTTCCCTTCCTTCCTTTCCCTTCCCTTTTCCTTTTCCTTCCCTTCCTTCCCTTCCCTTCCTTCCCTTCCCTTCCCTTTCCCTTCCCTTCCCTTCCCTTCCCTTCCTTCCCTTCCTTCCTTCCCCTTCCCTTCCCTTCCCTTCCCCCTTCCCTTCTCCCCCTTCCCTTCCTCTTCCCTTCCCCATTTCCTTCCCCTTTCCCCCTTTCTTCTCCCCCTTTTTCCCCCCCTTTTTTCCCCTTTTTCCCTTCCCCTTCCCTCCCCTCCACCCTTCACTTCCCTTTCCCTTTTTCCCCTTTTTCCCTTCCCTTTTCCCTTTCTCCCATCCTTCCCTCTCCCCTTTTCCCCTTCCCTCCTCCTCCCTCTCCCCCATCGGCCCCTCCCCCTTCTCCACCCCCCAACCCGACCCTCGCTCCCTCCCCCGGGGTATCCCCACCTCCCCCTCATCCCAGAATTCCCTCTGTCTCCATCTCCCCTCATCCCAGGATTCCCCCTCTCCCCCTCATTCCAGTTCCTCTTTCACCCCACTTTTCCCTCATCCCAGGATTCCCTCCGTCCCCATCTCCCCTCCCTTCACCCCCATCTCCCCCCATCCCCTCCTTCCCAAAATTTCCCCATTTCCTGCTCACCCCAGCCCCCCTTCCCCCCCCTTTCTGCTTTCCTCCCCACATCCCCCCAAACCCAGAGCGCTCCCATTCCCAGGAATCCTCCCTCTCCCATTCCCAGGAATTCTCTCCCATTCCCAGAATCCTTTCTGGCATTCCCGGGAATTTTTTCTCTCCCATTCTCAGAATCCCATCCTGCATTCCCAGGATCCCATCTCTCCCATGTCCCACGTCCCATTCCTGGATCCCATGCCCGTGTCCCATTCCCATATCCTATTTCCCATTCCTGGATCCCATGTCCCATTCCCAGACGTCCCATTTTTACCTGTCTCCACCAATCCAGCTCTCCATTCCCGGATCCTGTGTCCCATTCCCGGATCCCGTGTCCCATTCCCATATCCCATGTCCTGTTCCCAGATCCCATTTTCCATTCCTAGATCCTGTGTCCCATTCCCATATTCCATTTGTCATTCCCATATCCCATGTCCCATTTCCATATCCTGTGTTGCATTCCCAGATCCCGTGTCCCATATCCCGTTCCCATATCCCATGTCCCATTCCTGTATCCCATGTCTCTCCCATATCTCATGTCCCATTCCTGTTGTCCCATTCCCATGTCCTATATCTTATATCCTGTATCCCATATCCCGTGTCCCATATCCCATGTTTGGTATCCCATGTCCCATTTCCCATCTCTCCTGTCTCCCCTGTGTCCTGTATCCTATACCCCATATCCTGTATCCCATATCCCTCTATCCCGTGTCCCATATCCCCTGTCCCGTGTCCCATATTCCATTTCCCACATCCCGTGTCCCATGTCCCGTTCCCATATCCCATATCCCATTGTCCCATGTCCCGTGTCCCGTATCTAGTGTCCCATTTCCATATCCTGTGTTGCATTCCCACATCCCGTGTCCCATGTCCCGTTCCCATATCCCATATCCCATATCCCATATCCCATATCCCATATCCCATATCCCATGTCCCGTGTCCCGTGTCCCGTATCTCATGTCCCATCTCCCCTGTGTCCCATGTCCCTGTGCGTCCATGTGTCGGGGTGTCCCCAGTGTCCCTGTGTATCTGTGTATCCGTGTGTCCCTAACGTGTCCGTCTGTCCATTGGTGTGTCCGTCTGTCCGTCGGTGTGTCTGTCAGTGTCCCCAGTGTGTCGGTGTGTCCCTAACGTGTCTGTCTGTCTGTCAGTGTGTCCATCTGTCCATCGGTGTGTCTGTCAGAGTCCCTGGTGTGTCCGTGTGTCCCTAACGTGTCTGTCTGTCCCTAACGTGTCCGTCTGTCCGTCGGTGTGTCTGTCAGTGTCCCCGGTGTGTCCGTGTGTCCATTGGTGTGTCCGTCTGTCTGTCGGTGTGTCTGTCAGTGTCCCTAGTGTGTCCGTGTGTCCCTAATGTGCCTGTCAGTGTCCGTCGGTGTGTCCGTCTGTCCGTCGGTGTGTCTGTCAGTGTCCCCGTGTGGTCCCTGAATGTCCCGTGTCCTACGTGTCCGTCTGTCTGTCGGTGTGTCCGTGTGTCCCCGGTGTGTCCGTGTGTCCCTAACGTGTCCGTCTGTCCGTCGGTGTGTCCGTCAGTGTCCCCGGTGTGTCTGTCAGTGTCCCCGGTGTGTCCGTCGGTGTGTCCGTGTGTCCCCGGTGTGTCCCCGGTGTATCCGTCTGTCCGTCGGTGTGTCTGTCAGTGTCCCCGGTGTGTCCGTGTGTCCCTAACGTGTCTGTCTGTCCGTCGGTGTGTCCATCGGTGTCCCCGGTGTCCCCGGTGTGTCCGTCTGTCCATCGGTGTGTCTGTCAGTGTCCCCGGTGTGTCTGTCAGTGTCCCCGGTGTGTCCGTCGGTGTGTCCGTGTGTCCCTGGTGTGTCCGTCTGTCTGTCAGTGTCCCCGGTGTGTCCCCGGTGTGTCCCCGCGGGTGAGCGGCACCTGGCCAGGCAGCGCTCCTCGGCGGCGCAGCGCAGCGAGTACAGGTGAGCTCTCTGCACGTACGTGGAGGCCTGGACGTAGTTGGGGTCCGGGACCAGGTCCGGGAGCCCTGCGGGAAACGGGATCGGGATTGGGAACAGGGATTGGGGAAAACCGGGATCAGATCTGAGACCTGCTGGGAAATGGGATTTTTCCCCATTTCCCCCTATTTTTTTCCCACATTTTTCCCCATTCCCCCCCATTTTTCACCCCACTTCCCCCCATTTTTCCCTGTTTTTCCCCAGTTTTCCCCAGTTTTTTCCCATTTCCCCCATTTTTTGCCCCATTTCCCCCCGTTTTTCCCTGGAAAGGAGAACAATGCCTCCTTGTTTCTGGGCCTGCCTTCCCGGGAGGGATCACGTCATTCCTTTGGAGCTCATTTCCTGCCCCATTCCCGCTGATGTAATTCCCGGGGGTACCCAAAAAAACGGGGAGAGCTCAGAAAAAATTTCTCCCCCATCCCTTAAAAAAATTCCTAACAAAAAAACCCCATGGAAAACCACCTCGGGCCGGCCAAGGAAAAGTTTTCCATCCTTTCAGAATTTTTTTCCCTCCCTGCTGTTGTTTATTCCAAGGAATTCTTGGAAGCCCCGGAGCGAAATCCGACTCCGGGACCAACGGGGAGTTTTATGGGATTTGGATTTTCCCCTTTCCCGCTGGATTCTGCCCTGGGATGGCCCCGTTGTTTTTATAGGATCTCACTCTTCCTTTTTGGGGTCAAACCTTTGGAATTCACAGGATGTCGGGATCCCCACTTCTGGAATTGTCCCCATTCCACCCCAAATTCCAGGGGGTTTTTGCTGAGGCTTCCCAAAAATCCAGGGAAAATCGACCCCGGATCGGTACCATCCCATTGGGAAAAGGTTTTTGGTTTTCCCACCCGGCCCCTCGGCCACCCTGGGAGTTGCCAGAGGAGATTTCCATCCATTCCCGGGGAAAATCGGGATCGTGGGCCCTGTTTGTGCAGGTGTATGGGATCAGCAGGAAAATCCCACAGGGAGAATCCCATGGATAAGTGGGAGTGGGGGAGGCTGGAAATGGAGGGAGTGGAAATGGGGACGGCCGGAGAGACCAAGGGGATTCCAGCTTCCCATCCCATCAATCCCATCCCATTCCCAATCCTAATTCCAATTCCATTCACAATCCCAATCCCATCCCATCAATCCCAATCCCATCCCAAACTCAATTCCAATCTCATCCATCCCATTCCATCAATCCCATCCCATCAATCCCAAATGTATCCCGTCCCCTCCCAATCCTATCAATCCCAATCCCTCCTCCATCCCCACAGAATCCCAGGATTCCCAGCCCCAGAGCCACCCCAATCCCAAATCTGATCCCACCACAGGGAGACTTTCCTGGGAATTCCGACAGCTCCCGGCCCATCTGGGGGTGACACCAAACTCCCCCTTGGTGGGACCCAAATCGACAGCGCCCCATGGAATTCCCAAATCCCTCTTTCCTTCCAAACTCAACCATGGGGACCCAATCCATGGGGGCAGGGGGAAAAGCCCTCCTGGAAATGGGATCCAGCTTGGGATCAGGGTTGGAAAAACCACTAGGGATGGGATCCAGGTTGGAATCAGGATGAGGAACTGCTGGAGATGAGATCAGGATCAGGATTGGGATGAAGAACCCCAAGAAGTGGGATCTGGGCAGGGATTGGGGTCTGGAAGTTTTGGAGATGGGATCTGGGTTGGGCTCGGGTGAGGGAACTGCTGGAG
Organism: Zonotrichia leucophrys gambelii; assembly: GCF_028769735.1. Lineage (NCBI taxonomy): Eukaryota > Metazoa > Chordata > Aves > Passeriformes > Passerellidae > Zonotrichia > Zonotrichia leucophrys. The sequence continues at coordinate 3,253,562 of NC_088180.1, read as the reverse complement.
ATGGGATTGGGGTTGGGATTAGGAAGAAGAAATCCCTGGAGATGGGATCGGAGATCAGGAAGCCCCCAGAGATGGGATCCAGGTGGGGATTGGGATGAGGAAACTCCTGGAGATGAGATCTGGGTTGGGATTGGGGTCAGGAAGGGAGATGGGATCAGGGTTGGGATCAGGATGAAGAAGCCCCCTGGAAAAGGAATCGGGTTTGGGATCTGGGTAGAGAAAACTTTTGGAATCTGGATCCCATTCCCCACCCCCAGGAGCTGCTCCCGTCCCTCCCACCTCTGGATCAGGCCTGGAATTTTCCCAGCCCCTGTTCCCAGATTTCCCCAGGCCCCCATTCCCTCCGAAACCCCGAGAATTCCCCGCTGGAAGCAGCGGGATCGGATTCCTTCCCTCATTAACCCCGGCCGGGGGCCGGCAATGCCGAACATTCCTGGCAGATCCGGCCGGGATTAGGAGGCTCCCGAGGAGCTTTGGCCGTGGAATTAATCATTAATAATTAATAATTAACAATTAACACCGGATCCGGCGCCAGCCATCGTTTGCTCCAATTAGGATCCCCGGGAGGTGACAGGGAGGTGACAACATTCCCAAAACACCGCGAGTGACCCGGGATATGAGGGGATCAGCTGGATTCCTGTGAAATTTCTCCAGGAAAAGGGGGAAGCTCCAGGAATTTGGGTGTCCAGAATTCCCTGCTGGAGCCACCGGCACCTCGCAGGATCCTGGAAGGACACGGACGCTGCCAAGGGGGAATTTGGCCGGGATCTTTCCCAGGGAATTTGGCCGGAATTTTTGCTGGGTCATCGGCAGGGCAGCTGTCCTCGAGTGTCCCTCCAGAGCCTTGGGAATTCTGGCATTCCCTGAATGTGTTCCTAAATCCCTCCCATCCTTCACCTCCCGTGCCCCAATCCCAGCTTCTCTGCAATCCCAAAAATCCCCATTCCCGAGTTTTTCCTGCAGCGTTCCCCCCCTGTTTGTGTAGGGCAGGGCTGGGCCCTTCCCACCACCCCAAATCCTCCGGGATGGCTTTTCCCAGAAAACTGGGATGGGGCTGGGCAGGGCACGGGGTCAGGCTGGGATGGGATTCCCAAGGGATGGGCTGGGAGTGGCTCTGAGGGCTTGGAAACTCTTGGAAAGTTCAGCCCAAATCCATGGGATTTTATCGGGATGGGGAGGGAGCGACCCCTGAGTGACCCCGGAGTGACAGGAGCACGGATCTGTCTGTCATTCCCAAAAATCTGGGAATGGAGCATGTCCTGGTTGGATAACCAGGATCCAGCCCTGTCCCATCCCAAATAACCCATGGAAAAATGGGATAAACACCCCATGGATAACTGGGAACTAGCCCTGTCCCATTCCAAATATCCCATGGATAACCAAGATCCAGCCCTGTCCCATCCCAAATATCCCATGGAAAAATGGGATAAACAGTCCACAGGTAACCGGGATCCAGAACTGTCCCATCACAGATATCCCATGGATAACCATGGGATCCACAGGATCCAGCCCTGTCCCATCCCATGGAAAACCCAATGGGATAAACACCCCATGAATAACCAGAATCCAGCCCCATTCCATCCCAAATATCCCATGGAAAAATGGGCTCCAGCATGGAGTTACCTGGGACAGACCCCAGGAATGCCCTAGGACACAGCACAACCCCATCCCACAAATTTGGGGTGCCCTGGGACACAGCACAGCCTTATCCCAAAATTATGGGATGACCCTGATTACGGCCCAGCCCCATCCCATTCCCAGCCCCGTTCCCATCATTCCCAAACTCCAATCCCGGGAATTCCGCCCGTCCCAAGGAAGCCCCAAACTCACCTCTGGCCCCAAAGCTGGGCCTGTAGACGCTGCCCACGCTGAGCCGCGCTTGGCTGTCGGGCACGGCCTGAGGAATTTCGGGAATGAAGGGCTCGGGATGAGCGACCCCAAAGGATTCGGGCGCCCGGAACGGCGGCTGCGCCTCGTGGGGCGGGAACTGCGCCCCAAATCCCAGATTTTCCATGGATCCCGTCCCGGTCTGCGCCTCGGCGCCGCCGTCGTGGTAGAGGCTGTGCGAGTAGCGGCGATCCAGCGGCACTCCCGCCGCTCCGAACGGCGGCGGCTCCTCCCCGAAACCCTCGGGGAGCGCGCGGGGCTGCAGCGGGAACGCCGCCCCGGTCCCTGTCCCCAACCCTGTCCCCAGCCCTGTCCCCATCCCTGTCCCCAACCCTGTCCCCATGGGTGTCCCCATTCCTGTCCCCATAGGTGTCCCCATCCCCGTTCCCATTCCTGTCCCCATAGATGTCCCCATCCCCGTTCCCATTCCTGTCCCCATAGGTGTCCCCATCCCCGTCCCCATTCCTGTCCCCATAGGTGTCCCCATCCCCGTCCCCATCCCTGTCCCCGCCGCCACCGCGCTCCGCGACGCGGGGACACCCTCGGGGCGCTCCCCGTGCGGTGCCACCCCCGCGGCGACAAAGGGCGGCTGTCCCGCCACCCCCGCGGCGACGAAGGGCGGCTGTCCCGCCGAGGCGAAGGCGAACGACGACACGGCCACCCCCGAGGCTGTCGCCTGCCGCCCGCGCGCCGCTTGTCGCCGCTGTCCCCCCGCGCCGCCGTCGCCCAGCGCTCCGTCCCGCCAGTTGGGCGGCACCTGGCCGAACCCGAAGGGATGTCGCGCTTGTCCCCGCACTGTCCCCGAGGCGGGCGCCTGGCGGCGGACGCTGCCCGCTGTCCCCGCTGTCCCCGCTGTGCCCGCGGTGCCCGCGGTGCCCGCCAGCCACAGGCGGCTGCCCGGGGGCCGCTCCTGCCCGGCGGGCACGAACTCGGCGCCGCTGTTGAGCAGGCTGTAGAGCCGCCCGTTGTTCTCCCACTGGATCAGCTGCCGCCACGGCTCCTGCGCCGCCGCCAGCAGCAGCAGCGCGGCCCAGAGCGCCCCGCGCCGCCACAGCCCCGCCGCCATCGCCGCCCCACGGCCCCGAGTGGCTGCGCCGCTGCTGCTGCTGCTGCTGGCACCGCTGGTGGCACCGCTGGTGGCACCGCTGGTGGTGGCACCGCTGGTGGCACCGCTGGTGGTGGCACCCCCGGCCGGGGCAGCGCCGCTCGGGCCCGTCCCGCTCAGAGCGCGCCGGGAGCGCCTCCGCCTCTGCCTCCTCCTCCTCCTTTCCTTCTCCTCCTCCTCTTTTTCCTTCTCCTCCTCCTCCTCCTCTTTTTCCTTCTTTTCCTCCTCCTTTTCTTCCTTCTCCTTCTCTTTCTCCTATTTCTCCTTCTCCTTTTCCAAGCCTTGGTCCCTCCACTTCCTTCTCCTCTCCTCCTCCTTTTCCTTCTCCTCCTCCTCTTTTTCCTCCTCCTCCTCCTCCTTTTCCTTCTCCTCCTTTTCCAAGCCTTCCTCCCTTCTCCTCCTCCTCCTCCGACCCCGCCTCCTCCTCTTCTTTCCCCCCCTCCTCCTCCTTCTCCTTTTCCAAACTTTCCTCCCTCTCCCTCCTCTTTTTCTTTCTCCTCCTTCTTCTCCTTTCCCAAACCTTCCTCGTCCTCCTCCTCTTTTCCCTTTTCCTCCTCTGCCTTTTCCTCTTCTTTTTCCTTCTCCCCCCTTTTCCGAGCCTTCCTCCCTCTCCCGCCTCCTCCTCCGGGAGGAATTCTGCTGGAATTCGCGGGATTCGCTCCAAGGCTTCGCTCCCAGAGCGGTTCCCGCACTCCGGAAGTGCATCCAGGCGGGGGAAAAAACTTGGAATTTCCACTTTTCCCCACTTTTTGTGACTCCCGGAGTGAATTTTGGGTGGAATTCCTCGGGATTCAGTCCCGGGAAGCGCCTCCGGAGCGGGTCCTACCCTCCGGGAGAAGGCGGGAATTACATCCAGGCGGGATAAAAAAAGTGGAATTTCCCTTTTCCCGCTTTTTGAACCCTTCAAGGATCCCTTTTCCCGCCCGATTCCCACCATTTCCCGATTTTCCCTGGAAAAGCCCCTTCCCAAAGGAAAACCCTGCCCAAAAATGGGATTTTCTCCCAGATTTTGTCTCTTCGGGGCCATTTGGAGTTTTCCTCCTGGATATTAAATCCTGAATTATGGCAGAGAACGCCTGGAATTAATCGGGAATTTGGCTGGAACCTCCTTCTTTTTTTTTTTTGGGATGTTGAATAGAAAACGGGATTGGAGGAGGGAATCCCCAAATCCCAAATCTCGTGGCTGGTGGGACCCCAAACCCCTCTGCATCTCCCAAAAATTCCAGGGGTTTTCCCCTCTGGGAATGCCGGAGTTGATGGAGCAGGGCGGGATGGAACTCCGGGACAATTCCAAATTCCTAAACCCAAAATCCCAGATCCCAAATACCCAATTCTCAAATCCCAATCCCCAAACCCCAGATCCCAAATCCCTGTTTCCAAACCCCAAATCCCCAGTCCCAAACCCCAGATCCCAAACTCCAAACCCCAAATCCCAAACTCCAAACCCCAAATCCCAGATCCTGGATTCCAGATCCTAAACACTAAACCCCAAATCCCAAACCACAGCTCTCAAATGCCAGATCCCAAATCCCAAACCCTGGATCCCAAATGCCAGATCCCAAATCCCCAGATCCTAAATCCCGGATCCCAAACTCCAAATCCCAAACCTCCGATCCCAAATCCCAAACCCTGAATCCTGGATCCCAAATCTAGAACCCCAAACCCTGGATCCCAAATCCTCAATCTCAAATCCCAAACCCCAAATCCTGGATCCCAAATCCCAAACCCCGAACCCTGGATCCCAAATCCCGGATCCCAAATCCCAAATTCCGAGCCCTGGATCCCAAGTCTCAAACCCCAAACCCTGGATCCCAAATCCCAGATCCCAAATCCCCGGATCCCAAATCCCAAACCCCGAACGCCGCGGGTGTCACGGGCGGTGTCGCCGCCAGGGGGCGCCATCAGCCCGCGCTGGAGCGGCCAATCCCGGAAAAACCCGGGAATTTTTGGGATCGGGATTTCTCGGGATAGCAGGACCAGGGAATCCCAAACTCCCGGCTGGAATTGGGGAATCGCCTCCTTCCCGACATTCCAGCAGGAATTCCCCACTTTCCAGAATGTTCTAGGGATCCGGAAGGTTCTGATCCCAACACTGGGGCAGGAGAAATGCCCAGATGCGGGGGGTGGAGAGGATTCCCAAAGGATTCTCCAGTCTCAAATCCCTAAACCCCAAATCCTCAATCCAAATCTGAAACCCCAAATCCTCAAGTCCTCAAATCCTTAAATCCCCAATCTGAAATCTGAAATCTCAAACCCCAAATCCCAAATCCTCACATCCCCAATTCCAGATCCCCAATTCCACGTCCTTAAATCCTCAATCCCCAATCCACAGTCCCAAATCTGAAATCCCAAATCCCCAATCTCAAATCCCAAATCCCCAACCTGAAATCCCAAATCTCAAACTCCAAATCTCCAAATCCCCAAGACCTGTCCAACATTTGCACCAAACAAATCCCATTGTCCAGGGGCTCCAGAAGATCCCAATCCCGTGGGAATTCCCATCCTTTCCCCCCACAGGTAATGGGAATGAATTCCTTGGACATTCCCAAACCTGGATATTCTGGGAAGACTGGAATTCCCTCCTGCTGGAATCAGGGCTGAGATGACTCCAAATCCATGGGATTCTCCCCCCAAAATTGGGAATTTTGGCAGGAAAATGATCCAGGATGGGATTTTTTGGTTTTTTGGAGCTCCCAAATCCTGAATTCCAGAGCATCCCCAAATTCCCAACCCCAGCCAGAGGAAATCTGGAGCAGCTCCGGGTTTTCTGAAGCTGCAGAGTCAGGTCCAGGTAATTCTAGATTTAAAATTCCAGGAGAAGCAGGAATGGGGAAAAGGTGGGAAACTGAACTGACCTTCCAACCAAAAGAGCAAAGGGAACGGGAGAAAACAAAAAATCAGGATTGGTTTGGGAATTAGAGCTGGAGGGGATCCCAGTAAATCCTGGATGAGCCTGGGAAAATGTGGGGGAAAATTCTCTGCAGGAATTCATTCTGGGGATAAAATTTCCAGTTTTTCCATGGAAAATTCCAAGGAATTCCAATAAAAATTGAGGTGGGAGGGTGAGGGAGGGAAATCATGGAATGGGAATAGAATAATCCCCATTTTCCCATTGTCTTCCATGGAATTCCCATGGGAAAAGCTCCACCCGGATGGGAATCCTTGGATTCTCCAAGGTTCAGCTTTTCCCAGATTTTCTCCCTGGATCCCGGAAGGATTTTTTGGGAAGTGCTCCCACTCCAACCATTTTTGAAGGATTTTTTGTCCACCTGAGGCCGAACTGAAATTCCCTGGATTCACCTTGGGATGGAAGATGGGAAAAACAGGATATGGGATCAGCCAGAATTCCTTTGGATGTCCCACTGGGGTTTCTCCTCTTCCCATAACCATTCTATGGATTTCATTCCTGGATCTGCATTTCTGTTCTTCCCATAAATCCCTGTCCTGATATTCCCCCAAATCCCTGTCCTGGTATCCCTGTGGATTTTCGGGATGAGAACATGGAATTCACTTTCCAGGATGTCCCCATTGTAGCAAGGTGGGAATTTCAGGAGATTCCCAATGGGTATTCCAACCCTTCCCAGGCCTGACATCACCTTGGGAAGACCATTCCTACAAATCCCTGGAGTCCGGGGAGCCCTGTTGTGAGGTGGATGGAGATTCCCAGATGGATTCTGGGGTTGGAGTGAATCCCTCCCATGCTGAGATCCTGCCCCATCCATCCATGGATCCATCCATCCATCCATCCAGGGATCTATCCATCCATCCATCCATCCATCCATCCATCCCTCCATCCATCCATCCATCCATCCATCCATCCATCCATCCATCCATGGATGTTTCTCTTTCTTAGGATGGCTCTCCCCCATCCCAGCTGAGTTTTTCCTAAATCCCACAAAAACCATTCCCAAATTCCCGTAGAGAGGAGGCAGGGGGACCATCTTTGAAGAAAGGGGGAAAAAGCAGGAAAAGGGAGACACATCCCAAGGGAACGTCCCCATGCTGCCTCAGTTTTCTGAGATCCTATTTTCACTCCCTGCCCTCTCCATCCTTTCTCCATCCCGGCTCCATCCCCTCTCCATTCCAGCTGCATCTCCTCTCCATCCCCTCCCCATCCCCATCCCCGCTCCATTCCCGCTCCATTCCTGCTCCATCCCCTCTCCATCCTTGCTCCCTCCACGCTCCATTCCTGCTCCATTCCCGCTCCATCCCCTCTCCATCTCCTCTCCATCCCCTCTCCATCCTGTTCCATCCCTGCTCCATCCTCGCTCCTTCCCTGCTCCATTCCCTCTCTGTTCCTGCTCCATCCCCACTCCATCCCCGCTCCATCCCTGCTCCATCCCCTCTCCATTCTCACTCTATCCCTGCTCCATCTCCTCTCCATCCCCGCTCCATCTCCTCTCCATTCCCGCTCCCTCCCCTCCATCCCCTCTCCATCCCCACTCCATCTCCTCTCCATCCCACTCCATCTCCTCTCCATCCCCGCTCCATCCCCGCTCCATCCCCTCTCCATCCCCTCTCCATCCCCTCTCCGTCCCCGCTCCGTTCCCGCTCCCGGTGCCTTTAATTCCCGTTTTCCCGGCGCAGGCCCGGCCCCTCCGGTGACACAGCAGCGCCAGCGCGGGGCCGGGCGGAGCGCGGCGAGGCTGCGGCCGGAGCGGGGCCGGGCCGGGCCCTCCGCCGCTCATGGCCCTGCCCGGGGCCCGCTCCGCCCGCCCGGAGCCCGGGGACAGCCCGGCCCTGAGCCCGCAGCGCCGCCGGTGCGTCCGGGGAGGGCCCGGGACGGGCGGCACCGCGGGGAGGCTCCGGGGCGTCCCGGGGGAGCGGGAGCGGGGATGGGAGCACCGGGGGAGGCTCCGCCCGCCCCGAGCGCGGGGACAGCCCGGCCCTGGCGAGCCCGCAGCGCCGCCGGGGCGTCCCGGGGGTCCCGGAGAGGGGAACCGGGGATGGAGAGGGGATGCGGGAATTGGGGAATGGGGATGCGGGGATGGAGGATGCAGGGAGCGGGAAGCGGGAATGGAGGAAGCGGGGATGAAGGATTCGGGAACCGGGAATGGAGGAACCAGGAACGGAGGATTCAGGAATAGGGGATGGAGGATGTGGGAACAGGGTATGGGGGATCTGGGACGGAAGAACCGGGCATGGAGGATTCGGGAATAGGGAATGAAGGCTCCGGGGATGGAGGACGCGGGAAGAGGGAATGGAGGAAGCGTGAATGGAGGAACCGGGGATGGAGGACGCGGGAACCGGGGATGGAGGCTCGGGGAATGGAGGATGAGAGCGGCGGAGACAGACGCAGGGGGATGCGGGGAGCGGGAATGGGGAATCCGGGAAGAGGGGATGGAGGATGAAAGCGTCGGGGCTGGAGGATTCGGGAATAGGGGATGGAGGATTCGGAGAGCGGGGCTGGCAGCTGCGGATACCGGCACCCTCCATTCCCGGAGCCCCGGAGGACGCGGGGATCGGGGCTGGGGGATGCCGGTATCGGGAATGGAGGTTGTACCGGGGATGTACCGGTACCGGGGATGGGGGATGCCTCTGTCGGGGCTGGGGGATGCCGGTATCGGGAATAGGGGATGCCGATACCGGGGCTGGGGGGTGCCGGTACTGGGGACGGGGGATGGCGGTACCGGGGAGGAGGGATACCGAATGGAGGATGTACCGGGAATGTACCGGTACCGGGGCTGGGGAATGGCGCTGCCGGGGCTGGGAGATGCCGGTACAGAGGATGGGAGATGCCGGTACCGGGGCTGGGGGATGCCGGTACCGGGGCTGGGGGATGCCGGTACCGGGAATAGGAGATGCCGGTACCGGGGCTGGGGGATGCCGGTACCGGGGCTGGGTGATGTACCGGGAATGGGGGATGCCGGTACCGGCGAGGGAAACGCGGCCCTACCGGCTCCCCCTCCCCGTGCGCGCTCCCGAACCGGCTCCCCCGCCCCGCCCCGCTCCCCCCGCGCCGTTCCCGGTTCCCGGGGGGCACTCGGGGGCACGGCGCGTTCTCCCCCCGCCGGGGCCGGGGCGGGGCCGGGATCCGGAGGGGGGATGGCGGCGGGAGGGGCCCCGGGGCCGCTGCCACCCCCCCGTGGGGCTGTCCCCGCCGGTAACGTGTCCCCGCCGGTAACGTGTCCCCCCCGCGGCAGCGAGCGGAGCAGAGCGGCCCCGGCCCCCGCGGAAAAGCCCTGAGGGAGGCGGGAGCCGGCGGCGAGGAGGAGGAGGAGGAGGAGGGGGAGGAAGCGAGGGAAGGAGCCAGGGGAAAACAGGAGCGGGAAGAGCTCGGAGCGGAGCCCGGGAGCGGCCGGAGCGCGCCGGTGAGTGCGGAGTGTCCCCGCGTCCCCCGGGGTGTCCTGTCCGTGTCCCTCTGTCCCTGTGGGTGTCCCTATGTGTCCCTCTGTCCCTGCGTGTCCCTCTCCCTGTGCGTGTCCCTCTGTCCCCCTGGGTGTCCCTCTGTCCCTGTCCATGTCCTCCCGTCCCTCTGGATGTCCCTCCTTCCCTCTGGGTGTCCCTCTGTCCCTGCGTGTCCCTCTCCCTGTGCGTGTCCCTCTGTTCTTCTGTGTGTGTCCCTGTCTCTCTGTCCCCCTGTCCCTGTGTGTGTCTCTCTGTCCCTGTCCATGACCTCCCGTCCCTCTGGATGTCCCCATGTCCCTGTGGTGTCCTCTGTCCTCTGGATGTCCCTCTGTCCCTCTGGATGTCCCCATGTCCCTGTGTGTGTCCCCCGTCCCTGTGCGTGTCCCTCTGTCCCTCTGGATGTCCCTCTGTCCCCCTGTGTGTCCCCCTGTCCCTCTGGGTGTCCATCCCCCCAGAGGTCCCACTGCACCCAGGCTCAGCCTGGGGACACTGAGGGAGGCCACAGGGGGGGTGACATTCCAGCGATATTCCCAGCGACATTCCCAGGCCCCATCCTGCCCCCCCATAAACCGGGGGAAGGAGTGGCCAGAGCCCTTCCCAAGCATCTTCCCGGCCCTTGTCCCTCTGTCCCCGCAGGAGGACAGCCGGACACCCCCGCAGCCAACACCGGACCCGCCGCCCCTCCTCGGCGACACCGCGCCTCCCTTTCCCGCTGGGATCCCGGCAAACCCCCTCCTCTCCTCCTCCTCCTCCTCCTCCTGCTCCTCCTGCTGCTCCTGCTCCGGCTGCCAGCAGCGGTGTCACCGCAGGGCCACCGGCGGAGCGTCCCCGCATGGTGCGGCCGTGAGCGGCGGCGTTAAGATGGTGAGAGCTGCCCGGGCCGGGCCGGGCGGGGAGCAGCGGCATGGACACCGGCCCGGCCGCCGCCTAGGGCACGATGGACTCGCGGAGCCGCCGGGATGCGCAGCGCACGGAGCGGCCCGGCCCCGGCACCGCCGGCACCGGCAGCACCGGCAGCACCGGCACCGGCACCGGCAGCGGCCCTAGCGAGGGCGAGGGAGAGCGGGAGCGCATCCGCGGCCGCATGAGGATGGTGATCGGGCAGCTCGAGGGCATCCTGAGGGAGCTCAAGGAGGTGGCCAAGGAGCTCCGAGAGGTGCGGAAATCCCGGGAGAACCCTGAGCATGAAACGGGAAGGGGTTGGTAACCGGGTTTGGCCGTTCCTGGCTCCAGATGGGGCAGCGGCGGGGGGGAATTTCCCTGAGGTGGATTCCCAAAAGACAGAAGGAGATTTGGGTGTCCCTGAGGTGGATGTGCAAAAGACAGGAAGAAATTTGGGTGTCCCTTTCCAAAAGAGAGGAGGAAATTCGGGTGTCCCTAGGCTGGATTTCCAAAAGAGAGAAGGAAATTTGGAAGTCCCTGAGGTGGATTTCCAAAAGACAGGAGGAAATTTGAGTGTCAGAGAAGAGGAAATTTGGATGTCTCTGGGCTAGATTTCCAGAAGAGAGGAGGAAATTTGTGTCAGAAAGGAGTAAATTTGGAAGTCCCTTAGGTGGATTTCCAAAAGAGAGGAGGAAATTTGGAAGTCGCTGAGGTGGATTTCCAAAAAAAGAGAGGAAATCCAGGAGCTCCTGAAGTGGATTTCCATAAAAAGGAAGAAATTCGGATCTTCCTGGGCTGAATTTCCAGAAGAGAGGAGGAATTTCAGGAGTTCCTCATTGGTGGCTCCAAGCTGAGGTGGATTGAGGTCCCCTCAGGGCCACCAAAGTGTCCTGGAATTGTGACATTGGGATGAGTCCATGGAGGATTTGGGAATGTCCATCCCAGTGTCCATCTCTGCTTGGGGCCACCAAATATCCTGGCAGTTGTGCATTGGGGTGTCCCCATGGAGCCACCATGGAATCTTTGGAATGTCCCTGGCTGGTGGCTCCGAGCCAAAGTGGGATCATGGATTGGGGTCCCTCAGGGCCACCAAAGTGTCCTGAACTTGTGACATCCTGATTTTCCTGGTCTCCCTCCTTCCTTCCCATCCCTTTGTGTCCAGAATCATTCCCGGCCGTTCTGCGTGGGGAAAAAGATTATTAAAATCCTTGGATGGAAAAAATCCTGTTCAAATCCCCCAAAAATTCCCATGGGAAGGGCCCATCCTCTCTGGAATTTCTGGAATGGGATCAAAGGGGTTCCCTGCCAGCCTTTTCCATGGAAAAATCCTGTTGGTGATTCTCCATGGGAATAAATCCCCCAATAATGCTGAGATCAATAGGGCATTAACTGGGAATGCTTGGGAAGGTCCAGGGATTGTTATCCCAAAAATAACAGCTTTGGGGGAGGGTTGGGAATTATTTAGGAGCAGGGTTTTGGGGAATTTTGGGAGCTGGATTTGGGGGATTTTGGGAATAAGTTTGGGGGATTTTGGGGAGCTGTGTTTTGGGGGATTTGGGAGCTGGGTTTGTGGGATTTTGGGAGCAGTTTTGGTGGGATCCAGGCCTGGATCTCTCTATCCTGGGCTTGGATTGACTTCCAAATCCTCTTCCCAAATCCCTGTGGGGGTGGAGGGGCCATCAGATCCCATCCTTTGATCCCACTGGATTTCAAACCCTTGATCCCATCAGATCCCAGCCTTGGATCCCATCAGATCCCACCCCTTTGATCCCATTGGATCCCATCCCTTGGATCCCACCAATTCCCATCGTTTGATCTCATTGGATCTCAAGCCCTTGATCCCATCAGATCCCATCCTTTGATCCATTGGATCTCAAACCATTGATCCTATCCAATCCCATCCCTAGGATCCCATCAGATCCCTTCTTTTGATCCCATTGGATTCCATCCCTTGTATCCCATCAGACCCCAACTCTTTGGATCCCGACATCCCAGTCCTTTGATCCCATCAGATCCCATCCCTTTGATCCTGATATCTCAACCCTCTGACCCCATCAGATCCCACCCTTGGATCCGACTGGATCCCACCCCTCTGATCCCAGCCCAAAATCCAGGATCTGGAGCCACCAATCCCAACCCCCAGCTTGGCCTACAGCCAAAATTCCCAAAATCCCATAAAAACAAGGATGGGGCTCCAGCTGTCCCACATCTGCCTGAGCTGGGTGGGAACATTCCAGATGGGATTTAATTGGGAAGCTCCTGGGAACTCCCCCCAGTTCCCTGGGAATATCTCCAGGGATTCATCCCAAACACCCTCATGTGCTTGGAGGGAATAATTTCCCCCAAATTCCCTCATCCCAAACCTCCTCCCCTGCTTGTGGGGGACGAATCTTTCCCAGTTTCCTGGGAATTTGTTCCCTACAAGTAGGAAAGTGGGTTTGGGATTAATCCCTGGGGATATTCCCAGGGAACTGGGGGGATTTTTTCCCCTATAAGCACATGACAAGGTGTGGGATGAATCCATGGGGATGTTCCCAGGGAACTGGGAGGGATTTTCCCCCCTATAACCAGGGGAGAACATTTGGGGTGAATCCCTGGGGATATTCCTGGGAAATTGGGGGGAACTTTCCCCCTCCAAGCTGGAAAAGCTCCGCCAGCCTCGATGAGGGAGGAAAAGGGGGGAGCAAATCCCAAATCCTTCTTTCCGTGTTAATCCCCCGCGGGAGCCGAGTGTCAGCGGGGGATTTAACCCCCGGCTTAAAATAGGGAATGATCCTAAAAATAGCCCGGAGTGACACTAATCCTGCGGTGGGGACAGCCACAAGTGACACCAATCCTGACATGGGGACGGGATTGGGATTGGGATGGGGACAGCTGTGAGTGGCATCAATCCCAGGATGGGGACAGGATTGGGATGTGTCTGGAATGGGGACAGCCGTGACACCAGTCCTGGGATGGGGCTGGTACTGGGATTGGGATGAGGACAGGACTGGGATGGGGACGGGATTGGGATGGGGACAGCCGTGACACCAGTCCTGGGATGGGGACAGGATCAGGATGGGGACAGGATCGGGATGGGGACAGGATTGGGATGGAGACAGTGACAAGTGACACCAGTCTTGGGATGGGGACAGGACTGGGATGGCAATGGCCATGAGTGGCACCAATAACAGGTGATTGGGATTGGCATTGGCATTGGGATTGGCATTGGCATTGGGATTGGCATTGGGATGCACCTCCTGCTGTCCCTGCTCGATCCCAGTCCCTTCAGTGAGGCTGAGAAGGGACCTCAGGTGACAGGGACATGCTGGCCCTGTCCCAGAGCTGAAATTCCCATTGGGAACAGAGGGAATCCCATTCCAGCAGAACTGTTGGTAATAGGGTATTCCCAAAGATTCCCAGACTCTTTCCCAATTTTTCCTTGTCCCAAAAATAAAGAGGTCAGAAAAAAGCTTTTTTTACTCTCTTTCTCAAGTTTAGCCCTTCCTTTCCCAAAAGAGAAGAAAAAATAAAAGGAAAAGGGATCTGGAAAGGGAAAAAGGAGTTTTCCTGATTTCCAGGCTTCCCTGGGGATATTCCCAACAAGCTTCAAAGCCAAAGCTTGAGGGAAGGAGGGATCCTACTATCTCTGGCAGTTTTGGGGTGGGAAAACAAAACAGAAATCCAAGGGGAGGAGTTGGGACCATCCTTCCATCCATCCATCCATCCATCATCCATCATCCATCCATCCATCCATCCATCCATCCATCCATCCATCCATCCATCCATCCATCCATCCATCATCCATCCATCATCCATCCATCCATCCATCCATCCATCCATCCATCATCCATCCCTCCATCATCCATCCATCCATCCATCCATCCATCCATCCATCCATCCATCCATCATCCATCCATCCCTCATCCATCCCTCCATCATCCATCCATCCATCCCTCCATCATCCATCCATCCATCCATCCATCATCCATCCATCCATCCGTCCATCCATCCATCATCCATCCATCATCCATCCCTCCATCCATCCATCATCCATCCATCCATCCATCCATCCACCCATCTATTCATCATTGATCCATCCATCCATCCATCCATTCATCTATTCATCATCCATCCATCCATCCATCCATCCATCCATCCATCCATCATCCATCCATCCATCCCTCCATCATCCATCCATCCATCCATCCATCATCCATCCATCCATCCATCCATCTATCCATCGTCCATCCATCATCCATGAATCCATCCATCCATCCATCCATCCATCTATTCATCATCGATCCATCCATCCATCCATCCATCCCTCCATCATCCATCCATCATCCATCCATCCATCCATCCATCCATCATCCATCCATCATCCATCCGTCCATCATCCATCCATCCATCCATCCATCCATCCATCCATCATCCATCCATCCATCATCCATCCATCCATCCATCCATCCATCCATCCATCCATCATCCATCCATCCATCCACCCATCTATTCATCATTGATCCATCCATCCATCCATCCATCCATCCATCCATTCATCTATTCATCATCCATCCATCCATCCATGCATCCATGCATCCATCTTCCATCCATCCATCATCCATCCATCCATCCATCCACCCATCTATTCATCATCGATCGATCCATCCATCCATCCGTCCATCCATCCATCCATCCATCCATCCATCATCCATCCATCATCCATCCATCATCCATCCATCCATCCATCCATCCATCCATCCATCCATTCATCTATTCATCATCCATCCATCCATCCATCCATCCATCCATTCATCTATTCATCATCCATCCATCCATCTATCCATCCATCCCCGTGTCCATCTCTCTCTCCACAGGTCGTGTCCCAGATTGACCGCCTGACGTCGGACTTTGCTCTGGACCTGGAGCCGGACGCTTGGACTCCGGCCACGGCCAGCAGCACGTCCAGCAGCGACCGGGGCGGCGCCAGCCTCGAGTTGGGCCCGCTGGACTTCGCCGCCTCCGACGTCCTCTCGGACAGCTGGGAATTCTGCTCCTTCCTGGACGCCTCCACGCCCTCGGACCCCGGCGACTGCCCGGAGCCCCCGCGGCCGCCGCCAGCCCGGCTGATGAACGGGGGGGTCCCCGTGGCCAACGGCCCCCGCGGGGGCGGCGGGACCCCGGATTCCTCCAGCGAGGAATGCTTTGGGAGCGCCGCCGTTCCCAAAATCCCGGCCCAGCGGCCGGCGGGGACGCGGGAGCGCGTCCGCTTCAGTGACAAGGTGCTCTATCACGCCCTGTGCTGCGACGACGATGGTGACGCCGACGACAGCGCCGACATTCCCGATGATCCTGCCAGGAAGGGGCCTCGGGAGCAGCTCCCGAGAAACCAGGGCATGATCCCGATCCGCAGGGCCATGAGGAACAGCAGCACCCAGACCGTGGCCGATAAGAGCACGCAGACGTTGCTGCCGTACGTCCCGGCCAGGCAGAGAATTCCCAACAAAAACTGAGCCCGGATCCGGGTTTGGAAAGGGTTTGGGGGAGGGGGAAAATCCCTGGGAAAGGGGCTGGAAAAGATCTATATATAAATATAAATATATATTTCAATAAATCCGTACTCCTCATAAACGCCGAGTGAGAAGGTGGCAACAAATATCCCGGTATCGCCATATCCTGGTGTCTCAATATCCTGATATTCCAATATCCCGACGGTTTTCCAGGCTCAGGGAATTTTAAATGTTTTTTTTTCTACTGGATCGAAGGAGCTCAATAAATCATCCAGCACAGAGAAATCCCAACCATGACACAGATGTGCCAGGAGGGGCTGGCCTCCATTCTGGAGGGCAGGAATGGGGCATGGATTGGAATGTGGGAATGCTGGAGGGGTTGGCAGGATCGAGGAGGGGGAAATTCCCTTCTCTGGGATGCGTTATCCCTGTTTGGTTTAGGGAAAATCAGTGGGGTCAGACATTTGTGGCTGAGGGGATTTGGGAGGGCTCCAGGATGTCACTGGAATGTCAGTGGAATATCATTCCCAAATCCAAGAGGAACAACAAGGGGGTCACCAAAACCCCCAGGAATGAGGACCTGTCCTTGGGAACTCCTTCCCCCTGAATTCCCAACTTTTCCAGCAGAAATATCCCTGATCCCAAGTCCTGCATCCACCTGAAAAAAGCCCCGCTTTTCCTGAGCTCCCTAATCCTGCTTTTCCACATTCAAACGCTGATTTTTCAGAGAAAGAAATCAGGTCCTGCTTGGAACCAAAGGAATCTAGAGCTCCAAATCCACCCTGGGCGTTTTTCCGAGGTATCCAAAGGGGTCGGAGCAGCAGCTGCTCCCAGGACAATGCTCCCGTGTCCTTCCCGCCGGCACCTCATCCTGCAGGGACACATTTCCATCCCAGAGCATTCCTGGCACGAGGCTTTTCCAAGGTTTTTCCGAGCCAAAAACGCCACCTCGGCTCCTGATGGTCAATCCGGGTGGAAAGAGCTGCATTCCCGAGCAGCTTTGGGGTCGGAAAGCAATGCAGAAATCCAAGGGGAAGAGCTGGGACTGACCATCCATCCATCCATCCATCATCTATCCATCCATCCCACCATCTCTCCATCCATCCATGGATCCATCCATTCATTCATTCATTGATCGGTTGATCCATCATCCATCCATCCATCCATCCATCCATGGATCAATGTATCCATCCATCCATTCGCTGATCAATTGATCCATCCATCCATCCATGGATCCATCCCACCATCTCTCCATCCATCCATGGATCCATCCATTCATTCATTCATTGATCGGTTGATCCATCCATCCATCCATGGATCCATCCCTCCATCCATCCATCCACCAATCCATCCATCCATCCATCCATCCATCCCGGTGTCATCCCAGAGCCGGGACCGCAGGATATGCGAAATTCCTCTCAATCCGATCCCAGTCCAAGCAGGGTGAAACGAGCTTTTCCCCCAAATGGTGCTGGATCTGACATTTTGTTTTTTGGGACTGCTGGGGAGGTCCAGCCTGGGAGCATCCTGGGTTCCCATAGAAACATCCCACACTCCGTCCTGATGCTGGGGATGGATGTGGCGCTCCCAGGGAGCTCTGTTATCCCAGGACACCAGGCATGGGTGGGCAGAGCCTGGAGCGCTGTCCTGGCAGGGAATGGGCTTGGCACGTCCCCAGCTCCCGACAGGATCTGGGGGACAGGGACAATGACGAGGACATGGCCGGGAGAGCCTGGCGGGCCACAGCTGGCTGTGGGAGGGTGAGGGGGCCTGGCTGGCCACCATGGCCCTGTGGTGTCTTCCCACAGCCCTTGGGAGCTCCTGGGCTCCAGGGATCACCAGGAATGGGCAAAGAGGGGATCCGAGGGTGTGGCCGAATGGGCGTGGCTGTAACGGGTGGAGTTGTTCTTCATTCAGGCTGGAGATCAAATCCCGGGATGGAGCCACCATCCATCCCTCTCCATCCCAGCCTGAGGCCAGCAGGCTTCTCCCAGGCTGGATTTTGGGAATGTTCTCCCATCAGGATGCTGAGCTCGGGGAAGGACAACCAAAAACATTCCCCAGAGGGTATTCAGGAAGGGGCTTGGGAAGGATCCCCTGGGAATTCCCACCCCACGAGGATGGATCCCCCAGGAATTCCCACCACATCAGGAAGGATCCCTGGGAATTCCCACCCCATGGGGAAGGACTGCCCGAGAATTCCCACCCCATCAGGAAGGATCCTCCAGGAATTCCCACCCCATGGGGAAGGATCCCTTGGGAATTCCCACCCCATCTTGGCAGAGGGATTTAATTTAGGAGCCAGCTCGGGCATTCCTTTGGGATTTTCCTCCTTGTGCTGGGGCTCCAACAGGCCCTGGAAATCTTTTCCTCCGGGAATCCCAACCCTTACACCGTTCCCAGCCAAACCCTGTAGAGGACACGGAGCCAGGAGGGATCGACCAACACGGTCCCAAATTTATTTGTCAAGGCACGAGAAACCCTCCGGATCCCGGATTTTAAAGAAGGATTCAACCCAAGGAGCCCTTGGGGACTTCCCGCACTCCAGGACAGCAGCACTCGGGGTGTCCCCACGTCCCCAACAGCGCTGGGGGACCCTGGATGCACCCGGAGCCCCCAGTCCCATGGGAATGACGAGCTGGGGATGTCCCCAGAGGTGTCCCCACAGCAGGACCTCACCCGGCCAGCGGGTGCCCCCTTCCCAAAAACGCCCCGGGATCGTTCCCAGTGGGACAAACCCCGCCGGGATCCAGCGGATAAGGCCAGGCTGAGTCCGGAGGGACTCGGGGAGTGGGAAAAGGAGCGTGGGAAGGGGCTCCGGGAGCTCCCCGTGATCCAGCCGCCATTCCCGAGGCTCCGGGCTTGGGAAGGGCAGGGAAAGGCGCCCGGGGCAGCACCAGAGCAGGGAAAGGGGAATGTCCCCCTGGGATGGACACGCAGAGGGACACGGGGACACCGGGCAGATCCCCACCCGCCTTTCCCGGGAAGGACGGGAGGCGGGAACGGGAATGGGGTGGGGCAGGCGGCAGCTCCGGGTCCTCCCTGCTGGGGCACCGAGGTGTCACTGCCCCAGGGTTGTCACCACCCTGGGGGTGTCACTGCCCAGAAGGGGTGTCACTGTCCCGGGGGTGTCACCGGCCTGGAAGTGTCACTGCTCCAGGGGTGTCACCGCCCCGGGGATGTGGCTGTCTGGGGGTTGTCACCAGCTTGGAGGTGTCACTGCCCCAGGGTTGTCACCAACCCAGGGGTGTCACTGTCCCGGGGGTGTCACCACTCCAGGGGTGCCACCGACCAGGGGGTGCCACCACTCCAGGGGTGTCACCGCCCCAGGGATGTGGCTGTCTGGGGGTTGTCACTGCCCCAGGGGTGTCACCGGCCTGGAGGTGTCACCAGCTTGGAGGTGTCACTGCCTCGAGGTGTCACTGCCCAGAGGGGGTGTCACTGACCCAGGGTGTTGCTGTCCCAGAGGTGTCACCGCTCCAGGGGTGTCACCGACCTAGGGGTGTCACCGCCAAGAGGTGCCACTGCCCCGGGGTGTCACTGCTCCAGGGGTGTCACCACCCCGGGATGTGGCTGTCTGGGGTTGTCACCACCCCAGGGTGTCACCGGCCTGGATGTGTCACCACCTTGGAGGTGTTACTGCCCCAGGGTTGTCCCACCCAGGGTTGTCACTGCCCCAGGGTTGTCACTGCCCCAGGGTTGTCACCACCCCAGGGTTGTCACTGCCCCAGGGTTGTCACCACCCCAGGGATGTCACTGCCCCAGGGTTGTCGCCAGTTTGGAGGTGTCACTGCCCAGAGGGGGTGTCACTGACCCAGGGTGTTGCTGTCCCGGAGGTGTCACCACTCCAGGGGTGTCACCGATCGGGAGGTGTCACTGCCAAGAGGTGCCACTGCCCCGGGGTGTCACCGCTCCAGGGATGTCACCACACGTGTCGCCGGCCCTGGGGTGTCATTGCCCTGGGGGCGTCACCGGCCTGGAGGTGTCACCATGCCAGCGGTGTCACCACCAAGAGATGCCACTGCCCCGGGGGTGTCGCCTGCTGGCTCGGGGACAGGTGGGCGGGGCCGGGGCTGCCGTCAATCAATCTCCTGCTCCCGACCTGGGCGGGGGAAAGGGAATTGAGGGGGAAAACATGGAATTGCCGGCACGGGGAAGGGAATTGATAAATCAACAGCTTAATGAGCTAATGAATTAATAAATCAGTAGAGTAATGAATTAATGGATTAACTGATGAGTGGATTAATGGATTAATAAATTATTAAATTAATAAATCAACAAACCAATGAATTGTTAAATGAATAAATTGATAAATTAATACATTAAAATTGATAAATTAATACATTAATGGATTATTGGGGCTGCAGCTTGGAAAACTCTGGATGCTTTTCCAGGCTGGGAAAACTCTGGATCTTTTTCATTCTGGGAAAACTCTGGATCCTTTTCCAACCCCAGCAATTCCCATCATCCCAGAAAATCCACGGAAACCCCCCCAAAAAACCCCAAATTCCTTCCAGGGTTGGGTGTGGGGAGGTTTTTCCCCATCCAGAGTGGCCGGCAAAAGGAGGGATGCAGGAGCCACTGGATGCAAGGAAAAACTGGGAAAAAATGGGAAAAACTGGGAAAAGGGGAAATGGAAGACCATTGGGAAAATGAAAATAGGGAGGGGAAAATACCCCTTGAAACCTGACAAATGTTTTCCACGCGGATTTTAGGGAGAAAACTGGAATTATCCTGGATTTGGCAGAAAAAATCCACTCACCCTCTCTGCTCTCCGTGTTTTCCAGCAGCTGCAGAGCTGGAAAAAGAGAAAAACATCTTGTGGTCAATCCCATCCCATTCCCAAAGGAAACAGCTCCAAAATCCCATTTTTTTGGGGATAAACCCCAAAAGCGACCCCAATTCCCAATTTTCCTGCAGAATTCCCAGGGTTTGGTCCTGTGCCAGTGGATAAAGGGAATCCCCAGGAACACCATGGAGCTGCTGGATGCTGGAAAATTATGGGATTGGGAGGTTTGATTTGGGAATTCTGACATTAAGGAATTGGGAGGTTTTATTAAGGAATTTTATCATTTTATTAAGGAATGGGGAGGTTTGATTTGGGAATTGGGAGATTTTATTAAGGAATTGAGAGGTTTTATTATGGAATTCTGTCATTTCATTAAGGAATTGGGAGATTTTATTAAGGAATGAGGAGATTTTATTAAGGAATTTGGAGGTTTTATTCAGGAATTGGGAGGTTTTATCAAGAAATTCTGTCATTTTATTAAGGGATTGAGAGGTTTTATTTGGGAATTTGGAGGCTTTATTCAGGAATTTAAAGGTTTTATTAAGGAATGGGGAGGTTTTATTTGGGAATTGGGAGATTTTATTAAGGAGCTGGGAGATTTTATTATGGAATTCTGTCATTTAATTAAGGAATGGGGATGTTTTCTTTGGGAATGGGGAGGTTTATTAAGGAGTAGGGAGGTTTTATTTGGGAATGGGGAGGTTTATCCAGGATCAGGGGTGTCAGAAAATTGGGAATAGGGAAGGGGCCACCCCGAACCAGGATGGGGCACCCACCTGTCTTGGGCTCCTCCCCCTCCTCATCCCGCTCCTCTGGCCCTGGAAAACAACGATCCCGAGGTGGGAACCCCATTCCCGGGATTCTGGGGGTGCCCCTTGGAGCATCCTGGCCTTTTCAGGGCACCGCATTCCCAAAAATCCCAACGGGAAAAGCCCCAGCTCTGAGGGACAGCGGTGGGTTTGGCACAGCTAAAAACCACCTGGAGAGGAATCCCTGGATCCCCCAAAACCTGGGATACCCCAAACTGGGAGGCTCTTCCCTCCCTCCAGCACCCACGAGGACCCCAGGAAATTCCCACCCCCTGCTGCTGTTCCTGGGAGCAAAATCCATGGAAAAATCCCATGGAAAAAGGAAATTCCCAAGAGAAACTGGGAGCAAAATCCATGAAAAAAAGGCATTCCCAAGGGAAAGTGGGAGCAAAATTCATGGGAAAAATCCATGATAAAAAGGTCATTTCCAAGAGAAACTGGGAGCAAATCTATGGAGAAAAGGTCATTCCCAATAGAAACTGGGAGTGAATCCATGAAAAAACTCATGGAAAAAAGGTCATTCCCAAGAGAAACGGGGAGCAAAATCCATGGAAAAAACCCATGGAAAAAGGCAATTCCCAAAGGAAACTGGAAACAAAATCCATGGACAAAATCCATGGAAAAAAGGTCATTCCTGAGGGTGGCAGAGCCATTCTGGGAGCTTTTTTGGGAACAAATCCCCTTTGGTGCAAACACCACCCCATAAAAATGTGGAATACGACCCAAAAATGGGAGAAGGCACCAGAGATGCGCTGGCCATGGGAAAAGGGGACACGTGTGGCAGTGCCACCCCCTGGTGTCCCCCTGGTGCCATCCGTCCCCTTGCGGCCTTTCCCGGGATTCACCTGTACGCTCCTCATCCTCCCGGCAGCTCTCCCGGATCTTCTGGTGGCACACGAAGGCCAGGACGCCCAGCAGGGCCACCACGCACACGGCCAGGGCCACTGTCACCCACAGGGCCACCGCCGGGAATGCCAGGGGCTGGCCTTGCGGGGAGGGACGGAAAAGGGCCTGGATCAGCACCCGGGAATGCCGGGGTGACCCCACAGCCAGGGTGATCCCGTATCTGGGGTGATCCCATAACTAGGGTGATCCCATACCCAGGGTGATCCCACATCCAGGTAATCCCACTTCAGGGTGACCCCTAATCATCCAGGGTGAATCCCACATCCAGAGTAATATCCGACACATCCAGGGTGATCCCAATCCATGAGTAATCCCCATATCCAAGGGTGACCCATACCCAGGGTGATCCCACATCTGGAGTGATCCCATACCCAGGGTGATCCCACATCCAGGGTGACCCAACATCCAGGATGATCCCACATCTGGGGTGACCCCATATCCAGGGTAATCCACATCTGGAGTGATCCCATATCCAGGGTGATCCCACATCCAGGATGATCCCACATCCGGGGTGACCCCATATCTGGGGTGATCCCACATCCAGGGTGACCCCACATCCAGGGTGACCCCACATTCAGGACGATCCCATATCCAGGATGGTTCAATATCCAGGGTGACCCCACATCTGGGGTGGTCCAACACCCAAAATCCAGGATGACCCAACTTTGAGGGTGATCCCACATCCAGGATGACCCCATACCCACAATGATCCAGGGTGACCCCACATCCAGGACAACCCAACAGTGAGGGTGAGCCCACGCCCACAGTGATCCAGGATGATCCAGGGTGACCCCACATCCAGGCTGGACCACAACCCAGCCCCAGGAGCTGCTTCCTGGGGGCATGGAATGTCCCCATGGAAGACTTAAATGTCACCTGCTGCCACCCCCTGCCATGGCAGTGCCACCTCCCACTGTCCCAGGCTGCTCCAAGCCCTGTCCCACCTGGCCTGGGATGGGGACAGGAATCCAAGGACAGCCACAGCACTCTGGGAATGCCAGCCCAGCCAGGAATCCCTTCCCAACACCCACGCTCTGGGTGGCTTTGGGTGCCAGTGCCACCTCCCCCAGCCCTCCTGGGTGCCACCATTGTCACCTTCCCCAGCTCCTCCTGGGTGGCTTTGGGTGACATTGTCACCACGGCCACCTCCCCCAATGTCTCCTGGGTGGCTTGGATGTCCACTGTCACCTCCCCAGCCAGCTCTCTGGGTGCCAGTGTCACCTCCCCAGCCCCTACCTGGGATGGCACCCCCGGATGGGCAGCGCCACCACGGTCACCTCCCCCAGCTCTCCTGCAGGTTCTTGTTGGCATGCCACCTCCCCCAGCTCTCCTAGCTTGCTTTGGGTGTCAGTGCCACCATGGTCACCTCCCCCAGCCCCTCCTGGCAGTCTCTGTGTGCCAGTGCCACCTCCCCCAGACTTCCTGGGTGGCTTTGGCTGCCACTACCACCTCCCCCAGCCCTCCTGGCTGGCTTTGGATGCCATTGCCACCTCCCCAGCCCCTCCTGGCAGTCTCTGTGTGGCAGTGTCCCCTCCCCAGCCCCTCCTGGCTGTCTCTGTGTGCCAATGTCCCCTCCCCAGCCCCTCCTGGCTGTCTCTGTGTGCCAATGTCCCCTCCCCAGCCCTCCTGGCTGTCTCTGTGTGCCACTGCCACCTCCCCAGCCCCTGCTGGCTGTCTCTGTGTGGCAGTGTCCCCTCCCCAGCCCCTCCTGGCAGTCTCTGTGTGGCAGTGTCCCCTCCCAGCCCCTCCTGGCAGTCTCTGTGTGGCAGTGTCCCCTCCCCAGCCCTCCTGGCTAGTCTCTGTGTGCATGTCCCCTCCCCAGCCCTCGTGGCAGTCTCTGTGTGGCAGTGTCCCCTCCCCAGCCCATGCCTGCTGTCTCTGTGTGCAATGTCCCCTCCCAGCCCTCGTGGCAGTCTCTGTGTGGCAGTGTCCCCTCCCAGCCCCTCCTGGCTGTCTCTGTGTGGCAGTGTCCCCTCCCAGCCCCTCCTGGCTGTCTCTGTGTGGCAGTGTCCCCTCCCCAGCCCCTCTGACTGTCTCTGTGTGGCAGTGTCCCCTCCCCAGCCCTCCTGGCAGTCTCTGTGTGGCAGTGTCCCCTCCCAGCCCCTCCTGGCAGTCTCTGTGTGGCAGTGTCCCCTCCCCAGCCCCTCCTGGCAGTCTCTGTGTGGCAGTGTCCCCTCCCCAGCCCTGGCTCACCCGTGATGGTGACCGAGGCGTGGCCGTGCTGGCGCAGCGCGGCGTTGAGCACCAGGCACGAGTAGGTGACGTTGGGCTCCACCAGCACGCGCAGGACGCTGCGCACCTCGAAGAGCCCCTCCTCGTTGGCCACCTGCCACGTGGTGACGTTGGCGGTCAGGTTGGCACCCCGGCTGTCCTGCCACAGCACGCTGGCCTCGGGGTAGCCGCGGGACGCGTGGCACGTCACCTCGGCCACGTCGCCCGGCTTCAGGTCCTTGCTGGGCTCCAGGTGCACGCTGGGCTTGGAGTAGGGAGCTGTGGGGACAGGGGGGACAGCAGTGAGGATTGGGAGCAGGAGCGGGGCCAGCTAGGATTGGGATGGGATCTTGCAGCTGCCAGGATTGGGATCTTCCAGTGCCAAGCCCATCCTCAGCTGAGGGTCACCATCAGCTGAAGTGGTCCCACAGCCAGGAACCTCAGCAGGGCATGGATTGCACTGCCCAGGGAACATTTTGGGGGTGATGAAGGGAAAAGGGACTAGATAGGATTGGGATGGGGAACTGGCCAGCCAGGATGGGCACCAGATTGCTCTTCCAGTGCCAACCCATCCTGGCTGAGGGTCACATCAGCTGAATGGCCCACCCCTCCTGTTGATCCCAGGGAACATTTTGGAGAGGAGCTAGGGGGGACAATGGAGGTGAGGGATTGGAGATGGGAGCTGGGCCAGCCCTGTAGATGAAGCTCAAACCCATCTCAGCTGAGGGTCACTGCGGCCCAAATGGCCCTCACTCGGTTGACTGCCCAGGGAAGATTTTGGGAGGTGCTGGGGGACAAGAAGGAAGGAGAGATAGGATTGGGATGGGGCGAAACCCGGGGACCAGCGCCATTGGGAACGATGCCAACCCATCCTCGGCTGAGGGTCACCATCAGCTGAAGTGGTCCCACAGCCAGGAACCTCAGCAGGGCATGGATTGCACTGCCCAGGGAACATTCTGGGGATAAGGGGGGGACTGATGTGAGGATTGGGATGGGGAGCTTGGCCAGCCAGGATTGGGACAAGCTCTTCCAGCTGCCAAACCCATCCTCAGCTGACGGTCACTGCTGGTCCCTTAGCTGAGAGTCTCAGCAGGGCATGGATCACGCTGCCCAGGGAATATTTTGGGGACAAGAGGGGACCCAAGTGAGGATTGAGATGGGGAGCTGGGCCAGCCCTGAGATGAAGCTAAACCCATCCTCAGCTGAGGGTCACCGCCAGCTGAGGTGGGCCCACAGCCAGGAGCCTCAGCAGGGCATGGATTGCACTGCCCAGGGAACATTTTGGGGAGGTGCTGCAGGGGACAAGAAGGGACCAGAATAGGGATTGGGATGGGGAGCTGGGCCAGCCCTGATCAGGATGAGCTCTTTCAGCTGCCAAACCCATCCTCAGCTAAGGGTCACTGCTGGCCAAAATGGCCCCTCTCTGTTGATCCCCTGGGAACATTTTGGAGAGGAGCTGTGGGGGACAAGAGGGAAACGGAGAGAGGATTGAGATGGGGAGCTGGGTCAGCCCTGAGATGAAGCTAAACCCATTCTCAGCTGAGGGTCACTCCTGGCCAAGGTGGCCCCTCAGCCATGAGCCTCAGCAGGGCAAGGATTGCACTGCCCAGGGAACATTTTGGGGACAAGGGGGGACTGGAGTGAGGATTGGGATGGGGAGCTGGGCCAGCCAGGATTGGGATCTTCCAGCTGCCAAACCCATCCTCAGCTAAGGGACAGCACCAGCTGAGGAGGTCCCACAGCCAGGAGCTTCAGCAGGACATGGATTGCACTGCCCAGGGAACATTTTGGGGCAGCACAGCCACCACTCCCCAGCTCCAGCGTCCCTCACCTGCCACCTGCAGCGCCACGGCGGCGCTGTCGTAGTCGCGCACGCGCACGAAGCAGGTGAAGCTGCCCTCGTCGGCGATGCGCACGCGGCGCAGCAGCAGCGACACGTTGCCCCGCTGCAGCTGGTCGTAGAAGAGCGCCGTGCGGTTGGCGTAGCCCTGGCCCTGGTCCTGCAGGCGGTCCTGGCCCCCGGAGAACTCGTGCACCAGGCGCTTGGTGTCCGTCAGCTGCCAGATGAGGCTGAGCTGGGCCACGCTGAAGTTGGCCTCGGGAGAGAAGGAGCACAGCAGGGTGGCGTCCTGGCCAAACAGGGCCACCACGGGCTCCTCCGGCACCTGGATCTCCATGGCGCCTGCGGGAGGGGATGGGGACACGCTGTGACAGCTGCAGGAGAACCTCCTGGGTTCTGCTCCTGGGTGGGGTCTGAGAAAATTGAGGGATGCCCGTGGGAGGGACACGTGGACAGGTGGCATCTCAGGACTGTCCCCAGCTATGCCATCCTGATGGAAGGGGGACAGTTCCATATCCAGCACCAAACTGGGGCACCTTCGGCTGCCAGGAGCACCCAAACATGGATAACACCCAAGCAAGTCCATGGGAGGGACACGTGGGCAGGTGGCATCTCAGGGCTGTCCCCAGCCATGCCACCCTGATGGAAGGGGGACAATCCCACATCTAGCACCAAACTGGAGCACCTTCAGTTGCCAGGAGCAGCCATGGGCACCCAAACCTGCTCAAGGGCACAGAGCCCAAATTGTCCCCACGGGGACAGGATGGCTGGTGGCAGTGGTGGGGACACGGTCCCCAGGGGGAGCCAGCCCTGGCCAGGCTGGCAGCGCTAGGTGGCACCAGTGCTCCAGCACGGTGCCAGCTGGGGTGGCACAGCACGATTCCAGCTCATCCCAGTGCCATGGCACGATTCCAGCTCATCCAGTGCCATGGCACGATTCCAGCTCATCCCAGTGCCCTGGAATGATTCCAGCCCCATCCCAGTGCCTGGTACAATTTCAGCCCCATCCCAGTGCCACAGAATTATTTCAGCCCCATCCCAGTGCCCTGGCACGATTCCAGCCCCATCCCAGTGCCATGGCACAATTCCAGCCCCATCCCAGTAACAAGGGAAGGGATAACAATGAACACCAGGAGCCAGCCTGGCTGGAACTGCGGTGGCACTGCCAGCTGCTCTCCTGGGAATGGGGATCCACCAGGATTGAGTGACCCCGTGTTGGAAGGAGCTGTCCCCTGCCAGGAGGTGCCACCTGAGGCTGTCACCCCACGGAGCACCAATCCAGGAGAAACACCCAGTGGGAGATGCCAGCTCAGGGCACGGCTCTGTCGGGACTGGGTGGCACTGGGGACATCTCTTGTGAGGTGGTGCCACCAGCCCCACTCACCTGCCAGGCCGAGTGCCAGGATGAGCAGCGGGAAGGGCATCCTTGGCACGGGAAAAGCCGGGATGAGGGAGCAGGAGTGGGAATTCTGGTGGGGAGGAGCCTCTCTGGGAACCCGGAGCTGAGGGAAAACACAAGGAAAGGTTGGGATGGTGCTGGGATGAAGGGACAGAGCGAAGGAAGGGAACAGGTTGGGGATCCCACAGCATTCCCAGGGATCCCATGGCATTCCCAGGGATCTCACGGCATTCCCAGAGATCTCATGGCATTCCCAAGGATTCCACACCAGCTATTCCCAGGGATCCCACACCAACCATTCCCATGGATCCCACTGCAGCCACTCCCAGGGATCCGGGGGATCCCACACCAGCCATTCCTGGGGAGCACCACCCCATCAGACACCACAGGAAGGGGTTCAGCTCCAGCCTGGCATGGCCAGAGGGATTGCTGCATTCCCAGCACCAACGGAGCTGGTGAGTTGGCAGCAGCAGCTGTGCCCCAGGGAAGCCACGTGAGCCCCTTCCCTTCCCTTCCCTTCCCTTCCCTTCCCTTCCCTTCCTTCCCTTCCCTTCCCTTCCCTTCCCTTCCCTTCCCTTCCCTTCCCTTCCCTTCCCTTCCCTTCCCTTCCCTTCCCTTCCCTTCCCTTCCCTTCCCTTCCCTTCTTCCCTTCCCTTCCCTTCCCTTCCCTTCCCTTCCCTTCCCTTCCCTTCCCTTCCCTTCCCTTCCCTTCCCTTCCCTTCCCTTCCCTTCCCTTCCCTTCCCGCCCGCTCCAGTCCCGTGCTCCAAGCGGAGCTCCCAGGGGCCGGGATTTCGCTCCAAGCCCAGCGGGAGCAGCTCCAAGGGACGGGGCTGCGGATTCCCGGCAGCTCCGGGGCAGCGAGGCTCAGCCCTGCCCGCAGGGAGGCAGGAAAGCTCCGGGAAGCGTGCCAGGAGCAGGGGAAGGTGAGGGCAGAGCGCCCGGCCCCGCTGGATTCCCGAGGCGCCGCAGCGTGACCCGCGCTGCTCCCGCCGCAGGAACTAGCTCCGGGCAGCGGCGCCACTGTGTCCCCTCCCTGTCACCTCGTAACCTCCCTGTGTCCCACTGTGTCCCCTCCCTGTCCCCTCCCTGTGTCCCACTGTGTCCCCTCCCTGTCACCTCCCCGGGCCATCCCTGGGTCCTACTGTGTCCCCTCCCTGTCACCTCCCTGTGTCCCACTGTGTCCCCTCCCTGTTCCCTCCCTGAGCCATCCCGGGTCCCACTGTGTCCCCTCCCTGGGTCCCACTGTGTCCCCTCCCTGGGTCCCACTGTGTCCCCTCCCTGGGCCATGCCAACCCATCCCAGGGTCCTGCTGGGACCTGTGCCTGTGGGGTCACAGCACTGTCACATCTGTAGGGTCACAGCACTGTCCCTTCCCTGTCCTATCCCATTCCACGGTTCCTCTGTATCCTGTCCCTGTGCCAGCAAATCCCAGCGTACCGATATGTCCTGTCCCTGTCCCCTCCCTGTGCCATCCCATCCCAGCGTCCCACTGTGTCCTGTCCCTGTCCCATCCCATCCCAGGGTCCCGCTGCATCCTGTCCCTGTACTCTCTCTGTCCCCTGCCATCCCAGGGTCCCACTCTATCTCCTCTCTGTCCCATCCCATCCCAGGGTCCTGCTGTGTCCCCTCCCTGTCCCCTCTCTGTCCCATCCCATCCCATCCCATCCCATCCCATCCCATCCCATCCCATCCCATCCCATCCCATCCCAGGGTCCTGTTCTGTCCCCTTTGTGTCCCCTCCCTGTCCCAGCCCATGCCAGGGTCCCTGCCCAGAGCCCCTGGCACTGTCACCGCCACCCCTGTGGCTCCCACGGGGAAACTGAGGCACGAGGGGAAACTGAGGCACAAAGAGGGAAAAAGGTCCAGGGAATGGGGAAACTGAGGCACAAAGAGGAAACTGAGGTATGGGGGAAACTGAGGTATAGAGGGAAACTGAGGCACAGGGAATGGGGAAACTGAGGCCCATTTCTACCCCAAGAGCCCTAAGAATGCTTCCCCTCTCCTTCTCTCCCAAGCACGAGGGAAAACGACCAATCCAGGATTTTTCCCACCCCCTGTCCCGAACTTTTCCCAACCAAACCCATCCCAGGCAGCCGGGAAGGAGGGAAAGGGCGATGGGGGAAGAGGGAAACCCTGACTCATCCCCCTTGGAACCCTCCCCTTTTCCTGGGCACATGGAACAAATCCTCTCTTCCCTACAGTGACCCTACAGTTCCTGCCACAGTGTCACAGGAAGGTGACCGCTGTGTCCCCAACCCTCCTGCTGCCACCACCGTGCCGGGACTCAGTTTCCCCAAGACCTCAAGTGGGGATAGAAGGAATCCCACAAAAACTTCCCTCCAGAAAGCCAAGGAATAATTAAATCCCCCAGAACCACACCTCACCCGTTCCCTGTTTTTTTATAATCCCAAATTATCCCCCGGGGTCCAGGGAGAAGTCCTGGCCTCCCACTGACCATGTGCAAGCCCCGAGGAAGCTGTTAACCCTTTCAGTGCTTCAATCCTCCCCCGGGTGAGAGAAAGGAACAAGATGTTAAAGAACAACATGAAGACATCGAAATGGATGAAAAAGAAATCCCAAATGGGAGGGATGAGGAGGTGCCTTAATTTTAGGATTAAAATCCTCTTGTAAGCTATGGAGAAAATACCCTTTTTCCCTATAACACATGAAACGATGGGGAGAGGAAGGGTTCAAATTAATATTGAGCAAAGGCCTCCATGCTAAAGTAAGCAGAAGTTTAAACAGAGAAAAAGAAAAGAGTGATGAGACCCTGTGGCCCCAGGAAGGAAAAGAAAAAAAATCTCTGTTCCCAGAGATTAAGATAATTTTAAAGATAGATAATGAGAACTTTTACCTTTAAATATCTTTAAAACAATACCCCATAAATGAGCACAACCCATAAACAAGCTGTGGGAAGGCTTGTAGGAAATAAGAGGGGCTTCAGGATTACAAATAATAAATTTCAGATAATAAATTTCCCTGGGCAGTTGCTATTTGTAAAAGAACCACGAGAGAACTCGCAAAAAAAGTCTCCATAACATCAACAAGGAAGACTTCTCTCCTTAAGTGAACTAAAGAAAGATCATTTCAGAAGCAGAAAACGAAATAAAAATGTAATTTTTGGGGTGCCTGGCTCAGCCCCCTCTGTCCCTCTCCTCGAGCCAAAAGCCAGGCTCTGCTCAGCACTATTTTTAGGTCCTGCTCAAGCTGTGGGCGTGCAGCAGCAATGCCTCACGTGGGACTGTGGGGATGGGGTGTGGAAAGAGGGGACACAGCCCCCAAATCCCATCGGGGGTTTGGGGTGGGGTGTTGGGGGCTAGGAAGGGACGAGGATTCAGGGTGACACCTGGCAGGAGGAAGGGATGAGGATTTGGGGTGATACTGGGAGGAGGAAGGGATTTGGGGTGCAATACTGGGAAGGAGGAAGAGATGAGGATCTGGGGTGCAATACACGACAGACGGAAGGGACACAGATTTGGGGCGCGATACTGGGGAGGCAGAAGGGATTTGGGGTGATACTGGGAAGGAGGAAGGGATGAAGAGTTGGGGTGCAATACTGGAAGGAGGAAGGGATGAAGATTTGAGGTGCAATATGTGACAGAAGGAAGGGACAAAGATTTGGGGTGCAATACTGGGAAGGAGGAAGGGACAAGGATTTGGGGTGCAATAGTTGACAGAACGAAGGGACACGGATTTGGGGCGATCCTTGCCGGGAGGAAGGGATTGGAACTCGGGGTGATCCTTGCCGGGAGGAAGGGATTGGAACTCGGGGTGATCCTTGCCGGGAGGAAGGGATTGGAACTCGGGGTGATCCTTGCCGGGAGGAAGGGATTGGAACTCGGGGTGATCCTTGCCGGGAGGAAGGGATTGCGACTCGGGATGCCCCAGTGGGCCGGAGCGAGGCTGGGCGGGCTCTCCCTTGTCTCGGCGGGGGAAAAGGGGAACGAGCGCTTCCTCCCGGCACCGCCTTCAGCCCCGCATACCCAAGAGGGCGCTTCCAGTGGGATTCCCGAGCATCCCGGGGTGCCACCCACCCCTGCCTGCACCCCAGGGACTGGGGAGGACCCCGCAGCCCCCCAACCCCCGTGGGGCTCTCTGAATCCCCCGGGGGAGCCCCATTCATTCCTCCCTCCCTCCTTTCTCCCCCGTCCGCCCGGAACCCCGCCCGGAGCCGAGCGCGGCCCGCGGGACGGACACGGAGCGGGGCTGGAGCCGCGGCTCCCCCGGGCTGGGCCGGGCCCGCTGCGGCCGCCCCGCGCCCCCCGAGCCCCCCGGAGCCCCCGCACTCACCGGGGCCGCGGCGGAGGCAGCGCGGGCGGCGGGCGGCGGCCCCGGCACGATTGGCTACGAGCGCTTCCTGCCGGGAACGGGCGGGAGGAGCCTGGAGCGGGACACCGAGCCAGGGGATTGGGGAGCTGGGAGCGGGACACCGAGCCAGGGATTGGGGAGCCGGAATGGGGATTGGGGAGCCGGGAATGGGACACGGAGCCAGGGATTGGGGAGCCGGGAATGGGACACCGAGCCAGGGGATTGGGGAGCCTGGAGCGGGACACGGAGCCAGGGATTGGGGAGCCGGGAATGGGACACGGAGCCAGGGATTGGGGAGCCGGGAGCGGGACACGGAGCCAGGGATTGGGGAGCCGGGAATGGGACATGGAACTAGGGGACTGGGGAGCCGGAATGGGGACTGGGGAGCCGGGAATGGCACATGGAGCCAGGGGATTGGGGAGCCTGAAGCGGGACACGGAGCCAGGGGATTGGGGAGCTGGAATGGGGACTGGGGAGCCTGGAGAGGGACAGGGAACAAGGGAACTGGGGAGCTGGGAATGGGGATTGGGGAGCTGGGAATGGGAGAGGGAGCCGGGAATGGGGATTTGGGAGCCTGGAGAGGGACAGGGAACAAGGGGACTGGGGAGCCTGGAGAGGGACACGGAGCCAGGGGACTGGGGAGCTGGAATGGGGAGTGGGAAGCCAGAAATGGGAGAGGGAGCCAGGGGATTGGGGAGCCTGGAATGGGGACTGAGGAGCTTGGAGAGGGACAGGGAACGAGGGGACTGGGGAGCTGGGAATGGGGATTGGGGAGCCTGGAGCAGGACACCGAGCCAGGGGATTGGGGACTCTGGGGAATTGGGGAGCCGGGAATGGGGACTGGAGAGCAAGGAATGGGACAGGGAGAGAGGGGATTGGGAAGCCTGGAGAGGGAGTGAGGTGACTGGGGAGTCTGGAATGGGACAGGGAGCCAGGGGACTGGGGAGCAGGGAATGGGGACTGGGGAGCCTGGAGCGGGACATGGAGTGAGGGGATTGGTGAGCCTGGAGTGGTGATTGGGGAACCAGGAGCGAGACATGGAGCCAGGGGACTGGGGAGCAGGGAATGGGGACTGGGGAATTGGGGAATGGGGAGCTTAGAGCCAAGCATTGGGGAGCCTGGAGAGGAGGATTGGGGAGTGCTGAGCAGGGAGATTGGGGAGCAGGGAGCTGGGGATTGGGGTGCCTGGGATTTTGAGATCTCAAAGTCAGGATGAGGTGCACGGAACCAGGGATTTTGGAGATTTCAGATTTGGGATGAGATGCAAAGAACCAGGGGTTTTGGAGATGTCAGATTCAGGATTTTGGAAATCTCAAAGTCAGGATGAGATGCATGGAACCAGGGATTTTGGAGATCTGAAACTTGGGGTGAGATACACGGAACCGGGGATTTTGGAGATCTCAGATTCTGGATGAGGTGCAGGGAACCAGGGATTTTGGAGATGTGAAATTTGGGATGAGATACACGGAACCGGGGATTTTGGAGATCTCAAATTCGGGATTTTGGAGACCCCAGATTCATGATGAGGTGCATGGAACGAGGGATTTTGGTGATCTCAGATTCAGGATGAGATACAAGGAACCAGAGATTTTGGAAACCTCGAAGTCAGGATTTTGGAGATCTCAGACTCTGGATGAGGTGCAGGGAACTGGGGATTTTGGAGATCTCAAATTCGGGATTTTGGAGATCTCAGGTTTGGGATGAGGTGCACAGAACCAGGGATTTTGGGAACCTCAGATTTGGGATGAGATACACGGAACCGGGGATTTTGGAGATCTCAGATTCAGGATTTTGGAAATCTCAAAGTCAGGATTGTAGGATGAGGTGCACAGAACCTCTGGAGATCTGAAATTCAGGATGAGGTGCAGGGAACTAGGGATTTTGGAGATCTCAGTGTCAAGATGTGATGCACAGAACCAAGTATTTTTGAGATCTCAAATTCGGGATTTTGGAGACCCCAGATTCATGATGAGGTGCATGGAACGAGGGATTTTGGAGATCTCAGATTCAGGATGAGATACAAGGAACCAGAGATTTTTGAGATCTTAAAGTCAGGATTTTGGAGATCTCTGACTCTGGATGAGGTGCAGGGAACTGGGGATTTTGGAGATCTCAAATTCGGGATTTTGGAGATCTCAGGTTTGGGATGAGGTGCACAGAACCAGGGATTTTTGGGAACCTCAGATTTGGGATGAGATACACGGAACGGGGGATTTTGGAGATCTCAGATTCAGGATTTTGGAAATCTCAAAGTCAGGATTGTAGGATGAGGTGCACAGAACCAGGGGATTCTGGAGATCTGAAATTCAGGATGAGGTGCAGGGAACTAGGGATTTTGGAGATCTCAAATCTGGAGATCTGGCTGCTTCCCAGGGAAATCCTGGTTAATGATTTCCCCATTCTGTGCCGGGCAGAAAGCGCTGCTGGGTTCACGGGGTGTCACAGTTTGACACGGGAGGAATTTAGGGAATTAACCTAAAATAACATCAAATTAGAGGTTAATTTAAGGGTAAAAATCTCAAAAAAAATCTTAAATTTTTCTCAAAAAATTCAAATCTCAAATTAGAAAAATCTCAAATTTTCAAATTCGATCTTAAATTTTAAAAACCAAAAAAAATTTTTTTTTTGATTTTTCAAATCAAATCAAATCTCAAATTAGCGAACCAAAACCACTATGCAGGGGGAACCCCAACATTTTGGAGGCACTGGAAGGGGACCCCCAAAATGAGGGTGGTTTGGGCCTTTCCTGGCTGCAGGGCACAGGAAGCTCCTCACCCTTTTGATTACAGGGAAAAGCTGCAACACCCAGAGCTGCAGAGCTGAAAATGGAAAGGTGAGAGTTAAAATAACCCCAGACCTGCTATATTTAAACCATTCCATGTTTGGTTTTGGTTTGTTTTTTTTTTTTTTCCCCTGGCAGGCAAGGGAGGAGTTTGCACATATGTAAACTTTGAGATAAGAAATGTTGATTTAGAAATGTTATGGAATAGGATGGATATTGTTGAGAGAGAAAAAATGTTTTAAAGGATAGTTTTTAAAATAAGATTAGATTATTTTTAAGATTATTTTAACCTATATTTAACACCTATTCCCTATATTTTTACCTAGAGAAATGGAATTATGAAAGATGTAGTAGAGTTTATGAGGGCTTGTTTTAGATGATTGGATTTAAGGTATTTATAGTATGGTGTGGTAAAAAGTTGATTGTTTAAGAAATATTTATAATGTTTTGTAATTAGGAAGTAGTTGGGTTTTGATTGTGATGCTGTGAATTATAACATCTGTAGTTTTTTACTTTTTTTTATGAGATTGAAAATGGAATAAACGTTTTTAAAACAGAGGGATGGAACACAGAGAATTCCATCCCAGGGTCTCCCCACCCTCCCAATATCCCATCCATCCCTGCCCTCTGGCAGTGGGAGCCATTCCCTGTGTGCTGTCACTGAAGGGTGAGACATAAAAATGTGTAAAACTCAATTTTACACCATTCTATCAGAAACCAGCCTATTTCCTGGTTAAAATACCCTATAAATGGTTCTCAGCCTATTAGCTTTCCACACAATGCTGCTAATGCTCCTAACACCAATCACCTCCATTTTTACCTGGATTTTACCTATATTTTTACCTGTATTTTTACCTGGATTTAACACCAATCACCTCTGGTTTTGCCTATATTTTAGCTATATTTTTATCTATATTTAACACAAATCACCTATATTTAACACCAGACACCTGCATTTTACCTATATTTAACACCAATCATCTGTATTTTCACCTCTATTTTTACCTGTATTTAACACCAATCACCTATATTTTAACCTATAATTAACAAAATCACCTCTATTTTTACCTCTATTTTATCTATATTTTACCTGTATTTTATCTATACTTAACACAAATCACCTATATTTGACCTATATTTTTAGCTATATTTAAGATCAATCACCTATAGTTTCTACCTGTATTTTACCTATTTTTGACACAATCACCTATATTTTCCCCATATTTTAACCTATATTTAACACAATCACCTCTATTTTTACCTCTATTTTTACTTATATTTTTACCTATATTTAACACAAATCATCTATATTTTACCTATATTTTTACCTATACTTAATACCTATCACCTATATTTTTACCTATATTTAACATATTATTATTATTATTTATTATTTATTATTACCTATCTTTAACAAAATCACCTATATTTTTACCTGTATTTTACCTATATTTAACATAATCCCCTATATTTTTACTTATATTTTAACCTATACTTAACACCAATCATCCATAATTTTACCTATATTTTAACCTATATTTAAAACAATTCACCTATAATATTACCTATATTTAACACAAATCACCTATATTTTTGCCTATATTATTTACCTAGATTTAACACAAACCAATTCTATTTTTACCTATATTTCTACTTATATTTTAACCTATATTTAACACCAATCACATATCATTTTACATATATTTTTACCTCTATTTAACACAAACCAATTCTATTTTTACCTATATTTCTACTTATATTTTAACCTATATTTAACACCAATCACATATCATTTTACATATATATTTACCTCTATTTAACACAATTACCTATTTTTACCTATATTTTAACACCAATCACCTATATTTTTTACCTCTATTTTATCTGTATTTTTACCTGTGTTTAACACAAATCACCTCTATTTTAACTTATATCTTTACCTATATTTTAACCTATATTTAACACAAATCATCTCTTTTTAACCTATATGTAACACTAATCCCCTCTATTTTTTCTCCTCGTGTTCCTGCTCCGATGCATCTTTCCAGTTTGAATTCTCCAGAATATTTGCTCTTTTTGCAAGGCCATCTCTCCCAGCTTGTTTCTGATTTTTTGGTTCCACTCTCTCCGTGCCCTTTCTCAGAGGCTTTTCCAGGATGAAAAGCTCCTCTGTTCTGGGAGGAGTGAAGGGATGAGGAACCAGCTGTGTTCCAGAGCCCTTTTCTCCCCCAGGCATGGAAAATGAGGCTTTTCCCTTCTGCTTTCCTCCTGCTTCCTCCCCACATCCTTCCCCCGCAGCTCTGCTGCCACCAGCGCCCCACATCCAGCAAGGACAGCAGGAAGAAGGCAAAAAAGTGGATTT
The DNA here is from genome assembly GCF_028769735.1 of Zonotrichia leucophrys gambelii. Taxonomy (NCBI): domain Eukaryota; kingdom Metazoa; phylum Chordata; class Aves; order Passeriformes; family Passerellidae; genus Zonotrichia; species Zonotrichia leucophrys. The sequence goes on along the minus strand of NC_088180.1, from coordinate 3,216,444 downwards.
TTGTCGGATTTAACCCTTTTCTGACCCAGAGATGGGGCAGCTGAGAGGTGTTTCAAAAACTTTTATTCCATTTTCAGTCTCATGAGAAGGGTGAGACAATACAGATGTTATAATTCACACCATCACAATCAGAAGCCAAATATTTCCTAATTACACTATAAGCATTTCTTGGCCTGTCAGCTTTTGTGACACCATGCTGGAAATGCTTTAAAGCCAATAATCTAAAATGCATCTTTCATAGTTCTATTTCTCCAAAGTATCTGGTCTTATTTGCAACTTTGAAAGTTGTTCCTAGTTCCATTTCTCTCTCAGCAATGTTTGTCCTATTCTATGGCATTTCTCAGTCAGCATTTCTTATCTCAGGGTTTGCATACGGATATGTGAGACTTCTGTCAGGCTCTGAGAATTTTCTATAAATCCATTTTTCCCCCCACAGATTGAGGAAATATGAGACCTTCTCACCCTTGGTGCTCTGTCATCCCCCCTCAGCCCCTGGAGCAGGGCTGGAAGGCAGCAGGAGCATCCACCTGGCAAAATTCCTAGCAAAAATTCCACCAGAACAGCAGGAAGGAAGGAGCCAGAAGTTCCTGCTCCAGTCCCAAAGCACGTGCAGGGTTTTGATCTCGCGGGGAATGAATTCAGCTCAGAGCAGCCCAGCTATCTGTAGATATCAGCCAGGTATTTTGTTATCAGAGAAAAGCCACCAGGCTTCTCTTTGGCCCAGCAAAGATCGCTTCCAGCGTGGCTTTCATCCCTTCAGGGTTTGGGAAAAAAAGAGCTGTTATCTCTAAAAGGTTTCTTTGAGGTCTTTTCTTCAATGAACTGCAAACCCCACGGTGCTACACCAAACAAACAAACTCCTTTGGGGGCAGCAGAGCAGGGGCAGCCAGGCAGGACAAACACCTGGGTCACCATGTCCCCAGGGACGTGGGGACACCACGGCCCAGCCAGGTGGGAGTTCAAGAGAGCTGTCATGCCCAGGGCAGCCAGTGCCACCTGGTACAGGGTGAGGATGAAGGGCCCGGGCTGCTCGCCATCCGTGGGCACACCAAAGAGCTGACAGACCTGGAGGCTTCACCCTACACTTTTATTTACCCTAAAGTTACCTCAAATTGGCCAAACCCTAAAGCAGGGCTGTCCGGAGCAGCTGTGGCTGCCCTGGCAGTGCCCAGGCCAGGCTGGGAGCACTCAGGACAGCGGGAGGTGGCTCTGCCTGGGCAGGATGGGGTTAAGGTCCCTCCCACCAGGGGCTGAGGAGCATCCCGAGATCCTCTGGAGATCTGCTCCTGGTTCCTGCCGGGAGGTGCCACCAGCATCACACAGGGCCTGGCAGAGCACTCTGTGTGCCATGAGGGATTCCAGGGCACATCCTGCTGCACATGGACACACGGACACAAGGACACACAGACACACTGCCCTGTCCTGCATCCCAGGGCCCCACAGGCACATCCTGCTGCCAGGCTGCACATGGACAGATGGACACACTGCCCTGCCCTGTCCTGCATCTCACTGCCCCAGAGGCACAGCCTGCTGTGCACAGACACAAGGACACACAGACATATGGACATGCAGACACACTGCCCTATCCTGCACCCCAGGGCCCCACAGGCACATCCTGCTGCCAGGCACAAGGACACATGAACACACACACATGGACACAAGGACACACAGACACACTGCCCTGTCCCACACTGCACCCCACTGCCCCAGAGGCACATCCTGCTGCCAGGCTGCACATGGACACACAGACACATGGACACACAGACACATGGACACACAGACACAGGGACACACAGACACATGGACACACTGCCTGTCCCCCACTGCTCCAGAAGCACATCCTGCTGCCAGGCTGCACACGGACACACAGACACAGGGACACACAGACACACTGCCCTGCCCTGTCCACGCTGCACCCCAGTGCCCTGAGGCACGTCCTGCTGCCAGGCTGCACATGGACACATGGACACACTGCCCTGCCCTGTCCTGCATCTCCCTGCCCCAGAGGCACACCCTGCTGTGCACAGACACAAGGACACACAGACATACGGACATGCAGACACACTGCCCTATCCTGCACCCCAGGGCCCCAGAGGCACATCCTGCTGCCAGGCTGCACATGGACACATGGACACAGACACATGGACACACAGACACATGGACACACTGCCCTGTCCCACACTGCACCCCACTGCCCCAGAGGCACATCCTGCTGCCAGGCTGCACACGGACACACAGACACAGGGACACACAGACACACTGCCCTGCCCTGTCCCACACTGCACCCCACTGCCCCAGAGGCACATCCTGCTGCCAGGCTGCACACGGACACACAGACACAGGGACACACAGACACATCCCCACAGCCCGGGCTCCTGTGAGTGTCCCTGCAGGGGGACACTGCCCCTCTCCCTGTCCATCCCGGTTTCCCTGCAAAGCTGAGTTTCCCTCTCCCACCAGACCCCGCAGTGAGAAACACTCTGCAAGCTGAGGGCTCCCAGCAGCCAGTGCTGCTCCAGCCCAGTTACCCCAGCACTGGGAAAGGGCTGATCCCACGGGAAGGGAGCTGGGATGGAATAACCCCGTGCTGCTGCTCGTGGAGCAGCTGACTGTGAGCACACCACTCGCTTATTTTTGGAGCCCGCCCCATGGCACACAGCACGGAGGTTTTTTCCAAGAAAAGCCCTTCCCAAAGCGGCTTCTCCACCTCAGCAGCATCCTCCTCCTCCTTCTCATTCCCCCTTCCTCTGAGGCAGCTGCCAGCACGGAAGGAAGAATGGGAAAAACACGTTCACTCTCCTGTGAAAATGTAAAAAGTTTAATAAAGGGCAGTAGGAAACAAGGACCACAGAGCAAAGGTTATTGTGGCATCAGCCAAGAGCCCCCTGTTATCTTGGGGGATACCTCTTAAATACCTTTAATTAAATCAGCCTGCAACTTTTTTAATGTTCACAGAGTGTTTTTCACATCCACTCACCATCAGCTGGCTGCTCCAGGGCAGGGACCCACCTGGGGATGGGCCTTGGTGCCCTCGGGAACACAGGGACAGCAGGGCAGCTCTCCATGGAAACACAGAGCCTCTTTAACCTTTTGTCTTGGTTTGAAGAGACAGATGTCTGCTGAGGAAGGAAGCAGCCTCCCTTGAAATGGAAAAATGTAAACTCCTTCTGAATTATTGTAATTTTGAAATTAAGGGGTGCTCAGGCAAAGATATGGGAGCAGGAATAACAGTTCTTTATTAGGGAAAAATAAAAGTGCAGTAATACAAACCAACCCTGCCAGAGTCAGAACAGTGGTGGTGACTGTGCCACCCCCTGTGTGTCAGGGTGGTGTCCCACCCCATCCATGGGGGCTCAGCCCTCCTGCAGTGCCAGCTGTGGCTCTGCTGCAGCAGGATCCTGCACAAGGGGGGAGTTTTCCTCTGCAGCTCCAGGGCTGCTGCAGATGGGCCTGGGCTCCCTCTGGCCATGCAGGGCAGCAGAAGCTGCTCCTCTGGGAATGCAGGGGGCAAAGGCTGCTGGGGTGTCCCAAAGCTCAGACTGGATCCAGGTAGGAATGCTTGGCTCCTCCCCTGGGCAGAGCATCAGAAGAGATTAACAGAATTAATGAACAGAAGAGATCTCTGGAGGGAGGGTTGGCTGTGGAAGAGCTAAAGAAAAGTGCCCAATGAACAGAGGAGAACTGCCCCACCTGTAACAGATGGCAGATAGAGTACACAGCCCCATTTCCAAACTGAGACCTGGTGATGGAGCTGGGGGCCTGTTCAGCCCTAAGAGGGTCCCTGTGGTGCACATTTCCCACTGCTCCTCTGGGAATGCAGGGGGCAGAGGCTGCTGGGGTGTCCCAAAGCTCAGACTGGATCCAGGTAGGAATGCTTGGCCCCTCCCCTGGGCGGAGCATCTCCCCATGGGATGATGGCACTGGCCCACGAACAGGAGATAATTAATAATTAATGGCCCATTAACAGCAGAGATCTCCTGGAGGGAGGATGGGTTGTGGAAGAGATAAAGAAAACTCCATAATGAACAGAGGAGAACTGCCCCACCTGTAACAGATGGCAATAGAACACACACCCCAGGCACATCTGGCATTTTCCAAGCAGGGCAGCTCTCCCTGGAAACACAGAGCCTTTTTTAACCTTTACACTCTGCTTGTTTGCTCAAACAGAGCCCAGAGAAGGGCAGGTGTCAGCAAAGCCTGGAATAACCTCTGCACCCAACACCAACAGGGTTTTCCCAAAGTTTGGAAGTCATTCTCATGATCTCTGTATTATAAATAGCAAATGCAGCTTTTGGTTCTTTTTTTATCTATTAGCTTTTGCAAGTTATTATTGATCACAAAAATCCTGATATAGTACAATTTGTAATTACTGCTTTTGACAGGGTATAATCTGTCCGTTTATGTATGCACTGAATGGCTTTTATAAATAGTAGTTTAATATATAATATTTTAGAATGTAGCATAATAAAGGCTGTAAAATGTTAAAATGCTTTTTCATGTAATGGTGTAAAATAATTAGATGATTTCCCACATTTGGGGAATATCTTATCTAAAAGACAAGATAACTGAAACAGAAACCAGAGCACTGAAAAAAAGAAGAATTTATTGACCCTTGTAATCAGGGAGTGAAAATACAACAGGATGGAGCCACAAGAAGAAATAAAATACATTGGTTTATGTTGGCACGAGGACAAATCAAAGGTTAGAACCAATCAAAACATCTAAACACAAAGAAATGTTTGCATATGTAAAAACTCTTATGAATATGCATGTACCCCCTGTAGTTTAACAATATATAGAGAACATGGTTTAAGTTAACCATGTACTTTTGGGAAAGAGTCATGCACCCCAGTGCTGCATTTTATCCCTTTTATCCCTTGATAAACTTTTAAAAATTCTAAAAAGTGAACTTTGTTTTTCACATCAGGGAGCAGCAGCGAGTGCTGGAGCCCTGGATGGGGACAGAGGGTGAGGCTGCTTCTGCACAAACCCATCATGGCTTTGGAGAAGCAAAGCTGCTCCAGGGATGAGATTTCCAGCCCTACTGTCACTGTCCAGCCTCTCACAGCCCTCAGGGATGAGATTTCCAGCCCTGCCCCACTCTCCAGCCTCTCACAGCCCTCAGGGATGAGATTTCCAGCCCTGCCACCACTGTCCAGCCTCTCACAACCCTAAGGTTTGAGATTTCCACTCTCCAGCCTCTCACAGCCTGCAGGGATGAGATTTCCAGCCCTGCAATCACTGTCCAGCCTTTCCCAGCCCTGCCTCTCCCTCTTGTTAAGGCTAGCGCTGCTTTTCTTCCTCCCAGGCCCAGCCTCTCCCTCCAGGGTCCCTTTCACAGACAATCCTTTGCTCTACTTTAGCATTTCCCTACCCAATTTATCAGTCTTATGTTGCAAGATGTAGCTGGGGTGTGTATTCTATTATTACCTGTTAGGTGCGGGGCAGTTCTCTTCTGTTCATTGGGCAGTTTTCTTTATCTCTTCCACAACCAATCCTCCCTCAGGGAAATACCTTCTGTTCATGGGCCAGTGCCATCATCCCATGGGAGATGCTCTGCCCAGGGGAGGAGCCAAGCATTCCTACCTGGATCCAATCTGAGCTTTGGGACACCCCAGCAGCCTTTGCCCCCTGCATTCCCAGAGGAGCAGTGGGAAATGTGCACCACAGGGACCCTCTTAGGGCTGAACAGGCCCCCAGCTCCATCACCAGGTCTCAGTTTGGAAATGGGGCTGGGTACTCTCTCTGCCATCTGTTACAGGTGGGGCAGTTCTCCTCTGTTCATTGGGCACTTTTCTTTAGCTCTTCCACAGCCAACCCTCCCTCCAGAGATCTCTTCTGATGCTCCGCCCAGGGGAGGAGCCAAGCATTCCTACCTGGATCCAGTCTGAGCTTTGGGACACCCCAGCAGCCTTTGCCCCCTGCATTCCCAGAGGAGCAGCTTCTGCTGCCCTGCATGGCCAGAGGGAGCCCAGGCCCATCTGCAGCAGCCCTGGAGCTGCAGAGGAAAACTCCCCCCTTGTGCAGGATCCTGCTGCAGCAGAGCCACAGCTGGCACTGCAGGAGGGCTGAGCCCCCATGGATGGGGTGGGACACCACCCTGACACACAGGGGGTGGCACAGTCACCACAGGGTTGGTTTGTATTACTGCAATTTAATTTAATTTTATTTTTTCCCTAATAAAGAACTGTTATTCCTGCTCCCATATCTTTGCCTGAGCGCCCCTTAATTTCAAAATTACAATAATTCCAAAGGAGTTTACATTTTTCCATTTCAAGGGAGCCTCCTGCCTTCCTCAGCAGACACCTGTCTTTTCAAACCAAGACAATAATTTTTTCCACAAAATTTATTATTTTTCCCCCTAGTTCTGCTTTCTAAAAGCTCATGGGAAGGTTTCAGCTTTTCCACTGAGGCTGTTTCATTCCTGCACTTGTGCTTCCCTAAAAGTGTAATTCAAACAACTTTAATTGTACATTATTTTCTCTCTGAATTGCCCCCAAGGATAATTTATCTTCTTTTATTGTAGCTGGAGGGAGTACAATCTTATCTTTCAGCTCCAGCAAGGCTGACAATTTCCTATCTTCTGATGCTTCTGCTCTTCACTATGTCGAGGCTTTGTTAGAGAGTTGATTAAAGCAAAATTGCTTTTTTTTTTGCTGCAATTTTGCTGCAATCTAACCTAGAAATGCCCAAAGAATCACAGTCATCTTTCACAATGCTCCTGTGTTCCCTGCTATAAAAGTCTCTCCTGCCCAGGCTGGAGAATTCAGCACCAGCTGTAATGTTTGCCATCAATTAAAGCTCCCCTCCTGTCACTCCTCTGAGCTTTAGGAGGTGAAAGAGTTGGGATATTCAGCCCAGTCTGGTCACTCACTCTTGTTCATTTTCTCCTGCTGAGAAAAAAAATCTCTTCCTAAATTGCTTTTCTTTTACTGAGTGCATCCAGCTCTTCCCAATCCTCTGCATTGCAATTTCCTCAGCTTGTTTCTCTGGAGCCTGAAGGCCAAACATTGTCCCCAGTGCACACTAAAATCCCCAATTCTCCTAATTTCACCCATTTCCAGCCCTCAGTGGGGCACAGAACTGTGGAATACCCCGAGTTGGAAGGATCAGCAATCCCAGCTGCTGGCCCTGCACAGGACATCCCAAAATGTGGCACCTAACCCCAACCCTGACTCCACTTTTGGGGGGTTCTAACAGTGATTTTGGGCTGGCCTAGGTGACTTTGGGGTTTTGGTAACCCCCAGCCAGTGGGAGAAGGTTTTAGGACGTGGGTTGTGCATCACACCTCAATCTTGGGACAGTTTGCACCCCACCTGTGTCCTTGCAGATCCCAACAGGATGAAAATGGCCCTTTCCTGGGCTGGAAGCACAAATTCGGCCGGATTCAGCACATTCCAGCCCAAACCAAGAGCAGCTCCCCGGGGCTGGGCGTACACGGAGCAACAGCAGAGGGTGGGTGGTGAGTGGGGGTCCCAGGTAAAGCTGCTCCAGGCATTAAAATCCATCAGTGCCCCCCTGGCCGGGCCCTGCTCTTTCTCATGGCTGGGGTTTATTTTGGGTGTCACCCTCCCGAGGGAGGAGGGAGCCTCAGTTTTAATTAAATCACTTTTATTGCATCACTGGCTGAAGTGAATGCGCCCCAGGGCAGCAGAGAACGCTGATCAGAGCGAGCCATTAGGGTCAGCACCACCCCTGGCTAATGCAGGGCTAGGAAAATGATATTTATCATTTCCAAGGCCAGCTGATAGAGCTCATTTGGATTTAGATGCTAAGGGAAAATAAATATCCCCCACAAGAGATGTGAGAAGCAGCACGGTGCTGCCGCTGCCAGCTCGGCAGTGACCTCCTGGCTGTCCCCTCTGTCACTGCCACACTGATCGCAGCTCATTGTCTTCATTTCATGTTAATCACTGCTCTTTAGGCTGATGGATTATCGGCCTTTCTGCCTGGCTGCCTGCGCCCTGCGGCGGCTGGGGCGCTCAGCTGCCATTACTGCACCGATCCCATCGATGGCTGGGACACGGAGCTGTCCCCTGTCCCCAAACCAGCCCTGGGCACCCCACAGTGACCCCTTAGGGACACACACCCTGTGGGACAGGGTCAAGGGGGGAATCCTGGTGCTCTGTGATGGCCATTACAGCACAGCTCACACATCAATGGCTGGAACACGGAGCTGCCCCTGTGCCCAAACCAGCCCTGAGCACCCCACAGTGACCCCTTGGGGACAGACACCGTGTGGGACAAGAGCCAGGAGGGAATCTTGGTGCTCTGTGATGGCAATGACAGCACAGCTCCCAGGGAGCTGCCTTGTGCAGCATGTGGGGACTCCTGGCTGATCCCCTTCCTTGCCAGCCACGGCATTGTCCCTTCCTCTTCCCGCTGCCCCACAAGGGCTCCCCATGCCCAAAGTCACACCCACGCCACTAAAACTCCACGGGAGCAGCCCGAGTGTCCCGTGTGAATCCCCCAGGACACGGGGCTGTCCCTGCAGCCACCACAAGAGCCCAAATCCCTGGGTTTTTTGTTTTTTTTTTTGGACAGTAGCCCAGCTGCAGGCCGTGCCCAGCCTGGCTGGAGCCAGCCCTGTGCTAATCCAGGGGTGCCACCTGCCGTCTGCTCCTGCCGGATCAGCCACATCCTGAAAATTCCTCCAGATGTTCCAAGTGTTCCCCCGCTCTGTGCTTTCCTGGAGACTCGCTAGCACCCAGGGGCAAGCTGGGGTGTAGCAAAGCTGCCTGTGGCTGGGAGGAGCTGCTCCCAAGAAAAGTTATCCCTTCCCTCAGGGTAACAATGAGGTCAGGGAACAGCTGAGCTGTTGGACCCCATTCCCTAAAAAACTGGGTGGAGAAAAACATTACAGTGGGCTGAGCTGGGTGAACAATTCGCAATGGAGACAAATAAATTTGGGCTGGGTCAGAGAGGAGGGAGAAGGGAAAGCAGTTGGATTTGTGTCCCTCTTGTTCCTTCCCTGCAGAAAATAAGGTCGGGCAAACTCCAGCGCTCTGTCCTAACAGCTGATCTCAGCCCTGCTGAGATTCCTCCGTGTGTGCATTCCAAACCAGCCTGCCCCAAATCACCCGTTGTTTGTTTTGCACGGAAAGCCACTTCTGCTGGGAGGAAACACGAGGAAAGCAGGCTCCAGTCTGACCACTGCCCAACGGAGCTGCGAGCACGGGAGCTGCCTGGGAATAACCCACAGGATTGGGAAATGGCAACTCAGCTTCCTGCTGAGCCAAAAACAACATCTATATTTTTTATTACTACCTTGAGTTGGTTAATTTGTTCGTTCATGCCATTCCTCTCATTTGTTTTGGTCTGGTTTTTTGGGTTTTTTGTTTTGGAGCAGCTTTGCCTTTGACTCTTTTCCCTCAGAACACGTCACTGTGTGATTTTACAAGCTCTCCCTTCTCTCATTTCTCAGAGCACGCAGGTTTTGTTCAGTTTTATTTTTTCGTGGCTGTTAGGAGAGAACTGAAGGGCAACCTTGAAATGAGGCTCAGTGCAGCAGGAGGCTGTGAGCACGGGAGCTGGCTGGGAATAACCCACTGGATTGGGAAATGGCAACTCAGCTTCCTGCTGAGCCAAAAACAACATCTAGATTTTTTTATTACTACCTTGAGTTGGTTAATTTGTTTGTTTATGCCATTCCTCTCATTTGTTTTTTTTTTGTGTTTTTTTTTTTGGTTTTTTGTTTTTTTTGGAGCAGCTTTGCCTTTGACTCTTTTCCCTCAGAACACGTCACTGTGTGATTTTACAAGCTCTCCCTTCTCTCATTTCTCAGAGCACGCAGGTTTTGTTCACTTTAATTTTTTCCTGTCGATTTAGGATGAGAACTGAGGGGCTCACCTGTGAATGAGGCCTCAGTGGAGCAGGAGGCTGTGAGCACGGGAGCTGGCTGGGAATAACCCACTGGATTGGGAAATGGCAACTCAGCTTCCTGCTGAGCCAAAAAGAACATCTAGATTTTTTTATTACTACCTTGAGTTGGTTAATTTGTTTGTTCGTGCCATTCCTCTCATTTGTTTTGTTTTGCTTTTTTGGTTTTTTGTTTTTTTTGGAGCAGCTTTGCCTTTGACTCTTTTCCCTCAGAACACGTCACTGTGTGATTTTACAAGCTCTCCCTTCTCTCATTTCTCAGAGCACGCAGGTTTTGTTCAGTTTTATTTTTTCGTGGCTGTTTAGGATGAGAACTGAAGGGCTCACCTGTGAATGAGGCCTCAGTGGAGCAGGAGGCTGCGAGCACGGGAGCTGGCTGGGAATAACCCACTGGATTGGGAAATGGCAACTCAGCTTCCTGCTGAGCCAAAAACAACATCTAGATTTTTTTTATGACTACCTTGAGTTTGTTAATTTGTTTGTTTATGCTATTCCTCTCATTTGGTTTTGTGGTTTTTTTTGGTTTTTTTTTTTTTTTGGAGCAGCTTTGCCTTTGACTCTTTTCCCTCAGAACACGTCACTGTGTGATTTTACAAGCTCTCCCTTCTCTCATTTCTCAGAGCACGCTGGTTTTGTTCAGTTTTATTTTTTCCTGGCTGTTTAGGATGAGAACTGAAGGGCTCACCTGTGCAGCAGGGTGTGAACGAGGCCTCAGTGGAGCCTCACCCCGATGTTATCTCGCGGGGTTGATGTCGTTCTCCAGCTGCCATTGTGCCTCTGGGGAGATGAATAGCCATTAATCAGGTCGCAGTTACCTTTCGGGATCGCTGTTTTCCTGGCAAGCGGCCCTGGGGGAGCATTATCTGATGTTATCCAGGGTTTCTCAGCCCTGAGAGCAGCTGCAAAAGAGGAGTTTTGTGCCGGACTCCGTTTTGTGCTCTGCCCTGGCCCACAACACATTCAAAAGAAGGTGAGGAAAGCAAAGAAATTCTTCCCTGTGAGGGTGGGGAGGCTCTGGGATGGAGTTCCCAGCTGTGGCTGATCCCTGGAAGTGTCCCAGGCCAGGTTTAACGGGGCTTGGAGCAGCTGGGACAGTGCCAAGGTCCAGGGGGTGGAATGAGATGATCCTTGAAATCCTTTCCACCCCAACCCATCCTGTGAAAGCTCTCAAGTGCCAAAGCACATCACTAAACACATGGAAATAACAGGGATCTCTCAAACACTCACAGCTGCAAGAAGACAAGCTCCAAATTCCCCCACAAAATAAGGATGATGCCTCTTTGCTGCTCTCTCAGAACTGAAACTCTCCTGAATTTCCTGCTGATTACAGGGCTTTTTTGCTTCCTCTTTGCTTGTCTGGCTTCCAAGATTTTCTGTCTTCCTCATTCTGAAGGAATAAGCAGAGAATAATCAGAATTTAGCCACCCCCCAGGTGAAAATATGGGAAATTGCAGGGATTAGGGAACTTTGCAGAAAACCGAGTTTTCTCTGGCATTCCTGAGGTCAGGAATCACCATCCCCACACCAGGCAAACACATCACCCTGCTCAGGCTCCATCTGCTGGAATCCCAGGGTTTTCCTCACTCCTGAGCCACTGGGGTGGATCTAGGGCTGGCAAATCCCCTTTTCCTGCAGAACTCCAGTTGGAAGAGGATTCCCTCATCCATGGGACAACAAGAGGTTTTTTTTCTGCCACAGTTGATATGGCTGCATACATGAATACTTTGTTATAAATTTTAGGGATTTCTAGGAACTCTGTGCTTCAAGAGACTCGGGATCAGACCCATGAGGACATCTCCTGGCCATGGGAACTTTCTGCTCTGGTTTCTTGTGCTGTATGACCACAAATCCATAGCTCAGCTCCGTGCAGAGCCTTCATTCCCTGCCTGGGGAACAACCTCCAATGGAGACCTTCCAGGGATGCTCCAGGTGACAGCAGAGCAGAACCAGAGGAACACAAGTGACAGCTGAGTTATGCAACTGTGGAGAGAAACTCCGAGCTGGTGACAGAGTGGGGGGGAAAAAATTCCTCCTGCTAAGTTGGGCTCGGGCCTGTGGCAGCGTGAGTCACCCTGAGCTGCCATGGTTACGGAGCAAGGATTGCTGAGCAGATCCAGAGCCTGCTCCCAGCGCTCACTCCTTCCAAACTTGGAAAACAGGCACTGGAGGTAAGGCCTAATACAGAGTGGGTGTCTGCAAGGAGCAGAGTTACAGAGAAATCCTGGGAAAACAGTGCAAAAAGCAGTGTGAGGGGCAGTGGTGTGTAAAACTGATTTCTGGGTCTCTGTTCCCCTTTTTGTCTGGTTTGCAAGGGCTGCTGTCAGGATTGTTCCACACAGAAAGGAAAAAAAGAGGATGTTTCCACACCACGGTGAGAAAAAGCAGAGTAGTGTCACACAGATGAATCAGCTGGCACCAGCAGTGAGTCATGGAAATGCACCGTGGAAATTCTCCAGCGCAGTGGAATCTCTGAGGCACATCAAACCTGGCATCCCTGGGGAGCCAGGGGCAGCCAGGATGACGTGGAGCACCAGCACATGGCCAAAAACTGCTGCTCCTCACGTGTGGCCTTGCCCCTGCCATCCTCAGCCAAGGCCTGAAGGGCTCAGGGAGGGATTTCAGCAGGGTTCTCATGGAAAAGGTGTGCCTGATCCTCGCTTGCAGTGAGTCACAGCAGCAGCAAAAGGACGTGGTGGAGTCTGTTTGCTGATGATCAGCTGAGACTGACCCGGGCAGGGTGAAGGAGGAGGGACACAAAGTCAAGATTTGGGTTGTCACCACCCATTATTTCCCAGCCCACCCCACTTTGGGCATGCTGGTGATGCTGGGCTCTGCAGAAAGCTGAAAATCTCATCTGGAGGATTTTCTGCCAGTTTTTCCCCATCTCCTTCTCTGCTGGTCTGTTCCACAAGCCTCATATCTCTCCACCATCAGCTGAGCTCACGGGCACAGAACAAAGCAAAGGCAAGCAGCAAATCTGACCTGGCATCTGTGATTTATGACAGGAAAATAGAGAAAAGGCACCCAAAGCTCACCAAGAGCCAGTTTCCAGCATGCCTGGCTTGTCCAGTCATCCATTTTGTACTCTTTGCTCACAACTCCACTGCTAACATGGAGCAAACACCTTTGCTTGACGTGGCCTCAGTTTCCTACTAGAGCAGAAATGACACAGCCCTTGAAAAATCTTTTGTGTGGAAGCACAGATGGATAGAATGGTGTTTAAATTGATATTGGTGTTTTGTGGGTGCATGGACCTTAAGCTGAACAATTTGGGGTGGAATTGGGTTCTTCTGACACACTATGGCCCCTGCAGGACAGCACAGAAACTCCTGAAGTGAGTATGAACAGAGCCAAATACCAACTCTTGCCTTGTACTGAACAGTGTTTTAAGGCAATGAAGAACAGAAGTGAGGAGGAGTGTGGTGCTTCTCACATCCCAGCCAGAGGTGCTCTGTCATGGCGGCCCTGAGGGGACGGATCCCTCAGGCGGGCTCCACAATGGCGGCCCTGAGGGGATGGATCTCTCAGTGGGGATCTGCCATGGCAGCCGTGAGGGGACGGATCCCTCAGGCGGGCTCCACAATGGCGGCCCTGAGGGGATGGATCTCTCAGAGGGGATCTGCCATGGCAGCCGTGAGGGGATGGATCCCTCAGGCAGGCACTGTCATGGTGGCCCTGAGGGGATGGATCCCTCAAGTGAGCTCCACCATGGTGGCCCTGAGGGAAAGCTACCTCAGGTGGGCTTTGCCATGGCAGCCCTGAGGGGAGGCTGCCTCAGGCGGGCTCCACCATGGTGGCCGTGAGGGGATGGATCCCTCAGAGGGGATCTGCCATGGTGGCCGTGAGGGGATGGATCCCTCAGGCAGGCTCTGCTGTCTTTGCCACTGAGGGGAGGCTGCCTCAGCAGGCGCTGTCATGGCGCCATCCGTGCCCCTGAGGGGATGGATCCCTCAGGTGGGCTCAGTCATGGTGGCCTTGAGGGGACGCTGCCTCAGGTGGGCTCTGCCATGGCGGGCTTGAGGAGATGGATCCCTCAGGCAGGCTCTGCCATGGTGTCTCTGAGGGGATGGATCCCTCAAGTGGGTTTTGCCATGGCACTTGCAGGGATTGATCCCTCAGGAGGGCTCTGCCATCTTGCCCTCAGTGGCCCTGAGGGGATGGATTCCTCAGGCAGGTTCTGCCATGGTGTCCCAGAGTAGGGGCTCAACCCTGCTGCTCTGAGGGGAAGGTGCCCTCAGAAGGGGCTCTGCCATCACATCCTCAGTGCCTCCATGGGAACAGATCCCTCAGAGCCCCACCATGGTGTCCCTGAAGAGACGAATTGCTGAGGAAGGGCTCCAGCATGGCAGCCCTCAGTGCCCCTGAGTGGACAGATTCCATGAGGTGGGCAGGTTCTGCCATGGTGTCTCTGAGGGGACAGATCCCTCAGGAGGGCTCCACCATCTTGCCCTCAGTGCCCCTGAGGGGAGGATGCCTCAGCCAGGCTTCAACATGGCACCTGCAGGGATGGATCCCTCAGGCGGCACCCTGCCATGCCACCGTGTCCTCAGTGCCCCTATGGGAATGGATCCCTCAGAGCTCCACCATGGTGCCCCTAAGCGGACATATTGCTGAAGAAGGGCTCCACCACAGAAGCCTCAGTGCCCCTGAGGGGACAGATTCCATGAGCTCCGCCATGGTGTCCGTGGGGTGACGGATCCCTGAAGAGGGGTCGCACCTTCGGCACCCTCAGTGCCCCTGAGGGTACAGATTCCTGAGGTGGGCTCCACCATGGTGTCTCTGAGGGGACAGATCCCTGAAAAGGGGCTGTGCCATGCCACTCGCAACGCTCCTCATGGGAAACTGCCTCAGGTGAGCTCCACCATGGTAAATCTGAAGGGACGGTTCCCTCAGGCGGGCTCCGCCATTGCGCCCGAGGAACGGCTGCCTCACGCAGCCTCCGCCATGGCGCCCCTGAGGGCACGGCAGAAAGAGCAAGGGGCAGCTCCCCGCCGCCTGGGCGTCCCTGTCCCGCTGCCAGCTCGGGAGCTCGGCAAGGAGGAGAAGCCCCGGGACAGGGGAAGCGGCGACGCTGAACGGCCCGGGCCGAACGGGGCCAACATGGCGGCGAGGGGCGGGCGACGCGGGCGCTGACACCGCCCCCCCGCCTCGCCCGTCCCGTTCCCTCCCCTCCCCGGCGGCGTCGCCCCCCGCCCCCGGCGGATCTCGCGAGAGCGGGCGCTGCGCTGCGGTAGGAGGTCGGCGGAGAAGGACGGACGGAGCCGCCGCCGCTCCTGCCGCCGCCTCAGCCTCCTCGCCTTCCTCCTCCTCCTCTTCCTCCTGCCCCTGCCTCAGGAAGATGCCGCGCTCCGGGCCGCTCCCCGCCGCCTTCTCGCTCCTGCTGGCGACGGCCGCGCTGCTGCCGGGACCCGCCGCGGCGCAGAACGGTGAGGGAGGGCGGCGGCGGCGGGGGGAGCGGGGGGGGGCGCGTTGCTATGGCGGCGGGTGCGCTGTGGGCAACCCCGCGGGTGGGGGGCGACCCCGGCTTTGGGGGAAATCCCTGGGGATTTGGGGCCCCTCAGGGGAAGGGGGAACGAGGAGAAAAGGGGGGGGACAGGCTCGGCCCCCCCCCGGCTCCTCCCGAGGCGCCTGGTGCCGCCGGTAAAATGGAACATCTCCTCATCTCCTCCCGCCTACTGAACCTGCATCTGCCGGGCCGCCTTAAATCATTTATAATGCAATAAAGCCCGTAGTTCCTTAGCAACTGGAGAGGTCCTTCTGATAGGAGAGTAAAAGAAGGAATTAAGGGGAAAAAAAAAAAAAAAAAAAGAAGCAACAACCAACCCACCACACCCCAAGCCTTCTCCGCTCCTTGTAGGCTAGCGTGAGCTAAATCCAGCGCGGCTGCCTCCTCCCCGGCGAGTTCGCAGCCAAGTGCATGACAATTAGTGGCAGAGCGGAGCGGGGCCAAGAGGCTGCTCCAGCCGAGCCTCCTGCTCCAAGGAGATCCCGCAGCGCCGAGGAAAATGCCCGTGTGCTGCTGCCAGGCCGGGCAGCGCTCTGTGCTCCCGGTGCAGCATCGCGGGCAGCGCTGGCCGGGCCTGGAGAGCCGGCAAGGGCAGGCAGGGAGCTCGGCCCTGCCCGTGAGGAAGGGCTGCCTCTCTCACACACCGATCCCACCCTGGTTTCATCATTTCAGCCTCCTTTCTAGCTCCTTCCTTTCTGCTCTGCAGATAATTTTCAGTCCTAGAGTTTTTTGCAGTTGTTGAGGGGAATTTCGCCTTGGCTCCTTGCTCCAGGGGAATCCTGCAATCGCAGGAGTGTGGAATCTTACATTCTGCTTTGGGTTGGAAGGGACCTTAGAGCCCACCCCATTCCACCAGGCCAGCATTAGGGCTCTCAGGGTGTTTGACAGTGCTGTCCAAATGGGAAAAATGCCGTCCTAAAGATCCCAGGTGAGAGTTATTCCCCGAGGACGTGCAGATTTTGCAGCGTGAAGCCAGCAGTGAGCTGTGTGTGTGTTAAGCAGAGTTTGGCATTGGCGCTGTGAATGAAAACCGGAGGCTCTCTGCAGAGTGAGGCAGCCTGGGAACACCCTGCTGGAGCTGGCTGGGATTTAGGGATCCGGGAATGGGGCTGAGCTGGGGGTTAAATGTGGTTCTGTGCTCCGCCTTGGCACTGCTGAGCTCCCAGAGAAATCCCAGCCGTGGGAGGGAAGGAGTTAAATGGAAATGGGCCGTGTGTTCGTGCAGGGCAGGTGTCAGGTGCCAGCAGCTGCGGTGACAATCCCGCGTGGCTGCGGGGCACTGCAAACATTTGGCAGCACTGCAGGTCAGCGATAAACAGAATTTTGGGGAGAGCTGGAAAGGGGCTTTGTCCCCACCAAAGTGATCTTGGTGTGAGGGAGATTGCAGTGTGTCCTGGAAGCTGATTAATTGTGATTTTTAATGAAGTGCTGAGTGACACTGTAATGCTGTGGGAGCTCACACAGGTGAGTGAAAATGTGTTTGGGAAGGGGTGGGGCAGCCCAAGCCAAGCAAAGGTTGAGATCTTTGTGATTTAAGATTTATTGCTGCTCGTTTTAATGTGAAAAGGCCCTGCTGCAGAGGAACTGGGCTTTCTTCAGCAAATTATTATTATCAGCAAATTATATATTATTATATATATATATATAATGGCCCGTGAGGAGCTTCCTGAAACAGAACAATTCCTCTGCGGGTGGAGAACAGGTCCAGCCTTTCCTGAGCTGTGCATATTCCTTCGGAAACAGCTTCTCACCTGTGGGTGTGTGCTGGGAAGGGGCAGGGAGGATCCCAAAGGGCAGCGATTTGTTATCTTTTATTGGTGTGGAGCCATCAGAGCGATGAAAGGTGAATAGTCTGAGTCAGGGTGCTGAAGGAATGGCCAAGTACCTGTGGAACTCACCTGGAGCAGAAAATCCCCGCTGGAATGCTGAGTGTTGGTGGGGAAAAAAAGCTTTTTTTCCCCAGTGGTTTTCCCAGATTTTAATGCAACCCAGAATATTTAGAGTCAGGCTGACCTATGGATTTAATCTTGCTAAAACTGGGATGAAGGTTTTATTTTAAAAGGTTTTATTTTGAGAGGTTTTTATTTTGAGGGTTTTGTTTTTCGGGTGGCTTTATTTTGAAAGCTTTTGCATCAACACCTTAAAATCTCAGGGAAATGTGGCAGGAATTGAACTTTTCCTGAATATTTTGCTGGGGAAATGATCAGTTCCTGCTCGTGGCTTACATCCAGAGCAGATTCTGATGGAACTGGGGGAAAGATGGGGAAGATGAGGAGGAAGAGCTGGAAAAAGCCAGTCAGGAATATCTGTGTTTAACCTGCACTTCCTAAGTTGGAAAATCACTTTAATGCTTCCAAGCATGGAGGGGAGGAAAATGTGATTTTTCCATCATTGTTTCACCTTTAAAATATCTTTATTTCCAAACAAGCAGCTGGAAAACCAAAGGCTTCAGTGCAGTGATAACTCCACCCCAGAGTGGCTGGGATTTAAATGTTATTTTATTCTCTAAAATTGCTGCTTGGGCTGCCCCAATCTGGGAAACCTGCAGGGGTTTTTGAGCAAACCAACACAGGAGTTGGAGTGGGAGCAAACTGGCAAGTTGTGCCCTAAAGGGCAGAGAATTCTAAACCCTAAAATTGCTTGGGCACGAGGGAAAATCAAACCAAATAAATTCAGGTGGTGCTTGTTTAGTTCATCCTCTGCATGCATGGAGAAGGAAGCAGCCGGCTAAAACCAGAATATGGATTTTCTGTTGGCATAAAAGTGACCATAAAATCAGGAAAATTAACTGAGCTAATCCTGCATGCTGAAAATGAATTTCTTCTTGAAGGAGCCAGTGACAAACTTTGCTTTTCTCCCTGTTTGTGCCCACTGAGCCTCATTCATTCCTCACCACCTGAGCTGTGCTGTGCCTGTGCCTGGTGCCCAGATAAATGTGAGCATTTTTGGAGCCTGAGTGTGGGCTGAGCACTGAGGAGAACGTTCAGAGTTCTCTCCTCCTCCTCCTCCTCCTCCAGGCAGGATCTCCCTATTTCTGCTGCTTTATGTCCCCAGCCCAGCCCAAGTTGGCTTTGCCACCCTCGAGCCCATCAGGAATTTTATTTCATTATTTTATTTCATGATTTTATTTCATTATTTTATTTCATTATTTTATTTCATTATTTTATTTCATTATTTTATTTCATTATTTTATTTCATTATTTTATTTCATTATTTTATTTCATTATTTTATTTCATTATTTTATTTCATTATTTGATTTCATTATTTGATTTCATTATTTGATTTCATTATTTGATTTCATTATTTGATTTCATTATTTGATTTCATTATTTGATTTCATTATTTGATTTCATTATTTGATTTCATTATTTGATTTCATTATTTGATGATTTCATTATTTGATTTCATTATTTGATGATTTCATTATTTGATTTCATTATTTGATGATTTCATTATTTGATGATTTCATTATTTGATTTCATTATTTCATGATTTCATTATTTCATGATTTCATTATTTCATGATTTCATTATTTCATGATTTCATTATTTCATGATTTCATTATTTCATGATTTCATTATTTCATTATTTTATTTCATTATTTTATTTCATTATTTTATTTCATTTTCATTTTGGTCATTACTGCAGCTCCTGAAATTCACACACGTGCTGTGCATGGCTCCAGCAGTGAGATTTAATATTTTTGGGGTATTTTTCTCCAATCAGGACAATTCCAGTTCCTCCAAAGTTGGGTTTTGATTAAAGCACAGGGAGCCCTCACAGCTTGGCTCTGCCTTACCCCAAGCCCTTTTTTGCCATTTTTTTCAAAGTTTCCCAGCAGAATTCTTCTTTCTGGAGGTTGGAATTGGGCTGGCTGGTGTGGGATTCCACATTCTGATCCTTTGGATGTTTGAGGATGGGCTTTATGTGTTCAAACTCCTCAAAACAGGAATATTTGGGAATAAATAAATACAGTGATTTTTTTTTCCTAGTTAATTCCAAAATACAAATCCTGACTTCTGTAAATCTGGGGGATGGAGCTTGGCTGTTAAAGCTCTATCAAATCCAATATCCAATAATTCTAATAGTGATAATTCTAATAGCGATAATTCTAATAGCGATAATTCTAATAGCGATAATTCTAATAGCGATAATTCTAATAGCGATAATTCTAATAGCGATAATTCTAATAGCGATAATTCTAATAGCGATAATTCTAATAGCGATAATTCTAATAGCGATAATTCTAATAGCGATAATTCTAATAGCGATAATTCTAATAGCGATAATCCTAATAGTAATAGTAATAATAATAATAATAATAATAATAATAATAATAATAATAATTTTATTTTCATGGCAATTTATTCTCACTCCAGGTTAAACATTTATTTGATGCCTGGTGCTGCTTTTGGTGTTGGAGATTTGCACTGTGAGACATTTTTCTAGAGGAAAAATAGATCAAAATACCCTGATCTGGTTTAAATAAACGAGAAAAAAAGGTTTTTTTTGCTCTAATTCCTATAGTTTTGCATTCTGTGTTTTATAATTCACAGCAATGACTGATGTAGCTCATTACATTTTGGGGGTACTCACAGGGGTTTTGGGGCTTTTCTGCTGGTTTGGAAATGTAAAATAAGATTTATTTCTATTAAAGAAAGCAGTTAGAGCATTTGTGTTAGACTAGGAAAACAAGAGGAAAGGGAAAAAATGCACTCAAACTCAGAACTTGAGCTGGAAGAGCAGCTGGGAGCACATGGAATTGCAGGATTTGGGAAAATGACAGAGAGGATTTGGGAATGCTGGCCCGCAGTGATGCCGTGAGGGCGGACAGCAGGAGTTTGCACAAAACAGATGCTCGGAGCATTTTTAAACCTGAGCTTGGCTCAGCACTCCGGGGGTGATTTTTTATTTTTATTTTTATTTTTTTATTTTTTTTTCCTCAGTGGTTTGTTGGGAAAAGCGTTGTGGTGCTTGAGCAGAGCCTGCCTCGGGTTCAGGCTGCAAATGGGGTTTGAATTGGTGTGGTTTGGAGGGAATGGAATGGTTTAAAAGCAGCTGCTCTGTCTGTCGGCCTGGTGAAATCTGGGCAGGTGATGGGATGGTCAGAGGATTAGAAAATGCCTAAAAAACAGGTTTGCAGCTTGGTTTTGGTCTGCTCTGACCAAATATGATGCCTTGAGAAGGCTGAGCTAGAACAGGGATAAGACTAAGCTCAGGAATAAAGCAGGGATTTATTAGGAGGCCTCAATGGATCCACCTTGGGCAGCCAAGAGCCCAGCCAGGGCTGCACCCAAAATGAACCAAAATGGTCACAAAAATGGGCAGCTGGTCATGGGGTCTCTCACTGTGATGAGTTCTGGTCAATTTGCATATTGGAGGTAATTGTCAATTACAGCTTCAGGTTATGAACTCCCATCCTGCTTGTTTTCTGTCTGCAGTCAAAGATTGCTGCTGTCCCTGGGATCAGGGCAGGATCAGGGATTGCAGCTCCCCATGGGATCAGGGCAGGATCAGGGATTGCAGCTCCCCATGGGATCAGGGCAGGATCAGGGATTGCAGCTCCCCATGGGATCCCCAGGATCAGGGATTGCAGCTCCCCATGGGATCAGGGCAGGATCAGGGATTGCAGCTCCCCATGGGATCAGGGCAGGATCAGGGATTGCAGCTCCCCATGGGATCAGAGCAGGATCAGGGATTGCAGCTCCCCATGGGATCAGGGCAGGATCAGGGATTGCAGCTCCCCATGGGATCAGGGCAGGATCAGGGATTGCAGCTCCCCATGGGATCAGGGCAGGATCAGGGATTGCAGCTCCCCATGGGATCAGGATGGGATCAGGGATTGCAGCTCCCCATGGGATCAGGGATTGCAGCTCCCCATGGGATCAGGGATTGCAGCTCCCCATGGGATCAGGGCAGGATCAGGGATTGCAGCTCCCCATGGGATCAGGGACTGCAGCTCCCCATGGGATCAGGGACTGCAGCTCCCCATGGGATCAGGGACTGCAGCTCCCATGACAGGATGGGACAGGGATGCAGCTCCCATGGGATCCAGGATCAGGGATTGCAGCTCCCCATGGGATCCCCAGGATCAGGGATTGCAGCTCCCCATGGGATCAGGGCAGGATCAGGGATTGCAGCTCCCCATGGGATCAGAGCAGGATCAGGGATTGCAGCTCCCCATGAGATCCCCAGGATCAGGGATTGCAGCTCCCCATGGGATCAGGGCAGGATCAGGGATTGCAGCTCCCCATGAGATCCCCAGGATCAGGGATGTTGTTTCTGCTCTTGAGATTTGGATCCTTGGTGCCCAGCCAGAGCAGGAATTGCTTTGTCTCCCTGCTCTATGCAGAGCTCAGCATCCCCTGACATGAACCCAGACCCCCACACTGGAGCAGCACAGAATGTGAACACACAAAAGCCAGACCTGAGGGATGGCTCTGTGTGTCCAAGCAGCAGCAAAGCCCCGTGTGTGACTGTTGGAGATTTTTTCAGAAATGGCTTAGAAGGCAGCTGTGAGGAGTAAAATTCTCACAGCCGGTTTCTGTGAACAGCAGAAGTTCTCAGGTTGTTTTTAATTACAAGTAAAAGTGACAAACATGAAGGCCTTGAGAACCTTGCATACCAGAGTTCTCAGGCAGCTTTCTCATAACAAGTAGATATTATATCTCTGGCTGTTTTGGGAAAGCAAAAATAATTTTGAGAACCCAAATCTTGGTATTGGAAACAAAAGGAGGAGTTGGTGTGTTATCTCTGACCTATTGTGAGCTCGGGTTTGCAATATGCATGAACTTAATTAACACGGTTATAAAAAGTGATTGATTGAGTGAATAAACGGAGTCGATGCTGATCAAGGAAAGGTGGGTCTCTCCCTCCATCTTCAATATGTGACCCTGCAGTGATCCCCTCAGGGTTCCTGGTGCGCAGAGCTCACCCAGAGCAGCCTGCCCAGGGAATCCCATGCTTGCAGGCAGCTGATTCACATTTCCCAGGATGGATTGGGTTGGGAGGGATCTTAAAACTCATCCATGGAGGGCAGGGACACCTTCCACCAGCCAGGCTGCTCCTGGCCTGGGACACTTCCTTCAATAAACCCTGTGGGATCTCAGCACCTCAGGACTGAGGTGTCACCGAGAGCACCCTTGGGGGGCTCAGGAGTCCTGGAATGTTCCAGAAGTGTCTGGGGCTGGACTTTGACCCTACACAGGAGACGACACCTGTATGAGGATAGGAGGGTTTCACCGGGGTGAATGGTGAAGGGATCAGTTAATTAGAGAGTGAAACACAGGGTTTAGGATTTCTGTACAGGGGGGTTTAGAGAAGTAAGATGGAGGAATTGGGGCGTGTCCTGTCCTTCTTCTTCTTCTCCTCCATCTTCCGTTGTGATGGTGGCACTTTGGGATTGGTCATTACTAAAAGTGCACTGGGCAATAAGGGTGAAAGGTATTGGGGAAAAATGATAAATATTGTACACGTAACTTTGGGTATAAAGATAGGTGACCGCCCGGAGGGCAGGGAGTGTGCTCATGGCTGGCTGCTGAGCAGAGCTCTGTCGGGCCGAGAGAAAATCTTTTAGATAAACAATTAATAAACACCGAGACCGAGAAAAGAACTGAAGCCTCTTCTGTTCCTTTGAAACGCGGCTGCCCCAAGGCCACCCCGGGCCTTTCCAGGCCATCCAAACAGCTGAAAACCGGACAAAACCCCACCTGTTTCTGATCACACCTCAGAAGAGAACAGCCTTGCCTTGCTTTGCTTCCCAGCAGCAAAATGCAGCACAGCAGGCAGGGCCCAGCTTCCCAACTCCCATAAAACCAAGGCAGATCCATCAGGGGATCCCAGGATCAGGAGTTCCATCCCACAGCCTCACCACCCTCACAGGGGAGAATTATTCCCCAGTATTGAACCCAAACCTGCCCTGTTTCACTTCTTAGCCATTCCCTGTGTGCTGTCCCTCCATCCCTTGTCCCCAGTCCCTCTCCAGCTCTCCTGGAGCCCCTTCAGGCCCTGAGGTGTCTCTGGAATCTTCTCTGGTCCAGGTGAGCACCCCCAGCTCTCCCAGCCTGGCTCCCCTTTTGGAGCATCCAAGGAATAAATGACATAGAGAAAAGAAATAACTCTAAATATTTATCACTCCAGCCTGTTGGATTAACAGAATGAGAATGTTTTAGCTGAAAAACACTGACCAACCAGCTGGATTTCCACTGCAGGGTCTGGAATCACTTCAGGATTCCAAGGAATAAACTGGAAGTTCATTATTGGAGAGCTCATTTGGGTTTGATTTGGCCAGAGGAGCTCTGAGCTCCCTCCTATCACAGAAACAGGGAGCTGAGCACTGCAGGGCATTGGGAATCAGATCTTTGGGAAGTGTTTCCCAAATCCCAGAGCAGCCAAACCTCTCAGGGTTGTGACTCAGAACCTGCACTTTGGGATCCCCTGTTGGCTTTTCCTTGGTTTTGTGGGATTTGGGAAGCTGGGCCTTGCCTGCTCTGCTGCATTTTCCTGCTGGGAAACAAAAAAATCCACGTCTGTTCTTCTCTGCTGTGTGATCAGAAACAGGTGGGGTTATTTAAGGTCCAATAAAGGTAAAAAAATCCCTTTATAAAGGTAAAACCCCAGAGTGCCCCAGGCACACTTCGGAGCTGGGTACACAAATTCCAAATACAGCTGGAATTGGGACTTTGGAGTTGTGCTTGGGGAGTCTGAGTGAAAAACAGTCAGTGTGCCACTCTTTGGGCTTCATTTTGCTGTAAGAAATGGGATATTTGGTGCATTTATTCCCTAAAAATTAATTATTTATTCCCTAGAAATTAATTATTTGTTCCCTAGAAACTTAATTATTTGTTCCCTAGAAACTTAATTATTTTCTATGGCAGCCATCCTATAATGCTGTAGGATCACAGTCACCTCTCATTTTGTCTTTTTGGGAATATTTCAGTTTTATCCCATTCCTTATGCAGAGTTGGGAGTAAAGCTGTGACCCCTGGGTAATGGGAGAGCTTTTCTGCTCCCTGGAATTCAATATTTTAATTTCTTTTAATAAAATATTTGTGATTAGATCCTTTTCCCCCACTATAATTGACTTTTTGCTTCCAAAACCAAAACAGAGCCAGGCCAATTCCCATTTCCTCCCAGTTTTGAGGATGCTGAAGCTGATAAGGAGCTGGAATATTGCATTGATGGTTTCCTTCAGCTTTAATTTGTTGCATTTTTTATCTGACAGGATTTTCAGCGCTTTGCTGAGCAGTTCAAAACCTGCAGCAAAGTGCTGAAAACCCTGTCAGATAAAAATGCAACAAATGGAGGCTTTTCTCACCCCAGGCTCTGAGCTGCCTCTTTGGGGTCTCAGGCTCCCAAAGCTCCTATTTTTAGTGGTGATTTGGTGACCCCAATCTTGAGCCATATGGAGGAAAGGAAAAAAGAAAAAAAAAGCTAAAAAAGGAAAAAATAAATGTAAGGTAGGAAGGGAATTAGTGGGAGAATGGAGCCAAACCCACAGCAGGGCACTGCCCTGGTGCTCTCTTGCTTTGGGGCCTGACAAAAAATGGATTTAGAATTCCCAAACATGACCCTGTTGTCATCCTTTTGCCAAGTGAAATATTTCAGAGATTGGCAGCTGCTAAATCAGGATTTTTGGGTGCTTTTGTTGCAACCTGGATGGAAATGGAAAAGTGGAAAAATCACCTTTGGTTCAGGAAAAGCCTCAGCAGCAAATTCCTGGGGGCTGTGCCATTCATTCCTGTCACACTTGGATCAGTTTATCTGTGGGATAAATCCTCCAGTGCTTCTGCTGGGCTTGATTCAGGTGTTTTGAGGGAAAAAAAATCCTTTAAATCTGCTGTAAAATTGTAAAATTGCTGCATTGCTGAATGTGGTTGGAGAGTGCAAGGGAGCCTGTGAGGGGCAGCTTTTAGCACTGGGAATAAAGCAGAATTCTGGGGTAGAGAGCAGAATTCTGAGGTGTAAAGCAGAATTCTTGGGTATAAAGCAGAATTCTGAGGTGTAAAGCAGAATTCTTGGGTATAAAGCAGAATTCTTGGATATAAAGCAGAATTCTTGGGATATAAAGCAGAATTCTTGGGATATAAAGCAGAATTCTTGGATATGAAGCAGAATTCTTGGGATATAAAGCAGAATTCTTGGATATAAAGCAGAATTCTTGGATATAAAGCAGAATTCTTGGGATATAAAGCAGAATTCTGGGATATAAAGCAGAATTCTGGGGTGTAAAGCAGAATTCTTGGATATAAAGCAGAATTCTTGGGATATAAAGCAGAATTCTTGGATATAAAGCAGAATTCTTGGATATAAAGCAGAATTCTGGGGTGTAAAGCAGAATTCTTGGGATATAAAGCAGAATTCTTGGGTGTAAAGCAGAATTCTTGGATATAAAGCAGAATTCTTGGATATAAAGCAGAATTCTGGGGTGTAAAGCAGAATTCTTGGGATATAAAGCAGAATTCTTGGGATATAAAGTAAAATTCTGGGGTACAGAGCAGAATTCTGGGGTAGAGAGCAGGATTCTTGGATATAAAGCAGAATTCTTGGATGTAAAGAAGAATTCTTGGGTATAAAGCAGAATTCTTGGGTATAAAGCAGAATTCTGGACTATAAAGCAGAATTTTTGGGTGTAAAGCAGAATTCTTGGGATATAAAGCAGAATTCTGGGGTGTAAAGCAGAATTCTTGGATATGAAGCAGAATTCTTGGGATATAAAGCAGAATTCTGGACTATAAACCAGAACCTTGGTTATAAAACACAAGCAGAACCTTTTTACTCAGGTACTTTTACTCAGCTTAGGGGACGTGGCTGAAATGAGATTTTGTTTAGGTGACCATTTCTCTTCCTCTCAGGCACCACAAAATCCCTGCAGTGTGGTTAAACACAATTATTTTTGATACCATGGTATCAAATATTCATTTTTTAATTTCCACCGAGCAAAGGAAGCTTCTCTCAGTGTTTTGTTGGTTTTTTTTTCCCTGCTGGCTCTTTGAAGAGCCCAAATCTGCTTGGCTTTTAATTGGATTTTGCTTTTGTTGGGAAAGCTCTGGGAAGAGCTGTGGGGCTCCCACTCAAGCTCAACAAAATAAGCACAAATTGGCATTTTTGGGGTTTTTATTTTGAATGATGTGAGGAGTGAGTGGCCAGGGCAGGGAGGTGATTCCTGCTGGGGGTTTGGATGCACTGATCCATGCTGGAGTGGAATTCCAGCCCAGGAATGGGGTGCAGGAGGAGCTGCCCTGCCCAGGTTATTTCTGGCCCCAGAATCTCAGCAGTGTCAGGAGATCAAACCTCCCCAGGGCCAGGGAGGGGCTCAGCTGGATCCCATCCTCATCCCAGCTCCCAGGGATGGGGGACAAATGGGAAATTGTGGTTCCTACAGAAAAAAAGCCAAGGACAACCCTACAATTTACAAAATCTCACTGAAAACGTGGATGGCAAAGCATCGCAGGGAAATGGCAGTTCCAGCATCCCTTGGAAAATGCAGCTTGGAAGCTGGGCTGGATTCCTCCCTAGGAGATTTCCTTCCATGGGGAATCTGTCCCTCCTCTCCCAGAGGTTTCCCAAGGGTTAAACCCCACCTCAGGCTGAGCACAGGCAGGAATTGTTCTCTGCTCTTCCTGTTCCTTTTCCAGAGGTTTTTCCAGAGGTTAAACCCACATCAGGCTCAGCAAAAGCAGGAATTGTTCCCTGCTCTCCCTGTTCCTTTTCCAGAGGTTTTTCCAGAGGTTAAACCCACATCAGGCTCAGCAAAGGCAGGAATTGTTCTCTGCTCTCCCCATCCTTTTCCCAGAGGTTTCCCAAGGGTTAAATCATCCTTATGCCCAGCAAAGGTAGCAATTGTTCTCTGCTTTTTCCAGAGGTTTTCCCAAGGGTTAAACCCCACTCATGCCCAGCAAAGGCAGGAATTTTCTCTGCTCTCCCCTTTCCATTCCCAGACGTTTTCCAAGGTTTAAACCCCACATCAGGCTGAGCCCAGGCAGGAATTGTTCCTTGCTCTCCCTGTTCCTCTCCCAGAGGTTTCCCAAGGATTAAATCACCCTCATGCTCAGCACAGGCAGGAATTGTTTTCTGCTCTTCCTGTTCCTTTTCCAGAGGTTTTTCCAGAGGTTAAATCACCCTCATGCCCAGCAAAGGCAGGAATTGTTCTCTGCTCTCCCCATCCCTTTCCCAGAGGTTTTCCCAAGGTCTAAACCCCACCTGAGGCTCAGCAAATGCAGGAATTGTTTTCTGCTCTCCCCTTTCCATTCCCAGAGTTTTCCCAAGGGTTAAATCATCCTCATGCCCAGCAAAAGCAGGAATTGTTCCCTGCTCTCCCTGTTCCTTTTCCAGAGGTTTTTCCAGAGGTTAAACCCCACTCATGCTCAGCAAATGCAGGAATTGTTCTCTGCTCTCCCCTTTCCATTCCCAGAGTTTTCCCAAGGGTTAAATCATCCTCATGCCCAGCAAAGGTAGCAATTGTTCTCTGCTTTTCCCAGAGGTTTTCCCAAGGTCTAAACCCCACATCAGACTCAGCAAAGGCAGAAATTACTCTCTGCTCTTCCCTTTCCATTCCCAGAGGTTTTCCCAAGGGTTAAATCATCCTCATGCCCAGCAAAAGCAGGAATTGTTCTCTGCTCTTCCCATTCCTTTCCCAGAGGTTTCCCAAGGGTTAAATCATCCTCATGCCCAGCAAAAGCAGGAATTGTTCCCTGCTCTCCCTGTTCCTTTCCCAGAGGTTTCCCAAGGGTTAAACCCCACCTCATGCCCAGCAAAAGCAGGAATTGTTCTCTGCTCTCCCCATCCCTGAAGAATCCCCCAGCCAGCAGCTCTGCTCTCATCCCTTTTGAAGGAATCCAGGAATTTCAGTGCTGCAGCTGAGGAATGGACAAGAATCCCTCCAAAGCAGGAAGGCTCCCAAAAAAATCCATGTTAACAACTGAAAACCTTTCCCTGGAAAGCAGTGGGAAGGGATTCAGCTGCAGCACAGGAAGCACAGCCTGAGCAGGCAGCAATTTCAGTTTGTCTGCAGCAGCTGAAGCTGAAGAGCTCAAAAATTGCTTGGGGGAAAAATACCCCTAAAAATACAATTTTTAAGCAGAGCTCAATGTGCAGAGCAGAGGAAATCTGCTGCACAACATGTGCCATCTCTGCTGCTTTTTAATCCATCTCCTCCTGCTTTCCTCTTCCCTGTGCCTGGAATTCCAGTGGAATTCTCCTGGAATCCAGCATCTCCTGGATGCTCTGAGCAGGGGCAGCAATTCCTTCCCTCTCTGGACAAGGGATAATGGAAGCACCTCTGTTCCATGTCCAGCAGCAGGGCCAGGGTTTCACAGCTGTGCTTTGGGCAGCGTTATCCCCTGGGCTGCTGCCGTTCCCTCTGCTCACCCAGGAATTATTTTGGTGGCTGAGCAGCTTCTCCTCAGCCTCTGTTACATAATCCCCAATTCAGCAAAGGGCATTTCTGTGAAAGGTCGCTGCATGGAAATGGCCTTGCCCTCCCTCATGAGGATGTGGAGCAGCTCCTGCTCCTGCAGAGTGAATAAAAGGGGGGAAAAGCAGCTTTGCTGGAGAGAAATGGGATCAGTCTCCTGTCAAACACATTTGTTGGATCAGGAAAGGTCAGGGGAGAAGGGGGGGAGCTCTGAAAACCTTTGGTTATTTAAAACCCTTGCACCACGCCATTAGAGAGCCAGGCTGAGGGTTTTACAGTGCTAATCTGACACAAAATCATTTTCATTACCAACCTTTGAGGTGTTTCCAGTGGCTTTCAGACAGAAATTTAATGCTGTTTTAAATTTTTTGAGCTCTTTAGCTGCTGCAGACAAATTGAAATTGCTGCCTGCTCAGGCTGTGCTTCCTGTACTGCTTTCCAGGGAAAGGTTTTCAGTTGTTAACATGGATTTTTTTGGGAGCTTTTCCTGCTTTGGAGGGATTCTTGTCCATTCCTCAGCTGCAGCACTGAAATTCCTGGATTCCTTCAAAAGGGATGAGAGCAGAGCTGCTGGCTGGGGGATTCTTCAGGGATAGGGAGAGCAGGGAACAATTCCTGCTTTTGCTGGGCATGAATGGATTTAACCCTTGGGAAACTTCTGGGAGAGCAGGGAACAATTCCTGCCTGTGCTGAGCATGAGGTGGATTTAACCCTTGGGAAACCTCTGGGAGAGCAGGGAACAATTCCTGCTTGTGCTGGGCATGAGGTGAGGTTTGACCCTTGGAAAACCTCTGGGAAAAGGATGGGGAGAGCAGAGAGCAATTCCTGCCTTTCCTGGGCATGAATGGATTTAACCCTTGGGAAAACCTCTGGGAATGGAAAGGGGAGAGCAGAGAACAATTCCTGCCTGTGCTGAGTCTGATGTGGGGTTTAGACCTTGGGAAAACCTCTGGGAAAGGAATGGGGAGAGCAGGGAAAAATTCCTGCCTTTGCTGGGCATGAATGGATTTAACCCTTGGGAAACTTCTGGGAGAGCAGGGAACAATTCCTGCCTTTGCTGAGCCTGATGTGGGGTTTAACCCTTGGGAAACCTCTGGGAATGGAAAGGGGAGAGCAGAGAACAATTCCTGCTTTTGCTGAGCATGAGGTGAGGTTTGACCCTTGGAAAACCTCTGGGAAAAGGATGGGGAGAGCAGAGAGCAGTTCCTGCCTGTGCTGGGCATGAACGCATGTAACCCTTGGAAAACCTCTGGGAATGGAAAGGGGAGAGCAGAGAACAATTCCTGCCTGTGCTGAGTCTGATGTGGGGTTTAGAACTTGGGAAAACCTCTGGGAAAGGAATGGGAAGAGCACAGAACAATTCCTGCTTTTGCTGAGCCTGATGTGGGATTTAATCCTTGGGAAAACCTCTGGGAGAGCAGAGAACAATTCCTGCCTGTGCTGAGCCTGATGTGGGATTTAACCCTTTGGAAAACCTCTGGGAGAGGAGGGACAGATTCCCCATGGAATCCCTTCCAGCCTAAATTCCTGCTTTATGGAACTGATCCCTGTGTCCTTTTCCCATTCAGGAATCTTTTCCAGCCTAAACTCCTGATTTATAAAACTGATCTCTGTTCAGGAATCCTTTCCATCCTAAAATCCTGATTTATAGAACTCATCCCTGCTCAGGAATCCTCTCCAGCCTAAATTCCTGATTTATGGAACTGATCCCTTTGTCCTTTCCAGGTTCAGGAATCCTTTCCATCCTAAATTCCTGATTTACAGAACTCATCCCTGCTCAGGAATCCTTTCCAGCCTAAATTCTGATTTATGGAACTGATCCCTGTTCAGGAATCCTTTCCAGCCTAAATTCCTGATTTATGGAACTGATCCCTGTGTCCTTTCCAGGTTCAGGAATCCTTTCCATCCTAAATTCTTGATCTGTAAAACTGATGCCTGTGCAGGAATCTTCTCCTGCCTAAATTCCTGATTTATGGAACTGATCCCTATTCAGGAATCCCTTCCAGCCTAAATTCCTGATTTATGGAACTGATCCCTGTTCAGGAATCTTCTCCAGCCTAAATTCCTGATTTATCCCCAGGAACTGATCCCTGTGTCCTTTCTCTGTTGAGGAATCCCTTCCAGCCTAAATTCCTGATTTATGGAACTGATCCCTGTTCAGGAATCCTTTCCAGCCTAAATTCCTGATTTATAGAACTCATCCCTGTTCAGGAATCCTTTCCAGCCTAAATTCCTGATTTATCCCCAGGAACTGATGCCTGTGTCCTTTCCCTGTTCAGGAATCCTTTCCATCTTAAATTCCTGCTTTGTAGAACTGATCCCTGTTCAGGAATCCTCTCCAGCCTAAATTCCCCAGGAATTGATCCCTGTGTCCTTTCCCTGTTGAGGAATCCCTTCCAGCCTAAATTCCTGATTTATGGAACTGATCCCTGTGTCCTTTTCCCATTCAGGAATCTTTTCCAGCCTAAACTCGTGATTTATAAAACTGATCCCTGTTCAGGAATCCTTTCCATCTTAAATTCCTGCTTTGTAGAACTGATCCCTGTTCAGGAATCCTCTCCATCCTAAATTCTGATTTATGGAACTGATCCCTATTCAGGAATCCTTTCCAGCCTAAATTCCTGATTTATAGAACTGATTCCTGTTCAAGAATCCTCTCCATCCTAAATTCCTGATTTATGGAATTGATCCCTGTTTCCTTTTCCCTGTTGAGGAATCCTTTCCATCCTGAATTCCCGATTTATCCCCATCTGTGCCAGGCATTCCCCCTGGGGCACATTCCCAGGATGGCCACACCCAAACCATTCCCCTCAGGATGAGTTTTTTGGAATTTGCCCCCCAGTCTGCTGTGCAGGGGAATGGGGGATGCAGGGCTGGATGCAGGGAATGTTGAATCCCGGTGCTGTGGGATGGATCCTCAGGTTCCCTGCCTGTGGCAGGAGCCCCGTGCCTGGCTCAGCTCCTGCATTTCAGATGCTGCTCTCTGGCCTGGGTTCTGCTCTCTGCCAGCCCTGGGGAGCTGCAGGATGAGAAGGCAGGAATTCAACCCAGGGATAGCTCTGGCCTCACCTGGGCCCCTCAGACCTGGCCTAAAGCTGCTCTGGAGCTGGCAGAAATTAATGGGATTAATGCCAAATTCCTCATTTTGTGCTTCCTGCTGAGAGCAGAATGGGAGAGCATCGATCCTGTGGAAAGTGGGTGTGGACAGGCAGGATGCTGCAGTGCCTTCCTGGAATTCATCCCCAGGCCTGGCTCCTGTCTCCATTCAGGAATCCTTTCCAGCCTGAATTCCTGATTTATGGAACTGATCCCTGTGTCCTTTTCCCATTCAGGAATCCTTTCCAGCATAAATTTATAAAACTGATCCCTGTGCAGGAATCCTTTCCAGGCTAAATTCCTGATTTATGGAACTGATCCCTGTGTCCTTTTCCCATTCAGGAATCCTTTCCAGCCTAAATTCCTGATTTATCCCCAAGAACTGATCCCTGTGTCCTGTCCCTGTTCAGGAATCTTTTCCAGCCTAAATTCCTGATTTATGGAACTGATCCCTGTGTCCTTTTCCCTGTTCAGGAATCCTTTCCAGCATAAATTTATAAAACTGATCCCTGTTCAGGAATCCTTTCCAGCCTAAATTCCTGATTTATGGAACTGATCCCTGTATCCTTTTCCCATTCTGGAATACTTTCCATCCTAAACTCCTGGTTTATCCTCAGGAACTGATGATCCCTGTGCAGGAAAAATCATTTTACTATCTTTCCTTCTTCACCTTCCACCTGAATTCCTGATTTATGGAACTGATCCTGTGTCTTTTCCCTGTTCAGGAATCCTTTCCATCCTGAATTCCTGATTTATCCCCAGGAACTGATCCCTTTGCAGGAATAATTTCCATCCTAAATTCCTGATTTATAGAATTGATCCCTGTGTCTGTCTCCATTCAGAAATCCTTTCCAGCCTAAATTCCTGATTTATGGAACTGATCCCTGTATCCTTTTCCAGCCTAAATTCCACATTTTTGTAGAACTGATCCCTGTGCAGGAATCCTTTTCCAGCCTAAATTCCTGATTTGTAGAACTGATCCCTGTGTCCTTTTCCCTGTTCAGAAATAATTTCCATCCTAAATTCCTGATTTATGGAACTGATCCCTGTGTCCCTGAACATCAGAGTGTTTCACCTCTTCCAGCTGTCCCTTTTTGTGTGTTGAACTCATTTCCAGGATTTTCAGTGGATGTGAGCCCTGGCAAGGAACGAATCATTCATCAGGGTGGTTTTTATCCAGCAACACTGCCAAAGCCAGATTTCCCCACCCTCAGAACTCTTTGGCACTTAATTAAGAGAAGGAGAAGGTGTTAATTAGCCAGGGCACCTCATTAACACAGCCCAGCTGAGGGGGGCAGGATTTTCTGGGATATTCCCATCAAGTTGTCCATGTGGGAATAAAGCAGAAATCAGCTCAGGTGAGGGCACAGCAGAGCTGAGCAGTTCTTGCCTTTTCCACTTGCCATTTTGTTCATTTATTTGAAGAATTTAAAAAATCAGGCTGCATAATTGAGGGAAATAAAGCCTCCAGAACTCTCCTGAATGCCTGAGAGCAGTGAAATACAAAATTTTTGTTGTGCTGGGAGATTTTCCAGGTGGGTTTTTGCTGTAAAGACAGCCAGGCTTGAAATCATTCAGTCCCACAGCAGTTACACTTTTTATTTATTGTGGCTCCAGACTGAAAATCTGGTTTATTTTTGCATTTTAGCCTTGTAGACTCTCAGTTCTGAGTTTGGAACTGTGTTTGTGCTGTGATTTAAGTGGGATTTCATTGATTTAATTCACCTTGAGCAGCAGCCTCAGGATGGGCTGGGAGCATTATCCTGCTTTTTGGGGTACCCTGGTTACAGTTGTGTTGGTTGGGATTGAAAACTTCCTTGGAAATCCTTTTATTTTTTTCTTCATTTTGATCCTAATTTGTTCATTCTTTGTGTGTCCTAAACCTGGTTTTTGCTGTCTTTGAGCCTGGCTTAACATCTTTCCTTAGCTTGGCTATTAAGGCAAAGCACTTTTGTTTTTTAAACCCCTTTTTTACACCAGACTTAACTTGGGGAGATGAAAATTCTCCCTGCTCTGCTCCTCCAGGGCCATTCTCCTTAATTCTTTTGCACCTTGATGAAATTTGAGTTCCAAAAGGATATTTTAATTATTAAACAACAATTTCTGCAGTTCAGAGATGACTGCCTTGTGTATTCTCACCCTGGCAGGTTTTACAAGAATTCCTGAGCTCTGAAAATCCTGGTTTTTCTCAGTTGGGGATTTAATTTTCTTTCCTCAACACAAATTTTAAGGCAGAGTTTGGAAATGAGGGGGAGCCCCTGGAACTCTGTGTGGGGACTGAAACATTCTCTGGTTTTAGGGCATTAATCTCTCCTCTTGTCCATCTACACCATTGG
The DNA here is from genome assembly GCF_028769735.1 of Zonotrichia leucophrys gambelii. Classification (NCBI taxonomy): domain Eukaryota; kingdom Metazoa; phylum Chordata; class Aves; order Passeriformes; family Passerellidae; genus Zonotrichia; species Zonotrichia leucophrys. The sequence continues at coordinate 3,182,212 of NC_088180.1, read as the reverse complement.
GGCTTGAGATCAAATCCTGAATAAATAAATCACTTCCAGAAGGGGTTTTAGGTTAGTCCCAAATCTTTGGGGTTAAACAGAGCACAGTCCCAAATCTTTGGGGTTAAACAGAACACAGTCCCAAGTCTTTGGGGTTAAACTAGAAACAGTCCCAAATCTTTGGGGTTAAACAGAACACAGTCCCAAATCTTTGGGGTTAAAAAGAGCAGTCCCAGATCTCTGGGGTTAAGCAGAGCTCAGTCCCCAATCTTTGGGGTTAAACTGAGCTCAGTCCCAAATCTTTGGGGTTAAACAGAACAGAGTCCCAAATCTTTGGGGTTAAACAGAACACAGTCCCAAGTCTTTGGGGTTAAACAGAGCTCAGTCCCAAATCTTTGGGGTTAAATCGAGTTTTAGTCCCAGATCTCTGGGGTTAAACAGAGCTCAATCCCAAATCTTTGGGGTTAAATCGAGCACAGTCCCAAATCTTTGGGGTTAAACTGAGCACAGTCCCAAATCTTGGGGGTTAAATCGAGCACAGTCCCAAATCTTTGGGGTTAAATCGAGTTTAGTCCCAGATCTCTGGGGTTAAACCAAGCACAAACTGATCAGAGTGCCAAATCTTTAGGTTTAAACTAGGAATAGTCCCAAGTCTTTGGGGTTAAACAGAGCTCAGTCCCAAATCTTTGGGTTAAGCAGAGCACAGTCCCAAATCTTTGGGGTTAAATCGAGCACAGTCCCAAATCTTTTGGGTTAAACAGAGCACAGTCCTGAATCTTTGGAATTAAACTGATCAGAGTGCCAAATCTTTAGGTTTAAACTAGGAACAGTCCCAAATCTTTGGGGTTAAATCGAGTTTAGTCTCAGTCTTTGGGGTTAAACCAAGCACAGTCCCAAATCTTTGGGGTTAAGCAGAGCACAGTCCCAAATCTCTGGGGTTAAACAGAACAAAGTCCTAAATCTTTGGGGTTAAATCGAGTTTTAGTCCCAGATCTCTGAGGTTGAACAGAGCTCAGTCCCAGATCTCTGGGGTTAAACCAAGCACAGTCCCAAATCTTTGGGGTTAAAAAGAGCAGTCCCAGATCTTTGGGGTTAAGCAGAGCTCAATCCCAAATCTTTGGGGTTAAACTGAGCACAGTCCCAAATCTTTGGGGTTAAACAGAACACAGTCCCAAATCTTTGGGGTTAAATCGAGTTTAGTCCCAGATCTCTGGGGTTAAACCAAGCACAGTCCCAAATCTTTGGGGTTAAGCAGAGCAGAGTCCCGAATCTTTGGGGTTAAACAGAGTAGTCTGAAATCTTTAGGTTTAAACCAAGCACAGTCCCAGATCTCTGGGCTTAAACCAAGCACAGTCACAAATCTTTGGATTTAAACAAAGCAGTCCCAAATCTTCAGGTTTAAACAGAGTAGTCCCAAATCTCTGGGGTTAAACCAAGCTCAGTCCCTTGGTGCTCTCCCGTGCTCACGGCTCTGTCTGGTTTGGGGTTTTGTTGTGCTGCTGTCTCTGAGCAGGAGCTGAGCTCTGGGACAGGCCCAAGAAAGGCAAGGCCGGGCTCTGGCAGCTCCTGCGTCACCGGGACCTGCCCAGTGTCACTGCTCCGTGCTGGGACAGCCCTGGAATCCACTGGCAGGGCCCAAAGGCAGCAGCACTGCCCTTCCCTTCCCTTCCCTTCCCTTCCCTTCCCTTCCCTTCCCTTCCCTTCCCTTCCTTCCCTTCCCTTCCCTTCCCTTCCCTTCCCTTCCCTTCCCTTCCCTTCCCTTCCCTTCCCTTCCCTTCCCTTCCCTTCCTTCCTTCCCTTCCCTTCCCTTCCCTTCCCTTCCCTTCCCTTCCCTTCCCTTCCCTTCCCTTCCCTTCCCTTCCCTTCCCTTCCCTTCCCCTGTGCTGCAGCCTCGGGAATAATTCACCATTTCCCCCCTTTTTTGGGGTTTTTTTAAGCATTCCTGCTCGGTGCTGGCAGACCCCCAGCTCCTTGTGCAGCTCCTGGCTGGGTGTCACCATGAGCAGTGGCGCTCTGGTGGCATCGCCTCGCTCACTGCTGCTGTTTGTGAGTGGCTGGAAATGCAAAATATTAACTCAGAACTGCCCTTGGATTGAATATTGTATTATGATGGAGGCTTTTGCATGCCAGTGATGCTGTTATGGTGAGGAGAGCTGGTCATTGCCAGGGCAGGGTGCATTAGGGTTCACTGTTGGGGTGTGATGGGTAGGCTGTCATTGGGGGTTGTGGCTGTTCATTATTGGGGTTTGTGGCTGTTGCTCACAGGGGGCTGTGGCCATTAGGGGGTTGTGGCTGTGGTCACTGGTCACTCATTAAATGCTGTTTTAATGTCCCCATTTCCAAACCTCACTGATTTGCCTCTCATCCTAAACCAAGCAGGAATGGCACAATCCGAGGCCAGGGATGACAGGCTCTGAGCTTTCCTGGTGTGACACTGTCCCTCCCCACGCTGCTGATGTCCCCTGCCCCAGCAGAGCACCAGGATGGCTTTTGCTGCATAATCTGTCTGGCCAGCTGTGTCCTAATCCTGCAGTTTTAGGAGGGGCCTGGGGGAAGGGCCTGGTGTTGAGGCACTGCTGTTCTCCTGAATATCTTTGGCAATAGGATTGAAGGAGAATTTAATGTGTGTGTGTTTGTGCTCCCAGCGGGGCTCTGAGGCGGGTAAGTATGGAGGATTTAGGATATCCAGAGTGTCCTGTATGGCCTGAGCAGGGATGTCAGCCCTCTCCACACCAAGGGAACTGCTGAGGGCCCTTTGTGGGTTCCTGACAGAACTTTTGGCCTGTGAGTGTTCATTGCACTGAAATTCCCTTTTTCCCAGAGCTGGGCTGATCAGGAAAATGGGTCACTTGTATCTTGGGGAATTCCCTGCCCTGCAAGTCCTCAATAGATGGGAGAGGGGTCAGAGCAGAGCTCACAGCTGGCACAGCTGTGGGGTTTTAGCCCTGTGGGTGGGTCAGGTAAAGAAACCTGAGGGAGCAGATCCCTGGCAGGGACACAACCCTGGCACAGCCCGAGCTGCCAGGGCTGGAACAGGCCTGGAAATGCCTCTGGGAGGGTGCCAGGGCAGGGAGGAGTGAGGACATCGGGAATTCCTGCCCTGCTGCCAGTGCCATGGGTGTCCCCAAGCGGTGTCACTGCCAGTGCCATGGGTGTCCCCAAGCGGTGTCACTGCCAGTGCCATGGGTGTCCCCAAGCTGTGTCACTGCCATTTCCATGGGTGTCCCCAAGCCGTGTCACTGCCAGTACCATGGGTGTCCCCAAGCGGTGTCACTGCCAGTGCCATGGGTGTCCCCAAGCTGTGTCACTGCCATTTCCATGGGTGTCCACAAGCTGTGTCACTGCCAGTGCTGTGGGTGTCCCCAAGCCGTGTCACTGTGTCCCCAAGCGGTGTCACTGCCTAAATCGCCCATGGGTGTCCCCAAGCGGTGTCACTGCTGGTGCTGTGGGTGTCCCTGAGCCGTGTCACTGGTGATGTCATGGGTCTCCAGGCCCTGTCACTGCCAGTGCCATGGGTGTCCCCAAGCCGTGTCACTGCTGATGCCCTAGGTGCTCCCAAGCTATGTTACTGCCAATGCCATGGGTGTCCTCAAGTCGTGTCACTGCCAGTGCCGTGGATGTCCCCAAGCTGTGTCACTGCCAATGCCCTGGGTGTCCCCAAGCCACCATGGGTGTCCCCAAGCTGTGTCACTACTGGTGCACTGGGTGTCCCCAAGCCATGTCACTGCCAATGCTGTGGGTGTGTCACTGCTGGTGCCATGGGTGTCCCCAAGCCACTGTGGGTGTCCCCAAGCTGTGCCACTGCCAATGCTGTGGGTGTGTCACTGCTGGTGCCATGGGTGTCCCCAAGTGGTGTCACTGCCAGTGCTGTGGGTGTGTCACTGCTGGTGCCCTGGATGTCCCCAAGCCACCATGAGTGTCCCCAGCTGTGAGTGTCCCCAACCTGTGCCTTTGCCAATGCTGTGGGTGTGTCACTGCCAGTGCCCTGGGTGTCCCCAAGCTGTGCCACTGCCAGTGCTGTGGGTGTGTCACTGCCAGTGCCCTGGGTGTCCCCAAGCTGTGTCACTGGTGATGCCCTGGGTATGTCACTGCCAATGCCATGGATGTCCCCGAGCCATGTCACTGCCTATGCTGTGGGTGTCCCCCAGCTGCCCTGGATGTCCCCAAGCCATGTCACTGCCGATGCCCTGGGTGTCCCCAGCCGTGTCACTGCCGATGCCATGTCTCTAACTGTGTTTTCTGCCCCGCTGCTGTGTTGTGTGCGAGCTCTGTTGTTTTCTGCCGCTCTGTCACTGCGTTTCTGCTGCCCCTCCCTGCAGCCGGGTTTGTCAAGTCGCCCATGTCAGAAACTAAGCTCACGGGGGACGCCTTTGAACTGTACTGTGATGTGGTTGGGAACCCCACTCCAGAGATCCAGTGGTGGTATGCGGAAGTCAACCGGGCAGAGGCTTTCAAACAGCTGTGGGATGGCGCTCGGAAGCGCCGTGTCACCATTAACACTGCCTACGGGGCCAATGGGGTGAGTGTGCTGAGAGTAACCCGCCTTACCTTGGAAGACTCTGGGACTTACGAGTGCAGGGCCAGCAACGATCCCAGGAGGAATGACTTGAGGCAAAATCCCTCCATTACGTGGATTCGAGCCCAGGCTACTATAAGCGTCCTGCAGAGTGAGTCCGGCCCCCAGTAGTGGCACTGTAGTGTCTAGAGGCAGTCTGGTGACCCCGCCCCGTGTCCCCACCCTCTGCCGCACCCTGTCCTGTGCTCCTGTGCCGCGGGCTGCTCCTCCTCCTCCTCCTCCTCCTCCTCCTCCTGGCCTGCAGTGCTGACCCCGTGTGCCACCCGTGTCTCTTCTCCTTAGGACAGAGCACTTGGGAAAACCTCGGGATGTGTGCTAGAGCTTCCGTGTGACACCAGCCCGCTGTCGGATTGTGTTTGTTCCCTCCTCCCTTTAGTTTTGTAGGAGGTTTCCAGCCTCCCTGGCTTCTCCACCAGTGCCTTGCTCTTTGATTTATTTCCATGTTCTTTTCCCAACTCTAACCGTTTTATTTTGATTTCTTCTGTTCTCTTGGAATTTCTGGGAATGCCTCCTCACCTGGTTTTGGTTACATATCTGCTTCTGGATAAATCCTTCCCTTTCAGTTCCACGTGACCTTTCGTGTTTGGATTTTTCTTGGTGTTTCTTTTCCTTCCTGGCCAGCAGCATGTTCCTAAGGAGTTCTCTGATGCAGCAGCACTGAGGAGGTGCAGCCATTGCTAATGCAGCCCGTGGGAGCAGGGGGAACATCCTGCCCAGCCTTGAGCACAGTGACTCCATCCAGGGCAGCAGCAGAGGCTGTGCTTGGCCCAGAATTGCTTTTTGTTTTTGCTTGTGGCAAGGCTTCCCTGCTGCCTTCACTCTGCTTTTTTGGGAGTTCATATGGTCAGATTCTGTAGAGAGGAATTTTGGGCCAGATGTAAAACTTGTATTTACCTAAGGAAATGGCTGCTGAGTTTGAGGTGGAGGGAATGAAATCTGCAGTGTGCAGGTACAGGAGAAATTGTGTTGGGTGGTTTCTCAGTGCCCTCAGCTGACAGAGGAGCAGAGCAAAAGTGTGATCTTGCTCCTGTGCTCTGTGCACAAATAACCCTTTAATGCCCTACTGGGTACAAAACTCTATTTGTATCTTGATTTTTTTCATTTGGGTACCTTGAAAAATCCCCCCTGGAGCTGTCCCCAAAGCCTGGTGCTGCTGTGGGCACTGCTGGATCAGAGACCTTCCCTGTGGGAATGGAGCAGCCTTGGTGCACGTGGAGGAACGGCTGTGAGCCAGTGCTGTGGGGTGGCTGCAGTGACCCCGGGCCCCCCCCGGCCCTCCCGTGTCCTTTGGGCTCCCAAAGGGCTGCAGTGCTTGCATGGCCTCCAGCAGCAGCTCTGCCATGCTGGGAATGAGCCTGGAAATGTGTCTGCTAGGGAGGGCTGTGTGCTGGAGAGAGCCTGGGGCTCCAGGATTGTCAATGCAGATCCACCAAGGAAGGAAGGAATGATGAGGAGGACTCCATCCTATCAGAAGGCCAATTTATTACTTTATTATACTATATTATATTAAAGAATACAGGAAAGCTAATAATGAGAACTTGTGACTCTTTCCAGAGTCCTGACAGAGCTTGGCCCTGATTGGCCAAAGAGTGAAAACAACAAACAGCAGAATCAATGGAACAATCACCTGTGGGTGACCAATCTCCAAACACATTCCACATGAGCACAGCACAGGAGAAGCAAATGAGATCAGAATTGTTTTCCTTTTCTCTGAGGCCTTTCAGGAGAAAAACCCTGGGAGAAGGGATCCTGTTCAGAGAAGGTGAATGGCACACTCCAGAGCAGCTCTGGGGGACACAATTCTGGTGTACAGAGCCAGTTTTGGGGAGCACAGGGCAGAGGCTTCCCTCCCTCAGGCCCCTGAGCTGCTGCAGGGGCTGCCCTTGAGCCTCTCCTGCCCTGCCAGGCTGTTCCAGCTGCTGCTGCTGGGTGGGAGCTCCCTCCTGAGTGCCTTGGGTGGGATCACAGTGGGATCCCCCTGCTGTGGGGCCCTGCTCTGTGGGATCCCCCTGCTGTGGGGCCCTGCTCTGTGGGATCACACTGCTGTGGGGCCCTGCTCTGTGGGATCACACTGCTCTGTGGGGCCCTGCTCTGTGGGTTCACACTGCTCTGTGGGATCACACTGCTGTGGGGCCCTGCTCTGTGGGATCCCACTGCTCTGTGGGATCACACTGCTGTGGGGCCCTGCTCTGTGGGATCCCACTGCTGTGGGACTCTGCTCTGTGGGATCACAGTGCTCTGTGGGATCACACTGCTGTGGGACCCTGTTCTGTGGGATCACAGTGCTGTGGGGCCCTGCTCTGTGGGATCACAGTGCTCTGTGGGATCCCACTGCTGTGGGGCCCTGCTCTGTGGGATCCCACTGCTGTGGGACCCTGCTCTGTGGGATCCCACTGCTGTGGGGCCCTGCTCTGTGGGATCACACTGCTCTGTGGGATCACACTGCTCTGTGGGATCACACTGCTGTGGGGCCCTGCTCTGTGGGATCACAGTGCTCTGTGGGATCCCACTGCTGTGGGGCCCTGCTCTGTGGGATCCCACTGCTGTGGGACCCTGCTCTGTGGGATCACACTGCTCTGTGGGATCCCACTGCTGTGGGACCCTGCTCTGTGGGATCACAGTGCTCTGTGGGATCCCACTGCTGTGGGGCCCTGCTCTGTGGGATCACACTGCTGTGGGACCCTGCTCTGTGGGATCACACTGCTCTGTGGGATCCCACTGCTGTGGGGCCCTGCTCTGTGGGATCACACTGCTCTGTGGGATCCCACTGCTGTGGGGCCCTGCTCTGTGGGTTCACAGTGCTCTGTGGGTTCACAGTGCTCTGTGGGATCACACTGCTCTGTGGGTTCACACTGCTCTGTGGGATCCCACTGCTGTGGGGCCCTGCTGTGCAGGGCAATAAGGAACAAACCCTGAGTGCCTTCCCCTGTGTGCTGGGACAGCCAAGCTGCTCCTGCTGGGAGGAGGAGCCCGTGGACATCAGCTCCTGCCTGAGCCTGCTGGAGGAAGAGGAGGAGAACAGGGATGAGGCTCCCAAGGTGTCCCTGGAAGTGGAGCCCCTTCCCTGAGCCTGCCCAGGTGGCCTCAGCTGCTCCGTTCAGTTTGTGTTGGAAATGGGAATCGTGTGGCTCAGTGGAGTTGAGTTTGCAGCTGCTGCCCTGCTGTGGCACCAAAGCCCCACAGAGCACAGGCTCTGTCCTGGCCTCTGCAGAGATCAGCTCGCTTCTGAAAATCTGGCACCCAGGAGCCACCATCTGCCTTCCACCTCCTTCTGCATTTGGAACCAGAATTTCACTTGCTGGGTTTTTTTTTTTAAGTTGCTTTGCTTGGGTTTTAACTGTAAAAGCTGAGCTTACATAAAATGGGCACTTTGTGATGTGTAAAAGTGATTTTCTAGGTGAGCATCCTCCTTGCTGCTGCTGTCCCAGTATTCCAGTTGCACTTTGTCTCCTGCAATTAAATCAGGAGACTGATCCATCAATTTGCTTTTTTAATAACCAAATCAAAGTAACATAAATGCAGGTGAAGCTGGAAATGAGACTTCCAGCTGCCTTCAGTTGTGCTAAACTAAAACTGAAAAGGTTGCAGGTCAGTCACTGAGTTACTATTTCAGACACACTCCAAAAATATTCCCAGAGCTCTGTCAGTGTTTTTGTGGGAATGCAGATGAGCTTTTTGGGGGTGGAAAAGCACACAGGGCGGGCCAGGAATGGTGCATGATATGAGAATAACACAACAATTTTGGGCCCAAACAATCCTTGAAAGGATAAAATAACCAGTGTGGGAGAAATGAGGCAGAAACAGAGTGAAAATTGAATCACACAAACAGCAACTGCAGTGTTTGTGCAGTTAAAGAATGATTTAAAGAGCTGGATTTCCAAGAAGGATATCCATGACTGGGATGCTGCAGGTTGCCAGAGGATGGATAATTTTTCCTGCCTGGACACTAATCTAAGGATTAGATTAAAAATCCAAACACGAAAGGTGCCATGGCCTACAGGGATGTTCCTTCCCTGTGGGGAAAGCTGGGATAGTTCTGACACAAAATTGGGATTTTCTGTTCTCTCCTTGTGTTTCATAACCTGCATTCCAGAGGCTCCATGGCTCATAAATTCATATCCCAAACTGTTGCCACAAGGCATGGCAGAGATTCCAGAATCCAAATTCCTTGGATGACTTGCAGAAATCAGGGAGATGTCTGTGCTGCTTCCTCAGCCTCCTGCAGCCAGAGGGGAGGGAGGAAGGAGCAGCTGGAGCTGCACCTCTGGAATCTGTCAGGAATTCATCCCAGGTTGGGCTCACAGCAGCATTTCCACACACAGAGCCTCTGGGCTGGCCTGCAGGCCAAGCTGACCCTAAAAACCTTTTTTTTTTAAGACTAACAGCAAGAATTGTGCCATTTTAACCCCTGCCGTCCTGTGTGAGGTGCTTTTTCACAGACCCTGCTGCAGACCCTGCTGCAGAAAGGTCTTTTAGCCAGGTTTGGGGAGCAGTTTCTGTGGCTGAGAATGAGGCAGCTGTGAGTGCTGGGGAGCAGCAGCACCTGCAGGGGCTGAGGGCAGCGTGGGTCTCAAACAGCAGCACGGCGCCCTCACTGATTTTAGCACTTCTGAAAGGCTTTGCCCTCAAGAATGGGAATTTGCTGTGGCCAGGTGAGGCTGTGCAGTGGAACAGCCCCAGAGCAGCCAGCAGAACTCCTGGGCTCTGCTCATGCACTGGGGCTGCCTTTGTTCTTTAGAAATGTTTGTGCTCAAGGTTGCCTCAGACACAAAGCAGTTGCAGGCTGATGTCAGCCTGCTGTGTATCCTCACATTGCCCTGGCAGATTGGGGTGCTGCTCCCTCAGCCTCCTGTGCCCTGTGCAATCTCCTCACAGCAGCCTTTGGGTGGGGAATATGCAGAATATGACTGAGAAGCCTAAATTTGAATGCTGTTTGTGTAAAAATGGGTTTGTTTGAAACCTCAAGGAGAAGAATTCAGAGAATCACCAGGTTGGAAGAGACCTTCAAGACCATCGAGTCCAGCCCAGCCTCAACACCCGGTGCCACATCCAGGCTGTGTTAAACACACCCAGGGATGGGGACTGCACCACCTCCCTGGGCAGCCATTCCAGAACTTTATCACCCTCTCTGTAATAAAACTTTTTCCTAATATCCAACTTAAATTTCCCTTGGTGCAGCTTGAGACTGTGTGCTCTGGTTGTGTCAGTGCTGCCTGGAGAGAGAGACCAACCCCAGCTGAGCACAGGCACCTTTCAGGGAGTGATAAGAAGAACCAAGTGCCAGCCAGCGAGAAACCTCTGGAGGAGTAACTGAAGCCTCCCATGCAGCGCCAGGAGTTGCTGTGGGAAGCACAGAGTGTCCCTGGTGTCCCTGCAGTGTGGGATTCCCAATAACCATTAATTAACCCCTCCTGTCTCTCCCCAGCAGCGCGGCCGCTCCGAGCTCTGTGGTTTGGTTGTGCTTCCTCCGTGTGTCCCGCAGTGCCATCCCCCGTGTGGTGCCCTCCCCTCCCGCCCCCTGTGCCACCACGTAGAGTAGCTGGCGCTGTCCCCAGGGCCGGCCCTGACGCTGTCCCTGCCTTGCAGAGCCGCGGATCAACGCCAGCGAGGACGTGGTGCTGCACGTGGCCGGCGTGGCCGTCACGCTGCAGTGCAACCTGACCAGCAGCCCCAGCCCCCTGGCCGCCAGCTACTGGGTGAAGAACGGAGAGGAGATCCCGGGCACCAGGAAAGCCTCCAACACCACCGAGTACAGGTGGGTGCTGGGCTGGGGACAGGGGCGCTCCTGCTGGGCACACAGTGGTGGCTCAGCCAGTTCAGAGCTCTTCGCCAGGATTCATGGGTGGGTCTGGTGTTGCACGTCATCCCAGAGCCCAAAATCCCAGCTGGAATGAGAAATGGGAATGGACAGGGATGGGGTTTGTGCCCTGGGGAGGGCAGGGATGGTGATGCTGAGGTGTTCCTGAGGTGTGGGTGCTGGGCTGAGCCAGAGGACAGGGACACTTCTGGTAGTCCCACAGTGGTGGCTCAGTCAAACTCTGTGAGTTCAGAGCTCTTCTCCAGGTTCATTGGTGGGTCTGTAGCTGCACATCCTCCCAGAGCCCAGAATCCCAGCTGGAATGAGATGGGAATGGGCAGGGATGGTGCTCCTGAGGTGTGGGTGGCCTGGGGTAAGCCAGGGGACAAGGACATTGTTCTCACAGTGGTGGCTGAAGTTAAAGTCTGTCAGTTCAGAGCTCTTCTCCAGGTTCATTGGTGGGTCTGTAGCTGCACATCCTCCCAGAGCCCAGAATCCCAGCTGGAATGAGATGGGAATGGGCAGGGATGGTGCTCCTGAGGTGTGGGTGCTGGGCTGAGCCAGGGGACAAGGGCACACCTGGTGTTCTCACAGTTTACACAGGCTGAAGTAAAACTGTCAGTTCAGAGCTCCTCTCCAGGGCTCACGGATGGGTCTGGTGCTGCACATTCTCCTGGAGCCCAGAATCCCAGCTGGAATGAGAAATGGGGATGGGTAGGGATGGTGTTCCTGCCCTGGGAAGAGCAGGGATGGGATGGTGTTTGTGCCCTGGGGAGGGCAGGGATGGTGTTCCTGAGGTGTGGGTGGCCTGGGATAAGTCAGGGGACAAGGGCACTCCTGGTGGTCCCACAGTGGTGGCTCTGTCAAACTCTGGCAGTTCAGAGCTCCTCTCCAGGGCTCATGGGTGGGTTTGTTGCTGCACATCCTCCTGGAACCCAAAATCCCAGCTGAAATTTAGAAATGGGAATGGGCAGGGATGGTGATCCTGAGGTGTGGGTGGCCTGGGCTCCCTTCTGTGGAGAAGGGCACAGTGGTGGCTCAAACTCTGTCAGTTCAGAGCTCTTCTCCAGGGCTCATTGTGGGTCTGGTGTTGCACATCATCCCAGAGCTTAAAATTCCAGCTGGAATGAGAAATGGGAATGGGCAGGGATGGTTCCTGAGGTATTCACGAGGTCCGGGTGGCCTGGGCTGAGCCAGGGGACAGGGGCACTCCTGGTGGTCCCACAGTGGTGGCTCAGCCAGTTCAGAGCTCTTCTCCAGGGCTCATGGGTGGGTTTGGTGTTGCACATTGTCCTGGAGCCCAGAATCCCAGCTGGAATGGGAAATGGGGATGGGCTGGGATGGTGTCCCTGAGGTGTTGCTGGGGTGGTTTGGTCATGATTTGGTGGCTGTGGGATGATCCCGTGCAGCTCCCTCAGTGCTGCCCTCAGAGTCTGTTCCCTCTGTGCTTTTCTTGCCCTGTTTTTCCTTTCCATGCACAGCAAACCCACCTTCCAGTTCCATGCTAAGCCAAGCTAAAGAGCTCTTTGGGGACATTTTAACAGCTTGGTCCCAGCTGCTTTCTGTCTCCAGAGGGGCCCCTTCCCCCCTGCTTCACTGAAACAGAATTAGGCTGTATTAGGGGATATTTAATTGTAATTATGCTGATTAGGGGATGTTCAGGTTTCCATGGCCTTAGCAAAGCAGCCTCTCACCCACAGCATTTTGGAAGTTGGTTTGACCCTGATTAATGATTTGTCCTTTCAATTTCCCCTTTAGCTCATTTTGAATTACCTTGTTAATTTTGCAACTGAAAACTGAATTTAATTTCCTTTCATAATTCCTTCCTGACCCTCCTCAGTGCAGTGTTCAGCCCTGGCCTGAGCTTTGGGGGCTTCCCTGGATTGGAGTGTTGCTCAGGGTTCCTGGGAATTGCCCAGTATTGCCCAGCAAGGGCCTGGCTGAGGCTGTTCCAAGCCAGGCTGGATTTTTCCTTCCAAATTCCTCTGTAAAGGAGGATTTAGGCACTGCTGGGGAGGGAAGGAGTGAAGTGGGAGAACACCACAGTCCCCAGGGAATGGGGGACTCCCAGCAATCCCAGGCACAGCTGGAGAAATCCCAAGTTTCCATTGCAGAGTGGATCCTGAATTCCTGAGCACTCCTGGGCTGCTTTGCTGATGCTGGAGTTCAGGCTCTCTCTGCCCTTTGGTGCTTTGGTTACATTTTAAATCCAGGAATTCCAGGTTTTCTCAGTGAAAAGCAGCAGCAGCACAGCTGTGGTTGACAGAGGGTGTTTCCCTCCCCCATTTATTTATATTTTACATTGGTTCATCTTTTATATTCTGTTTATTTCCCTTAAGCTCTCAAGTTCTTGTTTTTTCAGTCACTTTGTTTTGCTGTCAGATGTTTTTGGTGCTTGGAGTTCAGAGCTGGCTACTTTTATCATCCAGAAAACTCCAGAATTTAGAGATTAAACTGCTTCAATTAAAAATCCTGCCTCTCCTAGCACTGGCAGTGGGGTGAACCTCTCCCAACCCTTCATCCAGCTCGGGGTGGCTGCTCCAGCTGCAGGGAGCTCCTGTGAGCCTTGAGCTGTGTCATGAATGATTGATGGCCACCAGAGCTGGGGAGAGTCACAGCACCCCCCTTGTCCTTCCCCTCCTCACTCTGGGCGTGCCTGCAGGGGCTCAGTGTGCTGCTGAGCTGCTCTGCCATTGCAGAGCTCCTTATCTGAAATTATTCACTTTGTAACTGGAGTTTGGGTGTGTAAATGTGTCAGCGCTCAGCCTGAAGTGAGCAGCTTTTTCCATGTGTCTCAGCAGTTTCCAGGGGTCATCAAATGATTTTATTGCAGGGTTTGTGCTCTTCTGCGGGGGTTTTTTAACTTGATTGAAAAATAATTATTAAAAAAGGGAAGGATAATAAAGACAAGAATTATTAATAAATAAAATAATTAATAATAAATAAAATACTTAATAATGAATAAAATAATTATTAAAAAGGAATAATTTGAAAAAGAATAATACAAATAATAAAAAAGGAGTGTTTTGGGGGAGGAAACTGCCTCGGTGTGTGCTGGGGAGGGTGGGCGTGCCATGGTTGCACCCACAATTAGTGGGTGCAATTAAGGGGTGTTAATTAGCTCTTGTGTGCTGTCCCTGCAGGATCCTGAAGGCCCGAGCAGAGGAGTCAGGGGAGTACCTGTGTGTGTTCGTGTTCTCCGGCTCTCCCGTGGCCAACGCCACCATCGAGGTCAGAGGTACTGCTGGCACCCTCACTGTCCCCTTGTCCCCTCCCCTGGCACTCCCTCAGCAGCCCCACAACACAGCAAAGGCCTCCTCACCATGCCTGGGTTCATATCAGAAATAATAATTTGTTATCACAGATAAAAGCTGTGATTTCCAGGGAAAGGCTGGCACACATCCAGGGAAAGAGCTCAGAGATGGGAGCAGCCATGGGTTTGTGGGCACTGGGTCATGGGCACATCCTGGAGCCTGAAATTAGGAATAAAAGCTGCACAGTGGGCAAGGTTTGCCACAGATGTGGGTGTAGGGAGCCACAGAGCAGTGCTGGTGTCAGGAATTCCCAGTGGAATTCCAGGCTGAGGTTGGGAATTTGTGTGGAATTTGGCAGGCCTTGTCAGTGTGTGGGAAAGGGAATTCCACCACCCTGAGGAGCTGGGCTGGGTGTTCAGGGCACACAGCTGGAGAGGTTCCATTTTCCTCCTTTTCTTTTCCTGGGGATTTTCTATCCCATCCTGCCCTTTTGCTCTAATTGCTGAATCTCCTCATGTTAATTAAAATGCAAAGCTCCTGCTGGCTCCTCTGGGCTGCTCTAGGTGACAAACCACTCCTGGAGGGGGGAAATGCAACTTTGGGAGCGGAGCAAGAGCTCTGCCAGCTCTGATGGTCCCTGCAGGGCCCTTGGGATGTTTGCCACAGGGCTTGGCTGCTGCTCTGCCAGGCAGGGCCACCAGCAGAGCTTGGCAGGGAGCTGGGAGCTCACTCTGGGGGAGGAAATGGCAATTGCTGTGATTGAATGCCAGGAGAACTGATCCTACTCACTTCCCACAGGTAATTTACACCTAAATGCTCTCCTGGGAAAGTGGGGACAGCAAATGGGGACTGCACTTGGAGCAGCTGTGGGGACAGTGACACCACCTGGGTGCCCATCACACCTGTGATCTCATATTTACCTGCATGGCTCCTGTTGGTGCTCGAGCAATTACACTCAGAGTTAATTGTAATGATGCTGATTGTAATTAGGGTGCAGCTCTCACTGCTGATGCACAGGGGAAGGAGGCTGCTGAATGCCAAAGTGCTCGTGCTCCAAAAATAGGGATTTTCTGACAGCTTGTGAACAGCTTCCCCAGAGCCTGTGGCAGAGGCAGCCAGGGCGTGCAGGGCCACTGCCCTGGTGTGCTGTGCCTGCTGTCCCTGCCATGGCCCTGGGGCAGCCTGGCACAGTGGGACATGTCCCTGCACGTGGCAGGGGTGGCACTGGATGGGCTTTAGGTCCCTTCACCCAAACCATTGTGGGATTTTTTCACAAACAAAATCCTTAGGGCAGAGATGTAGAGCAGTTGGAAATCCAGGCAGTGTCTGGTGCCTTTCCTGGGAATTCATTCCAAGCTGGATTCCCTCAGCCAGCTCTGCTGGACTTCTGGGGGGGGGTTTGTTCCTGCTCAGCTCCCCAGAGCTGTGGGGGCAGCCCTGAGCTGCAAACCTGGGGCTGAGCAAATGCTGGGTTGTAGGGAGATGCGGTTGGATCAGAATGCTGGTTAGGGAAACACTGGGTTTAGAGAATCTGGGAAATGCTGGGTGTAGGGAAATGCTGGGTTTGGGGAATCCAGCAAATGCTGGGTTTAGGGAAACACTGGGTTTAGAGAATCTGGGAAATGCTGGGTGTAGGGAAATGCTGGATTTGGGGAATCCAGCAAATGCTGGGTTTAGGGAAACACTGGGTTTAGGGAGTCCAGGAAATGCTGGGTGTAGGGAAATGCTGGGTTTGGGGAATCCAGCAAATGCTGGGTTTAGGGAGTCCAGCAACTGCTGTATTCATGGAAATGATGGATTTAGGGAATCCAGCAAATGCTGGGTTTAGGAAATGCAGCAAATGCTGAATTTAGGGAAATGCTGGGTTTAGGAATCCAGCAAATGCTGGGTTTAGGGAATGCAGCAATTCTGGATTTAGGGAATGCAGCAAATGTTGGGTTTAGGGAAACACTGGGTTTAGGGAATCCAGGAAATGCTGGATGTAGGGAAACGCTGGATTTAGTGAAATGCTGGATTTAGGGAATGCAGCAAATGCTGGGTGTAGGGAAGTGCTGGGTTTAGGGAAACACTGGGTTTAGGGAATCCAGGAAATGCTGGGTTTAGGAAAATGCTGGGTTTAGGGAATGCAGCAAATGCTGAATTTAGGGAAATGCTGGAATTAGGGAATCCAGCAAATACTGGGTGTAGGGAAAGGGCCCCTTGGAGCAGGGATCTCGTGTCCCCTTTTCCTTGGCACTGGAGCAGGCTGGGGTGGTTTTGGTGGGGTGGTGGTGCTGGAGCTGCCAGGCCTGGCCAGGGCACCCCTCCTGCCCATGGAAGGAAATCCTGGATTGCTGCATTTCCACCTGGAGCATCCCTGCAGTGCTGGTGGGGAGCTCTGGAGGCCTGAGCATGAAAAGAACCCCAAACAATGAAGTGCAGCCCTGGAGAGCTCTGCAGTGCCCCTGCTCCTCCAGGATCCTGGCAGAAGGGGAGAGGAAACAGCTGCTGGAGGGACCTTTTGAATTCCCCTTCCTGCCCGGCCTTTCTGCCCCTGCCTCACCAAGGGATTCCTCCTGCTCCCTTTGCACCTTCCTGTTCCTGGGGCACAGCCTGACCTCAGTTCCTGGCTGTCTCAGCAAACCCCTGCTGCAGCCTGGCTCCTTTCTAGAGGAATAAATTCAATTGGGCACTCTGAGCCCACAAAAATCCTCTCACATTCCCCCTTCTCCTGGTGCCTTCAAGCTCCACAGGGAGACAGGGGTTGGAGTCATAACCAGAAAAAGAAACTTCCCAGAGCCCTGTTCAGGTCACCCCTCAGTGCAGGAATATTTTTAGGTGCTTTGCCCTTGCTTTAATTTTGTCTATTAATGAGAAACTTGAAGGTAACTGGGCCATGCTTTGGAGGTGTCACACATTTAAATTTCCCTCTCCTTTACAGTGGTAAAGGGCTTGGAAGGGCTGAGGGCCTCCTGTACATGAGGAGATGAATTTTCCTGGCTGTGTGACCCCCAAACCCTTGGGAAAGCTGCTGCACACTGAGTTCTGTGCCTGCTGGGAGCCCCATGGTCACCCTGCCACAAACCCCTTTCCTGCTGTGTTTAGGTTTAAAACTATGCTGCTTAGAATTCCTCTCATGTCAAGCATGCCTGAATGTCTATTTATTTTCCCTTTGTTTTGTAGCAGTTAATTTAAATTAACTCTGCTTCCTTTTGCTCTTTGTGAGGTGTTTCCAGCCCACCTTGAGGATTTTTCAGGAATCCAAACCTCCCTTTGCCAGGGGCATTCTGCTGGTGCTGGTGATCAGCAGAGACAGAGCAGAGGGAGCTGAAATCCAAATCCTTCCCACCTAAACCTGCCTCACCCTGATGCCCTGAGGAGCTGGAGCAGAGGCTGGATGGAGTTAAGGGGAATAAAGTGGAGATTTACTGAAGTGCCCTCAAAGGGTGCACCCTGGCAGTGCCCCAATGGCTCCAAGATGGAAGCAAAACAGAGCTTGGTCATGAGATCTCACATTTTTATAAGTTTCAGTCCATTTGCATATAGGAGTTAACTGTCCAATTAACAGCTTCAAATGATGAAGTTTCATCCTCTTTGCTTGCTTGCCTGCTCTCCTCTTCTCACATTGTTCATGCTTTGGGCCTGAAGTTTGAAGAGATTGTCCTTGAGTCTCCAGCTAGAAAAGGATTGTTTTGTTTCCACTGTCCTGTGAAAAGATCCCAGTAACACTTAATATAAAGCTAAAGCTGTCACCAACACAGAACAGAAAGATTAAACCTAAGGAATCAACCCTGGGCTTTGGCTGGCACAGAGCAGGATGGTGCAAGGAGCAGTCCTGGCTTGAAAAGCTTCCCAGGGAAGCCCTGCTAAAGCTGGGGCTGCAGGGATGTGGGGCCAGCAGGACTCTGCTTCCTGCACTGTTTGGGACAGAAAGTGCTGGGCTGGTGTCTGCTGGTGGCACTGAAACCCCAGCAGTGCCCAGAGCCCCTGGGTGCTCCAGGAATAGCCCTGGCCCAGCAGAGCCGGGGAGGAGCTGAGGTATTCTGGGCACTGCTGGGATCTCCCTGGGAGCACCCTGGGAGCTGGCCTCTCCTTCTGCAATGTCATTGTGTCACCCTGCAGCAGGAGTGCAGGTGTCCCAGAAAGTGTTCCCTGTCCTTTCCTGTCCCTTCCCTCCCTGCCAGCAGCCTGACACAAACTGGGCCAGCTGGGAGTGCTGGCCCTGTCCCCTTTTCCAGGCTCAGCCCTGCTCAGGGTGGCACTGGAAGCCAGCAGCCTGGAGCTGCTGAGTGCCACTGCTGCTCTTCCTCATGGGAGTGTTCCCATTTGCAGCCCCTGGTGGCATTCCAGCAGTGCCACCTCTGGGATCCTGTCCCTGTCACCGCTGGGCTGGAGGAGATCCCTCCTTGGCCTCCTCCAGGAAGCAAAAGCCACAGGGGGCTCACCCAGGTGCTGCTTTGAGAAGGTCCCAGGCCCAGCAGGGAAGTGGTGGCACCTCTCAGTGTGTCCCCAGGTGACAGTCCCCTCTGGAGCCTTCATTATTTGGGATAAATGCCATTTTTCAGGCTGGGGACAGGGCCTGGGTCCTGCAGCAGCCCAGCACTGCCAGCCCAGGGCTGAGTGATTTCCTGCCTGAGCACACGAATTCAGCTCAGCAGCTCCAGCTGCTCCAGGTGTTCTGCCCCTGGCAGGTGGGGAATGCTCCTCCAGCTTCCTTCAGCTTCTGGCAGCTCCTGTCTGTGCAAGGCCAGGGGGTTGTTTGGATCTGGTGCCTTCGTGCAGGTCAGGGTTTATGTCTCTCAGTGTATTTTTATGTCTGATGTGGAAAGATGCATTTTGGGTGGTGATGTTCTCAGGGGTGCCAGGATGAGGGGAGAGATGAGAATCTTGACTCCATGTTTCAGAAAGCTGATTTATTATTTTATGATATATATTATAGTAAAAGAAAATGATATATTAAAACTATACTAAAAGAATAGAAGAAAGTATTTCAACAGAAGGCTAGCAAGGAATAGAAAGGAATGATAATAAAATCTTGTGACTGACCAGAGAGTCTGAGCCAGCTGACTGTGATTGGCCATTAATTAAAAACAACCACATGAGCCAATCACAGATCCCCCTGTTGCATTCCACAGCAGCAGATAATCATTGTTTACATTTTGTTCCTGAGGCCTCTCAGCTTCTCAGGAGGAAAAATCCTAAGGAAAGGATTTTTCATAAAATATGTTTGTGCCATATTGATGATATGGCATTGCCATATTGATGATATGGCAATATGACACATTTTGGGTGTCAGTTTTCTTAAATAAACCCCTTGGGTTTGTTCTTGGCCCGTTCTTACCTATCATGGTGTAGTGGTTTTGGCATCATCTTGGAACTAAAGAGCTGGCATCTGGCTGGGCTTCATCCTCTGGACAGGACTCCTGCAAGGCCCAGGAAGTGCTGGGCTGGAAATGCTGAGTTGGAAATGCTGCTGGAATTCCCATGGGCACTTGGAGGATGCCTGGGGCCTCTCCTGTGTGCCTGCCCAGGTGAACACACACCAGCAGGAGCTGGAGCCCAGGCTTTCCTACAGCCCTGGCTTTGCTGTGCTTCACAATCTCATTTGGATAATGCTGCTGCACTCCAAAAAGGATCTGAGGCACGGGATGCTCCCTGCACCCAAACCCCTCTGACACAGCACAGGAGGAAGCAGAACAGCTTGCCAGGCATTTCCCAAAGATTAGTGCTGCAATTCTGGGGAGAGCAGGCTCAGCTGCTGTCTGCTGGCACGAGAGCTTTTGTTCCTTTTGAGAAATTCCCCTCATGATCTCAGCCTGCAGCTGGAATTGCTGGCTCTGTGTGCACCTGCAGGGAGTGTGCTGGTGGAGCAGGGGAGTCTCTGGAGGAAATTCCAGTTTCCTGGAGCAGCCAGGCTGGCCTGGGCTGGATTAACAGCTCAGAGCTGCCATCACACATCCAGCCACGTGTGCTGTAATTAGGAGCTGCAGCTTTAAAGGTGGGCCCTGCAGCCTGGGGCCATCTGCTGGGCCAGGGGTCAGCCCAGGCACTGCCCTGAGCCAGCCTAAGCTCGGGGGGGCTTAGGGCTGCTCCGAGGGACACACAGGGGTTAGGGCTGCTCCGAGGGACACACAGGTTAGAGCTGCTCCCAGGGACACACAGGGGTTAGGGCTGAGGGACACACACAGAGCACAGGGGTTAGAGCTGAGGGACACACACAGAGCACAGGGGTTAGGGCTGTGCTGAGGGACACACACAGAGCACAGGGGTTAGAGCTGAGGGACACACACAGAGCACAGGGGTTAGGGCTGAGGGACACACACAGAGCACAGGGTTAGGGCTGCTCCCAGGGACACACACAGAGCACAGGGTTAGGGCTGCTCCCAGGGACACACACAGAGCACAGGGTTAGGGCTGAGGGGACACACACAGAGCACAGGGTTAGGGCTGCTCTGAGGGACACACACAGAGCACAGGGTTAGAGCTGAGGGACACACACAGAGCACAGGGGTTAGAGCTGCTCTGAGGGACACACACAGAGCACAGGGGTTAGAGCTGAGGGACACACACAGAGCACAGGGTTAGAGCTGAGGGACACACACAGAGCACAGGGGTTAGGGCTGAGGGACACACACAGAGCACAGGGTTAGAGCTGAGGGACACACACAGAGCACAGGGGTTAGAGCTGAGGGACACACACAGAGCACAGGGTTAGAGCTGAGGGACACACACAGAGCACAGGGGTTAGGGCTGAGGGACACACACAGAGCACAGGGTTAGAGCTGCTCCCAGGGACACACACAGAGCACAGGGGTTAGAGCTGAGGGGACACACACAGAGCACAGGGGTTAGGGCTGTGCTGAGGGACACACACACACACACACACACACACACACACACACACACACAGAGTTCATCCCTAACATCCCTGGGGTGGCAATGCCAACTTCCAGGGAGCAGGAGGGATTTGTGTGCAGGGGAGTGAAAGAAGCCTGTTGGTACTTACAAGCTGCTCTGTTGTCTCGTAGCCGTTCCTGACATCACTGGGCACAAGAGGAGTGAGAACAAAAACGAGGGCCAGGAGGCCCTGATGTACTGCAAGTCCGTGGGGTTCCCCCACCCCGAGTGGGTGTGGCGCAAGAAGGTCAATGGCGTGTTTGAGGTAAGGAATGGGGTCAGGAACCCTGCCCAGACCCCCTGAGGGGGGGGACAGCAGCACCCTGGGGTCGGGCATGGGCTGTTAAAGGAGCTTTGTGGCTGCTCAACGTGCAGTCCCTCCTAAGTGTGACTGAAGGTGGGTATTTCTGGCAGCAGGGAGGATGGATGGGTGAATATAAAATTGATATTTATATATAAATAATATAAATATGTAAAATAAATATGTAGATACAAACTTGATGTTTATATTACTGGTATGTGAAAAAAATTGCTCACTGCACTGCTGGGCAAATTTAAGAACTTACCCTGAAACGATTTTCTGAAATTCGCTGCAAACTGCAAGACTGACTTAGAAATGTGATTTAAAAACACACTGGGTTATAAGTTCCTCCAAGTTTTACTGGTTGAGCTCACAAGACTTTAAATGAGGAGGTGGCAGTGATCCCTGTTGGAGCTTGGGTGATCTGTTTGTTCCATGTAGCCAGTGATGTAGTGAGCAGGAAAATGTGACCAGCAGTGGGAATAGCAGAGAGGAGTTGGAATTTGCAACCCCTCCAGCCCAGCTGTTTCCTGTTGCTGCATGGATTGGATGGATGGAGCCAGAATGTGAAGCAAATAGCAGGATGGGATGAGTGTTCCCTGCTGAGTGTGAGCTGGAGGTTTTAAGGAGTGGCTCAGTGCTGGCAGTGATCAGAGCCCCGAGTGCAGGTTCTCTTTGTGGTGTTTATAGAGACAAACACCAGGCCTGGCCTCCTCCCTCAAATCTCCTCTTCCCGTGCCACGAAGGCCTTAAAGCTGTTCCCATTTCCCACCCCTGTCCCTCTGCCAGGACATCAACAACTCCTCGGGCAGGTTCTTCATTTCCAACAAAGAGAACTACACCGAGCTGAGCATCACAAACCTGCAGATCAACGAGGACCCCGGCGAGTACCAGTGCAACGCCACCAACCAGGTGGGCTCCGTGTCGGTCACCACCATCCTGCGCGTGCGCAGCCACCTGGCCCCGCTGTGGCCCTTTCTAGGCATCCTGGCAGAGATCGTCATCCTGGTGGTCATCATCGTCATCTACGAGAAGCGGAAGCGGCCGGACGAAGTTCCCGACGGTAAGTGCGCCCCGCGCCGCCGCTGAGCCGCCCGGCCCCGCTGCTGCTGCTGCTGCTGCTGCTGGAGGAGCCGCTCTGCAGGAAGGACCAGCAGCACAGCCCGCCCCGCTCCACGCTCCTGCCTTTCTCCTCTCCTCCCTCTCCGGACATGAAGCCCACAGGGCTGGATCTCAGGGGTCTCAGGGGGGTTGTGGATGTCTTTAAAGCTTTGTCGCATCTCTCTGTGTGTGCGCCCCAAGGAGCAGCACAGGGCAGAGCTGGCAGCACCCTCACTCCTGGTGGCATTCCCCTCTCCCCGTGGATGGACACTGGGCTGGGGCTGTCGGGGGACATTACACTCCAACCAAGGAATCATTGCACTTCAAGGGATTGGGGCTGCAAAGGTGCTTCAGAACTAAAATGTGTGCAGGGTTCAGAGAGGGGGGGAGGGCTCTTACTCTGCTGTGTAGCTGAATCTGTAGTTAAGGAATGCTCTGGAACCTGTGTCTATTGTAGCCTCTGATTAGATTTTATAAAAATAGGGCTTATTATCAGGTTTGATGGTAGCAATAATTAATTAATTCATCTGTGTTTGGTACATACAACTAGTAGTAACTTTTATCTATGAACTCCTGCACACCTTCCCCTGTGCACAGCTGGGGGAAGGGGCAGTGTGAGGCTGAGTATTTGCCAGACCAATGCTGAGAAACAGCCTTTAATGTGCTGCTAGCAGCTTACTCCAGTTTGTAGCAAGAAAACCTCTGTGAGGACTCCTTGGGAGAAGCAGCAGGAATGTCGTGGTGCTGCAGGAACTCGATGGAACAGCCATGGGGCAGGTGGAGGGCAGCGTGCTGGAGGGATCCTCAGCACCATCCTGGGCTGGCCAAGCCCTTGCAGTGAGAGCTGTTCCCCAGGGCAGCTGGGTGTGGCTGTGGGACAGTGATGTGTGTGTGGGGTGGGCACAGCCACCCCCACGGGACCCACAGCGAGGAGAGGAGCTCGTGGAGCACAGCAAATGGAATAACGGGAGCAGGGCCGAGGCTTGGATCAGAACTGGCTGAGGTAGTGCATCCCCAGAGGAAACCAGCTTTGGTTGTAAGCCTTGAGTAGCACTTACTAACTGCTTACAGAGCATGTGTGGGGGCTGCTCTCAGGGTGGAGCTCCCCGTTGAACCATAGTGCATGTTCTGTGCATCACTAACAGCTTCCAGTGGCTCCAGGGCTTGTCCTGCCCTCAGCGTGGCCTCAGGGCCCTCCACCAGCCCGGAAAACTTGGAACAGTCAATTTTTATTTTCCTCCTCCTCCATGTCAGTGATCACACTTCCCCACATTCAGAATTTTCATTGGATGGGGTTTCACAAGGACCAAAACAAGGTCCTGGGAATTTGATACACAAATATTCCCTGCCAACAGCCCCAAATGGATGGAATCCAACAGGAATTGGCTGCGGTGTGAGCAGATCACACTGGAGCTCACACTGGAGGTGAAGAGTTCCCTGCCTCTTTCCAAGGCTGGAGTTTTCCTGGCTGGTGTGGCCACTCCCCAGGTACCCGAGGGATGCAGGCTCATCATCCCCCTGGAGCTGCCCAGGATGATGAGCCGGGGAGCTGAGGTCACTCCAGTGCTCACTGGGGCTGCTGTTGTGAAGGCAGAGCCCTGGGGAGTGACATGGCACACCTCCATAGGGGTCAGATGTTCTCCCTGTCCCCTTTCCTGCAGGAGAAATCCATGCTGAGTGTGACAGTCCATAGCTGGGGATGAGGTTTGCCTGGCTGATGGACACAGCTGGCACCATGCCACCCTGAGTGCCACATTCCTTGGATAGTTGTGCATTTTCCATCCTGGCACCGAAGCTTTCCGTGCTGCCGTGGTGGGGAACGCCCCAGGGGCATGGCACGTACAAATGCACACGTGGGAAATCATCAGGAGCCTCCTGATTGCCACGTGGGGATGTTTGACTGGGGTTATCCTGAATTCTCTTATTTTCAAGACATGGTTACGAAATGCCAAAGTTAATGCTGGAATGCAGCGGCGCGCTCGGAGTTTGGGATTTCAGCTCCCCCCCAAAATCCCACCTCCGCCTCCGCTGCTGCAGAGGGAGCTGTGGCTGAGCCAGCACTGAGGCCAAACACACAGCACTCCTTCTCCACAGCAGCTGGCACAGCCAGGAGCTCTGCTGGCTTTTCCAGCCCTGGTGTCAGTGGGAATTGCTCACCTTTAGGGATGTGCTCATGGCAGAGCTCCACGTGAGGTGGTGCTGCCCTTCCTGCTGGGATGGGAGTGTTCTTCTTGGACCTCTCCAGATTTAGACACTGGGATTGTTTCATCATGAGCACCATCACCCCCTCTTCCCAGGGTGGAATAACTCTGGAGCGCCCTTCTGGCGTCCCCAGGTGTGTGTCAGCCTGTGTCCCACAGCAGTGTGAGAGTGGGTGGCCCCACTGGATCTGCTGCACGTCCTGCCGGGGGATGGCTCTGGCTGCAGATCCTGGAAAGAGCCCGAGGGTTGGGTGCAGCTGTTGGACCTGTGGTGTCCCCACTCTGCAGGTGCCACACGTCCACCTCAGGGTGTCTGCCACTGTCCCTCAGGTGTCCTCTGATGGCCTGGCCACCCTCTGGCCTGCTGAGAGGAGTGCACAGAGAACTGGAAGTGTGGCTTACTCAGACCACTCCTAAGGATTGGTTTTAAAATTTGGAGAAAACCAGTGCTGCTAAACGTGGCCACTTCCTGTGGAAAATCCACTTCCTCAGGAAAACCAAAGGCTTTTGGAGCAGAAGGAGCTGTTAATGAACTGCTGGAGCACACCTTGGCTCCTGACTGGGCAGTGCAGGATGAGCTGCTGGTTTTGTATTCTGCTGGGAGCTGCAGGTGCCCACACTGAGCTCTCACCTCATGCTGTGCCCAGGTGATACTTTAGGGCTGGCTCAGTTAAACCTGCACAAATGACAACGTTTGGGGTGTGCTGGGTCAGCTCCTCAGGTGAGACCAGCCTGGTGCTGGGCACAAGTGCCCACTTGGTCCTGGGACAAGTTCCTGGGAAGTGTTCTCTGGGTGAGATCCCTCAGGCCTCTGGAACTTTTTCCCCAGCACCTGGAAATTCTGCCTGGCCAGCCCAAAGCAACAATTGAATGTTTCCCTTTCCCTCAGATCTCCATGCTCTACAGGCTTCCCGTGCCCTGGCTCAGCGTGCCCATGGGAGGCTGGGGAGGGTGATGGGCTCCAGGGTGCACTTGGGGCAGTTCAGTGTAAAGGTTCCCTCTGTTGGAGGCGCTGGCAGAGCAGGGACTCTCCTTTAACTTTGGCATTTCCTGACTGCAGGCCTCGGTTTTGCATGGACCTGGCTTTGTGTGTCCGTGAGCTGCTTGGTGTGCCTCGGGCCAGGGCTGCTCAGGAGCTCCTTGGCTGATGTTTCCTCCTTCTCAGGACTCTGATTTGGGAGCTGATTGTTTTTCCTGCTGCTGGAGAGCAGGAAAAGGAACATTGCACCCATGAAATCCCTGTTTCCACCAAAGCAGTGGCATCAGGGGGTGCCTGGAGCAGGGTTTGCTGTGGATGTTCTCCCAGCACACCCAAATCCCGTGCTGGAAGGAGGAAGGGAGGGCAGATGGCGCTTGAATTCCTGCATCCTCTCAGATTGAATTCCTGCATCCTCTCAGAACGTCAGTTCTGACCTGCCTTACACCTGGCAAGGCAGCGTCCAGAGAGCAGCCAGAGGGGCTGGCACACCCACAGGGGGCTGGCACACCCACAGGGGCTGGCCACAGGCAGCTTCCATGGCTTTGGGGGTCAGAGCTGCATGAGCTGGCATGCCCTGGCACGTGGCTGCATGCCCAGGGGAGGAGGTGCCAGCAGGGAATGCCAGGGTGCTGCCCTGGGCAGGGAGAGAGGGGAATGGCTTTGTCTCTGTAGTGCAGCCTGAGCTGCTGGGTTTCCTTGGCTCAGCCAGCACCAGCTGAGGGTAGCCTAGCAGAGCTCCTAAAGGAAGGGTTTTCTGCTGGTGTTGCATCCAGTAGTCTAAAGTCAGCACAGCCCCTGGCTTAAAGGGTTTTCTGGGGTAAGTAGAAGGTAAAACCCCTTGGCTCCATTCCCCGTAGGAATGGGAGTGGTTTGTACTTGGAAATCCATAGCCCTGGGGTGACTGGGTTATAACACCTCCCTTTTCCTTCTTCCCCTCTCATTCCTCAGCCTAATCCAAAGACTTCCCCTAAATGTGTTTCCTCTCCTGGCTCTGCAGAAGCTCCATCCCAATCCCCACATTCTTTCTAACCCTCTTTTGCTTTTTTCTTGACTTTCCCTGTTCCTGCTATTACTGTAAGTAATTGAAAGAAACAAACTGTTCTAACTGCAACCATTTACCTTTTGTAACCAATGATTTTGGTGGGGCTTTTTTTCCCTTTATGCACATCTTTCTCTCCTACACTTTAAATTTGTCGTGGTGAGGCAGGTACAGAGTGAGGCCATATCCATCAGCTGTTCCCAGCAGCATTGCTGTGTCCCAGTGGGAATGGACACAGGACCCTGAGTTGTTACAGGCTCTGGTTGCTCCTTCAGAGCTTTGAGCTGTTCCTGCACCCCTGGCAGTGCCCAAGGCCAGGCTGGAGCATCCTGGGACAGTGGAAAGTGTCCCTGCCCATGGCAGGGGGTGGCACTGGATGGGCTTTAAGGTCCCTTCCAACCCAAACCAGGCTGGGATTGATTCTTTCCAGGTTTTAAAGCATGAGCTGAGATGTAGAATCCCTTCAGAAGCAAAAATTGGAATCTTAGTGCTGGAAGAAGCCGCTAGTGTTTCATTTTTAACTTCTCCAGTCACAAGATGCTACCCAGGATTAATTTGATACTAAAAATAAACCCTGTAGCTTTCCAAAGGCGGTGAAAGAAACTGAGTGACATACAAAATGCCTGTAAATTAAGGCTGAAAATCGGAGGGGGGGCACAAAACACATTCCCATCCAAGTGGAGGAGCTAAGGGAGATCTACTTGTCATCATCTTCCAGTTTTAAGTCCCAGCTATTTCTGCCTGCAGGGATTGATTACCTGTGTTAAGCCAAGCAGCACATCTCCCATTTTGGCTCAGAATGTGCAGTTTTGGGAGCCCATGGTCACTCCATGCCTGAGGAAAGGCCTGCCTGTGGCAGGGGTCATTGCTGTGCTCTGAGCAGGGGGGTTGTGGCGATCCCAGTGCCAGGGCAGGTGCTGCAGGAGGGGCTCAGTGGCTGCTCCCAGTGCTGGGGGACCTTTCTGTGCATAGGTGCTGCTGACTGTCCTAGAGCAGGGCTGTGGCATTAAAGCTTTGGGTGATATTGATCTTGTCGGTTACTATGACTTCTTTTTTTTTTTTTCCCCCCTTCAATTGCATCATACCCTTAAAAAATGGTGGTAAGTGAGAGCTCTGCATGCTTTGGAGTTTGTTTAACCTCCGCTTCAGTCTATACAACGCACAAGTCATGACGTTAACACTCTTGAAAACTTCCTCATTCACGTTCACAACTAATTTGGATTTCAGTTTGCTGTTTTGAACCTTTTCTTTAGTCTGATTTTGTACTGGTTTTTCTGTTGTTCTGTTGCCCCTGGTTTCGCTGAGGGTTCGGTCTGTGTCTGTACTGTACTGGGGATGCTTTGCCAGCACTTAATGACTGACTGGGAATTTCCCTTGGTCTTTTTATCTGTGGTTTAGCTTAGAGATGGGACAGGGAGCAGTCGTGAGGATCCACCAGAGTATTCCCAGTAGGCTTTTTTGTGGGATCTTCGTGAGGAATCACCAATGGCAGCCTTTATCAATTTGAAGCTGCTTTTTAAATTTTTTTTTTTTTTTTTTTGACAACACAAACTTGCTGATGTGAAGCGGGCATTTAAATCTTTGAGCAGAGAAGGGATAAAGGTTATTTTGTAGCGAGTGTCCGCGGTGCAGTTTGCTATTGCTGAAGTCCAGCCAAACAAACTCCCAAAGCAGTGGATGGTGCTTGGTGGAGCCGAGCTGGGTCTCGGAGGCAGCGCTGGCCTCGGGGCCAGGGCTCGCTGTCCCCCCGGAGCTGGGCTGCTCTCGGATCCTTGGTTCCCAGAGATGTTTGTGGAAGGAAGCCATAGATTCCTCTGCTGTGCTTTGTGTTCGAGTACCTGATGTGTCTCTGTATATCTCACTGTATATACAACAGCACATTGATGTCTGGCTGTCCTTCCTAGTCCCAGTTCTCTGTACCGTGTCCGATAGTTACTGTTGCTGGTACTGGAATTCTGTGGACACCGGTGTGTCGCTAGTCTGTTACTTTGGCTGTAAAGCTCTTGGTTTGTGGTTAGTTCTTTATTTTTGAAGTATTTTCTGTTCTGGTCACTGTTTGTGCTAGCGGTGGCTTTGCCTCTCCGTTGTTGCCTCGAGGGCCCAGGTGGAGTAATGTCCCCTCTCCCTGACATTACTCCTGGCGTGTGCTCATGCGGATGCCTACACTGTAAGACTGTAATTTCCATAACTGCTTCATGTGCACTAAGCACCCTTGTGGAATCCTGCTGAGAGTTTCTCAAAGACTTCCCTGAAAAATCCCTCCGGCACGAGGTGGGAACGGCAACTGTCAAGTGCCAAAACCAGCAGGGCCTGAATTGGTCCCCCCAAAATCCATCTGTGGGAGCATGAGGCTCCTGGATTGACTCTTGTACTGTTGTGTAAATGCATTTTTGTCCTCTGTACTACAGCGTGGGTGAAAATGGTGTTTGAGAATTCCAAACCAAAGCCCAATTGGTCGTGAGAGTTGATATGAAACATTCCTCATTGGCAGATTCCCTGCCCCCTGCCAGTTCCTAAATGAGTTTTGCCAAGGGCCATGGGCAGGACATGCTGTCAGTCCTCTGCAGCTGAAGGGTGTCCAGAGGTGTCCCAGCACCCCGACTCCTCCTGGTGACTCTGGATGCTGCTGCCCAAGGACCATGGCTGGGGCTGGAAATGAGTGTTCCCCTTCAGCCTCCTCCTAACCTGGTCCCTTCTAATTAAACATTGAGAAAAAAGGGGAGTGTAGAGGTTGTTTCATCTGTGGGGAAAAATGAGTGTGGGGTGTGTACCCTCTGGGGTATATACCAGGAGTTACCCATCAGCAGTGGAAAAACAGCTTAAAAATTAAAATAAATATTTTTAAAAAGTCAATGCAAGCAAACATCCAGCAGGATTTTACAACTGAACCGTTGGTTTGTCTCCTCATCTATTTTTTATGAGATTGAACCACTGGAACTTGGGGACAAGATGAGTCTTGATCATGTTGCACCAATCTGTCCGCTACAGTTGCAGTCCTTCATGACCAGCATTCCAAGTGTTAACTAAACCCATTGAAGCAACATACCTGCCATTAAACCCGAATCCAGAGCAGTAACTCCATGATCCTTGCACTCCCGACTGGAATGGCCTTTGATGCTGTAGATAGATCACTTTGCTGCTCGTTGTGGCCCCCTACAAACACTGACTCTCTTTTTCTTTCCTTCCCTTGTCTCTCCCTGGTGCCTCGGGATGCTTGCTGCAGATGATGAACCAGCTGGGCCAATGTAAGTGTGTTTTTGGGAAAAAAATCTGGGGGGTTGTGGGAGGTGATAAATCATAGGATTGATATTGCATGTGACATTACAGATGGTGTTGGGCCTTCTGGTGCATTTCTTAGCACCGGAGGAAAGAAAAGCAACATCTTGCTAGAAAACAAATATTGGGCTAAAATACAAAGGCTAAAACTGTGTTGAAGGAAGGCTGAAACGCTGCCTAATGAAGTACAAATAACATCCATTTTCCCTGTACCTGTGACTGATTTTTGATGCATTTCTCTCCCATCTCTTTCTGCAGGAAAACCAATTCTACAAACAATCACAAAGACAAAAACTTACGTCAGAGAAACACAAATTAAAAATGCTCATCATGTAAGTATTGCCTGCGCCCGGCCGGGAGCGGGCAGGCCCAGCCCTCCTGCCCTCAGTGCTGGGGGGCAGCAGCAAAGCCTTCCCTGCATTAAACATTAAACATTAAACATTCCTGCTGCACCTCAGGGACCACGGGTGGGCACCAAACATTGATTTCCTCAGACAGGCGGGGGGTTTAAGGCCCTGCTTGCTAAAATGTGGGCAAGGCTGCCGAGCCCTCCTGATTGATTCCCATAAAAAGCGGAGCCCCGGTGGGAGCGCGGGGGTTGCAGGCTGCGGCGGCTCGCGCTGTTCACCATTGACTAGCACCTCTTTCTCGTTTCTTTTTTAGAGCTTTAAGTTTCTGAGAGACTGATGGCAATATGACCTGCTAAATTTAAGGGTTGGAACTCTTGGTTCTAGAACTCCAGTTCTGTCTGATTTCTTTTTTTTTTTTTCTTTCCTTTCCAAGTGAGCAACAATATGACTGTCTAACGCATGCCTTATTTAGCCTCTCCTGCAAGGATGACCTAGCCAGATGAATTTTAATAATGCTTCCGTGTAGAAGGTGTAAACTCTTTTGGGCTTGATGTGCTGTGAATGTTGCTTTTTTTTCCTCCTTTCCTCTCTTTACACGAGCAGTAGCCAGGCGGGTTCACGCATGCGCTGTTTTTTACTTCCTGTAGCTGTTAAATTCGGCACCGCTCAAACCGCACCGCTGCCATCTAGTGAGACTTCTTTTGTAAAGTACAGCGAAACTTAAAGATATATACAGTATATATTTATATTTGGGGGAGGGGAAACCAGAAGTCGTTGTGGTTCATTTTGAAGCTGCTGATATTCATTCCTTACTGTATGGCTGGAAGGAGGGAGTGATGCCGGGCCGGTGCTCGCAGCAGGGACATTGGAATTTCCTTAAGGGCTTTAACCATGGAGCGCGGGGTGTCCTGTTGGGCGTCGGGGCTGGGTGGTGCCAGGGGCTGCTGGTGGTGGTGGGATGCAGTTGGAAACAAAAACAAACCTTCAGTTTATAAATATATATATATGATTGCTTTTTAAGTGATTTTTTTTTTTTTGTTAACTCATGTAAATTCTCAAATCCTTTTGCACTGATGTGTTCGACATATTCTTGTACATTCAATTCAGGCAAACTTTTATAATTTTCTTTTTTTTTTTTTTTTTTGTTTTGTTTAAATGATGAAATGTTACAGCATGGTGATATTCTATGCAACTAGTTATTCCTCTTTAGTTTGACACTGTAATTTCTCATGATTTAAAGATTGTAGAAATAGACCCACCAGGGTTCTCATGATGTGCGTAACTGTAGCTGCATGAACTCGTGTTCTGTGTATTTGTTGAAGTGCAATGATGTATAAAAAGTGGATTCACCTGTTTTTAAAAATAAAACACCGACAAAAACCGCTGTAGGCATTGTTATTGAACCTTTAATCAGCAGAGCTGGGGTGCCAGGTGTGCCTATTCCTTGGCCAGCCTGTGCAGCTCCTTCTCCACGTCCTCCACGAAGGCAGGGAAGTGCTGGTCCATGAGGCACAGGCGCATGAAGGTTCCCAGCTCGCGGGCGCTCCAGGCCGGCTGCCGCAGCACCGGGGGCAGCTCCGGCCGCTGCCGCAGCACCCACTGCCAACGGAAGGTGGGAAGGGGCCCTGAGTGGGACACAGGGACACAGCCACAGCCCAGCCCCCCTGGTGCTGCCTGGGACACAGGGACACAGCCACAGCCCAGCCCTCCCGGTGCTGCAGGAACAGGGAGCTGCCTGGCTTTGGTGCTCTTGGAGTGCCATCAGACAGCTTCTCTGTGTGTGAGCTTTTCTCTGATGCTCAGGTGTGATTCCAGTGTAGCTTTTACACTGCAATTATTTCAGCTGGAAATGGACCCTGGAAATGGAATCTCCTGGGTACTGTGGTTCCTGCTGGGTATCCATTCTGTAATCACTACACTCTGTATGAGCTGTACCTGCTGCCA
This sequence comes from Zonotrichia leucophrys gambelii, assembly GCF_028769735.1. Lineage (NCBI taxonomy): Eukaryota > Metazoa > Chordata > Aves > Passeriformes > Passerellidae > Zonotrichia > Zonotrichia leucophrys. Next base: position 3,150,539 of record NC_088180.1, on the reverse strand, counting down.
CATGGATGTGTGGGGATAACCAAGCATGCACTTGCAAGCTTTTCATTTAGCCAAATGTTTTTTAGAATGCTGTGGTGTGTTCTTAAGTTTGTTAGTTTGCTCCCCCCATTTTCTGTATTAAATGGTTTCTTCCTTTCCCAGGACCCTGCCAGTTAGGTTGCTATGGAAATGAAACTGCTCCTCCCTTGGTTTCTCTTATAAAGTGAAAGTTGTTTCCTCCTTGGGGTCAGTCAATCACCCCTTTTCTCCTCCCAGGTTTCGAGAATTTTCTTTTCTCTGGGAGTTATGGTTGGCTGTAGCCCCGGAGCCCCTCCTATGATTTATAACAGTTGGTTACTTTAGTATATCAGTTATGTTTCGTACCTCCAAATATGTATTTCTATTGGATAGCCGGGTTTCCCTGCCTTCTTCCCTCCTTTTCCCTTAAAATCCTCTCCTGCCCCCTGTTCGGGGCCATTTGCTGGGTGTTTCCCCTCCTTGTTGGTTCTTCTGTAATAAACCGACAGTTTACCCCCAGCAAGTGGTCGCCTCCTAATTCGTCTCTCACCGCACTGCTCCGAGCTATCCCCCAGCTCAGCCCGAGGCCAAGAGACGCCGAGGGGGCTGCTTTCTGATGCGCAGGGGCCCTGGCCTTCGCCCCTCACCAGATAGCCGGATTCCAGGGCCGTTCACGCCCCCACGCATTAGAAGTATGGGGCTTTTATGTTAAAATTTCCTTTTTACCCCTGTTTAATCCCCTCTCCCAGCTTTTTCCCATGGTGATGGGAGAACTCTGGGCATTGTGGCACTGGGGTTGGAATGAGGTGACCGCTGAGGTCCCTTCCAGTCCATCCCACTCTGGGATTCTGTGCTCAGCCAGTGGCTATGAAAGAAGGGTAAGGAAGACACAGAGAAGGAACTGCACAAAACCAGAAAAGAGCAGAGTTTTCTGCTCACCTGCTTCTGCCCTGGCCTGAATTCCAGTAAATGAGCAACAGTTGACTTCAGGTATTTACCCAGAACTGCTCAGTGAAGCTGTCCATGGAATAGGGGGATGCTTTGCTGTGGGTCGGGGTTGAGAAGGGTCCAGGGGAACCTCAGAGCCCCTGGCAGTGCCTAAAGGGGCTCCCAGAGAGCTGGAGAGGGACTGGGGACAAAGGAGAATGGGCTCTCACTGCCAGAGCAGGGCCAGATGGGATATTCTGTGATTCCTTGATTGATATTTGCAGGCTTCAGCTCTGATCTGCAGAGTCAACCCAGTGCCAGAGCCATTCATTTGGATGTTGCCTCTGGGTATTTCTTTGCTCTCAGTGTGTCATTTGTTCCTATTCAGATGGGGTGATTACACCACCCAACACCTTGTTTTGCTGCTGATTCCCTGGCTCTGGATCATTACACAGACCCAGTGTTTTGCTGGTGTAGATGATGGCATCCCAATGCTCAGGGAAGGCATTTCCCAGATGGAATCTGAGACAGCTCATTCTCAGGCTCAGTTACAGACTCTAACCAGGAGATGTTTGTTTTTTACCTGTGCAAGCTGTGCTACAGATCTTCTTTCTCCAAGGCTTGTGCAGGAGTCTGGGAGAGGCTCATCTGGCTAGAAAATACCAAATGCAAATAAGGGCTTGTTACCAAGCAGAGTGTGGGTATGTGCAGGGGGGGAAGCAGTTCCATTTTTAGCACTGACGGGAAGGGAATGTGCTCAGCTACCTTCTGCAGTAAAATGACATCTTTTTATGGAACCTGCATGCACATCTGCTCCAGTCTTTAAAAATGAAAGACATGACAGTTTAACTACAGGCCTGTTAGCTCATGGCTAAACTGAAGTCACAAACAACTTCCTAGGAGTAACTTCAAAGAATGTTTTGGATGGATGCTCACAAGAGCACACTGCTTCTTTTCCATGGATCCAAATACCCAAGAGAGCAGAGATTTTGGAATAATCACCCTGGAAAATGCTGTTTGTTATTACAGCAACCTGATGTGGTCGCTGAGGTGAGAGAAGGACGAGAATCTTGTTCCTTGATCAGAAGGCTTGATTTATTGATATATAATATATAATGCATTATAACTATACTAAAAAGAATAAAGAGAGAGCTTGCAGAGAGCTGCTATCCTAAGAATAGAATAGAAGGAATGAATAACAAAGTTCTGTGTTCAGGGAATCTCCCCTGAGCTGCTCCTGTGATTGGCCCTTAGTTGGAAACATGCAAGATGAGCCAATCACAGGATCACCTGCCACATCTCACAACAGCCGATAACAATTTGTTTACATTCTTCTTCTGGGGCCCTTTGCTTCCCAGAAGATGGACAAATCCCAAAGAAAGGATTTCTATGAAGAAATGTCTGCGACAGTTTGTCTCTGCCTTTTCCAGTTATCTCAGGACTTGGAGAGGGGAAACATTCTGTTCCTCCTGAGATGTGCCAGGTTAGGTTAAATTGTAAATAAGCAGTTGTAGCAGCTACTGCCACTGCAAAGCAGGAACACACAGAAAGGAGCCAGGAGCCAGGGTTACTTGGTGGCTCTGATCATTTTTTGCCCTGTCCAATTTCCCAACTCCCATTTGATGCAGGCAGTCTCAGAGCTGTGAGAAACTCCAGAGGTGAGTGCTTCTGGGTGTGTGTGCTCACTTACTGCGTGCTCGGTGTCCATGGCCTGGCTGTCCTGGCTGGGGCTCTGCTCCTCAGCCCCCTGCACGGGCAGGAACTGCCTGAGCTTGTGGACGCAGCTGCTGCAGCGCTCCTGCACCTCCTCCCTGCAGCTGCCTCCGAACTGCACGCGGAACATGCGGCACTCGCTCTGCTGGGAACACGGGAGAGCAGATCAGCCTGGAGCCCCCTCCAGCTGCTCGGAGTAAATCCATGCTTGTTGGAGTTGGGAACAAGGCAATAGATTTGTGGATAACTGTGCCAATTTAAAAACAAATTGCTGTATTTTCAGTTTTTCCCAGCAGCTTAACCAGAAGACTGTGATTGCTGATTTGAAAATCAGGTTAAAATATGCAAGAAAAGGGTGAGTGATGCAAGGCCACCTGTCACTAATTCAAGGTTTAGCCAAGTGGGCAAGCCTTGCCAGGACTCAGCAGGAAAATTAAGTTTTATTGTTGCTGCAGGTACTGTCCTGTAAGATGTGCCAGCTCTGCACTGTTATTTGTGACAAAAAATGACACAAGAGTAAGCAGAAGTTAACTCTGGATCTGGACTAGCAATTCTGGGAATGCATGTTCCAGTTAGGATTTATGTTCCTGGTCTGCCTGCTCCTGTGGGGAGCTAAACCAACACATTCACTTTGGCTCTCACCTAAATGTTCCTTGAACAGAAACTGGCACGTTGAAAGGAGTGCAGGAAATTCAATGCATTACTTCAAAGAGTGAAATGCTACTAAAAATTATTGAAAACTGCCAGATAGCTCTGACCCCCCAGAGTAGGTTGTTGGGCTGTACCATAATTGGTATTTTTAATAAGTGCCCCAGGTTCAGCAAAGTGCCCTGAAATGGGGATGGAGTCTCTGGTGTGTGATAAGCTTGGCCTGAGCACCTGGAGCTGACGTGAGGGAGGTGCATATTCAGTGTTCAGAGAGTGAATTAATGGAACTTTCGGTTTGATCTTGAAATTTCAATTTTAAAAAACCTAAAATACAAGAAAAGCAGCAAATTCTCCTTGGCCCAGCCTGGCTTATTTAGGTCTTCATCTTCCTGAGATTCCAGTGTCAGCCCCATTTTCAATGCCCATTTTAATCCCACATTGCTGGAACACAAGGACACCTCTCACTTTAAAGCTCCTGTCTCAGAGATGAGGCAGCTCCTGCTGACAGCCCCTGTGTTTACATGCCTGCTGCTTGAAGATGTTTGAATCCCATAAAAAGATTTTTAGGGCAGGGTAAGCACAAAAGCCTGGCTCAGTGCTTTTCTAAAGGGAAAAATGTCAAACTAATGTGAAGTGTGGCACTCATTGCCAGTGCCCAGCTGGATTTGCCCTCATTAATTAAGGAACTGGGGCAGCCTCCCAGAGCCAGGCAGTGCCAGGCAGGTGAGTTCTGATTTCACAAAAGGAACTTGGCTGGAGTGTCCTTAGGACACTTTCAAAGAGCACTTGCTTGTTTAGATCCCCAGATTAATTTTGGGGCTGGACTATTTGGACTCCCTTGGGTTTCTCACAAGGACTGGTAAATACTTTAGTTTGCAGTTCATAAACAACAGTGGACTTTGAAAATTAAACATTGTTCCTTAGTGGAAAGAGAGCTGTGATATGTCAAGGTTTATAGCATAAACTGAGGCCTGGGCAGTCACACCTGAACCACACAAAAACTCAAGTATTAAACACCCCTGATGTCATGGAATCATTACATTTGTACCTCTTCCATGCTGGGCTGGGGGGATGAGCTCAAGGAAAACAATATGAAGGGAAATTATTTCTTGCAAAATTATTAAGAAGATTAATCTTGTGCTGGCTAAGAGCCACAGTGTCCTACTGAAGCCATATTTGAAGTGATGAGCAAGTTGCACTGTAAGTGACTTACAAAAAACAAGGAGTACAAGATAAACCAGAAATTTATCATAAAGATGAGCCCAGAAGCTGCATCCACTGTTAGGATACGAAGTAGAGAAGCTGTGTGGTAAAATCACTGCAGCTGAAGTTGTGTGGATTTATGGTAAGTAAACACTGGGATGCACCAAATTAATTTCAGGCTGTTAAAATTCCTCCTTTCCTGAGGTGCCCCTCAGAGCTGTGCTGGAGCCTGGCACTGAGTGTGATGTTGGTTTTGTCTTGGTGAGGAGCAGCAGAATCCCCTGATGCTGCACTGGGGGACTGGCTCTGGTGACTGGGAAGGAACAGCCTGCAGGTTCATCAGAACTAACTCCTGCCCCAGCTGCCTTCAGGTTTGCCAGGTTTTTAACAAGCTGATAGAAAGCAGAGTGCAGAGGTGTTTTGGTTTCAGGCATAACCCATGAATTTAAAACATTAAGGTACTTACAGAGTATCAGAGTTCATCACAGAACAGAAAACCCTGAGATTTTTGCACAGATTGGTAAGAAAAAAGTGCTGTTTGATTACTTAAAGGCAAACCAACCACTTTCCATCAGGAGAGCTGAGTGGCTGACCAGAAACCCACGTCCATTTTGTTTCCTTGAGTACCAAACACCTTCACCACCACCCTGCAGCTGCTGTGCCAGGGGCCACAAAATGCCTCAGTTACTGCTTGGTTACAGAGTTTGTTTGCTGAAGTGCAGTCTGACTCAGAGGAATCTTGGAAAAGATTTGCTTCATTTTAGAGTGGGAAATAAAACCAGTCTGGCTGTTTTAGCAGCTAACTCTCAGCAGTCTAAAAACTGAATATTAGCAGTTATAAAAGATATCAATATTTAATCCATTCTTGTTTAGTATCTAGAGTAAAAAAAAATATTCTAATTTACATAGGTAATTAACACCTTCTAGTTAATTTAGCTAAAAGGGAGAGATTTCCTCCATCTCTGTTACATGTTAGGGATGTTGGAAGCAGCTCAGCTCACCTTGGCCTGTGCCTGGAGCAGCAGGCAATCTGCTCTCCTCACTATCTTCAGCCACTTGTGGGAATCGATCAGGGAAAAGCCTTCCTGAAATAAAGCACAAAACAGTGGCCCACAAACAGCAGCACCCAGGAGCACATGTTTAAGTTGTGTGATGTAATTAAAGCCCTAATGAGGATCAGTCACTGCAGCTATGCAGTTTTTGGAGCTGTCAAACAGCTGCACTGTGGAAGTTTCACCACTCCAGGGATTAAATCCAGTAACAGCACTGTGGAAGTATGCTGTGATTTCCATCCCTCTGTACATTTACATCTGTGCATGCTGTGGAAGCCCCTGAAAGGCAGAATAAAGCAGCTGCGAGTGGAGCTGTGAGCGCTGAAGTTGCCCGGGAGGGCAGCAGAGGGCAGGCGAAGCCGGGGAATGGCGCAGCCCCGCTGCATCCCAGCCCCAGCGAGGCCCCGGCTCCAGGTGGCACTCAGGGAGCCCAGCAGCAGCTTCCTTAATTGGATAAAGATGTTTTTATACTCCACTTGCATCACTGTCAGTCTCTTCAGACTCGACAGGCTGCTCAGCTCCTGTAAAAACACCTCAGGAAAGTGAAAAACAACTGCAAAGCAACGGCCTGTGTCTCCCAAGGCACTCTGAGCCTGTACTGAGCTAAGTCCAGGGGAAAACCGAAACAAATAATCAGTGTTAGGGCAGGAGGAAATCAGGCACCCGTTTGATGCAAACTCACAATAATTTCAATGACAAAGGGCTTGAGCCCAGACTGCTTGCAAGGGGTCCTGAGGGCCAAACCCCACAAGTCAGGTCCATCCTAAAGGCCCATGGTGGTTGGCACAGTCACCATCCATGTCAGGTGGGGCCAGGCTGCAAAAGCATCTGCCATCCTATTGTGGAACAGGAATCACCTCAGGGACTGCTGCTCTCCTGTGCTGCCACTGCCTCTACACTCTCATGCACCAACTGCATGGGGATTTTTAGCTGCACTTCCCAGAGGAATCTCTCAAAAACTGTGAAGAGTTGAAGCAAAGGCAGACTGGATGGCAGACAGCTGCTGTGACAGACTGCAGAATGTCAGCCAGCAGGGAATGCCATTCCCAAATGAGCTGGGCTCAGAGGGAGAGAGGAACTGCCCTGAGGGCTGCAAAAGCAGCTGCTGACAGCAGGTACGAGGGCCAGTCCCTTGTGGTGTCTCTGCACTGAACACACTCACAGTGCCCTAAGGCAGGAAAGGCCTAAAGGTCAGAGCAACAGGGAGAGATCACCTGGAGAGCAATGGGGAGAGGCTGAACCAGGCCCCAAATGCTGCCAGTGAAGCAATTCCAAACCATTCCCTCCCTAGGCCACTTCAACTTGTGGCCACTTGTGCTTCTGTTCAGTCCAAGTAGTTTCTGTTTTGGAGACACACCAACTGTTTATTTAAATATAGCTATTCCCATATTCAGTCTGGTTTTACAGTGTTTTTCCTTTCACTGGAGATGAAGGTTGAACAAATGTTGTCTCCTTAAAATAATAACTGTTTTCAAATAAATTACAGAAGGCACTTACTGTTTAATTTTCCTACTAACTATTTTATTGATGTTTCCCACGTTCTTTTATGTGTCCTGAGGTAAAACAAGTGGGAAAAAACAGCATTTGGAATTTTTATTTATGTACTCCTGATTACCCAACTCCAACCCACAAATTTGTTTTAACTGAAATATAAATTTAACCATTATATTTTTAAAATCGTTGTCCCTGTATTCACAGAATCACAGCCTGGTATGGGTTGAGAGGGATCTCAAAGCCCATCCAGTGCCACCCCCTGCCATGGGCAGGGACACTGCCACTGTCCCAGGGTGCTCCAAGCCTGGCCTGGGGCACTCCAGGCAGTGCATGTGGAGTCAGGTGAATGAATCAGAGCACAAAAGGGAAGAACACAGGGAATGTGTCCCTTGCCTGCTCGAAGGCAGGAGGATCTGTGCTGGGGCAGGGCCTGGGAGCTGCAAGGCAGGAATTTGGGATTACCCGGGTGATGCACTGACCCCGGACGCGCTCTGGGTGTGTCGATGGCACAGAAAAGCAGCGTTCCTGCTGCACTCGTGCTGCCACCAGGCTGCAGAGCAGGGAAGCAGCGGCCGGTGCTGTTCCCTTGAGCCAGCCAGGCAGGGCAAAGCCAGAGGGCAGTGTGAGATTAATCAGAATATCCCCAAAACGCAGCCTGGAACGGGGCAGGGACATGTTGGGAATTTAGCTGCTAGAAAATGGAAAAGTACAAAACCATGGCTAATTCCAAGTCCTGCACCTGCACAGATAGCAGTGTCCTTGGGCCTAGCTGTGGTATAATAACAAACAGTGAAAAAGACATGAGAAAAGAGAGATGTAACCCCTAAGGAATGAGGATGAGTTAATGCTATAGTTTAACCAATAGATTGCTTGGCTTACAGAATATTCATAAGCTTATTATTTGCTGTATAAGTGTTTGATACTTTCTTTAATAAACTGGACCAGAAAGACCTGAGGGACCAGGACTGGACCGGACCTGAAGGCCTGTGATGAACCAACTGGTGT